>NC_141693.1:1861037106-1865837106 GCF_964263255.1 Lissotriton vulgaris | reverse complement strand
CTCCATATAAAACGAGTAAATACAAAGGCAGTTCACAGCTGGCTCTATCACTGATACCCAAGAAATAGGATTCACTTGCCCGTGACGAGCAACCTGGAAACCCCGGAAGTTTGCCTAGCTGCTATAAATAGCGATATGGTCCATAGCTCTCTTTGTGACGCTTTCAAATATGTGCCCAGTCATTGAATGATGTCACTTGATGTTGCTGTAATTGACCCACTAAATGTTTTTTAATGATGCATGTTTTATTTCTGTACGCCTATTTTTTTAATGCTGTAATTGGATACTGACATAACTGTTTTTATTGATATCTATATTATTACAGTATTTTTATGGCTGTTTTTATTGATATATGTATTATTGCTGTATTTTTGTATGGCTGTTCAAGACAAAAAAAATTAACAAATTAACGAACAAGGATTTCCTTGTGCTCTTAGGAGCTGTCCACTTATCAGGTCTATTCAGAATACCGCACTTTTTAAAGTGTGCATGTTGGATAGTCTGAAACATAGCTTTGTGGTAAGGCCAGAACAGGAGGGAATCTCGCTTCAGTGCCTCCCGTCGACCCCCATCACCACAACCCCCTAGTTGTGCAGCAAGGTCACCATGGAATATAAAGCAAGAAAGAGCACTGAGCACCAATCCCTGATTCAGTATTCAAAGTAAAGCATTATTGCGGTAAAGTGGATCCCTGAATACCCCGGGACTCGGTGCCACTAAACCTGTTGCACTCTCTCTCTCTCAAATCAGTTAATCAGCAAATCTAGACCAGAACAAGCCCTAATTGTTAGAATTTGAAAGCGGTCCTCTTAATGGAAACCTATAAAAATGTTTACACTAGGAACAAAGCAAACACAAGGAGATGACGGACAAAGCGCTGAAACTTTTCAGACATTCACCCCAAGTCACAGATCTAGGTTGAATCCATCATCATCAGTCTTGACCCTGTGCCTCATGGGAACAGTCCAGCCCGAACTGCCAAGCCATGTCTTCTCTGGAATGGAAAAAAGCATCCTGGGACCGGTTTCGGGCTAACAGCCCTCATCAGCCAGGCTTGCTTGAATTCAGTGGCAAAGTGTGCAAGGGATCCATGTGGGGTATGCTCAGACGTGGGGCCCATGCTCACTTTGCCACTGGATTCAAGCTAGCCTGCCTGATGAAGGTTGTTACACAGAAACCGGTTCAGGGAAGGCTTGGCTTGGCAGTTCGGGCTGGACTGTTCCCATGAGGCACAGGGTCAAGACTGATTTGCATATAGCTGGGACTGAACTGAGGTGGCGAACTGAGCTAAAGAACGATGATGGATTCAGCACAGATCTGTGACTAGGGTGAGTGTTTGAAAAGTTTCTGTGACTGGGAGTGAGTGTCTGAAAAACTTCAGCGCTCCATCCATCATCTCCTTGTGTTTGCTTTGTTCGCCTTAAGTTGGTAGGGTATGCCCAGACGTATGCCGCTTGCTCACTTTCCCACTGGATTTAAGCTAGCCTGGCTGATGAAGGATTTACCCTGAAACAAGTCCCAGGATGCTTATTTCTGGTTCAGGGAAGACCTGGCTTGGCAGTTCGAGTTGGACTGTTCCCATGAGGCACTGGGTCAGACTGATTTGTCTATAGCTGGGTCTGAACTGAGATGGGGAAGTGAGCTAAAGAATGATGACGGATTTAACCCAGATCTGTGACTGGGTGAGTTTCTGAAAAGTTTCAGCGCTCCGCCATCATCTCCTTGTGTTTGCTTTGTTTGGACTAGGAACAGTCAAAGCTTACTAAAAGATAACTTTTCACAGCACTGTAAACATTTAATCAACCTGTTTATATTGTGTGCAACCGTATACTTTTTGTAGTATATTTTTTAACTGCCATTCATAGTGCTTTCTGTCACAGACTTGGACGTCTTAGCAGTATAAACGCACATCACTACTTTCTGGTACACCGACCACGATTTAAATCAGTGACCTTTCAGGTACACCCACAGACCTCTGAACAGAACGAACCAACCATCCGAGCTTTCCTACCAGAAAAAAATGCATCTGCCACAGATAACTGTAAGTAGCATTTATTTTTGATTTAAGGTGGGTGCATCTTTATATGCACTGGTCGGTAAAAGGCCAACAAAATACAGAATATTTTTTTCCTTTTAGCCACGTCTCTTTCCCGACACCAACACTTGTTGACCCCGCCCCCACTGTACTTTGGGTCACAGTTCCCATACTTTCCTTTATGCTCTTCGACCGCTGCCTCAAACCCCTTCCCGACGGCGTCTGAATAGTTAGTAATACCCTCACCAAGGTAAAGCACCGCCTGCTCTCCTGCACCCCTCCCTCTGCCCATCCGGTTAGTGTCAGGTTGGCTCGTGCACAGCAGGCTACTCTCAATGTGGGAGTTTCGCCGACTGTTTCTCTCGGCTGGCTCCCTCCCTTCATCCTCCCCCTCTCGCCTTCACCTCTCTCTCCCTTTACTCGGTTCCCTCCCCCTCCTCCCTGTCACAGCCTGGCCCAGGTACAGGCACCTGTCTCAGTTCGCTACGTGGGCGTGGCCACCTCTCCTGCTGCCCATTGGCTGCATGCGGTGGCGTGACGGGGGAGGAGAAGAAACGAGCAGAGGGCGAAGGTCGCTACATGGTGAATGCCCGCTAATCCCTCTAATGCCACCAAAAGTAACCTATATAGAGGAAACCGGCGCTTCACAGTCAACCACGTGCCCAACTAGTCACGAATTATAGAACGCATCCTCCTGTCAGCCCCTCCCCCTAAAACACACCTGTCACCTATACACGTCGTCATCCGGGCGCAATCCCTGCCATCCAGACACCCAGATGCTCAAACTTGTTGCCTGCGACACACGCACTGACTCACACACACATACCCTGCCAACCACACACATCTTGCCGTGGCGCCCCGATGTCACAATATCACACACACACACACACTGTCACCCCGCACATTACAGCCAATGACACTTCCTGCCACCAGGCAACCCCTACGACTCAAACATCCTGCGCGCATCACACATGACCTGCCCCAACCCCCTAAATTCCCTCCAAATTATACACATTCCTTTTCAGCCTAATCATTACAAAAACACCATGCCACCCCCACAGGCATTCCTTGCAACACACACACCCAGCTTACCACACACATTCCCTGCCCCCACGCAACTGTTTACCCCTGCTGTTCACACAACTTCGTGCAGCTACCCCTTGCTCATAGCTTCCCTTTCACCCAGCAACCCCAAAACAGAGAACATTTTACAACACTATACAATGTAATTGTATTGCCATAAGAACTCGTGCACACACTCTCCCTCTCAGCATCTGAGCATTTACTACACACAAACGCACACACATCTGCGAGATAAATGTAAATTGCTCAGCATAACGCTTAACTGGTGTAACCTGTAAATGCCAAGCTTTCTTGCTGGGACCTCTCACGCACAATGACGGCCCCCGGGGGAGGTGAAGGTCGCAGACCAGTCTTCCCCAGGGGCAATTCGTGCAAGGCCGGAAGGACAAGGTGTG
This sequence comes from Lissotriton vulgaris, assembly GCF_964263255.1. NCBI lineage: Eukaryota > Metazoa > Chordata > Amphibia > Caudata > Salamandridae > Lissotriton > Lissotriton vulgaris. The sequence goes on along the minus strand of NC_141693.1, from coordinate 1,865,833,593 downwards.
GGAGGGATTTAGAGTAGTGGGGAAGGGGCGGGAGTTTAAGAAGGTATAAAAGGTGTCAGGAGAGGTGGATCCGGCCTCTTCCTTATACCTTAGCACCACCGGGGGGTGGGGGGTTCAGAGTGAAAAGTTTGTCCACCAACCCCCCCTACAGGTTTTAGCTGGAGGGCATGATGCTAGGTTGGTCTTAGCGTGACAGTTTAGGGCTGGTTGCATGGTAGTGACGTTGCGGTACTTTGGAGGGGTGGAGAGTCACATATGGGCGGATCCACCCCTCGGGGGGAGGAGAACGGTACACGGGTGACTGATAGCGGGGCGCAAAAGCTATGAAGGAGATTTAACAGAGGGTGCTTGGAGTGCAAGTGAAGTTGTGAATGGGGAGAGGAAGGAGGTCACCGGGTGAATGGGGAAGACTCAAACAGGTGAGATGGTTTTGAGAAGGATGAATGGAGAATGAGTCGGTATGGGATGGGGAAAGTATATTTATTGCATTCATGTACTGTTTAATAAAGTTTAAATGGTTGCAACCTTGTCCTACTAAAATGGCCTTTAACGCTTCAAGTAACAGCGTGGAGTGTAGTTATTGCGCGATATCCCAACCCATTCGAAACGTAATGAGGTCTTTCAGCATTGATGTTCACAATTTGCAGCAGCTGTGGAAACTGAGTCTATCTTGACACTTCTGAAGGCTGTCCTCGCTTTCTTCGCTCCCCCCTGTACCGATTCTTAAGAACACGTGACCGAATCAAGAAACCTCCAAAATCAGGTATAAGTGTGTGTTTGTGTGTGTGTTCCCTCTGGGAGATGGACTCTGAGGCAGATTCTTCAGGTCTCCTGATGCATTATTACAAACTCATTTACAGACTTCACTGAAAGTTACATTTTGAAGTTTTCTTGGACACATCCTGCCTGCAACATACTCCCTGCCCAGGGCCACTGGCCTATAGGCCAATCTGGCAATGCCCGAAGGGCTAGTCTGAAAGGTCAGAATATGGGCTGTGTTTTTGGGCTGTTTGGTGGCCTGATTTGTGGTCTTGTGGATGTATTTTTACTGCCAATTTTCCCTGTTACCCAAAAATTTGCCTGCAGTGAGCACAGATGAACAATGTAAATAACAAGGACCCCCTGTTCGGAATGTAATTCTTAATACAGGGCAATACACAGTGTAAAAAACATGGCATAATATTGACAAAATAATTAGGGAGAAAATGCATAAAGGAACCACAAAAACCATATAGGGATTTTTTTCGGTCTAAAATTACCTTTAACCACATTGTGGTGTGTAATTACAATATAAATACCCATTTGGACTCATAGAAAAGATCCAAAACAATCTTACTGCGCTGTTATTATCGACTTTATTGGCATGCACAGTTGCCATTATCGATTTTTGTCTGAATGCATTTGCATTTTCATTGTAAACTAGCTTCAATATTTTTTCTGGATTGCTCGTTCTACAATGATCATGAGAGTTAAGATCATAAAATATTTCCGACATTTTCATAATACCTTCTTTTGCCACCGATGCAACAGTCTGTTTGGTAGATTTATATCAATTTCTTGATCCATCATGTTACTATACAGCTGGACATACAACTACATCCGCACTAGCTTTTGATATCTCTCTTACTTTCATCTCAATAGCAATACTTATTGAGAATGTGCAGTTTTTTACATCTAGACCACCGCACACAGATATTGCTAGACATTCGTCTTATATTGTCGCATGTAGATATTTGTAAACATCGGCATTACACCTTCGGTTACAATTTCGTATTGGGAATGATTCCCCTTTAAAACGAGGCGGGACCACAGTGATCACATGTTATTACTAAGACGGACTGTCTGGTTCGTATATAAAGTGACGGTTTCGCGCATGCGGGGTTATATATCTTTTTCAATGGCTGCGGGACGCCAGCAGCCATCTTTCGCGGCTCCCGCAGGTTGCAATACGCATGACGGATTTCTGTCTCCTCGGTAAGATCGTTATTCGGGCTATTATTTGTATACCCTAATACATTAATTACTCTTTTTGTATCCAGAACCAGCCTTAGATAAACATTATGACTGGTTTATTGTTATTTATCCCCTCTCCAATCTAGTGGTTTTATCGGCGTGGTGACATATCCTCCCACAGCCACATATATATACTGGTGGATACTGGCATCTTCTCATTGACGGAACTGAAGAGTTCAGAGCACACTTCCCCTTTCGGTAAGGTGATAAGGCTGATTTACATAGTCGAAATTCGATTTTAATGGCCTCCATGATATCCTGTCACTGACTCTGATGATCCTCTATTTTTCGTATTTTTCATTTGTTACATATAGTTTCATTCTACAAGGCTAGAATTCTAGTCTTTAAGAAGATAATATCATCTGCCGCTTCAAGATGCAAATAGATGTAGTCGCCTTGTGACAACAGGAATATATAAAATATCTACTTAATCGGTAAGAATAGCTTGTTACATTTATAACTATTACGCGTAGTTTATCTTTGCTTGACAGCTGCGCTAACAAAGAAAATGAAGAGTTTGTTGCCCCCTTTGGAATAGTGTAGCTATCTTTATGAGGAGGCACCCATACCACTCTATTTAAGTAACCGAATTTAGGCCGATTATCAGGCATGTTCTCTCTTCCACCTTATTTTATTTTTTAATTATCGCTAAATTTTGCCTTTTAGATTTGTATTCCACTTTGCTTACCATATCAGATGAGAGTCGACCCTGTGGATATAAATTCAATAACGACACCCCTAGAAACTATCTATATGAGCAAGTGTCGACAATGAGCTAAGGTAAACTATGGCTAATCGATCTTTGCATTTTACCAATAACAATCATTCCAGATGGCGCTATTCCAGTTAAAGCTACTAGCGATAGGGGGTTTGGGTAACCATCCCATCTTCGTTAGGCAATCATCGGATAGTTTAATGCCACACGCCAATATGATTTATTCTTGTGAAATTGCGTCTCTTTTAGATATTTTTCACATATAAATGGGATATTGGGATATCATGTTTCTTTTTGACATCTTTTGGATAAAATAGGTACTACGTGTCTTATACCGTTATATGTTATAAATTAGTTGAGAAAGTATGTTATGCCATACCATAGAGTAGTATATAGAATGTTGCATATCGAAATCAAACGATCGTCATCTCAATGTACCCCATTTTTGAATAATAATTATCTTGCCGTTATGGCAATGAGGAAACAGCTATAACTAGGTACCTCTCTTGGAGATGTAATTTAGAATCCCTTTAGAAGATAGTGATTTTGACACATTTAAATTACTTTGTGCTACACTATTTTCTATGAATAATATAATCTATTTTCTAGTGAGCCTCTCTATGAACTTCTGTAGTATCAAGCCCCTTTGGCAATGGCTCCTTATATCTTCTCTTACTTTTATACCTTATTTCAGATTTTAATAAACTGGATAGAAAAAATATATACAGAGAGACAAGATATGATTTTTGTGATACCGTCTTTTTGACCTGCATGTAGGTAAGTGTTGCCTACTTAACACTATGAATATTGCTAAGGTTAACATCCGTTTAGACCTTTTCGAATGATGTATGTACCGTATTGACGACAAATGCAGGCACATTTGCAGATGTATCGGTTACACCAATGGATAATACAAAGAGAAGATTTGGAAACCAATTTATGAGTCTACCATTTGCTATTTCAAACATAGTTACCTTCCTATCTAATCAGATGATGTGGAATCTTAGAACTGTGGGTAAATATTGCCATTAGAGTTACATCCTGAGGTTTATAATCAGAACAGTAAACCTTTATCCATTGTGAGATCGTTTTATCAAGTCGATCACCAAGAAGTGAATATTCCTATAGTCCTATCCATCTCTTTTCTCTATAGGACAAATGCAGCTCTTTGCTCTATAGGATAAATTTATATTTCACTATTACAACTGCTCAAATATAGTAATTCTAGTTTGTACCTTGTTTAGCTACATGTTATTAGCTTTACAAGTAGGGAGTAAATGTCATTAAGGGGGCCTTGTTCATGTGAACTAATCATTTGTTTTTAAGTATTGTATATTAGAATGTCACTTTACAATTAAGTGAATAATTATATGCTTTTAATTTTAAATTACCTATGTTTTTCAGATTTTATTTGTGGCTCCTGAGGAAGGCGTTCCCCATAACGCCGAAACGCGCGTCGAACAATATTGATTGCCACTGTTATAATACTTATATGATTTTTATGCACTGTATGAAGATTGTACGTTTGATTATGAAAATTATTTGAATTTATGTTTTTCTATTAATTGTTTTTAACACGTATATGAGTATATTTATTGAAAGATATATAGCTTTTTTTAAACATATTTATGGTTTTTGTGGTTCCTTTATGCATTTTCTCCCTAATTATTTTGTCAATATTATGCCATGTTTTTTACACTGTGTGAGCACAGATGAAGTCAGTGTCTCATACCTTGCAAAACACCTGTGATTTGAATCGTGAACCACTTTTTTAGCCATTTCCTTTGCTAATGGGGGCCACTTTGAATTTAGTGCCCCTGCCTATGTTTTTGTCCCCGTCCTACCCGGACTACACACACACATATATATTATACACATATACATATATATATATTCTCTGGTAAGGCTCCTTTTTTGGGGGTTGTGAGAAGTTGGCCTGGTATATAATGTTCACTATTCTAGTGAGCACCTTGCACCAGTACAAACAACCCTTATGGTGATGGTTGTAAAGTCAACCTTATAGACCAGCTATCCTAGTGGTAGCATGGACAAAGCAGTCTGAGGCTAAACTCAAGAGGGCATGTGAAGCCAGCTGTTTTACAATATGTAACCCCCAGTAGGGCCCTAGGGGCATACTAAATCATATACTAAAATAGTGGTATAAGGACCACTACACAGAAAGTGAATAGGCCTAGGGCCTAGGGAATTACCAGGGCTACGCTGAGCTACCAAGAGTTAGGAAGCAGGAGGCCACGGGATGCGTGTGCAGTGTCTAAACACACACGCGGGTTACCATAGAGAATGAATGGGAACGTAAAAGATGGAAACTAGTTCTTTTAGGGTACTTCTGACTGGACTCGATGAAAGCTACTTGAAACCTCAACAGTTGGATAGTCAATACCCACAGGAGCACCAGAGTACTCGCGTTTCCTCACCGCCAGGATGCGGGTGCATAGGTGTCAAAGTGTGTCGGGTTTCGTTGCTGAATCCTATAGAGCCTTGAAGAAAGATGCTGCAGGCGACCAGGAGAGAAGTGTCCGGTCGGATCCAAGGGTTGATCAAGGATGAAGAGCACCTGAAAGCAGAGGGGACAGAGTCTGGGTCACTAGCCAGTGACCAGGAAGGAACCATGAAGGAACCAGGCGATGTCGTGAAGCAATCAGGTGATGTCTTCAAGATTGTCTCTGCAGCCATGTGGACCAGGAGGCATCGACGATGACCAGGAGTCAAGCACGGACTGTCCCACAAAGGCTCTCGCTGTTGGCGGTGTCGGCTTCCGGATTGGAGTCAACAAGCCTTGGCAAAGGCAACCCACGCAGGAAACAAAGTTGGCTTCTTAATCAGACCAGCAAGGTCTGATGGGCAGCTTCTTTTCAGGGAAGCTGGGGCCAGTCTGGCGCAACCAGACCAGTGGTGTAAATTCAAAGGTTCGTCACCAAGATGGCCACTAGTCAACGGGCAAGTGACCGGGCAGACGCATCGAGCAGGAAAATGCAGAAGGGCCCCACGCAGGACTCGTGGAGTGTGCAGGGCTGATCCTCAGTGCAGATGATGCTCGGGGCTGGGGCTTCTCAATCCCCAATGCACAGCTTCGAGGGTGTCTCGGGTGCTGTACAATTAGAAAGTTGCAGACTTTTCCAGATGGCCGGTCCCACGTCTCTCGTCGCCTCCACGGGTCTCAGCTCTGCTGGGACTGTGAATCGGGCTGTTGGAAGTCTGGAAGTCCAGTTCTTGTCAGGCTCTGTGCTCAGGCTCCGGCGGGAGCGTCGACAAAGCAAGCCGTTGATCGCTGGATGGTGCCTGCTTGTGCACGGTGGTCACTCCATGACCACTAGGGAGATTTTTCAGTCTTCTTGCAAAGTAGATCGTCGAAGGTCCAGAGTTTTGTTTCAGAGTTTCAGTCAGGATAAATCTAAAGTCTTGGGACTCAGCTCCTAGCTATATACCAAATCTAGGGGCTGGATTACCTGCTAGGTCCCTCCTATGGGTGGGACCAGGGAAAGGGGTGGTTACACCCCTTTCTCTTTGTCCAGTTTCACGCCAGAGCTGGGGCTGGAGTGCCCCAGCACCGGTTTGAACTGGACTAAGCATGGGACACCTTGTGTGCCCCAGGCAGTGTCTCATTTCTTTCAGCCCTCCCTGCCCCAATACACAAAAGCCTGTCTGGGGTGGCGCTAGCACCTCCCAAGGCAGGAAACCTATTGTCCAAGCCTCCCTTGCTGGAAGGACTCCCAGCAGCAGGAGGTCAGTCTTGTGTCTGTGGCAGCAGCATCCATTTTGTGATACTGAGGCTCTAGTTAACTTTAACCGGGATTAGTAGGAACAACATGTCTTCTCCCTCTAGAAGGGTGGAATGCTACCCCCGTCACCAGAACTGGCGAGGGGGTAGTATTCCAAAACGTATGCCACCTTACTCGACATGTTTTGATAAAGCCAAACCTGAGTTAGCATTTAACCACGATGTTCATAATGCACTTAAGAGTATATGGTATGGCAATATCCTAGAACAGCTATAAGGACATGGTTCCAAAAGCTGCAGACAGGCTCAGCTCATGCTAGAGCACCATCTTACATAAAACCAAGCGCTCTGCCTCCAGGATTGTTAAGGCCTGCCATTGGAGTGACTTATAGGTGTATATGTGTCTAGATATAAGGTTATATGTAAGCAAGGGGTGATTACTCCACCTTGCCCCAGCTCAGTGATCAGCCAGTTGTGTCAATTTGGGTGGCCAGCCAGGGGTGGCATGATACATGCTGCAGCCCCTGGTAGGCCTGGGATGCACCTATACCTATAGTACACTGTACAGGGGCTCATAAGGTGACCCAGTATCCATTTGGAGATGTACCTAGGGTACAAGGAGTCCATTTTAAAGTGAAAGCAGATAGCCTGGGGCCCTGATTAGCAGGATCCCAGGCCAAATAAGTCGAAAAACCAGCTAAACACTAGGCAAAAAACTGGGGTAACCATAGTCAGGTATCCACCTTCCTACAGGGGGTTTGTTCTCATCCCTCATATTCTACGCAGAGAAAGAAGCTATTTTTCAGTGGTTTGTTACAGAGCTGCACAGCAGACATTGAGCTAACTCGCAGCCTGAAAAGACACTGAACAAAGCACCTTGTCAAGGATATGACGCACAGGTCTGTTGATTCCACTTCTTGACTGCCTAAGAAAGGGCGACTCCTCCGAGTGGCTAAGCTTCCACCGTGCATAGATTAGTACACACACATTGTGTCAAGTGTCTCCTTAAGAGGGTCCCAGTTAGGAGGAAAAAAACACAAAGGGTACAAACCGTCCATAGTGATACTGTATTTCTTGATTGAAGGTGATAAGCACTGAAGTGACCCGCAAGGCACCAAACACCCCCTGGCATTGGGGATGACAAAAGAGACAGGCTGAAATCAGAAGTCCTGCCCTGCCCTTTATGTTCCACACTCCAAGCAGCTCACAGAACACCCCTAGAGATGCAGACGAGCACTGAGACACCAGAATACCCCAGGCAGTGAGGACGTCCCGACACAAGCCGAGTGCAACACACAACAATGCCCAGTCGGGCTGCACGTGAAACATCCCAGGCCTCTGAATGTGTGACGTCTTTGGTAAGCTTGTGGCACTGCTCTCAGTAATACTCACACTCAGATCTTGATACAAATGTAACATCTGTTCTGATTGTTCAATTTCCTCTGGTGACAAAGCTGGTGACCAATTGTCCCGGTCGCCTTTATGGCTATGCTTGTGACCACGCCTCTCTTTCTTGACTGGGTCCTTTGAACCCAAACTTTGCTGGTTATTCGCTGACCCTTTCTTTTGTGGGCACTCGCACCCTGCTGCTGTGCCCTTTGTCTGCCGCCCACGGGGGTAGGAGGGGTTAGTCGCCCTCCCTCTATGGTAAGCAGCATCTCCCGGTCGACGGTAAACCCCCCCACACACCCAGAAGTGCAAGCATCTCATGGGACCTCCCTCTGTTCTTTCCTTCCCATCAGTTGTGTACATTAAAACCTTTGTGGCACTGGTACGGCTGCAGAGTTTATTCACATCATAAGTTGTTACACAATTGTCAAGATGGCATTGGTCATCAACATGCTGGCTTATCTTGGTTTACAACGTAAGCCATCTCATAACAGGTTATACAGTGTACATCCTATACTTTATTCCATATTAATAACCATCATTTGCCTAATCCTGCAATGCATCAACCTTACAGTCATGATGTCTCGTCAAGGTCGTCATAAATTGCTTCCAACTGCTGTGACAGCTCTACTTCTGTCAATTGGTACAGCGAGTCGCAGCTTCGAGACTTCAACTTACTACAGAGTGTGTGGCGTTCTTGGCCCTGTGTCCATGCCTGGGCTGCAAGTGCTGTGTCCACCTGTGCGACAAATTTACCTTTTGTCTGCCCTGAAGTATCCCTGCTGTGAGGCTCCTAAGAACCTTATCTGGGCCCTTGTCTCAAGAGTCCCTGCTGTAAGCCATCCAAAGGACCTTGTTCGGGCAATGGCACTTGTCTCAAGAGTACCTGATGGTAAGGCATCCCAAGGACCTTGTTCGGACAATTGACATTTTACTTCCTTATATGAAGATATTTATTGTTAAACCTTGTGACTCCCTGCCACGCTGGATGTGATTTACCGACCACTGACAGCTCCCATCAGGGCCACGAAAAGTCAGTTCTAGTGTCCATACAATGCTCAGGAGGAAACTATCATTCTCTGCTAGGCAGCTGAACCTTGTCATCTGCGTACACACACGGGGGAGGGATTCTCTGACTTGGGGTATTTCCTGCACTACTGCATCCATCCCCACAGTGAGGTTAATGTCACTGCCCATCACAATGACCTAATCTGAAGCTCTGATCCTTAAAGTATGCGCTGGTGACCAAAGTTAATTTATGTCGACAACCGGACTGGGTGTTCATCACGGAGTCCTGGGCCTCCGACACCTCTGGACACGATCTGCTCATGGCCATTCCTGACGGCTACTCTCTTTATAGGCAGGACAGACTCTCGCGCAGAGGAGGAGGCATTGCCATTCTTGCGAAATCCTCCTTTCTCTGTGTGATCAAACCAATATCGATTCCTCTATCTCGCTTAGAATCACTCTATTTTTGCATTACCCTCTCTCCTTCTGCCTCCTTCTCTGGGATTCTGATCTACAGACCCCCAGGCTCTAGGGCCAGCTTCCCTTCTGAACTAATGACCATCCTTGAACCTTACTTCGGAAAAACGGCCCTTACCATCCTGGGTGATTTTAACTTTCACCTAGATGAGACCAACTCAAAGGACACAATCTCTCTTGTCGAAACGCGAGAAGCCTGTGACCTCGTCCAGCTTGTAAAAAGTACTACTCACAAGGCGGGACATATCCTGGACGGGGTCTTCTCTAACGACGACAGGCTCTCCACCGGCCCTCCGCTACAGGTGGTCTGGACTGATCATTTTGCCGTGCCATTGGAACTCTTCATTCCTGTCCCTTGTTCCACTAACCGGACAACCTCTCCTTTCACCCTCAGGAGAAACTTAAGGAATATCTCTGATGAGGCCCTAGCCCCTTTGGTCTCCACTCCTGAATCTTTAGCTCTAAGTGACGCAGCAGAGGCAGCCCAAACTTTGACCGACTCCATTTTTAACGCAGTGGAACAACTTGCTCCCTCATCCCTGCGCTATGCAGCGCGCCGTAAGCCTACGGCACCTTGGTTTTCCGATCAGCTGAGATTTTTGAGACAAGGCTGTAGGAGTAGTGAGAGAAACTGGAGGAAATCTTGGGACCTAAATGACAGAGAGGCTCATAAATCTGCACTGCGGGCTTACAAACAGAGTGATTATAGAGAAACAGGAATACTTCTCTAATCTCACCAGCTCTCTCTCCTCCTCTAGGGAGCTTTTTAAAATCGCCGACACCTTATGCTCCTTGCAACTCCCTGACCCCCTAGTTAGCTCGCAAGAACTTTGCAATGATATCTCTGACTTCTTTCATAACAAAATTCATGACATACATGTCTCTCTTGAAGCCCATTGCCTTGCTCTCGATCAAAATATTCCACCTGCCATATCAGTCTCGATTCGCTAGGCAAAGATCCATCTCGCCGTCTCATGGAATTTCCATCTTTATCCCTTGAAGCATTGAACCTACTACTGGACAGGACCAAATCGGCTTCTCCCCTTGATCCGATACCTCTTAGAAAACTGAAGGAATGCAGAAAGTGCCTTCTTCCCCCCATGCTTGAGGTTTTGAACAAGGCTATTACTCAAGGATCTTTCCCTCCGATATGGAAGAAGGCAATTGTTAAACCTCTTCTTAAAAAACCGTCCCTGGATCCGGCCATGTTGAAAAAATGTAGGCCAATCTCCCTCCTTCCAGCTCCTGCGAAGATGCTCGAGGCGCATCTGAACTTCCATCTGTCCTCCTTCCTCGACTCCTCTGAATACCTGGATAACACCCAACATGGTTTCAGAAAACACCACAGCACAGAGTCCGCTCTCACTTATGTAGTCGATAACATCCGACGCAAAGTGGACTCTAGCCAAACTACGGTTCTGGTTTTATTAGACCTCACGGCCGCGTTCGACACCCTGTCCCCGGCCATTCTTACATCTCGGCTGAGGGAAGCTGGTGTCACGGGACCGGCCCTGAGCCTCCTAAATTCCTTTCTGACTGAAAGGGAGCAGAGAGTGATGCTTGGGAACCACCTCTCCCCTGCCAAGTCACTGCAGTGTGGGGTGCCACAAGGGTCGGCCTTAAGTCCGACCCTGTTTAACATCTATGTGGCCCCCCTGGCAAGACTAGTTAAATCTCAGGGGATGGAGGTGGTATCCTACGCAGATGACACCCAGATCATGGTATCACTAGCTCACACCTCTGTTAGTACATCTGCCGCCAGTTTCAGGGTATGCATGCAGTATGTGGCAGACTGGATGACTATAAACTCCCTCAAACTGAACGGCGAAAAAACGGAGGTGTTGATCTTTGGGAAGGACCAAGATCTGTGGTCGAGTGAGTGGTGGCCCTCCTCTCTTGGCATCTGCCCCACTCCCTCCCAATCTGCCAGAAATCTTGGTGTACTATTTGACACCTCGCTTTCTATGTCCCTGCAAGTTAACAGGACCGTGGCCACCTGCTGGGGTGTGATCAGGATACTCAATAAAATCCGTGGATACCTCTCCCCCCAGGCGCGCAAACAGGTTGCAGTCACCCTGGTTGGCTCGAGGCTAGATTACTGCAACTCTCTGTACATGGAAGCCAGTAAAAGCCTGATACACCGTTTGCAGATTTTACAGAATGTTGCAGCACGCTTTGTCTTGGATCTTCCGAAAGCCTCTTCTGCCACCTTAGCCAGGAAGGAGCTCCATTGGCTTCCGGTGCAGCACAGAATCGCCTTTAAAATTCTCTGTTTGACCCACAGAGCATTGAAGGATGGACCCTCTAGTGCTATCAGTTCTCTTCTATTGCGTTATGTCCCCACAAGAAGCCTTCGCTCTGCGGGACTCTGTCAACTGGTTGTTCCCTGTGTCAAACTTGCTAGATGGGGAGCCAGAGCTTTCTCCGTGGTTGCTCCGCAGCTTTGGAATTCCATCCCCTTTGAAATAAAAACTCTCCCTTCCATCGAGTCGTTTAAAAAGGCTCTCAAAACCTACTTCTTCAAGAGGGCCTACTTATGAGAGAATAGGACTTAGGAGGGTGCTAGCTTCTGCATTTGACTTAGGCGCCTTGACGCCCACTGGGCTAAGTTGCGCAATACAAGAACGGTTTCATTCATTCTATGACTTGAGCCCTGACGCACTCCGCTGCGAGTACTGTTCTCCTAATACAATATGCCCAACGATCTGGACCGGGGGTTGGTGTTGGAGGTTGCCCTGGTTTGCCTCTATTCTCTCGATTATTGTGTGTGACCTAGCTCACCATCCACATCCATCCTTTCTATTCCGTGTTCGAAAAAAGAGCCCTTCAACGTATTCAGCCTGTGCTCGTGTTCCTCAGGCTGCATTGTGTACCGTCCAGTCAATACGGAGCTGTAGAGGGAATACAAGCAACAGGTCGCCCTTCTCTCAATTCATCAATACACATATCAGACCTGTTCCCTAAGGCTTATCAAATATCTAATGTGGAGGTAGAATTCTTTCCTATCTTTTAATGTACATTAAACACGCCTTATTCTTTACAAGGTAGTGTAATACCACTTTATTTGCTTTCTTTATAAAAGTGTCTTTTGTCAAAGGACAGTCATATCCCATCAATACTTAAAAGACGGGTACCCTGGTATATATATACCCAAAAACACACCCATAAATGTGTTTTTAACATTCCCGAAAATAGTGAAAAAAGCAAAATGGTACCTCACGTGCGCACCACCAGTCGAGCTTGCCGATTGTTACTCATCAGCTATGCTCACTTTTGTCATCATCGGCAACCATTTTGCTAAAACTTATAAGTGTCCCAAGAAAATGTGATAAAAACAATTATGTGTTTTTGCGACTACCAAACAAAAACAAGACCCAATACAATAAAAAACTGAAATAAGACGCACAGATTACCAATTGTATTCTTCTCGCGTGCGCTTTCTCAGATATTTAAAACCGGTTGCATACATGCAAACCACTTCCTGTTTCAGCCGACATGTTTCCTCGCCATTAAATCTTACTGGCAATTTCGTCAGGGCAGGGTCATTCGTCGCTACTGTTAGACACTTGTGCAATTTTCTTAAAATAACTGTCAAATGACAAAACAACACAATGGCCTGGTTACTTACCAGGCCATTGTCTCACCACCCCCTTCAAGAAGATTGGAACACATAATGCACATGCAGCCACTTTTCACAGTGTGTCGCAAGTTCTAATCTTCATAACGAGAGGAAGGACAGTAGCCAACTAAATTGCCGATTGTGATTTACCAAGTTCGGCAGTGTTTCCTCCATTGCATGCGGACAGAGTTTCACAATGTGCTACTCATCTTAACATCGCCATCCCACCTCTACTCTACATTCACACCCCACCTACTTAATGTGTCTTTCTTTCATCCGTCATTGCTCACCGCCCGCTTTGCCAAATCGTGACTCGTCTCGTCCTTCTCTATCCAGTACGAAGACCGGCGGCTTTTACAAGCAGTAATCGGGTGGCGTCTAACATGACCATTCTCCGATCACTTGACATAATGAAAATCCGCGTCTGCCATCTTGTAGTGAATTCGATATTGTTGAATTATACGAAGTACATGCTACAACTCTTAAATACAAATGCAATATTCCATATTTACAATATTTAAAAGAATTTCACCTACCCAATAATAATATTGAGTGTACTCAGAGGGTATTTAGTATCTCGATCTTACTCCTCATAAATGTCCTATTTATAAAGGGTACTTATAGAATCTACTTTAAAATATTCACTGGCCATGTTTATAGCCACTAAATTTCACAATTTATGGGAATACATCATAGCCCTCTTGCACCAGGATAGTATTTCAACAAACTTTATTGATATATTTACTACAATAATGCCTGCAGTATATATTTTTGACTCAAAGGAGCCTTTATTCATGCCTCTCTTCTTTACTCATTCTTTTTATAATGGCCACAAGGGGTACTTCTCTTTCGCATTAAGTTGTTAAAAAAAAATTGTAATCAAAAGATGGCACAAAACAGTGATACCTCCCAGGACACCAAAAGTTTAGGGAACAAATTAATTTCTTATTTTTTTCCATTCAATCAAATCATTTAGTCCTGTTCGGTCACATCCTTCCTGATAAATCCAACGTGCTTCTTTCATTGCTAGGATTCTATCTCTATTGCATGGATCTCCTGTAACCTTCTCCAATACCACCCACGTGAAAGAATGTTTATTTTCTTTGTAGTGTTGTACTAATTTCGTGGTGAGTGTGCCTGCACTAATGGTGCAAGGATGTTCCTGCACTCTTACTTTGATCTTCCGTGTAGTCAGCCCGATATATTGCAATCCACACTCACATGTCAATCGATACACTAGATTCATAGTTTTACAATTACTAAATCGGGTCAGGTGCCATACGTTTCCTGAATTAAGCATTACTTCCATTGTTTTTCAGTCAATTTACACAAAGTGCACATACCACAAGGGTAATGCCCTGGCGGAATGGTCGTTTCCACTTGTGGAGGTCTAGAGCGTGAATGTACCAATTTGTCTTTTAAGTTGCAGTATCTTTTAAAGGCAAACCTGGGTGGAGGCATTGTGAACTCAGGCGTCGACAACATAGCCCAATGTTTTCTAATCAATTGTCTGATTTGGGTGGCCAATGGATCAAATATCATCACTACAGGAAGGCAGTCAGTCTTAGTCCTTACAAATCTCTATAACAGGGCACTACAATGAGTATTGAGTGCTCGTTTACATGCCTGACCGACAATCCTAGATGGATAGTCTCTCTTTGTCAATTTCTCCCACAGTTCTTCCGATTGTGACAAAAATGTTGTTGTAGTAGGTACCTAAGAAATTGACCAACCAGGAGATTATCCCGTAATGCTCTCGGGCGATATGACTTATAATGTAACAAGGAGTTCTTGTTGGTCAACTTCTGGTGAACGTTGCTATTCAGTGTGTTATTTTCTGCTTTAATATCCAGATCTAGAAACATTGCCCCCTGGTTGCTATATGACCAGGTGAAACGTAGACTGGCATCCTGTTCATTCAGCCTGATCAAAAATTCCTTGAGAGGCTCTTCTCCCACTGACCAGACGACTATCACGTCATCTATATATCTCTTCCAGAGGAGAATATTCCTCTGGAAGGGATTAGACTGATGGTAAATGCAGTTATCTTCGAACTGGCCTCTATAGATACAGGCCAAGCTCGGTGCCATGGTTTCGCCCATTGATGTGTGAAGGACTAAGACATTGATACCTATATATCTCTATATTTAGGAATCAAATATAAGATAAGCCTTGGAATGGAGGATTTCACAACAGGATTCCCCCTTACATCTATGAGAGCTGGTACGACTGACCCTGGCTCACTGATGGTAATAAATTGCCTATGAGTAATGTGTATGTACCCCTGTTCCACCCTTCTTGAAGGGGGTGGTGAGACAATAAGTGTTTGTAAGTAACCAGGCCATTGTGTCGTTTTGTCATTTGACAGTTATTTTAAGAAAATTGCACGAGTGTCTAACAGTAGCGACGAATGACCCTGCCCTGACGAAATTGCCAGTAAGATTTAATGGCGAGGAAACATGTCGGCTGAAACAGGAAGTGGTTTGCATGTATGCAACCGGTTTTAAATATCCGAGTAAGCGCACAAGAGAAGGATAAAATTGGTAATCTGTGCATCTTATTTCAGTTTTTTATTGTATTGGGTCTTGTTTTTATTTGGTAGTCGCAAAAACACATAGGGGTGTGTGTTTTAAAAAAATCTTTTTGATCGATCACATTTTCTTGGGACACTTATAAGTTTTAGCAAAATGGTTGCCGATGATGACAAAAGTGAGCATAGCTGGTGAGTATCAATCAGCAAGCTCGACTGGTGGTGCGCACGTGAGGTACCATTTTGCTTTTTTCACTATTTTTTGGAATGTTAAAAACACATTTATGGGTGTCTTTTTGGGTATATATACCAGAGTACCCGTATTTTAATTATTGATGGGATATGACTGTCATTTTACAAAAGACAATTTTTTAAAGAAGGCAAATAAAGTGGTATAACACTACCTTGTAAAGAATAAGGAGTGTTTAATGTACATTAAAAGATAGGAAAGAATTCTACCTCCACATTAGATATTTGATAAGCCTTAGGGAACAGGTCTGATATGTGCATTGATGCATTGTGTACCGTACCATGGTCCAACATGCGCCTAGAACTTCACCACTGACTATTAGTCCTCGGCTGATGAGGTTCTAACTATTGACCTAGCTCCCATTGTTGGCTGAATTCCTAGCACACTTTTGGAAATATTGTGCTCCCCCTCCTTAATATGCACATGTGATCCTGAGCGGGGTTGCTGTCCGCAATCCCCCCAGTTTATCTCCATTCTATCCGTATCATATGTTGCCTGGCTCACCTTCAATATCAACATCACGGAACACGTGATTAGCTTTTGATGCCATCAGCAAGCTTTTCCAGTGGCGCTGTGCTGCCGGAATGACTTGACGCAGATTATCTGTTATCCTACTCTCTCATAAGCAAAGTGACATCTAAGCAGTTTTGCGCATGTCCAGGATTGAACCGAATATTCCCCACGTAGCTTCCTTAACCGAACCATTGATCAGTAATATTGACGAACTAGTACAGAGTTGGAGGTCATTAGTCTGGTTCCAGCTATCGTAACATGCACCCGTCATCCTATATTTAAAGGTTGGTGTAAACTCAACGTCCTAACTAATACCTTCCTGGTTCACCTGCAGCTTTTTTGTGCCACAGGTTTTTAGCTCATTGATCTATTTTAGTTTGTGTCTTCCAAACTGCAAGTAACAAATGGAAAACGATTAATGCCAAGCTATATATGTAAACCATCACTCGTTCTGCATGATGCCTGCTCCTCACGGCGGGCACCCTAACCCTCTTCAGTACTGAACTGGAGGCAGCGCTGGCACTAGTCAATACTCTGGTCTTTCTCCAGTAGGAACGTTACTAACCAGCGTTACCTGTCCTCTTTATTGGTGCCCTGTAATATCAGTTGCCAAATTCTTTAGGATTATCACATCCTATGATATAATCCTCCCGAGCGCTACTTGAGATCGGCCTTTGAAACAGCAACATGTGGCTCGCACCGCTCCAACCGTCCCGCTGATCAAGTACTCTTCATGAGAGTACTCCGCCGATGCAGTGTTGGGACCGGCTAGTTCCTGGTCCTGCAGTAAAATACAACCTTCCTAGCTGATCCAGAGAACAAATGGCCTTTGTTGGCCAGTAGGTAAGTTTGTAGCTTCTCATGGATGTTTGTATCGGTGCTTACCAAATATGCAACTGCCTGTACAAAGAGCTCCTCCACAGTGTAGCATTCCATTTTTCCACGAATGAGCTGTGGTAGCTCATCGAGCCATAGGAAGTACTAATTCATCGGTACTTCGTTTGATTTATGGCTTTCCTATAGCTGATCTACTCTACATGTAATTTAGAAGATTCTCTGGCTGACAAACACCTCTCATTTATTCTAAAAAAACAATGTCTCCATGGTTATGCTAAATTGGTCACACTACTAAGCACCAGTGGGTACACCAAGTTCTAAATAAACAGCTCCGAAAATAAAACTACAATAGGAAACCATAGCCTGCTGTCACAATTTTATGAACCATTTCTAATTCCCATCAGGTCATCTGGCTCCATAGGATTATCTCAAACAATAGAAAATGAGTTCTAAGCTCACTGAAAAGTGACATCCTTAGGTGAAGCATGTGGAGCCTTGAGAACCATTAAATGCCTGTAGGGCCACTGTATGTCTGTATCTAAGGCCGCACAGAGACAACTTATAGCATGGAGGCTTATGGAATTGTGTATGGTCGACATGGCAGAGTAAATGGAGAACAATCTGCTGGAGACGATTCTAGATAAGAGAGAACCTATGCCAATTAGATTTGAGAGCCATCTTGGATTGGTCCCTGTGAGCTACCATTAAAGCTGTGCATTCATTCCTTGTGGAATGTAGTAAAACAAGACCCCAAAGCACAACAAAGGGATTGTCTTTTCTCATATTCAGTGCTCTATTCACATAGTAAATTTACACACACAGAGTTATTCAAGTGTAAATTTACTCTCACACCTAAGGGTTACTTTACACTTTTTTTTGTTATTCACCATTTCTAAGTTTAAAGTTACTCCCCGGAGCAGACTTGCATGTCTCCACCTCCTGTTGGAGCATCCTAGAACAGGATTTACTAATTGTTACTTTCCACACATGGTTCAGAGACTCGCGTTGATAAAGTATAAGAAAACTTATTAACGCTTATTTTGCTTTAAAACAATATTTAAAAATAATTTTAGGAAAGATTGTTAAATAATTTTACATATTATACAAAAAATTAAATAAAAGGTTCACAACAAACTTAGGTGTATAATAAATATTTATTTAAAATATATTCATTTACATTTAAAAATAGTATTTATTCCTGAAGAATAAATGAAAAAAATATTTAAAATGTATACTCATTTATTAAAAGTATGCATGGAATATATTGGAAATAGCAATACTTTACTGATAATTTTTTTAAATTATATTTTCAATAACAAGCATGTATTTTATATATATATTTATAATTAAACACAATGTCTATTTTAAAAGGTGAAGTCATGCTACACATTTTAACAGTATATCCTAAAAGGATTATATTAAGTCAATACCTTTCTTATTTTATATGGGAGTGTGTTGCAGTACCTGTGAGTGGTGATGTGTGGTGCTGGACTTTTTCCAAGGCTGGGCTGGAATATATTTACCAACTGTTTTGGGAACTTTTTGGCAGTGGTAACTTTAAAAGTGCAGTTTATGAATCGCAATGGCCTTACACACATGAGTGGGTGTTTTGTTTCTGCAGGTCTCGTTCTAAACCTTTCCTTACTCCTCTCTAGCCCAGTCCCATGTAGGAAAAGAACTCTTAACAACAATGTTTGAAAAGGGTCATTTACAAGCTGAACAACAAAATGACCCAGAGAAAAAAAACACAACAGAAAAAACGGATATAAAAAGTAAATTGAGATTATGGGAGAAACTCAGTAGGAAAGAAATAAATAGATCCTGGGAACTAATCACTCTCAATAAATATCTGGAAGTGCGCCGTGTCCCAAGGTGATTAAGAATTATGCTAATGCCAAATCAACAGGATGCCTCTAATGAACTCCTACATGAATGGGGTGAATATACCCTCAACTCATCTTTGGATTTAATCAAAATACTAACAAAAAGTTGGGGAGTTCCTCAAGCAGTTTTTCCTCATTAGCCTCAACAAATCAAAATATCGAAGAGCAAGAAAATACAGCAGAAAATACAAGGCTCAATTTTTTAGGAGATATGCGACTTGTTCTGCAACAACGCCAGTGGGAACAAAGCAGAACGTCGCAATTTCAACAACGAGGCAAAGGGTGTGGAAGAAACTGGTACTGACAAAACCGAGAAGGAGAGGACAAAGGCGGAGATGGGTCACCGGAAAGAGAAGGGGCTCAAACGAGAAGTATGAAACAGAAGAAAAATCAGAAATAGATGAGCTGCAAATTGTAAATCTATCAACACGAGAAATAACTGAGGCCGAAACATTGCTTTTAAAAAGAGGCATAAACTATTGCCCCAAAAAAGGAATGGACCTAGCCCAAACTAGAATTGATCTTGATATGTGCGGAAAATCAAATTAAAGAAGTTTTTCTTAGAAAACAAGAATAAACCAAAACCAACAAAAATGATAAAGGAACCTACTTCGTCCCTACTTGTAAAAGAATCTGATGATTATTTGCTGCTGTTGAATTTAAATGCGGAGAAAGCACAGGAATTATCCTAAGATGCAGCACGTTCACAATTAGGAGCGGGACTCAGTGAAAAACATTCACAATCAAAATTCTATCCCCAATTGCCTCCAGGAAATAAAGTAGATGTTTTCCAAGAGGCTGTTGTGCAAGATCTATACAACTTACGGAGATCCAAAGACAAAAACAATCTAACAAGAGATGAGTGAGAAGCTCTCATAAAATTAATGGATGACAAAGAAGTAGTCATAAAAGTTGCTGATAAAGGCGGAAACATTGTAATCTGGGACCGCAATGCCTACATTTTGGAAGCACACCGTCAGCTGGAGGATACAGATTTTTATGAGAAATTACAAAGAGATCCAACAATGGATCTCAAAAGGGAAATTGATATAAAAATCAGAACATGGTCACGACAAAACTTAGTCGATATTGAAGAAGCAAAATACCTGACAGTGGATTACCCGGTTACTGCAACCATCTACTTCCTACCAAAGCTTCATAAAAACTCGAGAACACCTCCAGGACGCCCAATTCTATCAGTAAAAAATTCCCTCCTGGAACCACTGGCAAATTACATTGACTTTTTTCTGATCCCTTATGTCGCAAAACTAAGCTCATACATAAAGGACACTTGTGATTTACTGAGAATAATACAGGAGATTCCGTGGCAGTCAAACTTCCAACTAATTACAATGGATGGAATTGGACTCTACACCAACATTGACAACACTCTGGGTGAGAAAGCAATTTGATACTTTCTGAAAGAAAGAAATATACATTACAGTAAGCAGAATGTGATGCTAATGGAAATGATCACACTTTGCCTAACTCAAAACTGTTTCATGTTTGGAAATTAATTCTTTCGGCAACGCAACGAAGCTGCGATGGGGTATTCCTTCAGTCCCAGTT
Source organism: Lissotriton vulgaris (assembly GCF_964263255.1). Lineage (NCBI taxonomy): Eukaryota > Metazoa > Chordata > Amphibia > Caudata > Salamandridae > Lissotriton > Lissotriton vulgaris. Next base: position 1,865,813,051 of record NC_141693.1, on the reverse strand, counting down.
ACGCCTGTCTTCTAATGGGCTGGTGGGAGAGAGAGGTGGCATGGAACCCAGTGCACAGCAAATTTGTGGATAAAGTAATCAAATGGACACGGCTCATTGATGATTTATTCATCGTATGGAATGGAAGTGTGGCGGATTTTGAGGAATATTTTGAGATTCTAAACTCAGTGTGAAAAACTTGAAATTTACTTATAACATCAGCAATTAGAAAATAATATTTCTGGATACAGAGATCTACATAAAGAATATGAAATGTAATCCACACGTCACAGAAAAACAACAGCCACCAATTCCACCCTAGAAGCGACAAGCTTTCACCAACCAGCTCTGATTGCCAGCATCCCTTATGGGGAATTTCTCTGTGAGCAAGCGGCTGAGGCTGCGAAACGCGTTGGGTGTGATCGCCAAATAAATTTCACTTGAAATGCAGATTGGGCCTCGACTTGTTGTCTTGTAAACGGTTTGAGACAGCGTTCTGGTGGATTAATTGGGGTAAGACGAAACCCTGTCGAGGCCCGCCATCAAAAGAAGGCGCAGGCTTAATTCGTCAAGCGTGTGGCATATATATATATATATATATATATATATATATATATATATATATATATATATATATATATATATATATATATATATATATATATATATATATATATATTGTGCACACAAAGTCTTCTGAAAGAAGGGCTCGCACTCGGAGGTATAAACCAGTGTTGTTTAATCGTAACGCGTTTCGTCAGTGAAACTGACTTGATCACACAAATCTCACGATACAGGAGAGCTTACATAGCTAATGCAACAGGAAACGGACTGTAATCAGAAGCCATTGGACTTTGGCGGCCATTACTGAGTGTACATATTAGTTACAATACATAATCAATTACTGCAACAACATCAATGATTCAACCTAGTAACATTGTCATGCCTTGTGATTGCGTCAAAAAACACACTGTCTAGAGTGTGCGCCCTCATACACCTTGGAAAATATTCATAAGTGTTGAAATAGAAATGCGCCTGAACCAAGACCGCTCTAAAAGGAAGTACTAAATATCGTGCGGCTGCTTGGTTACCCACGGCGTAGTGCCCTGGGCATTATAAAATGGTATTGGCAACAAAGTACATGCATACATGAACAATAACGTTTTTGACAAATTGAAAACAAAGGAGGCACACATCAATCAATCATCCAATCAACCAGAGTACTTGTAAAGGGCGCTACTTACCCGTGAGGGTCTCAAGGCGCTGAGGGGAGGAGGGGTGCCGCTACTGCTCAAAGAGCCAGGTCTTGAGCAGTCTTCTGAAGGCGAGTAGGTCTTGGGTCTGCTGTAGGTGGGTAGGGAGGGTGTTCCAGGTCTTGGCAGCGAGGTAGGAGAAGGATCTGCCTCCGGAGGTTGTTCGTTGGATGCGGGGGACAGCGGCGAGGGCGAGGCTGGCGGAGAGGAGCTGGCGGGTGGGCGTGTAGAAGCGGAGTCTGCTGTTCAGGTAGGCTGGTCCGGCGTTGTGGAGTGCTTTGTGTGCGTGGGTGAGGAGCTTGAAGGTGATCCTCTTGTCAACGGGGAGCCAGTGTAGGACTCTCAGGTGGGGGGTGATGTGGCTGCGGCGGGGGACGTTGACGATCGGTCGGGCAGCGGCGTTTTGGATGCGTTGTAGTCGTCATAGGTGTTTGGCTGGGATTCCTGCGTAGAGTGCGTTGCCGTAGTCCAGTCTGCTGCTGACGAGGGCCTGTATCACTGTTCTGCTGGTTTTGGTCGGGATCCACTTGTAGATTCTGCGGAGCATGCAGAGGGTGTTGTAGCAGGAGGAGGAGACGGCGTTGACCTGTTTAGACATGGAGAGGGAGGAGTCAAGGATGAATCCTAGGTTGTGTGCATGGTCGGTGGCTGTCGGTGCTGTTCCCAGTGTGGTCGGCCGCCAGGAGTTGTTCCAGGCTGAGGGGGTGGGTCCAAGGATGAGGATCTCCGTCTTGTCCGAGTTCAGTTTCAGACGGCTGCTCCTCATCCAGTCGGCGACGGCCTTAATTCCCTTGTGGAGGTTGGCTTTGGCGGTGTGTGGGTCCTTGGTGAGGGAGAGGATGAGCTGGGTGTCATCGGCATAGGAGATGATGGCGGGCCACTTGTGCGAGGGGGTCCATGTAGACGTTGAACAGCGTCGGGCTGAGGGATGAGCACTGGGGGACGCCGCAAATGATGTCGGTGGCTTATGATCGGAAGGGCGGGAGGCAGACGCTCTGGGTTCTGCTGGAGAGGAAGGACGTGGTCCAGTCAAGGGCCTTCTCTTGGATTCCGGCTTCTAGGAGGCGTGTCTTTGGAGTGCGATTGCAGACCGTGTCGAAGGCGGCTGAAAGGTCCAGGAGGATGAGGGCTGATCTTTCGCCATTGTCTGGTTGGCGCCTGATGTCGTCTGTGGCGGCGATGAGGACTGTCTCGGTGCTGTGGTTTCGTCTGAACCTGGACTGGGACGGGTCCAAGATGTTGTTGTCTACCAGGTGGCGGGCCAGTTGCATGTTGACGATTTTCTCGATGAGCCTATGCATGCGCAATGTGCATAATTACCGGCACACATGAAAGTCAAAACCTGATGGCTAAACCTAGACAAAAATATGAGGGCATGTGCAGGCAATAAACAATGGGAGTGTGCACAAATGAAATTCTAGTGGCATGGTGCTATGAAACATAACGGACAAAATAGCATTATAATATATACCATTAGCATACACTCCACAGGGCATACCTGTCTAGGCAATACAAACAATATTAAATGTACAGATATCCTTCTATGCAGTCACCATAGTGGTTTAAGCATTAACAAATACAGCATAATTAGACAGTTGACCAGATTGCAGATTAAAAGGCCTCCTGGAATAAACGAGGATGGGAGGATAAAGGGTATGGATGTATATATCTCTACAACCAGTTCAATATCTGAAAGACAAGTGCCCACTAGAACGGCGACTTTTTTAGACGAGTTCAAAGTCCTACGAAAGGGTCGACAAATACCAAGAACAACACCACAATCACCCCGGAGGCGGGGAGGAACAACCAGAGGCAGAGGCTGTGGAAGAGGGAGAGGAGAAGCAAACAGAGACGGAAAAGAAGAAAACAAAGGGAATCAAAAAACTAATACAAAAGAGCCCATGGGAAACAAGAGACGTGGCTCCACAGGCAAGAAGTAATGGATCCGGACACGATAAATAAAACCATTGTCAATTTGAGTGAAAGGGAATTGACATTTTCTGAAAAATGTACGCTATGTCTAGGTCTTTCCTTCTGTCCGACGGAAATCTTTAACTAAGCAGACACACATATTGACTTATACCGATTTGTCAGGAAGTGCAAATTAAAAATGTGGCATCTTCTCTATAAACCCGATCAAAGCAATCCTCATAACCAACTTTCAGTAGAGAGTAACAAAATACCCCTGTTTCATAATTTGAACATTGCTGATGTAGAAGTACCACTAGATAGCCATGATTTAGCCATGGACCATGAATCTACAGGGATCACCCAAGAGGACTGGGATCCAGACATCCCTACTGACTCAATGGCCTCTACCAAATTCAAACCCAGATCCATTTTCTATCCCAATCTTCCACACGACAACATAGATACTTTTCAAGAAGTTGTTGGGCAAGCCTTACTAAAATTAAAGCACCATATTAACAAGAATAAACATATTCAGTATAATTTATCTGCCACACAAAGAGAGTTTTTGAAGACCCTAGCCAATGACGAAAACATCATAATTAGCCCAGCGGAGAAAGGGGGAAATATCGTCCTGTGGGACAGACAACTATACATTGTGGAAGCCGAAAGACAACTGAGTGACCAAAAATTCTACATGAAAACGAATTTGGACACTTATAATAACAGTATTGTTGACACTTGGAATAAACTTAAAGAATGGGAGGATAAAGGGTACATAACATGGGAAGAGTATTGCTTTCTCAAATGTGATTACCCCAAGTTGTCCATACTGTATTTACTACCGAAGATACAAAAGAATGCCACCAATCCACAAGGGAGAGCTATTGTCTCATCTATAGGAAGTACCCTAGAGTATGTGTTGAAGTATGTAGACCACTTTCTTCGAGAATATGTTGTAGGACTCCCTTCACATATAAAGGACAGTAAAGATTTTCTAACTAAACTAAAACAGATAAACTGGGAAGCCAATGACCTCATGATGACACTCGACATAAATTCCCTGTATACGATCATTGATCATATAGAGGGCATTGAAGCATGTCACCACTACCTTAAGAATAGAACTATTGAGTATTTAGAACACACTAAAATGCTCTTAGAAATGATGCACCTTTGCCTGACTAATAACTTCTTTATGTTTTATGGTACCATTTATAAGCAGACCCTTGGCACAGCTCTAGGCACTTGTTTTGCCCCTAGCTTTGCCAACCTATTTCTGGGAAAATGGGAGGAGGACATCAGAGCTGACAGTACCCGTACTTCATCTTTTGGCAAAGTCAAGATTTGGCTTCGCTATATGATGATCTTTTCATAATCTGGACTGATAGAGAGAACATGGCCACTGAGTATATACAGAAGTTAAATAACAACAAATATAACATCACTCTGACCATTAACATGAGTAGGAATTCCATAGAATTCCTTGATTTACTGATTTGACCGCAAGGAGATACCTTCCAAACCAGTCTTTTTCATAAAACTACAGCAGGGAACACCTTGCTTCATGCTCTCAGCAGCCACCCAGATACTCTCAAATGGAGTATCCCATATGGGGAGCTGCTGAGAGCACGAAGGAACTGCAGTGCTGACACAGCGTTCGAATTAGAAAAAGAAACCATGATCCAAAGTTTCAGAGATGGAGACTACCCTAATTGGGTCCTCTGCAAAGCCATTGACAGAGTCAATAAAATAGATCATGCCCAAACATTGACCACTTCACTAGACACCAGCACTGACAACACCACTACCACTGAAGAATCCAACAGTCATTCTTACTTACAGTGGGAACTCAGGAGAGATACAGAAAATACTGGCAAACAAATGGGATATACTCACTAGTGATCCCATTATTGGCCATACTTTCCGACGCAGACCACAAAAAACATACAGGAAGGGACACAATCTTAAGGACATTCTTGTCAAGAATGATATAACACCCAAGTCCATCGCCAATGCCACAAACCTCAAAGGTTTTTATCCATGTGACCATTGTAAGGCCTGTCGGAATAGGACTATGATAAAAACAGTGACTAATCTAGGATACAACACGCCAAAAGATATCTATCAATTCCTTACAAGTAGCACAACACATTGTGTTTATGTGCCCATATGTCCCTGCAGAAAGTGGTATGTAGGCAGTACCAGCTGCATGGCCAAGAAGAGAGTGCTTGAGCACATGCGTGCCATCAACAAGAAGGATAAAAACTATCCTATTGCCAGACATTTTGAACTATTTCATCTATCCAATAGTTCAATGCTGAGTTATTTTGTGCTGGAACAAGTCCATACTGGTCCGAGAGGTGGAAACAGAACCTTACTACTTCTCAAATGAGAATCAAGATGGATATGAGAACTCGAAACGAAATATCCTAAAGGTCATAATTTGGACGAGGAACTAAGTACACATCTACGTAACGATTGAACTATGTCTTTATGTATGCCTAATGTGTGTCTGCTGTAAATGTATATTTTCATACCGACTGATTGATTTTATCTATGTGGCAAATACTATGAAGCAATAGTACCACAACCTTAGGTTTTAACATCACTTTTCTTTTCTCTTTTTGCACAGGAGGAAAGGAAGGGATACCTTACCTGCGACTGTCTCATCCGTTCCGGTAACCTTACCCCTTTCTTCTCCTTCCTTTGGGTCCACTTTCAGATAAGATACATCTCTATCTTTATTCTATTGCACTGTTATTTTTCACTTTTGGCATTTTCTTTACACAGGAGAGCCTTGGATGCTAATTTTAGGCCTCTTAATCTGCAATCTGGTCAACTGCCTAATTATGCTGTATTTGTTAATGCTTATACCACTATGGTGACTGCATAGAAGGATATCTGTACATTTAATATTGTTTGTATTGTCTAGATAGATATACCCTGTGGAGTGTTGTATGCTAATGATATATATTCTAATGCTATTTTGGCAGTTATGTTTCATGGCACTATGCCACTAGAATTTCATTTGTACGCACTCCCATTGTGTATTGCCTGCTCATGCCCTCATGGATTTATCTAGGTTTTGACTTTCATGTGTGCTGGTAATTATGCACATTGCGCATGCGCGCCTCTTTTGTTTTCAATTTGTCAAAAACTTTATTGTTCATGCAGGCATGTACTTTGTTGCCAAAACCATTGCTATGACGCCCAGGGCACTACGCCGCGGGTAACCAAGCAGCCGCACGATATTTAGTACTTCATTTTCGAGCGGTCTTGGTTCAGGCGCATTTCCATTTCAACACTTAGGAATATTTTCCAAGGTGTACGAGGGCGCACACTCTAGACAGTGTGTTTTTTGACGCAATCACAAGGCATGATAATATTACTAGGTTGAATCATTGATGTTGTTGCAGCAATTGATTATGTATTGTGACTAATATGTACACTAAGTAATGGCCGCCAAAGTCGAATGACTTCTGATTACAGTCCGTTTTCTGTTGCATTAGCTATGTAAGCTCTCCTGTATCGTGAGATTTTCGTGTGATCAAGTCAGTTTCACTGACGAAACGCGTTACGATTAAACAACACTGGTTTATACCACTGAGTGCAAGCCCTTCTTTCAGAAGATTTTGTGTGCACTTTAATTTACAGGGAGACCCGCCCGGTGAGACTCGCCACCTGTCTACGGGCCAGTGACTCCAGGAATCTGGCTGATTGTGGATATATATATATATATATATACACACACATATATATAGTCGACATATGCATTCAGAGATTTCTACACGTGTAGTAAAAATCTCTGCATAAAAAAGATAGACGGAGCTGAGCTGTCTGCATAGAAGTTTGTGAACTGCATTTTGTAGTATGTAGTACTAATCTAGTACTCCTAAATGTAGTGAATGCTACGGACAAATTCATACACACACTGGGGTCTGCACACACTATTGTCGTCGCCAGGTCTGAAGTTATCCGTCCATATCTTTGTGTTGACAGACGTAATGCAAATTTCTATATTTACCTACAAATAGGCACTAAAATTCAGCTGTTTAGGTTGATGGGAGTCTATGCTTCCAGCACATACATCTCAGTGTGCATGGTGCTTTGCTCAACAATAATGTTAACCCCATACAGGGGCCTCCTGCCTACCTGATACCACTTACTCATACACTTGACATCTTACCTACCCTTATGTCTCTATGCTGAGACTCGTTTTGGTGTTACCCACTAACACACACTTGTAGAACCACCCTTACTCCAACTCCACCCCACATACTTTAATACAACTTGGCCCATCCGCCAAAATCCTCTTTATCCACTTTCACCCTCTACTGGCTTGCCTACAAGTTCTACCTTGCATTGTCCTGTCATCCCTCACCCTCCTCATCCTCACCCTTACCCCCTGTGTGACCTTCTCTCGCCCACCCACCTCTCATGGAAGCCAATCCCAGATAGATAACAGGTACACTTACGTGAGGGCCACCTTCCTGCTGCTGTGCCCAACCCGTGTTGGAACCACTCAGGTTGGGGGATTTAGCGGGGCTGCATAGTTCCGGGAAGGGGTTTGGGATGGCAGGCATAGAAGAGGGCCGGGGAGTTTCTTCCTTCAGAAGTCTGCAAAGAGAAATTAAAAGAGTGAAGGAAGGGCATAAAGAACACCAGAGCAAGGCACATACCTATATTAAGTCTGTTCCTGCATGTGCAAATAAGAGGTGTCCTCTACCCACCAGACCTGCTCAGTTCTCCACATAAAAAACCTTATTCTTATGCCATACCTGTGAATTATATGTGCCTCAATAAAAGGGGTTATTGAAAACAAGTAGACAAATAAAACTGCAGAATGTATCCCGAGAGCTTTCCAGAGAGTACAGCAGTTCAGACGGTGCTTAACTTGTAAAATAAGTGCCAGGGCACTGCAGCTTGCACCACCTATTGCCTCGGTCATCGCTGCCAAAAGAACTACTAACCATCTCTCTCGCCTGCAAGTGCAACAGTTCAGATCTTCCAGGTCCCCTAAGCGAAAGGGAAGGCTGGGGAGGCAAGTATTAGCAATTTTTTAATGTATATTGTATTCATAAACAACCGTTGTTCTGCTCATCTCTGAATTAGATTACATGAGCAGCGGCACCATGTGGCAGACTGTGCTAAGGGCCGAATTGACAATTAAGTGCCGGTGTCCAGCACAGGAAACCAATTAAGTGCCCGTGCTGAACACCGGAAACCACCAGGTCAAATTAAGCACCGAGTTCAGGAGAGGAAGATGCACCCCTAACACTGCCAGGCAGCAGTTGTTGGAAGTGGCACTGAGCACATGGTGGAGTGCCCTCACCGCCTGGACCACTATGGTGTTCCATGCTGATGGTCACTTACAGCAGTGACATAACAAATCATTAGGGCCCCCCATGCAAGATACTGCAATGGGGCTCCCAAGATACAATCACACTGCCGCCCACCCTGTCCAGGTTACTTTTCTCACTACCCACACCAGCAACAGGAGCTTCAGTGATACAATTCACATACAAATATAAACATTCTCCTCAGTCATGGGGACTGCAAGATAAACCAATATTTGATTAAAAATTGTGGGAGGGAGGTGAAAGGCTAACTTTGTCCTTCGCTGCTCTCAAAAGAACTAAAATCAAAACAACCTTTAAGAAAAGGGTCTTCAGGGGGTAACTTTGTAAGGGATATGCATATGGAAACGAAATCCATTGAAAACGAAATTAAGACAAAACGGTCACTTATATGTTAAAAACGATGTACTTTCGTTATCATGTGCAGTTACACATTTTGCTATTTTGATAATTGTCTACCTAGTGTTGTGCTGCTTACGTACCACTTGTTAAGAAATACCGTCTGAATTGAGTGTGCTTCCAAAAATGAAGTTTCATAAAGCACACCCTCATTTCAATTGTACAAGATCTTCACAATCACAAGAATGTAGAGTCAAGTTGATCTAGGTTGCATATATATGTACACAATGTTAATAATGACATAAACTATCCAGAATTCCACCAGGACAAGATGACCAGGTCACGATGCTTAAATGTATAATTTTCTTTATTTCTTGTTCTTTTGAAACTTATATCCAGATGTGAGATGCAGCCAACACAACACAACAGAACACGAGAGCCCCGTTATCAGGCAATTCGCTTTCTGATGTCCTTCTTACTTCTGAAGAACACGACGTGATGGGATCGGTCCTTCGTGTGTGAACGCTACAGTATCAGCTCCTTAGGTCACGTTAAATGATGTTCTAATTTTATTGGGGGCCATACAATCACCATCTTTTAGCTTACTTCCATATTTACTGATAGGATCACTTTGGAGCCCATATACACCTATATCTGAGGGGACCAACACATTACATGAAGCTCCATCTACTAGGAGCTCCTATCCCTTCTTTATGCCTAATTCTGAATTAGATCGCTCCGGATACAGATTGTCTGTTGTGTGGACTTGTTCCCAATAGAATTTTCTTGATGTTACACCTACTACATGACTTGAGATCTTTGAAGAATCGTATAATATCCTTGGGAAAGTCTAAGTACTAATTGTGTACAGACAAAATACGTGTTGGCTGAATCTCACGTCTGAATATAGGTTTCAAAAGAAAAAGAAATAATTAAAATTATACATTTAAGCATCGTGACCTGGTCATCTTGTCCTTGACCTGGTCATCTTGTCCTGGTGGAATTCTGGGTCAGTTTATGTCATTTATTAACATTGTGTACATATATAAGCAACATAGATCAACTTGACTCTACATTCTTGTGATTGTGAAGATCTTGTACAATTGAAATTAGGGTGTGCTTTGTGAACCTTCTTTTTTGGATGTTTGCAATAGCAGGTTGTTCTCAACTTGCTAATAACACTCTTTGGTAGGGAGTGTCATTGGTTTTCTTAGCACCCGCTGTACCTACAGCAACCACATACTTAATACGCTCCCAACTGTTGTGATTACTGACTTATCTTTGTTTTGATGTGCGGTTTTTCCCTATTAGGGAACACTAGTACCAGTCTGCTCTTGTGAATTGAGTGTGCTGTTGTCTAGGAGGTATGATGATACACTTAGCATCTTCATTTATCAAATTATACAATTTTTAGCACGTCACTAATCCTCCTGTACATTGTGTTCCCAGTCTGCAGGAACTAGGAGAGTCTAGAAGGGTTTCAATTTGCAGCTGAATTATAAACACCACCCACATTTTGCAATTAATGGACAATACAAGAGGTGCAAGGAGACAGGTGTTCCTGCCTCATGACAGTTTGGATAAATATGGTACCAAACTGTGTTTTTTACAACAAGGTAAAAAAAAAAGAAATTAGCTAGTGATAATGTCTCACACATTGTGCTAAAAGGGAATGTAAGGAACATCACAGTAATTGAGGGGCTCCAGAAGCCTTATTTCTCAGAATAAGCACATCTTGTAAGTCCCTTTCAGAATACTAAGCGCTTCCTAAAGACAGTTGATGTACAAAAGTTCAATATTTCTGTTAGGAGAAATACAGGGATTAGACTGTCTCTTTCCAAATTATTAGGCCATAAAAATGTATGTGTAGTAAAATAACATACAGGATTTGAGTGTATCCATACTAATATAATAAAGAGAGCCCAAACCTTTGAGGCGGGTAATCTCAGGAACCACAGCACCAATCACAACACCCAATACAGCGATGGAAAGGGCAGTTACAGCAGAAGGACATAGGCTATGCAGATGCCCACCATATACATTTAAAAGGTAAAAGAACCGTGCCAGCAAGGTAGTCCCTTGTGGGCGTGTCTGCGTTGTGCTGGGGGTGTGACAAATGCTGGGGGCGTGTGGTACGTTCCGCCCTTCATGCCATGTCTCATATCGTGTGCTAATCCCACCCTGATCCCTTTAAATACCCCTGCACCCCATAATCATAACCCACCCTTACTCCTTAAAATACCCTTAAACACTAACCCATCTTAACTCTATAAACATACCCTGTACCCCAAAACCCAAACCTACCCCTGAACCCTAAAAATACCCCTGTACCCCAAAACCCAAACCTATCCATGAACCCTAAAAATACCACTGTACCCCAAAACCCAAACCTACCCATGAACCCTAAAATACCCCTGTACCCCAAAACCCAAACCTAGCCCTGAACCCTTAAAATACCCCTGTACCCCAAAACTCAAACCTACCCCTGAACCTTAAAAATACCCCTGTACCCCAAAACCCAAACCTAGCCCTGAACCCTAAAAATAACCCTGTACCCCAAAACCCAAACCTACCCCTGAACCCTAAAATACTCCTGTACCCCAAAACCAAAACCTAGCCCTGAACCCTTAAAGTACCTCTGTACCCCAAAACCCATACCTATCCCGAAACCCTAAAACTACCCCTGTACCCCATAACCCAAAACTATATCTGAACCCTTAAAATACCCAAACACCCCAAAACATATACCTCAGTACCCCAAAACATATACCCCTATATCCATACTTCCCTTATCCAAACATTAAAAAAAAACATGCTTTTACCATTCATGCATTTACAACGAATTTCGTTGTAAATGTATGCGTGGTAAAAGCATGTAAAATGTAATGCCATGCGTTATACTTATAATGGCATTGCGGAGTCATAGTACTTTCGTAATGAAAGTATGCAGAGTGATGGTATGCGGAAAGAAAGTTGCGGAATAATGGGTGTTTACCCTCCCCCGGTAAGTACATTGGTGGCCCGGCGGCCCACATCTCCAGCAACATACTCATATTTTTTCACCACCCATTTGAAAAATGCACAGGTCTCTCTCATTGATGGCCAGCACCGACATACACTTTTAGACACACCTCCCGCCACAAGTTCAAGAATTGCGAACTGTAGAGCTGGGGAGCTACGTTCGAATCTCGGCATCAGTTCAACATCCTGTGATTCCAGGCAAATCGCTTTGTCTCCCTGTGCCTATCACAAATGAATGTGTTCTTCTGTAATGTTAATTGTGCTCATGCCATGTTGTTGAGTTCGCGCTATATAATATTTCAAGGAAAAATAAAGTAGGGAAACTCGAGTTCACACACTACTGAACGCGCACTCTTAAGTGCATCAGCAGTGCACTGTGAATCGGAGCGTTTCACAGGCCTGTCACAGATAAGAAATGCTAGCAAAACGAAATCCTACAAAACATTATACTACTGGCCGGCAGCAATTCATACCCGGACAACGTCGGCACAGGCTGCTAGTTGTTCTATAATAATAAGATCTTGCATTTAAACAGCACTTCATACCTCTCTTCTGCCATTTCTAAGCACTGTGAGTAATAAATATTGCTCAATTAATATTACTTAATTTAATGCCCTCAGCATAGCAGGATTCAAGTCTACAAACTCTGAGGTAATTGAAATTTTTATGGTCAAGTATGTCCCCTAACGTGTACCCCAACGTCTCCATGTACGTGCTTCAAGTACATGTAATTTCCCTCCATGACCGAATATGAAGACGCAAACACATTTGCGTCCAACGTTAACATGTCCTCTTTCAGATCCACCATGAATGGATCGATAATTCAGTTCCTAACCATGCCATGCCAACGTCTTTACATGGTACACTTTTACGTTTTTCCTGGCTCTGCCGAGCTAGGCCCTGATTTCTGTCTCCGAGCCCTTTCTGCTTTCTGCCTCTGAAAGCTGCAGCATGGACACGTATCCCTGACCTCTGCCTTACTTCCTGCCAAGCGAAGCGGTGCCTGGCTCAACCTGGCCTGCCTGCCAAGACAGTATTTTGCCTTCAAGTTATCTGTTCAGCCTCCTCGAAAATACATTCCTGTCTAGTGATTTAGGTAAACATCTCCCCGGCTGCAGAGCAAAGAGCAAGCCTTCCTGTCTCCATGCAAGTAATTTACAGATCCCGTTGCCATAGTAGGCCCATGGCCCCTGCACGTAGACACGTAGACATATATGCACGCACTAGTATTCAGTATAGATTAGCCTCTGCCCGAGAGACCTTTTACTTCAGATAATACATCCTCCAAACATAAGATACTAGATATGTTATAGGTCCAGGTCGTTCTGACATCCCAGACTTCTGTCTCCTCTACTAGTGTTAAAGTTCTCCCCAGTTACACGTCTATGTCACGTCATGCTAGTTGCGCGCGCATCCTCACTTCCTGCTGACTCTGCAGATTACCTCTGTGCACACACCCACTTATGACACTTTCTGTGACGTCTACATTACGTTCACATTATACGCCTCCGTGTACGCCTATTACACGCCTTCTTTCACGCCCCTTGTTACGCACATGTGTTCTTATCTTCTTCTTTTCACCTGTTACGCCTACTGTATTGGATTCAATGATGTTACTTGACTATATATAATGTGTACTGTTAATAAAACGTTGACTATCCCTTCCCGAACCCTAGTGGTGATGGAACATGATCTCCAACCTCGAGGTTTTTTTCTAATAAACCCCGTAAGACTCAGATACCACGGACTCTGCCTCTCATTTTTATGAGCTGTCTTGTAATGATAATTATACGGAAAAATAGATCAGGTAAAATATTTACCACATAATTTGGCGCCCGAATAGGGACCCCTCCCCCACCCCACGCGCCGGAGATGCGTCGCAGGCCTTGTCCCCTGCCACAGCTGTGACGGACATCCATGCGCATCTGCAGGTTTTCCTGTATCTCCCTCAGGCCTACGGAGGTGACTGAGACTGCGGTCGACATCCAGACGAGGCGGTGAGGAGTGCGGAGGATCCCGACCAGAGCCCAGCCGAGAGTAGCAGTGTCCGAGGTATCCGGAGACCCACCTGTTCCGATGTGACGAGGCGCATGCGTAGTAGCAGTACCAGAGTCCAGTCCAGTCCGAGGCCTTCAAGTTCAAGTTCAAGTATTGCTCCCGGTGAGTACCGTTGCTAGGGAAGCATCTAGACGGGTGCATTAGTTTGTGTCCGGTCAAGACAGGTCTGGGTACACAGTCCTGGTCCGTACGTGTTCACTTAGGTGAGCGCGGTATGACGTGTCTCTTTACGGGACCGGTCTGTACTGTTTAGCAGTGCATCTAGAAATTCAATGGTTCAGTGATTCAGTATTCAAGCCTTCTAGCATTTTTCTTACGTGATCCCAGCTATTGTGTTTTAAGTACTAGACAGTATCTATTTGAAATGTTTTGATGTGTTTCATGTCGTGGTATGAATGACTGTTTGCTTTTCATTACTGTGTCTATCGTGTCCGAGTCCAAGTCATAATGCCGTTATTTACAAAGTTGCGTCAGATAGGAACTAGAAAAGGGATACTCGAAGAAGCAGTGCCTGTTCCGCCTAGGGACACTCCAGGGCACTTAATGTACCACAAGCACGGCTTAGACGCCATACTGTATTTAGATTTGTGGGTCGACTACACCAAGCACTTAGAAGAGAAGTATAGATGGCCTGTTTCAGGAACATGGGATGCTGAATGCATCATGAGAGTAGAAGAAGCATTATGGAAAAAGAAAGCCAGACAATCTCAGAAAGATGCCATAGAATTGTGGCGTAAAGAATCGCATAGAAGAACAGAAAAAGAATTCAGAAAAGCAGAGAGAAGTAGAGAAGAGTCCGAAAAAGTCAAAGAAAAAGAGTTACTAGAAGAAGGAGAACAGGTCAGATCAGAACAATTAGACCGTCAAAGAAACGCACTCATTACAGGCATGTATCCAGTTCTTGCCGAGGGCCTGCCTAAGGCGACCCCGGAAGTACCCTGTAACTTGCCACCACCATTGGTTCCGACTAAAGTACTTCACCATAAGACCGCAGCAGATATTTTCCTTTCTTCCTATTTAGATGATGTAGCTCCCGCATATACCAATATACCCGTACATCCTGCTAATAATAATCTGCCACAGCATATCCCTGCTGATCAAGTCACGACCCCTCCACGTCCAGGATTACTTCCTGCACCTGCTGTCACTTCCTCTTCTGCTGCTGTTACTGGTCCCCCTACTTCTGGTCCTCTTAACCCTTTTGCTACAGACGCGGCTCAGTCGTCCCCGTTAAATGTGTCTTTCCCACACGTAATGACGTCAAGTCATGCTCATGGTTCTGCCTCAGGGGGTGCTTCAGGAGGTCCATATCACACCCCGCCGCAATTACATCGAGTGACAATGAGAGAGTTAGCTACACAACGTACTCCGGCAGCGATGCCGCATGAAAAACTTAAACAGTATCTTACGGATTGTAGATATGATCCAGTACCTGGCAAGGCAGGAGAGATGATGTTAGCCTCGTTACGTCTAAGACGTGTTACAGATTATCTAATGTTATTACCAGAAATGCCAGAGCATCTAGACAACATATATCATTTTATTAGGACAGGAGAGAGGCCAGAATGTGTTCGAGAAGCCATGGCCTATCAGAAAGTTGAGACACAAGGTTTACTTTTACGATTCTTGATTAATTGTTTGATAAGGGAACAAGATCAGACAGGTGTTGTTAAGGAAGAGATGAAAGTACTGACAAAATGGAGTCAAAATATTGCGGATGGTAAACATGATAAACAGAATTGTATAGATGCCATGTCCAGAAAGATCCGTAAAGAAATAGTAGCCATACATGCCCGACACAAGGCTGATAGGACAGCCGAGTCAGACGAAAAAGACTCCTCAGAGGAGGAAGAATTAGAGAGTCCAGAAGTACAGCAAGATACGATAGCATATGTCGGTAGAGCGAAACCTCCTAGACAGTATCCTTTAAGTAGTCCTTTCGACAAACCCATTCGTCCAGAAAGCAAGAAACGTTACCTTTCCCTGATACCAGAGCAATGTTCTCTTGAACATATATTCCAAGTTACTGACAAAATCCTGAAAGAAAGAATAGGCTATCATGAACTTACTACCTTACGTGATCAGGAACTAGCCCGGTCAGCAGTCCAATGGGCCGGGGATGACAGTATATATAATGATGAACTAATAGTACGCACGTTTTTAAGTCTTACTCCAGAAGAACAGCGATTAGCTGGTATATATATGACCCAACATCTCATTACACAGTATGAAAACCAACAATCTGATCCAGGTCCATTGTACCATCTATTGCAAGACTTACTGCTGAGAAGATGGAGAGGTCTAGGTACCGATTTAATTGATATCATTCTAGAACAACGTCATAAATATAGAACATTCCTGACTCCACGTCTTGTTTCCGTTCCACCTCCAGTTAGACAACCATATCATCTAGACAGACAGAATCCCTTACGAGAAGTACACCCAATCCGGAAGCCAGATGATACGCTTGAACGAGTGTTTGTATACACTCCTTTGACTAAAATGGAATTATTGGAAATGAAGAAAATTGTACCTTGTCACGATAAAGATCCTGCAGGTTTTCACCGTGAATTAAAAGACATGTTACTCATGGGTGATTACACATACTCAGACATTCTTAAAATGTTGAAAGTATTGTTGCCAGCAGGGATTTACGAAAAACTGAAAGAGAAGGATTGGGAGGTGGGAGATAAAAAGATTAATTGGACCGAATTAGAAGACGAAGAAAAAGGACGTACCCCAGGTTTAGGTCTTGGGGAGAAAACTAAAGCGTTACCAGGATTATTAGTACAGGTTTTGCCTAGATTATTAACAGTTAAAAAGGAAGATTGGGATGCAATCTCAGCCTGCAAACAGAAACCAGATGAAGACACTAGTGATTTTTATTCCAGATTCGAGAAATGTTTTGTTATTAATAGTGGCCTGAAAACAAGTAGTGAGTCGTTCCCCCATCTATTCGTGACCAAATTAGTTGAGAATTCCTTACCCCAGGTTAAGAACAGAGTATTGAAAGTCGAGAGTACATGGCAAGCTAATACTCCTTCCCAAATGTTACAAATGTTACAGTACCACCAGAATAGAATCAGAGAGGAACACGATCATGAAAAGAGACGCATGAAAGATACTAAAATGAAAGTATTAGTTGCCCAGTCTGTTCCAGCAGATGGTCAGAAGAGGGGTAACACTCAGAATACACAGACTAGTCGTCCTACAGGTCCTGTTAAAGGAAATTGTAATTATTGCAAGCAGCCAGGTCACTTTATAAATGAGTGTGCCGTTCTGAAACACAATATTGCTACAGGCAAAACGAAAGAAAGACCACGTCAGCCTAGACCAGAATATGTTCAACAGAATATTCAACAGAATCCGCAATCTGCTCCACAACATGTACAGCAACAGACAGTAGCTGTTCCCCAATCTCAACCCATTGCCGCAACACAACACGTCACACAACAGATGTATCAGTATGCACAATCCGAGTATCCAGATTACCAACAGTATTCATGAAATAGCCTAGAGAGGGAAGTAGGTTTGCCTCTCATCGAGATTCCTGTAGATCAAGAGGGTCCTTATGTACACAGTCAGGTATTAGGAAAAGACAGAAAATTTTTGATTGACACAGGGGCAAGCAGAACTACCATTAGTCATGACGAGGTTCCAGGGGCACCCCTCTCAGGCTCACAGAATGTTTCCCTTGGATTTTCAGGAAAACCTATTGTTAATGAAGTATCGAAACCAGTTCCCCTTGCAGTTGGTCCATTGTCCCGTACTACAGATTTATTGCTTACGAAGTCATGTCCAGAAAACCTGTTAGGTATTAAAACGCTGAAAGCCCTAGGAGCTGTAATATGTTGTTCTCCGGAAGGAGTGAGATTGTTTTTGCGTGACTTCAAGGGTCGCTATGTGTTGAGAGATTTTGATCCCCGATTACAGAATGTACCACAGCATTTATGGGCACAAGGTCCGACTGATGTAGGTTGTATGCATATTACACCATATCGTGTTACACTCAAGCCAGGAGTTGTTCTGCCCAGAATCCGACAATACAAATTGCCACCCGAGGCTGTAGTAGCCTTATTGAAAATTATTGACGAGCTTATTGCTCAAGGAGTAGTTGTAGAAACTGTCTCCAATATTTGTAATTCTCCAATCATTCCAATTCTTAAACGTACTGATCCAAATGCACCTCCTGTTTATCGATTAGTGATTGATCTTAGAGAGCTTAACAAATGTATCATACCTCAGTTTCCAGTGGTCCCAGATATTTCATCGCTATTGACTGCTATTGATTCTGAAGCGGCGTTCTTTACTGTAATCGATCTCAAGAACGCCTTCTTCAGTGTCCCCATTGATCCGGAAAGCCAGTACCTTTTCGGATTCAGTTTAAATGGCCGAAGCTTTAAATTTGCACGTGCACCTCAAGGGTTCACGGAAAGTCCAAGTATCTATAGCCAAGCCTTGAAAAGACAACTTGACAGTATCCACATGCCTGCTAATACTGCTCTGCTTCAGTACGTCGATGATCTATTGATCACCGCCCGAAGTGAACAAGAATGTGAACATGCATCTCTGACAGTCCTATTTTTTCTGGCCGACAAGGGACACAAAGTGTCTCCTTCGAAGCTGCAATTCTGTGTTCAGCAAGTTGTGTACCTTGGTCACTTGCTGTCCAAGAGGGGGAGACAGCTTACACCTGACCGCATCCAGTTAATTGTACATATGTCACAACCCAAGACACAAAAGGAGGTACGGGCCTTTATAGGCCTCACCTCTTACTGTAGACAATGGATTCCTCAGTATGCATATCTAGCCAAGCCCCTTATACAGTTGACAACCCAGGAGGCAGCGTCATCGACTGTCCTCCCTTGGACTCAGGAACATACACAAGCTTTTGACGACTTGAAGAAAGCCTTATGTCAAGCACCTGTTTTAGCGACACCATGTTACAGCAAGCCTTTTACACTTTTTGTCACAGAACGCGAAGGTACTGCATTGTCAGTACTCACCCAAGATCAAGCTGGTTCACACAAACCATGTGCTTATTTTTCCAGTACATTAGATCCAGTAGCCCAGGCTCTGCCTGCGTGTTTGAAATCTGTAGCAGCAACAGCTCTAGCAATCAGACAAAGTGATTCCATAGTATTAGGACACCAATTGACAGTACAAGTTCCACATTCCGTGGAAGTTGTTTTAAACCGAACACAGACTCAGCACTTGACTATAGCACGACTGACAGGTTATGAATTGACATTATTCCAGCCACACATAGAAATCAGACGCTGCAATACATTAAATCCTGCTACACTTTTACAGTTAAGTACAACAGACCCTATGTCACATGACTGTGAGGAAGTCATTAACACTATGACGAAGCCCAGACAAGACTTGACAGATATCGCATTACCAGATCCAGACCTGACACTTTATGTGGATGGTTCATGTATGAGAACAAGTACAGGAGAGTTAGTGGCCGCATATGCAGTGACCACCGAAACTGAAGTCATAGAAACACATCGTATTGACACACTGTCTGCCCAGGCAGCAGAACTCATTGCTCTGACCCAAGCCTGTATTCGAGCCAAGAACATGAAAGTTAACATATACACAGATTTCCGTTATGCATTCGGAGTTGTACACGACTTCGGAGTCCTCTGGCAAGAGAGAGGTTTTTTAACTTCCCACGGCGCCAAGATACAGCACGGTCCCCTCATTCAAGCTCTGTTAGAAGCCATACATTTGCCTACAGCCATAGCCATCATGAAGTGTAAGGCACATACGAAAGTCACAGATACCATTTCCCAGGGTAACGACCTGGCAGATCGAACAGCCAAGCATACAGCTCAGACTCACACTCAGATTGATATGACAAAGACAGTAGTTCCGACACATTGCATGACAGTTAGGGATCCCGCACTAGATGTAATTGACATACAGACACATGCCACTCCAGACGAAATCAAGAAATGGACAGAACTAGGAGGGATCCAGACAGAACAGGGATGGATGACGAAGGGAAAAGCCACATGGTTTCTCCCCGACTCTATGGTTCAAGTTATCATTAACACAGCACATAGTCCTGCACATTTAGGAGAAAAAGCCATGTTAGACAGTATTCAAAACCTTTGGTTCAATAAGCATTTACGAGCAGCCGCAAAACAGAAAGTGCGTACTTGCATGATCTGTTGTCAGTTCAACCCAGGTAAAGGCATTCCCGTAGAGCAAGGTGGATTTCATCCTCCTGATCACCCTTTTGAAGTCCTCCAGATGGATTATATCCAGATGGAACGTTGTTGAGGATTCAAGTATGTCCTCGTAGTTGTATGTGCACTTTCCCGATGGACAGAAGCATATCCAGTCCCAGATTACACTGCCCCGACCACTGCCAAGCAGTTGGTTCGTGAATTTTTCCCGAGGTATGGTTTGCCTCGTGTCGTGTATTCAGACAACGGACAGCCATTCTCGTCCGAGCTCATGAAGCAAGTTTCCCTTTTGCTAGGTTACCAATGGAAGTTCCACTGTGTTCGGCATCCCGAAGCAGCTGGTTTAGTAGAGAGACACAATCAGACTCTGAAAACACGTCTTGCCAAGATCTGTGCAGAAAAAGGAGTAGACTGGATAGTAGCCCTTCCAGTTGCCCTTTTTTATATGCGAATGGTAGCCCATTCTAGGACAGGGCTATCCCCGTATGAGGTGGTTTTTGGCCGGCCACCGAATATGTGGGGGACGCCTCTGCCCCGTAAATTAACCGATGTTGACAGTAATATGCTGACAGATTACCTTGCTTCCTTGATGTCTGCACTACAATCATGTCGTTCACAGGTCTCAGCAGCTTTTCCAGACAACACCGAGGTGAAACCACACAAGATCATCCCTGGTGACTACGTGTATATACGTAATTTTGACCGGTCGAGCCCTCTGGAGCCCCGTTGGAAGGAGCCGAAGATCGTTTTGATGACCACAAGGACTGCAGTGAAACTTGAAGGGAGAAAAAATTGGCTCCACTCGAGCCACGTCAAAAAGTGCTATGGACTTCCGCCAAAAACTGATTCCCAGGACTTTCACATTCCAGAGACTGATATTAAACTCCCCCTGGTAGAGAAAACTCCGTCCCAGGAGTACAGATCAAAGTTGAGGTCTAGTAAGTCAGACAGTTTAATTGTTTAAGTCCCCCCTGGGTGAAGCGGTTAGACGGGTTCCTGACATGTACAAGCTAGACCCCCATAGTGAGAGAGATAGACAGGAGATCAAGAAACAGAAATATTGCAAGAATCTCCGAAGTAGATGTATTGTTACTTTACTCGTCATGTTTTTTCTGAGTCTTACGATTATATGCCTAAGCTATGTGTTACATGTATATCTTCCTATACAAGCACATTCTTCTTTCAATGACACTGCAGACCACACCTTTAGTGATCTGCCCCCGCACGAACTTTCTTATCGACTTGCACTGCGTAACAATTCTTTCATCCGTATGTTACATCATTCTCACCAGACCAGCAATGCCACTAATTGCTGGGTATGTGGCGGACTCCCTCCCTACCAGAAAATGACGGGAGCCTTGCCTCTTTTTCCTTACCCGTTTACACATAATGGTTCATGTGGGGCATGGTTTACATTAATGTCCTCGTTAGATAGCAAGTCCAAAGTTTCCCAAGGTAATTGGATATGGGGAGACCTGAAAACAGTTATGAATAAAGCATGTTTCCCTGACAAAGAGGGTCTTCCCCAAATGACAGGTACCAATTTAGAAAACGAAGTATATGGATTAGGTAATTTTACACTTAGCCTCATGATTTTGAATGTCCAGTCAGAAACTAGTTCGAATTCACCCTCAATACCAGTTTTACCAGTGAAGGGTGACCTATGCGTTAGAAAGAAAGGTTCAGTACAACTAGGACACAGCGATTGTAATACAGTTATTGAATTCAGTGATAAAGGCAAGTCTACATTCAAAGCTTCCCGACATTCCTATTTCATTTGTGGCCATAAAGCTTACATACGTTTACCTCCAGACTGGGATGGTACTTGTTACATTGCATTCCTACTACCACCTGTTTTTCTAGCCCCACCTGATTACCATAGAAATTCTCATCTCATTTATGTTAGACCCAAGAGAGATCTCCCGATTGTCGATTATACTGAAACCACATGGGAACAATACACAGATTTCAATAAAGGATTCTTTCCTTATTTAGGAACTGTCTCAAATAGTAAACTGATACGTAAATTGACCAGAACCCTTGAAGCAGTAGTGAATGAAACTACTTTTGCCCTAGGTAATTTAACAGAAGAGCAGTCTGCTATGAGACTTGTCGTTCTTCAAAATCGTCTCGTCCTTGACGTCATCCTGGCAGATAGGGGCGGGGCTTGTAGAGTCATCGGATCCAGTTGTTGTGTTTTCATTCCAAATAACGCACCGTCAGTATATAGAGCCATAACTCGGCTCCACAAGATTGCAAGTCAGATACACCAGAATCCAGGCACCTGGACATGGTCCGGTTGGCTCTGGAGCATCATATCAGCCTGGGGATGGAAAGTCCTATCCTTCCTTGGAATAGCCCTACTCATTGTATTTAGTTGTTGTCTGTGTCTACAATGTGGGCCAGCGATTTGCGGCTTGTGCGCCACATCATGTATTCCCCATCCAAGTCCACATTCTCATGCCCGAATGAGAAAAGATGAACAAATGATGTTATATGAACAGATAGATGGACTCATGAAGATTGATATCTCCTGAAGGGAACGTAGGGGACAAGGAGGGAATGAGGTAATTGAAATTTTTATGGTCAAGTATGTCCCTTAACGTGTACCCCAACGTCTCCATGTACGTGCTTCAAGTACATGTAATTTCCCTCCATGACCGAATATGAAGACGCAAACACATTTGCGTCCAACGTTAACATGTCCTCTTTCAGATCCACCATGAATGGATCGATAATTCAGTTCCTAACCATGCCATGCCAACGTCTTTACATGGTACACTTTTACGTTTTTCCTGGCTCTGCCGAGCTAGGCCCCGATTTCTGTCTCCGAGCCCTTTCTGCTTTCTGCCTCTGAAAGCTGCAGCATGGACACGTATCCCTGACCTCTGCCTTACTTCCTGCCAAGCGAAGCGGTGCCTGGCTCAACCTGGCCTGCCTGCCAAGACAGTATTTTGCCTTCAAGTTATCTGTTCAGCCTCCTCGAAAATACATTCCTGTCTAGTGATTTAGGTAAACATCTCCCCGGCTGCAGAGCAAAGAGCAAGCCTTCCTGTCTCCATGCAAGTAATTTACAGATCCCGTTGCCATAGTAGGCCCATGGCCCCTGCACGTAGACATATATGCACGCACTAGTATTCAGTATAGATTAGCCTCTGCCCGAGAGACCTTTTACTTCAGATAATACATCCTCCAAACATAAGATACTAGATATGTTATAGGTCCAGGTCGTTCTGACATCCCAGACTTCTGTCTCCTCTACTAGTGTTAAAGTTCTCCCCAGTTACACGTCTATGTCACGTCATGCTAGTTGCGCGCGCATCCTCACTTCCTGCTGACTCTGCAGATTACCTCTGTGCACACACCCACTTATGACACTTTCTGTGACGTCTACATTACGTTCACATTATACGCCTCCGTGTACGCCTATTACACGCCTTCTTTCACGCCCCTTGTTACGCACATGTGTTCTTATCTTCTTCTTTTCACCTGTTACGCCTACTGTATTGGATTCAATGATGTTACTTGACTATATATAATGTGTACTGTTAATAAAACGTTGACTATCCCTTCCCGAACCCTAGTGGTGACGGAACATGATCTCCAACCTCGAGGTTTTTTTCTAATAAACCCCGTAAGACTCAGATACCACGGACTCTGCCTCTCATTTTTATGAGCTGTCTTGTAATGATAATTATACGGAAAAATAGATCAGGTAAAATATTTACCACAACTCGACCGAAAAGTATTGGAGCGCTTTACATGAGGTCACATACATTTCTTTTGTTTCCTTTTTTTAAGGTACAGGGAGTTTAACTTCTTTGCCCCAGAATCACAGATTAATGAGCCAACACCAAACTTGAGCCTGGTTCCCCAGTTCCAAAGTCGGCAGCTCTGGCCATGGCACAACATCCTCTCCCCACACTCTTGACACAAAGGGGCTTATTATAATGTCGGTCGGTGACAAAAACAGGACAGACAACCTCCGGTCAGCGGTCCCGACCGCCTAATTATGATGTGAGAATGCGACCGCACATAGCACCCGTTGCATTCCTACATTTCCCTACGGGAGCATGTGTTACGGATGTAAACCGGCCATAGCACAAGCTCCCATTGGGAAAAGAGAGGTTGTGTTAATCCCTGCACCATGTGGCAGGCACCTCAAGGTGCAGGAATCAACGTGCCCCCACAGCCCCCAACCAGAGGCTGAAAACATAAGGGGGTCTTGCTAGGGGCCCCCAAACACGCTTTCTGACACTCTTTCCATGTCGGAAAGCTCAGCATGGAAAGCCTATTGGAAACCGTGCATTGTAATCCGGACGGCGTAAAACGCCATCCATATGGATTACAGGCCGGTTCCGACTGGTTGACGGGCTCCTTGAGCCCGTCGGAAGCCAGCCGGAATGACCGGCGGGTTTCAATTCCAACCGGCTATATTGTAATCAGCCACTTGGGATTAAAACCGACGAGCTCTGCCGTGCGGAGGCTTTATGACAGAGTTCGTCATAGGTCCCAAAGTATTGGCCTTCAGATCAATACACTTGTTAGTGTAAGTATTCTATTCATTAAGCCATCTACCCAGGAATAACGGTACCAAATCTGATGTTGTTTTAGTTTCTTGCTAATTTTGTATGCAAACATGTGCCCATGATATGCTAAAGTTCTTTCCATACATGTGCATCAACATTCCAGTGTGCTGCTCAGTGTGCCAGTGGTGGTTTCAGTGCCTGCTCAGGGAGCCATTGCTAATCATTGTAGCACATTACCCTTGTATGCACAGACCTTACGAGGGAAGACATCAATTGTATCCCTTAGTTAGATCTACTACCATAGTGCAAATTTGAATAGCACCCGTGTTCAGCACATACTACAGGAAAGTCACAACTATGCCCCAGAGTGTACAACCTGGATCAACATGCCAATCTACTTATCTGCATACTTCATAAAACATGGCATGACTCCTTGAAGAGATCCGGGGTCACCTTGTATCCACATGCTGTTTTATTTTCTAAGATTTTTGCCCGACTTTTCCAAATACATTTGAAAGAAATGGAATCAGCTGGTGTGCACTGGAGGACATATTTATCAGCAGTGCTTAATGTGTAAAAAACATAAGTGCCAGGGCCCTAGTCAGAAGGCCACTGCAGCTTGCTTCACACATTGCCCTGGCAGCGCCGCCAATGACAGTACCTACACAACTAACAATCACACTGCCACACGTACGACTTTTCAGACTGTTTATGGCCCTCAAAGCTTTAAGAATGGCTTGGGGAGCACATATTAGTTAATTTTAAAGTATATTAAATAAATAAACAACTGTTGTTCTGCTCATTTCTAAATTACACAATCAGTTCCACCATGTGGCAGCTGTCATAAGTGCTGGTGTTGACAATTAAGAGCTGGTGGCAAGCACCGGAAACCACTTGCTCAAATTAAGCACTGTTTAAAGTGCTTGAGAGGAGCAATCTTCAGTTAAATGTAAGGATCTCAGGACATAGGGCCACATGTATGAACCTATTTTGTGTGCGCGAACAGGCTGATTCGCATACGCAAACGCAAAAAAGGCTTTTCCTATGTATCAAACCCTAGTTTGCGATTCAGTAACCTGGTACCGAATGGCAAAATGGGTTTGCAATCTGGTATTTGGAAGGGGTGTGTTTGGGGCATCCCTTCCAAATACCGAATCGCAGCGGTGTGTATCGCAAAACATTCACATTTTACCACCATCTTCAAGTTGGTGGTAACCCATTCATAAATGGAAAGGGGTCCGTAAGGAACATATTCCTCTTTGGGAATGGTGGCGAAAACGTTTTTTTTAAGAGCAGGAAGTGGTCCCATGGACCACTGCCTGCGAGACCACTGCCTGCTCTTAAAAAATGAAAGCAAAAAAAAATGATTGCTTTATTGAAAAGCAATCACTGGCATGGTGGTCTGTTGACACTAACAGGCTACTATTCCCGTGATTTTAGTGATTCCTAGGGGTCACATATTGCGACCTACCTCATTAATAATAATGACGTAGGTCGATTTGCGACACTCTTGGAATCGCTAAATGACACTCTTGGGGTTTCATACATTAGGAATAGTGATTACCTAATTGCGATTTGCAATTAGGTAATTGCTATTACTAATGTTGGTGCTTGTGGTCGATAGACACTTTTTCTTTGGACAGATGCTATCTCGAGTAGGCGTGGGCGGAAAATCCGTTCCGCTCGCGGATTTTGCGGATTTTCGGGAAATCCGCAATCCGCGAGATTTGCGAATTTCCCGCAAAATCCGCAAATCCGCGAGCAGCGGATTTTGCTCGCACTGCTCGCACTGTTCGCGTGAGTTCGCGCCCCGCGAATAAGTGCAAAATTGCAGAAATACGATTTTAGCAAAACTGAAAGTAACTACTTACCAGGTTCAAAAGTTCAGGCTCATCATTAGTAGCCATTTCCTGGAGTGCTTCCTGAGGGGCCCCTCCAGAGTTCAGTTGCCAGTTGAAACTAGTATGTGACCCTGCTCTGAACCTCAGAATAGTTACACATATGCCACAAAGGTCCTGAATTACAGCTAAGGGAGACAAGCAGGAGCCAGGCTGGAAGTTAAAATCCATTAATCAGCCCCTAATTCATTATTGTCAGTTGGGGCAGGGCAGGTGTTGTAACTAATTTTGCAACAATGAAAGCACTTAGCAAGTGCAAAAGATCACTAATCAGGGCGCACTAAGGAAGCAGGTGCCAGCTAAAAAAATATTCTGTGACACATGAATCAGCCCCAAATTAATTCAGGTCACTTGAGGCAGGGAAGGTGTGCTTTGCTTTGCCGAAAATAATGTACACTGGACAACCAGAGGGTGTGGTGATGAAACAGAGGGTGGCATGGGTGGGCCAGAGGGTGGCATGAGTAGTCAGAGAGTGGCAGTGGTGACAGAGAGTGGCAGTGATGAAGAAGAGTGTCCCAAACAGGCTGGACACGTAGAAACAACAAGTTCGCGAAACTTGCGACCCGACAGGTAAGTTCGCAATTTGCGAAAGTGTACAAAACCCTCGCGAACTGGCAGAAACACGGGCGAACACAAAAAAAAAAAAAATCCGCAAATTCGCGGGAATTCGCGGATTTTGCGGATTGCGAATCCGCAAATCCGCAAAATTCGCGAACGCGAGATCCGCAAAATTCGCTCATGCTTAATCTCGAGGCCACCACATTCAAACGGACACAATTGCCAGACTGAACCAGCACACACCCTAACTTTCCAGCCAGTGCTAAGGAGCTAAGGTTTGTTATGTCCCTGTCTTAGAGGGGTGTTCCATGCCCTGCCTCGAGTATCTGGAAGACAGGTCGGTGGTGGGACTCTGGAGTTCAGTGCAGAAGAAAGAATGTCAATTTTTTTTTTCGAGTGCCAAACGAACACCATGGGTTTCAGAAAAGGGGCCTATACATGTCTTATAAACTGCCCTTTCCAAGATGATGGTCTGTCCTGGACAAGCATCCAATTTCCTGCTACGTCTATTCCCATTTGCATAGTATAAAAGGAGGCATTCCCAAGTGATAGATGAATCACAAATAATTTCTTCCTTATTTTTCATGACATTCTTTGCCCCCTTCTTAATATTTTTGAGCCTGCCTTGGCTTCTAGTGGCTGGAACGTCTGCTAGATTCCCCTTCTGGGCATTCGAGCTTGGCCCTTTCCTCTATCCTGATGTCAGCGGAGTTTCGAGTTATGGCAATCACGTCAGTATTAATCTTCATCTTCTATCAAGAGCTACAAGATTGCAATGGAGGTTTTTTTTTCACCCTTTGTGTATTTTACTTGTAACTGGGATCCTTGTAAGGAGAATCCTGACGCTGCACGGTGGCACTCTGTCTACTGGGAGGTGTCGCCCTTTCCTCAAGCAGTGGACTCAGCAGACCTCCTCAGCGTGCAGTCCTTGACATTAATCTGCATTCACATATTTATAACTAAAGGTCAGTGCTCACACTGAGTGTTATTACCATTGCAGAGCGAAACTAACTGGATGAACCACTGATTCATGCTTCATGGGTTCCTTGTTTCAATCTCTTTACTGAGAAAATACTGGATCCCATAGACAGAGAAATATTTAAGGAGATTACTGCATAGATGTAAACCCTTGGGTTCTTTGTTTATAGCTTCTACACTTGAATAGTAAATATTGCATAAAATATACATGCATATGCATAACGAGTAATAATGTATTTATTGTTATTGTTGAGGGAGTGGAATCATAGCCCACTTGAGGCTTCGCCTCTCGCGAGTCATGACCTAACCCCACACTTAACTATAGTAATAAATAGCATCTGCATATATAGTAAACATGCACAAATGTGCACTTACATAAACCAGTTTAGTGGTGCATGTTCTGTTCTAGACAACAAACCTCAATTTATTAATTGGCCCAACAAAGCCATTTATTTATGCTGTTTCCTGATTGAATAGATTAAAATCATTACCCTGAAAAAGTGATCTGATCTGTTCAGCACAAAAGTGTACTATGGTTAGGCCTGATTTTAAACTGAAAAGGACATTTTCCTTTGCTTTTAACTTTGCAATCAAATAGCAAAAGTTGCTACGTATTGGAATACCATGCTTTGTGCGGGGGGGGGGGGTGGAGGGGGGGGGGGAATTCAAAGGCGGTTAAAAATTGAGATTGTCCAATTTCACTCTCATAAGAAACAACAGCAACATACGCTGAAGGGAATTACATACATTGCACACAATTAGAACTTTAGTCAGGGAAGAGGCTGGGTTTGCTGTAAATCCGTTCAATAACTTTTGGAGAAATAAGGGTTACAAAAAAGTAGCAGATGGACATTGAATACTTAAATTACAGCAAGCTTGTTTCCGGTCCAGGGAAGACATGGCTTGGCAGTTCAGGCTGGACTGTTCCCATGAGGCACAGGGTTAGACTGATTTGCATATAGCCATGTCTGAACTGGGGTGGCAGGGTGGGCTAAAGAACGGTGATGGATTAAACCTAGATCTTTTGACTGGGTGCGAGTGTTTAATTAATTCAGATGCTGCGTCCATCACCACCACCTTTTGTATCCAACCTAACATGTCAATTGTTGCACTCCTGGCAGAGCAAGTGGTTGTCATGTGTTAACTTTGGTCTGATTTTTTGTCACATGGAAGAACTTGGAGCACTGCAGGGTTTAAATAATAGCCCTCGAATCCACCTGCAGTCATTTTAATACAGAGTTCCACATTTACCCCCTTGCAAGGGTCACAAATTGAAGGTTTGGGCTCAAAAGGATATGATGTCTGGATGTGAATGTCCATGCCAACCCAGAACAAGACAGTTCTACTTCGGTATCAAACAAGTAAGTCTTTATTGAGTTAATTTTCTAGACACTTTCTCCAAGATCGTCTCAGAAAATCTAATGGCCACGGGAGGGGGAGATATGTTGGGCTCGGAGGTCAGGTGTGGTTCTGGGTCACAGTTCTGCTTCGATTGTTACTAATGCTCTAGTGATGGGTTGAGGGCATTGTGCTGTCCTTTGATAGAACTGAGGTAAATCCTGCTTGATTTTTAGGTCTCGGCTAAAGACGCGCGGAAGCGCGTCTCCGCCGAGATCTTATGTCAGCGAGTGTGCTTCCCAGGAGACACTCCTGGCCGCGCGCAGGCGAATCTAAACTGGCACGCGCATTAGTACGAGCGCTGCGCGAGGCTCCCACACAACACACGCATGCGCATACCTAGAAACAGAAGCGCTCACGCACGCACATACATACAGAACCCCCCCACTCATACATACACACACACACACACACACACACACACACACGCGCGCGCGCGCGCGCGCACCGGCCCCCCCTCTCCCCTTTAACTTACTGTGGCAATCTGGGGGACTCCGCTCTCCGCACCGGCAGGGAGAGTTGACGCTGCGGCTCCTATCCCGGGACTCCCTCTTCGTCAAGGGAGCCCCGCAACACGTGTGCAACGTCCTGTTGTCGGCCCCGGGGCTCTCCACGCTCGCAGGAGCCCCGGGCCGCTCCACGCATTTCCTCCGCCTGCCTCCTCTTCTGGTCCGGACGCGGCTCCGCCCCCGTCACAGGCGACATTGCCTGACTTCCGGTGCGGCCGCGGCGGAATTCCGGGGGCAGTAAGAGTTATTGTATATTTGGCTGCTAAATGAAAGCGTGTCCATCTTATTTGCATGTAGACGAGACTCACAACGCCACTCTAACAACGACACTGGCTTTTGTTCTGTTTGCCTGTTGAGTTCTAGTTGCTAGTGCAATATGTAAAGATGGGATAAGCCATTCTGTCTTATTTCCGTGCTGTGTTGGATTAATTAGATATCTCTTTCTCAAGTGTTCTCAGTGTTGAGCTGGTGGAGAGATTTAGCGTGTTGCTTGGTGTCTCTTTGTAGCATGTTTGCTTTGAAAGGTCACGTGTGCTTTAAACTCCTGGTTTGCTGTATCCATTTGGCCATGTATTTATGTGAGGGAAGGTCGTGTTTGCTATGACTACAGTACTTGGTTAGGTAATGCTCTGTCTTTATAATCTTACTTTTATGTATAAATACTGTCATACGCTTGTTTTGACTGTGAGGAATTTGTGCTTTTCTTTATTTGTCTGTATCTATTCCTCTTTGGCTACAATGGGGCAGTGTTGACATGGTCCTGCCACCCTTTGTAGCTGCAGTGTATGGCTTTGCACTACATTAGTCTTCTTTGCTCCTGCGACAGCCTTTGGCATTGAGTTGGTGCAGTTGCTGTAGAGTTGCAGCCACAGTCCTGCAGTGAATCACTGTGACATCCTGTGAGCTCTTTTGTAGTGAGACACACCTTTGTGTTTGCTTGTGACTGCAGGACTGTGGGATAGAGTTGCCATCGTATTCTGTTTCCACTCCACAGTGCTGTGTCCTTCCCGCTCACTGCACATCTCGGATTGCACATTGCACGTCATATTAATAGATAGTGGAGCAGCTGCCGGAAGTAAGATTGAGATGAAAAATCAATACCAGTAATTGGCCCTAGACAAAGCGCTTCATTCATCCTATGATGCCAATGGGTGGCTCTCTACAGAGACAGGGTGAACGGGACAAGAACAGAGTAGAATACATGTAACGGGCCTTGCATCTTCAAGGCATGCTGGGAACAGGTGGCCCAACCCTACATTTATTGGTAATAACAGTTTTCAGTTTCGATCTCATATTCCGAGTAGTGAGTGCAGAGTAGTGAGTGCAGAGTAGTGAGTGCAGAGTAGTGAGTGCAGAGTGCAGAGTAGTGAGTGCAGAGTAGTGAGTAGTGAGTGCAGAGTAGTGAGTGCAGAGTAGTGAGTGCAGAGTGCAGAGTAGTGAGTGCAGAGTAGTGAGTGCAGAGTAGTGAGTAGTGAGTGCAGAGTAGTGAGTAGTGAGTGCAGAGTAGTGAGTAGTGAGTGCAGAGTAGTGAGTGCAGAGTAGTGAGTGCAGAGTAGTGAGTGTGAGTAGTGAGTGCAGAGTAGTGAGTGCAGAGTAGTGAGTGTGAGTAGTGAGTGCAGAGTAGTGAGTGCAGAGTAGTGAGTGCAGAGTAGTGAGTGCAGAGTGCAGAGTAGTGAGTGCAGAGTAGTGAGTAGTGAGTGCAGAGTAGTGAGTGCAGAGTGCAGAGTAGTGAGTGCAGAGTAGTGAGTAGTGAGTAGTGAGTGCAGGGTAGTGAGTAGTGAGTGCAGAGTAGTGAGTAGTGAGTGCAGAGTAGTGAGTGCAGAGTAGTGAGTGCAGAGTAGTGAGTGTGAGTAGTGAGTGTGGAGAAGTGTGACTCAGGGGTTAAAGGCGGCAGACCTGGAAGCTGAGATCGGCCCTGGACCAGGGTTCAATTCCCCGCCTCGGCGGGTCTTGAGCTCAAAAATTCCACGGACTCGATAATTCTCGCTCCGGTGCCTTCTCGACTCACGGGTTCACACTCTGTGACTCTGGGCAATAGCTTGCTTAATCTCCACAACGGCCCCTCGCGGCGGGATGCCTGGCTTTCACCTTGTGGATACCCTGCCGGGGTTATCTCACAGGGGAATACCAGGACGGGTTCCCTAAGCAAGCGCCGGGAAACCCTTTGTGGGTAGCTGTGCGCTATATAAGCTCAAATACATTTACATTTACATTTACAGTAGTGAGTGCAGAGTAGTGAATGTGAGTAGTGAGTGCAGAGTAGTGAGTGCAGAGTAGTGAGTGCAGAGTAGTGAGTGCAGAGTAGTGAGTGCAGAGTAGTGAGTGCAGAGTAGTGAGTGAAGAGTAGTGAGTGTGAGTAGTGAGTGTGAGTAGTGAGTGTAGAGTAGTGAGTGCAGAGTAGTGAGTGCAGAGTAGTGAGTGCAGAGTAGTGAGTGCAGAGTAGTGAGTAGTGAGTGCAGAGTAGTGAGTGCAGAGTAGTGAGTGCAGAGTAGTGAGTGCAGAGTAGTGAGTGCAGAGTGGTGAGTGCAGAGTGGTGAGTGCAGAGTGCAGAGTAGTGAGTGCAGAGTAGTGAGTGCAGAGTAGTGAGTGCAGAGTGCAGAGTAGTGAGTAGTGAGTGCAGAGTAGTGAGTAGTGAGTGCAGAGTAGTGAGTAGTGAGTGCAGAGTAGTGAGTGCAGAGTAGTGAGTGCAGAGTGCAGAGTAGTGAGTGCAGAGTAGTGAGTGCAGAGTAGTGAGTGTGAGTAGTGAGTGCAGAGTAGTGAGTGCAGAGTAGTGAGTGCAGAGTGCAGAGTAGTGAGTGCAGAGTGCAGAGTAGTGAGTAGTGAGTGCAGAGTAGTGAGTGCAGAGTAGTGAGTGCAGAGTGCAGAGTAGTGAGTGTGAGTAGTGAGTGCAGAGTAGTGAGTGCAGAGTAGTGAGTGCAGAGTGCAGAGTAGTGAGTGCAGAGTGCAGAGTAGTGAGTGCAGAGTGCAGAGTAGTGAGTACAGAGTGCAGAGTAGTGAGTGCAGAGTAGTGAGTGCAGAGTAGTGAGTGCAGAGTAGTGAGTGCAGAGTAGTGAGTGCAGAGTGTGCAAAGTGCAGAATAGTGAGTGCAGAGTAGTGAGTGCAGAGTGCAGAGTAGTGAGTGCAGAGTGCAGAGTAGTGAGTGCAGAGTGAGTGTGCAGAATGCAGAATAGTGAGTGCAGAGTAGTGAGTGCAGAGTAGTGAGTGCAGAGTGAGTGTGCAGAATGCAGAGTAGTGAGTGCAGAGTTGTGAGTGCAGAGTGCAGAGTAGTGAGTGCAGAGTGCAGAGTAGTGAGTGCAGAGTGGTGAGTGCAGAGTGGTGAGTGCAGAGTGCAGAGTAGTGAGTGCAGAGTAGTGAGTGCAGAGTAGTGAGTGCAGAGTGCAGAGTAGTGAGTAGTGAGTGCAGAGTAGTGAGTAGTGAGTGCAGAGTAGTGAGTGCAGAGTAGTGAGTGCAGAGTGCAGAGTAGTGAGTGCAGAGTAGTGAGTGCAGAGTAGTGAGTGTGAGTAGTGAGTGCAGAGTAGTGAGTGCAGAGTAGTGAGTGCAGAGTGCAGAGTAGTGAGTGCAGAGTGCAGAGTAGTGAGTAGTGAGTGCAGAGTAGTGAGTGCAGAGTAGTGAGTGCAGAGTGCAGAGTAGTGAGTGTGAGTAGTGAGTGCAGAGTAGTGAGTGCAGAGTAGTGAGTGCAGAGTAGTGAGTGCAGAGTGCAGAGTAGTGAGTGCAGAGTGCAGAGTAGTGAGTGCAGAGTGCAGAGTAGTGAGTACAGAGTGCAGAGTAGTGAGTGCAGAGTAGTGAGTGCAGAGTAGTGAGTGCAGAGTAGTGAGTGCAGAGTGTGCAAAGTGCAGAATAGTGAGTGCAGAGTAGTGAGTGCAGAGTGCAGAGTAGTGAGTGCAGAGTGCAGAGTAGTGAGTGCAGAGTGAGTGTGCAGAATGCAGAATAGTGAGTGCAGAGTAGTGAGTGCAGAGTAGTGAGTGCAGAGTGAGTGTGCAGAATGCAGAGTAGTGAGTGCAGAGTTGTGAGTGCAGAGTGCAGAGTAGTGAGTGCAGAGTGCAGAGTAGTGAGTGCAGAGTGCAGAGTAGTGAGTGCAGAGTGAGTGTGCAGAATGCAGAATAGTGAGTGCAGAGTAGTGAGTGCAGAGTAGTGAGTGCACAGTGCAGAGTAGTGAGTAGTGAGTGCAGAGTAGTGAGTGCAGAGTAGTGAGTAGTGAGTGCAGAGTAGTGAGTGCAGAGTAGTGAGTGTGAGTAGTGAGTGCAGAGTAGTGAGTGCAGAGTAGTGAGTGCAGAGTGCAGAGTAGTGAGTGCAGAGTAGTGAGTGCAGAGTGCAGAGTAGTGAGTGCAGAGTGCAGAGTAGTGAGTGCAGAGTAGTGAGTGCAGAGTAGTGAGTGCAGAGTAGTGAGTGCAGAGTGTGCAAAGTGCAGAATAGTGAGTGCAGAGTAGTGAGTGCAGAGTGCAGAGTAGTGAGTGCAGAGTGCAGAGTAGTGAGTGCAGAGTGCAGAGTAGTGAGTGCAGAGTGCAGAGTAGTGAGTACAGAGTGCAGAGTAGTGAGTGCAGAGTAGTGAGTGCAGAGTAGTGAGTGCAGAGTAGTGAGTGCAGAGTAGTGAGTGCAGAGTGTGCAAAGTGCAGAATAGTGAGTGCAGAGTAGTGAGTGCAGAGTGCAGAGTAGTGAGTGCAGAGTGCAGAGTAGTGAGTGCAGAGTGAGTGTGCAGAATGCAGAATAGTGAGTGCAGAGTAGTGAGTGCAGAGTAGTGAGTGCAGAGTGAGTGTGCAGAATGCAGAGTAGTGAGTGCAGAGTTGTGAGTGCAGAGTGCAGAGTAGTGAGTGCAGAGTGCAGAGTAGTGAGTGCAGAGTAGTGAGTGCAGAGTAGTGAGTGCAGAGTGAGTGTGCAGAATGCAGAGTTGTGAGTGCAGAGTGCAGAGTAGTGAGTGCAGAGTGCAGAGTAGTGAGTGCAGAGTGCAGAGTAGTGAGTGCAGAGTGAGTGTGCAGAATGCAGAATAGTGAGTGCAGAGTAGTGAGTGCAGAGTAGTGAGTGCACAGTGCAGAGTAGTGAGTAGTGAGTGCAGAGTAGTGAGTGCAGAGTAGTGAGTGCAGAGTAGTGAGTGCAGAGTAGTGAGTGCAGAGTAGTGAGTGCAGAGTAGTGAGTGCAGAGTAGTGAGTGCAGAGTGCAGAGTAGTGAGTGCAGAGTGCAGAGTAGTGAGTGCAGAGTGCAGAGTAGTGAGTGCAGAGTAGTGAGTGCAGAGTATTGAGTGCAGAGTGTGCAAAGTGCAGAGTAGTGAGTGCAGAGTGCAGAGTAGTGAGTGCAGAGTGCAGAGTAGTGAGTGCAGAGTGCAGAGTAGTGAGTGCAGAGTAGTGAGTGCAGAGTGCAGAGTAGTGAGTGCAGAGTAGTGAGTGTGCAGAGTAGTGAGTGTGCAGAGTAGTGAGTGTGCAGAGTAGTGAGTGCAGAGTGAGTGTGCAGAGCAGTGAGTGCAGGTGCAGAGTGGTGTGTGCTGTTGAGTGCAGAGTGCTGTGTATTGGCAATGTAAATGACAATGCCATTTATTTATGATTTAAAGAAAAAAAAAAGAAATGTCATGAGCAATGCCAATTGCTCTACCTTTAATGATGCCGAGACCATTGCATTGCAAATGCTTGTTCTTTCTGTTTTTTTGGGGTTGGATGTGTAGGCTAGGACGGAGGTGGATCATATCATAATTAATTCTCTATTTGGCTAGAAAGGTGGTTCCCAATTGTGATTTTTGTACTGGTTTTGGCACAGACTGTCAAGGGTCCTTTTCCCATCTTCCCCCCTTCAGTTCCAAAGACTAATTTCCCAGAGGTTCTCTTTACGATGTCAGGTCGTTCAAGAGGGTCCTCCGCAGCAATGGACAGAGGCGGTTTAGAGACAGGAGACCAACATTTTATGAGATCCTAGTTTCTTCTTCATCCAGGGAATGGTGCATTTGGGGCTGATATAGAGTTTGGAGGACAGGTTAAATGTCCTTAAGGGTGATGGAGTACTTTATTCCGTCGCACTGATGGACATTTCATCCACCAATTTTAGAGATGACCGTCGGCCCCACCAACATCTTGCTACATTGACAGCAACCTCCGTCATAGCAGTTCTTGAAAATACAGGAAAAGTTTGACGGACTGTACTTTTCAAAATTTTACATTTTTCAAAAACAATCTTTCAAAGTGGAAGTTTGTTCTTCAAAAATGCAAAAGTTTTTGGGCAGATGGACTTAGAGGTTGACAAAGAGGTTATTCCGTCACTGTTGCAACGGAGTACCTTTTCAGTCAAACTTTGCATCAGGCCCTATGTTTCTGGAACAGTTTTGCTTCAGGCATGTGGTTATTCCACTGGGCGCTCGGTTTTGAGACTCGCTCACTTTTCGATGAATCAGGCATTTGTTGACCTCCTATCCTTGGTGGGCCCATTTGATGCCCCCACAAGGTTGGCCTAAGGCATCTGTGGCATTTTAATCTTTACCTGTGTGATATTCTCAGACACAGGAGGAATGACATTTTCATATTCTGCTGGCCTGTATCTGTCGTACAGTCAGATATCTGCTTTTTTGGCAGGATGCCATTGTATAGGGAAGGTTGTTCTCCTCCCGGTTACAGGTATGGTTTGTTGGCTTTAAACTGCCTTAGCGATTGTTCTTCCAGAGGCTCTATTCTTTCATTGAGCATGCAGGTGTCTTTGCTTGTGTCTGATATTTCCCCTGCTAGGTCAAAGTGTGTGTGGATGGATTATCACTTCCACTGAATGCTTGTCTTACAGGTATGGCCATCTACTGGGGTACAGAGGAGTTTACCATGAGTTCAGTGTGGCCGATATTTACCGGGGTGGTGTACCTGGGAGGAGAAGGGGGGTTGTAAATTAAAATAATATTTTAAAAAACCACTTACCTTCAGGCCGGCCACAAGGCAGGCCGCCGCCTCCCTGTCCGTTCTCCGCCGCCACTCGTTCCTCGGAAGCAGGAACCAAGATGCACCAAGGCTCCTGACTCCCCTAGCCAATCACACCACTGCAAAGCAGCATTGTGATTGGTCTGGGCGCTGTGGTTCGGCACGCAGATTGGGAATGGGGGCCTGGGCATGTTCTGCACCCAGGCTGTAATGCAGCCTGGGTGCAGACATGCAAAGTGCGCATGACTGTTATGTTCGGCCCTAGTGGGCCGGCAAACAGTTATACGCACTTTAGAGTGGAGCAACCGCTCCACCTCCTGGCCCCTGCTTTGGCAGTCCAGCCCAGACCGCCCGCACCAGGAAACTGAAAACTAAAATGATATTAACGCTGGTTATCATCATTTTAGTTTTCATTTTTTTACACTTCATAAAGCAGTGGGGCGACGCTCCGCCACTGCTTGAGTTGCGCCTTTGGAGGTCCAGCTCAGAGATTCTTGAAGGCTGCTTACCCAGTAAAGTTTGTAGTTTCTGGGTCACCCGGTTCACTTTCACTTCACAGCCCTGGGTCTACTGTAGTGGCCCCTATGTGAGGGGGTCCGAGTGATGGATCCATCACTCGGACCTTGCACGCCACACGGACGCACGGACCAGGTGCACTCTCCCCGTCTTAGGCACCTCCTTGAAGCTCGGGACGTACACGTCTTTGAGCGTTTCTCCCACTAGATGAGCACGTGTCTTTGGCGATTTCGCTGACAGTCCACAACTACGTGGCTGGCACTCTACCTTTCTCTGCCGCCACGACCTTGATACTATCGTAGCCCCTCAGCCCTGATGAGTCACATCTCCTTCACGGTGTGACGAAACACGTGTCAGCTGGCTGCAATTTTGTACTGACCAACAATTGACTTATAAACAAACTTTCACTCACAAGAACCTTTGTGTTTGACTTTTTTGTACTTTGACGCAAAATATCTTTGTTAGGGGTTGTACACAAGTCCCTAAATCAGGACAACGCACCTCACTAGCGTGTGCACAGGGTCTGTTCTTCAGTAATATTATTGAGCTGTTTGCCCATGCAATGCAGAGTCCAGGAAAATAAGAGCTCCCTTTCCACACAGTTACTGAGTGTCTGAAATGACTAGGCCACTGGTGCAAGTGTTGCCTTAGGGCGACCTCTTAAGGTGGCAGTGGTGGAAATTGCCAAGTAGGGCTAGAATGACTAACAGGTATCATGAAAACATGGTCTTAAATGTCTGCCTGGGAAGGCATATACGATGGACCGTCCATCAACCTTTTGTGTTGCTATAGTCACCCTGAGTGGGAATGGTACGCCCAGACATGGGTCCCGTGTTCCCTATGCCACTGGATTCAAGCTAGCCTGGCTTGTGAGGGGGTGATACCCTGAAACCAGTCCCAGGATGCTTGTTTTCCAGTCCAGGGAGGACGTGCCATGACAGCTCCAGCTGGACTGTTCCCATGACGAAGCAGGGTCAAGACTGATTTGCATATGACTGGGTCCAAACTGGGTGGCATGGTGCGCATAAAAACAATGGATTTAACCCAGATCTGTGACGAAGGGTGAATGTTTGACAATGTTCAGCATTCCGTCCATCATCTTTTTGTGTTGCTATGATGGACCGATTGATCAAGCAGAGAGAGGACAGTGTCTGAAGCATGCCTGAGATAGAATAGTTTTGGTGAGAAAGTGTTGTGCAAAAGATTTGCAGGAGAGCTTGATGGGCAGATTCTTTTAGACAGACAGATGCACAAGACCTTGAAAAGTGAGCACCAGGGAAGACCCACAACTGGCAATATTATCCTAGGATGGGACAACAGGTTTGGGATACCACATGAGTAGGACAGGTGGATACTATTCGAGAGCCACAGGCAGATGACATCTTGGGTTGGCCTGATCTGTTTCAGCCATCCTTGAACACAGGATGGCTCAGACCCGACAG
Organism: Lissotriton vulgaris; assembly: GCF_964263255.1. Classification (NCBI taxonomy): domain Eukaryota; kingdom Metazoa; phylum Chordata; class Amphibia; order Caudata; family Salamandridae; genus Lissotriton; species Lissotriton vulgaris. Next base: position 1,865,774,227 of record NC_141693.1, on the reverse strand, counting down.
GTGACATGGCATTGTGGATTGGGAAGAGAACAGTGAGTCAGTCAAACAGGTCATCATTATATCCAACAACACTGTGGGTGGATCACGCACTGGGGCAGTCCACCCCTTCTTTTCATGGGTCGAGCAACCCTCCGTTCTTGTGGCTTCCCGGATATTCAGTAATGGTGGAACTTGCCATTTCCATTATAGAGGGGAACAGAGGGAACATCCCTACCATGTGACAGAATATGACAGGAATGTTCCAATGGCCCAAACTAGTGGGAGGGCCCCTACAGCAGGGAATGACTGTGGCTAGGGTGAGAGAACCCAGTGGGAGAATACCTCAGGGAGCCTGGTTACATCTTTTTTCTACTACACACAGCATGAGTCTCCCCCAGAAGGACTGCACATTTCACTTTAGTTTATTCCCTCTTGGTATACATGTTTGTTGTACCTGCTCTTTAGGAAGAGGGGTGATTTGCTGGGTATGTTGATCGATTTCAGAACCAAGGGTAAACTAACTTTTCTGCATGTAATAGGTTTGGGTCTATTGTGCTGCACCGACCCATGTTCAAGCCCATTATCCAACTGCTGATGGGGCAAAACGGGTTGCACAAATCAGGTTTGTTGCATGGATTCCTACAAGTCAGGACATAGGAACATGCCCAGGCAGCCCTGTGGCCCTCATTCGGGGACCAGGTGATCAGATGCCTCCAATGGACCACGCTCTTAGAAAGAGCAATGCATTGTTTGTGCACTGGTGGGTGGAGAACCTGAGCTGGTGGGCTAGTTCTCGCAGTGGATCAATTTATAAATTAGGCTACATAAAGGAGCCAATAGCGTATTGCGGCATATGAAAGGGCTAGTGGATAGACGATGGACAAACCGGACTCCACCCTATTAGGAAATGACCAGAAGGGAAACAAACCATCAAACACTGCACTCACTGAAATCATGAGATCACTGAAGAAGGACAAAACAAGCCATAGTCAAGGTCACAGAAGGACATTTGCATTAATGTTAAGATCAAGCATAGCCATGATTAAAAATACGTAACCTCACCATTTACAAACCAATCAGAATAAATCCCCCGGGATGGGTTAGGTATTCAATATCATCCTTAAGCGAGCATAACAATTAGAAAGGACTTTATTGGCGCCATGAGTACATGGCGATCCCTTGCGCACTATGTACAAATGGATATAAGGTTTCCTACAGACACCTTGCCAATAAGCTCGGTTTGGTTGAATATCGCCTTCTGTGAAACAATACTGTAGGAACCTTAGTTGCCAAGGAGCCTTTTCATGCAGCACAATAATATATCCCGGCTCAGTGGCCGCAGAGAAGTTGCAGCAGTGATACAGTCCCACAATCTCATTCCTCATAGCAGACTCACCCGCACTTGTTGCCTTGGATGAGTAGTGGCTGCGACCTCTTCACGTCCGAGCCCACGGTGTCCGAGGTACCGTTGGTCAGCTTGTCCCCATTGTGGAGGCTCTTGGCCAGGTCGTGATCCAGCTCCCGCTCATAGAGGTTGTCAAGGGTGGTGTTGAGTTTGTTTTCCAAGGCCCCTAGGTCCATGGCATTATCTGGAAAAACAGAAAGAAACACCCAGTAAATCTTACTTCCTTTAAAAATATCAATCTTTCACTTAATAGTCTCCATCATTTACCAACATATCACAAACATCAAAGTCTTGTTCTCCAAACTTAGACTCATCCAATCGAGCGGGCTGGGGTCGAGACTTCAGCAGGGTGGCATGTACAGGACAGGACTTAAGGCAGTCTAAGGGAATCCTATTTTGGTATTCCATGCTCCTCAAAGCTTCCCCTAGTAGCTGAGACCAATGCCACTGTCCCCCCTGCTGGCTGCAAAATAGAATACAGCACACACCCCAAGACCTATAGCTACTTATTTTAGTGTGACCTCTAGGTGTTACTGTTTCAGCTGTATCGGCTTCCACTCAAATGACTTCAGCTAGCATAATACTCAGATTTACCACTAGGGACTCATGCCTCATCCATGTCCGGCTCGCACTCTTAGTAAAGGTTCTGCATGTATGCGAACGATTCCAACAGAACCCACCTTCTTTAGTTCATTAACATCTAGTCGGTGGAGCAGTGGTGGCCCCTTGGTAGTCCTTGCTAACCTTCAGATAGCTGGTCCCGCATGGTAGCGGAGCAGTGTGGCACAAGCCCTAAGCTGAAGCTAAAACTGGGAGGGGAAGAATAAAAGCGAATGTGAAGGTTCACCCAAAGACCTGAGCTAAAATACAAGGAATTGCCCAAAGAACACACTAAGTGCATGGAACTTAGAGCAACTACTACACAACGCATAAATACTCCGAGCCTTCTCAATAGTGTAATTGCGTTTACATCTAAAAGACCAACCTGTGACTCCTTGGTGGGATATGACAAGAGTGCTCACTAAGCCATCTGGATTCTATAAGTTAGAGTAACTTTACTACGTATATTGGCAACCTTAGCTTACTACTTTCATCATTTAAGGTGAGTGAGCGAAGGAGACGTCCGAAACTCACGTAATATAGGGGTCCTAGGCTAATGTCTCAAAACAGTCACCATAGGCTAGGAAGCGAGGATTCCATGGCAGGTAAACAGACATGTGAGTGGGCGGACTGCAAAGAAGTGGTGCCATGTCAGCCAAGGGGAAGGTTGAGGGAAGGAATTGTCCAAGAAACATAAAGCACCAGGAGAAAGCCTTGAGTCCACTCCTGCTCACTTAGACCTAGCATCAGAATCCAGTGAGATTGTACACCATGCTTCCCAGTGAGGGACGCCCAAATGCCCAGTAAGGGCATATTCTGCACGGCTGCGATCAGACAGGCTCTGCAGGGCCCACACATCAGTACGCAAACCTAACCTAGCACCAACAGGTTCTGCATGCTATGCTTAGATAACATTCTATACACCCTCAGATATACCTCAGAATGTACCTGGAGGTCAGAGGGCTCTGGGTACTAAATGCCAAAAGCATCCCATGTTGACCTATGACTACACAGGTCGGTTGTAAATGAGAAGGCCTAATTGGTTGTCAATTACGAGGTCTGTACTAACACAAAACAAAACTATACTGAAAAAAAAATAATGAAACCCTATCACCTAAAAACAGGGTTCCACAGTTTATCATGAAAATGCCAACAATGTAATCCCAAAAGGATAAAAGGATAAAAATGAATGGAATAAGTCAATACCAAAATTAAGGCCAATGTCACCCGAAAGTCTAATGCCATCCTGAGCCTAATCCCAGTCCAGTCTTCAAGTCTAATTCTGATCCTCTGCAAAAGTGTTAAAAACTAACTTTAACTCTATGCCATAAACCTAACACTAAGTCCCTGACCCTAAATAGAATTCAAAAACGTACCCTGGTCCTGTGCTGACCGTAAGCACTGAACCTGAGCCTTATACTAACCTCATTTTAAATATTGGCAATTGGAAAACAACTCAACAAACTTTCAACATAAAAATGTCAAAGTGAAATGATTGCAACTTTACGATTTTGATATATGTGAATAGAAGTTTTCGCTTTATCTGGATTTAGAACATGATCTGGCACCTTCCGTCTCTGGTAAGAGCGTAGCAACAATATTCCATTGTGCTCCAACCACATCGCTAATCCGAAAAAGCAACAGGCTTTGGGCGCGACACACCTGCATCTTGGAGTCAACAAGGTTTAGGGTTGCATGCTGCTGTTGCAATCACTTCGAGTCATCCTGCTAATCATTTCTACAATCTGATGGACAAGGTTTATTATGTATCAAGGGTGCCTACTGTACCCAAGACTAGGCATGATGAAACTTGCTTTGATTGGCAGATGGTTTGTAGTTGTGGGCTACAGGTCTTTCTTCCTGGCTCCCCAAAAATGTTTTATCCCAACAAAATGAAGAATGCAGAAAACTACTTCTAAAAAGCGAAGCAGTGGGCCTTAGATTGTGTTAAACATCTGCAAACACCCTAATGGTCTTCACTGTGAAGAGCCATTTGTAAAATGGCTGATTTCATTGTCCTATTAATCTCTAAATGGTAACTCCATAATGAAAGGGGTTCTGGAAGAGAGGGGTTTCGTCAGTGAACTAACCATCTTCGTGCCTTGCTTTCCATCTCAAAGAAAAGCTGAATCCTTTTAATGAATAGACAGTCTCTAATTGAAAGGGGAAAGGTGCTATCTTCCCTACTCTGTGACTTATACTGGAGAGAGAAAAACTAACAACTGATGAGTGGAATGCTTAAATTACTATCCGCATGGAGCGGATAGTCAGTTTATCGTGTTTCTGTCCTTATGCCACTCCAGGCAGCGACTTAGCCTTGTGTAAATCAGACGTAATCCGTGGAGTAATAACTGCTAGGCCAGGTCCCGTTTGGTAGGAAGACACAGAACCCCAGATTGGTTCCAACCTTTTGGGCCTCGTCAGTGAGGGGAATTTTGGATCCAAATGGGCATTCCTCATGCTCGTAGGGCATCTCACTTAGAAAAACAATAACGTGTTGGGTGGAATGCTTGAATAAAAATCAAATATCTCTAAATCGCACTGTAATTCATCACTTTTTGGTCACTATGCTGCTCCAGACCATTGCAAATTAGTCTTGGTCCAACTCTAAAAGGGTTAGTCCATTCCAAACTGCTGGGCAATGCCCCTGAGACACGGCTCGGCCCCAGTCCAATTTTGGCCTGTTGGTCCTCACCACGGAGTCCCAGGTTGAAAGGAATGGCCACAGTGATCACAGGACCCACACCTGGGCACAACTGTTGCATTTATGGCATATCACAAAAAACGAATGGGTGAAATGCTTGAAAAAATGTCAGTCATTGAGAATTATTACTCTGGGCTGCATTCCAGTCCATTGTTTTATTGCTCCGCGTTCCACTCTAGACAGGGGCCAGACATGTGCAAATGAGTTTTGATGCTGTTCCAATAAGAATAGCCCAGAACGAAATACAACCACTTGCACCCTCTAGACAGAAACATAAGCAGCTCCAGAGCTTTTTTTTAATGTTTGAGACTCATCGCTGTGGTGCAATTTCAGTCCGATGGAACAGGGAGCACTTCTAGGCATACCTGCTCACATTAGGTACATGTCCATCTTCGCTCTTGGAGGAAGAGAACTATTTCCTAAAAGTTTCTGTGTGAGTTTTCATGTGGCCTTTACCACTGCAGTTAAAGTTACGAACTGTTTCCCCAGTGGGCACAAAAGGACAGTGTTGAACCTCAAGCCTTCTCCTTTAGCAGGAGTGTATCCTTCAGGGAAGACCACGCAGATGTTAATGTTAAATTTTGATTGCTCCTTTGAATCAAGAAAATGTATAATAAAACAAATATTTAATGTAATCAATGTAGGTGCATTTTTACCACCATCACCTGTCCCAATCGTAGTGGATATATTACACAGTCTAATCGATATTTGTAAATATAATAAATGACGCATACAAAAATATTTTCACTATCATCAAAAGTTTTTTCGGATTGAAAGAGCCTTAAAAACAACATCAAAACATCAAAACCAAGTGCTGCAACAATAAACTTCAGTATCAAGCTAAAAGAGGGAGTCAAACACATCAATACACTGCATTAAAAACAGCATAATAGCTCATAGAGTGGCACTCAGCATTATACATAACAACAGGATGACCCATGGGGTTACCACTACAAAGTGCAAAATCACCAGATATGAATCACAAAAACGGTATGCTATTACTATTAATAAAAGAACCCTCTCAATGTAAATCACACATTAAAGGGAATGCAGCCATATGTAAACATTAGGGAAGCAACAGTATTGCACATGGATCGTTGTTAAATGCTACAAAGTAGTAAGCAATGAAGTGCAAGAAGATACAATACAGTTACAAACAGCAGCTAGATGCCAGTCACATACCATGAATGAGCAACCTTGGACTCAAAAATTTTCTTTTGTAAAATCCATGCTTTAGATACAAATTTGGCGGTACTAATAGAAATCCTTTCAGTCGTGTCGGATCTCAAAATTCTCAGAGCATACTCGTACTGTCTCATTCCTAGGAGAAGGCAAACTGGCTTAATTCACTTCTTGTGGGAAATTAAGTAAGCATTGCAAAAAGAGAGGAAATGGTTTCAGTCTCTAGATTGCTTGCGGGACACAGAGTACTGGCACAGAACTTCACTCCCCAGCGAATGCAGAAGCTGTTAAATGGCAAAATGCCATATCTGAATCTAGTATACAGTTGTGTAGCTAAGGGACAGGTGATCTTATAGAAAAATGGTTCAAATGACGGGACAGCTTTACAATCTAAGAATCTTTCCGTCAAAGTGTCCAGCTAACATTTACACAATTCCTCATCCCTTAAAGGAACCTGCAGACTTTATTTATCACAGATCTAGAGATAATCACCACATCAACTGGGGTTTCCCAAAGAACAGAAATATCAAGCCTACATGTCATTTCCTTCACATACATTAACCAGGGTAATTTCAGGAAACCTTTTGAGCGCATAATATCTGCAAGACAAAGTCTGTATGGAGCTCGCTCATCATTGGACCACAGCCTATGCCGATGCAGTAAAGGCCTAAGTTTGCATACTAATGCAATCGGCTATACACCCACGTCAAGCAACGGCGGTAGACAAGCGACGCTCTGAGGAAGATTTCATAGTGACCTGATAAATGTATTTTCTGCCACTGTGAGTCTCTTGACCTTAGCATGGCTCCATAGCTCTGAGCCATGGAGAGGAGACCCTTTGGTCTTCGCATTGTACATTTCTACTGCTGGAGAGAGGGGCGTGGTCTTAATCTACTTTACCAGCTGCACAATAGCCCTGGATTACTGCTGTAGCTTTAGTGCACTCTCTTCAGTCTGCATGGACCAAGACAACTTAGTTAATTCAACTCCTAAGTAATCAAAATCTTGAACTTGCTCAAGTATTTCATTCTGTGCTCTTATACCATATCTCCCTGATTTATAAGAATTAAAATACATGAATTCCATTTTTTATGTTCAATTTTAGCCCCCTCTCGTGAAAAAGGCTAGAAAACTACCCACTAAACCTTGTAAACCAGCTGGAGTTTTGGAGATCGGAAGCGGGTCATTCGCAAGCAATAAGGTTGGGATTTTAAAAGCCTTTACCTTTGGGGCATCAGTTCCAGGAAAATCCAACTACTTTACTAAATCGGTTATGTGTAGTGAAAAGAGGGTTGGGGCCAATACGCAGCCCTGATGCAATCGCTTCTCGATTCTGAAGAAATTGGACAGCTCAACCCTTTTAACGCACCCAACCCGAGCATGGTTGGTTTCGTGCAATTTATCAAAATTGATAATACACTCTCCAGAACCCCCATATTGCCCAAAACACCTCAAAGCTTCTGGAGAAGAATTTAATTGAAGGGTGATGTTAAATCCACAAAAACCACATATAGGTTGCCCTTCTCCAATAACACTATTTTTCAATAAATAGTACAAAAACAGAACATTTGATTCATCGTACTAATTTTCTGTCGGAAGCCTGCGTGAAAGCTACCCCCTGTATCGATTTTGTAAGCAGATTTAAGTAGGGACCACATATTGTTGGTTCTGCAATGAACAGATCACATGGAATGCTATCCCAGCTTGGAACAATTTCAGTCAGAGTTTCAAGTGATCCTGTGAATGTTATTTCGAGGGAAAGCAAGGGTTCCTTAAGATCAGACAGACCTGGACTTGATGAGTAACCAAAGGCCACTCCAGTGTCTGAGTATAACCCTTCAAAATGCTCAACCCATATCTGAGGCTGAAGAAACAAAATCAACATGGGTTATACCAGATCGACTACCGTAGGCAAGTATATTCCAAAAAGACGTATTACCTTCTTTCACTGCGTTTTCTAGGTCGCCCTCCACAATCCAATAAATACATTGTATAGGGTTGTCATGAATTATGCTTAAATCATCAGGGGTTACACTTCCCCTTTAAAGGGATATTCCACTATTCCTGTTCCCACTATACTAGGGCTTAGCCAAGGATTAGGCTCAGGTACACATACCTCACTCAAGATTAAGGGGCTCATTAGGATGGAGGATTTTCCGCATCCTCCGGGCCGGCGGAAGCCACCGCCGGCCTGGAGGATGCGGAAAATCCTCTGCGGACCCACCAAGACCCACCGCCACATTAGGATGGCTGGTGGGTCCTGGTTTCCGTCCGCAGCTTTTCCTCCACGGTTGGCTTACAACCGCGAAGGAAAAGCTCTGATATGGTGACGGTGTCTCTCAGACACCGTCAGCCAGATTACGATGTGCTGGGAAACATGCTTTTCCGCGGCGCCTTTTCCGCTGTGGAAAAGCATGTGTAACTGCACTGCGGGGGCCCGTCCCGGGCCCCCTAGGTGAAGGGGAGGTGGGGGGTGAACATGGGGGGTACCTATGGTACCCCCCTGCATTTGCTTACAGAAAGCAGCAGGTACCGCGCGGTGCCTGCCGCTTTGTGCACGCAAATGCCGTGCCTGCATTTTTAACATTGCGGCGGGTGCAACTTGAAGCTGCACCCGCCGTAATGTTAAAGATATAGGATGTGACCGCCACCCTGGCGGTCACATCCTAATCTGCACTGAGGGAACGCCGCAGCCCATGCGGACGTTCCCTCCTACTCAGGGGTCGCGGACGGACTCAAGTCCGTCCGCGATCCTAATGAGCCCCTAAGTGTGCAACTTAGTCGAATGTCTTTAGTGACTTTTGTACAATAAATCTCGAGCAGGCCCAGCAGATTTGTTGGCGCTAATTCTGCACTACTCAGCCACTCTTGTCCCCAGGTGCATCTCAGCCCAGCGGTTATCTGTCAATTATTGCCAACAGTCTGGGCTGTACATCGGGTGTGGGTAGCTTTCCTGTCCTCACACAGTAGATTCCTCCTTTGTAGATCTCTGCAGTGGCTGCCTCAAGCAGGACGTTCATCATAGGACAGGCTTTGAGGACAGGCTTACGCTACACCAATAATCTTAGGAAGGTGCAGCACGCCAGGTTCGGCTGCAGACCAGCACTTCCGTTTGTGAAAGTTGCAGCACTCCAGGGCATGCCTTTTTCATGGTGTCTGCGGGAATGTGTTGCCTTTAGGCCGATTTGAGGCTTCCCGCTTCAGTGGCGATTCAACCTCCTTCTCCTCATTGACGGAGGCAGCACCAGGACCGCAGTAGGCTGCTAGACAAGAAAATGACATGCTCAGGCAAATTTTTATTTACAGATTCTCAAGAACTGTGTAGAGAGACCTGGTGGATCCCTCTCTCTGGATCCTTATCTTCCTCTGGTGTTTCTGAAGCCTGAACACACTCTGCAACACTCTCTCCTCCTGCTGGGCAAGGCACACTCCTTCCCTGTCTCTTCAGGCAGGCAGACATCTGCTGTCTTCAAACTCCTCCTCAGCTCATCCAGCACAAAGTCTTGATTTCTGGTCATCCCCCCTCACCACTATCAGACAGATACCAGCCCTGGTTACTCAGAAGCTCTGAGTACCATGCGGAATGCTCCCTTCCTTGGTCAAGAACTTGGGACTGGGACATAGCCAGGTGGTTGGGAGCACACGCTTATAAACTATTTCCAGACAAAGAAGTGGATGCACTAACTAAGGGGAGAGGAGTTGGCCTGACGGCTAGGGCGGTCGACCTCGAATCTGGGGATCTGGGTTTGAGTCTCAGCAACGACGCTGAACATCCTGTGATTCTGGGCAAATCACTTAATCTCCCCGGGCCTAACAAAAATGAATGCTTCCACATGTAATGCAACTGGTGCTATGTAAAACGCTCTGTTAACGCTATATAAAACTCTGTAGTGTAAAAAAAAAAAAGGTTCAGAACCTGTTTAATTTAGCCCTTTTTCAAATGTCATTTTCTGGCTTTTCCTCAGAAACATGCGTTTTGCAAGGTCAAGGTTCTCACAGTGGGTAGCAATGATGCTGACTCCAAGCAGGAGTATGCAGACCAGCGGTACAATGACATGTGAGACATCTGCACCTGGCTGTCAGTGACGCAGTAGTCGGGGACAGACAAAAGGGCAGGCCTAGCCTAGAAACCTCCTCACCCTTGAACAACAGAAACCACAATCTCACCCCTCCCATCCACCAAAAGACAGTGCACAAGAAGAACCAATCAGCAGCCGCTTGCATAAAAAGTCTTCATGGAATTTCGAAGGATAGCCCTTTCTTCACTCGCCTCAGTCCCGTCTCTGAGTCTCCACCCTCCAACCACAGGAATGCAGCGAATACTTGCCCACCATCTGTGGAAACTGCCTCCACCCACCCTCTCGTGCCATGCCAACACGGTGACATACAAAATGGTTCCTGCTGGCCTCAGCACTCAGACTCACGACTGCTGTGCAAGTGTCACTAGCATCAGTACAAGCATACACATTTGATGTGCACACGGATGCCAACATAGGTTCTACGTTTCCTATCATAGTGGAACTTTTGGTTTGGAGGGGTCAGTAGATCATGCTCTGACTGACACAGAGAAAAAAGAGCGGTCACACTAGAAATCAGAAAACATAGTGCGCTGCCACCTACATTATATAATACAACCAGGTCAGGGAGAGTATCACTGTAAACTATGTGATGCAGGTAACAGGATAAGTCCCAACATCACATGGTCAGGGACAGGCCCAGGCCTCCGCTTGCACACTACATTTGCATAACACCAGTGCCAAAAATAAAAGTCAGGATACCAGTCTCACATGTAGGTGGTGGGCATTCAGGCCAGGAAAACATACCCATGCAACATGCAGAAGACATTTCCTTCCCAACAACAAATTCTATTTGATGGAGTAAATCAAAACCCCCAAAAAGTTTGGGTTGGCACTATTGCTTGGCGGTGTGAGGCTGTGCTTAGTGCAAACATGTTTTTCCATTCCTTTATATAAGCATATTTTTAGAGGTAGTAATGTATGAAAGGAAAATATGTGCATATTTCACTCAAAAAATGCAGTTGAGGAGCAACAATAGCACACCATCATATTAAAACAACATATCACACTAACAGCAGTACAACATAACACAGCAATGCAACAATAATACAACCAATATACAGCACATCAACAAAATGCAACAAAATAACAACACAAATCCATCTCAGCAATTCAACAACAAATACAACATATGATACTAACACAACATACCAACACAACATACTAATACACCAACACATCAGCTCAAATTTAAAATTGTGTTGTTTTTTGATGTGGAGTGGTATTAGTGTACTGTGTTGTGGCTGTTCTTTTTATATGCTTTATTATATGGAGTCCGTTTATATTTTTGTTGTGCTGTTATTTTGGTTTGTGTTGTCATTATGTTGTCGTGTGCTCCATGCTTAGCGTAGGGACGCCAACAGATGCTTCTGCACACGTGGCTGCTAGGTTATAACTGCGGGTGGGTTTTGTGCTTCACTAATAATTTATGAATAGTGGCCAAGAATTGGGACAGGACCTTTCACACTGTTTACTGGCTGGACATGTGAGAGGCTCATATACTGCCAGGCACCTGCTTTTAAGAGGTGTGAAAGAGTGGTCAGCATTTCTAAAGAGGACGGAGGCTGTGTGTCAAAAACATTTAAGGCTGTAGTTCAATGTGCTCAGACCTTCAGCACCCATAACGTGTATTTGTAAAGCGCACGTTCACCGATAGGCATCTTGGCGCTGAATAACAGATTCTTATTGTTACCCAACACAACGCTACTCATTTTATCGACCTCAGATGGATGAAAGGCTAGGTGAACCCACCGGGATTTGAGCCTGTGCCCAGGAGGTCAAACACAGGTCAGGCCTCTACAGTGGACGCATTATTCCACTGAGCCACCAGACCAGGCCCCCAAGCATTACAACATCTGAGGGAAAACATTCACTTATGTTCTTGACAAACTGCCCTTTTGAAATACACCAAGCAAATGTGACCCTTGTTTTAAACGTCATTTTAACTCATTCTTAATAACGCTTCCTCAGAACCTGGAAAATATAAAATGTTCAGGTCACATTTTTATTTGGGATAATATCTGGCTTTTTTTTATAGAGTTGAAACAGTCGTTAGGTCTCTTCAGGGCACTAAGGAAAACGAAATATGGCCATACATCTCTTTGATTCCTGCATTGGTTTATATATTAAAAGTTGCACATATATAAGAGGTGCTACACAAAATAAACTAGTTGCTTATTTATTGGTCGTGACTTAGGGTGAGTTTTTCTATTCCAGGGTCTTTTCCGCAGACCCCCATGCACGTGACTGAGGGCATCCTGCAGGGAACGCTCGTCATCTTAGCTCCCCATGAAACTACTCATAGGTGCTGAGCCCGACTTGATTAACCTGGCCACCATGGCTTCCCCTTCCTTCAAAGTTTCATCCTATTGTATTGCAACATTTATATAGCACTTACTACCCCAAAGTGGTGCGCTGACGTACTTGTCCACAAGAATGGCGTGGTACACCGTGTAGGGTGTGTGGTTGGAAGGATGCTGTCTTTGTTTTGGTCCTGAGTGGGAAGTGTTTCCGTGTTGCGTGTGAGGTCCGGCTGTGTGCGCTTATCAGTTATGAGGCGCAGCGCATGGACAAACAACCTTTTACCACCATCTAAGGCAGGGTTGGATTGGGATAAAAAATCGGCCCGGACACGCAAAAATAAGTGGCTCACATTTGCATATTTCTATTCCGCAAAACACGGCTTCGCCGAAATTTTATATAAAAAGGGCGGGGGGGGGGGGGGGGGGGCTGTAAAAAAAAAAAGCACAGATTCTTTTACACTGGTGAAACACACCTGAAAACAAGTGAGGCCACTTCTCAGGTCCCCTGCCCCCGCTCAATATGCATACACTAATGGGCCGGCCCTGCGAGAGAAAGGGAGTGACACCTTTCTCTCCCCCCTACTCTCCGAGGGGAACCTAACATACTGGCCTTCCGTGAACTTCTCAAAACCCATCTTTTCAGTACTTCGCATTAGCATGACGTGCCTATCTGGGTTGTCCGTTTCATAAGCGCTAGGAGGCCTCAGGGTAGCTACGCACTATAGAAATCTAATTTCGCTCATTCACACCTCTGCCGTTGATAAAAGGGAGGTAAAGGCGCCCATCTGCCTCCAGAAAGGCCACTCAGGCACCCACTGGGCCGCTGGTGGCATCGAACAACGCGGACACAACCCAAATCGGCCGCCCATGCTGCTCAAAAAAGCAGCCCACAGCTGGAATTCGGATACCGGCCCCTCGGGCATTGCCCGAGGGCCCGCGTTACCAGTCCGACACTGATCTAAGGTGGTAACATTCTGCTATTACAGCTTTTAGCTCTGAAAACACCAGCCATTCCAAAGCTGTGGCTCAAACCACGCCTTAAAATTTCCAACGCTCACTTTATATGATAAGGTCCCTAATCTCCCCTTATCGGGTGACATTACATAGAAATTGCTAGAGAAACAGTTTATCGGGATACAAGTTGATGGCACATAGCTGGTGCCAGCGCTGTGTTTATGTTTTTATGAGGCTGGCATGCGTTACGCTGTCTCAGCATTTATTATTTCAAGGAGGCACTTGTGCAAGGCCGAGCCCTCCCGGTCAAGCGTCCCAGCCTGGGTTAAACTGTAACCAAACGGATAGCAAACAACCACCAGCCAGGCAAGAATGCCAACCAAAACAGAAGCCCTGCCAATCATGTTTGTGCCGACACTGCGCAAGCGCCCTAGTAGCTGAACTCTAACAATATCAACTATAGGGGTCTTTTTCGCTCCGCCCACAAAGGCCAGGGTGCGTAGTGGCTTGTTGGTGGGCTGCGGGATTGTTGGCCCAGTCCTGATTCAGATACATGCAGACTTTAGATGGGCCAGGTCCTGCCGGTGCTCAGCCCCGGCAGTTCTAAAAAGCAGGTGCTGAGACGGGTCCCCATCGGCCTCTCCATTTTTGCCCCCACCCTCAGGGTACAAAAAAAATCTTAACTATGCAGCTGTGCCACCCTTCACTGCCTTTGATGCAACTTCAAAGAGACTGGTTATAGTTCTTTCACAGTCTCATCACTTCAAAACTGAAGCATTTTTAATATTAGAAACAATGAAGCAATAGTTGTTGCTTATTTATCTGATGCAACTAACAAACCACTGGCAAAGCCAATAGTCCTGGCTTTTTGTAGGTGTATTGTTAATTGCTACATTATATATCTGGATGCAATGACAGAAACAACAACATACCAGTCGGGCAACACACTATGCTAAGCACGGGTTTTTAGCTTATGTGTTTTAAGCCTCGCCCTTAAATACATCGGCCACGCCCCTTTTTCATCCCACTTGAAGCCCAGGATACATGTTCACGTTGTACTAAGTTTCAAGATCACAGTACATCCCTCAGGGTCCCTTTATAAACCACAATTACCACACTTTTACCCCAAAACAAAATTACAATTTTCAGGAACATTAATATGCCCCCCACACCACACCAGTAACAAATTGTCTTCTCAGGTGAGTTTTGTCTAACAAGTACCCGTGACAAGACAACAGACCACACCAGTGGAGCACAGCATCCATGCCCCTCAAAACACACATACGCATACTCACAGGCATGGAGACCAAAACATGCCTGAAATATCAGGTTACCCTCACACATTAAATTAAATGGCCCACTGACAACAACCTGGGTGTAGAGGAAGGTCTCAAGACCCAAACCTCCCACCAGGGCCCAACTGGTCAATAGGGTAATCAGGCAGTGCCCGATGGGCTGGTCTGATAGGTCAGTTTGGGCGGGTGTTTTATCTGTTTGTGGGCCTGTTTTATGGTATGCTGGGCCAGTTTTTATTTTTACTATTGATTTTCCCGATACTACCACAAACATTGCCTGCAAAAAGCACAGATGCAGGCATCCTTCCGCATCTTGCGAAACACATATACAACATGTTGCACAGAGTGGCGGCTCCTCCGCTAAGGTGGAGGAGCGTCGCCTCACTGCTTTACAGTAGTGAAGTGAAGGAAACATAAAATAACTAATGTTATGATTTCTTCGGCTGCAGCAGCTTTCGGGACGGGGAGGGGCTGCTTCGACTACAGAGAAGCAGGGGAGAAGTGGTTTGCCTACTCCTAAGTGCGCATGACTCTTTGGTCGGCCCTCTCTGGCCGGCCAAACATTATTGCGCACTTGCATCCTCTACATGCAGGCTGCATTACAGCCTGCGTGGAGAACATGCCCATGTCCCCATTCCCTGGCTGAGCGCCAATCAACGGCGCTCAGACCAATAACAACGCTGCATGGCAGTGTTCTAATTGGCTATCGGGAGGCTGGGAGGGTGCTTCTTGCATCTTGCTGCAGACTGGAAAAAGGAAGAAGAGGACGGAGCAGAGGCTGCGGCTGGCCGGCCGTCACAGGTAAGTGTTTTGTTTTGGTTTTTTCGGCCCCGCTACCCCTGCCCCACCACCCGGGTTCGATAGCAGCTGCTACTGATTACACATATACATCAAGTTCAAAACTGCCTGATTTACAAATCCAAGCCACATTTTTGAGCTATCTGATGCACTAAATGGGATCACTTTTAATTAGGTGCCCAGAGCCTATTTCCTGTCCCTGAATGACCCTGCCTGCTACACCAGGGTCAGACGACATAAGGGGTAGTTGGGGTATATGACTGCTGCACTCGCTACATCATCCTCTGCAGACTGCTTCGCATCCGTTTGCTCTAAACAATCTGACTAGTGACTATGGGCCCAATTTAGAGTTTGCCAGTGGTAAAGGAAATTCCATCAATCGATTCGGCTCAGCTTAGCACTTTCTCCAGAAATTGGATGATTTTCCATTACCAGCCAACTCTACGCCATGCTTTATGTCTTCAGCCACTACTGGCTTCAGTGGCGAGAAGTTCACCATGTCCTCAGTCACAGTTTAAGATTTTGAATCTTGCTCCTTCACAGAAGGGGGCGTGTGAAAGCTCCCACCAGCTCCCTCCACAGCTGCCCTACCCCTCCTCTCTTCCCCAGCCATCCTCACCGCTTTCCCAAAGAAAGCTGCCACACAGGTGATAAGTGGGTGCGGAGTTTAACCCATTATTTTTCCGAAAACATGGAAAGACACGCAGAATTTCCCAGTCCACATGGTACTGCCCATTCCAGGGGAAAAAAATCATAATCCCCAAATTCAGATGTGAGGATATCAACCAAAATGAGGGATTCAAGCCCCCCAGCACCCTCTCATCTTCATCTGGGGCAGTCATAATGAGACCATTATGGTAGCGACCTCCGACAGTACGGACCTAGATGCTTGTTCTTCTGGAACTTTTTATGGGGGGTACTGTGCTCGATAAATACTTTGATGGCTCACAGCAGGAAAGTAGTATTGTTTTTAACTTAAAATGAGAGTCCAATGCTGCAAGCTAGGGTGTTTTGAGCTATAGTGCGCATTCATCCATCTGTTAATTGTGAAACCGTGTCTCACAATAACTGTCCAATTGAAAGCCTTATGTTCCGAGACCTTTTCAGAGATCAACAAAAAGAATCTAAAGGTGGACACCTTCCTCAACCTGAAGAAACAAGAAAATTGTGGCTGGCATGCTTGATTCAAACTCTGCCACTAGTATTTACTCCAGGACTTTTTCCTGTCCAGCTTCCGTTTGGGTCTCAAGCGTCTCTTGACTGATGTGCCCAACAATGCCAAAACTGGTCTGGGTTTGCATCTGTCCTAGTCGTTGGGGCTGGACCATTCCTATTGGAGCAGGGCTAGAGATGATTTGCATAAGGTTGGTCTCTGTCTGCAGTGGTACAATCCGCTATAATACGCTGTACCAGTTGATGAGCTTAATGTAAGCATTCCACCCATAACTTTTTTGAGTTTTACAATCCCCCATCCCACACATACTTATTCCCTCATGCCCAGCGTTTGCCCATAACCAAACCAGAGCCCTCAGTTCTCCCTAATCCTACGTAGACTATTGCTGTGTCACTAGGCCAAAGAGCATCCGCCGTTGGATGCTGCTTGTGGGCGACACTATGATAACCCCATCACTTGTACTGCATTCTGGTCCCTTGAAACTGGAGGGGGCGTTCGCCAGCCAATCTGAGAAAGGAAATAAAGGTGCATTTGTTTTTAGAACCACATGGCATCCATCTTCAACTGCTGTGTCCTACTGTTTCATCATTGCGTAACTTCGTTTGGTAGCCCTTAGAGGGTGTTTCATCCTCCAACATACACAGTCCTTCTGACTTAACCTCTCTTCGCCTTGTCGGGAGCTGCTTGTAAGCAACGAGGGGTATTCAAGTAAAGGTGGGGCGTTCTAAATCTCTGTAAACATTAATTAGGGGAATCAGATGATAGCCCAGACTTGCCCTTTGGTATCCCTGGTCTTGGGGGCATGCATGTATGTAGGAGCACTGTTTACTTACTATAGTTTCTACTCCTTACATTACCCATAGCTCCTGAGCACAAGAAGTCCACTATATGACGTTATCAGGGGAGGTCAGTGGATGTGTGATGTCACTTCCTCTTCCCCTTAAATGTTGGAAAACCAGTTTCTATTTAAAAGCCCCTCAAGGAATGGTTGCTTTTAGTATCCAGTTATCCAGGATGATGGCTCTGATTCAAGGGGGCAGAGGTAGTCCCCTCCCTTTTCACGGTGCACTATGGACACTCCCCTCCTCACCCGATAAGTTACGGTCTGTTCAGTGGCTTCAATCTGTGTATGATTAACCTGCCTTGTGAAAGCTGCTGAGCTCAGCGGTAACAGGCATTACTGCATCTCAATCTATCTTGATTTCACGTCTGACTGCGCTTCTAATTAAACTAGCCTTGCATGTGAAACCACTGCGTGCCTTTGTTTCTTTGCAGGTGGCCCTTGCGGACCTCCGTAGGCGTCTAGCCGTGCTCAACTTCCTCTCTTCGAAATCCCCCAAAAAACCTCCCCCGGTCATTGATCCCTGTTAGAATAGAAGTGCCCCCTGCATGGCTCTGTGGAACATGGACCCATGCCCTGTGCATGGCGCAAGGTTAGTGGGAAGCCTGTGGGCATGGTTGGCTATGTGCAGCAGGGAATCCATGTTGGCTTCCTTTTGTCTATACAGCAGTACAAAATGGAGGAGGAACTTGGGTAAGATTACCTAGATATTTTGTTACAAGACACAACACAGTGTCCTAACAAAAAGGAATAATTTCATACATTAGTGTCCTCCTGTGTTACCATAAATCCACAACATCCTTGATTTTTGTAAGATTTTCACACACCCTATTTATGTCATGCTTCATCATTGGATCTCGTCCTGGTCCCTAAAAACCAGGATGGGGTTCACCATATTCCAGAGCGCACTTAAGATACTTCAAGATATCTCAGAACAGCTAGGTATCCCTTTATTACTGGTGTTCCTGGTAGCATTAAAAACATTAAGAAGGGGTGCCTATAGAAATAATGTTCCTACAACCCATGTGAAGTCGACATGTTTCACCCTATGTGAGAGCCCTAAGAGTCCAGGGCTTTCTTTAGGACCCTACTCAGGACAAACCATGATATACTGTGTGTATATATATATATATATATATATATATATATATATATATATATATGTATATATATATATATATATATATATACTTAACGCAAGCAAGAAGGACCCGTTTGCCCCCCTTCCCTGGATGTAATCACCTTGGGTCCTGTAAAATAAAAAAGACGATAGACTTATGTATAATGTAGATCATTATTTACTTGTCAATGCATTATCAGCTCACTCAGTGTGTGGGGGGTATAGAATAAAGTATCAAATTGTGAAAGGAACCAACAATAGAGTCATCGTAGGAGTGTTATCTTACGTTGGTGACTTATTGCCTTTATCTATAGCATGTGAGAGTTTCCATTGGCACATGATGAGGACATGAGACACATGCAAAACATGTAAATACATGCACTGTGGTCAGGTAGGTGTACTGTCCAGTTCTGTCGAGGATATAAAATGGCACCAAACATGAAGCACCTACCCTGACATTTCAGGAAGTCGAGCTAAACTGGAGGAGTGAGAGACATGTCCCTGTAATCACACACTGCAGTTAACAGTAAAGGATAAAGAGAACAATTTGCAATCAGTCATTGTTCCTACCTTAAAGAGCTTCATTCGCTCTTACTATAATGTGCTATTCACATCATCAAGGGTATCATGTCGCCTATGCACCTATTTGGGCCCCTTCTCCTCTATGCTGCTAAATCAAAACTGCACTGTATACAGTATTTAGCGTTTGCACTGGGTGCGATCTGTGCAGGTCGCACGCTGTAACGTAGGGCGTCGCACTATTGCATCATGGGAATTGTAGTTACAGCTCCCAGGCTTCTCATCATATTGTTTTCAATTAAACAATTACCTTCTCAAGAAGGTTTAATGCCAGTGCATCTGACAAGGGCTATCTAATAACAGTGGTATGTTACCAGGAAAAGCTCTGTGGTCAAGAACTGAGTGCTTTAATCTTCTTGTGTCCTTTAATTCATCACAGTTTATTCGTGTGAGGCTTAAACTAAGACACATACAGAGCATGACTAATAAACATGGTTATTGCCTTGAGCAGAACGTTACATTTATTTACACATTTTGTGTGTGTTCAACAGTTACAGCCCCTTTGTAGTTTGTGTGCCCTTTTATAATTATATACTGGGAGTGAGCTCTGACTGTTCCTAGGCACCCATCTATAGGAGGACCAACCCTATATCTTTTAATAAAAAGGGGGCGGGCAGACCAATAGGCTCTAGTCGCCTGCAAACTAGCTTCATTGTGGTGTATACTGTATACCTTATGTGGACTGGATTTTTTCTAGAAACAAAGAGAGGACCAACAGTTTCTAGTGGCCTGGAAGTTAGCGTCATTGTTGTGTATACTGTATACCTAATGTGAAGTTCAATTAAATTCAACAAACTTTATTTCGACTGAAACAGCCATAAAAGTTCAACAACCAATTAAGTAAACATAAAAAATGAGCATTTAAGCAAAAACAAGGTTTCAGCATTAAAAGATAAAATATGCGTTCCATAGTTCTTATAAAGTGCATTGTGCCAAATCTATTTGAAACCACTGCCAAGTCATTTCAGCTTTTAGACAGTGATATGTTCTGTGGTAGAGGTAGCAATGTAGCCTCGTTCTCTGTATACCACAGCACTAAAATCACATATATTGTATTACTATTGTGACTATTGTTCCTGGCATTCAGTGATCTCAAGATAATAGTAAAAATAAACAGTTTTTAACTATACCCTTTACAGTATTGTTAGGGAGCAATCAGGCTCATCGCCTTTATTCTAATGTTCCATGCTCATTTGCAGGTATTGGGAGATCGCAAACACAATATGTCCTTACTTGTTGCTCTTTAAAATACTTAAGGTATCCCTGATAATGCCTCACACCATTGTTCGAATTATATACTTTGTGAACCACCACTCCAGCTCACATGGACTGATCATGCCTTGATCCGTTTCCAGATTGCCAACTTTGAAAACTAGATTTAATATATTGCGTCAGGAAAAATGCCCATAGCCTAGAAATGGGCACATATCGTACCTATCCAAAAGATGAGCAACATGTATCCATCTATGTTCCTCAAACTACTGACCCATTTTCACTACTTCGGTGCCTGGGCAAGCTGCTGGAAATTCTAATTAACAAACAACTGACTGATTATCTTGAAGTGAATAAAATCTTGGATCCTTTACAATCCGGTTTCACAGCAGAGCATAGCACCGAATCGGCCCTGCTTGCCGTGATGGACATCATCAGCTGCTCGCAAGATCCTGGTAAACCTGCTACGCGCGTGCTCTTAGACCGATCTGCAACATTTGATACTGTGTCCCATGTTAAGCTACTTTAAAGACTTCAAGAAGTTGGGTTTGACTGGTCTGCCCTGGCCTGGTTCCAGGACTTCCTGAAAGATGGAAAGCAGAAGTCCTCGCTGGGAGCTTTCAAAGCCAAGCCCAGGCGGGTCGATAAAGGGGTCTAGAAGGGCCATGCCTGAGCCCTATGATATTTACCATTTATGTGGCACCCCTTGCTATAGTCGTCAGAGTACATGGGTTTGAGATCCTGCAATACGCGGACTATATTCAGCTGGTATTGTCCTTTGATGGTGATTTTCACAAAGTGTAGTATCGCTTCTTGGGTGACATGTAGGCGATTGTCAAATGGATGTTGGATAATTTCCTTCAGCTGAACCCGATGTAAACAGAGATTGTTCTGTTTGTGAATGCACAAACTCTGTGGACTTCAGATTAGAGGCCACCAGAGCTAAACAAGGCCCCCATCCGGAGCAAGGTGGTAAAGAAAACTAGGAATCAACGTAGATCAGGAACTTAGAATAAAATACCAAGTCTTATCTACAACAGGCACTTGCTTCCACATTCTACACTTACAAAAGTCACTATTGTCGAAAATGTAGATTGTGCAAAACACAACAGCACGGTTGATTTGTAATCAACCACCCAGACCGGCTTCTGCTTGCCTTCTAAAATCTCTTCACTGGCTGCCAGTAAAGAATAGGATAATATTCAAAATGTGATGCTTAACCTACAAGCCCGGCTGGCAACGGTCCTGAGTATCTCTGTCAGAGGCTCAAACGATATTACCCTGCTAGAAATTTGTGTTTTAGTGATGAGGAATTACCGTCAGTCTCTCGTATTTGACAGTCCAGATGCGGTGGAGATCTTTTTCCTATCTGGCCCCTACCATCTGGCACAAATTCCCATTTTATATTAGAACCTTTCCTGATTATAATACATTTAGGAAAGCACTAAAAACAGTTCTGTTTTAGATCCAGCTCTAACCTTTTGTACTGACTGTGCGCCGAGATACCCGGGAGGGGGAGATTCGGGCATGTTATTAAATTAATTAATTTTTTCATTCATTTAATGTTCTTACAAAGAGCAATAATCCATTCCTTGCGAGGCAATATACACTTCGGGCAGAAAAAGAGGACATGTGCCTCAGTCTATATACATTGTGGGCAGTAAGGGCAACAGTGACTAACATCCTGTCTTGTCCAATTTTCGGGTAAGTGATCTTAACTGTAGGACACCACATCTGAATAGCACATATAATCGTTTGGCTTGAAATGGGTAGATTCTGTCCATATATTGCTCAAAACTAGGTGTACATTTATGGAGCAAAACTTGCCCTGATATGGTCCCTTCTGCATGGTCATTCCAGAGGTGCATTGTCACAATCTCCCAAAAATGAGTTTTTAATTTCTCAATTGTACCCTTGGATATTTCAGCTTGGCTATCCTGCTAAAATGAACTATTCCACATGGATTCTTGACATATTACAGCCATGGGGCACGGACTTGTTTATCACATGAAATGAATTCAACTTGGAGTGACCTATAAGATTCCAGCTCTACCAAAGACCAAAGCTGTACCCAATACAGCAACCGTTTTAGGGCAATTACCAGATGAAAACTATTAAGTGCTAGGTCAAATCTCAATGGTGAAAGAGGAGTACTTGCTGGTAAATTAAATAAAGCCCTAATTAATTTATTTTCTGGTAGCGTTAGCACATCCACGTTGGTATAGCCCCACGACTCAGCCCTGTAAGAGGCTGCTGCCAAAGCTGTGGCTCTATATACTTTGAGAGCAGGGGACACAAATACACCAGAAATAGACTTTAGTTTCCTCCCAATTGCCATTGCCCTTTGGGTAATTGTGGTTTTGCTTTTGGCCACTTGAGGGCAACAGGACAGGTTGGCAGACAGTCTGACTCCCTAGTAGTCAAAACTTTAGTCTTGTTCAATCTGGGTGCACTCAATGGTCACCCTTCCTCTGTGGATTCCAGTTATCCGCAGGTTTTAACAGTTGGGCAGAGCCTTGGTCCTAAAAAGCAGAACAAACCCTCTTCCTGAAGACGATAGAGCCAACAACCCTTCGCCAGCCTCTATCAACGAGTCCCGGCAAAGAAGAGCGTCCCAGCAGCAGGCTATAGCACGCAGAACACGAACGCAGCCCTTGTTCAGCGGGGCTGCAGCGCACCTAAATAGCATTGAGAGGCCACAGGTGCGGGTGCCAGAGGGAATTCTGGGACGTGTGGTCCCCAGTGGTGGCAGGACATGATGGCTCTCCCTTGGGTTTAATGCAGGTAAGCTGGATGCCAGAAGATGTCAAAGATGCATCCCCTCAAAGGTGTCAGCGGTCCTGGAAAAGAAGAGCATCCCAGCAGCAGGATATTGCATGAAGAACACCAAGATAGTCCCAGTCCAGCTGGGCTGCAGCACCTAAATAGCAGTAAGTGGCCACAGGTGCGGGTGCCAGAGGGGATTCTGGGACGTGTAGTCCCCAACGGTGGCAGGACATGATGGCTCTCCCTTGGGTTTAATGCAGGTAAGCTGGATGCCAGAAGATGTCAAAGATGCAGCCCCCCAAAGGTGTCAGCGGTCCTGGAAAAGAAGAGCATCCCAGCAGCAGCATATTGCATGAAGAACACCAAGATAGACCCAGTCCAGCTGGGCTGCAGCACCTACATAGCAGTAAGTGGCCACAGGTGCATGTGCCAGAGGGGATTCTGGGACATGTAGTCCCCAGCGGTCAAGGGATACAACGGTTCTCCCTTGGTTTTAATGGAAGTAAACTGAATGCCAAAGATATAACCCCCCAACAGTGCCAGCAGGTCCTGGCAAATAAGAGCATCCCAGAAGCAAGATATAGCATAAAGAATACCAACGCAGCAGCTTATATTGAGTTGGTCAGTTGCGTCTGAGGTATGTCATCATTCAATCCAACAAAAGTTTATTTTAGCTATAGACCCAACATTGTTCCCATTCAAGGAAAGAATGTGTCATGCCAGGTCTATTCAAGTGCGCTCCTCTGATTGTGCAGTGCCGTGCTGACCCATGCAGCCCCGCCCAACGCCTTGACGCGGAAACCGCCGAAGCCGAGGACGAGACAGCGGCCGAGACCGCCGAAGCAAAAACCGCCCGGCGCAGGATGCTGAGGAATACACAAAATACAAAACTGCGCCGCAGGAATAGCCGCCACAGTGGGGCCAGCCGCTGCTGCGAGGGGGAGACCCCCCCCCCCAGTGTCGAAATCAGGGGTGGCTCTAGGCTCATGGTGGCCCTGGGCAGGGAGCGTAGGTAGGGGGCCCCGGAAGAAGGGGTCGGGCGGGGCGGAGCGCGGAGGCCAGTGAAGAGGGGGGAGTCAGGATGTTTGGAAGTGGAACAGAGCCGGAGGCCGCCAAATCCCTGCCAGGGGCCACCACGCAAATATGTATCCATCCTCAAAGGATTATTATTTTAAGGATATATATTGGATTGGTGGCCCCTGGGGTTTGGTGGCCCTGTGCAGGTGCACAGCTTGCACATACCTAAGGCCGCCCCTGTCGAAATGCACGCTGGCTCAGAGTGCTCCCGCTCTGTCCTGGGTCCGGACCTGTGCTGAAAGGCGCCCGCAGTGAAGCCCAGGCAGCAGCACTGAGGATACCGGGAGGTGGAAGTAAGGACCCAGCTTATAAATACAAATAAAAATATAAATATAATAAGAACTCTGGATAAAGAGACAGAAATAAGGCAGAGACGTCAATTGCGGTGAGCGAAAGGGCATGGGGAGAGCACTGGACTGAGGCACATTCAGCGGTAAGTGAGGGCTTGGGGCTATGTTCTCTGGATTGGTACTTTAAAAGTCGTTGAGCTCAAACCTGCTTGGTCTATCCTAGAAGAGGACAGTTGAAACCGTTTGAACTGCTGACAACAGCTTTGGTCATGTATAGGCATTAATAATGGCCCCCAGGAAAACTAAAAATACTCAGGACCCGAAGCGGAAACCAAAAGAGTCCTTAGCAGACCTGGGAGACTCTGTGGAGAGCATAAAGAGCCCAGGAGTAGGACCAAAAAAAGGAGCGAAACAAAGGGGAAAAAGGAACAGCGTAAGCGCAAAAAGGGGGGGCACGGCCTCAAGCTCACTAAAAGACTTTGTGGGGAAGCATTTTAAAAAACAGGAGAAAAAGGTGCCACCCCAAAATGAGCCAGTAGAAGCGAGCACGGTATCTACCACATTTAGGGACCAAGAACCCCAACAACATTGACTGTAATGAAGTAAGCCCCCAAGTAGGTAGTCCCCCAGGGATAGGAACCAGAAGGCATTGCAGACAGCCATATATGGTACCAACTGGGATAAGAAAAGAGGAAGTAGAGAGCAAGTGGCTATACCTTGCACCAATTCAAACAGGTGAAGGTGGTAAGAAACTGAGTAAGAGAGAGCCGCTAAATAGGGCACAACGTTTACTCTCATTTGCCCAATGCCCACATTTGAAGGGCACGGGACAAGAGAGCTGCGGCAAGTAGGATTTATGCTGAATGAGGAAGGAAAGGAGGTCACCAGGGTCTCACCGGATCGTGAAATCACTCCCACCCCACTCCCCACCCCGACCAGAACCCCCAAACCGACGCCCGCCATGGAGGATACTTAAAGCCTCACTGGAAGAGGCTTGAGCACCTTCCTGGAAGCAGCGGATCGGGGTAGGTCGTTGGACGTTTCCCTAATATGGAACAGGTAAGCGAGTCATGGGGTGCTAAATGTACTTTGATGGCCTTCGCTCGTGAGTGACTTACAGGGAACCTCAGTCTCTGCGTTGTATCATTGGCTCGTATGGACGCGGCCGGTCCCGCGGTTAACTCTTCCACCCGGGGGCCCCCTTGGTTATTTCCGCCTCAAACTGCCGGCCATAATCTTTGGTGGGCACTGTGATGTTTTTAGCGGCAATCCTCACTGGGCTAAATTTACCCACAGTGAGCTTTTTCCCGGTTTGTAAAAACACCTCTGCCACCCTCGAGACGGGTGACACTTGGGTCAAGGCTAGCCTGTGTGAAAACCAAACAACGGCTGACGCTATCCATACCCGAGTTACCGGTGCAATAACCATCACTCTGACATGTACATGTCTCCACCAATGCGCAGCATTCCAGTGCGAAACTACTTTTACACTTCTAGTACTTTCGCTAACTGCTGTGTGTATGTATCCCTTCTACGCCTTACAGAAAAATTACTTGGTATACCTGAGCAAGAAAAAAATCAGTGAAAGAGATAAGACATGCTTGGTTAAAAGAATCATGGTACTCGTACCTGGACACCTTGCCAAACTATGCGCTTAGGTGTGAACTACTAAGAGTACGAATCGGAATTAACCCATGGCTATTGGAGGGAAAAACTAAGGCTGAAATGTCATATGCTGATGGAATTTGTAAATGTGGCCTAGGAACTAAAAATGATATTCTGTATATATTGGTTGATTGCCTCGCAGTTTTAGCATTAAGGAAATTGTTTTTACGTCTGATTTTTTTTAAAATATGGAATAAGCTCAAGAGCCAAAGCTATAGATATACTATTAGAAATGACAAATCTTGATATAGCCATCGCATTGGGGAACTATATGAGAAGCATAAAAACCTTCCTGAGGGACAGTTCGAAGGGGGTTTAGCAATTCTATCTCTCCTCCTCTTTTAGTTTTCCCCATCTAGTTTAGGCAAAAAATGTTAGACAAAGATAGATTTCATTGAACGGAGTGAAATGTAATAATTGCTGCTATTGGGGTATGAATTTGGTGTGAATTTGGTTTTTGTACCTTTTTTTATGAATTTTATTGCAAGGAATTTTTAATGCACTGATTGTTTTTTTTTTGTGATTCTTGCAGTGTTTATAGACCATGGTCTAAATAAACAAAGTGTTTCATTTCAGTTCAGGTCTATTGCCAAGTTTCTCAATCATTGTCCAACTTACGTCATTTTTAATGTGGTTCAACTCTATAAAGTGTGCGGTTAGCCATGTTGTTATGTGTCTGCCGCGGATAATGCTACTATGTACGCATATGTGGGTCTTTATTTTTCTTGATGTCATGCTAATGTACATTTTATCTTATACTTAATCGGGCATGCCACATTGTTGGAGTTGCAATTGATAGACTCCTCTGTTCCCAGGGGAACCTTAACCCCAAGTCAATTGTTTTTGTAACAGAAATGAATGAAGGAAATTACTAAAAATGTTCCTCTTAGAGTACATTCACTCCTTTGCTATCCAATTGTGTTTTAGTCATTTTGAGGTCCTAATCAGAAATTAGATAAATGAGATGTTTGTAGATTTTAAAAAACAATTTAAAGAAAGATACTATGAAAAATTACATCCCATAATGGCACAATGTTAATAATTAAAGTTGCAGTTAATTTCACAATTGTGTGTAAAAGTATTAAGAATATAAATATTGTTCTGTGAAAATACAAGGGGCAAAATATCAACCACCACATTATTCTGAATATTTAGCGAACTGTAGACAGACAAAATTAAAAATCTGGTAATGTGGTAGAATTCTGTGTTTTATGCAGAGGTATAATACAAAGGTTATAGAAATACTTGAAAGTGGTTGAAATACTGAATTGCATAATTACAAAATGTTGTAATTAAAACTATTTATTTAACAAAATGTGTGAAGGTGAAGAAGAGGGATGGATCACAATGAAGACATAAAATATT
Source organism: Lissotriton vulgaris (assembly GCF_964263255.1). NCBI lineage: Eukaryota > Metazoa > Chordata > Amphibia > Caudata > Salamandridae > Lissotriton > Lissotriton vulgaris. The sequence continues at coordinate 1,865,746,842 of NC_141693.1, read as the reverse complement.
TAATTCATGAATTCCCAAATATGCCACCATTACAAGATTACTAAAGGTGCACAACAGTGTGACTGATATATTGTGGTCTTTTATAAATGAGCAAAATAGGGTATGGAGATCCTCAGAATCAGAGTGAATAAAGGTTGAGATACAGGTGGGAGCTATATCAAAAGTGGTGATCCCGCCCGGAGTAGAAACAGGGGGGGGAAATCCCCTTCCGGAACTAGGGCTCTCACACACCTAGCAAGCTAGGTGTCATGCTTCATTATAAGAGTGGCAGTGAACTAGAGGTTAAGTATATAGCTGTGTATGCTCTACTCTCTAACGGTCAACATGTTTCATGCTCCGAGCATCAGGAGGATCAAGGCACTTCTTCAAGTCCAAAATAACTATCTACACAACGTGATAAGTGAAAACTACATACCACATTTTCAGGTAAGTACCCAAAATTGTTGTCTAAGGAAGCCTGCAGCAGAATCCGGCTGTCGTATGGACACAGATGTGTGTCCAACGTTCAGTGAACGCCTGTTTCTTGACCTATCCTGCCGCCGGAACCGGGACAGGCCTACACAGCAAGATACTTAACCTCTAGTTCACTGTCACTCTTCCTGTTTTTACCCAGGCAGTTTACCTTCCCAAATAAATTACTGTTACGACTAACTGACCTGTTTAAATCCAAGTACTCCACAACTACACACACTAGGCCCCTTACCCCCACTGCACCCAATGGCAGGAACAAAAGATCCCCGCTAAAGAACCTCGTACTGGGTGCCCGTCGGGTATTGCAGCGACAACCAGATGTGGGGCAGGCTCATTAGATGAAGCATGACAACTAGCTTGCTAGGTGTTTGAGAGCCTCCGGAATGGGATACCCCCCCTATTTCTACTCCGGGTGGGACCACCACTCTTGGTGTAGCCCCCACCTGTATCTCAGCGCTCATTCACTCTGATTCTGAGGAACGCCATACCCTATTTTGCTCACTGTAACTGTGGGGCATGTATGCTGGACCTCTTTAACCCCTTCGCTGCTGGCCCGTTTCCGCCGCTGTGCGGTAAACAAACGAACAGGGGCGGGCCATGACGAACCCCAGCCGTCATCAGCACACGAGCACCGTAGTGCATGACGGCTGGGGTTCGTCATCAGCATACAAGGGGTTAAACTTGCTCCTCTGTCCCTTTTGTTTGGTTACAGATCTTTTATACATGCCTTGATTGGGATTTGAAGACAAGCAAAGGTGCCTTTGCAAGAATTTTGGTAAAACCTTGAAATAGCACATTAAATGGTAAGTTTCACAGAGGGATAAAACACGTGCCAACTGCTTGGATGACAAAGTATGTTATTGGAATAGCAGTTTTAGAAGCAGTCTTGTCTGCAAAACCTGCATGCTGAAATAACCTCTTCTTAGTAACAAACTTTCATCCAAACTCACTACTGGATAATATACAATTCAGTTAGCTATTAAGGATGAAAAGGGCAGTGTGAAGCTCAGATATTTACCTGGTACATAAATAAAGACATTATGAAAATCAATAAATTACAATATTCATATCAACCATAGGATTAAAAGTAAATAATGCCAAGACAACCAGATCTAAGGGAATCAATTCTTCTGGACAAATAGGCCCAATCAAGTTGCTATTAATAAACAATCAAGCAAGATCTCAAAGATCATAGAAAAATATCGGCTAATTATTAAAAACGGTTGAAAATGTCACAAATGTACACAGAGAAAACATTACTGGTATTTACCAGGAAACGAAATCTATGTGATGTGATAACCAAAGTGGAATGTGATCTAAGAGGCACTACTCAATTCATAATAGAAATACATTTAGGAACATCTTCAAGCTTATTACGTAACCGCTGCAACATTATTAGTGATAAGTGATCTCACTCAAGAAAAGGTGCATGTACAACATTAAATACTTTATAAGCTATGAAAGAAATATCAGTGTAAATACATGTATATTGGTCAGACTGTCAGGAAATTACACATCTGAATTGTCCGACGAGAATCAAACATTAGCTGTAATTGTGCACAACAATTTGTTGAAATGGGGCATAATATGGGTGAACCATGTGTCCAGGTTTGGGAAATAGTTATTCAAACTCAAATGGAAGTGATTTGCATAAAAACCTGTTCTATAATTTGTTTTAAGACAGATTATATTCCTAATGGCTTAATGGATTTTGAAATTTTCTGTTGTTTCTTCTAAGATTCAAACAGTTGAAATATAATAAGGAGACTTACATCAAATGTAGCTTCTGCACAAGGCCCATGTAATGTGAGGCTATACAGGTTACTGCACAGAAAGTGACCTCCAACAGTGATACAGTAAAAAGACTTATGGTGGTATGCTGAGTGAATATTAAACTCTTTATGTGAATATTTTTAAATAAAACTAAATTCGTTTATTTTACAACAACTTTGCTTGAATATATTTTGCAGGTGTTCAAGTGGAGTGATTCTCCTACCATGGCATTTATCAGCTGAGCTTTAAATCACATTGCTAAACCACTTTTTAAAAACTGAAAAACAAAGAGCTTTTTTTGCAACCATCTGACTCTTTTGATTTTTTTCTTCTGACCTTGAACATTTTCCAATCTCTGCACATTAAGAACCGGAAGTAGCATTACCTTGTCCTCTTGCATAAGCTAAAAGTCCTAGCTGTTAGCGAGTAGAAACATAAGCTTTATCCTGTTACGGGACATGTATGTTTTGTGTGTACATCTTCTGCTTTTGTTCTTCAACTCTGCCTTTTGCATTCTGTCTATTGGTAAAAATAGTCCTTAAAACATAAAGGGAAAACAGTGATAAATATAGACCAAAATTAGTGCTATATTCAACAGTGTCCAGCCGGACACACCAGTTTAAAAAGTCAATGTAAATTGACCAATTGGTCGACGACGTTTCGATCCCTTTTTAAAGGAATAATGGGATCATCATCAGGACCGTGATGTTACATGCCTAACAGAGAGAACTGCCTAAGCTCACATGGGAGCATGGCACGGTATGGTCATAGGTGTGATTGGGAGTAGAATGCAGCTCTGGGGTGCCGCTGAGCCTAAGTATAGCAAACGGAGCACGTTATGCTCACGAGGGAGCTGATATGCAAGTTAAAGCAAGGAGAGTGCTCTGCAAGGTTCCATCACTACCATCTCGCCACCCGTGCAACCTATCCGGCCATTATCGCCAGCGTTACTCGGTTCGTCGGCAATGAGCGTCGTAAGGAACCTTGCAGAGCACTCTCCTTGCTCTTGCTTTAACTTGCATATCAGCTTCCTCGTGAGCATAGCGTGCTCCGTTTGCTATACTTGGGCTCAGCGGCACAACGGAGCTGCATTCTACTCCCAATCACACCCGTAACCATACCGTGCCATGCTCCCATGTGAGCTTAGACAGTTCTCTCTGTCAGGCATGTAACATCACCGGCCTGATGATGATCCCATTATTCCTTTAATAAGGAATCGAAACGTCGATCAACTGGAACAGATTCACACCCTTAAACCATTGCATTATATTTGTGTGATACTGTCATGGATAGCTTTTCATGTATTTTGAATGATTCATAGCATCCTTTCTAGTTTGCTTGAAATTCCTTGTGTCGTTTGTACATGTCCCTTGTTTTATGTAACTGGATGCAGGACTGTGTCCCACTCTATTGTAGGTTGTTTGTTATTGTGCTGAAAACATTTACATTGACTTATTAAACTGGTGTGTCCGGCTGGACACCGTTGAATATAGCACTAATTTTGGTCTATATCTATCACTGTTTTCCCTTTATGTTTTAAGGGACAATCTGCCAGATTCATCAAAGACCCGTTTTGCGAGTCTTCAATAGCGATTCATAAGGAATCGCTATTACAGACTCGCAAAACGGGATTCATGTAGGAATCGCAAAAAAAAATGCGATTCCTACACATTCCTTATTTGCGATTAGCAAATTGCTAATCGCAAATAAGGAATAACTCCCCATTGATTCCTATGGGCCTAAAGGCCCATAGGAATCAATGTAGAGTTATTCCTTATTTGCGATTAGCAATTTGCTAATCGGCCCATAGGAATCAATAGGGAGTTATTCCTTATTTGCGATTAGCAATTTGCTATTCGCAAATAAGGATGCGATTTCAAGGGTGCTAGGAGTGCCCAAAGGACACCCTGTAGCACCCCTGAAATGTCATCTACATTGGTGTTGCGCACACACATGTCCAAAGGACATGTGTGTGTGCAACATGCAACTTAGAGAAATACATTTAAAAGCATTTTTCTAAGTTTTCGCTATTTACCACGAGGTTTGACCTCGCGGTAAATAGCGGCCCGAAATTGCGAATTCGCAATTTAGAAATGGTTGATGAATTGCATTTAAGGAATCTCAAATAGAGATTCCTTAAATGTAATTCCTCGCAATTTAGCGAAATCGCATTTACCGATTTTTGCATTTGGGATGATGAATCCCAAATGCAAAAATTGCGCTCGCAAAGGGCCAGATTCTCAGAATCTGGCCATTTGCGAGCGCAATTGAGCTTCATGAATCTGGCTAATTGTCACCAATACATAGTACGTACTCAGGGTCCTTAAATACCCATTGGGTACCCTTGTCTTCTCTTAAACATTTTGCATTCAGTCTTCATGAAGACCCCATCCTCAAAAAGGCACAGTATTTTATTGTGATCTTCATACACATTACACACACTAGAATATACCTCAATGGCAAGAATTTGAGTTTCTTGGAGTAAATTTGAACGTGACAAACTCAGCTGAGGAGCATAGTTTATTTTGTGGTGATTTAGAACTCAGTGCTTACGGAAAATCTTCTAGTTTAGGACAAAGTGATAAATCAGGAGGAAAATACACCGGTGAAATTTCCCCCACCATAGGGTTGGAAAGTTGGTGAAACTGCACTAATCAATTTAATTCAGAAATCAGATCATTTTCTATAACCACCCAACTCTAAATCCGGTCAATAATGGCTAAACTTAGATTCCTAGGCAACTCCCAGTTTGTTTACGAAGGAATTTGTGCTCACCAACGTTACCCCTGAAGAGAAAGTGTTCACCCACTCCAGAGTTCTGTACCAATTAAGCACTGGCTGGCAAGGGTTATTTGCGTTTGCTGGCATGCTCTGAAGTGTTCATGATGTTTTGTTGATTGATGCATGCATTGTAGGGGCATCTAGTGCTTTTCATGTGATTATATCTCGCTTGATGGCATTATTGGCCAGTCAATCTTTAGAGCATGTAATTACTGGTGGACTTGTGCGAGTAGTTAAAAGCATTCTAATGGCAGTTTGAATTATTTTTTTTAGGAATGGTTGCTGCTAACGTGGCCAATCCTCGTGTTATTTTATTAATGGATCAAGTTCCCATCGAGTAGTTGAGGGGCATCATTGGTTGAGCCACCATGCTGGGCTAAGGGCCATCCCATTTGGCATGGGCTGGGAAAGTGCCGCCCTCATGTGGGGTTTCCCAGAACCCTTTGCTTCTCTGCAAGACTTGCAGCTGGGGTGAGGGAAGGAAAGCTAAAAAGCTGAACGGCCTGTAGGCTTAAAGCCCGGCGTTGTACTGATCACCGAACTCCCGCTCACCCGCTTCCAGGGGTGATTTGGGCTAAAAAAATGCCAAAGAGTGGTACTAGGGTGCTCAAGTGCCTTTAAATGTATTACCAAAACCCTCTTCACGAAAGGTTCCTTGGAGAGAGGGCTGATTAGAGGGGATGGGGAGCTGGTCTTCTAACAATATTTCTGGTGCCTAAGACGTTTCATTGGGGGGTTCCCAGGTTGTGACGGATTGCCCCAGCAGGGTCAAACCTAAATCTGTTATTACTGAGAACATTGCCCTAACATTTAAAAACGTTTCTCTTTGTTTCGAATAATCCATGTTGGCTGGGCCCTGGGACCCGGCCTGTATTTCCCAAGGGGCTGTAAGTAGGAAATGTATGTAGGTCAATTTTGTGATGCTTGCATCTGTCTTGAGATGTCCATAATGTGCAGGGATTCGTGTACTGTGATATCCTGCTCTGCAAAATGTTCCCCTGAAGTAAACTTTTTTGCTTCTACTCCAAAGTACGTGTCTGGGACCCTAGTTTTCGGCCGGGTATGTGTTGTGCGAGAGGAAGCCATTGCACGAGTCAGAGCCCCATGGGGAGTGGAGTTATTGAGTAAATCTGCAAAGCTGCATGACATTTTTTATGACATTTTCGCTCAGGGAATAGTTTATAGTCAAGCTTCTGGAATGCTCTGATAGCTGAAGACCGGGTCAGACAGGGACAAAAATAGGCACCAAAATAAAAGTGGCCGGTGTGAGTAAACCAGACAGCTAAACAGTGGCCATCATTTGGAAATCAGGCCTGTCTTGAACTTGTAAACACACGATGTATGGGTATTTTGCAAGGTATGGGAGACTGCATAGATTTATGTTTGCTGCATGCAATGTTTATGGCAAAAACACCAGTACAAACGCGCCCACCGGGCCATACAACCGCCGCACAAGCTGTTAAAAAATAAACAGGTCCACACACTTATCTTAGACCAGCCCACCCGGCATTGCCCGAGTGCCCTTTAGGCCAGTCCCCTCTCTCAAGGGCCAGATGTAGGTAATCTCGATTTACCTACTCTAAATACCGAATCATACCGATTCGGTATTTAGGAGTAGGTAAATGGGATGTAGGTAATTTCTCTTTTGAAATTACCGAATCGGTAAGAATCGGTAATTACCGAATCGGTATTTACCGATTCGGTAATTGCCATTCATTCCTATGGGCCTGGAGACCCATAGGAATGAATGTCAATTACCTAATCGGTAAATACCGATTCGGTAATTGGGGGAAACATTGAAGGGTGGCAAGGTGTCACTTTGACACCCTGTTGCACCCCTCAATCGTGTATGGGTGCACATGTTGCAGGCATACATGCCCTAAGGGCATGTATGCCTGCAACATGGCAGCGTTTGAAAAGCAAAAAAAATGCTTTTTCAAGGCTTTTCATTATTTACCACCAACTTCTAGTTGGTGGTAAATAACGAATTCTTAAAGCCCTGTAGCACTGATTACAGTGCTACCTACATCTAAAAATACAGATTCGGTCATTTTACCGATTCGGTAATTTTACAAAATCGGTAAAATTACCGATTCGGTAAAATTACCGAATCTGTATTTTAGGTGGCCCTACATCTCAGTATCCAAATACCGGTCGGTAACGGCCGAAAATATCGGTATTTTCGGCCGTTACCGACCGGTATTTGGATACCTACATCTGGCCCCAAGAGCCCAACCCCCATAGTGACATAGGGTCACACTGAAGTGATGGGGAATATAAAGCAAAACATGACCTGAAAGGCATGCAGCCCACCCCGGGAATCCTGATGTAGGGAGGGAAAATGAGGAATTAAAAGGGAGGAGATGGGGGTGGGGTTGAAGGTCAAGACTAAAGTTAGTAAGGGTGATCTCAAGGTCCTATTTGTCATCGCCAGTAACGCCGCCCCCTAACGTGCTCCTGAGGCACCTGGGGGCCCCCTGTATTGGTAACGCCGGGGGGCGGAGCAACCTGTGATTATTCCGGGGACCTTCTAATGATGCCCCTCGGGGCAGAGTAGACCCCCGGGAGTCGGTCTCCGCCCAAAGTTGGCCACAATGCTCTGTGCGCAAGTGCACTTCAGGGAGTTTATATCTAAGCTTTTACTGGGTGACTGGGAGAAGGGCGCGTGAAAGCACGTGCTGGCAATTGCTGCTGGGAGTCCAGCAAAGCACTTACTGCAGCTCCCACACATCAAAGGAGGGCGCTGCTGGCTCGCTTTGTAGATACAGATTTTTATTACTTATTGGACAGCTTCCAAGCAGGCTGTAATGGGAGCCCGGGCCCCCTCCTACACACTCTTAACTAAAGTATCCTTTAATGTGTGCCTGTAATCGCACAGACAATTTGTAGCCGCATAAGCGACTTTATTTTGTTTGCTTCACCAAACCCTTTGTGCGTAAATCCACCCTGAACTACGTTCAGGCCAGTGAAGCGACATGGAATATTATATTTTCAGATAAAGTGCAAATGCATGGTAGCCCGCCTCCACCTCAGAGTACAGTCTCAGCTGCAAATATAGGCTTAGCTAAATAACAAAAAAAGAATATTACCTGTTCCCGTCGTCGTTGTGCTTGGCTGGTGGCGTGTGGGTTTCTGGTGTGGCCTGTGTAGCTGTTATGTTGGTGCCGTGTCGGGCGCCACCGTGCACTCAGACATTTCACCTCGTGGGACGCAGCAGCTCATTTCCCAGGTGCGAGGCACCGCCTCGTGCAGTGAAACACGACGTCATGCTCTCAAGTAAGAGGCACTGGCTCCTGCGTTCATACCAGCTCGAGCCCTGGCGCATGCGCTCAACATCTGACCACGGTTTCAGGTGTAGGCACCACTACACGTAGTCAGGTTTGAAGGGCCCCCTCATGCTTTCAGGTGGGAAGGGTTAGATTACCTTATGTTCTGTTGTGACAGGTACGCCGCATGTTCTCAGCTCTGAGGCGCCGTCTCGTGCTCTGAGGCGCTGTCTCAGGATCTCAGATGGCAAGGGCCACCTCATTTTCTGAGGTGCGGTCTCGTGCTCTGAGGTGTGAGGCGCAGGCTTAGATTCTCAGATGAGAAGGGCCACCTCATGTTCTCATGTGTCAGGTACCATATCATGCTATTGTGTGTCAGGTACCATATCATGCTATCGTGTGTCAGGTACCAAATCATGTTCTCATGTGTTAGGTACCGCCTTGTGTTCTCATGTGTCAGGTACCATATCATGCTATCGTGTGTCAGGTACCATATCATGCTATTGTGTGTCAGGTACCAAATCATGTTCTAATGTGTCAGGTACCATATCATTTTCTCAGGTGTCAGGTACCACCTCATGTTCTCATGTGTTAGGTACCACCTTGTGTTCTCATGTGTCAGGTACCGCCTTGTGTTCTCATGTGTCAGGTACCGCCTTGTGTTCTCATGTGTCAGGTACCATCTCATGTTCTCATGTGTTAGGTACCACCTTGTGTTCTCATGTGTCGGGTACCGCCTTGTGTTCTCATGTGTTAGGTACCACCTCATGTTCTCATGTGTCAGGTACCATATCATGTTATCGTGTGTCAGGTACAATATCATGTTCTCATGTGTCAGGTACCATATCATGTTATTGTGTGTCAGGTACTATATCATGTTCTCATGTGTCAGGTACCACCTCGTGTAATCGTGTGTCAAGTACCACCTCGTGTTATCGTGTGTCAGGTACCCTATCACGTTCTCATGTGTCAGGTACCATATCATGTTCTCATGTGTCAGGTACCACCTCGTGTTCTCATGTGTCAGGTACCACATCATGTTATTGTGTGTCAGGTACCACCTCGTGTTATCGTGTGTCAGGTACCACCTCATGTTACCGTGTGCCAGGTACCACCTCTTCTTCTCATGTGTCAGGTACCACATCATGTTATTGTGTGTCAGGTACCATATCATGTTTTCATGTGTCAGGTACCATATCGTGTTATCGTGTGTCAGGTACCACCTCGTGTTATCGTGTGTCAGGTACCACCTCATGTTATCGTGTGTCAGGTACCACCTCTTGTTCTCATGTGTCAGGTACCATATCATGTTATCGTGTGTCAGGTACCACCTCGTGTTCTCATGTGTCAGGTACCACCTTGTGTTCTCATGTGTCAGGTACCACATCATGTTATTGTGTGTCAGGTACCATATCATGTTTTCATGTGTCAGGTACCATATCATGTTATCGTGTGTCAGGTACCACCTCGTGTTATCGTGTGTCAGGTACCACCTCGTGTTATCGTGTGTCAGGGACCATATCATGTTCTCATATGTCAGGGACCATATCGTGTTCTCATATGTCAGGTACCACCTCGTGTTCTCGTGTGTCAGGTACCATATCATGTTATCGTGTGTCAGGTACCATATGATGTTATCGTGTGTCAGGTACCATATGATGTTATCGTGTGTCAGGTACTATATCATGTTCTCGTGTGTCAGGTACCACATCATGTTCTCGTGTGTCAGGTACCACATCATGTTCTTGTGTGTCAGGTACCACATCATGTTCTCATGTGTCAGGTACCACCTCGTGTTATCGTGTGTCAGGTACCATATCGTGTTATCGTGTGTCAGCTACCATATCATGTTCTCATGTGTCAGGTACCACCTCGTGTTCTCATGTGTTAGGTACCACCTCGTGTTCTCATGTGTCAGGTACCACCTCATGTTCTCATATGTCAAGTACCACCTCATGTTATTATGTGTCAGGTACCACCTCGTGTTCTCAGGTCTGAGGCTTCATGCCGGCTTGTGATTTGAGGCGAGGCACTAACTCGTGTTCTCATGCGTGGAGTCGGGGTTCATGTTGCCAGGTGTGTGACGTAACGTCATGCTACCAGATGCAAAGGAGCAGGTTACACTGACTCTGGCGCGAGGCGCCCCCTCTAGGTCTCAGGTATGACGTGCTCTCTCGCCCAAGTTCCTAGGCGCGAGGAGGCCGCTGTTGTTGTCAAGTGTGAGGTGCCAGCGCGAGCTCTGAGGCGTGAAGCACTGGCCCATCATGACCTGAGGCGCCGACGCACACTCTCAGGTATGAAGAGCTAGCTCATGGTACCAGTCGGCGACTCGTGTTTTAGGTGTGTAACGTGTAATGTTCTCAGGCGTAAACCGCCGATTTATGGTATAAAATGCGAGGTGCTAAATCTTGCTCTAAGGACTGAGGTGTCAACAGGTGTTGTGAGGTGCCGGCTCGTGCTCTGAGGTGGGAGGCATTACCAGTTCTCAGGTGTGAGGCAAATGCTCATCCCAAAATGCGTGGTGACTCCTCAAGTGCTGAGGTGCGAGGCGTCATCTTATGTTTTCAGGTGAGAGGCGCATGCTGATCTTCTTAAGTGTGAGGCACTGGCTTATGGCCCGAGGTGCAAAGTGACTTCATGTTTCGAGTGTGAGGTATGCGGCATCACCTTATGTTCTCAGGTGTGAGACGCCACCTCATGTTGTCAGTGTGAAGGGCCAGAAAATGCTGAGGTGTCGGGCGTCACTTGTTTTCAGGTGTGCGGCAAAGGCATGAGGCGAGGGCTGCTGTTCTCATGCTCCGAGGTGTGAGGCACTACCCCATGTTCTCAGGTGTGAGGCGCCGGCAAAAGATGAGGTGAGTCGTTGCCTCATGTTTTCAGGTGAGGCACAGCTGATGTTCCCATGTGCCAAGCACTGGCGCTTGCTCTCAGGTGTGAGACAACCTATCATGCTCACAAGTGGCGTCTTTTGCTTTGAGGCGCCACTTCGTGCTGTCAGACGTCATCTCACCACCCTTGTTCTGCAAAACCTGTTTTTGCGGATTTTCTACAAAATCCCCATTGAGTGGCGAGACTATAAAAGATCAAGGTGCTTCTTTCGAAGTAAATAATAACCTCCCCTGGCAGACATCCAGGTGTTATTCTAGCATCCACCACCCCCTTCACCTCCGGCTGCTATTTTAAATGCTTCTCGCTTGAGAGGGTGACTTGCGCAAGATTACACAACGAGTCAGGAAACTCAAGAAAGTTCTTCACAATCCAAAGTCTGTGCCTAACCCTAGCTCGCATACCCACCATCACCTCAAACATCTACGTTAACTATTTCTGAGTTGGCTCTGGTGACACAAAAACGAGTTTTGTTCTACTTGAGGCGAATACTTTTCTTTAGGAATTTACATGTATGATGTGGTGGTGCGGGAGCGCTGTGTCTGGGACTGTACATCAAGGCAGCACTGGACCAATCAAGAGGTCCTTCACAGTTCAGTAACACCTCTGCAGTGCACTCACCTACGTCCGTTTAAGCTAGGAGAGGATGTGGCCTAATGATCAGAACTGCCGACTATGGAATTAGGGAACCAGGTTCGAGTCCAGGCGTCTCCTCACTTCCTGCGAATTCTGGGCAAATCACGTGATCTCCTTGTACCTACTAAGAATACATGTGTTCTTGTGTAATGCAACTGGTGCTCCTGTAAAGCGCCTCAGTACCTTCGGGCCGAGTATGCGCTATATAAAACGGCAAAAACAAGTTTGTGAGTCACAAAGGCCCTAACAGACCATCTTTACGCTAGAAGCGTGATCACGCTACCCATATAAACGGATACACACACACACGTCCATTGGGGCGTTAGGGCGTTGCCCTTCCAATGCGCACTGCCGCCATCCCGGGACCGCCACACTATGTGCTCAGCACAAATTCAGCATGTAGTTTCTGGCCGGCCGGTCACCGGGCCGGACCAGAAACCATCGGGAACATGGGGGGGGGTGGGTGGGGCTGTGCAGACGCGCGGCGCAAGTGCGCTTAGAGGGCAGGCCATTTTCCTGCCCAGCTGGATCATGCGCACTAGCCCTCCCCCTTGGGAAACCGGGGGTTGCTTCATGCCGCAGCCCCCGGCCTCCTAATGGGGCGGGGAATTTGGCTGCTCCAGCCAATCCTGAGCTGGAGTAAGTCAGTCCGACCTGCCTGCCTGATGACGTCTGGCATGACGTGGGCCATGTGACGTCACTTCCTTAGTCACTCTCACCCCGGACCCCGCACCCGCAGCCATTGCCACACACAGTGAGTGCTGGCTTCCCGCTTCAAACGTCGTGTTCCGTGTTCGTGTCCTGATGGTGGTGCCGTGGTCTGGTGGTAACTCTTCTGAAACCCGCCTCTGCCTCGTCGTGGAGCTGACTACAACAGTTACATTACTGCAACTGGGGACATCGACGAGAACTACTGAGGTGATGAGGTGAGCTGTGATGGTGATCACAATGGCGATTACCGCCCTTTTGCATTGTTTTTCAAACTCCCACCACTCGACCCGTTACGTTTTACCCATCCCCCACATGCAAGATTGCCTGCTCTGCCCACCATTTTATCCCCATGCGAGGAGGGTCACGGACCCTGCAATAATCACCAGGTTTGAAAATGGGCTACCGAGGTATAGCAGCGGGGTAATGAGTCACGGAGTTGGGAGCTCGTAGAGTGATTGGGCACATGTAGATGTGAATGTGGTTTAAAACAGGTGCGAATGCGAATGGCTGTGATGCTGCATGATGGTCAATAACGCAAAGAAATAGAGATGATGAGGTAATGTTGCCGGTAGCGATTTCAATGAGGCCATTCATTTTACAGAACTGATAGATGAGGTAGATGGGAGCTCGGCATACAGATTGGAGGCATACGGGGAGAGATGAGAGTGCATGATGGAATGGTGCGAAATATGGACAAGCTGCTGTTGGTGCCGAAGCACAAGGCGGCTTGTGCACGCGAGATGTTGAATGTTCATTTTCCTAATGAATGGTGGAGGCAGGGAGCGGCAGGGCGGAGTGACAAGTCCAAGAGCAAGAGGAGTACAAGCAAGTAGCAGACATGCCAACCCTCCCGATTCAGGCGTGAGACTACCGATTTCAAGGTTAGTCTCCCGCCTCCCGATTCCTGCAAGCAAAAACCCGATTCCTCGGGGTTTTAGCTGACAGGGTTTGGTATTGTGTAAGGGGCTAATTCTTCCAGCAATATTCAGAGTGGCGATGCAGGGGCTCTAGATGGAGTGAAAAACCAACAAAGCGTCATTAACAAGGCAATGTCTTTTAAAGACGTGTGAAGTACTGGGGCTGCTGTGTGCGCGCGGGGAAGCTGTTACAGCCCAGGCTGCCACACAGGAGGGGGGGGAATGGGGGGGGGGGGGGGGGGGGGAGGAGTGCATGCACTGCCAGCAACCTGCCAGGCCAGTGCACAACACTTGCATCACCCTCTCTCTACCTGCCATTGCGCTCCGTGCATCTGAAAGTTTTAAAAAAAACACGTGCATTTGTGTTTCAAATGTCCGATCCTGCAGCAGCCACTTCCAAAGCCCATAACCCGATTCAATGCCCCATTCTCCCGATTTTTTTTTTAATTCTCCCACTTTGCTCTTCTGAAATGTTGGCATGTATGAAGTAGCTACCTACGTTGTATGACATCTCTTTATTACTGTCATAACTGCACTGTCACAATTTCTTTATTAACCTACCTTCCTTCTCAAAATTCAAAATTGCTTGCAAATGCACCATTTGTCCACTCGATTTTCACATTTTTCTCGGGGGGGGGGGGGGGGGGGGTTTGGCCGGGGGTGTTCAGGCACGCACGCCGCACTCGCGAGCTACAGTGCGGAAATCATTTTCCACCTCACCAGGTTAAAATGTCACCAGCCGCCACTGCGTTCATATGAATCCCATTTTAGCTCTCCCTATCCCACCCGCTCTCCTGCCACCAAACCCTAGAAAGCACACGCTTTCCGCGTCAGACCGGCTTGTTCCCTGAGCAGAGAGACCCCTCTCCCCCAGCGCCTTGAGACCCTTCCGGGTGAGTAGCGCGCTATACAAATGTCTTGATTGATTGATTGATTGATTGAGAGATTGTGAGAATTACAGACCACCTCTAGCAGAATGAAAGAGTCATCGGCATGTGCTCTCTCTCCACTGCCTTCATCACTTCACAAAACAAAAGTCCACAGTTCGTTGTATGCCTCCGAAAAGCCACCCACTGTCCCGCCTTCCGATGCACACCACCAAGCACACAAAATACATATATGCCACTTAAGAGGTCTCCTATCAATTCTTTGAAAATAAACAGCAAATTTACACTACAATAACATTCAGTTTCCGGAGTTTTCAAATCAACTTTGTTTTCTACGGTTGCTGTAAAATGTATTTTTAGCCAACAAATAATGTTTTTTACCTCAAAGTATTTTGGATTTCAAATAGTTTTTGCATACTTTATTTCTAGCAGATAATGTAATAAGGGTCAGTCGCATTTTAGGTGTCGGAGGAGTGAGTGACTGGTTGCCTCCTGGGTTCCGTGCCTGACACGTGACACTTAGGAGCCGAGCCCAAGCCAGCGCTAGACAGTCTAGTCAAGCTCGATGAGTGACACGGGCCTTTCAGTGGTAGGCCTGATATGTGCGTGCCTCTACCCCAGCCCTACCTGCCTTTCAGAAGCACAAAGCTGTTGGAGAGCGCCCATCAAGTTTGCAAATAAGATAAGTTAATTTATTAGCGTAGTACATCAAATAATCATTGCTAACATGCGCACACTGAATACATAACAAGCTGGATCGTTAGCTTTTTACGCTGTTTCGCCCGCAATGCTTCTCTTTCCTGAATCATTAACACGATGCATTCTGTGCACATAGAAAACTGAAAAATACACAGACCCAGAGGTCATCTCTGGACAGTAATGGCCGGATTTGAAGTCACCCATTTTAGGCCAGGACAGAATTTCAATTAAGCCAGAGTATCCGGAGTGACTTTGGTCATTTTGCGTCGCTCTTTGACGCAGAATTACCAATAATAGAATGATTACTACTCTTCATATATTTAAGAGTAATTTTGGGGGGTATCTTACTGTAAGAGCACATTTGGCGAGGGCGAGTGGCTGCTCACGCTCGCTATTCAAGTTCTGATGCATTTAGCGCTATTTCTTAGTGCAAAATGCATCATTACAACCATGTTGGATGCGAAGGGGCATTTTGCGCTCAGAAAATTGCTCAAAAAAGCATATAAGAAGTTCAAGGAGAATCTTACCGCAAGTGCATATTTAGCGAGCGCGAGCGAATGCTTGCTATCTGTATTATGTCACATTTAGCACTATTTCTTAGCGCATAATGCATTCTCACACCCATTCTGAACGCTAAGGGGCATTGTTGCGCTAAGAAATAGCACTAGACGCAAAATAACTCGTCTCGCAATTGTGCGTAATCTCACAAAATTCTTAGGTAATTCCGCGTGATTACGCTACACTAAATTAAGCAAGTTATGCTCACCCCTACTTATGATAGCAGCGCTATGGTCATGCTCCACATATTAAAATAGCAGAGAGCTCATGGGCGGATGGATGTAGTGACATCTGTATAATGTGAACCTAGCTGGGAAGCAATGGAGCGCTGAACAGGAGTGAGATCACAGGAAACAATAGATTTACATGTGGTGTAAACAGATACTTCTAGTCTGCTGGGAGGTGATGCTTCTTAACAAGACCGGTTTTCAGTTTCTTTCTGAACTGAAGGAGTGTTGAGGCTATTTTGATGTCAGTGGGTCTATTGTTCCAGATCCTGGGTGTGAACAAGGAGAAGGATTTTCTTCGGTGTTGTCCCCTCTTTTACCATTTCATCTCTATTCGTATAATGTCCTGGCTCTTCGTGTGGTGCTGTCCGCCAGAGGCTGTTAGTTCTTGACTTGGTATTGTGGAGTGCCATTGCTGTTGGCATTGAAGAGGATACAGGCCTGCAGGGGAGGCCTGGGTAATTCCTTGAGGGTTGGTGGAACTGCTTCACAACATTGATATGACATGTCACCGTAAGTGGGATCCATTTCAGGGGTGAAAAATTGATGTCGGGGAGGCCACTAAATAGAGTGCTTCCTCCCTCTCGGTGGGAGAGAACCTGGGCTTGTACTATTGTTCTGAAGTCTGCTTCCAACTGGGATGGTTTTGCTATTTTCAGGATGGAGAGCGGGTACCATGATGTCTTTGTTTTGCTAACCATGTGTTCTTTAAATGTAAGGTCTGTGTTAAGGCAGAGACTCAAAGCGGTTTTGCCTACTCTATCACCTGCATGCATTAAGTCATAAAGATTCATGTCCGAAGGCTAGGCTTAACTCTGTGGGTGTTTGGCACTGTTGGTGAACAAGAGGAATTCAGTCTTCATATGGTTGAGCTCCATCTAGGTACTTGACATTCAGTTGTGAGTATGGGATTTGAGTCGATGAATGTCAGCGGTTGAGGAGATTTCCTGTTCCATCTGCTACAGTCGGAGCTCTAAAATTATGTGCACCCATAATTTATCATTTGACTCGATTTCAAATATCCACATCTGATACCACACATTACTGCACTACCTAGTCGACCTGGGTTGAAGTTAGTCCTCTAAGCCAGACCGACAATCTTAAACCCTGGACACACCACAGCATCTCACTGTGTCATGAATTGTAAATAATGTCATTACATAAGAGGCACTATTCACTGTAAAGTGATGGCAATGTATTTTCCCATTCATCACGAATCACCTTCACCGCCTCAACAGCTGACGGCTTTTCTGCTTAGACTTTTTGTACCAGCAGTTTTTTATGTACGGCCTTTCTGGCGGCAGAGCTTTCCTACCCGTTTGGCGTGGTTTGCAGACCAGTGAAGTGGTCCGTCCAGCACCACCAATGCTTGGCCAGTCTTGGTGGATGGGATCATACTGAAGGCCCAGTCTGGCACCAAGCAATCAAGGGTTGTGCAAGAGATATGTGTTTCTTCACCGTCTCAGGTAAGCACACTACATATAGAAAGTATAAAGTACTTTATTGGCAAGCAATGTCAAATGTGAGGATGCCAAGGTAAACCGGTAAAAGACAATAAATATTACGGATGTATGACGTTACTCCGCATACCGTTACAACTACCTACCATTACAACGCGACCATTACAACGCATACCATTACAACGCATAGTGCTTTGGGGTTCTGGATAGTGGTAAGTATAATTTACTATTCTAACTCCAGTCCCCGTGGACCCTAGGGAAGGTGTTGGATAGTAAATTATACTTATTCCCTATCCTAGAGCGCCCCCCAGCGCAATGCGTTGTAATGGTATGCGTTGTAAAAGTCGCGTTGTAATGGTAGTGCGGAGTAAAAAATGCGTTGTAACAGGTGCATACCAAATATTACAGTCTCTCCAGTAGTGTCTGTTTCAGTTTCCAGGCGGTTTCAAAGTCCAAGTTTTATGCACAGTGTCTCTTCTGGTGACATGCTTTTCCTTAAGGTGAGAGGGAGGCAAGTAAGACATTCACTCACTGGAGCATTGAATCCAATATGTGATCTTCTCTTCTACATGAAAAAACCAGGCAAAGGAGGAAAGCCCTGTATTCATTGCTATTGATCACCACATCTAGGAAAACCCCTCATAGTCTAAGACTCAAGGTATCTCCCTCTCCTGCTTACAGAGCTCATGCAATCATCTTCCTCTACAACAATGGGTTATCTTTATCCAGTCCTCAGACCACAACCTAGAAATATCTGATGAATCTTTCTCTAGCATCAAGCATGCAGTGACTAGCAATTTAATCCGCCCCTTCACAAAGTCATCCTAGTTCTTCAGATAATCCACAGGAACCCCAAATAGTGTCTTTGCATATTGTCGCCACATCCAGCGCTCCCCTCCTCTATATCTCTCTCTCCTCTATGGCGAATAACATTTATAATACCAAACCATCACATCCCCCTGTGGGATCTTTTTTACCCTCGGGGATTCACTAAACTGATTCTCACCCACACTTCCCCTCTAGAGCAATGGACACCGAGAAACACAACTACAGAAATAACACCATTAATCCCAATCCTTCCTTTGACCTCCAAGCACACCAGTGTAGATACTACTATCCACCAGACGACACTCCCCTTAACCCAATCTAGGATAAACTCAGAGTTCGAACTCACAAACCCTACTAGCAACATGGCTTTTATGACCCCAACTCTCTTACTCAGCCAGCTCGTGAGATATCCACCTTCCCCCTGAAGCCCTACCCCATGTCCAACCAGTCCTTCCCTCCGCTGGCTCTCCATGACCAGGGGTATGCCAACCCCACAGTCCGTGGCTCCCCGTCTCCTGGCCCCCTATTCCAATCCATGATCTCTTTCCCACTCCTCACTAGAATCCAGAGTTAGTAAAATTACACTGGACCTTCAACAACTTCTCACCTTAGAGCTGTTGAACATTCAATGGCTCAACAGGACTCCTGGGAAGAACAGTCACAACTGTGCCCAATCCACTAACTACTGCACTAGGCTTCCGTCTACACCCCAACCAACTTGATCTCTACAATCCAGACTTTTCCCCACTTGAGATGGAGAACCATAACCTACCCCAATGTCTCCACTCAGCCCTTTAGGTGCAAAGTTCCATGTTCTGGCAGAGACATTCATTCCCTCCTCCTTTCATATAATTCCACACCCTCTAACACAGACATTCTGGAAGAAAAAAAACATTTCGGCGATCCCACATGATAAACCTAGGCCCAACTCCAGATCTGTAAACAACTCCAACTTCATGTGACTTACCATCACACAGACTACCCCAGCAGACACCATCTCTCACCTGAAATACATGCTACTCTATATCAGAAGTAAGGTATTCAGCGGACATCGCTGACCTCATCCTTACACATGAACTGGACCTCTTAATTCTGACTGAAACATGGCTAAATGATTCCTCCACACCTACCCAGGCCTTACTAGTTACACTCAATCATGACATCATATGATTAGATAGCTCCTATAGACCGGGGGGGAGCTATCACCTGCATACATTGTAGCAGCCTCTCAGCGAAACAGTCACAAACTGTTTCTCTGTCCTCATGCGAATACCTATGCATCGATATTGCAAGTAACAACAGGCCATTATGCGAACTTCTTGCGCTCTACCATCCGCCAGGAGATAACATCACATTCTTGGAACAAATCATGGAAATCATCTCAACCATCGCATGACAACACTGCACCCAGATCTTCCTTGAAGATTTTAACCTCCACTGGAATGCCCAGAATGACTCTGCAACCTTTCTAGATGACCTGGCCCAAATTTGCGATAGTCCTACACACAATAAGGGAGTGCCCTTAGATCTAATCATAGCTAATGCCAATGCCACTCTACTCAAGTCTATAGTACTCTGTGATTGGACTGACCACCACCGCATCACCTTCATTGTCACAGAACTGGTGATAATGAAAAAGTCTCAACTAAAGAAACCTAAACACTGAAAAAGGAGCTTAAAAAATATAAACCAGAATGATCTGTCAGGCATCAGCAACAACTTCTTGCCCACTCCGGTTGAAATGTCAGATGCCCATGAGCTCACTGATCATTACAACAATACCATGATGAACATCCTAGACTCAATTGCTTCCCTGCCGTTAAAAAGACTGTCCTCCAAAAACTTTAAACCATGGTACAATGGGAGCCTTAATGCAGAAAGACGTAATCTGAGACTGGCTGAATGTAATTGGCGACTCGTGCTGTCCCTTGATCACCTGAAGCATCTGAGATCCCTTAGGCACACATATAAAAAGCACATCAGGAGCTTGAAAGTGAACGTCTTCAGAAAGCTAGATAATGCTAGAAACCGACCGAAAAAACGGTGCGAGCTGGTCAAACTACAACTGAATAGACAATCAAACTCTTCCCCTACTAGATCAATTCTTCAACCAAACTGGGACGATTTTTCTTCCTTCTTCCAGGAAACGACAAAAAAAATATTGGTTGGACTGATGACAGCACTGGAGCACCTTCCAGACTCACCACATCTCAACCTCCCAACATCATACATCTCTGAGCCCTCACCCTTTTCAGGGCATTCTTCTAAAAATAACACCTTGTGGAACTCATTTAATTATATGAGGAAAGTGACATTGTCAAAATTCTCACAGCTCTGAAACCCTCAAACCACTTCAACGAATCCCTGAATTTGAATTTAAAACATTTGTAAAGCGCAGCGTTCACCCTACGGTTTCATGGCGCTATAGTGGTAGGTCCAGCAACTGAGGACGGAGGGAGCCTGGCGCAGGGAAAGGAGGGACAAGTTACAAGGAGAAGGCCTGTTTGAACAAAAACGTTTTTAGATCTTTGCGGAAGGAGGAATAGTGTGTGGCAAATCGTAGGTGGTCGGGGAGGGAGTTCCAAAAGGTGGGAGCCAAAGTTGAGAAATTGGCTCCTCCCCACTTTTTGCGTTTAAAACATGGGATTTGCAGGAGGGATTTTGAGGAAGAGCGAAGCTCTCTGACCGGAACATATTCGTTGATCAGAGAGGAAATGAAGGCGGGGGCAGTGCCCTGGCGGGCCTGAAAAACCATACAACCGGTTTTAAAAAGGGAGCTTTCCTTGACAGGAAGCCAGTGGAGCTCCTTGAGGAGGGGTGTAGAGTGGTGGAAAAGTGGGAGACCATACACCAACCGAGCCGCTTGGTTCTGGACCATCTGGAGCTTCCGCAGGCTGTATGCAGGGATGCCGTTGTAAAGGGCATTGGCATAATCCAGCCGCGAAATCACCAGCGCGGACATGATCAGTTTAAGTGCCTGGGGGGAAAAGAAACGGGAGACAGTGCGGATGGTTCAGAGAGTGAGGAAACAGGAAGAAACCACGGAGCTGATTTGTGAGTGTAAAGTGAGTTGGTTGTTCATTTTGACACCCAGGGTTTTAACTGTGGAGGAAGGAGTGGGGGAAGGACCAAAAGAAGAGGGCCAGAAGAGAGAGTTCCAGGGACTGGAAGAACCACCTGTGAGAACCAACTCGGTTTTGTCCGGGTTCAGCTTGAGATGGTTGTGGTTCATCCAGTCCCTGATGAAAATCATAGTGGACTGGAAATTTGAGATACAGAGGGGAGAAGAGGAGAGGTTAAAGATGAGCTGGAGGTCATCCGCATAATTATAAACGGTGACCTCCAGCTGCTGAAGTGCAAAGATTAAAGGAAAGATGTAAAGATTGAACAGTAAGGGAGAGAGAGAGGAACCCTGGGGGACACCGCAGGTGACTTGAAGTGGGGTAGTCGTGAAGTCCCCCAGCCGAACCGCCTGGGTGCGGTCCCTCAGGAAGGAGGATAGCCAGACCAGGGCTGAGCCCTCAATTCCCGCCGCCTTGACACTTGAAAGTAAGATGGTATGGTCCACCGTGTCAAAGGCGGCGGAGAGGTCGAGGAGCACCAGAGCCTGATGTTTGTTGTAATCCATGCCCTCCCTGAGGTTGTCCAGGACCGACACCACGACAGATTCGGTAGAGTGCCTGGGGCGGAAGCCGGCCTGGCGAGATGCCAGGCCCCCATTTGCTTTTACGTGGGCGCTGAGTACCGAGGTGACATGGCGCTCAAGCACCTTGCCCAAATAGGGCAGCAGGGAAATGGGGCGGTAGTTAGCTGAGATGGACGGGTCAGCGCCGGACTTCTTTAAAATGGGCACTATTGTGGCTGATTTAAGAGCGGGGATCACCACTCCCTGAGTAAGGGAACTGTTAAGGAAAGTAATGGGGGACTGGGGACAGGTAGAGTAGATCTGTTGTAGGATTCGTGCCGGACAGATGTCTGCCGGAGAACCCGATTTGACTTTAGGAAGTATCTCCAAGAATACTTCCTCAGTAAAGGGGGGAATTGAGGTAAGATGGCACTGAACAGTGGGAGGGGAGGGATCAACAAAATTAGAGGAGGGGGGGGGGATGTTAGCCTTGATGGTTGCAATCTTGTCCAGAAAATAAGAGTTTAATTGGTCACATAAGGGCTGGGTTGGAGGGATTTGGGGGGAGGCTCTATCGGAATAGGCTAGGTCGTTAACTATACCGAAAATCTCCCTGGATTTATTTTCCGCTGTCATAATTTTTGTGGAGAAATAGGTGGTTTTGGCAGCTAGGATGGCTTGTTTATACTCAGTAATGTTAAATAATGAGTTTTTGATAAGGGGCAATAATTTCTTCTCCACTGCCTCTCTGCTTGCCGTACGGTCAGTTTTTGTTCTTTTAGGTCATCGTTGAACCACCTGTTGGAGTCCTTGGGTCGTCGGGTAGAAATACGACGTAGTGGAGCAACCGAGTCGCAACCTCCAGCCAGCCAGGTATTGATAGCGATGGCTTGGGAATTGGATGAAAGACCAGTGAGGGTCAGAGAGGAGTTCTGAAGCAGGGAGGTCAGGGAAGGAAGATGAACTCGGTTCCAATTCCGCGCCCAGGTGTTTTTGGCATGTGGGACCTTACAAACAGGGTTGAGAAGGATGGAAAAAGAGATAAGGGCATGGTCAGACCAGGGACAGGGAGATACAGACACCGGGGAAACAGAAAGGTTGAGGGACCACACCTGGTCGAGTATGTGACCGTGAGAATGTGTAGGGACGGATATGTGAGGGACAAAGTTCAGGGAAAGGAGAGATTCAGTGAATCCCTGCCATTGAATTTCTTCATTGAATTTAAATGGACAATGCTCTATTTTTGGACCAAGATAGTTAATGCCTGACTGCCTAAAGTCTGGACAGGTAACTCCTATTTTGAAGAACCCCTTGGCAGACCATGCAGACCTAGACAACTTCCGCCCAATCACTAACATTCCATCCCTCACAAAGGTCCTGGAGAAGTGTGTTCACGTCCTACTAGGCAACCACATGGAACAATTTCAACTGTTGGACCAATTCCAATCTGGCTTACGACAGGGACATTGCACTGAATCAGCTCTATTGCACATAGTAGATGATGCACTAAAATGCTGGGTCAAAATGAATCCTGCCTGCTAATTTTACTGGACTTATCATTAGCTTTTGACATGGTTAATAATGGCATCCTCCTAGAATTACTGGAAAGTAGGATGGGGCTATCTGGGTCTGTCCTGAATTGGTTCACCTCTTTCCTCCACAATCGATCACAACAAATCAAGGGTAATCCGTCCCTTTCCTATTTTTCACCTATCACACTTGGGGTTCCACAGGGTTCAACGCTCTCACCCACAATCTTTAACCTCTTCATAGAGCCACTAACTTAAATTCTGAACCTATCCAACATCCACAATCACAAGTATGCCGATGACACCCAACTCTACTTGAAAATCTCTTCCCCTGACGATATCAGGTCTCTTAACACAACTCTTCAAAAAAAAAACTGGCTGACACGCAACCACTTCAAAGTAAATGCTCAAAAAATGGAATTCCTCTTAATCACCCCATCCCAAACACACCTCTGATATTGGAGAATGGATGAAGTGACTAACAGCAGTCAACTGCCTTGTGCACATCATAGATTCCACTAGATCCATAGGAATAACCCTTGACAAGAACTTGAACATGCAGGAGCACACCAGAACAGCCACTGAAGGAGCCAACTTCCAAATGAGCATCC
Organism: Lissotriton vulgaris; assembly: GCF_964263255.1. NCBI lineage: Eukaryota > Metazoa > Chordata > Amphibia > Caudata > Salamandridae > Lissotriton > Lissotriton vulgaris. Next base: position 1,865,722,977 of record NC_141693.1, on the reverse strand, counting down.
TAAGGAAATTAAAAGCCTTCACCCCCCCTTGACGACATCAAATCAGTTGTTGAAGCCCTAGTGATTTCCAGGTTGGACAATGGAAGCTCAACCCTCTGTGGCCAACCTAGATCAACGTTGGCTCCTCTAAGGACTTCCCTTAACTCTGCTGCAAGTCTCATCACAGGATCTAAAAGATACAACCACATCGCTCCTGATCTAAGGGCAATAAATTGGCTGCCATGTGAGGCAAGGATTGAGTTAAAAATTGCCTGCATGCCCCATAAAGTCCTACACTTCAATACACCGATGTACCTGGCACAAAAACTGGAGTGATCTGGTTGCTGTAGATCTTCTAGAAGCTCTAGCACCTTACTGCGGAAACTATAGAAATTCTGTAAAAAGAAAAACGTACAAGCAAGCCTTCTTGGGTATTGTCCAGAGAATCTGGAACTCCATTTACCTGAAAACAGGCTGAACCCCTCAACCGTATCATTTAAAAAGGAAGTCAAAGTGATACTAATGAACACATTTGTGTCTCAGAACTTATGTACTCCACATTTCCTATACCTATGTAAAGTACTGAACTTCTATGATCATGTATATGTATATGTATATGTAGTTGGTGGCATGGGCTCTGTGATGGCCTCCTTCATCTTTTTTGGGTCCCTCCCATCCCTCTTGAGATTTTGTTGTTATCTGTTTTACTGTTTCTTCCTTCTTGAGCTCTTGTAAAGCGCTCGGATACCATGTTCATGCAATACAAAACTTTATATATAAAAATAAATAAATGACCAACCAGTCATAGCCAGTGGGGAACTATGCATCCTCCATATCTGCAGCCACCAGTGCCTTTCACGGTCTCCGCCGAGGCAACCACCCAGGCAACAGTTGTGGCACGTGAACAGGAACCTGTACAACATCTGTTCCACCAGCCTGGGCTGCCCACTAGCTTCAACATCATCATGATACTCCGGGCAATGATCAAGAAAGCAGATAGTGGAGACAAACCCCCTTAAGTTATGAAGGCACAGAGACTTGGGTAGGCAGTCACAGAGACAGCAGGCCTCGAAAAATCTAATCACCCACTAGCTAAGGTGAGTCAGATTTTATCAGGTCGAGCTATTTTTAGGGTCTACTGGTCCATTCTGGCCACGGCTGGCCCTAAATCATATTGACTGGGACAGCGCCCTGAGAGAAAAGAACATTTGGTGTTAGTTGTGGGAGTGGTGGGGGTCATTACGGTGTGATAGCAGGCGGTGCGAGGAAGGAGGGCAGGTGGTTGATCGGGTGCATTAGGGCTGATGACAAATTCTTTAATTGGACCGGATTGAGACCAAGTGGGATGGACGAGCTGCTGTTTGAATAACATGAAGTCAGGTAGCCCACTACTGTGCTTCTGGGAATATTGGCACCCCAGGCCTGGGCCCAGCTCCCCCATGCCAATTCTGGTGAGTGAACTTGAGCTGGAACAGAACAGGTGTTTTGTTAATTCAGAAAGTGAATGAACAATAAAGATGCCTTTAAATCTTTTTTATCTTGACACATTTGCTGTCTGTTCAAGGGCAGAGGTCAAATGTCAGTTTGTCTTTTTACTAATTGCTTCTTATCTTATCCTGTAAAATGGTGTTTACTTTTCTTTCTCTGGCTACAGTTAGAGCGTTTTGTAAAGTGAGCTGTTTGACAATCATTGTAAAACAAAAGGCTGTAGGGTGGCATTTTTTTTCTAACATACAACATTTAAATAGCTTGTAAATAAATAGTACAAATATTTCCAAGTATATCAGGAAATATGAAAGCACCCTTTTTTTGTGATTCAGTAGTGAGATGCAAACAAAGATTTAAATAAGGGCAAAACAAATGTTTGGTGCAAATGTCACATATTTTTACAAACTTGATTTTCAAACATGATTGTTTGTACACTAACATAACATAACATGTGAATTTGTAAAACGCAAGTTCACCACTACGGGTATCTTGGCGCTGAATAACAGATGTTTGTACACTATATAGCTTTATCAGTAACACTGCATGTCACTTGGAAATATTGTGGCTATTTCAATTGAAAATGTGCTGTTTACAAATGAAAAAGTGCTAACACTTCATACTATAGTTACATATTTATTAACAGTTTTTAAACACTATTTGAGAAACATTCTTGCCCCAGCCCTGATGACAATGCTGTTAATGAACTAAGATGCACGTTAGTGGTCTTGTAACCTATATGCAGCTAGATTGTATTATATGTGGAGCAAAAGCTCAGCCTATTAAATCAAACAATATAGTTTTTTGTACAGCAGACATGCTGAACTAACATACTTGTAGGTGCTATCATATGCAATAAAGAAGAAAATGGCGGCTCCACGATTCTAAATATTTGCCCAGGATCAAATAATTTGAAACCAGTTAATGGGTCAAGAGCATTACAGGTAGGTCGAGTTGATTACTTAAGCCATTAGACCTGCAGGTGTGGTAGGTAGACCGGCGCAAGGGCAAAGAGACACACAGTAGGGCAGAGACGCTATTACAGGGGGTGTCAGGCACAAACACTGGGCATTGTATTGGAGACACAGACAGGCAAGGGAGCAAAGAGACACACACACTGCAGTCAAAGACACTGACAGGCTGGGAGGAAAACACTGAAGACTGAGAAACAAATTCTATTAGCAGGGAGACAAGGAGACGACATGAAAACAAAGACCGAGAAAGACAGGAGCAGAGATATAAGTCACTAGGCAGAGAGATACAGATATAGGGTTAGAGAGGCACAGACAATGAGACATTGTGGCAAGTGACAGAGAGATGGACGCTTAGACAAGGAAACTTACTTGAACATTAGAGTAGAAAGACATGTACATGTAGAATGGAGAAAGAAGACACATTAGTGGCGACAAAGAGTCACTGACACTGCTGCAGGGAGATACAGACAAGAGCTATGGGTAAGAAGACAAGGGTAGACACTGGGGAGGGAGACACAGAGGGTGGGTGCAGGAGACGTAAAAAAGAGCATTGGGGTATGCGGACATGAAAATTTGAAAAGGGTTTCACTCACACATTGACACAGGAAGAAAGAGACATTGATATTGGGCAGGGAGACACCAGCACTGGGCACAGAAAGTCTCAAACACAATGGCATGAGCTCAGACATTGGGGCAGAGAGACAGAGGCGTAAACACTTGGATATGCAGCCAGACATGGGACGCTCGGGCAAGAGACAGGGACAAGGTCTACTGAATTCTCAATAACATAAGATTGCAGGAAATTATTAAGTGACTCCATGGCACCAAGAATATAGTGCTCCAGTCCTGGGCTTTTATTTTATGCATCATTGTTTTTAGGTGTGCTAATTCAATGGGATGAACTCAAGAAAACCAAGACTCCAACTACCAGAATGCTTTATGTTGTTAAACAACAGCTGACACTAAAAGTACTGAATCTGTAGTGACCTGAAGTCATAAGGTAACCTTAAGTTTGAGGCTTCTATGTATACGGCCTTCATAGGCAGATCATGCACAATAAGCAACTGAGATGGACTAAGCCCCCAAGGCCACCCCATGTCACAGCACCCCTCTTTGACAGTCTCATCGACAAGCTTGATGTAGCAATGAAACCTTGAGGCGACAAAGGCATCTGCAGTAGAGACGCCAACGCCATTATTCAGATTTTGGTGGAAATGGATTACATGCAAGACCTTTGGAGGTAGCTCTAAATCCCGAAGACTACCCACTGGTGGATTTTCCTTCACCATAGGCATAGCATAGGAGGGGAAAGTCCATGGGTGCCGTGTTCTGTTGCAGCCATTTACCTCATCCAGAGCAAAGAATGAGGCATGCCAGATCTGAGACTACTTCTCGCATCTGTTGCACTCGAACACTCTTCTCCGACTTATTAGTTCCTCTATGTTTTTTCTCTAAGCACGCTGACGTGGCCAAGGTGACTGTTTACAAACATCCTAAATAAATAAAATAAGTTATAAACTCAGTTCTGTGAGGTATGGCTTGATTCTGCGTAAAACTGATGGTTGGTAATAAGCGGTCTGGCTTTTCCTGATGATATGAATTTCGAAGGACAAGTGCGAGTTGGTGGTTCATCCAAGCGAGTTTACACTTGTGGGAAATTAATATAGTCTATGTTTAGGAATGTCTACCTATCCCAACCGGGCAGATGGGAGAAAAGGCTGAGCAGCTGATTACTGGAAAAGACAATCAGAACCAGTGGTCCAGTTTAGGCCAAATGTAGAAAGACCTTTTGCGGTTGCAAGCCTTGCCATCTGCAAAGTCACAGGCTACCTTTTCCTTTGTGAATATGTGAATCATGTTGACACCCACAGGGGGCACAAACAGTGGTCCTGAGACCACTGTCAGCTTCTCCAATGTTTTACTAAAACAGGATTTTTTTCGTAAATCAGCACTGGTTCATTTAATGAACACGGGTGGTTGAAGACATTTTTTTAAACTCCCGTTTGGGAATGCAATCACAAGAATAGTGTTTGTAGTCCATCATTTCAATCAAGGGGTCCCAACTTGCTACCCACCCAATTAATATACATTAGGCAGGTGGTTTTGTGACCCTCTGTGAATGTTTTTTTGTGATGTGGCTTATTGGTGAAGAGGCAGCCTCACAAAATGAAAGACTGGTCTCATAACGTCCGCATGCAATATGCAACCTTTTTTTTGCTGTCTGTTAGTAAACGTGTTAGTTTGGATGTTGCAGGTGCACCTTCCGCTGCCATCAAGACAGCAACTTTGCTACCATTACTATGACCAGGCGAGTGCTCTGAGCAGCCTAGAGATTGTCTCTGCATGGTTCGGTACCACCCCTTTTCAAAGCAAGTTCAAGACATGGGCACCATTTTGAAAAACACGCCCAACCAGACATCCTGTAGGTTAAACCCATCTTTGCATCAAAAAGCAGCCATCTTCAAAAACAAAGACCGTGGCCTGTAGTGATGCTTTGGTTGGAAATCCAACAGCTCTGGACTTCTTTCAACTAGGTCCCTAGGAATCTAAGACGGAGTTCTTACCCTTACACTGGTCAAACAGGGTGTGCCATGTTTCTTTCGTTTTCAAAATGTGTACTCATTTGTCTCCCTTGATTTCTTCGCCCATCTCCAATTACAGCAGGTCTCTGCTGTATTAACCCATGCTTTTGGTCACGTGGATTTTGCTGGGGAAATCTCTGGAGATCTTTGTTACTGGCTGCCCCACAAATCTTGCAGTGCGCCTTACACTTGGCTATCTGCTGGACTTTCACGTCCATGACTGTCCTTCTGAGAGAAAGATGGATTCTTTAACTTTTTTCCCGGCCCCACCTTCCTCCTTTCTGCCTTCCCAATCGTTTCCAGTCTCGGGGGCCATCATAAACACCTGCTCTTAGCACATTAGTCATCTCGCGAGAAGTCAATGGTGCTGCACAGAAAGAGCTGGAGGCCGGAAGTTCAGCCTGGACTCATCGTCAGGCACGCAGCTAAGGCGGTTTCTTAGGAGACATCCCCAGGTCTGGCGGAAGTGAGGTAGCTGTAGGTCGAGCACAAGTTGCACAACTACCTGACCTGCCAGTGACCCCAGGGCCACCACCCTTCCGGGTAATCATAGCCTCAATGAGCTGGGTAGCCTCCCTGTACGATGACAGGTTTACAGACAGCTGGGTCAATAGCCCAACCACGGGAGAAGGCAGTGTATTGGATTGGATGAAGGGTAGCAGGACGTTCCACTATCTGCACCCGCTATAGAGATGCACCGCCCCCTATTAATCTCCATTTCAGTACTTGCAGGGCACACTCTGCACATTAAATTGCCTCTAGGCGCCACCTAAGCAAACAGGGCAGGACTGGGTGATAAAATCACAAGGTGACGAGGAACCACTCACAAGAAAAGAAAGGCTTTCACTGGGTTTCTGTAAGGGCATTGGCGTTTGATCTGATTCAGAATGAGAGAGAGAGAGTTCCCTTCTAGACCAGGACTATGGCAAAGGTCCAGTCTCCACACTGATGGTAATGTGCTGTTGGCACCTGTAGTAGATGAAGACTATGTGGCATCTTTTGCCTTCGATGTGGCCCGTGTTCATACAGCTGCTCATTGGCAGATGGTGTGTGCTTCTTGTGGTGATTAAGGGCCTCGTGTGTGATTGGTTCTGATGATGGTGAACAGCGGCTGCAGTTGTAGTAGTCTCTGGAAGTGGAGCAGCTACTAGGGAGGCTGGAGGTAGCCCGCATGAGCGTGGTCAGCTTATCCATGTAGCAGACACAGATATCAGCCATTACTGTACTCCAGCCTGATGGAAGGCTGGGAAGAGGGTGCAGGTGTGGTGTGGAATAATCTAAGCATGGACATCTATTGGGAAGGACAAGGAGAACAGGAAGTATCTGGATGCAGGGTTAGGAGGAGTGGACGTGGTGGACCTGATGAACAAGGGTGTAGATCTATTCCACGCCAAAATTCAAGGATGACCTCTGAATATGAAAATGAGTTCCAATGACCTTCAGTGTATGCAAATCTATCATTAGTAGCTATTCCAAAAACACTGGTTCGGGCCTTCCTGAATCTTATCCTAGGCGCCCCTACAATCCACATCACCACAACAAATAAAACTAGGGTACCTGGCAAGCCTGAACACATGTATTTGCAGTCATTTTGCTCTTACAGTCTCCGTGGCCCCCACCCACATCCCCAAGCTTGCAAATTATTAACTCTGACAGCGGGAATGGAGATAATGTCCACAAAAGGTGTGAAGGTAGTGAATAGGAAGGAACTCGTGGTTATCCCACATCTCCGCAGTAACCTATTTCTTAGATATGTTTACAGTAGGCAATGTTTCACTAGACACACCCCCATCCTTGCACACCACGAGCCTACCCACGTCCACTCTCATTTCCCAGGTGGGTCACTGAAGCCTAACTAGGCACAAAGTCCAGAGTCCAGAGTGAAATATTAAACACTGATGTTGCAGAAAAAAGCCTAAGGCACAGCCAATGCAGTCCAGCACTTCTGCAATTTTGCACTGCTACTAAACTCCAGCATTACTGCTGTCTTACACTGAAAGTGTCACAGCGGAGTCCCCCAAAGACTGCATAGAGAGTGTTTATGTCATGTCAGGGAGAAGACACAATGCAAAGATGAAGTGAAATGGCCAAGTTAATTAACCTCCAGCTTTTACCACTCTGAGATACAGTGTGTATTAGTTCCTTGTTGGAAGACTGCTGCCTCGATCGCCTGATCTAGGTGCTGTGCGTAGCTCCTCTTGTGAAGGCTGCTGACCCATAGTCAGCACTAGGCACTGTAAGTAGCTCCTCGTGTGCTTTAAGGGGATCCCTTTTGTGTAAAGAATTCTGCATCCTTCATCAGAGCTAGGTCTTGTACGTAGCTCGATGTTGTAGGAGAGTAGGATCTGCTTACTATGGTTACCCCAACTTTTTGCTGGTGTTTCAAAGTTTTTTTACTTTAGTCTGGCTGTGGCCCTGCTAACCAGGACCCCAGCCTAGCTGCTTCCTCTCTAAATTGATTGCATGTACATTAGGTACACTCCAGATTGGTTACTGAGTTATCCTTGTGAGTCCCTAGTATATGGTACCTTAGGAACCAAGGGCATAGGTACCCCAGAGGCCTACCAGGATCTGAACCATGTATTATACCACCCCTGGGGAGCCTTCCAAAATGGCAGCACAGGTCTGCTACCCTTACTAAGATATAGGCTACCTATATCTACCTTATATCACTGACACATATAAACCTATAAGTCACTCCTATGGCAGGCCTTGACAATCCTGAAGGCAGAGTGCTTGGTTTTGTGTGAGAGGGTGCCCATGCAGGAGCAGGACCCCTCTGCAGCTTTCAGATTCACTTTTCTGCAGCTGTTCTGCGATGCAGCCAGACTACATACTCTTAAGTGCATTATAACCTTGCGGTTAATGCTAACTTTGGAATGGCTGCATGGAAACATGTTGTGTTCGGTGTCAAACACTTTGGAATCCCACCCTCCCCCCGCCAGTTCACCCTTCTAGAGGGAGAGACATGTACACACTGGTCTAACCGGTAATAGTTTTAAAGAGCCCTGGCATCACAAAATGAATGCCACAGACAGGGGTCTGACCTCCTGCTGCTGGACGAAACTCTGGCAGGAGAGGCCTGGACATTAGGTTTCCTGTCACAGGGAGGTGTAACCACCTCCCAGACAGGCTTTAGTGTATTGGGGCTGGGTGGGTGCATTCAGAGAATGCTTTTCAGATAGTGCAGGTGTCTCTGTGCATATCCCAGTTCAAAATGGTTGCTGGGGCACTCAACCCCTGCTCTGGTGCGAAACTGGACAAAGGGAAAGGGGTGTAACCATCCCCTTCCCAGGTCCTCCCATAGGTGGGACCTTAGAGTTAGTCCACCCCTAAACATAGTATAAGTATAGGAACCCTGTCCTTTGGACTTTAGATTATCCTGGACGAAACTCTGCAACATGTAGCCTGGAACTTCGACATTCTATTTCGACTGAAAGACAGAAGAATCTCCCTTGGGGTCAAGGAGTGACTCTCCTGTTCAAACAGGCACCAAAGAAGCATCTTGCCAGTCTGCATTTCCGAGGCTCCCGCCGGATCCCGGAGGATTTGCGATACAGGACCCAGACATCTCAGAGGCCGACACAAGATCACAGTAAAGTTGAGACCCGCAGCTCTCACGAGAGATGTAGAACCAGAACCCCTGGACACTGTGCACATTTGCTAGTGCATCAACTTCCCCGAGCTTTCCCGAAGTTGTGCATTGGGCTACTTGTAGTCCAAGCCCGAGCACCATTTGCACCGAAGATTGTGGGCCTACACTCCACGGGTGTTCCGTGGGCCCGTTTCTAGCATTTCCGCTGCATTTTTAAGCATTTCTGGTTGTCTTTAAACCTACCATCAATAAGGGTCGTTTGGACTGGTGCAAGGTGCCCACTAGAATAGTGGACAGCATATGCCAGGCCAACTTCTCACACATGTGTGATGGCTACTACCCATCACTGACACTGGGCACCGTCGGTTGTTCCTTATGTGAAAACTATTCCATCAATGAGCATTGGAAGACCTAACACGTAGATCCTTGTGTGACAACTGCATACTCTATCCATGGTGCTAGGCGCTATACATATCTATTGGTATTGAGATTATTGCCTCAGTCATTACTGGAAATGTGGAACAAGTGATCCTGCGTATGAAGGTACACAAAGACACCTCAAAATGATGCTGGCACTAGACCAAATGATATGCTCAGCATTGAAAAACAACTGAAGATGCAGCACTTAGACTCCAGGTTAGAAATGTTTCTTGTTGGAGACTAATCTCCTGGTAGCACAGGGATCAGAATATAACTTTGAACTAGTAACCATAACCTAAATGTGAAACTATTAAAGAATTCCCAGCATCACCCATTATCCATGGGCAAGTCTAGCCGTTGAAATCCAGAGGCTTGTTGCAAAAAGTCTTCTCCCTCCAGGCTGATCCTCTATTTACATCCAGAGACTGATTTAGACAATGGTTCAATAACACCTTTAAACAACTGGTGCTGTTTGCCTACTGATAGGTACCCTAAATAGGAATTAATTTTACAACTTTTTTGAGTATTTTGGGGACAGCTTGTTAAAATCCCAGATTCTCAGCGTGCAATACTCTAGACTTTGTTGTTTTTTCAACGGAGAAGAAAGGGTGTCTGAAAAAATGAACAAGTCAAATGCAAATTGTTCATTAAGTTGTGCCTTGATCAATACTGTTGAGCTGTAAGTTCAAAGTCTGTATCATTAGTCCTACAAATGCCAGAGCCCTTGTGAACATGTGAAAAGATCCACTAAACATGATCAGAACGTTAGAAAAATCTCTGCGTCTGAACATTTTGCACTAAGTTAAATGGCTCTGCCCCCAAACTGGACTTTTGTAGTACCTCCGATGAGCCAAAGAATAAGGAGAGGTTCTAGTCTCTCCATACCCAGGAAAAATTACTGCTTTGTAGACGGTCCTGCTTCCAGACCAGATTGATGGCCGCGGGAGTGAGGCCTGGCAGCTTCGATAGATATTACCAAGTCTCGTCTAAGTCACCCATCTGACTGTTTGATGTACCTGCCATATGCATAATAGAAACATGGTGCCAGTAAAATCCACGCAATGTGGTAAGTGAGACTCGGGTATGGGTTTGCATTAGGATCAAGCTAATGTGAAAGGAAGCCTGTTATTTTGGGGGCAGGGGACATTTCTTGATTTGATAGAGGAAACATGTAGTTCCAAATGTAATCCTGTGTTGTTGGTCCCGAAGAAACACAAGACAGAACTCACCATCTGCATAAACTATAGGGGCCAGAATACTGTTTCTAAGATGAAAAGGGGGTGGTGATGGACGGAGCATCTGAATCAATCAAACACTCACACCCAGTCAAAAGATCTGGGTTTAATCCATCACCGTTCTTTAGCCCACTCTGCCACCCCAGTTCAGACATGGCTATATGCTAATCAGTCTGACCCTGTGCCTCATGGGAACAGTCCAGCCCGAATTGCCAAGCCATGTCTTTCCTGGACCGGAAACAAGCTCGGAGGACCGGTTTCTGGCATTCCAGCCGTCTTCAGCCTGGCTTGCTTGAATCCAGTGGCAAAGTGAGCAAGGGACTCACGTCTGAGCATACCCTGCCACACTTATGGTGGCCAAAAGCGGTACAAAAGGGGGTGGTGATGGACGGAGCATCTGAATCAATCACACACTCACACCCAGTCAAAAGATCTGGGTTTAATCCATCACCGTTTTGTACCGCTTTTGACCGCCATAAGTGTGGCAGGGTATTCTCAGACGTGAGTCCCTTGCTCACTTTGCCACTGGATTCAAGCAAGCCAGGCTGAAGACGGTTGGAATGCCAGAAACCGGTCCTCAGAAGCTTTTTTTCCAGTCCAGGGAAGACATGGCTTGGCAGTTCGGGCTGGACTGTTCCCATGAGGCACAGGGTCAGACTGATTAGCATATAGCCATGTCTGAACTGGGGTGGCAGAGTGGGCTAAAGAACGGTGATGGATTAAACCCAGATCTTTTGACTGGGTGTGAGTGTTTGATTGATTCAGATGCTCCATCCATCACCACCCCCTTTTGTACCGTTTCTAAGATGAAAGCTCAACCTTTGCCGAGAGGTGAAGAACTAACTGATGTGCTAGTCATTGTCAGCTTTGTGAGCTCCTTTCAGGTCTCTAGCTGTTATAGGCAAACAGCTCTGGTGAATAAAAGGAAGAAAGGAGAGCCATTCTATGCTTCATATGGCTACTGCAGTGCAGTAATGCCCTCTGGATTGAACAAAACCCTACAGCTTTCCGCCACTAGCAAAGTGGGGAGTGGGGAAGAGACAATGCGCATATTCTATACAGGATAGATTGTGTTCCATGCTAGTCAAGAGGGAAGCGGGGACAATTCAATATGTGCATTCTGCATGGAATAGATTGTGTACCAGGCCAGCAGGGAGGGATATCTTCAGTATCAATAAAAAGGTGCCTGAAATGCACCAAATCTGGCAACCGCAGCCGACGGGAATGTCCAGCTGTCTAATGAGCTCTACTCCCTTCGTACGGCTGAGACTCCCAACGTAACCCTCCTATTCACTACTCCTAAAGTTTACGTCCCTGCCATGAAATGCCTCAGACAATTTTAAAAAAATAGGAAAATATTACGCATCACAGGGCACAGTACTATGCCTTCTGTTGGGATTTCAACTAGTAATGTACAAATAGCTATGTACAGCAGTGTATGTTTGGAAGATAGTTCAGATGTAGCACTACAATCATCAGTATACGCCACCAAGGGGTCAGTAGCCAGGTCAATCATGTAATGGCACACTACATAGGCCTCTCACAAAGATGGCACTGATCAACAAGGCAACCATGATGAAAGAAATCAAATATGTTGCATTTAATAAGTGGACTACCAGAATTGATGCTCTGATGCCATCAATATTAATTAATATGCAATGAACTTGAAGAAGGTCCACATAGATCTTTTTTACTCTGATCACTTGAAAAACTTAGTTGAGGCAATGAAATTTCAGAAACCATATTTTTATACAATAATTGTATTCTACGCTAGTACATTTTACTTGTCAGTAAGGATTAAAGCTGACAGTCAAAGACTGGTGCAGTAGTTCTCTGCTGGGATCCATACGCAACTAGCCAGGCAAATGTGATGGTCAAGATGACCCCATGTTTGTCACCTAGAAACACATTGCCTACTTTCAGCCAATCAACACAAGGCTCCTGCTGGGAAGCACTCCTCATTGCCCAATGGCTAAAATGGCTAATTCCTAATATTGTGGTCACCCACAATAAAAGCCCAAATTTGGGGGTGAGGGTATTGCTTCCAGACCACTCTGTGGGTCAGCAAAGGGAGGGAGTCGACACACAGATATAACCCACACTCCAACAATCACACGTGGCGTCTCAAATGAGACTGCAGGCAACACACTGAGCAGATGCGGGCTGAAGAGGGACTATGGACGGCCCCAAAACAGACTGCAGCACAACCGACTGAGCAAACCGAAGCAGCGAGGGATTGTTTACTGTCCCAAAAGAAACTGATGTGCAGCATAGCGAGCAGACCGGGGGCTAGAGAGAGGCTGACTGTCTCAAATGAGACTGCAGCACAGCAGATAGGGCTAAGCAGGGACTATGGACTGTCTCAAATGAAACTGTAGCACCGCAGACCGAACATACTGGGGCTGGGAAGAGACTGCGGACTGTCCCAAAGGAGACTGCAGCAGAGAAGGCTGAGAAGACAGTGGCTGCAGAGGGACTGCTGACTTCCCTAAAGGAGACTGCAGCACAGTAGACAGCAGAGAGGGGCTGGAGTGGGACTGCCGACTGCACCCAACGGATTAGGCAGACGGTGGCTGAAGCAGGACGGTTTCTGTCTGCAGAACACGCTGTTCTCCCACTTTAAACAAGTATATTTTACAAGCATTAACCAAATTAAATGTTGACATTAGTTCTACCAAGTAAACTTTCCAGACGCGCATTAACCCTTGGCACGGTTTCACCCAGTGAAGTGCCATCGCGAAGGAAAGTTCCCTTGCCGAGTGCCTTGAACTTTTAAAATCGTGTAACTGCGCTTTAACCCTAATTCAGTGCTCTCCATTTTTTTCGTGAGAGTGGGGACGTGATGTCCTTTTATTTTTATGACATGCCTCACTGGTGACTCAATCATATACTATAGTAATAACCATAATTCTTACCGTTTTGCAGCACTATGAATGCAACTAGTAACATGAGGAGCTATTGCCCAATGTTGTCACACACACACACACAAACTCACCACATCCAGGAACTGAACTTGTGAAGATCCCAGTATTTCTGTTTTTCGGACTGGAAAGATGTACTAGTTTAACAGGTTGGTGGCAGAATATGAATTATGCATACTTTTTGATACAGAGCTATAAAAACAATTCCGGGAGCTGCCAAACCTCTGCATGCCACCTCCATAACAAAAGCTGTGTCAAACAATAAAAAAAAAAGATTTGCATGTGGTGCTAGCATTGTCACTTTGTCATTCTGAATTAAATCTGCTTAAGAAGGATAACAGGCGTGCTAAGTCGCTTCTTGCTCTTGGAAGATCTCCTGTGCAGTGTCCTTCAATCACATTGCGCTATTCAGATTCGGAGAGATAGCCTGTCCAGTATTCTTCAAGACTTATTAGCGATCCAGATTCTGGAAGGTCTCCTGTCTCATATTCTTCAATTCCTATCCAAGATCCAGCGTTGGGAAGATGTCCAGTCTGCGTGCAACTGGTATCCAATATCCAGATTTGAGAAGATCCCTTTTCTGGTGTTCTTCAATTGCTATTCACGATCCAGATGCTGGAAGATTTCTGCCTGCTCAAATACCTCCATTAATATCCAGATTTGGAAAGATCCCTGGTCTCACATTCTGCAATCGCAATCAACTATCCAGAAGTTTTGGGAAGGACCCCTGTCGGGAGATAGAGTTTACAACGCTGTCAGTACCACGCGCGTTAGTAACAACGCGAATGTTACATCGTCCACGTAGTTACCAGGCATGACATTACATCGCAAGTCATTTCAACGACTTGCGCTAGATGGCGTGCGACACCAGGGAATGTACTGGATTTTAAGTTCAACACATTCCCTGCTGTCGCGCTAACTGGAGTAGGAATAGTAATTTATACTATTCCTAAGTCCAGCGCGCCATCTAGTTCAAAGTTGTAGAAACGACTTGCGTTGTAATGCCATGCATGGTAATAATGCGGACGATGTAACGTCCACTTTGTTACCTACCGCGATGTAATATGTGGCGTAGTAACGTCACATATTCCCTCTGTCTGGTGTTCTTCAATTGCTATTCACGATCCAGACGTTGGAAGATCTTCTGCCAGTTACACTTCAGTTACTATCCTCTATCCAGATTTGGAAATATCCCTGGTCTCACATTCTGCAATTGCTATCAACTATGCAGATTTGGGACGATCCCATGTCCAGTATTTTTCCACTGTTATCTGTTTTCCAGATTTTGAAAGACCCGCAGTCTGATATTTTTCAATCACTAGTAACTTTGCAGATGTTGGAAGAAACCACTGCCTGGTATTCTTCAATACCTACACACTTGGCGGAAACACAGAAATCTGTTATACAGTATTTCTTAAATGGCTATTCACTATTGAGAAGATTTCCTCATGTGATATTCTTGAATCAGTGTCCACTAGTCAGATTTTGGAGGATCCCCCGTCCTATAGTCGTTTATCGCTATCTACTATCCAGATCGGCAAGTGCCCCAAAATGGTATTCTTTAGCAAGAATTTCCATCATACTGTAAACTTTAATCACTATTTGACGGTTGAAGATATCTTCTTCGCAGCATTTTTGGAAATAAAGGACGTGGTAGCCTACGAACCATACCTGGACCGAATAGGGCTCTGTACTTCAAGCTCAGGGTAGGCACCCTGCCGATCGGGGCCATTGTGTCAAAATGGAAATCCGGTGTTCACCTATCGCCCTTCTGTGCCCTTTGTCCAACTAGGCCAGAAACGGTAGCACACATCTTTTTTGAGTGCCCGGACTATATTAATCCTAGGAGATATTGGCTTAAACCGCTTTTTAGACGTCTGGGAACACGTAGGCATTTGGTTGCACTACGTATTTTATTGACTGATACCTCCCCTCCAATTGTTTGCGGTGTTTCCAAATTTTTAAAACGCTCATGGTTGATTCGCTGCAAGAGACTGTCAATTTCAATTTAATACTCTTTTTAGCTAATTTATCTAGGGTCATATCCTATTTTTATTGTCTTAGCATTTAAATGTTGACATACCTATTTACTGTTTTGAAATGTTGTTTTTATATGTATGCATGCTTTCAAGATATCTTGCATATCGAATAAAGCTTTCAACCAGATATCTTCTGGACAATATTTTTCAATTGGTTTCCACTGCAGCATCTTCAACAGATGCTTCTATAAATAATTGAAGATGGATTCCACTCCAGGTTCGGTGCTCTTCAGCGTCTCAGTCACAGGTTTCACATTGACCTACCTATGTGTTTTTATCTTGTATGGCTTCATGTTGAAGGAGCTGCTAGGAGGGTTCAGGCAGAAGTAGTAGGGAGCTGGGTCCCGCAACTACCCAACACCTTTGCACTGGTTTCACCTGTACATGGTGCATGGAATGTAGTTCTGGACTACATTAGCTGTCAGTGGTGGAATCTGTATGTACATTCCACATAACCTTGTTTTGCAGACTATCATACCTTTCTTCAGTGCCAGTGTAGGCAATGTTGCAGAAGTCAAGGCGTACAATCAAGAGGGCTCTGGTTAGGTTCACTCAGCACTGAGGACCTCTTGTAACATGGAAAGTTATAAATCAATGTAGTTTATTACAGCTTGCGGCTAGGGACAAAGGTAGAAGTTCCAAAAGCACTGTTGCCAGCTTGACTTTAGGTCTCCCCACCAACAGGTTGAAGTCTACTTTTAACAGGATTACCAGGGCGTTGATACGAAGTGACACTAAACACAACTTGTCCATTTAGCGTCCACCTAATAATAGTGGGTGTGTTTGAAAGTTACCATGAGAACAATAAGGCCTTCACATGTCAACGGAGGCGGACAAAGGGAGCGTGCTTGCCCTGGTATTTAGTGCAATTACAATTAAACTGTGTTGGAAGAATTGGCAGCACAAGTCTACCAGTAAATACAAGTGCCTTGTTAGAGGACGGGCGCAGCAGTGGATACAAAGTAGCTGGTTGGCCTTAAATTCAAACAAGCATTTGCAAAGCCATCAGGTTTGGCCTTGGCAAGCATGGAATTTCAAGATGGTGATCAAAATTTTTCAAATCATATGTGAACACAAAACTTTCTGCTTATCTGGAATTTTCAAAATATTATTACACGCACCAATCAGGTTTTTGTCCTGGCTTTAGTACTCAATCTGTCTTGGCGTCTGTTCTGAACGAGATCCGTCTCCATCTAAACTCTGGAAATTTTGCTATTCTTATTCTTCTGTATTTGTCTGCTGCCATCAACATATACTCCCACTGTATTTTGCTCCATCACTTAATGAAAGCCATAGTTAAACACTGCTGTTATGTGGCTCTGATCCATCTTCTACCTCCTTAACAGTCCAACCTTAAAAATCTTCAATATGGGGGATTTCTAGGACTCAGCATTGAGCCCTATTTGGTTTAATATGTATATCACACCCCTTTGGCTACTGGCTTTATTTACTTCACATATGCAGATGACACTCCGTTGATTGTCATTTTTTAAGGAGACATCCTAGATCTGCAGCCAAGATGTAGGCAATGCATTTCAAAAGATAGCAGAGTTAAAGTCTCAAACTTCCTCAACACTTCCTTACACTAAATTCTTCCAAAACTGAAGCTGTTTTCAGTGACTAGTCTATTTGGAATTTGAATTATTGGCCATACAAACTTGTACCCAAACCCTAGCCTACCTTTTTCTCCAAGAATTCAGGCATCAGTTTTTGTATAATTGTATCATTTCAGGAGAATACCTCCCAAACCATCTCTTCCAGTGTGTTTGTTCTCTTGAAAATTCTAAAGAAATCTAATCTCCTTACCCACGAGGGCCACTGGAAGACCATAATACAAGCATCCATCCATTTGAACAATATAAAAATCTTTCACCAAAACCTGGCTGTTCAACTAGCCCGATCTCTGGGACAAGTGCAAGTCCATGGATACCTTTTTAGGTTTAAGGTGCTATACAAGTACTGACTGGAGTAGACTGTGCTGCACTCATGGCGTGAATCAGGAATGGAAATCATACCGTCCTGAAGTACAGACCTATAGAATTCTTCAAGCCTTGTCTTTAGCCAAATAAGAATGACCATATATGTGGGTGGTGGCACCTTCACTTCATCCAAAAATACATTTCCTCCCACTGAAACTTCTTACTAGGCTGCAAGTCGTCATATTGGTTTGCACAGGTTGTGTTTTGAAAGGATGCTCCCACTTTTAACCAGCCCCTCAATAGGGAAATATGAAGGCAAAAGTCCCACCTCACAACCTGGCTATGTTATGGACTGATTTTACTACTAAATATCGAGGCGAAGACTATTGAGATACCTTTAAATATTTTGTCCACAATATTCAGTGCATATAGAGGAAGTTTATATTTCCTATACATAAATCCACATTTATCTACCTTGACAATACATATATATTCTCAATATACATATATGTGGACTTAGATATAGTCAATCCATACTTACCTTTCAATATTTTAGATTTGATGTTTGATTCTTTATATTTGTTTCCCTCAATGGTCTAAATTCAATCAATCAATCAATCAATCAACAAATTTGTAAAGCGCGCTACTCACCCGTAAGGGTCTCAAGACGCTGAGGGGGGAAGGGTCGCTACTGCTCGAACAGCCAGGTCTTGAGTTGTTTCCTGAAGGAGAGATGGTCCAGGGTCAGTCGAAGGTGAGTGGGGAGGGAGTTCCATGTCTTGGCTGCCAGGTAGGGGAAGGATCTTCCTCCGATGGTGGATTTGCGAATGCGTGGGACGGAGGTGAGGGCGAGGCTGGCGGAGCTGGCGGGTGGGTGTGTAGAAGGTGAGGCGGCTGTTGAGGTAATTCGGGCCCGTGTCGCGGAGAGCCTTGTGTGCGTGGGTGAGGAGTCTGAAAGTGATCCTCTTGTTGACGGGGAGCCAGTGTAGGTCTTTCAGGTGGGCGGAGATGTGGTTGTGGCGAGGGATGTCCAGGATGAGTCGTGCTGAGGCGTTCTGTTCTGAATGTGCTGTAGTCTTTTCTGGAGTTTGGCTGTGGTTCCAGCGTAGAGTGTGTTCCCGTAGTCCAGGTGGCTGGTGACGAGGGCCTGGGTGACCAACTTCCTGGTTTCGGTGGGGATCGATTTGGTACTCAGGGAGAATAAATTTTGGACCAAACCAGTGCTAACTACATGGGTAGGGAAGGATGACTGAATGTTTGTGAGGAAAGCTGAAATAAAATCAAAACCCAAAGTACTGTCAGCGTGGCATATAATAACATCATCACGTGTTGAAGATCATACCCATTGCAGCAAACGAATCCCTATAGAAATGGAAAAAAACTGAGCTGTCATAGCTAATGGTGGGTGCACATTCACAGGTGTCACACCTTTACGAAATACAAGCCTGTTAAAAGCAATACAAAATTATGGAAACAGCTGACATGGACAGAAAACCACAAACAGTAACTGACAGAAAAATAACCAGAAACACTCTAACCTCATGATATCGGACAAATGCCAAAGCGCAAGAGAGAGTACAAGTTGCAATAAGTGACTTTTTGCTTATGAAAAAAATCATGGCAGGAACATTAGGTTCCAAGGCATTAAAAACGTGAAAATGAAGAGATGCAAATTACAAAACCACACTCCACAAATGGGAAGCTTCCTGGATAAGCAAACGGAGGACCGTCTAAACAGGAGGTCTCAACAGGGACAATGGATTCAATCATTGAGAATCCTAGCCTAGCGTGGTTTGACTCACTATCTTTTCTATTGCAGCACCAGCTATTCACTGTCAGACCATGCCAGGCCCTCCAGCCTTATCTGCTGAACAGATGGAGTTTCAGCCTTGACAGTGAAAGAAGCGAAACAACAACCTAAGCTAAGGAACGGTTAGTTGTCTCTGTAAGACGTGGGCGATTGTTTATATTTTGGATGTGAGTAACTGCTTGACTCACTATTACACAACCTCTCATTACCGTAATTTGATCTCCCTTTGAATGCACTTTTATTTTGCAATGTTATTTCATATGTAACTACATGTCCGGAGTTAAGCTATGAACTTTTTTCCCACATGTGTAATGATATGAATAAGCACAACAAAGCTCCCCACGTATACATTACAGTTTTGTTTAAAGGACCCTTATATTTTAGTTTGAAAGGCATCCTTGTGTCCATTATGGACATGAGCATCCTTTGTGTCCATTTTAGCTGCAAAGACACATACTAAAATATTGGTGCAAAAAATACAAGTGCGGTGAACAACAGCCACTCGCGTTCTGGCCGTTCCTGTGTTAAAATGATGTAATTTCATGAATTTCGTGTAACAAGAGAAACATAAAATTACACAAGATTATGCTTGCATAACGGGACTTTCGCTTGGGGCTACTTTTTTGTATATCTAGCACTTCCCTTTGGTCACCATGGATTCCAGAGAAAATAAGGCAGCAGAAGGAACAAAAAATGTAATGGATCCCATTAGTCTTGTTGCCTATTTGAATTTTCCACTTCTTACGCTTACCCTATCCCTGCACCAATTATCACGAGGCAGGTGATTGGCTGGGGATTACACGAGGTGTCAACCCTGTGAATGGAGCTTAAAGTCACTTTTGTTACCCCTGGAATTTTGATCATGAATCTGCGCCTCTCTTTCTGCTGCAGGCCGCTCATAGTGCGCGCTGGGATACTGGATGACCACCTGTCCTCTGAGGAGCTTTACACGTACAGCAAGAGTGGCAGCCCGCTTGTAGCGCTTTGTGGGTGCTGCAAAACACCCTTTACTGTGTAATGGGCTGTAGTACCGGTACTCATGGGGGGAGGGGGGGGGGAGTTACAGTACATACAGACATTAAACACACACAGGCACAGTTGAACCAGAAAACATGTACCCAACGAACGGCCACACGCGTTAGCTAGGCTTTCAACTTCAAAAAATAAACATTGAAGTTTCCTTAAATATTATCCACCAAATAAAGTAAAACACAGCGACAGTGCTTAAAACAAAATCAGGGCCATAACACAAGAGCCGCTCCCCAGAGCAGGGCGTCTTAAAGATGCTGCTAATTAGAACAAATGGCAAACTGTGGAAAAGCCCTTCTGACTCAGTACATTCATGCAACCGGAAGTTGTTGCACAACATACACTTCCGGGGAGGCCGTGAGTCCCTAGCCCGCAGGTTCCCCATTTAGATGCATTCTTTTCAAAGACACCCAGCGCTAGAAGCGATGGCGCAACAATGCATTAAAGGAGCAGAATTTTTAACACTAATGTTAAAACATGTCAAGCATTCTCTTGCTCATACTCCACTAGCTAGAAGCTTGACAATCTTCGGCCTCCAGGAGCTACACTAACCGCCTTGCAGCAGCATCAAAGGGCTACGGACTAGTGATGTCTCTCGACACAGGTCGCATTTTCCAGCGCTCTGTTGTATACATACATCAGGCCGGTGTAAACACGTCAGTGGTCTCCCATCTCGCTTCAGGAGAGGGGGAACAGCAGACTGGCTCTTTGATCAAGGCCAGCTCTGCACAGTCCCCTTTCCTGTTCTTCAGATGTCTGAGGAAACTCATATCCATGGCCTGTGCGAGCTCTCAGCCAAGGAGCCATGGCTTCTCTCCATAGCAAGATGTGTCTGGCGTAGATGGGAGTTCCTTCCATTTGCACTCTTTTCACTTCAAAATAGCATCTAGTGGCCTCACCTAAAGTTCAGACTTAAATTGTAAGTCTTAGGAAGTGGGAGGATCTTTCTGTGATCATTCCAATTACAATATCTGGTTAGACCAACCTCTTTGGGACAAGGCCATGTAAGGAAGAGTACAGACGTATATGAAGAAGCAACAGACACATTACCAGCTGCCATTTCATATTAAGGGCTCATTTACGATTTGGCATAAGAGGGATACTCTGTCTCAAATGTGACGGATATCCCGTCCGCCGTATTACAAGTTCCATAGAATATAATGGAATCGTAATCCGATGGACGGGATATCCGTCACGGTTGTGATGGGGTAACCCTGCTAAAGCTGGTAGCCACTCAGCCTAGAAAGACGTAATGTTCCAGTTACCAATAAATTCCCACATCGACTAAAAAAGAGACGGAAGGAAGAAGCCCACTGCTACTCACAGTCCAGGTTCTGTGCTGAATATTTATTTGTGTGGTACTTAATCTCACAACTAATTTGTAGCTGGGCTATTTTACTGATACTGGTTGTGGGGACTGAGCCACCTTCAGACATAATTTTTTATTGCGGTACCATCACATATCCCAACTTTACAATCTGGAAAATTGAGTTGGAACTTATGATTTTGCTTGCTTATCCAATGACTGTACTTTCGCCTGCTCTGTGGATTTTCCCCCTACATCTTGGGTCTCTTCTCCAGGATGTCGCTGTGGAAGTCGGGATGGCGCTCTAGTTGTGCTGTTTTCCACCCAAGTGTAACCGCCACCATCCTCCATGGGGCACAATCGCTATAAAACCATGCTTTCCTGGGGAAGGAGCAGTCAAAGACGCAAAAAAATGAAAATGTATACAGCAAGCACTATCGCACTATCTCCCATTGCCTCACTGTTGCCAAGGAAACAATTGTATCAAAGAATTAAAGTTGAAAACCTTTAACATCGTGTTCCCCTTTTAAAAGTGTAATTGTAGTGGCTGCCAAACCATTCGAACGAACATGATCTACAGATATTGTTATGTAGCCAGTAAAAAACACAGGCAACAGTAGATCAATACAACCTCTACAATTTGGTTTTCTTTGGCTGAAACCTGGTTGAAAGAAGGCAATAATCCTATATAGATGAATTAGGTCCAGATAACTTCTCCATTATCAACTGATACATAAGTGAACTTGCTAGATACGAACTTAGGTTGCATCAGATTAAAAGGAAATTAGGACATCCTTCCAACCCGACCCAAAAATATCAACTCCCAATTTAGGAATAAGAAGTTAAGACGGCCAAGACTGCTTTCTTCGCCGATTGCTTCAACCAAGTAGACAATTTGGCAAAGGAGCTTTACAGAAATCATTGTCGACTTTACGTCTCCAACTGCTTTATAGGGCTCCATCCCCCATTCTAAAGAGCTAAGTAGGTGTCTAGCCAGTTTCTTGAGGAGAAGACCCAAAACAGCAGACTAAATCCTGTGTTACAATTCTGTTTGGCAAATGTAGCGACTTCGATTCTCGATCCAACAGCTAACGGGATTGTCTTTGTTTTAAAGCTGATCTCGGTCATGGTACTCAAAGGAGTTGTTGCCCAAAGCGGTCTGTCAGGCTCCCTGTCCGAACTCTGCTGTGCCAGAATTATTAAGCTTCTCGTTCGACCCCTCAGTTCTGATTGCTTAAGACATATTTAATTTTGCGTTCTAATTTCTCGACAGATACCCGCTTTCTCTACAAAACTGCAAAACTCAAGCCACTGCTCAAACATCCTTCACATTTAGCCAGTGATCTGAACAACTTTTGACTCATCTCAGGGCTTCAATTTCTAAGTAAGATACTTAGAAGATTGTATTAGCAAAATTATAAATGCATTGAAGGTAATGGATAGTAAACTCCTCTCAGGCCCGGTTACGCCCAGGCAGCGCTAGTGAGTTTGGCATTACCTCGATTACGAAGGATTTGAGGAGGCTGGTTGAAGGTTGTAGTTTCGGGGTTGTGGTTCTTCTAGATATGTCCTCATCCTTTTACACCATAACGTAATCCACCTTATTGACCTGTCTCAGTAAAACTGGCACTCCAGGACTAAGGCCTAAATGGATTGATTCCTTTGTAAAGGACCACAAACCGCTTCTTTGCATCCTTTGAACGCTAAACCCAATACAATCAGCTGTACTGTCACACAGGCCTCGTATTTGTCCCACCTCCATTTCAAAATATTTGTTGCCTTTAGTCACACTATGAGACTCTATCAAAACTGAGTATTACATTTATGTAGATGATACTTAGCAGATTGGGAAAAGGAAAGCCTACCAGAACGTCATTGGCCGTGGTGGTAGGTGGATGTCCAATCATTTCTTTACATTAAACCCAACTAATACTGTGTTACTTGGCAACAGAAACTTTTTGATAATTACAATCCATGTCGATGGCCTAAAGTTATGGGTTTCCATCTAATTTAATCAAGTTTAGTATGTAATCTGGGCACCTACAATAACGCCGACTTGCCATTAGAGCCACAGAGGGAAAGTTGTCCAACACCTGCTGGGATCAACAAAAGAACATCGAGAATGTTCTAATGGACATTAATGAGGAACACTATATTCCCATAGCCAATGCCCCAATTCAGTCCAAGTTTTAAAAAAAAATGTACTGGCAGTAAAAACATACAATACAATGATCTATGCATTTAGAGGCAACTTGAAAATCAATTGACATACCTGATCCACAGTATTTAACATCACATTGTCGACGACATCATTATACATACATACCTTATATATTTACAATCTATGTAAATGACTTAACACACGAGGTCTTGAAATGCAGTCCAAGTTTAACTATGGAAATTTCGTTTGTTTTGTCTCAGGATACCCAACAAACTAACGGAAACACTGAAGCAACCAAACATCAGAATAACTTGCCAACAATGCTATAAAGCAAGACATTCCTCCTAGCCTTTAGAACATTTCTCAAAATGTGTCTTTTTTAATCAATGAAATTTCTGGGATTTCCCTGCCTTGTTCTTTGTTTTAACTTCATACCACCTTTGCTCTCTTTCTGTGCTCGCGTGATCAAGGATATTATTACATTTTAACACCATTATATTTTGATGGACGTTTCAGCTCAATTAATACATTCATTCTGACCTTGCAATAACTCAACAAAACATAACATAGACTTCTGAGGGTGCAAGAAGTCACTGATTAGATGGGCCACAGGTGCAGGGCCTGCCTTTGTGTGGGCCACATTTGATATAGTTTCAAAGGGGAGATCCCCAAAGAATGTGACTGGTCCTCTATGCTGTGTAGCTGAGGCCAGGTTCACTGCACACACTTGGAAGTCAAACAGAGATTCAATAGAATAAACAACAGATTACCTGAGATACTTTGTCAGACCTCATGACTTTCTGCACGTAAACCTTTGCGTCTTAGCTGCCACGACTCTCTTAGGGCCATCAAGTGGGCCAGTCTCCAGGAAAAGTCATTAAAGGATTAGCCAGGGTCCTGTTATAGCTGACAGCATGCAGCAACCTACCCTGCGGAACGCCGAGATTCCGAATTTAGCACGCAGGGATCTAAGGTATAGTGCACAGTAATCACAACACGAGGATCCACAAACTACAGCACATAGCAAACCTACCTGCAGTGTACAGGAAAGGAAAGTACTGCAAGCAGTGATCAAAACTACAGCAAGGAAGGGGCTTGGCTGGAGCAGAACCCCTGCTTGCCAGGGCAAGTTCCACCAATGCTATTAAGAATAAACGAGTCTACCATCTTCACACCTGTGCCACCCAGAAACAGGCTGGTGACGAACAACCTGTTCACCAATAAACATGTCTCAGATGCATCTGTTTATAGACCATGAGTTTCTCTTTCGCTTATTTGTGACTGATATATACATTTATCTGGCTCCCTGTAACCACTGCTCACCAAGTGCTGCACCTCGGTCACTGCTGGGTGGAACCAAAGGACATTTACCTGGCTGCCCGTGTCCGGCGCTCGACATCTGCTGCACCTCTTTCACTGCTTGGGCGAACCAATGGGCATTTATCTGGCTGCCCACATCCAGTGCTTACCGAGTGCTGCACCTCTGTTGCAGCTGGGTGGAACCATAGAGCATTTACTTGACTGCCTGTATACAGTGCTCGCCACGTGCTACACCTCTGTCGCTGCTGGGTGGATCCAATGGGCATTTACCTGGCTGCCTCTATCTATTGCTCGATGAGCGCTGCACCTTTGTCGCTGCTGAGTGGAACTAATGAGCATTTACCTGGCTGCCCCTATCTAGTGCTCACCAAGTGCTGCACCTCTTTTGCTGCTGGGTGGAACCACTGGGTACTTACCTGGCTGCCTATGTCCTTTGCTCGCCTTGTGCTGCACCTTTATCATTGCTGGTTGGACTCAATGGGCATTTAGTGGAGAGGTGTGGTGCAGCGGCCATGGCATCTGACTTCGGAACACAGGGTTCACGGTTCGATCCCCGGCTCTGGCGGCAGCTCAGCACCATGTGACTCCAGGCAATAGCTCACATAATTTCCATGACAGCCCCCAGCGCCTTGAGACTCGTAAGGGTGAGTAGTTCGCGCTTGACAAATACGGATTTACATTTACCTGGCTGCCTGTATCCAGTGCTCGCCAAGTTGCTGGGTGGAGTCAACGGTCCTTTCTCTGGCGGCCCGTAACCGCTGCATGCCCTGGCCAACTCCTCTGTCGTTTAGTCGAACTGAGTGGCACTGCCAACTCTTGTTGGCAGGCAAATCTCTTTTACAAGATTGGCATTGGGCTTTAGCCCCAATGGTCCTGTTTGCCGGAGTTTTCCTTTTATAAATCATACTCAGTCACTACTTCTTCAGTTAACCTAATACTCTCCTTCTACAGACACTGCTCGTTGTTGCCTGAGCTGGCTACTGCATCTACCCAATAATTTGATATCTGGTGCCTCCATCACCAGATGGTGGATGTATACTCACATGATCGCTGCATGATGCCTCTGCAATCATCTGCATGACTGCCTAGATGGCCAACTGCATAACCTCTTAAGGACATGTGGTATTACAGACTGTGTAACAGCTTGTGACAGCTTTACATAACAGATTGCATGGCAAACTACTTACAACCAAAGGTCTCTAATGTTGCAAGTATCCCCTCAGAGTGGCGGGATAGCCATCTGATAAGTGCTTATCTCCCAAACAAGCCTTTCTAAACCCTTTCCCACACATATCCATCCTAGATTCATCCAATACCTCGTCCCCTCCCTAATCCACTTCTAGAGACTCTTCCCTCCTCCATCTCTCCTTTACTTATCCCACACCTCCTCCTACTCATAGGATCCCCAAATAAACACTTTCTAGACCCTTCCCTCTTCTATCCCTCCGCTATCCTGTTCCATCTAACTAACAGACTCACATGTCCACTGCTCAAATTAATTTCATATTTCCCTATGCAATAATTAACCACTAATACTTTTTTGTGTTCCAAAGTAGAGGGCTACTCGTAGAAAAGTGCTTTGACGCCTCATCAGCGGTAGTAAACGCTGTATTAATGCAATTACGATTAAGTGAATCATCGGATGTAGAATGTGCCATTTAAAGTCTAATATATATAATACATGTATGCAGCACTCTCAGCTACAGCATGCAAAGATTAAAATTATTGCATGCAGCCATCCAGTCTAAGGCATGCAGAGAAACCATCTAGAGCATCCCAAATACAGCATTCCAGCTCTCTAAACTAGTGCGCAGTGATCCCAACTACAACAGGCAGAGGTGCAAGTTACAGCGTCCAGCAGTTCCAAAAACAGCATTCCAGCTCTCTAAACTAGTGCGCAGTGATCCCAACTACAGCATGCAGAGGTACCAGCTACAGATCCAGCAATCCCAAATACAGCATTCCAGCTCTCTAAACTCCAGTGGGCAGTAAACGCAACTACATCAATCAGACGTGCTAGCTACAACATCGAGCAATCCAAAATACAGCATTCCAGCTCTCTAAACTCCAGTTTGCAGTGATCCCAACTACAACAGGCAGAGGTGCAAGTTACAGCGTCCAGCAATCCCCAAAACAGCAATCCAGCTCTCTAAACTACAGTGTGCAGTGAACTCAACTACAACAATCACAGGTGCTAGCTACAGCACCCAGCAATCCCAAATATTCTAGCTCTCTAAACTCCTATGTGCAGTGAACCCAACTACAACAATCAGACGTGCAAACTACAGCATTCAGTAATCCCAAATACAGCATTCCAGACAGTTCTCTAAACTCCAGTGATCCCAACTACAACCGGCACAGATGCCAGATACAGCATCCAGGGGTGCTTTTCAACTACCGGACCTGCATGACAAACGCTCCTGCCGTGAGGGAAACGGCTGTGGGGCTCTCTGCTCGTTGACAGCGCCGTGAGGGCAACGGCTAGGAACTTCAATACCCAGGTGACCCTGGGACTACCGGCGCACCGCTGACACGCCTGGCTGCGCCCAGAGGCGCTACATAGCGGAGGAGCGCTGAGCGCTCAAGCGGGGTGCTTTTCAACTACCGGACCTGCATGACAAACGCTCCTGCCGTGAGGGAAACGGCTGTGGGGCTCTCTGCTCGTTGACAGCGCCGTGAGGGCAACGGCTAGGAACTTCAATACCCAGGTGACCCTGGGACTACCGGCGCACCGCTGACACGCCTGGCTGCGCCCAGAGGCGCTACATAGCGGAGGAGCGCTGAGCGCTCAAGCGGGGTGCTTTTCAACTACCGGACCTGCATGACAAACGCTCCTGCCGTGAGGGAAACGGCTGTGGGGCTCTCTGCTCGTTGACAGCGCCGTGAGGGCAACGGCTAGGAACTTCAATACCCAGGTGACCCTGGGACTACCGGCGCACCGCTGACACGCCTGGCTGCGCCCAGAGGCGCTACATAGCGGAGGAGCGCTGAGCGCTCAAGCGGGTTGTTTTTCAACTACCGGACCTGCATGACAAACGCTCCTGCCGTGAGGGAAACGGCTGTGGGGCTCTCTGCTCGTTGACAGCGCCGTGAGGGCAACGGCTAGGAACTTCAATACCCAGGTGACCCTGGGACTACCGGCGCACCGCTGACACGCCTGGCTGCGCCCAGAGGCGCTACATAGCGGAGGAGCGCTGAGCGCTCAAGCGGGGTGCTTTTCAACTACCGGACCTGCATGACAAACGCTCCTGCCGTGAGGGAAACGGCTGTGGGGCTCTCTGCTCGTTGACAGCGCCGTGAGGGCAACGGCTAGGAACTTCAATACCCAGGTGACCCTGGGACTACCGGCGCACCGCTGACACGCCTGGCTGCGCCCAGAGGCGCTACATAGCGGAGGAACGCCTCCCGCCCCGTGGGACGCGCGCGGGCTAAGCCCGGGCAAAGGGCGGGCCGTCTGTGGCCGTCCGGGGCAGGAGGCGGCAGGGCAGGGCCACCCACCTAAAATCCACCGTACAGGTTTCAGTTCGTGGTGCCTCGCTGTGGGGCCGGAACCCAGCATGTCAACACGCTCCGGTAAGGCCTTGAGGGGTGGCGGCGAAAATACCCCTGGGGGCACTATGTTTGGCTCTATGGACAAGTTCCTTACTAGGGTGGCGGCTGTCATCGACAATGAACTCGCCATATCAGAACGGCGCCTTTCTCTTGACTTTCCTCCTTTCAAAAGCACTTCTCCAGCAATACTGTTGTCCTCACTAAACTCTACTTCCCTTGCACGTTTGCCTGGGGACCTATCTGGGGATTCTTACATTGCACCATTAGAGGGTGGTACAGACGGGGCAGAAATCTCACAGACTGGTAATCACTCCACCAGCCCTTGTGCCGTGCTTACAGAGCCCTGCACCGAGTCTTCCATAGCATGTCCACCTGGCAACCAGTCCCAACACTACCCTGATGTTCCTGCTCTCGACCCACAACCTCCCCCTAAGTCTCGTTCTACCCAGGGGCTCAACAAAAGGAAGGGGAAAAGGGCAATCCACACTCGAAAGGGCTGTCCACCCTCGTTTACTAAGTACGCTAGGTGCCCGCCCCAGAGGGGTCTTTCTTCCCCGGGCGCCGTAGGTCCTGTAGTCTCAGGGATTCCCATTACCGCTCCAATTGCAGTTGACACAGTACTACCTTCCTTGCTGGTCCCATCAGCGTCTAACCTAGCCAATGTGGGTCCCTCTCTGGAGTCAATCGAGAAGCTGGTCAGGTCTCTTTTGGTACCACTTACTGACCAAGTTAAGAGGTTGGGGGATAGGCTTGACTGTTTTGAACAGGCAACCAGGGATAATTTCTTTTCCCTCAAAACCCTGTTCAAACTTCAGCCAAAGCTCAGTGAGGATAAGACAGACAGGATAGATAAGAACACTAGGATAGAGGTTACAGAGACACCCCCTTCAGGAGAGCAGCTGCCGCCGCCGCCTAAGCGACCAGCCTCTGGGAAGACTGTCGCGGTTGCCCCTCAGGATGGCCCTAGGCAGAAAAGGTCGAATGTCTCCACCCATACAGCCCAAGTGCATGCTATCCCTCCCCCAGTAGTAACAACCCTGGCGCCTACTCAAGGCCTAAGGCAACATCAGAAGGGAGGAACGGCCCCAACTTCACAAACTGGGGCCGATTCCCTTGTTACAACTGGTGGCTTGGCATCAACCCCTAAGGCTATACCCATTCCTGTCCCACCTACAAACCCTCCTCCCTCAGGCTCTCCTGAGAATCTAAGACGAAAGTGTCCCCCAGTTAACCTCCCCCCTGAGTGCCACCCGTACGTTGTTATCCTTACCAAAGTCCCCCCTATCGGGAGTACCCAGCAGGAAAACCATCAGTCACTTAAGAATAAGGTCATCCACTGGCTGAGAGCCTACAGGCCCTTGCCTTCAGGAGTGGATGGAATTATTCTTGGTGTACGCAGGGTGGGATGGATTGGAAACGGGAAAAAATCTCTCGAAGGGGATTGCGTGGTGATAAATTTCCAAGATGTCAGGGTTGCCCATCTGATATGCTCCCAAGGACAATCCACGGTTGGAACGGGTATCGAAGTCGTCGACTTAACATTCTTTTACCCCCGGTCCATTACGAACTCTTCCCCCATTCACCCCGGGCAACCCACCCACATCAGCAGTTCTGGGGGCCAAATTCCTGTGGAGAATACCATTCACGGCCACTCTCCCCTGGGAGTTTTCCCACAGCGGCCATTCCAGGCTCCAGTGATACCGAACTGGGAATCCTGGGGTTGCTGACTCTGGGATGTTTCCGGGGAGGTCCCTGTGGCTCCGAGCCCTGCTGTTGTCCCAATACCTTACCTTAAAACAAATAGCCACTCGTCCTCATCGCAAATTCAGGCTATAGCCGAGCTTGTAGAAGAGCAAGGGGTGACCGAGGCACCTTTTAACCTGCTGGCTGGCCTCCCTGGTGCGGGTGTTTTGGACATACCGCTCCCTGTCGAGGATTGTCGCATTACGGCTGTGACGGACCCCCCGATTAGGGTTTTCAGCTGGAATGTGGCGGGCCTCGAGAGGAAGCTAGCACTGCCGGACTGGAACGAGCTTGTGGAGCAATACTCCATATGCCTGTTCCAGGAAACCTGGAGCCGGGTGCCCCTACACAAGGCGGGATATTCCACCCACTTTTTGCCGGCAGTACATAGTGCAACTGGTAGGGGCCGCCCTTCGGGTGGCCTACTTATTTGGGTGGCCTCAAATCTTAATTGCAGGGTGGTGGAGCGGGACACTAATTGCCCGGATCTCCTTAATATACTGTTGAGAAATTCCCAGGGCCGAGTCATCTTAAACATTTTTAACATCTACGCCCGAGGCACAAAGGGGGGTAGAGAATCCCCAGTAATAGCTTGTCTGGAAGCTCAGCTCCGCTTATCTTCACATAGGTCATGTACCCTGTTGGCGGGTGACCTGAACTGCACCTTCGAGCCTCTGGATCTAGAAATCCTATCAGACCAAGAGGAGCATGATAGTGGGTGGGGGATTCCGACCCTCGAGCTTAGTCCTATTAAAAAGTGGACAGAAGTGGCCCTCCAGATCAACTCACTAGCTTTGGAGTTTGGTCTCAGGGCTGCCAATGGCAGGACAAGGTCCGACAAAGCAGGGGCCCACACCTACAACAGGCCAGGGCACATGTCACGGATCGACTATTTTCTCCTTGACATACACCTGTGGAGCATGGTGGAGGACATGGTGATTGTACCATCGGTAGAGAGTGACCACAATCTCCTGTCCCTCACCTTGTCCTACAGGTGTCTTAGTATCACCGCAAGTAGATTTTCTAGCAACCCCGCCCCGGACCTGTCAGTGGTTACAAACTGTGGACGACGTCTAAAGTGGGCGAAGTTGGCACTTTCAGAGGAGAAAACTTCTGCCATTAGGCAGCTCCTTGCTTCAGCCCTAGTCAATCTCGACCCCCAAGAGGAAGGGCTGATGGAGGTGGAACCTAGGTACTGCGTCATAACTAAGGCTATTAGTGACCTCTTTGTAATTCCAGCTAATTCGAGCAGAAGGAAACCAGGTTCACGATCGGGACAGGGCTGGTACAATCAGAAGTGTAGGGAGGCGAAGTCACTTCTTATCGAGGCAGTCAAGTCCAAATTACCATCCAAGGCTAGGGAGGCAAGAAGATACTATGCACTCTGCCAAAAAAATGCAAGGAGGGAGTGGGAGGTTAATTTCTGGCAGGACCTCCTGTCTGCCAGTCGTGGGAAAGATGCCAAAGGTTTTTGGGACTTGGTGGGCAAAAGGAACCGTCCTGACGATACCCGGAGGACCTGTACCATCAATGCCCAGACTTGGTTTTCTCACTTCCAAAAACTTTACTCTGCTGTTGAAGGCCCACTTAACGATACTTTTAACCTCCCACCCTTTATCCTAGCTCGTGACCTGGAACTTTTTTCTGTCTTGGATGTAACAAAGCAGATTAAAACCCTGGTCCCATTGAAAGCAGCTGGTCCGGATGGATTACCAGGCGATATCCTCCGCGCCTATCCGGAAGAATGGGGGGTACTAATTTCTGCACTCCTCAACGCAATCATTGGGGGAGGCCCTGTGCCAGACTCCTGGAGAGGTGCGGAGGTGGTCCCCATCTACAAAAAGGGCAGTCGGGATTTACCCGGGAATTATAGGCCTATAAGCCTAATAGATTCAAGCCAGAAATTGGCGGGGAAAGTCATCTTGGGGAGGATCTCCCAATGGGTGGACGATAATCACATCCTGTCCGATATGCAAGCCGGGTTCCGCTCAGGTACAGGAACCATCGAACAGGTCTTCAGGCTCTTGTTAGTATACTGGAAGGTGGTGGTGCTGGGCAAAGGCAGTCTTTACTTGGCCTTTATTGACCTCAAGACTGCCTTTGACCTGGTACCCAGGGAGGAACTCTGGAGGGTCCTTCACGGTTTAGGGATGCCCCCGTACATATTAAACCTCCTTATCAACCTGCACACCAACACCTATGCCCAGGTTAGATGGGGGTTGAATGGGGAAAAGACCGACAAGATCAGGGTCGAGAGGGGAGTAAGGCAGGGCTGCGTTCTGGCCCCTACCTTATTCTCCCTCTACATTAACGGGGTGGTAGATCACCTATTGGGCGAACCAGCAGACGCTCCCACCCTGGGAGGAGTAAAAATTCCAACCTTGCTGTTCGCCGACGACACCCTCCTCATCTCTAAAACCCCCCAAGGCCTCCAGATACTGCTGAACCGCTTTCAGGACTTCTGTACCACTAAGGGCCTAGTTATTAATGTAGATAAGACCAAGTACCTAGTTATACATCCACCTCGCAAACTTGGCCGCCCTCCCATCCTGAACTCCATACCCCTAGAAAGAGTGGCAGAATTTGATTATCTGGGAATCCGACTGAACGATGTGATGAGCTGGACCGCCCACATTGACAAAATGACATTGGCCCACAAAAGGGTGGGGGGCGCTATTCTTAAGGAGTTTAACAACTCTTCAAAACATTGTGTTGCCCCTCTACTTGAGATATACAAAGCACGTGCGGTCCCTGCGTCACTCTATGGAGCGGAACTGTGGGGCTCGGGCAAAGTCGACTCACTGAGCAAGGCTGAAAATAAATTCATCAAGGATCTCCTTGCCATTCCATCGAGTAGCCCGACCATCCCAGTGCTCATGGACACTGGCTGCAAAGCCATAAGGGACCAGGCTCGGCTTCGACCCCTTTTGCTTTGGGCACGTCTGTGGAGGGTCCCGGAGCTAAAATCCTATGCCAATGGTCTGGCAGAGGTGATGCATTCTGACGGTTGGCATCGCATCAAATGGCTGAAGGATATAAAACAACTTTTAGGGGACCTAGGCCTGGACTCATGCTGGCGAAACCACTCCGCTCCTCCGAAGGAGATCTTAAAAAAACTTTTCTGGGAGTGGGTCTGTATGAAGCGCTTGAGAAGCCAGCAGCACTGCAAAACCACCGCAGCTTTTCTGCTGATTAAAGACGCTGTCATGTATGAGCCGTACATGGACATTATATCAGTGGCTATGGATAGGTCCTTGTACATTAAGTTTCGGTTAGGAACCCTACCCTTGGCCGACTTCTGCTCGAGGTGGAATAAATCCCAGCCTACATCATGCTTCTGTGCTCTCTGTCAAGACAAGCCAGAGACGGTGCCACATTTTCTTTTTGAATGCCCGGACTACGGTCGCCCCAGATCACGTTGGCTCGGTCCCATCTGCAGAGAACTGGGTACTCGTCAGCACTCCGTTGCACTCCGGATTCTCTTAACTAACACAGCCCCTCCCATTGTTTGCGCTGTTGCTAAGTTTTTAAAATGGGCTTGGTTGATTAGAACTAGAAGACTGTCCATATCAATTTAATTCTCTTTTTATCTAATTTATGCTGACTTAATGCGTTTTATCTTTTTACTAAATGTACAGTCTTACTTTTTTCGACATGCTGTTTTTATCTTTTGTACTGCTTTTATGATATGTGCATATCGAAATAAAGCAATCAATCAGAAAGCATCCAGTAATCCCAAATACAGCATTCCAGCTTTCTAAATTCCAGTGTGCAGTGAGCCCAACTACAACAAACAGACGTACAAACTACAGCACCCAGTAATCCCAAATACAGCATTCCAGCTCTCTAAACTCCAGTGTGCAGTGAGCTCAACTACAACAGGCACAGATGCCAGCTTCAGCATCCAGTAATCCCAAATACAGCATTCCAGCTTTCTAAATTCCAGTGTGCAGTGAGCCCAACTACAACAAACAGACGTACAAACTACAGCACCCAGTAATCCCAAATACAGCATTCCAGCTCTCTAAACTCCAGTGTGCAGTGAGCTCAACTACAACAGGCACAGATGCCAGCTACAGCATCCAGCGGTGCACTTTGCAGCATTCAGTCAGTAACGCAGAGCTACAGTTGGTAGCAATACTAACTACAGCATACAGTGATCGTAACTATAGCAAATAGTTAACGCAGGTGCATTGTACAGTAATATAACACATACTTGTTGAGCGTGACTGCCACCCAGAGGGTAACCTGGCGCTTTGACCTTAACTTTACCTACATATAGCGGACATTACACTACCCTTGGAAAGAGGTGGCATTTAAGGCCCTTTTTGAAGGAGGACAGATCCTGCCTTCTCCGTAATGACAAAGGTAGAGAATTCCAAAGCTTAGCGGCAGTGAAGCTGAAAGAACGGCCGCCCATCCTCACCCTTTTAATCCTAGGGACTCTCGCTAGGAAGGCAGAAGAGGATCTAAGATTTCTAGCAGCTGAGTACCAGGAAAAAAGTTCCTGCAGCATCACCGGTCCCAAACCGTGAAGGGCTCTAAAGACAAGGCAAGAGGCCTTGAAACAAATCCGCTGGTGAACTGGCAGCCGGTGGAGGTCCAAAAGTGCAAGGGAAGAGGAAGCGGAGCGTGGACGAGAAAGAGCCAACTTAGCTGCCATATTCTGAACACGCTGCAGCTTCATAATCAGAATGTTAGGGGCTCCCAGAAGCAGCGCATTGCAGTAGTCAAGCCTACTGAGAATGATACTGTGCACTACTTCAAGTCTTTCCAAAGGAGGAAGTAAAGGGAGGACTTTCCGCAGAGTGCGAAGCAGCAGCATGCATGTCGCAGTGGTTTTATTAACAAAAGCGTCCAGCTGAAGACTGGGCCAAACGTGACACCCAAATTACGAGCAGACTCTGCTGCGGCCACTGTGCCTAGAATGGAAGTAGGCCAAAACTCCTCAGGCAGGGGGTGAGGCGTGCGATCCAAAGAACAGTGCAGTACCTCAGTTTTTGACCCGTTAAACTGAAGAGAATTTTGGCGTAGCCAATCCGCCGTGGAATTCATGCAGCGATGAAATGTTTCCCTAGAAACTGCAATAACTGCATCACTACCCTCGAAGGAGAAGATGAGTTGGGTGTCATCGGCATAATTGATGACTGATATGCCGAAAGACTTGATCAATCTAATCAGTGGGCAGAGGTACAGGTTAAATAAAATAGGGCTAATCGCCGAGCCTTGGGGAACACCCTGTTACACCTTTCTAATACCAGACCGAAAAGGCGGCAGAGCCACCGCTTGCTGCCTATTACAAAGATAAGAAGTCAGCCAGTCCAGGGCAGTGTTCACCTTCTAGTACCAGACCGAAAAGGCGGCAGAGCCACCGCTTGCTGCCTATTACAAAGATAAGAAGTCAGCCAGTCCAGGGCAGTGTTCACCACAGAGTGCAGTGATCCTAACTACAGTATGACGAAATCCCTACTACAGCATCCAGCGATCATAAACACAGTTTAGAGATACAAAATAAGACAAACAAGATTCCAACTACAGCATATAGCCAGGGCCGCCGGAATAATGCAATTGTGCATCCGCATGGGTTTTATATCTCCATATTTATAGATTTGCTGCATTTGCCACATAGTCCACCATCTGCTGCATAATCTGCAAATTTTTATTTAAAAAAAACATGTGTTTCTAGCTCAAACAATTCAAACGTTACTAAAGACACAGCGACACGTGTTGCTGCGCATTGGAAGGCCCTTTCCAAAGGCTGGTTGGTCACTTTCTGTTGCTTATTGCTAAATGTAGGTGTTAAACTGGTACTAAAGAGGTGCATCCAATGACCAGACAGTGTTAACAAGTGTAAAAATGAGAAAATAAGGAATTCTATCACAAAGTGTGCCGAAATACAATCCATAATTTGCCTTTGCTTGCCACATAATTTGGCCCTCCCCTGCCACATAATTCCAGTGGTCCTGCAAATAGAGCGTCACACTAAAGTACACACCAATCCCATTTACACCACGCAGCACCCTAAACCTCAGTTTGCACCATGCAGCAACCTAAACTAAATTTCACCTATCCTAAAGCAACTCCATTGGCTGCCAATCAAGCATAGAATTTGTTTTAAGTCTTTCCTTATTGCAGGGGCGGCTTTTGCCTTTGAGTGGAGGACAAGCTCCAGAGCTGAAAAAAAGAAAGTAATAGAGTTTATTTCTTACTATTTTATTTTTCACCAACCTGCAAGTGTCAGGACAGGGAGGGGCCAGTGCTGCTGAGTGGCAGCAGCAGGGAGCTGTGTGCATGTCTCTGTGGCTGGCCATCTTGGGTCGGCCAGCCAGACATTTGCAATTTAAAGTTCTCTAACCCAGCTGTCTTAGACGGCTGGGTTAGAGAAAGCGCTGGCCTCCAGTGCTCTTAGCAGCGCTGAGAGAGCATGCTCGATCCAATCCTGGCGCTGTTCTCATGCTGTGAGAGCAGCACCAGGATTGGGTAGTGCAGTTTTCCTGGTCCAGAGCTTCCAGAAGGAGAGAAAACACCCAAGGGAGAAAAAGGTCGTGTGGCAACTTAGAAAAGTAAGTCAAATTCTTTTTTTTGTGCCCTGCCTCACCACCCGTGGTACAAGCCAGCCGTCAGTGCCCTATTGTCCATAGGATTCTCCACAATGTTTTACCTACTCTAGTAGTTAAATAATGTAGTGTGCATGCTCCCACTCTTAGGCTTCATTTTTATGGCACATTTGTTCTTTCAGTGTCTGGAACTGGGTTAGGCTCTTTTAGGGGGCGTACCTATTCGTATGTTGTACCTATAGGTATGCTGCCACACAGGAACAAAACCTGCTACCTGCTGAAATGTGAAGCCAAGTGTTGATTGTTCAGTTCACAAGAGTACTGAAAAATATGTTATTTAATATAGCTTACAAAAGCTAGAGCATTGTTATCAAGTGCCAAGAAGCTACGGCATTCACAAGATGTATAAATAAATAAAATATAATAAACAGCATTTGCAATTACAGAATGCATTCAATTTACAGGGTGCAGCAATCAGAGCTACAGCAAACAATGATTCCACCCGGCGAGGTCAACTACAGTATCCAAGGATCCAAACTACAGCATTAGCTGATCCAAACTACAACACCCAGCTATGTAACCTACGGCATTCCACTGTCTGAACTACAGTATGCCGCTATCCCAGGTAGAGCATGCAAAGATTAAAACTAAAGCATGCAGCAATACCAACTACAGCAATCCGAGAACCAAGTTACGTTATGCAGTGGTCCCATCTACAGCTTACGCTTTCCCATAAGGCAACCATGAGGCATACATTCATGAACTTGCAAATATACAAAATTACAGTTGGCAAAACTAAATATTAGCCCTTTTAAACAATGTGTTATCCTTTATAAGAGGACCTACAAGGATTATCTTTTGTCCACTTCACTGCTGTCTAATATTGTATCAGCACTTGCAATGTTAACTTAAATCCCTACCTCTATTATTTTCTACGGAAGGATGTTGCAGTACCAGTGGTTGGCCATCTGTGGTGCTGCTGGACTTACTCGAGCTCAGCGATAGAGTACATCTGCTTCTGTTTTGATTTTTGTTTGGCTGAAGTAGGTTTAGATGTGCAGTTTGTGAACAGGAATGGGCTTATTAATTTGTGGATGGGTGCATATCCCTCCCATAACTCCTCTGACTGATTTACGTATGGCTGGGTTCAAACTGGAATGGCATGGGAAGCAAAATAATTGAGGAATTTAGGCCCAGATATCTGTACTTGGGTGAATGTCTGACATTGTTCTGCATTCTGTCCATCAATTGTTCTTTTTGCATTTGAGAACCCAACAACAGCATCCAGTGATCCGAGCAACAGCTCCCAGCAATCCCAATACAGCATTCTGAGAACCCAACCACAGCATCCAGGGATCCCAACTACAGCTCCCAGCAATCCAACTACAGTGTTCAGAGAACCTAACCACAGCAACCAACGATCCCAACTCAGCACCCAGCAATTCAACTACAGTGTGCAGAGATCCCAACCACAGCAACCAACGATCCCAGCTACAGCACCCAGCAATCCAACTACTGCGTGCAGAGAACCCAACCACAGCATCCAGTTATCCCAGCTGCAGCACCCAGCAATCCAACTACAGCATGCAGAGTCCCCATCTACAGCAATCAAAGATCCCAGCTACATCACCCAGCAATCCAATTACAGCAACCAACGATCCCAGCTACAGCACCCAGCAATCCAACTACAGCGTGCATAGATCCCAACCACTATTCAGCAAAAAACAAGGGGGACCCAATAAGTACCTAGGGACCTTGGGCAATCAACTATTAAGGAGAACCATGGTCCATAGGGTTAAGTTTTTCACAAAACAAATGAAAATATAGACTCCAATCAGTACTATATTAGCCAGTTTTTTCAGTGCCCAGCCGGGCCTGAAATTTTATTAAAGTATAAACACAATTAAAAGACCACCAGAGAGGTCTAATGCAAAAGCTGATAGGGTACAAGCCTGTACCTATCCAGAGCACACTCGGACAAGGTTCGAGGGTGAGAGGGTAAGCAAAGAAAAGAGGGTAAAGAATATCAGGCAAAAAGAACATGGGAGCCAATTGTCCCTTGCATCATTAGCACATTTGCAAAGCAAGTTCAGACAAACAGTTCCTGTAACAATATTGACACAATGGGAAAGTTACAGAACTGAAAAAGTGTCGACGGCGTTTCGATCCCTGGCTCCTAGTGAACTGGGATCATCATCAGGACTTTAACAATATATTGCCTGTATGTACTTTTTAAAGAAACTTGTTCGAGCGATCTTCAATGAACTCCTGTGAGTCTAGAGGAGACGGTTGAGTGGAGGGCTGGTGCCTCGAGATCCTAATCCAATTGGTTAGGAATGTTACTATTAACTGCTATCCTGCTTGGAATGAATCAAACGTCACGGAGGTATACAATATATCCAAAACCTCCCGAGGGTGGGCACTCGAAATATTTCAGGGTCTTTAGTGCAGAAACGATGCTGCTTTGCTCGCAATACGAGCAGAATGCGATCGGCGTGCTCAATGGCAATACGCCGGCTCCACGCAAATCCGGAAGATCCCAACCACAGCATCCAGGGATCTCAGCCAAAGCTCCCAGCAATCTAACTACAGCGTGCAGAGAACCCAACCACAGCAACCAACGATCCCAACTCAGCACCCAGCAATTCAACTACAGCATGCAGAGTCCCCATCTACAGCAACCAACAATCCTAGCTACAGCATCTAGCAATCCAACTACAGAGTGCAGAGAACCCAACCACAGCATCCAGGGTTCCCAGGTATAGAATCCAGGGATCAAAGATTACCCTTTAGCGATCCCAATGACAGGCTCCAGCTGTACAAGGGTCCAGTGATCCAACTACAGCATTTTGTGATTCCAGTAACAGCATCTAGTGATCTGTTACTGCCCCCATGATCCTACTGCATTATGTGGTGATCCCAGTTATAGTATCCTGCTATCCATTACAGCATCCAACAAATCACGTGTTTCCTGCGATGCCAATAACTGCATCCAGCTCAGGAAACTGCATCATCAACTTATCTAAACTGCGATGTGCAGACACGTAAACTACAGCATGCAGCGATTGCACCTACAGCAAACTGAACTACGGTATGAAGCGATCCCAAGTATAGCATTATGGAATTCCAACTACAGTATCCAGCTGTCTAAGTTACAGCGTGTGTCAATCTAAGCAACAGCATGCAGCGATCCCAACTATATCATGCAATGATCCCATCTACAGCATGCATCAATCCAAGCCACAGCATGCACCGATTCAGCTACACCATGCGTCAATCCAAGCTACAGCATGGGTCAATCCAGACTACAGCATGGGTCAATCCAAGCTACAGCATGGGTCAATCCAAGCTACAGCATGGGTCAATCTAAGCTACAGCATGGGTCAATCTAAGCTACAGCATGGGTCAATCCAAGCTACAGCATGGGTCAATCCAAGCTACAGCATGGGTCAATCCAAGCTACAGCATGGGTCAATCCAAGCTACAGCATGCAGCGATCCCAACTACATCATGCAGTGATCCCATCTACAGCATGCATCAATCCAAGCTACAGCATGCACTGATTCAGCTACACCATGCGTCAATCCAAACTACAGCATGGGTCAATCCAAGCTACAGCATGGGTCAATCCAAGCTACAGCATGGGTCAATCCAAGCTACAGCATGGGTCAATCCAAGCTACAGCATGGGTCAAGCTACAGCATATGTCAATCCAAGCTACAGCATGCACTGATTCAGCTACACCATGCGTCAATCCAAACTACAGCATGGGTCAATCCAAGCTACAGCATGGGTCAATCCAAGCTACAGCATGGGTCAAGCTACAGCATATGTCAATCCAAGCTACAGCATGGGTCAATCCAAGCTACAGCATGGGTCAATCCAAGCTACAGCATGGGTCAATCCAAGCTACAGCATGGGTCAATCCAAGCTACAGCATGGGTCAATCCAAGCTACAGCATGCAGCGATCCAATCTACCAATTCTCTTTACAACGCATGCTTTTACCACGCATGCTGTTACAATGCAGGTTTTACTACGCATACCATTACAACGCATATCGCTTTGGGGTGCTAGATAGTGAATAGTTTAATTTACTATTCCAACTACAGTCCCCGTGGACACTAGGGAAGGTGTTGGATGGTAAATTAAATCTATTCCCTATCCTAGAGCGCCCCCCAGCACAATGCGTTGTAATGGTTTTAGTTGTAAAACCTTTGTTGTAATAGCAATGCGGTATAAAAGTTGCGTTGTAAAGGATGTTTCCCCTAAGCGACACCATGCATCAATCCAAACTACTGCATGCAGAGATCCAAGCTACAGTATGTGTCAATCTAAACTACAGAATGGGTAAATACAATCTACAGCTGTCTAAATTACAGTATGCATCAATCCAAGCAACAGCATGCAGCATTCAAACTACAACGTGCAGTGGGTGATCCCATCAAAAGCATGCATCAATCCAAGCTACAGCATTCAGCTATCCAATCATCAGTATCCAGCTGTCTAAGCTATAGCATGCTTCAATCCAAACTACAGCATGCACCGATCCGATCGAAAGCATGCAGCTTTTTAAACTACAAAATTCAGTGGTTGCACAGATCCAAACTACGGATTCCACTATTCCATCAGCCGCATCCAGTGATCACAAATATAGAGCACAGTGATATTAACTTCAGAATTAGGTGGTCTAACTCCAACATGTAGCAGTGCAAGCATGAAGCAATCCACTGCAGTCTCCATGATGCAGCTGCAGGATGTGTAGATGTCCGGTTATTTGCTACACCATCCAGTGAAACACTACAGCATCCAGCAATCCCCACAAGAGCATCCTGCTCACCAATCTATGCATCAATACATCTAAACTACAGCATGCAGGGATCTAGCCTACAGCAGGCCGCGATCTCAACTACAGCAGGCAGCGATCTCAACTACAGCAGGCCGCGATCTCAACTACAGCAGGCCGCGATCTCAACTACAGCAGGCCGCGATCTCAACTACAGCAGGCCGCGATCTCAACTACAGCAGGCAGCGATCTCAACTACAGCAGGCCGCGATCTCAACTACAGCAGGCCGCGATCTCAACTACAGCAGGCCGCGATCTCAACTACAGCAGGCCGCGATCTCAACTACAGCAGGCAGCGATCTCAACTACAGCATGCAGCGATCTAAACTACAGCATGCAGCGATCTAAACTACAGCATGCAGCGATCTAAACTACAGCATGGAGCAATCTAAACGTTAGCATGGAGCAATCTAAACTATAGCATGGAGCAATCTAAACTATAGCATGCAGCGAACTAAGCTATAGCATGCAGCAATCTAAACTATAGGTACTAACATTAACAATGCTTCTTGCAGAGCTCAACCCTATCTCTCTGTCTATTTATCTAAAATCTCAATTCCAATAGGCACCTCTACACTGTATTGCATGTATCATTTGGAACGTATAACAAAACACCTCAAAATGATGTCATCACTACTCGGACTTATAATATCTGATCCTTAAATATTCTGTGTAATACTATCCCTCATATGGGCAGCGTCACTCTGTCTCTTCTCTTTTCTTTTCCTAAGGTAAAAAGACATGATATTTAGTCCCATTTCTTTCAAAGGAAACTCTGAATTTCTTTGGAAGTTTTCCTTGGAATTTTAACTAAACAAAAAATGAAAAAAATATTTTTTACATTTTGTATTTCATTACTCTCCTGATTCACTGGTCCTCTTGCACTCATTGGGTGTTTCACTTTTTCTCCCTTGGGGTCATTTGTTACTTCAATCCAGAACAATTTTGACAAAACACATTCTACTTTTATTTGCAGCCTTGAGAAAGCCCTGGCGTTATTCGCCACACAGGGCGAAACACGTATCGGCTGTCTGTGTTGAATGTTGAACCAATAATTTTTGGGAAAATTCTAATGAAAGTGGAATGAATCCTTTACATTTGAATGGTGTTTGCAACTAAGAGAAAAGGGATTTAGCCTGGAACTAATATACAGATAGAAAATGAACATATACTCATACCTATCCTACAGCAATCTAAACTATAGCATGCAGTGAACTAAACTACATCATGCAGTGAACTAAACTACAACATGCAGTGAACTAAACTTCAGCATGCAGATAACAAAACTGCAGCATGCTGTAATCTAAAATATAGCATGCAGCGAACCCAGCTACAGCGTGCAGCCATTTAAACTACAGCATGCAGCAATTTAAACTACAGCATGCAGCAAACGCAGGTACAGCACTTTCAACTACAGCATACAGTTTTCTCAACTACAGTATTCAGTGACTCGAACTGTGGTCTGCGGAGATTCAGACTACAGCATCCAGTTACCATATTTACAGCATCAAGTGAGCACAACTGCAGAATGAAGTTATTCTAAAATCCAACATGCACCAATGTCAGCTCCCACAATCACAACTGCAGTGTGTAGGGATGCCAACCAAAGCAGCAAGGGATCCCAACTACAATATCCAGCTAAAGTGGGAGCAAAGGTGATGCAGATTATCTGACTCCAGTAAAATTCTGCAGTATACAAGTGCGACTGATGTCTCATAGAACGTGCTGACTGTAGCATTTAATGACAGGTGTAATAAAGATTATAATGCCTGTAGCATATTATACTCAGAGTAGGGGTGATACCAAGAATACTGACTGGAGCACAGAGTATAGGGCTGCAGTACACACACCTGCATTATGCATACAGATGCTACTGTCTGTAGCACAGTGTAGCGTGCTGCATTATACACATTTGGTGCGGTACATATAATATCGAATGCAGCATAGTGCTGAGTCCTGCAATATACATAGACTGGATGCAATACAGACAATACTAACTGTACCACAGTATAGAGTGCTGCAGTATACACACAGTCGGTCTCATGAATATAATGCATACTTTGGCAGCGTGCATCAGTATACACACAGTGGATGTGATATATATAATGCTGACTGTAGCACAGTGTAGCATTATGCACACCGCTGCAGTATACATGCATATATGATTGTGGCACATTGTAGAATGCTGCAGTATGCACACAGTGGGTGTGATGCATATAAAGAGGATTGTGGCACTTTGCAGCTGTATACACACAGCTGCAGTATAAATGCATATAATATTATTGGTGGCACAATGTAGAGCGCTGCAGTATACACACAGTGGGTCTGATGCGTATAATGCATACTTTCCCACTGTGCATCAGTATACACACAGCTGCAGAATACATGCATA
Source organism: Lissotriton vulgaris (assembly GCF_964263255.1). NCBI lineage: Eukaryota > Metazoa > Chordata > Amphibia > Caudata > Salamandridae > Lissotriton > Lissotriton vulgaris. The sequence continues at coordinate 1,865,679,113 of NC_141693.1, read as the reverse complement.
TAAAATGGTTTGTGGCACAGTGTAGAATGCTGCAGTATACACATAGTGGGTCCGATGCATATAATGCGTATTGTGGCACCGAGCATCAGTATACACACAGTCGGTTTGATGCATTTAATGCTGTCTGTAGCACAGTGCTGTAGTATACACACAGCTGCAGTATACATGCATTAAATAGTGTTTGTGGCACAGTGTAGAGAGCTGCCGTATACACACACTGGGTGTGATGCATATAATGCATACTGTGGCACCGTGCATCAGTATGCACACAGTGAATGTGATACATATAATGCGGACTGTGACACAGTGTATTAGTCTCTACACAGCTGCAGTTTACATGCATATAATGTTGTCCGTGGCACAGTGTAGAATGCTGCAGTATACACACCGTGGGTGTGATGCATGTAACGAGGACTGTGGCCCTGTGCAGCAGAATACGCACAGTGGGTGTGATTAATATAATGCTGACTGTACCACAGTGCAGCAGATTACACACAGCTGCAGTATACATGAATATAATATTTTCTGTAGCACAGTGCAGTGTTCCCATATACACACAGCTTGCATCGTACAGAATATACTCACAGTAGCACAGTGCATACAGTTGCATTATACATACATATAATATTGTGTAATGCCCGCATCAGCCATGGGCGGTGTTTCCTGAAGACGAGGTGCTGCACATAGTGGTGGTGCAAATTACAGACAAAAAGCAAAGCCTGAATCTGGCCTCCCATCATCAGAAGGGGAGCGATGCAGCTGGGAAAATTATTTTCTTTGCCTGAAAAAGCTTGTGCCATACCTGCCAGTTTCCTATACTCCAAATACAATAGAAGGGAGCCGAGAATCATATCTTCGATCCGGTACACAGATCCCAGGTATGGAGTAAAAACAGAGCTCAGTCAGTCCACTGTCCACTCCTGCTCCTTTGACTGCCCTTACCCTTGAATAGTTACACACCTACTCCAGAATCATTCATTCGAGGATTAACTTTGGGTAAGAATGGTTGATGTTATCTTGACTTCGGAGACTTACTACAAGGAACTCTACATATTTATATTCTTGCAAGGGGAGCCCATAAATAATCCCAGACGTGGGTCCCTTGATCACTTTGCCACTGGATTCAAGCTAGCCTGGCTGATGAAGAGTGATACCCTGAAACCAGTCCCAGGATGCTTGTTTCCGGTCCAGGGAGGACCTGGCTTGGCAGTTCGGGCTGGACTGTTCCTGAGGCACAGGTTCAAGACTGATTTGCATATAGCTGGGTCCAAACTTGGGTGGCATAGTGAGCAGAAGAACAAAAGCTTTAACCCAGTTATTTTGATTGGGGTTGAATGTCTGATGTATTCAGCATTCCGTCCATCATTTGTTTGCATGTCACTTTTTCACCCCAAGTTGGATGGGTATGTCCAGACGTGGGTCACTTGCTCACTTTGCCACTGGATTCAAGCTAGCCTGGCTGATTAAGGGTAATACCCTGAAACTGGTCCCAGGATGCTTGTTTCCGGTCCAGGGAGGACTTGGCTTGGCAGTTCGGGCTGGACTGTTCCCATGAGGCACAGGGTCAATACTGATTTGCATATAGCTGGGTCCAAACTGGGGTGGCGTAGTGAGCAGAAGAACAATGGATTTAACCCAGATATTTTGAATGGGGGTGAATGTATCACATAAACATAGTAAGGCAGAGCCCCAGTGGAGGGACAATTTATAGACATAGTTGCAGTGTGTTCTGGAAGCACTCCATGGAACAGAAAATTACATTTATTGCCTTTATTTATTTATTGTTTATCCGACATTAAACATACTGCAAAAGTCACGTGCTTCTCAATGAAATAACATCAATAAAAATACCAAAGAACATAATCCGAGAAACAATCCTCAACCAGCCATCACAATTTATAAAAGTTTATAAAATATCTTTAGGTTCGGTGTATGAGTCAGGCAGAGAGGAATTCCCATACGCAATTCCACATCTCCTGATATTGCGTGGGCCAATGTTTCCACACCCAGTTTCCAGAATTTTGGAAAACTGGACCCAATTTTACTGTATGGTAATTCTGTCTAGTAAAATTGCATACAGCTTTGGCTTCAGCTGCAGGCAAGCCTCTTACCCATTTTTAGGTCTCATCTAGGCAGCGCTTGCTCCCTTCGAGACAGGTTGTGTGCAGAATATGGGATTTAAACTCCGCCCAGCACTTCTGATTAGTAGGCCTGCCTTTTGGAAATTCCTTTACTGTGGTTGGTCAATAGTGTCCATTTGTTCAACCTTTACGCGCTTGGTTCCCACCCACGGGACATAACCGATTGTTTCTTTTGGTTGGCCATCTCTCGCCATCTGTTGCCTCCCCTCTCACATTATTGCTGCCATCCTTCCTGGTTTTCTTTGCAGTGCTTGCTAACTTTTGTAGCAATTGTGGCACGCCACACTTTAGTTTTAAACATCTTAAGCTAAAGCATGGAGTGCCGCAATTGTTACAAAAGTAACTCAATTTTAACAAAATAATCTGCAGCCGTACAACTATTTTTTTCTATTAATTGACTTTGTGCAATGGCGGCACCCTGCGCTTTAGCGTCAAACATCTAAAGCACGGCGGGCCGCCACTGCTACAAAAGTCCATAAATAGATAAACAAAGGTGGGCGGACACCACATTTCTTTTTCATTTATTTACTTTTATGGCAATCGTAGCATGCCGCACTTTATTTTTAAACATATTAAGCTAAAGCACGGCATGCCACGATTGTTACAATAGTAAATAAATCGAAAAACAAATGCATGCAGACGCCACATGTCTTTTCAATTTATTTACATTTTTTTAGCAATCACAGCATGCAGCGCTTTTCTTTTAGTATTGAAAAACAGTGGTCTGTGACCCTTTCTTTCATTAGACTGAATAAATCAGTACATGATCAATATTTCCATATCATTTCAGGGTAGGTCTCTTAGATCAACCCTAATCAATAAATGCACAAAATTCATAAAAGGAGGAAAATGCAAAAGCTATAATTACAAAATCAGGGACAATTTTAATTCATTGTATCTCCAAAAAATCACAACTATCCAAGGATAGAAGCTTATAGGTTGCCCAAAGAGAGCGTGCAAAGAGTAAAGAGTGATTAGGAAAGTGTAAGGTGAAGTTCAGATAAGGACATAAAATTATTCACAAAATTACTGTACAACGGATCGGTTTCACAGTTCACCGTCCTACAATAACCTGGCCTCGAGTATAAATTCTATACACATTTTTCAAAAAAGGGAGAACATAGCTTTTCTTTTAAAGATATTAAGCTAAAGCACAGTGTGTCACGATTTCTATAATCGTAATTCGTACGTTCTTATATAGCGCCTTTCACCGTAAGGTCTCAAGGCGCTTGCTTTGGGAACCCGTTCTGGCCATTCCCTGCGAGATTACCCCTATTGGGCATCCCCAAGGGGAAGACCAGGCATTCCATCGCGGTGGGGCCGTAGTGGAGATTAAGCAAGATATTGCCCACAGTTGCAGAGTGTGAACCCATGATTTGAGTAGGCACCGAGGCGAGAATTATCGAGTCCTTGGACATTTTGAGCTCACGGCCCTGCCGCGTCGGGGATTGAACCCTGGTCCCGGGTCTGACCTCTGCATCAGGGACTGCCTCCTCTAACCGGTGAACCACACTTCTCATTATAGAAAAACAAAGGCAGGCGAACGCTGCATTTCTTTTCCATTTGCAAATCCAATAGCTCTACATTTAGCTAATGTGAGCCCTATTGCATTGCAAATGCTTGTTATTTTTTGGCAGGGGGAATCAAGTAATTCTTCACCCTGCCAGAACTTAGCTTCTGCTTCCCTGAAGAAAAGAGGCTATGCCCCAAGGCAATCAGTCCACTAAGAAGCAAGCGAACAGGACTATAAAGTCAACCTATGGTAAGCAATGGGTGGGCTTTAAGCAGGCCTCTTGAATTAAATGTTTCTATAGCCACAGTGTTTTCTGCATAATTATGAATTTGCTGCAATCACTGCATAATACATTATCTGCTGTATAATCTGGCGATGTGCTCCGTGCGCAGAGGATAGGTTGACTGCTCATCTTTCAATTGCTTATTGCTGTATTTGGGTGTTCAGTTGGACACATTTGTGCTAATAAGGTGAAATATTTGCCAGGGCAGTGATACCATGTATACAATTTACAAAATAATTAAGTAATTCTATCACAAACCGTGGCGCATTACGATGCATAATTTGCCTTTTCTTGCTGCATGATATAGTCTATCCTGCTGCATAATTCCAGTGGCTCTGGCTTTACACCCACCGTAAATCCATTCTAAGCTGACAGTAGGTCTTTTGAAACTAGATATCATGCGGCTGTCTGGTAGGCTAGACCAGAAAATAAATTCTAATCAGCAACCGAAATTATAAGGAATAACAATAAGGTAAATATGGCTTTTAATTATAATAAGAATAGAGCTAGTTATGCATCTCCTTGTCTGAAGTACTATACAATCAGCCTAAATCGTCTATATGTTAGTCTCATTAAATTTATGCCCAACATTCAAGCGAATGCTGCAGGGTTATCACACAGTCATCTGACACTCAACCAGTCGATCCAGCTCTCACATAAACTGCAATAATGTTTATATTTGCCTTTCAAGGTGACTTGGAGTTCAGCCCACATCCAACAGAATATCTGATGGTGCCCGACTAACCGAGAAGAATCAACACAGCAGCAAAGGCCCTTCCAGATATCCGTAGATACTACTGGGCTGCACATCTCTCGGCCATAAATCAAGGTACCTACTGTGATGGCAACGATCCGGGTTACGGCATGGACAGGTGGCTCCTGCCGGGAGGGAATTACGAGGCGGCACTTTATTCTAGCGCTGCCGGGCGCTCGCTCACAGGGCCGACCCTCCACTCGGTACAACTATGGCACGCAGTCCAACGCAGCATGGGCTGGCACAATACCTTCACCATGGCCACCCCTCTATGGGTCTCTGAGTGCCTTGGCCGGCTGGGCCGTACCAAGGGGTTCCACAAATGGGACCTTATTGGTATTTCTCAGGTGAAGGATCTGTGGGATGCCAAGGGTGTGAAAACCTTTGAATACCTACAAAACACATTTGAGCTCACTACCACGGAATATTTTAGGTATCTGCAGGTCCGACACTTGCTCCAAAAAAACATTCCGCATGGTACAGTGCCCCCTCCGGCCTCCCTCCTGGAGGACAGACTACTAGACGGCCACATACCGGAACACGCGATCTCACTTACATATAAGAAGCTCATCAATAACCTACCTGACTTACTTCTGGGCTTGAAGGGGCGGTGGGAGGCTGATGACCTGGAAATTGACGAGGAGGAGTGGAGATGTGCACTTGCTTCCCCAAAAGAAGTAGCTATCTCGCCCAGAATGAGACTCATCCAACTGAAAATTCTCCACAGGGCGTACATTTCTAGCACCAGGCTTAAGAGGATGGGTAGGTGCGAGGATGATAGTTGCCGAAGGGGCTGTGGTATGGCTGGCTCCTTCTTCCACATGATATGGGAATGTCCGATACTACAGTCGTACTGGGTGAAAGTGGTTCGATGTATGAAAGATGTTTGGGGAAAGGAACTGCGTCCAGAGGCTAAACGGTGCATACTGAACATATGGGAGCCAACAGACCTTTCGGAGAGAGGGAAGATCTGGGTGACGCTTGGGCAGATGGTGGCGAAGCGTAACATCGCTAGGTGCTGGGGAGCTGTGATGCCTCCAAACATCACCGAATGGAGGCGAGACATGGACTGGTGCATGGTTCAAGAGAAGACCGTGTACACTTCCCGGGGATGCCCCAAAAAATGGAGGGAGATATGGGACAAATGGAACGAATACAGAGGAAATATCTGTGTACCACCACTTATTCACAGTCCACAGCTAAAGGCATAACCCGAGAGAGACTCCAAACGTAATGCAATGCCACGCATCTATTGTAATATTGTATTTCCTGTGTGACCCTTGTGCGCCACGTAATTTCTGTCTGAGTATGTAGACCACTTTCTCTGGCTTTTTCTTGTTTCAATAAAAAGATTTATTAAAAATGTTTTAAAAAACAGCAGCAAAGCTACAGCACCACCCAACACCCAAGAACAATGCGGCCCTGCAGACACGGAGCCTTTAATATGATCACCTGGCTGCTATTGGCACCCTGCCCCAGAAGGGTAGATGGGTACCGATGGAACATGGCTGTATGCCTTGGGACAGAGGTCGATGCAAAGGGAGGTGTCACCAGCAGGTCCCTGGAAGCGGATACCTCAACTGCAGCTTCAAGATGCATAGTGTAGAGCCTGGAGGCGGAGGTTTGCTGCCTTATCCTTGGTGGCAACGAGCCACTGGTTATCTTTAGAGAGAACACCATAGGAAGATGCCTGGAGGAAGAAAAGGCGGCTTCCTTCAATGTTTGGGTTCAAACATAAGGACCTTTGAGGAGCTTTGCCTAGCGCCTCGTGTAAGAAGAAGGATGTCCCATCACTACTGGTTTTGTGGCCTCATTTTTTGAAAGACATCCTAAGATGACCCAATGGATAAAATACCTCCTCATGAAATATTATGCTGAAACGTCTAGTTTTATTGTAAAAGAAATATATAATGTGTTCCTCACTTTATCTTAACAGTGTCACTCTCAGTCGGGTTCTGTTGAGAATACCTACACCTACTGCAGAAGTAGTGTGTTTACGGTGTTCAGCTTGGATGTTTCCATTTTCAGTTATTAATGCCTTAAAAGTGCACTTTACTTTGTGACCGGGAACTTGTACACCATGAATAGACCGCGTTTGTTGTGTTCACTTGTACTTCTACTTGTTCAGTTGCACTCTCACACACCTTAGGAAAGGAGAGAACATCATCTTCAAGACCAGCTGCATCACTAACAAGGATTCCAAAAACAACATACTTGACCAACAACTTAACCACTTCAGAAGGACAAGCAACACCAGAAGCCTGGGCAACACCAGACTGGAAACACAACAGGCAAAAACTTTAAAGAAAATAAAAGAGACAAAACCAAAGACAGAACTCCTATGTTAAAATCAATATCAAGAAATGCCACCACCCTCCTGCAATACAGAAAACACTGAAGACTCCCCTTTAAGACCCACGATTATCTACCACCCACCAACTACCTATCTCCACGATCATCTGCCACCCACCAACTATTGTTTCTGATCTACCATCCACCAACTATCAGTCTCTGCAATCTTCTACTATCCACCAACTATCTCTACAATCATCTACCACCCATGAACTATCAATCTCTATGATCATCTACAAACCACAACTATCAATCTCTATGGTCATCTACCAGCCACGAAGTATCATTCTCCATGATCATTTATATCCCACTACTATCAATCTCTTGTTAACACTCTTGAATCACGCCGCAGGTCTCCTGACCTTGATAAGCACTCGTTGCCTTCTAGCAACGCTTGCGTTACACAAATTCCATTGTATACATACAGAGCATAGGTTCCCTTTGAGCCAATATCTTAACTTTTGGAATACTGCTGGGCCTTTTGATACAAGATCTGACCTTTTGCTTGCTTATACATACTATAGGCACCTTTGGGACTGCAATGCAAGGCCAAGTTAAAGAAGGTCATGAGCAATGAGTGGTCAAGTATCTGAACACAGTGATCAGGATCGCCCATTAGGCACTCGTCTTGCCAGGCTCCAACCATTAAAGTTAACACAAAAAAACATTGGGGAAAAAATGCCAGACAACTTATTTTTCATAACTGAGCAGCTATTGCCCTACGCTCCTCCCAGGAGGTAACTTTGTTGAGGTGGGCATATGGTCTCATGCAATTCACCTGGGAAATATAGTTAGAAGGGAGGTCACGCGCAGTGCTTGGTATAAAAAGCTGGGAGATTATGCAGGGCTCCTGAGCTGAAGGTGGACATGGAAGGGGAAGTGGTGCAGGGTCTCAGTTGATGACAGAGTGGGAAAAGAAGGGGTACGGGGCCTCTCAGCTGGAGATAGAGCAGAACTGGAAAGTAAAGCAAGGAACTAGGAATGGGATGCAGTGCATGGGACGCTTAGCTGGGGGTAGAGCAGTAATGGGATGATACAGGGTCTTTCAGCTGGAGGTAGAGCAGGACTGGGCTGATGCCGGGTCTCTCAGCTGGAAGTATACTAGGTATGGGGGTGAATGAGGGTCTTTCAGCTGGAAGTAGAGTAGGTATGGGACGATGCCGGGATTCTCGTCATGAAGTATAGTACGTATGGGAGTGAGGATGGGTCTTTCAGCGGGAGGTAGGGCAGTAATGGGGTGATGCAGGGTCTGACAGCTGGAGCAAGAGCAGGACTGGTTTGATGATGCTGGGTCTCTCGGCTGAAAGTGTACTGGGTATGGGAGTGAAGCAGGGTCTTCAGCTGGAAGTATACTAGGTATGGGAGTGAAGCAGGGTCTTATAGCTGGAAGTAGAGTAGGTATGGGAGTGAAGCAGGGTCTTATAGCTGGAAGTAGAGTAGGTATGGGAGTGAAGCAGGGTCTTATAGCTGGAAGTAGAGTAGGTATGGGGGTAATGCTGGGTCTTTCCGCTGGAGGTAGAGCAGGTATTGGCTTATGGTGGGTTTATCAGCCTGAGGTAGAGAAGGAATAGGGAAGACGCTGGATTTCTTGCCTTGATGTAGATAAGAAACAGGGATGATGCAGGGTGATTGACTTGGCAATAACGCAGGAATGTGGTATGCACGTCTCTCAGCTGGAGGTAGAGTAGGGGCAGTAATGATGCAGGACCTGTTGCGGTGGAGGTAGGGCAGGATTGGGGTATGTACACGGTCTCTCAGCTGGAGGTAGAGTAGGGGCAGTAATGATGAAGAACCTGTTACAGTGGAGGTAGGGCAGTGATGGGGTGATGCAGGGGTCTCTCAGCTGGAGGAAGAATAGCGACAGGAATGATGCAGGACCTGTTACAGTGGAGGTAGGGCAGTGATGGGGCGATGCAGGGGTCTCTCAGCTGGAGGAAGAATAGCGACAGGAATGATGCAGGACCTGTTACAGTGGAGGTAGGGCAGTGATGGGGCGATGCAGGGGTCTCTCAGCTGGAGGTAGAGTAGAGAGAAGAAGGATGCAGAACCTGTACGGTGGGGGGTGGGCAGTGATGAGGCGGTGCAGGGGTCTCTCAGCTGGAGGTAGAGTAGGGACAGTAATGATGCAGGACCTGTTGCAGTGGAGGTAGGGCAGGATTGGGGTATGTACAAGGTCTCTCAGCTGGAGGTACAGAAGGGACAGTAATGATGCAGGGACTGTTACAGTGGAGGTAGGGCAGTGATGGGGTGATGCAGGGGTCTCTCAGCTGGAGGTAGAGAAGGGACAGTAATGATGCAGGACCTGTACGGTGGGGGGTGGGCAGTGATGGGGTGATGCAGGGGTCTCTCAGCTGGAGGTAGAGAAGGGACAGTAATGATGCAGGACCTGTACGGTGGGGGGTGGGCAGTGATGGGGTGATGCAGGGGTCTCTCAGCTGGAGGTAGAGCAGGGACAGTAATGATGCAGGACCTGTTGCGGTGGAGGTAGGGCAGGATTGGGGTATGTACAGGGTCTCTCAGCTGGAGGAAGAGTAGAGACAAGAATGATGCAGAACCTGTACGGTGGGGGGTGGGCAGCGATGGGGCGATGCTGGGGTCTCTCAGCTGGAGGTAGAGTAGGGACAGTAATGATGCAGTGTTTCGCAGCTTGAGGAAGAGAACGACCAGGGTGAATGCAGGGTTTCTCAGCTGACGGTAGAGCAGGTATTAAATAAATGCAGGGTTCCAGCTTGATGGTGTGTGTGTGGGGGGGGGGGGGGGGGGGGCAAGGAATCTAAGATAGAACCTGGTGGTAAAGCAGTAATGGGGTGATAATACAGGATCTTTCACTTGGCAAGGTAGACTGAAATAGTAGCGTATCCCACGGATGAGAATAGTGACCCGTGTAACCTGCAGTGTGGAGATGGTGGCTGGCGGTACAGTGCTTAGTTCAACCTCAGCACACATCATACCCCCCTCCCCTCCCCCCCCCCCCCGTGAGGAGCAGTGTGTGCTAATGTTGCTGATGCTCAGAACCGGGTATGCCACTACAGAACAGTATTATTTTCATTTACATGGTGCTCGAGCCTTCCGCCCGGTTTCGTCGCTCACACGTTCTCCCTCACTTCGCTGCCCCTCGCTCTCTTCCATTCTTTACCGCATTGCCCCTTCCCGCCTTTTCTTTCCAACGACCACCTCCCTGCCGCCTTTATCAATTCCTTCTATTTGTCTCCCTCCCCCACCTGTTTCTCCATCTCTCCTCCTTGTTACGGTCTCTCTCATTCTGCCTCCCCCACCCCGTCTCTCCCACCTCCACCTCCCTCGCCCGAGCACCACAAATCTCCCCTTCTGCCCCCTCCCCCTCCCTCTCGCCTGGCCCAATCATCACCCCTCTCCCCCCATTTCCCCATCTCTCCTCTCCTGCCCACTTCCACCCGCCTCCCTGAATCTCCGGGATGCCCTCCACATCGCTAGCTCCTTGCTCCTTTTCCTCACTTGTCCTGTCCCACCCTCTGATCTGTCTTCTAGAGCTTGGATCCCCCACGTCTAGGCGCTTTGTTACAATTCCCCTGACTACCAACACAGGCGCCAGCACCTTACCTGGCCGAGCCGGTGACAGGTAGGGACAGTCTGAGCTCCGAGAACAGGCAATTCCTGTTTGTGCAAAACTTTATCTACCTGCCTGGCTCTGCCTGGCCCCGCCCGGTCGGTGACATCACCCCGGAGACGCCGTTTTTTCCTCCCCAAGGGAATTCAACAAGGAAGCAGGGAGGTGTTGGGCAGGCTGCGTGCAGAGCTAGGGCGCGGGATATTATTAACTACTGAACTGGCTCCTACCTCCCCTCCCACGGATCCTGGACAGCGGCCCGGCACCTCGCGTAACCCTCCGCAGCACGTGGGGGCGCCGCGAAGGACAGCTCGGGCCTAGCGCCAAGAGGTCTGAAGTTGAACTACAGGGGGCTGGTCGTTAATTCTCAGGTGCAAAAGGACATTGCCTCTGTGCGTAAATGGCCACGTGCCAGCGACCCTTTACTATCTCGCGCTGCTAAATGCGCATAGAAACGTTGGATGCACCACACAGGACCGCGCACAGGCATTTTGGTCACAGGTCCGTCCCACATATGGAATCTGCTTATGGGCCCGTACTCTTTGAAAAAAATGATGAATCCCTGCACAGCCATCATCTTTTCAAGTAGCCCACTGCCCCGTCAATGCCACCCTCGCCAAACCTATTAGAAGCGGTTGCAAAAGCGCCCGCGATGCTTTACGAGAAGCGCATCACAAAAATGGTTCGCGACAGCCGTATTACCAGGAATATGTAGGAAAAAAATATTTTTTTTTAACGTGTGTGATGTACGTCTGTTTGGCAGAGGTGTATTAATTATTCTGTGAGCAGGTCGCAGAGGAGCAAACCCTTTTTGTTTTGTGTTTGCAATATGGCGTTAACTCCTGAACCACACCGCTCCGGTTGTCGCTCCTTGAACATACTACTTTTGCATATGCAAAATGCATGATTTTGCACAAGCATATGCAAACTGAATGGCCCAGGGTAAACGGAGAGTAGTCTTTGCATAGCCCTGAACTTCACGAGTAAGCCAGGAGTGCAACAAGGAAGTACGTCACACATACTCTTGCAACATTCTTTGTGAATCGTGAAACTCGCAGTTTGCAGAAGCGCACCAATTCGTGCCTGGCCCCGTGTTATTATCTCGCATGAATCACGAGTATGTTGCGCATGCGCAAACGGGGCCTGTTTGTAAATGCAAGTTCATTTGCAAACAAGAACCAATGTTATTAATGGGCTGATCAGACTGGTCTATGCATAGAGTCAATGCAAATGAGCCTTTTATTCAATTTTCGGACGTGATATTTCCAAAACTGCTACACCCGTCTATCTATCTCTAACTGCGAAGACTAAAAGTTTAATATTCTGTGCTTTTTTTCAGGTGACTCGCCTTAAAAAAGCTATTGGTTTAAGAATCCTAACACCGCTTGAAGGGATACAGCCTTTGTTTATCACTGTGTAATGTTTAACCCAGTGGACTTGTGGAGAAGCAGAAAGGGTGTAATTGTGCAGAACCCTTTAAATCACAGCGTGTTTGTTTTGTTACAGCCCAGGAGCCCTTGCTGCTGGGGCCAAGAGGGGCTCGTGCACAGAGCTCCTAAAACAATGCTCCATAAACAACACAACCTCTGTAAGCCCAACCAGCTTTTTGCACGTGGCATGCTGCCAGATTAGTGGCTGTATTAGAGCGCCTAGAGGGACCGTTGTGCACTGAGTTTTCATGTAACTGAATATATTTAAGTCCTGCTCAGGTTTTACAGTTAAGTGATAACAATGCGCAGTGGTGATATTTTCTTAACTCACCTCTGTTACAGATCCGAACCAGGCTTATGCTCCAGGCACCCTACCATGCAGATGCAGTGCCTAGTGGCGGCCAGCCCATCTTTCCAAGCATGTACCACACATCCAAAGTGAAGCCATCGCCAAGTTAAGCTATCCCTTGGATTCATGTTACTCTACATATGCATGGAACCCAATGCCAACTAGCAGGTCTTTCTCAGACATGTCATGCTATATACATGCAAACCTTTTTCCTTTCTCTATCTCTCCACTATCCTTCTCAATTCAAATAACTGACTAACATATCCACCACTCAAATTACTTTCATCTTTAATTCATCACTAATCCTTGCTACTCTCCAAAAAAGGGTTACGACACCTCGTCAGGGGTAGTAAGCACTATATAAACGCGAATACAATACAATACTGGTACAAAGCATCTCCCTCACAGGCATGTTACATACAAATACATAGAAGTCAATGCTAAAACAACTTGTCTTCACATGCATGCTACTGTATAGATACATGGAATTCAGGGTGCAACCAACCAGGGTCTTGCAGGCATGAAGCATAAGAGAGTATTGCAGATAAAGGGCGGGGTCTTCGTGCAAGAGCCTAGAGCAACTTAGGTAGGATGTATGCTCTTTATTCTATGTTTGGCCCTTAGGTTACAACAACAGCAGGTAGGTACTGTCAGGGCTCCAGCCAACTGTCCCTGCCTTCCACAGCAGGGTGCACACCAACATCATTCACTCTCAGCATTCTAAACACCGGCATTCTATGACATCATTCACTCTCAGCGTTCTACACACCAACATTCTATGACATCATCACTGTCAGCGTTCTACAAATCAACATTCTATGACATTCACTCTAAGCGTTCTACACACCGACATTCTATGACATTCACTCTCGTTCTACTCACCGACATTCTATGAGATCATTCACTCTCAACGTTCTACACACCGACATTCTATGACATTCACTCTCGTTCTACTCACCGACATTCTATGAGATCATTCACTCTCAACGTTCTACACACCGACATTCTATGACATTCACTCTCGTTCTACTCACCGACATTCTATGAGATCATTCACTCTCAACGTTCTACACACCGACATTCTATGACATTCACTCTTGTTCTACTCACCGACATTCTATGAGATCATTCACTCTCAGCGTTCTACACACCGACATTCTATGACATCATTCACTCTCAGCGTTCTACACACCAACATTCTATGACATTCACTCTCGTTCTACTCACCGATATTCTATGACATCATTCACTCTCATCATTTTACTCACCGACATTCTATGACATCATTCGCTTTCAGCATTCTACACACCAACAGTTTATTACATCATTCACTCTCAGCATTCCAGAAACCAGCTTAGACATACAGGGGAAAAGGACAAACAAGACACTACATACCTCCCTTTCGTTCAAACAGCAAAGCAAAGAACAACCATTCTTTTACATTTGAATTACAGAAATAATCAGTCACAAACACTCGATCTCCAACACGTCTTGCTTACACATTCACACAGCAACCTGTAAAACATTCCAATACCCACAGAAAACATAAAGACAACAAATAACAGAAACTCGGCAATGGGTCAAGACTTGAGCCTCCCACAACTCATATTGTCAAAGAGAGACAAGACAACAACTAAGCTGTGACTACCATTGCACAACATGCCAAGACGTTCAAGTCAAGTGACCTCTTTGGCCCTTCCACCCCGTGTCTGTTCATTCACAATGAACCATGCTGCATTTATGCATAAAGGAAATGTAATCACAGTCAGGTGACAGCCAGGGATTGGAACCACACCAGCAGGCCAGACCTACATCACAAGAGCCAGGTCGAAGAAAGCACTTTGGGCTGACAGATCAAGTCAAGTCAAGTCAAAAAGGCTTTATTTCGATAAAAAAGCATCACATGAAATACACAAGTACGTTTAAAACAAAAGCAAATATGTACAAGAAACAAGAATTTATATGCAAACAGTTTTTTTTTAAAAAGATTTAAAAAGAATCATTTCATGGTTAGTTTAAAAAGAGATTAAACAGTTAGTTTTAGCCTTTTGGCTCTAATGGACCAGGCCCATGATAAAAATTTCGATAGGGCGCAGGCATAGGTGGTGCGACTGTCAGACATTAGTATGCGTATTGCGTCCATATGGCACCTAGTGCCCAGCTGGCGACATAAGTGTTTAAGCCATATCCTCCTGGGTAAGGCATACTCTCCGCATTCAAACATAAAGTGCGCCACTGTCTCTGGTCTATCTAGACATACTGGGCAGAACTCTGTAGTTTGTGCAGGGGATTTCCATCGTGAAGAGAAGGCATACAAGGGTAGAGTTCCTGCTCTAAATTTAAAATAAAGGGCCCTATCAAAGGGTTTTTCGATGACATCTAAATATAGTTCCCGTTTTGGTAGGTCCTTGAATTTCAAAAAGTCTTCGGTGAGTCTGCCCATAGAAGTATTGGTATTCCGTTGGAGCAAGATCCAGTTCCAATAAAGTTTCTTAAGTATTGCCTTAGGGGGAGAGGATCTATTTACCCACGCATCATTTAGGCCCAAGTTTAGTAGCAATGTTTTCATGTCTCTCAACCATTTGATTTTATGCCACCCTGGTGATGACATAATTTCCGAAAGACCTTGCGCGTATTTACTAAGTTCCTGCACTCGCCACAGGCGTGCCCATAGCAAGAGTGGACGGAATTTTGCAAGATCGTCAATTGGGCGACATCCTAGGTCCAGCATTAATGGGACCGTAGGAGTACCCTGAGGGAGTGACATCATCGCTCTACAGAATTTCTTCTCGGATCTTGGCAGGTCATTGGTGATAGATGAACCCCATAGCTCCGCCCCATAGAGAGCAGAACTAACCCCTTTGGCTGAGTAAATTTCGAGGACAACAGCTATTGGTCTAATTAAGCAGGAGCGTTGTTCTTTCAAAAGGGCTCCTGTTATCCTCTTGTGGGTTAGTAGCATTTTATCTAGATGTGGGGTCCATTGCATTTTGTGTGATAGACGAATACCAAGATAGTCAAAAACTTCTACCCTCTCCAAAGGTTCTGCATTCAGGGTGGGGGAGCATACTGACTTTTTCGGAGGATTCAACACAAGGTATTTTGTTTTACTCGTATTGATTACCAGGCCCCGTTTGGAACAAAAAGATTGAAAATTGTTCAGGAGCCTCTGGAGGCCTATTGGGGTTTTCGATATTAAAAGCGTATCATCCGCGAAGAGGAGGGTGGGTATACGTTCGCCAGCCAGGGATGGTTCGTCTGAAGGATGTTCCCGAAGATGCTCAACCACCCCATTGATGTAAAGGGAAAATAGGGTGGGAGCTAACACGCATCCCTGGCGGACCCCTCTCTCAACCGGGATACTGCTAGTTTTTTCCCCTCCTGAGCCCCACCTAATCTGGGCAAAGCTATTTTCATGTAGCCTAACGAGTAGTGAAAGTATATAATGAGGCAACCCCATATCAGCCAAGACACTCCACAGGGTTTCCCTCGGTACAAGGTCAAAGGCAGTCTTTAAATCGATAAACGCGAGATAAAGACTGCCCTTGCCTATAACCACGACTTTCCAATACACCATCATTAGCCTAAAGGCTTGTTCAATTGTCCCAGTACCCACTCTAAAGCCCGCCTGGTAGTCAGAAAGTATTTTATTTTCTTCTATCCAGTCTAGTATTCTGACCAGTAAGACCTTGCCAACTACTTTTTGACTAATATCCAGCAGGCTAATGGGTCTATAGTTGGATGGATATTCTCTGGCACCTTTTTTAAAAATAGGGACCACCTCCGTCCCTTTCCACGATAAGGGAATGGGAGCACCCTTGCAGATGGCAACAAGTAGGCAGTGAATCAATTTCCCCCACTTCGGAATATTTGATCGTAAAAGGTCGTCAGGAATGCCATCCGGACCAGCAGCTTTTTGGGGCCTGATGGTACTTATCGCATATTCCACTTCTTTAATTGTGAAGTCAAATTCTTCGGGGTGGATATCCCATTTTAGTGGGAACGAAGTTGGGACCACTTCACCCCCCTCAGGATAGTTGGAAGCATCAAGAGTAGTATGAACATCCTGGCGGGTATATAACTTTGAAAAGTGGTTAACCCACGCCTGGCTTGGGATACTACATGTTATCAGGTCACTATCTGGCCTGTTTCTGGCTCTGATTGTATCCCAGAAACATTTAGAGTCTTTTTTAAAACTTGCTTCTTTAAGAGTACACCAGTAAGCCTCTTCCCACTCTTTTTTTGCATGTGCCAGTGTTCTCTTATGCTCCTTCCTGGCTATCTGAATCAGGGGTTGTGATTTGGCTTTAACGGCCTCAATTAGGTGAGTCTTTGCCCTCCTGCATGCTGGAGTGTACCAATCATGTATTCCCCTAGGTTTGTGATGAGATGAGTTCCTCCCTACAGAGCCCCTTACCCAAAAAACTTCGCCTATGTTCTTAACAACTGCTTTATAAATGGGTGTTGCCTCATCAGCTGGCATAACTGGGTTGATATTGTCTAATTCTATTTGTGAGGCCATAAGTAGCTCGTCTATGCTGGAAAGTTTAGCGGCGTCAGTAGCAACTTTGTTCCACTTTAAGCGTCTTCCACAGGAAGAAACAGTGACTTTATGTGGACAATTAAGTGGAACTATCGATGCAATACTGAGCCAGGGATTCGTTATAGATAGGGAGAGTGAATTGTGGTCACTCTCCACAGTAGGTATAACTTCCATATCTTCGACCAGGCTCCAGAGTTTTAAGTCCAACAGAATATAATCAATCCTCGAGGTATGATCGACTCTGTTGAACGTAGGGGCACCCAGACGATCTGAAGGTGTACGGCCATTCGTGGCTCTTAGACCAAACTCTAGTGTCAGTGCATTTAGCTGTATTGCACTGCGGGACCATTTTTTTATCGGGGGGATGGTAAGTGTGGGGATACCCCATCTACAGTCTTCCTCTCCTAGGTCTGAGATGCCATCCATAAGTAGTGGCTCATAGGTGCAATTAAAATCACCTGCCACTAAGGTATGGTTAGCTTCCGTATGGTCTCTGAGCTGCACTTCAAGGTCAGATATTACCGATGAAGTGCACCCATTTTTAGTGCCTCTAGCATAGATGTTATATAGTACGAGGGATAGGCCTCTGCAAGGGTTAGTCAATAGAATTCCTAAAATATCTGGGCTATTAACCTGCTTGGGTGTTATACTGCAGTTAAGAGAAATGCTTACCCAGATAAGGAGACCCCCCGAGGGACGTCCCTTCCCGTGCGTGGGTTTCTCAGCAGGCACAAAGTGGGTTACAAATCCGACCCGGTGGGGCGGTTCAGTGCTCCAGGTCTCCTGGAACAGGCAGATTTTGTGTGCTTCAACCAAATCGTTCCACTCAGGCAGACCCAATTTTCTATGGATGCCTGCAAGGTTCCAGCTAAGGATTTTTATTGTTTCCTTGACGTTAGTAGTATCACTATAGCTAAGGGGTTCTAAGCGTTCCCATTCTAGCACAGGAGATGTTAATTGGGTTGGGCTAGTGACTATCATGGTTGGAGGACTAGGGCTCGCGGAATGAAATACAGTCGACGCGGGCTCCTCCTCGCCCCAATTCGAGTCCAAGTATGAAATGGTAGTTTCCTCGGAAGTGAGTCAATCTACCTCATCAAGAGCACAAAATCTATTCCAGTGCGCAAACTGAGATAGAAAGGGGTCGACTACAGGGGGACCTTGCCAAGGTTGCTGCCAATGGTGGATGGTATGATGGGGAGCGTGTGTGTAAGCCCTATTGGTTGGGAAGCTGAATCTTGGGAGATGTTGTCTTGGTGCCACAGGGAAAAAATAAGATAGAGGAAGTGGATGGATTTGGGTGGTTGGTCCACTGCTAGGTGCATTGCATATGTAATTTACTACCCCTGAATCCCTAAAATTAACAGTTATAACATCACCTGCTATGGTCTTAGTATTCCTTCCAACCCACTCTCCTCTTCTAACTGCAAGTATTTCACCACACATATGTTGGGGTAAAGGTCTGTGTAGCTGAAGCCACTGGGCACACTTGTTTCTCAACTCAACAAAGGATTCCCTTCTTCCCTCCTTCAAAGGTGGTACACCCGTCAATACAACCACAAAGGGTGAGGCTTCCGGTGGCAGATTGATTGTCTTAAAGCGAGCCGATCTTGTTTTAGGTTCTTGATTTTTATTTGGAGAAGAAGTTGACGTTATGTTGTTGCCCATACTTTGAATGCCCTTTGATGGTTGATTGGGCACTTTTTTAGAACCTAAAGTTTGTTGGGTCTCCAGAATAGGGCCAGTGGCACTAGAGATTAAAGGAGTGACAGCAGGTTTTTCCCCAGTTTGGATCGGGTGTTGAGTAGCTGCTCCTGTGTTTGCTGGGAGTGATTTGGGCTTAGTGGTCGCATCTTTTGAGGGTTTGCTGATGATGGTACCTCCCAGGGGCACCTCTTTTGATTTTCCATGTGATGTTGTTGCCACATTCCCACTTGATTTATTAGAGCCAGTACATTTGCTGTTGATTAGTGATGTCAATCTATCGATTTTGGACATTAGGGGCTTAATATGAGCAGTTATGGTGGCTTCGAGGTCTGATTTTAAATCGGCTACCATGTTTTCTACCCAACACGGTATGCCTGATGTTGTGTTTGGGGCGGGTGCCACTAAGTTATGGTTCCGTGTATTATTTTTAGGCTTTTTCTTTGGCTTAGGTTCACTATTTGGAGGACCTATACTCCCTATTCCTGATAGTGTACTGCTTGTCGTTCCATCGTCCCTTGTGGGAATTAGATTAGGAGGCATTTTTTGTAAGTTTCCCAGTTGTTCAGTTAAAGGCTGTCCGCATGGAAGGTCGGCAAAAGAGGCGGTGACTCCGTGGCTTAAATCTAGATCGTCAGTAGCATCTTGTGATGAGACCGCAGGATCAACTGCCACCTCCTGGGTGTCAGGCAGGAATATTGTTGGTGGCAAAGATAACCTCCTTTCAGTATTAGCAATAGCAGAAGATACAGCCCCTATAGTCTGTTGTAGCATAATGTCAATTGCGGTAAGGGTAGGAACCGGATTCGGAGGAATTTCTTTTTGTCTCTTGTCTTTGGAACGTAGAACAGGCATTCTGCCGGGTTTCAGGCCCTTCCTCATGCTGTATCAAGTCAAGGAAATAGTGACCGAGTGCACAAGGGCTAGAGAGTCTTAGGATCCTAACCTTTAGCACTCGGTAATCGGCAGGAAAGAAGGGTGGCCCGGCCCGGCCTCTTCTGGCCGCTGAGGGCCGTAGAGGGCCCGCCCTTTGCCCGGGCTTAGCTCCGGGCGTCCCGCGGAGCGGTCTCTGCTCCTTCTTAAGTAGCCCGAAAGGAGGGCGGGGGGCGGGGCTAGCAGGGGGCGCTGGCCGGATGTTGGTAGGCCACGCAGGGACTCCTGGAAGAGCGAGTCCCTGCCGCACTTCACCCCTGTCGATGACTCACCGCCTCACTGCCCCCAAGGTCCGCCAGGCGCACTCTCCCAACGAGAGAGACACGCAGCGGCACCCGCGCAGCGGGTGCGGCAAGGAGCAGCGTCCGTGGCAGGGAGGACAGGCTCAGGGCTCCAGCGACGAAGGACTCCGCTATTGAATTAAGGTAGGCACTCCTGTGCAAAAGGTAGCGTGTTCCCGCTTGGTCCCCAGGTCAAAGGCTCTTTATTCACTCGCTCTGCCGGGCGGGAGGCGGGGCTAGCAGGGGGCGCTGGCCGGATGTTGGTAGGCCACACAGGGACTCCTGGAAGAGCGAGTCCCTGCCGCGCTTCACCCCTGTCGATGACTCACCGCCTCACTGCCCCCAAGGTCCGCCAGACGCACTCTCCCAACGAAAGAGACACGCAGCGGCACCCGCGCAGCGGCACCCGCGCAGCGGGTGCGGCAAGGAGCAGCGTCCGTGGCAGGGAGGACAGGCTCAGGGCTCCAGCGACGAAGGACTCCGCAATTGAATTAAGGTAGGCACTCCTGTGCAAAAGGTAGCGTGTTCCCCAGATTACTTAATCAACAATGTACCCTCTCCACCAAACTGAAGGTTTTGCTTGCCTCATTTAGAGTCAGGAGGACATTTTATAGATCAGACTACTCCATCTCCGCTACCAACCTTAAGCTCAAATAACCCCACTGAGTAATGGCCGTCGGAGGATTTCCCATATGTCCACCCGCTCTATTTAGAGTGGGCAGACAAATGGTAGTTTCTAGTGCCTGTGTTGTAATCAAGGAGAGAGAGAGGAACTAGAGTGGCTAGTTCGATTCCCCTGAGTAATTGATTTCAATCTATGAGAACTAGCTATGTGTGGGGGTTTATGTGTCTGTCTGGGGAACCATTTAGGTTTTTATGAAGCCCCTCGCCCACCAACCTGGTTGGTGGCATGCTTCATTATCGGGCCTCACCCAAGGCACTGAGTGTGCCTCAGGTGTGCTTCGACGCCAGGCTACTGCGGAGCAGGTTCAGTGTGGAATGTGAGAGTGCTGTGGGTGTGCTCTGTGTGAGGTTTAAAATACTGTCCTTGGGGTCCCAAAATAATACTTTATTGCTTGGCCCCAGGCAGTCGTTAAACGAAAGGCTTAGGACGTGCACGGCTGAATTATGGTCACCGACGTCCTGTGTGGTCAACTAGTTTCAGCCAGGCCTTTTATTCTACTGGCTTTCTTCAGGGCCTTGTATGTGAAGGGGTGTTTACAGGGATCTAGAAGTTTGTCAGTACCCTGTGTGTAAACCACGCGCTAAGGTGCTTTTATATGTAAGAGGGGTTTCCTCTCAGTTAGTACACCTAATTATGGTGAACAACTCTTCATGTAGCTCTGCCGGGGACCAGAACTGATTGCACTTGCGCAAGGTAGTCGGGCCCTTCTAGCACCTGTTGTCCGGTCGAGAGTTCGGTGGACCACGGATGATGAAGCATGCCACTAACAAGGTTGGTGGGTGAGTGCCTTCATAAAAACCTAAATGGTTCCCCAGACAGACACATAAACCCCCACACATAGCTAGTTCTCATTGATTGAAATCAGTTTCTAGTGCCTGTCCCTTCCAGGAAAAAACCTCACATTCAGAGCCGGTGAAAACTGCTTAATGTACACCATGGCGAGGCAAATGATGCTTTTTTTTTCCAAAACAAAATCCAGGTTTTGGATTACTTTTTTGAAAATTACAAAAATTTGAACGTTTCCCATGTGACAAACTTTCAATGCGTTCATATGAGCCACCGTGAGGGCAGTTCCTGGAAATTGAAGAGATGTCCTCTGGGCTGGCAGCATCTCTAAATTTGGCCCTCAGAGTACCGTCGCCATGGTAGGAGTAAAGTACTACGCCATAGCAACGGTGCACAATCCATCCGCCAAACTCTAGGTCAGACTCTTAAACTGCACTCAATGCCACGCCCTCCGCACACTGCACCAGAAAATGTCATGTGGTTTTCCGAACGCAACGACAGCCTCCAGTAGACGCATACTGAAGTTTTGATACATCATAGCAATCAAATACTATAGTCCAACAATACCATCATTGACTCCAGCCCACACCAGCAGAAAAATAATTACTCACCTACAACATATTAGAACTAAGTCAAATACTCTCATTTAAGCACAGCACTGACTGAGTTCATGACACAAACTGAATAAAAGGCACCACAAGACAATAACAAGTGTCCTCTGCCTCCTGTAACACATACCTGTATAATCTTCCCATTTGTACAGGATGATGGCAGATCCCAGAGCACACTAATGTGAAACTTGTGGCTATCACCCAAAACACCATGGGGTACTTCATTTCGCTACATTTTCACTGCACATGGTCCTTCCCCATGCAACCTCTTCTCCCACATCCCATTCATGCAGTACTCCCCAATGAAGCTTCTCATACAGGGTGCTTCTCTTCCTCACCTTTGCATGCCACAGAATACTCCTGCATGCAACTTCTCATGGGAGTACTACACTTCCCCACCTTTGCATGCCACAGAATACTCCTGCATGCAACTTCTTATGACCGAGTACTACACTTCCCCACCTTTGCATGCCACAGAATACTCCTGCATGCAACTTCTTATGACCGAGTACTACACTTCCCCACCTTTGCATGCCACAGAATACTCCTGCATGCAACTTCTTATGACCGAGTACTACACTTCCCCACCTTTGCATGCCACAGAATGCTCCTGCATGCAACTTCTCATGACAGAGTACTACACTTCCTCACCTTTGCATGCCACAGAATACTCTTGCATGCAACTTCTCATGACAGAGTACTACACTTCCTCACCTTTGCATGCCACATAATACTCCTGCATGCAACTTCTCATGACAGAGTACTACACTTCCTCACCTTTGCATGTCACAGAATACTCCTGCATGCAACTTCTCATGGGAGTACTACACTTCCCCACCTTTGCATGCCACAGAATACTCCTGCATGCAACTTCTCATGACAGAGTACTACACTTCCTCACCTTTGCATGTCACAGAATACTCCTGCATGCAACTTCTCATGACAGAGTACTACACTTCCTCACCTTTGCATGCCACATAATACTCCTGCATGCAACTTCTCATGGGAGTACTACACTTCCCCACCTTTGCATGCCACAGAATACTCCTGCATGCAACTTCTCATGGGAGTACTACACTTCCTCACCTTTGCATGCCACAGAATACTCTTGCATGCAACTTCTTATGACCGAGTACTACACTTCCCCACCTTTGCATGCCACAGAATGCTCCTGCATGCAACTTCTCATGACAGAGTACTACACTTCCTCACCTTTGCATGTCACAGAATACTCCTGCATGCAACTTCTCATGACAGAGTACTACACTTCCTCACCTTTGCATGCCACATAATACTCCTGCATGCAACTTCTCATGGGAGTACTACACTTCCCCACCTTTGCATGCCACAGAATACTCCTGCATGCAACTTCTCATGACAGAGTACTACACTTCCTCACCTTTGCATGTCACAGAATACTCCTGCATGCAACTTCTCATGACAGAGTACTACACTTCCTCACCTTTGCATGCCACATAATACTCCTGCATGCAACTTCTCATGGGAGTACTACACTTCCCCACCTTTGCATGCCACAGAATACTCCTGCATGCAACTTCTTATGACCGAGTACTACACTTCCCCACCTTTGCATGCCACAGAATGCTCCTGCATGCAACTTCTCATGACAGAGTACTACACTTCCTCACCTTTGCATGCCACAGAATACTCTTGCATGCAACTTCTCATGACAGAGTACTACACTTCCTCACCTTTGCATGTCACAGAATACTCCTGCATGCAACTTCTCATGACAGAGTACTACACTTCCTCACCTTTGCATGCCACATAATACTCCTGCATGCAACTTCTCATGGGAGTACTACACTTCCTCACCTTTGCATGCCACAGAATACTCCTGCATGCAACTTCTTATGACAGAGTACTACACTTCCTCACCTTTGCATGGCACATATTACTCCTGCATGCAACTTCTCATGGGAGTACTACACTTCCCCACCTTTGCATGCCACAGAATACTCCTGCATGCAACTTCTTATGACCGAGTACTACACTTCCCCACCTTTGCATGCCACAGAATACTCCTGCATGCAACTTCTTATGACAGAGTACTACACTTCCTCACCTTTGCATGCCACATAATACTCCTGCATGCAACTTCTCATGGGAGTACTACACTTCCCCACCTTTGCATGCCACAGAATACTCCTGCATGCAACTTCTTATGACAGAGTACTACACTTCCTCACCTTTGCATGTCACAGAATACTCCTGCATGCAACTTCTCATGACAGAGTACTACACTTCCTCACCTTTGCATGCCACATAATACTCCTGCATGCAACTTCTCATGGGAGTACTACACTTCCTCACCTTTGCATGCCACAGAATACTCCTGCATTCAACTTCTTATGACAGAGTACTACACTTCCCCACCTTTGCATGCCACAGAATACTCCTGCATGCAACTTCTCATGGGAGTACTACACTTCCCCACCTTTGCATGCCACAGAATACTCCTGCATGCAACTTCTTATGACCGAGTACTACACTTCCCCACCTTTGCATGCCACAGAATGCTCCTGCATGCAACTTCTCATGACAGAGTACTACACTTCCTCACCTTTGCATGCCACAGAATACTCCTGCATGCAACTTCTCATGACAGAGTACTACACTTCCTCACCTTTGCATGTCACAGAATACTCCTGCATGCAACTTCTCATGACAGAGTACTACACTTCCTCACCTTTGCATGCCACATAATACTTCTGCATGCAACTTCTCATGGGAGTACTACACTTCCCCACCTTTGCATGCCACAGAATACTCCTGCATGCAACTTCTTATGACCGAGTACTACACTTCCCCACCTTTGCATGCCACAGAATGCTCCTGCATGCAACTTCTCATGACAGAGTACTACACTTCCTCACCTTTGCATGCCACAGAATACTCCTGCATGCAACTTCTCATGACAGAGTACTACACTTCCCCACCTTTGCATGCCACAGAATGATCCTTCATAAACCTCTACAGATGGAGTGCTGCTGTTTCTTCAGTTCTTACTAAACACTTGCAAGTGTGCTACACTAGTATCCCTTACGATAGGTTACTGTTCGTTCCCACATCCGCAACACTTGGAAACGCACAACAGCACATATCTACACAACAACACACACATGGCTGCTACACTCTCTTCCCCAAACTGCTAACTAAGCCTCATGTGTAGCCAAAAGTAAATATTCACACTACTCCCAAAACAACCCACAGGGGGATAATTTAAACTTCCACCCATGTCTCGCAGCACTAAGCATTCAACATATCAAAACCAAGAACAACCTGCAATTCCAAAACAACAGAAGTCTACTTACATGGCAACTTACTAACCTGACCCATGCATCACCAATAAGATGTATAGGGCACATGGCAATATGCAAGAATCACCACCCAAACTGTTCCCAAATTTAATAAAATTTAGTGGGAAACAAGACACATTTGTTAAAGAGACACACAGAATAATACCAACCCCATGACTGCTAAATAACTCCACTGATTACATAGCAATTTTAACTTTGCAATTTGCAAATTCCAGGCAGGCGGTATTTCAACTTTCCATGACTTCAGGACACAGTATATCCTCATACAACAGTCTCAATTCTGTCGCCAGTGGTTTCCTTGGAGATAGTCTTAATTCTATTTCTAAATTAACCAGGATGCATGGGGTATGGTGCAAGAGCTATCTAGATCAAATGTCAGCTCAATACATTCCTCCATGAAGTCAAAGTCTACATAACCAGCTCTTCCACTCCGACACCCAGCTCTGGAAACCCAGACACTGGTGAGCCTCTTTCAAGAGCAAGCTGAGATATGCCCCTGAACACCACACACTCCTCTTCCAGCCCTGTTGGATTTGTACAGTAAATTTCCAATTTAACTGGTGCTGTGCATTGTCGTAAGACCTCTGTCTATCATCTTGAACTCTGTGCTAGCAGGAGCCGCGCCATCTCTTTTGGTCACTTCACTTGTGATGCTTGAAGACCTCACCTTATCCTTCTCAAACTCGTCCAGGCATCATGCGCTCCTCGGGGTTCTAGCTTGTCATGCGGCG
This sequence comes from Lissotriton vulgaris, assembly GCF_964263255.1. Classification (NCBI taxonomy): domain Eukaryota; kingdom Metazoa; phylum Chordata; class Amphibia; order Caudata; family Salamandridae; genus Lissotriton; species Lissotriton vulgaris. The sequence goes on along the minus strand of NC_141693.1, from coordinate 1,865,653,090 downwards.
CATGGCCCTCCAACGATGCAGGCAGAGCTTATGCCTATCGACAGAGTAGCGACTAACTCGTGAACGACATATGAACCCGGAACACAAATTACTTGAATTCAGATAGAGCAATGTGCAATATTTGCACTACGCGAACACCGGCCGAGCACACAGGACCCTCCAGAGTCATGGACGAGCCTGTGCCACAGTCACCTTAAATGAGAATTCATACTGTACACTCACCAACACGTCTCCTTATGCCAGCGCCGCTGACACCATGCGTCATTTCAGAATCAGGCTGAGTTGACTGCAAAGGAGATTTCCTGCCTCTTCACGCTGTCTCCACCACATTAACTCCACAGCATTGTCTCAAAACCACTATCCTTATACCAATGCTTCCAAGGCATTGCCCTTAAGCTTAGGACAATACACTGGGACACATCACCTCAATTTATAACTCTCCTTGCCATTGCCAAACCTTGACCACCCCCTCACTGGTCTCCTTCTGACACCACTTGACGGTGGATTTGTGGGTGGGTGGCCCCAGACTAGTCCGCCATTATCACAGGGATAATTTCCTTCTCATGGCTGGCCTCCTCTCCTGCAAGAAAGGGCTCCCAGCTGCCCCCACTGTCTGGCTGCATCTTCACACAGGTTCTTAGGAACTTATTGTCAACATATTATGGTTGGCGGGCAGTGTCTTCACACAGAATCTCTAGGGACCAAGCTGCCTGTCCCTCACAGGCATGTTCCATACAGATGTGAGCAATGTATGGTCCAACCAGGCTTTACCTCAAAGGCATGTTACATAAACATACATGGAACCCAAGACTATACCATCATGTTCATCAGAAGTATGCTACTGTCCAGATGAACTGAACCCAGTACCTACCAGCTCATTTCCCTGGGTGTGTATCATAAAACAGAGTTAAGGAATCTAGGGCGAACCCAACATGTCCTTTGCAGTTATAGTTACCATACAGATAGAAGGAACTATACAAGGTGCAAACCAACTGGTCTCTTGCAGGCATGTGTTCTGCTGGTATAGGCCAAACTGCCCCTCTCCGGCATGCTAACGTACAGATACAGGTCGTCGAGAGCCTAGTGAGACAGTTTCTCATGCATGAATTATATGGGTAGAAGATATCTGGTGCCAAGCCAGTCTGTCCTTCACAGGAATATGACATGCAGATGTACAAAATCTAGGGCCCAACCAAACTGTCCCTCCCAAGCATGTTACATTAAGATACGCAGAACCCAGGGATACACCCTACCCATTTCTTCTCAGGCAGGCTACTGTACAGGTACTAAGGATCCGGGCTCATCAAGACTTTGCAGGCTACCATACAGATACAGGAAATACAGGGGCTAACCAGCCCATCCTAAAGGCATGCATGTTGCTGTAAAGATACAGGGAACCCACTGTCAAACCATCCTGACCCAAGAATGCATGACACGTACAGATACAGGGAATCGAGGGCCTAAAAAGCCCATCCTGTAGGCATGCATGGTGCCGTACAGGTACAGGGAATCCACTCTCAAACCAGCCTGACCCAAAAATCCATTGGGCACAGGGTCAAAAAGACTGATTTGCATATGGCCATGTCTGAACTGGGGTGGTGTGGAGTGCAAAAAAACAATGGATTTAGGCCCAGGTCTCTGTACTGGGTTGAATGTATGACATTGTTCTGCATTCTGTCCATCAATTGTTCTTTTTGCATTTGTCACCCGAGTGGGATGGGTATGCCCAGATGTGGGTCCCGTACTCTCCATGCCACTGGAGTCAAGCTATCCTGGCTGATGAGGGCTGAAAGCCCGAAACCTGTCCTAGGATGCTTGTTTCCAGTCCAGGGAGGACCTGGCCTGGCAGTTCGGGCTGGACTGTTACCATTGGGAACAGGGTCAAGCCTGATTTGCATGTGGCTAGGTCCAAACTGGAATGTCATGGTGAGCAAAAAAAGGATGGATTTAGACCCAGATCTCTGTACTGGGGTGAGTGTATGACATTGTTCTGCATTCTGTCCACCAATTGTTCTTTTTCCAAGAATGCATGGGCATACAGATACTGATACAGGGAATCCACTGTCAAACCACCCTGGCCCAAGAATGCATGGCTCCATACAGATACAGGGAATCCACTGTCAAACCAGGCTGTCGCCAGCCGTACATGTGTGGTGCCGTACAGATAAAGGGAATTAACTCTCAAACCAAAAAGCAAGAGTAGAGAGCACAGTATTTATACGAATATACGGTTCCATGGAACACTAGTGTCTCATATCTCCCAAAACACACTATTGTAGAACAACAATTCAACACTTCTTGAGTTGAAAAGAAACAACAAGAGAGATTTATTTCTTATGTTGAATCAGTATCTTCTTTCTTTATTTGTAAATCTTCTTCACATAGCATATACTCAAAAATATACAGCCTACTCATTTCGTCCGAAACTCATGGGTCTTCTTCAGGGCAAAGCTTAAGTATAGACTATTCTAATTCAATGAGAAGAAACACACTCGCTTTTTTCGCTACAATTGTGTTTGATTCGTAACATTTCTCCAAAAGGGATATATTTAATGGTGCTCGTTGTATGGCGCTGCTTGCCTGGAGCGTGCTGTTGCATTCTGTAGGTTTGCGATAAAGGGTACAGTGGATCTTATCATCTTTAATATAAAATATGACATCCAGGAAAGCTATCCTGGTATTGTGACTATTCATAGTAAATTTAACATTCCAATCATTATCCTCCAAATATTCGAAATATTCCTCCATCAGAGCAAGGGACCCTGTCCATATTATTAAAATGCCATCAATATAGCATCCCCAAAAATGGACAAATTCTGTCCATTGGGACGCCTTCCGGGCCCAGGCATGCCTCCTCTCAAACCAACCCATAAACAGGTTGGCGTAAGAGGGGGCAAACCTGGAGCCCATGATACCATTGTCCATCATATAAAAATAGTTGTTTGTCAGAATAATATCAGACATTTCTTTCAACATTTCTGAATGTGAAAACAATTAGCACATCTGGTCGATAGAAAGGAATCTGAAGCAACCAGACCCAGACCCTTCATTATACAGGTGTAAATACTCTCCACATCTAATGTTATGAACAACATATGTTCCTGATCCCATGTTACACCTTGACATTTTTGTAAAATATCCACAGTCTCTCTCACATATGATGGCAAATTGACAACAAAAGGTTTCAAATAGACATCCACAAACTCAAAAAATGTGTTCGGTAGGTGAACCAATAATCCAAAATAATGGGTCGGCCCAGAGGGAATGTTGCTATTTTATGTATTTTTAGGAGCATATAGAGGCACGGATATCTGGGATATTTTATTCTGAGATATCTATATTCTAAGTCCATCAGAAGACATGAGTCATGCCAATGTGTCAATTCCTCATTTATCAGAATTTTGACCATTGGAATAGGGTTGATACACACTTTTTTTTATAGCAAGTGATGTCATTTAACTGTCTCGTCACCTCTGTTCGATATTGTGAACGGTTCATCACAACCACATTGCCCCCTCCCCCGTCCACCTCTCGAATTATTAATGAATCGTTAGATTTAAGCTTGTTTAACACCAAAAACTAATTTCTGGTTAAGATTTTTCTTCACAAACCTTTTGTTGTATGTTGCTCTGGTTTTATCCTCCAATGCATATATAAATCATTCATAACCCGTTTGTGAAATATCCCTAACCCATTAAATAGTGTACTTTGTGGAACAAATTTCGATTTCCGCCTCAAATTGCTATCACTAGCGAGATCAGGTTGTATCTGTATCTCACTAAACAATTCCTTGATGTCACATTCCTCATCTTAAGAAAGCATACAATGAAAATGTTTAGCATCAGAAATGGTCATGTCAGATAATTCGGTACTTGTATTGATGTCATGTATTATTCATTGACCCATACAGATAGAGGGAATCCACTGTCAAACAAGCCTGCCCCAAGAATGCATGGCGCCGTAAAGATACAGGGAATCCAGGGCCTAAAAAGACCGTCCTCTAGGCATGCATGGTGCCGTACAGGTACATGGAATCCACTGTCAAACCAGCCTGGCACAAAAATGCATGGTGCCGTACAGGTACCCGGAATCCAGGGCCTAATCCGCCCATCCTGTAGGCATGCATGGTGTGTACAGGTACAGGGAATCCGCTGTCAAACCAGCCTGGCCCAAGAATGCATGGTGCCGTACAGATACAGGGAATCCACTGTCGAACCAGGCTGTCACCAGCCATACATGCATGGTGCTGTATAGATACAGGGAATTCACTGTCAAACCAGCCTGACTCCAGAATGCATGGTGTCTTACAGAACAGGGAATTCGCTGTCAAGACAGGCTGTCACCAGCCATACATGCATGCTGTTGTACAAAGGGATTCCGCAGTCAAATCAGCCTGTCCCCCAGCCGACCCCAATCAGGCATGCATGCATGCAGTTGTACAGATACAGAGAATCCACTGTCAAACCAGCCTGACCAAGAATGCATGGCGCCGTACAGATACAGGGAATCCACTGTCAAGCCAGGCTGCCCCCAGTCATACCAAACATGCATGCTATTGTACAAAGAGAAGCTGCAGTCAAATCAGCCTGACCCACGAATGCAATGTGCTGCACATATACAGGGAATCCACTGTCAAGCCAGGCTGTCCCAGCCATACAGGCATGCTGTTGTACAAAGGGAAGCTGCAGTCAAATCAGCCTGCTCCCCCACCGGACCTCACCTAGGCCTGCATGCATGCAGTTGTACAGATACAGGGACTCCATTGGAAAACCAGCCTGTCCACAGGAATGGATGGTGTTGCACGGATACAGGGAGTCCGCATTCGAACCAGACTGCCACTCCGGTCATGCATGCTGCCATGCAGTGCACTGTCGAACCAGCCTGCCCCCCAGGCACGCATGCTCCATGCACATACAAGGAGTCCACTCTCGAACCAGTCTGTCTCCAGGCATGCTACTTTACAGATACAGGGAACCCTCAGCGAGGTAGCCTGCTCCCCCCAGGCATGCTACTTTACAGATACAGAGAACCCTCAGCGAGGTAGCCTGCTCCCCCCAGGCATGTTACTTTACAGATACAGGGAACCCTCAGCGAGGTAGCCTGCTCCCCCCAGGCATGCTACTTTACAGATACAGAGAACCCTCAGCGAGGTAGCCTGCTCCCCCCAGGCATGCTACTTTACAGATACAGGGAACCCGCAGCGAGGTAGCCTGCTCCCCCCAGGCATGCTACTTTACAGATACAGGGAACCCGCAGCGAGGTAGCCTGCTCCCCCCAGGCATGCTACTTTACAGATACAGGGAACCCTCAGCGAGGTAGCCTGCTCCCCCCAGGCATGCTACTTTACAGATACAGGGAACCCACAGTCAAGGCAGCTTGTCCCCCAGGCACGCATGCTTCCATACACATACAAGGAATCCATCCATTCTCGAAACAGTCTGCCCCCAGCCATGCTTCTCTACAGATACAGGGAACCCGCAGGCGAGGCAGCCTGCTCCCCCCAGGCATGCTACTTTACAGATACAGGGAACCCACAGTCAAGGCAGCTTGTCCCCCAGGCACGCATGCTTCCATACACATACAAGGAATCCACTCTCGAACCAGTCTGCCCCCAGGCATGCTTCTCTGTAGATATAGGGAACCCGCAGGCGAGGCAGCCTACCCCCCACCCATGCCTCGTTACAGATAGAGGGAGGCAGGCTGTCCCCAGGCATGCTGCCGTGCAGACAGTGACTGCACTGTCGAACCAGCCGGTTCCTCCAGGCACCCTGGGTACATTTCCATTCGGTTGCTGAATCACTTCACAAAGGTGCATATTTTGGGATGGCTCATTCCATATCCGATGTGTGTCACTCATCGTGAGGGATTGTCGTTCCTATTTCGGGCAGTCCTAGGCGTGTTCCGCCTGGGGCTGAAATTTCTCAATATGTTAGTGACAGGTATGCGCCTCACGCCTGACCTGTTGCTTTTCACTCCGAAGATGTCGCCGGCTGGCTGCGCTCGAAGGCGTCCAGTACGTCTCAGCCTTAAGACATCTCACAGACAGAGCCAGCATTGCTGGGACTCGAACCTGCAGCCTTCGGGATTTTAATAAATGTTCATACTGGGATTTGCACCTGGGCCCTTGCGCGTTTTCAAGACATTTCTGCTGCAGTTCGGACCTGCACCAATCCCGGGGGCCCTTATAGAGACCATCTTGCTGGGATTCAAACCTGGAACCTGTGGGCATGTTCAGAGGAAGCCATATTGGATATGCGAATCTGTGATCGCGTGACCCTCACATGTCATTTATTTAAATGCACGACACTGGGGCCATTTACACAGCCATCATGCTGGAACTTGAACCTGCAACCCTTGGGCTAGGGCTAAGGGTATCTCCAGCGCAAAGGTGGTATTTCATTTTTTTTTAGCGCAGTGGAAGCGGACTGAGTGATTTATTGAGCTCAGTCTCAAGAAGTTCTACCTCTAGAACGGTGAGGGCTGAAGAGACAGAGGGGCATATTATCAAGAAACGGAGTTAAAATTATCACCGTTTTAGCGGCAGAAAACTGCAGCTAAAGCGGCGATAATGGGCTTGATAATATGCCCTTGAGAATTCCAATAGAAGCCCATGTTCAGGTGTCAACATGGGCTTTTATTGGAATTCTCAAAGGCATATTATCAAGCCTTTTATTGCCGCTTTAGCAACAGTTTACTGCCGCTAAAACGGTGATAATTTCAAGGCCTCGCTTGATAATATGCCCCATTGTAATCAGTTCCATTATGGAGGGTAACCCTCACTGGCACGCTGCACCAGGCCAATGGAAAGGAGTAAAAACTTCTATAGCCCTCTCAAGCTTGAAATGGGCACATATGGGGGTCTAACTAAATTACTGATGGTAAATGGCTGGGCAACGCAGTCCTACTGTAGGTGCTTGATCCATGTCAGAACCCTTTTTAGTGGGCCATGGTGCCAGCAGGAGTTACTGGGCCCACCCGTGAGGATTGAGGCTTTTTACTCCTGATGTCCCCGGGCCCACCATCTATAGATCCTGCTGAAGCAGGCCAAGCACCCCTTCTGCACCCGACTCTCAGTTAGCTAGCTTCAGACGAGCAGTCAAGGCTCATTCGAGGGGGAGAGCAGATAGAGATCAGAGAACACGACTCATAACTCAACGTGCAAGCGGCGCGAACAATAAATCAATATCCAGTCAAGTACTTTTTTTAATATATATAAAAAGCAGTACTTTGATTAAAATTCTACATTTTCAAAGAAAAACGACATTCAAAAGCAATAACACAACCCCCTTAAGGTCAGGGCTCCACTAGTTTTCAGGCCACACCGTGTCCCACTAACTGTAGAGCAGCAGGTTCAATGTTATTCCCCATAAACTGCTTGCCACATCCAGGTAATGTAAACTTTTACGCTGTACTCAAGAGTTCTCCTCTCTGACTCCTTTCGGAAATTCAGTCACAAGAGTCTAAGGGGTCACAGTGCCAATCGAAGTATGTCGCCCGGGCCCAAAAGGCCCGGTTCACTTATATACCTGCTCTGGTGGTGAGGAAACTCTCAGTAGCGCAGCATAGTCCTATTCCGGATCATCAAAGTCAGGCTGCACTCGGTCACATGCGGCAGCATCCGGTAGGTGCAGACACTGTCCCCCGAGCTACGCTACCAGCTGGCTTTAGCGATCGAGGTAGTTCCCGCTCTGGTGATCGTACAGTAAATCACACTTCCCTTCGCAAGGAGGAGTGGTAGATCTCTTTGCACCGACGGGGCTCCGGTAATGTCCTTTGATCCTTAGGGTTCCTTCAATGCAGTCTACAGTATGCGCACTGGACCTGCCTTGGTCATAGCAGCACCTTTTTTCGGTCCCAGACGACGACCTGAACCCTTTGCCTCAGCGTCTCTGGCAGCCCCTCCTAGCTTTCTGGGTCACCACTATGGCACTCACAAGTTCGGTCACGCTCAGGGCCGGACTGGCCATAGCGGGCACCGGGCAATCCCCCGGTGTGCCGCACGGTGAGGGCCGGTTTTGGGCCCCTGGCGGCCGTTTTTGTTACAGGGCTGTTTGCAAAATCAGCAGAAAATCGGCCCGACAAAGAGCTCGGCGGCACATCCCCCCATCTCCCACCGGGGGGGACCGTCCGAGCACTTTTCCTGGGCCGGTTATGGTTCCCTGTCCAGCCCTGGTCTCGCTGACCTGGCACTGATGTTAACGGTGCCCCTCGCTCCTAGGGCTCAGTCCAGGGCAGCCTCTCCTGCACAAGGTGATTGCCCGATCAATCCAGCACACAGGCTATAGCCCAATCGGAGCAGGAATGGATTCTTCCCACCCTGTGCAGGGATTCCTCATGCTAGGGCTCCCCCTGTACCTTGCCGCTACCAATGCTCTTCTCTTCCTCACAGGGCACACTGGCCTTGGCGGGCAGGAAGGCCCTGCTGTTCCATGCTCCAGGTCAGGTGGTCTTGGTTTCCCTGGGTAATGTAATGTCCCCACACCCATCAGAGAGACTAGCAGTCCTGGTCCCAGGCAGATGTCTCATTGAGCTTCTCCTCCTCACACAGTCTATCTGGCTGCTCAGCAGATGACAACGTTTGGGGTCTCAAACTCCCCTACGTATAGTCCTTTTCCAGACACAAAATTAAATTTAGTGTCTGAATCTTTGAAGTTTTACATTGGAGTTGTGCTTCTATGAAATGGACGTCTTTCCCCTTTCTTCTTCCTCCAGAAGGGCTTCTGTCACAGCAAGAAGGACTCCGAAGCTGATTAACCCACAACAATATTTCTGGGAGTGACAAGAGTTCATGCCTAGATATCAGACACAGTGACATGTGCATCAAAATGTTAATCCTGGGTTCCCAGACCTACTCTTTGTAATGTCTCTATCAACCACATCTCTCTCTTCCAGAGATGTGTCCAGGCCCCTTCCTTGTGATCTATCACTGAATCAAAGATAGAGGGAGCCAGGCTTTCCCTTCCTCCAGTGCATCTACCTCCCAGTTTACAAGAATGCAGCAATACACCAATCTGTCAGGGGGATTTCTCTACTCCTCAGGTTTTCCATCAGGCAGACCCGGGCTTCCTGAAATGGAACCCAAGGTCGTCCATGTAATGTACCAGTACATTGCGCTCAGTGTACATCCACAGCACACTTAACTGCACTATTATCCTCATGTATTATGCCACCACAAGCATAACTATATGTAGCAACACATTCAGTCTGTTCACACTGTTCACTACTGCAGCCTTTTGTATTGTACCAGAGTGTGTTATTCCAGAAACACACACTGCCAGCATAGACACATTTACCATGCATGCACGTTACCATAATTTACCCCTAGTGTAGTCTACTTCTTATTTATTAATTTATTTATTTAAGAAGCTTATAAAGCGCGCAGCTACCCCCAAAGGGGGTGTCCCGGTGCTACAGAGTACATGTCAATCATGAAACAGAGCTACCGAGTACATCATAACACGGAGCTACGAAGTACCTCCCCAGAAGAAAGATGTTTTAAGGACTAGTAAACAGCCAGGTCTTAAGTTTCCGACGGAATACTTGCTCTGACTCAATAAACCTAAGGTCCAGAGGGAGGCTGTTCCAATACTTGGCCGCAGCCACTCCGAACGTTCTACCTCCACTCCTGGCGCGACAAAATCTGGGTACCACCAAGAGACATAGGCTGTTTGATCTCAATGATCTGACAGATACAGATAGTTTAAGTCTTTTACTCAGATAAGCAGGGCCTAATCCGTTAATAGCATGAAAGGCAAGGATCAGAACTTTAAACTGAATGCGACGGGAGATGGGGAGCCAGTGCAGTTCTTTCCGATACGCTGCTACAGAGTTACGAACAGGGCTATTTCCAATGAGTCTAGCCGCCGCATTCTGAACAATTTGTAACCTTTCAATAAGGTAGAGGAGGGCACCAGCATAAAGACTGTTGGCATAGTCTAAATGTGTCGTGATAAGAGCCTGGACAATAGTCTTGCGAGAGTCCAAAGGGAGATAGGGAAAGATCTTCCTGATCATGCGCAGTTTGCCGAAGCAGGCAGAAGTAACTTTATTGACTTGGGCTTTGCAGGACATGGAGTTATCAAAAAGGAAGCCGAGATTGCGGGCTGACTGGACTGGATTTGGAGGGGGGTTCAGAACGGTAGGCCACCACAGGGTGGCGGGAGGGGCAGATTTTTGGCTAAAGAAAAGAACCTCCGTTTTGTCAGTATTCAAAACCAGATGGTTGGAAGCCATCCAAGAGCAAATGTTGCCAAGGCAGTTGCGAAAGTTGGAAAAGTGGGAGTCAGAGTGGTCTCTAAAAGAAAAAACAAGCTGAGTATCATCAGCGTAAGAGACCACCCTGACCCCCAATGACTCAACTACCCTGGCAAGCGGGCCCAGGTAAACATTAAACAAAAGAGGGCTCAAGGCCGAGCCCTGGGGCACACCACACAGGAGAGGTTTGGCCTCCGATTCAAAGGGTCGAAGAAGAACCTTCTGAGTCCTCCCTGAGAGGAAAGATTTAATCCAGGTCAGTACAGTTCCTCCAATACCCAGCTGCTGCAGACGAGCCAGTAGTATATCATGGGACACCGTATCGAAAGCAGCGGACAGGTCGAGGAGGACCAACATGGCCTCCTCACCCCTGTCCACACACTCTCGAATTGTCTCCGATACCTCCAGCAGTGCAGTCTCGGTGCTGAAGCCGGTTCTAAATCCCGACTGGGAGTCATGCAGCAGCTGGTTAGTTTCTAAATAATAGGCCAATTGCCTCTGAACAACCTTTTCTAGGATCTTAGCAGGTTTAGGAAGAAGGGATATCAGGCGATAGTTACAGAATTTTGTGGGATCCGCATCTGGCTTTTTTAGGATGGGGAGCAGCATAGCCTGTTTCCACACTGAAGGAAACTGACCCTGGGACAAGGAGGAATTCCATATGGAAAGGAGAGGACTGATTAAAACCGGGGCAAGATTTCCCATCACTTTGGCGGGGACTGGATCCAATGGTGACCCTGATTTAACCTGACTGATTAGTTTCGTGGCTGTATCAAGTGTGAGCTCTTCAAAAAAATTAAACGAGCATTGCTGGGAGTCTGGCTCAGCAGTCCAGGGGCGTGATAAAGCTGATTCAAATGAAGAAGAAAGCTTGATAATTTTATCTTGAAAGAAATCAGAGAGCCCGTTGCAAAGGGCCTGAGTGGGAGAGCTCTGGGTCTTCATGGCAGGGGGATTCACAAAATCCTTCACAATCTTGAAGAGAGTTTTGGTAGAGTTCTCAGCCATTTTAATTAACTGTGAGAAGTAACTTCTCATCGTGGACCGTTTTAGTTTTTGAAAATTTATTCAAGGCAGACTTATATACTGTTTTAGCCTCAGGATCATAGGACTGCCGCCATTTACGTTCAAGCTGTTTGCATCGACTCTTTTCCTCTCGCAACGTGGGGGAGAACCAAGGAGCAGATGGGCAAGATCTAGCGGAAGTGATAGGAGCTAAAGGGGAAATAGCATCCAGTGCGGAGATAAGGGCGGAATTATATCTAACAACTTCCTCATTAAAATCTACAGAAGGATTGAACTGATAAAAGAAATAAGGATCAATGGAATCACAAGTAACTTTAGACCATTTTCGTCCATTTTCTCTAATGAGAGAGGAAGGAAGGGGAAGGGAAGGGATAGTAATTTCAAAAGGAAGGAGAAAATGGTCAGACCAAGTAAGGGGCAGGGCAGAAAGAGAGGTAACACCAGGGTGATTGGTGAATATAAGGTCAAGGGTATGCCCAGCTTTGTGTGTTGGGCCCTTAACTAATTGGGACAGAGTTAATCCTTGTAAGGTTTCCATTAAGAGAGACGCTTGTGTACATGAAGGATTGTCAACATGTAAGTTGAAATCCCCCAACACCGTAAAAGAGGAGTGTTTTAGGGAGAGATCAGCTGTGGTGTGCAATAAAATGTTAAGAGAGGAAGTAGAGGCCGTGGGTGGATTATATACCAGGATGCCGGCAAAAATAATAATGGCTGAATCCATAATCGTGAAATACATAGATTCAATAAGCCCTAGGTTGGTTAATTTCTTAACGCTCAAGTTAAGGTGAGATTTCAGAATAACAGCAAGGCCCCCCCCAGTTTTGTTATTGTCACGATTGATACCCACCAATCGATAGCCAGGGGGGGTGGCCAGGTGTATATCAGGTTTGGAGGTATCTTTAAGCCACGTTTCAGTGAGGAATAAAATATCCCAATCCTGAGTGTCCAATGATAGCCATATATCAGTGGCATGACCAGGCAAAGAGCGACAGTTGACTAGGGCCGCCTTTAACAGCTTTGGGGGAAACTGGGGTTTAGTTACCTTCAGTGAAGGGAGGCCCGATTCCGCTGGCGGGTAATGGCGAATTTGCACACAGAGCAATGGTAAGGGGAATCCTCTAAACTAAGAGGACAGTAATGGGCATCAGGGGAGCAGACGCCTTGTCTGAGCAAAAGAAGCTGCCTGTTGGTCCATGTAATTATTGAGGGTCGAATGGCAGGGGGACCGGCGCTAGGCGCGGGCCCGGCGCGGACGGGAAGTCCCCTTTTTTTTATCCATTCTTGAGGAGGGTGGGAGGCGTCCAAGAGCTGGAGCGCTACCCTGCCTCCCCCCAAGATGGCGGTTTAGCGTTTTCCCAGCCGGCGTCAGCGCTGCAATAGGCTGCGCCGAGGGAGAGAGGCCAGTATCAGGAACCCTAAAACGAAGTAATCTCGTCGGGTCAATCAAGTTAGCAGTATCACAAATATTAAAAATGACCAGCTAAAATATGTACAGTTTTTTTAAAAAGCACAAGAAATCACGGCAAAATAGCAGGTAATGAGGGATAGGAGAGAGATGCCCCCGGCTTCCGCCTCAGGGGAGAAAGACACGTAATCTGCCTGATGTTAAGCAAAACACACCTTAAGTAGCAAGGGAGGGCGGGAGGCGTCCAAGAGCTGGAGCGCTACCCTGCCTCCCCCCAAGATGGCGGTTTAGCGTTTTCCCAGCCGGCGTCAGCGCTGCAATAGGCTGCGTCGGGGGAGAGAGGCCAGTATCAGGAACCCTAAGACAAAGTAATCTCGTCGGGTCAATCAAGTAAGCAGTATCACAAATATTAAAAATGACCAGCTAAAATATGTACAGTTTTTTAAAAAAGCACAAGAAATCACGGCAAAATAGCAGGTAATGAGGGATAGGAGAGAGATGCCCCCGGCTTCCGCCTCAGGGGAGAAAGACACGTAATTCTTACAAGTACCCATGCACTCAGAACATTTCCATCACACATGCGCTTCCACATGTACCTAATGTAGGCCAGGGTGCATAGCAATGGAACTTTTAAAAAGGAGAGTGAGCCTGTAGACCTCACTCCAGTTACACAGGTTGAAAGGTCCGGTTCACTACTAATGAAAACTTCACAGTATGCTGCCACCACTGCGCTTGTGCTGCTTAACTCCTGGTGAAGGTGGTAGCATTCCACCTCTATTAGGGCAGTGCTTTGGGCATCCCTCCTGGGCCAACAAGACCACAATCCGTGAGATAGGCCTATGTTATGGCACACACGCATGATCCATGTTCGCCTATGACAAAAAAAAAATCAGCATTAGGGATTCAGACAACAGTTTAGTTGGGCACTCAGGGCAGGAGTACAAGTCTCTTACCATACAGAGGACTTTTATGTCCCAACAATCGTCATGTCCAACAAGATGTCTTCGAGCTTGCTCTAGCCAGCAGGTCAGCATGGCTTATGGCCAACTTCTTCCTGGAAGTGACCTCCATGCTGATTCATTCATCCAACCCTTGCTCTCCTGATTCTTGACACACATTTTCAGCCCAACTTCTTTGCAAATGGGTTCCAGCATCACTTCAAATCCTAGACCTAACTCTGGCCTTCAAGCGGAGTAAGAAAGCAACAATCAGAGCTCAGTCACTGGTATGTCTATATTTATGTATGTATTTATGTATGTATGTAGTATTTGTGTATCGCAAACCTAGCCAGAAGACAGTGGACTGCTGTACAGGGAAAACACTAAGGAAGTAGCTGGACACGTAGCCAGTTTAGGAAGCAGATGTGTACTGCAATGTAATCCGGATGTGCATACTCATCTAAATTTTAACTTGAAGCAGTGCTGGGGCAGGTCGAATGCATACTATATTTCCATTCTACATCCTGGGAGCATTTTCATTTCTTTTTCACTCAGTTTGTAGCCTGATGGTGCCCTGGCTGCAGGTGGGTGAAAGCCACCAGAGATGGTGAGCTTGTCTGCAAGACAAGTGGGGGTGCTGGTCATGATGGCTTTGTAAATGATGCAGCTGGTTATGAAGATGGTGCAAGCTGGCAAGGGGAGCCAACAGAGTCCCATCAGGATGGGATGAGATTATCTTTGCTTGGGTCGTGGATGAGATGTGCTGCGATGTATGAGATGCCATTATGAGGGGCAGAGTGAAGGCTGGAAGGCCAAAGAACAGGTTGGTGGTACAAGGGCTTGAACACCAGTTCTGATGTTACGTTTCAGAAGAAACAGTTTCACTTTCTTTAGATGAGCGAGCTGATACCAGGACATCTGCTTTTTGCCAATGTGTCCCTTGAGGGCAAGGTTGGTGTCAAGGGTGAATCCAAGTGACTTTGTGTTCAGTGAAAGTTGGGGTTCAAAGCCTTCAAGGTTCATATCATTGAGCCACGTTTCTGCTATTTATTATAAATCCCACTCTGCCTGGTGCTCCTTCAGAAGTCCGATTGGAGATGACGATTGATGAGATGGAACAAGTATTCATTCTGTCTCATAAGGTTCTGGCAGGAAGCTATGGTCACCCAAAGCCAAGCCTCAGCTTAAAATGCAAATACTCTTCTGATCAAAACAGAGAGTATCCTCATGTGGCAGCAGGTTGTCACATTCACAAAAAAGAAAATACACCACCTGAAGTGGCCCCCAGCTCTGTTCACAGCTTTCATCACATCCTTCATAGGATTGCATGAACTTTACACATGGTCTGCCAGCCACACAACATGCCCTATCATGCCACACACAGCACACCTGTAGAGTTGTTACAAGGAAGATGTCTGAAGGCCCTCCTTCCAGGGTATAACTGTACCCTTTTGAAAGGTATAGATGAAAGTTCTTGTGGTGAATCAGCAGCCACCAACCTGGCCCTCTCTCTTCAGCCTGGAACGATGTAGAAGGAAGCCTCCCTTGACTAGGAGTGAGTATACGTAGGAGCTGGAGGTTGACCCTGCCCAATAGGGTATTGTGCTCTGCTGGTACAGGGCGTTGAAATAATAATGCACTTGGTGTCGACTCACTGATCGGTGAGTCCACAAGAGAAAGAGTCAAGTAGGGTACAAAGTTTCAGAAATTAATAATCTTGCGTCACCTGCACATACATGGCTCCTTGTTCTTTTTAAAAACAAGCATTGACAAAGCCAATAGGTTTCGTCTATGTGACATCTGTTGATTTTGTCAGTGTTTTTGGGACATGTTGCACAGTAGCGCGGACTGCTGTGCAACATGACGTAACTTTTTTTTAAAAGCGGTATTGACTAGGTCAAAGCAAGCACTTTTTTTCCCCTTCAAGACACATTGTCTTTGCTTTTTGCAATATGTGTAAAAAAAGTGCTGAGGGCCAAGAAACATGAGGGAGGTGCAAGAGATGGAGCTTTAAGCCAGACAGCGGCAGGAGGGAGGGCGTAGGGGGGTGGGAAATCAAGCATGGACAGCGGGATTAGGGAGGGCGGGGGATGCTACATCAAGCATGGACAGCAGGAGGAGGATGGGCGGGGTGTGATAAATCAATCACTGATAGCGGGAGGAGGGCTGGGTTGCAAAGCAAGTACAAACAGCAGAAAGAAGGAGGGCAGGGTGGGAAAGCAACAATGGACAGTGGGAGGAGGGGGGTAGGTGGTCAGAAACAATGGACTGTGGGGGCTGGAAAGAAGCAACGGACGGCAGGAGGAAGGCAGGGGAAAGCAACATGAGGAAGGGAGCAACAACAGTGGCAGGAAGGCAGGGGTAAGGCAGAGTGACTTCAGAGGCATGTAATCCGTAACAGTGCATGTAAAAAGTAAAAAAAGAGCACCTGCAGGAGCCTGCGGCCAGTGGAAGAACACTGGCCGTAGACTGCTCCATGGCAGGGACACACACATGAAGCTCCAGGAGGAAGCCGAGGTGAGTACAAGGCGCTAACCAAGAGGATGCAAGGAAACGAGAGTGACGTCATAGCCAACAAATGGTAAGTAAGGGGCAGGCTCTAAGCCCGTTTTAAGCTTTTTTTAAAATAACAATAGATTTCCCTGATAGCGCATGCGTGCTGTTCATGCGTAAACTAATGAACACATGAAAACATCTTCTCCTTCCCGGAAGGAAATGGAAGCAGTACTGTACTAGCACTCACAAAAAATCAGAGTAAGTATAACACAGCATTGCAGGTTTGAATACCGGATATGACGGTCCCCGCACAAGGATCACACCTTCCAATATCCGATAAAGTTGTCTTTGAACAAGCCCATGGATCACAAGTTCGACTATTCGATGTAGCTGTAGCTAAACAAGTCCAAAGTATGCCATGCTCTGATTGCACCATGGCGGTCTCTACAAGGGCCCCAGGAGGTCACTTCCAGCAGATGACCATGAGCCACAATGATATTGCTGGCCAGAGCCAACACAGGGACATCTTGTCTGACATGATGTTCAAGCATCCACAGTAAGGCCGTATTGGCCGAACAAGCCATGTACCATCAGTAATTTAGTCGGACCCCATGTCTGCCCATTTCGAGCCCGAGAGGGGTAGAGAGGTCTTTACTTCTTTCCCTAGGCCCGGTGCAGCGTTTCAATGAAGGTTACCCTGATATAGGAACAGATTAAGGGCCTAATTTAGATTTCGGTGGATGGGTTACTCTGTCATAACGGTGATGGACATCCCGTCCGCCGAAATATAAATTCCATAGGATATTCTCTGGAGAAGTTAGAAAAGTATTATAATGCCAGCCAGGTTAGAGAAAATTGGGCAAACTCCAAGGTTATGCTGTTTGCAGGGAGGAGACAAAAGTGTGGGGCTGAAGGTGACAAAGTCAGGGGCATCCACAGGTATTACTGTGAGGAATCATAACTGATGATAGATGTTTGTGGGCTATGCTACTCAGCTCAAGAAAGCAACTCATTAAATTTACAACCCATGAGCAAATTATCTTAAAAATAAAAGGGTTTCCCAGCCCACTTACCACTCCCACTCACTAGTGCCTCGTTGCTAGGATATTTACCAATTAAGAGCTCCAATTTGGTGCCTTCAAATTGAGAAAGGTTACGTTAATTATGACAGTCTCTTCGGAAAGACCTATTTGGTTTCAGGACTTCCTCATACAATTTGGAGTGGTAACAGATTGAACGCTGTAAATTCGCGAAAACTCCAGTGTCCTGTTGTTTGTGTTTGACATCCGTAGATCTGAGGGATCAAGAATACTGGGACAACTCCAGAGGGACAAACACGGTGAACATCTCTGCCAAGGTGGATACTTGGCTACAGAAGCTAGCGTTGTCAGAAGTTATGAAGGAAGGCTCTTGTGCTCAATCTAAGTGTAAGCATCTAATACAAACAAAAGTGTGGTAATGGTGTTTCGTCCAGGATCTAGAGCTCCTACAAGCAAAAGAAACTAGTTGTTCCTACGGGTGGCTTTGCCAGAATGGAATCAGGCTTCATTATGGATTTTCAGCGCCTGGATACCCTCACAGGTGACTAGTAGAGCTCTACAAATCTACTGATTGATTGATGTACAACTATATGATAGAGGCAAACCATGATGTTTCGGACTGGATAACTCGTTTTTGATGGGATATTGGGTACAGCGGAGGGCTATCCAATGTACAGGGTGACTGCCATTAGGCTCTGGCATCAAGAGCCTGTTCTTTTCTTCTGGGATCATATGGATGTCCTTTAGTCTTGTCATTGATTAAATGAGCTTTGTAAATATTCACCAATTTATGAAAGACGTATTAAAGAGAGGAAAATCGGATTCAAGCAAGAATGTACTGCAGTTATTTTAAGATTGCAGAAGTTATTTTAATCTTTTAAATGTAAGTAAAACACAGGATGGTGTATCCACGAAAAAGTCCAGAATTCCTTTTGTGTGTTGGTAATTTCCGTCATTAAAAACCTTATATTGTCTTGTCATAAAAAACAGCCAAAGTTACAGCCAAAGTTACAGCCAACGCGTTTCAGTCAGCTAAACTGAACTTCATCAGGGCTATAAATAACAAGTAGGAAACTTATATCAAACATAAAACATATAAATAACATTTTAATGACACATTATACCGTATAAGAACAGAAGTTCTTTTACATGTATATTCGAATATTAATGTGACTTTATTATGCTTCATGGAACTGTGTTCATAGTTTATTTTGTGACAAATTTACTCTTGTTGTTTTGTTGGCAAATAGTAAGAGAACAGGATACTTGCTGTAGCCATCCCAATATTTCACTCTGCTTCTAGAGTATCTACCTGCCAAATATGCATCCTTGTGTCAGGAGGGCCAGTACTGACCATTAGGAGGGACAGTATGGATTGTCAGACTAATAGCAGGTGCGCAGCTATGCATCTTGCTTCTTTATCTCATTATATAAACCCATTTTCCAAGTTATTTATTGATTTACATCTGTACAAATACCAGACATCTTTGTCAACACCAGAATGAGGAAAGTCTGAATTGACACGGCTTGGATTCAAATATGGAATCTGCGACTACAGCTGTATTCTACGTGCAGGAATACTAACTAAGCATGGGCGAATTTTGAGAATTCGCGATTCGCAAATTTGCGGATTTGCAAATTCGCGATCCACAAATTTCGCAAATTTGCGGATTTTTGTTTTTTTGCGTGTTCGCAGGTTTTTTTGCGTGTTCGCGGGGTTTTTTGCGTGTTCGCGGGGCTTTTTGCGTCTTCGCGAGCCGCTTGAATAGCAAAGTTACACATGCAGTCTTTTATGGGAGAGGGAGAGAGAGAGAGATAGATAGATAGCAAGAGAGAGAAAGAGAGAGGGAGAGAGAGAACGAGAGAAAGAAAGAGAGGCCGGATCTCTGAAGGGCCAGATTCCTGAGTTGCCCCTACAGAACATACAGCTTTTTATTTTTAGCAAAATGCATATGAAAATTGTGCTGTAAAGGTCTCTTTTACATTAATCCCTCCTGACAACTCAAAATGGGTGTATTTGCCATCCTCTCCCTTCTTCCTGTTTTTTATATCTGTAAGTGCTTCCTGATGAGGTTCAATTCCTTGGACAGGTGCCTCGTTGCCTACTTGTAACTATTCTCTGACCCTGCTTCAAGGGTCAGAGCAGGGTCAGAGAATAGTTGCAAGTAGGCAACAAGGCGCCAGGAAGCAATTAGCAGCAGGTGTCCAAGTTGAAGTTTATTTGTTTGTAACCCTTTTGTAAAAGGTTACAAAGAAATTAGGTTCAACTTTTGCGCCTGCTGCTGTAACCCTTACTTGGCTGAAAATTCGTCCCCGCTGATTCGCGGATTTAACCGCGATTTCGTGAGATTCGTGGATCGCGAAATCGCAGAAAACCCGCAAATTCGCCCGTAACACGGATTTTACGCCCACCCTTAATACTAACACCTTGGCTCTGTGAGCAGAAGGCACAGGTAGATCGCAGAAGAAGGTGTATTAACCCTTGAGCTTTCCAACTAGGATTGAAACATGTAGCCTGAAGGGTGTAGACAGATGCTGCAGCAGAACCGCAACCATCTGAGCTAAGGGATTGGAAATGAAATGTGTGAACTGTTGGTTTCACACAACTAATTCTGCATATGCACAACTAACTGAAGACATGCTGCTTTCAGGGCCTTTTCATATAGTACACAGAGTACTTCATAGACCTATAGGGCTGAATGGCTTCTTTATAACAAATTCTAAAAGGTGCTATACATAAATATTTAGAGTATGCAGTTCAAATACACATAGTTTAAATACTGCCCAGGGCCGTAGCCAGAAGGTTATGTTTTGGGGTGCAAGGCTCCACATAATGACACAGGAGGGTTCGGGGTGAGAAATAGTGGTTTCTATCTCTACAATCTGTTTAAAAATATACATATAAGTTTGAGAACTCATTTGAATTTTGTAGTATGGAATCCCCGGCCAAGGTTTCTGAAGGAAATGGGTGACAAATGGTTAATTTTAAAGCATGCTAGTGAGAACTGAACCTAATGTACAGACAGTTTAATAGTGGGTTGTGGCTTGTCCCAAAGACTGCTGGAAACATTTGCGTCCAGTGTTTCGATTTAACCACATTAGGCCAAAAACATTACATAAAACTGAATGAGATTTAAAGCAGTTTTACAGGAAGTGCAAGTGTCCACTCTAAGGGATCTTTGTTGCAGGTCGTGGCAAATGGACCTTTACGAAACACATGAAGCAGTCCCATTAATCGAAATAGCATATACTTTCCATATGATTACATACCATATTATTGAAATATGGCTTTACAATGGATTTGGGATTTCTTGCCGAAAATGTCAGTCCGGGCTACTCTGCGAAGGCGTGAAATAAATAGAAAATAAAATGATATTAACTCACGTTACTATAATTTTACTTTCTCCTACTTCCGCAGCTGTACGTGAGCGGTCAGGTGTAGGGGAGGAAGGGTAGCACCCTCCCATGTGCGCGATGACTGCTTTGCTGGCTCTTTTGGGCCGTCCTAACAGTCTTGCACCAGGGGCGGCTGGTGACATTTGAAAGTGGTGAGGCGTAAACTAATTTGCATACTGCACCGCAGCGATCGAGCGCAGCGAGCGAGCCCGAACCACCTTGCATCCATCCATACATCATTCATGCATCCACCCATCCATCCACCCACCCACCCATCCTGCATCCATACATCATTCATTCATGCATCCACCCATCCACCCATCCATCATGCATCCACCCATCATGCATGCATCCATGCATCCATCCATACATCATTCATGCATCCACCCATCCATCCACTCACCCTCCTGCATCCATACATCATTCATTCATGCATCCACCCATCCATCCATCCACCCACCCATCCATCCTGCATCCATCATTCATGCATCCATCCACCCATCATGCATGCATCCATCCATGCACCCATCCATCCACCCATCCACCCAACAATCATTAATGCACCCACCCAGCATCCATCCATCATTCATGTATTTTTATGACCATATAAAAATAAATTATGGACTCTAACAAGCCTTTAGGATCGATGTTGAAGGATGTGCCAGTTTACATATTACATCACCCCTACCTTTTTATGCTGGAAACCTTCTACCGCCCATGTATTTGCCATCCTGTAAGCCCTAGGTATGTACTATACAAATTCACACACAAACATACGCCAACATGCATGCAATAATAAATGCATATATCATGCTATTCCGCCTCTACCGTTTGTTAACATTTTGAAATTTTATAACCTTAGTTCAAAGAGTACATTATATTTGTGGTGACAAAGTTGTGAACTAATTTTCTGAACATTTTTTATAAAATTAAATCTGTTGAAGGCTTTTGTTGCAACTATCAAAATAGAAATTCTGAGAATATTTACATTTCCAAAACCCCATGCCATGAAATAAACGGGTGACCTGGAATAGACGCACACATTTCTGCAGCAGATGCTTTAACACACGGAACTATCTCAAGTCATTTGTGCAAGCTAGTTTACTGGAAACCGTACGCACTCAACCGTTAATACTTATGGGGATTCTTTCAAATATATTTTGCAGAATATTCCTGTTCTGTACCTCAAGCCTGAAATGTACACAACAACGCCCAAAAGAGTAAGACAGTTAGGTTTCCTAATTCCTAATCCTTGATCTTCACCCAATTGCCGAATTGCGTTTTCCCTCAGTGCGGACCTGCTGCATAGTTGTGTCGCGCCGCCCGTGCAAAATCGTGTCGTTTCGTGGTTTACACACTGTTCTGCAACAATCTCTCTAATCTGCACATGATTTTTGACATTATACAATCCAATCCCTTATTACCGCGAGCCACTGCCAGCCACTTTACTGTAACGACGAGTCACGAAAGCAAGCGAGTGAGTGAAGTGAGAGTCACTTACCAATCCTGGCGCATGCAGCGCCAGGATTGGTTAGGGGGGCACAGTTACTATCTGCCCTTTTTGACCACGGGGGCTGCGGCCTAGGCTGCTGTATTAAACAGCACCCTTGTCCCACTCTTTTTGAGGAAGGTATAGTATGCGCATGCTTAGGCTCGTGCAGAGCCCAAATATGCACATGCGAACTAATGCTGCAGCTGAGTGTGGACTGTCACTCAAGCTGCAGCAGCCCAGCCCAGCCCCACCCCTAGCGCACTCCGATTGTGTCGGGCGTGTCCCAGTGGCCGCAGCGTTCTCAGCGAAGATGTCACGCACGTGAGAGAGGATTACTATTTAATAATGTTTGTGTGCTTAATATACTGACACTGCTTGAAGCGCGGTGCGTCCACGGTGGGGCTACGCCCCTACGCCCCAATGGAGGCACCGCGCCTGTCTTGCACACTTCGCATGTTCTCCATGTAGGCTGTATTACAACCTGAAACATGCCCAGGCTCCAGTCAGCGTCTGCGCGCTGAAACGCAAAGCTCAGACCAATCACAACGCTGTTAGCGCAGCGTTGTGATTGGCTGACTGGTAGCCTGGGTGTGCTTCCTGTTGTTCAGGTCAGCGAGGGAGGACTACGGAAGAGAGACATGGCGAGGAAGTGGCAAGAAGGTAAGTTTTTTATTTTATTTTTTGCCGCCCACTTCCCCCGCATCCTCCTGCCCTTGTTCCCGCCCCCCTACCTCCGATCCCTGCTGGCCGCTGCTGAAAAATGTGTGCGCCAAATGATGAAAAATAAAATAAATATAAACTAGAGGTGGTACTATTACTCAATTTAATAATAATTTAACAACCTCCGTTTTCTGCACTATCAGGGATTCAACACTATGACCTGCAGATGACAGAACACCTGATGTGCTAAGGAAATATTGCGTATCAGAAAGAGCAATAAAGATACAACAAGCATTTGCAATGCAATAGGTCTCGCATTAGGAAAGTGTGAGCTACTGGTATTGTAAATTACACTTTTTTTAAATATGTGTTGGCTTTGAAAATATATAAATTAATAGCATTGTTATTCACAAAGCCAATAGCTTTCACTTTCCTAATGCAAGTCCTATTGGCTATCGCAATGCTTGTTGGTAACAAGCAAGGATAGTGCTGTTGTGGTGCTGAGTGATGATGTGGTTGGGCTGAGTGATGTGATGGTGCCACTGAGTGATGTGGTAGTGCCCCTGAGTGATGTGGTGGTGTTCCTGAGTGATGTGGTGGTGTTCTTGAGTGATGTGGTGGTGTCCCTGAGTGATGTGGTGGTGTCCCCGAGTGATGTGGTGGTGTCCCAGAGTGATGTGGTGGTGTCCCCGAGTGATGTGGTGTCCCCGAGTGATGTGGTGGTGCCCCCGAGTGATGTGGTGGTGCCCCCGAGTGATGTGGTGGTGCCCCCGAGTGATGTGGTGGTGCCCCCGAGTGATGTGGTGGTGCCCCTGAGTGATGTGGTGGTGCCCCCGAGTGATTGAGGCTGGAGTTGGAGTTGGAGGGTGGAGTTGGAGTTGGAGGGTGGAGTGGGAGGGTGGAGAGTGGAGTTGGAGAGTGGAGTTGGAGAGTGGAGTTGGTGGGTGGAGTTGGAGTTGGAGGGTGGAGTTGGAGAGTGGAGTTGGAGGGTGGAGTTGGAGGATGGAGTTGGAGGGTGGAGTTGGGGGGTGGAGTTGGAGTTGGAGGGTGGAGTTGGAGGGTGGAGGTGGAGTTGGAGGGTGGAGTTGGAGGGTAGAGTTGACGAGTGGAGTTGGAAGGTGGAGGGTGGAGTTGGAGGGTGGATTTGCAGTTGGATGGTGGATTTGGAGTTGAAGGGTGGAGTTGGAGTTGGAGGGTGGAGTTGGAGGGTGGAGTTGGAGGGTGGAGTTGGAGGGTGGAGTTGGAGGGTGGATTTGAAGTTGGAGGGTGGAGTTGGAGTTGGAGGATGGAGTTGGAGGGTGGGGTTGGAGGGTGGAGTTGGAGGGTGGATTTGCAGTTGGATGGTGGATTTGGAGTTGGAGGGTGGAGTTGGAGTTGGAGGGTGGAGTTGGAGATGGAGGGTGGAGTTGGAGGATGGAGTTGGAGGGTGGAGTTGGAGGGTGGATTTGCAGTTGGATGGTGGATTTGGAGTTGGAGGGTGGAGTTGGAGTTGGAGGGTGGAGTTGGAGGGTGGAGTTGGAGGGTTGAGTTGGAGTTGGAGGGTGGAGTTGGAGGGTGGAGTTGGAGGGTGGAGGGTGGAGTTGGAGGATGGATTTGGGGTTGGAGGGTGGAGTTGGAGGGTGGAGGTGGAGTTGGAGGGTGGAGTTGGAGTTGGAGGGTGGAGTTGGAGGGTGGAGTTGGCAGTTGGAGGGTGGAGTTACAGGGTGGAGTTACAGGGTGGAGTTAGAGGGTGGAGTTGGAGGGTGGAGTTGGAGGGTGGAGTTGGAGTTGGAGGGTGGAGTTGGAGGGTGGAGGTGGAGTTGGAGGGTGGAGTTGGAATTGGAGGGTGGAGATGGAGGGTGGAGGGTGGGGTTGGGGGTTGAGTTAGAGGGTGAAGTTGTAGGGTGGAGTTGTAGGGTGGAGTTAGAGGGTGGAGTTGGAGGGTGGAGTTGGAGGGTGGAGTTGGAGTTGGAGGGTGGAGTTGGAGTTGGAAGGTGGAGGTGGAGTTGGGGGGTGGAGTTGGAATTGGAGGGTGGAGATGGAGGGTGGAGTTGGGGGGTGGAGTTAGAGGGTGAAGTTAGAGGGTGGAGTTGGAGTTGTAGGGTGGAGTTAGAGGGTGGAGTTGGAGGGTTGAGTTGGAGGGTGGAGTTGGAGGGTTGTGTGTGGAGTAGGAGGGTGGATTTGGGTTTGGAGGGTGGAGTTGTAGTTGGAGCTGGAGGGTGGAGTTGGAGGGTGGAGTTGGAGGGTGGAGGTGGAGTTTGAGTGTGGAGTTGGAGGGTGGAGGGTGGAGTTGGCTGGTGGAGTTGGAGGGTCGAGTTGGAGGGGGGAATTGGAGTGTGGAGTTAGACGGTGGAGTTAGAGGGTGGAGTTAGAGGGTGGAGTTGGAGGGTGGAGTTGGAGTTGGAGGGTGGAGGTGGAGTTAAAGGTTGGAGTTGGAGTTGGAGATTGGAGTTGGAGGGTGGAGATGGCGGGTGGAGTTGGAGGGTTGAGTTGGAGGGTGGAGTTGAAGGGTGGGGTTGGAAGGTGGAGGGTGGAGTTGGAGGGTGGATTTGCAGTTGGATGGTGGATTTGGAGTTGGAGGGTGGAGTTGGAGTTGGAGGGTGGAGTTGGAGGGTGGAGGTGGAGTTGGAGGGTGGAGTTGGAGGGTGGAGTTGAAGGGTGGGGTTGGAAGGTGAAGGGTGGAGTTGGAGGGTGGATTTGCAGTTGGATGGTGGATTTGGAGTTGGAGGGTGGAGTTGGAGTTGGAGGGTGGAGTTGGAGGGTGGAGTTGGAGGGTGGAGTTGGAGGGTGGAGTTGGAGGATGGAGTTGGAGGGTTGAGTTGGAGTGTGGAGTTAGAGGGTGGAGTTAGAGGGTGGAGTTGGAGGGTGGAGTTGGAGGGTGGAGATGGAGTTGGAGGGTGGAGTTGGAGGGTGGAGTTGGAGGGAGGAGTTGGAGGTGGAGGTGGAGTTGTAGGGTGGAGTTGGACTTGGAGGGTGGAGATGGAGGGTGGAGGGTGGAGTTGGGGGGTGGAGTTAGAGGGTGAAGTTGGAGGGTGGAGTTGGAGTTGGAGGGTGGAGTTGGAGGGTGGAGGTGGAGTTGTAGGGTGGAGTTGGAGGGTTGAGGTAGAGGGTTGAGTTAGAGGGTGGAGTTTGAGGGTGGAGTTGGAGGGTGGAGGGTGGAGTTGGAGAGTGGAGTTGGAGGGGGGAATTGGAGGGTGGAGTTAGAGGGTGGAGTTAGAGGGTGGAGTTAGAGGGTGGAGTTGGAGGGTGGAGTTGGAGGGTGGAGTTGGAGTTGGAGTTGGAGGGTGGAGTTGGAGGGTGGAGTTGGAGGGTGGAGTTGGAGTTGGAGGGTGGAGTTGGAGCTGGAGGGTGGAGGTGGAGTTGGAGGGTGGATTTGGGTTTGGAGGGTGGATTTGGAGGGTGGAGTTGTAGTTGGAGTTGGAGGGTGGAGTTGGAGGGTGGAGTTGGAGGGTGGAGGTGGAGTTTGAGGGTGGTATTGGAGAGTGGAGTTGGAGGGTGGAGTTGGAGGATGGAGTTGGAAGGTGGAGTTGGGGGTGGAGTTGGAGTTGGAGGGTGGAGTTGGAGGGTGGAGGTGGAGGTGGAGTTGGAGGGTGGAGTTGGAGGGTGGAGTTGAAGGGTGGGGTTGGAAGGTGGAGGGTGGAGTTGGAGGGTGGGGTTGGAAGGTGGAGGGTGGAGTTGGAGGGTGGATTTGCAGTTGGATGGTGGATTTGGAGTTGGAGGGTGGAGTTGGAATTGGAGGGTGGAGTTGGAGTTGTAGGGTGGAGTTGGAGGGTGGAGTTGGAGGGTGGATTTGAAGTTGGAGGGTGGAGTTGGAGTTGGAGGGTGGCGTTGGAGGGTGGAGTTGGAGGATGGAGTTGGAGGGTGGAGTTGGAGGGTGGAGTTGGAGGGTGGAGTTGGAGGGTGGATTTGCAGTTGGATGGTGGATTTGGAGTTGGAGGGTGGAGTAGGAGTTGGAGGGTGGAGTTGGAGTTGGAGTTGGAAGGTGGAGTTGGAGGGTTGAGTTGGAGTTGGAGGGTGGAGTTAGAGGATGGAGTTGGAGGGTGGAGTTGGAGGGTGGAGTTGGAGGGTGGATTTGAAGTTGGAGGGTGGAGTTGGAGGATGGATTTGGGGTTGGAGGGTGGAGTTGGAGGGTGGAGGTGGAGTTGGAGGGTGGAGTTGGAGTTGGAGGGTGGAGGTGGAGTTGGAGGGTGGAGTTGGAGGGTGGAGTTGGAGGGTGGATGGTGGAATTGGCAGTTGGAGTTGGAGGGTGGAGTTAGAGGGTGGAGTTAGAGGGTGGAGTTAGAGGGTGGAGTTGGAGGGTGGAGTTGGAGGGTGGATTTGGAGGGTGGAGTTGGAGGGTGGAGTTGGAGGGTGGAGTTGGAGGGTGGAGTTGGAGGGTGGAGTTGGAGGGTGGAGTTGGAGGGTGGAGTTGGAGTTGGAGATGGAGGGTGGAGTTGGAGTTGGAGGGTGGAGGTGGAGTTGGAGGGTGGAGTTGGAATTGGAGGGTGGAGATGGAGGGTGGAGGGTGGAGTTGGGGGGTGGAGTTAGAGGGTGAAGTTGTAGGGTGGAGTTGGAGTTGTAGGGTGGAGTTGTAGGGTGGGGTTGGAGGGTTGAGTTGGAGGGTGGAGTTGGAGGGTGGAGTTGGAGGGTTGTGTGTGGAGTTGGAGGGTGGATTTGGGTTTGGAGGGTGGATTTGGAGGGTGGAGTTGTAGTTGGAGTTGGAGGGTGGAGTTGGAGGGTGGAGGTGGAGTTTGAGGGTGGAGTTGGAGGGTGGAGGGTGGAGTTGGCTGGTGGAGTTGGAGGGTGGAGTTGGAAGGGGGAATTGGAGGGTGGAGTTAGAGGGTGGAGTTAGAGGGTGGAGTTGGAGGGTGGTGTTGGAGTTGGAGGGTGGACTTGGAGTTGGAGGGTGGAGGTGGAGTTAAAGGTTGGAGTTGGAGTTGGAGGTTGGAGTTGGAGGATGGAGATGGCAGGTGGAGTTGGAGGGTTGAGTTGGAGGGTGGAGTTAGAGGGTGGAGTTGGAGTTGGAGGGTGAAGTTGGAGGGTGGAGTTGGAGGGTGGAGTTGGAGGGTGGAGGGTGGAGTTGGAGGGTGGAGGGTGGAGTTGGCGGGTGGAGTTGGAGGGTGGAGTTGGAGGGTGGAATTGGAGGGTGGAGTTAGAGGGTGGAGTTAGAGGGTGGAGTTGGAGGGTGGAGTTGGAGTTGGAGGGTGGAGTTGGAGTTGGAGGGTGGATTTGGGGTTGGAGGGTGGAGGGTGGAGTTGGAGTTGGAGGGTGGATTTGGAGTTGGAGGGTGGATTTGGAGGGTGGAGTTGTAGTTGGAGGGTGGAGTTGGAGTGTGGAGGTGGAGTTGGAGGTTGGAGTTGGAGGGTGGAGTTGGAGGGTGGAGTTGGTGGGTGGAGTTGGAGGGTTGAGTTGGAGGGTGGAGTTAGAGGGTGGAGTTGGAGTTGGAGGGTGGAGTTGGAGGGTGGAGATGGAGTTGGAGGGTGGAGTTGGAGTTGGAGGGTGGAGTTGGAGGGTGGAGTTGGAGTTTGAGGGTGGAGGTGGAGTTGGAGGGTGGAGTTGGACTTGGAGGGTGGAGATGGAGGGTGGAGGATGGAGTTGGGGGGTGGAGTTAGAGGGTGAAGTTGGAGGGTGGAGTTGGAGTTGTAGGGTGGAGTTGGAGTTGGAGGGTGGAGTTGGAGGGTTGAGTTAGAGGGTTGAGTTAGAGGGTGGAGTTGGAGGGTGGAGTTGGAGGGTGGAGTTGGAGGGTGGAGTTGGAGTTGGAGGGTGGAGTTGGAGTTGGAGGGTGGAGTTGGAGTTGGAGGGTGGAGGTGGAGTTGGAGAGTGGATTTGGGTTTGGAGGGTGGATTTGGAGGGTGGAGTTGTAGTTGGAGTTGGAGGGTGGAGTTCGAGGGTGGAGTTGGAGGGTGGAGGTGGAGTTTGAGGGTGGAGTTGGAGGGTGGAGTTGGCTGGTGGAGTTGGAGGGTGGAGTTGGAGGGTGGAATTGGAGGGTGGAGTTAGAGGATAGAGTTAGAGGGTGGAGTTGGAGGGTGGAGTTGGAGTTGGAGGGTGGAGGTGGAGTTAAAGGTTGGAGTTGGAGTTGGAGGTTGGAGTTGGAGGGTGGAGATGGCGGGTGGAGTTGGAGGGTTGAGTTGGAGGGTTGAGTTAGAGGGTGGAGTTGGAGTTGGAGGGTGAAGTTGGAGGGTGAAGTTGGAGGGTGGAGTTGGAGGGTGGAGTTGGAGGGTGGAGTTGGAGGGTGGAGTTGGAGGGTGGAGGGTGGAGTTGGTGGGTGGAGTTGGAGGGTGGAGTTGGAGGGTGGAATTGGAGGGTGGAGTTAGAGGGTGGAATTGGAGGGTGGAGTTAGAGGGTGGGGTTGGAGTTGGAGGGTGTAGTTGGAGGGTGGAGTTGGAGTTGGAGGGTGGAGTTGGAGGTGGAGATGGAGTTGGAGGGTGGATTTGGGGTTGGAGGGTGGAGTTCGAGTGCGAGTGTGGAGTTGGAGTTGGAGGGTGGAGTTGGAGGGTGGAGTTGGAGGGTGGAGTTGGAGGGTGGAGTGTGGAGGGTGGAGTTGGAAGGTGGAGTTGGATTGTGGAGTTGGAGGGGGGAGTTGGAGTTGGAGGGTGGAGTTGGAGGGTGGATTTGGAGGGTGGAGTTGGAGGGTGGAGTTGGAGAGTGGAGTTGGAGTTGGAGGGTGGAGTTGGAGGGTGGAGTTGGAGTTAGGGGGTGGAGTTGGAGGCTGGGGTTGGAGGGTGGAGATGGAGTTGGAGGGTGGAGTTGGAGTTGGAGGGTGGAGTTGGAGTTAGAGGGTGGAGTTGGAGTTGGGGGGTGGAGTTGGAGGGTGGAGTTGGAGTTGGAGGGTGGAGTTGGCGTTGGAGGGTGGAGTTGGAGTTGGAGGGTGGAGTTGGATTTTTGAGTTTGAGGGTGGGGTTGGAGTTTGAGGGTGGAGTTGGAGTTGGAGGGTGGAGTTGGAGTTGGAGGGTGGAGTTGGAGTTGGAGGGTGGAGTTGGAGGGTGGAGTTGGAGGGTGGAGTTCTGTGAGACCCTGCCCACTTTAAGCCCTGAATACAAGCAGGGTGACACGTGCGCACTGGAACCTCCAGGATAACAGAAGCCAGAAATGGCGTATGAACATGCTTTCAGTGGAAGCTTGAACGCCGGCTCGCTAGCTCGCGTCCTATAGGCTGCATTCTGAAGGTCACTTTACGACGAGACACATGGGCCTGTTGGTCCCCCCCCACCCAGGTGTGCCGCCCGTGAAGTGCCCCTACACAGGGATCGATATGTCTGGGGGGGAGGAGGGTTGTTATTTGGTCTAGGAGGGGATCCCGCACTCGGAGTCAGATTGATTGATAGCTTGTGAATAAAAGTTCAGACCGTGCCATTTCATTCACTTCACTCGCCAATCAATAACGCACGGAGCTGTGGTAAAATGGAGCCACCTGTGTTTTTTTATGCTTGCCTTTCCGGTACGTTTTGCTGCCCCAGTAGGAAGACTGAAAGAGGAATGATTGAATTTATGCTGGGGTAACATAGAGAGGAAGAAGAGGATGAGGACGGAGGGAGTGTAAAACAGAAGAGAAAATAACAAAACATTAATAGCCACATGAAGAGAAAATGAAGGGACTGGAAGGCAAAAGAGGAAAGACGGAAAAGGATAGCAAGGAAAGAAAGGAGACAGGAGGGATGGGAGGGGGAAGGAAGAAAGGTGGAATGATAAACATAAGGTAGAGGATAAGAGAAAGGAGTGCGGTATGAAGGTAGAGAGGAAAGGGTGAAGCAAGGAGGCGAATGAGGAAATTTGAAGGGTTATAAATGGTGGCATGAATGAGTGAATAAAAAAATTACAAATATATTTAGAAAGAAAAACAGATGAACTGAGAATGCAGATATGAAAGAAATGAAAGGCAAAAGTTCAATGGGAAATAATTGCAGAAGTGGCCGGGAGACAAAAGTTGGTAAAAAGAAAGTAAAGTTTAACGTGAAAGAACTTTGCTGTAACGTGACTACAGTGAGGACAAGCTCTCGGCATTACTGTGGCGGGGGGGGGGGGTTGGGCGGGGAGCAGCAGCCTTTTAAGTCTGTTGCCTAGGCTCAGACAAATGGTGGTACGCGATGTGCAGGGGGGTGGGGGAGCGGCACCCTTTGAAGTGTCTTATGCGAGGCAATGGTGGTGTGCGAGCGGCTTCCTTTCAAGTCTGATGGGGGGGCGGGGGAGAATATGGCGAGCGCGTGCCCGTCGCACATGCACTGGCCATAATCCGCATTCCAAAGCCCTCTTGGTAGGATTTTCTGGTGCCCCTCTATATCTCTCGCAAGCAATGTCAAGCGCATTGGCAGGCGAGACCTAAAAATTTCTACCTCATGAATTATTTTTGCAGATATGGCATAGTAATTAAAGTTTTTCCCCAGTCTCTCCACCCTTCCTCCCTTCATTTGTCTCCTCTTTCTTTCTCTCTTATTCACTTCCCTTATGTCCAAGCTCTCCCTTGGGCTTCCCAAGTTCCTTGGCATTTTTTCTTCTCTTTCATTTCTCTTACCTTATTTACTGTCTTCCGACTAGGTTATAACACTTCGGCTTGAATTGCTGGCACCAGGTGGTGTCAGGGTGAGCTGCGCTTAACTGACCAAAGATCACTGGCTTACTGGATTAGTGTTCCATCTTTGCAGAGGAAAGGAAGCAGGAACCCTCAAACAAATCAATGGTAGAAGAGCACACTAAAATAAATAGAAGGAAGGAGGGGAATATTAACCGAAAACTGTTGGGGATTGAAACACAGCAAAAAGCTGGGCAGACGCCTGAAGTGGGGTGTTGCTATCATCGGTGCAGCAGGTGCAGTGCACCAGGCCCATTGAACCGTGATATTTCCTGTGATTTACTACCCAACAGCTTTCAAAAGGGCCATTTTCCTTTATTGCACCAGGGCCCTTGGCACCCTTGCTACCCTACTGCACCTAAAGTCGAAGGCTTCAAAGGAAGATGCAATAAATCAGACTGAAAGCATTAGAATCCATTAGACAGACCTTCCAAATTTGAAAAAGTGTACCTAATCTAATTATTTATAGATTTGCAACACAGTTAAGCGAGTGTAGTGCTGGAGCTATGAGTTATTTGGAGTTTCCATCAAAAATGGGCATTAAATGGGCTAAGTGGTGCAAAACCCCAACAATGGATTTGAAACATACTGGCTGAAACAGGTTGCTCTTGAAAGAAGTCTTGAAATAGTCTAAAAAAGTAGACAGTTTAGGTGACCTATAGAGGAACTATGCCATACTGATAATTGACGATGCAGTACATAAATGACAACTGCATGAAAATTGTGCTCACATAAGAAAACACGGGAATACCACGCTATTAGTTAGGGCATGCTTTGGGTCAGAATAGAGGTGGATGGTGATGGAACTACGGATATATCATTGTCGGCGTAGAAGAATATAATGTGGACTCAGATAGAACTTCTGGAAGCTCCATTCATGTCTCAGGTCAGATGGATTACACGGTTTCGGCGATTGACTTAGCACCGGGATGATGATGTGTGCTGCCAGTCAAGATAGACATATTGGGCCCGATTCACAGAACTAACTTAAGACAAAATACTAAACTTACTACCATTTTGGTATTCACAGAAGGCACTTACTCATTTCGGTATTCACAGAGGTTAGGAGTCTTAAAGTTAGGACTCCTAAATGCCTTCTCTGAATACTGAAAGTTAGGATTTTTTTTAGTTTAGGAGTATTAAAGTTAGGACTCCTAAATTCCTTCTGTGAATACCGAAAGTCTTAAAGTTACGATTTTCCTCAGTTTAGGAGTAGTAAAGTTAGGACTCCTAACTTTAGGACTTCTAAACTGAGAAAAATCCTAACTTTAAGACTTTCGGTATTCACAGAAGGAATTTAGGAGTCCTAAAGTTAAGACTCCTAACTTCTGTGAATACCAAAATGAGTAAGTGCCTTCTGTGAATACCAAAATGAGTAAGTGCCCTCTGTGAATTCCAAAATGGTAGTAAGTTTAGGATTTTCTCTTAAGTTACTTCTGTGAATCGGGCCCACTCTGTTTAAGTTTTGGCAATATTTGGTTCTATGTCAGAATATCTGACATAACTATTGTGTCCCAAATTCTGTTTACAAAGAATTGTCCTATTTGGGTGTACAATTTATGGTATTATCTCCAATGGAGCAGTACTGTTTTAAATGATATTTATGACTCAATATTTTTTCAGCTGATCTGTTTGCCTGCCCAAAGCATCAATTCATGTTGACCCCATACAGAATGAGTAAGAATGACTTTGTTTTTTTTTCAAACCTGAATATTCTCTTATCTAGACTTCACACAATCTTACCTTAGCGAAGGTTCTATTTATACCCTTTTCTTTTCCGCTCTCTACACTGTTGTTTCTGCATTTCAGGCTACATCATCTTCCGAATGTGGTGCCTCTTCATTTAATAGATCAGACAACACAGGCAGCTAAACTAAGCATCTCTGCTTGGTAAGTAACATAGCCCACTGCCAAGAACTATACTGGCTGTTACAGGCCCTGAACACTGAGTGCCTAGCTGAGGTCCCTTGGTGGCGGTTGGATCGGGAGCTCCAGGTCTTGACAGTCTTGGTCAGAGGTAAGGGCAACCCCTTTATAGGACCATGAAGCCGCCGGTACCAGACAGGGCTAAAGCAGATAGTGCCTTCCAGAGAGAGCCCCTGGAGGAGGAAAAAACTCAGTGAGCAAAATACCTCCAAGGATGACAGAGAATTCAAGGTGCGGATAATAGGAGCAGGCAAGGAATCTTGGGAAAGGCCAGCGACAGGGAGTGGACTGAAGAGCACACAGGAATATTAAAGAGAAGGAAAAGCAAACAGGAACCAGGAATCACTGGAACTAGTTGGGAGCTAAGAGGCTAAAGACAAGACTGCACAGCATTGCGACACAAGGGAAAATAATTCCTTTATACCCCAAATCCCAGAAAATGACACCAGGAAGGGTGGCACCATAATGGATTGGGAACCTATAATAGTCTATGGGTTGGATGCCATCTTGGGTTGGGAAGCTATTCCCCATGAACTCTCCCTAGAGGACTCTGTGAAGAGGATTGTTTTTGACAATGGAGGTGCCAGTGGAGCCTCCTAGCCCCTACTCCCCCAAGGAAAAGAAGGGAGACGCATGGGATCATATCGGCGGCCCGGCAGAGGCAAGGTAAGTGCCTGTGAGGAGTGCAGCTGCCCGCTGGCACTTCCTATACCTTTCCTGGCTTCCATGTGAATTGCATCCTGCCCACCTGAAGATGCTGTGGCAGTTGGTATTGGGTGAGGTAGCGGCACAAGAAGTTACAGTCTGGATCTTCTGGCAATGTTTTCATACGGCTGTTCTGTGATTTCAACTTATACATGTATTTAACCTATTATTCATTATATTTATACAAAAGTACATCCATACTTCATCCCTGTTGTCCGATATTTAGGGTATAGTGGTGCCCAGGTAGCAGCTTTATTATATGGCACAACCAATTGGTAGCACAGTTTTAAGTCCTGAAGGTCTAGCAATGTGGGGTAAATGGTGAGAGTATTTCCCCAGTTTTAAATTCTTGTGTAATTCCTTAATTGTAGTCATACTTCTATGGGTATATGTCAACGTGTTTCAGCCTATGTGTAAAGGCTTCCACAGGACAAACAAAAAGGTCACAAGTCACTATGTACATATCAAAAACAAAAAACACATCACAACACATTTTCATAAGCTAAATATATACAGAACATGGCAATTTTCTCTCATAATGCTCTATACCCAAATCACTGACAGACTATCGAAGACAAAAATATTTTGTGGGCAGAATAATTTGTCAAAAGTATCAAGGATCAAAATATCGAGAAGCTAGGTGAAAATAAGTAAATATATAGATTTACTATTCCTAACTCCACATCTATATACCGTGAATATATGTTCATGAATCGTCAAGGTACATAAACGTATGTAGGCATATATAGGTACATATATGTGGAGATAAGTAAAACAAAACTATGGTTTACCATAAAATGCTAACCTTCACGATATTCTTGGCCTCGATATGCTTCATACAATATTTTGTCCACATGGTATTTTAGACTCTATATTTTGCCCAAACACCCTACATTTATGTTCACCATGATGTCACCATTCCTAAAAGAGTAATTTTTATTGGTAAAATTCCACAGTATTTCAAATAACTGTCCCAAAAGAATGTTCTCTTTCAGTGATCTCGGGTGGTTACCAGTAAAATTTAACAATGTTTTTCTATCATAGTTAATCTGTCATCTACAACCGTGATATTTAGATTCAGAACCTTCATTTTCCTAGAATTGGCACTCATGGTGGTTTAACCATTTGTGGTATGTGGAGCACGTGGCTCAATTGGCACTGCATGCACAAGCGCTTGATCACCGAAGGACCCCCTTACAAACCCATAAGCATATGAGTTAGGCATTTTGTGATTCGTTTAAGAAGGAGTCTTATCCTTTTCTGCTTTTGTGATCAGATATTTTTGTTTGCCACAGAAAATTGACGACTTCAAAGGAGGCTGTCCAGGGGATGCTCAGTATTCACGTATTCTTACATGAGCATAAGCTGTCCTAGTGTCACCCGCACGCTTGGGGTCTCTAAAGCATGAAATTACACGTGTTGTAACTAAACACTTGGAATTTCATTGGCACCTCGTTGTTTGTACGTTGGAAAAACAGATGGGCTGTGCATACAGGCTATTGTTCCTCATAGCAAGGACTAGGACTCCTCTCTTTGATCCCACTCCATGCCCTGGTGCCCTTCCTTCTTTCCAAGTATGATTTGTTTTTCACTTTACAATGGGTATGGAGCAGCAGCGTCATGTGAACATGGGGTTAGAGCACATATGTGACATAATTGTCATGTTCTGTGTATGTTATGAAAAGATGTAGTGATGTTTTTAAATTTGATTTTGATTTGTACATAGTGACATATGACCTTGTTATTTGTCCTGAGGAAGCTGTTACACATAGGCTGAAACGCGTTGACATATACCCGTAGAGGCACAACTACAATTAAGGAATTACAAAAGGATTTACACCTGGAGAAGATTACTCTCGCCATTCGTTGGACATCGATAGTCCTTCTTAAGATCATGCTATCAATGGGATATACCACATAGATAAGCTACTACGTGGACACACCTATACCCTAAATATCAGACAAGAAGGATGAAGTGTGAATGGACTTTTGTATGACTATAATGAGCTATAGAATAAATAAATGCATTTGTTGATATCACAGAACAGCCGTATGAAAAGATTCTAATGCTGTGCTGCTTAGAGGGGAAAGGGTGTGTGCACCAGAAACCTGATACAATGTTCTTTCCAGTCCAATAATATATGATTATTGTTGACAAAAATAGTTATTGAATCTATCCCTCCTGAACACTTCTTTTTTGTTACATTTATTTATTCGTGGTGAGGAAAGCTACAATGATTTGTAAATAGAGGCTCTAGATTGATGAATTGTCTGGGGATTTGGACTGATTTCTGGGCTGAGCCGTATGGATTGATACATGGCCTGAGGATGTGAGCCGATTCGTGATTTAGCGATGTGCACTGGTATGTGGATTGATGTGTTGCATGGGAATGTGGGCTGATCCATGGACTTGAGAAGTGGACTCTTACTTTGCCTAGGAATCTGGATGAATAAGTGTTTGGGGTTGTGAATGAACAAGTGGTCTGTGGTTGAAGACAGATTTCTGGTGTGGTGCTCTGGAATGAAAGGTGGTGTGGAAATGTATAGGGACTCAGAATGTGGATTATTATGTGGTGTGGGAATGTGGATTGATTAGTGGTCAGCGGGTGAAGATTGACTTGTAGACAAAGAATTTCGATTAATTTGTGGTCAGAAAATATGGATTGATTGGCGGTCAAATGATGTGAATTGATTTGTGGCCTGAGAATGTGTATTTATTCGTAGCCTGTGCATGTGGATTGATTCATGGCCTAGATGCATGGATTGATTCAGGCCTGGAGATGTGGATTTGAGACCAGGAAGTCCGCCACACACCTCCGCTTTCTCTTCGGAGATAGTGGGCAGGCTGAGCGAGGTTATATTTTAATTGTATTCTGTTTAATGATTTGTATTGCAGCAGTTTCCAGTGGAAAGGACCTAGGACGGAAGCAGTGGAGCATCAAGACAAATCATCATGGATTGTGTACAAATGGACTCTGGAGACTCATTTACATTCCTGAAACTAACACGAGGAAACATGGTGTCTCATTGCTGCCTGCAAGGAAGGTCCTTCACAATCCCTTTTTAGCACGTGTCCGAAGGTGAAATGAAAGCGCACAAGACACTTGTCTGTTCTGAAGTACAGATCTGGCAGTGCTGTGTCTGGGACCTGGGGCTCACCGTGCCCGGGGACCACTGTGGGACAGAAGTGCTGACATCTGACTGGAGGATTTTCGCCCTTTAAGTCCCAGAGGGTGAAAGAAGAAACAGTTACTAGATTAGGGGGGCTTTTCACTGAAATCACATCCCAGGGGCAGTAGACTGTTCATTAAGATACAGCCTCACTAGGCCTCACGTGAGCCAGAGTCACCAAATTGTTAATGGAGCTTCCATTGAGCTCAGGTTCCAAAGCCTGAAGCAGGCTCCTAACTGTGCAGGGTCCTAATTGTGTACGCGACACCGAAACGTGCATAGGTATCTTTATCACACACTCATAGGTAATAGGACTTGTACACTTCTCAAAGTGACAACATTTTAAAAACAAGGGGAGATAAGCTTTGTTTGTATATTTAGCAATCATAGGCAAAGCCAATAGGTCTTGCCTATGAGACCTCTTTGATCTGTCAATTGTTTTAACATGTGATGTACAGCACAGTGGCTGGTGTACCGCATGGCTAAAAGAGAAAAAAAAATAAGAAAAAGCACTATGAAGTGACCACTGCATCGTTTTGTAGGCGCGAGGCAGCATACATTTAGTTTCTTTTCGTTTTACAATCTGAGATGGCTTGGTATATAAAAAGTTGAACCAAAAGAGCTTTTTAACCTTTTGCACAAAAGTGCTTAAAAATAACTGGGGAGTGGGATAGTTTGGGGAGCAATGTGGGCGATATAGCAACAGAGAAAGAGAGAGAGAGGGCAGGATGGGGAGAGGGGAGAAGGACACAAGTGAGAGAGAACATGAAATGCAGCTGGGGCGAGAGAAGGTCATGGGCAACAACATATTCGCTGTAAGCAAGCTGCACAGAAATGAAATGAATGAATGAATTTGTACTTGTACAGACAAAAGCACAATAGGCATGCAGGCTGGATACAGAAACACATGAAGGGTGGGGCAAAATTACAACTGGCATGGAGGGCGTGTGATAGCAAATGACAATAGAGGGTGGGCGGGGTGAACATAAAACGGGAGAGAAAATAACATGACAGGGTGGAGGTTGGCAGAGAAGCACAGTAGGAAGACAGCTGGAAAACACATTGAGTGCTTCATGAAATGTAAAAATAGTTCCCGAAAATTGAGCATTCATTGAAGAATCGAAGGAGCCTTTCAAATAGGATGGCATACATGCTATTTCCCATGAAAGGGACAAAGACAGGATAGATGGGCTAATACAAAATAAAGCCAGCTAATAGAAAGGAAGCAAATGTGCGAGACAATACACATATCAAATGGTAAGCAATGGGTCCAGTGCATTCCTAGGTAAGCTGTCAGCATGTCTTCCAGATGTCTTTGCAACTAGACAGCTGCACTGCCAGGTAGGCTTCAAAGAAGCATTTACGAAACTCTCGTTAAAGGGGGACCTGCTGCATTGCAAATGCTTGTTTGTAAAAGCGCCCCATGCCGCAGTTTAAATTTAATGTTGGCCGCACCCCTTTCCTTAGATGAACCGCATCTAAGGAAAGGGGCGTGGCCACCATTAAAGTGAATGGGGCGCTTTTACAAAAAAGCATTTGTTTGTCAAGTTGACAAACAAATGTTTTTTTTGTAAAAGCGCTCCATGCCACGGTTTGCCTTTCCTTCAATGTGGCTCATCTAAGGAAAGGGGTGTGGCCGCCGCTATAGAGAAAGTGCAGCATGGGGCAGTTTAAAAAAAACAACAAATAAATGGTAAAAAAAAAAAAAACGTGCGGCCACACTTGGCGCCACATATAAACCAAAGGCACAGCTCCTACGGGAATTTTTGTTTTTTGTTTTGAAAGAGCGTGTCCTGCCATTTAACGAAACAGTGCTCATAGGCTGTAATTAAAGCTTACCGAGTAACAACACATGTAACAGGGGGTGTCGCCATGGGTGGTTACAAAATGAGACAAGGTGGTACTAAGGAGGGACTACTAACCCTATTGAGAAATGAAAAGCCACAGTTTCCAAAGGACAATGAGTCATGACACACGCCAATGAAAAATATGGGCGGAGAGTCAGCGGAGCTTCAAGTCATACCTGAATACAGCACGCCTCGCCGAGCAACACACGCACTGCCCAGGCTCGACCTAAAAAGGGCAGTTGATTATTGAGAAACACAGGTATCGTGAATTTCTAGCATTAATGCTTTGTAAGTAATGCTGTGGTAATTGTAGCCATATGCACATCCTGACTCACAGCAAATACTTTTTAATATGCTAATCACCCTGTTTATCACCTATAAATGGCCTTTCAGGAAATTGGCACAATGCAATGTATTGTATGGGTTGGAGATTAAATGGTCCATATGCAGCTTGGCATCAGTGCTAGACCCATCTCACATTGAGAACCTTAAAAAGTTGGGACATGGCCTTGATGGAGCTTGGGCTACAGGGCTCCTTCTTTCTCCTAGCCTCTGGCTAATCCCTCAATAACGAAATCTCTTTTTTAGCCACCTAAGTCTGCAAAAATGCACGAATGCCCTGCTCTCTTTGAATGTCCAATTCTGTTCTCATGGTGGACAGAATCTGGCCTCATTTTCTCCAAACCATGTGATCAAGCAGTGGTGTTCTAGTGTGACAATCCAGCGCACATCATTACAAAGCTGTCTTACACTCTGCCCGTCCCCATGAACATGAGCAATCACGCTATGCAATCTGTGTGGGACTCTTTCATGAACTTTACCCTGACCCACTCCTGCTGGTACTGTGGCTAGATGTGCCTCTGATTTACAAATAAGTGCCAGGGCCCTCGTCCGGAGGCCACTGTAGCTTGCACCACCTATTGCTCCTGCCAGCACTGCAAATGACAGTACCAACACAACTACTAACCATTACACTCCTACAATTGTGACAACACAGACTATTCCAGGCCCCCAAAGCTAATGTATATTGAATAATTAATCAATTGTTGGTGTGTTCATCTCTATATGAGACAAACAGCGCCACCATGTGGCAGACTGACATGTGTCGGCATTTACAATTAAGTGCCAGTGCTGAGTTCCGGAAACCACCAGCTCAAATTAAGCACTGGTTGGCAGGTAGGAGCACCACAGCACTAGCAGAGGGCATGACTGGCCTTTTATTTTGTGGGACATTTACCCGTCTCCTGGAGATAATGGAGACAGGTAGGTTTTGAAAGTCCAGTGCCGGTGCTTGTGCCTCTGTCATTTTCATCCGCTCCCTTAGTTAATTATAGCAGACAGGGGAATTGGGGGAGTGCTTCAAAGAGATAGAAAGTAAGAAGAAGGAGCTAGGTGGAGACCACATGGTAAGAAAGGGAGGAGAGGAAGAGAGAAAGAGAGAAAGCGAATAAATGGATGGAAAGAGGGAGATAGAATGAGGAAAAGGAAAGGGCAGGGTTTGTGTGAGCATTTTTACCAGGGCAACTTATGGTTACCCAGTCCCTGCTCGTTTCACACCTTTTTCCATGAAACAGTTTGTAATCATAAAAGATTACAAGTTAAATCAGGAGAATGTGCATTTTTTGTTATTGACTAACAGTTCTCTCAGGGTCTTGACTGAAGCCAGGATCTGCTCCCATGCAATTCCAGAAACCATCCGCAACAAATGGCCAGGTGCCCAAACCTTCGTTGCTATTGAATGGTAGACAACACTTACTTGAGTGTCAGAATAACCACCTCTCCAAGTATGTCATCCAAGGGCTTTCTGTTGCCAATCAAGATGCTTATTATTTGGCTGTGCCATCAGCTGTGTGATCTAAGCTTTTGTCACCAAGCCCGTTCATGGTGCCACCCAGTCTTCTCCCTGAGGGCAATTGCCTTGACCTGAGTTAACTTGTCCAACTTGTTCTCCATCAGATAAATGGAATACTTTATCTTGCTCTGGGTTTCTAATAGCAGTTCCCGCCCTGGCGATGGAGCATTGGAAGCTCTGCTTTCCACCACCTTGGGCTCGGGGTGAGGACCAAAGCGACAACATGTGCTTATCTCCGTCCAACGCTTTCTTCTTCTGCCTTGCGCCTCCATGACGCTTGCTAGCTACTATACCATGTGTTTTCCATTCACAATGGCTTCAGGATGTTGGCCTCTTCTCCATCCCCAAATCTCTTGAGTTGCGTCTTCAGCCAAAATCCAAAACGTCCATAAAGATGGATCACTGAATAAAACTATTCCCCCCCTTTGTTCATCTTGCACTTCTGTCTGCCTTGTTCTTGGCCACTTCTTTTGGGGGATCTGCTCGCTGGACCAGTCATTCCTGCCGGAGGGTCTGCCTCACTGAAATAGAGTGGCTAAAAGACTGGTACGTGACCAGGCAGCACCCATGTAGTATGTGGGTTATGTGGATTGTAGAACATATCTTTGCTCTACATTCTGATGTTCTGTGTGTATATATATGCTGTTAGAGAATGTTGAGGCAGATGCTGCTGGAGCCGTTTTATGCTGGGGTTGATAATAAAGAGGATACGTGCAACAAATACCCTTGCACTTGGATTTATTTGATGATGGGAATACTACATTATTTTGGTGACAAGTTGACATTATCAACCCTGAATCCACTGCGTGTGAACATTCTTCAGTTTTTTATTTATGCAAAAACAAAGTTCTTGACCTGGAATTCAAATGACTAACCTTTCATCCTTCATTCATTAAATTTATGCAGGTGAATGTTGGTGTCTCTACGCGCTATGGAAAAAGGTTGGTGGTATATTTTCTTTGTTTAAAACAAGACTGGGAGGCAAACGGCCTCCCCCAACTGTCTAGACTGTCTTGTTTATATTTAAACGTACCTCCTCGTGCAACCCCACGCACGCTCTGCTTACAGCATTCACGAGCGCGCCACAGTGCACGTAGCTGCCAAGGTTTCAGATTGCTATGTGTGACATTTTCATAATTTCAGTCTAATTATGAGTGACATTTCAACGACTATGAGTGGCACTTTCTTGCGTGCAAAATCAAGCAATGAATACAAAGGAAACATGTAAATATCAGAAATAACACCTATTCCAGCAAAGAGAAACTCTAACAAGATCTTGCCCCAAGAATACATTGTCCTATATCGAATCTGGAAACCTCAATGTTCTAATTGTGGTCTCTCCACTTATTAATATTGTGTGATCCTTGTCAAATCACCGCTCTTAATGTACTCTGTTACATACCGATTAGGATTGCTTAGCAACAAGTTGCCTGCCTGCTATGTAAAAAACACATACCCTCCCTCAATTAGTTATTATTATTTCTGATACGCTCATCTTTCTAAAGCCACTTCTAGGGTACTGTATGCATGAAAATGTTTCTAAGAAAGGCTATCCCACCAGGTTTCAAGGTGTGTTTTTCGTGAGCTACTTCATTCTGACCTGTGTTTTACCTCCATCCAAAAGTTTGTAAATAACTTCTGCAAGAAAGAGGCTCTGTGCTCACGCCTTGGAGTCTCTACTTCATAACTGTTGCTATTTTTTAAAGAAATATTTAAATCTAAAATGATTACGAAAGATCAAAAAAGTTTGAAGAAACACTATCTCAAAAAAGTTCGAAGAAACACTATCTAAAGCAGAAAATTGCACTAGTGTTGCAGAAAATGTTCATTATCTGAACAGTTTTACCCCC
Source organism: Lissotriton vulgaris (assembly GCF_964263255.1). Taxonomy (NCBI): domain Eukaryota; kingdom Metazoa; phylum Chordata; class Amphibia; order Caudata; family Salamandridae; genus Lissotriton; species Lissotriton vulgaris. Next base: position 1,865,610,505 of record NC_141693.1, on the reverse strand, counting down.
TCTGACCTCAGATATGAAGTAGCATGAGTGACCATTCAACCAGACACTTATAGTGATGTCACAGGCTTTTGGCTCTGATTAAATCACGTTGAGTTTGATGCACATAATCCAAGATCATTTCTCCAAACATCACAAAATAAGACCTAAGCCAGGTGTAAAAATTGCACGGGGCAGCATTTGGATGTTAGATCCGTCCCTGCCTTTTAATAAAAACGTTGGCCTTCGTCTACTCTTCTTATCCTTTGAAAGCATGCACTGTGAAACTCATCTGCAAGCTCTGCTTGTCTTTAAAACGATAGTTTCTCTTACCGGGCCCGGCGTAGTTGCAGAATTCTGTAAAAAAATTCGCTCTCTGGTGCGAAATGCGTGTCTGTCACTCAGACTTTTTTTCGTTTCCCTAAATATTTGAACTCGATAAATGTTTTCGCAAAACTGCACCGTGCACTGTAATTTCTGTCTGCTGGGACGAGGGCAGCCACTGTCGAAAGCTGCGCAAGCAGCCTTTTGCGCAGGCGAAATCTAATGACTTACACTGTTTGGCTTTCGCCCTCTCTTTCCATTGACTAACTCCATAAATGGAGGCTAGCCATTGGAAGAGAGATCTGCTTGTCATTCTGCGAGCAGATTCGTGGGCGTTCCGGCGATTTTTAGGCTTTTCGCTACGTCATGCGGCTGTGGGCGTGTTTTAAAAAAAAAAATGTAAGCTTTGTTTTTGCCATTTCGGAAGTGTCCTTTGCAGGGGTGGGTTGCGCGATGTCCCGCTGTCCGTTCCCGCCCCCCACTCCCGCTGTCTGTGTGCCCGTTCCTGGCCCCCCCTCCCGCTGTCCGTGTGCCAGCCCCCCCCTCCCGCTGTCCGTGTGCCTGTGCTTAATGCTTGTTTTTAATGATGTCCATGAATTCGTCTGTGACCGACCGAAAATAGGAAACGAACACTGTTAGACCTGTCAGCCCTAGGGTGGTCTTTCCCTGTATTTTTGCCCTTGCCTCATTTTTCACACCTACTTTTTGTTGGCTTTAGGACTCTGGGCACACTCTGATTGTTAATCAATGCCAGGGTGCAGGTGCTCTCTTCCCCCAACATGGCTGCCACTGACCCCTGCTACTGCAGCGTGGTCTGTATAGGCGCACTCTAGTAGCCAGGAGCTGGCTGGAACCCTTAAACAATGTTGCCATACCAGCCTGCCAGCCTGCCCATAGCTAGAATGAGGGAAGCTCCTGGAACCTTCCAGAATAGGGGAGGCACCAACTGCCACTGCCAACTGCCAACTAACACTATATAAGGAAAAGGAGGGAAACTTTCTAGTCAGTTGGGGCATTACTGACCTGGGGAACCCACACAGGAGTTTTAGGCGGGAGGGCCTAGTGAGGAACCTATGCTACTGGGAGTGACAGGATTTAGGTGCTGCCTCTTAAGCTGGGTGAGGTGTCCCAAGCTAGCCCCCTGATCTGGCCCAGTGGTAGGGAACCCCAGGGTCTATCTGCAGTGACTGAGGAAAATTCTTCAAGCCTTCAACTCAGAACCCCCCCCCTCTCAACAACTTCAAGTAACCAGCAACTAAGGGCGCAGAACCATCCAAGCTCCAAGAAGTCTACTTCTCCTTGACCAGAGACTGCTGGGGTGATCGACCAGGTACTTGACTTGTGCTGCCCTGCGCATCCCCTGCTTTCACTGGGCCCACCTTACCCTACCTGCCTCCCCCTGACTGAACTGCTCTGCTGTCCTGTTTAAACTGTGTGGAAAGCACTATATTCTGCTTCCCCTGTCCAGCGCTGTATTTAAGGCTGCCTGCCCTGAGCTAGCTGTGCCCCCGTGGTTCAAGCGCTGTGATCCTGAGGCGCTTCTCGCCTCAAGAAGCATCCTGCCCTGTGAGGCGCCGCAGTTGCCCCCACGCGCTCACCTGCTTCGGTGTAAAGCGCTGTGACTAGCCTCCGAGGCGCCTGAGGGAACCGCGTCACCATCGTGGCATCGGCGCCGCCTTTGCGACACCTCCGTGGTGCCTCCGGCCTGTCCTGTGGCCGCCTGCCTTTGCGCGGTGTCCAGCGCTGAGATTACCCCCCTCGGCGGCCCCCGTATTCCAGGAGAGGGCCGCCGCCTTAAGTGAGCCGGGCCGCGGTAGGCCCGAAGTCAGTGCGCACCCCACATGACAGGGGAGCTCCTTCGTCCTGCCCCCGAGAGCCGTGCTACCATTGGTTCTGGCTGGCGCGCCCTCGAGGCGAAGCACGCCCGTCCCCTGCCTCGTCCCCCGCGCCGGTGCCCTGAAGCTGAGCCTGCACCGTGCTGGGACGAGGGCAGCCACGAGAGGGTTGGAACCCCCTCTCCTCCGCTGAACCCGACGCAAGGGCCCTGGAGGGCCGAAGAAGTGAGGTAACCCCCTGGGGAGGAGGGCGGTTGGCCGGGAGAGGCCCGAGGTCGCCCCTCCCCCGGGGTGCTCTGAGACTGGGCCCTGTTCGCCCCTTTCCCCCTGCAACTGTGCCTCAAGAGACTGTATTTACAAGCCTGAAGTGTTTAGCGTGCACCATATCTACAAGCCTGAAGTGTTTAGCGTGCACCGTATTTACAAGCCTGAAGTGTTTAGCGTGCACCGTATTTACAAGCCTGAAGTGTTTAGCGTGCACCGTATTTACAAGCCTGAAATGCTATAAGTGCACTGTATCCACAAGCCTGATTTGCTCCTAGTGCACCATATGTACAAGCCGGAAATGAGAGGGAGATTCACTTCACTGTACTGAATTTTCTTGCAGAGGTGGGCTTCCATAGTAATCTGATGATCTGATCTAGGTCGCAAGCCGACCTGTATTCACAAGAAGAAAGGCTTGTCACAAATAAGTAAAGGTTGTGTTCTTTGGAGTTCCTTGTTGGACTGATAAGTACTTGCCAATATATTGTATTACCTGTAAGGAAAAGCGTCCATGAGAGGTTTTGATGTGATATTTAAACGCATTACTATAGTCGCTTCTTGTAAGGATCCTCCAGGTTAATACAGTTACCCCGTTGCCTGTCTGAGAGTTTGATACGACTGGCGGGGTCAGCTAGTGTTTCACTGCTAGATGAACTGGTTATTAATCTAATGAAATGTTCACCCATTTATAGGAAATGTAACCGGAACGTGATTCATGAAATGTCTCAATGTAATGCTGACGAATTAATAATGCAACGCTCTATTTGAAAGCTTATATAAAAGATCTTGATTCTTTCAAATACAACTTCTGGTGTGGTCTCCATTATTGCGCCACTGTGTCTTACATTGGATGTGTGCGTTAAGTAGCTGCTTCACACACAAGCCCCTGGCTGCCTTCCTGCTCGAGCCATGCTACCACCTTAAGAGCTGGTGACCCCAGGTCTTACAAACACCCTCCTGTGTGTAGGCAAAAACAAAGAGGAAGCGAGCACAAGGCCTGCCAGGCGACAAAGGGTCATAAACAGAACAGCGCCCATAAAGTAACAGCTCTCTACCACAGGAAGAAGAACCCGACGCAGCAGTAGGAATCAGAACATTCGTCACCAATTAGGTCTGCCTACATATTGTGTGCTTCCACTTATTTATGAGGTAACCTCAGAAGCAGCCCCCAGCCCTCTCTCCCTGCATGCGTTCAGCCCTCTAACACAAATCCCCGCTGCTACGATACCCTCCTGCACCCCCGCAGTGAAGATGGGGCTCTCAGCTGCTGAGAGTGATAGTGCCGGGAAAATGTTACACAGTCTGCTGAGAGTCGCACGTTACTGTAGACGTCTTTGCATTTGCATAGGCTAGCGAGCGCTTGTGTTATGTAGCGCTGCGGTTCCTTCCAGCGCTACATTACATCCCTTTCAGGAGGAGTACGGATTGAAAAAAACACTTTGCTAAGCGTTGATGCGGTCACACTGATGTCGGGGCAGAAGTGCTTGTTTGTAGCAGTTCTCAGGAGACTGCTTCAGTGTTTTCATTTTAGAGATGTAACTCTCTTTCACAGAGATTTTGTGCAATAATTACGTTATACTAATACGTGTTACTGTAGTGCTTCACTTGCCAATATTGGATGCGCCCTCTGCTGTGCCCGGGTAGCTCTGGTGTACCACTTGCCCATTTACACTGCGTGCCAGGCTGCACCCGAGCTCCTCTTGCCCGTGCCCGGCTGTGCCCGGCCTCTGTGACTTTGAAAGTGTCTGCTGGCTAGGCCGCGGCACCCTGCTCCTGTGGAGTTTCCTGTGTGACAATGCTGTTTTCATTTTTTTAATACACCTCATCCCAGCCCTGAATGGGCCTGTGTCCTGTGCAGACAGCAAAGGGCCGGGGGCATTGAGGGCGAGTAGATTGGGACTAGGGGGCGGGTTGCTCCTCCCCCCTCATTAGCCTGTGATAAAAACAGGTCTCACCTTCTCTCAGCACTCACAAACCTGCCTTCAGCCCTGGATTAGTAAAGGGACACAGCCCTCCCTGGGACAGGACCATCAGCAGCATGGACTTTCACCCACCACTGGACTTGGTACCCCTCGGGACGCGCCCCTCTGACACACACTGAACAAGATGTACTCATCCCTGCTTTTTAGGTCTCGCCTGTTGATGCGCATGCGCATCGAGCAAGCGAGAGTATTGGGACTTATCCACTCTTTATCCACACTGCAAGGAATCGTGGCGATTCCTTGCAGTGCCCGTGACTTTTAAGCTCAATGCGCATGCGCATTGAGCTTAAAAGCGCGTGCACGTCCGTCTTTGTTTACCCGCTCCGCCCCCTCCCCTTCCCGCCGTCTCGCATTTCCCCTGCCGCATCAAAGGCTTTCACGGCCGGCCGGCCATGCTTTCTGTTTCACGACCGGCCGGCCGTGTCAATTACATTCCAAAGCCCGCTCTCCCTGCTCCGCCCCCTGCTCCGGCCGAGACGTGCAATTTCATGTCAACAACGTAAGTACGGAGAGGCATTTTTTTACTCTATGCTTTAAAAACGCAATTCGTTATTTACTAAGACACCTTTCCCTTGCTAAAATGCCCCTTAATTGTGTGTCTGATGTTAGCTGCGTGCCCAATACACCTACCGTAATTCAAGCACAACTAAACTTAAAGCCACCATTTTATACAAGTTTTCGTACAATCTGCGCCGTGTCGCATTTCTCCTCCCCCCTCCCCTCTCTTCCCTCCGTCTTGTTTGTTATTTTACCCCCTCCGCCCCCTCCCCTTCCCGCCGTGTCGCATTTTTGTTCATGCCTTTTGTTTTCAACCCCGGTTTGTTTTGGGGTATTGGCCTCGACCATTGCATATGTAATTTTCTACACCATTTTATCATGGCCCCCATTTTTGCCCGCTTTGTTTCTTTTCTTGTTGTCCTCTGTTTATTTTGTTAGTTAATCTAAGAGGAGGAGCTACTCTATAGTCCATCTTCTTATTTATCTGGCTTCCGCCCAGCGCTAAATATTTAAACTCTGTTCCCGACCCTCAAAGTGCGTTGCATCTCGGCTGTGAGCACTCGGTTACCCTGCCCGGATGTTTTTTTTGCACCGCCTGATCCTTTACTCAAAGTAACACCCCTCGTCGCAGCTGCATTTTTATCTTTAACGCCCTCGCAATCTCCTACTTTGGCACCATTGGTGGACCGATTTTATATAATTGTCTGTGCGCGTATATGCCTTTTGCACTTTACGAGTCTCCTACTATCATTCTCTTTTTGTATACCGTGGCAGCCCATATCCTGCACTGGGAGCTGCTGGCTTCCCGGTGCTTCTCTCGTTCCCTCGCTGACATGGTAGCTGGGGCAATAATCCCGTAAGCTCCCAAAGCGTCAGTGATAGAGTGTCTGACTTGGGACTAAGAGCAGTGTTTAATTTATTTTAAAAACAAAGTGTCTATGCCCGAAGCTCTGCTCAGAAGCCCACGGTTGTACGAGTAAATCTCGTCTCGCCTGATATCGAGGCGGATGGTCTTAAATACAGGTCATGACTCATTAATCCACTGCCAGACACCTTACATTCCAACACACCCGGTTCAGATCGAAGACTACTGATTTCAAAGCTACCCCCCAAATACCGATTTGAACCCTCACTCACACTCACTCACTCACCCTCACTCACCCTCACTCACCCTCACTCACCCTCACTCACCCTCACTCATCCTCAACACCTCACCCTCACTCAGCCTCACTCACCCTCAACTCCTCACTCACCCTCAACCCCTCACCCTCACCCTCACTCACCCTCAACCCCTCACCCTCAACCCCTCACTCACCCTCACTCTCACTCCTCACTCCCCCTCACCCTCACTCACCCTCAACCCCTCACCCTCACTCACCCTCAACCCCTCACCCTCACTCACCCTCACCCTCACTCACCCTCACTCACCCTCACTCACCCTCACCCTCACTCACCCTCACTCACCCTCAACCCCTCACCCTCACTCACCCTCACCCACCCTCACTCACCCTCAACCCCTCACCCTCACCCTCACTCACGTCACTCACTCACCCTCACTCACCCTCACTCACCCTCACTCACCCTCACTCACTCACTCACTCACCCTCACTCACCCTCACTCACCCTCACTCACCCTCACTCACCCTCACCCTCACTCACCCTCACCCCCTCACCCTCAACCCCTCACCCTCAACCCCTCACTCACCCTCACTCTCACTCATCCTCACTCACTCTCAACCCCTCACCCTTACCCTCACTCACCCTCACCCTCACTCACCCTCACCCTCACCCTCACTCACCCTCACTCACCCTCACCCTCACTCACCCTCACCCTCACTCACTCTCACCCTCACTCACCCTCACTCTCACTCACCCTCACTCACCCTCACTCTCACTCACCCTCAACCCCTCACCCTCACTCACCCTCAACCCCTCACTCACCCTCACTCACCCTCACCCACCCTCACCCTCACTCACCCTCACTCACCCTCAACCCCACACCCTCACACAGTGCAATAGGTCTCGGAGCATTTGAGTTAGAGCTTTTAGAAATGTTTATGGCTTTTTTTTTTTAATTCTTTAGCATTGGCTACAGGAAACAAAAATGCTAAAGATTTACAAAAAAAACCATAAACAATTCTAAAAGCACTAACTCTAATGCTGCGAGACCTATTGCATTTCCAATGCTTGTTACTCTAGTGTGAACTGCGCCAGGTCATCGGCCTTACAGGCGCTGCATGATTTTATTTTTTTCGAGCATGAACTGTGCATGGTGAGCACTTATTTTTGTTTACAGCATGAACTGCGCCTGGAGACCGGTTGTCTGGGCGCTGTATGGTTTTTAATCTGGCATGAACTGCAAATGGAGACCGGACATCTTTTTTGATTGTTTGTTTTTCACTATATCGTGACCTGCGCCTGGAGACCGGTTAACTCGGCACTGTACAATACACTTAAATGGCGCACGAAGAGAAAAGAGACACAAATTCATGTGTCTGGATGGATGTGGGGAGGAGGGACAATCCAGTGAGAGATAACGGACACTCAGGGCTCGAGCCCCTGCCAGTCAGGCCCAGTTGAAATAAACATAGTAAGACCTGAAATTAGTATTAGTAGCAACCGCAGTGCGTAGAAACTGCGTGACTGACAGGAAGCTGTTTTTAGGTCTCGCCTGTCGATGCGCATGCGCATCGAGCAAGGCGAGAGTATTGGCACTTATCCGCTCTTTATCCACACTGCAAGGAATCGTGGCGATTCCTTGCAGTGCACGAGAAATTTAAGCTCAATGCGCATGCGCATTGAGCTTAAATGCGCGTGCACATGCCCCCAGCCGCCTGCCTTGCCTACTCTCTCTCACAGCCTCCCCCAGCTCCGCCCCCTCACTACTTGATTGCACGGCCGCTAGGCCGTGCCTCCCCTACTCTCCTCCCCCCTCCTCCTCTCCTCCCCTGCCTGCCTGCCGCTAGGCCGTGCCTCCCCTACTCTCCTCCCCCCTCCTCCTCCTACTCTCCTCCCCTGCCTGCCTGCCGTGTCGCACCTCTCCCCTCTCCGCCCCCTCCCCTGCCCGCCCCCTCCCCTGCCCGCCGTGTTACGGTGAAAGGCTTGTTTCCAATTTAAGCACAGGGAATGAATACAAACTTCTCTGAATGTTGATAGAAATAGGCATCCGTTATTCCTGTGATGTGATAGCATCTTTATATTGCGCAAAACGTGTCAACAGATTTAAAGTACAACATTTAAATTATTTAAAATTCAAATGGCCAAAACTTGCAACTGTATTTTGCAGCGATGGCGTGGTTCATCAGCTGTCCTGAGCCTTAGTTAGTCTAGCTTCGAAAGCCATAAATAGTCTCTCTTCTACTGTGTTCGCCTTGTTTGTCGTCCTCTTGGTTTAGTCTGTCTTCCATGTCTACGGGGCTGGATTGGTAGTTCATCGACTGTGTTGTTTGGGACTAGGGCCGGCATCTCTCTTCTAGTTGGGGATGTTAAAAGTTCTTCCTCTTGGTTATTGACTACGCCGCCATGGGTCTGAAGCTTCCAGCAGATGACAGTCCAGTGCGGGTGTCTGTGCGTGTGCGGCCGCTGCTGCCCGTAGAGGTGCTCCGTGGACACCAGCCTTGTCTGCGGGTGGAACCGCAGGAGCTCACTCTGGGACGGGACCGCACTTTCCGTTTCCACCAAGTCTTTGGGGCTGAGACCCCAAACCAGGAGGCCGTGTACTCGACCTGCGTGCAACCACTGGTGCAGTCTTTCTTTCAGGGCTACAATGCCACCGTGATCGCTTACGGTCAAACGGGTTCTGGCAAGACCTACACAATTGGGGAGGCGAGTGTGGGTGAGTAAAATATGTAATCTTTGTACGTCCCCCTATTGGTGGCTGTGTGTGAGCAGTTGAGCTAGTCGTGCTTCCCACGGGTGAATATATCATCAAGGCTGCACTGTATTGTGTAGTTTCTGATGCACGTGAGCACATACACAATTTCTGGTGTATGTAAATAATGTTACATTTCTGGTGCCAGCGATCAGTTTATCCTTTCTGGTGCCAGACTGCCAGTGAGTAAGGTAGCTCTTCTGTTGCAAGTGAGCCATGTTCCATTTCTAGTGCAAGCCAGCAATGTTCCAGCTGTACTTACTACAAGTGCTCGTGTGTTTGGGAGAGAAAGTTATAATGTTGCACGTTTTTTTATCGTAGCACAGTGCTCGCCATTTGCAAGCCATCTTGGTGCTGTTTGGTAATTTATTTTGCAGATTTTTCTCTGCTGCTCGTGGGTTTCCCCTATTTTTGAGGTTTTGTATCAGGGGTGTTTGTGTGCGGTCCAGTGTCTCATAGTACACGTGTCCCTCTCTGGCCTGTCCCAGTGACAGACTTGTCATGGTCCAGTGTGCATGTTACTGTCGCCTTCCCAGTTTTATCTTGTGCCCCTTCTCTCGTCCATGTTTCCATACCAGTATCACCTTCCCCTGTCAGTGGGCTGGGTTCCTCCGGGTCTCAGACCTATTAGTAATTAAAAACAGACATTGAATCGAGTTCCTATATTAATGTCCTTAATTTTACTGACACATAATACTGATTGATTTTTGAACAATGAATGTAAAAGACGTTAAGGTAATCCAAGTCAGCGATTTAGTTCATGTTTAAATTTCACACGTTTCACTTAATCTTGCACCAAAATACTGGTCCGGTGTTAACATTACAAGGATCACAACAAGCATTTGCAATGCAATAGGTCATTAGGAACGTTTGAGCTATTGGTATTGTAAATGAAAAATGTTGTATTTATGTATTGGTTTTGAAAATAGCTAAATTAATAGCTTTGTCATTTGTAATGCCAATAGTTTTAGCTTTCGCAAATGTGACACCTATAGCATTTGTAATGCCATATGTGTTGTATGTACGTGACTTAGATGTATTGATATTACACACCCTCACTCTCACTCACCCTCACTCTCACTCACCCTCACTCTCACTCACCCTCAACACCTCACCCTCACTCACCCTCAACACCTCACCCTCACTCACACCCTCACTCACCCTCAACACCTCACCCTCACCCTCACTCACCCTCACCCTCACTCACCCGCACTCACCCTCACCCTCACTCACCCTCACCCTCACTCACCCTCACTCACCCTCAACCACTCACCCTCACTCACCCTCACCCTCACTCACCCTCACCCTCACTCACCCTCACCCTCACCCTCACTCACCCTCACCCTCACTCACCCTCACTCTCACTCATCCTCACTCACCCTCACCCACCCTCAACCCCTCACCCTAACTCACCCTCACTCACCCTCAACCCCTCACCCTCACTCACCCTCACTCTCACTCATCCTCACTCACCCTCACCCACCCTCAACCCCTCACCCTCACTCACCCTCACCCACCCTCAACCCCTCACCCTAACTCACCCTCACTCACCCTCAACCCCTCACCCTCACTCACCCTCACTCACCCTCAACCCCTCACCCTCACTCACCCTCAACCCCTCACCCTCACCCACACTCACCCACACTCACCCCCACTCACCCTCACTCACACTCACTCACCCACCCTCACTCACCCTCACCCTCACTCACCCTCACTCACCCTCACTCACCCTCAACCCCTCACCTCACTCACCCTCAACCCCTCACCCACCCTCAACCCCTCACCCTCAACCCCTCACCCTCAACCCCTCACTCACCCTCACTCACCCTCACCCTCAACACCTCAGCCTCACCCTCACTCACCCTCAACCCCTCACCCTCACTCACCCTCACTCACCCTCAACCTCATGCTAAAGATTTACAAAAAAACCCATAAACAATTCTAAAAGCACTAACTCTAATGCTGCGAGACCTATTGCATTTCTAATGCTTGTTTTATACCGTAAGTAGGGTGTGGAGGTTAGACACATGATTTCACATACTCTGGTTTCAAAACCTCTGCCGAAATGCACACACTATGATACAAACCGCACCAGTTATCACAGTTTGTCAGTTTCTAAGCGCTGTAAACCATGGGCATTAATATTTACCCAGTTTAACGGTATTGATTATCTCGACCTCTGAAGGATAAACGGCTCAGATGTTCTTGTGAGCTGTATGTGCCGATGTAACTTGGGGACACATGCTGCCAGTCTGGGAAGCCTGCAAGAGATCGGAGGGGACATGGCCTGGCGTCGGACAGGAGTCTGGTTTAGTGACCAGCGGTGCCTGGGCTGTGTGGATTTTGGCTTGCAGTTAAGGTTTCACCGTTTCCAATTAGCGCCTCCAAATACATGTTGAGGATCGGTCAGGAATGTCCCCTCCCCCCCCCCCTCGGTAGCACAAATAAATCTATGCCTCCCACAGAGCCCCAGCTGCACCCCCTCTCTCAATGGGAGGTGTTTTATCGAGCAAAGGACAGCAACAACCGAAGCACGTGTTAATCCCTGCGTAAATCAGGCGCTTGCGCTGTAAACCATGGGCATTAATATTTACCAATTTTAACTGTATTGATTATCTCGACCTCTGAAGGATGAACGGCTCAGATGTAACTTGGAGACACCGGCTGCCGGTCTGGGAAGCCTGCAAGAGATCGGAGGGAACATGTCCTGGTGTCGGACGGGAGTCCGGTTAAGTGAACAGCGGTGCCTGGGCTGTGTGCATTTTTGCCAGCAAATTACGGTTTCACCGTTTCCAATTAGCGCCACCAAATACATGTTGTAGTCAGTGCCCTGCTTTGCTTAGGGTGATTTGTAGTCACTGCCCTACATGGCTGGGGGTGATTTGTAGTCACTGGCCTGCATATGGTTGAGGGTGATTTGTAGTCACTGGCCTACATATGGCTGGGGATGATTTGTAGTCACTGGCCTGCATATGGCTGAGGGTGATTTGTAGTCACTGGCCTGCATATGGCTGAGGGTGATTTGTAGTCACTGGCCTGCATGTGGCTGGGGTGATTTCTAGTCACTGGCCTGCATGTGGCTGGGGTGATTTGTAGTCACTGGCCTGCAAGGTTGAGGGTGATTTGTAGTCACTGGCCTGCATATGGCTGAGGGTGATTTGTAGTCACTGGCCTGCATATGGCTGAGGGTGATTTGTAGTCACTGGCCTGCATGCGGCTGGGGTGATTTCTAGTCACTGGCCTGCATGTGGCTGCCGTCATTTGTAGTCACTGGCCTGCAAGGGTGCTATTGGCAATGTAAATGACAATGCCATTTATTTATCTGTTTTCAAAACCAACACATAAATAAAAATGTTGTCATTTACAATGCCAATAGCTCTAACTTTTGCAAAGGCCAAACCGTTGCATTGTAAATGCTTGTTGTGAATAGAGGTGGGGGCCAATCAGAAGCCAGTTAGCTAATGAGCCGCTCTGCAGGGTCGTGCCTTTTCACGCATTTATGTTAGGTGTGTCGAGCGTCATAAATCTAGGTAAAGAGCAACACTGTACAGTGAAGCCTACACTTGGCTTTGTCCTGCACTCTCCTATAGTTCAAGTTCAAGTACAAGAATTTATATAGCGCACTACTCACCCAGAGGGTCTCAAGGCGCTTGGGGAGGGGGTTCATTATTTATCGAATAGCCAGGTTTTAAGCTCTTTTCTGAAGGAGATGTGCTTCTGTGTAAGGCGGAGGTGAGTAGGTAGTGAGTTCCAGGTCTTGGCCACCAAGTAGGAGAAGGATCTACCTCCCATGGTGGCTCTATGGATACGCGGAACTGTGGCGAGGCCTTGATTGGATGATCTTAGTTGGCGGGTGGGTGTGTAGAAGGATAGTCGAGTGTTGAGGCATTCGGGCCCTAGTTTGTAGAGGGCCTTGTGTGCGTGAGTGAGGAGACGGAATGTTATTCTCTTGTTGACGGGAAGCCAGTGGAGGTCTTTCAGGTGGCCAGTAATGTGATCTTGGCGAGGGATGTCCAAAATGAGTCTCGCTGATGCGTTTTGGATGCGATGGAGTTTTTTCTGTAATTTGGCTGTAATTCCGGCGTAGAGGGTGTTTCCGTAGTCAAGTCGACTCGTAACCAGTGCGTGGGTGACAGTCTTTCTTGTCTCGGCGGGGATCCAATGGAAGATTTTTTTGAGCATACGAAGTACGTTGAAGCAGGAGGATAAGACGGCGTTGACTTGATTGGTCATCGAGAGTGAAGAGTCTAGGATGAAGCCAAGGTTACGTGCGTGGTCCGTGGGTATGGGTGCTGAGCCCAGATCCAAGGGCCACCATGAGTCGTCCCAGGCAGAGGGGGTTGGTCCCAGGATGAGCACTTCCGTTTTGTCTGAGTTAAGTTTAAGGCGGCTGTCTTTCATCCATACGGCTACTTCTTTCATGCCTTCGTGAAGATTGGTTTTGGCGGTGTTGGGGTCTTTGGTGAGGGAAAGAATCAGTTGGGTGTCGTCAGCGTAGGAGATGATGTTAAGGTTGTGTTGATGCGCGATGGAAGCGAGTGGACTCATGCAGACGTTGAAGAGGGTGGGACTGAGTGATGATCCTTGTGGTACACCGCAGATGACTTCGGTGGCCTCTGATTTGAATGGGGGAAGTCGGACTCTCCGAGTTCTCCCAGCTAGGAACAAGATGATCCAGTCCAAGGCTTTTTCTTTTATGCCGATGTTGCTGAGGCGTTGTATGAGTGTACTGTGGCAGACAGTGCCGAAGGCGGCAGAGAGGTCGAGTAGGATGAGGGCCACTGTTTCTCCGTTGTCCAGTAGTGTTCGGATGTCGTCTGTTGCTGCGATGAGGGCGGTTTCGGTGCTGTGTTTGGCTCGAAAGCCGGACTGTGAGGGATCGAGGGAGTTGTTAGATTCGAGGAAGGCGGCGAGTTGGCTATTGACGGCTTTCTCAATGACTTTGGCCGGGAATGGGAGGAGGGATATGGGGCGGTAGTTTTTAAGTTCAGATGGGTCTGCTGTGGGTTTTTTCAGGAGGGCGATGACTTCGGCATGTTTCCAGCTTTCTGGAAAGGTGGCAGAGATGAAGGAGTAGTTGATGACATCACGGAGATGGGGTGCAATGATGTAGTCTGCTTTGTTGAAGATGTGGTGGGGACATGGGTCGGTTGGCGATCCAGAGTGGATGGAATTCATGAGGCGGATGGTGTCTTCAGTGGTGATTGGGTTCCAGGCGCTGAGGTTGTTAGTGGGCAGTTTAGGTTCTGAGGGGGGTGGAGAGGGTTGTTTGTTGGAACTGTTTTCGAAGCTGTTGTGTATGTCGGCAATTTTGTTGTAGAAGAAGGAGGATAGCGAATCGCAGAGGTCTTGGGAGGGAGTGATGTCGTTTGAGGCTGCGGTGGGGTTGGTGAATTCTTTGACGATGTTGAATAGTTCCTTGCTGTTATGGGCGTTGTTGTCGAGTCGATTCTTGAATGCTGATTTCTTAGTGGATCGGATCAGCTGGTGGTGTTTGCGGGTGGCTGCCTTGAGGGTGGTCATGTTGTCGGAGATTGGGTTTTTTCTCCATGTCTTCTCAAGAGTGCGGCATAGCTTTTTGGATTTCTTAAGGTCATCGTTGAACCAGGGGGCCTTTTTGCTGTTTTGTTTGGTGAGATGGTTTTTCAAGGGTGCTAGTTCGTCAGCGCTGTGAGTGATCCATTGTTTGAATTTAATGGCAGCTTGGTTTGGGTCCGATGGGAGGGCGGGTGGGTTTTGGTTGAGCGATGTAAGGAGTTGGTCGGTGGTGATTTTGTTCCATTTTCTTCGGGGGATAGGTTGTGGTGGGTTGTGGGTCGAGGTGGTTTTGTAGCTGAAGTGAACACAGCTGTGGTCCGTCCAGTGGAGAGCTGTGGTGCGATCGAAGGAGATGTGTTTGCTGGAGGTGAATATTGGGTCGAGCGTATGTCCGGCTACATGGGTGGGGGTGTCAACAAGTTGATTGAGGCCGAGATTGGCCAGGTTGTCAAGAAGGGTGATGGTGTTGCTGTCGTTTTTCTTGTCCAGGTGGAAGTTGAGGTCTCCTAATAGAATGTAGTTCTCGGATGCGAGGGCATGTGGACTGATGAAGTCAGTGATATCTTCGCTGAATTGTTTACGGGTTCCTGGAGGTCTGTAGATGAGGGTGCCTCTAAGTGTGGTTCTAGGGTCGGTGTGGACCTGGAAGTGGAGGTGTTCGGCGGTTGTAAGGTTATCGTCGGAGCTGGTCGTGATTTTGATGGTGTTCTTATGGACGATGGCGATGCCTCCTCCTGTTTGGACGGTGCGGTCTTTCCGGGTAATCTTGTAATTGTCCGGGATGGCTATGGCGATGTCGGCTGTTGATGATGCGTTCATCCATGTTTCAGTAAGGAAAGCGACGTCCGGATATGTAGTGTCGAGTAGGTCCCAGAGTTCGGTGGCGTGTCTGTGGACCGAGCGGGTGTTCAGCAGGATGCATTTCAGGTGGTTAGAGTCGGAGCTGCGTTTGGGGTTAGTGGATGTGGTATGGGTCTTGATGCTGGTAAATTTGCAGGAGTGGCAGGCGAAGGGTCCATGGGTGTGTCCTGGGGCAGCTACGCAACAATGTGGGATGCGTCCCGGTTGAGGGCTAGGAGGGTGGAGGCGGCATACGTTATGTGGGTGGAGGGCGGTTTGCGGGGGCCAGGGGGAAATGGTAATGCACCCTTGAAGGTGTTAGGCATTCACAATTTACCGTCCCCCAGGGTGCACACAAGCATGTCCCTAGCTAGCAGTCCCAAGCATGCTTGTTGAATATCATATCAAGTCCACGGGAAGGCATCGCCCCCACATCTATATCCTTGAAGGCAGTTGATAGGGTACCCCCCTCTCCAGCAAGAAGAAAAGCCAAGCCACGGGAGTGCGCCTGGAAAGGCAGCTGGTCTCTCACACCCAAAGCAATTGCATTGCAGCCTATTTGTAGGATGACCAGAATTTCAAAGCCAAAAACCGGGGCATTTCACAAAAATAGAAGAAGGACTACAATTTTTCTTCAAGCGATGAGAGCGCTCCTCAGTAGAGAATTACAGAACAGGCAATAAGAACATACATAAAATGCAATGTTTAAGCCCAGTAGCTTGCCTGTTAATTAAATTACTTTCTTGAAACAACTGCTAACTATCCCTGCTTTGTAAAACATAAAAAACTCCTCCCACCGTTTTCAGTCGACCCTCTCCAAAAACGGGGACATGAGCTAAATTTCTTGAACTTTGCTGGGACAGCAGGTTAAAAACGGGGACCGTCCTGGCAAAACGGGGACGCCTGGTCACCCTACCTATTTGTCATTCCCAAGTAGGAAGAGAACACGTGCATCAGACTTTAAATAAATTGATAGCTGTAGGGAGGGGGCAGAAGTCGTTGACTTTTTCTGAAGGTTGCATTGAAAATGGTAGCCTTAAATTAACAGACATACCAACATTTGCTTTGGTTAGCCAGATTTATGATATGGTGTTATATAGATTGCACCACATACGGAATTGTGTCATGAGCTTTGTGTAATATAGCTCATAGTACCCTACCGATAGTCATTTTATGATCCACAAAACACTGAAACGCAGAGAGGTGCCACTGTGCCAGCTGAGTGTGTGAACGATTACTTGCAGGTTAAGATGTAAATCACTTCAGCATGTGCTTAGCTATATTGCTGAACAGAAGTAACACGTAGAATGTTAATGTTGGCATCCATAATGAGAAGCTAGAATACTCACTGCTTGGTTTCCTCAAGTATGTCGCCCTTACTTATTTCACTCTTCTTAAAATGTTGATGTTTTTGCTGATTACCAATCTGTTTCCTTCATTTGTGTGGATAAAGAAAGAAGACAAACTAAGAAAAGGAATGATGTAAGGTAGTCTGTCTCACAGTGCATCTAGCGTGCCCCAGAAGATAAAGGTGTGTAGAGGCCTCATGAACAAGAAAGTTTTGCGATCACAAACCCTGCGATTCACAAAATCAAATCTCTGTGTGGAGTTAGGGCATTGTGAGCATGTCATTTTAAGGATAGTACGAATCAGTTACGTCCTTGTAAGAACTGTTCTGCAGGTTTGTCCGATTGACAGTTCTCTGGATAGTTCTTTGCATATACAAGAGTTTGTGTACATTTGTTGTGAACAAAGTGTTTGAGAATGATCTGGAGAATTCACTCACCGTAATGTTCTGGACCTGAGATTTGAGATCGCAGGAGGCTGGGGGTGTAGTGAAGGAGAGAGCACAGGGAAGAGGGATTAAAGGAATAAAGGGCCGGAGTCAAAGGATACCATAGGAGGCCAATGGTCCAGAAAGGGAGAGCATTGGGAAGAGAGGGAGCATATGAGCAAAATAAAGAAAGCACAGGAGACCTCTGGTACAGTCCAGAGGAGGGAAGAGAGCATGGGGTGGGACAGAGCACACAAGTAATGTGATAGGACCTAGGGAACACAAGCAGCACAAGAGGTTAACTGATTGGGAACTAGGGGGGATAAGGGAGAGCACAAAAAGAGTAGGGGCTGGCAGGAGGGAAGATAGAGGCTGCGGCTCGAGATGATCTAGGGCACAGAGAGAGAGATGGGCAGCCATGTCAGACAATCTAACATCTAGGTGGTTTTCCATATCCATACTAATATAATAAAGAGAGAGCTCAAACCTTTGAGGCGGGTAATCTCAGGAACCACAACACCCAATACAGCGTTGTAAAGGGCAGTTGTAGCAGAAGGACATAGGCTATGCAGACGCCCACCATATACATTTAAAAGGTAAAAGAACCGTGCCAGCAAAGTAGTCCCTTGTGGGCGTGTCTGCGTTGTGCTGTGGGCGTGTGCTGGAGGCGTGACAAACGCTGGGGGCGTGTGGTACGTTCCGCCCTTCATGCCATGACTCATATCGTGTGGTGTGGGCGTGTGCGGGGGGCGTGGGCGTGTGCGGGGTGCGGGATTACGGAAAAAAAAGCGAGTGTGTGCCCAATACTTCATTGTTTTTTCTTCCCAGGTTCTGTACATTCCAGCTCCGGGTGTGCTTGCCCCGCGCTTCCCTTTAGAGCCTAAAAACTAATTCCACCCTGCTCCCTTTAAATACCCCTGCACCCCATAATCATAACCCACCCTTACTCCTTAAAATACCCCAACACCCTTAAACACTAACCCATCTTAACCCTATAAATATACCCTGTACCCCAAAACCTAAACCTTTCCCTAAACCCTAAAAATACCCCTGTACCCCAAACCCCAAACCTAGCCCTGAACCCTATAAAGACCCCTGTACCTCAAAACCCAAACCTACCACTGAACCCTAAAAATACCCCTGTGCCCCAAAACCCAAACCTACCCCTGAACCCTAAAATACCCCTGTACCCCAAACCCCAAACCTAGCCCTGAACCCTAAAAATACCCCTGTACCTCAAAACCCAAACCTAGCCCTGAACCCTAAAAATACCCCTGTGCCCCAAAACCCAAACCTACCCCTGAACCCTAAAATACCCCTGTACCCCAAAACCCAAACCTAGCCCTGAACCCTTAAAATACCCCTGTACCCCAAAACCCAAAACTACCCCTGAACCCTAAAAATACCCCTGTACCCCAAAACCCAAACCTAGCCCTGAACCCTAAAAATAACCCTGTATCCCAAAACCCAAACCTAGCCCTGAACCCTTAAAATACCCCTGTACCCCAAAACCCAAACCTACCCCTGAAACCTAAAAATACCCCTATACCCCAAAACCCAAACCTAGCACGGAACCCTAAAAATACCCCTGTACCCCATAACCCAAAACTATATCTGAACCCTTAAAATACCCAAACACCCCAAAACATACACCCCAGTACCCCAAAACATATACCCCAATACCCATACATACCTTATCCAAACATTTAAAAAAAACATGTTTTTACCATTCATGCATTTACAACGAATTTCGTTGTAAATGTATGCGTGGTAAAAGCATATAAAATGTAATGCCATGCATTATAATGGCATTGCGGAGTCATGGTTCTTTCGTAATGAAATTATGCGGAGTGATGGTATGCGGAAAGAAAGTTGCGGAATAATGGGTGTTTACCCTCCCCCGGAAAGTGCATTGGTGGCACCGCGGCCCACATCTCCAGCAACATACTCATATGTTTTCACCACCCATTTGAAAAATGCACAGGTCTCTCTCGTTGATGGCCAGCACCGACATACACTTTTAGACACACAAGTTCTAGAATTGCGAACTTTAGAGCTGGGGAGCTACGTTCGAATCTTGGCATCGGCTCAACAACCTGTGATTCTAGGCAAAACGCTTTGTCTCCCCGTGCCTACCACAAATGAATGTGTTCTTCTGTAATGTAAATTGTGCTCATGCCATGTTGTTGAGTTCGCTCTATATAATATTGCAAGGAAAAATAAAGTAGGGAAAGTCGAGTTCACACACTACTGAACGCGCACTCTTAAGTGCATCAGCGGTGCACTGTGAATCGAAGCGTTTCACAGGCCTGTCACAGATAAGAAATGCTATCAAAACGAAATCCTACAAAACAGTATACTACTGGCCAGCAGCAAATCATACCCGGACAACGCCGGGACGGGCTGCTAGTACTGAATAAAGAGCTACCTATGTCATAATCTTATGAAATCTATTTATTGGTGTAATAGCTACGCTTTCACAATTGCTTTATTAACTTTCTTGCTTTCTCAAATATGCTTGGATAGGCACAATTTGCAGACTCTTTTTTCAAAATTTTCTCGAGGGGGAGAACCCCCCTGAAACCCAATTATGACATTCAGGCTCTCTCGCCACCGGCACTCATCACAAACTTTTACGACACACCACTTTCAAATGTCACCAGCCGCCACTGCTTTTTTTGTGTCATCCAGCAGATCATGTTCCAGTTTGACACCCTGCTGCAAGACTTATCCCAGGAACAAGAGGCTACAATCACATCGCCATGGTTATCATTTCATTCAACTAGTGACTATCACCGCTAGGAATATCAAAGTTGCATGCATTACTCACAAAGCCATTCATCGTGGCACCCCAGAAATCCAGGCTCAAACACTCACCACTTCTTCTGGTGGATGAAGGTCATAAAGAAAAAATTAAACTCCCTTCTACCACAACCACTAAGGTTTAATAAACAAAACACAATTTCTCCTCCGGAAGCACACCCAAAATATGGAAGTTTATCTCTATAAGAAATTGAACAAACTGCTCGTTCTAGACTATCAAAACAGATCAAAAAAACTTCTGAATCAAGAAACAGCCTTTGAACAAAGAGCTGCATCGGAATATATCTATTTGTTACAAACATGATAATGTGATGACGCATAGTGAACACGGCAATGTGACATAGTTTATCTCTAATGTTCACCCTCTGGTACACATCACTCGAAACAGTTCTGGTATACTAGCTTTCGCCCTCACATTTTCTTTACAATATTTTGCTACTTTTGTTGTATGTAACTTAAAGCGCTCTCCCACCCTCTTGTCTAATTCGCACTATACAAAACTAAGCAAACAAAAAAAAGTACAATGCTATATTTTTCAGAAATTAAATGAAGAATCAGAAGTCCAAATCTCCGTTGAAAGTTGTCACTACAGCTCAAAATCTCGGTAAGCTCGGCATTATCTGATGTTTAAAGAATGATTCTCTGGTTGGCGAATAAGAGGCGAAGTCACAGAAATACCGGGGTTTAAATACCACACTTGAAAAAAAAACGCGGGAGAGGAGGGGTCCCACTCCTTCCCTGCTGTGCTAGGGAGTCACTTCGCCTCTACCCGTTTGCAGGGCCCCTTTACTCGGCACTGACTGTAGCCTAGAAAATCCACTTGGGGCAATTATTAATTAAACAAGTCGGCACGATCTAGCAGAAGTCTGGGCGTCTGAGACTCGGGTGAGGACTCCGGGGGAAGCAAGGTCGCAGACTAGTCTTCCCCCGGGGTCTTTCGCACATGGGATAGGAAAGTCAGGGGAAGGGGAGGAGTTAGGTGGGAGGTATTAAGGCACAGGGGAGGAAGGGAACTTCCTCTTCCTGTTGCCTGGCACCATCGGGAGGGTGAAGAAAAGGCCACCCACCCGCCCTGCAGTCTGGGGTGTGGTTTGGGTTGGTTTGTGGCGTGCCAGTTTAGGCCAGAGCTGCGCTAGGCGGTACTTTGAAGGGAGAGGGGGGTCAACAGTGGGCACACCCATCCCTTGGGGGGAATTTCGAATGGCAGCCAGAGGCATGACTGGAAGGACACAAGGATCGGGCAGGATGACAGGTGATTGGTGGATATGGATGAGGTACGGTATGGGGCATGGAGTGGTTGTGATGAGGTGGAACGGGTGAAGCGTGTGAGAAGTGAAGTGTTGAGTTGGGGTTTGAAGTTATTTATTTGTTGATGTTTATTGTTAAGTAAGATTACGCAGCCTGGTCTAATAAATGGCCTTTTACGCTTAAACACTGCGTGGTCTGTTTATTGCACGATCGGCCTGTACTCAGAGCTTTACAGAAATGTGAGGGTGACAGTCACCAGTATTACCTGCGCTCACAATGATGTGTTTACCACGGCTCAATGCTGTTTGCCTCCTCAGAGAGTCCGTCCTGCAATGTCACTTCCCCGCAATTAGAAGGGGGGCGGGGGCAGTAACAGTCATCAGTTTAATTTTGCTTAAGTAAAGCCATGCGGCACTAGGAGGCGTAATGCTGCCTATCAAATACCGGTGGCAGCAAAGCAGGAATCTTCTTCTTGATACATGTATGTATGTATAGGATTTCTAAAGTGCTGGAATCCCCCCCGTAGGGGTATCTCAGAGCTATAAGAAAGAGAAGGTACAAGACACGCACGAAATAGTTCAGTCTTCAGGAGTTTCCTGCAACGAAGCAGGTTGGGGCTTTTGTGCAGGGCCTCCGGCAGGGTGTTCCAGTATTTTTGGGCAAGATAAGCAAGAGTTCTGCCACCTGTGCGTAATTTTCTTTAGCGGGGATCACAAGCAGCCCTTTCCCTTCAGATCTAGGCAGTCTGCTTGGACAATAGACTTTAAACTTGTCTGCCAAAAAGCTGGGACTTCTACCATAAAATGTTTTATGGGTGAGGCAGCAAAGTTTGAATTTGATTCTTTGGCGATCGGAAGCGAGTGAAGCTGTTTCAGCAATGGCCTAGAGGAAGTAGGGTTCAGAAAAGGGGGTGGTGATGGACAGAGTATCTGAATTAAGCAGAACACTCCTACCCAGTCAACAGATCAGGGCTTGATCCATCACCGTTTTTTAGCTCACTGCACCATCCCAGCTCAGAACCTGGCTACATGCAAATTAGTCTGTCCCTGGCCCAGTGCATCATGGGTACAGGGCAGACCAAACTACCAAGCCAATTCTTTAACTGGAAAGGAAACAAGCTTCCGGGGACCGGTTTCTGGCATTACAGCCGTCTTCGGCCCGGCTTGCTTGAATCCTGATGGTGCAGTGAGCAAGGGACTCATGTCTGAGCATACCCTTCTACGCTTATGGTGGACAAAACGATTCAGAAAAGGGGGTGGTGATGGACAGAGTATCTGAATTATGCGTGGTCTGTTTATTGCACGATCGGACTGTACTCAGAGCTTTACAGAAATGTGAGGGTGACAGTTACCAGTATTACCTGCGCTCACAAGGATGTGTCTACCACGGCTCAAGGCTGTTTGCCTCCTCAGAGAGTCTGTCCTGCAATGTCACTCCCCCGCAATTAGAAGGGGGACGGGGGCAGTAACAGTCATCAGTTTAATTTTACTTAAGTAAAGCCATGCGGCACTAGGAGGCGTAATGCTGCCTATCAAATACCGGTGGCAGCAAAGCAGGAATCTTCTTCTTGATACATGTATGTATGTATAGGATTTCTAAAGTGCTGGAATCACCCCCGTAGGGGTATCTCAGAGCTATAAGAAAGAGAAGGTACAAGACACGCACAAATCAGTCCCGGAATAGTTCAGTCTTCAGGAGTTTCCTGCAACGAAGCAGGCTGGGGCTTTTGTGCAGGGCCTCCGGCAGGGTGTTCCAGTATTTTTGGGCAAGATAAGCAAGAGTTCTGCCACCTGTACGTAATTTTCTTTAGCGGGGGATCACAAGCAGTCCTTTCCCTTCAGATCTAAGCAGTCTGCTTGGACAATAGACTTTAAACTTGTCTGCCAAAAAGCTGGGACTTCTACCATAAAATGTTTTATGGGTGAGGCAGCAAAGTTTGAATTTGATTCTTTGGCGATCGGAAGCCAGTGAAGCTGTTTCAGCAATGGCCTAGAGGAAGTAGGGGCCAGCTTTTTAAGAGCCAAGTGGGCAGCAACATTCTGGACTATCTGTAGTCTGCTCAGAAGAGATTTGTTTGCTGATGTTAACAGAGGGTTGCAGTAGTCAAGACGACCAATTACCAGTGCCTGGATCAGAGTTCTCCAGACAGATAGAGGCAGCCACTGGAACACTGCGCAGAAGCCTGTGATAGCAGGTCCCTGAGGTTGTCATAACTTGATCCCTCATGCATAGCAAGACATCCAAGCGGATGATTTTTTGCAACAGGTGTCAGGATCGGGACGGAGCACAAAACTGCCGGCCATCAATTATGGGACCAGGTTGTTTGAGCCGGACCAAACAGCAGGATTTCGGTCTTGGCCGAATTTAACTGGAGACAATTTTCAGTCATTTCAGTTGATATGGCTAGCAGGCCCTTAGCAAAACGATGTTCTACTAGCTCTCTATCCTCATCGAGAGACAAGAGCAGCTGCGTATCATCAGCATAAGAATAGGGAGTAAATCCATACTACCTAATAATCTTGGCAAGGGGGGCCACATAAGCATTAAACAAGGTAGGGCTCAAACAAGAGCCCTGGGGCACCCACTTAGTAAGCTTCAAGGTTTGGAAGCGAAAGGGGCCAAGGTTGATTGTCTGGGTACACTGATCTAAGAAGCTAGTAAGCCATTTAAGTGCCTGTCCCTGCACTCCAGACTCTCTCAATCGATAAATCATACAAATACATGGAATCAGCCAGCAGCTGTACTACCTCACTCAGCCAACGCCGTAGCCGCCAACCCTGCGGGAGCAGCGCATGCGCTGCCAGCCACACCAGCGCCTTTAGATTAGCATAGTATTTACGCAGACAGGCATTTAGTAGGCAGCTCTAACAGCTTTGATAGATGAGGTGCTATGCCTGTAATGTGTGTGTTAGACCCGTCTGCTTCTGAGAGTCCCCTCACACTATGATTTCTTTGGTTCACCTGTACCTCCCAAAATTTGTCGCTTTTCTTTGTCTACCAGGACCTTTTGTGTGCTGTTTCATGGGGCTGGATGTTCCTTGACGCCCAGTTGTTCACAAGGTTTTTGGCACCTATTTACAAGGAACCTGTGACATTATAGACTGGGATTGGCAACCTGTATGAATAGCCTCAAAATGGTGGCCATCCATTTTCCTCATGTGAGTGACTCCCCTTGGAGCCTCCATGAACCTTGACCTTTCAAGGTTTTGGCGCCCTTTTACTTGGCGCGCATTCCTGACAGGAATTTCTTTATTTCCCTCAGGTACACAAAATGGCTGCTCTAGAACCCCAGTATGGTGGCTGTTAGGGTCCCAAATACCCCAGAAGTGCCATGTCATTGGCCTAGCCCAAAGAAGGTTGTAGAACCTACTGGCATGAGCCAGCACCTCAGGGCACTGGCAATATAAGGTCCAGTCCCTGGCGGCCATTTTAGATGACCAGAAGACTAGATAGGATAATGATGTTCCAGATCTAGGTGAAGAAGGAGATTCCAGACTTGACACCAAATTGACACCTGCCCTGTTGACCCCTGAGGCAGCTGGTAGTGCAGACAGTAGAGCAAGCAAGGGTCACTGGCGTGGATCCTGACTGGCGTTCCAGTCAGCTGTGTGTGCGGTGACCTCGCGCCTACAGTGCCTGCCCAGCAAGTGCCTCGTCACCCGCAAGAGACTGTGGCCGTTTTCGTGTGCCTCCCCGCCCCCCCCCCCCGGTGGTGAATTACGACAGACTCGGGTCGCGAGGCGAGAGCAAGTTCGCTGCGACCGAGAACATCCTCTGTGCCTCCTTGTGACAGGCGCCTCCAGCGAGGAGCTCGGACGTCTCCGATCTCCACCGGCGTAGAGTGCTTCCTGCGCAGACTGAGGTGAGGTGGTGCGCCGGGGCGGGGAAAGGCCAGCCTTCGTTGGGCGGGACTACTGTCTCTGCCCCTCCCCAGTGAATCGGCGGCTGTAGCTGTGGGCGGGAACCATCCCTGTTTGAGGAAGTCGGAGGGAGGTCCGTGGAGCCCTGAGAACCCGTCGCTGGCGAGAGAAGTGCTGAACCCGACTGAATCGCTTTTCGATTGCAGCCGATGTGAGGTGGGCCCGTTTCTTCAGGTGGGAAGCGCTGTTATAAAGGAACTGTGAACCGGCATTTATTTGACTGAGCGCGAAGATTGTGTGACCTCTTCGGCAGCCCCGTTCGGCAGCCTAAAGACTTGGAACTGGTGCCGCCTGAGTGCTAGGGGTTTTAGAAACCCCTAGGCGCGCTTAGACCCCCACCGGCAAACAGAGATCTCAACCCGGTGGCAGCCGAGTGTAAATGAAGTGTTCACTGTCTTTCCTTGCCTTTTAGATATACGCGCATAACCCCCTTGTGATTCTTAAAGAGTCCCAGCACTCCCTTTTGTGCCCAGAGAAGCCTGTGTACATTAGTGGTGAAAACGTCATAAACTGTAAGAGTTATCTTTCCAACCTGAAATGTGTTTACAAATGTAGTGTTCCTGAACTATTTAATTGGTGTCAGCGATACCAGAAAGAATATGTGGTTGTTTATTTAACTGAACCAGTATTCATTCTGCTAAACAGAAAGTGATATTTATGCTATTTATTGAAGATATTTATTCCCGATATTTATTCTATTTATTGACAATATTTATTCCTGATATTCATTCCATTTATTGATGGACAGTACTCCTAAGCTTATTTATTGAATCTATTCCAAAATCGAAACCCAGTAAATTGTGACCAAAAGAAATGTAAATGTGCTTTCCTAATTGATCACCCATTCACAACAGAGAACTTTTACATAACGGAATCGTATTTTTCTACAACAGTGGTGTGGTGTCCTTCTTTTTGGTGGTTGTACAAAGAGATATTATTGGGTCAGAGCCGGCTTAACACGATAGCCTTCACTTGCCTTGACACTTGAGCCAAGCTACCCCCTTTGTGCTGGGCTTGCCCATCGCAGGTCCAACAGTGTGACAATGCATTTCAGTGCGGTGATGCGGATCACCTCACTGAAATGCATTAGTCTAACGCCTGATGCGTGGGACTTGGCAGAACTGAGTGCACGCTCCTCTTGTTACCGACATTCGTCTTCCACAAGTACACGCTGTTCATTCTGGGGCGAGCACATGACGTGAAGAGGTAATATAACGTGACCTGTGTGCTGCCATCTTGGAAGAGATACTTCTACTCAAGTATTGTGTTGGTTACATTTTAGCCTTGCTATCTGTATGGAATATGAGTGACAGTTTCTTTTTCTTCTTCCCCTCTCACTTTTCGCTCTGTGTTTTCTTCGTCAGCTTCACGCTTTTCACTACCAGTTCTGCATACGATTGAACCAGTATTGTACAGTTGAACAGCCGGTAAAACGACACAGCAAAAATATAAAACATTTTCTCTTTCGGAACTTTTTTTATTTTGGTACCACATAAGTCTCCATTAGTCCTTAAACTTTACTAAAATGGATACCACCGCAAGGTCTTCCACTGCAAGTATTGCTGCAAATGGGGATTTACTAATGTTGGTATTACTCTTAACACTCCATATTAATTTTTAACTAGTCCTGATGATCCCATTATAAAATAGTTCAAGTTTCAAGTTTATTTCTATTGTGCATGGTTACTAAAATCCTTTGCACATTTTTGCACTAATATAAAATAGGTTGAATGGAAGGAATATTTTTAAAATTACATCTCTACTTTAGAAGGTAGCTGTAGCATTTTGTTTCCTGAGGGAGAAAAAAGAATTCTGATGCATTGTGTTTGTCCTGAAGGACTCAGGGTATACAATCAAATGCAAAAACCGGAAAGAGCTGGGGACACAGATGCTTTAAATGTGCTATTTTGGATTTGTGCGAGCATTATTTACCTACAGTGTGCATTACTGCTACAAGACGTGTTTTTTTTCCAAAAGGAAGCAGCACCCACATGAGTGAATTAAAGAGTATGTTTCTGCTTTTGAAACGGTAGCGTCCACAAGCAAATTTGGAGTGTTGATTGATGAATTGATTCAGGATCAAATTGTGGTTTTCACTAAAAATAAAGGTATTCAAGATAGATTGTAGATTGAAGGTGATTCCAGTTTGAAAGACATTATAGCTTTAGTGAAGAAAGCTGAACTGTCTGAACAGAGTTCCATAGCAACTTCAGCGCAAAATGATACTCCAATGGTTAATAATAAAGTAAAGGAATGCGAAGAATAGTTATACAAAAAGCATGCACAAGTACAACAGTGTGAGAAAACTGTCAAAGAAGAACAAGCAATTTGAAAATACTAGTTTTTCATGTTGACATTGTAGTAGTAAATCACATAATGGCAGGTCTGAGAAATGTCTGGCAAAATCGTCAAAATGCTTAGAATGTGGTATTTTGTAAAAGTTTGTAGAAGAAACGGAAAAACGAACAAAGGTTTCTTGCCTCATTGAAACATTTTGGAATTCCTCATCTTGTGATGATTCTGATGTTTCTGTTCAAATGCATTCCTTTAGAGAGGGTCAAAAGAAAAATGTTGTTCTCAACATCAAAGGCTGTGATGGTAGTAAACCAATGTGCACCATTAATTTTGGGGGTATTCCTTTGCAGGGTGCAGGGGATTCCGGTTCACCCTTTACTATTATCTCACGTATGATTTGGGAAAGTAAGTTTGTTGGTGCTATTGGGTCACATCTTGAACCTACTGATGTTCTTCCAGAAAGATTCACCGGGGATAAAATAAACATGGTGAGTTATAGAGTTCTAGTCTTTAATTTCAAGAACCGGAAAGCGACTTGTAAACTATGTAGCAGTACAAGATCCATCAGTGTTCAAAGAGCTTTACACGTAATACTTGATCCCAATAGTCAAGAACAAGTTCTGGTTGCATGTGAAAGTGAAGATACTAAGAATTGGTTTTGAAAGTGTTTACTGATATATTTAGACGGAAGAATGGTAAACTTAAAAGATTTACTCATTGCATCAGAGTAAAAGCTACAATGGTACCCAAGATACATAAAGTATGCCACATTCCCATAATCGTTAGAGATGAAGTGAAAATTTAACATAATAAATTACAAGAAAATTGCATTATTGAACCCATTGAAGCATCTGAGTATATTTCTCCATTAGTTATTGCAAGACGAGCTAATGGAAACATTAATTTATGTATGGACCTTAGGAGATTAAATGACAGCATTGTAGTGGACCAATTTTGGTTGTAAGGAATTGATGAGATGCTGTCATTAACACGTGGTAATAAATGGTTCTCTACTATAGATCTTTACTGGGCATATCACCAAATTGCCTAGCATCCCTCAAGTAGAAGTGTCACTGCATTTTACAGGAAATTTGGGTGTAATCAATTTTGTTGCATGCCTTTTGGATTAGCCTGTGCAGTCTTTCAAAGACTCATGTCACAACTGTTTGGTGATATGCCAGGGATTTTGATCTTCCAGGTTGATATCCTGGTCACAGGATGGCTGTCAGCTGAAGGGGGTGGGGACTTCATACCAAACCTCCTCTCACTCACGTGCGTGGGCCTCAGTTTCAATTGAGTAGAGGAATCAACGCCATCTTGTCTGATTGGCTGCCTCACTGCTGCTGGCACCTTTCCAAAGTGAAATGCCGACCCAATACAGCTGTGGCACAGATGTCAGATTTTTCCACCAGTGATTTTTTTTCTCCAAACACTGCGAGGCTAGGCATTCAGGAGGTATAAAATTCGAAATACCCTGTAACATAAACGTGCAAACCAAAATATGCGAGGGTCCACCAGCGAAATGCTGGGACACCGATGGACTCCATTGTTCTTCACATAATCAATGCTCCATGCAGAATTATGGGTCTCCTTCCCTAACTTTCCCTTTGCTACCATTGGCACTGTAAATATGTCAACAGGGAAGAACTTTGCTAGACAATGTATCATTTCTGAAAAGGAAACAAACAGCATTTAGGCAGTGTCGGCTCATCCGCAAAGGCAGTTTAGTTTTCAGTGACTCTCAGGGCCGGGTGAGGCTGGCCAGAGCAGGAAGAGGAGTGCTTTGCACTCCTTAAGTGTGCAGGACTGCTTTACCAGCCCTCTTGGGCCGGCCAAGTAGTCCTGCGCACTTCACATCTTCCTCACCAGACTGCATCACACAGCCTGGTGAGGAACATGCAAAGTCTCCCTGTCCCTGTCTGAGCGCCGATCCAAGGTGCTCAGACCAATCACAACACTGCTGGCACTGTTGTGATTGGCTAAGGACAGCCTGGGAGTCCAGGTGCTTCCTCCTTTTCCCCCGCTGCCGGACAAGAGACAGGAAGAAGAGGACAGAGGAGATGCGGCGGCCGGCCATCACATGTAAGTGATTTTATTTGTACTTTTTTTGGTCTCCCTGCCCCCTCCCTACCCCCACCACCCGGATCCGGTAGCAGCCGCTACTGAATTTAGGTTGCACTGCACACCTGGAAGTCTGCATACTTGTGGCGCCATGGCCAGAGCTGCTGTCTTTGGAGCTGGGGAACTAGGTTCAAGTCTCAGCGTTGGCTCAACTTCCTGTGATTCTGGGCAAATCACTTACGGCCAGATTCATGAAACGAAAATCGGTTCACAAAGGGCCAGATTCTGAGAATCTGGCCCTTTGCGAGCGCAATTTTTGCATTTGGGATTCATCATCCCAAATGCAAAAATCGCTATTATAGAATTCGCAAATTTGCGAGCAATTGCATTTAAGGAATCTCTATTTGAGATTCCTTAAATGCAATTCATGATACATTTACAAAATGCGAATTCGCAATTTTGGGCCGCTATTTACCGCGAAGTCAAACCTCGTGGTAAATAGCGGAAACTTAGAAAAATGCACTTAAGTGCATTTTTCTAAGTTGTATGTTACACACACACATGTCCTTGGGACATGTGTGTGCCTAACACCAGCGTCCAATGTCATTTCAGGGGTGCAACAGGGTGTCCTTTGGACACCCCTGCACCCTTGAAATCGCAAACTCAAAATGCGAATCGCTAATAGCGATTTGCCTATTGATATGTCATCCCATTCATTCCTAGGGGCCTTTAGGCCCATAGGGATGACTGGGGAGTTATTCCTTATTTGCGATTAGCAATTAGCTAATCGCAAATAAGGAAGCTGTAGGAATTGCAAAAATAATAGCGATTTGTACATGAATCCCTTTTTGCGAGTCTGTAATAGCGATTCCTTAATAATCGCTATTACAGACTCGCAAAACGGGAAATTGATGAATCTTGGGGTTAATCTCCCAGTGCCTAAAAAAGCTACCTGAATGTATCCTCGTATAATGTTACTGGTGCTCCTGTAAAGGCTCCAATATCTTCGGGTCAAGTTTGTGCTGTATAAAACAAAAACATTCTGTATAAAAAAAGGGATGATTTTTCAAGTTTGGAACCACAAGCCATCATAATAACACTAAAACCAGAATATGATATCGCACGTATCTTGACTGATGGTTATATAACAGGAAATCATGTCCCATTACATGATACCCTGATTAGATAAAAGGCTTGTGTGGCATTTGTCCCAGATGGCCTAATAATAAACAGAAGACATGACATAAGTGAGTGACCTTTGAGCAACCTTCAGCTCTCATATCTCATCATCAGGCAAGCATACTGCAAGAATGCCAGTTTCAGAAGCAGGTGGAAGATAGCTCAGTCTGTCACACATTTTCTGTCGGGGTCCCTGTTGCAGGCTGTGGAAAAAGGTAACAGCGATACTAGCTCTGATGATGCATCCTTTTCCAGTACGGACCTGACATGCCATGATCTCTGAGCCCCAAGCCAGAGAAAGCCCTATCGCCTATAAAAATAAGCTCTAAACATGCTCAGCAGCAAATAATGGAAGACATACTTTATTGAAACTTGAAGCTTTCCCTGCAGTCCTCTAAAGAGAAAGGAGGAATATGATGCATCAGAGAGAGCTAGGACTGCCAGAAATGAGGTATCTTGCAGCCTAAACCAGAAGGGTTGGCAAGTCTGCTTTAGAACCCTTGACAGAGCTTCAGCCTGGCACACCGAGGATTAACCAGGTTTGTGGTATTTCCACTGCCAGCGTTCAGTTTGTTTCAGCCAGTTCTGCAAACGACAGTGACGTGGCAGGTCACAAGTTCAAGCAGGGAAGTGACCGCGCCAAGTGCCTGGCCACAGAGAGGAGTATCTTTGTACCTCAGGAAGTAATGGTGTTCATCAGCCCAATGCCGAGCAGTTGACTCAGCGGCGGCTTCTCCACAATGGTGGAGGAGCGTCGGCCCAATGGCTCAGAACCAGCAGCTGAAAAATAAAATGATATTTTATTATCGTTTAATTTTTTTAGTTGCTGGCTGAGCCAGCGTGTGTATGGAGGGGCAGGGCTGGGCAACAGTAGGAAGAGTAGTGGAGTGTATGTGCACTTTTAAGTGCGCATATCTGTTTGGCCTCCGTCTCGTGCAGACCAACCAGAAATGCACATTTAAGTTTCTCCATCCAGCTGTATTCTACAACCGGGTGGAGAAACCGCACAGGGGGAGACAACGGCAGGAGCAGATAAGTTTTTTTATTTTTTTTATTTAACCCTCCCCTTCCACCCAGCCATTGCATATTGGTAGCAGCTGCGACTGGCAACAGTTGCTCTCTGGGACCTGCAGGCGGGTGTTGCAATGTGAGAGGAGCTCATCAGGGTGGAGATGGTTGCAATGCTATGACCCTTGACTGTGTGCACTTGTACCATGTTCCAGTAGCTGCATTTACATTGATTGTGTGCACTTGTACCATGTGCCAGTAGCTGCATTTCCATCACCCGGGATGTGGCAATGTAGGCTGAGCCCTGCTTCCAGTCCATAAATCTGAGCCAGGGACTGCCAAAGGCGACCCAGAGCTCCAGCAGGTAAGTGATGCGCTGCTTTCTTTCATTTCAAGAGTTGCAGGTGTTCCGAGGCATGACAATGCCTCCTTTGTGTACAATTTATTTAGTGCTCAAACTAAGAAGCCAAAGATAATAATGAAAGTGGATACAGTAACCAGACAAAAATAAATAGAAAATGCACCCAGTGGCTGTTGTGGGTGAACTATATTCAGTAATATAAAGCAGGAGTAGCAAGAAACGTTCTTAACCTAAGAGCTGTGGTGGAACCATAAACTCAAACTGGATCAGTTTGAGTTTATGGTTTTTTGTGTGAACTACAAGTAGCATATTTTTGATATACAAATGTGTTATAAGTTTGTGTATGTGCGTGTGTGTGTGCGTGTTGCGTGTTTGCATGTTTGTGTGTGCATGCATGTATGTGTGTAGGTGTGCGTGCGTGTGTTTGTGTGTGTGTGTTTCCATGTACATAATCCTGCTCCACTGCACTGATGTCCTGTACCCATAGAACTGAGGAAACATGACCGCTTCTCATGGTCTTCTATCTATAGGCTGAGGCTGGCCTTTTGTACACCCTCACTTAAAAAAACACCCACTTGATGCAGATAGTTACTAACCGCCCAACTGTCTAAAATGTATTAGGTTTTGGTACATGGCTTATGTCAGTCAGTCAGTCAGAATAACTTTATTTCGCCAACACAAGGTAGGCATAAAAAGTATTCTACAGTAAAAAGAAACATTTGCAGTGTTTCACAACATTACAATATGGATAAAATATATAAAAATGGTCATATAAAAATATAAATACATAATTATTTACACAATACAATAAAATCAGTTCAATGTTCGGTATATAATTTTAGCAAATTGTACGTCTCTTTTTTAATGCAGATAGCAAAAGGGACGCCGGAGAACAACAAACAAAAGGGTCAGGTAATGATTGGAGGTAATAAAGGGCTACACAACACTGTCTGAACTTCATTTTAGGCATAATAGGGGTAATAAATTGCTTCCTTTCATCACAATAAACTGTACAGAAAAACAAAGTGTATGTCATTCTGAGCAGATTCCTGATCACATGGACAAAATGGGAGGTCAGAAGCAACATAAACATTACAGGGAAAGCCCAGCATTAAAGGTATATAATTCAGACGAAATCTCACCAGAATGTACCTATGCTGTAGATTAGTGACGAAGGTTAAATATATGGTATTTGTATACTTTTGCATTATGCTAGGAGAAGTCAGGTATGTCTTTACTGTTGACAGATTAATATTTTTAGCCTCCCTTTTTCTCCGAAGATTAGAAAGCAATTGCATTTTTAGGTCATTTTTTGAGATTGAACAACAAGTAGTAGGGTCTAAAAAAAAGACGATGTAGCCTAACCGCTGTCAATGTAGATTCAACATAGGTTAACCAAGTGATGTTACCCACCCCATCTAATTTCAGAACATCCTTTATAATATCTCTTGTTAAGGCAAGGGTCTCTTTTCACCATACTGAATGCCACATAAGCATCGGCGCCACTGCAATGGTGTCAGTAATGTAAGGTGCACTCAGTTCCATGTGGCACTTATAGTTGGCACATGAGTTTGGTAAAGATAGAACCCTTTTTAAGAAATTATCTTAAATTATCTGCATTTTTGCACAATCCCTTGTTCCCCAAAGAGCTGCCCCATAGGTGGCAGCAGACACAGTCTTTGCTTGATACACTGTTTTTATCATATCTATAGGTTTTAGGCCAGTTTTTTCAATAGACTGTGTTAGTGCCTAATGTTTTTCTCCATCTGGGGCCCTCTGTTAGCAATCACCTTCTGCCAATTAGTTTGGGCATCAAACGTAATCCCTAAATAATTAAAAGAGTCAACAACTCCCAGTTTGCCCCCTTCAGTAATGATTTGTGAATAACTTTGCTGTTTAGTACCTACCACTAAAATAAAAGATTTTGAATAATTAACCTTCATATCTAGGTCAATCATGAATTGGGTATACTCCAGAACTAGGCGGTGCAGTGCGTTGCCCGTACGAGCTAAAAGCACTGCGTCGTCCGCATACAATAAAATTGGCACCTGTGCTCAGTTTATATAAGGGACATCCGGGGTGGAACCTGACAGAGCAGATTGTACGTCGTTGTTATAAAGAGCAAATAAGAAGGGGGCAAGGACGCACCCCTGCCTTATGCCTCTTGCAATTTTGAAGGATCTAGTAGACTTGCCGTCCCGTCCATAGCGAAAACACATGCTGTGGCACCTGAATACAGGTCACGAATAATATTAATGATATTTAGGTTGATTCCCATGGCCTCCATAATCTGCCACAGCCTAGGCTATGACACGCAGTCAAAGGCTGCGGACAGATCCATGAAGGCCAGGTGGAGATGACCTTTTTTTGCAGCCGTGTATTTCGCTATATTTAGGCTCAAGTTCAGACACTGATCCACAGTGCCTTTCTGTTTTCTAAAGCCAAACTGACAAGGAATAATAATATTTTTTTCCAGGGCCAAATCCTCTAATCTATTTAAAATCATATGGCCTATTAACTTTGCAGTAGAATCAATCAGAGAGATTGGTCTATAGTTTTTCGCAATTGACCTGTCCCCCTTTTTAGGTCTCGCCCTGGAATTCGCATCCGAAGGATGCGTCCAGGGTCGGAGACTTATAGCTGCCTGACACCGGGGAATGAGGGACACAAAACTGTGACGAGCGTGGATTGAGCTGCGTGCACGCGCGTCAACATTCACGCATGCGCACATCACAGCCGCGCACATCACAGTCACAGCCACACCTCCTCCCTCCCCCCCCCTTCGCCGCCGCCGCCGCACCTACACACACACACACAGAGCAGGCTGTTCACAACACATGCACACGCAGGCAGACACTAGCGCACACATACAGACACACACTACACCTCCCCAGGCGGCCCCCCCCCCCGCCCGCCGCCGCCGCCGCCCCCCAGCCGCCGCCGCCCCCGCCCCCCCAGCCGCCGCCGCCCACACACGAGAGTACACGCACAGACAATCCCCCCGCCCCGCCCCGCCTGCAAGCTCTCACTTACCGGCTCGGTGTGCAGGTTCCTGGGCCGTCTTTTGGCACGCCGCAGGGGTCTCCTCACCACTCGGGAGCCCCGTGTTGCCTCTGTTACCATGCAGTCTGCCCTCGCTCTTTCGCCCGGTCTCTCTGAAGCGCCCCGGGACTTCAGCGTGAAGCCTGCATGTTTCGGACGTCCTCCTCGGCAGTTACTTCCTGTTTCTTTGACGAGCCCCGCCCACGTCCAAACAAAGGCTGCCTGACTTCCAGAGTGCGCCCGCGATGAAGAGACGGCCATTTTGTCAGCACACAAGCACCTAGCACTGTGTTTATTTGCATACTGGACTGTCACTGTGCTTTCGGTAACGACGTACAGCTTCGGAGACTGCACACGTTGTAAGCATATTGTGGTGCACGTACAACAGACAGCTGAGTGCATAATCAATCTATGTGAGCAAAGAACATGTTTTCATAACCCTTGCTATCCTTTCCATTTAATTGTTTTGTTCCATTATTTGATTACATTTCCTGATATTTGACAAATGATTTCCGTGTACATGCAGAGGATTAAGCAATTGCAGTGAAAGGACACGCTTATGATGCTATCGCTAATTCTGTGGTTTTATGTATGTCCTGGTGAAATTTCTGTTACACAGTGTAATCTCAGTTAATTTCTGGCATTTGCTTTACATTTGTGATGAAATCATGGCAATTACGTGATTACACCGTGACCAGATCAAGTAAAGAAGCTTCTGTTCGGGTCAATATCCCATGGCATAAACACAGGAAACAAGGTTTGCAAAGAGAACGTGTGCAGATGCTGTTCGTGCACGCGTGATTTTGCGACTTTTTCTTAGTGCAAAATATGTCCTTGTATCCAAGAATGAATGCGAGGATGTACATGGCAAAACAGCTGCCAAATGCTGGACCGATGTTTTTTTGTTATTTCGTGTACTTATTGAAGAATTCCATGTATTTTTTGCAAAAGAATTTACGCAAATATCGCACACTCCTAATATTATATTACATTTCCTATTAATTATCACACACCATTTGCACACAATTGCTAAGGTTATTCTTTCTGAAGGATTTATCTTCATGTTGGGTTTTTTGTTTTCATTATGACGGAAATGAACCTCAACTACGCAGCTAGGGCATGTTTAAAAAAAAATTATTTCTGAATGCAGTGCACATTTTGTGCCTTGCTTCTCTTGGAGCGTGGGGACGCAGAGCCTACATGGAGTGGCTGTATAAAGGACATAGCACCACTTTTTATTGAATAGAAGGTCAATATTTTATTAAGCGTAACATGAGCATACGTGCATAGAGGATGGGCTGGTGGAAGGCTGGGAGAGAATTACAGGCAGTGATGCGGAGAATTTCCCCGTGTTCGTTGATTACAGTTTCCAAGCAGCTGTGAGCACCAAGAGATTACGGTGCGTCCGCTCTTGTTCCTTGAAGACTCTTACTCTAGCGCTCTCTAGTTTGCTGTCTTGCCTGTGGGCATTTGTCCCCAGCCAGATTGCATCTTTAATCTGTGTGGTTTCTGCATGTCGTAAACTCTATCCCAATATTAATAGCTTTTTCGTTTTTTTTTCCTTTCTAATTTACATGCGCTTAATTTATTTCATGCCAGCCTTTTAAATCAGAAACGCGCTCCGATTAAGGTCCATTGAGAGCTTTACATTACTGTTGCATGTGTGAGTGCAGAGTGCGTGCAGAGTGACAGTGAGTGCAGAGTGCGTGCAGAGTAACAGTGAGTGCAGAGTGAGTGCAGAGTGAGTGCAGAGTGACAGTGAGTGCGGAGTGACAGTGAGTGCGGAGTGACAGTGAGTGCAGAGTGACAGTGAGTGCAGAGTGACAGTGAGTGCAGAGTGACAGTGAGTGCAGAGTGCGTGCAGAAACAGTGAGTGCAGAGTGTGTGCAGAGTGCAGAGTGCGTGCAGAGTGACAGTGAGTGCAGAGTGACAGTGAGTGCAGAGTGACAGTGAGTGCAGAGTGACAGTGAGTGCAGAGTGACAGTGAGTGCAGAGTGCGTTCAGAAACAGTGAGTGCAGAGTGCGTGCAGAGTGACAGTGAGTGCAGAGTGCGTGCAGAGTGACAGTGAGTGCAGGGTGAGTGCAGAGTGCGTGCAGAGTGACAGTGAATGCAGAGTGAGTGCAGAGTGACAGTGAGTGCAGAGTGAGTGCAGTGACAGTGAGTGCAGAGTGACAGTGAGTGCAGAGTGACAGTGAGTGCAGAGTGACAGTGAGTGCAGAGTGACAGTGAGTGCAGAGTGCGTGCAGAAACAGTGAGTGCAGAGTGCGTGCAGAGTGACAGTGAGTGCAGGGTGCGTGCAGAGTGACAGTGAGTGCAGGGTGAGTGCAGAGTGACAGTGAGTGCAGAGTGACAGTGAGTGCAGAGTGACAGTGAGTGCAGAGTGACAGTGAGTGCAGAGTGCGTGCAGAAACAGTGAGTGCAGAGTGCGTGCAGAGTGACAGTGAGTGCAGAGTGCGTGCAGAGTGACAGTGAGTGCAGAGTGCGTGCAGAGTGACAGTGAGTGCAGAGTGCGTGCAGAGTGACAGTGAGTGCAGAGTGACAGTGAGTGCAGAGTGACAGTGCGTGCAGAGTGACAGTGAGTGCAGAGTGACAGTGAGTGCAGAGTGACAGTGAGTGCAGAGTGACAGTGAGTGCAGAGTGCGTGCAGAGTGACAGTGAGTGCAGAGTGCGTGCAGAGTGACAGTGAGTGCGGAGTGACAGTGCGTGCAGAGTGACAGTTAGTGCAGAGTGCGTGCAGAGTGACAGTGAGTGCGGAGTGACAGTGCGTGCAGAGTGACAGTGCGTGCAGAGTGACAGTGAGTGCAGAGTGACAGTGAGTGCAGAGTGCGTGCAGAGTGACAGTGAGTGCAGAGTGTGTGCAGAGTGACAGTGAGTGCAGAGTGCGTGCAGAGTGACAGTGAGTGCAGAGTGCGTGCAGAGTGACAGTGAGTGCAGAGTGAGTGCAGAGTGACAGTGAGTGCGGAGTGACAGTGAGTGCGGAGTGACAGTGAGTGCAGAGTGACAGTGAGTGCAGAGTGACAGTGAGTGCAGAGTGAGTGCAGAGTGAGTGCAGAGTGACAGTGAGTGCGGAGTGACAGTGAGTGCGGAGTGACAGTGAGTGCAGAGTGACAGTGAGTGCAGAGTGACAGTGAGTGCAGAGTGACAGTGAGTGCAGAGTGACAGTGAGTGCAGAGTGACAGTGAGTGCAGAGTGCGTGCATAAACAGTGAGTGCAGAGTGCGTGCAGAGTGCAGAGTGCGTGCAGAGTGACAGTGAGTGCAGAGTGACAGTGAGTGCAGAGTGCGTGCAGTGACAGTGAGTGCAGAGTGCGTGCAGAGTGACAGTGAGTGCAGAGTGCGTGCAGAGTGACAGTGAGTGCAGAGTGACAGTGAGTGCAGAGTGACAGTGAGTACAGTCACTCAGCACCACCACATTATCACTCAGAACCACCACAGCACCACTCAGAACCACCACAGCACCACTCAGCACCACCACAGCATCACTCAGCACCACCACAGCACCACCACAGCACCACCATAGCACCACTCAGCACCACCACAGCATCACTCAGCATCACCACAGCCCCATTCAGCACCACCACAGCCCCATTCAGCAGCACCACAGCATCACTCAGCACCACCACAGCACAAATATGTTCTCTCAATGTTTCAAGCTTTATTACAAATGTCACAAAAAGATGTTAATATTTCACTTCTGTTCTTGGATTTCGTTACAATAAAATACACTGAACATAATCTTCACAAAAGTTATTTACAAAAGTTTAAGCTATTGCCATTATAAATTACAATCACTTTTATTAAGTATTAAAAAAAATTAAAAGCCATTGTTATTTGTAATATCAATACATCTAAGTCACGTAAATACAAATGTTGCATTACAAATGCTATAGGTGTCACATTTGCGAAAGTTATAACTATTGGCATTGTAAATGACAAAGCTATTAATTTAGCTATTTTCAAAACCAACACATAAATGAACATTTGGTGAATTACCATTAAAATATTTGACTTTTTTACTAAGATATTATTGTACTCTTTTATGCAAACAAAATTTAGATACTGCATAAATAACTTTAATAAAACATATTTTATATATAGCTTTTTATGTAAAAAAATAACTATAGCACAAAGCAAAAAACAATTGCCATTTACAATGCTAATAGCTCAAACTTAAATAATGCGAGACCTATTGCATTGCAAATGCTTGTTATATATTGGGACAATTACAGTTGTCTTCCACGATGACTCCATCTACTCCTGGTGCTTTTGCTCGTTTACATTGGTTTAGGGCGTGCTTAGTTTCAGCAAGTGTAAAACTAGCAGGAGTCTCATTACTTTCTATAGATTGGGAATCAGATTGTAGAGTTGGCATATCACCCACTCCGAAAAGCCCTTCAAATTGGGTCACCCAGTCACATGTCTTATGTAACATTAATTAATACAGGTCTTTATGTTAATGCTGAATCTAGTATTTACATTAAGGCTGCACTTCACACTGTCAAGACCACCTGTACAGTGTCCTATGCTGCATTACCCCAAAGAGGTCCACAGCAAGAGAGGTACTGTATGTTCTTGAATTTTCAGATTAACTTATTTCTTCTACCAACTCGCTCATGTTTCTCACCAAAAACATCATCTTCAACTTTCGAATATTGGATGAGGCATGTTTCGCATTCTGAATGAAGAACATGTCTCACTACTGAACGAAGAACTTGTGTTGCACTAATGAATGAAGAACATGTGTCGCACTACTGAATGAAGAGCATGTGTCGCACTACTGAATGAATAACATGTGTCGCACTACTGAATGAAGAGCATGTGTCGCAGTACTGAATGAATAACATGTGTCGCTCTACTGAATGAAGAGTATGTGTCGCACTGCTGAATGAAGAGCATGTGTCGCACTCTTCACTGTAAGGCATGTGTTGCACAACTAAATGAAAGAAGAACATGTGTCACACTACTGAATGAATACAATGGGTTGCATTACTCAATGAAGAAAATGTGTCGCATTACTGAATGAAGAACCTGTGTTACACTACTGAATGAGGAACATGTGTCACACTCTGAATGAAGAACATGTGTTGCTCTACTGGATGGAGAATGTGTTGCATTACTGAATGAAGAGCATGTGCCACACTACTGAATGAAGAACATGTGTTGCACTATTGAATGAAGAACGTGTTGCTTTACTGAATGAAGACCATGTGTCGCACTACTGAATGAAGAACGTTTTGCACTCTGAATGAAGAACATGTGTCGCAGTACTGAATGAAGAGCAGGTGTCGCACTACTGAATGAAGAACATGTATCGCACTGCTCAATGAAAAGCATGGGTTGCATTACTGAATGAAGAACTTTGGTCACACTACTGAATAAAGAACATGTGTTGCACTCTGAATGAAGAACATGTGTTGCACTACTGAATGAAAAACATGTCATGCTACTGAATAAACAATGTCGTTCTATTAAAAAAACAACAGGTGTTGCACTACTGAATAAAGAACATGTGTCGCTCTACTGAATGAAGAGCATGTGTCTCACTACTGAATGAAGAACACATGTCACACTACTGAATGTGAACATGTGTCATACTACTGAGTGAAGAACGTTGTGGCACCCTACTGAATGAGGAACTTATGTCATACTGCTGAATGTGTTGCACTACTGAATGAAGAACGTTTGTCTCACTACTGAATGAAGAACATGCGTTGTATTGGTGAATGTTTTGCACTACTGAGTGAAGCACATGTGTTGGACTACTGAATGAAGAACATATGTTGCACTACTGAATGAAGAGCATGTGTCACACCACTAAGTGAAGAACATGCAGGTTACTGCTGAATGAAGAACACCTCTCGTACTACTGAATGTGTTGCACTACTGAGTGAAGAACATTTGTCGCGCTTCCGAATGAAGAACATGTGACATACTGCTGAATGTGTTGCACTAGTGAATGAAGAACATATGTTGCACTACTGAATGAAGATCATGTATTGCACTACCGAATGAGGAACATGTGTTGTACTGCTGAATGTGTTGCACTACTGACTGAAGATGTGTTGCACTACTGAATGAAGAACATGTGTTGCACTACTGAATGAAGAACATATGTCGCACTGCTGAATGAAGAACATGTGTCGTACTGCTAAATGTGTTGCACTGCTGTTCGAAAGAAGGTTATTTGTAGTGGTAAATATGCATCTACCACTGGCTACTATTCCAGTCTAGGGCTAATTACAGGTCTCAATAAATCATACAAATGCTCAACCCTAGGTAGCTTGGCTGCAAGCAGGCAAGCCTAACTTTGGAGACTGGTATGTAAAGCATTTAAAAACACAAATTCAGTAAATATTTAAGATACAGCACACAATAAAAATCCAACACCAATTTATAAAAATAGGAAATATATTTGTATCTTTAAAATTTCACCAAAACAACAAAAAATCAATGTATGGAACTGGAGATATGAATTTTTAAAGAATCAACACTTTCTAGCACTTAGTCACCCTATGGAGTTTTTTTTCCCAAAGTTGCTTCAAGCTTTTTCAAACTACTTCCTGGAGTTTCTCTTGAAGGTCCAAATAGTCTAAGCCACAATAAAAGGTTCTGGACTTTCCAAGATGGTCCTTGAAAGTTTGGGACCACAGTTCCCACAATGCACCTGGCAAAAACCTTTAACTCCAAGCAGTGGACTCTTGGTGGAGTTGATGCAGGTGAGCTCTGTCAACCTGTCACTTGCTTGGAGCCCACTCTTTATTCCTCTTGAATCAAGGTTTATCCAAAGGGCTGTAGTTCCAAATAATGCAGCAGGCGCAGTCAGTCAGAATGCAGGGACTGGTAGTGCAAATCAGGTATATAGCTTGGCACTCCTTCTTCTTCTTCTCTTAGTTTCAAGCATCAGAGCTGAAAGGCTCTGTCCTTCTCAGATACTTATTTGGTGTTGGCTGGGGTCAAGCAGGAGGGTCCTCCTGTCCAATGAGGTGAAGAGGAACAACCCAGAGCAACACCTTTTCCTCCAGAGTGTAGCACAATGGGCTCCCAGACAGCACTATTCTTTCAAAATTCAATATGGCTAAAATCTCAGCAGAGGAGCAATAACTAGCTAAACTAAGGGTGGGCGTAAAATCCGTTTCGCGGGCGACTTTGCGGATTTTCCGCGATTTCGCGATCCGCGAATCTCGCGAAATCGCGGTAAAATCCGCGAATCAGCGGGGACGAATTTTCAGCCAAGCAAGGGTTACAGCAGCAGGTGCAAAAGTTGAACCTAATTTCTTTGTAACCTTTTACAAAAGGGTTACAAACAAATTAACTTCAACTTGGACACCTGCTGCTAATTGCTTCCTGGCGCCTCGTTGCCTACTTGCAACTATTCTCTGACCCTGCTCTGACCCTTGAAGCAGGGTCAGAGAATAGTTACAAGTAGGCAACGAGGCACCTGTCCAAGGAATTAAACCTCATCAGGAAGCACTTACAGATATAAAAAACAGGAAGAAGGGAGAGAATGGCAAATACACCCATTTTGAGTTGCCAGGAGGGGTTAAACTAAAAGAGACCTTTACAGCACAATTTTCATATGCATTTTGCTAAAAATAAAAAGCTGTATGTTCTGTAGGGGCAACTCAGGAATCTGGCCCTTCAGAGATCCGGCCTCTCTTTCTTTCTCTCGTTCTCTCTCTCTCTCTCCCTCTCTCTTTCCCTCTCTTTCTCTCTCTATCTATCTATCTATCTATCTATCTATCTATCTATCTATCTATCTATCTATCTATCTATCTATCTATCTCTCTCTCCCTCTCCCATAAACGACTGCATGGGTAACTTCGCTATGCAAGCGGCTCGCGAAGACGCAAAAATCCCCGCGAACACGCAAAAAACCCAGCGAAGACGCAAAAATCCCCGCGAACACGCAAAAAAACAAAAATTCGCAAATTCGCACAAATTCGCGAATTTTGCGGATCGCGAATTCGCAAATCCGCAAATTCGCGGATCGCGAATTCGCAAAATTCGCCCATGCTTAAGCTAAACCAACCTCCAGTATGGCTCCTTTGCCTAGCTCCCTGGCATCTGAAAATTCCTTCCTTAAGCTGGCCATCTGGCTAGGTTCCTCTGGAGTGGCCTTTTCTGTCAGTCCCCTTCTTCCTTTGAAGCTCATGGTTGATGACTGCTCTCCCCTGCTCTGGCATTCCTGTGTAGCAGAATCCTCTCCTTCCAGATAGCCCCTCACACCGGGTGCCACTTATCACCTCATCAAAGCAGCCTGGCTAATCCTCTTAACTCTGGCCAAACAGGGGAGACCACAAGAAGGTTGAATTTTGGTTTACACTACAGACAAAAAAGTCATATAACTAATTTGCTGTATATTTCAGGATAAATTCAACAATAACATATTGTTGGATTTGCAATACCATTCTCCTATGTCCTTGAATGATATTTTGCTTTCATTCTTAGATGGAGATATGAGTTCATAAACTATTACAATGTTTATCTATGTGGCTGGGGATCTTCAGTGGGGAAAATGAAATGTCACATTTCTCCAACACCAGGGCCTATAACATATCTTTTATAAGGACCCTGCGTATAGCTATATCCCCCCCTCCCTGCCCCTGGGACATCTAGGGGAGACTTTATGGGTCCTGAATATGCAAAAATAATGTAGATACTCACTCCACAGAGCTTAAAGGTAGTTTTAATCCCCCTGCCCAATTATGGGGGTGCCTAGGGCACAGGATGACTTTGCAACAACTACTGACTAAAGAACATGTGTTGCACTACTGATTGGAGATCATTTGTCACACTACCAAATGAAGAACATATGTCGTACTGCGGAATGTGTTGCACTACTGAATGAAGAACATGTGGCACTACTTAATGAAGAGCATGTCATACTACTGAATTAAGAACACGTGTTGCACCGTTGAATAAAGAATATGCGTTGTGCTGGTGAATGTGTTGCACTACTGAATGAAGAACGTTTTGCACTACTGAATGATGAACATGCATTGCACTATTAAAGAAGATGACACTGATTGCTGGCAAACATTAATGGTCAACTTCTTACAGTTCAGCTTAGATGCTTCCATAATTTGTTTGTCGCCATTTGCTTGCACGTCAGTTCATATTGATAGCAATGTGAAAGACATGTATTTGTAGCAGCCCAGGTACATGTGGCAGAGCCCTTCCTGCCTGCCTTTTTACCTGTAAAATCTTGGCTGCTGGGCATTATGTGGACTCCAGTTTTTCACTTTCTAAGACTTTGGCTAAGAGTTGTGTTTCAGTGCTCTTTTAGGGGCTCCTCAAAATATTTTGCAGGGTGGGCTCCACAGCTTAGTAGGGGGAAGTATGGTGGAGAGGTGTACAATGTTAGAATACC
This sequence comes from Lissotriton vulgaris, assembly GCF_964263255.1. NCBI lineage: Eukaryota > Metazoa > Chordata > Amphibia > Caudata > Salamandridae > Lissotriton > Lissotriton vulgaris. The sequence continues at coordinate 1,865,566,297 of NC_141693.1, read as the reverse complement.
TCCGCTCAGCACACCTCGCCCTCGCAGAGAGTCCAAACCTCACCAAAGGACGCTCCTTCTCCCACCTCACCGCCAAAACCTGGAACCACCTACCTCTCAATCTCCACGCTGCACCATCGCTGACCGCCTTCAGTAAGGGACTCAAGACCTGGCTGTTCGAACGAGACCAGCAATAAGAGCCCGGATACCCCCCGAGGTGACAAGCTGCGCTCCACAAATATGCAATTGATTTATTGATTGATTGAATACCCTCCGGCACTGCCCCAGGCACAGGTCGTGAGGCTCTCTCAGTGACTCCTATGTACACAAGTAGCTGCCACTACTGTTTCCGCTGCTCCACATCACATGATGACCTACTGGCATGGAGTTACTTGGCAGTGCTGCAAGCGGGTCTCTTACTTAGCCCACAAGCAGAACTACAGGCTCGAGCAGGGCATACACCACCTGTAAGGACTTCATGGTGCACATGCACCACTTAGGGCTGGAGTAAGTTATATGTCACTAACAGGCATTGGTCACTACACTCTCAGACATAGTTGCTGAAGCACCTGGGTCTACGCGGAAGTTCTTTAATTACTCCACGTATATGCCTCCCTCATCTCAGCAAGACAAATGTACCCTAGGAGTGCAGACTGTAGGTAACACATGGTGTAATGCCATGTGTTAGAAAGTTCAACTCTATAAATAAACTACTCTAATGCCAACACAGAAAGACAGAAAAACCAAAACAACCGAATTGTGAGTCCTCCTTTGAAAGCAACTCTAAGATATCTGATTTAGAAGAAATACATTTGCAGGGTTTGAATAGTTGTCACTACTTTCTCAAAACACTAAAATCTAATGAGACCGTTTTTATACTGCCTTCTAAGTCATTACATGTTTGTGTATAATTGTTGTGTGCTCTTTAGATATTTGTGTATTAACATCAACCTGTGGATCTGGACTGAAGTATTCAGCGGTGTGATCCATCGTTGTGTAAAAAGGCAGCTGTGCAGAAGGTCAGGCTTGAGGTGCCTCAGGGAACCTTGGAATCATATTCATAATCCGGTGTGGTATGGAGGCTGGATTCAGGGTGCTTTGGCAGAGAATGATCCTCTGTCCTATCTGTGAAACAGTGATTGGTAGTTTGAATGCTGGCCGTAGACACCTGTGCAGTCACAGGGCCTGATTCACAAAGATAAATTAGACTCAAGGTTTACCTTTGCGAATTGTGCCCTAAGACTTCAGGTCTAAATTTAAACTTCAGGTCTAAACTTAGACTTCAGGTCTAAACTTAAACTTCAGGTCTAACCTTAGACTTCAGGTCTAAGTTTACCTTTGCGAATTGTGCCCTTAGATTTCAGGTCTAAAATTAAACTTCTGGTCTAAACTTAGACTTCAGGTCTTGCGAATTGAGCCCTTGGATTTCAGGTCTAAAATTAAACTTCAGGTCTAAACTTAGACTTCAGGTCTAAACTTAAACTTCAGGTCTAAACTTAGACTTCAGGTCTAAGTTTACCTTTGCGAATTGTGCCCTTAGATTTCAGGTCTAAACTTAAACTTCAGGTCTAAACTTAGACTTCAAGTCTAAGTTTACCTTGGTGAATCAGGCCCACAATGTTCAGCTTTAGAGGTAAGGTTCAGAATCTCCATCTTCAGTTACCACTGAGGTTTTGGAAAGGCAACAACTGTTGTTACCAAATCCATTAGCCACAACTTAGCTCATGGAGGTGCTTTGGAAATAAATGATGTTATTTGTGCATGTAAAACAAAACTATTCTTATTATCATAATATTTCGCTCTATGTCTATGGTAAACAAACCAGTGATTAAGCGACACATCATGTTGCTAGTACACACATCCAGGATTCCTACGTAAACACTCAGTTCTTGCGAAATTGGCACCACCACATTTTTGCAAACATGTTTTTACCCAGGCTCAGGGCCCTTACAACCTGTTTGCAAGGGGTGTTTGAGATACATGAGAACCTAGTCTACACCGGGGCAGGAAGAGATTGTGACTCGGAATAAGGAGTTGATGACTGCACCCGGGCATTTGAGGCCGTGTTTGGAAATATAATGATTGCGCCGGGGCATTTGAGGCTGTGTCTGGAAATATGATGATTGCGTTGGAGCATTTGATGCCATGTCTGGAAATATGATGATTTGACTGGGGCATTTGAGGCCGTGTCTGGAAATATGATGATTGCGCTGGGGCATTTGAGACTGTGTCTGGATAACTGATGATTGTACTGGGGTATTTGAGGCTGTGGCTGGAAATATGTTGACTGCGCCGGGGCATTTGAGGCCGTGTCTGGAAATATGGTGATTTGACTGGGGCATTTGAGGCTGTGTCTGGAAATATGATGACTACGCTATGATGACTCTGCTGGGGCATCTGATGATTGCATTGGAGTATTTGAGGCTGTGTCTGGAAATATGATGATTGCGCTGGGACATTTGAGACTGTGTTTGGAAATATGATGGTTCCCCTGGGGAATTTGATGCTGTGTCTGGAAATATGATGATTTGACTAGGGCATTGGAGGCCGTATCTGGAAATATGATGACTGCGCCGGGGTATTTGAGGCCTTGTCTGGAAATATGACGACTGCCCTGGGGCATTTGACGCAGTGTCTGGAAATATGATGATTGCGCTAGGGCATTTGAGGCTGTGTATGGAAATATGATGATAAGACAGTGGCATTAGAGGCCGTGTCTGGAAATATGATGACAGTGCCAGGGCATTCGAGGCAGTGTCTGGAAATATGATGATTGTGCTGGGGCATTTGAGGCTGTGTCTGGATAACTGATGATTGTACTGGGGTATTTGAGGCTATTGCTGGAAATATGTTGACTGCGCCGGGGCATTTGAGGCCGTGTCTGGGAATATGGTGATTTGACTGGGGCATTTGAGGCCGTGTCTGGAAATATGATGACTCCGCTATGATGACTCTGCTGGGGCATCTGATGATTGCATTGGAGTATTTGAGGCTGTGTCTGGAAATATGATGACTGCTCCAGGGCATTTGAGGCTGTGTCTGGAAATATGATGATTGCGCTGGGACATTTGAGACTGTGTTTGGAAATATGATGGTTGCCCTGGGGCATTTGATGCCGTATCTGGAAATATGATGATTTGACTGGGGCATTGGAGGCCGTATCTGGAAATATGATGACTGTGCTGGAGTATTTGAGGCCTTGTCTGGAAATATGACGACTGCCCTGGGGCATTTGACGCAGTGTCTGGAAATATGATGATTGCGCTAGGGCATTTGAGGCTGTGTCTGGAAATATGATGACTGCGCAAGGGCAGTTGAGGCAGTGTCTGGAAATATGATGACTGCGCCGGGGCATTTGAGGCCGTGTCTGGAAATATGGTGATTTGACTGGGGCATTTGAGGCCGTGTCTGGAAATATGATGACTCCGCTATGATGACTCTGCTGGGGCATCTGATGATTGCATTGGGGGTATTTGAGGCTGTGTCTGGAAATATGATGATTGCGCTGGGACATTTGAGACTTTGTTTGGAAATATGATGGTTACCCTGGGGCATTTGATGCCGTGTCTGGAAATATGATGATTTAACTGGGGCATTGGAGGCCGTATCTGGAAATATGATGACTGTGCTGGAGTATTTGAGGCCTTGTCTGGAGATATGACGACTGCCCTGGGGCATTTGACGCAGTGTCTGGAAATATGATGATTGCGCTAGGGCATTTGAGGCTGTGTCTGGAAATATGATGATAAGACAGTGGCATTACAGGCCGTGTCTGGAAATATGATGACGGTGCCAGGGCATTCGAGGCAGTGTCTGGAAATATGATGATTGCGCTGGGGCATTTGAGGCTGTGTCTGGATAACCGATGATTGTACTGGGGTATTTGAGGCTGTGCCTGGAAATATGTTGACTGCGCCGGGGCATTTGAGGCCGTGTCTGGAAATATGATGATTGCGCTGGGACATTTGAGACAGTGTTTGGTAATATGATGGTTGCCCTGGGGCATTTGATGCCTTGTCTGGAAATATGATGATTTGACTGGGGCATTGGAGGCCGTTTCTGGAAATATGATGACTGCGCCGGGGCATTTGAGGCTGTATCTGGAAATATGATGACTGCGCCAGGGCATTTGAGGCCTTGTCTGGAAATATGATGACTGCCCGGGGCATTTGAGGCAGTGTCTGGAAATATGATGATTGTGCTAGGGCATTTGAGGCTGTGTCTGGAAATATGATGATTGCGCTAGGGCATTTGAGGCTGTGTCTGGAAATATGATGATTGCGCTGGGGCATTTGAGACTGTGTCTGGAAATATGATGATATGACGGTGGCATTTGAGACCGTGTCTGGAAATATGATGGCTGTGCCAGGGCATTTGAGGCCTTGTCTGGAAATATGATGATTGCGCTGGGGCATTTGAGGCAGTGTCTGGAAATATGATGATTGCGCCGGGGCATTTGAGGCTGTGTCTGGAAATATGATGATTGCGCTGGGGCATTTGATGGCTGCGACTGGGCATTTGAGACTGAACTTGGGAATGTTATGGCTACCCGGCTTGACTGTGATGGTTTGCCCCTTGGCCTATCACAGTTGCACATTTGGCGTGCCTTGGCAGCACCTTAAATACAAAGGTTAAAATAAAATATGTTTGTCTGTTTTAGTATATTTTATATTATTACGAAAATGTGATTTCTCGTAGGTTTTTAAAATGCAATGATGCCACTTCCTGTGAAGTAGTGTGGCTCACTGGTTAGAGGCGGCAGACCCGAGAGCAGAGGACGGCCCGGGACCAGGGTTCGATTCCCGGCGCGGCAGGTTTCTGGACCAAGGTCAGCGAACTCGATAATTCTCTCGCCTCGGTGCCCACTCTGATCAGCGATCACACTCGGCAACTCTGGGCATTAGCTTGCCTCATCTTCACTAACGGCCCCACCAGACCGCCGGGGATGCCTGGTCTCACCCTGGAGATACCCATTAAGGGACCATCTCTCAGGGAAGCCAGGAAGGGTTTCGCAGCGGTCGAAGCGCCTTGGGACCCTATGGGTAAGTAGTGCGCTATATAAATGCCAATACATACATACTTCCTGGAATATCACCTATATCACCAGTGCCAAAGACTGTGATTGTATTTCCTGTGATGTCATAAGGAGGTGAGTCTACGAATATGTGATGTCACAACCTGTACCCCAGGAAACAGTGAGAGGAGACATGGGAACTGGAGAGGATCTAGGAGAAAAAACTGCTTCACTTGCAGGAGGCAGCGGCATTCAATGGAGGCATTTGGAGACTAAGATTTGTAAAATGGAACTGGGTGCACAGATAATCTAATTCACAAAGACTTAACTCCAGGTCTAAGTCTGAATCTCTGCTAGAAAATCATAATGTGCACATGCCTAAGTCCCAGGTGTAATTTCCGGGTCTGATTCACAATAGCATATATGAGTATGGAAGGAATACTTGAGAAGCACATTTTACAAGCTTTTGTGAATCAGCTCCGAAACGTCTAAGGGCCAGATGTAGGTAAATCCCATTTACCGATTTTGAAATACCGAATTTTACCGATTCGGTATCTCAAAATCGGTAAATGGGATGTAGGTACCAACATCTGGATTTTTTAACGATACCTTGAAATTCGGTATTTACCGGATCGGTAAATACTGAATCGGTATTTGCTATTGAATCCTATGGGCCTTGAAGCCCATAGGATTCAATTCAAATACCGATTCGGTATTTACCGAATCGGTAAATACCGAATTTGTCAAGGGTGCAGGGGGTGTCACTTTGACACCCTCTAGCACCCCCAAAACGGGCATGTGTGCAATGTGGCACACAGACATGCCCTAAGGGCACGTCTGTCTGTCACATGGCACATGTGTACATGCATAGATGTGCATGTACACAGGAATCGGTATTTTACCATGGATTTGTATTCCATGGTAAAATACCGATACTGAAAGGCATGTGCCAATGGAAAATTGGCTGCCCACATTGCAATTTCGGTAATTTTACTGAATCGGTAAATATTACCGATTCGGTAAATTTACCGATTCAGTAATAATAACGATTCAGTAAAATTACCGAATATGTGTCCCTACATCTCCATAGCCCTTTACCGATCGGAAACGGCCGAAAATCGGTATTTTCGGCCGATTCCGATCGGTAAAGGGCTACCTACATCTGGCCCTAAATCTGTATAAGTAAAAAATGCTAAGAAGACACTGTCCTTTCTGATCGTACTAGTTGTATAAGAATTCCAATTTTAATCCCATTTTAGATGTACTAGGGTTGTAGGAATCTAGGCTACCCAGTGGGTGAGTTCTCCCACCACTGTTCAAAGCCATCTCCCAGTCAGCCAAACGCTGTTTCTCTAAGACAGCCTCATCGACCTCTTAGTAGCGCAGAACCCAAGAATGAAGGTTAATTCAGATAACGTATGTTAATTGTTAGCAGTGGAGCACAACACTTGGATCAAGTATCCCCTCAGTAACGCTCATAGACCAGTTTAGTAAAATCATAAACTATATTATGAATCCAATAGGGCTAAAGCAATAAAAATTGAACCAATCTAGAATTTCAAAATTACAGCTCCATTAAAGATGGCTCTCTATTCTGCATGGGCAGTCAATCGATGTTCCAGCATAGTACTAGGAATGCCCACGCTCCACCCATGGAATGCCTCCCTGGGGCATAGAAACGCAAAGCAGTCACTTGCGCTGCCTTGCACTACTCCAGATACACCTAGCACCGTAGAGTCACGCAAGGTGCCTATGCATGGCTTGGTAAATTTCATCTATGTTTGCATTGCCCTGGCATTACCTTGCGTGGCGCAAGGGTGATTTAAAAAGTTGATAAATATGGCCTGAAGTTTGTTTATTTTCTATTGTCTCTAGGTTTCTTTCATTATACTTGCATTTGTGTTGATAATTAGCATTATTTTTGCTCATCTATACACAGCTGTCTGGTCCTTTCAACTTCTCTGAAGGCAGCGCGTAGTTCTCTCACCTTAACAAACATTATACCATAAGAAATATTAACGCACATTTGATTTTCTTCACTACTCTACAAGGGTTTCATTGCTCCTCTGCTGGAAACAAGACAGCATATTTACAAGAGCATTGCGCCATTGCAGCGTCACTTTTTCCGATGCTCCGGTGGCGCAATGTCCTGCTCCATATTTAGTAGGCGGCGCTAAAACACATTGCGCGGCTTAATGTCATCTTGTAACTATGACCCTCCTCGATGCAGTTTTCTGCGGCAAAGGGGCATGCCATGGGTGTTGCTGTGGACGTTCCCACGCAACACCCATTGCTTTTTGGCACTGCCCCAGATTTACACGGATCTGTAAATCTGAGGCAATGCTAAAAATGAACACCTTTAAAAAGGAGCCGTTAGAGTGGCGCAACACGGAGAAATACTTTTATTTCTCCTCGTTTTTCACTCTAGAAGGAGCAAAACTCCATTAATTATTGTTTTTGTCAAAGAAGGTGTCCCTTCCTGCACAAAATCAATCAGCCTTACAATGCAGGCACCCTCGCACCATGCTGCGAGGGCGCCTGCGCTGGCACTAGGCAGCTTTTCTTGCACCAGCGCAAGAGAAAGCACTGATGTGCGCCATATTTGTGTCAATATGGCGCATCCCTGTGGTTTTTAAATGACGCAGCACGGCACTGCTAAATATTCTGCAGCGTCGCGCCATTTAGTTGTAAATATGGAGTGTGTGATACAATGAACATGTAAAAAAGAGTGTTGAGAATATTGTAGGAAATGTCACAATACTAATGCAGTAGCGGCAAGGCTGTGTTCTTCCTGTTTAGATTTTGATTAAAAGCTTTAGTCACTTGATTAACTACACTTACATGCAATATCGACCTGGTTCTTACCAGTGCCACCCTGCTTGCGCCTTACAGATCAATATTTGCCTCCACGTGACTGCCACACTGACAATGGCCACAAGGCCTCTCCCTCTGGTTCCCCTCAGAATAGTTATACGGTTATTTTAGTGTTTTACACTAAGACCCTGACCTCTGATCTGGGTCAAACTCTCTCCCCAGCAGCTCCACCGTGCCGTCACCGCGGTCATCCTGGTGAGGTTCACACCTGGTGCCTGCTCCACTGCCGATCCTGCCTACCTCAACCCAAGTCCTGCCCCGCGCTACAGTCCTCAGTTCTCGCCTATTTACTTATTTTATCCTCCTAATTTATTCTTAAACTTATTTTGCCTGTGCTTGCTCCCGTCACTCCTGCCCATGCGGCCCCCTCCCCATGGGACAGCCCCTGCTCCCACCTCCCAGCCTCTCGTTCCGCCTCCCTCCCCTATTTAATGGCGGCCACTGCAGGGGAGCGTGAGTAAGACCCTAACCTCTGGTCTGGGTCAAACTCTCTCCCGAGCAGCTCTGCCGTGCCATCACTGCGCCACTGTCTCTTAACCTCCTCCTGGTGAGGTTTGTGCCTGGGGCCTGCTCCGTTGCCGTTCCGCCTGCCTGCCTCAGCCCACATCCTGCCCCGCGCTACAGCCCTCAGCCCTTGCGTATTTACTTATTTTGTCCTCCTTTCTCCCGCCTCATTCATCTTTATTTTAATTTATTTTTAATCATATTTTGCCTGTGCTTGTTCCCGCCGCTGCTGCTCCTGCAGCCCCTCCCCTGGACAGCCCCCGCTCCCGCCTCCCACTCTCTCGTCCCGCCCCTTTCCTAGGTAATGGCGGCCGCTAGGCGGTTGCACAGCAGACACGAGCAGCGGGAGTACCTAAGGCAAGCCCATCTGTGCTGGTCCGCGACTAGACCGCGACCAGCGCCAGAGACCCTGCATCTCGAACCACCCACCGCTACAGCACAGCTGCTCTCCATGCACTCAACCCCGGAAGACTCAGAGACTGCCAACAGGCCACCCTGCACACGACCCATGGTCAGTACTCCTGCCTCCACTGCCGCCAGACCTTCACCACCACCCTGGCCCCCAGCCATGCTGATGCAAACAACGGCGACACACTACGATGCATTCTCCTCAGAGTGCGCTCCGTGCACAAACACACCGTAGAGATCTGAAACCTACTCGACTCCCTCTCGCCCGACATTGCCTTCTTCATAAAGACCTGGACCAACACCTCTTCCGCCCCCGGCATCAACATCACCATAGCGGACGGATATAAGATCCAGAGAAAGGACCGCCCCAACCACCCGGAAGGAGACTTCGTCATCGTCCACATAAATACCCTGATCCAGACCATCCCCAGCTCCTCACTCCGTGAAACCCTTGTCTACAGACCCCCCGGCCCCAGGCCCCCTTTGCCGCCACCATCACCGACCTCACTGCACACCACGCCTTTGCCCCTATGAACTACATACTCATCGGAGACTTGAACTTCCACCTCGACAACCACAGCGACCCCAACTCCACCACCCTTCATGACAACCTTGCCAACATCGCACTCAAACAACTCATCATCACACCGACCCAAAGAGCAGGACACACCGTCGACCCCATCTTTGGAACAGGAGACAGCGTTCACTTCAACCACACAACGCAACCCCCATGGATCGACCACCACTGCGTACACTTCACTCTCAACAAATCCAAGACACCCAAACCAGCCTCTCGCCCACCATGAAGGAACTGGAGCAAGGTCACCGCCGAGCAACGGAACTTCACCCTCACTCGAGACAACCACACCATGGCATCTGACGCCAACGTCGCAGCCAGGGAACTCCTCACCTGGATCTCCAACTGCACAGACGATCTTGCTACACTATGCAACCCCGATAAACAGCACCCCAGGAAAGCCGTCTGGTTCACCACCAATCTCCAAGAAGCCAGTCACACCTGCAGAAGCCTGGAACAGAACTGGAGAAACTCCAAGACACCCGAAAACTACTCCACTTACAAGGATGCCATGAAAGACTACCACAACCGAATCAGAACTACCAAGAGGACTTTCATCCACAACAAAATCTTTGCCAACTCCACCAACTCCAAGGAACTCTTCAGTGTCATTCAGGATTTCACCAACCCCCGCAGCGAAGTCACAGATGTCACCCAGTCACAAGATCGCTGCGATAAGCTCAGAACCTACTTCCTCCTCAAGTTCAAACACCCATACGACAACTTTGTCGACCATCCACCAGACGCCACAGCTGGCCCGCCCTCCCAGACAAACGAGCCAGCCCACCATCTCCTCCTGGACGCCTATCACGACTGAAGACACTGCATCGATCATGAAAGGCACCACTCAGGGGCCCCCCACTGACCCCTGCCCTCCACACATCTACCACAGAGCCGCCATTGTAGGCGAACTACAACACACCATCAACACCACCTCTGAAACAGGAACCTTCCTAGACGACTGGAAACGCGCAGAAGTCAGGCCCCTGCTCCAGAAACCCACAGCTGGCCCTACTGACCTCAAGAACTACCAGCCCATCTCGCTCCTCCCCTTCGCGGCCAAAGTTGTAGAGAAAACAGTCAACAGGGAACTGACACAATTCACTGAAGACAACCCGTCCTCTACCCATCCCATTCAGATTCCGAAGCAACCACAGCACCGAGACCGGCCTACTGGCCGCCACAGACGAGATCCACACCATCGTGGACCAAGGCCACTCCACAGCCCTTATCCTTCTCGACCTATCAGCAGCCTTTAACACCGTCTCCTACCGCATACTCATCGCCAGACTACACAACGTCAGCCCTAGACTGGATCCTATCATTCCTCAACCAAAGGAGCCAAAGAATTAGACTGCTATCCTTCCTCTCCGATCCCATGGAAATCCCCTGTGGAGTCCCACAGGGGTTATCACTAGGCCCGTGCCTCTTCAACATCTACATGCCCCCCTTGCCGCCATCGTCCAACAACATTGCCTCAACATCGTATCCTACGCTGACAACACCCAGCTCATCCTCTCCTTCACTGCCAAACTCAACTTCCAGAAAGAATGCAGGACGTCGCAGTCTGGATGACCAACAGCTGCCTAAAGCTCAACGCTGAAAAGACAGAAGTCCACGTCCTCAGAACCAACCCTTCAGCATGGGACAACAGCTGGTGGCCGACCACCCTGGGAAGCCCACCTACCCCTTCGGACCACGCCAGAAACGTTGGCTTCGTACTCATCCCTTACCTAGGGCCACAACCCCTGTCCGGCCGCTACCTAACAGCACCCTGGTCTACTCCCAAACCTCCCTATTGAAACTCCGCTCATTACCAGAAACGAGTTGCATAACAATAGATCCTACCTTGCCACTACCTGAACTCGCTACTAAATGTACGCACTGTGATTGTACAATACCTATAAAAGCTCCCCCTGCCAACACTAATCAACTAACGACCACAAAAGAGGATACCTTCCTAGTTGCTCTGATCAACGCGCGCTCACTTTGCAAGCATAGACAGGAGATAGCAGACATGATTACAGACTTTAAATTAGACATTCTCTTTGTCACCGAGACATGGACTGACGACTCATCTGAGCCAGATCTGGCAATTGCAGTACCTAATGGCTACAAAGCTTATCGCCAGGATAGAGTTAGGAAAAAAGGAGGTGGACTGGCAATTATAGCCAGAGAACGGTTCACAGTTAGAAAGACCCCTATCCCATCCACTTTTTGTGAATCCATGCAGTTTGGAATCAAGTTATCCGCCCTCGTTAATTTCAAAGGGATATTGCTATATCACCCACCAGGAACGAAGACAGGCTTCCTTGCCAACATTAATAATATATTGGAATCAGTAGCCACTGAAAGTTTGTTCACCATTTTAGGCGACTTGAACTTTCATCTAGAACAAGGCAATCAAACGGACACGTCCACGCTCATCTCTGACATGGAAATACTCGGCCTAAAAAAACTAGTCACCTCCCCCACTCACTCGGCTGGCCACACTTTGGACGCCATATTTTCCAATGTCGAAGCTCTACAAATAACGGATATCCTGCCCATGCCATGGACAGACCATTATGCCATATTTCGCAAGCTCACTATTAAGACCCCCCCCAATAAAACATCAACTTCAAAGACCCAAAAATCCTTCAAAGATTGGAAAAACATTAATCAGGCAGACTTGAAAACTAAATTGGACCACACCTGTCCAAAGGTGTCCACCGACCCCATTGTGGCAGTACAACAATTCCAGACCTGGTTGGGCCAGGCAACTAACCAATTAGTTCCCACCAAGTCACTATCATGAAATAGAGCTAAACCCACCGCCCCATGGTACACTGAGGATCTAAGGCTACAAAAACAAATCAACAGGAATAAGGAAAGGCTTTGGAGGAAAACCTACGACATAGCAAGTAAGACCTGCTACAAAGAATCAATCACTGGCGCTTTATAAAACCATGATCATAAAAGCAAAAAAATCTTTCTACTCAGATCAAATCTATAAAGCCAAAAATTCAAGCAAACAACTATACCAGATCACCAAAATATTGTCCGGACCTCACTCCTCCTCCATCACAAGCACTGTGATGCCTTGGCTACATACTTCTTTACCAAGGTTGATGACATTTACCAGGCCTTTACTACCAAATCATCATTGGCGAAAACTGCCCCCCCATGGCTCTCCCGGTAAATAACTTTCCCAGCTTTCAAGCACTCACAAGTGACGTCATAGGGAATATTGTATCAACAATCAAAACAAGATCAGCATTGGACCCTGGTCCTTTTTCAGTCCTTCCACCTGTCATGGAGTCCATTATCCCAGTAATCACACAAGTTTGGAACTCCATCCTTGTGTCAGGGATATATCCGGACTCGCTAAAAAACACCTTACTGAAACCCTTATTAAAAAAACCTTCTCTTGACAAAAATGAACTGAAAAACTACAGGCCCATTGCGAGTCTCCCGTTCGTTGCCAAAGTGGTCGAAAAGGCCCTGAACTCGCAACTATCTGAATATATTGAAAAACATCACCTCCTAGATGACACTCAATTCGGCTTCCGGAAGTATCACGGGACCGAAACAGCCTTGATCAAGGTCGCTGACGATGTCAGGGCAATTAGGGACCAAGGTGGGACAGCAATCTTGGTACTCTTGGACCTATCGGCAGCTTTCGACACGGTCGACTATACTATTTTGGTCGACCGTCAAAGGGCTCGGTATCTGTCATTCTGCCAGAGACCTGCTTGCGTCTTTTCTGGCTAGAAGAATGCAGGCTGTAACCCTCGGACCTTTTCAATCGGCCCAACTCTCATCGGCATGTGGAGTTCCTCAAGGCTCATCCCTTAGTCCGACACTATTTAACATCTATGTGTCGGACCTTGCTAATGTTATCAAAGCACATGGGATGAGCCTAACCTCCTATGCCGACGATACACAGTTGGTACTGGCCATAAAAGGCGATGGAGATCAAGTAGCAAATACATTTAAAAACGGCATGCTCGATATAGGAGAATGGATGGCAACTAACTGTTTAAAACTGAACTCAGAAAAAACTGAGGTAGTTATCTTTGGACCCCTTCTCCCAGTCTGTCCATCATGTTGGTGGCCAGAATCCTTTGGCACCCCCCCGAGCCCGACAGCCAAAGTCAGGAATCTAGGAGTCATTTTTGATGAAGGACTTAACTTCATGGACCATGCAAATAAAACAGCAACCACAGCTTATTACAAATTGAAAATGATTAGAAAAATGTGTCCTTTTCTCCCGGAGACAGCTATTAAAACATTGGTCAGCTCCTTAGTTCTGTCAACCCTAGACTATTGCAATGGCCTATTTCTTAATGCCCAGTCCAGAGTCACAAGGAAACTGCAATCAATACAGAACGCTGCAGCACGCCTGCTCTCTGGTAAGACCAAATATGAACCCATATCAAAAATCATAAAAGAATATCATTGGCTCACGATACGGAACAGAATACATTTCAAATCTTTATGTATAGTTTACAAGGCACTTAATAATCAAGGACCCCATTTTCTTAAGGATCAACTTCAGCCGTACAAACCGAGCAGATCGCTTTGTTCTGCCACCCTCAACCAACTGGTCATTCCACGTTCCAAAACAGTGTCCTGGGGTGACCGCCGCTTTTTAGTGGCAGCACCTAAATTGTGGAATACTCTTCCCCAAAACATCAGGCTAAGTTCTTCTCTTATTCAGTTCCGTAAACTCTTAAAGACGTGGCTGTTTAACCAATAGTTTTCTATCTTTCCTTTCTAGCCCCCTGTTTTATAAGTAAGTGTATTTCCCAGCGCCGAGACGCCTGTGGGTATTTGTCGCGCTCTAGAAATGTCAAAAATAAATAAATAAATAAATAAATGACCCGACAGGTCAACGCTGTCACCTCCAGCTTCGTCAACACCCTCTGCATCCTCCACAAGACCTTCAAATGGATCCCCCCCGAGCCAAAGAAGACAGTCACCCACGGACTCATCACCAGCAGTCTGGACTATGGAAACACACTCTACGCCTGCATGAACAAATCCCTACTCCGCAAACTCAGACGATACAGACACTGCTGCCAGGCTTGTCCTGGGCATCCCCCCGCACGAGAACACCAGCCAACACTTACGAAGGCTCCACTGGCTCTTCGTGGAGAAAAGAGTGTCCTTCCAAAACCTCACCCACGCCTACAAATGCCTCAACAACAGAATTAACTTCCACGTACCCAAAAGAAACCTCCAATCCTTCAACCTCGCAGTAGCCGAAAACCTGCGCATCCACAGAGCCAGGGCAGGTGGAAGACCCTTCTCTCACATTGCGGCCAAGACCTGGAACGAGCTCCCGGTGGACATCAGATGCGCCCCCTCCCTGAACACCTTCATGAAGACCCTCAAGACCTGGCTCTTCGGCTAAGCAGACCTGTGGACCCCCCCAGCGCCGTGAGACCCTCATGGGTGAGTAGTGAGTTTACAATCCCCTGATTGATTAATTGAGTGATTACAAAGCGCTGCTATGACCTCTTCCAGGCACGTTAAAGCCCCTGGAAAGAGTGATGGCGGGAGGAGAAGGGAGTCAGAGGAAAAGAACGAGAGAACATGAGAGAGTGACAAGTACTTAATAATAAGGGGAACCCTGTGATATCAGTCATTTCATGAACCAGGCATGTCTCTTTAGACTCCTTAACTATCTGTTGCTCAGAGCGCCATGAGACCTCCCTCGGAGTGCTCGAAGCCCTTTATAAACTGACAGATAAAGACTGAGAAGGGGTTACATTCAATGTGAGGCTCTAGAAAAAAAATCCCGAATATTATGTCACCGGTTCGGGTTGATGTTCGCACATGGAAAACATGGCAGAGAGAACGTGATTAAAATGAAAAAAAATTCCAAATCTCTAATAGACCTTTTAGAATATGCATATATGGGAAAATATGTAGGAGTAAACAAATAATTACAAAAATGGAAGGCGTGGAGCTGGAAAAGATATACAAAGTGCACACTGTGATACTGACTAAGGAGTTGTGGTTAGAGGGTGTTTGGAATACACTGACTCAGCGCCGAGTTCAGTGTAAAGCACCCGGGGGACTGGATCCAAGGAGTCAAAGGCCAAGAAGACCGCACGGAAAGAACATTTAGGAGGGCGAGTGTATCCCCGGCGCATGCGCAAAACCAGTGATATATCCACACAGCCAGCGTTACAGGCACCCCTATAGGAAATAACATTGAAGAAGGCTGAGTGTATCCACGGCGCATGCGCACACCCCATGATAAGTATACACACAGACAGCGGTACAGGCCCATCTGGCCATTAGGAAGAGACTGACCGGTGCTGAAGCCAACAACGCTATACTGGAGAACACCACAAATTAAGAGCTTGTGCTAACATGCCAGTTACACCACTGCGGAAATAACATTAGTATAAAAATTGCTGTGACCAGGTCAATTAGCCTAGTGTATAACATGTTTATATTAAGACTTGTAGAAAAACATTGAATTATAGCTAGTTAACTGTGAATATCTGATGTTTTTTTCCGAGGACTTCTGAATGACATCAAGCAGCCAAGGAGTGCAGAGCTCAGGCTGTCTATGATGATGGCATTCAAAGCTCTGAAGCGAAAAACCTCCCCTTTATTCATTTTTTACCCAGTTGTAGGTTTATGTATGAACCTGAACCCTAAATCATCTACCCTGCCAAGGGCAGCCGAAAGCATAGATAACAAGGGATGAAGAAACTGGGGAGGAGAGGGGTCTCTCACATGGGGCATGGCCGATGTAATTATGGGCGTGGCTTAAAAACACGTAAGCTAAAAAATCGGTGCTTAGTATAGTGTGCCGCCCGACTAGTGAATTTGCTGCTTCTGTCATTGCATATGTAATACAATAAGTAACATTCCTCCTAGATCAAGCCAGGTAAGATAAATAAGCAACAACTATAGCTTCGTTGTATATTACATTGAAAATGCTTCAGTTCTCTAATGATGAGACTGTGAAGTACTGTAACGAGTCTCTTGGAAGTTGCATCATAGGCAGTGAAGGGTGGCACTGCTGCAGACCTACGTTTTTTTTCCCCCTGAGGGTGAGGGCAAAAAGGGAGAGCCCAATTGAGACCAGTCTCAGCACCTGCTTTTTACAACTGCCAGTACTGAGCACCGACAGGATCCGGCCCACTTAAAGCCCTGAAGGCCTCTACTACTTGCCCCAAATGGAAAAAAATACCTGGTCGCTTGCCACGCCCACCCCCCTCAGTGCTTTCGTCCTTCACCCCCTTCCTAAGCTTGTGCTGTTTGCTCTCCATCACAGCAGAGAGCCGGTGCTGCACAAATAGGCTTTCTTGGAGCCTCGTCAGCACAGCCTGGAATTTCTATGTAATGTAGGAATAGTGGGAGACAACTTTTCTTTCCTTTCCCCCTACTGCTAGGTCTTAGCAGTGAATAACCAGATTCACGTTAGTGGTTCTCAGTGTGAGCCATACATAGCAGTGGAATGACCTCAAGTGAAGATAACAACCAACCAAGAGCTGTTTTACATAGATTATACTGAAAATTAACCCCTGAAACCCTGGGGGAGATGTAATTGCCTTACAGCCTTATAAATAGGTGAATTTCCATGCATGCTGTTGCAGCACTTATTGGTGCTCAGAGGTAAATACCCCTATTTATGACTCATACTAGTCAGCAGGCATTAGAGGAATAGCAATAACTGCTGGAGACCAGCAGGGCCAGGTGGGAAGGAGGCAGGCTGTGAGGATGTACTCCGTAAAACCCAGCCCACACACCATTAGTGCTGTGCACATCCACAAAGCACTCAGATTCAACATGGACAGAATAATGTCGATACTGCCCCTCAGACGGGGGCTTATAGCTTAACAGAGGCATACGTAAAGACATGTTACCACTTGTGACGCTGTTAGCAGCGCCACATTTCTGTGCCACTGGCGGCTATCAGCATGCTGATGCCCGGCTCAGAGTATCACTAAACTAGCTTTTTTACCAATAATTCAATGGAGCATCAATGGCCTGAAGAGACAATGTAGTAACGAGGTCCATAGCCAGGATGTAGTTTCAAGTGAATTCATTGAGACCAGTTACAAGTAGATAAGTAGTAGAAATGCAGCCCCACCAGGAGCAGTCTGCCTGCTGCTCAGCCCATACTCCAACCGACACACTCAAGTCAAGTCAAGTCAAGTAATTTGTATAGCGCGCTACATACCCAGAGGGTCTCAAGGCGCTTGAGGAGGGAGGGGAATTACTTGTCGAATATCCAGGTTTTTAGTTGCTTTCTGAATGCTAGGTGGTTTTGAGTGAGGCGGAGGTGAATGGGGAGTGAATTCCAGGTTTTAGCCGCCAGGTAGGAGAAGGATCTTCCTCCCATGGTGGTTTTGTTGATGCGTGGAACAGCAGCAAGGGCTTGGTTGGAAGAGCGTAGCTGGCGGGAGGGGGTGTAGAAGGAAACTCGCGTGTTGAGGCATTCGGGTCCAAGTTCGTAAAGTGCTTTGTGAGCGTGGGTGAGGAGGCGGAATGTTATCCTCTTATTGACAGGGAGCCAATGGAGGTCTTTCAGGTGATTAGAAATGTGATCTTTACGCGGGATGTCTAGTATGAGTCTGGCTGATGCATTCTGGATGCGTTGGAGTTTATTCTGAAGTTTTGCGGTGGTACCGGCGTATAGGGTGTTTCCGTAGTCCAGGCGGCTTGTAACCAGTGCGTGGGTGACCGTTTTTCTAGTTTCGGTGGGGATCCAGCGAAATGTTTTTTTGAGCATGCGAAGAATGTTGAAGCAAGATGATGAAACGGCGTTGACTTGTCTGGTCATCGAGAGTGAGGAGTCCAGGATGACGCCCAGGTTCCGTGCGTGGTCCGTCGGGATGGGTGCTTTTCCAAGGGCCGCTGGCCACCAAGAGTCGTCCCATGCGGAGGGGGAGGTACCTAAGATAAGGACTTCTGTTTTGTCTGAATTCAGTTTCAGACGGCTGATCTTCATCCACTCTGCTACTTCTTTCATTCCTTGATGTAGGTTGGTTTTGG
The DNA here is from genome assembly GCF_964263255.1 of Lissotriton vulgaris. NCBI lineage: Eukaryota > Metazoa > Chordata > Amphibia > Caudata > Salamandridae > Lissotriton > Lissotriton vulgaris. Next base: position 1,865,547,935 of record NC_141693.1, on the reverse strand, counting down.
CGGTGTTAGGGTCATTGGTGAGTGAGAGGCTCAGTTGAGTGTCGTCAGCGTAGGAGATGATGTTGAGGTTGTGTTGGCGTGCGATGGTCGCGAGGGGGCTCATGTATACGTTAAAGAGGGTGGGGCTGAGTGAGGATCCATGTGGCACGCCACAGATGACTTCAGAGGTCTCTGACTTGTACGGTGGTAGGCGGACTCTCTGAGTTCTTCCGGCAAGGAACGAGGTGATCCATTCCAGTGCTTTTCCTTGGATTCCGATGTTTCTAAGGCGATGTAACAGGGTATTATGACAGACTGTGTCGAAGGCTGCGGAGAGGTCGAGGAGGATGAGGGCGACTGTGTCTCCATTGTCCAGTAGTGTTCGAATGTCGTCTGTTGCTGCGATGAGTGCGGTCTCAGTGCTGTGTTTGGCTCGGAAGCCGGACTGTGAGGAGTCGAGGGAATTGTTGGTTTCGAGGAAGGCGGCGAGCTGGTTGTTGATTGCTTTCTCGATGACTTTGGCCGGGAATGGAAGGAGCGAGATGGGGCGGTAGCTTTTGAGTTCGGTGGGGTCAGCTGTGTTTTTTTTTAGAAGGGCGCTGAGTTCGGCGTGTTTCCAACTTTCCGGGAAGGTGGCGGAGTTGAGGGAGCAGTTGATGACGTCTCGGAGGTGTGGTGCTATGATGGAGTCCGCTTTGTTGAAGATGTGGTGAGGGCATGGGTCTGTGGGGGATCCTGAGTGGATGGAGTTCATCAGGCGGATGGTGTCCTCAGTGGAGATTGGGTTCCAGTCATTAAGGATGTTCAAGGGGGGTGAAGGTTCGGCAGAAGGTTGGGTGGGTTGGTCTTCGGGTTGGTTGTTGAAGCTGTTGTGGATGTCTGCGATTTTGTCGTGGAAGAACGAAGCTAAGGAGTCGCAAAGGGTTTGAGAGGGAGTGATGTCGTTGGAGTTGGCAGTGGGGTTGGTAAACTCTTTGACGATGTTGAATAATTCCTTGCTGTTGTGGGCGTTGTTGTCTAGTCTGTCTTTGAATGCGGCTTTCTTGGCTGTCAGGATCAGTTGGTGATGTATGCGGGTGGTGTTTTTGAAGGCGTCCCTGGTGCTGGTGTTTGGGTCTTTTTTCCAGGCCTTCTCGAGGGAGCGACAGAGTTTCTTGGATTTCTTAAGCTCATCGTTGAACCAGGGGGCGTTTTTGCTGCCTAGCTTGATTTGACGTTTTTTCAAGGGTGCTAGGTGTTCGGTGCTGTGAGTTAGCCATTGTGTGAGGTTGATGGCTGCTTGGTTAGGGTTCGACGAATAGGCTGGGGGGTTTTGAAGAAGCGATGTGGAGATCTGTTTGATGGTGATTTTGTTCCAGTTTCTTCGCAGAATGGGTTGAGGGTGGTTGTGGATTGTGGTCTTTTTGTAGGTGAAGTGAACGCAGCTGTGGTCCATCCAATGGAGAGCTGTGGTGAGACTGAAGGAGATGTGCTTGCTGGAGGTGAAGATAGGGTCGAGTGTGTGTCCTGCGCAGTGGGTGGGGGTGTTAACTAGTTGTTTGAGTCCGAGGTTGGCGAGATTGTCCAGAAGGGTGGTGGTGTTGCTGTCGTTTTTTTCCAGGTGAAAATTGAGGTCTCCCAGTAGAATGTAGTCCTCGGAGGGGAGGGCGTGAGGGGTGATGAAGTCAGTGATGTCTTCACAGAATTGTGCACGTGGTCCTGGTGGTCTGTAGAGGAGTGTGCCTCTGAGTGTGGTCTTGGGGTCGGTGTGGATCTGGAAGTGAAGGTGTTCGGCGCTAGCGAGGTTGGCGTCTGAGCTGGTTGAGATGCGGATGGACTTCTTATGGACGATGGCAATGCCTCCTCCTGTTTGCTTGTTGCGGTCCTTTCGGATGATCTTGTAGTCTTCCGGGATGGCTATGGTGATGTCTGGAGCTGAGGAGGCGTTCATCCAAGTTTCTGTTAGGAAGGCGACGTCCGGAGAAATGGTGTCTAGTAGATTCCAAAGGTCGATGGCGTGTTTGTGGACCGAGCGGGTGTTGAGCATGATGCATTTAAGGTGGTTGGTGTCAGATCTCTGTTTGGTGTTTGTGGATGTGGAGTTGGTCTTGGTGCCGTCATACTTGCAGGAGTTGCAAGTGAAGGGTCCATGGGTGTGTCCAGGTGCGGCTTGGGCGCAGTTGGGGAGTCGGCCGGGGTTTAGTGCTAAGAGGGTGGAGGCGTCGTATGTAATGCGGGGGGGGGTGGGTGGTACGGGAACCAGGGGGTCTGGCGCTGGGCGCGGTCTTGGCGCGGACGGGCGTAGACGGGCTTACCTTTGGCGCACCTTTGGCGCGCATGGGGCGCGATCGCTGCGCGTGAACGTTGCGCGTAGGTCTTACTAACATTAATGGAGAAGTGGAGGGGGCGGAGCTTGGGAGGGGGAGCTGGGAGGCGGGAGCGTAGGGGGAGGGACGGGCTGCAGGCACAACAAAATGGACGAGGAGACAACAACAGGACCGGGTAATGCGAGCTGGCGGTGGGACACGGGCACAATATCAAATTAAATAGAATGAAAGCAATGCGGAGCGTTCCTAAATGCAATATGCTAATCAGGCCAAGCAATGCGGAGAAATCACAGTTCACGTAATCGAGCAAACAGAGTAATGCTGAGCGCTACGCAACAGAGCGGGTGCAGATCCAAATAGTATAATTTCAATTATGGCAGTGGTGGGGGAGCAGCGCTACGATACCAGAAGCAGCGCTATGGATCCAGGAGGAAGGGTGGAGCGACCGCTTCACACGGAGTCAGGCAGGTCATGGAGGTTCCTCAGCCGGGACGTTCCTGGTGTCTAGTGGGTGGGAGGGGGAGCTGGGAGGCGGGAGCGTAGGGGGAGGGACGGGCTGCAGGCACAACAAAATGGACGAGGAGACAACAACAGGACCGGGTAATGCGAGCTGGCGGTGGGACACGGGCACAATATCAAATTAAATAGAATGAAAGCAATGCGGAGCGTTCCTAAATGCAATATGCTAATCAGGCCAAGCAATGCGGAAAAATCACAGTTCACGTAATCGAGCAAACAGAGTAATGCTGAGCGCTACGCAACAGAGCGGGTGCAGATCCAAATAGTATAATTTCAATTATGGCAGTGGTGGGGGAGCAGCGCTACGATATCAGAAGCAGCGCTATGGATCCAGGAGGAAGGGTGGAGCGACCGCTTCACACGGAGTCAGGCAGGTCACCCAAACATTCTATTCAAGACTCTCACACCAACATTCCATGCATCACATTCACACTGTCTGAGCAGCTAGGGAGAAAGTAACCAGATAAATACAATATAGGTTACAACATACCCTCCCCTCTTCCACAAAACAAAAATGGAAACCACAAAAAAAGAAAAAGGTTCAAAGAAGGATAACCCTATAGAAAAATGGAAAAGTGTAGGAAACGCAAGAAGAAAGTGATGCCAAGGAAAATCAAGAGAAAACAGCAAAGAAAATACAATCGAGATATACAAGAGTAAGTACAAGGGAAAAAGAAATGAAAGGTTAGGACCGAAGTACAAGAGAAAGGAAATAGAATACAGAGAAAATATACATGAGATGTACAAAAAGTAAATGCATTACAAATGAACAATGTAGAGGAGATCCAAAGATAAATATATATAAAATATATATATAACCCATCCATTATCCTCCAATAATTTTAAAAGAAAACATTAGAAATGAGTGACGGACACCCGAACAGACTTTCCCCAACATACAGGTGAATAAATGGACCGGAAACATGGACAATCTATAACAAACAAGGACAACAAAAATGGTTAAGGGAAACAAATGTTAACTGCTAACCATACAGCTAATCAGGACTAGAAGCAGACAACCAATGAGTGTACACAAAGTACGCACATACAATGAACACATGGGACTCAAACCGATTAGAACCTCTAAATGAAGGTTAGAAAAGTGTAAATACCAATAAAACACAAGGGACTCATACCCATTAGAACCTCTAAATGAAGGTTAGAAAAATGCACAGAACAATAAAGCACTTGGGATTCGCACCCATCAGAACTTCTAAATGAAGGTTAGAAAAGTGCACAGAACAATAAAACACATGGGACTCGTACCCATAAGAACCCCTGTGAGGAGGTTAGAAATGTGCAGGGAACAACAGAAAACATGGGACGTGTACCCATTAGAACCACGTAGATGGGAATAAAACCCACTAGAAACTGTGTAGATGGGACTAAAACCCAGTACAAAAACATGAGACTCGTACCCATTAGAACTGCGTAAATGGGACTAAAACCCACTACAAAAACATGGGACTTGTACCCATTAGAAACTACAACGATGGCAGGCACTAACCACCACTGCAAAACATGAGAATGGTACCCATTAGAAACTACGGAGATGGGACTAAAACCCACTACAAACAACGTATATGTGAATAAAACCCACTACAAAAACAAAATGTGAAACACCAGGTGACTACACCATGAACTTTGAAGATATTTTGAAAGGGACTAAAACCCATCAACTGTGATAAGGGTAATTCATAGCCAAGTACTGTAGTATGCATAATACAAGATTGCAAGGACACAAAGCAGGGAAAAACTTGCACAATGAAAAAACGAAACCCAACACCGGTGAGGGATGCCTCACCTGAGTAATGCTACTATGGCCACACTCTAGACTTATTGACACCAACAAGCATGTAACACAAACTATCACACATTAACAACAAATTGCAAGCAAAGTTGGTCCCACCAGATTTGGAATCAGACCAATTCCAATAACCATGCGGATTAAACAAAAGAAAAGTGGATTTTTTTCAATGCCTTTGCACCTACGTGAAAACGTTCGCTGCAAACTGAATAAAACTTTAAATGTCGGGGGACCCCACAAGAATCACATGCAGCGTATTGATACAATTTCCAGAGAAGCATGTAAATGTGTAGTAAAAATATATAAACGAATCCAAAGGCAACGTTTAGTAAAAGGGTGGCATGAAGACACAGGTGCTTTACCAAACTGTTCCTTCCTTGCGCAGACGAGCTGTACACGAGGAACATGCAAGGTGCCAAGTCTTCAAATTCCGGTGCAACCAAGAAAGAACACACGTAGACGTCGAGACCTGAAGAGATGGAGGCTGGGCAAAGCGAGACATAACCAAAAGGTTCTTGATTCCAAAAGAAATAGCGGAGCACCAGGGTCTGGCTGTATAGGTCGCGGTTGGCAGAAAGTGTCCTGAATCAAAATGGACATTGTGGGACAACACGTACTCCAGTACTTGTGGCTAAATCCAACCAGAAGATGGCGGCACGCAACCTATGTTGCGCTGGGTGGTTCAAGGCAGGTCTTACCTGGAAAGCGTCACAGAGCAGCTTGAGGCAGCATAGAAGAACAACTGTCATAGAGAGTGCTATAACCCCTCCGCAAGACTTATGGACATGGTAAGGTGCACGCGCACTCCTACAAATTTAAGCCGCAGTGAACGGTTCAACTGACCACGCTGCATAGACGAGCAAAAGTATAATAAACTCACCAAACTGTTTGAAAACAAAAGTTGACATGTGCCTTGAAGAGTTTGGTCGATTGTCTCTGACATACCCTGCGTGAATCTGGTAGAGCTTATGCGGCGAAACTTGACAGTCAGGATGAGACAGGTTTAAAAAAAAATACTGAAGTGCACGCCAGCGTGGTGTAAAGGCACACACCTGTTCAAGGAAGACTGATTAAACATGAACAACGCTGTAGTAACTTGCATGCCAGACGCATGCCAGACGCGTGCCCTCGTGTGTAAAGAGGCTTCCCAAATGTGAAATATTGTCACTGAAGAAAGCACCCGAAATAAAAGTATAGATATTGATCCACTCAAGTAAATCATGTGTAGCAAATCTCCAGAAACAAATCCATATAGAAGAGACCGATGGTTGTAGAGTGGGGTGAACACTACAGACATAAACTCCACAAATGATCCCATGTTGAGCAGTTGAGCCATTGATCTTGTGTTGAGTTGTTGATCATTTTCAAATATTCAGTTAAATAAGTCAGTGAGCACTCCTTGCTTGTGCTGGTGGTGGCCAGCTGGAGGAAAATCAGGCATGAGCAACGAAAGTGCTCAGGATTACACAAGCTGTCATAGCAGCAGAAATACCCAATCCTTGTAGCCAATGAAGTACACTCAGGCAGGGGCTGTCTGATGTAAGAGTCACTGGTGGGGCTGGCACGCCATGTACTTCAGACCGGAGGTTTCTTCTTAGTTTCTGTAGCTTTTCTTTGAAGATTTCTTGTTTCAGTAAGATCTTTTTAAGACACGCGTAGTTTCGTTTCGAGAATCGTCGCCAAAATTCTGTAGTAACGAGGTCCACAGCCAAGTTGTATTTTCAGGTAGATTTATTGAGACCAGTTACAAGTAGATAAGTAGTAGAGATGCAGCCCCACCAGGAGCAGTCAGCCTGCTGCTCAGCCCAAACTCCAACTGACACACTCAAGCACCCAGGCACCCAAACATTCCATTCAAGACTCCCAGACCAACATTCCATGCATCACATTCACACTGACTGAGCATCTAGGGAGAAAGTAACCAGATAAATACAATACAGGTTACAACATACAACTGCAATGTCACCTCCCTCGACCACACATGGTCTGGGAAAGGCCTAGGTATCAGTGCACATGCTAGATTAGCTTGAGTCCAAAGCCAAAATAAAAGTCAGACACCAGATTTACATGCAATCAGGCAACCAAAGCAGGTCTTGTATACAACCCAATACTCTCTCTCCACTCAATGTCTGCAATGACAGGGCCATGGTCCTGAACCCCCTTGAATGTGTTCCTAGGTGACACAGCAAACCTTTGGGGTGAGAGGAGGGCTCACCAATGTATTATCTATTCTGGCTCACTGACCAAACTAAATCATAAATCCCAGACAGTCACTGTCTGCTACGCAGGTTCAAGTTCCGCATTAGACACGGTTACTTCCTCTGCCTGACCATATTTTAGGCAGAACTGAGAGGACTTCAGCAAAAAACGGAAGATGTGGTATGCATCATAGGAAATGGTTACCGTATGAAAACAATGTCACTGGTATTCCAAGACTTGGGTCCTGTGCACAACGAATCTGTGCCCGGCTGATAAGTCCATAACTAGGTTGAAGCTGGTCCTGTTTTGCTTTTGTTCCAGTTCTTGAAGGACCTGGCTTGGCAGTTCGGCTGGACTGCTCCGATTGGAGCAGAGTAAGAACTGGTTTGACATGGTATGCAAAATAACGATGGATTGGGTTACGGCTCGAGTAATTACCAGTGGCTGAGATTAATTCAAGCATTCCACCAATCACTGTTTTGCATTATTTTGAGGTTCCTTATAGTAGGCATTACAAGTAAGGAAGTCAAACCGATTTGGGCAAGAAAACATATGTTAATGATTAGCTGAACACTTGGGCCCTGAAAGGCATGTATGGCCAAAGTTGGATATTCATATAAAGTTCTTACAAATAGAAGCAACTGTGTCCTCTGTGCACTTTTACTAATATGGAGTTAGACGTTTTGGGGCCAATTCACAAAGGCATGTAAGAGCATGTAAAACAGTATATCTGTAGTACAATTTCCCTAATTATAAATGCGAATCAGCTCCAGAAACTTGCACTGTGAAAACCTCTTAAGAAAGACAATCTGGCATTTCCAGTCTAATGCTTCATAATCTATTCGAAGAGAAACTTCTAAGATTCCTAGAAAAATTGTATTGATTTTATGTGGTTTTACCTTCCTGCACAGTTTACCAATTAATAAATGAAGAGTTAATGAATTAACAATGAACTGTTATTGTGGTCATCTCTAAATAACCCAGACAGCACCAGCTTTTGGCAGACTGTCACAAGCATTGGTGTTGACAATTAAGCGTTGATGCTGAGCACCGGAAACCACAAGCTCAAAGTAAGCACTGGAGTTAGGGAATATACAGAATTTGTTCACACCAAAAACTAAGCACAACAGTGGAACCCCCGCTAGAGATCACACCTCTCCTGATATCTCCAATGTATTTACATCAAAAGCAATACCATGTATCTGACAATGTGCACACAGTTCAAGCACCCACTGCCAAGGTGCGGTCCTAACAGGACTATCCAAATCTAAACAAAGTCCAACCGGTGCACCACACAATAATTGTACAATAGAGTGACCATGAAGTATGATTCAGTTTCCAAAAGATGTGTTTCAAATCTTCTCTTTATTCAAATAAGTTCAGATGTATATACAGAAGACAACAGTCAATGCATTTCGTCCAAAACATTGGACTTCTTCAGGGCTAGCGCTTAAAGAATTCAACCATCCAAATATGGGGATTACTTGTAAATCTAGGCGCCCGTGGATAACCGCAGTCTATATGGAAGAGATTACTTCAAAAGGCAATCTAATCGACAGAGCATAAGCTAAAATCCATTTCTGATTTATCCAATTAAGGAGACCAAGGGTACATCCACCCTCAAACTGGCACCGTAGCACTCAGTCATTCCTACGCTTCCTCCTCGAAAACCTCCAGTTTCAATGATATTGTACAATTATTGTGTATTGCACCGGTTGGACTTTGTTTAGAGTTTGTTCACACCTGTGGGTCAACTAGCATAGAGTTTCATTTTTCACACAGCAGTTATTGGCATTTGAAAGCACATTTCACACTAACATTTTTTTTACTGTATTTTGATGATGAGAGATTGTTTGTTGAGGGTACCTTGAGGCATATTTCTAATTTGAGGTTAGTTTATGAAGCCCTACTCTGTAGCCAGCTGAAGAGAAGTTCAGGATTGTCACAAGAGAGATGTCTGATAGCTCAGGCATCAGTAATTTACCCTGCATCAGCACACACTACAAACTCCCCTAAATTAATGTATTCATATTTTCCTGGTTTAACGGATCTATGCAGAATGTGTCCACTTGGAACTCCTTAAAAAGAATGCCTCTCTGGGAAGCCTTTATCATATTGAAGGGGCAAAATAGTATGTATATAATACATACTATTGAAGGGTCAAAATAGTATTATATAATAATAAAAAGATGTTCTTCAGAGACAATGTGCTTTCACTTACCAAATGACATAGTATTGACATTTTCTTCTTTAACAAAGGATCTGATCATTCCACAGAAAAGGTTTTGCTACAACATTAACTTGAGTGCATCATGGCTTATTTATGCAGAAGTTGTTCTGTTTTAATTATTTTTTCTAATGTTCAAAAGACTCTACTTCCATAAACAGCATTTCCTTCTACCATATACATACATTAAAATGCTAGAGCTATTTGGATTTTCTTAGAAGCCATTACAGTAAAAAAAAAATCCTTGCAATTGCAGTTTTAAATAGGCAAGATGGTGCTCATTATAACTGTTTTCCTAGTTTGTATATAATTACGGTAATTACATCATACAAGGAAACTGACTTGCATTTCTTCTCACTCGTGTTCCTTATTTTGTGTGTATTGTTCTTGCTTTAAGTGCACTTCTATTTAAAAGTGTATTTTCATGCAGATGTGTTTTTTTTATCTGTTTAGGAAAATTGGCTGGTTTTATTTATGCATTGTTAGTTTGTTTTGCCATTTTAGCAGAAAAAAACAGGTAGGTATTAAATATGAATATCAGCTCTACTGTGCCCATTGCTGCACTTTAGGTAAAAGAGTGTTGCATCAGTTTTCAAAGTCTGACTTCTGATGTCGTTTCATCTGGTGAACATGGCACTCAATAACAAGTTGATTCAATGCAAGTGGTCACGATTGGACACTGTTCTGCTACACATAAATATTCCAGGGCATAAAGGGAAGTATGAGAAGCTAACGTAATATGACATAACATAACACATCATTGCATAACATGACAGCAAACAATATAAAATGACATTACATATAAAATATAACATAGCATAATAGCATATAACATATAGCAAAATATAAAATATAACTGGGGTTTTCAGTTTCCAGTTAAAACCAATTATAACCTATAAAACACCACCAAAGGTAATATTTGTTTTTCTGTAGAAAGAGGACAACAATGGATTTTACACGACTTTTTCTGCTTTGGCGCCTTCTGGGGTCGAACTAAAGAAATGCAGCCCCTACCTCTGAGCACTTTCCGGCAATGGATAACCCCGCTATCACCCACTTGGGCCATGCTAAACCATATGCCCTTGTGGACATCTGCAAGAACCTCTAGGACCCACTTCGACTCCTGTTTTGGGAACATGGCTCATTTCATATGGCTTAAGCTCACTTTTCAAAGCATGTTGCTGCCTAGTGAACAAAAGGTCTGCCCCTGAACTCTCAATAGTGTCCCAGTCTAGGGCACCGCCATGATTCCATTCTTCGTCAGTGACAGCTGGGCAATGCTTTTCTTTCTAAAATCTCAGGTATCATATATTGTGGCAACAAAGATAACTCTGCATAGAAAACACTACACCCGATGCTCCATTTATTAGGAGGATCAGGAGCCATATCTTGAACATGTTCAGTAGCAATGCATCATTCAAATAGGTCCATGATCTGATTATTGATATATTATTTTAGAAAATTATGAGTTAGTGGTCAAGCTTTAGACAGTGCACAAGGTAGTTTCCTAGTATATGCTGCACATGATGCAGTTTCAGCAAAAACAGGTGCACAGACCCTTTCTGAGCCTGCACCCAGATGTAAATACAGCCCTGGGGGAACCAAGTTCAACTTTCATTCCTACTGTCTCCATGTCAAAAAGAAACTTCAAATTTATGGCGCAGAAACAAGGTTTGACACTTGGCAACATCACCTGTGCAAAACACGATAACCAGCTTTAATGAAAAAAATATTGAATTGCGCTTTGTTTCCCCCAAGAAGGAAAATGCAGCATATCAGGGCACACAAATTACAAAGGCAATGTGCCTCGTGCTGTGCAACTGTCACAAACCCCCGGCACTGCACTGCTTTAAAACAACAAAGACCTGCTCAAAGAATTGATAAAAATCAATACATAAAGAACCTCAAATAAACATTCCACAGACATTGCCCACAACGTAAAATGAATGTAAAGCCTGTTGTGAACAGCACACATAAATAACCCAAGGCGTGTACGTGACGAAGCATCTAACCACCTTAGCTGCTTCTTCTTACAGCAGCACAGTTTGCTGTAACCAAAGTCCTTACAGCTAACAGTATGCATATAATAATTTCTTCGCAAACGTATCCCCTACGACTAGATAGAGCAGGAATCTGCCCCGATAAACCAGTAAAGATACATTGATTAACTATGTCCATTCCTGGTATCTATTGGAAAAGAAAAGGACAGAGTGACAGAGGCTTGTAATACTTGTGCAGCGAGTATTTACCTATTCGAAAAGTTTTATATAGCGCTGGCTAGACCCGGAGGTATCAGAGCGCTTTACATGAGAAAGGAAATTGTTTCAGAACATTGTTACATAGTTACATCAGTTACAGTTGCAGTTACCAGTACCCCAATATCTCAAGTCTAAGTAGAAACTCTTCATTCAGCAAATCTTTGCCATTTGTCTGAGCAACAGAACAGCAGAACAGCAGGCAGGTGTCTTAAATGCACACCAGCAACCTTATATCTGCTACAATCATATCTTAACGGAGTGCAAACATATTCTCATTCATGGTGTAAAGCATATATACAATTCCTTGCTCCCACCTACGTTTTTATAAATATGCCAAGTATTTATTTGTAAATACACCGTTTTATCCATAAGACACACTGGGTTTGTGGGTATAATTTGTGTTAAAAGACATGAAGAACTGTCTTTAGTGTCTGCTTTTCTGGTTGAGTAAAGTGTAGTTAAATGTGGGAACAATTAGTGGCCTGTCTAAATGAGTGTTGAAGTAGGAGCTAGCAGGCTAGGAGGTGGTCTGATAGGGAGGGGACATTTAATCCTGCAAGCTTTTGTGGAATCATTTTTACATGGAAGTGCAGTCAAAAGCCGCAGGCTGGAAAAATCTCAAGGGGAGAATGGGACAAGGCAGAGGGCTCCAAAGTGAACATGGCAAAAGTGGTGGAGTCACTAGAAATTGGAGAATGGTGGATGGACCAAATGTTGAGTAGGACAATGGTGCAAGTAGGAGACTATTGGACCAGGAAGAAGCCTGAGTGAGGAAAGGGAAAGCTGATGGATGAATGGTGTGTTATCAGCATTTGTATAGCACCTTCTACCATTAGCGTGGCACAGTAGCCCTATGTTGATCTGTACCTCCTTATAGTTGTCAGATTTCCATCTCTTGGTTGTGCATAGTTCCTTGGTTCTGTTGGTTGAGTATACTTAGTAAAGGTTTGTTAAGCATCAAATGTAATACGGCACATGTTGGCTACTGTAAACGTAAAAGGAATGTGGGCCTGCTAAAGACCTTTTTTCGGGTGCTTTGTGCATGCCCAGGATTTGTAAAAGGACTTTGCTGTTTTGAGCTTGGTGTTAGCTGGCCCGTCAGGTCTGTGCAGAATGCTTTCCATACAGCAATGCTTATGTAGTGAGGAATAAGAACCCACTGGAGATTGGGGTGAGAAATGGTCAAGGGGGAAGAGCTAGGACTGCATGTTTCAAGAAGAAGGGGCCACGGAGAGAATGGGGTAAGAGACAAGGGCCCATAGCAGAATAGGGCAAGAAGCAGGGCTCCATGGGAGATCAGGGCAAGGGCTGGGGAACCAAATGAGTAAATGGCTTGTAAAGCCAAGGGGACTATTGGGGAAATATGAGAGGCCCTGGGAGGAATGGTGCATGGAAGTCTACTGTTGACATCTCTGGCAGACTGGGAATCTGAAAACTGCCTGGGCAATGAGCTGCAGTCCAGGCGCACTTGAGTAAAGAGCACAAGACCAGATCCTGGCATGGCACTCAGCCTTTCAAACCCATACCAGTTGGTAAAGCGAGAAAAATTTAATTCTGTAATAATAATACTTGTTATATAGTGCTTAGAAACAGCAAGAGTGCTGTGGGAAGAGCTACAAAAATATAGTTGTTACTTTTCTTACACGCAGAGATTCGCTCGAAGATCCTGTGGGACTTGGTGCTGCTGTGCTGTTTCACGTCGGAAGAGACAGACAGAATGCGTAACAAATCAAACATTTACCCCCAGTCAAGAGATCTGGGTTAATGTTCATTTGCTCACCACACCACCCCAGTTTGGACCCAGCCATATGCAAATCAATCTTGACCCTGCTCCTCATGTGAACAGTTCAGCCCGAACTGCCAAGCCGGGTTCTGCCTGGACTGGAAACAAGGATCCAGGGACTTGTTTTGGGGTATCACCCCTCATAAGCCAGGCTAGCTTTAACGAGTCCAGGACCCACATCTGGCATACCCAGCGCACTTAGGCAAGGAACAAAAGATACACAAGTGGTAGCTGGAATGCAAAACAAATTAAACATTCTCCCCCAGTCAAGATATCTGGGTTAAATCAATCAGTCTTTGCCTCACCATGCCACCTCAGTTTAGACTCAGCCATATGCAAATCAGCCTTGAACCTGTTCCTCATGGGAATAATCCAGCCCGAACTGCGAAGCTCGGTCCTCCTTGGACCAGAAACAAGCATCCTGGGACCGGTTTCAGGGTAATACCCCTCATCAGCCAGGATAGCTTGAATCCAGTGGCACAGTGAGCCCGGACCCACGTCTGGGCATACCCGGCACACTTAGGGTGAGAAAGTTCACCGTTTTACATCGGAGGTACAGAATTAACCCATTTAACATGCGTAACTGGGGAATGACCTCTCAGAGAGGCTGTGAGTTGGTCATGAACTTTCAATACAGTAGAGCACTGCAGAACTGTGTAAAGCTATAAGACAAGGACAAAAAATACAGCTTGAGGCAAAAGAGGAGTGGGCAGAGTCAGTGATAAGGTGAACCACTGTACTGTTAAGAGGCACAGCAGCATTGTGCCACTGCCCAGGAGGCTGCCCTTGGTGATGGGCTGGTAGAGGCCACCTTGTGCCTCCTCCTTTCCACCACACTTGCTGACGTCACGGTCTGATGTTGCAGAGTAGATGAATTGGCTCATTGTGTGAGCACCAGAGATGATGTCACCTGGCTGCGACCTTTGAGGTGAGAGGAGGAAGTTGGCTTCACAAGCGCTTCTCCTGTTCCAAGCCTCACTTCCCTGTTTTCAGAGAGTGAGTGAATCAAGCCCTTGTCATTGTTATGATATTCCTGTATGTAGCACGTGACAAGTAAGGCGCCTCTGGCACCTGTCTGCGTGCCACGCCAACGCTGCCACACGCACAGGACAGTCTTCCTTCTTTGTCATCTTCCCACACATGCTAACAAAATATGGGGAACGTATTTTCCCCACTGACTTCTGCCCAGATGTGGGTCCCTTGTTCACTTTGCCACTGGATACAAGCTAACCTGGCTGATGAGGGGTGTTACCGCGATGCTTGTTTCCAGTCCAAGGAAGACCTGGCTTGGTAGTTCGGGCTGGACTATTCCCATGAGGAACAGAGTCAATACTGATTTGCATATAGCTGGGTCTTAACTGGGGTGGCGAAGTGAGCTAAAGAACGATGATGGATTCAACCCAGATCTTTGACTGGGGGTGAGTGTCTGAAAAGTTTCAGCACTCCATCCATCATCTCCTTGTGTTTGCTTTGTTCACTCTAAGTTGGCACAGTATGCCCAAATGTGGGTCCCTTGCTCATCTTGCCACTGGATTCAAGCTAGTCTCACTGATTAGGGGTGTTAACCCGAAACCGGTCCCAGAATGCTTTTTTCCGGTCCAGGGAAGACCAGGCTTGGCAGTTTGGGCTGGATTGTTCGATGAGGAACAGGGTCAAGACTGATTTGAATATGGCTGGGTGTGAACTGGGGTGTCAAAATGAGCTAATGAAGGATGATGGATTCAACCCAGATCTGTGACTGGGAGTGAGTGTCTGAAAAGTTTCAGCGCCTAGTCCATCAGCCCCTTGTGTTTGCTTTGTTTGCCTTAAGTTGGCAGGGTATGCCCAGACATAGGTTGCTTGCTCACTTTGCTACTGGATTCAAGCTAGTCTGCCTGATGAGGGATATTACCTCAAAACCGGTTCCAGGATGCTTGTTTCTACTACAAGGAAGACCTGGCTTGGCAGTTTGGGCTGGAGTGTTCCAATGAGGAACAGGGTCAAGACTGTTTTGCATGTGGCTGGGTCTGAACTGATGTGGCCAAGGGAGTGAAAGAACGATAATGGATTCAACCCAGCTCTGTGACTGGGGGTGAGTGTCCGAAAGGTTTCAGCACTCCGTCCATCATCTCCTTTTGTTTGCTTTGTTCACCTTAAGTTGGCACATTATTCCCAGATGTGGTTCTCTTGCTCACTTTGCCACTGGATTCAAGCTAGTCTCACTGATGACGATTGTTAACCCAAAACCGGTCTCAGAATGCTTTTTTCCGGTCCAGGGAAGACCTGGCTTGGCAGTTTGGACTGGACTGTTCCATGAGGAACAGGGTAAAGACTGATTTGCCTATGGCTGAATCTGAACTAGGGTGGCAAAATGAGCTAAAGAACAATGATGGATTCAATCCAGATCTGTGACTGGGGGTGAGTGTCTGAAAAGTTTCAGCAATCCGTCAATCATCTATTCATGTTTGCTCTGCTGAAGAACAGGCCATTTTTGGTGACAGCTAAAATTACGTCATTTTTAGCTTAAACAATCAGATGTCTACTGCATGAATAGGGTAAGTTGTCAGAGACATTTTAAGGATTTTGAGGGTCCAGGGCTAAACTTATTTTGCGGGCACCTGCTCAAAATAGCTTTGGATTTGTGATCTAATTTCAGCTCTTTCATGCATTGTTTGGCCAAGTCACTGGACTGTGCACAAACCCACTCATACCCATTTTAAATGTTTTTACATCTAATATTCAGGGATAGAGATATGTAATATTGCTGCAAATAATCTCTGTGACACCCTCCTATTTTTCATATGTGAGGTCCTGTTTTGATCTAAAAGAAACTTTATGGATGTTGCATTAAAAATAAACACAACACTTCTCTGCAAAATCTTTGTAGTAGACTCTCACACGTCACCCACATTAAAAATAAATTAACAGGAAACAGTATTTAAAACAATCTGTTTAAAAATTATTCAAGATCATAAGGCCAGGACCGGAGCTGGCTCTATCAGATCCCCCCTGAAAGGCTTGGTCCATGGGCCAAAGTCCACTATCCCCATGACTTAAAACGTCTCTGTCTGCCGCTGTGGATGATCTTCCGGTGCCACCTGTAGGACCAGGGTACAGCCTGGAGTCAAGTGGGGAAAAGCCAGGCATTGCACACTGGTTCCTGGAACAGTACCAGTTTATGCAGCCCTGTTCTAGCTTAGCTAAGTTTCTCCTTTACTTATCAATGTCTATTAGAGATTTAAACTCTGTCCTTCTTTTGACATTGAAAACTCATCAGTTCAGCGGTCTTGACAAGTACCAAGCATCAGGCATTAGACTAATGCATTTCAGTGTGGTAATCCAGAATACCATACTGAAATGCATTTTCACTCATATGCATAGTGTTTCAGCTGTCACTGAAGCACTGCCTCAGCTGTCACTGAAGCGCTGGTTTGACAGCGCACCCCCGTGGCGTGCACAGGTTGCTCCCACAGGCTTGGGGCTCTCAGCTGAGCTAAGGCTGCTGGCAGGCTCGCGGTCACTGCTACAATGTATCATTCATTATTGTGATTGACGTCATCGAGGTAGTGTCCAATGACTGCTAAAGAGACAGCCGGGCCAAGTCAGGTTGTGTGCTAAATGCTGGCACCACGGGGTACGTCACATCCTACCTGGTGTCGGAGTTCAGTTTGTTGTGCGAGGAAGGCGGCTTGCTACTGGTTTGTGGGTGACGCCGCATTTTCAATCATAGCGCTTGCAGTGTCGCACTGCCTGCTGCAGCCCGCACTGGTCCGGAATGCCTGAACGCTATAAGTTTACTTTTAAACGCTGAGAAACCTTCCATGTCATCTGCCTCAACACACTAGACTGTGCTTGTATCATCCGTATCGATAAGCTGCTTGCCCTTCCTTCCATAGTGGGCGATTTAGTTCCAGAGGTAAAAATGGTTGGCAAAGTATAATCCTTAGACCTCAGTTCACAAATCACTTCGCCATGCACAACTCCTTCATGCACTCTCCAACTGGCACCACCCTTGAAAGCTCAGGCAGAGTCTCTCAAAAAAGCAGTAACATCAAAAAAAGGTTGTGGAACCCTGTGGGAAAACAAATCCCACCTCTAGTTATCCTGAACTTTTAACTAACAATGGCGGACAATCCTAAACCCAAACCCATGCCCTCAAACACTGCAGCAAACTCATTAACAAATCTTGGCAACGCAAAAATACCTATATGTCACACTTTTCCTACTCAACCAAAGAGACCCAAGAGAAAGCAGCTTAGAAAATTGAACAAAAACAGGACAAGACCTTGAGAGCTTCTAAGACAAGCTCTCAGGATTTACATTTTTTCCAAAGTAGAGCAGTACTGGATGCAGCCAACAACTTTGATAATTCGGAAATTAACCTTTGTGAACCACTGCAAGATCTAAGAGCCTTTTCTCTTCCACAAAACATCACCAGAATACTAGAACATATACCTTTAGGCACGGAAAAACCAAAAGACATCAAATTCACGCTGTCAGCTACTCTAAATGCACAACCTAAGCTAGACGTCAATCATCTCCCATCAAAAGTTGTGGCAACAGTGACTCCTCGCTGCTACCAAGTCAACACTGTAACGTTATTAGCCCAGGTCATGAAAAACGAAAAGAACCAAAACGAATTTATTCAGCTACATCGGGTGCTCAACCTAAATACAAATGTTCGCCATCAAATGAGGAGGAAACGTCAAATCACTACGCATCAGCTATTTTCCTTCACCATGGCAACATGGTACCAGCACTAGATCAAGCAGCGAAAAACCAAACAAACATAAAATTCCCTCACTAACCATGCCAGGTGCATAACCTATAATAGAACCTAAGCACTCCATGCCAAGCGATGCACTGGTGGCAAATCCTCATTCATCAATCTTTCCATTACCATCAAGGCAACAGTCCAATGTAGAAACTCCCTCAGGTGAACACCTGACCCGTAGACCATCTGGTACCATGCCTATGCTTCAACAGGGAACATCAATGCACTAACCTATGGTGGAATATCAGCGCCATTGGCTGATTCTGCCACGGACACAATACATAATACTTAAGCATGGGCGGAAAATCCGCTACGCTCGCGGATTTTCGGTAAATTCGCAATCCCCGAGATTCGCGAATTTCCCGCAAAATCCGCGAACGGAACGGATTGGGTCGAAAGTTCAAGCTTACTTTTGTAACTCTTTTAGAATGGTGCTGGCAAGCTGCCAGAGCCATTCTAAAATAGTTACAAAAGTCAGCTTCAACAGGAAGCTCTAATAGATAAAGTAAAGCAGGTGTTGCTCAAATTCAGTTACACAATCATTAATCACCCCTAAACTTGGGGTGATTAATGATTGTGTAACTTAATTTTACCTTCAACTGGAGCACCTGCTTTACTTTATCTATTAGTGCTTCCTGTTGAAGCTATTTCTAGCTATTTTAGAATGGTGCTGGCAGCTGCCGGCGCCATTCTAAGTGGGGCTGAGGGCAGAAGGGCACAAAAGTGGGACAGAGGGCAGAAGGGGACAAAAATGAGTGGGGCAGAGGGCAGAAGGGCACAGAAACGTGTGGTACAGAGGGCAGATGGGCATAAAAAACGAGAGGGTGGCAGTGATTAAGCAGGCAAAAAAAAAAACTCGCAAAATTGCAAAGCGCCATCGCGAACACGCGCGAACACGCAAAGCGCCTCGCGAACACCCGCAAACACGCAAAAACAAAAAAATCCGCAAATTCTCGTGAATTTGCGAAGTTTGCGGATTGCCAATTTTCAAATCCGCAAATTCGCGAATTGCGAATTCGCAAAATTTGCCCATGCTTAATAATACTACAAACCAAGATGTTTCAGCTCTAATGACAATTTGGCACCCTGAGTACACACCACAAGGCAATAGAAATACACCAAATCGTGGAAACATGGCTAAACCTTTGGCCTCACATTTAAAGCTTTGTCATCTAAATGCCAATAACATTAATTCTACACAATGCATCCCTTCAAATATATTTGCCCATATGGAAGCAACAGTAGTGGCATGGTCAAACCCTTCAGCAGTGAACACAATCTGTGTAAAATCAGAAAATCTTAGAAGATTGGGAACTCTTGAAAACTTTTCAACAAAACCCCGATGTACAACAACATTCTTGAAGAAGGTATATGATTCAGCTGCAGACCAGGCATCATATAACCTGGACACAGCCCACAGGACTTCAGGCAACGATAGAAGTGACAACCCTCCGTCCCTTTCAAAAAAATGCAATCGGTCCTCTTCCATTAATAGTCTCTACCAAAGTTCAGTCAATAACCATTTCCACTCACAATCAGGCAGTCAATTGCTGCAGGTTCACAATTCCCACTACAATAAGGTGCCAGGCGGATTGAGGATGACTCACCTTCACCCTTGCCAGGCCCCAATCAAAGTGACCTGCATCCAAAGATCATCCCAACCCAAAGTTAAACTCTGAGAGCATGGATGCAATTACTTCTTCTCTTGTCTCCTGGAACGTGGCAGGTTTAGAAAAAGTTCACATGGATACAGATGCCAAGGCCTTTTTAACATCAGACAACATTATATGTATTCAAGAATCCTGGCGCGAAACGGAAACTCCGCCTGAAGGCTAATATGAGTTCATCTCTCACGCAATTGGATCGCACACCAAAGGCCACCTAGTATTCACTGGCAATAAAGGCTTCTCACGCATCGAGATCAAAAACTGGAATTACAATTCGGTGAAGGGCAAATTATTATTGCTAAATGTGCATATCCACCCTGCATTTCTTGGAAAAAAATCAAAGGGTAAATGAGTTAGTGCAGCTAATTTCAGACATCAAACGCAATCACCCTAATGCTCTCCTCCTGCTCCACAACCCCTTCTGTAGCAATGCAGAAAAAACGTCAGACTCAATGCGGCTGATTCTGTCGCAGGCAATAATGCCACATAGAGCAGACTCTACTGCCTGCACTCTCTTAGCCGCCTTAGAGGGTATGTCCTTGCAAGCTCTGAACAGACGGCTTTTGGATGATCAACCATCCCAGCCCACATATTTCTTGCAGAAAAGACCTGGGGGCATGTTATCAAGCCCGTTATCGCCGCTTTTGCTGCTGTTTTCGGCCAAAAAGAGGCGATAATGGCATCGCAGTATTAGCAAGGACACGCTAGCACATGTTTTCTTGTCCTAGCACTGCTTTTGCTAACACCTTGCAACGTATCTCTAATGAGATGCAAAGTAGGCGTTCCTGTGGAATACAACATGTAAAAAGTTGCTAACCGCACATCGCGGTGTTTACAAGCCTGTGCCCTGACACCTATGGCGATAATAAAACCCGCGCTAACCCCGGTTATCGCCGTAAGCTTACGTCTGCTTAAATTGAGACTTAGCTATATTTGTAATGGGGGTGGATTGGTGGGCTAAGACCACCAGGGGTTACCATCAAGCTTTCCCCTATCGCTGCTGGATATCTCTGGATTTCCAGCGATATTGCCCCATATCGCCGCTTTTGCTGGATTTTTTATCGCCCTGGAGAAACGCGTTGTTGATAACACGTTATCCGGGTGATAACATCCAGCGATAGCCGGCGATAACTGAAGTAGCGCTGAAGGCGCTTAGCGATATTTATCGCCGTTGCTTCTTGATATGCTCCCTGCTGTTTTAGACTACACATTTAGATCAATCCTGCTGTTCAGTGCCATTAATTCGTTTTCCATCATTCCACATTGTGAAAGTGACCATATACGCAGAGACTACTTATAAAAAATTCCATCAAAGCTCATACCAATTTAAAATCCATTGGTTCAAGCGGAGCTCAAAACAACTGGAAACAGTCAAAAGGTGCTCAGAAGTTGCCTTAAAATATACCACCTGGATAGCAATGCAACTCGTTCGCAGCAGCCTCTCATTCCACACAATGAACGACTGGGACCTCTTTGTGAAAAGGCTACTTCTTCAATTTGGTAGTAGCTCAACCCAAACCTCATCAATAGTATCTCCCATGTTTACACCTTCGCACCCTTGGTTCTCAAAAGACCTCAGGACCCAGAAAGTAGTCTTAATGAGAAGGTACGATTACTCAAATCAAGGTCAAATCCATCCCTGCTCTTGGATATAAACAACCTATGCAGCCTCTACAAAAAACAAATCCGGCAAGCAAAACAAAAGTATCAGGAAACTCTTCAGATTTAACTCTTTCTGGCCTGTCATAACAAAAACCCGAAGGAATTTTGGATTAACATCAACCGCCTGTGCAGGTGTTCGGAAACCGTAAATGTAAATGAGAAAAATGTTACTCCTGAAGAACAGACCATACATATCAGTTCATTGTACAGTGCCTCAATAAAATGTCTTAATTCACAATTCAGCCACAGCAAGCAAAACTCTGGGCATAGAAGTTCAGAGGATGCAACAGCGCAAATTCTTCAGAACGCTTGGCCTTTCACGCCTACAAGAATCACAAAACTAATTCACCAAGTTTATATGTCTGTTATTATATGTAATATGTAAATACCAATAAAAAGGTTAAAAAAAAAAAAAAACAGAGCTCCTGGCCCCAACGGCATCCCGGCATCATTTTACAACCAGGACAACGAGTTTAGGTCCCTGTCTTTGGAAAAGCTTTTTAACCGCATCGCTGCGGCGGTTATTTTTCGCTGTGCCGCATTTTTAGAAATACCGCGTTTCATGACGAGCTCAGCTCGTCATCAGCACACAACCACCGTGGCTGATGACGAGCTGAGCTCGTCATCAGCATCGAAGGGGTTAAAACATGCATGCTTACTGAATCTATCCCGCAATCCTGGCAAGGCTTGGTTTTCCATTCTATTTAGAAGGGCTTAGTGGCAGCCCTCGACAGCTATCGCCTCATTGCACTTTTGGATGTTGAAGCCAAAATGTTTGTCTCAGTCCTTTTGGTAGACCTAGAGGCATTGGCAAATTCAAGGAATCTAATATTTCACAACCAAACCAGCTTCAGGCCTTTTTCAGGCACTTCTTACAACCTAGTAGCCGTTATGATGCTCATCGCAAAACAAATAAGGAAAAGCGAGCTCCTATATTGTTGTGTTTGTTGATTATAGCAAGACTTTTGATCACGTTGATCGCCAGTTGCTCCTGCTCAAACTCAAAGCCTGGCAAATCCCAGATTCACTTTTTCGTGGCATTCAGCTAGTCTATTCTGATACGTGGACCAGAGTAAAACTGGGAAACATTGTGAACCGAGGCGCTCCTTTCAGGATAGGTTATGAATTCTTATTGATTAGTGGCGGTGGGACCATTGAAAGTTGAGCGTGGATGAACTACCTAATTGACTAACCGGTATTACACACCAGTGCGCACACCTCCTAGCCCTCACTGTGGAGAGGCGTGGCTGGCTCAATGGTTAGAGCGGCAGACCCTGATGCAGAGGTCTGGCCCGGGACCAGGGTTCAATCCCCGCCTTGGCGGCTCTTGGACTCAATCTCCCCGGACCTGATAATTCTCGCCCCTGTGCCTAGTCTAATCATGGGTACCACTTTGTGACTCTGGGCAATAGCTTGCTTAATCTCCACAACGGCCCCAGCAGCGCTTGGATGCCTGGCTTCACCTTGGGGGTGCCCAGGAGTGGACATTTCACAGGAAAGCCAGGAAGGGTTCACAGCGGTATGAATACAGCGCTACGAGACCTCAGGGTAGAAGTGCGCTACATAAATACAAACACATTTACATTTACTGCCTATACCTCAGGGTAGAAGTGTGCTACATAAATACAAACACATTTACATTTACTGCCTATCTAGTTGGATTAATCAAATCCCAGATACACTTTCTCGTGGCATTCAGCTAGTCTATTCCGAGACGTGGGCCAGAGTAAAACTGGGAAATACAACAGCAGTTTCCAGCAAGATAAAAATCGTACAAGGCATCAAACAAGCGTGTGTTTTAGCCCAGGCCTGGTACCAGCACTTGATTCGGTCGTCAGCAGAGCACCAAAACGGGTTAATCAATCCATGACTACACTCCTTTATGCAAATACCATCCTTTTTAGCCAAACAACGATGGGGCTGGAAAGATTGATTAACACATTACACAATCACAGCAGTTCAAACGGAATGACAATAAATTATGAAAAAACAAACATTGTAGTATTTGGCAGAAAAAGTAGTAAACCAGGCGCTTGGTGTCTGAATAATTGTCGTTTGAATAAATCAAACAAATATAAATACCTTGGATGCTGACTGGATGATAAGTGAGGCCAACGAACATATCTCAACGTGTTAAAGCCAAAATCTGATGCGTTACAATTTGCTTCTCAAACTATATTCAACACTACAAAACATCCCATGCTGGAACAGCTGCTGAAAATAATTAATGTCAAACTTATCTGGACTCTCCCATAAGGCTCAGAAGAATTTCCAGGGAAACTGTGGGGCATATTATCAAGGGGGTTTATCTCCGCTTTTTTGGCTTTAAAAGCCAAGAAAGCGGAGATAAAATTATCTCCCTATAACCTAGCTGTCGCTAACACCAGTTAGCGACAGCTAGTAGGATAGCGACCATCTTGGGCCCCATTTTGCATGTCAGTGATATTTATCACTAATGACATGCAAAGTGGGCGTGCCAAGATGTTAGCGACTGGAAACAGTTGCTAACATCGCTATTTCCTATTACCAACTTTTGGAGATATTCGCGCTAAGTGCGAATATCTCCAAAAGCTAACACCTGCCCTGAGCAGTTCTTAGCCATGTTATCCAATGGGAGGTGGATAACATGGCTAAGAGCATTAGCTCGGTAATGCCTGAATATTGCTGACTTTTCAGCGATATTCATGCATTGCGGCCGATTTTTATCGCTTTTGAGATAAACCTTGGTAATACCAAGGTTTATCTGCGATAAAAATCGCCGCAGCTCAGCAGTAAATTTTTGGCTCTAACCAAGCAATAGCGATAATTATCGCTATTGCTTGGTAATATGCCCCTAAGTGCTTTTCTGAAAAATGCTCAGAGCGCAATCTTCAGGGCCTTGTTTAAGCTCCCACACAATACTTCCCCAGCCCAGATTATAATTCAGCTGAATGACCAACATCTTGCACAGAAAGCCAGTCTGGTGAAGTAAATGCACTCAGCACGAGCTGCTAAAAAAGGACCTTTAAAGAATCTAATCTGGTTGGAAGTAGCATCCGAAAGCAGCCTGTCATCCCAAAGTCCTTGATCAAATGCTCAAGTCCTTGATCAAATGCTCTCACAGAAGCATTGGAGGGAAAAGGTGCAGCCATTCTGTGGCAATGACACCTGCATTACCAACAGTATAAATCAGCTCTAAAAAAAGAGGTACAGATGTCTTCCTTCATATCTGATCGCCTGAAACTCATGAGAAGTAAGCGCGCTGATTTTGCCATAAACAGTTACCCTCAACAGTTACCCTCCATAAATACATCATTGAACAATTCTCGGCGAACCACAAAATTAAGTTTTGTCACATATGCATTGGATGCTTCTCATTCTTAGACCTACGGCCGCCCTGGGTGACTCAACCCGCCATCAACAAGGGTTGTCTTCAGGTGGCTTGATTCAGGAGTTGCTGTCACATCTTCTCTGCATCTGCCCTGTCTTCATAGATGAATACAGAAGATTTGTCTGCCGCTTTCTGATTAACAAAGGGTCACGGTCAATTCAGGTAGCTGTCAAATTCCTCTGTAATTAAGCACATTCGCAAGCAATTGCCAGCCACTCACAGCTGAGGTATGGTATGGCACCCCTTGCCAA
This sequence comes from Lissotriton vulgaris, assembly GCF_964263255.1. NCBI lineage: Eukaryota > Metazoa > Chordata > Amphibia > Caudata > Salamandridae > Lissotriton > Lissotriton vulgaris. The sequence goes on along the minus strand of NC_141693.1, from coordinate 1,865,523,154 downwards.
AGCACTCCCTCTCCCCTTTTTGGGGAAGGATCCAGTATGTAGGCCTTGGAGTCTCAGAGACTCCTCTGAGAGTACACTGCGTAAGTGAGCCTCCCGCAACAGAGATAGGGAAGTGATACAACTTCCCCCAGGATCAGCTTACTGGACTTTGGACGTTGCTTTGACTCGTCTACCGGTTTCTGTCCGTGTCACCCTTCCCCTCCTCTTTCCATGTGGTGTCCTTCACCCTCCCCTCCTCTTTCCCGCCTTCATTACCTGTCTACTTCCCCAGCTCCTTCCCCCCTCCACTGAATCTTTCCCCATGCCTGCTTTTACCCTTATGTATTTGTGCTTATTGTTTATCTAGACCTTACAAGTAACTATGTTGCCATGCTCTAATAACTGTGTAACCTTTGTAACGATGTAACCTGTAACTATGATCTGATGCTCATGTAAACCGCTCTGATACCTCTGGGTCCAGCCAGCGCTATATAAAACCTTTAAAATAAAAAATAAAAAAAATAAATAAAATAAGGCCATACACTGAGTTATAATAAGATAATTTTACTAGGTTGCTAAATTTATAGACAAAAATATATAAAATCATACATAGAATAATCAATTTCTAATCAAACATATGAATTCAAAGGAATTTATTATCAATATTTTATTCAAAAGTTCATGTTCTATACAATTGTTATTGACAAAGTAAAAAACACATTAAATAATATACTCATCATATTTTTAAATAAAATGAAAACAATATGTACAATAAATACATGAAGAACAACTGTCAACGCGGCGTTTCGGTGCTAAGGTGGATTGTCACCTTCTTCAGGACAATAGTTCAATATTTAAAAATCTATTGATTTATGGGGAAGCTCTTATATTTGCCTCCAATGAAGACTCAATTTGGCAGGTCAGCAAGACGGGTGCTTGTTCTTTTAACTTCATACCAGAATAAAATCTGGACCAGAACTAAAATTAACTGGAACCAGCACAGCTAAAGAAGAAACAGTGGGTGGATCTAATAAACAAGATTTTAATTAGAGATCTATATTTTGAGTTGAAATGGACCTGACAATATAAAAGTTATTTGTGAATGATCCCATCGAAGTGTGACTAATAAAGGTATCACATTAATCCTTGAAGGCATTCATAGAAATAGAAGGGTGAGAAAACTAAACTAAGACACTTCAAAGAAAATTATAGCGTATTACCTGGCACCTATGAGACTGTAAAAACCAGACGAGGAACCCGTCCAAAACTTCATTGGCTATGAGTAAGACACAACTAAAGTGATGCAGTTGTGGGGTCCTGTGCCTCCCTTTTACAGGGGCGGCTCCTACACTATGGTAGAGGAGATTTGCCCGACTGCTGCTACCCAGCAGAGGCACTAGTGAAAATTAAAATGATAATAAAATAATTGTATTTTCATTTTATTTTTCACTGTTGCCGCTGCTGGATAGCTGAGTCACAGGTCGGTGAGGGCCAGGCCATACTGGGCTTCAGGAGGAGGATTGTGGGCACTGCTAAGTGCGCATGTCGGTTTGACTGGCCATCTTAGGACTTAGAATTCCTCCACCCCGCTGTGTTGCACAGCCGGTTGTAGAACAGACCCTGTCCGAATGGTGAGCCAAGTCACTCAGACCAATACCAGCGCTTCTCTCATGCTGGCGAATAGTATTCCCAGCATGACAGTAACGTTGGGATTGGCATCTGGGAGCCTGCACAGTGTCCACTGGTCGAGGGTCGGTAGATGAGCAAGATGGCAGAAGCAGCATGAAGTATGTGGTCATTTTTTTATTTTTAAATGTTTTTCGTTGTTTTTGTATTTATGTATTCCCCCGCGCTGCCACCTTACCACTTCACATCGGGAGCAGCCGCCACTGGTCTTTTATCAACAGCAGTAGAATCATCTTGTTGTTTTCCGTGCAGAACAATGGCCTATGCACAAACAATGCTGGCAGGCTGCTAGGTGGAGGTTGCCACTTTTACACAGATTTTAAATGAGACTATAATTGGACATTTACTATTGTTGACAAACCTCACCTATCCTGCCACTTCAGGAATACAGGGGCATATTACCAAGCAATAGCGATAATTATCTCTATTGCTTGGTTAGCAGGAAAAAAATATCGCCCAGCACCGAGGATTTTTACCGCTGAGATACCTTGATATTATCAAGGTTTATCTCAAAAGCGGTAAAAATCCTGCGAAATGCATGAATATCGCTGAGAAATCAGCGATATTCATGCATTATCGTGACAATGCTCTTAGCCATGTTATCCACCTTCCATTGGATAACATGGCTAAGAACTGCTTTTAGCAGGCGTTAGCTTTTGGAGATATTCGCGCTTAGCGTGAATATTTCCAAAAGTTGTTAATAGGAGTTAGAGATGTTAGCGACTGTTTTCAGTGGCTAACATCTTGGCACGCCCACTTTGCATGTCATTAGCGATAATTATCGCTGACAAGCAAAGTGGGCCCCTAAACGCCCGCTATCGCCTACAAGCTGTCGCTAACTGGTGTTAGCGACAGCTTGGTAATAGGGCGATAAAATTATCGCCGCATTAGCGGGAAAAAGTCCAGCTAATGCAGCGATAATGCCCTTGGTAATATGCCCCACAATGTTTAGAACTTGTTTATAGCCCAAACTCCAGCGGACTCCCATGTGAATCCACCAGCGGAACGTACTATTTCACCGTCAAGCTGTATTAGGTTGAGCACTTTACTTTTAGAACACAGCAGTTTACTTTTTTATTCAAGTTGGTTTACATTACAGCCAGCACTCTAACATCTTGGTGCACGGCACTTTACAATGCTGCACAGCAGAAATAATCTTAGTCTCAGAGGAACCTGTTTTTTATTTTGGAAATGCAGTTAGATGCATTTAAGTGTGATATTTAGTTTCAGAAACTCCGGGTTACACTGCTGTATTGTTTAAAAATCTTTCATTCTCACAGATTAAGTCATCATATTCACGTACAAGATAAAAGCTTACTGCAATTTACATGTCTAATCACAGCGAGGCTTGACCTGTTTTGTAGCACCTGGAGAAAAAGGCATCACTTGCAGGGCCGGACAGGCCATACCAGGCATTGGGCATTTCCCTGGTACGCTGGAAGGGTGGGGGATGGGTTTGCAACTGTGGGGGTCGGTTTTGTAACGGTGCTTTAACCGCATCGCTGCGGCGGCTTTTCCCGCTGTGTGCGGCAATTTTCAAAAAGCTGCGTTACATGACGAGCTCAGCTCGTCATCAGCATAGCAGCGCCGTAGCTGATGACGAGCTGAGCTCGTCATCAGCAGCGAAGAGGTTAATATTGTTCCACAGTAACAAAAGCAGCAAGCAAGCGTTTCCAGCCTACCAAGACCAGGCAGTGCTTTTCCAGGGACTGGTCCGAGATAATTACCACTACCCGGGCTGCTCTGGGTTCCCGGTCTGGCCAGATCTTTTTCCATTAATCTTGTACCAGAATTAATGCCTTATTCTATTAGAGCAGAGTACACGGCATACTCTGTTCAAAATCATATTCCGAGCCGCATCAGCTTATATCCTTGTCTAGTTTGGATGTGCTGCAAATATAATCAAATGTACCCAGTTCATTTTAGTAATCTGGTCCCAAAAGGTTCTTTGGGCAAATAACATTACGCAAACCATAGTTTTATTTCAAAGCTAATAGTCACCTGAACTTTTAAATAGTATGTTAAGAGTTTCACTTGCTTTTTCTTTTTATCCTTTTTTATGAAATGCCAGAAATGTATAAAGAGACCCTGCTTAATGTTTTATATTTGTACACCTTATTATATATTATGTTGTTGCCTCTTTAACGGACTTGAATGTCTAAGTAACGTATTTTCAAGTAGAAGTGTGTCCCCAGGCGCGCCCTAATAATAATTCTGTCCAGTAGCGGCCACTTGTACTAAGAACTGGTGGGCCGGGGGAGGGGGAGAACACACAAAAAAACAGGTATAAATAAAAAATGTTTACTCTTACCTGCTCGGACGGCCTTTCTGACAATCCTTGTGTCCTTGTCAGGAGCCTGTTGCACACTGTGCAGGCTCCCAGCTCCCTATCCCAGCGCTGCTCACATGCTGGGATTGGTCTGAGCACCTCGGTTCGGACATAGACTGGGAGCCTGTGCTGGTTTCTCCACCCATCTGTACAACACAGTTCGCTGGAGAAAGGCTAAGTGGGCCAGAGGGCCGGCCAAACCGTCATGAGCACTTGGCATGCCCACCACTCCCACCTCCTCCCTGGTGCTGCAGCATCAGGGTGGCCACGCCCCTTCCTCGGCTAGCAGCAGGCAGGGCTAAAAATAAAATGATAATAAAAATGGTTTATTATCATTTAATTTTTTTGTGCTTTCCCTCTGCTGGCTTTCAGCAGAGGGGTGGGGGGGGAGGTTGACACTTCTCCGCCATAACGAAGGAGCTGCTCCTGATTCTGTCACAAATGAGGGAAGCAGAGTTGTTACTACCAGGAGATCTACACCGGTTGGATCGTACGAACCAACTATTAGGTGGAGGTTCTGTGAATCGTGGATCTACTTCTAATATGCTCCAATTAGAAGGCGGCCTTGGGTGCTATAGGGTAACCCAGAGCAAGCCAGGGCCGTCACAAGAGGGGCAGGGGGTTGGAAAAGGGAACATGCGCCAGGCTCTTCGGTTTCCTGGGACTAGTTCTCTTCCAGCAACATTTATCCATAGATTTTTAATTTTAATCAAAGCTTGCCATCTTCATCAACAACCAGTTGGCTGCTGCTGTCGTCCAACGGTAGTGCTGCGCACGTCCGTTGGCCGTCGCGGCCTCGCCCGTTTCTTAGAACGTTCCGCACTAGCGCGGAACGTTCAGCGCAGCCAACGGGATAAAGGGGGAGCTTGTGTGGTCACACCACAAGGTGGTGCCAGACGCCATGTTTTCTCTTTCCCCAAAAAATTTTCCACTTGGAAGCAAGCGATACTTATGCTAGGGTGACCAGATCTTGAGAACCAAAAAACGGGACATTTGGGGAAAATAGAAGAAGGACTACAATTGTTCAATCCACAGAACGGCCAAAATGACAGCTGTCATCAACATAGGATTACAAAAGATGCATTTAGAAAGTAAATACAATATAATTTCTACAATCAAAATAATACCTATCAATTAAATTGCCTACTCATAACAGTTGCTAACTATCAAAGCTTTAGAAAACACAAAAAAGTGTCCATCACTGTTTTCAGTCAGCCCCTTCTAAAAACGGGACATGAGACAAAATTGCAGAAATTTGCCCGGACAGCTGGTGGAAAACCGGGACTGTCCGGGCAAATCTGGGACGTCTGGTCACCCTATGCTTATCACACCCGAGCAAAATGGAAGAAGCATCCAGAGGGCTGCACATAAAATTTTAACCGATGACTTGCAGTAACTTCTGACAAGCCGAGACGAGGCAAGGATGGGGATTTTGGGGCTGAAAGCAAATACAACTTTAGGCCTTGACAGCTTTATGGGTGAGTTTTACAAGACGTTTGGTTAAGATGTGACTTCAGCATACCTGCACCGTTGACAAACAGCTGGAAGATATTTCCCAGATGGTGTAACATGCCCATTAAACTGAGAATGGTGCACCTATGACACAGGTTCTGTGTTGGAGGAAATGTGAAGAGGGGACCACAATTTGTATATGGTGGAAATGTTTCAAATGATTTATTTTCAGGAAAGGTGCTGGCGACTAAAAGGGTATATGGTACGTTGACCCAAATCCTAAAGACCTGGGTCCGGTTGTTGGGGGGACTCAAACGCATGAAGAAGAGGGAGATAATTCTGGCCAGCTAAGAGGTTACACATCAGTTTTTGCCCCTTGCGGGGATAGTAAAAGCTAGGTTTTGGGAGGGCCAGGGACAGTGATTAATTTGAGCAGGTGGTTTCTGGTGCTCAGCACCTGCACTTCATCATCAACACCGAAGCTTTAGGCAGTGTGGGGAGATTAAGTGATTTGCCAAGAATCACAGATGTTGAGCCAACGCGGGCTCAAACCCAGTTCCCCAGCTGCAAGGTTTGCTACTCTGGCCATTACGCCCCCCCTCCCCCCTTCCTTTCATGGTTCTGTTTTAGGCGGTGCTTACAGATGAAATGGGCTGGTGCACACTGCCTCCTGACGAGAGCCCTAGCACTTTTTTTTTTTTTACGAATTATTCACTCCCAGGGGGAATCTTTTACTCTGGGAATATGAGAGTTTTCGGGAACTGATTACACCAGCACTTGAAGACATGGGCCGGAGGGTGCAGACAGATTCCTTGCTCGCCAAAGCTAATAGCCCTGTTTTTTTTGTTGGCTCCGTCCTATCCCACGCATATGTACTATGCCATAGGAGCACCTTATTGCGCTGAGAGTTGGAGTTGGGACTTCGAGCTTTAGACGCAGGGCATGCTCGACTGATGCCACTGTATGCATTTCTTGTTTCTCCTCATCGGCTTCATCCGGTACTGTGTATTTCTTTCTTCTCCTAATACTATACACTGTTAAACTCATGTTAAACTCATGCCCCTATATAGACTTTTGATGTCGACATCTCATGATAAGTCGAAACCTTTGATTTTCTTTCATTTGAACTTTTCCTATGTTTTTTAATAGTGCAAACCTGGCCCATTAGAGCAGGGGCGGCTCTAGGCTCATGGTGGCCCTGGGCAGGGAGTGTAGGTAAGGGGCCCCGGAAGAGGGGACGGTCAGGGTGTTTGGAAGTGGAACAGAGCCGGAGGCCGCCAAATCCTTGCCAGGGGCCGCCACGCAAATATGTATCCATCCTCAGAAGATTGTTATATTAAGGTTATACATTGGCGTGGTGGCCCCTGGGGTTTGGTGGCCCTGTGCAGGTGCACAGCTTGCACATGCCTAAGGCCGCCTACAACCGAATAAGACTACGTTGCATACTTTTTTAGGTCTGGTGTCAGCCAACACCTTTTGATTTTACTAAAATGATATGCATGCTATATTTATGGGGGCTTTCAGGCAGCACTCTTCATCCATTGATCTGCTATTGTTTACTCACATTTTTGTTCCAACACCTACAGGACAGAGCATGGGCAACTGGGTCAGCCTCTTCAGCGATTGGCTGACTTCGCAGTGAGTGATGGCATTCTTCGCATCCACACGCAAAGTAGTTCCTTTAAGCGTCATGGACTACTTTGGCAATGTGTGCTTTTTGATATAAAAAAACATGCTTCCTTTTAGTCACTGTTCTTATTTTAGATTGACCATTGTCTAGCAGTTTTCCCAACAACAACGTTTTGCACAAACCACAACACAAAAAACAGGCATGCACCACTCCAAAAGGCTGGCAGCGGGCTAATTCCAGGCCAATTGGCTGCTCAATGCTTGTGTGCTTTTAGGTACAGGGAGTGTCCGTGATTTGCCCAGAATCACAGGATTCAAACCTAGCTCCCATGTTTCAAGCCAACTGGCCACATCCCTCCCCTATGTTGATTGACGGACACCCGATCTTCCAAGTGCCGTCCAATAACATTTCAGATATTTGAATGAGGGTTTGAGTGCTTCAGTGTACAAGGAATTCAAGGAGAAAATAACACACGGATTTGCCAGTTGAGATCTGTGCAGTGACCTCTCTGCTCATCATTTAACTGTGTGATAAAGTTGGGATTCCCTAATAAAGTTGGATTTATGAGTAAATGAATAGTATTTTTGGTGTGCTGGGACTCCTCGTCCTTCTGACAGAAATGATATAATAATGAGTTTTCAGGTAGAGCTTGGTACTGCACTTTTACTGTTTGAAAGCACAGTGGTGCCAGGTATTTGTTACTGATACCCAATTCAATAGTTCCCAGTTTCTGACACCTGGAGGATGAACTACCTGGTCAACCCTGCCAGCATCTGAGCTTTCAGTTTTCAAGGCCTGGCACGCATTGCATGCGCTGACACCTCCACCCATGCTCACATGGCACAGTCTGGCCTGACGTCGTGCCCGGTGCCACCTTCGCTCGGAGGCAGGGTGTAAGAGGGATCAGGCGGTACAAGCCAGGACACGACAGGCTCTGGAGCTCAGCCAGAAGCAATATGTGTTCAACACAGGCCGGGAGCGTGAAAAGTGTAGCCAAGCAGAGTCTCCACTGAGCCTGCGCCATCACGACTCCCTCTCATTTCATAGAAGAGTTCAGACTCTGTTGCAGCAGTGTTTTTTTTCTTAGATCTGCCTTGATAGCTTAGCTGGCTGCAAAACCTATTGTTAACATTGCTGTAAAACATATATAGAGGGGGCTTTGACTACGTTAGGGAAGCATTTCCACCCAACCGCATTCTATTAGCTACTTTGTGCATCATTCCACCTTCCAAGAAGTGCTTCCATTGTAATTAGGGTTCCCAGTTTTATGGTATTTTTTTTTTTACATTTCCGTCTGTATTTATTCATGTTTATTTTTGTCAAATTTATCTGTATCCATATTTATTATGGGTTTTGCGAACAAAAATTACGCTGAAACCGGTATATTTCCACAGTCATGCTTGAATGCCTGCCAAGTTTCGGTAGTATGAACACCCGCAGAAGATAAATCAATGCACTTATATGAAAATATGCTCACTTCAGTATCAGTCTTGTGCAAATCTACTGCAGTTTAAGCCTCCTTACTTAAATCCCTTTTTTTTTAACCCCTTACCTATCAATCCACACAGTTAGTGGCCTAGCACCCAATTTCTGTTTTTATCCAAATTTAAAAATAAATACAGACAAGAAAATAAATGTTTTTCAGTCTGTATTTATCTGTAAAAATCCGTAAAAATGGGAAACAGGGAGCCTTCATTGTAATGCACGAGGGACTATTTTACTGCTGAAAAGGACACCCAATCGTCCCACTGTTTGTTATATTCTTTTGTTTATATCCTATATGCGTTGTACACAGAACACAATCTTTTCTGCCACTTTTTTCAATAGATCTGGCTTTAATATGATGAAACATTTGGGCATGTCTGTGTTCAAACGCATTAGCACATCGAAGCAAGATCTATTGGCTTTGCCAATGCTTGTCATTATCATTGTTAGCAGGGGCGTAACACAGACCCCCGTGTCCTCCACGGTGCGGGGGATCCCCGAGCTGCATGGGGCCCCCTCAACACTGTACTCAGGCCGGAGCGCTCCGGATTAAATCCGGAGCAGGGCCCCTCAGTGTACATTGCAGGGGATCCCCTTAAACTTTCGCTACACCACTGATTGTTAGGGTGCTGTGCCTCTTATATAGGATGCTCCCTCTCCCCCTGCTCAGCATACATTCTTATACCCTAAGCCCTCTCCTACTTTTGAAGCCAAACAGTGTTTGGGTGGCATCTGCCGTCTAAAGGTAAATGAAGACCCATTACCCCAACCAGCTACTTCTCTTGATACCTGCCTATTCACTGTCTGACAGTCTAGTAACTCAGCCTTATACCCTATGCCTAATTTGTGCCGGTGTTTTACGGTACTCGGATCCAACACATATTTTTAGACACCAGCACATATTTAAGAGAAATCACCACATGATGGCGCTGTATGTGTATTTTTGAGTCACATTAATTAGTGGAGCATTAAACTATATACTATATCTTACAAAAATTATCAAACTTAAACTTAAAACTGCAGTTTAAAGTGACATATGCGGTGCCAGCTGAAGTGGGCCAGTGAGTAATACCATGGGTCCTGGCACTTAATTTTTTTTTACAAATTGAGCATCGCTTACACCTGTAACCTGAAGTTGCTGCCGCTCATCTCCTGCCCTAGCCTTCTCTTTGCACTGTGGCAGTGAAACACCTGGTAACTGATACCGAACTAAACAGAAAGAGAAGCTTCAAGCATGAACTCTGCACTAGGGCTAACACATAACTGCTACACAGAATAAAAGAGGCACTCCTTTTATTACAAGAGCTGTGTATATGTGAGGCTCTTTTCTGTCGAGCGCAACATTGGGTGTGAGATACAGTGAGAAAGGATATATAACAATATAATGTTGTTTCTGTGCTTCCACGAAAAATAATTTCATTGCTAGTTGGGGGGTAACACTCTTTTTCGTTTAAAACACTTTGCATGCATCTCATGAGGTTGTGATCAATTTTGCATCAATCTCTGTTAAAATGACAAAATAGTGTTTCATAATACTGCCACAGAAGGTGATAAATTAACCCGCATAATTCAATTTTCATGTCGCTTAATTTAACCAGCCCTGCCAGAGAATTCATGCTCGTTGCTGCATAATTCAGGGACCCTGCTCTTTGTCACTAAACATAGCACTCGAGTGGGCCAACAATATGATTCATCACTTAACATTGTGTCGTGTGCAGCAGGACACTACACACTCGAGTGGTATAATGCTTCTAGAGTAAGGCCTTCCTGGCCGCTTCTTTTGACAGCGTCAAGGTGCAGTGAAAAGAAATTGGAGGGGACCTATATATATATATATATATATGAATGACAAAGAGGGATGGCGGTGCAAGGATTTTTAAAGCACTAGGTACAATTATACTATCTCATAGGGCATGCTCCCTTCCTTGGCAACAAGGGAATTTGGAAGAGAATCCTTGCTATTTGGCAACCTCTAGTGGTCAACTGTGGTGGTGCACCGGTCCTGGGCATTCTCCAATGAGGAGCTGAGCGGTCATGTTCTTAGGAGAAACACCTCCTAAAATAGTGTAGTGGCTGACATGAAGCACATATATATATATATATATCCAAACTTGAGTTGCCCACAAAAAGTAAGGGCCCACACGGGAAAGATCTGCTGCCAAATTCCTTAATAAAGACTGCCGCTCGAGTGAGCACAGAATGCCTTCAGCCAATATTAAATGCTCGAGCCGACGCGTTTCGTGCTGGTTGCACTTCTTCATAGGCTCAGTTCATTACGAGTGTGCAGGGAATATTGTGGCACCTTTATTCAACCTGATATCATTAAAATAAAGGTGCCACAATATTGCCTGCACACTCGTAATGAACTGAGCCTATGAAGAAGTGCAACCGGCACGAAACGCGTCGGCTCAAATCTTTCCTGTGTGGACCCTTTCTTTTTGTGGGCAAGTTTGGATGTAGAACTATAGTAAAGCAATAAGATCTTAATCTAACATGGAGAGGAGAAAAGCACACAAGAGGGAAGTAAAATATAATTATGTGGCAAAAAAATGTGACTCGTGCTGTACTTTCCCTTGCCGAGCCTCAGTGTCCCGTTATTTGTTGCTAATGCTCCCCCCCGGGGCTACCTGTGTGCTGCCCCTGGGGGCTCCACACTGTGCTTTTAGTTTACAAATCATTTCCACCCGGTGTGCTATTCCAATAAGCTCAGTGGAAGGAAACAAAAAAAACTCATAACCCGGAATGCATTTGTTGTAAGATGAAAGCCCGGAAGTTGGAAATGTCTTTTAAACACCTTAAAAAGGAGCCCCTAAGACACATTAAAGTGCTGCACTACCACTTTCGAGAGGACGCGGATGATCCAACCCATACGTTTGCATGAAATGTGCAAAGTATACACTGTGCCATTTTTTTGCTCTATGCATTGAGCTTTATAAATGTTACAACTATGATAGACCCGATGTTTCTTTTTTTCCAATAGGATCTGAAGCAAACACAATGTCAGAAGTGTGGTGTTCTATTCGTTCTGCAGCAAAAAAACTAGCTTTGGCATAGCCAATTGGTCTTTTTCCTTTGGGACTTTATACGTTTTTAGCCATGAAGCAGCCGCGGTGCGTCCATTGGGGCGTAGGGGCGTAGCCCCACTAGCCCACATGGACCCGCGGCTGGAAGGCATTGTTGAACTGTTTTTTATATTTTAAAAAAAAGCACCAGCAGTAATTTATTTATGCGCCGCCGCCGAGCCCCGCCTGGAATCCGGGCAGCACCCGCGTTGACCAGGAGTGCAGCTTGAGTGACAGCAGCAGGGGCAGGGCTGCAGCAGCAGAGACAGCCCTATCGTGCATATGAAGCTTGGGGCTGAAACTAGCCCAAGCATGCGCAGTTAGGTCCCCCCCCCCATAGTGAGTGACCAGGGGCCTGCAGGTTTAGCTGGGTAGCAGCCCCCAGCGTTAAGAAGGGCGAGAGAGCGAGCAGACAGTATGCCCCCCTAGCCAATCCTGGCGCTGCATGCAGCGCCAGGATTGGCCGGTCAGCGCACAGCAATCCATTATTAGATACCGCGCGTGGGAGGTGCACTGCTGCTCAGCAGCACTGCATAATGGCCAATCACTGTGTCTGACTTGAATGTAGTCATGCAGTGATTGGCCATTTCGCAGCGCTGAAGTTGGAGGATCCGGTTCCAGTCGCCTCGTGGTCGTGGACTCGTCCTGCCTGTGTCTCTGTGCCCCCTGTGTGGTTTTAAACGTGGTTTCATCAGAGACAGACTGTCGTCGACCCGTCGTCGTTGATATAATAGTGAGTAGTGTGTAGAGAATACATAATGAAAAGCTGCGTTTTCTGGGTACATGCACACATTGGGAGCGGATGAACCATATGCGAACGGACATAAATGCTGAATGCGGGCTGAATGGTGTCCGGGCGGTGCTAGCAACAGTGATGGCCCGGGAACAAAAGGCCGGCTAACAAGGGCCCTGCGCTGGCCCGGCCTCGCTCGAACACTGGGGGGATTGGCTGCTGAAACATGGGTGGTAGATGCATAATTATTACCACTACTAATAATCCACTATCGAACAGCATAGCAAGAAGTGATGCAGCTAATGTAACCCAGGAAGGTTGGTTCCGTTTTTCTGTGTCACTTTGAACACAACGAGTGTGACTTTCACCTCTAAACTCGTTTCTGATCACAAATTGTATTAAAATGTTTGGAAGAAGAACTAGTAAGTAACTCCCCTTTTATGAGGCGCTTGGGCGCTTGGTGAACTGGGCGCTTGGCTTGGGTGAACTGAACCGCTGACGGCATGCGAGAATAATGGTAGTGGTTAGAGGCGGCAGACCCGAGAGCAGAGGACGGCCCGGGACCAGGGTTCGATTCCCGGCGCGGCAGGTTTCTGGACCAGGGTCAGCGGACTCGATAATTCTCTTGCCTCGGTGCCCACTCTGATCAGCGATCACACTCGGCAACTCTAGGCATTAGCTTGCCTCATCTTCACTAACGGCCCCACCAGACCGCCGGGGATGCCTGGTCTCACCCTGGAGATACCCATTAAAGGGACCATCTCTCAGGGAAGCCAGGAAGGGTTTCGCAGCGGTCGAAGCGCCTTGGGACCCTCCGGGTAAGTAGTGCGCTATATAAATGCCTATACATACATGATGCCAAACACGTCCGTGACTTTCCAAAGCCCCTGCCACATGTTTCTCGATGTCTGACATTTTTACTATGACTTGATCTATGATTTAATCTGAAGTTTATCGTCGCGATATAACGGGCCCGATAAGCCATGGGAAATGCTCGGCCTAAAACTTCTCATTCATTAAACTTTCCTCTTAGGAGACGGGGAGCTTTTACTTGGACGAGCCATGACGCTTATTATGGCAAAACCGCCAATATATCAATGGGGACGTGCATACTTTTAGCAGAAATGCATATATCTCCAAAAACAAACACAAGGCAGGATACTTTTGAGGGAACATTTTTAAAAAGCCCCAAAATAAATCTCAAGTCCTGTGCCACAGCTGTTGCAAAGTTCACTATTCACAGCGATATACTTGACGTCACGGGGGGGGGGGATTCGGGTTTGTTGAACTGGCACTGTCTGGAACTCAGACAGTGCCTCGCGCCTCTGAAGTACTTCCAGCACTGCAGGGGATAGGTTTTAAATAGGTAGTGAGTGAGTGGCAAATGTGTTTGTAACTCGATTTGTCGAATTGACAATGTTGTTCAACCAAATATCTCACCTTCTCAGGGGTAGTATGCGCTTTATAAATGCAATTACAATACAAGACAATCGTTTGAGAGCACATTCACCTCTCACGGAGCACTCACAAATCTGCGTTCTTGCAGTTGCTCTCCATTCATTCAGTTATTCTAAATACAACTAAATGTCAGTCAATTCACATTGTTTTAATCAGGTTAAAATGAATACCGGTTCAAGTGTAGTTTGGTCCGAGCAGAGGGTAAATAGTTGACCAGAGCTGCCTGCTTTGGAACTGGGGAACCAGGTTCCAGTCTCGGCTCAACAACATCCTGTGATTCTGGGCAAACCAGTCAATATACCAGTGCCTTTAAAAATAAACTAATATGTCCTTGTATAATGTATCTAAGGGTAATGTAAAGCGCTCCAATAACCTCTCCAATAACCTTCCAGTCGAGTTCGCAGTAAAACAGAAAGCCATGACTTGAGAGCTGAAACTATGCCACATTTACGGCACATTAGATGGTCTGTGGAACCTGCAGACGTATATAACAAATGTGTGTAGTCAGGTACGACAGTTGCACACAACCGACACTTAAGCCTCGATTACGAGCGGCCAGTAAATGACGTCAGACCCAGTAATCAGTGTTATTTCTCCGCCCTGTGAATTGCCGGGCTGCAGGAACGGTAATTCCACGTCAGTGACATAACGAGAATTTTAATGAAAGAGTCCTAATGAGGACTAATAATTTCACTGTTTTCACTGACACAAGCTGTGGGAAAGGAGTCACCATCTGATGTTGGATTGAGCGGGATATGTTTTTGGCTGTGTCCTTCTATTCGTCATTGAAGCGAGATGAAAAAGAGGCTTGGGTGCCATAGGCCGCATTGAATCCGACGTCTGGCAGGGAGGTATGGCCACAGGAGCGCATGCTTGCTTTTGCTTTTGAAATGAATGACAACAAATTGTTCAGGACGGCATTTGTTTTAGCACTTTGTGAAAGCTGATAATCTAAATCATTGCGACTGACATGCCTTTAATTAATTGCCTCAAGCTGTGCATGGTGCGAGCGTGAGCCACACTGTTAAAACAAGGTATTTCAAGCTGGTATTTATTTTCGAGGTGGACTCGGTGTGCCCATAACTTTTAGCGTGATATTTGTGTGCACCATGTAGCCGGTTCTTGCTACCGAGGTACACATATTTAATGCAAGTGGGTGTCTTTGCCATTCAGGAGTCAGACATCACTTAAGAGGAAGTTGGCAGGTTTTGGAGGTTTTTCCAGCAGCATACATAAAATATTTGCATCCTTTGACTCTGGTGACAGACTGCTGAGCAATGTTAAATAAATGCTTGGACTTAGGGTTTCACTTTGATGTTACGAAACTGGTGCTCATGTAAAGCGCTCTGATACCCGATGTCTCGGCTCTACTTTGCTAGACAAAACAGAAAATAGAAACATCAGTTGTTGGCCAATATATGTAGGTAAGGCGTGTTTCCCAATGCTTTGTGAAGGCTGTTTCCCAACTGCTGTGCAACTTCTTCTACTCATAGAGCTGAGATTTCCATGAAAGTCTTATAGTCTGAATTCAGCAGCTGAGCATAATAGGACCGAATGTATGAAGCTCTGTGGTTATACTGAATAAGCAGCTATCTATGTTATGCCATCTATTAATGTAATAACTGCACTGTCACAATTGCTTTATTAACCTTCCTGCTTTCTCAAATTTGCTTGAAAATGCACAATTTTTATTCTTTTTTTTTCAAAATGTTCTTGGGGGGGGGAGGTAACCCCCCCAAACCACTATTTTGGGGTTCGGGCCGCTCGCTGCGCTCGCTCACTACGGTGCTGTATGCAAAACACTTTGCGCCCCACCACTTTCAAATGTCACCCACCGCCCTTGCATGCAATAGTTGATGTTAGTGCACCAAGGATATTGTACTGCATACCTAAATACTTCGAAGTCCCAAAGGCGAGACCTATTGGGTTATGCCAATGCTTGTTTCATTTTTCAGAGGAGGGACTTTAGTGCCGGGTACCATGAGCTTGTCATTTCAAGCTGCATATTGGAGCTGCCGGTTTCTGGACATAGTAGCTTGTAGCTTGGACATAGAGATTTCATGGGAGACCTGTGTATGTGCCTCTAAGGTAGCCCAGGAGGGACATTATTGCTGCCAGCACTAGAATGGTTTTCTGGGAGAGTAGCTGTAGCAGAACTCCAGGAAGGCAGAGAGCTGGTGGGAGCCATAATTTGCAGAGGGGTAGAGAGGTCGCTGTCAACCGCAACTGCACATTTCTGTGCCCCTACTGTATTCGGCATTTCCTCGTCCTTGATTTATACATTGAAAGTAATATTTGTATATTTCGCCAAGCATCATCGATCAATAGTGTATTTCAGTTTTGTGCTGTTTATGTTGATAAATATTTTGAGCTGAAAAAACATTGTCAAGTTTCGGGTTCGTTTTACAGGCAGTGGAGTGCCCAGTGAGTCAGAATAAGAACAGAGACAGATGGGAGGAGGGCTTATAGGACTGTAAGTAGGTTCTCATTCAAGCACGGCCATATTCTGCAGCCAGATCCGTAGTGGTTAACATTGGTGGTACAACTAAATATAACTCTTTTCCGCCACCTGCTGGCTATGTGAGGCATTTCTTGTGCCACCATAATCAGAGCCGAGGGGAAAAACAATGGTGCTGCTCTCCCACTAGGCGTCAAGGGCTCAAATGTTTGGAGATAACGACAAAATAAAACCACTCGAACGGATTCAATGAAAAAAAAAATACAGGGGCATATTTACAAAGAAGTGATGGAGCGTGGCGTTAGCCTTCTTGGCTTAAAGCTGCTCTTTTCTACTTCTGAAATGCAGGTCTGCACAGTATTTACAACAACGCGGTGCAACCCTGCGTTTCCCCCTAAGCAGGCGCTAATTTCAGCTGCCTAGCACCAACGCAGGCACCCTTGCACCATACTGCATGGGTGCCTGCATTGCAGGGAAAGATTGTTTATGTGCAGGAAGGTGTCCCTTCCATAAACAATCATGCATGGCGTGTTGCTGTTTTTATGTGTGCTGCACAATGCAGCACACATAAAAACAGCAAAAATGAGGAGAAATAAAGCATTTCTCCTCATTGCACCCTGTTAAGACAAGGGGCCTCATTTATGAAAAGTGTTACATCACTGCAGAAAACCGCAATGCAACACTGTTCACAACGCCATCCTTGCGACACCATGGATGCGCCATATTTACTGTATGGTGCTCCATGCCACAAGGATTTACAGATACAACAATAATCCTAACGTATCTGTAGGTGCAAAAAAGGCGCATTGTTGGCATGTGTCCGAAAACAGATGCAACTTCAGCCATGTGTAATTTCACATGGGGCAAGCCCCATGTGAAAGGCTCTTCGTCACCCCTTACGCCTGCTTCAAGAATACGTAAGGATTTGATGCACTGACACCGTAAATTTGTCACAGTGAAATCTCTTAGATTTCGCGGAGTCACTTCTACGTGGCTTTCCTGTGTCTGAACGCCCACCCTGCATATATTATACCTGTCGCAGGTATAATGTAGCGCAGGGGGTTAGGGGTTTAAACAAAGTGACACATCTGCCTAGATGCATCACTGTGTGAATATGGTGCAACGTGGTGCATTTTTTATGCCACTGCAGCATTACAAATAGTGACGCAACAGCGGCGTAAGTGCCTCACAAATAAGGCACCAGGTTTTAACTGGTTTTAATTTTTACGCCACTCTTGTAAATATGGGGCAGCGTCAAAATCAACGGGTGTTGCGGCGGGTACACCCACCGCAACACACATTGCCCACCCCTTTCATGCTAAGTATGGCAGGAAAGGGCACCTTATTTACAAGGCAGCGTTGAGCCACATTAAGAGGCTTAACGCTGCCTTGTAAATAAGGTAAAGCCTGTATCGCCACCACAACGTAAAATAAAAAATGACGTTCTGGTAGAGACATGGGAATTAACTACACGCTTAAAAATCTGGATGGATTTATTGGTACGCCGTTCTAATAGAATTACTTCTGTTTCCAAAACCTCCTTTGTTATTCTGTTTTTCTTTCTTAATCAAATGGATTTGAGATTAGTGTACCTTTTAAACACACACATTGAGACAGCGCCATCTTTAGTGTTCCCTGCCGCTGGGTGAACGCAGCTCTCTTAAGCAGCTCCTTGTGAGCCTTGGCTTACTTGCACAGCGTTACTCTAGGTAGCAGACTGAAAAGAAGCTCCACAGCAGGTGAGATTTGAAGGATATTTATTTAGGAGTAAGTTCCATAACCATCTAACCCAAAGACTGGAAGCAACTGAATTCAAGCTCAATGCTCCAAAATGGAATCGCCTCGCACAAAGGCACGAGGACACAGCAGGACCATCATGGACCTACAAAAATAAGCACATAAGAATATCAGGCGTGTTCTCCAGACAGCATCCTGTGTGTTAAATCTTCATGTAAGTCTGAGTTCTCTGCTTGCACTGTCTGCTTCTTTTTTTTGTCCTCCTAGCACCATAGCTATGGGAGCTTAGGGAGAGGTGTGGCGCAGTGGCCAGGGCGACTGACGCTGGAATCTGGGGATCACGGTTCGATCCCCGGTGCCGGTGGCAGAGTAGCCCAGCACCACATGCGTAATCTTCCCCACGGCCCCCAGCGCCTAGAGACCCTTACCGGTGATTGTTTGTGCTTTACAAATGTGGAATATATATATAGCTACTGCAGGTTCAGGCAATGTTATATTGGGGGGAGTATGACCATCAGCCTAATGCATTTTCAATGGTCCCAGCTCTCTTATATTGGCTGAAGACCAATACCCATGCACTTGGGTGAAATCATAGGACTTACATTCACCTGAATCCGGGATATTGTTCCATCTTATATACTCGGGCAATATTGTACCCGACCCAGCTGGAGTACTTCCAATGTCCAACCTACAAGTCCGGCAAACTGCTTTTAACCAACTCACTGCAGTGGGAGGCCTTGGGTCCAGGCACTGTATTTATATATATATCTCTTCTGGCCAGCAATGGTAGGTAGAACAGCAAACATCGCTGAGATTTACTAAGAAAACACCTTGTTGTAGTATCGACCCCTAACAATACCAGCACAGGAGTCGTCTTAATGTTTGTTCTGACTATTTTTGATATGACGCTACTCACAATTTCCCAGAATCTTTCAAGCATTGGGCAAGTCACAAAAGCATGTTCATTGTTTGCTTCAAGAAACCCACATCTTGTGCATTTAGGGGTCGGGTCCTTTACAAATTTGGTAACCTTCAGAGGTGCCCAATACAATCTAGTCTGCATCTTGTGTGTTTTTTTGGCTGCAGTGCCACCAGTACTAGCTCTTGGTGATTTGTGGTTGTCATGGTAACTTCCAGATGTCACAAGGAGCCGGTGGTTGGCACCATGTGCTGAAGGTGGGGTGTATCCTCCAAAACGTATGGTACAGTCGCTTGCAGAGACAGGTTATCAACCCTGAGTATAGAAAGGGGACAATGTAGCGAACTTCATGGTCAGGTTGGTGATAGGGGGTTAATCAGCACAGAGACCAGTAAAAAAACACAGATAGCACATATCTCCTCCCTTTAATTCAACAAAAAAACACATCAGTGCACTCTCCTTCCTTCAACACATTGCTAAGATCATCCTTACTTCAACACTTTACCACAGTATGCAGCGAAAACTCTTCACCATCTTTCCACACATCTCCAAAGGATTAGGAGGTACTTCCACAACCATGTGCCTAAAGATTTATCCTTGAGGTTTTTACTGCAATGCACACAATGTTAACTGTGCCTCTGATTTTTTCACAAGGTCCTCTCCCTGACATGCATACCTCTAATGTCCCTATGATTTTTCACGAGGTTGCAAAATCTACTCACTTTGCAGTAAGAGAAAGGAAAAGTAAACACTAGACTCCTTGTTGATAAAAGAATATAGTGCAATTTGTCGGGAGACATTGCTTGGCATTTGATGTGTGTCTTGGAATGCACCGCAATTGAGACCAGATTTAACACCATCGCTGCTGATGGTTTTCCCCTCCTGTGCTGAGAACCTTTGATTACCATTATTCATGACGAGCTCAGCTCGTCATCAGCACAGCTCAACCGTGCCTCAGCTCGTCATGAGCATCGAAGGGGTAAACAGAATGAAAGGCCTCATTATTGATCATTCTCCTTTTGAATCCCTGCAAGGTTATTCAGGGAGAACTGCAGAACCTCCCACACCTGTACTTCTAGCACTCCTAACAAAGCATGTACCTAAAAAAGATATAATGCCCTGTATGGCAACTGCACATTCTAAATTTTCTGTCATGGTTAAGGCAGTCAGATCCTGCAGTTACTTGGGGCCTGATGTAGACCTTGGCGGATCAGGTCCCGCCACAACTGATGAGAACGGAGATAAGAGACCCGCCAGTAAAGCAGCGCGCCTCAGTGGAAGGGTCTGGAAACTAACAGACGCCACCATTGGGGGCTTCCCAAGTTTTGAGATACCCCGAACAATTCGGAAAACACACAGACGCTAAACCTGAACCCACACGTCATATTGTCCTGCTAGTGTAGTAACATCAACATTGAAAATAATTGAAAAATATAAAGTGGTGAAATATAATGTTCTATGGCATTGTAAAAAGAAACTATTGAAAAATTGAATCATTGTAAATATATTGGTTGTTTCGTATGGTGATTTGTGTAGAGTGGGTGTGAGTGAAGGTAAAAAATCCGGAAAGTGGTATGTGTGAGAGTGCATTGTATGTGTTTTGAATTTGTACATTATGTGTTTTTAACCCGTTAAGCGAGCCGCAAATTCCGCCCCAGTGCGGACGTTCAATTGCGCTAACGGGATCCGGACGTCCAACGGTCGTGCGCAGCACTAGCGAGGTAGTGCATGTGACGACCGTTGGACGTTCGCAGCACTGAACGGGTTAATGTTGCAGTAATATGAAAAATGAAAAAAGCATAAAAATTGCAGTCAAAGATGTGTGATTTTGAATAAATACTAATTTCATTATGATTAATTCAGACAAAAAAAGTAGTCTATGTCACTTTTTGTTTTCCGTCAATTAGTGTATGGTTATTAAGAAAGAAAAAGACTTCCAGTACTGGCACTCGTTTTGTTATTTAGTTATCTGAGTGGAGCAGCAAGCCACTGAGTTAATGTTGGAATCCAGGGACCTCCACTGAGTCATTATTGGAATCCAGAGAACCCCATTGAGCCATTATTGGAATCCAGGGACCCCCACTGAGCCATTATTGGAATCCAGGGACCCGCACTGAGCCATTATTGGAATCCAGGGACCCCCACTGAGTCATTATTGGAATCCAGGGACCTCCACTGAGTCATTATTGGAATCCAGGGACCCCCCCTGAGTCATTACTGGAATCCAGGGACCTCCACTGAGTCATTATTGGAATCCAGGGACCCCCACTGAGCCATTATTGGAATCTGAGAAGCCTGGGCTAAGCAAGTTCAATGATTTGAATGCCAAAACAGTAAATAAGCATTTATCAAACCAATACAAAAATGATGAAATATGTAATTTCGTTCACACAAAATATTTAAAATTCTATATTTTAACTGGAAGTTTGGAGCTTTTATAAATTCAATTAGGGTCACCCATCACACAATATTTTCTTTGATGCATTTACACTGCTCTCACATATCAATCTGAGGATACCAACTTAATTTTTAGCCCCCACTTTCAAATGTCTTCACATTTACAGAATGTTTTATCACTTAACCCGTAAGTAGGCAGTGCGGACCCCCTGGCATCCTAAGACTGCACCAAACTGACATCAGATTGTGAGCACATATGACTCTTTCCCTCTTCTCCTCAATGCTACTACAAACATCCATGACTGGTAAGTGAAGACAAAAACAATAGACGAGTGCCAAGAAGAATGCAGAACATGCTCTTCTGAACCGGGATCACATGGCACCTTGGTCGGGTACTGGACAGTTCACTTCTTTAAAACAGGACTCCTGACAGAGAGATGTCGCTAGGCATTTACATTTGTTGTAGCCAAAGAGTTCTCAATATATATGTATATCCGAATAAACAGCATTTGTCAAACGAATAGACAGCTCGTAAACTACTTCCGGGTTACCGCCCATCCTGTGTTGGGGCTCCCACATTGGTTTATGCTCAGATTCTTCACGACTCAAGAAGATAGCGCGAGCCCAAGACCCTTAGTGGTTAAGAGGTAAGATGCCTGTGGGCACCTGTTTTTAAGTGATTTTGGGTTGCCTATATCTCAATATTGGCTGAAAATAACGCATATTTTTGTTGGGCTGGCGGAGGATGTGTTTAGACTTCAAAATGATTCCACTGGTAATCATGGAGGAATGGGGAGACCCGCGCTGTAACAGAAGGTTTGTTGGCTTTGGCTTGCTGATGGACAAAGGGGATATTGCAAAACATTGGCACTGTGAAAGGCCCCCCACTGTGGAGGAATGGACGAGAGGCATGGACTATTGTGAAAAAGCAGAAGAAACGGTGTACAGGGCAAAATGCTGCCTCAAAACTTGCTCAAATCTGGGGCCAATGGTGGGAATATTTTCATGGGGCGGATGACCGTGAATTGGATAACATGTGATGTGAGTTGCATAGTTGCCAACATATGAAAATAATTTCCAGGGACACTTTGCAGCACAGCAATCAATTACTTACTTGAAAATTTACCAAACCCACTGCCCCAAAGCTACGCCCACACCTCCCAACCCTAACAATTAGCATAATTTAACTCTGCCTACTTATCATAGTGACGATTATCGGGTCTACTCAATAAAGAGAGAATTTCAGGGAATTAAGACAGGAATTTCAAATTTAAGGCCAAAGTAGCTGAGTTGGAATATTTCTCCTATTCAACTGCTTTGGACAATGTTTGCAACTCGGCTACCTTGGCCTAAAGCTTGAAATTCTATCGCAATTCCCTGTAATTCTCGCTTTATTCAGTAGTCGATCATATCATCGAGTTCCCATCAACACTACCATGCATCCTTGGTATGCGATAGATACATTCACTCGCAGCACATCATCTATATCAGGCAGGTGCATTTTATCACTTTTAGGTGAGTTGGGCATCAGTCAGTGCAATTGCTGGGACTGTCCCGGGATAATGAATTACCCGGACAGTCTCCAACTTGCCGGAACTGTCCCAGCAAAAACAGGACAGATGGCAGCTAAGTGTGTTGCTTCTTTTTCAAAATGGTGCAGTACGTTTTGAATGCTAAATTCTATGATAATCTTCGGATGTGGGACATGGTACTTGACCTGTGTTTGTTAAATGTTATAAAAAGACAAAAACAATAAAAAGAGTTAATTAAAAAAAGAGAAGGGAGTTCAGCACTTACCAAAGGCCCTTTGTGGACAGAAGAGGAAGATATATTGCTCTCACACAAAAGATACATACTTCAATAGCATGCTTTCTTTTATACTTTGTAGAAGGGGGGTTTGGGGGGCAGCCAAGCCCGCGAGGTCTGCCTCCCGGGCAGTTTGGGAGGGGGAGAGACGGCCGGCAGCGGCCACATTGTTGTTATTAGTTTTGGCTTCGTGGGAATATCCCAAATGTAGCTCAATGTATTTTATAGCCCAAAGGCTATATGAGGGCTTGTCCTTCCTCTCCCAGCCACCATTTTAGATTTGGTGACCTTTTGGCTGGGAGGGTAGCTGTAAATTTAATTTTTCGTGTTATTCAGAGGATAGTGTAGCGTTTTTGTGCAGTTGTTCAGCGAGGCGTGGGCAGAGTTAGGATGTCGGGCAAGCACTAGAGAGTGGTGGAGGCGGTCCGGCAGCTTGGTGAGGCCGGCTGGCTCGAGTTACTTCGGCCTGTGGAGCCGGTAGCGGCACGCCAGGCGATGCACGCGGCAGCGGGGTCAGAGGCCGCCGTGGCAGCCTGCTCGCCTCCCAAGAGTGTGAATAAGGGCCAGGTAAGTGACCTGGGCCGCAAGAAAAGTGTGCGGTCGGCCCGGGGTGCGGGCACAGAGCCGCTGCCTCACGTCAATGTTGAGGCTGCGGTGAAGGCGGGTAGGGGAGGGGCCCGCCGGCAAAGCGCATCGCGTTTCTCCCCAGCGGGTTCTGCCGGGCCCCGGGGAAAGCAGAGTCGCAGACTAGTCTTTCCCCGGGGTCTTTCGCGCAGGGGATAGTCCAGGCAGGGGAAGGGGAGGAGCTAGGGGGTGGGTACTTAAGCGCGGGGGAGGAAGGGATCTTCCTCTTTTCCGCGCCTGGCACCATCGGGAGGGAGCTCGAAAAGAGTTGTTAGTTTGTGCGTAGTTTGAGGCCTAGTGCTACTTTTAGAAATTGTTCTCGGAGCTGTTCTTACGACAGCTGGGTTTTTGTACTTCTTTCTCTTGCTTTTGTTGCTGATTTGGCCGGGATGTCTGGGGTGTCTGCGGAACAGGTCCGTGAGGCCTTGTTACTGCTCGCTAGGGCCGGCCGCGATGACTTGATTAGGCCCGGGGTCATGGACCAGGCCTGGGTGGGGGCCACCAGAGGCACGAGGGCTGCCTCGGCGGGGGTGCAGGCGGCGGTTTTCGCCTGCCTGGAGGACGACCAGGTTCAGGAGGGTGGTTCGGGGGCCAGGAGGGGGGCGGGTGTCCCTAAGGATACTGCGCGGGGCGGGAAGCGTCGGACGACTTCCACACGCCCCTTCCCTCAATTGGAGTTTTTGCCTGGGGCCTCGGGGGCGGCCGTGCGGGCCGTGCCCGAGGAGCTTCCGCTCCAGGGTCCTCTGTTGGCGCCGGACGGTGCTGCGCAGGGGGTGGAGCTAGGTGACGCCCGGGCTGGGCCCGCGCAGGGCCTGGTCGGGTCGGAGGGTGACGGCGGGGCCCCCGGGGCCTTGGTTCGTTTGGATGGGGCTTCTTTTATTGGGGAGGGGCCTGGGCTGGACCTGCGGGTGTCTGGGGGCGGCCCGATTGACTTGTCCCGGGGCTCCAGGGCGGGCACCCCGGCCGTGGTTCGGCCGCTGGTGCCTGGGTTTGCGGTGGGCAGGAGTGCTTCCCCCTCTCTGGTTCCCATTGGCGGCCCGGGTTGGGTCCAAGGTTTCCACCAGGTGGGGTTCTTCCCTCGGGGGGGCGAATTTTTTGGCCACGGCCAGCCGCTCCCCCCTCCGATTTGGGGTTCTGTCTCCTGGGAGGAGAGGGCCAGGGGAGAGCGTATCTTGGAGCAGATTCAGGAGGTCAGGTGGGCTGAGGAGACGAGGGCCCGGGTTGGTTCTGTGTGGGGCCCCGACGTTGAGGGGCCCCCCACCCCTACCTCGGAGGAGGAGAGGGAGGCGGAGAGGCAGGAGGAGGAGATCCGGCAGGCGAGGTTACGGAGGTCAGGCCTGGCCGCCCACTCTACTGGGGGCGCGGCCGGGGTAGGGACGGCCAGCACGGCTTTGAGGCCCGATGGTGCCGGGGCCCTGCCAGGTTCGAGCGACCTGGGGGGCGGGAGGGGATCCAAGTCGGCAGTTGTCGGCAGAGCCAAGGGGGGCCTAGCGGGGCGCAACACGGCTCCAAGACGCAGGTCGGAAGCAGTAGGGCAGTCCGCGGCGGCTGTCCCTCCCCCGCGGGATCGGGCAACGAGTTCTGGTGGCGCCACCGTACTGCGTGGCCGCGAGTGTGGAGCCAAGGGTGTGAAGCGTGCAGTGAAGTGTGTCTCGACTGAAGGTGTGGATCGGGAACCGGTGCTTGAACTGGATTACAGTGCTGAGAGCGAGGAGTTGGAAGAGGGGGAGGTGCGGGATGACCTGGAAGGCGTAGGCCGCGCAGCGGGGGGTGACGACCTTGGTGTCTTGCAGGTCGACCCCGGATCTCGGAAGAAGACTGGACCGGTGAAGGCCCGTGGAACGGAGTCCAGAGGACGGCCCCGGGAGCGGACAGAGGCATTAACAGGTGAGAGTGCCTGGTGGGCGGTTTGGGATGACGCACCCCGGGGTGGGGAGGGGAGGAAGCGGGCCTGCCGGTCGGTAGGAGTGGGGGATGGGTCTGTGAGGGAGGGGGGGGGCGCCTTCGGGCGGTCCACCTGAGGATGGTAAGAAGGTGGATGGTAAGTCGGTAACTTTGGGGGTGCAGACTGACAAGAGTGATGGGAAAGATGAAAAAGGGGTGAAGGTCCCGAAGAAAATGCCGTACATGGGGCTGGCAATGCCGTTGGGGTCACATTTGTCCGAGAAAATGAGGGAGAAGATTTGGAGACATGAGTTTGTGGATGTTTTTAAGTTACTGCACCGGGAGGTTCAGGCGAAGGAGGGTTCCAAGGAGGAGGAGTGGGAATTGACGAGGCGGCCTAGAGTGCCTATCACCATGGAGAATTGGACTTCGGCTTTCCTGATCTATGCTAGCGTCTATTGTGTGAAGTATCTGGATCGGGCGATTGCGTTGTTCAAATACATGGACATTATCCGCAAGGCTCAGATGCAGTTTGGGGGGTTTGCTTGGCTGAGCTATGACGAGGAGTTCCGGGCCAGGGTCAGCGCCGATCCGGAGAAAAGCTGGGGGGAGGTGGATCAGGAACTTTGGATGCAGTGGATGGCGTCGTCGCACTCGTTGGCCTCTACACATACGGCCAGCGGTTTGCCGGTGTTGTATCGGTCTTTTCCGATGCGTCCCGCCCAGGGCGGGGCGGGGGCGGAACTGTGCCCAACACCATTGTGTCCGGACAGCCGCCCAAACCGGGGGGGGCCACCACAGGAGTGTGTTGGAGCTACAGTCGGGGTTTCTGCTCCAGGTACCCGTGCAAGTTTAAACATGAGTGTTCTAAGTGCGGAGGGAAGCACCCCATCACCCAGTGCCTCTCGCTCGCCACCCCTTCTGAACAGTGGCGGAACGCCAGGGGGCGAGGAAAGCCTGGCCCGAAGGGCGCCTACTCCGGTTAAGGTGGAGGCTATGGCCCCGTGGCTCGCGTGCTATCCTGACCGCGAGGCCGCGGCGCGGCTCTTTTGGGGTTTCACCGAAGGCTTTCGGGTGGGTTATCAGGGCCCCAGGGAGCGGCGGTGGGCGGAGAATTTGAAGTCAGCGAAGGAGTTGCCGGGTGTGGTGGGTGCAAAGTTGAGGAAGGAGGTGTCGGAGGGGCGGGTTGCGGGGCCGTTCCTGGATTGGCCGCTGCCGGACCTGATTGTCTCGCCACTGGGGGTTGTGCCGAAGAAGGAGGTAGGGGAGTTCAGGATGATTCACCACTTGTCATGGCCGGAGGGGAGGTCTGTGAATGACTTCATTGCAGAAGAGGACTCGAGGGTGCTGTATGCGTCGGTGGACGATGCGGTCCGGATGGTGCGTTCTTGTGGTCCCGGGGCGGAGCTGGCGAAGTGCGACATCAAGTCAGCTTTCCGGCTCCTGCCGATTCACCCGGCGGATTTCGGGCTCTTGGGCATGCAGTTCGGGGGTGCCATCTATGTCGACAAGGTCCTTCCCATGGGTTGTGCCATCTCCTGTGCCTTGTTTGAGTTGTTTAGCTCTTTCCTGCAGTGGGTCATGGTGAGGGTGAGCGGGTGCCGCGAGGTCACTCACTACCTGGACAATTTCCTCTTCCTGGGCAGGGCGGGGTCGGGGGATTGTGGCAGGGCTCTGTCGCGTTTCCAGGCCTTGGCGGTGCAGTTCGGGGTGCCTCTCGCGCCGGAGAAGACGGCTGGTCCCAGCTGTTGCCTCACGTTCCTGGGGATCGAGTTGGACTCGGTTGCATGGTTGGCGCGTCTGCCTGCGGCTAAGGTGAAGGAGATTTTGGAGTGTCTGGAGTGGGCTGTGGGGGAGAGGAGGATCCCTTTGCGGGCGGTTCAGAGGCTGCTGGGTTTCCTTAACTTTGCTTGCCGGGTTGTGCGGGCGGGGCGCACGTTCTGTCGGCGGCTCGGCATGGCCATGTCGGGGGCAGTGCTTCCGCATCACCGGGTGAGGATCTCGCTGGGGGTGCGGTCGGATCTACGGACTTGGATCGCCTTTTTGCAGGAGTTTCATGGAGTGCCCTTGGAGTTTGATGAGGAGAGGGCGGTGTGGCAATGCCAGATCTTTTCTGACGCGGCTGGGTCAGCGGGGTTTGGAGTCTTTTGGGATGGGCGGTGGTGCGCGGAGAGCTGGCCGGCCTCCTGGATGAAGCAGGGCAGGAGTATTGCTTTTCTCGAGTTCTTCCCTTTGCTGGTGGCCCTGGTGGTGTGGGGGGATGACTTTCGGGACAGGACGGTGCTTTTCCACGTAGACAACATGACGGTTGTGGACCTTGTGAATAACCAGAGGGCGAGGGACCTGCGAGTGTTGAAGCTGTTGCGAAGGTTCATGCTGGCGTGTCTGCAATTGAATGTGGTGTTTCGGGCCAAGCATGTCCCTGGGGCGAATAATGACATTGCGGATGCTTTGTCTCGTTCGCAGTGGCAGCGGTTCCGACATCTGGCGCCGGGAGCAGACGCCTGCAAGACCGAGCTGCCGGCCGGCATCTGGGCATTGGGGGAGTGAGGATGATTGGTCTGGTGGAGGGTTCGTTGGCACCGTCCACAAGGAGGACATATCGGTTGGCATGGTCTGAATTTAGTTCTTTTATGGGTTGGACGGTGGATGGTGTGGTGAGTGGGGAGTCGGAGGTGCTGGGTGGTGTGAGGGGCTATGTGCTCTCCTGCATGGACCGGGGACTGACTGCTGCTACGATTTCTGGGAAGTTGGCTGGCATTTCTTTTTACTGTATTCTGTTTCTGGGTTTCGACCCCACCAAGGATGTGGTACTGGCTCGCATGTTGCGGGGGTGGGGCCGGGAGAGGGTTGTCGGGGGGAGGCGCCTGCGGGAGGCGGTGACGTTTGACCTGTTGGTGCGTCTGGTGGGGGTGTTGCCTGAGTGTTGCTATGACGGGGCCGAGGTGGGCTTGTTTCGCCTGTGCATGGTGTGGATGTTTTTCGGGGCGTTTCGCGTGTCTGAGTTGCTGGGCACGAGGCGGGGGTCCGGGCGGTTGTACGAGGATGTGCGGGTGGATGCGGGGCGTTTGGGGATTTGGCTGGGCCGCTCGAAGACTGATCAGATGGGCCGTGGTGCGTGGGTGTGGCTGAACGAGTCTGGTGGGGCGGTTTGCCCGGTGCGAGAGTGGTGCTCCTTCTGCAGGGCTGGGGGCCCGCGGGGCGGTGAAATTTTTCAGCATACTTCGGGTGCGAGGTTGTCGGCGGGCCAGCTGTTGGCGGTGTTGAGGATGGCTTTGGGTCGACTGGGGATGAATGGTGCGGGGTTTGGTACTCATTCTTTCCGTATTGGGGCTGCCACGGCAGCGGCTCGTTTGGGTTGGTCCTGGGACCGGATCCGGAGTATTGGTCGTTGGAAGTCTCGCTGCTGCGAGCGGTATGTGAGAAAGTAGATGGGGTCCCAGGCAGGTTGTTGGTTTGTGATTTCTGTTTTGCCCGTTTCTAACATCTTTTTTCTTCGTAGGTTGCGTGGGTGGCCCGGGTGGTAAGACGGTGACGTGGATCGTTGGGCACTCCTTTGTGCACTGGGCATCCAAGTACGCTGACCAGCAGGTTTACGGACGTAACCTGGGACTGAGAGGACAAGTGCACGAGGTGAAATGGTGGGGAAAGAGCGGAATGCGATGGGGGGCACTACTGCCCTGGCTCGCGAAGATGGTCCCACAAAGGGGGTGCCCGGATCTGTTGATCATCCATCTGGGCGAGAACGACCTGGTGCAATTGTCTGGACTGGCTCTGTTGCAATTGATGCAGAGGGACTTGGATGTGCTTAAATCAAGGATGTCGGGGGCCTGCATTGCCTGGACGGAGCTGGTCCCCCGTAAAGTTTGGAGAGGGGCCATGAAACACGGGGCCATTGAGAAGGCCCGGAGAAAGTTGAATCGGGCAATGAGACTCTACTGTGTTGATAGGGGGGTGAAAGTTATCTCACATCCTGGACTTCGCCTGGAGGAGCCTTTAGCCTTTAGGGAGGACGGTGTGCATCTGTCTCGTCTGGGGAATGCATGGTATATGATGGAACTGAGGGATGTGGTGAGCAAGTTGTGGAACGAGTCGATCTGGTGTCGGAGGGAGTGACTTTGCGCGGTCGGACGGACGGCCCCTTGGTGGGGGGGGTGGGGCAGTGTACCGCCCTACAGGGGGTCCACTGGGTGGCAGGTTCCGAAGGGATAGGGGGTCAAGAGCGGGCATACCCATCCCTTGGGGGGGAGACTTGGTCAGGACGGATCGAAGTTGGTTTGAAGTTGGCAATGGCTGGGGGCTGGAAGGGTGATTGACGGCAAGTGGAGGGTGTTTGGAGCCGCTAGGGCTCAGTATTGACATGAATGATTGAAACGAATGGGGGGGATGTATGAGTGGGGTGTTTTCTGTTATTGTTTACTGTTCTATTGTTATGCGCAGTTCTGGTCTAATAAATGGCCTTTTACGCCTATAACTGCGTGGTCTGTTTATTGCGCGATGCCGGGCCCCGGGGAAAGCAGAGTCGCAGACTAGTCTTTCCCCGGGGTCTTTTGCGCAAGGGATAGTCCAGGCAGGGGAAGGGGAGGAGCTAGGGGGTGGGTACTTAAGCGCGGGGGAGGAAGGGATCTTCCTCTTTTCCGCGCCTGGCACCATCGGGAGGGAGCTCGAAAAGACCGCCCACCCACCCGGCAGTTAGAGGTGGTTCTTGGGTTGGCTTTGTTGCGTTGCCAGTTTAGGCCAGAGCTGCGGTAGGCAGGTTCCGAAGGGATAGGGGGTCAAGAGCGGGCATACCCATCCCTTGGGGGGGAGACTTGGTCAGGACGGATCGAAGTTGGTTTGAAGTTGGCAATGGCTGGGGGCTGGAAGGGTGATTGACGGCAAGTGGAGGGTGTTTGGAGCCGCTAGGGCTCAGTATTGACATGAATGATTGAAACGAATGGGGGGGATGTATGAGTGGGGTGTTTTCTGTTATTGTTTACTGTTCTATTGTTATGCGCAGTTCTGGTCTAATAAATGGCCTTTTACGCCTATAACTGCGTGGTCTGTTTATTGCGCGAAGACGAGGTGTGGGCTTCTCTGATACCAGGAGAGCGGACCCGGTGGGGCGGAATGATATTGAGGCAGAGCGGGGCCGCTCTCATAACAGGAGGGTGGCCCCGGTGGGGCGGAAGGAGTCAGAGGCGGTGTGGGGTCGCTCTTATAACAGGAGGGCGGCCCCGGTGGGGAGAAATGCGCTAGAGCCCTCCGTAGCAGTGAAGGCCCCGGCGAGAGTGAAGGCGGGCGGCGCCCGCGAGAGGAAAGGGCAGCATGTTTCCCTGGACCGGGCTAGGATTGACACGGAGCCAGCTGGGATAGGTGTAGGTAGGGATGGAGGCACAAGGCCTGTTTTGATGAGCGGGGAGGGGGGAAAGAGGATTCGGGTGCCCACCGGCAGGGAGTTACGTCCCATTGGGTGCATGCCGTTTGGTGGGGCAACAATGGTACTGGTTGAGGAGTGTGCAGGGGGGCTGATGGGGGTTCCCCGCGGGGCCCTGTTCAAGAAAAGGGGTTCTAAGAGCAGGACACCAGCAGGGTCGGATTGGGATCACAATTCGGCCTGGGCACTGACGAAAAAAGCGGCCCACATTCAAGAGGCGTGGCCCATATTTAAGGGGCGTGGCCCACAATCAAGGGGCGTGGCCCACATTCAAGGGGCGTGCCCTTCCATGAAACACTATTTGCACAGACAAGGAATGAAAGTGGGAGGATACTGTTCTTGCACAGGACACAGGGCAAAGGTGCCAATGGCCTACATGCTGTGCAACAAAAAAAAATAGCAAGGTCCCTTTCTGTCACAAAATTATTCCAGCCCTCCAGCACTGGAGCACCTGAAAAGCAGCAAAGCCCCTCCTGCTATTACTAACCTACTTAGCCCTCCCAGACCTTCAGCTCAGGAGCACATGAACAGAGGTAAGGCCCCTGCAATTAGTAAATTAATCAGCCCTCCAGGCCTCGAGAAAATGTCCTGGCAGGGGAGCACAAAACACAGCTTTCTGGGTCATCCTAGGTAGCCAGGTAGCCAGGGGGGAGGCTGAGGTGAAGCTGGTGCATGGGAAGTTCCTTCCCAGTGTGTTCTGGCAGTTTGAGTGTTTACCATTTACTGTAGTATTACCCTTGTACCTGTGTATGGTACCCTTTTGTAACTTGCACACGTCACTTTTCTCTGGTATCACACTGCATGCTACCTCTCACTTTTGTTTGCTTTAGATACTTGCACAAGTGCCACCATTGCCTATGTAACGTTTGTTCTTGTGCTGGAGTGTCTGCCATTTATTGCAGTATTATACCTCTACTTGTACTTTGTACGCTTTTGTAACCTGCACACATATCACTTTTTCCTCCTGTAATGTACCGATTGCTACCTCATGTATTTTAGTTGCTCACTATTGTCACTTTTGATTCATGTAACTTAACGTTTGCTTTTGTAATTTGTCCACTTGTAATTTTTCTCCTCATGTATTATTGCTGTTCCTTGTGTGAAGCGCTCTGACACCTTCGGGTAAAGTCTGCGCTATATAAAATTGCATAAATAAATAAATAAAATTAAAAATTCCAAACATCACCTGGCCCCCACAGCAAGACCCATTCTTCCTCGTCCACTATGCCCTGAATGTGAAGGGCTGTGGGCGAGGTGCTAAAACTAACACCGTTTCTGGGCTGCATGGGCGCCAGGGGGCCGAGGTGCAAATGGCTCAAAGGCCTGAGAAACACCTGGGCCCCAGGGAGGCCGATTATTGCAAACAATCACCCCTGCCCAGCCTCAGCTTGATTGCTTGGCAGGGCAGGGGTGAAGGAGAAGCCACAGCTGACAATCGCTGTCCGGCCGCACAGCGAGGCTGCTTTCATTTTCTCTGTCTGTCTCGTGCCCTCCGTGGGCCGTTTTTTTCCTCCCCTTTCCTAGTCCACTCTCTGTGGACTGGGACAGGGGAGAAAAAAACGGCCCACAGAGGGCACGTAGGCACCGGCCCATCGGCCCATTCCCGAATGCCCGCCTTGCCAATCCGCCCCTGGACACCAGGGAGGGAGAGGTTGGGGGGTTTGTGGGAGCAGTGGGGGAGGTATGGGAGGAGGGAGGTGGGGTTAGGGGCGAGGAGGAAGGCGATGGCTGGGAGGAGTTGGGGTCGGAGGGGGGGATAGGGACTTGGGGGCCTGGATATTTTCACGTCATGGCATGAGGAAGTTCGGGTCTTGTCTCGGAGGGAGCAGATCGACGCCTATATGGCGCACAGGGGATCACTGGGTTTGGCAGCTAGGGTGGAGGACCAGGCAGGTGTGGGGTCAGGTGTGGGGGGGGGGGCTGAGGAGGAGTGTGGGCCCCAGATCTTCAGGGGTGTGGTTGGGATGGTGCAGGAGTCATGGGAAGTTGGAATGGAGCGCCGGCGAAGAAGGGAACGGGCCTGAAGGGGTTGCAGGGGACCACGCTAAAGTGGTGCACCATTAGGCAGCCGCTACTCTGGGAGTAGATAAGAAGAGGAGTGGGGTGGGGACGCACAGGGAATTTAGGCCCAGCATACCAGACCATTCCTTTTTGTTTCAGGTGGTGGAGCAGCGGCGGGTTCCAGACTTGGCAGAGCTGGGCACGGTTCATAGGCGCCGAGGTGAAGGGAGGGTGGAGCCTCGTGCGGCGTACCCAGTACCGGCGTGGGAGCCCGTCGCGGCCAGCATAAGTAGGCCCTGAACGGTCTCGCTGGCCCCAACACCCGAGGGCCCTCAATGGGGCACGGGACATCGAGGGCGCAGGACCAGGCACGACTTTCATAACAGGAACCTGAGAAGGGGGCAGTCAGCGCCCCCTGTAGACAGGAGTTGGGGGCTGTAAGAGCCCGTAGAGTTAGCCGACGAAGGGGATAGTCTTGAGGAGGGTGAATTGGTGGAAAGCGATGATGGGGCATGGGGGGGCCAAATAATGTTTGTAGTACCTTGCAGATGTCACAACGCCAGGCGGAGCCCATGTGTCTAACAGCGGGGTTGGCAGCCGCAACGGCTCCTGTGGCAAGGCGGGCCGCAGCAAGAAGGGCGCCCTCATTAGAACCAGGTAAAACAAATGACGGAGGGGGGGAGACCAGTGATGATATCGGTAGGGACAGGAGGGAAGGAAGGGGTGGGGGAGGTTAAGCAGGGGTAAATACGTGGTGGATGTGGGTGTAGGCACGGAGGACGCAGACAAGACAGCGGTAGGCGTAGGGGACGGCGCTAGATTAAAGACAGTATGTGATGCTGGGACAGCAGTGACAGGAGAATCGGTCGTAAAGTTGGAGAGTAAGGAGTTGAAAATCAAGTAGCTACCCTATATGGGAGTGACGAAGTCAGTGGGCGCGCACCTGATGTTAGCAACCAAGAAGCGTATATGGAAGGGAGAGTATGTGGAAATGCTGAAACTGCTGCACAGGGAGGTGCGAGCTAAAGAAGGGTCAAAGGAGGAGGAATACGCATTGGCAAAGCGGCCAAGGGTGCCTCTCACTATAGAAAACTGGACAGCAGCGTTTCTAATATATGCCAGCATGTACTGCGAGAAATATCCGGAGAGGTGCATGGCTCTCTTCAAGTATATGGATGTCATTAGGAAGGCCCGGATCACGGGGAAGGGTTACGCTTGGGCCCAGTTTGACGAATAGTTTAGAGCTCGTATGGCAGGGGATACGGAAGACAAATGGGCGGAGTTGGATACGGACCTGTGGCAACACACGATGGTGTCTGCCACGGCGGGGAAGACTGTATTCATGGCCTGCGTGAGCCCGCTCATTTATTAGCCTTCTCAAGGGCAGCCCACTTGGGGAGGGGGTGGGTAGTACAGGCAGGGGGCAGACAGGCTCAATGGGAGCCTGCTGGGAGTTTAATAAGGGACTGTGCAATAGGGATTTTTGTAAGTTCCGGCATGACTGCTCGAAATGTGGAGGTAGACATGCCTTGGTGAATTGCTTTGGGGGAGGGGGGGGACCGCAGGTAGGGGGACAGCAGTGGCAATGGGGGGTTTTCAGGAGAGGGGTCAGCAGCAGCACCCTGTCAGGGAAAGAGGGGCTAGAGGGGCAGGGGTCCAAAGGCTTGTACGCTAGTTAGGGTGGTAAATTCTGGGGGCAGTCTTACACAGTTGGACCAAATCAGAAGGCTGCGTGGGGGCTACAGGCAGATTTAAGGTCAGTTTTCTTTGGGGTTGAGAGGCCATTGGGGTGCGGGCAATGAACAGACAGTTTCGGATAGTGGAGAGATACTCGGAGGGATGCACAGGAACTAGGTCAAAGTGAGGGCGCAAGGTTTGCATGACGTGGCCAAGTCACTGGAAGTGACCCCGGGCACAACTGGGACAGGGTATGATGCGCCATACAGTCACCTTTACAAGGGCTTCCAGCTCACCCGGAGGATGGGGACCTCCTGGGCATCCATTTCGGTAGTGAATGGTACGTGGGCAAAGCATTATCCATGGGCGGCTTATGTCTGGCACATCCCTCAAGTTCTTACAAATCAATTTTCCAGGTGACCGATTCAGCGACTGCACTGGGATAGTGGTGTATGAGTACCTGGTTGACATGGCCAAGTCATTGGGAGTGACCACGGGCGTCGTAGTTGTTGGTTGACGTGGCCATGTCACTGGTAAGTGACCACGGGCGCAACTTGGACTTGAGAGGATGTGACATACTGTCCACTCTCGAAGGCTTCCAGCCCACCCGGAGGATGGGTACCTCCTGGGCATCCAATTTGGTAGTGAATGGTACGTGGGCGGAGTGGTATCGGAGGGCAGCTTATGTCTGGCACATCCCTCGAATTTGTACTGAATCTTTCTTCCAGTAGTTAGTTTCCGGGCACACGAGTCACCGGCGGTACTGTATTACCCGGATGACTTCCTCTATGACGGCACCTCAGGCTCCACGAAATGCCAGGCAGCACTGGACAGTTCAAAGAGTTCATGGGGGGTATGGAAGGCCTTTAACAGGGGGTCAACCGATGGGCACAGCACAAATTTTGGGGCCTTGAAGGAACAGGACACGTTTGCGTGATGGGGATCGTCGGCTGATGGGTGTACAGCAGAGGAGGCAGGACGGACCTGGGGGGACAATGAGGGTGGGGGGGGTTAACAGGGCTGAGACCTCTGCTTTTTGGGTGACTGTAAGGGGAAACCAAGGGGGTAGCATGCAGGAGGGCAACATAGATGAGGTCAAATGGGGACGAGAGCTATGCTAGTTGCGCTGCAGAGGTTTATAGCCCGGTTATGTTTGTTTCGTCTGCTCACATAGTTTTCTATTTCAGGTTCTGGCGTGGGCCCCCTCGCCATGGATGGATTATATGGATACTGGGGCGTTCTGTTATGAAGTGGGCCCAGATCAGGGAGTGGCCTGAGTTTTTGGGGCAAATTCGTTTAAAAAAAGTTTTCTTCAAAATGTTGTTGAAAGGATGGAGGGAACAGACGGTGGAAGGAACTATGCTTTCATTGTATGGTATGTTGGTGGCTGGTAAGTGCCACGACAGGTTGTAGATTCACATGGGGCGGAGTAGGAAGATCACTCTAAGGGTATGTTCTTGCAGAGTTTGGGGAGGTTGCTCAGGGGAAGATTCAGTTGACTTGGGGGACTTTCAAGAGGGGGGTTACGCTTGGCACAGGGGGACATGGGATCGGGAGTTATTAGAGATACAGACTTTTGGGCAAGAATCGGAAGATACAGAACTGCTATGATTATACTCCTAGGAGGGCAGGAGGGGCAGAAAAAAGGGGAGGCAGCTTCACACACATGCTCCTTCTTTTTCCTGGGTGGCGGGGTTGTTCTAAAGTTGGTAAGATTGGCAGAAGTTTGGAGTTACATTTTGGGAAGTTTGGGGGCAGGGGCCGGGCCAGGGAAAGGTTAGGCAGGTAGGATAAGTTTACAATAGAGGTTAGGTAGTTACAGTTGCAGACGGACAGATAGGGTTGTAAGTTTTATTAGGTGGCAGGAGTTTGGAACTGCAATACTGTGGAATAGGATTGTTATTTAATGTTATTTTATCGCCAGGGTGGGGGATTTTACGTGGGAAAGCAGGGGTGGGGGTGGTAAAAATGAAGGAGCAGTTTATTTGATGTATGGTGAGGTTTTAGTTTGTAAGGCAATGACCTAGGTTGGACATTGTGATATGCACCTGTTTTCAATAAAGCGGCCTTTTTCACACACAAAAGTGGGTTTCGTTGTTGGCTGTCCCCCTCCCTCCCAATCACTCACATATGCTGCAAACGTCTGCCTATACCCACATAGCGCTAGGAATGTCCACAGCCGGTGTCGCACAGCAAGTGTCCTCCCCTCCCACAATGCATCTGGGCAGCGCAGACGTTAATCAGATTTGTCACAGGTCCATTTTAATTAGATTTTCATGAGTACAATATGTTCTGTGCCGACATTTGAGCTGTACAAGTTTAAATTTAGCATTCATAGACAGCTGTTTGTCAGCTCACAAAATTTAACCCATGCTTCTCCATACGTTCCCTTTGTTGGACCCTGAGTCAACCCTATCTGCTCTTGTATTTTAATTGCCTGCATTCCCTCTTGTTGTAGTATACTGTATCATTCAAGTTGCTCATGCAGCATCTGTTTCATGAGTTTTTTTGTTTTATGCTTTTATCAATAAAGGTTTTCCTTATCTGTGGTTTCCAGTGTTGAGTCCTTGTCAGTGCTTAGTTTGTAAAAAAAACATAAGTGCCCGGCCTTCGTCAGGAGGCTACCACTGTTTGTACCACACATTGCCACTGTACTTTCACAACTACTAACCATCACACTGTTGTAAGTGTGACAATTCAGACTGTTTGAGGCTGCTAAAGCTATAAGATAGCTTGGGTGGCAGTTAATATTTGTTTTTAATGTATACTGAATTAACAAACAATTGTTTTTCTGCTCATCTTTAAATTGCACAAAAAGCGCCACCATGTGGCAGCTGTCATAAGTGCAGGTTCTGGCAATTAAGTACTGCTGCTGAGCACTGGAAACCAGAAGGCTCAAATTAGCACTGGTCCTCGTTGTCAGGGTTCGTCCCTGAAAACGCGCCTACCGAGTATTAACTACAACTCCCAGCAGGCCATGGGAGGTGTGCACGATGCTACAAAGGGACGTCTGGCGCACACACGAGTGTGCGTAATTCTATTCAGAAGGAATGAATTGCTTTGCCGGCGGCTGCTGGGAAACGCGAACCTTGGATTTGAGAGCGCGGAGATAGGGGTGAGTACCTCTACTATAATACAAGGCGGCGGTATATACACAGTGGAAGCCATTTGTGACACTTTTCGTACTTTGGCGAACTCGATTAGGCGGCTGTGGAGAGATTACCCCGCACTCCATTCTAGACTTTGTTCCTTGGTTGGAGATACTTAAAAAGGTTGCAGTGGGGAAACTGCGGAGAACTTTTTAAAATGTTTTATTTGTTTAAAATTCTGGAATACCTACAAAGCTGCAGTATTTTTGGGTGGCGGTGACATAACCGCACCTGCCCGATTGTTCCATTGGACATTTCATTAAGCAGAGGTGTAGGGGGGCGGTATATTCACCGTGGAAGCCCAGCCCTGCAATTCCTCCTTGTGGGCAGAAATTGTTGTCTCTGGTGGGAGTACAGGATTATTCATGTTTACAAAAACATTGGTGTATGTCTTTCAATATCCTAAGGGAAGAGAAGAAAGTCTCCTATGTCCTATTTGCAATACTCCTTGACACTGCCAGAAAGAGATGTAGATGCAAATATATATTTTTGTTTAGATTTTGCCAGAGAATTGGTGAGCAATGGGGTATCAGTAAAGGGATATAGTATATGGAGGTTTGTATGTGTATAGTTGTTTATGCCTGTCTTTTATGTGTGCATTAGGATTTACCTACTGGAGCGCTCTGTTATGATTGAAGCTCTGACAAGAGTAAGCTGTGGCGTTGGTAAAAAAGGTAAGCAGGTTACACTAGCGAGATACATATGAGAGTAGACTGTTCTATAGCATATGTTTCTAATCTTGTTGCATTCTTGTTTCAGGTTCTCCTCCCCGCTGTTCCTACCCTTTCCTATCCCTCGTCTGATCGCCCTTAAACTCTGTGCCTTTTTCAGGTGGAGTTTGGGGATGTCGGGAGGTGGACCCCTTTTTGCATCATCCAGACCCGGAGGAGTACCAGTCCTGACAGAATAACGCACCCAAGAAAAGATATTCCTCTGGGTGTTCCAAAAATGGCGTCTATGGATGATGTCGTTTAGGCGTTTGCCCTGGTACAGCAGGAGCTAGCGGAATCTAGATTAGAGACCGCAGCATTGAGAGAAAGAGTAGATAAGCTAACCAGAAACCCATTTGACGTGAACATCACTAGCAACCCCCAAATACAGGTGACAGTTCCTCCACCTATACCCTTAGCCAGACCTGAGAGGTATGCAGGGGATCCCCTGAAAATTCAGATATTCTTGACACAAATAATGCTTCACTTCTCCTGTAAACCGTCATCGTTTCCAACTAATCATTCCAGGGTGGCTTTTGCCATTTCCTATCTCATTGGGGACACAGCGAATTGGGCGGTTCCTTTAGTCAGGAACAATGACCCGATATTGTCTGACTGGGAAGCTTTTCAAACCGCTTTTGAACGGGTGTTTGATAGACGCACCGCCACTTTTAGTGCAGACAAGGAGTTATCAGAGTTACGCCAGGGAAAGAACGATTTAGTCACATATCTCATGTCCTTCAATCGTTTAGTAGCCGAAGCTGCTTGGCCAGAGGAAAAGAGGATGTCTCTTTTCTAACAGGGCTACGTGATAGTTTAAAGGATGTGATAGCCCAGATCGATCCACAGCCAGCCACCTGTGCGGATTTAATCAACTTGACACTTCGCCTAGATGGTCGGATGTCTGAGAGATGTGGAGAACGACCAAGGGGTGAGAGAGCATACTATAGGTCAGACAAAAATCCTAGGAAAGAGTCTGTTACCTGTGACAGTTCTAATGAACCCTTGGAGATAGGGGCCATTAGGGCTCCCCTCTCACGTACTGAGAGAGAGAGCCACCGTGCACAGAGGTTGTGTATGTATTGCGGAAAGAGAGGGCCTTTCGTACGTGAATGCCCTTCTAAACCAAAGACGTCAGGTTTCTCATACCGGAACAAGAAGGCGTCTGTTTCTGTTGTAAGCACTGAGTCTGGAGCATCTTCTCATACTCATCCTAATAATCCAGTGGTGAGAGAATGGAAGATACCCTCCTTAGCAAGTAACAAATTAAAGGATACTGAATCACATATAGTATTGGTAGTGGGTCTCGAACACAAACAACACATACATCAGGTGTTAGCCATGCTGGATTCTGGAGCAACTGGGAATTTCATCGATAGTGGGTTGGCGAAGCAGGTGGCATTGAAGAGTGTACCAAGAGAAACCCCGGAAGAGGTTTTTGCTGTAGATGGCAAGCCATTAAATTCAGGGTTAGTGACAAGCCAAACCGAATCCTTACAGCCTTTGATAGACGATGGGAAGTGTCAGCATCTGGAAGACATCACACTGAACATCATAGAAGCTCCTCAATATGAGGTGATCTCGGGGATGCCATGGGTCTGGCATCACAATCCTACTATCGACTGGAAGGAGAAGACGGTCAGGTTTTTGTCTAAAGAGTGTAAAGAACACTGTTTACAGGAGTCTAGGTCTCAAGCTGCAGCCTTGTCGTATCCTTTTCAGGTTGCTACTGCAGCTGAAAAGGAGGTGTTGTTGCCTAATGAGTACTCTGCTTTTTCGGATGTGTTTAGTAAAACTCAGGCAGAACAACTTCCACCCCAGAGGATGTATGACTGTCAGATCGATCTGATTGAGGGGGCTAGCATTCCAGCTTGTAGAGTGTATGCCTTATCAGAACCTGAGATGAGACATCTCCGAGAATACCTAGACCATTTTCTACTAATAGGTTTCATCCGACCCTCTCGCTCGCCAGCTGCTTCTCCCCTTTTCTTTGTAGCAAAAGCTAGTGGTGAGTTGAGAGCTTGCTGTGACTACAGAACATTGAATAAAAACACAATTCGTAATCGATATCCCCTGCCCCTGATTACGGTTTTGCTAGATCAAGTGAGAGAGGCTACCATTTACACTCGTTTAGATCTGAGAGGGGCATATCATCTGGTCTGTATGAGAGAGGCGCCCGAATAGAAGACCGCGTTTAAAACAAGATACGGGCTGTTTGAATATACAGTGATGCCGTTTGGGTTGTGTAACGCCCCGTCAGCTTTCCAATATTTCCTGAATGATGTCCTGAAAGAGTTCGTAGATCACTTTGTGGTAGTTTACATTGATGATATTCTTGTATACTCAGTGTCAACCGAGGTGCATACACAACATGTTGTGAGAGTGTTGGAGAGATTTAGAGAATATCATCTGTTTTGCAAATTGAGTAAATGTGAATTCGGAGTTCGAGAAGTGGAATTCCTAGGAGTGATCCTAAGTCCAGATGGGTTGAACATGGCAGAACGCAAAGTCCAGGCAGTACAAGAATGGCCCCTTCCTAAATGTGTTCCAGACGTACAATGCTTTTTGGGGTTTGCAAATTATTATCGCAGGTTTATTGTGAACTTTTCCCAAGTCGCTGTACCTATTACCCGTTTACTTCGTAAGGGCGTACCATTTGTCTGGACTCCAGAAGCATCTCATGCATTTACGTACTTAAAACAGGCCTTTACCACAGCTCCCGTGCTCAAACACCCACAAATGGAGGCTCCATTTATAGTTGAAGCTGATGCTTCCGACGAAGCCATCAGAGCCATCCTGTCCCAGAGAGACAAGGTAACTGGTCAGTTACACCCAATAGCATATCTCTCCAAACAACTCAATACTGCCGAAAAGAACTACATAATTGCAGAGAAAGAGCTGTTGGCCATAAAAAAGGCCTTTCAAGAGTGGCGACACTATCTATGGGGGGCCCGATACCCTGTCACAGTATATTCCAACCACCGCAATTTGCAATACATGAAGACAGCGCGTCATCTCACACAAAGACAGATGAGATGGACATTGTTCTTTGCAGAATTTGACTTTGTGATAACCTACCGGCCAGGAACCGACAACCATAAAGCAGACTCGTTATCACGTCAAGAGTCCATGGTGGAGAAGCATATCATAGTCCCTAAGGCAATTATTAATCCAGCTAAAGTTGTGTGTGTGTTAAGGATCAATCAATTCCTCACGGATGTAACCAGGAACAGATCAGCAGACTGGTGGGCGAAATGGGCAGCGGAGGATGACACCCGGAGTATAAAAAAGGGTTTGCTTTTCCAGAACAACAAACTGTATTTATCTACAAAGACTCTACAAAAAAAGGCTTTTGAATGGTGCCATGTATCACCTTTGGCAGGACATCCCGGTTTTCACAAAACCATCAACTTAGTGCGAAGCCATTTCTGGTGGAAAACGATGATGAAAGATGTTGGTATTTGGGTGTCACAATGCGAAGGATGCGCTAGAGGAAAAGGCGAGACCATAGGGAAAAAAGGGAAACTCATGCCTATGCTCACCCCACATCAACCATGGCAAAATATCAGCATTGATTTTATCACAGGCCTTCCTGAGGAGCAGCGGTATTCACCAATACTGGTGGTGGTGGACAGCCTCACAAAAATGGGACATTTTCTTCCATGCAGGAACTTGTCAGACAGTACAACTGATACTAGACGGGGTCATAAGATTGCATGGTTTGCCCAAGGTGATCGTATCTGATAGGGGACCTCAGTTCATAGCAAGTTTTAGGAAAACCTGGTGTAAGGCCCTACGGATAGAATCAGAGGTGTCAACGAGC
Source organism: Lissotriton vulgaris (assembly GCF_964263255.1). Taxonomy (NCBI): domain Eukaryota; kingdom Metazoa; phylum Chordata; class Amphibia; order Caudata; family Salamandridae; genus Lissotriton; species Lissotriton vulgaris. Next base: position 1,865,480,739 of record NC_141693.1, on the reverse strand, counting down.
TTCCATCCCCAGACTGATGGTCAGACCGAACGACTGAATCAGACTTTGAAAAAATATCTGCGCTGTTACGCCATGGAAGCACAGAGCTCCTGGGTATCTTTGTTTGGATGGCCGAAATAGCATATAACAATGCGTTACATTGCTCAATCGGGGTGTCTCCTTTTAGGGCGAACTATGGCTACGACGCAAAAACTATTCCCGTTGACTTTCCGGAGGATCTGGCCAATCAACCATCTGTGATGTCTCATATCAGAACCCCGAATGCAGTACATAAATCGGCACATAAACATCTATGTGAGGCAAAACAGATGTACAAACGTTGGGAGGACAGACACCGTATCGAAGATCCCACGTACCAAGTGGGTGATAGTGTATGGTTATCCACTGGAAACATCAAATTCAAATTGCGTAGCATTTTCCATCCTCGATACATAGGCCCATACAGGATAGTACAACAGATCAACCCGGTGGCCTACAAACTGAGATTGCCTGGCAGCCTACGTATACATCCCGTTTTTCACTGTAGTCTCCTGAAGCCAGCTCATGGAGCAAGGAGGCGGACACCTCCGCCGGTGTCATGTGATGGTGGTCTGGAATATGAGGTGAGAAGAATCCTTGATTCTCAGTATCATAAAGGCAAACTATGGTATCTTATCTCATGGAAAGTCTACACATCTGAAGATGATTCCTGGGAGCCCTGTGACAATGTGCATGCCCCCGCCGCGGTCAAAGCATTCTTTCACAGTTGCCCCCATAAGCCTGGATCTAGGAGGCCATGGGCAGGAGGACCTGCTGTCAGGATTCATCCCTGCCGAGTATTAACTACAACTCCCAGCAGGCCGTGGGAGGTGTGCACGATGTTACAAAGGGATGTCTGGCGCACACACGAGTGTGGTAATTCTATTCAGAAGGACTGAATTCCTTTGCCGGCGGCTGCTGGGAAACACGAACCATGGATTTGAGAGAGCGGAGATGGGGTGAGTACCTCTACTATCATACAAGGCGGCGGTATATACACCGCGGAAGCCATTTGTGACACTTTACGTACTTTGGTGAACTCGTTTAGGCGGCGGTGAGAGATTACTGCGGACGCCATTCTAGACTTTGTTCCTCGGTTGGAGATACTTATAAAGGTTGCGGTGGGAAAACTGTGGAGTCCTTTTTTAAAAATTTTATTTGTTTAAAATTCTGGAATACCTACAAGGCTGCAGTACTTTCGGGCGGCGTTGACGTAACCGTGCCTGCCCGATTGTTCCGTTTTACATTTCCTTAAGCAGAGGTGTAGGGCGGCGGTATATCAGTCAAGGGGTATAGTATATGGAGGTTTGCATGTGTATAGCTGCTTTTGCCTGTCTTTTATGTGTGCATTAGGATTTACCTACTAGAGCGCTCTGTTATGATTGAAGCTCTGACAAGAGTAAGCCGTGGCATTAGTAAATAAGGTATGCAGGTTACACTAGCGAGACACATATGAGAGTAGACTGTACTATAGCATGTTTCTAATCTTGTTGCATTCTTGTTTCAGGTTCTCCTACCTGCTGTTCCTACCCTTTCCTATAGCATATGTTTCTAATCTTGTTGCATTCTTGTTTCAGGTTCTCCTACCTGCTGTTCCTACCCTTTCCTATCCCTCGCCTGATCGCCCTTAAACTCTGTGCCTTTTATAGGTGGAGTTTGGGGATGTCGGGAGGTGGACCCCTTTTTGCATCATCCAGACCCGGAGCAGTACCAGTCCTGACACCCGTATCTGGTAATTTTCAATCTGTTTGTCTTGTGTTGTTTGTGTGCATGTTGCACTCTCCATCTCGTTATCTTCCTTATGATTCTATTTTATGTATGCGTTTTAATATGTTCCAAGTTCACTGTTGCTGGTGGACTACTAGCCTGTGAAGATGGTTGTTCCCTGCTGCATCTGGGGACTTTATTTGAAAAATAAAGAATCGTTCCTCTCAAATGCGGTGTTAAGTTTTATCTCACATCTGGCGATGAGTTCCTGTCCCCAACTGGGTCCACGGATCCTCCTTGTACTGTAGCTTGGCAAGAATAAGGAACTTCGTTTGGCTGTGTTGTAGAGTATTTAGACCATTCTTAGCCTCCCTTTTTGAGGACACAGGATTCATCATTTGCAAAGTTGCCTCCCGGCTGGACATTTTCAAATATGCTGCTCACTACTATCATAGTAAATACTGTTCAGTTCATTCTTTTACTAGTGCTCTTTTATTGCCTTAGAGCAGGCCGGAGCGGGCTCTGCCCGACATTAAAGGCCTGCTCCAGTGTTAAAGACCCGAGCCTAAGGCTCAACAAGGGTGCAGGCCTTTAGTGGCTGGTAGAACACACTGATGTTATTAGATGAAGGATGTTAGCCGGAATTCCCATTTGTCTAAGTTTTCTCCAGTGCATTGCTCTATCCTCCCTGTCAAATGCAGTCGTAAAGTCGACGAAGACTGTATACACAACCTGAGACTTTAAGGTGACATATTTATCAATTATTGTTTGCAGCGCTGCAGTGTTGTCATTAACAGAGTGTTTTGGTCTAAACCCTGCTTGATTTAAGGGAATAGAACCTGTTGAAAATGCCTACTCTTTGAGATGTTCTAAAACACTTGCCACAAAGATTTTCCCAGTTGCATCCAGGAGAGCTATCTGCCAGTAGTTGCAGGGGAGCAACCTGGGGCCCTTCTTATAGATTGGAATTACAATGCTCCCCTTCCAAGATTTTGGAATTTCCCCAGTTTCAAAGCTATGGAAAAAAAGGGAGCTAAAAACTTGCTCCACTTTTTAGGATTGCTTGGAAGACCTTAATTGCAATTTGGTCCGGAACCATTGCTGCAGACGTTCTTGCTTTTTTTATATAGTGTTCAATTTGAAGAGGAGATGGAGCTCCGTTATCTGAAATTTTTCTTCCTAGCTTGCTTGACATTAGAGTTGAACTTTCTGTCCTCTTGTTTACTTTATATAGGTTGGTTATGTATATTTCCCATTCTGATGGGGGGGGGGAACGAAATAGCTTGTAGAGATTTTTTTATGCCTGTTTGTTTGGCAATTATATTCCAATAGGAACGTTTGTTATTTTGTTTTGCTGCTATCTGTGTATCCACCCATTTCTTATCCTGTACTTTTTAACTATTTTTTCCTTATCCTTCCTGCGGCGTTTTTTAAAATTGTTAATTTCACGTTGTCTTATTTCAGAGAATTGAAGGAATTGTGCCCTTGTTAGTTTATTTAATTAAATTGCATTTATGTCTAGGTTCCGTCTTTTTTTTTTTTAGCTGATCTTGGCATTCGCTGTTTTAGATTATACTGCAAGGATTGTACTGCTTCAAAATTAGTTATCAGATTTGTTGAGTGAATGATCTGTAATGGCTGCCCCATTTCAATAACGGAAATAATTTGAAACTGGTTCACCAGTACTGTACATTATAAATAAATGATGTGCCCTGGAGATGTAGGTTCAGTCTTAACTCTGTTGTTAAGTGTAATATTGCGTGGTCGCTTCCTAACACAAAATTAATATTTAGGTGTGAGGCTGATCCAAACAAATTGAGGCTACAAATCATATATTTGAGAATTGGAGTAATAAAATGACCTTTTTTTGTTCAGGATGGTGGAATATCACCTTCTATATTACTATGCGTTCAGAATTGGAAGTGAGGATAATAGAGTGTTCCCTCTTTTATCTGCTTTACTTATTGTGGGAAGTTGTGGAATTGGGATTGTCAAGGCTTTTTCTTGTTCACCATTAACCGATTTTTAGGTCGAGCGAAGCGAAGTACCTATTGTCGGTGGTTTTGGAGGAATCTGAGACAGCGTTCGGGCACGCGCCTCTGCTGTCTCAGATTTCTCCTCGAGGGCGCGCATGGCACCGTGCCCATCTCGTGCCTCATATTCCCGTGCGCATACACACACACACAGCCACTTTCACGCATGCGCACATACACAGCCACAAGCATACACACACTGCATGCACACTGCGTACACACACGCCCCCCGTCACCGCCGCACCTACACACACACTAGCGCACCTACACACACACAGAGACCCCCCCACACACACACCAGCGCCCCTACACCCCCGCCGCCGCCATCGCACACATACACCCACACACAAGCGCACCCCCCTCCCCTCTACAACTAAGCTCCACTTATCGCCATTCGGGACTTCTGTAGCCGGGGCTCTCCCTCGGGCATGGGAGCCCCGCTCTCAGGCACTCCGTGGGCGCGTGCGCGGGACTTCCGAAGACGGAAGTCCCGCCCAAAGGAACTGGCTTTTTTGCTTGCTCAAGCTGCCTCCATTGGTCTACGGTGTGCTCACTGGAGCCCGATAAGCCTGAAAATCAGCGTCCATGGAACACCGGATTTCTTGGCCAATGAAAGGGCGACATGCGCGCATACGCCCACTGATGCCATGTGGGTTGGCCAATGGGAGCCCAGGGAGCATGGCTACTGGTACCTGCGCTGTGATTGTAAATACAGTCCACACGAGCTTGGCCGCGTCTGCAGTTCGCAGTGTGTACAAGCATGGAAAATGTGAATTAAAGCGAGAAGACTTCACAGCTACCCGACCGCTGTCCGGGCCTACACGCACGTCTTCCGCACGAAACTTATGCCCTTCTCTTAATACGTTGTAGGCGTACAGGGCACCATGAATCTAATTCATTCGAAAAAACATTGTAAGTAAGACGCATAATCTGCGTATTTTCAGAGGCGATTTAGCCAATCTTTCAAATGGGGTTCAGCCATCAGAGTGCGAGTCACGGAGACGTGTGCCTTGAAAGTATGAACTGTGCCTGCGTCCTATTCCAGTAATGTGCAATGGCTGTGAGTCATGTCTGGGGCACCGCGTAGAGAGAATTCTAGCAAAGCATAAACTCTTTATGCTCCCCCAATTAATATAATTCTAGTGGGTGACACGAAGCAATGGGAACCCGGAAAAAAAAAAACTACGTAAACTAAAGCAGACAGCGTCCAACAATGACGTCACGGTGGAAGAGCTCCCGCGTGCAGAGCTTGTGTTCTGAAAGCAACGAACAGACGTGAAGAAATCTGTGGACAAAGTAAGATGGTTTGGAATGTTTTTAATACATCAGATCTGAGGCCCATGACTTGCGTGTGGTCTGCAGTTACACGTTCAAATTCTGGTAAGGCCATCTCGGCCTGTCATCCTTCCGAAGTTATTGTCATAGTACCTCCTGCTCTGGAATGCTTATATACGACAAACTGCTCCATTAAGAAGATTTAAGTCGACAAGTTATCAGTGACCTTAAATTGCTATAAAAGGGAATGTTTTATTTTAAGCGGCGTTGGGCTTCAAGGGTTTACTAATTCGCTTTGCACCCCAACCCCTTCCCGCTGCACCCCGCCCCCACATCTCTACCTCCAAATAATCTCAACATCGACGTTTCTGGCTGCTTTGCTCATGGCTGAAACTTTTTACCTTGTTTTTGACATTACTGCGTGGCTTTGGCCCCTGTATCCCTGTCTCCTCACACTGTTTATTCTGACGAATTTGCAGGGGTTAAACATAGTAGTTTCATCTCCTGTTAAAGTGAGGATGCTTCTCTTTCCCACCTAATGATACATGAAGGGAGTTGGACAACCCCAGTGTAAAGTTTGTTGATGATGGAATTCTGTGGTGCTGTCTGAAGCCTGGCACGACTGAGCCGCTCTAAATGGGCACTGTGAACAACAGCTGGGCATGTCACAGAAGGTGGGGCTTAATGGGTTAAATACAGAATGTTGTCCCATCTCCAGGCTGCGGCAGGGTGTATGCATATTGCTAATGTGCAACTAGAGGACATTAGTCTATTAATTAGGTTGATTGACGTTGCTCTTGGTACCTTCAGATCCCCTTAAGTTGACTGTCCCTGTTGTAATTGCATTTGTATAGCACCTAAAACATCTTCAAGGTGTCAAGGAGCATCAGCTGAAGATAGAGCTATACACCACGGGGGAGTGTCTGGTTGAATTGCTTTCATGTCTGTTTGGGAAGTCTTTTGGGGCCATGCTTTTTAGTACTGAGTGTCAGTGCTTGTCAGTGTGATGGTGCAAAGTGAGATCAAGTAGTTGGCAGTAGCTGAGCTACTCTATTGTAAGGCCCCTTGCACCATTCTTGTCTGATTATCTCCTGAGAAATGCCCTTTCTGTTATGTTATGTTATGTGTTTTTTATTAGGCGCGCAAATGCTCCAGCTAAGGAGCGTCTTGGCGCCCGACAAGGCAGCTACACAACACAACTAAATAAAACAGCACAAGCAAACTAACTAAGGAAATAAAAATGTTTTCAAGGCGCGACGAAAAGAAAGCAAATCGCTCATGGCGCGAATTGCCGGGGGTAAAGAGTTCCACAGAGCAGCGGCCCGCACTCGGAATGAGCGCCCACCGGCCCTGCTTCGCTTAAAGCGCGGTACCACGGCCAATTCGAGATCTGCCGATCTTAAAGGTCGTGCCGGAATATAGTTGGCCATGAGGGTCGTAAGAATCGTTGCCGGGGACCCCTTCAAGATCTTATGGGCGAGGCAAAGGACCTTAAACTGAATCCGCTGCGCCACCGGGAGCCAGTGCAGCGCTCGAATGGTGCTGGAGGTAGGACAGAATCTTGGAAGGCCCACCACCGCTCTTGCTGCTGCATTCTGGATCCGTTGCAGGCGCCCGATCTCAGCTACATTCAAACCGGCCAGCAAAGAACTAGCATAATCCAGTCTAGAGATGACGGTAGCTTGGATCATGAGTTGCCGAGTGGGAGCATCGAAAAACTTTAGCACAGGACGGAGCCCACGCAGGATGCCGAAGCAGCAAGCAGCCGTGCGTTTAGTGTGGCATGCAAACGTAAGGGAAGGGTCCAACCAGACCCCGAGGTTTTTAAGCTCGGCGACTGGGATGGGAGCAGGACCCAACTCCTCCGGCCACCATCTCTCTCCCCACAGTTCCGGTTGCCTACCAAATACCATCACCTCGGTCTTACTAGCGTTTAGCTGGAGACAATTGAGCGTCATCCAACTAGCGACCGCCCTCAGTCCTTGTTGAAACCTAGGAGCGTCGACCTCCGCATCCCCGCTGATCGTGACCGCTAGCTGGGTGTCATCGGCATATGACACCATGGTCATACCCCATTGTTTGACAACCTCAGCTAGCGGCCTTACGTACAGATTGAACAGCGTAGGGCTCAGCGAGGAGCCTTGGGGGACGCCCAGGTTCAACGGATGGAATTTTGACTGATAAGGTGGGACGGTCACGCTAAAGGCCCGGTTGGTTAAGAACGACCGGAACCAGTCGAGCGCAATGCCGGTGACACCAGCCTCCTCTAAACGCTGCAGAAGGATAGGGTGCGAGACGGTGTCAAAGGCAGCGCTTAGATCTAATAGCACCAGCGCTGCCGTTTGTCCCGCGTCAAGCACGGAGCGAAGATGCTCCACCATATAAAGCAGAGCCGTCTCCGTGCTATGACCTGCCCTAAACCCATTCTGCGTAGCGTCGAGTATATTGGCTCGACGGAGATGTTCCGAGAGAGCGGCATTTACGTGTGCCTCCATCACCTTAGCCGGCCACGGCAAGAGTGAAATAGGCCGATAGCTCTCCGGCTTGCTTCCGTCCAGGCTAGGTTTCTTCAGGATCGGACGAACCATGGCTCGCTTCCACTTAAGTGGAACAACGCCAGATGTCAGTGACGCATTGACCAAGGAACAAAGCGGGGAGATGTCATGAGCCGCCAGGTCCTTGAACACTTCAGGGCAAAGTGGATCCTCAGGGGACCCCGACTTCACTTTGCGAGCCAAAGTGCCTAGGCTATCAGAGTTTAACAAAGGTAGAGAACATATTCCCTCCAATGGTGGTGGCTTAGATGATGTAATCGCTGAGGGAACGACCACAGGAAAGGCTCGGTAGATAGCATTCACCTTTTCCAGAAAAAACTCTGCCAACTTTTCACAGTGCTCCAGAGAGCTTTGATGAGATGTTATAACTTTTTTGGCAGTGAGGTCTTTCAATACCTTAAAGATAGCCTTTGCTGGGTTCGAGCTATTCCTGAATTGTGTCGCATAAAAAGCGGCACGGGTTCTACTCACCGCCCGATGATACACCTTCACTGTAGCCTGATATAAGACTTTCTTAGAGCTGGAGTAGGCTTTGCGCTTCTGATGTGGATACGAGCTCTGTATAATGTTAGTCGCTGGTGTGGGGCAGGAGTGTGTTGTGGGAGATTGCGGTGACAGATGCTGAGCGCTAAGTTTCTACGAAGGAAGTTATTTTTGTAGCAAGAGATTTTTGCTTTACAATTCAGTGTAGACCTGTGAGGAGCAAGAGACCGAGCCTGTAGTAATGGGCTGGGTCTAAGCCTCCCTGGGTGGATGATGTTGTAGAGGGTGATTTATTGCACTTAAACCTACTTTAATGGGAGAGCCATTCCTCCCTTTGTTTCATGCACTCAGTAAAGAGTTAGATTGTTGTGGGAGGGTTGTAGGTTGAGTACACAATCGTCATGTGGTTTGTCTCAAGGTAAGTGGCTATGTTATGAATGTCTTTTTGCTCACTCTGTGAGGATACACAAACAGCCTTTGGTCTGAGAAGGCTTAATCCAGTCAGGATAAATCTCTTCTGGAAACTCAAGTTATCCAGAATGCAGCGCGTGGCATGCAGTGACTTGCCCGCACTGGCAGCACATTATTTCAGTTGTTACAGTGACTCTTCATGGACTGTTCTCTGTCTGCCTTGTAGCAGTCTTATGAGTAGTATTCAGTTCAAACCCCTTGTGAAGGAGCCACCATTGTTTGAACTAGAGTGGACCTGGGGAGGTCTTGCCCATAGCTGTGTGCAGGGACTGGCTTCCCCTTCCATGGAGCATAAAAACCCCATAATACATGCGTGACCCTAACTGTTGTGCGTGTGTGTGCATGTTTGTTTGTGGTTTTTGTCTCTCCCATTCCAGGAATTGCATATTATCTCTTCCAAGACCACAACTTCAAGAACTTTGCTATGTATGAGTCTCATCCTGTGGGTGTGATGTCCCTTCTTGCTCAGGCCAGGTGCGTAGTTTGTTCAGTAAGTTTGGGGGGGGCAGCTTCTGATTTCCCAACAATCACACTGGCAATGCTTGTTCTTCTTCTCCTTTCATTCATTCATTTGAGTTTCGTTTTTTCTTCCTTTCATTTTCTTCTCATGTATCTTTTTCCTTCACCGCCTTTCTTTTGCCCCTTTCTCTATCTATTTATCCTCATTTATTTCTTCTATTTTCATATCCTATCTTTCTCTGCTTTCCTTATTTTTCTTTCTTACTCTTGCATTGTTTTCTGCACTCTGCCATCCTTCCCTCTCTGTCTCTTTCTCTCCCCTCTTCTTCTAATTTTTCTCACACATTTTCTATCTCTATTTATTTCTCGCTCTTTCTCACTTTTGCTGTCTTAGAGCAAAGAGGCAAAAACTGATCCTCAGGGACCACAAATGTACACTTTTTGCAGTACAGCTCATGTGTCATCAATGCTGTGTGCTGCTTGTAGCAGGAATAGGGTACTCTAGGGGCACTACCCTACGCCCTCACTCTAACTATCACCCTCCCTCTATCTATCCATCGCCCTCCCTCTATCTATCTATCTATCTATCTATCTATCTATCTATCTATCTATCTATCTATCTATCGCCCTCACTCTATCACACTCACTTTATCTATCTATCGCATCACCACAGCATCACTCAGCACCACCACAGAATCACTCAGGGGCACCACAACATCACTATGCGCTACCACAGCATCACTCGTCGCCACCACATCACTCCGCGCCACCCCAGCATCAATCTGTGCAACCATTCAACAACAACTGGTTCAAATATGTTCTCTCAATGTTTCAAGTTTTATTAAAAATGTCACAAAAAGATGTTAATATTTCACTTCTGTTCTTGGATTTTCGTCACAATAAAATACACTGAACATAATCTTCACAAAAGTTATTTACAAAAGTTTAAGCTATTGCCATTATAAATCACAATAACTTTTATTTAAGTATTAATTATTAATTTTTTTTTAAAAACATTGTTATTTGTAATATCAATACATCTAAGTCACGTAAATACAACACATATTGCATTACAAATGCTATAGGTGTCACATTTGCAAAAGTTAAAACTATTGGCATTGTAAATGACAAAGCTATTAATTTAGCTATTTTCAAAACCAACACATAAATAAAATAATGGTCATTTACAATACCAATAGCTCAAACTTTCCTAATGCGAGACCTAATGCATTGCAAATGCTTGTTCTAATAAGTCATTAGATATCTTCCCATTAAAATCACCTGTTAGGAAAACTGACGGAAAACCTTGTCCTTGTACCACCTTTTCTATTCCCTCAAACATTTCTATCACTAGTGCATCCATTTTAGAGCCTGGGGGAATATAAACATAAAAAATGAGGAGGATATTCAAGGTTTCCATAGGGTCAATTGCGAATTTGACCTCGACACATTGAATGTTCCCTATAAAGTGAAGTTGAAGTCTATAAAGAGGGAATAGTTGAAAAGAACAACTTGGTGCTAATAGTTCATAATGAAAACCACATTTTCCCCCAAGAAATATTGGCGAGCCCACTCACAATATATGGACAAATCAAAAAAGATGTAATTGAGGAAGATGAAAAGGAACACATTGGAAAGTATATTAATCTGTGGAAAAACAACAGAGATTCTTCTGTGTCCATGGAACCTTTCATACCACCATATTGTCTTCTTTTAATTAATTATGCAAAAGTGCAAAATGTTATGTTATATAATACATTACTGTCCAGAAAGATAGCATAAAGGGATTATTAATGTGCTGAGGGGAGAGAGACCGCATGGCCTGTGGCTTCTTTTATGCACTTATCGGCTGTGCATAAGCCCACAATACTAATTGTCACAGTAAAGTGCAATGTTTACAACGTCTCTCACAGGGTGTAAGGGTGGGCGCTGAAACAGCAAATTGGGATGTTAATGTGTCGCAAGCTAGAAGAAACTCCTTGCACTTGTCTCATAATCGTTGACGCTCTCCTTTCTGTCCCCGCCTCCCGGAAGGAATCGTTGGCTTCCCATTAAAGTCAGAGGAGAGGTGCAGAAACACGACCAAGCATTCAAAAATGTACTATTCTAACTACCGTCCCAGGATATTTAGGGAAAGTGTACTTTCAGGAGCATAGCCATGCTTTGGGCAGTGCAGCACTAGAGTGGGGGGGGGGGGGGGGGGGGGAGGGGGGATTGGGGATTGGGGATTGGGGGGCAGTGCTTTATTTGTGCCGGTGTTTGCCAGTGCTCAGCGCCAGCACTTATTTCTGACACTGGTACATATTTATGACAGTACACCACATGGTAGCGCGGTCTGCCTATTTGTAAACATCAGTAGAAACTTTAACAATACAACATACTTATAGATTAATAATACCAGCACCTTCAGGCCTTTCTTGCATCTGTGGGTGGCCAGGAATATTGATACGTTTGCAGGAGCGTGACAGACAGTAGTTGTATTTGGCAGCACTGGCAGGACGAGTCGGTGTTGAAAGGGGCAGTGGTCTCCCGAGAAATATCTTGGGCCCTGTCACTTCCTTTTACACAAGTTAAGGACCGATGGGAGGCAGCTAGATTCAGGCCACAGTAACTGTACTTTAACAGGGAATGAGATTTAGGGCTGCCCAGTGAATCTTTCTCGGTGTGACCCAATGCCGAGTAGCAACACTGGGAAACACATTCTGATCCCTTTGCCAAGGAGCTAAAACTTTGTATTTTACTTCACTAATTCCTTTTGACAGAGTGTTGTGTTCTGACTGGGCGTGGTTGGGTGTCAAGCATTGCACACTTGGAACCTTGCCACCAGCTGGAGCAGCCAAACAAAGAAAGCCACACTCAGCTCCTAAGTTGCCAAGACGTTTTGACTCTTGTTCTGCGTATATGCAAGAATGTGGGCTTTGTGGAACTGTCAAGCATGTCTATGGTTGTCATTGCACTAATAACTGCTCGTGTAGTAGCACACATGCAAACTGGCTTATCAACTGTGAATAACAAAAGACTGAGCTTGCAAGGATTCAGGCTTGTGCATTGCAGCTTACATGGAGATGTTTGCGGAGGGTGTAGAACCTGCTGCGCTATTTTTCCTGATTGCAACTGTAACCTATGGGTTAAATAAAATAAATTGGGCAACAGAAGGTGTGGAATCAAGACGACCTATTACCAGAGATTGCACACAGAGTTATCCTATTGTAATTTGCAATATAGAGATCTGCAGCAGGTGCCCTAAACCTCATGGATTCTGACGCCACTTCCAGTGATGCCTTATGCGATGCCAAGCGCAGTGATGTCACTTCCTGTGATGTCTCACTCGCAGTGATGGCACACCTACTGTGCCTAAGTTGAGGAGTCCCCCAACTTATTTTAGGATTTGAGCCCTGGCAGTAGCCACCCTCCCTAGCCCCATATACTGCTCCCTGTGCCAGGAGGTTGTTCTCACCTATGAATCTGTTGTGCAGCCAGTCCTTCAAATACGCATGCGCCAGAGGGCAGGCCCTGCAGTAGCACTCCCCTGCCTGCGCAAACACGGAGCCGCACCACGCCATGTGAAGGAACGCAGAAGTATATGTCCCAAATGGGTCCCACGACAGACAAATTACAAAGACAGGCACATCAGAATCAATTAAAGGGGAACGAGGTGATAATTCAGATGTATGTTCTGAAACAAATTATGTAATAGTTTTATTCTGTGTGTAATGTAGTACTTCCTCAGTTGTGAACAACAGAGTATTGACTGAGCACTGACTTATCGTACTCTATTGTCTGAGTCGCTAGGCCACAATCCCGAGCAGAGTAAGGGGGTGCTCTCCCTAGCAACCACGAAGGCCCTGGTGTTCAGTCTATGTTCCACTTTTCTAACAAAATCAGCAATTGGGCCAAAGAGGGGTGCAGCACAGACCACAGACTAGCTTGTTGATGTGAAAAAGGCCTCTTTATTGTAGACAGGTGCACCTTACATCAAAAATCCTTGGCCTGTGCCGTACAAAACGAAACCTCACTAAATATTTTCCTCCTACCTTACTCCACTCCCCTAAAGTTTTCCCCCTTGCAAACATTTATAAAGTCCCAAACTTGCAACTTCTTAACCTTTCTTCACCTAGCTATCTATGCAACCTTCCTATGCTACTTCCCCTTCCTGCGTGCTCCCGGAGTGACCTTCCCAACCAATAAACTGTAACTGTAAACGGCTGTACTAACTATTACCCAGGAAAAAAGCCCCAATAAAGACCATTGTTAGCCACACCAGCACCTGCTTCAAGTGACAACCAAAATACATGCTTCCCCACCGATCCATCTGTTCCCAACAAAACTACCCACATTCTTACCTCAAACCCTAATGGCCTTCTACCCCCAAACTCTTCCTGGAGATCCCATTAAAGATTAGGGAGGGCGAGAGGGACAAAAATGCTCCCACTACTATGTCCCTCAGTGGGCCGTCGTGTCCCTACCACCAAAATGGTGGCCAGTGACTAAGATGGCCGGCTAAATACACCCCATCCAAAACCAGCCCAACACTAGCCCAAGGCAGCCCAACCCTAGCCCAAGGCAGCCCAACAAGCCCAATTGGGCTCTGGCTGCCCCTCCCCCCAGCCCAAAAGCCCAAAACTTTAAAAATTAAAAGTTTAGAAGATTAATTCTGGAAACTTGAATAGCCACTTGTGTTTACAAAAATAGCCCTAACTCATGACTAAGATGAGAACCCTTATTGGTTGCCACTTTCCATTGCGTCACCTCAGCCGAATGCCCCCATATGATTTGTTTATATAGCTGTGTACATTAATGCTACAATAACTTTACTGATTGGACCTCTTGCTTGGAAGCGGTGAGACACTTCTCGTTTTAATTACCGAACATTTCAAACGCAATTTTCTTCAGTACATTAAAGTATTTTCTTTTATAAAGTAAAGCATTGACTGGTCAATCAATTATTAACTGTTATCTAAATATTTACTGTGTGTTGAAGGTCTAACCTTACATCACTTCCCTGAATAAGCCTTTGACTGGTAGAAAGTCAGGTACAGCAAGAGACTTGGACTTCAGTTTGAGTTCTACAGCAGTGTGGCCCCACGATACCCCAAGTAAATGGCCCCTATGGTGCCCAGCAAACCCTGAGTGCTCTGGGACCCCAAGGTTCTCGTATACAGGCTAAGGCTTCACGTCTATTAGTCTTATTAGCTCATTAGATGCAAAGCAAGACTGAAACACCAATAATGCAATAGGTATTCACATGAAAGCCCAGTATTGGAAGCTGAATCCTGCATTATGTGGAAAGAGGTGTGCACCTACGGTGAACCCAAGCATGCATAGGCTGGTGGCAAACCTCATCGTGTGACTTATGAATGCTTAGCGGGCTGTTGATTTGGGTTGCATTACCACATGTGATCACCACTCTGCTCAAGGCTATTTGAGCATAGACAATAATAAACTTTTATAAACATGCCTAAACATAAAGATATTGGTAAAGCAAATTTCAGCATGACATGTACCACGAAGTAGGACCTCATGTAAATAAACAAACTATTCTCAACAAACAATTCTGAACTCATCTGACACCTAGTCCATGTGACGCGTCATGTCCGACGCTGTCGCTCATTTCTGGCTCCATAACACATTTTGGGCACTGCAATTTTGCTTTTTACATTGCAAGTATAGGCTAAAAAATCACAGTGGGCAAAGTGGTGCTGGGTTAAAAGCCAGACTGGCTGAAGATATCATACATCAAAGGGGACACCATGCAATTGTGTTTCTATAAAACTCTCCATCACAATATCACTTATTTTTAGAAAAGGGCTGCCTTTGCAAGGGCCAGTAAGAGTGAGTGCATGCTGGCAGTATTTAGGGCTGGCAGAAACAGAGCAGGGTCAGCAGTGCACAGCACAACCTTCAGGGCTGGCATCACACAGGCTGGCGCTTTGCATGGCTATCAGAGAGCAACACTGCCTTTATTGCTAGCAATGCCCGGCACTGCTAGGCAGTGTGTATGGTTGGCAGTGCACAGAGATGGTAG
This sequence comes from Lissotriton vulgaris, assembly GCF_964263255.1. Taxonomy (NCBI): domain Eukaryota; kingdom Metazoa; phylum Chordata; class Amphibia; order Caudata; family Salamandridae; genus Lissotriton; species Lissotriton vulgaris. Next base: position 1,865,465,713 of record NC_141693.1, on the reverse strand, counting down.
AGTGAGTAAACTGACAGTGTACAGCATGGGCAGAGCTCCAGGTTGTCAGGTTGGTGAGCATGCAATGTGCAGGGCATCTGGCTGAACGCAGGGCTTGCAGCGCACAAGACTGGTGAAATGGCAGGCTTAATTTAAAAAAGTATTTGCAATGCAATAGGTCTTGCATTTGCAAGAGAGTCGAGCTATTAGTGTTGTACCTATGTGTTTTGGCTTGGAGTTTACTGGACGTATAAGGAGTGTGGACTGGAATTATGTGGGTTGTATTATAATTGTTGTGGACTGATGTGTAAATGTGTGGTGTCTTTTGGAGGTATGTGGTGTGTTGTGGAATTGTGTTGTGTATTTGAAATATGTTTTTTGGTGTGGAATTATGTAGTGTGTATTGGAAATGTGTGAAGTTGAATTGTGTGGCGTTAAGCAAAATTATGCTTATTGGAATTATGTGTTATGGTGTGGAGTGCATTTATGTGGATTGCTGGTATGTGTTATAGAGTGCATTTATGCGGGGTATATTTATGTTTTATTGAGTAGAGCGTAATTATGTGTAGTATAATTGTGGGGCTTTGAGTGGTATTATGTGGAGTGTAGATATGTTGTGTGGTGCAGAATTGTCAATATGAGGCATCCCAACTAAAGGTGTGCACTGCGGACTGGGAACAGAAACCGGCCCTGGCACACTGCTCAGCCAGCCCCCCCTGGGGGGAGGGGTAGTGCAGCAAAGTAGTGTGCGAGGGCCGGTTTCGGCCGATTTTGTTACTGGGGGCCGATATTGCTGACCCCCAGTAACAAAAAAACGGCCCCCCAGAAGTCCAAAATCGGCCCCCACCCTAGCGGCCCACCCGGGAAACGCCCGGTGCCTGCTATGGCCAGTCCGGCCCTGACTGGAACCAAGAAAAAAAGCAAATAAAGCCAGCAAATAGAACAAGCACTGGCGTTGCCAATAGGTCTCGCAGTAGGAAAGTTGAAGCTATTGGTTTTGTAAATTACATTTTATATTTATGTTTTGTGATTTACAATGCCAATACTTTTAACTTTAGCATATGTGACACTTTTAGTATTTGTAATGTCACATGTTTTGTATTGCCTTTACTTAGATGTAATGATATTACAATTAACATTGGCTTTTAATTTTTTTAAATAATTAATACTTAAATAAAAGTGATTGTAATTTTAATGGCAATAGCTTAAACTTTTGTAAATAACTGGTGTGAAGATTATGTTCAGTGACTAAAATCCAAGAACAGAAGTGAAATATTAACATTTTTTTGTGACATTTGCAATAAAGCTTCAAACACTGAGAGAACATATTGGAACCAGTGATGCTGTGGTAGTGCTGAGTGATGCTGTGGTGGTGCTGAGTGATGCTGTGGTGCCCCTGAGTGATGCTGTGGTGGAGTGATAGATAGATAGAGGGCGATAGATAGATAGATAGAGGGCGATAGATAGATAGACAGAGTGACGGCGATAGATAGATAGACAGAGTGAGGGCGATAGATAGATAGACAGTGAGGGCGATAGATAGAGTGAGGGCGATAGATAGAGTGAGGGCGATAGATAGATAGATTGATAGAGAGTGAGGGCGATAGAGAGATAGAGTGAGGGCAATAGATAGATAGAGTGAGGGGAATAGATAGAGTGAGGGCGACAGATGTGTGTGTTTGTGTGTGCGCGGTTGTGTGTGGTTGTGTGTGTAGTTGTTTGAGTGGTTGTATGTGTGAGTGGTTGTATGTGTGGGTGGTTGTATGTGTGAGTGGTTGTATGTGTGGGTGGTTGTATGTGTGGATGGTTGTATGTGTGAGTGGTTGTATGTGTGAGTGGTTGTATGTGTGGATGGTTGTATGTGTGAGTGGTTGTATGTGTGAGTGGTTGTATGCGTGTATGGTGGTGGGGTTGTGTGTGGGGTTGTGTGTGTGTGTGTGTTTGGGAGTGTGTGTGGGTGTTTGGGGTTGTTTGTGGGGTTGTGTGTGTGGGGTTGTGTGTGTAGTTGTGTGTGGTTGTGTGTGTGGTTGTGTGAGATTGTGTGTGAGGTGTGGTTGTGTGTGTGGTTGGGTGTGTGGTTGTGTGTGTGGTTGGGTGTGTGGTTGTGTGGAGGCTAGCCAAAATGACTATGTGAAAGTTTTAGTGATGGAAAAACGACTTTAATAAATGGCCCAAAAATAAGCTATACAAATGACATAATTAGTTGGCCACAAACCAGCAAACCTTCAGAAGTGAGAAACCTCTAAATTGTGTTCTGGCTTAGTTCAACTGCTGATTGCCATCTAATAGTCTTTATTGATATTTGAGTGCCTTCTCGTTGCCCAGCAGCAGGCAGTCCTATGGACTGATCCCAGCCTCTGCTCCTGCTGTGTGATGAGCACTGACACGAACTTCAAAGGACCTGGATATGCTTGCAACCATCATTTTCTTTGGTGGTTGCTGAGGTTGTGGCTTTCTGTTTGTTTGATGCTTATGGTCGTATTCAGTCAGTGTATTGGCCAACAACACCGTACTTGTTTCCACTGTTTGTGCATGTCTGCATAGGGAAAGATGCATGTTTAATAGTAACTATGGAAGGTTCACTGCATATCATAATATCCTTGCACATCACGGGCACCTATTAACGCTGTGTTTCATTGTAAGTGTTAAAAAGGGTTTCAAAGACAACCAGTAACCAAAGACCCTTTTATGTTGCCCGGCGGTATCGCCTCTATGACCCACCAATGTTAATCAATGAAGAAGCAGGCGCTGGAGACTGGAAGGCAGGAAACGGGGATTTTATTCTCTCCGGAGGAGAACACATCAATTCAGACAGCAAGTATCGTCACGAGGTGCTCTAACCACATCTCTGAGGCCTGGCCTCTTATACTAGGGTTTATGACCTTTATTGCACATAACACATTCTCGCAACATTTTGATATTTGAAAGAACATCCTCGGAATCTCCCCTTCAGGCCCGTTCCCACATATATTTACAGTGGGATTCCCCACCCCGGTCACAACAGGTGATGGTTGTCGCACAGCAGGGCATTCCGCCGATTCACGGAATGCATGGGGTTGATCGGATCTCATAGGGTGGGGGCTTTGATCGGCTCGAGGGTCTTTTGATGGGGAGGGGAAGCTTCCTACTGTACGGGGTAATAAAACAGTATCCGCAGGGCCAGGTGGCGGCCTGGGAACAAGGAAGACAAACGGGGACACAGGAAAAGGGGGTTTGCATCAAAAGGATCTGAGGCCATGAAAGGAATGAGGGGAGGTGTCGCGCTGGGAACAGGATGGGATTCTGTGGTGAAGCTGCGCTGAAGAGGGGTTTATGACCCAAGGCATGAGAGAGCGGGGGTTGTCAGCGTGCGGGGGGGGATGCTTGCGAGGTTAAGAGAGAGAGAGACGCGCTGGCTATCAGCGAGGGGCAGGGAGGCCATGGTGCTCAAAATGGCTGCCGCTTACGCGCACGAATGGGCTCGAAAAGGGGCAAGATGGCGCCGATAATGTTGACGTTTGCAGTCTAATCTTTAACAGTCCTCCCTTTTCAACATATCTTAGCCAACTTGCTTACTCAATGTCAATCTTCATCAAATTCCTAACCTCGGCATCATATATTGCTCTCATATGTTCGTTTCCAAAGTCCACAGTCTTAGGGCAAATACAATTTACGCATAATGTACACAGAGGTGGTAGACATTGAATTCCTAAGCATAAACCGCATATTACAACCACAGGAATCAGGATAATGGTGAATAGTCTCCAGCCCCAGTTCTTAACGGTGTTCCAGAACCACCCACCAAGCGACCATTCTTCTTGTTCTTGGTGGACTTCTGAAGAGAGTCTATGAAGATGTTCGATGGCTTTGTACACTGAGGGTGAGTTGTCCGGTATGTACGTACAGCAGCTGGACCCAATAATGCGGCATGCCCCACCACGATCCGCAAGAACCACATCTAGGACAAGGCGGTTCTGGAGGGCCACCAAGCGGACCGCTTGAAGTTCAGCGGTGTTGTTAGCAAGGATACCAGCCGTGATGTTCATTGTTGTCTCAACTGCTTGAGTCAGATGTCGGATGGCACGGCTGTTTGCCATCGGGCCCCAGAGGGGGACAAGTCCTTTCATAGCATCGATGAACTGCGCTCCTGTTGAGTCGGCTTGTTCAATGTCCTTGGCTCGTTTTTGTCTGTGATGATTTGCTGGTGCCACATAAGTCGGAGGAAGGATGAAGGAAATGAAACAAGTGCCCCCCCAGCCTTTGGGGAGCCAGGTGTAAGCCTTTGTGCCGCAGACGAAATACGTGTTTGGAGATGCCACAAAGGAAGGAGGGTCGGTGGAGTCCAGAGTTCTGGAAAACCGGCAAGCACTGTGGCCTACCAGCTGAGTCCCAAGCCCTTCCATGCACATGTGGCCGGTGACGTTGATGACTGACAGGGCCACAGTCAGAGTGGCAGCCGTTCGTTTTCGCAGGTAGGAGAAGGTGGTTCTGGTTGGATTATTGAACACTTGCATTTCAATTTGTTCTTTAGCAGGGATGTCCAAGTGGATTGTGTTGTTGGTGGTCTGCGGGCAGAAGTGTGTCTTTGTTCTGTTCCGCCAGACCCCTTGGTAGAAATGCGTTACGGTTTTGCTGGAGGTGGCATTGTCCTTAAAGCTTTCTTGCAGAAGCATCAGCCAAGCAAGACAGGAGCCGTGAACTGAGAAAGGTGAAGGGATGAATGGTATCGAGTGTCCAGTGGCGTGGGGTAGCAACCCACAGATCCAACAGTTGGTGGCATTGGTGGCAAGGTTGTGCTGGTGAAGTAGTTGTACGAAGGAGTTATTCCAGAATTCCTTTCGCCTCTCTCTGAGTTGGGGAGAGAGCGAAATCAGATAATGTTCCTTCATGGTGGTAGGCTGGGCAGTGGTCAGGAATGTTTCGTGAGCAGGTGCATTTTCTTCCACAATCCAGAGTGTGGTCATGAGGAGAAAGCAGAAAAGGATTGTGATAAAGAGTGCGATTGTCTTTGAGCTGTGGAGTCTGTCTGCTTTTGGGTTTCTGTGGTGGGTATTTCCTGTTGCCTCCATCATCTTCTTATTTGGCGCTTCCATCATCTTCTTATCTGGCGCTTCCATCATCTTCAAGGTGCTCGGTAGCGGGCAGAACCACAGACTTTGTTTTGCTTCTCTCCGGGTAACCCTTGGTAGTGTTTAGGTCACCGTTCTGAGATTTAACTCAGTCCGTGGTCTACTTAGCCGAGGCTCCCTCCTTTCGACGCAGGAAATACCCTTCTTTCGATGGCACTGTGGGATCAGAGAATTTTGAAAGTTCAAGTGTTTCGGTATCAGGATAGCAGGTTAGTGACGGTCGGTCCTTGTTCAGGATCTCTTCTTGGTTGTCGATGTTTTCGGTCGAGGTCAGGGTCGAGGAGATCTTCTTACAGTGGTGTGCATGCAGCCAGTTGCGTTTTCCCTCCACCCGAAGTGCTGTTCGGGTGGTGATGAGGACTTGCCAGGGGCCCGTCCACCGGGGTTCCAGACTCTTGGCACGCTGGAAGTTCCGGATCAGGACGAAATCCCCAGGCTGGATGGTGTGTCCGGGACCCCTGGAAGTGTCAGGGATGGCATGCAGCACCTGTTGTCGGATAACAGACAGTGTTTTAGTCAACTGGCATAAGTAATCAGACATTAGGACGTCCGGGACGTCATGAATGGAAGTTGGTTTCGGTGCAGACCAGACATTCATAGGCCGGCCGAATACAACCTCGTATGGCGTCAAGTGGTGTTTGGTAGGGGTGGAACGCATTGAGAGCAATGCCAGGGGGAGTGCGTCTGGCCATTTCAGTCCTGTGGTAGCTACTATTTTGGCCAATTTTAGTTTCAGTGTGGCGTTATGTCGTTCAACTAGTCCAGCAGATTGGGGGTGGAAGACTGCGTGGAACTTTTGTTTTACACCCAACCCCTTCAAAATGAGTTGGATAACTTCGGCTACGAAGTGGGGGCCATTGTCGCTCCACAAAATTCGACAAAGGCCGTAACGGGGAAAAAACTCCTTTAACAGTACCTTTGCCGTGGCCATAGCAGTGTTGTCACGGGTTGGGTATGCTTCCACCCATTTGCTAAATGCGCACACCACAACAAGTACATATTTCAGGCCTTGACATCTGTCTAGTTGGATGTAGTCCATCTGCAGGACTTCAAACGGGTGATTTGGGACCCCAAACCCTCCCCGGGGTACTACAGTTCCTTTCCCGGGGTTGTGTTGCAGGCATATCAAGCATTGTTGGACCAGACGCTTGGCGGACTCTGTGATCTTATCATTGTGCCAAACTCTGGAGACAAGTTCAATCATGGGGGCTGATCCTATGTGGGCAGGGGAGTGTGCCATAGTCAGTATGGGAATCAGATACGAGTCAGGTAGCAACCATTTGTTTGTGTCTTTTGTCCGCCAGCAGCCTTCGTCATCTTTTAATCCCACCGTGTCCATTCAGTCAGTTCGTGTTGGGTGCTAGCCATTTGAATGTCTCTAATAGTGTCCCTAGCGTCAGACCATTTTTCTGCTTGTGACCTGGTCACGTACATGCGTGTTGTCGTCCTATTTTCAGCTGTCGTTCGGGCAGTGGTGTCGGCTAGTGCATTTCCCTGTCCAACAATGTCTGTCACCCTTTTGTGTGCCTGGCATTTGATGACTGCAAGTTTTTTGGGGAGAAGGACGGCTTCGATCAAGGCGGAGACTAGATCCCCGTGCAGAATGGGGGTGCCGTGTGAGGTCAAGAATCCCCTCTCCCTCCAAAGGAGCCCAAAATGGTGGACCACCCCGAAGGCATACTGGCTGTCGGTGTAAATGTTTGCTGTGGTTCCTGCTGCTAGAATACAGGCTCGTGTCAGGGCAATCAGTTCCGCTGCCTGGGCAGATCGTTGCGTTATGCGGGCTGTCTCGACTACAGTTCGAGCCGTGGTGACTGCATAGGCAGCTGAAGTGGTGCCATCGGGGAGTTTGATGCAAGAACCGTCCACCCACAGCTCTCCGTCGGGGTCGGGAAAGGCCGTGTCTCTGAGGTCAACCCTACTTTTGGTCTGTTCGTCTGTGAGGGTCACACAGTCGTGTACAGGGTGCGCATTGGGATCGTTTTCTGGTAAGGGCAGCAGGGTTGCTGGGTTCAGTGTGGTGCATCTCTTCAGAGTGATGTGGGGTGCGAGCAGAGTCAGTTCGTATCCAGTCAGTCGTGCACTCGTCAGGTGTTGCGTTTTGGTTTGGTTCAGGAGGGTGTCAACTGCATGGGGTACCAGTACTGTGAGGGAATTCGAGAGCACGATCCCCTCACTCTGTCGGATAGAGATCGCAGCAGCAGCTACAGCTCGAAGGCAAGCAGGCAGGGCTCTGGCTACAGGATCAAGGGTGGCTGAGAAGTAAGCGCATGGTCGTTGCTTTGAGCTGATGGACTGGGTCAGGACAGATAAAGCGCACCCCTCCCTTTCGTGAGTGTAAAGGGAGAAGGGCTTTGTGTAATCGGGGGTACCCAACACAGGGGCCGAGCAAAGGGCATCTCGTAGTTGCATGAAGGAAGCCTGACACTCAGGGGTCCAAGGGAGTGGGAAAGGGATATCCTTAGCTAGCAGCGAAAGCAGTGGTTTTACTACGAGACTAAAGTTGGGTAACCACTGTCGGCAGAAGGAGGTGAGGCCTAGTAGGGAGCGGACCTGTTTCTGGGTCCTAGGGATGGGGGTGTCGAGAATGGTTTGGATCCGGTCAGGAGTCAATTTCCTTCCGTCTTTGGACAAAAGGTGGCCTAGGTAAGTGACCTGGGGTTGGCAGAATTGCAACTTCTTCTTAGAGACCTTGTGGCCATTTTCTGCAAGGAAATGCAGGAGTTGAATGGTGGCTGTGACAGCTAGTGGAGTGGTGTCGGCTGCCAAGAGGATGTCATCGACATATTGCACTAACACCACTCCATCGGGTAACTGGACCTGATCCAGTTGTCTCTTGAGGGCCTGGCTGTAGATGCTAGGGCTTTCTGTGTAGCCCTGGGGTGCTCGGCAGAACCTATATGAGCGGGCTTTTAGGGTGAAACCGAAGGGATATCGGCTGTCTGGGTGGATGGGGATGGAAAAGAATGCGTTTTTGAGGTCAATGACAGTGAAGGTGGTGGCAGTGGAGGGAATCAAAGTCAGGATGGTAGTAATGTCCGAGACCACAGGGTACTGGGGTACCACCACTTTGTTGATCTCTCGAAGGTCAATGATGAAGCGGTATGCTTTCTCATCTCCCTCTCCCTGTTTCTTAATGATGGGCAAGATTGGGCTGTTGCAAACGTTGCTAACCACTTCCTCTACCACTCCTGCGTCTATCAGTGATTGGATGATTTCTACCAATGCCTTCTCGCCCTCGGGCGATATCCGATATTGTGGAAGTTTTGGGAGTGTTGCATCTGGTCGAACAGTAATGTGCACTGGGTCGATCATCATGCGTCCTACATCCAAATCCGTTTTGGCCCACAGATACGGAGGCAGAGTGTCGAGCAGGGAAGTGTCAGCGTCGGTGATGGAAAACATGCGTCTGGGGGGGCAATGCCTAAGCAGAACGGGATTGTCGTAAAGGAAAACTCGGACTCCATCTTGGGAACATCTAATCGTTGCTCGGAAGTGTTTCAATAAGTCGAGTCCCATAATTGCGTCAGGGCTATTGGAGGAAAGCAAAAAACGTGGTGTCAGTGGTGTTGTTTTCTAAGTCAAAGAGGATCGGGGCGGACAAAGGGTTAGTGGAGGGCGTTCCATCGAAACCTGTCGATGTTATTAGTGAGCCAGACAAGGGTGCCCTTGGAATCAGTCGTTTAGATAATGCACTACGTGTTGCGCCAGTGTCTACCAGGAATGGTGACTTTGTACCCAAGACCTTAGCAGTGACATAAGGGCCTTGCTGGTCAACATGGAGCTCGACTGGATCCCTCCCTTGCCCTAGGCAGTCCTATGCAAAGTCATGAACATCATCGTAGTCAGATTGCTGGCATTGGTTCTGTCGGGGTCGGTCAAATGTGTTTGGCCTACCTGATCTATCATTAGTTGCGTCGTTTGGGGGCCCTCGCTGTGGTCCCCTATTTCTTGGTCCACTTGCTGTATCCCTAGGATCTCGATTTCTGATGAGTTCCAAAAGAACTGGGCACTGAGATTTCCAGTGGCCCGTTCCTTTACAGAAAGCACACTGGTCCTCCCTAATATCTGTACGTCCAATGTGGGGAGTCGAAGTACGGTCCTTGGGAGGTGCAGTTTTAGGGACGTTCAGCTGATGGTTTCCCCGGTATTGGTCTCGTCCCATAGTCACCCCTTGCAATTGAGCCATCATCACCCTCTCCTTTAAGTCTTTCTTCTTTCTCTCTGTTGTTCTATCGTTTTCGTTTTTCTGATGTTCATAATATTGGGCCATCTGGAGGATAGCCGTAGGTTTGGAGGCTGCCCAACTACTTTCGCTGGCCTGCAGTTTCTGCGAGACCTCCGGTGATAAACCCTTAACGTAATTCTGGACAAACAGATGGTGTCCGGTTGCAGTGGTCAGGTCCTGGCCGCTGTAATCGGAGAACACCGTTTCAAACCGGGAGAAGTATTCCGATACATCCTCCTGAGGTTTCTGGCGACAGGCCGTTACTATCGACCAGTCCACTTTCTTTTCTGGAATCAGGGTTTTTAATTTCTGTACGATTTTATCCGGGAGGTCTAAAATGGCTTTCAAAGGCTTTTGCCCGGGTTCTCGTTGTCTGTCTATGCCATCGAGTTGTGACCAGTTATGTCCAAACAGCTCAGAGTGGTCGACTTTCCGGATTTGCTTCCACACATCAGCTGGTAGACATAACCCGAAAAACAAGTCGATGTCAGCCAGAGTCATAATCGTCGATCCTAGGGCTGTACCCAACTCAGTATAGAAGGCAGTGGGGTTTTTACGTAGGTCAGGCAGAGATTTCCGGAAGGTCAGAATCTCTTGCCGGTCCCATGGTTGGTAGACCCAATTGTACACTACCCTTCCCTTTGCATCTTTGTTGTTCGCGTCATCGTGAGTCCCTTCACCTCGTGGAGGAACCCAGTAAGGGGCAGCCTCTCGTATCGGCATCATGGTGTTAGATCGTTCAGTTTGTGGTTCGGTTGCTACGGATGTTGTGGATTCGATTTTCGGCTTTTGTTCAGTGAGGTGGCGGAAAACCTCAAGCGTACGCGTAAGGAGGTCCGTCACATCACTCTCACTCTCATCCCCGATATCGACCTTCCGGTACAGAGTCGTTAGGCTCTGGGGACCTTTTTCTTGATATCGGTCCTCGTATGCGTTTAAGACGTGGTAACACAGTTGTACAGTAAAGTGTCGTCTGTGACTCCCTGTATAAGAATTAAACACATCCGTGACGGACTCTTCATCTTCCCTCTTCTCTACCAGTATCTTTGCTATCTTATCGACCCCTGCTCGCTCATTTTTGCTTAGTCTGTATGTTCTGGCAGCACCAACCCTTCGGGCCTCTGGGCCGCCCAACGTTGTCGTTTGCGTAGCATCTAATACAAGGAGTTCAGCCGGCACAGAGGCCATGGGGGCTGAAGCCGTGGTGCTACTCTCGCTTGTACCTGGGGGTAGTGGGTGCTGTGCTAAGGGTTGGGAAGGGGCATATGGAGGGGGCATGTGGATGATCGGAGGACCTAGCAGCAGATCATCGTTGGTTCGCTGTTTCGAGTGTAATTCAGGGTAGAGCGTGGAGGGTGTTCTAACCAGACACTGGCTTGACGTTTCTATTTCTAGTGTCTGTTTGGTATCCTCTCTTTCTTTTATCTCTTTCTCTAGTTTCTGGGCCGCTAGGTGGGCTGCTTTCCGCAGCTCTTTTCCCAACCTACTCTCAGTTCTCTTTTTGCGTTGTTCGGCTTCTTTTCGCCACATGCCGAAGCTGTCAAGCATAGTGGGCGTCGTCTTGTTTTTACCAAGGGCTGTTTCTAGTGCGTTTATTCTATCGTCTTCAAAGGATCCTATCAGTGGCCACTGACTTTCTCGATCCTTTTTCGTATATTTATGCCACAGCTGGCTATAGGCTATAGCGATTAATCCATGCTTCATGAACATGTCCTTATTAGGGGTGCCTTCCAGCGGAGCCGGATGGTTCATCTCTAATAAGCGGTCCGGGCTAAACAGGCTACTAACCAGTGGGGAGAAGACAGGCATGACGGATCACAATGGGATAATAGTCAGCACTACCTATCTTATCGCTGCGTGCAAAGACTAGACAGAATATTTCTATTCTACGTTGTTTGTACGTAGTGAATACCTCATGAACCAATCTTGAGCAATCAATGTTAGGTCAAAAATAAAAAATCAATATGGTCAATGGGGAGAATAAGTAGGCTCGCAAAGGTTCGCGTCACCTACCCTTTCACTATCTGCAAAGAGGGGACCTATTCTTCCCTGTTTGCAGACAGAGAATCTCCAGAAAACAATCTATAACAGTTAATCAATGGGGGGGGAGGGGGGCAATTGTTCAAATGGGGGAGAAAGATAGGTCCGACGGGTGCGTACCTATCCTTCGCTGTTTATAAAGGGAGAGCCTGTTGTTTCTCCGTTTGCAGACAGTGAATCTCCAAATAAATTAACAAAAAGTAATACTAGTATTTTCTCATCAATTATCAATCTCTTTCAATTATCAATCACTTTCGCAATTCGTCGTGTTTACACGACCTTACCCGGACCGCATGGACAGTTTCTTGTCTTCCGAATCCAGCGCCCGATCGTCCTCTTCTCTTCGTACTTCTCGTGGCACTCCTGATGGTTCCCAGTCAGGACCGCAGATCACTCGAGAGAGGTCTGTTCGGAACCAGTGAAGTTCGGATGATCGGCTGTCAGACGAGGGTCTATCGGACAGGGTACCTTCCGATCGTTGCAGTCGTTCACTCTGTCGTCAGGACCTCTCCCACTGGATCCACGAGTCGCTGATGGGCCCCACGTTTGGGACGCCAATTGTTAAAAAGGGTTTCAAAGACAACCAGTAACCAAAGACCCTTTTATGTTGCCCGGCGGTATCGCCTCTATGATCCACCAATGTTAATCAATGAAGAAGCAGGCGCTGGAGACTGGAAGGCAGGAAACGGGGATTTTATTCTCTCCGGAGGAGAACACATCAATTCAGACAGCAAGTATCGTCACGAGGTGCTCTAACCACATCTCTGAGGCCTGGCCTCTTATACTAGGGTTTATGACCTTTATTGCACATAACACATTCTCGCAACATTTTGATATTTGAAAGAACATCCTCGGAATCTCCCCTTCAGGCCCGTTCCCACATATATTTACAGTGGGATTCCCCACCCCGGTCACAACAGGTGATGGTTGTCGCACAGCAGGGCATTCCGCCGATTCACGGAATGCATGGGGTTGATCGGATCTCATAGGGTGGGGGCTTTGATCGGCTCGAGGGTCTTTTGATGGGGAGGGGAAGCTTCCTACTGTACGGGGTAATAAAACAGTATCCGCAGGGCCAGGTGGCGGCCTGGGAACAAGGAAGACAAACGGGGACACAGGAAAAGGGGGTTTGCATCAAAAGGATCTGAGGCCATGAAAGGAATGAGGGGAGGTGTCGCGCTGGGAACAGGATGGGATTCTGTGGTGAAGCTGCGCTGAAGAGGGGTTTATGACCCAAGGCATGAGAGAGCGGGGGTTGTCAGCGTGCGGGGGGGGATGCTTGCGAGGTTAAGAGAGAGAGAGACGCGCTGGCTATCAGCGAGGGGCAGGGAGGCCATGGTGCTCAAAATGGCTGCCGCTTACGCGCACGAATGGGCTCGAAAAGGGGCAAGATGGCGCCGATAATGTTGACGTTTGCAGTCTAATCTTTAACATAAGGATCTTCACGCGTTCCTGTTTCCGCGCCTCTCTTGCACGTCGTCTGCATAGCCGCCTGCGCGTGCATCCCTCACTGGGTATTAGCTGTATGAAATGATTACATCGATTCTTCTCAAGCATCTGAAGGGTTTAATGGAGTCGGTCCCAGCCCACTTTTGCCGGCGCTCAGTCAATTGAGGATCGTCTGTGTCTTGAGAGGAGGAAGCCTCTTCGGTCCCCAGCAGATGCTGACACCTCATTACCTCTCGGAGAAGCCCCGCACAACTTCAAGTAGATTAATACATTTCATAAAAAGGATAATGCTAATGGATAAAGTGGTTTGTATTCTGTCTTGGGTTATGCTTTAATAAGCTCGGAAGTGTCAAGCAAATGCAGAAAACAGAAAAGAGAGCGATGAGGGGTGACAGCCTGGCACATATGATGAAAGAAAACAAAGGGACGAATAAGACCGACAAACTGAAATGAAACAAACGGGTAGGCAAATAATCTGGAGAGAGACACAGTTGACCCATAAAGATATAGAGAAAGAGGGAGCTGAGAGAGAAAACAGTACAAGAGAGGGCACGTGATAGCGTGAGAGAGAATTAGGGAAACAAGAGCGGCCGGGAAACTGAAAGTACGGCCGGCCAGCCATGAATAACAAGCAAATGCAGAAAACAGAAAAGAGAGCGATGAGGGGTGACAGCCTGGCACATATGATGAAAGAAAATAAAGGGACGAATAAGACAGACAAACTGAAATGAAACAAACGGGTAGGCAAATAATCTGGAGAGAGACACAGTTGACACATAAAGATATAGAGAAAGAGGGAGCTGAGAGAGAAAACAGTACTAGAGAGGGCACGTGATAGCGTGAGAGAGAATTAGGGAAACAAGAGCGGCCGGGAAACTGAAAGTACGGCCGGCCAGCCATGAATAATTAGGGGAGGAGAAGCCGCAGAGCACATGCTGGGAGAAGCCCTTTGATGTGGTGGCGGCCATGAAAAAATGCAATTAGGAGGGAGGGAGGGAGGCTGATGCGCGTGCTTGTTTGGTCACGTGATTCATGTGAACTTGAAGAAAAACGCACAGAAAAAAGCCTTAGTTTGACGAGTATTTTGAGCACTAGAATTCTCTCCATTTTCCATTCCTGCGGAATGGAAAAGGCGAGACCTTAAAACCAGAAAATGAGAGTTACAAACCACAAAGCCAATGGTAAGCAATGGGAAGATACATTCTGAATGTCCCCAAGATGTCTTTAGCAAACCAGACAGCTGCGACCTAAAAACGGATAACACAAAAATATTGACAGAAGAGAAAGAAACACTGGCAAAGACAATAGGTTTGGTCTTGACACGCTGGTGCAATGGTTTATCTTTTGTTGCAAGCAAAGATAAATAATGACATTATGGTAAAATAAAAATGAAAACATTATGCTATCACCTAAGCATGACTTACTTTATATTTGCAAAAAAAAAACATTTACCATTCACCAACGCAACTTTTTTACCAGTGAAGTATTTTTTCTTTTTAAATAGCAAGTCTTTCAGCTCTGCTATGCATTGTTTTACTATTTGTGAAGGAGATAAGTATAAATCCCCACATTACCAACCTCTCACATTACAGGCAGCTATAGGGTCGCTTAAACATAAATGTTAAAATGGAATGTAGAAAAATTAGGTGGTATGTAAAGTTATTATAAAAAGGTACATGAAATAAAAGAAGCACACTTTGAACCAGCTTTGCTACTGAAGAGAAAGGAACTATTTGTAGGTGGATGAGACCAATCTACAGTAAGATATTTTCCCCATGCAATGGGACAGTTGCAGTCTACAGGCTTTCTAAACAACAGGAGCTGCCATTAATCAATAGTGACATCGGAAGGATGAAAGAGTGAGTTGGCCGTGTCTGAATTCGGATGTGCGACTGCAGATCACATGTAGGTCAGTAGCCGCAGCACAACTCATTTACCCAGAATCACATGCTGCTCAGCCGAAGCCAGGATTTGAACCCGGCTCTGTATTCTCTAAAAACGCTCCATTCCGTGATTTAGACATCCGCCAGGGCCCTTCCGCAAGTCCCCCTGACCATTCACTCATTCGGGTGTTTTTAGAAAGCGTACTCTTCTCTGAACTTGTCCTTCCTCATAAGTGCTTCAAAACCAAGGGATAGTGGTGGCATCATTTAGACATTCAGAAATGCATAACTGAATGTTGTATTATTTTGTTAAGACTTTCACATTTCCGCCTAAATATCCCAACAACTCTCACACGAGAGAGCCCCACATGCCCAATGCGTTCCACTTAAAGTGATGAAAAGACTGCACAAAACATGCAAATGCAAAACAAAGAAAGAATGTTGCAACTCTAAAACCATCAACACGTTATTGTTGAATAGCATAGAAACAAGACAGGCAACATTCAGTGACAGACATGCATTTTTGCCATTGCATGTTTTCGACCGCTGTGATCAACAGTGCAACCCCTACTCAAACTATAGTCCCAGGAAGGATGAAAGGCGGAGTTAGCCCTCCTGTGATTTCAGCCCATGCCACACACGGAGCACACGTCACCAACAGCTGCCCAACTCACTGAGCCATCCTGCTAGCTAGAAGAAAGCCAGCAGGTCCGAGGTAGAGTGTCTCCAAGCCCCACCAGCCTTTCAATAGCACCAACAATCTCCCGGGCAGTGTTGCAGTGTTGCAGCAAGAGACCTGGCGGCCCTCGACTGACCTACATTAAACACCCCGGACTTCAGAGGCACCTGCCTCTCAGCACTTCTACACACTCGAGCGACCGGGGTGTGGGATGAAGAAAAGAGTAAACAGGAGTTCAAAAACTTTCCACTAAAGTGCAAACTCTGGAAGTGTGCACACCCCAATCACGTACAACAATAAGTCAACACTTGGCAGCGGTCCTGTATGACTTCATGACCTCAGGTTGGGTTGTAGATTTCACTCAGCCACTTTTAGGAGGCGTTCCTGCGCTGGAACGACCCCCACCCTCTGCAGGAACACCTACATGTGGCGCAGGGCTTTACAACATGATGCATCTCCCAGATGCGTCACGTTGTAAGTACCCCGCACCATGGCACTGGCTTTGTGCTGCCGCTGCGTTACAAAAGTGAAGCAACAGCAGCGTAAAAGAGGCACGAGGGGCTTGTAAATCTGCCCCAAAATAAGTAGTGCACCAAACTAACTAAATGGTCAGTAGTGATCTAATGCTTGTAATAGGGTCGGTCTCCAGGACGGAATCAAAGAACCAAAAGGCGGGACAAAGACACCCAAAGCACCATAGAAAAGCAAGATTTTATGAGGGGGCACTACAAGGAGCAAGTTAAGAGTGAGAGATGTAGCCAAAGTCCATACACTGATTACAGCAGGTCTCCCAGCAGTGCATGTGCTGTCTATGCTTGACCGAAAAAGGCACTTCACATGATTGGCAGGCAGTGAGATGGGTTTGTTGGCAGTGAACAAGGCTCCCTATGTGCTACAACTATTCACAAATAACCGTGGGCTCTATCCACGGTAGGGAACTAGCGGCTGGGGGAACTCAAGGGTGAAGTGGCGTCCAATCAAAATGTTTTAAACACAATTGAGCCACCCAAGAATCTTTCTCCAGAGGCTCAGTTGAGTTTAAAACTCACTGCGTGCTAGGCAGCTGCAAGACCATGTTCGCAAATAGCTGCTAGAGCACAATTCTGTGTAACAGGCATGCCGGGCTACTGGTGTAATGCACTCCCTTACAGTAGCTCACTGATGTCTGAGTTTACTAAGGCTTTGCGCTTGTGCAATGCTCGGCAGAGTCTATTGAAGGTATTTACCAGTGCTTAATTTGAGCCAGCGGTTTCTGGTGCTCGACACCGGCACTTAATAGTCAGCACTGGGCTCAAGTGACTGTCCACCCTCCCTTACAGTAGCTCACTGATGTCTGAGTTTACTAAGGCTTTGCGCTTGTGCAATGCTCGGCAGAGTCTATTGAAGGTATTTACCAGTGCTTAATTTGAGCCAGCGGTTTCTGGTGCTCGACACCGGCACTTAATAGTCAGCACTGGGCTCAAGTGACTGTCCACCACATGGTGGCGCGGTCTGTCTAATTTTGGAATTAGCTCTACAACAGTGTTTAATAAGTCAACATACATTTAAAAAAAGTATACCAGTCGCTCACACAATTATACCGGTGGAGGCCTGGAATAGTCAGAATTGTCACACTTTCAGGAGAGTGATAACTAGTAGCTGTGTTGGTACTGTCATTGGCAGCATCGGCAGGGGCAATGGATGGCGCAGGCTGCAGTACCCTCCTGAGAAGGGTCCTGACACCTACATTTTTACAAATTAAACACTGGTATTTACAATCCATCGCAGAAGGAGCCTTTCCTCAGTGCGAAAACACCTTTGTGCTGCTTTGCATCGCGTTGTGCCAAGGGGCTGTTACTGGGGTGCATCCATGCAATTCCTTTTAGGTTTTGACGCAAAGCCAATTTACTACGACAGCTAGAACAGGCTTTGCATCAAAAAACGAAGGCTCCAGAAGACGTTAAGAACGAGAAATTAGTTTATTTCTAAACTAAATCCCACACGTTTAATGTATGCTGCAGTGCTCAGGACACATCTAATGCGTGAGATCCTTCTGAGTTTGTCCAGGCATAGGAATTTGTGCTACGCTTCCAATGCAATTCCTGCACTAGACAGCATAAGATGAATATGTGACGTTACAACGCCACATATTTCATTGTGGTAGGTAACAATGCGGACATTACATGATCCGCGTTGTTACCACGCATGGCATTACAACGAAAGTCGTTTCTACCACTTGCACTAGATGGCGCGCTGGACTTAGGAATAGTATAAATTACTATTCCTACTCCAGTTAGCGCAACAGCAGGGAATGTGTTGGTCTTAAAATCCAACATGTTCCCTGGTGTTGCACGCCATCTAGCGCAAGTCGTAGAAACGACTTGCGATGTAATGCCATGGTGTGGTAACAACATGGGCGATGTAACATTCGCATTTTTACCAACGTGTGTCGTACTCACAGCGTTGTAAACGCTGTCTCCTGCACAAGGCAGTGTACGCTGAACCTCCTGAGTCACACAAGGCAGCCTTTTAGCCTACAAGCACAGGGGATGACAGCAGCAGATATGGCTCTGTGCTGTTTTCCCCCCTTTGCACTGTGCAGGACCGCAGATGCGCGAGGTGCACTGCTCTGCATGAATAGTTAGTAAATCTGTCCTTGAGAATCTAACCCTCAGCATACAAAGGATGCTTATTTTCTGCTACGTTTGTTATTTTCATTCTTTCCCCTTTATTTCTTTTTGACTACAGTCTATCTTGCAATAACTTTTCCTTTTGTTGCTGATTTCTCTCTCCACCCTATTCAACTGTCTGTGTTTTTTTTCTGTTCCACTTGCTTTACAGTGTGGGAAGCAGATTTTTCAAGAAGTTGTACCAGTGCAAAGTCACAAAAGGTGACATAATCCAGCACAAAGTCTTGATAAGCTATCTTCTTTCCTGGAACGCTGGAAAGTTGTCATGAAGTAATGCACATGGTGTTTAGCACAACTTTGCAATTCTTTGCCTCAAGGAGGAGTTCCATGGGTGGTACATGGGCATTCCTTTGCAACCACCAATGGGTTTTGACGCAAAACGCTATCTGCTAACAGTGGTAGAGAGGACTTTGGGCCATATGTACTACTGAAATACACCGCTATAGATGTATGCAACCTACATGGAGTACACCATCGGCTAGACAAAATCACCAGGAACCGTCTTGATAGTCTAGGACTCCTGCAACAACGTGACACATACCCGGAAATACAAGGTATTCAAAGGACCCACAAGGTAACCACTGCCCCCAATTATACAACTTTCAGGGTGCTCTATTTAAACACACGCTCCCTAGTCAAACACCAACTGGAAATCTTCACCTTACTCTCCTCTGATTTACCTGATATCCTGTTTCTGACCGAAACATGGATAACCCCTGATTCTGCCCCTGATATACTAGCAGCACTCCCGACCGACTATTATATACTACACACTGACCGGCCTTCAGGCAAAGCCGGAGGAGGAGTGGCCGCCATCATTCATCGTAAACATGACTTTAGATCTATCGACCCCCTCAACTTAGCTTGTGTAGACAACCTAGTGATTAAACTTGACTCAGATCACACATCTCTGATATGTGTAGTTGTTTATAGACCTCCTCAGCCTATGCCGCTCTTTCCCATGTCTTTGAGCGAACAGATAGCAAACCTAGCAACCAAGTACTCCAATATCTTGCTGATTGGCGATTTCAACTACTGGTTTGGGGACCAAACCGGTGGACCTCACTCCCTGGAATTTACTAACCTTCTGACAAACTTTAATCTCACACAACATATCCTCAAGCCAACACACAATAAGGGCCACACATTGGACCAAGTCTGGACAACAAATCCCATAATCTCTGATATGAAGGTACTCCCATGTATATGGTCTGACCATTTTTTGGTCACGTTTGACCTTACCCTGGCAATGAGAACTAAATCCCCCTTGGTCGAGGGTGGAACTGCTAGATGCTGGAAATCTGTAGACTTGTCTGAATTCACTACCTTCTTGGCTGGATCTACTCCTAGTCCAGCCCAGAATGTGGATCTCTTTGACATACAGATCAATGACTGGCTAAAAACAGCAAGCGATCACTTTGCCCCTCCTAAAAAGATCAAAATTAACCGGAAAGCAGAAGCCCATAAATGGTTCTCCCCCGAATTAAAGGATATGAAACTACTACTTCGTCAGAAAGAGAGGAAATGGAGAGCCCGCTACGACCCTGAGGATAAGCTCCTTTATAAACAAGAACAAGCAAATTATAACAAAGCCATTAAGGTAGCCAAGATTGAATATTTCTCCTCCAAAATCTTAACGTCCACCAACAAATCGAGAGAGATCTTCTCAATTGTGGATGAACTTTCCAACCCTGATAGAGTTTCACCTAAACCAACTCCCACTCAGGAACTATGTGATAAACTTAACACATTCTTCCTAGAAAAAATCACAGCTATCAAAGACAGCATCACGTGTTCAGTGTCAGCTGTGATTCCTCCTGACTCTGTCAGGAATACTCATACTATGGACAGTTTCCCTACAATCGATGCAGATTTACTCACCTCCTTGATGTCCAAGGTCAAATCTGGATCCCCCCGGGATTGCTGCCCCCCACATATTATGAGAGAAGTTTTTTCCATTATTCCTCAACCTGCTCTGTCCCTTTTAAATTCTTCACTCACTCAAGGCTGTGTCCCAAAATCATTTAAGGATGCCACTGTGGTCCCCCTGATAAAAAAGGTCGGCGCTGACTTATCAGAGCCATCTAACTATCGCCCCATCTCCTTGCTTCCTTACTTAGCTAAGGTTTTGGAGGCACATGTTGCAAAATCCTTGTCTGCCTTTATAGAACAGACCGAACATCTAGACCCTCATCAAGCTGGCTTCCGCCCAGGGCATTCGACTGAGATGGTCATCTTGGCAGTCCTGGACGAGCTCCGCAGGGAGGCTGACATCGGCACCCCCCAGGCTCTAGTCCTCCTGGATCTGTCTGCCGCGTTCGACACGGTGGACCATAAGATCTTGTTAGACCGTGTCGAGCGCGCAGGCATCCAGGGCAGGGCCCTAAGTTGGATCACCTCCTTCCTGGAGGACCGTACACAGGCTGTTCGCCTGGCAAATTTTACAGCGCCAGGGCTGAATATCACATGTGGGGTTCCCCAGGGCTCCTCCCTGTCCCCACATTTGTTTAACATCTATTTACTCCCCCTAATTAAAGCCTTAAAACAGAGGAAAGTAACGACCTTCAACTACGCAGACGATCTGCAGCTTTCCTTTACTATAGACAACTCCACTGAATCCATCTCCAACTTTCAGGACACCATGGTGTTCATCCGCAACTGGATGGATTATAACCATCTAAAATTGAACCCCGGAAACACCGAGGTACTGCTGATAGGAGATAGTCGCATCTCCTGGGGCCCTCACTATTGGCCAGCAGAACTAGGGACGTTCCCTAAACCCTCCTCTTCCGTAAAAAGCCTAGGGGTGACCATTGATAAAGATCTGTCCCTAAACACTCAAGTGGGCTCAGTTGTCTCTAAATGTTTTTTTCAACTGCGGAAGATCCAAAAGATACACCACTTACTCTCCCAGGCAGCACTGATACAAGTTGTGATTGGCCTAGTCTTATCCCATCTAGACTATGCGAACTCAATCTACCTAGGCCTCCCCTCCTATCAGATCAAGAGGCTCCAGCTTGTACAGAACCAGGCAGCCAGATTGATCTATCAGCAGCCCAAGTGGCAATCGGCTAGAGCTCTGATAAAAAAACTCCATTGGCTCCCACTGCTTCAGCGGGCCACATTCAAAACTGCCTGCCTCACATTTAAATCTTTAAATTGTTATAGCCCAATTTTTATCAACAATCTGATACTGAGGTATGTTCCAACCCGTGATCTCCGTTCCAAACATCAAAACTTGTTGGTGAGCACAAAATTCAAACGCAAACGACACGGTGGGTCTCGATTTGGATATTTGGCACCACAACTATGGAACTCACTCCCATGGGAGATCCGTTCTTGCCCTGATCTACTTCGGTTCAGAAAGCAGCTTAAGACATGGCTGTTCATACAGGCACATGAGTAACCGTCCCTTTTGAAGTCATGTTAGAACAGTTAACTCACAACTGCTCAAAACAGCGCCATGAAACCTTGGTCAAAGTGCGCTTTATAAATTGGTTATAACATAACATAACATAACATGTATCAATGTTAGGTTTTGCGATTTTGAAATAGCACATTTTTTGAGAATTGCTATGTATGTAGGATTTGCAATACATTTTGTGAATCCTACATATTCCTTAATTGCGAATTGCAAATTGCAAATCGCAAATTGCGATTCGCAATTAAGGAATACCTCCCCATTAATTCCTATGGGCCTAGAGGCCCATAGGAATGAATGAGGAGACACCCAATTAGAGAATCGCAAATTGAGAATGCAATTTCAAGTGTGCCAGGGTCAAAAGGACACCCTGTTGCACCCTTTAAATGAGCATGGGTGCACATGTGGCGCACACACATGCCCTGTGTGTGTGCCACATGCCACTTTGAGAAATGCAAAAATTTGCATTTTTCAAAGAAATCGCAAATTACCACCAACCTGTAGTTGGTGGTAATTTGCGATTCCTTATGCAATATTCGCACAATTTGGGTGCTTCATACATACCATTTAAGAAATCGCAATTTGCGATTCCTTAAATGCATTCGCAAAATAACGAATCGCAAATTTTGCGATTCCTTAATTTGTGAGACAGTTGTGCTTTCATACAAAGCACTAGGCCAAATTGCGATCCCAAATGCTGAAATTCTGCTAATTTTAGCGTTTGCGATCGCAATTCGCCTTGATACATATGGCCCTTTGTCCCAAAACATTACTTGTGCTTGTTGTATTTTTCTGTCCTCTCCTGGCTCAGATCATCCATTCTTACTCTGTCCCCTTTCTCATTTTCTTTCCTTGTAGCACCTCCTCCTTTCTGTCTGCCTCCTTGTATGCTTGAGTGCTGTAGTAACATCACAGAACATTTGAATACTGAGCCTGTGCATATCACAAAGCAGAGAGTGCACCAGCCTGCAACAGCAAATGCGGGGCCCAGAGGTAGAAAGGGCAGGGTTGTGAGGGGATGGCATGTATGTGTCTATGTACAGGGCTGCAGTTGTACATAGAAGCATGGACACCTGCTTGACAGAGCTCTATATAGTACATGCCCGTCCACAGTCATTTCTGTTTTTATAAGGCTGCATGTACAGAACCACCAGTGCACAGGTCTTCTTGGAACACACTTAGTGTCAGGGTCGGATGGCCGTAGCTGGCATAGGTCATTTCTCCAGGAGGCTGGGAGCATGGGGGTCAGTTTGAGGTCTTGATAAACCTGCAAAGATGGGCAATCTCGTAACGCGTAGTCCAACGCGTGACGAGACTGAACATCTTTGCAGGTTTATTAAGACCTCAATCGTACATAGAAGTTCAGTGAGGGAAGATATTTGCTACTCTCTATATTGCAGATGTTACACTATCGACTGAAGGTGGTACGCGTTTCATATGGACATAGATCTCCTAATTCCATAATGTTCTACGGTCGTGTTTAGCCTTAAGAAACTCCTTTTGGACGAAACACGTGTCGGCTGCCTATTTCGGATGCTATGAAAACCATAATTTTGAAATAAAGGATACATAAAGAAAAATCAAGATTGCTATATGGACTTCTTATCTACTTGAGTGGCTAACAGCCAGTTACACTATATTGGACTTCTTTTTGTGCCTCAGCATTTGTGTTACTTATTTTGTAAACCTCAAGTGGTTTTCTCCATCTTGAGTGTTGATCCAGCCTCCTATCAGCAGAGGGTGGCTTTATGCTTGGATAGCACTACATTCTACTTACATCTAGAGGAGTTACTTCCCGACGGACGAAAGGGGTGGATGTGCATGTGTAGAATTGGCCTCTCTGCTTTGTTGCTTTCTTGTGTATTGATAGTTTAAAGAAATACCTTCCCATTGGGTGTGGATTTTCTCGTATTAAATCAATGGGGCAATATTTTTGTAAACAATATTCAAGACACAATAATTATATCAGACGATGTGCTGACAACACAAAGTTAGACTGTAAATGTAGAAAATGTAGAGAGAATAAGAACAGATCTCTACTGAAAATGACCAGGGCAAAGAGGAAAAGAACATAGCTAGATTGGGAATGAAAAGGGTGTAGAGAGGAAAACAGACAGAGCTGCACTAGAATGTAACGATTGAAGTGAGGAAAATAACTGAGCTTTACTAGAATGTAATGTCTATAGAGAGGAAAAGAACTGAGGTACACTAGAATGTAAAGACTGCAGGGAGGAAAGAACAGAGCTATACTCGAATGTCAAGACTATAGAAAGGAAAAGAACAGAGCTATACTAGAATATAAAGATTGCAGGGGGAAAGGAACAGAGCTATACTAGAATGTAAAGACTATAGAAAGGAGAAGAACAGAGGTACACTAGAATGTTAAGATTGCAGGGAGGAAAAGACCATATATAGTAGAATGTAAAGACTACAGAAAGGAAAGGAAAGGAACAGAGGTGACCAGAATGTAAAGAATGTAGAGAGACAAAGAACAGAGCTTTACTAGAATGCAAAGATTATAGAAAGGAAAAGAATAGAGGTAGACTCGAATGCTAAGACTGCATGGAGAAAAAGGACAGTGCTATACTAGAATGCAATGACTATAGAAAGGAAAAGAACAGAGGTACTTCAGAATGTAAAGAATGTAGAGAGAAAAGGAACAGAGCGATACTGGGAAAGTAAAGGTCAAAGAGGGAAAAAACTGGGCTAGACTAGGAATGTTATGAGGACAGAGAGAAAAATAATTGAGCTAGACTGGGAATGGGATAGTAAAGAGTGCATACAGCTAGACACTGGCGAATTAAAAAGAACAAAATACATTAATAGTCTGTTTGGAACTACTGAAAAAGAGAATGTTAAAAACTGAGGGAAAGAAAGTGAGAGAAAGAGAAGAGGGGTGCAGAAGGGAAAGAGTGAAAGAGAGGATGGGGTAGACTGGCATGCTAACACGTCAGGGTCTATTCACAAAGACATTTGTTAGTACATGAAGTAGTATTCTTGTAGTACTGTTTCCCATCCTCACAAATGCCATTCACAAACCTCTAGCCAGAGACCTAGCTCTCCGCCTCTCCTCTGTGTGGAGACCGCCACCACTCGTGCTGGGATCTCCAGAAATGGAGCTCTCCATTTTATTAATAGAGGTTGGAGGCACAGGGGAGTGGTAGGAAAACAGGGAATATCTTTCACTAAACAGGAGGGGGCTAGGGAAATGTAAGGAGAAACATTCAAATGCAAAAACACACCCCAAAAATGATTGAGACAATTCCAATTTACAAAGGTGACACCCACACCTTCTACAGTAGTACTACTGACAAAACAGGCTTCAAACTACTCCAGCCAAGCCTTCGAGTAAGTAAATAAATCACACATTGGGAGGCAGTAGCATGGTAAGGCACTCTGACAGAAACCATTGGAGGAAGAGAATATCATTAATATCACACAGGGAATAATATAAAATAATGTATTTAAAAGTTAAACTCGAACCCTCATTTTTTGTAAACGTGTCAATCATAAAACTAGTTTTGATCATTGTTTCCTCATATTTTACATGTTAATTTTCTTTTTCAAGACTTGAAAACATATTTTATATCATAAATCTTTGATATAATATATTATAAAATGTTGATTTAATATATTTAATTGGTTTGAAATTGTATGTATTAAATTAATTTGATAATGTCACAGTAATCGAATACACATCTTATAACCAGGCTTCAAACATATTCAGCACACATACAACAAGGCAGAGGAATGTTTAAAAAAACGAGCTAAATCTTTTTTTTTATTAAAACATTTTAAGTTAAAAAATACTGTGGCAGTAATGTAATAGACATGTACCCAAGCTTAATGTACATTGTACACACATGATACTGCAATGGGGGAAGGGATATAACAGGCAGGACTGTCTTACACCCACCGATACCTGAAAGGTGAGACACTCCATTGAGGCTCGATGGAGGCAAGACATGTAGTTCATTGTAATAGTTTCTTTTTATTATTATTTATTTTTTATTTTTGTAAAGCGGTTCCCCAGCTTCGAGGTCGACTGCTCTAGCCATAAGCTAACAAACTATGATCAAAATAATGCTTAACTACAAGGTATGTCTCCTTCTCAGGAAGTCCTCTTACTCTTGAGGGGGTAGGATGCATCTTACATGAATGAATGAATTTATGATTTATACCGCGCTCGAATGCCCAGGGGCGTCTAGGCGCTATTCCATATCTGGTATGCTGCGTCTTGTGAGTCAGGTAGTCCCAGGGGAAGAGGAGTTAGATGAGGGTTCAAGTTATAAGTTTGTTATTTCTTCATGTCAAATTCATGTGAGTTGTGTGAATTTTGGCTCAGGTGTGTGGTGTTTTCTTTCCATTCAGTGCAGGCCCCTAGAAATCCATAAACTGGGGATCTGAGGAGATAGAGGACAGAGTTTGATAGCCAACACCAGGCAGTCATGGTCTGGCTTGAGATGCCAGACTATAACCGAGGCAAGGAAGAATAAATAGCCTCATATAAGCACCAGAGAGATATAAAGAAAGGCTGAAAGCATAGAAGCACTTAGAGAGAGGGTGGACTGAAGAGATAAACTGGGGTGAAGGGTAAAAGTTGATGGAGGAATCGTGAGAGTGAAGACGGGCTGGGAGTTCAGGTACTGGTATGGGGGTTAGAAGAGAAACAAATCGGGAATGCAGAAAGAGACTGCAAACAGAAACAGGAGGAATAAAGAGGGGCAAGAACTGGAAGATGAGAGAGACTGACAAGACAAGGACAGAGAACTAGATAGCAGTGAGTGAAAGAGCGAGATAATTAATAGAAGACAGAAAATGAGAGAACGAGAAAAAGAAAGGAAAATATAGGAGAGAAAAAAAGAAAGAACTATAGTGGAATACAGAGAATGAGACAGTCAGAAACTGAGAACAAGAGATAGATGTAGAAGAAGTAAGAGCGAAAGTAAGGAAAAGAAAGAGGATGAGCAAAAGTGAGCGAGGAGGAGAAATTGAGAAAGGGAACCGATAGTAGAAATAGAAGGTGAAAGAAAGGGGAGATATGAGAAAGAGAGAGCTGTGAGATGGTAGGGTGTGTGTGAGAGACAGAGGGTAGGAGAGCGAAAAAGGTGTTGAGAGAGAAACAAGTGAGAGAGCAAGAAAGAGAGGAGAGACAGAGAGCAACAGAACAGAAAGAAAGAAAAGTGGGACAGTAGAGAGAGAGAGAGACTAAGAAAAGGAGACAGACAGACAGACAGACAGACAGACAGACAGACAGACAGACAGATAGATAGATAGATAGATAGATAGATAGAATAAAGTATCCACTGCCGTACATGATAAGGATACCGCAAGTCACAGAGGAATTTTACAACCATAGAGAGGAACGAACCTAAAGGCCTTGATAAGGTTATGGAGCTCCGAGGTGACTTGCAATAGCCTTATCAAGTACGGCAGTGGGTACTTTATTCCATATAATATATGGTCACGCCATCTCTTTTCCCACAAACAACTTAAAACCTTGGCGTGTAGCTCTTTCAGAAAAAGAGAGCATGTTTTCAAACATGACGAAGAAAAAGAGAGCATGTTTGCAAACATGAGGAATAAAATTAGAGCATCTAGTTAAAAAATAAAACTCCAAAAACCTGTTAGATATTTGGTGCAAAAAATATTTTGAAACATTTCAATATAACACAGTTGTTAATGCTTTTAAAAAAAAGCTGCAGTGTGTAGAAACATGCGGAAAGATAATAACTTTTCTATAATTATCTATGGAACACAAGAAATAATCATGTCCTTTCTGCTAGTCGCTGTAAGCTAGAAAAATAGAACAGAAGAATGAAAAGCTACGTTTCATTTTTGTTGCTTTAAACAGCTGCTCCATGACCTGACCTGTCTTTCACCTTGGCTGCTGGCTCTGGCAGTAGGCAGTGTGACCAGAACTTGGCAGCAATAACTTATTAAAGTCAAGCACTGACGTCTTTTCTTTATAATCTTCGTCCCTCGTGGCAAATATAAAGAAATTAGAGATGTGTATTTATACTGGGATTGCAGAATCCAATGTATTACAGATAGATAAAGAGGGCTGGGAGATGGAGAGATATACTACAGAGAGAAACGTAGAGACCGAAAGCACATGAGAAACAGAGAACAGACCACAAATACAGGGAGGGTGAGGGGAGAAAGTCGGGAGAGAGAGTAATGCAGAGGTACTGCACTGCTGCAAACAGGCACACAGTGCCACCCCGGGTTCTGGGCATTGGCACCTGTGCGCTACCAGTATGGGGTCTGTCTCAGAGCAGGCAGCTGTCTGTTCACATGGTTGTCTGACAGGGCATGGCAAGCGACTTGCCAGGCACTGGAGGTGCCCAACCAAGGCATGATGTCTTACAGAGGGGCATGGTGGTGGGTAAACCAGGCGTATCGATGACTCACAGCATATGCCAGGCAGCTGACTAGACTCAGGGCAGGTGGTGGGGCAGACGGCCAGCTCAGGTCAATCAGAGGGTAGACTATTCAGCTGCTCCTGGCCCAGTGTGTGCCAGGACAGCTGATGTCTGCTTAGGGACGAATGGAGCTGTGCGGGGATGACACAGCAGCAGAGGGTGGCTGTGTAGCAAACATTGAAAATATAATCGCCTTTACGTGATCTGTCCGGAGTGAAAGGTGCCATTTCCACCACCATCCCTCTCTATCTGTGCCATCTTTCCCCAACGCCCAGTATGCCATCTCCTCACACTGCAGCAGGAATGTCACACACTGGACACCAGTGCCAGGTCTCTCCATTGTCAGCACCTTGCTGTGTCAGCCAGAGACGTTTAAGGCATGGGCAAAGTAAGCTCACAAAAATCTTTAAATTCCAGCTACATCATCTACACAAGCCTTCACGACTGACAACTGACTGGCAAGCCCACCACCTCCAGTGGCTCTTGGCACACCCACAGCCAGGTCCCCATTACGGTACTCAGGGCCGGCTCTAGGCTCATGGTGGCCCTGTGCAGGGAGCGTAGGTGGGGGCCCCGGAAGAGGGGGTCCGGACGGGGCGGAGCTCAGGAAGGTGTTTTAATAATACGTCCAGAAAAGTCGTTAGATGATTGACCTCACTGTGTCTGTCACTCACTATCCTCCCTGCGTGTCTCCATCAGACAATCTCCATCACTTCGCCCAATCACTCACTCGCTTCTGTTTGTGTCTCCATCACACAATATCCTGTCTCTCTCCATCACTCATTCGATATCACTCACTTTACTCCCTGTGGGTCTCTATCACACAATAACTGGTCTCTCTCCCTCCTTCACTCTGTTGCTCTATCACTCACTCTCCTCCCTGTATGTCTCCATCAGATTATCTTCAAGTCTCTCTCCATGTCTTCCTCTCTATCACTCACTCTCTGTGTCTCTCCATCACACAATATTGTCGTTGTCTCTCTATTCATCACTCCCTCTCGTTACTGTCTCCTCACTGTGTCTCCATCATATAATATCTTCTTTGTCTCGCTCATCACTCATTCTCTATCACTCACTCTACTCTCCATGAGTCTCCATTAGATGATGCCCTTCGAGTCTCTCCATCACTTCCACCCTATCACTCACTCTTCTGTGTGTCTCCATCACAAAATATCCTCCCTGTCTCTCCATCAATCATTATCTATCACTCACTCTCCACTGTGCGTGTCTCCATCAGACAATATTGTTGTTGTTTCTAGCACTCTCCTCCCTGTGTCTCCATCATATATTATCCTCTTTGTCTCTCTCATCGCTCACTCTTTATCACTCACTCTCCGCCCTGTGTGTCTCCATCAGATCATCTCCTTGAGTCTCTCCATCACTTCCTTTTTATCACGCACTCACTCTTCCCTGTTTCTCGCTTTGTCATTTCCTTCCATCTTTATCTCTCGCACTCTTTTCTTTCCGTTCTTGACCACACAAAGGTCTCTTCTCCATCACTTATGTCCACTCCTGTCCCCATCATTCTCTTTCTCTGTTGCTGCCTCTCTCTGTTCATCACTCCCTCTAGTCCGTCTCCTCCACCCTCCCTGTACTCACTCATCTTTTTCTCAATCACTTCCTCTCACACTCCCTGTTTGTCTCCATCCATCCCTCTCCGTCTCTCTTTCCGAGTCCCTCACTTCTCCTTGTTCTCTCCCAGTCCCAATTCTTCGGTGCCCTCGCAGTTTTTTATGTCATTCCCTCTATCTGTAGTCTTATTCCCTCATCTCTTTCTTCGTCCTGTACACTCTCTCATCAGTGCCAACTCTTCTGTTTCTCCTTTATCAGCTCTTGAGTGTCGACCTTTATTTCTCTCTCTGTCCTTTCTACAACACTCTCTTCACTTTCTCAGCACATCTTTCCTGAGTATCTTTTTTTATTCACTCTTCCCCGATCTCCTTATTCGGCGCCTCGTCAGGGGTAGTAAGCGCTATATAAATACAATTACAGTGACTTCTGTAATGGGCGGCCACTCCCTCTCTCTCTGCATTGCTGTCTCCTCTCTATCCACCTTTCTCTCCTCGCCTCTCTTACCCTTCTCGTTCTATGTCAATCAGCTCCTTCATGCTCTTCGGGACCTCTGTGCCCTGCCTTCTGTTCACTGATCACCCTTCCCAGTCTGTCTCTTTCACCATCACCTCCTCTCCCCTCTCAGACTTTCCTATCCTTTTCTCCCCCTCCAAGGCTTCGCCCCCGATCTGTCTCTGCCCCTCGTCCTCTCCACCTGGCTCATTTCAAGACACGTCCACCTGCTCTCTACCCTCCTCGCAGCCCCCAGCTCGAGCTCTCGGAAGAGAGTACTGTGCTGAGGGGCCCCCTTCAGCTCGGGGCCACCCGCACTGCCGGGGCCTGTGTTACACCCTGCCTGGAACAAAACCATCAGGAGTCAGGAAAAATACAGGCCTCGTAAAGTACTCATGGTTTTTTCAACCTAATGCACCGCCCCCTGTAAAAGAACCTGACCGATGCTGTCCCAAAATGACATACATGATTACTGGACGATTTCCTGCTTATATAGCTTTATCTTAAGTGCTGCCCATTGCACATTATGTATACGTGTCACCCGACCCGATTCTGAAGGGAGACTTCCGATTTTTGAAACGGTCTCCCCCCTTCTGCTTCCATACAAGTCAAGTCAATGGTGAAAATACTTCCCACACATTTTTTCAAATTCTCCTACTTTTCAGTTTTGAAATATTGTTATGAATGCATTATATGACTATAACAGGATTGAAATGTGCATACATTTTACGAACATCGGATTCAAACCTGCAAAGTACAAGTGTGCGGATGTGATACATGAGCAGGCTGGACCGTCGGACTAGGAGTCAGACTTGGACGCAGACTCACATCACGCAGACTCACATCACGCAGACTCACCTGACCTGAGGTCTGGGGCCCAGGCGGGCCTGGCCTGCAGCTCAGAGTTCTGTTAGACGCAAGCGGGACGGGCAGAGGCTGCGGCCAGCGCGACGCTAGCCAGGTAGGGGGCCGGGGTAAAAATAATTTAAATGACAGCCCTGACCTGCGAAGGAGCGTTGCTGTGCGAGGTCTTCTCTTGGATGTCACAGCCACACCTTACCTCATCTCTAAAGCGCATTTTTAATTGCGTATGCGCATGTCATGACAAATAGAATCACCAGCCCTGCCCCCGCCCCCCCCACCCTGCACAACGCGCAGACGCGTCCTGGGACCGGAAGGGGGAAAGTGAAACCAGTGCGCACCGTGCCCGCGCGCACCCACCCCGTTATTTATTTAATTTAAAGAGAGCCTTGCGCACCATTTCTTAAGGCCCCGCGCACCACTGTAACTATCTTCAGGGGCCCCGGCCGGGGCCCCGCACCATTTAACATCAGCGCCCCCCCCCCCGCACCATATGCAAGAACCTCAGAAGCCCCAGCCGGGGCCCGCTCACCATTTGCAAGAGCCTCACGGGCCCCGGCCGGGGCCTCCACACCCCCATTGTAACTATCCTGACCTCAGGGGCCCTGGCTGGGGCCCCCCGCACCATTTGCAAGAGCCCCAGGGGCCCCGGAAGGGGCCCACGCACCATTTATAAGTGCCTCAGGGGCCCGGGCAACAATCAGTTAAGAGCCTCAGCACGGGCCCAGGCATGCATGCCAAGGCTTGCGCACCACCACCATTTAATTTTTTAAAGAAGCCGCCGGGCGTGCAGTGCGCCCAGCGCTCAGCGCACCATTAAAATCCACAATGTATTTTGAGGGGGCCGGGGCCCCTGGAGCACGGGGCCCCCCGCAATGCGGGGCCCTGTGTTACGCCCCTGCAAGAGATTGAACACAACGCTGCCATTGCTAGCAGGGGTCGCAGCCGGAGGCCGCCAAATCCTGCCAGGGGGCCGCCACTGCCACGATTATCAGATCCTTCCGATCCGATCCTCGTCGTGGCGGCCCCTGGGGTTTGGCGGCCCTGTGCAGGTGCACACTTTGCACATGCCTAGGGCCGGCCCTGCGGTACTGTACCATGCTGAGAGGAAGAAGTAAAAGAAAAAAAAAAAGCAGCAGATCTTCTCCATCTATGCATCCAGGGTCTGAATCGACAATCATCAGGACCACCCCAACCGTACTCCAATTCAGGGAGGAACAGAAGACACACCACTTGAAGTAACACTACATCCTATCAGTGGCGGCTCCCCCATTGGGGCGTGGGGGAGTCGCCGCCCTGCTTTATCGTAGTGGGAGACGGCAGAAAAATAAATGGTAATAACTACCATTTTATGTTTATGCTTCTCGCGCTACGAGAAAGCAGAATACGGACTGTTTGGGCAGCCTGAGGCCGCCCAAACAGTCAGTATGTACAACAGTGGACAAGCCACTCCCCCCTGCTCTCGAGCAGGACCACCCACTCTCCCTTTTTCTCTATGTATGCTGCTGCGGCCTCACCAATCACAACACTGCCATTGCAGCGTTGTGATTGGCAGATGGGAGGGAGGGAGGCTGGCCTTCCTGATGACGATGAGAGCTGCAGCCGGAATTGAAAAATGCAGGATGGCGGGAGTCGGGATACATCCAGAACAGAAGCTGAGGTGGCGCAGGACGGTACTTTTTTTACATTTTTTTTTTTTTAAAGGAGAGAAAGATACTCGCAGTTTTGTAGACAGCAGGAATGCGTGGTGTCTACCTGCGGCGTTAGTCCTCTCGCACAACTTGTGCTGACACTGCCTCCAAAAAACCCGGAAGTGAAGGGGTTTCACCGGGTTGAATTTACATCGTAATGCTTCCATTTCCCAAACAGAAAGACTGCGTGAACATAACGCTAGTCTGTTTTCTGAGCAAAGTAGTCTTTCTTTGTGGGTAATGGCTAACTTCATGATAAACAATTCAACCCGGGGAAAGTCTTTCAATACACATCACAGGAAGTAATTTGTTGTTTCTAAATTGTTAAGTAACATTTTCGATCTAATACAAATTCATTACAAGATATTTGGATACAATAATTTTTCTGAATATTGCTCGGAAAACAGACTAGCGTTATGTTCACGCAGTCTTTCTGTTTGTTGTGCGAGAGGACTAACGCCACAGGTAGACACCACGCATTCCTGCTGTCTACAAAACCGCGAGTATCTTTCTCTCCTTTTTTTTACAAATCTCCCCATTTAATTCTTATTTAGTAGGCATCTTAGTTCTCCAGATACACCCGTTGAAGAGCCAATACGCTGAGCTCAAGGTACGTTAACACGCAATTGCGCATTGCCTCGGCATGCGGCGATAATCTTATTAAGAACGAGGGCGTCTTTTCAGAATATCTGCGCCATTGCTCTCACTGACCCATCTAAATATTTTACGAGCCGCTCGAGAAATGGTTCTCCACGTGCCTCGTGTTCTGTAGAAAACTTTATCGAGAAGCACTTTACATGCATCGAGGCTGCTTCCAATTTAAAATGAGTAGATAGAATACAAAGGTATACACAAAAGAAGAGAGGTCAGTTGTCTCAACAACCACAGAGACGGAGCAACACAAAAACAGGAGGTTACCTGGCCCAACTTAGGTAGGTAAGAAAGCCCTCACACACCGACCTGGTCAGTGTCATGCTTCATCATCGGGCCCCACCAAAGAGGCCGAGTGCCTCTTTGGTGTGCTGCGACGCCAGAAGACTGCAAAGCGGGTTGTGTGAGTAGGCGTGCAGTGAAATTAAAGATAAAAGTGCCTTCAGAGTATCTATAAAAAAAATTTAATAGTAGATCCCTATGACACGAGTAAAAAATATTTATGTGTCTGAAATTACAGCCAAATTTAATAGTTTGGTTAGTTCAGAACAATCATTAAATCAGTCAACATGTTTCTGCCTCTGGAAACGGTGTCAATTTACCAGGCATTCTTCAGGACTTGTGCTAAACCCTGGCGGTGTGGGCTCTCTAAGGCCCACCCTTACCTAGGGACGTGAAAGTGAAAAGTAAAAAAAAAAAAGGGGGGGGGGTGTAAAAAAGTGCAAAATGGAATGAGCAATTGCCCATTCCTTGATACTCCTGATTTAGGAGTGTTACTGCACTTTTTCTTTTGATGCTAACTGCACCATGGGTCTCGGGAGGTGGGTGGGAGCGTAACTGGCACACCGCCCTCAACGCTCGGCACCCTCTCTGCACCTAGCTTATCCTCAATACCGGACCCCGGACCGAGAAGCACTTTACATGCATCGAGGCTGCTTCCAATTTTAAATGAGTAGATAGAATACGAAGGTAGCCAAAAGAGAACAAAACAGCATGATATTCACCATTTTTATGAGAGCAACGATACCCAATTCACATATACCATTTTGTTGTGAATGTTTGTTGATACCTACGAGTACAAGCCGATAACAAATGCTATCCTGTAAATAAATGTTTAAGTGTGACAATGGAGCCTTCTGAATGAGTTGAAACTACCAATTGTGGTGAGGTTAACAAGTTTCGCCAAACTTTAAAATTTAACTTTTGAGTTACAATGTTTTGATCGGAATGACTACAACGTCAATACCAAAGGATCTAGTCCTTTATTTGTGTCCACGATGTTCCTCCCCCCCTCACTTAATGTCCACACATTGTTCATTTTGTCTTACAGGTACAATGAGACCTTCATGAAACCAAAAGAGATCAGGCAATATTATTTCCTTCGCTTTCACCCTTATAACTAGATAGTATCTATTATAAGACACCATTTCACGCACTTAGGTCCTGAAGAAAGCCCAACAGACCTATCTAGGCGAAAAGGGCTGAAACATGTCGACCACTTTTTAACTACCCGCATAGGTGCATTTGAATTCATAAACAGATTCATCCAAAGCACGTTTCACTGAACGGGTTATCCGAATCCAGATTGAATAAAAGACTGAATCTGGTTGTCCGGATATTTTAACTTTAATCTTTTTTGCACTATCACATCACTTATCACTACTGCTTTTAACCATGGGTAAGAACCTCCGGGTGGAGGCTGCATAACCAATCAACCCAATGATTAGGCACACACGTGTATGAAGAGCGGAGAACCAAGATATACCGCTACCTCGATCTTCCCAACACGTGCATGAGGGTTTTTGATTTGGACACACGAATCGCAAAGACCTGCATACCCTGGTTATGCAGGACCAGTACACCATAACAGTGTCATATAATAATCTGTACCTAAAACAATAGTAGTGAGAAGTAGTATACATCAATAGATTACATTCAAGATTGTTTTCTCGGACTTCAAATTCAGCTTTTGACCCCATACTGGACTGTGGTCCCTTTTGCTGAGATCATGCTATACAAATATCACATTATACATACCTATTGGGATGGGAAATGTTCCCTGTATGCTGAACGGATGTGTTCCCATACCATGAGTGCCCGATTGTGTGTATCTGGTATTCTTTTTTTCATTTTTGCCCCTTGTGTCAGACTCAGCTAGCATGTGTGCAAAGGTCTAGACCTTCACCTTACAAGGAGAGGTCCTAGATGTGTCCTTTCACTTGGAGGGGCGCACCAAGTGTACCCTCATTTGTAAAAGAGGACTATTGCCTATGTCACTGGATTTAGTACATAGAGTGGTGGCAGCAACATAACATAACATAACATAACATGTTTAAAATCTCAAGGAGTGGGACCGCCCAGCACCACCAAACCCATTGGTTGAACCGCCCGCCTGATTAGGAGTTTTCTCCTGTCTGGGGCGCAGTTCTATGGCATTCTCACAACAATGCCTATGTAATAGGCACTGCAATGGGAACGTCGTAGTCAGCACCTTCACGGCATGGACTGCTGCAGTCCATGCTGTGCAGGTACTGGGGTGCATGCACACAGGGGGGCACACCGTGTGCCACCCTGCATGCACCCATGGTGCAGAGGCACAAGAGTGCCCTTTAGGACTCCCTTTGTTTCCTAACCACCACACTTTTCATGGCGGTTGCACCACTATGAAAACTCTGATGGTGAGGAAACTCAGAATATGCTTAGCGGAGCCGCAGCCACCTCACCAAGCATATTGAGGCCTCAAAACCGCTGCTCCACTGCCAGGAATCTCTGATCCATGCCGGTTGTGGTGGTCTCAGGGCGTCCAGATTGCCCTGGTCGTAATAGGGCGGTCGGGAGACCACCATCACCATGCCCTGCCAATAATAATAAGGCCGATGACCACACCTTTTGATAAGGGTCATTGGAGAGAAGGCTAATATGCATGATGTGTAGGAGTGAGCCAGAGTAATGGAAGGCATTGGGATCCATTTTGGATACCTCTGGACCGCCCTTGCACAAGATAGTGGGTGAGGACTGTGCTCCTTCACAGCGGAAGTGTATTGCTCGCGTTCCTGCAGCTGGAGGGCAGACACATAGAATATCTGCGGGGGAACTGTCTTCGCTCCCCTCACTACACTGTCTAGGAGTCCCTTTGGATAGCAAGGATCTACTGATTAGTCTTCCTGAACACTGCTATTACGGTAAGGGTTCAGAGAGCAAACTCTGTTGTGAAGAGTGAGGAAGCTTTTAGTTGGGTTCTGACTTTTGTCTTTCCATGGTTACTCCATCAGTTGGGCTGATAATCAACTGCGCACGACATGGTGAGACCGCTCCATCGAGGCCACTTTGACCACAAAGTGAAGGCTGGGCGGGTTCTCTTCGGAACATAGCCCTGTTCCCAGCGCAGCGGAAAGCCCACTAAAGACTGCCAAGGCAACGCTGTTCTCACAAGAGTGTGGGCATGCTGCCGGACTCCAGGTAAGCCCTGAAGTGCCCAAATAGGACTTATTCATACCTTAAGGGGGTAAAATTAAAAGACTAAGCAGACATCTGCATTTATGGTGATTGTACAGCTCCTGAGCCTTAATCACAGTACACTGACAGCCCTTAGAGAGAGAGAGGGGCAATCCAGGGCAGAAACCTAGAAACTGGGAGAAAGGGGACAGAGAGGGAACGGCGGGTGCAGGGCCTGTCAAAGATAGCACCGAGAAACACTGACTATTGTAGTGTGTAGTATGGTGTGTAACTGTGTGAGTACTTTATTTGTTGAAAATATAAGCAATGGACTGAATGTTTGCTTTATTGGGTTTGTGGGTTGATTGTTGAACTCTGAGCTTGGGCAACCTCATACTGCCTCCCTAAAAAAGCCTGTATCTGCTCACCAGGCTACCCCGAGAGTCAAGTGGCTGCACTTGGCCCAGTTTGCAGAGCCATAGTAGGACAGGCCCAGGGAATGAAGTAAATGAACTCAGTCCCCATGGCTGATGCCCAGGCACCCTTGCCTGCCCCAAGGCCCCCTAAACGGCGTCCGACAATACATAACACAGAAATCACTAAATGTTGGTAAGAATGAGTGTATGAGTTCCCAAATGTAAATAGGGGAGTACTACACAGCACTCTGCACAGTTGATTTAGACGTATTGACTTTGAATATTTACACATATTTATAATTTCAGGCACATGGACAAAGTGTTTTGCTTATATTTATTTAAGAAATTGCCTTAAATCCATTCTAAATTGAAACACACATAATTTATTTCAACTTGCACCTCACAAAATAGACCTATGTAGTTATACAATGATTTCAACTAATCGACTTACGTATTCACAATATAAAAAAGAATTTTTGATTAACAATAAATAATTGTCCCGATCATATCGCAATATAAAAATAGCATATATTCACTCAATGATTTGAAGCAGTAGTATTTTACGCACCACATTCGATAAATAGAGGTTCAAGTTACAGAGGTTGGTCTCTATTAAACAAAGAGCAATATAACAGCAGATGTGCAATGTCTTAAGAATTATTTGCTATCATTATTTCATACACTTACAAAGTTACTACAGTCTCAGAGGTGTAAAATGTGTAAACGTACTTCAACCAAGCCTTAGAGCCAGTGCTTAATTTAAGCCGGTACCTAGTTCTCAACATCAGGGCTTGTAGCAGTCTGCCACATGGTGGTGCTATTAGCCTCATTTTAAAATGAGCACAACAACAGTTAAAAATGGGTATTGACTGCTGCCCAAGACATTCTTCTAGCATTGGGGGCCTGAAATAGGCTGAATTGTCACACTTGTAGGAGTGCAATGTTTAGCAATTGTGTTGGTACTGCCAATGGCAGAATAGCAAGAGGAATATGTGGTGCAAGCTGCAGTGGCCTCCAGAGAGGGCCCTGTCACTTCTTTTTTTACAAACTAAGCACTGCTTAGAGTAACACAAGTGGTCACTCAAAGATAGATGCACATCCAACAGAAAAGACATTGCGCACTCCAGTGAAAGGTTATAAGCTATTTCCGTTTATTTTTCCACAAGTAACAAGATTACTGGCAGACGTGTTTCGGCCCACTGGTCTGTATGGACGCGTATATTTTTTAAAAACAGCCTCACTAACATTTTTATTTAATATGAATGATTTTTGTTAAAAAGCAAGTGTTTAATGTAAACATTTTAAATGCAAATTTGAATAATGTTTTAATATGTAATGTAAGCAATGTATTTACTGTTGAGAAAGAAATGGCAAGTAATATCCCTGGATGAATTTGTTGTGACTCGGACCTACGAGTATTTTGTTTGTTTTCATTTTGTCACATGGTGCACACAAATTCAGTTAAAAAGAGGGCATTAT
The DNA here is from genome assembly GCF_964263255.1 of Lissotriton vulgaris. Classification (NCBI taxonomy): domain Eukaryota; kingdom Metazoa; phylum Chordata; class Amphibia; order Caudata; family Salamandridae; genus Lissotriton; species Lissotriton vulgaris. The sequence goes on along the minus strand of NC_141693.1, from coordinate 1,865,427,235 downwards.
GGGAAATACTTCTGATGTGTGAACAAGGGCAACCGCCCGAAACGCGTCGTCTGCCACGCTGCTGTAACTCTCTCGGAAATAAATTACCTTTTGCCATCATTTGGGATTCGTGGTCTTTCTGTGCGTGATCGCTGAAACATTGGTGATTCCGAATTGACCTTCTGTTGCCGATTTAACTCGCGGAGGGTGGTTGCCTCCGCCACGAATCCACTTCCCTGAAAGATGTCCGTTGGTTTCAACCAGCTCTTCATTTGTCTGTGGTAACAGAATTTCGCAACGGACCCTGCCTGCAATCACCATGCCCACACTCTTTTCACCGCATTGGGAACGCCGAAACGGAAACGCAGAGACGGGCTTAAACCGCGAAGAAAGACAACAGCGGCAAAACCGAGGTGTGCACGTCCGAAAACAAGGACAACGCGGTGAGTGTGGTGCTCAAAACAGGCGGTGGGGAGGACATTGGCCAAAGAGCGACTATAGTTATCATCTAGTTCTCACTTGGAAATATAAGTTCCGTGATGGAGAGTAATACAGCAGAGCGTAGGCAGCTGAAATGTCGGATGAGACTGTAAAAGAACGGGAAATGGCCTCATTGGAGCTTTTCCAAAATCTGCCGTGTTTCGAAAAAAGGAGCAACTGCAGGAATCCCAACGAGTGCACAATCAGCTCCTATATCTAACGAGGCACAAATAAAGAACATCATGAAGCGCATGGAGAAATGCATGAAAAATGAGTGCACAAAGTGGTGGGAACACAAATCACTTTCAATGTACGTAGCTGAAGGGCGGGACCCACGTGGACTGAGAATTCTTTTAGCACCAAGCTACGACCAACCACGCCCAGACATGCTAAGGGAGTGGTGGTTAACCAACTTGGACTCTTCGACAAAGTTGATCAAAATACTAATTAAGTATGCGGAAATCGATCGCCTGCAACTTTTAAAAGACATGGAGAGCATAAATGAGGAACTGACAAAATTTGAGCCTAATGAGCTGATACCAAAACTAAAAAAGGAAATACAGGAACGCCTAAAGGTACACGAAGAGAAAATAAAAACGAGAAAAGCATGGAAATTTGCACGTGATAAAGACGATTTTGAGAACGGCAAAATCTATACATTTGCACGCAAGTTTGATAATGCAAAACGCCTGAAAACCAATCAAAAAGAAACCCCAGCAGGTACCACATCAACAACAGGAGGTGGTACAAGTGGCACAATACAAGATATAGAAGCGGGGGCCAGTGAGACAGAATCCAACAGCAGCAAGACCAGCAATCTGTACTCAGATGAAGACCCCAGGGGAGCAACAGGCACATCAGAACCTCAACGTGTACTAAATTTAGGTGAAGAAGTTGATTTTTTAGTCAGCGCCCGCCTACAAAGCCTACACTCGCACAATCGGCAAACGCAGTATCAAAAGGGCAAGAATCAACAGAAGCCGCAAACAACGCCGGAAAAAACATAAAGCAAAACAGCAACAAAAAGAAAAAACAATTCTGGCGCAACAACAAAAAACAATAGGGGCAAAGAACAACACTATTGTCAACCTATCAGCGGTGGTATTAACAACAGCAGAGGAACAACTGCTGAGCTTAGGTCTCACCTATTGTCCGATAACAGACTTCAGTTATACCTCCACCAGGATTGATGTCTTACTATACATTCGAAAATTAAAACTGCGAAAGTTTTTCAACATAAAAGAAGGCCTTAATGAAGTTGAAAGTAATAACAAGAGTGCACCCACCACAATGTTGGAGGCGCGGGATGCAAGAGGGCTCCTTACTCTACAACAATTGGGGGACTCCTCCAACATCAATGATGATAACACCAATGTGTCCACCCAATAAGAGTTAAGAGATGCAGCTATACATCCAATTGGAGCAGGCACAAGCCCATTCAAACCCGCTTCCAACTTCATTCCTACCATGCCAAGAGATGCTATCGATTCATTTCACGAGGTAGTCACGGCAGACCACAAGAGATTATATCATCAGGTCAAACATCGGAAGAGAATCAAAACTTCAAAGGAACAACAATACTGGGCTTTGGTTAACAAACTGAAAAATGATCATCAAATTATTGTGTGCAGTTCAGACAAGGGAGGCAACATAGTCATCTGGCCCCAAGCACAATACATTTACATACATATACACAATACACGTGGAGAAGTGTGGCTCACTGGTTAGAGCAGGCAGACCCTGAAGCAGAGGTCAGACCCGGGACCAGGGTTCGATTCCCGACGCGGCAGGGTGTTGAGCTCAAATGTCCACGGACTCGATAATTCTCGCTTCGGTGCCTGACCTAATCATGGGTTCACACTCTGCAACTCTGGGCATTAAGCTTGCTTAATCTCCACAACGGCCCCCTGCGGCGGGATGCCTGGCTTTCACCTTGGGGATGCCCTGTAGGGGCTATCTCACAGGGAAAAACCAGGACGGGTTCCCAAGGCAAGCGCGGAGATACCCCTTCGGGGGTCGATTCTGGCGCTATATAATAAATATAATAATAATAATAATAATTGAAGAAGCTAACAGACAACTTTCTGACATTGTCTGTTATGAAAAGACTAGTATAGTAGCGCCAAGAAACTAATCAGTGTTAGTGCGCTCAATAAATGACTTAATAACATAACATAACATATAAAAGAATACAATTTGGCTAGAGAACAATTGAAGAAACTCCTTTTCAGATACAAGAGGGAAGGATTGATCTCTAGCGAGGAGTTTAAATTTCTTCATGTGGAACAACCAGTTTTGCCCAGATTTTAATACATAAATGTAGGTCTCCTGTTCCGGGAAGACCGATCATCTCGGCCATAGACACTGTAACGGAACACCTAGCACAATATACTGACTATTTTCTACAATCTCTCGTCACTAATCTGCCAACCTACATAAGGGATACGGGCCATTTCCTACAAAAGCTGAAAAACATTGCATGGACAGAGGATTGCATACTGGTCACGTTCGACATCAAAGCCCTTTATACCAGCATAGATCATCGTAAAGGGCTGGAGGCACTGGACTATTTTTTGAGTATAAAACCAGTGCATTGTTATAACCACAACAAGATGCTCAGTGAATTTGTGAGCTGGTGTTTATACCATAACTACTTCTTGTTTGGCAATGATGTCTACGTGCAGAAAAGGGGTGTGGCCATGGGGGCCTGCTTCTCACCCAGCTACGCGTGTCTTCACGTTGGCTGGTGGGAGAAGCGGGTCCTCATGGGGATACATCATGCAATGTTTACAGCGAACGTGGTTATGTGGGTTCGTTTTATTGACAATGTCTTTTTAATCTGGAGAGGGAGTGAAGAGGGCGTGAAAGAATTTATTAAGATACTTAACAACAATGAGGACAATCTTAGGTTCACACACAACATCAGTAAGACAGCTGTGGACTTTTTTAGATGTCAGGGTCTTTCACAAAACAGGACAATTAGCCACTACCCTCCACAGAAAGGACTCGTCGTGAAACACAACCCTTCATGCCACGAGTGCCCATCCCCGCCATGTCATAGACAATATCCCTTATGGCGAGCTACTTCGACTGAAAAGAATCTGTAGCAATGAGGAAGAGCTGAAAGTTTGCACTGTTGAAGCACTAGACAGATTCAGGGAGCGAGGATATAGAGAAAACATATTAAAAAGAGCGGTAAATAAAATGCAAATAAGACCTAGAGAAACTCTATTTAAACCAGTGACATCAAACACAGTCACCAAAGTAGATTCGGCTGAATCTACCATTAGATTTATCACCGCATATAGCTGCCAGGACAGGAAGATTCGGTCCATTTTATGTAAAAGTTGGCCTATATTAAAAACTGATGCGGTGTTATCTCAATATTTACCTGCCCAGCCAGATATTACGTTTCGGAGGGGACCCTGGTTACGCACATACATATCCAATCCTTGCCCTGAACTGTCCAGAAAGAAAATTTGGTTTCCACCCCGGCTGGGGTTTTATAAGTGCAGCAGTTGCAGGGCCTGCAAATTTGGAGTCAATACTCAACATTACAACACTCCATAGTAGCCCAGTACCATTGCCAATTAAAGGAAACTACGGTTGCAAGACAGAGTATGCTGTTTACGTCCTGGCATGTACCTGCGGCCTGAGATACGTGGGAAGTACCAGGCTTCCGGTGCATGCCAGGATATTGCAGCATATTCGGGCAATCCTCAACAATGACAGCTCCTACCCGGTGGCTAGACACTTTAAAAGTGTGCATGGCAACAATCTCCAGTGTCTAAGCTACTATGTCCTCACATCAGTGCCTAAACCTAGAAGGGGAGAAGACCGGGATAGGATGTTGCGGCAATTGGAATCTAAAATGATATTAGAATTAGATTCCAAGGTACCCAATGGGCTTAACACTACGGAAGACATGTATTATTTTCTGTAAAACCATCATTTGTTTATCAATACAGGCTCCGCAGTTAGTTAATTTGCTAACACCTCCCTAACATCAGGTAGATTTTGGTTTATTGCTTCAATCTAAACCTTCCATTTATTTGTCAAATTTACTATCAGTCTCAGTCCGACACCCAGAATTGATCTTTATTTGTTCTCTTTTTTCTAATCATTTGAGGCAGTGATGGATCGATGATTCTCCTGCGTGATATTAGTCACATTTTTAATATACACCACATGTAGGTCATAGTGGTCATTATAGTAGGGGTTGCCATCTAAAATAGATGTCCCCATTTTGGGGTATTCTGTAAATATAGGATATTACTATGTTTGGACTACAATGAAAAATTGGGTTCTGGATAGCACTTGAATATCTGTTTGTGCTATATTGCACATTTGAGAGTCAAGTTTACATTACTATTGCATTGCACCTTAACAATGGTATAGCCACAATGATGAAATCTTATAATATTTATATTTAAATATAGGGTTTTTAAGTATGTACATGATTACTTTTTAACCATGAATTGATTTGTAGAGAGATTTTTTATATACATATTTATTGAATTTTTTATATCTATGTGTATATTCAATGTGGTTTTACTTCGGAATTGCAATGTATTTATTGGTAGTTTGCACATGCGCAATTGCACAAGCATAACGCACTTTATAGATACTATTCCAGAGCAATTTATACAAATACGCATTTATGCAGGTATCAAACAATTGTTGTCAATCAAAAATAAATGTAAGCAATGTATTTACTGTTGAGAAAGAAATGGCAAGTAATATCCCCGGATGAATTCGTTGTGACTTGGACCTTCGAGTAATTTGTTTGTTTTCATTTTGTCACATGATGCACACAAATTCAGTTAAAAAGAGGGCATTATGGGAAATACTTCTGATGTGAACAAGGGCAACCGCCCGAAACGCGTCGTCTGCCATGCTGCTGTAACTCTCTCGGAAATAAATGACCTTTTGCCATCATTTGGGATTCGTTGGTCTTTCTGTGCGTGATCGCTGAAACATTGGTGATTCCGAATTGACCTTCTGTTGCCAATATATATATATATATATATATATATATATATATATATATATATATATATATATATATATATATATATATATATATATATATATATATATAAAGTTTGGAGCTCCAACACTTTTTCTGGGTATTTTACAGGAGGTCTTTAATATTTTAAAATGTCGACTTGCAGTCACTGGTCTAACTTAATGTTTAGGTCTCGGCCTAGGCAACGCATGCGCTGTCTCGCCGAGAGATGCTCTATACAGTATAGTGGGAGAAGCTCTGCCCAATTTCCAGCTTTCTTTTTAATTGGTCGAAATCGTAAATGCCACATTCTGAATGGTGTTTACCTTGTTAGTCCCTCCTCCTAACATCCATGGCGTAATTTGTACACATCCGAGGCTATTGGCCCCTTTACTTAACATTATTTTTGTCCCTGTGTTTTCCCCGCCCGCATACACAGTCCATGATTTTTCGCAAAGCAATCATCCCCCCACTCCCATTTCTGCCTTTTTGCCCGCACACACAAATTAAATACATGCTTTTTAACAAAAATCACTTCATATTAAATAAAAATGTTAGCGAGGCTGTTTTTTTAAATTATTCTTTAAACAATATTATTTGTAAAATAAATTAATATATTTAAGTCATTAATTATTGAATACCATTAAATATGCTGATTTATTGTGCTGTAACATTTTACTTTAGTAGTCCTAGGTTAAAAAATAGATTTTGAAACATCTATTTACATTTTCATTTCATATTAAACTTTTTGTAATACTTTTTTTAAGTATAATAAACTTTAATACATTTCCCTACATTTCCCCCTACGGAGCAATCGCCACGGTGGCAGAGATCTCCACTTGCTTCTGCAAAGTTAATAATAATAACTTTACACTTACAAATCCCGTTGTAGGAGGCTCCACCCCATGATTTAAGAGGTTAGAGATATGTAGGTCTACACCCAGGGGCAGCTGGTGAGTTTTGAGAGTAGCGAGGCGTAAATGTTGGGGTCAAGTGTTATGTCTCAAGCAAAGCCAACGAGCCCAATGGACAAAAGGAGGGGTTGAGGGGGCTCTCCCAGAATTTTTTTTAAAGAGTTGCAAATGGTATATTTTAAAGCTAATTTGACAAAGAAAAAAAGTTTATAAAGCAATAGTAAATATGTAGTCTGGCAATATTTAAAACACATTACATTTTTAAAACACATTAAAAACAGCCCCTTTTGTTTTTGCACTAAATATGCTCCATGTCTCAGTCTGTCAATGGGTGCCAAATGATGCAGTAATTCCCGGGCACCTTATCATGTAAGGGGCTTGGTGGTAGACAGGTAGATGGGAACTGATCTGTTTACAAGACATTTGAAGATGTTGGCTTGGGAAAGAACATTTAGCGACTGAAAGCAGTCGCTAACGTCGCTATCGCCTATTAGCAAGGCAGGCGTAGCGTTGGAAATATTCGCGCGAATATCTCCAAATACTAACACCTGCCCAGACCAGTTCTTACCCATGTTATCCAATGGGAGGTGGATAACATGGCTAAGAGCATTTCGTCGCTAATGCTGGATATTTTAGCACAATGGAGAAAAACGTTGCTAATAACATGTTTTCTCCGCTAACATATCCAGCGATAGGCAACAATAAAAAAATAGTTGCTAAGCCTATTTAGCGATAAATATTGCTACTTGTTGGTAATATGCCCCATTGTTTCCTCCGTGGGGACACCACTGTCAATACCACCAACAAAGCTCCCTTGGAATTAAACATAGTCAAGTGGGATGTGAATTAGTGGGATTTTTTTAGTTACATAATTAGAATTCCCCTCTGGCTCTCTTTTGTAGCACAGTTCTTAACCAGGTGAAAGGATATTTCCAGAGGGACAAGCAACAAAAGCACCACCTTGACAAACTCACCTTTTATTCTACCCACTTGGCAATCTACCCACAACAAAATGGTAGCTGGCTGAATTAGGAGAAAAATGTTTTCATTTACAACTGGTGTCATTCTCTCTGAAGCACCCGCCGCTTGGGACGACTCCTGGTGGCCCCCCGCCCTAGGCAGCGCACCCAAACCAACAGACCACGCACGCAACCTGGGCTTCATCCTGGACTCCTCCCTCTCCATGACCAGACAAGTCAACGCCGTCTCCTCGTCGTGCTTCAACATCCTGCGCATGCTACGTAAGATCTTCCGGTGGATCCCCACTGAGACCAGGAAGACGGTCACCCAGGCCCTCGTCACCAGCCGGCTGGACCACGGCAACTCCCTCTACACCTGAACCACCGCCAAACTCCAGAAGAGACTCCAGCGGATCCAGAACGCCTCAGCACGACTCATCCTGGACATCCCCCGTCGCAGCCACATCTCCGGACACCTGAGAGACCTGCACTGGCTCCCGGTCAACAAGAGAATCACCTTCCGTCTCCTCACCCACGCACACAAAGCCCTACACAACCAAGGCCCAGGATACCTCAACAGCCGCCTCAACTTCTACGCTCCCAAACGCCAGCTTCGATCGACCAGCAACGCCCTTGCCGCCGTCCCCCGCATCCAAAGAGCCACCACAGGGGGACGGTCCTTCTCCTACCTCGCCGCCAAGACATGGAACTCCCTCCCCACCCACCTCTGCCTGACCCAGGACCACCTCGCCTTCAGGAAACAACTCAAGACCTGGCTGTTCGAGCAGTAACGGACCCCCCTCCCCCAGCGCCTAGAGACCCTCTGGGTGAGTAGTGCGCTATATAAATGTGATGATTGATTGATTGATTGATTGATTGATTGATTGATTGATTGCTGCTGGCCCACCAGCAGCATTTGGATTTACATGCCCTGGGCACACTCAGTGCACTAGACTAGGGTCTGACAAGTAAACCAAACAGCTAAACATGGAACCACTGATTAATAAATTAATTTACAATAGGGAGCACTTGCACTGTGACACTGGATAGCAGTGGCACAGTGCCCAAAGCATCTAACACCAGCAAAAATACATGAGGAAACAGCAAAAATGGAAGGGAGACCCACGCCAATGGTGCCAGGTCTAACAATTCCATTCTAAACTTTTGGCCGGATCAAAATGTTAATCGTAAAATCACATCAGAGACGCATCAAATACAATGCTTGCAGTTAAAGTATGTGAATATCGTCAGGGCGCTGGGGGCTGCGTAATTTACAGTCCATATTTATGATTTTAGAGGCCATTTTTGGACCCCTGGCAGCCTAGTTTTTTCTCTTTTCGGGGATTTCCTGAGCAACAGACATCTATTTTACGTCATTTTTTCCTGCAGTCGCACAGAAGATGAGGACAGTGGGTGCACAAATTGGCTCGCCAAAGATGCACTAATGAAAGACCACGACCCCCTATCCGCACACGGAAGCCAACCATGCTGCATTTGGTGTTTCAGCTATGCCTGATCAGACACTTCCAGAGAAAACACGTTTAAATTACACAGCATAGCCATTGTCATAAATACTGGCTCCCAATAGAGTCTACTAGTGAAAACTTAAAACACCTAGTTCCACAACTGAGCCTATGGTGTTTGGTCAAAATGTTGGATTAGGAATATCAATTTGTAGAAATATCGGAGAAAAATTATTGTGATACAAACATATTGTGATGCAGAAATATTGTTGTCAAGAATATTGATTTTTTCAGGTAAGTAATATTGTTTTCAATAAAATCGTCATTAATATCATTTTCATTACTATAGTTGTTAAACATGTTTTTTAAATTATTTTTATGTGTTAGTTCATATATTAATGTTATGTGTTATTATTGTTTGTATAATTGAAAGTAATATTTCTAAATATTGCTTGTACATTTTAAGTGACTTATACATTTTTTATTTAATTGCTAATAATAATTTATATTGCCATAGTGGATTGCTAGGTTTGTAGGGGTGTAGGGTGGCAAGTTAATTAATTATAATTAACTAATAATTAATTAATAATTAATTAATTGATTAACGATGTAAATTGTGTAATAATTGAAGTTTTTTTAAGTTAACAGCCTCTCAGTTCCTTCCAACACATTTCACACGATGAATTTATGGACCTGGTCTAAGCAAGAAGGCCTGCCGGCAGCCCTTCTGATCCGTGTTCACCGTAAAATTTCAAGACAATTCTTTTAACAACCTCTGCTGCCACTCCAGTAAGAACAATCAGCAACGATTCCTTAACTACCAGAATATTTCCAGAAGAACTCAAAAGTCATACATGTGTCCTTTACTGAAGAAAACAAGCTTGGACCCACTGAACCCTGACAACTACAGACCCATTACAAATGGACCTTTCCTGGGCAAACTGATACAAAGATCAGTGTTTGCCCAGATGTCACAATTCATTGAAGACAATGCCATACTTTCAGACTTCCAAACAGGATTCCGTCTGGGATGAGGCCCAGAATCTCCCCTCCTTGCCATCTGGGATGGCCTGAAGAACACAGTTGACTGCAACGGGGTTGCTGCGCTGCTCCTCTTGGATCTCTTGGCTGCCTTTGACATGATTGATCATGACACTCTGATACAAAGACTCTATGAAGCCAGCATAGAGGGGACTGCTCTAAACTGGATCGCGTCCAACCTTCGAAACAGAACTAATGTCATCCATACCCCACCTTTCTCGTACAAACCATACTCCACAAAAGCAGGGGTCCCTCAAGGCTCTAACACCTCGCTCATGCTTTTCAACATCTACATGAAGTCATTACAGGTACTGATCAATCAATTTCACCTCACATTTAATAACTATGCAGATGACACACAAATACTCCTTCAACTGGAATGCCCCAAAAACATTTGAAACTCGACAATTTTCAGTTGTCTCAGAGTCAATGGATGACTTGGAGCCATCTCAAATTGAATTCTTCCAAAACTGAAATACTCATGTGTGGTGATTGGAAACATTATGACCCACTTGTCTCCTGGCCTGATGAACTGGGATCACCAACTAAAGTATTAAAGGAAGTAAGAAAACTTGGCATGACCATGGACTTCAAGCTATCGATGAATGCCCAACTGGACAAACTAGCAAGATCAAGCTTTGTCTATTTTACGTCATTTTTTCCTGCAGTCGCACAGAAGATGAGGACAGTGGGTGCACCACTAGCTCGCCAAAGATGCACTAATGAAAGACCACGACCCCCTATCCGCACACGGAAGCCAACCATGCTGCATTTGGTGTTTCAGCTATGCCTGATCAGACACTTCCAGAGAAAACACGTTTAAATTACACAGCATAGCCATTGTCATAAATACTGGCTCCCAATAGAGTCTACTAGTGAAAACTTAAAACACCTAGTTCCACAACTGAGCCTATGGTGTTTGGTCAAAATGTTGGATTAGGAATATCAATTTGTAGAAATATCGGAGAAAAATTATTGTGATACAAACATATTGTGATGCAGAAATATTGTTGTCAAGAATATTGATTTTTTCAGGTAAGTAATATTGTTTTCAATAAAATCGTCATTAATATCATTTTCATTACTATAGTTGTTAAACATGTTTTTTAAATTATTTTTATGTGTTAGTTCATATATTAATGTTATGTGTTATTATTGTTTGTATAATTGAAAGTAATATTTCTAAATATTGCTTGTACATTTTAAGTGACTTATACATTTTTTATTTAATTGCTAATAATAATTTATATTGCCATAGTGGATTGCTAGGTTTGTAGGGGTGTAGGGTGGCAAGTTAATTAATTATAATTAACTAATAATTAATTAATAATTAATTAATTGATTAACGATGTAAATTGTGTAATAATTGAAGTTTTTTTAAGTTAACAGCCTCTCAGTTCCTTCCAACACATTTCACACGATGAATTTATGGACCTGGTCTAAGCAAGAAGGCCTGCCGGCAGCCCTTCTGATCCGTGTTCACCGTAAAATTTCAAGACAATTCTTTTAACAACCTCTGCTGCCACTCCAGTAAGAACAATCAGCAACGATTCCTTAACTACCAGAATATTTCCAGAAGAACTCAAAAGTCATACATGTGTCCTTTACTGAAGAAAACAAGCTTGGACCCACTGAACCCTGACAACTACAGACCCATTACAAATGGACCTTTCCTGGGCAAACTGATAGAAAGATCAGTGTTTGCCCAGATGTCACAATTCATTGAAGACAATGCCATACTTTCAGACTTCCAAACAGGATTCCGTCTGGGATGAGGCCCAGAATCTCCCCTCCTTGCCATCTGGGATGACCTGAAGAACACAGTTGACTGCAACGGGGTTGCTGCGCTGCTCCTCTTGGATCTCTTGGCTGCCTTTGACATGATTGATCATGACACTCTGATACAAAGACTCTATGAAGCCAGCATAGAGGGGACTGCTCTAAACTGGATCGCGTCCAACCTTCGAAACAGAACTAATGTCATCCATACCCCACCTTTCTCGTACAAACCATACTCCACAAAAGCAGGGGTCCCTCAAGGCTCTAACACCTCGCTCATGCTTTTCAACATCTACATGAAGTCATTACAGGTACTGATCAATCAATTTCACCTCACATTTAATAACTATGCAGATGACACACAAATACTCCTTCAACTGGAATGCCCCAAAAACATTTGAAACTCGACAATTTTCAGTTGTCTCAGAGTCAATGGATGACTTGGAGCCATCTCAAATTGAATTCTTCCAAAACTGAAATACTCATGTGTGGTGATTGGAAACATTATGACCCACTTGTTTCCTGGCCTGATGAACTGGGATCACCAACTAAAGTATTAAAGGAAGGAAGAAAACTTGGCATGACCATGGACTTCAAGCTATCGATGAATGCCCAACTGGACAAACTAGCAAGATCAAGCTTTGTCACAATAACAACTCTGTGAGAAATCTTCCCCCATTTGGGATTTCCACACAAGGGCCAAGCTACCATCTCCCTTGTTCTGTCCAAACTTGATTACGCCAATAGCCTCTACCACGGATCAGCTTTAATGACCATGAAAAGAATACAACGGATTTAGAACTCGGCTGCCAGACTACTGTTGCATATCAAACCGCAAGACCAAATCTCACCTGCCTTGAAAGCCCTGCATTGGTTATCAGTTACCAGAAGATCCACGTTCAAGCTGCTTAGTATCACCAACAAAGCGATACATGGAATGGGACCTCTCATCATCAGGATTAAAAATCACCAAATACATTCAACGAAGGAACCTGCACTTTAGAGTGGCATCTCCCCTCAAAATCCCAAGATACAAGAAGAAAACATGGCTGGCACTACCTTCTCTGTTCAAGCAGCCAAACTATGGAATTCTTTACCCACCAACATAAGGTCCACGGACAACCACCTTATCTTCAGAAAACTACTTAAGAACTGGCTCTTCCCCACATAAGCACCATACTCAAACAGAAATATACAGCATATCCCCCTGTATATAAGCATTTATTTGTACTCTAGATATGTACCTATATATGTGCATTGCTTTGTATAAACATGTAGAATAATTATGTCAAAAAAATGTGTAAGTACAACAACACTTGAAAACCAGAATTTATCTAATGCCTCTTTAATCTACATATACTTACTTCCTTTATGCATCTATTTACCTTCCATGTACTTGGATATATATATATATATATATATATATATATATATATATATATATATTACTTTTCTCCTAAAAAAATATTCAATGCACTACCCTATTTCTCATCTTATACCTCTATCAATATATTTAATCTAAATAAACCTACCTCCTTTATGCATCTTTATACTTTCCATGTACTAATGGATCTATATATGTATTACTTTCTTCTAATTCAGCATATCCAAGGTTATATAAATGCAATTACAATACAAACAATATATTAGATGAGGCTGCTGGGTTTGCAAGGGTAAAGGGGGAAGTTAATTAAGTGATAATTAATTAACAATGATTTAATAACAATTATGAATTCATTCATTAATAATGTAAATTGTGTAATAATTGTATTGTGTCAGTTATATAGTAGATGTGAGCTGCTTAGTTTGTAGGGGAATGGGGTGGGAAGTTATTCAGAACTTTCTTCTGACTATCGTGTTGTTGATCCAAGTGTGCATATTTGAAATGTTTCCCATTTCTTTTCTACAGATTACCCCTGATGAAGGGACCAGGTGTCCCGAAATGCATTGGGTTTTGTTATTTTGATTTTGTTTAAACAAAGTCTGTATTAAACAAAATACAGACTTTGTGCTCGATACGCCGAAAACGCCGCCCGCCCGTCGTCACCCCAAGCAGAAGCCCTGCCCACACGTCCATACGTCAAGCGTCCGCACGTGTAGAGTTCCACGCCAAGACGCCAACGTGGATGCGGACTGAGCAGGAAGGAAGGAAAGGAAACACGGAGTGCCGAGCCGGCTCGTAGCGACTGAAACGTACGGAATGCGCAGAATACAACCGCAATTGGACCGACAGTGATACAGGGCTTGGGGGTGGAAGCAGCTCCTCGCTCGTACGCAAATCAGAGGTAAGTGGAGAGGGGCTGGGAGAGCCTCAAGGTGTCAGGAAGATTGAATACCTGGGACAATAAATTAAAAGGGGCTGTCCCCCTTAAAATTCTATAAACCTTACAGACCAACCTTGCGCCTGTGGAGCCAGCGTCTCTAGAGAGAGCCCCAAAGTCCCAAAAAGATTGGGGATAGTCTTTCAGAGCCCTCTGTTATCAAAAAAGTAGCAAATCGCCAAAACACCTAATGGGCTAAAAGTTTAATATAGCATTGGAGGAGCAGGCATTCCCCGAGTAAAATACCAGAGATGGCCCGAAGAAAGCAAAAAATACGCCGGAGCATAATTTAAGGCCAAGAATAAACCCAGCAAACCCAGCTAAATCGGGATTATTGGATGAAAGCAGTAGTTTCCTAGAGCAGACTCCTGTGAAAGGAAAGAAGAAAGGAGCAAAAAGTAATTTAGCTGCAAATAAAAACCAGGGTACCTCGGCTTCAAAATCAATAAATGAATTCGTGGGGAAACACTTCAAAAAAGCCTTTACACCGGAAAAAGACCAAGACATTGAGATAATTGAACCAGCATCGCAAAATGGGAGTCGGGAGAGAAATGAGAATGAACATACCTCTATACCCTTGGAAGTACAAACAACTGCATCCCTAAACATGGTCAATCAGTCTCTGCAGCTGCTACTGGACCTGGGGGGGCTAGCGTCACCACGGCTGTCTTCTTCACCACAAGGTCTTTTTTCCAACGATTTGGAGAGAGGACCCCAAGATAGCCCGACTGCAAAAGAGGATATAGGGAGAGAAGAAGAAAGTATATCGAGTAGTAATGAAAACCAGAGAAGCGATGAGAATAAAAGTCCGCCCGAGATACTGAATGCCAGCGTAGAACAACGCATGGAAGCGAACGTAACACCTGAGCTCAACCAGGAACTCTCGGCAATGTCTCCATCCTCAATGTTGGACCTAATGTTAATATTACAAAGAACTCTTCAAGGACTTCTAGAAGTGACATTGTCTAATAATGTTATCTTAAAATCACAAAATAGAGGGGGAACTGCAGGGGATTAGAAGGCACATGCCTCTGGTAAGACAAATCCCTCAGCCCCGAGCAGAGGCACAGGTGGAAACTGCCGCACCACCCAAAGAATGTCATGAGGTATACATCTCAAAGTGGCCAATGAGGGTAATAAGAAGAGGAGAGCTGACTAGACTTGGCCAAATAAATAGAGCGAGACGGGGAGGAAGGAGTTCACTAAAGAAAGGGGGTAAAACAATAGTGAAAGGGGCAAGGGTAGAGAAGGTGTCTGGTGAAAGGGGGTATGAACCAAAATCACCCAAATTATTGACGAGTACAATAAAGAAGAAAAACCCCAAAAATCAGGGCAATAACCAGGGTAAAAATATGTACCTACATAACATTCCAGCACCTCAGATGAAACATGTAATCATTAAAAATACACCACAGCCTAAGGAGTCTGGGAGACAGTTAGGAGGAAGTTTGCAGCCTTGGATCACTCGAGAGGTGAATGTTAATAGGCCTAACATTCAGATAAATAAGGCCAACACATCAGAACCCCGGATATTAAACGGGGAAAAAAGAGGAGTGAGATTATGAGTCTACATTCTGAACTAATCCCATTAAGGAAAGGGGTTAAGAAGATAGGTAAGAGGTTGCCCCTAAACGATCACAATTCCTACAAGGATTTGCAATATGCCATAACCTGAAAGCAATAAGTACAAATGATCTAAGACAAGTGGGTTTTAGGCAAAACAATGAAGGGAAGCATGTTACCAGAGTAACGTGGTACTCAAATCTGGTAAAAAATATGATTGAAAAAGCAGCTAAGGAGCTAAAGATAGAGGGAGTACGACTACTATCCGAAGATGAGGTATTAGTAGAAGTAGGAGGGAAAGGGGGGCAAGGAAAAAACTTCCTAAGGTGTTTTGCCGGGTTAGGAAAGAGACAGGTAAGGTTAAGAGACCCAGAAGAAGAGGAAGGGGGCCCCTGGAAAATATTAAAATAGTAGCAAATAATTCAAACGCTGAAAATTGGTGGGGAGATTGGAGTAAGGATATAGGCCATGCTGGTTCCTCATCTAGAGTCTCTGAAGGGTATGGCGATGACGGCAGGCTAGATGATGTGGAATAGGAAAAAGGTAAGTCAGATAGCATTAGATTAGCCTCCTGGAATATAAATAGCTTAGGAGATGAAGCCAAACACAAAAGTGTAAGGGAATTAGGAGAAAATACAGAGATTATGTGTATCCAGGAGACTTGGCTATGTGGCAAGACCCCCATATTCGACGGCTTCTCCCAGCAAAACCGCTTAGCAAAGAAACATAGATTTGGCCGTCCAGCTGGGGGAATAATGACTCTGGTGTCAACAAAAATAACAAAGAAGGTGATAGAAATATCCGTAAAATGTAAATGGCTTCTTGCTTGTAGAATAATGCTATCTGATTTTGTAAAAATTAACATGACAATGCTTATAAATGTATATATGAAATGGGATTCTACGGAGGAATATATAGCTGAAATGGGGCATTTTAAAGAAGATATGGATACAATTTGTGAAAAGTACGGCATGGATTTGATCATGTTAATGGGAGATTTTAATCATAAATTATATCCCATGAAGGTAGGCGGTTGGTTCCAAGAAATACTAGAGGCCTATGAGATAACACAAGCTACTTTCCCAGAATGCATAACAACTGATAAGGACACTCAGTTGGGAAACTTTCTGGGAACCAAAAACTTCTTCTGTCCAAATGGGAGATCCCCCTTAGACTGCCCAGCTACGAAAACGTTTAAGCCAGGTACCCAAAACTGTCCAATTGATTATGTGTTCACGACCCCCTGGAGTTTCCAACTAATCACAGGGTTTAGGATTTTAAATAGAGAAGGGAGTGACCATAACATTTTATCTTTGGAAATCCCTGATGCACAGCAAATGACCCGTACCCAAGTCATGGAACAACAGATGGAATACCCCAGGTGACGCACAACAGGCTCACAGAAGAATATGTGGCTAGACTAGTAAAGTTACAACAGAATCTACATCTGAACACAGTAAGCGGCCAGGGGTTAGATTGGTACGTGGGAAAAATCGAGGATGTGGTCGAAATGAGGGGTTGAGAAACGATTAAAAAAAAGGCTAAAAAGATCCACTCAAAGCCGGAGTTACAAGGACGGTGGTTTACAAAGGAATGCCTGGAAAAGAAAAGAGAAGTGAGAAGAATGACGCGCCCCCAACTTTCAAAAGGCGGGCAGGGTAGTGGAAACGACCTTGTAAGTTTGAAAAGAGAATATATTATGTTAATTAGGAGGGCAAAAAGAGAATATAAAGAAGCCTGTTGGTTAAGATTACTTGAGGCAATTGAGGCAAGAAACTTATGGCAGTTCTGGAAACTAGTTTATGTGGCTGCGGACAGCCAGATAGCCACAATGAACTGTGTAGTAGCAGAAGCAGCCTGGGAGGATTATTTGCAGGACCTATATAGCCCTGGGAGTAACCGGCAATAGAATCAGCACACAGACTGGAGCGGTCTGGTAGCAGATGTAAAACTTGATTTCTCTGTTCCAGAAGTTAAAAGAACGATAAAGAGTCTGAATTTAACAAGAGCAGCAGGCCCAGATAACCTCCCGGCCCTGATAATTAAAACCCAGACAGATTGGTGGGCTGAATTTTTTGCCAAAATGTTCCAAGTTGTTTTGGACACTGGGAGGTTCCCAGATAACTGAAAAGGGGCAATAATAAGGCCCATACATAAGAAAGGTGATATGCACACCCAAAAAAATTACAGATTAATCAACCTGTTAGACATTGGGGAGAAAATATTTGCAAAAATAGTGCTAGGAAAACTAAGAAATTGGGTAGAAGCGAATTCAATCGTCCCAGTAGAACAGGGGGGATTTAAAGAAGGGCACTCTACAGTGGACCACTGCTATGCTCTTTGGGCACTTGCCCGGAAGTCGATAGAACAAAAGGGGAAAATGTTCTGCTGTTTTGTCGACTTCCAGGCGGCCTTTGATTTGGTGGATCGTAGGAGTTTATGGGAGTGTCTGATTAAATATGAGATCTCAGCAGGCCTACTTGCAATTCTAAAAGAATTGCATAGTGGAAACTGGGCCCAAGTGATTAAAGACACTCAAGGGGCATTGACAAAGAAAATAGCCATAGGGAACGGGCTAAGACAGGGCTGCGTCCTGGCCACTCTCCTCTTTTCAATTTTTTTAGCTGACCTACCAGCAGCACTAGAAGTGAAAAGAAGTGCGAGTCCCAGAATGAGTGGTAGGAAGGTAGCAAGCCTGCTATACGCAGAAGATCTTGTGATAATTGATCAGACGGAGCTAAGGCTACAGCGAAAACTAAATGCTTTTAGTGAATACTGTAAGGCCAAACTTTTAGTGGTAAACATGGACAAAACGAAGATTCTAACTTTTGGTAAAAAGTCCAAAAGCTTTAGCTGGTATCTAGGTCAAACGGAACTGGAATCTGTAAAGGAATATAAATACCTAGGTATATGGTTCGAAAGTTCCTTAAAATGGGGGACACATTTGGATGCCCTAAAAGCGAAAGCATCGTCCTCCATCTGTGGCCTGAAAAAAATCAATTAAGGCTATGGGGCCACGTCACACAAACCTTTGCTAAAAGCTTATGAAGCTATGATCCCGCCCCAAGTACTTTATGGAGCAGAAGTTCTACATCTCAGTGGTAAAGGAGGGTGGGATCGGGAGGAAGGCAAGGCCCTAAAAATGCTACTGTCCCTACCTAAGGCAGCCATGATACAAGCAATTAGAATAGAGACAGGAACAATAGCATGGAATATCCAGGCCCAAATGACCCTGGCAAGATTCTGGAAACTTCAAAAGAACTGGGGACCCCACATCAATAAAGGGCAGGTAGATGGGGGAAAATAACGTGTCAAAACAGGAAAGAAACCTGCCCAGAGGTTTGAGAGATTGGCCTATAATAAGTCCAAATTAAGTACCACTCTGAACCCTATGTGGATATCTCATAAATGCATCACAACTAGAATTATATCAAAAAAGTTTATTATGGGTTGTTATAATTCATTTTTTTCTTGTTGAGTGTTTTTTAAATACAGGTAAGCATGTGCAACAGTGGCAAATATAAATATACAATAAAACATTAGGATTGTTTCCTAAACAGGGCCCATATTTCCACAAAAACTATCACCAGGCATACAGACAGTCATTCTCAATCATTCACACTTTGCTTCACACAATTGCCGTAGATGAGTATGGGACAGATGGCATAAAGTCCGAAACAGGTTATTTAGTGGGTTCCAAGGGTGGAACAAACGCCGACGCGCGTTTCGGTGTATAGCCCAGGCCGGGCTACACCTTCATCAGGGCGGAGGTGAAGAGGAGGGAAACTGGGGCCACAGGAGAAAGGTAGTTCTCTAGATAGGTCTGTGAAGCTTCAGACAGTGGGCAGTCCACCGGATAGGTTCGTATTCAATGTCCGCTTTTTAAAGAAATTAGAATTGCTAGATAGGTCTGGGAAGAGTCAGATAGTAGGCAGTCCGCCGGTTAAGTTCGTATTCAATGTCCGCATTTAAGAGAAATAAAATGGCTGTTTGAGGAATGGAGCACCGCTCTACGAGGGCTTTCTAGGGCCGTCAAGGTTAGCGCGGTCAGGGGCGATAAAGTCCCAATGATTGGAGACCGCAGGTGAATTGTTCGCTGTCCTACGGATTCCCGAAGGGATCAGGTGGAGGAGTAGAGGCGTCTCCTGTAAGTAGTATCACAGCGCGTTTCTTTAGATTCGATGTGCGGGCCAGATACCCGGGCGGGACAGGTGACGATTCTGGAAACACCAATCCCAAGGGGGCGCACAGAAGGTTTCATATTGGTGCAGTGAGGAAATCAGGCATAGCAGCCTAAAATGGGCAATAGAAACGAGAAGGAATATTAAGGAGATTACTGGGAGTTTAAATTTGAGAGCAAACCAGAATCCTTTAGACGTTGCCTTTTCCAGGAGTCTACTTAGAGCACAAGGTATGGAGCAATCAAGGAACCAGGACTAGATTACCTAAGAAAGAAAAGGTCGGTCTAATGCATGATAAAAGCGTGGGAAAATGATGTATGGTATCCGTATCTAGAAACCTTGCCTAACCATGGACTTAGATACGAAATGTTGAATCTACGAATTGGCACTAACCCATGGCTAATGGAGGGGATATTAAAGGCAGAAATGCTATACCCCGATGGGCTTTGCAAATGCGGGCTGGGGACAAAGTGTGAAATATTGCATATATTGGTAGATTGCCTCATTAGGTTGAAGCGAGAAAACTATTTTTACGGCCACTATTTATAAAATATGGAATAAGGTCTCGAGAACAAGCCATTGCATTATTGATAGAAATGGACACTGCAATTGCACTAGGAAATTATATGAGAGGGGTAAATCGTTTTGCTAGGGAAAAACGTAAGCAATGTCAGCGATGAACTTAATTATAAATGCCCCCCACTCAGTAGCAAAAGGCTTAAGACCGAAGAAATTTTACTCCAAATTGTCTAATCTATTGCTGCTAATGAAGATCGATAAATGTAAAGAACTTTTTTACCATAGGAGATTTGTTATTTATGTTTTATCAATGGTTTTATGAGGTTTTTATCTTCTTAATTGATTTTTTAAAAATTAGAAATTTAGAGGTTACAAGGGGTGACGGCAGCCACTGTTCTACTATAGATGTACTAAGCAGAGCGACCTGGAAAGTAACTGTGTGATTTTAAAACGTTATTTGTGTATTCTTTTGTTACCAACAAGTATGTACAGTGTTTGTATTCTATGAGATCTCGGTGTTTAAAGACTATGGTCTAAATAAACAGAGTTTTCACTCTCTCTCCCTTATGAAGGG
The DNA here is from genome assembly GCF_964263255.1 of Lissotriton vulgaris. Taxonomy (NCBI): domain Eukaryota; kingdom Metazoa; phylum Chordata; class Amphibia; order Caudata; family Salamandridae; genus Lissotriton; species Lissotriton vulgaris. Next base: position 1,865,406,454 of record NC_141693.1, on the reverse strand, counting down.
ACCAGGTGTCCCGAAATGCATTGGGTTTTGTTATTTTGATTTTGTTTAAACAAAGTCTGTATTATTGAAATTCTTTGAAATGTATATAGTATCTAAGTAAGCATTCATATGCATAATCCATGACGCATTCATGTAGTATTGTGAAAATCACAACAGTATATTGTTTCATTAAAAGTTCTGTTTCAAACTGAGTATCACACACTAATTAGTAGTGCATGTTAGAGTCCTAGTCGCCACCTAGGGACTGGGCCACTTTCTAGGGGTTCACAAATATGCTTCGCAGGCATAGTCTCTAACATAGCACACTTGCCGATTCATCCGCAGTTCAGCTTTTTTACAAGAAGTGTGCGCTATCCACCAACATTATCCATCATTGGCTAGGACAGTTCTCTCTGTAGCACCTCCTGCTCGGGGGCTGCCGCCAAAGCCTACAAGCCTCTTCCAATGTGCACTGCACAGAAGCACGCGAGGTAAGAATTCGGAAACATCTGAACACGTGGCATCGACAAGTGTTTCGAAGAACATACAAGGCAGCAGGCCCGGTCCATCTCAGAAACGGTATCGACTTCCCAGGGGAATTTGGGGCTTCACAAACGTGGACTCAATTCAAAGAATAGAGAACTTTTTTTTGAGATATTTGTTGGCGGTCCCAAAAACTTGTTCCACCTATGCCTGCCATACTGAGCTGGGCATTGACTACATCACAGACATTATAAAATTGCAGCCAATAATGCTGTGGCGCAGAATATGGGTTACCGAGCAATGCCATTTGACTAGGGCGATCATTCAAGATATCTTAACGTTAGACTACTCTAAGAAGATCAAATGGCTGTCCTACGTCAAAGCGCTACTAACAGATCTTGGATATAGGAAGTATTTTGATCATCCATCGCTGATAAAGGAAATCCCAAAAAAGAACCTAAAAAGGGAGTGCCTAATTCATCTACGTCAGCTACGCTTATTATCCGAGGTCCATAAACCATCTGTCCAACACTCCCTACTAGTCCAGACTGTGTTTACTGTTGAACCCTACTTGAATTTTAAATTAACACAGTTTGAAAGAATGTTGCTCACCCGCTTCAGACTTGACCTGTTCCATTTATTGGTTGCATTTCCAGAGCAAAATGCTAGGACATCCACACTTCCTATGTGCCCTTGTGATCTAGTGTCCTCACAATCAATGATACACAAAATGTTATTTTGCAAATTCTTTACTGAGCCTCGTAAACGTTGGATATTGCCTATTTTGAAGTTCTGGGGTCTTCGACAATGCCGCCCAGCGTATCTAGCACTTCAGTACCTTGAAAATGAAAATTATGCTAAAGCGATTGTATTCTATCTTAAATTTTGTATACGCCATCGCGCAAATTTATAAGTATGAATAACATTGCTACTTTGCGTAAATGAAGGAACTGAGATAACAGGAAAACTGTATGTTACCATAAATGTCGAAAAAACTTGCACAAACGGAACTGAGAAGCGCTTGCTATCTTTAACATGCTTTCTTTTAAACAAATGCTTACTTAATAGTTTTTAACTTTTTTTGATAAACTTGTAAACTGTTTTCTTTTTTCTGAACTTTTATGGTGTTTTTATAAAACTACCGAATAAAGTCGTTATTGAATTGAATTGAATTGACTTCCCAGTGTCCATCAGAACCGATCCAAACCTGCCCAAGGTCAGAAGGCGCAGAAGATGCAAACTCCAGGTACTGTCCTTCAAGCCCCCTCATCCCACGTGACTGTGACTGCTTCTGACTCTGTCCAGCTCTGGGGTGCATTTCAGCCTGTTTTGTGCTATGTAAATACCACATGCATACATGCATACATCCATGCATACATATATACCTTCATGCATGCATACATACGTACGTACATACGTACGTATACTTTTGTACATGCATAAAAGATACATACTTAGATGCATGCATACATACATACATGCATACATACAACATGCACACATACATGCTTACATACAAACATGCATGCATATACACATACATACGTTCATATACATACATACATACATACATACGTACTGCCAGTTTAGTCAATGATCATCGTGTCATTTACAGTCTCTGGTTTCAGGTTTGTTTGATTTAATCCTGCTGAGCTGGTTCTGTTACTCCCTGTCCTAGCGTGGGTGTCTTTGCTCCCTGTCCGAACATGCATGTCATTTACTGCCTATCTCTGGTTATAATTCCGCATCCACCTGTCCCAGTCTCCCTGTCCTGTCCCAGCAGAGGAGACATTGACTCCCAGTCCCAGTGTCTAAACCGCTATCCACAAGTAGTTACGCCTGTGTCTTTGTCTTTCTGCCCCAGTGCACGAGCCAGCATTTATCTGTTCTACTGACTGTTTCACTGTTCACTGTCCCAGCCTGCGTATGAGTACCTCCCTGTCCCAGTGCGCGAGGCATTATTTCTCTCTCCTGCTGCGTGTTTCACTGTTCCCAGTCCGACCCTAGGTGTCAGTAACTTTCTGTCCCCGTCCACGAGTCGGTATTTCTCTGTACTTGTCCTGCTGCGAGTTTCACTGCTCTCTGTCCCAGCCTGAGTGCCAGTAGCTCCCTGTCTCAGTGCGCGATCGAGTCAGTACTTTTCTGTCCTGCTGTGTGTTTCACTATTCACTGTCCCATCTTGCATGTCTGTAGCTCCGTCAGTGCGTGAGCAAGTATCTCTGTCCTGCTGCGTGTTTCACGGTTCCCCGTCTCAGCCTGCGTGTCATTACCTTCCTGTCCCAGTGCACAAGACAGTAATCCTCTGTCCTGCTGAGTGTTTCACTGTTCACTGCCCCAGCCTGCGTGTCAGTAGCTCTCTGTCCCAGTGCGCAAGCCAGGATCTCTTTTTTCTGCTGCGTGTTTCACTGTTCACTGTCCCAGATTCTGCATGACAGTACCTCCCTGTCCCAGTGCACGAGCCAGGACCTCTCTGTCCTGCTGCGTGTTTCACGGTTCCCCGTCTCAGCCTGCGTGTCAGTACCTCTCTATCCCAGTGCACGAGCCAGGACCTCTCTGTCCTGCTGCGTGTTTCACGGTTCCCCGTCTCAGCCTGCGTGTCAGTACCTCTCTATCCCAGTGCACGAGCCAGGACCTCTCTGTCCTGCTGAGTGTCTCATTGTTCACTGTCCCAGCCTACGTGTCAGAACCTCCCTGTCCCAGTGCACGAGCCAGTATCTCCCTAGCCTACTGCGTGTTTCACTGCTTGCAGTCCCAGCCTGAGTGTCATTAGCTCCCTGTCCCAGTGCGCAAGCAGGATCTCTCTGTCCTGCTGCGTGTTTCACAGTTCCCTGTCCCAGCCTGCATGTCAGTACCTCCCTGTCGTAGTGTGCGAGCCAGTAATCTCTGTCCTGCTGCGTGTTTCACTGTTCACTGTCCCAGCCTGCGTGTCAGTACCTCCCTGTCCCAGTGCACGAGCAAGTATCTCTCTATCCTACTGCGTGTATCACTGCTAACTGTCCCAGTCTGTGTGTCAGTACCTCCCTGTCCCAGTGTGCGAGCCCCTAATCTCTGCCCTGCTGAGTATTTCATTGTTCACTGTCCCAGTCTGCGTGTCAGTACCTCTCTATCCCAGTGCACGAGCCAGGACCTCTCTGTCCTGCTGCGTGTTTCACTGTTCACTGTCCCAGCCTGATTGTCAGTAGCTCTCTGTCCCAGTGTACGAACCAGTATCTCTATGTCCTGCAGCGTGTTACACTGCTTCGTGCCTCAGCCTCCCCGTCTCAGTGCGCGAGCCAGTAATCCTCTGTCCTGCTGAGTGTTTCACTGTTCACTGTCCCATTCTGCGTGCCAGTACCTCTCTGTCCCAGAGCACAAGCCAGGACCTCTCTGTCCTGCTGCGTGTTTCACTGTTCCCTGTCCTAGCCTTCGTATCAGTACCTCCCTGTCCCAGTGCGCGAGCCTGAAATCCTATGTCCTGCTGAGTGTTTCACTGTTCACTGTCCCATTCTGCATGTCAGTACCTCTCTGTCCCAGAGCGCAAGCCAGGATCTCTATCCTGATGCGTGTTTCACTGTTCCCTGCCCCAGCCTCCCTGCCCAAGTGCGCGAGCCACGGTCTTCCCGTCCAAGTATGAAAGTCAGTGCTTCCTTGTGAATCTGGCCGCACTGACACGGGTGCTGTGGAAGAATCCGACCATTTTAAGGGAATATGCGCGCACGCAGAATTCTCCTCTCAGTGCCAAGTGCCACGCGAACGGAAATCCATGGCATGTGCTGTACAAAGGCAGGCATCGCAGCACTGCCTGGAAGAAAGCCTCGAGGTCATTACTGAATAGTGCAGCAGGGCCACTGCCTCAACAGTGCAACAGGGCCATTGAATGAACAGTGCAGCAGGGCCATTAAATGAATAGTGCAGCAGGTTCATTAACTGGATAGTGCAGCAGGGCCATTGACTGAATAGTGCAGCGGGGCCAATGACTGAATAGTGCAGCCGGTTCATTGACTGAATAGTGCAGCAGGACCATTGACTGAATAGCGCAGCAGGGCCATTGACTGAATAGTGCAGCCGGTTCATTGACTGAATAGTGCAGCATGACCATAGACTGAATAGCGCAGCAGGGCCATTGGCTGAATAGTGCAGCAGGGCCATTGACTGAATAGCGCAGCAGGACCATTGACTGAATAGTGCAGCACGGCCATTAACTGAGGTATGCAGCATAGCCATTAAGTGAATAGCACAGCAGGGCCATTCACCGAATAGTGCAACAGGGCCTTTCACTGAATAGTACAGCCAGGACTTTGACTGAACAGTGCAGCAAGGCCATTAACTGAAAAGGGCCCTGGGCCATTTCCTCCTTACAGCACAGTTTAATAAGTGCCCACCCCACCACACATTTTTTCTCCCAAATGATTGAGGGCGGGGGGAGGAGGGCAGCTTGAGAGCCTCCAGGGGGTACAATAGGCGGCCCTTAGCGGGTTCCGAAACGTTCTAGTGGGGTTGGGGTGGGGGGCAGGATGGAGAGATACCCCATTACCCGGGTCCCCTTCGAGCCGGGCACATGCGCAGGTTGTAGGCGCAGGGGCGGGAGTCTGCTCATGAACCCAGACTGCACTGCGCCTCCTGCCAAAGAGCCTACGCGGCCCTGCTCGCGAGAGCGCGTAGGGTTAACCGGACACTGAGTGCAGTGCTGGAACGAGTCCCTACGGTTCTTGGCAGTGACACGCGCAGCCTTCAGACACAAACCGGCTGCTCTTCCTGGTATTGCCGGAGGGCGGTAGTGAACTTCAAGTTACGACTCTTCTGGCGTTGTGCTACCCTGCAATTGTATGCGCGTGTTAAGCGTTTGATAAACACAGTGGCACAGGTCACTGGCTCCAACGTGGAGCACGCATTACTTGATGACATGGAATCTATTGTTATGAAATGTGTGTAGCGCCTCATTCGCGTACATTTACCCCAGAGCGCGCAAGTGGGAGAGCTAGCAAAAGTCAGCTTTGCGAGGACATTTGATCAGAGCTGGCCTTTGCTCAAAGAGCGCCCTCGAAGAAGCAAAACAGAACAAGCATTGGCAACAAGGCCGGACTGGGAACCCAAAGCAGCTCTGGAAATGTTCTGGGCCAAACCCTGGGGAAGCACTGCCTGGCCCCTGGAGGCTGGAAAAGCTTGTTTGCTGCTTCTGTTTTTGGGGGCTGATAGTGCAGCGCCGCTGCAAAGGCGCAACCCGTATCAAAACTGGCCCCCACCGCTGCAAAACCACCCCCACTCTTCCAGCCTACCGGGGAAACTACCGATGGCTGATGCCTTCAGGCTGGCCCTGACTGGCCCTTATTGGCAAAACCAATAGGTCCCAGCAATGCCCGAGCTATTTGCCTTGCCAATGTGAATGTCTTTCAGCCATGTTGTCTAGCAACACATCTGCTGTTCAGCATGGCTGAAAGTTATTGAAAGCCCAGAATCACATGATGTTGAGCCGACACAGAGTCCCTCCGCCCCACCATATTGAGTGTATTGTCCTGCCCTTCCTAACACAAAAAGCTCTGTGATGTGGTCTGTGCTGGCCACATCATAGCGCTTTTTTAAGTCATTTTCAGCCATGCCCTCTCTTCACCGTGCCTTCCCAGATGACACCGAGTCACCAGGTAGTATTGCCCGGCTCCGGCCTGGGTGGTGAGAGTGAATGAATGGGCTGAAGGAACGCTTTCGAGAATGATCGAAAGCGGGTCAAGAGACTGCGTCACCGCCATGTTCTTCGCAGAATTTGGCTGGTGCCGGAAGGCCCTCGTGGACCTCTTTGGTGTGAATAACTATTGACCCTGGCCAGTTTCTGCTCTGCATCCTGTGGATGAACCTCTTGAACAACTGCCAAATCCTTTTAGCCAACTGCCTTCTAATTGATCTTGCTGCCTACTCTCACCTGCTTCCGTGGGACCCTGACTAAGACTGACTTCAGCCGCGTGCGGCCTAGTGCCCAGGAGGATGACGTGGTGTCTCCAATCCGTGGGTGTAGGATAGTCGGGGTGAATTGGAGGAAGGAGGAAGGCTTGGGGCCACAGGCTCTGCAGTGTGTAATCAATTGACCTGTTGGGTATCACTTGCACCGTATTAGGATACTGAGTGCATATGTGTGCAAGAGCATGCCGTACGAACTTGCTTGATATCCGTTGCACTTCATATTGGTGTGGAGTGAGGGTGTGTGTGAGTGACACTGGGGAACCGGCCGTTATTCACGACACTAGACGGCGGTTTGCCTGATATGTTGATTTCTTGCCAAAAGAGCATTACGATTGGCATTGTTTTTTCCCCGTGCAGCCTCGGACCGCGGTGCTGCTAAAAAGAAGTATAATTTTATGTATGTACATATTTATGATATCGTTGTGACACGTGTGCACCCTTGATTTGTGTGGGATTGAATTATATGAACTGCTATGGTGGGCCCGGGCTGAACAATGTGTTGCACCACATAAGGGTGCTGGTGGTGGGTGTAGAATAGGATCTTTCCCAAGTGTGCTTATTACTGATGTCCTTAGAACATGGTTGGGCCTAGTAGTGCTAATAATAATTGCAAGTGTGATTTATGCCTCAAAGCCAAACGGTTGTGTGGCACCTCTACCTAGCCATCAATATTTTATGACACTTTAGAGCACAGGGAGGTTTGTAGCCCTTTACCACTCGTGTTTTCTCCCCCATTGTCCCACGGAAGTCATCAGCCCCCCAGTAAACTCACTTATATAAAACACATTGATCAAGATACCTGGTAGTTGGTTTTAATATTTAGTTTATAAAAATACGAAGAGACATAGGACATATACTCTGGTTTCACTAGTTACTTGCTAAATTACGTTGGCGTCAGTTCTCCTCCACAATTAAGCTATATATTTTCTGTTTACCAGATGCAATCAGGAATTGTGGGATTGATGTTACAGCACCTTTTGGAGGCCTAGACATGTCGCATTACTACTCCCACATGAATACCCAGTCCCTACGAATGGAACTGTTGGGTCTTCCTTATGGTTTGCTGTTTTAATCTACTTTTCTTTTGTATGGTGTTGAGGTGATTGTATACCTATAGACAATACAAGATATTATGGTGTAATATGTATGCTTATGATCTCTACTGTAGAGAAGATCGTATGTCATGTTAACTATCTCCACTGTATATGTTCTTAATTGACAGCCCCAGAGATCCTTTTTGTAAAGAGTTACCGCACATATGGCGGTATGTGGATTGTGGAAAGTTTGCTTGGAAAAATAACAAATGCCAATAAAGAAGATATAAAAAAAAGTGTGATTTATGCCCAGAAATGCATGAAGTTCATGTTGTGTTGATTTATTATGTGTGCTGAATACAAAAGTTATTTACATACATCACGTGGGAAGTCTTTTTCGGGATGCTCAAGGTATTTATAGTGAGTGAGTGCAGTGCCAATGCTTCACACATTGCCTCTGTGGTAAGCCTGACTGCTCAGTGCCAAGCTACCCAAGGGGAAGCGCAGGTTATACAATGTGCGTAATCACCCCCCCCCCCTGACGGGAGAGGCAGGTTCTGCCTGTCTGGGGGTACTGTCTCAACCAACCAGTAAGTGCTAGTTCCAACAGGGGGGCTAAAAAAATCGAGAGAAAACAAAGTGTCTCCTTTTTAATACCTCTGTAAAGATTCTTCCTCCTGCCTTGAGGAAAATTAAAGACGAGGCCTAAAAATGTAACTGGGGGTCTACTGTTCAGAGGAACCGATGGAAATGTTTAAGAATAATTTTAAGACTATGATGACTAAAACTATGAAGACATTGAACATTTAGAAAGGCTTGCCCTGTCACTCGTGGGTTGTAGTGCATTAATTAAAATTTCAATCTTACCCTTATTTTTGTTAAAAAACGTTTTAATCCATTTTAAATTGGAAAGTCTTTTTTTTAATTCGAGCAGTAATCTCATCTTTAATATAGAACCAGTAACTCCATCGGATCAGACTCAGAATTTTGCAAATGCCTAAGACTGAGGGTGGCTGTGGACTTCTAGATTTCACAAATATTATGTTGCTTTTTTCCCCTCCATTTTTGTCGATTATCAACGCGGATAACTGTCTTTGATAATTCAATCTTACAACTATTGTTGAAGGGATTGGGAGTTGCAGATATAGGTTGGCCCGCCTTAATCCTCCTATCACCCAAAAAAGTTATATAAATATAATTTTTATAAATCTCCTGAGCCAATTAAAGGATAAATTATTTCGGAAATATGCAATCCCTAGAGTTAATGCAGAAACTCCATTGAGATATTGAGTGTCCCGTCTTTAACCAGAATCTCACTTATTTTGTGATGTTCGGCGTTCAGTCTCAGGAGTACATCACTGAATACATGAGATACTGGTTCACCATTTTATTAGGACATTAAAGATAGGACGCCAACAGATTAATGAGTTGCCTTAGGACACCGAGGGACCCTCTTTCAAATTGTGATCCTAATTGAGTTCTGTGACGCTTGATGGACTAGGGTCGTATTTTACTCAACACCCATTTGGGGCTGCCATCAATATATCTTGGAATTCAATGCAAGTGCAGGAGACCCTAGCAGGTTTAAATGCCTTCTCAGTATATTAGGTGAAGGACCATGATGTAATGACATTTATCACTGCCTTTCCATGCCCTGTATTTTATATTCATTTTTGTGTGCCCTGAAGAAGGTGTACGGCCCAGTCTGTTTGACACCGAAACGCGAGTCGGCACATAGCAAGCACTAGTACATCAACAGGAAGTCATGACAGCTGTATAACAATTGTTATAGGATTAATGTGATTCTCAAATGAAATACGATATCCTTGGTAAATAATGGGAAAAAGATGATATCACAAGTATCCATGAGAATAATGATGATGATGTGTAATTTTTTATAGAAATGATGATATGACCACGATTTTCAAAATAGAAAACAAATATATGTTTACTTACTAGACCGTTTTTATGTACAATGGACATGAAAAATGAGGATGTTAGTGGTGTGTATGTAGCATGAGTGAATAAGGTATTTTATGGAGAATGGCAGCACAATAAATAACAAGACAGTAACCGAGTTTAATTGCTTAACCAAATTGGACAATTATTGAACTGTTCTTTCAAATTGTATGTATAAAGATGTTGCTGTATTCTAATAAAGGTCAATCTTTTAGCTATATCAGTAGTTTTCTTTGCGTATCAACTTAGTGACTCTTTTGAGCGACTCAGGAGGTAGGTTGTTTGTTTTCTGGCAATATTTTTCCCTGCTCCACTCCTCATGATTCTATCAGTGGCCCATTCTTTTCAATTTAATTTATCAGACATAACATTTCCTAGGGCACCATTCACGCCCTTAGCTTGTCACCATAACCGATTTAGGCCCACTGTTTTGAGCGTAATATTTTCCAAAAGGCATCCAGCAGGCACTCAGTCATAAAAATAAAAAGGTATACACAATTACAGTTGGCTAAGCACAATACTACCTCTCATTAGAGGGTCTATCAAGGATTCTTACATAGCAAATCTTTTAAATCCATGGTTTGTCACAGGGGGTACGTCTGCCTACTATGGCAGCAGGTGAGATCACATGTAACAAAATACTTGTCATCATCCCTGTAACACAGTGTGATAACAATTTACTGTTGGAGGACTAGCAACTTTAACAAATGCTTTTATATAGCGTAATAACAATCCACGCATAAATAGCTATAGGCTTTAACATATGCTTTTCACAATAATTACCATTAAGCCTACAACCTTTATCATAACATTTCATAATAAACAGATCAGGTCTATAGCCATGATTGCTGGCTTGCCACCATAACAAACTCAGTCTTGCTGTATCGAGCATAAGCTTTGCCACACACCAAAAAAGTGCAATACAAGCAATATTTGCAGTGAAAGCACACAACCTCAGCCCAATCAAATCCTCTACTCATGGAAACCAGCATGTGGGTGAAGCCTAAGCCCCTCTCTCACTGTTACTTGGAAAGCTCCTTTTCATTGATCATATAAGGTCCAGCGACAGCTGCGCTGTCAAGGTAAACTTAGAAATGCTTGTAGATTAGTGTAAATTGATGTTTAATGTGTCCACCACCCTGACTCCCACTCTCTCTAATTTCCCATAGGTGTGTGATTAGGTCTCATATCCTATAAGGTTGCCCTACCCAGTCCTGATGAAGATCCACAGAGCCAAGGCTTAAATCAACCATATGGCTATAAGACGGGTCGAAACGTCGACAAACATCCCACCCCACTAAGGGCCTGGACCCTGTACCCACGCCCCACGTGCTATACAAATGATACATTTAATGTATATCAAGAATCATTATAAAATATTGAATGAACATTGATTGTGGCCAGGCTCTGTAGGACGGGGATTTACAACCAGTCCGTTTGTACAAATGATAAAAATTATGTTTTTCCTATGTCACTTCTTTGAGCTTCCCTCTTTGCCACTTTTCACTTGAGCACTTTTCTCGTTTTGCAAGATTTCTCTGGAGCAACCTATCCCTAATAACGTGATGTGTTAAAATAACAGTCTCATCTTTTGGAATAAAATAAATGGGGATTTCAACTGCAGGGAGTTGCACATATTCTCTTGCTTTATTGTGATTGATGTATTAAGTACCAAAGAGCTGTCGCATTACTTTAAACTAGTTCTGAAAATAGTCAATAGATAGACCGACAAGGGAAGTGATTTATTCCCCTCTCAAACCAGGTCTAGGGCCATTGTTTTTTGTATTAATCCCCTGTGACTGGCATGGCATGGAGTGTGGTGGTGAGCACTTTCAGTGTGCATGACAGTTTGGCCAGCCGTCTTAAGCCGGCCAAACCATCCTGTGCACTTAGGTTTCCCCAACCCGGCTGTGTTGCACAGCCAGGTTGGAGAAATGCCACAGATTCCCAGTTACTGTATGAGTGGCAAACCTGGCCTCTAAGAAGAAAGATTAGTAGCTTGTTTTGGCCTGAAACTTAGATGCTTTAGCAGCCATTACTGTCCAGCTTCTTCTAAAGTGTTTGGACAACTTATCAATTCCAAAATATTATCTGCCATTATCGGACCAAATATTGTGCCAAGAATACCAAGGACAAAAATCTCATGAAGTTTCTATGGGTAAGCAAAGTTTTACTTTACTTAACTCCACATTTATGTACCTTGATGATACATATCTTTATGGTACATAAATGTGAAGTTAAGAATAGTAAATCTTTACTTATCAACTTGCACTACCTCCTCCATATTTTTGTCTGGATATTTTTTCACATGTTATTTTTAGCTTCGATACTCTATCAGACAACCCCTTCTAAAGGCTAGTACTCATCAGTAACATCTGCATTATGAAGGGTGATAGTCATCCACAAAGTAACATTTAGGAGATTTAGGAGCAGCATTGAAATCTGCCATGTAAACTTTAGTAGCTGTCACTCACTTCCACCTAGCAAAGTTTGCTATCATAATTGAATTCAGCCATGTAAAGTTTAGTAGCAATCACTAGTACCCCATGTAAAGTTTAGTAGCAATCACTAGTACCCCATGTAAAGTTTAGTAGCAATCACTAGTACCCCATGTAAAGTTTAGTAACTTCACTGACTTCTACCTTGTAAAGTTCCGTGCCTATTAGTGGCATCCAGAGTCTTAGGGTTAGCGGTCATCACTGGCCTTCACTATGTAAAGCTTGGTAGCATTCACTTACCACTGGGTGAAATTTAGTAAGGCCCTCTCATATCACTCAACCTCACATAGCGGCAAGAGCTGGGCTTACCTCTCCATAGGCTGGGACCCACCAGGCGCTGCTGCCTCCCTCGGATCCAGTCCCGCACTCTGCAGCCAGACCTCCTGTCCTCATTCTCCTGGAAAAAAGGGAATATGAGGTCAGATTTCTGAACGCTTCACTCGGCAGCTCGCCAGCAGCATTACAAGAAAAGCCCAGCCTTCTCTTGCTGGCCTAAAACCATCAGTGGGCTCAGTGACAGTGGATACAGCTCTAGCATCTCCCAGTGAGACCTGTGACCCTCCCCTCCCCCAGCCTGGCCTCTACCCATGAGTGAGAGATACCCTGGGCTCAGTGACAGTGGATACAGCTCTAGCATCTCCAAGTGAGACCTGTGCCCCTCCCCCAGCCTGGCCTCTACCCAGCAGTGAGAGACACTCTGGGCTCAGTGACAGTGGATACAGCTCTAGCATCTCCAAGTGAGACCTGTGCCCCCCTTCAAGCCTGACTTCTACCCAGCAGTGAGAGATACTGAGTTCAGTGACGATGGATACAGCTCTAGCATCTCCAAGTGAGACCTGTGCCCCCCTTCAAGTCTGACTTCTACCCAGCAGTGAGAGATACTGGGCTCAGTGATGGTGGATACAGCTCTAGCATCTCCAAGTGAGACCTCTGCCTCACCCCTCCTCCTGGCCTTTACCCACCAGTGAGAGATACCCTGGGATACCTTGGGTTCAGGGCCAGTTGGTACAGCTCTAGCATCTCCAAGTGAGACCTGTGCCCACCCAGTCTGGACTCTGCCCAGCAGTGAGAGATACCCTGGGCTCAGTGACAGTGGATAAAGCTCTAGCATTTCCAAGTGAGACCTGTGCCCCACCTCTCCTCCTTGCCTCTAACCACCAGTGAAAGATACCCTGGAATACCATGGATTCAGTGACAGTGGGTACAGTTCTAGCATCTCCAAGTGAGACCTGTGCCCCCTCTCCAGCCTGGACTCTACCCAGCAGTGAGAGATACCCTGGTCTCAGCAACAGTTGATACGGCTCTAGCTCCAGCACCTTCCAGTAAGACCTGCGTCGTCCCCAGCCTGGCTTCTACCCAGCAGTGAGAGATACCCAGGGTTCAGTGACAGTAGATACATTTTTAGCATCTCCAAGTGGGACATGTGCCCCCTCCAGCCTGGACTCTACCCAGCAGTGAGATATGCCAGGGTTAAGTGACATTAGATAAATTTCTAGCATATCTCAGTGAGACGTGTGTGTCCTCCCTCAGCCAGCCCTTTACCCAGCACTGAGAGATACCCTGGGCGCAGTGACAATGGATAGAGCTGTAGAATCGCCCACTGAGACCGGTGTCTCCCTCCACCAACCTGTCATTTGCCCGGCAGTGAGAGGTACTCTGGCCCCATTGAGGGTTGATATAGCTATAGCATCGCTCACTAAGTCCTGTCCACTGCGCCACCCACTGGCTTCCTTCCAGCACTGGTAGATGCCCGGCCCAGAGGGAGTGAATACCGCTCTATCATCTTCCACAGTGATCAGTGTCCCCCGCCTCCCTCAACACTGAGAAATGTGCTGGGCCCAGTGAGAGTGGACTCAGGCCTAGCATCTCCCACTGAGCCCAGTGCCACCGGTAACCCCCCTCAATACTGAGAGATGTCCTGGACCCAGTGAGAGTGTATATGATTCTAGCATGTCCCACTGAGCCCAGTGCCCCCGGCCTCCCGCCCAGTATCGATTGGGCAACCGGACATTGGGCAACGGGGTCACCTGTGGGTCGGTCTTTGTTAGGAGCTCTGTTAACCAGCCCACAGACCCTTACTGTCTCTTCCCCGCCCGGCCACTGGAATGTGGTGCCAGCATCATGGGCAGGCAGGCTCGGAGGGGGTGGCACGCAACAATGTCGCTAGGTCAGTATCCTGGCCACTGCAGAATTTAGCTTGTCCCCCATGGACCGGAGCAGACGCCCAGAAGAAGAGTCCCCCATCCCTGCTGTGCTTTTAAACTGAGATGCCTGGCTGGGATCAGATTATGTGGCTGCTGGGCCATCATCCCCTCAGGTCCCCTGGAGAAGCAGCAGCTCTGTGCTTTTCTTTCCCCCTCCGCTGCCAGAGCATCGTCCTGAGGCTATAGTTGACTAGGAAGGGGGAAGAGTAAGTGGAGCGGTCTTGCTGAGGGCCTGTTTTTGGCACCTTGGCTACAGAGTCTTTCAGGCCTTGGTAGAGGTGGGTGCATGTTTGCGTAGGCCTCTGGACGCACCATTCCCAGAGAGGAAAATTTAGAGGATGTTGTGTTAGGGTCAGAGCTGCCGAATTTGGAACTATTGACATGGGTTACCGTCCGAGCCTCAGCTCAACATCCTGTGACTTTGGGCAAATGACGCCAAAACTACAATAAAAAAATAAAATACTGTTTTCTCATGTTTTGAGAGTCTGCAAAAGGCTGAGATTTAATAATAAAAGAGGATTATTTACACAATAATAAAAATGTCCTTATTACTTATTAACATGGATTTACTGCCTTTGTTTAGTTGTTAACTATCTGTCACTGATCATTAAAGCATCACCGAATATTTATTGTTTAAAGTATATATTGATCAGAGGAGAAAATACCAGCTTTAGGTGATTTATTTCATTTTCCTACCAGACAGGACATTAAAATACCTGTAATGGCGGTTAAAAAAACAACCAGGTGGCAAGCGTAGCCCCATCACGAGTTGCAGCCTTTGGGCCACTTTATTTCACCTCACTCACCCAGCCAAAATGGGGTGCTTCTAGTTTCCCCCCAATGTTTCAGGCTGTATGAGCTTTAAAAAATATATAATTTCTCTAAAAATTAGCCAAATGAGACTAGCCCAATACTGGCACTGACAGATGGCCAGCCCCCAGAGAGTGAATATCACCTTAGAATCTCCCACTGAGACTAGTTTCCCCTGGCCTCTGCCCAGCACTGAGACATACTTCCACCCTAGTGGGAGCTTAGTATCTCCTTCTACCCCCGCTTCCGCCCATCACTGACAGATACCTTAACATCTCCAGCTGAGACCTGAGCACCATCCCCTTCCCCAGTGCTTTATTTGTAAAAAAAAATAGGTGCCACAGCTCTCGTCAGGAGGTTGCCTGCACCAGCCCATTTCTCCTGTTAGTAGCGCCTAAAACTGGACAAACTACTATCCATGAAAGTGGGGAGAGGATGTGGCATGATGGCCAGAGATGCCGACTTCGGAGCTGGAGAACCAGGTTCGAGTCTGAGAGTCAGCTCAACATCCTAAGATTCTGGACAAATCACTTTATCTCTCCGTAAATGAAAGTGTCCTTAACTGGTGCTCTTGAAAAGCACTGGTGGTGTTGATGATTAAGTGCTGGTGCTGAGCACCGGAAACCACAGGATCAAACTAGGCACTGGCCTTCCCCCTGCCCACTCTCAGCCCTTTACCCAGCAGCAATAGATACCAGGGTCCCAGTGAGGATCTGCCATCTCCTACTGAGTCTTGTTCCTGAGCCTCTGAAAGCCAGCTCTACTTCTTATAACTCTTGTCTCTCTGAACCCTTCACTCCCCTCATTAGTAAGCCTGTGAGAAATTTCCTGTTTTCTGTCTAAGGTAAGCAGGTGCAAAACTGTGGGATATGTTTCTGTTTCAGCACCCAGCAGCAGCAGATTTGCAAAACGGGTTCGCAGGAGAAGTGCTCTGCAAAACAAGAATTCCTAGTTTCCAGGCAAGGAGGCTTGCAAATAATGAGGAATTTGTGTGCTGCTGGATGAATGCCACCCCCCACCCCCCACATGGCCACTTTAATTAACTTAGTGATAATCACATTGAGTTAATTAAAGGCTGGCAAGCAAATTCCCTCCAGCAGGGGCGCGTTGGGGGTAGGGAAGTGTCTGCCTCCCGGGAGAACCCACCATGCAGACGCTGCCCACAGACATCCCTGCTGGGGAAGTTGCTTTGTAGTGAACTGTCAGGGATCTGGGCAATGCGTTTACCTTGATGAACTTAGAACGGGGCCCACGGGGAGGTGGGTACACCCGAGTTTGATGGCGTCTACCCACTATTTTCACAGAGCGGACACTGTCCACCCTGCAAAGAAGTTGGGCCCCACTGAGATATGCTAAACTCGTCCCACTGTAATGTTCACTTTGTCCAGTCCCTGTATGTAAGAGATATGAATGCACTGTAAGATTTTCAGATGTGTTGGTCTGGCCCATTGTTTACACAAATAACAATTTAAATACCACTATTTTGTTTTTTTCCGTTATAGCACTACTCATCCTAATGCAGGTTGACAGAGTGCTTTCCATTACACGTACAGATTGACAATAAATCATATAAGTGTGCAAATTGATATACAGAATGTGTTACGTAAGACATAACGTGTATTTGTAAAGTGCATGTTCAACCAGAATGGTATCTTGGTGCTGATTAAAAGATGTTTATTGTTGCTCATTTTATCGACCTCAAAAGAATGAAAGGGTGAGTGGACCCTTCCGGATTTGGACCAGTGACCGTGAGGCCAAACACAGGCTCCAGAGTAGACGCATTAGTCTACTACGCCAGCAGTGAGGGTTACAAGGTGTAGGAATCACACGTCCTTCATAGCGCACTGTGCTACAGTAGAAGGATTACAATTTAAGACCTGCAAGTCACAAGAGGGTCTCTGTGTTAAAAGCACTAACGCCCCTTAAATAGCAACACAAAATAAAAAGCTAGCATCTTACATAATGTGCTTTGCAGGAGACACATTAACCCTATTTGCTACTTTGATTCAAAACTCGGACTAGACAAAACAGTTCTCTCCAGCAAATGCATTAACCTCCAGAGTCTTCTAGACATGTTGTATACACTTTGTGGGCTTGCAGCCAGCCCATTGCCTTTTTATTTGTTACTTCAATTGTCCTTCAAAAAGGCTTGCTTCCTAGTGGTTAATCTTTCCTCTTTGTCCCTCCTTGTTGTCATTTGTTTCCCCACCATAGAGCAGTGCTTAACTACTGGTATGCTTCCATGTTGGTGCTTATCTGTTCATTTTGGGTCACTATTTTTTTCTTAGTATCCTGCTCGTGTTTGGCGAAATTTTCTTTTTAATTTGCAGAGCGTATTTGCTCCTAACTCATTTGTAAACTGGCCTGAAAATCTTAATCTTATCTTGTCACATTTGCAGAGCATTCAAAGGCAGAGAACAGATGTCAGAATCTGTTTCGAAAGAGTGCCTGTTCCGTGCCCTCACCTCTCCCTCATATATGCTTGTATATTTAGTTAAGAGCACTGCACACGAGTGCTGAATTCTTGTTACGCCGCTGACCAGGTTAACCATAGAAGTGTAATTAATATATGTGATTTTGATAATACATGCAGTTCATATCCCGAAACACGTTTTAAATTGAATAGTTCATTACTATAGTTATTTTAAGATTAAATTAGGCAATTCTACTTGGGGAGCTACCGTGCCAGTCAATTAGGTCGCCATCTTGGAGAAGCCTCAGGTCCTGTACCACCTACAAAGTATGTCTGGAAACATCAATTATCATTTTTATCAAGTTGAAAAAAACGTATTTAAATGTGCTTATGTTATACATTTAGCTGATTAATAAAAATTATGTTTTTTTCTCAAGAGTCAATATTTAGTCCTTGGGGAAACTGCTTTTAACAGAGGCGTCATCTTGATAACGGTTCCTGTAAAGTTCTTAAGATGCGCCAACGTGGAGAAAAATATAAACTCCATTCAGTCCCAAGGATTTAAAAATAGGCATTAAGTAAAAGTATCCCAAATTATATAATGGCTAGCTTCCAATTAATAAAAATAAAACATTTTCTTCGTCACACACTAAGAGCTAATTTGATATAACCTAACCCTACAGTATTCACAATTTTTCAGAAGTTCTTTAATAAATATGTTCTACCAAAATACTACTTTATTTTATGGTTCATTTTGCATGAGCTGAGATGGTGAAGAGGCCATCGTGAGACTTTAAAAGATGGCCGTGATAATTCTCTCTTCAAATAGCATCTCCGAACGCCTGCGACTAGTATGATGTCACAACGTTAAAATTGAAGCAAACTTTCTTTCGGTTGGAAACCAATAAAACTAGGCTTGTGTATAAATGCCAGGACTGATTCTTGGAAGGGCGGCGGCTTCCTTGTATTCTGATTTATTGCACAATTACAGAATGTTCTCTGGATTCTCCTGAAAGATTTATATTTTAATTGTCTGTCATCTGAAAGTAGCAGCTGTATTTATGTAGTCCGACAGGGGAAGGAAAGTCAAAGGTGGTTACTGCCAAGCAATTTTTTGCATTCATGTTAAGCGTACCACCTATAACTGTTTCACATTACACAGTTCTATGTTTACTTGCATGTGTCTTCTGTAGGTGTTGCAGTGTCTTTTGTTGAGACACACTGTGGACACCTATAGAAAATAGACAGTGTAGTTTTGCATAGCAAACTTTCTTTATGTTTGTAATACACAAGTCCAACAACAAAGTGCAAATGTAGAACTAATACAATGCATAATCAAAATGTAATGCGTTAATTTTAAAGTGTAATATAATTGTCGTGTTATGTATTTTGCTCTAGGAGATTTAGTTCAATCCAACCACAAGTAAACTTTAAGAAAAGTAATTAACAATAATCTAACAGCAAATGTAATGCATTGAATGAAATGTATGAGGATGAGACATTTTATTAAGGATTATGGTATGCGAATGTGGCAAGTGGCACTATGGAGGACCGCAAAATAAGGGTTTTACATGTTCCTCCTTTGTGTTGCTTTCCAAAGTTCATTTCCACATGATGACAGCTTCACATGGACTTTGTGTATATTTTTTCACCCTTTCTTTACAAAGATACTACAAGTGCATGCTTTTTCTTTCGGATTCATGGCAACCCATATGCATAATAAAAGCAGGGGCATAGCTCTGTAGGGGGTTTTTGGGGTGGCTTCCCCTAATAAATGTGTGTAGTTGGGTCCAGGGGCCTACGGTGGGCCTCGCAGTGTCTGAGGTTGGGTTTACACTCAGATTAGCAGCCCTCAAAGCACACACACACACTCCATGAAACTTGCCAGAGCATGTTTACACCCACCCCTCATCTTCCCTCTCACACAAAACAGGCCAAAAATAATCAAAGGACTGCAATGGCTCTTAAGAGGCGCAGAGAAGCCTTTTAATTTGTGTGACACACAAAACCACACGATTCCACACCACACAATTCACCCCCACACAAATTAACACCACCCAACATAATTCCACTCCACATAATACTACTCAATGAAATATTATTATTATAAGTATTAATGAGCATTTATTGAGCTCATAGCTACCCGTAGGCATCCCAGCGCTAGTGACAGCAAGCAGGCAGAGTTGGGGGTTCTAAGATATATTCTGAAACGGCCAGGTCTTCAATTGCTTTCGAAAGGAAAGGTGATGGGCCGCAGATCGAAGATGGGTAGGCAGGGTGTCCCGTAATCCAGAGGCATTATACGAAAAGGAGCGGCCCCCGGAAATAGCTCTCTTGATTTTGGGTACAGATGCCAGACACAAGTTGGTTGAATGGAGACATCTTGAGGGGCGATACAAGATGATGAGGGAATGATTAATTCTGGGACCATTCCCCCAAAGGGTCTTGTCAGCTATACATAATGATTTAAATATTATGCGTGCAGTTATTGGCAGCCAGTGCAGTGATTTGAGAGCAGGCATGGCACAATGCATTTTGGGAGTATTGTGTAGCAGCTTACCTGCACAGTTCTGCACGATTTGCAGTTTCCTTCTAGTGGCTTTCGGTCGCCCAGGTAGAGGAAATTCCCATAGTCCAGACGGGAAAGAACCAGCGCCTGAACTATGACTCTCCAAGTGGATAACAGAAGAAGAGGTAGAATTTTCCAAATCAGCCTGATCATACGAAAGCAGGTGGCTGCTAGCTTCAGCACATGGTGGTCGAATTTAAGAGATCTATTTAACCAGAGTCCCAAGCTTTTGATCTTGGGCTTAGGGGCTGGTGGAGGGCCAAAACAAGTGGGCCAGCCCAATCCAGATGTGGAGCTGGAGTGATTGCCCAAGATCATTAGCTCAGTCTTTCTCCATTAAGCTTGAGGCACGACTGGTCCATCCAGTTTGCCACAGACAGCTTTCTAAATTAGCTGGCAGGTTATTCGGGTGTTTTAATGCTACCACTAGCTGTGCATCATCAGCATATCTTATGATGAGGATTCCATATGGCAGGACTAACTCAGCGAGTTGTTTTAGATAGACATTAAACAGAATAGGGCTCAGTGAAGAGCCCTGGGGAACTCCACATGTGAGTGGCACACGTTTAGAAGTATTATTGCTTTCAAAAACATGAAACGATCTGTCAAGTAAAAAGGACATGATCCAGGCCATGCATCACCTGAGACTCCAATCATTCCAAGTCTTTCAAAAAGAATGTTAAAGGCAGAGTTCAGGTTAAGTAGGATAATGACCCATCGCTCCTACCTAGTCGAGGATTTTCCTCGATTCCTCCACTACTGCTAGAAGAGCGGTTTCCGTTCCATGTTGTGTTTGGAATCCTGCCTGAGAGGTATGCAGTAGGGAATGAGTTTCTAAGAACTTAAAGAGAATTCTGTTGACATATTTCTCTGATATTTTGCTTGTTCCGGGTAGAAGGGAGACCGGGCGATAGTTACTCCAATCCTGCGGGTTACGATTAGTTTTTTTTAACAGTGCTCTTAACATGGCATGTTTCCATGACAAAGGAACTTGGCAAGTGGATATAGATAAATTTAACACTTCTAGTAAAACTGGGAGAATGATTTCCTCTACCTTACGAAGCACATGGAGAGGTACCAGGTCAAAAGGGGAGCCAGATTTGAACTGGGCAAAGAGTTGAGAAAGGGTGGACAGGTTCATAGTTGGAAGTTCTTCCAGTCGTGGTATGCTGCCAGATGGAGTATCAGCTGCCGCGACTGTGTTGTCAGGGCAGAGGACCAGGGGGAAGGTATTGTTTACATCTAGAAATTTCTTATTAAAAGTTTGAAAGTTCATTACAACGAACCTTGACTCAGGTGGAGTCTCATGCGAAGGACACTTCATAAGTTTTTAGCTATCTGAAAGATTTCCCTGGGGGCGATGGTAGCGGATGTAATTTTTTCATCAAAGTACTGTTCTTGTGCTCTATTTGTTTCTGTTTGGTAAGTTTTGATGGACTCTCTATAGTTCTGTTTTTTAGGGTGTTGTGCTCTTTCCTCCAAGCTCTTTCTAATCGTTTGCAATTTTGTTTAAGTTCCCTGAGTTTTGGTGAGTACCAGGGTGTCATTTTCTCCTTAGCCCTTCTCTGGCTCAGTTTAAGCAGTAAGGTGGCATCCAGAGATGATCCAATTCAATGTTTAAAATTATCAGTGGCTGTGTTAGGGCTGGGGTCCAATAGATGTCTAGTATTTGTCAAGGCTTAGGTCCAAGGCTCTATTTTCATGATTCAACTCCATATAATTCAATACCACATAAATACACCCCACAAAAAAACACACTATGCCACTTAGCAACAATCCAAATAAATACTCTCCACACCATGCCACGTAATTCCAATCACCATAATTTCACTCGACACACATGGCAACCTGCTGTACTTTTCACCTGCCACCTGCTTCTCCCCTCAAGACATATCCTAGGGGTGCTCTAGGGGTAGTGAAATGTTTCATCAGGATTGACCAGAGGTTAAGAAAGGCCAACCTGAGTATAAGTTCAATTGCGCACACACAGGCCTGCAATGGCAGGCTTGAGACATGTTCAAAAACATCAGGTAAGCCCCACTTCCTAACATGTGTAGGAAGGGTGTGCGTACTTTCACACTGCATTTACCTTGGGAATGTGCCCAGAGCCCTAAGGCCACTAAAAGAAAATCTATAAAGGAACAAGGGACTCCTTACTGTGGAATCTCACTAAGCATAAACCACAGGAAAATAATGAATTCCATGTCAGAAAATCCAAATGTATATATATATATATATATATTGTGTGTGATCCCCTCAGTGTGCGACGTCTCCAGGGGGCAACCTTGTGTGTTTTTATATATATATAATATATATATATACATATATTCAATCATATAACACACACCGAAAAAATACGTGAGGAGCAACAAGAAACACAATTTTTCAAAGCTCAGATATTTCCTAGTGAATGTAGAAATAATAAACAGGTTATGTCACATGGCAGTTTAGAGTACCAATGCTATCATAATTTAATAACATTTGCAGTTGTCATGATACTATTTGTTGATGACGTTTCGATCCCTCTTAACAATATGGGGATCATCATCAGGACTTAAAAAAATATGCCTGAGATGCAAAAAATGCCTATTCATGAGCCCCCATTGGGGTCCTATAGTCCCTAAAGGGGGCGGAGCCTAGTTCCTGTCGCAGCAGTGCTCTATATTCTGATGGCAAAATAAGATGCCCAGATAGATTAAAATTGGACATTGAGAAAGCGATGAGAAGGTTGGACTGCAGATCATTAGTAAATGGAATCGGATGCCAAGCGAGCAGTGTCTGGTTGGCCCGAGAATTTTGGAAGGTGCACAGGCTTAGGATTAGTGCCCAGACTCGTTGCCAAGTGAGGATGCTTGGAAACGCATCTGGGAATCTTCCAGCTGACCGCTATCTTTTAAGCGAAGGCTGCATGAATCATGTGCACCTTCAGGAAAGAGATGAAGCAGGTCGGTGGGCTACAGATTTAACTCAACAATAGTGAGAGACTAAACTTCTGAGAAGGCTATAATGGTCCAATCTAAAGTAACCTGAAAACAAGTAACTGGGGAGGAGAGATGGGGTATAATGATAGTCCAGGGCAACAAGATGGGGCTGTTTTGTGTCTCAGCCCCAGGCAGCCCGCTTGGGTTGCCAGAGTAGCTTCGGCAGACGACACACAAACCAGGCCAGCATAGAGTACTCAATACTGGCATACTGCCCCTTGGATTAAGTACGGTACTGTCACTTGTGCTAGTGCACTGAGTATGACTCCTGGATGATGCAATAGGAGGGTGCAAGTGAAATAATATGATCAGACCGCAATGTGCCAAGTCTCAGCGTAGAACAAGCAGGTGGCTGCTTTAAAATGCCTAGTAGTGTGAGGAAGGCAGCTCTTCATGAGCCACGGGGCCATTAAGTTAAGCACACTATGTGTCACTGCGTTGCTATGCGCTCCTCTGGCTCTACCGCAGAATTGTGCATTGAGCCGCCCTCACACGAAGCAAGCAGGAGGTGGGGAAGGGATGCCAATGCATGACTATGCTTTTAGTGCAGTGGTACGACCATCACATTAAAATGTGTTAGTCTAACCCCTGATGCGTGGTACTTGGTAGGGCAGTTTGTATGTGAGCCGTACAGTGCAGCACACATGCAAAGTCAGAAAAGAAAGGAGAAACTGAACCATTTCTCCTATTAGTGCCTGCTTTGAAATGGCGTTCATTTTTTATGCCAAACCGGTCTCAAATTTTTGGCAGATATGGTTTTGCTTCAAAAAGCATGGGTGGCTGCATGTGAACGCCCATATAACACCCCTTGATGCTAAGTAACGCAAAGCTGCTTTGCATTACTTTTAGGTGTTACTTTTAGGCAATTTCCAGCACAAAATAAACGTTTTGTGCTGGAAAGTAAATGCCAAAACAATTATTTTGTGTTTCAGGCCCGAGGCTGCCACCAGAAACATAGGAAAACCTGGTCCCACTGGGCGACATATCGCGGCATAGGTCTACACCTCTTCCATCGCTGGACCCCTGACTGGTATTGCGCCCACAGACTAACGACTGTCGAACACATCATACTACAATATATCACTGGTTGTGCCTGCACTCACCTAACTTCTTTACAACCTCTGGGATATGGGACTGTCTGTGCTATGTTCTTGTTGATTTACCTGCAAGTTGTGCAGGAGTTGCAACTGTATTTATGCTTTGGTACTTCTGATTTATCTTATCTTCAAAATGTGAATGCAGGGCCAGGAAAACCAAATAAAATATGTTATTACAAAAAAATATATATGTATTTTGTGCTGGCAAACGCAGGGCAAAATGTTGGTAAATCTGGCCGGTATCTCTTTGCAGATGATACTTGAATGCTGCAGCAGCGTCGAGCCAATACCTCCACTACGTTGGATACACAGAACTGGATGGCAAACATGAAACGGAAGTTAAAGTCTTAAATTGATACATTTCTCCTTCTCTCCACAAACGAAGAAAAGGAACTTTCCATGGTTTGGACAGCAGAGGGCAGTATGCAAAGTCAAAGGGCTGCAGGGACAGCAGCACAGTGCAGTGGCATAGCGCGGGAGGGGCCACTGGTGCAGTTGCCTCGGGCGCAAAATTCTTAGGGGCAGATTTATGTTAACTGGCGCATCCCCAGGGATGCGCCAGTTAACATGCGCCACAGTGCGCCTCTGCTCCGCCACCCATGGTGCGCCGCATTTATGATGCGGCGCACCATGGTGCAAGTTAGTGAAGATGCGTGACGCATCTCTCGGCGTACGGGCGGCGCATTGCAGGAGTCATGTCGCAAGTGCGACATGACTCCTGCAATGCACAGGAGCCACCTCTTTAGTGCATGGTGCGTCACCCTTACGCCTGCTTCAAGCAGGCGTAAGGAATTGACGTAGAAAGTGACTGAGTGAAATCTCATAGATTTCACTCAGCCACTTTTAGGAGGCGTTCCTGCGCAGGAATGCCCCCCCTGCGCAGGAACGCCTCCTCATGGCGCAGGGATTTCCAACGTGACGCATCTCCTAGATGCGTCACGTTGTAAATAGGGCGCATTGTTTGCGCCGCCGTTGCGTCACATTAAGTGACGCAATTGCGGCGCAAGGAGGCGCAAGCGCCTCATAAATCTGCCCCAAAGTGGTGCAAAATTTTAATAGGGGCAAAATATTTTAAAAGAAAAGTGCAAAGATACTTGCCATGCCCCAGGCGCTGGTAACCCATGCTACGCCGCTGGCACAGTGAGTCGTCAGCAGTAGCATTGTGCTCTGGGTTCCAACAGGGCATGTGAAAGTTTGTGACAGTGTTTCCGGTGACGGTTACAGCGCAATTGTCTACTGTGTGTATTTTAAGTGCATTGTGTCACAGGTAGCTCTATGCATGGGAAGGGCTTTAAGTGGGCAGGGTTCTGCCGGTGCTCAGCACTGGCAGTTTAAAATAAAAAACAGGTCCTGAGACAGATCCCTTTCGGGCTCTCCAATTTTGCCCACACCCTCAGAGTGGAAAAAAAAATCTTAACTCAGCAGCAGTACCACACTTCATTGGCCTTTGATGTAAGACTCGTTATAGTTATTTCCAGTCGCAGCCGGCATGATTCCCAAGTGGGGGGGATGGGGATGGGGATGGATTAGTGCAGGGTTTGTGCGGGAGGGGCGGGGTTAATTAAAAAAATAATAATAATAAACTTATCTTACCGGGTCCAGTGCCGTCTCAGCTCCTGGCCAGGTCCGGCAGAACAGGAAGCAGGCAGCCTCCCTCCCCAAAGCCAATCACAATACTGCAATGGCAGCGTTGTGATTGGCTGTAACGTCGACCACACAAGCGTCAGGCATCTATGGGGAGAACTACAGCCTACCTGGAGAAAAGGGAAAGTGCGCATTAGTGGTTTGGTCGGCCCCAAAGAGCCGACCAAACAGTCAGGGCCCACTGCATTGGTCTAGCCACTCCTCCCCTGCCCTTGAGCAGACCCACCCGACCCCAACCAAACCCTTCTGCTTTCTTGCAGTGTGAACAGCAGAAACATAAAATGGTATTTAAAATACCATTTTATGGGGCGTGGCTAGCGGCCAAGAGAGATGGCTGCTGCCTAAAAGAGCTCTCGCCCGTCCACGGCAATATAGCGGCTTTCCCACCGTCCAGACCCGAGCATCGAGGGTGGAAGTTGGAGACGTCTTCCTCCTACCACCCCCCCCCTGCTGCAGTCCTTGGTTGTGCGACCCTCGAGGGGGATCGGAGATGCGGAGTGAGCTCGGCTGGAGGAGGGAGAGGATCTAACATGGCGGCGCTGGCCTAAACGGAGCGGAACTCGGCCTGGGCTGTCCCTCCAGCGTGACCCTCAGCGGAGTGGCGGACACCCGATCGGAGACGCAAGTAAGGTGGAGGGGGGCGGAGGAGGGGACATTGTGTGCCGTACAGCCCCACCGCTCTGCAGAAAGACGCTAGCCTGGTTGCAGTGCTGGGGACTGAGATACTTGAGTTCCCGGCTTTGAGGCCTTCACGCGGCATTTGATCGGCGCTGGGGGAGAGGTGGCGGATATTGACAGGGGTGCGGGTTCCCCTCCCCCCCACTTCACCCATAGACTTGCAACGTCCTGCATCATCAGGTGACGAGAAGTGGTGGAGCCGGCGAGGACGTGGCTGAGTGGCCTGGGGAGCGGAAGCGGCTGCCACTAAACACGAGCTTCTTGGCTTTGAGCAGATACGCTGACACACGGGAGGACGCCCGCAACGCTCCAGGTGCAGAAGCGGAATCAGGCGAAAGACATCGACGGGAGGGGACAAGGGTAGATAGAGGCGAGGGTGACTTCTGGGACGTGTCTCCCCTCCCTCCTCCTTCCCCCAGGCCTGACTAGCTCACAGGGGTGTGCGCTAGTGGTGATAGCTGCGCCTGGAGGCGGACACTTTTGGGCCTGTGCCACACCCTGTGTGGTGTTTAGGCCATAAGACATTGCGACACAGGGGAAAGAGATTGACGTGCCTCGAGGGCAATTGGTGGAGGGCAGGGGGTCCCACTGTCGGGAAGCCGCGCGTGGTGGAGTTAGAGAAGGGGACGACGAGACCACGAGCGGAGAGAACGCCGATCAAAGCCACATATAAAAACGCTACCTGCCCTATTGACTGTGTGAGTCCTGAGACCCCTCCAACAATGGTGGCAGGGGGTAAAGGGGTCGAGGAACAATGCCCAGAAACAACTGGCGAAATTTGCCTGGGCTAAAAGTGGAGAAAAAAATTAGTCGCCTAGACCGGAAAAGGAGAGTCCCGGAGTGGGCCATTCGCAAGGAAAGGAACCGACTCTCACTGATATTATGGCGGCGATAGGTGGAGTATGCACCTCGGTAGGCTCAGTTACGGTAGAGGTATCGCTACTGAGAGCAGATTTCAGAAAAATGGATAAGAAGGTGAAAGAGCTAAAAATAGTGACAAACGCTCTACAGGAGGACACCTCGGACTTACAGAATCAAATGCTTGAGACGAAGAAACAGCAGGACAGGATAGAGCAGCAACTGGATGATTATGAAGGCAGGGCCTGCCGTAATAACATTCGAATACTAGGTGTCCCGGAAAAGACAGAGGGGCCTGCTGCGGACCTATATGTTGAAGAATTCATTACAAAACATCTGAAGCCGAAGTCGCTGTCTAACTACTTCACTATAGAACGTGCTCACAGAGTGCCGGGAGGTAGACCTTAGGTGGGTGCGCCCCCGAGGCCACTGATTTGCCAGGGTATTTAACTATCGTGACAGAGATATATCATATTGCAAACATCCAGATCTGCTCCTCCTCTGAAAATAGACAACTATGAGGTGCAGTTCTTTCCTGATTTTACGGTCAAAGTTCAGGCCCAGAGACGTAGTTTTCAGGCGGTGAAGCGGGAACTAAGGGATCCTGAAGTGAAATATTCGATGCTCTTCCCTGCGCGACTGAGGGTGGAATCGGATGGGAAAACTTGGTTCTTCGACTCGCCGGAGGCAGTTTGGGACTGGATGGAGGGATGGACAACAGTGGGAAATCGGAGGAGGAATCGGCCTGGCAGGCAAGAGATGCAGAAAGACAATCATACAGACATGCCGATTGAGGAGGCGACCTTGGAATCGAGAAGACTAGAAGAGCAGGACTATTCCGTCCTTGGACTGACCTGGGACATCTCCCTCTACATAAGTTGCGCAAGTAGAGGGCCTAAGGGGGGGTGTGATGATGTGGGTTGAAATTAGTAATGCAACTGCTTATTAAGATGCTCTGGGTCAATGATATGTAATGTGTCATGAATAGATTGATGTGATATGGTGGGGGTTATGCATAGCAAGTTTTGAAGTGGCCGTGGATGGGGGAGGGTTGGTTCCTCTGCGTTTTTAGCATGTTTATTAGGGTGAGAGGGACTCTGCCAAGTTTGGGGGTGGGTAGTTCTGAATCCACAGGCAGGGTAGCAGGGTGGGGGGGGAGTTAGAGGGATTGGGGGGAGGAAGGGGACTGGAACAGAAATTGCTGTTGCTGTGACGACATTGACTTATTGGTAGGGTTTAAAGTTACAACATTACTTTGTGGTGATTCTACATTGATAAATCGATTCATTTTTCTATGTTCAAATGTTAATGACAGACTGGTAGCTGATGTTGATTTTGTTCTATACATGATGCTTATGATAATGTTGACCTTATATTCGACCTACAATGTGATGCCTGTATTCTTGACCAATGGTAGTCGATCGTGAATCAACGCTCTCTGTACTCACCTGGAATGTTAATGGGCTGGGAGATAAAATTAAGAGAGGTATAGTTCAACAATATCTGAAAAGACAGTCCCGGACCTGGTTCTCCTACAGGAAACTCACTTAGTTGGCAACAAAAGTAAGGCCCTAAATAGGTGGGGATATAAACTCCTGGTACATGCAGATTACACTACTGGCTCCAGAGGTACGTGTATCCTTGTTAGGAAGAATGTTCCTTTGATTGTACTCAATACGTGGTCAGATGCAGCAGGAAAGTTTGCAGTAGTAGAGGCTCAATGGGAGGGGAGAGCTTTGAATATTGTATCCTTGTATTTACTACCAGCATTGGGTAAGGCGGCCTTAGCGGAGTTAGGTCGGGTGCTCACGGATCTTCCGGATGGAGTCTTACTACTGGGGGAGATTACAATATGACGATGAATGACTTAACGGATAGACGCCCGGTACGACAAACTATGCGACCAAATGAACTAATGACAGACTTCACCACAGCATTGGGGCTCATAGATGTGGGACGGGAATTGCAAGATGACCCTTTAGATTTTACTTATTTCTCCAGTGTGCATGGCAGCCTCTCCCGGATTGATTATTTTCTAACATATGCAGCCTCAATAGGTAACTTCAGACGGCCCAGGACATATCCCAGAGGCCTCTCGGATCACTCCCCTGTAGGAATTGAGTTTACACATGGTGCTAAACAGCAGAGCCGTACCATTGTCATTAACCCATGGCTACTCAAGATCCCTGATATAAGAGAGGAGCTAAGTGTGCAAACTGGCTACTTCTTGGAGGAAAATCTAGGATCCGTAGATTCAGCGCAAACGATCTGGGAGGCGTATAAAGTAGTTATAAAAGGGCATGCTCTCTCGCTGAAAACGCGATATGTATCAAAAAGACAGGAGATGCTGATACAGTTGGAGGATGCACTCAAAGACATTGAGGCGGAACCCCTCGGAGGAGTTGCTACATGCATTGGCGCTGAAACGGGAGGAATATAAATTAAAGGCCCGAGAACAAATGTTAGCGACACAGACGGCTACCCATCATAGATTATACGAACTAGGAGACAGGGCGGGAAAGACCCTGGCCTGGTTGGAAAGGAAGGAGCAGGGTGTGAGGTGGGTACCTAGACAACGGACGCCTAATAGAGAAATCGTGTCCTGCCCGGAGAAATAGCAGAAACATTTGCTGATCATTTTGAGAACGTGTACTCGCCTTCACAAGTATACACGGCGGAAGAGTCGCATCAGCTCTTAGAGGAATGCATGCTGCCTACCCTGTCTGCTGAGGATAGGGAGTCACTAGAGACTGATCTCTCGGACGAGGAGATTAGAACAGCCATTGGCCGGATTAAATCCGGGAAGGCGATGGGGCCCAATGGTACCCCAGTGGAATTTCTTAAGGCAACAGCTGTCCAGGTGGTCCCACATTTGAGGGCCATGTATCAGAAAAGCTGGGAAAAGGGTGCCCTCCCCCGAGATCAAAGGTTGGCGAGTATTCTTGTTATTTATAAAACAGGCAAACCAGTGGAAGACTGTCGTTCCTAAAGGCCAATCTCATTAATCAACGTGGAGGCTAAGATACTGGCGAAAGTTCTTGCCACACGCTTGGGGACGGTGATATCCTCCCTTGTGCACCCCGATCAATCTGGTTTTATGCCGGGAAGGAATACAGCCCTTAATATCCGTCGCCTGCACAATGTGTTGGCCCGGCAGATATTTCAGGAAGAGGATGCAGCTGTATTATCCCTAGATGCTTCTATGGCCTTTGATTCAATTGAATGGTCCTACATGTTTGAATTCTTAGGTAGAACGGGACTAGGCCCGAAATTCCCGAGATGGGTGCGATTGCTATATACGGACATATCTGGACAGGTAAGAGTGAATAATTATACGTCTAGGCAGTTTTCTCTCCTTAGAGGTACCAGACAGGGTTGCCCCTTGTCACCGTTATTATTTGCGCTGATGTTGGAACCCTTAGCCACATGGGTGGAAAAAGACGTCATGACCAGAGGGCTGAGATGGTCTCCTGACTGTGAGGACAGAATATCACTCTATGCCGACGACATAGTGTTATATCTGGCATACCCTTATAGATCCATTCGGGTGGTTTTAGACATCTTTATTAATTTTGGAAAGTACTCTGGCTCTGCTACCAACTGGGACAAGTCAGTATTATATATGCTCCATGGACAGGTCCCACACCTTCCAAAAGATTGTGCTCTGATGATCGCGAAGGACGGTTTTAAATACCTAGGGATCTTTGTCACGCCAGATCCAGCTCTTTTCTACAGGAGTAACTTAGCACCCTTGCTCACACGGTTGCGAGCGGATGTCCAACACTCGAGGTCCCTGCCGTTGTCATTGCTTGGCCATGCTGCCCTCTTTAAAATGCTTGCTCTCCCTCGTTTTTTATACATCCTACAGAATTGTGCTAATCAAGTTCCTGATACCTTTTTTGCGGCAGTGGAAGGGAAGATACGTACACTACTATGGGACGGAAGGGCTCCTAGAATAGCGCTTCAAAAATTAACGAAGGGGTGGTATGATGGAGGCATTGCGCTGCCTGATGTTCGATTGTATTATTGGGCCTCGCAACTGGCTACAGTGAATAGATGGAAGTATACCCCACCGGATGATCCGGCGTGTGCCTTAGATAGATACCAAATGGACAGGGCGGGTTATCTCGGGCGCTTTATTCACCCCCACGGAGAAAGAAGTTTGTAGGACCCACCAAACACACGCTGCAGATTTGATGGATGGCTAATTCCCGCCTGGGTTGGACAAATAGACTCACTAATATGACGCCGCTATGGTATACACAAAAGCTCGGCATGCTCCGTCACCATCCAGGGTTTGACAAATGGGACATGATTGGTATCTCAACGGTAGGAGATCTGATTAAGAAGGGAAAGAATCTTCGATTTGCAGAGCTACAGAAAACGTATCAACTGGCACCTAGCGAAGTTTTTCGGTATCTACAAATTAGACATGCTTTAATGGCGGTATTTCCTGAATGTGGAGATATACCAGACTACTCCCCTTTGGAAGATCGCCTATTAGATGGACAACTGCATGCCAAGGCAATTTCCCTTATATATAGAAAGCTTAGTAATAATATGCCAGACTCCTTCGGGCAGCTCAGAGAGAAATGGGAAAGTGACTTGGGACCTATGGAGGAGGAGGACTGGAGGCAAGCATTGATGTCCCCGAGAGAGGCTGCCATCACACTTAGATATCGCATTATTCAACTCCGTATATTGCATCGTTCATATTTGACTGGGATCACGCTGGCAAAGATAGGCTCTAGGTCAGATGATTTATGTTTTAAGGGATGTGGACAATCAGCCAGTTTCTATCATATGATTTGGGAATGTCCGTTGGTGCAAAACCAATGGGACAGGATTGTGACGCACATGCGATCTGCTCTGGGTAAGACAGTTACGTTGACGCCACGGCTGGGTCTGTTAAATATATGGGAGGCTACAGACCTTACGGAGACGGAACAACAGTTTGCAACGCTAGGATTTACTCTGTTTAAGAGAGAACTGGCTAGGGGATGGGGGGGGGGAGGTGCCGGACTGCCAGAAGTAGCAATGTGGAGGAGGGAATTGGATAAATGTATGATAGCTGAAAAATAAGTTTTTATTGCGCGTGGGTGTCCAAAGAAATGGGATAGAAATGGGCCAAGTGTAATATAAACATAGGAGAGATATGTATATCCCCATCGGTAGAACTGGAAATAAGGAGGAACAGAGACAGAGAGCAAGAACTGTAATGTATGCATGGATTGAATGTATTGGTTAATGTTAAGGTAATTATGATCTGTAATGTGAAAGATTGCATCACTGTCAATGGGCTGTCATATTTTCGCAATTTAAGAATACAATTTTTTTTTTAAAATAAAATAAAATAAACATTATTTTATGTTTCTGCGTCTTGCACTACAAGAAAGCAGTCGGGCGACTCTCCTCCTCCCACATGGAGGAGCCGCCCCTGGCTATTTCACAGTCTCATTATTGCATAATTAAAGCATTTTGAATATCATTTACAACAACATCATTGCTATTACTTATTTATCTTATGTAACTAACAACCACTAACAAAGCCAATATTCTTGGCTTGTTTTAGGTGTAATATCAGTTGTTGTATTGCATATTTGGATGCAGAACAGAAAGAGACAGCAAAATAACCAATCTGGTGGCACGATTTGGTAAATAGAGTTTTAACTTGCATTTTTAAGCGAACTTCTTAATTAAATAGGCCATGTACCTGTAAGATACCCCCCCCCCCCTCCCCAGTTTTTTCATCCAACTTTAAGCCCTGATGGGCATTGCTGCTCTTTGCACGGATTTACACAGGGCATCACCAGTAGGATTGCATAGGGTATGTGTAGTATTTCCTTAGGGGCTGTGAAGGTCAGGCTCCAGAGATCACCCCATGATCAGCCACAGAGCTGTGAATTTCTGCGAATCAATAACGCCCTCTGGATGTTTGTTTGCTGAGCTGTCTGGTCTTTAGCTCAAAGACATCATCTGCTCTGTTCCTAGCTCCAGAATGGACTAATGCAGAACAAGAACCAACTAATGTTGCTACAAAGACAGGCCTGCCTCCTGGTGCAGGCCAGTGCTTTAAGTGGGCCGGGTCCTGCTGGTGCTCAGCACCAGCAGTTCTTAAAAGAAGGTGCCGAAACGTGTCCCTATTGTGCTCTCCATTTTCACCATCACCCTCAGGATGGAAAAAATGCATCTTAACTCTGAAGCAGTGCCACCCTTCACTGACTTTGATGTAACTTCCAAAAGACTTGTTATTGCTCTTTGACAGTCTCATCATTTCAGAACTGAAGCATTTTCAATGCTTTGACAATGAATCCGCAGTTGTTGTTTATTTATTTGTCTTATGCAGCTAACAACCATTGATAAAGCCAATAGTCCTGGCTTGTTGTATGTGCAATGATACATGTATTATATATCTAGATGCAAAGACAGAAGCAGCATGAAACCAGTCGGGCGGCACACTATGCTAAGCACAGATTTTTAGCGTAAGTGTTTTTAAGCCACGCCCTTAATTACATCAGCCACACCCCTTTGAGAGACCCAGTTTTTATCTCCCTCTTAAAGCCCTGGTGCAGGCACAAGCTCACACATTTTGAAGTGCTGAGTCACCGCTCTTGGTGCAGACTAGCCCCATCATGGTGCAGACTAAGCTGTGCTGGTGCACCCCGAGCACTCCTCATGCACTCACTTCTTGGTGAAGGATCATCTCTCTGGTGTAAACTCACCCCTAATGGCGCAGCCTTCCCCTACTAGGGCAGATGCACCTCTCCTAATGCAGGCTGACCTCTCCTAGTGCCTAGTCATCTCTCATGGTGAAGAGTCACACCCCCTGGTGCACCTAAGCCCTCCTCATGCACTCACTTCCTGGTGAAGGATCATCTCTCTGGTGTAAACTCACCCCTAATGGCGCAGCCTTCTCCTCCTTGAGCAGATGCACCTCTCCTAATACAGGCTGACCTCTCCTAGTGCCGAGCCATCTCTCATGGTGCAGAGTCACACCTTCCTGGTGCACTCAAGCACTCCTCATGCACTCACTTCCTGGTGAAGGATCAACTTCCTGGTGTAAACTCACCCCCTAATGGCGCAGCCTTCCCCTACTAGGGCAGATGCACCTCTCCTACTGCAGGCTCAGCTCTCCTGGCACAGACACTATTTCCATTTAAAGAGCGCATGGCGACCCAATAGGATTTCCCGGAGCTAATCAAATGATCCACGCGCAACCCAAATGCCAGGATTGGATCAGCCAAGTCATCAATTGTTTATGGAATACCATCTCTGTGGAACCGAGGCAGAGATGGAAGGGAATGAAATTCCATCGTTTTGGAACCAGGTATCTACAAGAATGCCCTCCTTGTCTGACACGATACATCCTTAGCACGTGAGCTAGTCTATGATCAGCAGAGAGCAGGGTTATCGAGGGACAGTAGGGGTCATCACCCTCCTAAGGTATCATGGTCCGGCCTGCACGAGTGCTCTATAGACAAAGCAAAGTGCTTTGAAATGTATGTGCTTAACCTCAGGCAGCCAGTGAAGGTCCCTGCGCTGAGTAGAGACCGGAGAGTATTTACAGAAGTGCAGCCTCTTTCTGGGTCGTTTGGAGCCTTACAACTGCAGCTTTAGAAGCTCCAAGGTCCCGAATATTCCCATAGTCCAGTCGCGCTACGATCAATGCATGGACAATGGTCCTTTGAGAAAGAAATGTCCTGGGGCTCCTCAGTATTCCAGAACCACAGCTGTGCACAGAGTTAATCTGGTGGTGACGTCTCAGCTCCGATTTGAGCCACATTCCCAAATTCTTCACTACATTTTTGGTGCCAGGAAAAGGTCCTAATGCCTCCGGTCACCAGGCCAAGCCCCATTGGATTGGCTGGTTGTCCACTAATAGGACTTTGTTGCGGTTGAGTTTGAGACAATGTGGTCCCATCTAATAGGCAACGGCTTCCAAGCTCTTTCCATGGTCAGGAGTGAGAAAAAAACACTATTTGAGTGTCATCCGCATGGGATACCATTCAGAGGTGTAACTAGAGCCAAATTTCTGGGGGGATAAGAAAAAATTTCGGTGGCGGGGTGCCAGAATCTTTACTCAATAGGCAGAGTGGAGCTGCAGGTGCTCTTAGAACGGGTGAAACAACAGCAAGGCCTAATTAACATGCAAAAGGTCTTTAAAAGACCTGTGAAGTGCTCGGGTGTGGCTGTGTGTGTGCCCGGAAGGCTAAGCTGTCTCATCCCGGGCTGCCATACACGACGGGCGGGGGACTGAAGTTCTTTGAATCCAATGGGTGTTGCGCGCCTGATATCATTGAGAAACCAAAGGATTGTATCGTGTTGCCTATGAGGCGTACATAGACGTGAAACCCGTAGGGCTTTAAGAAGAGACCTGCAGTACCACGGTTTGACCACCACCTGGTAGGAGCGCTCCACCAAACAGGAGGTGAACCCACACAGATCCACAATTCTCAGGGCTCCTGAGAAGAACATGGTGAGATACCATTGGAAAAGCAGCACTCGGGTCCCAAAGATGAGCGCTGCGGCTCCACCGCTGTCGAGTGTCCCTTTGAGGTCCTCTGACCCACCGACTGGAAAACTGAATGAGACAAAAGCAGGAGATTGTGAGATTCCAAGTAATCAGACAGTTGTGTGCTAATATGTTTTGCTAATATCAGGGCCGGCCCTAGGCATGTGCAAAGTGTGCACCTGCACAGGGCCGCCAAACCCCAGGGGCCGCCACGACGAGGATCGGATCGGAAGGATCTGATAATCGTGGCAGTGGCGGCCCCCTGGCAGGATTTGGCGGCCTCCGGCTGCGACCCCTGCTAGCAATGGCAGCGTTGTGTTCAATCTCTTGCAGGGGCGTAACACAGGGCCCCGCATTGCGGGGGGGCCCCGTGCTCCAGGGGCCCCGGCCCCCTCAAAATACATTGTGGATTTTAATGGTGCGCTGAGCGCTGGGCGCACTGCACGCCCGGCGGCTTCTTTAAAAAATTAAATGGTGGTGGTGCGCAAGCCTTGGCATGCATGCCTGGGCCCGTGCTGAGGCTCTTAACTGATTGTTGCCCGGGCCCCTGAGGCACTTATAAATGGTGCGTGGGCCCCTTCCGGGGCCCCTGGGGCTCTTGCAAATGGTGCGGGGGGCCCCAGCCAGGGCCCCTGAGGTCAGGATAGTTACAATGGGGGTGTGGAGGCCCCGGCCGGGGCCCGTGAGGCTCTTGCAAATGGTGAGCGGGCCCCGGCTGGGGCTTCTGAGGTTCTTGCATATGGTGCGGGGGGGGCGCTGATGTTAAATGGTGCGGGGCCCCGGCCGGGGCCCCTGAAGATAGTTACAGTGGTGCGCGGGGCCTTAAGAAATGGTGCGCAAGGCTCTCTTTAAATTAAATAAATAACGGGGTGGGTGCGCGCGGGCACGGTGCGCACTGGTTTCACTTTCCCCCTTCCGGTCCCAGGACGCGTCTGCGCGTTGTGCAGGGTGGGGGGGGGCGGGGGCAGGGCTGGTGATTCTATTTGTCATGACATGCGCATACGCAATTAAAAATGCGCTTTAGAGATGAGGTAAGGTGTGGCTGTGACATCCAAGAGAAGACCTCGCACAGCAACGCTCCTTCGCAGGTCAGGGCTGTCATTTAAATTATTTTTACCCCGGCCCCCTACCTGGCTAGCGTCGCGCTGGCCGCAGCCTCTGCCCGTCCCGCTTGCGTCTAACAGAACTCTGAGCTGCAGGCCAGGCCCGCCTGGGCCCCAGACCTCAGGTCAGGTGAGTCTGCGTGATGTGAGTCTGCGTGATGTGAGTCTGCGTCCAAGTCTGACTCCTAGTCCGACGGTCCAGCCTGCTCATGTATCACATCCGCACACTTGTACTTTGCAGGTTTGAATCCGATGTTCGTAAAATGTATGCACATTTCAATCCTGTTATAGTCATATAATGCATTCATAACAATATTTCAAAACTGAAAAGTAGGAGAATTTGAAAAAATGTGTGGGAAGTATTTTCACCATTGACTTGACTTGTATGGAAGCAGAAGGGGGGAGACCGTTTCAAAAATCGGAAGTCTCCCTTCAGAATCGGGTCGGGTGACACGTATACATAATGTGCAATGGGCAGCACTTAAGATAAAGCTATATAAGCAGGAAATCGTCCAGTAATCATGTATGTCATTTTGGGACAGCATCGGTCAGGTTCTTTTACAGGGGGCGGTGCATTAGGTTGAAAAAACCATGAGTACTTTACGAGGCCTGTATTTTTCCTGACTCCTGATGGTTTTGTTCCAGGCAGGGTGTAACACAGGCCCCGGCAGTGCGGGTGGCCCCGAGCTGAAGGGGGCCCCTCAGCACAGTACTCTCTTCCGAGAGCTCGAGCTGGGGGCTGCGAGGAGGGTAGAGAGCAGGTGGACGTGTCCTGAAATGAGCCAGGTGGAGAGGACGAGGGGCAGAGACAGATCGGGGGCGAAGCCTTGGAGGGGGAGAAAAGGATAGGAAAGTCTGAGAGGGGAGAGGAGGTGATGGTGAAAGAGACAGACTGGGAAGGGTGATCAGTGAACAGAAGGCAGGGCACAGAGGTCCCGAAGAGCATGAAGGAGCTGATTGACATAGAACGAGAAGGGTAAGAGAGGCGAGGAGAGAAAGGTGGATAGAGAGGAGACAGCAATGCAGAGAGAGAGGGAGTGGCCGCCCATTACAGAAGTCACTGTAATTGTATTTATATAGCGCTTACTACCCCTGACGAGGCGCCGAATAAGGAGATCGGGGAAGAGTGAATAAAAAAAGATACTCAGGAAAGATGTGCTGAGAAAGTGAAGAGAGTGTTGTAGAAAGGACAGAGAGAGAAATAAAGGTCGACACTCAAGAGCTGATAAAGGAGAAACAGAAGAGTTGGCACTGATGAGAGAGTGTACAGGACGAAGAAAGAGATGAGGGAATAAGACTACAGATAGAGGGAATGACATAAAAAACTGCGAGGGCACCGAAGAATTGGGACTGGGAGAGAACAAGGAGAAGTGAGGGACTCGGAAAGAGAGACGGAGAGGGATGGATGGAGACAAACAGGGAGTGTGAGAGGAAGTGATTGAGAAAAAGATGAGTGAGTACAGGGAGGGTGGAGGAGACGGACTAGAGGGAGTGATGAACAGAGAGAGGCAGCAACAGAGAAAGAGAATGATGGGGACAGGAGTGGACATAAGTGATGGAGAAGAGACCTTTGTGTGGTCAAGAACGGAAAGAAAAGAGTGCGAGAGATAAAGATGGAAGGAAATGACAAAGCGAGAAACAGGGAAGAGTGAGTGCGTGATAAAAAGGAAGTGATGGAGAGACTCAAGGAGATGATCTGATGGAGACACACAGGGCGGAGAGTGAGTGATAAAGAGTGAGCGATGAGAGAGACAAAGAGGATAATATATGATGGAGACACAGGGAGGAGAGTGCTAGAAACAACAACAATATTGTCTGATGGAGACACGCACAGTGGAGAGTGAGTGATAGATAATGATTGATGGAGAGACAGGGAGGATATTTTGTGATGGAGACACACAGAAGAGTGAGTGATAGGGTGGAAGTGATGGAGAGACTCGAAGGGCATCATCTAATGGAGACTCATGGAGAGTAGAGTGAGTGATAGAGAATGAGTGATGAGCGAGACAAAGAAGATATTATATGATGGAGACACAGTGAGGAGACAGTAACGAGAGGGAGTGATGAATAGAGAGACAACGACAATATTGTGTGATGGAGAGACACAGAGAGTGAGTGATAGAGAGGAAGACATGGAGAGAGACTTGAAGATAATCTGATGGAGACATACAGGGAGGAGAGTGAGTGATAGAGCAACAGAGTGAAGGAGGGAGAGAGACCAGTTATTGTGTGATAGAGACCCACAGGGAGTAAAGTGAGTGATATCGAATGAGTGATGGAGAGAGACAGGATATTGTGTGATGGAGACACAAACAGAAGCGAGTGAGTGATTGGGCGAAGTGATGGAGATTGTCTGATGGAGACACGCAGGGAGGATAGTGAGTGACAGACACAGTGAGGTCAATCATCTAACGACTTTTCTGGACGTATTATTAAAACACCTTCCTGAGCTCCGCCCCGTCCGGACCCCCTCTTCCGGGGCCCCCACCTACGCTCCCTGCACAGGGCCACCATGAGCCTAGAGCCGGCCCTGCTAATATTTTAGCCTGGAACACCAGAAGAGAAATTGGCTGGTAGTTTTCTGGCTTAGAAGCGTCCAAGGTATTTTTTTTTTATTACTAAGGTATGATGGTTGCATGTTTCCATACCTGGAGGTCAGAGGCAGATGAGATGGAAAGATGAAGCAGTTCGAAAAAGATGTGACCCATCCTTGGAGCAGCCAGTTTGAGGGGCCAGGGAGACGCGAAACCGATGGAGTGCCTGATTTCACTGAGGTCATACTAGACTCGAGCTGAACGTTATCTAAGGGTCCGAAGGCTGATGGCAGGTAATCCATCTGAGGTAAACTAGGGCAGCACACCATAGAGGCATCTACATCAGACCCTCCCGGGAGAGAAGAGTGGTTACCTCCAAATTTCTTTAACAAGAAGATGGTTAGTTAGTTACACTTCTCCTCAGAAATGGTTTGCTAGGGTTTAAGCCTGTCGGGTTTAACAAGAATTTCACAATAGAACAATCTCCTTGGCAGAATTGTTTGAATAATCAATTATTCCTACATAGTGCATCACTCATGCATTCCTGATAGCCTCGTGATAATCTATAATTGTTTCTTTATAATGTATTTTGGCATATTGATCATAGGATTTATGCCAGTTGCATTCCAAAATATTATACTTTTTCTTTAGGGCTAAAAAACCCTGATGAAACCATTTGGCAGAGGAATGACCCTTCCTTAGAGGCCAAGAAGGACTCGGAATGAGACCGTCCAGGGCCGAGTTCATCCACGCCTTCAGCTTTTTTCCAGTAACTCTAGCAAAATGTTCGGCGAGGGACGGGAGGTGGACAGGAGTTAGAGAACCTTGTGAGGTCTAACTTGGACCATTTCCTAGAAAGAACTTTCTGTGCCTGGGGAGGCAAAGCCCGAAAACATCAAGGCGCACATTTATGGGGATTTGGTGCAGGGCAGCGGAGCGATTCACCTTGCTGAGCTGCCATGCGTGAAAGTTAAAGGGAAGGTATGTGCAGTTTCTATGGCATCTGGAGCATTCCTGACCTTTCCCCCTGCACTGGAGCACTTTCAGCAGCCTAGCGCCAACGCAGGCAGCCTAGCACCATGGTACAAGGGTGCCTGTGCTGCATGCAGGATTGTTTTTGGGAAAGAGGTAGCGCCTTCCTGCGCAAAAACAATCCTAGGAGGCTTTTTTCTCTTTCTATCTGGGCTGAAGAACTTCAAAAGAGGAAAAAACAAGGAGAAATAAAAAAATGTCTCCTCCTTGCGTCTCTCCCTGGGGAGGCATACGGATTTGGCACTTCCCAGGTTTACATGGTCATGTAAATCTGGGGATGCATCAAAATCCATCGGTGTTGTGTTGGAACATCCATGCAACGCCCCTGTAAAGCCTCCTTAGAGCAGAGTAAGGCAAAGCAGCGATTTGCGCTGTGATGCCGGACTCCATATGTATGAGGCCATTTAAAGCCACGCACAGTGGCTTTGTGTGGCCTCATACATATGATTTGGTGGTATGCACTGGCACAGACTAGTGCAGAGTCACCGCCTCCTAGTGCAGACTCTCCACCCCCTAAAGCAGACTCACTGCCTCCTAGTGCAGACTCTCCACCTCCTAGTGCAGACTCACTGCCTCCTAGTGCAGACTCTCCACCTCCTAGTGCAGACTCTCCGCCTCCTAGTGCAGACTCTCCACCTCGACTCTCCGCCTCCTAGTGCAGACTCTCCACCTCCTAGTGCAGACTCTCCACCCCCTACAGCAGACTCACTGCCTCCTAGTGCAGACTCTCCACCTCCTAGTGCAGACTCACTGCCTCCTAGTGCAGACTCTCCACCCCCTACAGCAGACTCACTGCCTCCTAGTGCAGACTCTCCACCTCCTAGTGCAGACTCACTGCCTCCTAGTGCAGACTCTCCGCCTCCTAGTGCAGACTCTCCACCTCCTAGTGCAGACTCCCCACCCCCTACAGCAGACTCACTGCCTCCTAGTGCAGACTCTCCACCTCCTAGTGCAGACTCACTGCCTCCTAGTGCAGACTCTCCACCTCCTAGTGCAGACTCACTGCCTCCTAGTGCAGACTCTCCACCCCCTACAGCAGACTCACTGCCTCCTAGTGCAGACTCTCCGCCTCCTAGTGCAGACTCACTGCCTCCTAGTGCAGACTCTCCACCTCCTAGTGCAGACTCACTGCCTCCTAGTGCAGACTCTCCACCCCCTAAAGCAGACTCACTGCCTCCTAGTGTAGACTCTCCACCTCCTAGTGCAGACTCACTGCCTCCTAGTGCAGACTCTCCACCTCCTAGTGCAGACTCACTGCCTCCTAGTGCAGACTCTCCACCCCCTACAGCAGACTCACTGCCTCCTAGTGCAGTCTCTCCACCTCCTAGTGCAGACTCACTGCCTCCTAGTGCAGACTCTCCACCCCCTACAGCAGACTCACTGCCTCCTAGTGCCTACTCTCCACCTCCTAGTGCAGACTCACTGCCTCCTAGTGCAGACTCTCCACCTCCTAGTGCAGACTCACTGCCTCCTAGTGCAGACTCTCCGCCTCCTAGTGCAGACTCTCCGCCTCCTAGTGTAGACTCTCCACCTCCTAGTGCAGACTCGCTGCCTCCTAGTGCAGACTCTCCGCCTCCTAGTGCAGACTCACTGCCTCCTAGTGCATGCTCTCCGCCTCCTAGTGCAGACTCTCCACCCCCTAAAGCAGACTCACTGCCTCCTAGTGCAGACTCTCCACCCCCTAGTGCAGACTCACTGCCTCCTAGTGCAGACTCTGCACCCCCTACTGCAGACTCACTGCCTCCTAGTGCAGACTCTCCACCCCCTACAGCAGACTCACTGCCTCCTAGTGCAGACTCTCCACCCCCTACAGCAGACTCACTGCCTCCTAGTGCAGACTCTCCACCTCCTAGTGCAGACTCACTGCCTCCTAGTGCAGACTCTCCACCTCCTAGTGCAGACTCACTGCCTCCTAGTGCAGACTCTCCACCCCCTAGTGCAGACTCTCTATCTCCTAGTGCAGAATCTCCACCTCCTAGTGCAGACTCACTGCCTCCTAGTGCAGACTCTGCACCCCCTACTGCAGACTCACTGCCTCCTAGTGCAGACTCTCCACCCCCTACAGCAGACTCACTGCCTCCTAGTGCAGACTCTCCACCCCCTACAGCAGACTCACTGCCTCCTAGTGCAGACTCTCCACCTCCTAGTGCAGACTCACTGCCTCCTAGTGCAGACTCTCCACCTCCTAGTGCAGACTCACTGCCTCCTAGTGCAGACTCTCCACCTCCTAGTGCAGACTCACTGCCTCCTAGTGCAGACTCTCCGCCTCCTAGTGCAGACTCTCCGCCTCCTAGTGTAGACTCTCCACCTCCTAGTGCAGACTCACTGCCTCCTAGTGCAGACTCTCCACCCCCTAAAGCAGACTCACTGCCTCCTAGTGCAGACTCTCCACCCCCTAGTGCAGACTCACTGCCTCCTAGTGCAGACTCTGCACCCCCTACTGCAGACTCACTGCCTCCTAGTGCAGACTCTCCACCCCCTACAGCAGACTCACTGCCTCCTAGTGCAGACTCTCCACCCCCTACAGCAGACTCACTGCCTCCTAGTGCAGACTCTCCACCTCCTAGTGCAGACTCACTGCCTCCTAGTGCAGACTCTCCACCTCCTAGTGCAGACTCACTGCCTCCTAGGGCAGACTCTCCACCCCCTAAAGCAGACTCACTGCCTCCTAGTGCAGACTCTCCACCTCCTAGTGCAGACTCTCCACCTCCTAGTGCAGACTCTCCACCTCCTAGTGCAGACTCTCCACCTCCTAGTGCAGACTCTCCACATCCTAGTGCAGACTCTCCGCCTCCTAGTGCAGACTCCCCACCTCCTAGTGCAGACTCTCCACATCCTACTGCAGACTCAC
Source organism: Lissotriton vulgaris (assembly GCF_964263255.1). Lineage (NCBI taxonomy): Eukaryota > Metazoa > Chordata > Amphibia > Caudata > Salamandridae > Lissotriton > Lissotriton vulgaris. The sequence continues at coordinate 1,865,363,284 of NC_141693.1, read as the reverse complement.
TGCCTCCTAGTGCAGACTCTCCACCTCCTAGTGCAGACTCCCCACATCCTAGTGCAGACTCCCCACATCCTAGTGCAGACTCTCCACCTCCTAGTGCAGACTCTCTATCTCCTAGTGCAGACTTTCCACATCCTAGTGCAGACAGGGTTAATATGATATAAGCTTAAACATCAGCTTTTCAGCGTAAATTGTGTGTTCTCCTATGTGTTTACATGGTTTGGGGTGATGGAGGGGTAGGGAGGAACAAGGATATCACGGGGTAAGAGGTGCAACTACAAGGCACCTCCAATATAGGGGTTAGTACCGGGTGGCCAGCGTGGAAAGAAGAGGCAGGGAGAGAGCAGGGCCACAAGGTAAGGGTGCGGGGGGGGGGGGAGAAAAAATGAAAATATTGAAGTTTCTTTGGGTGAGGTCGGAAGTTTTTGGAAGAGTGGCTTAAGGGTGATAATGAAGGAATTATTTATGCTAAAAAGTATGAAGTACTTTCTTTACAATGACTAGTAGAGGTTTAAAGATAATTTCGTTTAATGTTAACGGACTGAATAATAAAAAAAAATGCGTGCTATTGAGTCCTGGATTAGAACGGAGAATCCATCTATTGTTATGTTGCAAGAAACCCATATTCCTGATACAAAAATCGAGAATTTTTCCATGTTCAAAACTTGGGCATTGTATCGAGGGTTTTCATGTGCTTCAGAATCTCTTCGAGGGGTGGCTATTTTTCTAAATCGTAATATGGATACTGAGATTCTTCAAACTGAAGAAGATAGGGAGGGACGATGGTGTTGGGTGACATGCGTGGTGAGTGGCAGATGTAAGCCTATTACTTTTGTTTCTTTTTATGCCCCAGTGGATGACTCGAGTCAGAAGTATGATGACTTATTTCAATCACTTTACATGATTAGGGGGGATATTGTGATTGGAGGAGACTTCAATATTCTGATGGATGTAAAATTGGATTCAACTGTGCTCACTAAAAAACAACTTAAACCTAAATCACGAAGATCTATAAGCCAAAATATAGTTACACTAGATCTCTGTGACCCTTGGCGCTTAGATAATCCTCAAAAAAAAGAGTTCACCTTTTGGTCAGGGAGACATAAATCCTCATCTCGAATTGATTTCTTTCTAGCATCCACGGAATTAGAGTTTTCCTATCAAAAGTTGATGCACAATGGGTTCTCAGATCATGCTATGTTAGTGACTGAATTTGGGGCTGGAGAAGCTGAAAAAACTCCTAAAAGATGGATATTCAATAAGACATATTTACAGGATGAGCAGTGGATTAAAATATTAAAAGTGGAGATCTCAGACTTTATTACACGTAACCTAGATACTGCCCCTCTGCATATTGTGTGGGATTCACTGAAAGCTTTCATTCGCGGCATTATAATTAGTAAGGATGCTTCAGAATGGCGAGCTGTCAAGCAAGAGATCAACTGTATCATAGAATCGCTACCTTAACACTATTACGTCAATCTGATCTCTCAAATACAGTGAAAAACAAGTTAAATGAAGCAAAACGTGAACTCAGTACAAACTTTTATAAACAGAGTGAGGAACAATTTCTAAAACAATCTCAGAAGATATATGAGGAAAGTAATTTCACGGGTAAACTTTTGGCTTGGCAGGCTAAAGAACAAGCGGCTGCGAATAAGATTCATCTGTTAAAATGTCCGATTACACACACAGAGACCTCACAAACTGCTGCAATAGGTAATATAATGTTGTCACATTATCAAAAGATATATACTCAACACCAAGATATAGATGCAGTTAAACTTAGGACCTTTATAAATAAATACGAAATACCATCTCTTGCACAAGAGGATCAGGAAGGAATGTCAGCCCCTTTCATTAACGTTGAGTTGGAACTAGTAGTTAAAAACTTACCAATGGGCAAGGCTTGTGGGCCGGATGGCCTGCCAGCCGAATTTTTTAAGGTTTTCTATGACTCCCTTTCGGACTTACTACTTCAGTTGTTAAATTCTATGTTAAAGGGGGGCCAAGTTCCTAACTCGTTTACGGAAGGCTCGGTGGTTAGCTTTCCTAAAAAAGGCAAAGACCGTAAAGACCCCAATTCATATAGGCCCATTACCTTACTCAATACTGATTATAAGATTACAACAAAACTGCTTTCCTTGCGATTTAATTCCATGGCTGCTGCGGATCTTATACATCCAGATCAGAATGGATTCATCGCAAGCCGCCAACTTGCAACGAACACTCATTTTTTAGTAGAAGCCTTAGATTATTTTGAGATGAAGAAGATCCCTGCTTTAATTTTATTGCTTGATGCAGAAAAGGCTTTTGATTTGGTGGTTTGGAACACACTTTTTGTTATTTTGACACAATTTGGAATTCCTTCACAGATTATTAATTTAATTCAAAATTTGTACACGGGTGCTAAAGCTAAGATAATTATCAATTCGGCCTTAGTAGGCACAGTCTTAGTTCAGCGAGGGACTCGACAAGGCTGTCCTTTATCCCCCACTCTTTTTGCTTTTTTTATTGAGCCTTCAGCCATAGCAATTCGTAATTCTGTAGATATAGTCCCCCCTGTTCCTACTATGGCCAAAATTAAAATGTACGCAGACGATATCATGCTGTTAATCAGACCAGATATGAAATCTCAGGTCTGCGCCTTAAAACTTTTTGAGGAATTCGAAACCTTAGGTGGCTATAGGATTAATAAAAGAAAAACCGAAATTTTAGTGTGTGGAGGGAAGGATCTTAATGTTCATCCAGAGTTAGTCGGATGTATCAATCCAAGGCCAAAAAGATATTTAGGGATTTTCTTTTCGGCTTCGGTCGCAGATTTATATATACTTAATTTTGAACCTCTTCTGCGGAAAATACATTTAATGTTTACTAGGTGGAGTCCTCTGCCATTATCAATCTTGGGCCGGGTGGCCCTGATTAAGATGTCCGTGCTTCCACTGTTTAATTTTTTGTTTGCAACTATTCCATGTTTTCTTCCTGCAGCCTTCTTTTCAAAGGTAGAATCTTTATTTTCTGGTTTCATCTGGGCAAAAAAAACAGCTAGACTAGCATTAAGTACTCTCTATACAGATACAAAACAAGGTGGGCTATCTCTACCGAATATTAAAGATTATTATAGTGCATATTTTGCACAATATCTAGAGCGCTTTAAGATTGGAGCGCAAAGACCTAGTTTATTTATTAATTTCTTCTTTGACCTTATTTGTCATGATACCCAGACTCCCTTCTTTTTGCAAATTCCGAAATCTCCAAAATTAGTACGATATAAGATCATGAATTGGTTTTTTAAACGACGGGATGCTATCCTTAAAAGATATTCCCTTCCACGCTTCAACTCTAAAACTCCTCTGAAATATGTCTTCCAAAACACAGAGACTAAAATAAGTTCAGATATTGTTATGCAATGGAATCATCGAGGTTTTAACAATTTATCAGATTTTATAAGGGATGGAGTCTGGATAAAGCCGTGCGAGATGCAACTATTAATTCAGGGGAATTATCTGCTAATAGGTTCTTATATTCTGATTTATAAAATGCTGGAACAGCTGGACCCAGGAAATCTTAGTTTACAGATTCAGCTATGGGAAGATTTGTTTGTGGTCATAAGGTCCAAGAAACCAGGGGAATGGAAACGCTGTTTAGCTCTTCAGATTGAGATAGATGTCACCCCGAAAGCTATTAAAAAATGGCAAGATCAAGAATATCATGTTCTCTCTGTAAATGTTTGGAAAACGTTAAATGAGTTAAACTTTAAAGTGCTACGGGGTGCTAATTGGAGAAGAATGCTATTTTTTAATAAATGGCTGCTATATTATACACCAGCCGCTATCTCAAAAATGTACGTTAACACATTCGCCAATTGTTTTAGATGCCAGCACTTTTCCCCTGCTAATTGGTCTCACACCGTAGTTAACTGTCCTAAAATTGTACCCTTTTGGAATGAGTTATTTAAGTTTCTACAAACTGATTGTAAGATTCAGATTTTATACAATGAAAAGTTGATGCTCTATGGGTATGATCTCGAACTGGAAATTGATGATCAAACCGTCAAATTGTTATATATTGTAATGGCTGTAGCAAGGTCGTTAATACTGCAAAATTGGAGATCAACTCAGGTCCCGTCGTTCCAAGCATGGTTGCAAAAGATAAGAAATGTTAGAAGAAGTGAATTTTTATATGCAAAACGGATAGGAGGGCTGAGGAAATTTGAAAAGACTTGGGATTCGTTTTTTGAGTAATTATGGATCTTTTTTTTGCTTGGTAAAAAGTAGCCCTATATTTTTATTTCTATTTTAATTTATTTTATTTTGTTTGTATTCTGCATGTAATGTTACTTTACCTATGCCTTGATCTTGATTTTGACATTGTATATAACTGTTCAGATTTTTAAGAACCAAAGAACTTCAATGAAAAATTGTTTAAAAAAAAAAAAAAAATCCTAGTGCAGACTCTCCGCCTCCTAGTGCAGACTCTCCACCCCCTACTGCAGACTAACCGCCTCCTAGTGCAGACTCTCCACCCCCTAAAGCAGACTCACTGCCTCCTAGTGTAGACTCTCCACCTCCTAGTGCAGACTCACTGCCTCCTAGTGCAGACTCTCCACCTCCTAGTGCAGGCTTTCCACCTCCTAGTGCAGACTCTCCACCTCCTAGTGCAGACTCTCCACCTCCTAGTGCAGACTCTCCACCTCCTAGTGCAGACTCTCCACCTCCTTGTGCAGACTCACTGCCTCCTAGTGCAGGCTCTCCACCCCCTTAAGCAGACTCACTGCCTCCTAGTGTAGACTCTCCACCTCCTAGTGCAGATTCACTGCCTCCTAGTGCAGACTCTTCACCTCCTAGTACAGGCTTTCCACCTCCTAGTGCAGACTCTCCACCTCCTAGTGCAGACTCTCCACCTCCTAGTGCAGACTCACTGCCTCCTAGTGCAGGCTCTCCACCTCCTAGTGTAGACTCACTGCCTTCTAGTGCAGGCTCTCCACCTCCTAGTGCAGGCTCTCCACCTCCTGGTGTAGACTCCCCACCTCCTAGTGCAGACTCACTACCCCTTAGTGCAGACCCTCCACATCCTAGTGCAGACTCACTGCCTCCTAGTGCAGGCTCTCCGCCTCCTAGTGCAGACTCTCCACCCCTAAAGCAGACTCACTGCCTCCTAGTGTAGACTCTCCACCTCCTAGTGCAGATTCACTGCCTCCTAGTGCAGACTCTCCGCCTCCTAGTGCAGACTCTCTGCCTCCTAGTGCAGACTCACTGCCACCTAGTGCAGGCACTCCGTCTCCTAATTTAGACTCTCCGCCTCCGAGTGCAGACTCTCGGCCTCCTAGTGTAGACTCTCCGGCTCCTAGAGCAGACTCACCGCCTTCTAGTGCAGACTCTCTACCGCTTAGTGCAGACTCACGGCCTCCTAGTGCAGACTCTCCGCCTCCTAGTTCAGACTCACCGCCTCTGAGTGCAGACTCACCGCCTCCGAGTGCAGACTCGCCGCTTCCTAGTGCAAACTCTCCTCCTCCTAGATTAGACTCTCTGCCTCCTAGATTAGATTCTCTGCCTCCTTGTGCAGACTCTCCGCCTCCTAGTGCAGACTCTCCGCCTCCTAGTGCAGACGCACCGCCTCCTAGTGCAGACGCTCCGCCTCCTAGTGCAGACGCTCCACCTCCTAGTGCAGACTCTCCGCCTCCTAGTGCAGACTGACCACTTCCAAGTGCAGACTCACCGCCTCCTAGTGCAGACTCACCGCCTCCTAGTGCAGACTCACCCCTTCTAGTGCATGCTCACCCCTTCTAGAGAAGGCTCCTATTTCCTGCTGTAGATTCACCCCTCCTTGTCCAGACTCACTCCTCCTGGTGCAGGCTCACCCCTCCTAGTGCAGGCTCACTCCTTTTAGTGCAGACTCTCCGCCTCCTAGTGCAGACTCTCTGCCTCCTAGTGCAGACTCACTGCCTCCTAGTGCAGACTCACTGCCTCCTAGTGCAGGCTCTCCGCCTCCTAGTGTAGACTCTCCGCCTCCGAGTGCAGACTCACTGCCTCCTAGTGCAGACTCTCCACCCCCTAAAGCAGACTCACTGCCTCCTAGTGTAGACTCTCCACCTCCTAGTGCAGACTCACTGCCTCCTAGTGCAGGCTCTCCGCCTCCTAGTGTAGACTCTCCAGCTCCTAGTACAGACTCACCGCCTTCTAGTGCAGACTCTCTACCTCTTAGTGCAGACTCACTGCCTCCTAGTGCAGACTCACTGCCTCCTAGTGCAGACTCTCCGCCTCCCAGTGCAGACTCACCGCCTCCCAGTGCAGACTCGCCGCTTCCTAGTGCAGACTCACCGCCTCCTAGATTAGACTCTCCGCCTCCTAGATTAGACTCTCCGCCTCCTAGTGCAGACTCTCCGCCTCCTAGTGCAGACTCTCCGCCTCCTAGTGCAGACTCTCCACCTCCTAGTGCAGACTCTCCACCTCCTAGTGGAGACTCACCACCTCCTAGTGCAGACTCTCCACCTCCTAGTGCAGACTCACCCCTCCTAGTGCAGTCTCACCCCTTCTACTGCAGGCTCACCCCTTCTACTGAAGGCTCACCCCTTCTAGTGTAGGCTCACCCTTTCTAGTGTAGGCTCACCCCTTATACTGCAGGCTCACCCCTTCTAGTGCAGACTCACCCCTTCTACTGCAGGCTCACCCCTTCTACTGAAGGCTCACCCCTTCTAGTGTAGGCTCACCCTTTCTAGTGTAGGTCCACCCCTTATACTGCAGGCTCACCCCTTATACTGCAGACTCACCCTTTCTAGTGTAGGCTCACCCCTTCTAGTGTAGGCTCACCCTTTCTACTGTAGGCTCACCCCTTCTACTGAAGGCTCACCCCTTCTAGTGTAGGCTCACCCTTTCTAGTGTAGGCTCACCCCTTATACTGCAGGCTCGCCCCTTCTAGTGTAGGCTCACCCCTTCTAGTGCAGGCTCACCCCTTCTAGTGCAGGCTCACCCCTTCTTCTGCAGGCTCACCCCTTCTAGTGTAGGCTCACCCCTTCTAGTGCAGGCTCAGCTCTTCTAGTGCAGGCTCACCCCTTCTAGTGCAGGCTCACCCCTTCTAGTGCAGGCTCAGCTCTTCTAGTGCAGACTCACCCCTTCTAGTGCAGGCTCACCCCTTCTAGTGCAGGCTCAGCTCTTCTAGTGCAGACTCACCCCTTCTAGTGCAGGCTCAGCTCTTCTAGTGCAGGCTCACCCCTTCTAGTGCAGACTCACCTCTTCTTGTGCAGGCTCACCCTTTCTAGTGCAGACTCACCCCTTCTACTGCAGGCTCACCCCTTCTAGTGTAGGCTCACCCCTTCTAGTGCAGGCTCAGCTCTTCTAGTGCAGGCTCAACCCTTCTAGTGCAGACTCACCTCTTCTTGTGCAGGCTCACCCTTTCTAGTGCAGACTCACCCCTTCTACTGCAGGCTCATCCCTTCTAGCGCAGGCTCACCCCTTCTAGTGCAGACCCACCCTTTCTAGTGCAGACTCACCCCTTCTACTGCAGGCTCACCCCTTCTAGTGCAGGCTCACCCCTTCTAGTGCAGACCCACCCTTTCTAGTGCAGACTCACCCCTTCTAGTGCAAACTCACCTCTTCCAGTGCAGACTCACCCCTTCTAGTGCAGACTCACCCCTTTTAGTGCAGACTCACCCCTCCTAGTGCAGGCTCAACCCTTCTACTGAAGGCTCACCCCTTCTAGTGTAGGCTCACTCCTTTTAGTGCAGACTCTCCGCCTCCTAGTGCAGACTCACTGCCTCCTAGTGCAGGCTCTCCGCCTCCTAGTGTAGACTCTCCGCCTCCGAGTGCAGACTCACTGCCTCCTAGTGCAGACTCTCCACCCCCTAAAGCAGACTCACCGCCTCCTAGATTAGACTCTTCGCCTCCTAGATTAGACTCTCCGCCTCCTAGTGCAGACTCTCCGCCTCCTAGTGCAGACTCTCCACCTCCTAGTGCAGACTCTCCACCTCCTAGTGGAGACTCACCACCTCCTAGTGCAGACTCTCCACCTCCTAGTGCAGACTCACCCCTCCTAGTGCAGTCTCACCCCTTCTACTGCAGGCTCACCCCTTCTAGTGCAGGCTCAGCTCTTCTAGTGCAGGCTCATCCCTTTTAGTGCAGGCTCACCCCTTCTAGTGCAGACTCACCCTTTCTAGTGTAGGCTCACCCCTTCTAGTGCAGACTCACCCCTTCTAGTGCAGGCTCACCCCTTCTACTGCAGGCTCTCCCCTTCAAGTGCAGGCTCACCCCTTCTTCTGCAGGCTCACCCCTTCTAGTGTAGGCTCACCCCTTCTAGTGCAGGCTCACCCCTTCTAGTGCAGGCTCACCCTTTCTAGTGCAGGCTCACCCCTTCTAGTGCAGGCTCACACCTTCTAATGCAGGCTCACCCCTTCTAGTGCAGACTCACCCTTTCTAGTGCAGACTCACCCCTTTTAGTACAAGCTCACCCCTTCTAGTGCAGGCTCACACCTTCTAGTGCAGGCTCACCCCTTCTATTGCAGGCTCACCCCTTCTAGTGTAGGCTCACCCCTTCTAGTGCAGACTCACCCCTTCTAGTGCAGACTCACCCCTTCTACTGTAGGCTCACCCCTTCTACTGTAGGCTCACCCCTTCTAGTGCAGGCTCACCCTTTCTAGTGTAGGCTCACCCCTTATACTGCAGGCTCACCCCTTCTAGCGCAGACTCACCCCTTCTAGCGCAGACTCACCCCTTCTAGTGCAGACTCACCCCTTCTAGTGCAGACTCACCCTTTCTAGTGCAGACTCACCCCTTCTAGTACAAGCTCACCCCTTCTAGTGCAGGCTCATCCCTTCTAGTGTAGGCTCACCCCTTCTAGTGCAGACTCACCCCTTCTAGTGCAGACTCACCCCTTCTAGTGCAGACTCACCCCTTCTACTGAAGGCTCACCCCTTCTACTGAAGGCTCACCCCTTCTAGTGTAGGCTCACCCTTTCTAGTGTAGGCTCACCCCTTATACTGCAGGCTCACCCCTTCTAGTGCAGACTCACCCCTTCTACTGCAGGCTCACCCCTTCTACTGAAGGCTCACCCCTTCTAGTGTAGGCTCACCCTTTCTAGTGTAGGTCCACCCCTTATACTGCAGGCTCACCCCTTATACTGCAGACTCACCCTTTCTAGTGTAGGCTCACCCCTTCTAGTGTAGGCTCACCCTTTCTACTGTAGGCTCACCCCTTCTACTGAAGGCTCACCCCTTCTAGTGTAGGCTCACCCTTTCTAGTGTAGGCTCACCCCTTATACTGCAGGCTCGCCCCTTCTAGTGTAGGCTCACCCCTTCTAGTGCAGGCTCACCCCTTCTAGTGCAGGCTCACCCCTTCTTCTGCAGGCTCACCCATTCTAGTGTAGGCTCACCCCTTCTAGTGCAGGCTCAGCTCTTCTAGTGCAGGCTCACCCCTTCTAGTGCAGGCTCACCCCTTCTAGTGCAGGCTCAGCTCTTCTAGTGCAGACTCACCCCTTCTAGTGCAGGCTCACCCCTTCTAGTGCAGGCTCAGCTCTTCTAGTGCAGACTCACCCCTTCTAGTGCAGGCTCACCCCTTCTAGTGCAGGCTCACCCCTTCTAGTGCAGACTCACCTCTTCTTGTGCAGGCTCACCCTTTCTAGTGCAGACTCACCCCTTCTACTGCAGGCTCACCCCTTCTAGCGCAGGCTCACCCCTTCTAGTGCAGACCCACCCTTTCTAGTGCAGACTCACCCCTTCTACTGCAGGCTCACCCCTTCTAGTGCAGGCTCACCCCTTCTAGTGCAGACCCACCCTTTCTAGTGCAGACTCACCCCTTCTAGTGCAAACTCACCTCTTCCAGTGCAGACTCACCCCTTCTAGTGCAGACTCACCCCTTTTAGTGCAGACTCACCCCTCCTAGTGCAGGCTCAACCCTTCTACTGAAGGCTCACCCCTTCTAGTGTAGGCTCACTCCTTTTAGTGCAGACTCTCCGCCTCCTAGTGCAGACTCACTGCCTCCTAGTGCAGGCTCTCCGCCTCCTAGTGTAGACTCTCCGCCTCCGAGTGCAGACTCACTGCCTCCTAGTGCAGACTCTCCACCCCCTAAAGCAGACTCACTGCCTCCTAGTGTAGACTCTCCACCTCCTAGTGCAGACTCACTGCCTCCTAGTGCAGACTCTCCGCCTCCTAGTGTAGACTCTCCAGCTCCTAGTACAGACTCACCGCCTTCTAGTGCAGACTCTCTACCTCTTAGTGCAGACTCACTGCCTCCTAGTGCAGACTCACTGCCTCCTAGTGCAGACTCTCCGCCTCCCAGTGCAGACTCACCGCCTCCCAGTGCAGACTCACTGCTTCCTAGTGCAGACTCACCGCCTCCTAGATTAGACTCTCCGCCTCCTAGATTAGACTCTCCGCCTCCTAGTGCAGACTCTCCGCCTCCTAGTGCAGACTCTCCACCTCCTAGTGCAGACTCTCCACCTCCTAGTGGAGACTCACCACCTCCTAGTGCAGACTCTCCACCTCCTAGTGCAGACTCACCCCTCCTAGTGCAGTCTCACCCCTTCTACTGCAGGCTCACCCCTTCTAGTGCAGGCTCTCCCCTTCAAGTGCAGGCTCACCCCTTCTTCTGCAGGCTCACCCCTTCTAGTGCAGGCTCACCCCTTCTAGTGCAGGCTCACCCTTTCTAGTGCAGGCTCACCCCTTCTAGTGCAGGCTCAAACCTTCTAGTGCAGGCTCACCCCTTCTAGTGCAGACTCACCCTTTCTAGTGCAGACTCACCCCTTTTAGTACAAGCTCACCCCTTCTAGTGCAGGCTCACACCTTCTAGTGCAGGCTCACCCATTCTATTGCAGGCTCACCCCTTCTAGTGTAGGCTCACCCCTTCTAGTGCAGACTCACCCCTTCTAGTGCAGACTCACCCCTTCTAGTGCAGACTCACCCCTTCTACTGTAGGCTCACCCCTTCTACTGAAGGCTCACCCCTTCTAGTGCAGGCTCACCCTTTCTAGTGTAGGCTCACCCCTTATACTGCAGCTCACCCCTTCTAGCGCAGACTCACCCCTTCTAGTGCAGACTCACCCTTTCTAGTGCAGACTCACCCCTTCTAGTACAAGCTCACCCCTTCTAGTGCAGGCTCACCCCTTCTAGCGCAGACTCACCCCTTCTAGTGCAGACTCACCCTTTCTAGTGCAGACTCACCCCTTCTAGTGCAGACTCACCCCTTCTACTGTAGGCTCACCCCTTCTACTGAAGGCTCACCCCTTCTAGTGCAGGCTCACCCCTTCTACTGTAGGCTCACCCCTTCTAGTGCAGACTCACCCCTTCTAGTGCAGACTCACCCCTTCTACTGTAGGCTCACCCCTTCTACTGAAGGCTCACCCCTTCTAGTGCAGGCTCACCCTTTCTAGTGTAGGCTCACCCCTTATACTGCAGGCTCACCCCTTCTAGCGCAGACTCACCCCTTCTAGTGCAGACTCACCCTTTCTAGTGCAGACTCACCCCTTCTAGTGTAGGCTCACCCTTTCTAGTGTAGGCTCACCCTTTCTACTGTAGGTCCACCCCTTATACTGCAGGCTCACCCCTTATACTGCAGACTCACCCCTTCTAGTGTAGGCTCACCCTTTCTACTGTAGGCTCACCCCTTATACTGCAGGCTCACCCCTTCTAGTGCAGACTCACCCCTTCTACTGCAGGCTCACCCCTTCTACTGAAGGCTCACCCCTTCTAGTGTAGGCTCACCCTTTCTAGTGTAGGTCCACCCCTTATACTGCAGGCTCACCCCTTATACTGCAGACTCACCCTTTCTAGTGTAGGCTCACCCCTTCTAGTGTAGGCTCACCCTTTCTACTGTAGGCTCACCCCTTCTACTGAAGGCTCACCCCTTCTAGTGTAGGCTCACCCTTTCTAGTGTAGGCTCACCCCTTATACTGCAGGCTCGCCCCTTCTAGTGTAGGCTCACCCCTTCTAGTGCAGGCTCACCCCTTCTAGTGCAGGCTCACCCCTTCTTCTGCAGGCTCACCCCTTCTAGTGTAGGCTCACCCCTTCTAGTGCAGGCTCAGCTCTTCTAGTGCAGGCTCACCCCTTCTAGTGCAGGCTCACCCCTTCTAGTGCAGGCTCAGCTCTTCTAGTGCAGACTCACCCCTTCTAGTGCAGGCTCACCCCTTCTAGTGCAGGCTCAGCTCTTCTAGTGCAGACTCACCCCTTCTAGTGCAGGCTCAGCTCTTCTAGTGCAGGCTCACCCCTTCTAGTGCAGACTCACCTCTTCTTGTGCAGGCTCACCCTTTCTAGTGCAGACTCACCCCTTCTACTGCAGGCTCACCCCTTCTAGCGCAGGCTCACCCCTTCTAGTGCAGACCCACCCTTTCTAGTGCAGACTCACCCCTTCTACTGCAGGCTCACCCCTTCTAGTGCAGGCTCACCCCTTCTAGTGCAGACCCACCCTTTCTAGTGCAGACTCACCCCTTCTAGTGCAAACTCACCTCTTCCAGTGCAGACTCACCCCTTCTAGTGCAGACTCACCCCTTTTAGTGCAGACTCACCCCTCCTAGTGCAGGCTCAACCCTTCTACTGAAGGCTCACCCCTTCTAGTGTAGGCTCACTCCTTTTAGTGCAGACTCTCCGCCTCCTAGTGCAGACTCACTGCCTCCTAGTGCAGGCTCTCCGCCTCCTAGTGTAGACTCTCCGCCTCCGAGTGCAGACTCACTGCCTCCTAGTGCAGACTCTCCACCCCCTAAAGCAGACTCACTGCCTCCTAGTGTAGACTCTCCACCTCCTAGTGCAGACTCACTGCCTCCTAGTGCAGACTCTCCGCCTCCTAGTGTAGACTCTCCAGCTCCTAGTACAGACTCACCGCCTTCTAGTGCAGACTCTCTACCTCTTAGTGCAGACTCACTGCCTCCCAGTGCAGACTCACTGCCTCCTAGTGCAGACTCTCCGCCTCCCAGTGCAGACTCACCGCCTCCCAGTGCAGACTCACTGCTTCCTAGTGCAGACTCACCGCCTCCTAGATTAGACTCTCCGCCTCCTAGATTAGACTCTCCGCCTCCTAGTGCAGACTCTCCGCCTCCTAGTGCAGACTCTCCACCTCCTAGTGCAGACTCTCCACCTCCTAGTGGAGACTCACCACCTCCTAGTGCAGACTCTCCACCTCCTAGTGCAGACTCACCCCTCCTAGTGCAGTCTCACCCCTTCTACTGCAGGCTCACCCCTTCTAGTGCAGGCTCTCCCCTTCAAGTGCAGGCTCACCCCTTCTTCTGCAGGCTCACCCCTTCTAGTGCAGGCTCACCCCTTCTAGTGCAGGCTCACCCTTTCTAGTGCAGGCTCACCCCTTCTAGTGCAGGCTCAAACCTTCTAGTGCAGACTCACCCTTTCTAGTGCAGACTCACCCCTTTTAGTACAAGCTCACCCCTTCTAGTGCAGGCTCACACCTTCTAGTGCAGGCTCACCCATTCTATTGCAGGCTCACCCCTTCTAGTGTAGGCTCACCCCTTCTAGTGCAGACTCACCCCTTCTAGTGCAGACTCACCCCTTCTACTGTAGGCTCACCCCTTCTACTGAAGGCTCACCCCTTCTAGTGCAGGCTCACCCTTTCTAGTGTAGGCTCACCCCTTATACTGCAGCTCACCCCTTCTAGCGCAGACTCACCCCTTCTAGTGCAGACTCACCCTTTCTAGTGCAGACTCACCCTTTCTAGTGCAGACTCACCCTTTCTAGTGCAGACTCACCCCTTCTAGCGCAGACTCACCCCTTCTAGTGCAGACTCACCCTTTCTAGTGCAGACTCACCCTTTCTAGTGCAGACTCACCCCTTCTAGTGCAGACTCACCCCTTCTACTGTAGGCTCACCCCTTCTACTGAAGGCTCACCCCTTCTAGTGCAGGCTCACCCCTTCTACTGTAGGCTCACCCCTTCTAGTGCAGACTCACCCCTTCTAGTGCAGACTCACCCCTTCTACTGTAGGCTCACCCCTTCTACTGAAGGCTCACCCCTTCTAGTGCAGGCTCACCCTTTCTAGTGTAGGCTCACCCCTTATACTGCAGGCTCACCCCTTCTAGCGCAGACTCACCCCTTCTAGTGCAGACTCACCCCTTCTAGTGCAGACTCACCCTTTCTAGTGCAGACTCACCCCTTCTAGTGTAGGCTCACCCTTTCTAGTGTAGGCTCACCCTTTCTACTGTAGGTCCACCCCTTATACTGCAGGCTCACCCCTTATACTGCAGACTCACCCCTTCTAGTGTAGGCTCACCCTTTCTACTGTAGGCTCACCCCTTCTACTGAAGGCTCACCCCTTCTACTGAAGGCCCACCCCTTCTAGTGTAGGCTCACCCTTTCTAGTGTAGGCTCACCCTTTCTAGTGTAGGCTCACCCCTTCTAGTACAAGCTCACCCCTTCTAGTGCAGGCTCGCCCCTTCTAGTGCAGGCTCACTCCTTCTAGTGCAGGCTCAGCCCTTCTAGTGCAGACTCACCCCTTCTAGTGCAGGCTCAGCTCTTCTAGTGCAGGCTCACCCCTTCTAGTGCAGGCTCGCCCCTTCTAGTGCAGGCTCACCCCTTCTAGTGCAGGCTCAGCCCTTCTAGTGCAGACTCACCCCTTCTAGTGCAGGCTCAGCTCTTCTAGTGCAGGCTCAACCCTTCTAGTGCAGACTCACCTCTTCTTGTGCAGGCTCACCCTTTCTAGTGCAGGCTCACCCCTTCTAGTGCAGGCTCAGCTCTTCTAGTGCAGACTCACCCTTTCTAGTGCAGACTCACCCCTTCTACTGCAGGCTCAGCTCTTCTACTGCAGGCTCACCCCTTCTAGTGCAGACCCACCCTTTCTAGTGCAGACTCACCCCTTCTACTGCAGGCTCACCCCTTCTAGTGCAGGCTCACCCCTTCTAGTGCAGGCTCACCCCTTCTAGTGCAGGCTCACCCCTTCTAGTGCAGACCCACCCTTTCTAGTGCAGACTCACCCCTTCTAGTGCAGACCCACCCCTTCTACTGCAGGCTCACCCCTTCTAGTGCAGACTCACCCCTTCTAGTGCAGACTCACCCCTTCTACTGCAGGCTCAGCTCTTCTACTGCAGGCTCACCCCTTCTAGTGCAGACCCACCCTTTCTAGTGCAGGCTCACCCCTTCTAGTGCAGACCCACCCCTTCTACTGCAGGCTCACCCCTTCTAGTGCAGACTCACCCCTTCTAGTGGAGACTCACCCCTTCTACTGTAGACTCACCCCTTCTACTGAAGGCTCACCCCTTCTAGTGCAGGCTCACCCTTTCTAGTGTAGGCTCACCCCTTATACTGCAGGCTCACCCCTTCTAGCGCAGACTCACCCCTTCTAGTGCAGACTCACCCTTTCTAGTGCAGACTCACCCCTTCTAGTGTAGGCTCACCCTTTCTAGTGTAGGCTCACCCTTTCTACTGTAGGTCCACCCCTTATACTGCAGACTCACCCCTTCTAGTGTAGGCTCACCCTTTCTACTGTAGGCTCACCCCTTCTACTGAAGGCTCACCCCTTCTACTGAAGGCTCACCCCTTCTAGTGTAGGCTCACCCTTTCTAGTGTAGGCTCACCCCTTATACTGCAGGCTCGCCCCTTCTAGTGTAGGCTCACCCCTTCTAGTGCAGGCTCACCCCTTCTAGTGCAGGCTCACCCCTTCTAGTGCAGGCTCAGCTCTTCTAGTGCAGGCTCACCCCTTCTAGTGCAGGCTCACCCCTTCTAGTGCAGGCTCAGCCCTTCTAGTGCAGACTCACCCCTTCTAGTGCAGGCTCAGCTCTTCTACTGCAGGCTCACCCCTTCTAGTGCAGGCTCGCCCCTTCTAGTGCAGGCTCACCCCTTCTAGTGCAGGCTCAGCCCTTCTAGTGCAGACTCACCCCTTCTAGTGCAGGCTCAGCTCTTCTAGTGCAGGCTCACCCCTTCTAGTGCAGGCTCGCCCCTTCTAGTGCAGGCTCACCCCTTCTAGTGCAGGCTCAGCCCTTCTAGTGCAGACTCACCCCTTCTAGTGCAGGCTCAGCTCTTCTAGTGCAGGCTCACCCCTTCTAGTGCAGGCTCAGCCCTTCTAGTGCAGACTCACCCCTTCTAGTGCAGACTCACCTCTTCTTGTGCAGGCTCACCCTTTCTAGTGCAGGCTCAGCCCTTCTAGTGCAGGCTCAGCTCTTCTAGTGCAGACTCACCCTTTCTAGTGCAGACTCACCCCTTCTACTGCAGGCTCAGCTCTTCTACTGCAGGCTCACCCCTTCTAGTGCAGACCCACCCCTTCTACTGCAGGCTCACCCCTTCTAGTGCAGACTCACCCCTTCTAGTGCAGACTCACCCCTTCTACTGTAGGCTCACCCCTTCTACTGAAGGCTCACCCCTTCTAGTGCAGGCTCACCCTTTCTAGTGTAGGCTCACCCCTTATACTGCAGGCTCACCCCTTCTAGCGCAGACTCACCCCTTCTAGTGCAGACTCACCCTTTCTAGTGCAGACTCACCCCTTCTAGTGTAGGCTCACCCTTTCTAGTGTAGGCTCACCCTTTCTACTGTAGGTCCACCCCTTATACTGCAGACTCACCCCTTCTAGTGTAGGCTCACCCTTTCTACTGTAGGCTCACCCCTTCTACTGAAGGCTCACCCCTTCTAGTGTAGGCTCACCCCTTATACTGCAGGCTCGCCCCTTCTAGTGTAGGCTCACCCCTTCTACTGAAGGCTCACCCCTTCTACTGAAGGCTCACCCCTTCTAGTGTAGGCTCACCCCTTATACTGCAGGCTCGCCCCTTCTAGTGTAGGCTCACCCCTTCTAGTGCAGGCTCACCCCTTCTAGTGCAGGCTCACCCCTTCTAGTGCAGGCTCAGCTCTTCTACTGCAGGCTCACCCCTTCTAGTGTAGGCTCACCCTTTCTAGTGTAGGCTCACCCCTTATACTGCAGGCTCACCCCTTCTAGTGCAGGCTCAGCTCTTCTACTGCAGGCTCACCCCTTCTAGTGCAGGCTCGCCCCTTCTAGTGCAGGCTCACCCCTTCTAGTGCAGGCTCAGCCCTTCTAGTGCAGACTCACCCCTTCTAGTGCAGGCTCAGCTCTTCTAGTGCAGGCTCACCCCTTCTAGTGCAGGCTCGCCCCTTCTAGTGCAGGCTCGCCCCTTCTAGTGCAGGCTCACCCCTTCTAGTGCAGGCTCAGCCCTTCTAGTGCAGACCCACCCTTTCTAGTGCAGACTCACCGCTTCTAGTGCAGGCTCAGCCCTTCTAGTGCAGGCTCACCCCTTCTAGTGCAGGCTCAGCTCTTCTAGTGCAGACCCACCCTTTCTAGTGCAGACTCACCCCTTCTACTGCAGGCTCACCCCTTCTAGTGCAGGCTCACCCCTTCTAGTGCAGGCTCACCCCTTCTAGTGCAGGCTCACCCCTTCTAGTGCAGACCCACCCTTTCTAGTGCAGACTCACCCCTTCTAGTGCAGACCCACCCCTTCTACTGCAGGCTCACCCCTTCTAGTGCAGACTCACCCCTTCTAGTGCAGACTCACCCCTTCTAGTGCAGACTCACCCCTTCTACTGCAGGCTCAGCTCTTCTACTGCAGGCTCACCCCTTCTAGTGCAGACCCACCCTTTCTAGTGCAGGCTCACCCCTTCTAGTGCAGACCCACCCCTTCTACTGCAGGCTCACCCCTTCTAGTGCAGACTCACCCCTTCTAGTGGAGACTCACCCCTTCTACTGTAGGCTCACCCCTTCTACTGAAGGCTCACCCCTTCTAGTGCAGGCTCACCCTTTCTAGTGTAGGCTCACCCCTTATACTGCAGGCTCACCCCTTCTAGCGCAGACTCACCCCTTCTAGTGCAGACTCACCCTTTCTAGTGCAGACTCACCCCTTCTAGTGTAGGCTCACCCTTTCTAGTGTAGGCTCACCCTTTCTACTGTAGGTCCACCCCTTATACTGCAGACTCACCCCTTCTAGTGTAGGCTCACCCTTTCTACTGTAGGCTCACCCCTTCTACCGAAGGCTCACCCCTTCTACCGAAGGCTCACCCCTTCTACTGAAGGCTCACCCTTTCTAGTGTAGGCTCACCCCTTATACTGCAGGCTCGCCCCTTCTAGTGTAGGCTCACCCCTTCTAGTGCAGGCTCACCCCTTCTAGTGCAGGCTCACCCCTTCTAGTGCAGGCTCAGCTCTTCTAGTGCAGGCTCACCCCTTCTAGTGCAGGCTCGCCCCTTCTAGTGCAGGCTCACCCCTTCTAGTGCAGGCTCAGCCCTTCTAGTGCAGACTCACCCCTTCTAGTGCAGGCTCAGCTCTTCTACTGCAGGCTCACCCCTTCTAGTGCAGGCTCGCCCCTTCTAGTGCAGGCTCACCCCTTCTAGTGCAGGCTCAGCCCTTCTAGTGCAGACTCACCCCTTCTAGTGCAGGCTCAGCTCTTCTAGTGCAGGCTCACCCCTTCTAGTGCAGGCTCGCCCCTTCTAGTGCAGGCTCACCCCTTCTAGTGCAGGCTCAGCCCTTCTAGTGCAGACTCACCCCTTCTAGTGCAGGCTCAGCTCTTCTAGTGCAGGCTCACCCCTTCTAGTGCAGGCTCAGCCCTTCTAGTGCAGACTCACCCCTTCTAGTGCAGACTCACCTCTTCTTGTGCAGGCTCACCCTTTCTAGTGCAGGCTCAGCCCTTCTAGTGCAGGCTCAGCTCTTCTAGTGCAGACTCACCCTTTCTAGTGCAGACTCACCCCTTCTACTGCAGGCTCAGCTCTTCTACTGCAGGCTCACCCCTTCTAGTGCAGACCCACCCCTTCTACTGCAGGCTCACCCCTTCTAGTGCAGACTCACCCCTTCTAGTGCAGACTCACCCCTTCTACTGTAGGCTCACCCCTTCTACTGAAGGCTCACCCCTTCTAGTGCAGGCTCACCCTTTCTAGTGTAGGCTCACCCCTTATACTGCAGGCTCACCCCTTCTAGCGCAGACTCACCCCTTCTAGTGCAGACTCACCCTTTCTAGTGCAGACTCACCCCTTCTAGTGTAGGCTCACCCTTTCTAGTGTAGGCTCACCCTTTCTACTGTAGGTCCACCCCTTATACTGCAGACTCACCCCTTCTAGTGTAGGCTCACCCTTTCTACTGTAGGCTCACCCCTTCTACTGAAGGCTCACCCCTTCTAGTGTAGGCTCACCCCTTATACTGCAGGCTCGCCCCTTCTAGTGTAGGCTCGCCCCTTCTAGTGTAGGCTCACCCCTTCTACTGAAGGCTCACCCCTTCTACTGAAGGCTCACCCCTTCTAGTGTAGGCTCACCCCTTATACTGCAGGCTCGCCCCTTCTAGTGTAGGCTCACCCCTTCTAGTGCAGGCTCACCCATTCTAGTGCAGGCTCACCCCTTCTAGTGCAGGCTCAGCTCTTCTACTGCAGGCTCACCCCTTCTAGTGTAGGCTCACCCTTTCTAGTGTAGGCTCACCCCTTATACTGCAGGCTCACCCCTTCTAGTGCAGGCTCAGCTCTTCTACTGCAGGCTCACCCCTTCTAGTGCAGGCTCGCCCCTTCTAGTGCAGGCTCACCCCTTCTAGTGCAGGCTCAGCCCTTCTCGTGCAGACTCACCCCTTCTAGTGCAGGCTCAGCTCTTCTAGTGCAGGCTCACCCCTTCTAGTGCAGGCTCGCCCCTTCTAGTGCAGGCTCACCCCTTCTAGTGCAGGCTCAGCCCTTCTAGTGCAGACCCACCCTTTCTAGTGCAGACTCACCGCTTCTAGTGCAGGCTCAGCCCTTCTAGTGCAGGCTCACCCCTTCTAGTGCAGGCTCAGCTCTTCTAGTGCAGGCTCAACCCTTCTAGTGCAGACTCACCTCTTCTTGTGCAGGCTCACCCTTTCTAGTGCAGGCTCAGCCCTTCTAGTGCAGGCTCAGCTCTTCTAGTGCAGACTCACCCTTTCTAGTGCAGACTCACCCCTTCTACTGCAGGCTCAGCTCTTCTACTGCAGGCTCACCCCTTCTAGTGCAGACTCACCTCTTCTTGTGCAGGCTCGCCCCTTCTAGTGCAGGCTCACCCCTTCTAGTGCAGGCTCACCCCTTCTAGTGCAGACCCACCCTTTCTAGTGCAGACTCACCCCTTCTACTGCAGGCTCACCCCTTCTAGTGCAGGCTCACCCCTTCTAGTGCAGACCCACCCTTTCTAGTGCAGACTCACCCCTTCTACTGCAGGCTCACCCCTTCTAGTGCAGGCTCACCCCTTCTAGTGCAGGCTCACCCCTTCTAGTGCAGACCCACCTTTTCTAGTGCAGACTCACCCCTTCTACTGCAGGCTCACCCCTTCTAGTGCAGGCTCACCCCTTCTAGTGCAGGCTCACCCCTTCTAGTGCAGACCCAACCCTTCTACTGCAGGCTCACCCCTTCTAGTGCAGGCTTACCCCTTCTAGTGCAGACCCACCCTTTCTAGTGCAGACTCACCCCTTCTACTGCAGGCTCACCCCTTCTAGTGCAGACTCACCCCTTCTAGTGCAGGCTCACCCCTTCTAGTGCAGGCTCACCCCTTCTAGTGCAGGCTTACCCCTTCTAGTGCAGGCTCACCCCTTCTAGTGCAGACCCACCCTTTCTAGTGCAGACTCACCCCATCTACTGCAGGCTCACCCCTTCTAGTGCAGACTCACCCCTTCTAGTGCAGGCTCACCCCTTCTAGTGCAGACCCACCCTTTCTAGTGCAGACTCACCCCTTCTACTGCAGGCTCACCCCTTCTAGTGCAGGCTCACCCCTTCTAGTGCAGACCCACCCTTTCTAGTGCAGACTCACCCCTTCTAGTGCAAACTCGCCTCTTCCAGTGCAGACTCACCCCTTCTAGTGCAGACTCACCCCTTTTAGTGCAGACTCACCCCTCCTAGTGCAGGCTCAACCCTTCTAGTGCAGACTCACCTCTTCTCGGGCAGGTTCCCCTCTCCTGCTGTAAAGGACCCACCTCCGATGTTATTTATTTATTTAAGCGTTTTTATATAGCGCAGACTTTACCCGAAGGTGTCAGAGCGCTTCACAATAGGAACAGAACTGATACATTAGAACATTACAAGTGATCAAATTACAAAAGCAAACGCTAAGTTACATGAGGCAAAAGTGACAATCGTGAGAAAAGAAATACAAGAGGTAGCAAACGGTGCACTACAGGAGGAAAAAGTTACATGTGTGCAGGTCACAAAAGCGTACAAAGTACAAGTAGAGGTAAAATACTGCAATACATGGCAGACACTCAAACATAAGAACAAACTCCCCGGGCACAGACTCTCTCCTGGGGCAGACTCCTCCTGGAGTGGGGATCTGCCCTGCTGCCGTTCTCTGGCACACCCTGCGGTGCCCTGCTGACAAAGGCCGCCTGCCAGCCTCCCGGGGTTATAATTATCCCGGACTCTTCGGACAAGACAAGAAACATTCTTTGCTATCTGTTCGAGTTCCGGCCTTGGCACCGCCCGCTGCTCCCCCACTCACTCCTCGAGAGCGGGCAGACTGTGGTCTGACTCCGCCCCCTCTCCATCCTGCACTGGGATGAGTGAGCACCAGGACACACCAGCTCAGCGGCCTGTTGCATCAATTTCAGGATCTGTTTAGCCCCATGGTTACAGGTTCGAACGGTGGGTCCACTCCGCCTTTTACCATTCTGAGGGTGAGGCTCACAACCTACCTCCCCAGGTCGCAAAAGCGCCAACCACCCAAGCCTGTCTACAATGCTATTTGCCGGAGCCTCACTGCGCCGTACAACCATGTCAACCAGTAGGACAACCCGCAAATCTCAAGAGCAGCTAATTCCCATATTAGGAGTTTAGGTTCTCCAACCAACAACCACAGCAGACCACCCCATCCACACCACATCAACCTCATTGTCACATGGGATGTACCACAACAATCTCTATCCCAACCACTCCCCCTAACAGGATTTATCCTCACTCAGAAGCTAATCCCAACTTAAAACCTGACCGAATGAACATTACATTCATCTCATAAAAATGCAAGCAACATGCGTGACGTGGTGGACGACGCATGATGCTCTATCTCAGAGACAGCTCAACCTCTCAAATATGTGATCACCCCAGATTTATAAAAATGTGCACCAAAACAGAGAAGCCAGGTTAACACTGTCCACACAATCTGACCTGCACCACCATATTTATCATTCCTGGGCGAGATTCTGGCACGGTCTTTATGGACCATACATACAAAATTCTTAGAAGTGTGAACCTCAACCTGAGAATTGACACACTGGAAAACACCCCTGCAACGACCTAATAGAATCAATCGATCAGGATTTGTAAAGCGCGGCTGCTTCACCCGTGAGGGTCTCACGGTGCTGAAAACATGACTATTCTGGGGTTCAAACAAGTTATCAGTAGCCCAACAGAGGCAGCAGGCCACGCTCTCCGCCTGGTGTTCATATACAACATTAGCACATCCAAAATCTGGGTGATGTCCAGGCACCCATTAACACCTTATATGCTCATGACGAGCTCAGCTCTTCATGAGGCACAGTGCTCGTGTGCTCATGACGAGCTGAGCTCCTCATGAGCCGTGGAACGCTCACACGCGGGGATAATTCCCCTGCTGTGCTGAATGTTCCACGGAAACGAGTGTGGTCATGACGAGCTCAGCTCGTCATGAGCACACGAGCACTGTGCCTCATGACGCATGAGCACGGGGCGCTGTGCGCGCCCCCCTGCCCCCCAGCACAGCGGGGTTAACTCATTGTCATTGAAGGGAAGTCACCCCCCTTGAAATGATCTTCGACCAGCAAATAAATTAACTTAATGGACCCCCCGCCCTGAAACCCTTCATTCACTCCATAAGCGTGGTCATCATCACTGGCTTCAATGGTCTCACCTTTCAAGACTCCTCCATCTTACTCTTCTTGGCCACTCAGAAGCTTGAGAGATATGGTCGCAGCCTCCCTTACCCAGAGACGGCCAGGCCTACTGCCAGTCTTACGCTTGCACAATCTTTGTCAGGCACAATTCACCACAGTGCACCCAGTAGCAAAGTGTATCCACTTTAAAACCTTGTGTGTTACTCATAAGATTCTGTGTTCCCAGAGGGCTACCACCTTGTCCAATCTCCTTTCGTGGTACCAACCCTCACGACGCCTTCGCTCAGCTGATCTTATTCTGGCCACTGGCCTGCGTTTTAGTAGAGCCAGAGCTGGAGGCCGCCCCTTTCGTGTCATGGTACCTGTTATGTGGAACTCATTACCTCTTTCTATTAGAAACATTGAAAACCATTTGCATTTTAGGAAATCCCTAAAGACATGGCTCTTTTCCTTCCAATAACTGCCCTTTCTGTCAGGCTGATGGCTGCAGTTTATCCATCTGCAAGGTCTAGCATTGGGAATCCCCGTATTGGGGCAGTTATGCGCTTCACAAATCCCTTTAACATAACATGACAGTGCAAAACACAGCAATCCAGTTTCAGAAATCAACCAAACCCTGGCTAATTGCTTAGGAAAATCTATCATAACATCTCCAGTGCACCTGCTACTCTTCCTCTCTCTTCTTCTTCCTCCTGGCTCTATGCCTCCCCCAGACAAAATAAGAAAACAATTGCATTGTATTGTTCACGTGCATAGTGCATACTCCCCTCATGTGGGCAGCATGCTACACTGTGTAGGGTGTGTAGTTGGAAGGGTTGTGTCTCAGTACTGAGCATATGTGGGAAGTGCTTCCATGTTGTGAATGGTGATCAACAAGGTGCAGTTAAGAGCCATAGCAAATAGCCAGGAAATAAATGGTTCAACAGTGCACTAGTAGATGTGAAAAGGCCAGGCCGCGACCAGTAACCACAATCACGTTGATTGCCGTCAGAGACTGATAATGCCATCCACTAGACCCACAGGAGTGAATGCCATAATTACATCAGGACATGGACGTTGATTCACCAAAATGCCTTGGGTAGAGGAAGTGACATCACACCTTCATGACATCACAGCAAGTGACATCATACGACATTTGACTCTGAATAGCCCCAGGAACTGGTATAACATGATCTGAAGACATTGCAGTAAGCATGGGCGAATTTTGCGGATCTCGCGTTCGCGAATTTTGCGGATTTGCGAACTCGCAATCCGCAAAATCCGCGAATTCCCGCGGATTTTTTTTTTTTGTGTTCGCCCGTGTTTCTGCCAGTTCGCGAGTGTTTTTACAATTTCGCAATTTGCGAACTTACCTGTCGGGTCGCAAGTTTTGCGAACTTGTTGTTTCTACGTGTCCAGCCTGTTTGGGACACTCTTCTTCATCACTGCCACTCTCTGTCACCACTGCCACTCTCTGACTACTCATGCCACCCTCTGGCCCACCCATGCCACCCTCTGTTTCATCACCACACCCTCTGGTTGTCCAGTGTACATTATTTTCGGCAAAGCAAAGCACACCTTCCCTGCCTCAAGTGACCTGAATTAATTTGGGGCTGATTAATGTGTCACAGAATATTTTTTTAGCTGGCACCTGCTTCCTTAGTGCGCCCTGATTAGTGATCTTTTGCACTTGCTAAGTGCTTTCATTGTTGCAAAATTAGTTACAACACCTGCCCTGCCCCAACTGACAATAATGAATTAGGGGCTGATTAATGGATTTTAACTTCCAGCCTGGCTCCTGCTTGTCTCCCTTAGCTGTAATTCAGGACCTTTGTGGCATATGTGTAACTATTCTGAGGTTCAGAGCAGGGTCACATAATAGTTGCAACTGGCAACTGAACTCTGGAGGGGCCCCTCAGGAAGCACTACAGGAAATGGCTACTAATGATGAGCCTGAACTTTTGAACCTGGTAAGTAGTTTCAGTTTTGCTAAGATCGTATTTCTGCAATTTAGCACTTATTCGCGGGGCGCGAAGTTGTACTGGGAAGCCGCGAACTCACGCGAACAGTGCGAGCAGTGCGAGCAAAATCCGCTGCTCGCGGATTTGCGGATTTTGCGGGAGATTCGCGAATCTCGCGGATTGCGAATTTCCCGAAAATCCGCAAAATCCGCGAGCGAAACGGATTTTCCGCCCATACCTACATTGCAGTAATTGTCATAGCTAAAGCACCATAACTGCATGATTACTCTAAAATTATACAGACAATTGTCCATTTTAGAAACCACCAACATTGGGGGTCGACATGACCGTTGAAAGTGATGGGAAATATTACTTGCCTTCAATTGTTTACAAGCCAGACCTCTTCTAGGAGGCCTTGGGGGTTCTCCCCCCTCCGAAAATATTAAGTTAAAAGTCATCAAAAATTGTATTTAAAAGCACAATTTTCACAGAATTTTGCTTAAAAGCCATAGACTTTAAAAGCACACTCATACATATTTAAGTCCTTTCATGGTGTCCCAAGGCAACGAAACCTGACGCTAATGAGGAAAAAACCAAATTGCTTTCAGCATGTGCTATGGGTGCCCCCAGATGCCAAAGAGTACCTCCATTGTGCCAGGGCCAGCGGTTTATCATGCAGCCTTCTCATGCAATGGATATCATCTTTTGCCAACCATTGCAAACAATATGCCAGTGTCAGAATTTTGCAATGAATTCCATGAATATATCTTATGTCAAAGTTGCCTCTAGTATGTCGGGCCAGTATTTTATCCTGGTGCCCACTTCCATATGCCACAGTTTCTCTCTCTTATTTTAAGAAGTATCGGCAATGAGCCGGCGCCAAAGGTACCCTAATGCCAAAACCTTCCTCAAGTATGCCAGTCCCAGCATTTCTCAATGGGTGCCCCGTATTCCAAGAATTCATTCTGGTATGCTACTACCAGTATTTTACGTAATTATGCCAATATTCACCTCCATTATGCCAGTGCCCATATTTTGTCAGATGTGCCTGTAATGATAACATTTGCCTCCAGTTTATCAGCACCAGTATTTTTCCTGCATTCCTTTAAAGGCCAAGAATTACAGTATCAGTATGCCAAAGCATATGGCGGACTCTACATTCTTAACCATGCTCACTTACCCTCACTCACACTCACTCATTTATTCTCACTAACTTGCACTCATTCATACTTATTCAGTATCTTGCACTTGCTCTCACTCACTCACTGACTCACTCATACTCACTGACACTCAATCATACTCGCTCACTATCTGCAACTAACTCTCACTAACTGCTACTGATTCTCACCCACGCATGCTCACACACATAGACACATTGAAGAAACGGTCAGGAAACAGTCTTGATGCAGAAATTATTTTATTCCTGAGGAGCGCAGGTGGACGCTACCTTATCCTCATTCACCAAGTAATGATCTAAGCTCAACACGCATAGAACAAGAATGTACAATTGAGTGGAAATATTCTCTCTACTAGGTTGCCTCATACATTCTCGTGCAACCTAGTTACTGAGCAACACAACACTTCCCCCTCTGTACAATAACAAAAAGAAAATAACATAACAATGCATAAAAAGAAACTTACTAAAAAGAGAGGGAAGAAAAAAAAACAAAGGAAATTCATCTATTATTTATTATTTAATCTTTAAGCCAAATTGGAGTCTTTTTGTTTTGGAAACGTTTTTGATTGTGAGAGGAAAATGCTTAAATCCTCAAACAGCTCCTGCTGCCCATTCCTGGGCGCCATTTTTTCCCTCGCCCCCCGTGCCCAATGCCAACTTTCCCGCTGCTGCTGCCCCGCCCCCTTCGTGCCCATACGTTAAACCCCTGCCTCCCGCCTCCCAGCTGCTCCTCCCTCCCAGCTCCCCTTATAATGGCGGCAGCCACCCACGCAGACAACACCCTCAACGCCGCCAAACACCTGCACTTTTGGATCCACACCGACCCCAACACCACCCTCAGAGGAACACTCATCTAAAGATCCCCGGACACCGGGCTCAGTTCAGTGACTCCATCGCCGACCTCGCCAGCACCCACGCACTCACCTCCACGGACTAAATCCTCTTTGGGGACATGAACTTTCACCTTGAGAACAACAACGACGCCAACTCCGCCACCCTGATCGTCAACCTCGGCCTCAGACAACTCATCACCGCCCCCACCCACGCTGCCGGCAACATGCTGGACCCCATCTTCTCCACAGGCACCCACGTCGCCTTCAACCACACCACCGAACTCCACTGGACCGACCACCGCTGCATCCATTTCACCTTCAAGAAACCAACCACGCACCACCACACCCAACAGCTGCCTTGCCGTTTCTGGAGCAAAGTCACCGAAGACTGGCTGATCACCACCCTCGCCCAGAACCCACCCACTGACCCCACCAACCCTGAATCCGCAGCCCGCAACCTCAGATAGTGGATCGACGACTGCGCCAACACCCTCGCCCAGCTCAAGAAACCCTCCAACAACCACACCAGCAAGAGAGCCACCTGGTTCACCGATGAACTCCAGACCTCCAAACACGCATGCCGGAAACTGGAGAAAATATGGCTCCACAAACGCACACTGAACAACCACGCAGCCCACAAGGACGTCACCCGAAGACATCACCACCTCATCAGATTACCTAAGAGATCCTCCTTCAAAGACAACTTGGATAACAACGCACACCACAGCAAAGAGCTCTTCAGTAAAGGAACCCTCCAACCCCAGCGCCAGCGCCAAGAACTGTGCCACTCACTAGCCATCTGCTTCCACCGCAAGATTGCTGACATCCATGACAGCTTCAACACTATGACCGCCAGACTACGCCAGACTCCACCTCCCCTGTGAACACCACCAGCTCCATCTGCCTGACCTCCTGGTCCAACGTCAACGACGACGAGACATGCAAGGTCATGAACTCCATCCACTCAGGATGTCCATCAGACCCATGCCCACATCATGTATTCAACAAAGCAGACACAGCCATCGCACCCCAACTACGGAAGGTCATCAACATCTCCTTCGAAACAGCGACATTCCCGGAAAGCTGGAAACACGCCGAAATCAAGGCCTTCCTCAAGAAGCCCAAGGCGGATCCCAAGGACCTCAAGAACTTCTGGCCCATCTCCCTGCTCCCGTTCCCCTGCAAAGGTCATCGAGAAAATCGTCAACAGACAGTTGGCCCGCCACCTGGAAGACAACAACATCTTGGGCCAGTCCCAGTCCGGATTCAGACGAAACCACAGCACCGAGACAGCCCTTATCGCCGCCACAGACGACATCAGGCGCCAACTTGACAACAGCGAAACATCAGCCCTCATCCTCCTGGACCTGTCGGCCGCCTTCGACACGGTCTGCCATAGCACTCTAAAGACATGCCTCCTAGAAGACGGAATCCCAGAGAAGGCCCTTGACTGGACCACGTCCTTCCTCTCCGGCAGAACCCAGAGCGACTGCCTCCCACCCTTCCGATCTGAAGCCACCAAAATCATCAGTGGCGTCCCCAGGACTCAGCCTGACGCTGTTCAACATCTACAAGGCCCTCCTCGCACAAGTGGCCCACCATCATGACCTCAACATCATCTCCTACGCCGACGACACCCAGCTCATCCTCTCCCCCACCAAGGACCCACACTCTGCCAAAACCAACCTCCACGAGGGAATGAAGGCCATCGCCGACTTGATGAGGTGCAGCTGTCTGAAGCTGAACTCGGACAAGACGGAGGTACTCATCCTCGGACCCACGCCCTCAGCCTGGGATGGCTCCTGGTGGCCGACCACACTAAGAACTGAACCAACACCCACCGACCATGCACGCAACCTAGGATTCATCCTTGACTCCTCCCTCTCTATGTCTAAACAGGTCAACGCCGTCTCCTTCTCCTGCTACAACACCGTCCTCATGCTCCGCAGGATCTACAAGTGGATCCCGACCGAAACAAGAAAAACAGTGACACAGGCCCTCGTCAGCAGCAGACTGGACTACGGCAACGTACTCTATGCAGGAATCCCAGCCAAACACCTACGACGACTACAACGCATCCAAAACGCCTACGCCCAAATGATCATCAACGTTCCCCGTCGCAGCCACATCACCCCCCACCTGAGAGACCTACACTGGCTCCCCGTCGACAAGAGGACCACCTTCAAGCTCCTCACCCATCCACACAAAGCACTCCACAACGCCGGACCAGCCTACATGAACAGCAGACTCAGCTTCTACACCCCCACCTGCCAGCTCCGCTCCACCAGCCTCGCCCTCGCCACTGTCCCCCGCATCCAACGAACGACCTACGGAGGCAGATCCTTCTCCTACCTCGCCGGCAAGACCTGGAACACCCTCCCTACCCACATACGGCAGACCCAAGACCTACTCGCCTTCAGAAGACTCCTCCAGACCTGACTCTTTGAGCAGTAACAGCACCCACCTCCCCTCAGCGCCTTGAGACCCTCACAGGTAAGTAGCGCGCTCTACAAGTACGATGATTGATTGATTGACCCTCAGAATTCTCACTCAAAGCTGAATGAGCCCCATCAGAATCAGACGAAACCACCACTTCCCCCTCCTCAACAACAGAAGATTCCGCTGCAGTATTCTCTGTCGGATTAGGAGAAACAGATGAATGAGGTGCAACTTCCATATCATCTTCCAACCATTCAGAACATCCTGAACCACTACTAGCACAGACCTTGTCCTAGTTATGGCAGAATGACCCTTATGGCACAATTTACAAGAATGGAGATTCAAAGGAGGTACAATTCTCTCTCCTCTCAATAAAAATCGTCACAAAAAGAAACTTCAGATCTAACCTCCCAAAAAGGTATAATCAGATCAGGAAGATTGTCTTTACGGGGCCAACCATTTAACACAAAAGACATCACCTTAGTTAGAATTTCATCGCATCGAAATTCAGTTTCCCATTCGATCTTGTTAATTGCAGAATGACCTTGGGCATGCACTAATGTCACTTGAAAATCATTCCACTGGTCCTCCTCGCATTTCCCCAACATAACTGGCATTCTGATCAGAAAATCGGCAACAAAATTATCTTTGCTAGGGGTATATACAATTCTGTAAGCAAGGTTATGCATCCGCATTGAAATTCTCGCAAGGCTTGAAGAAATGTTAGAGGAACTTTCACTAGTCAAGATTCTAACTAAGGGCTTGTGGTCACATCTAATTGTGCAGATTTTTACCCATGTGAATGACTTGAAATGATCGAGACCCCAAGCACATGCTAATGCTTCTCTCTCAATGATTGGGTATTTTTCTTCACATGGAGAGAGAGACCTAGAGGCAAATGCAATAATGTGTTCTTTGCCTTTTGAATCCAATTGTGACAACACAACCCACAGTCCCATATTACTAGTGTCAGTTGTTACAATACTTTCAGCAGCAGGATCAAAACTACTGAGACTAGTTGCACTAGCAATGGCAGCTTTAATAGCCTTAAAATCTCACTCACATTCATTCGACCATAAAAAAACTCACGTTCTTTTTAAGTAGTAGGCGAATGTTGAAACATTTGTCTGCAAAATTAGGAACATACTTAGCACAGACCTCCACCATGCCTAAGAAAGATCTGACATCATCCTTGCTGGTAGGAGTTGGTGCATTCTCAATAGATGAAACCAAGGAAGGTTTAGGTCTGACATCGTTGCAATCAATAACATGGCCCAAATATGTCACGCTTTCACAGGTAAATTTACACTTTCAAAATTCAATGGTAAGTCTTTTGTTTCTCAGGATGCTCAAAACTTTAATGAGCATAGAGTCATGTTCCTCCTTAGCCCCGCCATAGATCAAGACATCATCTTGGAAGAATGTTACTCCTTCCAGTTTATTAAACAAATGAAACATTAAACGCTGAAAAACAGCTGCAGCCGAAGCAAGGCCCAAGGGCATGCGGGCAAACTGATAACATCCGAATGGAGTTATGAACGACGTGAGATGTTTAGAATCTTGAGACAAGGAGATCTGATGATAAGCAGATGAGAGGTCGATCGTGGAAAACCACTTGGCTCCCTTGAGGCAACTTACCATCTCATTTATTTTTGGAAGGGGAAACCTATTGATTATGATCTTGTTATTAAGATGGCTAAGATCGACACAGAGTCTGATTTTCCATTTGATCGCTTATGCGATAACAACAGGAGAAATCCACTCCGAAGTCTCCATGGACTCTATTAATTTTGCAGGCAACAGTTTCTCAAGCTCTTTGGCTACGTCATCTTTAATCAAAATAGGTACATTGCGACAACAATGAACTTTGGGGATGGCGTTCTCTTTAAAGCATATCTGGTGTTCAAAACCACGTAAATGACCCAGAATGTTACTGAAAACAGAAGGAAACTTTTTCCTCCTATACTCCCCTAATGAGGACCCTTCGTCAACAATGAAAACTTGCTCTTTGCTGTTGGGATTCAAAATAATATGCAGTAATTTCTGGTCTAACCAACCTAATACAGGGGGACCGTTCTTTGCAACGTACAATTTCCCACAACTGCGTCTGCCCTTGAATTTGAAAACAAACCACCTACAACCTATGAGATCATTTTTTTCACCCCCGTATCCTTCTGGGTGAACATCAATAAGTGTTCAACAATCTTACCAATGAACTTACTTTTCCATAGCTTTTCCTCAATGATGGTGTAAGGGGAACCTGAATCGGCAATAATATCCACATTTACACCCCCAATAATCATGTCACTAACAGGTTTGTTGGTGCAGGCTACACAATCAATATTTAGGATCATATTACTTTTGAAATTTGTGGATAAATAATCATTATAAATCATAACAGTGTCATCAGAAACAGAGTTGTCCATACTGTCCATAGAATCATTCATATCAGTAACATACTTGACTTTTGAATTTTTTCTCTTACAAACCTTTGAAAAATGACCAATTAATCCGCAATTGGAACATTTTTGCTTAATAGCAGGACAACTCTTACTGTCAGCGAGATGGTCTAAGCTTCCACATCTATAACATTTGGCACGTTCTTTAGTAACTGAGATGTTATCCTTACATCTGAAGAAACCCTTACTGTGGTCATTGGGTATGTTAATTTTACCTACCAACGCTGTATCTTGGCTATCTTTTTTAAAGCTGTAGCACAGCGACCTGAAATTTCTGCTTTTCTTACAATGGCAAGTATGTCATCCAACGAAGCATCACCATTCACCCACAATCTGTCCTGAATTGCAGGATAAGAGGTATACATGACGGCCTGATCTCTGATAAGATCAAAACGTTAAAATCCCCACACGTTATAGTATTTTTTTCTTTGCATTACACAATCAGGCACGAGGGGATTACGTGATTTGCCCAGAATCACAGGATGTGGACGGGACCAGAAAGCTCCAACCCTGGTTTCCAGCACCACAGTTGGCAGTTTAAGCTGACGGACTGACCATTAGTCAGTTGATGAAATGCTTTGAGACCAATTGGACCAAGGGCGTGCAACAGTAATCTTTTCTTTTGTTCAGGAGCCATTTTTTGGCCTCATCGACTGCTTCAATGTAGTTCACAAAATAAGCTTTCCATTCAGACCACTTAAGAGGAGCTCGACACCAGTGGACCCAAAAGGTTGAGAGGAAGAAATACTGAAATTCGGAGTGTTGACTAAAGTTGTGCTTGAACCCTCTGAAGTCATGATGGTCGATAGTTCAATAATATGATACAGTTCCAAAAGTACAGTTTCAAATATGAAATATAAGTATAAAAAAAATACCTAAAATAGGTAGTGGAGTGCAGTGCAGAATCTGTCGAAAAATACAACCGCTGGTAGTATTATGAGGCAAATTACGTGAATCGACGATGAAGCAGCGCCGAACCTGGTTGCTAGGTAACGGTTGTATGCTTCCAAAGGAAATCCAAAATGGCCGATAAGGTTCACGCAGCGTGACCCGCGTGATGACGCTACTCCGCTAATGACGTTGCACAGATTGTCAAAGCGGACGGGCGTCACATGCTACTCATGCTACGTACGTTACCAAAGATCTACGATGGAAGGCAGGTAAGCCGATGAGCTCTTGAAAGTTGAGGGCACTTAAATGATGCGGTTTCTAAATGATGTCCGCTTTTCAATGTCCCAAAGCGGTACGATACAAAAATTCGATCCAAACGAGTCCAAAAACTTGCTGTAACCGGAACGAATCCAGCGTCCAGTAAGATTGTAGGAATCACGAAGAAAACAACAATAGTGTGCTCCAACTTTGCCGTGATGCCAAAATCACATAAAAAAATATATATGTTATGGCAACCAGTGCAAATCCCCACACACGTAGGTTCACAGCTCCTCAGGTCCCTCGTCGCCAGTGAAGAAATGGTCGGAAAACAGTCTTGATGCAGAAATTATTTTATTCCGGAGGAGCGCAGGTGGACGCTAGCTTATCTTCGCCCACCCAGTAACGATCTAAGCTCAACATGCATAGAACAAGAATGTACAATTGAGTGGAAACATTCTCTCTACTAGGTTGCCTCATACATTCTGGTGAAACCTAGTTACTAAGCAACACAACACACGTCCACAATCACACACTATCTTGTACACAAACACACTCTCACCCACAAGCATGCACACAACATAGAATTAAAACACTTTTTTCCCTTACATCATGTGCAGATGGTGACCTCGTTCCAGCTCTTGGATCTCCATTTTATATTGAAATAATAGCGAATAATAAACTATTATTCTCTATTAGTATAAGAACACAAGGGCCAAAAACAAGGATAGAGCGCCAACTACCATAATAACAAGCTGCCTTCGTTTTTTTGGAACTGACTTTGCTACCTCTGAGGCAGGGGTCGCAAAGGCAGTGCCAAGGGTAACAAAGGGCAAGGTAGGGGTCCTAACTGCGATACCTTGTGACCACTAAATGACGTCCATGCATCAGGACAGAGCAAAACAAGCTTTAGCAGTGCCCTGATCCAGACAAGGGAAATCTTTACTATGCTTTCAGGAAGTGACGAGCTCAAGCCATTGTGTTGCAACTTCCTCAACAACATGGTAATGTTCTTCTGTCAATCAAAAATTATAAAAATCTGCGATACGATTCTGATCAATCCACAAACATCATCAAACCATGCCATCATCCCTGCCACACTTCTGTCTCCTGAGACGGCCTTAACCCCTCCGCCACGGCTGGAATTCTGAGCCTGTACGGCACATTCCGATCGCAGGTGTGGTCATGACGGCTCGCGGCCATCTGGCACACGCCCGCCGTAACTGATGACGACCGGGAGCCGTCATCATCACCGAGTGGGTTAAAACCAGTGGAAAAGGTCAAAATCAAAACATCAACACTACCAGTGCAGGCTTGACCTAGCACCTTCTTTCCAACACTTGCCACTGAAAGGAATAACAAGAAAAGAACATCTCTTGCCAAGGGATCGGCTCTAAACCAGCTAAAACAAGTAACTACCCCACTCTCTGGACAAAAAAACACCGATGCTAGCTATCCGCCTACCAACAACCCTTAAATATCCCAGTAAACACTGGAAAAGTGGTCAACTAGCAACTGCAAGACCACACTGACTGAGCTAAATCTCATGATCTATGACCATCAATCAGGCTTCAGGCAACGGAGAGAAACACCAT
Source organism: Lissotriton vulgaris (assembly GCF_964263255.1). NCBI lineage: Eukaryota > Metazoa > Chordata > Amphibia > Caudata > Salamandridae > Lissotriton > Lissotriton vulgaris. Next base: position 1,865,329,012 of record NC_141693.1, on the reverse strand, counting down.
TCAGCCACGTAACTAGGGCGGCGGGGGGGCGGTCCGCCCCAGTTGGCACCTTTTGCATTGGTTGATTGTTTCCTGCTCAAAGTTAAATGTTGATCACGAAGGTGACATTGTTTTGAATAATTATATTGAATCAAATGATTCCTTGAGGGACAATTGAATTTTCTTACCTTTTGCTGGGCGGCACCTTTTTTGAGGCGGCCACGGCCACGCGGGCCGGCACTCACTGACTGTCTGGACTGGAGGCCGAGGCCCGTTCAAGGGTCATTTTGAGATGAACTCCCACAGGCCTGTCTACGTCTCCCCTTCACACTTCAACGGAGGGGTGCAGGTCCCCACTGCTTTAATGGGGGGACTATGATGTATGGTCATTTAATGTCAGCTGTAGATGATGGATCCCTGAACAGTGTCATGTATGTGCATGTTTGCTTTGTACTGAGAGGTAATTGTTCACACAGCTCTCTAATGGATGTCACATGTGGTTTTTCTAAGTCCCCAGATAGATCATGCAGTCTGTGTGTTCTCTTTTGTACTGTCAGTCACCGGTGTATTCAACTGTCTAGCCTTTGACCGTGTCATGTATGTGCATGTAACTTGCATGATCGAGGTAACTGTTAGCAGCAATACTACGTGTCTCTCCTCGGAGACTCGGACATCTTCCAAGTGCTCACCGTCCTTTTTCCCCAGCACCCCTTCCCCCCACCCCCCGAAGGGGCGGCAATCTGAGGGGTAGCCCCGGGCGCCACAAGCTCTAGCTACGCCCCACACACCATTGATCCTGGCAAAGATCAGAGAGGAAATCCTCGTCAAACCTTTGAAGGCCAACAGGCAGCCCTGGTTATTCTTAACAATTCAACTGCTTACAACCAGGGATTTGATGTAATTACTGGAGGTTTGTGGGAGAACGCCAGTTGACGGACATATTCTGTTGTCTAGTCAAAAAGAGTGGACAACTTGGTATGACAAATATGGACTCCTTTACCCAGATGATGCTGTGCGAGCTGCCACGAGGGTCCTAACTGTCCCCCTTGTCGTTCAGTGGCTATTTGTAGCCCTTTCCGCCTCTTCTGGTGCAACATCTGACGCGATTTCAGATGGAATGCTGGCACTAACTAGACCTTAACTGAATTCATATATTTAACTTGAGATTGATCAGGTGAACATCACCAGATTTCTGGATTGCATCCACTCATCAATGTATAAGAGAAGTTTTCCTCTGCCTAACCTGAGGGAACTGAGTGTTGTAGTACTGGGACATCCCACACCAAATTGCCATTCAGTTGGATCACAAACCGGGGAACTTCACGATCACCTCCCAGAAGATCAGAAATCTGGAAAACGTCTTTGATAACCTCTTCTCATTCAAGCCTCTAATGAACAGCCTGATTTCTGACGGTCAAACATGCAAATATTCATGCTCCAGGCAAGCTACCACTCCTGCTGCCTGGAAGCTTTAATGGCATGACTGGACTAGTGTGTTAGACATAGCCAAGAGGCTCACATGCAAGCAACAGAGATGTCAATGGTAGCCTGCAGCGAAGCGCTTGAAGTTTGAGAAACTTGATCAAGTGAACCTAAGGGCCGGGTTTATAAGTCTATGCAGTGTGCTGGATACATATACCATACATCAAGTCAGCACTCCGTTACACTCCAATCCGTCACATTATACTTTAACCAACAAGATTCTTGCATACACATGAAGAAAAGATCGACATTCAAGGGAAGTCCAGGCCTCCAAGCTCTTCAATGGCAAGTACCAGTGGATTAAGGCTTAACCAAGGGACCATAAGAACTATTCAAAGGGTCATCTGGTCAAAGCGCTGACCTCCCAACTGGGGATCCCAATCCCCGTATAAAACAGGACTCTAACTGCCTTAATCTTGACAAAATCTCTCTCTACATAGGAACAGGAGAGAAATAATATATCTTACTAAGTTGGGAGGCAGGATAGTTCACTTAGAAAAAACAAAATTAGCTCTTTCCAAAAAAATCAATAAAAGGCAGTGTTTACAGAGTCCTTGTTCCGCAGGACAAAGGTCTCGAGGGGATCCATTCCCTCACTTGTTGGCTGGGCTGGGAGGTGGGGCAGAATGCTGAAATGACAAAAACAGAGCCCGCCAACAGAGGATCTCTCACTGAATAACCACCAAGCATCCCACATTTGAAAGCAACAGTGACTCCTCTCAGTAAGTGGCAGTGGCACATTTATGTATATTGATAGCCTTGTTTACTCTCGCAGACTTCTATACACGTTATGGATTATGGGTACCTTGATGCTTGTGCTGGTCTTGGGACAGCACATGATATTCTCAGGATCATCACTGATTGTCTGGAGACCACAAAGTCTCTTCTTGATTGGTCATTCTAGATGACACTGGAAATCTGGATCCCTCATCATTTTCTCCCTCACAGTTAACATAGGTAATTTATTTCTTCTAATGGAGAAAGAAGTTTTTTTTCTCATCGGAGCTGACGCATCGTCACCGCTGCATGGATCAGAACCGGTGCATAGCCCCTGTTGCATGCATCGATACTGATGCATTGCGTCAGCTGCCGCCGCAACTCTGACGTTGGCGCAGCCCGTATCAAGGTACTTTTGTTTAGAGGAAACATGTTCAAATAAAACAACGATCAGTTAGGCTTTCTCCATATGCTGGGCCATTTTTGTCCACACCACAACTCTACTAGAGGAATCACCTCGTAGCCCTCACCATCCCTGATGCAAGCCATCTTCTGGACATGAAAGTATAAATAAGCAACTTTGACTTTCACCACTTGCTCCTCATCACCACTGGTATGACTGGGGGTGGCCTGAGAAGGAAGTGCTTTTCTTTGGTAAAAAAAAAACACAGTAGTTGAGCTGGCCCATGGAACCTGTATGGAGACCTCTACTGGTCCTGGGGGAATCATTTGTATAAAGTCAGGCTCTGTCTTTTATTTTTCGACCATAGTAAGAGCTAAAAGTAGCTAAGACAGGCTAGGGGTGACCAATATGTCTCAGTCTCTTTGGAGGACTCAACTCCACCACAGACTCACAGACCAAAATAGAAACAAGCATTGGCAATGCTAATAGGTCTGGTTTATGATGGCACTGTCAAGCCAGACCAAAAAATCCATGCAAGTTAATGACTGCCCTCCTTTGGTCTCTGCTGCCAGTGAAAAACACAATAAATTATCAAGTTATCTAAGGCCATTTAATAGCATTCCAGTATTATGTGTGTGCCGCAGAAAGGTTCAACCTCAAGCAGCTGGATTATTCAACAGAATAATCCTAGCTGTGTAAAGGAAAGCACTTTTTTGGAAGCACCCAATTTCTGCCCAATCAAAGCATTGACTCCTGGCTTCCAAAATGTGGGTGGAGCCAAGGCCCCTTTAGAGTGATGCTCACTCAATTGTCTGGAACAGCTGTGATGCCAAGCCCATTACTTTTCAGATATCTTTGCCACTACATACAGGGACCAACTTTTGCAAATCAGCCACAGCACTTCTCCAGTAGGAACAGTCCTGTCCCCATTGAGCAGAACATGGGTCAGTGCTTAATTTGTATACAAATAAGTGCCAGGCCTAGGGTATTTCACAGGAGGCCACTGCAGCTTGTTCATCCTGCCTGTGCTGAAAAATGCCAGTGTTACAGTTATTTTCCTAGCTATAGCACACCAAAAATGTGACAATTTGAATTATTCCCTGTCTTCAAAGTTGTAAGAACAATCCTGAAACATGTGTCTAGAGATACACAGAACTGGCTGCACCAACTATGGAAAATACAAAAGACTTACAACCAGCTGCGGCAGCCATAAACAAAGGGTAATGTGGCTGGGTGGGTTGGGGGGGCCTACAATATTTTAAAAAACATTATTTTATTTTACGTTTGCTGGCTCAGAGCCAGGTAGTGAGGCGGCGCTCCTCCGCCATTGGAGAGAAGCTGCCACTTTTTCCAACTATTTTCTTTAATGCATTTTTCCTGCTGCAGGTACGACATGCTTTCATCTAACATTCAGCCCATTCATATTTTGTTCTGTATATGGTCAAATTGATTGGGGTTTCTTTGTTCCAAACCCTTTTCAAGTCTTTTGCGATCCATTATGTACATAACGCTGGAAATAGCGTAGTGAGTGAAAGGTGGAAATGTTTTCCTTTTTCTCTGAATCTTCTTTAGTGTAATGATTGGCAAAATATTTTTGAAAAAAAGAACGTAAAAAACAGCACACGTACACAAAAAAATTTGACACATGGGTACGCAGCATGGGGCAGTCTCTTGAGTGCCTTGCATGTTTCTATGAATAAGATATGAACAAATACCCAACTGGTATTATTTTTAGACAGTTACATTTATTTGCACAAGCATTACACGAACAGAAATAAGGTGACTCACAATGAATATTTTAGAAATGTGCTTCGAGCATCATGTATTCAAAAAAGGGTTGAAGAACAGTTGTAACAGCACTGTACAAGGAAACAAACCCAAAATTGGACTTGGTGCACGGTATGTGATTGTGACATACGGGTAGCGACGCAAGTGACAATTGGAATCAGCTGGGACGGCGCGTGAGGTGCAATTTGTGCAGATATATACAGTGGATCAGGAAAACGAGGTGGCTCATATAACAATATAATAGACTTTTTTGTATTAGGTGAGCAATTCAGTTGAGCCAACACGGTTGGCGCGCCATTAAATAAGCTGAAGAGTCGACGACGTTGCGATCCTATTGGTTCAGGATCATCTTCAGGACGGATTTGTGTAGATGAAGCAGTGCTTCGTGAAACTTGAGGAGGCACAGGGACAATAGACGTCAAAGTCGGCCGAGGGCGCTCCGACTAAGAGCTGATTAAAACAGCGATCTGGAGCAATCCTCGCCACCGATGTGTGCGAGATGCCAGGTTGGATTCAAGCCATGTTTCTATGCCATGCTTGTCTTTCCCGACAGAGCGGGTTTTCTCCCAACAGAGAACAAAACTGATTTCTTCCTTTGGTGGGGGAGGAATTGCTTTTCTTGCTTCTAACTTGTCAGTCTGTCAGTTAATTAAGCAGGAGCCTTACAAAAGCCTAATTTATACGGCACAGACGGTGTCGCATCCATGAGAACACTCCAGTTTTAAGTTGTTCAACAAAATATTGTGCTTGAGTAAAAGAGCGAAGGGGGGTCTGTGTTTTTTTTTATCTATTTGTAACTCGAAATGGAATTTTGATCAGAGATGTTACAGTCCTTACTTTAAATTTCACATTTACCGATAGACAATCAAAACAGATTAAGGAGCAGAGGGGTGAAGTGTAGAGGCAATACAAAATAAATAGTTATCCGGGGGCACTTTGACCAAGTGATGTCTATGGGGGGAGGAATGATAATGCTGTTTACTTAAAAACAAAACAAGCATTTGCAATGCAATAGGTCTCGCATTTGCGAGATTTTAAGCTATTGGCATTGTAAATGACAATGCCTTTTATTTATCCGTTTTAAAAAACCTGCAATAATAAAAGGCATTGTCATTTACAATATCAATAGATCCAAGTTTCTAAAATGTGAGACCTATTGCATTGCAAAAGCTTGTTTGTTGAGGGATACAGTGATTTGCCCAGAATCACAGAATGCTGCCAACCTAAACCCAGCCTCCAAAGCCCCAGCCCACCAAGGAAATGCCCGGTGGAATAAAAGGCCTGTCCGGCCCTGCTTCCCATGATCCCCTGCTCTTCATTCGGCCTGTGCTCGTCCTGCTGGGCCTGTGCCTTCGCCCTACACCCCCCCCCCCCTCCCCGCCCCCCTACTCCTCTCCTCCACGTGGCGAGGCAAGCTGTCTCTTCGCTACCGTGGCTGTACCAGGAATCAATCCCTGCTTTCTAGGAACCGCGAGTCCCAGAGGCTGTAAATCACCAACCGCTGACGCCCCACAGCTGCCAGGTCTGAGAGAGGACGATAAGGAGGCGAGATGGGTAGAACCACGAGCCCCAGGAAGGAGCTCTGGTTTCCGCTCCACCGCCCCCGAGTGACCATCCAAGATACACAGCCACAGCCTGGTGCTGTCAGAACCTTATCCTGCTGCTGTTGGCCACGCGCCCTCGGTTTGACGCTCGGCACAACTCGAGATTGGTGCACTGCTGTCCCACCCCTGAGCCAGGCAGCAGGTTGCTGGCGCTTTCACACTCCCTGAGCCAGGTGTGCTGCTGTCACATGCTCTGAGGCAGGCAGGTGCACTGCTTTCATACGCCTTGAGTCAGGTGCACTGCTGTCACATGCTCTGAGGCAGGCAGGTGCACTGCTTTCACACGCCTTGAGTCAGGTGCACTGCTGTCACACGCCCTGAGCCAGGTGCACTGCTGTCACACGCCCTGAGCCAGGTACACTGCTGTCACACGCCTTGAGCCAGGTGCGCTGCTGTCACACACCATGAGCCAGGTGCGCTGCAGTCACACGTCTTGGGCCAGGTGTGCTGCTGTCACATGCCCTGAGGCAGGCAGGTGCACTGCTGTCACACGCCTTGAGCCAGGTGCACTGCTTTCACACGCCTTGAGTCAGGTGCACTGCTATCACACGCCTTGAGCCAGGTGCACTGCTGTCACACGCCCTGAGCCAGGTACACTGCTGTCACACGCCTTGAGCCAGGTGCGCTGCTGTCACACACCATGAGCCAGGTGCGCTGCAGTCACACGTCTTGTGCCAGGTGTGCTGCTGTCACATGCCCTGAGGCAGGCAGGTGCACTGCTGTCACACACCTTGAGTCAGGTGCACTGCTGTCACACGCCTTGGGCCAGGTGCGCTGCTGTCACACACCATGAGCCAGGTGCGCTGCTGTCACACGCCCTGAGCCAGGTGTGCTGCTGTCACATGCTCTGAGGCAGGCAGGTGCACTGCTTTCACACGCCTTGAGTCAGGTGCACTGCTGTCACACGCCTTGAGCCAGGTGCGCTGCTGTCACACGCCCTGAGCCAGGTGCGCTGCTGTCACATGCCTTGAGTCAGGTGCGCTGCTGTCACACACCATGAGCCAGGTGCACTGCTGTCACATGCCTTGAGTCAGGTGCGCTGCTGTCACACACCATGAGCCAGGTGCACTGCTTTCACACGCCTTGAGTCAGGTGCACTGCTGTCACACGCCTTGAGCCAGGTGCGCTGCTGTCACACACCATGAGCCAGGTGCACTGCTGTCACATGCCTTGAGTCAGGTGCGCTGCTGTCACACACCATGAGCCAGGTGCACTGCTGTCACATGCCTTGAGTCAGGTGCGCTGCTGTCACACACCATGAGCCAGGTGCACTGCAGTCACATGCCTTGAGTCAGGTGCGCTGCTGTCACACACCATGAGCCAGGTGCACTGCTGTCACATGCCTTGAGTCAGGTGCGCTGCTGTCACACACCATGAGCCAGGTGCACTGCTGTCACATGCCTTGAGTCAGGTGCGCTGCTGTCACACACCATGAGCCAGGTGCACTGCAGTCCCACGCCTTGGGCCAGGTGTGCTGCTGTCACATGCCCTGAGGCAGGTGCACTGCAGTCGCACGCCTTGGGCCAGGTGCACTGCTGTCACACGCCCTGAGCCAGGTGCACTGCTGTCACACACCTTGAGTCAGGTGCGCTGCTGTCACACACCATGAGCCAGGTGCACTGCAGTCGCACGCCTTGGGCCAGGTGTGCTGCTGCCACACGCCATGAGCCAGGAGCACTGCAGTCACACGCTTTGGGCCAGGTGCTCTGCTGTCACACGTCCTGAGCCAGGTGCACTGCTGTCACACGCCCAGAGCCAGGAGGCATGACGCTGGTGCTGTCAAACGCCATGAGCCAGGAGCACTGCAGTCACACGCCATGAGCCACGAGCACTGCAGTCACACGCCCTGAGCCAGGTACGCTGCTGTCACATGCTCTGAGCCAGGTGCGCTGGTGTCAGATGCCCTGAGCTAGGTGCACTACTGTCACACTCTCTACACTGCTGTCACATTCCCTTAACCAGGTGTACTGCAGTCACACACCTGAGTCCGGTTCACTGCTAGTCACATGCCCTAGTCCATTGCCGAAAAACACTTCAGGCAGGTGCTCTGCTGTCAAACGCCCTACGTGTGGTCCATTGCTGTCACACGCCCTGGGCCAGGTGCACTGCTGTCACACGCCCTGAGCCAGGTAAATGTAAATGTACATGTATTTATATAGCGCAAATCACCAACCGAGGTCGGTATCTAAGCGCTTGCTTAGGGAACCCGTCCTGGTATTCCCCTGTGAGATAACCCCGGCAGGGTATCCACAAGGTGAAAGCCAGGCATCCCACCGCAAGGGCCCGTTGTGGAGATTAAGCAAGCTATTGCCCAGAGTCGCAGAGTGTGAACTCGTGAGTCGAGTAGGCACGGGAGCGAGAATTATCGAGTCCGTGGAATTTTTGAGCCCAAGACCCGCCGAGGCGGGGAATTGAACCCTAGTCCAGGGCCGATCTCAGCTTCCGGGTCTGCCGCCTCTAACCCCTGAGCCACACTTCTCCACTGTGCGCTGCTGTCACATGCCCTGAGCCAGGTATCCTGCTGTCACATGCTCTGAGCCAGGTGCACTGAGTGATCCACCCTGAGCCAGGTGCACTGCAGTCACACATCTGAGCCCAGTTCACTGCTAGTAACATGCTCTAGTCCATTGCCGAAAAACACTTTAGCCGGGTGCTCTCCTGTCAAACGCCCTACGTGTGGTCCATTGCTGTCACACGCCCTGAACCAGGTGCGCTGCTGTCACAGGTCCTGAGCCAGGTGCACTGCTGTCACACGCCCTCAGCCAGGTGCACTGCTGCCACATGCCCTAAGCCAGGAGCACTTCTGTCACATGCTGTGGGTCAGGTGCACTTCTGTCACACGCCTTCTGTCACCACGCCCTGAGTCAGGTGCACTGCAGTCACACGCCCTGAGTCAGGTGCACTGCTGTCACACATCTGAGCCCAGTTCACTGCTAGTCACATGCCGTAGCCCATTGCCGAAAAACACTTTAGCCGGGTGCTCTGCTGTCAAACACCCTATGTGTGGTCCATTGCTGCCACACGCCCTGAGCCAGGTGCACTGCAGTCACTCGCCCTGAGCCGAGTGCACTGCTGTCACATGCCCTGAGCCAAGTGCACTGCTGTCGCACACCCTGAGCCAGGTACGCTGCTGTCACATGCTCTGAGCCAGGTGCACTGCTGTCAGATGCCCTGAGCTAGGTGCACTACTGTCACACGCTCTGCACTGCTGTCACAAGCCCTGAGACAGGTGTACTGCTGTCACACGCCCTGAGCCAGGTACGCTGCTGTCACATGCTCTGAGTCAGGTGCACTGCTGCCACAAGCCCTGAGCCGGGTACACTGCTGTCACATTCCCTTAACCAGGTGTACTGCAGTCACACACCTGAGTCCGGTTCACTGCTAGTCACATGCCCTAGTCCATTGCCGAAAAACACTTCAGGCAGGTGCTCTGCTGTCAAACGCCCTACGTGTGGTCCATTGCTGTCACACGCCCTGGGCCAGTTGCACTGCTGTCACACGCCCTGAGCCAGGTGCACTGCTGTCACATTCCCTGAGCCAGGTGCGCTGCTGTCTCACGCCCTGAGCCAGGTGCGCTGCTGTCACAAGCCCTGAACCAGGTGCGCTGCTGTCACAGGTCCTGAGCCAGGTGCGCTGCTGTCACAGGTCCTGAGCCAGGTGCACTGCTGTCACACGCCCTCAGCCAGGTGCACTGCTGCCACATGCCCTAAGCCAGGAGCACTTTTGTCACATGCTGTGGGTCAGGTGCACTTCTGTTACACGCCTTCTGTCACACATTCTGAGCCAGGTGCACTGCTGTCACACACCCTGGGCAGGTGCACTGCTGTCACATGACCTAACCCAGGTGCACTGCTGTCCCACCCCTTGGGCCAGGTGCCTTGACGCTGTGCTGTAACAAGCCCTAAGCCAGGTGCACTGCGGTCACATGCCCTAAGCCAGGTGCACTGCTGTCACTCGCCCTGGGCCAGGAGTGCTTCTGTCACACGCTGTGGGTCAGGTGCACTTCTGTCACATGCCTTCTGTCACACGTCCTTATGCAGGTGCACTGTCACCACACACCCAGGGCAGGTGCACTGCTGTCACACGCACTGAGCCAGGTACATTGCTGTCACACGCTCTGAGCCAGGTGCACTGCAGTCACACTCCCTGGGCCAGTTGCATTGCTATCACACGCCCTAAGCCAGGTGCATTGCTGTCACATGCTCTGAGCAAGGTGCACTGCTGTCACACGTCCTGGGCCAGGTGTGCTGCTGTCACATGCTCTGAGCCAGGTGCGTTGCAGTCACACGCCCTTGGCCAGGTGACCTGCTGTCCTATGCCCTGGGCCAGGTGCGTTGCTGTCATACGCTCTGAGCCAGGTGCATTGCTGTCACACACCCTGAGCCAGGTGCGCTGCAGCCGCACACCCTGGGCCAGGTGCATTGCTGTCACGCGCCTTGAGCCAGGTGCACTGCAGTCACACGCCCTGGGCTAGGTGCACTGCAGTCACACGCCCTGGGCTAGGTGCACTGCAGTCACACTCCCTGGGCCAGGTGCATTGCTGTCACCATCCCTCAGCCTGTTCCAGTGCTGTCCCACATCCTGAGCCATGTGTACTTCTAGCACACACCCCAATGCTGGTGCATTGCTGTCACACGCCCTGGGCCAAGTGCACTGCAGTCACCTACCCTGAGCCAGGTGAACAGCGGTCACACACCTGAGCCCAGTTTACTGCTAGTCACATGCCCTGGTCCATTCCTGAAAAACACTTCAGCCGGGTGCTCTGCTGTCAAACACCCTACGTATGGTCCATTGCTGTCACACGCCCTGAACCAGGTACGCTGCTGTCACATGCTCTGAGTCAGGTGCACTGCTGTCACATTCCCTGAGCCAGGTGCGCTGCTGTCACGCGCTCTTAACCAGGTGCAACACTGTCACATGCTCTGAACTAGGTGTCCTGCTGTCACACGCCCTGAGCCAGGTGCACTGCTGTCACACACCCTGAGTCAGGTGCATTGATGTCACACGCTCTGAGCCAGATGGCCTGCTGTCACACGCCCTGAGCCAGGTGCGCTGCTGTCACATACTCTGAACTAGAGTTCTGCGAGGGGTTTGTGAGTATTCAGAAATGAATTGGCGCACAACAGGTAGTGGTTGAGTCAAGAGAAATGTTAATTGTGGTTGGTGCAACTGGATCAGAGAGAACCCTAAACTCTGAAAACAAGGGTGGAGAAATTCCTGCCTTGTGGTTAATTGTAAGCAAAGTCCGATGCACACAACAAAGTATGTGTGATATGACCAGGTTTCATGTTCTAACTATATGTATTCCAATAAAACGACACAATAAGAACACATTTGTACGACTCCATCCTTGCTACGAGTTTGTGATCAATCATATCACACATACTTTGTTGTGTGCATCGGACTTTGCTTACAACATACTCTGAACTAGGTGTCCTGCGGTCATATGCCCTGAGCCAGGTGCGCTGCTATCACACACCCTGAGCCCGGTGCGCTGCTGTCACACGCCCTGAGCCAGGTGCACTGCTGTCACACGCCCTGGGCCAGGTGCACTGCTGTCACACGCCCTGGGCCAGGTGCACTGCTGTCACATGCCCTGAGCCAGGTGCACTGCTGTCACACGCCCTGAGCCAGGTGCGCTGCTATCACACACCCTGAGCCCGGTGCGCTGCTGTCACACGCCCTGAGCCAGGTGCACTGCTATAACACACCCTAAGCCAGGTGCGCTGCTGTCACACGCCCTGAGCCAGGTGCGCTGCTATCACACACCCTGAGCCCGATGCGCTGCTGTCACACGCCCTGGGCCAGGTGCACTGCTGTCACACGCCCTGGGCCAGGTGCACTGCTGTCACACGCCCTGGGCCAGGTGCGCTGCTGTCACATGCCCTGAGCCAGGTGCGCTGCTATCACACACCCTGAGCCCGGTGCGCTGCTGTCACACGCCCTGAGCCAGGTGCACTGCTATCACACACCCTAAGCCAGGTGCACTGCTGTCACACGCCCTGAGCCAGGTGCGCTGCTATCACACACCCTGAGCCCGGTGCGCTGCTGTCACACGCCCTGAGCCAGGTGCGCTGCTGTCACACACCCTGAGCCAGGTGCACTGCTGTCACACGCCCTGAGCCAGGTGCACTGCTGTCACACGCCCTGGGCCAGGTGCACTGCTGTCACACGCCCTGGGCCAGGTGCACTGCTGTCACACGCCCTGAGCCAGGTGCGCTGCTGTCACACGCCCTGAGCCAGGTGCGCTGTTGTCACATGCCCAGGGTCAGGTGTGCTGCTGTCACATGCTGTGAACCAGGTGCCCTGCTGTCACAGGCCCTGAGCCAGGTGCGCTTCTGTCACATGCCCAGGGTCAGGTGCGCTGCAGTCACACGCCCTGAGCCAGATGCGCTGCTGTCAAATGCTCTGAACTAGGTGTCCTGCTGTCACACGCCCTGAGCCAGGTGCATTGCTGTCACACGCGCTGAGGCAGGTGCATTGCTATCACACGCCTGAGTCCGGTTCACTGCTAGTCACATGCCCAGGGTCAGGTGTGCTGCTGTCACATGCTGTGAACCAGGTGCCCTGCTGTCACACGCCCTGAGCCAGGTGCGCTGCACTCACATGCTCTGAACCAGGTGCCCTGCTGTCACACGCCCTGAGCCAGGTGCGTTGCACTCACATGCTCTGAACTAGGTGCCCTGCTGTCACACGCCCTGAGCCAGTTGCGCTGCTTTCACAGGTCCTGAGCCAGGTGTGCTGCTGTCACATGCCCTGAGCCAGGTGCGCTGCACTCACATGCTCTGAACCAGGTGCCCTGCTGTCACACGCCCTGAGCCAGGTGCGCTGCACTCACATGCTCTGAGCTAGGTGCGCTGCTGTCACACGCCCTGAGCCAGCTGCGCTGCACTCACATGCTCTGAACCAGGTGCCCTGCTGTCACACGCCCTGAGCCAGGTGCGTTGCACTCACATGCTCTGAACTAGGTGCCCTGCTGTCACACGCCCTGAGCCAGTTGCGCTGCTTTCACAGGTCCTGAGCCAGGTGCCTTGCTGTCACACGCCCTGAGCCAGGTGCGCTGCACTCACATGCTCTGAACCAGGTGCCCTGCTGTCACACGCCCTGAGCCAGGTGCGCTGCACTCACATGCTCTGAACTAGGTGCCCTGCTGTCACACGCCCTGAGCCAGTTGCGCTGCTTTCACAGGTCCTGAGCTAGGTGCGCTGCTGTCACATGCCCTGAGCCAGGTGCGCTGCACTCACATGCTCTGAACCAGGTGCCCTGCTGTCACACGCCCTGAGCCAGGTGCGCTGCACTCACATGCTCTGAGCTAGGTGCGCTGCTGTCACACGCCCTGAGCCAGTTGCGCTGCTTTCACAGGTCCTGAGCCAGGTGTGCTGCTGTAACATGCCCTGAGCCAGGTGCGCTGCACTCACATGCTCTGAACCAGGTGCGCTGCACTCACATGCTCTGAACCAGGTGCCCTGCTGTCACACGCCCCGAGCCAGGTGCCCTGCTGTCACACGCCCTGAGCCAGGTGCGCTGCTGTCACACGCCCTGAGCCAGGTGCGCTGCTGTCACACGCCCTGAGCCAGTTGCGCTGCTTTCACAGGTCCTGAGCCAGGTGTGCTGCTGTCACATGCCCTGAGCCAGGTGCGCTGCACTCACATGCTCTGAGCCAGGTGCGCTGCACTCACATGCTCTGAGCTAGGTGCGCTGCTGTCACACGCCCTGAGCCAGGTGCGCTGCTTTCACAGGTCCTGAGCCAGGTGTGCTGCTGTCATGCCCTGGGCCAGCTGCTGTCGCTCAGCGGGTGGCCATGCATCGGTCAGTGCCTCGACCTTTGCTGTTCTAATGCAGCTGGAGACAGCAGACCTCCACATAAAGATGTCAGTGTCAAACCTGCAGCTTAAGGCGTGAAGCCCCAGCACAGTTGGATCTCATGGGAGGGTGCAAAGGCGGAGAGATTCCTCTCACATTTCTCTGTAAGAAAAGTGTCACCTGATCAGGGATTAGCGTTGGAAAGTCTGGTGCGAAGCACAAGAGTAGCAGTAATTCCAAAAGTACCCTGTTAATTATTGTCAAAGCAGGAGGCATTTACCGAAAGGGCTTAATTAATCCCTCCCATGAGGAGTCTGGTGTCTGAAGGGTTCCTGGAAACGACCTCTCCATCTCTGCTTGGCAAGTGTTTTGTTTTGTTTCTGGCGCGGATAGGGGCGAACATGGAGGTCACCTGATCTGATGATGTGTCTGTCTCAGTAAAGCACCTTCACATGCCTCGCGCCACTCACAGGTACAGACAGGCCTTAGGGCACGACGTCCTATTAGGCAATCCAGCTGAGAGGCCCTGCATCAATTCCCATCGGAACGCTGCTCCAGCAGAGAGGCCTCACGTGACTCCCAAATGTAGCGCTGCTCCACTCGAGAGGCCGTGCTTCATTCACTTCTCCTTGCAGCGCTGCTCCAGCTGAGAGGCCTTGCACCACTCCCAAATATAGCGCTGCTCCACTCGAGAGGCCGTGCATCATTCACTTCTCATTGCAGCGCTGCTCCAGCTGAGAGGCCTTGCACCACTCCCAAATGTAGCGCTGCTCCACTCGAAAGGCCGTGCATCATTCACTTCTCATTGCAGCGCTACTCCACTCGAGAGGCCTAGCATCACTTCTCATTGCAGCGCTGCTCCACTCGAGAGGCCGTGCATCATTCACTTCTCATTGCAGCGCTACTCCAGCAGAGAGGCCTCACGTGACTCCCAAATATAGCGCTGCTCCACTCGAGAGGCCGTGCTGTAGCCTTTCATCCAGAGAGGTCGACCTCGAAGCTGGGGAACCGGGTTCGAATCTCGGCAATGCTCAAAATACTGTGATTCTGGGCAAATCACTTAATCTCCCCGCACCTAACAAAAAAAGCATTTATAATGCACCGGTCTCGCCGTTGCAAAAGTTAGAGCTATTGGCATTGTAAATGACAACATTTTTATTTATGTGTTGGTTTTGAAAATAGATAAATAAATGGCATTGTCATTTACAATGCCAATACCTTAATCTCTCGCAAATGCGAGACCTAGTAGTAGAGTGAGTAATAGAGTAATTAATAGAGAGTGAGTAGTAGTGAGTTGTAGAGAGGACTAGAGTGAGAAGTAGTGAGTATAGTGAGTATTAGAGAGTGAGTAGATAATAGTAGAGAGAGTATTAGAGAACGAGTAGTAGAGTGAAAGAGTGAGTAGTAAAGAGTCACACAGCCACACACACACACAGAGCCACACACAGAGAAACACACAGAGCCACACACACACAGAAAGCCACACATACACACAGAAAGCCACACACACACACACACAGAGCCACACACACAGAGAGCCATACACAAGGGAGCGAGGATAGAAGAGATACTTGGGGTAGGTGGCAGGGTAGGCGGATGGACGGGGCATTGAGGGCATGCATGGAGGGGGGCAGCGCGCAGGCACAAGATGGGATAGGCCGGTGGGACGAGGGGGGAAGGTAGTCAGTCCTCCGTCCTTGAAGTGACTGGTGATCGGGTTGCAACTCGTACGAGAGGAAGGAGACACTGGTGTCCCTGGTGCAGCGCTGCGAGGCCCAGTCTTAATTTCCTCACAGGGAGAGTCAGCGGCTCCAACCCACACAAAAGGAGAGGGTGTAGGAAGCTGCTGGTGTCACTTGTGCACCGGTTAGATGTCCAGTCTTCATGCCCTAGACCTTTAGGAAAAATAGTCTGTTAGGCAGCAGGGTAGGGCTTTGTGGGAGGGGATGACGCTGGGGGGATCGGGCCGGATGCGGGGGTTGCACAGGGTGGGCATCCTACAGGGGCAGGAGTCTGTCTCCAGGAGTCCCTCGGTGGCTCAGTGCAATTCTACCTGAGTGAAGGGCGCGGGGCCACGCAGCAGCGCAGTGTTGGCCACAAGCATGGGGCTTGGTGGGGTGACAGTGGAGAGGGGGCGGAGTAGGCACAGAGAGGGGGCGGAGAGGCAGGCACGTGTTCAGGAAAAGCACATCAAGAGCTGAGTCGGGTGCAGCTGCCCCTAGGGCGTATTGGAACGATGCAGAATGTGATCTGTGTATGAGCGCCATGCGGAATGTGACCATGGTATGGGTGCCATGCAGAAGGTCATGCGCAAACGGCACGTGGTCTGACATGCCAGGGGAGTAATCAACTTAGAAGCTGAGTTCACATCAAACCAATGCCACATAACTAACAAAGTATCTATTGTTACTCGGTGCTAGAAATGCCGCATGTCCCTTAGCGAAATGCCACACTGGCTGGCCGAGACCCGTATGACTGGCACCTGTCCAGCCTGAGCCCCAGGAACATGGGTAGCAGCAACCAAAATTGTCCGCCGTCTGTCAATAGTGATTAGACTGTTACAAGGTCCAAACATCGCCCACTCTGCTCCTAACCCCGGGTTCCTTCCCATTCTGGTCTAGCGGACTAACCTATAACAGGCTGTCACTGACCTATTTATACAAGCCAACATTATTTCAGATGGACTTTCAGGAAAAGTCAGCCCGCTCAAATCTGGCAGCCATCCCCAGAATGCCAGAGGGATGTTCCAAAGGAGCACGTGCGAAGCAGTTGCCTCACAGCCAAATATCACTTCAGAATTCTGTGGAACTGTTCAGGATTGGCGGAGGTGCCAACAATACTCCAATCACAGACCGTCTTAGACTTTGGTAATACTGCCCATTCCTAGACTCCTCCTAACAGGTGTAAAGCCTTTCAATTGGTTGCTATTCGACCGGGAAGTTCTAGAATTATTCATCCGTTAAAACTGAACAGATCAACACACAACGGAATTATTAAGCTGAAATCACAGATGGTCGTGTAAGCTGTGGAGAGGTGGTGGTCCCTCTAAGTAAATGCACAGAAATACAGAGTGAATATATGTGTCTGCCCCATGCAAGTTGGGTGGTTTAGTGCTCAATTAGGACGGGTAATGAAAACCCCAGTCGAACATTTGCAGTAAAGTGTGACTAAATGTTCTTGGACTGAATAAGAAGCGAGGAAGGGCAAGATTCAAATGCAGTGACCACTTCTAATGTTTCTCAGAATTTTAATAAATGACTGCAACTCTGTGGGATGCCCGCCCTGTGCGACCCCTGCATTCGGCCCGATCCTCCCAGCGCCATCCTCCGTTTTCGCCCTCATGAGCCCTCCTGCGTCGCAGCCTTCTCTTCGGTCGGGATTGGGACAAATGGGGAACAGACCAATGACCGTCCAAGGCTTGGGCAGAGGGCGGGGAAGACGTGTAGGAAATAAAACAAATTACTCTTCAAAGCCTCGTCCCTCTTAGACTGGGCTACCGGACTTCCTGCTCACTTATAAGGTTCCTTATCTTCTTTATGAGGACATCTGGACCCATAAATAAGATAAGAAACCTTTTACTTCAGCAGTAAGTCAAGGAACCCAATCTGAAAAGGACGGGGCTTAAAGAGAAAGAAATCGGTCATGGCGACCTCTTCTCCAATGGCTGGCCACCGTTTAGGAGGCCAGCCAATGGAGAAGGGGGCGGGGCTTAACCCGCTCTATTGAAACTCACTCTAAGACATAAAATTTTGCGAGCTCGACTGCGCATGTGCGCAGTACGCCACGCGAGACCTAAAAATGAATGTGTTCTTCTGTAACAAAACTGGTCTAGTTCGTGCTATATAAAACTCTTAAAAAAAGAACAGATGATGGACGGAATGCTGAAAAAATCAAACATTCAACACCAGTCACAGATCTGGGTTTAATCCATTGTTTTTTTTACTCACCTTGCCACCCCAGTTTGAACCCAGCAACATGCAAATCAGTTTTGACTCTGCTCCCCATGAGAATGGCCCAGCCCAAAATGGCATCTGGTGACTGTCAAACATTCACCCCCTAGTCACAGATCTAGGTTCCATCCATCATTTTTTGCTCCCCAAGCCACTGCAGTTTGGAAACCAGTCACAGGCAAATCAGCCTTGACCCTGCTCATCATAGGAACAGTCCAGCCCGAACTGCCAGTTCAGGATTTAACCCAGACCTGTGACTGTGGTGTGTCTGATTTGTTCAGCATTCCGCCCAGCTCACCATTCCTCATTGCAGCACTACTTCAAACTGAGAGGCCCTGCACCACTTCCAAATGTAGAGATCCTCCACTTGAGAAGCTGTGCATCCCTACTCATTGTAGCACTGCTCCAGCAGAGAGGGCCTGCACCATCCCAAATGCAGTGCTACTTGAAGCTGAGAGGCCTTGCACCACTTCCCATTCCAGGTTGCCCTCCTGCTGAAAGGCTCTGCATTGCTTCCCGGTCAGCTGAGAAGTTGCAAAACACTCCCATTCCAGATTTATCGCCAGCTTAGAGGCCCTGCTTTGCTTCCCATTCGAGCTCTATCGTCACCTAAAGAGGCTCTGAAATACTTCGACTCCAGCTGTACCTCACTGACAAGCCATGTATAACTTCATTGCAATTTCACTCTCAGCTAAGAGGCCCCGCATTGCTAACGAATCATGCTTCAGCTGAGAGGCCCTGCACCACTTCCATTCCATTTTCTATGGTCAACTGAGAGTCAATCCATCATTTCCATTCCGTCTCTGCTTTTGGCCGAGAGGCAACATATCCTTTTTATTCCATTTTTATCTTGAGCGGAGAGGCCCTTTCAAACTCCCTGCTGATACCTGCGCTTTACAGGCATTCTAAAGCCCAAGGTAACACGTTGCATCACGGAACAGAGGGCTTCCAAGAGAGAACCACCGACTGTCAATCTGGAAGGAATACAATATCTGGAGTAGGACTTCAATGGACAAAGGAAGGGCATTTCAGGGACAGAAGCTGAGCTGGTATAGAGGGCTATGATTCAGAAAAGGGGGTGGTGATGGACAGAGTATCTGAATTAAACAGAACACTCGTACCCAGTCAACAGATCAGGGCTTGATCCATCACCGTTTTGTTGCTCACTGCACCATCCCAGCTCAGAACCTGGCTACATGCAAATTAGTCTGTCCCTGGCCCAGTGCATCATGGGAACAGGGCAGACCAAACTACCAAGGCAATTCTTATACTGGAAAGGAAACAAGCTTCCGGGGAACGGTTTCTGGCATTACAGCCGTCTTCGGCCCGGCTTGCTTGAATCCTGATGGTGCAGTGAGCAAGGTACTCACATCTGAGTATACCCTTCCACGCTTATGGTGGACAAAACGATTCAGAAAAGGGGGTGGTGATGGACAGAGTATCTGAATTAAACAGAACACTTGTACCCAGTCAACAGATCAGGTCTTGATCCATCACCGTTTTTTAGCTCACTGCACCATCCCAGCTCAGAACCTGGCTACATGCAAATTAGTCTGTCCCTGGCCCAGTGCATCATGGGAACAGGGCAGACCAAACTACCAAGCCAATTCTTATACTGGAAAGGAAACAAGCTTCCGGGGACCGGTTTCTGGCATTACAGCCGTCTTCGGCCCGGCTTGCTTGAATCCTGATGGTGCAGTGAGCAAGGTACTCACATCTGAGTATACCCTTCCACGCTTATGGTGGACAAAACGATTCAGAAAAGGGGGTGATGATGGACAGAGTATCTGAATTAAACAGAACACTCGTACCCAGTCAACAGATCAGGGCTTGATCCATCACCGTTTTTTAGCTCACTGCACCCTCCCAGCTCAGAACCTGGCTACATGCAAATTAGTCTGTCCCTGGCCCAGTGCATCATGAGAACAGGGCAGACCAAACTACCAAGCCAATTCTTATACTGGAAAGGAAACAAGCTTCGGGGGACCGGTTTCTGGCATTACAGCCGTCTTCGGCCCGGCTTGCTTGAATCCTGATGGTGCAGTGAGCAAGGGACTCACATCTGAGTATACCCTTCCACGCTTATGGTGGACAAAACGATTCAGAAAAGGGGGTGGTGATGGACAGAGTATCTGAATTAAACAGAACACTTGTACCCAGTCAACAGATCAGGGCTTGATCCATCACCGTTTTTTAGCTCACTGCACCATCCCAGGTCAGAACCTGGCTACATGCAAATTAGTCTGTCCCTGGCCCAGTGCATCATGGGAACAGAGCAGACAAAACTACCAAGCCAATTCTCATACTGTAAAGGAAACAAGCTTCCGGGGACCTATTTCTGGCATTACAGCCGTCTTCGGCCCAGCTTGCTTGAATCCTGATGGTGCGATGAGCAAGGGACTCACATCTGAGTATACCCTTCCACGCTTATGGTGGACAAAACGATTCAGAAAAGGGGGTGGGGATGGACAGAGTATCTGAATTAAACAGAACACTCGTACCCAGTCAACAGATCAGGGCTTGATCCATCACCGTCTTTCAGCTCAGTGCACCATCCCAGCTCAGAACCTGGCTACATACAAATTAGTCTGTCCCTGGTGCCGTGCATCATGGGAACAGGGCAGACCAAACTACCAAGCCAATTCTTATACAGGAAAGGAAACAAGCTTCCGGGGACCGGTTTCTGGCATTACAGCCGACTTCGGCCCGGCTTGCATGAATCCTGATGGTGCGATGAGCAAGGGACTCACATCTGAGTATACCCTTCCACGCTTATGGTGGACAAAACGATTCAGAAAAGGGGGTGGTGATGGACAGATTATCTGAATTAAACAGAACACTCGCACCCAGTCAACAGATCAGGGCTTGATCCATCACCGTTTTTTAGCTCACTGCACCATCCCAGCTCAGAACCTGGCTACATGCAAATTAGTCTGTCCCTGGCCCAGTGCATCATGGGAACAGGGCAGACCAAACTACCAAGCCAATTCTTATACAGGAAAGGAAACAAGCTTCCGGGGACCGGTTTCTGGCGGTGATGGATCAAGCCCTGATCTGTTGACTGGGTACGAGTGTTCTGCTTAATTCAGATACTCTGTCCATCACCTCCCTCTTTTCTGAATCGTTTTGTCCACCATAAGCGTGGAAGGGTATGCTCAGACATGAGTCCCTTGCTCACTGCACCATCAGGATTCAAGCAAGCCGGGCCGAATACGGCTGTAATGCCAAAAACCGGTCCCCGGAAGCTTGTTTCCTTTCCAGTAAAAGAATTGGCTTGGTAGTTTGGTCTGCCCTGTTCCCATGATGCACTGGGCCAGGGACAGACTAATTTGCATGTAGCCAGGTTCTGAGCTGGGATGGTGCAGTGAGCTAAAAAACGGTGATGGATCAAGCCCTGATCTGTTGACTGGGTACGAGTGTTCTGCTTAATTCAGATACTCTGTCCATCACCACCCCCTTTTCTGAATCGTTTTGTCCACCATAAGCGTGGAAGGGTATGCTCAGACATGAGTCCCTTGCTCACTGCACAATCAGAATTCAAGCAAGCCGGGCCGAATACGGCTGTAATGCCAGAAACCGGTCCCCGGAAGCTTGTTTCCTTTCCAGTATAAGAATTGGCTTGGTAGTTTGGTCTGCCCTGTTACCATGATGCACTGGGCCAGGGACAGACTAATTTGCATGTAGCTAGGTTCTGAGCTGGGATGGTGCAGTGAGCTAAAAAACGGTGATGGATCAAGCCCTGATCTGTTGACTGGGTACGAGTGTTCTGCTTAATTCAGATACTCTGTCCATCACCACCCCCTTTTCTGAATCGTTTTGTCCACCATAAGCGTGGAAGGGTATGCTCAGACATGAGTCCCTTGCTCACTGCACCATCAGGATTCAAGCAAGCCGGGCCAAAAACGGCTGTAATGCCAGAAACCGGTCCCCGGAAGCTTGTTTCCTTTCCAGTAAAAGAATTGGCTTGGTAGTTTGGTCTGCCCTGTTGCCACGATGCACTGGGCCAGGGACAGACTAATTTGCATGTAGCCAGGTTCTGAGCTGGGATGGGGCAGTGAGCTAAAAAACGGTGATGGATGAAGCCCTGATCTGTTGACTGGGTACGAGTGTTATGCTTAATTCAGATACTCTGTCCATCACCACCCCCTTTTCTGAATCGTTTTGTCCACCATAAGCGTGGAAGGGTATGCTCAGACATGAGTCCCTTGCTCACTGCACCATAAGGATTCAAGCAATCCGGGCCGAAGACGGCTGTAATGCCAGAAACCGGTCCCCGGAAGCTTGTTTCCTTTCCAGTAAAAGAATTGGCTTGGTAGTTTGGTCTGCCCTGTTCCCATGATGCACTGGGCCAGGGACAGACTAATTTGCATGTAGCCAGGTTCTGAGCTGGGATGGTGCAGTGAGCTAAAAAACGGTGATGGATCAAGCCCTTATCTGTTGACCGGGTACGAGTGTTCTGCTTAATTCAGATACTCTGTCCAGCACATCCCCCTTTTCTGAATCGGTATAGAGGGCTGGCATTCACATTTCAAACCCCAGGCAGGTCCATATGGGACTTACAGGCCTGGCTTTCTTATTGAGCATTGACTGTCAGATGAACCCTGCAGAGGTCAGTGGGGCAGAAGACATCTATGCCAAGTGTTTAGTGGCAGAGTTAACAGGACCCCTGACTGGTGTGGGTCACCCCAGATATCCGCCTCAAACGTGCACACACGTCAGAAGGATGCCCAGCGCCCACCTGCATCTCAATCCCACCAGAACAAGAAACAGCTGCTCCAAACCTGGCTTAACAACAAGATTCTGGATGCTTTAATCCAAAATGTCCCCCAGCGCCAAATCACTAGGATTTACCCTTGACACAACCTCAAGGAACACATCGCTAAAATAAATTTGAATATCCTCCTTATACGCTCACATCTGGATGGTGGTAACACCCTGCTCACCACATACCAGAGCCCCCACTGACCTCCCCCAAGGGCATCTTATGCACCGCAGCCTGCCTCTTTAAGGGCCAGTAGAAATATGACCAGACCACCCCCATCCTGATGGAACTCCATTGGCTCTCTTTGCCCATCCACACCATCTTCAAACAAGCATTGGCAAAACCACTATGTCTCGCCTTTAGGCTCTTATAAGTGTTTAGCCAGAGCTGTCGACTTTGCTAATGTGTTTAAGTTATGTTGTAGAGTTGTGTGGGTTGTGTGCAGCAGGTTGCAAGTTATAATAAAAAATGTGTTATAAGTATTTTTGATACATTGTCTATAATTAAGATGAGATTATGTATAATTGAATGACCGTATTAAAAAAGATTTAATATAAAAAATGTTTAGCTTATGATTGAAAAGTGCATACTCGTCTGCAGCATGATGAGAGCTAGCAGATTTCTCTCAGAGGCAGGAGAGGGAAAGGACACACGCAGTACATCAAGCTACTGAAGACAGAGCACAGGGCACCAAATGCTTCTATGGAACAGATTATAGTGTACACATAATGCACACGCCGTAGATACCATATATTATGGTAATGTCACACAACAAAACGCTGTTCACAAACTCAACTCAGATTGTG
The DNA here is from genome assembly GCF_964263255.1 of Lissotriton vulgaris. NCBI lineage: Eukaryota > Metazoa > Chordata > Amphibia > Caudata > Salamandridae > Lissotriton > Lissotriton vulgaris. Next base: position 1,865,305,718 of record NC_141693.1, on the reverse strand, counting down.
CCCTTTGCATATTCTATAATAGGCACAGAAGAAACACTGCACGCACTAGGAGGTTCTCACAATGAAGTGCACGTAAGGCAGATGACGTACACTAAACTTTATATACTACTGCAGCACACCGTGGCCATGTATTTTACTCTGCAAACTACGTACACTAATGTCAGTAATTTCAGCTGAACATAATGAAAATCACGCTGAACATAAGGTGCACATAGCAAACTCTGCGAACAGCACTCGCAGCATAGATAAACGAGGGAGGAAACCAAACTCCCTCAACCCCCGCAAAAAACACAAGGAGCGAAGATGCAGTTATGTCAAATTGACTACCAATCCTAGAGCTATTGGCGTTGTTAATGCCCATGTCTTTTAGCCATGTGGTATGGAGTGGATGTATGTGGTGTAGTGAGCAGTGGAATGATGTGGGTTGGATAGGAATTGCTTGCTTTGGAATTGTGTGGTGTTGAGTGGAGTTATGTGTAGTGGAATTATGTGGATAGTAATTATGCAATATTGAGTTTACTGTGATTATGTGGAGTGGGATTATGTGTTATGGAGTACAATTATGTGGACTGTTATTGTGTATCATGGAGTGGTATGAAGTGGAGTGGAATTATGTGGTGTGTTGGTGAATATTGTGGTATGATGTGGAATTCTGTGCTGTGGATTGGATGTATGTGGTGTGTAGGGGAATTGTGGTGTCTAGGGGAATTGTGGTGTGGAGTGGAATTATCTGGTCACTTGTGGTCAATGCAGTAATAACTGTATAAAAGACAGCTGCAAGGTGGGTAAAGGGCAGCATTTCACAGATGCCTGTGTGTATTATCTGCATCTGGGTAACGGGAAAAAAAACAAGGCTGAATCGCCGCTCAATCAATAATGCAATCGTTCTGCCCCTTGCATCGGCGCCTTCCGACTTTTGAGGAAGTCCTGGGCCTGGCTGAACCCCCAGGGGGGCCCTGGGCATCAACCACATCACCCCGCCTATTGTGCATCTCCCCAACAGGATTCTGGGATTGGGGCTGGGAAACTGGTAGTCCAGCTGCCAAGAGAACTGGAATGTCCCAGGAGAGACGAGCCAGTCAGGGAAGAGATGCAGAGAGTTCAAGGGAAGAGGAACTAGGAAAGGGAGTGGAGGAGGGGAGGAAGAGAGAGGAGAGAAGAGGAGAGAAAGAAGGAGAAGAGGAGGGGCAGCGGGAAAGGGAGGTGGGCGAGGGGAGGACGAGGAGAGGAGAGAAAGGAGCAAAAGAGGGAAAAGGGGGACAGCAAAAGTGAAATGGGGAGAGGGAGAATTAGAGCGGGTATGGGGAGAGTGGGTGGGTGAGTGTAGGAGCTTAGACAGAATGAGAACAGAAGTAGATATTACAAGAGTGGGGGTGAAAAGCAGTGGAGAGGAAGAGCCAGCGGAAGTAATGAATGGGGAAGTCATACAGAGGGTGAAATGGGGTGAAAGTAAAAGAAAGCCAGAATGAATGAGTAAAGAAAGGAGGATGAATATGAAATTAATGCAAGAAAGAAAGAAAATGGGAAGCACAGTAGTGATCTGGGACAGGCAGGGGATAGCAAAGTCTGAGGTAAGAGAGAAGTGTAATGAGAAAGAAATGCAACAGTCCATGTGATCTGTAATTGCTAAACCCATGTTCACACTATGTGGTATCTTGGTGCTTAAAATATAGGTGTTCATTGAAACATACCTCAATGATTCTTTTTTTAATTGACCTTATAAGAATGAAAGAGTCAGCGATCCGACTAAGATGTGAATCTGTGGCCATGGGATAAAAAAAAATATTCCTGAGTTTGAACATTAGTCCCCTGGTTCATTAGACGTCGGGAAAGAGATACTTTGAATACTAATTTCACAGAAACAAGACAGAAAAAGAGACCACCAAACGCATGTCACTGGGAGACTGCCATCACAAAATTCCTCTAGCAAGGACTCATGAGGTCACTCAGGAGCGCTGAGAGTGAGTGTGCAGACTGGCACTCTGTAAAACTTGTCATGCTTTCTGCTGCATGAGCACTAGTCACAAGCTGACATCACGCAGACTCCACAGCAATGTAAACAAGTGATGCCACACGTAAGCATCATTGCGATCAGCGGTCTTCACTTTTGAGGCACTGCACTCGTGCTTGTGGCGGCATCCACCTTGCGGTAGCGAGCAGCAGCCATATGTTTGTAATTAACGTGGCCGCGACGCTGCTCGCTCCCGCAAGGTGGATGCCGCCACAAGCATGAGTGGAGTGCTTCAAAAGTGAAGACTGATGGCTAAAGGCCCTCCAAGTGCAGCGCATGCACGCTGCCTAGACAAGACCTAAAACAGCAGCACTGTCTAAAAAAAAGCCACCATGACCAGCACTTCTACCTATCTGGATGAAAAGCACAGCCGCAGCCAGGACACCATCGACTGGAGACAAAGAAGTTGAATAACAGAAACAAGCATTGGCAAAGCTGGGTTCGCTTATGTCTGTACAGACACACTCAAATGTACATCTTCAAAGTAATTGTAAAATCGGCCATATGTTTAACAACGGTTATATAATCACATGTTTTGCACAAACTGCACCGAATAATACAGCAATTTCTTTATGGAACTGAAACTGTTTACTACTACAACATAACTAAATAGTAACCATTTTATCAACCACAGAAAACATTTATAATTAGTTAAAACATGCAAGCACTTAAATTCATGTCTTGAAGATTACCTTCCACTGTCCACAACAAGTGCATAGCCCCCATACTATTTTATTAGGATTTCAACTCGTACCTACATTTGACAATGCATTACAACAAAGTGTTCTCTTATATAGAGTTGAAACCTGTGACATGGAATGATTTCTGGCAGGCATAGTATCATCTAGCCTATTTTATGAGAATTCAAACCTAAGACCAGAGATTGCATTCTGATTTCAGAAGCAAGCACATTTGTAAACATATTAAGTAACTGACAAACCCTAGGTAAAATGCGATTGACCCCGTTTTAACATTCCACCCTTACTCTCCTCTTTCCCCATTATTAGATTCCTGGAAATATTTTTGGGGGTCTCGCCTGAGACAGTGCATGAGCTGTTGCTTGCAAGACATTTTGTTTGTTTACAGTGGGCTTAGAGTCTGACCATTGCATACCATTGGCTGGCGTCAACGCCATTCTAATTTGTGCTTGCTTCTCTTTGGTCAGCGCGTCCCAAATTTCCCTTCCTCATCTTGTGTTTGGCTCTACCCTGGTGAATGGCCCATGTACTTGTGTCCTGCCATAGCTCACACTTTCAGACCTACTCTTTTCTTTTGTACAAGCACTCCATATGAGTGCATGTGTTTGCAGGCTATCTGCCACATGTGCTTCTCTCCACCCTGCACCGTGTCACTCTTTCTTAGCTGTGTGCTTTCGTCCGCACTCCGTGTTGTTGCTTGACCCCCCTGCTGTCCATGTTGTTGCTTGCCCCCACCCACTGTCCATGTTGTTGCTTGCCTCAACCCAGTGTTGTTACTTACCCCATCCATATTGTTGCTTGTCCTCACTTGCTGTCAGTGTTGTTATTTGTCCCCTCCCACACTTCATGTTATTGCTTGCCCTGACACATCCTGTGTGTTGTTGCTTGCCCCTCATGCCCTCCTCATGCTGTTTGTCATGTTGCTTGTCCTGCCCTCTTCCCACTGTGCATCATGTTACTCACACCATCCTCCAGTCTGTCTCATTGCTTGCGCCTTCCCACCCTCCACCCGCTATTCGACTTGCTGCTTGCCCCCCACCATCCTCCTGCTGCCCCTGTTGTTGCTTCCCCCTTCGACACTCAGCGTTATTGCTTGCTCCCTTTCGCCACAGGTATTGTTGCAGCCCTCTACCGCATTCTTTGTATTGGTACTTGCCGCATCCCTTTATCATTCCTATTGGTTGCCCACTTCAGCCGCCTCCTCACTGTTCATCTTGTTGCTTGCCCTCTCTCGCTGTCCGTCTTGTAGCTTGCCCCTCCCTCCTCTTGATGGTCGTCGGTTTCTTGCTCCTACTCGCCCTTCTCCCGCTATCTTGTTGCTTGCCCAGTCTCCTCCCACTACACATCTTGTAGCTTTCCCCCTCCTGCTGACCATCTTGTTTGTTGCCCACTCTTGCCTTCCTCCCGCTGTCCGTCATGTTGCTTACCCATCCAACCCTCCTTCCGTTGTCCATGTTGCCTTGCCCCCATCTGCCATAACTAAAAAGCGATATGACTGAACAGAAGTGGGGCTCATCTTCTGAAAAACTACGACATCACACGCTCCAAAATTTGAATTCAGTTCTGTGCAATTCAAATGGAAGTTCATGGAGCTGTGCACAGCTGGAGGAAGACGCGTGCACATCTATGTGTAGAGCCCTTGTGGCTCTAACAGGACTGTAGGCTGCAGAGCTGTTGCATGTGCACAACGACTAGACACAGACACTAACACTGTGATAGTTGGAGCATTTATGTATTTCAACAAGCATTATTTTTCGACTCAAGCATACCAGTTTAGGCCAATCATATGCTGTACTCAAGGTTTCACATTTGGGTTGAGCCAAAGCCCATCTCCTGGTAGTGCCTCCTTAAGCTCTTTTTTACTGGTGATCACATGTAACAGCTATGCTGTCATGCCAGACCTAAGAACAAGGCAATAGGAATTTGCCTCCTATGCAAGCAGGATCTTGAAGGGCAATCCTGTATCCATCAGGACCAGTCCAACGCTGCTCCAATTTAGGTGAGCCCAAACGTGGGTCCCGTGCTCACCATACCACTGGCACTGTAGTCAAGCTAGCCAGGCTGATAAGGGGGGATACCCTTAAACCGATCCAGGATGCTTTCTGGTGGTCCAGGGAGGACCTGGCCTGGCAATTCAGGCTGGACTGTTCCCATGGGGAGCAGAGTTAAGACTGATTTGAATATGGCTGGGTCTAAACTGGAATGGCATGCTGTGCAAAAAAAGATGGATTCCGGCCCAAATATCTGTACAGGGGTAAATGTATGACATTGTTCAGCATTCTGTCCATCAATTGTTCTTTTTACAATTTAGGGAAGAACTGAAGCCCTACCCCTTTAAAAGCATGATATTATGATGCAGCAACAATCCAATCCGACTTTCAGAGTCCAGCGACCCCTTGGATCAATCATTAGCTCTATTGATGCCTTTTACCCCATGCAGCACACCATGCAGTGCTCAGCTGCCTTTCAGCTAAATGCACACTGCTTAAAAACCACACACAACACATACAAAACCACACACATTTGAGCAGTAGCAGCACCCCCCCCCCCCCCCCCCAACCCCCCAAGCGCCTTGAGACCCTCACGGGTGAACAGTGCGCTTTAGAAATGTTCTGATTGATTGATTGTTTGACACATTCAAACATGTAAGAATCTCACCTCATCGCTTGCTGGTGCTGAAATAAAAACATGTGTAGCCAGGTGGTGCCAGAGTCTTTTCCCCACACCCTGGGGCCACTCCCTGCCCAATCCTAACACAGCCATGGCGTGGTTCACAAGGCTAGGCGGTCACACTCCCATCCCTGCCGGGCACAGGCCTGTTGCTCCAAAGGTCTGATACTTTTTCACTGAGTTTCTCTCATTTATAGCCACACACTTTCTTTGTGATGAGCATTTCCGAGTTCCAGACCTTTCTTAGCCTTTATTCCCTGTTTCTGGCATACTTTCTAACAAATTCCTAGAATTCCTGCGACAAGCTAATTCCTAGAATTCCTGCAACAATAGGTCGAGCTGGATGGCTTCCAGACCGTTTTCTTTGCCAGCTGGGCACTGCCTGTATTTGTCGTTTCCTTTAGCAACAGGGCTTTGCCTGGATCCTGTTCCAGCTGCATTTATGCCAACAGACCTGATTCAGGCGGGAAAGTCACGGTTTCTTGAAGCCACAAATGGCTTCATTTTAGCTTTCTCCCATCTAAAATTGCTTCTGCCTCGGTATAAGTCAAGGGGGGGGGGGGGGGGAATTCCCCCGATTATTGTTAAAAAAATATATTCCAATTTCCAGTTTTAAATTGTTGGCATGTATGCAGCTGGGTCCTAGGATGCTTGATTCCGGTCCAGGGAAGACATGGCTTGGCAGTTCGGGCTGGACTGTTCCCATGAGGCACAGGGTCAAGACTGATTTGCATATGGCCATGTCTGAACTGGGGTGGCTTGGTGAGCAAAATAACGATGGATTAAACCCAGATCTGTGACTTGGGGTGAATGTTTTGCCATTGTACAACATTCCGTCCATCATCTTGTGTTTTTTGCTTTTCACCCTATGTGGGAAAGGTATGCCCAGACGTGGGCCCCATGCTCACTAAGCCACTGGAGTCAAGCTATCCTGGCTGAAGACGGCTGATAGCCAGAAACCGGTCCTAGGATGCTTTATTCCGGGCCAGGGAAGACATGGCTTTTCAGTTCGGGCTGGACTGTTCCCATGAGGCACAGGGTCAAGACTGATTTGCATATCGGCATGTCTGAACTGGGGTGGCCTTGGTGAGCAAAATAACGATGGATTAAACCCAGATCTGTGACTGGAGGTGAATGTTTTGCCATTGTGCAACATTACATCTTGTGTGTTTTGCTGCAGCTGGGTATAGCTTGTCTCTACTAACGCAAAAGGAGGTTTTGGCTGTTTCCGCCTCTCTCCTCTTCCAGTTGGTTACAGCCTGTTTCTAGTTTTACATTTCTACTGCATAAACAGTTGCCCGTGTTTCTGATTTCCTGAGATGTTATCCTAGACTAGCATATTGCACCGGATTTCCTTTTCATACCTTAGTATATTTATTTAGTATCTTCTTTTTGGTATTTTTCTTTATATATAGCGCAAACTGGAACCGAAGGTGACATTCATTTCTTTATCATGGGAGATTAAGTGATTTGCCCAGAATCACAGGATGTTGAGCCGACGGAGACTTGAACCTGTTTCCCCAGTTCAAAAGTTGAAAGGTATATAGCCTTTAACCACATCCTCTCCCCATCTACTGTAGCCAGGGCCACTTAAAATATGTGGCAGGATAGTGCCAAATTATGTGGTAGGATTGAGTAAATTATGCATTAAGACAAGTCAAATTATCCAGCATTGTGCATCACATTTAGTGATCGCACAACTTCATTATTTTGTCATTTTTAAAGACTGTCTGGGCATTAGTTACAACTCATTAGCACCAGTTTAACACTCAAACACAGCAATAAGATACAGAAAGATAACCTGTCAACTTTTGCAAAGCCTGCACTGTGCAACAAAGTGTCACTATGTTTTTAGTACCTTCTGAACCGTTTGAGCTAGAAATTGTTTTGTTAAAATCTGCAGGTTATGCAGCACATGATGAAATATGTGGCATATGTGGCAAATTTATAATTATGCAAAAATCGACACAGCTGCACAATCGCATAATTCCAGTGGCCCTGACTATAGTGCCAGCATGACACATTTTGGCCACTTTCAGGGTGCTTCAAAAAATCAGGAGACAGAGGCTCAAGGCACAGGGAGAGAGAAGGAGAATTGGGATTAAAGATGGTTAAAGTGGAAGGGGCAGGGTGAGGAACCCCCTATGCATACAAAGCAGGGCTCTGAGTGGGCCAGGTCCCTCCAGTTCTCAGACCCGGAAGTAATTTAAAACAGACACTGACAATTTCCCTATTGGGCCCTCTATTATTTTCTTTAGTTAGAAGGGCAAAAAAAGTGATCAAATACTGAACAATGAAAGTTAAAACGGTAAGGTAATGTCAGTGATTTAGTTCCTGTTTATATTTCACATTATACTTAATCTTGCATTCCCTAAGAGTATTAGCTATTTCCAGGATGTTGTGTTTTTATATGTTTTAGTGCAGCATATAAATCTTGTATAGTTTATACTTTGAACTGAGTCGCTTCCAGGGGCCGTGTTGTGAAAGTGCACTGAGGGAGCAGCTGGTGTTTGCGCCCGTTTTGATTGCCCCCGGGGCACTTTGGTATTACAGAAGGGACCACAGACGTTTGTGCAGCCCCTTCTGTAATACTGATAGCAATGGCACACATAAAGTGTCAGCAATTTCTTCAGAGGGCATACCCTCATTTGCATGGGGGCGTGCCCCATTCAAATATGGGAATCCCTTTGCCTCTGCACCCGCGCCGCGGCAAAAGCAAAAGGAGCACCAGAAATAGAAGAAACTATTATTGTCATTTAGGGATAGTTTTAATTAAGTTTTTGCTATCAATGTAATCTGCTAAAATTTGGTTTATTGCTCCTTTTGAAAAATTGAGTTGCATAACTGGATATTGATTCAATCAGTTGCAATTCAAGAAGGTCATAATTGTTTGTTTGTTTTCTTGTGTAAAGTTTTTTGTATTATTGATGTAATATGTCAAGTATGTCTTAGTCAAAATGTGGACTGTAAATGAGTTTTTGTAAATATCTGTATATATATATTTGTTTGTAAAAATTGTGTAAATATATTCTCCTTTTCAGACATATATATCAAAATTTGAAAAAATAAAACAAATTTAAATCAAAGGGTATAAATAAAAATACTGGTGTAAACAAAAAAGAATGGTGTTTGACCAATTAGCAAGAAGAATAGTTTAATGGTATAGGCAAACTTGTTGTTTTTTCAGTTTTACAGACGTGGGCGCAAAGGCAAAGAAGCTCTCAGGAGGCACACTGTCAGTGCGCCCCCTGATGGCAGATTCTGGAGAGGGAGAAGGCGTTCCAATGTAAGCATGGGCGAATTTTGCGAATCTCGCGTTCGCGAATTTTGCGGATTTGCGAACTCGCAATCCGCAAAATCCGCGAATTCTCGCGAATTTGCGGATTTTTTTTTGTGTGTTTGCGCGGGTTTCTGCCAGTTCGCGAGGGTTTTGTACACTTTCGCAAATTGCGAACTTACCTGTCGGGTCGCAAGTTTCGCGAACTTGTTGTTTCTACGTGTCCAGCCTGTTTGGGACACTCTTCTTCATCACTGCCACTCTCTGTCACCACTGCCACTCTCTGACTACTCATGCCACCCTCTGGCCCACCCATGCCACCCTCTGTTTCATCACCACACCCTCTGGTTGTGCAGTGTACATTATTTTCGGCAAAGCAAAGCACACCTTCCCTGCCTCAAGTGACCTGAATTAATTTGGGGCTGATTAATGTGTCACAGAATATTTTTTTAGCTGGCACCTGCTTCCTTAGTGCGCCCTGATTAGTGATCTTTTGCACTTGCTAAGTGCTTTCATTGTTGCAAAATTAGTTACAACACCTGCCCTGCCCCAACTGACAATAATGAATTAGGGGCTGATTAATGGATTTTAACTTCCAGCCTGGCTCCTGCTTGTCTCCCTTAGCTGTAATTCAGGACCTTTGTGGCATATGTGTAACTATTCTGAGGTTCAGAGCAGGGTCACATAATAGTTGCAACTGGCAACTGAACTCTGGAGGGGCCCCTCAGGAAGCACTACAGGAAATGGCTACTAATGATGAGCCTGAACTTTTGAACCTGGTAAGTAGTTTCAGTTTTGCTAAGATCGTATTTCTGCAATTTAGCACTTGGGAAGCCGCGAACTCACGCGAACAGTGCGAGCAGTGCGAGCAAAATCCGCTGCTCACGGATTTGCGGATTTTGCGGGAGATTCGCGAATCTCGCGGATTGCGAATTTCCCGAAAATCCGCAAAATCCGCGAGCGAAACAAATTTTCCGCCCATGCTTATTCCAATGGAACCCCCAGATATCCCCTTGCAGGCGGGTGCAGTCAATGACTGCACCCACCTGCAAGGGAATCTCTAAACCCCTTTAAAAGTGCATGCAGGTTAGTACCCGCACTGTGAAAACACAGAGCGGCTTTAAAGCAGACTCTCCACTTTTCACAGGATTGCACTGCCCTGGGGGCAACGCGAGTACACGGCTGCCCTGGGGGCAGCACATTCACCATAATGTGGCGCATTTTCCTGGTTTGCGCTGTGCGCACCTTTTGAAGGTGCACCCAGTGCAATCCAGGAAAATGCACCGCACCTGTAATATGGCCCCAGGTGTTCATAACGGGACATGATTAACAGCCTTAGAGCTGAGGCTGAAGGCCGTGTGAGTTTCTCCCTGTGCTTGTCAGTGAGCCAAAAATGTACTCAGAATTCATGGTCCTCCAATTCTTGGTCTACGTATTCCAGTTGCAATTGTGATTCTGTGCAGATGTGTATGAAGGAGGCATACATACCCAGCAGTCAAAACATTGACAGGCTGAAAGTAAAGGAAAATGAGGTGCTTACAGGGGAGTAGGTGTATAGTGTGTTTGGGGGTGGTGAAGAGAAGGAAATACGTGGATGTGCATTCAGAGATATGCATATGGAAGTAATGAGGAGAGAAGAAGGGCGTTCATGTCAAACATAAAGCAAACATAATGGGAGAGATTGAGAAACTCTGAAGATCAGTGCCCTTCCACAGGCCTCAGTAATGTTTAATCCTCAGTTTCACATTTTCAGAGTTGAAACATTTTAAATACTACGTACAGCAACACAATTGTTGTTGCTAATTTATCTTAAACAGCTCACAACCATTGCCAAAGCCAATAGTAGTGGCTGGATTTTGTGTGCGTCAGTTGTGTCATATATCTGGATGCAGTAACAGAAAGCTCAGAAGGAACCAAAATAGAAGTTGGGTGGTGCACTATGGGAATTGCAGAAATGTAGTTTACATGTTTAAGCCACGCCCATAATTTCATAGACCACACCCCTTTTAGAGAGCCACCACCCCTCATCTGGTTTTCGAGAACTGCAAAGGGTTTGTAGATACTGGAGAGACAGGGGGAACTGAAGGCGACGGAGAGGATGTGCAAGTGTAGATTGTGAGAGCCCATTTCAAGAGAAGGGTCAGAAATAAAATAGGATGACAAGAGAAGGCCGCTGGACTTTGGAGATGACTTTCGTGTACCTTCTGCCTGCCTTCCCTGTAAATTGGTGGTTTCTCTCCAGTGCTCCTGTGAAGCCATTCTCTGCAAATGATCTTGGTAATATATTCAATGTCAGCCACAATCAACGAGAGGCAAAAGTTACTTTAGCTGTCCAATGATGCCAGACATCTTTGTCGTTTTTGTCTTGCCTGCGTTGTGCTGTTATGCAAAATATGACCATGAGAATAATTTGTAGGCTTATAGAGAACATTTAACACCTGTCTATACATGCCAACATTTCAAAATTGGAAAGTGGGATATTTTGGACACAAAATCGGGGGAGTGTATTATCTTCATTCTCTCATATTGAAGCAATTTTAGGTGGGCGATAGCTAAAATAAGCGCATTTTGGCTTTATTAATAGAGAGTATCCCATCTTTATTGGGTCTATTGGCATGTATGTTTGTCTCATCTCTTAGCCTCTTAACAAGTACTCATTTTAATAATCCTTAAGAGGATGGAAAGATGAATGGAACACCAGATTACACACAGATCTCCACAATGGATGCATATGCCCACCGACTTAATAGTAGGCCAGTTTCCTAGATGCTGTTTTATAATGTAAAAACAAGACTGCAAGTCCCAGAATTCAAAGAAAAAGGTTGGATTGGAGCAGCACATCACCCATGGACCTGAGAGCTTGGCAGTTATGCGAGTTACATATCAGATCAGTTAATGCAACGCTCTACTTGTACCGACCACTCAAAGTTTCCACGTGTAAAGCTGCGCAGAAGAGCCAATATACTTAGCAGAAACTGTGAAAACAGAGAAAACTAATTTTGGGATATATACAATTTGAAATGGTTACTCATAGAATATAATTTCTTCTTCGTAACCTCTGCAGTACATTTAAAATGATTTAGATGGGGTTGATAAAGTATGTCTTTTTTCCACCATCACATATGCACATAATGTGTTTGTCAAAGGAATGAAAAAAGGAGGGATCAGACTCTTCTGTGGAGCCATGACAGTGTAACGCATAGGCAATGTGGGCAATTGCCAAGGGCCCCCACCTTCCATGGGTGCCCTTAGTAAAGTAAACCTCCCCATTTTACCTCTGTCAGTCCTCTCTCCCTCTCTGCCAGCTCTCCCCCCGGCTCTGTCTCTCAACCCCATGTCATCTTAAGGATTTTTGGGGTTCCAGGGAGGACATATTTCACAGATTTTTGTGTGACCCTGTTAAAGTTTAACATATCATGTATTATCATCTGGCATCATGTGAGTTTGAGTTAGCAAGAAATGGGTAATCCAATTAAAACTTTGTTCCACATAGGGACCCCAAACTATGTCTTTCTCGGGCACCCTAAATCCTTAGGATTATTCTGGGCCAGAGAATCCTAAAATGCTGCACCTTGAGGTTCCAAAAATAAATACATCACTGTTGTGTCTTTCATTTTATGTACCTGTGTTTACATATGTGCAGAGTGGCAATGAAGAATTACAAGGCAATCTAAAAGCAACATAGAGCTGTAAAGAACCAGACCAATTACTATCAAGGGGTGAAGTGGTTATCCCAGGGCCATTGAGATTATGGGAATTTACAGCTGCTACATTGTGGATTTACTGCACACACCATACAATCCAGCGTCTGCCGCATAATTTGCAGTTTTCAACTACGGAAAAAAATCCATCCAAACAGATCAAAATGAACTAAAACAGCTGTGCACGGAGTGCCACCTTTTGGCAGAGCCTTTGAAGGGTTTTAACCCCTTCAACGCTGATGACGAGCTGGGCTCGTCATGGCGTAGCCTCCTCGCACGCTGATGACGAGCCCAGCTCGTCACGTAACATGCGTTTTCGCAAATCTCAGCGTGCGAGCGGAATTCCGCTAGCGCGCATGAGGTTAACTGATCACATTTCCCTTACGCTAATTGCTGTATTCAGGTTTTTCAGCTGCTTATAATGAGCTACATATTTTGCCAAGACGGCATTAACGTGTGTTAAAAAGTGAAAACAACCAAATAATATTGCAGCAGAATGTGTAGCTTTGTACCATATAATTTGTCTTGCTGCATAATCTAGTCAAAACTGTCACATACTTTTGTCCACCACTATGTCATAGATCCTAGGTATTATACCTTCAAAGCCACTATGCTGGGGACTCAAGATGAAAGTGATGGCACCCAATATTACTTGGGAGTGGTGACCTAGTACCAGCTTGTCTAGTACAGGACCCTTGCGCCCAAAAGGTGGCTTACGGAGGTGGGTTAGAGCATAAGAAAATGGAACCCTATGACAACATGCCCTGGATTTTTTCATTTACTCGAATGGTACTCGTCTTAAAGTCAAATCGCTCACTACCTGGGGATCACTTGTTAATCCAAACCTGATATATTAAGCTTGCAACAGATGGCATCTTTAATTTATGCACTTATTATACAGCTACAGTGCTTCATTTGAGTCGGTGGTTTCCAGTGCTTTGCACCAGCACTTAATCATCAACACCAGCGCATTTCTTGAGCAACCATTAAAGGAACATTGTTAGAAGGGGCAGTCCCAGAGGCCAGGTTATGTCTACCCGACTCCTCCGTGACCCGCCTCTCCCACCAATAATGCCGAGCCTTAACGAGAGATCCCCACAGGGGGAGACCCCAAGTATTGAATCGTCCACACGAGGACCACACCACATTTATGAACAGATACCACACCGTGGGTTTCCGATATCAATTTCTTTATAATCAGGTAAAAGAATTAGCACTCTTATGTACACACGATCAAGGGATCGCCAAAGTCTCAAGGTTTCAGGGAAGGGGTAGCGGGACAGTCTCAGTCTCTTTGGCCAGTATGTAGCGTACCCTGCGCACAGCTCTCAATCCTCGAGCCGGGTGGTTACGGAAGATGGTAGTCGCACTGGAGGTCTTACTCACTTGAGGATGACTCAACTCGTGTTGGTAGCGTCGATAGTCCGGCCGGACTAGAGTACTCCTCGAGCCGCGACGAAGTCAGCAGGGCTCGATCCGGAGGATAGTTCGTGAGGAGCCGCGACCACGTCAGCAGGGCTCAGAGTGTTCGTTGCAGATCTTCACTGTTCAAGCTTGAGCCGCGACGAGGTCAGCAGGGCTCCGATGCTCCAGTTCCGAGAATGAGCCGCGACAGCGTCAGCAGGGCTCGAGAGTTACGAAGTTCAGTTCAGCCGCGATCGGATCAGCAGGGCTTTCTTGTCCAGGATACAACTGCCACTAATTCAGGGGCGGGCCTTGATATAGTCCAGGGGCTCTTTGATGTCCGGACCCTCGTAGGCGGAGGTGCGGCGGTTGGTCCTTTGATCCCTTTGAGGATGCGTCCGGGAATTCCCAGACGCCCAGCAGGTCTGGAGCCAGCACTCGAGGAGGCAAGAGGTGCAATCGAAACTGGCCCCCAGGGGAAGACCAGAGGTGTGACAGAAACCAGTCTCTCAGGGGAGGCCGGAGGTGCCATCGAAACTCCCTGTCTTCGCTCACTAGGGTAGCCCTCACCCTCCCAACGGGGGCTGGCGCGTCTGGAGCCTAAGCTTCGCTGGGGCTGGGGTCATGCTAAACCCATGGAGTCAGGGACCTCGGGAAGGGAAAATGGCTGCCGGTGGGCCTATGGGGCCTTGCGGGGTTTGGGGCGCGCGGGCTGGGAAGGTGGCCGGGGGCAGGCCGATGCGGGCCACGGGTGTTTGGGGGGCATGGGCAGGGTAGCTAGGGGCCTCTAAGTACGGAGCTGGGCTAACGGGGGAGCTGAGGAACGGGGGGAACCACGCCACAAGGCCAGGTCCAACTAACATTCATTTATGGGAGATAAGTGATTTGCCCAGAATCACAGGATGTTGAGCCGATGCCGAGACTAGAACCCGGTTCCCCTGCTCCGGAGTCAGCAGCACTGGTCATTTCATTACACCACACCCTCTCCCCACTTTTATGGTCAATAGTTGGTTCTGTTTTTGGCTGCGTTGACATGAGAAATGAGCTGGTGCAAGCTGCCTCCTGACAAGAGCCCTGGCTCTTATGTTTTTTACAAAGTAACCACTGTACAGCTTCTAACAAAGTTAACCAGAATAGCAATGACTCAGGGTAACAATGCTATGAGTTGAGTTGTTATGCCCATCAGGCAGAGAGGAACAGTGGGTCAGAGAAATGCCACGCTCAGACCCTAAGGATGGAGAAGGAATCCAGTTGTTGCATGGAATAGGTCCACGGATATGGGTAGTCCCGTTAATTCTTTTTGTTTCCAATCAGTTCCTATGTACTTGTACTAATGCCCTTACCTGTCTTAGGCTTGACATTTCCATACATTTATTTTTCAAGATGACAGTCCCCTTTTGGAATCCACACTGTAATAACCCAACCCAACATGGCCCCTGAATCACCTGGGACAAGTTTTCTGTTTCCTGTTTGGCTGTACGAAATGTAAGATCTGAGCTCTACCAACCGGAAGCACATTATTTCAGCGTCAATTTTTGTCTCTATTTCTTGCCGTTTGTCTCTTGATTCCGTTTGTCAGTACCGTCAG
Organism: Lissotriton vulgaris; assembly: GCF_964263255.1. Taxonomy (NCBI): domain Eukaryota; kingdom Metazoa; phylum Chordata; class Amphibia; order Caudata; family Salamandridae; genus Lissotriton; species Lissotriton vulgaris. The sequence goes on along the minus strand of NC_141693.1, from coordinate 1,865,290,369 downwards.
CCCTGTCTCTTTCAGTCAGTGCTGCTTGCGGCCTAACCCTTCAACTTGTTATCCTAATTTCCTGCACTGCTGACAACTCCTGGAATTCTTCTGACCTGGACCCCGTGGACAAATTCTCAACTCTTGAAGGATTTCTCTGACTTTGAGTTTTTTTCCTCTGGTTCTGGAAATCCTACCTGAAGACCCCAGCTCTTACCAGGTGCAGATTTAGGGGGTCATTAGGATCGCGGACGGACTTGCGTCCGTCCGCGACCCCAGAGCAGGAGGGAACCTCCGCATGGCATGCGGAGTTCCCTCCTGTGCAATTAGGATGTGACCGCAAGGGTGGCGGTCACATCCTCTATTTTTAACATTGCGGCGGGTGGAGCTTCAAGCTTCACCCGCAGCAATGTTAAAAACGCACGCATTACATTTGTATGTAGAAAGTGGCAGGCACCGCGCGGTGCCTGCCGCTTACTGCATACAAATGCAGGGGGGTACCATAGGTACCCCCATGTGCACCCCCCACACCCTCTTCACCTAGGGGGCCCGCAACGGGCCCCCGCAGTGAAGTTACACATGCTTTTCCACGGCGGAAAAGCCGCCGCGGAAAAGCATGTTTCCATGCACATCCTAATCTGGCTGACGGTGTCTGAGAGACACCGTCACCATATTAGTGCTTTTCCGCCGCGGTTGTAAGCCAACCGCGAAGGAAAAGCTGCGGACGGAAACCAGGACCCACCAGCCATCCTAACGTGGCGGTGGGTCTTGGTGGATCCGCAGAGGATTTTACGCATCCTCCAGGCCGGCGGTGGCTTCCGCCGGCCCGGAGGATGCGGAAAATCCTCCATCCTAATGAGGCCCATAGTGTGGAGCAAAATGGCTACTGGAGGGCGCCACCCCTACCTCAGACAGGTCAAGGCCAAGAGAACGTTATCTGACCAATCATTGACAAGGGTTGGTGTCCATCAGCCTTGTTTCTGGTTACAATCCGTGGCTTGCTAAACCACTGGTGGGTTTCCTTTTTAGGTCTCGCCCTGGAATTCGCATCCGAAGGATGCGTCCAGGGCGGAGACTTATAGTCGGCTGACACGGGGGAATGAGGGACACAAAACTGTGACGAGCGTGGATTGAGCTGCGTGCACGCGCGTCAACATTCACGCATGCGCACATCACAGCCACACGCATACACAGCACTCACGCATGCGCACATACACACGCATACACAGGCACACCCCCGTCACCTACACGCATACACAGAGACCCCTCCACACACACCAGCCCCTCTCCTCTCGGCTCCACACACACGCACACGCATTTACACTTACACAGACACGCAGGCACCCAGACAGGCAACCCCCCCCCCTCACACACACGCATACACACAGACTCCAGGACACATACACATACACACACACATGCACGCTCACACACATACACAGTCCGCCGCCGCGCGCGCGCACACAGATGCCCCCCGCCCCCCCCCAACAAGGCGACGCCCCACTCACCGGCATCCTCAGTGCAGCGGCTCCCACCGGCAGCAAGACTCTTCTTCCCTTCTTCGGCACCGGGGCGCAGGGTAGGCTCCTGCCTGCTCCGGTGCGCCAAACAATCGCGGCTCTTCCGTGGGAGGCGGGGTAGGCTCCCGCCCTCCTACTTCCGGTTGTCCCGCCCGGCCTGCCTGACTTCCTGGTAGAAGACACGGAATGTTCATGGCAAACAGACAGACAAAAAGTGTCTTAAGAATCTTTCGTGCGCCGGTAAAGTCATCGCGGTGCTGACCAGCAGAGGGAATGCACAAGGTAAGCGGCTCGCAAGGAGGTGGTGGGGGTGTGAGGCGAGGGACGTGATCTCGCTTAATTTAGTTTCGAGTAGAGCCCCCTGCCTCCCTCAACCGTGCCCCCTCCCCCGCTTGAAGGGGCCTGTACTATGCCCCTGGTGCCCATTTGGTTTGTATTGTAAGTTCGCAACTCATTATATAACACACGTTAGAGTTGCTCCCTGAGCCTATTCTTCAGGACATTGACACAGTTTAATTCCCTCACAGGTGGCCCGTGTGTGTGTTAATGTGTGTATATGACGTTGCACCTGTAGTTGTGAATGTACGCACGTCTGACTGGCGCGGAGGTGTGCATGCATACGTGTGCATCTATCTCTGGATGCGGGCAAGAGCAGAAATGTCCTCTCTCTATGTGTGCTTCAGTGGCCAGCCACTACTGCCTCTCCAAAGGACTTGCGGATTGCCTTGTGTTGCGATCAAACTCACTTCCGGATTTCAGTAACGCTAGGTGTTACCTGCGCATTATCAGGCAAGGCCTTTCAAGGGATGAGCTCCGGAGCTCATCTTTCTAACAACACGATCCGGCTGGAGCAGCGGGGACGGCTGAGGTGCTGAGAGGACTCGGTGCATCAGAACACTGATGCTGCAATGCAGGTTTTCTCTGAGCACTTACAGTCACTGTCACAACCGGCTTTCGTTTTCACTGTTAACAGCACATATTTCTTTTACAAGTGGGATTAAAGGAGGTAGGCAGAGGACCGTGTTCAACAAAAAGAGGGGACACGTATTGCATGCAATCCTCCAGAATTGGCACCGCTTTTACAATATACGCGCTGCTGTGATTTGAGGCCCTGTTGAACAGCTCCAACATTCACCAGACATCATTTCCTTCATGTAGAGACATGAAGAATGGCGGAGAGGGAGTTTTGAATATGAGGGACTATGTTAATGTAAAAAGGGCATAAAGTACACCCTGCCGTAATTCTGGTGCAGAGTGACTGCAAATCCTCCAGTGAGCCCACACTGAAGGCCAAGATTTGTCTGTGAGATACGGGAGACTCAGGGGCCCTCTTCAAATTCTGCCTGTGGGCCCCCTCCATTTTGCATTGCGTCATAGAGTGTAATGTGCTGTAGGGCACAAGGCGGCTGTCTGCTGCACATGGTACCTTTGTATATTTTCTTGTCTAGAACCAGATATTCCTTAATACTTCCCGGAAAATCTGTTCTTCTCGGAGGAGCTAGTGTGTCACCGAACAGGATGTGACACAGGGGTATCGGAGCTAGGGGAGTCAGAAACGCTAACATCATGGAAGGGCCTTTAATGGTGCAGGTTTGATGATGGAATACCTTTCTGCTCTTACATTATTTAAGGAAATGTGCTCCCTGTGCTTTCCAGTGAGGAGTGTTGAGTGTCCGGTGTAGTACAGAAAAATGGACATGCATCCTCGGATCAGATTGTGGCAGCTAGACATGCAGCAGAAGTTCGTTGTCACTCGCTTCCATTTCTGCACATTCAAGCACCTTGGACCGGAAAACGTACGCTTGTCCCTAATGTAACAAGCGCGAGGCCAGGTGCTGCAGCAACATTACAGTACTCCATTGCCGTGGGCCCAGAGCCATGAACTAGGTTTAAACCTTCTCTAATCTCAGTTCCTTCGTTAATCAGATGCACCGACCAGAGCCGTAGCCTCCATTAGCGCAGCAGGAGCATTGGTGCCGGGGTTCAGAGGCTCTATGTAGACACCCAAACACACACACACGGAGTGACAGTGAGTGCGAAGTGACAGTGAGTGCGGAGTGACAGTGAGTGCAGAGTGACAGTGAGTGCAGAGTGACAGTGAGTGCAGAGTGACAGTGAGTGCAGAGTGACAGTGAGTGCAGAGTGACAGTGAGTGCAGAGTGACAGTGAGTGCAGAGTGCGTGCAGAGTGACAGTGAGTGCAGAGTGACAGTGAGTGCAGAGTGACAGTGAGTGCAGAGTGACAGTGAGTGCAAAGTGACAGTGAGTGCAGAGTGACAGTGAGTGCAGAGTGCGTGCAGAGTGACAGTGAGTGCAGAGTGAGTGCAGAGTGACAGTGAGTGCAGAGTGACAGTGAGTGCAGAGTGACAGTGAGTGCAGAGTGACAGTGAGTGCAGAGTGACAGTGAGTGCGGAGTGACAGTGAGTGCAGAGTGCGTGCAGAAACAGTGAGTGCAGAGTGCGTGCAGAGTGACAGTGAGTGCAGAGTGACAGTGAGTGCAGAGTGACAGTGAGTGCAGAGTGACAGTGAGTGCAGAGTGACAGTGAGTGCAGAGTGCGTGCAGAGTGACAGTGAGTGCAGAGTGACAGTGAGTGCAGAGTGAGTGCAGAGTGACAGTGAGTGCAGAGTGACAGTGAGTGCAGAGTGCGTGCAGAAACAGTGAGTGCAGAGTGCGTGCAGAGTGACAGTGAGTGCAGAGTGACAGTGAGTGCGGAGTGACAGTGAGTGCGGAGTGACAGTGAGTGCAGAGTGACAGTGAGTGCGGAGTGACAGTGAGTGCGGAGTGACAGTGAGTGCGGAGTGACAGTGAGTGCAGAGTGACAGTGAGTGCGGAGTGACAGTGAGTGCGAAGTGACAGTGAGTGCGGAGTGACAGTGAGTGCAGAGTGACAGTGAGTGCAGAGTGACAGTGAGTGCAGAGTGACAGTGAGTGCAGAGTGACAGTGAGTGCAGAGTGACAGTGAGTGCAGAGTGCGTGCAGAGTGACAGTGAGTGCAGAGTGACAGTGAGTGCAGAGTGACAGTGAGTGCAGAGTGCGTGCAGAGTGACAGTGAGTGCAGAGTGACAGTGAGTGCAGAGTGACAGTGAGTGCAGAGTGACAGTGAGTGCAGAGTGACAGTGAGTGCAGAGTGACAGTGAGTGCAGAGTGCGTGCAGAGTGACAGTGAGTGCAGAGTGACAGTGAGTGCAGAGTGACAGTGAGTGCAGAGTGACAGTGAGTGCAGAGTGAGTGCAGAGTGACAGTGAGTGCAGAGTGACAGTGAGTGCAGAGTGCGTGCAGAGTGACAGTGAGTGCAGAGTGACAGTGAGTGCAGAGTGACAGTGAGTGCAGAGTGACAGTGAGTGCAGAGTGACAGTGAGTGCAGAGTGACAGTGAGTGCAGAGTGAGTGCAGAGTGACAGTGAGTGCAGAGTGAGTGCAGAGTGACAGTGAGTGCAGAGTGACAGTGAGTGCAGAGTGACAGTGAGTGCAGAGTGACAGTGAGTGCAGAGTGACAGTGAGTGCAGAGTGCGTGCAGAGTGACAGTGCGTGCAGAGTGACAGTGAGTGCAGAGTGACAGTGAGTGCAGAGTGACAGTGAGTGCAGAGTGACAGTGAGTGCAGAGTGACAGTGAGTGCAGAGTGAGTGCAGAGTGACAGTGAGTGCAGAGTGAGTGCAGAGTGACAGTGAGTGCAGAGTGAGTGCAGAGTGACAGTGAGTGCAGAGTGACAGTGAGTGCAGAGTGACAGTGAGTGCAGAGTGCGTGCAGAGTGACAGTGAGTGCAGAGTGACAGTGAGTGCAGAGTGACAGTGAGTGCAGAGTGACAGTGAGTGCAGAGTGCGTGCAGAGTGACAGTGCGTGCAGAGTGACAGTGCGTGCAGAGTGACAGTGCGTGCAGAGTGACAGTGCGTGCAGAGTGACAGTGCGTGCAGAGTGACAGTGCGTGCAGAGTGACAGTGAGTACAGTCACTCAGCACCACCACATTATCAGTCAGAACCACCACAGCATCACTCAGAACCACCACAGCACCACTCAGCACCACCACAGCATCACTCAGCATCACTCAGCACCACCACAGCACCACCATAGCACCACTCAGCACCACCACTGCATCACTCAGCATCACCACAGCCCCATTCAGCACCACCACAGCATCACTCAGCACCACCACAGCACAAATATGTTCTCTCAATGTTTCAAGCTTTATTACAAATGTCACAAAAAGATGTTAATATTTCACTTCTGTTCTTGGATTTTGTTACAATAAAATACACTGAACATAATCTTCACAAAAGTTATTTACAAAAGTTTAAGCTATTGCCATTATAAATTACAATCACTTTTATTAAGTATTAAAAAAAATTAAAAGCCATTGTTATTTGTAATATCAATACATCTAAGTCACGTAAATACAAATGTTGCATTACAAATGCTATAGGTGTCACATTTGCGAAAGTTATAACTACTGGCATTGTAAATGACAAAGCTATTAATTTAGCTATTTTCAAAACCAACACATAAATGAACGTTTGGTGAATTTCCATTAAAATATTTGACTTTTTTACTAAGATATTATTATACTGTTTTATGCAAACAAAATTTAGATACTGCATAAATAACTTTAATAAAACATATTTTATATGAAGCTTTTTATGTAAAAAAAAAATATAGCATAAAGCAAAAAACAATTGCCATTTACAATGCTAATAGCTCAAACTTAAATAATGCGAGACCTATTGCATTGCAAATGCTTGTTGTAAATGCATTTTCTGTGCTGGGAAGGTCAGTACTTTATTTATGTAGTTGTTTTTTTATGCGATGGCTAGTGCTGAGCTGCCACATTGTAGCACTTGGTCATTATATAGGGTAATGGTCTCCGGGTGGCCTTGGTTTTTAGAGTCTTAGAATATGGGTGGGTCTTTGCTTTGACATCAGGTTTATGGGATGAGACACTAAAAGGTTGTTGAAAAGCCTTTAAATGTCTTGTCATCTGAGGTGAATGTTCAGATTTTGACTGTGAATTTGACGATTTTAACTAATAAATAGTTTGTAGCTCAAACGGATTAAAAGTTACTAAAAAAATGTGACTTGTGTTTCTGCGAAGTGGACAGCCGTTTGCAAAGATTGACTGATCTCCTTTCTCACTACTGTGTATGAATGTTACACTGGTACTAATAAGGCAAAATCTTTGCAGAAACTGTTAGCATGTCTAAAAAGGTCAAAATAATAAAGTATCAGAAACTATACCTCAATACACTGCAGGCTTTTTTGCCGCATAATATAGTCAACTCTGCAGCATACTTTTGTTCTCTATTGCTGTATAATTCCAGTGGCCCCAAAGCAGGCAGCACGTTAAAAGTGCTTGTGCATGAAGCAGAGAGGCCGTGAAGTTTGTGAACTTAGTTTGGGGTGAGTGCAAATCCTGTATTGCCGATCCCTGGAGAGTTGCAGCTACTACTGCTGAAACAAGGCTGTTGGAGGTACTAATGGGTGAGGTGGACTGGCCTCAGGGGCAGGACCGACTTTAACACTGGTAGAGCCCTGTGCGCTAATGTTTGTTGGTGCCTCCCAATGATCACCTCTGCCATTTATTCCCTCACTGCCCCCCTTTAACAGTACCCCTCACGCCTCCATAACCACACTCGCTCAGATGCATTTAATTTGATTGGCAGCACCACTGATACCAGTGTAGGGTGTCAGAGCACTTTACATCACACACAATAACCAGAGGCAATCAATAATACATGTGCAAATCACTGTATAGGAAATGTTACATAAGACAAAGGACTCCAAGGTGTAGGATTCACATGACAACCATACTAGTAGGCAGTATAGTTTAATAGTGATTGGTATGGAGCAACACAAACTCTGAATTTAAAATGTAATACTATGGTTGGGGGTTCTCTTTAATAACCAGTATTGATTTCTATCCAAATAAACCCTTTTTGCAACATTACGATAAGCAAGGACTGGGTAAAAACCATAACGCTCTAATACATACCTTGCAGTTTGCATGCAGCTCTTAGATGACAGTTAATAGCTCACTGTTCTATCTTAGGATTGTGACTTAGAAACTGCAAGTAACAAAAGGATCTCACTGACAAAAGTAGTAACCCACTGACCTGTTTACATTATGTGCACTTTGTGATCTGCATGGTACATGTTCTTTGCAGCATGCACATTAACCCTCTGCGCTACCTTTCCACAAGTCAAAACTTCCATTTGACAAAAGTCCATCTTTCTCTAAGAAGAAAATTAACCACCTGAGTTATCATGCCATTTTTATTGTTGCCGAAAATTGCTGTAGGCCAGGAAGTAGGCAGCATGCTCTTTTAGAAAGATAATATACTTACAAACATGGAGTCCCCACACGAAGTCAGTGCCCTGTATGATTGTGCCGCCCTGCTCAAGGGTCCTAGAGTGATAGATAGAGTCACTGTAGCTCTAGGGTGTACTGCTTGATAGGCTTGCCCGCAAGACTGGAGTTGAACTTCAGAATGGATTGTGGTGAACAGGCCTTCAAAGTTGACCCACACTTGCCACTGTTAGGGTCCATGTTGGACAGGCCTCGTGGAAGGTACGCTCCCTCCCCGCATGATAAGGCCCGGACGCCGGCTCTCCCTGTGTCCCCAGAAGGAACCATCCCGGCAACCCACCGAAGCAACCCGTAACCCGTCCCCAACGGGACGCCTGCTCCCGAACACCCCAGCATCGGCTGACCCGGGCCCCCGTCAGCACCATTGCCCCGGTCCAGCCGCCATCTTGGACACTGCATCACGAGGCCGCGTGGCCTCGACGCGACCCCAACCCTGGGCCTGGCCAGGCCCCGACATCGAGGCACCACCATCCACCCAGGAGGTGAAGAGACCACTTGGCAGGTCAATGGGAGAAAGGAGTGTCGATGGCTCTCCCCCACTAGGTGCCGATCGCCCCCGGCCTCCCCGGGCGCTGGCTCCACCCCCCTGCTGGGTGTCTGGACTCCCTCATCCCGGACCTCCCGACCTCCAAGCGCGAGGGTCCGGACATCAAAGGAGACCAGACCTATAACTGGGGCAGCTCCAGAGCAGGAAGGCAGTATCCTGGAGTCGAGAGACACCTTGAAGAACTCATCCCTGACGGACTGCTGGCGCTGCCGCAGCCTTGCCTTGTGAACCCTCTCCGATGCCTGCTGGCGCTGCCGCGGCCCTCTGCAACGTGCATCTTCGTCCGGACCTGCTGGCGCTGCCGCGGCCCATCCTTGTGAACTATCGCTCTTGCCTGCTGGCGCTGCCGCGGCCCCTCTGCAAAGAAATCATCATCGTAGCCTGCTGGCGCTGCCGCGGCCCTCCTTTCCGAGAACCATCATCCTAGCCTGCTGGCGCTGCCGCGGCCCTCCTTACCGAGAACCATCATCCTAGCCTGCTGGCGCTGCCGCGGACCTCCTTCCTGAGAACCATCATCCTAGCCTGCGGGCGCTGCCGCGGCCCTCCTTGCCGAGAAGTTTCAACCTAGCCTGCTGGCGCTGCCGCGGCCCGACCTTTCAGATCCCTGAGCTCGAGGATTGTGAGCTCCTTTTGGGCCGCCCTTGTACCGGACCGGTACTAAGACTGTCCCGCTACCCCTTACCCTACAGAGACTAGAATTGGGAGGATCCTCGTGTCCTGCCCCCACTGTATCGTTGATAACCTTGCCTCAAGAATCCTATATAAAGTGTGCAGATCGCATCCCTGTGTGGTGTCCATTTGTGGGGGGGGAAGTTACTTGTCTGTACGATCGCTGGAGACGGCCCTCACCGGAGGCCTCTCCCCCTGTCCTCGGCCGACCCTCCGGGTCCCCGTCTAGCATTGGTGGCCAGCGGCGCGATCCGAACCAACGCGTAATCGTACAGAGAGTAACTCACCCCACGACACAACCACAATGACAACAAAAGAAAGCGGAACCACAGAAAAATTCCAGATGGAGAAACTAGAAGAGTATAACCACAGAGAACTAAAGCAATTCTGCATAGAACTAGGCATTGCTACCACAGGACTGAGCACGAAAGAAGACTTCAAAAAGGCCCTAGAATCTTGGGCAGAGACGGGTACGGCCATACCCCAAACCCAAAGCCTCGAGGCACTGGAAACGAACACCACTCCGACGGAAGGAAGAAGATCGGGTCTCTCCCCAGAGGAGATCCGAGAACGGGAAAAAAGCAGGCTCCATGAATTGGAGCTAGCTCGACTTCGGTTGGATGGAGAACTGAAATTGGCTGAACAAAAAATAACATTGGAACACTTACGGCTCCGGGAGGAGCGGGAAGAGAAACAAAGACAGAGAGAGTTAGAAGAGAAAAAACTAGCCTACGAACATGAGCGCTACCTAAAAGAAATAGAGCTTCGGAAACAGAATAAAGATCTCGGGGTTCCCGAGCGTCCGAACACTCCTGCCACTACAGACCCTAAAGTCCACATCCCCAAGGATGTCGTCAGAGAATATTACCGGAACGACGATATCCAGCAATGGTTCAAAGCCTATGAGGTAGCCATGACCTCCCACCGGATTCCCCGAAGCGACTGGGGAGCCGGGTTATGGGGGAGGTTCGTCAACGAAGGGTGAGACGCCCTGCTGCAACTCCCGGACCATCAAATGACCTCCTACGACCACATGAAAGCCGCCCTCCTCACTCGATACGGACTCACGCCCGAGATGTACCGCCAGCGGTTCCGCGACTGCAAACGGATCCCGGGTACAACTTGGGTGGAGTACGTGAACTTTTTCAGCAGAGCATTCGAGGGGTGGATCAAGGGCAGCAAGGTGACCACGTACGAGCAACTCTTTGACCTTATTGTGTGGGAGCACCTCTCTAACAATTGCTTCGTCGAGCTCAGGCAGCACCTCCCCGACAGTAAACTGACTGAACCTCGGCAACTCGCCGCCGAAGCTGACCGATGGGAAAGCACCCGAGTTGCCCGCAACGGGCCCAGCGAACCGAACAGAACCAACCAAGGACCCCATCGCCCCCGAGGGGGAGGAGGAGGCCAGGGCCGGGGCAGAGATGCCGTCCCGGCGGCTCCCGCTAGCAACGCCCCGCCCCCGGCCGGCAGGGGAAACCCCCCGATGCGTCCAGGGTTCCGAGCCAACGTTACTTGCCACCGATGCCAGCGACCCGGACACTACGCCAACGATCCTAATTGCCCGAAGAACCAGAACCCTATGCCCCGCCAGGTCGCTGCCGCCGCCCTGGGGGAAGAGCAAACCCCAGAAGATTCTGAAGAGTACGAGGCCGACCAGCCCGAGTGGGAACCAGCCGCCATGTCTCTGGTCTGTCTAGGGGAAAGAGACATGATTCCGCGGGCTCCCCTACCTGCCAATACGCGGAAATACAGCCAGTGGGTCAACATTAATGGGCGCCAGGCTGAAGCCCTACGCGACACCGGGGCCAGTGTGACGGCAGTCCGCTGTCATCTGGTGACCCCGGATCAGATCTTGCCGAACGTCCTTTGCCCCGTCCGGTCAGCCGACAATTCAGAAAGCCTGTGTCGGATGGACTGCGTCCCCTTCGAGTGGGGAGGAGTGTCCGGAATGCTGAAGGTGACTGTCCGCGATGATGCACCCGTGGACTGCCTCCTGGGGAACGACCTCGAAAGTTCCCCCTGGGCAGCCGTCGAAAGAAGAGAACACCTGGGGATGTTGGGCCTCCCAGAATGGGCCTGCATGACGACCCGGTCCATGGCCGCCCGCGCCATCTCCACTCCCGAAGAACCTCCTCCCCCGATCGTCCCGGACGGAGCCGCCCTAAGCACCAATCCCCCAGAGCAGAACGAAGAAAGGCCCGTTCAACTCCAGGACCTTCCCGAACTGGCCCAGTGGCGTCAAGAGGGTGGTCCCACCCAGGAACAATTCCGACAAGAGCAGAGGACCTGTCCCTCCCTCGAGGGACTCCGACAGCAAGCCCTCGCCCAAAGCGCAGGAGACACCTCAGGAGCCCACTGGATTTATTGGGACAATGACCTGCTCTACAGTGAGCAAAGAATTGCTGAGCTGGGGGCCAGTCGGGTGCTGGTGGTGCCCCTCCGCTTCAGAGACTTCCTTTTGAACTTGGCACACGATGTCCCCCTTGCTGGGCACCTGGGGCAAGACAAAACGTACAACCGCCTGGTAACTCACTTCTACTGGCCCAAAATGCGAAATGATGTCTCCAACCACTGCCGGGCCTGCCCCACCTGCCAGGCCAGCGGGAAGAGCGGCCGAAAGATCAAAGCACCCTGACAACCCTTTCCCGTCGTCACCACCCCGTTCGAACGGGTGGGAATAGACATTGTGGGGCCCCTAGACCCCCGAACGGCACAGGGGCACCGATTCATCCTAGTCCTGGTAGACCACGCCACCCGTTATCCCGAGGCCATTCCTCTTCGGACCGTGACAGCACCCGTGGTAGGCCGAGCCCTGATGGGGATCTTCTCTCGAGTGGGCTTCCCCCGGGAAGTCGTCAGCGACAGGGGCACAAACTTTATCTCGAAGTACATGAGGTCTCTCTGGCAACAGTGCGGGGTCACCTACCGGTTCACGACCCCTTATCACCCGCAAGGAAATGGACTGGTCGAGCGGTTTAACCGCACTCTCAAGGGAATGATCATGGGCCTAGAAGAACCCCTACGTCGCCAATGGGACGTGCTGCTCCCGTGCCTCCTCTTCGCCTATCGAGAAGTTCCCCAGAAATCCCTCGGCTTCAGTCCCTTTGAGCTCCTGTTCGGACACCCCGTCCGGGGCCCCCTCAGCCTGGTCAAGGAAGGATGGGAGATGGCCCCCCAGAAGACTCCTCCAGATGTATATAAGTACCTTCTGACCCTCCGCAACCAGACCCGGCGATTCAGGGAACTCGCCAAAGCCAACCTTGAGGCCAGTCAGGAGGACATGAAGAAATGGTACGATCAGCATGCCTCCTCCATCGAGTTCGAACCAGGCCAACAAGTCTGGGTGATGTCTCCAGTCGAACCCTGTGCCCTACAGGACAAGTGGACAGGACCCTTCAAGGTGATAGAGCGCAAGGGCCCTGTCACCTACCTAATAGACATGGAGTCCTCCCGGAACCCCCTACGAGTCCTCCACGCCAACAGACTTAAACCCCACTTCGTACGCTCGGAGCTCAGCCTGCTGATGGCAACAGATAGCGGGACGGAAGAAGACTCCGAGCCCCTCCCTGACCTACTGAGGACCCGTGAAAAAGATGGCTCAGTGGAAGGGGTCAGACTCTCCGATGCCTTGTCCCCAGAGCAACGCCGAGACTGTCGAGCTCTCCTGCTACAATTTGCAAACCTGTTTTCCCTCACCCCCGGGGTCACCCCCTGGTGCCTTCACGATGTGGACACTGGGGATAGTCCCCCCATTCGACACAGGGCGTACCGAGTGCCGGATCGGGTGCGCACCTGCATCCAGAATGAAGTCACCCACATGCTGGCTCTAGGAGTGATCGAGCCATCCGACAGCCCCTGGGCCAGCCCAGTCGTACTGGTCCCCAAGGCTGCCGCCCCGGGCGTTGCCCCCGAGCTCCGGTTCTGTGTAGACTATCGGGGTCTGAACGCTGTTACCAGAACCGACGCTCACCCCATCCCCCGGGCGGATGAGCTGGTTGACCGCATGGGGGCTGCCCGCTACCTGAGCATCTTCGATCTAACAGCGGGCTACTGGCAAATCGGCCTCACCCCCAGGGCCCAAGAACGATCCGCCTTCTCTACCCCGGATGGCCACTACCACTTCAAAGTGATGCCATTCGGCATGAAAAACGCTCCAGCTACCTTCCAACGGCTCGTGAACCAGGTACTGGCGGGCCTCGAAGAATTCAGCGCCGCCTACCTGGACGATATCGCTGTGTACAGTCGCCACTGGGCAGACCACCTTCACCACCTCCGAGAAGTCCTGCATGCCCTCCAGCAGGCCGGCCTATCCCTCAAAGCCAGCAAATGCCAGATTGGCCAGGGGTCCGTGACCTACCTCGGACACCAAGTGGCGAGCGGTCTGGTGGCCCCCCTTCAGCTCAAGATCGCTGCCATCTAGTCCTGGCAACCACCTGTCACCCAAACCGAGGTCCGAGCCTTCCTGGGGCTCACCGGATACTACCGGCGGTTTGTAAAGGACTATGGCAGCATTGTGGGGCCCCTCACAGAACTCACATCCAAGAAAAACCCCAAAACAGTCAACTGGACTCCGGACTGTCAAACGGCCTTCGAGAAGTTGAAGACCGCCATGTGCACCGCCCCCGTGCTCCAGGCCCCCGACTACAGCCGGGAATTCATAGTCCAGACGGATGCCTCGGATCATGGCGTTGGGGCAGTCCTCTCTCAACTCAACGCCGAGGGAGTCAATCAGCCAGTGGCCTTCATCAGCCGACGCCTGCTGGCTCGAGAACAGCGCTGGAGCACCATCGAGCGGGAGGCCTTCGCAGTGGTGTGGGCCCTCAAGAAACTCCGGCCCTACCTCTTCGGTACCCATTTCAGGGTACAGACAGACCACCGACCCCTGCAATGGCTGATGCAGATGCGGGGGGAGAACCCAAAACTGTTGCGATGGTCCATCTCCCTGCAGGGGATGGACTTCACGGTGGAGCATCGTCCTGGCCAGGACCACGCCAACGCGGACAGCCTGTCACGCTTTTTCCGCCTCGACGAGGAGAGTACCCAAGAGGATGGATGACTCTCCCTGTCTTCAGCTGGGGGGACGCATGTTGGACAGGCCTCGTGGAAGGCCCGCTCCCTCCCCGCATGATAAGGCCCGGACGCCGGCTCTCCCTGTGTCCCCAGAAAGAACCATCCCGGCAACCCACCGAAGCAACCCGTAACCCGTCCCCAACGGGACGCCTGCTCCCGAACACCCCAGCATCGGCTGACCCGGGCCCCCGTCAGCACCATTGCCCCGGTCCAGCCGCCATCTTGGACACTGCATCACGAGGCCGCGTGGCCTCGACGCGACCCCAACCCTGGGCCTGGCCAGGCCCCGACATCGAGGCACCACCATCCACCCAGGAGGTGAAGAGACCACTTGGCAGGTCACTGGGAGAAAGGAGTGTCGATGGCTCTCCCCCACCAGGTGCCTATCGCCCCCGGCCTCCCCGGGCGCTGGCTCCACCCCCCTGCTGGGTGTCTGGACTCCCTCATCCCGGACCTCCCGACCTCCAAGCGCGAGGGTCCGGACATCAAAGGAGACCAGACCTATAACTGGGGCAGCTCCAGAGCAGGAAGGCAGTTGTATCCTGGAGTCGAGAGACACCTTGAAGAACTCATCCCTGACGGACAGCTGGCGCTGCCGCAGCCTTGCCTTGTGAACCCTCTCCGAAGCCTGCTGGCGCTGCCGCGGCCCTCTGCAACGTGCATCTTCGTCCGGACCTGCTGGCGCTGCCGCGGCCCATCCTTGTGAACTATCGCTCTTGCCTGCTGGCGCTGCAGCGGCCCCTCTGCAAAGAAATCATCATTGTAGCCTGCTGGCGCTGCCGCGGTCCTCCTTACCGAGAACCATCATCCTAGCCTGCTGGGGCTGCCGCGGCCCTCCTTACCGAGAACCATCATCCTAGCCTGCTGGCGCTGCCGCGGCCCTCCTTACCGAGAACCATCATCCTAGCCTGCTGGCGCTGCCGCGGCCCTCCTTGCCGAGAACTTTCAACCTAGCCTGCTGGCGCTGCCGCGGCCCGACCTTTCAGATCCCTGAGCTCGAGGATTGTGAGCTCCTTTTGGGCCGCCCTTGTACCGGACCGGTACTAAGACTGTCCCGCTACCCCTTACCCTACAGAGACTAGAATTGGGAGGATCCTCGTGTCCTGCCCCCACTGTATAGTTGATAACCTTGCCTCAAGAATCCTATATAAAGTGTGCAGATCGCATCCCTGTGTGGTGTCCATTTGTGGGGGGGGGGAGTTACTTGTCTGTACGATCGCTGGAGACGGCCCTCACCGGAGGCCTCTCCCCCTGTCCTCGGCCGACCCTCCGGGTCCCCGTCTAACAGTCCACCAGCTGGTGCTTAGACACCAGGGCTTCTAAGGTCTAGCATTGGAATGTGTGCCCTCGGAAAAGTAGTCTTGGGGACTGGTCATGAAGGTTGAACTTGGTTCCCTAGTTTCAAATTCAGCAGCTCTGACCACAGTGACAGATCCTCTCTCCCACTGAACACCATACTGCCCCACTGAGAAAAACGTGCACTACCTTCAACTAGAACCCAATTGTGCCCCTCTATAAACACCTGAATGCGACTCAATTCAAATTAAACTCTAGACAAGAGCAATATACTGCCAAAAAAAAGTTACAACATCCTGGAAAAAGCAAACACGTAAAGGAATGCAAGATTTTGTAAAGCAAGTAAAATGTACCAGGAACAACATGGTTATTCATTATTCAGCAATCAATTCGTGTTTTTGCCTGAAAAGTTAAGGACATGACTACAGGGCCCAGAAACATAAGCAGCATGGTTTAAAAAGACCACATCCATAAACATAGAGCCACAGTGAACACTTTGTTTTCTAATCCACCCATCAAGCATATATTACACAGTACCTCCAGGAATGGTGCACTTCTCCACTCAGAGAAAACAATGATGTTCAAAGAAAGACAAGAAAACAAAAGTAGTGCTTCTCTGGCAAACTCTGTAACGTGGCACTAATGTGCTTGGGTGTGAATAAAATCAATCTGACCACTTTGTCACCACTCTATCTTGCTTTATATAGTTATTTTTCACATTCTGAACCTTTTACTTCTCTCCGTCCCAAGGCTGCACTGAAAGAGGGAGTAATAAAGAGGAGGAGTAATAACCATTTCTTGAAGTCACAGTTTTCAGTACGTAAGGAGTGCCACTGCAGAGCAGGAGAAGTGGACACTGTCCTTGTCTGCACGGCCACCAACGCAAGCCTTATTTATTTGTAGGCCTTGGCTATTTGTGACATGTGTTTAAATTTAAAAAGTTGGGGAAAAGAATCCATTAAATCAAAGAAGTAGGGTCATGCCGTGCTCTTCGACCACTGGGGCTATCACCCCTCATCAATCAGGTAACCTTGAATCTGGTGGCACAGAGAGCACGGGACCCACTTCAGGCATACCCTTCCCACTGAGGGCAACAAAAGCAAAAAGAACAGATGATGGACGGAATGCTGAACAAATCAAACATTCTCGTCCAGTCACAGATCTGGGTTTAATCCGTCATTTTTCTGCTCCCTGTGCCACCCCAGCTTGGACCCAGCCATATGCAAACAAGTCTTAACCCTCCTCCCAATGGGAACAGTCCAACCCGAACACAGGCCTAATGTCTGCAAGGAAAATGGGCCTCTTTAACACCTTGATGGGTAGTAAAAGGCAGAGATAAACTGGCTGCAGTGGTACACTCAGACCTCAGAGTCCCGGTACTCCTGAACCTGCTGCACTATTCATTGCTATGCCCCTGCTGGAGGGCATCACCAGTCCTCTTGCTGAGCAGCAGGGTGGGTGATGTCCACCAGGTATGATTGCACAAGTCAGAAAGGAAGTATTAAGATATATTAAATATGAATTATACTCTATTGGAACCAGTGAGTGCCCCCTTAGGAGAGGGTGAAACACAGCACGAACAAGAGATGTGAGCACCCCCTTGGAGAGGGTAAAACACAGCACAAACAAGAGATGTGAGCACCCCCTTAAGAGAGGCTAAAACACAGCACGAACAAGAGATGTGAGCATCCTCATAAGAGAGGGTGAAACACAACACGAATAAGAGATGTGAGCTCCCCCTTAGGAGAGGGTAAAACACAGCACTAACAAGAGATGTGAGCAACCCCCTTATGAGAGACTAAAACACAGCACGAACAAGAGATGTGAGCACCCCCATAAGAGAGGGTGAAACACAGCACGAATAAGAGATGTGAGCTCCCCCTTAGGAGAGGGTAAAACACAGCACTAACAAGAGATGTGAGCACCCCTTAAGAGATGATAAAACACGGCACAAACAAGAGATGTGAACACCCCCTTAGGAGAGGGTAAAACACAGCACTAACAAGAGATGTGAGCACCCCCTTAAGAGAGGGTACACACGGCACGAACAAGAGATTTGAGCACCCCTTAGGAGAGGGTAAAACACAGCACAAACAAGTGATGTGAGCACCCCCTTTAGAGAGGGTAAAACACAGCACGAACAAGAGATGTGAGCACCCCCTTAGGAGAGGTCAAACACAGCACGAACAAGTGATGTGAGCACCCCCTTAAGAGAGGTTAAAACACAGCACAAACAAGAGATGAGAGCACCCCTTAAGAGAGGGTAAAACACAGCACGAACAAGTGATGTGAGCACCCCCTTAGGAGAGGGTAAAACACAGCACGAATAAGAGATGTGAGCACCACCCTTAAGAGAGGCTAAACCACAGCACAAACAAGTGATGTGAGCACCGCTTAAGAGAGGGTAAGACACAGCACGAACAAGAGATGTGAGCACCCCTTAAAAGAGGTAAAACACAGAACAAACAAGTGATGTGAGCACCCCCTTAAGAGAGGGTAAAACACAGCATGAACAAGGGATGTGAGCACCCCCCCCTTAGGAGAGGGTTAAACACAGCACTAACAAGTAGTGTGAGCACCCTCCTTAAGAGAGGCTAAAACACAGCACGAACACAAAATGTGAACCCCCCTTAAGAGAGGGTAAAACACAGCACGAACAAGTGATGTGATCACCCCTTCAAGACAGGGTAAAACACATCACGAACAAGAGATGTGAGCACCCCTTAAGAGAGGGTACAACACTGCACGAACTAGCATTTAGAGCACACCCTTAGTAGAGGACTAAACACAGCACGAGCAAGTGATGTGAGCACCCTCTTAAGAGAGGGTAAAACATAGCCCGAACAAGTGATCTGAGCACCCCCTTAAGAGAGGGTAAAAACAGCACGAACAAGAGATGGGAGCACCACCTTAAGAGAGGGTAAAACACATAACGAACAAGAGATTGGTGCACCCTATTAAGAGTAAGGGTGGGCCTAGTGCTCCGCTCCGTCCACGGAGTGTGCGTAGTGTTGCCTACTTCACGATTCGCAAACTAGGCGTAGTAAGCAACACTTCACACACGCCATGGAGGAGCATAGTTGCCTGCCACCCGCCTCCCTCCCGCCCTCTTCGGAAGCCCTTAAAATCATATAAAATATTGTAAAACAAATGAAAACGACTTACCTGAGATGCTGCGTCCCGGTGCTTCCTCTTCCTTGTTTCTCGACGACTTCTTCCTCATAAATGCGCGGGCACCCACGCATGCACATTTCTTGCAAGAAATGCGCGGGCACCCCGCATGAGCATTTGTGAGGAAGAAGTTGGCGAAAAACAAGGAAGAGGGAGCCCTGGGAGGCTGCATCTCAGGTAAGTCGTTTTCATTCATTTTACAATGTTTTTAAATGATTTTAAGGTCTTTAGAAGAGGGTGGGAGGGAGGCGGGCGGGGCGTAGTGGGGCTAAGCGAAGTGTGTGGGTGTGTGTAGATTCCCCGCCCCACACCACGTGATGCTTTGTGTAGCCCCACTACGCCCACTACGCCCAAGGTTAATTAAGAGAGGGTAAAACACAGCACAAACAAGTGTTGTGAGCATCCCCTTAAGAGAGGCTAAAACACAGCACGAGTAAGTGATGTGAGCACCCCCTGAAGAGAGGGTAAAACACAGCACGAGCCAGTGATGTTAACACCCCCTTAAGAGAGGGTAAAACTCAGCCCGAACAAGCGTTGTGAGCACCCCCTTAGTAGAGGGCAAAACACAGCACGAACAAGTAATGTGCGCACAACGTGAAGAGAGGGATAATACACAACACGAACAAGCGATGCAAGCACCATCTGAAGAGAGGGTAAAACAGAGCACAAACAAGTAATGTGAGCAACCCCTGAAGTGGGGGTAAAACACAGCACGAGCAAGTGATGTGAGCACCCCCTTAAGTGAGGGTAAAACACATAACGAATAAGTGTTGAGAACCCCCCTTCAAGACAGGGTAAAACACAGCAAGAACAAGTGATGTGAGCACCCCCTTAGGACTAGGAGAGGGTAAAGCAAATCACGAACAAGAGATGTGAGCACCCCCCTTAGGAAAGGGTAAAACACAGCACTAACAAGTAGTGTGAGCATCCTCCTTAAGAGAGGGTAAAACACATCACGAACAAGCGTTGAGATCACCCCTTCAAGACATGGTAAAACACAGCACGAACAAGTGATGTGAGCACCCCCTGAAGAGAGGGTAAAACACAGCACGAGCAAGTGATGTTAGCACCCCCTTAAGAGAGGGTAAAACTCAGCACGAACAAGCGTTGTGAGCACCCCCTTAGTAGGGGGCAAAACACAGCACGAACAAGTAATGTGCGCACAACCTGAAGAGAGGGTAAATCACAACACGAACATACGATGCAAGCACCCTCTGAAGAGAGGGTAAAACAGAGCACGAACAAGTGATGTGAGCACCCCCTTAAGTGAGGATAAAACACAGCACGAGCAAGTGATGTGAGCACCCCTTCAAGACAGGGTAAAACACAGCACGAACAAGTGATGTTAGCACCCCCTTAAGAGAGGGTAAAACTCAGCACGAACAAGCGTTGAGAGCACCCCTTCAAGACATGGTAAAACACAGCAAGAACAAGAGATGTGAGCACCCCTTAAGAAAGGGTAAAACACAGCACAAACAAGAGATGAGAGCACCCCTTAAGAGAGGGTAAAACACAGCACGAACAAGTGATGTTAGCACCCCCTTGAGACAGGGTAAAACACAGCACAAACAAGTGATGTGAGCACCGCTTAAGAGAGGGTAAAACACAGCACGAACAAGTGATGTTAGCACCCCCTTAAGAGAGGGTAAAACTCAGCACGAACAAGCGTTGAGAGCACCCCTTCAAGACATGGTAAAACACAGCAAGAACAAGTGATGTGAGCACCCCCTTAAGAGAGGGTAAAACACAGAAACTCAGACCTTGTATGAGCAAGCGATGAGAGCAGAACGAAAAACAGAAAATACAGTTCCAAGTGTGACCCCTCTCCACCCCCTAGAAAGAGTACAATATAGATCCAGACACGAGCAGGTGATGTGAGTCCCCCTTACTCCAGAGAGGGTAAAACACAGACCCAAATATGAGCAGGTGATCTCACAGACATTGCTCATGAGCCAGTAAAGCACGGACCCTTCTTAAGCAGCAAATACACACAGTGGTAATACCTACTTCTAAGCATGAAAACGTGCCCAAGGTAGCCAATAACCCTAAATTGATGCATAGCTGCCAAGGTCCCCAATTCCATGTGTGGTGTGCTGTGCTGCTGCAATCTAGGTATTTTTCTTTCTTTGAATTCTGGTATTTTCAGTCCTGTTTGATCATGGAGTAAACAAGACTACCAGTCCCAGAGTTCAAAGAAAAGAACCTGGACTGGGGCAGCACATCACAAATGGAACTGGGTAACTTGGCAGGGCTGCCATGCATCTAACTCTCTGAACCCTTCACTATGAACCACGCCTCCTACGTAATCAATGCACCTTTATTCAAGCAGGGGCGCGGCTCCCTTTGCTGCAGCAGGTGCATTAGCACAGGTGCCCTTGACACCTGATAATTGCTGTATTTATTACCGCAACAGCAGTTAATGGGGCCATGTTTCTTGCCTGCCCCATGCCATCCGTGCTACCCCACTGTATCCAAGCCCCACACTGTGCCAGCACTCTAAAGTTAAAGCCCAAGGCACAGCCCTCCTTCTCGGGGAAGAGCGAAAACGGGGGAGGCGGGAGGGTTCTTACCTTGTCGGTGCTGGAGAAAGCTGTCCGGGCCCTCTTGTCTTCGGGGCCCGAGGGGACCCCCGTGGGGACTCGTCTCTTCCAGATGCAGCTGCAGCAGAATACCCCACGCAGGACGCGGTGCCAGCGGCGCCCCCTGCCTTCCCGAGAGCGCTCCGATTTGCCCATGACGGAGGAACGGGTTAGCGCCACTTGGATTGTGAGGCCTTCTTGGCGCTGGAATCTGCCTCGTCAGTCCAGGAGGAACACCGCCGCGTTAGGGCGTCCCTGTGAGGCAGTCGAGTGATAGATAGGGCGACTCAATGTGTGCTCTTCCGTTTCTGAGTTTGGGTTTTCCCTGGTCGAGGGGCAGTGCAGGGATTACAATTCAGTGCGTCATAGTCCTGTGAGGCCTTGTCCATTAACTTCAATTGTAAACCATCAAAATCCACGTTCATGGCTCCACAACAACAGTTTTGCCGCAAATGTCCTTGTACTACACAATTTCCGGGTCACCACAGGGTCAGGCTATAACTCACATTGCTGCCCTGGTGCACCAGGGAACATAGAGGTGGCTCTCTCGTAAGTCTCCTCTCTGTGACATGTAAAGTGCAGAGGTCTCAAATTAATGAATTAAATTAAAAACTGGAAAATCCACCTCTTCCTGTCCCTCCTTCGATAGCTCTGGTAAGCATCGGTGCTGCCCAGTGTGGTCCATCATGGCCTGAGCTCCCTGGCTTAGCGGGGATGTAGATACGGCTGCAGAGATAGGTCTACGCACAGCCGTACCAGACCAGCGGCAGCACAGCCTCGTGGGTGATAATGTGCTTTACAAATACACATAACATAACCATGCTCATTTTAAGCCCCGCCTCTCCTCAGCGTGGTGCCTCCAGGCTGCTGGTAGAAGTTGGCCCGCCGCGCTCTGCTCCCTGCTTGGGGGTCGCCATCCTGCTACAATGTTTCATATTCAGAGAGTCCCATGCCACTGAGTGTAGGGGGAACCTTTGCGCAGACCATCCTGTTGTACTACGGTCAATGCCCGGAGGTTGGGTTCCTGTTCGGGTGTTGCAAGCACAGACCACCCAGTCCTGTCAAGAGACTCGGCCCCACCGACTCAGACAGTTCAGTTGCCCTCTTGCTGTTTAGGGATTGAAATCCTGCTTCGATTACACAAACAGACCGCCCTGGGGCCAGCCACCTCACAATATAGACTGCCCCACATACACTGCACTGGGACGATGACCGTGCTGCAATTTCACACACACACTCTCCTGTTCCTCTCAGTACAGACCGAACCCTTATCGATACATTTTGGCCGAGCTGTCCTCAATTAATGCTTGGGGATCGCAACCCTGCAGCAATTGTACACACAGACCCGTGTTCAGGGGATGGGCGGTCTACTGGAATGACACTTACAGACCACCCTTATCCTCTTAGTGCAGACCAAGTTACCTTTTATGCAGATTGACATAATGCCCCTCTTTTCAATGCTCACAGACCGGGATCCTGCTTTAATTGCACGTACAGACCACCCCCTTACTGGATGAAGGACTGGGCATCTCTCGACACAGACTGAACTAACTGCCGCCGTTCAACGCTTGGGGTCATTCAGAATCCTGCGGCGAAGGTCCATGGACAGACCGTCTTGTAGCTCACAATACAGTCTGGGCACTCTCTGATGCCTATCTGTCTCCACGCACTGCTCGGGGATCACCGTCCTGCAGCGATTACACTCACAGACCGGCCTCTTGAACTCAGTGCAGTCCTGGCACCGCTCTATGGGGCTTGCCCTGCTGCCGCCGTTCTCTGCTTGGGGATCGCCCTCCTGCGGCGATTACACTCACAGACCGTCCTCTTGGACCCAGTACAGACCAGACACCACTTCACAGACCGTCCTCTTGCACTCAGTGCAGTCCTGGCACCGCTCTATGGGGCTTGCCCTGCTGCCGCCGTTCTCTGCTTGGGGATCGCCCTCCTGCGGCGATTACACTCACAGACCTTCCTCTTGGACCAGTACAGACCAGACACCAGTTCACAGACCGTCCTCTCGCACTCAGTGCAGTCCTGGCACCGCTCTATGGGGCTTGCCCTGCTGCCGCCGTTCTCTGCTTGGGGATCGCCCTCCTGCAGCGATTACACTCACAGACCGTCCTCTTGGACCCAGTACAGAC
Organism: Lissotriton vulgaris; assembly: GCF_964263255.1. Classification (NCBI taxonomy): domain Eukaryota; kingdom Metazoa; phylum Chordata; class Amphibia; order Caudata; family Salamandridae; genus Lissotriton; species Lissotriton vulgaris. Next base: position 1,865,267,040 of record NC_141693.1, on the reverse strand, counting down.
CAGACACCAGTTCACAGACCGTCCTCTCGCACTCAGTGCAGTCCTGGCACCGCTCTATGGGGCTTGCCCTGCTGCCGCCGTTCTCTGCTTGGGGATCGCCCTCCTGCGGCGATTACACTCACAGACCGTCCTCTTGGACCCAGTACAGACCAGACACCAGTTCCAGAGCGTCCTCTCGCACTCAGTGCAGTCCGGGCACCTCCCCAGGGCCTGGCCTTGCTGCCGCCGCCGCTCTCTGCTCCGCGGTCCTGCCGCGAACCCTCTGTTGACACATGGAGCAGCCCTCGCGTGTGCCTTCCTGACGCTCTGCCAGGGGCCGGTGCCAAGTCTCGGAGGCTATTTCTGGGCCCTGCGCTGTGTACAGCAGGAGGAGGACGGGGGCAGAGATCGCCGCCGGGCACCAAGCTCAGCTGATCTCAGGGCTGCGGCTTGGTCTTGGCACAGCTTCACGCTGCCAAGACAAGAAGGGCGAGGGTCACCCACTGCCAGGCAGGAGCGTCTGAGAACTGAAGATTCTCCCACAGCCCGCTGGGAAGTACAGGGAGAGGGAGGGAAGAATGCACACGGAGACAGTGAACAGACCTCAGCCCCGACCTGCAATAGGAACTTTGTTGAAACTTTTAAACATATTTTTACGGGAATCGGACTGCGTGTGCAAGAGTTAAACCAACCATTAAAAGCAAATAACGGCGCAGAGTGAATGTGACAGCCCTTAAAATTAAACATTATATTAGGGGTGTTTATAAGCCACTTCAGAGGTTAATTTGTGCCGGTGGCTGCAGGTGAGAGGTGTCAAACATTTTTTGGGGGAGCAGGATTTATTTTTCATGATAACCTAGACCTAGTGAAAGGCAGAAAAGACAGTAAGAAGGAGTAATCGGGGAAGAAAAAGAACCTGCGACTGAGATAAAAATACAGGAGGTAAAGGTTGGTGGGAGAAAGAGGCACAAGGTGGAATCATGACTAGACAGCCCTGGTATTTATCAACCCTGGCATTTGGAGGCACCGATGAATGGGTGGGGGGAGGGGTCGGGCTCTGAAAGTCATTAGTTGGAGTTCTGCTGAGTCCTTACTGACTCAGTCAGCCTGTGCTGACATTGCCTGGTCTGACCCTCACATTTGCAATTTGCATTTCGCCCCTCAAGTGCGAATTCAAAACACTGAAGTGTTAGTTACTTCATCATCTGTAGAAAGCAGCCCTGCCAAGTTTCCCAGGTCCAGGCGCGACTAGCTTCTCCAGTCCAGGTTCTTTCCTTCAGATTATGGGACTTGTAGGCTGATGTGTCCCATCACTAAACCAATACTGTAAGTCCCAGAATGCAAAGAAAAACCCGGTCTGGACCACCTAGCTTCCACCCAGGGACCTGGGAAACTTTGTAGCTACGAGTAAAGTTGCCAGATGACTCCATGTCACCAAGGACTCTGTGCTCCAGTCCTTTGTGTTTTAGGTCTCGCCTACCCAGGGTGCATGCGTTGCATAGGAAAAAGACCTTTAGCAATCGCTTCACTTTTGCAGGCAACAACGTGAACGCGTTGCATTGCTTTCAATGGCAACGCGTGCACGTTTGGCGATTCCCTTGCGGGAGCGAGCGGTGCCATCTGTTAGCAATTATCTCGCTCGCTCTCTCAAGGTAAACACTACGTGTCCCTGCCGCGATTGAAGACGGCTCAGATCTTTTACAGAAAAAATATTCCCACAAGGCTGCTGGCCCGTCCGCGGCCAGCGTTCACACTCCAGGTTGTTTTCTTTCATCACACCCCTCTTTAACTCTTGCCGGAGCCTGCTTCAAACAGAAAACTTGCAATATTCACACCATGCAGAAATCGATTGTTTCAAATATATATTTTTATTACCGACTTGTTTTCTTTCATTTACACCACTGTTTACACCCCTGTTCAACTGTGATTGGAGCTGAGCAAATTTTGTTTCTGTTTCAAACAGAAAACTTGAGATATTCACACCAATCTGAAATCGTTTTTTTCTAATATATATATTTCTGAGAATCGGTTTAAATATAGGCTGTTCATGCAACGTCCTTTCCCCGCACATTTCATTGCTTCAGTAATTTCAGCAGCCCTTATGAAATTACAGCTCGAGACAGCCACAAATGCTAGCAGCGTGACGTAATAATGTTCTGCAATATTCTCCTTGTGTGCGAGGATTATGGGAATTTTTTTGCCCGATACCCGACAACTGACACTGCATTACTAATTCAAATTGTTCAGCCATAAGTGACACATTATGGTTTTCGAAGGGCACTGCGTTTATCACTAAGGCATCGCCCTGCAATGAGGTCTGTGTGCTTGAGGTGTCATGGTGTTGATAACAGGCTACTTATGAAAGGAACTTTCAGGCATTTGCAGGTTAAAATAAAGAAAACAAGCATTGGTATAGCCTATAGGTCTCGCCTTCGGGACCTTGTTAGTGTTTAGCCATGCAACAGTTGATGTTCCACCAAGGATATTGTGCTGGATAATTAAACACTTATAAGGCCCCAAAGGCGAGACCTATTGGCTATGCCAATGCTTGTCTTTTACAAGTTGTTGTTTTCAGGGATTCGCTCCATTGGACCAACGGAAGTGAATCAAAACTACAACTCCCAGAATGTGTTAGGTTGTTCAACTGGTAAACTGGGATCAGGTGGTTAAACTGGGATCAGGGTTACCATTGCAAATCCTGCTCCTATGAGTTTGGAGGGTTAGAGATGATACAGGTAAGCATGGGCGGAAAATCCGTTCCGCTCGCGGATTTTGCGGATTTTCGGTAAATTCGCAATCCGCGAACTCTCGCGAATTTACCGAAAACCCGCAAATTTGCACGCAGCGGATTTTTTTTCTTGGTGATACAATATTGCGGCGTGCGGCGTTCACTTATCGTCATTCAGCGTTTGCCGAGTTGTTTTTCTCGATACTTTGCGAGTGCTGCGCCATTTTGGATTTTGCTGCGGGATCCCGCGGGAGTTTGGCGACCGCGATTACGTAATCGCGGCTTGCCACCTTGCACAGCACGCATCGCGAGAGTTCGCAATTGCGAACACGTAGATGCGGCGGACAGTAACAATCTCGGACTCGCGAAATTAAAACATTTGAAATTCTGCACAAGAAATCCACCAGCAAGCAGCATAAACCTTCTGAAAATGATGATTTTTATAAGAATAACTCATCAGGTTGACATTTGCCTGCACTTTTTTTTGCAAGGAGTCCATTTTTTGGGGTGGGAGGGGGAGGAAGGAAGTGCCCCACAGTCTCCAACTTCCTGTTCCTGTCCAGCAGGCTCCTCCCAGTGCTTTCTTCATGTGCTGGTCACTTTCATTCAGATTCTTGACCTGGAAGGATTACTTTTTGTGGATGCTGCTGGATATTTGGATTTGAGGCCTTTTTGACTTTCTTTGGATCACTTTTGGATTAGAAATTTCACAATTAAGTTTGTTTGAGGCATTATAGTTGCTGCAACTACAAATTTGGAATTTTCGATTTTTGGGCTGTTGTTGTGGCCTTTTGACCAGGGGTAGTGAGTGGTGCATGGGCCTAGTCTTTCTGTGGGGTGTCTTGAATTTAAACATCATGGAGGGCATGGATGGCATGGGATTGTTCTGATTTTTCTGTGTTTTTCGATTTTTGGGGCTGTTGTTGTGGCCTTTTGACCAGGGGCAGTGAGTGGTGCATGGGCCTAGTCTTTCTGTGGGGTGTCTTGAATTTAAACATCATGGAGGGCATGGATGGCATGGGATTGTTCTGATTTTTCTGTGTTTTTCGATTTTTGGGGCTGTTGTTGTGGCCTTTTGACCAGGGGCAGTGAGTGGTGCATGGGCCTAGTCTTTCTCTGGGGTGTCTTGAATTTAAACATCACGGAGGGCATGGATGGCATGGGATTGTGCTGATTTTTCTGTGTTTTTCGATTTTTGGGCTGTTGTTGTGGTCTTTTTACCAGGGGTAGTGAGTGGTGCATGGGCCTAGTCTTTCTGTGGGGTGTCTTGAATTTAAACATCATGGAGGGCATGGATGGCATGGGATTGTGCTGATTTTTCTGTGTTTTTCGATTTTTGGGCTGTTGTTGAAGCCTTTTGACCAGGGGCACTGAGTGGTGCATGGGCCTAGTCTTTCTGTGGGGTGTCTTGAATTTACACATCATGGAGGGCATGGATGGCATGGGATTTTTGCTGATTTTTCTGTGCTTTTCGATTTATTGGGGTGTTCATAGGGACAGGCCATGTGGGTGGGGGCCATTTTGAGTGCTGGTACAGGCAGGCCCTGGCCATGTGCTGGGAGGCAAGGGGCCATTTTGAATGCAGGCAGTGCTCTTAGGCCTGCAACCATTTTGCCTATCTTTCAACCATTATGCCCAGAGGTAGTGAGTAGTGCATGGGCCTAGTCTTTCTGTGGGGTGTCTTGAGTTTAAACATCATGGAGGGCATGGATGGCATGGGATTGTGCTGATTTTTCTGTGTTTTTCGATTTTTGGGCTGTTGTTGTGGCCTTTTGAACAGGGGTAGTGAGTGGTGCATGGGCCTAGTCTTTCTGTGGGGTGTCTTGAATTTAAACATCATGGAGGGCATGGATGGCATGGGATTGTGCTGATTTTTCTGTGTTTTTCGATTTTTAGGCTGTTGTGGTGGCCTTTTGACCAGGGGCAGTGAGTGGTGCATGGGCCTAGTCTTTCTGTGGGGTGTCTTGAATTTAAACATCATGGATGGCATGGGATTGTGCTGATTTTTCTGTGTTTTTCGATTTTTGGGCTGTTGTTGGGGGCTTTTGACCAGGGATACTGAGTGGTGCATGGGCCTAGTCTTTCTGTGGGGTGTCTTGAATTTAAATATCATGGAGGGCATGGATGGCATGGGATTGTTCTGATTTTTCTGTGTTTTTCGATTTTTGGGGCTGTTGTTGTGGCCTTTTGACCAGGGGCAGTGAGTGGTGCATGGGCCTAGTCTTTCTGTGGGGTGTCTTGAATTTAAACATCATGGAGGGCATGGATGGCATGGGATTGTTCTGATTTTTCTGTGTTTTTCGATTTTTGGGGCTGTTGTTGTGGCCTTTTGACCAGGGGCAGTGAGTGGTGCATGGGCCTAGTCTTTCTCTGGGGTGTCTTGAATTTAAACATCACGGAGGGCATGGATGGCATGGGATTGTGCTGATTTTTCTGTGTTTTTCGATTTTTGGGCTGTTGTTGTGGTCTTTTTACCAGGGGTAGTGAGTGGTGCATGGGCCTAGTCTTTCTGTGGGGTGTCTTGAATTTAAACATCATGGAGGGCATGGATGGCATGGGATTGTGCTGATTTTTCTGTGTTTTTCGATTTTTGGGCTGTTGTTGAAGCCTTTTGACCAGGGGCACTGAGTGGTGCATGGGCCTAGTCTTTCTGTGGGGTGTCTTGAATTTACACATCATGGAGGGCATGGATGGCATGGGATTTTTGCTGATTTTTCTGTGCTTTTCGATTTATTGGGGTGTTCATAGGGACAGGCCATGTGGGTGGGGGCCATTTTGAGTGCTGGTACAGGCAGGCCCTGGCCATGTGCTGGGAGGCAAGGGGCCATTTTGAATGCAGGCAGTGCTCTTAGGCCTGCAACCATTTTGCCTATCTTTCAACCATTATGCCCAGAGGTAGTGAGTAGTGCATGGGCCTAGTCTTTCTGTGGGGTGTCTTGAGTTTAAACATCATGGAGGGCATGGATGGCATGGGATTGTGCTGATTTTTCTGTGTTTTTCGATTTTTGGGCTGTTGTTGTGGCCTTTTGACCAGGGGTAGTGAGTGGTGCATGGGCCTAGTCTTTCTGTGGGGTGTCTTGAATTTAAACATCATGGAGGGCATGGATGGCATGGGATTGTGCTGATTTTTCTGTGTTTTTCGATTTTTAGGCTGTTGTGGTGGCCTTTTGACCAGGGGCAGTGAGTGGTGCATGGGCCTAGTCTTTCTGTGGGGTGTCTTGAATTTAAACATCATGGATGGCATGGGATTGTGCTGATTTTTCTGTGTTTTTCGATTTTTGGGCTGTTGTTGGGGGCTTTTGACCAGGGATACTGAGTGGTGCATGGGCCTAGTCTTTCTGTGGGGTGTCTTGAATTTAAATATCATGGAGGGCATGGATGGCATGGGATTGTACTGATTTTTCTGTGTTTTTCGATTTTTTGGGGTGTTCATGGGGACAGACCATGTGGGTGGGGGCCATTTTGAGTACTGGTACAGGCAGGCCCTAGCCATGTGCTGGGAGGCAAGGGGCCATTTTGAATGCAGGCAGTGTTTTTAGGCCTGCAACCATTTTGCCTAGCTTTCAACCATTATGCCCAGGGGTAGTGAGTGGTGCATGGGCCTAGTCTTTCTGTGGGGTGTCTTGAATTTAAACATCATGAAGGGCATGGATGGCATGGGATTGTGCAGATTTTTCTGTGTTTTTCGATTTTTGGGCTGTTGTTGGGGCCTTTTGACCAGGGGTACTGAGTGGTGCATGGGCCTAGTCTTTCTGTGGGGTGTCTTGAATTTAAACATCATGGAGGGCATGGATGGCATGGGATTGTGCTGATTTTTCTGTGTTTTTTGATTTTTGGGCTGTTGTTGTGGCCTTTTACCAGGGGTAGTGAGTGTTGCATGGACCTAGTCTTTCTGTGGGGTGTCTTGAATTTAAACATCATGGAGGACATGGATGGCATGGGATTGTGCTGATTTTTCTGTGTTTTTCGATTTTTGGGCTGTTGTTGGGGCCTTTTGACCAGGGGTACTGAGTGGTGCATGGGCCTAGTCTTTCTGTGGGGTGTCTTGAATTTAAACATCATGGAGGGCATGGATGGCATGGGCTTGTGCAGATTTTTCTGTGTTTTTCGATTTTTTGGGGTGTTCATGGGGACAGGCCATGTGGGTGGGGGCCATTTTGAGTGCTGGTACAGGCAGGCCCTGGCCATGTGCTGGGAGGCAAGGGGCCATTTTGAATGCAGGCAGTGTTCTCAGGCCTGCACCCATTTTGCCTAGCTTTCAACCATTATGCCCAGGGGTAGTGAGTGGTGCATGGGCCTAGTCTTTCTGTGGGGTATCTTGAATTTAAACATCATGGAGGGCTTGGATGGAATGGGATTGTGATGATTTTTATGTGGTTTTTGAGTTTTTGGGGTGTATAACTGAACTGATGTTCCTCTGTCTTCCATTGCTTTTAGGTGCACAAGACTCAAGAGAACCACCAGTGCCAGGAAGAAGTCCTGCAGCGGTGTGTGTGTGCAGCATAACGTCACGCGACGTCACGTCTGGCCACAGACAACTCTGCAACTCGTGCAACTGCTGCCTGCTGTTCTGACCTCTGAAGAAGATGGCCCCAAAAAAAGTTCCCCGTAGCTCCTCTAGCAAGAAAGTTGCCAGTAAGGAGCAGAAGAAGCAAGTTACCAAGGAGACTGGTGTGCCGCCCGCCACATTTTTTGGGAGTAAAAAAAAAGTACGCCTGCAGCAGCAGCGGGATCTGCTGGGGACCAAGCTGGGAGCAGCACCCCCGCACCATTGGGCTCAGTGCCACCACCACCACGCCAACTTAAGTCCAAGCCCTTGAGTGCTGCAGAGGCACTTAGTCTAGTTGTTCAATCACCATTGACCAGTGATGTTGGCTCATCGCAAGAAAGTAGCAGCAATGTCCCTCAATCAACACAGGTTGTTGTAACTCATCTGACGAGTGTTGAACAACCACAGCCGCAACAACAACCACATGTGCAAGTACAAGCCCAAGTACATGTGGAAGGAGAGGCAGCGCAAGGAGATGCGCAAGCAGAGGTGCATGGAGGGTCACAAGTGCCCAGAATAGTTGCTCCTCCCGAAGTAGGGGCACATCAGGAAATCGATAATCAAGCCGAGGTATCATTTGAGGAAGCCACTCCTCCTGATGATTCTTTGTCTTCCAGAAGATCCCTAGAAAGGAAAAGATCAAGGGTGGTGTCTACATCTTCTTCAAGCCCACCTCCTTCTGATGATGCGGATCAAAATTGGGAACCAGCACCACTGCCATCTGAGAGTGAGGCACACCATGATCTGACAAAGATAGTTAAGCGTTAAAGGAAGGTCGTCGAAAGTCTCATAGTTATGGAGTGTGATGAGGCTCAACAAGAAGTGGTGGATAGTCCTGCTGATGAAGACTCTCACGACGACGACCCAGTCATTATAAAGGTCACTGCAGTCCCAGCGGGCATGCAGCAAACAGACATTTTGACCCTAGCCCGAGAAGCTGCTGAGCGTGATGATGTTGTCGACGAGGAGGCAATGGAAACACCACAATCATTGGAGTTAACTAGTACACCAACACCTACCGCTTCCATATTTCTTCCTCGCCAGAAGGGACCTCCATCCACCTCGACCTCAATTAGTGGTGGTGAAAGTGCACAACGTAGTAAAGTTCGGCGATCCACATCCTCCACTTCATCTGGCATTAGCAGCATGACGACCACCACCAGTATCGCCGCCTCCTACGGCCCCCACAGACATTTCAAGTCCGCAGTTTGGGACTTCTTTAGTGTTTGCCCAAAAAAGGAAAACTTCGCCATTTGTAGCATTTGTAAGCATGCAGTTAGTCGTGGTAAGTTTGGTACCAACTATGGTACCGGAGGCCAGAGAGGTCATCTTAAGAGACAGCACGCTGTCCAATGGTTTGCGCACCTAAAGGAGATCAAGGAAGCCCGAATTGCAAGTCAAGAAAACGTTGATGTTTCATCTGATGATGACGAGGAGGAAGAAGTGTCAAACACTTTACTTACACCCAGTACCCCTGTCAGCAGCACACCCCCTGTGAGCCACACTAAGAGTGTGGGAGAGAGTGAGACACCAATGCGAAAAAGTTCATCAGCGAGCGTAACTGGGTCGAAGAAGTCATCATCATCATCATCCCGTAAAAGCATGGTCCAGGGCAACATTAGAACCATGTTGTTTTCAGCAGCGCCATATGATTGCAACCACCCACTGACGCGTCTGTATAACACTAAGCTGGCTAAAATGCTAGCTCTGGACCTTCTCCCTTTTTCTTTTGTAGAAGGGGTTGGTTTTCTAGAATTAGTGGCAGCGCTCTGCCCTAAATGGAAGGTTCCTAGCCGGTTCTATTTTGCCAGAGTTGCGGTTCTAGCACTACATGAAGATGTGCTGGAGGTGATTGGGGCAGCTTTGCAGAAGAGTGCTGTTCACACTATACATCTGACAACAGACATGTGGACTAGTGGCGCAGGCGCTGATTACATGTGCTTCACTGCACACTGGGTCTCTTTTTCAGGGTTTAAAGCAGAGCTAAACGCAGGTGTTGACGCGGACCAAGTTTTTAAAGCTGCTCGGAAACATGCAACACTAGCCATGTTTGGCTTGGAGAAACGTCATACAGCAGAAAACATTTTGAATGAGTTTAACACAAAGGTCTTTCACTGGCTGTCCCCCCAAAAACGCCAGATTGGCTATGTTTTCACGGATAATGGCGCCAATGTAGTTAAGGCCATGGATCTGGGTCACTATTTCAGAGTGCCGTGTTTGGCGCACTGTATAAACCTGGTTGTTAAAAAATTCTTGAGTGATGAAGACAGTTCAGCGTGCGAGTTAGTGGCCACCTGCCGAAGAATGTGCTACCATTTCAGCCATTCTTTTAAGGCCCGGAAGCATCTGAGGAGCCTGCTACATGAACGTCGAATGCCAGTGAAAGCACTCATCCAGGAGGTGCCAACACGTTGGAACTCAACCTTCTACATGCTTGAGCGTCTGTATGAGCAGTATACGGTACTCGATCACTATTTCTTAACACTGGGTACAGCTCAGAAGGACCTGAGGCTAGATGCGGCGCAATGGAACCTAGTTAAAAGCCTGACAGACATCCTTCGTCCTTTTGAGGTCTTCACGCGTGCAGTCAGCAAGGAGGACTGTAATTTGGGAAAAGCTATCCTATTGTTGCGCATGCTGGAGCACCAACTGAAGGCGGTGCCTTCTATGTTTCAAAAAGATGAAAAAAAGCAAGACCCTTTTGTTTTGGCAGAGAAATTATTAGAGCGCCTACTTGGCGATGAACGTCTTAAAATGATCCACTCAGAACAGCATTACATTTGTGCTACTATTCTGGATCCACGCTACAAAAAGGCGCTGGCAGGCCGAGCATTCTTTCCTTTTGATGATGAAGATGTTACAAAGTAAAAACGTTGGCTAGCCTTGTCAGCCATGAGGTTTGAAAGAGAACGGCAGCAAATTGAAGGAAAAGGCAGTACATCAGCATCAGCAGGCCATCCCCAGTCAAAAGAATCCACTTCTGCACCTGTGGCTGTGGCACAAGTGACCTCTCAGCCGTTAAAGACACCGGCAACCGGATCATCTGCACCAGACACAACAGTAACATTGGGTGCAGAAGAGGATTGGCTAGCTTGGCTTGGGTTTGGTTCTCAAAAGGTCCCAGCAAAAAGTAAACAAAGTGGAGGAACCTTGGAGGACCTTGAGTCGATGGTGCAGGACTATCTGAATGACTCAACAGAGGTCTATGTTAATGCTGACCCATTGGCGTATTGGCATGGGAAAAAAGAATTGTGGGCACAGATCTCCAACCTGGCTATGTCAGGTCATAAAATTTGTATAGCGCACTACATACCCAGAGGGTTTCAAGGCGCTTAGGAAGGGGAGGAGGATTATTTGTCAAATATCCACGTTTTAAGCTGCTTTCTGAACGCTAGGTGATTCTGGGTGAGGCGAAGGTGAGCGGGGAGTGAGTTCCATGTTTTGGCAGCCAGGTATGAAAAGGATCTGCCTCCCATGGTGGTCTTGTTGATGCGAGGTACAGTGGCGAAGGCTTGGCTGGAAGAGCGAAGTTGGCGGGAGGGGGTGTAGAAGGACAGTCGAGAGTTGAGGCAATCTGGTCCGATGTTGTAGAGTGATTTGTGTGCGTGGGTAAGCAGTCGGAAAGTGATCCTCTTATTGACGGGTAGCCAGTGGAGGTCTTTAAGGTGGCCAGAGATGTGTTCGTTGCGTGGGATGTCTAATATGAGCCTGGCTGAGGCGTTTTGGATTCGTTGTAGTTTCTTCTGGAGTTTAGCGGTGGTACCTGCGTAGAGGGTGTTTCCGTAGTCCAGTCGGCTCGTGACTAGAGCGTGGGTGACTGTTTTCCTTGTTTCGGAGGGGATCCAGCGAAATGTTTTTCTGAGCATGCGAAGGATGTTAAAGCAGGAAGAGGATACGGCGCTGACTTGTCTGTTCATTGAGAGTGAAGAATCCAGGATGACGCCAAGGTTTCGTGCATGGTCCGTCGGGATGGGTGCTTTTCCGAGGGCTTCCGGCCACCAGGAGTCGTCCCATGCCGAGGGGGAAGTACCTAGGATGAGGACTTCTGTTTTGTCTGAGTTCAGTTTCAGACGGCTTTGTTTCATCCATTCGGCGACTTCTTTCATTCCTTCGTGTAGGTTAGTTTTGGCGGTGCTGGGGTCCTTGGTGAGAGAAAGGATCAGTTGAGTGTCATCCGCGTAGGAGATGATGTTGAGGTTGTGTTGGCGGGCGATGGCCGCGAGGGGGCTCATGTATACGTTGAAGAGGGTGGGACTGAGTGAGGATCCTTGAGGTACTCCGCAGATGATTTCAGAGGCCTCGGACTTGAATGGTGGGAGGCGGACTCTCTGGGTTCTTCTGGTGAGGAACGAGGTGATCCATTCCAGTGCTTTTCCTTGGATTCCGATGTTTCTGAGGCGTTGTAGAAGGGTGCTGTGGCAGACTGTGTCGAAGGCTGCAGAGAGGTCGAGGAGGATGAGGGCGACTGTGTCTCCATTGTCCAGTAGAGTACGAATGTCGTCTGTAGCTGCGATGAGGGCGGTCTCAGTGCTGTGTTTGGCACGGAAGCCAGATTGTGAGGGGTCGAGTGATTTGTTGGCTTCGAGGAAGGCGGCGAGCTGGTTGTTGACAGCTTTCTCGATGACTTTGGCCGGGAATGGAAGAAGCGAGATGGGGCGGTAGTTTTTGAGTTCGGTGGGGTCTGCTGTTGGTTTTTTCAGAAGGGCGGTGAGTTCAGCGTGTTTCCAGTCTTCTGGGAAGGTAGCGGAGTTGAAGGAGCAGTTGATGACGTCTCGGAGGTGCGGAGCTATGACGGAGTCTGCTTTGTTGAAGATGTGGTGAGGGCATGGGTCTGTGGGGGATCCAGAGTGGATGGAGTTCATCAGGCGGATGGTGTCCTCAGTGGAGATTGGGTTCCAGGCGTTAAGGGTGTTTACGGGGGGAAGATGGTCAGCAGATGGTAGGGTGGGTTGGCTTCCGGGTTGGTTGTCAAAGCTGTTGTGGATGTCAGCAATCTTGTTGTGGAAAAAAGAGGCTAGGGAGTCGCAGAGGGTTTGAGAGGGGGTGATGTCGTTGGAGTTGGCCGAGGGGTTGGAAAACTCCTTGACGATGTTGAAGAGCTCCTTGCTGTTGTGGGCGTTGTTGTCAAGTCGATCCTTGAATGCTGTTTTCTTGGCTTTTCGGATCAGTTGGTGGTGAGTACGGGTGGCGCATTTGAAGGCGTCCTTGTTGCTGGTGGATGGGTCTTTTTTCCAGGCCTTTTCAAGGGAGCGGCACAGTTTCTTGGACTTCTTGAGATCATCGTTGAACCATGAGGCCTTCTTGTTGCCAGATTTGTGTTGACGTTTTTTCAGTGGTGCTAAGGTGTCGGCGGTGTTGGATAACCAAAGGGTGAGGTTGGAGGCGGCTTCGTTGGCGTTAGAAGAGAGGGCTGGGGAGGTTCGAAGGAGCGATGTGGAGATCTGATCCGTGGTGATTTTGTTCCAGTTTCTTTGTAGAGTTGGTTGGAAGTGGATGATGGGTTTCGGCTTGTTGTAGGTGAAGTGAACGCAGCTGTGGTCAGTCCAGAGGAGATCCGTAGTGTGGCTGAAGGAGACATGGTTGCTGGAGGTGAAGATGGGGTCGAGTGTGTGACCTGCGATGTGGGTGGGGGAAGTGACCAGTTGTTTAAGTCCGAGGTTGGCGAGGTTGTCTAAGAGGGTGGCGGAGTTGCGGTCGTTGATCTTTTCAAGGTGGAAGTTGAGGTCTCCCAGAAGGATGTAGTCTTTGGAGGGGAGCGCGTGTGGGGTGATGAAGTCCGTGATGTCTTCACTGAATTTTGCGCGGGGTCCTGGTGGTCTGTAGAGGAGGGTGCCTCTAAGAGTTGTCTTGGGGTCGGTGTGGATCTGGAAGTGAAGGTGTTCGGAGTTAGCGAGGTTGGCGTCGGAGCTGGTAGAGATGCGGATGGATTTTTTATGGACGATAGCGATACCTCCTCCTGTATGGTCGGTGCGGTCCTTGCGTGTGATCTTATAGTCATCAGGGATAGCGATGGCGATGTCAGGGGCGGAGGGAGCGTTCATCCATGTTTCCGTTAGGAAGGCGACGTCTGGAGAGATGGTGTCTAGTAGATTCCATAGGTCAATGGCGTGCCTGTGGACCGAGCGGGTGTTGAGAAGGATGCATTGTAGGTGGTTGGGGTCGGGAATCAGTGGTGTGGTTGTAGCGGAGATGTTGTCGGTGCCGCTAAATTTGCAGGAGAGGCAGGAGAACGGTCCATGGGTGCGTCCAGGAGCGGCTTGGACGCAGTTGGGGGCGCGACCGGGGTTAAGGGCTAGGAGGGCGGCGGCATCGTAGGTAATGCGGGGGGGCTGGGCAGCGCGAGGGGCAGGGGGTCTGGCGCTGGGCGCGGTCCAGGCGCGGACGGGCGTAGACGGGCTTACCTTTGGCGCACCTTCGGCGCGGTTTGGGCGCGAACGCTGCGCGTGGACGCTGCGCGCGGGAACAACTGTCATATATGGATAGTGGAGGGGGAGGGGCGAGGGCGTCTCAGCTGGGAGGCGGGGCGGGCTAGCTACGGAGGACAACAATCATCAAAATGGAGGCGGAGGGGTCTGGGCGCCGATAGCGCTTGGGGAGAACGCAAATGCTGGGAAGAATTAGGCTAAAAATAAACTATGCAGATAGCGCTGGCAAATAAACGTGGAAGAAATGCAAAGCGGCGTCAGAACACACAAATATTAAACTATGACGATAACGCTGGCAGACTAACGTGAAATAAATGCAAATCGGCGGTCAGAGCACACAGAAATAAACTAAGCAGATAGCGCTGGCAAATAAATGTGTAAGTAGTTATGGGCAAAGAGCTGCAGTAACGATACCACGGCCTCAGGGGAGCGACCACTCTGCTGGGAAGCGGAGATCGAGTCACGGCGCTTCCAGGTGCTGCAGCGCTGTTTGTTGACTGTGGGAGGGCGTCTCAGCTGGGAGGCGGGGCGGGCTAGCTACGGAGGACAACAATCATCAAAATGGAGGCGGAGGGGTCTGGGCGCCGATAGCGCTTGGGGAGAACGCAAATGCTGGGAAGAATTAGGCTAAAAATAAACTATGCAGATAGCGCTGGCAAATAAACGTGGAAGAAATGCAAAGCGGCGTCAGAACACACAAATATTAAACTATGACGATAACGCTGGCAGACTAACGTGAAATAAATGCAAATCGGCGGTCAGAGCACACAGAAATAAACTAAGCAGATAGCGCTGGCAAATAAATGTGTAAGTAGTTATGGGCAAAGAGCTGCAGTAACGATACCACGGCCTCAGGGGAGCGACCACTCTGCTGGGAAGCGGAGATCGAGTCACCTCTTGTCTTGCCCACTCGAGTCACTACTTGTCTTGCCCACTCGCAAGCGTGTCTTCTGAACATGTTTTCAGTGCTGCTGGTGGCATTGTAACTTCCAAACGGACCCGCCTCTCGCCCAAAAATGTGGAGAGGTTAACAATGATCAAGATGAATCAGCACCTCATACCACCAGATTACAACGTACGAGAACAAACGCCGGATGAAGACGAGGAGGACAGCAACTTAGATGAGGGAATTTGTTCTCTGTTAGGTGACACTGACCTACTCCAGCCTGAATTCGCAGAGTAGGGGGACAAACTCTTATTCTTATTCCCTGACACCGAGCCCTGAAAATGAGTCAATGAATCAATAACTTTCTTTTTCGTCCTTTTTCACTTTTATTCCTGTGTGTCTGTCTTTCTTTGTTTTGCACAGTTAATATAATTAAAACTTTAATCACCTAATCACAAAAACAAGCCCATCAGCAGAACTGTCTTCACTTGTTTGCTTATTGATTTGAAGGTGCTGCAGTCTGCATTCCTCAGGTTCACAAGTTCACAAGAACATGCTCTAATACCGGATAAAAGTGGTTTGGACCAAATTGGAGGCGAAATTCTTTTTGCTTTTTTGCTGACTTGCTTGCCTTTGAGGTGCTCTTTGGGGGGGTTCCGGGTGTTTGTGGGTGGGTTTTGGGGTCTGGGAGCACTGCTGGGGCAGTCTAATTTTGATTGCATTTGCTTTTCATGAAATCCGTGGTGGAAAATGGGAGTTATGACTAAGGGTGGGCGTAAAATCTGGTTCGCGGGTGAATTTGCGGATTTTCCGTGATTTCGCGATCCGCAAATCTCGCGAAATCGCGGTAAAATCCGCGAATCAGCGGGGCGAATTTTCAGCCAAGCAAGGGTTACAGCAGCAGGTGCAAAAGTTGAACCTAATTTCTTTGTAACCTTTTACAAAAGGGTTACAAACAATTTTACTTCAACTTGGACACCTGCTGCTAATTGCTTCCTGGCGCCTCGTTGCCTACTTGCAACTATTCTCTGACCCTGCTCTGACCCTTGAAGCAGGGTCAGAGAATAGTTACAAGTAGGCAACGAGGCACCTGTCCAAGGAATTAAACCTCATCAGGAAGCACTTACAGATATAAAAAATAGGAAGAAGGGAGAGGATGGCAAATACACCCATTTTGAGTTGTCAGGAGGGGTTAAACTAAAAGAGACCTTTACAGCACAATTTTCATATGCATTTTGCTAAAAATAAAAAGCTGTATGTTCTGTAGGGGCAACTCAGGAATCTGGCCCTTCAGAGATCCGGCCTCTCTTTCTTTCTCTCGTTCTCTCTCTCCCTCTCTTTCCCTATCTTTCTCTCTCTTTCTATCTATCTATCTATCTATCTATCTATCTATCTATCTATCTATCTATCTATCTATCTCTCTCTTCCTCTCCCATAAACGACTGCATGGGTAACTTCGCTATGCAAGCAGCTCGCGAAGACGCAAAAATCCCCGCGAACACGCAAAAAACCCCGCAAACACGCAGAAAACCCCGCGAACACGCAAAAAAACTAAAATCTGCAAATTCGTACAAATTCGCGAATTTTGCGGAATGCGAATTCGCAAATCCGCAAATTCGCGGATCACGAATTCGCAAAATTCGCCAATGCTTAACGACCTAGCTGCACAGCGTGTTTAGACCGAAGGCCGATAAATATTGTAAGTATGACATTTTCCTTTTTGGCTGTTTGGGGGTGTTGTGCTTTAATACCGGATAGAAGTGGTTTGGACAAAATCCATGAGGGAAAAGTTTTTGCTATTTCTGACATTTCGCTCAATGTAGCGTTTTCGGGGGTCTGTTTGGGGGGCTTCCTGGTGTTTGTGGGTGGGTTTCGGGGTCTGGGAGCACTGCTGGCTATTGATACTTTTGATTGCAAGAGGTTTGAAGCAAATCCATGGTGGCAGAGGGGAGTTAGGGCCTAGATGCAGAGCGCGCGCGGAGTGATTTTGGAAATTGCCATGAAAATGACTGTCCCCATTTTTGTACTTTTGCTTTTTGGCTGTTTGGGGGTCTTCTACTAATTTTCGCCTGGGTTGACGGCTCTGGGGCCATTGCTGGGAAGCTCTAATACCGGATAAAAATGGTTTTGGACCAAATCGGAGGCGAATTTATTTTGCGTTTTTGCTGACTTGCTTGCCTTTGAGGTGTTCTTTGGGGGGGTTCCGGGTGTTTGTGGGTGGGTTTTGGGGTCTGGGAGCACTGCTGGGACAGTGCAATTTTGATTGCATTTGCTTTTCAGGAAATCCGTGGTGGAAAACGGGAGTTATGACCTAGCTGCACAGCGCGTTTGGACCGAAGGCCGATAAATATTGTAAGTATGAGATTTTCCTTTTTGGCTGTTTGGGGGTGTTGTGCTTTTTTGTGGGTGGGTTGACGGGTCTTGGGGCATTGCTGGGAAGGTCTAGTACCGGATAGAAGTGGTTTGGACAAAATCCATGAGGAAAAGCCTTTTGGCACTTTTTGTAACTTAGGGTTCGTTAGGGTTAGCCCTAGCAGCAGGATTGCATGTGTTTCGGGGTGTTCTAGATTTTTGCAACTGAGTTCTGGGGTCTTAGAGCACTCGTGGGAATGTGTAATTTTGGTTGCAAGTGATTTGAAGAAAATCCATGGTGGAAAAGGGGGGATTTGGCATAGTTAAAGAAAGCGTTTGCCACTAATATTATCTATGGGGCCGGGCTCGTTAGGGTTAGCAGAATTTGTATTGCATGTGTTTGGGTGGGGGGCTGTTTGTGGGGGGGTTTGCGAGTCTTGGAGCGATGCTTGGTATGGATACTTTTGCTTTCTTGCAAGTGGTTTGAATACAATCCGCAGTGGGTAAGGGGGTATTTGGGCCTACTTTTACTTTCAAAGTACGTTTTGTTACCAGTTTTCTACTAGGCCTCGTTTTTTGAGATCTGATTGGGGGTCTTCTACATTTTTGCGACTGGCTTTAGTAAGGGTCTGGGTGGGAGCACTGCTGGGAAGGTCTAATTTTGTTCTAAAACACAGTTTACAGTACACATAGCTTGAGGGGAAAGATCCGCTAAATTAATTTGCCCATACTTATTTATCCTTCAAAAGGAGACTCAGACAGAGTACGCACTTTCAAAAATATTGTACTGTCTATTAGGAAACTCAAAGTGTGACTTTTTGCACTACACAGCGTACATACCTTATATTTATTTATCAGTGGTGTTCTAATATCACTTCCTGTTTTTCCATCAATAATTACAGGCCGGGTTTCAGTCTGTGCAATGGGAAAAAAAGGATGAAGTCAGGCTTCACATTAGCGAGCCGCAATTCAGCATCCGCCAGGCAGGCAGTGGACAGGATGTCTTCTGGTCACCAACATTGATGGACGAAGCGTCAGCTAGAATGGAGGAGTGCCGCTAATAAGAGGAATGATTTGATGCGTGCAACTTTCTTACCAAATTCAACAGGACAACTACAGCAACATACAGATACAGTATCCATTGTTTTCAAATTATTTTTGAAGTAATGTTATTGCTGTGAACTTCTATGAGTGTGACTCTGCATTTCTTGGATCTCTCTCTGTTTCTAAATTGATCCCTACAGCCATTCTATAGGTTTTACTTCGGCTATTTTTTAAACCTAATTTAATGTAAGAAGTGTTTCTCTGAGTGCAGAGATAGGCAAGTGAAAACGCTGCAGCACTGTACTGTCGCATTCTGTCATTCACGGTTGTCGAAAGTACTACTTACTTTTCAGTAACAATGCATGCAGTAGTGCATGCACTTCCTTTATGTCACTTAAAAGATTTATGGTTAGCTTTGTACCCAAAGATTTCTTTATCTTCAATTATTGTTTGTCCATGCTGTGCTTTTTTTTTCTTCTCTCAACAAAACTTACCCAAAAAGAAACCCCCATTCCCATCCATTTTCCAAACCCTAACCCTCTTCCCCCGGGCTGTGTGGTTTTGATTGATGTGTGACTAAATGACAGCAATAATTCCACACACTTTCTGGGGAGGATAAGGTCATAGCAACAGGCTGGTGAAGGAATCCGAGGATATATTCTAGACTTACTCAGCTTCAGTACTATTTCTTGTAGTAGTAGCCAATGTCAAAGAAATTCAACGCAAGTATTAGTTATACTTTCAATACTTACCATTTGTTAGGCTACATTGTGGCACTGTTCTAGTGTACTGTCACCTGCTATATTCTCTATCGTACCATTGTAATGCTCCAGTAAGGACAAAGCAGGTTTCATTTTCTTTTTTTCTATAGGCATGCAACTGCCACTGTGTCACACCACTAGTACCACCGCAATGAGGACATTTCATCCGCCCAGGATTGCCAACCTTAATCGCCATTTCCCGTGGAGCCAGCCCTGGGCCTAGCCCTACTTTCAAACACAAATTACAGGTAAGATAAGCGTTTGGTGGGAGGTAGTATAATGGAGTATTTGGAGAGACGAGAGATTGACGGTAGTACTACTAAGTCCTAGGACTCCTGAATTCACTTACTCTGTGAGAGGCACTTAGTGTTGAAAACATGTAGCCATTTACATTTAAAGGAAGAAAATGACACAGACTTAAGTTTCAGGAAAACAAACTTACTGTTAAACCCCCACCCACCAGACTCAAAAGCAGTAAAAAACAGGTATGCTCAGATAAAGTTTCAAAAAGTATATTTGTGTAGCCCTAACAAAATAATCTCCCACAAGACCCTCCCTAACCCCAACGATTGTCCTTCAAAAGTCCCCAAAACAACCCAACTCCTAATTCCCACCCCCCAAAAGTCTCTAAAAAAGGGGCAAGGGACACTACGGCAGGATGCTGTTCACTTTAGCGGCCAGGGCATCATACTCCTTGCGGAGGGTGGCATGGTCGGAGCGGAGGCACTCCACCAAGGTCTTATATGTCAGGACCTCCTGCTCCAGGTAGGACACTCTGAGGCATAAGCGGTGCTGGTGTGCCTTGCAACTCCTGTGGGGGGCAGCTGCTGTCTTTGCTGCTCGGCGGTGGCGGTTGGCTTTGGTAGCCCGGCTCCGTACCGCTGGAGCACTGCGCTGGCTGGCAGCCCGTGGGAGCACGGAGGAGGATGCAGCTGTCCCAGTGGATGTACCAGTAGACTGCGTGTCCTCCTCCTCCAGGGCCACCAGCCGCCGATATACGGCGACAGTGGCATCCAGCCTCCGTTGCCGGGCCATTCGAGCCAGCTCCTTCCTTGTTGGTTTGTTTGATTTGGAAGGAGCAACTATATGAAGAAAAAAAGACATAGTCTGTAACCAATGCTCCTTAAGATTAACACAAAATGATTGAGCAGAAAGTTGTGTCACAGTACAACTAGCAACTTGAAAGCACAGTACATAACTATTGAGGCCAGTATCTATCTAACCTCCCACTTCTTCATCCTTGCTCTAACATTAGTGGGAGTTTAAGGAACAAATTCTACGAGCACTATGGACTTCCATTACAGTCGACTATGACAGTACACCAGTCTTATTTTTCTTCTTCTCTCTTGTTTAGGAAAATTGGTACGTTATCTTATGCAAGCCGGCATAATGCCAGCGCAGTGAACTTGCACCCGAGAAAAACAGACGCACACCATGATGAGTGAGACAGACTTGCGTTACTGTACCGGTCCAGTACATGCAGTTGGTGAAGCTCTTACTTTTCTATTACGGGTGGCACTGAGAATACTCTGTTAACAGGGCTACTGCTTAATTAAATTAACTTTCACCCTACAGTGCAAATGAGTACTAGAAAAGGAAAATGAAGAAGCTAAATAATCTGATTATCTATCACTTCACATGGGATGTATTTGATTACATATGGGATGGCTTTAAGTGCTTTGCTTTTTATTGAGTGAACAGTGATACACCCACACATGAATGACGTACTACTACTAAACTAAACTTATTAAGAGAGGTAGGGAGTGTGCGGTGTTACATGCTCTTCAAAGTAACACTTAGTTCATCCAGTGACCGTCTACTCTCTCTAGATACACATATGCTATCTAAGAGTCAGATAGTACCATGATCCAGGCATCCATCCATTCAAAGTATATGCGCACATACAGTTTCTGTTTCACCTACCCAGGCTGTTCTCCTTCCACCCATCCTTGCTTCATCATTCACCCAGCCATGCACCATACCATATTCTTTCCTACCCAGCCACCTCGGGGACCAAGCAAACACATATCATTCTTCTTTGCCAGTCATCATTAAATTTCTCGTCCTTCCACACTTACTTACACCCTTCTTTCGCTTTTCGTTCATCCCATCCATCAAGTTCATCTCAGATCTGATTGGGATTCTTCTCGCCAAAAACTTCACAGCTAAGTCGAAGTACATTTAGAGGAGGCTACTACCTGGTTGATTTATAATACACCCGTGCAGAAAGCACACTCGGCAGTCTTCAATCTCAATAAGTAAGGAATATATAGCTTACCTCTGCCCGCCACCACCGTGTGAACCCTCACAGGCACATTGGTGTCGTCCGGCACTTGCACCGCCTCCTCCCCAGAAGTGACCTCCTCGTCCAGCACCACCACCTCCGCGCTGGCCCCGCCACCAGATGTTCCACCTACAAAGTACATTTAAGAATGCTAGAATACACCACTCACTACTATATAATATTTGGTCTAGGAATAAAGAAATGTGAAAAAAAACAGAAAACAATGTAATAATTTGTGACTGTCTACTCTAAAGTAAAAATGTCCCTTTTTCCAGGGAAGGCTGTTGTCTTGCTGCACTTTTTGGCACAACTGATGAATGCTTGCTTTTTATTTTTAACACGCACCACTTTTTCTCCTAACAGACAGAAGCTTGACTTCTAAGAACACGAGCAAGATCAAGTTCAAACCAGGTGAGAGCTCGGCTCGACCACAAGAAATGTGTTCAATTAATCGTCAGCACTAAGCACTTTTCCATTTTCAGTTAAACGTTTAGTTTTATGACAAACTTGATTTTAATAAATGTGTTTACTTTTAATAAAGCTTTTAAACTTAAATAGACTCTGTGGTTTTTGGTCCTCCAGACTAGAGTGGCTGAGCTAAAGGTTTTGCAATTTTTGCAAGCATGAGTCCGTGCCTCTGACACTTCTTGACTCTGACACCGTACTCTTGTCCTGCGTTGGATAATCATCATTGGGGATCAATCATTGGTGACTTTGGGAGCTAAATGACTCTGCCACACTATCTAGTCAGTAAGGAGATTGGGGGTTCAACTACAAAGTCTGTTATCACTGAGGTATGTGGAAAGTCTAACAGCGCCTATTATAATTGATAAGCTAAGCAATGCATTATTTAGTGTCCATAGTTCTGTTTGTGCAGATTTGTCCCTGCATCAGTAGTAGAATGGAGTGTCCTCCTATCCAAACCAAAAGTAAAGTAGTATCTTATTCTTTCTTGGTGGTCATTCACCTTTTTATTGTTGGCAATTGTCAAAGCATAAACATTTAGAAGACTTGAAAAGACATTATGGACAATCCCAGAGGACTGCACTCAGTGCATAGAGCTATTGCTGACTAGAATGGGAGTCCAATGGAATTGCCAAATGTGCAATCTTAGTTAGCTACACAGACAGACTAATAAGAATAATCTAGTAATACCACAGGGAGTCGTCATAGTCGAGGCAGGATAAGAATTTAGATACAGTCTACAAGAAGATCAAAGACGATTTAGAAAAAATCGAATGATGAACGCTAGGAAAAAATAGGTACTCTATATTAAAATTAAAACTTACCGGGGCCAGCAAAGCAGCCCTCGTCTGCCCGATCCTGGCCTTGCACAGCAGCAGCAGCCTCCTCCTCTGTCCTCTTGACCCTGGGGGGAGCTGATGTACAACATGAAAGAAAGAAAGACCAGAAAACATGGATGATATTTGTCAACCAAATCAAACATTTCAAAAGAACAATAACAAAATATTTTGGCGAAATAGCAAACAGACAAGTATTCCAGGGGATATATTGACCTATCTCATGTGGTCTACTACGATATTAGTATTGCTTGATTTGCAGACCGTCGACTTACAAAGTTATGTAACTCACTAAACAAACTACTAAAAAGGTTCGCCTAGGACTGGCAGGCAGCAGTCCGCAGCACGCGAAGTGACAGACAAAGTCCATTGTGATTGCAGATCAGCGACAACACTAAAAAGTTTGCTACTACATTAACCAGTCATTAAAATACTCAAACTATCAATCCACCACCACTATTTCTTCTTATTGCCAGGTGTACAAAGGAAGGACTGGACTTGAGTCTGTAGGGGCTGATTTAGAAGCCCCTTGCGGCTCTTTTGCTCCATTGTTGCGTGACTTTTGTGATGCAGCGGCAGAACAAAAGAGGCGCCATGGTGCGGCGTATATTAACAACGTGACGCATATGGGAGATGCATCACGTTGTAAAGCCCTGCACCATCAGGGGGCATTCCGGCGCAAGGGAGGGCGTTCCTGCGCAGGAACGCATCCTAAAAGTGGCTGAGGGAAATCTACAAGATTTCAATCAGTCACTTTGAGGACAATGATGCGTGACTCAAACCCTGCGCCTGCTTGAAGAAGACATACGGCTTGACACAGCATTGGGGAGATACGGCACCCGAGAGCATTGCTGGAGCTGTGCCATCGTTGCGACGCAAGTCCAGCAATGCGCCGCCTTTACGGCACAGATGCGTAACGCTTCGGTGACGTTTTGGGCCCATGGTGCGTCGCATTGTAAATACGGCGCACCATGGGTGGGGGTGGCGTGGCGCACAATTACTGGCGCATCCCTGATACTTTGCAGGGATGCGCCGGTAATAAAAAATCTGACCCTTAGTGTCTAGCAGCATTACGCAGTTCTTTAAACTACACTCATACATAATTTCACAGGCCAATTAAATGAACACAAAATCGAAAACAAATAAGCATAGTAACAACGCTACTGAGAAGGAGAGCAGTGCACCTGAAATGCACAGAACATTTTGAAATATAATTTACCTACAAAGTAATCAGCAGCATTATTGCTCTTGGTTAAAAACAAAAATTTGCAATATAATAACACACAGAGCAGGAGAAAACAGAGTAATAAAGAAATAGCTACTACTACTCACCAAGCGCGGGGATCTCAAGGCCGAGCAGGTCGAGCAGATCGCGTTCCCGGTCCAGGAGATCCGTCCAACGGTGGGTGGCCTGGTTGTAGGTGCGCCGGACCCGAGATTGTTGGTACATGGACACACCTTCTCCCACCGCTTCCGGCGCTCCCGGAGCCCGTAGCCGCTTGCGATCCTGCCGCCTGCCATGAGGGTCCTGGGGAGGCGGCGCTGAACATAATAAACTAGTGCGCCCACCTCCTCCGCACTGAAGATCTCCCGGGCTGTGACCTGCTCCCCCCTCAAACGCCCGCACGGGAGCCGGGCACAGGGTGCGGGACCCTTCCCTTTCTCAGGATGCTTCCCGGCTCCCTTTACCATGGTCTGGGCTGAAAGGAAGCTAAATAATAAAGAAGAAATGGAATAGGGAAGAAGAAAAGAAAAGAGTTTAAAAAAGTATTTTAAAATTAACCAAAAGTAGCAGAAAACACAAAAATATGGAGCTAGAAAAATAGAGGGATAGATAATAAGTAAAAGAGATTAAAAAAACTTCAAACAAGCAAAGGATGGCAGAGATTCAGAGAGGATACAGAAAACATGCCCAGAACCATAGCAATGAATGAGAAACAAGATGGCCGTGCCCATTCACGACCGCGTGGGTAAGTTCGCGCAAGATTTTCCTCACGATCACACGCGAAATTGTACTAGCGAGCCGCACACTTTGCGAGATTACACATCGCGCCCGGAAACGGAAATACGTCATACAAACAAGATGGCCGCGCCCGTGAACAACCGCGAGGGTAACTTTGCGCCGTTGCGCTACAAGCGGCTCGCTAAAAAGCACATAACCTTGCGAACTAACACGCCGCAAAAAAACAAATTGCATATTCGCACGAATTCACAGCTTCCGAATTCGATCTCGCGCGAGTTCGAGACCCGCGAATCCCGCGAAATTGCAGAAAAACGAGTTTTGCAAAACTGAAAGCACTCAGCAGGTGCAAAAGTTCAAACTCATCATTAGTAATCATTCCCTGTAGTGCTTCCTGACTGGGGCCCCGCCAGAGTTCAGTTGCTAGTTGCAACAATTCTATGACCCTGCTCTGACCCTCACAGCAGGCTCATAGAATAGCTACAAGTAGGCCACAAAGGTCCTCGAAAAAAAAATTGCACTGCAACAGAAAGCAAATTACAGATAAGGAAGCAGGTGCCAGACTGGAATTTTAAAACAGTGACACATTAATAAATCAACCCCAAATTAATTCATGTCAGTTGAAGCAGGGCAGGTGTGCTTGCTTTCCCCCCCCATAATCTACAGTGATGAACCAGAGGGTGGCATTGATGTACCAGAGGGTGGCATGGGTGAAACAGGGTGGCAGTGGTGAAACAGAGGGTGCTGTGAACCTGTGATGATGAACCAGACGTAGAAACAACATAGTCGCGACCGTTGCGAGCCGACAAGTAAGTTCGCAATTGCAAACTGGTACAAAACCCTCGCGAACTGGCTGAAACCCTTGCGAACACCCAAAAAAATAAATAATCCGCAAATTCGCGAGATTTCGCGAATTTTGCGGATTGCGAGTTTGCAAATACGCAAATTCGCAACCGCCAGATTCGCAAAATTCGCCCATGCTTAGATACAGGCCCCAGAAAGAGGTGGTGCCAAGTCATCAGTTCCTGGTATTGGTGATGATAAGCCTCTGATCAGAGCCTGCATGGTAAACTGTAGGTCGCTCCCCAAACATTCAGAGGACATTTGGCTCTCTCTTGAGTCCAATCTCTGGGACCTGATGTTTCTAACAGAGACCTGGCTAACAGAGACATCTTACCCTGATATTCTGCTTGCACTACCTGCTGGTTTTAAAATCTCCATGGTCAATCGTGCGGATAATAGGTGGGGAGGAGGCCTAGCTATTATCTTAAAAGACTCACGGGAGATCTCATGTAAAAAAAATTAGAACTTGGGGTCAATTGAGGCCATGTCTTTTTCCATTAAAATCTCTCCTAGGCTTACTCTTGCAGGCATCCTGGTCTAGCGACCTCTGGACTCACCATCTGTTCACCTTTTGAAATTGGGTGACATTATAGCCAATCTCTCTTTGAGACACGTGAACCTTATGGTTCTTGGCGATTTTAATGTGCATATGGACGATGCGGATTGCGCTCTGGCACTCCAAGTGGCAGATATGTTGGACTAAATTTAACTCAACTGGTCCCGGCCCCCACTCACCAAGCAGGACACATGTTGGATCTCATCTTTTCCTAACAATTCCACACTTAAAGTTGAGGCTCCCCTGCCACCAACTTGGTCGGACCACTGGCTGGTTCCGTTCAGCCTCTCGAGAAGAGGTGGGAAATACAGCTCTAATCCTGTATTTGTGAAGAAGAGAAACTGGAAGAAGGTTTCCCTTGAGTCCATAGGACCCTCTCTTCAGAACACCCCGTTTCTGCTGACAGGTGACCCCAGCATGGATGCAACCTCCTTTAATGAGTTGGTTACTACCTCCTTGATACCATTGCTCCTATTAAAACGGTAAAACTCGCTAGGAAAAAGCCTTCCGCTCCCTGGTTCTCTTCAGAGCTCTGCTTAGAGACAAGCGCCTGTAAAAAGCTGGAGCACATCTGGCGAAAAAATTACAACCTAAATATGTATAAAACGACTTTAAAAAAATGTCACGCCCTCAAATGTTT
Organism: Lissotriton vulgaris; assembly: GCF_964263255.1. Classification (NCBI taxonomy): domain Eukaryota; kingdom Metazoa; phylum Chordata; class Amphibia; order Caudata; family Salamandridae; genus Lissotriton; species Lissotriton vulgaris. Next base: position 1,865,240,732 of record NC_141693.1, on the reverse strand, counting down.
GGCTATCATGAATTACTTAGCCAACCAAATTAAAGAGTCGGATAACTCATCCAATGAAGTCTGTAAGATAGTGCAAGACTATATGAAACCTCAAGCCACAATGAACACTATTAAGCCTTCAGCTGACCCATGTAGAGATTTGTCAAGCTTTTTCCAGGAGACGGTTAATTCTATATACTCTTCCTTCGCTGTGTCAGAGGCTTGTTCTACCTCTTTTTTGGCTCCTGATTTTCCCTGCTCCTGGTCTGAATTTCGGCTTCTCTGCCTGGCATTGTCCCTGTCAGACCTAGGGAAAACTAAATCAGGCTCGCCTCTTGATCCTTGTCCAGCTAGAATTTTTAATCTGTTAGCTCCTCTGTTTAATCCTCAATTAAATATTATCTGGAATGCATCTTTAATATCAGGCAGCTACCCATATGCATGAAAAAAAGCATTTGTTTTGCTGATTCTTAAAAAGGAAAACTCAGATCCTGGTATACTTAGGAACTTTAGGCACATTCCGCTCCTGCAAAAATTCTGGAGAAGGAAGTTCAGAGGCAGCTATCTGACTTCCTGGAGTCTAATAACCTTCTTCATGACTCCCAATTGGGTTTCAGGACAGGGTACAGCACTGAGACTGCTCTGCTGGAAGTGGCGGAAACCATCCGAGAATCCCTAGGCCATGGTAGATGTGCCATGCTTGTGCTGTTGGACCTGTCCGCAGCCTGTGATACGGTCTCTCATTCGATTCTTTTAGAACGTCTAGCACAGCTGGGTACCTCAGGGACCATCTTGAACTGGTTCCATTAATTTCTGGATATGCGGTCTCAGCAGGTGTTTCTGCGCCCTCATGTCTCCTCTTCCTGCCCCATCGTATGTGGAGTGCCTCAGGGTTCCTCATTTAGCCCCACCCTGTTTAATGTCTATCTCGCTCCTTTGTCATCTGCAGTGGAACACTGCGGAGTGAGAATAAAATCATATGCTGATGATACGCAGCTTGTGTTTTTATTTAAACACACTGCAAAGGCTGCGTTTGGCAGCTTCAGGCATTACCTAGCCAAAATTAACTTCTGGATGAAGGTCAATTGCCTGAAATTAAATGTTGACAAAACAGAGGTGATGTTTTTCAATCAACCTTCACCCCCTCCGGCAGATCTCTGGTGGCCGATGCAGCTGACCCCCTCTCCCAACTCTGTCAACTCAGTCAGAAACGTAGGCTTTACTTTCTTTCTAAACTGTCATGTAAGGCCCAGATTGGTGAAGTATCCAGAACGTGCTTTTGGAAACTCAAGACCTTGCAGAGATTTCTCCACCTGCTGCCGATGGACTACCGGGCTACAATAGTCCATGCTCTCATAACATCTCAGCTGGACTACGCCAACAGTTTGTACCTGGGTCTACCCGCCTATATAACCCAAAGATTGCAGACAGTACAGAACGCTACAGCTAGGTTCATTAGAAATGTGCCCCTCCGACATCATATTTCTCCTCATTTACGCAGCCATCACTGGCTTCCGGTGAAAAGGAGAATCGACTTCAAGGCACTGTCTCTTGCCTTTAGAGCCACAAGAGATAGAGGTCCAGGATACTTAAAACAGAGACTTCAGAAATACCATCAGAACAGGACCTTGCGATCCAACTCTCAGATGCTTCTCCACACCCCTCGCTTTTGCTAAAGCCAGGATCGGTGGGCGAGCCTTCACTGTAAGAACAGGCACACTCTGGAATGCTATGCCTAACTTACTGCGCAAAGCAGAACCGGAATCCTTCTTCAGAAGGCATTAAAAACTTGGTTGTTTGATTTGCCCTAGCCAGTCCCATTTCTCCCTGTCTGAACCGCTGCTACTCAGCGCCGGGACATGGCCGTTGGTGGTAGCTGAGCGCTCTATAAATGTTATGGTATGGTATGATAAATAAAAACACAGACCGGGAGCACTGAGTCCTTGTTGAGATGGAGTCAAATGATAACCTTATGCAGGTGCTTTTCCCCCATAATACAAAGTGCTCAGGGTGGTTGGAGGAGAGGGACAGGGAGCAGGGTTGGATTGGGATAAAAAATTGGCCCAGGCACCCTAAAAAAAAGTTACCCAGATTTGCAGATTACATATTTCCAAACACTGCTTCAGTGTTTTAAGTGTTAAAAAAAAGTAGGAGGGGTGGTTCTATAAAAGTTGGCCCTGAATCATAGCCACCGAGCTCCGGACATCCATTGATCACCTCGCCGGTCCATCCAGCATCGCCTCCCAAGACCGCAAATCCTGCTTTCCAACTTCCCTGGAGTACGTACATCAACCAAGATCATCGCTTCGTACATTGTCACCGCGCTTCTCCTCGTTCTGTCTGGCCTCTCATGTCAGGCCGAGAATAGAGCTTTGATTAGCTCAATTAATTTTTCTGTGGCGGTTCGACCACCCGATTCCTCCTTAATTAGGTACCAAATAAACTCAGGCTCGTATTATAATTGTCCTGATGATGATCCTAGTATTGTGTTAAGGATCGAAGCGTCGTCGACTTGCTAAAACACCTTGAACATCAATCTATTTGATAAATCAGTGCGACGGATGTCGTCTCTAAGCTTGTTCTAACCATTTGCATTATGCACAAGCTGTTCTTGTCTTGCCTGAATTTTTTTTTAAATGTACTTGTTATGTGACTATGTAGGACGCAGGACTGTGTCCAACTTTGTTGTTGTGTGTTTAACATTTTTGCCTTGATCATCTATTAAATTCACTGTCCAGCTGGACAGTAACAAAATAGCACTGATTCTAGTCTATATTAATTACATTTCTATTCTAGCTTCTTCACAAGGACCACTGTTTACTGAAAATGCTGACACCCAAGGTTCTTGTTTACATTGTGGGTTCCCTTGTCTTTTTTGAAATCTATAAAAGAGGCATGTTTTCTTAACTTCACTAAGATAAAAAAAAATGCAAGAGTTGCCAGGTTTCTGTTTTTATGGATTAGTTCACAATGGTGACCCACACCTGAATATAAGTGAGGACACTTCTGCTCAGGCCCTCAGCCTCTGCTCAATCTGCATACATTAATAGGTCACCCAGCGAGAGACTTGGAATAACACCTCCACTCCGGCGGTAAAAGGGAGGTAATAGAGGCCAATCTGCCCCGGAAAGGCTGCTCAGGCCCCAACTGGGCCGGTGGCGGCATCTGAACTGCACAGACACAGCCCATACCGATCATCACGTTATCCAAAAAAGCAGCAAATAGGTGGCTCTCCGATACCGGCCCATTGCCCATTCCCTGAGTGTCCGCCTTACCAATTCAACCCTGACAAGGAATGGAGAAAGGGGGAATAAATAAAACGGGTTAAAGAATTATGAAGAAAGTTGAACGGAAGTCAGCTGTCAAGCTTCGCAGGCCCATGCGTCATGGGCTGCTCCAGCCCAGGTTTTTAGGTTTTGCTTGCGCTCTCTCTTCGAAACATGCTGTATTCATATAATGGCAGCAACCACGCTTAAGCTTTTAACATCTTAAGCTAAAGCTTGAGTGTCGCGATTGTTTCAAAAGTAAAGAAATAGAAAAATATGTTTTTTTCTTTTTCTTTGCTTTGAACCAATCGCGGCACCCCCGCTTTAGCTTAAGATGTTTAATGCTAAAGCATGGATGCAGTTACTGTAACGAAGTAAATAAATAGGAAAAAAGGGCTTGCCAGACATTTTTTTCCTATTTGTTTACTTTTGTTACAATTGTGGTACTCACTCTTTAGCTTTACACATCTTTTTTTTTTCCTTTGAGGCATTACCATCTATTTTAATGAAAAATTTTGTCCTTGGTGATGATTTGTGAGGAAATTAACTTTCGCTTGTGGCGTAGAATAATTAGACCATTTACAACATTTGGAAACTTTACACATCTTAAGCTAAAGTGCGGGTGCCTTGTTGCTTCAAAAGCAAAGGAATTGAAATAAAATGTTTTGAAGCAATTGCAGGATCCACACTTAAGCTTAAGATGTGTAAAGCTAAAGCACGAGTGCAGTTATCCATTTGCAATGCAATAGCTCTCGCATTACTGAAAGTTTGAGATATTGGTGTTGCATTAATATTAGTAACGCCAACAGGTTAAACTTTCAGTAATGTGAGACCTATTGCATTGCAAATGCTTGTTTCTTTTGAATTCTGGGTCTTGTAGTCCTGTTTTATAATGAAATAAACAAAACCGCAAGTCCCACTATTCAAAGAAATAACCTGGACTAGAGCAGCACATCACTCATGTACCTGGGAAATTTGGCAAGGTTGGGAACTAAATAGAGGGAAAAGTAGGGAGACGGGTGCCTGGACTTGGCATTATGACAAGGGGGTAAAGCATGAAACAGAAAAGATGCAGGACAGGGAGGAAATCATCATATTCTGGTGTCCAGTAGTGAGTAGGTTATCCAGCACTTGTTTTCCTCAACATTCTGGTCCTTGTAGTTTTCATTTCTAGCACAGGAGTGCCAAGTCAAAAGGAGTGGGTGGGCTGCAACATGCTAGTTTGTCATCTATAAGAGAAGATGAAACTGGGGGACAGAAGGAAAGAGAAAGCTGAAGTGAGGGAACAGAACTGACATAAAAGAGGAGGAACAGGTGTAGTGGGGTTGAGGGAGTAAGGAAAACAGGAAAAGCAAAAGGAGATTGGTGCAAGCATACAGAGAACGGAGGGTGGGTGAGAGGGGCTGGGGAAATCACAGACAGCAGTTATGGACTAGGGGAGAAACACAGGGGGGAAGCAGTTGGGGAAAACAGCTGAAAAAGACAAGCAGTCTCGTAGAGTGCTTAAACAAACAAGCATTTGCAATGCAATAGGTCTTGCTTTTGCGAGAGTTTGAGCTATTGGCATTGTAAATGACAATGCCTTTTATTTATGCGTTTGAAAATCTGCAAGCTGTGCCTAAATAGGCACTTTTTACTTATAGTCCTTGCTTATGAGAAGCAAGGCTGGCAGTCTCCTTTACTGCAAGCCTTGCTTCTCGTAAGAAAGTACTATACATACAAAGTGCGTGTTTATGCGCCGCTTGCAGGTTTTGAAAACAAATTAATAAAAGGCATTGTCATTTACAATGCCAATAGCTTCAACTCTCGCAAATGCGAGACCTATTGCATTGCAAATGCTTGTCCCCATTTACCCCGCTTTATTTAGACAGTGTTATTTGCGCCTGATGTTCCCCCCTGTTCTGAGGATTCGTTTGTTCTCAATACAATGCCATTTATAACACACTGCTGCCTCCTAAGAGGCATCCTGGTGCTAGGGGCAAGGGTCAGCTAAGTCATACACCAGAGAACTCAACCAGATTCAGGTTCCAGGCTAGCGAGAATTAGAAAGCAACGTTTTCAGATTCCGGCTAAAAGCGGTTTCTGACGGGCTGAGGTGCAGACTGTGAGGAAGAGAAAGAAGCCCAAAGCTTGGAGATGAGGCATGCCTGGTCCCTCCATTGCCTCTGTGGTCTTCTCCTCTATCCCCTTGGTGGTTCTCGATGCCCCTGCTCAACTGCTCACGTGATCTACATATGGTCTGGTCCCACTTCCTATCCACAGCTCTTGCACCCATGCCTAAAAGCTTCTCTGTCATGTCTACTGAGATACACCTACATGACAGTACCTTTTGAGGGAGGTGGGTGGTGCATGATTTTCACTATTTCTCCTGCAAGTGTCCAGTTGCATATATTGAGGAACATTGACTAGAATCTAGAAAGCTCTTACTGGACCTGCGAACCCCTCTCCGGAACAGAGTTAATTGCCATATATGTGTGTGTGAGGTAGCAGCTTAAGTGAGGAGCAGCTGAGTACTTGCGATGGCGACGGTGCTCTGAAAGGGCTACTGAGCGCTGCCGTGGAGCCCACACTGCACAGCAACACCTACCTGGAACTGCGCTCACAATTTGATATATTTTTATGTTATTTTAAAGTGAGTGAGAAAGGCCATTATTTTTATCACACAGGCTAGGGAGCCACTGACACATACGGTGTTATATTGACATCCATTACCTGTTAGTGCTGCTTAGAGATTTCACTTTTTTATTTTATTTTGACATCAATTTTCCAAATTGTAAGGCTTAATCACAAAATAAAATATTTCAAGTTGAGAGGGAGCCTACCCCTTATTGTCCGCCTGGTGTTTTATTGATGAGGAGGGAGCCCACTCCGCGTTTCGCTGCCGCAGCCTGAGCTGTTCTGGAAGCCTTCTCCGGGATGCTCTCAGCACGACCCGGAAGTCAGGCAACCTTGCTTGGGACATGGGTGGGGCATGGAGCGTGCGGCCAGAAGTGTCTGGGGCTCCCTGAGCTGAGGAAGCCCCACGTGTTGCAGCCCATGTGTAGGAGAAGTGAGGCAGGAGCCCACCCTGCCTTCGTGAATGCCGCATGGTGCGGCCGGAGCAGGATTTCAGGAGGGGCTTCTGTGAGCAAGATGGAGCCCCGCATGTTGCTGCGCCACAAACAGTGACCGGGTGAAGAGGCGAGTCCCCCCTGCCGTCGAGTAGACCAGCCGGGGAGCAGCGCAGAGTCCCCACAAGAGCCTGTGAGTGGGGATGAGCGGGAGCCTGCAGGTGGTTAAAGAGGCAACCTGTACGTGGTCACCGGCTGGCTGATAATGCATGCAGCTGACAAAGCGCGCCACGCCTGGACAGGACATGTGCACGCCTTTGATGCAAGCAGGAGTTGTGATAACGCCGCAAGCCGTATGCGTGCACATCTCCTGTCTGTTAAGCTTTGGCACAGACAGTCGATGTGCAAGCGTACAGCTTGTGGCGTTATTACAACTCCTGCTTGCACCATACACATGCACATCTCCTGTCCAGGCCTTGCCGTACGCGTGCACATGTCCTATCCCCCTTCGCAAAGCAAGTTGGCAACAATAGATCTTGCCTAGGCGTGCAGCACATGGCGCTGCATCGCTAGGCGAGACCTAAAAGGAGCACCTGAAAAAAGTGAGCAATTGAAGGACACAGTAATGCGTCCATGCTCTAGGGAAGGGACAAACACACAAAGATGAAAGCAGCCTGTGGAAGCTGCTGAATAGAAAGCAAACACATGAGAGTGACAATGAAGCCACTCTAGGCAAATGGGCGGCCTCTTAGCCTCCTGCAAGGTAACAATAGGTCTTACAAGAGTTTTCTGATGCTTTATCTTATGTGAGACCTATAAAAGATGATAAAGAATGGAGAGAAGAAAGCATTGGCAAAGTATTGTCTCACCAGCCCTGGCACTGAAATACACTTTATTTTAGGCAGATGTGCACGTGATCAGTATAATCTCCATTATTCACAGTGACCTATGCTGTATGTGATTGTGGATGCAAGCAAAAGGCACACATTTCCTGCAGAAAATCAATGGAGGTGTTTTCCTCTTTCTATGTGTGTGCTGAAATTGTTATTTCTCCTTGTTCCGCCTCCCCTGGGGAGGCGTACAGTGTTTTCTTTTGTTGTTTTTTCTTTTTTAGTCCTCATTCTGCCAATGGGCTATACTCTAAGCATGGGCGAATTTTGCGAATCTCGCGTTCGCGAATTTTGCGGATTTGCGAACTCGCAATCCGCAAAAATCCCCGAATTCTCGCGAATTTGCGGGGTTTTTTTGTGTGTTCGCGCGGGTTTCTGCCAGTTCGCGAGGGTTTTGTACAATTTCGCAAACGCGAACTTACCTGTCGGGTCGCAAGTTTTGCGAACTTGTTGTTTCTACGTGTCCAGCCTGTTTGGGACACTCTTCTTCATCACTGCCACCCTCTGTCACCACTGCCACTCTCTGACTACTCATGCCACCCTCTGGCCCACCCATGCCACCCTCTGTTTCATCACAGCACCCTCTGGTTGTCCAGTGTACATTATTGTGGCAAAGCAAAGCACACCTTCCCTGCCTCAAGTGACCTGAATTAATTTGGGGCTGATTAATGTGTCACAGAATATTTTTTTAGCTGGCACCTGCTTCCTTAGTGCTTCCTGATTAGTGATCTTTTGCACTTGCTAAGTGCTTTATTGTTGCAAAATTAGTTACAACACCTGCCCTGCCCCAACTGACAATAATGAATTAGGGGCTGATTAATGTGTCACTGTTGGATTTGAACTTCCAGCCTGGCTCCTGCTTGTCTCCCTTAGCTGTAATTCAGGACCTTTGTGGCATATGTGTAACTATTCTGAGGGTCAGAGCAGGGTCACATAATAGTTGCAAGTAGGCAACTGAGCTCTGGAGGGGCCCCTCAGGAAGCACCACAGGAAATGGACAACTAATGATGAGCTTGAACTTTTGAACCTGGTAAGTAGTTTCAGTTTTGCTAAGATCGTATTTCTGCAATTTAGCGCTTATTCGCGGGGCGCGAAGTTGAACTGGGAAGCCGCGAACTCACGCGAACAGTGCGAGCAAGCCATAAAATCCGCTGCTCGCAGATTTGCGGATTTCGCGGGAAATTCGCGAATCTCGCGGATTGCGAATTTACCGAAAATCCGCAAAATCCACGAGCGGAACGGATTTTCCGCCCATACTTACTATACTCCCATCCTTCTCTGGTGAACCAGGCCAGGTTGGAGTCATTCCACTCAAGAGAGAGCAGCCGCTTCCACTTCCACCCTTCCCTGGAGTGCCCGTAACACAGAAGAGAACAGGACCGACGGCTAAATATTTGCTTAATCATAGGACCTCAAACTTTTGAGACCAGTCCACCAGCTTAGGCCATACTTTCTCTCGACTGTTAGGATCATGAAGCAGGTACTGTTTATTTATATATATAATACTTTTTTTCTTTTGCATCCCAGAGAATAAGGTGGAACATCCAACTTCCACCATTTGCAAATCTCTCGTCTTCCTAAAAGAATTACACAGAAACTAATTCTTGAATCCAGCCTGCTAATCCCAGTATCATTATTTTGCCAGATTCCAAAAACCTCCAAAGCATGACTAACCCTCACTGTTATGCCTGTGACTTCGATGAGAAATTTACAGACCTCAAACCAAAACTTCACAATAGCTGGGCATGTTAAACAAATATCAGCTACGGGACTACATCTTGGGCATTCATAATGTGTCCCTGAGAGTTTCTCTAATCATGCTGGGGACCAATACACCTGGGGCCTCATTTATGAAAAGTGACGCATCGCTGCGTGAAAACAGCGATGCGTCACTTTTCACTGCGCACTCCTTACGACATTCCTGATGCGTCATATTTAAAGTGTGACGCATCATGTCGCAAGGAGTTACAGATAAGTCAGTATTTCTGACGTATCTGTAAGCGCAAAAGTGACGCATTGCTGGAGTGTGTCATAAAAGTGACGCAACTCCAGCAATGCGTCCTTTCACATGGGGAAAGCCCCATGTGAAAGGGCTTGCGTCAGTCTTACGCCTGCTGTTAGGCAGGCGCAAGATTTTGGCGCAACAGCGTCCTAAAAGTGACGCAGTGAAATCTCATAGATTTCACTGCGTCACTATTACGAGGCTTTTTGTGGGGGAACGCCCCCTCTGCATACATTATACCTGACGCAGGTATAATGTGGCGCAGGGGTTTAAAAAGTGACGCATCTACCTAGATGTGTCACTTTTTAAATATGGCGCAATGAAGTGCATTTTTTACACCGCTGGTGCGTCACAAAAAGTGACGCACAGGCGGCGCAAAAATGACGCAAGGCCTTCATAAATAAGGCCCCCTGTAAGCAGTGAAGAGGTGGTTGCGTTTTAGATAGGCAGGTTTGACAGTTTCTCTGAGCGTGGCAAAGGAAACTTCCATGCTTCCCTCAAATTTATAGTCTGCATTTCCTCTCCCCAAAGCCTCTGAATATCTCCGTCTAGGTCGTCTTTTGCATTAAACAGAGTATGATACCATATAGCTACCTCCTTCTTAACTGTGCCAGTTCTTATTGTTGATCTAACCAGGTATCGTCCTCCTCTTCATTCCATTCTTGACATCTCCACCACGCAGAGCGCTGATAGTATTTAAACCTGGTAAGTTGGCCCCCTGTAATAGAGTTCAAGATTTCCCAGTCCACCAACTCGTTACCCAACTTCAAATCTCCCTAGCAAGAAATACCTGCATTCCTTAATGGAAGGCTAAGTGAATCATTTAAACACTCAGGGGTCCCAGGAGATTCCCAAATCGGGGCCCTAGATGAATAATAGGGAATTCCATTTTTTTTCCGAATTAGAACCCATACTTTCAGCGTCCCCAATAGAATATTCAATCTAACTTTTTTGAAGAACTTTGGGTCTCCAAACTTAAACAGAAATTGGTCTTGGCCCTCCCTCAGTTCGCCGAGCATTGTTCCAAAGAGAGTTCCTATGGTAGAGCTGTCAACTTGGTTTAGGAGCATCCGACAGTTCTTAAAGATAAACGGATACCCATATGTCATCAGATCTGCTAGGGCAAGAGGCGTACAGTGTTGATGCATTCGCAGGCTTACAGATTTTTGTAAATCTGGGACTGCGTCATAACCCATGGGAGTTGCGTGGGAAAACCCACAGCAACCCCCATGGAATACCTCATTGCCATAAATTAAGGCATCGCAGCACTTTGAGCTTCCTTGCCCTACTCCACCTCTATGAGTCCATGCAAAGCCACGCAGGGTGGCTTTACTTCGCCTCATAGATATGATTGAGAGGCTTGCGTCACCAGATTTTCATAAAATGATGGTGCAGTGCTCTTGTAAATGAGGCCCTGAGGTTATTTGAAGTATTTCCATGTGCTTTACAGTATCTGCATTCTAAACCAGCATTGCTACTCTTGGAGAACCAAGTGCACCCAGGGGGTGATTTTATTCTCCAATAGGAGTGTAGGAGGACCTGAAGCTCTGGCAAACAGCTGCCAAGTAACTGTGGGCTGTTAAGGTGCCACAGAAAAAGCCTAGCAGTGATCATGAATACAAACAGCACAACACGTAGACATGTGAGTGCAGATTTCCAGATGGAAGGCAACCACGTCTTATGGTGCAGTTGTGTTCAATGTATTCAGTGGTCGATGTAGTACAAACAACAGTTGTAGTTCTGTAGATTCTATCAAACATTCTGGCCAGGTATCGTTTCCGCAGGTAGATCAGGTCAACCAATGGGGCGCTTACTCAGAGATGGGACGTCTGTAAGTATCTGGGCCCCATGGACATTTCACAATCCTGGTCATGTCCTGCTGGCTTCAGGCCAACGGGGAAGTGGAGCGTTTCATGCAGACCCTGAAGATAGCTCCTAGACTTGCAGAAGAGCAAGTGATGGAGACTGATTACACTCTCAATTCTTGGGGTCCTTTTTTTCAGGTATTTGATAAAGCATTGACCTAACTCCACTGAGCTGGAGAGCGCTTTACGGAGAGCATTTTAGTGCAGCAATAGCATCTCGAACACAAAGGTCTGCACGCAGAAGAGTGCAGTGTGTAGGGGTCTCGCTAAAAAAGGACGGCAGAACCAGGATATAAAGTGGAAGGGACAGGGTTGGGCTGGGAATAAAATAGGCCTGGGCTCCAAAATGAAAGTAGCCCCCAATTGCGAACAAGATTGCCAAAAAGAGGCCCATATTTGCAAATCAGACCAGTTTTGAACCTGTATGGGCATTTTGCAAGGTATAGGAGACTGCATGCTTTTGCTTTTGCGTTTGCTGCAGGCTATGCTTGGGGCAATATCAGGATCCTCAACAACAAAAAATGCCCACCTGGCCATAAAACAGGCCCACAAACTGCTAAAAGAAAACCCACCACCACACTGATCTGCAAAACCAGTCTATATGGAATTGCCAGATTCACCTTTAGGCCAGTCCGACCCTGGGTCATTATAACTGTACAGAATAGAATACTTTCTATTTTTTATTTCAATTAAATGTGTTTACAGTTTTAGTCAGCAGAAGGAGTGAAAGTCACATAATCACATGATTTTGGGCTAAGAGCCAAAGCTGGGATTAGAAAATAGGTCTCCAGCTTCCAAGGGCAGTAGATCACAGCTCTTCCCAGAACACAGGAATGGCCCACATTCCATAGCTAGATGTATGCCTGTGACTATTACAGCGCTGATCCATAGCAGGGACCCAATCCAGATTAGAAATCCTGGTTGGATATTTATAGGTAAGGGATGCAAGGTAACGACAAAAAGCCAGATGTACTAATGCGAAAGTCAAACAATTTGGTAAACACCAGGCTTTTTTATCACTAAATCACTTACTCATATGTACACCAACCATTTTGGGAGTCAGGAAACTTCTTCCGACTCCTAAAATAGATTCTGCAACTCATAATGAATCACAATTTGGAAGGGCTGTGTAATGAATGCTCCTTTCAAATTGTGAGTCAGGATAGTACATAACAATGGTTTGAGACTGTAATTCCCAGTGCAAACCATTGATCCATTTGGTTGGTAACTGATTGCAAAATGGATCATATTTGGACCCTTTCCCCTTTGGGAATCGGGGTAGCAACTTTAAGGAGGAATAGATAGTGTTTCAGGAGATCACCATCTCATTCCACAGAAAATACCAAAATGGAAACCTTTTTGTTTTTTTAAAGAAGCTCTGGTTTCTTAACCCCTCCCCTGCTGGTGACGGAACCGCTCCGTCACCAACCACGGACGTGCTCTGCTGATGACGGAGCGTCACGGCCCGCTCTGCGCGCCTGCGCGGCGCGGATTCCGCGCCTGCGCTGGACGTTCTGTTGAGCGGGCGGGGCCGTGTCGGAACCGCTCCGTCATCAGCACAGCGCACCCGATGCTCGTGACGGAGCGGTTCCGTAACGAGTACGGGAGCGCCGCGCGGCCCCACCAACCCCTTAGCGCTGCGGCGGAATTGCCACCGCAGCGAAGGGGTTAAAGGAACTCAGGTTGTTTTTTTGGGTTTTTTGGAAGGAAAAAAAAAGGTTTCTATTTTGGGGATACAATTACAGGGATGGTGGTCTGTCATTTGCAGACCACCAACCCTGTTATTGTAGCCAATCATAAGTGGTCCTAATTAATATTATTTAAACAGGTCATTCTCCGACCCCAGCTATTCCTTTTTTTGTGAACTGACTATTAGTGGTTCTTGTAGGCGGGTCCTTGGTTATCGGGGGCCTTGTAGGCATGCACCAGTGTTTTGAAAAGGCATCTCTTCTGGACAGGTAACCAGTGGAGGTCTTTCAGGTGCTGGGTAATGTGGGATCTCTTGGGCAAGTTGAGGATGAGGTTGGCCGCTGCATTCTTCTGTATCAACAAGGGGTGGTGAGGGACAGAGTCTCTGAATTAAGCAGAAAGCTCTCACCCAGTCAAGAGATCAGGGCTAGATCCAACACCGTTTTTTAGCTCACTGCACCATCCCAGTTTCCGAACCTGGCTGTATGCAAATTAGTCTGTTCCTGTCCCAGTGCATGATGGGAACAGGGCAAACCAAATTACAAAAGCCAATTCTTACACTGGGAAGGAAACAAGCTCCCGGGGACCGGTTTCTGGCATTACAGTCGTCTTCGGCCCGGTTTGCTTGAATCCTGATGGTGCAATGAGCAAGGGTCTCACATCTGAGAATACCCTTCCACGCTTAGGGTGGACAAAAATATTTACAACAAGGGGTGGTGAGGGACAGAGTCTCTGAATTAAGCAGAAAGCTCTCACCCAGTCAAGAGATCAGGGCTAGATCCAACACCGTTTTTTAGCTCACTGCACCATCCCAGTTTCAGAACCTGGCTGTATGCAAATTAGTCTGTTCCTGTCCCAGTGCATGATGGGAACAGGGCAAACCAAACTACAAAAGCCAATTCTTACACTGGGAAGGAAACAAGCTCCCGGGGACCGGTTTCTGGCATTACAGCCGTCTTCGGCCCGGTTTGCTTGAATCCTGATGGTGCAATGAGCAAGGGTCTCACATCTGAGAATACCCTTCCACGCTTAGGGTGGACAAAAATATTTACAACAAGGGGTGGTGAGGGACAGAGTCTCTGAATTAAGCAGAAAGCTCTCACCCAGTCAAGAGATCAGGGCTAGATCCAACACCGTTTTTTAGCTCACTGCACCATCCCAGTTTCAGAACCTGGCTGTATGCAAATTAGTCTGTTCCTGTCCCAGTGCATGATGGGAACAGGGCAAACCAAACTACAAAAGCCAATTCTTACACTGGGAAGGAAACAAGCTCCCGGGGACCGGTTTCTGGCATTACAGCCGTCTTCGGCCCGGTTTGCTTGAATCCTGATGGTGCAATGAGCAAGGGTCTCACATCTGAGAATACCCTTCCACGCTTAGGGTGGACAAAAATATTTACAACAAGGGGTGGTGAGGGACAGAGTCTCTGAATTAAGCAGAAAGCTCTCACCCAGTCAAGAGATCAGGGCTAGATCCAACACCGTTTTTTAGCTCACTGCACCATCCCAGTTTCAGAACCTGGCTGTATGCAAATTAGTCTGTTCCTGTCCCAGTGCATGATGGGAACAGGGCACCCCCTTTTCTGAATCGTTTTTGGCCACTATAGGTGTGGCAGGGTATACTCAGACATGAGTCCCTTTCTCACTGCTCCATCAGGATTCAAGCAAGCCGGGCCGAAGAAGGCTGAAATGCCAGAAACCGGTCCCCGGAAGCTTGTCTCCTTTCTGGTGAAGAATTGGCTTGGTAGTTTAGTCTGCCCTGTTCCCATGATGCACTGGGCCAGGGACAGACTGATTTGCATATAGCCAGGTTCTGAGCTGGGATGGGGCAGTGAGATAAATAACGGTGATGGATCAAGCCCTGATCTTTGGACTGGGTAAGAGTGGTCTGTTTAACTCAGACACTCTGTTCATCACCACCCCCTTTTCTAAATCGTTTTTGGCCACTATAGGTGTGGCAGGGTATACTCAGACATGAGTCCCTTTCTCACTGCTCCATCAGGATTCAAGCAAGCCGGGCCGAAGAAGGCTGAAATGCCAGAAACCGGTCCCCGGTAGCTTGTCCCCTTTCTGGTGAAGAATTGGCTTGGTAGTTTAGTCTGCCCTGTTCCCATGATGCACTGGGCCAGGGACAGACTGATTTGCATATAGCCAGGTTCTGAGCTGGGATGGGGCAGTGAGATAAATAACGGTGATGGATCAAGCCCTGATCTTTGGACTGGGTAAGAGTGGTCTGTTTAACTCAGACACTCTGTTCATCACCACCCCCTTTTCTAAATCGTTTTTGGCCACTATAGGTGTGGCAGGGTATACTCAGACATGAGTCCCTTTCTCACTGCTCCATCAGGATTCAAGCAAGCCGGGCCGAAGAAGGCTGAAATGCCAGAAACCGGTCCCCGGTAGCTTGTCTCCTTTCTGGTGAAGAATTGGCTTGGTAGTTTAGTCTGCCCTGTTCCCATGATGCACTGGGCCAGGGACAGACTGATTTGCATATAGCCAGGTTCTGAGCTGGGATGGGGCAGTGAGATAAATAACGGTGATGGATCAAGCCCTGATCTTTGGACTGGGTAAGAGTGGTCTGTTTAACTCAGACACTCTGTTCATCACCACCCCCTTTTCTAAATCGCATTCTTCTGTATCAGCTGTAGTGTGCATGAGACTGGTGGTGGTGCCGGCTTAGAGTACATTGCCGAAGTCCAGTCAGCTGGTGATGAGGGCCTGTGTTATCAATTTCCTAGTGTTGGTGGGGAGCCAAGTAAAAAACCGGGCATTGACTGGACGTTTCATGGAAAGTTCGCTGTCAAGGATGATGTTGAGGTTGCGGGCGTGGACTTTAGAAGTGGGGGTGGGACCGAGTTCGGACGGCCACCAGGAGTAGTTCCATAGGGTGGTGTGCTTGCCAGAGATGAGGACTTCCGTCTTGTCCGTGTTGAGCTTGAGGCAATTGTCCCTCATCTAGCCTGAGACATTATTCATACAGTTGTTGAAGTAAGTTTTAGTTGAGGTGGGATCCGCTGAGAGCGATAGGACGAGCTGGGCTTCGTCAGCATTGGAAATTATGTTTATGTTGTGTGATCGGTGAGTGGTGTGGGCTAATGGATGATCCTAGACGTACGCCACACATGTTGTGCTCGTCCTGTGATGTAAAAGAGGGGATCCTGACTTTTTGGGTGCTGCAGGAGAGTAGGATCTGCTTACTATGGTTACCCCCACTTTTTGCTGTGTTTCATTGATTTATTGACTTTAGTCTGCCTGGGTCCCTGCTAACCAGGACCCCAGCCTAGCTGCTTCCTCTCTAAACTGATTGCATGTACATTAGGTACACCCCAGATTGGTTACTGGGTTACCCTTGTGAGTCCCTAGTATATGGTACCTTAGGTACCAAGGGCATAGGTACCCCAGAGGCCTACTAGGGGCTGAAGCATGTATTATGCCACCCCTGGGAAGGTGGTGTAAGCACCCCTTACTTAGATATAGTATATCTATATCTACAGACACATATAAACCTATAAGTCACTCCTATGGCAGGCCTTGACAATCCTGGAGTGCTTGGTTTTGTGTGAGAGGGTGCCCTAGCATTAGCTGAACCCCTCTTCAGCTTTCGGAATCCCTTCCTTATAGATGTTTTGTGATACAGCCATACCATATACTCTTAAATGCATTATAACCTTGCAGTAAATGCTGACTTTGGAATGGCTGCATCAAAACATGTCATGTTTGGTGTTAAACACTTTGGAATCCTACCCCCGCCCACCCGCCAGTCCTGGTGGCAGGGGGTAGAATTCCACCCTTCTAGAGGGAGAAGACATGTACACCTTTACTTTCCCGGTAATAGTTTTAAAGAGCCCCAGCATCACAAAATGGATGCTGCTGCCACAGACATGAGTCTGATCTCCTGCTGCTGGACGAAACTCTGGCAGGGAAGGCCTGGACAGGCTTTAGTGTATTGGGGCAGGGTGGGTGTATGCACTGAATGCTTTACAGACATTGCCTGGGGTACACAAGGTGTCCCCGTGCATTTCCCTGTTCAAACCGGTTGCTGGGGCACTCAGCCCCAGCTCTGGTGTGAAACTGGACAAAGGGGAAGGGGTGTAACCATGTCCTCCCCAGGTCCTCCCATAGGTGGGACCTTAGAGTTAGTCCATCCCCTAAACTTAGTATAAGTATAGGATCCCAGTCCCTAGGACTTTAGATTACCCTGGAAGAAACTCTGCAACATATATCTTGGACCTTCAACATTCTATTTTGACTAGAAGACTGAAGAAATCCCCCTTGTGGTCAAGGAGTGACTCCCCTGTTCAAACAGGCACGAAAGTAGCATCTTGCCGGGCTGCATTTTCGAGGCTCCCGCCAGATGCCGAAGAATCAGCGACACATGACACAGACTTCCAGACATCGCCGAGGCCGACACGAGTCCCCAGCAAAGCTGAGACCTGTAGCCATCACGAGAGACGTGGGACCGGAACTCCTGGAAATCCAGCACATTTGCTAGTGCATCAACTTCCCGAGCTTTCCCGAAGTTGTGCATTGCGCTACTTGTAGTCCAAGCCCTGAGCAGCTTTTGCGCTGAAGCTTGTGGGCCTACACTCAACGAGTGTTCCGTGGGCCCGCTTCCTGCATTTCTTCTCGAGCCCTTTTGCGATCCCTGGTTAGTCAACTGGTTAGTCCCCACGTAGAAATCTCTTTTATTTCTTGGGCTTTTCTGGTTGTTCCAGATGTGCCCTGACTCCTCTCCAAAGGGTGAGTCCCTCAGATCTTGCTGGTATGCACTGAAGCCAATCTTTGCAGTCTGCATGGGTTGCTATTGTCAAGGCTTGTTGGGTCCAATCCGGAAACCAATTCTGCAGCACTCAACATCCGACGTGGGACAGCTCGAATCCAGCTCCTGGTTGTCGTCGACACCTCCTGGTTCTCGTGGCTGAAGAGTCAAGCTTCACCTCCTGCTCATGAAATCACTGACATCGGCTGTCATCTTCTTGTTGCCTCCCTGGAAAGTGACCCAGACTCTGTCCCCTCTGCTTTCAGGTTCTTAAGATCTTCGATCCACCCATGGATCCATCCGGACACTCTTCCTCTGGTCGCCTGCAGCACTTCTTTGCAGCTCTCCATAGGAATCGACAACGAAACCCGACACGAAAAGACACCAATGCACCCGGCTTCCCTGGGTGAGGTAACATGAGTACTTCGGTGCTCTCGTGGGTCTTGACTCTCAAACTGTCCAGTACTGAAGGGGTTTGTTCCTAGTCCACTCCTAAGTGTCTTTATTCTTTAAAAATCGAATCGCAATTTTTTCCATAGAAGTCAATGGTGATTCGCGGCTGTGTTTAGACGCTTCACGCGTCCCCCGTGGGTCTCCTGCGTCCCTACCTTGGGTAGTTCCTGCTTGCCCCAGCGGTTCTACAAGCCCTAGGCCTTGTTTCTATGTCCCTCATGGTTCTTATACCACTTTCTTAGTATATGGTTTGTGAGGCCCCTAGGGCAAAACGTATACTGTGCTAATTTACTGTGTGCTAATTAAGTAATTATTTTGTACTTTTGCCTCTAGCCTCATAAAGAGACTAGAGGGGTGTGTTTAGAATAAATACATATATTTTATATATATACCTGGTGTGGTTCTCCTTTCATTTGATCATTCATGAGATTATAGACTGGTAAAACAAGCTGCTTTACATTCATTCAAGACTTAGCCTGAAGGAAGCTCTCCACAGCTACCACTAGGATAGCTTTCTATAAAGGTTGTCTTTAACCTACCATCAATAAGGGTCGTTTGCACTGGTGCAAGGTGCCTACTTGAATAGTGAACAGCATATGCAAGGCCAACTTCTCACAGGTGCGTCCCGTGAGAAAGTATGACATCCATTTGAGGACGTTGTTCGTGATGCCAATGTGTTGAAGGTGATTGATGAGAGTGTGGTGGGAGACAGTGTTGAAGGCTGCAGAGAGGTTGAGCAGGACCAGGTGGTTGAGTCTCTTCTGTCTAGTAGGTGCAAATGTCATCTGTTGCGGTGATCAGGGCTGTCTCCTGTTGTGGTTGTTTCTGAAGCCTAAATGTGAGGGGTCGAGAATGTTGTTTGATCCAGGTGCTCGATGAAGTGGAGGTTGATGGCCTTCTCCAGGACTTTAAATGGGGAAGGTGAGCAGCGAGATGGGGCAGTAGTTCTGGTGATTACTGGGGTCTGCTGACGGTTTCTTGAGTAGTGGTCTGACCTCGGCAGGTTTCCAGACGTCTGCAAAAGTGGATGTTGTTAGCAAGGTGTTGAGGATGGGGGTGAGTAATCTGCTAATTCTCTCTCTTCTGAGGTTGAAAAGTCGGTGAGGGCACGGGGCAGTGGATGTTCCTGAGTTGATTGTGTTCATGGGCTTGGTTGTGTCCGATGTGCTGAGTTGCTTCTATTCAGTGACCTGGTGTTCGGTGGTGGTGGTTGACTGCTGGCAGATGTGGCTGGTGCGCTGGGAATTAAAGATTTTGTAGATGGCTGCTATCTTGTTGTGGAAATGGTTTGTCAGGGCGTCGAAGAGTTCCTCTGATGCTGAGATGGCATTTTTAGTATTTGATGGGCATGCACATTCTCTGGCGATGGTGAAGAGTTCCTTGGCTCGGTTGGAGCTGGTGTTGATTCTGCGGTTGAGGCCCTATTTTTTGCGGCTTTGATCTGTTGGTGGTAATTGTTGAGTGCTTCTTTGAAGGAGGCTCTATCTGTCTTGTTCTTGCTTGTGAGCCATATTCTTTCCAGCTGTTTGCATCTGCGTTTTGATGTCCGTAGTTCCGGGTGTACCAGCTAGTTTGTTTGGAGGGTCTGTGTGTTTTGTGCTGGTTTGGTGGGGGCAACTTGGTCTGCGTCGTTGGTTATCCAGTTGTTGAAGCTGTGAACAGCCTGGTTCAGGTTGGTGGTGTCTTTGGGCTGTGTGGCCATCAGTCCATTGCTGCTGGGTGACCTTGGGCCAGCTGCAAAAGGGGGTGTTGTGTCCGTTGTGGGTGGGGGCAGTGGCGTATCCGGCGATAGAGAGTTGTACGATGGAGTTGTCTGACCAAGGTAGCGATGGGCGTTTGGAGGTCCAGGGATCCTGTCGGTGGGCACGGTCCAGGTGCGGACGGGCACAAACGGGTCTGCTTTTGGTGTGTCAGCTGCACATCGGCCTCAATATGTAGTCCTGGAAGGAGTGGGGAGTTGGCCGGGAGGCAAGGGGAGTCTGATGCTTAGTAGTTGTGTTGTTACTATCATTGGCAGCATGGTAGGGGCAACGTGTGGTTCAAGCTTCAGTGGCAACCTGACAAGAGCCCTGGCACTTATTTCTTTTTACAAACTGAACACTGCTATTAGTACATAGATTGGTTTGCAAAAGAAAGCACTCATCACAAAACGTTGGTGAGCAGTTTGGGACCACTTTATACAACCAGCCTGCGATGAGGAGCCCAGTCATCTGAAGCCTTACTTGGTGACTTGCTGAAGGCCCATGGACCTTGCAGAGTCATCGGCACCACACCGGTGAATGCTCCCATCTTGGTTGGCACAGTGCTTACTGCAAGCTGCTGAACACTGGTCAATGCTTTTGATAACAGGGCAGTTCTTCTTGCCAGGCAGTCCACCTCATTGGCCCTTCAGCAGAAGAAGCGCTATTAATTCCTCATTCCTGAAGGAAACAGTCAAAATATCTCTCTTGTCCTCACCTAAGTCTGAGTGCTCAGGGCTCCAAGGGTGCCTGGCTTGCCAAGAAGTCACTGTCCGGTGCAGGTGTTGCCAAAGCCAGGCATCTGAGTGGCATGCAGAAACTGGCGTGCTAGGCCCAGAGAACAAAAAAAGCCCTCTCTTCCTTGCACGGTGGGCACTGGAAGCCAGACAGCTGCACTTGGCTTTCAAAACATGCGAGAGGGAGGGCAGAGCTGAGAGGAAGAGTGGCAAGCAGGGAGAGGGGAGACAGCAAACTATGACTGCCACTAATCCCAAGCAGTACCATTCAACACTGGAGTTCCATACTTACCAGGGGGCTCTCTACTAAACACATCACACTGTGAGAGCCAGTAAACACTTTTCCCACTGGGGTTAAAAGAAAAAATGTTTTACAACAATCAGATGCCACTAACTGTTAGTAGTGGTGCAGCCTGACCTTGAAAATGGCTGCACCCATGTTAAATGGAGTACCACTCAAGATTGACCCCCAAACAGCCCCTATCAACATGCAAAGGTCATGTAAGGAACTTGCCCAAAGGCTATTGACACAAGTCGCTTGTGCAAGAAACCCTGCTAGGTCTGATCGACGCTAAGAATGAGAAGCAGGTTGTGACACTGTGACAAAAACAAACGACCCAAGAAAAAACCAACACAGTTCAGTAAACTTAAGCACAGATTATGCAAGCAGCTGAGGAAAGGTGGCCCTGACTGGCGCCACAGCAGACACCCTAGAGACACCTCCAGCACCGCCTGTTTATGGAGACCTGCCTTATGATCCAATGTACACACGTCAGGAATCCCTGGGGCTGATCAGAAAGCAGCAACTTTCATAATTATGTTGAGCATTTTTGAGTTCTTAAAAATGACAGCAACCAGGTGACAATTTACATAAGTGGGTTTAAATGAGGCGTCCATTTCAGTAGCTGCCCTTTCGAGAGGATGTAATAAGACGGGAATTATCACGTTATTATCATAACTTAACCTTGTTGATATGGTTCTGAAAGGCTTTTTCCTTTCCCTTTCTGTCCTTTTGTGTTGTTTTATGGCGTGTGGAGAGTACCCACTACCAGTGCTACTCACCCAGGCGTGTACCATTGTGTGTTTACACACATCAATGTGTTGTTCTGCTAGGCTCACCACCTGGTATAACAAACGAGCTGGAATAATGGTGGCAATTCTTGGCATATTGTGGGCGTCCATGGCATGACAGTGTCCACACCTGGTAAAATGTTGCCCATAACATGACATTGATGATCCTTGGCTCATGATAGGTATTCCTTGCATCAGGGTGCCTGACAGTGCTTAATTTGTGAAAACAAAAAACAAGAAGTGCTGGGCACTGTACGCACTCCCCCTGCCCGGGTGGGACGGTGAACTGCCTTGAAGACATGGGGGCTTCACATACGTTTATAATTGATTCCTGGCCTCTGTTCAAGGATTTCTTTGGGAAAACTGATAGAGCGCGCAGTTATCCCGGGTCACCTGAGTTACCAATTCTTTACACGCACTGGGCCCTTGGCGTGCAAACCTTTACTACCACACTAATTAATTTGGGTGATCCGGGTGAGGATTTTATATTTCTCCTCCTGCACGCTGCTATGAGCAATTAAGGTTTGGTTTCACCTCTGCATACCATGTACCTGACTTACCACAGGCACAATTCTTACGACGGACCTGGAGCTATAAGGGAAAATAGTAGACAGGCCTAACATCAGATACTCTTTATAATCAGTAAATACTTTCCACAATTCTGTAAAATGACCACAGACACCTGAGGAGTTTTAAAACTTTATATAAGTTTAGAGAGAATATGACAAGGCAATAAGTGATAGGCAGAATAATGCGTCTAACATCAAAATCAACACTATAAAATAGCTATGGATAAATGCTAAGACCATTTGAGTACATGGGAAGACTAAAAGGTAGGAGTTTTTAGAACGAAACTAGTCACTGCAATTTTATACTAAAACATAGGATGTGGATGGGACCTAGAACACGTACTTAACCTAAGTGTTTAAACTATTCTTACTAAGTTCACCGCAATCAGGCTAAAGGTAGGGGAAAAATTGGAACATACTAATATAATATAACAGTAGGTAATTTTCTAAGGGAGGGAGAGAAGGGGAACAATTCTAATAAACAATAGCATATAACTTGTTCTCAATGTGATAGAGCAATCTCTCGGCAAGAGTGCTTTATTTAGAAAGTAGAGAATGAAGACGAGAAAGAGAGAGAGAGACGCAAACCCACAGGTTAATATTTACCTAGGTCTGAGAGAAGACTAACCCTGGCCACGGGTCAGTTGGAAGGACGGGGACAAGGACCCTCAGGAAGGAATGCCAGAATGCGAGCAGGTACAGCTCACGGACAGTAAGGACAGGATACCCCTCAGGATTTGGGATCAGGACTGGGCTCACCAAGGTACGACCAACACCCACAGTTTCAGAAGCAACGCCAGCGTTACCCCTCTCCGCAAGTAATCCGCCAGTAACCCCGATTTGGGTTTCGAATTTCCCAGCAAAGTGCCTTGCCAGCACTTAGGATTATTTCCACCCCTTAGGAGTTTGTGGAAAGTATGGACAGAGTGCTCCGCAGCACTTCAGATTGAGCACCTATAGAGTTCGTAGGGTCAGTGACAGGTCTGCTACTCGGACAAGTCGGACAATTTTCCTAAGCTAAACTAGGGCAGTTATACTGTTTGGGGTCCCTCAGACCACCCACTAATGTTGCAAGTGACAGTTTCCCACATTATGATTGGTCAGGAGAGGTGGTGCGGTCATTACCACCTCCTAGAATTCACTGTTCCCATCATAATTATTCAATTTTGCACACCCGCCCCCCGGGTTCACGTTCCCAGGCATAGGAATACAGAAGACAATGCAAGAGTACAGCATATAGCAACAGTGTATGAAATTCAAGGTGCAATCTCGCATCTTCGGGATGGGTTCCCAGGCGCATCGGGCTTCAGGAGCCAGCTGGCTAGTTTTAGCTTCTGCGCAGTTAGGACTTTCCCCGGTCACCTGACAGGGTTCAGAGGAGCCTCATCATGGCGTCGCTCATGTATGCCCCAGCCCACAAAGACGCGGTACATGAAAAGTAAGCGAGAACAAATTAAAATCACATATAAAATGATCACACTGTATACCATGATAATATTCTAACCAACCCTTACTTTATAATGACTATAGCATTATGGTTTAGTGTGAAAAGATAGATAGGCTAAAGCAGCAGTAGCAAGCGGAGAGCGTGGTGAGAGACAAGCGGCCATGTTTGCAACAGTGCGCATGAGCACAGAATCCCTCCAGAATGCGAGTGCGTCACATCACATGGGTATGACCGACGCATGCGCAGACTGAATTTCGGCGAAGCAGCCGTTTTTAGTGCAAGCTTCGTTTAGTACGAGAAAAGACAAACAAGCAAGCATCCTGGGGACACCCGCGTGTTGGGAAAAACACCTTATGAATGACGAACAATGATGTTAATATTATTATGCAGTTTAGACAAGGGTTTTGCATACGAGCAAGGCGCGTCACGTGCGAATCCCAGCTCCATCAATCCCCTCTTTGATGATATTTACTATCATCACCACATAGAAGGAAACAGATGCCAACTTTTCTCATTCATCCACATCGTTCATTTCAATTTCAATAAACTTATTGTTTAGTTTTCTTTCAGCTTCCCTATGTGAGTGGTGATTTTTCGCCTTTTTGTAAATTGCACTCTTTAGCTCTTCTAGTTCTAATTCATCAATGTTTCTTTTCACCCCCCTCTGATTTACTGTATATTTCTTTTTGCACCTTTGGCATTTGCAGCAGATAAAAATGATCAAAACAATTACACCTATTACAACTATTGGCATCAGTATTTTCCACAAAAGATTCCTACCTAGGTTAGTAAACCAACTACCTATAGAGGAGAGACCTCCAGTCAGTCTCGTCCAGGCACTGTCAACCTCCAATGGTTTGAGTTCCCTTTCCAAATTAGTTATGTTCTTCACATATTGTTTTAATTCGATACTTTTATCAGGAATGTAAGTGCAACAATGTTGCGCCTTCAGCATTCTACAGACTCCGCCCTCTTTTGCTAATAGGGTGTCAAGGGCAAGACGGTTTTGTAAAACCATTGATCTGATCGCAACCATTTCAGTATTGACCAGCAGGAATCCAGCAGCAGTGTCCGTTGATAACCGGTCCACTACTGTAGACAATTTGCAGATTCTATGAGTGTTCAGAACTACCCCCATTCCAGGTATCAGTGCACTAAAAATATCACCTATAATTTCACCTACACTTTCACGTCTACTACGCACTAAGCCATTAGTTTCTTCATCGCTTCCAGCTGCGTTACTCACATGGTATATTTTCGGGAAAACAATGCCAAAATAGCAGCTTCCATACCAGTGATCCGGCAATTTGAAATAGGCCTTGTTCCCACATATATAATATATTCCGGGAAACACAGGTTCTGACCCATTTTTGAAACCCCAACCTCCAATTACCTTGTAATTATGTTCACACTCGCTGGAACCGATGAATACATTGTTATAGTACTCTGTCTTCTCCCTATGGATACAAAGTTTCCCTTTTCGTTCAAAATCCAGCAACAAGGCAGGACTAGCTTCGCTTTGCGAGGTGTTTTCCAAGTGCTCAGCCCACCTAGGGACTCTATCCTTTTCGTCATTTGCCTTTTTCTGAAACTTTTCTCTCCTTCTGTCTGCCATCTTTATAAACATCTTTTCCTGCTCTTGCAGAGAACAGGTCAGATTATCTTCTCTTGCTTTCTTGCTTTATCTAAATCTATGTTACCTATAGTCAGGAAATATTCTCCCATATAGCGGGTCACGTCACTTGTAGTATGTACACGGTTCAAGTGTCCTCTAATAGGAAGTTCAGAAAATACTACGTCATCATTTGAATAATAGTACTGCAAGGTGCTTCTATAGAACAAGCTAGCTAATATACTACAGGAGATTCCATAGGTCAAAGGTAGATGGTGGTATGTCACACCTTCAGCCACTGAAGTTGGCAGCTTCATGCAGACGTAACAGTCCTCTATTTCCATAGCTTCTACGTAATGCACTAACAAGTTAGCAAAAACATTCAGATGCGTCCTGTTTCTCATTTTGTGGAAATGCAGTCCATCCTCATCTGGTGCTTCTAAATTAGGTCGTGTGTGGGTCAGTCCTACTCGTTTGTCGCGTCTTTCTAGGCTTCGTGGTGTTTCTGCAGTCTGCACAACCCCTACGTCTACTGCTTCGGGTTCAGTAGGGGACAAGTTAGGATTTTTACTTATCATAAAAGGTAGAAAAACGGTTAGTCCTATCCACATTACTATTAACATGGCTACACTACACAGGCATATTTTACAACAGGTTTTAAGACACCCACACCGGGATCTTCCAGAGACATTCGGATCAGACATTTTTAGCTTACGGGTGGTTTTTGCTACCCCTCTTCGTTTCTTTGCACCAAAGGCTCACTTCGGGGCTCTCTCAAGGAGGGTCTTCGTCCGAACTCCGATCAGCAATGGACTCGTCGTCACTGTTGCCACTGTGGTGTGGCTCGT
Organism: Lissotriton vulgaris; assembly: GCF_964263255.1. Taxonomy (NCBI): domain Eukaryota; kingdom Metazoa; phylum Chordata; class Amphibia; order Caudata; family Salamandridae; genus Lissotriton; species Lissotriton vulgaris. The sequence goes on along the minus strand of NC_141693.1, from coordinate 1,865,214,757 downwards.
CAATTTCCTCCAACACAAAGTACGTCCACTCAGGGCTCCGATACAGTCGGTTCTGTTTCTTTATTCTGTCGCTCTTTCTTAGTGATTTGCCTTGGGCTGAATTTCTTTCACTTTGAGCCCTTTTTCTGTCTTTCAGGTTTTCTTCGACTGTCTTTAGTCTGAGCCTCAGTCTCTTGACGTATCTGGGTGCACTTCTGCCCCCGTGCCTCCCAGTCGTTGAGGAAACTTGGCCTTCTTCGTGCACTCTCTTTACCTTTTGATGTGGCACCTCTATTTCCCTGCCTGTCTGACTTGTTCCAGGTCTTTCGTCTATTTCTTCTGCCTGGTCCCCAGTCTGTCCCTGCTCAGATTCAAATCGTACTCGCTTTTTATTTTTCGTTATCGTTGTTTCCGTTGTCTGAGCACTTTGATCTAGTTCTATCTGTTCCTGTTCATGCTCTTCGAACTCTTCGTTTTCTTCTGCATGAACGTCAGCTCTAATTTCTAACTGTCCCTTTCCCACTTCTGGAGTTTCAGGAGAAGTTTCGATGTCTTGATCTGTCCCTACTTGGCCTACGCCCTGATCAGGTGTGTTGTGGCTTTCGTTGACCTGACCTTCTTCTTCTATTTCTAACTCACCTGGACTATCCCACTCACTGTCTAAGTAGGAATATTTCCGGGTTCGTATTGGATCATGAACCTGGTCGTCGGCGGGGTACCATTCAACGTCTCGACTTGTGCTCGGCAGTTCAATGTCAGCTAGCTCCGGACTCTCCTCCTCGGAAGCTTCCTCAGCTGAGCTGCCTTCAGCTCCAGTCGCGGTTTCTCCAGATACCCGCTTTGTGTGGCTGGCGTGGATCCACTTCGGTACACCAGCGCACTTTACAGCAGTAGTAGTGACGAGGATCACTTGTCGTGGCTTTCCCCACCTTGGCTTCAGGCAACTGCTCCGGGTGTGTTTCTTTAACGCCACCCAATCTCCTGGTTGCAGTTTATGCGCTGGAGTCTTTGGCCATTCGTCTTCTGTCTCTCCAATCTGCTGAGAGAGAGAACGCACTTGGTCACCCAACTGCTTGCAGTACTCTAATACCATATCATCAGAAATGCTTAGCAGTTTGTGTCCGGGCACCCATGCCTGTCGCATCACTCTTCCCATCAACACTTCATGGGGACTCAGGCCAGTTTTTCTGTTCGGGATACTTCTCAAACTCATCAGCACAAGGGGTAAAGCCTCTATCCAGTTCATCTTTGTGGAATCACACATTTTTCCCAATCTGGATTTCAGGGTGCCATTTATTTGTTCCACTACCCCAGAAGCCTCTGGATGGTAGGCACAGTGCAATCTTTGCTTCATTTTGAATGCTTTACAGAGTTCTTCTAAGACATCGTTGGCAAAATGCCCACCTTGGTCCGTTTCGATTGTCTCTGGAATTCCGTACCTAGGTATCAACTCCCTGAGCAATAACTTGGCTGTGGTGAGAGCATCATTTTTCTTAGCTGGATATGCTTCCACCCACCTGGAGAATAGACAAACTATGACTAAGATATATCTATATCCTTTGCATTTGGGCATGGTTATGAAGTCTGCCTGCATTCTAACAAAGGGACCTACTGCCTTTCCAATAGTACTCTGCTCCACTACAGTCCTCTTTCCTGCATTGAATTGCTGACACACTAGGCACCTCTGGCAAAGCCTTTCCGCCTGGTTCCTGAACTTCGAATTACAGAACACCTTGTCAAACACCCGACACATTGCGTCTCTTCCCATATGTGTTGGCTCATGTATCATTCTGATCATGGGGTCGACCAAGCTATCAGGCAGTACAGGCACTCCAGTCGAGTTTATCACCACACCATCATCTCTCAGTTTGCATCCATTTTCTGCCCACCTTCCTTTTTCTTTCCTGTCTGTGGCCTGTTGCAACTCTTTTAATTCTTCCCACGTTGACACATTCTCAAACAACATAAGTTGGCAGCTGGTTCCATCCCACAGTGCAATTTGTAGGGACATATGGTGTCGGGCACAAAACTGTGCAATTTGGTCAGCGTACCTATTACTGGCAGTCACATCATCATTTCCAGATTTGTGAGCCGCACACTTGACCACAGCCAATTCTTTGGGTAATTGGATAGCTTCCAGTAAGTCATGCACCACCTTCCCATTTCTGATGGGTGTGCCTGAGGAAGTCATGAATTCTCTTTGTAGCCACAACTGGCCGAAGTCATGAACGACCCCGAAACAGTACTGGCTGTCTGTGTAAACAGTTATTCTCTTGTTCTTACCCCTCTTACAAGCTCTGGTTAACGCGATGAGCTCTGCCACTTGTGCAGATTTCACCTCGCGCATGTAAGATGCTTCTATAGTTCCTGTCAGTGTTACCACAGCATAGGCAGCACTCAGACTCCCACTCTCATGTCTCAAACACGAGCCATCCACGAACATTGTTTTATCCCCATCAAGTAGTGCTATTTCACGGATGTCTGGACGGGGTTTTGTGCTAAATTCAGTTAGATCGATGCAATTATGTTCCCCTTCCTCTTCAGCTTCTTCATCCAGAGGGATAGGTAACAGTGTCGCAAGGTTTAGGACATTGCACCGGGAAATAGTTACATTTTCAGCACCAATCAAAATTCTCTCATACTTAGTCAGCCGACTAGGTGTGAGGTACTGGGTCTTAGTTCTAGTCAGTAGGATGACAACAGAGTGAGGGACATATACAGTGACGGGATGTCCCATGACAATGTTCTCACTCTGTTCCAAACTGACGCAAGTAGCAGCAACTGCTTTCAAGCATCCAGGTAATCCAGCTGCCACCGGATCTAGGGTGGCCGAAAAGTAGGCCACTGGTCTTCTAACTAGTCCGTGCTCCTGGGTCAGGACTGAAAGAGCACAATTCTCTCTCGTGTCACAGAACAGCTCAAAGGGCTTAGTGTACTCAGGCATACCCAATGCAGGAGCGGTACATAGACAGTTTCTCAAAGTTACCCAAGCATTCATGCTTTCACTGTCCCAATGGACGGGGTCTTCTACTCCTTTCTTCGTCATATTTATCAGGGGTCTGGCTAGAGCCGCAAATCCTACAATCCATTGTCTGCAGTAACCCACAACTCCCAAGAACATTCTCACCTCCTTTTGAGTTCTGGGCAGTTCCATGGCTTTAATTATTTTTATTCTTTCGGTAGTAACTTTCCTGATTCCTTTTTCTATCTGGTGCCCCAGATACTTCACTGAATTTTTACAAAATTGCAACTTGTCAGGTGACACTTTATGTCCCCCTTTTCCTAAGTGATTCAGCAAGGCAATGGTGTCAGTGACACAGTCAGTCTGGGTTTTAGATGCCACTAACAGGTCATCTATGTACTGTACCAAAACAGACTCTCTTGGCAGCACTAGGGATTCAAGGCACTTTTTCAGTATCTGGTTGAAAATCGATGGACTTTCGGTGTACCCCTGGGGGACACGATTCCAGACATAGATATGGCTGTCAAATTCAAAACTGAAAAGGAATTTGCTTTCTGGATGCAATGGGATGGAAAAGAATGCGTGGCACAGGTCAATGACAGTGAACCATTCCGCATTCCAGGGAATCTGATATAGAATCACTGCAGGGTTGGGCACAATAGGACAGCAAGGCACAACAATTTGGTTTACCTTTCGCAAATCTTGCACCACCCGGTACTTTCCACTAGGCTTTTTGATCCCAATGATTGGCGAATTACAGGGACTGCTCAGCACTTCCTCTATTATTTCGGCTTCGAGCAGCCGGGTAATCTCCGTCGCTACTCCTGCTTTTACCTCTGCACTCATTTTGTACTGTCTGGTTTTTGGGTACATTGCATTAGTTTTTATTGCTATTTTAACTGGGTCCACATTTGCCATTAAGCCTACATCTTTTCCGGTGAAATCCCACACTTCTGGAACTACTCTTAACTGGAGCTCTTCAGGTAAATCTTCAATTGTCAAAGGCTTAATATCAGAATCTTGTCTGACTAACATCAGCTTGTACAAACCATCTTCATCTGGGGTCTGAACTTCGACGCCCTTTGGTGTGCAATAAATGGTACAATTCATCTTGCACAACAAATCACGTCCTAGCAGGTTCACAGGACTGGAATCACAGACCACAAATCTGTGCATTTCTTTAAATTTTCCTATAGAAATTTCCATTGGTTCAGTTACTGGAGTGCTTATTATCTGATTGGAGACACCCACTACTTGGATCGCTTCTCCCGAGAGGGGTAGGTTAGGAACATCCACTGTTCTTACAGTAGATCTGGTAGCACCAGTGTCCAACAGAAAGGTGACGTCTTTTCCCTCAACCTTTCCTTCAATGTATGGTCCAGTCTGGTCTACCGGTAAGGAGGCGCCAAGCACGCACTCCTCATCCTCCCCTCTCAGGCCCCGTCAATCTTGATCTTCACAGATGAAGGTATCATTTAACAAATACTGTGGAATGACTGCGTTCCTTTCACTCTCGACTTCCCATACTTCTGCCCTTTCATTCTGCTGACCCTGACTCTTAAAATTCTGTCTTGGAGCGCGAGGTACTGGAGGTAATTTTACCTGTTGCTGGTTCTTTCTCGTCCCCTCTTTCGGTACCTGTGGATTTAAACCATTTACAGGGGCATTACCGGCCTGTAGGTGTGGACACTCGTCTCGCCAATGCCCTATCTGGCCGCACCCATGGCACGGAAACTTTTTCATGGCTTCTTCCCGACTCATTTTAGGTCTGGGCTTTCCTCCCCCCCCGTAGTGGTTTTCTGAACATCATTATCAGAAGTCAATTTACTTAACTGTTTTTCTTGCTGCTCAGCTAATTTCACCTGTGCCCACATGACTTTCTCCTTGAGGGCTTTCTTTTTATTTTCGATTTCATCTTCGCAGTATTTAGCATATTTCAGGACATCATCTATGGGCTTTCCCTGCCAACTGATTTTGTTATCTCGAATCCATTGTGAGATTTCAGGTCTTAATCCTAGCACAAATCTATAACTGAAATGGGTCATGTCCTTCATGTCTACATTATCGATCCCACTGTAAGTTTTAAATACCTGCAGTAACCTTTCATAAAATGAATGCACCGTTTCATCACGTTCCTGGGTGGTTCTATCTATTCGGGTCCAATCTGTCTCCTTTGCTGGCACCTTTTTCTTAAGGTACTGTATGACCTGGTCGTATTTCCTCATTACATCAGGTGAAGGGGCTCCCGTTTTCTCATCTCTGGGATATTCATCATTAGGCCAATCAATTTCTATCTTACATTCCGTCCACAGATCTACAGGGACCACAATGTCGAAAAACCCATCCAGGTCTTTCAGCAGACACTTCTGAACTTTTATGAAGCGTTCTACCTGCCTGTACCAGTCAACTGGCTTCTCACGTAATTTCGGGAAGTCGTTTGTAAATGACACAATGTCCTGTCTGGACCAAGGGACATGGACATATTTTCCTCCCGGGACCTCTCTCATGGGGCACAATTTTTCTGTTGGTGTTACTTCCTTTAATACGAATTCTGAAGTCAGTGACCCAGCCCTGCTGCTTTCCTTTTTCTTTGCCCACCTGGTTCTCCATTTCCCCACTTCGCCCCATTTCTGCAGGAGTTTCAACAATTCTTTTACTTGGATCTGTTTTCCCATCACATTCAGGCTTTCTAAATCCTTGTCTGAAAAATCCACTCTGTAGGGTTTCTGAAGAATTTTGGAGCGACTAACATCAATTCCCATTTCTGTTGCTGTATCCATTATCTTTTCATGGAGCAACCTAGCACTCCGGGTAAGACTTTTACTGATAAACAGTAACTCTTCTTCATTATACGAGCTTAGGCGCTCAACTCCTACGTTCCCAGCCATCATTTCTTCTATTTCTATTCTTAATTTATATATTTCCAATGCTCTGGGTTGGGGAGTGGTCTCCTTCTCCAGCTCTTTTGTCCATTTGTCTAATTCTTCTGGGGAAACTAAAGTGGCACTTCTAGCCCCAGTTGCACTTTCAATCAACACCTCTTTTGTTCTAGGCTGACTTCTTGCCCCTGCTATACTAGTCCTAGATTCTCTAATGGGCAGATCCATCAGAACCACAGATTCACACTCACTTTCCTGATCCTCATCTATGAATACTTCCTTCCTCGGGGTCGGGATGCTAGGAGTAGGCAGTATTGGGGTGATAACAGGAGGATGGGGACTAGTCAGGTCATTTCTATACAGTGGAATAGCTGGACCAATAGTTACTGGAATAGTCAGGGAATCAGGATGGGGATGCATCTGGGCAATGGTTCGAACTAAATCCTCTCGCTGTTTGGTCAGGGCTTCTTTCTCTTTTTCCTGCAACCCCCTTTCTGCAGAATTGCCATGCAATACCTGAGGTACTAAGGACGGATAAATACTTGGGGCAGTCGGAGCAATCAATCGAGGTGGACTTTCTCCGAATGGCTGATAATTCGGGACTGTGGATTTAGGTCTGCAAAACCCATCCCTTTCACTGGTTTTACTGCCTGTACCGGTTCCATCTGTATCACTGTCCCTCCTACATCGGGGATAATTTGAAAAGGGATTTCGAGAATGCACAGGCTCTGACTCTGCAACATAGGGAGGTGGATTTTTCATTAACAAATCCTCCAGGTGCTCATCTTCTAAGTCCCCCATAGATTCTAGGTGATGGGTTTTTTCTTTACATTTTCCTCCCTTTTCTTCTGTTACCCCCATCATGGGAAACAATCCTTCAGTCAACATAGATTGCCTCCACTGTTTCATTTTCTGCTCTTTGGTCGGCGTTTGAAGCCTCGGATACCATTTACTCACTCCCTTATCCATCCGGGGTTTATCTCGCTCTGCAGCCTCAATCTCCCATTCCTCCAGAGCTTCGTACTGGGTCAACCTAGGTCTAGGGTGTAATTCATTCATGCGGGTCCTTAAGTTAAACAGGATCCGACCATTAAATGTACCTTCAACAGGGAATGCTAGGACTCCGTCATCTACAGTATACTTTGCCCAATTTTCTAACCAGACACAAGTGTGATACCCTTTATCAAACAACATGAAAGAAGCAGGGGTATTTGGCGGGGGAATAAGTACGCCTTCCCTCGTTCTAATGGGTTTGTCAGTTTTGAAAAAATTCTTTATTTTATCAGAGAATGACAGTTTCCTCTTTACTCCATACATCATGTGCGGTCTACCTCGTAAAATCTGCTCCTTATGAAATCCTAGGTACTTTGGATTTGGTATGAAATCTGGATACCACATACAACTCTCCAGACTCGCTTCTAACTCGGCTTGATTAATTTTGTTTACCTTTGTGCTTCCAATGCTAGCGCGACTTATTTTTCGCACTACCCAATCAGGTCAGAGAATACAAATACTGTTAGCCAATGGGTGCGCGGCCTTTTCGCAAGACAGAGTCTCACGCTTCGGCACTCACCCCTCCTTTACAAATTCAGCTCCACTACCCACCCGCTGTTTTGACCAATACCAGCGCGGCACGGAGTGACGTCAGAGCAGCTCTCCGACTGACTCCCTCCTTTACAAGGTAACGGAAACTTTTTACTCTCTCTAAAGTGCGAGTGCAAGTTTTAGTCAACAACACACAACGTTTGCCACTATGTCTGAGTGTTCTAAAGAGAGAAAAGACTTTTCTTTCACTACTAGTAAACCACTTCTGTCTACTTTTCATTCACTCTGGATAGACTTCTTTGCCTGTCCCTTCACACTAGTAACATAGAACCCGTTATTCTTCTGACTCATCCACCTTAGTCGGGGATATGTACTGAGCCAGGATTTCACCAGTGAACTATCTTTACTTACCAGACAAGCCTCGGAGACCCTACTACTCCTTTCTTACGCGACCCTTACTAGGTGATATCGCAATGAAAGTTTTATAAAGGACTCGTAGCTATCATTCACTCCAGAAAACAAAAGGTCCTAATTAGTGCTTCCAGTTATTCTTAACCCTGCACTAATGCCTCAAACCTAGTGACTTTCAACAGCTAACCGGATTCTGCTCACCGTTAGCTAAAATACTTCCCCGGGGATTCGGACTACACTGAACATTCACAAACAATTTTGTGTTAATATAACATTTATAGCAGCAATGCAAAAATCATATATTTTTCATATAAGTCTTTAAAACATTTCAAAAATATTTGACAAAATACAGTAGAAAATCAGCAGCACGTTTTATATTCACGGTTTGTTTATGAACTATCCTGTCTACCTAATCTAACTAGTCCAAACCATCCTCTGGCTGCCAGAAAATTACTGATAGAGCGCGCAGTTATCCCGGGTCACCTGAGTTACCAATTCTTTACACGCACTGGGCCCTTGGCGTGCAAACCTTTACTACCACACTAATTAATTTGGGTGATCCGGGTGAGGATTTTATATTTCTCCTCCTGCACGCTGCTATGAGCAATTAAGGTTTGGTTTCACCTCTGCATACCATGTACCTGACTTACCACAGGCACAATTCTTACGACGGACCTGGAGCTATAAGGGAAAATAGTAGACAGGCCTAACATCAGATACTCTTTATAATCAGTAAATACTTTCCACAATTCTGTAAAATGACCACAGACACCTGAGGAGTTTTAAAACTTTATATAAGTTTAGAGAGAATATGACAAGGCAATAAGTGATAGGCAGAATAATGCGTCTAACATCAAAATCAACACTATAAAATAGCTATGGATAAATGCTAAGACCATTTGAGTACATGGGAAGACTAAAAGGTAGGAGTTTTTAGAACGAAACTAGTCACTGCAATTTTATACTAAAACATAGGATGTGGATGGGACCTAGAACACGTACTTAACCTAAGTGTTTAAACTATTCTTACTAAGTTCACCGCAATCAGGCTAAAGGTAGGGGAAAAATTGGAACATACTAATATAATATAACAGTAGGTAATTTTCTAAGGGAGGGAGAGAAGGGGAACAATTCTAATAAACAATAGCATATAACTTGTTCTCAATGTGATAGAGCAATCTCTCGGCAAGAGTGCTTTATTTAGAAAGTAGAGAATGAAGACGAGAAAGAGAGAGAGAGACGCAAACCCACAGGTTAATATTTACCTAGGTCTGAGAGAAGACTAACCCTGGCCACGGGTCAGTTGGAAGGACGGGGACAAGGACCCTCAGGAAGGAATGCCAGAATGCGAGCAGGTACAGCTCACGGACAGTAAGGACAGGATACCCCTCAGGATTTGGGATCAGGACTGGGCTCACCAAGGTACGACCAACACCCACAGTTTCAGAAGCAACGCCAGCGTTACCCCTCTCCGCAAGTAATCCGCCAGTAACCCCGATTTGGGTTTCGAATTTCCCAGCAAAGTGCCTTGCCAGCACTTAGGATTATTTCCACCCCTTAGGAGTTTGTGGAAAGTATGGACAGAGTGCTCCGCAGCACTTCAGATTGAGCACCTATAGAGTTCGTAGGGTCAGTGACAGGTCTGCTACTCGGACAAGTCGGACAATTTTCCTAAGCTAAACTAGGGCAGTTATACTGTTTGGGGTCCCTCAGACCACCCACTAATGTTGCAAGTGACAGTTTCCCACATTATGATTGGTCAGGAGAGGTGGTGCGGTCATTACCACCTCCTAGAATTCACTGTTCCCATCATAATTATTCAATTTTGCACACCCGCCCCCCGGGTTCACGTTCCCAGGCATAGAAATACAGAAGACAATGCAAGAGTACAGCATATAGCAACAGTGTATGAAATTCAAGGTGCAATCTCGCATCTTCGGGATGGGTTCCCAGGCGCATCGGGCTTCAGGAGCCAGCTGGCTAGTTTTAGCTTCTGCGCAGTTAGGACTTTCCCCGGTCACCTGACAGGGTTCAGAGGAGCCTCATCATGGCGTCGCTCATGTATGCCCCAGCCCACAAAGACGCGGTACATGAAAAGTAAGCGAGAACAAATTAAAATCACATATAAAATGATCACACTGTATACCATGATAATATTCTAACCAACCCTTACTTTATAATGACTATAGCATTATGGTTTAGTGCGAAAAGATAGATAGGCTAAAGCAGCAGTAGCAAGCGGAGAGCGTGGTGAGAGACAAGCGGCCATGTTTGCAACAGTGCGCATGAGCACAGAATCCCTCCAGAATGCGAGTGCGTCACATCACATGGGTATGACCGACGCATGCGCAGACTGAATTTCGGCGAAGCAGCCGTTTTTAGTGCAAGCTTCGTTTAGTACGAGAAAAGACAAACAAGCAAGCATCCTGGGGACACCCGCGTGTTGGGAAAAACACCTTATGAATGACGAACAATGATGTTAATATTATTATGCAGTTTAGACAAGGGTTTTGCATACGAGCAAGGCGCGTCACGTGCGAATCCCAGCTCCATCAAAACCACCCGACTGCCTGTCGCTGCCAAGTATATTGTTTTTAAATTGCTATGTTTGCTTTCTACGCATAACTCACTCGTAAGGGAGTTGTCCTGTGTGTTATATATGTGGATATGAGCCTAGCAGTGATGCCTAGGAGCTGAGTACATGAGCAAACATTGAGGCAGCTGTGATATCCTGTACTAACAACCTGAAATGTAAGGTAACGTGATTCTTTCTTCATTGCTTCGTGACCCTGTGAGACACCATGTACTATGATGCTTGTGCAATTTTGAATGAAAGACAAGTTAAAAAATAATAATATTAATAAGGGCTCGTCAGGAGGCCACCGCTGTTTACATCACACATTGCCACTATAACTAACACAACCCCTAATGCATATGGAATTAACAAACAACAGGGGCATATTACCAACAACTAGCGATCATTTTTGTCTCTAACTTGTTTAGAGACAAACATTATCGCCGCAAATCGGCGATTTTTATCGCAGATAAACCTTGCTATTAGCAAGGTTTATCGCAAATTCGATAAAAAACGGCCGCAATGCATGAATATCGCTGAAAAGTCAGCGATATTCATGCATTATCGAGCAATTGCTCTTAGCCATGTTATCCACCTCCCATTGGATAACATGGCTAAGAACTGCTCAGGGCAGGTGTTAGCTTTTGGAGATATTCGCGCTTAGCGCGAATATCTCCAAAAGTTGGTAATAGGAGATAGCGATGTTAAGGACTGTTTCCAGTCGCTAACATCTTGGCACGCCCACTTTGCATGTCATTAGTGATAAATATCACTGACATGCAAAGCGGGGCCCAAGATGGTCGCTATCTCCTATTAGCTGTCACTAACTGGTGTTAGCGACAGCTTGGTAATAGGGAGATAATTTTATCTCCTTTTTTTGGCTTTTAAAGCCAAAAAAGCGGAGATAAACCCCCTTGATAATATGCCCCAACAGTTCTTCTGCTCATCTTTAAATTGCTCAAACAGCACCACCATGTGGCAGCTGTCACAAGTGAAGGTTCCAGCAACTAAGTGCTGATGTTGGCAATTAAGTGCCGGTACAGAGCACCGGAAACCACCGACTCAAATTAAGCACTGGTGCCAAGCACTTTTGTTTAGCAGGCTTTGGCACAACAATGATAATTTTTGGCACATAATATGGTAATACCAAGGCATGCAAGGCAAAATTAATTGACGGTGGTCATAAATGTGAGTACGTGAGAACAATTTCACACTGATGTGATCCCATACATAAATCTACTAAAAATGAAAGCTAGTGCTTTAATCTGGGGTAATATTCTAGTATGAAAAACAGGCATTTGAAAGGAAAATATGTGTAATTTCATAGACGGAAATGCAGATGTTTGAAAATATGATTGCATTAAAAAAATATAATTAAATGTAACATTTGAATCATATTCATCTTTGCAGTCTCTGAGTTCAGCCTGCAAGGTGGTGGTCTCCAAACCTGTAAAATATGTTTCTCACTTCTATCCATAGCCTGAGATTGTGAGATTTGTATTTTCATCGTTTTGATCGCACACCTTTCGAGAAGATTGCCAGTCATGATGTGAATGTGAATGTACTCCGCTGGGACAGGGTAAAAACATTAAATGAAGTTAAATGTAGGGTGATATTTTTTTTAATGAAAATGGCTAGGCCAATTTAACAGAGCAGCTCATACTCATAATGCTTTTTAGACATTTTTAGGAAAACTGGTGCAAATGTCACCATTTTGCCAACATTTTCTCAAAATTTCACTGAGGTCTCCTAACAACTTTTGGGGGGTACTAGGCTTATTTAGAAAACATGAAAAGTGTTGGAGTTCCTGGGGTCCTATGAAACCTATGTATTTTGTTATATCAAATAGGTATGAAAAATGCAGCAGTGGATTTTTCCCCCCAAATATATATATAGGAAGCCAGGATCCTTCTCTTCTTTCAGTCACATGAAGCAGTTCAGTGCACGTATTTGCACCCTACCACTCTCAAGATCACCAGCCTTCCCTGCTCACTAACTTAAAAAAAATCAGTAGCAACAAATGTGAGCAGACGCGACCTAGAGGTGTGAGTTTTAGTTTTGTTGATCCTTTGTAGGAAAGAACTGAGTGACAGCGAATGATTTTAAAGGAAGAGTCTTAGAGAAAAGGTTACGAGACTTCTGCCATATTGATTTTTTTGCAGTGAAAATAATTTTGAAATAGGCCAGGCACTTAAAAATATAAAAACAGAAAATAAGGGGCATATTAGCAAGGGCTGGAGACATCATTATCGCCGCTCTAGCATCTGTTTTTGGGCGATAAGCGGCGATAATTATATCGCAATGTCATCAAGGACAGGCTAGCGCGTGTTTCTTTGATGTAGAGCCCGTTTTTTCACAGCCTCGCCAGACATCGCTAATGAGATGCAAAGAAGGCGTGAAAACAACACATGAAAATATCACAAAGGCAGCTTTGCGATATTAACAAGGAGGTGCAGCGATAAAAAAAAATCAAGCTACCTCGGCCTTAGCGCTGGAATTTAACGTCTGTTAAATTACAGACTAAGTCATACTAATAATGGTAGGTGGATTATGCTGATATTACCACAGGGTCGTATCAGCAATGTTATCCAGCGATGTTCCATGGCAAACACCTCTATCGTTGAAATATTATCGCCATAGCGCCATGTATTATTATTATAGCATTATCATGGCATATAATTTTCAGCGATAGCCGGCGATAATATTTCTACCGCTATGTGGGGCCAGCGATAATTGTCGCTGGCCCTTGTTAAGTCACAGCTCCAACAATGTAAGAACTTTGGTTTGACTTGCTCAGGAGCTGTAACAAATCATAGACTGGTTTAATCTTGTAAAAACCCCTTCACAACAAATCAGGGAGAGGACTGCCTTCCCTGCTTGCTGCTCTGAAGGATTCCTGAAGGTCAAGGTGAGTACTTGAGAGAGTGTTTCCAGCTGGAGTCCTTCAAGCCGGGCCTTTTATCGAGGTTGAGAGGTGCTAGACTCTTGCTGAGCCCAAAGTGCATGAGATTCCAGGCTCTGGCAGTAAGCCTGCTTGCATTAATGTAGCAAGGATGTCATGAGCCCTGGTGCAAGCAAGGGAAATGGACCATTGACAGCTGTATAGGTAGTAAAATACAGCTATTATCAGGGTTCATATGGCCCTGTGTCACTGGGCCTGCAGCACCAATGGAAGCCACGCCCCTGCCTGGTATCCATGGAGAACGTCTCTGCGAGAGGTGGGGAGTGCAGGAGACAGAATAAGTCTACCTGGAACAGAAGTCGTAGAGTGTTGCTCTACTGCCTGCAGTATATGTCATTTCTCCCCGGTGCCTGTATTCAGGATTGATCGCCGAGAGGTATGATGCGGAGTGTGAAGAGGACGTGAAGGATGCCAAGGCTGCGGGGGGCCCACCCATGGTTGGACTGGCCCTACCGTGCATTTTTATAGTTTCCCCCTGCAGAGTTCCTAGTATATCCAGACATTTTCAGGCAACAGTAAAAATGATAAGATAACTCCAGTGATTAGTGTACCATACGGAGCTGCTCTGACAAAATGTGCCAGGGATGCTTTGGGTTCCCATCTGGCCCTGGATCCTCCCGACTCCGAATTCTGTTCCCCTGCTTACCTAGTTCACCTTGTGCTTGGCTGTGAAACGGTCGGACGGTAGTGCACCCGGCCCAATTCAGGAACATCTTTGGTGCGTCTGCAGCCCCAGTTGCCTTCAACCTTCAGCTGTGGAGAAAAGCGGGTAAGGCTAGAGTCTAGGGTGACCAATTGTTATGGGTGCAAATTCAAGACAGTGAGTGTAAAAATTCAGACAAAGGGTGAAAATTCGGGACAAAAACTCAGGACTGAGGTCAAAATTCTGGACAAAAGGTACGTTTTACAGCCACATCAGAGGAGGTCGCGTAATAGTTAATAACTAAGTAAAAAGACAACCACTTAAGTACAAGTCAAAATAAGTTTATATTAGGTTGAGACAAACGTACACTTCACAGTTTTTCAGTATGCGCGCAACTTTGAGTAACTGTGCAGGTCTTTTTGTGATATTTCATATGATAATAATCTATTTATAAGGTCACTGCACTGGGTTGTCCAGTCTGATATTTTATTTACAGTTCATGGTCCTGAGCAGGCATGTTTGGCGAGAGAAGTTGTCGGGAAGATCTGCTCGGATGGACTTTGTTAATAGCATCTAATATCTGAGTTCCATAGTGAGATGTAAAGCATCATGCATAGAATGTATCTAATTGGGACCTGCAATGCTGGACTAGAGTGCAGTCCTCTGAGTGGCCAGCTTTATGTATCAGATCGCTTCAAGCATTCCATCTATATTCAGCTGCTGGTGACTGGTATAGGGACTGGTACAGTACTGAGTGACGGATATGACCCATAGCGGATATGTCTTGTATGCGGGTAAGAGCATTACGCAGGAAAAGGGAGCTATTTACCAGACTGCATGAGCTATAATTGGCTGCACACTGCTGAGTGTATTGGGATTATTGTGGGTCAGAACATTTTCAATTGAATTGGAAGCAAAATGCCATCATGCAGTTTTACTGATAAAGCTATATTGTGCACAAAATGTGTGGAAATGTGGTTTTAGCAAATATGTATCATTTGAACATCACCAAGTAAAGTGTCATGATTGTTTTGATCCTATTACAACTTTATTTCCAACACAGAAGTGTACCATTTGTGGTTTCCTAACTGCTGATATGTTATGAAACATTTGCACAGTTTATTTCAGGTATTTAAAAAGTTGCTGTGTGTTACAAACAAACTGGCAGCTTACAGCCTTTGTTTTTGCACCCCTAAGAAAATTTGGGAAAACACGGTGCATTCTACAACACATTTGTCATTATATATCAATTGTATGAGCTTCTAAAGCATAGTAAATAATGACTTTACTGTGCACCAGGATACGTCAATCCTTAATGGGGCTCTTCATTGATTCCCTCACTATCGCCAACAATGCCTCTCATCTCTACACAGCCCCTCTCTCACACGTATTTCATTTGTTTTATAGCCCTTCTCGTATGGGACACATCCATTACAACACAGTCATTACATCGCACTGCTTTTACAACACAATTGTTAGAAAGCAACTGCCTTTACATCTCATGCCATTACAACGCATGCCATCACAACACATGTCACTGCAACGCATGCCATTACAACGCATGCCATTACAACGCATTATAAGGTAGTAATGGAGAATTTTAAGTTTTAGGGTGGGTAATATTCTTTGATATGCATGGTACACATTCTTTGCAACAGGCATATAATTATTAACCCTCTCTGATACTTTAGATGATTCAAAATTCCCTTCTTGTTCCAGCAGGTACATTAGTCACCAGACACTCGTAAACCACACCTGAATATAAGTGAGGCCGCTTTTATTGTTGCCTGAAAACTGCTGGATGTACAATGAACTTTGCAGTGTCGGCCCCCTGTAACAAAACCGTCCCTCTACCCCCCATTCCAGCCTCCCAGTGAAAAGTCCAATGCCAGGTACGGCCAGTCTGGCCTTGCTACCCACCCTCCAATGGTGCCTCTCATTTTCACATAGACCCTCACTCATGTGTATTTAGATTCTTTTATAGTGCTACTCATTCCAAGTATATAGGGCAGAGGGTCAGTGTGCATTACATCACGCACATTTATATAGAGACAATGACTCATATAAGTGTGAAAGTCAATGTATAAGAAATGTTGCTTAAGATAATGGGGGCTAAAAGGTGTAATCATTCTTTCACCCATTATTCAGTCTTTCACCATTCATTCTGTCCTTCCATCTGGGTGCCCATCCTTATCCAAATATATTCAACCATTTACAAACCCATCTATCATGTATCCTTCCATTCATCATTTCACGAAGCCATCCCTCCATCCACCCTTTCACCCTATCCATCCGTACACTCATCCATCCACTCTTCCACTAATCCATCCATTTACTCATCCATCCAGCAATTTACCCTTTCACCCATTCACCCTTTCATTCATCTATCCATCCATCTATCCTCCTTTTCTCTATTCACCCCCCTTTCACTTAGCTATCCATCCTTCCACCCACCATCTACTCATCCACTCATGAATCCATCCATTGACCCTATCACTCATTCATCCTTTCACTCATCCATCCATCCTTTCTCCCATCCATCCACCCTTTCACTCACCTCTCAATCCTTATGTCCATCTACCCTCCCTCTCACTCACTCATCCATCCTTTCACTCATCCATCCATCCATTCACCTTTTCACTTATCAATTCATCAATCCATCCATCATTTCACTCATCCAGCCACACATTCACTTAGCCATCATCCACCCTTTCACTCATCCATCCATCCTTGCACTCAATCCACCCTTTTACCCATCCATCTACCCTTCCACCCATACATCTATATATTTACCTTTTCTCTCATCGATCCTTCCACTCACTCATCCATCCACCCTTTCTCTCATTATCCATCCATTTACCCTTTCATTCATCCATTCACCCTTTCACTAATCCATCCAGCCATCTACCCATCCCTTCACTTTCTCACTCACACCTGTTCACATTAAGTATGAGCTGCGCCTTTGTCTGCAGAGTTGCAGGCAGAAGAGACCCTTCAAGAACTCTACCCCCACTGTGGTTCGTAAAGCAAATGTGGGGTGGGGGGGGGGCTCACTATGCCCCTGCACATAGGCAATCTGAAAAAGTGGAAGTCATGAGTCATGCATGGTGCACGGTCCCATAATGTTAGGTGATTGTGACATGGTGTTGTTTCTGGTGCCTTAAGTGGGATGAAAAAACTGGGGGGTGTCTCCAAAGTGGGTGTTCGATGCAATTAAGGGCCTGGTCTAAGCTGTGTTTAGTATAGTGTGCCACCCAACTGGTATTTTGCTGCTTCAGTCATTGCATCCAGATATATAATACAATAAGTAATGTTCCACCTACAACAAGCCAGAACTGTTGGCTTTGTCAATGGTTGTTAGTTGCATAAAGTAAAAAATCAGCAACCATGACTTTGTTAAATATAATATTGAAAATGTGTCAGTTCTAAAATAATGAGACTGTGAAAGAACTATAACCACTTCTTTTTAACTTGTTTCACCACCTTTTTTTCATTAACTGTATCCTCATGTTACAGCATGGGCGTTTTTGTACATTTCTTCCATCTGACAGAATGCCCTGCCCTAGACCGAGGCAGTAGGAGGCCCACCACATGCAGTGACAGCGTAGACTGGCCCATTTTCATTCTGTATTTGGCAATCAGCCGGCATACAGAATGACAAGGGCTAGAGTGGGGCTGCTCCTGTGCTCCGAGGATGAGTGTGAGGCGGGCCCATCAGGGAGCTGAGGCTTCTCGTAGGTGAACAGCGCTACCCCCTTCCAACTCCAAAATTACGGACAAAAGGCATCCATAAAAGTGATCATCACGGGCAACGGACATGAGCTCCAAATCGCAGCCGGTCCGTGAAATTTACGGACGGTTGGTCACGCTACTAGAGTTGCAGTACCATCCACTGGGGCAGAAGTGGCTGGCATTAGCCCAGTGTGGCTTGCCCCATCAGTGGAATCACTCACCTGCATCTTGCGTCCTCATTACCCAGCAGTGGAGGACAAAAGTGGTCATTAAGGACCTTATTCCTTTACCTTCGTATAAGGAACATAGAGGCACAATGAGGCATAACAATAACACAACAGCACAAACTGGACAACAAAAAAAGCCTAACAACATCATCAGCCACCTCTGCACCACCTTTCATCTACACCAACTTGCTTTTACCAGCTCTCACCTGCTCCTTCTCGGCTCTTCTCATATTCTAGAAGAATTCTGCCCAACTGGAATACTTAGACGCATGCTCGTGCCCCTTCCATACAGACAGGTTGTGGTGGCACATGGACAATGCTTTCTCTAACTACTTACAGGCAACCAGGACAGTGCACTGTGGGAGTGTGACTTGTGCGGAACAATACAAGCTAAATAAATACAGCTATACAAAAGGTGGGGGGGCTTTGCCTCTGCTGGACGCACATGCTCGTGCCTCCCAACCATTAAGCTTCCACCCATGCGAATGGGGTAGTGGCATCGTCCACTCAAAAAAACAACAAAATAACAGCTACAACCAAAAAACAAGAAGCGAAAGATCGACAGAAAGGTTCACCCTCAAAACCACAAACCTCAGAGAGGCTCCGTTTCCTTCCCGCTCAGGACGAGTGTGCTTGTTCCCCCCCTCCCTGGCAAGGCTTAACAAACAGGTGTGGGGCGAGGTGGTGCCATCCACTGAAAGGCCATATCCACAAGCCCTAGAGAGACAATATGGCCAGGGACTACCGAACATCCCCCTCCCCAGTCTTGTATTAAATCAACATTTATTAAAGATGGACATGAGAGGGATTTATTTCTTTGAAGGCAGGAGTCGTACAACCCCCGGCCATATTATTTAAAACATCAAATCAAAATTAGAAATTGAAATAAACAATATTTACACATTTTTATGCAGAAAACGTAGCACAACATTTGATTACAATTAATATATACAGCTATCAGATTACTAACCTTAACATATTTCTAATACAAGGTATTTCCTACCCGAATCTAATATCTGAAACCAATAATACATTAATTACTTTTCTGCGTATTCTGTTTGGGCCTACGGCAAGGCCGCTAACTGGTGTCAGATCCTTATCAAATAGCCACGCCCTCCCGTAGGAGTGTGCATGCGCAGAGGGCCCGTTTACCGTGAGGGTACTTCCCCTCCCCCCCGGTTACCCCCGTACGCTCCATTAACTCCATTAAAGGGGGCCCTTCCACTCTGCGCTGTTTAGTGACGTCATTGTGCCGGTGCGGGGTGGCCAACCAGCCTAAAGAAAGCGTGACTCCCCCCTCCCCCACACCCATCCAGCCAACTGGCTGTACCGCCCCTGGAGATCTAGGAGAGACCACTTGTCCCTCTCCTAGGGCGACCCTATTCAAGAATGGCGCTGCCCTCTAAGGACCTTAAATGTACTACTCACCAATCATGACCTTACCGCCTGACCAAGGAATAGCAATAAATACGAAGATTGATGACCTGTAAACGGGAAAAAGTTCTATAGAACAAAATTAATCATGCAACACACCTGTCATCCATTTACAGTGGGAATAAACATATGAACACCTTCATAACATAATAACCAATATCTGCTTTAGGGGATGGTGGGTGGGGAAAAGATTACAGCCTCTTGGAGGCTGGGTGGGGCAGACCATTGAGCGTGGGCCAACTCCTGCACTCCCTGGCCTTTTAAACCCCCCTTCTGGTCAGGCCGGTTCTAACCGGCCTGACCTCTGCTCCCCGGTGACCCGGAAGCACTTCAATCGCTTCTGTGTCACTTTGGAGCCCTGGGACCAATCCGTGATGTGGCGCACCCACCGCGTCACAAAGAGGTGACGGGGCGCACCCCACCATGGAGAGTCAGCGGGGGAGGGGGGCAGTGCCCCACCATATTGGCGGCGAGGCCGATGCCGGCCCGCCTTTCTCTATGGCCAGGGACTACGGAACATCCCCCTCCCCGTCTTGTATTAAATCAACATTTATTAAAGATGGACATGAGAGGGATTTATTTCTTTGGAGGCACGGTCATACAACCACCGGCCATATTAATTAAAACATAAAATCAAAATCAAAAATTGAAAAAAAAAAATTTTTACGAGGAAAACGGAGTACATCATTTGATTGCAATTAATACATACAGATATGAGATGGCTAACCTTAACATATTTCTAATACAAGGTATTTCCTATCCGAATCTAATATCTGAAACATAATAATACATTAATTACTTTTCTGCATAACCTGCTTGGGCCTACGGCAAGGTCGCTAACTGGTGTCAGATCCTTATCAATTAGCCACGCCCTCCCGTAGGAGTGCACATGCGCAGAGGGCCCGTTTACCGTGAGGGTACTTTCCCCCCCCGGTTTCCCCCGTACGCTCCATTAACTCCATTAAAGGGGGCCCTTCCACTCTGCGCCCTTTAGTGATGTCATCGTGCCGGTGCGGGGTGGCCAACCAGCCTAAAGAAAGCGTGCCTCCCCCCTCCCCCGCACCCATCCAGCCAACCGGCTGTACCGCCCCTGGAGTTTTAGGAGAGACCACTTGTCCCTCTCCTAGGGAGACCCCATTCAAGAATGGCGCCGCCCTCTAAGGACCTTAAATTTACTGCTCACCAATCATGACCTTACCGCCACAGGCCAGCGCAGTTGACCGACTATCTGGCCCACGCCTACCCTCCTACTCTGATTGGCCATGCCTTGCCCCTAAAACTAACTAGCCAAGCCATTACATTTTCTAACAGGATTTCGTTACCTAACTGTTCTGACCGACTTTGTCGGCCCTTCCTTGAGGGAAGGTGATTGGAGGTGACTTCAGTCTACTATCATTCTAATGGAAGGATAAGAACCGTAAATAGAGCCTATTCACAAGGCGTGTTGATATAATTCCGTACCCTTTTCCTTAGATCAGGGCTTATAAACTTATGTTAGGGGATAGATTCACTAGTATTAGTGATAATCCGTCCTTTTGTAAGAGTATTAGTATACCTTCTATGGAGTTATGCTTATTTCGGGCCTTGTAGGCCTCAAACGGGAGAGACTCCATCTTTCTTTCTGCCCCGGCAGCTTGAGATGCTTTTAGGTCAAATGTAATGTTTTAGTTACGAGGTCTTGTTCGCTTGGAGAGAACCGGCTCAGGCTGGCCCTTATCGAAAGACTGTATTTTTCTCCATTCCGAAGACACAACATCAGGCCGGCCGGCTGGGAACGTGTCCTTGGTACGGGGAGGTACAAGAATTTGGTGGGCGGCAGGTTACTGGCCGTAACTTTCCATGAAGGAACGCTTCCATATTAGTGAAAGCATGAGACAGTGAATGAGTCAGTCTATAGGCGGCAGCTAGCCGTTAGCATCAATGCCATTAATTATTTCAGGGCAGACAGTCACCATTTTAAGATCCGAGACAGATCGAGAAGCTAATACTCTCTTAGAAAGATTGAAGTTATTTTAGCTGGAGCAGCTGGCGAGCTTTGACCTCTAGGTCAGAGCATACAGCGTGAAGCAGTTAGTTAAGGGAACGAATACCAGAGTGGCTGAAACTGAGTTATAAGATCGAAGCCGAGAAGTGAAGATGGTCCGCGATTGAGAGGAGAGAGGAGTAGTGCAGAACAGCCAGAGAGAAAGCAGCTGATGAGAGGAAGGTTCCAGTGACTTGGAGGGAGGCAAAGGAGACAGAGCATAGCGGTGCAGACGTGTATCCGTGACTGCAAAGGTGTGACCTTAAAGACGAGCCAAGGCACAGACGAGAAGGGAACCCAGATGACTGCTGAGTCCAGACTTCATATTAATAAGGTGACGTCGACCCTTTCTTATTAGCGTGCACATTTTAACCTTTCACTTTCCTTTGCAGGCTATATGTTATAGTATAGTGTTATATTGATATTGTTGTTCTGATAAATAAAGTACCCCAGTTCTTAGTGAACCGGCATGTGCCTCTTATTCTTATATGACAAGGTAACCTGTTCTTCTAGTCAGGTACTGTTTCGCGAACGGACGCAACTCCCGATCAGGTAAGCAGTGGTTGAATAAGGAGGGAGAGAGGAGCCCTTGAAGTCGAGGATAAGTTGTACATCATCTAATTCGGCTATCATTGTGCAATCCATAATATCGTAGTATTATACCTCTAGTAAATAGTGAGAGATTCCCCAACATGAAGAGCTAATGGTATTCATAGGAAAGTGATTGTCGTCGGGAGGCGGCGTTAAAGAGAGCACCAGGGGGGATACTGGTGTGTATACCCACAGGATTGTGGCTTGTAATGTAAGTAAGAGAGCACCAGGGGGGATACTGGCGTCTATACCCACAAGATTGTGGCTTGTACGTAGAAAAAAGAGAGTACCAGGGGGGATACTGGTATTTATACCCACAAGATTGTGGCTTGAGCGAGCACTGGTTGCGGCCAGTGTGTAATGGTAATTAATCAGAACTGCCCCAGGGTAGAACAGTCTGGGCCTGAGTTGCCGCGAGACTAGCTGTTATGAGTGTGGTATTGTAGAAAACTTAGGCATGTACATTGCTAATTCCCCATCCTTGGGTAGGAGACATAGATACCTGTTGTAAATAGGTCCTAAGGAGGGAGGTGATTACGTTTCGGCTGGGTTGGTGGTGCTCTGGTGAGCTGATTCTATCTGGTCCGAGAATCCGGTCGTTACACTAACCTAGTCAGGTGGACCCCGTCTTTTAAGAAGCACAGTTCCCCCCTGACACATCCATGTTCAATGTTTTGTAGCTGAGGAGACCTGAACAATTACCCTATTTTATTGCTGATCCTCCTTACCGAGTGATTCAACGCTTTCACAGAATCCCCCCCCCCTCCATTTCAATCTAGGAATCATCTGATACCAAACTATGGTGCAGCCCTGGCATGCCTTAGCTAACTAGCCCACTTCAGAGATTATGTCCTCCATCAAGCCCCTCCCACCCAGATTCACCAGATCGTTCCCTCCCAAATGCAAGATAACTATCGTGGTGGAGGACTGTGCCTACTCAACAAATCAGTAACGAAAGCCCTGAACTGACTGCGAGGGTAACAGAGGCCAACTCCCATGCTCCCTGGCCTTTTAAACCCCCCTTCTGGTCAGGCCGGTTCTAACTGGCCTGACATTTGCTCCCCCGTGACCCGGAAGCGATTCAATCCCTTCCGGGTCACTTTGGAGACCTGGGACCAATCCGTGGCGCGCCCACCGCGTCACAAAGAGGCGACAGGGCGCGCCCCACCACGGAGAGTTAGTGGGGGGGCGCCATATTGGCAGCAAGGCCGATGCCGGCCCGCATTCTCAGGAGGGTTTAAAAGCAGCAATTTGGCAACTTGACAACATCGGCAGGAATCAGCACGGCATGAGGTCGGGGTGAATACCGGGGCCCCACTGGCAAAAACAAAGGGTAAAAAGTGCAAAAGGAGTCAGCAGGCATTCCAAGCCCTCGTGCAAACACAGCCACATGCCCTGCTCATTGAAATCAAGCTTGACAAGGCTGACACAACAAATAGTACTGCATAAGAGGGAAAAGCTAACTCCAAGAAATGCCAGACCACCCTCTTTCAACCAAAAATATACTCCAAATTCTGCTTTTTGAAAGATGCAGGCTCGGTTCTCTTTTCAAGCAGCAATGAGGTTCATGTTTTACAATCTCCTCTGTAGCCCATAGAAGGTAGCAGTCAAATGAAAAATTCTAATCTTCAGACATCTGGTGTAAAATCCAAAACAGGTCCAGGGACCGAACAGGTCACTGGGATGGGACAAGCTCCTTTTGCCCATATTGTGCCAACACCACAACAAACAAGGCATACGGCTCAGGTGGTCCCGGCGGACATCATCACATCGCAAGAGAATGATATGGGCCCAGACTCGGCCCACCCGCCACAATGGCTCCAAGACTGAAGCACAGAACCACCCATCAAGAGGGAAAGCTACAACACCAACACAAATAAGTGCAAATAAATGAGTGCCTAACCATATCTCAGCTGGACTGCTCAACATCTTCAAACATCGACCACAAGCCCACCATAGACTCCAAATCATAAGTGCCACAAACAAAATCACTTCTCCCACTTTCAAACCGAGATAAGCCAAGCCACTCGTCTTCTTTGTCCCGCCTGCCTCAGGCAGGAGCTGAAGGGAGTCAAAACGACAATTGATGGACAGAATGCAGAACAATGTCATACATTCACCCCAGTACAGAGATCTGGGCCTAAATCTATCGTTTTTTTGCACTCCACACCACCCCAGTTCAGACATGGCCATTATGCAAATCAGCCTTGACCCTGTGCCTCATGGGAACAGTCCAGCCCGAACTGCCAAGCCATGTCTTTCCTGGACCGGAATCAAGCATCCTAGGACCGGTTCTGGCTATTAGCTGTCTTCAGCCAGGATAGCTTGACTCCAGTGGTGTAGAGAGCATGGGACTCACGTCAAACATCGACCACAAGCCCACCATAGACTCCAAATCATAAGTGCCACAAAAAACCCACTTCTCCCACTTTCAAACCGAGATAAGCCAAGCCACTCGTCTTCTTTGTGCTGCCTGCCTCAGGCAGGAGCACAAGGGTGTCAGCCAGAGGCACAAGGGCTGCTCTCATATCCCGACACACAAGAATGAGAAGACATGCTAACAGCTAACACAACACACAGAAGAATGCCCATGATGGATCCTCAGGCATCACATCTGCCAATCTGGCAAAATGGATGTACTGCTGAACCTTCTTAACACCCTGGCAGACATCATCACAGCCATCGAAGGAAAGGTAAGGGACTTGAACTCACTTCTCAAGTGCACAAAAACTGAGCCACCTGGAGAGCAACCTAGATGCGGGTGTGGGTCGATAGTAGACAGACTATCCTCTCCCTCATAAATGCTGAGTAACATATGTAAGGATTTAAAAATGAAGCCTTGGATAGTTGCAGTCTGTTACTCAAGGAGCAGCTTCCCCGCATGGAGAAAGAGTCCGCTGCGATCTGCCCTTCCAACAACCGGCCCCTTACCTTTAACAATCCGGAACCCGGGCTCAGCCCAAAACCAAGACATCCAACAAACATGGCCCAACCAGATCTAGAGGCCCGCCAAGGCCCCAGGACTGGATCAATCTCACTTCCAGATACTATGGAAAAAACGAATGCAAGACAAAGACGGACCCAAAGGAGGAAAGGCCTAAATAGGAAGCCTCTGCCAAACCAAGCAGACATTTATCCCCTCTTCAGGCTTGCATTGGGCCAACCATTGGCTACCCCCACCACCACCCCAAGAGCTGGCTGGCCAATCACAGGAGTTTGTAGGCCGCCAACGCACCAAAGGAGCCTCCCACCAAGCAACTTCTGGGACTACCAAGGAGGAGCCTAGACACCCGGCCGGTGTTCCTTCCTGGTCAGAAAGAGAAGGAACAAAATCAACAGGAACAACCGAGGCAATAAGTGGCACAAGGATGGGAGCTGGGGACAACAACCAGCCAATTCAGAGTCCTAAATTACAGGCTCTTAACATGGGCCTGCTGACATCTCCAGGGCAGGGGATGAAGGCCGGCAGCCTCGACCCCTGCAGATGAGAGTAGAAGCACGTCGGAAACTAATAAGTTTCATACTACACCACCACCATGCCGATGAAGGTCAGGTGAGCAGTGGCAGTACATCCACTAATGGCGCTGGGAGCATTGCCCCACAAGCCGCCCACAACTCCCTCGACGTCTCTATACTTAAGTAAACTAATTCAGTTTACTTAAGTTCAGAGACGCAGAGGAAGAACTGTCTGAGTGACAATCATGTCAGTCAGCATGACGGCGGACCACCCACCCCCTTCAGATTCTGAAGGGTGTGGGCGGTCATGTCGGCGTAATGTTGACTGACATGCATGCATGATGCATTGTCAGACTAGGGGCAGGCAGCACCACAAGTGTCCAAGACTGGTGAAGGTCGGTGAATTTTTCCACTGTGCCCAGTCAGGCGCACTTGCATTAGCACTGGCTGGTGCATACCCATTAGGGGCTCAACCCTAGGTTTCCTAATGGGCAGGCGGGTGGCAAGTATCCCTGCATTAAGCCAATCCTGGCGCTGCTGGAGAAGTCTCTATTACAATAATGGCCCGCTCCTCATTAGCGCTTGGATGGGAGGACATACATGTAGTAAGGTGGTGACACTGACATACACACACACATGCTGGCAACATTGCCAGATTGAACATCACAACGTTGTGTAAAACTGTGGATAGAAGCCAAATAATTTCTCTACCACAAGAATAAACCTTTTTTCCACTTGTTTAGCCTTTGAGCTAATGAGGAGCGGGCCATTATTGTAATAGAGATTTTTGAGTGGGGGGCGGCCTGTCTCTGTTTCCCCCTTGGCTCCTGTTTTTGTGAGGCTGCTGGAGAAGTGCCAGTATTGGCTGAGAGGGGTAGCACTTGCCACCCACGTGCCACTCCAGTGACTCGGTAACGACGTTGAAGGCGCCAAAGAGGGAGTTGGAGCAGAGGTGGCACAGATAGCGGACCCGGTGAGTTAGTTTGTTGTATTTCAATCTCACGCCCTCCCCCGCAAGTATTGCGAGCGCGACTGTCCATTGTGTAGCTTCATTGCTTAGGCTTAGGGAAATGAGACAGTTCAGTTTAGAATAACTGGTATTGCAGGGCAGAATGAATTTTGTCCGTTAGGGCACAACCGGTGCAGAACTTCATAGTGGGAGCAGTGGCAGTGCGTCCATTAAGGGCGCTGGAGCATTGCCCCACAAGCCGCCTGCGCCCGCATCTCCCTCGGCATCTCTGAACTGACTCAGTTTACTTAAGTTCACAGACGCCGAGGGAGAACTGTCTGACAATCATGTCAGTCAGCATGACGTCGGACCGCCTACCCCTTCAGAGTTTGAAGGTGTAAGAAAGTGGCTCTATATATACTGGACCAAAGTAAGATACAGTATGTAGAGTCATCAAACCCCAGAGGTATAACAGAGGTTAAAGTCAGATCTGACCTTGCTCTCTAATGTGGTAGGTTGGTCGAGCAGTAAGGCAGTATCAGAGGACAGTGTAAAGCATTTGTTATACACACTCAGTCAGTAAAAGGTTTCACACACCCAAGAACTGAACTCTAGGCCAATTGTTTTTATATCAAAAAGATATAGTTGTTTTATTTTAGAACCAACAGGTATCAAAATATACTTTTCTCAATATGAATGACTTTGGGTAATTACTTTGCAGACAGGCAATAGACTTAGTAAGTACAGTAGTTACTGGGGTTGCAGTAGGCAACACAATTCTAAACACAATTTAACATTGAGCTCAATGGGTTTTTCTATAGAAATGCAATAGATTACTTTCAGGATTACTTTGCTAACCACAGGACTGGCTCCTGGATTCAGTCCCAGAACCTAAGCTGTAAACAGTTAAGTAAAAGCGTTTTGATTACAGTTGTACTTTCTAAAGGATATAAACGTATTTTCAAAGTTGACACTTAGAATCTTTTCAGAGAAAAAAAACTAGCAATGTTATCCTATGGAAGGAAATACAAGTCACAGGTAAAGTAGGTTCTCGTTACTTTTGTAATCCAGTACTGGACTCCTATATCCAGCACTGGGACCTCTACCTAAAAAGGGTAAGTATTTACGTTTCAGAAGTTGGTACGATTTTTAAGGAATATTTTTAATTTGCAAAAATCGACCGAAGAAATTTCAGAGAAAAACAGTCAATGGCTTCCTATGGATGAAAATGCAGGTAACTGGTAAGTACAGTTAAGATTACTTTTGCGGTTCAGCACTGAACTAGAAAGTACAGCACTGGCTTCTCTCCTGATCCCAGGTGAGTATTTCGGAAATCGGTATTTGGCTGATTTTAGAGGAATATTTGAAAGTTGCAAAAAACGACACTTGGAAGAAATTTCAGTGAAAACCAGTCAATGTTAGCC
Source organism: Lissotriton vulgaris (assembly GCF_964263255.1). NCBI lineage: Eukaryota > Metazoa > Chordata > Amphibia > Caudata > Salamandridae > Lissotriton > Lissotriton vulgaris. The sequence continues at coordinate 1,865,186,965 of NC_141693.1, read as the reverse complement.
TAAGGAACAAAAAGTGAGTTACCGGCTTTCAGGTGAGTACTCGACTGATGAGGTTGAGGTTCTGGGCATAGACTGAGGGGTCTACCAGGTTCTGAAAAGTATAGTTGTTACACCCTCAGCGGCACAGAGGTAGCCGGGTGCAGAGAGAGCAGGCCCAATGCAATCCAATGGAGGGTAGGGGGCCCTTGGTTGGTGGCTGCAAGCAGGCAGGCTATGCGGTTGTGGGAGCTAAGCTCCTGGTCACTTACTCAGGGCAAGTGGGAAGTAGAGTAGGGCAGTAGTTGCACATCCAGCGGAACTCGGGGGGCTGGGTGCAGGGTGCTTTTGAGCCGTCGGGCGCTCAATGTTACCCAATAGGAAAGTTACAAAGTGAACAAAGGCTGCAGGCTCGGGGACGGAGATTCTTCAGGTGCGACCACCACTTCGAGAGATAAGTTGGGTTCTTGGAGAAGTGGTGAGTACCCCAAAGGAAAGCACAGGGGGCCGTGGGGTGCCGGGTTCAGGGGTGTCTTTGGGTGTTTGGAAATCTTACCCTCGGCTGGTCGTGGTTGGGGGGGGCCTGGTTCTGAGGCTGCAGGCGTCGCCTGGGTCATCGAGGAGGATCTTTGGGCACTGGACTTTGGGTCCCAGTTGCTGGGGGGATGTCCTTGTGGTCTTGCATCACTCGGGCACGGGCCGAGCTCGGCAGGTGTAGAGTGGGCTGGATTTGCGGTTCCTGGCTGGCACCAGGGGTATGGTTGTTGGCGCAGAGCCTCTGCTCAGGGGAGTCGAAATCTTTAAGAGGGTCAAGGCAGGCAGGTCCTCCGGGTTTCCAAGGTTGCTGTCCGAAGGAGTCACCGGGATTTAGCAGGGGCAGGTTGCAAGGTCGACAGGCCGGTAGGGCTGGGGCCAAGTCAGTGGGTGTCGACCTGTTGTTAGCAGCTGCACGGCGGGTCTTCTTCTTCTTGATCTTCTTTCTGGTTTTCTTATCGGGATCTGAGGAAGGAAGGTTCAGGGTGCCCCTAAATACTGAATTTAGGGGCATTACAGGTAGGGCAAGGGCAGGGACCAATAGGTCCATCTACTGGGGTGGGTACACCCCTTAGCCTGCTCTTCCCATAGGTGGGGGGGGGGCGCAGAAGCCTAGCTGTGATTGGGCAGAGTTCCCCATCTTCAAGCTGGCCGGAGCCGGGGGTCGTGCTTCACTTCACCTCTCCCATCTGAGGGGTGGGGTTGGCACAGGCTGGCACACCCCCCTTCCTGACGTAGGGTTTTCTGCCAGTCTTCCCATCAGAGTGGGGGTCAGAACTGGTGGGGGCCAGTTGCTGAGTACAGCAAGGAGCCTGGAGAAGCTCACAAGGGCGGCAGGCCTTTGAAGCTTCCCTCTGCGCATCCTGGGGTAGGAGACCTAGCACCTCGCCCAGGATGTGCATCGCTGTCCAAGTGTCCATTGTGTAGCTTTGTTGCTTAGGCTTGGGGAAATGAGACAGTTCAGTTTAGAATAACTGGTATTGCAGGGCAGAATGAATTTTGTCTGTTAGGGCACACCCGGTGCAGAACTTCATAGTGGGAGCAGTGTCAGTGCGTCCATTAAGGGCGCTGGTGCGTTGCCCCACAAGCCGCCCGCGCCCGCATCTCCCTCGGCATCTCTGAACTGACTCAGTTTACTTAAGTTCACAGACGCCGAGGGAGAACTGTCTGACAATCATGTCAGTCAGCATGACGTCGGACCGCCTACCCCCTTCAGAGTTTGAAGGTGTAAGAAAGTGGCTCTATATATACTGGACCAAAGTAAGGTACAGTATGTATAGAGTCACCAAACCCCAAAGGTATAACAGAGGTTAAAGTCAGGTCTGACCTTGCTCTCTAATGTGGTAGGTTGGTCGAGCAGTAAGGCAGTATCAGAGGACAGTGTAAAGCATTTGTTATACACACTCAGTCAGTAAAAGGTTTCACACACCCAAGAACTGAACTCTAGGCCAAATATTTTTATATCAAAAAGATATAGTTGTTTTATTTTAGAACCAACAGGTATCAAAATATACTTTTCTCAATATGAATGACTTTGGGTAATTACTTTGCAGACAGGCAATAGACTTAGTAAGTACAGTAGTTACTGGGGTTGCAGTAGGCAACACAATTCTAAACACAATTTAACATTGAGCTCAATGGGTTTTTCTATAGAAATGCAATAGATTACTTCCAGGATTACTTTGCTAACCACAGGACTGGATCCTGGATTCAGTCCCAGAACCTAAGCTGTAAACAGTTAAGTAAAAGCGTTTTGATTACAGTTGTACTTTCTAAAGGATATAAACATATTTTCAAAGTTGACACTTAGAAACTTTTCAGAGAAAAAAAACTAGCAATGTTATCCTATGGAAGGAAATACAAGTCGCAGGTAAAGTAGGTTCTCGTTACTTTTGTAATCCAGTACTGGACTCCTATATCCAGTACTGGGACCTCTACCTAAAAAGGGTAAGTATTTACGTTTCAGAAGTTGGTACGATTTTTAAGGAATATTTTTAATTTGCAAAAATCAACCGAAGAAATTTCAGAGAAAAACAGTCAATGGCTTCCTATGGATGAAAATGCAGGTAACTGGTAAGTACAGTTAAGATTACTTTTGCGGTTCAGCACTGAACTAGAAAGTACAGCACTGGCTTCTCTCCTGATCCCAGGTGAGTATTTCGGAAATCGGTATTTGGCTGATTTTAGAGGAATATTTGAAAGTTGCAAAAAACGACACTTGGAAGAAATTTCTGTGAAAACCAGTCAATGTTAGCCTAAGGAAAAAAAGTGAGTTATCGGCTTTCAGGTGAGTACTCGACTGATGAGTTTGAGGTTCTGGGCATAGACTCAGGGGTCTACCAGGTTCGGAAAAGTATAGTTGTTACACCCTCAGCGGCACAGAGGTAGCCGGGTGCAGAGAGAGCAGGCCCAATGCAATCCAATGGAGGGTAGGGGGCCCTTGGTTGGTGGCTGCAAGCAGGCAGGCAATGCGGTTGTGGGAGCTAAGCTCCTGGTCATTTACTCAGGGCAAGTGGGAAGTAGAGTAGGGCAGTAGTTGCACATCCAGCGGAACTCGGGCGGCTGGGTGCAGGGTGCTTTTGAGCCGTCGGGCGCTCAATGTTACCCAATGGGAAAGTTACAAAGTGAACAAAGGCTGCAGGCTCGGGGACGGAGATTCTTCAGGTGCGACCACCACTTCGAGAGATAAGTTGAGTTCTTGGAGAAGTGGTGAGTACCCCAAAGGAAAGCACAGGGGGCCGTGGGGTGTCGGGTGCAGGGGTGTCTTTGGGTGTTTGGAAATCTTACCCTCGGCTGGTCGTGGTTGGAGGGGGCCTGGTTCTGAGGCTGCAGGCGTCGCCTGGGTCATCGAGGAGGGTCTTTGGGCACTGGACTTTGGGTCCCAGTTGCTGGGGGGATGTCCTTGTGGTCTTGCACCACTCGGGCACGGGCCGGGCTCGGCAGGTGTAGAGTGGGCTGGATTTGCGGTTCCTGGCTGGCACCAGGGGTATGGTTGTTGGCGCAGAGCCTCTGCTCAGGGGAGTCCAAATCTTTGAGAGGGTCAAGGCAGGAAGGTCCTCCGGGTTTCCAAGGTTGCTGTCCGAAGGAGTCGCCGGGATTTAGCAGGGGCAGGTTGCAAGGTCGACAGGCCAGTAGGACTGGGGCCAAGTCAGTGGGTGTCGACCTGTTGTTAGCAGCTGCACGGCGGGTCTTCTTCTTCTTGATCTTCTTTCTGGTTTTCTTATCGGGATCTGAGGAAGGAAGGTTCAGGGTGCCCCTAAATACTGAATTTAGGGGCATTACAGGTAGGGCAAGGGCAGGGACCAATAGGTCCCTCTACTGGGGTGGGTACACCCTAGCCTGCTCTTCCCCTAGGTGGGGGGGGGGCGCAGGAGCCTAGCTGTGATTGGGCAGGGTTCCCCATCTTCAAGCTGGCCGGAGCCGGGGGTCGTGCTTCACTTCACCTCTCCCACCTGAGGGGTGGGGTTGGCACAGGCTGGCACACCCCCCTTCCTGACGTAGGGTTTTCTGCCAGTCTTCCCATCAGAGTGGGGGTCAGAACTGGTGGGGGCCAGTTGCTGAGTACAGCAAGGAGCCTGGAGAAGCTCACAAGGGCGGCAGGCCTTTGAAGCTTCCCTCTGCCCATCCTGGGGAAGGAGACCTAGCACCTCGCCCAGGATGTGCATCGCTGTCCAAGTGTCCATTGTGTAGCTTTGTTGCTTAGGCTTGGGGAAATGAGACAGTTCAGTTTAGAATAACTGGTATTGCAGGGCAGAATAAATGTTGTCCGTTAGGGCACACCCAGTGCAGAACTTCACAGTGGGAGCCGTGGCGGTGCGTCTATTAAGGGCGCTGGGGCGTTGCCCCACAAGCTGCCCGCAGCTCCGTCTGCGTTTCTGCATGCATGATGCATTGTCAGACCAGGGGCAGGCAGCACCACAAGAACGCATGACTGGTGAAGGTCGGTGAATTTTTCAACCGTGCCCAGTCATGCGCACTTGTGTGTCCATTGGCTGGTGCATGCCCATTAGGAGCTCAACCCTCGGTCTCCTAATGGGCAGGCGGGCGGCGAGTAACCCTGCTCTAAGCCAATCCTTGTTTTTGAATATATAGGTGAGCAACCCAATATACCCTTGCGGGCTCGGGCAAAGTTAGATATAAGAAAAAATGGCCAGCAAGGGATTTCGTTGATTGTCTTATTTTACAGCACCATTAGGACCTGTATCAAATCATAAGGGTACCTAAGTCTGAGATTAATAAGTGGCTGTCTTGAGCTATTGATTTTTTGGGGAAAAAAGTCCAGTAGATTAAGGACACAAAGTGTTACCACACTAACACAATAAATACAATGAATGATAATTAAGAATGAGAAAAACCAGGTTTTTGTGTTGTCTGAAAGTTATTATTCAAATCAAATAGCACGTTTATATACAAAAAGTAGGGTACATACATGGATATAAATTTAGATACTCAAGGTAATGATTGTATCTTCCTTTGACATATCTAAAAACAAAGTCCAGACTGCTCAAACATAAATAACCATGATTTCAAATCAATAATCAGAAGAAAATCAAAGTAAGGCAAAAAATCAAACAATGCAGAGATGGACTAGAATAGTCGACGTTTCAGTCTTTTCTGAGGATTTTCACAAGACCATCATCAGGACAAAAGAGTGATATATACAATTGATGACCCTTTATAGAGTATACGTCTATTTAGTTTTTAAGACGGCAGCAGCACTTTCATTCGTGGCGTTGAATTGGGGCAAAGACTGACTTTTGCGCCCAGATTTCACTCTTGTTCAACATAGAATAGAATCGCTGTCTTTAATTTCCGACAGGGAGTCGAGATTCAATCGATTTCCAACACTTGTATATTATTTAAATTTCTGAAGTGACCGCATCAAAGAAAGCTTCCTGCAGGTCCGGTAAAGGCAACCCTCGGTCTCCTAATGGGCAGGCGGGCGGCGAGTAACCCTGCTCTAAGCCAATCATGGCGCTTCTGGAGCAGCACCAGTATTGGCTGAGAGGGGTTGCACTTGCTACCCACTTGCCACTCCAGTGACTCGGTATCGACGTTGAAGGCATCAAAGAGGGAGTTGGAGCAGAGGTGGTGCGGAGGGCGGACCCGGTAAGTTAGTTTGTTTTATTTTAATCTCACCCCCTCCCCGCAAGTATTGTGAGTTCGACTGTCCATTGTGTAGGTTTGTTGCTTAGGCTTGGAGAATGAGACAGTCAGTTTAGAATAACTGGTATTGCAGGGCAGAATGAATTTTATCCATTAGAGCACACCCGGTGCATAACTTCACAGTGGGAGCCAAGTACACCTTAGCACAAAAGTGGGCATCAAAAATCCCCAGTGCAAACAAAATTTTCGACAGTACCTGACTTTATTTGACTCTGCAGCTGGTGTGCGTGTGCGCTTGAAGAACCATGATGAAGTTGATGTAAACCTTTATGTAAGTGCAGAGATACGACAGTTAATGCCACTATATTGTTACTGCTGCAACTGCATCTTTCTGTGTGCCTGCCTATCTCTTTTTCCTGTGCCCGCTTCCAATATTACAATGGACTGTGGCCCTTCACACCCATTGTGAGTTCCAACACGATGCTTTCCGCACACAGTGAGTACCAGCAGTACACTGACCCCTGACTCTGAGTACCACGCAGCACAGTCGTCACTTCCCTTCTCGTGCACAGGTGAGTTCCAGCGCCATACTGCCCCAGAGTCGACATCCGGCCCAGGGAACCCGCCTGCTTCTAAAGAAACACGGAGAAGCGAGGGCTGGCACCGCTCGTTTGGAGTGCTGCAAGAATAACAAGCATTTACAATGCAATGGTCTTGGCAATATTATAGGTAGAGCTATTAGAATTGCTCATTATTTTTTTATCTTTTTTGTATCCCTAAATAAATGGCATTGTCATTTGTATTGGCATTAGCTTTGTTTTTTGCATATGTGATACCTATTGCATTAGCAGAGAGAGAGTGAGGTAGTGAGATAGAGAGAGCGAGTGAGGTATTGAAATAGAGAGAGAGTGAGGTAGTGAGAGAGAGTGAGGTAGTGAGATAGAGAGTGAGGTAGTAAAGAGTGAGGTAGTGAGAGGGATGTTGTGAGGTAGTGAGATATAAGCATAGAGTGATGTGCTGTAGTGAGATAGAGAAAGAGGTAGTGAAAGAGAGAGTGAAAGTGAGTTAGTGAGAAAGAAAGAGTGAGGTAGTGAGATAGAGAGTGATTGAGGTAGTGAGTGAGTTTGTGAGGTAGTGAGATAGAGAGAGAGGTAGTGAAAGAATGAGGTAGTGAGGGTGAGAGTTGTTGTGCTGTATTGAGATAGAAACAGAGCGATGTTGTGAAGTAGTGAGCTAGAGTGAGGTAGTGTATGAGAGAGTAAAAGTGAGTTAGTGTATTTGAGAGAGAGAGAGAGTGCGGTAGTGAGATAGAGAGAGAGTGAAGTTGTGGGGTAGTGAGAGAGTGATGTAGTGAACTTTACAGAGAGTGTGTCGTGATATAGTGAGAGAGAGATAGTGAGATAGAAATAGTGAGGTAGTATATAGAGAGAGTGTGAGGTAGTGAGATAGAGAGAGTGAAGCAGTGAGTTAGAGAGAGAGAGTGAAGTTGTGAGGTAGTGAGAGAGTTGTGCATTTTTGAGAGAGTGTGTCGTGATATAGTGAGGCAGTGAGAATGAGATAGTGAGATAGTAATAGATAGAGTTAGGTAGTGATGTAGAGAGAGTGAGGTAGTGAGATAGAGAGAGTTACGTTGTGAAGTAGTGTGTTAGAGAGATATAGTTCCTGTGGTAGTGATATTGTGATGCTGTGAGAAAGAGAGTTGAGTAGTGAGGTAGAGATTGAGGTAGAGAGTGAATGAGAGATAGTGTAGTAGTGTGAGAGATAGTGAGGTAGTGAGAGAGATAGTGAGTTAGTGAAAGAGAGAGTGAGGTAGTGATAGAGAGAGTGAGGTAGTGAGAGAGAGAGTTCCAAGGGACGGTATAGTGGAGCTGAGGAGAGAGTGAAGGGATGGTGCAGTGAGAGGCTGAGGAGAGTGCATCAGTGAAGGGACGGTACCATAAGAGGCTGAGGAGAAAGTGCAGCAGTGAGTGATGGTGCAGTGGAGGAGTGAGGGCTGCAGCCTGGATGGGGGGCGGGGCTGAGCAGAGAGTGCAGCAATGAAGGGACGATGCAATGGGGGGCTGAGCAGAGTGCATCAGTGAAGGGACGGTGCAAGGAGAGGCCGAGGAGAGTGCAGCAGTGAAGGGACAGTGCAGGGACAGTGCAGGGAGAGGCTGAGGAGAGTGCATCAGTGAAGGGACAGTGCAGGGAGAGGCTGAGCAGAGAGTGCAGCAGTGAAGGGACGGTGCAGGGAGAAGCTGAGGAGAGTGCAGCAGTAAAAGGACGGTGCAGTGGGGGCTGAGCAGAGAGTTCAGCAGTAAAAGGACGGTGCAGTGGGGGGCTGAGCATAGAGTGCAGCAGTGAAGGGACGGTGCAGTGGGACTGAGAGAGTGTAGCAGTGAAGGGATAATGCAGTGAGAGGCTGAGGAGAGTGCAGCAGTGAAGGGACAGTGCAGTGGGGAGGAGGAGTGAGTGCAGCAGTGAAGTGACCGTGCAGTGAGAGGCTGAGGAGAGTGCAGCAGTGAAGGGACTGTGCAAGGAGAGGCTAAGGAGAGAGTGCAGCAATAAAGGGACGGTGCAGGGAGAGGCTGAGGAGAGAGTGCATCAGTGAAGGGCCGGTGCAGGTAGAGGCTGAGGAGAGAGTGCATCAGTAAAGGGATGGTGCAGGGAGAGGCTGAAGAGAGTGCAGCAGTGAAGGGATGGTGCAGTGAGAGACTGAGGAGAGTGCACAAGTGAAGGGACGGTGCAGGGAGAGGCTGAAGAGAGTGCAGCAGTGAAGGGACGATGCAATGGGAGGCTGAGCAGAGAGTGCATCAGTGAATGGACGGTGCAGGGAGAGGCTGAGCAGAGAGTGCAGCAGTGAAGGGACGGTGCAGGGAGGGGCTGTGGAAAGAGTGCATCAGTGAAGGGACGGTGCAGGGAGAGGCTGAGGAGAGAGTGCAGTAATGAAGGTATGGGGTAGAGAGAGAGTCTGAGGAGAGTGCAGCAGTGAAGGGACAGTACCGTGAGAGGCTGAGAGAGAGTGCAGCAGTGAGTGATGGTGCAGTGGAGGAGTGAGGGCTGCAGCCTGGATGGGGGGGCTGAGCAGAGAGTGAAGTGATGGCGCAGGAAGAGGCTGAGGAGAGAGTGCTGCAGTGAAGCGATGTTGCAGTGAGAGGCTGAGGAAAGTGCAGCAGTGAAGGGACGATGCAATGGGGAGCTGAACAGAGAGTGCATCAGTGAAGGGACGGTGCAGGGAGAGGCTGAGAAGAGTGCAGCAGTGAAGGGACGATGCAATGGGGAGCTGAGCAGAGAGTGCATCAGTGATGGGACGGTGCAGGGAGAGGCTGAGGAGAGAGTGCAGTAATGAAGGTATGGGGTAGAGAGAGAGTCTGAGGAGAGTGCAGCAGTGAAGGGACAGTACCGTGAGAGGCTGAGAGAGAGTGCAGCAGTGAGTGATGGTGCAGTGGAGGAGTGAGGGCTGCAGCCTGGATGGGGGGGCTGAGCAGAGAGTGAAGCGATGGCGCAGGGAGAGGCTGAGGAGAGAGTGCTGCAGTGAAGCGATGTTGCAGTGAGAGGCTGAGGAAAGTGCAGCAGTGAAGGGACGATGCAATGGGGAGCTGAGCAGAGAGTGCATCAGTGATGGGACGGTGCAGGGAGAGGCTGAGGAGAGAGTGCTGCAGTGGAGGGATGGTGCAGTGAGAGGTTGAGGAGAGTGCAGCAGAGAAGGGATGGTGCAGTGAGAGGCTGAGGAAAGTGCAGCAGTGAAGGGACGATGCAATGGGGGGCTGAACAGAGAGTGCATCAGTGAAGGGACGGTGCAGGGAGAGGCTGAGAAGAGTGCAGCAGTGAAGGGACGATGCAATGGGGAGCTGAGCAGAGAGTGCATCAGTGATGGGACGGTGCAGGCAGAGACTGAGGAGAGTGCACCAGTGTAGGGACGGTGAAGGGAGAGACTGAGGAGAGTGCAGCAGTGAAGGGACGATGCAATGGGGGGCTGAGCAGAGTGCATGAGTGAAGGGACAGTGCAGGGAGAGGCTGAGGAGAGTGCAGCAGTGAAGGGACGATGCAATGGGAGGCTGAGCAGAGAGTGCATCAGTGAATGGACGGTGCAGGGAGAGGCTGAGCAGAGAGTGCAACAGTGAAGGGACGGTATAGTGGAGCTGAGGAGAGAGTGAAGGGATGGTGCATCAGTGAGAGGCTGAGGAGAGTGCATCAGTGAAGGGACGATACCGAAAGAGGCTGAGGAGAGAGTGCTGCAGTGAGTGATGGTGCAGTGGAGGAGTGAGGGCTGCAGCCTGGATGGGGGGGCTGAGCAGAGACTGCAGCAACGAAGGGACGATGTAATGGGGGGCTGAGCAGAGAGTGCGTCAGTGAAGGGATGGTGCAGGGAGAGGCTGAGGAGAGTGCAGCAGTGAAGGGACGATGCAATGGGGGCTGAGCAGGGAGTGCATCAGTGAAGGGACGGTGCAAGGAGAGGCTGAGGAGAGTGCAGCAGTGAAGGGACGGTGCAAGGAGAGGCTGAGGAGAGTGCAGCAGTGAAGGGACAGTGCAGGGAGAGGCTGAGGAGAGAGTGCATCAGTGAAGGGACAGTGCAGGGAGAGGCTGAGCAGAGAGTGCAGCAGTGAAGGGACGGTGCAGGGAGAGGCTGAGCAGAGAGTGCAGCATTAAAAGGACGGTGCAGTGGGGGGCTGAGCAGAGAGTGCAGCAGTGAAGTGACTGTACAGTGGGACTGAGGAGAGAGCGTAGCACTGAAGGGATAATGGAGTGAGAGGCTGAGGAGAGTGCACCAGTGAAGGGACGGTGCAATGGGGGGCTGAGCAGAGAGTGCATGAGTGAAGGGACGGTGCAGGGAGAGGCTGTGGAGAGAGTGCATCAGTGAAGGGACGGTGCAGGGAGAGGCTGAGGAGAGAGTGCAGCAGTGAAGGGATGGTGCAGTGAGAGACTGAAGAGAGTGCAGCAGTGAAGGGATAGTACAGTGAGAGGCTGAGAGAGAGTACAGCAGTGAGTGATGGTGCAGTGGAGGAGTGAGGGCTGCAGCCTGGATGGGGGGCTGAGCAGGGAGTGCAGCAGTGAAGCGATGGGGCAGGAAGAGGCTGAGGAGAGAGTGCTGCAGTGAAGGGATGGTGCAGTGAGAGGTTGAGGAGAGTGCAGCAGTGAAGGGATGGTGCAGTGAGAGGCTGAGGAAAGTGCAGCAGTGAAGGGACAGTGGAGGTAGAGGCTGAGGAGAGAGTGCATCAGTGAAGGGACAGTGGAGGGAGAAGCTGAGCAGAGAGTGCAGCAGTGAAGGGACGGTGCAGGGAGAGGCTGAGCAGAGAGTGCAGCATTAAAAGGACGGTGCAGTGGGGGGCTGAGCAGAGAGTGCAGCAGTGAAGGGACTGTACAGTGGGACTGAGGAGAGAGCGTAGCAGTGAAGGGATAATGGAGTGAGAGGCTGAGGAGAGTGCACCAGTGAAGGGACGGTGCAATGGGGGGCTGAGCAGAGAGTGCATGAGTGAAGGGACGGTGCAGGGAGAGGCTGTGGATAGAGTGCATCAGTGAAGGGACGGTGCAGGGAGAGGCTGAGGAGAGTGCAGCAGTGAAGGGATGGAGCAGTGAGAGGCTGAGGAAAGTGCAGCAGTGAAGGGACAGTGGAGGTAGAGGCTGAGGAGAGAGTGCATCAGTGAAAGGATGGTGCAGGGAGAGGCTGAGGAGAGAGTGCATAAGTGAAAGTATGGTGCAGGGAGAGGCTGAGGAGAGAGTGCAGCAGTGAAAGGATGGTGCAGTGAGAGACTGAGTAGAGTAAAACAGTGAAGAGACGATATAGTGGAGCTGAGGAGAGAGTGAAGGGATGGTGCAGTAAGAGGCTGAGGAGAGAGTGCAGCAGTGAGTGATAGAAATAAACATAAGATTAGCAAAATAAACAAAATGCCTTACCTCTAACAGCAAAACAGCAGCATACATACCTGTCTGAACCACTTCGTGCACAGTGGAGCACACAGCTGCACGGAGACGCCACGGGCCATGTTGTATCTAGAAAAGAGAGAAAAAAACCTAAGATTAGCAAAATCAAAAAGATAGATTACCTCGAACATCAAAAGAGCAGCATATCGGAACCAGTTCGTGCACAACGGTGCACACAGCTGCACGGAGACGCCACGGGCCATATTGGACCTGAAAAACAAAGAAATAAACATAAGATTAGCAAAATAAACAAAATGCCTTACCTTAACTGAAAAACAGCAGCATAAATACCTGTCTGAACCACTTCGTGGACAGCAGTGCACACAGCTGCACGGAGACGCCACGGGCCATATTGGACCTGAAAAACAAAGAAATAAACATAAGATTAGCAAAATAAACAAAATGCCTTACCTTAACTGAAAAACAGCAGCATACATACCTGTCTGAACCACTTCGTACACAGCTGCACGGAGACGCCACGGGCCATATTGGACCTGAAAAACAAAGAAATAAACATAAGATTAGCAAAATAAACAAAATGCCTTACCTTAACTGAAAAACAGCAGCATACATACCTGTCTAAACCACTTCGTGCACAGCAGTGCACACAGCTGCAGGGAGACGCCACGGGCCATATTGGACCTGAAAAACAAAGAAATAAACATAAGATTAGCAAAATAAACAAAATGGCTTACCTCCAACAGCAAAACAGCAGCATACATACCTGTCTAAACCACTTCGTGCACAGCAGTGCACACAGCTGCAGGGAGACGCCACGGGCCATATTGGACCTGAAAAACAAAGAAATAAACATAAGATTAGCAAAATAAACAAAATGCCTTACCTTAACTGAAAAACAGCAGCATAAATACCTGTCTGAACCACTTCGTGGACAGCAGTGCACACAGCTGCACGGAGACGCCACGGGCCATATTGGACCTGAAAAACAAAGAAATAAACATAAGATTAGCAAAATAAACAAAATGGCTTACCTCCAACAGCAAAACAGCAGCATACATACCTGTCTAAACCACTTCGTGCACAGCAGTGCACACAGCTGCAGGGAGACACCACGGGCCATATTGGACCTGAAAAACAAAGAAATAAACATAAGATTAGCAAAATAAACAAAATGCCTTACCTTAACTGAAAAACAGCAGCATACATACCTGTCTGAACCACTTTGTGCACCGCAGTGCACACAGCTGCACGGAGACGCCACGGGCCATATTGGACCTGAAAAACAAAGAAATAAACATAAGATTAGCAAAATAAACCAAATGCCTTACCTTAACTGAAAAACAGCAGCATAAATACCTGTCTGAACCACTTCGTGGACAGCAGTGCACACAGCTGCACGGAGACGCCACGGGCCATATTGGACCTGAAAAACAAAGAAATAAACATAAGATTAGCAAAATAAACAAAATGCCTTACCTTAACTGAAAAACAGCAGCATAAATACCTGTCTGAACCACTTCGTGGACAGCAGTGCACACAGCTGCACGGAGACGCCATTGGCCATATTGGACCTGAAAAACAAAGAAATAAACATAAGATTAGCAAAATAAACAAAATGGCTTACCTCCAACAGCAAAACAGCAGCATACATACCTGTCTAAACCACTTCGTGCACAGCAGTGCACACAGCTGCACGGAGACGCCACGGGCCATATTGGACCTGAAAAACAAAGAAATAAACATAAGATTAGCAAAATAAACAAAATGGCTTACCTCCGACAGCAAAACAGCAGCATACATACCTGTCTAAACCACTTCGTGCACAGCAGTGCACACAGCTGCACGGAGACGCCACGGGCCATATTGGACCTGAAAAACAAAGAAATAAACATAAGATTAGCAAAATAAACAAAATGCCTTACCTTAACTGAAAAACAGCAGCATAAATACCTGTCTGAACCACTTCGTGGACAGCAGTGCACACAGCTGCACGGAGACGCCACGGGCCATATTGGACCTGAAAAACAAAGAAATAAACATAAGATTAGCAAAATAAACAAAAAGGCTTACCTCCAACAGCAAAACAGCAGCATACATACCTGTCTGAACCACTTCGTGCACAGCAGTGCACACAGCTGCAGGGAGACGCCACGGGCCATATTGGACCTGAAAAACAAAGAAATAAACATAAGATTAGCAAAATAAACAAAATGCCTTACCTTAACTGAAAAACAGCAGCATAAATACCTGTCTGAACCACTTCGTGGACAGCAGTGCACACAGCTGCACGGAGACGCCACGGGCCATATTGGACCTGAAAAACAAAGAAATAAACATAAGATTAGCAAAATAAACAAAAAGGCTTACCTCCAACAGCAAAACAGCAGCATACATACCTGTCTGAACCACTTCGTGCACAGCAGTGCACACAGCTGCAGGGAGACGCCACGGGCCATATTGGACCTGAAAAACAAAGAAATAAACATAAGATTAGCAAAATAAACAAAATGGCTTACCTCCAACAGCAAAACAGCAGCATACATACCTGTCTAAACCACTTCGTGCACAGCAGTGCACACAGCTGCAGGGAGACGCCACGGGCCATATTGGACCTGAAAAATAAAGAAATAAACATAAGATTAGCAAAATAAACAAAATGCCTTACCTTAACTGAAAAACAGCAGCATAAATACCTGTCTAAACCACTTCGTGCACAGCAGTGCACACAGCTGCAGGGAGACGCCACGGGCCATATTGGACCTGAAAAACAAAGAAATAAACATAAGATTAGCAAAATAAACAAAATGCCTTACCTTAACTGAAAAACAGCAGCATAAATACCTGTCTGAACCACTTCGTGGACAGCAGTGCACACAGCTGCACGGAGACGCCACGGGCCATATTGGACCTGAAAAACAAAGAAATAAACATAAGATTAGCAAAATAAACAAAATGCCTTACCTTAACTGAAAAAAAACAGCATACATACCTGTCTAAACCACTTCGTGCACAGCAGTGCACACAGCTGCAGGGAGACGCCACGGGCCATATTGGACCTGAAAAACAAAGAAATAAACATAAGATTAGCAAAATAAACAAAATGCCTTACCTTAACTGAAAAACAGCAGCATAAATACCTGTCTGAACCACTTCGTGGACAGCAGTGCACACAGCTGCACGGAGACACCACGGGCCATATTGGACCTGAAAAACAAAGAAATAAGCATAAGATTAGCAAAATAAACAAAATGGCTTACCTTCAACAGCAAAACAGCAGCATAAATACCTGTCTGAACCACTTCGTGCACAGCAGTGCACACAGCTGCACGGAGACGCCACGGGCCATATTGGACCTGAAAAACAAAGAAATAAACATAAGATTAGCAAAATAAACCAAATGCCTTACCTTAACTGAAAAACAGCAGCATACATACCTGTCTAAACCACTTCGTGCACAGCAGTGCACACAGCTGCAGGGAGACGCCACGGGCCATATTGGACCTGAAAAACAAAGAAATAAACATAAGATTAGCAAAATAAACAAAATGCCTTACCTTAACTGAAAAACAGCAGCATAAATACCTGTCTGAACCACTTCGTGGACAGCAGTGCACACAGCTGCACGGAGACGCCATGGGCCATATTGGACCCGAAAAACAAAGAAATAAACATAAGATTAGCAAAATAAACAAAATGGCTTACCTCCAACAGCAAAACAGCAGCATACATACCTGTCTGAACCACTTCGTGCACAGCAGTGCACACAGCTGCACGGAGACGCCACGGGCCATATTGGACCTGAAAAACAAAGAAATAAACATAAGATTAGCAAAATAAACAAAAAGGCTTACCTCCAACAGCAAAACAGCAGCATACATACCTGTCTAAACCACTTCGTGCACAGCAGTGCACACAGCTGCAGGGAGACGCCACGGGCCATATTGGACCTGAAAAACAAAGAAATAAACATAAGATTAGCAAAATAAACAAAATGGCTTACCTCCAACAGCAAAACAGCAGCATACATACCTGTCTGAACCACTTCGTGCACAGCAGTGCACACAGCTGCAGGGAGACGCCACGGGCCATATTGGACCTGAAAAACAAAGAAATAAACATAAGATTAGCAAAATAAACAAAATGGCTTACCTCCAACAGCAAAACAGCAGCATACATACCTGTCTGAACCACTTCGTGCACAGCAGTGCACACAGCTGCACGGAGACGCCACGGGCCATATTGGACCTGAAAAACAAAGAAATAAACATAAGATTAGCAAAATAAACAAAATTCCTTACCTTAACTGAAAAACAGCAGCATACATACCTGTGTGAACCACTTCGTGCACAACAGTTCACACATCTGCACGGAGACCACACGGGCCATGTTGTACCTAGAAAAGAGAGAGAAAAACCTAAGATTAGCAAAATCAAAAAGATAGATTACCTCAAACAGCAAAAGAGCAGCATATCGGGACCAGTTCGTGCACAGTGGAGCACACAGCTGCACGGAGACGCCACGGGCCATATTGGACCTGAAAAACAAAGAAATAAACATAAGATTAGCAAAATAAACAAAATGGCTTACCTCCAACAGCAAAACACCAGCATGCATACCTGTCTGAACCAC
This sequence comes from Lissotriton vulgaris, assembly GCF_964263255.1. Taxonomy (NCBI): domain Eukaryota; kingdom Metazoa; phylum Chordata; class Amphibia; order Caudata; family Salamandridae; genus Lissotriton; species Lissotriton vulgaris. The sequence continues at coordinate 1,865,170,858 of NC_141693.1, read as the reverse complement.
TTCGTGCACAGCAGTGCACACAGCTGCACGGAGACGCCACGGGCCATATTGGACCTGAAAAACAAAGAAATAAACATAAGATTAGCAAAATAAACAAAATGGCTTACCTCTAACAGCAAAACAGCAGCATACATACCTGGCAGTGAAGTGACCGTGCAGTGAGAGGCTGAGGAGAGTGCAGCAGTGAAGGGACTGTGCAAGGAGAGGCTAAGGAGAGGGTGCAGCAATAAAGGGACGGTGCAGGGAGAGGCTGAGGAGAGAGTGCATCAGTGAAGGGCCGGTGCAGGTAGAGGCTGAGGAGAGAGTGCATCAGTAAAGGGATGCTGCAGGGAGAGGCTGAAGAGAGTGCAGCAGTGAAGGGATGGTGCAGTGAGAGACTGAGGAGAGTGCACAAGTGAAGGGACGGTGCAGGGAGAGGCTGAAGAGAGTGCAGCAGTGAAGGGACGATGCAATGGGAGGCTGAGCAGAGAGTGCATCAGTGAATGGACGGTGCAGGGAGAGGCTGAGCAGAGAGTGCAGCAGTGAAGGGATGGTGCAGGGAGGGGCTGTGGAGAGAGTGCATCAGTGAAGGGACGGTGCAGGGAGAGGCTGAGGAGAGAGTGCAGTAATGAAGGTATGGGGAAGAGAGAGAGTCTGAGGAGAGTGCAGCAGTGAAGGGACAGTACCGTGAGAGGCTGAGAGAGAGTGCAGCAGTGAGTGATGGTGCAGTGGAGGAGTGAGGGCTGCAGCCTGGATGGGGGGGCTGAGCAAAGAGTGAAGCGATGGCGCAGGGAGAGGCTGAGGAGAGAGTGCTGCAGTGAAGCGATGTTGCAGTGAGAGGCTGAGGAAAGTGCAGCAGTGAAGGGACGATGCAATGGGGGGCTGAACAGAGAGTGCATCAGTGAAGGGACGGTGCAGGGAGAGGCTGAGAAGAGTGCAGCAGTGAAGGGACGATGCAATGGGGAGCTGAGCAGAGAGTGCATCAGTGATGGGACGGTGCAGGGAGAGGCTGAGGAGAGAGTGCTGCAGTGAAGGGATGGTGCAGTGAGAGGTTGAGGAGAGTGCAGCAGAGAAGGGATGGTGCAGTGAGAGGCTGAGGAAAGTGCAGCAGTGAATGGACGATGCAATGGGGAGCTGAGCAGAGAGTGCATCAGTGATGGGACGGTGCAGGGAGAGACTGAGGAGAGTGCACCAGTGTAGGGACGGTGAAGGGAGAGGCTGAGGAGAGTGCAGCAGTGAAGGGACGATGCAATGGGGGGCTGAGCAGAGTGCATGAGTGAAGGGACAGTGCAGGGAGAGGCTGAGGAGAGTGCAGCAGTGAAGGGACGATGCAATGGGAGGCTGAGCAGAGAGTGCATCAGTGAAGGGACGGTATAGTGGAGCTGAGGAGAGAGTGAAGGGATGGTGCATCAGTGAGAGGCTGAGGAGAGTGCATCAGTGAAGGGACGGTACCGAAAGAGGCTGAGGAGAGAGTGCTGCAGTGAGTGATGGTGCAGTGGAGGAGTGAGGGCTGCAGCCTGGATGGGGGGGCTGAGCAGAGAGTGCAGCAACGAAGGGACGATGTAATGGGGGGCTGAGCAGAGAGTGCGTCAGTGAAGGGATGGGGCAGGGAGAGGCTGAGGAGAGTGCAGCAGTGAAGGGACGATGCAATGGGGGCTGAGCAGAGAGTGCATCAGTGAAGGGACGGTGCAAGGAGAGGCTGAGGAGAGTGCAGCAGTGAAGGGACGGTGCAAGGAGAGGCTGAGGAGAGTGCAGCAGTGAAGGGACAGTGCAGGGAGAGGCTGAGGAGAGAGTGCATCAGTGAAGGGACAGTGCAGGGAGAGGCTGAGCAGAGAGTGCAGCAGTGAAGGGACGGCAGTGAACCTACTAGACACCTTCTCTCCAGACGTCGCCTTCCTTACGGAAACATGGATGAATGCTTCCTCCGCACCAGACATCACCATTGCCATCCCTGAAGACTATAAGATTACCCGCAAAGACCGTACCAGCCACACAGGAGGAGGAATCGCTATAGTCCATAAGAAATCTATCCGCATCTCAACCAGCTCTGACGCCAACCTCGCCAACTCCGAACACCTTCACTTCCAGATCCACATCGACCCCAAAACAACACTCAGAGGCACTCTCCTCTACAGACCACCAGGACCCCGCGCAAAATTCAGTGAAGACATCACGGACTTCATCTCTCCACACGCGCTCCCCTCCAAAGACTATATTCTTATGGTAGACCTCAACTTTCACCTTGAAAAATTAAACGACCACAACACCACCACCCTCGTGGACAACCTCGCCAACCTCGGACTTAAACAACTAGTCACTTCCCCCACCCACATCGCAGGTCACACACTCGACCCCATCTTCACTTCCAGCAATCATGTCTCCTTCAGCCACACTACGGATCTCCTATGGACCGACCACAGCTGCGTTCACTTCACCTACAACAAGCCGAAACCCATCAACCACTCCCAACCTACCCTGCAAAGAAACTGGAACAAAATCACCACGGACCAAATCTGCTCATCGCTCCTTCGAAACTCCCCAGCCCTCTCTTCTAACGCCAACGTAGCCGCCGCCAACCTCACCATATGGTTATCCAACACCGCCGACACCTTAGCACCACTGAAAAAACGTCAAAGCAAACCTGGCAGCAAGAAAGCCTCATGGTTCAACGATGATCTCAAGAAGTCCAAGAAACTCTGCCGCTCCCTTGAAAAGGCCTGGAAAAAAGACCCAACCACCAGCACCAAGGACGCCTTCAAAAGCGCCACCCGCACTCACCACCAACTGATCCGAAAAGCCAAGAAAACAGCATTCAAGGATCGACTTGACAACAACGCCCACAACAGCAAGGAACTTTTCAACATCGTCAAGGAATTTTCCAATCCCTCGGCCAACTCCAACGACATCACCCCCTCTCAAACCCTCTGCGACTCCCTAGCCTCTTTTTTCCACAACAAGATTGCAGACATCCACAACAGCTTCGACAACCAACCCGGAAACCAACCCACCCTACCATCTGCTGACCATCTTCCCCCCGTGAACACCCTTAACGCCTGGAATCCAATCTCCACTGAGGACACAATCCGCCTGATGAATTCCATCCACTCAGGATCCCCCACAGACCCATGCCCTCACCACATCTTCAACAAAGCAGACTCCGTCATAGCACCGCACCTCCGAGACGTCATCAACTGCTCCTTCAACTCCGCTACCTTCCCAGAAGACTGGAAACACGCTGAACTCACCGCCCTTCTGAAAAAACCAACAGCGGACCCCACCGAACTCAAAAATTACCGCCCCATCTCGCTTCTTCCATTCCCGGCCAAAGTCATCGAGAAAGCCGTCAACAACCAGCTCGCCGCCTTCCTCGAAGCCAACAAATCCCTCGACCCCTCACAATCTGGCTTCCGAGCAAAACACAGCACTGAGACCGCCCTCATCGCAGCAACAGACGACATTCGAACTCTACTGGACAATGGAGACACAGTCGCCCTCATCCTCCTCGACCTCTCTGCAGCATTCGATACAGTCTGCCACAGCACCCTTCTACAGCGCCTCAGAAACATCGGAATACAAGGAAAAGCACTTGAATGGATCACCTCCTTCCTCTCCGGAAGAACACAGAGAGTCCGCCTCCCACCATTCAAGTCCGAGGCCACCGAAGTCATCTGTGGCGTACCACAAGGATCCTCACTCAGTCCCACCCTCTTCAACGTATACATGAGCCCCCTCGCGGCCATCGCACGCCAACACAACCTCAACATCATCTCCTACGCGGATGACACCCAACTGATCCTATCACTCACCAAAGACCCCAACACCGCCAAAACTAACCTACACGAAGGAATGAAAGAAGTTGCCGAATGGATGAAACTAAGCCGTCTGAAACTGAACTCAGACAAAACAGAAGTCCTCATCTTAGGTACATCCCCATCTGCTTGGGACGACTCCTGGTGGCCGGAAGCCCTCGGAAAAGCACCCATCCCGACAGACCACGCACGGAACCTTGGCGTCATCCTGGATTCTTCACTCTCAATGAACAGACAAGTCAGCGCCGTATCCTCTTCCTGCTTCAACATTCTTCGCATGCTCAGAAAAACATTTCGCTGGATCCCCTCCGAAACAAGGAAAACAGTCACCCACGCTCTGGTCACGAGCCGACTGGACTACGGAAACACCCTCTACGCAGGTACCACCGCTAAACTCCAGAAGAAACTCCAACGAATCCAAAACGCCTCAGCCAGGCTCATACTAGACATCCCACGCAACGAACACATCTCTGGACACCTTAAAGACCTCCACTGGCTACCCGTCAATAAGAGGATCACTTTCCGACTGCTTACCCACGCACACAAATCACTCTACGACATCGGACCAGATTGCCTCAACTCTCGACTGTCCTTCTACACCCCCTCCCGCCAACTACGTTCTTCCAGCCAAGCCCTCGCCACTGTACCTCGCATCAACAAGACCACCATGGGAGGCAGATCCTTTTCATACCTGGCTGCTAAAACATGGAACTCACTCCCCGCTTACCTTCGCCTCACCCAGAACCACCTAGCGTTCAGAAAGCAGCTTAAAACGTGGATATTTGACAAATAATCCTCCTCCCCTTCCTAAGCGCCTTGAAACCCTCTGGGTATGTAGTGCGCTATACACATTTTCTGACTTGACTTGACTTGAAAGGATGGTGCAGTGAGAGACTGAGTAGAGTAAAACAGTGAAGAGACGATATAGTGGAGCTGAGGAGAGAGTGAAGGGATGGTGCAGTAAGAGGCTGAGGAGAGAGGGCAGCAGTGAGTGATAGAAATAAACATAAGATTAGCAAAATAAACAAAATGCCTTACCTCTAACAGCAAAACAGCAGCATACATACCTGTCTAAACCACTTCGTGCACAGTGGAGCACACAGCTGCACGGAGACGCCACGGGCCATGTTGTATCTAGAAAAGAGAGAAAAAAACCTAAGATTAGCAAAATCAAAAAGATAGATTACCTCGAACATCAAAAGAGCAGCATATCGGAACCAGTTCGTGCACAACGGTGCACACAGCTGCACGGAGACGCCACGGGCCATATTGGACCTGAAAAACAAAGAAATAAACATAAGATTAGCAAAATAAACCAAACGCCTTACCTTAACTGAAAAACAGCAGCATACATACCTGTCTGAACCACTTTGTGCACCGCAGTGCACACAGCTGCACGGAGACGCCACGGGCCATATTGGACCTGAAAAACAAAGAAATAAACATAAGATTAGCAAAAAAACAAAATGCCTTACCTTAACTGAAAAACAGCAGCATAAATACCTGTCTGAACCACTTCGTGGACAGCAGTGCACACAGCTGCACGGAGACGCCACGGGCCATATTGGACCTGAAAAACAAAGAAATAAACATAAGATTAGCAAAATAAACAAAATGCCTTACCTTAACTGAAAAACAGCAGCATACATACCTGTCTGAACCACTTTGTGCACAGCAGTGCACACAGCTGCACGGAGACGCCACGGGCCATATTGGACCTGAAAAACAAAGAAATAAACATAAGATTAGCAAAATAAACAAAATGCCTTACCTTAACTGAAAAACAGCAGCATACATACCTGTCTAAACCACTTTGTGCACAGCAGTGCACACAGCTGCACGGAGACGCCACGGGCCATATTGGACCTGAAAAACAAAGAAATAAACATAAGATTAGCAAAATAAACAAAATGCCTTACCTTAACTGAAAAACAGCAGCATAAATACCTGTCTGAACCACTTCGTGGACAGCAGTGCACACAGCTGCACGGAGACGCCACGGGCCATATTGGACCTGAAAAACAAAGAAATAAACATAAGATTAGCAAAATAAACAAAATGGCTTACCTCCAACAGCAAAACAGCAGCATACATACCTGTCTAAACCACTTCGTGTACAGCAGTGCACACAGCTGTAGGGAGACGCCACGGGCCATATTGGACCTGAAAAACAAAGAAATAAACATAAGATTAGCAAAATAAACAAAATGCCTTACCTTAACTGAAAAACAGCAGCATAAATACCTGTCTGAACCACTTCGTGGACAGCAGTGCACACAGCTGCACGGAGACGCCACGGGCCATATTGGACCTGAAAAACAAAGAAATAAACATAAGATTAGCAAAATAAACAAAATGGCTTACCTCCAACAGCAAAACAGCAGCATACATACCTGTCTAAACCACTTCGTGCACACAGCTGCAGGGAGACGCCACGGGCCATATTGGACCTGAAAAACAAAGAAATAAACATAAGATTAGCAAAATAAACAAAATGCCTTACCTTAACTGAAAAACAGCAGCATAAATACCTGTCTGAACCACTTCGTGCACAGTGGAGCACACAGCTGCACGGAGACGCCTCGGGCCATGTTGTATCTAGAAAAGAGAGAAAAAAACCTAAGATTAGCAAAATCAAAAAGATAGATTACCTCGAACATCAAAAGAGCAGCATATCGGAACCAGTTCGTGCACAACGGTGCACACAGCTGCACGGAGACGCCACGGGCCATATTGGACCTGAAAAACAAAGAAATAAACATAAGATTAGCAAAATAAACCAAATGCCTTACCTTAACTGAAAAACAGCAGCATACATACCTGTCTGAACCACTTTGTGCACAGCAGTGCACACAGCTGCACGGAGACGCCACGGGCCATATTGGACCTGAAAAACAAAGAAATAAACATAAGATTAGCAAAATAAACAAAATGCCTTACCTTAACTGAAAAACAGCAGCATAAATACCTGTCTGAACCACTTCGTGGACAGCAGTGCACACAGCTGCACGGAGACGCCACGGGCCATATTGGACCTGAAAAACAAAGAAATAAACATAAGATTAGCAAAATAAACCAAATGCCTTACCTTAACTGAAAAACAGCAGCATACATACCTGTCTGAACCACTTCGTGCACAGCAGTGCACACAGCTGCACGGAGACGCCACAGGCCATATTGGACCTGAAAAACAAAGAAATAAACATAAGATTAGCAAAATAAACAAAATGCCTTACCTTAACTGAAAAACAGCAGCATACATACCTGTCTAAACCACTTTGTGCACAGCAGTGCACACAGCTGCACGGAGACGCCACGGGCCATATTGGACCTGAAAAACAAAGAAATAAACATAAGATTAGCAAAATAAACAAAATGGCTTACCTCCAACAGCAAAACAGCAGCATACATACCTGTCTAAACCACTTCGTGTACAGCAGTGCACACAGCTGCAGGGAGACGCCACGGGCCATATTGGACCTGAAAAACAAAGAAATAAACATAAGATTAGCAAAATAAACAAAATGCCTTACCTTAACTGAAAAACAGCAGCATAAATACCTGTCTGAACCACTTCGTGGACAGCAGTGCACACAGCTGCACGGAGACGCCACGGGCCATATTGGACCTGAAAAACAAAGAATAAACATAAGATTAGCAAAATAAACAAAATGGCTTACCTCCAACAGCAAAACAGCAGCATACATACCTGTCTAAACCACTTCGTGCACACAGCTGCAGGGAGACGCCACGGGCCATATTGGACCTGAAAAACAAAGAAATAAACATAAGATTAGCAAAATAAACAAAATGCCTTACCTTAACTGAAAAACAGCAGCATAAATACCTGTCTGAACCACTTCGTGCACAGTGGAGCACACAGCTGCACGGAGACGCCACGGGCCATGTTGTATCTAGAAAAGAGAGAAAAAAACCTAAGATTAGCAAAATCAAAAAGATAGATTACCTCGAACATCAAAAGAGCAGCATATCGGAACCAGTTCGTGCACAACGGTGCACACAGCTGCACGGAGACGCCACGGGCCATATTGGACCTGAAAAACAAAGAAATAAACATAAGATTAGCAAAATAAACCAAACACCTTACCTTAACTGACAAACAGCAGCATACATACCTGTCTGAACCACTTTGTGCACCGCAGTGCACACAGCTGCACGGAGACGCCACGGGCCATATTGGACCTGAAAAACAAAGAAATAAACATAAGATTAGCAAAATAAACCAAATGCCTTACCTTAACTGAAAAACAGCAGCATACATACCTGTCTGAACCACTTTGTGCACAGCAGTGCACACAGCTGCACGGAGACGCCACGAGCCATATTGGACCTGAAAAACAAAGAAATAAACATAAGATTAGCAAAATAAACAAAATGCCTTACCTTAACTGAAAAACAGCAGCATAAATACCTGTCTGAACCACTTCGTGGACAGCAGTGCACACAGCTGCACGGAGACGCCACGGGCCATATTGGACCTGAAAAACAAAGAAATAAACATAAGATTAGCAAAATAAACCAAATGGCTTACCTCCAACAGCAAAACAGCAGCATACATACCTGTCTGAACCATTTCGTGCACAGCAGTGCACACAGCTGCAGGGAGACGCCACGGGCCATATTGGACCTGAAAAACAAAGAAATAAACATAAGATTAGCAAAATATACAAAATGGCTTACCTCCAACAGCAAAACAGCAGCATACATACCTGTCTAAACAACTTCGTGCACAGCAGTGCACACAGCTGCAGGGAGACGCCACAGGCCATATTGCTCCTGAAAAGAAAAGAAATAAACATAAGATTAGCAAAATAAACTAAATGCCTTACCTTAACTGAAAAACAGCAGCATAAATACCTGTCTGAACCACTTCGTGGACAGCAGTGCACACAGCTGCAGGGAGACGCCACGGGCCATATTGGACCTGAAAAACAAAGAAATAAACATAAGATTAGCAAAATATACAAAATGGCTTACCTCCAACAGCAAAACAGCAGCATACATACCTGTCTAAACCACTTCGTGCACAGCAGTGCACACAGCTGCAGGGAGACGCCACAGGCCATATTGGTCCTGAAAAACAAAGAAATAAACATAAGATTAGCAAAATAAACAAAATGCCTTACCTTAACTGAAAAACAGCAGCATAAATACCTGTCTGAACCACTTCGTGGACAGCAGTGCACACAGCTGCACGGAGACACCACGGGCCATATTGGACCTGAAAAACAAAGAAATAAACATAAGATTAGCAAAATAAACAAAATGGCTTACCTTAACTGACAAACAGCAGCATACATACCTGTCTGAACCACTTTGTGCACCGCAGTGCACACAGCTGCACGGAGACGCCACGGGCCATATTGGACCTGAAAAACAAAGAAATAAACATAAGATTAGCAAAATAAACCAAATGCCTTACCTTAACTGAAAAACAGCAGCATACATACCTGTCTGAACCACTTTGTGCACAGCAGTGCACACAGCTGCACGGAGACGCCACGGGCCATATTGGACCTGAAAAACAAAGAAATAAACATAAGATTAGCAAAATAAACAAAATGCCTTACCTTAACTGAAAAACAGCAGCATAAATACCTGTCTGAACCACTTCGTGGACAGCAGTGCACACAGCTGCACGGAGACGCCACGGGCCATATTGGACCTGAAAAACAAAGAAATAAACATAAGATTAGCAAAATAAACAAAATGCCTTACCTTAACTGAAAAACAGCAGCATAAATACCTGTCTGAACCACTTCGTGGACAGCAGTGCACACAGCTGCACGGAGACGCCACGGGCCATATTGGACCTGAAAAACAAAGAAATAAACATAAGATTAGCAAAATAAACAAAATGCCTTACCTTAACTGAAAAACAGCAGCATACATACCTGTCTGAACCACTTCGTGCACAGCAGTGCACACAGCTGCACGGAGACGCCACGGGCCATATTGGACCTGAAAAACAAAGAAATAAACATAAGATTAGCAAAATAAACAAAATGCCTTACCTTAACTGAAAAACAGCAGCATACATACCTGTCTAAACCACTTTGTGCACAGCAGTGCACACAGCTGCACGGAGACGCCACGGGCCATATTGGACCTGAAAAACAAAGAAATAAACATAAGATTAGCAAAATAAACAAAATGGCTTACCTCCAACAGCAAAACAGCAGCATACATACCTGTCTAAACCACTTTGTGTACAGCAGTGCACACAGCTGCAGGGAGACGCCACGGGCCATATTGGACCTGAAAAACAAAGAAATAAACATAAGATTAGCAAAATAAACAAAATGCCTTACCTTAACTGAAAAACAGCAGCATAAATACCTGTCTGAACCACTTCGTGGACAGCAGTGCACACAGCTGCACGGAGACGCCACGGGCCATATTGGACCTGAAAAACAAAGAAATAAACATAAGATTAGCAAAATAAACAAAATGGCTTACCTCCAACAGCAAAACAGCAGCATACATACCTGTCTAAACCACTTCGTGCACACAGCTGCAGGGAGACGCCACAGGCCATATTGGACCTGAAAAACAAAGAAATAAACATAAGATTAGCAAAATAAACAAAATGCCTTACCTTAACTGAAAAACAGCAGCATAAATACCTGTCTGAACCACTTCGTGCACAGTGGAGCACACAGCTGCACGGAGACGCCACGGGCCATGTTGTATCTAGAAAAGAGAGAAAAAAACCTAAGATTAGCAAAATCAAAAAGATAGATTACCTCGAACATCAAAAGAGCAGCATATCGGAACCAGTTCGTGCACAACGGTGCACACAGCTGCACGGAGACGCCACGGGCCATATTGGACCTGAAAAACAAAGAAATAAACATAAGATTAGCAAAATAAACCAAACACCTTACCTTAACTGACAAACAGCAGCATACATACCTGTCTGAACCACTTTGTGCACCGCAGTGCACACAGCTGCACGGAGACGCCACGGGCCATATTGGACCTGAAAAACAAAGAAATAAACATAAGATTAGCAAAATAAACCAAATGCCTTACCTTAACTGAAAAACAGCAGCATACATACCTGTCTGAACCACTTTGTGCACAGCAGTGCACACAGCTGCACGGAGACGCCACGGGCCATATTGGACCTGAAAAACAAAGAAATAAACATAAGATTAGCAAAATAAACAAAATGCCTTACCTTAACTGAAAAACAGCAGCATAAATACCTGTCTGAACCACTTCGTGGACAGCAGTGCACACAGCTGCACGGAGACGCCACGGGCCATATTGGACCTGAAAAACAAAGAAATAAACATAAGATTAGCAAAATAAACCAAATGCCTTACCTTAACTGAAAAACAGCAGCATACATACCTGTCTGAACCACTTCGTGCACAGCAGTGCACACAGCTGCACGGAGACGCAACGGGCCATATTGGACCTGAAAAACAAAGAAATAAACATAAGATTAGCAAAATAAACAAAATGCCTTACCTTAACTGAAAAACAGCAGCATAAATACCTGTCTGAACCACTTCGTGGACAGCAGTGCACACAGCTGCACGGAGACGCCACGGGCCATATTGGACCTGAAAAACAAAGAAATAAACATAAGATTAGCAAAATATACAAAATGGCTTACCTCCAACAGCAAAACAGCAGCATACATACCTGTCTGAACCATTTCGTGCACAGCAGTGCACACGGCTGCAGGGAGACGCCACGGGCCATATTGGACCTGAAAAACAAAGAAATAAACATAAGATTAGCAAAATATACAAAATGGCTTACCTCCAACAGCAAAACAGCAGCATACATACCTGTCTAAACAACTTCGTGCACAGCAGTGCACACAGCTGCAGGGAGACGCCACAGGCCATATTGGTCCTGAAAAACAAAGAAATAAACATAAGATTAGCAAAATATACAAAATGGCTTACCTCCAACAGCAAAACAGCAGCATACATACCTGTCTAAACCACTTCGTGCACAGCAGTGCACACAGCTGCAGGGAGACGCCACAGGCCATATTGGTCCTGAAAAACAAAGAAATAAACATAAGATTAGCAAAATAAACAAAATGCCTTACCTTAACTGAAAAACAGCAGCATAAATACCTGTCTGAACCACTTCGTGGACAGCAGTGCACACAGCTGCACGGAGACGCCACGGGCCATATTGGACCTGAAAAACAAAGAAATAAACATAAGATTAGCAAAATAAACAAAATGCCTTACCTTAACTGAAAAACAGCAGCATAAATACCTGTCTGAACCACTTCGTGCACAGCAGTGCACACAGCTGCAGGGAGACGCCACGGGCCATATTGGACCTGAAAAACAAAGAAATAAACATAAGATTAGCAAAATAAACAAAATGCCTTACCTTAACTGAAAAACAGCAGCATAAATACCTGTCTGAACCACTTCGTGGACAGCAGTGCACACAGCTGCACGGAGACACCACGGGCCATATTGGACCTGAAAAACAAAGAAATAAACATAAGATTAGCAAAATAAACAAAATGGCTTACCTCCAACAGCAAAACAGCAGCATAAATACCTGTCTGAACCACTTCGTGCACAGCAGTGCACACAGCTGCACGGAGACGCCACGGGCCATATTGGACCTGAAAAACAAAGAAATAAACATAAGATTAGCAAAATAAACCAAATGCCTTACCTTAACTGACAAACAGCAGCATACATACCTGTCTAAACCACTTCGTGCACAGCAGTGCACACAGCTGCAGGGAGACGCCACGGGCCATATTGGACCTGAAAAACAAAGAAATAAACATAAGATTAGCAAAATAAACAAAATGCCTTACCTTAACTGAAAAACAGCAGCATAAATACCTGTCTGAACCACTTCGTGGACAGCAGTGCACACAGCTGCACGGAGACGCCACGGGCCATATTGGACCTGAAAAACAAAGAAATAAACATAAGATTAGCAAAATAAACAAAATGGCTTACCTCCAACAGCAAAACAGCAGCATACATACCTGTCTGAACCACTTCGTGCACAGCAGTGCACACAGCTGCACGGAGACGCCACGGGCCATATTGGACCTGAAAAACAAAGAAATAAACATAAGATTAGCAAAATAAACAAAATGGCTTACCTCCAACAGCAAAACAGCAGCATACATACCTGTCTAAACCACTTCGTGCACAGCAGTGCACACAGCTGCAGGGAGACGCAACGGGCCATATTGGACCTGAAAAACAAAGAAATAAACATAAGATTAGCAAAATAAACAAAATGCCTTACCTTAACTGAAAAACAGCAGCATAAATACCTGTCTGAACCACTTCGTGCACAGCAGTGCACACAGCTGCAGGGAGACGCCACGGGCCATATTGGACCTGAAAAACAAAGAAATAAACATAAGATTAGCAAAATAAACAAAATGCCTTACCTTAACTGAAAAACAGCAGCATAAATACCTGTCTGAACCACTTCGTGGACAGCAGTGCACACAGCTGCACGGAGACACCACGGGCCATATTGGACCTGAAAAACAAAGAAATAAACATAAGATTAGCAAAATAAACAAAATGGCTTACCTCCAACAGCAAAACAGCAGCATAAATACCTGTCTGAACCACTTCGTGCACAGCAGTGCACACAGCTGCACGGAGACGCCACGGGCCATATTGGACCTGAAAAACAAAGAAATAAACATAAGATTAGCAAAATAAACCAAATGTCTTACCTTAACTGACAAACAGCAGCATACATACCTGTCTAAACCACTTCGTGCACAGCAGTGCACACAGCTGCAGGGAGACGCCACGGGCCATATTGGACCTGAAAAACAAAGAAATAAACATAAGATTAGCAAAATAAACAAAATGCCTTACCTTAACTGAAAAACAGCAGCATAAATACCTGTCTGAACCACTTCGTGGACAGCAGTGCACACAGCTGCACGGAGACGCCACGGGCCATATTGGACCTGAAAAACAAAGAAATAAACATAAGATTAGCAAAATAAACAAAATGGCTTACCTCCAACAGCAAAACAGCAGCATACATACCTGTCTGAACCACTTCGTGCACAGCAGTGCACACAGCTGCACGGAGACGCCACGGGCCATATTGGACCTGAAAAACAAAGAAATAAACATAAGATTAGCAAAATAAACAAAATGGCTTACCTCCAACAGCAAAACAGCAGCATACATACCTGTCTAAACCACTTCGTGCACAGCAGTGCACACAGCTGCAGGGAGACGCAACGGGCCATATTGGACCTGAAAAACAAAGAAATAAACATAAGATTAGCAAAATAAACAAAATGGCTTACCTCCAACAGCAAAACAGCAGCATACATACCTGTCTGAACCACTTCGTGCACAGCAGTGCACACAGCTGCAGGGAGACGCCACGGGCCATATTGGACCTGAAAAACAAAGAAATAAACATAAGATTAGCAAACTAAACAAAATGGCTTACCTCCAACAGCAAAACAGCAGCATACATACCTGTCTGAACCACTTTGTGCACAGCAGTGCACACAGCTGCACGGAGACGCCACGGGCCATATTGGACCTGAAAAACAAAGAAATAAACATAAGATTAGCAAAATAAACAAAATTCCTTACCTTAACTGAAAAACAGCAGCATACATACCTGTGTGAACCACTTCGTGCACAACAGTTCACACATCTGCACGGAGACCACACGGGCCATGTTGTACCTAGAAAAGAGAGAGAAAAACCTAAGATTAGCAAAATCAAAAAGATAGATTACCTCAAACAGCAAAAGAGCAGCATATCGGGACCAGTTCGTGCACAGTGGAGCACACAGCTGCACGGAGACGCCACGGGCCATATTGGACCTGAAAAACAAAGAAATAAACATAAGATTAGCAAAATAAACAAAATGGCTTACCTCCAACAGCAAAACACCAGCATGCATACCTGTCTGAACCACTTCGTGCACAGCAGTGCACACAGCTGCACGGAGACGCCACGGGCCATATTGGACCTGAAAAACAAAGAAATAAACATAAGATTAGCAAAATAAACAAAATGGCTTACCTCTAACAGCAAAACAGCAGCATACATACCTGTCTGAACCACTTCGTGCACAGCAGTGCACACAGCTGCACGGAGACGCCACGGGCCATATTGGACCTGAAAAACAAAGAAATAAACATAAGATTAGCAAAATAAACAAAATGGCTTACCTCTAACAGCAAAACAGCAGCATACATACCTGTCTGAACCACTTCGTGCACAGCCCCCCCACACACACACAGAGCCCCCCCACACACACACAGAGCCGCACACACAGAGCCCTCCCCACACACAGAGCCCCACCCCACACACAGAGCCCTCCCACACACACAGAGCCCCCCCACACACACAGAGCCCCACACACACACACAGAGCCCCCCCACACACACAGAGCCCCCCCACACACACAGAGCCCTGCCAGTCTCATACCCAGACCCCTGCCAGCCTCGTATACAGACCCCTGCCAGCCTCATACCCAGAGCCCTGCCAGCCTCATACCCAGACCCTTGCCAGAAACATACCCAGACCCCTGCCAGCCTCGTATCCAGACCCCTGCCAGCCTCGTATCCAGACCCATGGCAGCAGCATATCCAGAGCACTGCCAGCCTCGTATCCATAGCCCTGCCAGCCTCATACCCAGAGCCCTGCCAGCCTCGTATCCATAGCCCTGCCAGCCTCATACCCAGAGCCCTGCCAGCCTCGTATCCAGAGCCCTGCCAGCATCATGTCCAGACCCCTGCCATCTCATTATGCAGACCCCTGCCATCTCATTATGCAGACCCCTGTCGGCCTCATATCCAGACCCCTGCCAGCCTCATACCCAGACCCCTGCCAGCCCCTTATGCGGACCCCTGCCAGCCTCATACCCAGACCCCTGCCAGTCTCCTAGCCAGACCTCTGCCATCTTATTATGCGGAAACTGCCTACTAGCGTCTGTTCCGCTGGAGCATCCGAATGCATAATTTACACTCACAAGTTCTTTTTGAGCACACCTCTCACGCCTTCCTGCCCCCTGTTTCCACAGCATCGCTTCCTTCCCAAATGCAGTGTAATCCTACCCTTTGTTCGGGAATGTTTACCGGCTCCCTCGAACGCTTTCCACGACTCACAGGCAGTAAATACGAAGCGCCTCGAGGCGCCGCACGCACAAAGAGGGCGAGTCCTGCGGGTGTAGGAACATTCACACATGTGCACCGCTGGAAGAGGTGGAGTGAATGCACAGAGCAGGCCCGGGGGGGGGGGGCAGAGGTGGAAACAAAAACAGCCAGTGAATGCAGAGGCCCGGGCTACGCACGCGCCCCCGGATATAGGAAGGGCAGAGCTGCAGCCCCCTGGGAGCCCTGTGCCCAGGACATGCACTGAAAGGGCAGAGTAAACAAATGACTCAGCATCTGCTCCAGCATTTGAGAACATTCTATTTCGGTCCATCATCACTTGGTTTGACCCGAGGACCCACTACTGGCCGCGGCACCGTACATGGAAGACTAACTACACCGGGATGGTTGCTGTCAAGCGCAGGGATTCAAAGAGCCTTTTTATTTGTAACAAAGCCCGTTTAAGCAGTCCGGAGCACAGAAAGCTATAATGACATTGCAGGGAACTTCCCACGGCCCCATGTGTTGCTAGGACTTCCCCAATTACCTTAAAGCCTTCTTTTCCAGACCCCTGCCAGCCTCGTATACAGAGCCCTGCCAGCCTCATACCCAGACCCCTGCCAACCTCGTATCCAGACCCTTGCCAGCAATATACCCAGACCCCTGCCAGTATCATATCCAGACCCCTGCCAGCCTGAATCCAGACCCCTGCCAGCCTCATACCCAGAACCCCTGCCATCTCATTATGCAGACTCCTGCCAAGGACGAGATGCAAACTCGGGGAGTCGAAAATATCTGCCGGAGAGGGTAGGCATATGGAGCAGAAAGCTTTCAGGAAAGAATGGTTCCCACGATGCCTGTTGTCAATACTCGGGCATACAAGGCAAGTGACTGGAAGGCTCAGAAAATAAGTGAAGGAGGGACGACAGGGGTAGCACTTACCTTGGTCCTTCCGTTGATTCTGAAGTTGCTGAGCTTTCCGTTACAGTGCCGGATTAGGTCATCCATGCAACTCATCAGACCCCGATGGTCTTGCATTCGGGCTCGCGGCCCTCCACCCAGGTGATCTGGTCTGCGATGAGTCGCTCTTCTGGCTCACTGACTGCCAGTTCGTAAAGCGACCCGTGCGCACCTCCCGCGCAATGCCATCGCCCGCCACCGGGCTCAGGAAGTCGTCGAGCATGCAGATGCCATGTTTCTCCATGCATGGCAGCAGGTACTCTCGAGCCAGTCACTGCGAAGGTGGCGGGCCCCGGCTCTGCCCATTCAGTGCCCCGCGTCGCGAGCCCCCACCAACGGCTGCAGTCATGAACCGCCCTGACGTATTTTACATTAAGCTGGATATGGTGTGTCCCTCCTTTATTTAAGGTACGAACTCGGTACCTTAGTCGATGTGTGAACGGTTAAGAGAACACTGCTTACAAAAAGTCACTAACAACTTTAACACGTACGCCCCTCTTCACTTTTTGGAACAAATAAAATGTGTGACGCCCAGCGCGTAACGAGAAGGGCATATGCTGGGAGTTTACCATTCCCTCCTAAAAGAGGTGCAGTATGTACCACTTCTCACACCAACGTCACCACTCTCCTCCCACTGCAAGGAAAGTTCTGCCCACCTTAATTTCGCACAAAATCAAAAAGTAACGAAGAAATGAAAAGTCGAGCTTGCCTTTTGGAGACCAAGTAGTGTGAACTCACCCCAGTCATGCAGCGGGCGCCATGCCCCGGCGGGCAGTAGTCACGGGGGTGTGAGCGGCGCGGGACGTGGGTCCCTGGGAGGTGTGCAATGTTTACTCACCTTTCCCGGCCTCAGGTTACGTGATGGAAATAGCTTACTGCCACACAAGTAGTCTGTAAAGTGTACATAGTGCCTATATATGCACTCCGAATTTCTCACACATCGTCCTAAACCTAATGCACCCATACCTATAGGAGGCCTATAGGGCATGCATAGCAGTCCTATAGGCCTCCCACTAATGTTACCAGCCACAGCTCCCCATTAACTCCCACAGCAGCAGCCCTGCGGCCTGGAGTGTCTCCGCTTACCCTGTGCCGGCACAGCTCCAGCAGCACGTAGACGAAGTGCTGGTCCTCGAAGGAGCCGCAGAAGCGCAGCACGTGCGGGTGGTCCAGGCTGCGGTGGATGGCGATCTCCGTGCTCAGCTTCTGCTCCGGGTCCCGCAGCCGGCTCTTGGGCACGATCTTGCAGGCCAGCAGCTCCTCCATCTCTATGTCCGAGACCTCGAAGCACTTTCAGAAGCTGCCCCTGCCCAGGAAGCGGCCGCGCTTGTAGCGCCGTCCGGTGCGGGGGTCTGCCAGGATCTCGGGGATCTCCTTGGGCACCTCCTCGGGCACGGCGGCGGGGGGCTCCTCGGGCACTGCGGCGGGGGGCTGCTCCGCCTCGGCCTGCCTCACCTCGGCGGGGGGCTGCTCCTCCTCGGGCACTGCGGCGGGGGCTGCTCCTCCTCGGGCACCGCGGTGGCAGGGGCAGCTGCCCTCCCGGGGATGACGGGCATGGCAGGCAGGGTCGGATTGGGATCACAATTCGGCCTGGGCACCGGAGGTGCGCTGCAGCTGTGGGAGGGAGCCAGCATGCGCACGGGCAAAAATGGCGGACACAAGCGGGTTAATACATTTTCCAGGCCCTGGAAACGGCTATCAGTGGAGAGGGAGTGGGGTGGGGAGGGAGCCAGCATAGGAGGGCAGGACACGGAAAGCGGGGCAAAAGGACGGAAAGCAGACCTCCTGAGACGTCTGATGTCGAGAAGCGAGCTTCAAAATGGCCGAAAAAAGCCCCGAGATTTATTCGGATTTGGGGGCGTGGTTTTGTGGTTCTGAGTGACGGACAACGTCACTGTCTAAAGAATGCAAAAAATCACGCCCCCAAATCCGAAAAGGACGGGGCTACATCGGAGTGACTGATCTCTCCTCCAATGGCTGGCCTCCGTTTAGGAAGCCAGCCAATGAAGGAGAGACAGAGCAGGGAGGCGGGTCCTTCTGCGCTACTGAGAGTCATTAAATCTCAGACCTAAGTCTGCGCAAGCGCAGCCTTTTAGGCCTTCGACCTAAAAAGAAAACTGTCTCGAGAGCAGCAGAAACATTCACTCCTCCCAGGCAGAGCTCTTCTATAGTTGCAGAAATCTCATGGTTTGGTCGAAACCGAGCCTGCTTGCTTTGGAATAAAAGGAGCGCGCCTTTAATTCTGACACATTTACAACTTTTAAATTCTGAGACAAGGTATTCCGCGCCTCCTCCAGGCGGTCTCCTTATCGGTGTTTCAATCAGCTATTGTGCAGGACAGGACAGCGCAGAACAGAGGTGCGCAACAGCACAGGGCCCTTTTGTTAA
Source organism: Lissotriton vulgaris (assembly GCF_964263255.1). Classification (NCBI taxonomy): domain Eukaryota; kingdom Metazoa; phylum Chordata; class Amphibia; order Caudata; family Salamandridae; genus Lissotriton; species Lissotriton vulgaris. The sequence continues at coordinate 1,865,151,592 of NC_141693.1, read as the reverse complement.
AATCTTCAATTAATCTGTCATGGTCGGATTTGAGTCACTCCGTTCTGCATGAGTTGAGCCAGGCCACTGTGGCCAGGAATAATAATGCTCACTGCATTTCCCCTGAATAGGTGCATTTTTTACCGGTGCTTAATTTATACAGAGGTGCAGCAGAGCCGTTGTGGAATGTAACGGTTGCCATATCTCAAGGGTGTCTAATAGGCCATTGACCCTCCCAACCAAAAAAAAAAAGAATGTCCGTCTGCCGCAAATGCAACTACCGGCTCAAATTAAACACTCATCTCATCAGCTCATGGTTGGCACGTTATAGGAGTTTGTTTCTCATTCTAAACTGCATTTATTATAATTGCATTTATATAGCTACAAACACTTAGGGGCTCATTAGGATGTCGGGCGGATTGCCGCCGCCAGGTTGGCGGTAGCCACCACCGGCTTGGAGGGGGAAATTCGCCCGACATCCAGTCCTGAATTTCCCCCGCCATATTAGAATGGCGGGGGACCGTGGTGGACGGAAAGACCGTCCGCCGCTTTTCCTCCCCGGTCCCCTTGCGGCCGGGGCGGAAAAGGATTAATATGGTGGTGGTGTCTTTCAGACACCGCCAGCCATATTACAATGGGCTTCTGGTGATGCCTTTACGCGGCGGCGATGCCGCCACGGAAAGGCATGCGGTCTTTATTCTGGGGGCCCCCTGCGGGCCCCTAGAGTGAAGGAGAGGTGGGGGGTGCACCTGTGGTACCCACATTCATTTGCATAAACAAAGCGGCAGGTACCGCGCGGTGCTTGCCGCTTTGTTTACGCAAATGCTTTAATGCATTTATAGCATCGTGGCGTTCGGTGCAGAACGCACCGCCCGCCACAATGCTATAAAATGCAGGATGTGCCCGCCACTGTGGCGGGCACATCCTAATACCCCCCACGGGACCCCGGTCCTCATGGCGGGCGGTCTCGAATTCCGACAGGATGGCGGGCGGACAAAGTCCGCCCGTCATCCTAATGAGCCCCTAAGATTGTATGTTAAATCCGGGTAAGAGAAGGTGATTTTCAAAGGTGGTCTCGTTCCGATTTCTAAAACTCTGAATGTGGCATTAATATCTATTTATGAAAAAAAGGCAGGGCGCAGCACAACTATATTATTGCGGTATTACCACAGGGCATTCAGAGCATCATTTAACGAAGACAAGAGAACATGCACAATCCAGGGTATGACGCCTGTATAGCCTGTGAAAATATAACTTACAGTCTGGACAAAAAATTAACCAGACACTAACTCACTGATCACTTCCTCCACATGTTAATCTTAGAGGATCTACCACTGACATATTCTCAGCTTGAATTTTCTTTATCTGTAATATGTTGTCGCCATCTTTGTAAACCAAAGTACTTGAAATATGTGGCTTTACAGGAGGAAATTCGGTGGCATGGTTGACTAAATTCTGTGGCATGAAACTGACTCATTATGCATTTTTGAGAGTAAAGGCAGTTTATGCAGCATTTTGAATGTCATTTGTATTACATGTTTGGGTGTTGCTGCAGACCAGTCCAAAACCCTCTGAACTTTTACACCTCACCACTTTTAAATGTCACCAGCCGCCACTGCAGGTGTGGTGTCTCAAACACAGTCTAAAGGGCACGGAAACTGCACAGATTCCCTGGGTGTCATATCCCTGTTGTCTCAGGTGGCACCCAACGCCCCTTTCCAAATAGGCACATGAAGAAGGTTTGGAGAAGGGGCCCTATAGCCAGTCAAAGGTCAAACTCCAGCCGGTTGCCTCTCCAGTACTACGATACACCAGGTCCAAGAGACGATACATTTACAGTGGGTCACAGATATGCTCATCTTCAGACCAGCATACAAATCCATGGGAAATCATGACGGCTTGAACTGAGGCAATATACTTCTGCTGTTGGCAAAAGTTCCATTCCTGGCAGGTTTATCCTCAGCAGATCTGGTGTTGATAGAATTAATCCGCTCTGAAACCCCACTGATGGGGGAAGTCACCAAGACAACCTGGAGAACATCCAACACAGTATAGAAAGTTCTTGCAGAAAGTCTTGCTTCCGGGAACTGGGGGATAAATGTCACCCTCTTTTACGAACTTGGCTATCCCGTACCTGTGCTCTCACACGGCAGGGGTCAGCCCACAGCTGGCTCACACATCACCAAATTTGTGCTTAGAGGGGCAAAGGTGCACTCACCGGTCAAGATGAAGGCCCCTCAGGATGCTCACAGGCAATATCAGGGGGTAGTCGCCTCCAGTGGCGTCACTAGGGTTGGTGTCACCCGGTGCAGGTAACTCATGGTGTCACCCCCTCACGACTTACCACATGGACCTCCCCTGCTCCGAGTCCGCCAGTGGACACAGTTGGCAAATAACGGAAAGCAATATACAATCCTCCCTGCAACCAAGAATTTATTTCTGGTCCCTCCACTAAGGATTTTTGCTAATGGGCGTTGTTTCTACATCCAGTGTAGCTTCTACATTCTGCCACGCAAGACCACTCATATCTGAAAGGTGCATAAAAAAGTATGGGAACTGTGATTGTGAGTATGATGGGGAAGATCAGTGAGTGTGGGAAGGGGGTCCAGGCAGGTAACTTAAAAGAACAAAATATTCTATAGCTAAAAGGTATGGCCGCTTAAAGACTGTAGAATGCAACTCCTCATTTTGCAGCACTCGTGCTCACCGCTTCCTCCATGCATAGGGGGCACGCAGCTGCCCTCCTCTGTGCCAGCCTCCCAGTAATCAGAACTGGGATTGCGAGTGCACACCATCCCTTTAAACAATGTTACAGTTTCTGCTGTGACTGCAAATTAATGTGTGCAAAACAGCGCTGTGCTCGTCCCCACACAGCTTTCATAATGATATAAGTAGAGGGCGACATTTGCGTCCCCAGCTGCTGCACTGCTGAAATGAGGAAACACTCCTCGTAATCAAACCATACTTTCACATTTTGACCCAAGTAATCCATAGTAGTCCAATGATTGTGTCCCATCTTTGTAATCCATATGTTTCAACAATTATTTAATCACTCCAGAGACAGCCAGATGAAACAAGAATGTTTTAATTCGCATTTTCAAATGTCATATGTTGCCCAAGCTTAACCATAGACACGTGCTTTCAACATTCCATTGAACAAGCCAAAATTAAACCCAATGCATTTCGAACTCTTCATTAGTTCTTCATCAGGGGTACTGAAATAAATTAGAAAGGACCACGTAAACAAATACCCAAAAATGCAAACCATGTATTACTGCTCATTAAATGATTTAAATATAACCAGTGTGCCACCTGCTACTGAATTCCCTTCAGTCAACCCTCGTGTTACATAAATAAAACCAAATTACCATAAACTACTGCCCCACAACCCCTTCCATTACAGCCTGCCTGAAATCAGTGTTATATAAGAACCATTGCTCTGTAGACTCTCCCTTCCGTGTGTTCATTAACAAGAAACAAAGACTGAAATGCCGATGAAATGCTCTCCCCATACCCCTTTGCTGTTCTCTCATTTATACCAATAAACAGTACTTCTTTTACCTTGTTACCGTAACCGGTGGCTTCAGCTATGTGTCCTCATTCTTGTGCCACGTAAACATGAACAACGTGAACACCAGCTTTTGCCCTCCCTCCTAAACCGTTCTTAAAACCTCCTTACACACGTTTTCTAAATGAGTCCTTAATTGAAACCCCGTGGCCTCCTGCATTCTCTGTGCTGTGTTTTCAAAAACTAACATCCCCATCATGCACTAGTATAGTAATTGCAAATAGTGAACCAAAATCAATGCCCAAATCCCCAACTGTGATACATTGCCAAATCGAATAAGGAATCTAAATGAAAAAATAAAAGATGTAATTAACATGACCAGATTATTATCACAGAGAGTAGGTGGTTATATGAAACATAACGCTGCCAAGATAAAACATAAATCACTCATTGCAGTGAGCAGACAAATCAACCCCTCTCGAATCGTGAAATGTAAATAAAACATGAAGTAGACGTAGTCCAGACTCGATTACATATTTGGCACTCCGCTCGAGTTCAAGAGATGTAATGCTGTCTCTGCAGTGAAAGTCTTCAATAATCCAGTTTTTCCAATAGCAAGTAAACTCGAGGGGTGCACGCCGCTTTAGGGACAAGATATTAGTGTTTGCTAAACAGAATTGGGATTGCGAGTGCTGCGTGCACACCTTCCCTTTAAACAATGTTACCGTTTCTGCTGTGACTGCAAATTAATGCGTGCAAAAGCACGCAGCCGCCCTCCTCTGTGCCAGCCTCCCAGTAATGCCAACAGGAACCAATGCCCAGGACGCAGGTGGAAGGGGGTTGCTGCGCCCGTGGTTAGCGTTTACATCATCATGATGATCTCCTCAAGGCAAGTTTCGGAAGCCTTCTTGGAAACGTCAAAAAGCCTAACCCCTTGCCCTTTCCTTTTAAAGTTTTCCTGCCTTCGGCCCGAGCCCTGAACTTTGAAAATCACACCCACCATCTATCGCCCCACTAACCTTTTTATTTAGACTCCGCTGTGGTTGTGGCTGGGCCCCTCTAGTAGGGGTTCTGTAAATCACACAGCAGCACTCCCCTGTCTCCCTGACTCAGTGGCGCGCTGGCGTGAGTGCGTGCGTCGTGGGTGCGTCAGAGGAGCACAGCGCGGGGGCTGGAAAATTTGCTTGTAAGCAGGTGCGCTGATTGGTGTCACCCCATGTGAAGGTGTCACCCGGTGCGGTCCGCACCCCCCGAGTGACGCCACTGGTCGCCTCCTCCCATTCATACAAACAGGGTTGGACTGGAAGTGCAAGCTGGCCCTGGCAATTGAGTCGGACAGGCCGCAGAGGGGGGGTTTGGTGGGTCAGGGTGCGCTTGGAAAATACTGCAGCAGCTGCTTTTGTTACAGGGGGCCAATATTGTAGCTATGCTGCAAACCGGCCCCCAGTAACAACAAGCATTGGCATAGCCAATAGGTCTCGCTTTTGGGACCTTATATTTAGCTATGCAGTACAATATCCTTGGTGCAACAACATCAACTGGTGCATGGCTAAACACTTCTAAAGTCCCACAGGTGAGACCTATTGGCTATGCCAATGCTTGTTTTCTGTGTCCCCATAAGCCTCCTTTAGCTGACAAATGCTTTGTTGGGCATAATAGACGTATAAAAAATATCAATATTTTAAAACAGACCTGTCAAGTACTTTTGTTGCTGCCGAGTGATATGGGAATTTGCAGTGCATGGTTGAGGCTTCCATGGGAACTCTATGGGCTCATATCTCAAATGTAATGGTTGTAATGAAGATATCCTGGAACTGGTACTTGAGTTTAGAACAAGCAGGTGAACCTCAGATTGGCTACATTTCAGTCTGCCTTGTGCAATTGGAAACTCAATTCATACTGGTTTTCTGTTGACTTGGACTCAATTTGGGTCCTGTTTGCGAGCTCCAGAGGCAGCAGGGTCCTTAATTTCAAGAAGGGACAAAAGAGCAGGGTCCTTAATTTCTTGAAGGGACAAAGGGCCAGAGCCAGTAAACGAGCTGACATTCGCTTAAGCACAAAAATATACCTGGCTATTGGCAGAAGAAGCCCTTGCGTATCTAGGCACTCTATCACAACACACCGGATTTGGGATCTCAGCCCATAGTCAGCTGGGCAGAGTGTGCATACTGAATTCGGAGCCTCCTGGTGGGGTAAAGATAGTTGTTGTTAGTTTCACCAAAATGATCCAAACAGCTACTACTTGAGGCTGCTGCCATGCACTAGCACACTATCCGACCTTGTGCTTCTGAAAGACCAGCAGACACTGGGGGTTGTAGCAGAAGTCATTGCCGTGATATGGGATCTTTTGTATGCAGGAGACAGTCTAACTGTGAGAAGCCAGACAGAGCTGCTCCCGGTTTAACCTCAGCACATGAGATGCGAACAACGTGGAACTCCAAATTCATGTAGTACTTGTTCAGTAATCATCAGGTATAGTAAGTACTAGCAATTGGATGGGTGATCATCCAGATGTTATTCAGCAGGAAGTATTTAGGTGGCCAGTATCTTGCGAGACAGCATTTTTGTGGACTCTCTTGCCAGGGAAACTGGTAAAACTGCCTTGGGCTGGCAGGATATGTATGTATTTTAGCTCCTAGCCAGACATCTCAGCAACTCCCTATTAATGATACAGAAGTCTAGAACTACTCCATTTGAAAGACTGCCGTATCTGAAGGGCTGACCCTCCAGTCGTGACTCAAAAACAGGAACCATCAATCCATCAATCGGGATCTCCATTATTCATTATTGCGTTATTACCACATTTATTTGGGGGAAGGGAGATGGCCCTGTTGAGGAGGACTATGGGAATCTTTTTTGTTTAAATTGGTTTATTAACATTTTCAAAAAACAAAGAAAACAAACCAATTAAAAACATATTTAGTTATGACACTTCACACGGCTGCTGTGATTAGGTGGAGACGGTTCATCGCAGATAGTTACAGGTTGTAGAAGAACATATGAACATGAGGTTACTACTTGCAAAGTTCTGAGTGAAGAATTAGAGTGGGCAAATCAAGCAGGCGTGCTGCAGTAATTAAAGCAGTGTATATACAGCGTGATGCAAAGTATAGTAACTGGTGTAGCATACAGAACATACAGTGTGTCAGTTCTGCTAAACTATGCATCGAGTCGCACCCAGCCATAGCATCCACGTGTGTTACGTAATCATTATGGTATATGGCACATTGGTCTGATCGAGCATATAGCTGAAGGTTTCGGGGCATAGAATACCGTATGGCTGCTGAAGCTAGTATGTAGAGGATAACAGCTGCTTGCATTAAGGAGAAGGGGGTGCTTGGAAGTCTGCAACCCAAGTGTGTCCTCTTTATGAAGAGCGACACTTTCCGCCTCTGCACAAGCAATTACTTGGCGATCCCAGGCAGTAGGCGTAAATGTGCCTAAACTATCAGTCCTCTTTCAAAGGAGTAATTAAATATAAAGGCATCCCTCTAGAGAAAGTGGACGCCTTTACCTATCTAGGCATCACCATGCAAGGAAACATGAAGTGGCAATCGCATATTGATAATACTCTATTAAAGTTTAACCAGCTTGCTGGTGCAGTAGCACTGAAACATCGCAATTCACTAACAAAGCCGGTTAAATCTGCTCTAGAGATATACAATATGAAAGTGCTAGGTGCCTGCTTGTATGGGTCTGAACTGTGGGGGTTCTCAAATCTGAGAGAATTGAGTTGTGCAGAAAACAGGTTTTTGCGAGGGCTAGTCATGGTCCCACAAAGCACACCCATGCTCACTCTGAAATTGGACCTTGGCAAGAAAAATATTGAGGATATAGCTAGACTACGGCCACTCTTATATTGGAGGCGCTTGATGGTGACCCCAGAGCTGGGCCATTATGCTGAAGCTCTGAAGGATGTCATTGAGGTTGACCGATTTCACTGTATCAAATGGTTAAAAGAACTCAAGGGGCTTCTTGTATTGTTAAAATTGGATCATCTATGGGGAAATTACGATGTGGCTAGCTTCCCATCGAAAGCAAAATTGAAAGAACTGTACTGGGAAATGGTGTACACAGTAATGTTCTGTAAAGGTTCCAATTCAGCACTGACAACCCGCTTCTGGGACATTAAAATGTATCCGTCATGTGAAATATATTGGGACATCATAGAACGCCCTTACGACAGGAAATTGTATTTCCAATTCCGCATTGGGACCTTACCAGTAAATGCTTTTAAAAAACATTGGTCCCCCATGTGGGATGATCATTGTTATTTTTGTAAGGACCAAATTGAACATATTTCCCACCTGCTGTTTTGTTGTCCACAATATGCTACCCCTAGACGTAAATGGCTGAAACCAGTGTGCCAAAATATTGGCACACGTAGTCAATCAACAGCCTTGAGAATACTTGAAACAGACTGCTCCACACTTTTTGTAGTTGCCGTAGCTAAATTTCTTGCCTGGGCATGGTCAATACGCACACGCACTTTAAAGACAAATGTGAATATATTATGAACTAGTGTTGCTTACAAATTATCCTATTGCATTGTATGAATTGTCTTTTTTAGAAACTTTTTGAATTTTAACTGTATAGTATCTATTATGTAACATTCGGCTGTCAAAATGTTTAATATGAGTTTTAAAATTATTTTTAAATTTAGTATTTATTGTATTAGGGATAGGAAGGATGCTTTTATGACAAATGTCGAATAAAGCTTTATAAATTGAAAAAAAAAATTGACTGCAACTCGCGACATACATAAGCTAGAGTGAAACAGCAGACATCATCCTCAACGGCAATCTGAATCTATTTCTACTTTGCGTCTCTTCAGAAGATGCAGTGGCTGCTCAAACTTCCCACTGGGACATACCAATCCAAGGAAATAACACTCAGGGCTGCCCAACCAGAACAGGTATGTGCATACTGGAAGACCTCGTGCAGCTTAATTTATGAGCCGCAAATGAATGTGTGATGTTACAACGCACACATTTACAATGCACGCACTTACAACGCAGTTTTTACATCGCAACATCCACTACAACGCATTCCATTACATCGCATGACACTACATAGTATATTAAAAAACTACCTTTACAACGCATTCCATTACATCGCATACTACCTTTACAACGCATAGCATTACAACGCATACCATTACATTGCATTTAAGGTAAGTATTGGATAGTATAGGGGTAAAAAATGACAATTCTAACTCCATGGGGTGCAACAGTAGGGTTAGTGTTGGATACTGTAGGGGTAAAGATTACTATTCTAACTCCAGGGGGTGCAACAGTAGGGTAAGTGTTGGATAGTGTAGGGGTAAAAATTGCTATTCTAACTCCAGGGGATGCAACAGTAGGGTAAGTGTTGGATAGTGTAGGGGTAAAAATTACTATTCTAACTCCAGAGGGTGCAACAGTAGGGTAAGTGTTGGATAGTGTAGGGGTTAAAATTACTATTCTAACTCCAGGGGGTGCAACAGTAGGGTACGTGTTGGATAGTGTAGGGGCACTATACATTGTAATGTTATGCGCTGTAATGCCTGCGTTGTAGTGACATGCAATTTAGTGTCATGTGTTGTAATGGTATGCATTGTAATGCCTCTGTTGTAGTGACATGCATTGTAAGGGATGTTGCGATGTAATGACTGCGTTGTAAGTGTAGTGCGATGTAATGGCTGCGTTGTAAAGGTTGTTTCCCGCCGCCAACAGTAGGTTCCCAGAAGACAACCCTCTGGCGGCTGACTCATATTTATCAACAGCATGCTCAACAATAGATTATACCTTCATCTCCCTCCCATTATTCAAACAGGTCGTTTTGTTTCGTCTAGGAGGCAAAGTCGACAGTGACCACTGCCCTCTGAAGATTTTATTAATGACAGTCCTGACCATCTTTGAATGGCCATGAGTAACACCAGAGTCAATCTCAACTATCAATTACAATAGGATCAAATTCACACAGGATCAACAACAAGCAAAATAGTGAACTGGAAGTCTTTCACTGGCAGAGACCTTCGCAGCTACATTCAATACTAAAGTGCGGCAAACAACCAACGGGATGGGGAGTATCCCGAAAACGCAGTGGATGCGGGTCAAGCAGACCAACAGAATGATAAATCGTATCCTAAGGTCCCTCCACCACAACTCAGAGGATAACGCTTTGCAGTCACTCTTACAGCAGGAAAAAGCCCAACTAAAGAACCTAAAGTGGGCTGCCAGTAGATCAATAGAAGAAGCGGTCTGGGGAAAGCTCTTTGCCGACATAAAGCACAACAACAGTGCTAGATTCTGGGGACAATCAACAGGATGGCCCCCGACTCTCATGGGGGTGTTACCTCCTACATCTCTAAAGAGGTCTGGGCAAGGTATCATGGGGACCACTTTCATCAGGAAGACACTGTACAAACAATACGCCCAGAAACAAAAAAGTACTCAGCAGAAAGTCTCCATGCCTCTTTTCCAGAAGCGGGCAACTCTGTAGCACCCCTCTCATCAGATCTAAGTGATACACGCTATCCTCCTCCAGCAGCCAACATTACATCAATTAGACGGTAAATCTGCAATGGGATGAGAGAAGGGGCTCCTGGGCCCAATAGGGTCCCCCCAGTAATATTCAAACAGAAAACGGAATTTGGGGCGCAAACACTGATGCCACTCTTCTCTGAAATGAGACGTTTTGGCGCAATTTCGCCCTCTTGGAGAGGCTCGATATTATCTCCAAATCCTCCTTACCAAAAAACTATCACCTAGTAGCCCTCATAGACAATTAGGTGAAATATTTTGCGGGGACGCTATTAGAAGGACTCTAGATGTGGCTACAGAGAACTCAATAATTCCACTCAATCAAACAGGGTTCTTACAGTCTTCTGGCACGATAATAATGCTAATTAACAAGGCAAAAACACACCAACTCCTGTTATAAATTGGCACACTGAGGGGTCCCTCTGACTCTGTTGGACCTGCTAATCACCCTCCGCACAGATACTTGGGGACACGTTAAGCTAGGTGGCGGCTCATTCTTGTCAAGACGTATACCAACCAGTAAGGGGCTCAAACTGGGGTGCATCTTGACTCCGACTCTTTTCAATATCTTTTTGGTGAACTTGACACACGGACTCCATGACTGCAACTCCCATGCCCCAAGGCTACGAGGCTTACTGCTGTCAAGCTTCCAATTATTCGAACGACGTAGTCCTGGTTAGCCATACACAGGTAGGCCTGCAGCATCTTCTCACCACAATGCAAAAATACTCTGAGACAAATGGCCTCAATATCAACTTTGAGAAGATGTGAACTATGACAATAGGAATTAATTGCAGCTTGGTTCTGGGGTAAACACCCATATCCAATCAGCAAGAGTATCCAAATACCTAGGGGCGATTGCTGACAAGGGAGGTCAATTTGCTCATCAGAGGGAGATAAGCAGCAGTAAAGGTTTAGCATTAAAGAAATGTATGTTAAAATTAAAGGAGTCACTCTATCTCCCTTAGATCAAGTGATACAGGCCAGAGTTATCTATGATAGCAAATGGCAGCAAACTACAGAGGGGTAGGGATGCCAAAATGTTGGACAGCACCATAACAAGAGCTTATAGAATTATCTTCAGCTTGCCTAGCTACAACTCGACAGGATTATTTCCAGCCTGCCTAACTACACCTCCAGATAAGGCTGGTGTTTGGATTACAATGGCAGACCTTGGCAAGGCAAGGATTCTAATCTGCTGGGATAAACTCCAGAGACTCCCTCAGACACTCTCAACCATTATTTATGGCAAGAGCTGTAATGTATAGGTTTCCCTTAAAATGATGACAGGACACTGTTTTGTGGTTGCGCTGGTTTATAGCTATATAACACTCATAGAGCGCTGAGCCGTGTGACCTCCGTGCTCCTGCGTTCGCGCTCACTCTCTGGGGATGCGCGCGCATCCCTCAAAATGGCCGCCCGCACGTCGCGTCATGACGCGACGTGCGTACACTAGAACGCCAACATTACACATCTCCCTTTTTTCCAAACAATGGGAATTTATTAACTTACAGTCCGCTGCTCATATCAAAGTCTTGAAACCTGGCTGGTCTCACCACTGTTCTTCCCCTCCTGGTCAGCCTTGCTGGGGTGGCCGTGGCCTTTCTCTCATGAGTCTCTGCACAGCCTCCTTCACTGCTCTGCGCGGCCGAGCTCTCCATAGATCTCCTCGTGTTCATCCCTTTCTCCGTCCCGGGGCTGCCACTGTCGCTTTGCTCCTCACCAATTTCTCCTCTCTCCATGTCCATTTCCTCATCAAATAGTTCAAGTCCTGCATGGGTTTCCCCCACACCTTCCGGATTGAGTCCACCTTGGTTCCATTGTAGTACTTTATTGCATCTCGCCATACGGTCCTGAGACCATACATTGCCGTCGCTCAACAGGGCTCTCTGTCATACACCTCCTTGACCTGCAAAGGTTTGCTGTATTTGCTGTCCCCTTTCCTCTGCATTGTCACCAACTTGACTCGAACCCACTCGCCTTCTTCTAGTCCGGTGTCCCTCACGTTACTACGCTTGTTGTAGTATTTAGCGTATACTGCCTGCGCCTTCTCCAAATTCGCTTGTACCACTGCGGGGGACCATTTACTCTTTATGGTTTTCTCCTTCCATACGCGATTGTCCTTTGTGAAGGGGTCACGGCCCTTCAGTGTTTGGAAGGGGCTGTATCCAGTTCCCGTGGGGGTGATTCTGTACGCCCATACCATGTGCCATATTTCTTTCTCCCAGTCTTTGTTGTTTGATATCGCTGCTTGCACTGCCCCCACCTCTATTGAAACGTTCGACCAGTCCATTTCCGTCCGGGTGATAGATTGAGGTGTGTTTGGAGAGGATGCCATTTCTTTCCATAAAGCTGGTCCACTTGTCTGAGGTGAACTGGAGGCCATTGTCGCTTAAGATGGCTTTGGGAATGCCCTCTCTCACGAACGTGTCGTTCAAAAATCTTAAGATAGTCTCTGTGTCCATTACTTCCTCCACTTCATATCTGGCCATTTCGAGTATCGGTCGATGAGGACACACACGTACTTTTGGATGCCTTGTTCATCTAATATCGGGCCCAAGATGTCTATGGACAACACCTCCCAGGGGTTCTGTGGGTGCTCAAAACTTCCCAGCGCCGGTCGCAGCGGTTTGATTGTTTTGTCCGCTCCCTGGCACTGTGAGCAATCCCTGACATATCGTTCAGCCCATAAGTCCATGCCGGGCCACCAGTATCCTTGCTTGGTCCTCAATTTCATCTTACCTATCCCCAAATGGCCTTCATGGAGTATTGCTAATAGTTTAGGGATTATGCCTGCTGGGGGAATGACCTTGTCTCCCCTATAAACAAACACTCCTTGATCGTCCATTGATAGCTCTTCCCTGACTTCGTAGTATAGCCTCAAGTTTTCGCTGGTGTGTTTCTTTTCTGGCCAGCCCTTTACTATGCACTTTTTCACCTCCTGCATGGCCTGATCTTCGCTGTAGGCTTCGTTCCACTCTTGGTTGCTGATGACCTTTTCCTGGTCGCCCGTCAGGGCCACCATCTCTTCCTCACCTGTCTGGTCCTCTTCTCCAGGTTCCATGGCTGCCGCCCTGCTTAAGTAGTCTGCCACTTTGTTCCGACTGCCTGGAATGTACTCTACGTCATATCTAAATTCCAGTAGCTTCAATGTAATTTTCAAAATCCTGGGGGTGGCACTCGCATGCCCCCTTGACGTTAGCACCTTCACCAAGCGTTTGTGGTCCGTCTTTAACTGAAATCGGGTGCCCCACAAGAATTGCCTAAACCTTGTCGTTGCCCACACCACAGCTAGCATCTCCTTTTCAATGACGCTGTATTTCTTTTCTGTGTCGCTCAATGTGCGAGAGGCAAAACTGAGTGTTTCCATCACGCCTTGCCCTCGGTTCTGCACCAACACCGCTCCCAATCCTTTGTCTCTGGCGTCTGTCGTGAGTACAGTCCTACCCTGCGGATCGTATCCTTGCAGGGGTATGGCTCCCACCACATCTTTCTTTATGCTCTCAAATTCTCCTTGTGCCTCCTCCGACCAGCAGAACACTGAGCTCTCTCTAGTTAACTTCCTCATGTGGTGCGTCTTTATTGCAAAATGCTGCACAAATTTACTGTAGTATTCCGCCATTCCTAAGAAGGACCTGACGTCTTCCTTGCTCGTGGGTGGTGGTGCATCACAAATCGCCTTTACGTTTTCCTTCTTTGGGGTGATCCCTTGCACTCCCATTTCGTGCCCCAGGTAGGTCACTGATTCCATGCCCAGGCGGCACTTTTCCCACTCCGCCCTGAGGCCCTTTCCTTCTAGCACTCTTAGCACTTTGGCCAGTTTTGCATCGTGGTCTAACCTGTCTCGTCCCATCACTAGGATGTCATCCTGGAAATACTGGATGCCATCCATATTCTTGAACAGTTGATGCATCAATTTCTGAAACACCGCAGCCACTGATGCTAGTCCAAACGGCATGCGGCGGAACTGGTAGCACCCGAAGGGGGTAATGAATGATGTCAACCTCCTGCTCTCCGGGTGCAATGCAATTTGATGGTATGCGGACGTTAGGTCGATAGTTGAGTACCACTTGATGCCTCTCGTTTTGGCCAGCATCTCCTCGATCCTTGGCAAAGGAAACTTCTCCACCACAATGTTCTTATTTAACTCGCGTAGGTCCACACATAGCCTGACCTTCCCGCTGGGTTTCATGACCACTACCAGTGGCGCCAGCCACTCAGCGCACGTGATCAGTTTGATGATTCCTTTATTTTCTAATTCTTGCAGTTCTATTTGCACCGCTTCTCTCACCGCGAGAGGTACATTTCTTACTTTCCACCGGTATGGCGTCTGACTTGAGAACGATTTTGTGCGCAAACTTTTCAAGCTTCCCCACCGTGCCTCCAAATACCTTGGGGTAGTCTCTCCTCCATTTGTCCAGGTCTGGCCACACTTCCGGTTAGGTGAGTAGGATCTGTACTTTGCCGCCAGGGTCCAGTTTGATGCCCAAGTCACCCTGGTCCAGCCATCCCAACACTGATGGCCCCTTCTTAGATATGTACAATTTTCAGTAGGCGCTGCACCCTCTGAATTCAAACTTTAACGGTCTGAATCCTACCATGGGTATGGGGTCTCCATTGTATGTGACTGGTCTGATGTCCAGTTTCTCCAGGTCTGGGCCCAGGTGCGACTTGAATGTTTCGTTCCACACTGCTCGCTGGATGATGGTATATGGCGATCCCGTTTCAGCCACTATACTTATCGGTACACCTCCAATCGTCATGCCCAGTACTGGCTTGGTCGACCTTTTGTTGTCTACACTCAGCACTTGGTCGTAGATGCAAAGTACTGTGTCTTCTTCTTCATTGTCGTTCTCTTCTTCGCCCTCTTGTCCCTGGTCGATGTACTTGACCACACTCCTGGAGGCTTTCCTGCGGCACACTTTTTTGTAGTGCCCTACGATTCCACAGTACATACATTTGGCGCGAAACGCTGGACACTTCCTGTCGTAGGCTTCATGTGCCCAGCTTCCGCACCTGTAGCAAGCCTTCTTGTTGTTCCCCGTCTGTTTCCCAGGTGGTCCCGGATTCCCTTGCCACCTGTTCAGTCCCTTCGATGTGTGCCCCTTGCTTCTGTTGTCCTTGCTGTGCTCATCGTCGTCTATTCTGTTCACCATCGGACTTACTGCGGTCTCCCTTTTTGCCGCCTCTGCGCATCTTTGCGCCAATTCCGCTCTCTTGACTATGATCATTACTTCCTGCAGCGTGGTGTCACCGCTGGCCCACAGCTTGCCTTGCACCGCAGTACTCGTAGTGTGCATTACTATTTGATCCTTGATGAATTCATCTTGGAATGTGTCATATCTGCACGTGGATGCTAATTTCCTCAACGCTGCCACATACTCTTCCACCGATTCCCCTGGCTGCTGCTTCCTTTGCTGGAAGTTGTATCTGTCAATTGAAACGCAAACTGTTGGTTTGTAGTGTTCGTTTAGTTCCTCAATAGCATGGGCATACACATCGTCGTCTGTGCTCCCTCGTGGTTTAGGTACCAGATTCTTGAAAATTCTTAACCCCTCCGGGCCTAGATTGTGTAACAATATCCGCCTCTTCCTTTTACTGGTAAATTTCTCATCATTTTCATCTTCTAGCACTTCGATGAAGTTGTCTATGTACTCTCTCCAATCTTCCCATCTCATGAGGGGCTCCCCTGGTTTGGGTAAGAACTGCACGGGGGCCGTCGCTCACGCTGCTTGTGCGCACATCTTTTTGCGCCTTTCTGTAGGTGGGTTACCACTGTGGCTTCTGGGGCTGCCAGGTGCACTTTTTCCTCTCGTTTTCCGTTTTGTAGCTGGGGGCTCTCTGTGTCTGTGTCTGCCCCTTCACTCTTCCCTGAGGTAGCCAGTGCTGTGGCCCTAGTTCAAGTTCAAGTTCAAGTTCCACAATTTGTATAGCGCACTACTCACCCAGAGGGTCTCAGGGCGCTTGAGGGAGGGAGGTGCTTTACTTATCAAATATCCAGGTTTTTAGTTGCTTTCTGAAGGAGAGATGGTTCTGTATAAGGCGAGGTGGGTGGGGAGGGAATTCCAGGTTTTGGCCGCTAAGTAGGAGAAGGATCTACCCCCCATGGTGGATCTGTGGATGCGCGGAATTGCGGCGAGGGCTTGATTGGACGATCGTAGTTGGCGGGAGGGGGTGTAGAAGGAAAGTCGCGTGTTGAGGCATTCGGGTCCTAGGTCGTAGAGGGCTTTGTGTGCGTGGGTAAGGAGACGGAACGTTATTCTCTTGTTGACAGGGAGCCAATGGAGGTCTTTCAGGTGGTCGGAGATGTGAGCTTGTCGAGGGATGTCCAAAATGAGTCTGGCTGAGGCGTTTTGGATGCGTTGGAGTTTTTTCTGTAGTTTGGTTGTGGTTCCGGCATAGAGGGTGTTTCCATAATCCAGTCGGCTTGTGACCAGTGAGTGGGTGACCGTTTTTCTTGTTTCGGTGGGGATCCTACTGAATATTTTTTGAGCATGCGTAGGATGTTGAAGCATGATGATGAGACGGCGTTGACTTGTCTGGTCATCGAAAGGGAGGAGTCCAGGATGAATCCCAGGTTACGTGCGTGGTCCGTGGGTATGGGTGCGGTTCCCAGGGCCGGTGGCCACCATGAGTCGTCCCAGGCAGAGGGGGATGATCCTAAGATGAGGACTTCCGTTTTGTCCGAGTTTAGTTTTAGGCGGCTGTTCTTCATCCACTCGGCTACTTCTTTCATTCCTTCGGGTAAATTGGTTTTGGTGGTGTTTGGGTCTTTGGTGAGGGAGAGGATCATCTGGGTGTCATCTGTGTAGGAGATGATGTTGAGGTTGTGTTGGTGCGCGATGGATGCGAGGGGGCTCATGTAAACGTTGAAGAGGGTGGGACTGAGTGATGATCCTTGTGGTACGCCGCAGATGACTTCGGTGGCCTCTGATTTAAAAGGGGGGAGGCGGACTCTCTGGGTTCTTCCGGCGAGGAACGAGATGATCCAGTCCAATGCTTTTCCTTGTATTCCGACGTTGCTGAGGCATTGTATGAGGATGCTATGACAGACTGTGTCGAAGGCTGCGGAGAGGTCGAGTAGGATGAGGGCAACTGTTTCTCCGTTGTCCAGTAGTGTTCGGATGTCGTCTGTTGCTGTGATGAGGGCGGTTTCGGTGCTGTGTTTGGCTCGGAAGCCGGTCTGTGAAGGGTCGAGGGATTTGTTGGATTCAAGGAAGGCGGCTAGTTGACTATTGACGGCTTTCTCAATGACTTTGGCAGGGAATGGGAGGAGCGAGATGGGGCGGTAGTTCTTAAGTTCGGTGGGGTCTGCTGTGGGTTTCTTCAGAAGGGTGCTGAGTTCGGCATGTTTCCAGTTTTCCGGGAAGGTAGCGGAGTTGAAGGAACAGTTGATGAAATCGCGGAGGTGGGGAGCGATGATGGAGTCTGCTTTGTTGAAAATGTAGTGGGGACATGGGTCGGTTGGCGATCCTGAGTGGATGGAGTTCATCAGGCGGATGGTGTCTTCGGTGGTGATTGGGTTCCAGTCACAAAGGTTGTTGGAGAGCGGTTTAGGTTCGGGGGTGGGTGGAGTGGGTTGGTCTTCGGACTGGTTTTCAAAGCTGTTATGTATTTCGGCGATTTTGTTGTGGAAGAATGAGGATAGAGAGTCGCAGAGGCCTTGGGAGGGAGTGATGTCGTTGGTGCCGGCTGTGGGGTTAGTAAATTCTTCATTGTAATGTATAGGTTTCCCTTAAAATGATGCCAGGACACTGCTTTGTGGTTGCGCTGGTTTATTGCTATATAACACTCAGAGAGCGCCGAGCCGGTGACCTCCGTGCTCCTGCGCTCGCGCTCACTCTCTGGGGATGCGCGCGCATCCCTCAAAATGGCCGCCCGCACGTCGCGTCATGACGCGACGTGCGTACACTAGAACGCCAACATTACAAGAGCTGCAACAGAGAGATTTATTCCCAGCTGCCACCTACCTTAAGGAATCCTTGAAGAATACTGGGTTTTCCCAGCTCTAGGAATCTGCAGTCACCCACGTTGCATTTAAAAAGCTAGTGTGGAAATCAACAAAGTCCCTATCGCTGGTGGAAGTGAAAGCCGAGTTAGCATAAAGGGCCCATGGTTGGACGATATTGAACACTTACAGCGCACTGGTCCCCAAAAAATATTTCGGCTTAAGCTACTCAGGAACAAGCAAAGAACGACTCTCGAAATATCATTTGGTGTTGCAACTGTGCGCGCAGCATCTCCCGCCTTGGCAAAGAGACCGCGCATAGACAGCCTGTCGCCTATGCGCCGCGACCATGCAAGATCTGCTACCGCTGCATTGCACATGCAAAGAGCTCATGTCCGAACGGCGGCAACGGCTAAAAGCTCCCTTTAAACAAAGTGGGGCCTGTACTCGGAAAGAGGCTGTTCTGGCCTGATTCTCACCCGGAGATCTGCAGCTGAACTGCCGATTGGTGCGATTCCTTGAGCTGCCAGCCAATGGCCTTTCAAGTTCTCAACCAAGACACTTTGGAACTGGATCTAACCAGTCTGACTGAACAATATTACTCCCAGGGGTTCATCACCGAGGCCACCTCTTTAATGCCACTCTACCTGCACTGATGTATATTTCATGTTTTTATGGTTTTACCAGCTAAGCTTATGAACTTAAAGTAGTTTTATGGATTGTCTTTTTCCAGGAAATGTTTTACTATTATGCAATGTTTTTATGGTTTGTTTATTGTCATGCAATGGTTTTAAGTAACTATGCTAATAAACTTGATTTAACCCCGGTACCTGGGCAGTGCGAAAGGCCCTCTGGGAGCTATTGTTAGTCCAGAGAAACCCCAGGAGTCACTGTGACTGGCTATTTTACTGTTGATGTCATCTGGAATTGTAAGAAGCAGTTTGCAATGAGAAAGTAGGTCTTGGCGTCTGAGGTGCCCCTCCTGAAACAATATGCATTTTAAATTAAGGTGCTTTGTAACAAGAACATTTCCTTTTCTAAGAGAACAACACATTTTTAAAAGCATATTTTCTTAAATCATTAGTTTCTCCCCCATATAAGCTGCTGTGTCATTTCTTTCAGTGGCAAACACTAATGCAATGATTCCCCCTTGTGGCCGTTTGTAGGAACCAAATCCATCACCAATTATTTTGTGTGATTTTATTTTTCCAAAACGGCTTTTTTCATAAAAACGTTTCAAATAAATGTTGCTATATATATTGCGTTCTGTCCTTTACCCAGCCTTAGGGGTTTGACACCAACTTTCCACAGTGTGTAACTCAATATGACAAACGTATCCCATTTCCGGTTAATGAATGCTTCCCATAAAAAAGCTTTGGCCCAAATACTGCAGTAACCAACCAACCTTTCATGGGAAAAACGTCAGCCAATAGCCCAGCTGAAGCGGATCACATTTTACTGACAATAGAGGCGCGTGAGATATTGAGAGTTTGCACAGTGGATAGAGGATTAACTGAGATAAGTGAAGTGCAGAACATATAAAAATACCCAAATTTTTTTCAGAAGCCAACTGTTTAATCCAGAAAGAGATCTACAAGAAGGTGGCTAGTGGAACAGGGGCCGGATCATGATGGACTTTTGCAGAGTGCCTTTTTTATGCACTTGGAGAGTGTAAAGTGAATTCCTTTACCCTGATACTTTTCTGAATTGGTGCTCAGAAATAGGCAAACCTTGCCCAGTGTTCACGAAATGTACTATCTGAAAATAAGTCACTAACTCAAAGTGATATGGCGTTAAATTAATTCACTTTATGCACTGCAGGCGCTTAAAACAAGTGTACAGGTCAGCGCGGCACCTCTTGATACACTCACAGAATGTGAGGATTGTCTTCAGCTGTGACGTTTGTCAGCACGCAGATCTAAGCTAAGAAATGAGGTTGCCTTCTCCCACCTTAACTATAACCAATAGGAAGATGATACTTGTAATAAACCCAAAACTAGTAATAAAATAATCAATACCCCCAGGTAATCAAGATACACACAGTTAAGGACACAGGGGCGAGCATTATGCATTCTCCTGCTTGTTTTTTTTCTCGATAGCAGCCATATTGAAAGTTTAATAATCAAACACAAAGAACTAGAAAACACATACAGGTAGATTCATCAATGTCCCGATTTGCGAGTCCTTAATAGCGATTATTAAGGAATCGCTATTAAGGACTTGCAAATCGGGATTCATGTAGAAATCGCTAAATAAGTTGCGATTCCTACAGCCTCCTTATTTGCGATTAGCAAATTGCTAATCGCAAATAAGGATGCGATTTCAAGGGTGCCAGGGGTGTCAAAGGACACCCTGTAGCACCCCTGAAATCTAATCTACATTGGTGTTGCGCACACACATGATCAAAGGACATGTGTGTGTGTAACATGCAACTTAGAAAAATGCATTTAAATGCATTTTTCTAAGTTTTCGCTATTTACCACGAGGTTTGACCTCGCGGTAAATAGCGGCCCAAAATTGCGATTTCGCAATTTTAAAATGGTTCATGAATTGCATTTAAGGAATCTCAAATAGAGATTCCCTAAATGCAATTCCTCGCAAATGTGCAAATTCTTTAATAGCGAATTTTGCATTTGGGATGATGAATCCCAAATGCAAAAATTGCACTCGCATAGGGCCAGATTCTCAGAATCTGGCCCTTTGCGAGCACAATTAAGCTTGATGAATCTGGCCGTAAGTGTTTTGAAAGGAGTGGCACGCGTTTTGGGGGCGGCAGCCTTTCCCCGCTGTTACCTGCCATCTTGGGGCGGCAATCACAACCCCACTCCCGCTCTTCAGCCGTCGCTGCCGGCAATTGGAAGAATTTCGACATAACCCTCCCCCGTACCACCCCGTGGCAAACGGCCAAAAGACTAGCTACGCCAATGGACTGTTCAGGCTATTCCAGGCACCTCAAGCTTTAAGAACGGCTTGGGCTGCAGTTTTTATTCATTTTTTATTTATTTTGAATTATTAACAATTGTTGTAGTGCTCATCTCTAGAGTAAACAGACTGCGCCACCAAGTGGCAGATTGTCATGAGTGACAGTGTTGACAATTAAGTGCTGGTGCCGAGCATGGGAAACCACAGGCTCAAATTAAGCACTGACTATTTGCTGTGGAGATGCAAACAAGGAACAAAGAAAGGATGAGCCAAATTCGAACTGGCAGTGTCCTCAATGGGTAGTCAAACAAGCATGAAGTAATAGACATGATATCATGTTTTTCAATCAGCTTCAGTTTCCCAATAGAATTGCATTACGTAGTACAGTCGACCAAGAGAAACTTGATTTTTCCTAAAATAAATTAACTTTCCCATGGCTTCATAACACCATCAATGTTCAGTTTCTCACTTCAAAAGAAAAATGGAGGGGAATTCCATATGGTAGAGTTACATTATTAAAACATGATAACAAGTAGCCCCCTCTCCAATCCCCATGGCTTCAATTGGGTGGTTTCCCAAACTGCTTTACAAGAGTAACTCGACTTCTTGCTAAGAGATTAATCTTCCCTCACTACTAAAGTGTCCCCATAGTGACACAACGTGCTCGTAAACTGTTTCCGTTTATTTCTTTATTTTTTTGCAGTTTTATATATCGCTTTACATGAGCATTAGATTACTTTACATTTTTTTAGGCAGGTGGAGATTGAGTGATTTGCCCAAAATAACAGGATGTTGAGCCGACGCTGGGACTCAAGCCTTGGTCCCTACTTCCAGAGACGGTAGCGCTGGCAGCTGGGCTATCATGTCTCCACGGGTAAAGAAAACTTCGGGCACTGATCGCTGCCCTGCCATCGTCCAAATGGGGCACAGCAGTGACCTATGACCCTTGTATCAGACACCTGACTTGACACAATGGAGCACTCACACCTCCAACTGGTGCCTTGCGGCAAATAACAGCAGTATACAGATCGACGAGCGGAGTCCCCGATGCTCAGAAAGGGACGACTTTTGAAGGGGGTCATTTCCTGGTGAAGACCTCATTCACACCTTAAAACAGACACATAGAGGTCGAAATGTGTTGACGTTCCTTGGAGAATACAAATGGCTGCAGGAAGAGACGTGAGCCCCGGGACCCCAATATAGAAAGGACCAAAACAAAAGTAATGAATATTGAATAAGTTCTTCTTTTGTATCTCCAGGAGCTTTCATCCGGAACGCTATTAAGTGGGCAGTTAACATAAACTGGAGTTAAAAATTAATATAAATATCCTCCGATGTGTGAGATGAGGTTTCATATCAGTCTGAGAAATTAATACTAATCAACGATCAATTGAGATACCTTTGCTTCAAACATTAGAGTTTACTGTCTCAGCCCACCCCATCCACAACACATACCATCCACAAAGTGCGACATACCTTCAAAGAGCCACAAATGTAGTTGCTTTTCAAAACCCGTTAAAAAAAATTATATAAATTGTCAGCTAGAAAATTGTTTGCAAATTAAGCCCTGTGTGATCCCCTGTGTGCCTGCTGTTCTTCCCTCCATGCCACCATCTTCAGGTCTGTATGCAGCGTCAAGGAGCCCAGACAAGGAACGCAGTCTGAAGAGAAAGCATGTACTCCAGCAAACTAAATCGCAATTTGTGTATTTACGAGAAAGCAAATTACCAGCATCCCTACCAACAATGAGAAACAATCATTGGTGCCTCTCAAACATTTGTGGCGATACAGATCTCAACCACATTGACCGAATCTGGGTCACTCTGGTGGCCAAACGAAACGTAGTGAGAATTTGGTGGGGGGTCGCCATTACACCGCATTTAGGAGACTGGAAGAGAGATATGGACTGGTGCATGCAGGAGCAGAAGGCAGTCTTTGTAAGTACAGGGTGTCCGCACAAATGGACTAATTTGTGTCGAAATGGAATGATTATCGGGGACAGCCATGTGCTCCTGTATTGCATACCACTCGAAATGTTTGGGACCGAGAGCCCTACAGACAACCTCCACAAGGCCCCAGAAGCCCCACCTTGGGCCTCATAATGCAGTTTAGTGTCAATGTCAAGGTACTTTGTACACTAGCACTTGTGGTTATAATGAGCAATGTATGCCAGAAAACAATGTTGTTTCAAGGCTCCGAGACAGAAAAATTGTACAGAGTAAGAGGAGGTCAGCAAGCAGGAAATCAGCACCAGAGTAGACAGAAATTACCAGAAAAGGACATTTACAGAGTCCTTTATGAATTCATTTAACACCATGACAGAGTCTAGTCGTAAGACGTTTCTCAGTGCAGTTTTGAGTTTCTATTGTTGGGTGTTGTGAATTGAGGAAGGCCATTCCATAAGTCAGTACCTACTAATTTGTTTGCCATTTAGTGGTCGAAAGCTCAGTGTCTTTGATGGAGCACTTTTCTTATGGTCTTTGGCCGTACAATATGTCTAGGAGACATCTTTAGGGATATCTGGGAATTTTGGTGTGTGGATGTTCAGAAAGTACTGAGGGCATTTAGTAAGAAATGTTTGATGTGTAGCCACTTTAGCTTGAGTTGATAGGCAGATATGAGGTCAACTTTTTTCAGACCAAAGAGGATTCTCATGGCTCTTTTCTGTTCCACTTATAGAACAATCAGTGTCTTCTGCGCGGCATTAGGAACGACCGCTGAGCACTAGTATAGACTGGATGGTTGGATGTAAAATGCAGAGCCAGATGTACACCTGGGATATGTTATTTCCTGAGCTTGTGGGGGTGAAGGAGAGGTTTGAGACAAAGAGAACTTCAAGAATGCGTATAGTTTTGACAGATGACGTGGTTTATGGCCTACTAGTCAATTGAAAGGCATCAGTGTTGGGTTTTTCCACTCCAAATGTAAGGATCTGTTTTGTTGGTGTCGAGGCAGAGAAAATCCTTGTCTATTTATGCTTTCATAGCAGTAGGCATGGAGTGGTGGCCATGATGTCTGGACTGTATTGAAGTAGGTTACATTATATGTGAGTGTCACTGGAATACGTTTGGAAATTTAAGGGCCTTATGTTGATGTTTGCCGACAGATTAGTCTCCGTTGGCCTGGCTGAGGTCTTTATGTAAACCAGGCCAAGACTACTACGACCATCAAATTTATAAATGACCACAAAGCTGGTGGTCATTTTAAAATAATTGGCAGTAACGGTAGCTACTGTGGTTCCTGTCAATGCATTTTTCTATTTGGTACAAGGCTCCGTTAGCCAGACCCCCCAGGATATTGAGGCATGGATTAGCAAATTTAGCAGAACAAATATGGAAATTTAGCATCACTAATATGGAACGTTTTCACTCATATTCATTCATTTTCCTCCTTAAATCAATGGAAACTGTTTTGGCAGAGTATTCCACTTTGAAATAGGCATGTTAGTGTCTGCAGCTCTACGGAAGCACACCTCAAATTCTAACCTCGTGAGAGGGGGCCCTATTTCTCCCTGGGATCTTCTAGCACTCATGTACCCACCACTGCCGGGACACCGCTGCCGCCAGGACCCCTGAGGCATGACACCTCTTCCTCAGGCGCCTGGCAGCGCGGGATTGTAGTGGGTCGAGGTGCATTGCCACAGCTAAAGCAAGCATGTTAAATATTGCTCTACGCAGATCAGTGGCATGGGGGTGGGTGCAAGCCCCTTCACCATACAGCCCCCACCTCAGTGTGGCTTACAGGTGCTGTGAGTGAAGTCTACATCCCAAATATGAGACTATTCACACCATAACTCCTCTTCGAGCAACCGCCCTCCCCAGGCAGTGGCGTTCCCTTACATGTACAACAGTGGTTCCCAAACTTTTTTGACCCGTGGCTTCCTTGACCTAATTGGCAGTTGGCCGTGGCTCCCCACCATTTTCCTTGGGCGTGCCAAATACAACATTCATGCTCTTGGGTGTACTCGAGTTGCATGCACTGGGCAAGTCGAGACGATGCTTCAGATCTGCAGCTGGAGCCCAACCTGATCGGGGCGAGGCAGCTCTCCCAGGCCAGCAGTATCAGTCAGTCAGTAGCAGCTTTATTCAATTTAGGTTGCAAATCATAAAAGCATAACAGTCATAAAAACATACATTACAATAACACAAAATATCTACAAGTTAAAAAATATGAACCCAATCTTTGGGTGCGATTTCCGTTTTCATAATGTTCATTTTACAGGATTAGCATTAAAAACAATAACATTACAACTAGCTGTCCCTTAATTAAGGCAATTAATAACAGGCAAAATTAATCTGTTGAACAACTTTCCAAATGTAAGTCAAAGATAGCTCTTATACAGTGTTTCAAATCGGTTGGAAGTGGACATATTACAGCCACTCGATGCGCAAACACTTCTGCTCATCGGTTGGTTACACTATGTATTTGGTCTTAATAGGCAGAGGTATGACGTACTGGTGTAAAAGTCATGTAGATCCCAGGTGGATATAGGGCCATCTCCTTTTTGGTACAAAAGGGGGTGGTGATGGACGGAGCATCTGAACCAATCAAACACTCACACCCAGTCAACAGATCTGGGTTTAATCCATCACCGTTCTTTAGCCCACTCTGCCACCCCTGTTCAGACATGGCCATATGCAAATCAGTCTGACCCTGTGCCTCATGGGAACAGTCCAGTCCGAACTGCCAAGCCATGCCTTCCCTGGACCGGTAATAGGCTTCCGAGGACCGGTTTCTGGCATTTTAGCCGTCTTCAGCCCGGCTTGCTTGAATCCAGTGGCAAAGTGAGCAAGGGACTCACGTCTGAGCATGCCCTGCCAACTTATGGCGAACAAAGCGGTACAAAAGGGGGTGGTGATGGACGGAGTATTTAAACCAATCAAACACTCACACCCAGTCAACAGATCTGGGTTTAATCCATCACCGTTCTTTAGCCAACTCTGCCATCCCTGTTCAGACATGGCCATATGCAAATCAGTCTGACCCTGTGCCTCATGGGAACAGTCCAGTCCGAACTGCCAAGCCATGCCTTCCCTGGACCGGTAACAAGCTTCTGAGGACTGGTTTCTGGCATTTCAGCCGTCTTCAGCCCGGCTTGCTTGAATCCAGTGGCAAAGTGAGCAAGGGACTCACGTCTGAGCATGCCCTGCCAACCTAATGCGAACAAAGCGGTACAAAAGGGGGTGGTGATGGATGGAGCATCTGAACCAATCAAACACTCACACCCAGTCAACAGAGTGGTGAGTGTTTGATTGATTCAGATGCTCCGTCCATCACCACCCTCTTTTGTACCGCTTTTGGCCGCCATAAGTGTGGCAGGGTATGCTCAGACGTGAGTCCCTTGCTCACTTTGCCACTGGATTCAAGCAAGCCGGGCTGAAGACGGCTGGAATGCCAGAAACCGGTCCTCGGAAGCTTGTTTCCGGTCCAGGGAAGACATGGCTTGGCAGTTCGGGCTGGACTGTTCCCATGAGGCACAGGGTCAGACTGATTTGCATATAGCCATGTCTGAACTGGGGTGGCAGAGTGGGCTAAAGAACGGTGATGGATTAAACCCAGATCTTTTGACTGGGTGTGAGTGTTTGATTGATTCAGATGCTCCGTCCATCACCACCCCCTTTTGTACCGCTTTTGGACGCCATAAGTGTGGCAGGGTATGCTCAGACGTGAGTCCCTTGCTCACTTTGCCACTGGATTCAGGCAAGCCGGGCTGAAGACGGCTGGAAGGCCAGAAACCGGTCCTCGGAAGCTTGTTTCCGGTCCAGGGAAGACATGGCTTGGCAGTTCGGGCTGGACTGTTCCCATGAGGCACAGGGTCAGACTGATTTGCATATAGCCATGTCTGAACTGGGGTGGCAGAGTGGGCTAAAGAACGGTGATGGATTAAACCCAGATCTTTTGACTGGGTGTGAGTGTTAGATTGATTCAGATGCTCCGTCCATCACCACCCCCTTTTGTACCATCTCCTTTTTGGGGCTGCCAAGTTTGAAGATATGGGACAACGTGTTTGTTCCTGAATTTTACTAGTACCAGGTTGCCGACAATATCTTTTGGGAGGGATCCTAGCCAGCCCACCCTTCTAACACTCATTATTCTTCCGTCCAAGTTAGGGGACAGGGGTCTATTTTTTGTTAGCCGGATGTAACCTTGTTTTTTAGGTCCTGATGTCTTTTGAATTTTCCGCTTGTGAGTGCTGGGACTCCCGAGAGAACACACACAAACGGAGCGGCCTCCGGTGGTAGGTGTATGTGATTAAATATTCTTTGCATGTTGCCATGGTTAGCAACTGTCACCTTATGGAATGTAGGTTCTTTGCTCAACCCTAATCTAGCGGCAGTGCACTGTGCTAATGTAGAGTTAGTGGTTACTCTAAGAATGTTTGGAGCAGATGTGGGTGAGGCTACTAGTTGGATTTGGACATTATTACTTTGTGCAGTTGATTCGGGCACTTCTATGGCAGCGAGAGACTGAGGTTGGTTAGAACTAGCGATGTTATTTGTGAGTATCAAGTTGGCCTTGATTGTTTCTTCTATTCCTGTAAGCCTATCCCCTAGACTGTTCATTCTTTCTATCACCGGGGATATTATAGATTTGACCAGATGTTCAATCTGGGCCAATAGGGTTGCCTGGGTAGAAGGTACAGAAGAGTCTGATTTCCCAGCAACCTCAGGGGGCTGGGGGGGAGGTGATGACGGCCAATGGAGGGCTTAAGCACAATTTTAGTTGTTTTGCTTGACTTCCCTGGTGTTTAACCCCATTTCGCTTTCTTTTAACGGAGGGGAGCTGAGGCAGCACTATGTTTTGGGAGATAACTTTTGCAGGTAGTAAAGAGGGGGTACCTAACAGACTATCGTTTAGATGGAGTGGTGTACTTGTGCTTACTATAGGACAGTTAAGGGCGCTAATTTGCTCAATTCTCGGTACCAGTGGAGCATACATAGTTTTACATAAACTGTTTAATTCCTCCAGCATGATAGGTTTTGTACTATATCGGCTGCCTGTGAGGGAGATCGCTTATTGGGTGTAATATCTATGGACGGGGATTGTTCAGGTCTCTCTGTTTCATGGGGAATGGGCAATGTTGTCCTATTCAAGTAGTGATCGAGTATCCCGTTGAACGAACCCCTCTGAGGGATGGCATTTTTGGTAACCCCCTTACAATTCATAGTGTGACTGGTTTATATATAGTGAACGCCACAACAACAGCAAGATCTAGTAATTTCGAGGTTCACAAGGTAATATCCACTGGGGAGGTGCGAAAGTGAGCATAAATATAACATCCAGGTCTCTTTACCTCCTCTTTTGTGAAATGTCAAGGGGGGTGGCCCGTCCCGTCCTCCTCGGGCCTCTGAGGGCCACAGAGGGCCCGCCCTTTGCCCGGGCTTCGCCCGGCACGTCCCGCGCAGCGGGGAGTGATGATGTTTAATAGGGATTTTGGGCGTGTGGGCGGGCGGGCTGCAGCACAGGTGTTGAAACGCGCTGACTCCTGGATGCTGGAGTCCCGTGCGGTGTGCTCAAGATGCCCCCACAACAGTTCCCAACAACACAGCCCCCAACGGTGAGCCCCTCCTGGGGCGACAGCAGCTCCGGTGCAGAAATTCCTGGACAACGATGCGGGACCCGCGCCAGCGGGTTCCGCAAGAGGTATTTCTGTGTTTGTGGGCGTGTGGGCGTGCGTGCTGCAGCACAGGTGGTGGAACGCACGGACTCCTGGACGCTGGAGTCCCGTGCGGTGTGCTCAAGATGCCCCCACAACAGTTCCCAACAACACAGACCCCAACGGTGAGCCCCTCCTGGGGAGACAGCAGCTCCGGTGCAGAAAAGCCCTGGACAACGATGCGGGACCCCAGGCCAGCAGTGATCACACTGCACATGAAACGAACTCGCAAAGTCTAAGCCCCTCCATCACCGACTGCCGCATCCTCTCAAAGACTGCTGCGGGCACAGCAAAATGACAAGTTGGCATTTCCCAAGGGTACCCTCCTTCCAGGTGATGCGGCCTTAATTAGCAATGCTAATGTGGAAACATTTGTGTGCGATTTTAGAACAATGAACAGATCGGGGTCCCAAAGCTCCCAAAATCACTAGCATTCCCTTTTAAGAAGCCAAAACCATCTTGGAGAATGCCCATCATATTGCAGCAGGGACCTTAACCTGGTAACCTATTTTAGATCTGTAGTTACCAATTCAATCAAACACAACAGATATACTATCACATTTATTATTTTTGCCAATTCCTTTGAAAACATAAAAGTATACACTGACTGTTGGACTTTGATCCACATAACTCCACTAGTTGTGAACACGCCTCCGATCTTTTTCCACCCCCTTACTCGCAAAGGCATGCAATCGTGGAGTATATTTTTTTCACGTTTCAGCATTGACACACATCGGTTCATACATCCCAATTTGCAAAATGATATTGGCTACAAAGCCAGAATTGGCTGGAGATATCACACATGACCTAGAGGCACATGGAAGATAATAAAATGTCACACAACTATTGGGCCACTTCAAAAACTGTGCTTGGTTAAAGGCAAAACGAAAATTAGGCTCTAATTACATTTTGTGATGATTCACTCTCTCATTCACATCATGCATTCAACCAAGCACAGACAATACCGCTTGTTTGGCCTTTGTATAGTGAAAAGATGTATACCACATCTTTCTAATGCGCAACACAGGCACAGTTGCGGGGAAGCAGTATGTGCTTCCCTAAAATAAGGAATAGGTAAAGGACAGTGGGCAGTAGCAGGAGGGTTTCTCTCACACACAGAGAACAGGTACAACACCAGGAGCTACTGTGCAAGCTTCTCTTCCTCACAAAATAGATGCAACTGCAGCATCAACAGTGCAAGTGTCTTGCCCTCACATAAAAGGTACAGATTGGGCAACAGGCGTAGGCATGAACCTTCCCCACAGAACAGGTACAACAGAACAGCAGTAGTTCAAGCTATCCTCTCATAAAGACAGATAGAAATTGACAGACAGTGCAAGCTTTTCTTTCTCGAAAATTCTTTCTCGAAAACCATACAGCATGTGCGCAACAAACACGCCTCCCTGTCTCACAGCAGACACACAGCACAGACCTCTCTTCCATGCATTTCCAAGGGGTGCCTCGTTTAACTCTACTCTTCTCTGAGGCCAGAGATGTTTCTATCTGGCCCAGCCCCCCTGGGGGTCACATTAAAGAGGCGCCCTTGATCTGGGGAGTGATGGCCCATTAGCTGTAATCACAGAGCCCCCGCCCTGGCCGGCCTTATCTGCACAGACAATGTACTGAACATCTCGTGACTGGGGCAGCAGGAGCAATAACCCTCGCATGTGCCTACTCAGTGGGTCACCCGTCTATACTTACTTGCTGGTCGGCATACTGCATACATTCTCCATAATCTCCATCAATCCTAGTAAATAATGTCAGCCAACAATCTCAGCTCTTAGTGGTGGTCATTGTTGGCCGCAGATTTATTAATATCAATAATGATTATTAATAACAATATTAATCACATACTGGTTGTACAATCTTCATTTGCGAACTCTAACCATCAATCATGCACATCACATTACAGTTTATGACACCTTCCTCTGGTACAGGTGTCTGTCTCTCGTGCACCCATCAGTTCGTAAATGGCACTTGTGTACAACCAGTTCATAATCAGTTTATTGGTGTTCCAGTAGTTGGTTGGCCACACCCCTTTTGGGTGTCATGGAGGGGAGCTTCTTTGCCTGGAGTTAGGTCCCCAGCTCGCTACCATTTGCGCCCTGCCGTCCGGCCGGGTCTGGGCCGCGAGTGCCGTCTCCGTCTTTTCCTCCCCTCCTTTGTGCGGCCACGTCACCCTGCCGTGCGGCATTGAAAAGTGAGTGGCCCTCCTCCTACACACCGCCCACCGGTGTGTTTGGTTAGCCAACGATTGTAGGATTTCCGCCAACGCCTTCCCCACTTTCCAGCACTGCGACTCTGCTGTTCCTCAGGTGTGGGTGGGTGGGCTTCAAACGATGTCGTTGTCGCGCCGCTCTCCCAGCTCCTTCGAAGACGTTGTGCTTCTGGTGGGGAGCGGCGGTGCTTAAATCCCCTTGAGCCCCCTAAGGGCTTCAGGTGAACCCCCCTTTGATTGGGGGGTTCAAAGGTAGCAAGGTTGGCCATTGGTCGCCCCCCATGGGCGCCCAGGTCACAAGGTCACTTCCTGTCGGGGTGGCTGGTGCGCACCCCGTTTCCGCTGGTCCTGGCCGCTTCGGGGCGCCCAGGACCAGTTCCATCCCCCTGTTGGCACCGCATGGGTTATGGCGCCGGCCCTTGAGCCTCCCCCACCCTGCGGGTGGATGCGGCGGCCTCTGCAATAACCCTCGCATGTGCCTACTCAGTGGGTCACCCGTCTATACTTACTTGCTGGTCGGCATACTGCATACATTCTCCATAATCTCCATCAATCCTAGTAAATAATGTCAGCCAACAATCTCAGCTCTTAGTGGTGGTCATTGTTGGCCGCAGATTTATTAATATCAATAATGATTATTAATAACAATATTAATCACATACTGGTTGTACAATCTTCATTTGCGAACTCTAACCATCAATCATGCACATCACATTACAGTTTATGACACCTTCCTCTGGTACAGGTGTCTGTCTCTCGTGCACCCATCAGTTCGTAAATGGCACTTGTGTACAACCAGTTCATAATCAGTTTATTGGTGTTCCAGTAGTTGGTTGGCCACACCCCTTTTAGGTGTCATGGAGGGGAGCTTCTTTGCCTGGAGTTAGGTCCCCAGCTCGCTACCATTTGCGCCCTGCCGTCCGGCCGGGTCTGGGCCGCGAGTGCCGTCTCCGTCTTTTCCTCCCCTCCTTTGTGCGGCCACGTCACCCTGCCGTGCGGCATTGAAAAGTGAGTGGCCCTCCTCCTACACACCGCCCACCGGTGTGTTTGGTTAGCCAACGATTGTAGGATTTCCGCCACGCCGCAGGGAGGCTCACGTCTTTCTGCGGCTCCCCCCTTTTGCCCCTTGGTTCGTGGCTACCTACATTCCCCCCTTTCTTCCTCCTTTTTAACGACAACCCGCAAGCGTCATTGCGCCCCACAAGTTGCCCCAGAACACCTCCATTCCCTTGTCGGACAGATGCACCCCATCTTGTCCATATAGCTCTGGGCGGCCTGGGTGGATGAGGCCGTGC
The DNA here is from genome assembly GCF_964263255.1 of Lissotriton vulgaris. Classification (NCBI taxonomy): domain Eukaryota; kingdom Metazoa; phylum Chordata; class Amphibia; order Caudata; family Salamandridae; genus Lissotriton; species Lissotriton vulgaris. Next base: position 1,865,119,541 of record NC_141693.1, on the reverse strand, counting down.
CGGATTGATTCCAGGCCGTTGGTTGAGCAAAACTTGTGCATGGCGATATTTAACTTGTGCCTTGCGTTATCCACCGCTTTGTTGGAGTCGGCACCCCTCCAGTGCCTCCTGCTGATCATCTCCGACCAAACCACTGCCGTGGCCCCCAGCCATGCCGCCGCTTTGGTGATGTCCTTCTGGATGGCTTGGCCCACCGCCTTGCGGCCCAACCGCGTTAGGTCGTTCCCTCCTAGATGTATGATCAGCACATCTGGCAGCCACGCTGAGTCTGCCATGAGGCCGTCCAGGGTCGGTAGCAACTGCTCCCATCTCATGCCGGGCCGTCCGATCCAGCGGATGTATGTCGCCTTGGGTCTGCTTTCCTTGTGGCCCACTCGCCTCCACCAGGACTCCATTCTGGATACGAATGAATGCCCCACGACCCAGACCAGCTGTGGGCGTCCCCCTGTCGAGAGAAAATGCTCCATTAAGGTGGCTTTCTGCGCACCGGGTGTGGACGAGGGAGGGCAAGAAACCCTGCCGTGCGGCATCCCAAGGCGGCTGCTCCCCCCCCCCCACTACCCCTCTCCCCTTTCTGTTTTGTTTTGTTTTTTTTTTTTTATATGAGATGCGGGCGTATGTAAGACTTGTAGGCCCTGGAGCGCCATCTGCCCACGGCCTGGATCCTGTCCTCTGGCATGCCATACTGCGATGCCGAGGTCGCCGCCCCGATCCTGAAGGAGTGCGGGGCAAATGATGTTGCCTGGAGCCCCGCCTTACTGAGGCCCTGGCGCATTACGGCCGTGAACTGGAACCTGCTCAAGTTCCTTCCATCTTGATGTACGAAGAGGGGGGCCTCCCCCGCCGGGCGAGCCGCCATGTATTGAAACAGCCAGCACACTGCGCAGCGCCCCACCTCTGGAATACAATGCAGGCGTATCGTCGTCCCTTTTCGGGCCCTATCAGTTTTGGATTGCCTAAGCGTGATCTCCACAGCTTTTACCATCGGCTTGATGTCCCTTGCCTGCAAGCAACGCTGCGCCGGGCCTGACCTGTTGGGGGCCACTATTTCGCTTACCCGAAATGCCCCAAAGAAAGCCGTGGTGAACGCGGCCCCGAAGAGTAGCCGCTCATACCTGTCCGCAATGATGCTGGTTAGGGCGCTAAGTAACTGACCCAGCTTGTCGTAATCAATGGGGCGCCTGGCGTCCTTCTTGGTCCCCTCAATTTTTCGCCAGCCTTTCAGGACTGCTTTCAGGTAGACAGTTGCCGTGGGGTCCTCACCTGTGTGGAGCCTGGCAAAGTAGGCAATGGCGGCCAGGTGCGCCTGTGCCCAAGACCTTGTTTTCTTAGCTTCGAACGCCCATTGTACGAATTTCTCCACCGCTGTGCGCACCTTTGCTTTGTCATCCAGCGACTCTATGCCCCCGATTCTCATTACTGTGGCCGCGTATTTCTTGTATCTCCTGTGTGCCTCAGAGGTGAGCGAGTGCCCTATTAATCTGGACAGGTCAACCCCCCCAGGTCCCACAGGTATGGTGAAAAGGGGGTCATCACCTCGTCCGCACCGGGTAGAAGTTGTTTGAACCGTGTCATCTGGGACCGGGATAGCGCATCTGCGACCGTGTTCTCTGTCCCCGGCACGTGTCGAGCCTTCAGCTCCAGGTTCCCCTCGAGCTGCAATTTAACCAACTCTCGCATTAGCCTCAACATGCCCGGGCATCTTGCTGCGCCTCTGTTAATGGCCTGCACTACCCCCATGTTATCCGACCATAAGGTGAGCTTCAGGTTCCTTATCTCTTCTTTCCATACAGTCAGAGCCACTACTATTGGGAACAGTTCGAGGAACGTGATGTTTTTTGTGAGCCCCTGCGCATGCCACCTGTCTGGCCACTGGCTGGCACACCATCTGTTCCCCAGGACCGCCCCAAATCCCAGGCTCCCGGCTGCGTCTGTGTATAGGGATAGCTGATCCGCTGTCACCCAACCCTTTTTCCAGATCAGCACACCATTGAAATCCTGCAGGAAGTCGTCCCATACCTGTAGATCCTGCCTTACACCCGTGCTCAGCCGGATGTGGTGGTGTTTGTGGGTAACGCCAGCCGTTAGCGCGGTGAGGCGCCTGGAAAAGACCCTGGCGGGCGGGATGACCCTCGCCGCAAAGTTCAGCCTGCCTACCACCCCTTGGATATCCCTGAGGGTGGCTTTGCGCCGGCCCCGTAGCTTGGCTATTTCTTCCCTGAATTCCTGCACTTTCTCCGGGGGGAGCCTGGCGGTCCCCGCCGTGGAGTCAAGCTCGATGCCCAAGAACGTCAGTCTTGTCGTTGGGCCTGTCGTCTTCTCTTTCGCTAGGGGGACACCGAGTGTTTCGGTCAGGTCCTCAAACGCCGCCAATGTACTGGCGCACGTCGTAGATCCCGCTGGTCCTGTGAACAGGAAATCGTCCAGGTAGTGCAGCTTCCCGCCCCCCTGGTGCCTGTCGTGGAGGGCCCATTCCAGAAAGGTAGCGAATTGCTCAAAATAGGCACAAGATATGGCACATCCCATGGGCATGGCTTTGTCGACGTACATGTCCCCTTCCCATTGGAAGCCCAGCAGGTGGAAACTGGTCGGATGCACCGGTAATAAGCGAAAGGCAGATTCGATGTCTGCCTTGGCCATGAGGGCCCCCTTTCCTGACGCTTTGACTAGTGCGATCGCGTCATCCACTGACGCGTAACCCACAGAGCATGCTTCCGGGTCGATGCCATCGTTTACGGACCCCCCCTCGGGGTATGACAAGTGGTGTATTAGCCTGAATTGGCCCTTTTCCTTTTTTGGAACCACTCCTAATGGGGAGATGACTATTCCTTCACGCAGTTCCTGAGGGAGGGGGCCCTCGATTCTACCCAGGCTCTTCTCCTTTTCTATCTTCGCGCTCACCACCCGGGGATGCTGCCTCGCTGACTGTAAGTTATTCGCTCCCGTTAATGGCAGCGGGCCTCGAAACGGGATAGTGAAGCCTTCTTCAAAACCTTCAACCAGCGTCCTGGCGTCTGTTTTGTTTGGATACCTGTTTGCTAAACTGCGCAGCTGTTGTGTATTAATGGGGGACCTAGCCAGCTGGCACTGTTGAATGTCTACTAGTGTCCCGCCCCCACTAGCCTTCGGGCTAGTGCTTCTTGTGTTTCTCTTTCTTTTCGCTCTTTGATTCCCGCTTGGAGCCTTTGCACGCCGCTGCAGCGTGTCTCCCCCCGCAGCTTGAGCATGCATGTTGGAATTTGCACGAGGAGCCCCATGAACAGTCCCCCGCATCGTATCTCCAGCATATTGCCTTGGTCGCGGGGGGAGTTGGACCGCCCAGAGGAATGTTTCTGGTAACTTTTGTTCTTCCCCTTATGGGACGAACTCCGAAAGGACTGGTCGTATTTTCCCGTCCAGGCTCTCACTTCTTTGGCCGCGAGCATTTTATGAATAAAACCTGAAACGTCTTCCTCATTCCACTCCATCTCTGGGTGCCTCTGCATCTTTAATCTGAAACCCTTATCGTATTCCAACCATGCGTCCCCGGGGAATTGCCTCTGCGCTGAGTGTATGTTAGCCTCATACAACCATAGGTCAGCTGCGCAATGGGGGAACCTCTCTACTATGATACACGCCATGATCCTGAACGCGTCTAGCCAATTCTCGAAGTTCCGCTCCTTTCTAGCCCCGCGCCTCTCCCTTTTCTCGTCCTCTCTCCTGTCGCATGTGGTCAGGTCGAGGCCCTCCAGCTGTATTTCTAGGAGCGAGAATATATCTATGAACTCCTTGCGCCATATCCTCTCTTTTACTGCGAGAGGAATAAGGCACGCGAGCCCCGTGGCTTTCGTCGTCAAGGAGGCAGGGCCGGGGGATGGTCTGGCATACAGGTCACTGCCTAGCCCCCCCAACCCCGGGCTCCCGGACCCAGTATTGTACCCCCACCCGGGTAATGGGGAAACCTGATCACCCTGCGGGGACAAGCCCACCTGCTCCTGCACCCTTGACTGCCGGGCCCACCCTGGATCAATCATATGCCACGTTAAACCCCCTGTCTCGTCAGTGCGTTGTTCCCTGGGCCCCACCGCCCCCTGCCCTGCGCCATTCAGGAACGTCGGAGCGAGCGATTTCAAGCACTCTTTCACAATGATACTAATATGCTCACCATTAACTGCTCTGCCGTTCGTCTCACCCTGCTTGCTGTCGTCTGACCTCGGCGGCGGGAGCTTCTGGCGCACTTTCTTTGGGGGATTCCTCTTGGAGGTCTTCTTTCTCGGCGTGGTCTTAGGCTTCTTGGGTGCTGACGGGCCTGCTTCCTCCTCCGCCTGGCCGTCCGGCCTATTCTCCTTTCCTTTGGCCAAATGGGGCTGGAGCCATTCGTCGCCGTGTACCGCCGATATCTCGCGGATTTTCTTCAACACTTCCGCCATGTCTCCTGGCTGATCTTCCGCCATGTTGTTCCTAGGGCCTAGGTCTGGTTTCTGCGGGCTGGTCTGCGCCGCTGGGTCGGAAGGAATTCCGGACCCGCCTTTGAACTTCCTTGCACGTGTGTGTTGTTCGTCTGATGAAGCGGCTCAATGCGCGCTCCGAACTGGACTATTGCTTACCACGCTGGAGCTTGGCAAGGCCGCCGAGCTCGTCGTCTTTCTCCGTCGCTTCGGATCACTCGGCCTCGGGTTCCCGGGGGAGCTGGGTGGAGAACTTGACCGGCGCGCCGCTCTGTGTGGTCGTCCTTCTGCTTTGGCCGTCCTTCGCCGCCTCCTGCCGCGGTCGGTCCTCTTCAAACGATGTCGTTGTCGCGCCGCTCTCCCAGCTCCTTCGAAGACGTTGTGCTTCTGGTGGGGAGCGGCGGTGCTTAAATCCCCTTGAGCCCCCTAAGGGCTTCAGGTGAACCCCCCCTTTGATTGGGGGGTTCAAAGGTAGCAAGGTTGGCCATTGGTCGCCTCCCATGGGCGCCCAGGTCACAAGGTCACTTCCTGTCGGGGTGGCTGGTGCGCACCCCGTTTCCGCTGGTCCTGGCCGCTTCGGGGCGCCCAGGACCAGTTCCATCCCCCTGTTGGCACCGCGTGGGTTATGGCGCCGGCCCTTGAGCCTCCCCCACCCTGCGGGTGGATGCGGCGGCCTCTGCAAGTAAGGCGCTCGGGCTGATGAGCGCAGCCCTTAATGGAGCCATTCAGATGCAGAGGGCGAGGGCTGGGATCAATTGACCAGGCAGTACAAAGGAGGGGGAGGATTTGTGTCTGCAGTTTCCACGACCCACATCCTACAAGGCGGCTCAGCGCCCCTGGCTTCTCATCACAGTGCACCAGGGTGCCGCGGCAGTTAGTAAAGACATTTGTTTTTACAGTTAATGTACACAAATTGTATTAGGATCCACACAGTGCTTAATTTGAGCAGGAGCTTTCAGGTGCTCAGCACTTGCACTTCTTTCACAGGACCAGGGCTACAATTTCTGGCCCTGCAGGTGGTGGTCTCAATATTAATTGTTGAAATTCAAAATAAAAAGAATAACATACAGTGCATGGTTTCTGGCAGGTAAATGTTCATAGACAGGCCAGCATACGCCTGTCCAGGCAGGCATGATTGTGTATCACCAAGTTAGCAGTGGCGGCTGGTGACATTTGCACGTGGTGAGGCGTAAAATTGGTGGTTGAGCACACCGCAGCGTGTGAGCGTCTTAAGGAGGGTTCGGGGAGATTGTCCCTCCAAGAAAATTTTTAAAAATGAGTGGGCAAATGGTGCATTTTCAAGCAAATTTGTCTAGACCAACGCTCACCTCCTTTTTGACTATGAATAGTAAAGTGCATGTGGTTATGTAGATGCACAGAGAGAGATAAAAGTTACTAATCTTAACTCCACACCTACGTACTTTGAAGATGTAACACATACATTGACACAGAAAATCCACAAGTTAGTATATGAGCTTCACACAGTGCACCATAGAAACATGAAGAAGTAGCCCTTGCTCAGTGTTTCCTAGTAGGTACTGCAAATAGCATAATTTGAGCAAAAACCGGTGCCTGGGACAGTTCTGAGCCTGCTAAATAAGTTAGAACATGTTCATGATACAGGCTCTGTATCATCAAGTTCAACCTTCACTGTTACTGTGACCAGTCAACTCTTTACTCTCAAAATGAATCATGGAATTGATGGTGCAGAAACAAAGCCTGATACTTGGCAAATAACCTGTACATACAACAATAACTTTATTTATTGAAAATAAAATGAACTGAGCTTATTCTTCCCCTAATAGAGAAAATATGCATATTTAATCCTTAACAGACTTCTCTCCTTTGAACAGGTAGAACAGGAATAGGCCCAAGTCGGGTTCTAATGCTACACTTATTAGCCTAGTCCTTTCTAGGTATCTCAAGACCATCGAACAAGGCAGTGGGAAACTGTTTTTCTGTAGCAGAGCACTGAGGGCCCTACAATATATATCCCTGGTCATTAGTAGAGCATCTTCATTCAGTAGGAATCTGTCATTTGTCTGAAGAATAAAGCAGGAGTTAGGTGTGTTAAATGCTCACCACTAACCTTTTATCTACTATAATTAAATCTTAATGAGAATTCAAACTCATCCTGATCCATGCACATGTGGTGGGACTCGATAGAAGAGTTTGAGTGCTTGGAAATGGGACCAACAGGGAGGTGAGGGAAATAATGAAAAGTTACAGGCAAGAACAAATTCAGGAAAAGTTACAGAAAAGGGAATTAGGAGCAGGAAAGAAAGAGAAGACCTGACAATAGTGATGAATGAGAGAAAAAAGAAATAAAAAAACACATCCCTTACGAGCACTGGAAAAACTCACTACCCTGTTATAGTAAAAAAGAGTGAACACTGATACCCAATGATTCTTACCGTTTTTAGGTCTCGGGACGAAGCTGCAAAGCAGCTTCCGGTCAGAGAATTAATGTCATCTAGTGGGGCTTCAGAACCCGCCTCCCTGCTCTGTCTCTCACCATTGGCTGGCTTCCTAAAAGGAGGCCAGCCATTGGAGGAGAGAGCCGTCCCTCCAAAGAAGCTCCGTCTTTTTCGGATTCGGGGGCGTGATTTTTTGCATTCTTTAGCCCTGTGACGTCGTCTGTCACTCAGGGCGCAAAGAACACGCCCCCGAATCCGAAAATGGCCGTGCGTTTCTCCGAGGTATTGTCTCCTTGCTTCGGAGAGACGTGGTCGTGTTTTCGTAGCTGCTCGCCTCCCTTCCCTGCTGCTTTTAGGAGCTGCTCGGCTCCGCTCGCTTCCCCCCTCCCTCTGCCCTCCTCCGTCGCGCTCTCGCCTCCCCCCCCCCCTCTGCTGCAGCTCTCGGCCCCCACCCCTCCCTCCCGCATTCGTACCTCTGTGGAGGGGGCATCCGCGGAGCCTGGGGTAGTTAGAATTAAAGAGGAACAGCAGTGGCGGCAGAACTGTTTTTATTATGGGAGCGCATAAAAAGCCCACCTCATCTGCAAACCTTGACCCAGCAATCACAGCCACTAAAGGTCTCTGCGCCTTGAAGCCCCCGAGGACCCCTTGCTCCAACCCCTGTGAGGGAAATCTTTCCTATCGAGGCGCCCCGCTGCAGAATCTCTCAGTGCTAAACCTACCGAGCGCTGAATTATGCATCGCGACAGTGTGTGAGCGCCAGCTGTCCGGGTTAATTCACTTTAAAATGGACACAATCTGCAAAATAAAGCGCAAGGCTGAAAAGAGACGCAGCGCGGGACTGTGAGGTCGAAACATGTGCCGGGCAGTTCAGAAACTTGGACGAACAACACGCAGATCTCAGCGGAAGGGAAACATTCACAGGTAGCTGGCAAGAAAGAGTTAAACGCGGCAGTGCCCACTCAGCCGCTGACCCCGCAAACAGAGGTTTAACGGGGGAGTTCAGTGCCGGGTCCGTGGCAGCCGTGGGGTGAAGGCAGCAGGTTCAGGGCACCGGGGTACCAGCACAGGAAGGCGCTGTGATCACGCGCACACCCAAAGCATGACCGAGTCAGCAGCACCACGCACACAGGGCACGCACAGCAGCTGTCAGCAGGCGACGGACCTGCGAGCTTACCTGGGAAGTGCTGCTGTAAGGGTAGCCAAACTGTGAGAAGGACATCACTGCACCTCAGTCGTTTCTTCTTTTTTCCACCATAAGGCAATATTTCTCCCCGATCGATGAAAGGCTAACCTGCTGCAGACGCACCTTCACACACACAATTCCGCATATGGCCCCTTTTTTTTAGTTCTCAATTATAGATGACTGCACTTAAGCAGCCGGCTCGGGCAGGCGGCTCGGAGCTGGAAGCCAAGACCCCCCTCCCTGTGCCTTCACAATGGTAAAACACTTAAAACAGAGACTTTGGCATAGGCTAGAGAGGGGTAACACCACCAACCCGCACGGCTGGCAGGGCAGGGAGCCGGCTTGTTGTATTATTTGCAGCCTGTGTACTTCTTTTTGCCTTCGCCCCGTGGAAGAGTATCAAAGTGACGTCATACTAATCCCGAACCGACAGGGCAGCCTGGATATAATAATGTCTTTGCCAATCATATTCCACATCTAATATTCTGAGATGCGCCCAACACTTGTTTCATGTTGTTTTAATGTTGTGCTCTGATGCACGTCAAAGGCAAGGGACCTGCAAGGCTTCCTGCTTGCTCTCTCTTTTTTTTAAACCCAGCAAATTATATTTGGGAATAAAGGAAGGGGGGGGGGGGGGGGTTCAGACACGACTCAGTCCATTAAACGTAGCAGGCAATCAAAAAAACCTCCGTTGTTCTTCAGCAAGGAGGCAGGCAGCGTGAATAGCTTCGCAAATCCATTCCTTTTAATATGTTCGCGTGGGTGATTGAGGGATGTTTTTATTTTACAGAGCACCTGTCATCTCTGTAATTCCATGATGGTCGTGTGTCTGCACTGGGCATGTTACTTTACAGTTGGGTCTCAGTGAACGCCTGGCGTGACGTTGGCCACAGCCAGAGGTGAACATGCCACAACTCTTGTCTTTTGCATTTTTGTGCTATTGACAACTAATTAAGACATCAGTGGATTGCGAGGATGCCGGCACTTGAACTAAAATCACACACTGTCCCTGCCAAAAAAAACCACCTAGATTAGAGAACAGGTAGAAATAGGGTTTTAGTGTCAAGCAGGGAATTTGCACACTTCATCTAATCAGCTATTTCTGCTGTTCTCTGTTTAAATATCACAGCGTGATGCCGCTTAACTTTCATTTTTTTCTACAAAGACCACTAGACTCGCATCATTCTGCTTCAGATTCTGAATGGAGAGGGAGGTGCGATGCTACTAATGCCACTGGCTTCGAATAAAAGCGTCGCACCTTTTATTAGCACGGGACAGGCACGGGTGTTTGTTGATAAATCCGGTACACAGAAAGGGAAGTCAGGCAGAAAGCGAAAGGGCTGAAGCAATAAACAGACCTTTTGTACATATAAAGCATGTGCTCCTTTTGCAAATGGCCAACAGTGTTACCGCCTCATGTCCCCGAGGCCTCGAGAAATGAAAACAACATTTCCCAAGGCGCGTGATGATCCCCGCGCCCCGCCTCCTCTCACCCAGGAGGCGCGTTGTGTCAACCTCAGCCACAGAAAAAGACAGCAGGCTAATAACCAAACAGAGCCAGCTGGGTGTTCCTAAGCCCCACCCGGCCGGAGGGGTTGGTACCCATTAATTAATGATGATGGGCTATCCATTTTTAGGTCTCGGGACGAAGCTGCGAAGCAGCTTCCGGTCAGAGAATTAATGTCCTCTAGTAGGGCTTCAGAACCCGCCTCCCTGCTCTGTCTCTCACCATTGGCTGGCTTCCTAAAAGGAGGCCAGCCATTGGAGGAGAGAGCCGTCCCTCCAAAGAAGCTCCGTCTTTTTCGGATTCGGGGGCGTGATTTTTTGCATTCTTTAGCCCTGTGACGTCGTCTGTCACTCAGGGCGCAAAGAACACGCCCCCGAATCCGAAAATGGCTGTGCGTTTCTCCGAGGCATTGTCTCCTTGCCTCGGAGAGACGTGGTCGTGTTTTCGTAGCTGCTCCCCTCCCTTCCCTGCTGCTTTTAGGAGCTGCTCGGCTCCGCTCGCCTACCCCCTCCCTCTGCCCTCCTCCGTCGCGCTCTCGCCTCTCCCCTCCCTCTGCCCTCCTCCGTCGCGCTCTCGCCTCTCCCCCCCCTCCCTCTGCTGCAGCTCTCGGCCCCCACCCCTCCCTCCCGCATTCGTAATCGTACCTCTGTGGAGGGGGCATCCGCGGAGCCTGGGGTAGAGGGGGTAATTTTGTTAAATTAAGTCTGGTACCCAAACGTTTTGATTAGGCCACGGCAAGGCTGAAGTTTTAAAAAAATGAGCTCCGCCAGGAGCTGCGCGTAATTGCCGAGCTACAGGTGTTGTGCTCCTGGCCCCCACCGAGCAGCCTGGCTCCAGCAGCTGCACATATAACATGAGTTTCGGAATGAAGATTACGAACAATAAAATACGAGGTATCCCGATTAAATGATTTAAACGAAAATGTGTGTGTTTTCCGTCCTTTACAGAAAGCCGTTCTTTGAATGTAAAATTAATCATTCCCATTCCAAAATGGCTACCGGACGGCGAGTTTAGTTCACTTTTCTACTTTACTTTATCTGGGTGTATTACTAGTGCTTCTTACAGACAGCTCCGCCCACGTAAATACAACCTATCAAAGAATGACCGGTGACGTCCTGAGCTTCCTTCCTATTCGACAGTACGCTCACCACAGTCGCTGGCGCTTTAAGGCAGATGACTGAAGACGAGAATCACGAAATGTAAAGACTGGTTAATAAGAATCTTTAGGTGCTAAAGCTTCAAAAACGATTGACGCAACTGGACATAATTATTAACAACAAAGGTCAAAATGACTTTCAGTGACGTTTATCCATTCGCACACGCCTCAGTAGTAGGATAACTGCACTTCCGATATGGCGCTTGTTAGCAGTCTCCTGATTGGCCTCTTGTTCTGAAAGTCGCCATGAAGTGTAAAGAGGCGACTGGCAGCCGAGAGATGGGTGTGGGCATTGTTTGGGCGCGTGGTCCTAGAGTTGAGGTAATATCAGAATCTACGGTGGTACTATTGACATTGAGCTTCAGATCTGTAAAGAGCGTGTCAATTTACTCTGTAATTCTAGGTGTTTGCTCTAGAAGAGGATGTTGTATACTGTTGGTAGTTCTGTTGGGTTTGGGGAGGTTTCCCAGTTCCTGTCAGGCATTGGCTGGAGTTAGTGTTCATTATTACTGAGGCAAGCACACAGAACCCATCGCACAATTGTAACCCGTGAGATGCATGTTTTATGGCTTCAGCTTCCCTTCCGATTACCCATTAAACCCTGTGTTTGTTGAATCAGTAAACCTCGGCTGACACATGTTTTCTTGTAGAGAGTTGGCTGATGTCTTATTGGACTGCTCATATCTTTTCCTCTATAACTTCCCTGTACAACCAGAGCCCTTATAGCTCCTTTTTCCCCATATCCTTGTTGTACTTACCATGGGACTCTGCCAAACTATACACCTGCCAGCATCCTCTCCTCTGACACCTTGTTAATAAGTCTTTGTTCGCTCTCCCAACTGCACAATATAAAAATCATTAGTCTGACTTATGTTTTTTACACATTTCCTAAACTTTTGTGGATTCGGGAGTGTTGCCACGCTTTTAAACGAGGGTCTGATTCTCTCAGATGGGTCACGAGTGACAAGTACTGTGCTACGTTTTCTGACACCTCTGAGATATCCCTGTGCAGTCTGCAAATCTTGTGTTCATTTTGAAGCTGTAGGAAATCTGTGATCAGCAGGTGAATTCCTCATAACAGCAGGCCTGTTTTTCCTCTAATATCATATATGTTGGGGTAGCCCACTTTCCACAAGGTTCAGGTATCAGTTGACACATCTGGTCTGCTTCTTCTTTCCAAATATGTGTGAGCCATCTCCTTCCTATCTCTAGTCTTTGATTGTTAGCATGTACTTAGTAATCAGTCACCAGTTTGAGGTTCTGCTTTGTGGTAAACTGTTTTGCTATACTGTTATCATTTGTGTTGAACATTTTACCAATAGTGTGGTCTCCGACTGCTCTTTAACGCTGCAAGGCTCCTCCTGGCATCTTCTTCACGATCGCGGCCACAGGTACAACTTCTCCTAGCGGGGGGGGGGGCTGGGAGGAGTTATGTGATCATTCAGAGCCTTGAGTTGTGTGTTTGTGCAATGGGGGAGGGGGGTTACTAGTGACCTGGCTGTGTGTGTGGCTCTGTGGCTGTGTGTGTGGCTCTGTGTGTGTGTGTGTGGCTGTGTGTGTGGCTGTGGGTGTGTGGCTCTGTGTGTGGCTCTGTGTGAGTGTCTGTGTGTGTGTGTGTGTGTGTCTCTGTGTGTGTGTGTGTCTCTCTCTGTGTGTGTTTGTGTGTGGCTCTGTGTCCGCTAATACTCTCTAATTCTCACCTATTGTCATTATAAATGACAATAACATTTATTTATGTTTTTAAAAAAAATATGAAATACATTCCATTTGCAATGCCAATAGCTCTAACCTTAACAAAGCCGAGACCATTGCATTGTAAATGCTTGTTTTATATGTTGTAAAAAATGGAAAAACTAATCACTGGAATTCACAATGAAAAATAGCAAATAGGAAAGCCCATCTATGAGCGTGCTTTTCTAGCACAACACGCAGTGCAGGTATTTCACTACATCTCCAAGCCTGTCACAAAGCCCTCTCTGATCACTGCCTGCTCTCCAAGCCTCTCACTATGAAGGATTCACTCCAAACACTGCTGACGCGCCAATCCTTTCATGATGTACTCCGAGCACTACCTGCTATCCAAGCCTCTCTGGCGTGCCCAGGGAGCAGTATGCTCATTGGGATGGGATCACAGCCTACATTCTAAGTCTCTGACTGGGCACTCAGAGCACCGCTGCTTTCAAGTCTCTCACCCTGAACTCAGAATACTGCCTATACTCTCCAAGCTTCTCTCTACAAAGTCTGAGCAAAGTATACTGGCCAGGGCTCTGGCCATGTACTCTGAGTGCTGCCTATGCTCCAAGCCTCACAGAGCACTGCTTTAATTATTTAATAATTCATATATAAAAGAGGCATTTGACCTCACATCAGATCTATTAGAATATCCCAGACTTTCGGAAATCCCTTTCAAAGGATGTTGTACGTCCCTGGCGGCTCCTCTACCGCTCTGGCCAAAACTTTAAAAAATGCCCGCCTGGGCCTTACATGGGCTGCTGGTGAACTGCCGACTCCATTCCTGATGACAGACTCGATGCAGGCGACTAGGTGAAGTGTGAGGCCTCAGACCAGACAGTCTCTGTCCCTCATGCGCACGAGTCGACCACGAGGAGACCACAAGGAGGAAGGGAAGGGTGTAGGCAGGGTGACACTGACTGGCCGTGGGCCGGCCTGATTTGCCCAGCAACTAGAAATGCCCAATCACTGAATGGCTTAACACTAAGCCACTACAGTGATTGGGCATTTCTTGCCCACCATGTGTTACGATGCTCCCACCCCAGCGGTGAGACACTAGACCGTGAACAGTACTGTTACATTACAGTACAGTACAGTAGTAGTAGCCAATCCTGATGCTGCTCTCTTTAGAGGAGAACTGCTCTCTAAAGAGAGCAGCATCAGGATTCGACTGAGCATGAAAAAACGCCGCTCATTTTTTAAGCACTGGGGTATGTTGCATGAGCAAACCCCGTACTCTGCAGTGCTTGCTTTTGCAAAACCATTTAGTTTGCTAGCTAAACAAAGGCAGTCGGGCAAACACCACATGTGCAGTGTGCACTGTGCCGGCTACTCCAGCGCCACCCAGTGTCAGACAGTGCATATTACTACATGATTGAAGCTTCAGCTCAGCTTGACACCACGGCCGCAGGTGCAGGGCAATAATTATCGGGTAATTTATTCGAGCGGCACGTTAATTTATAAAACTTTTATTAACGCGCCGCTCGAATAAATTGCCCGATAATTATTAGTGGGGCAACACCCCACCACCCAAATGGTAAAACCGCCACTGCAAGTTAGTGATGATGTTGTCTCGCCGATCACAAATCCAAGAAGTCATCGACAAACTATGTCTTGCATTCTATTCCCAGAGTCTGCTGCACCATGCCACTGCCTGTGCCTAAGCCTCCTATTGGATAATTGTAGCTGGGGGCTGGCTCATGATGGAGTTGAGGCAAGGAAGCTGCGAGAGCGCATTTGAAACTTGGAAGAGAGGGCTCTTGAGGAAGAATAAACAAAAGTAAGTGTGAACTTTCTACTTGCTGTGTAGCCAGAGTAGCATATCCTGCAGCCCTGCATTGCTGCTATCCTCAACGTGCTCGAGGCAGCTCTGGCCCAACACAACTTTTGTGTGCCATGGCGTCACATGTAGAATCTGTGCCCTGCACCCCAGCATGGTAAAGGCTAGGTTCTAGGAGCTGCTGACCCTCGAGTCTGAGGCCTGCCGGACAGAAAGAAATGAAGTTCCCACGCCTATGTCTCTCTCTTTTTCCAGGTCCTGAGATTGCGGGGAGGGGCGGGGAACCTCGTCCAAACATTATCCCAAAGTAAACCAGTCAGGGTGCAAAGGGAGTTTCTTAAACCCTTTGGCCTTAATCTCATTGTGGTGGGTGAACTGATTCCCCCTCCACCCACCCCATTGCATGATTGGGTGGCCCCACAAGGCCAAAGAATATCCGTGGAGGTGGGAGACTAAGGGGACCTCCTCTTCTCATTCTGCAGAGGGGCCCGAGGAAGCAGCTATATTACAGCTGTACGGAGACACATAGTCACGTATGTGCGTACAGCAAATAAGATGGCACCATTTTTTGATGCCTGTCAAGAGACCTTTTTTGTGGCCAAAACAGTATCGCGACCATCGCGCTTGCCAGCTGATTTTGTGATTTTTTTCGTGAAACACGAAATGCTGGAGGGTCTAGTCAGCGAGATGAAGCCCTCGAACAAACAGATTAGGTTTATTATTTTCAAAAAGAAAGTACCAAAACGGGATTTTCTTTTTAAAAAAAATCTGTGCTCCCTACGCCATAGGAGTCCTCTCCCATGGCGTGGGGAGCATTTAGCAGTTTTCACTGCCCCTTACTGCCTGAGTTTTTCTGGGGGTGTCGGGAGGTGAAAACTGACCTGTAATTCCGCCCATCTAAATTAGGTGGGCAGAATGACAGGTCAGCCTCCGACGGCCCTTACTCCGCAGGGCCGTTGGAGAAGAGTAATCATGATGGATTCATCCTAAGGTCCGCCTGCATATACATTTGGTGGGGGGACCACATTGTTGGCGGTACCGATGCTCTGTTGCTGTTGGGAAGGAGTATCCTTACTGCCAATAATGAAATCCGGCCCTTAGCCTAAAGAGGCGATTACATCAGATACTGGCCGCATGTAGGTGTTGGAAAGCGGTGGGTAGGGGATCCCATAGCTGAGATTGGTGTATTTAGAAGAACTGGTCAAGTATGACATAGTGTTTCCTGTTTAAGGAAAAGATCATTAGTAGGTGAGAGTTATTCTGCAAATGCCAAATGTTTGTTCAGGCAAGAGAGTGGAAGGTGCTGGTCACTGATATCAAAAGTTACAAATAGGTCTAAGTATAAAAATATATGTACAAACATGGCATTTCTTGGAGATACTAAGAAGGTTCTCTCCAAAGGCCCCAGCAGCGCTTAGATGCCTGGCTTCACCTTGGGGGTGCCCAGGAGTGGACATCTCACAGGAAAGCCAGGAAGGGTTCCACAGCGGTATGAATACAGCGCTACGAGACCTCTGGGTAGAAGGCCCTTTATAAATACAAACACACACACACACACACACACAATGTTCACAATTGTTTCTGTGCTATGGTTGGGCATGAAGCCCGATTGGTAGTCTGGGGTTTAGATTGATAGATGCTAGGAAGGTTTTCAGTTGTGATCTAGCTATAGATTTGATGAGTTTGTCCAGGACAATCATGCAAAGGGATGAGTCTGATGCTAGCATGTTAGGGTGTATTTTTATCTTGGTTTTTCAGAAGGTGTTTGGGGGGGTGATGATTTCTTGCTTGAGAGCGTCCTAGTGTTTCCCTCTCTGCAGTGATCATTGAGTTTGAGTTTGGCAGCAGCATGAGAATGTGTTTTTCACAGTTGCTGTGGCTTATTCTTTTTTTTTTTTTGTTGAACCTTTATTTGTAGTACATGCAGTTACAGGTATGGGCCCACAACCATCCCGGCCGGCCGCTAAACAGAGCTAGAGTAATGCAAGCAATATGCATAGTTATAGCAGTTCGAAACCCGGGGTAATAAAATAACAGTACGTAGCTTGTAATCAGACACAACAGCTTGAAATCAGGATTTGAGAGGTTCATTTTCAAATAAGGAACTAAGGAAAGGTGTCGCACAGTCGTACACAGTCCCGCAATAGTGTGCGAATCAGGATATCTGCAAACAATAGTAATACGGAGGAAATATCGGGGGCTGAGATATACAAAGCCGGAGAAATGCAGGCACAACCCCATCGTGTAGCAAGTCTAACCCCCGCCCCTCAACACCAAACATACCGCAAAGAGCGTGAGCGACGACGACACTAAAAAAGGAAAGAAAAACTAAAGGGCCATAGAAACAAATACCAATCAAACACCCATCCCCCAACCCCCCACCCTGCACACCTGCAGAAGGCCATGGCCTACCCCCCCAGCAGCGTGCCTGTCGCCCTAATAGAGACCCAAAATATAGAAAGATAGGGGAAAGAAGAAAAGAAAATAAGCGGAGGAGGGCCCTCATCATGCCGCCCGGCCCCGCCCTTCACCCCTACACCACGGAAATCCCAGAAAGGAAGTAATACTGTAAAAAAGAATATCAAATCCCGAGCACAAGAACAATGAAATATCGATCGAACATACCCACTGCACCGTCTGCCAATAATAAAGCCAATAGACCATTAACCACATCATCCCTGACCCTGTCTGGCAGTGGTACCGCCAGAAGTCCTCTCGTTAATCAATGTAAAGCATAGTCCTGAGGGTCCAAACAATACGGGCGGGCCCGGCTGGGGCGCAGCCACAGAAGAGCACAATAATCCAAATCCATCTAAGTATAGACAGCAAAGATCAGGCAATACCAACGCCGGTCCCGGGAACTTCCCAAAGCTCACAAATAATAACACCATCCAGGAGAGGAGAGTCACACAGTCCGGCCACCGCCGCGACACAACCAGGCCAGTCCAAGAGGGAAAACAGCGCTCCATCCCCAGCCGCCAGCTGGACGTGTGTCCCAAGGAGACATCCATACGAGCAATCGAGTCGGCCCGCGTGGTCACGGGAGCCCGGTCCTCAAGCGGCCCCCGGTGACCCCGCGGAGCCGAAACTTCCTCCATGAGCTCAGCAGCAAGATCATCGGCAGTCCCCTGGAATCGGACCGTGGCCGCCAGAGACGGCGAAACAGCAATGGCGTCCATTCTTTCACCCAGGTCTCGGGCATGGCAAATCATGGTCTCGTGCAAAACTGTTAGGGCAGCCAACACGTCCCGGGATGTGAACTCCTTTGTGTGTTGCGAGCATCCCGGCCCCATCCGTGCAACAGCCGTCTGACGTGGACGTTGGCCGTAGAGGAGGGAACCAGCCACCATCTTGATCCAGTCGGCCCCGTCCCTCTTCACCACATTCAGGGACCAGGCCTCACCGTGAGGGCGCCACGGGATGCGTCTCCAGGGCAAACAAACTGCGGGGCAGGCTCCAGAAAGGAGAGCCAACAAAAGGCTAAAGTCCCTGCCTGGCCCTGCGAGTCGCCCGCCTATGTCGGGGGCAGTCCTTGGCTATGCCCGGGCAACAAAGTTTGGGGAGGGGGCAGGAGTCATGCGCCCCCTCCGATCTTGTGCCACCACACTGCCCCTCAAGGGTCACCGACAAGCGGACCGGGTCTTCACCGCTAGCAGCGGTCCTTCGTGTCAACGGCACCCACCGGCAGGCCCCCTACCGCCATCAACGGCCATCGGTGCTGCAGCTGCGGCCGGAGGCCCTGCCGAATCAACGCCCCGGTCTCATCACCACGTGGGCCACGGAGCAGTCGGGGACAGTTCTCAGGATCCGCTGCACGCAGGAGCTCCGGGAGCAAACGGTAGGTGCTTGTTTTCTTTCTCCTATTAAAGTATGCCTTCGTGGCTCAGGATAGACGTGTGGGGCGAAAGGGCTCGCGGAGCCGAGCGACTATTCGGCCATTTCGAATGCCTGCTTGGCTCCTCGCTGTGGCTTATTCTTGATACAGTGTAGAAGCAGGCTGAGAACCACTTTAACTAATCCCTGCACTGCTTTTTCAGCCAGAGGAAAGCATGCCACACAGTGTCAGGGGTCAGTAGGACTATGTATCAGTTATGGTTCTCCTTAAAAAATAAGGATTAGACCAACCTTTGCGATCAATAGTATTGCCGACTCCAGAGAAAGAGTAAAAAAAAAAAGGCAAAGCAAGCTGTGAAAGATTAGTGGCAACTCATTTCAGCAAAAAGTTATAGGGTGGGTCGGCTATTGCAAAAAGAAATATTGCAAACATGTGGGGAGCAGAAGGGGTGCCCAAGTTAGAAGGTTGTAATCATGACATGGACTGGTTCATGCTGGCCAAGAGGGTTGTCTATCAAGGTTGGGACTGCCCTTGAAAATGGGTCAACATTTGGGGACAGTGGAATGACTATTGAGGTAATATTTTTGGTGCCCCAGACACTGTTGCTGTCTGCAAACAGAGAGCATGGCAGAACCAACCAGCAATGTTGAGAATGGCACTGAGAGATAGGGAGGTATGGGGAAGGTGGTTTTAAAGTATTCAGGTATGTGATGCCTTGGTTTTTAACAGTGCTCTATTTTGTATTTTTTTTACTGACAATGTCAATAAAAAGATTGGGGAGGGAAAAGATATATGGGGTGGGGCTACTGTTCTCATTGAGCATCTATTAGATAGTAGGAATTAGAGGAACTACCATGCCCAATGCACGTCTGGTCTTCTGTGAGAAGCTGGTCTGGTATATGATGTCCACTAATGTAAGTGGGTGCCCTGCACCAGTCCAGACAACCCTTATGATGATTTAAGAGGTATTAGACAACCTTAGAAAGCTCGCTAAGTGGTAGCTATGGAGAGCAGCCTTCGGGCGTAGTCCAGAAGGAGTGTAAAGCAGCTTGTTTTACCAGAATGCAATCTTATCGTATAGATTAAGTGAAAAGAACCACACCAAGTATTTATAAGAATAGTACATTCACACATCTCCTACATGGAGATAAACACAATGCACACAATACTTTAGCAAATAAACACATTCAATAGCACGTAATACACAGTGGACCCCGGGGGGGGGGGGACCAGACCATATACTAAGAAAGTGGACGACGACTTGGATCAAGACAAGGTCATGAAGACGTAGAAGTGCTGGGGACCCAAGGAACCACCCAAGGTGAGTAGACAGGAACCCCATGGAGAGCGTGTGCAGTGTGGGAACACACCTGCAAGATCTGCACAACTCTACGTGTAAGACGCAGTTGGATTTTTTAAAGTTTAAGGACCCTTCCCAGTGGACCCTGAAGAAACCCTGTGGAAGACAGAAGATTGGAGAGCCACTCCACCCGTGGATACCGTAGTACCCAAGTTACCTACACCAGTGAAGCCGGTGCATAAGTGTGCACCAGTGAAGCAGGTGCATAAGTGTGAAGTGGTTACGGAAACCAGTGTCGAACCAATGGAGGACTTCAGGAAAGTCCTGCTGCTGGAAGAGGAGAAAGTGTCCAATAGAATCCGACTGTGGATTCAAGATGAGAGGTATCTGCAAACAGAGGGGACAGAGTCTGTCTCACAGGAATGACCAGAAGACTTGGAAGATATTTCTGAAGATGAGTACAAGGCAACACTGAGGAGGACCAGGAGCCATGCACGAGCTGTCCCACAAAGGATGTCGAGTCCTGAGGGGTCGGTGTCCGGCGGGATCACTTAGCAAATGCAACCAAGGCAGGAATTGAAGAAGGAGCAACGTCGGGACCAGCAAGGTCCAGGGGACTCACAAAAGCAGGGGAGTCAGGGCAGTCCCCGAGCAAAGAGGGGTGCCCAAGAGAAGCAAAGGTGACCCTCAAGTGGGCCCACAGGCCAGAGGCACTGAGTCACGAGAGGATCTCAAGCCGCTCACCAAAAGATGCAGGTCACGATCAATGAACACGTGGCTGAAGAATCTGTTTACTGGAGATGCTCATGGTTGGGGCTACTTGGAGCCCGAAGATCCTCTTGGAAAGAAGTCAACAAGCCTTTGCAACTGCACGTTGATGCTGTGCACATGGGTTCGATTATTGCAACCCCCACAATGGATACTGACTTCAAACTTTGTGAGAGAGCAGGGCTGGGCAGGCCTCAGGAGCTGTGGAAAACCACCACCTCTGTTGCAGAACCTTTCGGAGTCCGGAGGAGCTCAGGATCAGCAGACCAGTCAACTTAGTTACTGTGCCTGTGCATGCAGGGGAGTGACTCCTTCACTGCAAGGGAGATTTCTTCAAGTGTCTTTGATGCTTCACAGGCCTTAAAAGGTTCCTGTATGATGCACAGATACAGACAATGCAGCAGACTGGAAGGGAGATGAAGTCAGGCCCAAACGAAGTCCAGCGAAGTCCAGAGTGCCCAGACTGTAGAAGAAGAAGTGGCGTCTGATCTGAATCTTATCCCATGACAAATCTAGGGACATACACCCAGGTAAGCCTTTAAGTACCCTACGGAAAGGGTTGTGAAGATTCCTAGGACCCCATGGGAGGGTCTGTACAGGGGGGAGGTTACTCCCATTTCCTTTGTCCAGTTTCGTGCCAGAGCGGGAGCCAATGGCTTCCAGGACTGGTTTGAACTGAACTATGCACAGGGACACCAAATGCGCCCCTAATGCAGACTGAGTGGTGCTGGCAGGTGCTTCCACCACACATCAATACACTAAATCCTGTCTGTGACAGGATCCCTATTGTTCTGCATGCCCCTGCTCAAGCTCGGTTCAGCAGCAGGAGTGCAGAATTGTGTCTCTGGTCGACGGCAACCATTTCGTGCTGTCCGGGTCAAGAAGGCTGGTACCGAAAGGGTGTGGCCAACTGCCGACTGGAATGGAAGCACACTAGCGTGGCTCCGGAGCCCTTGCTTATAATCCAACAATAATCCAACATCAGCTGACGAGGTGGTCCGCCAACAAATTAGCCCAAAAACGCAGCAGAACCATGCCGGAAGCCTGAAATACTGAGAAGGGAGAAATTCACAAAATGGCGGTGTCTCCAGTCGCGCTTACCCGTTAGTGCACTGAAGGCAAAAATATAGCGAACCACACTGAACCTGAGACCAGCAGACCGAACGGAAGACACCGGACATATCAAATGAAATCGAGACGCCGGGAACGGAAGAGGTGCTCCTGCATCGTGAGGAGTGGAGGGTGTGTGCGGCTTCCCTGCCTGGGACCTGTCAGTGGGTACGGCAGCGAGGACCAGAGGTGGTGGAGGGGAGCGGTAGGGGAGCCTTCCCCGCCTGTCTGCGCTGGGTGCCTTTGGGGGCCCCGGACGCGGTCCAGTGGAGCCGGAGCTGCAGGGCACTCTGATCAGTAAGAATCTCTGGCGAAATACCACCGGGAGGACCTCACAGCGTCACCCCGGTAGTAGAAGTGTGGCATTGGAGTGGTGATGGTGCTGACGGGAGCCGGGGGCCGCTCTGAACATTGTCGTCGACTGCAGGTCAGGTCTGAGTTACTGGATTATGGATGTGAGCGGGAGAGAAGAGTGGGCCCTGCCCCGAAGCTAGCGCACAGGAGAGGTCACAATCCCCCATGGGTCAGTCCGATCTCACACTCCAGGACATCATGAATGCAATCAAAAATGTCCGGACCTCTCTCGTCAAGGCTTGACACAGTAAACATTTAAATCTCTCACCTCAGAGCAGACCTCAGAAAAATGGACACTAGAGTCGAGGAGGTTGAAGACACCACCAATATGATATCTACTGATACCTCCCATCTTAAGCAACAAGTACAACAGCTACTTGAGAGACAAGACAAGATGAAGGCACAACTAGATGACTACAAGGGCAGGGCGTGCCGAAATAATGTGCGCATCCTGGGGGTGCCAGAGTGGGTGGAGGGCCCAGCAACAGACCTCTTCATAGAGGAGCTAGTTACCAAACACCTACAACCAAAGGGCCTCTTGAACTATTTTTCAATCGAATGAGCTCATTGAGTTACCGGTGGTAGGCCAAAACCAGGGGCCCATCCAAGACCAATAGTTGCAAGAGTCTTTAATTTCTGTGATCGGGATGCCATCCGGCAGACCGCTCGTAACGCTCCACCCACCAAACTAGAGAATAGCACAATCTCCTTCTTTTCAGACTTTACTTTCAAAGTTCAAAAACAAAGACGATGCTTCCTGTAGGTAAAAAAGTCACTCAGAGACAGAGACATAAAATATGCCATGCTATTGCCTCCTAAACTGTGCATCGCAGCTGACGGCATGAATTGGTGCTTCCCCACACCAGAAGAAGTGTGGAACTGGCTGAATGATTGGAGACAAGTTGGAAACTCTAGCAAAGAGAGGCGCTTGGAATTGAAGTGGAATCGGACTGAATTACCCCAAGACACTCGCAATGACACAGGTCGTGGATCTGCGGAAACAAGCTTGGGGAGTTTTGAAGACAGTGGTGTCTACACAGAGTCAATTGAAGCAATCCATGGGAACGTCTATTTGGGGGTTGGCACTTCCGTAGGCCTGGATCTGTTATACCGGTCACAACAACAGACTTGACTCTGTTTAAAATCATCTCCTTTCTTATATCAACTCGGGATGGGTAAATATATGTCTTCAACCAAACACTGAGTTTTGCGCTTAGGGGCTGAGGTCCTGACTGTGTTGCAAATATTGTTTTGAACATTTCATGGGTGGGCGGGGGTGGGCAAGGCATGACCATGGGTACCTATCATAGTTGGGAGGGGGGCAACAGGCACTCTGCATTGTTGAGGCAGTGTGTAGTTTAAAATCCACCTACAGGGCGGCAGAGAGGGGGGACTGTCAAGAGTAGGGGGGAATTTGTCTAAAATTTAATCAGGTCAAAGCACAGATTTTGCAGACTTTGTCAAAAAGTCTCACACCAACACTCGCAGAATACGCACATGCACACCACAAACATTGGTCAGATCAAAGGCACATTAATAGACTGCTCACAGGGCTACCGGCAGAGGTTCACTAGCAGTGGAACTCCGGATAATACATCACATGGCTCACTTATACCTTATATGAGAAGGGACTTTACAGCCCCAGAACCAATTGCACAGCATCACGCCGCTTTAAGCGTGCTTGTAGTTTCAAAAAACATTTAACCATTGTAATCAATGTCCCAATTTTTATCTATGCGTTTTTCTCCTTTTTTTAACCATTTTTTCTCAGTGTAATCCACAAATCCACGTGCAGGGGTAAGGTGCCAATTTTCAATTTTCTAGTATTCAAACTGTGCCGAGGCCTCTTGAAAGAATACGACAGATACTGAAGTCCATCACAAGCAGTCTTTTATTTAGTGTAAAAACCCAATGCATTTCGGGCAGCTATATACCTTACCCATATGCACAATAGCAACAAACCTCTCTGAAACATCACTTAAAATCCTTTCATGGAACGTAAACAGGCTTGGAGACAAACTAAAAAGCAGGATAGTATTACAATACCTCAAGCGACAAGCCCCAGATATAGTTCTATTACAGGAAACACACTTAGTGGGAAACAACTGCAAAGCATTGAACAGATGGGGGTACAACTTAATGGTACACACCGGATTTACATCTGGCTCCAGAGGCACAGGCATATTAATCTGCAAAAATCTTGCACTTAATCCACACCGAAGAGGCAAGCTGGGAGGGGTGATCACTTAACATCATATCGGCCTAAGCCCCCATGCGCTACATAAATCGGCCCTCGTAGACCTAGCGAAGATCAATCTTGATTTGCCAATTGGCACGTTAATCCTAGGTGGTGATCTTAATATGACAATGGATGACTGTATAGATCGACAGCCAGCCTGCACCCCTGCCTGAAACACTACACCCCTCTCAGAGTTTCTCAGCGCCATGGGCATAACTGATGTATGGCATCACTTCAATCTGCACGCTTCTCAATTCACCTTCTTCTTGGGTGCCCACAGTAGCCGGTCCTGTAAAGATTATATCCTAACACACACAGCAGACATTGGCAACTTCAGGGAACCACGCTGCCTTGCACATGGTGTCTCAGACCACTCCCCTGTCTGGGCCACATTCACCCTCAACAAACATCGTTACAGAACCACCATAACACTCAACCAATGGCTTCCTTCCCAGTATAAGAATTGGCTTGGTAGTTTGGTCTGCCCTGTTCCCATGATGCACTGGGCCAGGGACAGACTAATTTGCATATAGCCAGGTTCTGAGCTGGGATGGTGCAGTGAGCTAAAAAACGGTGATGGATCAAGCCCTGATCTTTGGACTGGGTAAGAGTGGTCTGCTTAATTCAGACACTCTGTTCATCACCACCCCCTTTTCTGAATTGTTTTTGTCCACCATAAGCGTGGAAGGGTATACTCAGATGTGAGTCCCTTGCTCATTGCACCATCAGGATTCAAGCAAGCCGGGCCGAAGACGGCTGAAATGCCAGAAACCGGTCCCCGGTAGCTTGTTTCCTTCCCAGTATAAGAATTGGCTTGGTAGTTTGGTCTGCCATGATGCACTGGGCCAGGGACAGACTCATTTGCATATAGCCAGGTTCTGAGCTGGGATGGTGCAGTGAGCTAAAAAAACGGTGATGGATCAAGCCCTGATCTTTGGACTAGGTAAGAGTGGTCTGCTTAAATCAGACACTCTGTTCATCACCACCCCCTTTTCTGAATTGTTTTTGTCCACCATAAGCGTGGAAGGGTATACTCAGATGTGAGTCCCTTGCTCATTGCACCATCAGGATTCAAGCAAGCCGGGCCGAAGACGGCTGAAATGCCAGAAACCGGTCCCCGGTAGCTTGTTTCCTTCCCAGTATAAGAATTGGCTTGGTAGTTTGGTCTGCCCTGTTCCCAAGATGCACTGGGCCAGGGACAGACTAATTTGCATATAACCAGGTTCTGAGCTGGGATGGTGCAGTGAGCTAAAAAACGGTGATGGATCAAGCCCTGATCTTTGGACTGGGTAAGAGTGGTCTGCTTAATTCAGACACTCTGTTCATCACCACCCCCTTTTCTGAATTGTTTTTGTCCACCATAAGCGTGGAAGGGTATACTCAGATGTGAGTCCCTTGCTCATTGCACCATCAGGATTCAAGCAAGCCGGGCCGAAGACGGCTGAAATACCAGAAACCGGTCCCCGGTAGCTTGTTTCCTTCCCAGTATAAGAATTGGCTTGGTAGTTTGGTCTGCCCTGTTCCCATGATGCACTGGGCCAGGGACAGACTAATTTGCATATAGCCAGGTTCTGAGCTGGGATGGTGCAGTGAGCTAAAAAACGGTGATGGATCAAGCCCTGATCTTTGGACTGGGTAAGAGTGGTCTGCTTAATTCAGACACTCTGTTCATCACCACCCCCTTTTCTGAATTGTTTTTGTCCACCATAAGCGTGGAAGGGTATACTCCGATGTGAGTCCCTTGCTCATTGCACCATCAGGATTCAAGCAAGCCGGGCCGAAGACGGCTGAAATGCCAGAAACCGGTCCCCGGTAGCTTGTTTCCTTCCCAGTATAAGAATTGGCTTGGTAGTTTGGTCTGCCCTGTTCCCATGATGCACTGGGCCAGGGACAGACTAATTTGCATATAGCCAGGTTCTGAGCTGGGATGGTGCAGTGAGCTAAAAAACGGTGATGGATCAAGCCCTGATCTTTGGACTGGGTAGGAGTGGTCTGCTTAATTCAGAAACTCTGTTCATCACCACCCCCTTTTCTAAATTGTTCTTAAAATCCCCAGCATAAAAGAACACCTGATACAACATACGGGCTGTTACTTCAAAGAAAACACAGGCTCAGTAGACTTCGCACAAATGCTGTGGGAGGCCTTCAAAACAGTGTTTAAAGGCCAAGCAGTAGCAGTCAAGGTGGGGCGCGTTAGGAAATGGAGGGACACAGTAGAAACACTCAAGTACAAGCTCCAGAATAGTGAAATGGACTATGGGCAGAACCCGAATGAAGCCAATAAACACAAATTGAATATTAAACAACATGATTACAAAGCCTTAGTAACGGAGGCAGCCAAAGCCAAGCTTATGACAGTCCAACATAGACTATATGAGCTGGGGATAGGGCGGATTACAGCTCGCCTGGCTGGACAAAAGGGAGCAAGCTGCGTGCTGGGTCCCCCAACTATGCATAAATGGTACTCATATCATTACAGACCCACAAGAGTTTGCAGAGGTCTTTGCTGATCACTTCGAGGGGCTATACACCCCAGCAGTCACCACCACATCAGAAGACTCAGGGCAACTACTTGCAGACATTCCTGTACTAACCCTATCCCCGAGGACAGAGACTCACTGAAAGGTGGACCTCACTGATGAGAAAATCTGCTCAGCAATTAGCAGCATACAATCCAGAAAAGCAATAGGGCCTAAAGGTCTCCCTATCGTATTCCTAAAATTAACAGTATCGCAGGACATGCCATACATACGGGATATGTACCTTGAGAGCAACGTGAAGGGGATCGTGCGAGAGGATTAGATGCAGGCCTCAATCGTAGTAATTAATTCACAAGAAAGAAAAACCAGCTGATAGCTGTAGCTCCTACTGACCGATTTCTTTAATAAATGCTGAGGCAAAAATCCTTGCTAAAATACTAGCCTCCCGACTTGCCTCTATCATCACCAAAATAGTACCCTCTGATCAATCCAGATTGATGTCCGGCCGAAATACGGCCTTAAACATTTGTCGACTGCATAACGTCCTAGGTAGGAAACACATAATAGCTGAAGACGCTGTAATACTCTCGCTGGATGCCAAAATGGAATTAGATACAATTGAATGGCCATATCTTTCAGAGGTTCTGCTCCGAATTGGCTTCTGCCAGAAGTCCCTCAGGTGGGTTAAGCTCCTATATACAGACCTGAAGGGTCAAGTAAAAGTGAACAATAATACATTATGGCCGTTCCCGCTAGAGAGGGGCACTACACTGGGATGCCCCTATCACCACTGATTTTCTCCATGATGCTTGAACCACTTGCAGCTTGGGTTAGAGGCGGCAGATTGCTAAGAGGGCTAAATTGGGCAGAGGGGCAGGAGGACAGAATATCCCTATATGTTGAAGACATTTTGTTATACCTTGCGTCCCCAGCCAAATCATTACATAGAATCCTAAATATCTTCACAAATTTCAGCAAATACTCGGGCTACAGTATTAATTGGTCCAAATCAGTAATCTACACACTCCATGGGCCAAACCCAAAACTACCACGAACTGCGCTGCTACAATTGCGGTTGAGGGCTTCCGCTATCTCGGTATCTTCATAACCCCAGATCCAGATCTTTTCTACAGAAAAAACCTCAAGACTCCCCTGCACAGGTTACAAAACGACGTGCAGCATTGGAGGGCACTACCCCTCACCCTACTTGGTCCCGCAACCTTTTTTCAAAATGTTGGCACTCCCACGTGTCCTGTGTAAGGTCTTTAGTCATATTTCAAAAGCATTGACAGTGAAATTAAGACATTGTTATGAGATGGCAAAACCCCTGCATAGCCGTACACAAATTAACCAAAAGTTGGTATGACGGTGGATTGCACTCCCAGATGTGCACCTTTATTATTGGGCCTCACAGCTAGTGCATATTAATCAGTGGGTGTACCAACCCCAGACAGAACCCGCATACCAGTTGGACAGATGCCAGATGGGAAGGGAAGGGTACAACAGGGCACTATATTCAAACCCCATAAAAGGCCAATATTTCGGCCCCACCACCCTAATCTTCGACATCTGGTATCAGGCCAGTAAAAAACTTGGCTGGCAGGATATATTGACCATAGCCACACCATTGTGGTCAACTCAGTGACTTGGAGCATTGGGTGGAGAGCAAGGATTTGACAAATGGGACATGGTCGGTATCTCTACCGTCGGTGACTTATGGAAAAAGGAAAAAATTACAAAGTTTTCAGAATTACAAAAAGAATACGACTCAGACCAGAGGGAAGTGTTTTGCTATATGTAAATCTGTCATGCTCTAATCACAACTATTCTCATTCATGGTGAGATACCATGAGCATCCCCATTAGAAGATAGACTATTATCTGAACCCTTGAATAAAAAAGCCATATCTATGACATACCAAAAACCTAGTAACAACCTACCTAACCCACTTCAACGACTTCGAGAAAAATGGCAATTAGAGCTGGGGTCACTTGAGGACGAGGAGTGGCAAGCTGTGTTAATGTCCCCCAGGAAAGCTGCTATCCCACTGAAACTCAGCCTTATCCAGATTAAGAATCTACATAGAACATACCTAACTGAGGCCACCCTCACTAAAATAGGGCACAGAGATGACCCATATCGCCTCCGGCACTGCAAGGAAGAGGTCACATTCTATCACATGCTCTGGGGTGCCCTAACATTGCGCCACTCTGGGGAAAAGTCAGACAACAATTACGAATGGCAATTGGTAAAAATATCCAATTAACACCTAAGTTGGGACTCCTCAACATATGAGACGCCACAGATCTTACTACAATAGAACAACAATGGATCACCTGGGGGTCGCTTTACAATGATCAAAAGCAATATCGTGATGCGCTGGGGGGCCGACCTTGAAGGGATGGGCTAAAGAAATGGATAAATGTATGAGTGCTGAAAAGGAAGTATTTATAAATAGAGGGTACCCCAAAAAATGGGATAAAAGTGGAGAAAATGGAACCTTTATAGAGGAGAGATATGTATCTCCCCAACAATCGAAATGGCAGGAAAAGATATTAACGGGTCTTGTATCCCAAGAAGCCCCATTAGAAGAATGTCCTTTGAATTACATGGATAAATGTGGTGTTAATACTAACTTACATTAATGACCTAAATCATGTACTATGAAAAACAATAAAAATAAATATATATGTTACAGTCAAAGTGTGAAATCCCGGTATTGTATAGAATGACTAGGGAATGTATAGAATACCTGATGGTTTTCGGGAAACTATGAAATATATGTTTTTTGTGAAAATGTTGCATACTTTTCCTAGGCATTCTATACAATTCCTAGGCATTATACAGAATGACCAGTACCAATTACGCAAAGTGTTAAAAGGCCACAAGATGAGATTCCTAGGCATTCGGCAAAGTGTGAAATCCCGGTATTGTATAGAATGCCTAGTTAATGTATAGAATGCCTGATGGTTTAGAGGCAAACTAGGAAATATAAGTTTTTCGTGAAAATGTTACATACTTTTCCTAGGCATTCTATAGAATTCCTAGGCAATGTATAAAATATCAATCATTTCTTACTTTGACGTTTGATTTTCAAGCATTTTCAGGCATTCTATACATTACCTAGGCATTCTATAGAATGCAGGATTTCACACTTTGACTGTAACATATATAAAAAAAGAGAAGGCTGGTACCGGGAACCCTGAGAGACTAATGGAGGTCTCTTCCAGTGCTTGGAATCATACCTCCCACACCGTTTACGGTGTAGAAGGTATGATTCTAACATGTTTGATACCAAAAATGACAGGATCCGCTGCAGCCAGTTTCGAGATGGTCATCGCGTAATTACGTAGTGCCCCTCTATATAGAATATGGCTGCTTCACTGACAACACGGAAGAATGTACTCCTTAGGGTGTAGGGGTACCCTGCTTATGCAGGGACGCCCTCTTACAGAGAACCAAGCACCCTACCTTCAGGATTGTTAAGGCCTGATAGAGGGGTGACTTATAGGTTTTAAGTGCAGTGACCCTAGAAATAGGAAACCTATATCAATAGTAAGTGGTGCTAGCACGAGCTTAAACAGGCTGCAATGGCAGGCCCGTAGTTTCATTTTGAATGATCTCTCATGGGTGGAATAATATATGCTTCAGCCCATGAGAAACCTTTGGGGTACCTAGGCCCTGGGTACATGGGTACCACATACTAGGGACTTATTAGGGTACTCCAATATCCAATCTGGGGGGTTTCTTAGTACTGAACAGAACAATTTAGGGAGAAAGCAGATAGACTGTGGTCCTGATTAGCAGAATCCCAGTCAGACTAGTAAAATACAGCTTAGCACCAGGCAAAAAGTGGGGGTAACTGTAGAAGCAGATCCTACTTCCCTATAGTTTCTAACACCTCTGCTGTCCTCTGGAGGACAAGAAGGGCAGAGCGGCTATTTACTTTTTTCCCCGTTGGAGAACCTGAATGTTCTGCAGTCCGTGCTAACTCCCCGCTTCCTGTGGGAGGGGTTTGGCTCTTACAAACAGGGAGCTGCTAAACATGCATCTCCCTGTGTGTGAGAGCAAGACTTTTGTCTGATTCCATGCCCGCTTGACAGCGGGCAGGAAAACAGATGAAAACTCCACTGTCGGTTTCACAGCTCTTGTTGGCTGAGAGCGGAGTTTGTGTTGTTTTCTCTGACTTGATGGGAGCTGTCAAAGCTCCTGCCAAGTCAGAGCTAACAGCTATGTCTTGGTAATGGGCCCCCTGGGACAAAGCAGGAGCTGGCCCTAGTGGGAGGCGGTCCCCAGGGCATATATGCCACCAGGAGTGGGGTCGTGTGACACCCCCCTTTCTTGTTCACAGGCTGGCTCTGGGGAGGTGGCAGTCCCCAGGGCTGTATATGCCCCTGGAGGGGGGCCATGCGGCACTCCTCCTGTTATTTTGGCCCGGGTCTGGTCTGGAAGACCCCCATGGTCATGTGCCCCCTCTTTTGTTGTTCAAGGGCCGGCCCCGGGGAGATGGTGGTTCCTAGGGCTGTATATGGCCCTGGAGGGGGCCCACGTGGCACTCCTCCCACTTTAAATTGTTATTTTGGCCCCAGAGGTGGTGGTTCCTGGGACTGGAGTCTGGTCTGCGAGGCCCCCCATTACCCTCAATGTTAACGCTAGGGAGGTGTTGGACCCGGGGCATTGGTGGTCCGCAAGGCCCCCCATTTCTTTCT
This sequence comes from Lissotriton vulgaris, assembly GCF_964263255.1. Taxonomy (NCBI): domain Eukaryota; kingdom Metazoa; phylum Chordata; class Amphibia; order Caudata; family Salamandridae; genus Lissotriton; species Lissotriton vulgaris. The sequence continues at coordinate 1,865,088,542 of NC_141693.1, read as the reverse complement.
AGTTAGCCCCATGGAGTTAGTAGTCCCCGGACCTTGGGTCCGTTTGGCCTCTCCCCTTAAGAGAAACATAAGCCCGGGGGGGGTGATGGACCCTGGGGCAAAAAATGCCCTAGAAGGGGGGGGGGGCCCTTGCGTCCCCTCCTTCAATTTTAAAATATATGCACATGTCCCCGAACTTGGCCCACCCGGGGCCTTAGTATGAACAAGCGTGAGAGACCGCACTTGTTATTTTTTTTTCTCCATGTTTGCCAATTTGGTACCCCAAGGCTTAGGGGTCGGGGTATTCTACCCTGCCCCCTTTTCTTTTTTTTTTGTTGTGTTTTTTTTTTAGGGACTCAGCTGAAGCTTGGCAGCCATTCAGAGCTCTGTAGATTTCTACACAAATTTGCCATTATTTGCGAAGACTTTGTGTTCACAGAATTTGGATTTCCTTTATTATCTCACAAACTACTTAACGAATTTACACCAAATAACAAAATGATTAATTCTCAGACCAAATGCTCGCTTTCTGCCACATTTGATGTAATACTGCCCAGTAGTTTGGACTGCAGATGTATGTAAACAGTCTATGCGAATTAACATAGGAAACACATTTTTTTCAGACTCCCCCCCTAGTCATTTCTTGGCAGCGGCTTGACGTATTGCGCCGAAACTGTAAATGCACAACAAGATTCAATAGAGCACTTTTTTGGAACATTTTGTGAAGCGAAACACCATCCGAATCACGACCAACTCCGACGACACCCTCACCCTCATAGCCGCTGAGCACCTTCACTTCCAGATGCACACCGACCCCAAGACCACCCTCATAGGCACTCTCATCTACAGACCCCCGGGACCACGCACACAATTCAGCGAAGCCATCGCAGACTTCGTCAGCCCGCACGCCCTAACCTCCTCAGACTACATCCTCCTAGGGGACCGCATCTTCCACCTGGAGAACAACAATGACAGCAACACCGCCGCCCTGCTGGACAACCTCGCCAACCTCGGACTCAAGCAACTGGTGAACACCCCCACCCACTACGCCGGCCACATGCTTGACCCCATCTTCTCCTCCAGCAAGCACATCTCCTTCAGCCACTCTACCGGACTACACTGGACAGATCACAGCTGCGTCCACTTGAACTTCAGGAGAACCACGACCCACCACCACCCGCAAAAGTTTCCCCGCAGAAGCTGGAGCAAGATCACCGCCGACCAGCTCACCACCTCCCTGAGCCAGAACCCTCCCACCAACACGACAGACCCCAACGAAGCAGCCAGCAACCTCACACAGTGGCTCACGAAGTACGCCGATGACCTCGCACCACTGAAGAACCCTCCCAGCAGACCCAGCAGCAAGAAAGCCTTGTGATTCACCAACAACCTCAAAAACTCCAAGAAAACTTGCTGCACCCTTGAGAAAGCCTGGCGCCACGACCAGACAACAGAAAACATGACAGCCCTCAAGAACGCCACCCGCAAACACCACCAGCTGATCCACACCACCAAAAGGACAACATTCAAAGAACGACTGGACAACAACACCCACAACAGTAAGGAACTCTTCAGCATCGTAAAAGAGCTCTCCAACCCCAGCGCCTGCAACAACGACATCACACCCTAGCAAGACCTCTGCGACTCACTCGCCTCGTTCTTTCACCGCAAGATCGCCAACATACACAACAGCTTTGGCGCACAGACCACGCGCCCAACCACCGAACCAGCGCCCCCCACCACCACCGTCTGCACCTGGACCTCAGTCAGCACCGAAGACACCACCTGCACGATGAACACCATCCACTCCGGCTCCCCAACCGACCCCTATCCACACCACATCTTCAACAAAGGCGACTCCATCATCGCACCCCAACTTCGGGACATCATTAACAGCTCCTTCACATCCGCCACCTTCCCGGAGAGCTGGAAACATGCCGAGCTCAGCGCCCTCCTGAAGAAACCCACCGCGGACCCCACGGACCTCAAGAACTTCCACTCCATCTCGCTCCTCCCTTTTGCTGCCAAAGTTATCGAGAAGACCGTCAACAAACAACTCTCCACCTTCCTCAAGACAAACGTATCCCTCGACCCCTCGCAGTCCAGTTTCCGAGCAAACCACAGCACCGAGATCGCCCTCATCGCAGCTACCGACGACATCAGGTCCCTGCTCGACAACGGGGAAACAGCTGCCCTCATCCTCCTGGACCTCTCAGCAGCCTTCGACACCGTATGCCATTGCACCCTGATACAGCACCTCAGCAACACCGGAACCCAAGGAACAGCCTTGGAGTGAATCATCTCGTTCCTCGCCGGAAGAACCCAGAGAGTCCGCCTCCCCCCGTTCCGATCCACGGCCACTGAAGTCATCTGCGGCGTTCCGCAAGGATCCTCACTCAGCCCCACCCTCTTCAACGTCTACATGAGCCCCCTCGCAGCCATCGCACGCCAACACAACTTAAACATCATCTCCTACGCTGACGACACCCAGCTGATCCTCTCCCTCACCAACGACCCCGCCACCGCAGGAGCCAGCCTCTAGGAAGGAATGAAAGGCGTCGCGGAATGGATGAAGCTCAGCCATCTGAAACCGAACTCAGACAAGATGGAAGTCCTCATCCTGGGACCATCCCCCTCTGCCTGGGACGACTCCTGGTGGCCCCCTGCAATGGGCACCGCCCCCAAGCCAACGGACCCTGTACGCAACCTGGGCTTCATCCTGCACTCTTCCCTCACGATGACCAAGCAAGTCAACGCCGTCTCGTCATCCTATTTCAATACCCTGCGCATGCTCCGAAAGATCTTCCGGTGGATCCCCACCGAAACCAAGAAGACGGTCACCCAGGCCCTCTTCACGAGCCGACTGGACTACGGCGCTGGAACCACAGCCAAACTCCAGAAAAGACTCCAGCGCATACAGAACGCTTCTGCACGACTCATCCTGGACATCCCCCGTCACAGCCACATCTCTGCCCATCTGAAAGACCTGCATTGGCTCCCCGTCAGCAAGAGGATCACGTTCAGACTCCTCACCCACGCACACAAAGCTCTCCACGACATGGGCCCCAAATACCTCAACAGCCGCCTCACATTCTACACACCCACCCGCCAGCTCCGATCCGCCAGCCTCGCCCTCGCCACCGTCCCATGAATTCGCAAAGCCACCGCCGGAGGAAGATCCTTCTCCTACCTGGCGGCCAAGACATGGAAGTCCCTCTCCACCCACCTACGGCTGACCCAGGACCATCTCTCCTTCAGGAAATAACTCAAGACCTGGCTGTTCGAGCAGTAGCGACTCCCCCTCCTCCGAGCGCCTTGAGACCCTAGCGGGTGAGTTTTGCGCTATTCAAATCTGTTTGATTGATTGATTGATTGATTGATTGAAAATTCGTCAAATGGCGCTAAAGATATAGGCAAGCCAACAAATGCTTTTGCTATGGAAACATGGTCCTAACTATAACTACCTACTGGCTACAGTGAAATGTTCGGGACCCGGCTTCAGTTACATGACTGTGCGTATTGGTGAGTGAGTGGCTGTATGAGTGGGTGTGTAAGTGACTGTATGGGTGAGAGGGTGTCTGAATGGCTGTATGAGTGAGCGACTGCCTGTGTAAATGGTTGTGGGATTGTGTGAGTGGGTGTTAGTGAACAGATGTGTGAATACTTACCATTTGTGAATGTGGGTGCAAAGCATTTTTTAAGAGCCGGCAGTGGTACCCAGAACCACTGCCTGCTCTTAAAAAATGAAAAGGCAGCTTTTCGTTTTTATTTTTGAAATGCATACCATTTTCCATTAAGGACTTGCCAAAAAAAAAAAAGTTATACAAACAACAATCACAGTCATGATGTTCTGCTGATGGGCCTAGTTACCAAGACAGTTTTAGCCAGAGCCGGGCAGAAACGATCTTAAATGCTTTTCGCTGTCCCAACGACAAACTGTCTGAGAGACCATGGCCTCCGCAGCTCGGGCTGCTCCTGGCTTTGCTCTCAGGCAGTCAAGCTTCTCTGGGCACCCCTGTTTCCAGGGTAACAATGTGCTACTTCTCCTGGAAGTGACGTCCGTCCTGTTGCCGGGCCTGGCAGACACCTTTCCTCTTGCAGTAGGGAAGCAGGCTTATAGGCATTAGGCAGACCTTCAACTCTTCCATCTGAAGGTGCAGACTTTAGGTGATACCCCTTCAGCTCCGGACACTGGATTTATGACAGAATCCAATCATTGGGAAAATGTGGGATCCCTTTTTATGCAAATTTTCTAGACTGGGTTGTGGACCCACCTTCTCAGCCTTTAGAATTAGCTTAGGGTGGTTCTCCTTTCAAGTGTGGGCAGTGCTACTTCTTACAGCAGGTAGGAAGGGGGTATCTCCAATCTGGAGGACCCATAACCTGGTAAAATAAAGTATGAGGTTCCTGCACTTGGCTGACATCAGTCATTCTCTAGTAGTAATCAATGGTAGACGAATGGCAGGTCTGACCTTTAAACTCCCTCCCCTTGCACAACAGAAGCTGCAGTCCCATCACTCACCCCTACCAACAACAAAAAGGCAGTGCTCAAGTAGAACTACCTAGCCAACCCTTGATAACAAAAGTCTATTGGAATGTTCTGACGGTAAGAAGGCCTTCCTCATCCTTAGCATCTGGAGCTCTACCCTCCAGCTACAGGAATGCAGCAATACACTTCCTCTGCCTAGGGAAGCTGTGCTTATCCCCTATCTTGTACCATGCCAAACCAGGGGCATTCAAAATGGACCCCACTGGCTTCAGTACTCAGACTCACTCACACGGAGGGTTCTACTACTGCACGTGTTACAGTCAGGAATCAGTAAGGCAACTGGGGTTTGTGGACAGCTATGAGAACATCTGTGATGTATAATCTGCCTGGCCACTTTTCATGTTGTTTTAGCTTGTGCTAGTCTGTAGTTCATTCACCACTTCTTGCCCCCCCCCCTCCCCCCCCACCTTCGTTATTTTTCCCCTCTACAGTTCCTCAGTTATCTGACGAATGCTGTATTGCCCTTTGGATTTTGCTATGACTGTGTTGTATTGCTGTGTTTTCCCCATTTCCCTTCCCTACTCGGAAGGGCCTGATCCGTTTCCTGATTCTCGGACTTACCAGCTTTGATAGTCCCATGCTCACGATAGTCCACCTTTCTGAAGTCAATAAATATATCTATTTATGATGTAAATATTGTTTGTTTTGTGCTGAGTGTATTCTCCCTGATTAGCGAGCATTTAGTTGCTTAAAGTTCTCTGTATATATCTGTGCTACACTAGAGAAGTAAGACCTTATAGAGCCATGCTCAAGAAGGCCTGGGTGTACTGTGTCTGTGTGTCTCTCTCTCTCTTTCTCTCTTCTCTCTCTTATGGCGTCTTTGGTAAGGACAGACCCACATTTTAGGCAGTGAGGCGGATTGTGACCAGTACTCGGATAACATTTGCAAAACCTGGCACATGCACTCAAAATATACACAGGATGTCCACTCAAGGTCCTGGGCCATCACATACTAGTGGAACCGCATGCAAGAGGGGCATGTAGGCCACACTCTCAGCGACACAGCGACAAAGAAAAATTGGTCTAGTCAGGCTGTCAGTTTCAAAACATGGTATGCTGCCACCATCGCTTTATAGGCTTTACCCAGGACAACAATAGTAGTTCTCTGTCCATTATGAGGGCATGTTGGTATGAACAGGTCCATGACATCGCATACTGCGGCATTGGCCTGGACCTCTGTTCAAACTTAGATTAGCCTGACCCTAGTGCAAATAAAAGTCAGGATACCAGAGACTCTCTGAGCTGGCCATTCTTGGTAGGAGGAACATCTGTATACCATGCAGGGGATATTCCCGTCCCAACATCCTTCATTCAGTGACATAAGCAAAACTCGTTGTTAATGCAAAGGCAAGGCTGCCTGGCAAACCATTACCAAACTCATAACAATTGGGAGAACAGAGGGAGAACTGTTGTAGATTCCTGTGTATGCTACTCTTCATCGCAATATAGCTGTGTTGCCTATGGACTTTTAACATATCCCTATCCTGACACGCCCCGCCTTGCCTTGCACTGCCGTCGACGTTGGCGGAGGAGGAGGAGCGTGTGACGCTAGGAAGTTTGGACGCTCGGAGCTGAGCTGAGGAGCTAAGGACGAACGGCGCGAAAACGCCGCGGAAAATGCTGCGGAACTCGAATTTGTGTCGGGGGATTGTGGCCCAGTAAAGCGATAGCCGCCCCACGGAGGGCTCGGAGATCATTAAAAATGGCGCGATAAACGCCGATAAATGCCGATAAACGCAGCGGACCCCTTAAAGCATAGACAGCTAACGCCGTGTACAGTGCAGCTGGTGAACACGAGCAGAGAGGTACATCCCCCGCAATCTCCCTAACCGCCTGTGCAGCGAAGCGCGGCACAGGAAAGTGGTGGGTTGATCTGATACCTTTATTCTAGAGGCTCCAGTCTGGGTGAAGCCCGCGCCGCACGAAAAAGCCCCCAAATACCTCAGGTCGTGGCCGGGTGTAACCCAGGACCGGGAGACTGAGAAGGGCGTGAGCAGTGGCCAGCAGCGACACCAGGGGGACGTCGCAGAGTAGTATCTTGAGTATTCCATCCAGGATGAACCTTTCCAATAAGCCAGAAACTGTTGGAATCCTTCAAACTCCAGTTTAGGGGAAAAGACGGAAAAGACTTCCAGAGAAGGAAGAGAAGGAAGAGATCATTACTAACCCTCGGCAAGGCAGGCTGGTGGTCAGTGCACAACAGAGGTAAGTGAGCGACAGAGTGGAGAAGTGTGGATGAGTGTATGTCTCAAGCTAGAATATATTAATATCAACCGGTGATTATTTACTCACATCTTAAAGTAAGAAGAAAGGAAACCTAGTAGAGATAAAACAAACAATCCCCACAGTATAATCCCATAAAAGGGTATGGGCCCCAAATTAAGACAGAAAGTACGGAAGGACACGCAAGACAACAGCCTGGAGACGAGCGAAATACCAGTAAGATCCAGGTCAATGGAAGAGAGCCAAGAGAGTTTGATTTCCCAGGAGAACATTTCCGAGGGGAGACGCAAGAAAGGGAAATGCAAAAAAGGATCAAAAAAGGCCCCCCAAGCGAAAAAGGGGTGCTCCTTAGTATCTGCTAAAAAGAAGACCAGCGAGCCCTCTAACCCTGTAAAGGAGTTCTTAGGTAAACACTATAAAGTCCAAAATCCATCTGCAATTAGGGCCTCATTATGATGGAGGATTTTCCGCCTCCTCCGGGCCGGCGGAAGCCACCTCCGGCCCGGAGGAGGCGGAAAATCCTCTGCGGACTCACCAAAGACCCACCGCCGCATTACGATGGCTGGTGGGTCTTGGTTTCTGTCCGCTGCTTTTCCGCCGCGGTCGGATTACAACCGCGGCGGAAAAGCTCTCATTTGGTTGGCAGTGTCTATCAGACACCGCCAGCCAAATTAGGAAGCATTTGTAAACATGCTTTTCCGCGGCGGTTTTTCCACCGTGGAAAAGCATGTGTACTTTTGATTTTGGGGGCCCGTTGCGGGCCCCCAGGGTGTTGGCGGGTGGGGGTGCACATGGGGGGTACCTATGGTACCCCCCAGCATTTACATGCACAAAGCGGCAGGCACCGCGCGGTGCCTGCCGCTTTGTGCATGTAAATGTTAAACATGCACTTTTAACATTGCGGCGGGTGCTGCTTGAAGCTGCACCCGCCACAATGTTAAATATCCAGGATGTAACCGCCAGGGTGGCGGTCACATCCTAATTGCACATGAGGGAACGCCGCAGCCCATGCGGACGTTCCCTCATCCTCTGGGGTCGCGGACGGACGCAAGTCCATCTGCGATCCTAATGAGGCCCTTAATGTGGACTCGGATGAGGAGGAGAGTCCTGAGACAACAAATAAAGAAATAGACGCTGTGCTCCAAGCGGATCAAATCCAGAGTGAGATGTCAGAAAAAGAACTGGAAGATGAGATGGAGGATCCTTTGTTAATAAATCTATCACTCCACAGTCAGAATTCAAATCTGTTGGTACCACGACTCTCTTCATCCCCAAAATTGTTTTCCTTTCAAGCTTCAGGGAACGAAGAGCATATGAGAAGAGACAGCCTTGAGACAAGTTTTGTTTGGGGGGCAACCTCAAACCATGTACAACTGAGTGAAGAAAGGGGAAATAAATCAAATACGCAGAACCCGGGAAAAACCGGAAGCCAAATAATCCCTGAGAGAAATAGTCAACAGGATCACGATCTCTCAGCTGCCCCAACCACCTCAATGATGGACCTGCTCTTAATGTTACAAAAAACTCTGCAAGGGATCCTTGAAGTTTCATTGCTGAACAATGGGGTTCTGAATGCCCAAAAGCAATACCTAAAGAAGATTGAGGTTGAGTTGTCTGGAATTAAAGGACAAATGTCTTCTTTAATAAGACCAGTAGGAACTCCCCAAGTCACTGAAAGAAGCTTGGGAAGTGATCTGGTCGAGCCTTCAGATAATGTGTATATTTCTAGGCGCCCAATGCTGGTAAGAAGGAGATGTGATCATGTAAGAGCCCACACCAAATGCAGGGCAGGCAAAAAGCAGGCCAGACACGTAGCGCCAAGGGAAAAGTCGAAGACAAAGGAACCTAGAGGTACATTAAATGTTACGGCCCGGTCCTTTGTCCCGTCCAGACCCTTGGAAATAGAAATGAAAAGGAACGCCCAAAACACACAGAAAAAGAGGCAGATTGGCAAGGTCCCAAAAGAGACAGCAGGAAAGAATAAACCTATAAGTCAGAGAATAACTACCTTACTAAAAAGTCAAAGGCAAACCCCCCTGAGATACCGTAACCTGGAAGATACACCCCAGTTGTACAAGCAAGAAAAGGGAGCAACGAGAAGAAAGGACTTAGGGCCCGATGTAGGTAAACGCGATTTTCCGAATTCAAAATACCGAGGCGGGCCGAATCGGTATTCTGAAATCGGAAAACGAGATGTAGGGAAAAAAAAACGAATGAATACCGAATCGGTCGGCATCGGTAATGTGATTCGGTACGTTCCGATTCTGCTCGGTCCGAATCGGAAAGTACCGAATCGGCCAACAACGAATCGGAAATCACCGAATCGGCTACCACCGAATCGGATATTCCCGATTCGGCGAATACCGATTCGGTAAAAGCCGAATCGGTAAAATCCGATTCGGCAATCATAGATTCGTAGCCATGAAAACACACCCATGGCGAAAAAGCCCATAGGAATGCATTGAATGAACCGAATCGGCTTTTACCGATTCGGATAATACCGAATCGGATTTTACCGATTCGGATATTACCGAATCGGTAAAAGCCGATTCGGCAATAGGCGATTCAGCCAATGAGGTGGCTCCCCCTCCCCCACCCAAACAGGGAGTGGCAACCCTGGCAGGTGCAGCTAATTAAGAAGTTTCTGGAAAGCCTGCCTGAGCCCAACACTCACAGTTAGCAGCAGTGGGAGAAGGAGGTTGCCAACTGAACTGGAGAACATGGCAGAGCAGTCTGAAAGCCAGAAGTCCTCCCAGAAGAGGAAGCCCAAGTTCACCACCACCGAACTTCAGGTGCTGGTCGAGGAGGTGGTGAGGGTGCACCGCCAGCTGTTTGGCAAGCTGTCCCTCAACGTGCCGGACAGCACCAAGAGGAGAATCTGGGCCGACATCGCCCAGAAGGTGAATGCTGCGGGTGTCACCCCCAGGTCCATAGAGGAACTGAAAAAGAGGTTTTATGACATCCGCAGCCTCACGAAGAGGAAGCTGGCTGACATACAAAGGCAGGCTGGACTCACTGGAGGAGGCAACAACCCGGCGCCACCCCTCACCGAGCTGGAGGAACTGGTCTCCAGCACCATTGAGAGGGAGAGTGTCGTTGGAATCGGGACCCTGGACAGCTCTGCGAGAGCTACAGCTACAGGTAAGAAGCATGCGCATCATGACACACCCTACCAGACACCTCCCCATTAGACACAATGCATAGGCAAACCCCAGCACTGTACTGTCACCAACATACAAGAGACAAGCATCATGGTACATGTAGTCAGCAGAAGTTAGCCAAATATGTCAGTGCAGAATCACAAGACAGGAAACAGTGTGACACAGTGTAAGGAGATGCAAGGACATGTGGAATGCCATAATTGTACTGACTGTAATACATCGGCACTCAGTTTACAAATGCTTCTTTGTACCTAGGGGCCCCATCAGGCGGAACAACAGTGACAGCAGAGGGAGCAGCAACGTCCAACACTGCAGTCGCAGGGCCGAGCACCAGCCAGGCTGGCCAGGAGGAGGATGAGGAAGGAGACACCCCAGGGCTAGGTATGGAGGGAGTCCTGGTCATTGACTTCCAAGCAGTGCACTCCCCAGTACTGCCCAGCACACCCCCCTTGCAATTCTCACCAGAAAACTCCCCTACAAGGCACACCATTCCGCCTACACCAGCTCCTGCCACAACCGTGGCCTTGCCACCTGTTCAACCTGTCCTGGGAGCAGGGGCTCAGGGACCGGCCAGCTTCACACCCCCACCAGTGGCACCCCAGCCCACTCAGCAGGCCGGAAGCAGCAGTGCCCGACGCCGTGCCATCACCACCACTGCTGCACCAGCACGGGAGGGCAGTGTGTTCCTGGGCCTGGAGGGACAGATGGTTAAAATCCAGAGGCAACAGGCAAGATCCACCATGGCCTGCCAACGCCAGCTCCTGCAGCACAACATGCAGATGGGAGAGTTGGTGAAGGGATTCCAGGCTGTTGTGGAAACCAACAAGGAGGTGGCAGCAGGGTTAGGCAGGCTGACCACTGCCATCACCCACTCATCTGCCAGACAGGAGGAGCATGAGCTGGTGCGCAGGCGGGATGCCCGGGTGCTGAACCGGGCCATGGCCCGCCTTGCAGCGGCGACGGCACAACTGTGCCATCGCAGCTCCAACCAGGAATCTGTGCTTAGTCAGCATACGGCTGAGCTCACTAGGGGGATGGCCAGGATCACCACGGCTATGGAGGCCATGATAATTTCAAACACCGCCTCCAATCCTGCCCTGGACCTGGGTGATGCTGGAGACAGCAGCAGCCGCAGCAGCCCGGCCAGCGCTGCGTCCGAGCCACGGAGGAGCACCAGGCGATCCGCTGATGCTGCTGGGCATTCAGAGGGGGCTGAGGGACACCCCAGTGGGTCTGGCAAGCGGGCCAAAAAATAGCCTGGCAAGGGGGGATGAGGCAACCAGAACCCTGGACTTTATTTGATTTTACATACTCCATTTTTTGATGCACATCAGTGCTGTAACTGTGGTGCAACACTATTAAAATTTGTTTTTTGCAAGCAACATTTAGCTGTCTTTGCATCTGTACTCAGTCAGAAATAGTTCTCTGTACCTGCCATCACTTGGCGTACACACCCCAGCTGGCTGTGTCAGTGGCACAGCTTCGTCGTCGTCATAGTCCTCGTAGTCAGACAACTCCACCTCAGTGCCCTTCTTGACCGCAAGGTTGTGTAACATTGCACATACAGCTATGATCTTGCAGCAGGTGATGGGGGTATACTGCCTTGCACCTCCACTCTTGTGCAGGCATCTGAATCTACTTTTCCAGATGCCAAAGGTCCGTTCAACAACATTCCTTGTGCGTATGTGGGCCCGGTTATACCTCCTTTGGCTGGGTGTGGAGGGGTTGAGGTAGGGGGTGAGTATGAATGAGCGGAGGGCATATGCACTGTCGCCTGGAAGAGAAAGGGGTCACATTAGACACATGCATACATGTATTCCACCTACCTACTATGTGTTATGGGGGTCTGATGATGTGTCTCACCTAGGAGGTATCCTTCTCCAAATTCGCCAGCCATCAGCCGTGCATATATGCCGCTCTGTTGGAATATATAGGAGTCATGGGTACTCCCTGGAAATTTTGCTACCAGGTCTGTGATGGTGTACTTGGCATTGCAGATCACCTGCACGTTGATGGTGTGTGTAGATTTCCGATTGCGGTATATGTATTCGGTGTCCGCTGGTGGGCAAATCGGAATGTGCGTGCCATCTATGCAACCGATGATTTGGGGAAATTGTGCCATCTGGTAGAAGTCAGCTTTAGTTTGTAGCAGTTCTGCGTGGGTTGCAGGGAAAGAGATGTATTGGTCCATCCTGTCTATCATGGCGTCAAGGAATATGTGGAAGAACCTTGACAGGCTGCTCTGGCTCACCCCTCCTGCTGCTGCTACTCCACTTTGATAGCTGCCAGACGCAAGCAGGTGTAGGCTGCATAGCACCTGGACGTGCGCAGGGATGGTGTGTGCCCTTGGGGTGTGGTGGTCCAAGAATGGCTTAAGGTCCCTGATGAGCTCAAATATGGTGTCAGAGTCCAGCCTGTATCTCTGTAGGATCTCAGCCTCAGTGAGCATGAACAGGGTTATCCTCTGTCTGTAGACCTGTTCATTTCTTAGCCATTCCCTCTGTCCTTCCTGCTGTAGCCGTAGCCGCCTCGCAATGACATAGAAAGCTGCCATCCTGCAAGTTGCAATGCATTTTGGGACTGTTTATATGGGTTGGAGTTGGTTACCACCTGATTGCAATCCATGGTAAATACCGAGTGAATTCTACCGATTTTGAGCCGATTTCGGTGTTTCTGTGCCTCCCTACATCTCCCCAACTGTCGGAATCGGGGAATTTCCCGATCGGAGATTCATACGAATCGGCATGTTTTCCGATTCGGCTCATGTCCGATTCGGTATTTGTACCGATTCGGTAAATGGACCGAATCGGTGATTTTCCGATTCGGTGTCACTAACGATTCGGTAATTGGACCGAATCGGTGATTTTCCGATTCGGTGTCACTAACGATTCGGTAATTGGACCGAATCGGTGATTTTCCGATTCGGTGTCACTAACGATTCGGTACATGGACCGATTCGGTCTTTGCATCCGATTCGGTGTTTTTCCGATTCGTTACATATCCGATTTTCGGTATGTACGTATCGGATTCTTTCCCATTCGGTACTCATTCCGAATCGGTTTTCTATCCGATTCTTTCTGTTTTTGGTTCCCTACATCTCGATGGCTGTTTACCGATCGGTAAGGGCCAAAAATCGGTATTTTCGGCCGTTACCGATCGGTAACGCCCTACCTACATCGGGCCCTAAGACAGATAACTATAGCGTCCCCAGAGAAAGGCGAAGAACAGGTGAACAATAAATGGGTCTATTTAGAATCAGCGGACGAAGGCCAAAGGGGTAAGAAGTCAAGAAAAATAAAACCCCTAAATAGATCACAAATTTTGGCGATCTTCTCTAAATGTGTAAGCCTGAGTGGGATCGATACAAAAGATCTAAGACAGGTGGGCTTCATAGATAGCATGCCAGGTAGGGAAATAACAAAGGTTTTGTTGTACTCAGATCTGGTAAAAAAGGCAATTTTGAAGGCAGCCAGTTAGATTCTCCAAGAGGGAGTAAAGGTGTACACTGAAAAGGACTTAAGGGGGAATGCACTGCCAGGAAGGGACTTCCTAAATTGCCACGCTGGTCTGACGAAGAGACAGGTGAGACTACATCAGGGAAATGAGGAAGGGGGTAACCGATTAAAGGTAGTGATAAACAACACTGCGAAAGAGGATTGGTGGGGCAATTGGAGTCAATGCAGGTATTTAGGTGACTCAATTGAGTACGGGCTGGATGGAAGTGGGGTAGCTGGGGGATTAAGCGAGATAGAATAGGAGAGAGGGGTGCCGGCTGCCCTAAGTCTCTTAACATGGAATGTAAATGGGCTAGGCAATGACCAAAAAAAGGAACAGATAAAGTCTTGAGTAAACGAAGTAGCAATTGCCTGCCTACAAGAGACTTGGGCGTGCAGCGAAACCCCTATCTTCGAGGGCTACTTCCAGCTAAATTGACCGGCAACAAGACAAAGATTTGGTCGCCCTTCGGGGGGAATAATGACGCTTATCTCAATGAAAATATTAAGGAATGTGACATTGCTAAAAGTAAAGTGTAAATGGTCATTGGTGTGCAGGATAAACCATCTCTCCCAGGATAAGGCATATGAAAAGCTAATTGTCATAAATGTATATATACAGTGGGACAATATAGGTGACTATGTAAGAGAGATGGGTAACTTCAAACAGGATGTAGAGGATATCTTTGAAAAGTACACCTCAGACACATTATTAATCTTAGGGGATTTTAACCATAAGGTATATCCAATGAAGACCGATCGTTGGAACACAGAATTACTAGATACCTATGGAATAAACATGCTAACTTCCCCCACTCATATCAAGGGTCACATTCTGGACCACATCTGGACTCACAACCTCGTCCTGTCTTGCCCAGTCATCTCCCCCTGCCTCTGGTCTGACCATCACCTGATCGATGTCACTATTTCAATTAAAGGGAAACTCAAGGCTCCCTCCCACCCCGGGGGATTGAGTCGCAAATGGAATTCTTGTGATTCTCAGGGATTTATTGATCACTTGACCAACACGCGCCCCACTACCCACCATGAATCAGATATTGATTCTATGCTGGATGGGATTACCACCTGGCTGTCATCAGCCAGTGATACATTCGCCCCTCTCACTAAATTTGCTCATACCAGACATGGCAACTCTCATCGCTGGTTCTCAGAGGAATTGAAAGTACAGAAACTCAAATTGCGTCACCTGGAACGAAACTGGAGACGGGGTTACTCCAAGGAGGATCGCATCGAGTTTGTGAGGGCCCGTAATGAATATATTACTAAAGCAAAGGCCTCACACATCACGGAAAGAATCGACACAGCTAGTGATAAATCTAAAGAAATCTTTAAAATCTTGAACGATTTCTCATCTGACCACAGAGTACTTCCAACCCAGGCCCCCACCCAAGAAACCTGTAACTCGCTCAATTCTTATTTTATCCAAAAAATTGTAAATATTAAGAATGCTATCCCTCTTTCCACTCCTGTTAGCCTTTCTGACTCCCTCCCTCTTAACCCCTTCTCCTTTACCCAGTTCCCACCAATCACCGTCAGCATTCTCTCTGAGCTTATCACTCGTGTCAAATCTGGATCTCCTAGGGACTGCTGCCCCCCCCAAGTCCTCAGGGCAACTTTTTCTGCTCTGCCTGATTGTATCCTTCCCCTTCTGAATTCCTCCCTTAGCTCCGGCACGGTCCCCAGGGCATTTAAGGAAGCCATACTGGTCCCCCTTTTAAAGAAGACAGGAGCCGACCCCGCCAACCCTGCCAACTACAGGCCCATCTCTCTCCTGCCTTACATCTCTAAACTTCTGGAGGCCTACGTTACCACCTGCCTCTCGGCATTCGTCGAGAGCTCCGGGTTCTTGGTACCTAACCAGGCTGGCTTCAGACCAGCTCATTCCACCGAAGCAGTCATCTTAAAAGTCTTGGACACCCTCCGGGAGAATGCCGATAGAGGGTCCCCTCAGGCACTGGTCCTTCTGGATCTATCGGCCGCATTCGACACGGTGGATCATGACATCCTTCTCCACCGTGTCGGACAGGCAGGCATCCAGGGACCCGCCTGGGAATGGATTAAGTCCTTCCTCTCGGGCCGAGCTCAAACAGTCCACCTAGGCCCCTTCACAGCCACCCAGGTCCCCACTACCTGTGGAGTCCCCCAGGGCTCCTCCCTCTCCCCATTATTGTTTAATTTATATCTGCGCCCACTTATCCATTCACTGAGCACCTGGAACTGCACTGTCCTCAACTATGCTGACGACATGCAAATCATTTTTCCATTAGATTCCCCGGATGCTGTACCCAACTTTCAGGGAGTAATGCTGCATATCCAACAATGGATGATTTCCAACCAGCTTAAATTAAACCCTGAGAAGACGGAACTCATCCTGCCTGGTACTAGTCCTCTATATTGGGGCCCTCACTTCTGGCCTAAGGAGCTTGGCACCCCACCTAGCCCTTCGAATTCGGTAAAAAGCCTGGGCGTTACCATCGACACTGATCTCTCCCTTAAAACTCATGTTGGCACCACCATCTCTGCCAGCATGTTCCAGCTACGTAAAATTCGCAAGATCTCCCACTTATTTTCCCATGAATCCCTGGTGCAAATCGTCATCTCCCTTGTCCTTTCCCGTTTGGATTTTTCCAATTCTATTTACTGGGGGCTACCTAAGTCCCTTCTCCATCGCCTCCAGTTGGTACAGAACCAGGCAGCCAGACTTATCTGCAAAACTCCCAAATGGCAATCCGCCAGGCCTCTCCTGGCCAAGCTGCACTGGTTGCCTATTGAACAGCGAGCTGCTTTTAAAATCGGCTGCCTGGTATACAAGCAAGCCGGGCCGAAGACGGCTGAAATGCCAGAAACCGGTCCCCGGTAGCTTGTTTCCTTCCCAGTGAAAGAATTGGCTTGGTAGTTTGGTTTGCCCTGTTCCCATGATACACTGGGCCAGGGACAGACTAATTTGCATATAGCCAGGTTCAGAGCTGGGATGGTGCAGTGAGCTAAAATACAGTGTTGGATTAAGCCCTGATCTCTTGACTGGGTGAGAGTATTCTGCTTAATTCAGAAACTCTGTCCATCACCACCCCCTGTTGTTTAATTATTTGGTATACAAGGCCCGGCAGTCCAAGGGCCCGGCCTTCTTAGAATCCCTTCTCAACCCTCATTGCCCGGCTCGCAACCTTCGCTCTGCCCATCTTCACCTTCTCACCACTCCGATGGCCAAACTAAAAAAACTGGGTGGCCGTAGATTCAGCTACCTGGCACCTAAATTGTGGAACTCCCTCCCTCTCCATATAAAAACTTCTGGTACCCTACTAAGCTTCCGAAAGAGCCTAAAAACATGGCTCTTCTCAAAACTCATGTAAACTACGACTCCCACCCTCAATCTTAATCACAGCGCCAGGAAACCTCCGGTGTCAGCGCGCTTTATAAATACAGCATAAGATAAGATAAGATAACTTCCCATTATGTGACCCTTCAAAGCTGGATTGGGAATTGGTCAACTATTTGGGTGAAAAGGGACTTTTTTGCCTAAATGGCAGTTTTAAATCATACTTCCCTGCAAAGAAGACTTTTAAAAAAGGTTCACAAAATTCCCCAATTGATTATGTTTTTATGCCAGCTTGGAACTTCCCCTTAGTGCAAGATTTCAAGGTATTACACGGTGAGGGTAGTGACCACAACATACTCTCCGTGAGATTAAAATGGGGAAGGGCGGAACTAAGGGAAAAGGTGATTCACCAAGAAGTGGATTACCCAAAAAGGGCAACAGCCAGAGTAACCGAAGAGTATGCGGAAAAGTTAAAATCGTTCCAACAAAAGACAGAATTAATAAATCTAGAAAAAGTAAATCTAAAATGGTACGAGGAGAAAATTGCCCAATCAGTTCAATGCCTTAGGATAGAACTAAAACAGAATAAAAGAAAAGGTTTAAGAAATCGTGCCAGCCGTCTGAAATGTTTCTCAAACTAAGAAAAGGGAGATAAGGGCAGAAGCTAGAAAACAGAAGAAAGAATTCAACCCAGAGAGGAAAAAACACATAATTTCCCTGAAAAACGAGTTTAAAAAGATGGTCCTCGACGCAAAAAGGGAGTATAAAGAGAAATGCTGGGGAGAGCTGCTAGAATCAATCGATAACAAGAACTTAAGACAATTCTGGAAATTGATAAAAGCAGCATCTCCTCCCCCAGCTGGAGACATGATTTGCGTCGTAAGTGAGGCAGCCTGGGATAAATACACAAGGGAACTGTACGAAGCCAGATTAGATTCAGGAGCAAGAGTACCCCCAGGCTGGCAGGAAATTTCAGATGATTTTAAATCAGACTTCACAGAAGGCCGTGTTGCAGAAACAATTAAGAACTTAAACCTAACTAGAGCGGCAGGGCCGGACAACCTTCCAGCCATAATTCTTAAATCAATACTACTATAATAAAGGAAGAACTTTCAGCCTTTGAGGCGGGTAAACTCGGGAACCACAGCACCAATCCACACACCCGATACACCGTTGGAATCGTCAGGGTGTGTAGATGGTTATAGGCTATATAATTTTTTTTTTAAAACGTTATTTAAAAAATTTATAGTAAAAAAAATGGTAGTCCCTCCAAAGTAGCGCCGGCCGCGACGTGCGTGCTCACGTCAGGAGCACGGGGAGGAGCGGCGTCCAGGAGCGCGACGATGAGCGGCGGACATGGTGCGGGGGAGGAGCGGTGATGAGAGGAGCAGCGGACAGGCCAGCAGCGGTGCGAGCAGCGGACAGGCTGGAGGAGCGGCAGCTGAGGTAAGGGAGCGGTGGACATGGCACGGGGGAGGAGCGGTGACTTGAGGAGCAGCGGACAGGCCAGCGGCGGTGCGAGCAGCGGACAGGCGGGAGGAGCGGCGGATGAGGTAAGGGGACCCATGTCGGGGCAGGCGAGGGTGGGGCAGGCGGGGGTCGGGGCAGGTGGGGGACGGGCCAGGCGGGGGCCCAGGCTGCTGGACAATGTCTGCGCGGGCGGGGGTCGGGGAAGCCTGTTGCTCTCGGACAAGGTCGGGACGGGCTGCTAGTCCCAAATAAAATGGTGGGCAAAGTTTTTTTCCCACCTTTTCCATTTAGTCCTAACAGAGGGAAAAATGCCTACAAACTGGAAGGGGGCCAATAATCAGACCTATCCACAAAAAGGGTAGCCCTGGGGAACCACAAAACTATAGATTGATAAATATCCAGGATATAGGGGAAAAGGTCTTCTCAAAACTAGTCTTAAATAGACTAAATGACTGGGTTGAGGAGAACTCAATAATACCGATCGAACAGGGAGGGTTCAGAGCAGGTCACTCAACGATAGACCATTGCTTCTCCTTATGGGCTATGGCAAGGAAGTCGTCGGAGCAGAACGGAAAACTCTGTTGCTGCTTTGTGGACTTCCGAGCCGCATTTGACTCTGTGGACAGGGACTGTCTCTGAGAAATATTAACAAAGAAAAATATCCCAAGAGACCTGTTGACAGTACTAAAAGAATTGCACCGGGAAAATTGGGCCCAAGTGATTAGGGATACTGAGGGGTCACTAACGCCGAAAATTCCAATTGGAAATGGTCTGAGGCAAGGCTGCGTTTTGGCCCCCCAGTTATTCTCCATCTTCCTATCCGATTTACCAAAATGCCTAGAAGTGAACGGTAGTGCCAGTCCAAGTATGGACGGCAAAAAGGTGCCGTGTCTGCTATACACAGATGATCTAGTAATAGTGGCCCAAACAGAAATTGGCCTCCAAAGGAAACTAAACTTTTTTAATGAATACTGTAAAAAGTTATTTTTAAAGGTAAATGTAGACAAGACGAAAATCCTGTGCTTTGGGAAAAATGCAATTAAGTTTAATTGGTTTTTAGGGGATCTTAAATTAGAATCTGTAAATGAATACCGATACCTAGGTGTGTGGTTCGATAAAAAAATTTAATTGGCAAACACACCTTGAAGCCCAAAAAGCAAAGTCACAAACTTCAATTGCTGGTTTAAAAATGTTTAACCGGGCTTATGGGGATAAGTCTCATCGACCACTATTGAAAGCTTTCACTGCAATGACTTCACCACAAGTCCTCTATGGAGCAGAAATCCTTTATTTGAGCGGTAAGGGAGTCTGGGACCTGGAGGAAGGAAAATGCTTGAAAAAGCTCTTATCCCTACCCCCATCAGCAATGGTGCAAGCCATAAGAACAGAGCTAGGGACAACTGCCTGGGGGGTCCAGGCACAATGTGCAGTAATTAAAATTTGGAAACGCCTCGAAAACGATCAAAAAGTTGCCCATTGGTGTCGAAATGAAATACAACACAGTGACCTATAACGGGCAAAAATGTGTAGGAAGAGAATGTTACAGGCCTGCGAAAATATAAAAGTGGATATATCTGGTGATTCGCTAACAATCGAGTGCTCTAAACATGAGCTAAGAACCAAAGGACAAGCGGTCACTAGAAGCACGGACAGGGAATATCTTGGTAAAAAAATATCGGTGGAGTTTATGATGAATGCATGGGCAAAGGAAACCTGGTTCCCTTACTTGGATCTATTGCCTAACCCGTGGTCCAGGCAAGAGATCCTAAGGTTACGTATTGGGATCAATCCATGGATATCAAATAAAGAACTCAAAACCAAAATGTTGGACCCAAATGGGCACTGTAAATACAGGTTGGGTACAAAAGGGGATACCTTGCACTTTTTGTTGGACTGTATAATTATTTTAGAACAGCGTAAACTTTGGCTGCGTCCAATATTCGTAAAACATGATATAAGAAATAGGAGTCAAGCACTTGATCTAATTACGGAACTTCCAAGCATTGATATTGTAATTGCACTTGGGAAATTTATAAAGGTTGTACAGAGTTTTTTAACAAGTCAGAAATAGATTTTAAGGTTTTAAATAGATTTGTGTCTAGAGATAACCGGTTTTATGAATTTTACAATGACAAAAATTGTTGGGGTAATTGATAATATGTATACCCAGCTTTAAATGTCATACGTCTGGAAGAAGGCCATTCACACCTTTCTTTTAAAGGAATGAGAGCTCAATGAGAATTTTATATGTATTACTGTTGATGGATATTGTTTTTAATGAAAGTAAGTACTGTGTATTGGTCTAAAGATTACGATCTAAATAAACTAACCCTTTGACCTTGACCTTGACCTATCCTAAAAACATAATACTAGTGTCTTCATATTAATTCATTTGATCTTTCAGGTTAAGAGTTATGACAAAATATATTCTCTTTGTTTGTATTTACACATTGCACTTTTCTCAAGTTGATCAGTAATTACTAATTAGAATATTGTTGGCAAAATATACTGTTTGTTTTGTTGTTGCTCAATTTATTTGCATCATAACAACAATATTTAATTTGTGTTATTTCCCATTTCACTGACCTGCATTCCAAAGTTAGTGCATCTAAGGTTGTAGTGAGGCTGTGGTCTCTTTTCCATCTATTATGTTTCAGGCACAACATATTTTGGCTTTACAAGGACTAAACCCCTCTTTTTCTTTCGAAACCTACAGCCCTCTGTACTTATGACCAGCCCTCTGGCAGTCAAAGCATTGGAAACACCAAGATCCTCTTTGTTGTATCCCTCACATCTACCTCCCTGTTGTGTCTCCCTGTTATGAAGCCCTGGGAAAGCAAGATAAAGGGTCATGACCTGAGTGTGTATGGTCCTCCCTTTCTGCAGTTTTTTGGGCAGTGTTGTGTATGGATAGGCAATTTTGAGGTCCATTTCTAGAGGTTCAAGGCTTAGATGAACTAGGCACATCATCCTCTTTCACATCCTGCCCTGGAGGGTCAGGGGCCAATCACCCGCAGGCACACATCCTGGAACCTCTCCTCCGTCCGGTACTGCTCTGCGGTTCTACCAATCGACCGATCCATGGATGTGGTCTCACGGCTAGACTGCCCACCTTGGAGCTGGGAAGCCAAGGTTCGAGCCTCCGTGTCGACTCCACATCCTATGATTCTGGGCAAATCACTTAATCTCCCTGTGCCTACTCAAAAAATATGATTTCATTATGTTCTGACGAACAAAGAAATCCCCGATAAATGGAGGGGCTCAATTTTGGTCTTGGTTTAAAAAGCTGGTCAAGCCTCGGACCCTGCTAACTGCAGGCTGATAGCCTTAATGGATTGTGAAGCAAAGGTTTTCACTAAATGTTTGCTGGCAGAGTTGATGGCTTGGGTGGACCCCAGTAAACTGCTGCCAATTAATCAAACAGGGTTTATTAAAGGCATGGGACTATCATTAACATTCAATTGTTAGAGTTCATAATTGAAATGGCTAGGCACCGCTCATTGAATCTTCATCTGTGTTTTATTGATTTTAGCTCTGCCTTTGACACTGTGCAAAGGAACATTCTTTGGAACAAGTTATCGAAAATGGGTGTTGCACCTAGACTGCTGAGAGCGATCCAACTGCTGTATACTAATACCTGGACATGAGTAAGGAATGATAACAAGTAGGGTTTGAAGCAAGGATGTGTATTGGCTCCAACCTTGTTCAACCTTTATCTTGCTGACATCTCTTCAGGGTTGAATAATATTAACTCTCACTCTTCATCGGTGGCCGGTTTTAAGGTCTCCCACTTATTGTATGCTGACGTTATTGTATTAATAAATTATGCAAGGGTGGGGCTGCAGAGATGAATTAGCGAAACTGCTCATTATGCTTTATCTCATGGGTTAAAGGTCAACTTAACCCCTTCGATGCGGATGACAAAGCCAGCTCGTCATGGGCGTTACCTGCGCTGCGCGCATGACGAGCTGGCTTTGTCATGAAAGCCGCGATTTTTAAATTTCAGCGCGCAGCGGGAAAACCCGCTAGTGCGCATGCTGTTAAAGAAGGCAAAAACGATGCTGTGTCAAGGGGGATAGTTGCACGACCTATACTGAGCATATACGGATCGGTGTTAGAATCAGTTTCAGAGTATAAATATCTGGGTGTCATACTAGATGCAAGGTGTTCAGGTAAGAATCAGTGTGCAGCAATACAGAGAAGAAATAACTAATTAACTGCAGCATTCGCTACCCTCCAGAATACCATAAAAGGGCTTTCCCTCAAATAGTTACTACAAGTTATGTCAGTTAAACATGTTCCATCTCTGACATACGATGTAGAGATTTTAAGAGGATGTGCTGATCATATCATAGACAAGCTTGTGAAAGGTACCTACCGTCGCCTGTTTAATCTCCCTCAGCAGACATCACCAGCGCAAATTCGACTTGAGTTTGACCTTAAACAACAGAATTTAAACAGCTTAGGAACATATTTGAAATTCTGTCATAAACTTAGAAGCCGTTCGTGCAAAGACTCCCTTGTGCCGAGATAATTTACTCCTTTACCGAAAGAAATGATAGGTTGTGACTCGATCTTACGAAATTTGGATATGAGAGCCCCGTTATTCTGAGGAATACATTCAAAACGGAGGAAAAAGTATTTTGACAAGGCTACACTACACACATTAATATGTGTTTAACTTAGGATAACTCAAGTTCCCTTCACCCCTTGGTTTCGCCAATATTTTGGTAAAAGATAGACAATCGCCCTGACGAAGTCCATAAGCTGTAAATGTTAGGACGAAACACGTGTTGGCAAAGCAAAAGAGAATGGAAAAGTACTGAGTGACTGAAAAGAAGAAATAAAGAAGAAGTTTTGAAATATATTGGAATTACCTTCTATTCTTTCTATAATTTTTCTGTGTCGGTCTATGGATTGATTCTGAGATGAGTTTCCAGTATTGCTCAGGAGGAGAATTTGGTTATGTTTGTTTAATAGACAGACTTTGTTTGTCTATACTTACAGTTGTAGGCAGGGACTGTATCTCAGCCTTAGAGCATATGCTAGTCTAATAAAATTCTTGATAAATACAAACACTATAAGCGCAAAATCCCCTCTTGTCTTTCGTAAATTAACTATAAACTTAGAAGGGATAATAACTCTACGCTAATGGAGGATATATGTGATAGCAAACATATGTAGGCCCATGAATATTTCAAATTGGCTGTAGACACGTTTAAGGCTTAACAATTATGGGCTTTACCCCTCTCACAGGTGGCATTTAACGAGGTTATAAATGGGTGCAGTACAAAAAGGTCTTCGTTATTGAATAGAGCAGTATTGGCAAAGAGAACCCATGCGTGGACAGTGATTGCTTCCTATGGCATGCTCAAACCTCAGAGTTATCTAGGGATCTGAATAGCGAAAGGACTACGCTGAAATTTATGAGACTCCGATTTGGCAATAGCCAAATTCGTGGAGACACCCCAGCTTGGACAATGATGAATAGTGAAAGGACGTGCCGTCTTTGTAATTACAAAAGAGAAGACATCTGCCATATTATTTGTAGCTGTCCAGCTTTAATAGTTGAACGTAGAAGACTGCTGAGGCTGGACTTTAATAGTCAACAGATACGAACATGTCGACAAGCAGTCATAGCCTACTTGCAGGGAGAATGTTTACAATTCACTGGCAGATTTTTGAAGTTCATAGAAATAATAGAGAAGAAACTGATTAACAGTGATCATTGAAGGGATTTTAGTATTTATTAATTGATGAAAAGTCTTTTTAATTATGTAGTTTTTAAATAGGGGTACAGAATTGGTTACGTATGAAATGTAAGAAAATTGTATACAGGTGTTTTATTGTATGTTTTTATTAACTGTACAATGAAAAAATCACATTCACTTACTAAAAAAATAAAAGTCTCCTTGTGTAACTGGTGCTCAGGTAAAGCATTCTTATACCTTCGGATCGAGTTTGTGCTATATGAATCTGCAAAAAAATAGATATCTGACATCATCAAGCTTGTCTTTCAGGTGCCACAGAGCTGCTGTCTCTTCTGGTGAATTTTTTTTTTAATGAAAATATCTGCATTGCTTCTTTCCACAGTGCTCTAAAAAACGTAATGAACGGCTACAATATAATTAAGAAATAATGACAGAGTAAAAAGCAACAGGTGATAGATACAAACAACCAAGAAAAAAGCCAAGATGGAAAAATGAGTACCTTAGGACAAAATGAACTACAATTCAGAGTCCAAAGCTACAGAATTCTCCTCGACTTCCAAAAGTTAGACCAAAGATGAACTTAGCTCAGAAGGAAGCCTGATGCAATAGGTAGCCAAAAGCAACAGCCATCGATCCCTACGGTCATAAGTGGGGACACCAGATGAAAAACCCCGATTGACCTCCAGGCGGTTATAAACAGCAGACTTTAAATGGGCTTTTGCCCTGCCTTCAGGCATCAGTCGCTAGGAGTGACCTCTGCCCCACAAGACACCACACCTGCAAAAATGTCATATGACAACCCTTGTTTTTGCAGTTGAATGACCCAGTATGTAAGGGTCTCAGGGCGTTGGTGGGCGGGGGTGGAGAGGTGGTGTTCTGCAGTTCAGACTAAAAAACAGGTCTTGAGTTCTTTTCTGAATTGAGGCAGTGATGGTGATTGCCTGAGATGCAGAGGTAGGGAGTTCCAGGTCTTTGCGGCGAGGTAGGAGAAGAATCTTCCTCCAGCCGAGGTCTTGTCAATCCGTGGGATAGTGGCCAGGGCGAGATGGGCTTATGAATGTATGGATGACCACGCGTTAAGCTGTAAAACCCAGGCAGCAAATTCTGAGGTCTGTCCCTCTGAGTGAGACAGTACAACCGCATGGCCAAACTAAGGAGTGCACAGAGGAACCACCAGTCCCTCAGATGAACCGACATAACATCACTGTCAATGTGGAAGCCAAAGAACTGTCTTTCCACTTCCCTATGGGTTCAGAGATAGCCACACATACACAGCCGCACTGCCACTCAGCCCATAGACCCATGGTTGAGAATTGAAACAATAGCCTTGCCACCCTTGCTGCTTACACTGCCAGCCCTTGTTGCCCATTGCCAGCACCATCTTTGGTGGGCGGCTCTGGTGGGTGACAGATATATGGAGTGGGAAGATCTCACAACTACTAGTCTCTTTCTTCGTCTACCTTACTGGCGCTAGACACTTTGGATACCGTTCTGCAGCTATTCCACTGAACAGCAGCGCCCTGGCCAGCCTGCCTGCTACAGACGATTTTACAGCCAAATGATTAGCGTGCATGATGGAGGTCATGCACCAAAACAATGCAATCTTGTAAAAATATGGCATCACACTAGAGGCGAGTCGATACACGAAGGACTTCAAATATGTATAGGAAGGTAAAATAATGTAGTTTATGAGTTACAAAAATTCAAAAAGTCCCGCCTAAATTGAGTGGTGGTGTGAAGGAAATCACAGCCTGAAAATTCACCTGCCATAGGACAGGCAAGTCACCAGCAGGAGTAAACAGCCGCGCCAACATGTATGTGACAAGGAGAAACTGGGGGAGGCTTGGGCCCTGTCACTGACCGGCCTAGGCCACTATTAATTTGAACAACAAAACAATGGCCGGACAGTATTCATTTAGCGTCAAAGTACACAAACCTAGTGTAATGAATCACTGGGTTGGACAACCATTTGTATTGATTGACTTATTTTTATATAAAATATTTTTTTGCACGAAAATTTTTTGGCATCAAAAGTTACACCACAACATTACATAAATTTACAAACAACAAATTCTGTGAACTGAACAAAAGAGAATCAAAACAGTTAACTCACTTTCTCCTCCATTACTCCATAGCACCTCAAAGTCATTCAAAATGATTTTTTAGGTCTTTTTGGAGGGCCAGCCGATGTCATTCGCTGCTTGGCCAGTTTGCATTCAAAAAAGCTCTTTCACACAAATAACATTAACTTTTCCAAATAAAGCTTACAGTTTAAGTTTACAGATAAAAGCAACGTCATCAGGCGTTTTAAAATATGTTCCTCTCTACTGCACAGCATCAGCAAAAAAAGCATTGGCAAAGGTCAACAAGACCAGATCTTTTGCTTTTCCAGTGCTTGTTTGTAAGTCTGCCATGGTTACATTAGAGCTGGAAGTTGAACGTGGAGATAAATGGTTGACTGTCCTGTCGGCTATTTCTGTTTTCAGTGTGACTTCCATCATGTGGTGCTGAACCTGGCTTACGTTTGGTACCTCTGTCCCCCAATCAGTCTGGGAAGAATTGCAAAAGGTTTTGGTCCATGTTCTAAGCAGCAAAGACAGGATTTGTTGCCATTATCCACCATCAGCGGCGCCACAAATATTTCTGTTCATTCAAATGAAAACACAACTGCCAACTGGCTGAACACTTGAGTACATCACATTTAGAACATTGTCATATTAAGAACTTTTGACCCCGAACAGTGTATATTTTCAGGCCCCCTGTCCATGACAACTCCACATTTTATTTGCTATTGTCTACTAATTCAAGCTTGGATTATACCGAACAATATTGAATCCAACTTAGAAGTTTCACATAAAAAAGCTAAACTACACCCAAAAATCCTTAAACTGACACAGGGTAGAGTGAGTGAGGGAGAAGTGGAGGCAGGTAGGAAGAGGTTCTGATGGAGAAATCCACAAAGGTGAAACAGTGGGAGAAAGATCACTTTTATAGGATGCCCTTGGACGGCGGGCCCTGGGTAAGTGCCCAATTTGTTCCACATCAGAGACATTTTAGGGCATGGGCAGTATGAAGGGGTGAGTGAGCACAAGTTTGCAGATATTTTCCCTGGAGACCTTGGCTTGCCTTTGTGTTAGTTCATGCAAGTCTAAAGTCTGTTTATTTGTGATTTGCTGGAGATGGCAATACTGGTGCTTTCCTAAACACTTTCAGTACCTGCATCTTTTCGGGTGTCTAGTTCCGCAGATTATTGTTAGGAAGTCCATTTAACATTATGCCCCCACCTCTTGCTCTCAGTGAGGGGTTCATAGATGCCGGAATGCACTAGATGGCACTTGTGGGCCTGAGACATGTGCCACAGCAGAGGGGTAGCAATACCTCCTGCGGTGTGAAGGCCCCTAATCCTCCCTTCTGTGGGGTGGAGGGTATTCCACCATCTGGCTCGTGGGTGCTGTCCAGTGATGGGTGTATTTTGACATGCTGGTGCTATGATACAAAACTAGAAGCAGCTACCATGCACAGCACAGCTGCATGACAAAGTGTGCTGCTGGAATCTGTTTGTCATAGCACTAGTTACAAAACTAACTCCATTCCAGTTAATTTAACTGTTACCAAGCTACCATACTTCATGCCTGCTTCCAAAATAAAGATCACAGCATAGCCTTCCCGTTCTGAGCCCGCCCTCTGATCCACCAGACAGGTGCTCCGGCCTATGTGGTTTCCTCCAAGGTTCAGTGACTCATTCTTTGGGTGAAAACGAGGCTGCAGTCAGCGCCGCCTCCTGCCTCTGAGGCAGGTGTAGCGACCTCTTCATCAATAATATGACATCCAGGAATTGGTATAACGTATTTATTAGACTCGTAGTTCAGGAGGTAAAAGTGCATGCAGCAGATCATACAGGTAACAGTAAATTGAATCATGACATTCTACAATCCCAGAACACCCTTCAACAAAGTTCTATTACATAGTATAATTCCATTGCTCATTAAAGAAACATGCAACCACTACACATCCCCCTTCTTTATAAAACTAAACATAAGCAAATAAATAAATATTCACAAACGCTGAACTGCCTGGGTATGTCACTCCAGAATAGCGTATCTCATCTGCAGAAGGAACCTGGATAATTTGATCTGCAAGGATTTCTAAAACATGCGTGGAAGTAAAAGAAGAGATAGATGGGCAAGACTAATTGCTACACCCTGCACATCCCCTTCCTTAAAATTTGCAAACAAAAAAAAACAGTTAAATATTATACTCTCTACCACTATCTACCACGTCTTCTGAATCAAAATTAGCCTCTGGTTATACAACTAAGCTAAGAAAAGTGTTCACTATAACTTTTGCGATGCCTAGGCTTTAGTACTGCTATGAATATATACATTTTTTTTATACTTCTTCCAGGGGTGGTGTAAAGCAATGAATTCTACCTGAACTAGTTGCAAGATTCTACAACACATCTGCTTCAAAATGGAACACCACTGTTAAGGCAGCCTAATACGAAAGTAACAGTGGATTCCATTTTTTTTTTAACATACTTACTTGTCAAACTATGCTCATATCAATATGTTTTAATACCTCTATCGGTCCAAAAGATTTCTGGAACATTTTAATTTTGGAACTTAGTTCACCATTTTAACCCCAGAAGATAATCTCTATGTCATCTTCTTTTAATACCACCCCAGGAAATTTGCTAGAAACTGTACACAACATATAATATTTGCAAAAAAAAAAAAGGTTAAACAGGCATAATATCTTAAAATACCGCATCAATACACTACATATGCTTTGGGTCCTGGGTAAATCCCTAAAGCAGCATAGAATGCCTACTGATAAGCAAGGAACACACTGTATATTATGAACGAAAACTTGTAGACTTGTAGACATCTTATTTATTCTAGCTGAAGATCAGGATAAAACTTCCCCTATTTAGTATTATAATTAGGTGAGCTACTTCCAGCAACCAAAACAACGAGAAAAGGACGAAACTTCCCGCAAAGGGATTATCATGCTGAATGTATCCATACTCATAACCAGAATACCCATAACCAGGATATATGAAGAAAAGGAGAAAAGTGGCCACAAAGGTTTGACCCTAATCTCTGAGAACTTTCAGCGGCTGATGTTCAATAACTTTAGGTCCCTCCACCCTAATACCGGTGGACCATTTCTTGTAACATACAGTTTTCCCATAGCATGCCTTCCCTTAAAACGAAACACAAGGGTCCTAAACCCTAGAATATCAACTCTTCCTCCTGTAAAACTTTCGGCAATAACATCATCAGTTTCTAACCACCCTCCTATTTTATCCACAAGGTGACTTTTCCACATCTCTTGCGGCACCACAGTGAATGGTGAACTCGAATCTACCACCAATCGTAATATAATTCCACTCACAGAAATATCGCAAAAAGGATTAAATGATGAGACAATAGAAACTCCTGAATCCACTTTGTCCCACCTTGATGCAGAACAATCACCCTTATGTCGAGCATGCACCTTTTTTTTGTTCTTTCTGTTACACCTTCGCGAAAAATGTCCACTCATTCCACACTCCTAGCAAAAGGTAGAACTAGCAGGAAATTTTTCAACGTGAGCCACATGTGAATAACCACCACCTCCAACACAATTTACGTTGGTACACTTCTCTATCCCACTACTCCTAAATCTTCTTCTAACATGGAAACCCGTTTTCCCTTCCTCAAACATATCGGTTTCAAGATTCTTATACCTTGTTCCCTCTTCTACCACTTTTCCTACCGTTTCTACTGACGTCTTGTTACCTTGCGATAACATCGCTTTAGAACGAGGATTAGACCATCCTGCCTTTCCAACAAAGGCACTAGTATCTGTAAGACAGTTAACCCCTAACTTGTCCTGTAAAGACCTGTTCCTGGTATGCCCAACTACCCGGTCAGAAGTTAATTCCTTGTAACATAGAGCAAATTCACAATCCTTCACTAACGCCAAAGGAGGATTTAAAGTCTTCTGGGTTTTGTTTGCACTTTCACAATTGAAACATTCACGAACTTTTCTCTCTATATCAACCTCAAACTTAGGCCTCCAATACAAGACCTTTATGTTTCTCTTGGTGCGAGAGATTTCTGGGAGCCCTGCATGGCCTATATCCATAATCTTGTCTTTAATACCTGAATGAGGAACAATCCTTCCTCCCCTGCAAACAAAATCCATTTCCATACTCAATTCATCACGCACCTTCCAAAATGGCCTCAATTTTGGATCACCCTTAGCTTTGGTTGACCAACCATTAACGATTTTGTCCTTGACTGCATGCAAAATTGTGTCATCCTGGTATTCCTTCAGCCACACTTGTTCAGAAAGGCTAGGAACACTATCAAACACACCAGCTACATTATAACCTTTCCATGGAACCCTGTCTAACTCTGAATTTTTGTTCCTGGTGGTAACCGTTTTTGATCCATTTGCTGTCAGAGACATTATTGATCGTTTTACAGAAAACGAAAACCTGAAAGAAAAGTGGTTAGTTATTAGAAATGACTTTTTCGCAACTGATGTCTAACACAATATCTAGACAATTATTTGAAATACCATTTCATGCGCGATATCTTCGTGAAACAACAATTGAAATTCGAAAAAACAATTAGTTAATAATGTGTTCATA
Organism: Lissotriton vulgaris; assembly: GCF_964263255.1. Classification (NCBI taxonomy): domain Eukaryota; kingdom Metazoa; phylum Chordata; class Amphibia; order Caudata; family Salamandridae; genus Lissotriton; species Lissotriton vulgaris. The sequence goes on along the minus strand of NC_141693.1, from coordinate 1,865,057,975 downwards.
TAAATTTGAATAAACCACTTCGTGAATAATATTGTCAAATAAATTTGAATAAATCACTACGTGAATAATGGTTCCAATTAAATTCGAACAAACCACTTCGTGAATAATATTTTCATATAAAGGAAAGCAGCAGATACCAAACAATTCTTGTATTCGTTGAAAAATGAAAGCAACCACTAACTGAAAAATGTCTTCATGTAAAAAGGGATACTAATTATATCTTCATGAAAAAAAAAAAAACTTCTTTCAGACACGAGTTACAAAGTGGCCTAATATCAGACTGATGCTTCAAGAAATTACTGTTACAAGTAAAAATGACTTGTTCCCGTCAGTGCTTCTGCCTTTCCTGAAATTTCCACAACGCAAGTAGTGGAACATATAACTCTTTTAAGTACAACCTGCAAAACAAATTGGGTTAGTAATACATACATACACGGTGGTCCAATATTAAACTGATGCTTCACTAAATTTCTGTTACACATAAAAATGACTTGTTTCCATCAGTGCTTCTGCCTTTCTTGATATTTCCACAACGTGAGTAGTGGAACATATAACCCTTCAAAGTAAGACCTGCAGAATTTATTCTTTTTTTTTTTTTAAGATGGTCAACAACTGTAGATTTAATCGTGATGATGCTATCGCGTTGGATAGCGAGATGTGAGATGATGTTGTCCGGCTAGCTGACGTGTATTCTACGTGTTGTAATTCCAAACTTGAAATCGAGACAAGTAGTTCATTGGTGTAATCATGATAATTGTCAGATTAAGAAGTAAAAGCTGTGTGCATCAGCGTGCACAATATTACTCCAAGAAAATTGTATGAATATTCTTGTAGATAGTTGTCAGCGTCGAGTTCATTAAACTGTAAGTTCAGTAACTTGAAGATTGTCAAGATTAATGTTACTGAAAGCGTAAAAAGTATGTCACGAAATATTTGCTGACAAGCTGAAAATACACACAATTGTCCTCAAGAATGCAAAAATAAAATAAAAGAATGGAGTATTTGTGGAAGTACTGGAAATATAATTGTTCTCTTTTAATCTGAAAAGCGAACGAAAAGAATGGACTTCAAGAATAAATTTCACGCTGCATGCACTTTTTAAACTTAATGATATGCTTCATGAAAAATGTGCTATCCAATTTGATTGCTGTGGAAAGCGCTTGAAAATTGAATAAAAGATAGTCATGAATACCCACTTGAAGACTGGAGAAAGCGCTCTTCGTTTCCGTGGTTGTGTTGTCCTAGTAACCACAAGATGGCGGTGGAGAGCGTGATGACGCTTGCGACGTTGAAGAAACACACGTAGGCGCGCTTTGATGCGATGGATGTATGCGCGAGTAGGATTCAATTGTCCAAAATGACGTTGCTGCGCGCATGAAGCTGTGAAGAGCGAGGGTGAGAACGCGGCACTCGGTAAGCGTTAAATGTTTTTTTTTAAAAAACGCACAACGCTAATAAACCGAATCGCACGCTGGAAAGTAAAGCCAGGAAATATTTCCCCAAAATGATGAGGCTTTCATCAAAGTATGCTGTAGTTCTTCCACCTCTCCTCTTTCAAAACAGTTAATTGTAGAAATACACGCGAGGGCTTCAAATTGAGTTCAGAAGATCAAAACGATAACGTTGGAGCTACAACATTGTAATTATCCACAAACGAATTAGGAAAATAAAGTCTCAAAGGTCAAGGGTGCTTCAAAATTCACAATTCCTTGAATTACTCACGATTAGAGTTGAGAGTCAAAACGTAGATGAAACGGTGAATTTTCAAAATAGAAGAAATCGTAGTGGAGGTTGATTACAAGTTGTGCCCATCTCGTTGCCAATCTGTAGCGACCTCTTCATCAATAATATGACATCCAGGAATTGGTATAACGTATTTATTAGACTCGTAGTTCAGGAGGTAAAAGTGCATGCAGCAGATCATACAGGTAACAGTAAATTGAATCATGACATTCTACAATCCCAGAACACCCTTCAACAAAGTTCTATTACATAGTATAATTCCATTGCTCATTAAAGAAACATGCAACCACTACAGCAGGCCTGATCTTGAGCCCATGGCCAAGTGTTGTCCAAACCCTAGCAGCTGCAGCTGGAGAGAGTTAAGTAAAAGCCATGGCACGTGAATTAAAGCAGCAGGTGTGAACCCTTAGTCACTGTTGCCGTCATTGACCTCAGCTGTTTCTTCACCTCTGCTTGAATGCCAGAATATCTAATACAGAATTATCGCCTAACATAAAAATGTAATCCTAAAAATTGTTACGAAAATATTGTCTAATAGGGTGAAGATTTTCTATCACTAACAGGGCAATATGGAGTACACATGTTAGACCTCTTTCTAATAACGATATTCTGCTGCCACACAGCCTGCTATACTCGCCATTCAATTGGAATAATTTAAGTGGACGTCGATGACATGATGCCGGGGCATTATGATGTAAAAGCCTGCAGTATTGTTGCTTTGCAAAGAGCAGGGTCAGTGTAGGCAGGACAGAAGCGCTTCCGCTGTATGTTGGTCAAGAGACAGGAGGAGCAAGCAGAGGAGGGTCAGACTAGGACATAAACTAGGCCCGGGTACCACAGTAAAAGTTGCCCCCATTAGCGAATCGCATAGCTAAACAAGCATTGGCATAGCCAATAGGTCTCGCATTTGGGACCTTATAAGTGTTTAGATATCCAGGACAATATCCTTGGTGCAACAAATTCAACTGTTGCATGGCTAAACACTTACAAAGTCGGAAAGGCGAGTCATATTGGCTATGCTATGAATCTGCAAAGGTTTGTTTTTTGCCCAATGAAATTGTTTTTTGCCTCCCGTGAAATTCTCCACCAAAAATACTTTGTTTGTAGCTACATTCGTCCTCAAATACAAATGTTATTGGTTTTTTTCCAGCAAAATTAGTGGAACAAAACTGAAGATGTTTTGTTAATTGTGTTAAAAGACAACAAAAGTCAGACGCAAGGTTTTTCAACCTCTAAATCCATTTGTACTGTCTACTTGGGGGTGTGCTAAGGTGCGCAGGACCACGCTTCTGCACACTTCAGATAGTGTATATATTTTTATTAAAAACAAAAGGTTACGGCTAATGCCAGGCCCAAAAAAGGCACTAGATGATAAAATAATAGCACTAATACCAAAGACACGTGAGGGCTGAGGATATAACATAAACAAGCGTTTGCAATGCAATAGGTCTCGCATTAGGAAAGTGTGAGCTATTGGTATTGTAAATGACTATTTTTTTTAATATGTGTTGGCTTTGAAAATATATAAATTAATAGCATTGTTATTCACAAAGCCAATAGCTTACACTTTCCTAATGCGAGTCCTATTGGCTATGGCAATGCTTATTGGTAGCAAGCAAGGACAGTGCTTTGTTGCAAAACACTCTGTGATGGTTCGCTTAAAAAAAATTCACATTTAAAAACAAAAAGCAGATTTACAGTTAACTCTTCTGCCACTCTTTTTAGGGCTGGACTACTGAACTGCAGATCCCTCCCTAGGCATGCTGATGATATTTGGCTGCTAATGGCGGATTCTGAGTGGGACGCCTTATTTCTCACAGAAGCATGGCTTAAAGAAGATAATATGGCCTCCATCCCTCTGGCTGTCCCGCCGGGCTTTAAAATAAGCTTCTCAAACAGAAAGGAGGATAGAAGGGGTGGCGGAGTGGCTATTGTCTTCAAGGACAAATACACATTGGCGTCCTCCACATCTACCACTATCTCTGGTATAGAGGGGCTACACTTCTGCCTTCAAATCAACCCCCAACTGTCTTTAGCTGGCCTGATTATTTACAGACCCCCGGATTGCTCCTCGACAAACACCTGTGAACTTATGGAGTTTATAGTCCAAAGTTCTCTAGCCCACCCACATTATAATATAGTAGGTGATTTCAATGCCCACGCAGACAGGCCTGATTGCCCCCAGGCCACTCAACTTATCACAACGTTGCAAGCCGCTAAACTAATTCAAATAATTTCTGGACCAACGCGACGGGCAGGCCATATGCTGGATTTAATCTTTTCCAACATATTGGATACTACAGCTACAACTCCGCAGCCATTGCTATGGACGGATTATTTTTTAATTCCATTTTCTATCTCTTTCCCATCCCACTACCGGACAATGGGGAAACGTTCTTATGTGCGTAGAAACTGGGATAACATATCTGCAGATACCCTATGCCCTGCCCTCGCAGCCGCCCCCCCAGCCCTGACTATAGACGTAAACTCTGATGCAGTGGCACTGAATCACTGGATTGGCAACACAGTGGAATCCATTGCTCCTGCAAAAGTCGCTACGTCACGTAGAGAATCCCATTCCGCCCCTTGGTTCTCCACAGAGCTGATGGCTGAAAAAAGCTATTGTAAAAGGTTGGAGCGCCTCTGGCGGGCAAATTACTGTGAATCAGCAAAAACTAGTTACAAAAAAGCCATACGTGGTCTTCATCAATCTATAAAAAAAGCCAAAAAACTATTTATTGTGACCTCCATTCAGCAAGCGGAGCAATCAAGCAGAGAAGATTTTAAGATTGTTTAATCTTTTTTTATACCTAGGGCTATTGAGACTGAAGTTATCCCGTCGGCGAAACTCTGTGAAGACATCTCGGACTTCTTTGATAACAAAATTATGAAAGTCTATGATACCTTCACGAGTCCCGAGCTCACAGTTATGGCGGACATGGTAAAAAATGAGCTGCCCCCCCTTTCCTTAGCTCAATTTCATCCTATCTCCCTCCCAGAGGCTTTGAAGGAAATACAAAAATGCAAATCAGGGGCCCCTGATGACCCCTTCCCGCCTAAGCTTTGGAAAATGATGTTGGACGCAATTGCATTACCACTCCTACATATATGGAATACGTCCATTGAAACAGGCATGTTTCCTGAATGCTGGAAACATGCCACACTCTCCGTCTGAAAAAGAAGCCCAGTGGTGCTCCCGATGACCTCAGTAATCTCCGCCCAATCTCCCTACTAGCAGCCCCAGGTAAAATGCTCGAAAACCTGATACAACGACAACTGAACAGCTTTATCGAGGAAAAAGGGATTCTACATGAAACACAGTCAGGTTTCAGGTCCGGCTTCAGCACCGAGACCGCCCTTATTGAGGTAGCTGAGTCGATTAGGTGGTCCTTAGATTCAGGAGCATCAGCTATGCTGGTGCTCCTGGATCTATCAGCCGCATTTGATACGGTGGATCATGGCAGACTGCTGCTATGGCTGAAGGACATAGGTCTGGAAGATAAGGCACTGAGCTGGCTCCAGTCCTATCTCACAGATCGCTCCCAGAAAGTGGCATTGGGCACCTTCTCCTCTAAACCCAAACGACTCTGGTGTGGCATCCCTCAGGGGTCGGCACTCAGCCCTCTTCTTTTTAATGTTTATTTAGCCCCACTTTTTACCCTGATTGCCAAATGGGGGGTCAAGGCGATTTCGTATGCAGATGATACGCAATTAGTCTTCCCCTATTTGGATGTGTCGGAGGCTGCTTTCAGTCGAATGAGGGGCTGCCTTCGAGATGTGGCCAGCTGGATGAATGCAAACAAACTAAAACTGAATGCTAGCAAAACGGAGGTAATATTCTTCGGTAAAAACACACATCCTCCTTCGGACCTGTGGTGGCCTCCTGAAATGGGTCCACCACCATCCCCCGGAACCAATGCGAAGAATTTGGGAGTAAGATGGGACGAGAATCTCTCTTTTTCCTCTCACATACAGCAGGTCACTACTGGATGTCTGCTCAAACTCAGAAACCTCCGCAAGTTCCTTTCTTTTCTACCAGAAGAGTGCCGCAAAATGGTAGTCCATGCGACAGTTACATCCAGATTGGACTACGCGAACGGCCTTTATCTCGGCCTGCCTAAATATCTAGTGCAACGCCTCAGATCGTGCAGAATGCGGCTGCGAGACTGATATTCCTTTCAGACAGCATGTCTCTCCGCATCTGCGTGAACTGCACTGGCTCCCAGTGACAAGTAGAATTAAATTCAAAGTTCTTACCCTGGCGTTTAGAGCACTAAGAGGGACCTGCCCCAATTACTTAAAACTCAGACTCCCCCGCTACCATCAGGAGAGGCACCTGCGTTCTAATTCCCTGCTTCAGCTACTCGTCCCACGAGCTAGAAAAGTCAGACTTGGGGGCAGGTCGTTTTCTGCCGGCACGGCGAAACTCTAAAACGCCTTACCTCCTGCCATCCAATCTGCTACAACAGAATCTAGCTATAAGAAGCTTCTAAAGACCTGGCTCTTTATGCAGAAAAACTAAGCAACCCCCCGTGCCTCCTGCTTTGTTGAAGTACTCTTCCAGCGCCGGGACACCTCCTCGCGAGGTAGCTGTTCGCGCTTTACAAGTATCAGTATTATTATTATTATTATTATTATAGTGCTGAGTATTGATGTGGTTGGGCTGAGTGATGTGGTGGTGTCCCAGAGTGATGTGGTGGTTTCCCCGAGTGATGTGGTGGTGTTCCCGAGTGATGTGGTGGTGTCCCCGAGTGATGTGGTGGTGTCCCTGAGTGGTGCCCCTGAGTGATGTGGTGGTGTCCCCGAGTGATGTGGTGGTGTCCCCGAGTGATGTGGTGGTGTCCCTGAGTGATGTGGTTGTGCCCCTGAGTGGTGCCCCCGAGTAATGTGGTGGTGCCCTCGAGTGATGTGGTGGTGTCCCCGAGTGATGTGGTGGTGCCCCTGAGTGGTGCCCCTGAGTGATGTGGTGGTGTCCCAGAGTGATGTGGTGGTGTCCCTGCCCTGAGTGATGTGGTGGTGTCCCCGAGTAATGTGTTACAGGATGATGAGATGAGTGCCACTGAGCTGGTTAGTAAGGATAATCAGCACGCAAAGATAACTTAGTCTTTCTTTATTTAAAGGGTGATGAAACGAGAAGCATTGATGTAGGTAACAACACCCTCGGCACGGCCGCTGAACCGAAGGCTGTGATTGGTCAGGACCGTCGGGACCCTCTAGCGCTCACTACTTTTGTTTGTTCTACGAAAGCAAAGTATGCAGGTCGGATATAGAGCAGATGGGACAGTTTCCCTCTTTCTACATCTGTGTTTGGGCGAGAGTAGGGGCGGGCATTGATGGCCTCCTTGCTCACATTCTGTGGGGAGTTAACCACTGTTAATGGCCCTTCCCCATATTATGATTCTCTTCTTCAGCTTGGAGTGAAGGGGTCCTAATGTCAAGGTGATCAGTTAATTCTTCCTCGCAGGGGATTAACCAGATAGCGCTTTGAGCTTTGAGGGAAAAATAGGTTCATTTTTGGCTGTATGAAGAGTTCATATTATAGTATAAGAAACTTATTTACAGTAACATAAAGTCGGATTCCTTAAACTTAGAGCAGTCTGCAGACACATGGTGAATTATCTGGCGACAGTACACGTACAAGAGGTGGGCGAGGTTTAGTGGATATGCTGAGCCTAGTGTAAAACTGCTGATTCACTAGGCGCTCTGTAGGCACTGGAAGCAGACGCCGGATAGTGACTGTTTGACAGATGAATTTGGAAACTTGAGCTTTAATCCCGGCATGGTGCTCCGCACACTGTGTGATACTGGGCACATTCTTTTACGCTTCGGTTCCGCTCTTTGCCAAGGAACAGCAGCTCTTCGAAACGGGCGCAAATCTGGTGATTGGTGCTAGATGTCAGTCCGTTTACTGCTGGATCGTATGTCATTCCCAAATTCTGAAAATGTGGCCCAGCGGTTATTATATGTAAACTAACTGAACGAGCCAGTGCTTGTAACCCTAAACTTGCTGTGTGATCTTAGGCACATCGTTAGAACGTAAAGGCTTTGAACCAGTCTTTGTAACAATATTACCCGACTCAAAGGTGCTAGGTTATCCCATCTCGCAGGCCCCACAGGTATGCCTGACGAAGGTGTGTTGTATGCATGCTCTCTCTCAGGCGCACAATCTCCCGGTCGCATCATTAGCTCGACATAAGCAGTGACTCACACAGCCAAGGCAAACTAAAAGCGGCAACTGTCACTTAAATGAATAGCACAGTTACTCTTGAACCTTCCATCGACTTCCCTCGTATGAGTCATGTTATTTTTATAATAAAAATACGCTTTTATATAATACTGTTATCAGCCCCCAAACATAAAAAAGCGTAATTAAGAACACGAAGACTCCCAGACTAAAAACGCTAACTCAATGTTAATTCATTTTCTGAAAATGTACTTGTGGTCGGACCGAGTGATAAGCTCCTAGAGTGAAATACATAACATGCCAATGTTATTACACTTTAAAACGAATGCGTTACCATAATAGATCATGCCTTCCTTTAGTTCTACGTTGCACTTTGTTGTAAACAAGCCGTAAGCGTGCACATCCCGAAACCGGAAGTTCAGGAGCGTCACGCCTGTCGTGGGGCGGGACTTCCGTCTTCTGTGAGAAGCCGGCGCCCACGGAGTGGCTGGCCCAGAGGAGCAGTGGTGACGCGGGGCTCCCATGCCTGAGGAAGAGCCCCGCGGTGAAAGCAGAAGTCAGGAGTAGCGGCTGAGGCTGCTGATGCGGTAAGTGGGGCTTAGTTGTACGGGGGAGGCGGCGGGGGTGTGTGTGTGTGTTTCTGTGTGTGCGCGCACGCGTTTGTGTGTGTCTGTCTGTCTGTGTCTGTGTGTGTGTGCGTGTGTGTCTGCCTGTGTGTGTGTGTGTGCGTGTGTGCGTGTGTGTGTGCGTGCGCGTGTGTGTCTGTGTGTGTGCGTTTGTGTATGTGTGCGTGCGTGCGGCCGGCCTAAGTAACGCTGTGTGCGTGTGTGCTCACGCCGTTTATATGTAAGCGCGTCCACAGAACCCATTCGGCTCGTGCACCGGTCTGTACCACTTGGGAAGCAAGTCAGTAACAAAAGATCTCGCTGGCGACAGCGCTTTCGCGCTGCAACACCAGCGAGACCTAAAAATGGTGTGTGGGATTCCTCTGCCAGCCTGCTGTCTATCCTTATGTTTGAAAATACAGTATACTTAAAGGAGGAATCTATAATCCTGAACAGTCAAATGTTTGAAGGACTCCACATAAAAAAAACAAAGCGATGCTCTGTTTTAAAACGCTGAGGCCACTGAAGCATGGAGGAGACTGGAAACACATAATTGGGCCAGAATTGTGGCTACATCAGACACCCACGCCAGCTCATAGCGTGCTCACACAGCTTGCCTGCTGGCACGCGCAGAGGCGACCGGAAGGGTTCCGGCCCCCAGCAATGGTAACATCGGTTAGCCTGCCGACCTGCCGCCCTCCAAAGATATATCGAACTGTTCTTTAATTAAATGGGATTAAAGCACACAACAAAGTAACAAGATTTATTTATTTATTTAATGCAATTTTATATAGCGCGAACTTTACCCGAAGGTGTCAGAGCGCTTTACATAAGAACCAGTTGCACAACATAAGGACTAAGGATTACATGCATTACATAAAAGATACAAACAGAAAAAAATTGCAAATGTACAAGATGTAAAGTCACACGAGGAAGAGATACACACCGAAAGAAAAATTGCAAATGTACAAATAGTACAGTCACTCAAGGAAGAGATACGAATGTATATACTCTAAGAGTCACATAGGAATGGTAGAGAGTAGAAAGGTCTACGGCATATACTAGGGATTACAGTTTTCTCTATATACATAAGGAAGGGATACAAATGAATATACTCTAAGAGTAACATAGCAATGGTAGAGAGTACAAAGGTCTATTGCATATACTAGTGATTAGAGTTTTCTCTATATACATAGGTATGGGATACAAATGTATATACTCTAAGAGTCACAAAGGAATGGTAGAGAGTACAAAGGTCTACTGCATATACTAGTGATTAGAGTTATCTCTATATACATAGGGAAGGGATACGAATGGATATACTCTATGAGTCACATAGGAATGGTAGAGAGTAGAAAGGTCTACTGCATATACTAGTGATTAGAGTTATCTCTATATACATAGGGAAGGGATACGAATGGATATACTCTAAAAATCACATAGGAATGGTAGAGAGTACAAAGGTCTACTGCATATACTAGTGATTAGAGTTATCTCTATTTACAGAAAAGCAGAGTTCCATTAAGTTGGGTCGGAGGGGGGATGCAGTCACAGCCCCAAGGGAGGGTGGGAGGGATATACGGGTATGGAGAAAAGGCAAATGAGGAAAGGGAACAAACATTTGAGGATCGTCAAGGGGGAAACAAGGGAAAAGTGTTAAAGGACGAGGGAATGGGCAAGATGGCGGGTCAAGGTCCAGAAAAAGGCGGCCGAGAGCAGCAGCAAAATGGCGGCCAGGACAAAAGAAAAAGTAAAGAAGTCCAGTAGAGTACATAGCATAGTTTCTTTCCTTCATATGTGGCTGCAGGGCTGCTGCCTGGGTATGTTGCGGAAGGGGCTGCGGTGTGCCAAGCAAAAAAGGCCGGGACTGGAGGGTAGACATGTCCAGGGTTAAATCCTAGGGCCGCCATCACTCACTGCAGGCTCCGGTTTCTGGAGTGTGTATGCTCTGAGTCCGGTGGCCATCTTGGGGCCAGGCAGCACTGGTAGAGGAGCAGCTGCAGCAAAGGAGAAGGCTTGGTGAATTCTGCCCCTGGCTGGGTGGGCAAGTCAGGGCATAGGAACCTTGCTCACCTCCTACTCCCCCACTGCCAGCAAAGCATAATCAGGGCCGGTTTCAGGAGCTCACCGAGGTGTGGGCGCTATTTTGAAGTCAGGCACCGCTATTCCAGGCAGGCCTCCCCGGAAGAGTATGCTCACCGTAGCTCAGATCCCAACAGAAGGGCCGCTTCTTCTGTGGACAACAAGCAGCATGTGTCCCCCATATGTACTCACTGCTTCACAGGTCGCACCAAGCGGCCTGCCTCTGATGGGTTAAATTCCCCGCAGCTCCTATGTATCGCCGCTGGGCACGACACGTGCTCCCCTCAAGGCATCAATCTGCGGTGCGCCGCAATCACCAGGGGGTCTTCTCCCTGTACCCTCCGCACCGCCACTCAAGCTGGCTAGGAAGCCTCGGACTGGTCGCTGTTGACTGTTCGCTGGCCCGCGCCCCTGCATCGGAGGATTTGTTCACCCCACGTCTGGCGCCGGATCCGTCCTGCACCCTCCGATCAGTAGAGGGGGAGCCGCCGCCGCACCAGGAGTGAATTGTGCGCCCCCCTCCCAGAAACTCTGGGGTGCTTCCTCCCGAGGGCTCAGTGTCGAGGAGCCCTGTAAGAGGGTGGACTGCTGGATGTCATTCTTCAAAGGGAGGTTTACTTAACAATCCATCCTTGCCATCTGTTTCAGAGCAGAAAGCCCTGGGGAGGGGCAAGAGTGCTGTGTGTGCAGCGGCGCCGTAGCCAGGGTGCTGCGGGCCCAGGGTGCTGCGGGCCCGTTAGCAGAATATCAGGAACACCCCAGTGCTGAACTTCAGGACCATGTGTGGTCACATTATTTGTTTAGTAGGCAAAGGGTAAATTAAGTGATGTATGGTTCCTATGATGAGAGGGAATCACATAATGTCCCCACAGGCAAAGTTGCAAAGAGACACCGTGCAGGCGCGCGCTCACGGCGAAGCAGCGTTCACACGCATAGTATACACAGAGAAGTGCGCGTGCGCAGTGCTGCAGACACAAGCTGGGAAAGCAAATACTTGAAGCACGCTCTGCACCCCCTGGCCTTAAACCACCCCAAATATGATCTCAGAAGTGGAGGAGTTGAGACCCCGAGTCAAGCGTGGGCTGGGATTTCAAAAAGCGGCGGGAGGAGGGGAAAGTAACACAACAGTAGGGAGAGCGAGCTAGAGGAAGGCGGAAAGAGCAACAAGGAACTGAATCAGCAGAGGAGGGACAATGAAGCGGGAATGAGAAGAATAGGAGCCATGGACGGAATGAAAGGGAGAACGAATGACGACAAAGGGGAGGAACAAGAGAGCGCAGGGAAAGGCAGAAAGATGGAGGGGTGTAAGAGATGGCGTAATGAGTGGTGAAAGGAACAAGGGAGAGCATACAGGGAGTGGTGTGAAAGGGATCGCGATCATGAGTAAGCGCGGTGAGCGATGCGCTAGATGAGCATGACGAGGAAAGCCATATGGCGCCTCTGTTCATAAGCCCGCGCCCGTGCACATGCAAGCAAGCTGTAGGCTGGCCATGGTAGCATTTTTTGAAGCCCTTACTAAAAGTCTCGCCAGACCAGCGTATGTGCTGGGTCAGGCGAGACCTAAAACGGGCCCACAGTTGCAAATTGGGACAGCAAAAATATGCTGTGATAGTTGTTATGCAAGGTCAGACAGACTGCATGGATTTGTGCTTGCTGAAGGCAATGATTGTGGTAATATTGTGAAATCAACCGAAAACATTGACCCCCAGACAATAAAAAAGCTAAAAATAATGCAACACATATTGACCTTCAGGTCATCCCTTCTAGCACACCCTGATTGGCCTATAGGCCAGTTTGACCCTAAAGGGCAGTTCCTGTTAGCCATGACTGAGGTGTATCAAGGACTCGCCTGCCGATAAAGCCTTCATAAGGGGGCAACAAAGTATGTCATACTGCAGTCTGTTTTCTGCAGATGGAGCGAGATTCACTACAGAGAAATATTCCTTTTTGCCTGAGGCACCAAGCTCCTTACACTGTATCTGTGTGTAATCACAACAGCATGTTTTGGTGCTTATGCTGGCGAAGCGGGGTGTCTTGCATATTATTTTGTAGTGCATTGGGAGAGCTGTGTGAGTACTAGTAGCAGTTGATTTTGACAGAAAGACTGGGATGCATTGGCAGAGCTATGCGTGATTCTTAGGAATGGAATGGCAGAGGGTGCTGCATGCTAATATTGAGGTGCAGTTGAGAACTTAAGAACTAAAATAGTTGCGGTGGGGAGTTAGCTGCCAAGGCAAAGCTGCATAAAGGTCCCAGTGATGAAGAAAGGAGTTCTTTGCTCTCAATACAGTAAAAATGGCTGAATGGAAGTACGCATGGGTTGGCAGGAGACAGAATTCATTCAATGGAGTGCCTTTGCTTGGTTTGATGTACTTCCATTCACTAGTTTTCAAGAAACTAGCGGTAGAAAGGATTCTCAGAAGTTTATGAAATTCATGTTACCTGTCAATCATGTAAGAACTATTTGGACCATTAGTTCGCAGAGAGTCGACGAACATGATATCAGACAATTCGCATATATACATTTAAAAAATGACTTAGATATTATTAGATGAAGGAGTTCTGCCATTGTCGTTTACGGATTAACAGATCCAAACTAGGGTCCACGATCCTGGAACAATCTAACTGGCTAGCCACAACCTGGAGAAAAATGTTGTGGCCGCCATCACAAATATCATAAGAGGCCAGGAGATGCATCTCCGGACTCGGGTGGTGAGGACCCAAAGTCTATCTGTCTGTCATATACATGCAGATGTGCAGAGTGTAATTAGCGCAGTCAAGTACCACACATCAAGCGTTAAACTAATGCATTTTATTGTGGTGATCCCTGCATTATCATGCATTTTTTTGTGTCTGTTTCCCACCTAGGTGCGTTGAACCTGGTACAGCAGCGCGGCCTCAGAGAGACTCTGATCTATGGGGGCAGGGCTGGGCCAAAGAGCCGGCTCCTAGTCCTGCAGGGCGAAGTGGCAGGGCGCCTCAGACTGGGACTGGACTGAGCAGGATCTCGTATATGGAAGCACCTGTGCCATTCATCAATGCTGGACTGTGCTGGTGACCGTCCTGACGCTTTCAGAAGCGGTCGCTCCCTGCTCCAGTGGTATCGTTGGCTGCTCTGTGCTACTCGTGTCTGCTAGCTGCTGCTTGTCTTAGCGCTAGAGTGCTAGAAGCATCATCGAGTGTTTATATTAATTAATTGCTAGCTGCTGCTTGTCTTAGCGCTAGAGTGCTAGAAGCATCATCAAGTGTTAATAATAATTAATAGCGCTGTACAGATTATAGCACTGTTCGGATTCTTATGCGCAAGCCCAGTTGTTGTGTCTGCTAGCTGCTGATTGCCATAGCGCTTAACTGCTAGAAGCATTATTGAGTGTTTGTAATTGTGTGCCCCATCTTGTTCCCAGTTTCACTTTACCGGCCATTTTGTTGTTGTTGTGCCTCGGAGCCAGTCCCCTCCGCCCCGATCCCGCCTCCCAGCTGATCCTCCCTCCCACTGACTGTATAGCCTGGCCCTTACCCTCCGAAGCGCTGTGACCGTCCTGACGCTTTCAGAAGCGGTCGCTCCCTGCTCCAGTGGTATCGTTGGCTGCTTTGTGCTACTCGTGTCTGCTAGCTGCTGCTTGTCTTAGCGCTAGAGTGCTAGAAGCATCATCGAGTGTTTATAATAATTAATTGCTAGCTGCTGCTTGTCTTAGCGCTAGAGTGCTAGAAGCATCATCGAGTGTTAATAATAATTAATAGCGCTGTCCAGATTATAGCACTGTTCGGATTCTTATGCGCAAGCCCAGTTGTTGTGTCTGCTAGCTGCTGATTGCCATAGCGCTTAACTGCTAGAAGCATTATCGAGTGTTTGTAATTGTGTGCCCCATCTTGTTCCCAGTTTCACTTTACCGGCCATTTTGTTGTTGTTGTACCTCGGAGCCCGTCCCCTCCGCCCCGATCCCGCCTCCCAGCTGATCCTCCCTCCCACTGACTGCATAGCCTGGCCCTCACCCTCCGAAGCGCTGTGACCGTCCTGACGCTTTCAGAAGCGGTCGCTCCCTGCTCCAGTGGTATCGTTGGCTGCTCTGTGCTACTCGGGTCAGCTAGCTGCTGCTTGTCTTAGCGCTAGAGTGCTAAAAGCATCATTGAGTGTTTATAATAATTAATTGCTAGCTGCTGCTTGTCTTAGCGCTAGAGTGCTAGAAGCATCATCGAGTGTTAATAATGATTAATAGCGCTGTCCAGATTATAGCACTGTTTGGATTCTTATGTGCAAGCCCAGTTGTTGTGTCTGCTAGCTGCTGATTGCCATAGCGCTTAACTGCTAGAAGCATTATCGAGTGTTTGTAATTGTGTGCCCCATCTTGTTCCCAGTTTCACTTTACCGGCCATTTTGTTGTTGTTGTGCCTCGGAGCCCGTCCCCTCCGCCCCGATCCCGCCTCCCAGCTGATCCTCCCTCCCACTGACTGCATAGCCTGGCCCTCACCCTCCGAAGCGCTGTGACCGTCCTGACGCTTTCAGAAGCGGTCGCTCCCTGCTCCAGTGGTATCGTTGGCTGCTCTGTGCTACTCGTGTCTGCTAGCTGCTGCTTGTCTTAGCGCTAGAGTGTTAGAAGCATCATCGAGTGTTTATAATAATTAATTGCTAGCTGCTGCTTGTCTTAGCGCTAGAGTGCTAGAAGCATCATCGAGTGTTAATAATAATTAATAGCGCTGTCCAGATTATAGCACTGTTCGGATTCTTATGCGCAAGCCCAGTTGTTGTGTCTGCTAGCTGCTGATTGCCATAGCGCTTAACTGCTAGAAGCATTATCGAGTGTTTGTAATTGTGTGCCCCATCTTGTTCCCAGTTTCACTTTACCGGCCATTTTGTTGTTGTTGTACCTCGGAGCCCGTCCCCTCCGCCCGATCCCGCCTCCCAGCTGATCCTCCCTCCCACTGACTGCATAGCCTGGCCCTCACCCTCCGAAGCGCTGTGACCGTCCTGACGCTTTCAGAAGCGGTCGCTCCCTGCTCCAGTGGTATCGTTGGCTGCTCTGTGCTACTCGTGTCTGCTAGCTGCTACTTGTCTTAGCGCTAGAGTGCTAGAAGCATCATCGAGTGTTTATAATAATTAATTGCTAGCTGCTGCTTGTCTTAGCGCTAGAGTGCTAGAAGCATCATCGAGTGTTAATAATGATTAATAGTGCTGTCCAGATTATAGCACTGTTCGGATTCTTATGCGCAAGCCCAGTTGTTGTGTCTGCTAGCTGCTGATTGCCATAGCGCTTAACTGCAAGAAGCATTATCGAGTGTTTGTAATTGTGTGCCCCATCTTGTTCCCAGTTTCACTTTACCGGCCATTTTGTTGTTGTTGTGCCTCGGAGCCCGTCCCCTCCGCCCCGATCCCGCCTCCCAGCTGATCCTCCCTCGCCCCTCCCCTCCCCACCACTATCCGCATATGACAGGTGCTTCTGCGCGCAGCGGTCGAGCCCCATGCGCGCCGAAGGTGCGCCAAAGGTAAGCCCGTCTACGCCCGTCCGCGCCTGGACCCTGCCCAGCGCCAGACCCCCTGGCCCCCGCAAAACCCACTCCGCCCGCATAACGTACGGCGCCGCCACCCTCCTAGCCCTTAACCCCAGACGCACGCCACAATGCTACGAAGCTGCCCCAGGACATACCCACGGTCCCTTCGCCTGCCACTCCTGCAAGTTCGCCTGCATCAAGACCCACACCAAATCCACTAACTCCAAACACAGCTCCGACTCTAAACACCTGAAGTGCATCCTGCTGAACACCCGCTCGGTCCACAGACACGCCACTGAACTCCGGGACCTACTCGACACTGCTTCACCGGACATCGCCTTCCTTACAGAAACCTGGATGAACGCATCATCAGCACCCGACATCGCCATAGCCATCCCGGACGCTTACAAGATCACCCGAAAAGACCGCACTAACCAAACGGGAGGAGGCATCGCCATCGTCCATAAGAACACCATCAGAATCACGACCAGCTTCGAAGATAACCTTGCAACCGCCAAACACCTCCACTTCCAGATCCACACCGACTCCAGGACCACACTTAGAGGCACCCTCATCTACAGACCACCAGGAACGCGTAAACAATTCAGCAAAGACATCACTGACTTCATCAGCCCACACACCCTCACCTCCGAGAACTACATTCTACTGGGAGACCTCAACTTCCACCTGGAAAAGAATAACGACAGCAACACCACCACCCTTCTGGACAACCTGGCCAATCTCGGACTCAAACAACTTGTTGACACCCCCACCCATATAGCCGGACATACGCTCGACCCAAGCTTCACCTCCAGCAAGCACATCTCCTTTGATCACACCACAGCTCTCCATTGGACGGACCACAGCTGTGTTCACTTCAGCTACAAAACTACCTCAACCCACAACCCACCACAACCTATTCCGCGAAGAAACTGGAACAAAATCACCACCGACCAACTCCTCACATCGCTCAAACAAAACCCTCCCGCCCTCTCATCAGACCCAAACCAAGCTGCCACCAAACTCAAACAATGGATCACTCACAGCGTTGACGAATTAGCACCCTTGAAAAACCACCAAACCAAACAGGGTCACAAAAAGGCCCCCTGGTTCAACGATGACCTTAAGAAATCCAAGAAACTATGCCGTACTCTCGAGAAAACATGGAGAAAAAACCCAACCACTGACAACCTGACCACCTTCAAGACAGCCACCCGCAAACACCACCAATTGATCCGATCCACCAAGAAATCAGCATTCAAGGATCGACTCGACAACAACGCCCATAACAGCAAGGAACTATTCAACATCGTCAAAGAATTTACCAACCCCACCGCAGCCTCAAACAACATTACTCCCTCCCAAGACCTCTGCGATTCGTTATCCTCTTTCTTCTACAACAAAATAGCCGACATACATAACAGCTTTGAGAACATTTCCAATGAACAGTCCACTCCACCCCCCTCCGAACCCAAACCGCCCTCTAACAACCTTAGCGCCTGGAACCCAATCACCACTGAAGACACCATCCGCCTAATGAACTCCATCCATTCAGGTTCGCCAACCGACCCCTGTCCCCACCACATCTTCAACAAAGCAGACTCCATCATCGCACCCCATCTCCGTGATGTCATCAACTGCTCCTTCAACTCCGCTACCTTCCCAGAAAGCTGGAAACACGCCGAACTCAGCGCCCTCCTGAAGAAACCCACAGCAGACCCCTCTGAACTTAAGAACTACCGCCCCCATCTCCCTCCTCCCATTCCCTGCCAAAGTCATTGAGAAAGCCGTCAATAGCCAGCTCGCCGCCTTCCTTGAATCCAACAACTCCCTCGACACCTCACAGTCCGGCTTTCGAGCCAAACACAGCACCGAAACCGCCCTCATTGCAGCGACAGACGACATCCGAACGCTTATGGACAACGGAGAAACAGTTGCCCTCATCCTACTCGACCTCTCCGCTGCCTTCGACACAGTCTGCCATAGCACCCTCATACAACGCCTCAGCAACATCGGCATACAAGGAAAAGCCTTGGACTGGATCATCTCGTTCCTCGCCGGGAGAACCCAGAGAGTCCGAATCCCCCATTCAAATCAGAGGCCACCGAAGTCATCTGCGGAGTACTGGAGTTCTGGACTTTTTGGTACTGTCCAGAAGTGTCAGGGACAACACCCGAAGACCCCTGAGTTCTACCTGTCTCGGTGCACAAATAAACAGAAACACGGGCTTCTCGATGGTGGCGTCAAAGACCAAAGGTTTATTACTGCAGGGACACAGAAGTCACAGAAACTACACACGGGCAGATTCTAGGAGCCTGTTCGATTTGTACAAAGTGGGTTGCTCCTTAAATACAAATTATTTAGCTTGGGGCAACATTCTTCACATGCTAGTACGTTTCTAAACCTTCATGTCCTAAACAATAAATATTTGGCGTTACACAGGGATCGTCAACAATATCTGATGTCAAAACATTACAAACGAGGGGTTCCCACTGTTCCATCATAATCCCATGTCAACTTTTCATTCAAGAGCCGGACCGCCTCATCGTAAATTTCGTTACCTCCCCCTAATAAAGGCCCAGGAGGAAAGGAGCAGAGCCAGGTGCAGAAGATAGAAAAGCAGGATAAGAGATGTTTGTGGGTCGTAAATGGGCAAGGCTACCAGCTTCGGCCGCCTAATCATGATAAGGCCAACGAACACGAGAACCAGTATAGCAGGACTGGCCTCAGGCTGGGGAGGCAGCTTTTGTCGAGTCATGCGGCCACAGCGTTTCTGTCCTAAGGTGCACATGTCACTAGCAAGGTGAATCGCCGGCTAAAGCTTACGTGTCCTTAAGTGAGATGGGTTGATCAGAGGTCACTGTGTGTCCATTGACTATGTGAGGGCAAGAATACAAAATGGCTGCCATAATCTAAAATGGATGCCATGGGTGAATCAGAAATGTGTTTATAACAAGAGTGCTCTTGCTCGTAGCATAGCGAAAACACCAGGATATGCTAAATGGATCATTTGCGGTTCACTGGTACCAAAATTATGAGTTTACGACAATGTTGAAAACACGGGTTCAAATCGTCACGGAACCTCAGACCCTCCTTTTGCCCTTACATAGGCAATTACTCAGTCTATATCAGAGTCTATCTCGATGTTCATTAGGTCAGTGATATGTTGTTGTATCATCATCCTTTCTCGTACCTTGTCTCCAAACACAGGTGGTTTTCTAAAACAGGTTGCAGCACAGAGGCTACACAAAGCGGGACCACATTGGATAATAAGGCAGCACGAGAATAGGAATACTAGGATAATACCAACGACCATCAGAACCTTCCATCCCCACGCTGATAGTAGAGTCCAAAGCCACTCCATTAATGACCAATTTCCCTTGTCTACGTGAATAGAGTCGGAAATCTTGTGTAGCTTAGAGATCGCTTCGTATACAGTCGGAGCATTATTGGGTATAAAAACACAGCAGCTCGATTGGATCATTCTGCATACCCCACCTCGATCTGCAAGTATTACGTCAAGAACCATACGATTCTGCAACGTCATGAGACGATCCGCCTGGAGCTCAGCTGTTAAGTTACTAAGGGCACCAGCAGTTTCTGTAATAGTAGATTCAACTACCCGTGTTAGCTGACGTAGATTTCTACTATTGGCCATAGGCCCCCAGAACAGAAGGAAACCTTTGAAAAAGTCTCCGGCTCCCTGACCAGCGGTATCTTCTTTGCTGAAAACACCTCTTGCTACTCTGGTCTTGTGATAGTCTGGGGAAGCCGGGTATGTCGGAGGCAACAGTCGAGCAATATAACATGAACCTGAAAAGTCAGCAGGCAGCCATGTATATGCCCTATCCTGACAGATGAAGTAGGTACCCTTAGCAGTTAAGAAGGCAGGGGAGGAATTTGACGGATACACGTAAGTCTCAACACAGTCACTCCTCCCTAGCCGAGCTCTTGGATTTCTCCCATTACCTTGCAAGCAGAATTGACCTCGGTGAGGTACGACCCAGACTGGAGTTGAGCTTTTACGCTTGCTTTCACCCAAACTAATACTATACTCCGTAGAATTCCAACTCAGATAAACCCGTAGTTCATCTCTAGGGACAGATGGGGAGTTATTGACGTCTTTAATCATGTCAGTTATTCCCTTTATCAAGGCTTTATTAACGGATGTATACTTAGCGGAATGTGGAGGACGCGGGGATAGGTTTCGAGAGCATAGACGAATACAGTTTGGAAGGCCCGACATGATCCATTATAGCTAAAAGGCAAGACCAGATAGGGAATGCCTTTATCCATAGTGTGTGGTATCAAACCACATACCCAGCAGTCTGTTGTGTTAACTACCAGTTGGTGTTGATGCAAGAGTTGTACAAAAGTGTTATTTATAAATTCCGAGCGTCGAGCTTGCTCATGTTCAGGGAACGAGTGAAAAGAATGATAAGAAGCAACAGTAGAAGAAACAAGATCAAGGGGAGGTACTGTAGTTGTTATCGGTGCAAAAATTAAATGTACACCAAAGACAATTCCACCCACCAACGTTATTAAAACAATCAAAAATGTAATTGCACATTGCATCAGAAAACATTTGTTATGAAGAATCTTGTAGAGTCTATTTCTGCGAACATAAATTACATTCTCTCGGTGCAGCTCAGGAAGCTCCATCTTCTACAACCGCTCGCGACCACTGATGATATGTACGTAGTTGAAAATGCCTCTATCAGCCCTGGGAGTTCCTAGAACTAACAGAAAGACCGACCTTGTGTCTGGCCCCCGCAGATTCAACTAGGCACAAAGCCACGACCCTACGGCTACCCAGACGGCAAGGTAATTAAAACAACATAACATACATAGAAAAATACAAAATATTAGCAAACTTCCTGGCTGGAGGCAATGTATCAAATTAAAATATGAAAAATAGGCAGTTTCCTGCTTTATTAGTTCTTAGAATGGGAACGTAGGTTGTATCTCAATTTTCCTGGAGTTGTTTGATCCGGAAATAGTCTACTTTCAGCAGGGGTTACAATGTTCGAATCCGCAGATGGCAAATGTTCGTTTGATGCAGAGGATAAGTGTTCAGTGTTCAGAGGAGCAGTTTCAGAAGGGGAGCCAGAGTTCGGTGAATCAGTAATCAGTTCTGCATCGCTGAAAGGAACGTATCTAGGAACTGGTTCGGTTTCAGAGGCACCAATTCCTTTTCTCACCCAGTTATCATAAGGAAGTGGAAGGGGTACACGCTTAGCATGTGTCGCGTGGACCCAATTCTTTCTGCCAGCCACACGTATAGCAGTCCTTGTCGCCAAAAGAACTTGAAATGGTCCGACGAACTTGGGTTGGAGATTTCTGGTCCGTCCAAAGTTCCTAATGACGACTTGGTCGCCGGGCTTCAGCTGATGACCTGGACTTTCCGGTGGCTTTGGTAATGCATCGAAAACCTGTTGGTGAATAAGACTCAATTTAGCAGTCAAGTCAAAAAGGTAATCAATTAGCATTGGATATTCCAGTTGTTTGAACTCTTTCGGTCTAGGTACCCCCCAAACATTTGCAGGCCGACCGAACACAATCTCATAGGGGCTAAGCCCTACTCGAGAATGTACAGTCACTCTTGTGGATAACAGGGCCAAAGGTAGTGCGTCTGGCCAGGACAAGCCCGTGGAGGCTTGTATCTTAGCCAGTTTCAGCTTGAGGGTGCCATTGTAGCCTTCGACTAAACCAGCAGACTGGGGGTGATTCGCACTGTGAAATTTTTGTTTAATATTTAAACCTGCACACACACACTGCATAACTTTCCCTACGAATTCACTTCCGTTATCTGACCATACAATCCGTGGCATACCATACCTGGGGAAGTATTCCTTTAGAAGGATTTTGGCAGTGGACAAGGCAGTATTGTCCTTTAGTGAATATGCTTCGATCCACCTCGATCTACCACTAGAACGTACTTAAGGTTGTTACAACGATCCATGTGAATGAAGTCTAACTGAATCACTTCGAAGGGGCAAGAAGGAGGAGCAAAGTGACCAGCGGGTGTGGGGATTCCCTTGCCAGGATTATGCATCAGGCATATCATGCAATTTCTCACCACTCTTTCTGCACATTTACTAATTCCATCATTCTTCCAGACTGGAGCCAACATCTTACAAATCCCTTTAGAACTGATGTGCGCTGCTCCATGCGCCATCGTTACCACCGCAAGCACATACGCATCAGGCAACATCCAACGCTGCTGTTCCGACAAATCAATCCAACATCCATTCGAGTCCAATTTACCCGTATTCTCTTTCCATGCGAGCTTTTCCTCTACAGTCGCTTCTTCCTGAATTGCTTTCACACTTTCCACTGTGTCCTCACACATTCCTGATTCAGTAATACATCTTGCAGACGTTGCAACATACATTCTACTCATCGTATTCCTAGCTGTCTGTTTAGCGGTCTCATCAGCAAAAGCATTTCCACGACCAACATCATCCGTGATTGCTCGATGAGCACTGCACTTCACAATCGCAACTTCAGTCGGCAAGGTTAGAGATTTCAACAAGTCATTGACTAGCTGACCATGCTGGATCTTAGTCCCATGGGACGTAATGAAACCTCTTTCCTTCCACAAACGGCCAAAACTATGCGCTACGCCGAACGCGTACTGACTATCTGTGAACACATTCACTCTCTTTCCCTTAGCTAAAACACACGCTCTCGTCAATGCAATTAATTCTGCAGCTTGGGCAGAATTCTGACTCACTCTTGCAGTCTCCACAATCGTACTCAAAGTCGTTACTGCGTAAGCAGCTGTTACATCACCATTCTCCAATTTAAAACAAGACCCGTCAACATATAACGTGCCATCTGGATCTGATAATGGAGTGTCTTTGAGATCAATCCGTCCCTTTGTCTCTTCCTCGGTTCTGAAACAACAGTCATGAGGTTCAGAATCACTCGACTCCTGACCAGTCGGCAACAATGTTGCTGGATTCAATACATTGCATCTTTTAATCTGAATATGACTTGCTAGCAGTGTCAGCTCATAGCCTGATAATCTAGCACTGGTAAGGTGTTGTGTCTTGGTTCGGTTCATGAGCGTGTCCACGGCGTGAGGAACCATGACCACTAGCATGTTGTTCATGACCAAACCAGCAGATTGTCGAATGGACGCTGCAGCTGCTGCTGTAGCTCTCAAGCAACTAGGCAACGCTCTGGCTACCGGATCTAATGTTGATGAAAAATACGCACAAGGGCGTTGTTTATCACCAAATCGTTGCGTCAGAACACTCAACGCGCAACCTTCTCTTTCGTGGACATAGAGTGTAAATGGTTTACTGTAGTCGGGTGTACCCAATACAGGAGCTGAACACAATGCATTTCGTAACTCAGAGAAACTTTGCTGACATTCGGCAGACCATGGCACCGGACTCGGAACACCTTTTCCAGTCAAGGCCACCAATGGTTTTGCCAAAAGAGAAAAATTTGGGATCCATTGCCTACAGTATGAGGTAATACCTAAAAAGGCACGCACTTCTCTCTGTGTGCTAGGAACATTCATCTGCGTAATTGCTTTTATTCTCTCTGGGGTCAACCTTCTTCCCTCCTTTGACAAGAGATGACCTAGGTAGGTCACTTCTTGACAACAGTATTGCATTTTGGAAGGTGACACCTTGTGATTTAAATTAGACAAATGATGCAATAGGGAAATTGTAGCTGCTTTGCAAGTTTCCTTGTCATCGGCAGCCACTAGAAGATCATCGACATATTGCACTAAAGCAGAACCAGGAGGAAGTACAAAGGAATCTAACTGACTCTTTAATGCCTGGCTGTAAATGGATGGGCTTTCACAATAGCCTTGTGGAGCACGTTTAAACCTGAAGCTTCGTCCTCCTAAAGAGAAGCCGAAAATATCTCTGCTTTCTTCGGCTATCGGAATGCTGAAAAAGGCATTCTTCAAGTCGATAACTGAAAACCATGTGGCTGTAGCAGGAATCAACGTTAACAATGCAGTAAAGTCTGGAACCACAGGAAACTGTGGGATCACAATTTTGTTAACCTCTCTAAGGTCGATTACAAACCTATAGACTGGAGGCTTTGAAGGATCAGTGCGTTTTAAAATAGGCAGTACAGGACTGTTACAGACATTTCCTCTAGTTTCCTCTATTACGTCTTTCTTGATCAAATCTTGCACGATCAATAAAAGCGCACGTTTACCTTCACTAGAGATCTTGTATTGTGGGATTCGTGGAAATTTGACATTTGCTTTCAAAGTGACTACATATGGTGGAATTTCCAAAAGACCAACGTCGTTAGGACCAGTCGCCCAAAGAGTATCAGGGAGAGAACGCAGCTCCAGTGGGAGCGCATCCATTGACAAGTACATCGGGGAGATGATTCTCTTACCCAATGTAAGCTGTACTCCTGCCGGAGAACAGTACAAAGTCGCGTACAGGCGTTTTAACAAGTCTAAACCAAGCAGATTTTCATTACAACCAGTCATCAAAATCAGGGGTGCTTTCAATTGACGAGGTCCAACAGAAATAGACAAAGGACCAGATACGGGGTTGTGAACAGGGGCGCCTGTAAAACCTGCTGAAACATTTGTTAAGCCAGACAAAGGTGCGCCAGGGAGTTTTGCATGTATGATAGAACTTTTTGCTGCACCAGTATCCAACAGAAACGGTTCGACTACACCTGATGTTGCTACTGCGACATAAGGCCCACTCTGATCTACTGGAACTGATACTACTCCCTCTCTTTGTCCATGGCTGTCCTAGTACTCATTTTGCTGAAATTCCTCACTAACTTCGCAGTAGTCTTCAACGTGATACTGTTGAGATCTAGTAGGTTGGGCAGACTGTCCGTTTCGCTGATCAAAATAATTAGAAGGGCGATCATTCGTTTGTGGAGGCATAGCACCTCGTCCTCGACCTCTAGAATTTTGCGTAGAACCACCACGACCTCTCTGAGCTGCTGCAGCATTATTTTGTGCTAGTACTGGACACTCATTCTTATAATGACCTTCCTTTTTTGCAGTAAGCACACTGATTCCATTGGTATTGTGGTCTCTGAGAACCATAGTCTGTCCTCTGATATGGCCCTTGCTGTGTATTTGTCTGATTCGTGCGGGGCGGATATGCCTGCTGCAAAAGAACTTTAGTTTTTAAATCCTTTGTTTTCTCATCGGACTTTTCCTTCTCTTCTTTATCCCTATTTTCATAATACTGAGCAGTTGCAAGTATTTGCGCAGTCGTAGAGACAGCCCACGCACTTTCAGAATCTTTTAATTTATTACTGAGCTCTGGTAACAGATTGTGCACAAATTTATCAACAAATAATCTCTGTCCTCCTTCCGTGCTCATATCCTGACCACTGTGATCTACGAAAGTTTCTTCAAACCTTGTGAAAAAGTCGGAGACACTTTCGTCCTTTTTTTCTGCCTGCAAGCGGATAACTTGTCCCAGTTAACGCGCAATGCTGGCATCAGAGTTTTCATTAAATCGATTATTCTACCAGGCAAATCAGCAATTAGAGGTTCGGGTTTAGAACCACCTATTTGTTGACCATCTGCCGCTATTATAGCTGCCCAATCACCACCTAGGGCAACTGGATGATTTTCTTTACGAATTTTAGCCCAAATTGGTTGTGGTACTACATTGCCAAATAACATGTCAATGTCCGCTAAATTCATTACGCAAGCTTCAACTGTTTGCGCCAATTCTTTGTAGTATCCAGCTGGATTTTTACGCGGATCTGGCAAAGCCTGTTTTACTGCTAACACTTCTGCTCGCTTCCACGGAATATGTATCCACACTCTCTGGAATTGGGCCGGAGCGGCTGCAATACCCTGGGCCGCATCAGCTTGCACAGCTTCGCGCCAAATTGGAGGAACTTCTCTCATAGGATATTGACGACCTTGTTTCGTACTACGTTTGTCCAAATCTCTTGGTGAACGAAGGGAAGGATCGAATCTAAAATCTAAAATTAATTCCATTGCTTCTTTTATCTCCTGACCAACTATCATACTTGCAGCAAATTTTTGTTGAACTTGGATTAATTCATCCGGTACCTGTTCAGATTCGCTCTCTTCCCATTCTTCACGTAAAAGGGAACACATGACATCAAACACATAGCGCTGTGTCGGTTCCTTCCATTGCATGAATGTATCTAATGCATCTCGTACATTATAACTTCCAACTTTCGAAATCCACCTGAGGGCAGTGGAGTCTAATATTCCACGTTCTTCACTACTAGGAAGCTGACTACGTCTCTGAACGGAGTCAGAGACAGGACTCCTAATCGAAGTTTTGTAAAAGGGAGATAGAATATTAGTGACAGAATCAGTGATTCTCCGACGAACAGAAAGCGGAGTCATATAGCTTGCAGAAGTTTGGAGCAGAGTAGTAGTAGGGACAGAAGAAACAGCAACAGTAGGGGTAGCAGGCAAAGTAGCTTGTGGTACAGGCATAGGCAGAGGAGCTGACAACCCTGGAAGAGGGGGTGCCGGAGGGACATTAATATTGACCACAGGAAGTACAGGAGCTTGATTCAGGGGAGCAGGAGCAGGTATACCAGGCTGTCCAGCAACCGGTAATTGAACATTCGGTAAAGGTGGAGCTGTAGCACCCTGTGCATACGGTGGGGGTGACCTCAACAAGTAAGACAACAGGGGATCCTTTTCAGGGTCCTCTACTATCTTAGCTGTACTCGATGGCAAGGCAGGATAGCACTTGTCTATCGCTAAATTAAGCTCTCTATTGGCCACCTCCATCGCTTTCTCAGATTCATTGAGTTGCAGCTGCTTGGCAGACTGTTCTAAAGTCAACTCCTGCTCTTTTTGTTCTTTCTTTAACTTCTTAGTTTCTCTCTGTTTGGATTCTTTTCGCCAATAACGGAAAGAATCAAACATTGCCGGCCGGGCTTTCTTCTTAAACAATTTCATTTCTAAATTATCAAGAATTTCGGGTTCAAAACTACCATGCAGTGGCCAACTAAGGGCACCATCTTTCTCTGTGTATTGGATCCACACCTCATTATAAGATATAGGACCCACACCATGTTTACAGTACAGATCATAAAGAGGAGTTCCAATCGGAGGAACCAAACATGAGTCCTCCAACCGGGAATCCCTGTTGCAACCAAAACACGACAACATACAATTTCTCCGACTTACCATTTTATAAACTGGAACACAGAACAGACACAAACAAAGGTGCGCACTCGAACCAAGAACTTAGGCCTACCAAAGTGAACAATTGTATCGATACCCAAACTAAACCAAATGATTATCGTAACTAGAACAACCAGTGATAATCTTACAAAACCAAACCAAACCAAGAACTAAAAGGATTATCCAAACAGGAGCAAACCCTTACGAAGTAACCAAACAGCTAGCAACCACTTAATACTTAACTGAGGTACTGAAGACGTCACCAAGGAGAAACCCGTCTCGTCTCGCCGTACTAAGGTCTGCACCTCGGGTCCAAGACAGGGCGACAGTCAAGGCAGCGGACCACTGCAGCCGTCCGAACGGGAACCCTCGTGGAAGAGAACGTCGGGCCACTTTTGCGATATGCCGGGATCGATGAAGTGGGGCGCCTCCCTCTGGAATCTTCACACAAAGCTTCTCGAACTCTTCAGGCTTTTGGACCGGTACCGAATGACGTCGCCCCACGTTGGGCGCCAATTGGAGTTCTGGACTTTTTGGTACTGTCCAGAGGTGTCAGGGACAACACCCGAAGACCCCTGAGTTCTACCTGGCTCGGTGCACAAATAAACAGAAACACGGGCTTCTCGATGGTGGCGTCAAAGACCAAAGGTTTATTACTGCAGGGACACAGAAGTCACAGAAACTACACACGGGCAGATTCTAGGAGCCTGTTCGATTTGTACAAAGTGGGTTGCTCCTTAAATACAAATTTTTTAGCTTGGGGCAACATTCTTCACATGCTAGTACGTTTCTAAACCTTCATGTCCTAAACAATAAATATTTGGCGTTACACAGGGATCGTCAACAATATCTGATGTCAAAACATTATGAACGAGGGGTTCCCACTGTTCCATCATAATCCCATGTCAACTTTTCATTCAAGAGCCGGAACGCCTCATCGTAAATTTCGTTACCTCCCCCTAATAAAGGCCCAGGAGGAAAGGAGCAGAGCCAGGTGCAGAAGATAGAAAAGCAGGATAAGAGATGTTTGCGGGTCGTAAATGGGCAAGGCTACCAGCTTCGGCCGCCTAATCATGATCAGGCCAACGAACACGAGAACCAGTATAGCAGGACTGGTCTCAGGCTGGGGAGGCAGCTTTTGTCGAGTCATGCGGCCACAGCGTTTCTGTCCTAAGGTGCACGTGTCACTAGCAAGGTGAATCGCCGGCTAAAGCTTACGTGTCCTTAAGTGAGATGGGTTGATCAGAGGTCACTGTGTGTCCATTGACTATGTGAGGGCAAGAATACAAAATGGCTGCCATAATCTAAAATGGATGCCATGGGTGAATCAGAAATGTGTTTATAACAAGAGTGCTCTTGCTCGTAGCATAGCGAAAACACCAGGATATGCTAAATGGATCATTTGCGGTTCACTGGTACCAAAATTATGAGTTTACGACAATGTTGAAAACACGGGTTCAAATTGTCACGGAACCTCAGTACCACAAGGATCATCACTCAGTCCCACCCTCTTCAAAGTTTACATGAGTCCCCTCGCATCCATCGCGCGACATCACAACCTTAACATCATCTCTTACGCTGACGACACCCAGCTGATCCTCTCCCTCACCAAAGACCCAAACACCGCCAAAACCAATCTACACGAAGGAATGAAAGAAGTAGCCGAGTGGATGAAAAACAGCCGCCTAAAACTTAACTTAGACAAAACGGAAGTCCTCATCCTAGGATCATCCCCCTCTGCCTGGGACGACTCATGGTGGCCATTGGCCCTGGGCACGGCACCCATACCTACGTAACCTAGGCTTCATCCTAGACTCCTCCCTCTCGATGACCAGACAAGTCAACGCTGTCTCATCCTCTTGCTTCAACGTACTTCGCATGCTCAAGAAAATCTTTCGTTGGATTCCCACCGAAACAAGAAAGA
This sequence comes from Lissotriton vulgaris, assembly GCF_964263255.1. Lineage (NCBI taxonomy): Eukaryota > Metazoa > Chordata > Amphibia > Caudata > Salamandridae > Lissotriton > Lissotriton vulgaris. The sequence continues at coordinate 1,865,028,804 of NC_141693.1, read as the reverse complement.
CTGTCACCCAAGCACTGGTCACTAGCCGACTGGACTATGGAAACACCCTCTACGCCGGAACCACAGCCAAATTACAGAAAAAACTCCAACGCATCCAAAACGCATCAGCCAGACTCATATTGGACATCCCGCGCCAAGCTCACATTACCGGTCACCTGAAAGACCTCCACTGGCTTCCCGTTAACAAGAGAATAACGTTCTGTCTCCTCACCCACGCACACAAGGCCCTTTACAAACTAGGACCCAAATGCCTCAACACACGACTGTCCTTCTACACACCCACCCGTCAACTAAGATCCTCCAATCAAGCCCTCGCCGCAGTTCCGCGCATTCACAGATCCACCATGGGAGGAAGATCCTTCTCCTACTTGGCGGCCAAGACCTGGAATTTTCTCCCCACTCACCTCCGCCTTACACAGAACCACATTTCCTTCAGAAAGGAACTTAAAACCTGGCTATTCGATAAATAATGCACCCCCTCCCCCAAGCGCCTTGAGACCCTCTGGGGGTCTTTGCGCTATACAAATTCCTGAACTTGACTCATCCCGCACAGGTATGTGAGAATAAAGTGGGGCTGTCTCCGGCCTCTTATTCAGCTCCTATGAACTGCCTTCGCTACTGCGGGCCTCCGATGCAGGGGGACCTAAGCAATCAGACCTTCGCTACTGGAGTGCCAGATTCATAAACTAACTTCCTATGGGAACATTTATCCCATTTGTTAGGGCATGGCCTGGAGGCATTACCACTCACTAGGTAGGCGCAGGCACAAATGTGGCACTCACATCACAACACTTTTTGGATGTGAGGAAGAACAGAAGAAGACTGGACCTGCTGTCTGTGACCTGAAAGGAGCCCTGAAGGACTGGACCTGGGCCATAAGGTAGACCTCTTGTTCAAGCTGCAGGGATACCCCAAGCTACAAGAAGTCTTCCTGGAAGTACCTATCTGACCAGTGGCATCTGAACTTATCCTGGACCCTGCTGTTGGCCTTCGCCTGACACCCTGCAAATCTCTGAGTGCCTTCAGTGAGGTCCTGGGGGTCTTTAGAAGTTTACTCTTCAGGTGGACTGGGACTAAGAAGACTAAGTCAGAAGGTAAAATCTTTGACCAGGATGAACCTCTGTGTATTTGACTCACGGTTCATCACAGTCAGGCTCAACCATGTCTAGGTCCCAGTCTACCGAGACCATTAACTCTCATGGGCGCTTTGCACTTTTTGGCACTATTGCTACTTAAAACTTTAAAAAGTCATATCACAGTTTCCATAATGATTTTTTTGTCATTTTGTTGAATAAATTTTACTCTATATTTCCAAGTCAGTGTGGGATTTTTATAGTTCATTTTGACTTGATTGAACTTTTGTACTGCGTAAATATTTTACACATTGTCTTAAGTTAAGCCTTTCTGCTCTGTGCCGTAGCTAACAAGAGGTTGAGCTCGGGTTAAATGAGTGACTTTGAGGGTTCACCTTGACATGGGTTGTGATTATTCCTTGAGGTGGGTAGTCACACACTCCAAATAATCCAATTTCGTACATACAACCAAATGATAACGCCTAAATATAGTTCTACTACAAGTATGAACATGTTTTCAAACTATGTGCTGGCCCTGCACAACCAAGCTCTTTTTAGGTTTTGCTTGGGCTAGCGCATGCACTCTCTTGGAAGACATTTTGCTTGCTCAGTGTGGGCTTAGAGCTCACTCATTGCTTACCAATGGCTGGCTTAATTTTTACTACAATTTGGTGCCTCTCATTCATTATAGCATGCCCATTTCATTTCTTCTCGTGATTGCCCCCCTCTCCATTAAAGCATGGCTGCTTGCATCCTTCCACTGATCTCAATTTGGGAGCCACATTTTGCTTTTGCTGAAGATCTCTATGAGAGTGCACATGTTTTAGAGTGGTCTCCCTCATGTATGTGGTGTTTCGGGCCCTAGGCCCACATGATGTACAAAATGATAATACAGACACTAAGCAGTGGAGTACTTGAACTGGCCCAGGGCATGTGCTCCCTGCCCCTTTTATTAGCAGGGTCACCTGACCGGTGATGCCTGTGATGGATGGTTGTTGGTGTGAGTGTACAAACAGGCAGAACACTAGAACATGTCCAGCAGGACACAATATCCCTCTCAAACTTTAATGAAAAGGAAACAAACAAAAGTCCAAACTATGAAGAAGACAAAACAACAATACACCGCACCAATGAGTCTCTTCAGGTGATCTGCTGGGCGGTGTTAGAGTTCTGGACCATCCGGTCAGGAAGCTTTAATCCACCTCAGCGATATTCTTCAGACCCGCCTAGTCTCACGGTGTTGGTGTCAAATATCGGTGCATCTGAGGTGGTGGTGGAGTCCACTCTGGAGATCCTGCAGGCACTCAGGTTCCAGTGGATGACAAACCTACAGCTATGGAGGATGATTTTGGTGGATGAGGCCTTTCCTTGGAGGCGACGTACTAGATGATCTTTCCAGCTCCTGACAGCCCAGAAACTTCAGACTTGTCTCGCCTGCCTGGACTCCCCTCTCACCTTAGTTTCCTGGTGGGCCTTCCTGCCGTGTTGCCATGGGAAAGTGTGGACTGGGCGTGCCTCGTGTGGGCCGCGCAAAGGCGTTGCTGAGGAACTGCCAACAGAACCAGAGCCAAGTCACTCATGTAGCCATAAAGGTGGTGTCTCAGTCTGGCTGTTCTCCCCATTGGGGATCAAGTTCCACACCTTCCTCAGGTGGTCTTTGGGTGAGCGGTCTTCATCTGTGACCTCCGTGCTTCCCGGTGTCAGTCATGGAGCTGCTGCCAATGCATCTCTCAGGTTCGGATTCCCCTCTCACAGGAACTCCGTTGAGGCCCTTGCCCCTGGATTACCACGTGACTGTGTGGGCTGTGTGGGCCTTTCGTAGGCCGCACTGAGGGGTCGCTGCAGAACTCCCAAGAGGGTCACGGCAAAGCCTTGTGTAACCCCAAGGGTGGATGGCCCAATGGTCGGGCATGCTCTTCTTCGGCAGGCTTCAGGTTTACAGAGACACACATAGGGTCCTGGGAGGCTAGCGTCCCACAGCACCTGAAATGCCTCGTAGATCTCTTGCTGTCTTGAGCGGTTAGATCCCCTCTGGTGGTACGATGCTCCTTTGATGTTTTTGGTGATAATGCACCGGGATGATGATCATGATGATATTTTTTTTCAGTGGGCAACAGGCGGTGATCTCTTGCTGGAGGTTATCTTGTGGCTTGCTAGCGGCTTACGGTTGGTCCTCCCACAAATCTGTCTCCAGTGACGTCTCTGCACCTCGGTGGCTGGCTTGTGCTTATGAACACCTTCTCCAGTGCTGGCACGAGTCCTCTGTCCTGTAGCTTTCTCCTTTCCTTCTTGTGTGCCTGTAGTGGTTGTTTGGCCTGTGGCGTTGTGCCACTCTCCTTCCTTTCTTCGCGGAGTGGCGTCATGCCTTGTAATGTAATGTAATGTGTCTTGTAAAGCGCACTGCTGCCCTGAGGCGTCGTGGCGCTGTAGACCGCTGGGGAACCCGTCCTGGCTATCCCTGTGAGATGGTCCCTACTGGGTATCTCCAAGGTGAAACCAGGCATCCCCGGCGAATGTGGGGGGCCGTTGTATAGATGAGGCAAGCTAATGCCCAGAGTTGCCGAGTGTGATCCCTGGTTAGAGTAGGCACCGAGGCGAGAATTATCGAGTCTGCTGACCCTGGTCCACGACCCTGCCTCGTCGGGAATTGAACCCTGGTCCCGGGCCGTTCTCTGCTTCCAGGTCTGCCGCCTCTAACCAGTGAGCCACACCACTCCACCGCCTTGCTCTTCTTTCGACCAGGTTCGTCACCAGGATGTGGTGTCATGCCACATGTCTCATGTTTGTGCCACATGGACATCCCTCTGGCCGTTTCCGGTTCTTGTGACAGTCTTTCTTTCTCTGTGGACCTGTTGCAGGTCTGTCCTGTGGGTCGGACTTGCTTCTTCCTCTTGAGGTCCTTTCACGGGCACCATCCTCTCCTCAGGGTTTCTGCGATGCTCCTCTTCTCTTCACTCGAGGGTGTTGTGCTTGCGCCTCAAGGCTGCGCCATCATGGCGCTTGATCTAGCCTCCATTCAGGCATACTTGGCAGAGTTGGTCACTTTGAGTGCCAGGCTCCATGCTTGCGGTGCGATGCGGCATTCGGCCATGTGTCGCCTGTCATTGGAGCACATGTTGTGGTGGCGGTTGGCCACGTGGAGTGTGCGATTCTCCTCTTGCCTGTCTTGGGTCACTGGTGACCCCGTCTTGAGGCAGTGTGAGGGAGAACACTCTGCTGTCTTCGGACCACTGCGGGGCTACGCTGGTGCAGTGGAGGTGAGGAGGCTCTCTTTTCTGTGTAGATGTCTCTTTCTCCTGGGCACCTGCTCGTGCTGTCGGGTCTGCTGGTGCATCCTTCTGCACACTTCTGGCTTAGTGCGCGCTGTCCTCTTAATGGGCACCCTCTTCTGACAGTTGGCATGCCCTTCTTATAGCTTGCGGTGGTGTCTGTTTACCACTGGAAGCGTGTTGTGCAATTTCCTTTCTTGTGGTGGTGTCAGACAGCCACTGGGGGATGCACGTTCAACGAGCATCTTTCTTGCGTCTTCATGGGGATTGGTTGCCCTCTGTCTTCTTGCCTTCTCTGGACGTTGCTTGGCCACTTCTCTTGGCTGGGGTAGGTTTTTTTTTGCACTTCCCAGGGGCTCTCTCTCTGGCTGGTGTTCACTGTCTCCCCCTTCCAAATTATAGACTGTCCACAGGGGCAGGAAAGTCTCTCCTTTCCTTATATTTGGTGTGGGTGCGGGGCACGCACAGCTTTTGGCTTCTTGGCCGTCACTTATCAATGGTTTGCAGTCTCTCTTCACCCCCTTAGGCAGTGCACAATGGGGGTGGGGGTGTAGCGATTACTTTCATAGGTTTTTGCTGCTTAGGGGTAGGGTCTTTACAGGCTTTTTGTGTGCTTTCTCTCACTTCCAGGTACTCGCCGCACTGGTTGAGGATTAGATCCCTGCTGGGGTTGGCCTTCTTTCATGGGGCACAGTGTGCAGTCAGCACCAGTCTTTACTGCGCTTCACAGCCTCAGTTCTCATTGAGCAAGCGGGTGGGGGTGCAGAGATGCCCCGGTTTGCAGCTGAGTTCACAGGGAGTAGTGCATTTCTGGAGGCGTGGTCGCGGGTACTGCTGGCCTTCTTGAGTTGGGGCTCGTATACTGCCCACCTACTGTTGCTCTTGCAGCTGTGTTCTGGCCTAAAGCGGTGGGGCCCGTTGACCATAAGGTGGTGCCTCAGTCTTCAATGAGGCCACAACAGTCTTTGCTAGTGCAGCGGGCCTCGTGAACATTGCTGGTGTGGCGGTGTTCCTGAAGAGGCCTCAGGGGGTACCCTTCTGCTCACGCTTCGGGTGCCCGGCTGACCTACGCTCTTCTCTCGGACAGGCAATTGGGGCAGTGCAGTGTGGAAACCGATCGGGTAGCTGTAGCCGATTCACGCCAGCGAGGCAGTTCACTCGGACGTCCGTGTCCTTGTTGCTCAGGGTGCAGTGTAGGCATGCAAGCACTAGGTGGCCCTGCACTCTGATCTGCTCTCCCCAGGCTGCGGGGGTCTCTCCTGCACTTTCGGGCCTTGAGGGTTGTTGAGAGAAGCTGGTGCTGGGCTTTGCCTGATGTCAGGGCTTCGTATGTGGCTCCTCTTAACTGGGGCAGCTAGGGGTGAGCAAGGCAGTTTCTCGGCAACAGGTATTGGGGGTGAGGACCCGTTCACCGGGTTGCTGCTGCGTCGCCTTCACTTTGCCCTCAGGCGCTCATATGGTAGAGGCTGTGGTGCTCGGCTCCAGTCTTGAGCTCGGGGGACCGCAGGCATTCAGAGGCAGTGGGGCTCACTAAGGCTCTTTTTTCTTGCACTCTACTGGGCCACCGTAGCGTGAGCCCCCTCTTCACATCTGCGTGAGTGCTGCAGGAGCTAGACCAGTGAGCATGGTCCGATGGCGTGTTGCTGGGCCGCTGTGCTTCGCCACTCGGCCAACGCCTCAGGCTGCAACGGGTAAGAGGGGGAGAGGCGGGTTGTACAGCGTCTCCCTATAGCCGTACATTACGGGTCACAGGGCCTCTTGATCGCAGCAGTGACTGCCTGGGCGCAGCTGCGGGCACATTGCTGGCATAGCAGGGGGAATAGGTGCTCTCACCGGAATTGGGTAGTTGCTGCGCCATAAGTGGATCCCTCGTGGGGAGTGCTTTTCCCCTCCTGTTTCTACTGGAGCCCATAGAGTAGGAGACAGTTATTGTGTCGCCTCGCTTGACCCTGGTGTTTGTAAAGGGCAGGCGGAGGAGGAAGGGGAGGGTCTGGGGAGCAAGAAACGGAAAAAGCAGTACAAGGATCGCACCAAGAGAATAAAGAAGTAAAACACAGAGCTCCCGTGAGCGAGTCTAATTATTGGGGGGGGCGAACGTTTCACTGGCGACGAGGGTGGGATCCTGATGAGCCACCACTTCTACCCCCTAGCTGCGGGGTCATGTACGGAGCGCGTAGCTGAGGACCGACCCATCCAGCGTGCCGACCAAGGAAAGAGAGCGCGAAACGCGATTGCAATCGCGCTGAGGGAGCGCGCTGCTCGAGTGTCACACCAAAGGACTGGAGCAACATCAAAGGGTGAGTCCAAAGCAGTGACTACCCTTACAAGAGGCAGCAAGAAAGTTTAAGCAAAGTGCCAGGCAAAAGTACCTGTGTCTTCCTCGGCGGCCATCTTGAAGTCAGGCATAGGATAGCATCAGCTCCTAACACAGCGGCCATTTTAAAGTCAGGCAGTTATAGAAACCTTCAGAAAAACATGCAAATTAATAGAAATAGAGCCGTGCTCAGCCAGTTGAGCCTGTATCCTTGCTCAAGATGTCAGTAGAGCCCGACACTTCACGTCCCTCGGCCAAAGGATCCACCCAGAAAGCCCCGCAGCCGAGTCCAATGCTGCTGGGAGTGTCATACCTACGCCCGCCAGAGCCTCTAGAGTTGACATCTGGGAACAGCATGGGGCCAAATGGAAGAGCTGGGCTGAAGATTTCGAGGACTTCATGACGGGGTCCCAAGTGCAAGACTCTAAGCAAAAGCTGATCGCCATGCGAAACTTAATAGGAAAAGATATTGCACAGATCATCAAAAAATTGCCTGCTGCCAGTGTCACCTCATATGAAGATGTGAAAGGAGCTCTAGATCGGAAGTTCCTCCACAAACGAAACTTAGACTACGAGCGGTATACATTCAACCTTGCTTTGCAAGAAAAGGACGAGTCAATGTGTGACTTCATTGCTCGCATTCGGTGTCTCGCCCGATATTGTGAGTTTGACACTTTCAACACTGAAGATACGCTTCGACTGCGTATTATTGAAGGATGCCAGTCCGAATCGCTACGCCACCGATTGCTAAAGAAACACTACATGCTTGAAGAGATAGAGGAACTTACCCGCATTAACGATCAAGCAGAAGACCACGCCAAGAAGATGGAAGCCAGTGAAGAATCGGGTTTTAGAACCCAGCGGCGCCAGGGGAAACGCACATTGTCTTCGGGTTCACCTGTCTTAGAATACAGAGACACGGGATACTTCTCGGTGACGTAAAAGACCAAGTTTATTGGCTGCAACCAGGAACAGAGGTCTACGAAGCACAACACGGGTGGTTCGCTAGAGACTGCACAAATTCATAGAGCGAAGCATCGTCTTTTATGCTAAAAATAACGTTCCTGGCTAGCATCAGTTACATACAAATGAACCAATCAGATGATGACATTTCAAACATATCGTATGACGACAAACCCACTTTCCGTTGTCCAGCCCACCAGAAATGACAAGGGAAAATCCTACATTCCTGCTCGGACAGGCCGGACGAACCCATAATAAAAGGCCTCAACCCAAATCATAAATTAAGCCATAAAGGAAGGAACAGAAACAGATGAGAAGCAAGATAGAAGGGTGTGTGCATGTACCATAAACTCAGCAATGTCCTGCTCTTTGATCTCTATCTGACCAGCTGCCTAACAAGGAACTGGCTCAACGAGGTCAGCCTCGGGCAAGGGAGTCAGCTCGTTCAGGTCACACAAAAGTCAGCTAAAGGTGTATGTGTCCCAAGGACTCATTCGGCCGTAGTCATCGGCCTATGTGAGGGCAACCACAAAATGGCTGCCGTACACAAAATGGAACCCGAAGGTTCGAACGAAATCCCTGAATACCTAGTGTTTCCAGAGATCGATTATGACGAAAACACTCGTACATGCCGCACTCGTCATTTGCGGTCCGCTGATATCAAAATCGTCTTTATGCGACGACCTTTATTGAACAGGTTCAGAATCACGGAACCTCGGACCCTCCTTTTACCCTTACATAGGCAACAAACCCAAACCCATGTCAGTCTGAATCCAGGTCTATATTCATCAGATCATCAAGATGTTGCTGTAGCATCATCCTATTACTTAGCAACTCTCTCTGGACAGGTCTCCTTGCACACGAAGTAGCACAAAGGCCACATATAGCAGGAGCACACTTCACACAAAGACAGAACAGGAAAAGGATAGCTAAGATCATCCCAATGACCATCAGAATCTTCCATCCCCACGTGGATAACAATCCCCCAAACCATCCCATCAACGACCAATCTCCTTCGTCTATATGTACAGACTCGGAGATCTTATGTAGCCTGGAAAAGGCTTGGAAAACTGTTGGAGCGTTGTCTGGAATGAAAACACAGCAGCTCGATTGAATCAATTTGCATACCCCTCCTCTATCTGCAAGTATGGCATCTAACGCAACTCTGCTCTGAAGAGTCATATGGCGATCCGACTGGAGCTCAGCAGTCAAATTACTAAGGCAGTTTCGACTATGGTGGACTCAACCACTCTCGTCAACTGTCGAATGTTCCTGCTATTAGCCATAGGTCCCCAAAATGGCAGAAAACCCTTCAGAAAATCTCCCAATTCTTGTCCTGCGGTATACCCTTTACTGAAGACACCTCTAGCAACTCTCGTCTTGTGGTAATGTGCTGCAGCTGTAAATGTGGGAGGCAACAGGAATGAAACAAAACAGGTGCCCACAAAATCAGGGGGCAACCATGTATACGCTTTATCGTAACAGATGAAATAGGTACCCTTAGCTGCTAGGAACGATGGGGAAGTCTGGGACGCAAAAACATACGTCTCAGTGCAAACACTCTTCCCTAACTGAGCTCTCGGATTCTTGCCATTACCTTGCAGACAATACTGACCCTGATGGGGCACTGTCCAAATCAGAGGGGATCTTTTCGCTCGCTAGTTAACACTCAGACTAACTCCATATCCAGTAACGTGCAATCCAATGTATGCTTGTGTCTCATCTCTCGGGATAGTCTCATAGGAACTAATTCCTCTAATCATGTCGACTATACCCTTGACTAGAGCACTAGTCTTCGGACTATCTTTCACAGAACGTTGGGGATAGACTCCATGAGCATAAATGAACATCGTTCTGTATGCCCAGACAGAACCATTATAGCTTAAAGGCAAAACGAGGTAAGGAATACCTTTATCGGTAGTATGGGGCATAAGGCCACACACCCAACAATTAGTTGTGTTCATTACTAGCTGGTGTTGGTGCAGAAGCTGAAAAAGGAATTGTTAGCAAATTCCAGTCTTCTAACAGTTTCATGTTCGGGCAGAGGGTGAAAAGAATGTGAAGAAACAGTAGGAGGAGGCATAGGTTGTGTAGTGGGCATGAACGTCACTTGAAAAGAGAATGTCACATATCTAATTAAAAACATCATTAAGCTAAACAACATAAACAAACACAATATTAAAAAACGTTTTCTGCTCATAACTGTACATATTTTGCTCTTGAAGCTCATTCTTTCAACAGGTCTCTCCATCTAGAAAAACTCCATCCTCTAATCATGCTGCTCGCGGCGGTAGGGTGTTCCGTGCTAAGGAATGCGTCTGTCAGTCTAGGGAAACGCCCTTAGACCAACCAGAACCGTCGACCTAATGTCTTCGGCTTGCACTCCAAAGACTTGACACCGTGACCCTACAGCTGAACCCGGATGGTGGTTCGAAAAACAAAAATCAAAATAGTTCCTCGGAGGAGAGCTTAACCTTAAAAGTCAGAAAAGAAAGAATTTATTTCTTTATTTGTCCAGCGACTCTCGGTCGCAAATTATAACGCTCTTTGCCAGGCAATGTCTGTTCTCGGAACAAAAGTTCAGGTTCAGAAGTGTCCAAACGATTCGACAGAGGCACAGCTTCTTGCAAAAGATCGTCGCTTTCTCGTTCAGTGTTAGTTCCAATCAAACGGGCATCGCTAAAAGGCAGAAAACGAGGCACGGTTTCTGTTTCAGAGTCAGGAAGTCCTTTCTGGACCCACCGGTCGTACGGCAGAGGCAAAGGAGCCCTCTTACAATGTACGCCGTGGACCCAGTTCTTTTTACCGTGCACTCGTACTGCGGAACGTGTGGCCAAAAGTACCAAGTAGGGGCCAACCCAGCGGAGCTGCTCGTTCTTGGTCCGCTGGAAATGTTTAATTAGGACCCATGATCCAGGTTCGATGGCGTGTCCTGGATCTTCAGACGCTTGTGGCAGTGTATCATGAACCTGTTGGTGCAAAATACGCAATTTAGCCGTCAATTCGTACAGGTAATCAAGCAATACAGGATGCTCTATCTCGCTACATTTTGTCGGCCGCGGCACTCCCCAAATATTTGCCGGGCGACCAAACACAATTTCATAAGGACTAAGTCCCATTCGCGAATGCACAGTCATTCTTGTGGACAGAAGGGCTAATGGCAAGGCATCTGGCCATTGTAAACCAGAGCTCGCCTGAATCTTGGCTAGTTTTAGCTTAAGGGTGTCATTATAGCACTCAACTAGACCAGCTGATTGGGGATGATTTGCAGCGTGGAACTTTTGACGGATTCCTAACCCATCACACACTCTCTTCATCACTTGACCCACAAATTCACTCCCATTGTCACTCCAGATCATTCTCGGCAAACCATACCTAGGGAAAAATTCCTTAATAAGGGCTTTCGCTGTGGACAAGGCAGTGTTATCTTTCAAAGGGTAAGCTTCCACCCATCTCGAAAAAAAGCAAACAACCACTAACACATATTTCAGGTTATTTCACCTCTCCATGTGGATGAAATGTAGCTGCAAAGCCTCGAACGGATACGTTGGATGAGCAAAATGACCAGCTGGAGTTGGAGTTCCCTTACCAGGATTGTACATCAAACAAACCATACAATTCTTAACCAAATTCTCTGCACACTTAGGAATACCAGCATTCTGCCATACTGGAGCTAACAACTTGCAAATCCCTTTCACACTGATATGAGCCATTCCATGAGCCATCGTAACCACTGGAAGTACATACGCATTGGGTAACAACCATCTCTGATGCTCTGACAACTCAATCCAACGACCATTCGAATCCAATTTACCCTTGCTTTCTCTCCATTCATTCAACTCTTTCTCTGTAGCTTCAGCTTGGATGGATTTCACACTCTCAATCGTATCTTCCCACATACTTCTATCCGGAACCCATCTCGCCGGACCCGCAACATACATTCGACTCATCACATCTCTTGCAGTTTCTTTCGCAACTTCATCTGCAAACGCATTACCACGACCAACATCATCAGTAACTTTCTTATGCACACTGCATTTCACAATCGCAACTTGCAACGGCAAAGTAAGAGATTCAAGAAGTTCATTCACCAACTGATCATGCTGAATCTTAGTTCCATGCGAAATCAGGAACCCACGCTCTTTCCACAAACATCCAAAACTATGAGCCACACCAAACGCGTACTGGCTATCGGTATACACAGTCACTCGTTTTCCTTTCGACAACACACACGCTCTTGTCAATGCAATCAACTCTGCTGCTTGCGCTGAATTATGTGGGATACGTGCAGCTTCAACAATCGTATGCAAAGTCGTAACAGCATATGCCGCAGTCGTATCACCATTCGGAAGCTTAAAGCATGAACCATCAACCCATAAAGTACCATCACACTCTGGAAGAGGAGTGTCCCTAAGATCTATCCTCCCTTTCGTTTCTTCCTCTGTCCTAAGGAAGCAATCATGCTGTAGCTGGATTCAACATGTTGCATCTCTTTATGTGCACATGACTCGCTAACAGTGTCAATTCGTTACCCGACAACCGAGCACAAGTTAAGTGGGTATGCAACCGTTACCACGCAACTTTTACAACGCATACTGTTACAACGCACACCTTTACAACGCAGGATCCTTTACAACGCATGACATTACATTGCAGATACTATTACAACGCATGCCATTACAACGTAAGTATAGGTAAGTATATCATTTTATTTAACCTTTTTTTTAATTACCAAAATATTAAAAATAAATTAAATAAATTAATTAAAGTAATTTTATATATAGTTTGGGTTTTGGGGTACAGGGGTATTTTTAGTGTTCAGGGCTGGGTTTGGGTTTTGGGGTACAGGGGTATTTTTAGGGTTCAGGGTTGGGTTTGGGTTTTGTGGTACAGGTGTATTTTTAGGGTTCAGGGCTGGGTTTCGGTTTTGGGGTACAGGGGTATTTTTAGGGTTCAGGGCTGTGTTTGGGTTTTGGGGTACAGGGGTATTTTTAGTGTTCAGGGCTGGGTTTGGGTTTTGGGGTACAGGGGTATTTTTAGGGTTCAGGGTTGGGTTTGGGTTTTGTGGTACAGGTGTATTTTTAGGGTTCAGGGCTGGGTTTCGGTTTTGGGGTACAGGGGTATTTTTAGGGTTCAGGGCTGTGTTTGGGTTTTGGGGTACAGGGGTATTTTTAGGGTTCAGGGCTGGGTTTCGGTTTTGGTGTACAGGGGTATTTTTAGGGTTCAGGGCTAGATTTGGGTTATGGGGTACAGGGGTATTTTAAGGGTTCAGTTTTATAAAAATACTTAAATTAAATTAAATAATTTTATTTTAGTCATTTTAATATTTATTATAAAAAGTATAAATATATATATAATTGTAAAATTACAATGACATTTTTTTAAATGTATTTAATAAATAAAATTAATTATATATTTATTAATTACATTTAAAAAAATAATAATATAATAATATAAAAAAAATAATATACTTACCTATACTTACGTTGTAATGGCATGCGTTGTAATAGTATCTGCGATGTAATGTCATGCGTTGTAAAGGTATTCGTTGTAAAGGATCCTGCGTTGTAAATATTGCGTTGTAATGGTATGCATTGTAAAAGTATGCGTTTTAACGTCATACATCCGTTAAGTGCTGTGTCTTGGTACGATTCAACAAGGTATCCACTGCATGTGGAACCATCACAACCAATGTACTATCCATCACCAAACCAGCAGACTGTCAAATCGTAACAGCCGCTGCTGCTGTAGCTCTCAAACAAATCGGCAACACTCTAGCTACCGGATCCAAAGTCGACGAAAAATAAGCACATGGACGTTGCTTATCGCCGAACTGCTGAGTCAAAACTGACAATGCACATCCCTCTCTCTCATGGACATAGAGTGTAAAAGGCTTACTGTAGTCGGGAGTACCCAACACAGGAGCCGAACACAACGCATCGCGTAGTTCTGAAAAGCACTTCTGACATTCGTCAGTCCAAGGAATAGGATTTGGAGTATCCTTAACAGTAAGAGCTATCAAAGGCTTCGCAAGCAATGAAAAATTAGGGATCCACTGTCTACAATACGACATAATACCCAGAAAAGCACATACTTCTCGCTGTGTCGTAGGCACACTCATTTTCGCAATAGCTTGAATTCTTTCTGGGGTCAGTTTCCTTCCCTCCTTCGATAAGAGGTGACCTAAGTAGGTAACTTCTTGTCGACAATATTGCAACTTCGAAAAAGAAACCTTATGATGGAAATCAGTAGGCATGAGCGGATTTTGCGGATTGGCAATCCGCGAATTTGCGGATTTGCGGATTTGCGGATTGCCAAAATCCGCAAAATCCGCGAATCCGCGCGGATTTTTTTTTTTGTATGTTCGCACGGGTTTCTGCAAGTTCGCACGCGTTTTGTACAATTTCGCAAATTGCGAAATTGTACAAAACGCGTGCGAACTTGCAGCAACCCGTGCGAACACGAACAGAAAGAAGCTCCTGGTCACAGGAACAGCACGGGGATTGCGCTCATGAAAGTCAAGGATGCAAAGGCCTCTACCCAGCATCACAGCTGATTTTCCACGGTAGATTTGGGAAGAGGCACACCTGTCCAGCCACGAAGACGCTCATGATTGTTTTTGGGCTAATGAATGAGTCACTGAATTTGAGCATTAACTAGTTTGAGCGACCATGATTTGCGGATTTTGTGGTTGGGGGGGGCTTCCATGCGAGTTCACATGCCTCTTGTATGTATAAAAGGTCAGAGAAAGATCGGTTCAGCAGATGAAGAAAAAGAAGCTCTGGTCACAGGAACAGCACGGGTATTGCGCTCGTGAAAGTCAAGCATGCAAAGGCCTCTATCCAGCATCACAGCTGATTTTCCACGGTACATTTGGGAAGAGGCACACCTGTCCAGCCTCGAAGACGCTCATGATTGTTTTTGGGCTAATGAATGAGTCACTGAATTTGAGCATTAACTAGTTCGAGCGAGCATGTGTGTGTTACTATGCAATCGCCCTGAAGGGCGCAGGGGTCCCTTGAGTGACCTGTAAGGCTGTGCTGCCCTGTAACTATTTTACAATGGCGCCAGCAAGCTGCCAGCGCCGTTGTAAAATAGTTACAAAGTTAGCTTGCACAGGAAGCACCTGCTTCGTTTTATCTAGTGGTTCCTGTGCAAGCTAACTTTGTAACTATTTTACAACGGCGCTGGCAGCTTGCTGGCGCCATTGTAAAATAGTTAAATGAGTGTGGGTTCAACTTTTGAACCCGTTACGTTTGCCGATTTTTTTTGCGGATTTTGCGGGAAATCCGCAAAATTCGTGGATTGCGGATTCCCCGAAAATCCGCAAAATCCGCGAGCGTAACGGATTTCACGCTCATGCTTAGAAATCAGACAAATGACGTAACAACGACAAAGTAGTTTCTTTACAAATCTCTTCATTGTCAGCAGCAACTAATAGATCGTCGACATATTGAATAAGAGCAGCACCATCAGGTAAAACAATCGAATCAAGTTGTGTTTTCAAAGCCTGACTATAGATCGATGGACTCTCACAATAGCCTTGAGGAGCGCGCTTAAACCGGAAACTTCGGCCTCCTAAAGAGAAGCCAAAAATATCCCTACTCTCCACGGCAATCGGGATGCTGAAGAAAGCATTCTTCAAATCAATCACCGAAAACCACGTGGCTGAAGCCGGAATCAAAGTCAGTAAAGCGGTGATATCAGGCACAACAGGAAAATGCGGAACAACAATCTTATTCACCTCACGGAGATCTATCACAAACCTATATACAGGAGGCTGTGAAGAATCAGTTCTTTTCAGAACAGGCAAAACCGGACTATTGCACACATTACCTCTCGTTTCCTCAATCACACCTTTCTCAATCAGATCAAAGATGATCGCCAGAAGTGCTCTTTCACCATCACTGGAAATCCGATATTGTGGAATACGTGGCAATCTAGCATTCGCTTTCAACGTCACAACATATGGCGGAATCTCCAAGAGACCCACATCATTAGGACCAGTATCCCAAAAAGAATCAGAGGGAGAAGACAATTCAGCTGGAAGTCGATCTTTAGATAAATACATCGGAGAGATCACTCTCTTACCCAATGTAAGCTGTACTCCTGAAGGAGAACAATGTAGCGCTGCATACAATCTCTTCAACAAGTCTAATCCCAACAAGTTCTCACCACAACCTGCCGTCAGAATAAGGGGTGCTTCGAATTCACAAGGTCCAACAGAAATAGACAACGGACTGGAAATTGGATTAGTAACCGGGGCGCCAGAAAAACCTACTGAAACATTCGTTAAGCCAGACAAAGGTGCGCCAGGGAGTTTAGAGTGCATAATAGAACTCTTTGCAGCACCAGTATCCAACAGAAAATGCTCTGACACACCTGATGCAATCACTTCAATATAACGTCCACTCTGATCTACTGGAACTGAAACAACTCCCTCTCTTTGTCTATGGCTGTCCTAGCAATCATTACAATCCATATCCTCACCTTCGACATAGTAATCGTCCGTATAGTACTGAGCTGTCCTACCAGACGCACCATTCTGCTGATCAAAGCTGATCAAAGCTATTCATAGAGTTCTGTGGAGGCAAAGGACGCGCATTCTGACCACGACCTCTACCTCTAGGAGCTTGCTGAACACCTCAACCTCTCACACCAGAAGCACCATTCGTGCGCTGTAACAGAACCGGACAACTACTCTTGAAATGACCCTCTTCTTTACAATACGCACACTGATTAGGGCCTACAGGAAAACGCTGTTGAGAAGACTCGAACCTTTGCGAGTTTCTCTGATATTGCTGAGATTGCTGATAATCGCGCTGATAATTACGAGGCGGATACGCTTGCTGCAAAAGAACCTTTGTCTTAAGCTCTTTAGTCTTCTTGTCTGCTCTATCTTTCTCGTCCTTATCTCTATTTTCGTAGTACTGTGCAGTAGCCAAAATCTGTGCTGACATAGAAACGGCCCAAGCACTCTCAGAATCCTTCAACTTAGTGCACAATTCCGGAAGCAAATTATGTACAAACTTGTCAACGAACAACAGTTGACCACCTTCCGTACCACTATGGTCGACAAACGTCTCTTCGAACCTGGTGAAATAGTCGGACACGCTTTCGTCTTTCTTCTGCTTACATGCAGACAACTTGTCCCAATTAACACTCACGGCGGGCATTAAAGTCCTCATGTAATTAACAATCCTATCAGGGAGTCCTGCAATTAAATCCTCTGGTTTCACACCACCAACTTGTCTAGCATCTGCTGCACCAATATTAACCCATGTATCACCTAACTCTTGCACATGATCCGTATGACGAATCATTCCCCATATAGGCTGTGGAACAACATTCCCAAACAACATGTCTATGTCGGCCAGATTCATAACACATGAATCCGCAGTCTGTGATAATTCCTTATAGTACCCTGCAGGATTTTTACGTGGGTCAGGCAAAGTCTGCTTAAGGGCCAAAACTTCAACTCGCTTCCATGGAACATGTACCCAAACACGCTGAAAATGAGCCGGTATAGCTGGAGGAGCATTATTCGGACCAGCAGCGACTTCTTCTTTCCACACCGGAGGTACCTCTCTCATCGGATATTGTCGAGCCTTTCTCCTAACTGAAGGATCAGGCTCAAACAATCGTTGAGAAGGAGATTCACTCCTAAACGACAACAATGCTGCAACTGCTTTCTCAACATCAATACCCACTATAGTTCCCTTCGCAAACTCAGACTGTATACGGAACAACTCAGGTGGAGCACGTCCTAATTCACCACCTTCCCATTCTTCACGAAGGAAAGAACACATCGTCTCAAAAACATATCTCTGTGTCGGTGCTTCCCATTGACAGAAAACATCCATAACACACTCAAAACTATACTTCAAAGGATAAGTAACCCATTTACGTGCCAAATGATCCAACACTGTCTGCTCATCTGGACCAGGCAATTGGCTACGCAGTTGTTTACGCTCTGCAACAGGAGACATACCCAATGACCCAAAAAGAGGAGAAAAGAGACCAGCAACAGTATCGGTCATTCTCTGTTGAACAGAAGGAGAAGTCGACAAAAGAACAGGAGACAACGCAGAATGAGAAGACACCAAAGTCGGAACAGTAACAGGAGGAGTAAACAATACAGGCGTAGGAGTAGCAGACGAAGGAGGTAGAAAAGGCGGCGGCCCTTGAGGAGGCTGCGCCAAAGGAGTAGGAGCCAACGGAAGAGGAGCTGGCTGTTGAGGAATAACAGGTGGCAAAGCAACTGGAGGTTGCGCAACTAAAGGTTGCGGAGGTGCCGTAGCACTCTGCGCATAAGGGGGTGGCGAACTCAATAGGTGCGATATTAAAGGATTTTTCACAAGATCTTTCTGTTCATCTGGCTGTTGAGGTGGTAAAGCTGGATAGCACTTGTCTATCACCAGTTTACGTTGCCTAAGCAACTGTTCACTTTCTTGTTCTTCTTCGTTATCCCTAAACTGTATAGCAGCTTGCACCATTGACATACCTTGTTCTCTCTTATTTCGCTTCGCTAACGTAATTTATTTCTGTTTGGCTTCCTTTCGCCATAAGCGGAAAGAGTCAAACATTGCCGGCCGGGCTTTCTTCTTGAACAGTTTAACTTCAAGATTGTCTAAAATCTCTGTTTCAAAGATACCATATCGGGGCCACTATAGGACACCGTCTTTCCTGGTATACCTAATCCATACTTCATTATACGTGATGGGGCCCACGCCATGTTTTAAATAGAGCTCATAGGTCGGAGTTCCAATCCGAGGAACCGGACACGAATCCTCCAATCGGGAATCCCTATTACAACCACAACAAAATATCTTTCCAAGTCTGCTAAGACCAGGCATCTTCGCTCACTAGTCTAGCTTCAAACTTCAAAGGAATATCAAAGACGATAGTCTCGCGAATACACAAGTCCCTCGGCTTTGGGGCTTGCAAGTCCCAAATCAAAGAATCCCAAGGGGATATCCAAAACAAAACTAAGGACTGGGAGACGCTCCACTCATACTTAACTGAAATGTCGATGGTGTCGCCAGAAGACCCGTCTATTGTCTCGCTTTACAAATCGTCTAATGGCTCCAAGACAGGGCGACAGTCAGGGCAGCAGTCCTTCGTAGCCGTCGGAAAGCGGGGAACCTCGCAGCAAAGACTTTCGGACCACTACGACATACAGGGGTCGATGAAGTGGCAGGCCTTCCTCCAGAATTTTCACACGAAGCTCCTCGCGGTCTTCAGGCTTGGACCGGTACCGCTGAAGTCGTCCCACGTTGGGTGCCAACTGAAGAACCGGGTTTTTGAACCCAGCGGCGCCAGGGGAAACGCCCGATGTCTTCGGGTTCACCTGTCTTAGAATACAGAGACACGGGATACTTCTCGGTGACGTCAAAGACCAAGTTTATTGGCTGCAACCAGGAACAGAGGTCTACGAAGCACAACACGGGTGGTTCGCTAGAGACTGCACAAATTCATAGAGCGAAGCATCGTCTTTTATGCTAAAAATCACGCTCCTGGCTAGCATCAGTTACATACAAATGAACCAATCAGATGATGACATTTCAAACATATCGTATGACGACAAACCCACTTTCCGTTGTCCAGCCCACCAGAAATGACAAGGCAAAATCCAACATTTCTGCTCGGACAGGCCGGACGAACCCATAATAAAAGGCCTCAACCCAAATCATAAATTAAGCCATAAAGGAAGGAACAGAAACAGATGAGAAGCAAGATAGAAGGGTGTGTGCATGTACCATAAACTCAGCAATGTCCTGCTCTTTGATCTCTATCTGACCAGCTGCCTAACAAGGAACTGGCTCAACCAGGCCAGCCTCGGGCAAGGGAGTCAGCTCGTTCAGGTCACACAAAAGTCAGCTAAAGGTGTACGTGTCCCAAGGACTCGTTCGGCCGTAGTCATCGGCCTATGTGAGGATACCACAAAATGGCTGCCGTACACAAAATGGAACCCGAAGGTTCGAACGAAATCCCTGAATACGTAGTGTTTCCATAGATCGATTATGACGAAAACACTTGTACATGCCGCACTCCTCATTTGCGGTCCGCTGATACCAAAATCGTCTTTATCCAACGACCTTTATTGAACAGGTTCAGAATCACGGAACCTCACCAGCAGAAAAAAAGGAACAAGCTTTCCTAATGCAGTCTCACACTGACTCGAAGTGCCGCTCCGACCGCCGCAAGTCTGGAAGACCGCCGCAGGCCCTCCGTGCGACCCCTTCGCGCAACGGGACCCGAAGCAGTCAAGCAAGCATACCAGCCTCGAAATGCTACAGATGCGGCCAGGACTACCCACACTCAAGACAGTTTCCCGCCATAGGACAACAGTGTCACCGCTGTGGAAGAGAAAATCATTTCAAGTGGCCTGTCAAACGCGACTGTCGGAAATGAAACGTCCAAATCAAGCTCAGAAACCCACCATCATGCGAGAGCAGTACGGGGAAGGAAAAGCCGCTCATCCAGTTCATCAAGGTCAAGCGTGAACTCGGTCAGTTCATACCGATCCCAGAGGTCGACGTCCCGGGAATCGTCGTCTCACACACCTGTCTCGCAAGATAGCGATGAATATGTATGTAAGGTGTCAGATCCCGACAGACTAATGAAATACCCAAGATTGAACATTCAAATAGGGAGTCACCCTGCCAAGTTCGTACTGGATTCGGGAGCATCCCTGAACTACATCTGCGCCATGGAATATCAAAGCATGACCCCCAGCCAAAACTGGAACCAGCCGCTGTCCAAGTCTATACCTGGATGTCCAGGAAACCCCTACCATGCCTGGGACAGTTCCGCACGACTCTGACCTATAAGGACCGACAGATACAAGCCCACATCCACGTGATTGAGGGTCCTGACGCGGCAGATTGCATTCTCAGTTTACCAACAGCGAACGCCTCAAACTTGTCGAGCTCTTATACACTGTGGATGGCTCCCCGGACATTGTCAACAAGTTTCCAAATCTCTTCAAAGGTCTTGGGAATCTTAACCAGCTCAAAGTCAAACTGCACATCAACGAGCAAATACCACCAATAACCCAGCACCACCGGAAAGTGCCATTTCACCTGCAACAGGCAGTGGATGATGAGCTACAGGACCTCCTGAGGACGGATATCATTGAATGATCCACAGGGCGCCCTCCCTGGGTGTCATCAGTGGTGGTAGTGCCCAAGAAAGGACAAGACAACAAAGTACGCCTGTGTGTGGACATGCGTGTCCCGAATTCAGCCATTGAGAGGGAACGACATCCAGGACCTCACATCAGTGATATGATTGCACATCTCAATGGGGCAACTGTCTTTTCAAATCTAGATCTTAACAAGCGATACCACCAGCTGGAACTACATGAGAAATCCCGCTACATTACCACCTTTACCACTCATCAAGGCCTGTTTAGCTATAAGCGCTTACATTTCGGGATCTCTTCAGCTGCAGAGATCTTTCAAGAAGCCATCTGGCGGGTAATCCAAGGCATCCCAAATGCTTTTAATTACAGTGATGATATCCTGGTTTTTGGGGAAAACCAAGAAGAACGTGACAAAGCCTTGGACCGAGTGTGCCACGCCCTACCCAATGCTCACCTCACACTCAACCCGGATAAATGTGAATTCCACAAGTCCACACTAAAATTCTATGGACATATCTTTTCCAAAGACGGCATGAAACCAGACACTGAGAAAGTGTCTGCCCTTGCAGACACACCACAACCGAAGGACATCAGCGATCTTCGTTCTTTCCTGGGGATGGCAAGCTATTGTGCCCGCTACATTAAGGACTATGCTACCATCAGCTACCCACTCAGAGAGCTCACTCGCCAAGGTCAGCAATTCTTATGGTCACCTGCGTGCGAACATGCGTGCAATAAAATCAAGAAAGTAGTGAGCACCGCCATCAATCTAGCATACTTTGACAGGGCCTTCATTTAGTTTCTCTAAGGAAATAGTTCAAGAGTGTGGAGTGCATGATTTTTAATTGCTGGAGCCCTGCTGCTTATTGCTGCCTCCCTTCCTTTCTTGAAACAAGTTCTGTAAATTAATTTTGCACGTCTTTGATCGCAGCAGTAGCTCCTTTGATAAAGCAGGTAATGTATTTGTATTCATTGCTAGAATCTGTAGACTATTTAAGTCAGTTACCAGAGCTTTGTCGAAGTGGCTGTTGTGCTAAAAAAAATGGCACTTCAATTATCATATCTTTTTTCAAAACGAGTTGGAAAGCTCTGCCAAGCGTCACGCAACAGGTGTGACACTCACGCATTTCAGTGCGGTGATCCGCATCACCGCACTGAATGCATTTGTCACGCATTTTGCCACCTGTGCTGCCAGCGCGCCAGCAGCTCCTGTGTGCCCGGGCTCTGAGTTCTGAGACTGCTGCTTTGCCCGAGTCGTGCCTAAACAGAAACCAGACACTGCAGCTGAGCTCTCTGAGCTCATGAGCGGCGCCGGCGCTACAATGTATCTCTGCTCTGCCTGCCAGAGTCGGGCCCGACGACTGTGTTCCCTGTTGCCCTGGAAACTGAATGCATGTGCAGTCTGCAGGGGGGCCGGCCGGCGCCCGGCCTGCCCGCTCCGTCGATACAGCCTCAGAGCTGTCAATCACTGGCGCACCACAGGGTCCGCCAGTATTATAAATCCGGATGTGCCGGCCTCGGATGGGCCGTCACGTCCGGAGGAAGCAGGAAGTTCACAGAAGCGGTGGGTGAATCGAGAGTGCAGCACTGCAGGCAGGTTGCGGCAGCCAGGAGTGTTGCCCTGGAATCAAGAATGCACCGACCGTGGCACCAGAGGGCCGGTATTACATCCGGATGTGCGGCGATACTATTGCTGTCACGTCCGGAGGGCTACTCTGTAGCTAATGTCACAATTGTAGTGGCGAGATTGTCGACATATGGAGGTTTGCCTTTTAGTACAACTGATGTGAATGCACGTGCAATACATATGTCTGTTGTGAGTTTTACACTGCATTCCCCCAAATCTTACTGGCCAGACTAAGCCCCTGAAAACATCATCTCCATGTTAGGAAAGAGCTGAAGTTTGAAACGCGCCTCTTTAATATGTATTCTCTTTCCCCTGCCTGCATTAGCATGCCATTATATTTGAGCTGCGTTGTGGTTTAGTGTAGCGCCGAGACCCGTTGCCTACGTGCTCTCTCGCAAATAAAAATACTCATTTCCTAAAAGGTTAACATCATCCTAGCTGGCTGCTGTCATTGGTTGCGCTCAACACCGAAAGTGAGAGAATTTTGAAGTTTGAACTCTTGTCTTCTGTTCATTTTCTCGCCTTTTCAGTCTAGAGTTTTACCGCAGTGATGTTGTGTCAGATTCTGTCCATAGAACAGGATTTAAGGTGATTCCTTGGCTGCTGCCTTTTTATTCTACTGAAAATGAGTTTCGGGATTATAACTAACTTGTATTTATATCCGAGAAAACACTCAAAACTCACTTCTGCATTATTCCTCGCATGCTTTGCTTCTGGGTGAACCCATTGACTATTCGTATTGTCAGTATTCTGATGTTCAGTACTACTTTTACGAGTAATGTTTAGCTACGTTACTGTCCAGTACTCTGACATTATTAGTATAGGGAACATACAAATTCATTATGTAGGTGATATGAAGCCTGTGTGTGTTAGAGGTGTGAGTATTGTCATTAACCACTTATGTGAGTACTTTTTATTGGTATCAGTTAATAATACTGTCTCTGGATTTTAGTGCCGTGATTCACATTTAATGAACGAGTTCTATGGCAGAGGTTATCGCTGCTGTGGGAATTTCTGTCATTGAGCACTGGAGTATAGCATAGTTATAATGGTAGTTGTCTGTCATTGAACAGTTGTGGGGACACTGCCTTTTTGTTGTGCTGAGTAATCTGAGATGTAATTTTAGAATAGCAAACGCATAACTATCTGCTATCCCGTATTGCCCTTTTCCCGATTGTGTGATCTTGTGCATGGTTTATGATGTCACAGAGTAGAATGCTCCTCCTGTTAGATTGTCTTAGCCTCGTAGTGGGGCATATACAGGTCTCTACCTATATTTAGAGTAAAGAAACTTAAGCAACCTGCTATCTGCGCGACACAGAATTGAACCCTGGTTGATGCATTGGAGATTAGCGACATGTATTTTAAGTGCTACGAAGTCCCGGCCTCTTGCAGCACTATAAATATGCATGTCATTATTTTTTACTTGTATAACACAGGGTGAAACAAAGGCTGTAATAACAATGTGCACTAATATCTAGGGACTATTTAGGGGGTGGCAGGGGCATAACTACACTCCCTCTACCCTCGGAGTGCACTTGGGCTCCTGGCTCCCAGTATTGAAAGTGGCGCCTTAGCAGATATATGCATTTACGATCGTGTCTGCTGTGTTAAATGTTCAGCATTTTCTCTAGTCGGTGAGTTCTAGAACATAAATTAAAAACAAAGTTAGTTTCTCTTTCAGTTTGGCCAGTCTCAGAGAATCCCGATTTAGGGTATAATCTCTCAATTGCACTTGCTATGCTATGAGCTTTGTTTTTTTAGGCTATTGCGTGCTCATGAATGATCAAATCAATGACATCTTCAGAGCAGCATCAGTGCCTGCCTGCCTTTTGCTACTGAAACTGCAGGCACACAGCCAGTTAATGCCCTACCATTTATGGTGCTTTGTAGTAGTTTTAAGATCTTTTTAGAGGTCCTCTCTACTCAAATAAGTGTAATTATTGATATTTATATGTAGTTTCCCTCATGTTCATGGCTTGATTTTGCTTGCGAGAAAGTGTCACTCATAGTCGTTGAAATGTTACTCATAATTGCAATGAAATTATGAAAATGTCACACATGGCAATCTGAAACCTTGGCAGCTATGTGGAGGGTATGAGGAGTTGTGTCCTTTTATCATGTTTTGTTTTTGCAGACATATTGTGCTGGGCACCACAAAACACATCCTGAAATAGACGCAACTATCTTTTTTGTTTTGCTGCCCACAGGCTCAAAATAAAAAAATAACCGTGAAATGTTTTTAAGGGCCTCTGTTTGCAACGTGCGCACTAGAGGTCGAAGAAGGATCGTGCTGCCATCCTACGAGAAATGTGGGAGAAACTCTGATCTTGGTTGAAGGGTGAAGGCGGGCTTGTTGAATAGTTTCTCTGAAGACACATGGGTAGTTCTTGGAAACGTGTCAGGATTCCTTCATCATCCTGCGTGAACTGAGGAGAGGTCTGTGCTGTTGTGATCAGTGCCGCAGGAGGTCTGAGCTGAGACCCTGCTGGTGTTGTGCTTCTCTCGGGTTTCTAGGTAGTGGGCCTCCTGGCGCTGAGACACTAACAGACTCAGTGCAATGGTGTCTATTAATGCTCAGGATTGTCCCCCTCGCGCTGATTACTCAATGCCTTTTTTGTACCACCTGACCTTCATAGTGTATATGCCACAAACATTTCCACCTGAAACACGGCAGTGCTCTAAGAAACACCACGGCAATTGTGCCCTACGTCATTGGCAGCAGAGTGGGTCAGGTGAGAGGAGTTGAGTGCCAGTGACTACAGTGACTGTTACACACAGTGAATGTTACTCTTACATACAGTGACTTACGCACATTTATAAAATTTCCATCTGCTCAGTTAAATGAATATATGAACAGCAGCAGACAGCGCTGCGAGGCCAACGCGGCACACCTCAGTCACTCGAACCAGTAGCCAGAGTTCAGTTAATGACCCTACCGTAAAACTCGTGGAGCGGGGCGCCTCCAGGCCTCCAGTCCCATATTTATGGCATCCGCATGTGTGTCTCTGCTCTGCCAATTGTCGCCTCCAGCCCCGACATTACATGTGGTTTGTTTTTGGCTGTGTCTGGATGGACGGCTCTTCGTATATATGCCCCCAGTTCTTCACATCTTTCCTCCTTTACTCCCTATACCCAAACGCATCTTCTAGCCAGCTGCCTTCTCTGTAAACTTCCCGCTCTGGCAACCAGACCGGAGGTGACGCCCCCCCCCCCCCCCTACCCCCCGCGGCACAGTGGGCAGACTTTGCTTTACATCCCGCCTCAGCGGCGCCGTGGGGCGGGCATCAGAATACATTGTAGCAGCAGTGCTGTCAGCCTGATAGAAGCCCGTGACTCAGCTGCAATCATTACCCAGCAGTAGCAGTGCATGCAGGCCCCAGCCTTGATTGTAATTTACGAGGAGGCAGGGGCCCTGGCACTGCAGTTTCAATCTGAGTGTCACATGCCTCATAAAGCGGGCTGCTGCTGCAGTATTCAATTTGTACTGTATTCAGTATTTTAAACACAATCGTGTGCAATATTAACTCTTTACTAGGGAGACCCCTCTGAATTTAGTGAACAGCTGATATCGCGGGTAGACCCGGCCCTGAAGATTAAGTGCCGGTGCTTAGCACCGGAAAGCACCTGCACAAATTAAGCACTGACCGGGCATGTGGGGAGGACCCGCCTTGTCGTCATTGTGGTGTTTCGGGCCCTAGGCCCATTTGGCATACAAAATGACCACAGAGACACTCAGCAGTAGGGTACTAAAAATGGCCCAGGGCACGTGCACCTGGCCCCTTTTATTAGCAGGGTCACCTGACTTGTGACGCCTGTGATGGGTGGGTGTTGGTGCGAGTGTACTAACAGGCAGAACAATAAAACGTATCCCGCAAGACACTACATCGTGCTTCTTTCCCCTCCCCGCATTCTATGTTGCTCTCTCATCCATGTGATTCTGGCCCCCATTTGCTCTCATGTTGCCCTCTCTCGCCCCCATTCGTTGGAGCGCGTCTATCTCATTCCCCAAGTTGCTCTCATATGTCTGCGCCATTTCTATAGGGTGAAAGGTTTTATTTAAATTAAAAAAAACGACTTTTACTGATCGGTCGTCACCTTTCTCAAACTCCCATGCTACACCTGGGTCCGTGTTTGTACGCACTCGGGTGATTTGTCTTGCATTACAAGCAGTGGGTCAATAGGAAGCATTTGACATCATCTTCCTTTCATTTCACACTTTTCTACCGCATGCACCACGTGAAATATTTCTTATAAGTCAAGCAATACATAACTAAGCATGGAGAATCCCAAAAAGTTATTTGATTTATTGCCACAAGAAACAGAACAAAGTCTGTATTCCTATTAATCAAGAACAGTGGGAGCGTAAGGGGCGGTTCTAAGTAATAGCGGAAATCTGATTTGCTGAAGGGGAGTGACTCTGCAGTGACAGAAAGGCCGGAAGTACACGTCCTGCAGACTTCTCTCAGATGATGATCCTGACGTCACGCACGCTTCTTTCCTGAACACCTGTGGTAGCTAAATCTGTACTGGAGTTAGAGTGGAAGGCGCTGAGGCTGGGGTAGCTGACGTGAACATGCCTGTCAATATGGTGGTGGAGTACTGGTAAGAGTCGAGCAGAGAGGTATTTTCCCTACTGCTTCGTTCAGGGACGCTAATCACTTAGCCGCCATTTTTGATGACTCTGAAGCCAGCTGGTCTCCGAGTCAACCAATCACTTGCTTGTTCATGCGATATAAGGCGGGGCTAATTGTGATAGCGAGGCGTGGAGCGCTGAATTTTCATTCTTTTGAGAGACCGGCGTAGTCGTCTCAGAACCGTTTCTTTTGGGTACATTTTTTTTAAATTCTAATCGCGGAGTTTAAATTAAAATAAACTAGGTACTACCGTTTTGTACTGAGGCAGAGCAAATCTGGACTCCTTGCCGCAAGACGGTGACCTGTAGACTGGCCAATTATTCAATGTTTTCTACTGTTGCAAATGTGCAAAATATGGTCTAATGTGCTCTGTATTTCTTTCAACACATATGAAGTTTGTATCAAAACTACCTCCAGGTAGACGCTGTGTTTAGCAATAACTTTAGACTGAAAAGCACCTGCTGCAGAGTTCCTCGTGCTTCCATTTTCAGGCAGCAATTAAAATATCAAGATAATTTCTGATTGCACATTTTGACTTGTGGCAACGCTTATACACAGTACAGTAGGACTGAGCTGGTTATGGTGGGAAACCAATGATTTTGACTATAGGCCTAATTTCCTCAATAAGAACTGTTACAATAAAGACAGGCCACATTTTTTTACTGTGAAAACCATATGTTAACGTCAATCCACTTAAGGGCAGATTGTTATTAATCTGAATCAAAGTCTCAAGGCAATGATCTTGTTACATGGAATCTTCCTGAATTC
The DNA here is from genome assembly GCF_964263255.1 of Lissotriton vulgaris. NCBI lineage: Eukaryota > Metazoa > Chordata > Amphibia > Caudata > Salamandridae > Lissotriton > Lissotriton vulgaris. The sequence goes on along the minus strand of NC_141693.1, from coordinate 1,865,001,006 downwards.
TGAAGTAGGCAAGAGTTTTTGTGTTGATTAACCCTGTGGCAAACCATGAATATTGAAGAGATTCTCTGAGAATTTTAGGCCCTCTGAGGAGAGATAGTATTGTGCTTACTCAACTGTAATTTTGTTTAGCGTTTTAGTTTTATGAGTGAATGCCTGATGGTTGCCTTGTGGGAAAGGTGGATTAGGGCACTGGGAAAAGTTATGTCTGATCTGCTTATTATGCAAAGTTATGACAAAGTCAGTTGGCCTGGCGAAAAAAGCATTTGCTCAAGCCAGTAGGCTTTAACAGCAAGTTATCATCACATTATGTTACAGGTTATAGGCACATTTCTTTACTTGTAATCTCACAGATTGTTGTAGTAGGCAAAGGGTTTGGTGTTGACCACCAACTCTGACAAGCTGTCTGGGTTTCAACTGTACTGATTCTTGTTAGGCACTCTTGAGAGTATTTTGTTTTGCAAACTCAATTCTACATACTTATAATGTTATAACTGTAGCACAATTTTAAGAAATTGGATTATTATTTGGGGTGGGTCACTGCCCTCCTTAAAGAATAAACGCAACCTTGTCGGCATTACCTCCTCGTCCTGTCTTCCTCGCCACAGTAATAACATATGAGCCTCCGGCTCCACACAGAACTCCAAGTAAAATAAAAGAGCAGCGCTCTAGTCTCCCCTCCCTCCTCCAATATGGCCCCAGAGGCTTCATCCAATCCTATAAAAGGATACATACCAACCAGCCCAGCCTGTTCTTTTTTTCTGCACTTCTCCGAGTGCTGTGTTTTTTCCCTGCTGGTCAGGTGAGTGGGGCTGGGTTCCTGCTTTAGCAGTTCCCTGTGTCCTGTGGTATGTGGTTGGGGGAAGTTAGTTTTGCAGTGTGTGCTGACTACTGTTCGTGTTTATTGTGGTAATTTCATGTGCTTCGTTTTTATAAAGTTTTTGTCTCCCCCTTCTATTGCCTAGCTGCCTCGTGTCCTGCGTCAGCGGACTGGAGTGGCTTTCTATCCACGGCTGGGTTGTTTTTCGGGACGCCTTGTGTCCTGTTTGCCGGTTTTTTTTTTTCTTGCCTTTCCCGACCGCGCGTCCTGCTGAGCGGACGTTGCGCGGCCGAGTGCGGGATCTCTTGGAGCCGGAGGCTTCTTTGTGTTTTCCCTTACCTTCTGCCTCGCACCGGCGTGGTTTCCGGCCTCATGGTGTATCTGCGCGGCTGGAGACGCCTTTGAGGCACCAGCGCGGTCTGTGCCTCAATTTTTTTTCTCCCTCTCGCATTTGGGTGCGCGCGGATCTTCCGGCTGCATTTCTAGCCTTCGGCTGGGTTCGAGGTGGGTTTGGTTTGGTGGCTTAGCGACCTCGGGTCCTAATTTAACGGGCTGTTCAGTGGTTTGCCTGTGTTGGTGTTTTCTTTCACTTACATGGCTGGCTGTCATGGATCTTTCGTCTGGTGTTGGGGCTCCTGATTCTTTGGACGTGGCTTCCAGTTCTCGGGTGCAAGTTCCTTCCATGGAGGTTTTGCAGCGGATGATAACTTCTGCTGTTTCTGCTGCTTTGCGGGGTCATGTTCCTGTCCCTCCTCCAAAAAAGGCGAGGGTTGATGGCGCGGCTGCTGATGCTGATTCAGAGTATGAGGAGGAGGTTGATGTCAGGGGTCGCTTTGTGCAAGGTGCCGACCTGAAGGTGGTGCTGGGTCACATTCGCGAAAAACTTGGTGTTCCCTGCTTCTGTGGTGCCTCTGGAGGGCGATCTGTTTTCGCAATATCATCGTCCTGAGCCGGATTCTTTGCCTCTCCATTCCTCTGTCTTGAAGGTCCTGGAGAATGAATCGAAGGATGTGGACAAAGGTTCCTTTCCTCGTTTCTTGAGTAAGAGGTACCCTCTTCAGGATTTTGCGGTGAAGTTCCCTGCCTCCGTGATGGTTGGCTCTTTGTTGGCGAGCATGTCTTCGCATGGGTCCGTTGTCTCGGAGGACTCTTCTACTGCTGACCCGGTTGTCCGCAAGGTGGATGGTGATGTGAAGCGCGCTTTTGCGGCTGCATATTTTTCTATCAGGGCTGCGGCCTGTTCCTCTTACACTATCCAGTCCTTGCTAAAGGGTTTTCAGTCTCTGTCGGAGTTGTTGGACCAGGGGGAGGATGTTTCTTCTACCCTGGCGATGATGGAGCAGCAGGTTCGTCTGCTGTCGGATGTCTCCTTTGATTCGCTGGGGGCTGCTGCTTCAGCGGCCGGCTCCTCTGTGGCTGCGAGGCGTCAGTTGTGGCTCCGTTCCTGGAAGGCCGATGCTGCACAGAAAAACTTGCTTATGAAGATCCCTTTTTCTGGGCTTATACTTTTTGGTTCGTCTCTTGACGACATGGTGAAGGAGGCGGCGGAGGACCGTAAACTGCTTGCTCCTGACCTTCCTTACTGGTTCCGTGCCTTTGGTTCTCAGCGGTCTTTTGGTGCCTCGAAGAGGGCTCGGGCTGGTCGGCCCTTTCGTGGACGGGGGCGTGGCCGGGGTGCTCCCTCCTTTGGTAAGTCCCGGTTCTCCGGCGCTTCTGCCTCCGCCGCTCCTGCTTCCAAATCCTGACTGGGTCGCTCCTGGTGTAGGGCTGGGTGGGGGTCGACTCACTTGCTTCCTGGACTCTTGGCGGGAGTCTGTGTGGGACCTATGGGTGCTTCAGGTGTTCTCGGTCGATCGTTCCTGTGCCCGTCGATCAGTTGGGCAGAGGGGTGTATTCGATACTTTTCCTGGTGTCCAAGCTCACCGAGGATCTTCGGCCTGTGATGGACCTGAAGTGGGTGAATACTTTCATCCCTCACCAACGGTTCATGATGGTTTCCTTTCCTTTGATCCTTCCTCTGTTCTCTCAGGGGGATTTCCTTGCATCGATAGCCCTGAAAGATGCTTACCTACGGTTCCTCTTCATCCGGACTTTCTGTAGTTTTTCCGGTTTTGTGTACAGGGTCGTCATTACCAATTCCAGGTATTGCCTTTTGGTCTCTGCTCTGCTCCTCGGATCTTTACTATGATTCTGGCTCCTCTTATTGGACATTTACATGGAGAGGGAGTTAGTGTTTTTCCTTATCTGGACGACATTCTGATTTCTGCTTCTTCTCTTCCTACGGCGGAGTTGCATGTCCAGAAGGTGTGCCATGTCCTGACGCGTCATGGGTTCCTCGTGATTGTGCCGAAGTCCTCCCTGGTTCCTGCACAAGACTTGACTTTCATTGGGGCTCTGTTCTAGACTCAGTTGGGGATGGTGGTCCTGCCCCCTCCCCGTGTTTGTCCCTGATGTCTGCTGTTCGCTCCCTGTTGGTGGGGGTTTCTCATCCTGTGAGCCTGTGGTTGCGAGTTCAGGGTCTGATGTCGGCTTCCTTGTTGACGGTGCCGTGGGCTCGCCTTCATATGTACCCGGTGGTGTCCCACATTTTGTCGCATTGGGACCCCTGTTCCCTCGATATGGATGTTCTGGTTCCTATGTCGGAGGAGGTTCGGGGGGTCCTGGGTTGGTGGTTGGACGAGGGTCGTCTGTCCAAAGGCCGCCCTTTTCTGATTGTTCCCACCCGCGTGGTCACTACCGATGCCAGACTGCTGGGATGGGGTGCTACTCTGGGGGTTTCGGCGGCTCAAGGGATTTGGCCTCAGTCGGTTTTGTCATGTTCCTCCAACTTCAAGGAACTGAAGGCCGTCCTTCTGGGTCTTTTGGGATTCTCAGCTCTTGTTCAGGGTCACCACGTGCAGATCCGGACGGACAATCAGGTTGTGATGTCGTATGTGAACCATCAAGGGGGGTGCGGGGTTCGCTCCCTCAGTTGCCTGGCTCGTCGGATTTGTTCTTGGGCGGAGGTGCATCTGATGTCCCTGTCTGCCATCTACCTACCTGGTGCGGTGAACACAGTGGCGGTTTGTCTGTGCCGGGTGTTTCCTTCCATGGGTTCCTTGTCTCTCACGAGGTGGATGTTCGGGAGGTTGCGGATGATGTTTGGTTGTCCGATTGTGGACCTGTTTGCCTCCCAGGACAATGCCCAGACCCGTTGTTTTTGCACGATTATGCCTTGCCGGGATGCCTGGAGGGTGGACGCCCTTTTCGTTCCCTTGGCCGGAGGGTCTGCTGTATGCATTTCCCCCTGTTCCCCTACTTCCGGCTGTGTTACGGAAGATCAAGTGGGAGGGGTCGTTGGTGCTTCGGATTGCTCCTTGTTGGAAGCGTTGCCCTTGGTTTCCCCTTCTGAGGGAATTGGCTGTGTCTCCGGGGTGGCCCTTGCCGTTCGTGCCGTATCCTCTGATGGGTCCTCTTCTTCCTCTGCCTGTGTTCCGTTCCCTGGTCTGCAGGCCTGGCTCTTGAGCGGGAGTCTCTGTTGCGTGAGGGTTGTTCGGTGGCTGTGACTGGTGTCATTCAGCAGTCCCGGAGGCCTTCTACGCTTAAGTCTTGCGCCAAGCATTGGGATCATTTTGCTTCTTGGTGTGTTGGTCATGGGCGGTCGTTGGATTCTTTGGATCCGGCCCACATTCTGGACTTTCTGAACGATGGGTTTGTGTTGGGTTTGGCCATTTCGACCCGTCGGGCTCAATGGGCCGCCATTAGGGCATTTCATGTCCTGCCTTTGGTTTCCATTTCTCCGTTGGTTGCTCGACTTTTTAAGTCTTTCTTTCCAGCGCCCCCGTCCTATCATGTGTCCTCCTCCTTGGGACCTTCCTTTGGTTTTGCATTCCTTGCGGTTGGCTCCTTTCGAGCCTTTGGAGTCTGTGGACTTGAAGTTTTTGACTCTCAAGGTGGTGTTTCTTGTGGCGATTGCCTCTGCCAGACGTATGGGTGAGTTGGGTGCTTTCCTTCGTTCTGCCCCATTTTGTTGGTTTTGGCGGACCGTGTGGTCTTGCGCCCTCATCCTACCTTTGTTCCTGAGGTGGATTCTTAATTTCACCGGTCGGCTGAGGTGGTTCTTCCGGTTCTTTGTCCTGAGCCTTCCTCGGCTGAGGAGTCCCTTATGCACCTCTTGGATGTTCGGCATGCCTTGCTAATTTATTGGTCTCGCACGTCTTCCTTTTGTAATGTTGACAACTTGTTTGTGAATTTTGGGTTGTCACGTCAGGGTTTGTAACCCTCCCTGTCCACGATCGGTCGGTGGATTAAGGAGGCCATTCTTTTGGCTTATGCTTCGGTCTCTGTGGTTCCCTCACTTCCTGTTCAGGGTCGTTCCACCAGGTCTGTTGCTGTATCCTGGGCTTCTTTCGAAGGGGTGTCTCTGGAGGTTGTTTGCAGGGCTGCTACGTGGTCTTCTCCGCATACCTTCATGTCCCATTACCGCCTCCAGATTGGGGGTGGGGGGTCTGTTTCGTTTGCCTCTTCTGTTTTATCTGCTGGGGTGCCTTAAGAGGTTGTCCATTTTTTGGGTTGTTGTGCCTCGCTGCACTGATGTGGTGGTCTGTTTTCCTTACATGAAGCTGATTGCTTTGGTATCGGCTCATATGTTATTACTGTGGCGAGGAAGACAGGACGAGGAGGTAATGCCCCGGTTACTTACCGGTAATCTTCATTACTCCGAGTCCATGTCTTCCTCGCCACAGTATAGTTTCCCTTCCCTCCCGGCCCTGGTGGTGGCTTCATGTCTGCGGCTTGGTTTTTCAGGCTGGGCTGGTTGGTATGTATCCTTTTATAGGATTGGATGAAGCCTCTGGGGCCATATTGGAGGAGGGAGGGGAGACTAGAGCGCTGCTCTTTTATTTTACTTGGAGTTCTGTGTGGAGCCGGAGGCTCATATGTTATTACTGTGGCGAGGAAGACATGGACTCGGAGTAATGAAGATTACCGGTAAGTAACCGGGGCATGAACCCTCAACGCCACAAAATTAATCTGAGCTCACCCCCCATTGGTAGCTGTGGCACAGACAATGTGTAAAGTATTTAGGCAGTTCCAACAGTAATAAAGTCACAATGCAAAAAATAAAAAATTCCAAACCAAATTCGAAAAATATAGTGAAATGTAATAAAATGACACCAAAATGACAAGAATCCAATTATTGGATTCAGATATACGAATTTTGAAAGTTTTAAATTGAAAAAAGCACAAAGTAAAAATGATAGTAACTGGTCATGGTAGACTAGGACCTGGGCACTATTTGAGGCTGACCATGACAGAGCGCAGTATGGTTAAAATAATAAAACTCCTGATTTTTCTGTGTTTAGTTTTATACAGTGAATTTTCATCCAGCTGGCCACCTCCGTGAGGCAACTAAAAAGATTTTGTCAAGGCACTTCAGAATTTGGCTCCTATTGAGATGACTAATTGAGTGTTATCAGCATATGTACATATCTGGAAATCCCACTAGTGGACCAGCTGGCAAGGAAGGAGACATAAACATTATACAAGCATAGGTCTCGCTTTTGGGGCCTTATAAGTATTTAGTTATGCAGCACAATATCTTGGTGCAACACCATTAACTGTTGCATGGTTAAACACTTATAAGGTCCCCAAGGCGAGACCTATTGGCTATGGCAATGGTTGTTTTGTTTTGTACCACAATATCCTTGTTGCAACAACATCAGCTGTTGCATGTCTAAAGTTTTTACTTTAAGTCCGCTTGTTATTGGGACTTTTTAAGTTTGTATTTATTCAGCATAATATATTTTGTGCAACCACATTAACTGTTGCGTGGCTAAATACTTATAAGGTCCTATATGTGAAACCTATTGTCTATGCTATTGTTTTGTGTGTGTTGTTGTGTGTTATTGTGTATGTGTGTTTGTGTGGTTGTGTGTGTGGTTTTGGTTGTGGCTATGTGTGAATGTGTGTTTGTGTGTGTGTGTTAGTGTGTGTGGTTTTGTGTGTGTGTTCACACGTGGAATTTCAAAAGCATTCATCAAGGAGGATGTCTCTGCCTGCCTTGTTTCGCCTGTTGTTTGTTCCCAGCAAAGGAAGGAGCTGTACAAGCAAGATTCACACGCTTGTGGAGGAAGATTAATTGTTACCAAAAGTTAGGCTTCGTCTCCAGCTTATACATAGTTTCGTTTCTTTACTTAAACCTTCCAGGCTTGTTGTTTCTAAATATATAGAGCGCGTGCATTTAGCAATTTACATTGCACCTTACCAAATGCACGCACTGTGTATGTTCAAAAACAAAAAACGGTAATGTTTAACTAAGATGCTAGGGTGCTGTTATTTTTTTCCATCTAAGAGTGGCATGGGCTGAAAATAAATAATAAAAAACGCGCTCTGTGGTGAGTGAAGGGGAGGGAGTTAAAGCGCGGCAAGACTGTTATATTTAGTTTCAAATAACAAAGAGAGCGCGAGTAGAGGTGCTTATAAAAGTTTTCACATTTTCAAACAATTTACAAATGCAAATAAGCTCTTTTGAGTCCCTTTATTTTTAACAAAACAAGTGCATTTATATAGCAAACTCGACCAGAAGGCATTTGAGCGATTTACACGTGCAGCACTTTATAATGCAGCTTAATCTGCAAATCACAGATTCCACTTCCAATTAATAGCCAACTGTAGAAATAATGAGTAATAGTAATATAGTTGGAGGGTTAAACGTCATAAATAAATGCGAGTTTAGAAACAATCAACTGTTGCAAAACAGAAGCGTGGCAGGACTGTTTAATTTATTCCCAAGGCACAAACAGAGCGCATGTACAGGTGCTTATGAAAGATTTCAGTTGCAAACAATTTGAATAAAAAATAATGTACTTTAAGTTCCTTTATCTTCACCAAAACAGAAGTACATTTATATAGCACGAAGTGGACCCGAAGGCATTAGAGCGCTTTACACTTGCACCAGTTTACAATGCAGCTCAACCTGCAACTTACGGATTCCACTTCCCAAAAATAGCCTACTGTAGAAATATTCAATAATAGTAATATAGTTTGAGGGTTAGATGTTATAAATAAATGCGAGTTTAGAAAAACTCAACTGTTTCAAAACAGAAGCGTGACAGGACTGTTATATTTCGTTTCAAAGCACAAAGAGAGCACGAGTAGAAGTGACTATACACGTTTCTACATTTTATAGCAATTTCAATACGCAAAGAAGCTCTTTTGAGTCCCTTTATTTTTAACAAAAGGGAAGTACATTTATATATTGCAAACTCAACCCGAAGGCATTGGAGCGCTTTACACGCGCACCACTTTATAATGCAGCTCAAACTGCTAATACAACATTTTCTAGCTATCGCGACAAGAATTTTAGATTCTATTAAGGACACGGAGGCAAGGATTATGCTTTCTCATTTCTTTACTGCAAAACACAGCAGCCAATGAAAGTAAAACTACAGTATTGAAAAACCACAATACCCATGAGGCTTTGAACCACGCCTCTATCATTACAGCCAATAACAGCATACATTAGCATACAAAGTAGAGAGACACTAATCTGGCCTCCTCTTTCTTTGCGCGAGTCAGTCCAATAAGAACAACCAAAGTCTTAAACTCTCAACGGAGAGATGAACAGTTCCTGTAGGAATTCTCAACGGAAAATAATCCATAACCAACAAAGGAATCCTCTTCTGTCAAGAAGGTACAGTAGCTCCATCCAAAGTAGACATTCAACTCTTGTTAGAATCATTTCCTAAAACAGAAAAACAAGTTTGAGAAAGGGAGCCCACAACTTCATTTCTCATTGGGTAGGCATAAAAGTTGTTAAACAACATAACATCAAAACAACTTTACAGTTGCATAACTGTCCCAACGGGTGGGATAAACCTCGCTTCTGTGTCCTTAATAGAATCTAACATTCTTGTCGCAATAGCTAGAAAATTTTGTATTCTATGGCAGTACCGGAGGCTTCTGATTATGCTGGTTCAAAGCTCATCAATCACAGCATCAGAAACATGAGGAATAGGTTTATTATAAAACACTGTAAACATTGAATCAGAAGACCAATCAGCAGCCTTGAGGATGTCTTCCAAACGGGATCCTAACAACTATGCTTTAGAGGCCATGGCTCCCCTAACGGAATGAGCACCATAAACAGAAATGTCAATGCCAGCCTCTGACATCACCCAACTTACCCACCTGGCTAAGGTAGCAGCAGCGACTGGTTTAAAAGGTTTCTGAACAGAAATAAGCAAAGGTTCAGCTCTGTGTGCAATATTACGTTCTTCGTAACATTTCAAACACTGTAATACGCATAATTTGTTATTATGTGGAAAAGCAGGATACTCCACTGAACGAAACATGGTCTTAGTCCGTCTTGTAATAACAAAAAAAACACCCTGTGGAGAAAACATCCTACCAGCTAAGTCTAAGGCTCTAACATCCGATACTCTACGCCATGATATGAGGCACAGTAACATTATAAGCTTAGCAGAAAGCTGTTTCAAAGACAGATCACCATTATCGGGCCAGGATTCCAAAAGAGAGAGAACTTTAGTAACATCCCATAAAGTGCAATACCTGGGCCGAGGAGGGTTAGCCACACCCTTAAGTAACTTACAAACCAGGGGATGCACCCCCACTGGTTTCCCATCAACCTGGTCATGTCCAGCTGAAATTGCGGATTGGAAGTTATTGACTGACCTTTACGCCAGGCCCGATTCAGCACATTCAGACAAGAAATTCAAAACTTCAGTTATATTTGATCCCACCGGATCCACTTGTCTTGGAAGGCACCAACCCACCCATCTCTTCCATGAAGCAGAATATTGTTTCCGGGTAGAAGGAGCCCACGCTTGCTGCATAAAGCTGGCAGCCGCCTGTGAAAGGCCTGCCATGCTCTCATGTCTCCTGAGAGCGTCCACACCATCAGTGTCCACTGGTTCTGCAAGACCAACAGGTGGCACGCCCCCACTGGGTCCTGGAGAAGAGTCAGGGAAAACTGGAAGCCTGAAAGGAAGGTCCACAGTTAACTCCAACAGTGTGGGAAACCTCGACAGAGACAACCAAAACGGAGTCACCAACACTAGAGAAGCCCTCTGACGACGGACAAAGGCCGCCACCCTCGGAATCAGTGCAAACGGAGGAAAAGCATAATTCCTCTGTTGCCCCCAATGTTGTAGGAATGCCTCCGTTCCCATCGCCATTGGATCCAGCTTCCAACTGAAGAACAGGGGAAGTTGGGCATTGAGCCGAGATGCAAACAGATCTATCTGGCATGGGCCTCGCATAGTCATGATGTTATGTTATTTGTTTTTTTTATAGCGCTCGGCTACTCCATATAGTGTCCCGTCGCTTTCATTGACGAACCAGTAAAAGATAAAAACACAACACAGTAAAAAAACAGACCAAAGATAAAAAGAACAAGAGCCACCTAGAGGGCAAAAAGCCAAGTTTTAAGGCCCTTCCTAAAGTTTAACAGATTAGAGGTAGAACGTAATGCTAGGGGCAGAGTATTCCAGAGCTGTGGCGCCAGCAGCCTAAAAGAGTGACCTCCAATCCGGGCCCTCTTAACTCGTAGGACCACAGCGAAGAACAATGCTTCAGGCCTCAAGGATCTGGCCGGGTGGTAAAAGGCAAGCCTCTTCTGGAGATATTTAGCTCCCGAGGCATAAAGCGCCTTATGGGCCAAAGTCAGAGCCTTAAACATAATCCGCTTACGGGTAGGCAGCCAATGCAGCGACTGCAGCAGGCCAGAGGCCCTGGCACGCCTGTGTAGACCAAAAATGACACTTGCTGCCGCATTCTGGACCACCTGCAGCCGCTGCAAGAGATATTCGGCAGGCCAAGATACAGGACGTTGGAGTAATCCAATCTTGAGCCTATTAAGGCCTGCACCGTCGTCTTCCTGTGCTCCTCAGAGAGCAGCGGTAGGAACTTATGGAGCATCCTAAGGAGGCCAAAGCATGTTCCGGTAAGGCCAAGGATCTGAGATCTTAACATCAGACCGTTGTCAATCTTGACCCCCAAATTCTTTGCCAGCTGGGACGAACCCACTGGAGGGAACATGTTGACCGGCCACCACTCCTGCCAATCAGGATCAGATGGACAGCCGAAGAAGAGTACCTCAGATTTGTCTGAGTTGCACTTGAGGCAGTTAAGCTGGAACCATTTGAAAACAGACTCACGGATACTCTCTCCATCAAAATCTTCACCTTTCCTGCACGTAAAGAGGAGCTGGGTGTCATCGGCGTAGGAAACGATCTGGGCCCCAAAAGACTCCGCCAGTGCCGCCAGAGGGGTCATAAAGATGTTAAAAAGAGTCGGGCTCAACACAGAGCCCTGCGGAACTCCGACTCCCAAAGGCGGCATCACGGCAGAGCTAGGTGGGACCCAGACCGTTTGACGACGGTCAGCCAAAAAAGATTTAAAACAAGTGAGCACCGTCCCCCTCAGACCGATCTCATAAAGTCTGGCGAGGAGACCCTCATGGGGGACGGTGTCGAACGCCGCCGACAGGTCTAGCATTACAAGCATAGACTTACCTCCCTCGTCCAGTGCCTCTTTAATGGCTTCAGACACCTCCAAAAGCGCCGTCTCGGTGCTTAAATTGGGGCAGAAGCCAGATTGCGAGGGGTGCAGGAGATTGTACAATTCCAGAAAATTGGAGAGGACGGTGTGTACATGCTTCTCCAAGATCTTGACCAACGCCGGGAGAAGAGAAATAGGCCTATAGTTGGCCAAAACCTCAGGATCAAGGCCAGGTTTTTTGAGGAGGGGGATAACATTCGCCTGTTTCCAGACCTGTGGTACCACTCCCTGACTCAAAGAAAGATTCAGGAGCGGATTTGCCAGCGGGTTCACCACTTCCGCCATTTTAGCCAAAAATTTGGCCGGACAAGGGTCAAGAGGCGACCCAGATTTAAGATTGGCCATCAGTGCCAGTGAAGACATGGCTGAGATAGGCGGAAAATGTGCCAGAACAGGACCCACCGGGGCCACCAAAGCGGGGCCGTCCTCAAAACTAGGGTGTACTTCAACCACCTTCAAGGGAAAGGAATCCTGGATCAGTTTGATCTTGGTGGGGAAGAAATCAGCAAGGGCAGAGACCCACGGCTCGGAGGGAGTGACCTGGGTTGAATTAGAACGAGGGGCAGTAAACTCCCTAACGATCGTAAAAATTTCTTTACAGGAGTTTGAAGCGGCCTCTATCCTCCTTGCCAAATAATCTTTCTTTCCAAGGAGAATATCCCGGTGGTATGCTTTGACCGCTGCCCTATAGGCGAGCCTGGCCATAGAATCATATTGAGATCGCCAAGCCCTTTCCGCCACCTTGCACTGCCGACGAGAGGCCTAAAGAGCTTCCATAAACCAAGGGGCCGAGACCCGCTTTGATGTTAGTCGGGGGGCCATCTCAGGGGCTAAGTCGTTCAGCCTATCCATTAATCAGGCTTTCAAGGTCTCAAGATACCTCTCCAGGTCTCCTGTCACAGGGCACGGATGATCAAGAGCCGCCTGGGCTAGCATTTCAGGCGTCACCCGATGAAGTGCCCTAGGGGCTCGGCCCTGCTGCCTAGAAGCAATACTAGATGGTTTCTTTGTGCCAAGTACAAAGAATTTAGCCAAGCTATGGTCTGACCAGAGCACCGGCAGGAGTGCTGACACCTCCAACGGAGACGTAGAAAACACCTGATCCAGTGTATGACCCTTTTCATGTGTTGGTCCAAAGAGGTAAGGGACAAAACCTAAGGAAGCTGTAATATCAATCAATTTACTCACTTCAGGATCCTGTTTCTCCTCCATGTGGAAGTTAAAGTCGCCGGCCAATATACAATGTTCAGCTCTCAGAGCAAGCGTCGAAATTACCGATTGGAGCTCATCGAAGAAAGAGCACACTGGTCCAGGGGGCCTGTAGACTAAAAGCCCTTTAAAAGATTGATGGGGCGCTAGTGCAATGGTAAAAGCAAGGGATTCCAATCCCGTGATATCATCAATAGGGAGAATAGAGCAGGCGACAAGTTTATTCACTACCAGTGCCACACCACCGCCCCTCCCTTTCGACCTATCCTGCCTATAGATGTTATATTCTGGGGGAATTGCTATGGCTATGTCAGGGTTAGATGAGTCTCCTAGCCATGTCTCTGTCAGCATCAGGCATAACGGTTTCTCATTGGCCAGAAGGTCAAAGATGTCCTGAGCATGTCTGTGCACGGATCTGGTGTTTAAAAGCATACAGAGATGTTTGACACTACCCTCCTTCCTATCACGTATAGTGATCGGGGTATTGCCTGGCGACCAGCCACAACCGGGGCATCGTCTCTTGCCCCTATAGCGGCCGGGAAAGACTTTATGACAGGTACAAGAAACATCTTGCAAAGCCCGTAACTCAAGCGACGTATAACACACCATGATGGCAGCAGATATCCAAACGCGTTGTTACAGCCCAGTCCGCTGCTCCAGCCGCCTCCGGGACGCTGACGGGCGCAGACGGGCTGGACTCTGGCGTGACTCCGGCGTCAAGAGGACGCTTTAAATGCAGGCCAGCGTGTCCTTGTGACAGCTGGTCTGCTCACACACTCTGGTGCCGCCCAGCAACCAGCAACACTACCCCCAATATGGCGGCCAAAAACGAAGAAGCTAGGGAATCCAGGGACCCGCCAAAGAGCGGTGAAATGCCGATTATTGTGCAGGTAGGTGGGAGGCTATGATAAAATCAGGGTAGAATGAACCAAAATTAAAAGAAATGGAGAAAAACGGGTCACGTTAAAAAATGCTGCTGCTTCTCCCAATTACTGCGCGCTGAAATGCGCTGTTCGAGTCCCGGTGTCCCAGGTCCAAAGATGTTAATGCAAGAGGGAGCCCGCCTAGAATGTCCTCCTTAAATGCAGGCCAGCGTGTCCTTGTGACAGCTAGTCTGCTCACACACTCTGGCGCCGCCTAGCAACCAGCAACACTACCCCCAATATGGCGGCCAAAAACGAAGAAGCTAGGGAATCCAGGGACCCGCCAAAGAGCGGTGAAATGCTGATTATTGTGCAGGTAGGTGGGAGGCTATGATAAAATCAGGGTAGAATGAACCAAAATTAAAAGGAATGGAGAAAAACGGGTCACGTTAAAAAACGCTGCTGCGTCTCCCAATTACTGCGCGCTGAAATGCGCTGTTCGAGTCCCGGTGTCCCAGGTCCAAAGATGTTAATGCAATGATCTGAGCAAACAACGAGGGATGAAGCCTGCAGTCACTGAAATCCCGAAGAAACCGTGAATTCCAATCCGCAATCTGATTGATACTCTGCCACTACAGAGATCTTGCGCTCCAGGCAAAAATGCCAAAACTCCTTTACAATGTGGACTAGCATGTGGGACTTCGTCCCCCCTAATCGATTGATGTATCTCACCACTGAAACATTGTCCATTCGAAGCAGGATGCAACAATTGCTCTTCAGGGGTGATGGCAAAGGACCCTGCCAACAACTCTAGACAGTTTATGTGCAATTCTAGTTCTTCTGTTGACCATCGTCCTCCTGTGGTAAATTCCCCACAAGGAGTGCCCGAACCCCATTGGCTGGCATCGGACTCGACAACCAAGTCTGGTGCAGTGCCGAAAATTGCTCGCTCATTCCAGGCTGTCCTGTGTTCCAGCCAACACTGAAGCTCCTCTCGAGCTTCCGGAGATAGGGGAATGAGATGATCATAATGAAATTTCCTTTGAATGTAAAAGATTTTTAGTCTCTGAAGGGCTCTGTAGTGTAAAGTACCTCGGAAAATGGCCTGAATCGAGGATGCCAGGAGACCCACAATCCTCGCTAGAACCCGCAAGGAAATCAATTCCTTGGACAGGGTGGTTCTGATCTCCCTCTTTATAGACCTGATGTGCTCGCCGGGAGAAGGAGCTGAGCAGAAACTGAATCTATCAGGAAACCCAGAAATTCCATCTGCTGACCTGGAAGCATCACTGACTTTTTGACATTGATGACGAACCCCAGATTCTGTAATAGGGACATTGTCCACTCCAGATGAGTGAGGAGGAGATTCCGATCCTGCGCCAGAATTAGCATGTCGTCCAAATACACAATAAGACGCACCCTATCTCAAAGATGAGAGGCCACTGGCTTGAGGAGCTTGGTAAACACCCAAGGAGCTGAGGAGAGACCAAAGGGGATCGAGCGATACCGGTACCACTGCCCTTTCCATTGGAACTGCAAGAACTTCTGATGTGAGGGGCAGATAGGGACCGTAAGATAAGCATCCTTCAAGTCCAACCGGACCATCCAGTCTTTCTCCAACAGGAGATCTCGCAAGAGGTGGATACCCTCCATCTTGAAGTGGCGATACACTACATAAGGATTGATATCTCTCAAATGTAACACTAGGCGCTGGCCACCCCCTTTTTTCTGCACCAAAAAGACGTTACTGCAAAACCCTTCTGGAATGAAGGCTCCTACGGCAATAGACTCCTTGGCTAACAGCTCTTCCAGCTCTGAGTCTATAAAACTCTGTTCTAGATGGGAAAAAAGGAGAGGATGAGGGGGAAAAACCTGACGGGGACACTCCAACATTTCTATCTGGTAACCCTACATAGTCTGAAGGACCCAAACATCTGAGGTGAGTTTCGCCCAATTCGTCACAAAATGTCGCAGCCTGCCCCCTAGAGGGGTGGTCGGATACACAGGACTTACCAGAGGATTGATTGTCGAAATTCGGTTGAAGCGGCCTCTGTAGCCGTGCGATCTGGACAGGTAGAACCCCGCCTGCTCCGGTTCTTGAGTGTAACCTCTGCCACGCCTTGGGACATATCCTCTTTGAGGATTAGTATTTGAGTAGCGGCCGGTCGAGCGTCCTCTGCCACGCCCGGCCCTACCAGAGACCTGGTGCAGAACCCTTTTCAAAGATGCCTGAGATTTGTCCAATGAAGCAAACGTGCTAACAAATTTGGCGATATATCTTTAACAAATTTGTCTCCGAACAGTTGACCTTCCGCCAAAGGTCCTGGTTCTGATGAGGCTAGTTCCACTAACTGGGGATCGATTCTGAGCAGAACCGATTTCTGAAGCAAGGGCACAGTTAGCATTCCCTAACATGCAGATAGCTCTTTGAGCCCACCCAGCTAGTACTTCAGGTTGGATGGCAGCACCTTTCTCCTGAGCTTGGAGAGCCAATACGAGTATTTTCGCCAAAGGGCCCGAAAGGTCGAGGACCTTATCCTGGCACGCTCTCAGCGTTCGGTCAATCCCCTTCTTAGGGTCCTTTTTGTATTTCTTCAGAAAAGTGGTCATTGATGTGTCAAGTCTGGTGTAAGGGCCACCTTATGGGCAAGATCAGGGCGGGGACATTCAGACTGGAGACGCGCTCTGACCTCCTTGTCAAACCCCTTGCGCAAGTGGGTTTGCAGGTATTCCACCACTGCAGGAGGGGGGGGACCCAGTCAGAGGACCTACAGTGGACTATGTCCGAGGGGTCGAATATGAAAGGGGAAGGGGTAACCGGGGAGGAAGCATGCTTACGCTTCTTTGCGCACTTACACGGTTTGGACGTATGGGAGGAACTAGAGTCCGTATCAGTGTCAGTAGTGTTGTCAGGGACCAGAATAGGAGAGGACTGAGGAGAATGGGAGGGAAGGGTCGGCGTCCTTGGCGCCTTCTTTGGACTTATAAATCTTAGCATAGGAGTGAACATGTGACCAGGAAGACTCTGGGGATTCACGGGGCATGGGAGCAGGGGTCTGACCCGGGCCTGTAGGAGGGGGAATTTTGGGGTCAGGAGGAACAAGCAATTCCAATTTCTTAGCTAAGTGTAACAGGGCGGACGACAAAGCCTTCTCTAATTTGGCGTCAAGCTTTTTATCAATGATGTCCCCCATGGACTCTTCTTCGTAATACTCGTCACCCAGTTCGTCGCCCGCAGCAACCTCCTTCTGATAGCAATCAAATTCTGCCATATTCTTAAGGAAAATAAATCTCCAACTCTCAAATCCCCAGAGGGAAGCTTAATTCTCAGCCCTGTAAGGCATCAGGTGGGAGCAGTGCCTGGCTCAGGAGCCAAAAACGACACTATTTCAATACATTCACTGAAGTTGTAATCCCCTTCTAGGACTAATGGAGGAAGAAAGCCCCTTTCTGCAGGCAAGCAGACAGGGGCGCCAAAAATTATGGCTCAGCCGACCCTAGGTAGATCAGGGGTTAACAATAAGCCCAAGCCTGAAGATCGGTATATGTAAAACCCTGTTTTATAATTAAAAGGCCCCAATTTGGCTCCTGGCCTGCTGCGATGTGTCCCCTATTCAGCCCGGGGCAGAGCGTCAGAAGAAGGCACTGGAAAACTGGCTGCACGCGAGCCCGGGAGACGCATGCTGTAAGCCTGTGAAGGCCCTGGCGTGCGCTCCCTCCCAGAGGTGGGGGCCAAATCCCTCCGGCTCGCGAACCGCGAGCAGGCAGGCAGAGCTGCTCGACACGGTCGGAGACACGGAGCCCTAAAGTGCAACACGCGCTCAGAAAAGCAACCTTAAGCGCCGAGACACAAAGCGGGCTCCACAGGAGGGCCGCGCTCAGAGAATAAAGTGGGGGAAGCGCGCAAAAGCACAATGCGCGAAGCACAGCCGATTAACCCCCACAAGATATAATCAAACTCAGAAATATCATGCAAGTACATTAATAATATAATAAATGTATAGTCTAACCACACAAGCACGTAAATGCAATCAGTGCAAGTATACAGATTAGAGGGGCACTTATCTGGCTGCAGAGCAGCAAAGAAAGAGGAGGCCAGATTAGTGTGTCTCTACTTTGTATGCTGTTATTGTCTGTAATGATAGAGGCGTGGTTCAAAGCCTCATGGGTATTGTAGTTTTTCAATACTGTAGTTTTACTTTCATTGGCTGCTGTGTTTTGCAGTAAAGAAATTAGAAAGCATAATCAGAAGCCTCCGGTCCTGCCATAGAATCATGTATATCAGTTCCCGAAAATAGCCTACTGTAGAAATATTCAATAATAGT
Organism: Lissotriton vulgaris; assembly: GCF_964263255.1. Classification (NCBI taxonomy): domain Eukaryota; kingdom Metazoa; phylum Chordata; class Amphibia; order Caudata; family Salamandridae; genus Lissotriton; species Lissotriton vulgaris. Next base: position 1,864,983,232 of record NC_141693.1, on the reverse strand, counting down.
AATATAGTTTGCGGGTTAGACGTTATAAATAAATGCGAGTTCAGAAAAAATCAACTGTTGCAAAACAGAAGCGCAGCAGGACTGTTCTATTTAGTTTCAAAGCACAAAGAGAGCGCGAGTAGAAGTGACTGTACACGTTTCTACATTTTATAGCAATTTTAATACGCAAAGAAGCTCCTTTGAGTCCCTTTATTTTTCACAAAAGGGAAGTACATTTTTTTATCGCAAACTCGACCCAAAGGCATTGGAGCGCTTTACACGCTCACCACTTTATAATGCAGCTCAAACTGCTACTCACATATTCCACTTACCAAAAATAGCCTACTGTAGAAATATTCAATAATAGTAATATAGTTGTAGGGTTTGACGTTATAAATAAATGTGGGTTTCGAATCAATCAACTGTTGCAAAACACCATATCCGTGCCCAAGGTGATTGAACAAATACAACCTCTCTTTTTTTACTTTTATTAAGCCTTCTGGAACAATTGGGCATGTGTGAAATTATGAAATTGGGAAAACAAAGTTTAAAAAAAAATCGACCACGCAAAAAATGCTCCTTTAAACAGTATCCTTTTTTCTAAAAAATAACTTTTGATAAAGCAAAAAGGTTGAAGTTAAACGTCAACTAATTGGCCTGAGAGGGGAAACAACAATTAACTCTCCTGGAATTTCGTGGAATTTCAAAAGCATTCATCATTCATCAGATGTCTCTGAGTGCCTTGTGGCGCCTGTTGTCTGTTCCCAGCAGAGGAAGGAGCTGTAGAAGCAAGAACATTAATTGTTACCAAAAGTTAGCCTTGTCTCCAGCTTACACATAGTTTCCTTTTTTTACTTAAACCTTCCTCGCTTGTTGTTTCTAAATATATAGAGCGCGTGCATTTTGCAATTTACATTGCACCTTACCAAATACACGCGCTGTGTATATTAAAAAAAAAAACGGTAATGTTTAACTAAGATGGCAGGGTGCTGACATTTTTTTTATGTAAGACTGGCAGGGGCTGAAAATAAATAATAATACATGCTCTGTAGTGAGGGAGGGGAAGGGAGTTAAAGCGTGGAAGGACTGTTATATTTAGTATCAAGGCACAGAGAGCGAGTAGAGGAGCTTATAAAAGTTTGCACATTTCCAAACATGAAAACAAAAATGGAGGATAAGCGTTCAGCATGTTAAAGTAAGCTGATCAGGGAGCTAACGAGGGACGATGACGATTAAGAAAAAAAACATAGAAAAGCATGTGCGGTTGTAAGACAGGCATGAGGCTCGGAACTGACGTGGGGGATGTGATTAACGCGATAAATGGAAAGCAAATGCCAGCAGCTGTGCACGCGCGCTTGTGAGGTAATGCGATAAAGGGAAAGCAAATGCCAGCAGCTGTGCACGTTGTGCGAGCTTGTGCTCGTAACAGACAGCTGGTGGCCTGCAGAAGCACAGAAGCCAGTGGTGGGTAGCACTTTTTAACCTTGCTTACTAAATGTTTCGGCCAGGTCAGCGCATGCGCTGGTTTAGGCGAGACCTAAAAAGAGTAGGGGTCAAAGAAGAGCCTTGCGGTGCCCCACTCTCGGAGCTGTGGGGATAAGATCTGACTGTATTCAGCTGGACAGACTGAGTCCTTTTATTCAAGAATGGCCCAAACCAACTTAGGGCAGAAGAATGAAGCCCTACCGCATGGAATTTATTTATTAATTGACAGTACAAAACAGTGTCAAACGCGGGGGAAACGTCAAGTAGAATCCAGGCAGCCGCTTTGCCCTGATCTACTTCTAGTCTAATGTTGTCCATAACCACCAGAAGAGTAGATTCTGTACTATTTGTGACTCTGAATCCTGTTCGAGAGGGATCCAGAAGGTTGTTATTTTCTAGGAAGGCTGTCAGCTGATTATTGACTAGTCGTTACAAAACATTGAACATAAATGGCAGCATTCCTTCAGGGCTCCTTTCAGGTCACAGTCCGCAGGTCCAGTTCTCCTGTGTTCTTCCTCAAGTTCAGCAGTGTTCTGAAGTGGGTGCCTGGAGATGCCACAGTTATGCTTTGCATGAGCTAATAGTTGAGAAGGACTCCTAGGCAAGCCCTACCCAATTATGTAAATGTTCCTGGGGTCAGCCCTTCCCACTTAGGTTATTTTCAAGATGGCAACATTCTTCTGTTACACCCAGCTTGGGCTCTGAGTGTTTATCTCACATCTAACACTAAAATCCAGTTGAATTCAGCCACTGTACTCCTAATAAACCCAGAGACAAAAGCCTGGTAGGACAAAAGCAGGCAGACCTATTAAGCAGGATATGACACTCCAGCGGGATTTGACATTGTAATGTCAAAAGCAATGTCCAAAGCACTGACTCTGCTCTGATCGTTCAGGTCGACCAGTCAATCACAGTATGCAGCTTCTAGGAGTAATTTCACACTTCATTCACACCTATTTAGGTGCTAATTACTGGCTGTGAGAAGTTAAAGAGCCAATGCAAATAGCCTCCAGAATATTCAGGCAAGAAAATGTAATTTTCTAAAATGTATTTTTCCATAATATTCATAAAAAATTCTGACTTTACCATAGAATTAGATTTTTAATAGCTATAAAAAAATAGTTGTTTAATAAGGTTTCTAGCTAGTCCCATTCCAGACATACAGTATTAGGATTTTAATCTATACTCTGGTTTTCTACATAGACCAACTAGCCCTGCCACAGTGAAAAATAGCTTTTCAGTGCTAGTCACTATAAAGACATGTTTACATTAAATTTGTGTATGTCATATTGTTAAATAACATGCACCTTGCCATATGGACTACAAGGCTTACTTAGAGGTGAATTATTAATATTTAAAAAGAAGATTTTGACCTGTCAAAAGGGCTTATTTTTACAGGTCGCAGTGCATGTTTAAGACTGTTAGATTCAGGCTCTAGTGGTAAGCCATAAGCCATGTATGCACTACCACTATATTGGATGGCACAATCGGTGTTACAGCACATTAGTGCCATTCAACTTCCAGATCATGTGTACAGTTTGCACCATATATTGGGGTCTTATAGGCAAGTTAAATGTACCAATTAGGAGTAAGCACATTCGACCATGTGTAAAAGACGAGCACAGGTACTTAACTACTGGTTAGAAGGCTAAAGTGGACACAGTTCTAAAGCCATTGTCTCACTTGCCTCGTGAAAGTCAGTATTTATTGATCACATGTCTTTAGCGCTGGGATACCTCAGGGTGACTACGCGCTCTATAAAATTTTTAATAATAATTTTTTAATTAATAATATGTGCACATCTACCTCAAATTGAGTGCACATTTGTGTGAGGACTGGTTGGCTATGGCTACTCCTTACATTTTTTCCTTTTATACTTCCCTTTTTATTTCTTTGCTTTTTCTGTTTTCTATTTTAATTTTTTCTTAAGAGGATTTTGCAGCTCCTTAAAAGCAATGCTAACTGGCTGCTTGCTTTCAACTCATTTAATTTGCTGTGTGCCACATCCTCGTGTTCATTTCCTCTAAATCAGGTGACTATTATGGAAATAGGTTGTCCATAGTGTATCATTGTTTTCCTATTCCAAGATGACAAAGATGTAGGTTCTAAACGTGGCAGCCATGCTGGAACTTTAAAACAACAATAGACTATGTACAACACTACTGCAAGACGGACAACAACTGCTATGTTTCGGTTCATTATTGCAAGCATATGCTTGCCTTTTTTAGACTGCATATTTTCTTTTTTCTACTTGTAATCTTTCACTTTATCTTGCATATATTGTTCAGTTTGTGTGTTTTATTGTAGTGTCAGAGGGTGACTGCAAAAATCAGTCAGTGATGGATGAATCTATACTACTATTATAAAGAGAGAACACAAACCTTTTGGCAAGGTAAACTCGGGAACCACCGCTCCAATCGACACACCCAATACATTGTGGTAATCCTCAGGGTGTGCAGATGGACATAGGCTATAGAAAATAAAAAATAAAACATACATTTAAAAATATAACTAAAAAAAAAAAGTAGTGCCCTGAAAGTAGCACCGGCCGTGACGCTGACGGCCACGACGTAGCGCTGGCCGCAACGTACGTGATGAGGAGGAGCGGCGGTGAAGTGAGGAGCTCGGGGAGGAGCGCCGGCTCAGGTAAGGCTCTGGGACACGGGACGGGAGGGAGCCGGTGCGGGAGGTTGGCTCGGAACAACTGCGGTAAGGCTAAGGGTCTGGGGGCAGCATTTCAGGCTTGCTAAGAGGAGCGGCGGTGAAGTAAGGAGCTCGGGGAGGAGCGGCGGCTCAGGTAAGGTTCTGGGACACGGGACGTGAAGGAGCCGGTGCGGGAGGTTGGGCCGGAACAACTGCGGTAAGGCTCAGGGTCTGGGGGCAGCATTTCAGGCTTGCGTGCACTCCCGCCCCGGCCCCCGCCCGCCACGACATTGTCCGTGACACAGACAATGTTGTGGCGGGCAGGGGCAGGGGCCGGGGCGGGAGTGCACGCAAGCCTGAAATGCTGCCCCCAGCCCCCTTCTGCCCCAGGCAACGCTGGGGCAGGCTGCTAGTTGGTTATAAGTGCAAAGATGATTGACAAAATGCATGTATTATGACTTATTGAGTGCCTACACCTAATAATTGCACAAAATGCACTTTAATTCATATGCCAGATCTACTGGCATTACCAATGCTCACTTTGCCACTGGATTCAAGCAAGCCCGGCTGAAGACGGCTGTAATGCCAGAAACCGGTCCTGGGAAGCTTGATTCCAGTCCAGGGAAGACATGGCTTGGTAGTTCGGGCTGGACTGTTCCCATGAGGCACAGGGTCAGACTGATTTGCATATGGCCATGTCTGAACTGGGGTGGCGGAGTGAGCTAAAGAACGGTGATGGATTAAACCCAGATCAGTTGACTGGGGGTGAGCGTTTGTATTGTCAACGCTCCGTCCATCATCCCCTTTGGTTTTTCTTTGTTCGCCCTAAATTGGCAGGGTGTGCTCAGACGTGAGTCCCTTGCTCACTTTGCCACTGGATTCAAGCAAGCCCGACTGAAGACGGCTGTAATGCCAGAAACCGGTCCTGGGAAGCTTGATTCCGGTCCAGGGAAGACATGGCTTGGCAGTTCGGGCTGGACTGTTCCCATGAGGCACAGGGTCAGACTGATTTGCATATGGCCATGTCTGAACTGGGGTGGCGGAGTTGATGGATTTAGCAGAGTGAGCTAAAGAACGGTGATGGATTAAACCCAGATCAGTTGACTGGGGGTGAGTGTTTGTATTGTCAACGCTCCGTCCATCATCCCCTTTGTTTTTTCTTTGTTCGCCCTAAGTTGGCAGGGTATGCTCAGACGTTAGTCCCTTGCTCACTTTGCCACTGGATTCAAGCAAGCCCGACTGAAGACGGCTGTAATGCCAGAAACTGGTCCTGGGAAGCTTGATTCCGGTCCAGGGAAGACATGGCTTGGCAGTTTGGGCTGGACTGTTCCCATGAGGCACAGGGTCGGACTGATTTGCATATGGCCATGTCTGAACTGGGGTGGCGGAGTGAGCAAAAGAACGGTGATGGATTAAACCCAGAACAGTTGACTGGGGGTGAGTGTTTGTATTGTCAACGCTCCGTCCATCATCCCCTTTGGTTTTTCTTTGTTCGCCCTAAGTTGGCAGGGTATGCTCAGACGTGAGTCCCTTGGTCAGTCTGCCACTGGATTCAAGCAATCCCGGCTGAAGACGGCTGTAATGCCAGAAACCCGTCCTGGGAAGCTTGATTCCAGGGAAGACATGGCTTGGCAGTTCGGGCTGGACTGTTCCCATGAGGCACAGGGTCAGCCTGATTTGCATATGGCCATGTCTGAACTGGGGTGGCGGAGTGAGCTAAAGAACGGTGATGGATTAAACCCAGATCAGTTGACTGGGGGTGAGCGTTTGTATTGTCAACGCTCCGTCCATCATCCCCTTTGGCTTTTCTTTGTTCGCCCTAAGTTGGCAGGGTATGCTCAGACGTGAGTCCCTTGCTCACTTTGCCACTGGATTCAAGCAAGCCCGGCTGAAGACGGTGTAATGCCAGAAACCGGTCCTGGGAAGACATGGCTTGGCAGTTCGGGCTGGACTGTTCCCATGAGGCACAGGGTCAGACTGATTTGCATATGGCCATGTCTGAACTGAGGTGGCGGAGTAAGCTAAAGAACTGTGATGGATTAAACCCAGATCAGTTGACTGGGGGTGAGTGTTTGTATTGTCAACGCTCCGTCCATCATCCCCTTTGGTTTTTCTTCAATTCACTGGGATGGTATACAACACCAGAGCCGCCACAAGAAGAGGTGCAGTGTCTATGTTTTAGTTCGGAAACCAAGACATGTGAATCTAATCATTACTTTACCCATTTTACCAAAAATGTCGGTAATAATCACTGCATTAAAATTCTGTGCAGGACATTCAATGCAGTGACATTTCCCAGAAAGGGCAGTGTCTTGGAATTGTCATCAGAACCTACATCAGTACCTACAACCCCATGACAGGTATCATTTAGTGGGCAACTTGGAAACTGTTGAACCAGGAGAAGTATCTTTTAATCCTGCCTTCACAGGTGACCAAATTGTGTAAGCATTCACTTCTTGAAAATATTCTTCTGTTTTTTTGCAAAGATTTGTGGTTCGTAGAATCGGACTAGGGGCCTGTTTTATAGTTCAGCGGACGGGATACTCCACGCAAACGTAACAGATAGTCCATCCACCGTCTTACAAGTGCCATAGGATTTAATGCACTTGGAATACGGCAAACAGGATATCCTACACGTTTCCGATGGAGTATCTTATCCACAAACTCCAAATCTGGCTCTAAATGTTAACAGTAACCGTATGATAATAATACTGACTAAAACACAATGCACATTGATTATTTCCCTGGATGAGCCAGCAAATAGATTTATGGTTCACTACCTACATCGTGGAATAGTGTGAGAGCTATGTACCAAAAAAGAAACCGTTCCCCATAACAGTCTATGGCTCTCCTCTGTAACCAAATTAATTGAACTTGACTAAACTGTGGTATCCCTTTGCTCTTATACTCTCATCTACCATTGTGTGAAAACTTTAAATATGCTCAATACAGCAATTGAGCCCTTAGGACATGTTCTCAGTACAGGTCTTTTTTAATTCCTAGATTATTATGATTTCATCTTTTCAAATCTAAATCGAGGAAAGATGACAGATAATCACCAAGGGCACCATTGTCCCTGAGCAATAAAACACAGTTTAGCCTCAAGTGTGACTGTGCTCTTCTGTCATAATGGCTACAATAGAAAACTTGTGATACTATCAAACTTCCAACACATCTAGAAGTGGTGGAAAATAGATTCAGAAGATTCATGTATCAACAAAAGTATATTTTCCTTTATAACAGACTGCCACATTGCTTAAACAATTTTTTAAGTTGTCTCAGAATATTTAGGCTCCATGGTCTAGTTTGCCATTAACTAAATCTGGAAAATGGAAAGACTTTAGGATTGGATACTGCTGATTTAGGGCTGCTTTATTTTCAATGCTATCTTCTTTAAAAGCATCTTTAAACGTAAACGTGTTGCAGTCCACCTTCTGTGCTGCTGGTCTCTCAGTTAACATATTAACCAAATGCTATCCACTCACATGGTCTGAACAGCTGATCTTCACGGTATCAGAGTTTGGACAGCCTGACGGGGCACTTGAGGCTTCCCAGTTCATTGATTTTGTCTTAAAAAAGCAAACCGAAGTGGAGCTTCCACGTCTCCAGAATTCTTAGGAGTGTGTCCTCTTTGTCGATAAAGAAGTGATGACAAACAAACTTTAGTCCCAATTACAATGGGACCACCATCATACCTGGATTTGAACTGACCGGCAAGTAGTCGGCAGTCCCACCTGCAAATTATGATGCGACCGCCGTGTACGCAGTCGTAATCATGGCTTTTCCCATTGCGGTTTGTGCTGTGGCTTGAAAAGAGCAGCAGCATAAGCCGCAATGGAAAAAGGGATGTTTTTAAACATCCATGCACTGTTTGCCAGGCACCATGTGGTTTCTGGCACATGTGGTATGGATGTTTGGGGCGGGGGGGGTCACCACAGGTGCCCCCCAGGCCTCATAGCGGAGGCCTACAGGGGTAGGGTGCCCTGCTAGTGACTCCCAAAGTCCCTTTCCGACGGCCTCTCCGTGGCGGACATCATAATCCCTACGGCAGTGCCTGTGCAGGCACCGCCCCTATTGTAGGGAATACGATTCTACCGATGGCCCGCCAGGCTCCTTGAGCCTGTCGGAAAAGTAGGTCCTTCCCTCCGACCTTTGCTGTCCAATCGACTGCATCATAATGCGGTGGTGGGACCGCTCAGCTGGATGTCGGTCAGACCACCACCGACAGGTGGCGGTTAGTCCGCCATCCTAATGAAGCCCTATGTCTCTAATGAAGACAGGACAAGTGGTATCAATGGAGCTGATAGAATGGTTAAACATTAAGTCAATAAAATGGCACGCAATTTTCACTAAACAAGATAATGTATAATGACATGATGTGTAATGCATGCAGGTGCCACAATTATATTTGGGAAATATTACCCTGACAACCCCAGGAATCTCAAATGATAGTATATTGCACAAGGTCAGGTGTCCCAACCAACTTAGTTGAAGCCAGAAGAAGGTTGTGCTGCAGGATAACTCTATCAAAACTCATTGGTATTTGAACTGAACTGAGAGTCAATGAGAAAACATCTGATTGAAATGGCACAGAAATGTTATGTTCATACATAAGTCCTGTGACTGGCTTCCACATGATTTGTCACCTAGGTCTTGCAGGTTTTTTTGACAGCACTGTATTTTCCTCTAGTGAGCTCAACAAACATACATTTCCACTGAAAGTGCTCTATGCACTGTTGCTATACTAGAGATGTGCTGCAATGTCAGGGGAAACCCAGGTGTATCGGTTTTCTGCATAATGGTGAGTACTTTTTTAAGATGTTCTAATGAGAAGCAGGGTGAAGACTGATTTGCATATGACTGGGTCCAAACTGGGGTGTGTAATTGTGAGCAAAAGAACGATGGATTCAACCCAAATCTGTGACTGGGGGTGAGTAGGAGTGTTTGAACCGTTTCAGCACTCCGTCCATCATCTTGTTGTGTTGCTATGTCTGCAGGACATTGTCTCCATCAAGATGCAAAAGAATTAGTTCTTAGACAGCATTTGTGAAGTCAGCTTCTGGAAAGAATGGCTGTGCTTTCGTATGCAGGAGCTAGGTAGTCATTAGTTTGAGGTGTTGATGCTGAGATTGGTGTCAAGGTGGAAACAGGCACTTTTCCCTGTCATTAGTCAAGTAGTGAACAATCCAGATGAATTTTTGAAAGCAATTTCTGTCCTTGCTCCTACTGTCCATATATACAAATTCTTGATGGCGTTCAATTTAAGGAACACATTGGATATCCATGTTTGTCCTTTATTTGTCCAGAGGATACTTTCAAGTTCAGGCAAGTATTGTCCACGAACTGGGAAATCCTGATAGCCTTGCCAGGTGTAAGGACTCAAATGGGCTTTCTAATACTGGTGAGAGGAGGAGACCCTTCTTAACTGGTTGGACTCTGGTCTTCAAATAGCAAGTGAATCACTGTAGGATGATTCGTCAAAAACCATTCGCCAGCACAAGTGTCAACCGTGGCTTGGTAATTGATGGGGCCATCTTGTGTAGAGAGGGTAAGCAGCTGGAGAAGCTGTGACCCAGGTGTCAGAGGTGTGAATGGTGTCATCTACCACGCTGGTCTGTGGTCTGAATGTGGACTGGTAGTTAAACAGAAGGGCATTGAACGTGGTCTCTCATGAAACTGTCTGTCAACAGCCTTCTCAAATATCCTTAACAAGAATGTGATGGAGCAGTAGTTAGTGAGAACATCTTGGTTCAAGTTGTGCGTGTTCACCAGAGGGAGGATCATGCCAGTCTTAAAGTGTCCAGGCAGATGCTTTGGGCTGTTAGTGCTCTGACAATGTTTAGTAGCGGTAACCGGCCAAACCCAGAGATATCCTTCACAAACAATGACTGGATGACATTGCCTGCAAATTGTATTGTAATTATATTTATATAGCGCTTACTAACCCTAACGAGGCGTCAAAGCGCTTTTCGGCAAGTAGCACACTACTCTGGAACTTTTGAAGGATTAGTGGTGGATTAGTATAGGGAAATAGGAGTATGGTATTAGTATAGGGAGGAACGAGTTAATTTGAGCAAAGGGCATGTAAGTCTGTTAGTTGGATTGAATAAAGTAATGGAGGGATAAAAGAGGGAAGAAAACCATAAGTGTTAATTGGGAGATCATAGTTGTAAGTTGAGAACTGGGATGAGTAAAGAGGAGATGGAGGAGGGAAGAGCCTGTAGAAATTGAGTGGGGAGAAAAAGAATCAGAGTAGAAAAATGAGGTTTTGGATGAGTCAAAGGAGAGATAGAGTTGTTTGGGAGATCATAGTAGTAAACTGATATTTGGGTAAGCCAGAAGCTGTAGAGGAGGGAGGAGTCTAGGAAGGGTTATTTTGGACATAATAGTAGTAGAAAGGGTTTGGGATACGAAAGAGTGAAGATGGAGGATCAATTGATAGTGGTGTAGGGTGATGGTAGGACAGAGTAAAGCTTTCAAAAGTGTGTTTTTTTCTTGTACAATACAACTAAAATAATAAATATATAGATACATGACTGCATAGTAAGGGAATATATGTGTAAGGAATATAACATTAAGATTTGTGAGATTTTGTTTTGGAGTAGTGAGGGGAGATATTGATGTAGTGGTTTTCTGTGAAAGATTTTTATGTGAAGTACTGTTGGTGAGTGGTATTTAAATAGTATAGGGGTGGTGATGTTTTTTGGAGAAGAGTATGTGGTGTGTAATAGGCGATGGACAAGAGTTATGAGTGTTTGTGTTAGATTTGATCACTGGACTTTATTTATTTGGAGTTTTATGTAGCGCTAGGTAGACCCAAAGGTATCAGAGTGCTTTACAATTAGTGTGCAAAAAATAATTCTAGGTAATATGTGTGGTGGAGTAGTGTAAGGATTGTATGGTTGTGTTTAAATTGGTAAAAAGAGGAGGTGGGTGTTGGTGGATGGTGTGATGGAAGGCTAAGTATAGGTTTTGTCATGATAAAAAGGCATCTGTTAGGAGCGGAGGATAGAGCTAGTGTTTTGTTTGAACATGGAGTGTAGTGTGTGTCTGTATGCATGAAAGTTATGTATAATGTGGCTTTGTGTTGTGCTGGTGATGTGTGGATGTGTTAGTGGTATAGGACAAAGTTGTGTTTTGTGTGAGAATGCAGAAGCCATGGTGTTGTTGTAGGGGTAGAGCTGTGTGTAGGTGGTGGGGTTTTGCAGTGGTTTAATACACATTGCAATCTGTCTGAGGTTTGTTTATGGTGCTTGAGTAGAATGCCTTTGCTGATGTTGTGTTGGATGTTTTTAGACGTGGAGGGCTTATGGTAGTAGCCCGTAAGTGAAAATTGGGTAGCAATGCTGACCCTAGGCCTGACCCGAACAGGCCCAAACAGTCAACTGCCCTTGTCCTCTTCGCACTTAGCTGCGACACCTGACTTTCAGGAATTTGAGAAATACAGCCATTTCATGAGCAGAGAGGGTGGTGAAGGTGGCGCATCCAGTTGGATGTAATAATGGCAAGTTATTGTTGAATTGCACCATTGATATGCTATCGGATTTGGTTCTTAAGGTATTATTTGATTACAACACACCTCTCCTGTGAGTGGCTGAGTGGGGAAATAGCTGTGATAATTATACAGTGGTTGATTACCTTGAAGAGGGCCCTGTTTTGGTGGAGGGCTTCCCTGATGGTTGTCTTGTAGTAGGCAATGTGCTTTCTACTGCTGAGGCTCCCTTCACAGAAGAGAGGTCCCCGCAAGGTATTCAGGATCTGTAAATATGGTGGGTGGTCATCTGCAAGAGTGGAGGACATGCCTCTAGTGACATGGAAGGGTCGCGGGTGAATTTCAGGTGGTAAAAAGGCCATATGAGCTTCAAGTGCGCATTTCAAGGATAACAAAATGAGGGTGGGAGCACACAGCCTCACATCCCAGCACTCTGTTTTGCCCCAATGCATCATGGTAAATGCATTGTATGATAACGCGTACATCAGTGACAGTCTTGGTGCAGCCAGTGCCTAGTCTTCTCAGGTCTCTGTACCACTCTCTGGGCGCAGGTGCACCAGCCAGAGTTTATCAGCTCATTTGCTCAAGGGAGCATTTTTTTTTTATACAAAATGAGGGTGGGAGCACACTGCCTACTAACCCAGAACTTAGTTGGCCCCAATCTATCATGGTAAATGCAGTGTATGAAAACACTTACTTCAGTGGCAGGCTTTAGTTTTTCGCCCTTGTTGGTGCAGCCAGTGCTGTGTATCTTTAGACACATGTTTCAGGATAATTGTCCTTCTTCACTAGAGAGCAGCACATTCTTTTGGGGTTGCTGGAAATGCTGCCTAAAAGTTTCTCAGGTCTCTGTACCACTCACTGGGTGCAGCCGCTCGTTAGCTCAGTAGCTCATGGGAGCCTTTTTTAAACAATAAAAGGTTGGGAGTGCCCTGCCTCACATCCCAGCCCTCAGTTCACCCCAGGTCATCTTGGTAAATGTAGATATGCCCAGAACCGATCCTGTCTCTTCCCATTTCATATGTACCTCACATACAAACTCATGCACAGTAGCATGGTCACAGTAGACTCTTTGCTTGACGGAAACCAGTCTGTCCCGTGTTAGTTTTTCAAATTCTTTTATTCTTCTCCATTGACTTCCCTATTGAATTTTAATGATTTGGTCATAAAAATAACAATAGCATGCTTTTATATAGTGCATGCTTCTGCAGTGTTTTAGTTTCAAAGCACAGTAAATTACAGGTATTACTTAGTGTCCATAACTTAGTCTTGGTAATTTTCTGAGCTTTGGAAGGATTGAAGACAGGACTCGCAGAACTAGAACCTGTGAGCTGCAGATTAGACGCAAGCCACAGCTTTGAGCGTTCAATTCTCTGAGCTAACACAAAGGATCTGTATCTGAACAAGGGAACAGCTGTTCCACTCCAGCCACCCCCTGCCTATTGTTTGGGTGTCTAACATACATATTGGTTGCAAAGCAAGAAAATTATCTCCTTTCACCATCAATGCTCTAGTGCCCGCCACAGCTAATTTAAACTCCATAATTACTCTGCTATTCCGCTCTCCTTCCATCTCCACTTGCTGGGAATTCCTGCAGCCGCAGGCGGTGACAGGCGCTGACAACCATTTACAAAAACAACAGAAGCCCCTGCTCTTGGATATAAGTAAATAGAACTCAATGGTTTCTGTTTGGTGTGTCAATATTGGCTAAAGCACATTAACCATGTTATAAAGTCAGTACAATGTGCCCAGAAAGAAAGTTCGCAATGGAGTAGAATTCTTCTTAATGAAAACACTTTATTGTTCCTCTTGTTGTGGCCAACACGTGTTTCATCGCAGGGAAACAGACTGCGAATCTTCAGGGCCTTTCTTGCGAGAAAAGACGGGATTTAAGTGTTGAGGCCAAGCGCCCAGGAGGGCGAGAGTATGGGGAAAGCGCTATAGGCGCGTGGTTTGTTTCATACCTTATTGTGTTCATAAGGGGGCCATAACCGGGAGGAGAGTTGAATTATAGCTGTTACGCTCAGAAACGGAAAACAGGCGGGTGCACCTGGTTAAGCTCGTTCTCCCTCTTGTGGTTCCCGGCGCCGTTTGTCGTAGACGGACCATTTAGGAAGGCGCTGGGTATGTACAAATAATCAAGGAATGATCATGAGGGTAATATCATCTGATGTCTGTTTCTTTCTTTAGTGAACACTGTGGGTTCGAGTCCCATTATCTGGAATTGGTCAGCTCAGTGAAAGAGGAATTCCCAGATGTCACCATTGAGTCGCGCTCCGGGGACACAGGTGAGTGTGCCTGCTCACTATTCCTGTGCAGAGTTCATGTGTGACAGTGTTGATGGTTTACAAGCACCACTCATCAAGACCATATGGAGTCACTGAGTCGCAGAAGAGCCTGTTGCTCTCAGCGGTGAAATGTACTACTGCATAGAATGTAGAGCATCTCCATTCCAGGCGTGCTACCATCTAGATACAGAACTAGTCACCCTCCACCTTTCAGGCATGCACTATACAAACTCTCACTATGCTGTCTCCTTCAGGCGTATTGCAAGTACAGAAAATCCAGGAATCTAGTTAGTCTGTCTAGCTCAAGTATTAATTATTCATATGCAGGGTACCCTGGGGGCAGTCATTACGGACAATACCCATACAGAAAATATATGACTTAAACCAGTGTGTCTCCTGGTATGGCATCATACTCATATCCAGGCATGCTAGCATTGCACATATTAGGAGCCCAGGTTAGGGTAGCTTTTCACATTATATGTATGGGAGCATGTACCACTAGACATGCTGCCATACATGTATAAGGAATCAGTTGCCCAGAAAACCCTGCCCTTCAGTTGCATATGCACACAGATGACATAAACCCCGAGCTCTGCCAGCCCATCCTGCTGGTGACTCCAGCAGCATGCTTCTCCCTGCACATGCTATGATGCAGAGGCATACGATCCCTAGCCGCTTAGCTGGCACATCAAGGCATCAGTCTTACAAATATGAGAGTTTAATCCACCTGTATCTTCCGGGCATAAACCATACAGAGAAAAGGGTCAAGCCCAAGCACTTTGTGCCTCCAGAAATGAGCTAGACTGATACCTAGAAATCAGGGCCTAACCAGCCCACATCTTACAGTCATGTACTCTCCAGGGTCATGGAATCAAGGGCCTTCCCAGGAATGAACTGTACAGATAAAGGGAATCCAGGGCACAGCCATCGTGCTTCCCAGGCATGTACCTTACAGAGATTGGGAATCCAATACGTCACTATGCTGTGCCTCCCTGTAGTATAGAGAGCACACAGACATTTGCAGAAGAGACTAGCAACCCCTCCTTTCTAATCATATCTGCCGGTCATAAACCATGCAGATACTGGTAATCCAGTGGCCCGACCAACCCGTCCATTCCATAGCAGGTTGTGCCTCCAGACATGAACTATACTGATACAGGGCATGACCAGCCTGAACTCCAAGGCATCTATTGCCCTGACTTAGGGGATCCAGGGCCAACCAGACTGCCCCTTCCTGACATGAGCTATACACAGACAAGGAATCAAGGGTCCAACCAATATGTTCCTCCTGTGCATGGTCTTTTAGAGACTGAGAATCCAATCTAGGCAATGTCTCTTTTAATGGAACACACAGATTCTTTGAGCCCAAACAGCTATACGTCCCCAGGCATGAACAATATAGAAACTGGGAATCCAGGGCCCGAACAGTCTATCCCTCCCAGGCATGAGCCAAACACCAAGAGGAAATCCAGGACCCAAAAAGCCTCTTCTCCCCGGCATGGACCAACCAGGTGCAGGTAGTCCAAGGCGTAAGCAGGCAGTGGCTCCCTGACATGAACTAGGGACCTGGCCTGGCTGTCGCGCTGGGTATTAACTGCATCAGTAATTCAGAGACAAGTAGACCTGTTTCTCCTAGGTGTGTTTCTTCACTGAACACATCAATTATTTCGATATTATAAGCATAAATATAACCCTACCGACTTTGGTGATGCATCTTGGCGCACAGGTACAATCAGTAATCCCCTAACTGGGACATGTTTACTTTGTTTTATTTTAGGAGCCTTTGAAATTGAGATAAATGGTCAACTGGTTTTCTCCAAACTGGAGCTTGGCGGATTCCCCCATGAGAAGGATGTGAGTATAACAGATTTCTGAGAGGGCTACAGTGCTGCAAGGCCAGTCCATATCACAAGGCATTCTGGGCCATGTGGTTCATCGTGTGAGACACAAAAACATTTGACAACAGGTTCCAGAAATCCTCATCATTTACAGTGGCATTCCATTGCTGGGTGTCCTACAAGAGATACACTATTCAAATAAAAATCCCCAAGCCATATAGTCATAAGTCAAATGCTCTGTAACACCGTGAAAATTGTTTTTATAATCCAGTCCAAGAGCCAAGTTGTTCTGCAATGCTGAGCCATTCCCCTTAGCCATCATTTGCACGAGTTGTAGCTCTCGGCTATTCTACCAGTCCCCCAAGTCTTAGTACCTCAATCCAACCAACCACTGACAGAGGTGAAATGCACTATGCCCCTTTTCCAAGCTCCTTAGATATCAACCAAGAGCAAAGAAAAGCTCCATCCGAGTGCTAGGACCTGAAGCCATCTCCTACTATTGACAAAATGCTTTGTATCCTTGGGCAGGCTCCTCATTAAAACGGTCCTAGTAGTGGCAGTATCCTTCTGTCAGTTTTCCAAGCCATCTATCTATGGAGATGGGGCTCTGAATTTATGTGGTAGCTCACTGATACACAAAGAAACAAGACACTCTATACGATTGTCCTGTTCACTAATCTACTCCGAAGAAAGAATCTGGCCCACTGAGACACTCAAAGACGAGGAGCTTGTACCAATGCATCTCACCTGTGCAGGTCTGGAGGTGGAACGATTTGTATCCCTATGGTAATCTTTCTAGACCATCCACTCCAGGGATTTGCAAAGTCTATGTCTATGCAAATGTACTTTCTCAAATTGGTCAAATTTTCCCTGGAATATCATTTAATTGTGCAATTTGTTTTTCACAGCTGATGGAAGCCTTAAGACGAGCATGCAATGGGGAAAAAGTGGAGAAAATCACCAACAGCCGTGCACCCTGTGTCATATTGTGATCTTGTGTGCCCCCTTCTATCATCATGTGACCTCCCCTTGTGCCGATAAGATTTGTGCCTTCCCTCCTTACTTGCTTTCAGTTGGTCTCTTACATCATGTAACCCATTGACCTCTTGTTTACCTCCTTTGTAACCTCTCTGTGCCACCCTTTGCCTCTTCCTGACCTACCCCATGCCAGCCTGAGGTCATTTGTTACCTCCACGTATCACTGTGTGACTTCCAAGTAACCTCTTCAAGTCACGGTGACTGGCTTTCTTTTAATCTGCCAATGAGCTTGTGTTTAACTCGATATGCCAGCATTCGGCTATTTGAACGGTCTGACCTCTTGGTCATGCCACATTTCTGTCTTTTCCAGTGCCCCCATGTCACCCTGTCACTTCCCCATGTCACTCCGTGATCTCACTATAATTTATTGACCAATGTCAACATCTGATCTCTTATTAATACTTTCTATTCATCTTTGTGTGTCCTTCATGCCCCTTTCCTCTTCATTACCTGTTGTCATGGCCTGGTGACACGTTTCTTTTCCCCAACACACAGTGAACTTATAATGATATTGTAGTGGCACCATTAGTGTCAGCATTGCTGCTGTTTACCTCCCCATGATGCCTTGTTTTAAAAAAAAATTATTTTATGTAGCCTTCCCCGGCGCCACCCACCTTAATTTCTCTCTCTTCCGAATTTGTTTCCAATTATAGAAGGCAGAAATGGTACAGCAGCCAGATTTACTAAAACCTTTCATAAAGATGCATTTTAGTATTAAAAACAAATTTAAGGCGGGCTGCGATCTTCATATTCGGAATTGCAAAATGCAAACTTGATTGAAACATCTCTTGTGAAAAGATGTGCGTTTTAAAAAACATGTCTATATCAGGCAGTTTAGACCTCTGCGTGTTGCTGGTGCACGTTCTAGCCACTGATTTTCTGCCTTAACCCCAAAACAAGTTTGCTGAAGTCTAGACAGTGAAATCATAGATTAATGTCAGCACTCCCTGCTCTGACACCTCAATATGAGACCAGGCCAGTTGACATGTTTATTTTATGTTAATTCTGAAATCAGTAGCACAAGTCTGTAGCATGCACTTCAGCAGTACTGCCAGAATTATTTCAAAAATAAAATTTGGCTGTGGTCACTTCTCTTTCCCTTATGGCTGGGTCTTTTTTCATTCTGTCACTCCTCTCTTGCGTTCTATAGGTACTCATTCTAGGTGGCATGAAAGCACTTCTTTGTGTTTGCTCCAAATACTACTTTGCACTGCTTGTACAGGAGTGGGCACACTGCTTTTAGTGATTTGTTGAACAGCCAAAGGGCTTCATTCTGGATTGCACATACAGTAAGTGTAACACGTGTGCCAATGATATCCCACTTAGAAAGGAAAGGTGTGAGGCCATTTCTACAGCCCATGGTCTATGAGAAGAAACCGGTCATAGTTGAATGTGCTTCCGCAGTGCCTAATAACTCACCTATGGGATCTGTAGACCTTGATTGCAAAGTGCCAGTCTCTGCCCAATTACAATCCATAAAGGAAATATGGGCCTGGGTCTGGCACTCCTCTTCTTCTGCTTGTCCACAACTGATGGAGAAGGATCTGTGACATTAAAATCCTCTGGGAAATCTCTCTGGCCTTGCTCGATGAGGCATGGTGCCTGTTCGTCCAGTTCATATGCCCCCTAAGTTCAACCTCATTTCCATCAGACGGGAAGCGCTGGACTAAAAGGTTATCCCCCCTTTGTGGGATACCAGGTCACAGAGTGTCAGCCAGTCAGATAACAGCACCTTCCAAAACCCATGCAAATGGAAATACATTTTTTTTAAAAAAAGTCTGCTCCAGAAATGAAACAGAAACAACATCAGTCTCCTGGGATGATTAAAAGTGTGGGCTAGCCTTTTCACAGTTGCCTAGCTAGGGGAGCGGTACAAAAGGGGGTGGTAATGGACGGAGCATCTGAACCAATCAAACACTCACACCCAGTCAAAAGATCTGGGTTTAATCCATCACCGTTCTTTAGCCCACTCTGCCACCCCAGTTCAGACATGGCTATATGCAAATCAGTCTGAACCTGTGCCTCATGGGAACAGTCCAGCCCGAACTGCCAAGCCATGCCTTCCCTGGACCGGAAACAAGCTTCCGAGGACCGGTTTCTGGCATTCCAGCCGTCTTCAGCCCGGCTTGCTTGAATCCAGTGGCAAAGTGAGCAAGGGACTCAAGTCTGAGCATACCCCGCCACACTTATGGTGGCCAAAAGCGGTACAAAAGGGGGTGGTAATGGACGGAGCATCTGAACCAATCAAACACTCACACCCATTCAAAAGATCTGGGTTTAATCCATCACCATTCTTTAGCCCACTCTGCCACCCCAGTTCAGGCATGGCTATATGCAAATCAGCCTCGACCCTGTGCCTCATGGGAACAGTCCAGCCCGAACTGCCAAGCCATGCCTTCCCTGGACCGGAAACAAGTCTCCGAGGACCGGTTTCTGGCATTCCAGCCGTCTTCAGCTCGGCTTGCTTGAATCCAGTGGCAAAGTGAGCAAAGGACTCACGTCTGAGCATACCCTGCCACACTTATGGCGGCCAAAAGCGGTACAAAAGGGGGTGGTAATGGACGGAGCATCTGAACCAATCAAACACTCACACCAAGTCAAAAGATCTGGGTTTAATCCATCACCGTTCTTTAGCCCACTCTGCCACCCCAGTTCAGACATGGCTATATGCAAATCAGTCTGACCCTGTGCCTCATGGGAACAGTCCAGCCCGAACTGCCAAGCCATGCCTTCCCTGGACCAGAAACAAGCTTCCGGGATCTGTAGACCTTGATTGCAAAGTGCCAGTCTCTGCCCAATTACAATCCATAAAGGAAATATGGGCCTGGGTCTGGCACTCCTCTTCTTCTGCTTGTCCACAACTGATGGAGAAGGATCTGTGACATTGAAATCCTCTGGAAAATCTCCCTGGCCTTGCTCGATGAGGCATGGTGCCTGTTCGTCTAGTTCTTATGCCACCTAAGTTCAACCTCATTTCCATCAGACGGGAAGCACTGGACTAAAAGGTTATCCTCCCTTTATGGGATACCAGGTCACAGAGTGTCAGCCAGTCAGATAACAGCACCTTACAAACCCCATGCAAATGGAAATACATTTTTAAAAAAAAAAAAAAGTCTGCTCCAGAAATGGAAACAACATCAGTCTCCTGGGATTAAAAGTGTGGGCTAGCCTTTTCACAGTTGCCTGGCTAGGGGAGTGACATCCATCTGGTGTGGACCTGTGTCTCAGTTCCGCCAGCTGTAAGCCGTGCTTCAATATTCTACTGTACCACTACTGATTTCAGTCCTTCCATTCAAACAGGATGGGTCTGCATTCCATCAGTGATGCTAGCAGCCTTCCCTTCCTGACTGTTTCGGATGATCCAACTGTTGTTTGATCTGGCTTCGCACCCATTTGAAGCAACTCTGTTCCATGTTGCCAAATACGATTTCTGGTGCCCACAGCACTTCGAATTTCCACATCACATTCAACACAAAGTTATCGGGTAAGGACGGTGCTAGTTAAAATGACGACTGCCCTGACTTTGGGAAAATGAATGACAATTATTTTTTGTTGTACCTCTTGCAAAATGTTCCTTAAAAAAGGGTGGGTTTGCTCACCCACCACCAGTAGCATGCTTCATTACTGGGTTCCTCCTCACCATGACCCGCTCATCGTTTGCTTGTTGAGCTCCTTTGGGAGTTAGTTGTGAGTTTATTTTTATTAATAATGAGGTCACACAACCGATGAGAGTCTCTTTTTCTGAGTTGACTTGTAAAGTTAGAGTGTGTTTATAATCTTTACGAAATTGGGACTAAAGTAAAAATACGTAGAGAAAATTGGGTTACTGGTTGAGGGTGTGTGGCAGTACCAGCAAGTGGCATTGAGGTGCTAGAGTCAGACTGACTTGAAGGCTGGGCTGGAGTACAATTATCGATGTATTGTCATCTTCAGGGCAGTAGTAACTTTAGAAGTGTTAGTTATGAAAAGCAATGTTCATGTTCTTATGGCTGTCTGTTTGTATCAGCATACCCCTCCCTAACCTTCTTACCCCTCAGACACCTCCCATTTAGTAGCAGCTATTCCCCATTTCCCCACCAATCCCCTAGTCCCTCTTCCATTCACTCCTAAATAGCAAACTTACATGTGCAGAGATGACCTTATGGAAAATATATGAGCGGCAGAGGTAGAGATTTTCACCTGTGGATTCGCAAATTCTATTTATCTGAAAGAGACACGTTAGTCATAGATGCCTTACCTTAGAATATCCCCAGGCGTCAGACTGGATCCAGAAAATTTTGCTTAGCAATACCCCTGCGCGCCGGCAGGTGTCCTCCGCGTCCTTCGTCGTCGTTAGCGCCGGAATTACGTTGTCGGAGTACTTAGACGCCGCCCATGCGCGCTGACGTCAGTTCTTTTTTCCACGCCAGCTAGCGCAGATCCGGAGAAGCTCTACCCCTTAGTCTTTTTTGACTAAACTTTTTGATCTTTTTGATCATTTCTCTACTCGAGTCTTCGACTCCAACGGTGCCGGTAGGGATGCCCGGGTTTAAACCCTGTTCCAAGTGCGACCGACTGATGTCGGTTACCGACCCCCATCGCCGGTGCCTCAAGTGTTTAGGCCTCGACCAAGACGACTGCACCTGCTCCGACTGCCGGGCCCTGACGCCTAAAGCTAGGCGGGAGCGGTCCCGCAAGCGACTGGAACTCCGACAGCCGGCCCGCGCCGCTCCAGGTCCAGGTCCCATCAATCAATCAAGGCATTTATAAAGCGCACTACTCACCCGGAGAGTCTCAAGGCGCTTGGGGGGGGGGGGGGTGCCGCTACTGCTCGAACAGCCAGGTCTTGAGCTCCTGAAGGAGAGGTGGTCTTGGGTCAGGCGAAGGTCGGTCGGGAGGGTGTTCCAGGTCTTGGCGGCCAGGTAGGAGAAGGACCTTCCTCCTGTTGTCGCTCTTCGGATGCGGGGGACGGCGGCGAGGGCGTGATTGGTCGATCGGAGGTGGCGTTTGGGAGCGTAGAAGTTGAGGCGGTTGTTGAGGTAGCTCGGGCCTGGGTCGTGTAGGGCTTTGTGTGCGTGGGTGAGGAGACGGAAGGTGATTCTCTTGTTGACGGGGAGCCAGTGCAGGTCTCTCAGATGTCCGGAGATGTGGCTGCGTCGGGGGATGTCGAGGATGAGTCTGGCTGAGGCGTTCTGGATCCGCTGGAGTCTCTTCTGGAGCTTGGCGGTGGTTCCGGCGTAGAGGGCGTTGCCGTAGTCCAGTCGGCTGGTAACGAGGGCCTGGGTGACCGTCTTCCTGGTCTCGGTGGGGATCCATCGGAAGATCTTCCGTAGCATGCGCAGGATGTTGAAACAGGACGAGGAGACGGCGTTGACTTGTCTGGTCATGGAGAGGGAGGAGTCCAGGATGAAGCCCAGGTTGCGTGCGTGGTCTGTCGGTTTGGGTGCGGTGCCCAGGGCGGGGGGCCACCAGGAGTAGTCCCAGGCGGAGGGCGAGGAGCCCAGGATGAGGACTTCCGTCTTGTCTGAGTTCAGTTTCAGGCGGCTGGTCGTCATCCACTCGGCTACGTCTTTCATCCCTTCGTGGAGGTTGGTTCTGGCGGTGGCGGGGTCGTTGGTCAGGGAGAGGATCAGCTGGGTGTCGTCGGCGTAGGAGATGATGTTGAGGTTGTGTTGGCGTGCGATGGCCGCAAGGGGGCTTATGTAGACGTTGAAGAGGGTGGGGCTGAGCGAGGAGCCCTGAGGAACGCCGCAGATGACTTCCGTGGCTGCAGAACTGAACGGTGGTAGGCGGACTCTCTGTGTCCTTCCAGCGAGGAAGGAGATGATCCACTCCGGTGCCTTCTCCTGGATTCCGATGTTGCTGAGGCGCTGCACTAGGGTGCGGTGGCAAACAGTGTCGAACGCCGCTGAGAGGTCTAAGAGGATGAGGGCCGCTGTTTCACCGTTGTCCAGCAGGGCTCGGATGTCATCGGTGGCAGCGATGAGGGCGGTCTCGGTGCTGTGGTTGGCTCGGAAGCCAGACTATGAGGGGTCGAGGGATCCATTTGTCTCGAGGAAGGCGGCCAGCTGCTTGTTGACGGTCTTCTCGATGACTTTGGCTGGAAACGGGAGGAGCGAGATGGGGCGGTAATTCTGGAGTTCGGTGGGGTCCGCTGTTGGTTTCTTTAGTAGAGCGCTGAGTTCGGCGTGCTTCCAGCTCTCAGGGAAGGTGGCGGTGTCGAAGGAGGTGTTGATGATGTCCCGCAGGTGGGGTGCGATGACAGCGTCGGCCTTGTTGAAGACGTGGTAGGGGCAGGGGTCGGTCGGAGATCCGGAGTGAATAGAGTTCATCGTGCAGATGGTGTCTTCTGTGTTGATCTAGGTCCAGGCGCTGAGGGTGGTGGTGGGGGGCGTTGGTGCGGTCGTGGGGAGTGTTGTTTGTGGGCTGAAGCTGTTGTGTATGTCAGCGATCTTGTTGTGGAAGTAGGAGGCGAGGGAGTTGCAGAGGTCTTGCGACGGGGTGATGTCGTTGTTTCCGGCGTTGGGGTTGGAGAGCTCTTTCACGATGTTGAAGAGTTCCTTGCAGTTGTGTGCGTTGTTGTCCAGCCGGTCCTTGAATGCTGTTTTCTTGGTGGCGTGGATCAGTTGATGGTGCTTCCGGGTGGCGAGCTTGAGGGTGGTCATGTTGTCCGGTGTTGGCTCCCTTCTCCAGGCTTTCTCGAGGGCTCGGCAGTTCTTCTTGGAGCTCTTGAGTTCGTCGGTGAACCATGGGGCCTTCTTGCTGCCGGGTCTGCTAGGCGGGGTCCTCAGTGGGGCGAGGTCGTCTGCGCAGTTGCTGATCCACTTCGTGAGGTTGTCGGCTGCCTGGCTGGGGTTCGCTGAGCTGGCGGGAGCGTGCTGGCTCAGGGAAGCGGCGAGCTGGTCTGCTGTGATCTTGTTCCAGTTTCTTCGAGCAACCTTTTGCTGGTGGTGGTGGATCGTGGATCTTCTGAAGGTGAAGTGGACGCAGCTGTGGTCTGTCCAGTGGAGTCCGGTGGCGTGGCTGAAGACGATGTCCTTGCTGGATGAGAAGACAGCGTCGAGTGTGTGTCCGGCGAGGTGGGTGGGGGTGGTCACCAGCTGCTTGAGTCCGAGGTTGGCGAGGTTGGCAAGCAGGGTGGTGGTGTTGCGGTCGTTGTTGTTTTCCAGGTGGAAGTTGATGTCCCCCAGGAGGATGTAGTCAGCGGAGGGGAGGGCATGCGGGCTGATGAAGTCGGCGATGTCTTCGCTGAATTGTGTGCGTGGTCCCGGGGGTCGGTAGATGAGGGTGCCTCTGAGGGTGGTTTTGGGGTCCGTGTGGATCTGGAAGTGCAGGTGTTCGGCGGTTGTCAGGGTGTTGGTCGTGATGCGGATGGTGTCCCTGTAGATGATGGCGATGTCTCCTCCAGTCTGGTTGTCGCGGTCTCTTCGGGTGATCTTGTAGCCCTCTGGGATGGCGATGGCGATGTCGGGCGCTAAGGAGTCGTTCATCCAGGTTTCCGTGAGGAAGGCGACTTCAGGAGCTGTGGTGTCGAGGAGGTTCCAGAGTTCGATGGCGTGTCTGGGGACGGAGCGGGTGTTGAGCAGGATGCACTTGAGGTGGTTGCTGCTGGTGTTCGGCTTGGCGGGTGCTGGTGCGGGGCAGGTCCGGATGCAGGTGAACTTGCAGGCGTGGCAGCTGAAGGGTCCGTGGGTTCGTCTCGGGGTGGCTCGGTAGCATCCCGGGGGTCTGCGGGGGCCAGGGGTCCTGGCACGGGGCGCGGACGGGCGCAGACGGGCTTACCTTTGGCACACCTTTGGCGAGCTTTGGGCGCGCCCGCTGCGCGAGCACGCTGCGCGTTGGCCACTCTGCCATGTGTGGAGAGTGGGGGGGGGGGGCGGAGCGCGGGAGGGCAGCTGGGAGGCGGGAGCGGGGAGGGCACAGGGACACATGGGAGGTTGAGGGACCGGTCGCGGGGTCGGAGCCCTCACAGCTCCGGGAGTGGACATCGGTCGTCAGGATCCAAGTCCTCAGGTAAGAGGCATGAGAGGTCGGAGAGACATCATCGTTCCTCCGACCCACCCCGACGCTTGCGCGATGTGGCCGGGGGTTCGGGTGACACCACCCACGCGGCTCCGACGGAGTCGTAGTCGTCGCCACCTGCCCCACAGCTTCGGGTCCCTGGGCAAGACGCGACGCCTGAGGAGATTGAGCGGTACCTCATGGCCTTGAGGTCCCTCCCTCCTCAGCCGTGTTCCGTGGCGCCTCCGGGCCCAAGAGCCCCATCTGGAGGGCCTAGCGGGTCGGGTGCTTCGGCGCCGGCGCCGCCGGCGACTTCGGTCCCGGCGCCGCAGGCCCTCTCTGGATCCGCTTCCGGATCCGGGTCGTCGCCGGTCGACCTCACCGGCGCCAGCCCTGCGGGTGTCGCCCCCGGCGCCTGATATGGGCGCCGTCCTTGATCCTACCCTCGGTCCGGTTCTGGCGCCGGAGCGGCGCCGATGGGCGCCGCTACCGACGGCATTTGGAGATTTCTATTTCCATGAACAGGACCCATCGACGCCAAGCCTGGTTGAGGTCCGCCAACTTTTCGGCCGATGTCCAGGCCACTCTCCTGGACATGCCGTTTGATGGCAGTCGTCTCTTTGGCGACAAGGCAGACCATGCGCTTGAGCGATTTAAGGACTCCAGGGCTACGGCCAAGTCCTTGGGCCTCTCGGCCCCAAACCAGCAAATGGGTGCCTTTCGCTCCTTTTTGTGGCCACGGAAGGGGCGCCACCACACGTGCTGCCAGCCACGCTCCGCAAAATGTTCAACAGCGCGGTGGCGGCCGTGGAAACCGCCGTGGCGGCGGTCGGGGACACATGCGCGGCCAGTCCACACCTTCCCCCGCAGCACCTGTCTCAAAACCCTCCTAGTCTGTGCTTTCAGGCCCATGTGACGCCAGTGGGGGGCAGGGTTCGCCATCACCTCTTCCACTGGCGCACTGTCACGTCAGACAGGTGAGTGCTGCAAATCACCCAAAGGGGCTACTCCCTCCTCTTCGAGGCGACCCCTCCAGCCATGCCACCGCAATTCCACCGCGTGTCAGGGGATCACTTGCAACTTCTGCAAAAGGAATTCACGGCCCTCTTGGTCAAGGGGGCCATCGAGCGCGTTCCTGGGCCAGAAGTAGGGTGTGGTTGTTACTCCCACTACTTTCTGGTACCCAAGAAGGGCAAAAGGGGCCTACGCCCTATCTTGGACCTACGGAACTTCAACAGCTTCCTCCGGAAGTAGAAGTTCAAGATGCTGACTCTGGCTCAGGTCTTAGCTGCCCTGGACCCAGGAGACTGGATGGTAGCGTTGGACTTGCAGGACGCTTATTTTCACATCCGCGTCCTGCCGTCCCACCGCCATTACCTCAGGTTCACGGTAGGTCACGAGCACTTTCAATTTACCGTGCTCCCCTTCGGCCTTACCAGCTCCCCACGGGTGTTCACCAAAGTGATGGCGGTGGTCGCAGTCCATCTGCTCAGGTTAGGGGTTTCAGTCTACCCCTACCTCGACGACTGGTTGTTGAAGGCGGGCTCGCCCCAGACAGTCGCCAGCCACCTCCAGACTACGGCCGATCTCCTGATCTCCTGCATCTGCTGGGGTTCTCCATCAACGTGCCGAAGTCACACCTGTGTCCCTCTCAGAAGCTCCTCTTCATCGGAGCGGTTCTGAACTCGGCGCAGTTTCGGGTTTATCCACCCTAACAGCGGGTTCGGGATATTCAGGCTCTGATTCCGATCTTTCAGCCTTTATCCCGGGTCTCGGTCAGGTTGACGCTGCTGCTTCTGGGGCTGATGGCCTCCTGCATCCTTCTGGTGCATCACGCCCGGTGGCGGATGCGGGCTCTGCAGTGGGACCTGAAGTTTCAGTGGGCCCAGCATCAGGGCAACTTGTCCGACCATGTCTTGATCTCGGAGGGCACTGCAAGACAGTTGCAGTGGTGGCTCACGGACCGCGATTGGGTCAGTGGCAGATCCCTCTCCCTACCCCACCCGGAGCACGTAGTTGTGACGGACGCGTCCCTCCTGGGCTGGGGGGGCCACATGGGAGAGGCGGAGATCAGAGGTCTCTGGTCTCCAGCGGAGTCCCAGCTCCAGATCAACCTTCTGGAGCTGTGGGCGATCTGACTTGCACTTAAGGCATTCCTCCCCTCTGTCCGGGGGAGTGTAGTGCAGGTGTTCACGGACAACACCACCGCCATGTGGTACTGCAACAAACAGGGCAGGGTGGGGTCGTGGACCATATGCCATGGGCTCTGCACCTCTGGAAATGGCTGGAACATCAGGGGGTGACCCTGGTGGTTCAACACATGGCAGGTTCCCTGAACGCCAGGGCGGACGAACTCAGCCGTTGGTGCATGATGGATCACGAATGGCGTCTGAACTCGGACGGGGCGCAAGGCCTCTTTCAGCAGTGGGGAGAGCCTTGGTTAGATCTATTCGCCACAGAAGAGAACGCGCAATGTCATCAGTTCTGCGCGTTGGAATTTCCAGGGCGGCACTCGCTCGGAGACGCTTTTCGTCGCGAGTGGAGTTGCGGTCTATTGTACGCCTTTCCGCCTATACCACTTCTGTCCAGAGTGCTGAAGAAGATCAGGCACGACCGGGCCCAGGTTATCCTTGTGGCTCCGGACTGGGCACGAAGATACTGGTATCCCAAGCTACTCAGCATGTCAGTCGATCCCCCAATTCGTCTGCCTCTTCGGGAGGACCTTCTGTCAGAGCAGCAGGGGACGGTACTCCACCCGAACCTGTCCAGTCTCCACCTACAAGCTTGGAGATTGAGCGGTGACAGTTGAGGCCATTTGACTTGCCTCCCGAAGTCTGTAATGTCATTCTGGCAGCCAGGCGTCCCTCCACAAAGTCGGTATACGCCTGCATGTGGAACAGATTTGTGGCATGGTGCACAGCAACGGCTGTGGATCCACTCTCTGCACCCCTTTCTGAGGTTCTCCTCTTCCTTCTTTCTCTTGCCCAGCAGGGCTCTGCTCTGGGCACTATCAAGGGCTACCTTTCTGCCCTTTCCGCCTTCTTACGGCTGCCTGATCAGCCTTCCTTGTTCAAGTCCCCGATTGTATATAGGTTTTTGAAGGGCATCACACACATGTTTCCTCCTGTTCCTTTCGTGATGCCCCAGTGGGACTTTCATCTTGTACTTACCTACCTAATGTGTGCTCCCTTTGAGCCGCTACATAAATGTCCTCTCCGTCTTCTTACCTTGAAGACTACTTTCCTGGTTGCCATCACCTCTGCCAGGAGATTGAGTGAGCTCCAGGCTCTTTCTTCTACACCTCCTTTCCTCTCTGTTCATCCGGACAAGGTTGTGTTGCGGATGAGACATTCTTTCCCTCCAAGGTTGTCACGGCCTTCCACATCGGGCAGTCCATTACCTTGCCCACCTTCTTTCCGCATCCCTCGAAAGAGGAAGAGAGGCTCCACCGTCTGGACCCAAAACGTGCGCTCTCTTACTATCTGGATCGCACACGCCAGTTCCGGGTGGATGACCAACTCTTTGTTGGTTACGTGGGCGCTAAGAAGGGAATGGCGGTGCTCAAGCGGACCATCTTGTGGTGGATCATCTTGTGTACCCAGGCGTGTTACTCCTTGGCGAAGAAGGAACCCCCTGTTGGACTACGGGCTCATTCAACCCGGGCCGAGGCGACTACCACTGCCCTGGGCCGAGGAGTGCCCTTGCAGGATATTTGCCAGGCAGCTACGTGGGCCTCGCTGCACACGTTTGCAAGACATTATTGCCTGGACAGCCAAGTCCGGAGGGATGGCTTCTTTGGCCGTTCTGTCCTCCAGGACTTTTTGGTGTGATTATTGGTTCTCAGACCCATAACCGGGCTTGGTATTGCTGGGGTATGGGGAGGATGGGTGGGTCGTTAAGGAATTTATCACTAACGTGTCTCTTTCAAATGCACTAATTACTACTTGGTAACAATATATCTGTAAGAGACATTAGTTAGTGATAGATTCCTTTAACGACCCACCCATCCTCCCCGTTCTGCGAACCGATATCTAGGGTTAAGGTCGGCCCCTTTCAGGGCCCTAGTTTCATGGCACCAGTGTTGGTTCTATCATGGCTCTGCGTATCTGACGCGGAAAAGCTGAATATCAGAACCGACGTCAGCGCGCATGGGCGGCGTCTAGGTACTCCGACAACGTCATTCCGGCGCTAACGACGCCGACGACGGACGCGGAGCCGCGGACGACGCCTGCCAGCGCGCAGGGGTATTACTACGCAAAATTTTCCGGATCCAGTCTGATGCCTGGGGATATTCCAAGGTAAGGAATCTATCACTAACTAATGTCTCTTACAGATATATCGTTACACAAGTAGTAACTTGTGCTGTAGTAGCAAGTACTACTGTAGTACTACTTTATGTACTACAAAATGCAGTTTGTAAAAAATTTTGTGAAAAATGTTAACATAGAAATTGTGTGTAACAGTGATGTAAAGTCATACATAGCACCTTTGCTAATTGGGTAACCCTAGGATAGACTTGAAAGAATGTCACAATTCTGCTTGTATTAAGATAGCAGCATGAAGCAAAATGACCTTGGAGGTGCATAACTACCCAATGGGAAGTGGGAGTATTCAGAGAAGTTTAGATTTAGCCCCATTCATTTCAGTACCTGTCCATTAGTGACTAATTTGTGAGCCAATCCTGTGGTGGCTGGTGAGCTTTTAAATAGATAGGTTGTAATACTTACATTGGATCCTAGTGCGTAAGCCTAAAGTCTCTAAGGTGAGTTTAGGGATTGTCACACCCCCACTTTGTTTCTAAGAAGATCCTTAACAGTGCAATTATAAAAATGTTAATTATAAATTAGTTAATACCTCAAGGTTTAACAACTATATCTGAGGAAGAACCATTGAAATATTGTAAAAGCTCAGAACTTTGCCGCAGCAGAAGCTGCATACTCTGCTAAACCCCAAAATTATCTGAGTTGATCCGTATCAGTGGTTCAGGTGCATCCCCGGTTGCCCTTACTAAACTTTTCTCTGGGGCAACTCCATCTTTACTTATATAATGGCCCAAACATTCTACAGAGACCATTGTTAATGTCCATTTTTCTTTGGTTATCATCAAAATACATTTCTCTAATATGGTAAGCACCTTGTATAAAGTGTCATTATACTCCTTTTTCGAATTTCCAAATGCTAGAATGCCATCGTGGAAATATATCACAATTTTGCACCTCCTTAAAAAGTGTTTTAATGATTGTTAAAAAAAACTGTAAGCTGAGAATAAACCAAATTCTATTCTTTTATATCTATATGCACCTTCTGGTGTGATGGTAGTAAGTGGCTTGGAGTTTCACTGAGAGCCACTTGGTAGGCAGAAGATTAAGTATGGTTAAGACTATAACTTCTTTATGAGAGATAACTTTCCCTAATGTTATGTAGAATTGTCAGTCCACCCATACACACACTTGAACCTCTGAGGTCCACACATAAACTGATTTTACCATTAGGCTTGTGTCTAAAGGTGATAATTATTCAGAAAAATATTTTCTTCGATAATTTCCTCCTTACATAGACAATTTAATTATTTTCCCAAAGCTTCTCTTACAGAAAAAAGGTACCTTGTGTGCTTAAAAGTCACCCCTTCTTTGAAAATAATCATGTGGGAGAAAGCATTTATAAACCTAGAGTGGTTAAAAACACTTAGGAAACATTCTTCTGCAATGTTCCACAATCCCTTCCATATGCATATCAGCAACATATTTGCTGTTATCTAATTCCTGGTCAGGATGTTTGGAATTGAAGGACATCATTAGTTGCCTTGGATACAGCCACCCCAACGAGAATAAACCCTCTCTGGCCACATGCACTTAGGCATGAATGACTATTCTCTTCAAGCTATTTAGGTTGGAAAATAACCCCCCCGGCATCAACAAGTTTATTGCCATGTTCCACCAAATGTATGTCAGGAGCTTTGAAGTATATACCTGGAAGCTTTTCCAACAAGGCATTACCAATTATTATATATCTGGCCCCAGAATCCCCGATTATTGCCATGTCTTGGCCATCATCTTTTATTGTACAAACAGGAGATTCTTATTTTCCTTTATCTCCCCAGCCCCACAAAATTCTTAAATAAACTCACCTCGCACCTTCTGATCACTGTGCGATTCTTTTCTGATGTGGCCATTAGAGCACTTACTGCTGACACGATCACCCTTGCTACCTTAATAACCTTTGTTCTCGCTCTTGTATATGTAGGCATAGTGAACGTTGGCCTTCCACACTCTACTAGATTGACCTATTGCTGAGCACAATTAATCAAAAGCAAAATGACCAGGAATTCCACCATTACAACATATATTGTCTCGTCTTCCTATCCTTCCACCGTCACCATTGCTGAACTGTTGCTCTACCCATCTCTCAACGGGTCTACTCTGATTCTGTGACTTAAATACTTGAATGTTGAGATTTTTTTTAATATGTTAAATCTATCTATAGCCAACTCCTCAAAATGCTGTGCAGTGGCTATTGTCTTGTCTAGTGTCAAGTCCTCTACTAGTAATAGTTACTTCTATTGCAACTTAGAATTGCTTTTTCTATGTACAAAATGATCTGGTTCTGGTTCTTACATGCACAGGTGCGGCCTGTGCATGTAAGAGTGGGAGTGCGGGGGGCAGATTGGGGGAAGTCGATGGCGAGGGAAACTTAAATTCGGTGATGCAGCGAGCGCAAGTAAGTGGGTTTCTTATTCTTTTATTCCCTCGTTTTATTCCCTCGTTGTCGACTCCATCCCTCTCTCTGCCCCCTGCCCCATCTCTTTTACCTGCACGGGCCGCACCTGATTTGGTTGCTAAAACTCAAGAGTTCATTAATGAATGAATCCACTGAATTGTTAGGTGATTGCTCCCACCCCAAAACATATCTTTGGCAACAATTTAATTCATTTCCCCAAATCTTTAGTCCCAGTTGCCCCAATGTAGTCTTAAATGGATCTAATTCATCCCCCTCTTCATCTAACAATAGTGGTGGTAAATGTTTTACCATCTTCTGACTCTTAGCACCTTGGCAATGTTTGAGCATTGCTAATTTGCATTTGTGTGTGTCTCAACACCTATTGCTTCTACATTAGCCTCAAAATCTTCAATCCACTGAGACCGATCTATAGGTGGTTCTACTGGGTGCTGCAGAAATGATGATGGGGCATCTATAGTAATTGTAGACGGTTCTGACACTGAATACTCTTGAATGTAGTTTATTGCAGCAGAGATAGAAACCCCAACCCACAGTCATGCCAGCACAGCTAGCAACTGAACTGTAACATTCAAAATATGGAACCCACAAGTGTCATATAGACTGTACATATGTCATAAAGCCATGCACAGCTTCTGCCTAGCTGAAGCTGCATAAGTAAATTATAACAGCAGCTTCCCTTTATTGCCCTTTTTGGTAGATGAATATATTACTTCTTGCTTTCACAAGGGTACACCGTACAGTATTACAATTATAATATGTATGCACAGAGAATTTTCCATTGGAGTGTAGAGCACTTTATATTACACAACAACAAATTATTTAACTTGAAATGATTGCTTTTTCTCCAGAGAAAATTTATTGTTTCAATAATTTGGCTGTGCACACAGCTGTATAATGGTAGGTGCATCACCGCTCACTTGCTTTCAACTATTGGAAAAAATGCCAATGTTGACAAATTTGGTGTGTGTATCACCACTTGGGCACATACGTATTTTAATTTTAACATTGTTTGCTTCAAAATGGTTGTCAAAGATGGCATGTGTATCACCGTTGAGTCATATCCATAGGATCGTGGGTCCAGCTAATGACTAGGGAAGTTCTTGTAGCCTGGCCATTTCTCTCTGAAAACCCTTTAATTGGGAATAAACTTGTAATAGCTCATGTGGACCTCATTGTTACACACAGTTTGATGTGTGCATCACTGTAATATTGATGCACGTTGCTTTTTCACCCCTTAAGTTGCACTTATGAAAGTTGTACTTCTACATTGATAGTTTGCTTAAAACCAATGTGTGCATCACTGACAGATCGTGCACACAAGTAATTTACTCTGAAACCTTACCAATATGGATGCAACTGTAAAAAAAAAAAACATTCGGAATAGCGTACAGAAGTTGAACATGCCTTCAAAACAAAAGTGCCAGGAAGCATTCATGAATTGAGCAAGCCAGCTGCCATATCAATACTATTGATCCAAGTGAATGGAAGCAGGATTATGTGACAGAAGTGAAACTAATTGATAGCTACTAATGAGCATGTGCCAGTGTCTTTTGGAATTAAGAATACAGTTTGGCCGAGCTTTGTAGTAGAATGCTCTTTATTGAAGTTATTCAGAATATGCCATAGTAGTATCCAAAAGTTACATAGATAGAGAGCCCAAGAGCTGACCTAACATCCTAACCGCCTCCTTCTTGCTCAGCACTCCACCAACATTCTAGAACCTCCATATGTTATTCACTAACCTCACCTACACACTACACCAGACCATACCACACATCTTCCCCTTCACAAACATTAAACTAAACAATTTAGCAAAAAAAATCAAAGCAAACAACACACATAGAACGCCAAAACAAACAACACATACACAAAGGCAAACAACTGCAAGATTTATTCAATAAACCTCCCAGGAACTTTCTTCACACGAGAACTCCTTCTAGGAATAACAACCAGATTCGTACTCCTCTTGGAAACACTCTTCGTTCCACTAGATTCTTAACAGGCTTTTTACTTGTATGGGTTCCCTAAATTTGGACAACCCTTTCCTCAATAGTAGAGGATCTTTGACCTGAACCCAGTCACCGACCTGCACTTCTACAGCATTTTTGCACTTACTCTTACTCTCCAATTCACTCACCCTGATCCTACTAGCCTTGTCACATGTTGCTTTCGCTTTTCCAGCCAATACTTTTACATCCAAGTCCTAGTTGATCACACCCGAGATCCAATACGGACATAGACATGAGCTGAGACACCTTCCTTTCATCAATTCAAAAGGCACCTGACCTGTAACTGAATGTGGAGTTGTGCGATAAGTCCAAATAGTGTCCCTAATGGCATCAGCACCATACATGCCCGATCCAAGTGCAGTCTGCACACACGCCACCAATGCTTTGTAAAATCTTTCAACTTTTCCATTGAACTGAGGGCAATACAATGGTGTGCAAACATGTTTAATACTATTTCTGCAAAACAATTCCTGCATAAATGTGGAGGTGAATTGCACTCCATTATTGGATAAAACCTCTGCTGGCATTCCATCCTCATTGAAGAACTTGCAGTGTTGGGTTCAGCCACACCTTTAACCTCAATCCATCTGGAGAGATGTTCCATTATTACAATGAAATATCTAATCTGTACCAGAAGAACATGAAAAGGACCTAGGAAATCAACTGATACTTTCTTCCACACACTTGTCACAATTTGCTCCTCCTCGGGATCAGGGTGATGCTTAAAGGGGTCCACCGCCTGATTTCCCCACACTCTGACTGTAACATAAACACAGAGCGTAGAGGTAATCAAGCAAGGGATATGTCAGGGAAGGGTAAGGGCAGGAACAGCAACGGAAGGGATAGCTGAAACGACAAGAGGCAAGAATTAACACATCAATTCTAACTACTCTCATTCAATTCTCGCTAATGAACCAATACATACCCCAATAATCAGGAGGTGACCTCTGCCTCTCTATTTCATAGATACTTCTCTATACATTTAGCTTCCTGTAAGAAAACCAGAGGTTACTGTTTGGTCAATAATACATTAGAATAATTTCAAGGACGTGCACACAACACACATACCCTTACCTCACTTCCCCTGAAAGTATAACAACTCTCTCCAGTAACCCAGCGTGGGAATTCTTGTCAATGCGTAAACAACAGTTCAAGACACTGGAGGGTAAGGATTCAGTAAAGTCTCTAGAATGATACCAGTTCATCCAAGGATAAGAAAAAATAAACACGGAATAGTATTCCTAGCTGGGCCCAACTAACATGGAACACTAACAAAAATAGAAATAACGGATTCAACCTCCTCCGAGGCTTACCAGCTTGTCGAATAAATTGGAATGCACCTTTTAGTGTTTTGCCGCGAGCGCTTTGCTCGCACTCCTTGTAACAATTGATCTCCACTGAACAAGCCGACTCCTTCCTCGCGGCAGCCGCACGCGGGAAGAATGAAAGTGCCAAAAACCCCGAAGCAGGGTTTCCTTTCTCGCAACCGAAATCCAAACAAAACAGTTCTCCGGTAGAAGCACAGGAGCAGGAACCCTTCCTCGCGGCAGTCTACCGCGATAGGGGGTATTGTCAGAGTACGGAGATACTTTCCTTTGTCCACAATCTCCAATCTAAGCGTCTCCGCCGAGACACGCTAATCTTTGCTCGCGGCAGCCGCACGCAGAAAGAAAGGACAGAGAGTAGGTTCTTTTCCCGATGTCTTCACCAGACGAATATTCTTGCACCAGAAAAGCCTACAAGGTCGCAGGCTTCTTTTCTTCGATCCTGAACAGCAGTTCCCAAACACGGAACTCGACACAAACACAACCAGGTTCAGAAGAGTAATCACTTACAACGCCCCCTGGTGGACGCCGGGGATATAACGGTTTAGCTCTGCCCACACCTTAGCATTCTGGGATACGTAGTCAGGTAGGCGCAATTAGGCAATTCATGACAACACTATCCAGACTCACTACAATCTTAGGCTCAGGAACAAAGGCCACCAAATGCTTGTCACTAATATAACACTGAGCACAATCCATGATTACTTCATCAACCTCTCTCTCCATGGATGGCCACCAGTACCTTGTTCTAATGCATCTTTTGGTAGCTGCCATTGCCAAATGACCAGCATGAGCTATTTCAGTAAACCTTTTTCTAAAACTGCCTGGAGGAATCAATTTTTCTCCTCTAACCAGAACACCACTTTCAATAGATAATTTCCGCCACATTCCAGTACGGTTGTTAAGAAGATTTCATCCTTTTTTCTCTTGGCCAGCCTTCCAACATATATTACATGACATCCATGAGATCCACATCCTTATTCACTGTCATACCAGAAAATGGGTACACAACATTCCCAGAAAGGCACAACTGAAAAATATAAACAAATCTGAACCAAAAGCTTTGATATGCGGTGACCACATACAAGTTGGCATCAAACATGATAAAACGCACCATAAACAAACACTGGCACATTCTTACATTAAACCAGCTCACGTTTGAAAAACCTTTATTCTCGTTCAAGAGGAACCGAAACATCAGAGACAGATTGGTACACAGTAACAGTGCAACAAACATGCTAAATCGAATGGAAAATTACCACCGGTCAGGGGCATTTCCCATGTGGAAATTGCTCCATCTGCCCCCTTACAACTCACACGAACACCCCTGATCTTGGATTGAATACACCATGGGATCAAAGAGTGCACAACAATTGCAACAACAATAACGTTATTTATGTGATCACCTGCCCGTGTGACCTGAAGTACATTGGAATGACCACCAGAAAGATCAAATTATGCATCAGTGAGCACAGGAGCACCATTAGATGCAAAAGAGTCACGACCAAGCTCACCACCCATTTTCTGGAATTGCAACACAAGGATATCGACCTCAGATGGTTAATTTTTGAAAAACGACTGCAACAAATCGGGATCAGTAAAAAAACACCTCACCAAGGAACAACACTTGGTATATCGTTTGCAGACACGTACAAAAGGTGCTGAATAACGACATCCCCTGGAACCAGCTCAACAACTTATCCTAGACGGGGCACGCAGACTACAATTGCATACACCAACTGTCTTGGACATGCAGATCACAAAACGAAGCGCAATCCTAGTTTGAGATGTTCTTGATCATCAAAGTAGGCCCATTTTTGCTTCCGGACTGCATTATGAAGTATTACTGCAACGGTACGCCTAAAACCTGGCTTTACAGCTCATTTTACAGCTCGTACTCCTGGATCATGTTTTTTCTCTTGCAGGTAATGCCCTAATAATGCTGCGGCGAGTATATGCCTTTCTTTAATTTTCACACATGCAAATTGCATGCACACATCAATCACGTCTTCGGGGGAGTGTCTTCATCGCTACCCACCTTGACGAAAGCCAAGGACCTTGCACAGGCCTAAAGGACAGGGCTGAAACATGTTGGTGATTTAGAGTCATAGGACCATTGCATCCTTTTAGCCCTTTATACATTCTTAACATTCCCTTCCACCCCACTAATAAGGATACTTTTGGAGTGGGTGAGGAATTTTATCTTTAAAGTTACAACCTCATACAACCAATCTTCATAAGTGCTCCCTGGAATACGGTTGAGCCCACCCCAACCTTTAGGAGTTGTGGTGAACCCGATGATGAAGCATGTGACTATTAGAGTGAGTGAGGGTTGTATAAAGAAAAGGGCTTCTTTCCCTTCCCACCCACAATAGTGGGTGTGCAGCCACCTGGCGTACAGACGATTCTCCATCTTTCACTATTTGATTTCCCACAAAACTAGTACCAAGACTAGAAAAGGAGTCCATGGCTATAGTGAGACCTGCAGAAGTGTGAGGTGATGCCAAGATATAATTGCTGTAATTTAAAAGGAATGCTCTCTCTTGACTAGCAGTGACAAAGCAGATCACATTTTTTTTACTGGCTGGAGCCATTTTTATTAAGTAGAGTCTCAGAAGAGTCCATGTCCGTAATGGACCTGGTAAACTGCCAAGCTTCAAATTGAGATTTTGACTCCCTGTGACTTGTGGCCCTACCTGATTGTCTCTAGAGGTGCTGAACACTCTCTCACCTCAGCTGAGAAAAAAGGGAGGGAAAGAAGAAACAGTAGAGCTTGCTTTTGCAGG
The DNA here is from genome assembly GCF_964263255.1 of Lissotriton vulgaris. Classification (NCBI taxonomy): domain Eukaryota; kingdom Metazoa; phylum Chordata; class Amphibia; order Caudata; family Salamandridae; genus Lissotriton; species Lissotriton vulgaris. Next base: position 1,864,945,631 of record NC_141693.1, on the reverse strand, counting down.
GTGGTGTTGGTGAACCCCACACACCACTAGTGTTGGTTTCCGGACTGGCATGCTGCCTACTTTGGTTGTAATTTAGTGGGGTGTGTTTGGAATAAGCAGGGTAAGTACTAGAGAGTTGGATACCAGGCAGGCATGATATATTACAACACCTTTTAAGAATGTTGCAATAGTTTTGGGGCGCTAGAGGGCGCACAGCAAGATGGTCGCACTTGAGTGAGGCTCTGCCCGGCTAAGCCTTCATCCTTTAATTATCGGCTTTAAATCCTTATCATCTGAGGCCGAGGGGGTGTACCTGACGGGGAAAGGGCCCCAATCGGATTGCCGGGTTCGCGAGGCCATTATCAGCGCACATTCGCAACTAATCTGGCGGAACTCTTTGAGGCGTGAAATGGCCGCGCCAGAGGAGCCGTGACACTGGCGGTCTCCTAACCCTGCACCAAGTCGGCTGCGGCACGATAGGTGCTTGCGACTTAGTTGGTGCCCTGCTGCTGGTTGCTGTGGGCTTCTGCTCCGAGGTGCGGTGGCGGACTGTGGGTGGCTCCTGGCCCTTGAAGCGACAGGGCAGTGTGCGGCCTACTACAGGGAGAAAGTGGGGGAGAGCAGGACCTTGACGGACGGTGGCGCCCGGGGCCCTGGTGCTAGTAGCGGTGAGTAAGGGCACTGCATGTGCTAGGCCTGCGTCTGTGGAGGCGGGGTGGTACTGGTGCTCTCTGCTGCCCGGGCTCTGCTGCTGGGTGCTGGGGCTCGCAGGTTGCTGCAAAGGCGGGTCTGAGCCAGGCCCGGGCTTGAGTTGTTTGGACCTCGCAGCCTATATGTACTGCCCGCATTGCTGCCCTTTCCATTGGCGCTGCCCTTCTGAAGCCATCCGCCACTGTGAGCCTGTCCCCAGATAGCAGCTGGGACAAAACGGAGACTGGATACCACAGCGGGGGAGCTCATTGGATTGGAGACCGCAGTTGGTGGCGCTTGGACCCTGCGGCCTCTACGCATTGCAAGTGCTGCTACTTTTCAAAGCACCACTAACTTTTAAATGCTTCCAGTTGCGTTGCAAACCCCCCGAGTCTGTTGCTTGGAATATACAGAGGAACATATAACCTAGAGGGGTGCCTTTATTAGACTGTGGTGTCATCTCCAGCTTTCCGGCTTCTATGTATGTGAGCAATCTTTCCTGGGCCGGGGGAGTGACGGTGTGGGTTGGCGCTTTGGGGCCTGCTACTACTAGTGAGCGCCTTACCAGCTTACAGTCTGAGTTGAACTGCTCAATTCCCGCACATCCGTCCCTGCTCGCAACTGGCGTGAGGGGTGGCGGATTGACTTTGTAAATTGGCTGGCCTGCCTATATTAAGTGGAGACAGTGTATGATCCTTGCTTCTGGGTGAGGTGTAGGGACCTGGATATCGTGCCCATAGTGCACTCGGTTTGGTGGTCCCTCCTGCCCTTCTATAGGGGGTGCAGTCCCTTCCTGTGTGGGAAAGAGCTCCCGTTGGTGACATCATGGGCCGGACTGAAAAATCGCAGCCGCGTCTCACGTTTGAGACGCATAAGACACCTAAGCCCCCTCAAAGAGCAGCCTCGGATTCAGAGACTGATGTCCCCGGGGCTGAGCAACCCACCCTGGAGACCACGCTCCTTGCCATGCAACGAAGCCTCCAGTCCATAGAGGGAACAATGGCAGCAGTTAACCATCGCCTAGACCACATGTCCTCCCAGTTTGAAAAACAAAATGCCCGCATGGGAGAGGTTGAACAATGGGTGTCCGCTGCTGAAGATGGACTGAGCGACGTCGCGGGGAAGACTTTGAATATGGAGAAGGTCCTCTCCCTCATCCAAGCGAAGAATGAGGAGTTGAAGGCCCGCTCCTGGCGTAACAATATACACATTATTGGGTTGCCGGAGTCCACCAATGTGGGGAAAATGAAGTCCTTCATTGAGCAGCTGATTACTGAGAACTTTGGGACTACTCACTTGTCACCTATGTTTATTTTTGAACGCGCGCATCGCACTCTTGCCCCTAAGCCGATCCCGGGCGCGCCGCTGCGCCCAATAATTGCTAGGGTGCTTAATTATAGAGACCGCGACTCTATCCTGCACATGGCCAGGGAGAAGGGAACTATTGAACATCAAGGGAATACCCTAACCTTTTCCCAGGATTTTACCTTGGCTGTGCAGGCGGCTCGCAGGGAGTTTGGGGCCGTAAAGAAGTTCCTGCAAACTGAAGGGGTCCCGTATGCAATGCTGTACCCGGCCCGCCTGCGGATAGGGTCCGACAATGCCTTCAAAATTTTCCGCACTCCTAAGGCCGCCATGGAACACGCTAAACAATTGAAGAAAAGACAGCGCGAATCTCAAGCAACCTCTGAAATCGAGGACTGAGGAGGACGGTCTCACTACCAACTAGTTACAGCTTGAAGTGTTATGTATGAGTCGGGTGGGCATGGGTTTAATTAGATATCTGTCTTTAATACACGAGGTTGCAAAGAGGTAACATTTCGTAATACAGGCAACGTACTCCTAACATGTCGTCTCTGGTCGCCCTCTGGGGCCTCAGGAACTATTGTTTAGAACTGAAATTCAGGCACTAATGTGGTTTGCTTGGCCACCTCCTATCTGATAGGAGGACAGAAGTTCTCAACGCCCCCCAATGGGTGTACCCCAAGTCTGCACTTTGCTCTTTGATTTTGGTTGGGGTGGGGATATTCAGGGATGGGATGGCTTTGGCGAGTTGGGGGTGCTGAAGTGGGAGGGGGGATGGGGACCTGGTCGGTTGGGGGGTTTGTTGTGGAGATGGGAAAACTGAGATGGGAACTTACTATGCATTTTGTTCTTTGGTTATATGCGTGCAATGGTTTGCTTATATTTGTTTGGCCTGGAATGTATGATTTCGCAGTGTGGCAGCTCTAAACATTATTGAACACCGCTGAGTATGAATAATACTGTTCGTGTTCTCACCTGGAACGTGCGAGGAATGAACTCCCCAAAAAAGATCAGGTCTGTCCTTGCCTATTTGGATCGTATGGGAGTGCAAGTGGCTCTGCTACAGGAGTCCCACCTTACTGTGGAATCGGCCAGAAAGTTGGGAACATGCTGGGCGTCCTCCTACTCCTCCTATTCCAGGGGAGAATTGGTGCTAGTTAAAAAGGGAGTCCCGTTCACAGTGATTCAGGAGGAGACGGGTGAGCAGGGACGAGTGGCGCTCCTACTTGGCTGCTTGGGTGGCATGAGTGTATTGTTGGTGAATGTGTACGGCCTAAATACGGATGACCCATCTTTTTATTCAGATGTGTAGCGTACAATCTCTGCCTTTCCTTCTGTAGCGATCATTTGGGGTGGTGATTTTAATGTATGTCTGGATTTACTGTTAGATAGAACATCTAGTGGAGAGGCGCACCATAAGCAGGCATCTGAGGCAGGCATTTGATAAAGAACGGTGATGGATTTAACCCAGATCTGTTGACTGGGTGTGAGTGTTTGATTAGTTCAGATGCTCCGTCCATCACCACCCCCTTTTGTACCGCTTTGTTCGCCATAAGTTGGCAGGGTATGCTCAGATGTGAGTCCCTTGCTCACTTTGCCACTGGATTCAAGCAAGCTTGGCTGAAGACGGCTGTAATGCCAGAAACCGGTCCTAGGAAGCTTGTTTCCGGTCCAGGGAAGGCATGGCTCGGCAGTTCGGGCTGGACTGTTCCCATGAGGCACAGGGTCAGACTGATTTGCATATGCCCATGTCTGAACTGGGGTGGCAGAGTGGGCTAAAGAACGATGATGGATTCAACCCAGATCTGTTGACTGGGTGTGAGTATTTGATTGGTTCCGATGCTCCGTCCATCATCACCCCCTTTTGTACCGCTTTGTTCGCCATAAGTTGGCAGGGTATGCTCAGACGTGAGGCCCTTGCTCACTTTGCCACTGGATCCAAGCAAGCCTGGTTGAAGACGGCTGTAATGCAAGAAACCGGTCCTAGGAAGCTTGTTTCCGGTCCAGGGAAGGCATGGCTTGGCAGTTCGGGCTGGGCTGTTCCCATGAGGCACAGGGTCAGACTGATTTGCGTATGGCCATGTCTGAACTGGGGTGGCAGAGTGGGCTAAAGAATGGTGATGGATTCAACCCAGATCTGTTGACTGGGTGTGATTGTTTGATTGGTTCAGATGCTCCGTCCATCACCACCCCCTTTTGTACCGCTTTGTTCGCCATATGTTGGCAGGGTATGGTCAGACGTGAGTCCCTTGCTCACTTTGACACTGGATTCAAGCACGCCTGGCAGAAGACGGCTGTAATGCCAGAAACCGGTCCTAGGAAGCTTATTTTTGGTCCAGGGAAGGCATGGCTTGGGAGTTCGGGCTGGACTGTTCCCATGAGGCACAGGGTCAGACTGATTTGCATATGGCCATGTCTGAACTGGGGTGGCAGAGTGGGCTAAAAAACAGTGATGGATTCAACCCAGATCTGTTGACTGGGTGTTAGTGTTTGATTGATTCAGATGCTCCGTCCATCACCACCCCCTTTTGTACCGCCGGTTTTCAAACAGACTGTCACTGAGGCGATAGGCAACTTTCCCCGGGAAAATGAGGGCACTGTCGACAGCGCAGGGGTGCTCTGGGAAGCCTTTAAGTTTACTATTAGAGGGGTGTGCAATGGATCCCAGGCGGGAGTTCTGCGAGATATCCGGCGCAGCATAAAAAAGCTGGGCTCCGATATCTCCGCACTCGAACAGGAGTATGAAGTCAACCCCTCTCCGGCAAAACTGGCAGACGTACGGACACTTGTCACGGAGCATGACAAAACAGTGGATCAGGATTTGCTCCACTGTGCCCGTCGCAAGATAGCTCGCTATTACAGGGAGGGGGCGCCAGAGTAGATCTTTGGTGCAGAAATTAGCTGCACCTAGCACCCAGGAACACATTGCGGAAATGCTAGACCAAGATGGTGTACCCATTACTCTACTCCTGAAATTAGTGATACAATTTTATATCCAGTTGTACGCCGCCAAAAGTGATCTGTCTCATGAGGAGATTGGCACATACCTAGATGATGTAGCACTGGGCTGGCTCTCTAACACGCACCGGGAATATCTGGTATTACCGTTCGATGAAAAGGACGTTAAGATGGCTATAATGTCACTACCAAACTGCAAGGCAGCCGGAATGGATGGCCTGCCTAGTGAATTCTATAAGGCGTACGCGTCGGAACTGGCCCTACGGTAATTGCAAGTCTTTGCGGAAGCTGCCACCATCTCTTTGGGAGCCCTTATTAGTGACACTGTTGAAACCTGACAAGTTTCCGAATAAATGTGAATCGTACAGGCCACTCTCAATAATAAATATCGATGCAAAAATCCTTGCAACTCGGATGCAGCTGTTGGTTCCCCTATTGGTCCTAACCGACCAGTCCGGATTTGTCACGGCACGTTCCACTACGCATAATCTCTTAACTATTTTCTCCACTTTACATTATTTTGACCCTGATTTCTAGGCTGTTGCTGTGCTGCTCGATGCAGCGAAAGCTTTTGAGTTTTCACAATGGCCTTACATGTTCACGGTTCTGCTCCGGATGGGTTTTCCTCCCTTTTTAGGGCTTGCCCCTTTCCTATTCCGCAGGAATAGGAAAAGAGCCCTAATGCAGCCAAACCATACTTAAGGCCAAGGGCTCTCCAGCGGATTTTGGGAAGTGCACGCCTCGTGCACGAGCTTGCCTGAGCCTTCTACCTATCAGCCTGCCAGTTCTCCTCCCCTAATTATTCACTTCACTGACTCTGGCTCTTCAAAGGCTCTGCTCCCCGCCCCCCGCCTGCACTTCACGGCTGCTTGTTGCATTCACAGCTCTCCACTTTCCTATTTTGTCCATCTTGCTAAAAACACCTACTCCCCTCTTCCTCTCTCCCTGCTGTCTCGGGCTGAACTCCCTGACCTTCCCTGCCCTCTCACCCCACCCACACCCCTCTGCATTCCACTTGCCTCCCCACCTGTCCTCATCGCAGTGCTCTGTATAGCATAATTTCTACATGTTCTCCCTCTGCCCACACTAATTGCTGTGCAGCTGCAGATACTTTTCCATGCTGTCCACGTTCTGTGGTAATGGTGTCCCTTCCGGAAGGTGTGGCATGCGTGGGTTATTCTTCACTCGTGGCCAGGGATCATACTGTACAGATAGACGCCTTCCGGGTTGGGAGTTAATTACATGGCCCCAGATCTCTGCAATGTCTGTCTTCCTTGATTTTTTCAGTGTACACAATTGTGCACGCAGGCCTCCATCCACAACTCTTGCATAACAAGAGTTTAAAACACTGCATCTGCTGTCAGGCGCACAATTAGACACAAACTTTAGTGGGGGACTAACAATTTGAACGGGGCGGGCTTTCTTCAGAACCCATGGACAATTACTTGCGGGGTCCTTTCACTCTTGTGGCACACTGCATAGTAAGGGACGTTCTTTCTGAGCTCATATTTAGTCAATAATGTACCACAGGCCACTAATGTTGGTGTCGGCTACATATTCTTTACAGGGGTTTAGGGTTTTTCTAAAGGAGTTGTAACAGAATGGCTGAAAAACGCTTCATTTTAAACGGACCAAGCAAAATTGGGAAATTCTGGTTCTTTTGTCAGGGACAATCAATGGCACATTCTTACGGTCTAAAAGACTATAGGGGTTGTACAGCAATATTTTTACCTCTATGTGATTGTAGGTGCTCGGAAGTTATTTGTGTAAAACAGCCACATTACTGGTATTTGTTGCTGAAATAAACAGCACCCACATGCCAGCCACTGGTATTGTATTTCAACATTTAATACCGTCGGTATCGCAATATATACTCCATGCAGACATTTCAACGGCCAGAGTGTCAGGCTTTGGGCGAGAGGCACATAAAGCCCCCGTTAACAGTCTTTAAATTACCTCTGTGATGTTAGTTCTCCCCTGCATGTGTGATTCCATAGCCAGCATTGCAGTTGTGTTTGCTCTTTCTGGACCATGTATTGATGCCAGTTCACATAGTGCATGAAAGCAGTTCAACATATGTGAGTTCAGACTGCCAGTTTTACAAAAATAAAACTTTATATAAGTACTACTTAATGCAGTTCTGTGATATGCCTAGTTTATTAATATCTTCCTCCGCATCGCTGGCTCGCTCTGCCTCTGTCTTGCTCGCCCCTCCCCCTCCACCGAGAGTCTTGCGGTCCTTATTGTCACCTCGGCTTGCATTCACCCCTGCTTTCTCCCCTTTCAGCCGCTTTGATCTTCTCAGTGAGCTGTGCGCAAATGCTTGTGTGTGATTACATGCCGGTGACTCTGGGCCGGAGCAGGCGCCTGCTTCAAGACTCCGCTTGCCTCGCCTCTCTGTGTTAATTTGTTAGGTCACCACTTCTCAGCATCCCTCCTCGCCGTGCCACAGCGCAAAATGCAAAAGTAATCTTCAGGACTATTGATGTCTTCAAATGACTCAAACTGAGCTATAAAACATGGTACTTCTCTTTTCCGTAACACCTAGAACTGCCAGAATTAAACGAAGGCACTAAAGTATAAGAAGCTATTGGTGCGTTTGGCATAGCGTCACTTACATGCCGGCATACTGGTCTCCTGATTTGTTCATAGATAAGAAGTACAATCGCAATTATTTTTACTAGCCGGGGAAATAAAACAAAAGCGAAATTTAAACTTCTACTAAAGCTTTCCAGTTCTTGGGTGCTTCATAAACTGCAGGGCAGGGAGGGATGCGCTCTGCTGGCAAGGTTGCTCACAATTGAACCTCAATAGCTGGGTTTTAACCGTGGCTTTGGCATTTGATCAAATATTGTGAACTTCTTTACAAATGTTACAGTCCACATTCACGAGTCACCAACCTGTCTGGCTGGCCAGTAATGTGCCACGCAAACGCCTCTGCATGAAGCAGTCACGACTGCGGGCCACAGCTGGCCTGGGACACACGCATAACCCAGCTGCCCAGAGCCCTTACTAGATTCTGTGAGCGTGGTCCCTGGTCGCAGCAAGTACTGAGCTGCACCCACGCAGAGATGGCACCCGACTATGAGCCTGCTCTTTCCAGGTTGTGGCCAGGGCCTGCATGCAGGAATACTGATGGTGCAGCGCACTGTAATTAGCCATATTCACATTCCAGAACGAGGCCCTTGGTACTTGTGCTTTTGATTCCTGCATGGGAATCAAAGTTGCCCCAACTGCTTGCACATCTGCTGCATTTTTTTTCTAGCATGCTATAAACAGGGCTCCCGGTTTTATTGCATTTTTTAAAAATAATTTCCCAATGTATTTATCCATATTTATTTTCTGGCCATCTTACTGGTATTTATCCATATTTATTATGTGTTTTGTGAATTAATGAAGGTGTAAAATGTTATATTTCGGCATTTAACTGATAAACATGCACACTTACTTTGGTGCCTGTTGTGTTTTACCAAAATAAGCAGCCAAATATAACATTACAACACATAACAATAAACCCACAGGTAAATTTTTTACCACCAGCCGTCAGTGCACGCTTCCACCAGGCACACACACCACCAGCTGGCAGTGCACACTTCCACCAGGCACACACACCACCAGCCATCAGTGCACGCTTTCATCAGGCACACACCACCAGCCGTCAGTGCACGCTTTCACCGGGCATAAACGCCACCAGCCGTCAGTGCACGCTTCCACCACACACACACCACCAGACGTCAGTGCACGTTTCCAGACACACACACCACCGGCCGTCAGTGCACGCTTTGCCACCAGGCACACACACCACCAGCCGTCAGTGCACGCTTTCAACAGGCACACACACAACAACAGCCGTCAATGCACACTTTCACCAGGCACACACACCACCAGCCGTCAGTGCACGCTTCTACCAGGCACACACACCACCAGTCTTCAGTGCACACTTCCAGACACACACACCACCAGCCGTCAGTGCACGCTTTCAACAGGCACACACACACCTCCAGCCATCAGTGCACGCTTTCACCAGGCCTACACACCACCGGCCGTCACTGCACACTTTCACCAGGCACTGACACCATCAGTCGCGTGTGGCAGCAACAGGCCCCCTCCGTCAAGTCGGATATATCAGCATTCTCAAATCTAACCTAGGCTATAGAGCGGAATAGTTTGGACGTCTAATTCTAAGAACCGCAGATTTATGGACCAACAACATCAAAGTGGACTGCTTATTGGCAGTAAAACAAGCCAAAAGCAAGAGCCCATAAAATCACTTGAACATCTTTAGATTCAAGAATTGAACATTACTTTATCTACAACCACCATCTGTTCAAGAATTCGTCTTATTTGTGCTGCCCAGAACACATCGATAGAGACTAGCCTCATTGATTTTCTTGAAGGCTCATCTCCCCATTAGACAGTATCAACATGTTTGTACCAACGCTGTGCATTTGAAATACAGAATTCCTGAGGAAGGCTAACCGCCGAAACGCGTTGAAGAAGGAATTGGTTCTGTATTGTATGATTAAATTGAGGAATGGCAGTAATGTACATGTATTTTTCACTGACAAACATGTGTATATAATTGTTAAAGTGTATTATTTATATATATATAATCTGTCAAACCAACTGTTTTTTTTTATAGAAAAACAAAGTATACAAAAAATATATACCAAAAAATTATTTTGATACAATAAATAAATAGAAAGAATACACAAACAACAAGTAGTGTGTATTTCCATTCACAACGTCTAACTTGCGCTGAGTAATAGATGCACGTAACCCGGTGCAAATTTGTCCTTTTTTCAGAACCATCAGTCGTCAGTGCACGCTTTTACCGGGCACAAACACCACCAGCCATCAGTGCACTTTTTCACCAGGCACAAACACCGCCAGCTGTCAGTGCACGCTTCCACTAGGCACACACCACCAGACGACTCTGATAAGCGTGGCTCAAATCCACCCGAGTGACTTACAGCACTCACCTATAATTACCTTATAGGAAGTCAGCCGGACAGTGGAGAAGTATAAACAAAAATCTTTATTAGGCCAAACAACACTCATATGAGAGGGCCCTGTCCGACCTCACTCCTAGGAGTGCGAACGAGAGGACTGACTCTCTGCATCACAGCAATACATTATAACGCAATACAGTAAATGGGGTACGCCCCTTGTGGAAAGTTACCGAGCCTCAGAACAGTGGACAATGCTCTCATACAGCAGGCATCTGCACCTGCAAGGGATACATTATTATCTCTGCTCAAGGCCATGGAGCTAGGCTTCGGCGCCTCTGGGCATGAGAACATTGCAGATAGCGGAACTTGTTAGTTTCGGCCACAGTAAGCCGAGAAACGAAAACTGCTGTCCTAGTATATTTCTGTATTCCTGCGGGAGGGGCAGTAGCGAGCAGAACCCGCAGGCACAAAGAGTTACACAAAATGGTGGCACACAGGCTAAGCTAAGAAACTAATATGGTCACGCATACATTTGAATATAAGTAATAGGTAAGAATACGAATTCAGCATAAGTGTATATACGAAATGCATTAGTTAGTCATATGATGCTAACTCACACGTCATCATAGGGTAATTAGAGCATCGAAAAGTGAATTCTATCAGACCCTCCTTTTAGCATCATTGGCTAACTATAGCCTCATTTATTTGCCAAAGGTAGTGCCGACATCCATTCTAGGGGCAGGACTGTACTACCTCAGTCTAGAACATCTTCTGCAATAAACATTAAGAAACTTGCATCAGCAGGAATTTCAGTAATCATAGAAGTGGCATATTGACCATGTAACTTCTTTTTCGGACGTATATTTGCAGCACACATTGAACAACATGGAGGAAGGCAATATATGCAAAGGCAGCATGACAGAATTACACTCACCACTCCAACCAAACCCATCAGTATTTTCCAACCCCAGGAAGAAAAGGCACCCCAGAGCCACCCTTGGAGAGACCATGTCCCATTATCTTGGTGCAGTTCAGTCGCTAATCTATGCAATTTTTGCACTGCCAAGTTAACAGTCAGGGCGGAGTCAGGGATATAAACACAGCAAGAGGTCCCGATGACGCGACAGGCCCCGCCCCTATCAGCTAGTATGACGTCAAGGACCATCCTATTCTGGATCGTAAATAATCTCATGGCCTGAACCTCAACAGAGATGTTAGTCGTAATGTCAGCCTCAACCAGAACCACCTTTTCCATTACCCTAGAGAGTCGTCTAATGGCTCTACTGTTGAATATAGGACCCCAGAAAGGAAGCAGACCCTTAGAAAAATCAGTCCATTGCTGATACGAGGTATCTGTCTGATCAACGTCCTCTACCTGAAGTTCCCTCCTTTTACGCTGCTCTTGCGGCTGCTCCTGAGGACTGGGGAATCGTCGATGAGTTCTATGGTAATCAGAGGGAGCCACATACACGGGAGGAATCATATAAGCCAGGTAGCACACCCCACCCCAACCCTCAGGCAACCATAAGTATCCATTTTCACCGCAAACAAAATAGACACTGGGTGGGGCAATCAAGGAGGGGCTAACGGGCAGGCGTATTGAAGCAGTCACATTACAAGAGCTATTTCCAACCTTGATGGGACCCCTTCCCTCTATACAGAAAAATGGAGGAGGACCTACCACAGCCAGGGGTATCAAAGACTTGGAGCTGTCGTTACTCTTAGGGGGATGCCTATAAGACAAAGTGGCGTTCAATTTCATGAAACTATCCCTGAGTCGATCAGTATCATTAGGTGTCAAGAAACGACCCAACTTTTTCTCACATGTCTGTATAAAAGTCTGGTCAAAACGTCCGTCAGTGTATATTCGTCCAAGGGAAGCTGAAGGCAAAGGCCGCACTCGCATTGTCATTGTCCACCCCCTATTCTGCAGGCGTGGAGTCAAAGAATCTGGCTGCTGGAAATATTTAACAAGACCTATAAGAGTATACCACCCCACACAACTATTCACTGGCGTTAAAGGGAGAGCGAGGAACCTATCTTTCTTATAGGCAGCAGAAGGTAAAAGCCCACAAACCCAGCAATCTGTCATGTTGGTAGTGGCATGTGCATGATGCAAAGTCTTAATAAAAACATTGTCTTTATAATTTTTTCGTATCATCCTCTCACCATAATCGACAGTTATCATTTTATGTTCCGGAACAGCAGTAGGTGTAGGTGCAAATGTATGAACGGGATAATGCTTATCTAGGAAAAACAGTATACCAAGAGTCACCAGAAAGGCAATTAAAACAATGACTATCACTACTATTTTCTTCGGGGCCGCAAATTGTAGCGAGTGCTCCCTGGCACTTCGGGGTCAGAAAACAAAGCAGGTGTATCAGTGGCAGATGCTGAACTTTCCGATATCTCTTTGCTAGCAACAAAAGGAGTGATAGAGCTCACAGTATTCTCAATTCCGCTTCGCTCTTCTCCAATCAATGAAGCATCCGAGAAAGGAACATACCTCGGGATATGTTCAGACTCCTGGTCAGCGATGCCATCTTGTACCCATTGGTCATAGGGCAACGGGAGCGGGACCCTCTTCACATGAGAGGCATGGGTCCACGCTTTTCTGCCTTCAATCCGAAGCGCCGTGCGTGTAGTGAGGAGCACCTGACGAGGCTCCGACCATCTCGGCTCCAAACAGGACTTTCGCTGATATCGTCGCACCACGACCCAATCCCCTGGGTGGATGGTGTGTCCAGGCCCCTCCGGCAACGGCTTCAGAGTGTCTGCTACCTGCTGATGAATAGAACGAAGATCTTTAGTCAAAGCATACAGATAATCTGTCAATAGAGGATAAGGAACTTCAGAAAAACATTTAGGTCGGGGCACTCCCCAGATATTGGCCGGGCGGCCAAATACCACCTCGTGCGGGGAGACGCCCATCTTTGCATTTACAGTGACTCTTGTGGAAAGCAAAGCTAAGGGAAGTGCGTCTGGCCAACGGAGACCTGTACTCTCACATATTTTGGCCATCTTGAGCTTGAGCGTGCCGTTAAACCGTTCCACCAGTCCTGCCGCCTGAGGATGCAAGGCTGAGTGGAACTTCTGGGTGATATGTAGACCTTTGCATATATTTTTCACTAATTCAGCATTAAAGGACGTGCCATTATCACTCCAGATCACCCTAGGTAATCCGAAGCGGGAGAAATACTCCTTTATCAACATTTTTGCAGTAGACATAGCCGTGCAGTCTTTCGTTGGGAACGCCTCCACCCACCTACTAAAAGCACATACAACTACAAGGACGTACTTTAAGTTATTGACTCTTTCCATTTCGATGTAATCCATCTGAATCACCTCAAAAGGGAAAGAGGGGGGTGCAAAATTTCCAGTTGGGACAGGGGTACCCTTCCCAGGGTTGTGTCTCAAACACACCATACACTGACGAACCAAATTGGTGGCCATCTTAGAGATATTTTTATTGCTCCACACCGGGTCTAACAATTTGCAAATGCCCTTGGCACTCACATGGGCAGGCCCGTGTGCCATCGTCACTACTGGAAGGACATACGCATTCGGTAACATCCATCGTCTCTTGTCTGTCACATCTGTCCAACATTCATCCGCATCCAGTCGTCCCTGCCCATCCTTCCATGCTCTCAGTTCCTCATCCGTCGCTTTGCCCTGTATGTTCTTGACACTCTGTACCGTGTCTGCAAACATATGAATATCTGGGACCCATCGTGCTGGTCCTGCCACAAACATTCGTGGTAATTTTTCTCTAGCAGTCTCTTTTGCTGTCTCATCGGCAAAAGCGTTGCCTCGCCCGACATCGTCCACTATTGTCTTGTGTGCACTACATTTTATCACAGCCAATCTTTTGGGTAATGTCAGTGCCGTTAGTAGTCGTAATATCAGTGGACCATGTTGGATGCGTTGTCCATGGGAGGTCAAGAATCCCCGTTCTGCCCAAAGTCGCCCATAATTATGAACCACGCCAAAGGCGTATTGGCTATCGGTGTAAATGTTCACATCCAACCCCTCACTCAACTCACATGCTCTCAGTAAGGCAATAATCTCGGCAGCCTGAGCAGAATTGTAAGGTATTCTAGAAGTCTCTACCACCGTCTGTAATGTTGTTATTGCATATGCTGCTGTCGATGTACCGTCTGGTAATTTAAAACAGGATCCATCGACATACAGTTCCCCGTCCGGTTCTTCCATGGGCCTGTCTGTCAGATCCACCCTCCCCTTTGTCTCCTCTTCAGTCCTATACAAACAGTCATGTATGTCATCATCATTTGTGTCAGTATCTGTGGGGATAGGTAACAAGGTGGCGGGGTTCAATGTGGCACACCTTTTAATTGTTACATGGGGCGCAAAAAGAGTCATCTCGTAACCCGTCAGACGAGCGCTTGTTAAATGCTGCGTCTGTGTCCTGTTCAGTAAAATATCCACAGCATGCGGTACCATTACTGTGAGATCTGATCCCAGCACGAGCCCTGCCGATTGTCTTATAGAGACCGCAGCAGCCGCCGTGGCTCTCAGACAGCTCGGCAGCGCTCTTGCCACATTATCGAGCACTGCAGAGAAGTATGCACACGGTCTCTGCTTCCCCCCAAAACACTGAGTTAAGACAGACAACGCGCAACCTTCCGCCTCGTGCACGTAAAGAACAAAAGGCTTCTGGTAATCAGGTGTTCCAAGAACTGGCGCAGAACACAAAGACGTTTTTAGTGACTCAAACGCTTCCTGACATGCGGGGGTCCAGGGTAGGGGTTCGCGCACTTCTTTGGTAGTCAGATACAATAGGGGTTTTGTTAGTAACGCATAGTTAGGTATCCACTGACGACAATACGATGTTATGCCTAGGAACGCGCGCACCTCTCGCTGCGTGTTAGGTATTTGCATGTTAGTGATCGCTTTTATGCGCTCCGGCGTCAATCTCCTCCCCACTTTCGAAAGGAGGTGACCGAGGTAGGTGACCTCCGTTCGACAGTATTGAAACTTCGGAAGGGACACTTTATGCCCCCTCTTTGCCAAATGATGTAACAATTTTACAGTAGCATCCCGACAACCCTGCTCATCATCCGATGCTATTAGGATGTCATCCACGTACTGCAACATTACGTTGCCAGGTGGAAGTACCAGGTCATCCAATTGTGCCTTAAGAGCCTGACTGTATATACTCGGACTCTCCGTGTACCCCTGGGGAATTCTCTTGAAGCGGAAACTTCGGCCAGCCAATGAGAATCCGAAGAGGTAACGGCTGTCCTCATGTACCGGAATACTGAAGAAAGCATTTTTCAAATCCAGGACAGAGAAATATTTGGCCGAAGGTGGAATCATTGTCAATATCGTAGTGATGTCCGAGACCACCGGATACTGTGGCTCCACTACTCTATTTACCTGCCGCAAATCAATCACAAATCTATAGACATCAGGAGTATTATCAGTTGCATCAGGTGACCGTCTCTTAAGTACAGGCAAAATAGGACTGTTACATATATTCGAATCAGTCTCTTCTACAACTCCAGACTGTATCAACTCTTGAATTATTTGTAACAAGGCCTTCTCACCCTCTCTAGGTATTCTGTATTGTGGAATTCTGGGCAATTTGGCTCCCACCTTCACTCTTATTGACACCGGGGCAATATCCATTCTCCCTACATCATTATCACTGGCAGCCCACAAGCTGTCGGGTATGCCTCGAAACTCAGGTGGCAACGGGTCGTCTTTTGAAAAGCACTGTAGTGGGCGGGCAACATTGGGGCCTAGAGTAAGGTACACGCCATCCGGAGAACAATAAATGGTGGCATGCAATCTCTTCAATAAATCTAAACCCAGCAAGTTTTCTCCACAATTCGATGTCAATAAAAACGGTGAGTCAACAGTAAAAGGGCCAATCGTTAACGTGAGAGGTTTAGAAATGGGGCTAATCACCGGAGTTCCTGCAAAACCCACGGATATGTTATTCTTGCCAGACAGAGCCGCCCCTGGGACCCGAGAACGAGCCACTGAACTTTTCATTGCACCCGTATCCACTAGAAATTTCTGTTGAGACCCTAGTAAGTCGGCTTCGACATAAGGTCCCCTCTGATCAACTTCCATAAGTACTGGTCCCATGCTCTGTCCTACGCTGTCCTAGTTGTGGGAGAACCCTGTCAAATCGTCCACTGAATAATCATCGCTGTAATACTGGCCCCCACTCCTCTGCGACTGTTGTCTATCTGTCCCGTTGTCAAAGTAATTGCCTCCGGGTCTCCCGCCTCCTTCTGATCGTGCAGCCTGTCTCCCAAAATCACCACTACCTCGTCCTCTTCCTGGACCGGTACCTGACTGGAGCAGCGGGCAGTCTCGCCACCAATGCCCTTCCTGCTTACACTTGGCGCACTGGTTCGGTCCCAGCCTTTCCCTACTCTCACCTCTCCCAAAACCACCTCCCCGACTCAGCGCCGCACCTCTTCCTCTGCCTCTTGCCACTTGCTGCAACAAAACCCTCGTCTTCAAATCTTTAGCCTTCTTCTCCTGTTTGTCCTTGTTCTCATTTTCCCTGTGCTCGTAATATTGCGCCATACTTAGTATTCCCGAAGGAGAGGACGTCGTCCACGTACTCTCTGACGCTTGCAGTCTAGCTGATATTTCAGGCAATAAATTTGTGACAAACCTGTTAACAAAGAGTCGTAACCCTCCATCCTGTGACACATCCTGACCACTAAAATCCATGAACGTTTCCTCAAACCTCGTAAAGAAATCTGAGACCGCCTCATCCTTTTTCTGCTTGCAAGCCGTCAACTTGTCCCAATCTACCTTTTTCGGGGGAATGAGAGAATGCATTTACTTTATAATGCGTCCTGGCAGAGCTAATATCTCAGCCCTCGGCTTCTCCCCTGGCTTACGCTCCTTGTCCCAATCCTGTAACTCCTGCCATGTACCTCCCAGCTCCTCCGTATGATCCGTACCTTTCACCTGTCGCCACACATCAACCGGGACCAAAAGCCCGAAAAACAATTCCACATCAGCCAACGTCATCACAGTAGAAGACGCTGCTTCCGTGAGCTCTTTATAATAGGCGGTCGGATTCTTTCTAGAATCCGGTAGCTGAGCCTTCAATGACAACACCTCGCTTCTCTTCCATGGCGTATACACCCATTGCTCCTGAAAATGCGCATCAATTCTGTTCCGTGTGACAGCCCTCGTGACTGGGTCTAACAACTCGGGGACCTCAGGATGAAAAATAGGGTGCACCTCTCGCATTGGGTGGAGACCTGGGAAGTGGGGTGTACCGACAGAGGGCAATTCATTCCTGTATTGCAATAGCGCGCGCAGACTACTCATCACTTCCTTCACCCCCGTGTTCGTTCTGTACGCCCCAGCCTGTATATCCCGTAAAACCGCCGGAGCCACGCCTCCATACCCCTGCTCCCATAGCGGTATCAATACATTAGACATGTGCCACAAAGCGTGCTGCTGCATCAAGGGCTCAAAATCCTTCATGGTGGACCAAATATCTTCGAACGAATAAATATTATTCCTGGCCCATTGGCATGCCTGATTAGCCACCATACTTTTTTCATCTAAACCAACTGTAGAACGTGTAAGCAGCTTCCGTACCTGTGAAAACAATCCGCTACCTGCGCCGCGACTCGGTGTTAGCATCTCCTGACTGGGGGTGGTACTAGCTGAAACAGTAGGGAGTGCTAAAGAAAATGGTGAGGGGGCGGGTGAAGTGGTCTGGACTAGAGAAACGAGGGGTGTCGAGGGTAGGGATTGTTGGGGGGCACTAGCACTCGCTGAAGGACCTGGAATGGCACTACTAGGGGCCGAAAGTGGCAAGGAGGGGTACAAGGGCTGCGGGGCATAAGGGGGAGGGGGCCGGGCATTCAAAATGTCCTCCATCTCATCTGGGTCGTCCTCTCTCACTACGTAACTTTTATTTTCCTTCAACCTACAAAGTCTATCTGCGCGCTCCATGCGTAGTGCATTCTCATTCCCCACCTGTTCCTTCGCTTTCTGCGCCATAGTCTGGGTGGACTTTTTATACTCCTCTTTCTCCTCTCGCATCTTGCGTTTCCTGACCTCTTTCTGCCACACTCGCAGAGAGTCGAACATACTCTGACGGCTACGCCTAGCAAACAGTTTGTCTTGCAAATAATCCAACTTAGCTTCATCAAAAGAACCCGTCAAAGGCCATTGTAAATCCACATTATCAGCAGTGTACCGATGCCACAAAGTACCAAACAAAATCGGGACCAGTCCATGTTTAACATACATATCAAAACTCGGTGTCCCTTCAGGGGGTGCAGGTTGGCTCTCGGCCAGTCTAGTATCTGAGAGTCGACAACAGCATCCAAAACATCGCAACTTGCTAAAACACGGCATCTTTACTTTATCTTGAATCACAACTCAAGTTCATTCACACACAAACATATAGACGTACATCAGAGAACCACGTACACATATACAATATCTCCAAACACGTGTTACCAAATGGGACAAGGCCCGTCGACCAAGTCCTGGGGAACCTGGACTCTACCGCAGACCGAACAGTACGCTAACTGTTCTGAGGAAGGGGAACAAATCCGCCACCCGTGCGGCACTGTGGATCACTGCGCACTTTACCGCGGGAAACCCGGATCACACCTCCACTGAATCACCACACTAGGAGTTCAGGGTAAGCGCGCCAGAGTCTACCCACAATGAGCCACGCCTTCACCACAGTACCATTCGGTCGGATCACTACAAACAATTACCTCGAAATACGTCCCCAACCCCGTCAAGTCTGTCAGAGCACCAACTCGTACTCTGAGTTCCCCGGAGCACACTAGCCCCAGGAGCACACCGGCTCCTCAAACCATCGGAGACACTCTAGTCTCCCGGAACACTCCCGTTCCTGCAGCAATCACAGGTGGACCACTCACCTTCCGTAGGCGGCACCGACCTCTACCGTTCTCCACCTCCGGCTGCCAGGACCAACACGGTCAGCTTCAAGTTCCGCCTTCTGGACCCCGGCGTAAGATCCGAACCGGGACCTCTCCCGATCAGCAGGGTGGGGCAGCGCTGCGAGAACCAAGCTCGGCATCAAATGGGATCCCGGGCCCACCGTGCCGACCAGCGGGTCCCCGGTCTTCTGCTACCCACTTACGGGTGAGAAAAGATCCTTATCGCGGGGTCCCTATTCGGGCGCCATCTGATAAGCGTGGCTCAAATCCACCCGAGTGACTTACAGCACTCACCTATAATTACCTTATAGGAAGTCAGCCGGACAGTGGAGAAGTATAAACAAAAATCTTTATTAGGCCAAACAACACTCATATGAGAGGGCCCTGTCCGACCTCACTCCTAGGAGTGCGAACGAGAGGACTGACTCTCTGCATCACAGCAATACATTATAACGCAATACAGTAAATGGGGTACGCCCCTTGTGGAAAGTTACCGAGCCTCAGAACAGTGGACAATGCTCTCATACAGCAGGCATCTGCACCTGCAAGGGATACATTATTATCTCTGCTCAAGGCCATGGAGCTAGGCTTCGGCGCCTCTGGGCATGAGAACATTGCAGATAGCGTAACTTGTTAGTTTCGGCCACAGTAAGCCGAGAAACGAAAACTGCTGTCCTAGTATATTTCTGTATTCCTGCGGGAGGGGCAGTAGCGAGCAGAACCCGCAGGCACAAAGAGTTACACAAAATGGTGGCACACAGGCTAAGCTAAGAAACTAATATGGTCACGCATACATTTGAATATAAGTAATAGGTAAGAATACGAATTCAGCATAAGTGTATATACGAAATGCATTAGTTAGTCATATGATGCTAACTCACACGTCATCATAGGGTAATTAGAGCATCGAAAAGTGAATTCTATCAACAGCACCACCACATTATCACTCAGCACCACCACAGCACCACTCAGCACCACCACAGCATCACTCAGCACCACTCAGCACCACCCCAACACCACTCAGCACCACCTCAGCACCACCACAGCATCACTCGGCATCACTCAGCACCACCACAGCACCACTTACATCACCACATCATCACTACCCCAGCATCACTCAGCACCACCACATTATCACTCAGCACCACCGCATTACCACTCAGCACCACCCCAGCATCACTCAGCACCACCACAGCATCACTCAGCACCACCACAGCATCACTCAGCACCACCACAGCAACACTCGTCACCACCACAACATCACCACGCCATCACAGCATCAATCTGTGCAACCATTCAACAACAACTGGTTCAAATATGTTCTCTCAATGTTTCAAGATTTATTACAAATGTCACAAAAAGATGTTAATATTTCACTTCTGTTCTTGGATTTTCATCACAATAAAATACACTGAACATAATCTTCACAAAAGTTTTTTACAAAAGTTTAAGGTATTGCCATTATGAATTACAATCACTTTTATTTAAGTATTCATTATTTAAAAAAATTAAAAGCCATTGTTATTTGTAATATCAATACATCTAAGTCACGTAAATACAAAACATGTTGCATTACAAATGCTATAGGTGTCACATTTGCGAAAGTTATAACTATTGGCATTGTAAATGACAAAGCTATTAATTTAGCTATTTTCAAAATCAACACATAAATAAAAAAATTGTCATTTACAAGAACAATAGCTCAAACTTTCCTAATGCGAGACCTATTGCATTGCAAATGCTTGTTTTAAAAATGGGTCAGGGTGCTATAAGACGAACCAGTTGCCAGGGTGCGCATGAATGGGTGGGTGTCCTCACCGATCCTGATCAGGGGTGGCACACGACAAGGATGCCCACTGTCACCTATGCTATTTTCACTTGCCCTTGAACCTCTCGCCTGTAAGCTTCGGCAATTGCATGGGGCGGCTGCATTGCGATTCCGACAGAGACTGCTGGTAGTATCGTTATACACAGACGACATGTTGCTATACGTACCTGCCTGAATTGCTATGGAAGTCTATCAAGTTTGAGCGCTTTTCGGGCCTGGGGATCAAGTGGTCGAAGTCAGTGGTCTTCCCCCTTACGGCACACACGAAGGAGATTGCATTGGAATTCCCATTGACCTGGGCGTTGAACCCTGTGGAATATCTGGTGGTCTGGATCCATAGGGACCCGGAAGTAGTGGTCTCTGAGAACTATGGGCGGGCGATCACGTGCATCACTGAGAGAGCCGAGAATTGCAGTCGTAAAATTGGCTTTTCTCCCCAAATTACTATATTTCTTCATTAATATCCCTATTAAATTGAATGTGGCACTCTTCAAAACTCTCCAGTTCACGATAACGACATTTGTCTGGGGCGGGAAGAGGTCCAGGTGTAGGTGGGATCTTCTGGTGCAGCCGTTTGAGCAGGGGGGCTTTGATGCTCCGGATTTTAGACTGCATTACCTCTGCGCTCAGGCCGCTCATTATTGGCACTTCCCGTAGCGTATTCAGCCCCATGTGGCCATAGAGGCGGATGCGTTGCTCCCAATGGCGGTGCAGGCGGCGACTCTGTCGGGTGGCCCCCGTACTGAGTTCAACCCAGTACAATGTACGGCTTGGGCTTGGCGGCAGCTGGCAGAAAGAGCTCCACTAACGTATGTATATGCCCTGTTGCTGCACCTGGCGTCCCAACCGGATATATCAGCTGCGCATGAAAAGCGAGCCCTTAGTGAATTGGCCAATTTGGGAAACACACGGATCGGGGATCTTTACGAGAAGGGCCGCTTCAAATCCCTGCAGGAGGTACAAAAGGGTGCGAAGAGGAGTTTTATGTTTGGCTTCACGTACGTACGAGTGCGACAGGCCATCAGGACTGCGTACCCGGACAACCCGGCTGAACCTACCACTCTACGGGCTTTGCAGGTGATGTTGGCGGGTGCAGAACGTCAGGGACTAATCACAAAACTCCATAACGCATCGCTGCACGAGCAAGAACAGCAGGAGCAGCAGGAGCACCCCTCCTTTGTGAAGTGGCAGGCAGTGCTGGGAGATGCAATCCACACATCAGGGGTGAGAGCATGCTGTACTCTCACTGGCCGTCTGACAGCTAATTGCAACTTGAGAATAATACACCAACTATATTATACCCTGATGCAGCTTTTTAAATCTGGTTTGCGAGAGAATGCTAACTGCGTGAGGTGTGGAGTGGCGGATGCGGATTCCATGCACGTGACATGGCAATGTGGACGTGTGATTGCCTTCTGGGAGGAAGTGACAAAGATGTTAACGGATGTCATTCAGGAACCAGTACACTGCACCCCCGAACTCTGCTTACTAGGGTATGTAAAAATGTTCAAACCCTGTAATAGGCGAATAATTGCACTGTCTACCCTGTTTGCGAAGAGAGCTGTGGCACAATGTTGGGGGGCGAAAGCTGCTCCGACCAAAAAAAAGTGGCTCCATGATCTGCTGTATTGTAAAGCTCAGTTAGAAACCTATGAGGAAGAACTTCCTACGACCTCACGTCCAAAGGACTTCTGGTCCCCGCTAACGGCATATCTGCTCACATGTTCACACTCAGTATGATTCTATATGTATAGGTCTGTGCTAGCTCCCTGTTTGGGCTCACTAACTACCCTCAGCAATGTTCCATGGTGGGAGTACTCTTATATCCAATTGCCTTCGTTGGTGGATTAATTATGATTTTGCTGCATGTCTAATTCCAGGTCTTTGAGGTATCTGTTTTTAATTGTATGATATTATTAAGCCAAATGTACGTTTACATCATTTTGGAACTATATCCGTTTCAGTCTTGGGACAGGCGGGAGGAAGTGGGGTGGGGGGTTTGTTTTGTATGGCTCATAATGTAATATTAGTCATGCCTACTGATGTTTCTCTTCTTGATGAAAATCAAACCTATTCCCCCAAAAAAAAAATGTTGCAATAATTTTATCGTGCTCCAAGACAGAGGGAAAAGTGTTGAGACCAGACGACCAGACGATCCCAAAGGACAGCAGAAAACAGGGAGACTTGGACCGTGGCAGATGCAAGTATAAGGGCAGGAACTGGACTGACATTAAACTGAGAAGGAATCACGCAACAAAAGTGTTGGAACGTAAAGCCAAGAGTGGATAATCTATTTGGGAGCAGAAAGCCAATACAGCTTTGAGACGTGAGGCACAGAGCCATGTTTTCGCAGTGTTAAACATGCTCAGTTTATGATAACTCAGAAGTAACTCTCATACTAGGAAGTTCACGTTCATGCAGTGCTTATCAGTCTACTTTTTTGTACGTGCCATTGTTCTGTCTTCCATAACCTCTAACCCCAACCATGTCTGTAATTGATAATTCTTCAATTCTCTTCGGGAGATTCTCTTCCTAGGCTAGGCAACACATACGTGCTTCACTGATCAAGTTCTGAGCTGAGATCCTGACGACCTTAATGGTAAATATGTGTTCATAACGCCCCTGACAGTGCTGTTCAAATCAGCTTTGCCTGCAGTAAGCTTGAGTGTGTGCCTAGAGGGTCTTGCAAGCAAGTGTGGCACACAGACTCCCCTCCTGGGGAAGTTGCTTTGAAGAGCACCGTTAGGGGCCCAGACAATGTATTTACTTTAATGCAGTTAGCAATACGTAAAATTTGTTTTTTGGCTCCTCACAGTGCTTGTAAAAGCAACTGTGCTATTTGCCCTTGGCATTTTTTGGACCCCTTTCCTATGCAGACGAGAAATAAATCGGCAAATTTTGCTTGTTTCAAAATTCACCCCGACATTTTGCCCACCCCTGTTCATCATATTAGCCCAGTACTATCCCATCACCATCAATCAAACTGACAACAGAAGCAGATCGCTTTGCAAGACAATCTAGCATTGCATCATCATGATCTGAATGTCCCATCCCTAAGTCCACAGACAATTGAAATACCGTCAACCTCTTAGGTGTAATTGCTGACAGCACATTAACAACACCGTGCCCGCTTCTCCTCGGAGACCCACCCCCTTTTCGTAGCTTCCGTGAATGGACATCCTTTTATCCTGCTTTGGGAGTTTGTTTTTGAAAAACAAAAATCAAAGTACGCAGCCACCTAAACTTTGGCAGTCCAAGACCAAACATGCAGTGCCTTCAGTGGAACTGCTGCTATAGTGGTTCCTCTGAAGGCACG
The DNA here is from genome assembly GCF_964263255.1 of Lissotriton vulgaris. Classification (NCBI taxonomy): domain Eukaryota; kingdom Metazoa; phylum Chordata; class Amphibia; order Caudata; family Salamandridae; genus Lissotriton; species Lissotriton vulgaris. Next base: position 1,864,921,673 of record NC_141693.1, on the reverse strand, counting down.
GAGATCACTGCCAGACCGGCTGTGATCTCCAAATATGGCAGACAGGAAAACGACCCGCCAAACTCTAGGGTGGCCCCTTAGTATATGGGTTAGTTAGCCTTGGTCCAGCAATTTTTACTATTTCCAAAACACCATTTGAGAAGCCTAGCATTACGTGGCTTATTCACGGAATACTTTCTCTACCTAAAAATGTTTAATACTTTGGAGGTTTTCAATGAGAACAGAAATTTGGGTGATACAATAAGTTGGAGAATGCAAATGCATATTTCCCCTGGGAAATTCTGTATTGCTTCCATTGCTTATTGGAAAATCAATACATTTTTCCTAAGTATAGATGAATACACCTATTTTTTGGGTTCTTCATTAATATGCAGATTATGATGCACAATGAGTGTAATACTAAAAACACGAATGCTCACCAAAACCAATCATTACAGAACTATCTATGATATTGAAAATGGTTCACAACAGAATTGAAAAGTCATGTTTTATTTGTAAAGGAAAGGGTACAACCATTTACCAAGCATGAACCGGTTGAGTCATGTGGGTATTAATTATTTCCACCACCGTAAAACATACCCACATTGTTTTAGTAGGAAATTACTAACAAGCTCTCCTATATAAACTGTGACTAGATAGCAACTTTAGTTTCATTGCTATTAAAGCAATCTATAATAGAAATCAGCAAGAGATTATAATACATCGCAGGTAACACAGTGTAAAATTAGTGACACAAGCGACCTATATTTATGACAACATTTGATACTGTTCCACCAGCTTCTAACATGTCATAAATAATCTCAAACGTAAAATCAGTCAGTAAAGGATTACTGAGTCAATTTAGATATACTTTAGGAACATCTTCAAGGATTTCTGAATATTTTACACCTACTCTATTTTCTGGATTGGCTCCAATAATTCTGGGTAAAGGAATTCTGATCATGATACTATTAATGTAGAAACATAGACAAAAGTGATGTTTAAGTGTGAATCAAACAGCAACTCTGGATTCTGACTCAAGTAAATGCTGCACACATCAAATTGAGTGCCAGTACTGAAAATGAAACTAACATGCACTTCAGCATTTCTGCTGGGGGTTGTTGTTTTAAGACAATTAAGACACAGTCAGCACTACTAGCCAGAACACAATGTCACCCTCATTGATTCCCTGAAGAGTTGCACCTAGAGGAATCATCTGGTCTAACGTACTGGAAAAATTGCTTCCTACATTTTGCCCAAATGAATCGACCCAATCCTTAGATGATTAAAGATCAGAACTATTTAGCGTTTCGCTCCACTCCACATTTTAGTTCGTAGTATTGACATTATATTGTCAAGGATTAATTGACTTACAAGACTGAGGTTAAATGTTATCAAACATTGCAAATTAGCACAAGATGGGCTGATGTGTGTAGTATAACTTTAATTAACTGTTTGATACGTATAGCAAAGGCACTGATATATGTTTAAATAGCTACTGTTTGTGCATAGAATGAATTAAGGTGAACGATAATAGAGTAGGGCCTAGAGGGCAGGCCTGTTCCACTCAGGAGCCTTTCATTTTTAAAAATGGTGTGGGCTCAATTGCTGCAGATTTTCTATTGCTCTTATTAATACGCCAGAGAAGGGCTTTTACAGCTTGCTTTCATTATGACCGTGAAGCTACTCCGCAACTATAAACTGCCTTTCTCTGTTCTGTATCAGAGGACCTGAGAAGATACAACAGCTGCATGTGCTTTCTGAAATCTGAATGCAAACATTATTTACTGTTCAATATAACAGAAATAAGAGGCGAACATGAGCAGACTCTTATGGGCATCACCGGCTACCATGTAAGAAAATGATGTAGGAGCAACCAGTATTTGGGGCAGGGTAAGGCAGATGGATTGATCCCTAGAGGGAATGTTGAGAGATAAATCTCCAACTTCAAGGTTTATGACATAAAGGTATGCTGTACATGACTCAGGATACATATTCCAAAACAAACAAATAAGTTACTTATCTTCGGTAATGGTGTCGTTTGACGCCGGAGACGACCTTTGCTCCTCCTTTGCCTTCCCCAGTGTCGATTGAGTGTTCTTTCGAGCATGTTGATGGGGAGCACTTGCAGGACCTTGGGCAATCTTGGGCGGCAGGGTATTTGGCTTTTGGTGGATGGGTTAGCCTGCAACCGTCCCCTAATTATGATTTGCTGTCACCTCCTGGAATGGCGAAGGAAGCTGGTACAGCGTTTGCAACGGCTCTTCGCAACGCTGCTGATACTTTGCAGTTCCAGCCTCCTTCTATTTCTTTGCCCTCCGATCCATTGTTTGATTTGCTCCCCCAGGACAACGCGCAGGGTGAGCCCTTGCTGCCTTTTGGAGCATCATTGTATGACATTCTTTTAGGGACCGAGGCGAGGTGGACTGTGCTATTGCACATCGTCACTGCCCTGCTCCTGATGACCCAGTCTGTTTGTCCCTGCACCCTAGGGTTCATGGGCTGGTTGTCCAGACAGCCTCCGCTTCGCTGCCTTTGTCCTCTGCTCCGATCCTTCCACCCACTAGGGAGTGTCGATGGTTGGAGACATGTGGTCGGCAAATGTTTGAGTCCACAAGCTCGCCCCTTCGGTCCTTGAACATGTTCTGTGTGTTTACACGCGCTACATTTGCCCTCTGGCACTTGGTGGAGCACTTCCTCCCCTCTCTGCAGGAAGGCCCCCGGGCTGACCTCACTCGGATACTCCCGGGTGGTTGCGAGCTGGCTCAGTTTTCAATTCGGTCCTCCATGGACACCACTGATTCCGTGCGTCAGGCGATGGCCAGGTCAGTTGCTATGCGTCGCCATGCTTGGCTGCGTGATGGTAGTTTTCCTGAAAATGTTCAGGAGCGTCTTCAGGACTTGCCCTTTGATGGTGTCCATCTTTTTGACAGTCATGCTGACTCAGCAGTTCAGCGTCTCGTGTCAGGTTGCAGTGAATGACATTCTTTCTAGTCCCTTGTTGCATACTTATTGTCTTAATTTGCTTTGGTTGCAGTATTGTTATTGCTTTTTTCTGGTGTTTGTCATTGGGTTCAAGCTGTTATTTCCCAGTCTTACTTCACAGCTTCACAGCTTCACAGCTTCATAGCTGTTTCTGCCTTTATTTTCGACTCCTCTTGTCTACGAGCTAGTCTCAACAGGTGCCCTTTTTAGGTCTCGCCCTGGAATTCGCATCCGAAGGATGCGTCCAGGGTCGGAGACTTATAGCTGCCTGACACCGGGGAATGAGGGACACAAAACTGTGACGAGCGTGGATTGAGCTGCGTGCACGCGCGTCAACATTCACGCATGCGCACATCACAGCCGCGCACATCACAGTCACAGCCACACCTCCTCCCTCCCCCCCCCTTCGCCGCCGCCGCCGCACCTACACACACACACACAGAGCAGGCTGTTCACAACACATGCACACGCAGGCAGACACTAGCGCACACATACAGACACACACTACACCTCCCCAGGCGGCCCCCCCCCCCGCCCGCCGCCGCCGCCGCCCCCCAGCCGCCGCCGCCCCCGCCCCCCCAGCCGCCGCCGCCCACACACGAGAGTACACGCACAGACAATCCCCCCGCCCCGCCCCGCCTGCAAGCTCTCACTTACCGGCTCGGTGTGCAGGTTCCTGGGCCGTCTTTTGGCACGCCGCAGGGGTCTCCTCACCACTCGGGAGCCCCGTGTTGCCTCTGTTACCATGCAGTCTGCCCTCGCTCTTTCGCCCGGTCTCTCTGAAGCGCCCCGGGACTTCAGCGTGAAGCCTGCATGTTTCGGACGTCCTCCTCGGCAGTTACTTCCTGTTTCTTTGACGAGCCCCGCCCACGTCCAAACAAAGGCTGCCTGACTTCCAGAGTGCGCCCGCGATGAAGAGACGGCCATTTTGTCAGCACACAAGCACCTAGCACTGTGTTTATTTGCATACTGGACTGTCACTGTGCTTTCGGTAACGACGTACAGCTTCGGAGACTGCACACGTTGTAAGCATATTGTGGTGCACGTACAACAGACAGCTGAGTGCATAATCAATCTATGTGAGCAAAGAACATGTTTTCATAACCCTTGCTATCCTTTCCATTTAATTGTTTTGTTCCATTATTTGATTACATTTCCTGATATTTGACAAATGATTTCCGTGTACATGCAGAGGATTAAGCAATTGCAGTGAAAGGACACGCTTATGATGCTATCGCTAATTCTGTGGTTTTATGTATGTCCTGGTGAAATTTCTGTTACACAGTGTAATCTCAGTTAATTTCTGGCATTTGCTTTACATTTGTGATGAAATCATGGCAATTACGTGATTACACCGTGACCAGATCAAGTAAAGAAGCTTCTGTTCGGGTCAATATCCCATGGCATAAACACAGGAAACAAGGTTTGCAAAGAGAACGTGTGCAGATGCTGTTCGTGCACGCGTGATTTTGCGACTTTTTCTTAGTGCAAAATATGTCCTTGTATCCAAGAATGAATGCGAGGATGTACATGGCAAAACAGCTGCCAAATGCTGGACCGATGTTTTTTTGTTATTTCGTGTACTTATTGAAGAATTCCATGTATTTTTTGCAAAAGAATTTACGCAAATATCGCACACTCCTAATATTATATTACATTTCCTATTAATTATCACACACCATTTGCACACAATTGCTAAGGTTATTCTTTCTGAAGGATTTATCTTCATGTTGGGTTTTTTGTTTTCATTATGACGGAAATGAACCTCAACTACGCAGCTAGGGCATGTTTAAAAAAAAATTATTTCTGAATGCAGTGCACATTTTGTGCCTTGCTTCTCTTGGAGCGTGGGGACGCAGAGCCTACATGGAGTGGCTGTATAAAGGACATAGCACCACTTTTTATTGAATAGAAGGTCAATATTTTATTAAGCGTAACATGAGCATACGTGCATAGAGGATGGGCTGGTGGAAGGCTGGGAGAGAATTACAGGCAGTGATGCGGAGAATTTCCCCGTGTTCGTTGATTACAGTTTCCAAGCAGCTGTGAGCACCAAGAGATTACGGTGCGTCCGCTCTTGTTCCTTGAAGACTCTTACTCTAGCGCTCTCTAGTTTGCTGTCTTGCCTGTGGGCATTTGTCCCCAGCCAGATTGCATCTTTAATCTGTGTGGTTTCTGCATGTCGTAAACTCTATCCCAATATTAATAGCTTTTTCGTTTTTTTTTCCTTTCTAATTTACATGCGCTTAATTTATTTCATGCCAGCCTTTTAAATCAGAAACGCGCTCCGATTAAGGTCCATTGAGAGCTTTACATTACTGTTGCATGTGTGAGTGCAGAGTGCGTGCAGAGTGACAGTGAGTGCAGAGTGCGTGCAGAGTAACAGTGAGTGCAGAGTGAGTGCAGAGTGAGTGCAGAGTGACAGTGAGTGCGGAGTGACAGTGAGTGCGGAGTGACAGTGAGTGCAGAGTGACAGTGAGTGCAGAGTGACAGTGAGTGCAGAGTGACAGTGAGTGCAGAGTGCGTGCAGAAACAGTGAGTGCAGAGTGTGTGCAGAGTGCAGAGTGCGTGCAGAGTGACAGTGAGTGCAGAGTGACAGTGAGTGCAGAGTGACAGTGAGTGCAGAGTGACAGTGAGTGCAGAGTGACAGTGAGTGCAGAGTGCGTTCAGAAACAGTGAGTGCAGAGTGCGTGCAGAGTGACAGTGAGTGCAGAGTGCGTGCAGAGTGACAGTGAGTGCAGGGTGAGTGCAGAGTGCGTGCAGAGTGACAGTGAATGCAGAGTGAGTGCAGAGTGACAGTGAGTGCAGAGTGAGTGCAGTGACAGTGAGTGCAGAGTGACAGTGAGTGCAGAGTGACAGTGAGTGCAGAGTGACAGTGAGTGCAGAGTGACAGTGAGTGCAGAGTGCGTGCAGAAACAGTGAGTGCAGAGTGCGTGCAGAGTGACAGTGAGTGCAGGGTGCGTGCAGAGTGACAGTGAGTGCAGGGTGAGTGCAGAGTGACAGTGAGTGCAGAGTGACAGTGAGTGCAGAGTGACAGTGAGTGCAGAGTGACAGTGAGTGCAGAGTGCGTGCAGAAACAGTGAGTGCAGAGTGCGTGCAGAGTGACAGTGAGTGCAGAGTGCGTGCAGAGTGACAGTGAGTGCAGAGTGCGTGCAGAGTGACAGTGAGTGCAGAGTGCGTGCAGAGTGACAGTGAGTGCAGAGTGACAGTGAGTGCAGAGTGACAGTGCGTGCAGAGTGACAGTGAGTGCAGAGTGACAGTGAGTGCAGAGTGACAGTGAGTGCAGAGTGACAGTGAGTGCAGAGTGCGTGCAGAGTGACAGTGAGTGCAGAGTGCGTGCAGAGTGACAGTGAGTGCGGAGTGACAGTGCGTGCAGAGTGACAGTTAGTGCAGAGTGCGTGCAGAGTGACAGTGAGTGCGGAGTGACAGTGCGTGCAGAGTGACAGTGCGTGCAGAGTGACAGTGAGTGCAGAGTGACAGTGAGTGCAGAGTGCGTGCAGAGTGACAGTGAGTGCAGAGTGTGTGCAGAGTGACAGTGAGTGCAGAGTGCGTGCAGAGTGACAGTGAGTGCAGAGTGCGTGCAGAGTGACAGTGAGTGCAGAGTGAGTGCAGAGTGACAGTGAGTGCGGAGTGACAGTGAGTGCGGAGTGACAGTGAGTGCAGAGTGACAGTGAGTGCAGAGTGACAGTGAGTGCAGAGTGAGTGCAGAGTGAGTGCAGAGTGACAGTGAGTGCGGAGTGACAGTGAGTGCGGAGTGACAGTGAGTGCAGAGTGACAGTGAGTGCAGAGTGACAGTGAGTGCAGAGTGACAGTGAGTGCAGAGTGACAGTGAGTGCAGAGTGACAGTGAGTGCAGAGTGCGTGCATAAACAGTGAGTGCAGAGTGCGTGCAGAGTGCAGAGTGCGTGCAGAGTGACAGTGAGTGCAGAGTGACAGTGAGTGCAGAGTGCGTGCAGTGACAGTGAGTGCAGAGTGCGTGCAGAGTGACAGTGAGTGCAGAGTGCGTGCAGAGTGACAGTGAGTGCAGAGTGACAGTGAGTGCAGAGTGACAGTGAGTACAGTCACTCAGCACCACCACATTATCACTCAGAACCACCACAGCACCACTCAGAACCACCACAGCACCACTCAGCACCACCACAGCATCACTCAGCACCACCACAGCACCACCACAGCACCACCATAGCACCACTCAGCACCACCACAGCATCACTCAGCATCACCACAGCCCCATTCAGCACCACCACAGCCCCATTCAGCAGCACCACAGCATCACTCAGCACCACCACAGCACAAATATGTTCTCTCAATGTTTCAAGCTTTATTACAAATGTCACAAAAAGATGTTAATATTTCACTTCTGTTCTTGGATTTCGTTACAATAAAATACACTGAACATAATCTTCACAAAAGTTATTTACAAAAGTTTAAGCTATTGCCATTATAAATTACAATCACTTTTATTAAGTATTAAAAAAAATTAAAAGCCATTGTTATTTGTAATATCAATACATCTAAGTCACGTAAATACAAATGTTGCATTACAAATGCTATAGGTGTCACATTTGCGAAAGTTATAACTATTGGCATTGTAAATGACAAAGCTATTAATTTAGCTATTTTCAAAACCAACACATAAATGAACATTTGGTGAATTACCATTAAAATATTTGACTTTTTTACTAAGATATTATTGTACTCTTTTATGCAAACAAAATTTAGATACTGCATAAATAACTTTAATAAAACATATTTTATATATAGCTTTTTATGTAAAAAAATAACTATAGCACAAAGCAAAAAACAATTGCCATTTACAATGCTAATAGCTCAAACTTAAATAATGCGAGACCTATTGCATTGCAAATGCTTGTTTATAGGGACATGATATACCTTATGTGAGGTACAGCCGCGGACGGTAGTGGGAGAACTGGCCGGGCGGTGACGTGGGGAGGGGGAGGGTCAGGGTGGGGGGTAGTAATGTATGTATTACGACTTTAACAGGTAAGTAAACATAAAAAGAAATAAAACGAATTTCGTTTTTCGCACCGCATCACCAAATGCGATGCAGTGCCGCAACGAAATTCGATTTATTTATTTATATGTTTACTTACCTGTTAAGGTACGTAATCCATACATTACTACCCCCCACCCTGCCCCTCCTCCTCACCACGTCACCACCCTGCCGGTACTCCCGCTACCGGCCGCGGCTGGTGAGGTATTCATTTGTTATTGTATAGCCATTCTAACTTACCACTGCTCCATTGAGAGTTCCTTCTGGGTGGTGTACATCCTTCCTGAGAATGCGGCAAAGTCCTTTTAGGATTGTTATCTATCTCCTCTTTAGGGAGCTTTAGTCGCTCCACTTGCTGTTGTGAAATTACTTCTCTAGACATGCCCAGTAATTCTCTTTGGAGCTTCCATGTTTGCATTTTGCCTTTGGTCAGTAGTTCTCTCCTGCCTCTACGTAGACCTCTCCAGACTATTGTTGGCTTTACGTCCTTTCTGGCTCGTCACGGTGTGCTTACACATGCTCCCTTTTTAGGGCTCGCCTGCTGTGCGCATGCGCATAGCTGGCGAAGCTCTATAGGGGCTTAAATAAGCTTTACCTAGACTGGCGATTGACTGGCGATTTGATGCTGTGCCCGAGCGCTTTTAGGTCAATGCGCAAGCGCATTGACCTAAAATGCGCGTGCACATCATCAAATCGCCAGTCAATCGCCAGCAGCACTCCTCCCCTGCTGCTTCACACCCTCATGCCGCTCTCCCCGCTCCGCCCCCTCCCCTGCCCGCCGTGTCGCATTTCTCATCCCCCCTCCCCACAGCAATTCCCTCAGCCGGCCGTACTTTCACTTTGACGGCCGTGTTTCTCCTCTGCTCAGTGATAGTACTCCCTTATGCACTAAGGCTGCAGGCTTTTACTGTGATTATAGACTTCGAAGCAATACGCCTGTACTGTGAGAGTGCAGGTGTTTTGCAATATTGTGCATGACTAGTGCAAGGATGGTGACCTATTGCTTCTTGTTAGGGTGCACTAATACACATGAACACCGTGAGGGTAAACAGATGATGCCTGGTTTGATGGTGAACGGATCATTCCCCGGCGCATCCTTGTGTTGTACTTGTGTGTCTTTGCGGCCACTTGATGCCGTATTGCTCCACTGTGAATCTTGTGGATCCCCTTGAGGGCCTCTGGTGCACGTTGTCATGTGACATGTGTGGCGCTCTGTTGCCTTCGGGTCCAGCTGGCGGGATATCGAACTCACAACAATAATATTAATGAAAGACAGCAATGTAAAAAAGTACCTTCTTTTCGAAGTTTCACAAAAATGAGGCTCATTTTCATTATTCTCCTATGCATCCTTGTGTTATACTTGTGCGACTTTATGGCCACTTAATGCTGTATTGTTCAACTGGGACTCTTATGCATCCCCTCATGTGCTCTTGTAAACGTCATGGCATAACATGTAAAGCGCTCTGATACCTTCGGGTCTAGCTAGCGCTATTTAAAACTCAAAAGAATATATTATATTTTTGTGCTAATGTTATTGTAAGGTCTTAGGAGAGAGAGGCTCACACCTCAATGTCAGCACTAATTAGCATCCATCGCACTCGCCCCCAACCCCACCCCCCCACACAACTTCCTCCTTCAGTTCCATTTCACTGTCTCTTTGCTTCATCATCAGTGCCTGGGGAAACATTGGAAACAGAAAAATACACCTTTAAATCTTAAGACATGTTACAACTGTGTGTGTGGGCACAGAGTCCCTTTGATGTAAGGTGTGATACGTGCATTAATTCAGATTTATCTACTGACATCAGTTGAAAAACAAAAATGGAATAACTGTTTCGCCGACTGTCCTGGAGATGCTACCTCCCTCTATTTGCAAACCTATAGTAAAGGAGCCCCAAAAACACATGATAGGAAATCATACAATGGCTGTACATGTCTCCAAAATGACACAATGGTACTTTCCAAACGCGCGTCAGCACATTTTTTTGTGTTTCTTGCACATTGTATGTCATGTTGCTTATATGTTCATTTTTAGCCCAGTGTATGATTGCATTGTTTTTTCATTATATGTTTTTCTCTGTCTTTGTCATTTTGGAGATATGTACAGCCATTGTATGATTTCTTATCACTCTCTTAAATGCCTACATTATACCAGTCTTAAACATGATCAATAGCTTCAATCTGGGCTAACATATTTACGCTGATGATAATCATATTCACTTTAGGATATTCAGTTAACTATGTGCCCTTACTGTTGTGTCGAGAGAACAAACAAGTGTGCCTCTCACTATTTGATAGAAGCCAAAAATCAGGGCGTTTGAAGACGCTATTTGTCGTATTCAACACGGTATTTTTATTTTTACCATTGACTTAATAATTTGTCAAAAGTTTGTCGCAGACAACATATGATCAGCAGAAAAGAACTGTATAACACAACAGTTTTTACACAACGTTTGTATCAATCATTGCAACACATTGTCAAACTTAAACATAGACCTGAATGCGGTCAACAGATAGAGACATAAAACATGTATGACAAAGTACAGAGTGCAACACATAATATTTGTATCAGTGCAAAATTTGGTTAGAGCAAAAGCATGGTGAATGAGAGAAAGGATTAGGAAAGATTAGAAAAAAGGAACGCGAGTGAATTCAAAACTCAATATTATCATCAGCAATGGCTTGGGTTTGAATTGTCCTTTTCTAATTCGCCGACGCGTTTCGAATCCGGAAATTAACTGTCGGGATTCTCATCAGGGCATAGTTTATCTATCTGTAAATTTAAACAAAGGGGGAGGTTTTAGTGTCATGTATTGACGTGAGGACGACTCTCCTTGTAATGTGACATTCATATTGACATACCGCTTTTTAAAGGAAGCAGGTTCCAGTCTGGGGTTGCGAGTGCAGACTCAGGAGTGGGTCCAAAAACTGGGGCGCCTACAATTAGAATGAGTGTATGTTATGGCGCGAGAAGTACACTTGGTTGTTACACTTAAAAAACAAATCCCCACTGGGCATACCGTTGTTGGGTTGAAAATCAATCAGAACGGCTGCTCGATGCGGGACAAGGGCTCCGCGGCGTTTTCGCTGCCTGTGACTGGGCTGAAGCGCTGTGTACAGAAAAGAGAGGGGTTTTGTGTATTGGTGCTAAAAAACTTGCAGCCCGGGTTTAAAACAGTTCTAGACCGGCTGGCGGTAAATAATACCTTTGGCGTTTGCCGCCGCTGTTGTCCAATAAGGGATCCTGTTTACTGAGGGGCGCAGTCCCCGTTTTGATATTTAATCGGCGTGTTCCAACTCCGCTGGGGAAGAAGGAAATTGTTGTTAGTCAACAGCCAGAGCAATCCTGGCGAGCGCGCTGAACGCATAGCTTTGCCTACAGGAGCGTTGCTTACCTCGAAGTGGTTCGGTTGGCGGCTCATAGCATACTGTTTAGTTTCCCAAGATGGGTGCTGCTGCAGTTACTATGGTGATGAACCATTAGGGTGCCGCTTTGCATTGTGGGATTTGTAGTTTATGTGGATGTAAAACATGGAAGAAATCACCATGTGTTTAAAAAAACGTACTGAGACACGACCAAGTCGACCAGCCAGAACACCAAGGCATCATTGAATTAGAGTCTACCAACTTCAGATAAAGTATTAAGGCCCCTTTGCACGCTGTTGAATTTCAATATCAGATAAGCCTCTGTTTTTAAGAGTGACCTATCGATATCCACATTCCTTTGTGCCGGGCGTAATGTATACAACACTGTCCATTTGAGGTGATTGACATCATGGTTAGCATTTATGAAGTGCTCCACCATGGGGGCGGTCATGATTTTGTTCTTGATCCTGGATCGATGCTGGCAAATGCGTGTGTTCACTTGTTGTGTAGTTTTGCCAATGTAGATCAGATCACAGGGGCACTGGACCAGATAGACGACATTCTTAGTCTTACAATTAGAAAAGTCCACATGCTTCCATCTGGTGGTGCCATGCTGGAACTCATCGCCTTCGATAGTGTTTGGGCATACAACACAGGTTCCGCACTTATGGTGCCCTGTGATTGGTTTGAGGTTCCATTGACTGATAAGGTCATTCTTCTTTTTAGGTAGAGATACGTCCGCCCTCATAAGTTGTTGGCCTACATTTTGATTCCTCCTGTAGGCGAACAAGGGGTTGGATAGTGGGCATTCTAGATTCGCCAATAGGTGCCAATTGCTCAGCACCGTTTTTCTCAGTTTGTGGGTGTCTGGTCCAAAGGTGGTGACACAGACCAACCTGTCAAGCGTGGGTTTGGGCCGTACTTGCAGTAAAGTTTCACGGGGGGTGAAGCGTGCTCTTGTTAGGGAGTGCTTGAGTAGTTTTTTAGGATACCCCCTCTCCTGCATTTCTTGGCAAAACGTCTCTGCATGGGACGTGAAGTCCCTCAGGTTCGAACAATTCCTCCTTATGCGCAGCAGTTGCCCATAGGGAAGGTTTGACTTCAAGTTCCTAGGGTGGGCACTCTTATGGTGCAAGATGGTGTTCCTATCTGTGTCTTTTTTATGGAGAGAAGATTTCAATACTCCATTGATGTTGATGATTTCAACGTCAAGAAAAGTCATCCTTTCATTGCTTTGTGTCATCGAGAATTTAATGTCAGCATGCCGGTTGTTAAGCCAGTCATGGAATGCTCCGAGGTCGGTCTGGCTCCCCTGCCACAGGAGCCAGACGTCATCTATGTAGCGGAGCCATTGTAAGATATGTTGTTTAAAGGGGTTGTTGTTGTCAATGAACATCTGTTCATACTGGGCCATGAACAACACGGCCATCTCTGGGGCATAAGGGCACCCCATGGCGGTGCCCTTGACCTGCATAAAGAACTCCCCATTAAATGAAAAGTAGTTCTTTTTTAGAGCAATCTCGGCCAGTTTTAAGATAAACCTTGTGGGTACTTGGTGGGGCCTTTCTCTCTGATTTAGGTAGATTTCCATCACCTCAAGTGCTTCCTCCTGCGGGATCTGTGTGTACAGAGAGGTGACGTCCATTGTGACAAGCAGTTGGGTCTCAGAGTTGAAGGCTGTGTCTTCAACCTTGAGGAGAAAGTCAGTCGTATCTCGTAGGTACGATTTGACTGTTTTTAGGAAGGGTTTCAAAAAGAAATCCACGTACTGTGACAAGGGCTCAAGACAAGAATCACACCCGGACACGATTGGGCGTCCTGGGGGATCTTGAAGACCCTTGTGGATTTTTGGCAGGAGATACAGCATCGGAGTTCTAATCTTTCCTAATCCTTTCTCTCATTCACCATGCTTTTGCTCTAACCAAATTTTGCACTGATACAAATATTATGTGTTGCACTCTGTACTTTGTCATACATGTTTTATGTCTCTATCTGTTGACCGCATTCAGGTCTATGTTTAAGTTTGACAATGTGTTGCAATGATTGATACAAACGTTGTGTAAAAACTGTTGTGTTATACAGTTCTTTTCTGCTGATCATATGTTGTCTGCGACAAACTTTTGACAAATTATTAAGTCAATGGTAAAAATAAAAATACCGTGTTGAATACGACAAATAGCGTCTTCAAACGCCCTGATTTTTGGCTTCTATCAAATAGTGAGAGGCACACTTGTTTGTTCCCTAAATTTAGGCCCAGCCTTCTCACTTGTCCCCTAAGGGCCAAGCTCCCCTTGTCTTACTGTTGTGTCGGGCAGTTGGTCAGCCACGACACTCTCGGTGTATTTTATTGATAAGGTGTGGGCCAAACGTGCTCAACAATAATCACAGGAGCCTGCGCGCTGCTTAACTATCGGCATTACACTTACCACAGTGAGAAGAGTCGGTGTCAGACAAGGTAATATTTTCATGTTGGAAATTGGCTTTTGAAATAATCGAAGTTCATATGTCTGTTGTTCTAAACCACAAGTACTAGCTGTGTGACGGGTTGGAACGCCGCATCCACCACCACCACCGCATCCACCATCACCACATCCACTGCATCCACCACCACCGCATCCACATCCACCACCACATCCACCACCACATCCACCACCACATCCACCATCACATCCACATCCACCATGACATCCACAGCCACATCCACCACCACATCCACCACCACCACATCCACCACCACCACACCACCGCATCCACCACCACCACCACCACCACCGCATCCACCACCACCACCGCATCCACCACCACCACCGCATCCACCACCACCACCGCATCCACCATCACCGCATCCACCACCACCGCATCCACCACCACATCCACCACCACCACCACATCCACCACCACCACCACATCCACCACCACATCCACCACCACATCCACCATCACCTCCACATCCACCATGACATCCACCACCCATCCACCACCACCACATCCACCACCACCGCATCCACCACCACCACCACACCCACCACCACCACCACCACTACACCCACCACCACCACCACCACTACACCCACCACCACATCCACTACAACCACCACCACATCCACTACAACCACCACCCCATCCACCACTACCACCACCACCGCATCCACCACCACCGCCGCATCCACCACATCCACCACCACCACATACACCGCATCCACCACCACATCCACCACCACATCCACCATCACCACCACATCCACCACCACATCCACCATCACATCCACCACATCCACCACATCCACCACCGCATCCACCACCACATCCACATCCACCACCACCACATCCACCACTGCATCCACCACCACCACATCCACCACCACATCCACCACCACATCCACCACCACATCCACCACCTCATCCACCACCTCATCCACCACCTCATCCACCACCACATCCACCACCACCACATCCACCACCACCACATCCACCACCACCGCATCCACCACCACCCCATCCACCACCACACCCACCACCACTACATCCACCACCACATCCACTACAACCACCACCACATCCACCACTACCACCGCCACCGCATCCACCACCACCACATCCACCATCAACACCACATCCACCATCACATCCACCACCACCACCACATCCACCACAACCACCACATCCACCAACACATCCACCATCACCTCCACATCCACCATGACATCCACCGCAACAGCCACCACCGCATCCACCACCACCGCATCCACCATCACCGCATCCACCACCACCACATCCACCACCACCACATCCACTACAACCACCACCCCATCCACCACCACCGCATCCACCATCAACACCACATCCACCATCACATCCACCACCACATCCACCAACACATCCACCATCACCACCACATCCACCACCACCGCATCCACCACCACCGCATCCACCACCACCGCATCCACCACCACACCCACCACCACTACATCCACCACCACATCCACTACAACCACCACCCCATCCACTACAACCACCACCCCATCCACCACTACCACCACCACCGCATCCACCACCACCACATCCACCATCAACACCACATCCACCATCACATCCACCACCACCACCACCACATCCACCACAACCACCAACACATCCACCATCACCTCCACATCCACCATGACATCCACCGCCACAGCCACCACCGCATCCACCACCACCGCATCCACCACCACCGCATCCACCACCACCACATCCACCACCACCACTACATCCACCACCACATCCACTACAACCACCACCCCATCCACCACCACCGCATCCACCACCACATCCACCATCAACACCACATCCACCATCACATCCACCACCACATCCACCATCACCTCCACATCCACCATGACATCCACCGCCACAGCCACCACCACCACCACCACTAATACATCCACCACCAACACATCCACCACCACCGCATCCACCACCACCACACCCACCACCACCACCACACCCACCACCACATCCACTACAACCACCACCCCATCCACCACTACCACCACCACCGCATCCATCACCACCGCCGCATCCACCACATCCACCACCACCACCACATCCACCACCACATCCACCATCACATCCACCATCACATCCACCGCCGCATCCACCACCACATCCACCACCACCACATCCACCACCACTTCATCCACCACCACCACATCCACATCCACCACCACCACCACATCCACCGCATCCACCACCACATCCACCACCACATCCACCACTTCCACTGCATCCACCACCACCACATCCACCACCACCGCATTCACCACCACCGCATCCACCACCACCGCATCCACCACCACCACATCCACCACCTCATCCACCACCTCATCCACCATCACATCTATCACCTTCACATCCACCATGACATCCACCACCACATACACCACTTCCACCGCATCCACCACCACCGCATCCACCACCACCACATCCACCACCACCACCACATCCACCACCACCACCACATCCACCACCACATCCACCACCACATCCACCATCACATCTATCACCTTCACATCCACCATGACATCCACCACCACATACACCACTTCCACCGCATCCACCACCACTGCATCCACCACCACCACATCCACCACCACCACCACATCCACCACCACCACCACCACCACATCCATCACCGCATCCACCACCACCTCATCCACCACCACCACATCCACCACCGCATCCACCACCGCATCCACCACACCAACCACCATCACTTCCACCACCACATCCACCCCCACTTTCACCACATCCACAACCACCACATCCACCACCACCACATCCACCACATCAACACCACATCGACCACCTCCACCACCACCACCACATCCACCACCACCACCACCACCACCACCACCCCCACATCCACCACCACATCCACCCCCACATCCACCACCATCACCACCACATCCACCACCACCATATCCCCCAGATCCACCACCAC
Source organism: Lissotriton vulgaris (assembly GCF_964263255.1). Classification (NCBI taxonomy): domain Eukaryota; kingdom Metazoa; phylum Chordata; class Amphibia; order Caudata; family Salamandridae; genus Lissotriton; species Lissotriton vulgaris. The sequence continues at coordinate 1,864,904,848 of NC_141693.1, read as the reverse complement.
CACATCTTCATGTGTGTGGCTCTGTGTGTGTAGGTGCAAATGCAATGTTCTTGGATTGTCGTCACAATAAAATACACTGAACATAATCTTCATAAAAGTTATTTACAAACGTTTAAGCTATTGCCATTATAAATTACAATAACTTTTATTTAAGTATTAATTATTTACAAAATTAAAAGCCATTGTTATTTGTAATATCAATACATCTAAGTCCCGTAAATACAACACACATTGCATTACAAATGCTATAGGTGTCACATTTGCAAAAGTTAAAACTATTGACATTGTAACTGACAACGCTATTAATTTTGCTACTTTCAAAACCAACACATAAATAAAAAAAAGTGTCATTTACAATACCAATAGCTCAAACTTTCCTAATGCGAGACCTATTGCATTTCCAATGCTTGTTTCTTGCGGTTTGGTTATCTTTTCAAGTGTTTCACTGTTTTTTCCACCACTTTGCCTATGTCGGCTGTCTTTGCCGTAATTCTCTTTTGAGCATGTTGGTCTGTTCTGCTTCAGGAACGTTTTTTTCTCTATTTTCAGTTCTGGCACGGTGTGTTAAAACACACTGGATGATTTCACGGGCACGCGGTGCTTGCTGATCCAACTTGTGCCACAGCATTGCCTGCTTTGTCTATTCCTTCCCTCTGGTGGTGGACGTGCATCTGTCCTTGTCCTTCCCTCATGGCTCAGACCCTGTCTGTTTTTCCCTGGTAGGCAGTGGGTTCTACACCGGACGCATGGGTAGTGCACATTGTTTGTGCCACATTTTTCGTGCTCACCTCCCAAACAAGGGCTCAGGTCGCTCTGCTCATATCCTCTGCCAGATGTTATCATTAGCAGTCTCTCTATCAGGGATGCTCTTTGTACCTTTCTGCACATGTTTCTGGCTATGTGTGTTTTCAGGTATCTATATATACATATGTACATGTATATCTATAAATCTGTTCTATGTTTGACGGATGTTATGTCCTGCTATGGTTCATGCTGGTGCCGTTAGTACCTGTTGTGCGGTCCGCTGTTCTTGTCTTGGGCATGCTCTTCGAGTATACCTTGCCTTTCTTTAAAAGAAACAAAACGTAAATAAATAAATAAAAAAAATAACCTTTTATATATATTTATATGTATTATATGGAAAATGCTACTTACCAGTATGCATCTGTTCTTGGCATGTAGGGCTGCTGACATTCATATCTTAGCATAGATCGCCGCCTAGTGTTGGGTCCGGATGATTGCACCTTGTTGTCTTGGAAGAGTATTTGAAGTATCACGAGATAGGTGACTCCTCCCTTGGACTACAGTGCGCATGGGCATCCACTCCATCCTCAGATTGTTTTTCGCCATTGTGGCAAAGATGGAGTAAAGTAGAATAAAAGATGGCCATGCAAAGAAAATCCTGCAGCTGTGACAGGGCCCAGGGAGGAGGGTGGGCGATATGAATGTCAGCAGCCCTACATGCCAAGAACAGATGCATACTGGTAAGTAGCATTTTCCGTTCGAGGCATGTGGGTTGCTGAATTCATATCTTTGCATAGACTGTGTAGCAGTACCTCCTCTAGCGGTGGACGCCTGCCCCAGCTGCAGCAGTTTGAAAAAGAGTTCTGAGTACAGCTTGGCCTACAGCAGCTTGCTGCTTTCATTGCACATCTACACAATAGTGTTTAGTGAAAGTGTGTATGGTAGACCATGTAGATGCTCTACAGATGTCTTCTAGTGGAATGTTTCCCAGAAAAGCCATGTATGCCCCCATTTTGCTCGTGGAATGTGCTCTTGGGGGAACTGTTAGAGTGCGTTTTGCTTTGTGGTAGCATATCTGAATGCATTTAACTATCCATCTGGCTATTCCTGATTTAGAGATGGGGTTACCCTTATGTTGCGCTGAAAAAGCAACGAACAGTTGCTTTGTTTTCCTGAAACAAGACAGCTCAGATCATCTACCTCCTTCTTAGCCATGGTTCCCAAGATCAAAAGGGCCAGATGTGGAGGCCGAGCCTTCTCGTATAACGCATCGAGGCTCTGGAACTCCCTCCCCCTCCGCCTTCGGGCAGAATCCAATCTGCGAACTTTCCGTAAACACCTAAAGACCTTACTGTTCTCACACCCGGACTAATTCATCAGTCCCCTCTCCTGCTCATGATTTCTGTTAGCGCTAGGACGCCTGAGGGTAACTACCGCGCTCTACAAATCCTCTTTCTATTCTATTCTATTCTAATGGTTTAGTTCTGTCGATATAATATAACAGAGCTCTTCTGACATCTAGTGTGTGTAATGCTCTCCCAGCTACTGACTGCGGCTTTTGGAAGAAAACGGGCAGTTCTATAGATTGATTGATATGGAAAGTGGAAATGACCTTTGGCATGAATTTAGGGTTAGTACGCAGTACGACCTTATTTGCATGTATTTGCATGTAAGGTTCCTGAATCGTTAGAGCCTGTAACTCACTTACTCGTCTGAGTGAAGTAATGGCAATTAGAAAAGCCACCTTCCATGTTAGAAATTGCAGTTCACATGAGTGGAGTGGTTCAAAAGGAGGTCCCATAAGTCTGGTAAGTACTATATTTAAATTCCAGACCGGTGAAGGTGGATGTTTTGGTGGGATTATCCTTTTAAGCCCTTCCATGAAAGCTTTTATTTGTGGTACTTTGAACAGAGACAGGTGTTGTCTGTTTTGGAGGTATGCTGCTATAGCTGCAAGATGTAGTCTTATAGAAGAGTATGCTAAATTGCATCTTTGTAAATGCAGCAGGTAACAAATGACGTATTGTATTGAAGCGTCTAATGGATTGATTTGGTTATTATTGCAATAAATTACAAATCTTTTCCATTTGGCTGCATAGCATGCTCTAGTGGTTGGGCGTCTGGCCTCCTTGATAATGTTCATACAATCAGGAGGCAAGTTGAGATATCCAAACTGTAAGACTTCAGGAGCCAGATCGCTAGGTTCAGTTGATTGGGATCTGGATGCCTGATTTCTCCATGGTTCTGCGTTTGAAGATGTGGCGACAGACGCAGTCTTTGATGTGGGACCACAGATAGTTCTAGGAATGTTGTGTACCATGGTTGTCTCGCCCATGTTGGAGCAACCAGGATCATTGTCAGTGACTGCTGACGTAGTTTGCGTGCCACTAGCGGAATCAGTGGAGCTGGTGGAAAAGCGTACGCAAATCTGCCTGACCAGTTCATCCATGTCGCATTGCCCTGTGATAACGGATGTGGGAACCTGGCGGCAAAGTACTGGCATTTTGAGTTTTCGTTTGTGGCAAACAGATCTATCTCTGGATGCCCCATTCCTTGAAGAATGGTTGGAGAGCTTGAGGGTGAATCTCCCATTCATGTATCTGTTGGCTGTGTCTGCTTAACAGATCCGCTATTTGGTTGTCTTTTCGTGGTAGGTGTTCTGAGAGGAGAAAGATGTTTTTTGGGATTGCCCACCTCCATATTCTCTGCGCTAAGTGAGAAAGCTGTAGAGAGTGAGTCCCTCCCTGTTTCCTGGTGTAATACGTGGCTGTCATGTTGTCCGTCCGTATCAACACAACTTTGTTGTATATGTGTTTCTGAAATGCTTTCAGTGCTAGTAATACTGCTACCAACTCTAATTGGTTGATATGCAGTGTCCTTTGCTTGACTGTCCAGAGTCCCTGGACTGTGTATTGATGTAGGTGGGCTCCCCAGCCTGTCAGTGATGCATCTGCTGTTAATGCTATCTGTGGAACCTTCTCTTGGAACAGTGGCCCCAGGAAAGTTTTTGTGGATTCCACCACTGCAGAGAGTTGTAAGCGCGACTGTCTACCAACACTAGGTCTTTTAGTTGTCCTTGAGCTTGGTTCCACTGCCGTGCTAGGCTTTCTTGTAATGGGCGCATTTGGAGTCTGGCATGGGGGACAATGAATATGCAGGAGGCCATCATGCCTATGAGTTGCATGAACACTCGAGCTGGAAGGGAGTGTTGTGGCTGAAACCTTTGAATCATAGTTTGCATGTCGGCTATCCTGGCTGAAGTTGGATACGCCTTTGCTACTGACACATCTATTGTAGTTCCCAGATATTGTTGTATGTGGGAGGGTTGCAGATGAGATTTTGGGTAATTTATGGAAAATCCCAGACTATGGAGCAGATGGAGTGTTTGAGACATGTGACTTGCACATTGGGCGTACGATTTGACTTTTATAAGCCAGTCGTCGAGATAGGGAAACACGTGGATGTGTTGCCTCCTGAGGTGTGCTGCCACTACGGCTAGACACTTTGTAAACACCCTTAGGGCTGTAGTTACTCCAAAGGGGAGAAGTTTGAATAGATAGTGTTGCTCTTCTATTGTGAACCTGAGATATTTCCTGTGAGCTGGGTGTATAGGTATGTGAAAGTATGCGTCTTTGAGATCTAATGTGGCAAGGAAGTCGCCTTGCTGGAGCAGCGGGAGTACTTGTTGTATAGTTATCATATGGAAGTGCTCTGATAGTATGTATTGGTTCAGAGGTCTGAGGTCTAATATGGGTCTGAGCGACCCATCCTTTTTGGGAATTAGGAAGTATAGAGAATATACTCCTGTTCCTTGATGTTGAGAAGGGACTGGCTCTATGGCGCCTTTTGTAGCATGGATTGGACCTCTTGCTGTAGCAGTGCTATGTGTTCTTTGGAGATAGGACGGTGTTTGGGTGGAATATTGGGTGGAGTAGAAGTGAGTTCCAGGCAATAACCATACTGGATAATTGTGTCACCCACCTGTCTGTGGTAATTGCATTCCAGACAGGTAGGAACTGTGTGATTCTGCCTCCGACTGGTGTTATATGGTCTGCAGGAAGTGTTGTGAAGTCACTGTTTGTTGGCAGTGGAGGCTCTGGTGTTATTGCCTCCACGTCCTCTTCCCTTATTATTGTTTCCCCTGTAACCTCCTCTATTGGAGCCTTTGTTAAAAGTGCTCTGGGTATTGGATTTGAAGGTAGAGGAGCTTTGCGATGTGTTACCTCTTCCTAGCCTCTGTATGAGGAGCGACAAAAGGAACCCCGATGTTGTTGGAACTGAAGCGCCCCCATTGACTTGGCAGTTTCAGTGTCCTTTTTCATTTGATCTAAAATGGTTTCAAATGCAGGGCCAAACAGGAAGTCATGGTTCACTGGTTAATTGAGGATGGTGGATTGCACCTCATTCTTGAAACCAGATATGTGTTACCACGCATGCCTGCGTAGCAGTACGCTGGTGTTGATAGACCTGGCGGCTGTATCAGCTTGGTCTAGGGAAAATTTGATGGAGGCATTGGTTATGAATTTGCCTTCATGAATGAGGTCATTGGCTTGTGCCTTAAAGGGTTCAGGTAGGTGTTGCATTAGAGTTTCGAGCTGGTCGTAGTGTGCTCTATCATATCTTGCTAATAGGGCTTGTGTATTAGCAATTCTCCATGAATTTGCTGCCTGTGAAGCTACTCTTTTCCCCGAGGCTTGTAGGATTTTAGATTCCTTATCAGGAGGTGGAGCATCTCCTGTAGTCTGGGAGTTAGCTCTCTTACGAGCATTTGCAACAACTAGAGAATCTAAAGGCAACTGTTGCTTAATATAAGTGGGGTCTGCTGGTGTTGCCTTATATTTTTTCTCAATCCTTGGATTGAGCACTCGCGCCCTAGCAGGATCTTTAAAGATATCTGGGGCGTGCTTGAGGACCCCTTTAAGCATAGGGAGAGTTTTGACGTTTTTCTCTGCGGTGGGGAAAGTGGCAAATAAGAAATCCTCCTCTATAGGGTCAGTGTGCATATCTACTTTGTGATATTTAGCTGCCCTGTCTATAATCTGATTAAACATGATTGTGTCGTCTGTAGGCGACAGCTTTGTAGGGTATGGGGAAAGATCTGGGATGGGCTGTTGATCATCAGTATCATTTTGGTCATCCCATGTATTATCTTGTGGATCAGGATCCCCTGGTTCATCGTAAGTGTAATTAGGATCTTCCCCCATGTCCTCTCCCTCATTGTAATCTGAATGTGTGGGAGAGTACAGTACAAAAGGCATATTTGGAAGAAAAGGAGGAGGAGTGAAAGGTCTTGAGGGAGATGTACCAAAGTCTTTTTTCTTTGGAGGGACAGGAGAAGGAGTGCTTTGTGGCAAAGGCCTCTTCTTTCGATGGTAAACTACCACGTGTCCTGTTTCCGGGTCAATATATAATTTGGCTTGCTCTTCAGTCACTGGATCTGGATGGAATAGTTCTTCCACAACAGTCCGTGGCTTTAGCGTCGAAGGCTTTGGTTTATGGACTTTCTTTGGAGTCTGTGGCTCTAAGGCATTCGGTGTTGGAGCTTCTTTGGACTCGACAGCCGATTTTGATTTGAAAACCTTCTTCACTTCGAAGCCTTCTGTATTTTTTAAGTCCTTTTTTGGCTCAGCGCCCTTTTTAGGGTCGGCGAGGGGTGTTGGATCGACCGCTGTTTCGGTACGTTTTTTGTCCAAAACAAGTTGTTTTTTCGGTTCGATTATCTTCTTTGTGTGATCGGCAGCCTTTTTTGGCTGGTCTGTTTCTTTCGGATCGACTACCTTGTGAGGCTTGGCGATCTTCTTCGGTACCAATGTTTCTGGTTCCGATGGTGTTTTGGGCTCAACGACGTTCTTCGTGCCAAGCTTTTAGGCGTTGAGAGCTTTTTGGGACGACAGACGACAGACTCCGGTGCCGACGTTTTTGGTGCCGAGGGCTGTTTGGGGTCGACAACCTTTTTTGGGTGTGCGCCCTTTGGATCGACAACCTTGATTTTCAGGTCGATGACCCTTGGTTGGACCACCTTCTTTGGGTCTGTGCCCTTTGGTTCGACAGTTTTTTCGGTTCGACGACCTTTGGCTGGGGAACTGTTTTTGGCTCGATGTCTTTTTTCGGCCCCGGGCTACCGGAAGGCGTGTGTTTCTTCTTCGGAACGGAGCTGAGAGGTGGAGTCTCCGAAGGAATTTCTCGATCTGGGCTAAGGCCTTTCAGCGATGCTTCGACCGGAGCTTTCTCTATTGGGCTGAGTGGAGTGGGGGGGCCGAGTACTCACAGTTTGCCCCGGCGTGATCTGGTCATCGGAGTCCGATTGGTCCTCAACGGTGACAATCTCGAGATCAGAGTTGGCGGCTTCGGGGAGATCTTGGTCGTCCTCGAATATATTTTCCGGTTTCGGTGCAGACTTCTGCATATCTCGCCTGGCCACTCGTCGATTCCGGATTGTTTTCTTGGATCGAAATTGGGCACACGCCGGGCAATCTTCTTCCTTGTGTTCAGGTGACAAACACTTGTTGCATACTGTATGTTTGTCAGTATGCAGGAACTTTGAGTGGCATTGTGGGCACCTTTTGAATGGACTCCTTTCCATTGACGGAAGTCGCACGTGGCGTTGATAAGGCCCAACGGACCGCGTCGACGACCGGATCGAGATGAAAGTTGGATGGAGTTGAGAAGGTACCGAGCGAGAACAATACCGTCGAGTTCGAAGGTCTTTTGGCCTTAGAAAGTAGTCAGTTTCGATTCCGATTTTGAGTAGAGGAAATAACATCCGAACCCAATGGTGGAAAAAAACAGTCTAATGACAGCAAGCCTTGTGTGTGTCTCCAGCTTCTGCTCGTTTTCTTTTCACTGTTGTACTTCTGTGTATGGTTGGTCAGTATGACTACCTGGTGGTACATTCTGTATATATCGGCCGAAGCATGTGTGCTGTTGATGCTTCATTTAATGTGCTTCTGCATGTGTGTGGTGTGGATTCCACAGTATACCCAGTCTGTATAAGCGTATGCCTCTTATCCACATCCCTATATCTAGCTATGGTTTCGTATATCTCAGCATGAGTGACATCTGTCTCTATACATGTCCGTCTTGGTATCCACTGTTGTGTATGCTTATTTTGTACGGACTGACTTTGCATACTGTTTTATTCTTTCTCTGGGACATTTTTTTTTGCAGATATATGGATCCTGTGCATAGTTCTGCTTCATCTCTTATTGCAGAAGCTCATGGATTTCTTCCATGGTGCACTGGCCATTCGACTCTATGATTTTCCTTCGTCCCTTCCTGGGAAGTGAAGGTCTTGAATTGTCCTCTGTCGGACTGTGGTGCCATTGCTTTGGTTTGTTGATGCTCCCTTTCTGGAGCTTAATGATCTAGTGTCAGCCATTATTGCACTTTCTGTCTCCATCTGTTTTAGTCCATATTCTTGGTGGACTGGTTCTCTTACAGAACCTGGTGGTGTTGATTGGCAGACCCGCCTCCAATGGGGTATAGCTTTGGTATCTATTCTAAGTTAAGGAATCTATAGCTAGATGTCTCTATCAGATGAAGAAGTTACTTACCTTCAGTAACAATGTATCTGGTAGAGACACAGTCTAGCTGCAGATTACTTAATTCCCACCCATCCTTCCCACTCTGCAAGGGCCTTTTCAGGTTGGGTTCTACTCTCTAGTTCTTTCTACCAGTGATATCTATCTTCATGCGTGTGAGTCTACTTCACATTCTTCACCAGGTCAGGTTGTCTTCTTCTTCTTCTGTTTTACCTATGGATTCTCCGCCCAATCTCGCAAATGGGTGGTGGGCTCATATGTCCATAAACTCTCTCCCACCCTGGTTCTTTCCAGTGTGGTAGTTGCTCATGTCCTCCCCTCCCTGATGTTTTGTCCGTTAGTTTGGGGTCTATTTGACTCTGTTGCAGTCAATTAATCATACGTGGGGTCGTGGTTGGGCATTCTCTGTTGTTGCAGAAATGTTGTCACTTGCCTTACCTTCATGCTGTCCATGTCTCGTTGTGGTTTACTTTGGCATTCATGTGTTTGCGGATTGCTTGTTGTTTGCCGTATCATTCATTTGCTGTTTTGCCTCATTGGAGGGTCTCGTTCTTCGCTTCTGTGAGACTGTTTCTGCGGGACGAGTACTCTGCTCTCACCCTTCCGACTCATCCATTATGTAGTTTTCTTCTCTACAATGTATTGTGATGTTTCTCATCATTTTTTTCCTTTTATTAGCATTGTTGTCTCAATAGATGTTTAACCATTTTTAGCACACTTTTCCCACATTCAGTTTTAGTATTGGCTCCGTATTTTGGCGCGGAAAGGTTTCACAGTATAAAACTGACGTCAGCGCTCCAGGAGGGACTTATATGGTTCCACTGATGTCATATCCGTGGACGACGTCAGGGTGGAGCCATGCGACGCAGTCCCCTGGCGCTCAGAGGTACTGCTGGAAAATCTCAGGATCCAGACTGGCGCCTGGAGGATATTCCAAGTTAAGTAACCTGCGGCTGGATGTCTCTATTAGATATGATGATGACTTGAAAGGATTTCTGTGTGAATCTGCCGTAGTTTTCTAATTCTTGATAAAATACCCAGGAAGCTCCTCACTTCTGAGGACAATTTCAATAACGGCTTTGACGTCTGCTACTTCATTGAGTGTGCTTGTGCTGGCAAGCTTTCTGAGGTGGGCTAGAAATATGTTCTTAGAATTTGTCGTTTGTGTTGACTATCTGAGAAAGATCCGTGTCAACCAATGGTTGAAAGCCCTTTCTCAGAGTAGCCAACTTTGTGGCATAATTATGGAGGATCCAGTAATGGGTTGGGTTTTGAATAGCTTGTCACCCTCATTCCCGGCTGAGTGCAGCAGTAAGTTGTTCATCTTGGAACCCACATAAAGCTTTCATCAGCCATCAAGTGAGGTGGCATACAATTATGACTCGGTCACCAGCACAGCATCATTCAATCTTCTTTTTTGTTGTAGGACACAGAACTGTGTAGCTCTTTTCACTGAGGGTTTCATTTGCAGAGGGTGGTGATTGTTGAGCATCATTTGTAGAGACTGTGCTGCTTACAATGGCAAAGGGCTTCTAACTAGGCATGAGTGAGTCTGATGAGTCTGGGTCGGGGAAGTGCAAATCCTAAGTATCATCACCGGTGAGTTGTTTCACGCACGGACAACAAATCAACACATGCACCCACACACGGCAGACCATAGAGCTGGACTACCCAGCAGACAGGCAGACTGGAAACCATTACTGATAACCGGTATCTCATGGACTGTACTATGACAAAAGGTTAGTGGTACTACCAATACTACTAGTGGGCAGCACTCACCAGGGCAGTGTCTATTTCTGTCAAGAAAATGGAGAGGCGACAAAAAAAACAAGGCTTACGAAACAGATATTTAAAATATATTTATTAAAAACGGGAGGGTGCAGTTGAGAGATTAGGAAATCTTTTTTTTAGTGTTGGCACCTTCTATACACACAACAATCTCAATTACAGTACAAAACATAGTATACATCTTATTTACAAGTCAGTTTTAAAAATTGGAACATACTAGAAGTAAAACCGGGTGAAGCAGAGATCATAGCTGCTTTGCATGGGTGAGGTCTAGAGGAAGAACTGGGGCTGGCATGGGTACCGGTTGTGAGTGAGTAGGGATGGTGGGTTAAGAGGTACAGTGAAAAAGTGCTCAGCAAGGCTCGTTAATAGAGTGCCAACATTTGGGGAGTAGATGATTGGAGCACACGTTAAGTTTACAGTGGAGAGAAGGCAGTAATCTAGGACTGCTATCCATAAGGGAACCGCAGATTTGAAAATGAGAACCGAAAGTTGACACAAGGGGGTTAGCAAAGGAGTGCTCGGCAGGACACCGAGATGGTGAGGGTGGGAACGGTGTACGCTATTAGCAGCATTTGGGGGCTGGCACCTTTGCTGGAGGACACTCATTATGGTACAGAGGGCTATGACTCAAGGCCATTGGACGGATATTAAGAGAGGAAACAAGATCAGAAATCATGGTACTACACATTGCAGAGGGGAGGGAAACCAGACCTAGTGACCCAGGAGAAAGAGCACGGGGCAGTACATTAATGAGAACCTCTTGCTCTAGTAGACTCCTCAAAATGACACTGAGCAGAGACTCTACATGCTATGTGGCTTGGAGACTTATAAAAGAAGGCACAAGAAAGGTATGTTTAGAAAGTTTTATAAGTCAACATTTGCAAAATAGTCTTTTGCAGAGACCGGCTATAATTAACATGGCAGTCACTCATACTGTTCCAGTGCAGCAGATATAATCATCATAAGTCTGGTAGGACCGGATCCAGGCCCGAGGTACAGGATAATCATAAGCTAAATAAATAGGTTACATCTAAATTGTTTGTAAATCTATCTTTCATCGATATCCAGAAACTCTGGCAGGGATCCAATGCTATGGGACCTAAAATGGACGCCTGTGCAGTAGAGTGTCCTAATCCCACCAAAGCTGCACGGTCCCAACAAAGAAACCCAAACAACCACAGTCTTGGTTTGTTCGAAACACTGAGAGCTACTGTTGCCAGAGACAGTAACTTAAAGCAGGATTGTGCTGCTCTATCGACCACAGGCTGAACATAGAGACACGTTGGCTGTGCCCAGATGTAGGCCTTTACATTGAGACAAGCAAGCTGTATTCAAAGCAAATGAACTGCACCCAGAGACAGATAGGATGTGCTCAGATGCAAGTAGACATGCAGTTATATTTAGAGACAGAGTGGAACTGTAAGCAGAGAGAGACAGGCTGTACAAGACAGGTGGGTGTACAGAGACTGTTGAATGCAGTCAGAGGGAGACAGTATGTGCCCAGAGACAGGGTGGCTGAAATCAAACAGAGGTGTGCTGTGCCCAGAAATTGGCATATTGTACTCAGATACAGGCAAGCTGTATCCAGAAGCAGGTGGGTTCTACCCTGGGTCAAGTACACTGTACCCTTAGATAGGAAGGCTGTAACCAGTCACAGGCGGGGCCTCTTGGGAGATTTACTGGGGATGTGTTGTCTACTAAGTACTGCAGAGGTTTGGAATAAAATCTAGCTGGACGGATCAGAGTACAAAGAAGTGCGCGGGAGAGTGGAGAATTCCACTGGGAGGGGTGGACAACAGAGGAGAGGAGGATTCCAATAGGGAGAGGAGAGATCAACTGACAAGGGATGATGATCACAGGGGACAGGAGGAGGGATGCACTGGGTAGGGGAGGGATCAACAGAGGAGACACCGCACTGACTGAAGGTACGGGAGAGGGCATGGGATAGGAATGGTGGATTTTAGGGGAAAACAGGATAGAAGATGAGATCGAGATGGGGCACAGAGAAGACCAATCAGCAACTGGAGAGAGGAGGAATCAAGTGAGGAGAGGCCTGATCTAATGAAAGGAGGAGGGGGCATCAGTCGAGAGGGAGGGTCCACAGGTCTACATTACAGTTCATTTGTACAGTTTTTAGTATGTACGTTTGGGCTATTCTCAACAGTGGAAAATGTGCCCCCCAGGTGTATCTGTTGTAATGGTTTGAAACCTCAGGGACCTGTCCCTTTCTTGAACATCTTTTGCTGCTCCCCCTGCCGCGTTTGCTGCTAGTTCCTGCAGTTTTATTATCTTACTGTGTTTGTCCTGTTTTATAACATGCAACACCTTTCACAAACGTTAACAATCCTAGTATGTAATTGCTTTTTCTGACACAGTCCTTAACTTTGCACTACCTACTAAAAGTACAGTTCCAATGCTGTAATGCCACAATCCAGAACAGGAAGCTATCCTCTGAATAAGATGACACTCAAGCGAGGTCAGCCATCGCTAGGTAAATGGATGTCCCAAGTCAGGTTTAGCGGGGAAGCGGAGGGGTCTGTTGTCCCCTCACCTCCATGCCACACCATTCCACTCTTTATAAGGTTACAACCAAAGCTAGTATGCTTTTTGTTATTTTAACAAGCAGGTAATAATGATGTATTTCTGCCTTCGCCGTGGAAGCTTAGAATACACATTTTATATGTACCAATTTAGCGGCTTACGCAGTGATCGGATCTTCTGCTGGTAGTCATGGCAGGTGGCGTAACATTTGGGTGAATTGCATAAGTTTACCAGGCTGGTTACAGCTCTGGAAGCAGCAGACTTTATTTCTTTGGGATTCAAACTTTGATGAAACAGTTGCTCCAACCCAGTATTTTATGTTTTTTGATACGTGTTTTTTGTATACTAGGGGTCTATCTACAGTTTTTTCATGTTTCATGCATGATCAATCAGGATTCATAAAGCACCTGTGAGGGTCTCAAGGTGCTGGAGTTGCTAGCTGCTATGCTGAAAAAGTAGTGAAAAACAAGGCAAAAGCAGTAAAAAAACTAGGCAAAAGCAGGAGGAAGCACTCAGAAAAAATGGGGGGAAGACAGAAAAAGCAGTAAAAACTAGGCAAAAACACTGAGAAAAAACGTGGGACAGCAAGTAGAAAACTGTAAAAAAAAACAACAAGGCAAAAGCAGAAGAAAGCACTCCAAAAACGGGGAGAAAGGGGAAAGCAGTAAAAAACAAGGCAAAAGCAGAAGGCGGCACTCAGACAAACGGGGTGAAAGGAAAGGAGAAAGCAGTAAAGAACAATGCAAAAGCTGGAGAAAGCACACAGACAAATGGGGTGAACAAAAGTGGAAAGCAGTAAAAAAAAAACCATGGGAAAAGCAGGAGAAAGCACTCAGAAAAACGGGGAGGAAGCAGAGCAGTGCAGCAGCAAAGGAGAGATGGACCTGTAGCCCCAAGTCCCAGAATCTTTGCCATCGGACTGGTATCTTACGCTGCCATCCACCAACAAAATCTTTGTTGCCTCAAGGGTCATTTAAGTGTATAGTGGATAGGGCAGACACCACTGTGCAGCACATAATACTTTTGAAGACGTTATGATAAAGAGTTAAAAAAGAACACCAGCAGAGACGTTTGGCTACTTATGTGGTATCAATAACTGTGTAGAAAGCTGTTTTAACATCTATCAGAATCCATGCTTGGTGATGGTCAGGGTCACTGGAACTATTCGATTATCCTGCTGCTGCATTTTTCTCATAATTATGGATTTGTTGCATTTGTCACATATTCCATCAAATGCTGCATAATTGGCAGATTTTAACAAAACAAAATGTTTCTACCACAAACGGAACCAAAGTCACAAAAATGCGGCGACATGGGTTGCTGCGCACTGTAAACAACTTTGCAAAGGTTGACTAGTCACCTTTCAGTTGCATATTGCTGTATTTGGGTGTTACTGTTACACCAGTACTAATAATGTGCCTAGAGAGAGTTAAGTGTGCAAAAATGACAGAATAATGAAATGTTACTATCACACAATGTACAGCATTATGCTACATAATTTGCATTTTAGTAAACCCTGCCGCATAATTTGGTCCTCCCTTACCACATAATTCTAGTGGCCCTCATGATGACCTAGCATAGTCAGTTACGGAGATCGAGTTTGCAGTAAGTTAAATGACCGACGCGCAGTATAACACAGATGTATTAAAACCAGGTGGGTAAAGTGAGTCATTCCATCTTCTGAGATCGACAAAATATTTACCACTGCCTTTACTGACAGAAGCACCGGTTATTATCAGTGCTATGAATTGTCCAGAGAGCTGTAATAAATGAAAAAGCTATGATTAATCGGAAAGGGGTGTCTGGTATTACTGAACCATTGTTAGGGATGACTTTTTGTTGGAGTGCTATCCAGTGCTGGTATGAGCTGTGGTTGTAAATACAAGAAATACATGATAATAGTGGTTGATAAGTGAGGTTGAGACAAGACGAGAGGCGTTGTGAAGCCCACTTTTAGAGTGAACTGACACTAGGCGCTGTTGTAGCGAATATGAAGGGAGTGGGTTCAGTAAAGGATGGGGTCTGTGGCTCTTGCACCTTGTAGTCTGCATTAAGCCTTGTGTACTACTGTCATTTTCAGGCTGCTTTGTGGATACTGTAGACATTAAAGCTGTTATTGGTATGAATCCACCCACTGCCTGTGGATATACTGTTGACAGTGTGGTGTTGTCTCTTATTTGGGTTGGGTTCCTAGAATTCTTTCTTGACGTACCTCTTTCCAACTCCCACAATTTTGAATGGCAGCTACAATAGCCAGCATATGATCTTAAGACATGTTCGAGTAGTCAGGATTGTTGTTTGCTGTTTTGCTCTTTATGCTGGGTTTTGGTTTGCTTTTTATATTATGTTTTTCTTAGTTTGCACTCCACATTGTGTGTTATGTAAAGTACTGTTACACCAGGTAAAATCTTCAATGTGGGTGGTCATTGAGCTAACACCAACTTTGAATGAATGGGTTATACATTGCCATGACACTTTACCGATCCCAGTATTCAGTGCTTGGGCATGCTGGTGGCATGGTTGAAGTTAGAATTTAACTATTCAGAACAGAGGCCCTATGGACCATCCATTTAACAGGTTCTATGAATAGGGTCACATATTGTATCTTGCATTGGAATACACATCCAAGATTTGGCCCCAGTCTGTCGGACTTATTTATTGATCTTCATAAAGTTTAAGGTTCTCAGGCTTTTGGGTACACCTTCTGTTTAGACGTGTAGTGATATGTTTGTCCTCTTGGTGTTATCGATTAACGATTAAACGTGGAAAAGTACTAGATATCTAGTTAAAACGTATAGGCTCTTGAAGACATCAGACAGTGGTGCCCCCTACATATCCCCTGGCAAGGCCATCTTAATGTAGTTAAGATTAACATTCTACCTCAGCTCCTCTATTTCATTACCCACTTCCATCCCGACAGATGATATCAAGGCTTTGCAAGAAGACTTGCGCACCTTTATATGGAAGGGGAAACGACCCTGTATATCTAAGGCTCTTCTCATGCTTCCCAGACACACGGCCATCTTAGCATGCCCTAGTCTTCAAGATTATTATTGGGCTTCCCATCTTCGCTTTATATCGGAATGGGTGGTAAGGGAGAGCGAGAAACATTGGGTACACATGGTTAGATCCGTGGCATGTACACCACCTTGGGACCTGGCTTGGGTCCCAAAACATTTGCGACCACATATATATTGCCACCCTCGTATACACAGTTGGACAGACTCTCACTTTAGAGTAGCCTCACCACCTTCCCCTCTCCGAATACCCCCATCACCTGCAAACCAGATTTTACGCCCACACTCTATCGAGGATCCTTCACAGAGTGTGTCATAGGGGAATGCAGACTACTACAAGACCTCTTCCAAGGTGAATCCATAAAGTCCTTCACACAAGGCAAGGCTGGGTTCTTCCAGACACCGCCAGACACCAATACCTACAACTACGTCACTGGGCCTTGCTTCCTTCCAATGCCTCAGTCGCTACACGCCCCCTCACCCCTTGCAAATCCCCTGTCTTCCATTTCGAGGGCACACGTGTGCTAGTATCCAAGACCTATGCTGTGTTACAGAAATCATCCAGCGTCCTACTCAGCCATTTATACCAAAGATCATGGTAAGCAGATTGCGCCCATGACATTATGAGCTAACAGTGGGAAATCTTGTCACTTGATATCCCAAAGATTTATAGGAGCATCCCCCTGCGAGAAACGGCCTACAAAATCCTAGTACTATACTCCAGCCTGCCTTCACTATATCTACCCAAATGTACAGCCAAATTGTTGGCTGTGCGGGGTTGTCGAGGGAGACTTTTAGCATATATGGTGGACCTGTCTGCCCATTGCTCTCTTTTGGAAGGAAATCTTGAGTCCCATCAAACACACCCTGGGTTATACGATCCCAACCGACGATAGCGTTGTTATCCTAGGACTACGTGCCCCGGCACTTAAAGCAATTACCTTTTCAGACTGGTAGCTAATTCAACATATGATGGGTGCAGCCAAACAACTGATTGCACTGGCCTGGACATCCCCCAAAACCACCTCTGTAGCCTCTAGGTACACAACGCTTTGCCATACCTTAGCACAATAACAGCTCACCAACAAACTTTCCTACTCGGACAAGACATTCCTGCTCCTCTGGTAGCCTCTCATTGACTACATGTCCAGACTTGAGAACTTGCACTTCCAATTGCCTCGTCTTCGCTCCTTCCACTTATTTGATTAGGCAGACGGGTGGACTAGGGTCATACTTTAGTCCGCCCAAACGATTGGTTGATAGAGGAACCCCTGCTCCCGAGATACTATTCTCACCTTGGCCCCAACATTTCCTCCTTCTCTGTATCACCCCTTCCACAGTGCCATTTTGCGTCTTGCCTGAACCTACCCCCCCCCCCCTCCCCCACACTGATCTTTGACCTTCCCATAGATGTTATCATTGGTTTGTTCTCCCTTCCCCTTCTTTCCTTCCCACCTACTCCCCCCCACCACCTCCTGCTTAAAAATACAAACGTGTTCTTCCCACCTCCGTCCCTGCCCTTTCCTTCCCAGGGAGTTCACTTGCTTTTCCAGAAGCTTGAGAAGCCCTCAGAAACAACAGCACTGTGATTGGTTTCAAAGCCGTAAATACTCTTGTATAATAGATTTTTTACCACGCTTCTAGTGTTTTTGTAATATTTACTGAAAAATCCAATCAAATTGATTTGAGTAAAAAAAAAGTAGAAGATGAGTTTGTTTTTCAGTAGATTATTGTTTAAGTGTGTGCAGGGTTTTGATGTTTGTGGTGTCATTTAACATTGACTTGCAGGCAAGAGCGTTCAAAGTTATTTATTTAGTTAGTTTATTTTAGGGAGGAGCAGAAATGTGCTTCCCTTGGAATTCTTGTATAGCGGGTGCTGGTTTGCCAGTGCCAGCTACATTTGATTTAAGTGAATTCACCAACCAAGAACATCATTGCATCTAGGTCAATGAAAGTTTTTTTGGCAGGCTCCTTTTAGTGAGTTAAAATGCAGAAGAGTTAGGGGTTTCAGGATCTCTATGGGCTTTTTTGCCAAGAGGTTGAACTCATAACCAACTATCTTGAAAATGAGATGGCATCGATTATTCAGCGGCCTCAATTTGGCAGCTGCCTCTCCAGTATTTTTAAGTTTATCTATGACTAAAGACCAGAAGGTATTTGCTCTGTTTCTTGCACCTCACTGTCGCGCCTAAAGCGTTTAAATAAGGTGTGCAAGGGTCACCTCATTGTGGGGTTAGTTTGCGCAGGCCCCATTCAGAGATGGTTGTTACTTGGACAGTAAGACCCTACTTATAACTTTTGTGCAAATAATGTGTGCAAACTGAACAACCACTAGTTAGCATTAGCATAAAGTGCAGTCATTTGTAGAGCTTGAAAAAAGCGATGTGTTAATTATGTGCGTTTTTTTAGAAATTTAAATTAGCGTCGCTGTTGTGATCAGGGCTTAAGGCTCCTCTGTGACTGTGAGATGTGACTTGTCCACTAAATCATTCTGAGAGTTCACAGAAATAATTCTCAGTGCTGAAGGAAATTTACAACCACCTCAAAACTGCTCCAATAGCTCACATTGTCCTTGGCAAATACAAAGTTACATACATTCCCTTCAGAAACACAGTCTTTTTAAAGACCCTTTCCCTCGGCCAGCATTTTCCTCTTACAAATTTGAAAACTGTCTTGAGCCTTGCTCAATTAAGCAATGCAGCTATCCACCGCCAGGCCACCTCTTCTTATTTTGCCTGACCCACGATTCTTTTGCCCCATTGAGATGCTCCGCTTGGTGTGCTGATACACTAAATCTCTCATCATTCCCATGGGTGCTTCGAGGTCCCTTGTGCACACCCTTCTCCCAACCCGCCCCCTATTTAGGAGTCTCTCCGGGTACTTGACAACCCTGTCGAGCTCGGGGTCGCATGGTCTTCAGAAGGCACTTTGTGTCATAAATCGATGGTGGATCCCAATGAAAGCTGAGGCCAGAAGTCAAGGCACTTTTATTTTAAAGTCTCTATGGTTCCAGCTCAATCCAGTTCTGTACATCCCGGAAAATAGCTTCCCAGAACGGAAACGAAGGCCTTGCATCGTGTTAATAGCCCCACAGCCAGTGGAAATTGGAAACTTAACAGCACCAGTGCTTGGCACTAGCAGAGGCTTAACTGCTGACATCCTTTACCAAAGGCTCTCATCAGACTAGAACCTCTCCCTTCTCCTCGTAGAGACAGCTGCACCCAGTTGAGGCAGATGACTATATTTTTTACTCCCTAGAAGCTTTGTCTGAGCCTTTTTTTCTGGCTGAGCTGGATATATGTTTTGGATCACTGGTTGCGTAATTCACAAATGCATGTGCTATTTGCCCCATTCTGACATCTCCTAAATACCTGGACTATGGAAGGGCAATTACCAAGTCTATATTTTTGCCTTTGACTTGCTGCAAAATGCCCACAGAGGTCCGACTGAACCCATGTATCGCAAACCTCCATTACACAGGCAAAGTTTATCATGACTGGCCAGTGCTGATGAGACTACTAGCATCCAAGTTAAAACAGAAAGGAAAAAAAGGGAGCCACTCAACAACAAACACAGAAGTCACTCCACCTCGCCACACCACAAAGTGAGCCGAGAGGCATTTGAAGAAATGTCCTGTTCCAAAAAGGGCCCTTATGGTACCCCAATCTTGGTGGAGAATGTACAGTAGTACATAGTGTTATGCTACACATTCAAGCTGCCGTTGTATTCTGAATACTTTTTTATCCCCTCACATTAGCTTTGAGAGAATCCCACCAGGTGCCACTTTGTCCTTAACTGGCGACATCATTTGGTCGACTGAGGGACTCAGCCAGTCCAAGGTACTCTGGGTTCTCTGCTGTGGGTGTAGTGAACCCATTGGTGCTGGCACCTTCTTCTCGACTGCCTTTGGTAACAGGTTCCTGATCCCAATAGTATAGGTTGTCAAAAGCCTGTGCTTGGGGGCTCGGCATGGGTCGGCTACGTGGAATCAGGTACTCAGGATTGTCCATGGCACTGCTGAATCCCAAAGAAGCGACATCCCTGGGCTCCCTAACAAGGCCATTTTTACTAAGCAGTCCCTTCTGCTTCTCCAGGGTTGACACAGAAGGTTTTTGATATCGACCTGGCAACGGCATCTCTGCTTCACGCTGGTTCACATATTCTGTAAATATAAAGAAAAGAAGGTATTAAAAGCAATGTGATTGATGGTTGATAACCCTAAAGGGTTCTCCAAAGTGGTCAATAATGTGTTTGATTCTTTTTATAATTCAAGTATTGAACACACTTTTAACTTACCTACACCTCTTGAATTCACTTATTGCACCTGGTGGACCCCATCCTGCACTAATATTCCCTACTTTTTAAAGACAAGATATATTATGTGTATTTCCAAAGCGCACCATCACCCATGAGGGTATCCTGGTGCCCAGTAGGTGTTTGTGCCTAGACATGCCCATGGTAGGTTGGTTAACTAAAAGGATAAGTCTTGTGGAATTCAAGAAGAGAGGAGGATACTCTGGTATGGTGGGAGACAATTCCACACTTCAGGACTGATGTAAGAGAACGCCCGTTCTCCTGATCTGATTTTATGTATTCGTGGGTTGTAAAGTTGCAGGAGTCCTGGAGGTTAGAGGTGTCTGGGTGGTTGGTGGAAGAAGATGAGACTGTTCAGGTAGGTGAGGCCTATGTTGTGTAGCGCCTTGAATGTGTGTAATGAGTTTGAAATGAGCACGTTTCTGTTGTGGAAGCCAGTGGAGATCTCGGAGGAGTGGTGCGATGGCGGTTCTGGATGGTTTGTAGTCTTCCAGTTAGCTGCTTGGTAATCCTGGTGTAGAGGGTGTGCCCGTACTCCACCTTGCTGGTGACTAGGACATGGGTGACAGTTTTTCTAGTGCTGCTTGCGAGCCATTTGAACATTTTCTTCAGCATCTGCAGTCCTAGGTTCCTGGTGTGGGTGCTGGGTGTGCATCCAAGTCCGGTCAGCTAAAATATGAAGTCCTATGGAGAAGTATTCTTGTAGAAGAGCACTATTTCTGTTATGTCGATGTTGAGCTTGAGACAGTTAGCAACTTCGTTAATGCAGGTGGTGTACTTGTTTCTTCTGATTGGGGTCTGTTCTGAGAGGCAGAGCATGAGTTGTGTGCTATTGACTTCGGAGACAATGTTGATGTGTGCATGGGTGACGCTAGCCAGAGGGACCATGTATGCGTTGAAGAGAGTGGGTCTGAGCGATAAACCTTGAGGCACTCCACAGATGAGTTTTGCAGACTTCTGACAAGTAAGGTGCCAGGCTGATAGCTTGTGTAATATCCATTAAGAAGATCCAGCAGAAAGCAGGTCCTTAAATGGCAATCTCATGCAGGAGCCTGATGAGGATCGGGTGTGAGACCATGTCAAATGCTGCCGAGAGGTCTATAAGAATTAGGGCTTCCATGTCTCCTCTGTCAAGGATCATGCAGATGTCATCTGTGGTGCGATGAGTGCAGTTTCTGAACTGTGGTTGGGCCTTAAGCCGTACTGCATGGCGTGGAGGAGCTGGTGGTTATTGAGGCATTGCTTCACCATGAGTCAAATACAAAAGGGCACTTTGACTTTATAGTCCATGTATTTAGGAATAAGGTTAGAATCAGGCCCTATGATAGGGAAGAAAGCTCTGTTTCTGTGTTTTTCCCTATTTCCATTTAAAAGAATACAAATTTAAAATACAATGATGACCATGCAGAATTAAGGCCCTGATTTTGAGTTTGACAGGCAGGATGCTTGTCACAAATGAGTATACTGCCTACCAAATTTGCCTTCTATTTTGAGTTGGGCAGACTGTCATTTTTCCCATTGTATTGCCCCTGCTGGTTCTGCCAGTGGAAACCCTACACCAGTTGGGCTGTGGATGTAGTTGCAAGTGACAATCCGCATATAGTCTGATGTATTTTGTTTTTCACTTCAGTACCGCGAGGTCTGAACAAAAAATATTAACAAGCATTGGCATAGCCAATAGGTCTCGCTTTTGGGACCTTATAAGTATTTACTTATGCAGCACAATATCCTTGGTGCACCAACATTATCTGTTGCATGGTTAACACTTATAAGGTCCCAAAGATAAGACCTATTGGCCATGCCATTGCTTGTTCTTTGGGTGACAGAGTCACTCAGACCTATTCCTTTCATGTCAACAAAAAAGCGATGCTATTCCAAACAAAACGTCCAGATTTCTTACAAAGTGCTCTTAAACTTGTAAAAAGGAAAGGATGTAAGCTTTAGGTTATGCTTCTCGGGGTCAAAATTGTTCCCAATCACGGACTTCCAATGAGAATCTTGGTTTGTATACTGTGCTCGGGGTGCTCAGTTGAGGCTGCAGTCTTTCAGTGTAATCACGTCGCCCGAGGATGACAAGAATCGCGGCTCCTTTATTTACTGCGACCATAAAAGTAACCAAGGGATTGTTGACAAACTAGGAGTGTGTACACATTAGACTGTTACTGGAAGGGCAGGGCCATACCTGGGGCTGTTTCTGCTTGTTGCCGTGGATAAGACTTTGGAGCGTGGAAGTAATTTGGGGCAGATGGAGAAGCGCAGGTTCTTTATGTGCCTCAAACGAGGGATTGTGTTTTGCTGTTAGATGTCCGCTGGCAGCAGAAGGGTGTGATCTGCGGGGGAAATGGTCTGGTAGAGTTAGGGTTTTAATGCCTACACAGGATAGCACTGGGCTCCCATAGATACCAGGATCAGATCACCTTGAGGACTCTAATAGCTGGGTGGGGGGGCAGATTTAGACAAAGGCCTAGCCCACGAGTGAGGATTTAAAGGATTTCAATAACGCATTTTATACAAATTTAGCAACAGCAGCTTTTGATGTTGAAGAAGCTCTTGATGAGAAAGCCAAGAAGATCCTATTAGGTGCAGAAAAAAGCTTTCAAGAGGGTCTCCTGGTCAGCCTGATGGACAACTCTAAATTGCATGGCTGTGATATTTTCCTCATTAGAATTCACCTACTTTACATAGGCAGCTGAGCTTATCTTCGCTGTAGTGGATCTTTACAGAAGAAATCTCCACACTGCGTAGTACATGTAGGAACGTCCATTATTAATTTCCCCCTATCTGCAGCCATTCTTGAAATATCTACAGGAGTCTAAGGCATTTTGTTCTGTAATTTTAAACTCTGTAGAGATCTGCGCTGCCGCATATGCTGGCAACATAGTGGTGTTCACTTCCAATCCAGTTTAAGCTATCACTAAAGCTGAATATTTTTGTAAACTTTCCAATTATGTATAGAACATGAGCAAGACCCAAATATTGCAGAACAACATAATAATTCCCCTGCTAAGTGGTACATAGCTTCAATCATTTTACTGGGATTCAATCCTCCCCAACGTTAAAGAAATGGTATCCCTCATCTATAATTAGCTTTTCAACAATTGAAAAATTGAATAAATGACCATTAGTTTTTTTGGGCCCTTGTAACCTTATTACAATGATAATCGTACCCCTATTCATAGACTTATTCTGAACTATTCATTTATATTTAACTGCTACCTTATTACGTGTGTGTACAGGCAATGAAATTAATCTATATGGTAATATAAATGCATGTGGCAGGGTGTTACCTAATCTTAATTATTATTATTCGGCAGCATGTTCTTGTAGACTCACAGGTTTTAGGCATTATTGATACATGGTGGCTCCAGACATTATATGCTAATGTAATAGCTAGATCTGAATTTTATGATTCTTCGTACTTCAAGTTTACTCACTTCAAGTGTACTCCCTTCAAGACTTTATCCATCTATTTCTCTGTCTGGAAGTGCTTTGAGAATCACTTTTTGTTTCCTAAAATCTCCAGGCATACTTCATTTTCGGACAATCCACAGTTTCCTTACTTTTCCCACAATCCTTTACTGCTATAATGGTCCAAGTGTGGATTGTTCAATGTGGGTCAATTATTTGTAGGCAGAAAGACATCTACTTTTGAAGTTTTAAAGTACAAATATTCACTTACTTAGACTGCAATATATAAATGTACTCTAATGGCTAATATTTGGGGTCTTACACTTCCCAGCAGCTGAATGTAGCATCTACTTCATTTATAGAATTATTCCATAATAAATAATAAAGACAAATTGGTCGTGTTTACCAGATGCTGATGAAGGAATCAAATAGATATTGTCTAAATTGTAGCACATACATGGGTTAATAGGACAGGTAGATAAATCACTTAAACAAAATCACGTAATCCATCTATTATAGCCACATGGTCTTTAATATTTATGACCACAGTAAACCATTACAAGGTGATCCAAGAGGTACATTTTTCTCCTCAAACTTTTTTCCTGGGGCTGTAGCCTATGTGGTGCTTTTAATGCTTACACAACTCATATGTTTGGCACCAGTAGTCAAATTCATTTATATTGGGTTCAGGTTTTTTGGGAAATTAACCGGTTGCTTAGAATTACTTTAGTTCCAAAACCGAAGTTAATCATATCAGGAATTTATGAGCACATGCCATCAAAATCCACTTGGAAAGTGTTTGTTATGACAACTGCAGCAAGAATTTGTATTGTTCGATTATGGTTAAACAGCGAACCCCAGCAATGACCATGTGGTGGTCACAATTGCTAGATATATGTGTTACGGAAATCTCATTTATGATTACCAAGCATGGACTTTATTTATGTCCTCTTTAAGATAACCTTCTTCTGTTTAGAATGATTAATCTATTTATTTGGTTTCAGGGATGTTTTTGTATTTTTGCATCACCTAAATAAGATTGGTAGAGTGCTTAACCCATGTAATGGTATTCTGTAAGATTTAAACTGATAGTTAATGTGCTAAACAAATAGACTGACATAGTCATTACTTATCTTATTTTGAATGTTTTACCTTCCGGTATCATCGACGTGTCCGCCAAAAATAAATACATAAAAAAGGGAAGGAGGAAGGGTTAAAAATGGTGCAGGTTTGCTCACATAAAAGGTTCATGGGGCATACAAGGAGACAGCACGTCACCCGGGAAGCTGAGTGAATGTCAAACTAATCTTCCAAAAAAGAATAGGTTACCTGTTTCCTTGCGCAGTTTTCTCCAAAGCTGAGACTGCCCACATGCCGCGGAAGGCGCCTAACGAAGCAAGTGTCATTCTCAAATGCCAAACGCACAGCGAAAGTGAAAGTGAAACTAATCGCGGCGCTGCAAAAGTGAGAGTAATCGCGGCGCCGCCAAAGTGAAAGTAATCGCGGCTGGTGAAGAGTGTTGTGGGTAGCACTTTTGAAACCCACTTACTAAGTGTCTCACTGACACTGCATGCGCGCTGGTTGAGCGAGACCTAAAAATGGCCACACACCCTGTGAGAAAACTCACAAGGCTTAATTTTTTTTTTTTAAACAAACTAGTTATGGGAGTTTCTTTTGATTAATCAAAAAGTTTACTGAAGGGTGGAGGGGCCAAGCTCGCGACCGAGATGGCCGCACTGTAGCTCGGCTCCGTCAGCCTTCTTGCCTGAAACGCATATCCTGTACCCTATCCTGCCCCGAGGAGACACATTCGGCAAAATATGGGAAGGTGAAACACTGCTCGCACTCACCGACTGACCCGGGGGCTCCTGGGTGCCGCGGATCCGGAGTTGTGTCCTTGTTTGTTCCGGAGCCTCCGCGGCGTGCAGGCCGGGTACTCGCCAGGGACGCTCGGCCGGAGCGAGGTGTCGACGCCGGCCCCAGGTGAAGGAGAGGGGTCGGCTGAAGAGGCCGTTGTGCGGTTGTACCGGTAGCGACTGACCGGGCCCGGTCTGGTGGCCCGGGGGCTCTGTTGCGGGGCGCGGCCCGCCTCGGACGGGGGTAGACCGTACAGGAGGCTTGTCCCCCTTTGTTGTCCTGTCCGGCCATCTTGAAGACCCTCGCCCGGACTCGGCGGGAGGTGCCCGCAAGACGTTGGCGCCGGCGACCCCCGTTTTTTGGTGGCCCATTTTTCTGCACCAAGATTGCCATTACTGGGGTTCGAAGAGACTCCGGTGGGCCTTATTCAACGGCCTGGTCCAGAGGTTGAGGAACGGAGCGTCACTGCCGCACTGACAAAATGGCGGCTCGCGCCCTGGGTCCCGGACCTGTTTGGGGCGGCGAACCTGGTTTGTCGAACTGCACGCTGGCTGAAGCTAGTGGGCGTGAGCCCACGATTGGTGATATCCTTGCCGCCCTATGTTCCTTGCGTGCGGCCATGGCCTTTGACGCTGTTGTGCAGGATAGCGGTTCTGCCGTCACGCCTTTTGGACCGTCCCCCATGATTGCGGCTCGATTGACGGTGTGTGCTGCTTTGCCTCCCTCGGCTGCTGCGGAGAGTGCTGCCACCGTGCACTCAAGGGACAGTATGTCTGCATCCTTGACCCTCCAGGAAGTTTTGATGGTGGCGGACATGAGTGAGGGCCCCACGTCGGGGCCCGTTCAGGTCAGTCTGTCTGGGGAGCTCGGCGGATGTTCGATTCAAACTGCTTTGGTGAGGTCCCACGGCGGCCCCGCGGTAGATATCTCGCTTTTTAGGATGGCGGGACCACACCCAGACTGTTTGCTGCTCCTGATGATGCTATTTGGCAGTTTAGTCTGCCAATGCCACTGTCTGCTTTGCTGCTCGAGACTGGAACCTTCTGTTTTGCACCCTTGGCCTGCCTTGTTTTGATCCTGTGTACATTCCATGCCGAACTGCTTGCTGTACTCTACTTTATTGTGCACGAAGGCTGTGATCAGGCGTGGACAGGGGTGAGATAGAATTGCTTCGGCGGACTACTGATTAATGTATGGAGATAAGAACTGCCCGCAGCTGTGACAATATGACCGATTCCTCTTCTTGTTCCTGATATTTGAGGCTGTGTCGCTCTCGTTTCGATGTGGGTTTCACTTGTGTTAGGGCGGGAGGCAGGAGCTGAATGTTCGATTGCAGATCTCCTCTCCCACTGGATTTCTTTCCCCCTTCCTTTCTCCTTTCTGTCTGTTGTGTCCTTTTCTTACTTTCTTATTCTTCTGTATTTCGGGTTCTACTTAGGGCGACAGGCACGCTGCTGGGGGGGTAGGCCGTAGCCTTCTGCAGGGGTGCAGGGTGGTGTGGGAGGGTTGGGGTCTTTATATTGTTCGTTTTTTCTTAGTTCTATGGCTCTTTTGTATCCCTTTATCGGGACGCTGGGTCCGCGCGCGTCCTCCATGGAGTGTTAGTCGGTAGTGTAGGGGATGACTTCCTCGCTTCCACGATTTTGACTGCACATATATCATGTCTTGCATGCCTTGACCCCGATTGCGGGTCGTCCAGTTCTGTGTGCTTTATTTGCTGTGAGACACGTGCAGTGGCGCTGCGTTCTTTCTTCCCCTCTTTCTACTGTTCTTTTCTCTACCCCTCCCCTCTTTTTCTCTTTACTGGGTTAGTATAGTGGATGGCTGTCTTTGCGTTGCTGTTCTGATTCTTTTGATTTGTACCGGCGCACATTCAGGTGGTAACGGGTGTGTGCTAGGCCGTGATGGGGATTGATTTGAAACGGGGCGAATATACGTTGACTTTTGCTAATTGTTGCTGTTACTTCCATTTCTCATTGCTCCTTTGTATCAATGCTTTACCAACAGCCCGCCATGGGAACTTAGATGTCAACGGTTGCAGCTGAACCTGCTATACTTCCTATTATATTATAAAATTAACCTTATTTAATCCTGCTCCTAGCAGTTATACTCGGCCTCTTAATGTCTGATTGCTTGATTATATCCTACTGAGTGACTGCTGGGGATCTTCAACGCTGACTCACGTACGCTCATACTGTGTCGTGGCCGGCCTGATTGGTTGTAGGCCCGTATTTGTACGCTTCTATATGCACAATAAAGGTTTAAAAAAAAAAAAATTACTGAGCAGTCGCCAACAACTTAGCAGACACTCAGCAAACTTTAAGTGTCTTCAAAGGAGACACCATGGAAGCGGCTCCAATGAAGGCAAAGAGTTAGTTGCAGGGGTGGCAAAGACCTCAAATTATGGTGTGCAGTAGTCTGCCAGACTGGCACAGGTAATGATCACTATCTGTAGTGTAAATCAGGCCGCAAGCATGCAATATATTATCCCCTTTAGTATCACGCTTTCCCCTCCATTATCCTCTAGCTGGTTTCTCTCTTTTCCTTCTTGTGCCTTATCCATGTCCCTCTGTTATTTATGCTTTGTGTGCTGGATTTGGCCAAGCATTACAAGACTGTTAGTTCAAATGGACATTGGGCACTGAACCACAAACTGTAGGACTGCAGAGCAATCATACCTGGAGATTGGTTACGAGATGGCAGGAATGGAGTTCCATCAGTCTCCAGCCCATCAGTCTCGTCGCTGAAGGGGCTGGTAGGGTCCTTGCTGTACCTCGGCAGGGTGCTGTTCTCTCGTGTTAGAGGAGGGCCCAGTAGTGCAGTTGGACTTGTCACATAATCTCCATCCGCAAACACATCTGAACCTCCACCGTCAGAGGTCTGCGACAGAGCTAAGCCCAGATACGGGCGCTCAGGAGACTCCGCAGTCAGCTCTTGGTCTTCAGGGGGAACTTCAGTAGCACTCTGGGTAAAGAGACAGACAAGTCAATCAGACTTCAGGAGAAGCATTAACATGCTCAATGTAATTAAGAAATAAATGAATAGTATGTTATGGTATTATGTGTTTAAAAAGTAGGACATGAATGGAGGGGAAACAAATGCAATGCTTGTAAAATATGTGCTGGATAGCAGAACTATTACTATCAATACAGAGATCTTACAAACAGAAGACCTACCACTTAGGTTACAGATCTTAGATATGTCTTGCGACAATGCATATCCCTCAGGTTATGAATATGACGAAAGACCTGGGGACAAGCAGAGCTAATGTTTTGGTTTAACAGATATTACAGGTTCGAGCATCAGAGAGCAAGACTGTCACTTAAGTTCCACAGATTTCCACATTTGAAGACAGTTGAGATATCTATCGGGGAGAGCTGTCCGTTTACACAGATCTTCCAGGGTCAGACCTCAAATGTCAAAGCTATCTCTAAGTTCTCTCACATCTTACTATGCCAGGTTTCACACAGAATTCCTGATTTTCAAGGATATCATCCTGTGGGAGTAATACTCGCTGCTTCTTACCTGGGACTTTCTGCTGCAGTAGCTTCAGAACTCACCTAACGCTTAAACACATTGTTGCAGTAGGTTGGGTGGATGCTGCTCCTTACCTCTACTGTCAGAATATCCTGCAGCATCACTTCTGGATGTGATTGTTTGGGGGATGCTCCTTATCTATGAGGATACTCTGTAGTGGAAGTCCCTGGCTAAGCCTGAATGATGCTAGTTTGATGCTGTGCCTTACCCCGGAGGGGCTTCTGGAGCGTCAGTTGTGGGTTGTTTTATGCCCCTTCTATAATTTGAAGGACGCTGCTTAATTTGTAGATTCTGCTGCACTGCTAGGGGGACCCTTCTTTTATTTCAGTTGCTCTGAGGGAGTAAGAGGGCTACACCGTACCATGGGGCACCTTCCATGACTGTAGTTATGGGGTCACGCTTTACCTGTGCATAACATTCTACTACAGTAGTTAGGGGGGCACTCCTTACCTGTGAATAACATTCTGCTGCTGTACCTAGGGGGGCACTCCTTACCAGTGAATAACATTCTGCTGCTGTAGCTAGGGACCCACCCCTTACCAGTGAATAACATTCTGCTACTGTAGTTAGGGACCCACTCCTTACCAGTGAATACAATTCTGCTTACGTAGGTAGGGGGGAAACAATGAGGGTTCTGGCTAGAGTGCAGTAAGGCTGCGCCAATAACGAAGTCAACAAACAAGGTGCCAGTACTGCGCGTTGGATGAAAAATAACAAGAATTGAGTAAGTAATCCTCAATTCAAAAAGACCACTCTTTCAGTCTACTTTATCCAAAATATTTCATTTATTTTTTATTTTGTTCATTTATTTTTATTTTCAGTTTGAACAGATTTAACTGAGATTGTTTTTTGGGGGGGGGGGAACTGAAGGACATATATGATGGTGACAAACAAAATAGCTCTAACTGGGTCACATAATTCAACAAAATATAATTACATTTTATACTCAAAACATTTAGTGAAGACATATAACATTGAATAGACGACACTAAGTGCACTTGGGAACATATACACGACAAGACTAGACAATTTTGATAGGAGGTGTAAGATTGAAAGAATTGAATCAACTTAAACTAAGTCAACTGCCCTATATTAGTACAGGTTTTTTGAAAACAGGTGCAGATACCTCTACTAAATAGGAAAAATATTATTCAGTGTTTTCAAACAAAATGGACCATCTCCAAGTTGAATTCTAGGTACAATGATCTAATGATTGGTCTATATTCCTCAAAAATAGGACTAGGAGGTCGACGCGTTTCGAATCCCTTAAAGAGGTGGGATTCTCATCAGGACCGTGTGGGCTCAATCTGAAAAA
This sequence comes from Lissotriton vulgaris, assembly GCF_964263255.1. NCBI lineage: Eukaryota > Metazoa > Chordata > Amphibia > Caudata > Salamandridae > Lissotriton > Lissotriton vulgaris. Next base: position 1,864,874,783 of record NC_141693.1, on the reverse strand, counting down.
TAAATGAATGACAGTCTATCAGTCATACTATCCAGCAACTCTCAACTTAACACTCAGTCTCACACCCATAGATCATACCTGTGCTTCTCTGTTTGGAGGTCAGTCTCTCGAGGGTGTAAAAAAGTTGGCTGTAATTTGTAAAAAGGGGGGGGTCATAATGAGTGGTTGTGTTTCTGAAGAATTTTCGAAGCGTGTATTTATTTAAATCATGGTACTCACATTGCCGAGAATTGTTGTGTTGTTTTCAGTATATTGTCTCCGATTTTTTATGTCCAATCGCTTCTGTCATTTTTAGATCGAATCTGTATTAAAACAATGAAGGAGCGAGGGTTTTAATGTATATTCAAGCATTCGGTTTTGCACAGTTGATTAAGTAATGAAGTAGAGTCCGGGAATTGCATGTTCCGTTAAATATAAAGAAAACGAGGTTCGATGGTATTTTAAGCGAGCGTTTGCGGTGAATTTTCGCGGCTCTTAAGAGGACACGTAGAATGTGCCTGCTATGTGCCCGATTCCAGGGCCGTTAGTGCAGAAGTTGGAAAGTTTCCTCCGTTTGACTTGGTTTAGCTATCCCGATTATTTTTGTCTAATAATCGGGATAGCTAAACCAAGTCAAACGGAGGAAACTTTCCAACTTCTGCACTAACGGCCCTGGAATCGGGCACATAGCAGGCACATTCTACGTGTCCTCTTAAGAGCCGCGAAAATTCACCGCAAACGCTCGCTTAAAATACCATCGAACCTCGTTTTCTTTATATTTAACGGAACATGCAATTCCCGGACTCTACTTCATTACTTAATCAACTGTGCAAAACCGAATGCTTGAATATCCATTAAAAACCTCGCTCCTTCATTGTTTTAATACAGATTCGATCTAAAAATGACAGAAGCGATTGGACATAAAAAATCGGAGACAATATACTGAAAACAACACAACAATTCTCGGCAATGTGAGTACCATGATTTAAATAAATACACGCTTCGAAAATTCTTCAGAAACACAACCACTCATTATGACCCCCCCTTTTTACAAATTACAGCCAACTTTTTTACACCCTCGAGAGACTGACCACCAAACAGAGAAGCACAGGTATGATCTATGGGTGTGAGACTGAGTGTTAAGTTGAGAGTTGCTGGATAGTATGACTGATAGACTGTCATTCATTTATTTTTCAGATTGAGCCCACACGGTCCTGATGAGAATCCCACCTCTTTAAGGGATTCGAAACGCGTCGACCTCCTAGTCCTATTTTTGAGGAATATAGACCAATCATTAGATCATTGTACCTAGAATTCAACTTGGAGATGGTCTATTTTGTTTGAAAACACTGAATAATATTTTTCCTATTTAGTAGAGGTATCTGCACCTGTTTTCAAAAAACCTGTACTAATATAGGGCAGTTACACTTAGTTTAAGTTGATTCAATTCTTTCAATCTTACACCTCCTATCAAAATTGTCTAGTCTTGTCGTGTATATGTTCCCAAGTGCACTTAGTGTCGTCTATTCAATGTTATATGTCTTCACTAAATGTTTTGAGTATAAAATGTAATTATATTTTGTTGAATTATGTGACCCAGTTAGAGCTATTTTGTTTGTCACCATCATATATGTCCTTCAGTTCCTCCCCCCCAAAAAACAATCTCAGTTAAATCTGTTCAAACTGAAAATAAAAATAAATGAACAAAATAAAAAATAAATGAAATATTTTGGATAAAGTAGACTGAAAGAGTGGTCTTTTTGAATTGAGGATTACTTACTCAATTCTTGTTATTTTTCATCCAACGCGCAGTACTGGCACCTTGTTTGTTGACTACGTAGGTAGGGGGCCACTACTTACCAGTGATTAACATTCTGCTGATGTAGTTAGGGACCCACTCCTTACCAGTGAATAACATTCTGCTACTGTAGTTAGAGATCCACTTGTTGTCAGGGAATAACATTCTGCTGCTGTAATTCTGTCCAGTAATCGCCTGTGGGAACACTGTGCTGAATTAGCCTAGGGGCTGCATCCAGGCTTCATGGACAATCGGCTATGTTAGTTTGGAAATTCCTGGTATTTTGAGTCCATTTTTTTTGTAGCAGTTTGGGGCCAATTTTTACTACTGAGAAACTGCACTTCGCCTTGGAGAACCGTCTTCCACGGTAGACTGAGGGTAACACATTCTCTTGTAAACACTGACCCGGTATGAAGGAAGCTCTTGATGGTTATTGAGCTACGGCAGGATTGGGGGCTGCTCCTAAACTATGAGTACATTGTGTGTTGCTTTTATTTTGGGTGTGCTACTTACCTGTGAGGACGTCAATCTGCTGCAGTGGTTTATTGGTACTAGTTAGATCTAAGGACATCCTACTGCAACAGCTTAAACCCTTCCATTACCATGAAAGTTTCAGAGTTAAAGTAGTTTGCGCCACCCTTTACCTTTGTAGAGGAGTTTCTGCTACAATAAATTGTGAGGTCTTTGAGACAGCACAGAACAGTAAGCTGCAGTAGCATAAAACTGCTCTTTACCTTACAAGATACTGGACTATAGCAGTTTGTGGAATGCTCCTTTTCTATGCAAAGGAGGTCTGAATGGAATTATTTGGGGTGTTCATTACATATAAGCACATTGTGCTGTAGTGGTATAGAACTCGTCTTCAACTTGGAACATATTGAGTTGGGGAAGTTTGAAGAAATAGGGGGTTGTCCATTACCTTTCAGATTCACCATCAACGGCGTAAGGTTGTGGTCTGCTACTTACCTTTGAGAACATTATGTTGCTGTTTTTTGGGGCAACTCTTTACCTTTGTGCAGGACATTTACAAGGGGTAGTTTAGGGACATTCCTTTCATTTAAGCATATTAAGAGTAAAAGACTGTCCATTACCTTGAAAGCTATTGAGTTGTGATCAGTAATCAGCACTAGCTTACCTTTCCATAATACAACCAGTTATGGTAGTTTAGTACTGCTGCTTCACTTTAAGGATCTAGTTTTGCTGTGTTTCTGGACCAATCCTTACCTTTGCAGAGGGCATTCTACTGCGGTAGTTGGTAGGCGTTTCAGGGTTAAAGAATCCCTCGTGCGACACCAGGTACTCGTCTGTGTCTACAATGTCTTGTATCAGCTCGTCCTCCAGGAGTGTACGGTAGAACCTGCTGTCCGGACAGCTCAACCCCATCTTCTTGTCATCCTAGACAAAGCAGAGTTTAACAGCCTTGTGAGCTCTTACTGATTTCTAACCGCAGCACAAAATAGGTTTGAACCAGTCAAACAAGAATCTGAGTTGACAAGTGTGGATAATAATCCTCAGAGAATGCGTCAAAGAGTGATACACTGCCCGGAGCACACCTGCGGCTGATAAAACAGCGTTTCTGAGATGCCAACCTTTGGAGAAGAGAGAAGTCCCTCTGACTGGGAATTCCCTCAATTACACCCTTGCCAATGCTGGTTCAAGCCAATTTTCGTCTGGTCGTGTTTTGGCCTAATTCATTTAAGTTATAAACATTCATTGTACATTTATTTTTTATTCTGTGAAAGAGTAGCAACTAAGCATTATGGAGTGATGGCACTGATTGCAAATTGCTTCTCATGTACTCAAGGGTAAATGGCCTATCAGGACTGGAGTAAACGTCGCTGGTGCAAACAGCGGCTCAGGCCAGACTAGAAGTGACTCAAGTCTTCAGTATCATTTTCGCTTAAGGAGGCGAGAACCATACTCCTTCCACTAAAATGCTTCGCCCCTCGCCCCCTTTACTGTTTGGATAAGGAGAGGAGCTTGCAAAAAAAGATAGAAATCTGGAGATTATGTGTATGTTAAGTTGTTAATATTTTTTTTTTTAGTCCAAGTACACTCGGGGGCATATTTATGACAGGGATGCATCACGTTTGCACCACGCATGGCTTAAAAAATCTTGAGTCATGCAGTGCAAATCGCTGCGTTGCGTTTCTCTGCCCTGGGAAGGTGAATTCCCACACAACTCCTGTGGGTTTTGATGCACCCCCAGATTTACAAGAACTTGTTAACCTGGGGATGCGTCAGAATCGTACACCTTCCCAGGGGAAGTGTAACTAGGAGAAATATCCCTATTTCTTCTCATTTCTTCCACATTGAGCAGCACACATAGAAAGAGGAATATGCCTCCCAGGTACCCCTTCCTGCACAAATACAATCCTGCATGCAACACAGGCACCAGTGCCTGCATTGGTGCTAGGCAGACCAGTGTGTGCCTGCGCATGGGAAAGGACACAAATGAGCCATAAATACAGCGCATTCCTGCCCTTTCCCTGCCACGTAGTGCAGCGCAGCACAGCAAGGTAACTTGCTGCTCTGCTCTGCATGGCTGCCTCATAAATGAGGCACTGAGTTTCTTTGTGCAGTGTGAGAATATAACAGGCAAAAATTTCAAAGACTCTAAATCGAGAATTGAAAACAGATAAATGTATAAACACTGTGGGGATAATTTAGCCCTTGAAGGTCTTTTCTCTATCCATCGGAATGGCTGAGGACATTACGTCCACCATCCAGATGGATAGAAGACTTCCATATCTTGGCCCACCAGCACCTTTGAAGGCACTGAAAGATTGGTGTGGAGCTACTGTCTTATAGATGGTCGCGCACCAAACCTTTTTGGTTTTTAGGAACAAACTCAAAGTGGGAGTTTGTATTAGAAAAACAAAAAAACTAATGGCACACATATCCTAATAGTTTTCTTCCAGGGTGTTATGAGAGGGCCCTTATTGTTAGGTCGAGCCTGGGCAGTGCATGCGCTGCAAGGCATGCTGTATTCAGGTACAGCATAGAAGATCTGCCCATTTCCCGCCCATCTTTTCAATTGGCTCCTGTTACTGTCCTTCCGAAATCGTTGCTTTTGATTGATAAATAGGCTTAGTAGTCCCTCCATGGTACTGCCTTGTCTGCATTTGTAACCTTCCATAAGGACTGGACTTTTTACATGTGTTGTTATACAGTCTGCTTTATCTAGTCTGTGAGTACTATTTTCTTTAATGACCCCAACGACGTGCTTTTATATTTTTAAAAGTAATGGCTGCGGGTCCACTTTAACTATAGCGGCTGCGCTTATTTATGTATATAATTTGCAGTGTGGTCCGCTTTAAGTATAGCCGACACACTTATTTATTTAATTTGAAGTGCGATCCGCTTCAAGTATAGCAGGCGCGCTTTTTTATTTACTTAATTTTCCATTGCAGTTTGCTTTAACTTTAGCGGCTGCGCTACAGAACCTTTGTTTATAAATGTTGGATTTTTGTGTGAAAGCACCCCATACCACGCTTTCACTTTACTGTTGGCTGCCCGCCTTTCTTTAAACGATGCTCACTGTAACCTGAATACGGCGTGCTGCGTCTTAATAAAGGGGAGCGGCCACCATTAAAGAGGTCTCGCATTTGGAAGCTTTGAGCTATTGGAATGATAAATAACAATGCCTTTTATATGGGTGTTGGTTTTGAAAACACATAAATAAAAGGCAGTCTTTTACAATGCCAAAGCTTGAACTCTCGCAAGACCTATCATGTTTAAAATGCTTGTTATCTTTTAGTTTCACATAGCGGTGACGCATAGAAAAAAAGGGCATCCGACCGTCCGCTCTAAATAGAGTAGATTGGGAGAGTCCAATAATGAGCAGAATGTCATCTGCATACATGTAAATACGGGCTCTTGCTGGACAGTAATGATGCAAAGGGCCACATGTAAAGATGAAATAAGAAAAGGGAAAGGATAGACTCCTGTGGGACCCTCAAATTATTTTTAGGTCCGTAGAAGAACAAGGGGCGTGTCTAGAGCTTAACCTCATCCGTGCTGCCCCGATTTACCGCCGGTGCTGGGCACTAATGAAAACGGGCGTGGTCATGATGGAACGGTTCTGTCATGAGCACAGCTGGACCGATGCTCATGACGGAACCGTTCCGTCATGAGCATCGAAAAGGTTAAGTTCTACCAGACCTAAAGGATTAAACTCATTTAAGAGCTATACTCAAGAAGCAAATTTTGTAAAGCATGTTGCCGCTGATGGTGACACAGGGAACCTAATGTGAACTAAACTGAGACCTACTGCCCACAGAGATCATAGCATCTTCTACCAGGTCTTTAGCAGAGAAAAGGTGAAGTCCTAAGCAAGGCCTTCTATCTAGAAAAGATGTCAATCTCTCCTTGCGATTTCTAGCAAAAAATATGGCTGACGTTGCAGTCCTCCACTTCATGATCTGGATAAAGTGAATAAATATTCTTCTGATTGCTGATATGACGGGCCTAAAGAGGTCACATTTGCCTTTTTCAGTCAGGGAACAAATAAAACTTCAGTCAGTAGCAAAGGTTGATCTCATGACCTGATGCAGATCATCGAGCAGCCAGTCAGAGCTTTAAGAAAAGGCAGCACCTTGTAGCACAGCTCTGTTTAATGGTCAAAGATCCCAGATGGTTTTAAACTGCTGAATATGTTCCATTGAGTTGAACTGTTCTCTATATGTGTACTAAGAATTCACAGCTGAACAAGAGAAGATATTAAAAACTTAAATTAATAAAAAATAGACCACCCAGAACCACCAGACCTGGACTGGGATACCAGCTGACTTAGTAAATGCATTAATTGCAAGTGAGAAGCTGCTTCCGGATACTGGTCCTCCAACTGATTAAGGGCTCTGTATCATTGAGGGATTCACTGCCAACTCTAAATAAAATGTGTTTCAACTGGACTCATAAACCTTGCAGTTCCTGTGATCTCTGGGTATTGTAGGGGACCAGAAATATGTTTCAGGGACTTCCAAAAACCTGTACGTCTTTGGGTATACACAGTTGCTTTATGGATCATACAAGCCAAATAAAACAATACACATAAAGGAGTTATTTATAAGCCCTTGCGTCACTTTTACGCGCCGGTGTGTCACTTTTTGTGACGCACCTGTGGCGTAAAAAATGTGCCTTGTTGCACCATATTTACAAAGTGACGCATCTAGGTAGATGCATCACTTTGTAAACCCCTGCGCCACATTATACCTGTGCCAGGTATAATGTATGCAGGGGGTGCGTTCCAACGCAGGAAAGGGTCATAGAAGTGAAATCTATAAGATTTCACTGCACCACTTCTAGGACGCAAATGCGTCAATATCTTACACCTGCCTCATGACAGGCGTAAGACTGACACAGGCTCATTTAAAATGGGACTTGCCCATGTGTAATGTCCCATTGCTCGAGTTGATTCACTTTTGTGTCACATTCCAGCAACACATAATTTTTGCGCCTACAGATACGTCAGAAATACTGACGTATCTGTAACTCCTTGCGACATGATGCATCATACTGTAAATATGACGCATCATTGGTGTCGCAAGGAGGGCGCAATTAAAAGTGACGCATCACTGTTTTCTCGCAGTGATGCGTCACTTTTCATAAATGAGGCCCTAATTGTCCAATGTGAAGCAAAGGAAGCTGAGAAAAGACATGAAAATCACGGAAAAGACACTAGACAGTATTAGCAATTAGAATGCAAAGGTGTAACTACAGACCATGTATGATCAGTGTAGTGGGATGTGGGAATAGGGCAGCCTGGATGGGCCTTTCTAAGCAACAAGTTCTAAATTTTTTAGATAAAGGGCATAGAGTCCACTAGTCTCAAGAACATAAGCTCTATATTATCTGTGGTAGGAGTCACAACCCCTCCCACAAACCTGCCAGTGCACTCCCACACAGGCCGGGCCCTACTCACACTTGCCTGCACACCTTTGACACGCTCTTCAATCTGAAGAATTCTTTATCTTCAAGTACTCGCTCAAATGTCAGCACCCTCTGTCACACAGACCACCTAGCAACATCGACCTTCATCCACTCTCCCTCAGCCCACAGGGATTCTCGGTATACTCTTTCTTACCTGGATGACAATGAAGCGTGATGGGTCCCGTGCCATGCGGGAAAATTCAGTCACCAGCTCTCGAAACTTAGGACGACATTCGGAATCTATCATCCAACCTTGAGGAGAAGAACAGCACAAGCGACCATGGTTAAAACTGTACAGGTTCTGTCCAGGAGTATAAAGCTCTGTTTCCCAATGTTGAGAGCATGTATTTTACTAAGGGTGGGATTACAAGATCTGCAATGTATCCCCTTTAAATAGGGTTGGGTAACTTCTGGGAGAGCAGTATCAACAAGTGTAGGAAGTTGGCTCTTTACATGATATATCAAAATGAGATATATTGTGCAAAGAATCCAGGGGTTCCCTTATGAGTGGACAGGGGTTTGCTATAGCAATCCCAATGTGCTCCTCTAGGGATTAATGTGGAACTGGAGCCCTAGGCTTATCTGAGAGGAGTGAAAGACATCTGAAAATACACACAACAGTATATAAATGATACACACGACTCAAGAAGGAGATCCACAACAATTTATAAAAATAGCAAGTCTCTTTATATATGTTTAGGCACCAGAAACAATTAGTTCAGGTAAGTATATTTAAAAATAGAAATTATTTTCAGTTAAAAAAGTTGACACAGCAATTTTTAGAAGCTGCAATGTTATCCTATGGGAGGAAAAGTCAATGTGGCACTAAACGGTATTCCCCTTGATAAAGTAAGAACAATAAAGTAAGGACATTTGACTATCTGGGCATACCATTGTCCGAACAATTTGGGTGGGGGCCACAGATTACCATAGCATGGCTTAGGCTCACCCAGACATCAGGGGGGATAATGAAAATGCTCAGATCATCAACCTTCAAGCAAGCTGCCCCTGTGGTGGAGATATATAAGGCTCAAGCTAGAGGGGCTACTATGATGGGGCAGAGCTCTGAGGGCACAGTTCCACCATAGAACTTATGAAGATAGAAAATAACTTCATGAGACAGCTCATTGGTTTACCACGTAGCACCCTACTGGTGTCCCTCCACGTGGACTTGAGCATGAGGCCAATTGATCAAGAAATCGCCCTCCGGCCCCTGACATTTTGGAGGAGGCTATGGGTAACTCCCGAGTTGAGTGCGTTTAAAGAAGAGCTGAGAGAGCTCCTCCCCAGACTTAAGCACAGCAAAACTTTAGGGTTGGCCCACATTAGAAGCCTTGCCTTCAGGATCGGGCTACCGGACCTTTGATTAGCTCCTGAGTCATTCTGCCCCACGATATCCAGGGCAGATCTTGTGAAATGCTATAGGCAATCTAATCTGCTGCTTTTACAGGAGAGCTCTAAAGAGGGCAGGTTGACCAGGGTGTTTTTACAAGTAAAGGAGATGTACATAAAGGAATCCTTTCTGGATGTAATCCAGCCACCTGTGGCGAGGAAGTTGTACGCGCAATTTAGATGGGGGAACTTACCTCTGGCAGAGTATACCAGTTTATGTGTTCCGGAGAATTCGAGTGCGTGTCCTAGCTGCAAATCAATGGTTGAATCAGAGTTGCACGTTCTATTTTTTTGCCCGGCATACACGCTACCCCGCAAACGCTGGGTAATCCAATTATGTAAAAATGTAGGGTTTACCCGCTGTGCCGAGGCACTTAGAGTTTTAAAATACGATACTGAACCTCCAATTGTATTTGCAGTATTACGGTTTTTAAATGCTATGTTGCATATTAGAAGAAGTCTTTTAAAACTTGCGTAGGGCAGGATTAACTTGTGATACCCTGTCTGCTGTTTTTTTATTTATTTATTTTTTATTATTGCATAGTGCACTTTAATGTTTGTTCGGGTCATCTTCTCTCTTTAGAGATCTGTATTGTGCACCATGTCATCTTTCTTAATCATGTATATACTATGATAATGTTTTATTGTATAAATTGTGTACATATCCAGGAAATGTTTATTATGCACTTTTATGGCCTAATCGGCCGAAATGAAGTTTTTACAACAACAATGTGGCATTCAGGTACAGTGCAGCGACTTATGGGATCAATCCTCAGAAGTGAAGGTGAGTTGTGGGCAAGGTCAAAGGCAGCACCAGTACAACACCACTAGCAGCACTAGGGCTTCCGGGTTGCAGGGGTTCAAAACAGCATTGCCTAATCAGGTTGGGCACGCCTACCTGACTAGCTAATTTTCCCGCCTGTGGAGGGCTACTGTGAGGGGAGCCAGATTCGCATTTCAAAAGTGCCAACTTCTTTGAAGCTTGCCGGCCAAGGAAGGCTAATCAGCAGGCCATCCTGTGGACAGGGGCGTGACACCCCCTTCCCAGCCAGGCTTTGTTCCTGACCTCCTGAGAGCAAAAGGCTCTCAACCTAGGAGGTTAGAAACTGGTGGCAGGCAGGCAGAAGCTAGTCAGTCAACACACCAGAGGCAGATAGGTTTTCAGGGGGCACCTCAAAGGTGCCCTCAGTGTGCATGTATTAATAAATCCAACACTGGAATCAGCATGGCTTTATAAATACGAGATGTTTGATACCAAAAATACCTATCTTCAGTGAAGCCATCAGGTAGCTGGGGAACTCGTTTATACCAGTCTCCAGCATATGTTCTAAAATAGCTTCCCTGTTCACTTGTACTGGCAGTAATAAACTGACCAGTACATGGGCTTATCTACGCATGCAGGTATGCCCTCACATGTAGTATTAGGCACCCTGCCTAAGGGCTGTAAGGCCTGCTGTAGTGCGGACTTACAAATGCTATATGCAGTGATAGGGGACATGGCACACATGGATGTATGACATGGTGTGTTTTCATTTTTGTCTGCACCAAAACACACAACCTGCAGTGCCAATCTTGCTTGGGTTTGGGGAGGGGTCCCTTAGGGTGGCACAATTGATGCTGCAGCCTTGGGGGACCCTATTTAGTACACCAGGCCCAAGGCACTAGGGGTTCCACTAACTAGGGACTTACAGAGGGGGCTAAAGGTATTGCCAATTGGGGGAAACAAATGTAAAGTTTGGGGAAAGAGATATGGCGCTGGGGAGCTGGAATTGTGATTGGCCCGCTTGATCTGGGCCTGTGGCATACATCGGCCCTTTGTAACCCGCTAGGACGGCCATTGATTCTGCGGAAAGGGGCACATGCCCGAAACCTGACTGCCTGAGCCGCGCTCTCAGAGACCGTGGTGCGAGTAATTCCTGGCGGCCTGAGGATGGTGAGGCTCCACCTCGGAGGCTTGTCTACTCTGACGGGTGGTGCAAGGGCTGGCGACGCGGCCTGTGCGGCCCACGTGTGACCTCGGACTCTGACAAGGACTGGTGAGCAATGAGTCGGGAGGTTGCAGTCTGAAGTGGCCTGGCACACAGCACATGGGAAGGTGAGAGCAGCTCTGCGGCCTTGGGGAGTCTCAGTGGTACAAGACAGGGCCCTGTGGTGAGAGAGGTGGAGCCCCCTGAGGGTGGCCCCAGCAGGCTGCGAGGGGAATCACCTGAGAGGAACAGGATAGCCACGATAGCAGGCTGCTGCACACTGCACTGCGGACCTGTTTGTGCCCTGCACTGCTTGGGAATTGCTGCTGGATACAGCTAGGGGGAGTCCCTCGGCCTGAGTGGGGACTGCCGAGGACCTGCTTATGGTGCTCCGCATACTCCTGGGAATGAAGCCTGAGGCGGCGGGTGTGGCAATGCCCCCGGATCACACTAAGAGCATGGTCGCTGGCCCCTAGGTGCTGCTCCACGGCTGGGCTCGCTCCCTACCTCCCAGCCGAGTAAGCAGTCCATTAGTGTGCATCGCTTCGGTAGGGCAGGCCCGCTGATCTCACCTGCCACTGTGCAGCACTGGTTAATACTCAAAAGCAGAGCACAACAGGAAATTGTTTGTAATAACAGGAAATGGGCGCTTAACAGACAAGTTAAGACAGTCTCGTGGAGGAGGCGGGGCTTTGGGTATGGTTGGTGGGGGAGAAACAGACAAGAGGGCGAGATTAATCAGGGACGGGTGGTTGGGGCATTGAGATAATACCGGGCGCCCGTGATAACCTCTTCGACGCTGATGAGGAACCGTCCGTCATCAGCCGCGGTGGCGCTGTGCTGATGACGGAGCGGTTCCGTCATGGCCCGCCCGACGCGCCTGCGCTGGGCATTCTATTGAGCGGGCGGGGCCATGACGGAACCGCTCCGTCATCAGCACAGCTCACCCGAGGCTGGTGACTGAGCGGTTCCATCACCAGCGTGTGAGCGCCACGCCCCCCCCACCCCTTTAGCGCTGCGGCGAAATTGCCGCAGCAGCGAAGGTGTTAAAGTGAATGCGGGCGCCCGTGTTATTATAAGCAGGAGCCCATGTGCTGCCTGCAGTGAGAGAAACTCAATAAAGAAAGAAGTGCTTACAGTCTAAATAACAGGTATCGTGTAACAATGTGAGTAAAAGGGCCAGTCGCCAAGGGAGTCTACAAATGAAGACAAGTGGGACAGGAAGCCCCCCACGCACCGCCGCACCCAACAGATGCCCCACCGCTGCTGGAGCAAAGTCTCCAAAGACCAGCTAACCACAACCCTCGCACAGACCCAACCCACAGACCCCGACACCGCCGCACGCAACCTCAGACAATGGATTGACGACTGCACCAACACCCTCACCCCGTTCACCGAAGAACTCCAGGCCTCCAAATGAGCATGCCAGAAACTGGAGAAGAAATGGCTGCGCAAACTAACACTGGACAGCTACACGACCCACAAGACCGCCACCCGCAGACTCTACCACCTCATCAGATCAGCCAAACGATCTTCATTCAAAGACCGCCTAGACACCAACGCAGAAGACAGCAAAGAGCTCTTCAACATCGTGAAGGAACTCTCCAACCCCAGCTCCAACACCAACGACATCCCACCCTCACAAGACCTGTGCGACTCACTGGCCACCTTTTTCCACTGCAAGATCGCCGACATCCACGACAGCTTCAACGTTACGACCACCCCAACAACATCCGATTCCATCCCCCACGCATCCAGCATCCCACCAACCGCCTGCTCTCCTGGACCAACATCAGCGACGACGACACCCACATGATAATGAACTCCATCCACTCAGGGTCACCATCAGACCCATGCCCACACCACATCTTCAACAGAGCCGACACAGCCATCGCATCCCAACTCCGGAAAGTGATCAACATCTCCTTTGAGACAGCAACCTTCCCGGAAAGCTGGAAGCATGCCGAGATCAACGCCCTGCTCAAGAATCCCAAGGATCTTATAAACCTCCGGCCCATCTCTCTGCTCCCGTTACCGGCGAAGGTCATCAAGAAAATTGTCAACAAACAACTGACCCACTACCTCGAGGAGAACAACATCCTGGACCCGTCCCAATCCGGGTTCCGAAGCAACCACAGCACCGAGACAGCTCTCATCGCCACCACCGATGACATCAGGACCCTGCTAAACAACTGTGAAACAGCAGCCCTCATCCCCCCAGACATATCAGCCACCTTCGACACGGTCTGCCACCGCACACTACAAATACGCCTCCACGAAGCCGGGATTCAAGAGAAGGCCCTGGAATGGATCACTTCCTTCCTCTCCGGCAGAACACAGAGCGTCCGCCTCCCCCCCCCTTTTGCTCCGAAGCCACCGAGATCATCTGCAGCGTACCCCAGGGTTCATCCCTCAGCCCGACGCTGTTCAACATCTACATGGCTCCTCTCGCCCACGTCGCCCGACAACACGACCTCAACATCATCTCCTATGCTGACGACACCCAGCTGAATCTCTCCCTCACCAAAGACCCTCAGACTGCCAAGACCAACCTCCTTGAAGAAATGAAGGCCGTTGCAGAATGGATGAGGAACAGCTGACTGAAGCTGAACTCGGACTAGACGGAGGTCCTCATCCTCGGATCCAACCCCTCAGCCTGGGATGACACCTGGTGGCCGACCACACTGGGAACAGCACCAACACCCACCGACCACGCACGCAACCTAGGGATCACCCTCGACTCAACCCTCTCCATGACTAAGCAAGTCAACGCCGTCTCCTCCTCCTGCTTCAACACCCTCAGCATGCTCCGCAGGATCTACAAGTAGATCCCCACTGAACCGAGAAAAACAGTCACCCAGGTCCTCGTCAGTAGCAGGTTGGACTACGGAAATGCACTCTATGCAGGAATTCCGGCCAAACTCCTGAGGCGGCTTCAACGCATCCAGAACACCTCAGCACGTCTGATTCTCAACACCCCCCGCCGCAGCCACATCACTCCCCACCTGAGACACCTGCACTGGCTCCCCGTCAGCAAGAGGATCACCTTCAAACTCCTTACTCACGCACACCGGACCAGCATACCTCAACAGGCAACTCACCTTCTACACCCCCACCTGCCAGCTCCGCTCCGCCAGCCTCGCCCTCGCCGCGGTCCCCCGCATCCAACGAGCGACCGCCGATGGCAGATCCTTCTCTTTCCTCGCCGCCAAAACCTGGAACACCCTCCCCACCCACCTGTGGCAGACTCAAGACCTACTCACATCCAGGAGACTCCTCAAGACCTGGCTCTTCGAGGAGTAAAAGCACCTCCCCCTCCCCCAGCGCCTTGAGACCCTCACGGGTTTTGCGCTTTATAAATACTGTGACTGATTGATTGATTGATTGACTAAGGAGGTACTAACAGGCCTATTTACGAATCAGAAGCCAAAATTTAGGGAGGACAATGACACAAGCCAATGACAAATATGGGCGGGGCTTAATTTACCAACTCCACTACAAGTCTCGCAGAGCGGCACATGCGCGTTGGCTCTAGGCTCGACCAAAAAGGGAGTACTTTCTAAAACATGGATTACAGTAGGAATACTGAGGCAGCGCTGAAAAAAATATGACAGACAGCCTAATAGTAAAAACAGGTTCAAATCCTCTGCAGTGCCTAATTTCCGCCTAGTATTTCACCTAACTAACCTAAAGGCTATTCTGGCAGTTTTATCAGCCCCACCAGAATTAGACAAGACCTGAGTAAGGCCCTAGTCTTGATTTTTCTTGCAGTCTAATAGTAGCATTTTTGCTTTTTCCATTATAAATGCAGTGTCATTAGAATTAGAATGCAAAGCTAAAACAAATACTGATCTGCTATTTATGCTGCACAATGGACACCTGAGCTCTTTGCATTAGGGTGAAAATATGCCTGCCGTGATATAGCTTGGAACACGTGACAAGGAGGTATAGGTTGATGCCAGCTCTTCCATCTATCTAAAAAGGTGCTGCCAGGTGCAATGAGAATATGTGTTTTGCCCTCTAACCCAAGGGGCCCAAGATCACATCATCAACAGTACACATGAGACGGGCATTCTTGTGAGTTATACACATTTGGCTTTCCCTGCTATCTAAGACCGCTTCTTATTAGAGCTCCCTCCCGCTTCCTCCACCGGAGGGCTTTCTTTGCACTGGTGCACAGGACTTACATTTCACCATGATCATGTAGACGTCGATGGTGCAGATGGGAGGTTGCGGCAATCTTTCCCCCTTCTCCAGTAGGTCTGGGATTTCCCGGGCCGGGATGCCATCGTAAGGCTTCGCCCCAAAGGTCATTAATTCCCAAACTGTTACACCTGGGAGAGGGGTGTAGGGGTAAGAGATAAATGTGGTCAGGGTTTAGCGGGTGAGACCACAATGTCAGCAAGTAGAGGTGAGAGAAGAGTGAGCCATGGGTAAGAAAGAAGAGAGGGGGCAGAAGGAGGGGTAGCAACAAAACAAATGGTGGATGGGGAGAAATAATAGTAGAGGGTAGGAAAACAACAAGGAAGTAGAAGAGGTCAGACAGAGAGGGGAAAATAAAGTTAAAAGTGAGTAAAGAGTAAGAAAAAGTGAGCCAAGAAAGAAAGAAGAGCAAATGTTGAGAACATAAAGAACCCAACAATTATTTGGAAAGAACAATAATCCCTCCCTCACCGTCACTTATCGCAGGGCAGACACCCACTTACCATAGCTCCAGACATCACTTTGATGAGTGAACCTTCTGCGGAGAATGGACTCCAGGGCCATCCACTTAATCGGAACCTGGAACACCGGAAAAAAGTTTCTGAGAGATAATGTAAATGTAAATGTGGCGTATTTGTATAGCGCGAACAGTGACCCGGAGGCATCCCGGCGCTTGTACTCCTACCACAAGGGAACCCCTCCTGGCTTTTCCTTGTGGGGTGTCCACTCCTGGGCATCCCATGGTGAAACCAAGCATCCCTTGTGTATCAGGGGGCCTTTGTGGAGACTAAGCAAGCTATTGCCCAGAGTTGCAGCGTGGGACCCATGCTTAGAATCGGCACTGAGGCGAGAATATCCAGTCAGAGGAATTTAAGCCCGAAACCCGCCGAGGCGGGAATCAAACCCTGGTCCCTGGCCAGCGTTCTGCATCAAGGTCTGCCACCCTAAGCATTGAGCCACACTTCTCCACATAGTGGCTAAGGCTTTGAACCCAGAAGGAAGCAGCTCATTCTGTACTTTTTGAAAGTTTGTACTAAAATGATTATTTTGATAATGAAAATAAAATCTCTGTTTTCAGCAGAATTCCTTTTCACAACAAGATGTTTTTGAGAGAAAACAACAGTTGTATGTGACCGGACACAGAACGCTGCTATCCCCAGCAACAGATTCCTGGACCACTGAATGGGCGACTGTTATACAATCTTCAAGCCCACATTTTGCAAAGAAGCATAACAAGCTAAGCACTTGCCATACATTTCTTACCACGCCTGCTCATAGGATACTGATTGAAAGCATGTAGGAAGCTTGCAGGCACAGCAAGAAGCAGCAGTTGGGGAAATGGTCCATGCAGCATAAATCACTAAATCAGTCACTTGATCAAGTGAAATTCTTTGTAATAAATATTCTACGGCTCATCAAACCATCTGTTTTATTTGAATTGTACCATGCTGAGCAGCATAGCACAATATGTGTGCCTGTGCTGCAGATAACAGTTTGTGATGTGTTGAACTGTACACATAGCATCTGCTGAACATCTGTGATGTGATGCACTTAGCTGTGCAGTTTTTGCTGTGTTGCACTGTGCTGAAAGTTTGAGCTGTGCTGCTCTGTGTTACACACACTTGAGTGGGTGCACACACACACACACACAAGAATACTTTTAGTTCACCGTGGTGACCTTGTACTACAATGTTTTACTACCAAAAGGAAGCAGACAGATTGCCATATATTTTTAAAGACTATCAATTCAGATTTAATGGAAGAAGTGTATAGAACATTAATGGACTGAGCATGCACTCTTAAGTACACCAAATGTCTTAGACAGCTATGTTCTACTACCAGCAGGGCCCTATCATGCTGGATCAATATATCTTTGATTTACCTCTTGGGTATTGCATCAACATACTTCTGGGAGTAAATCACAAACTCTTTGGAAATAGAATGACAGATAGGAATAGGACACTTTATTCAGCACACACTTACAACGCGTGCCATTGCTCCACGTTTTTTACTCTGCAAAAACTTTTACAAAACAGGGCTTTACAACGCAATCCATTACAACACATTGTCCATTACAATGCAATTTACTATTCAAACTCAACCGGGGCATTGTAATGGGGAATGCGTTGTAATGGTTTGCGTTGTAAAGCCCTGCGATGTAAAAGTTTTTACGGAGTGAAAAAGAATGGGTAATGACATGCATTGTAATGCATGCGGAGTAAAGGATGTTTCCCGACAGAGAGTACAGATTTGTGCAACATGACAGACACCTTTCACAAGGACCCGGGTTTCAGCACCAGTAAATTTCTCTTTGCCTAGGATAAGAACCGGCTCAGAAAGTTTATGCTGAAGAGTTCTAGATTCAGTCATTTCCAGGGAACGGCTGCTAACTTTTGTAACACAATCCCCCTTACCTACAGTGAGAAACAGTAGTAGCAGCTTTCTTTTGCACAAAGACCTGAATTGACTGCAGAGTCCCTTGACTGGCATGATTTTAACAGTTTCCTTTCTCTTGATAACCATATCATGGGGAATTAATTAACAGTGAACTCTGTGAACTGGCAGTAGATGGACCATCAAACAGTTTCATAAGGAAAAGCTTGTTTTATGAACACACAAAACATGGATATACAAGGTAAACTGACATTTTTCCACGCAGGATCCCATTGTAATTCTTATTATGAACATGAGTAGCTGGGTTAGATGATATATTGCACAGCTACTGGTGTAGTTAAGTAATTTGTTTAATCTTGAAGGACAGGTCTCCTCTATATGCGCTGACCCTGTAAAGTATTTGTAAGGTGCAAGCCTGTATTTCTAGTGCACAGCCGGCATGTATCTTGATCTGTGGTAGGCCATGCCTTTATTGTATGATAAAGTACTTACATACACACCTATTGGGTACACACAAGACTCCTCTGCTACCCTGCACCAGACCTGCCTCCCTATGTCCTCACAGGCGTCAGTGTTTAATGCATGTAATGTTCTTCCCTTACTGGTAACCTACCTTGCCCCCATCAGCATGGTATTCTGTTTCATCAATGTCCAGCAGTCGAGCGAGTCCAAAGTCGGTGATTTTGACATGATTTGGATTCCTGACTAGTACATTTCGGGCAGCCAAGTCTCGGTGTACTAGCCTCACGTCCTCAAGATAATTCATCCCCTGCAAAAACATGGATGTGCGCTTACTTATGGGCATTCTCCTTTGCAGCCTGACTTCATCTGAGGATTTATTCCTAGCATTGTAGTATCCCAGTACCCATACTCTATTGACTGCAAGGTCCACTATTCAACCAGTTCTTGATTTCCGCAATAGCTACTCACCATTCATCCCCTGTCCTCAAGGTCACCCGGAGCTTGACTTCTACAATGTTCTGCCGTTACTCAAGTCTCTAATTTCCCCAATGGTCTCCCAGTACCTCGACTAGCAAAGAGAGCACACCCATCATGTAGCTGTTGGCCACCATGTTCTTCCATCACCTCACCCCTCATCTGAACAATGGATTTCCATCACCCAGTAATAACTTCCGGGACAATCGACTATATCACATCCCTTAACTTCACCAATATATCCTACTATTAATAACCATTGAGGTAGCACCACTTGGCAGGCAGACTACAGGTGTGATGCAGTGCGCCACGACTCTGAGAAGGGTAATAGCATGATAACTGTTCTTGGTGTATAAGTACCCCGCATAGGACCGCAAAGTTCCAAATCAAGCAGATTAATTCTGCTCAGGATTAAGAATTAATAGTTTGTTAAAAACAAAACGCTATGAATGGGAACAAGAAAGCATCAGCTGCAACATGCCTACAAAGCATTCAAGGTAGGGGGCATGCCTCACATAAAGAGCAGAGTAGTCTCTCATTAGCTTATATGAGGAATTTACTTAGGATCAGGAGTCGGTGGCGGCTTCCTTCACAGCACAGAGACTCCTGCCAGACAGGAAAGACTGTCCGCAATGGTCTTAAGTCCTCCCTTATTTTTCTAGCCACCCATAGTTATGGTTAACTTTCTCTGTTTATTACTACACTGTATTCCATGTTTTCAGTGAAGTGTTCACTTGCCGATTCAGATAGGACTACAGTATATAAAGGTCCTTAATGAATAAACAGGCTGAGGAAACAATAAGGGAACAATGGAGAGGGACGTACCTTAGCAATCTGCACACACCAGTTGAGCAGGTCCTGTGAGCCTATGTGGTCCTTGTTATCACGAACGTACTCCAACAGGCAGCCGAACGGCATCAGTTGGGTCACCAGCTGCACAGTGGAAGTAAGGCAGATTCCCAAAAGACGGCAGATGTAGGGGCTGCTCACCCCAGCCATCACATAGGCCTCCTACACAGGGGAAAACAAATCGGACAGAGAGTACCTTGTATGTTACAATGGTCATAAAATACCATAAGACCTGCCCAGAAGAGTTTATAGTCCATTCTACACGGACCCTTTGAGCAGAATCCTGTCCCTTGCACAAATCGTATACCTTTTTGCATTGGAAAGAACTCTGTAGATATGGCATGTTGGCATTTCTTCCAACACTGCATATTTTCCACATAAGGAGAAGTGTGGCTCAATGGTTGGAGCGGCAGACCCTGATGCAGAGGTCTGGCCCGGGACCAGGGTTCAATTCCCCGCCTCGGCGGGTCTTGGGCTCAAAATTCCACGGACCTGATAATTCTCGTCTCGGGGCCTATTCCAATCATGGAGTCCAACTCTGGGCAGTAGCTTGCTTAATCTCCACAACGGCCCCCACAACGCTAAGGATGCCTGGCCTCCACCTTGGGGGTGCCCAGGAGTGGACGCCTCACAGGGAAAGCCAGGATGGGTTCCACAGCAGTATTCGTACAAGCGCCTTGAGACCCTTGCGGGTGAGTAGTGCGCTATACAAGTATCAAATTTATTTATAACCGGAATCCATTCCACTAAAGAGCTTTTCACCCCTTCTGGACTCATTCAGAAACAAGGAATGCAGCACCCAAAGAACTGACTCCACACACAGCAGCACAAGAATGGGAGCACCACCTATACCAACTAACTAGAACCTCACCCTGGCAATTTGTTTGTATGTTGAGTGGATGAGCGAGAGTATTGAGCGCGTAGCACAAGTGCAATAGTAGGTGTCGTGAGTGATTCTGAGAACTGAAGCGATTGGGATCCAGTTTAGATATCCCTGGTTTAGCATGGCATAAGATGGAAGAGGGGGGGACAGCTTCCTCCGACAGTGGAAGCGTATTGACTGCATTCCTCTGGCTGGAGGAAGGACATCCAAGCACTAAAGTAACTCCTGAATGACTTTGGTTAACAAGGGGCCACTAATTACTCATTCCTGATGCCAGGAGGGAGAGGTGGGACTGTAGTTTCAGTTGCACAATGTGAGGACATTATTTTATTTTTATTTTTTTATTAATTTTATAATCCATATTATATATAAAACAACAGTCCCCTCCTCACCACCTCACTCCGTCCCCGCCCAACACATTACACACAAACCCATATTATTTCATCATGAATCATCGCACCTATAAACTTTACAAAAACAATTCATTAAGGTTATTAATTGGTAAATTCATTATAAAATATTAAACATTTTATAAAAGTTGAAGAAAGCCGGTAGTGTCTAAAGTGCTTAGTGCATAATTATCTTACTATATAGCTAAAACATTAGGTTCAATATTTTCCTAATTACGAGAGTCCATCTCAACTACCAGGTACTCAACACGTCTCCATCCAATCAGTCAAAGAAGCCCAGCTTCTCAGCCCTATTTTCCAAACTTGTACACCTCTCCTTGAGTTTATCACTTTTCCAGGTTATATATCACCAATACCCAGGCTAGCCATTGCTGAAATGCGGATGGATTCGGATCCAACAAGGCAGAGGCGATGCGGAGTCGGAAAAATGACCATAGAGTTAATAGAAAGGATCTGCCCCTTTCACTCCCCTCCCCTTCTTGTACCCACATTATGAATAACACTAGGGATAAGGATGTCTTTATCCTCAATTTATCATTAAAGAATCTCAAGATCCCCTCTATCACAGACAATAATACTACACAGGTAGCAAACATATGTACAATATCTGCACTATACTGCTGACACCTAGGGCATGCCAACCCTTTACTGTCTCTTCATTTTATAATTCTATTGGATGTATAGTATAGGTTAAAACATGTTTTATAAGATTGCACTTGGAGCTTTGAAGACAATAGAGTTGATCCTCCTAATGAGAAAGATTCCAGAAAAATCGACTTGGTACTGTCAGTTTCTCCTGCCACATCTGAAAATGTTTATCCAGAGCATCTTTCATTAATAGATTCAAGAAATAATAGATAACCCCAAAAGGAAATTTGTGTCTGCTAGTAAGTAAATCCAACAGGTCGACTATCTGAAAGCCCACTGGACCCACCCTCCCTTTCGTATCAGAAAACTCAACACTTTGAGATACTTTAAAAAGTCTCTCTGGCCAATATTAAAATAATTTCTACGTTTTTTAAATAAAACAATCAAATAATAGAGAAAAATGCCCCAATCTATGTAGCCCAACACTATTCCAGGGAGAGATATATTGATCTCAAAATATATCCGGTAAAACCCGATTTTTCCACATATGCGTAAAATGATTAAATCTGCTGATCCCCATCATCCTACGAACTGCCGAACAAACCATAAAAACACTTTGGAGAGTCTTAAAACAAACTTTTATAATAACTAAACTAGAGCTGATGACAGAGACACCCCCAAGCATCATTACAGATTAATAATTCATAGGGGGTGGGGATATAGTTCCCCACAGCCCCCACCGTCCTTTCTTCCATCAGTGCCAAGTTGTTTTGTAGCATGGTGGACCAATAATGAAATGTAAGGTTAGGAAGGGCCCACCCGCCTCTCTACCTTGGCAGCATAAGACAATTTAAAAGCTCTTCTGGGCTTAGCATAGGCCCAAATAAATCAAGAAACTAAATCTTCCAATTTCTTAAGCCACTGACTCTCGAATTCTAATGGTATGGCCCAGAAAAAGTAAAGCATTTTGGGGAAAAAAGCAATTTTATTATATTGCATCTGCCTACTAGAGATAGATGTAGATTCTTTAATCTATTTATTTTATTTATTTATAAAATTTCTAGAGCGCACAAATACCTTCCGGTGTCTCGGCGCTAGGGTTCACTAAGATTGCAGAGGGTTCCTACAAAGCTTACTGGTTGAAGAGCCACGTTTTCAGATGTTTCCGAAATATAAGTAAGGAGGAGCTTAATTTAATATGAGGGGGGAGCTTGTTCCACAATTTGGAAGCAGCAACTACGAAGCGTTTGTCGCCCCATGTTGCTTTCATAATGCATGGGATGTTAAGCAGCTGAAATGCCGCAGAGCGTAAGGATCGAGTGGGTTTGTAGACCCTAATGGATTTTTTTAAGAAGTCCGGTCCAGTATTATTCAATGTTTTGTAAATAATGCACAAGGCCTTGAACTTTGTGCGGCATCTGATCGGCAACCAGTGTAGTTGGCGAATGATGGGAGATCTAGATGAGAATTTAGGTGTGCCGGTTAGGATTCTTGCAGCAGCGTTTTGCACCAGCTGTAGTTTGTTCAGGACTTGCTCCTGTGCATTCAGCAATAGGCCGTTGCAATATTCAACCTTTGACAGGACTAGCGTGGACATTAAGGTTTTACCTGCGTTTGGGGGTAGGAAAGGAAGTAATTTCTTTACCATTCTCAAGGTGTAAAAGGACGCTGAGACCACTGCGTTAGCATGGCTGACAAAGGTTAGCCTATTGTCAAATAGGACTCCAAGATTCCTGACTTTTGACACCGGTAGGGGAGGATCTCCCAGCTCTGATGGCCACCAGACTGGGGACCAAGACGGGGTCAGTTCACCAAATAGCATGACCTCCGTCTTGTCGGAGTTTAGTTTTAAGCAATTCTGGTCCATCCAGGTGCTGATCACTCTCATTCCTTCCTGGAAGTTAGCGGCCACTGCTGCTCCGTTTTTAGGGCGAGGCCTCCGCCACTGGCGCAGGCAGTGGGAGGAGTCCGATTCCCTCTTGTAAGGAGCAGAAAAGTGCTTGTAAAATGCCACACATTCCATTCTTTTTTTGCCATCTGGATGGTAATTGGGCCTCGCATGCCTGTCTTTTTAGAAGACAGCACGCAATAGGCCATTTGATGTAGAGTTGGTTAACTTCCTGCATTTTCTGTTCGTGCACGAGCAGCAGAAGGCCATATATCTTCCATTATCTCGTAGTCAAGGCCGAGATCACTGAAAACATATGCCTGCAGTGGCGCGCCGCGCGAGGCCGAGGCTTTTTTTTTTATGATGTGCGTTCACAGGCAGCTTCGGGGAGGTGCGATTGAAGTGCAAAAACAAAGCACACATGTTGGACAGGCCCCATAAAGGGCTCGCGCCCTCCCCGCATGACCGGGCCCAGATACCGGCTCTCCCAGTGCTACCCACAGAAGCACCCCGCAACCCGTCTCCTGCGGGACGCCTGCTCCCGGATATCGATGTATCACTGGCCCGGGCCACCGTCAGCACCCTTGCCCGGACCAGCCGCCATCTTGGACACTGCACCACGAGGCCGCGTGGCCTCAGCTCGACCCTAACCCTGGGCCTGGCCAGGCCCCGACATCCCGGCACCACCATCCACCCAGGAGGTGAACGGACCACTTGGCAGGTCAATGGGAGGAAGAAGTGTCGATGGCTCTCCCCCGCCAGGTGCCGATCGCCCCCAGCCTCCCCGGGCGCTGGCTCCACCCCCCTGCTGGGTGTCTGGACTCCTTCATCCCGGACCTCCCGACCTCCAAGTGCGAGGGTCCGGACATCAAAGGGCGCCAGACCTATAACTGAGGCAGCCCCAGAGCAGGAAGGCAGTTGTATCCTGGAGTCGAGAGACACCGTGAAGAACTCATCCTTGACGGACTACCGGCGCTGCCGTAGCCCTGCCTTGTGAACTGTCGTCCTGCCTGCTGGCACTGCCGCGGCCTTCTGCAACCTTCATCCTCGTGGGACCTGCTGGCGCTGCCGCGGCCCGTTGTAACCTTCATCCTCGTGGGGACCTGCTGGCGCTGCCGCGGCCCGTTGCTACCTACGACCTACTCGGGACCTGCTGGCGCTGCCGCGGCCCGACCTGCCCGAACGCCGAGCTCGAGGATTGTGAGCTACCATCGTCTCATCTCAACACCAGATTGGTAACAAGACTGTCCCGCTACCCCCTTGCCCTGCTAGAGACTAGAATTAAGAGGATCCTCGTGTCCTGATCTCATTGTACCGTACGACCTTACACGAAGAATTGCATATAAAGAGCGTTAACCTTATCCTTGTGTGGTGTCCATCTGTGGGGGGGGAAGTTACTTGTCTGTACGATCGCTGGAGACGGCCCTCACCGGAGGCCTCTCCCCTTGCACTCGGCCGACCCTTCAGGTCCCCGTCTAACATTGGTGGCCAGCGGCGCGATCCGAACCAACGCGTAATCGTACAGAGAGTAACTCACCCTACGACTAAACCACAATGACGACCAAAGAGAGCGGATCTACAGTACAACCACCGAGAGCTAAAACAATTTTGTATAGAACTAGGCATTGCTACCACCAGTCTGAGCACAAAAGATGACTTTAAGCACGCCCTAGAATCATGGGCAGAAACAAGTGCCGCCGGACCCCGGGTCCAAAACATCGAAACACCAGAGACCAACACCACGCTGACGGAAGAAAGGGGAGCGGGTCTCTCCCGGGAGGAGATCCAAGAACGAGAAAAAAGTAGACTACACGAATTAGAGTTGGCACGGCTCCGGTTGGACGGAGAGCTGAAACTGGCGGAACAAAAGATAAACTTCGAACACTTATGGCTCCGAGAAGAGCGGGAAGAAAAGCAAAAACAGAGAGAACTCGAAGAAAAAAGACTGGCATACGAACACGAGTGCAAGCTAGCAGAGATAGAACTGCGGAAACAGAACAAAGAACTAGGGGTGCCCGAGCAACCGCGCACCCCGGGCGCTACCGAACAAAAGGTCCACATCCCCAAAGATGTGGTCCGTGAATACTATCGGAACGACGACATACAGCAGTGGTTCAAGGCCTACGAGATCGCCATGACCTCCCACCGGATCGATCGAAGTGACTGGGGAGCCGGTCTATGGGGGAGGTTCGTCAATGAAGGCCGCGATGCCCTGCTACAGCTCCCGGACCATCAAATGACGTCCTATGACCACATGAAGGCCGCCCTCCTCACTCGATATGGGCTTACGCCCGAGATGTACCGCCAGAGGTTCCGCGACTGCACCCGGATCCCGGGTACAACTTGGGTAGAATATGTGAACTATTTCAGCCGAGCCTTCGAGGGGTGGATCAAGGGTAGCCACGTAACAACCTACGAGCAGCTCTTCAACCTCATTGTGTGGGAGCACCTCTCCAACAACTGCTTTGTCGAGCTCAGGCAGCACCTCCTCGACAGTAAATTGACTGAGCCACGGCAGCTCGCCGCTGAGGCTGACCGATGGGAAAGCACCCGAATGGCCCGGAGTGGGCCAACCGAGCAGAACAGAACCAACCAAGGTCATCATCGTCCCCGAGGAGGAGGGGGAGGCCAGGGCCGGGGCAGAGACGCCGTCCCGGCCGCTCCCGCTACCAACACCCCGCCCCCGGCCGGCCGGGGCAACCCCCCGATGCGTCCGGGGTTCCGAGCCAATGTTACTTGTCACCGATGCCAGCGAGTCGGCCACTATGCCAGTGACCCGAACTGCCCGAAGAACCAGACTCCCGGGCCCCGCCAGGTAGCTGCCGCCGCCCTAGGAGAAAAGCAAATCTCCGAAGAGCATGAGGAGTACGAACAGGAGCAGCCCGAGTGGGAACCCGCCGCCATGGTCCTGGCTTGCCTCGGGGGAAGAGACATGGTCCCGCGGGCTCCCCTACCCGCCAACACCAGAAAATACAGCCAGTGGGTGAACATAAATGGGCACAGGGCCGAAGCCCTGCGGGACACGGGGGCCAGTGTGACGGCCGTCCGCTGTCACCTGGTGACCCCAGAACAAATCCTGCCAAACGTTCTTTGCCCCGTCCGATCGGCCGACAATTCCGAGAGCCTGTGTCGGATGGCCTGCGTCCCCTTCGAATGGGGAGGAGTGTCCGGTATGCTAAAAGTGACTGTCCGAGACAATGCCCCCGTGGACTGCCTCCTGGGAAACGATCTCGAGAGTTCCCCGTGGGCAGCCGTTGAAAGAAGAGAGCACCTGGGGATGTTGGGCCTCCCGGACTGGGCGTGCGTGACAACCCGGTCCATGGCCGCCCGCACCATGCCCCGACCTGAAGAACCCGAATGGCCGGCACCTCCTCCCCCGATCGCTCCAGAGGCGGACACCCTCCAGACCGTCCCCCCGGAACAAACCCAAGAAGGGCCCGCTCAGCCCCAAGACCTTCCAGACCTGGCTCAGTGGCGTCAAGAAGGGGGACCCACCCAGGAGCAAGAGCAAAAGACCTGTCCCTCCCTCGAGGGACTGCGACAGCAAGCACTCGCCCAGAGCGCGGGAGACCCCGCAGGGGCCCACTGGATCTATTGGGACAATGACCTACTATACAGCGAGCAAAGAATCGCGGAGTTGGGGGCCAGTCGAGTGCTGGTGGTGCCCCTCCGCTTCAGAGACTTTCTTTTAAACTTGGCACATGATGTCCCCCTGGCTGGACACTTGGGGCAAGACAAGACATACAACCGCCTGGTAACCCACTTTTACTGGCCAAAAATGAGAAATGACGTCTCCAACCACTGCCGGTCCTGCCCCACCTGCCAGGCCAGCGGGAAGAGCGGCCGCAAACTCAAGGCACCCCTGCAACCATTTCCCGTGGTCACCACCCCGTTCGAATGGGTGGGAATAGACATTGTGGGGCCCCTGGACCCCCGAACAGCACAAGGGCATCGGTTCATCCTGGTCCTGGTGGACCACCCACCCGCTATCCAGAGGCTGTTCCCCTTCGAACTGTAACAGCACCAGTGGTAGGCCGAGCCTTAATGGGGATCTTCTCTCGAGTGGGCTTCCCCCGGGAGGTCGTCAGCGACAGGGGCACAAACTTTATTTCGAAGTACATGAAATCCCTCTGGCAGCAGTGCGGAGTCACCTACCGATTCACAACCCCCTATCACCCGCAAGGAAACGGACTGGTCGAGCGGTTCAACCGCACTCTCAAGGGAATGATCATGGGGCTGGAAGAACCCCTACGCCGCCAGTGGGACGTGCTACTCCCGTGCCTCCTCTTCGCCTACCGAGAAGTCCCCCAGAAGTCCCTCGGCTTCAGCCCCTTCGAACTCTTGTACGGACACCCCGTTCGAGGGCCCCTCAGCCTAGTGAAAGAAGAATGGGAGATGGCCCCCCTGAAGACCCCTCCAGACGTCTACAAGTACCTCCTGACCCTCCGCAATCAGACCAGGCGATTCAGAGAGATCGCCAAAGCCAATCTTGAAGCCAGTCAGGAGGACATGAAGAAATGGTACGATCAGCATGCCTCCTCCATCGAGTTCGAGCCTAGACAGCAGGTATGGGTGATGTCCCCCACCGAACCTTGTGCCTTGCAGGACAAATGGACGGGGCCCTTCAAAGTGGTTGAGCGCAAGAGCCCCGTCACCTATCTCATCGACATGGAATCCCCTCGGAACCCCCTCCGGGTCCTCCACGCCAACAGACTCAAACCGCACTTCGTGCGCTCGGAGCTCAGCCTGCTGATGGCTACAGACAGTGGGGCGGAAGAGGACTACGAGCCCCTCCCTGACCTGCTGAGGAACCGGGAAAAAGATGGTTCAGTGGACGGGGTCCGCCTCTCCGATGCCCTGACCCCGGAGCAGCGCCAAGACTGTCGGACCCTCCTGCTGCAGTTTGCAAACCTGTTTTCCCTCACCCCCGGAGTCACCCCCTGGTGCCTTCACGATGTGGACACTGGGGACAGTCCCCCTATCCGACACCGGGCGTACCGAGTACCAGATCGGGTGCGCGCCTGCATCCAAGAAGAAGTCGCCAAGATGCTCGCCCTCGGAGTCATCGAACCTTCGGACAGCCCCTGGGCCAGCCCAGTCGTACTAGTCCCCAAAGCTGCTGCCCCAAGCACCACCCCCGAGCTCCGATTCTGCGTCGACTATCGGGGCCTGAACGCTTTCACCCGAACCGACGCTCACCCCATTCCCCGAGCAGATGAACTGGTTGACCGCATGGGGGCTGCCCGCTACCTGAGCATCTTCGATCTGACAGCGGGCTACTGGCAGATCGGCCTCACCCCCAGAGCCCAAGAGCGATCCGCTTTCTCCACCCCGGATGGACACTACCATTTCACGGTGATGCCATTCGGCATGAAAAACGCTCCAGCTACCTTTCAACGGCTGGTGAACCAGGTATTGGCGGGCCTCGAAGAATTCAGCGCCGCCTACCTGGATGATATCGCGGTGTACAGCCGCCACTGGTCAGACCACCTCCGCCACCTCCGAGAGGTCCTGCAGGCCCTCCAACAGGCCGGCCTCACAATCAAGGCCAGCAAGTGCCAAATTGGCCAGGGGTCCGTGACCTACCTCGGACACCAAGTGGGAAGCGGTCTGGTGGCCCCCCTCCAGCTCAAGATCGCTGCCATCCAGTCCTGGCAGCCCCCCGTAACCCAAACCGAGGTCCGAGCCTTCTTGGGGCTCACCGGATACTACCGGCGGTTTGTGAAGGACTACGGCAGCATTGTGGGGCCCCTCACGGAACTCACATCCAAGAACAGCCCCAAGACAGTCAACTGGACTCCCGAATGTCAAACGGCCTTCGAGAAGCTGAAGGCCGCCATGTGCACCGCCCCTGTACTCCAGGCCCCCGACTACAGCCGCGAGTTCATCGTTCAGACTGATGCCTCGGACCATGGCATTGGGGCCGTCCTCTCCCAACTGAACCCCGAGGGAGTCGACCAGCCAGTGGCCTTCATCAGCAGACGCATACTGGCCCGAGAACAGCGCTGGAGCACCATCGAGCGGGAGGCCTTTGCAGTAGTGTGGGCCCTTAAGAAACTCCGGCCCTACCTCTTCGGTACCCACTTTCGGGTGCAAACAGATCATCGCCCCCTGCAATGGTTGATGCAGATGCGGAGGGAGAATCCCAAACTATTGCGATGGTCCATCTCCCTGCAGGGGATGGACTTCACTGTGGAACATCGCCCTGGCCAAGACCACGCCAACGCGGATGGCCGGTCCCGCTTTTTCCGCCTCGACGAGGAGAGTCCCCAAGAGGATGGGTGACTCTCCCCGCCTTCAGCTGGGGGGGACGCATGTTGGACAGGCCCCATAAAGGGCTCGCGCCTCCCCGCATGACCGGGCCCAGATACCGGCTCTCCCAGTGCTACCCACAGAAGCACCCCGCAACCCGTCTCCTGCGGGACGCCTGCTCCCGGATATCGATGTATCACTGGCCCGGGCCACCGTCAGCACCCTTGCCCGGACCAGCCGCCATCTTGGACACTGCACCACGAGGCCGCGTGGCCTCAGCTCGACCCTAACCCTGGGCCTGGCCAGGTTCCGACATCCCGGCACCACCATCCACCCAGGAGGTGAACGGACCACTTGGCAGGTCAATGGGAGGAAGAAGTGTCGATGGCTCTCCCCCGCCAGGTGCCGATCGCCCCCAGCCTCCCCGGGCGCTGGCTCCACCCCCCTGCTGGGTGTCTGGACTCCCTCATCCCGGAACTCCAGACCTCCAAGTGCGAGGGTCCGGACATCAAAGGGCGCCAGACCTATAACTGAGGCAGCCCCAGAGCAGGAAGGCAGTTGTATCCTGGAGTCGAGAGACACCGTGAAGAACTCATCCTTGACGGACTACCGGCGCTGCCGTAGCCCTGCCTTGTGAACTGTCGTCCTGCCTGCTGGCGCTGCCGCGGCCTTCTGCAACCTTCATCCTCGTGGGACCTGCTGGCGCTGCCGCGGCCCGTTGTAACCTTCATCCTCGTGGGGACCTGCTGGCGCTGCCGCGGCCTCTTGCAACCATCATCTTCGTCGGGACCTGCTGGCGCTGCCGCGGCCCGTTGCTACCTACGACCTACTCGGGACCTGCTGGCGCTGCCGCGGCCCGACCTGCCTGAACGCCGAGCTCGAGGATTGTGAGCTACCATCGTCTCATCTCAACACCAGATTGGTAACAAGACTGTCCCGCTACCCCCTTGCCCTGCTAGAGACTAGAATTAAGAGGACCCTCGTGTCCTGATCTCATTGTACCGTACGACCTTACACCAAGAATTGCATATAAAGAGTGTTAACCTTATCCTTGTGTGGTGTCCATCTGTGGGGGGGAAGTTACTTGTCTGTACGATCGCTGGAGACGGCCCTCACCGGAGGCCTCTCCCCTTGTCCTCGGCCGACCCTTCAGGTCCCCGTCTAACAACACATATCTGATGCAAGGCCTGAAGCAGGGATCGCTGCTGCCACGTGGCAGTCTTTGCACTGCAAACAACCACAGAACGAACAGAGAGGAGGTAGATGACTGCAAACCTTCTCAAGACATTCAGGTGACAGCAAGTTATATGATTCCCTCATGAAGAGCTCTCGTATAAGCTGAATGACCGGTGCACTGACCTGCTGCTTGTACACTGAGCTCTGTCCCTTGCTGCTTTCATGGAGACGGTGCGGAGGGGAAGGCTGAAAGGCATTATGAGTGCAGCTGACCCCGCCTTGTGCTACTCACACACAGGGCCATGAAGAGAAGGATTCAGGGCTCAGAAGCATCTGCAGCAGAACTGTCCAAATGTGCCCAAACCCCCAAGTGTAGTGAGAGCGAGTGAAGCGTGCATTTAAGGTAGAGCGGGGAAAGGTTAGTTCGGTATCTTGTCCTGGAAAGGAGCTTCTCTAGGTTTAGTAACAGGTCACACATTGGTCACCAAGCAGATAACAGAAGTGATGAATGCATTGTATTGTAATTGGTTTTGTGTGTAGTGTTTACTACCCCTGAAAAGCTCTACACCGTGTGTAGCATGCTACTGAGGAGCTTAAGGCGAGTGATTACAGTCTGGTGAAAATAAACATACATTTTTTTATTTTTATACATTGCTAGCAACAAACAAAGCCACATATATAAATGCTAAAATGATTTTGGGTATTATTTGGGGAAAAGCTCCTTTATATCTTAATACTTGAGCTTTTTAAAAAATAACAAAAAACTTCAGAACTGCTGATTGACTGCAGTGGCAAGTCAGCCATAAGAAAGCCATCTTTCATGATTTCGAGGACCTGCTTATTTCAGAAAGTCCTCATTGTGTAAGGCAGAGGCATTGTGGACATAGGCAGGAAAAACAAACAGCATCCGTGTGCAGAAAGAAAACAAAACTCCCTGCTGGTCAGGGTTGTTGACTTTTTTTTGTTTTGAAGAAAAAAACGACTTTAAGGGTTTCTTTCTGCAAAGGAAATTGATAATGAAGACCGGCCAGGGCAGCTAGCTGGCATTTGAGTTTTGCTAAAAGTACAACCATTGTACCTTGTATGTCATAGTATGGGCATCTGTCTTTCAATGGAGGGTATAGCCTCCGTCAACCTGGAGGGCTGGCGGGCTCATCACATCAACTGTTTCAGAAATGTCCTTTATTGAAGTTTGCAATACTAGAAGTAAAACCTTTCAAAATACACTTTTCATGTAAGAGGCAACCATACACAGCACAAAAGGGGCCATGTTCGAATTGTATCGAAGTCTGTGAAATACTGTTTAGGGGGTTTCCAGAAAATAGAAACTCTTGGTCGTGAAAGGTTGGGTTTTGGGAATTAAAATGTTGTGATGATTCATTATGTTAGGTCTAAGCTGATTATTGCATACGGTCAGTCGGTCATATCATCCACCTTTCATTCCACCAGGCAGAACAGATCATTGAAATGATTGCACTAACAACAAAAATATATTATTGTTTCAATTCCAACCTTGACTCCTGTGATGTCTTCTTTAGGTGAAGAAGCTCTCCATGAATACCTCAAGACTAAAGCTGTAACAGTGGAGTACTAAGTCAACTCTCCAATATGCACATTGTCTTTCACAGACCATGATCGAGATCATTGAGATTTTTGCGCTTAACATGATCCCCGGGATTTTGTTACCTGAAAAAATGCAGCAGTGGTGAATCGGACTGCAGAATGGAGTGACAGTGAGTGCAGAGTGACAATGAGTGCAGAGTGACAGTGAGTGCAGAGTGACAGTGAGTGACAGTGAGTGCAGAGTGACAGTGAGTGCAGAGTGACTGAGTGCAGTGAGTGCAGAGTGCAGAGTGACAGTGAGTGACAGTGAGTGCAGAGTGACAGCGAGTGCAGAGTGACAGCGAGTGCAGAGTGACAGCGAGTGCAGAGTGACAGTGAGTGCAGAGTGACAGTGAGTGCAGAGTGACAGTGAGTGCAGAGTGACAGTGAGTGCAGAGTGACAGTGAGTGCAGAGAGACAGTGAGTGCAGAGTGACAGTGAGTGCAGAGTGACAGTGAGTGCAGAGAGACAGTGAGTGCAGAGAGACAGTGAGTGCAGTGAGTGCAGAGTGCAGTGAGTGCAGAGTGACAGTGAGTGCAGAGTGACAGTGAGTGACAGTGAGCGCAGAGTGACAGTGAGCGCAGAGTGACAGCGAGCGCAGTGACAGTGAGTGACAGTGAGTGCAGAGTGACAGTGAGTGCAGAGTGACAGTGAGTGACAGTGAGTGCAGAGTGACGAGTGACAGTGAGTGCAGAGTGACAGTGAGTGACAGTGAGTGCAGAGTGACGAGTGACAGTGAGTGCAGAGTGACAGTGAGTGCAGAGTGACAGTGAGTGCAGTGAGTGCAGTGACAGTGAGTGCATAGTGACAGTGAATGCATAGTGACAGTGAGTGACAGTGAGTGACAGTGAGCGCAGAGTGACAGTGAGTGACAGTGAGCGCAGAGTGACAGTGAGTGCAGAGTGACAGTGAGTGACAGTTAGTGCAGAGTGACAGTGAGTGCAGAGTGACAGTGAGTGACAGTGAGTGCAGAGTGACAGTGAGTGACAGTGAGCGCAGAGTGACAGTGAGCGCAGAGTGACAGTGAGTGCAGAGTGACAGTGAGTGCAGAGTGACAGTGAGTGACAGTGAGTGCAGAGTCACAGTGAGTGACAGTGAGTGCAGAGTCACAGTGAGTGACAGTGAGTGCAGAGTGACAGTGAGTGACAGTGAGCGCAGAGTGACAGTGAGTGACAGTGAGCGCAGAGTGACAGTGAGTGCAGAGTGATAGTGAGTGACAGTGAGTGCAGAGTGACAGTGAGTGCAGAGTGACAGTGAGTGACAGTGAGCGCAGAGTGACATTGAGTGACAGTGAGCGCAGAGTGACAGTGAGTGACAGTGAGTGCAGAGTGACAGTGAGTGCAGAGTGACAGTGAGTGCAGAGTGACAGTGAGTGCAGAGTGACAGTGAGTACAGAGTGACAGTGAGTGCAGAGTGACAGTGAGTGCAGAGTGACAGTGAGTGCAGAGTGACAGTGAGCGCAGAGTGACAGTGAGTGCAGAGTGACAGTGAGTGCAGAGAGTGCAGTGAGTGCAGTGACAGTGAGTGCATAGTGACAGTGAGTGCAGAGAGTGCAGTGACAGTGAGTGCAGAGTGACAGTGAGTGCAGAGTGACAGTGAGTGCAGAGTGACAGTGAGTGCAGAGTGACAGTGAGTGACATTGAGTGCAGAGTGACAATGAGTGCAGAGAGTGCAGAGTGACAGTGAGTGCAGCGTGACAGTGAGTGCAGAGTGACAGTGAGTGCAGAGTGACAGTGAGTACAGAGTGACAGTGAGTGCAGAGTGACAGTGAGTGCAGAGTGACAGTGAGTGCAGAGTGACAGTGAGTGCAGAGAGTGCAGAGTGACAGTGAGTGCAGCGTGACAGTGAGTGCAGAGTGACAGTGAGTGCAGAGTGACAGTGAGTACAGAGTGACAGTGAGTGCAGAGTGACAGTGAGTGCAGAGTGACAGTGAGTGCAGAGTGACAGTGAGTGCAGAGTGACAGTGAGTGCAGAGTGTGCAGAGTGCAGAGTGTGCAGAGTGACAGTAAGTGCAGAGTGACAGTGAGTGCAGAGTGACAGTGAGTGCAGAGTGACAGTGAGTGCAGAGTGACAGTGAGTGCAGTGAGTGCAGAGTGACAGTGAGTGCAGAGTGACAGTGCAGAGTGACAGTGAGTCACAGTGAGTGCAGAGTGACAGTGAGTGCAGAGTGACAGTGAGTGACAGTGAGTGCAGAGTGACAGTGAGTGCAGAGTGACAGTGAGTGACAGTGAGTGCAGAGTGACAGTGAGTGCAGAGTGACAGTGAGTGCAGAGTGACAGTGAGTGACAGTGAGTGACAGTGAGCGCAGAGTGACAGTGAGTGACAGTGAGTGCAGAGTGACAGTGAGTGCAGAGAGTGCAGAGTGACAGTGAGTGCAGAGTGACAGTGAGTGCAGAGAGTGCAGAGTGACAGTGAGTGCAGAGTGACAGTGAGTGCAGAGTGACAGTGAGTGCAGAGTGACAGCGAGTGCAGAGTGTGCAGAGTGCAGAGTATGCAGAGTGCAGTGAGTGCAGAGTGGCAGTGAGTGCAGAGTGACAGTGAGTGCCAGTGAGTGCAGAGTGACAGTGAGTGCAGTGACAGTGAGTGCAGAGTGACAGTGAGTGACAGTGAGTGACAGTGAGTGCAGAGTGTGCAGAGTGCAGAGTGTGCAGAGTGCAGTGAGTGCAGAGTGACAGTGAGTGCAGAGTGACAGTGAGTGCAGAGTGACAGTGAATGACAGTGAGTGACAGTGAGTGCAGAGTGACAGTGAGTGCAGAGTGACAGTGAGTGCAGAGAGTGCAGTGACAGTGAGTGCAGAGTGACAGTGAGTGCAGAGTGACAGAGTGTGCAGAGTGCAGAGTGCAGAGTGTGCAGAGTGGCAGTGAGTGCAGAGTGGCAGTGAGTGCAGAGTGGCAGTGAGTGCAGAGTGGCAGTGAGTGCAGAGTGGCAGTGAGTGCAGAGTGGCAGTGAGTGCAGAGTGACAGTGAGTGCAGAGTGACAGTGAGTGCAGTGAGTGCAGAGTGCAGTGAGTGCAGAGTGGCAGTGAGTGCAGAGTGACAGTGAGTGCAGAGTGCAGTGAGTGCGGAGTGACAGTGAGTGCAGAGTGACAGTGAGTGCAGAGTGACAGTGAGTGCAGAGTGACAGTGAGTGCAGAGTGACAGTGAGTGCAGAGTGACAGTGAGTGACAGTGAGCGCAGAGTGACAGTGAGTGACAGTGAGCGCAGAGTGACAGTGAGTGACAGTGAGCGCAGAGTGACAGTGAGTGACAGTGAGTGCAGAGTGACAGTGAGTGCAGAGTGCGCAGAGTGACAGTGAGTGCAGAGTGACAGTGAGTGCAGAGAGTGCAGAGTGACAGTGAGTGCAGAGTGACAGTGAGTGCAAAGTGACAGTGAGTGCAGAGTGTGCAGAGTGCAGAGTGTGCAGAGTGCAGTGAGTGCAGAGTGACAGTGAGTGACAGTGAGTGCAGAGTGACAGTGAGTGCAGAGTGACAGTGAGTGACAGTGAATGACAGTGAGTGACAGTGAGTGCAGAGTGACAGTGAGTGCAGAGTGACAGTGAGTGCAGAGAGTGCAGTGACAGTGAGTGCAGAGTGACAGTGAGTTCAGAGTGACAGTGAGTGCAGAGTGCAGAGTGTGCAGAGTGCAGAGTGTGCAGAGTGCAGAGTGTGCAGAGTGGCAGTGAGTGCAGAGTGGCAGTGAGTGCAGAGTGGCAGTGAGTGCAGAGTAGCAGTGAGTGCAGAGTGGCAGTGAGTGCAGAGTGGCAGTGAGTGCAGAGTGACAGTGAGTGCAGAGTGACAGTGAGTGCAGAGTGAAAGTGAGTGCAGAGTGACAGTGAGTGCAGAGTGACAGTGAGTGCAGAGTGACAGTGAGTGCAGAGTGAAAGTGAGTGCAGAGTGACAGTGAGTGCAGAGTGACAGTGAGTGCAGAGTGACAGTGAGTGCAGAGTGACAGTGAGTGCAGAGTGACAGTGAGTGCAGAGTGACTGCAGAGACAGTGTGTAAGGGTGCACATTGTGTGAGTGTGCAGAATGAGTGTGCAGGATAAACAGTGTGTGACTATGCAGGGTGACATTGGGAGTGTGCGGGTGAGCAGTGTGTGAATGTGTAGGGGCAGTGTGTGAGTGTGCAGAAAACACCACACACACATACACCACACACACATAACACACACACAAACCACACACCTCACTCTCTCACCACCACACACTCACCACTACACAGAAAACAAGACACACAACAACACACCCCCAGCCGTCAATGAATGCTTTCACCAGGCACAAACACCAACAACCATCAATGTACGCTTTCACCAAAAACAAACACGACCATGCATCAGTGCCGCTAAACACCCACGCAGACAACAATGTCAGTGCAACTTTCACTAAACACACACAAACACCAACAGCGGACAGTGCACCAGCCACTCTTTCAATTGGCACAATCATCAGCAGCTGTCAGTGCACATTACCATTTACAATGCCATTATCTCAAACTCAAACAAACCCGAGCCCTAATGCATTCCTAATGCTTGTTATGAATAGCCAGGACTAATTGAGTGTCATCGGCGTATGATGTTAATCCAATGCCAAATGACTTAATCACCCTCGCTAAGTCCGACACATAGATGTTAAAAAGCGTCGGACTTAGCGAGGAGCCCTGAGGAACTCCACAAGGCAAAGTGAAAACAGGCGAGTGATAACACCCCATTTTCACAGACTGTTCTCTGTCCGATAGAAAGGATGCTAGAAGAGTCTTGGCTTTGCCTTGGATGCCCATAGCAGCGACACGGTCGATCAAGATGTTGTGATCGACCGTGTCGAAAGCTGCAGACAGATCTAAAAGTATTAGGATTGCTGTACCGCCTTGGTCCATAATTATTCTGACCTCCTCGGCTGCTTTTATTAAGGCGGTCTCGGTACCGTGACCCTTTCTAAACCCAAATTGGGTATCATCTAATAGCTCGTTTTTGTCAATAAAGCTTGATAGTTGTAAATTAATTGCTTTCTCGAAAACCTTAGATGGATAGGGGAGCGAGGCGATAGGTCGATAGCTTTTTAACTCTGCTGGATTTAGTGTTGCTTTTTTTAGAAGGGGCTTCACGATGACTTTCTTCCAGATTTTAGGGTAGTCACCTGTCAGGAACATTGCATTGCAGATATTAGTTAGCACCGGAGCTGTCTGATCAGATACTAGTTTAAGGATGCGCGGGGGGCATGGGTCCGTGGGTGATCCTGATTTGACAGTGTTCATAATTTCCTCCATAGAAGCCTGAGAGAGTGAAGAGAACGCTTCCAGAGTTGGCCCGGTGGATATATGGGGAGCAACTGGGCCAGCTGTGACAGCAGAAGTTTTTTTGGTGAAATTGTTAAAAATATCTGTGACCTTTCCTTTAAAAAATTCCACAATTTCGTTGCAGAAAGCTTGAGATGGTTCTATGGAATCGGGAATCGTAGGGTTAGATACATTTTTTACCACCTGGAATAACTGTTT
Source organism: Lissotriton vulgaris (assembly GCF_964263255.1). Classification (NCBI taxonomy): domain Eukaryota; kingdom Metazoa; phylum Chordata; class Amphibia; order Caudata; family Salamandridae; genus Lissotriton; species Lissotriton vulgaris. Next base: position 1,864,837,068 of record NC_141693.1, on the reverse strand, counting down.
GCTCGAGTTTTGAGCTGATTCTATTTGTGTGGTGTAGAAATTACATTTTTCCTTAATGATAAGTTTTTTGTAGCTGTGCAAAGCTGTCTTGTATCTCTCTCTATCGTTGTTGTCGTAATTCCTACGCCAACGTCTCTCTAGGTTACGGCATCGTTGTCTCTCGAGCCTTAGTAGTTCGGAGAACCAAGGAGCAGAAGGTTTATTACGGTTAGGCTGCAGTTTTTTGACAGGTGCCACATAATCTAGTGCATTATTCAGCCAGCGCACATAGTTATTAGATGCTTCACATGGGTCATTTGAGTCTTTGAGTTTAGTGGATTTAAGTGTATTATTAAAAACAGGGTAGTCAATATTTTTCCAGTCACGACATTTGATTTCGAGAGCGTAAAATAGGCGTGCAGTTTTTGAGGTTCCTAACTAGTATAGAAAATTTCACTGCCGAGTGGTCAGTCCATGTGAGTGGAATCACAGTAGGTTGATTCATGAGTGAATTGTTTGTGAATAGCCCGTCCAAGGTGTGACCAGCTTGATGAGTGGCTGAGGAGACTCGTTGTTCTAGACCCGCAGCCAGAAAATCAGAGATAATCCTAATGGAATCTTTGTCAGCATGATTTTCTAGATGAAAGTTAAAATCACCCAGTATTGTATATTCTGTATTGGTGGCTACTGGTTCTAACAAAAGATTTAGAGCTTCCAAAAAAGATGTTCGTGAGGTGGGTGGTCGGTAAAGTAGGGTTCCTTTAAAGGTTTGAGTAGGAGAAAGAATAAAGGTGAAACCTAAAGCTTCCATAGAATCATGATTCAATAGCTCAGTTTTTAAAACTAGGCTGGCGCGATGTATGATAGCTAGACCACCTCCTCTTTTTCCAGAGGATCTATCTAATCGGGTCACATAATAGCCATCCGGGGTGGTTATGTTGAAATCTGGGCCAGATGCTAAATCTGCCCAGGTCTCTGTAATGAACAGGATGTCTAAGTTTTGAGTGGCTATAAGTTCGGCCACCTCTTCCCTGTGTTTTACGAGGGAGCGTGCGTTTATAAGGGCACAGTGTATATGTTTTTCTGCAATTAACGGAATCATAGGGGCAGCTAGATTAGAGTGAGGAGGAGTTGATTTAAAAGTGCAGTTTGGACATGGGTTAGTGGGCAAATTGCGCAATGAGTCTGCATTAAAAAGGGAGCAGCGTTTGTCATTGAGTGCCTTACCTATACTCAGAAGCTGTGTTCGAGTGTACGTTATTACCTTCGGTGTATTGTGGGAGTTACAAGGGCCAGGGGATTTAGCGCACAGCGTGGTCCCAGCGCGGACTGGCGCAGACTGGCACCCCTTTGGCACGGCTTCGGCGCGGTGTCGGCGCTCCCGCTGCGCTCGACCGCTGCGCTTCCAAGTGGCCATTTTTACACTCTAAGCCCCGCCCCCAGCTGGAACGCTAACTCCGTTCTGCTCGGGGAGGCGGCTCTGGAATTTTAAAGCTCACCCTGACCTCCACACAAACGGCACGAAGCCGCGATGGAACGGGGCTAGGGATACACAATGACGGTACTTTTCTGCATGTAATGTTAAAAGCGTTAAGGAAGACAATTATTATTCAATTGAGTCCGAGTCTAAAATACAGAAAAGCAAAATGCAATTTTAAAATAGCGACACACAGTGCTTCACAGCATGCAGAGGAGGAGCCACTCGCAATCTGCACGAGCTCTATAAACAAAACTGCCAAGGAGCTGCCACCGCCTTGTTAGTTGTCAGAGCCCCCCGTCTCGCTTAGATTTATACTCTAAGCCCCACCCCCAGCTGGAACGCTAACTCCGTTCTGCTCGGGGAGGCGGCTCTGGAATTCTAAAGCTCACCCTGCCCTCCACACAAACGGCACGAAGCCGCGATGGAACGGGGCTAGGGATACACAATGACCGTACTTTTCTGCATGTAATGTTAAAAGCGTTAAGGAAGACAATTATTATTCAATTGAGTCTGAGTCTAAAATACAGAAAAGCAAAATGCAATTTTAAAATAGCGACACACAGTGCTTCTCAGCGTGCAGAGGAGGAGCCCCTCGCAATCTGCACGAGCTCTATAAACAAAACTGCCAAGGAGCTGCCACCGCCTTGTTAGATCTCTCTTTGCCTTCTCAACCAATGGATCGAGATTTTCCTTCTTTATGCTAAAGTCTTAGTGTCCCTTCCTAAAAACGACATTGGGCGGATTAGGGTGTTATTCTCCAATCTACATAGGAAGGAGTCGATGTATATTGTGAACAATAGTGGTGAGCAGGGACACCCTTGCCTTGTCCCCCTTAAAATCTTAAATGACTCAGATAAGTCCCCTGCACTCTGGCCTTTGGTTTATTATATAAAGCCATGACTGCCTGTCTATATCTTGGCCCAATACCCACTCTGCATTGCTACCCCTAAGTATTGCCAGGAGACCCTATCCAGAAGAATCCAGCAGAATCAAAGCCATAGGGTCCCCTGACACCGGAGCTGCATCACAAAGAGCAAATACCCTTCGGGTGTGGTGTTGTGCCTCTCCTAGGGATAAACTCATGTTATCATCTGGAAACTACCTTGCTTATTATCTGGGACAGACAAGAGGCCAAGATTTTAGAGTAAACCTTAGAGTCCCTATTAATCAAAGTAAATATTCGATAAGATCCAAGTTCTCTTACTGACATATTTTTCTTGGGGAATACAACTATTTTAGCCAAGAGCTCAGTGGGCTGACTCCGTTGCCCATCTAAATAAACAAGCAAGTAAGACACTCTTTAAGTACTGGTGTAAATACTTTGCAAAACTCGGTGGGTATACTATCTGTACCTGTAGCTTTCAAAGTGGGGAGGCTACCCAAAGCAAGCACAATTTCTTCCCACGAAGGAGGCCCATTCAATAGCTCTTGTTCTTCGCTAAATTTATCTGAGGGAGCTGTATTCAAATAGTGCAGCATATTCACTTCCTCTCCCTCAATGTTATCTGCATAAAGATTTTGAGAATATTTTTGAAATGTCGCCCTGATACCTACTGGGCCAGAAACCGTCCCCAATCCTGGGTCTCTTATTTCCCGCACCTCCCTTTGAGCAATCTTCAACTTAGTTCTAGTAGCCAGATGATTTCCTATATGCTCACTTCATTCATACACTTTCTCTGTCCACACCGTGAGTTTGTCTGCTACTTTTCTTGTTGAAATTTAAAAAAATTGCTGTTTAGCAACAGCTACCCCCAGTTGAGCATCAGCTACATTATCTCCCTGCTGTGCAGCCATGACCAGTTTTCTTTTCTCTACTGCCAGTGCTGCATATAACTCACCCATTCTTTGTTTTTCCTTCTTCCCTCGGTTCTAAGTAAACTGCAGGTGCACCCCCGTAACCCTGCTGTCAATGAGTCTAAAACCACAAGGGCACTCTCTATATTTTCTTTCAAAAAGGTAGGTATCCATTTGTTCATAAGTGCACAGTGTTCTTCATTAATTAAAAGAATAATTTCAAAGCTCCAATAACTCCTTTTCTAGCGCATCCTCCGCTCTTTATTTATAGCACTAGGGGATTATGATAGGATATGACCCATGGGTAGCTTTCAATATCACATTCTTGTACAAAAGCATGAGAAACGAAAAGGAAATCTAAGCAGGCATGCGACTGATGGGGCAGAGAGAAAAATGTGAACCCATATATGGTGGGCCTCCTAACCCGCCATACTTCTGTCAGCCGGTGGTCTCTACAGAGCCCCCTTAAGGACTGAAACACTTAGGTTTCCTCCCAGTGTTTATATAATGATACTCCTGAGACCGATTCACAGGTAGATTATATTCAAACCCCCACATAGGTTGATAGATAAGGGCCAGAATGCCAGTTCATTCGAGTTCCAATCGAATAGCCTTGGTTCGTCTGTAATACACCCATAAGAAGAACATAAAGTAAATATTCTTAAAAGACCGAAATACCCCTTTGACCCACCACCCATGTACGCGCACCTGCCCCCCCAAATCCCGCAACCCCTCATCTAAATGTACATCCTTGGCCAAAAGCACCAAAAACCAAACATCCAACTTCAAAACAAGATACACAACCCCTTCAACCTCCTTCATGTGAACTCGGTTTTCAATCATGGACAAACAGAAAAGCGAAGGGAATAAAAGATATGTATGTTTCTATTCCCTTCAAAATCACTATCTCTATTTGCTAGGCCGAAAACCACCAAAAACCTAAACATCCAACCAAAACACCAGATACTCAACCCCTTCAACCTCCTTCATATGAACTCGGTTTGCAATCAAAGCCAAGCAGGACAACAACGGGAATAAAAGATATGTATGTTTGTAATCCTTTCATAATCAATATCTCTAATTGCTGGTGGCAGTGACAGACCCTTCGCCAAGCTCTTTGTAAGTATTCCTGGGCCAGTATCTCAGAAGTAAAACTAAGAGTACGCCCATTGTATATGACTTTTAGCCATACAGGGTTTTGAAGAAATACTTTCGCTCCGATTTTCTGAAATGGGCTATAAAGCTGTTGCTGCCACCACCACCTTTCTACAGTGGCATGCGCTAAATCGGGTCTAACAAAAATGGAAACCCCCTCATATTCTCTTTTTGCATTAGGACGGGCTAAATCATAAACTCCTTGTCGTAACAGGAAGTTCCCTAAGTAAACTAAAATAGCTTGGGGCCTCTCTAGTTCATTAGACGGACGTTTCTTCACCATTATGGGAAATCAGTGAGCACACTGGAGTTCTACATCCCGGTTCCAGTTGGTCTTTTCTGGGAATGTCCCTTTCAATAGAGTCACCATTTATGTTCTTATGTCCTTCCCCTCCACCCCTTACGGGAGCCCCAAAAATCTTAAATTATTCTTGCGTTGTCTGTTTTCTTGATCTTCTAACTTCCAAAGCACATCTGTCATTATTGCTTCTTGGGAAGATTTCTGCGTTCTCCATGTATTTATCTCTGTCTCTAGACACTCAGTCCACCCATCCACCAAAGTGATTCTTTGTCCAAACAGGTTTTGTTTACTTTTCTGACAGCTCTATACAGATTTTTGAAGCAAGGCAGGCAAAACGACTTTCACTGCGGGTTTCTACCTGCAGCTGTTTGATAGATTGGAGTATCACTGCCAGTGTTGTCTCTACCATAGATGGCCCGGTTGCTGCTCTCTCGGAAGCCTTGCTGCTTACATTCGGTTCTTTTTTTCCTCTAAGTATACAAGTTGAGTAGCTGAATATTCCCATCTCAGATTCTCCACGGAGGTTCCCTGAATACTCCAGCCCCAGCCCTCTCGGAAGCTCTTCTTTTCTTTCCTTTCTTTTACACAATTTGAGTTGGGTTAGAACTGCAAAGTTATCTGGAGCATTGTTAATAGAGGAATCAGAGACCAAGTTGTCTGTTGAGGACTAGGAGGTGCTATATGGTCAGATCCGAGTAATCGGACAGGGATAAAACTTCTCCCCTGCGTCAGGGGATGTAGCTAAATTATTTATTTCCCCACTGTTCAGCTTCCTACCCTATGCTATGACCATCAAAGCTCCTCAGTTAGTATGAATCACATTGCTCATATCACCTTTGGAATTTTTATTCCGAGCACAGAGGGTCGTATCCTGTAGTTCTCGCTCCTAAACCAGAACTCCCTCTTGTACTTTGCTGAGTATGCCTGCCCCTATGGCTTCTGTTGATCTTCTGAGGCTTGCCTTGGATCCCTTCTTCCTTCCTCCTCCTCAATCGTTATAGGAAGGGAGCTATTCTGAGAGACTTCCTCCCAGCTCATAGAGGATGTTTCCACCTTTCCTTCCCCTGCAGCGGAGTCATTATTAACAGTGCTTGCTCCCCCCATCTCAGATTTAGATTCTCTGTTACTGATTAGGGGAAACAGATTTGCAATCAGGGGCTGCAACGTCCAGGCATCCCCATTTAGCGAGCTCCTTACCGGCCTTAGTGTAGCCCTCTTGTTACTTACCCCCTTGATTAAAATGTTTCAGATTTTTCTTAAGCTAAGGCCTCCACTCCTTACTTCAAGGCCCCTTACTGGGTTTGCAATATGTAGTTGTAAGGGCGGCAGCTACACTTACGGGCACTGACCGTTTAACTAGATGGACCAGCGTTTTGTATTCCAGGCGGACCGCCAATTTCGGGAAGAAGAACCTGACCAGCCATGTAAAACACTGGGCTGCTTTAGTAACCGTGGTGAGTACGAAGCGGTGGAACACGCTTCGGTTACCGTGTCTCTGATAAACTCAGATTGATCCTCAACGTCCTCTCTCTAGGGTCTGCCCTCCAGCACTAGCTCCTTCACACATGCTACGTTCGGCAGCTAGCTGAGCAATGGAGGCAAGGCGGGGGAAGCGGCAGGCAACGCAGTGTATCACTCGGGTGCCATCCTGCTCCTTATGAAGACGTTTCTCAGTCAGGCCTGCCACACTCTGATCACAGCTTCATAGTGGCCGATGACAGCCTGGTGCAGAAACCTCACCCTTTATTGTGCCTGTGCTGGGGGTGTTCCAGTCTGAAGACAGCTAAAGGCTGTGGTTGGAGAGGGGCCTGAGAAAGACAACCGGAAAAAGGACCACCTCAAACCACTCTGAAGCTTGAAACAGTGGATCTACGTCCTCTGTCTGGAATATGTGTATAAAAGCAGGGCCTAATCCACCCCATTTAGTTCCAGTTCCAAGTCACATTAAACAAAACCATTAAAATAGGGTCCAAGGGATATATATTTTAAAGACCCACACCTGATTTTATCCCCAGCAACAACTGAATGTATAACACACGAAACACAGGGGGTCTAACAGCCAAATTGAGAGGCTACACTGTCGATACTGAGTCAATAAGATCTCAAAATATCTTCATCGCACACACATAACGTATTAATAAAAATAAAGGCTCACACTACATGCATAGAGGAGACCGATACATCATCGATTATTCGTAAATGGCTGATTAATCCACAACAAATTGTAAAGGGTTTCCATCAAATTAGACTCAATGATCAGTCCTATCATTTGGCCAAACCCATGTGCAAATGAGGCTGGTCCCCTGATCAGTGGGACACCTTATTGTTGTTTCAGGATTTGGTCCACCAAATGCACGAACCGTCCATGATGACTGATCTTTTGATGGTAAAGTAAAGAAAAATAGTGCAACAAACAAGAAGTGATTTAAAATAGGATGGAATGTCCTCCTTCTAAATACTTTATTCTGCGGACCAGACACGCCTCCTAATTAAAAAATAGAACAGTGCAAGAAGAACCAGTAACAAATATCTGTCTACATAAGGGCCAATATGTTTCTGCCCAACGGGTTTTTTAATCCCATGGCATTCGTCAGGGCCTCTGCTCGTATGATAGTTGCACTCCTACTAGTGGAATATAGAAATCACCACCATCACCAAAACAAATTATAATAAATCTGGTTGGAAACGGTACAACCTGTAGCAACCATGGACATTAACCCCCGGATTCACAATGGTTACTGTGAATTCTGTGAAGGAAAACGTTACATCATTAATACTGTATTAGATGCATCAGTCTCATGTGCATAGTGTGTCACCAAGCCCACCAATAATGTGTGTCAGTAAATTCATTTTTATGCTTACCCTTTATGGTAGGGCAACAGACCTCACCTCACCTGGACACTGCTCAGGTATTAAGAGGCCCCGCACTACAAAGATATAGGAAAAACAGAGGAATATGGCAAAGTGCTGTAAAAAATTGTTTTAAACTTTAAACCCTGCCTATATTCATTCCTATGAGCAAATGCCCTATATCTAGAGGCAAAACATATGAGGTAGGTCAACAACCCAAACCCAGTGTGCAAGATTTACTAAAGGTTGCAACATAGTATTGCTAAGAGTATAAGCATAAAAATGAATTTACTGACACACATTATTGGTGGGCTTGGTGACACACTATGCACATGAGACTGATGCATCTAATACAGTATTAATGATGTAACGTTTTCCTTCACAGAATTCACAGTAACCATTGTGAATCGGAGGGTTAATGTCCATGGTTGCTACAGGTTGTACCGTTTCCAACCAGTTTTATTATAATTTGTTTTGGTGATGGTGGTGATTTCTATATTCCACTAGTAGGAGTGCAACTATCTTCTTGCACTTTCTATTTTTTAATTAGGAGGCGTGTCTGGTCCGCAGAATAAAGTATTTAGAAGGAGGACATTCCATCCTATTTTAAATCACTTCTTGTTTGTTGCACTATTTTTCTTTACTTTACCATCAAAAGATCAGTCATCATGGACGGTTCGTGCATTTGGTGGACCAAATCCTGAAACAACAATAAGGTGCGAAGCTGAGTGTCCCACTGATCAGGGGACCAGCCTCATTTGCACATGGGTTTGGCCAAATGATAGGACTGATCATTGAGTCTAATTTGATGGAAACCCTTGACAATTTGTTGTAGATTAATCAGCCATTTACGAATAATCGATGATGTATCGGTCTCCTCTATGCATGTAGTGTGAGCCTTTATTTTTATTAATACGTTATGTGTGTGCGATGAAGATATTTTGAGATCTTGTTGACTCAGTATCGACAGTGTAGCCTCTCAATTTGCCAGTTCCAAGTCATTCATTACCAAGGTAGGGAGTGCTCTGCAAGTATTGAGAGGATTGCTTTGTGACCACAGCTGGTGTTTGCAAGACAGCCAGTCTCCAAGCCAAGAGGTTAGGGGACATCACCTGAAGTGTGCACTTTGTGCTGGAGGCGCTCAGGGTCAGCCTGGTTTCTCGTAGCCTGCCTGCCTTTAAGAGAAGGAAGGAGTCTGCCTGGCTGTTCAGGAAGAGAGAGTCTCCTTCGGACTAAGGAACACCTGGTGAAAGCAGATTGCCTGCGAGAGAAGTCAGGAGCATCCCATGATGCAGAGGGTCCCCCACTCTCTCAAAAATGTTCCTGGTGTTACCCCTGCAAGCCATGGCGACTCCATCCCCCTGAGCACCACTGCAAGTGTTGTGGTGAATGTATTAGCCAATCGGGGCTCCAACTGCTGTGGTGGTTTCATCAGCCCGATCATGGCTTTAACTATTGGGGTGACTGAGTTGGCTCAACCAGGCTGACAATCTGCTCTGGAAACTGTGATGTCTGGGGCAATAGATGTTTTGGCGTGGGCTGAGTAGCCCCGTTGGGTCTGTCTCCAATTCCTGCTCACTGCTCACCCCTGTACTGACAGAAGCAGTCCATGCTGAGCCACTTCACTGCCTCCACTCACGGCAGGCCTACGCCTGCAAGAGGATGGCAAGGCCACCAGTTCTGCACTTGATGAGAGAATGTGACTTAATAGATATCCACTAGTTAAGAACTTTTGAAACACATGAACTGAGCATGCATTTGGCTTGTGAGGCCCTATAAATTAGTCCCAGAGCTTGATTCCTGCTTTTACCCTAATTGCTGAGGGGAACCTGAAGAACCGGGTTTTAGAACCCAGCAGCACCAGGGGCACGCCCAAAGTCTTCGGGTTCACCTGTCTTAGAATACAGAGACACAGGATACCTCTCGGTGGCGTCAAAGATTGAGTTTATTGGCTGCAACCAGAAACAGAAGTCCACGAAGTACAACACGGGTAGATTCGTAGGAGACTGCTCAAATTCGTAAGTCGAGTCATCCTCTTTTATGCCAAAAATCACATTCTGGACAAACACCCACTATTTACAATTTGTCCAATCACAGGTAACATTGCAAAAGGTAGAGCATGACGACAAACCCACTTTTCAGTTGTCCGGCCCACCATTAATTACACGGGAAAGCCCAACATTCTTTCTTGCACAAGCCGGACAAACCCATAATAAAAGACCACAACCCATATCATAAATAGACCATAAAAGAAGGAACAAAAATAGATAAGAAGCAGGATAAGGGGTGTGTGCGCGTGCAATAAACTCAACAATGTCTTGTGCTTTGATCCTCAATCTCGATCAGCTACCGGGCAAGGAACTGGCTTAACAAGGTCAGCTTCAGGCAACGGGGTCACTTCACTCAGGTCATCTAGAAGTCACCTAAGGTGTACGTGTACTAAAGACTCGTTCGGCCGCAGTCATCGGCCTATGTGAAGGCAACCACAAAATTGCTGCCATACACGAAATGGAACCCAAGGTTCGGAACGAAATCCCTAAATACACAGTGATTCCTTCGGTCTAACATAGCGAAATCACTCGTACTTGCCGCACTCGCTAGTTTTGGTTCGCTACTATCAAATTCGTAACGAAACCATGACATTTATAAAACGGGTTCAGAATCCACAGAACCTCAAACCGTGTATCAAGGGTCTCTCGGCAGGGATTATCACAAGGGAAATCAGTGGGTGTAGATGCCACAAGGGAGAATCATAACCAGGATCACTGCCCTGTATACTGGACTGAATTGTTAAATCTCCCAGTACTACTGGGAGATTTAAAAGTACAGTCTTTTCTAAAAAGGCAAGAACAGGGCTGGACACTGAGGTTGATTGTTGAGTTCTAAGCTTGTGTGCCCCACATTTCCTTTCTTAGTATGTGACTGCTTGCCCTCATCACCATGAGAGTCCAGTGAACCCAGTGACAAAAAACCTCAACCACCATGGTTGGGTCCAGGTAGTCAAAGTCTAAACTGTGCCCTCCCCGGGCGTGGTTTCAAGGCATTTTCTGATTTGCCTATAAATTGAGCCCCTATCAATGTATCTGCATCAAATATGCCACTCACTTAGTGTAGTTAGCTGAGGTCCAGTCTGCCAAACTTAGTCATGAATGTAGAACAAAATTACATCAACATCTGCAGTTCAGTGCTTGTTACCAGTTTGCACAGGCTTCTTTACGGTTCTCAAGTCTGCTGTGTGTGCATGCCCTGGTAACGAGTACAACAAATATTTCAAACACACAACGGTGATGCCATCTCAGTTTGGACCCAGCTGTATGCAAATCAGTCTTGACCCTGCTCCAATAGAAAAAGTCAAGCCCGAATTGCCAGTAAGATACTTACATCTAAAATTTCCTTGTTTGCTTTTGGAGAAGTATTCTCTCGCAACACTTTGATGGCCACCGAGATTTTCACATTTTCTCCTTCGGGAATCCAAATACCCTAAAAAAGGAACAACATGTGAATACCTTCCTAGCAAGTCTTGTGTCCTACTCTTTTTATTCCCATCTTGTTTTCGCTGAAGTCCCAGCTATGTCTCTCAGGTCGTTCTCTTGATTGGGTTCTCCATTCCTAATTGTGTCACACATCTTCTCACAATCCACTCTGGCTGGGATACCCTCTACCTTCAACCAAATCAACTACTATGGTGTTTTCACTCCCTGCCTCATTACCCTCTTGGTGGACGTACACTCCTCTGGTCCTCTGCCCTCCTAATCCGCCTCCTTCAACCACGTACTTCTACTGCTTGAAGATCTTTTAACTCCATCTCCCCTCCTGCTGTTATTCACTCAATTTATCCTGCGCCTCAGCTTACCTGGTAGACAGTGCCAAAAGCTCCGGATCCCAGAATCTTAGTTTTCTTGAGCTCCGTCTCCTTCAAGATCTTCATCTGTGCCTGGTTTGGAACTGCCCCACTTGGGCTTACCGGCTCTACCAGCTTGAGAGAAAGCAAGAAAGCAGGAGATGAAAAAAAGATGTAAAAGTATTGATCAGAGCTATGCTCTATCCCTATCAATGGCTGTAACCTTAACTTGCCTAAGTCTCATTATTAAGTTTAACTGCAATGCTTGTTGTAACGAACAGTGTGCAAACGTTTTTTTAAATCAGAGAAATTCCAGATTTGTGCATTCTGTGCATTTGACAAAGCTCCGCGGGTTAGGTTTGCCGTCACCCATATGAAGATTTTCTGCCTATTACAGGATAAAGTTCACTATATTACGAGGCAATTTTCATTCTAATCAACTGCAGCCAAGATGGGAAATGCTTGCACCTTTTTCTTTCCCTTCAAGTTTACAGCTTGCAGCTGTTTTCTCTGCAAGTGTACATTCTGTGCCATTAACTACCACAACAGTTACTATTTTTACAGAAATGTGGGAAAGTCTTGTGAATGCAACTTTGTGAAGTTGTGTAAGGTTACCCAGAACTTCACAAAGGATGCAAAACAATAATTACACCTGCAAAAATAATTTGCAATGATAACATTAAAGTTGCGCTCTCCTGAGATGATGCATCACAGAGTGCCTGGTCACAGTGGGCAATGGACAACAATATTACAATGGAACTGTCTGAGTAGTACAATAAGATTATTAAATATGGGATCCATACCCATCCACTATCCTAAACAGGCTTTTCAAAATATGTTTATTCACTACAAATATGCCCATTCAGTAAGAAGCAAAGCTTGTTTTTCTCTATGAGTAATCAGTCCCTAAATCTTCCCTCTTGTTGATCCACATAGCTGTCTGTCAACTATGGTGTCCTTTAGGGCTCCTCATTCTCCCCCATTTTTTTACCATTTCTCTTGGCTCATCTTCCAACATTATAAAGAATTTTTGGGAATCAGCTGACAACACCCACCTTATTCTGAAAACCTGTTTTAAAATCCAAGAAGCAATGATAGGTTACCTTTTGGCTATTCTACCACAGATGAGTTTTAACTTTCTTAGACTCATTGGTTCCACAGCTGAACTTGAAGCATTCTCCCAGTCTTTGTATCTGTGGCTTCCCATTCTAGGGGATGCGCCTCCTCCAGCCGAAAAAGTTAAATGTCATGGCCTTTGGTGCAGTGCCCTCTGCCTGTTTCTCTCAAATGTGAATACTAGTTTGAATTTAAAAGAACTTCGCCCATTTATCCCTGGGCATTTGAAATTTCCTGCAGCTAATGCTGCCATCAATTCTGGATCAGATTTTTCCGGTTCAGTCTATGCCGGCATAAATTCTTCTTCTATTAATAGGCTGTAAGAGATCCAGAAAGGCCGTCTTGTCTACAATCAGCAGAAGTTTGAGAGGGTTTCTGATGCCCGGCAAACTCTGTACTAAGGCAAATTCAATTTAAAGTGCTTTGCTTGTGTTAGACAGCATTTTAGGAGTCTGTCACTTGGCACTTGATGCCTATAAATTCCCCTAATAGCACTCTTAGGTCCAATTATTTGGCTCTTCTTACTGTCCCACAAACTGCATGAGCTAGACTGAGAGGCCAAGACTGAGAGGTCAAGCACTCAGTACACGTGGATCAACTGGAATTCCCTTATCCTTCATCTTTGTCAACTGGAAAATGATTATTTATTTCAAAAAGCACTCAACACTCTCCTGTTCAGTTGAGTACCCTGGTACCTGATAACTTGCTTTAGTACCATTATGCCCTCGTGCAAATGTTTCGCACTCTATATGAGCCTCATTAATTAACATCTGTGACAAAAAGGAAAATGCTACTTACCAAGTATGCATCTGTTCTTGGCATATTAGCATAGATCGCCTTCTAGTGTTGGGTCCGGATGTTTGCACTTTGTTTTTGCTCCAAGAAGTCTTTGCAGTCACGAGGTAGCTGACTCCTCCTTTCGGTGATAGTGCGCGTGGATGAGCCGCGAGTAATGATTGAACTCGCGGTGAAAGCCGACGTGCCTGCTCCTACTGCCGGTGCCGGCAGTAGGAGCAGGCACCGCGGCTCATCCACGGTATCAACCGCACCGCGGCGACGGCCACCGAGCCTCCCGTCCTTAACTCTCTCCAGTTGGAACAATATCGTTATCAACGTTCGGCTCCACGCCGCCCACGGGTCCAGCAAACGGCACAACAGGAAGCCGTACAAATCCTGTTTCGAAGTAAATAACGGGCATCCAACCATTCAGCCCAAGGAGTTGACATCACCAATTTGCTTCACTTGTAAAGCCCCGGCGACGCCTTCAGCTTCACGACCCGATACCTCCACCAAGAGGCGATCTTAACTCAGGCAAAACCATTTACTTAAGTCCTGAAGATGATCCCCTTTATTAATTGAGTGAGGGATCGAAACGTCGACACCCATGAGTGGCCATACATGAAAATAATTTATATCTGTGGTTGTATGTACTACTCCAGGCGATACTGTCAATATTCTTGATTCATAACAGTACCCTGCCTGCTCTTTTCCTTTGCCTGAAAACACCCCTTTCACCCTTTTCTATTTTCCTTTTTCCTCCCGGTACGGCACAGGATTGTGTCTTACTACTGTTGTAGAAATGTATTACAACTAATTACCTTTTATCTGTTGATAAATAAATCCCTTGCCCGGCTGGACAAGGAAGTCAAGCATATAGCAGCCTATTGTGTTCTATATATAATAACTGTTTCATTTTCGAAAAGGCTAAGAACCCTTGTTCCCTAAAACTATGGTTCATAGCTACCCGCTGGGTCCCCCTTGTTTTCCTAAAAAACACTAATAAAATTAGCAGGAGAGGTGGAAAAGTGTAAGCAAATTTCCTGACCAATTCATCCATAGCGCATTGCCTTTGGACAGTGGGTGAGGATACCTGGACGCGAAGCTTGGTCATTTTGCATTGAGGTGTGTGGCGAAGAGATCTATTTCTGGGTAGCCCCACATCTGGAAGAATGGGAGGAGAACTTGAGGATGTAGTTCCCATTTGTGGATCTGTTGTCTTTGACGACTGAGCAGATCTGTAATCTGGTTGTTCACTCCTGGGAGGTGTTCTGCAAGAAGATATATCTTTTGGGGTATGGCCCATCTTCATATGCTTTGAGCGAGTTGTGAAAGCAGTAGAGCGTGTGTCCCCCCTGTTTATGTATGTAGTACATTGCTGTCATGTTGTCTGTATGCACTAGGACAGCTTTGCCTACTAGATGCAGTTGAAAAGCTTTTAATTCTAGAAAAATTGCTAGTAGCTCCAGATGGTTTATGTGGAGTTGTTTTTGTTGTAGGGTCCACATGCCTTGAATGGTGTTTTTGAAGATGAGCTATGTGTCTGCTGTTGGTACTATCTGTGGAATCGGGTTGATGAATGGCCGCCCCTTGGAAAGGTTTTGTGTATTCCACCACTGCAGAGAGCGATGGGTGCAGCCATCCACCAACACTAGATCTGTTAACTGGCCTTGAGCCTGGTTCCACCGATGTGATAAGCATTCTAGTAAGGGACGCATTTGAAGTTTTGCGTAAGGAACAATGAGAATGCAAGAAGCCATCATGCCAATCACTTGCATGAACACTCTAACATGTAGTGAGTGTTGAGGCTGAAATTATGATATCAGATTTTGCATGTTGCTTATCCTGACTGGGTTGGGGTATGCTAGAGCTTTGCAAGTGTCTATTGTGGCTCTTAGGTACTCTTACGTGTTGGACGCCTGAAGGTGAGACTTGCTGAGGTTTACAGTGAATCCCAAGTCGTGAAACAACTGATCTGCTTTGTGAGTGTGGCGTATGCAGTTGTGTTGTGATCTGGCTGTCATAAGACATTCGTCCAAGTAAGGGAAGATATGAATGTGCTGTCTTATTAAATAAGCTGCGACTACTGCCAGACACTTGGTGAAACTCTGGGTACTGTAGGTACCGCGAATGGGAGAACTTTGAATTGGTAATGTTGTCCATCCACCATAAACCAGAGAAATTTTCTGTGAGCCGGGTGGATGGAAATATGGAAGTAGGCGTCCTTTAAATCTAGGGTGGATAGAAAGTCGCCATGCTGAAGCAATGGGAGCACCTGTTGGAGGGGTGACCATGTGGAAGTTGTCTGACTGAATGTAGAGATTTAACTGTCTGACGTCTAGTATAGGCCTGGGAGAGCCGTCCTTTTTTGGAATTAAGAAATACAGGGAGTACACTCCGGTCCCTTGATGATGTAATGGGACTGGTTCTATTGCGTGTTTTGTAACAGAGAGAGGAACTGTAAGAGGCGTCCCCCGACAGGAGTGGAATGATCGGCAGGGGAAGTATGGGCGGCGTTACCTCTGCCTCTTCCCTTGTTATTATTTCCTCTGAATCCTCCTCGAAAATAACCTCTGTTACCCTTATAAGAGGAGGCATTCTCTGTGGACACCGTTTTGGAGCCACCCCCTATAAAAGCAGAGACGAAAGGAACCTCTGCTAGAAGGTAATTGTAAGGTCCCCATAGACTTTGCAGTTTCCGTGTATTTTTCATCTTTTCTAGGGAAGTATCGACAGCTGGCCCAAAAAGAAGTTCCTTATCAAAAGGTTGATTAAGTATGGACCACTGTACCTCCTGCTTGAATCCAGAGATTCTAAGCCAAGCATGTCTGCTCAATAGTATGCTAGTATTGATGGTACGAGATGCTGTGTCTGCCGCATCTAGTGCACATTTGATGGAAGTGTTAGTAAAGAGTTCCCTTCTTGAATGAGGTTGTTAGCTTTGATTTTATACTGATCTGGCAAATGTTGCATGAGTTTTTCCAATTCATCGTAGTCAACCCTATCGTAGTGTGCTAAGAGAGCCTGAGTATTAGCAATACGACAATGGTTAACCGCCTGCGAAGCCACTCTTTTGCCTGATGCATCAATGAGTTTAGACTCCTTATCAGGAGGAGGGGCGTCGCCTATGGTTTGAGAATTAGCTCTGTTGCGGGGGTTAGATACCACAAGAGAGTCTAAGGGCAACTGACCTTTTATATAAACAGGGTCTGTAGGAGCAGGCTTGTATTTCTTATCCACTCTAGGTGTGAGTATTCTGGATCTAACAGATCATCAGTGTGCTTTAACATGCCCTTGAGCATTGGTAAAGTATTAGTAGACCTTTGTGAGTGTGCTAGTGTCTCAACAAGGAAATCCTCTTCTAGAGGGTCTGTATGAAGCTCCACCCCGTGATACTGAGCAGCCCTGTTGATAAGCTAAACATAGCCAATGTTGTAGTCAGGTGGAGAGGGTCTGGAGGGATACTGGTCGGGATCATTGTCTTGATCTGGTTCCCAGAGATCAGTGTCTTGTGGTATGTTCTGATCTTGTGGTATATCGTTCTCTTCATCCCCATCCCCCTCATCTTCATCCTGTGTGTCAGGTGATATTGGAGGTGGTGGTGAATTTGATGGTGTAATGATTTCATTTGGGTTAGGAGGAGGAGAGGGAGGTATGCACAGGGGGAAGGGTTAGTATCCATGTCCTTTTTCTTCAGAGGTATATGGTAATCCTCTGAGAGATCCAGCTTCAGTTTTTTAGGAAGAGCGGCCAGGAAGGTTTCCAGTTTTAGGGTCAATAGTTAGTTTCCTTTGTTTTGGATTCAAAGGTGGGTCCTCGGGCTGAGGCTCTTTGGATGGAGTATCTTTTTCTTTTAGAGTTGATTTTGGCATCGAAAATTTGGGCTGAGAGTCTTTGAGTGTCGAATGTTTTGCATCAAGTGCTTGGTTTTAGTCGGTTTGGGCTCTGAAGCTTTTGGAGTGGAAGATTTTGGCTCTGAACTTTTCAGCGCGGAGGATCTCGGCTCCGAGCCTTCAGGTGTAGAGGATTTCGGCTCCAAAGCTTTCGGTTTAGACTATTTCAGCTCCGAAGCTTTAGGTTTGCAGGATTTTGGCTCAGAATCTTTAGATTTAGAGGATTTCGGCTCCGAGCTCATCAGTGTGGAAGGTGTCTTCGTTGCCGGCGGCAAGAAGACTGTTAAGAGCTTTGTCTTATGTTTCGGTGCCGAAGGTGTGGGTTCGGCACCAGAATGAGGCTGGCTCGAGCCGTAGCCAGAAGGCTTGTGTTTGTGTTTCAACTGGAGGGCGTGGCATCTGAAACTTTCTCTCAGTGCCGACCTAAGCCCGAGGGCGAAGTTGATACCGGAACCTTAGATTTTGTTTGAGTGGACACATGGGGATTTGTACTCACGGTACGTTGACCCGGAGTGATGTTCAGTTCTTCTTCCATGTCGGAGTCGGCTTCGGACACGGAGACCAGTTCTTCGTTCTCTGCTTCTACAACTGGACAATAAAAATCTGAATTTTCGCCGAAGATGTCCTGAATGGAGCTGCTTCCACGTAGCATCTTGTGTCGTTGAGCCCGACAATCACGAATTGTCTTTTTCAATCGGAATGATTGACACGCTTCACAGTCCTTTTCGTTGTGTTCCGGGGATAAGCAGAGTTTGCAAACCTTGTGCAAGTTGGTGCATGGAAATTCAGCACGACACCCAGGACATAGCTTAAATCGAGTCTGTTCCATCGACTGCTGGCGTGGTCGGCACGGGTAGGCCATACGGCCCGTCCCAAAGTTCACGATCAAAGGTTTTCTCAGTTTAAACGATACACGTCAAATGGGAAACCGCGCTCAAAAGACAATACCGTCGAGGGTAGAGGATTGCGTGTCGAAGAGATTCGTGAACGATACCGAACTGGAGTGCGACAATGCACATCCGAATCCGATGGGGGAAAAAACAATCTGGGGATGGAGTTGATGCCGATGCACACTATCACCGAAAGGAGGAGTCACCTACCTTGTGACTACAAAGACTTCTTCAAACAAAAACAAAGTGCAAACATCTGGACCCAACACTAGATGGTGATCTATGCTGAAGCATATGATCTACAGCTCAGATGCCTCGAACATGAAAAAACACAAGAGTAAGTCTGAGCGTTGGCATACATGTTAAGTGATCATTAATTGATGCCTCGCTGAGGGACCTTCCCTGTATGTATTCAGCATTTCATCTACAGTAGCACATGCTGCAAATCTTTCAATGCAAAAATCTACAAACCCAAGAACAGACTATGAGAGTATATACTATGAAAAAGCTTGAAGAAACAGCTAAAGAAACCTGTGGATTAAAAAGAACATCGCTGTGGGAACAGAGGAAATCAGAAAGCACTGTAACCTTTCATCGCACTCTACCATGAACGACATCACCATTTTCGCAAAGCCAACAAAAACACTGGCACCTATTACAAAATAACTTATGCATCTCAGACATTATCAACATCATTACAAATGGGCTTCAAACGAGCAAACAATCTTGAAGTGCCCTTATTTTCATTTTCTGTCTCTGTTCCTTACTTTCTTCTCCTCTGCTATATCTATTCCTCTTCTGCCTCTCCCTTCCTCCTTTACCTTTCTTCCATCTTTCTATTGTATTCTATGTTCCTTCTCTATCTGCATCCTGTTGAACCTTCTTAACATTCCATACCTTTACCCTCTTGTCTCACCTGTCCTCTCACTCTCGTGTTATCTCTGCTCTTTCACCTCCACACTTCTCTCTTGTTTTTAGCCCATTTCTTGGTGACCTACTTCTCCTCTCCGTATGTCTTGCCTCTTTCTTCATCTCAGACTAACTCTTTTCCATTTTTCTATCTCCCTTGTGCTCTTTCTGTATCTGCCCTCCGACTCTCTTGCCTCTCTTCCTCCTATTATTTCTCTCTGTTTCCCTCAGTCTCTTTTTGCTATTCTCCTAAATTTCTTTTTCTAATCCCCTCTATTCTTGCTGCTAATTAATTTCCATCTTGACATTCAATCAATCAATTAGGATTTATAAAGCCCGGCTAATCACCTGATAGGGTATACAGGCGCTTGCAGGTCCCGGACACTTATTCAGACAGTCAGGTCTTGAGGGCCATTCGGGATTTTGGAAGTGAGATGATGGCCTGGAGGTGGTGGGGAGGCTTTTCCAGGTCTTTGCTGCGATGTGGAAGAAGGAGCGTCCTCCACTTTTGCTTCGGTAGATGCGGGGGGTATGGCAAGTCAAAGTGAGGAGGAGCGTAGGCTTCTCGATGGTTGGTGGAAGTTTAGGCAGTGGTTAATGTAGGCAGGTCCTTGGTTGAGTTCAGAGATGAAAGGTGGGAGGTGGATCCTCTGGATTCTTCCAGTGGGAAGGAGGTGATCCATCAGACACAACCTCTTGGGTGCTGATGTGGTGGAGTCTTTCGATCTGTGTGTGTTGGGATAAGTTGTCGAGGGCTGCTAAGAGGTTAAGGGAGATCAAACCTGCTGTTTCTCCTCAGTCGAAGAGGGTTTGTATGTCGTCGGTGACTGCGATCAGGGCGGTTTTGGTGCTATCATTGTTGTGGAATCCAGATTAGGAGGCGTTGAGTAGCTGGTTCCTCTCCAGGTGGGTCATGAGGTGATTATTGATGATCTTTTCCAGTACTTTCTCTGGGAATGGGAGCAGGGAGATTGGCAGGTAATTTTTGAGTTTGCTGGGGTGAGAGGTTTTTTGAGTAGTGGTCTGACTACTATGTGTTTCACGGCATCGGGAAATGTTGCGGTGGTGATAGAGGTATTGAATAAGGTGGTGAGTTTCTGGCCGATCCTTTGGTTTCTGAGGTTGAAGATGTGGTGCGGGCATGGGTCTGTGGGATGGATTTCATGGTGGAGGTGGTGTCCTGGGTGGAGAGGATATTCCAGGTGGTCAATGTGTGGTTCATATCGGTTATGGTGGTGTTGAGGAAATCCGTGGGCGTGGGTTGGGGTTCAGAGTTTCAGTATATGGTTGTGATCTTGTCGTGGAAAAGGCGAGGTTGTCGCACAGCTCCTGTGAGGTTGTTTTCACTGGCAACCAGGTTGGAGAATTCCTTAACGATGCTGGAAAGTTTCTTGGTGTTGTTGGCACTGATTTCGATGCGTGCGGCAAGGGCTGTCTTCGTTGTTGCTCTCAGCAGGCGGTGGTAGAAGTTGAGGTAGGTCTTGAAGGCTGCCCTGTCGGAGGTGTCCCTGCTGGTGTGCCATCTCCTCATCAATTGTTTGCTTTCTTGCTTCGCTGTTCTGACCTGTCCCCAGGACATCCCCGTGCCGCACGGCCACCAGCTGTGTCTGTGCACCTCTCCTCGCTGCTGCCCGCAGTCTCCCGGAGTCTGCCTCGCTGATCCCTGCCCCTCTGCCATTTTTGGCGTGTGCGTTAACATTGTTGCCTGTCTCTTAATTGTATTTTAATTGTATTTTATTTTTGCCTCCTTTATTGTAACTGATTGTTGTTTTATACATTGTATTTCGTCCCTCTGTCCCCCTGTGCCTGCCCGCCCCGCTCCCCGCTTCCCGCCGCCGTCCAAGCGGCCACGCCCCCTTTTCGCTTGTGCCCTCCCCGCTCCCGCCTCCCAGCTGCTCCTCCCTCCCTCCCACTTGGCCATAAATGGCGGCCGCGCGGCGCAGGTGAGTGTGCCCTGTCCCCAGGACACCCCCGCGCCGCACGGCCACCAGCTGTGTCTGTGCACCTCTCCTCGCTGCTGCCCGCAGTCTCCCGGAATCTGCCTCGCTGATCCCTGCCCCTCCGCCGTTTTTGGCGTGTGCGTTAACATTGTTGCTTGTCTCTTAATTGTATTTTAATTGTATTTTATTTTTGCCTCCTTTATTGCCACTGACTGTTGTTTTATACATTGTATTTCGTCCCTCTGTCCCCCTGTGCCTGCCCGCCCCGCTCCCCGACGCCGTCCAAGCGGCCACGCCCCCTTTTCGCTTGTGCCCTCCCCGCTCCCGCCTCCCAGCTGCTCCTCCCTCCCTCCCACTTCGCCATAAATGGCGGCCGCGCGTACGCGCAGTGGTCAAGCGCAGCCGAAGGCGCGCCAAAGGCAAGCCCGTCTACGCCCGTCCACGCCTGTACCGCGCCCAGTGCCAGGATCCCTGGCCCCCACGATGCAAGACCAACCGACTGACCTACGACGCCGCCACCCTAAACGCACTCAATGCCGGCCGAAAGCCTCCCTGCTACCAAGCCACCCCGAGACGCACCCACAGACCCTTCACCTGTCAAGCCTGCCGATTCACCTGCACCCAGACCTGCACCGCACCCGACAAGCCGAGCACCGGCAGTAACCACCTAAAGTGCATCCTGCTGAACACCCGCTCCATCCACAGGCATGTCGTGGAACTCTGGGACCTGCTCGACGCAACGGCACCGGACGTCGCGTTCCTCACCGAAACCTGGATGAATGCCTCCTCAGCGTCCGACATCGCCATAGCCATCCCGGACGGATACAAGATCACCCGGAAGGATCGCGTCAACCAGACGGGAAGAGGCATCGCCATCGTATACAGGAACACCATCCGCATCTCGGCCAACTCCGACGAGACCTTCACCGCCGCCGAACACCTGCACTTCCAGATACACACTGACCACCCTCCGAGGCACCCTCATCTACAGACCCCCGGGACCACGCACACAATTCAGCGAAGACATCGCAGACTTCGTCAGCCCGCACGCCTTGCCCTCCACCGACTACATCCTCCTAGGGGACCTCAACTTCCACCTGGAGAAAAACAACGACAGAAACACCACCGCCCTGCTGGACAACCTCCCCAACCTCGGACTCAGGCCAACTGGTGAACACTCCCACCCACTACGCCGGCCACACGCTTGACCCCGTCTTCTCTTCCAGCAAGCACATCTCCTTCAGCCACGCCACCGGACTCCACTGGACCGACCACAGCTGCGTCCACTTCAGCTTAAAAAAAACTACGGCCCACCACCACCCGCAACAGGCTCCCCGCCGGAACTGGAGCAAGATCACCGCCGAGCAGCTCACCACCTCCCTCAGCCAGAACACTCCCACCAACACAATGGACCCCAACGAAGCAGCCAGCAACCTCACCAAGTGGCTGACCGCCTGCGCCGACGACATCGCACCATTAAAGACCCCCCCAACAGACCCGGCAGCAAGAAAACCCCCTGGTTCACCGACGAACTCAAGGAATCCAAGAAGAACTGCCCTCAAACTCGCCTTCCGCAAACACCATCAGCTGATCCACGCCACCAAGAAGTCGGCACTCAAAGAACGACTGGACAACAACGCCCACGACAGCAAGGAACTTTTCAACATCGTCAAAGAGTTCTCCAACCCCAGCGCCGGAAACAACGACATCTCTCCCTCGCAAGACCTCTGCAACTCACTCGCCGCGTTCTTCCACCGCAAGATCGCCAACATACACAACAGCTTCGACGCACAGACCACGCACCCTATCACCGAACCAACGCCCGCCACCACCACCCTCTGCAACTGGACCCCGATCAGCACCGAAGACACCACCCGCACGATGAACACCATCCACTCCGGATCACCAACCGACCCCTGCCCACACCACGTCTTCAACAAAGCCATCATCGCACCCCATCTCCGGGACATCATCAACTCCTCCTTCCACACCGCCACCTTCCCGGAGGGCTGGAAGCACGCTGAGCTGACCGCCCTCCTGAAGAAACCAACGGCGGACCCCACTGACCTCAAGAACTACCGTCCCATCTCGCTCCTTCCCTTTCCGGCCAAAGTCATCGAGAAGACCGTCAACAGACAGCTTGCCGCCTTCCTCGAAACGAACGGATCCCTCGACCCCTCGCAGTCCAGGTTCCGGGCCAACCAGAGCACCGAGACCACCCTAATCGCAGCCACCGACGACATCAGAACCCTGATCGACAACGGAGAAGCAGCGGCCCTCATCCTCTTGGACCTCTCTGCGGCGTTCGACACCGTCTGCCACCGCACCCTAGTGAAGCGCCTCAGCAACATCGGGATCCGAGAGAAAGCACTGGAGTGGATCATCTCGTTCCTCGCTGGAAGAACCCAGAGAGTCCGCCTCCCCCCGTTCAGATCCGAGGCCACCGAAGTCATCTGCGGCGTACCACAAGGATCTTCCCTCAGTCCAACCCTCTTCAACGTCTACATGAGCCCCCTCGCAGCCATCGCACGCCAACACAACCTCAACATCATCTCCTATGCCGACGACACCCAGCTGATCCTCTCCCTCACCAACGACCCCACCACCGCCAGAGCCAACCTACACGAAGGGATGAAAGACGTCGCCGACTGGATGAGGAACAGCCGCCTCAAACTGAACTCAGACAAGACGGAAGTCCTCATCCTGGGATCATCACCATCCGCCTGGGACAACTCCTGGTGGCCACCGGCCCCAAACCAACAAACCACGCACGCAACCTGGGCTTCATCCTGGACTCCTCCATGTCTATGACCAGACAAGTCAACGCCGTCTCATCTTCATGCTTCAACACCCTGCGCATGCTCCGCAAGACCTTC
The DNA here is from genome assembly GCF_964263255.1 of Lissotriton vulgaris. Lineage (NCBI taxonomy): Eukaryota > Metazoa > Chordata > Amphibia > Caudata > Salamandridae > Lissotriton > Lissotriton vulgaris. The sequence continues at coordinate 1,864,813,267 of NC_141693.1, read as the reverse complement.
AGATGGATCCCCACTGAAACCAGGAAGACCGTCACCCAGGCACTCGTCACCAGCCGCCTGGACTACGGGAACACCCTCTACGCCGGAACCACGGCCAAACTTCAAAAAAGACTCCAGCGCATCCAGAACGCCTCCGCACGACTCATCCTGGACATCCCCCGACACAGCCACATCACCGGACACCTGAAAGACCTGCACTGGCTCCCCGTCAGCAAGAGGATCACATTCAGACTTCTCACCCATGCACACAAGGCTCTCCACGACCTGGACCCCAAGTACCTCAACGACCGCATGACCTTCTACACGCCCACCCGCCAGCTACGTTCGACCAGCCACGCCCTCGCCACCGTACCACGCATCCGCAAAGCCACAGCCGGAGGAAGATCCTTCTCCTACCTGGCAGTGAAGACCTGGAACATCCTCCCCACCCACCTTCGGCGAACCCAGGACCATCTCTCCTTCAGAAAGCTGCTCAAGACCTGGCTGTTCGAGCAGTAGCGCTCCCCCCTCCCCCAGCGCCTTGAGACCCTCCCGGGTGAGTAGCGCGCTTTATAAATGCCGTGATTGATTGATTGAGTTCTTGGGTGTACCAGCAGGCCTTTTTGAAGGATTTTCTCTGGATGTTGCCTTTGATGGGGATGATGCTGTCTGTGCAATTGGTGACCCAGGCATTGACGTTTTTCACTCCCTGTTCGAGGATGGTGGCAGTAGCAGGGTTGAAGGTGTTGAGGGAGTTGGCCCAGCTGGTCTCCGTGATTTTGTTCAACCTCTGGTGGGGGGCATTGGTCCTCTTGGGGTTGTGGTGCGGGGGATGAAGATGCTGAAGTGGACGATGGAGTGATCGGTCCATTTGAGTTCTGTGACATGGCTATATTTGACGCGGTTGCTGGAGCAGAACATTTGATCAAGTGTGTGTCCTGCGATGTTTGTAGGGTCATGCACAATCTAGTTCAATCTGAAGCTGCTCTTACTGTTGAGGAGGTGTTCAGTGTTTTCGTCGGTGGGGTCGTCGATGTGGAAATTCAGGTCGCCGAGGAAGATATAGTCCTTGGAGTCTAAGCCTAGGGGCGCAAGGAAGTCTGCAATGGTGTGGCAGAAGCTGGAGCGCGGGCCTGGGGGTAGGTATGTGAGTGTGCCTCTGATGGTTGTCTTGTCGTCCGTGTGGAACTTAAAGTTGAGATGTTCCATAAGGGTGGTGATGTTGTTGGTGGTGGTGATACACTGTACAATCTCTTTGTAGATTATGGTTGTTGCCCCTCCAGGCTTATTGGTGCAGTCCTGGTGAGTGATATTATATCTGCTGGGTATCGCTGTGGCAATGTATAGGGCGGATGTGGGGTTGAGCCAGGTCTCAGTGAGAAAGATGCTGTCGGGTGTGAAGGTGGTGATGAGGTCCCATAATTCAGTGGAATGCTTGCATAGTGAGCGTGCATTGAGAAGGGTGCATGCGAGTTGGTGTTTTTGTTCAGGTGATGTCTGTGGGCTGGTCGGTGGGCTGGTGTATGTGCAGGGGCAGGTGAAGTGGCAGTGGTTGTAGGTGAAAGGTCCTACTGTGGTGCGTGAGTCAGCACGGTGGCAGTTTGTTGTGGCACCTGGCGGCATAGAGCTAGGCATTCGTGTATCTTCGGGAGGTCCATGAGTTGTGGCGCTTGGCACGGTCCAGGCGTGGACAGGCACAGACCGGCTTGCCTTTGTCACACCTTTGGTGGGTCCGCTGTGCAGTCGCGCTGCGGCCTGCTTTAAGTAGGCCCTCGGGTGGGCGACGCTTCTGTTGGTGGGAAGAATGGTGAGTGGAAAAACCCGGTCGGGAGTACCCCATCTGGAAAACCCGGGCAGCTGCGGTTTCACTGGATCAGTTTGGAACAAGCAGGAACTGGAAGCTACATGCAAGTGGCAAACTAGGTGTCAAATTTCCTAAAGTGAATAAAACTAATCATGTTTGCTGCCTACTTTGATTGTCCAGTATGCTGCAGGATGTCTTTTTATCTCCTTAAAAATTGAAAACTATTTTTGCAGAGAAGTAGCAATCCCCATACTAGGCATATATCAGGAACAGCATTTGCACACTATCCCCTGCCTATAGCTTTCTTTACTGAAATCTTTTTTTTTTTGCTCCGTAGCGCGGGGACACACTGGCCTCAGTGTAACCAGGCGCTTTATAAATTTAATTATTATTATTTCTTATCAAAATTAATTTTATTGAAGACTTTTAACTACTTAGCACTTTATTTTCAAAGTAAAAGCACTTAAAATACAATTCTTCATTATTAGGAGGATTAGGCTAAGTTAGGGTCAAGGTCAAAGTTTCATATAGGGCCAGTTTAGTTTACGGCATGTCTGTAATCAAGGTGTAGATAATAGTCTGGGTTAGTTTAAGATCAAATTTAGGGTAAGAGTGACAAAGCTTGGGCAGAGTTAGAGTTTAGTGTCAAAGTTAACTTTGGGTTAAGGTTAGATTATCACTAAGGTTATGCTGAAGTAAAAGGGTAGCCTCAAGGGACAGGGTCAAGCTTAGGCTCAGAGTCACAGTTAATGCTGGGGGTAGTCTTAGGGCTAGATTTGAGCTAGGACAAAACATTTATCCAAGGTTTGTTCACTGTAGGAGAACTAGAGTTAGATTAGGGTGAAAGGTAAAGGCTAGGCCAGGTTCAGGAGAAGGGCGACAGTAAAGGTTAGTATCTGAATAAGGGTAACGGTTAGTATCAAGGTTAGGTTATGTGAGGTTAAAGTCAAGCATGATTACCTTTAAAGCTACGTCAGGGTCAAGAGAAGGGTAAAAGTAAAGTTTAGGGTCCGATTAAGGGTCAGGGTCTAAGGCTCAAATAAGCAAAAGGTTTTTTGTAAAGTTAAGAAGTAGGGGCAGGATTAATAATGAGAGTTAGGTTTCAAGATATTACTAAAACAATATAATAATACTTTAGAGAAAGAATTAAAATATACTGTTGCAAAAGAGAGGAAAGCGACGTTGAAAAACAATATTGTTTTTGAAGGAAAAGATTTCTGAGCAATTATTTTTAACAAAACAGTCATTTCAATGCTAAGTATAGCAATTTCTGACTACCGTCCAGAAACTGTTAGCAATAAACAAACATGAAATGTAACTAGGAAACCATACTAAGAAAGAATGGTAGACCTCAGCGCAACCGTTCTTAAATTTCTCTGGTTTCTACACCCAAGTTTCGGCTCTAATCCTGTCCTGGTATTTAACATGTTCTGCCCATCATGGCCTCACCTCATTTTCTTGAAGAAGACGCTGCCTGGTGTGCTTCCTCTTCAGTTGATTCTTCCGTCTGAAGCAGATGACACCGAGAAGGATGAGAACAAGCAGCAGGAGCACTCCAACCACACAGGCCACAATGGAGTTGACCTGACTAAAACACAAGGGGAAGTGTCAGAGGTAGGGAATGGCTCCCGGCCGAGTATGGTGAGAGAAGAGTCAGAGGGACGCCACCATACAATGCAGCCTTGGGGGCTGATCTCTCTAACAATAGGGAGGAAGTTCAAGATTTAGGGAATGGATCCAGGGTGATGGGGAGCACAGAGAAACAGAAGCAAGCACGCAGCAAGGTGAAGAAGCACATTGCAAGAGGAGGAAGAGCAGGGTTTGGGTGCAAGCAAAGGGTGGAAGAAGTATACATGTTTTGCTGCAGATGCAAACAAAGGTAACATAGATGTTTTGGTCCCCAGTACTGGGTTATAAAGCACGCTATAGGCAGAATTAAGGTGATACAGGATTATTTTTTACCTGGGTTTTTGATCCACAGGACAGCCTAATTCATCCAGAACTGTGCACCTGAGACAGGGAGAGATGCAATGAAGCGTTATTCACTAGTAGTCCTCATTCTCCGCATGGGTATTTTCATTGATTTCATGAGCAATAAACCAATTACCCATATGCAGGATCCTGGAATACTTTTACTGTGCAGATTTTTTATATGAGAAAAGGTTATTCGCCCCCTTTTTTAAAATGAAAGAAATAACAAATGAGATTCAGCCAAAGTACCAGGTAGACATCCTAGAAAAAAATGGGTTATATCAACACTGCCTCAATTACATAAGGAAAATGATACCTACCAGTATGCATCTTTCTTGGCATGTAGAGCTGCAGAGTTACACACTATGCATAGATGGCCACCTAGTGTTGGGCCCGAATGTTTACAGTTTGTTTTTGTTGTAGAAAAGTCTTTGGAAGTCACGGGATAGGTGAGTCCTCGTTTGGATGATACTGTGCATGGGCATCGGCTCCATCCCCAGATTGTTTTTCGCCATTAGGGAAGTGATGGAGCTGTACAAGAGGTAGTGATGTCCATGTGATTTGTATCTAATTAAGATAATACTGGAGCAGATAAAGGTAGCCGGGGCGGCGGGGTTGGCATGTGTAACTCTGCAGCTCTACATTCCAAGAACAGATGCATACTGGTAAGTAGCATTTTCCGTTCGAGGCATATGAGCTGCAGATTACAAACTATGCATAGATTGTATAGCAGTACCCACCTTAGCGGCGACCACCCATATCTGTTGCAGTTGTTTGAAATAGAGTTTTTAGTACATCCTGGCCCACAGTGGCTTGTTGCTTAGTTTGCACATCTGCACAATAGTGTTTTGTGAATGTGTGCGGTGTAGACATGTAGCTGCTTTGCATATGTCATCTAAGGGAATGTTCCCTAAAAATGCCATAGAAGCCCCTAACTTTCTCGTAGAATGGGCTTTTGGAGGAATTGTTAACGTACGTTTGGCTTTCTGGTAACAAATTTGTATGCATTTGACAATCCACCTAGCAATTCCAGATTTTGAAATGGGGTTGCCTTTATGTGGTGGTGAAAAAGACACAAAAAGCTGTTTTGTTTTGCGAAAACTTTGTGTTCTTTCTATGTAATAAACTAGCGCTTTTTTGACATCTAGAGTGTGTAGAGCTCTCTTAGCGACTGTTTGTGGCTGCGAGAAGAATACGGGCAGCTCCACAGATTGATTTAGATGGAATGGTGAAATGACTTTTGGAAGGAATTTAGGATTAGTACGAAGAACCACTTTGTTATGATGCATTTGCAAGAGAGGTTCTTGAATGGTAAATGCTTGCAGTTCGCTTACACTTCTAAGAGAAGTAATGGCTACTAGGAAAGCTACTCTACAAGTTAGGAATTGCAATTCACATTTGTCTAAAGGTTCAAAGGGAGGCCCCATGAGACGGGTGAGAAAGATGTTTAAGTTCCACACTGCTGAAGGTGGTGTTCTGGGAGGGGTTATTCTTTTCAGCCCTTCCATGAAAGCTTTAATAGCTGGTACTCTAAAAAGAGATAGATGTTGTCTATTTTGTAAGTATGCTGCTATTGCAGCAAGGTGTACTCTGATAGACGTGTATGCTAAGTTACACTTTTGAAGGTGTAGGAGGTAGCCTATGATGTGTTGAATAGACACATCCAGGGGGTTTATGTGATTGTTTTGACAGTATATCACAAACCTTTTCCACTTAGCAGCATAATAGTGGGATGTCTAGCTTCTTTGACATCGTTCATACATTCTTGAGGAAGGTTAAGGTAACCAAACTCTATGACTTCAGGAGCCAGATAGCTAGGTTGAGCTGAGCTGGGTCCGGGTGTCTGATCTCTCCATGGTTCTGCGTTAATAGGCGTGGACATAGGCTTAGTTTTTGGTGTGGCACCACAGATAGTTGCAGCAGTGTGGTGTACCACGGTTGTCTGGCCCAAGTTGGAGAAACTAGAATGAGTGTTAGTGAATGTTGCTGTAGTTTGCATACCACTAATGGAAGTAGTGGGAGAGGAGGAAAAGCGTACGCAAATTGTCCAGACCAGTTCATCCATATCGCATTGCCTTTGGACAATGGGTGTGGGTATCTGGCGGCGAAGTTTGGGAATTTAGCATTTTTGTGGGTGGCGAAGACGTCTATCTGAGGTTGTCCCTACGTTTGGAAAAACGGTTGAAGAACTTGCAGATGAAGTTCACACTTGTGGATCTGCTGTGTCTGTCGACCTAGTAGATCTGCCATGGTGTTTTGTACTCCTGGGACATGCTGGGCTAAGAGGAAGATCTTTAGAGGTATTGTCCATCTCCATATCTGCTGTGCTAACTGAGAGATCTGCAGAGAGTGTGTCCCGCCTTGTTTGTTTATGTAGTACATCGCTATCATATTGTCTGTGCGGACTAAGACAGCTTTGCCTGACACTTGAGTTTGAAATGCTTTTAGGGCTAGAAACACAGCTAGCAACTCTAAGTGGTTGATGTGGAGTAACTTTTGTTGCGGTGTCCACCTGCCTTGCATGGTGTGATGCAGTAGGTGAGCTCCCCAGCTGGAGAGCGGCGCGTCCGCTGTCATGATTATTTGGGGAACTGGCTCTAGGAACGGTCGGCCGTTTGAAAGGTTTTTTGTGCTCCACCATAGCAGAGAGCGATGAGTCCGACTGTCTACCACCACTAGGTCTGTTAATTGACCATGAGCCTGGTTCCACTGTCTTGCTAGGCACTCTTGAAGTGGATGCATTTGCAGTCTTGCGTGAGGTACTATAAATATGCAAGATGCCATCATTCCTATGTGTTGCATGAACACTTGAGCTGGAAGCGAGTGTTCTGGTTTGAATTTTGTTAGGAGCGTTTGTACACTTGTTATCCTGGCTGTAGAGGGATAAGCTAGTGCTAATTGGGTGTTTATTGTAGTGCCGAGGTATTGTTGTGTGTGCGAGGGTAGCAGATGTGACTTGTTGTGATTTACTGTGAATTCCAAGTTGTGGAGTAATAGAATTGTGGTGTGTGTGTTGTACACACTGGTCGTATGAGCTGGCTTTTATGAGCCAGTCGTCCAGATATGGGAAGACGTGAATCAGCTGTCTTCTTAAGTGTGCTGCTACGACTGGTAAGCATGTGGTAAACACTCTTGGTGCTGTTGTGACTCCGAATGGGAGCACTTTGAACTGGTAGTGCTGCCCGTCTAGCACAAATCTGAGATATTTTCTGTGCGCTGTGTAGATGGGAATGTGGAAGTAGGCGTCCTTGAGATCTAGAGTGACAAGGAAGTCGTTTTATAACAGGAGCAGAAGGACTTGTTGAAGTGTGACCATATGAAAATGTTCTGACTGTATGTAAATGTTTAGAGGTCTGAGGTCTAGAATAGGCCTCAGAGATCCGTCCTTCTTTGGAATTAAGAAATATAGGGAGTATACTCCCTTGTTGTGCTGATGCTTTGGAACTGTTTCTATTGCATTTTTTCTGTAGGAGAGATACCACTTCCTGTCTGAGCAGTGTCAAATGTTCTTGTGACATTGGACACTGTCTTGTCTGGGTGGTATGTTTGGGGTGGTGGATGTTAGTTCTAGACAGTAACCTGACTGGATTATTTGAAGCACCCACCTGTCTGATGTGATATTTTCCCAGGCTGGTAGATATTGCTGTAGTCTTCCCCCGACCGGAATGGAATGGGGCGGGGGAAGGGGAGGGGAGTCATTGGGTAGGGGTGGAGGCAGAGCGGGAATTGTTGGTCTTGCCTCTGCCCTTGTTGTTGTTACCTCTGTAACCACCCCTTTGGTAGCCCTTACTATATGTAGATTGTGTGGGGGCTTTATAGGAGGTGGAAGGTGTGTCTGAAGCGTATCCTCTGTTGGTACCTCTATAGGATGAGCGTCGAAATGAACGTCTGGGAGCCTGCGACTGCAAGGCTCCCATAGATTTTGCTGTGTCTGTATACTCCTTCATTTTTTCCAGGGATACATCTACGTTGGGTCCGAATAAGTGTTGCTCATCAAAGGGTTGATTGAGTATAGCACTCTGGACTTCAGGTTTAAAACCTGATATGCGTAGCCACGCATGTCTACGCAGCAAAACACTTGTGTTAACTGTTCTGGAGGCAGTGTCTGCTGCGTCAAGTGCACAACGAATTGAGGTGTTGGTAATATTTTTCCCTTCTTGGATAAGCTCATTAGCTCTATCTTTGTACTTATCAGGGAGGTGCTGCATCAGTGACTCTAGTTCATCATAGTGTGCTCTGTCGTAACGTGCCGATAATGCTTGTGTATTGGCGATACGCCACATGTTTGCTGCTTGGGAGGCAGTTCTCTATCCTGACGCATCAAGGAGTTTAGACTCTTTGTCAGGTGGGGGAGCCTCACCTGACGTTTGTGAGTTAGCCCTTTTGCATGCGTTTGAAACTGCAAGCGAGTCTAGGGGAACTGGGCCTTTAATATATGCTGGATCTGAAGGTTAGATCCAGCATATATTAAATAGAGAATTTCTTCTTTATTCGTGGGTTAATGACCCGAGTTCTAACTGGGTCTTTGAAAACCTCAGGGGTGTGTTTAATAACTCCTTTGAGCATGGGTAAAATGGATGAAGATCTTTGTGCATTGTCAAATGTATCTAGTAGGAAGTCTTCCTCTACTGTGTCTGTATGCATATCCACCCCATGATACTGCGCAGCTCTGTGTACCAACTGATTAAAGCCCATAGTGTCTTCTGGTGGGAAGGCCTCGAGGGGTATATGTCATCTTGAGGGACATTTGGAACGTCTGGTGTGTTATAATCATTCCATGGGTCAGGTGAGCCTTGGGGAATAGATGATTCATCTACTTTTACCCCCTATGTCATCAGAGCTATCATCCCCATTATCATCATGTTGTATGATAGAGTGTGTAGGGGAATGTGGTAATGGCATAGGTGGAGGAGAAGGGGAAGGCACTCTTAGCGGGGAAGTAGCCATGTCCTTCTTCTTTGGAGGAGGAGCTGGTGCTGGTGTTTCTAGTGGTCGTTTCTTTGAACTTAAAGTTAGTCGACCAGTAGTTGGATCTTTCACCAAAGTCTTTTGTGCAGGGTCTGGGTGAAATAAGTCCCCTGCAGAAGTGTGATCTTTCGGTGCGGAGGAAGGTTTTGGCACCGAAGGAGCTTCTTTTGGTTCTTTGGTAATGTCTTTTACAGGAGAAGCTGGGATTTTTTTCGGCTCCGAATCTTTTTTCGGCTCCGACAACTTTTTCGGTGCCGATGAAGGTTTCGGATCGGGCTGTTTCTTTGGATCCGAAGCTTTGCTCGGCTCCGATTTTGGTTTCGGTGCCGAGGTAGTAACTGTTTGTTTCGGTGCAGATGGTTTTGATGTGGGCGTGGCAACCGATGGTGTCTTTTTTGGTGCCGGTAGGTGTGCGTCAGCACCGTGTGGAGGTTGACTCGAGCCCGAGTCGCCTGAAGGCTTTGTTAGCTTCTTAGCCAGGCCCGAAGGTGGGGCAGTAGAAGCAGTGTCTCGGTGTGTACCCGAGCCTGAGGGCGAGGGTGTGACCGGAGCCTTTCTGGGGTCTGTCAAGGAAGGGTCGGGGTCGACGGTCTTATTTACGACCCGCTGCGCTGGAGTGACTTCCTCGACATCGGAATCATCTGCCTTGGAGTTGCTGTTGACGCCATGTTGTTCTGGGACGTCGACGCCTTCATCGAAGATGTCGTCTGGAATCGGAGCTGAAGATCGAGCCATTGTTCTCCGAGCTCTTCGGTCCCGGATCGTCTTCTTGGAGCGGAAGGAGGCACAAGCAGAACAGTCTCTGGCCTCTTGCTCCGGGGAGAGGCATAGGTTACACACCTCATGAAGGTCGGTGTGGGGAAACTTCAACCCAAATTGAGGACAGTTTTTAAATGGCGTCCTTTCCATGAGCTTGATTCGAGGCCTAGTTGGGCCCGAAGGCCTTCGACGACGACCGGAATCGAAGTCCTCGATGTTGATAGAGTAGCGTCGACTGCAAATGCGTTCTAAACTGAATTCTGGTGAGGATTGTGCGCCGGCGGAAATCGGTTCCAACACGGAGCGCTGGAAACACATCTGAGCCTGGTGGCGGAAAAACAGTATCTGGGGATGGAGCCGATGACCATGCGCAGTATCATCCAAAGGAGGAGTCACCTATCCCGTGACTTTTCTGCAACAAAACCAAACTGCAAACATCCGGCCCCAACACTAGGTGGCCATCTATGCATAGTGTGTAATCTACAGCTCATATGCCTCGAACAAATATTTAGTCTCTTGTAAACGTGCACTAGGATCTTTGACAGGATTGGGAATATTCAGTGATGATTCATTTCAATGAACAACTAATGAAGAGCATTATCATATGATAGGGAAACGCCTGCTGCCTCTTTGCTCTTACGTACGAGTGTGTGCAGTTTGTAGGACAAAGCTGACAAATGCCGTCTTCATCAGGGTATTTCCAGAAGGGCACGTAGGTGTCTCCTTTGATTCCACTAGGGCATGTCTCCACACAGTCAGACCCATCTTTATAATGAGCACAAGAAATGCACTGACTGGCGCCCTGTAAAAAGAAATGACAACATATGACCTGCCCTTTTTCCACATAACCTACAGAATATGTTGGTACAACAATTAACATGTGCCTTGCACAAGCATACTCTGGAACAGTATGAACCTAAAAGCAGCAGCTCAACCCTAAGCTGAATAACCACAGGGTGAAAGGAACATTTTACTTACCCTGTAAGCATCTGTTCATAGCGTGTAGTGCTGTAGATTCACATGCTTTGAATACACCTGTAAAGTAGTGTTAGACTCAGACATTACAAGTTGTTTTTCTTTAAAAAAGCTTTAAGTAAAGAGATGTCGTGTTACTCTACCTTTAGTGTTACAGTAGCAGAGGCACAGACTGTACCCTTTGACTGTTTTTCGCTCAGCGGGTGAAAGGTGTAAGTGAAGTATAGAGAATAGTAGGTATGCGTACTAAATTATTTTTTTAGGAATATATGTGTATTTATTGTAAGAAACGTACTATGCACACATTTATTTCTGATAGAACTTGTAGCCTTGCAGTCTGCACCGTTAGTTCCAGAGACGCACAATTCAGAACACAATGCATTTTTTTGTGCTAGTTGGAGGCAACTCCTCTGCTTCAGTCTAATTAAAACATTGTTCTGCACCTGTGGCACAGTGCGATAGGCTTACCGTATTATTGTAAAAATTGTTTCCATGCTGAAGTCGGTGAGAGGTTCACTTCCCGCCGCAATCATCCTGGAATTCTGATACCATTGTGAGCTGTGACTGACATGTAGTCCTGCTGTCCCGACCTTCAACCAGAGAAGGGAGTCTCCGTATAAGTGGCATAGCTGGCACTCTGGCTGCCGTATTGAAGAGCGAGGGGAGGAGGGCAGAAGGGGTTAGAGGGGGGGCGAGAATCCTCTGATTGTACACCACGACTAGCTGCATTGAAGAGTGTGGCGGGTTTGCTGGTGGCGGTTGGTAAGAAGAGCGGGGGAGGCCACTGCCCCCAAAATATGTGCCGCCCTCTCCTTGCTAGGCCACTGCTCTGTAGTATGAAGTTTTGTTGTTCTAAATACACAGTCCTACTAGATTCGTAGGAACCGCATAACATGGAGTTACCAACGTTCTAGGTCTGTTACCTATTTAATAGGTCTCATGAGTAGTTTACTTGCATATGCCCAAAGCTCCTTTATTACCATTATACAGAGACGTCCATGGTGATAAGGGTTGATCCTCCTTCAGCTTAATAGGAAGCACCTATTTATGTCTGTAGGTTAATCAAGCTAGATTATTTAAAAGTAATGTCCCCTATAGTGTTTTCCTTTCTTTGAATTCCATTTATTAATTATGGCACCAACTGTAGTTTTTCCTGTTAATTGCAGGCAAGCAGTATATGCACACTTAACTAGACCTGGTCCGCCATTGGCGGAGGAGAAGATTCCTTTGTGGTTGAGGCACATGAACCATACAGATGTGACATTTTTTATTTCTGGGTTGCTTTTCCTGCAGTCGATGTCAATAGGCTCACATTTCACACATACACTGAAACAGCAGTTTTGGCTGCATATAAACCTTATGAATATTTAGAAACGCCTTTAACATACCAGGGACATACTGAATGATCCCAAGGCACCCTCCCACACACTGTAGACAATGTCAGACTGGGTCCTCTCAGTAATGATGGGGCAACCTGGTCCATCTTGGCAGACTATAGCCCTTTTCTTAATCCACAGTGTGACACGCTTGCTCTTTTTAACCATTTGGTCGACATCTGATGCAGTATGTTCTGCGTACATTAACTACTGCTCCAGCAAGGGTTCCTCAAACTGGACAGGCCCAGTCAGCTTTTCCTGCCATTACTCCAATTACCATTAATGCCATTACGGATAAAGTCCCTAAGAAGTGAGATGAAATTCTGCTTTGGACTGTTCAAAAAACAAATAGCTTGAGGCAGTGCTTCCCCATATGGAACCCCATGATACATTTTTAATTCTCATAATGCGTCTTCCACTTGGTATGGTACCCTTTGTGAAGGAGTGTAATACGTGGGGTACTGCTTTTGCAGCATTCAATACCATCACCCACAGTACTCCGTCCATTGCTGTTTTACCTTAAGTCCTTAAACAGATTCAGGCTGACATGAAGCAGCCCCTACCCTGGACTTGGGAATGAAACTCATTGGCAACTTTGCTACAGTGTCTCTATTATTTTAAGCAATTTTAAAGGCGAGGCAGCTTCTCTCGCAATACGCTGTTGTGACAGTTCTACTAGCAGACTGTGAGCATCTTAAACTAATTTTTGAAACCTATACATCTATAGGTCGTGACAGTTTCGGAACCAGTCCTAATAAACCATAGACTAAAGCAAATCCAAATAGACACCTGAGTATTCCAAAAACACTGGGATTAAAATATAAATAAAGCAAAAACAAAACAAAGGATCAGATCTCTGCAACCGGAGTCTTCTGAAAAACTTTATAATCTACCTACCCATGATACCCTTAAACAGCCTGCTAGGTATCAGTATTCTGATACACGTCTTTCTCGTTCCCTTCAGAACTCTGCAGACTGATGGTCACAGAGGGGGGGTGGAGAGGTGACCACAGACAGGAGAGCATGTGGAAACGGACTCACAGAGCTCCTCTGACTTTATCATAAAGAAGGAAGAGAAACTTCCACAACAAAAATACAATTCAAAAAGAAGAAAGTGGTTGGAATTTCCACTAAATATGCCACAAATACTCAGAACTCCTCTTTGGAACAAGTTGTGGGCGAGAACCCTATTCGACAGCGCAGCAGAGGTCACCATAGTTCACTAGACTCTTCAAGAGTATCTTGTGGTGAGACAAACTAATGACTACGTACAAGTAAAAGTACGAGTTACTTACCTTCGGTAGCGATGTTTATGGTAGAGACATTGTCTAGCCGCAGATTCCTTAACTTAGAATATCCCTAGGCGTCGGACTGGATCCGGAATATTTTTGCAGCAGCACCTCTGGAGCCAGGGGAAAGCGCCACACGACCCCGCCCAGACGTCGTCCATGTACGTGACGTCAGTGAGGTCATACAAGTCCCTCCCGGCGCGCTGACGTCAGTTTTCCTCTGAGAAACTTACCGCGGCACAATACGGAGCCACCAACAAAAAACTGTGAAAGTATGAGAACAGTGTGCGAGGGATGAAAAATCAGTGAATGAAGAAGGAGGATGGTGGAAGACACCATCGTAAAAGACAGAATTAGTCACTGCCTACATATGAGTGGAGAAAGAGCCCTGCAGCTAAGCGAAGACCCTTCCCCGAATGCAACAGGGAAGAACATCTCAACAGACAGAAATAGACTGATAGTACCATATAGAACTGTGTCGACAAGTAAGAAGGGAACACAGAAAGAATAACAGTCCACCATAGGAAGGTATGAAAAGACTGGCCTTTTCCCTGTAATAACGGAGGATGAAAACAGAGCACAATAGACCCTCAAAAAGAGGATGACCACAAGGAGACCAGGACCTCGAGTTAGTAGAGAAGACAAAAGGAAGGGAAGGTAACTGGAGAGGAAAACAAATATCCTCGTGAAACAAAAGGCACCATATCACAGGAAATAAGCCCCTCAGCAGAAGTTAACGGTATATGGAAACACTCAGGGGAGTGCAACAATATGAATTCCCTTGAGAGATAACCCAATGGCAACTGAAGAGGCCAGTGGAGAACACCACTAGACATGGTCCTCGCAGAACGGGGAGGCTGGGTGGGCGTTAAGGAATCTGCGGCTAGACAACGTCTCTACCAGATACATCGCTACCGAAGGTAAGTAACTCGTACATCTGATAGAGACATCTATCCGCAGATTCCTTAACTTAGAATACATACCAGAGCCATACCCCAAAAGGGAGGTGGGTCTGCGACAGAATAAAAGAAAGAGCCAAGCATCCGATCTGGCAACAGAGTGACGGAGAAGGGGGGGGTATGTGGCGGACAGCCAGTCAGCAATCTAAGCAGCTCAAAAGAACAGAAATAACGGGATATCCTAAAAATGCCAGAATGGCACTATACCATACCCCTATAAAAAAATGACAGGTAGAACATCATGAGCCCTATACCAGAGCGAGGAAGAAAGACCACTCTCCGCTTAATGGCGCACGAGGTGTACACCGACCCAAGCTTGAAATGAACTTGAAGAGATGCAACCTGAGCCTAATAGACTAGCCTATAGAAGGAAGTCGAGGGAGCCGGTGTAAAAAGCCCAAGGGCAAGAGCTAGAACCTGAGCAATGCTTTGGGGATAGCCGGCGGGACAAGAAACACGTCAAGTGCACACCCAACCCCAAAAAGGGGAATTAGGAACAATTAGCATCAGTTCTGAACCAGCTGAAACAGGTAGAAACATGCAGCAGGCAAACGGCCATAGAGACCTTAAAGTGGCCTACACAAGAAGTATGAGAGTGGCCGACCGGGCAGTATGAAACCAAAGTGAGAAACAACCCACAATATAGACTTGCAGGCAGAGCCAATGACCACTACCATTGGAAAAACTGCCCTGCAGGCGTATCGCTAACAAGGGCAGTTGATAATTTGGAAAAAGGCATATCCGAAGGAAGTGGCCAAAAACAACAAATTAACGAAAGGTGATAAGAGTCTCAGAATTATTATTATTATTAAATGGGTTTTATTAAGCGCAGACTACCCGGTGGCCTCGTAGCGCTGAATGTGACTGGGGGGCAAGTGAGGGTAGTGTGATTTACGTGAAAAGGATGGTTTTTAATTCCTTCCGGAATTTTAGGAGATTAGGTTCACCGCGCAGGGAGACTGGCAGAGAATTCCATGCCTTGGCCGCATTCTAGGAAAAGGAGCGACCCCCCCCATCTGGCACGTTTGACTTTGTTCTCAGTGGCCAGAAAGGCTGTACTGGAGCGCAGGGACCTGCGGGGGAGATATGGAGTAGCCAGCGAGCAGATCATTGCTGGCGCTTCCTTCCACATAGCCCTGTGCATAAAGCACATTGATTTAAACAGTATTCTAGCCTTGATGGGTAGCCAGTGGAGTCTTTTTAGAGCAGCAGTCCCTGAGTCCCGCCTGTTGAGGCCCAGCAGGAGGCGGGCTGCTGCGTTTTGCGTGACCTGGAGCTCCTTTGTTGTAGTGGCCGGAGCCCCTAGGTACAATGCATTCCCGTAATCTAAACGGGACAGAATAATGGCTTGCACCATGATCCTGCGGGCTTGTGGGGGGAGAAGTGGTAGTACTTTTCTAAGCATACGCATCATGCCGAAGCAGGTGGCAGATACGATCGTTGCTTGGTGATTGAAATTAAGATTAGCATCAAGCCAGATGCCCAGGCTCTATATTTGGGGTTTGGACTGAGGCTGGGTGCCCATGCATGGGGGCCAGTTCGGTAGCGGGCAGGGGATGTTTGGGTTTCCAAGAATCATGAGCTCCGTTTTATCACCATTGAGTTTTAGGTGGGAGCTGGCCATCCATTTATTAACTGCCACTAAACATTTCCCAAGATTAGGCGAGGAGGTGATAGTTTGGTTCACGGAGACGATCAGTTGAGTATCGTCAGCATATGTGACTCCGAGAACAAACACTCCAGAAAGACACGTACAGAGTCGAACATCAATAAGGGAGCATATGACAATTGGGATATCACTCCAAGAAGCCGAAGCAAGGAGGACCCTATGGGCAATCTTACAACAACTCAGAAAAACTCCCCCACACACGGAGATATTGGTCCAGACCTCGCAGCCTCGACAAGAGGTGGCGACGTAGGGAAAGAAATACCAAGGCAACCCGCATGTATACAGAAAGGTATAAACATATAATATGTAGCAACAGCACTAGCCAGGAGCAGGAGCATGTCCATACCGGATCATACCTAGTACAGTAAGTGCAGGGAGGGGCCATTTTTGAAAAGGAGACAATGAAACCTCCCAAGGTGGATGACCATGGCGTAAGCAGATGGCACCAGGGAAAAGCATAAAACACTGTACAATTTGACCATCAAGCGACGCATGGAACCCCACAAGGAGTATGCATACCCCAAACAATGGAGGAAGACCTCTTAGGGCAATAAGCCAAGCCAAAGAGCGCAGCAAGGAACAGAACTCATGTACCTGAGTTCCGAGCCGTAAGACATTATCGAGCTGAGCCACCGGCTCAAAACCACAGTCCGAGGACCAGACACAGCAACCTGTGGAACACGGCCACACCAGGCCAACAGGCAGCTCAAAGCAAGACGCATCCAAGGGATGCCAATAAAAGGGAAAACACCCTTGATCACATAAAAAGAAGACGTAAGGCTCACTGCCCATGTTAAACACAGAGCGCATCTGTCAAGGATGCGAAATGAAAAGGTACCACCACGGAAGATAGTCTAAGAAGACCTAAGTGGGAGGTCAAAAGCCTGCAAGGAGCCGGTGAACCACCGATTCGGCGTGAGCATCAAACAGCAAAACCCCATCAAAGGGCAAGTCAACCAGTCGCTCCCGGATATTTTCAGGGAAGACTCTGTCTCGCAACCAAGCGTGACCCCTTAAGGCAACAGAGCCTGCCATAGCTCGGCCCAAAGAATCCGCAGTATCTAAGGCGGAGTGGATTGTGAATTTGGCAAGGTCGCGGCCTTTCCTAAGGAGGTGAAGGAGGTCGACACAAGCACCTTCAGAGGTAGCAGAAAGCAAGGACTCTGCAGAGTCCACAGGGAAGAGGTAGCCCGACCCAAAACACACACTGTATTTAAGGACCGTAAGACCGCACTAGTGGATGCAAAGATGTTCCTACGCCACGACTCAAGCCATCTGGACTCCCGAGAGGGAGGAAGTGTTAGGGGGGGCAGAGAAGGAAAGGCAGTCTGCAACACAAACCCCTGCACATTAGGGTGCACAAAAAGAGAAACAGGATCATGTGGAGCTGGGTGTGGCAGTGCAAAACCGAACGAGCCAATGGGTCACCCGAAGCATATCGGACCCAGGTACCCAAAAACGTCATCATAAAGTGAAGCCTCAAAGGGTAGAAGCGGCTCCACATTTCCGGACCCACGGTGAAGAACCTCAAGCAAGGGGTCCATAGGTAAAGGGGCAGAAGGGGGTTGCATGTTTAAAATGCGGGTGGCCAATGAGACTACTCGCAAAAAAGCTGCACCAGCCTCGGTAGCCCTCTGCGGACGGGACAACAGCTCATCAGTGGGGGAGGGTTGTAAGCGACCAATGCCCCACGTAAGGGAGCCCCATGGAAGAATGAGGATCCTGATATGGCTCCTGAGGAGGTGAAGAGCCTGCCGGATCTGGGAGCTCCTGATGAGGCTCCCCAAATTCCAAAGGGGCACTGGCAACAATACCTGCGGCGACGCCGGGCGAGAGGGCTGCGCCAGAAACTCTCCAGAGGCCTCTAGAGAAGAGTCCACAACGACGCGTGATGGCGCCGATCGTACCTCGTCAGTCGCCGACTCAGCTGCATCTGGCGTCTAGTCGGTGCCGTCCGGCGCCAAAACTATGACAAGCTCCCCTTCCGAAGAAAGATAAGGCGCCGGAGCCGACCAGGCAACTCTGCCTCCTCCAAGACAGGCCCCGACTCTGGGGAAAGAAGCGGAGGCGGAGCCGAGGAGGCCCGCCTGCCAGAAGCCCGGGGTGTGCTCAAGGCAAGGCTATGAGCATCGACAACCACCTGCGGCGCCACAGGGAGCCCAGCAGGGCTATGTGACATGGCAGAGGGCTCATGAGTCATAGCGGGGGACCCAGGTGGGCCGCCCCCCAACAACTCCATGTGGACCGTAGAGGGGGACCCAGCCGGGCCACGCCCTAACGACACCACATCTCCGAAGTTCCTGATGGTGCAAAGGCTCAATTGGCGCCCGGGGTGAACACGCCGGCAAGTCCATCGAGGACCCCACAAGAAGCAGAGGCCCCGAGGACGCCCCAGCAACAGGAGAGGACCCAAGGGAGGACTAGCCGCAGCATATGCCTCCATCTGGGCCCGAGTCGCACCCACACCCAGGAAGGGTGGATAGAGGAGGGACGACTTTCAGGCGTGCACGTCCAGAATGTTCTGGGAACCAGCGCCCCTACCAGAAGAAGGGGAGGTCGAAGACCTCGGGGAGAAGCGCCTCAACTTACCAAGCGGCGAACAATGGCCCCAGACCCCAGAGTGCGATCGATGGCAGAACCAGACAGTAGAGGGATCTGCCATTGATGAACAGGCCGGGGGGTGGGGGGGGCGAGACGACACCGACCGGGACAGCTGTGCCATGAGAAGTTTTTGGGAGATCAGACTCCTTACGAAACACTCTTCGTGGTCACAATGTATGTTCCAGATCTTGACAACTCTGCCAAAGTGGCTGGAGATGCACCCTTTGATATCAATGAACGTTTTGCTGAATTACAGGATTTACAAGATTTCCAAGATGAACACTCCAATTTGAATTCTAAACCTTCTGCAACTGATGAAGTGAAGAAGCAACCAGAGGTTTCTGGCTGGATTCCAAAATGTGGGGCTCTAGTCCGAGTGAAGATTGCAGATAAAAAAGAGTATGACCCGTCCTAACGATCTGTCCTTGCTGCTAGACGTACTCAAACTGTAATTTTGCTCGCTGATTGTAAAAATAACTGACTATTTCAATTGATTAGATGAAGCTGTACCATGGAGCCGGTTCTCCATAGCAGGCCACAAGTGTTTCTGGGTAGTTTCTTGTCACCTCTCGCTACACTGCATAAAATTCCTCTACAGGAAATAAGCATTCCTTTAATGATGATAACACAGGATGTGTTTTTAACACAAGTTTGCAGTTTCCCACTGCTGCTCCTTGCAATGTAGTTCTATACTATCAACCACCTATTGAGGTGCCTAACTGCTCTTCTTTGCCCGCGGAGGTCCATGTTTTTACTCAGACTGCCTCTGGTTATTTTGTCGATATTTATGACTTTTCTTCTTACTCTTTGCATACTTCCTTGCATGTTGCACATGTATTTTTCCTTTGAAACAGACTCATCTGATTCTTCCATGGTCCTACTGTTGGAATTTTTTGTTCTTATTTCTTCTCTCCCTCTGGATTGGGTTTATTACAGTTGTCTTTCAACTATTGAATCGTATTTCACCAGAACTTGTAGCTGAGGTGTTTACACCCCATTCTTCACACAAGATCTGAAGAGACTTCTCCCTGGTGAACACTACTGCATTCCCTGTCCATGATGCTATTGTTTGGCATAAAATTCCTTATGACACTTTTGGTCCAACAGAAACATTGCAAACTCCATTTGTTTTTAAAGTTGCCATGGATGAAATTCTCTACCCCGGATCCATTTGTGACGAATGGGATACTATGACTATTTCTAATATGCTATCTGAATTAGAATCGTCCCTGCAGATACGGTTTCTTATTTTTATAAGCTTACACCTTTGCCAGCGAAGAAAAATATGCTCACGCAATCAAAATGAATTTATTCCAATTAATTTATTTCACAACTAGCCATAAAAGGTTATGAATATTGGAAGGACAATATTGAGCTGAAATCTGTTAGAGGAGCACAACACTGACAGGTTCATTGGATAACATCTATAACTCTGTAAGGTTGGGGGTTTAGATGCAGTACTGTGAGCCAGCCAAAAGAGACCAACATTTACTGATTATATAAGAAGACTCAGTCTCTGTATTATGACGTTTTGTTGTTCTAAATACACAGTCCTACTAGATTCGTAGGAACCGTATAACACTCTGCCAGAAGATATATCTGATGTCCAGTTACCTAGCGCAAAATTCTTTGTGACAATACTGAAAGGAAGGGAGTGAGTGTTCCCCCCAGCTTTTGTATTTAATGCATTACTATCATGTTGTCTGTGCATACAAGTACCGTCTTGTGTTGTAATATGGAGTAGAATGCTTTGAGTTCAGGAAAATGGCCAGGAGTTACAGGTAATTGATATGCCTTCCTTGGTGAAGGGGGTGCAATTGCCCTAGACAGCCATACAGTCTATATGTGTGCCTCACCCCATAAATGAAGTGACTGTAGTAATGGTCACCTTCGGAACAGGGTTCACAAAAGGCCTGACTATCAAAGAATTGTTGTTGTTACCCTGTTGCAGAGTGCGCTGAATGCTGGCTTCTATCAACACTAGATCTTCCACTTGACCCACCACTTGTGACCACTGACCGGTGATGTACTGCTGAAGTGGGCATAGTTGTGGCCTGACATATAAAAATAAGCGCCATACATGATGCCATCATACCTAGGAGCTTCAGTACAATTCTTACAATGATTGGGTGAGTGGTGTGAAAAAGAGGTAGCAGTTGCTGAAATGCAATAACCCTCTGCAGATTGGGGTATGCACTCCACAGTGTTCGGAATTCATCCTAGAAAGGGCAGATTCTGCAAAGGATGAAGAAGAAACTTCTTGGCATCTAATTTGAACCCTAGGCTGCATAGCAGGTTCAAGGCTGTCTGAGTGTGTCTAGAGATTGCTGTGTGCTGGTGCTCTTGAGCAACCAGCTGTTGAGGTACGGAAATACGTGAACACCTACTCTATGTAGATGAGCAGCCACCACTGCCAAACACTTTGTGAAGACCCTTGGGGCTGTGGTGAACCAGAAAGTCAGCACTATGAATTGGTAATGCTGTCAACTTACCACAAACTGTAGGTATGTTAAATGAGCAGGGTGGGTGGGAATGCGGAAATATGCATCTTTGACATCAAATCAGGCATGAAATCCTCCTGTTGAACTAATGGAATGACAGCCTACAGAGTGATCATATGGAAATTTTTCAGCAGGATGTAACTGGAGCAAGGCTGATAACTCTTCTTGCAAAAGAGTGAAATGATTGGCACTGTGGTGTCAGGATAAGAGTGAAATGATTGGCACTGTGGTGTCAGGATGGTATTGAAGCTGAGGCAGTAACCTTCCGGGACTACTGCAAGAAGCGACTGATATGAGGTGATTTCCATCCAGAGGCGGTGTATTGCGCTATCCTCCCTGACAGGTGTTGGACTATCAGGGGGGATGGAAGGAGAGACTGTGCTTGGGAGAAGGGGATTCCTTGCAGGAGCCACCTCTTCTGCTGCCCTTATCATTGTTCCCCCTAAATCTTCCTTGTGAGTAACCCCTGCTTGTGTGGAAGTCGTGAAATACATGCTGCTGTCATTGGTATGATTGTGCCTGGGCTTATTGCTCCCTAACGCCTGGTGTCTACGAAAGGATCCCCTTAAGAGTCCAGATAGACTTAATAAACTCAGCGTCCTTCTTCTTCACTTGTAATCTGAAGAGATGTTCCACATCGAACAGGACATTAAGAAGATGCTGCTGCACCTCTGACTTAGAACTTGAGACGCAGAGACATGCATGCTGGTGGAGAAGAACACTAGTATTGACACTACGGGATGAAGTGTCAGTAGCATCCAGAGTGCATCTTATGGTCATGTTAGAGATAGATTTCCCCTTTGTGACCAAATTCCTCACCCCTCTTTCTATAGGTCTACGAAAGGTGTTGTATGAGTACCTCCATTTCCTTCCAATGATACCGGTCATATTGTGATAGCAAACGTACCAGGTTGGCTACATGCCAGTGGGTAGTTGTCCCTACCGCAACCTTCTTTCCCGCAGTGTCAAGTGCTTGCTTTCCTTATCTTGGGAGGAGGGCTGTTCAAAGCAAAGGTTGGCAGGAGATACACAAGCATTCTATACTCCTTCAATATAGTCCTGGGATTGGACATTCCAAGTTGTTTATCTTCGAAAAAGCTTTGAGTCACATAGTGTTACAATGCTCATGGGCATCGATCCCACCCCTTGATTGTTTTTTCTGCCATCGAGTTCAGACATATTCTGTAACTGCTCCAACATCAACAGGCTCTGGGGGCCTTTCGGGCATAGCCGTTCATGTGAGTCCAGCGCTGCATTTAGATGCAAAAAGATGCTACTTTTGAGGAGGGTGAGACATTGGGCACATTGTAGGAAGCATAAGCAGATAGCAGCCGAAACGCTGAATCTTTTTACCAAGCAAGACCCACTTGACTCCAAGGCGGGACAATTATCTTTCGATTCTGTGATATACATATTCCATACAAGAACATATTTCAAACTACTGTGATGACAATAATTTTATCTAAAACCCAACATAAATTACCACAGGACACAATAAGTTGCTCTATCTAGATACCCATAAATATATAAGATACAAATAGAAAAGGGGAGGAGCTCTTTGAGACTTCTATTTTCCTGTAAGCCCGTCCCTGCAGGAGAAAATTTTCTCAGGCACACACCCCTTAGTTCCTTGCACTAGTCACTCACTTTGACTCACTCTCTCTCGCTCTCCCCACTGTGATACTTAGTTGATGGCCTTGGGCCACTTTCTTCCTCCCCCACAATTCCTTACCGAACCAAAGCAGGATTCTGTTCCATTTTGGTGGTGACATTCCGGGTGGCAAGGAAGGCATCGGCTCTCATTCATGTGTTCCCGCTTGTCTCTGTAGAGAGACCACACAAAAATGGAATACATTTACAAACAGAAATTGCCCAGTGTTTCTTTGTACATATTTGGACTAACCCTATCAAACTCCTGGATATTTGCAATCCTATCGCTCCAAATTTTGTTACACTCACAAATCTGAACCTCTGACATGTTCATTTCAAACCCACTGACCGAATATAGACGATCAGTTTTTTCTTTATTTCCAATCTCCCCCCACCACCTATTTGGAGAGCTCCAACACAGCCCTTAGCAACACCCAGCACATTACAAATATTGCCCAACCAGTCTTTAAATCACAAAACACAAGTCTCCTGAATATCACCCACGTTATATACACTAATCAATAGGATACTCCTACTTCCCACCCTCACCATCTTCCAGTATATTCTCAGTCTCACCTTCATTAATCTCTAGGATACACCCAATCTCACCTGCACCAATTTCTAATATGTTTCCAATATCACCTGCACTAATTTCTAGGATAAGCCTAAGGTTTCTGGTTTTCATTTAGCACGGATTATAACCGAAAAAAACAGCATCAAATGGAGTATTTGCTTTTATGGAGCAACCGACAAATGCTGAATTTGAGCTCGCTTTTGCAGCTTTGACACTGGTACAGAGCGACCTCTGACCCTGCTCTTAGGCTAGGTCGCCCCCACGCCACTGCTGCCTGCCAGTCTTGGTTCCCTGCCTGCCTACCTGACCCGGGCGGTCCCAGCCGCCGCTGAGCCGTCCATCCCCGCTGCACTTTCCCGCCGCTGCCTCCCTGCGGCCCCGCCCCACCAAGCCCATTCGCCGCCCCGCTCCCGCCACCCAGCTGCTCCTCCCTCTCGGTTTCCCTCTCGCAGCGGGCGCAGCGCTGGCACGCCAAAGGCACGCCAAAGGCAAGCCCGTCTGCTCCCGTCCGCGCCTGTACCGCGCCCAGCGCCAGAACCCTTGGCCCCACCCTATGCCAGGACACCCGACTGCGATACGACACCGCAACCCTCATCGCACTCAACACAGGACGACCTACCACCAAGCCACCCCGAGGCGCTCCCATGGACCCTTAACCTGCCAAGCATGCAAATTCACCTGCCTCCGAACCTGCACCCCACCCACCGAACTCAGCAACGACAATAACAACCACCTCAAGTGCATCCTCCTCAACACCCGCTCCGTCCACAAACACGCCGTCGAACTCTGGGAACTCCTTGATACAACAGCACCAGAAGTCGCCTTCCTCACGGAAACCTGGATGAACGCCTCCTCGGCCCCCGACATCGCCATAGGCATCCCGGACGGCTACAAAATCATCCGGAAGGACCACGTCAACAAAACTGGAGGAGGAATCGCCATCATCTACAGGAACACCATTAGCGTCACGACCAACGCCGAAGACACACTCACTGCCGCCGAACACCTACATTTCCAGATCTACACCGACCCCTCAAACCACCCACAGAGGAACTCTCAACTACAGACCTCCGGGCCCACGGACACAATTCAGCAAAACCATTGCCGACTTCATCAGCCCGCACGCCTTAGCCTCACCAGAGTACATCCTCCTAGGGGACTTGAACTTCCACCTGGAGAAAAACAACGACAACAACACCATCTCCCTGCTCGACAACCTCGCCAACCTCAGACTCAAGCAACTGGTGGACACGCCCACTCACCTCGCCGGCCACACGCTTGACCCCATCTTCTCCGCCAGCAACCACGTCTCCTGCAGCCACTCCACCGGACTACACTGGACCGACCACAGCAAGAAAACCATCTCCCACCACCAGATGCTACAGATCCCCCGCAGACGCTGGAGCAAAGTCACCACAGACCAGCTAACCACAGCGCTGAGCCAGAACCCACCTGTCAACACCCCGGACACCAACGACGCAGCACACAATCTCGCACAGTAGATCACCAACTGCGCCGACGACCTCGCTCCACTGAAGAAACCCCCAGGCAAGACTAGCAACAGAAAAACCTCATGATTCACAGACGCCCTCAAAATCGCAAAGAAATCATGCCTAACCCTCGAAAAAGCTTGGCGCCACAAACGGACATCAGAAAACATGACAGCCCTCAAGAGTGCCACCCGCGAATACCACCAGATGATGCACACCTCCAAAAGGACATTGTTCAAAGAGCGGCTGGACAACAACACCCACAACAGCAAGGAACTCTTCAGCATCGTCAAAGAGCTCTCCAACCCCAGCGCCAGCAACAACGACATCACACCGTCGCAAGACCTCTGCAACTCCCTCGCAACATTCTTCCACCGCAAGATCGCAGATATACACGACAGCTTCGGACCCCAGACTCCGCCTCCAGCCACCTAACCAACGACCCCCACCACCAGCCTCAGCGCATGGACCCCCATCAGCACTGAAGACACCACCCGCGTCATGAACACCATCCACTCCGGCTCCCCCTCCGACCCATGCCCTCATCATATCTTCAACAAAGCCGACTCCATCATCGCACCCCACCTCCGGAACGTCATTAACAGCTCCTTCACGTCAGCCACCTTCCCTGGAAGCTGGAAACACGCAGAAATCAACGCCCTTCTGAAGAAAACAACAGCGGACCCCAAATACCTCAAGAACTTCGGCCCCATCTCTCTGCTCCCCTTCCCGGCCAAAGTAATCGAAAAGACCGTCAATAAACAGCTGGCTGCATTCCTCGAAGAAAACAACTCACTCGACCCATCCTAAACCGGATTCCGAGCCAACCACAGCACCTAGACTGCCTTCATCGCAGCCACCGATGACATCAGGACCCTGATGGACAACGGAGAGACAGCCGCTCTCATCCTCCTGGACCTCTCGGCAGCCTTTGACACCGTCTGCCACCGCACCCTAATAACCCCCCTCTACAACACTGGGATCCAAGGAAAGGCCCTGGACTGGATCACATCTTTCCTCTCCGACAGAACCCAAAGAGTCTGCATCCCTCCCTTCTGCTCAGAGGCCACCAAAATCATCTGCGTGGTACCCTAGGGCTCCTCACTCAGCCCAACCCTCTTCAATATCTACATGAGCCCCCTCGCCGCCATCGCACGCAAACACAACATCAACATCATCTCCTATGCCGACGACACCCAACTGATACTCTCCCTCACCAAAGACCTTGTCACAGCCAAAGCCAACTTCCAGGATGGAATGAAAGAGGTCGCAGAATGGATGAAGCACAGCCGTCTGAAGTTCAACTCGGACAAGACGGAGGTCCTCATCCTCAGACAATCCCCATCTGCCTGGGACGACTCCTGGTGGCCCACGACACTGGGCACCGCACCGACACCTACGGACCACGCACGCAACCTGGGATTCATCCTGGACTCCTCCCTCACGATGACCAAGCAAGTCAACGCAGTCTTGTCCTCATGTTTCAACACCCGGCGCATGCTCCGAAAGATCTTCCGGTGGATCCCCACCAAAACCAGAAAGACGGTCACCCAGGCCCTCGTCACCAGCCGACTGGACCACGGGAATGCCCTATATGCAGGAACCACAGCAAACTTCAGAAACGCCTTCAACGCATACAGAACGCCTCCGCACGACTCATCCTCGACATCCCTCGCCACAACCACATATCCGCCCACCTGAGAAACCTGCACTGGCTCCCCGTTAACAAGAGGATAATGTTCAGGCTGCTCACCCACGCACACAAAGCGCTCCACAACATGGGCCCCGAATACCTCAACAACCACCTCTCAATCTACACCCCCACCCGCCAGCTCCGCTCCACCAGCCTCGCCCTCGCCACCGTCCCACGGATTTGCAGAACCACCACCGGAGGAAGATCATTCTCCTACCTGGCAGCCAAAACATGGAACTCCCTCCCCGCACACCTACGACTGACCCAGGACCATCTCACCTTCAGGAAACACCTCAAGACCTGGCTATTCGAGCAATTGCGCCCCCCCCCCACTCCCCCTCTCCCTTCAGCGCCTTGAGACCCTCACTGGTGAGTAGCTCGCTCTACAAATGTATTGATTGATTGATTGATTGATTGACAGTACAAGTGCAACCCTACTACTAAGCCTTCTTCTGTGATGAATGCTGCCACTCTGTGCCATGATGGTAAGCCGCCTAATATGACTTAGTGACCATCTGCATGGTCTCAAGATGTTTAAGAACCACTTCCACTCCTGTTTTGGGGTAAAGCTCACTTAATCTGGCTTCAGCTCACTGTTTACTGCATATTGCTGTGTAATGGGCTGCAGATTCACAGCTGAACTTAGTGCTGTGTCTCAGTCCAGGGCAAGATGCACCACCAGAATATCCTCCTCATCCATTAAGAGTGGGACAAATCTTTGCTTTCTGAAAGCTCGGATATCAGCATTGTGGCAGCAAAGACCACTGTGCATAGAGATGCTTCCAGAGTCAACATGCTCTCATATAACACCGCCCCAAACACTGATGATCTTAGATTCCATCAAAATGGTTTGAAAAGCATGCCTGTCGGAGCCTCATCCCCTAGTACAAGGTGGTTAGGGGCCAGATCGTGAACATCTTCAGTGCCCACAAGCAAACCCAGAGAGTCCATAAATTGGTTTTGGTGACACTCACTGTTTTTAATGTATTTATTTACTTAGAAAATCTGAGGGATTAGTGAATACAGTACAGCTCAGTATTGTGAATAGGCAACCACTGCTCTGTTGTTTGTAGTATGTTCTGCAGACAGCATAGTTTTAGCAAAAACAAGATGTGTTCTTGATGTAGCCACATGCTCACCTAGTTCAACTTTCATTCCTAAAGTCGCCATGTCAAAATGATGCCTGGAACTTATGATGCCAAAAGAGACTTGACTTTTGACACTTGGCAATATCACCAGTACGTACCACTGTGACTGTACGTAATAGAAAAATATTGAGCTGTGATCGTTCTTTTCCCCAGGATGGAAAATGCACTAGAACAATGCGCACTGCTCCGAACACAAAGGTAAAGGGCCTTGTACAATTTTCACACCTTTCCTGATTTTAAATAAATAAAGGCCCACCCACATGCTTGTTCTGATCTGTGTCTAGACGTCCTTGTGCTAGCTTTCAAATAAACTCAAAATCCCATATACATGGCCCAACAATGTAAAATATACCTCTTCCACAGCGTTATCTGCACAAGAAAATAACCCAAGACATCCTGCAAGTAATGACGTTTCATACTACATCAGCCGCTTGTTCATTCAGCTGCAGTTTGCTATCACCAAAGACCCTATGTCCCCAGTCTCTGCCGCCTGCTTTTCCAAGATCAAAACCTTTAAAAAACTTATCAATTATCTGCCTTGCGCCAATAGGAAAACAATTGTTCACGCATTGATTATCTCCCACTTAGATTACGCGAATGGACTTTATTTAGGATTACCCTCTGGCCTTTGTCACAAACTTCAGCCATGACCTGCTCCTGAAAAGAGTGGCCAGCTCGGGAATAAGGGGCGCAGCTTATAAGTGGCTAGAATCCTTCCTAACGGGGAGGCAACAGAGGATTCAACAGGGAGATGATCTCTCCGATGTAGGTATGGTGGAGTGCGGAGTCCCGCAGGGCTCAGCACTATCGCCACTACTTTTTAATCTGTATCTACAACCTCTGATTGAGTCTTTAGTACACATGGGTTGTCGAGTGTTTAATTATGCTGATGACACTCAGCTGCTTTTTAGCATTGAGAACTCTACTAAGGCTCAGGCGCATGTGTTAGTTCTTAGATATACAGTCAGTTGGATGACGGTCAACCTACTGAAAATTAATCCCGAAAAGACGGAAGTCTTGGTGGTATCCACTGGTACATCACCTTGGGGTGATTTGTATTGGCCGCAAGAACTTGGTCCTACTCCAACACCAGTAGCAAATGTAAAAAGCCTTGGCATAAAAATTGACAGCGATCTGTCAATGTCTGCCCAGATCTCTACGGTAGTTGGCGAATGCACTGGTCTAATCAGGCAATTGCGTAAGCTAGTTCCTCTTCTCTCTCAATCGATGCTGCACACGGTAGTTTCAACCACAATTATATCACGACTGGACTACGGCAATGTCCTTTATTTAGGCCTCCCAAACAGTCTGATCAAGAGACTGCAGGTGGTCATGAACGATGCGGCACGCTTAATCTTTAAGCTCCCCAGAAAAGCTCATGCCTCCCCCCTATTGCTCAGGCTTCACTGGCTCCCCGTGAAGCAGAGGGTGGAGTTTAAGAGCTTGTGTGTAGCACATAAGGCAATATATGGACAAGCACCGGTCTACATAAAGGATTGTTTGACGCCTTATAATCCTAAACGCTCGCTTAGATCATCGGATGCTCAGCTGTTGGTTTGCCCTCGCTTCAAACTGGCAACAAAGGGCGGAAGATCCTTTTCCACACTAATTCCACAGCTGTGGAATAAGCTGCCAGACATGCTTCGTAAAGATGCCAATCTTCTACAGTTTAGAAAGCAGTTGAAAACTATTTTATTCAGGGAAGCCCTTGGGCCCTTTTAATCACAAGGCATTCTATTCCTTTTCCAGCTGGAAATTGTTGTGTTTTCTTGGTCTGAAAGCGTCTTGAGACCTGCTGGTGAGTTGGCGCTATACAAACTAAACTAACAATAACAATAACAAATGGTCCAAAATGCTGCAGCTCGTTTGATTGGGGGCCTCTCGCGCCGACAGCATATATCTCCATACCTCCGCGAACTGCATTGGCTACCCATGAGCAAACGCATTGAGTTTAAAGCTATGACACTAGCCTACCGCTCCACTCAGGGCAAGGGATCTGCCCATCTTAGATCCATTCTTCGCCCTTACTGCAACCTTCGATCGCTTCGTTCCAACTTCAAATGCCTATTGGTTACACCTAGATTTGGTGGCAGAACATTTGAGTTGGGCGCTGCCCAACGATGGAACAAGTTGCCTCTCAACTTGCGCAGGAGTAGAACTGAATCGGAACTCCGCCGTGCTTTGAAAACCTTTCTTTTCTGCCGGTAACTGCCTGTCTTCAGGTTTCTTTCTTTAGGGATCTCATCACAATCAATTAGCGCCGGGACACCCCGTTGGCATAGCTGCGCGCTTTATAAAAGACACAAAATAAATAAATAAATAAAATAAATGTCTAAAAGTATACATATTAATTCTTTAGCAGACTTCTCCTCTATGACTATGTTGTGCAGTAATAGGCCCAGATCAGACAGTAATAATATATTTATTAGCCCAGTTTTTTCTTGGTGTTTTGAGGCAAAGAAGAGGACAATTCACCAATGGCTTGCAATAACTGAGCACAGAGTACCGCACTATATATGTTATGTCTGAAGTAGAAAAGCTTCTTTCAGCAGAACTTTGCAAAGCAGTTATTGATAACCAGACAGGAATCATCCCCTGGCTAGACATTGCATCAGATTACAGTGAGACACTGGTGACACTTGGCTAGGACTGGCCTAGTTTATGTAATGATTTCACAAATGTAACAGCACCCATGAGTGGGACACAGAAAGGTTCAGGAGGGTGTGGCGTTCTGCAAGCACAATGGGGAACCAAAGAACGCGTACAGCAAAGACAGTCGGAAGGACATATCTCAATGTGTACAATGCCCTGTTTTCAGACAAATTCTCACAAATTGTAATAATTATTTAGCTTTTACTAACTAACCTTATGTGGGGCGCTGAAGAGCTTGAGTAGCATGCTACACAGTGTAGGGTGTTTGGTGAGAAGCATGTTACCTTTATTTTGATCCTGTGTGGGAAGTGTTTCCATGTTGGGCGTGATGACCACCTAGAGGTGGCTATTGTGTTATGGGATGCAGCACTTACATGTGTGATGGATAAAGAAGTGTGAGAGAAAGGTGCACAGTTTATGGTTTCCAGTAAGCTGGCATCCTTGCGTAGCTCCGCAGGTCCCGTTTTGGTATTTCTTATGTTCATAGTCCACTTAGCTAGTTACTGTATTGGTCTGTCCATTCTGAGATATTTTGTTTAAAGTTTATGATCCTAAGTTGACATAGTTCAAAGTTGGAAGTGACAGAGAGATCTGCTGGAATGGTGTTTGTTAGGGCTGTGCTTACTCCTTTTGCTTTGTAAATGGCTACAATTTCATTGATTTTGTGCAGCTGAATTAAATGCCTTGGTCAAAATAGGTCCCCATAATTCAGAGGCAGATTTAAAAACATTGACTGGGACCCCATCGGGGCCTGGGGCCCGGGCCCAGCCTCCGGTACTGGCCTGTTTAGACTGATGGACTTCTTCATTAGTGATGTTCAAGGGGAGTCGCCCCCCGTCACTTCAATCAGGCCCGGTCATCGTCTCACCACTTTTACTAAAAACTCTGGAGAAATTAGTCACCCATCTATCACAGAGAACAAAGGAGCAAAACTAAGGGATATTATCGTTCTTTGAGAAAGGAGCATCATTTACTGTATCCCCCAAAAGTTTGGTATTCCTGTTTTTTACGGAAATGGCCAGGCTTTCCCATGCTTCAGCCTGGAGTGTCTTTTTCCTACCTGCTTAAGCTAATTTATACTTGCTCCGTAGGGATTTGATAGTTGATGTGTCCCGTGGGGAATTAGATGGGACATATATGAGTGACTGTAGTGCTTTTGTACACGCACTATTAAACCATCCCCTTTTATTGTTTCCTGGTGTATTTGGGAACTTAGTTAAAAATTATTTGAGGAAAATTGTAATGTAGCTGAAATTTTTAATCATTAAATTAGTGACAATTTCATCCTGAAGACAGTAAGATATTTCCCTACAGCTAGACACTACTATTTTCTGCATAATCGTACAGGGGTCTACGCCCGTCCACTTGATTCTTACACCATTTACCCTGGTAGGGTCAATACTATTTACTAAATGGAATGAGGCCTGCCGTTGGCCCCAGAAAAAGAACGGTTGTGTAAGTAGGTTGTGGTCACTAAGAATTAAGGGTACCATACTCAGATTACCAGACATAACAATGGCCGAGACAGACACCAAAACGTGATCTATAGTAGAAAAAAAATTCTCCCAGTAAAGGTTGGGACTAATTCCCCACTAAGGCCGCAGCCACCTCAAAGTAATTGGAGATGATATTTGGAGATAATCAGGTTTAGTGTTTCTCCATACTCGTTATGACAGAATTGATAATTGCCCTCCCCATTCTGGTAGATATGACCGCCTGAATGTTAAATTATCATGCCCACACTAGTACAAAGTCCATATTGATGGGAGCTAAAATGGTTTCAAGGCCATGATCAAGGGCTTTGTCACACTTCTACGTGTTGAGTCAAAGATATAATTATAAACATTTTAGCTATCAAGTTTCTCCCTCCTTTTTTATATAGCCAAAACAATTGTGCATAGGGGCCCACTGACGCAACCTTTTTGACATTAATGGAGATTTTGTTGGAAATAAGTATCTGTAGTCCCCTTTAGCCCTCCCATCTAATGACCCTAGGGCTTCTACAAAGTATAAGGAATACCCTTCTACATGTACTGGACTTATGCACCAGGTTTCTTGTATACATATGATGTCATAACCAGATATAGTGCTAGTCCAGTCAGTATTCCCAATCTCATTCAATAGTCTATTCACGTTCCATGTTGAGAGCTTAAACCCTCCCTCCCTCAAAGGGCTGACATACAGGGTCCATATTTGGGGCACAGATAGCTATATTACAAGTGCTAGGATTATCATTGCCGGTTGCCGTGTCGGCCATGGCTACAGCCTGCCTACAAACTGGAAATGTCCCAGGAATAGATGTATGGTCTTTTAGAGGTAGCTGACTTGCCTTAACAATTCAAAAGTCACTTCTCCAATAATTCCTAGGGTCCCCGGCATGGCTTTGATCAGGACTGAGTCCTTTGATATCATCTAAGGTACTCAGTGCCTGGTATCTATTAAACACTGCAAAATCCGGGCAATGTGGCAGATGCGGCCTTGAGGTTACCCTTGGTGCTTGCGGGTTCAATGCACCATTAGAACATTGGCCTAAACTCAGTAGATGTCGATAGAAAAACCCCAATGGGAGTATGCAAATATCTTGAATAGCCATGGCGGGTACCCCCACCTTTAGGTGGGTGCCTCTAGCGACTCTAGGGTTCCTAAAATTAATAACTACAGTCACCATCAAGTTTTTTTTCCAGTGGCCCAATCCACCCCACACTCCCATGAGGAACAGGTTCAAGACTGATTTGCATATGGCTGGATTTAAACTGGAATGGCATGGGGTGAAAAAAAGCGAAGGATTTAGGGCCAGATCTCTGTATTGGGGTAAATGTAGGACATTGCTCAACATTCTGTCCATCAATTGTTCTTTTTGCATTTGTCACTGTAATAACCCATTTGTAAATGGGAAGGGATCCACAAGGAACCTCTTTCCCTTTGTGAATGCTGACAAAAACATTTTCTTAAACATTTTCTTAAGAGTAAGCAGTGTCCAATGGACTCCTGCCTACGCTTATAAAATGAAAGTTATACATAACTTTTTTTAATGCATCCCATTTTCCTTAAAGAAACACAGGATGCATTAAAAAAAATCACATATATTAAACAAATTGCTTTTTTAAAAAGCAGTAACAGACATGGTGTTCTGCTAACCTCAACAGGCCAACATCCCTATGATGACTGCGGGATGCAATTTGCAACCTACTTCATTATTATTCATGAGATAGGTCGAATTGCGACCCACTAGAAATCTGTAAATTGGGAACTGACCCAATAGTACATAGTTCAGCATGCAAATGACTAAACTGGTCGCCAAATACTGGTAGCAAATTGCGACTAGAATTTTGTGACCAGTTCTTACTACATCTGGCCCAATGTTACTTGAAAGAGCAAATTCAAGGGAAGAGTTCAAATAGGGTACGAGGAGCAAGAAAGGTGGGAGGAATTCTAGACCAAAATGAATGAACAAGGAAGGAAGAAAATCGAAGCAACATTCTTTATAGTTACAGGAAAAACACCATCCCGAGATTTTGTAAGGAACAAAAAAGAGTGAACGCTATCAACCACTCATTTCTACTGTTTTTGAAAAACATTGGAAAACACTGAATGAACCCCACTGGAATTCACAACAATTAAAATAGAAAGCCATAAAGCCTCACATATGGCCATTGTCAACTACATTAATTACTGATATATACTCAATCTCACCTGCATAAATCTCTAGGATAACAATTTCCAATATGTTTCCACTCCTACCTGCACCAATATCCAGGGCATTCCCAATCTCATCTGCACCAATTTATAGTATAGTCTTAATGTGACCTGCACCAATTTCCAATTGATTCCCAATGTGACCTGCGCCAATATCCATGATATTCATGAATGCACCTGCATCACTATTATTCACAAAATCCCATTCAACAATTTCTAGATTTTCAACTTGATCTATATCAATCCAAATATATATAACAAATATACACAATCTTGTGCAAAACAATGCTCCCAGTCCTTTCTGTTCCATGCCTCGATTGGCCTCATGTCTATAAAACCACCTACTCCTAATCCCTGACCTCCCTACAGAGGCAAAATTGGCAATAGGTCGCTTGTGACGTATGTCTCAGAAATCTTTTACACTTTTTTAGCATTCAGAGAATCCGGCCTGAATGATCCTGGCTTGAAAGCTGGATCCAAAATATCAGCTGAAGGAGCCCACTGCATTCAGTTCCTGCAAGAATGAGAGTTGTCGACAGGCTAGTGCCTCCTCTTGAGGAGGTGCCCCACTCCACCTATACTGTAGTGATCCCAGAACATGATAGCAAGTTCCTTTTAATGATTTTATGGTTTTAGAGTTCACATCCTTTTATTTTAATTATGTTTTCTTTCCTCGGACGTTTCACTGAGGTGAGGGCTTTCTGGGTGAAACTTGAGTAGCTCCAGTTAGCTCATTCTGTTGCTCACTTGTTTTTGAGCTCTGTTGCCAAGGCAGTGTTCCAGCCTTTTCATAGGGCCACACCCCCATGGTGGAATATTTAACTGGTACTGATAAACATGTGCATTGGTGGCCTGCCAAAGGTGTGCCAAATGCAAGCCAGTCTGCATATGCACAGCACCAAGCGCAGGACACTTGGTTGTTCCATTATCCACAAAACTACCCATATCACTCACTCTCCTTTTAGCCTTCACAATATTAACTGTCAACACAGGTCTTACCCATGCTGCAGTCTCACTAATACCAAGCTATCCTGCTTCTTAACTTCTCCAACGTATTATTTTTCTACCTCAAGATCTTCTGCAGAACTATCCTCCTCACCCATTCGCCCATCACATCTGCACGTCAATTAAAAACTTACAAAGGGTGATGGGAGGCTGCTTGCACTAAGTCTAACCGCTGGCAATAGCTCAGGGTAGCACTTCAACAGATTTTTCATTTGCTCCTCATGCTATCCCAGTTTGCATACAGCCATATGCAAATCAGTCTTGACCCTGCTCCTCATGGGAACAGTCCAGCCCCAACTACCAAGCCAGGTCCTCCCTTAACAGGAGCACAAGTAATCCAGGACTGGTTTTGCCCTAGTTATGGCCTCGTCAGCCGGTTACACCTTAGTTTCAGTGACACAGTGAGCATGGGATCCATATCTGGGCATACTCGTGCCATTTATGGTGGTACAAAAGGTATTGTGTGATTTTCCAGCATGGCTCATTGTAGTTTTCCCTATGTTAGCCTAACCGTGCACTTTGTAGGCCTCATTTTCCTTTGTGCATGTTACTACATAAACACTATCTGCTTCTATGCCATGCATTTTCACACGGAGCCTATATAAGTTTTCGCATTCTGTTCTTTTTCTACGATTTAGTCTGAACACCGTAGACAAGGCCAAACAACAACAATGTTCCTTGTTATTCTTTCTGGACAGGCACTTGAACCTAAACAGAACACAAGAAAGCAGTTGATGAGCACATGAGCCAAAAACAGACACATGGAATAAGAGTTCTGAGACAAGAGCACTGTGTCTGCTGAGATGTAGAACGTCTATCTGTGAATGCAGAGGTACGGGGTCTGCCAGTATCCCAGAGATCTTTCATATATAATCATTTAGCTTCACTAGCAAGGGAGGGGAGTTTAAGTTACTATCTGGCAGATGCATCAAAGAAAATACCGGGAGCAAACGGGCAGATTCTCAGAATCTGGCCGTTTGCTCCCGGTATTTTTGCATTTGGGATGCATCATCCCAAATGCAGAAATCGCAATTTAAGGAATCTCTAAATAGCGATTCCTTAAATTGCTCTTGCATTTAAGGAATCCCAAAATGAGATTCCTTAAATGCAATGCATGAAACCCAAAAAAATAGCGATTTCGCTAATAGGGGGAGCAAATTACCATGAAGTTGAACCTCGTGGTAATTTGCTAAAACTTTGAAAAATGCACTTTTGTGCATTTTTCAAAGTTACATGTTGCGCACACACATGCCCTTAGGGCATGTGTGTGTGTAACATTTGCACAGGTCCATTTCAGGGGTGCAACAGGGTGTCCTTTGGACACACTGGCACCCTTGAAATAGCGGAACATTAGCGATTCGGTAATAGCTAATCGGTAATAAGGAATGTCTTTCCCATTCATTCCTATGGGCCTTTAGGCCCATAGGAATGAATGAATGGGAAAGCCATTCCTTATTACCGATTAGCTATTACCGAATCGCTAATAAGGAATCTGTAGGAATCGCTAATAACATTGCGAATCCTACATGCATCCCGTTTTGCGAGTCTTTAATAGCGATTCCTTAAAATTCGCTATTAAGGACTCGCAAAACATAACTTTGATGCATCTGCCAGATAGTCCTGTAAAATGACAGGGCTTGTCATGATATATGGATTATTAACCATGCTAACAGCATTTTTAGTGTGCATTTGTTTTTTAATTGTGATACATATACTGCATTTCAGAGAACTATAGTTTAAATAAATATTATAAACTTCCTTCGTGTCTCCTGGTGGATACGTACAAGTGAGGGAACAAAAGGGTGTGTCCTGTTACCACTATCCCTGAGGGGGTCAAGAGTGTTGTGTTCTGGGGTGCCAATTCACTTGTTTCTCTGATAAGGTTATGAGAGCAAGTGAGGCACTATAGCTAGTCGGACTTGGGCTCATAGGTACTAAGGTGGTATGGTGACTCAGTCCCTGCATACTGCTGTTCTATGGTTCTAAGCATAGTTCTGTTTTAAGAGCAGAATCCCGGCAACAAAGGTAATGGGAGGCTGCTTGCAACAAATCTCAGCCACTTGCAATAGCTTGGGACAGCACTCTAACCCATCGTTCTTTTGCTCACCATGCTACTTCAGTTT
The DNA here is from genome assembly GCF_964263255.1 of Lissotriton vulgaris. Lineage (NCBI taxonomy): Eukaryota > Metazoa > Chordata > Amphibia > Caudata > Salamandridae > Lissotriton > Lissotriton vulgaris. The sequence continues at coordinate 1,864,776,385 of NC_141693.1, read as the reverse complement.
AGACCCAGCCATGTGCAAATCAGTTTTGACTGCCAAGCCAGGTCCTCTCTGAACTGGAACACCAGCAACCCAGGACCGGTTTCACTCTAGTTATCAAAAACTCATCGCCTCAGAAAACTTTAACATTAACCATTTTCTTTTAAATGCCAGATCTTTACCTAAGCATGCTTTGAATTTTTACGATTTTATCCATACTTCAAAGCTGGGCACTGGGTTCATAACAAAAAGGCTAAATGAGTGCTCAACATTTTTGGCCAAGCTATTACTTTAGGCTATATTATCTTGTGTTTAGACAGCTCCACTAAGCCTGCGAAGGTCACCTCTGGGCAATGGTATAATTGTTCCCCTACACTCTCACAGATTTTGTGTGTATTTTCCTTCACCTTCCCACCCTAGAAAGTCGTTTGTTTATGCTCTTAACAGTAATACATTTCCAATCATTTCCATGCTGGGAAGGGCTTGGAGAAAAGTTTATGAACTTTCACCAATTTCAGAGTCTGTGAATCTTCACAAACTTACAAGTGTTACCACGCTTTGAAAAAAGTCCACTTCCCAGCACGTGGAGCCTATTCACAAATTTAAATTTACAAGTAAGTAAATCTACATGAACACTTAGTAGCAAATGTATTATTTTTTGCTATTTACCATTTTCGAGTGCCAACTCACGACAAAGTGTAAACAGTGGGTGGAGTCAAATCTATGTGTAAAGTTACTAATAGTAACTTTTAACATTTAGAAATAGTTCTCAACCATCATAGCCGACATCTCCTTATAGTAAAGTATAAGGAAATGTAAAAAGGTTTCTTAAGCTTTAAAAAATATCTTTATGCTAAATATTAATGTAAATGTATTTTATATATTTAAATTAAATGTAGACTAAAATAAAAAGATGCTGCAGCATTATTAACTTTAAAATTAATATTTATTTAATGTAAATATATTAAATTACATTTATTTAAAGGTTTATTTAAAAATCTACATACAATATGTATATCTATTTATGAATATTAATGACTAAAAGGTATGCATAACATAACGTAAATTATGAATTTATTTGAGAAAATCAAAAAAATCAAAATATAAAAACGTTATTAACATAAGCATTCAATATTATTTTAAGATTTGGTATGTTATTAATAATATTAAATTAAATGTATATATAGTTATTGTTATTTACATTGTTATATTGTGTTATTTTAAGTTCCTTTCGCCATTATTTTCTATAGGAGGGCATTGCTGTACCAGTGGTAGGCCATGTGTGGTGCTGGACTTACTGCAGGTCTGAGATGGCATATATTTATGTCTGCTTTTGGAACCTTTTTGACTGTAGCAGTTTTAGAAGTGTAGTTTGTGAACAGCAATGGGCTTTATGTTTTGTGGGTGGGTGCATGCCTCCCCTTATACACCCCCTAAGCCTTATTTAAATACCTCCATACTCCTCCCTAAGTTTTCCCAATTTTCTAGCCACTCCGTATCTCTCTCACATTTAGTAGTAAAACATTTACATATGTGTGGAGATCTCCGCAGTCAGGACAGAGATCCCTACACATAAAACATATGAGAGGCAGGGTAGGGGACCTCCACACGTAGGTTTGTGATACGCATTTTATAGTATGCGAGTAGTACCATTGTAGTATTACTAAACATACTCAAAAATGCAGTTTGGGAATAGGCCCAATTGTGTAGAATTAACTACTGCATAATATTATACAAGTGGAAAGTCAGCTTATATGAATGACTTGCAGTACTAACCTCTTCACTTCAGCATAGAAGTTAGATTTACACAGACAAGGAGCTTTGTAAATTGCTTAGCCATTCAGTCTTACCAGATCATTGGAGCCAACATCATTATTATGTCAACCATGTTTATCCGAATAGATTCTAATGAAAGACATGCACAGTTCATGCAGAGTTTGTCCCTTTTTGGCCAAGCTTTTTTGCTTTTTATCATTTTCATATTTAGCTGTAGTTTCAATGGTCATCACATCTCTTATTAGAATTTACCTTGAGTTCCCTCTTATTAAGGGAGTGAATGGCCTATTCCTCGCATTATTACTGTTGATTCACCTATTGGAGTTACTGGAAATTTGTCTTTACATTTGAGCATGATTAGCACCATTCTTTTCTTAAAGTGTTGGCTACAGGATATATGATGTTAAACAGTGATGGTCTCAGCAAGGAGCATTGTGGCACTTCCATAACATGTGTATTTGTAAAGCGCACATTCACCCAAGGGTATTGTGGCACTGAATAAAAGACGTTTATTGTTACCCAACTCAATGGTGCTCATTTTATCCACCTCAGAAAGATGAAAGGCTGAGGGGACCGGCCGGGATTTGAACCTGTGGCCATGAGGTCAAACATCGGCCCCTACAGTGGGCGCATTAGTCCACTATGCCACCAGAACCCGCTAGGAATTTAGACTTTGTGATCGACTGGTACTGCCAGTTTTTGTTTTGCTATAATTGGCTATCTCTGTCCTGCATCCCACCAAGACCAATTCAAGACAGCAAGAATCAAAAGTTTATAATGGTATATATAAATTCTGGTTGGGAGATTAGTTCCATGCAGCTTACTCTATATGGGTCACATATTGGTGAGGTTTCAGTCTGCCTTTGGTCAGGCTTTACAATCCTAGATCTCAGGAATGCCAGGGAATGACCCAATGTCATCCTTTGTTTGTATTCAGAAACACAATAGTTTTAGAAAGTCAACATAAAATAAAATTCTTTTATCATTATTTTATTTCTCCATTATTTTCTATGGGTGCATTTTGTAGTACCAGTGGTTGGCCATGTGTGGTGCTGGACTTACTCCAGGTCTGAGATGGAGTCTATTTATGTCTGCTATTACCTGCAGGAAGAATGCTCCCGTTGCAAGCCAGAAACCCTCCCCGCTTTCAGTAGGCTCTGGGCCAGTGATTAATTTGTAAAAAAATAAGTGCCAGGACACTTGCCAGGAGGCCACTGCAGCTTCCAGCGACCTTTGTTCCTGCCAGTACTACCAATGACCGTACCAACACAACTACTAACCATAACAATCCTACAAGTAAGATAATTAGACTATTCCAGGGCCCCAACGCCATAAGAATGGCGTGGGCAGCCGGTATTAGTCATTTTAACCCGTTCCGCGCTGCTCGACTTTTCACGCTGTGCAGGCGTTTTATTGAGTGGGCGGAGTTCGGACGGTCCCGGACGGTCTCCCGCACACGCCCACCATGACGCCGGATGGCTGGGGGCCGTCCGAAGCACACAAGGGGTTAATGTACACTGAATTAATATACAATCGCTATTGTGCTCATCTCTAAACTAGACAAACAGCGCCACCATGTATGTGGCAGGCTATCATAAGTACGAGTGTTAACAATTAGGTGCCAGTCCCGAGCCCAGGACACCACTGGCTCAAATTAAGCATTGATCTGCGCACCTAGCACCAGGAAAAGCTGATGCACAAGTTTCAATTTCAGCCAGATACAGCCTCACAACTTCACCTTCAATGTCCATTATTTGCTACTTCTCCAACCTCCACACCAATTTCTAGTGGGTGCCTACATAAATTTATATATTGATCAGCAGACTTGGTGTGTGATTGGCTAATTCCAACCTGGCAGAATTTCACATCTTTTTCAGTACTTCATCAGAAGGGAGATGCTGGGAGGTCCTAGTGTACAAAGATTAATTCGATCTAGTGCAGGCTTTTCCAGCAGAAGGTCTTAATGATGATTCAAGTTCTACGGCTTTATGGGCCACATGTACAAAGCATTATTGTGGCCAGAAATGACAGATCGGGCCATTTTCAACCGCAAAACTGCTTTTACCAATGTACAGACCAGATTGCATTTCTGTAACACGTTATCTAATCGCACTTTGTGTTTGCAATTAGGAATTTGGAAGCGGCGTGTTTAGCGCATCACTTCGTAATACCAAATCTGAATTGTGTGTGTACAAATGTTTTCCGATCGAAATGTGGTTGCAAAACATTTACACCTTACCACCAACTCAAAGCAATTAGAGACATGGGGGTCAGCTTTCCCCAGCAGGCCACCATCCCTGTGATTTCTGCGATTTCCAATGGGTCGTAAATTAAGACCTACCTCTTTAATATTCATGAGGTAGGTCTATCTGCGACCCACTAGGAATCGCAAAAAATATGAAACACACTTTAGTACATTAGTGTTTGCAATTTACCAAATAGCGAATTGCAAAAATTTGCTATTTGGCAATTGCAAACACCAATAATGTTAGTACACGTGGCCCATATATCTCCTTCTCAGAGAGGCTAACTGGCATACATTGCGTTGCATTATCATTTGCAGTTAACTGGTTAGTTTACCTCTACGGGTTCCGCACAGCGCCAAGATGCTCCTTGGAGTGAAAGTTGCGTTATATAAATTTCGCATTACATTACATACATATTTCATTTAACTAAATCTAGTGCTCCCTGAGTCCCCTCTGAAAAATATCTAAAAAATTTGGGAGATGGAATCTCCATTTGCTTTTACTTTTGGGGATTCCTAACAACTAGAACATATTATTTTGTTTGAGTATTTTAATACGTGTCTCTATGAAGAATCTAGGCTATCCTGACCCACCATTTATTAATGTGGCTTAAAGGGCTGATGGTGCAGGATCATTTACAATGACTCCTACACTTTACTACCAAATTGCAAGCCTGGACTCTTTGTTTGGTGATATATATTTAGTCTTGGCACCAACAGTTACTTTCCTATATCTTTTTTCAGCTATTCTTAAATCGGCCATGTGCTCTGTTTGTGGCATAAAGAAATAGCTTTTTTTTGCCATCATCCCATTTCAGGAGCCACTTACCCATCCAGGATGTTACAGGATTCCACGCACTCCTGCCCCCGCAGGAACCGGTTGCAGGTGACACACTCGGTGGGGCTTGGTCCCCAGCACTGTCCATTGGCACACAGGGAGAAGCAGGCCAGCCCTGCAAGTTCTAAGAAGAAATGGAGTAGACAAGGGAAGTTAGTGGACGGTGAAGAGAATATGGAGCAGGACGGGTGGATGTGGAAAGAACAAGCCGAAACAGTTTGTAAAAGCTCTGGAGTCAGCTTACACAGACTTCCAGGCTGGAAGACTCAGCTGAGAAGGTGGCAGATGATTCAGGCCTAGGTTGTCAGTGCTAGAGATGACACACGCTCAAGCCTTGCGCTACAGAGGACATACAACTGGGAACAGAGGGGCCCAAGATGTTGGTGCTTGGGAAGAAATAAATGAGAAGGGGAAGGATACAGAGGGTGAGAGGTTTTGATGATGAATAAGAGATTAGCACAATGCTAGTGCTTAAACATGGTTAGGGGAAGACTAATTGGCTGAAACATGGAACATGTGTATAAGGTGATCATCCAAGAGAAGAGGTATGTTCAAGAGTGGAACAGCAGAATCAACAATGCATGCACATGAGGTATAGATGCCATCCTGGAATTGAGACAATAAAGGATAACATGGCGCCCAGGTTGGTTATGATGTAGATGGAATTTGGCTCAGATAGAGAAGCATTAGCTAAGGGCCTGAGCTAGGAAAGGTTGAAACCATGACCCAAAATAGCCTTGATGGCATAGAGAAGGAGGCCGGAATCTAAAATGTACCCCCTATGACAACAAACAAAGGTCCTGATTTAGATCTTGGCAACTGGTGATGGATATCCCATCCGCCGAAATATAAATCTCATTGGATTATATTCCATTGTGACTGAGTAACCCGTCCACCAAGATCTAAATCAGGCACAAAGCTCTTAAGTTCCCGACAGAACTCCTAGAGTTCTCACTGTGGGCCCTTTTTAGGTCTTGCAAACAGCTTTATCTTTCTGTTGTCGAAGACCTACGGTGGACCACACAGATCCTTCCAGCGGGCTTTTGGTCAACCTACTGCTTACAGTTGGTTGGCCTTCTGAACAATCTGCTAGAATCTTAGTCAATAGATTTCCTTCCACTCATTTGGGTTGTCCCTCACATGGAGCATAGCTTGTTTAGTATCCTTTTGGTTGGCTGACTTGTATCCTTCGTTGGCTTCACACCAGGAAACTATGATTTTCTTTTGTTTTAATCACTCCAAGAGAGTGCATGTGTTTTTTTGCTCTCTTTTCCATGTGCAGCCCTTTTCCATGCTGACCACCCCATCTCTTAACATTGCTCTGCCATAGGTTTGTCAATTGCTGCCCCACCATTTCCCGTCCTGCTTTTTGTTTTCTTAAACAATCCCCCACGAAGCTCCTCAGTTGCTCCAACTCCCTGCTCCTGCTGCTCGTCCAGGTTTACTTTACCCACCACCTTCTCCAACCTTGCCCATTCCTTTGTGTCGTATTCTTTCCTTTGTTTTTTTAAAATTAATTTTTCCTTTTGGGAGAGCCAGGCAGCTAGAATTTGCTGCATGGCTTCTACTAACTTTTAAAGTGTGCCTTTTTATCACTTTTATATTTTTTATTTCTCTGCTCCAAGACAGCTGTCCACCATTTTAAAATTGTAAATTAAAATAAAAAGAAAATGTCAATTGCTTCATAATGAGTGCATGTATGGTGATGCATAGGCACATCTACTTCATCACCTGTTTATTGCCATAGCATCATCAGGCATATATGCGTATGCTTCACAACGCATCATCACAATCTGTTTTCTGTCAATGCTGCTCCACATTGACAAAAATGCATTATTTTATTTTTTTCTGATGTAAAATCCAATGGTAAAGCTAAAAGGTTTGATAACACCGCTGAGGCATGCCCTATTCACCTTGCCTATACTTGTGGCTATAGTCATCTAACTTGTTACTACACTGCATAACCTATTGGTTCCAGCTCTTGAAGATGGGGATGCAAAACTCAATTCAATACCCTTATTACAGCCCTAATGTGTTGCCTTGCAGCTTCACCGAAAGATGCAGACCAAAAGTACATCACCCTGAAAGCAGAACTGACATTCTGATGACTCTATGCTCAACAGTCCTCTTCTGCCGCATGCCTGTTTGGACCTAAAGATGGCGGTCTAGGAGATACTATCATGAAGGAAGAGTTGAAGTCCAGATGTTTTAGACTCTAGCTCTTTTAAATAGGACATCATTCCCACCGATAGCTCTGCATTCCACACCGATATTTCTGCATTCTCCTACAGCACACTGCAGACCCTCGGTCAAACAGAAAACCCCATCTAAAGCTTCAAGTCCACCTTAGTCTCTATGGAGTCCCCCCAATGAAGCGCGCTTACTGCACTCTTCCACCGCCATGTTGTTGGATTGCAGTAGCCCTTGGTGCTGGTTTCTGAGGATGGAGGCCCAGGGGATGGTGTCCATGAAGCAGAGCTGGGGGTTCTGGTGGATCAGCACCAGGCCGCTGCTGATCTCTGTCAGGGAACGCAGCCCCAGTGAGGTGATGGCGAGACCGTGGACTGTCAATGAATAGGCTCCCCTAAAACAAACAACAGAGATGGGATTAGAACCCAGGAGTAGCGTGCCTGAAAGAACAACCAATGTGTGTTGAGTGAAATACTTCCAGGAAGCTGGGGCCACAGAGAGTCTCACACCTAACTCTGACATGACACTTACTCTAAAGCTTTTCGAGACCTAGCCTGTTTCAAATTGCTAATAAAACAACCCTAAATACCTGTAAAATATAGCCATCTCGAGACTATGAATCAGGATTATTTGCCTTTCACTCAATGTTTCAACAACCCAGATGTATTTTGGGAGCAGGAAACTATGCACATCCAAGTAATGTCCTTTCTCTTTAGTGGTCTGCCTGATTTAGAATCAATTTCTCAGAGGTGGTATATTTATCAAAACCACAGGTTTTGGGTCTGAAAAGCCTTGGGAATAGCCAGGTGCATGTCAGACACACCTGGCATTATACAGAGGCAACTGTCAAATCTCATACATGGTTGCATTCCATCAGGGCAGATAGAATATACACCAGCCTTGAAAAAAGAGGAAGCAGAGGAAAATACGAACTTAGTTACAAGCAGTGGGCACTCTAGGGTGTGGAGAGAGATCTTCTTCTCAGGGGAAAGCTCTCTTAATGAAGCCACTACCAGCAGGAGGGGCATGCTGGGGTTGGGTCTGGATCTTTGCAACCTTCCTACCTTTCTCTTGACACCTCCATCAGCTCCAAGTATTCAACACGAAGGATTGCATAGAATACAAGGGCACTCTTTTCTTAAGGAAGATTTTCGCCAAGAGGTTACTTAACAGACAGATAAGCCTCTGTGACTTTCTGGTTATACAATTGAATTCTGAAACAATGGAAGGAGGCTCATAGCACAGCAAGGGAGGAAATTTATTGAGCACCCGTGAACATGGCCAACAGGGAGCAGCCTGACCAGCAACTGCCTCTCCGCTTTCAAAAGCAACATTCCAATATCAACATTCCACTACAGCATGGAAAGAGCCAGCATCTTACCCTCAACATTATTCCATTGCAACATAGACAGAATCATTAAAACTTACTCCTTACAACACACAATATATCAATCTCACCTACAATTATTTAGAGCACTTCGATAAATTTAGAGCACAAAGAAAAAAAACTTCAGTTATCTATAATAGCACTCATATCTGTGGAGTAGGACCGGCTGAAACTCTGGAGGGATCACCTAAGCAGGGAAAAGTTTGTAAGTCACCGGTTACTTATGCGTCACCGAGCTCCTGGGTCCCTGTGTAGTAATGCACTTCCAGCCATGGTTCTCCAAACACTCACCTGTGCAGGGTTCTCCCGCGGATAACTTTCAGGTTCTCAAACACACTGAGGTTGGACAAAGTCTCCGGCCAAGACTCAATGTATAAATAGCCTGAAACACAGCGGAGGAACAGGTTACTTTCTGCTACACATTCCAGACTGATCAAACCTACTCTCTACTAGACATATATTTTGCAATATAATGTGTTCTCTTAGCATCTTGTTAAAAAAGGGTAAACAAGTTATTTCCGGAACAGGAAGAAGATACCTCTAGAAATTGTGGGGAGGGCTCTTAAAGAGGGTATACGGGAAAGCAGACACTCCTTTAGCAAGCTCCTGGAGGGAAGAAGCAAAAAGTACACCCGGGGATGGATAGGGAAGATGAGACATGAGAGGTCTTGCTTTTGGGAGGGTGATGGGGTAAAGGCGAGCAAGGGATCTACTTAGCCAATTAGTGGGGGAAAGTTATCTCTGGAGGAAACGCTGAGCAAAGGCAGCCCCAAAAGAGATCCTGCTATCTTAATGTCTTAAAGGAAGGTGACATTTCTCATACCTGTGATCTCCTGAAGGTCCCTCAAAACATTCAACTGCTCCGGGTCCAAGGCGCCTCTGTTGTTTTGGGAGTCAGTAGTGGTAGAGAAATATAAAGTAAAAAAAGTCAGAAAGAGTCAGGAAGAAAAACATTAGCTTAATCTCCCCCTTTCCAGCTCTATCTAAGAACCTGCCTCATAGGCACATATGAAGCCAATCCTGTATCTCCCTGATTGCAAGCTGATGCACTAACTACACTAGCACAAGCAAACTTTGGCACAGGAAGTCCAATGTTGACATTCTCCCCCAGCTGGATTGGCACAGCTAATCAATCGTCTCCCTAGGGCTGGACTGATACAATGTAAGAACGCAGTACCTGGCACAGGAAAAAGAAATCCCAATATCCCTCTTCTTAGGGCTTGTACCCTCGGGGAACAGATTGGCTTTTCAGGGTCTTCACTGAAAAGAAAGAAGGCCCTCACTCACCAAGATGACATGCTTCCTCACTGGGCCCCTCCTCGCCGTGGTGACATCAGGTTACATTCGGTCGGCTCTCCCTGGGTTTCTTTTGAGGTATATGCCATCCTAAATGGTGGGATCATATGGTACCTAAAACAAGCATGTGCAATGCAATAGGTCCCGCATTTGCAAGAATTTAATCTATTGGCAGTGTAAATGACAGTGTAAATGCCTTTTATTGATCTGTTTTGATTATTAACACATACATAAAAGGCATTGCCATTTACAATGCCAATAGCTCAAACTCTTGCAAATGCGAGACCTATTTCATTTCAAAGAGGCAGCCACCATTGTCCCGGGGTGCTTGGAAAGTGACAGCACATATGGCACTCTAAATGTTGCAGGAAAGCATGTGGTGCCTGCAGTAGGAGAAGCTCATTAAATAAAATAGTGCATACAGACTAAATAAGACATACCCTCTAACAACAGATGTAAAAGGGCCAGTCCTCATGGGAGATTACAAATAAAGGCAAGTCGGTACATGGGGGGGGGACTAACAAGCCTATTAACTAATCAGAAGCCAGCATTTACAAAGGACAATGAAATAAGCCAATGAAAAATATGGGTAGAAGTGGGCGGAACTTCAAGTCCATACTCTAATACAGCATGCTTTGCAGAGCTGCCCAGGCTCGACCTAAAACGGAGTACAAATTTGTAGGGGGGTGGGGGCGGGGGTGGGGGGGGAGTGCTGCATTATACGGTTCCCTGATTATACCTGTGTTAATCATGTGATATCGAGGGACCAATACATCTCTCTCATCCCTCTCTTGCTATCTCACTTTAGAAAGCCAAATACACCTCCATTTTTTTCGAAAGAGTTCCACGGGAAGACCACCATGTCGACCTGAAGTCACCACAGTGAGGAAGGGCCCAATGAAGAAGCAAGTCACCTCGATGAGTGAGGGCCTTCATCCTTTTAAGGTATTTTCCTTCAGGATATAAGGCCTCAAAAGAGGGATCTTTCTCCAAGACAGGTACTGCATTGGTACAGATAATTAAGTGAGGAAATATTACACATAATTTCTTACCTTCTCCTCCCACCTGTTTTTGTGTATTAATTAATGGGCTAATTCAGCTCAATGCCTATGCTTGTTGCACCGATGCACCTTTTCTCCTCCTCACCTTTTATTTATTTATTTATTTATTTATGCATTTTTATATAGCGCGGACTTTACCCGAAGGCGTCAGAGCGCTTCACATTAGGAACAGAAATGAAACATAATGAGAAACATTACAAAAGAGCAGATTACAAGAACATACGTTACTTACATAAGGTAATAGTGACGATTGTGAGCAAACAAAATACATGAGGTAGTAAAAATTGTGAGCAACCACAAATACATGAGGTAGTAAAGGTAAAAGTGACAATTGTGAGCAAGAGCAACCAAAAATACATGAGGTAGTAAAGGTAGGTGTGACAATTGTGAGCAAACAAAATACTTGAGGTAGTAGAAATTGTGAGCAACCAAAAATACATGAGGTAGTCAAAAGTGCACAAGAGGAAAAGTGACAAGTGTGTAGTTATAAGAGAAAACAGAGTATAATTTGAGGTATAATACTGCAATAAGTGCTAGGCACAAGAACAAGCGTTACGTAGGCAAGGTGGCACTTGTGCAAGTCTGTGTGTTACAAGGGCAAAGTGGTGTGTGCATGTTACAAAAGGGCACCGAACACCAGTACATGGAGAATACTGCAAAAAGGCAGACACTCCAACCACAGGAAAAACACTGGGAAGGCACTTCCATGGTCATGGAAAGTAGAAAATATCAGTAGTGGGAAGTCTTCCTCCAAATAGCAAGAGGACGTGAATTACTTTTGGAGGTGTCTCTGGAGGAGGAGAACTTTGAGGTCCCTTTTGAAGGCCTGGGAGGAGGCGGTGGTCCGGAGCTGAGGCGGAAACGAGTTCCAGATTCTCACTGCGTTGCCTGAAAAGGATTGGGCCATTGTTCTTTCCTTCTTGAAAGTGGGAGGTTCAAGCAGTAGATTCTCCGCATTGCGTGAAGGTCTAGAGCCTCCAGAGAGTTTCAGTTTATTCGCCAGGTAGCGGGGAGAGGAGGAGTGCAAGGCTTTGTGGGTGATACAAGCGGTCTTGTAGATAGCTCTAGCCTCGAAGGGAAGCCAGCGGAGGGTGGATAACATCGGTGTGATGTGATCGCTTCTTTTGGCCCCATAAATGAAACGAGCTGCTGAATGGAAGACAGACTTAAGTGGGGACAGGTGAGATTTGGGGAGGCCAGTAAGTAGAGAATTGCAGTAGTCTAGTCTGGAGAGGACCAGCGATTGCACCAGGGTTATAAGGTCCTGCTCCGGGAAGAAGCGACGGATTCCCCAAAGAAGGCGCAGTTGGTAGCGAGCAGATTTTGCAATAGAATTGATGTGGGGAGTTAGATTGAGTTTTTTGTCTAGAATGACACCAAGGGATTTTGCGCTGTCGACAATGATGGGTTTATTGTTTAGTAGATTCATCTGATCCATCCATGATTGAACCGGGGGAGGAGAGAGTGAGGAGGAGAAGAGGAGGAATTCAGTTTTGGAGGGATTCAGAATCAATTGATGAGATGACATCCAGTTTTGAATGGAGTCGAGAGTGGAGCTTAGGATGGAGAGGTCATGAGTGGAGGCAACCTTGAGGTAGAGTTGAGTGTCATCTGCATAGAGATGATAGTGAATCCCGGATTTGCTCAGGAGGTTTCCCAGTGGTTCTAAGTAGAGATTGAACAATGTGGGTGCAAGTATAGTCACCTGCCTCCTCAGTGTTGAACTGGAGTTCCTGCTATCTGCCTCACCAGCCCTTCACCACTTGTCCTCCTTGTACTGGACCAGCACACCTGATCAACTGCCTCCCCTATGCCTGTCTGGTTCCCTCTCATAACCAGTGCGTAATTTGTAAGCAACTTAAGTGCCAGGGCTCTCGCCAAGATACCGCTGCAACGTGCACCACACATTGCCCTAGCAGCACTATCATTGATAGTACCAACACAACTACCAACCATCACACTCCTACAAGTGTGACAATTAGGACTATTCAAGGCCCCAAAAGCTATAAGAATGGCTTAGGCACCAGGTAATAATCATTATTAATGTATATTGAATTAGTAATTGACTGCTGTTGTGGTCATCTTGAAATTGGTCAGACAGTTCTACCTTGTGGCAGACTGTCACAAGCACCAGTGTTGACACTTAAGTATCAGTGACAAGCACTGAAACCACTGGCTCAAGTTAAGCACTGCTTTCATCCCAGTCACATTCTATACTTACCCAATGAAGCTATCTTGCATGAAAGCCAGACTCCCAAAGATCTTTGTGCAGCCACTAAAATGTTTGATGTTGTCAGAATTCACAGATGAGACCCCCTTCAGAAAGTCCATTCCAAGCCCGTAACAGACTGCAAAGATAATGGAGGGAAGCTTAGATTGGTGCACAACGGTACGAAGAAGTAACTCACCTGTAACACTTGGTTTGCAACTGGGCATTCTTGTAGATTCTTTGGCTGTGCATAGTCCTGCACTTAGTGGTTTGAATGTTTTTTCAAAGTTTGAAAACATCCTCAGCAGAGACGTTTTAAGGCGTAGGCATAGTGGGCAATTGCCCAGGGCCCCCACCTTCAAAGGGGCCCCCTCGGAAAGTTAACTTTATTTATATTTGACTTTTGTCTCTCTACCCAGTCATCTAAGGATTTTGGGGGTCCTGGCCAAAAACTATAGGATTTGTTTTTTATGATCCTGTTAAAATGTAACATACACTTTAGTATTGTTTGGCATCACGCAATTTTATATTAGCATGACATTGAAACTTAAATTCAAATGTGTTCTCTACATGGGCCCCAAAGTAAGTCTTGCCTGGTACCCCCAAAATCCTTAAGATGACACTGATCCTCAGGGTGTCAGCAGAGACTGAAACTGCTTAAAACCCAACTGAGATGACGCCGACAGGGCCCCTCCAGTCGCTGCGCTTGGAATGCACCAAGGCACTGCTGCGATGTAATGCAGCAAACAGCTTAAGTGATCCTTTATCATTGTCTCAAGAGGAAGATTGAAGGATGCACAAGAAACAATGTCAATATTACAGTGAATCAAGAGGGCTCTTTTATGAACTGGAATAAGATGAGTTTAGCATTAAAGCATGGAAATTTTGAGAAAACATTTTTAAAATTAAATACGATGGGGAGCAAGTGAGTTGCATGTTTTCCTGGTGACTACGGAACTCAATAAGTAAGCGCTGTGACAAGACAGATGAGGTTGCAATGGTTTATCCACTCGCCTTGGGCTTCCCTACGCGCTGTGTCTATTATGAGTTAAACCTGGGAGAGCTTAAGACTGTTCTAGTGCAGTGGAATAATGTGATATGCCCAGGTGCCCAGGTGATGTGATCCTACCCAAGCACAATGTGCTCTAGCTTCCAGATCTCTTTGCCTCATCCTCTCTTTCTAACTATCATTTACACTATTCCATCAACTTGATCTCCTCCCAAACCAATAACTTGGTTTTAATCGCACTGATACAATCTCTACACTGTTTAGACAACAGTCAGTGAATTCACAAAGCTTCCTTTGTGTAAATTTTATAATCCACAAAATAATAATATACTTAAAAATCAGTTCATGTACTAGTGCTTTGATAAAGTGTATGTAGGTGCCATGTTGCCATCTCTTTTCTTTTTTGAGAGGTGCTCAATGAATTGTTCATTAGACGGTCACTAGGCCGGATTGCAGCTTCAGAGGGCAGAGGAGTAAGCTGCCCTTATAATAGTGGAAGATGTTTGGCACACTTTTTGCTAGGTTGTACATGCTACTGCTCTCTTTCTATGGAATGGCTGAAGATTAAGGGTCCGATCCACAAAGGAAAACTTAGACCAAAATACTAAGTTTAGATCTAAAGTCTAACTTTACTATTAGCAAAGTTAGACTTTTGGTCTAAGTTTAGACCAAAAGTCTGACTTAAGGCAAAAATCTAACTTTGCTATTAATAAAGTTAGACTTCTGGTCTAAGTTAGACTTTTGGTCTGAACTTAGACCAAAAGTCTAACTTTACTACTGGTAAAGTTACACTTTAGGTCTAAACTTAGACTTCAAGTCTAAATTTTGACTTTTGGTCTAAGTTTACACTTGTGAATCGGGGCCATAGTGTGTAGAACCTTTTCTTCCCAGCAACTCTGATCGGAGTCAAAAATTCTGCCTTTCTTCTCCTGCACACTTTATGACAAGTTAGACGGGAGTTGGGAATCTGATCACTGCTAGGTTTTAGAATGCATGGCACCAGAAGTAGTTTGTGGGTTTACAAGCATTGTCTCTGAAATAACCAAGATCTATATAGGAGTGGCAATGTCCCAATGTTTAATTCATTTGCTGCGCTATTTGTCGCTTCATCGAAAGACACAATGTCGTCCAAGTGTAAAATCCAGGAAAGTATGAAGTCTTTCTAACTCGCTGTAGGGCTCCATTGGTTCGAGAGAAGGTGGAAGTCCTGATCCTCTTCTTTCATTAGTAGACACTCAATATTATGAATTAAAGAGCTTTTGATGTCCAAAGCAACATCAGGGATTTCCTGTTCAACACCAATGTCCTCAGAAAGATCATAGGGTGCTTTAATATCAAACTGCGGACCTCTAATGTCCTTGCCATTGAGAGATGCTACAGTAAGGGCTCAACGTTGACAGGGGGTGGGCATTACATCAATGGATATCCGTCAAACCCTGAGGGTTTCAGATATGGTCCCTGTTCAGTCACAGAAGGACAAGATTTAGTCCACCTTTTCTGCCTTAAGGAAAGTTCCCTGCAAGTGCCTTTGCCTGAAATTTTCTAAGATCACCTTAATTAATTGGTTTTAAGAAGGCTTTCTCAGTGATTCTCAGCATCTTGCACAAAATTGCTTGCCCGATCTCACAATTTAAAGGATTTTATTATCTACAAGATAGACCACTGTGCTTGTCCTTGTGAGACAATCTTTCCACCCAGAAGGAGCCTCTGCCAAAGAGAGCATGCATGGTGTCTACAGAAAAAAGGTTGAGAGAGAAGCACTTCTGCTGAAACTGGAAAATATGAGCTGCGACCTTGGAAAAATAGTTGAAGCAATCAACTGGACACTTAGTTATGATAATTGACATTGAGTTAAGACAAAAATAGAAGCCTTTAAAAAGGCAAAACCTCTTGTGGAAAAAAAAACAAATTGCTAAATGTCCATGATGGGACATGGCATCTGTTAAAATCCTTAATGTAGCAGTTCTTTTATGTCACAGTCTGCATACAGTACAGTTGCCAGCTTTAATTTTTCAGTTTAAAACAGGTTCACAGACTGGTGCTTTGGATTAATTAGCTGTTATTTAAAACAACGGTTGCCAGAATCAGACTGTATTCTTCTACGGGCCAATTTCTTGTTGGAATTTGTTTTTAAATTATTTTTTAAATTGCAGATCTATGTTTAATAATGTGTTACAGTGTCCACCTATGCATGAGTTTCTTAATGAGTTCAGAGTGTATTCCCTAATTTTGCAAACTTTCTAAGGCCCTAAGATTTACAAGGTCGAGCAGTTTGGAGCGCTAGTGGTGCTTCGCAGCCTGTCCTTTCTTGGTGTGGGCCAGATGTTTTTTTTCTCCTACAGGTAAGCAAGGGGCAGGCAGGAGACAATGCAATGCTATGTGTTGGCGTGAGAAGGCGTCATGTTAGGAGTCAGTATAGTTTGTCCAAATCCATCATGGCTAATCTTCCATGTGTACCTATGGGGTCTATTAAATCCATCATGGGTCATTTTGCTAATTTCCTGTTTTCTGGCATCTTCTAGCTCCTCCCCACCGTTGCATTCCATATTATCGCTGTGATTTCTGACCCGTTTTGAGACCTTCTTAGGGGTTTTATTTTTCCTGAGTTGTCATCGGATTGTCTTCTGGGATTCCTTTGGGCCATGCGTGGGTCACCTCTGGTGGTAACATGCGTAAATCTTCTGTGACATCCTGAGTGTTATCAACGTCAACCCCCTGGTTGGAGATATTTTTATGCCTGCAGTTGTTTCCTCCAATTTACTTTCTCAGGTGCTTTGTGTGACAATCATTTGCTTTGTGTAACAATCATTTGCTTTGTGTAACAATCATTTGCTTTGTGTAACAATCATTGGCTGACAAAGTGGCTACCTGCCTGGTGAAGAACTTCAAGTTTACAGAATCACTGCTATGTCTGGGACTCAAGAATGATGGAGCCAATACTGAGCCAAATGTTACATATAATTGTAGCATATTCAGACTATCCTTCATTCTACAGAACTTGCACCATGAGTGTATGAAGAATATTCTTTCACCAACTAGGACCAAAGAAAAAGGTTGTGCAGGGTCTACCGGACCCGTTAGGGCCATAAGAATAGGCGGCAGAAAGATGTTGACATTAGACGGAAAGTCTGCTTTACATACTCTGCAGCACTCTGTTTTGATGAATTAATTTACAGTAAAGGAGCTGTACTATGAAACATTTCACACATTTTTAACTTATTATCTCCCATACACCTCATCGATAGGGAGGTGTACACATGCTGCTTAGAAGACTCCACTGTGTGGACCCTTGCAAACCACAGTGAGGGGGGCCCGAAGATGAAACATGCCACTTTGGAGGGTGAGGCCTCCGTCTGTTTTAAGGAACACCTCAACTAGCGTTAAACTATCCTTTGGGCATTCTATTCCAGGCCGAGAGGCACCCCCCACTTTGGGTTAGGTACTTTATTGTGTGAAACTGTATGGTTGGGAGGACGTACCATTGATAAGTGATTCTCCTTTGTTGTTGATTTATTGTGGGGCCAAATCATCTTTTCATTCTTCAAAGGGGAATAAAATAAGCACCAAGTTGGGTAATGGTAGGACCTATTAAATTGCTCCTAAACTGAACCAGAGTGGTAATATTCAGCCAATAGATTCAAGTAAAGGTGTGTGTGTGTGTGTGTGTGCAGTTTCTTTAAAAAGGTTTTTCAAAAAGGTGTGTCCATTTCACGTAGGTGGGGCTTAAACCTCAGCTTTTTACTTTAAACAAAAGCAGCAAATTCCTTTGTCTTGGAAGGGTGTGGAATGCAGGGAGCATTATTGTGCAGGCCTACACTTATTCCGTGGCTTCTGCTTCAGGTGTGGCTAATATGCCATATAGTGGCTGAAGCTGGAGTTGCTGTGTTCTCTTTTTTGGAGGATGCTTTTTCAGTTTCAGAAGTTTTTTCTATATAGTCACACATAAAAAAAAAATATGTCATGACTGATCAAACCTATTCTCTTGTCACTCCTTCCTGGCTCCTCTACCCGCTCCCTCCCATTCCATCCATCCTCTAATATTCAGCTTCAGCATCCTGGAAATGTAGCCAAGTCCCTACTCGTCTCTACAGCATTTAGTTCAGGTTTCTACCCACAAGCAACTCACTTTGTAGCTATGATCTATAGCTTGGCTCCCTTCTACGAGACCTATCTCTAGCCCCACCACTATGCTTGACTGCTCTTCCTAGCTCAGTGTCTATACCTGACCCTTCTCTGGGTCCCTTTATACACGCTCAATCCTAAGCTCCAAGCAATATCCCTATGCTTGACTACAACCTCCTAGCCACACCACTATGCTTTTTCCTCCACACCGATCCCCATCACTATAATTGTGCGCATTCTCTTTTCTCTTCTACTTTGCTTCTGCCATTCTCTCAAGCTCTACTGGCCCTCTCCTCAATCTTGACACATCCTCTGACCCAGAGCACCCAGACCCTCCCAACAAGTCTACTACTGCTTGAATCCCTCTACCAAGTCCTACCACTCTGCTTAACCCTCTCCACCCAGCGCACCTGCTGGGCAAATCCCTCCCCTCCGAGCACTACCAGCTATACTTGACCTGTGACACCCCTTGTGACCAGCAATGCTTGCTCCCTTTCTACATGCACACTATGGTTGATTTATTCCTTCCTGCCCCACTGCTATGGTTGGCCCTCTTCTACCACCCAGCTGGCACTCACCTTTTGGGCAGGACGTGCTGCACTTTTCACATTTCTGGATTCCATTCTGCGTCACCTCCTGGGTGTTCTGAGGGCACACAAGTGTGCAAGAACCCACCTCAGTGGACAGGTAGTTATCTGGAGGAAGAGAAGCAGACCCTTAATCTCTGTCCCATCAGTGGCTTCAGAAATCATGCATCAGACAGGAAGCAAGGCACCAGCAACATCCCCACAATATCACTGTAAAAGGTTAACTGTGACATCCTGCCTCTATATGTTGGGTTCAGTATGCCCTGTATGTTTCTTGACCAGTAGCCTGGCAACCCGAGATCCCTGTGCTATGCTCTGACATGATTTGGTTGTTTCCACAGCAGAGTGTGATACTGGACTGCGGTTACGCATAAAGTTCCTCCGGCTATAGTTGACACCCTCTAGTAGCCAAGCCAGCAAGTTATTGACAACTGACAACCTGCTGGCAGTGGTGACTACCGCGGGGCACCGTTCAATTACAGAAACTTTCCCCTTCTTTATGTGTGTTGTGTAATTCTGCTTGTGTGTGGTGCAAATAGAGATCATGTGTTTTATAAATGACATCTAACCAAGGAGGCGCTGTGAGGCACACGTGTCCATGATCAAATAATAAAGGCTGCTTATTGGTACCACTTAGGGGTTTTACCTTTGTCTGGTATCTAGCCTCTTCCTTCTGGCTAAGTGAATACAAAATAGTGGCTAAAAAATGTGGGTTGACCATATATACCTCAGGTCTGACCAGAAACAAGTTCCCATATCTGAATGTCTCAACTGTGTGGGACCAAATTCAAATTCATAAGCCTCCAGCGCCCATTCCCTTTGGTTTAATCTGGCAGATGTCTGGAAAGAGGGGAGACCTCATTCAGTATGCCTGAAGAGTCTTGCCAGTAAAACACACTTTTAAAACCAGTTTTGTGCCTCCCATTTTCTATATTGTGGAATCGACATGAGGGCATACCCTGTGGTAGAATGATGGTGGAAGGTATGATTGTTGACCCTGGTTTCCTGCCCCTCAATAGCCAGTTTACCTGATTCACTTTGGACACCGAAATAGGTTTGCAACTGAGCTCAAAGAAGGTGTCTTACCCGGGCCAGGGTATCTCCTGTTGCAGTTTCCTCTTAAGCCGGGGGCCAGTCGTAGGATCCTGAGGAGCCTTTACTACCCTATGTAAGCAGAGGATCTCTGACCCTGCCAATAACATGGCCCAGATGGCTGAACTCTGCATAGTGAATGTCTAGAGAAGAAACGGGTGTGTTGTGTGCAAGAAGTCCTTCAGTCACAGATGTCCTGATCTGAAGAGTCTCTATAAATTACTATATCATTTCAGGGTTGAGGACATACTGCAACCAACAAAGGTCTGCACCTGTTGGTGAGTTGGAGCTACTTGGCCCTGTGGGAGCCTGTATCAACCCCCTGGGTTCTTGGCTGACAATGGCTGCTCTGGTCTGAAACAAATTAAACTAACTCAGAATGTCCTACGGTTTGAGAGATATCGCTGGTTGAAGGTGCTGTATAACCCTAACCGTAAAAAAAGTTTCCCAGTTGCCCGTGGGAGAAATGCATACTCCAGATTTCATGGGTGCACATGCCTACCCTGAAGAATTTTATCCTCAACTAATCATTTTTCAGATAAAGGCCTGGTTAAGTTTTGGGACCCCGGGAGGAGCCAGCGAAGAACCTCAGCCAGATCCTAGCCTCAGTCGTTCACCTGTTGGGACTATTCCTGACAGGTTCCATTGTCGTCTGCCACCAATCACAGGCTCCCTGGTGGCTTTCTAATTGGGCATGTGAACTCAGACTCAGGAGAGAATGAAAAGAGTAGTGTCTATATGCCACAACAAAGAGAACTGTTCAGGTTTGAGAATTAGCCCTGCTGTCTGAGATCTACACTCAAAGGTTCTGCAACCTCACGGATCAATGTGCTATCTGTGACCTGAGCCTACGTGATCTGTGTAACTTGCATAGTGCCCTATTGTGCTATAAACATTCCCCCACACACATACATAACCTGAGGCATCAGCTGGAGAGAGCTGTGAAAACTAAGCTTCACCCCTATCACGTGAAGCCTGAGTCTGTAAAATATGTGTAACCTAAGGGATAGCTTTATAGTGTATTGCCTGAGCTAATAAGGTCTGTGGCCAGAGCCTGTAATATGTGCTCTCTTCACTAATTAATGTGTGCTCCCCACATCCCCTCACCCCATCTGGAGGAGCTCTTACATGGGCATTCAGTCACACAGCTGGCACCAAAGGAGTATCTGCCATTCTCGTTGAGCACAGATTCAAAGATTTCTGGGTGGTAGGTCCTCAGAGGCGGGCAGTACCGTGTACAAACACCGCTGTCGTTGAAGTGCTGGCAAGCCTGAAAAAAAAGACAAACAAAGTCACAATCCTGAGCACCAATTGGTTGTTTGAAGGGGGTGTGCCCTAGGTGATCTCTCTGATTGGATCCTGTAAGTCAGAGACCTGTTGAACCATTTGGCGAGGACAGGGCTCAAAGCTGGGGTTCAGTATTGTCCCCCAAAAGATCAAGAACCCCCAACATTGTCTCCTTTAAATACACAAAGTACTAACAGTGCATTTAAACAAAGCAAAAAGTGTCAGCACTTTACTTTAAAGAATCCCAAATGCCTATATTGTTCCTTTGAAAGTTCAGATGTGCCAGTACAATTCCTTTAAAAGCTCAAAGGTGGATGTAGCTTAAACAAGGTTTGCATGCAGGAGTGGTATTGAATAACATGAAGGGACAAAGAAAAATGGGAGCACCATCTAGTTTTGATAGGTAGGTTTAAGTTAATGTGTGCCTGGCAGTCTTAACAAATCGTTTCTGTATCGCGGTTGATAATAAATATAATACAATACATGGCTAACGATAGTGCAAGAATAACAATATGGAACAGGACAGGTGCAAAGTCATTGGATTTTGAATTACACTTTGAACGCAAATTACGGAAGGCGAATTCAAAATAGATTAGAGTTTGGCAAAAATTAGAAAAATGTATGGTGGCTATATAAATACAAAAAAAATCAAGAAACAGTTGCTGCTGCTAGTCACACATGGTCCTACTTGCCTTGTATGCAGGAGTCAATAATGATTGTAGGGTTCATCCCTAGTTTTCATGAGGTATTTTTAAAATTAATAGTATTGTTGCCTGTTTCGAAAATTACAGTGTCATGGTGGTTAGTCCTGAAGGATAAGGGACTCCAATTCCATCTGATTTTATATTGTTGTCACTGCTCCCATATCAAACAATGTAGTAATCATAGATAGTAATGCTCAGCTGAGAAAGTAAAAGAAGGGCTGTCTTTCCTCCTCAGACCACTGATGGGAGTGTGTGGTCTTGGCGTGTCATTCATTGTCTTCAGAGTAAAGTTAATGCTACGAGGCTAGGAGTTACCATCACAGTTTTTCTCTCCTATAGTATACATTAACTCAATATTCCAAACCTAGACTCCATGGGGGGGGGGCTAATACATTTAACTTATTGTAAGCTACTACTATCTGAGTTGACAGGTATCAAGTGATTTAAAAGGTTGGAGTTTCTCGGCTCCTTTGAATCCCACAGCCTAAGTTAGACGTGAGAATAAAGCAAAGGACTTGTGACTAGGACAGAATATGGCAACATTTCTTTTCATGGGCTTACCAAGCAGTCCGAGTTCTTGGGTCCTGTGCAGCCAGCAGCACACTGTTCATGGCAGCAGTGCGTGGATAACTTGCCCTTGCACCTCGCACATCCGCTGGCACAGATGGTCTGCGTCACTGTAAGGAGAGATACAGAGGAGTGACAGAAATGAGAAATAAACAGAAAGGGGGAGAAACAGAAGGAGGAAACACAAAGCAAGCATGAACCTGAGAACACAGCAGACATAAAACTAAGGCCAATCGTGTCACACCAACAATCCTCTTATAGGAGATAACATTTTTTTGTTTCCATTTATGTTTTTTTATAAATGCAGTCTATTTAAATAGGCATTATAATTTACATCCAATTGAATACACCTCTAAAAAATAGCATTTAAACTCAAACATAGAGAAATTATGACCCTATGCTAAGGTTGTAGTAAAAGTAAAAACTAAAGAAGGCGGTTAGGCTGTTAACCTTTGGTGGTTTGGAAGACTTGGGGCTGTTTTAGATCTTGGCTGATATGGTGCAGCCATCACTTTTTCGACAGTATCACTAGCCGCCTACTTGGCGGGCTGCTCATTCGATTTAGTTGTTGGCGAGTCCATGGATGAAAGCCATTCAAGTGCCGGCGACTCCATCAGGATTTCCCTTCTGTGTCGATGGCGCCATAGGCAAGCGACTGTCGCAGGGAATTCTGCCAGGCTTATCGCCAGCCTAATTACAATGTGCCTTTCCGTCGGGACAACTGTGGCGGGGATACCTTCATATTTAAGTTGGTGGATTCGAAGGAAATGAGATCCAAACTTACCTTGTTTTCTGTTTCTCACTTCCGTTTCCACCTTGAACACCATTGTCCATGTCCGTCCGTTGTTGCTACAGCTTGACCATGACGCTAATCAACTCCGTTGTAACCAGGATCAAAGGTACGTTTTTTACACAGCTGACTATGAATCATGTGTTAACGTTTCCTTTAAACTCGTGTATTTTTACATTGACCTTACATGCCATTTTATTCGTAAAAACATACTGTAAACAGTCTGTCAATGCGGACAGTAGTTCAGCCAGCATACATCGAAATACGGGACGGGACTCCATCCGATCGACGGAGTACTTGTAACCGCCGCAACGGAGGGATGAAAAGAGTCCCACCTTGATCAAAATCTGGCCCAGCATCTTTAGAGTCCCCCATCTAAAGCATCGAATAGGACATTCATGAATTCAGAGAGAATACTAACAATAGATAACTATTTCCACATAGAAGTAACTTTTCTTTTTTCATTATGGAGCTGTAGCTAATGTTTATATAAAGTAATAGTAGGGTAGGAAGTTAAACCATGCATTGATTGGGGGGTCAGAAATTAATGTAAAAAGAGATACGAACAAATTGCGCAGGTAGACCTGAACCACCAAGGTATCTATCCTGGAATCGGGATCCAAACAAAAGTAATTTATTGCTCACTGATCTCTGAGTACATTTGTGATACAAACTTTACTGATACCAGCAGGAATGTGGGGTAGGTGTACCTGGCAGTGGCTTATTTGGCGTGTGCTTTCAATCACAGCACAAAAGGCAGGGGTGTAAATGGCAGTAGGGGACAAAAATATCTAATAATCCATACGGCTGAGGAACAATTCATCATTGGTTAGACAGTGAAGGCACAGTGGTAAGAAGTTCTAACTTCTGAAAGTATGATAAGAAAAAGACCTGCCTCCCTGTCTAGATGATATGCTTACTGGAGACAGGCAGGGATGTACTTATTGAATTGAGATTTCTTCTCATGTTTTCTTTCCACTGGCCTTAAAAAAAACTGTGACCTGAAGGTGTGCATAGTTGGTTACTGAAGACAAGAACCCAAATAAATCACCAGTCTTACTTACATTTTTTGAAACAATGCCTCAAATATTACCAGAACAGGGAAAGTCACCTCATGAAGGCCAAATATACAGTCTATGGGAGGAATCCGGTAAAGTATTTAGCGGTCAAGGGAAATCAGCACCATTTTTGAGGATGCAGATTCTCATTACTACAGCGTTCACCGTTCATATCTGAATCAAACTTCTCGAGCCTGTCGTATCCAGTAGCGCCTTGCCTAAATTGTACTATTCTGAGTCTTTCACCCATTGAGGTGCATGAAATTGCTCATGGATGCTCTTGAGGAGAGACACTCCTCGCTATGGTTTTCTTTTCTTAGGTGTTTCTCATCTGCATAGTCTTCAGAAGTTCTTTGCTTTCAAGCCCTCCTCCATCTCTAACTCAACCTGTCACCCATTGGAGTAGTGGAGAGAACATGGTGCATATGAACAAAAAGCTCAGCATCTGCCTTCTCAGGTGCTTAATGTGCTTCTGTGATGCTCAGCATATGGAAGCTGTGATTGCATAGGATAATCCTCTATCGATAATGAACTATAGGAAACACCAAAGCAGAGGGTTCCACAGATTCTGGAGAGGTGCAAAGATTCTTATTTCTACAATCTGATATTCGACGACGGGTTATAAACCCTCAATGTGGACAGTATTGACGGTGACTCCAGGAGGCCTATTTAGCACCTCAACTTCAAGATAGATTTCAATAATGACTCCTGCCTAGAAATTGAATGATGTGCTACTGATATTCTTAAGTATCTTGAATCGGAGTGCCACAACTATGGACGGCAGTATCTGTAGTGTGGAGGTTGGTCCGCCTTTGTTGCAACGAGAGCAGAAGCAGAGGTACCGTTGTTACTTACCCTATGGAAAAAAGGATCCAAGAGTAGATTTACTTATCTCCCCAGGCCTAGCACTGACACAAATAACGTTTCAGTCCCTTTGATACCCGATAGGGCATTTTTTTGATATATTTTACAC
Organism: Lissotriton vulgaris; assembly: GCF_964263255.1. Classification (NCBI taxonomy): domain Eukaryota; kingdom Metazoa; phylum Chordata; class Amphibia; order Caudata; family Salamandridae; genus Lissotriton; species Lissotriton vulgaris. The sequence continues at coordinate 1,864,751,218 of NC_141693.1, read as the reverse complement.
TTTGTAATAGCGTGAGAAGCTGCAAGTCAGTCAGGAATGTGAAGCAGTGAGGTCCGAACATTGCAGAAAGAGATTGGGAGCAGCACCATGAGAGAATTCAGGCAGTACAATGAAAGAGACAGATCGGACTACAGTTCCCAGGGGCAGAAGAAAAGTGATAGATGGTGCTGGAGAATTAGGAGCAAGACATAGACTGCTAACCTGTTCATGTACCCTCTTCAAGGATAATCCCACTACTTCTGGAGCACTTTAGGTAGCTAAGGTATTTAAGGTCAGCATTGCCTGAAGAAGCTGCCTGGCAGCTTTGCGATTGTTGTATGGCTTCCCAATTTGATCTGTTCAGCACTGTTATGGCTCCTTCAACTTTTCTTGGTTTTCCCCTTCATGGTTTCCTTGTATTTAGTGGAGCTAGGCAGGGTCACTGCATCCTGCTTTTCTTGTTTCCTTACCTCTACAGATTATTGTCTCAACTGGAGTTCTAGGCTTTCATGCCTATATACTGGTTACTTTGGGGCTCATTAAGCCCCTATAATAGCGGGGAAAAGCAAACAAATATATGCAATTTATAAGAGCCAACCTGTGATATAGAGCTACTCTCGAATAGATGGAGAGGTCTAGGTACCGACTTAATTAAAGTAATTCTAGAACATCGACACATGTATAATGCTTTTCTGAATACACAGTTTGTTCCAGCTCCACCCGTAGGAAGAAAAATGTATTACATAGACAGACAGAATCCCTTGCGAGAAGTGCATCCAGTCCAGAATGATGATAATACCTTTAGACGTGTGTTTGTGTACACGCCCATAACTAAAATGGAACTATTAGAAATGAAGACATTAGTGCCCAGTCACGATAAAGACCCTGCAGGTTTCCACCGTGAAATGCTGGAACAAACTGTGTATTCAGAAAAGCATTATACCTGTGTCGATGTTCTAGAATTACTTTAATTAAGTCGGTACCTAGACCTGGAGGACTCAACCAAATGTGAGCGACATAAAAACATTTCATAACTACTACATTTGCTTGTATAGCGGGAGAAGAGACCAACATCTCATCTCCTCTGTGCTGAATGTTTCACACTAGTTTGCTCGCCTGGATTAAATGAGACTGTACTTGTAATGTCTTGTAAGTACAGTAAGTAAAGATTAAAAAATAGACAAAGTGGGTGGGTGTCACCTAGTGGTCCAACATGGCGAACGCGCTCTAGGTGAGCTCTGTCAGCCCATACGCCAAAATCCTGCCAGATTACTCTCATCATAACCCTCTGTTGCCTCCCATTGATCGATATACCTACTGGGGTCCTCTGTTCTGAAGTGGAGCGGTGGCACCTAAAAACGGTCCTGAGGCCTGCTTGGTGTACTGCCTGTGGCAGGGAGTGGCTCGGCAGCGGCATCGAGCCACGGCAGCTGTGAGACCTGCTGGTGCAGAGCTGCTCTAGACGCCTTGCTTGTGGGGATCTGCCTGCCGAGTTTGTGCGGCCAGAGTTGTGGTGCAGCCCGACCAGGGGCGCAGAGTGATAGGCGATCCCCAGGGCCAGACATAAAGGGACCACCGCTGGAGCCTGCCTACGGTATTGCCCTGGGGAGGCCTGGGGTGACGACCGCGCTGGTCCAGAGTGGGGGCGGAGCGGGCCCAGGCTGACCAGCTGCTGATCCGGTCTTCCACGGGCTCCCGGTACCTGTGACTTGCCTACTGCTGTGCTTTGAAGACGAGTATTAGTGGGGGGGTTTTACCCAGTTAAGGTTAAGGGGACCTGGGTTAGTAGGCGTGTAAAGCGAAGGGGTCCCAGTAACAAGGAGACATTAACCAAATAGTTGGAAATAAATCAAATCAACAAAGCTTTAGTCCACATTGTTTTTAATTCACAATGGGACGTTGTACTCAAAATACACAAATTACACAATAATCAAGCATTGGTTAATTACAGTGCCCCAAAGGGTAGAAGCGGGGAGGGGGATTGTGATAGTGATGGGAGTAGGTGAGGAAAGGAAAGAAGATTCTCAGGTGACGAAAAAATCAGCACTTGAAACTTGGTTCACACAGTTACAAATTCTGCACCAAAAATGGGACCAACAGGTTCAAATATATTATTTTAGACACAAATCATACTCCAAAAGTTCAATGAATGAAACCAATAGGGTGTGGAGTTGATAATGAAAGGCAATCAGATGTCGACGTTTCGACCCTTGTAGGCGCAGATATTGTTATGATCTTGCTGTAGGGTCTTCATCAGGACTGGAGGATAGGGGACACGTAACCTATTTGGTACATAAATGAATGTATTTTAACACGGGAAAATTATATCCCTAACTTTTAATTTAAAAGAACATTGCACATCACCCAAAATATGGGATTAGCTCAGGTTGGAACATGTATGCCGCCGGGATGGCTGGGAATACAGGCAAAAAGAATGCCCCTACTTAAGTGTGGCACAAAAACGCACAATATGCACATGATTAACTGATATTAAAGAATCCCTAATTATTCAGTGTGGAAATTAGGATCATTTGGTAGAGAGCAGTTGGGGATAGGCTTAAAACGCAACGGTGGACAGTCTAAGGAGTCAGTGAATACTCCAGCTGGTTGAAGGATGATCATATGAGCAGGAAGGTGTTGGCATGCATTACTGCTATTTAGTGCTAATATGGAACTGACTAACAAAGAAAGCTTACCACACACGTGGTGTACCCAGGACCCGATTATGCGTGGGTTCGAGGTCAATAGAGATGAAGAAATCTGCAATTTTAAAATAAAGGTGTAAAAACCAGTATACACTGCGGGAGGCAGTGATTGGATTCACTAATATTGACTTGAGAAAAGGGGGGGGAAAAGGACTCACCAAAATATAGCCCAATCGCTATTCATAGTGTTTCCACGGGTCTGGGGGGGTCCGTTGTGACCATCGACAAAATCTAACAAATTGAGGGCAAAAGACGCTTGTAAGAGGACCATGGTTATGTTAAAAATGGTTCAAATACAAATGGCCCACAGTGCGGATTGAAGACTCACCACGGTGCCGTAGCCAAGACACGTCCGGCAGAGATCGTGTTTGTGGCAGTCGGGCGGCGGTGCTTCTAAGGCTGCGTCTGCAGGACAAGGCAAGAAGAATCGATGTTAGAAATCTAGTGCGAGACGGGTTTCTTGGAAGCGTCGGGACAAGATCGTGAGGAGGCGCTCACCGTTCACGGAGCTAATCCGGCTTCAGTCAATTCACACAGTCGCAATGGCGACGCGGAGTTCCGGGTTTAGAATATCACCTTGACAACCGGGTCACGTGGTGATTTCTAACTCGCGTAGACCTAGTAGAAAGACTTACTAAAAAAGGGTTTTATGTTCAACATGCCCAATATAGTCCTGACTACTTTTAAAACTAAAATGAGTAATTATGGTTAAAAAACGAATCAAACAGTGGAAGTTTGATATATTTAGGGCGTCTTTGTGAAAATTACACTGGACCCAGTAGGTTGCAATGAGGTCAATATTGCAGAAGATAGAATTTGCAATTAAAATAAATGACTTATCCGCCTTAGTGAATTCATTTGTCAGGCATAGATGCCAGTTTAGGACAAAACCATTAGGTGACTTAATAACAATATTACAAAGTCTATTGGATGAATGCTCATTATAGACTGACGTGATAAACATGATGTGGCGTACCTCTCACATGAGGGTAAAGGCCACATAACACACTATACATGATTTCTGACCGATAGACAATTGGAATTAAATGACGTAACTGGCCAAACTGTGACGTACCTCTCCCACGAGGGTAAGGCCACTTATCAGATTAACAACACTTGTCGTGGGCCTGTGATTGATAGATAATACATGCACTGGGACCAGCATGTCAAATATGTGCAAAAAGTTATTGTGACTTATAAATTGATGACAAACAGCTAACATAATTTATAAGACAATTGCGTACCTCGCATGGAAGGGTAAAGGCCGTTGTACTTCAACAGGGACAGTATTCAAGACAGGGTGGCTAATTGGGAGAAAGAGCTGTCCTGTTCATTGAGGCCTGATTCAATTGAGTCAAAAGTAAACATCCATTTGAGCTCACGGGTATTGAGGATGCTGGAGATGCTCCCACCCCGGGGTCCGAGTGTGGCTTTCTCTATGATTACCCATTTCAAACTCTCAGGAGTATGTCCCGCGGTGGAAAAGTGGTCAACGAGGGGTGCGCCAGGCACTTGGCACCGGATCCGACTCATGTGTTGGAGTATCCTCACTTTTGCTTTCTGCTGAGTCTGACCGATATATATCAGTTGGCATGGACATAGAATGGCATAGATTATGTTAACAGAATTGCAGTTGGTATGCGTCTTGAGTGAGATTCTGTGATGACGGTATGCAAACTCTTTGGTCTGGATCGTGCTTTCGCATGCTTTACAGCTGCCACACCTGGAGTGGCCCACAACTGGAGGTAAATTCCACAGAGTGGTGATTGTAGGATCCTTTGATGTTTGGAGGAAAGAGCGCACCACATGATCTTTGACGCTTCTTGCTTTTTTGAAAGCATGTAATGGCGGGTTGGTTTGGAGGATATCGTCAGAGATAAGTTGCCAGTAGTGGTTGATTATGCGCTTAATTTGATTACTTTTCGTATTAAAGGTAGTCACACACACAATTCTTTGTTCAGATTGATCTTGCTCAGTCTTGGGAACAAGTAGCTCCTCACGAGGGTAAAACCATGCCCTCTTCCTTGCTCGCTTGATCAAAGAGTTTGGATATCCTCTGCTTATCAGCCTTTGTTTGAGTTCTTCAGACTCAGAGAAATAGTGTTCTTTATTAGAGCAGTTCCGACGAATACGCAGGAATTGCCCAAAGGGCAGGTTATCCCGTAGGGCTCGGGGATGGTGACTGTCGTAGTGCAGGAGTGAATTCCTTTCAGCTGGTTTACGGTAAAGGGTAGTTAGTAATTGACCTGAGTTCTCATAGATCGTGAGGTCCAAGAAGTTAATCTGATGATTGTCTGATTGGATCGTAAACTTGATGAATTGGGACTGCTCGTTCAACCATCCAAAGAATAACATTAGTTCTTGAATGCCACCATCCCATATCAGTAGGATGTCGTCTATGTAGCGCATCCACAAACTGAGGTGGTCTTTGAATGGGTTGATCTGACTGAGCACAGTGTCTTGCTCAAAAGCTGCCATATACAGGATGGCTACATCAGGAGCAAAAGGAGCCCCCATTGCAACTCCTGATGTTTGAATGTAGAATTTTTCTCTGAAAATGAAAAAATTCTTGGTCATAGCTATACGGAGTAAAGCAACAATAAATTCCGTGGGTACTTGGACTGGGGCAGGGCGCTGATTAAGACAACGAGTAATAACCATCAGTGCTTCCTGTTGAGGAATGCACGTATACAACGATACGACATCACACGTGGCTAACAGTTGGTGATCTGCATCAAATGCTAATCCTTCTACAGTATTTATGGTATGCATGGTATCACGCAAATAGGCCGGATTGGCCTCGGCAATTGGTTTTATGAAGAAATCGATATATTTGCCCAGGGGCTCAAGAATTGAGCCGCACCCGGAAACAATGGGACGGCCAGGGGGATTCGTCATTGATTTGTGAATCTTTGGTATGGTATATATAGTTGCCAAACGTGGATGTGGTTGGTTCAAGAAATTAAATTCTAACTCTGATAGGAACCCTTGATCTCGACCAGCTTGGGTTATTTCAAGGATTTCACGTGCAATGGCTTGTGTGGGATCTGCTCTTAGCAATTGGTAACTGGTACCATCATTTAACTGACGAAGAATTTCCGATTCATAGGAGCTGACATCCTGCACTACAATAGCACCACCCTTGTCCGCCGGTTTGATAACAATTTGGGCATTTTGTGCCAAAGTTTGAAGAGCCAATTTTTCATTTTTGCTAGTATTAAATCTGGTGTAGCCTTTTGTTTCCAGAAGTTGTAATACGTCCCTGAGCACCACTGATTCAAATGCCAAAATCTTGTGCGACATTGCACTGTTGAAAGGAACAAATGTAGGCGGAGGTCTCAATCCAGTCACAGTTGATTGAATATTAGGTGTTGAGTTGCGAAAGAAATACTATAACCGTATTTTGCGAAAGAATCGGTACAGTTCAGTGCGAATGATGAACGAGTCAGGGTGGTTGGTAGGTACATATGATAAGCCTTTGGCCAGGATTTTGATTTCATCGTTGTTCAAAGGGTGTTTGGATATGTTTACAACAGGGCTATCGACCTGAGGGGGAGCACCTCCCAGTAGTCTTAACCGAGGGTAGCTTTCGGAGTTCATGTCGGTCTTTAGATTTTCAAAGCCTGTTACCATCTGTAGGTTTTGTTGCGGGTAACACGTTCCCCGTGTTGTGGTTCTGTCTGAAAGTGTACCTGCTTTGTAGGTTGGCCACGACCTCCATTCCATGAGTTTGTATTTGGTTGAGATCCACGTTGTTGGCCGCGTTGCCAGTTGTTGCCTCTGCCACGAGGTGGGCGCCATGACCCCTGGCGTTGAACTAAAAAAAGGGTTGTATTGAAACTGCTGGTTATAACCAAAGTCCGAATAATTCTGTTGGTAGCTGGGACCTGGTTGGTCTTGCTCGCCTTCTGAGCTATAGGAGGAGTCTGAGAAAGTATAGTAGTTGCGTCTGCCTCTAGCTGTACCTCGGCCTCGGTTAGTAAATCTGCCTTGATTATCTTGACGGAAGTAGTCTTCTTGGAGATATGGATAAGTTTTCTTCTTATCATACAATTTAATATCACGAGCCAGTTTCTCAAGTTTACGATTTTGGGTTGTAAGGTCAAAGTCCTTGAGTGTGGCTTCTAAGTTGGTGATAGTGTCTTTGGCACTAGCAAAATTCGCATCAGCCGATATTTCAGCCTTCAAGGTTTTAATTTCAGCAATGATTACTTGAATTTGTTCAGCGGCTGTTTCCACCCCAAGGACCATCCAATGACGGCTGCAATTATTCGCCACGTGGCTGAATCCCTCTCTGAATTTTGGTACCTCCACAAAGATCGCTGGTTCGATCTTAATTTGCAATCCGATGGGAATGATATTTTCTTGAAGATATTTCTTGAGGAGATGGCCGTGCCACCGAGTGCGGATCAGCTTTTTCTCCAACCGCTCAAGACGGGAGATCTTGTCCTTAAGTGAAAAGTCAATAGTCGGGATATCGGAGGAAATAAATACGTTATTAGGATCCTCTAGTAATTTGTCAATATAATCCTCAGAGTAGGATAGTAATTCAGCCATGATGTGCACAGGTCAAATAAATTGAACATGGAAAAGAACCTCGCAGAACATCGTCTGCTCGAAGTAGAGTATTAGTGGGGGGGTTTTACCCAGTTAAGGTTAAGGGGACCTGGGTTAGTAGGCGTGTAAAGCGAAGGGGTCCCAGTAACAAGGAGACATTAACCAAATAGTTGGAAATAAATCAAATCAACAAAGCTTTAGTCCACATTGTTTTTAATTCACAATGTGACGTTGTACTCAAAATACACAAATTACACAATAATCAAGCATTGGCTAATTACAGTGCCCCAAAGGGTAGAAGCGGGGAGGGGGATTGTGATAGTGATGGGAGTAGGTGAGGAAAGGAAAGAAGATTCTCAGGTGACGAAAAAATCAGCACTTGAAACTTGGTTCACACAGTTACAAATTCTGTACCAAAAATGGGACCAACAGGTTCAAATATATTATTTTAGACACAAATCATACTCCAAAAGTTCAATGAATGAAACCAATAGGGTGTGGAGTTGATAATGAAAGGCAATCAGATGTCGACGTTTCGACCCTTGTAGGCGCAGATATTGTTATGATCTTGCTGTAGGGTCTTCATCAGGACTGCAGGATAGGGGACACGTAACCTATTTGGTACATAAATGAATGTATTTTAACACGGGAAAATTATATCCCTAACTTTTAATTTAAAAGAACATTGCACATCACCCAAAATATGGGATTAGCTCAGGTTGGAACATGTATGCCGCCGGGATGGCTGGGAATACAGGCAAAAAGAATGCCCCTACTTAAGGGTGGCACAAAAACGCACAATATGCACATGATTAACTGATATTAAAGAATCCCTAATTATTCAGTGTGGAAATTAGGATCATTTGGTAGAGAGCAGTTGGGGATAGGCTTAAAACGCAACGGTGGACAGTCTAAGGAGTCAGTGAATACTCCAGCTGGTTGAAGGATGATCATATGAGCAGGAAGGTGTTGGCATGCATTACTGCTATTTAGTGCTAATATGGAACTGACTAACAGAGAAAGCTTACCACACACGTGGTGTACCCAGGACCCGATTATGCGTGGGTTCGAGGTCAATAGAGATGAAGAAATCTGCAATTTTAAAATAAAGGTGTAAAAACCAGTATACACTGCGGGAGGCAGTGATTGGATTCACTAATATTGACTTGAGAAAAGGGGGGGGAAAAGGACTCACCAAAATATAGCCCAATCGCTATTCATAGTGTTTCCACGGGTCTGGGGGGGTCCGTTGTGACCATCGACAAAATCTAACAAATTGAGGGCAAAAGACGCTTGTTAGAGGACCATGGTTATGTTAAAAATGGTTCAAATACAAATGGCCCACAGTGCGGATTGAAGACTCACCACGGTGCCGTAGCCAAGACACGTCCGGCAGAGATCGTGTTTGTGGCAGTCGGGCGGCGGTGCTTCTAAGGCTGCGTCTGCAGGACAAGGCAAGAAGAATCGATGTTAGAAATCTAGTGCGAGACGGGTTTCTTGGAAGCGTCGGGACAAGATCGTGAGGAGGCGCTCACCGTTCACGGAGCTAATCCGGCTTCAGTCAATTCACGCAGTCGCAATGGCGACGCGGAGTTCCGGGTTTAGAATATCACCTTGACAACCGGGTCACGTGGTGATTTCTAACTCGCGTAGACCTAGTAGAAAGACTTACTAAAAAAGGGTTTTATGTTCAACATGCCCAATATAGTCCTGACTACTTTTCAGGCATAGATGCTCTTCAAACTTTGGCACAAAATGCCCAAATTGTTATCAAACCGGCGGACAAGGGTGGTGCTATTGTAGTGCAGGATGTCAGCTCCTATGAATCGGAAATTCTTCGTCAGTTAAATGATGGTACCAGTTACCAATTGCTAAGAGCAGATCCCACACAAGCCATTGCACGTGAAATCCTTGAAATAACCCAAGCTGGTCGAGATCAAGGGTTCCTATCAGAGTTAGAATTTAATTTCTTGAACCAACCACATCCACGTTTGGCAACTATATATACCATACCAAAGATTCACAAATCAATGACGAATCCCCCTGGCCGTCCCATTGTTTCCGGGTGCGGCTCAATTCTTGAGCCCCTGGGCAAATATATCGATTTCTTCATAAAACCAATTGCCGAGGCCACTCCGGCCTATTTGCGTGATACCATGCATACCATAAATACTGTAGAAGGATTAGCATTTGATGCAGATCACCAACTGTTAGCCACGTGTGATGTCGTATCGTTGTATACGTGCATTCCTCAACAGGAAGCACTGATGGTTATTACTCGTTGTCTTAATCAGCGCCCTGCCCCAGTCCAAGTACCCACGGAATTTATTGTTGCTTTACTCCGTATAGCTATGACCAAGAATTTTTTCATTTTCAGAGAAAAATTCTACATTCAAACATCAGGAGTTGCAATGGGGGCTCCTTTTGCTCCTGATGTAGCCATCCTGTATATGGCAGCTTTTGAGCAAGACACTGTGCTCAGTCAGATCAACCCATTCAAAGACCACCTCAGTTTGTGGATGCGCTACATAGACGACATCCTACTGATATGGGATGGTGGCATTCAAGAACTAATGTTATTCTTTGGATGGTTGAACGAGCAGTCCCAATTCATCAAGTTTACGATCCAATCAGACAATCATCAGATTAACTTCTTGGACCTCACGATCTATGAGAACTCAGGTCAATTACTAACTACCCTTTACCGTAAACCAGCTGAAAGGAATTCACTCCTGCACTACGACAGTCACCATCCCCGAGCCCTACGGGATAACCTGCCCTTTGGGCAATTCCTGCGTATTCGTCGGAACTGCTCTAATAAAGAACACTATTTCTCTGAGTCTGAAGAACTCAAACAAAGGCTGATAAGCAGAGGATATCCAAACTCTTTGATCAAGCGAGCAAGGAAGAGGGCATGGTTTTACCCTCGTGAGGAGCTACTTGTTCCCAAGACTGAGCAAGATCAATCTGAACAAAGAATTGTGTGTGTGACTACCTTTAATACGAAAAGTAATCAAATTAAGCGCATAATCAACCACTACTGGCAACTTATCTCTGACGATATCCTCCAAACCAACCCGCCATTACATGCTTTCAAAAAAGCAAGAAGCGTCAAAGATCATGTGGTGCGCTCTTTCCTCCAAACATCAAAGGATCCTACAATCACCACTCTGTGGAATTTACCTCCAGTTGTGGGCCACTCCAGGTGTGGCAGCTGTAAAGCATGCGAAAGCACGATCCAGACCAAAGAGTTTGCATACCGTCATCACAGAATCTCACTCAAGACGCATACCAACTGCAATTCTGTTAACATAATCTATGCCATTCTATGTCCATGCCAACTGATATATATCGGTCAGACTCAGCAGAAAGCAAAAGTGAGGATACTCCAACACATGAGTCGGATCCGGTGCCAAGTGCCTGGCGCACCCCTCGTTGACCACTTTTCCACCGCGGGACATACTCCTGAGAGTTTGAAATGGGTAATCATAGAGAAAGCCACACTCGGACCCCGGGGTGGGAGCATCTCCAGCATCCTCAATACCCGTGAGCTCAAATGGATGTTTACTTTTGACTCAATTGAATCAGGCCTCAATGAACAGGACAGCTCTTTCTCCCAATTAGCCACCCTGTCTTGAATACTGTCCCTGTTGAAGTACAACGGCCTTTACCCTTCCATGCGAGGTACGCAATTGTCTTATAAATTATGTTAGCTGTTTGTCATCAATTTATAAGTCACAATAACTTTTTGCACATATTTGACATGCTGGTCCCAGTGCATGTATTATCTATCAATCACAGGCCCACGACAAGTGTTGTTAATCTGATAAGTGGCCTTACCCTCGTGGGAGAGGTACGTCACAGTTTGGCCAGTTACGTCATTTAATTCCAATTGTCTATCGGTCAGAAATCATGTATAGTGTGTTATGTGGCCTTTACCCTCATGTGAGAGGTACGCCACATCATGTTTATCACGTCAGTCTATAATGAGCATTCATCCAATAGACTTTGTAATATTGTTATTAAGTCACCTAATGGTTTTGTCCTAAACTGGCATCTATGCCTGACAAATGAATTCACTAAGGCGGATAAGTCATTTATTTTAATTGCAAATTCTATCTTCTGCAATATTGACCTCATTGCAACCTACTGGGTCCAGTGTAATTTTCACAAAGACGCCCTAAATATATCAAACTTCCACTGTTTGATTCGTTTTTTAACCATAATTACTCATTTTAGTTTTAAAAGTAGTCAGAACTATATTGGGCATGTTGAACATAAAACCCTTTTTTAGTAAGTCTTTCTACTAGGTCTACGCGAGTTAGAAATCACCACGTGACCCGGTTGTCAAGGTGATATTCTAAACCCGGAACTCCGCGTCGCCATTGCGACTGCGTGAATTGACTGAAGCCGGATTAGCTCCGTGAACGGTGAGCGCCTCCTCACGATCTTGTCCCGACGCTTCCAAGAAACCCGTCTCGCACTGGATTTCTAACATCGATTCTTCTTGCCTTGTCCTGCAGACGCAGCCTTAGAAGCACCGCCGCCCGACTGCCACAAACACGATCTCTGCCGGACGTGTCTTGGCTACGGCACCGTGGTGAGTCTTCAATCCGCACTGTGGGCCATTTGTATTTGAACCATTTTTAACATAACCATGGTCCTCTAACAAGCGTCTTTTGCCCTCAATTTGTTAGATTTTGTCGATGGTCACAATGGACCCCCCCAGACCCGTGGAAACACTATGAATAGCGATTGGGCTATATTTGGGTGAGTCCTTTTCCCCCCCCTTTTCTCAAGTCAATATTAGTGAATCCAATCACTGCCTCCCGCAGTGTATACTGGTTTTTACACCTTTATTTTAAAATTGCAGATTTCTTCATCTCTATTGACCTCGAACCCACGCATAATCGGGTCCTGGGTACACCACGTGTGTGGTAAGCTTTCTCTGTTAGTCAGTTCCATATTAGCACTAAATAGCAGTAATGCATGCCAACACCTTCCTGCTCATATGATCATCCTTCAACCAGCTGGAGTATTCACTGACTCCTTAGACTGTCCACTGTTGCGCTTTAAGCCTATCCCCAACTGCTCTCTACCAAATGATCCTAATTTCCACACTGAATAATTAGGGATTCTTTAATATCAGTTAATCATGTGCATATTGTGCGTTTTTGTGCCACACTTAAGTAGGGGCATTCTTTTTGCCTGTATTCCCAGCCATCCCGGCGGCATACATGTTCCAACCTGAGCTAATCCCATATTTTGGGTGATGTGCAATGTTCTTTTAAATTAAAAGTTAGGGATATAATTTTCCCGTGTTAAAATACATTCATTTATGTACAAAATAGGTTACGTGTCCCCTATCCTCCAGTCCTGATGAAGACCCTACAGCAAGATCATAACAATATCTGCGCCTACAAGGGTCGAAACGTCGACATCTGATTGCCTTTCATTATCAACTCCACACCCTATTGGTTTCATTCATTGAACTTTTGGAGTATGATTTGTGTCTAAAATAATATATTTGAATCTGTTGGTCCCATTTTTGGTACAGAATTTGTAACTGTGTGAACCAAGTTTCAAGTGCTGATTTTTTCGTCACCTGAGAATCTTCTTTCCTTTCCTCACCTACTCCCATCACTATCACAATCCCCCTCCCCGCTTCTACCCTTTGGGGCACTGTAATTAACCAATGCTTGATTATTGTGTAATTTGTGTATTTTGAGTACAACGTCCCATTGTGAATTAAAAACAATGTGGACTAAAGCTTTGTTGATTTGATTTATTTCCAACTATTTGGTTAATGTCTCCTTGTTACTGGGACCCCTTCGCTTTACACGCCTACTAACCCAGGTCCCCTTAACCTTAACTGGGTAAAACCCCCCCACTAATACTCTACTTCGAGCAGACGATGTTCTGCGAGGTTCTTTTCCATGTTCAATTTATTTGACCTGTGCACATCATGGCTGAATTACTATCCTACTCTGAGGATTATATTGACAAATTACTAGAGGATCCTAATAACGTATTTATTTCCTCCGATATCCCGACTATTGACTTTTCACTTAAGGACAAGATCTCCCGTCTTGAGCGGTTGGAGAAAAAGCTGATCCGCACTCGGTGGCACGGCCATCTCCTCAAGAAATATCTTCAAGAAAATATCATTCCCATCGGATTGCAAATTAAGATCGAACCAGCGATCTTTGTGGAGGTACCAAAATTCAGAGAGGGATTCAGCCACGTGGCGAATAATTGCAGCCGTCATTGGATGGTCCTTGGGGTGGAAACAGCTGCTGAACAAATTCAAGTAATCATTGCTGAAATTAAAACCTTGAAGGCTGAAATATCGGCTGATGCGAATTTTGCTAGTGCCAAAGACACTATCACCAACTTAGAAGCCACACTCAAGGACTTTGACCTTACAACCCAAAATCGTAAACTTGAGAAACTGGCTCGTGATATTAAATTGTATGATAAGAAGAAAACTTATCCATATCTCCAAGAAGACTACTTCCGTCAAGATAATCAAGGCAGATTTACTAACCGAGGCCGAGGTACAGGTAGAGGCAGACGCGACTACTATACTTTCTCAGACTCCTTCTATAGCTCAGAAGGCGAGCAAGACCAACCAGGTCCCAGCTACCAACAGAATTATTCGGACTTTGCTTATAACCAGCAGTTTCAATACAACCCTTTTTTAGGGCAACGCCAGGGGTCATGGCGCCCACCTCGTGGCAGAGGCAACAACTGGCAACGCGGCCAACAACGTGGATCTCAACCAAATACAAACTCATGGAATGGAGGTCGTGGCCAACCTACAAAGCAGGTACACTTTCAGACAGAACCACAACACGGGGAACGTGTTACCCGCAACAAAACCTACAGATGGTAACAGGCTTTGAAAATCTAAAGACCGACATGAACTCCGAAAGCTACCCTCGGTTAAGACTACTGGGAGGTGCTCCCCCTCAGGTCGATAGCCCTGTTGTAAACATATCCAAACACCCTTTGAACAACGATGAAATCAAAATCCTGGCCAAAGGCTTATCATATGTACCTACCAACCACCCTGACTCGTTCATCATTCGCACTGAACTGTACCGATTCTTTCGCAAAATACGGTTAAAGTATTTCTTTCGCAACTCAACACCTAATATTCAATCAACTGTGACTGGATTGAGACCTCCGTCTACATTTGTTCCTTTCAACAGTGCAATGTCGCACAAGATTTTGGCATTTGAATCAGTGGTGCTCAGGGACGTATTACAACTTCTGGAAACAAAAGGCTACACCAGATTTAATACTAGCAAAAATGAAAAATTGGCTCTTCAAACTTTGGCACAAAATGCCCAAATTGTTATCAAACCGGCGGACAAGGGTGGTGCTATTGTAGTGCAGGATGTCAGCTCCTATGAATCGGAAATTCTTCGACAGTTAAATGATGGTACCAGTTACCAATTGCTAAGAGCAGATCCCACACAAGCCATTGCACGTGAAATCCTTGAAATAACCCAAGCTGGTCGAGATCAAGGGTTCCTATCAGAGTTAGAATTTAATTTCTTGAACCAACCACATCCACGTTTGGCAACTATATATACCATACCAAAGATTCACAAATCAATGACGAATCCCCCTGGCCGTCCCATTGTTTCCGGGTGCGGCTCAATTCTTGAGCCCCTGGGCAAATATATCGATTTCTTCATAAAACCAATTGCCGAGGCCACTCCGGCCTATTTGCGTGATACCATGCATACCATAAATACTGTAGAAGGATTAGCATTTGATGCAGATCACCAACTGTTAGCCACGTGTGATGTCGTATCGTTGTATACGTGCATTCCTCAACAGGAAGCACTGATGGTTATTACTCGTTGTCTTAATCAGCGCCCTGCCCCAGTCCAAGTACCCACGGAATTTATTGTTGCTTTACTCCGTATAGCTATGACCAAGAATTTTTTCATTTTCAGAGAAAAATTCTACATTCAAACATCAGGAGTTGCAATGGGGGCTCCTTTTGCTCCTGATGTAGCCATCCTGTATATGGCAGCTTTTGAGCAAGACACTGTGCTCAGTCAGATCAACCCATTCAAAGACCACCTCAGTTTGTGGATGCGCTACATAGACGACATCCTACTGATATGGGATGGTGGCATTCAAGAACTAATGTTATTCTTTGGATGGTTGAACGAGCAGTCCCAATTCATCAAGTTTACGATCCAATCAGACAATCATCAGATTAACTTCTTGGACCTCACGATCTATGAGAACTCAGGTCAATTACTAACTACCCTTTACCGTAAACCAGCTGAAAGGAATTCACTCCTGCACTACGACAGTCACCATCCCCGAGCCCTACGGGATAACCTGCCCTTTGGGCAATTCCTGCGTATTCGTCGGAACTGCTCTAATAAAGAACACTATTTCTCTGAGTCTGAAGAACTCAAACAAAGGCTGATAAGCAGAGGATATCCAAACTCTTTGATCAAGCGAGCAAGGAAGAGGGCATGGTTTTACCCTCGTGAGGAGCTACTTGTTCCCAAGACTGAGCAAGATCAATCTGAACAAAGAATTGTGTGTGTGACTACCTTTAATACGAAAAGTAATCAAATTAAGCGCATAATCAACCACTACTGGCAACTTATCTCTGACGATATCCTCCAAACCAACCCGCCATTACATGCTTTCAAAAAAGCAAGAAGCGTCAAAGATCATGTGGTGCGCTCTTTCCTCCAAACATCAAAGGATCCTACAATCACCACTCTGTGGAATTTACCTCCAGTTGTGGGCCACTCCAGGTGTGGCAGCTGTAAAGCATGCGAAAGCACGATCCAGACCAAAGAGTTTGCATACCGTCATCACAGAATCTCACTCAAGACGCATACCAACTGCAATTCTGTTAACATAATCTATGCCATTCTATGTCCATGCCAACTGATATATATCGGTCAGACTCAGCAGAAAGCAAAAGTGAGGATACTCCAACACATGAGTCGGATCCGGTGCCAAGTGCCTGGCGCACCCCTCGTTGACCACTTTTCCACCGCGGGACATACTCCTGAGAGTTTGAAATGGGTAATCATAGAGAAAGCCACACTCGGACCCCGGGGTGGGAGCATCTCCAGCATCCTCAATACCCGTGAGCTCAAATGGATGTTTACTTTTGACTCAATTGAATCAGGCCTCAATGAACAGGACAGCTCTTTCTCCCAATTAGCCACCCTGTCTTGAATACTGTCCCTGTTGAAGTACAACGGCCTTTACCCTTCCATGCGAGGTACGCAATTGTCTTATAAATTATGTTAGCTGTTTGTCATCAATTTATAAGTCACAATAACTTTTTGCACATATTTGACATGCTGGTCCCAGTGCATGTATTATCTATCAATCACAGGCCCACGACAAGTGTTGTTAATCTGATAAGTGGCCTTACCCTCGTGGGAGAGGTACGTCACAGTTTGGCCAGTTACGTCATTTAATTCCAATTGTCTATCGGTCAGAAATCATGTATAGTGTGTTATGTGGCCTTTACCCTCATGTGAGAGGTACGCCACATCATGTTTATCACGTCAGTCTATAATGAGCATTCATCCAATAGACTTTGTAATATTGTTATTAAGTCACCTAATGGTTTTGTCCTAAACTGGCATCTATGCCTGACAAATGAATTCACTAAGGCGGATAAGTCATTTATTTTAATTGCAAATTCTATCTTCTGCAATATTGACCTCATTGCAACCTACTGGGTCCAGTGTAATTTTCACAAAGACGCCCTAAATATATCAAACTTCCACTGTTTGATTCGTTTTTTAACCATAATTACTCATTTTAGTTTTAAAAGTAGTCAGGACTATATTGGGCATGTTGAACATAAAACCCTTTTTTAGTAAGTCTTTCTACTAGGTCTACGCGAGTTAGAAATCACCACGTGACCCGGTTGTCAAGGTGATATTCTAAACCCGGAACTCCGCGTCGCCATTGCGACTGCGTGAATTGACTGAAGCCGGATTAGCTCCGTGAACGGTGAGCGCCTCCTCACGATCTTGTCCCGACGCTTCCAAGAAACCCGTCTCGCACTAGATTTCTAACATCGATTCTTCTTGCCTTGTCCTGCAGACGCAGCCTTAGAAGCACCGCCGCCCGACTGCCACAAACACGATCTCTGCCGGACGTGTCTTGGCTACGGCACCGTGGTGAGTCTTCAATCCGCACTGTGGGCCATTTGTATTTGAACCATTTTTAACATAACCATGGTCCTCTAACAAGCGTCTTTTGCCCTCAATTTGTTAGATTTTGTCGATGGTCACAACGGACCCCCCCAGACCCGTGGAAACACTATGAATAGCGATTGGGCTATATTTTGGTGAGTCCTTTTCCCCCCCCTTTTCTCAAGTCAATATTAGTGAATCCAATCACTGCCTCCCGCAGTGTATACTGGTTTTTACACCTTTATTTTAAAATTGCAGATTTCTTCATCTCTATTGACCTCGAACCCACGCATAATCGGGTCCTGGGTACACCACGTGTGTGGTAAGCTTTCTCTGTTAGTCAGTTCCATATTAGCACTAAATAGCAGTAATGCATGCCAACACCTTCCTGCTCATATGATCATCCTTCAACCAGCTGGAGTATTCACTGACTCCTTAGACTGTCCACCGTTGCGTTTTAAGCCTATCCCCAACTGCTCTCTACCAAATGATCCTAATTTCCACACTGAATAATTAGGGATTCTTTAATATCAGTTAATCATGTGCATATTGTGCGTTTTTGTGCCACACTTAAGTAGGGGCATTCTTTTTGCCTGTATTCCCAGCCATCCCGGCGGCATACATGTTCCAACCTGAGCTAATCCCATATTTTGGGTGATGTGCAATGTTCTTTTAAATTAAAAGTTAGGGATATAATTTTCCCGTGTTAAAATACATTCATTTATGTACCAATTAGGTTACGTGTCCCCTATCCTCCAGTCCTGATGAAGACCCTACAGCAAGATCATAACAATATCTGCGCCTACAAGGGTCGAAACGTCGACATTTGATTGCCTTTCATTATCAACTCCACACCCTATTGGTTTCATTCATTGAACTTTTGGAGTATGATTTGTGTCTAAAATAATATATTTGAATCTGTTGGTCCCATTTTTGGTACAGAATTTGTAACTGTGTGAACCAAGTTTCAAGTGCTGATTTTTTCGTCACCTGAGAATCTTCTTTCCTTTCCTCACCTACTCCCATCACTATCACAATCCCCCTCCCCGCTTCTACCCTTTGGGGCACTGTAATTAACCAATGCTTGATTATTGTGTAATTTGTGTATTTTGAGTACAACGTCCCATTGTGAATTAAAAACAATGTGGACTAAAGCTTTGTTGATTTGATTTATTTCCAACTATTTGGTTAATGTCTCCTTGTGCTTTGAAGACCGCATAAAGACTGAGAAAGCCTAGAGGAGTTGAGAAATGGTGGTGAGCCGCTGTGGCGCACGCCCGGTTGTCCCTGTGGCCTGCCGGGTGTATGGCCTGCAATTTCCTTCGATTTGGTGGCCAAGTCGGGCCGCAGTGGCAGTGGGGACAATGCGGAGGGAGTCCGACCTGAAGAGTTGGCCCGCGATTCCCTGCTTATCTGCCTGGCCAGGAGGCCTCATGCAGCTTGTCCCGAGGCCGTGCCCAGCTGTGGCAGAAAACTCAGCTGAGACCCCAGGGCAGGGGCGACAAGGCTGCAGATGTAGGCTGAGGGGGGATGATGCATCGTGGTGGCCCAAACTGACCTGGGAATGTACAGTGCAGAGTGCCAGTAGTGGTGGTGTTAGCCCGAGTGGCCCTGCGACAGCTGCTAAACTTCCTGAGACGCCCAGTAACTGGTGCTGGGCCGCTGCTAGGCCTTGCTGGCCACCTGATGCTGGAGGGGGCCAGCAAGGCCTAGCAGCGATGTCGGGTAGGAGTACACCCCTCCGACATCGATCGGAGCATGGGTGGGGGTGTACTCCTACCCAGGTAGACAGTCATGCTAGGCCTAGTGCAGCTTGTGGACAGTGGGACCCCGACATATACCTTGTGTGACGGGGCTGTAGCTCTTTCTCCTCCTCCCCACATTACGTCCATGAGAAAACTGGGTCGTCCCGCCTTGGGCTTGGGACCCACACGCCGCCTGCTATACCTGCACATATCCTGTTCTTCCAACCACGTGGTTTTTAGCGACGCAACTCAGCTGCTGCCTGGCGAGGCTCTGGAGACCCCGGGCTGCAACCCCCTCACAATGACACGCGAAAAAGCAGCCACTTCTGCCTCTAAACAGAGCACGATGGACATCTACACAGGGGCCCAAGCCCCGGCCATGGACACCAAGGGACCGGCAGTCATGGTGCCTGACAACGTGACACTGCTAGAAGCCATCACTCAATCCGAAGACATGTTCGACGCCAATATAGGGCCAGTTGGATTGGACGTGATGATGTTGCACTAGGACCAGCGCATCGCTCTTAATCGACTCATTGAGGATGAGACAAAAGAATCTAGCAAGAAAGATGTTTTGACTACCCTACCGAAGAAAGTGGGCACCCTCAAGACCCTACGAAAGGTGTTGCAACACGTGTTGGAGATGCAGAGGGATGCGCCCGCAGGAATAACCTCCACTTCGTGGGCTTTCTCGAGGGCTACGACTGCAAAGATGTAGGAAAGCTTCTCGCCAAGAGGATAGTAGAGTGGATTCCGAATGGGACTCTTTCCCATAATCGACTGTGCTCATCGAGCCCTGGTGAGGAAGCTCAACCCTCCCCCCGGCGCTAAGCCTCGGCCTGATATGGCCAGAATCCTTAACTTTCATGATCGAGATAATATACTTAGACAGGCCAGACTGCAAGAATCTCTCTCCTTTGAGTCCCAGACTATTATGATATTTTGGGACTAAATCAGGATGGTTCAGCAGTGACGTCACAAGATCTCAAGATTTCCTACGTGCTCCTGTTCCCGGCCCGCCTGTTAGTTGTCTATAACTCGAGCACACTCTTCTTTGACACCCCTGAAGAAGTTTTTGCCTGGACGGACGAAGAGATACATGTGAAGCCCCATCAGCCACCCTCGCCTCTGACTCCTCTTCTAGTGACCTGATCCGGCGAAAGTCCAAGCTTAAAGAGAAGCACTGCCATAGATCGAGGTTGTCGTAGCAATCCAGAGCCCACATCGAAGACTGGACAGAGGCCCCACAACTTTGAAACACAAAACCTGCATCATAGTGTCATGTCTCTGGCTGCCCGGTCGTACGCAAGCTACATTTTTCTGCCCGAACATTTACTATGCTGGAATCATTGATGGGCTATGCATCTGGGGAGATGCACCTCTCCAGAGAGACTCTATGTTAATAGGGTGGTTCTTGGGGAATCATTAGATGGACCTCGTCTCCAGCCTCTGTTGGGGTTGGGGCAGTGTTCCCTCCACGACAGACAGAACAGTTTTGAGGTATTGGGGTGGGATGGGGGTGCCTGGGAAGATTTTGTTGTTATTTGTGTTATATTCCTATTGTGCGATTTAGGTGCTCCCCATGCACAGACCGCGTGCATGACTTGTCCCTTAGGTGCCAATCAACCACCTAGATGATTGTAGTAGATGCCAGTACTCTACGGGGGAGGCTTCAAATTACCAGCTGGAATGTACGGGGGTCCTGGACAAAGTGAAGTGGGGGCGTTGCTCCTGCAGGCTAAGCGTTTAGGGGCAGATATACTGCTGTTACAAGAAACACATTTCCTGGGCTCTAAAACTCAGTTAATAATTCATGCCCCGCCGTGCAAGGCGCCATAATATCTGCTGCACCCATAATGCAATAGCTGCAGTGGATCGCCTGGGTCGCACGGCAGCCCTGTTACTAACCGATATCAACAAGGCCTTCTACTCAGTCAGCTGGACCAATTAAACAAGACTCCCTTGGGATTTTCTTGATTGGATACACAGAGAATGGACGATATATGAGCGCACTGCTTGGAATGCTGTCATTTTTTGGATGAATCATTCGCTCCTTATGTATAGATTGTAATGATTGGACAGAGGCCCTGAAGTTTCTGCGAGCCACTGCTATCTCCTCACGCTTGCGTCTTATTCAATTTAAATACCTCCACCATGCATACTACACTCGGGACAGGCTTTGGAGAATTGGACTAGTGGCCTCTCCCACCTGCCTATGATATGGCAACAGTGAAGGCGCATTTCTCGACACAGTATGGTCCTGCAGCGCACTTGCTATGTTCTGGCGGAGGTCATCACATGCTTGACTGAGGTTGGGGGCAACAGGTACAAATGCCAACGTTCGTTTCTTGGCTTTACCCTGGCTAACAGGGACATCGCTAGGTTCTGGAAGGCTGATTCCCATGCCCTACTGGGCGTATGGAAGAAGGGTATGGACTTTTGTATAGGCTTAGAGATACCAATATTCAAAGCACAGGATGCCCTCAGAAGCATCCCAAGCTTTGGCAATGCTGGGCCGATTATGAGGACTGCTTCTGGAGCCTCCGACCTCTGTGGAAGCACAACTGGATAATAAACAATGATAAGCAGAACTGGCTTTCTGAACTGCTGGCCCCCAAGTCATGGAACTCCCTACCACTGGAACCGGAGCGGATAGAGGGGGTGCCACAATTCCACAAAAAAAGCAAAACATGGCTGTTCACGCAATATCTGTAAGGTCTAACCTGCCCAAATTCAGTACCTGACTGCACAGCTCTGGGAAGCCTCAGGGCAGCCATGCGTCTTACAAATCCATCATTCATTCATTTACTCATTCCTTCTTTGTAATTTATGTGCGTTGGGGACATATGGACGCGGGAAAGCTAGACTTGGAGAGCATACTTGGGACACAGCACACTCAGTTGTTTGCTGAATGGTATGTTGCCTTTGTTATGTATCAACATCTATAATTACGCCATGTCAATATGTAAACGCGTGTATACGGTTCGACTGGACCTTTTGGGCTATATCGCAGCAGAAAATACAATAAAATCTATTTTGAAAAAAAAGAATTATACCAAAATAACTCAATGAGTGACTCTAGTTAGCATGGAGCACAGGCCTAACTGGGCTGCCTCTGTGTAGATAACATCCGTTTTATAAGAGGATTAGGTTTGTGCATCGGTCTCATTAGGGCTAGACTACTACAAGAGCATGCACACAGGCATTCCAATAAATAGGAAAAACCAGGTGTAGTACCACAGAGAAAGCAGCTTCTTATCTACCACCAGAGCAAAGGCTGTCCTTCAAAATGTGAGCAAACCCACAAAGATATGAGTCACACTGCATAAAGCAAAAACTGATAAGGCAGCAGTCATGCCTGACTGCTTCACTTGTGCTCGCCGGCCCCAGTACTCACAGATCTGGCAGTAATCCTTTCCGTTACCCCAGCAGGCTTCTGGGGCCCCAAGTGGTAGAATGGCACACGCAGGGGAACAAGATCCACCTAAGAAAGAGGAGAAAGATCATGAGACAAACGAACTAGCAAGTCTCATCTTTAAGAATCATCTACATGAGAAACACTGATTAGCAAGACTCCCCTACAAGAAAAGGAGACAGTAAAACACAATTGTTAGTCCATACTATTTACAAGAAAGGAGTCAGAAAGCTAGACACAATGGTGCCAGGTCCGGTGGCTCAGTGGACTAATGCATCCACTGCAGGGGCCTGTGTTCGACCTCATGGTCACAGGTTCAAATCCCAGCGGGTCCACTCAGCCTATCATCCACCTGAGGTGGATAAAATGAGTACCATTGGGTTGAGTAACAATACACATCTGTTATTCAGCGCCAAGATGCCTCCGGGTGAACGTGTGCTTTACAAATACTTATGTTATTTACAAACTGTATTTTGTGGTACCTTAGTAGTACTACAATAGTTCTACAAAAGTTCTACAAAGTGCTGCCCACAAACCCACGAGTGTAAATCGTTACCTCCGACTCTCTTATCTTTTCTATGGGGAGATCGTTACACTTGTAAGTTAACTACTTAGTAGTAAATGTGAAAGCGACCACAGGAGGGGCTGGATAAAGGGGCAGACTTACTACTAAATAGGAAGGGTTTTGGGAGGAGTAAGGATGGGTTTAGGGCGGGATATGCCCCCAACTATAAAAAGAGTAAGTTAATTGCTTCTAAACTTACTACAGGCAAAAAGTATTCAAGAGTTGGAGTAAGACCAGCACCACTCATGGTTAACAGCTGGTACTGCAGCACCCTCCCATAGAAGCAGGGACTTTAAATAAAAAACCCATAGGAAATAATGTTGAATTAAATTATTAACAACATGTATTAAAGTTAAAAATCTAAATATAATTTAATGTAAAAAAAATCTAAATATACAAAAATAAATATTATTTAATTTTAAAGTAGTTTAACCTTTTTTAATTGATAAATTAATGTAATATTAACTTTTATTAAAATCAAATTAAAGTTCTTTAAATGAATTGTATACATCACTTTTAATGATTATTACTGCATTATAAAAAATATTGCATTTACTTTAGATAGTGTTAGACGGGACCTGGAGGGTCGGCCGAGGACAAGGGGAGAGGTCTCCGGGGAGAGCCGTCTCCAGCGATCGTACAGACCAGTAACTTCCCCCCCACAGACGGACACACACAAAGATAAAGTTTAACGTTCTTTATAAGCAATCTTGAAGTACGGTAGAATGGTACAAGGAGTCAGGACTCAGGGGTCCCCTCGATTCTAGTCTCTTGGAAGGGAAAAGGGGGTAGCGGGACAGTCTCGTTACCAATCTGGTAGTTACGATGAGATGATGGGTAGCTCACAATCCTCGAGCTCGGTGTTCTAGGAGGACGGGCCGCGGCAGCGCCAGCAGGTCCCGAGAAGATCGTAGGCGGCAACGGTCCGCGGCAGCGCCAGCAGGTCCCGACGAAGATGGAAGTTACAACGGTCTGCGGCAGCGCCAGCAGGTCCCGACGAAGATGGTAGTTACAACGGGCCGCGGCAGCGCCAGCAGGTCCCGACGAGGATGAAGGTTGCAGAGGGCAGCGGCAGCGCCAGCAGGCAGGACGACAGTTCACGAGGCAGGGCTGCGGCAGCGCCAGCAGTCCGTCAAGGATGAGTTCTTCACGGTGTCTCTCGACTCCAGGATACAACTGCCTTCCTGCTCTGGAGCTGCCCCAGTTATAGGGCTCGCGCCCTTTGATGTCCGGACCCTCGCACTTGGAGGTCGGGAGGTCCGGGATGAGGGAGTCCGGACACCCAGCAGGGGGGTGGAGCCAGCGCCCGGGGAGGCTGGGGGCGATCGGCACCTGGAGGGGGAGAGCCATCGAAACTCCTCTCTCCCATTGACCTGCCAAGTGGTCCGCTCACCTCCCGGGTGGATGGTGGTGCCGGGCTGTCGGGGCCTGGCCAGGCCAAGGGTTAGGGTCGAGCTGAGGCCACGCGGCCTCGTGTTGCAGTGTCCAAGATGGCGGCTGGGCCCGGGCGATGGTGCCGGTGGAGGCCCAGGCCGGTGTTACGGAGATGTTCGAGGGCAGGCGTCCCGTGTGGGACGGGTTACGGGTTACTTCTGGGGGTGGTTTCTGGAGAGTCGGTGTCCTGGCTCTGTCATGCGGGGAGGGAGCGAGCCCCCTTCTGGGGCCTGTCCAACATGCGTCCCCCCCAGCTGAAGGTGGGGAGAGTTACCCATCCTCTTGGGGACTCTCTCCGTTGAGGCGGAAAAAACGGGACAGGCCATCCGCATTGGCGTGATCTTGCCCAGGGCGATGCTCCACAGTAAAGTCCATCCCTTGCAGGGAGATGGACCATCGCAGCAGTTTTGGATTTTCCCCCCGCATCTGCATTAACCACTGCAGGTGCGATGGTCTGTTTGTACCCGGAAGTGGGTACCGAAGAGGTAGGGCCGGAGTTTCTTGAGGGCCCACACCACTGCGAAGGCCTCCCGCTCGATGGTACTCCAGCGTTGTTCTCGGGCCAGTAGGCGTCGGCTGATGAAGGCCACTGGCTGATCGACCCCCTCGGAGTTGAGTTGCGAGAGGACGGCCCCAATACCATGGTCCGAGGCATCGGTCTGGACTATGAACTCGCGGCTGTAGTCGGGGGCCTGGAGCCGGGGCGGTGCACATGGCGGCCTTCAGTTTCTCGAAGGCCGCTTGACAGTCTGAAGTGCAGTTGACCGTTTTGGGATGCTTTTTGGATGCGAGTTCCGTGAGGGGCCCCACAATGCTGCCATAGTCCTTCACGAACCTCCGATAGTATCCGGTGAGCCCCAGGAAGGCTCGTACCTTGGTTTGGGTGACGGGGGGCTGCCAGGACTGGATGGCAGCGATCTTGAGCTGGAGAGGTGCCACCAGACCGCTTCCCACTTGGTGTCCAAGGTAGGTCACGGACCCTTGGCCGATTTGGCATTTGCTGGCCTTGATGGTGAGGCCAGCTCGCTGAAGGGCCTGCAGGACCTCTCGGAGGTGGCAGAGGTGGTCTGACCAGTGGCGGCTGTATACTGCGATATCGTCCAGGTAGGCGGCACTGAAGTCTTCGAGGCCCGCCAATACCTGGTTTACAAGTCTCTGAAAAGTGGCTGGAGCGTTTTGCATACCGAAGGGCATCACGGTGAACTGGTAGTGCCCATCCGGGGTGGAGAAAGCGGATCGTTCTTGAGCCCTGGGGGTGAGGCCGATCTGCCAGTAGCCCGCTGTCAGGTCGAAGATGCTTAGGTAGCGGGCAGCCCCCATGCGGTCGACCAGTTCATCTGCTCGAGGGATAGGATGAGCGTCGGTTCTGGTGACAGCGTTCAGACCCCTATAGTCGACGCAGAACCGGAGCTCGGGGGTGGTGCCCGGGGCGGCCGCTTTGGGTACCAGTACGACTGGGCTGGCCCAGGGGCTGTCTGAGGGCTCGATGACCCCGAGGGCGAGCATCTTGGTGACCTCTTCTTGGATGCAGGCTTGCACCCGGTCCGGGACTCGGTAGGCTCGGTGTCTAATAGGGGGACTGTCCCCAGTATCCACGTCGTGAAGGCACCAGGGGGTGACCCCGGGGGTGAGGGAAAACAGGTCTGCAAATTGCAACAGGAGGGTCCGACAGTCTTGGCGCTGCTCCGGGGTCAGGGCATCGGAGAGTCGGACCCCGTCCACGGAACCATCTCTCTCACGGGTCCTCAGCAGGTCCGGGAGTGGCTCGGAGTCTTCTTCCGCCCCACTGTCTGTAGCCATCAGGAGGCTGAGCTCTGAGCGCACAAAGTGTGGTTTGAGTCTGTTGGCGTGGAGGACCCGGAGGGGGTTTCGGGGGGACTCCATGTCGATGAGATAGGTGACAGGGCCCTTGCGTTCGACCACCTTGAAGGGTCCTGTCCATTTGTCTTGCAAGGCACAAGGTTCGGTGGGGGACATCACCCACACCTGCTGACCAGGTTCAAACTCAATGGAGGAGGCATGTTGGTCGTACCATTTCTTCATGTCCTCCTGACTGGCCTCTAGGTTGGCTTTAGCGATCTCCCTGAATCGCCTGGTCTGGTTGCGGAGGGTCAGGAGCAGGTCTGGAAGGTCCTGAGGCGGAGCGGGCTCTTCCGGGGTTTGTTCTGGGGGGTCAGGGCGGCCGGCGTCTTCCTCTGGAGTGATCGGGGGAGGAGGTGCTGGCCATTCGGGCTCGTCGGGTCTGGGGACGGCACGGGCGGCCATGGACCGGGTTGTTACGCACGCCCAGTCGGGGAGGCCCAGCATCCCCAGGTGTTCTCTTCTCTCAACGGCCGCCCACGGGGAACTCTCGAGATCGTTTCCCAGGAGGCAGTCAACGGGGGCATCATCGCGGACAGTCACCTTCAGCATGCCGGACACTCCTCCCCACTCAAAGGGGACACAGGCCATCCGACATAGGCTCTCAGAATTGTCAGCTGAACGGACAGGGCAAAGGACGTTTGGCAGGATTTGTTCTGGGGTCACCAGGTGACAGCGGAGGGCCGTCACACTGGCCCCGGTGTCACGCAGGGCTTCGGCCTTGCGCCCGTTGATGTTCACCCACTGGCTGTATTTTCGGGTGTTTGCGGGTAGGGGGACCCGCGGGACCATGTCTCTTCCCCCTAGGCAAGCCAGGACCATGGCGGCAGGTTCCCACTCGGGCTGTTCCTGTTCATATTCTTCATGCTCTGCGTACGTTTGTTCTTCTCCTAGGGCGGCGGCCGCGACCTGGCGGGCCCGGGAGTCTGGTTCTTGGGGCAGTTCGGGTCGTTGGCATAGTGTCCGACCCGCTGGCACCGATGGCACGTGACATTGGCTCGGAACCCTGGGCGCATCGGAGGATTCCCCCGCCCAGCCGGGGGTGGGGTGTTGACGGGAGCTGCCGGGGCGGCATCTCTGCCCCGGCCCTGGCCTCCTCCTCCTCCTCGGGGACGATGAGGGCCTTGGTTGTTTCGGTTCTGCTCGTTTGGCCCACTCCGGGCCACTCGGGTGCTCTCCCATCGGTCAGCCTCAGCGGCGAGCTGCCGAGGGTCAGTCAATTTACTGTCGAGGAGGTGCTGCCTGAGCTCGACGAAGCAGTTGTTGGAGAGGTGCTCCCATACAATGAGATTGAAGAGTTGCTCGTAGGTGGTGACTCGGCTACCATTGATCCACCCTTCGAAGGCTCGGCTAAAATAGTTCACATATTCCACCCAAGTTGTACCCGGGATCCGGGTGCAGTCGCGGAACCTCTGGCGGTACATCTCGGGCGTGAGTCCATATCGAGTGAGGAGGGCGGCCTTCATGTGATCATAGGACGTCATCTGATGGTCCGGGGGCTGTAACAGGGCATCGCGGCCTTCATTGACGAACCTACCCCATAGACCGGCTCCCCAGTCACTTCGATCGATCCGGTGGGAGGTCATGGCGATCTCATACGCCTTGAACCACTGTTGTATGTCATCGTTCCGATAGTATTCTCGGACAACGTCCTTGGGGATGTGGACTTTTTGTTCCGTAGCGCCTGGGGTGCGCGGTTGCTCGGGCACCCCTAGTTCTTTGTTTTGTTTTCGTAGTTCTATTTCAGCTAGCTTGCGCTCGTGTTCGTATGCCAGTCTCTTTTCTTCGAGTTCTTTGTCTTTGCTTTTCTTCCCGCTCTTCTCGGAGCCGTAGGTGTTCTAAGTTCAGTTTTTGTTCCGCTAGTTTTAGCTCGCCGTCCATCTTGAGCCGTGCCATCTCTAATTCGTGTAGTCTGTTTCTTTCTCTTTCTTGGATCTCTTCCTGTGAGAGACCCGCTCTCCGTTCTTAGGGAGTAGTGGTGTTGATCTCTGATGCTGCGACGTTTTGGTCCGGGGGTCTGACGGCCCCGGTTTCCGCCCAAGATTCGATGGCGTGCATGAAATCGTCTTTCGTGCTCAGACCGGTGGTAGCAATGCCTAGTTCGATGCAAAATTGTTTTAACTCACGATGGCTGTACTCTTCCAATTTCTCCATCTGGAATTTTTCTGTGGATCCGCTCTCTTTGGTTGTCATTGTGGTTTAGTCGTGGGGTGAGTCACTCTCTGTACGTACGCGTTGATTCGGATCGCGCCGCTGGCCACCAATGTTAGACGGGACCTGGAGGGTCGGCCGAGGACAAGGGGAGAGGTCTCCGGGGAGAGCCGTCTCCAGCGATCGTACAGACCAGTAACTTCCCCCCCCACAGACGGACACCACCCAAAGATAAAGTTTAACGTTCTTTTATAAGCAATCTTGAAGTACGGTAGAATGGTACAAGGAGGTCAGGACTCAGGGGTCCCCTCGATTCTAGTCTCTTGGAAGGGAAAAGGGGGTAGCTGGACAGTCTCGTTACCAATCTGGTAGTTACGATGAGATGATGGGTAGCTCACAATCCTCGAGCTCGGTGTTCTAGGAGGACGGGCCGCGGCAGCGCCAGCAGGTCCCGAGAAGATCGTAGGCGGCAACAGTCCGCGGCAGCGCCAGCAGGTCCCGACGAAGATGGTAGTTACAACGGGCCGCGGTAGCGCCAGCAGGTCCCGACGAGGATGAAGGTTGCAGAGGGCCGCGGCAGCGCCAGCAGGCAGGACGACAGTTCACGAGGCAGGGCTGCGGCAGCGCCTGCAGTCCGTCAAGGATGAGTTCTTCACGGTGTCTCTCGACTCCAGGATACAACTGCCTTCCTGCTCTGGAGCTGCCCCAGTTATAGGGCTCGCGCCCTTTGATGTCCGGACCCTCGCACTTGGAGGTCGGGAGGTCCGGGATGAGGGAGTCCAGACACCCAGCAGGGGGGTGGAGCCAGCGCCCGGGGAGGCTGGGGGCGATAGGCACCTGGAGGGGGAGAGCCATCGAAACTCCTCTCTCCCATTGACCTGCCAAGTGGTCCGCTCACCTCCCGGGTGGATGGTGGTGCCGGGCTGTCGGGGCCTGGCCAGGCCCAGGGTTAGGGTCGAGCTGAGGCCACGCGGCCTCATGGTGCAGTGTCCAAGATGGCGGCTGGGCCCGGGCGATGGTGCCGGTGGAGGCCCAGGCCGGTGTTACGGAGATGTTCGAGGGCAGGAGTCCCGTGTGGGACGGGTTACGGGTTACTTCTGGGGGTGGTTTCTGGAGAGTCGGTGTCCTGGCTCTGTCATGCGGGGAGGGAGCGAGCCCCCTTCTGGGGCCTGTCCAACATGCGTCCCCCCCAGCTGAAGGCGGGGAGAGTTACCCATCCTCTTGGGGACTCTCTCCGTCGAGGCGGAAAAAACGGGACAGGCCATCCGCATTGGCGTGATCTTGCCCAGGGCGATGCTCCACAGTAAAGTCCATCCCTTGCAGGGAGATGGACCATCGCAGCAGTTTTGGATTTTCCCCCCGCATCTGCATTAACCACTGCAGGTGCGATGGTCTGTTTGTACCCGGAAGTGGGTACCGAAGAGGTAGGGCCGGAGTTTCTTGAGGGCCCACACCACTGCGAAGGCCTCCCGCTCGATGGTACTCCAGCGTTGTTCTCGGGCCAGTAGGCGTCGGCTGATGAAGGCCACTGGCTGATCGACCCCCTCGGAGTTGAGTTGCGAGAGGACGGCCCCAATACCATGGTCCGAGGCATCGGTCTGGACTATGAACTCGCGGCTGTAGTCGGGGGCCTGGAGCCGGGGCGGTGCACATGGCGGCCTTCAGTTTCTCGAAGGCCGCTTGACAGTCTGAAGTCCAGTTGACCGTTTTGGGATGCTTTTTGGATGTGAGTTCCGTGAGGGGCCCCACAATGCTGCCATAGTCCTTCACGAACCTCCGATAGTATCCGGTGAGCCCCAGGAAGGCTCGTACCTTGGTTTGGGTGACGGGGGCTGCCAGGACTGGATGGCAGCGATCTTGAGCTGGAGAGGTGCCACCAGACCGCTCCCCACTTGGTGTCCAAGGTAGGTCACGGACCCTTGGCCGATTTGGCATTTGCTGGCCTTGATGGTGAGGCCAGCTCGCTTAAGGGCCTGCAGGACCTCTCGGAGGTGGCAGAGGTGGTCTGACCAGTGGCGGCTGTATACTGCGATATCGTCCAGGTAGGCGGCACTGAAGTCTTCGAGGCCCGCCAATACCTGGTTCACAAGTCTCTGAAAAGTGGCTGGAGCGTTTTGCATACCGAAGGGCATCACGGTGAACTGGTAGTGCCCATCCGGGGTGGAGAAAGCGGATCGTTCTTGAGCCCTGGGGGTGAGGCCGATCTGCCAGTAGCCCGCTGTCAGGTCGAAGATGCTTAGGTAGCGGGCAGCCCGCATGCGGTCGACCAGTTCATCTGCTCGAGGGATAGGATGAGCGTCGGTTCTGGTGACAGCATTCAGACCCCTATAGTCGACGCAGAACCGGAGCTCGGGGGTGGTGCCCGGGGCGGCCGCTTTGGGTACCAGTACGACTGGGCTGGCCCAGGGGCTGTCCGAGGGCTCGATGACCCCGAGGGCGAGCATCTTGGTGACCTCTTCTTGGATGCAGGCTTGCACCCGGTCCGGGACTCGGTAGGCTCGGTGTCTAATAGGGGGACTGTCCCCAGTATCCACGTCGTGAAGGCACCAGGGGGTGACCCCGGGGGTGAGGGAAAACAGGTCTGCAAATTGCAACAGGAGGGTCCGACAGTCTTGGCGCTGCTCCGGGGTCAGGGCATCGGAGAGTCGGACCCCGTCCACGGAACCATCTCTCTCATGGGTCCTCAGCAGGTCCGGGAGTGGCTCGGAGTCTTCTTCCGCCCCACTGTCTGTAGCCATCAGGAGGCTGAGCTCTGAGCGCACAAAGTGTGGTTTGAGTCTGTTGGCGTGGAGGACCCGGAGGGGGTTTCAGGGGGACTCCATGTCGATGAGATAGGTGACAGGGCCCTTGCGTTCGACCACCTTGAAGGGTCCTGTCCATTTGTCTTGCAAGGCACAAGGTTTGGTGGGGGACATCACCCACACCTGCTGACCAGGTTCAAACTCAATGGAGGAGGCATGTTGGTCGTACCATTTCTTCATGTCCTCCTGACTGGCCTCTAGGTTGGCTTTAGCGATCTCCCTGAATCGCCTGGTCTGGTTGCGGAGGGTCAGGAGCAGGTCTGGAAGGTCCTGAGGCGGAGCGGGCTCTTCCGGGGTTTGTTCTGGGGGGTCAGGGCGGCCGGCGTCTTCCTCTGGAGTGATCGGGGGAGGAGGTGCTGGCCATTCGGGCTCGTCGGGTCTGGGGACGGCACGGGCGGCCATGGACCGGGTTGTTACGCACGCCCAGTCGGGGAGGCCCAGCATCCCCAGGTGTTCTCTTCTCTCAACGGCCGCCCACGGGGAACTCTCGAGATCGTTTCCCAGGAGGCAGTCCACGGGGGCATCATCGCGGACAGTCACCTTCAGCATGCCGGACACTCCTCCCCACTCAAAGGGGACACAGGCCATCCGACATAGGCTCTCAGAATTGTCAGCTGAACGGACAGGGCAAAGGACGTTTGGCAGGATTTGTTCTGGGGTCACCAGGTGACAGCGGACGGCCGTCACACTGGCCCCGGTGTCACGCAGGGCTTCGGCCTTGCGCCCGTTGATGTTCACCCACTGGCTGTATTTTCGGGTGTTTGCGGGTAGGGGGACCCGCGGGACCATGTCTCTTCCCCCTAGGCAAGCCAGGACCATGGCGGCAGGTTCCCACTCGGGCTGTTCCTGTTCATATTCTTCATGCTCTGCGTACGTTTGTTCTTCTCCTAGGGCGGCGGCCGCGACCTGGCGGGGCCCGGGAGTCTGGTTTTTGGGGCAGTTCGGGTCGTTGGCATAGTGTCCGACCCGCTGGCACCGATGGCACGTGACATTGGCTCGGGAACCCTGGGCGCATCGGAGGATTCCCCCGCCCAGCCGGGGGTAGGGTGTTGTTGACGGGAGCTGCCGGGGCGGCATCTCTGCCCCGGCCCTGGCCTCCTCCTCCTCCTCGGGGACGATGA
Organism: Lissotriton vulgaris; assembly: GCF_964263255.1. Lineage (NCBI taxonomy): Eukaryota > Metazoa > Chordata > Amphibia > Caudata > Salamandridae > Lissotriton > Lissotriton vulgaris. Next base: position 1,864,718,677 of record NC_141693.1, on the reverse strand, counting down.
GGGCCTTGGTTGTTTCGGTTCTGCTCGTTTGGCCCACTCCGGGCCACTCGGGTGCTCTCCCATCGGTCAGCCTCAGCGGCGAGCTGCCGAGGGTCAGTCAATTTACTGTCGAGGAGGTGCTGCCTGAGCTCGACGAAGCAGTTGTTGGAGAGGTGCTCCCATACAATGAGATTGAAGAGTTGCTCGTAGGTGGTGACTCGGCTACCTTTGATCCACCCTTCGAAGGCTCGGCTAAAATAGTTCACATATTCCACCAAGTTGTACCCGGGATCCGGGTGCAGTCGCGGAACCTCTGGCGGTACATCTCGGGCGTGAGTCCATATCGAGTGAGGAGGGCGGCCTTCATGTGATCATAGGACGTCATCTGATGGTCCGGGGGCTGTAACAGGGCATCGCGGCCTTCATTGACGAACCTACCCCATAGACCGGCTCCCCAGTCACTTCGATCGATCCGGTGGGAGGTCATGGCGATCTCATACGCCTTGAACCACTGTTGTATGTCATCGTTCCGATAGTATTCTCGGACGACGTCCTTGGGGATGTGGACTTTTTGTTCCGTAGCGCCTGGGGTGCGCGGTTGCTCGGGCACCCCTAGTTCTTTGTTTTGTTTTCGTAGTTCTATTTCAGCTAGCTTGCGCTCGTGTTCGTATGCCAGTCTCTTTTCTTCGAGTTCTCTTTGTCTTTGCTTTTCTTCCCGCTCTTCTCGGAGCCGTAGGTGTTCTAAGTTCAGTTTTTGTTCCGCTAGTTTTAGCTCGCCGTCCATCTTGAGCCGTGCCATCTCTAATTCGTGTAGTCTGTTTCTTTCTCTTTCTTGGATCTCTTCCTGTGAGAGACCCGCTCTCCGTTCTTAGGGAGTAGTGGTGTTGATCTCTGATGCTGCGACGTTTTGGTCCGGGGGTCTGACGGCCCCGGTTTCCGCCCAAGATTCGATGGCGTGCATGAAATCGTCTTTCGTGCTCAGACCGGTGGTAGCAATGCCTAGTTCGATGCAAAATAGTTTTAACTCACGATGGCTGTACTCTTCCAATTTCTCCATCTGGAATTTTTCTGTGGATCCGCTCTCTTTGGTTGTCATTGTGGTTTAGTCGTGGGGTGAGTCACTCTCTGTACGTACGCGTTGATTCGGATCGCGCCGCTGGCCACCAATGTTAGACGGGACCTGGAGGGTCGGCCGAGGACAAGGGGAGAGGTCTCCGGGGAGAGCCGTCTCCAGCGATCGTACAGACCAGTAACTTCCCCCCCACAGACGGACACCACCCAAAGATAAAGTTTAACGTTCTTTTATAAGCAATCTTGAAGTACGGTAGAATGGTACAAGGAGGTCAGGACTCAGGGGTCCCCTCGATTCTAGTCTCTTGGAAGGGAAAAGGGGGTAGCGGGACAGTCTCGTTACCAATCTGGTAGTTACGATGAGATGATGGGTAGCTCACAATCCTCGAGCTCGGTGTTCTAGGAGGACGGGCCGCGGCAGCGCCAGCAGGTCCCGAGAAGATCGTAGGCGGCAACAGTCCGCGGCAGCGCCAGCGGGTCCCGACGAAGATGGTAGTTACAACGGGCCGCGGTAGCGCCAGCAGGTCCCGACGAGGATGAAGGTTGCAGAGGGCCGCGGCAGCGCCAGCAGGCAGGACGACAGTTCACGAGGCAGGGCTGCGGCAGCGCCTGCAGTCCGTCAAGGATGAGTTCTTCACGGTGTCTCTTGACTCCAGGATACAACTGCCTTCCTGCTCTGGAGCTGCCCCAGTTATAGGGCTCGCGCCCTTTGATGTCCGGACCCTCGCACTTGGAGGTCGGGAGGTCCGGGATGAGGGAGTCCAGACACCCAGCAGGGGGGTGGAGCCAGCGCCCGGGGAGGCTGGGGGCGATAGGCACCTGGAGGGGGAGAGCCATCGAAACTCCTCTCTCCCATTGACCTGCCAAGTGGTCCGCTCACCTCCCGGGTGGATGGTGGTGCCGGGCTGTCGGGGCCTGGCCAGGCCCAGGGTTAGGGTCGAGCTGAGGCCACGCGGCCTCGTGGTGCAGTGTCCAAGATGGCGGCTGGGCCCGGGCGATGGTGCCGGTGGAGGCCCAGGCCGGTGTTACGGAGATGTTCGAGGGCAGGAGTCCCGTGTGGGACGGGTTACGGGTTACTTCTGGGGGTGGTTTCTGGAGAGTCGGTGTCCTGGCTCTGTCATGCGGGGAGGGAGCGAGCCCCCTTCTGGGGCCTGTCCAACAGATAGCGATTTTAATTTATTTTTTAAAACTTAAGAAAACAGTGTTCATTCAATTTAATATTTAGTTAAATGTAATAGCATTTTTTATTTTCTTCTACATTTAATATATTTATCCATTCACTGAAAAAAACAAAGGTTGAAGTAATACTATAGTTAAGTGTGATAAAAAAGATGTTTTTGTTTCAAAAAAACGTAGACATGCACAAAAAAAAATCAAAGGTTAAGGTAACGTTATAGTTAGGAGAAGCTATCAGGGGCAAAATTAACGTTTTGAACTAAACAATACACACAGAAAATACCCAGTTATAGTTAGCAAGTCTAGCTATAACTTGTGCACCCGCCATGCACTGCTTAGACCTTCACATATTAAATCACTCATGACATGTTCTATGACACCACTGATGACATCATCCAATGAGTGTGCTATTTTGCTTCATAGTTTATATAGTGGCGGGTACCTACTATATTACTTTTCTACCTAATTATTTACAGCCTATGTCCAGGTGCTGGTTGTAAGTGTTTATAAAACAGATGCGCCTCTAATGCATCATAGATGTGTAGAGGTATTAAACACGTTATATATCTTTGTATTGATCAAAGTATCAGTACATAGTATTGACACATTCATCCATAAACAGCCATTGAAGTGGGGGGAGCGCTGCTATATATCGATAGCCATATGTATGCTATTTTGATTATGACCTATTGCAGAACAAGGCGACATGCCTGTGCTGTGGTCCAGTGTTCAGCATTTGATCGCATCCATCCTATCACAGCATTTCTGCTCCGCTCTCCCAACACCCCAGTTCAATAATCATGTCAATGCTGTCTAAATTCATGTACAGGCTAAATTTACATTAATATTTAACAGAAAAATATTTTTACTACTTTTCCTAGTTAAATAAACTTTTTTACTTTTCTCTGTACAATACCATAGGTGGTGGCTCTCTCCCTATAGTAAGGTATAAAGAAACAAAAAAAGTTTATTAAGCATTATAATAAATTAGTAAACATATTTTCATGTTAAATCTGATTGCAATATTTATTATAAATGTAGAACAAAAAATGCTACAGCACTATTAACTTAATTATTTACAATGTTTTAAATGAATTTAAATTCTTAAATTAAAATTCTTTTTCTGAATGTGTAGTTTAAAAATAAATTCCCATCTACAGTATTTTTTTATTGTAAATAATAATCATTAAATTATAATTAACTATTATTTCGATATTACATATTATATGTTATATAATTACCTATTTTAAATAATGTAATTTACTTTAACATTACGTTCTATGGGGTTTTATTTTAAGTCCATATCTACATTATTTTCTATGGGAGGGTGTTGCAGTATCAGTGGTTGGCCTTGAGTTGTGCTGGACTGCCTTCTGTTTCTTTTTTGGCTGATATGATATCATATAAAGGGTTTTGTAGCGCGCTCTGTTACTAAAATAGTATCCTGGCGCGGAAGGTGAGGTCAGATTCCGAGGAAAAAATGGAAATTAGCAGAATTAGAGGGTGATGTTGAACAGATGGGTTTTCAGCCCTTTCTTGAAGGCCGTAATGTTAGGAGCAACTCTAAGATGGAAAGGGAGAGCATTCCAGGCCCTAGAGGCTGTAATAACTTAAACTCTAAATTTGGCTACACCTTCTTTTTCAGGGATGACTGTAAGCAAGAATCATATACAAGGAAAAGGGAGACAGAAGGACAAACTGATCAGAAAGAGCAAGACAGAAACGGGACACAGTGAAGCACGCAGATTAGAAAAAAATCCCCAGCGAAAGCAGATGACCTTGAGCAAGAACCACGTACAAGAGAAGAAGGAAACAATGAGAAAAAAATGAAGTAGCAAGAATCACCAGAAAAGATGGAGCCAGCGAGATAAACTGCCTATTACGAATCACCTGTAAGAAATCCGGTTGAACATGAGCAAGAACCACAATGCAACAATAAAAGGAGCCAATGAGACAAAGTGATAATCAAGAATAACCAATTAGCACAGAGATGAGGCATCCGGACACGCAAATTAGCAAGCATTAGCCAAAAAATCGAGCACAGACTTTGACACAGACATGACTACAGTTTAGAGGCGCAAACAGACACCTGTCAAGGGGCGTATATATATAGGAGTATGAGATACAGACACGAGCATTGGGAATGCTCACATATATCCAACAAAAAAGGGTAAGAAATGGAGACACATCTATACCTCGAGAATGACATGTATAAGAACAGGGTGAGAGGCACGTGCTGATGCACAGGGTGAGATTCGCACGACCATTACGACATAATGAAATAAAATAGTGAGAGTGCAAGAGACCGACAGGATGACGTAGAGAAAAGGCTCTGATGCACATAGATACACACAGTAGTTTAAGATAAGGCACTCAAACATGTAGCAGTATATTGTAATGATGAAAGATGCGCAGTCAGGGTCTTGTAGTTACAACAAGTACGTTTATTCTTAAGTTACAAAGTAGATTCTAAGTTATAGGAAGATGGTAAGTCCTTTAGATGTTCCTTAAGTTGCCCAGTAATTGCCCCAGTTAATGCCCCACCAGGAGCAGCCTCATGGCTGCTCAGCCATCCAGATCAACTGACACTCCACTCATACAAACACACTCCAACATTCTACATGACCTCATCACAAGCTGAGCAGGTAGGCAGAGAACTATTGAAAGGAGAGTGCAGCAGGTAAAAGGAAGACTACAACACAGTACAAGTCAGACCCACCAGGAAACAGCACACATATACTAGGACAAGCTCCTGTCCAAAGGGACAGACACCACCATGCACAGTGACAGGCACAGTCCAGCTCATGTCATAGTTATAGTGAAAGACAGCCTCATGCAGAGTGACACCTCATAGACACCACCAATCAGCCACAAATTATTCCGGCCCTGCACTGTCAGCACAGCTTGCCTGACACTTCTGTCTATCAGTGCCTTAGAAAGTCTCCTTCATTATCATCCACACACCCCTGGACCCAACAAAACGTGATAAGATGGATGTCACACCTCTAAACCTTTACTTCCATGCAGCACTACAATCCTTGGAGACTCTCTATTTTCCTTTGAAGGGGAAGCACCCTTCAGATGAAAATATTCAGCAAGAACAAACCAGTATTCACAATTTGATTTCAGACTGCTGCAAGTAGTCAATAACACCCTCCGTATTGAAGATACAAATGCACCCCACCTCCTGATCCTGCTTAGACTCTCAAGTGCCTTAAAAACAGTCGACCATCAAGCACTGAATCATACACTAGAAATATACAATCCTGCAGTGGTTCACCCCAACTGCAGCTTTAAACAGTTTGCTTGGAGTTCCCACGAAACCATTTTCTCTGCCATCATCTTCAGAATCTCAATGGAACTACTTGGATCCATACTCACTAACAACATTGAGATCCATCACTACACTGATGACACTGTACTCTATCTTAATGTTTCCTTCACCAATGATTCCTACTGTCAGAAATGACCATGAATCAAACACCTAGGCTTTGCCCATTGCTCAGCATTCCATTGCGTCTCACATGTATAAGAACAGTCATGCATACCCTTGTGCTGATGGAGCTCAGATTTTATCTGGAGTCAGATGTTGCTTTATTTTTGTGCTTCAGACAGACTGCATTTAAATTGACATGCACATTTTGGTGCAAATGAAAGCACATGAGACATGAAATGAGGCCTAGTCAGCCTGAAATGCTTGAGCAGAATTATGTGTTTTTGCAGTGTAGAAGAAAACTCGTGATTTCGGGGGCCTTTTTAGCTTTGAAGATAACCAAGGAATGTATTCTCTCTTCCCATCTCTTTTTCTTGTAATCTATACCCCTGTTTCTGTTTTAAAAGACTTTGGCTTTGTTGCCTATTTAGACAAATATATTCAGTTCATAACACATCTTATAATGTGTGTAAATTAACCATGCAAAATCACTACACGGGGGTCAACGTATTTTGCATGAAAAGCTATCTAAAACATTAGAGCATGTTGCTATGAGTATGTATTAACTGTGTGCGCTTTGAACATTTACACTAGTGCAAAAATTATGCTATTTTGTACATTGCACATTTTTGCATGTTGTGCACGAAGAATAAGAAAAGCTGCTTTAACTTAATAGCTTTTGCTAGGTAATCACTTATACAGGGTATTAGTATGGGGGAGGTAAACATAATGGGATTTATTTAGTAAACTGATACTATTTTTGTGTTTGCAAATGGCTGCCTGTGAATCCAGCAAGGCTGTGAATTGTATTGAAAGAAGAGAGCATGCGCAGATTATACCAGCTTGCCTCAAGTGGCGAAAGGAGTCAAGGCCACTGTGAACTGTACATTCTTGTGATCGTGCCAATGCACCAGTGTTAGTTAAAATATCTTTCCTGCGTGCGATGTGACAGGAAGGAGGAAATAGACTGAAACATTTTTCCTAGTAAATGTTGCTAAAACATATTAATGTATTAATCATTAACGCTTCTTTTGTTAAAACCGGTATGGTTTGAAATTTGCAGTGAAAACAGGATGGTGATACCCTCATGCCATCTATGCTAACCAATCAGGTATAAGCTTTACTGAAAAATGCAACATTATTAGCTAGTCAGCCAATAATTAGAGTATAAATAAAGACCTCTTTGGAGGCGTGTTTGGCTTTTGGGGCGTGTGAGCTCTTGAGAGGGAGCAGATTAGACCAGACATCATATGGCTTAGGTACGAGAAATGTCGCAGGTGCAGCCTGGGAGGAGATTGCGTCGAGGAGAGACAGTGGGAGGGGTTCTTGCTCATATTTTTCAGACAAATCCTTTCACGTCATATTTTTGGCAAGTCAGATCATATTCCTCTGTGGACTTGTGAAGGGTGGGCTGTCTGACTCCGAAGCACAGACAGGCAGATTGATCAGACCAGGGCAGAGAGAGCAACAGATAGAAAGGGTTTAGAATTGGATGCTAAAACTTTAAGATCATGCTTTGACTAATCAATTAGTTTTGAAAAGTTGTACTTGTCTTATGCATTTATTTCTCTTCATGGGAGATTTTTGCCAATTAATAAATATTGATTAGCCTTGCAAACTTATTCTTGAATTATATTTTTCCTGAACTCTTAAAAGAATTCTGACTGACATTTGATGCCCTATTCCTTTTCTTTATGGAATGCTTTGTATGCAACCTATAATATGTTCTGTATTAATTTTATTTTTCCTGCTTTTCAAATTCTATAACCGGATTGATATTGGACTAATGAATAAAGGATCAGAAAAACTTCACTTTTAACTAAGAAAATAAAACCCTTTAAAATACTCACCAACTCTCTTTATTGGCTTAATTAATAATTGCATTTTTTATTTTTCATGTTTATGTAAAGTCTCCTGAAGGTAATATACAGTGGTAAGGGTCCAGTGGTAAATTAGGGGTAAATGATGTTTTGCATTGAGAAATTACCGTGAAATTAACGCTGAATCAGTGCACAGTAACAGACACAGTCTAACACATGCCATATTCGGACACAGAGTTTTTGTCACTCTCACACATTACAGACACCCTTGCGTACAGGGACGGACATCTTCATGAACCCTCGAACCCTCGAACCCTAGGGTGTGACAGTCCTTACACTCGCGGCTCCTGTTGACGTCCAGCTTGGTATCTTTGATGCTGTTGTGCTTGTAGAAGATGTCGTTCCAGTGCAGAGTTTCTTGGAAGCACAGCTGTGAGTTACCCGTAATCCACACACCTCCTTTCAGGATTTCTGAGGGATGGAAAAAAAAGGTCAGTATTCCAGAAGTTTCCATCATCCTCAATGGATAGGACAATGTCCCGCCTGATAATCATAGATTTAGGGCCTGATTTCGACTCGGACGGTGCTCTGCCGGCTCTCTGCCAGCACATCACCGCCAAAGCCGCCCAAGGACTGCCCGCCTAATTACGAGTTCAACTAGTGCAGGCAGACGGTCGTTTTGCCTTTCCCATGGCAGTCCCCTGAAAAAGGGCAGCACAATGGGAACAGCAAAAATGTTCCAGAACGGCATGGACTGTGAAGTCCATGCCGGAACTGGGGATGCAAGCAAACAGGGGGCACATGTTGTGTCCCCCTGAATGCATCCCCATGCCTTTTTTCCCCCACGCCTGCCTTTTTGTGGTAGGCTCACCACCATGAAAAAGCTTGTGGTGTGAGGAATTCGTAATCTGCTCGGTGGGACTGCGCCAGTCCAGCTCAGCATATTGCATTGCCCGTCTGCAGCGCCACCGCCAGGGAATGGCGGTTCCTTGGCACAGATGGTGGTCCACCGCCGGAATGACTCAGAGTTTTAATCCGGCAGACGGAACACCGCCACTGCGAGTCTGGCGATCCATGTACTGCTAGACCCGTAATCAGGCCCCTAGTTTCAAGTTTTTTATTTTTTTCCTGTAATGGACTAGTATTGAAAGCATGTCGCTTTATGGGGGGAGCTTCCATTTCCACACCAGGATTATAGGATTCTTTTTCCATTACCACCGATGGCCTTTTCCTTCACTCCTTCAAAGGAGGAGAAGGGTTTTTCTGGTTTAATTCAGAAATATTTTTGAGGAGTGAAAAAATTGTGACGACTTAACCAGAACTTCAGGTTTGCAGGCTGAAAGTCTGAAGATGTTGCATTGGAGATCCTCCTTTAGGAAGTTGGACAATGGTTATTTACATGTGTTGGGAGTGGTGTGTTCAGCCGCAGTGAAATATGAAAAACAACACAAGGTAACATTTACACACAAAAAACAGGCACTGCATCACAATAGAACACAAAGAGAAAGTTCATTATAGGACCGAAGCTTGAGGGGATTGCAACAGTGTTGGGAAAAGATTCTGGCAGGGTCAGTACATTGTTACCACTCATAGGCCTGTATGGTATTGGTATCGTGGTGTTACAGGCCAGTCAACTGCAATAGTAATCTTTACTGTAACACATAAAACCGTCTACAACAGATAAAAACACGGTGAGAAAAGATAATTTATACTTTTTATTTAAAAGAAAAACGATTCGATCTGAAATACATATTCTTTTAATAGCTGCATAATTTGTCATGGTTTGTTCCCAAAAGTGGAAATCTGGGCCTGTTGGGCCTGAATACATAATGTAAACAAGCAAGAGTGAGCGACTACCTCCTCCACCACTTTTCAGTTCATTCTGGACAAAGAAAAGCTTCCAAAGTTCTGGTTGTGGTATTATATCTGTTTATTTGTCCATAGTTCATTGCATGGTAAGATAAAGAGACTTTCACACAGCCAACACGTGTTTCGCCCCTATGTGGTCTTCCGGACAATGCTGTTGAGATACCTTTGAACCTGTATATTCAAAATTGGAATCAAAGACCAGATCTGAACTAGCTTTAAGCCCTGAGGAATCCCTGTGGTCTGCATGATCACATAGGGGCGAAACATGTGTTGGCACTGTGAAAGTCTCTTTATCGTACCATGCAATGAACTTTGGACAAATAAACAGATATAAAACCACAACCAGATCTCTGGAATATTTCTTTGTCAAGAATGAACTGAAAAGTGGTGGAGGAGGTACTCGTTCACTCCTGCCTGATCACTAACTGAGGTACCTAAAGGTTCAATACTTCGAGACTCACCTTTTCTAAATACCAGATAAAAGGCGAATACGACCTGGAGGGAAATCCTTGAACCTTCTATCATTACCAAATAATGTAAACAAGCATTGGAAAAGCCAATGTGTCTCACCTAGGCAAGAGCTATTGGCTTTGCCAATGTGTTTTAGCCATGTTGTACACCAGCGTGGATACTGTTCAGCATAGATAAACGTTAGTGGCATAAAGGAGAGTCACGTAGATAGAGTAGATAGCCATGGAGTATTATGGAGTGGCATAGAAAGTTGTGGAGGGAGCAGAGTGTCAGAGTGGAACGGCATAGAGTGGAGTACAGCATCGTACAACTGAGTGGAGTAGAGTATCATAGAGTTTCGTAGAGTGGAGTGACAGAGAGTGGAATTAAGTAATGTGGAGTGGCATAGAGGTAGTTGCGTAGAATGGAATAGAGTGTTGAAGAGTAGAGTGCCGTAGAGCAGAATAGAATGTGGTGGTGTGGCATGGAGTGGTGTAGTGTGTCGGGTGGAATGGCAGAGTGTCGTGGAGTAGAGCATCGTAGGGTGGAGGGGCATAGAGTATTGTAGAGTGGAGGGGCGTAGAGCAAAATAGATTGTGGTAGAGTGGCGTGGTGTAGTGTAGTAGGGTGGAATGGCAAAGAGTGGAGTAGAGTGGTGTGGAGTGTTGTAGAGTGTAGTGGCCTACAGTGTCGTAGAGTTTAGTGGCACAGAGTGGCATGGAGTCGAGTAGAGTAGAATGGCATGGAGTAGAGCATCGTAAGGGTGGAGGGGCATAGAGTGGCATAAAGTGGTATAGAGTGTAGTAAAGTTTCACAGTGGAGTGGCATGGAGTGGAGTGGTGTGGAGTGGAGAGGCATATAGTGGAGGGGCATAGAGTGGAATGGCATACAGTACAGTGCCTTAGAGTTTAATGGCGTGACGCAGAGTGTACTGGCATAGAGCACAGTGATTAGAGTAGAGTACCAAAGAGTGCAGTGGTGCAAAGTGGTGCAGAGTTGGGTATAGTGGCATAAAGTGGAGTGGTGCGCCGTAGAGTGCAGTGGTGTACATTAGAGTGGAATAGAGTGGCGATGCGTGCAGTGGCATAGAGTAAATTGTTTCAGAGTAGACTGGAGTGGAGTGGTGCAGGGTAGAGTGGAGTAGGATAGAGTGTAGTGCCATAGAGTAGAGTGGCGTAGAATGCAGTGGCACAGAGTGCAATGGTGGCGAGTGGATTAGAGTTATGTATAGTGGATAGGCACAGAGTGCATTGGCCTAGAAGTGACTGGTCCAGAGTAGAGTGTATTGGAGAAGAGTGAACTGGCATAGAATGCAGTGTTGCAGAGCAGAGTAGTGTAGAGTGGCGTGGAGTGGAGTGATGCAGAGTAGAGTGGAGTAGGCTAGTTTGGAATGGTGTAGAGTGCAGTGGTGTAGAGTAGAGTGGTGCAAACTGCACTGGCATTGAGTAGAGTGGTGCAGATTAGCGAGGCGTAAAGTGCAGTAGAGTGGAGTGGTGAAGAGTAGAGTGAAGTAACGCAGTGTAGAATGTCATAGAGTGTCATAGAGTGGAGTGACACAGAACAAAGTGGAGTGACAGAGTGCAGTAATGTAAAGTGGAGGGGCGTAGAGGGAGTTGCACAGATTGGAGCAGAGTGTTCTAGAGTAAATTGGCGTAAAGTAGAGTAGATTGCCGAGGAGTGGCATACAGTTGTGTAGTATAGTAGAATTGAATTGCAAAGAGTGGAGTAGAGTGCTGTGGAGTGTCCTAGAGTGGAGTGGTGTAAAGTGTTAGAGTGGAGTGGCATAGAGTAAAATAGTGGAGTGGAGTAGAATGGCATGGAGAAGCGTAGAGCATCGTAGGGAGTGTCGTATAGTGAAAATAAATGTTGTAGAGTGGAGTGGTCAGAGTGGAGGGGCATGGAGTGGCATAAAGTGGCATAGTATGGAGTAAAGTGTCAGAGTGGAGTGGCGTGAAGTGCAGTGGAGTATAGTGGAGTGGTGTAGCATACAGTAGAGTGGCCTAGAGTGAAATGTCATAGAGTGGATTGGCGAATGGAGGAGCGTAGAGTGGAGTGGCGTAGAGTGGTGGCGGGTGTAGAGTGGAGGGGCATACAGTGGAGTGGCATAGAGTGGAGTAGAGTGTCAGAGTGGAGTAGAGTTTAATGGAGTAGAGTGTCAAAGTGGACTATCAAGGAGCGTACTGTTGTAGAGGGGCCTAGGGTGCAGGGGCGTAGAGTGTTGCAGCGTAGAGTATAGTGGCTTAGAGTGAAGTGGTGCAGAGGAGACTGGCATAGAAGGCAGAGGCATAGATTGCATTGGTTTTGTGTATAGTGGTGTAGAGTGCATTGGCATAGAGTGCAGTGACAGAGCGCAGGTGCATATATCGGAGTGGTGCGGCATAGATTGCAGTGGCGTAGAGTTCTGTGTCATAGTGTGGACTGGAGTGGTGTGGCATAATGTAGAGCAGAGTAGTGTAGAGTGTAATGTCATAGAGTAGATTATTTCAGAGTAGAGTGAAGTGTCATGAGTGGGGCAGGGTAGACTGCAGTAGTACAGGATAGAGTGGAAAGGTGTAGAGTAGAGTACAGTGGTGTAGAGTGCAGTGGTGCAAAGTGGATTAGAATGGATTGGGGTACAGCGCAGTGGCGTAGAGTGTACTGGTGAAGAGTGCATTGGTGTAGAGTACAATAGAGTGGTGCAAAGTAAAATGCAGCGGCATAGAGTGCAGTTGAGCAGATTAGAGTAGCATAGAGCCTAGTGGCAGAGAGTGCAGTGTGGCAGAGTAGAGTGCCATATAGTGGAGTGGTGTAGAGTAGAGTGGCATAGACTGTATTTGGATAGAGTGCAGTGGCATGGTGTAAAGTGGTGTAAAGTGGAGTGGTGCACCATAGACTGCAGTGGCGTAGAGCGTAGTGGCATAGATTTGAGTGGTGTAGAGTGGAGTAGAGTGCAGTGGCATAAAGTAGATTGTTTCGGAGTAGAGTGAAGTGGAAAAGAGTGGAGTGGTGCAGGTTAGAGTGGAATGGTGGTGGGTACAGTGATAGAGTACATTGGCATGGAGTAAAGTGACGTAGAGAGCAGTGGCATAGATTGGAGTAGTGCAGAGTAGATTAGGGTTGCGTAGAGTGGATTGGCACAAAGTGCATTGGCGTAGAATGGACTGGTACAGAGTAGAGTGCATTGGCGTAGAGTGAAGTAACAGAGTGCAGTGGTGTAGAGTGCAGTGATGCAGAGTAGAGTGGCGTAGACTGCATTGTCATAGAGTAGAGTGCAACAGTGGAGTGTAGAGTGGAGTAGAGTAGAGTGCAGTGGAATGGAGTGCTGTAGAGTAGGGTGGAGTGGCGTAAAGTGGAGTAGGCATGGTGTGCTAGCGTACTGTCATTAAAGACAACATACTTTCAATTGAAATGACCATTACAGTTGCACAAACATACAGTTGTACTGATAAAACCATACATTACAGAAACAATAATGTGTAGGAATGTCATCACCTATTCTATTGATTTTGCTTTGATGTTATTAAAGTATTTGTTTTCACTGCACTTCAGAATTACCAAAAAATGTGCGTCATTTGTGCTTTCCTAATTCAGATATATTCTGCAATATCTGCACAGTTCATTTACAGACATTTTGTTGTGTGATAGATATAAATAAAATCGTACAGCCTTCCTCCACCATGATTCTCACCTAAAACCCTTTCACTTTGAAGTCAGAGAAAGAAAAGTAAACACTAAGCTTCCTCTGAAGACAGAGCCTGACATTTGACCTCTGTCTCTGAATGCACAGCAATGTGGCAAGATAAGAAGATTTAAAGGCCTGTTTACAGAAAGGAGCACTGATGGAAGAATACAAGGGGCCCTTGCAAACAAGCTTTGATCCACAGAAGAGACTAACTCAAGCGGGACATCCTAAAAGAAATAAAGTCAGCAAATAAAAAGCAATCAAATGTGAGTTACAAACCACAAAGCCAATGGTAAGCAAAGGGCGGAATGCTTTTTTAAAGGGAAGCATACCAAATGTCCCCAAGATGTCTTTAGAAAACCAGGCAGCTGTGCTGTCTAGTAGGCATTGACCTAAAGACGAATATGTATGAAATCATTTTAGAAGCCATACGCTGTCTAAAATGTCTAACTATATGGAATCACATGATGAAGACATTAAGCACCACACTGCGGCATATGTACCAGGAAGCCACTGCCTCTCAACGGTTGGCTCATCTTACAGACAACTTTCCAGATATTGCAATTATAAGTCCAGGAAGTAGTACTAAAGGTTGTGTAGGGAAATCCCCGCCGCTCATAACTAGGCTTTATAGTCTAAGGTTGATGTTTGGATTTGATCCAGCCCAAAACAATGAGGGCATCAGACTACCCAGATCATAGTACAATCCAGCCCCCTACATCAGAGATGATACACTCTAGGTTTAGTTTTTCACTAGGCCACTCATATTCCTAAGTATTTGAGTGCCCCCAGCTGCCACTTTAAACCAAGATCTGACCAACCTCCGAGGGCCAAAGACCCTAGGAGAAAGTCTCAGCTTCTGCAATGCGTGCACAAGCAAGATATGTTTGCACCACTGCTGAAGCTAGCCTGCCAGCCCATATGGAGCAGCATGACCAGTGGTCAGTTCTTTCCTAGTAATGCTTAGGGAAGGCTTAGTCAGTCCTACCCTCACTGAGTTATGGATCTTCTCTACTCTGTGCACATGTCTAATACTCTGCCCACCAACAGCTCTGCATGACTATTATAGAAAACCTGGAAGCCCATCCGCATCGGAGTCAGGTCAGTGACAACTCACGGATACCATAGTGTTCTCTCATCAGGCGTGGCACACTTGCCTTTTCAAGATATTTACCTATTAGTACAACATCAGGCTCTGTCGACTGCACATAAAGCTGCTGCATATATGATCAAAATACCTCTTTTACACGCTTCGTGTACATACATCGCCCCCGCACTCATCCACAAAAAGGACTTTATTTTGTCGGGGTTTTAGCTCTTCAGTAGCCACTGTAGCGTCCTACATGCCCCTATTTCCCTCCCTGTGATGCTGCTCTCTGGAAATCTATATATAATTTTGCAAAAGCGCTCACCCAACCCATATTTCTAGTCCATTAATGTATCCCACACTTCAGTCCAGCAATATCATTCTCTTTGCAGACTGACAACCTCCAGTGCAAAACAGTGTACAATGCTTAAGACTTATAATGTTCAACATAGGCATCTGCTCAAGACAAAATGCTACTGATTGGTCTACAGTTATAATAGGGATACTGGTACTCACTGTCTGGTACTAACACTGATAAGGATGCTCTTGTTAGTCGCAGAACATTCTTCTGTGCCAAAAATAAATATTATATTGATATTAGGATAATGTATCCTAAATGCCTCAGATCCTATCTGGTTTTCTTGAATTGAGACGTCAGCCATATTTTCCTTATACTACATTTGAAGGGCATTACTAGAAGAAACCCCCCCTTCCGACCCCCCTACACTCAACAACTAGGAGCCCCAAAAGTGTACTTCCATACATAGTTAGTTTTGTTCGATGTTAAAGGCATAATGTGCCTCAAAAACACCATTTGACACTAAGATTTTCAGTAATACCCCGAGGGGCAACGATCCAGACCCACCATAAAGTTGTTTTTGTATTATGTTCAGATGCTTCCAATAGTGTTAGACTATTCAAATTGAAAATGCAGGTTTTTCTACTAATTTCTGCTAAAGTTCTCTAGACGAGATACAGGACAGGGGACCCACTTTTATACTACAGTCCCCCTTTCCTTTACCAATATTATCTTAGGGAGCTTATCAGTTGTTTGGAAAAAGAGGCAATCGCGGGTACAAATCATAGATCTGTTAGTAGAGGTTGCTTTCCAGTAGATAACAAAAAATTGGAAAGATGCATCTAAATGATCATATTTAGCTTGGTGGTATGTCGTTTGTCATAACCATAGACTGGACACGACCCTTGTATATCCTATATCTCTCGCTAAAAAACAATTACAACTATGGGCTCCTATCACACAATTTTTAGATGATAGTGCAAAAAAATCTTTGTTCTCACTCCCTTGTTACAAGACGTTGCTAAGCCTTTTTCACTCCCTTTATATTGTTATATTGGAAATTACATTATTTAGGATATTATTTCGGCAATTTCTATACGATTGCATATTTTAATTACTTTAAAGTTTTCTTTACATTCCTTATTGTTTTAAGATTTTTATGAACCAGATTTTCATACTCTTAATGTATTTATATTTCTTAAATGTATCTTCATTGTTTTTCAGATAGACTGTAATTTTATTCTTTTTTTATCCCTTCTTTTTTATTTAACTAATTCATATTTATTGATCATTTGTACGAAGTATTGTTATTTATTTACCTTTTTTTTCAATAAACATATTCTTGAAACTTAAAAAAAGACTTAAAAGAAGAATCTGCGAGCCCACTGTGTGGTTGTTATTATGAACAATGCATAAAGATCTGAATGTTGTGTTTGATAAAGGAAGCTAGCATTCATTACCATGCACTGGGGAAATGAGTATGGTGTTACCTTACGCCATAGCCATAACAGATGACAAACCATGTATTGAGGCCTGCAATGGTACAGACTGTTATCAAACCCCAGACAAGAGGTTATCACAGATGCAACCACAGTATGGCGTTGTAATAGTAATAGTGAAAACGCTGGCTGGGGAATCCGCAGTTGGAAGAGACAGAATTTGATACAGCCACAATCCGGGCCTGCAAACAAATTGGCTTGTGCATCACAACCTCCAGATGCTGTACCACCTTGCCCAAGCAGGGCACTGCCCAGTACATCAGTAAAACAGAGTCTGGAGATGCTTTCACCACTACCCCTTAGATACAAACATCAGTCTGGGAGCCATTAAAAATTAGATATTGGTCTGCGTTTGAAAGCGAGGGGCTATCAAGAAAAACTGTAGAGCTATGGCTGACAGACAGTGCCCCCATGGCACTCTGGCAGAAAATCAGGGCACTATCTGCACAAGAGAAGAGCTAAAGGACAAAATGATCTATTAGGTTGACCAAAAGGGTGACTTATTCATTGAAAAGATTGAGGCCTAGGGGACTTCTCAAAAAAGGGACTGAGAAACTGAGGAAAATTGGCTATGAAAGCGAGGGGTAGTCTGAGAAAAAGTAATCCATTTCAGAGTAGTGCAGATCCACAGCCACGTCATTCAGCCGGCTGACAAGTATAGCATAGTCGACACTGGGAAGCCTGCTGAAAGAACTAAAGGATGGACAGTGTAGTCACCACTGTCAAGCAACTAGTAGATCTTCTCAACTACAATTAATTCTGTACTTCTGTTGAGGTGGAACAGGTCCTGGAAGGGATTAAGCATTTTATTTTCAAGAATTTATCATAATCGAGGAGTCATAATCTTTTCTGGCAGCTTTGTTGTAAGGCCAGATGGAGAATATGCTGACGATGGCCGGTACCAGAGAATCCTAAGTGTCTTTTCCAAGAGAGGAGTGATGGAATTGTTACATTACCATTACATTACCATTTAGCGAATCTGAAGGGCCTCAAATAATTATCCGTTACAAATGGAAAGGAAGCAATCAGCAAGACAGGAGAAATTAATGCTATCAGATGCTTTTCCAAATAACGGGCAGTGGGCCTCAAGTAGCACAACTGGCGTGATGGGTTTTTGGTAAACGTCATGCTATCTTCCCCCAAATCTATTAGATTTTTTGGGATTAATAGTCGGCCATGGATACGCAAAGCGGCTGAGGTGGAGCAATTGCCTGGCATCATAGAGAGACGACAGGACATCTTCCGAAGCATTTTCTTAACCTGTTTTGTGAAGTCTGATTCTTGTAGAATCATTGAGGACATACAAGACATTTTTGGTGTCTGAATGAGAAGAATGTGGTTGATTTTTTGCAAACAATAAGCCTGTTGGGTAACCGTAAAATAATCTAATCATCATTCTCTTTCCAGGTTCTGTTGTTGTTTTCCTCTCTCTGACAATCTCTGGACAGAACCAGGTATATTGTCCATACTTTGTGGCGCTCCTCCTGGTTCTACATCCAACACGGGAGTCCAAGACAGTTTATATACATTCATTAAATTGGGCCAGAATAAGAGTGATCTTGTGAAAACTTTAAACATGTTTGCCTACATTAACCTGCTCTTGCATTTTCCCTGCTCAAGTCAACATTGCACACTGGAAGTTCCTGTCTCCTAGGCTGAGGGCCTTCCATTTTGTCTTTTGAGGAGAGAAATTGCTGAATAGCTTGCTCAGCCTAAAACTATGAAGCAAAGGCTGTTCTCCAATTCTCATGATCTCAAATAGGCACTTGCTTGTATTCTTTACGAGGAATCTTACCATGTGATCAATGCTAGACACTCTTGTGCAGCAGGGTATAAATGTAAGTCATGTCTATTTTTATTGAGCTTGTCCCCAATGGTCATTCCTGGGGGACCCTCTGTCCGACTGACTCTGTAATTCAAAGACAATTAATTTTTCTTTTGTCAACAAACCATTTCAGACTCTTTTCTTCATGTGATAAGATGTAATCGACAATCTCCTAATTGTGATGTAAGGTTGGGTTCTGCTCATGATGTTTTGCATTTAGCGCAGTTTTCTTAGCACAAAATGCATCCTCGCATTCCATTTGGGATGCGATGGTGCATTTTGCACTAAGAAACTAGTGGTAAATGCCTGGAGTAAATTGAGGGAAAAAATATTACCCCAAGAGCACTTTTAGCGAGCGGCTGCCCGGGCTGTTGTTCATGTTGTATTGCATTTAGCCCGACTTATGCCCACTCATATTAATAACCTGACCAATAAATTACAGTAGAACCAGATACAAAAACATCAAATTAAGGAAAAAATGTCAAGAGTATGTATGTCCATAGAGGTGGTAGGACAAATAGCACAATGAGTAAGGCCAAGGGGTCAACAGGAAGTGAATTCAAGGTTTTACCGCTTAATTCACATTGTCGTCAGATCATATGCTAAAATCACTGAATACCACTACAATAGAAGTGTTCATAGAAAACATGACTTAAACAGTGGCAATGTAGGAGTAGTGTATTTTGTAAAGCGCACAGCTGCCCCAACGGGGCGTTCCGGCGCTGTATAACGCTGTGGAACCCTTCCTGGCTCTCCCTGTGAGAAGCCCCTCCTGGGCACCCCCCAAGGTGAAGCCAGGCATCCCAGTGTTGTAGGGGCCGTTGTGGAGATTAAGCAAGCTATTGCCCAGAGTTGCAGCGTGGGACCCATGATTAGAGTAGGCCCCGAGGCAAGAATTATCGAGTCTGCGGACATTGAGCTCAAGACCCTGCCGCGTCGGGGCTTGAACCCTGGTCCCGGGCCTGATCTCTGCTTCAGAGTCTGCCGCTCTAACCAGTGAGCCACACTTCTCCACAATGGTTCTGACGAGCTGTCCACAGTATGGCAGTGGGTGATAGCCAGCCACTGGACTAACTGATAATATGCTTGGTGGATTGTGAAGGCATGGCTGCATTTAAAACCCTATTGCATTGGTGCATGTTGAGCTTTGAACAGACTATACTGTCAGAATTACTCATGAGATAACTGGCACTCAGTATTTATAGAAACCAGGGCTCCGTGGATAGAAAATGCATGGATGTGTGGTATTGAGTTGAAGAAAGATACTTAAAGTATGTTTATATATAGCTTATGCGGTTGTACATTTGTAACAAAAGTACCTTTAGCAGTATAGATAACCTCATGCCATAAATTCTTCAAAAAGTCAAATAAAAAGTTTGAAGAGAGAGAGAATAGAGTTTGGCTCAGTCCCTTTCAGCCACTGGTTTTCAAGTGTTTTTCTATGGTTTACCGTTCCTTTAATGGGTTGTCCATCAAGGCCCTGGCATTTTGTGAATATTAGTTACATTACCCTATTTGTATTCCCATTAGGTTTTAGTGATGGAGCGCAAATAGTGCCGCGGTCCGCTAACTCACCGGTGAGGCTGCTCATGCGCAGCTCCCGCAGCCCCGCCGTCCCGTTGGAGTTGTAGAGCACAGCCAGGGCGAACTTGTCGTCGTACAGCTGGGTGCCTCGGATGATGCGCAGGTTTTCCAGCGGTAGATAGTTCACCAGGCTATGGGCAATGAGCACATAACCGTGCACCTCCTTAATGCCCTGGAGAGAGAAGGAGGAAACATGCAGATGTGATGAGGGAGAGAAAGCTACCACATTTTCTAGGGCAGACCACGACCACAGGGCCTAAGCACATACTGCTTTATACATGAAACAAGCCATGAAAATCGATTTCACTATCACGCGCCACCGCCACCACCATCACAGCTGCTCTACTGCTACCATGGTTCTCCCCAACACCACCACAGCTGACACCATGATGACCGCACCTCACACCACCCCCAGCATGGCCCTCACCAGCAAGGCTCCCACTAGCAGCCACTTTGGAGGGGGGGCGGCTCATGCTGTTGCCAGCTGCAGACCAAGGGAGAGATCTGACCCCCCTCGTAAGGGAATGGCACATCGCACGCCCATTTAGAAAGTGCACGGTCCCTCTGCCACCTATGGGTAAGTGGGAGAGGAATCTGAAGGTAGGAAAATCTTTGAATAACCACTCGAAATCAATATGGCACTTACAAAATGAATCATAACAACTAGCTAATATAACCAGCTCGTGCCTTGTCTCTCACATATCCTTCCTACACCATACCGCTAAGTGCTGTAACCCAAGACAAGGGCACCACTCTAGTCACTCACGCACGACACGAAGATTATGCAGACGAAGGCTGACAGTAACTATAACCCTCTTCCAAACAAAAACTCCCCCATGGTCATCTGGTCAATAAAGCTCTTTAACACTTTCCAATAGGGTATGATGCCCAGTATACATGTAATTACAATAGAATGGCTTCAGACATAAGGGTCATCACTATTATTGGGGACAGCCATGTTTCTGTAATGAAGGTGAGGTCAGGTGTTATTTACAGCAAACTACAAATGCCCCTGGCCTACCTTGAACCGCATATCGCGCCTCTGTAACTGCAGAACTGGTATATGAAAATATGGATCCTGCAGGCCCAAAGACATCATCCAGTCACCCGGGTCCACAGCAGACGGGGGGACCTGGACCAGGGCGAGCATTCTGAACTTGTCCTTCCACAGGAAACTATTGAAGGCCGAAGGTCCAAGGTAGGCCTGAGCCCCCATTCTTTTTCCGGTGAAGAAATAGCTAAGGTATCACCCCGCCCTCTTTCCGAGTCTGGCACACTCTCTATTGGACCCGTGGAGAGCAACAGATGCACCTGACGGGATGGCCAGGCGTGCGTTTGAAATTTACTCTGGTGTGGAAGGAAGAGTGCAGGCAGGGTCATAGCCATTTTGAACACTCAGTAAAACCTATCTTTGGAACGTCATGGATCGCCAATCTTAGAAGAAATCTTGGATCAAACCCGCCACTGGATGGGCATGCACAACTACTTACAAAGTTAAGTGGTTTGTTGTCCACTGTAGCAAGGGAGAAGGTATTGGAGGACTGATGCCTTCAAGACCTGGAACCACTACCTTCATAGGGCGAGGGTGTCTGCTGCATCACTGACCGGGGAAACGGCCTCTGTCTGTACGGCAGCCCTCTGGAACACACTCTAAGCTTTCGAACATTGTTTGGCAGGAGTCAATAGTGCCAAGAAGTACACTGTAGCTATGGTGTCTTTAAAGCATTGCAACACAGAGTCAAAGGGCATTCCCATTAAGGAAATCTGTACATTGCCAGAGAATCATGTGGATTGCATCCATGCGTATCTACAAATGACCATGGTGGAACCAAGCACCCTACCCAGGTAATCCGTAGTATCAAGGCCGGTGTGGATAACATATTTGACCATCTCCTGTACATCACGTTTTGTCTATGTTTGAGAGGCCCTAAATCTTCAAGGACTGCCAGCAAGAACTCCCTGCATTGCCCCAGAGGGCATGAATGTAGAGGCCTAGCAGCCAAACTGAATTTATGGACCACCGTGCTGGACTGGAGGAAGAACACATGTCCTTGCCAAAAACATCAATCCTCTTGGATTCCCCATCCGGAAGAGTGGTTGGAAATGAGTTTGTATTCACTTTCCTGGTCAAGGCCTGCACTACAAGAGTCTCTGGGTGGGGTGCTTGGTGAGAAATTCTGGGTCACTCGATGGCGGCCTGTGACATGTGACCAGCTGCCTACTTACAGGCGGGCAAGAACAAATCTTTGACAAAGTTGCCATCAAAGTAGCTTTATGGGCAGCATCAAAAAAAGTAAGGGCTCAGAAGTAGCTAGCCCAAGCTGCAGAATTTCTGTCAGAACATTTGTTTTGGTCTCAAAAGTGGGTAGTTCTAATTCTAGTGCCTTAGTTGCCGTTCGAATCACCACTGCAAATGATGTACTCTCTTCCGTTGATGCCCCAGTGGTGAGCCGAGCTCTGTCTCCGGAGTGGTATCAAACCCACTGGTGTTCTGTAAACCAGTGTATGAGGAGTTATCCATATAATGAGGGCAGAGCAAGCCATCCCCATCACCATCACCATCCTGAAGATCATGGGCTGCCCCCTGCTCTAAAGTCAAAAGCAAAAAGATAACAGAGCCTCTGTTTGTAGTTGTGATGTGACAGAGGCAATGGGTTAGGGTCAGGCTGCATGAAGACCAGTTGCACTTTTGTTATTTTGTTGTGCGACATGAGTCATGCTCGAGCTGAAGTCAATGCAGGGACTGATATTGGCACTGGAGGCATAGGTATCAGCACTGAAGTGGCAGCCATGGAAGTTGGAGTTGAGGCAAGTCTGTAACGGCATTGGTGCAGCCCGGTAATGGGTCTCAAGTGTACAGTCCGCACAGACGGCTCCGGGGAGGTGCTCGCCGGCAGTAACCTGAAAGAGGCTGCTGCGATTCCATGGGACCCAAAGGCACGCCAGAAGATGCTGGAACCGAACTGAAAATGTGCAGCATGGCATCTTTGAAGGCCTCAATGGTCTGCGGGTTGACAATGGCCAGGAAACTCTGAGTGGTCTAAACCAAGTGAGGAATCGGTTCTGTAGCTGAGACCTTGAAGGAGTGCGATGGACACTGCAATGACCTCCTGCTTTATCTCTGGAGTAAGAGGGGAAAGATAGGGTTGAGCCTTGCTCCAGTTTCTTATGTTTCAGTTTAGACCTTGACTTACTAGAGGACTTCGTGTGTAAAGCTGAACAGTTATGGGAGTGGCCTTCAGACTGGGACCTAGTCTGGGGCAGTGATGCGGAACCGTGAGCAGGACCAAAGTATAAAATGACCAGCAGGCAGCATGTATAAAACATCTTAGTTAAACAGAACTTCACGACCGCAGCTAGGATTATTATTTCTTTTTATAAACAATTTTCTTTATTGATTTAACAAAAAGCACCAGCCAATCATCAGACACCATGATAACATAGAAATATAGGCAATGTTCTGAGTAACCCATTTAACAGCGATGGGAAAATTCAAAGCGATATACAGTTGAACATTCCAGACGAGACTAAACCATTCCTCCCAACCACTTCCCCCAGACCCTTCGGCACGTCTTGGTCTTTTCCACCGCCCAACGTTGGGGGGGGGATCAGAGCATTTCCATGAGGCCGCTATATCCCTTTTAGCCACTACCATTGCTGTAGTATAAAACAATTTCTCATTTCAAGACCCATCCAGTCCGTCTGTGATGCCTAGAATCGTGTATTTTGGATCGTGTGGGATTTCCCACCCGAGTACTTTGGTGAGTACCTCCTAAATGTCCCCCCAGAATCGCGCCAATCGTGGACAGGCCCATACCATATGTCAGCTGGTTCGTGGCCACAGCTAGCACAGGTAGGGGTCGGGCGAAGGCCTGCGAGATGAAGGCGCGCAGGGGTCAGGTAGGAAGCATGTAAATAGGATAGCTGTACCATGCGCAGTTTGGCAGAGGCGGTGACTGTCCTGGGGGCCATAAGGGCGTCACGCCAGTCTTCTTCCTCCAGGATGCCCACCCAGTCCTCCCATTGAACCTGTAGCCAATCTAAAGATGTTGGGGTGTTGTTGATCAGTGTCTGGTAGATGCGAGAGATGCCCCCCTTCTCCAAGTCCCCCAGCATAATCTGTGCCTCCAGGAAGGCTATGGCCAGAACGCTGTGTACCTGTCGTGAGGTGCGTTTGAAGAGCATGGCGCAGCGGTAGATATCTGTAAAACTGTGACTGGTGCAGGGAGTGTCTAGTTTGAAGGTCTTGGAATATTGCACATGTGCTCGCCCAACCATACATCTCCCAATTGAGAAATACCTATAATGTCCCAGGACCGGAAACCCTGCAGGCCATTGACCTCGGAGATAAGATTTTACTGTTGTGGTAAATGCAATGCATGTCATGTTGCCTTATTTAAAGGTACCAAGATGAATGGTACAAATGGAAAAACATTTCATACTATATCATTCTTTAACTGCAAGAGTTTTACTCTTGGAGTAAAGTGTTATTATTAGAAGTGAAGAGAAATATCCTACATCATTACAATACAAAGAATAACACAACAGTGGCCACTAACTACTTGAATGTATTGGCATTTGTAATCAAAGAAACAATCTGAGAGATGGAAACTGAGACACTAGAAAATTATTACTGGAGTCAAAGATTAAAATCAAGCTGGTGACTATGAGGCCTAATGGTCTAAATTTGGAAGAGAGGTTGTCATAGTTAAGCACTTTTCAGGATGGAACACATTTAAATAGGGGCTCCAAGTATGGTGCTTATAATCAATTGACTACTGTGTTTGTGGTCTCTGAGATACACATATATACCTGCCACATAATGAGGAATGTTATTATGTTAGACCTGACAGCCTTAAGGTGGTCTTTCCCCCAACTTTATGTGTTCCTCCTCCACTTTTCTGACCTATTTTTTCTTGCATTCGGACTCTGCGCACTTTACCACTGCTAATAAGTGCTAAAGTGCTTGTGCTCTCTCCCCTAAACATAGCAATATTAGTTGGCATATTTAATTTACTTATAGGTCACTAGTAAAGTGGTACTTCCTGTACCCAGGGAGTACAGTAAAGT
Source organism: Lissotriton vulgaris (assembly GCF_964263255.1). Lineage (NCBI taxonomy): Eukaryota > Metazoa > Chordata > Amphibia > Caudata > Salamandridae > Lissotriton > Lissotriton vulgaris. The sequence continues at coordinate 1,864,693,855 of NC_141693.1, read as the reverse complement.
AAATGCTACTAGTGGGCTTGCAGCACTGATTGTGGCACCCACTTAAGCAACCCTTTAACTGTGTCTTAGGCCTGACATTGCAGAGCCAGTGGGTGTAGTTTACACTGCCATTTCGACCTGGCAAAATAGCTATTTTGCCAGGCTCAAACCTACCCTTTATATACATACAAGTCACCCCTTACGTACGCCCTGGACAACCCACAGGGCAGGGTGCACTGTATTTAACAGGCAGGACATGTACTTTTACGTTTTATATGTCCTGGTAGTGAAAAACACTGAAAGTCGTTTTTCACTACTGCAAGGTCTATATTTAATTTCCAAATGGGAAGATATAAATGATTCTTGTTTGGTGTCTCAGGAATATCAATTTAAAATCCAAACATACGGTGGTCTGATTTGAAATTGCAATTCTGAGAAAGTTGATATTTTCTTACTTTAGCAATTTGGTGCCTGCTGCCTATCTCTGATCACATTTAGGGTGGGTGACAGCTGGGCTTTGTGTAGTCCCCCTAGACTACCACAAAAATAGGAGCTTAGGTGTGACTTGATGGCCATCCTGGCAGGACAGGCAGGAGAAGCTGAACCCAGCCTCACAAGCAATGTCGACAGCATCCCCAACACATCAGAACCTTGCACTGCAGCCTCATTGCATCTCAGGACTGAGGCATTGCCTCTGCTGCACGACGCAGCTTTGACGCGGATCCACGCAATGCCTCACAACCAGGATTTAAGGTAATTTTTTCAGTGCCTGTATCCCGCCTCACTCAATCGCTGTAGGCTTACATTTCTGGCTTTGTGTACAATATGTAAATAAAAAAGTCTATTTTTTTGCAATTGAATATGGTATGTTTTAATGTGTTCAAATCCATTAAATATAGATATTATTAATGCATAATGTACACTTCCTTTATTCTGTCATGTATGCTTTTTTTAAACTTTGGATTACTTGCTTACTGGTTTTAGGCTGAAAAATTCTAAATGGGGAATGAAATATGCATAACATAAATGAGGGATGCTTTTCATTATATAAATATATGGCAATTTAATGTTGTATTGTTTTTTAAATTATCCTAGTTATACAAGTCAAAATGTATATGTACTTGCACTGAGAAGAAATATTTATGCATTTGAACAGATATGGTTGTATCTTATGACTTTTTCCCTTTGGACAAATCCTGTTGTGTTGTTACAACTCTGCTATATATTAGGTGTGTATGAAGCTTTGTGGAATGTGTGACTATTAGCGTGAACCTTATGCTTACGTGATGCAAAATAGGTACTTTTGAATTCTTGTAAAGGTTTCTATTGGTGGACTATAAATTATGTCACATTGTTAGACGGGACCTGGAGGGTCGGCCGAGGACAAGGGGAGAGGTCTCCGGGGAGAGCCGTCTCCAGCGATCGTACAGACAAGTAACTTCCCCCCCACAGATGGACACCACACAAGGATAAGATTTAACGTTCTTTATAAGCAATCTTGAGGTACGGTAGAATGGTACAAGGAGGTCTGGACTCAGGGGTCCCCTCGATTCTAGTCTCTTAGATGGGAAAGGGGGTAGCGGGACAGTCTTATTACCAATGTGGTAGTTGCGATGAGATGATGGGTAGCTCACAATCCTCGAGCTCGGCGTTCTTGGAGGATGGGCCGCGGCAGCGCCAGCAGGTCCCAGGTAGATCGCAGGTGGTAACGGTCCGCGGCAGCGCCAGCAGGTCCCGACGAAGATGGTAGTTACAACGGGCCGCGGCAGCGCCAGCAGGTCCCGACGAGGATGAAGGTTGCAGAGGGCCGCGCCAGCGGCAGGACGATAGTTCACAAGGCAGGGCTGCGGCAGCGCCAGCAGTCCGTCAAGGATGAGTTCTTCTCGGTGTCTCTCGACTCCAGGATACAACTGCCTTCCTGCTCTGGAGCTGCCCCAGTTATAGGTCTGGCGGCCTTTGATGTCCGGACCCTCGCACTTGGAGGTCGGGAGGTCCGGGATGAGGGAGTCCAGACACCCAGCAGGGGGGTGGAGCCAGCGCCCGGGGAGGCTGGGGGCGATCGGCACCTGGCGGGGGAGAGCCATCGACACTTCTTCTCTCCCATTGACCTGCCAAGTGGGCACCTCCTGGGTGGATGGTGGTGCCGGGATGTCGGGGCATGGCCAGGCCCAGGGTTGGGGTCGAGCTGAGGCCATGCGGCCTCGTGGTGCAGTATGCAAGATGGCGGCCGGGCTGGGCAATGGTGCTGACGGTGGCCCGGGCCCGGGACACAGAGATGTCCGGGGGTAGGAGTCCCGGAGGGGACGGAGTGTGGGTTGCTTCGGTGGGTAGCCCCTGAGGAGCCGGGTCCTGGCGCTGTCATGCGGGGAGGGAGCGAGCCCTTCATGTGGCCTGTCCAACACACATAATGACTGAATATAAGTTGTGTGACACTTTAGTAAAGCCTAAGGGTGTAGGTAAAAAGTTGGAGGATCATTGGTACATGTCAGTGTGTGATTTTTCTCACTCTGCATTTTTCCAGATATGGGTGGATGAATAAAGTCTTTTGAACACTTGCAAATCTGGTTTGAAGCGAGCTTTGTTGCTGGCATTTTAATACGGAGTCATCGAAATACCTCTGCAGCTTTATCTTGTCTCACGCCTCTTTACAGTGTCCCCAATCACATACGTTCCCTTCCTTGTCCTCTCCATTCATTCACTCACTCACTCAAACACCCATTACCCATCACATGTTGGCCCTTGGGTCCCCTATACTCTTTCATATGGTCGCCCCCATGTCCAGTACGCCCAGTCATATGCTCTCCCTCCCTCTAGACTCACCTTGAGGAAGGACAGGTCATCGTGTTCTTGCAAGTACGTCAGCTCTAGGTTGCCTTGCACGACCTGGCAGTCAGTGTAGAGCATGCGTAGTGCTTGGAGGTGGTCTTTGAGGCTGGAAGGGACGAGCAGCTTCATGTCTGTGCCGGTGCATACTGCGGAGAGAGGATAGGACCAGTTATTACATGGTGACTGCTGGAAGCACATGCAGCTCTTGCAAGATTACTGCTGGCTGCACACTGTTACAGAATCACTGCTGTCCAGCTGTTACATGTTCACTGATGGAAACACAAAACCCATTTACAGTATCACTGCTAGGAACACAGGGACATATTACAGGATGAATACTGAACACATATGGAAGTGCTAAAGATACCTGCTGGGAACACACTTACATGTTTTTGGCCATGGCTGTGGATGAAAATGTGCCTCTTAAAGCCGTAATGCTGAGGACAAAATTGTTATAAGGTCATTGCTAAGAACAAATGTTACAAGATGCTTACTGAGAACAACTTGACCTGCTAAAAAACTACTGCTTGAGACTTCAGTTACAGTATAACTTTTCCGAAAATATTGGCCTTTTTGAGGAGCAATGTTGGTAACAAAGACCCCTCCAAAGTGACACAGTTTAGGGAAACTTGTTACAAGATCCTTGCTTAAAGCATGTGGACCTGTTATAGGACCACTCCTGGTGATACACAGGTGTGTTATAGGATAAGTGTTGGGAACAAACACATATGTTACTGAAGGAAAAATATGAAACGATTACAGAATACCTACCGGGAACAAAGACACTCCTTATAGGATCACTGCTATGAACTCATGAACCTGTTAATAGTTCACATCTGGGAACTCAGGAAGCTGAACATATTACAGTAATCTCTTATATGATAATTGCACAAAACGCATTGGTCTGGTACAAGATCACTGCAGAGAGTAGACGGACCAGTTACAGGAGGAGGAACACTCGGGTCCGGTATAGGCTCACTGCTGTGAACGCATGAACATTTTATCGGATAACTGCTCCGAAAGTCACAGGATCACTGCTCAGAACACGTATCAAGTGAGGCTGGAGAATGCTCAAGCACAGACCATGGTGTAGAGGCTCCAAGTAAAGAATCGCTTAGAACGAGGCCTGGGGAGGATATGTTTTCTTCTTATACGTATTTTCCAAGATGGACGGCTAAACAATAAAGAATCTGGCATTGTAAAACCTTAAACGCGATCTGATTTCATTGGAGGGCCTATGGTAGATTAGGTGCATCTTTTAAATAGAGTTGAACACAGGTGCTTGTCCTCTATGCAGAAAACAAAGACATCATCCAAGTTAGTGTAAAGCAGGAGCCCTCTTCACCACAAAGTGGGTATTACCTAGGGTTGTAATAGATTCTATGGAGTTTAAAAAGGGATTTCTCATAGGTACTATGGTGTTAAACGAATTTACTAGTACGCACAGGGCAAGTCAAAAGTGCTCACTGTCTGAAAGGCCCCTAATTATCAATGAGCTCCTTACCTAGTGGAGTAGAATGGGATCTGTCTTGGTGACAATATGAGGCCTTGGCATCCATCACAAACTCTTAATTCGGTCGACCTTGCCTTTGAGTTATGTTATCTTATGTTAATTTCGATTTATATAGCGCCAAATCACCGACAGGTCTCTTAGCGCTTGCTTTGGGAACCCGTCCTGGCTTTCCCTGCGAGACAACCCCTACTGGGCATCCCCAAGGTGAAGACCAGGCATCCCATCGCGATGGGGCCGTAGTGGAGATTAAGCTAGCTATTGCCCAGAGTTGCAGAGTGTGAACCCATGATTCGAGTAGGCACCGAGGCGAGAATTATCGTGTCCGTGGACATTTTGAGCTCAAGACCCTGCCGCGTCGGGAATTGAACCCTGGTCCCGGGTCTGACCTCTGCATCAGGATCTGCCTTCTCTAACCAGTGAGCCACACTTCTCCACACTTTGAGTCTAGTATGACTGGGGTTATCAGTCGATCCATGTAGGGTTTAGTGACCCTTATTACCTGCATGTTGGTGAACACCGCCTTGGCAAAACCTTGAACCTCATCTGGTATGTTTTTGATTTGACCTACTGTCACAGAGTCAAACATGTATATGTATAAGAGGTCAATCTTGGGATAATTCTGATACCTACTTTACTAAAACTGCAATTTCCCTGCAGCTCAGACATTAGGTTGGGGGATGGTTGCACTTCTTTTAATAAACAAATGTTCTCATCTCAATGCCGGAGGTAATGGAGGAGCTCACTTTCCTCCTTTTCCTTTTGAGTATAGATTGAGCCTGTAAATGTGAAACATACCTTGGGTTCTCTTGTGTTTCCCATGTCCACCAAGTATCTGCTCTCATTGATGCAAATAGGGATCAGTCCACTTGTCTTCCAATGTCGTGACTTGAAAGGCTTTATGAGGAGCACCTCTTATTTTTTCTATACTTGGTTAGGGTGTTACTCTGATCAGTCCACGTTGTAATTAGTTCTCACTTAACCTACAGGTATGATCTTGCCTTAAGCATGACCTGGGTTATCTGATTTGTGAGGCTCAACACAAAATCCACCACATCCTAAGAGTTGGTGACCCAAGGTTTTCTTCCTTTTTCTGTAATGTGGCAGCTGCCTTGAAAGAGCAAAAAAAGATAAGCGTTAAGGGGCTGAACCCTACGTGTTACGGAGGTTCCTTCCTATAGACAGAAAAGCATGGTTAAAGGATGTTCCACTTTTGGCTTGCATGCTGCTCGAAAGCCTCCATCCACTCTCCACAGAAAGCAGAAGGGTGTCCGGGGGCCATCATTTGCTCAGCACTCGATGTTGACAAGTGCCGAGTTGACCAGGCCTTGAAGTCAGCAAAGGAGAAGAGGAATGGTTTCGATCGGTGTCGTCGGAGTAGGCTGATCGGATACAAGCGTCGAAGGTGGGAACCCCAAAGGGCTGTTCACCTGCGCGGAGACGAAGTTGACCATTGACCTGAGGGCCTAACTGAAGCCGAAGGTGAACCTGCTGGCGTGGACACAGTCAAGGCACCTCTCACCTCCTTGGGGCCTGAAGGTGCTCCCGGGGAAGGTGAAGACCCAAAGATGGCATGCAGAGAGCAATAATATGCTCGCATCTGGGTTGGAGTCACCCCGGCTCAAGGGAGGCGCACAGTGAATTAATGCACAGAGTCCCCAGTGGGCAAGAGGGAGGAGACGTAAAAGTTGGAAGCTCTGCTCGGTGAAGTCTGGGGATGCCGCAACAGCAACCGCCTGCATCAGGACTTACCGTGGGATGACGATGGAGGGTGACATTCAAGGCATCAGCTCCTGGACCGGGGGCATGACCGGACCATGCAGTGACAGAGCTATGTTGACTGGATCTTCATCCGACGTTAACGCAGTGCCTTCGGTTCAAGTAGACGACAAGAGTCGCACTCCTCGGAGTCATGGTGCTCTCTCAAGCACCACATACAAATGGAGTGACGGCAGGCCCGGACTGGCCGTTGCGGGCACCGGGCAATCCCCCGGTGCGCCGCAAGGGTGGGGGCAGGTTTTGGGCCCTGGGGACCGTTTCTGTTACAGGGCCATTTTTGCAGCATAGCTGCAAAATCGGCCCTGTAACAAAATCGGCCGAAAACCGGCCCCGGCAAAGAGCTCGATCGCACCCCCGGGGGGCCGGCCGAGCACTTTGCCAGGGCCGGTTTTGGTTCTCAGTCCGGCCCTGAGTGACGGTCCGTGGACGACATTTACTATCCACAAGACCCACAAGGTTTGAACAGAAAAGCACACTATTTCAATGATGAAAACTTCAAAGTATGCCATAAATGACCTAAGGTAACCGCTTCTCCGGATCCATATTGTAAGCGTGGAAAAGAAGAAACTGACGTCAGCGCGTCAGAGAGGGGCTTACATGGACTCCAGTCACATGGCATATGTGGATTACGTCGGTATGGAGTAGCACAATGCCCTCTACCGACGCTCAGGGGTACTGCTGAAATTATTCCCAGATCCAGTTTGGTGCCTTGGAAGAATTCCCAAGCATCCTTTTCGAACTTTCACCTCATTTCTATCCAATTCACCCAACTAACCGGCACTAATGTCCACTACTCTCAATAACAAGTCACAACGTCCCTTTTTCTAATCCACTTCTGTTATTCTATCCAGACTTAAAACACTACTAAACACATGGCAACTCACGAACACAAACTTTAACACATTTACCACAAATAATCCACAAGGGAAAAAGGAAGTATATATTACTAATCTAACTATTTAACTGTAATCTCGGGTTCAAAACAGTGTCCTATTCGCTGCAAAGTGCTTCAACGCCTTTTCAGCAGTAGGAATCCCTCTATAAATACAATTTACAATTACAATGTATAACTAGTGTCATCAAGCAAATCACAATTACTATCACGACTCACAGTTTGAAGGTTGCTCTTGGTTATACACCTGGCTTCGAAATCATCCTGAACTCCAAACTTAATACGCTCAAAGTTGTCACCAGCTTAAAGCTCGCTTGGCTCCTTTTGTCCTTTCTTCATCCATCTTCTGCGTCTGCCATTATCCCTACTCACGCTCCCTAATCTTACACTTGTGTCAGGTCTCCAACCTCCTACCTGCCTTTGCTGCTCTCTTGCCTCAATCCTAACTTTTATTCTGCCCTCTGAGTCCCTGATACCAGTTTCCTACCCTTCTGCCCTTTTGCTCTGCCCACGGCACTCTAGTACAAGTAAAGCACTCAATATCCAAGTGGTCATATGTCGCTACCTTGAGCCAGTTCTGGATTTTTAGACACCGAACCTTTTTACTTTCGCTTTAGTAGCGCTGCTGGCTAATAACCGAGGACTGGCAGCAGCTGTCACACAAGACATGAGGTCACAAGATGGCTTTGAGAGTAAGTGAACATAGATGCAAAAGTAGGTTAAAATTTCAGATAAATTCATGCACCTTAGTGAGGTGTCAGCCCCCGCTAACTAGGTATGGCAAAGCCAATGGGACTGGCCTTATTGGCTTCTCCAATACCCTCTGCCAAGCATCGGGCAAAAAGCAAAATGCTTTTTGCCACTGCTGTGCAGCATTGACAAAAAGGGCACAATGATTCGGCCTCATCATTTCTCTGGTGCACGCATGTGAGAAAACGTATGCAGACACACATGCTTCAGGACCCATGTACACACCAGCTTGTGATGCAGGAACCATAGCTTTTTTTTCCATTTACCGATCCAAGATGGCAGATGTCGCTTGTATCTGTATCCTAATTTGTTAGTAAAAAAGCACTTTCTTCACTACGGAGAAGCCCACCAGTAAATGGCAGCTGCCGGGCCTACCAAAATAAGTCAAAACAAATACTTTTTTTAATCGTGACAACGGAGAAGCAGATCAGAGAACACAATGTGTAGAGGCACATATGGGGAATACAGGGAGTGGGAGGGAGGGTGGAAGGGGGAAATAAGGAGTGGGCAGGAAGGTGGGGAGCAACATGGAGTGAGGAGTAAGCAATAGGAAGTGGATGGAAGGGGGAAGCAAATGGGAAGTGGGCTGGAAGGGAAAGCAACTGGGGTAGGTGGGAGAGGACAATTAGCACAAGCAAGATCGAGCAGCAACAGTGGGTATTTGGTGGGGTGGGAAGGACATGAGATGGAAAACAAATGCGCATTCATGTGGGGCTTAAACAAAAAAACAAGTAGTTCCTTAAAAAGGAGCAGTGTAAGGATATAAATCAGCCAATAAAAAGAAAGGTAAAGGGGACATGCTCCCAGGGGGGGGGCGAAGCAAAAAAAGAAAGGCAATGTATCAAATAAGAAGCAAGCAAATTAGATTGACAATAAAGACAACCAATGGTAAGCAACGGGCGGGCTGAAGGCCCATTATAAGATTTTGGTGAGCCCAAAATACTTCTTTCGCAAACTGCAAACAGTGTGCACTGTCTGGTAAGCGAGACCTAAACATATCTATTAATTTATGCTGCCTGCATCCCAGCAGACGATGGTGTTCGCGAGGGAGGCAGTCAGCAGTGATTCTCATATTACAATCCGCCAATGGACTTTTACCAAGTTTTCCACGTGTCGCTTCAAAATATTTAAATATATATGACAGGATTGCTTCTAAACATTTACACTGAGATGCAGAATTCTCTGCAAACCTAAAACAACGCAGCGTCCCTCCTCCTTTCCCCAGCTCCGCTTCACTTGATTAGCGCCCGCAGCCTCTGCAGGAAACCTCAGCTTGTTCAGGAAATGCCCTCGGGTCAAAAGTGTCACCAATTCATCTTCCTGCTGCTCTTAACAACTTCCGCCTGGCTTCCTGAACCTCCGGTGCAGACGCAGCGCGGGGCCCAGCGCTCTGCCGGAGCGGGAGCTGGCGCTGCGTCAAGACCCTCAGTCCTCGGCACGCTGACGTCACCCTGCTCGGGCAGGCACACTTCAGGGCCCGCGCGCCTCCAGCGAAGGGCTGCCACGGTGCAGTCACGGGCCTGTGGGTCAGCTCTCAGGTCCTGGAGCAATTTGAAAGAGCACCAGAGCTTACAAGTGTTGGGCCCCAGAGTCTGCAGTCAAGGGCAGCCCTGGGGTGAGCACACTGCAGGTCTAATGAGGCCTGAGCTATCTGCCCTCTATGCAATGGTCTATGGGACAGCGCCAAGATTGCAGGCCTGCACTGACTCTACAGGGCAGCCCCAACCATGAGTATAGGCCACCAGGGCTTACAAGTGTGGAACAACTATGGCCCGTGAGTCTACAGTGAAGAGCTCTCCCCTGAAAACTAACAGAGCCTCTGAGGCAGCTCCCCTGCTATGAGGAACAGCCTCCTGACCCCTGAAGACAATGCTCGGGAGAGGTGTACGGTCCACTCAGCCTAAATTGAAGATCAATCATGGTGCTTCAAAAAAAACTAAGTCAGTGAGGCAGCTCTGTGGTCTCAGTGCATCCAGTGAAGAGTAATATTGAACCCTGAGGGCAGGGCCCCTGAGGCAGCTCTACAGCCAGCAGCCGTGACCCCCATGATCAATGCATCTCTAAGGCCCCACAACTTTCAATCAGGGGCAGCCCCGTGGCTCAGAAGACAGTGAAAAGCATCCCTGGCGCAAAGGACTGGAGCATCTCTATGGTTACGTGAGCCTTCAGTGACGGGCACCCTCTAACACCAGAAAACAGGACGGCCTAGAGCAGGTAAAATGTCATCTAAGCATTGTATGAGGTAGACCAGTCCTGACCCCAGAAGATTGGGCCGAGAGGAACAATCTGTTGAAAGGATGAATTGTAGCCACGAGGTAAACCAAAGTAGAGGTTTATTAGTAATTTACAGAATGGTAGTAACAAGTAGATAAGTTCAGAAGATGGTAAGTTCCAGGCTGGTTCATGGCCCCACCAGGAGCAGCATCTTTGCTGCTCAGCCCACTCTCTCTGTCATTCCTCCAGTCCACCAGGCACACCAACAATCTACACACACACTCATGCATACTGGCTGAGCAGCAGGAAATCCAAGTACAACACAATCATAGGACTAAATCCATGTATTGAAGGTCATTAGGTGCCCATTGTGACCAAAAGCAGAAGCTTGGCTAGTTTTGCATTCATTCTTCTTGTGAGCTGCGCATCCCAGAGAGATTTCCTCAAAATGCTTCTATATCTCTCCGCAGTAAGAATTTTGGTTCAACGTGACAGTGATGGTCAAACGACAAGTCCAAGCTCTACATCAGATGATTGGGTGGAGTTAGGTGACATTAGGTTGATCATCAACATTCAAACTGAGAGATTTCCTTAGAAATAAATAGTGCAGGCAACTCCAAGTGTCCCGAGCAAAAACGCCTGATTATCAGACAGGGTCTGCGCCAATATCAACATGCCTTTGAAATCGGTGGTGCATTGCCCCGCGCTCTGAATAACATTCGGCGACCTTACCTGAAAACCCTGTGCTCGGGCAATGGCCACCAAACCATCAGATCATCCTGACATTTGACTACCATAAGAGCACCCCCTCGCTCATTGCTATTTCAAATCATGCTCTGACACGAGCCTCCCCAAGTGAGTCAGTCTCATTGGGCGAGAGGAACCAAATTAGCTCCAAAGACCTATCAGGCTTTGTTGAAGAACACTCTTAAGTGTGCGTTGCCTCTGACACCATAGATCTCGCAAGTTATTTCTTTTCAAAGTCCTATTTATTGACAATGACTGCTTAAATACTTTTAGCACATTACTTTGCAAATAGTTCAAAGGTACACATTGGGTGTAAACACATCGCTTGTAATTATCTCCTTATATAATAAAGCACATTCAACATATATTACAACAAATTACTTGCTGACATCAAAGTAAATCAAAGTGAGACAAATAAACAATACACAGTGATGAAATTAATGAGTTCGTATATCAACGTTATCCTTAGAAATTGATATTTTGGGGGTCCTACTGGGAATCTAGGAAAGTAATTAATTGTCCTGTGACTGGCCAGGGAAAGTAACTTATTCCAGAAAGAGTTTTATGCCTTAGTGTGAGATACGTCTCTCACTGTATGTCCTATTATTTAACTGGATCATAGGGCATGTATTTCTCCTGGTTGAGCTCAATTCCAGAACCAGGAGAAATACATGCCCTATGATCCAGTTAAATAATGCAGCGCTGAGAGCTCCTCTCTTACAACACCTCGGCCAGGCAGCAACTGGGCCACCAACAGCAGGCCCACTCAGCCTTTCATCCTTCCAAAGTTAATGAGTATCGCTAAGTTGGATAACAGTAAATATATATTATGAAGCACCTAGATGCCCGAAGAGTAAACCTGTGCTTTACAAGTGTATGTTATGCTACAGTAATACTCAGCCAGCGGAGCACAACAACAATAATCAATATTACTGCTCTACAATGATAGCCATTCACTGAAGTACCAATCAATCAATCAGGTGTCTGTAAAGCGCGGCTACTCACTGCGAGGGTCTCAAGGCGCTGGGCACCATAGTAATACACACAACTGTAGCACAACAGTACCATAATAAGGCACCTTTCTACAACACTATACTAATATCCAACATTATTATAATATGTAACATAGTATAGTGTTGCAGTGACATAGTAGTATCCAGCCAAGCAGCACCACAGTAATAACCGACTGGCGAACAGGGTGGTGATGGTGCCAGGATACTCTCCGGGGTGAGTACTGCACCATACAAATACACATAACGTAAGTGTGTGCTGGCTTGTCAGGTGTGTGAACATGCATGAGGGTCACAGATCTGCGCCAACAGTGTAGCAGGCGCAGCAGAGCCAGTGACGAGTACATAATGCTTGCCTGGGTCATGGGTACACCTTTGAGTGTTCTTGCTGTGGCACCAGACAAAGGAGAAGGCGCATCTCTTAATTCAGCTCAACCATATAATGCTCATGTGCAAGAGACATCAGCTACACCAAGTGTAACAGTGGATCCAGGAAGTACCGTACTAAGCTACTCACAAGGACTGACTGTCAGAGAATAAACACTCATCTCCAGAGCACAGCCCTCTTTTAATGCAGGGAGACCCCAGACTGAATCAATACAACCATTTTATTTACAGCTCATTTTTGGATTTTTTTTAACGTTTTACCGTCTTTATCAGTTCTATCTAAACTTACAATTTAAGGAAAGGCTCTTGGTAAATCACTTCAGCTATTTGGTAAGGGACGCTGTGCCCCTGCTATAAGCATCTATATCTTTCTTATCTTACAGATTATAGACAGTCATTTTAATAAGGTTTTGCTTGCATACTCAGTTGGACAGTCATGTTTCCGTCTTTATAATTGGCTACACTAGGATGCTTGTTTCCAGTCCAGGGAGGACCTGGCTTGGCAGTTCGGCTGCACTGTTACCATGAGGCACAGGGTCAAGACTGATTTGCATATGGCTGGGTTCAAACTGGAATGGCATGGTGACCAAAAAAACGATGGATTTAGGCCCAGATCTCTGTACTGGGGTGAATGTATGACATTGTTCTGCATTCTGTCCATCAACTGTTGTTTTTGCATTTGTCACCCCGAGTGGGACGGGTATGCCCAGACGTGGGTCCTGTGCTCTCCATGCCACTGGAATCAAGCTATTCTAGCTGATGAGAGATGAAACCCTTAACGGGTCGTAGGATGCTTGTTTCCAGTCCAGGGGGACCTGGCTTGGCAGTTCGGGCTCGACTGTTCCCATGAGGCACAGGGTCAAGACTGATTTGCATATGACTGGGTTCAAACTGGAATGGCATGGTGAGCAAAACAACGATGGATGTAGGCCCAGATCTCTGCACGGGGGTGAATGTATGACATTGTTCTGCATTCTGTCCATCAACTGTTGTTTTTGCACTTGGTGTTGGCAGGCAGAACATGCTACCAGGAAACTTGAGCATGTCAATATAAACCCAGCGCCAGTCGTTCGCGGGGTACTGCCATCAGTGAATGGACTCTTCATTCATACATTAATATAGTTTATTACAACGTATCCACTTGAATTCTCCAATGTGACCGCACACCACAGAAACACATAACCACTGGCGTACATTTTTACTGCCGACAAATGTATGACTCGACAACTAGAGTGCTGCGGTATTACTTAACTACTGTAGAATTTGAGTAATACCATATGGCAGTGGTAACGGAATAAACAACTACTCTACTGGAGAATTACAGTACTACTTAGCCGATATAGTTCCAAATTGATACCCTGTAAAAGTAATACTTAACAGATGGAGTGTAGCAGTATTACTTAACCAGCACAGACCCAGCGTAATATCCTGCTACATTACTACAATAATACTCAACCAGTGGGGTGCCACGCTATTACTTAACCAGCACAGAACCAGAGTAACACCATACCACATTACTACCGTAATACTCAACCAGTGGAGTACCACAGTATTACTTAACCAGTACAGACCCAGCATAACACCCTACCATATTACTACACTAACACTCAACCACTGGAGTCCCATAGTAAGACTCTACTATTGGCCTGCCGCTGCTGTGGCCACGATGTCCTGTGTTGTACATCCGCTCTATATGTCGACGCAGGTGATGGCAGGATCATTGACACACTCTGCAGACTTGCAATACCCAGCAATGATACGCCCATTGTGGTACCCGAATAACACCACCACCGCAACAACTTATGCTGTACTTGGCAAAAATCGTATGTGCAATCAGCCCCATGCTTCACTGCCCTATTTGAACCCCAGCTGATCGGCAACATTTTCTATACTCTACACACTAAGTTGGATGTCCTCTTTGATTGATACACACAGTGTGCTCTGCCTCTCTTGCATACCTGTGGAACTCTGTCCCTCCCTTGCTCCTACAGTTACCGTAAACATGAGCACTCCTCCCTGTTTACCAGCGCGAAGGAGGCCCGTCCTACACCAAAGTGAACCGACCTGAATTTCAGTAGGTGTGACAAACACTCTGGTACTGGACCTGTTCCAGGTCTCCCAAGGCACGCACATGCCAGCCACTCATTGTTTGGGTGTGCTTAATGGTGATTAGCTTAAGGCTGATGTCAGGGCCTCTGGCATTATCTGGATTGACGCAGTGATGTTATGCATGAGTTTGCGTGCCAAGGACTGCCGTTGTTGAGTTCGGTGAAGTGGTGATGTACAAGACTGTGTGCCCAGAGTCGCTACGTTTGGGTTATGTACCATGATGAGTAAAACAACAAGGAGATTTTTGAACCAACCAGGGAAATAGGCGCACACCAGTGTGTCCGCACGGTTGAGAGCACCGTAAGGTAGTGGGTACAGGCAAAAGGGCGGGCGGTAATCTCACTTAACCGCTCAAAGTTGGATCTGGAGGATCCACACAAATAACATAAACACAGCAATGCCCCTGCGCTATACAAGTGTATGAGATATTTGGAGAAATGACATATATATAGAAAGCACTTTCATTCAGTATGCAACCACACTTTAGGAATTGTTTTTTGAGAATCCGTTACTCCAGGTTCAGGTACAACAGTTCCGAGAAAGAAAGAAAAAAGTTCCGTCCTTGATATTCAATCATGGGTTTATTGTTCCTTTGTGAATGCCAACACGTGTTTCATCGCAGGGAACAACTGCGAATCTTCGGGGTTCTAGGTTCGGGGTACGTAGCACGCTGCCTGCGTGGTAGGGGAAACTTCTATTTGTTTAGTGATCGTCAAAAACCGGGAGGAGTAATTCTGCGTATCCGAGATATCTCGTGTGAGACCAGGCGGGTACACCTTGTTATTTTCGAACTCCCTCTTGAGGTTCCCGGTGCCGTTCTCCGAGTGACCGTCACTCGGAGAACGGCACCGGGAACCTCAAGAGGGAGTTCGAAAATAACAAGGTGTACCCGCCTGTTAAAGGATCTCTGGTCTCACACGAGATATCTCGGATACGCAGAATTACTCCTCCCGGTTTTTGACGATCACTAAACAAATAGAAGTTTCCCCTACCACGCAGGCAGCGTGCTACGTACCCCGAACCTACTCACATGAGTTCGGTCCCAATACGGACCCTTTACTCTGATATCGGTTGTCATACTCTCCTCACTGAAGCCCTGAAGATTCGCAGTTGTTCCCTGCGATGAAACACGTGTTGGCATTCACAAAGGAACAATAAACCCATGATTGAATATCAAGGACGGAACTTTTTTCTTTCTTTCTCGGAACTGTTGTACCTGAACCTGGAGTAACGGATTCTCAAAAAACAATTCCTAAAGTGTGGTTGCATACTGAATGAAAGTGCTTTCTATATATATGTCATTTCTCCAAATATCTCATACACTTGTATAGCGCAGGGGCATTGCTGTGTTTATGTACCATGATGAGATTCAAGATTTAGGGTGGTCATTGTGTGTACCATCATAGAGGTGATATGCAGGAGTTCGGGTATCCACAGTGGCAGTCTGTGGTTTAGAGCAGTGGTGATATGCAGGAGTTTGGGTTTCCACAGTGGCCAGTGTGTGGTTCAGGGCTGTGGTTATATTCAGGAGTTTGGGTGTCTGCAGTGGCCCATGTGTGGTTTAAGGTAGTGGTGATATGAAGGAGTTCGGGTGTCCAAAGAGGCCCGAATGTAGTTTAGGGAAGTAGTGATATGCATGAGTTTGGGTATCCACAGTGGCCGTTGTGTGGTTTAGGGCAGTGGTAATATGCAGGAGTTTGGGTATCCACAATGGCCTGTGTGCGATTTAAATGCATGGGTTCGGGTATCCGCAGTGGCCAGTGTTTTGTTTAGGGCAATGGTTGTAGTCAGGAGTTCAGGTGTCTGCAGTGTCCCATGTGTGGTTTAGAGCAAGTTTGGGTCTCCAAAGTTGTCCGTGTGTGGTTTAGGGCAGTGGTGATATGCATGAGTTTGGGCGTCCACAGAGGCCAGTGCTTGGTTTCGTGCAGTGGTGATATGCAGGAGTTCGGGTGTCCACAGTGTCCCGTGTGTGCTTTAGGGCAGTGATGATAGGCAGAAGTTTGGGTGTCTACAGTGGCCCATGTGTGCTTTAGGGCAGTGATGATATACAGAGTTCGGGTCTCCACAGTGACCCGTTGTGCTTTAGGGCAGTGATGATATGCAGGAGTTCGGTATCAGCAGTTGCCTGTGCTTGGTTTAGAGCAGTTGTGATATGCAGGAGTTCGGGTTTCCACAGTAGCCCATGTGTGGTTAAGGGCAGTGATGATTTGCATAAGTTTGGGTGTCCAAAGTGGCCAGTGCTTGGTTTAGCGCAGAGGTGATATGCAGGAGTTTGGGTGTCCACAGTGGCCAGTGTGTGGTTAAGGGCAGTGATGATATGCACCAGTTTGGGTTTCCACAGTGGCCAGTGATTGATTAAGCGCAGTGGTGATATGCAGGAGTTCAGGTGTCTGCAGTGGCCAGTGTGTTCCTTAGAACAGTGGTGATATGCGAGTTCGGGTGTCCACAGTGGCCCTTTGTGGTTTAGGGCAGTAATGATATACAGCAGTTTGGGTGTCCGCAGTGGCCAGTGATTGCTTTAGCGCAGTGGTGATCTGCAGGAGTTTGGATGTCTGCAGTGGCCAGTGCTTGATTTAGTGCAGTAGTGATATGCTGGCATTTGGATGCCCGCAGTGGCCAGCGATTGATTTAGTGCAATGGTGATATGCAGTATTTCTGATGGCCACAGGGACAGTGCTTTATTTAGGTCAGTGATGATATGCAGTAGTTCGGATGTCCACGGGGCAGTTCTTGATTTAGGCAAAAAAAAGACCAAGAGAACTATTTGACATCATTAAAAAACAAACCTCCAAACCATCAAATTCCCTCGTTCAGCCCTCTAAAGCCTTATGCGATAACTTTGTCAACTTTTTCAACAACAAAATCGACAAGATCGAACTTTCCCTTGACATTAACCTACATCCTCCAGGCAACAACCGCACAACAATCGAATCTACCTCAAGCAGGCGACCCGCACTTACCTCGTCCGCCTTCGACCCTGTCACGGAAACTGAGATTCTCAACTTAATCGCCACGTCGAAGCCCTCATCGCACAACTTGGACCCTCTACCATCCCAATTAACCAAAGATCTGAAATTCGCCCCCGCTCCACTCTGGTGCGAAATCATAAACAGTTCCTTAAAAACAAAAAACAGTTCCTTAAGATCGTACAAGTAACTCCTCTCTTGAAAAAAACAGGCCTGGACTCAAATGACCTGAATAACTTCAGACCGGTCTCCAATCTCCCCTTCTTGGCCAAAATTCTGGAAAAATGTGTGCTCCGTCAACTGAAAAAAACAGATTGACACTATCAACCTGCTTGATCAACATCAATCAGGTTTTAGAAAAGGCTATAGCACCGAAACTGCAATCTTTAACATTGTCAACGACATCCGTCACTCCCTCGACTCACACCATTGCTGCCTACTCATTCTCCTCGACCTGTCAGCAGCATTCGACACAGTTGATCATAATCTTCTCATCAAGGCCCTCAAAGAGAGAGTTGGTGCAGAAGAACAGGTTCTGCAATGGTTCTCATCCTTCTTCCAGAATTGCTCCCAGAGAGTCAAAATCAAGCCTTTCACTTCTGACCTTCTCCCAGTGAACAGAAGCGTCCCCCAAGGTTCCGTTCTCTCCCCGCAACTGTTCAATATTTACATGCTACCCCTCGCTTCCATTCTGAATAAAGCCAACATCCCCTAACATTTATATGCAAATAACACCCAGATTTACCTGGAATCCTCCTCCATCAATGACATTCTAAGACTCAATAATACTCTCAAAGAAGTCCAAGAATGGTTTTCATTGAACCACCTGAAACTCAATCAAGGTAAAACAGAAATCCTCCTCATCTCCAACAAGTTAGAAAACCCGCTAGAGAAGGAGTGGCTAAAAGCCATTGATACTCTCAACGTGAATCCCACTCTGACTAAATCTGTAAAATCACTAGGTATCACCCTTGACCACAAATTATTCATGGCGGACCACATCAAAAACCCTGCCAAGAGCGCCTTCTTAAATCTGAAGCTACTCATCAAAGTCAAACCCTACATTCCTCCTGCTGATCTCAAACAAGCCCCCCAATCTCTTGTGTTATCCAGACTGGACTAGGTGTACGCGACCCGCTCTGGTACCCCCCTCTCCCACCTAGTACCCCTAAAAACCACCCTCAATGCAGCGGCCAGAATGGTCTCGGGAGTAAAAAATTTGACCAAATTTCTCCTGCACTCAGAGATCTAAAATGGCTCCCAGTGGAAATGCGGGCCAGCTTCAGAACGGCCTGCCCGACACACAAAGCCTTGCACACTGGGAAACCAGAATACCTAGCCTCGAAACTCAAGAAAGCCGGTCAATCTGGAACACTCAGAAGTTCAAACTCCCTCCTTCTCATCCCCTTAAAAACACGCAAACAGAAAACGGCCAATCGCTCCTTTGCAGGGAATGCTCCAAAAATCTGGAACGCCATCCCTGTGGACATCAGAACTATTTCCTCCTTTCTAAACTTTAAAAGCCACCTAAAAGACCTCTACCTCAACCGTGCCTTCCCAAAACCAATTACGTAACTTTCAAGCCCTAACTTGTTCTGCCTCCAGACCGCCTTCCCTGCAACCGTCCTCGCCCCCCCACCTTCCTCCCCATCACATGGGGTCGGCACCGCTACGTGAAGCTTCACAGGATATTACTTTGCCCTCATTGCCTCTGGTCCAGCTGAACACTTATTTGTATGCTTATTTTATCTGTGGACTTGTTATACTCTTATCTTTGTGTGTATTGTACTCGTTATCTGACTTATACATATCCTATTGTGAAGCGCTCCGATATCCTCGGGTCTGGCCAGCGCTACAGAAAACTCCTAAAGTAAAGTAAATAAAATAAAAGTGCAGTAGTGATATGCAGGAGTTTGGGAGTCTGGAGTGGCCAGTGCTTGATTTAGTGCAGTAGTGATATGCAGGCCTTCAGGTGTCTGCAGTGGCCAGTGCTTGATTCAGTGCAGTGGTGATATGCAGGAGTTAGGGTGTCCGCAGTGGCCAGTGCTTAATTTAACACAGAGGTGATATGCAGGAGTTTGGGTGTCCGCAGTGGCCATTGCTTGATTTAGCACAGTGGTGATATGCAGGCCTTCGGGTGTCTCCAGTGGCCAGTGCTTGATTTAGCGCAATGGTAATATGCAGTAGTTCAGATGTCCGCAGGGTCAGTGCTTGATTTAGTGCAGTAGTGATATGCAAGAGTTTGGGTGTCCGCAGTGCCCAGTGATTGATTTAGCGCAGTGGCGATATGCTGGAGTTTGGGTGTTTGCAGTGCCCAGTGTTTGATTTAGCGCAGTGGTGATATGCAGAAGTTTGGATGTCCGCAGTGGCCAGTGATTGATTTAGCGCAGTGGTAATATGCAAGAGTTTGCGTGTCCACAGTGGACAGTGCTTGATTTAGTGCTGTGGTGATATGCAGGAGTTTGGGTGTCCGCAGTGTGCAATGATTGATTAAGCGCAGTGGTGATATGCAGGTGTTTGGGTGTCCGCAGTGGCCAGTGCTTGATTTAGCGTAGTGGTGATATGCAGGCCTTTGGGTGCCTGCACTGGCCAGTGCTTGATTTAGCGCAGTGGTGATATGCAGTATATCGGATGTCCACAGGATCAGTGCTTTATGGAGTGCAGTATTAATTTGGAGGCGTTTGGGTGTCCGCAGTGTCCAGTGATTGATTAGCGCAGTGGTGATATGCAGGAGTTTGGATGTCCGCAGTGGCTAGTGCTCGATTTAGTGCAGTAGTGATATGCAGGAGTTTGAGAGTCGGCAGTGGCCAGTGCTTGATTTAGTGCAGTAGTGATATGCAGGCCTTCAAGTGTCTGCAGTGGCTAGTGCTTGAATCAGCGCAGTCGTGATATGCAGGAGTTTGGGTGTCTGCAGTGGCCAGTGCTTGATTAAGCGCAGTTGTGATATGCAGTAGTTTGGCTGTCCACAGCAGCCATTCTGTGGTTTAGGGCATGGATGATATGCAGGAGTTTGGGTGTCCGCAGTGGCCAGTGCTTGATTTAGTGCAGTAGTGATATGCAGGAGTTTGGGTGTTCGCAGTGCCAATGCTTGATTTAGTGCAGTGGTGATATGCAGGCCTTCAGGGGTCCGCAGTGGCCAGTGCTTGATTTAGTGCAATGATGATATTTAGTGCAGTGGTGATATGCAGGCCTTCAGAGGTCCGCAGTGGCCAGTGCTTGATTTAGTGCAATGGTGATATGCAGGAGTTCGGGTGTCCACAGTGGCCCGTGTGTGTTTTAGTGCAGCGATGATATGCAGGAGTTGGGTGTTCGCAGTAGTCAGGGTGTGGTTTAGTGCAGTGGTGATATGCAGGAGTTTGGGTGTCCGCAGGGGCCAGTGCTTGGTTAGCACAGTGGTGATATGCAGGAGTTTGGTGTCCGCAGTGGGCAGTGATTGATTTAAGGCAGTGGTGATATGCAGGAGTTTGGGTGACCGCAGGGGCCAGTGCTTGGATAGAGCAGTGGTGATACGCAGGAGTTTGGTCTCCAGATAAGCAATGTTTAACAGAAGCAGTGGTAATGGTGTGGGTCTGTGATTGGCAGTACACTCTGCTAGAAACAATGGAGTGACAAAGAATTGTCTTCCTTATTTCCACTACTTCAGCCCTCACCTTCAAACAGAAGCTGGATATCTTTAGTACTATTAACTTCGAACAAGCATTTGCAATGCAATAGGTCTCACAGTAAACCGAGTTTAAAGGGCATTGTAAATGACTGCCTTTTATTTATGTTTTTAAAACAAAAATAAAAGGCATTGTTGTTTGCAATGTCAATAGCTCAAACTTGCATAAATGCGAGACCTGTTGCATTACAAATCCTTGTTTTACATGAGTCTAGCCGTGAGACAACATCTTCTATTTTCTCTGCTACACCGTAATAGCCAATTAACGGATTCCAAGTGTATTATTTTTTTCCCAATATCGGCACTGCACAGAGTCGAGTCCCTCGGTCACAATCGAACGCTCTTTGACGGCACCGGGAGCGCTCACACTTGACATCGATCTAATACGCCAGAAAAACAAAACGGAAGGAGATGGCAACCATAAAGCAACACAGGCGGGAGTAGTCAGAGGACATGTTCAGAGGGCCGCTTGACGTGCCTTTTACGTAATGTACGTTGTTGCTAGGCACGCCGAATAGGTTTGTTCACTTAGAAGCTACGCTCTACTCTTTACCGCTCTAAGACACAATATAAAGACGTGTAGGTTATTGTTTGGAGAAGCTCTTTCTTTCCGTGCCTTTAAGCGTACGGAAAGAGATTCAAAAGCGTGTGCCCTCTTCGGTAGAACCGCACAGAAGCGCACAAGCCACAACGGGGCAAAAGTTAAACAATGTCAACAGTTCAACAAAAACAAGGCATACACAGAACACGGATAAAGTGTAAAGGGTGATGCTTCGCCACTCGAAAGTGAAATTAAATGCCCTCGGGACAAGAGAAAGCAACAGCAGCTCTTACGTACACACAATAGGAGCATTAAACAAGTTTAGAAAGAAGAAACTAAATGCCGGGGGAGAGAATGGGTGGAGGCGGCAAGACGTTTTGAACAAGATCACACTATGGCAAGTGGCTGTGAAGGCAATGAACGTACCGTCCAGTGCAGACCCAGCGGGTGAACCTTTTCAGGGAAACAAGCCCGCGAGTGGTGTGCGTGCGTGGACCACAGCGAGTGATCTGTTTTCTTTTATCGCGCACGTGTCTGGGCACGATAATTGAAAATAGATGTGGCCTGTGCGGGTAACTGTCACCAATAGGCCATGAGCGGAGCATTGCGCCCGCCTTTGGCCTATTGCGTGCTGTCTATGTTAAAAAGAAGCACGCAAAGACCAATAGCCTGGGGCAAAAGTAAAAGCACGCACGCAGTGTGTGCGACCATCTGAAGCGATTTCTGAAAGCCCCTACATGAGTCTTCGCCAGAACAGGCTCGACCTAAAAAGCAAACTTTTCAAAGAGGCCTTCAACTAAGTTCAATGTCCTCATGAGAGCCACTAAAAGATATAAAAGGCTTGCCCTACGCATCCAGCTGTACTCTCTTCTATATTCAGTACGTCTTACTGTGCCTCTAGCTCTGAATGGACTCCTATTCTCAACCATTCAGTACTTCGTAATATTGCACATGCGGCTAGATTTTAACTTTCTTTTATTTGGTACTTCTCATTGTCACGCATATGTCTGGACTCCAGCTCTTGTTACTTCAGTACTACCAGTACTACTCATTGTTACTCATCGGTCTGGACTCTGGCTATTATCTCTCCACTACTTCTCATTGTTACCCATCTGTCTCCAACTTGCATTTATCTCGCATTGTTACATATCCAAAAGGAATTTCAATCAGATGCATTCATTGTTACACATCTGGCTGGACTCATCTCTTCGGAATGTATCACTGTGACGCATCCGGCTGGACTCTAACTCTCATGTATTCAGTACCTCTCAATCTTACGCATGCAGCTGAACTCTATAAACTCTCATCTGTTCAGTACTTCTAATTATTACGCATCAAACTGGACTCTCATCTCTTCAGTATTTCTCATCTGGCTGAACTTTAACTCTGATGCATTCAGTACTTTTCACAGTTCTCCATCCCACTGGGTTCTAACTCTCATCTCTTCAGTACTTCTCACTGCTGTGCATCCGGCTGGACTCCCAACTCTCATCTGTTCAGTACTTCTCGTTATTATGCATCAAAAGCCACCGACCCTCGCAGCAGAGCAGACGGGTGGGAGCAGAGGTGGGTCAGACTTGGCCACACGCCTGTCCCTAATAAACAGGCACCCAACCTCCGGCATAAGGACCAGTTGTCGGAAAAAATCTCTCCGTTTCCCCGTACAGTTGGTACTGGGCGGGCCGGCGCTGCGCTGATGTACACAGTGCCCCCTGGCGCTCGGCCATCCTTCCGTGCCAGGGTAGCCCGTCCTCCCTCCCTCTCCACCGGAGTCGCCGAGAGGCCACTTGTGTTTACACCCTCAGATGGCGAGGAGTACCTGGGCACACCTCTGGTGTTTACTACCGCGAGGGAGGCTCCGCCTCACCAACTGAACCGACCTGAAGGCTGCGGCGCGGGAGTCTGTGATAAACAGCCCGGGCCTGGACCCGTTCCAGGACTCCAGGCCTGAGCCCGCGCACGGCACGCCAACGGCGCATTGTTCGGCTCCTCGCGGCGGGGGAGTGACGCATTCATCTGCTCTCTGGTAACCCAGAGACGGTTTCACTTAATGTGCGCCCTTGTCTCCTCGACAGAGGATCGGGACCGCCTACATTCAACAGTACGTGGAAATGACGTCAACTGGTGTGCGGTGTGCTGGCTACTGGTCTTTGATATGTGCAGTACATTTGACAACGAATCGTACATGTGGCTTGTTTACCTTTTGTCCAAGAGTCTGTTGGTGTCCAGGGTAGCCATTGTTTGGCCCTGTGCAGTGGGGTGAGCAGGATTTCTATATCCAGAGCAATTACTGCTTTGTTCGACACAATGGTGATGTCCAAGTGTATGTGGAGCAGAGCAGCCACAGGCAGGGTTGTTGTAGTAGTGATGTGCAGGACTGTGGATGTACAGGGAGCCACTCTTATTTTTGCTGCAATAGTGATGTGCAGGAGTTTTGGTGTCCAAGGAGGTGACTGTATGGATTTTGCAGAGGTGATGTGCAGGAGTTTGAGTGCACAGGGAGCCACTCTTATTTTTGCTGCACTAGTGATGTACAGGAGTTTTGGTGTCCAAGGAGGTGACTGTATGGTTTTTGCTGAGGTGATGTGCAGGAGTTTGGGTGCACAGGGAGCCACTATTATGTTTGCTGCAGTAGTAATGTGCAGGAGTTTTGGTGTCCAAGGAGGTGACTGTGTGTTTTTTGCTGAGGTGATGTGCAGGAGTTTGGGTGCACAGGGAGCCACTCTTATTTTTGCTGCACTAGTACTGAGCAGGAGTTTTGTTGTCCAATGAAGTGACTGCATGGGTTTTGCTGCAGTGATGTGCAGGAGTTTGTGTGTCTATGGCTGCCACTGTCCGTTTTGTTGCAGTAGTGATGTGCTTGTGTTCTGGTGTCAAGGAAGGTGATTGCCTGTTTTTTGCTCAGTGGTGATGTTCAGGAGATTGGACGCCCAGCCTCTGATAGGTTTGTTGAAGTGGTGCTGTGCAGAAAGTTGGTTGTCCAAGGTGGTGACTGTGTGCTTTTTGCTCAGTATTGATGTGCAGGAGTCTGCGTGCCCATCATTCATAGGAACACCATCAAAATCACGACTAGCTCCGACGAAAATGTTACAACCGCCGAACATCTCCACTTTCAAATCCACACCGACCCTAGGACCACACTCAGAGGCACCCTCATTTACAGGCCTCCCGGCACCTGCACTCAATTCAACGATGACATCACAGAATTCATCACCCCACATGCCGTCGCCTCTGAGAACTACATTCTGCTAGGAGACCTCAATTACCACCTTGAAAACAAACACGACAGCAACACCACCACCCTACTGGACAACCTGAACAACCTCGGACTCAAACAACTTGTTGACACCCCCACCCATATAGCCGGAGACACGCTCGACCCTATCTTCACCTCCAGCAAGCACATCTCCTTCGACCGCACCACAGCTCTCCACTGGACGGACCACAGCTGTGTACACTTCAGCTACAAAACCACCCTGACCCACAACCGCCCACTACCTATTCCTCGGAGAAACTGGAACAAAATCACCTCCGACCAACTCCTCGCTTCACTCAACCAAAACCCTCCCACCCTCTCATTGGACCCTAACCAACCGGCCACCATTCTCAAGCAATGGATCACCCACAGTGCTGACGAATTAGCACCTCTGAAAAAGCACCAGGTCAATTCAGCAAGCAAAAAGGCTCCCTGGTTCAATGATGACCTAAAAAAATCCAAGAAGCTATTCCGCACCCTGGAGAAAACATGGAGAAAAAACCCAACCAATGACAACATGGCCACCCTCAAGGCAGCTACCCGCAAGCACCACCAACTGATACGCTCAGCCAAGAAATCAGCATTCCAGGATCATCTCGACAACAACACTCACAATAGCAAGGAACTTTTCAACATCGTCAAAGAATTCACCAACCCCTCCGCAGCAACCAACGACATCACTCCCTCCCAAGTCCTCTGCGATGCGTTATCCTCCTTCTTCTACAACAAAATTGCAGACATCCACAACAGCTTCAAGAATACTCCCAGCGATCAACACTCCCCACCCCCCTCAGATCCTACTCCACCAACTAACATCCTTAGCGCCTGGAACCCAATCACCACTGAAGACACCATCCGCCTAATGAACTCAATCCACTCTGGCTCGCCAACCGACCCCTGCCCCCACCACATCTTCAACAAAGCCGACTCCATCATCGCACCCCATCTCCGTGATGTCATCAACTGCTCGTTCAACTCTGCCACCTTCCCAGAAAGCTGGAAACATGCCGACCTCAACGCCCTTTTGAAGAAACCCACAGCAGACCCCTCTGAACTTAAAAATTACCGACCCATATCCCTCCTCCCATTCCTGGCCAAAGTCATTGAGAAAGCAGTCAACAGCCAGCTCGCCGCCTTCCTTGAATCCAACAACTCCCTCGACCCCTCTCAGTCCGGATTTCGGGCCAAACACAGCACCGAAACTGCCCTCATTGCAGCAACAAACGACATCCGAAATCTACTGGACAACGGAGAAACAGTGGCCCTCATTCTACTCGACCTCTCAGCCGCTTTCGACACAGTCTGCCACAGCACCCTCATACAACGCCTCAGCAGCATCGGCATTCAAGGCAAAGCCTTGGACTGGATCACCTCGTTCCTAACTGGGAGAACTCAGAGAGTCCGACTTCCCCCATTCAACTCAGAGGCCACTGAAGTCATCTGTGGAGTCCCATAAGGATCCTCACTCAGTCCTACCCTCTTCAACGTCTACATGAGCCCACTCGCATCCATCGCACGTCAACATAACCTTAACATCATCTCCTACGCTGACGACACCCAGCTGATCCTTTCCCTCACCAAAGACCCCAACACCGCCAAAACCAATCTGCAGGAAGGCATGAAAGAAGTAGCCGAATGGATGAATCACAGCCGCCTAAAACTCAACTTTGACTAAACGGAGGTGCTCATCCTAGGATCTTCCCCATCTGCCTGGGACGACTCCTGGTGGCCTTCCGCTCTGGGCACAGCACCCACACCCACAGACCATGCACGTAACCTTGGCTTCATCCTAGACTCCTCTCTCTCGATGTCCAGACAAGTCAACCCAGTCTCATCCTCCTGCTTCAACGTACTTCGCATTCTCAAAAAGATCTTCCGCTGGATCCCCCTCGAGACAAGAAAGACCGTCACCCACGCACTGGTCACAAGTCGACTGGATTATGGTAATACATTATATGCAGGAATCACAGCAAAATTACAGAAAAAACTCCAACGCATCCAAAACGCATCAGCGAGACTCATATTAGACGTCCCTCGCCAAGATCACATCACCGGACACCTAAAAGACCTCCACTGGCTTCCCGTCAACAAAAGAATTACGTTCCGTCTTCTCACCCACGCACACAAGGCCCTCTACAATCTAGGACCCGAATGCCTCAGCACTCGACTGTCCTTCTACAAACCCACCCGCCAACTAAGATCGTCCAATCAATCCCTCGCCACAGTCCCGCGCATCCGAAAATCCACCATGGGTGGCAGATCCTTCTCCTTCCTGGCTGCCGAGACCTGGAACTCACTCCCCACTCACCTCCGCCTTACTCAAAACCACATCTCCTTCAGAAAAGAAATTAAAACCTGGCTATTCGACAAATAATGAACCCCTTCCCCAAGCGCCTTGAGACCCTCTGGGTGAGTAGCACGCTATTCAAATGCCCGAACTTGAACTTGAACTATGATGCGCAGGTGGAAATGCCCCACTGCTCTCTCCTTTGTTTTGAGACCATGTAATGCTAAATGCCATGCACACCTGAGGCAATGCCTTACTCAGGGCACAAGTCCCAAAAAAACAAGTGGGGGGAATAACCTATTTAGGCAGTATTCAAGTGACATACCGGTGCGTGACATCACAACGTGTGATATCACGGCACATGAAATCACGGGGCATGACATTACATGTGGCATCACAGGAATTGACATCATAGGAAGTGGCATTACAAGCCATGACTTTAATATGTACGTGTGATGTGAAGCGCTTTGACACTCTGCTGTGGGATGAGTAGCGCTATACAAGAAAAAATAGTGGTACTTAAATTATTTCAACGCCTCTTCAGGGGTAGTCAGAGCGATATAAATTACATTTAGTATTATGTAAATACTGGGAGAGACCAACACATCTGACATTCTTACAGTGCATGTATATCTGGTAAACAGAGCCTGAACAAAGTGAAAAGCTGCCTCTCCTAAGTATGTGTGAAGTGCTAACCTTTATTTCCCCTCTGCTGCATTTATTCCAGGTGTGAGGCTCTAGGAGACTCAAACAAAAGGAGGCCTGATGACCCCTCTATTCAGCCTTTGATACGGGTCCAGCAGGAGTCTAAAATAAGAAAGCCCCGTCCCCGCCTGCACGGTGTCGCTGGGACGAATGAATGAATGAAAAATGTATTGCAGAGTTACTTAAAACTATTTGCAGTATAACTTACATCAGTGAAATTAAAACAAAATAACATGATTCCTTAAAATCTGTCACAGTGCATCTTACTTTAAAAAGAATTCACATGAGATTCTAACCAATTTCAGTTCAGAGGAAAGTACTAATTGTGTTAAGAAGAAAAAAGTTGTATAAACAGTTCTATGTATTGTTTTAAAATGTCCCTTAATCAAATCAGCAGCAAGTCTGTTTTCTAGGAATTGGCTTGATACAGTTCAAGCCTCCTCCGGGGTTATCAGGACCTTCTTCAGTAAGTCTGGTACGCAGCTCGTCCATGTATCTCCCGAATCTAGTCAAGTCTGTAGGTAGGGTGAAAGAGAATAGAACCGAAGTTGCTGGGACGAGTTCAGCATATTATTTAGGGGGCCCAACTTTTTGGCAGGGTGGACGGCGTTCACCCTGGGAAAATAGTGGGTGGACACCATCCACACGCGTGTACCCCGACTTCTGCCCTGGCCCCACTACTCCCTCCTGTGCTGGGAGACTATGTAATGCTAAATGTGATGCGCACCTAAAGCAAAGACCCACTACTCTCTCTTGTGTTAGAAGAACATGTAATGCTAAGTCCAATGCGCACCTGAGACAATGCCCCACTACTCTCTCCTGTGTTAGAAGACCATGTAATGCTAAATGCAATGCCCACCTGAGGCAATGCTGCACTATTCTGTCCTCTTTTAGAAGACCATGTAATGATGTCAGATGCGCACCTGAGGAAATGCCCCACTACTCTGTCCCTTGATAGAAGACCATGTAATGCTAAGTCCGATGTGCACTCGAGGCAATGCCCCACTACTCTCTCCTGTGTTAGAAGACCATGTAATGCTAAGTCCGATGCACACCTGAAGTAATGCCCCACTACTCTCTTGTGTGTTAGAAGACCATGTAATGCTAAGTCCGATGCTCACCCGAGGCAATGCCCCACTACTCTCTCCTGTGTTAGAAGACCATGTAATGCTAACTCAGATACGCACCCGAGGCAATGCTGCACTATTCTGTCCTCTTTTAGAAGACCATGTAATGCTAAGTCAGATGCGCACCTGAGGAAATGCCCCACTACTCTGTCCCTTGATAGAAGACCATGTAATGCTAAGTCCGATGTGCACTCGAGGCAATGCCCCACTACTCTCTCCTGTGTTAGAAGACCATGTAATGCTAAGTCTGATGCACACCTGAGGAAATGCCCCACTACTCTCTCCTGTGTTAGAAAACCATGTAATGCTAAGTCCGATGCACACCTGAAGTAATGCCCCACTACTCTCTTGTGTGTTAGAAGACCATGTAATGCTAAGTCCGATGCGCACCCGAGGCAATGCCCCACTACTCTCTCCTGTGTTAGAAGACCATGTAATGCTAACTCAGATACGCACCCGAGGCAATGCCCCATTACTCTCTCCTGTGTTAGAAGACCATGTGATTCTAAGTCCGATGTACACATAAGGCAGTGCCCCACTACTCTCTCTTGTGTTAAAAGACCATGTAATGCTAAGTCCGAAGCGCCACCGAGGCAATGCCCACTACTCTCTCCTGTGCTGGGAGACAATGTAATGCTAAATGCAATGCGCACCTGGGGCAATCCTCCACTACTCTGTCCTCTTTTAGAAGACCATGTAATGCTAAGTCAGATGCGCACCTGAGGTAATGCCCCACTACTCTCTCCTGTGTTTGGAGACCTTGTAATGCTAAGTCCAATTGGCACATGAGTCAATGCTCCACTATTCCCTCCAGTGCTGGGAGACCATGTAATGCTAAATGTGATGCGCACCTGAGGCAATGCCCCATTACTCTCTCCTGTGTTAGAAAACCATGTAATGCTCAACGAAATGCGCACCTGGGGCAATGCTCCACTACTCTCCTGTATTAGAAGACCATGTAATGCTAAACGAAATGCGCACCTGGGGCAGTGCCCCACTACTCTGTCCTCTTTAAGAAGACCATGTAATGCTAAGTCAGATGCGCACCTGAGGCAATGCCCCACTACTCTGTCCCTTGATAGAAGACCATGTAATGCTAAGTCCAATGCGCACCTGAGACAATGCACCACTACTCTCTCCTGTGCTGGGAGACAATGTAATGCTAAATGAAATGCGCACCGGGGGCAATCCGCCACTACTCTGTCCTCTTTTAGAAGACCATGTAATGCTAAGTCAGATGCGCACCTGAGGTAATGCCCCACTACTCTCTCCTGTGTTTGGAGACCTTGTAATGCTAAGTCCAATTAGCACATGAGTCAATGCTCCACTATTCCCTCCAGTGCTGGGAGACCATGTAATGCTAAATGTGATGCGCACCTGAGGCAATGCCCCATTACTCTCTCCTGTGTTAGAAAACCATGTAATGCTCAACGAAATGCGCACCTGGGGCAATGCTCCACTACTCTCCTGTATTAGAAGACCATGTAATGCTAAACGAAATGCGCACCTGGGGCAGTGCCCCACTACTCTATCCTCTTTTAGAAGACCATGTAATGCTAAGTCAGATGCGCACCTGAGGCAATGCCCCACTACTCTGTCCCTTGATAGAAGACCATGTAATGCTAAGTCCAATGCGCACCAGAGGCAGTGCCCCACTACTCTGTCCTGTGTTTGGAGACCATGTAATGCTATTTCCGATGCGCACCCAAGGCAATGCCCCACTACTTTCTCCTGTGTTAGAAAACTATGTAATGCTAAGTCCGATACGCACATCAGGCAATGCCCCACTACTCTCTCCTGTGTTAGAGGACCATGTAATGCTAAGTCCGATGCGCACCCGAAGCAATGCCCCACTACTCTCTCCTGTGTTAGAAGAACTTGTGGGACACCCCCGCGCCGCACGGCCACCAGCTGCTGCGTGTGCCCCATTACCTTGCTCGCTGCCTGCCTCGCTGCCGGCTGCCGGCTGACTCCGCTGTCGGTTGTTTTTGCCTTGTTTTGACCGTCATTTGTGCCTGTTGTCTATTTTTGTGCCCGTGTTAGCGTATTTTTCTCCATTTGTTTTGTTATTGTTTTTCTGTTGCCGTGTCAGCGCTTTCCTTCCTGTTTGCCCGCCTACCTCGCCGCCCTCCGTCTTCCCTCCCCGCTCCCCGCTTCCCGCCACCACCGCAGACCCCGCCCCTTTTTCCTTCTGTTCCCTCCCCGCTCCCGCCTCCCAGCTGCTCCGCCCACCCGCGCACTTGGCCTTATATGGCGACCGTGCGACGCAGGTGAGTGTGACCCACTTGTGGGACACCCCCGCGCCGCACGGCCACCAGCTGCTGCGTGTGCCCCATTACCTTGCTCGCTGCCTGCCTCGCTGCCGGCTGCCGGTTGACTCCGCTGTCGGTTGTTTTTGCCTTGTTTTGACCGTCATTTGTGCCTGTTGTCTATTTTTGTGCCCGTGTTAGCGTATTTTTCTCCATTTGTTTTGTTATTGTTTTTCTGTTGCCGTGTCAGCGCTTTCCTTCCTGTTTGCCCGCCTACCTCGCTGCCCTCCGTCTTCCCTCCCCGCTCCCCGCTTCCCGCCACCACCGCAAACCCCGCCCCTTTTTCCTTCTGTTCCCTCCCCGCTCCCGCCTCCCAGCTGCTCCGCCCACCCGCGCACTTCGCCTTATATGGCGACCGTGCGAACGCGCAGCGGGCGCGCCGATTGTGCGCCGAAGGCGCGCCAAAGGTAAGCCCGTCTGCGCCCGTCCGCGACCGGATCGCGCCCAGCGCCAGGACCCCTGGTCCACGAAGACCCCGACCTACCCGCCTGACGTACTCCGCCGCCACCCTCATCGCACTCAACACCGGCCGACTCCCAGAATGCCACCAAGCCACACCACGACGCACCCACGGACCCTTCAGCTGCCACGCCTGCAAGTTCTCCTGCATCCGGACCTGCCTCGCACCAGCACCCGCCAAGTCGAACACCAGCAGCACCCACCTCAAGTGCATCCTGCTCAACACCCGCTCCGTCCACAGACACGCCATCGAACTCTGGAACCTCCTAGACGCCACAGCCCCAGACGTTGCCTTCCTCACAGAGACCTGGATGAACCTCTTCAGCTCCCGACATCGCCATCGCTATCCCAGAGGGCTACAAGATCGTCCGGAGGGACCGCAACGCCAACCAGATGGGAGGAGGCATCGCCATCATCCACAGGAACACCATCCGTCTCACGACCAGCACCGACAACACCCTGACCACCGCCGAACACCTGCATTTCCAGATCCACACCGACCCGAACACCACCCTCAGAGGCACCCTGATCTACCGACCCCCGGGACCACGCACACAATTCAGCGAGGACATTGCCGACTTCGTCAGCCCGCATGCCCTCCCCTCTGCCGACTACATCCTCCTGGGGGACCTCAACTTCCACCTGGAGAACAACAACGACCGCAACACCAGCACCCTGCTCGACAACCTCGCCAATCTTGGACTCAAGCAACTGGTGTCCACCCCCACCCACCTCGCCGGACACACACTCGACGCAGTCTTCTCTTCCAGCACAGACATCCACTTCAGCCACGCCACAGAGCTTCAATGGACGGACCACAGCTGCGTCCACTACACCTTCAAGAGAACGACGACCCACCACCACCAGCAACAGGCCGCCCGCAGAAGCTGGAACAAGATCACAGCAGACCAGCTCGCCACCTCCCTGAGCCAGCACCCTCCTGCCAGCTCAGCGAACCCCAGCCAGGCCGCCGACAACCTCACGAAGTGGATCAGCAACTGCGCGGACGAACTCGCCCCGCTGAGGACCCCGCCCAGCAGACCCGGCAGCAAGAAAGCCCCGTGGTTCACCGACGAACTCAAGAGCTCCAAGAAGAACTGTCGAGCCCTCGAGAAAGTCTGGAGAAGGGAACCTACACCGGACAACAGGACCACCTTCAAGCTGGCCACCCGGAAGCACCACCAGCTGATCCGCGCCGCCAAGAAAACTGCATTCAAAGACCGGCTGGACAACAACGCACACAACTGCAAGGAACTCTTCAACATCGTGAAAGAGCTATCCAACCCCAGCGCAGGAAACAACGACATCACCCCATCGCAAGACCTCTGCAACTCCCTCGCTTCATACTTCCACAACAAGATCGCGGACATACACAACAGCTTCAACAACCAACCAACGCACACCAAGACCGAACAACCACCCCCCACCACCACCCTCCACGCCTGGACCCCGATCAGCACCGAAGACACCATCCGCACGATGAACTCCATCCACTCCGGATCACCGACCGACCCCTGCCCTCACCACGTCTTCAACAAGGCTGACGCTGTCATCGCACCCCACCTGCGAGACATCATCAACACATCCTTCGACACCGCCACCTTCCCTGAGAGCTGGAAGCACGCCAAACTCAGTGCTCTACTCAAGAAACCCACAGCGGACCCCACCGAACTCAAGAATTACCGCCCCATCTCGCTCCTCCCGTTTCCAGCCAAAGTCATCGAGAAGACCGTCAACAAGCAGATGGCCGCCTTCCTCGAGTCGAATGGATCCCTCGACCCCTCACAGTCCGGCTTCCGAGCCAATCACAGCACCGAGACCGCCCTCATCGCCGCCACCGACGACATCCGAGCCCTGATGGACAACGGAGAAACAGCGGCCCTCATCCTCCTAGACCTCTCCGCGGCATTCGACACGGTCTGCCACCGCACCCTAGTACAGCGCCTCAGCAACGTCGGAATCCAGGACAAGGCGCTGGAATGGGTCATCTCCTTCCTCGACGGAAGAACACAGAGAGTCCGCCTACCACCGTACAAGTCAGAAGCCACCGAAGTCATCTGCGGCGTCCCTCAAGGATCCTCTCTGAGCCCCACCCTCTTCAACGTCTACATGAGCCCCCTTGCGGCCATCGCACGCCAACACAACCTCAACATAATCTCCTACGCCGACGACACCCAGCTGATCCTCTCCCTGACCAACGACCCCGCCGCCGCCAGAGCCAACCTGCACGAAGGGATGAAAGAGGTAGCCGAGTGGATGACGACCAGCCGCCTGAAACTGAACTCGGACAAGACGGAGGTCCTCATCCTGGGCTCCTCACCCTCCGCCTGGGACGACTCCTGGTGGTCTCCCGCCCTGGGCACCGCACCCAAACCAACAGACCATGCACGCAACCTGGGCTTCATCCTGGACTCCTCCCTCTCCATGACCAGGCAAGTCAACAACGTTTCCTCAGCATGCTTCAACATCCTACGCATGCTACGGAAGATCTTCTGGTGGATCCCCACCGAGACCAGGAAGACCGTCACCCAGGCCCTCGTCACTAGCCGACTGGACTACGGCAACGCCCTCTACGCCGGCACCCCCGCCAAGCTCCAGAAGAGACTCCAGCGGATCCAGAACGCCTCAGCCAGACTCATCCTCGACATCCCACGAACCAGCCACATCTCCGGACATCTGAGAGACCTTCACTGGCTCCCCGTCAACAAAAGAATCACCTTCCGCCTCCTCACCCACGCACACAAAGCCCTACACGACCAAGGACCGAGCTACCTCAACAGCCGAATCAACTTCTACGCTCCCAAACGCCACCTCCGATCAGCCAACCACGCCCTCGCCGCCGTCCCCCGCATCCGAAGAGCGACTACAGGAGGAAGGTCCTTCTCCTACCTGGCCGCCAAGACCTGGAACTCCCTCCCGACCGACCTGCGCCTGACCCAAGACCACCTCTCCTTCAGGAAGAAGCTGAAGACCTGGCTGTTCGAGCAGTAGCGGCACCCCCCCCAGCGCCTTGAGACCCTACGGGTATGTAGTGCGCTTTATAAATGTCACTGATTGATTGATTGATTGATTGATTGAAGAACATGTAATGCTAAGTCCGAAGCGCCACCGAGGTAATGCCCCACTACTCTCTCCTGTGCTGGGAGACAATGTAATGCTATTTCCGATGCGCACCCAAGGCAATGCCCCACTACTTTCTCCTGTGTTAGAAAACTATGTAATGCTAAGTCCGATGCGCACCTCAGGCAATTCCCCACTACTCTCTCCTGTGTTAGAAGACTATGTAATGCAAAGTCCGATGCGCACCTCAGGCAATTCCCCACTACTTTCTCCTGTGTTAGAAGACTATGTAATGCTAAGTCCGATGCGCACCTCAGGCAATTCCCCACTACTCTCTCCTGTGTTAGAAGACTATGTAATGCAAAGTCCGATGCGCACTGTAGGAGAGTAGGGTCTGCAATCCTATGATCACCCAGATTTTTTGCTTTTGTTTCACTGGTTTACGACTTTCTCTGGCTGTGGGCCTGCCAATCAGACCCACAGCCTGGCTGTTCTCTTTCTAAATTACGATATGTACCCTAGGTGCATTTACCAATTGGTACTGGGCCACCTTATCAGACCCTGTAACTCAGGGCATAGGTGTACCCAGGGCCGCCAGGGGCTGCAGCATGTATTATGCCACCCCTGGCTGGCCTCCTAAATTTGACACAACTGGCTGCATGACAGCTGGGGCGAAGTCGTGTAATCACCCTTTGCTTTAGGTATAGTAGTTCTATATCTAACCCTACAATGGACACCCGAGTTCCTATCAGTCACTCCTATGGCAGGCCTTGACAATCCTGAAGGCAGAGTGCATGGGCTCGTGTGAACTGTGTTCTGGCACGAGCCGAGCCGGTAGCAGCTTGCGGAGAAAAGACCCAATGGCTGTTCCATGATAACACGTACCACATCGGTAACTTCGGTGTCGCGTTATCAAGACATGTCGAGTAAGGTGTCATACGAATCGGGGTGCTGCCCTCTCACCAACCCTGGCGACGAGGTTAGCATTCCGCCCTTCTAGAGGGACACGACATGTACGTAACTGTGAACCCCGGTTAAAGTTAACGAAAGCCTCAGCTCCACAAAATGGATGCTGCCACCACAGACACGAGTCTGACCTCCTGCTGCTGGGAGTCCTTCCAGCGAGGAGCGCTTGGACAAAGGGTTTCCTGTCGAGGGCGGTGTTCGCACCATCCCAGACAGGGTTTGTGTATTCTGGGTAGGTAGGGCTTTTGCGAGAAGGTGACTGCGGAGTGGCACCCCGGTGCTCACTACGCATCTGCCGGTTAGAACCAGTTCCAGGGGCGACAGCCCTGGCCTGGGGAAAGTCCGGCAGGGGAGAGGGGTGTAACTACCCCCCTTCCTGGTCCCACCTTTAGGGCAGGACCTAGTCATGTACCCACCCCTTTCTTTAGGATAAAGGCCGGAGCGGGGACCCTTCCAAATTAGATCATCTTTGAATCAAGAATACTTTCTACGAAAGGACTTCAAGACTCTTCTCAAGATTTCTCCCTTGTGACTAAGGAGTAGTCACCCTGCATCAGCGGGCACCATCTAAGAACTCTGCAGTTTGCTGTAAGTCCTTCCTCAAGGAATCCGACGGCCCAGCTCGACGAGAACCGGCTTCCCTGGCACCTCTGACCTCTACCCACGTCATCAGCTCAGCTGTGATCTGTGGGTGCGACGAGACCTCGAGGGACCGGCCATCATCAGAACCTGCACGCTCTTAAAACCAGCACGACCATCGAGGTAACTCTCTGGTGAGTGCTCTGGGGTCCGAGAAGCCCCGACCCTGAGCCGCTCCAGCACCGAAGTGCAGTCTCCCAGCATCTCCACGATCTGCGTGGGGCCCTTCTGCTCGCTGCTCAGCACGTTGTCTGGTCACTAGCCGCTGGCTGGTGTCCTTCTGTGACGACATCCGAGAATCATCACTGCCGGTCTGGTTGCTCCAGACTGGCCCTTGCTTCCATCTTTTCGAGAAGCACCCCGGACCCTCCTGGTCCACTCAAGACGCCGACAGCGCCATCCTTCGTGGGACAGCTCGCACCTCCACCGTGGTCGCCGACAACGCCTCCTGGTCCGTGAGACTGCAGAGCCTAGCGTCGCCCACTCACCTGGTCGAGGTGACGGCCAACCGGTGCCTTCCTGGTACCCTCTGACTACTGGCTAGTAGTACGAACTTGGTCCCCTCTGCTTTCAGGTTTCATCAATCTCCGATCCAGGCTTGGATCGCTACGAACTATTCATCACTGGTCGCCGGCCAGCAACTCCTTTTTCTCCGGCTCCTGGCTCGTCAGCGAAGACCCCGACGCCTGTAAGACTTGTGCAGCCGCAGCCCTCGTGGCTAGGTAACTCGGCATTTCGGTGCCTGCATAGCCTCCTTACTCTAGGGTCCCGAGTCCCTCGCTTCCGACTTGCCTTAACCTTTCCGTGTCCTCGGACACTTGTTTAAAACGTGCACTTGAAGTATTTGCTAAAGAGATTTGGTTTGTGCTTAGTACCCTGTCCTCATAAAGAGTACAGGGCTGTTGTGATTCTTAATAAATATACTGTTTATTTTCATAACACTTGTGTGGTGTCCTTTCACTGGGTGTTCAAGGGGTACATGTGTGGTAAACAGCTAGCTTAACGCGCCCTCTCGAGTCTTTAGCCTTAGACTGCTCGTATCCACGCTACTAGGGTAGCTGGTCTATAGGTTGACTTACAACCAAACCCCATAAGGGTCGTTGGAACGATACATAGCGGTCGCTAGAATAGCGAACGTTGCATATCGGGCCAACTTCTCACATTGGTGAGCAGCGGTTGGGATTTGAGCTTGCTGTTGTTTTACCACACGTATCCTAAGAATATCTTGTTGAAAGATCGCACAAGTACTGTTAGTACATATAACTAAAAGTTTAGAATACTCTGAGTTCTACTGAACCAGCTGTTGTAGCTCCTCAAGGCTTAGCACACCTTGGCTACAACTCTTAGCAAGGGAACAGTAGGAAAACACATAGTGTAGGTAGGTGCATCACTTACACCACACTAGAAACAGTATGTCGGGCCAAGGAGGAAACTCTGAGTCTCCCCTTGTGTCAGTTGACCCTCCACAGGTCATCCCTTCAGGATATACTGTGCTGAGCTTCAAGGAGTTAAGACGACTGTGTCACTCCAGGAAGATTCAGCAGGGGTCTAACCCCACAACGTCCTTTCTGATTGGTCTCTTGGAGACTTATGATGCCAGGAGAGCTGAGAAACTTCGTAGCTCTTCTAATCCAGAAGGAGACATGCCTCCCCTCGAGGGAACCCGAGACGATCCTGACCTCATTCACCTCGCAACCGAGAACGAGGATGTGGAGGAGGATGAGGATGAGGATCTCTCTGGGGATGAGGCAGATAAGGGACAGGTAGAAGTCGTCAGACTAACACGGTCCAACTTAAGCAAACATGATAGTGGTACTGGGGAAACCCCGGCACTACTGTCAGGTCCGCTTAACATGGGGAATGGACGAGCCAGATCTCTGTCAAGAGGCTCTGGCAGATCCCTTCATACCAATGGCTCTCACAACTCTTCTCAAAGAGGGATGACGTCCCCTCAGAGGAGAGTGTACGAAGCGAAGGAAAGGGCAGCTAATCTGAGGATCGAAAGGGAAGAACTTGCCCTGGCCAAGGAAAAGCTTGCTTTTGCTAGAGAGCAACAGTTAAGTGGGGCAGTCCCCACTGGTGGCAGCAATGTACCTAGTAATAGGGAAAAGAGTTTCGATACGAAGCACCTTGGGAAGATAGTGCCCCCCTTTAAACAAGGGGACGACATCCACAAATGGATTACTGCTTTGGAGAGGGCCTGCACTGTGCAGGGTGTTCCCCAGAGTCAGTGGGCAGCTATCTTGTGGCTCTCCTTTGAAGGAAAAGGAAGAGACAAGCTCCTCACCACAAGGGTAGAGGACGCTAATAATTACCAAGTCTTGAAGAATACACTCGTTGAAGGGTTCGGCCTAACCACTGAGCAGTACAGGGTGCTGTTCAGGGATACCCAGAAAACGCAGTCTCAAGACTGGTCTGATTTTGTCGATTGTGCCACTAAGGCTTTTGAGGGCTGGTTGCTGGGCAGTAAGGTTACTGATTACGCAGGATTGTATAATTTGATGATGAGAGAACAAATTTTAAACAATTGTCAGAACCAGTTGTTGCATCAGCATCTTGTCGACTCGGATCTGACCTCTCCCCAAGAATTGGGAAAGAAGGCAGACAGATGGGTTCGTACAAGAGTTAAACAGAACCAGGGCCAGAATCAAGGTGGTCAGAAGAAAGCAGACCAAAAGGGTAAAGATTCTAAGGGGGAACAAAATGACCAGAAGCCTTCGACAGGTCCCCAACAACCCAAAGAGGGTGGGGGTCAGGCTCCCCAAAAGAAGAAAGAAGGCCAATCCAAAAGATGGTGCCAGTACTGTAAAAGTAAAACTCACTGGTTTAGTGAGTGCACCAAGAAAGGAGGAGGGCAGACTCCTGCCACTGCAGCCCCTAAGGCACCTGTGTCCCCTAGTACAGTCAGCAGTGGTAGTGCGCCTCCCAAGGGTTTAGTAGGGTTAACCCTGGGTTCTGAGGGGCGTGACAACTTAGTTGGCACACTCACTCAGGCTGTCCTTGTCAGTACAGGGGACGCGGACGTATCCCCTGACGTAAGCCCCAATACTTTGGGCAAATACCGACAGACGCCTTTCATAAATGGAAAGATGGCTCAGGCCTATAGGGACACTTGTGCCAGCGTCACCATGGTGACGCCTAACTTTGTGGACCCTGGACAGATCATGCCAGGTACAGAATTCCTGGTGACCAATGCAAGCAATGTCAC
Organism: Lissotriton vulgaris; assembly: GCF_964263255.1. Taxonomy (NCBI): domain Eukaryota; kingdom Metazoa; phylum Chordata; class Amphibia; order Caudata; family Salamandridae; genus Lissotriton; species Lissotriton vulgaris. Next base: position 1,864,654,468 of record NC_141693.1, on the reverse strand, counting down.
TACCAATCACAGTATGGCAATTGTAGCTTTCTCCTGGGGAGGGGTAACTGGCCAAAAGAAGGTTGTAGTTAGTCCAGACCTCCCAGTGGATTGTTTGTTGGGCAATGATTTGGAGTCGTCACAATGGTCAGAAGTGGAGCACCGGACTCACATGGAAATGTTAGGTTTGCCAGCACATGTGTTCGCTGTGACTAGGTCACAGGTCAGGAAATGCCCCACTGAACAGGTGCTGGATCCTGGAACAACGGACCAGACACCTCCCAAGAAAAAGAGCAGTAGGGTTAAGGCTGCGCCTTCCCCCTTGCCCCAGGTCGAGGATCAAGTCTCAGAGGAGGCTGACCTACAGGAATTGAGGGAAACTGAGCCTAGGGAGTTCGAACTTGATCAAGTTGAATTCTTGGGCTCAGGGGGACCCTCAAGGGAGGACCTGGGGAAGGACCAGTTAGACTGCCCTTCTCTTGAACCCCTCAGACAGCAGGCTGCTGCTGAGGCTGCTGGGAACGCCACAGGTACCCACAAGGTATACTGGGAAGATGGACTCCTGTACACTGAGTCAAGAGACCCCAAGCCTGGCATGACCAGGAGGCTGGTCGTACCCTTGTCTCAGCGTGGTTTCCTACTTACCTTGGCCCACGAGATTCCCTTAGCAGGTCACCTAGGCCAGACGAAAACGTGGGACAGGCTTGTCTCACACTTTCACTGGCCTCACATGAACGAAGATACCAAGGAGTTTTGCTGCTCCTGTGTCACTTGCCAAGCCAGTGGTAAGTCAGGTGGCACGACAAAGGCCCCCCTTATACCAATGCCTGTGGTGGGGGTGCCCTTTGAACGGGTGGGGATCGACATCGTCGGTCCCATGGAACCACCGACAGCATCAGGGCACAAGTTTATACTGGTGGTAGTGGATCATGCCACCAGGTATCCTGAAGCTATTCCCCTTAGGACCACTACAGCACCTGTTGTGGCAAGAGCCCTAGTTGGAGTATTCTCCAGAGTGGGCTTCCCTAAGGAGGTCGTCTCCGACAGAGGTGCAAACTTTATGTCGAGCTACTTAACTGCTATGTGGAAGGAATGTGGTGTCAACTACAAGTTCACTACACCCTATCATCCACAATGCAATGGGCTTGTTGAGAGATTCAACAGGACCCTAAAAGGGATGATTCATGGACTACCGGAAAAGCTTCGGCGTAGATGGGACGTCCTGATCCCCTGCCTCTTGTTCGCCTACAGAGAAGTCCCACAGAAGGGGGTTGGCTACAGCCCTTTTGAACTTTTGTACGGGCATCCTGTAAGAGGACCCCTGTGTTTGGTGAAGGAAGGATGGGAGAGACCTCTCAAAAAGCCTGCAACCAACATAGTGGACTATGTGCTTGGCCTCCGCTCGCGGATGGCTGAATACATGGAGAAGGCATCTGAAAACCTTAAGGCCAGCCAAGAACTCCAAAAAGCTTGGCATGACCAAAAGGCTGTCTTGACTGTTTACCAGCCCGGACAGAAGGTGTGGGTGTTGGAGCCAGTGGCCCCAGCAGCACTCAAGGACAAATGGTCCGGGCCCCACACCATCCTGGAGAAAAAGGGAGAGGTCACCTACCTGGTCGACCTGGGAACTCCCCGGAGCCCCCACAGGGTGCTTCATGTCAACAGGCTAAAAGCATATGTCGACAGGAAGGACATGAGTTTGCTCATGGCCCTAGATGAGGGACAGGAAGAGGAGAGTGACCCTCTCCCCGACCTGCTCACTCAGAATCCTGACGATGGCTCGGTAGATGGTGTTGTCTTTTGTGGCAGCCTCTCCGAACATCAACAGAGCGACTGTAAACAGGTTCTTCAGTCGTTCCGACATCTGTTTTCTCTGACACCCAGTCAGACCGATTGGTGCACCCATGAGGTCGACACTGGTGACAGCTTGCCCGTGAAGAGTAAAATCTACAGGCAGCCTGATCACGTTAGAGACTGCATCAAAAGTGAAGTGCAGAAAATGTTGGAGCTGGGAGTCATTGAACCCTCGGATAGCCCTTGGGCTAGTCCCGTAGTTCTAGTGCCGAAACCTCACACCCAGGGTGGTAAGAGAGAGATGAGGTTTTGCGTAGACTACAGGGGTCTCAATGCAGTCACTAAGACTGACGCCCACCCAATACCTAGGGCAGACGAGCTTATCGATAGATTGGCTTCGGCCAACTACCTAAGTACGTTTGACCTGACAGCTGGGTATTGGCAAATCAGATTAGCTGAGGACGCCAAGCCTAAAACCGCATTTTCAACCCCTGGTGGGCATTATCAGTTCGTGGTGATGCCCTTTGGTCTGAAAAATGCACCTGCCACCTTCCAACGGTTGGTGAATCACGTCCTTACTGGGCTGGATGACTTCTGTGCGGCGTATCTTGACGATATTGCTGTCTTTAGCTCCACCTGGGAGGATCACCTGGTCCACCTGCGGAAGACGTTAGAGGCACTGCAAGCAGCAGGTCTCACTATCAAGGCCACCAAGTGCCAGATAGGGCAGACACAGGTTGTATACCTGGGCCACCTTGTAGGTGGAGGCCAGGTTCAGCCACTGGAGAGCAAGATACAGTCAATCAGGGACTGGGCTCCTCCAACCACCCAGACTCAGGTTCGAGCTTTCTTGGGCCTGACTGGTTACTACAGGAAGTTTGTCAGGAACTATGGTTCCATCGTGACACCATTAAATGAACTGACAAGTAAGAAAATGCCAAAAAAGGTTCAGTGGACAGCGAGCTGTCAAAAAGCATTCGATGACCTAAAGCAGGCCATGTGCACGGCGCCTATCCTCAAGAGTCCGGACTACTCCAAACCATTCATTGTCCAAACAGATGCTTCTGAGTTGGGTGTGGGAGCTGTTCTTTCTCAACTGAATTTTGATGGTCAAGACCAGCCCATTGCTTTTATAAGCAGAAGGCTGACCCCTAGAGAGAAGAATTGGTCAGCTATTGAGAGGGAGGCCTTTGCTGTGGTTTGGGCCCTGAAGAAGCTGAGGCCATACTTGTTTGGCACTCACTTCAAGATTCAGACCGACCATAAGCCCCTCTTGTGGCTAAATCAGATGAAGGGTGAAAACCCCAAACTGCTTAGGTGGTCCATTTCCCTACAGGGGATGGACTTCACAGTGGAACATAGACCTGGTACTGATCATGGCAATGCCGATGGGCTCTCCAGATATTTCCACTTAGAACAAGAAGACTCACCTGGTCAAGGTTAGCTAGTTGTTCCGACGTTTGGGGGGGGGTCATGTAGGAGAGTAGGGTCTGCAATCCTATGATCACCCAGATTTTTTGCTTTTGTTTCACTGGTTTACGACTTTCTCTGGCTGTGGGCCTGCCAATCAGACCCACAGCCTGGCTGTTCTCTTTCTAAATTACGATATGTACCCTAGGTGCATTTACCAATTGGTACTGGGCCACCTTATCAGACCCTGTAACTCAGGGCATAGGTGTACCCAGGGCCGCCAGGGGCTGCAGCATGTATTATGCCACCCCTGGCTGGCCTCCTAAATTTGACACAACTGGCTGCATGACAGCTGGGGCGAAGTCGTGTAATCACCCTTTGCTTTAGGTATAGTAGTTCTATATCTAACCCTACAATGGACACCCGAGTTCCTATCAGTCACTCCTATGGCAGGCCTTGACAATCCTGAAGGCAGAGTGCATGGGCTCGTGTGAACTGTGTTCTGGCACGAGCCGAGCCGGTTGCAGCTTGCGGAGAAAAGACCCAATGGCTGTTCCATGATAACGCGTACCACATCGGTAACTTCGGTGTCGCGTTATCAAGACATGTCGAGTAAGGTGTCATACGAATCGGGGTGCTGCCCTCTCACCAACCCTGGCGACGAGGTTAGCATTCCGCCCTTCTAGAGGGACACGACATGTACGTAACTGTGAACCCCGGTTAAAGTTAACGAAAGCCTCAGCTCCACAAAATGGATGCTGCCACCACAGACACGAGTCTGACCTCCTGCTGCTGGGAGTCCTTCCAGCGAGGAGCGCTTGGACAAAGGGTTTCCTGTCGAGGGCGGTGTTCGCACCGTCCCAGACAGGGTTTGTGTATTCTGGGTAGGTAGGGCTTTTGCGAGAAGGTGACTGCGGAGTGGCACCCCGGTGCTCACTACGCATCTGCCGGTTAGAACCAGTTCCAGGGGCGACAGCCCTGGCCTGGGGAAAGTCCGGCAGGGGAGAGGGGTGTAACTACCCCCCTTCCTGGTCCCACCCTTAGGGCAGGACCTAGTCATGTACCCACCCCTTTCTTTAGGATAAAGGCCGGAGCGGGGACCCTTCCAAATTAGATCATCTTTGAATCAAGAATACTTTCTACGAAAGGACTTCAAGACTCTTCTCAAGATTTCTCCCTTGTGACTAAGGAGTAGTCACCCTGCATCAGCGGGCACCATCTAAGAACTCTGCAGTTTGCTGTAAGTCCTTCCTCAAGGAATCCGACGGCCCAGCTCGACGAGAACCGGCTTCCCTGGCACCTCTGACCTCTACCCACGTCATCAGCTCAGCTGTGATCTGTGGGTGCGACGAGACCTCGAGGGACCGGCCATCATCAGAACCTGCACGCTCTTAAAACCAGCACGACCATCGAGGTAACTCTCTGGTGAGTGCTCTGGGGTCCGAGAAGCCCCGACCCTGAGCCGCTCCAGCACCGAAGTGCAGTCTCCCAGCATCTCCACGATCTGCGTGGGGCCCTTCTGCTCGCTGCTCAGCACGTTGTCTGGTCACTAGCCGCTGGCTGGTGTCCTTCTGTGACGACATCCGAGAATCATCACTGCCGGTCTGGTTGCTCCAGACTGGCCCTTGCTTCCATCTTTTCGAGAAGCACCCCGGACCCTCCTGGTCCACTCAAGACGCCGACAGCGCCATCCTTCGTGGGACAGCTCGCACCTCCACCGTGGTCGCCGACAACGCCTCCTGGTCCGTGAGACTGCAGAGCCTAGCGTCGCCCACTCACCTGGTCGAGGTGACGGCCAACCGGTGCCTTCCTGGTACCCTCTGACTACTGGCTAGTAGTACGAACTTGGTCCCCTCTGCTTTCAGGTTTCATCAATCTCCGATCCAGGCTTGGATCGCTACGAACTATTCATCACTGGTCGCCGGCCAGCCACTCCTTTTTCTCCGGCTCCTGGCTCGTCAGCGAAGACCCCGACGCCTGTAAGACTTGTGCAGCCGCAGCCCTCGTGGCTAGGTAACTCGGCATTTCGGTGCCTGCATAGCCTCCTTACTCTAGGGTCCCGAGTCCCTCGCTTCCGACTTGCCTTAACCTTTCCGTGTCCTCGGACACTTGTTTAAAACGTGCACTTGAAGTATTTGCTAAAGAGATTTGGTTTGTGCTTAGTACCCTGTCCTCATAAAGAGTACAGGGCTGTTGTGATTCTTAATAAATATACTGTTTATTTTCATAACACTTGTGTGGTGTCCTTTCACTGGGTGTTCAAGGGGTACATGTGTGGTAAACAGCTAGCTTAACGCGCCCTCTCGAGTCTTTAGCCTTAGACTGCTCGTATCCACGCTACTAGGATAGCTGGTCTATAGGTTGACTTACAACCAAACCCCATAAGGGTCGTTGGAACGATACATAGCGGTCGCTAGAATAGCGAACGTTGCATATCGGGCCAACTTCTCACACGCACCTCAGGCAATTCCCCACTACTCTCTCCTGTGTTAGAAGACCATGTAATGCTAAGTCTGATGCGCACCCGAGGCAATGCCCCACTACTCTCTCCTGTGCTGGGAGACCATGTAATGCTAAATGTGATGCGCACCTCAGGAAATGCCCCACTACTTTCTCCTGTGTTAGAAGACTTTGTAATGCTAAGTCCGATGCGCACCTGAGGCAATGCCCCACTACTCCTCCTGTGTTAGAAGACCATGTAATGCTAAGTCCGATGCGCACCCGAGGCAATGCCCCACTACTCTGTCCTGTGTTTGGAGACCATGTAATGCTAAGTCCGATGCGCACCCGAGGCAATGGCCCACTACTCATTCCTGTGTTTGGAGACCATGTAATGCTATATCCGATGCGCAACCGAGGCAATGCCCCACTACTTTCTCCTGTGTTAGAAGACTATGTAATGCTAAGTCCGATGCGCACCTCAGGCAATGCCCCACTACTTTCTCCTGTGTTAGAAGACCATGTAATGCTAAGTCTGATGCGCACCTCAGGCAATGCCCCACTACTTTCTCCTGTGTTAGAAGACCATGTAATGCTAAGTCTGATGCGCACCCGAGGCAATGCCCCACTACTCTCTCCTGTGCTGGGAGACCATGTGATGCTAAATGTGATGCGCACCTCAGGAAATGCCCCACTACTTTCTCCTGTGTTAAAAGACCATGTAATGCTAAGTCCGATGCGCACCTGAGGCAATGCCCCACTACTCCTCCTGTGTTAGAAGACTATGTAATGCTAAGTCCGATGCGCACCCGAGGCAATGCCCCACTACTCTGTCCTGTGTTTGGAGACCATGTAATGCTAAGTCCGATGCGCACCCGAGGCAATGGCCCACTACTCATTCCTGTGTTTGGAGACCATGTAATGCTATATCCGATGCGCAACCGAGGCAATGCCCCACTACTTTCTCCTGTGTTAGAAGACTATGTAATGCTAAGTCCGATGCGCACCTCAGGCAATGCCCACTACTCTCTCCTGTGTTAGAAGACCATGTAATGCTAAGTCCGATACGCACCCGAGGCAATGCCCCACTACAGTTCGTCCTCCATCACAGACTCATTGCTGGCGGGATGTGCCGAGGAGCCCCCCGGAGGCAAGGCATCGACCCAGGACCCCCTGCAAGGCTTGGCCTACATCTCCGAGGATGGAGACACGTGAGTACTTCTGGGTATTTATTACAAGTGGCTGTGTGTCAGGGAGCACGGGAGGAGGGTGTGCAACTTTCACCAGTAAGTCTATAGGTAAGTGTTTAGATGTGTGTGTAGATCTAGGAATCACTAAGTGGCTTGTTAGAAACTTGTATTAGTGTGTCAATACTTTCAATGTTCTGATTTGTTACTTTTGCCTCAAATTGTAAAGCGCTCTGATATCCTTCGGGATCAAGTTCGCGCTATATAAAACTTTATAAATAAAATAAATAAAATACTCTTCCCTGTGTTAGAAGACCATGCAATGCTAAGTCCGATGCGCACCTCAGGCAATGCCCCACTACTCTCTCCTGTGTTAGAAGACCATGTAATGCTAAGTCCGATGTGCACCTGAGGCAATGCCCCACTACTCTCTCCTGTGTTAGAAGACATGTAATGCTAAGTGCAATGTGCATCTTAGGTAATGTCCAACTGTTTTCTCTCTTGTCTTAGGAGACCGTGTAATGCTAAGCCCAAGGCGCACCTGTAGCCATTGCCCACTGTTCTCTCTTTCGTACCTATAAAGATTCTTCATCACTAGCCAAGCTTTGCATTCATGTTATAATCCGCCTTCTTTGGAATGCTAGGCCAGCTGCGCGACTGGGCATACACTGTGCAGGGACAGAAGTCCACAATCCACCCAGAAGCTTTTCCATCCTTGCCTCTTTTTTCTTTTTTCCCAAAGTTATCTTTCTTTTCACTTTACCAGATACAGTGTAGACTGCCATGGAAGTTGACGCGTGAGCACCTTGTTCTAGGTGTTCGCAAACACCAGGGTGGCAGATTATTACCCACGTAGGTTCATTTTGCCAGAATTGCAAAACCTCCATTTTACAGTGTCTTGATCACAATTAAGTAGTCATGGTGACTATTATGTTTGCACATATTGCCCATCATTTCCATCGGATACATATCTGCATTATAGTGATATTTTTAGAAGTGTGCCAATGTTTTCGAAAGTCCGGTGAGCAGTGTGCACACTTTCTACCATTTTAACTCCCATTTGTACTGTAAATATGTGTAAATATTCTAAGATATTATAAAGTGTTGTGTATGGCTTTCGCATCTTTACAGCACAGGTGATAGTTGTGATGTATATTACCTAGACTCGACCTACACCCCCTTCCATGAGCTAGTCATGGACAGCCTGTGCATGTTTACCCACAAAGTCAAGGCGGCCTACTGAGGGCATCTTCCAGTCGCATTCCATATACCTGTAGCCTCATGCATCCTGCCTAGCATGGACCTCATCCTTTCTCAATCTTAGAGCAGTGCTGCTGGAACAATTTTCAGAGGGGGGGTGCTGCCATCACAGAAGACAAATGGAATGTAATAAATATTCCAAGTCTCACTCAAAGAAGTATAACAAACAAGTCACACCAATTTAGTGGGAGAGAGATAAGCATGTGGTAAGTAGCCAATGGTGAATTCTGCAGCACACCGTCACAAATATATCACTAAAGCATGGTTTGGCAGCTCACTGGCCTATACATACACTTTCCATTGAAATGGGCATAACATTTTATCATAACCTGCTGCTCAGCCAGTGTGAGTGTGCTGAGTGGAATGTTGGTTCATGATGTATTGAAATGTTAAGGTGCCTGTGTCAGCTGGAGTATGGGCTGAGCAGAGAGGCTGCTCCTATTGGGGCTCATTACCATAGCTCATTAACTAAGACTAATAAACCATCTTATATTCAATATACACCTCGGCAGCAGGACTTTAGATTATTTCACATTTACTCTAACATCCAGTTTTACTGATATGTAGCGCACAAACAAAATGTGTGGATATCGGTTCCAGTAAATATTTATCATTATTACTTAACCATGAAAAGTGCCTTGATTTGTTCTGATCCTTTTAAAATCTGTTTCCAACAAACTTCAGAATTCCAAAAAAAGTGTTAATTCGTGGATTTCCTAACTGCTACGATAAATTGAAATAATTGTAGACTTCATTTATACGTATTTAACCCCTTCGACGCTCATGACGGAACGGTTCCGACACGATCGTCGGTTGGGCTGTGCTGGTAACGGAACCGTTCCATCACGACCACGCCAGTTTTCGAATCTTCAGCACAGCGCGAAAATTTGCGCCGCGCTGAAGCGGTTAAATGTTATTGTGTGATAGGAAAAACTGACATCCTACAAACTTTCCCGTCCCACTCCCTGCACCCCAGCAAGATTGTCAGATGGTTCACTTTATGAAATCTTCTCACTCTGCAGTCAGAAAGAGAAATGTAAACATTAATCTCCAAGTTAAAATAAGTAGCATTTTGTTAGATCACAGAGCTTGGCATTTATTTTATTTATTTATTTATTTATATGACCTGTCCTTTAAAGCACCGCAAATGTGGCACGATAAAAACAAAATGTAAAGGTATCTTAATTGCTCATTACTGACCTCCTGCATGGTTATTTTGTGGGTGCTTCAGCACCCTCTCCCCTACTTCCAGCACCAATGTTTAGAGTGCCTGGTGGCCCCTGCAAAAGTATCTCCTACAGAAAAAGTTTGACATATGGTCTGTAGGTAGATATGATATTTATGACTGCCAGGGTTCTGTTTGTTTACAAAATGGAAAGAATCCCCTCTGATCCCAATCGCTGAGCACAGAGGCGTTTTAAGGCATGGGCAAAGTGGGCTCTGGCCCAGGACCCCCTGGTAGAACCAGCCATGTTCTACGGAGACTCTTACCCTGAGGACCTTGATAAATTTTTAAACAGGTGGTTTTAAATACCGTTTCCTTAAATTTATTTCTAATGTGTGTGATTTGTGAGAATACATTACAGATATTTTGCAGAAAAATGTGTTTGTTTCATGCAACATCCCTCAAAAAGTTTACTTTAGATAAAAACAGGACCTCTCATATGAGAAATGAGGGTGTTACAAAGATTATTTGCAGTAATATTAGTGTGCTGCTGCTGTGTTACAATATTGAAAACACACAGCGATGTAAACCCATTTAGAATTTGCACCATTGTGCCTGAGCACTGTCAGTAACCCGTCAAAAGAGGTCATGAAAGGGCTGAAATTGGATCATGAATTCAAAGCTGTTCTGAACAGGGGCCCCCAAAGTACAATTGGTCCTGGGCCCCCAAAATCCTTAAGCTGTCCCTGGCTGAGCAGCGACTTAGTGTACACAGGAGTACCACCGGCAAACTCTTTCGCCTCATCTGAGCCCATTCACCACCATTTTTATGGGCAAATCAGCAGACCGTTGTTGACTATTTATTTATACCACTAATCACATTTGGACGGGCTGCAGTGCTTGGCTTCAGTTCAGGGGTGTGCCCTGGCCGAATTAGCCAGCTCATTTGCAGTGCCACTCGAGGGTGACATGGAAAGTTCACAAGAGGGAGAACAGCTGCAGTTCTGTGCCAAAGGAGGCAGGCCAGAGGTGACATCCTAAAATCCACTACAAACAAGGTTATACAACTGCACACTCATCTGTCACACGTACAAACAAGGGTCTAATACTTGCAGGCTTAGGAAGAGGAAGAGGGACAAAGGATCAGAGTGCGATGTCAGCAGGGGCGTAGCTTAATGGGGGGGTTTGGGGTATTAAACCCCCTTAATAAATTTATTTTCGGATGAATTGTTGGGTACAGGTTTTTCAATCAATCAATCAATCATGTGTTTGTTAAGCGCTACTACTCACCTGTGAGGGTCTCAAGGCGCTAGGGGAGGGAGGGGAGGGGGGGTAGCAGGTTCCAGTCCACCAAGGAGAGGGTCTGTCGAAGAGCCAGGTTTTGAGGTTTCTTGTGAAGATGGGGGGAGATGTTGTCTGTCTGAGGTGGTGAAGGAGGGTGTTCCAGGCTCTGGCCGCGAGAAAGGAGAAGGAGAGGCTGCCTGATCGGGTCTTTCTGGTGCGGGAGACTAAGGCGTAGGAGAGCTGGGATGATCGTAGGGTCCTTTGGGGTTCCTGGAATTTGAGTCGGCTGTTCAGGTATGCTGGTCCGGTGTCATGGAGGGCCTTGTGAGTGTGAGTGAGCATCTTGAAGGTGAATCTAGCTTTGTTGGGGAACCACTAGAATGTGCACAGGTGCTGGGAGATGTGACAGTGTCTTGGCAGGTTGAGAACCAGTCTTGCGGCGGCGTTCTGGATGTTCTGTAGCTTGCGTGTTAGGTTCTTTCCATCGAGTGTAGTGAGGTGTCTGTCGCCAGGCATTTTTTCATGCACACACTGACAAAAACAAACACACTCTCTCATCTCTGTTATAGAAAGTCCTAACATTTGTTGCTTATTTTTACAAAACATTGTGTTTCTTGCACTTCGTACTCATACCAATCCGCATTCCTATCCCTTTCCGCTGTCCCTTCAGACCCTGTCATGTGCCCTGCTTGTCGTATAATGCCTTTTAATATTAAATGATGGCGTGAATGCCGGGAAATCTGAAGCTCACCCCTCCGCCAATCTTACTGACCAAGCTACACCCCTGGATGTCACGGATGGATGGCAGGAGTAGCGGGCACAGGGGAAGGAGCAGAAGGCCAGGGTAGGGTCAGAGTTTAGTGAGCCGATGATCAGAGACAGTAGGTGGGGGTAGAGGGCTAAGAGGAGAGGCAGGAGAGTAGGACAGGAATGAGGGAGATAGAACAAACATTGCGAGAGCCAGTGGGTCTCGTCTATTAGTGCTATGTGTTTTGTAACCATGCTGTACTGCAGCACAGAGGCTCGTGTGGCTGAAACTAATTTAAAATAGCTCTCTGACGCTGCTAAGACCTAATGCGCTATTTTTAAAAGTGCCTTAGCGCTGGATACATCATAGTCCTTTATTATTAATATTTTTAGCCATGATGTACAGAAGCCACACTGCTATACAGCATGGCTACAAATCATTGCCACAGTTGTCAATGTCCATGCTGTACAGCATGAACAAATGGCAACGGAAGAGCTAATAGTCTCATACAAGAGACCAGTTGGCTTTGTCAATGCTTGTTAGGTCTCGGCACAACACACCTGTGATTCTGAGCAAATCAATTAATCTCCCTATCCAGGAAAAAGTAACAAAGAAATTGCTATTGTGCAAAAATTCCTATCACATAAAGAAGGAAATTGTGCCCATGTACATGTATTATTGTAAATACATTTGTAAGCAGATAACAACTGTAGTTACAACAAAGGTTGATAACATTTGTTTTCACAATAAACATCCATTTCAAAGGAGAAAAGGGCTACTTTGATGTGTGTGTGGCATAGTAAATCATTGCTACAAACTGTAAGAGGTTCAACAAGGACGGAGAAAAAAATATATAAGTAGTAATGCGATCAGCAAAAGGACAGCACTCAAGCTGACGCAACCAGTACATGGTCCATGCTCCAAAAGAAGAGGAAGGGAAGCCATTATACGCTGGCCAATTAGAAGGCAGCTAATAGGAGTGACAATGAAGCCAATGACTGTTAAGCAATGATTGGGCTGCAAACTCCTTGGTGTATATATTATCTCTCGCAAGCGAGAGCGCATGCACTGTTGCAGGCGAGACCTAAAATAGAAGACAGGCTACCAGTGATAGAAGGCCTTGGCCGGAGAAGCGGACAGGAATCAGGGGTCATAAAGCTAGAGAGTGGGAGATCAGGAAGTGATAGAGGCATGCACAGGGGTAAGTAAATTGAACTGTGTGCAGCCAGCATAAAGAAGGTGCAGTGAGTGGAGACCAGGAGGAATGCCTTAAGCACTGGGGGATATGGATCAGAAACGCTCGCTGAACAGCACCAGCGTCCACACCAACCACAGGGATTTGTAAAAATGCAAAGTACATATAGAAATTCTGAATAAATTATGGATAAGAAGAATGTTGGTTGGTTGGTTGATTGCTTTATTTCGATATGCGTATATCATAAAAGCATTACAAAAAGTATAAAAACAGCACATCGTAAATAGAGACTATACAATAAAATAAAAAAGATAAAAACAGCAATTAATCAGAATAAATTAGTTAAAAAAGGATTACATTGATATAGACAGTCTTTTTAGTCGAATCAACCAGGCCCATTTTAAGAATTTAGAAACAGCACAGACAATGGGAGGGGCTGTATCAGTTAGTAGAATCCGGAGGGCCACCAAGTGCTGTCGAGTGCCCAATTCTCTGCAGAGTGGTTTTAGCCAACGTGATCTTGGACGCGCATAGTCCGGATATTCGAAAAGAAAGTGTGCTACAGTTTCAGGTTTGTCGGTCCATAAAGCACAGTGGCGTGATACCAGCTGAGACATATTCCACACGCATTGATGGGGGAAATACTATACTAGAAGGAAATCCTAAACTTTGGCGCCTATAAAACATGTTCTTTGTTTGGCCCAAGTCATAAGTAAAATAAAGAAATAATAACACGTAACTGCCATCTTGATCAAATTTCACTGGCTCCATCTGGAAACTTGCATTTGATTTAAGATATGTTGTCTTGCCTTCAAAACTATTGCCTTAGTTCAACCTGTTCATCTGAAGGACAATCTAATTATCGCCAGTGGGTCCAGAATGGATCTACCACAAGCAAAAGATGCCTCACCTTGGACATCCTGAAACTAATCGTTGACCGGACTTGTTTCCTGCCTGTTACCATCTCCGAAAGCATTAACACCTTGGCTGCGGCTGGAATTCCGCGCCGGTGCTGAACATTCCTATCGTGGGCGTGGTCATGACGGCTCCCAGCCGTCATCAGCACATGCCCACCGTGACTCATGACGGCTGGGAGCCGTCATGAGCACCGAAGGGGTAAAAAATGCTTTTCGCTTATGCCCTAATCCAACTTTCAGTCTTCGGCATAATGTACTCAACCACTCCCACACTGAGATCAGCTCTTCTCCTAATGTTAGTACTTTGTTCCATTTCTTGTTATTTCTGAAACGTTCTATTGCCCATGTGGCACTATAGAAAATGGAATACAACACTGTAAAAAAAGAAGGAACAAAAATTATAATAATAGTATGTTAAGCCAGTGCTAGATGTATCCACACAACCAGTGCATACTCTGGTCATCTATACCCTTTCTACCTAGCCTCCTTCTTGGTTCCTCGATTAAGGGATCACTATATATCAAAAGGGAAGTACAGTGTTTATGGACAGATGGTAAGATATGTAAATTTTATTCAAGTCCCCAACACCCGACCATCAACACCCCACTATAAATACCTCGCTGCAGGCCAGGCCAGCTGGCTTCCTTGGAACATCTATGAGGGGCTGTTCCAAGCTTCACAATGAACATAACGAAAATAAAAATGAGGAACACCCACCACATATGTTACTCCCCATAAATATGTTAATAAATGTAACAAAATGACAACAAAAAAATTGTAATGGAAACAGAAACAAACAGAAGAAAATATACAGCAAACCTTTGAGGGTGTCTGTTGATCAAAGAATAAGTAAAGGTTAAAAACTACAGCATGTTTACATTACATACGCTTATAATTTCACAAGGCTATTGTAAAACACATCTTCATGTTGTTTTGCTACGCACCGCTTACGATTTGAACGTGAACGACTGACACACGTCTACACCAAGAGGAACACTCCTTTCACTCCCCATGCTCTGTCGTGCAAATGAATGATCGAATGAATGAATTAATGAACTAGAAGAATGTGTGAAGCGCAGCAGCTGCTCAACCGGAGCGTCCCGGCGCTAGTTACAGGATTTAAAGCAGACAACTAGTAATTCCTTTCTAACAACAAGCATTTGCAATGCAATAGGTCTCGCATTAATTAAGTTTGAGCTATTGGCATTACTAAATATTGCAACACCAATTGCATCAAAAGTCTATAAATTATAGGCCAAAAAAATTTGAATTTATTTTTGTAGCAGTGGTGGCATGCTGCGCTTTAGATGAATATGTTTGGAAGTAAAGTGCGCCATACTTATTGCTAGAATTGTTAATTGTGGATGTTTTAACAATTGATGTGTGCACTGATGGCTGGTGGTGTGTGTGCCTGTAGAAAGTATGCACTGATGGCTTGTGGTGTGTGTTCCTTGTGGGTCTGTGCACTGCCAGCTGGTGGTGTGTGCGCCTGGTGGAAGCGTGCACTGATGGCTGGTGGTGTGTGTGCCTGGAGAAAGCGTGCACTGACAGCTGGTGGTGTGTATGTGTGCCTGGTGGAAGTGTGCACTGCCGGCTGGTGGTGTGTGTGCCTGGCGGAAGTGCGCACTGACGGCTGGTGGTGTGTGTGTGCCTGGTGAAAGCGTGCACGGACGGCTGGTGGTGTGTGTGTGTGCCTGATGAAAGTGTGCACTGACGGATTGTGGTGTGTGTGTGCCTTGTGAAAGCGTGGACTGACGTCTGATGGTGTGTGCCTGGTGGAAGCTTGCACTGATGGCTGGTGGTGTTTGTGCCTAGTAAAAGCGTGCTCTGATGGCTGGTGGTGTTTGTGCCTGGTGCAAGCGTGCACTGACGGCTGGTGGTGTTTGTGCCCTGTGAAAGTGTGCACTGACCACTGATGGTGTCTGTTCCTGGTGAAAGTGTGCACTGACGGTGTGGTGACGGTGCGGTTGTGGGTGTGGTTGTGTGTGTGGTTGTGTGTGGTTGTGTATGCGTGGTTGTGGCTGTATGTGTTGTTGTGGTTGTGTGGGTGTGGTTGTGTATGTGGTTGTGTGTATGTGTGTGGTTGTGGGTATGTGTGGTTGTGGGTATGTGTGTGGTTGTGTGTGTGTGTGAGGTTGTGTGTGGTTGTGTGTGTGGCTGTGGTTGTGTGTGTGGTTGTGTGTATGTGTGTGGTTGTGGGTATATGTGTGGTTGTGTGTATGTGTGGTTGTGGGTATGTGTGTGGTTGTGTGTGTGGTTGTGTGTGGTTGTGTGTGTGGCTGTGGTTGTGTGTGTGGTTGTGTGTATGTGTGTGGTTGTGGGTATATGTGTGGTTGTGTGTATGTGTGGTTGTGGGTATGTGTGTGGTTGTGTGTGTGTGGTTGCGTGTGTGTGTGGTTGTGGGTATGTGTGTGGTTGTGTGTGTGTGTGTGTGGTTGTGTGTGTGGTTGTGGTTGCCTGTGTGTGGTTGTTTAAAGACTGTGATTCGCTCTTAGGGAGCCCATCTCAAACATCAGGGACCGTGCAGTCAAAGCATGGCTGCCTGTGCTAGTCAAGCAACAAGTTTTTAAAACGTGGTCATACTCATTAAAGTTTAGTTTAGGTTTTGGACACACAAACGGATGACTGCAATTACTCGTACAGAGAATTTGCACACAAAAAAACTGTGTGGCTTGTAAATAAGACCCAGCTGATGAGACCCAACGTCTTTTCTTTGATGTATTTACGGTGCAGTAAAGATAACATTTTATTTGCAGATTTACATGCAAGTGTGTGCAGTGTCTATGTTTTCGCCTGCGTTAAAGACTGTTCATTGATCACACGTGGATGCATTTTTTCACCTTGAGCGCAATAGTTATATCAAATGCCGTAAATGAAACTTGTTAGGACAGAGGCTTAAGAGAAACAAAAACACAATCCCTTTGTGCAAAGAATTAACTAATATTTTGCAGTGTGTGCTTTTTAAGATCACCAGTTAAAGTACAAACGTTACCTTCTGACTCGATTTTATAATACTACTTTGAGAGTTATTCTGCCTCTCTGCGCTTATTTATGGCACTGTGGTCCAAGATATTTCGTTGTAAGATCTTCTTTGGGCAGGTTTTGGCATTACGTACTGCTGAATAACACGTGCTTCTCTGACACAAACGCCACTTTGACTTTACCAGTGCTTGTTTGAAATAAATTGCTCAAGAATTTCCTTACATTTTGGCTTGGGTCATTTTTTCTGAAGGCAAGAAGAGCAGACTCGGAAATATTCTTTCCCAGGAGTTACTGATGTTCTAGTTGTTGGTGTTCGAAAGAATGGACTAATTTTCCAGTATTATCTGAATTGGAGCCATTGTCAAGTGTCCCCCTTTTGATATTCTGCATAAGTGTAGACTCAAAACCTTCGTTAAATGCCCCTACTTTTACCTACATTTTTAACCAAAATACCTCACATTACATTTCCTCTTTACCTTTAGTTTTACCACATTTTGTGAAGCTTATGTTGCTGCTTTTAGACTTGAGTGGAAATATAGGTATTGTCATGTCAATTATGCTAACCCTGCGTTTGATGCAAGTGTTCAGAGTAGTTAATAATCCTGCATGAATAATGTTAAGCTTGCTGTACTTAAAGCATATCGTAACTTCATGGTGTCGAGTACGCATTAAATGTACGGCTTGTTCAAATAAAAGGATAGGCTGTCGTTTTACTACATTTAATAGTTGATCTGAAGTAAGAAATTACATCATGGAGTTCAAATATGCCCGTTCTGTAGTTCGTTCCTTAACACATAGCATTCCCGTTCTTAAGCAGCAGTGTGATGCGGGCTGCTGTTTTGTGCAGAGTGCTGTGGTTTGGTGCAGTGTGATGAAGGGGCCTGCAGTGTACTGGTAGAAAGAAGTGTTCTGCACTGCAATGAAGTGAACTACTGTGTGCTCAGTAATACAACGGAGTGAGCTGCAGTGGAGTGCAGCGTGGCCCAAGCACTGTCTGGTGTTGACATCCTGGTCTGTCCATCACATTGGAGGCTAGCCATGGGCTGTATCTTCGTTCCCGCCTTCAGAGATGAGCTTGTAACCGAGTTTATTAACTGACCTACCGCAAAAATGGTATGTTTATCTTTGAAGCCGGGAACGAAGATACTTACATACCACAGTTTAAGTTTAATATACACTAGCCAGGAATGTCCACAATTACATATACTGAGAAGAAGGCATAGACGAACCGCGCCTCCACCCAACAATAATTCTAGAAAATAATGTGAAATGCATTAAATAGAACTGGGCACTTGAGCAGGCGAAGTTCACGTACGCCTTCCAAATGCCTACATTGACGTGACACCGTCAGGAAGTGCTTCCTTTCACTGAACACATACTGCATTCTGGGAGTTGTAGTTTCACTTCTACCGGTAAACTCAAGAATCTAATCGCTCCCGAAGGTGCCACACATGATTGAGCTGCTGGCATCTTTGCGCCCCGACACATGACCCATTCACGCACCAGAGCAAGGCCTGACACCCATTCTAATACACGTTGATGTTATCGAGCAACATAAGGTTGTGAGCAGTCTCACTGTAAACGTGACGTGTACATATTTTATACATGAGGTAACACTGTACAGAAAGATACTGGACGTATACTTGATAAGTTAAATGTTTAAAAAGAGGGAGGGGGTTAAAAGACAAAAAATAAATGCACATTACTTTCAATTGGGATGGGGGCTTTAGGAGGGAACCATGACTAGTTAGGAATTAATATAATGCATGGTAGATGCACGAATCACATAGCACGAATCACATAACACGCAGGTGCGCATAGCCATACAAGTATCCATGGGGAAAGGTCCACACCTCACTACTTACTCATATACGACGTGCAATTCTATACGTAGGGAAATATATAAAACAGCAGCAGAAAAGTGTGCCAGAATATGACAGATGTCCCACTCATGAGACATATAAAGCCCCAGTATCTGAGCAATATACTACTGAAGGCAGCCTAAAAAACCTCCTATCGCAACACCATAGTCCTGCTTGCCCCTCTCGTAGATCTTTTACATGCACTGACGCAGGTGTGGCCGTGTATGAATTCCTGGGAACTTAGCTACCAATAGACGATAGCACCGAACATAGGTGCCAACTCCAGATCCGGTACTCGCTAAAACACGTATGAACAATTAAATTGCATTCCTTGCTATCAAACACTTCTTTTAATCCTTACCCGCATTACAGTAGAGGCAGCAAGCAAAAAACAAGATGTTTCTGTAGCGGAAGGAACGAAACTGAAACCTAGGAGCCGCGCGACGTGAGCTGTCTATAGATATAGATAGAAGCTCACGCGCGCGACCCAATCCCAAGGCGCGCGTCGGAATCCGACTTTGCCATGCGTCTCAATGTGCGCGTGGCCAGCTCCTGTCGCCCCTTGTTTGTCGGCTGAGCCAAACAGTTAACTTCTTTCAAGGGTGGAGCACAGCAAGCAGGCCCCTGCTAAAATCCATCTTTAATGAGCCTCGACAAAGGATTTGTGTAGTTTTCCACAACTTGTGATGTCTCGGACGCAGGAAGGGCTGGAGGGTGCCACTCCTCGCAGACAAGATCGGCGAGGGTGAGAGTCAGGAGACCCCGTCCTCACATGCGAGCTCCACACGCTCCCGCTCGGCCGCCTACCATGACTCTCCCAAAGGAAACCCTGCAGCCGGCCCTGGCCTACGAGGTTCGCGGCATGTCAGGCCTGCCCAAGAAGCCCAGCGACGCGGACCTGAAACGCGCCCCGGGGGAGCTGGAGCCGGCCCGCAGGCCCACGGGCCGGCTGGTCATGCACAGCATGGTCATGTTCGGCCGGGAGTTCTGCTACGCAGTGGAGGCCTCGTACGTCATGCCGGTGCTGCTGAGCGTGGGCCTGCCGCGCAGCCTCTACAGCCTGGTCTGGTTCATCAGCCCCGTGCTGGGCTTCGTGCTGCAGCCCGTGGCGGGCTCCGCCAGCGACCACTGCCGCTCCCCGTGGGGCCACCGGCGGCCCTACATTCTCGCCCTGGGGATGATGATGGTGCTCGGAACGGCCCTGTACCTCAACGGCGACACCGTGGTGTCAGGTGAGCAGACTCCTCTGGCGCAGGCCACACCGGAAAGCGTAGCCTCGTTTCCATGAGTCTCAGTCCAAAATTAATATGGGCGGCATTACTGCCCGTTGTGGATTAAAGGGAGGCAAGGTTAACTCGCGGTTATTGTGCGCGTGACACCTGCAGACCCTCTGCCACAGTTTCATTCCGAGCGCATTCTCCATGTTGTCACTGGTATGACGCACCGTTACCCAGTCCGGGACTAGCTCTTTTCAAGTTTAGCCCGCGCCATTACATGCAATAAGAACAAGCACGGAATAGAAACCTGTGGTGCACAGGGGAGCTGACGTGGGAATCGAAACCAGTGGTGCGCGCGCACCAGAGGAGCGGGGGCAAGGGAGCGCGAAGACACGCCGAGATGAGGTAGGGGATGTGTGTATGTAAGCCCAGGGGGTTCTGTGTGTATGTGTGTGCGTGCACGGGGGCAGGGGGGGGGGGTTCTGTGAGTGTGTGTATGCGCGGCAGGGGGGGGGTGGGGGTCTGTATGTGTGTTGGGCATGTGTTGTGAACAGCCTGCCGGAATCGGAGCGCGTGTTCACGCGTGCGACCCGATCCCGGCAGGCTGCTGCGTGCGCGTGCCAGTCTCTTGTCCTCTCCTGTTTAGTCCTTGAAAGCCGGAATGATTACATTAGTCTCGCTTTGCGACAGCAGGCCTTTGGCCTGCAATCGCAGGGCGAGACCTAAAAAAGGAGAGGGAAAAAAATCATATTTTTTTTTTAAAAAGATGAGTCTTTAAAAGGACTTTTAAATTGCCTCCGAAGATTTAGTTCAAAATGGTAGGAAAGAGAGTTCCAAAGTTTGGGAGCCGGACAGGAAAGGGCCATTCCTCCAGCTTTAAGTTTACTTATTCTTGGGATACACAAAAGATTTTGGTGGGTGGATCGTAATTTTCTGCAAGGTTCACACTTTTTAATCTTGTCTTAAATTTAACTCCGGCCGTCATTTGCAGTGCCCTAAAGGTGAATAGTTTTATTCTTTGGCTGATAGGAAGCCAGTGACGTATTTTTAACCCCTTTCGGGTTGAGTTGGGTCGTGGAATGTTCAGGACAAGGCAAGCTGCGGCCTTCCGAACCCGCTATAGTCTGTTTACAAACTCTGAGGGACCCCAAGTAACAGGACATTTGCATAATCTAGCTTAGATGTGATTAAAGCATGAGTGATGCACTTTCGTGTATTGTCATTTAAAAACATTTCTAAGTGATTTCAGTAAGGCAAAAGAAATACCGGCAGAGGCATATGGCTCAAGAAAGAGCGAGGTGTCTATTTTAACCCCCAGTTTTTTTGCCATGGAAGCAGGGGCTGGGGGGTTTCCCAATTCTGATGGCCAGATTCTCGTTGTATCAAGCAGGGAGGTTGAGCCAAACATCAAGATCTCGGATGTGTCCAAGTTCAGGTAGAGGTAGCTCTTACGCATCCATTCTGTCACTGCCAAAGCACAGCCCTGGGAGTTGGCTGTAACAGAATTGTCCAAGTTATTAAAGGCAAACATCAGTTGGGTATCATCCGCATATGACATGACATTAAAGCCCCAGGCCTGTGGAAAGCAGCGAGGTGGACCTTGTAGATGTTAAACAAAGTAGGGGTGAGCGCCGAGCCCTGCAGTACGCACAGCTAACCTCCTTTCATTCTGAGGTGTAGGGGATTAACTTGCTTACAGCCTGAAAGGAAGGATTTTATCCAGCTCCAGATGGTGCAAGCTATGCCAATTTTATTCAGTTGCTTCAATAAGATTTCATGGGAAACCGTATCAAAAGCGGACTAACGTCGTTTTTGTCTGAGGTCAAGCTCGGTTTTAATGAAGTCTCTCACTTCCAGAAGAGCTGATTCTGTGCTGAAACCGGCTCAAAAAATTGGACTGGGAGGGGTGCAGACATATAAATTTGGCAATTAACCAAAGATTCTAACATCTTCCCCATCATGGGGAGTAAGGAGATGGGTTAATAGCTCGGTTTAAGGTGTATAAATTGGCTTTTATCGGCAAAGGGAGCACCATTACCTTTTTCCAATTCATAGGTATCGTTCCAGTTTCTAGGGAAAGATTAAACATAAAGTTAATCTGTAGATTGAGAGAATGAATTGCATATTTGATTATATTAGGGGACAGACATCTAGTAGGGAGCCAGATCTGTTTTTTTGTTTATAAACCTTTCAGAATCCTTCAGAGAGATCCTGTCAAAAGTGGTTAGGTGTGACAGGATGCTTTGAGGTTTGGGAAGACACCTGGGAGGGGGACAGTATTTTGATTGTCTCTGAATAAGGAGTAAATCTTACAAACTTTGTCATGGAAAAAGTAAGACAGGTTATCGGCAAATTCATAAAAAGAGGGAATTGATTGTTTAACTGATTTAGGATTCACAAAGGAATCTACAATTTCAAATATGGTTCTATCTACATTGTCTGCTTCCTCAATCTGTTCAACAAAAATGCATGCTTTTAGCACTTCTAAATCAATTTATTTTCGGGACAAGTATTACTCTTTGTTCGACAATCCACCATCGCTCTTCTGTCATCACGAGGCAACACCCCAACAACCTTCTATAAGCAACATGAACTTGGGCTCTTCAGATGCAATGTGACCTTGGCTCTTGATAGAAATTCAACTACCATCCTTGATTTAATTGCTTAGCACACTGCAGCCACCTTCATACCGCCTTTGCACTTGTTTTCTGACGCCTTCCTTCCCAGGCAAACAAGCAGGGTCGATGGATGCCAACCTATCCATTATCTATTCAACATGGTGCCTTGAACACAAAGCCATCAACAAATCAAATGGTGAAACACCACTGTGGCCATTGGAATTGGTATTTATTGGCCACAACATAAAACTCATCACATTCTTCCAGGAGAGAAACTCATGACACAAGGTACTATTTGACTCCCATTGTCGCGAACACGTTTGTTGAAAAAACGTTCCCTTCTACATACATCCTGCAAGAATTGGATGACCACATGACTGTTCACTGTACTTACAAACCTTACTTCAGGCCACTTCAATAAATGTTCTATTAAAACTAGAGCATACTTGGATGTTTTCTAAACAAACTCTATGAACCTGAAATATCAAAGGCCAGTTTGTTCCATAGAATCACTGGTACTTCCACAGGAGTTACAAGTAATTGATGTGTCACTGAGAACTTAACACTTCAAATACATATACCACAGTCTCTGACATTACAGTCCACAACCTTATCCACACCAGGCCACTAGAATTCCTCATGTTTTCTCCATTTCATTGCGTAAATACCCATATGTCCTTCATGTGCTTATTATAGCATCTTTCTTCTTAAACTAAGAGGTACCTCCAGCTGTTGAATCTGCCATAACAACCCCTGTTCACATGTCAACTCTTAAGAAATTGCAAATATGACGTGAATTTAGATTTCACAACTCTCCCACTTGGCATCACGCTCACTGCCCAATTACTCACTTGGAAAAGCACCACCTCCCTTTCTTTAGCACTCTTCCACTTTTCTTCACCTAACGCTTCCTTAAAAACCCCAGAAAAACAATTGGTCGCCCAAAGGATTCACTGTCATAGGTTTTGCTCACCACTACAGTCAATGTCATTCATTGGTAAACGAGACAGAGAATCTGCAAAAAAAAAAGATTCTTACAAAAATCCCCTTGCAAATGATACTGCCATTTTGCTATCCTTGTGTGGCTCATCCCTAACCTTTGGTTGTAAATAGGTCCACCAATGGTTTGTGATCCGTGCATATGATGAAATGCACACCCCAGACGTACGTTTTAAAACGCTGCGCGTTTTCATTAGTAGTATAGGAAACACAAGCACCTCCAAGTGCCTTAGAGGCAAAAGCCACCACTTTCCCACCTACCATCGCTTCTATTTTGCATCAAGGCAGCATGTATAGCCTGGGTGCTTCGATTCTTTGCGTCAATTCTCTTGAGCGGTGTCAAGTGTACGATATCTGCAAGCATTCTTTGACAAGCTGACTAACTCTCATCATTCCGATCATATTTTTACCTTTCGGAAGAAATGTTCTTAAAGAAAATTTCTTTACTGAAAAATGTAGAAGGAATTTAGAATATAATTCATTTAGCCCCAAGAATGACCTAAGTTGTTCTTTATCCACTAAGACAGGAGCCTCATCAATCGCCCTCAAAATGTTTGTTTTGGATTCCAACGCTTCTGGTGCCCTAAATAATCCACCCCATCTTTATTGCACTTGCACTTGTTAAAATGCTGGGTCACCAACAAATGCCCAGATGTTTAGCACACGCAAAAACCTTGAGTCCTGTTCAGTTTTGTTTGCAAATGTGGTGTTACTGCACAGCCGAGGCAGATAGTAAGATTTGTAGACTTTAATCTAACCCTGGGCAAAGCACTACGCTACGCTCGCGTAGTTTGCGCAACTTCGCACTACGTGAACTGCACGTAGCACGGTGCAAACAGGCGTAGCATAGTGCAGCACTCATTTTTTGCTTGCTCGCGGTCCTCAACGTCAAGTTAGCGACCGCGAGCAAGCAAAATGACATTCCGGCGTGACTTTTTCCTCGTTCGCGATCAGCAACATCAAGTTGGCGGTCGCGACTGTGGAAAATAAACCTCCCGGCGAGATTCTCAACGCGGGGAGGTCAGGTTTCTCATTGCGAGTGGTCGCGTATGCTTGCGACCGCTCGTGATGAGAAACTACCAGTCCGCGTTGAGAAAGCTGCCGCTCGAGTAAAAATCTACTTGAGTGGCAGTAAAAGACAGCTCGCACTGTGCAAGATGCCGTTTTCAATGATTGCACAGTGCGGACAAGCATCTGGCACTACAGGGTACTACGCAGTTCACGTAGTGCTAAGCGTATCTCGCGTAGTGCGAAGTGCACTTCGCTTAGCTACGCGTAGCGCTACTTCGCGAACTACGCCCAGGGTTACTTTAATCAAGTCTCTAAGACCTGACCATAACACCTCACTGCAGGCCAAGACAACAGCCTTCCTACCAGGTGCACAACTAGACCCGAAGTCAATGGTACTCTTTTTAACGACCTCAGAAGTATGAATGGCACCAAGACCCGACCATAACAGCGCCCCGCAGGCAAAGCCAACAGCCTTCCTTGGGACATCCATGAGTGGCTGTTCTAAATTCCATGGTAAACATGAAGAAAGTGTAAAGAACAAAATACCCCCATAAAGGTACTCCACAATCTTTAAACAAGGGAAGAAGCCACTAAAAGAGGACGGAACACAGAGTTAGGAGGTAAGTGTCCCTTTTTTCAGAAAACCTACAGATGTCTCTGTCTCATCCTACAGTTTCTGAGAAAGCTGTGGACTTGATAGTAACATAACTCGTATTTGTAAAGTGCCCATTCACCCAAGGCTAACGTGCCGCTGAATAACAGATGTTTATTGTTACCCAACTCAATGGAACTCATGTTATCGACCTAAAAAGGATGAAAGGCTGAGTGGATAAGCCAGGATTTGAACCTGTGATCATGAGATCGAACATAGCCCCCTACACTGGGCACAATAGTCCACTGAGCCACTAGACCTGGCTGGATAGGGGGGGGGGGGGGGGGAGGGGAGCCCAGCTCCCTCGGCAGGCAGAGAACTGCCACCAAGCCTCTGAAAGCGGTGTACTGTCCGGAAGACAGCCTACCAGGCCGCTGTGGGTACTGACTGACATCAGGGCAATACACAGGTGTGCTTGCGGATGTGCTTGCAACGTTCACAAAAGCCACTCATTAATGTCATTACATGGCATTCTCAGAATGGCCTCCCGGTCATAATGAACAAGGCCATTTCCTCTCATCCTTTCCTCGAGCATGTAATCTGATTTATTATTACTTTAGTGGCCAAAGGCCATGTGATGTATTTTCCAGTGATGCCATTATTATGGTAATTAGTGGTTTTTATAAAACTCAAACAATCTTGCCGATTCATGCTCACACCAGGGGAAGGGCAGACCAGCCCTGGCTCTGTACCCATCCAGCACGACCAGCTGTGCTGTGGGCATCAACGTATCCGTACGGTTCTGGAAGGGAGCAGGGACCAGGAAGTAAGCAGGAGAGACGAGGTGACACAGAGGCGGACATGACATGGCAGGACGCGTGGGAGTGGGGGCAGAGAGCAGGAACAAAAGGAAGGCCTGGGGCAGAGTCATATGTCCGGTTACCTAGACCCTTGGGCCCTGCCAGAGGGAGTAGCCTGTTGTGACTACTGTTTCTCTCTTCAGTCTTTGTTGGGGTTGTGTTACATAATCGTAAGCACGGTTACATGGCGCATTCCCGACATTTGTAGGGTTCCAACGAGTTTTGGGGCTCTGGGGGGTTCTGGAATTCTCGGCCACCTGAGTCAAAGGGATGTTGGGGTGTGTGTGATTGTTTTGGGGATTGCATTGTTTTGTAATTTCACGTTTATACACCTACTGAGGCACAGAAACGCTTTATGACGAGTAGCCCGCTACTCGCTAACCCAAAATTAATGGTTATTCCACTGGTTATTACGTTTAGCCAATGTGATTATTAAGCACGTGTTCTGTGCTAGCATCCGCTTCAGGCCCGGCTCCAGGAATTTTTCTTTGGGTGGGCCAAGTGTGCATTTGGGTGAGCCACTGCGGGCTCGATTTGTCGCATAAATGTCTAGGCAGGCCGGCTTCAGGCCCCTCCTTTATCTCTTCTTAGTTTTGCACGGCCCAGTAAA
Source organism: Lissotriton vulgaris (assembly GCF_964263255.1). Classification (NCBI taxonomy): domain Eukaryota; kingdom Metazoa; phylum Chordata; class Amphibia; order Caudata; family Salamandridae; genus Lissotriton; species Lissotriton vulgaris. The sequence goes on along the minus strand of NC_141693.1, from coordinate 1,864,628,339 downwards.
ACACACTCTTTTCCAAATCTCTTTCTAAATATTATCACTCTCAAAAAGTGTTTTTCCATGTAATGAAGAGGAGGTTTCTGATGTGGGGGTATCAGGCAAGTGACACTTCTCGGGCTCCCTCTGTGCGAACCTTCAGGGAGAATCCCACTTCATTACTACCTCCACCTGACCCCGGACTCTGCAACACACTCACTCCCTTACAGGCTTGATTATCCACTACTCCTCTCCAGTGCACCTTATCTCACAGCTGACCTTGGGCCCCAGCCCCATATCAGGCACAATCGGGCTCCACTTTTATTTTTCCCTGTAAAAACATTAGTAAAATCACCTTCAAACTTAAAACATTGAATATAGCACTAAATATAATCACCACGAACTTTGAAGTATGTTCCACAGTAGCCCTTGTGACCCGACTGCTAATTTAATAAACAAAAAGAGAAATGCCATGACAGGGCCGGCTTCAGCGCTGATGCAAAAGTCTTTTTTGGGGCCGCACCAATAACCTCTTTCTCCGTAAATACCTTTACTACCACCTTCCAACAGTGCCCCTCATCCTTCCATGGCCCCCTCTATTGACCTCCTCCTCGGATTCCCTCACTGCCACATGACACAAGTGCCCCTCATCTCCCCATAGCCCCTCCCCTTATGACCTCCTCCTCTGATTCCCTCACTGCCACCCTCCACCAGTGCCCTTCATCTCTCTGTAGCCCCTCCCCCTCATGACCTCCTCCTCAGACTCCCTCACTGCCAACCTCCACCAGTGCCCCTCATCTCTCCCTAGCTCCCCCTCCACCCATGAACTCTTCCTCTTATTCCCTTACTTCCACCCTCCAACAGTGCCCCTCATTTTTACATAGCCCCTACCTCATATGCATGTCATTTGTTGGATAGCGCTACTCATATCGGTGTAGTGTGTGTCAGTACTTTACACCACACACACATTATACAGAGACCATGAATCATACAAGGATGTTAATCAGACTACAGGGAATGTCACGTAAGCCAATGAGGATTACAAGGTATAGGAATCACGTGTCATACATACTGGTGGGCAGTATAGTTTAAGAGGGTTTGGTCTGGGGAAACACAACCTTAGGATTTAAAGAGTATCCCATGGGGGTCAGCTTTACTGATAAAAATGTATATCTGCCCAAACATACTCATTTTAGCAACATTAGAATAATGAAAGACTGGGGCAGTTCTGACTATATCACAAAACAAATAAAGTGAAGTTCTAACTATACCATTCATGTTTGTATGCAGCTCTTTGATGACAGTTCATTGGTCACTGCCCTATGTTAGGATTGTAACTTCTGAACTCCAAGTAACACAAGGATCTCTGTGACAGAGGCTGTAACCCACTGAGCTATCCACATAAAACACAGTTCATCTGCATTTAAAAACTACTAACAGACAAATTATTGCTCTCCAGCAGGATCATTAATCACCAGCCTGATCTGGGCACTTTGTATTGTCTTATTGTTGTCCTGCATCGGTCTTTGAAAATGATAACAAGCATTGGCCTAGCCAATAGGTCTCGCCTTTGGGACCTTATAAGTGTTTAGTTATCCACCACAATATCCTTGGTGCAACAACATCAACTGTTGCATGGCTAAATACTTATAAGGTCCCAAAGGCAAGACCTATTGGCTATGCCAATGCTTGTTTCTTGTGCTTTGTTTTTCTAGATGAACAGTGATATGCAGAAGGACGATATTATGGCAACATGTTTATTTTTTGTGCACTTCATGTAATTAAAGAGTGTTATTGTTAAATTACTTATGTTAAACTGATATAAATATATTTTGCAACAAATATCTAACTGCTTTTTAGTGTGTTTAATTTTACAATACAAATTCTACTTTTATTCTCCACACCTGCATCCATCCTATCTATTTCATATGAAAAAGCAAAATGATATTTGAGTATTGTGGGAAGGCAAGCGTGTGACCATGTATTATAAGGAATAAAGTACACCCTAGCATACATTAATGCGATATTGCAAGTTACCTCTACAACCTTATAAAGGAACTTTGCCTTCAGCCTCATTCTTCTATATAGTCGTGGAACTTGTCTGTAACTTGCTTAATCCTTAATATGTACAGTAGGGTTATTTAAGCTATATGTAATATACCTACGTGTAGGTTTTTTCAGCCAGCTTTTTTCATTCATCAATCTGCTGTTGTGTTATTCAGATTTTTACTATGCCCACTACAGCTGTCAGCCCAATTCAGCCATAGGATAGCTTCACTGTGAACAATGCCATTTGTTCATTTGACTTGGAGCCTAAACTCACCGAAAGTAGTTCCGTTAAGTGTCAGCGACTGCTGCGCAACTAAAGTGTGCTTTCTCAGACCAAATATTTTTGCTTTCAACCAATATTATTATTTTAGACTGATGAGGGCCTGCCAACTTCCCCAACACTAGATTTCGCACAATTCTTAACAGATGCCTTGAAAATTACAGTTGAGATTAAAATTATTCTGGAAAAAAAGGTAATATTGCGACTAGGACAAAACAATTCGGAGGCAATTTCGCTATTAAAACAAACATAGGCTTATAAAACGGTAACGTCCATTTGTGATGTGATGCATCTTATACTGCGCCGACTTATTCACGCGTATGCTATAAAAAATACAGATGGGCGAACCCAAGTACTCATGGGACAAGCTGAGCCAGACCTGAGCGATGGGCATGGGGGGGTCGTTATGATGAGCTAAAAGGTAGTGCCTTCCTTCTTGGGTGCTTTTACCGTTTTAGCACACTTCTGCTCATCAGAACCTGTGAAAGTGTTTTAGGCTAATATGCTTCCGTCGCCTCTGAAAACCAGCATTTCATTTTTATTCTATTTCTTTTGTGCAGTTTTATATAGCGCCAACTGGGCCTGAAGGTATTGGAGCGCTTTTCATGAGCACTCCTAACATTAACACAAGGCCCCATTCATTTTTAAGAACAGAGCGAATAGTGATTTGCCCAAAGTCACAGGACGTTAAGCGACACCAAGACTTGAAACAGGTTACCAAGGTCCAAAGTCAGCACTTCTGGGCATAACGCCTCATCCTCCCACCATATTCTGTTAAAACTTTTTTTTTAAAACACCAAGATGGGTCTTTTAGACAGAGCTGCTAAAGGCAGTGTGTTCCTGTTGGTGTTTTTAGAGTTGCAACACAATGCAGGTTTTCCATTGCTTGTGAAGACCAGCAAGCTGGTTCAACTTTAAAAATACACCAACCCAGGCGCATAGTCTATCGGTAAAAGATGGCACTAGTCAATGTGTCAGTGTTTCTTGCCTCAAGAAGGGTCTGGGCTCGGATCGTGTTAGGTTCAAGGGTCTATGAGGACCCCGAGCCAGAGCCAAGCATCGGTCTCGAACCAATCTCGAGCTTTAAGGGGTCGTCCAACAGTATGAAAATACTGGCGCGATGGGCGCCTGATAACCAAAATTCACTTTGACTTGTTTTTATTCACTAATGAACAGACACCTATTTGGGTAAAATATGCCCCTGGGCACTTGTAAGAGTGAAACGCAGCTATGCGTGAGATCATCTGACTGGCACGAGAGACCTGCACATCACTCTGGGAGCTGAGAACGCCCCGTCAGTTTATAACAATCACTGCTCCAGCACACACATCACCACCCTGATATACTCTAAATAAAAAGCTGTGCATTCAGTGATCCCATGTGACCACGTAAGGAGTGGGATTCTAGCATGCAACAGACAACTTGGGTTTGATGCACTTTACTGTAATGTACAGTGCATTCTGAAAGTGCTTCAGTGCAGGCACAGCGCATGCATAAAGTGCTGTAATAGGTAGGGTGACCAACCGTCCATAAATTTCACGGACAGTCCGTAATTTTGGCTGTCTGTCCGTTGTCCGTGAAGGATTCTTTAACGGACGCCATTTGTCCGTAATTTTAACCGGGCACAGCTTGCCCCCACCTCCCTTCTTGACTCCGATGCTGTATGAAAGCTCAGACCCCCAGCAGCACTGGGGAGGCACAGCGGGGTGGCAACCCTCACACCTCCAGCCCTTGATGAGCTGTTAAGAGGTGCTTGAAGGTGAAAGAGGGAGGGGCTGCAGGTTCAGGAGCAGGGGGCATCCATTCACATGCAAACAGCCCTGAATGCGTCTTGTATCTGCTATTTAGAGGGGGGCTCACACATTCCATTTCTACCCAGGGCCCCAAACATCCTAGACTCGGCCAGATTACACCCCTGATTACACTGAGGCAGCACCTGCTTCTCTTCACCAAGCTTAATTACTGTCACTAATTTGTAAGCAAACCTCGGTTCTTCAAACATGCATAATGTAATACAATAAAGAAATGGCACAATCGCACCCACACTGATTAACAAAGGATGGAGGACAATCAGTTCAATCAGTTCTCTTAGAGTATCTCCTGTAAGTATTGTATATCACAGTGGGGGGTGGCATTTTGGACAGAGAGCCTGTCTTCTCGTTGTCTTGTGCAGGAGGGGGCGAGAAGCCCAAGATGATACTAGAATACTACATTCCCACCCCTGTGCCCACCCTGGTGGATCACATTCCCTCTCCTGTGATGACTCCTGCTCCTGTCCCCCCCATGTTGTGGCTCCTGTTCCACCCCCGCCTGTGATGGCTCCTGTCCCCCTCCTGTGGTGGAGCCTGTCTCCGCCCTGGGTGGCTTCTGTCCCAGTCCTGGAATGGCTCCTGCAGCGAGGGTGAAGTTCTTGATGGGCCTCTTCTCAAAAGGGCTCAGCTCAAAACTAATATGGAAAGGTGTGCTAGTAAGTGAAGGGATGTGTGAATGGCTGGATGAATTAGTGAAAGGGTGAATGGATGAATGAAAGATTGAATAAATGGATAATGAGAGAGGATAGATGGATTGATGAGTGAGGGGAAGGATGGAGAGAAAATGTAAATAGCTGGATGTATGGGTGGAAGGGTAGCTGTATGATTGATGAGGGGAAAGATGGATGAGGGGAAGGATGATGGATGGAGGGGAAGGATGGATGGATGAGGGGAAGGATAAATGGATGAGGGGAAGGATGGATGGATGGATGGAGGGGAAGGATGGATGGATGAGGGGCAGGATAAATGGATGGGATGGATGGATGGATGGGTGAGGGGAAGGATGGATGAAAGGAAGGATGGATGAGGGGAAGGATGGATGATGGGAAAGGATGGATGATGAGAGGAAGGATGGATGGATGGATGATGAGGGGAAGGATGGATGGATGGATGGATAATGGGGTGGGTGAAAGGATGAATGATGAGGGGAAGGGTGGATGGATGTATGATGAGGGGGTGGGTGAAAGGATGGATGGATGGATGATGAGGGAATGGATGGATGATGAGGGGGTGGGTGAAAGGATGGATGGATGATGAGGGTGAGGGGAAGGATGGATGGATGATGAGGGGAAGGACAGATGGATGGATGGATGATGAGGGAAAAGGATGGATGGATGATGAGGGGAAGGATGGATGGATGAAGAGGGAAAAGGATGGATGGACAATGAGGGAAAAGGATGGATGGATGATGAGGGGATGGATGGATGGATGATGAGGGGAAGGACAGATGGATGTATAGGAAGATGGATGATGGGTGGGTGAAAGGATGGATGGATGGATGGAGAGTGGGTGAAAGGATGGATGGATGGATAAGTGGGTGGGTGAAAGGATGGATGGATGATGAGTGGGTGGGTGAAAGGATGGATGGATGATGAGTGGGTGGGTGAAAGGATGGATGGATGAGTGGGTGGGTGGATGGTGGGTGGGTGAAAGGATGGATCAGTGGATTGGTGGGTGGGTGAAAGGATGGATGAGTGGGTGGTGGATGGTGGGTGGGTGGATGATGGGGGTAGGTGGATGAGTGAAACGATGGATGGATTGATGGATTGATAAGTGCAAGGGTGAATGAATGGACATATGAGTGAAAGGGTGGATGTAAGGATGGATGGATGAGTGAGTGAAAGGGAGGGTAGATGGACAAAAGGATGAATAGATGTGTGAAGGAGTGAAATGATAGATGGATGAGTGATAGGGGCAATGGATGGATTCATGAGTGGATGAGTAGATGGATGGATGGGTGGGTGGATGGAAGGATGGAAGGAAGGCTAAGTGAAAGGGTCGATGGAGAGAGAAAGGGAGGATGGATGGATGACTAAAAGAGTGGATGGGTGGAAGGATTAGTAAGTGAAAGGATGGCTGGATTGGTGAAAGGGTAAATGGGTGAATGGATGAATGGGATGAAGAGTGGATGGACAAGTGTACAGATGGATAGGGTGAAAGGGTGGATGGATGGATGGATAATGGAGGATGAGTGAAAGGATGGATGAGGGGATGGATGAAGGGATGGATGAGTGAAATGATAGATGGAAGGATAGGTTTGCAAATGGTTGAATATGTTAGGAAATGGCTGGGCTTACTTATATACTATTGCGCGACCTCTGATGTGTCCGTAAAACGTACCTATTGTCCTGAAGTTTTGTCCTGAATTTTGACCCTTTGTCCTGAATTTTTACACTCACCGTCCTGAATTTGCACCAATGCCAGTTGGTCACCCTAGTAATAGGTCCTTTGGTTCCCAGGTCATCAAGGAGTAACCAGATTTTTAGCATCAAAATCAAGGACGTTCCACAACAAAGCAGGAAGACACCTGTGCTTCGTTCAAGGGGCACAGGGTGCAGCTGGCAGCCCGGATAACCACGGAAAGCACACACAACGAAGCACCGGGCAATGACATTTAACTTTCACACAGCAGCATCTCTTAACTGAACTGCTTTCTGATTAGGGCTGACAACTAATCCTCCCCAGGAACTTATGAAAACTTGCCACCCTCGCTATTGCGTCGACCTGCTCCAAAAAAAAAGATGACGTGACATTTACTGAAATTTACTGAGACAAAATGGTGAAAAAAAACGGTTGTGAAAACGGGGAGTGTCCTTCAACACTGGAGACTCCTGGTTTACCTTTGTTCCACCTCTAAATGTAAAACCAAGCCTCATTAACATGTAAATGGTCGTTTAATGACCTGTGAAGTACGCGGGTGCGATAATCTCTAAAACTGTCTCTGTGTGTGCGCCTGGGAATGTCTCGGCCCGGGCTGATGCACACAGGAGGGTTGAATTACTTTGAGCCCAATGGCGTTGCGCGCAGCCTGCCTTCAAGCCCATGGCGCGAGGGCCAAGGCTCCAGTTTGGGTGGGCCAGGTTCATGTTTGGGTGGGCCGGGCCCACCCGCTAGAACCAGGCCTGATCCGCTTGCTCCCCGAGTTTGTGCACAGACGGACCCTGGTGCTCTGTGTGGGTGTGCAGCCACCCCTCACCAGTGTCAGGCCTGTCTCGCTTTATAACATTGTGTGTTTGGCTTCCTAATGCTTGCATACCCCGAGTGGATGTAAACGTGCTCGTATTTGGTGTGCACATGTTCCGTGTTTCCGTACTCTCCGTTAATGCGGAGGTTCTCCACGCGGAGGTGCACGTGCTCCTTGTGTGTACGTGGACGTGAGGCCCCAGTCGGCTCCGCGTATTTGTGCGCCTTTTGACGTGCACCTGCCACAGAGAACGCAGCGACCTCTGTGTGGGAATTAGTTCCCGCGCCTCTGTCAATCTTTAACGGAGGGATCTTGGGGTGTGGCCGCGTGAGCACGGCAGGCCAGTGAGTTCCTGTACCTCAGTCCTCACCAACCAGCCTGTGCCCGGGCCGCCTCCAGGGGGAAGGCTGCTGCCTGCCCTCCTACTGTGAAATAGAAATATTTGCCTATGCCTCCGAGCTAGTTAGAGTACACACTGGTTCATGTACAAGTAAACCACAATTTATTAGTTTACCCAAAACAGTTTATGTTTTCAATTTATACTCAATTTTCATTCACAAATGTGTAAGGTCATGCGGTCCATGTTCTATATATGTATTCATGGTGATATTTATTTATGGTAAAAAGTCACTTTTTGTCAAAATGTCAAATATATGTTTGGTTCACTGTATATATGTATAAAGTGTTTTTGAAATTGTATATGGCTAAGACATGAGGTTGATAGTGGTCTTAGTTCTGTTTTTTCTGAATTTCTTTTTTGTAAATTGAGTATAAATTGAAAACATAAACTGTTTTGGGTAAACTAATAAATTGTGGTTTACTTGTACATGAACCAGTGTGTACTCTAACTAGCTCGGAGGCATAGGCAAATATTTCTATTTCATATTAGTGTGGCCCTGCCTACCCTCCTTCCCATTGGGCCCAGCCACCCTTGTTTTTTCTGCCCTCCTACTGTGGCACCAGCCCTTCTCTCGTTCACATGGGCTGGTGTCTCTTCTTCCTTTCCCGGGGATTTAAGTGGGCCTGGTCCGGCCGGTACGGAGCACCGGCAGTTCTTAAAACCAGGTGATGAGACCGGTCTTTATCGGGCTCTACATTTTTTCCCTCACCCTTAGGATGAAAGAAATAAACCTTAACTCTGCAGCAGGACCACCGTTCACTGCCTCGGATGTAACTTCAGAGAGACTCATTATGGTTCTTTCACAGTTACATCATTTCAGAACTTAAGCAATATCAATATTCTATATCACAAAGCCATAGTAGTTGCTTATTTATCTTATGCAACCAACAACCATTGACAAAGCCAATAGTCCTGGCTTGTTGTAGGTGTAATGTTACTTGCAGTATTGTAAATATGGATGCAGTGACAGAAGCAGCAAAATGCCAGTCAGACAGCACACTATGCAAAACACAGATTTTCCGTTTCTGGGTTTTTTCCACTTAAAGCCCTGCCCTTCCCCATTGGGGCCGCTGTTGCTCATATTTCAATGAGAATGCAGTCCCTTCCTCATACACTGATGCTTTCACCTCTCCTCCATCCTTCGGGACTGCTGTCTCTCCCGCCTATCCTCCCAAAGACTGCTGTCTCTCCCTCCTGCCTCACACCTCTATTCTTCACAGTGCCCGCTGTCTCTCCGCTATCTGCTAATGGAGCTGTATTTTACCTCACCTTCGTCAGCCCTGAGGATGTGTTTTCTACCTTTGCTCACTTTTCTCCACCGTTGCTCCTATATGCCCTTGTTGACTCCATTTTCACCCTCTGTTGGCTGTCATGACTCCATTGAGTGTTTTCATTGGCTGTGATGCTTTCACCTCTCCTCCATCCTTCGGGACTGCTGTCTCTCCCACCTATCCTCCCAAAGACTGCTGTCTGTTCCTCCTGCCTCACACCTCTATTCTTCACAGTGCCCGCTGTCTGTCCGCTATCTGCTAATGGAGCTGTATTTTACCTCACCTTCGTCAGCCCTGAGGATGTGTTTTCTACCTTTGCTCACTTTTCTCCACCGTTGCTCCTATATGCCCTTGTTGACTCCATTTTCACCCTCTGTTGGCTGTCATGACTCCATTGAGTGTTTTCATTGGCTGTGATGCTTTCACCTCTCCTCCATCCTTCGGGACTGCTGTCTCTCCCACCTATCCTCCCAAAGACTGCTGTCTGTTCCTCCTGCCTCACACCTCTATTCTTCACAGTGCCCGCTGTCTGTCCGCTATCTGCTAATGGAGCTGTATTTTACCTCACCTTCCTCAGCCCTGAGGATGTGTTTTCTACCCTTTGCTCACTTGTCTCCACCGTTGCTGCTATATGCCCTTGTTGACTCCATTTTCACCCTCTGTTGGCTGTCATGACTCCATCGAGTGTTTTCATTGGCTGTGATGCTTTCGTTGTCTCGTGTCCCTCTTGTGACAATACCTACTGTCTGTCAAGGTTGCATGCGTGATCACTGGCTGATGGCTATTGCTTCCTAATGTGCGTTTGTTGATCACTCACTGGCTGTCATGGCTTTTTTTTGGTGCGTTTTGGCTGAGATGGTTTTGTTGTTGTGCTCTTGCAGGCTGAAATGCCTCTGTCGACTCCTGACTGGCTGTCATGCCTTGGTTTAACTCCTTTGCCTGTAATGGCAGTGAAGGCCGCCGAGCGGCAATGCCTTGGAAAGGTTCTCAGTGGCTGTAGTTTAGAAGCCAGGTAAACTATAAATCGTAGTCGAAGGACAAACTTGTTTACCTCCTGGATTTCGGCGTTGCCACTCCTCAGCGAACCTGCCAGAGTTGAAGGCCTGTCAGACAGGTTTGGGGAGTGCGCGTGCACTGCTAGGGCCTTGCATGGGAGGGCCTCAGGGGATGGGTGCCAGGTCGCCATGGGTCACACAGGCACACCCCGAACCTGTATATAAGGCTTAGGTCTTAGATCTCTGTGGATGGGACACCCCCTATAGACAGGGGCCTTGCACCAAGCAGTATTCAGCTTTATGGAAATGTTTTGCCAACATCCCTGTTGGTGCCATGTATGTGCAAAGAACGAAGCAGAGAGGCCCATCGCTGATCACGAGTGGATGCTTCTGGCACAGGCTTCGATAGCACACAATAAAACAACCATTGACAACCCCAATAAGTCTCGCCTATGCAGGAGCTATTGGCTTTACCGATGTGTTTAGCCATGCTGTAAATGTAAATGTTTTTGTACTTGTATAGCGCACAGCTACCCGCTGTGGGTTTCCCGGCGCTTGTACGAATACCGCAAGGGAACCCTTCCTGGCTTTCCCTGTGAAGTGTCCACTCCTGGGCACCCCCATGGTGCAGACCAGGCACCCCTCGCGTTGTGGGGGCCGTTGTGGAGACTAAGCAAGCTATTGCCCAGAGTTGCAGCGTGGGACCCATGATCAGAATAGGCACCGAGACGAGAATATCCGGTCAGGGGAATTAATGAGCCTGAGACCCACCAGGGCAGGAATCGAACCCTGGTCCCGGGCCAGAGCTCTGCATCAAGGTCTGCCCGCTCTAACCATTGAGCCACACTTCTCCACCAGTATTGCTGTTGTACAGCATGGCAAAATGTTAGTGGCATTAAGTGGAGTGGCAACAAGTGGAGTAGAGTGGTGAAGAGTGGAGTGGAGTGAGTGAACTGGCATAGAGTGGAGTGTTGTAGTGTGGAGTATCGTACAGGGGACCCGCATGGCCTAGAGTGAAGTAGCATAGAGTGGTGTAGAGTGGAGCGTCGTGGAGAGGAGTTGAATAGAGTGGAGGGAGTAGAGTAGAGTGGAGCAAACTGTAGCAGATTGGAGTGTCATAGTGTGGAGGCACGTTGAGTGGAATAAAGTGTCATAGAGTGGATTAGAGTGCCACAGAGTATTGTAGAGTGCGTAGAATGCCATAGATTGTCGTAGATTAGAGTGGAGTATCTAACAGTGGAGTAGAGTTGCCTTGAGTGAAGTGACAGAGTGCCTTGAGTGAAGTGACAGAGTGGACTGGTGTGTGGTGAAGTGGAGTAGGAGGAGTGGAGTAGAGTGTCGCAGAGTAGAGTGGAGTGGCTAAGAGTGGAGTATGCATGATGTGATAGCGCACTGCCATTACAGACAATATATTTTCAAATGAAATTATCATTACATTAGCACATCCAGTTTTATTGATAAAACTATACAACCCACAAATGATAATGTGTAAAAATGGCATCACTAGTGTATGGATTTGTTTAGGTCACATTAAAACATTTGTTTCCACCACATTTCAGAATTACAAAAAGTTGCTTCATTCGTGCTTTCCTAATTCTGATGTATTATGAAATATTTGCTCAGTTCATTTACAAACATTTAAGTTTTGTTACATGCTAATAAAAACGTTTCCTTCAGGGAACCTGGTAAGATTGTCGCATAAATCGGTTCACTTTGAAGTCAGAGAAAGAAAAGTAAACACCAAGCTCCCTCAGAAGACAGTGGCTGAAATTTGACCTCTGTATTTCATCACACTGTACATATGACAATGAAAGAACAAAACGTAAAGAACAAAATGTTTACAGAAAGCGAGCACTCATTGAAGAATACAGTAAACAGGTGATGCTCCACAGGAGGGTTGAAGACATGCTGGACAGCCTAAAACATATAAAGCCAGCTAACAGAAACCAAGAAAGTGCGAGTTACAAACCACAAAGCCAATGGTAAGCAATGGGTGGAATGCATTCCCAGGGAAGATGTCAGAATGCCCAGAAGCAACCAGATAGCTGCTATGTCTGGGCAACTAACTCTCCCTTGCAACCCTGAGCCTCCTGGCACTTAAGTTACCCTGCAGTCAGTCCAGCCGTGGCCTGACATTTGAGTGATCCCAACCGGCTGACATGGAGTGACTGCACTTCATCCATCTAGCCAGACTGACATGCGTGCAACACATAACCTACATATATGACAACATTTTCGAACAGGAACTCTAGAGATGTGGAAACAAATCGGGAGAATGTAGTTCCCCCATTGACCTCTATTGAAGCAGAAGCAATTTCAAGCAGGAGACAGCAAAAAGATATTTTTTGTTTAAAAAATCTGAAGTCTTCTTCCTGAATAGGGTCTATTAGCATGTATGAACCTAAGTAGCTGCCCTTACATGCACTTGATCTGGCACGTGACCCAGCCAGCCAGCGTGACATATGACTGCCTGACTGACTGACATTTTAGCTAGCACGAGATAGGACTCTGCAAAGGCCTTAGCGGTCGGCCTGACATATGAAGGGCTCTGCCCCAGCCCGCCCCAGATTTTTAGAGTCTTCAAGCAGATGGGGAGAGCCGAGATTGCTACAAGATCGGTGTTCTTTCACATGGCTGATAAAAACATTCCAGTTCACGGAGGCAGCCCCTGAGCGTGAATGCTGACAGGGAGATTAGCTGGAACTAGAAGTCCTGTGGAACCTGAAAATCAAGATTTTCCGAGATTGAGGGCCTTTTGGAGAGGAAAGTCTAGTTTTGCAAGAATTCTTTATGCTGTGCAAAGGTGGAAAACGCACCCGCGATGCACTCACGAAGGGAGGCCTAGAGTGAGGGCAGAAACTCAGAGTAGGCAGTGTCCCAGCACTCCTAGCCCAATCTCTGACTGTACCCCTACACTGCTGATACCCATCGTCTCTCGCATCCTGTACCACTAGACCAGTCTCCGCCTGTACCCCTGCACCTCTGACACCCTGGCCCACTTCCTGCTTAGGGCCCTACACGACCCATTGCCTCCACTACCGGTTGGCCATGCCTACCTGTAGAGCCGACCTGTCCGGACTAGTCCCGGGCTGTGGGCCTACACGTCACTCGATTTTTGCTTCCACTCCGTCTAGTGCAGCAGTCCCGGCTTGTACCTTTGTCGTTTCTGGACCAGTTCGTGCAACAGCCCCCGACACCCTTAAGCACAGTCCCTGTTAGTTCCATAGATGTCCCTAGTCCAGTCACTGCCTGTACGTCTAGCCACACTCCTGCCTGTAGCCCTAACATTTCTGGACCAGTCCATGGCTACAACCCCTGGTCCAGTCTCGGCCTGCACCTATGACCTGTACCCCTGAACCCAGTATTTGCCTGCGACCTTACACATTTCTCGCCTATTGCTGTCTGTACTGCTACCCAGTCTTCGCCTGTACCCCTGCATTAGTTGCCCAGATGTCATCTGTTCCCCTGATGCCCCGGCCCGGTCCCTCCCTGAGACCCTTTACACATCCCAGGTCCATCGCTGCCTGTACCTCTTCCCAATTCCTGCCTACCGCCTGCAGCCCCTATACCCGAAAGGCAGCGCCTTGAGACCCTCATGGGTGAGTAGTCCAGATATATAAACCATGAATGATTGATCCCAGCCCCTGCCTGTGGCCTCGTCCAATCGCTGCCTACACCTCTCGTCCAGACCCTCCGGGAGCCCCAGCATCTCTAGACCACTTCCTTTGTGTCCACACAAATCCCTAGACCAGCTGGTGCCTTTATTTCTCACCATGCCCCTTCCTATAGCCCAGTCCCTATCCATGGCCCTAGACGCACCTGGGCAGCTGCTCGTCCCAGGCATGCTACCTCTGCACCACTACTCTTTCTGGCCCCCCGCCTGCGCCTTCCTCCACTGGACCTGGCCCCGCCATAGACATCACAGGCTCAGTCTCTACCTGCACATGTCTGTCACCTACGGTCCTGCATTTGCCGGTAGCCCAGGGAATTTCTGCTCCACTTCCTCGCTGTGTCCCCTTTCACCCGCTGTGTCCCCTTTCACCCGTAGGAGGGAGAAGGTGTGGCGTAACAGCCTGAGCCGCCAACTTTGGAATTGAGGAACCAGGTTCGAGTCTCGGTGTCGGCTCAACATCCTGTGCTCCTGGGCAAAACACCTAATCTCTTCGTGCCTACAAAGAATAAAACGAGTATGTCCTTGTGTAAAGTAACTGGTGCTCGTGAAGCGCTCAATACCCATCGGGTCGAGTCAGCGCTATATGGAATAGCGGAACAAAAAAACCCTCAGTTTGCCTCTAGCCTCTGACTCGTTCGGCCCAGTCTCCGTCTGACGCAGCCGACACTCCCAACCGTACCCCTGAAGGCCTTTTCACCCACCGACCCTGGTTGTTACCCTTCCTGTGACCCTTGGCCTTTCCTGCTGCCTGTCCCTCCGCCAGGCGCTCTCCCTTCCTCCGGCTGAAACCCTGGCGCTTGCCTGCAGCTCACCAGGGGCCCCGTGCAGCACGGGCCCGTCACCGAGCTGGGGTGTTTTTTTTTCGTGTGGATGTGTACACTCGACGGGCCCTGCCCGCTCCAGTGCCTTGCGTCATGCTCTCAGAGCCGCGGGTGCCGCCACAGCCCGCCATTGTGCGCGGATCAGCTCGAGATGGGCCTCCTGCCAGCTCACGCGCTCCCCCGTCCCAGCAGAAATATCTGAGCTCACGTGAGTACATCAAGTACCAGAGGCTCAGGGCTGCCCCAGGGCTGCGAGAGGGAAACTTCGCTTTCTCTCATCATACAAGCGATGCTGGTGGCGTCTTCAGCCCTACGTCAAATATAAGGCCTCCTCTCACCTCAGAAACAGGCAGATCTCTAGGCCTCTCACTTCTAAGAGCTCTTGCTGATTCCCCAGATAAATGGAGTGTCAGCGTCCAGGCAGCGTTCTAGACGCCCTTGTGCCCTTTAGCAGTGGCGTCACTAGGGGGGTGCGGGGGGTGCGGACCGCACCGGGTGACACCATAACACGGGGTGACACCGTGACACCTCCGTGAGGCCAGTTTCGTCTGAACCACGGACGTGTGTGCGCTGCAAAAGCGTGCGCCACTGGCGACACCTGCAGTGCCCCTGCTGCTCAGAGAGATATGTTGCTGCCAGTGCCAGCAGCTGCTCTTCAGAGAAATAGCTGATCAAGTCATGACTCAGACTGCTCTTACCTCGTGGCTGTGAGAGAGAGCCAGCAGCGCTAGGTCCTAGGTGGCTACAATGTAAAAATCATTGTGCTGGCTCCAGGCTGGCGCTGCAATTTCCTGCCGCCGTGGCTTAAGTTAAGTTTACACAGACATTTAAGACTGCCAATTAATTACGGGGGGGACGGGTTTGGGGGGGGAGGGGGGGCTTGTTGCACGTCCGGAGGAAGTAGTGAGCACACTGAGCAGAAACGGCCTTGGCGGGGGACTCAAATCGAATCAGGCAGTCCTTGCCATGGCGTGCTGCACTGCTGCACAGACAGTTTTTGTTCTCACCTCGCGTAGGTGACTTGTGTCCTGAATTAGTGATCTGACTCGTCACCCGCGGCCCGTCCGCCGCCAAAGTCAGTGTGGTGCCTCAACAGGCAGTGAGTGCAGCAGAACCGAGGCCATGATAAAATGCAAGGCCTGCTCCAGACCTTGGTTGGCTCGAGGCCTGGACCACTGCTCACGGTGCAGGGAGGGGGAGTACCGTGACGGCGCTGCAGTGTTCCACAAGTAAGTGTGTCACACGGACTACCTATTAAGTTAGTACCGGTTGGATGTTTCAGACAATAGTTCAAAGTTAAAGTTGCCTGTATTACGTTCTCACTCCCCCCTTGGTATTGAAAGACACAAGCTCCTGTTCATCAGGTGCGTGCTCACAAATATCAGTAGCTCACTATTGTAATTAGCGATTAACTAATGTACATTCCTAAAGCATAACCTACTTCTTTAGGTTATTTTTTAATTCTAGCGCTTTGTAACTGTACCCATCCATCTAATTACATAAATGTTCTCGGTATATAAAAATGTACATAAATAAATAAAACGTATATTTCCAAACTCCCTCCTTCTTCCCGTCAACCCCCGTACCAAACACTCCATTTCTGGGACAAACCTGCAAACTTTCAACATCTCAGCAGTGTTCTGACTTCAGAGCAACGGGGGATTTCCGGACATTTACACCCGAATCATAGCACAGTGAGCGAGGGTCTCTAGGCACTGCTGGAACTAAGTCAGGGCACAGGAAGCTAGCTAGGCTTCTAGGCAGGCGCACTGTTAAAACCGAGCTCGGCTACAAGAATAATAGAAACAGAGAAAGCTAAGAGAAACAATCACAGGCAGGGGTGTATCTGCAGTGGTCCGATTCTCGCCTCATTCCTTAAGGCACAAGAGCACTTTAACTTTTTTCATTTTTTTATTTTTTTAAGCGTGCATTGACAATGCTACAATCATTACATACATTATTAGATTAAAATAACTTCAACGCTGTTATGCAGATCTGCAGTGGAAATTTTTAAATAAAAAGATAACGTTTTATTTGATTATTGTGTTTCTCTACTTGTAACATTCAAGTTAGTAGTCGCCATATATGACTAAGCAGGGCCGGCTGTAGCCCTGTTGGCACCCGGTACAATGACATTTGACTCCCCTACGCCCCATGACTGCCTCCTCGGATTCTCTCACGAGAACATGGCAAAAGTTCCCCTCATCTCTCCAAAAGAAACCAAAAGCTTGTTTACAAAGGATTTGGTAACGTGTCTTTGCTTTTACTAATTTTCTGTCAATGGGGGCATTGAGTGCTCATCCGAGCCAAGGTGCTGGAGTCGCACACCAGTCGCATTCCCTGTCTGTTGTTTATTTGTTCCACAGAAATGGTCTTCAGACGTCAAATATCACGCATTCATAGCTGTCAGGTTTTCAGATTGCATCTGAAAACATTAGCAACGTTTAAGTGTGCTTTTTTTGTAGGAGTGCAATTCCATGGCTTTTGTGTAACATTTAATGTAAAACTTAATTGTGATTACAAACAAACAGCAACAATCTCTGTTCACAATACATATCAGAAGTATTCCCTGTTGCCGCAACATGAAGCTATAAAAGCATGTTCCACTTCATCTTTTTTTCAATGTTTCTTGCTTTCACTGAGGCACGGCTGCTCACTGGCACCAGGCTGCCACTGAATTTAAAGGAGCCTGCGCCTGTAGAGAGCATGGACTCCCATCACAAGCTAGTACGCATAGATTGTGTAACCATCTGGGTCTGCAATACACTCACATGGTGATCCAACATGCTCTGTGCAGGAGAAGTCCGAAAACATGCAACGCTCCCTTGGTAACCTGGACAGTCACGAGTGGAGGGAGGGGTCCCAGGGGCGGAAGCCGAGCAGTTCTTCAGAACTCCCTGCGAAGACTACGCTATTCACGAGCCCCCACCCCTCCTGTGAACTTTATACTAGGCCCACCCAGTGATTAAATGCCTCTCGCACACAATCAAAAGCAGCGTGGAGGCAAGTGCCATAAAAGTACGAGGCAGTCAGACACGCTACTTAAAACAAGTCTGAATTATAATGCTTGCTATCTGACCAATATACACACACTCTCTTAAGGCGCTTCCTCCTACTAAATATTTACTTTGTGTCCATGTGCCAATGTCCATCATGGGGTAAGTCGTGAGGGGGTGACACCATGAGTTACGCACTGGGTGACACCAACCCTAGTGACGCCACTGCCCTTTAGCCTGGATCTTGGCTATGGTTGGGGATTGACACTGCAAAGGTGTGGACCTGGACTTTTCGCTCTTGCGTGGTTGGGAGTCAACAAGTTGTGTTATTTTTTTTAAAGGGCGCTAATGCTGCTTTAATTTCTGGGAAATGAAAGGTGGTGCTTATGCTATAAGTTCTAAATTTGAAGATTTAGCAAAGAGGAAGTTGTAAAGGTCTTCTTTTCGAGGAAGTTATGCTTACAAGTATAGGAAGATACGTGTCCACCTTCACTGTGCTTGGCAAGGCATAAAGGGGCACATGTATGAAAATCCCGATTTGCGATTCTCAAATAGCGATTTTTTGAGAATCGCTATGAGAATTGCAAAAAGGGATGTATGTTAAAAAAAAAAAATCGCAATTTTTTAGCGATTTCTTAGTTTTCCTTATTTGCGATTAGCAAATTACGAAATCGCAATTAATGAATAATTTCCCATTCATTTCTATGGGCCTGGAGGCCCATAGGAATGAATGTGAAGTCATTCTCAATTTGAGACTCTTAATTTGAGAATCGCAAATTAAGAATAATTTCAAGGGTGCAAGGGTAAGGACACCCTGATGCACCCCTGAAATGAACATGTGTGCATATATGGCGCACATGTATGTGCGCCATATGGCACCATCACAAATGCCAAAAAGTGCATTTGTGAAAGAAATTGCAAATTAGCACCAACTTGAAGTTGGTGGTAATTTGCGAGTTCTTAAGGAGAAATCGCAAAAAATGAATGCTTGTTGCATAGCATTTAAGGAATGCTTACGCAAAATAAGGAATTTCCTTAATTTTGCGATGCGATTTCCCTACTACATACCATTTTGCGAATTTTTAGTCACAAACGCTGCTTTTTTGCGAATCGCAGCGTTTACGACAAACAATTCTGTTGATACATCTGCCAATAAGTTCATTTTGGAAGATTTTTGGTGGAAGTGGAATTTTTGGTAGGTCCGGAGGAAGGGGACGTTTCTTCAACCATGGTTTCCCAAAGTCCAGGAGTCAACAGTATGGCCGAGGGTCATTGGGAGATTATATGGTTTCCAACTAAAACGTTTTTCTTTTGCCGCAGAGGTAGATCAGGTAGGAGTCAGCTCACAAGAGGTAGAGCATTGCATCTACTGCAAGCCAAGGTAAGTATGAGGATGTAAATGGTTTTTTCCCAAGGAAAGGTGGGAGGAAGTTTGAGGATGTTCAAGGACAGCGGTCCTTGAACATCCTCAAGTTTTGTAAACAATAATTATGTGTTAAAGTTTGCAAAGAACCTTTTCAGCTGAAGGTATCAGAAATGCTAGTTTTAAAGCAGGGTCGCTTGGTGGATTCAGAAGTGGAGCAAACGCTACAGAAAGGTGCAACTGTTCAGGTCTCGGAAGCTCTGAAGATGTTTGCAAGTTTCCTCTTTCTGGTGGAGAGAGATGGCAAGGGTTTACAATTAGATTCTAGATTATCAGCATTTAAAAAATAGAGGAATGCCATCTGCTAAGGGACATTCGTCGAGAGAGAGAGACCAGCTCATGAAGGTAGACCTAAAGAATGCATACTTTTTGGTACCTGTGGCAAGAGGTTTTTCCAGTGCAGATAGGCAGGACGTCTTTATCACTTCGTGTGTCTCTTGTTCCACCTTGCTTCACCAGCATTGTGCTTTACAAAGGTGATGAGGCCAGTGGCAGCCTGGCTTGAGAGAGGAGTGAGGTTGATTATATATCTTGACAATTTTATGATCATGTCTCAGAATTGTGTTGAGTTGAAAGGTCAATTGAGGATAACTTTAGATCTCCTGGGAAGTCTAGGTTTCATGACAAACAACAAGAAATCAATATTGGAGCTTAGCAGGCAGTTAGAGTTTCTGGAGTTACAGGTAGATACATTAAGGCTAATGTTATCTCAAAGCAGAGAGGTAAAAATGATCAAGCAGAGGTTCTGCATTTGTTGGGACAGGGATATTAGAAATGTATTTATGCGTCTTTTTGTATATGATGAACCTAGCCAAAAGGCAGCAGAGCTTAAATACAAGGACAAAGTTGAAAGATTTTACACAATATAATTTAAATCTTTGAGCATGGCACCTTGTTAGATACTGCTGTACGAGGGGATCAAAGTCCACATACCTTTCGTGTACTGCTGTACGAGGGGGCATAGGCCCAAGTTCCTTTCATATACTGCTTTAGAAGTGGACTTACATCCATGTATATTTCATATTCTGCTGTGAAAAGATCTATGCCCAAGTATCTTTAGTATACTGCTGCATGAGGGAACCTATGCCCAACTACCATTCATATATTGTACGAAGACCCGAAGCCCAAGTAGCCTTCATGTACTGCTTTATGAGGGGACCTATGCCCAAGTTCCTTTAGCATACTGCTGTATGAAGGGAACTATGCTCAACTACATTTCATATATTGCTGTACGAAAGACCCCGCGCCCAAGTCGTTTTTGTATACTGCTGTAAGAGGGCACCTATGCCCAAGTACTTTTCGTAAATTGAAGTGCGACGGGATCTCAGCCCAAGTCCTTTTCATATACTGCTGTATGAAGGGACCTATGCAAAGTCTCTTTCTTATACTGCTGTACGAAGAGATTTAAGCCTAAATAACTTTTTGTAAACTACTTTTGTATACTAACGATTTTTGGAACATAAAGACACGGTTCATTGTTTCCCTAAAGCTCTGACCCTGCTGGGAAGATCTAAACACCAATTAGTGGTTCGACTCTCTTTATGAAATGAATCAAGCACATTCAGAGCAATGCTAAAAAAATAAATCAATCGTTTGATGCCGAAGATAGATCATGGTGACAACAGTGATTCATTTCTTGTATTTAGGACAAGGGCGTAGCAAGTGTTGTGGCACAGGCCCAGCTGAAGACCAAATATAGCTAGTTTTTATTCCCAAACCAGAGAGTGGGACCCAAGACACTTTTGATGTTTAAGATTGGTAAACTCCACACTTTGGTAACCTATCCCCTACCCACTAATTACATTTTCAAGATCCCAATACTCGGAGCAGAGTAGGAAAAACAGTGCCCGGACAGCGACATCTGAGATGGGCCACCAGAGGCCTGAGATTACTAGAGCCCCTTTTAAAAGGTTGTAAAGGCTTCAGTCGTTCAAAGTTCTTCTCAGCACCAGGAGAGCATTTTCAAAGCATTTCGAGATAATTTCCACTCTTATCGGACCCAGTCAAGCTGAAAATGTTTGCAGATTTTTTTATGCAGGTTTACCTTTCCCTATGCCCAATGACAAATGTTTAATGGTTTTTCTATGATTTTTTCCTTTTCCCAAAGCTTTTCCGTGTAAAGTTCCATAAGGGAAGGGCACTATGGGACTCATGAGATTCCCTTTAAACCCCCCTGTGCCAGCAGATTATAACAATTGGCGTCATCAAATTATAAGAATTTGAGATCTTTGGTGCTCCACTTGGTTAAGATTTTGGCTGCTGATAAAGCAAATAGGCAAGATGAGGAATTACCAGATGAACTGAACCAAAATAAACTGATTTCCCCAGTCAGTCCTAATTTCTCAGTGAACTCTAATGTTTCATCTCAGAATCCCAATTAATTCCGCACCCCAAGTTTAGCAGGATCCCAAGTATCATTTTCTCCAAGGGTGTGGAATTAACATTCCAACCTCTGAGGCCTATAGTACTTATTAACAGTGGCCCAGTATTAAAGCATGATAATACCGCACATTATATTACCCATACCCGGTGGTATTACTCAGCGCCTGGGGCGTCTATATGAGTTTGGACACCTGGAATGCAGATTCACATGCAGAAATCAGTGTTAAAACACTGTTTCCCACTAATTCTGAATTCTGCTGTTTACCAAGAAATACCAGGACGCTTGTGGTCGTATTTTGGTAGAAAACGAGACTGTGGGCCCGTTCGGGATGGGGCCTTAACCAGGCCCTCAGGAATTATGCAGCATAATGCGGCATATTTTTCACAGTATTCATTATTTTCTCATTTTGATACATGGTAATACTGTATGGGCAAAGATTTCACTGCATTTGTACCAGTTTACCAGTTTAACAACCAAATACAGAAATAAGCAACTGAAAGATGACCAAATAACCTTTGCGAAGGGCCTTCCACTGTGCGCGAACACGTTGCAATGTTTTTAATAACTTTAGATCCGTTTGTGTAAGAACAATTAAAAAAAAAAACAACAGATTATGCAGCAGGTGATGGATTCTGTGGCAAAATCTTAATTATGCAAAAAAGCAGTAACCTCAAGATAGCATAATTGCAGTGGCCACGCCCTTAACTGTTTGGTGCAAGGTATGTGCTATGTAGGATGATATTGTTTGTATTTACCAAGCATACATGCATCACAAATTATCTGATGAGTCCCAAATTCCAGACCTTAGTTACCATCGATGCAGTGGCGAGGGCTGAGGTGGGAGTTAGCGAGCCGGAGGTCTACCAACGTGCTGCCAGGCCACAGTGACCGTCCGCTCTCTCTACCGGGGGCAGGGCGACCATCATTCAACGGGGGGGATGGAAAATCCCTGCCTGTTGATCTGTTTATTTTTTTTTGTATTGAGGAAAAACTCCCTCTTTGGAAGTTTATTTCCTCTATACCAAAAAGTTGCAGAGTGGGCGCTTTAAACATGTCTGCCGCTTGACAAACCTTCAGCGCTGTGAAACAGGGCCGGACTGGGAACCCAAAGCAGACGTGGCAATTTTGTTGGAGTTGTGGGGGTTACAAGTGTGAAACACTGCTGCTTTTAGTACTGGGGCTGACATTGTAGCACTGCTGCATAACTGGCCCTCAGTAAGAAAACTGTCCGCCACCGCTGTAATACCGGCTCCCACCCTTCCAGCCTCCTGGGGAAATGCCCGCTACGGCTAGACCAGTCCTGCTGTGAAGGGATCTGTTGCAGCAGCAAATCCCTTCACAGCACAGGGCAGCTCCTTTCACAGCACAGAGATCTCCGCCAGGCAGCCAGGGATCTCTCAATATACCCGAAACATTCTCCGACGCCTTAGCGGCCCAGCGGGTCATGCTCCAGGGTGTAAAGGACCCTCTCTGTGTGGTGGGTACAGTACCCTGAAGTGATGCTAAGGCAAAAGAGTCTTCCTCCCTGCAACCAGAGGGCGAGAGGACTGGGTTGGGCAGATGACCACCTTACTCCTGCCCACTGCAACCTGTGCTGAGCCCTGCGAGGGCGAAGGAAGGGGCAGTGAGCACACAGGTCATATGCACTGAAAGGAGCTTTGGAGCCCCTGGCACAGATCAATCAGACCTTATCTCAAACCAGGCCTTGTTCCTCCATCATAACAGCCACTGCACAGACCAGCTAGCTGCTCCCCCCCACTCCTGCTCCTGTCCTTGGGCTGAAACGCAGGCATTTGTTGCAATTCTCCAGCACGAGCAGGCCAAGTAAAAACATGAAAATGCCAAGTTTGTGACAACATTGCTTGGGGGCTCTCTACCTTTACTTCTCCTGGGAAGCAGTTGAGCACTATTACAGGGCGGGACCAGGCCTGAGCCGTTAGTGTCAGAGCTGAGCTAGAGGTGTCCCCCAAGAATACTGAGTGATGACAACATGTATAGATAGCACTACAATGTATGTTCAATTGTTCTAAACATCACATGGGCATCAACTTGTAGCTGCATGCAGTGATGCAGTAAAATACACGCTCATCATCTACATACCCTACATGCATCATTAACAGCATGCATTCTGCACCCACTATGTTTACTCCAGAGGACTGCAACCAATCAGAGCCATGCTCAGATCCATTTTTAATGCCTCCACCTCTTCTGTAACCTTCCCAGATGCTTAAAAACACGCACCTCCATGCAGGCTAAATAAGTTTCACTTCCCCGCTTTAACAAACAGAACTGGGGCGGTAGAAGCTTCCGGCTTTGTGCCACTAAAGCCTGGAATTGTCTTCCTTTTTCATTAAGGAATTCGACAGAGCTGCTGTCCTTTAGGAAAGGACTAAAAACCTGGCTTTTCAGTTATTTGACTCCCGCCCACGGAGTTTGCCACAGTTTCTTCGGTAGGTAGTGCATAGCGCCAGGACACCTCAGGGTAACAGCGTGCTCTAAAAGTCCCATTAACATTAACATTAACACCTGTTCTGTCATTGCTGAGGAAACCCTCTGCGGACCCTTCAGTGCTCGTAACTAAAGACCGAACTCCCTGCTCCCATTGCAGGCCAAGGTCTCAAATAAAACAACAGAAGCCTCACTGAATACATCAATGACCACCAACTCCTAGACACCACTCAGTCTGGTTTCAGATCTAACCTAAGCACAGAAACTGCCCTCATCACTGCCACAGATGACATCCTCATGACTCTGGACAGAGGAGACGTGGCAGGCCTCACCCTCCTGGACCTCTCTGCATCACTTGACACAGCCTGCCACCCCATCCTCATCCCATGCCCACACGACATGGGAATCCAAGGACACGCATCCCGATTGATCTGTTCCTTCCTTACTGGAAACACCCAGTCAGTAAGCCTGGCACCATACACCTCAGGTGCCCGCCATCTCATCTGCTGAGTTCTGCTAAGATCCTCCCTGAGCCCGACCCACTTCAACGCATACTTGATCCCTTTAGCCAGCACCATACACTCTCAAAATACCAGCATCCTCTTCTATTTTTACAACATGCAACAAACTCTCTCCCTCATCAACAAGACACCCTGTACTCGCATCAAGTTCAGTACCTGCATGACTGAAATCGCCCACCGGATGAGGAATAAGTGTCTAAAGCTGACCAGCGACAAGACCGAAATGATGATCTTCGAGAAGAGGACATCACTGTGGCATGCCTCTGGTGGACAACAGAGTAAGGACTGACACTGACCCCCACCACCCATGCTAGGAATCTCTGGATTATCATCAACAGCAAACTCAACATGACACGCCAAGTCAGCTCCTTCACCACCTCATGTTTCCATACCCTGAAGATGCTGAGGAAGATTTTCAAATGCCTCCCAATCAGAATCCAGAAAACCATCACATACACCATGGGCACAATCAAGCTGGACTACAGGAACACCCTTTATGCAGTTATCAACAAAAAAACTCACCAGAAGGCTCCAGACCATTCGGAATTTGTCGACCAGGATCACTCTCAACCTTCGTAGTTCCAGTTAGCAGCAAGTAATGGAGCTTGTTATTACGGGTGTTCAAGGCAATAGATATTATGGAGACATCAGAGGAGGGATAATAAGAAGGAAAAGGGGGAGGCGGAGCAGATGAAGGCTTGGGAGAAAAAGTGGAGAGAATGATGCAGTCTGCGTGAGATTACAAATACACAGGATGGCACAAGGTAAGAAAATAAGTTGCTTGGACAGAGGTGGGCAAAGCCAATTGTGTGCAAGCAAAAGATGGATGAGCCGAAAGAACAGTGGGTGTGGACGCCTGAAGAGGAGGGACAAATAGTGCATGTAGGAGCTGGTGCGACTAAGGGGCCACTGGCAGTGGAGCCCTCTCAGGCTAGAGCAGCCTAGGGGCTGATGGAAGTAGCAGAGACGAGCGGAGTACAAAACAACTCCTGGACGTTGGCCTGAAACACAGGAACAGTCTTTGGTGGCTATTCCTGCCACAAGCGAGTGAGATGACACACACGAAACCACTTTCATGAGAGAATGATGGGCATATGATGGTGGAGTGGGAGATGGAGCAAGAACAGGTGTGAGTGGAAGGTATTCAGGCAACCTGAGGGAAGATGTTGACTCGGAGTTATGGCTTCAGTGGATATCATCTGCCAGCTACAATACACGAGTTACGTGGCCTACCTACCTATCACATATCAGTCCTTTCTGTAGTGCCATGCACTCCAAGGGACAGGGTCATTTGGGAGGGGACATGGGCTTAACACTGGTGCATGCTGGGGTTTCAAAATAGAGTATTGTTTGAGACAATTCTGCCGTTCTGAGCATGAATGTTCCAAATGTGTTAGTAGTCGCCCTCTCACCCAAAGCTTTGTCATGCTTAACACAGGAGAAGAAGCAGGAATAGGACACAGTAATCACAATATGTGCCAAAGGGTGCATACTCTAGTTAACATAGACAGTTTATGTAAGTGGCTGCCATTATACCTAAACAGGGAAGCAGCCAGAAATCTAATTTGGACTGGGGTTTCAGGGAAGGATTGGGGTATCATGGGCCTAGAATGAGGAGATGAGCAGATAACTTAAGATCAGAAAGAGAGCTACCTGAAATTGTGATGGCAAAATTGGACAAAGAGTTGAGGAAAGAAACGTTAGCGGGGCCATTTTTGCAGTGGACTTAACCTGTTTTAATAATTTCACCCGTAAGGGTGGTACCTAAAAAGGAAGAAGATGAGTATTGGCTGATACATCATCTATCATCCCCGGAGGGACTGCAGTGTACGATTACATTGCAGAACAGGACACCACAGTGACATGCTTCAGTTGACAATGCTGTCAGGTTGGTGAAGTGTAGGGGAGCATGTGCAGAGTTGTCAAAAAGTGACATCAGGTCCGCCTTTCGCTTATTGCCAGTCTACCCAGCAGATTTCCCTTTGTTAGGTATGCAATTTTGGGGGAAGGAAAATATTTGTGGCTAAAGTAAGATTGTTGAGATGTGCAATTTCTTGCTTTTTTTAAAAAAACATTCAGCATTTCTCTGCAATGGGCTTTGGCATGGAGCTGTGGTCATCAATTGATCTGTCATTACTTGGATGATTTCCTGTTTGTAGGGAGGAAAAGTAAAGCAGAATGTGGCAGAATTTTGAACAGTTGACACAAGACTTGGCAGAGCCTTTAGCCTTGGAAAAAGGACATGTCTGGCATTCCTGGGCATTGAACTGGACACTGAAATGATGACAGCATGGCTTCCTAATAACAAAGTGAGAGAAATACAGGATTGTCTGGACGGCGTGACTGGAGCAAAGACGGCAGAGTTAAGGCTGCTCCAGAGTTGTTAGTTGTTAGGTTACCCGGATTTTGAGTGCAGGGTTGTGAGTGTGGGGAGAACTTTCTGCAGGTTACTAGGTCTTGGTATGTGAGGGGCACCTTTGCCACATTATAAGGTTCATAATACCATGGCTGTGAGAGCTGATTTATGTACATGGAGGATGTTTTAGGAAGATTTCAATTGAGTTTCCATCTATTTCCTGGAGAAGAACATATTGTGGCAAGTTCTATTCTTTGTTGTTGCAGCAGAGCCTAGAGCATGTGGTCAACTTCCAGCATTGTGGGGACGGAGTTTGATCTGAGGCGTCATTGGAGGAGGGCAGTGGAGCACCTGCTGTGGACACGGCCGGGCAGAAGTTGAATTGGACAATGAGGGGTTTCTGCCTGCAGGCAGGAATTACGGTTCTGGTGCATTCCAACACATGAGAAGAAGAGGATTACCTGTTCAGGGCAGACGGGGTGCATTTATCTAGATTTGGCAATGCTTTCTACATGTTGGAGATGTGTAATTTACTGGGGATACTGTGTAATAAAGTATATGGGTGCAATGGGTGTGCTGCTGGCACGCCTAAGGCGCGCCAAGGGCAAGCCCGTCTGCGCCTGGACTGCGCCGAGCGCCACGACCCCAGGTCCTCCCACCCTCGAAGATACACCATCGCTGAGTTCTACACCCTCGACGCCGCAGCAAACACTGCCACCACGGCGACCCACGCTCCACCGTAGGATCTTTCACCTGCACCCACTGCTACTGCACACACACCAGCCCACTGACACCACAGATACCACCTCACCCAAAAAAATCTACTTGCATGGCCCCTTGTCACTATGTAAGCATTCCACTGAATTATGGGACCTCATCGCCACCCTCGCACCCATCACCTTCCTCACAGACCTGGCTCAAACGCACATATGCCCCGGACACTGCACAACAATCCCCGAAGGATATAAACGGTGTGTGACATCATTTTCAATACAAATATCATTATGATTACTCAACACCTATGTGCATGCTGGCAGCCTGCAGGATAGAAACCAAGCACAGTGCTACTTCACAAGCCTCACATACCTGTTCATTGATGTTACTTATGCAAACCTCCATGTACCCTTCACCATGCACATGTAAAAAGTAGATCTCTCTCTCCCTCCATGTCTCTCGCCCTCTCCAAAAGTAACCTCACATATCATTTCCAAGAATATGTCTAGAAACAAAACATACTGTTAACTTCAAACCAAACAATGTGTTAAAATCAAACTTGAAGATTAAAACACGCTCAATGCTTTGAATCCCTCTTTAAAGGTCAGAAGTATTTAACTAGTGAGCATTCTGCAAGAGTTCCCTTGTCCCTGCATCTCAATGTACCTTTTATACCATAGTATGATATCTTGGTGACCAGCTAGGTGCACTTTCACAACCATGGAGGACACGCAAAACAGTATTTTCATTTGACTGAATATAACAAGGCAGATTCTGCACCTCGAAAGAACCATTTTAAGAAATCAAAAACATGGATGTATAAAAACCGGGAGACTTTAAACAGCAGTAAGACCGAACTATAGCTGCCTGGCAGCAAAATAACCATATAGAAAGCCCAACAAGATGATGGACTGAGTGCTGAAACATTTTAAACATTCACCCCCAGTCAGGAGATCTGGGTTAAACACATCGTTCATTTGCTCACTATGCCGCCCCAGTTTGGACCCAGCCGTATGCAAATCAGTCTTGACCCTGCTGCTCATGGGAACAGGCCAGCCTGAACTGCCAAGCCAGGTCCTCTCTGGACAGGAAACAAGCACCCTGGGACCGGTTTCGGGGTTACACCCCTCATCAGCCAGGCTAGCTTCAATCCATTGGCACAGCGAGCAAGGGACCCGCGTCTGGGCATACCCTTCCCACTTAGGGCGAACACAGCAAACACAACAAAATGATGGACGGAGTGCTGACACTTTTCAACCACTCACCCCCAGTCAAGAGACCTGGGTTGAATCCATCGTTCTTTTGCTCACTATGCCACCCCAGTTTGGACCACACAGCTGCCACACGAACACAACCAGTCTGGTGTAGAGTTTAGTGTTGCTGGCGTCCTGGTAAGATTACAAAATTGGGAAAATTGAACTTTACCTTGTTAATGGAGGCCAAAGTGAACGCCGGCTGAGAGAGAATTGCTCCCAGCACAGAAACCTTGAGATATGGTTTGAGCAGAACTTTACTTTGCTCATCAGTTCACAGGCGACACAAAACATAACATTTTATAGCTCGCTGTGTTGAGAAGAAGCCTCCTCTTGTTCTTCTAAACTAACATGGCCTTGGTCCTCCCCCGCTGCATTACTGCACTATAATGTATGACGTGTGACCCTGAAACCCCTCTCTAAAGCCCTGTGTTCATTCTTCTTATTACAGTTAAGTTGTGACACACTTGTCACTTCTAATAACAAAGTTACGCAGCCAGTCTTCTGTAACAGTTTATATCAGTTGAGTTGTGACAGTACAATATGTGTTGCCAGAGAGAGCAGACAATGGGAAAGCTTCTTGGGCAGAACAGCAACAAACAGTTTAGGAATTAAGGGGAAGTGTCACATTTCAGTTCACTTCTCATGAAGTTATGAACCTGCTCATCAAGCCAATAGCTGGTAAGGTTTATGGTTGTTTAGTTACGCTGCT
This sequence comes from Lissotriton vulgaris, assembly GCF_964263255.1. Classification (NCBI taxonomy): domain Eukaryota; kingdom Metazoa; phylum Chordata; class Amphibia; order Caudata; family Salamandridae; genus Lissotriton; species Lissotriton vulgaris. Next base: position 1,864,599,076 of record NC_141693.1, on the reverse strand, counting down.
GAAGCTCAGTGCAGGAGACGGTGAATTCACTGGTATATTACAACACATTTAATAGTAGAAAACGAGATATGGTAAACCCGGGTTGGTCTACACTTGTGGGTACATGTGAAAGGAGAAGCTTAGAGGATGCAGATAGGAGCAGCTGGACTTCAAAGTAAATAGACACATCACCCAGCTCTAAAATGGCACAACTACTCCCAGTGACCACATCACCCGGCTCTAAAAGGGTACACACTCCCAGAGACCACATCACCCAGCTCTAAAAGGGTACACACTCCCAGTGTCCACATCACCCAACTCTAAAAGGGTACACACTCCCAGTGACCACATCACCCGGCTCTAAAAGGGTACACACTCCCAGAGACCACATCACCCAGCTCTAAAAGGGTACACACTCCCAGTGTCCACATCACCCAACTCTAAAAGGGTACACACTCCCAGTGACCACATCACCCGGCTCTAAAAGGGTACACACTTCCAGTGTCCACATCACCCGGCTCTAAAAGGGTTCACACTCCCAGTGACCACATCACCCAACTCTAAAAAAGTACACACTCCCAGTGACCACATCACCTAGCTCTAAAAGGGTACACCTAGTCTCAGTGACCACATGACCAAACTCTAAAAGGGCACATCTACTCCCAGTGACCACATCACACAGCTCTAAAAGGGTACACACTCCCAGTGTCCACATCATCCAGCTCTAAAAGGGTACACACTCCCAGTGACCACATCACCCAGCTCTAAAAGGGTACACACTCCCAGTGACCACATCACCCAGCTCTAAAAGGGTACACACTCCCGGTGACCACATCACCCAGCTCTAAAAGGGTACACACTCCCAGTGACCACATCACCCAGCTCTAAAAGGGTACACCTAGTCTCAGTGACCACATGATCCAGCTCGAAAAGGGTACACTTAGTCTCAGTGACCACATAACCCAGCTCTAAAAGGGTACATTCTCCCAGTGACCACATCACTCAACACTAAAAGGGTACACCTACTCCAAGTGACCTCATCCCCCAGGACTAAAAGGGTACACCTACTCCAAGTGACCCCATCCCCCAGCTATAAAAGGGTACAACTACTCCAAGTGACCACATCACCCAGCTCTAAAAGAGTCCACCAGCTCCTAGAAGAGTCCATGGGCACCTTTGACCATAACACTGCAGCTCTTAAAGGGGCCACCGGTTTCCGGTGACCTCATCACCCCAACTCTAATAGTCTACCAGCTTCCAGTGACCTTCCAGTGACCACATCCCCCGACTCTAATAGAGTCCACCAGCTTCCAGTGACCTCACCACCCCAGCTCTAAAGGAGTCCACTGGCTCAGAGTGACTACATCCCCCAGCTCTAAAAGAGCCAATCAGCTGACTGACCACATCACCCAGCTCTAAAAGTCTGTGACTCCCAGTAACCAAAGAGTCTACCACCTTCCAGTGACCACATCACCCGGGCTCTAAAAGAGACCGAGACCCATAGGAACCAAAGAGTCCACCACCTCCCCGTGACCAGAGCACCCCGGCTCTAAAAGAGCCCAGCGGCTCCCTGTAACCTCATCACCCTAGCTCCAAAGGAGTCCACCTGCTCCCAGTGGGACAAAGGAACACATTCAAAATACTGCACACAGTCTACAAAGCCTTTCAGGGAAGAGGCCAACATTCCTGCAAAGGTGGTACCACACTATTACTTGCTGCAATCACTCAAATCAGCTTCTGCTGAAAGAAAAAACTGTGGGGTAGAACCATCATAGCAGTGGGCCTGTAACGTCTTTAGCCCATATCGAGACGGCATCCCGGCCTGCCACGCTTCAAATGAGCCATGGAGGCACGACTCTTAAGGGGTGCTCTCTGTATCCTCTAAAAACGTCCAGGTTCTACTGAGCCCCTCTAATGCACACACAGGAACTTACGCAACCATCTTTTTAAGATCTGCCTTAACAAACTTCCTAGCAGACCACCAACGCATAGAACCACCGGCTAGAGAGCTCACGACAGGCCGTACAATCATACACTCTTCAGTGCTGTGAAGGGTTTGCCAGGTGACATACCAACACCTCAATGAATAGATACTTGGGATCATTGTCCTTGAAGGGTCATGGGGCGGTCCATACTGCAGTCTCGCAAACATACCTTTCTATACCTTTCTACTGTCCGGAAGAAACGTGGTACCATTTTTTCCAGCCCACTCTGTGACCAGCCTTCGGTGACCTTCATTTGACCTGGGAAGGGTTACGCTGCCACCGGACTAATGAATGACCGAGTACATTGGCCTCGTCCAGGGCACGCAAGTCATTCCTGTCGCCCCCGCCAAGTTGAATATTATGGGTAGAGGTGAACTCGCATTGAATGGTCCTGGACCACTCTGGTCACGAAGCTGGTGTGAGTCCTGGAGATTGTAACTAACACAACAAGGGTTAACTCAGCCTGGGTATAAGATATACATCTCTGTGGACAACAGTGAGACTGACCGGGGCCTCCTGCAGCTGTGTCTTGTCATTGCCCCTTTGATGTACTATAAATAGAGCAGCCCTCAGGTCTCTTCAGATATGGCACACTGGAGGAGGCTGCAGCCCAGCTGGATGGAGACTATGCCACTGATGGCTTCTGTGGTTCAGATCTGGGGTATCTGGGGAGAAAGGCACCCACCAGCAGCATAAACATGTGCTGGGACGGCCAAGTGTAGCAGGAGCTGTCCACCCTCTGCCCCTGTGTGTGCTGCATGCAGCAGGCACCAGGTAGGTCCTCTTGTGTTATTAGCATGTGTCCTCGGGGCTGGCAGCTGGCCAGGTATGTAACGCATGGCACAGTTGGCAAGAGTGGCATGATACAACTAGTCCTCATTGCGCTGCAGGACAGTATCACACAAATACATTCATTCCCAAGCGCGTAGAATGGCAAGCAAACAAGTCTTTGCATTGTTATGGTTTAATGGGCTAGACTGCGGTGATATACTTTACCTGAGGGTAAGTCCAGAATGCGGCTGCCTGGCTACCTTGTATCTTCTCAAACATTCCCCAGTATCTAATATTCTTCTACACCTCTAATGGCTCCCGATTAGCAAGCAAGTCCAATGTAAAGCTTTATGTTATATGTATAAGGCTTTTGCGAACCTTGGCCCACTCTATCTTAGATCTTTGGTGGCACCTTACTGCCCTATTCGGCCCTCCTCTCAAGTCACCTCAATCTTTCGACAGACGCAAGGTTTGGCAAGGCCCTTCAAGGTGGTCGATCCATCTCCTGCCAAGGTCCAGGCACGCAACACCCATTGGACTCACCGGGCTTCAGTCCCCCCATCCCCCCCCCCCTCCCCCCCCCCCCCCCCCCCCGTCGTGTGTGGCAACACGGGATGAGACAAGTCCCAGGCACACACCGAGCCGCACCCGAACGTTTCACAGGTCTTTAAAAGGCCATTTGAATGTTAAAGAGGCCCTGCAGTTGTTTCACCCCTTCTAAGAGCCCCTGCAGCCCCACTCTGCCTACTGATAAAGGTTCAGCCCTACCACCCCCGGAATTTTTTCTTAGCCCCCTTCCGAAATTTGGCTCTAGTTGCGCCTCTGCCAAGGTCCCATATTGTGGAACTCTTTGCCTGTCTGGATGAGATCTTGTAACTCCTTTCTTCTGTTTGGGAAACTCCTGAAGACCTGGCTTTCCCAATTCTCTTTGTACAGCCTTTGGGGTTACTTATGTATCGAGTTTTATATAGCGGGAACTTGACCCGAAGGTATCAAAGCGCTTTAAATAATTGGCAAAGTAGCATTTACACGAGGAGCGCTGGGCTTGGGTAGCCACGCGCTTTATAAGTGTTATAATAAAATATTACAACAATGTAGCTTTAAAAAGTACAGTGCACGTGCGCTGCAACATTATACGGAAGCGCACAGAGGGCGCAGTGCTCGGTGCAGCGAGGTGGCGCGTGAAGATATCTGCGCTGATAGAACCAAAGCAGCGTTGGATGGAGAACCACTGGCCTTAGCGGGTAACAAACGGATGGCAAAGGTCTGAAGAGTCGAGAATATCCATAATGACCGCCGTGCATTGAAGGCCGAGCGATGAGAATCCTGCAGCTAGTCATAGTTTTCGATCAATAAAGCGCCATTAATGGGTAACTATTAAACAATTCTTTCGCCGCAGGTCACTCAGTCTCAGCTCCACTCAGGCGCGCCGCGGCTGCGCCTCGTGGCCGGGGAGTCGGGGACGCTCAGGGACACTGTGTTTGGATAGAAGCCGTCCCTCACAGACGGGGTCAAGAGCGCCACACGTCACCCGGCCCGCCGGAAACAGCCTCTCTGGGTTTATTAACTGGCTGCGGCCCGGGGCGGCCCCGTCGCTTCGGTGCTCTTCAGGGCTTTAAGTGGGATGCCACGGGTTCCTTCGGATCTCAGACCCGGTAGTAATTTAAAACGGACGTGGAAACGGGTCCCTTTCGGGCCCTGTACTCATGTCCATAACTCCTTACGCAAAAACACTGATCGATTGACGATTTCTGAATATTGAGTGTCAAAATTGCCGATCCTGCTTCAATATCATACTAGATCGCAAACATAGCATTGACCACACCTGATGCCAACCTGGGTACCCTCTTAAATACAGTAATGAGACTGCAAACATGCAGGTATTAAACAACACTAAGAGCATACTCAATTTAAGAAATCAAGTCTTTTGGTACTGTGTGATTGTCTATCATCCCCGAAGCCCTATCGGTTATGGGCACTGCTGAACAGCTAAAAGGCCTGTATGGACACATGAAACAGAATTTTGGATTGGTTATCCCTTTTTCCTTGTCTACTGCTTGTTGCTGGAGTGCGCAATCAAGAATATATACGTTTTTGGCCACATAGTAGAAGTGCCTTATATGTCTTGTCTTTAGCCCCGCCCCTAGCCCCGCCCACTTGCTACACTCATAGCTCGTTTTAAGAGTACCTGCACTTATTTTTTCCCATTTAAAGCACTGGTTAAGGAATCCATGTTAGGACACACCATGTCGTTCCTGGTTATATTTCACATGCTTTCCTCAATCTTCCATTCCCTTTGAGTTTTTGCTTTTTACAAGATGTTGTGTTACCGCCCGTTTTGTTTCTTACATGCATCATATGAGGCTTGTCTAGAACTTAATTTGAATTGAGTGGCATTCAGGTGTTTATAATGGGGGGTAATTGAGCTGTGGCTGAAGGCAGTGAGAATTTCAGTTCTTGTCAGTGGAAAAAGGTGATCAGAATACGTGGCCATCCATTCCTTGGCCTCTCAGCAAAGCGCACATAGCAATGTTCGCGTCTGTCAGTTGCAGTTGTGATTCTATGCAAATGTGTGGGTAGGGTGACACTTTGTGCACATTGTCGTGTATATGTTTAAGCAACGCCCTTAATTACATAGGTCCGTCCCATTCAGGAATCGCCACTTTTAAGGACCCACACTTTTTTTCATACCCCTTAAAACCCTGGTGCTCTTATGTGCACGGGCTGTCCTCATCCGTGCACGGTGGGTACTGGACCTCCTCCTTCTTCCGATGCCCTGGCGTCTTTTCAGCGCCGCCTCGTGCTGGCCCAGTAGCCCACCAAAAGCATACCCATGCTTTAGCAGTTGGCAGATGCCCGTTGGCTTGAGGTACCTGCTTCAGGGGAGGGCAGATGCCCAATGGCTGGATGCACCTTTTTCACTGGAAGGGAAGACGCCCTATTGGCTGGATGCACCTGCTTCAAGGGAGAGCAGGCGCCCAATGACGGGATGCACCTGTTTCACTGGAAGAGAAGATGCCTCATTGGCTGAATATACCTGCTTCAGTGAGGGCAGTTCGTCCCATTGGTAGGGTGCATGTGCTTTCATTGGAGGACGAGCACCTAGCTAGCTAGGCATATCTGCTTGAGCAAATGCCCCATTGGCTGGATGCATCTCCTTCATTGAAGAGAAGATACCCAATTACCTACCTGTAACGGATTCATGTGAAGCCAAGTGTCCTACTGACTGGAAACAGACGCACCTTAGGCTGACTACACCGCTCAGGTGGAGGACAGTGCCCTACAGGCTGAACGTACCTGCTTCAGTGGCGGGCAGACACTCCATAGGTTGGATACAACCGTTTCAATAGAAGTGCAGATCTATCAGTGCAAGCATGATGTACTGACACAAACAGATTCTGATTGATGGGGAAAGGCTTCCAGCCCCATCTGGTTGCACATTCAAAGGGCTAGGTGGCCTCAGCAAGCCCCGGGAGCTATATCATGGCTCCCACCTTACAACCAGTCACGGCTCCTCTGGTAGATCAGTGTCTCAGACCCAGCGTCAGTCACAGCTCCTGCACCAGATCAATGTCTCGGATCCAGAGTCTGCCACAGCTCCTGCATCAGATCACTGTCTCAGATCTAGAGTCTGTCACAGCTCCTGCATCAGATCACTGTCTCAGATCTAGAGTCTGTCACAGCTCCTGCATCGGATCACTGTCTCAGATCTAGAGTCTGTCACAGCTCCTGTATCAGATCACTGTCTCAGATCTAGAGTCTGTCACAGCTCCTGCATCAGATCACTGTCTCAGATCTAGAGTCTATCACAGCTCCTGCATCAGATCAATGTCTCAGATCCTGAGTCTGTCACAGCTCCTGCATCAGATCAATGTCTCGGATCCAGAGTCTGTCATAGATCCTGCATCGGATCACTGTCTCGGATCCAGAGTCTGTCACAGCTCCTGCATCAGGTCACTGTCTCGGATCCAGAGTCTGTCACAGCTCCTGCATCGGATCACTGTCTCAGATCTAGAGTCTGTCATAGCTCCTGCATCAGATCACTGTCTCAGATCTAGAGTCTGTCACAGCTCCTGCATCAGATCACTGTCTCAGATCTAGAGTCTGTCACAGCTCCTGCATCAGATCACTATCTCAGATCTAGAGTCGGTCACAGCTCCTGCATCAGATCACTATCTCAGATCTAGAGTCGGTCACAGCTCCTGCATCAGATCACTGTCTCAGATCTAGAGTCTGTCACAGCTCCTGCATCAGATCACTGTCTCAGATCTAGAGTCTGTCACAGCTCCTGCATCAGATCACTATCTCAGATCTAGAGTCGGTCACAGCTCCTGCATCAGATCACTATCTCAGATCTAGAGTCGGTCACAGCTCCTGCATCGGATCACTGTCTCAGATCTAGAGTCTGTCACAGCTCCTGCATCAGATCACTGTCTCAGATCCAGAGTCTGTCACAGCTCCTGCATCAGATCACTGTGTGGACCGCATGCCTGCCAGAGCCGCTCTGCCCGTCACTACTGGTAAACGCACCGTGGTTAATTAGAGAAACAGTGTTAATTGCACCAGTACAAGCAGATCTGCCTTTTCATTGTCAAGTGCCAAAGCCACACAATGTTAAATGTTATATACTTGTAAAGCGCACAGCTGCCCCAGCAAAGGGGCATCCCGGCGCTGTATACCGCTGGGGAACCCATCCTGGCTTTCCCTGTGAGATGGTCCCTACTGGGCATCCCCAAGGTGGAGCCAGGCATCCCCGGCGTTGTTGGGGCCGTTGTGGAGATTAGGCAAGCTAATGCCCAGAGTTGCCGAGAGGGACCCCAGGTTAGAGTAGGCACAGAGGCGAGAATTGTCGAGTCCGCTGACCTTGGTCTACGACCCTGCCACGTCGGGAATTGAACCCTGGTCCCGGGCCGACTTCTGCTCCCGGGTCTGCCGCCTCTAACCAGTGAGCCACACCACTCCAGAACAGCAAGAACTGTGAGCAGGGGCTGCAGTAGGTGTTTGTTGCTCCTGAAGCTGCCTAAAAGGGGTGGCATTTCTGAACGCTGTGAACCCTTTCCAGGCGGAGTAAGAGGCATTAATGTTCATTTTCGCCACATGCTGCAACCAGTAAAAGAATGAGTGCCAGGTAACTGGACCTCGAGGCCAAACTTCGAGCTGCGAGAGGTAAATAATCAGGACGTCAACGCTGACGTCTACAGATTGGGCAATACTGTCCTTCCTTGTTCAGGCATAAACAACACTGGGTGGAGATTTCCACATCCGTCCATGTGCCAGTACTCGCTGCCCATGGCCTGCTACTTCACTGGTGCCCACGGCCCAGCTACCAGTTTCCTGTCCCTGGGAGTAAACACGCATTAGGTATATTCACCGGGGTCTGTACACACGACGGGGTCCATCCAACACACAACAGGGCCCATCCAACACACGACGGGGCCCATCCAACACATGACGGGGTCCATCCAACACACAACAGGGCCCATCCAACACACGACGGGGCCCATCCAACACACGACGGGGCCCATCCAACACACGACGGGGCCCATCCAACACACGACGGGGTCCATCCAACACACGACGGGGTCCATCCAACACACGACAGGGTCCATCCACCAGTGGGCTCCGCTTCAGAGTCAGTGGCAACTTTCTCAACCTGTTACGTGGCTGACTCTGTCGTCTCAGAATTTCAAGAGCATCTGCTTATAGGCTTATCCCCATATCTGCCACACTTTGGATGTTTGTAACAGTCTTGGCGCGGTCAAGTAGTAAATATATTGCACTATAGGAAACTATTTCAGGCACCAGCCTGGAGTCCTCAGACAGATACCCCCAGCACTGTTTTCATGTTCTTCCCATCTTTACCACACGAACAGCAGTTTAATGCTGTCTTAAATTACATCATATCACTTGGCCTTTGTAGCGCACAGGCGACTATTTGTATGGCTTTGTGGCGCTGTGACTTTCCTGAAACTAGTTGTGATTAGCAGGGTGTTTATAAGTTTTAATGTATGGACAAGGGGGGCATTTGCCCAGGGACCTCACCTTTCAAGTTAGCCCCACAGAAGGTGAACTTTCTATTAGACCTCAGTCTCGTCTACTTCTCTATCACAAACTCTCTCCCGCTCTCTGCCTTCCTTTACCTCTGACTCTTGTCTCTCTCTGCCCAGTGCCATCTTAAGGATTTTGGGGTCACTGGACAGGACAGATTTCAACTGTTTTATGTGATCCTCTTTCTGACATGTTAGGATATGTGAAGTGTTGTTTGGCATCAGGGCACCCAATATCCTTAATACGACTGTCGTCACCTCACAATATCGGAAAGTAAGCATTGCCACTAATAATCAAGTTTCTGGGTATTCCTCAAGGGTAAACATCTTTCCAAAGGGAAACCCCAAGTATCGGGTGCCCAACGAATGGCATAGCCTGGTTTTCACTCATGTGGTAGTCACTCCCACAGTCAAGTGGGTGACCAACGTACTATGTGAAGGTGACCTCCGAAGACAACAAAAGATGCTAAATATTTATTCATGTTTATAAGGATTTTCTACTACAAGCCTTAATGACTGTTTCTCTCCACAAGCCTCCATGTGTCAAGACATTGCATGGAGCACCAGCTTGTCACCTTGAGCCCATTCGAGGGTACCTACAGGAGCCAGATTCGGTAAGAAGGAGGGGATCAACCAATTCAGATTGTGGTGATTCGTGAAAGGACGGAGTAATGTTCTATGGTATGCTTTCGAATGGGGAATGGAATATCTCGTCCTTGAGTACTGTCATATAATCTTCTGATGACTTCTGCCTACACTTCGTCTATCTGCGGAGCCTTCTGGATCACTTCGTGAAGCTCCTGGGACAGCTTTCCTTGCTGAAGGTGGCTTGGAAGAGGAGGAATAGAGAAGTCTTGATCATAAGCTGTGTCGCCCCTGAAAATGGTAATATTCATTCAACCTAGTCCATTTAACATGATTTCAAAACATGAAGAACATACTTACTACCAGCTTAACTTAAGTATTTTTAAAGTCTTTTAATCCTTATGAAGAAGGAACCCTTGGGTTGTGTTATACGAGTCCTCTCTCACCAACCTAGTTGGTGACATGCTTCATCATCGGGTTCCTATCATGGGTGCCGAGTGCCCCCAGGGTGTGCTTTGATGCCAGTTTTAATGCAAAGCTGTTATTTCTGGAAGTACGTGAAGCGTGAGTGATTTAAAATGGTCTCAAGGTCTCCCACCCAATATGGTACTTCTTTCAGTGGTGACCATGGACACGTTTAAAAATGTGAGGTGTATCTTTTGGGACTTCAATGGTCCTCTTATATTCCTTATTGCCTGGTGATGCCAACCTGTTTGAGGCCATTCATTACAAAGACGGAATCCGGTCATGGACAAAAGAATGCCAAGATTACTTAGATTCACAAAGGATCCCCAATCCAGACAGGGAACCGCCTCTGTATTTGATGTTGCTAAGTTGCAATAGACCCGCAGCCCTCCCGCTTGTACGGAGGGACAGAAAGTGTCTTATTGAGACATGCTGCTCTGTCGCCTCCTTGACAGGCCACTTTGCAGCAGCGGCCAGTGCAGGTAAGAGTGGTGGGGCAGTGGGGCCGGGTGTGGGGGATTTCGACAGAGGACAGCGAGGAAAAATTAATCATTTATTTAATTTCCCCTCGTGGTCGTCTGTTGACTGCCCCCCAACCCGGCCCCACCCCTCTTACCTGCACGGGCCGCACCGGCCACTTTGTCTTCCTGCTCTGTTCTAGGTTGCTTTGCCTAGATTTACTGCGGTGGCCCTGCTTGCAGCGGCCACGCGCCCCTATAGACGTGACTGCTGGGTGCTTGGTGTTCTTGGATTCTTCCTCTGTGCTCCTATGGGCTAAATGAGATATTAAAGAGCTATTTCTCTTGCTTCTAACATTTTATATGTGCTGTTTTGCCAATCGTGCTATATGATCCCTTTGTACTTTCATATTATTTGTGAGAATGGAGAAGAATCTGAAAATAAAAACATTAGTTGCATGTTTTTTCAGTGCCAACTTTTGTTCAGTGTAAATTTACATGGCTGGTGGATTTGTAACTGCTGTACTGTTTCCGTGTTGAGTGTCAATCTGTGTAACTGCTGTTTGTGCTCAGTAAAGCACTTATGGGCTGTATTAGTCAGCTCTTCCTTGTTATTGTTTCGTCCAAGTTGTTTGTCTGGTCTGTTTGTGTTCAGTGGCTGCTCTCAGCCGCAGTTCTGCATTTCTATACATAGTTTAGGTTAGGCGCTACAATGTTCAGCAGCATCTTTTTGGTTACTTTGTATCCCTTTGAGAATCACCTTGCTTTGATTGTCTTCTCTTTGTAAAGTCGCTGCAGCCCTTGTGAATTAGTTACAGCGCTACTGATTGGTGAGCGAAGATTCCTGTGCAAGTCTGCAGCCTCTGAGCTGCGTCATGTCATTTGCTTAGTTTTTCTTTGGCCCTTTGTCTTTCTAGCTTCTGGTTTCCCTTGTCGCATTGGTGAGTTTCACTATGTTTGGGGCTGACACTGGCAACCATCATGCGCTCTTGTAAGCTTGATTTATTGTGTCATTCACACACGTCTGGGTGCAGCTGCTTTCGACTTTATAGACACATCGAAGGAGCAACTAGACCCAAACTTCGGTGGGGGCGTCTAAGACTCCTAGCCAGGGCCGGTTCGAGCACTGGTGGTGGCAGTTACAAGAGTCTTTTTTGGTGCTCTCCTCCCCCAAACCCTCCGCAACGAATTCCCTCACTAACACTCTCCAACAGTGCACCTCATCTCTCAATAGCCTCTCTCGAACATACATATAATTGTTTACAATGTGCTAATCATAGTTGACTCACACTCAGTTCTATGATCTGCATGGTACACGCTCTTTGCAGCAGGCACAATAACCCCCTGTGCTACTTTATAATGAGCCAAAACTGCAACTAGACAAAATGATGAACTCTCCCTTGTAAGAACATTAATCAACAGTTATCTTGGTACTTTTATTGTTGCCTGAAAATTACCTGATGCACAAGGAAGTTCTTGTGCTTTTACACCAAAAAAAGGTTTTTAAACAATGCGCCCCCCACAAAAGTCAACCCCAGGTGCAGCTTCACCAGTCGCACCACCGAAAAGCCAGTTCTGCTCCCAGCAATGGGCCAGGACAAGCAGTTCCACTAATGGGATGATAGCTAACCTTATTCCCTGTATATGAAGGGAAAAATCTATGTGAGTGGTGGGGTGTGATCCTTCCCCCAAATTCCAGCAAGCAAAACAAGTTAACTGATTTTTGGTAGATGATTTAAGGGAGAGTAGACTTCTCCCCTGAGAATTTATTAAAACTTTTGGGATCAAATTTGCTAAAACGCCACAGATCCTTATGGACATTCATGAAATAATCCAGTACTGTCATGGTGCACCAGGGAAAGCTGGCCTTTCCTAGGAGCAGATCTCGTTTTTTCCAAATGTTTTAAGTCAGAAATTAGGAGAAGACCTCGTCTTTTCCAAATGTTTTATGTCAGAAATTACTTCCGCAATACCATGGGTATCATTTTTTCATGGATGAGCCCCTTACGCCATGGAGTACATTCAATATGACAGTGCCACAAATTTACCACAGATACTTCAACCACAGCCATGGGTACCTCTAAAAATTCCCTCCAGTATACAAGGGTCAGCATTTTGCAATTGACACCCCCTATGAAATGAGTACAGTAAATCTTATGGCAAGAGTTATCTCAAATATCATCAGTTTGAACATTTTGGTATGGATCCACCCAATATACTAAGAATTATGTGCATGATGTCGGGGCCTTCGGCAAGGTGCAGTGACGCGTGTTCTGTGTCCCTGCCGCTGGGTATGACTGCACTGCCAGCTTTTTCAGTTAGTTAGTTAGACAGTTCGACTCTCCAGAGCCAATGATGGGGACTTAATAGAAGCATGTCAGGGCCGGCGGTTTGCCACCGCCCATCCATATTCTATTAGGGCCCTTGTCCATAAGGCAAAAATAACCTCCAGTATGCCAGACCAGCAGCACACTTGCAGGCATAGCATACATACACTGACACACACACATTCTCTCACACTAACATTCTCACTATGGGCCATATGTATCAAAAAGTCATTTTGCGAATCTCAAATAGCGATTTTTTGTGAATCGCTATTTGAGAATCGCAAAATGCTATGTATGTAGGATTTGCAATAAATTTTGCGAATATTACATATTCCTTAATTGCGCATCTCAAATTGCGATTCGCAATAAAGGAATACCTCCCCATTCATTCCTATGGGCCTAGAGGCCCATAGGAATGAATGGGAAGACATTCTCAATTTGCGATTAGTAATTAGCGAATCACAAATTGAGAATGCAATTTCAAGGGTGCAAGGGTGTCAAAAGGACACCCTGTTGCACCCCTGAAATAAGCATGGGTGCACATGTGGCACACATACATGCCCTGAGGGCATGTATGTGCGTCACATGGCACTTTGAAAAATGCAAAAAAGTGCATTTTTCAAACAAATTGCAAATTACCACCAACTTGAAGTTGGTGGTAATTTGCGATTCCTTAAGGCCAAATTGCACTTTTTTAGTGCTTCTTACATTGCATTTAAGGAATCGCAAAATTTGCGATTCCTTAAATGCAATTGCAAAATAAGGAATCGTAAATTTTGCGATTCCTTATTTTGCACGCAGATTTGCTTCATACATACCATTTAGCAAAAATGTGATCGCAAACGCCGAAATTCTGCGATTTCTCTTGCACTCTTACGTTCATTTGTACTGTCACACTCACACAGACACAATGCCACTCACACCTCCATTAGTCAATCTGCTTTTATTGTTAGAAAAGCTTGCCCTGCTGCTTCTGCTCTACCTGCCTTGCCTTTTAGTGAAGCTTAATAAAAACATATTCACTTTATGCTATTCAAAAATAATAATATATTGCCTTGTCAATGTTTGTTACAAGTATGATGGGAATGAAAAGTACACTTCCGTAAAATAGCTGTATGAAGCTTATATTTGGATTCATGTGTGGATCAAGTAGTTACAGTACTGGAAATGGACTAATCCACGTTATTTTTTATTTTTTTAGATGTTAAATGGATTTTATTGATTTTAAAAACAAAATAACATTACAGTTAATTAACTCGTCCGTCCCCCCTCCAGCATCCCCTAAACAAGGAGAGTCACACCATGTGCAAATAAATATAAATCCATACATATCATTGGATCACTTAAACAGCATAATTGGTACTGTCGCATCAAATTAGAGCGGTTCACCATCACAGATATCTCCAAAGAGTATTAATCAACTGTCCCCTCCTCATCTTGTCCTGGTTCAGAGTCTCCCATTTCGTGTTGTATCTGGACTTATACTAAGTCCCATTCCATCCTTCCTCCCTGTTCCACTCCGTTGTAAACCAAGCTGTAGAGTACCCCACATTCAGCTCGTACCCACCTTGCTAATTCCTATAACCATTGCTTTTGTGTGGGCAGTCGTATGGACATCTGTCTTAGTGCTATACACTTCTTTGCCACACTGAGGCCTAACTGCAATACCTCTTCCAAACTAATCCATGTTCTAACATGTTATATCACAGCATCCAACTGATATTATGAAATGCTTGACTTCCTCGGCAAACATGGAATGATGAATGGAAAGCCAGGAATGGCTGTAGGTGTCACACGATCCTCAATACATCACCATATGCCAAAGCTTCAGGCCTAATCTCCCTCCTCGCTCCATTCCACATTCTCAGTCCACTCTCCTCTCTTGCACCAGCCCCGTTTTTGCAGATGGAATTGAGTAGGCATCTAGTACTACAAAAAGAGCAGGTATTCTATGGGTGCCATTAAGAAATATATGTGTATATTCATGAGAGTTGTGTAATTTATATATCTGCAGTGTAAGAAGTGTGCGCATGTAAGTGCTGGGTGATAGTGAATAGGGGGAGTGAGTGCAGCGTGAGTGGTAATGTAAATGTAAATTGATACTTGTATAGCGCACTACTCACCCGCAAGGGTCTCAAGGCGCTTGTACGAATACCGCTGTGGAACCCATCCTAGCTTTCCCTGTGAGGCGTCCACTCCTGGGCACCCCCAAGGTGGAGGCCAGGCATCCTTAGCGTTGTGGGGGCCGTTGTGGAGATTAAGCAAGCTACTGCCCAGAGTTGCAGAGTGGGACTCCATGATTGGAATAGGCACCGAGGCGAGAATTATCAGGTCCGTGGAATTTTGAGCCCAAGACCCGCCGAGGCGGGGAATTGAACCCTGGTCCCGGGCTAGACCTCTGCATCAGGGTCTGCCCCTCTAACCATTGAGCCACACTTCTCCACGTGAGAGTGTAGGGTGATAAATGTGCTGATATGAGTGTCAGGTGAGATGCATGAATGCAATGTGAGAGGAGGATCCACGTGAGTGTTGAGTAAGAGGAATGCGTGCAGAGTGAGAGGAGTGACTGCAGCATGGTGTGAGCGGTGTAAATGCAGGGTGAGTGGTGTGCCTGTGTATGGTGCAGGGTCAGCAGCGAGAGTGAAGGGGGATCTGTGAGAATGACTGGTGAGTGTATGGGGAGAGGAGTTCGTGAAGAGTGAGTGGTGTGTCCCTGTGAGTTCCGGCAGACTATTGTCCCTGTGTACATGCAGGATGAACAGAGAGCCTGTATGAATGCAGGCTGAGAGGTTTGTCCGTGTGAGTGCAGAGTGGGAGGAGGAAGTGCAGGGTGAGTGGTGTGACTCCAGGGTGAGAGCTCTGTTTGTTTGCGTGGTGTGAGTGAAGGGTGAGTGCTGGGCCCATGTGAGTGAAGGGTGAGCTGTGCGAGTGCACAGTGAGCGATGTGACAGTGTGAGAGTAGGGTGAGAGGAGTGACTGCAGAGTGAGTGATGTGACATAAGTTTGGGTGCAGGTGAAAGTACAGAGTTAGAGGAATGAATGCATGGTGAGTGATGTGCTTGTTTGAGTGAGATTACACAGTGAGAAGTCAGTGCGACAGGTGAGTGAAGTGTTGCATGAGTGCAGGGTGAGTAATGTGCTTGTGTAAGCGCAGGGTGAAAAGCGTGAGTGCAACGTGATCACTACGAGTGCAGGGTGAGCGGTGTGCTCATGTGACCACAGGGTAAGTGGGGGAGAACGGTGTGAGTTCATGGCAAGGGGCATACATAAGTGTAGTGTGGTCGCTGTGAATGCAGGGTGAGTGGTGAAAGTGACAAGCGAGTGGAGTGTCATGTGCGTGCAGGATGAGCGGGGTGCTCATGTGGGTGCAGCATAGTGGGAGGGTAAGTGCATGGTGAGCAGTGTGAGTGCAGTGTGATTGCTGTAAGTGCAGAGTGAACACGAAAGTGAAGGGTTAGTGGTGAGAATCAGGAGGGAATTGTCTGGATGCAGGACTATTCCCAGACACCTTGAGTAACTGAGCATTGTATTGTAGGGTTTCAGATATAAGTTACACTATTGCTATTATGGCATCAATCAGGGATGGAGGGTCGAGGAAATAAATGATGTGCTAATCCAGCAACAATCTTTCAGTCTCCTGATTAGGGTTGCCAGCTGATTGGATTTATATCAGCACCGCCAGAATTTTGATGTCCCACCCATTAGGCAAAAACGCGAAATCACATAAAGTGGGTATTTTTTAGCACTTATTTGTGCATACTTCAAACAGCAAATATAAATAGCACTTTCAGATGTGTTCAAGGACTGCGTTAATGACCCATGACTAATAATTAAAGGAAACAAAGAAAAGTAATGTTACAAATGAATACACAGCATTTTATTTATAGCCCTATTTAGTGTCAATGCGAGGCCTTTGCAGACCCTTTAAACAACAACAAATGGCCGTATTTTTCTTTTAGAAAGGTGGCATCCCTACTCCTGAGATGCCTTTTGAAATGCTTTCTCCCACTGTGGCAGTAAAAATAAAATACAAATGGAATAGGTAGAAGGCGGACCCAGGGGGTACTGGAACCAGTGAAAAAACACAGAGCCTCATTAAACAGGTCACAAAGTCACGTAAATATGTAAATGGTCTTTTAAAGACCTGTGAAAAACTCGAGAGTGTCGGGGATAAGACTCCAGTCACTGCCCAGCCGAGTCCACAGCAGCGGGAGCTGCAGCAGCCCGGCCTGAGAAACACAGGGGCCTAAAGCACTGTTCGCCCTATGGGTGCTGCGCGCCTGAGACACCAGGTGGGGTCGCTTCTTTTGTGGGTGAATGGTGGTTGATTACCTATGAGATCCGCTTCCAATATTTTGATTTTTGCATTTACTGTATGCTATGGCCAGACGTCCTCCGACATCTACAGGGCAGAAACACTCATTAGGGGTATCCTACTGTTTATGGGTTCATGCGACTGCTTAATTTTTTTCCCATTCTTCTACACTGCTTTGAAGACACAAGTCCTTCCCAAATTTTCACGGGTGGCACACTGAGAAATACCACCGCAGGTGAAGTGTGCACCTCAACAGGCAACAAACATTCTGGAAAAGTGACAGAGAAGCCGTAAAAAATCTGCCTCTACACACCGAAATCAGCGGCGGCCCCCACATTAGGGTGGAGGAGCGTCACCCCCTGCTGCCAGTGCAGCAAAAGGGAAAAATAAAACAGTAATTAAATGAATTACCTTTTTATTTTTCACTGCTCCCAGCCCGAGCAGTGTTTGGGTGCAGGCATTGTTGCTGACTGGCAGCAAGGGATTGGTGCTCACTCCACCAGTTTACACTGCGCATGTCTCTTTGGTTGGCTGTCTTGCGACGGCCAGTCTGACATGCGCAATGTAAACCTCCACCGAGCCGTCTCAGACAGCTGGGTGGAGAGCAGGCACAGGCGTCGAGGCAGCTTGCTCCAGCCAATCCTGGCGCTGCTCTCATGCTGGTCTTCTGCAGCATGAGAGCAGCGTCGGGATTTGCTGAAAGGGGTTGCCTGAGGCTCCTTTAGGTGCCTGCCGTTGTGCTGACTCCCGAGGAAAGAATAAACACAGAAAGGGAAACACGGGCATAGTATTGTATTGAAATTGCATTTATATAACGCTTACTACCCCTGATGTGGCGTCGAAGCTCTTTTTCGGCGAGTAGCACGCTGCTGCGGGAGCCATAGAGGATTAGTGTTGAATTAGTATAGTGAAACATGCAAGTACATTTTAAGTGGTGAGTAGGTTAGACAGTTATTTGGATTTGGAATGATAGCAGAAGGATAGAGGAGGATAAAGGTTTGTATTTATATAGCGCTTGTTACTCCTGATGGTGTGTTGACGCACGCTGTTCAGGAAACCCATAGAGGATTAGTGGTGAATTAATATGGTGAAATATGAAGTAATTTTAGTGGTGGATATTAGTCAGTAATTTGGGGTATGTACATTCTTTATTTTTTTTAATGATCGTTTTGCCACCCACTGGGTTTGTCTCTCGATCCTCCCGACACCCCTCCAGTGGTAAGGGTCACCGCCAAACACTGACTGAAAAACAACACACATCCTAGAAATGCAGAGCAGGAAACCTCAGACTAGGTAGGCTGTACACAGCAGCAACCAAATCTGAATCACGAAGTCAAGTGTAGGCCAATCCGGCACACCTCAGGGGTCAAAGTGCGCCACAAGTAGCCCCTGAGAAGCCCCGATACTGACGAGCCATGCACAACACATGTAACATACTCCACAACGAGTTCAGGTGCAGGCTATCCCTGTAGGAATCAGTGCACACCCTGGAAACCTGGTCCCAGTATCAAAGTACATGCAAATCCGGCACACCTCAGCGGTCAAAGTGCACCCTACAATGATAGACTGAGAAACCAAGATACCACCAGGCCACGCACAACACACATTCCACCGAAATGCAAGAGTACAGGCTCAACTATACACTGCAGAAATCAGGGCCCACACTGGAAATCTGAACCTAGAAGCACAGTACAGGACAATCCTGTACACCTCAGCGGTGTAAGTGCACCCTACAATAATAAACTGAGAAACCAAGATACCACCAGGCCACGCACAACACATATGCCACCGAACTGCAAGAGTACAGGCTCAACTATACACTGCAGAAATCAGGGCCCACACTGGAAATCTGAACCTAGAAGCACAGTGCAGAAAAATCCTGTACACCTCAGCGGTGTAAGTGCACCCTACAATAATAAACTGAGAAACCAAGATACCACCAGGCCACGCACAACACACATCCCACCGAACTGCAAGAGTACAGGCTCAACTATACACTGCAGAAATCAGGGCCCACACTGGAAATCTGAACCTAGAAGCACAGTGCAGAAAAATCCTGTACACCTCAGCGGTGTAAGTGCACCCTACAATAATAAACTGAGAAACCAAGATACCACCAGGCCACGCACAACACACATCCCACCGAACTGCAAGAGTACAGGCTCAACTATACACTGCAGAAATCAGGGCCCACACTGGAAATCTGAACCTAGAAGCACAGTGCAGAAAAATCCTGTACACCTCAGCGGTGTAAGTGCACCCTACAATAATAAACTGAGAAACCAAGATACCACCAGGCCACGCACAACACACATCCCACCGAACTGCAAGAGTACAGGCTCAACTATACACTGCAGAAATCAGGGCCCACACTGGAAATCTGAACCTAGAAGCACAGTGCAGAAAAATCCTGTACACCTCAGCGGTGTAAGTGCACCCTACAATAATAAACTGAGAAACCAAGATACCACCAGGCCACGCACAACACACATCCCACCGAACTGCAAGAGTACAGGCTCAACTATACACTGCAGAAATCAGGGCCCACACTGGAAATCTGAACCTAGAAGCACAGTGCAGAAAAATCCTGTACACCTCAGCGGTGTAAGTGCACCCTACAATAATAAACTGAGAAACCAAGATACCACCAGGCCACGCACAACACACATCCCACCGAACTGCAAGAGTACAGGCTCAACTATACACTGCAGAAATCAGGGCCCACACTGGAAATCTGAACCTAGAAGCACAGTGCAGAAAAATCCTGTACACCTCAGCGGTGTAAGTGCACCCTACAATAATAAACTGAGAAACCAAGATACCACCAGGCCACGCACAACACACATCCCACCGAACTGCAAGAGTACAGGCTCAACTATACACTGCAGAAATCAGGGCCCACACTGGAAATCTGAACCTAGAAGCACAGTGCAGAAAAATCCTGTACACCTCAGCGGTGTAAGTGCACCCTACAATTAAAGACGGAGAACCCTTGATACAGACAGGCCAGGCACAGCATTTAACACAGAGCCTGCTGAGTACAGACACAGCCCATGCACTGCAAGAGTCAATGCACACCCTGGAAATATAAACCGAGAATCCAAGTACAGGCAATTCCGATAAACGTCAGCGGCCAAAGTCCACAGGGGGGACAACTGGGTGTCAAATTGAACAACTCCTTATCCTTCCAACCACAAAGTAAGTCTGTGATAGGCACATGCTTTGGATTGCTGCATATAATAAAAAAAGTGTTTGCATTTCTGCAAGGAAGGCTGTCATCCAGGCGCTTATAACCTCTAGGCTGGACTATGGAAATGCCTGGTATTTGGGACTTCCTGAAAACCAGTTCAAGGGGATCCCTTTCTAAGAGAAAAATGTTCTAAAAGCAAAAATGATACGCCCCATCCTGAGCGATGGTCTGCGCCAGGGTGTGTCAGCGGCCCAATGATAAAGCATGCCACTATCTGGTGGGTGAGGGCAGCATTTACAAAGATTTGGGGTTGCCTCCCTAAGTGAATAATCACAAGATCAGAATTTTAATTCTGAACGTCCAAATGGGGTATTCAGAGCTCTAAGTTTGTTTCTTAGTCCTTCTCATTTGGTGAATCTTTGCACACACAAATACTCATACACAACAAAACACAAAAGGCTTACAGATCACTATGGGCACACTGTATGCAAACACACACATACAGATCCACTCTGGGCACAATGGGCACCCGCACACAATTCAGCTGGTACAAGAATTCTTGTTCTTGATTAAACAAAGATGGGCTTCTGTCTGTAGTCCATCCCTCACTCCCCAAATCCTGCCCTGACAGGACCACCCAACATAACACGTTAGTCACACATTCCACCACCCGCAGGCACACACCACACAGCAGCAACAGCACTTCAGGTGGCGATTGGTTGGCTACACACCCTGCCAGGCAATGGGCCACCTCCAGCCTCGTGAGACAAAGTACATTCCAGACTCCTTGGGCTCAGTCGTCATGAGGTGACGTACGCCGCAAAGACGCCATGCATGCTGGGACGACATGCAGCGCTCCCATTCACCGACATGACCCATCACTAATCGCTGCTGAACACACTGTTTGTCACAGAGCAGACACAATGACACCAGGTCAACATAACTACGACCCATGTGGGAAGGCGTGACAGGCCGGCCAGAGCCCTGCGAATACAGATAAAAGGTTGAATTTAGGCGCAATACGGCTGCTGATAACATAAAACAATCTTTGCATTTTGAGAGGGGCTGGGTGTCTGTGTTGTTAGTGCCTCTATAGGTGTGTTGTCTTTGGTTTGCAGGACTACGGCTGTCAGGATGTGTATGTGTGTGTGTGTGAAGCACACGCACAAATGCACACGTCTTTGTGTGGTTGGTTGCCTCGATGCCCATGAGTATTACCTGGAAATCATTCTTGATACAAAAACACACCTGGGTGCGCATGGGTGGATAGAGGGGCCGAAAAGAAAATGCATTAGTCGCCAAGACAAAAGCGCTCCAAAAGTAACGAAGCACTAGGCAGGCGATGCCAGCTCCCTCAAGGGGTGCGAGGGCACGGGGTCAAGGCACCACGGAGGGGAATCTTCCTCACCCCCACCCCCTGCCCACCAGTGCCTTACCCTCCAGGGCCCTTTGGTCACGGCTTTCGCGGAGTCTACCAACTGAGGAGCTTCATTAAAGGTTTGCCTCTAGGCGCAGCGGAGAAAACTGATACTAAGAAGTAAATCGGTGGTAAGGAGCAGTGTTCATTAAGTGGAGAGACATTCCCTGCCCCCGCAGCGCCGGAAACTAAATCCACTGAGGGGCTATGCGCTGGGTTGGATTGGGAATAAAAATCGTGCCGGGCACGCTAAAAAAGTGGCCCACATTTGCATATTGCCTTTTCGCAAAACACTTCTTTGGCAAAACAATTATGAAAAAAGAGGGGGGGGGGGGGAGGGTGAGCGTTAAAAAAAACGCACGGATTGGTTTACACTGGTGAAACACACCTGAAAACAAATGAGGCCACTTCTGCTCAGGCCCCCTGCCTCCGCTCAATATGCATATATCAATGGGCCGGCCAGTGAGAGAGAGGGAGTGACACCTCTGCCATTGATAGTAGGGAGGTAATGGACGCCCATCTACCTCCAGAAATACCACTCGGGCACCCACTGGGCTGCTGGCGGAATTGAAAAATGCAGAAACCGTCCAAATCGGCCCCAGGCTGCTAAAAAAATCACCGCACAGCTGCAATTCGGATACCGGCCCTTTGGCCATTGCCCGAGTGCCTATGTTACCAATCCGACGCTGGCTATGCGCTGGTACTGCCTACTACAGACCAACTCCAGTGAGGGCCTATGCACTGGTAATGCCTACTACAGACCAACTCCAGTGAGGGCCTATGCACTGGTAATGCCTACTACAGACCAACTCCAGTGAGGGCCTATGCACTGGTAATGCCTACTACAGACCAACTCCAATGAGGGCCTATGCACTGGCATTACCAACTACAGAACAACTCCATTCAGAACCTATGCAGTGGTATTGTCTGCTACAGATCAACTCCAATGAGAACCTGTGCACTGGTATTGCCCACTACAGACTAATTCCAGTGAGGACCTATGCACTGGTATTGCCAACTACAGACCAACTCCAGTGAGGACCTATGCACTGGTTTAACCAACTACTGACCAACTCCAGTGAGAACCTATGCTCTGCTATTGCCCACTACAGACTAACTCCAGTGAGGGTCTATGCAGTGGTATTGCCAATTTCTGACTAACTCCAGTGAGGACCTATGCACTAGTATTGCCATCTGCAGACTAACCCCAGTGAGGACCTATGCACTGTATTGCCAATTGCAGAATAACTCCAGTGAGGACCTATGCACTGGGACTGCCAACTGCAGACTAACCCCAGCGAGGACATATGCACTGGTATTGCCAATTACAGACAAGCTTCAGTGAGGAGGGAAACACCCATTTCAACGAAAGTATTGCATCGCGCTTCCATCGCAACGCGACTAGGACATCGCGGCAGGCTTCAGAACGCATGCAATTACGACGCATGCTATAACATCGCATGGACCTTTACGTCGCTAGCGATTACATAGCATCTACATCGGGTGGCTGTTTGGAGGTTGATTTGGATGGCGCTGTTGAAATAAATACCGGCAAATACCACGCTGAGGCACCTGAAGATAAACACATGAAGGCACACGAAGATACATAAATAATTTATGATAGCGTAAAGAGATAAAAGAAACGTTTATGAAGGGGAATGTCGTGAGTTCGAATCCCCAATTTGCAACAAATGCTAAAAATAATTTATGCTACATGTACATTTTTGAGAATGTTGTATGCTGTCACCTGAAGATAAACATTACGAGCTTACATTAATTACCGCGCTGAGGCACATGAAGATAGAAATGTGGGGAAACAAAAAAATACCACGCTGACTGACTAGCTTTTCTTAATTAATTTATGATAGCTAAAGAGATAAAAGAAACGTTTATGAAGGGGAAGGTCGTAAGTTCGAATCCCCAACTTGCTACAAATAATTTATGCAAAATGTACATTTTTGAATATGTTGTTTGCTGTATAATTAGAGAATGTTGTATGCTACATAATTATTCAGGTACGTGTACATTAAAAGCCGTTTTGTACAAATAATTTATGTTACATGTACATTTTTGAGAATGTTGTATGCTGTATAATTTTTCTGTTACGTGTACATGAAAAGCTGTTTCGTCATGTACATCGATGGATGGATGGATGAAGGCTGTATGGTTCGACGGGTGAAATGCTGGGTGGTTGAATGGACGGGAGAAAGGCTGGGTGGATGAATGGATGGATGAAAGGGTGGATGGTTGGACGGGTGAAAGGCTGGGTGGATGAATGGATGGATGAAAGGGTGGATGGAAGATGGTTGCATGATGAATGATGTATGGATGATGAGTTGGTGGATGAATGATGGGTGGATGGATGGGTGAGAGGGTGAGTGACTGTCGTTTGTAATGCACAAAAATGAATATTTGGGCGAACAATATAATACAGCGCTGACTGTCCAAATAACCATTCACAGAATACAAGTTGGGTCTCTAAATACCAGCTTCTAATCCCGAACTTGCAACAACTGCTACAAAGAATTAATTCCACATGAACATTTTTGACAAATAACGTAATGGATGAATGATGTATGGCTGGTGGATGGGTGAGAGGGTGGGTGAACGGACGAAGGGTGTGTGGCTGGACGGGTGAAAGGTGGAAGGCAAGATGGATGCATGGATGGATGGATGGGCGGATGAAGAATGGGTGGGTGGATGGATGGATGTGGGGCTGGTAGGGTGCGGATGGATGCGAAGGATGGGTCAATGGATGGATGAATGGATGGATGAAAGGGTGGATGGCCCAGTGGGGTGTTGCAGGTAATTAGTATTATGCCGATGTTCACAAAATTACAATTATTGTTATTTGAACTCCAGTGGGCCTCTAAATGTCAATGCCAGTTTTTATAATTATTTGCTGCCATCCGCTGCACCAAACACTGGCTCGGAAAGAATTGGATGGTGCTGTTCCTGCCCACAGAAATTAACTACAGCATAATATCAATCCTTCAAGGACTAAGGGGGGCGCTAGAGGGCGCACTGCGGAATGGCTGGCTAGCGTGTCAGCTCCGCCGGACGGTCGCGCGCCTAGCGGCCTTTAACCCCTTGGATCCCCACCAAAAGCGGCGACAATTGTAGATATGGACATCGGAAAGTAGGGCCGGCATCGCCGCGCACAGAACAGCGGCTTACCAAGCGGGGATTGAAAGATCCAGCCCGACTCCCGGACACCTCGCTGCGGTGTCGCAAAATGGCCGCTCCTGATGCTCGGCGATACAGCGTCTTACGAGGCACCCAGCGCAGTTGGACACATGAGCACACCCGGCGCTGCTTGGTACGTGGTTATTAACCACCATCTAGGGCTCTGCAGGGCTCGTGTGCGACCCCGGGACACAAAGCCACGGACAATCGGCGTGCGTTCCACTGAGGGCAAGATGGCGGCGCCCGTGGAAAGCACAGGGCTGGCGGCAGCGGCGGACGTTCCCGCTGGACAGACCCCCTTCGTGGACTATCAGAGACAGGTAACGCTGTAGACTGGCAGCGGTGGGAGGATCCCGGCGTTTTCTGTTGACCGTGCCACACATCGGCCAATGCACGGCGCACTGGTAGCTGGCTTCACGCGTGGGGAGACGAGGGGAGCAGCGTTTAGACCAGATCCGAAGGTGCGCAACCCAGATAAATCGCACACGACGGCGCCGGCTATCTGCACACGCAGCCCTTGACATAGCGCCAACTGTACAGGGACCACCCCCCCCCCCACAGCGGGATGTGAGGGTGTGGACCACTGCCCCAGATGTGCCCAAGTGGACCAGCGAACGGCAACACCCGCTGCTCCTGACAAGAGGGACCCCATAAAGGACCGGACTGCACCTGAGCTCTCGGTAGCCGGCCGATGACTACACGAGCAGCAAGAGGGGGAGCTGCGGTGACAACGCTTCGCAACGTCTCTACAGCCAGTGCGACATCGGGCAGCAGCCCTAAAACGGTAGAACAGCACACATCCAAACAGCACCCCGAAATGGGGAAGCCAGACCGGAATCAAACAAAGCTCCAGTTCGAAAAGCGGAACCAGGGCAAGAACAACGCGACAGACCCAGAAGCGGACGGGGGCCAAGAGACACCGGAAGGCACAAGCATGGAGTCGGTACTGAGGGCGATACAGCAGAGTCTGCAAGAGATGAACGGAAAGCTCGACAACGTGGTGCAGAGGGTCGACAACATGGCGGCGAAAATTGAACAGCACGACGGGCGCCTCACGGAGGCAGAACAGCGAATCTCAAGGCTTGAAGATGAGCAGAAGACCACAACCAAGACCTGCGGGGGCCTAGAAAAAACAGTGGAAAGTCTGCGAGCCAGGGTGGAGGACCAGGAAGCTAGGTCCAGGCGGAACAACGTTCGGATTTCGGGCCTGCCAGAATCCACAAACACAGGGAAAATGGAGACATATATAGAAGCCCTGTTGAGGGAAATCTTCGGAGCCGAAAAACTGTCTCAAGTGTTCCTGGTGGAGCGTGCACATCGGTCACTGGCGCCTGTGCCGAAACCCGGAGCTGCCCCGCGCATGGTCATTGCCCGCATGCTTAATTACAGGGACAGAGACACGATCCTGGGACTGGCCAGAGAGCTGGGGAAAATTACTCATCAAGGGAACACACTAGAGTTCTACCCAGACCACACCATGGCGGTGCAACAGGCCCGGAAAGAATTCGCTCCTGTTAAAAAGAACCTAAGAGACCTTGGTCTGGAATACGCCATGTTATATCCGGCGAAACTCAAAGTCATCACCGGCGGGAAACCTATCATACTACAAACGGTACAAGCGGCACAGGAATATGTCAAGCAACAAGGGAAGCGGAGAAAACAACAGGACCGGAATGAACCAACAAGTGACGTGGAATGAGCGAGGCTGAACACCGTCAGGCCGGACAGATCTACGAACTTCGTTAACAAGATACAGCTATCTATGGACGCTGTTGCCTACGGACACTCACATGGATCATGGTGGCCATGTGGGTGGCAGCAACTGGACTGGAAAGGCACTTACGAACTTACTGTGAGTACTGACCCTGTGTCTGCGATGCCGCGGAAGTGCTGTTCGAGTTGTAAGTATACGAAATGCTGGTGTGAGCGGGGAGGGACATGGGGGCCAGCTACTGGAGTGGGGGGCAGCGGGCAAGTAGCTACCGCCCCGACCGGCCCTGTTGTTCAGCTGTTCACCTAGCGAGAGAGACTAAATACATTGCATGGCGCCACCCCACCTATACGCTGGAACTTGTGACGAGGGGGAGTCTGGTGTACTAGAGTTATGGCATTACAGCGATACTAACTATGTTGCGTGGGTGAAAGGGGTTGGAGGAAATCACACACAAGTTATTCACTAAAACACACGCTTGCGACTGTCCACATCCACTATGTGGATGGAGATGTGTGAACCTGGTGACACCCCCAGGAGGGTGTACCCCGAACTATGTTGGACGCAGAAGTTACTGTTAAAGTTAACTCAGGGATGGCTTTGGCAAAGTTTGGGCGCTAAAGTGGGTGGGGGGAGGGTGGGTAACTCAGAATCTAACCGACTGCAACCTCTGTGTCTGAGAAGCATGGCGAACTCCTTAGTCATGTACTGTCATGTATATAATGTTTGTAATCAGCAAATGCCGTTGTCACGTTCAAATGATGTAAGGTATAGCACTATGCACACACGATATGCAAAGCAGACTAAACGTCTGAAATGGATAGTTCATCACCCAATACATACACATGTCACGTAGCAATACGCTGAAATTTCTCACTTGGAATGTGAGGGGACTGGGCAACCCGAAAAAGATTAGGCGACTGTTTGCTTATTTTGACAGATTGCGAATTAACATTGTTTTCTTGCAGGAAACGCACTTAGAACGAGACGGCACCTCCACACTGGGGGCAAGATGGGCTGAAACTGTAATTCACTCTAGCTACTCAACATATTCAAGGGGAGTGAGCATCTTGATCAGGAAGGGTACGGGCTTTGAAATCACCGACATACACAGAGACACAGCTGGGCGGAGCGTGATACTAGCTGGCAGGCTTAGAAGGCAACAGATTCTATTGGTGAATACATATGGCCCTAATGTGGATGACCCGGGGTTTTTTAGCAAGGTATGGCACACCATCACGAACATGCAGGCGCCTCACGTAATATGGGGAGGGGATTTCAATGTCACGATGCAGGACGCACTAGATAGAGCAGCACACACTTCGGAACAACATGGCAATGCTAGGACAATAGTGCGAGACGCCATGGAGGACCTACATATGGTAGATTTGTGGAGGGCTCGTAACCCAGGGGTGGCGACAGCGACACACATAAACGCGGCAAACAACAGTTGGTCCAGGATAGATTACTGGCTGGGCACACAAGACGTACTCTCATGGGTGATAGATGTTGTACACTTGCCACGTACACTATCGGACCACAGTCCGGTACTTTTGGAAGTAGATATCCCGCACTACGACCCACCACCCTTCACCTGGCGCTTTAACGCAACTGCATTGAGAGACCCAGTATACGCCACCACAATACATAAGGCGATAAGGGATTACTTCGAACTTAACGGCCCAACCACGGAAGACCCAGGTTTGCTATGGGAGGCCTTCAAGGCTACAATCCGGGGTGTCTGTCTTAGTACAGCCTCAGGCATCCTCAAGGACATCAGACATCAACTACACAAACGTGAACAGGCCATTCACACGCTGGAACAGTCATACACACAGACGGGAGACACCAAAATTTTGGGGGATATCCAGACGCTATTGTCGGAACATGCTAAATTTGCGACTGACGAGCTACAATATGTGACTAAACGAGCTACTGCGAGGCGATATGGAGAAGGAGGTAGACCTGGCAGGGAGCTGGCCGCAAAGATATGCTCAGGCAAAACACCGCAAAATATCACATCCATAACTACTAGCTCCGGGGAGGTGGTCACGGACACCAAGGGTATACTGCGAGAATTTATGAACACATATGGCACACTGTACAAGGCTTACCCCTCGCCATCACAGGCTGAATTATTGAAATACATGGAGGATATCGAGATGGCGTGGTTAGCTGATGGACATAGGAAATATCTAGAACGCCCTATCACGATAGAGGAAGTCACAGACACCATTAGGCGCTTACCTAACAACAAAGCACCGGGGCCGGATGGCTTTGTGGCGGAATTTTATAAGGCATACGCTGACCTTCTCGCCCCACACTTAGTACAGATGTACGGGACGGCGCATGAGGCCCAGACACTGCCGGCGTCTTTAAGGGAAGCCTTGCTCATCACATTGCTAAAACCAGGCAAAGACGTAGACAAATGCGACTCATACCGTCCTTTGTCGTTGTTAAATGTAGACACCAAAATCATAGCTAGTCTGCTGGCAGACAGGCTAAAGCCACTTATGCCAATGTTGATCAGACCTGATCAGTCGGGATTTATCCCAGACAGGGCCACCACACACAACACCCGCACACTGTTCGCTTTAGCGCATTATCTAGCTCCGAAAACGAAGGCTGTGGCAGTGCTACTAGACGCTGCTAAAGCGTTCGACACTATCGGCTGGCCCTTTATCCATGCAGTTCTGGTGCGCATGGGATTCCCATGGATATTTCAGGGATGGATAGCGATGCTCTACACAAACTTGACGGCACGCATCAGAGTGAACAGATACATATCAGAACCCATACAAATCTGCAGAGGTACTCGGCAAGGGTGCCCGCTATCACCGATGCTTTTCGCTTTAGTGCTGGAGCCTCTAGCCTGCAAAATCCGGCAACATTATCATCACTCAGCGATTCAAATGCCTTCCCGACCCATACATATCTCAATGTACGCGGATGACATGGTGCTGTATGTTAAACACCCGGAACAACACCTAAATCCGCTCCTGAGGGAGTATATAAAATTTGGTCACCAAGCCGGATTACAGATAAACTGGGATAAATCCCTGGTACTGGCACTAACAGACAGCACACAGCCGACTAAACTGGACTATCCGTTGGAGTGGCAAGAGGAACCCACAAAATATCTGGGAATATGGTTTCACAGAGACCCTGAAGTGGTCATTAGGACGAACTACAGGCGGACGATCGCAACCCTGGAAGACAAAATAAAGAAATGGAACAGACTTCCACTTTCATTGGCGGACAGGGCAGCAATAGTAAAAATGGTACTTTTACCGAAATTTCTATATTTATTTAACATCCCAATAAAACCTCCCGCTGCTGTCTTCCGCAATATCAAGACGCTGGTCCTTAATTTGCTATGGGCGGGCAAGCAGGCGAGGATGGACCTGCGCACCATGACATTGCCGTATGCTAGGGGGGGGTTCAAGGTACCAGACTTCTACCTATATTACCTATGCGCTCAGGCGCAATACGCACACTTCTGGTACCATGAAGTGCCCTTCCTGACACATGTGGCGGTGGAGGCGGGCGACACTGACCCGATCCCTTTGGCCAATATACTCACGCATAAACGCACCAGGCTACACGACCGTGATATTAACACAGTTAACGCGACCACAGAGGCATGGAGACTATTGGGCAAGGAGGCAAACTGCCTGCCACTGTACGCACCCACACTCCCACTAGCTCATCACCCAGCCCTCTCGGTAACGCAGGAGAAGGTTGGCATGGATCTGTTCTGGCGGGCCGGAATAGACACATTGGGGGACCTGTACAAAGATGGCGAATTCCAGACACTTGATAAGCTACATTACATCACAAACCCATCTCCACTGTTCAATTTCAACTTCTATAGGCTACAGAGAGCAATACGAGAACACTACCCGACATATCCAGAAGAGCCGCCTACCCTTGAACCCCTACGACTACTCTTAACTACACCCAAAGCATCTCACATGGTGTCCAAGTTATATGCAAGTACACAGGGGGCGGTGGGGAACAACACACACAAGGCCAGGGACAGGTGGAGCGCTGGACTAGCAGAACCCCTGACAGAAGTAGAATGGGATTCCGCATGCATGCTTACGGGTATGCTGACACCTAACGGGAATTTGAAAATTATACATTACAAGTATTTACATCAGGTTTACCACACACCTCAGAGACTATACAAGCATGGCTTGCGGGAAGATTCAAACTGTTGCAGGTGTAAACAAGCAGATGCTGACTTCATGCATCTAGCGTGGCACTGTCGAAAGGTGGCGGGGTATTGGGAACGAGTCATACAGGTTTTGAATGAAATGCTAGAGGTTATCATGCCATGCGAAGCAAAGATCTGTCTGTTGGGTATAACTCCACACCTGAGAGCCTTGAAGCGTAAATTCTGCGCAGTTGCACTCCTGTTAGCTAAGAGAAGGGTGTCAATCCACTGGAATAGTAAGAGAACACCAGAGGTAAAACGCTGGATAGAAGACATGGTGTATTGCCGGGACACGCTCAACACATATGAGGAGGAACTGCCAATCGGCTCTAGGCCCAAAGACTACTGGGGGTACTTACGTGCCTATTTACTCGAGCATGGCACGTCAGATTCAGAAACTGAAGTTGTGTGAATGAACGTCTGATAGTGACAACACAGGACAAACAATTATACAGTACTGACACATAGGAGGGAGGATGCTGTGATGCAGGGGGATGGATGCAGGGGGAGAGCTACAAGTTGGGGAATGTACAGTTAAGTTAAGTTTCAGTTAAAAGGATCAAAAAAACTGTGAAAACGTAAGTTTATTGATGTATCAGGCAGTGAGCATAGCACTGACGCACAACTGGATTCCATCTGATAACACGCCGCCGGTCCGCTGGATGTCGGCTGATGGGCTGTGTACATCTAGAACTGTTGCTGACAACCATGGTTGCTTGACGCCGGCCCGTTGCGGTTGTAGGCGAACGCACTATAGGTGATTATCGATTTGTCTTGTATGTGATAAAAAAGTGCAATAAAATTCTTACAAAAAAAAAAAAATCCTTCAAGGACTAAGGGCTCTAAAATATGATTCACAGTAAAGACACCAGACCTACTGCCTTTATCATAAATTTTCATAAAACAGATCGGACATGCGGCCTCCGACATAACTTTTCCTAATAATTCCATCGAGCCTATGGCCTTTATCAGTAGGTTGTCACCTTAACCGACTCAGGCCAACTAAATGCCTCATAAGCATTCCCACAAGGCAGCTTCTAGAATACAGTCAAAATTACAAATATGTACTAAATTACAGTTGACAAAACGTAAAGGTCAGCTGGTTTTAACAAACGCTTTCCACAACAAATGTCAGGCCTACTGCCTTTGTTGTAACAATATACAGATCTGGCCTATGGCCTTTATCGTTGGCTTTTCACCTTGACCAACTCACATTCCTGTGTTAAGATTTTTAAAAAGGCAAAAAGTGCAATACAAGAACTCCCTTTTCTGTTGATCACAAAGTCAGGCAACAACTGCACTTCCCAGCCGGACCTAAAAGGATAATACATTCACGGTCATCCATAATTCTCCTCTAGAGCACTTACGGTATGATTTGTTGCTGTGTCCGGTTTTTAAAGACCCTCTGTGACTGTATGAGAGCTGATGGGCACCAGGGACAAGTTCAATTTGGAAATATCGATTTGACGTCATCAATAGCATTTGCGATACTGATTTGGTTTCATATTTTGATATATTTTTAATGTAAAATCAGTCTCTTTTTAAAAACAAAAATCTCTATTAATCAATACACGCACAACGTCCAGGGAAGGCCTGAGAATAAACAGTATGAAGCTTTAACCAGCATGTTTGGCCTTAAAGGGAGAGGACTTTTCTGTTTTTTAATAGTCCGCCGTAATGTTTGCTGCTCGGTGCTCCTGGAAGCTGCTTCGTCAGGATAAAACGAGGGGTGGTTTCTTCTGGCATTTGAAACGGTGATGTGTAGGTTGTAGGAGACAGCTGCAGCAGATGCTGCACCCACTGAGTGATAGCACTGGCTCCTACGAAACCAGTTCCCCATCACATTATTTGACACGAGCTAAGGTATGTGCACTCCTCTGACCGTAAATATAATTAGCAGCCCCTTAAGCAAGTCACTAGTCAAGCATTGTGCGAAATAGCTTGCAAAATTATTAATTGCTGCATCAGTGGTTGCGTGGCTGCAGTCAACACCTCACCCGGGTTGTTGGGGCACAGACACCTGTAGCGCTTGAACAAGGAACCCAGGGACACCAGGACCTACAGTACCACTGTGGGTAGCTTCCTAGAGAGCAGGGACCTCCCCTCCCTTCCAGACAGCAGGCATAAAACTCGTCCAAGATCACACAATGAACCAGGGGCTAAACCGATAGTTCAGTCGACAAACCTCACCCGATGGGCTGCCAAGTACAGACTGTTTATTGAGTTACCTTTGCGGCTAAATTAAAATAAGAGTTTTTAAAAAATAGGGTTACATTACTTGCAATTTACAAATTAATAATATACCATACTAACAAAGTAATAAACGTAGAAGATTTGGTGTCGAGGGGGACGGGAGGGGGGGCAGGGGTAGAGGTGGGTTCATGCGGCAAACACAAGAAACCAAGAAACCGCTTTGTTTTGCCCTGCGACGTAATGTACTGCGGGGTGATGTTCGGCCAATGGGAAGCAATGCAATCGCGTTGCAAAGGGATGCGATGTCATTGGTCACGATGTAATGGACGAAGCGATGTAATAGACGCGATGTTACAGCGTGCGATGTAGCTGACCGCGATGTAGCGTCATACATCCCAGTGAGGACCTCTGCACTGGTATTGTCTACTACAGACTAACTCCAGTGAGGACCTGTCCACTGGTACAGCCAACAACAGACAAACTCCAGTGAGGA
This sequence comes from Lissotriton vulgaris, assembly GCF_964263255.1. Classification (NCBI taxonomy): domain Eukaryota; kingdom Metazoa; phylum Chordata; class Amphibia; order Caudata; family Salamandridae; genus Lissotriton; species Lissotriton vulgaris. The sequence goes on along the minus strand of NC_141693.1, from coordinate 1,864,565,735 downwards.
TTCACGTAATAGTAGGGCCGACCACAGACTAACTCCAGGGAGGACCTGTGCCCTGGCAGTGCCGACCACAGACTAACTCCAGTGAAGACCAATGGTATAGCACTATCTGCATTTTACTTGCAGTGTGGACACCACCTACAGTTAAAATCCACTAAGGACCAATGCACTGGCAGCGTCCATTACAGATCCACAGTCCTACTCCAGTGAAGTCCCAGTGAGGTCTCATGCAAGAGCAGTGCTGACCACAAACTAACTCATGTGCTGAAAGTGCCCACTATAGACCAACTCCAGTGAGGACCCGTGCACTGACAAAGTCCATAACCGCTGTGATGAACGAGGCACTCGCAGTGCCCAGTGCAGTCCCGCAGACTTACCAGGAGTGCTAAATACAACTGCATCTAAATACCATCGAAGAACCATGCACTAGGAGGGCCCACTACGGAAACTCAGATTAACTCCAGTTAGGTTCTAGGCGCTGGCAGTGCCCACTGCAGAGCCACAGACTGACTCCAGTAAGGTCTCATGTACTGGCAATGACCAAGAGACCTACATATTTACTTCATTGAGGCCCTCTGCGCTAGAAGCCTCCACCACAGACTCACTGAATGACTCCACTGTGTTAGCAGTGCCAAGCAGACAGACAGATTAAAACCAGTTAGGTCTTGCACACTGGCAGAGCCCGTCCTATGCACTGACTGTGCCCAAGAGAACTACCGATTAACTCTAGTGAAGTCCCATGAGCTGGCAGCACCCATTACAGACCCACAGAGTCAATCAATTGAGGTGCCATGTGCTGGCAGTGCCTACTATGCCCACCGCCTGAGTTCAGTGAGGTTTCATGGACTGACGGTGTCCACTGCAGACCCCGCAGCTTGATTTTAGTGAGTTTCAAGTTTGGCAGAGCACTGGACAAAGTGACCAGCTTAACCCAATGTCCTCTTGCCATTGGCTGCCAGTGCCAAAAATAGATCCAAAAACCTATTCTAGTGATATCCCATGGTCTCCCATGGACCTGCAGGCTGAATACAATGACACCCTGAACCAGCTCCCCTTCAGTGAAGGGCTAGAACACCCCACTGTGGACCCACAGCTGAACACAGTGACTTCCTGCAGGGCAGTCACCCTTCCAGGGACAAGCTGGAACAAACCACTGCAGAACTGCAGCCTGACTACAGTGACCACCTGAAGCCAGTCACCTCTCTCTTGATGGGCCGGAATAACCCCCTGCGGACCTCCAGCCTTAGCCCAGTGACGCCCCTGAAGCCGGTCACCCTTCCAGTGATGGGTGGAATAACCCCCTCCCAGTGCTTGGAATGGAAAAATAGAAGTGCAGGTACTCTGTACCAGAGTACCAGCTTGCTTCTATGAAGTGCTGGTACTGTCCAATTAAAAGTATTACGTCTCTCTTGAGAAGTCCCGGCACTCTCCCTCTCAAAATAAAAAAGTGCAGGTACTGAGTACCAGCCCATTTAAAGCACTGCCCCCTCCCGATCTTTAGCCTGAGGTCATTGACTGCCACAGCTTGTGCGACTAGCCCTAACTTCTGGCTTGGCTCCAGCCTTAGTTATTCAAACAGGCAGCTGCTTCCTAGCAGAGCCTGGGGTTCTGAACCCAGGCTGAACACTTTGTGTGCTTCGGTTGTTTGCTCACTGCAGCTGCCAGGGAGGAAGCTGCTACTGTTTCACTGCATCTCTGCACAGCACCTCAGAGTTCCTAATGGCAGATCGAGTTGATCAGTACCATGTTATGGATATATCAGCAGGCCTGTTACTGCAAAAATCCATATTGATTCCAGTTTCACATTGAAACTTGTTATTAGTGTACACAGGTCTCTGTTAGTAACAGTTGGTATCTGTCTTTAAGCAGTAGATTGTATCCTCTTTGGTGTGTGTTAGTGTGCGTGCGTGCGTGTGTGTGGGCGTGCATGTCTGTGTATGTATTTTACACAGAGGAATAACCACTATGTAGTTCTAGTTAGGACTTTGTTTCTATAGGAAAGTGATTTGTTGGTTTGCTAATTACTTTGGCACTATTTCATGAATCTTCGCCAAACTTTCCAAATAAGAGGTTCATCCACTTCTGTTCCTTCCCGGAAAGTTTCAGGGTGATCCGTCAATTGGGAGCCAATAAAAAGGGAGTTGAGGGTCTTAAAATAGATTTTCCCCAAGCAATTTCCAATACCAAATTTGGCAGAAAGCTGGATATTGATCCTGAAAGTGTGCTTTCTGTGAGTTTGTGTAAATCTGTTCAGTAGATTTTGAGAAATTAAGGTAAATAATGTATAGATATATAGTGACACGGTACTGCAGTACCGTAGTTGCACAAGCTCAAAACATGCAGTCTGATTGGCTGGCCGCAACATGAAGACTCAGTCCCTGTGCCCTGAAAACCAAATTTAAACAAGTAAATAAGGGGGCAGGGTAGGAGTACCCTGAACCCCTGGCTTTTGGGGCTTTCTCAAAAAGGTACCACCTGGGGTCAAATTAAAAAGAAACGTTTTTTGCGGTGGTACCGAGGTACTATAGTGCCACTTATTATGCGTCCCGGTGTACTTATGTGGTAGTATTGCAGCACAACAAAAAAAAAGAAGCAGTGTATCCATGGGCCACTGCATGACCATGGGAGTTGGCCAGGAATGGGGTCTATAGGAGATAGAGTGAATCAGACATCCACAGCCCATATACCACAGGTGGTAAGAGTAGAAAGCAACTGTGGTTGAGTTACTAGTGCAGGTTTCGCACAGCATGCTTTGCAGGTCCACCTTAGCATCATTTATTTTTCATGGACAGATGTAAGTGTCTGTGAATAACTGTGTATTCAACTGTCTCTCTCCCAGTTTATGTACTCCAGGTCCACGTAGAGAAGTTTAGTTCTCCAGGTAATATCAGCTACCAAGGTTTATCATTCTATAACTTCACTATGCAACGTGGACTCCTGGGGTTCACTATATTTGTTGGAGCAGGGCACAGGACTTGGCCTATGCCCAAAGCTTAATCAGCAGACCAGACGGCCATGTACTTCTGGCTTTGGGTACAGAAGGATTGAGTGCAGGGAATAATTGCAAAAGGCTATGCCAAGACAGATATTCGGTACAGGATTGGGCACAGTGCAATAGCCTGTACCCAGAATGAGGCCAATGGGATCTGGGGGTCATGGAGAATAATTATTGGGCATGGCCAAAGGTTCTGAGGGCTGTAAATGTAAATCCATGACACTTCAAGGACATTATGGTGGTCTACTAAGATCACTAAATAACCAACATCGTAAAAAACATCAACACCATCAATTCCCTCCGTAGGTAGCCGTCCGCCCTTCTCCCAGCAAATAGAACCGAATGGTCTGTCTCCCAGCATCCAGGCGATGTCCTGCCTGATGCTCACCGCTAACTCACCTAATTTCTGGGAAGGTAACAGAAATGGGTACACATGCCAGGGGCCAGGCACCAAGTCCATAGCACTTTGCATGCCAACAACTGGAGGCAGGAAAAAGGGAGGTTTTAAAATATGAATTAGGCAATATACTTTCACTTTTAACTTACAATGGAGTGGAGGCCAACTTTAGCCACAAGAAAGATAAAAGAAAGCTATTTTAGGTTTGAGAAGTGGGATGTCAGAATCAGGCATGTTAGCATGGATGACATTGGGGGAATTCGATGGCAAAGGGAACCATGTTCTCAGATGCTGCGTTCCTCAGCAAGTAATCTTTCTAGAAGACATTGCAGCACATCCAGCTGGACCTTAAAAAAACAGAGGGTTGGGTCGGATTGTTCGCCCTCTTCGGGGGTTTGGGTAATTTTTTAAGATTAAGGATGATATAGCCACAGAACTATAGGGAACGCTCCTAACATCAATGGCTGTTACTTGCTCTAGCAGTGGGTGATCTTTGTCCCGAATCCCTGGATCGTATTTCAGGGTCTGCAGGGTAGTTTGAGTTGAGTTGATAGTTAATGAGTGAAGTTGACTTAGAATCTTTTAAAGCGCTTCTTTACAAATGGCTATCATGCACCAGGCCAAGCACTAGAAGTCGCATGGAAAATGGACAAAACAAGGGTGACAAAGTACATTTCAATAGCTATCCTGCAGGTACGATGATAAGCGGGGAGGTGCAAGTGACCTTTGATATGCTTGTGCGCTCTGATGCCATAGAGTTGTGAAGTTGGCAGAGTTGAGTACACATCATGAAACCCTTCCTCACCCGCCTTCTTTGGTGTAATCCTAGATCATGGTTGTTTGGAAGTATCTCCCAGTATTGCTTGTCTAATATTGGAGCCTCCAGTACCCTTGCAAGTCTGCAAGTTACTAACACAATAGAGATACCTCCTGCCTGGAGATATTTGGTGTGGGTTAGTTGCTTACCTATCTATAAGTATATTTCTCAGCACTAATTGCTTCACCTTGTCGTCAGCATGCAGCCAGGTTGAGTGCATGGATACCAGATCCATCATATTGCTGGGATACCATCCTGGTGTGGGTTTTTAATTGATGTCCTAGAGCATTCAGGAATTTGTAGTTTTCCTTCACATTAAATGAAGCAATGACACTGAGGTGCCATAGTTCAATGGTTTTTAAAAGGACACCCATTTCCCGTTGGTCTGACTCACCCCCAGCCAGGCCATGAATCAGACTGGTGACAAAGAAGTGTAAAAAAGAAAAAACAAGACAACAAGCCATTTCCACCTATGCATCCAGGATCTGAAACAATATCCCTGTATCCATCTGGACCGCTCCGCCGCTCCTCCAATTTAAGAAAGCGCTGAAAGCGCACCTCTTTGAAGAACACTACATCACAATGCATTAACGTTACACTTCTGCTTCCAGAACACAGCTACTCCCATCATTCACTGACGGTATCCTTGGCTTTGACTCTCTACAGCGCTACTCAAATAATAGATACATAAAAAGAATGAGGCATGTGTCCATGGCTCCTTTGGTGACCCTTCTCCAGAGACGTCCAGTAACTCCTGAAACAATGTAATGCTCAGGCTAGTCACTTGGGCACCTCTAAGAATCTTGTCTACTGAAGACAAACTTCAGTAACCATAGCATAAAGTTAGCATGCATATTACACAGAGTACAGCCAAGTCTACCAGCATTCAATGGAATACCCATCTATACAGGCAGCATTAATATTGTTTCTAGATTGTGTATATATATAAAAACAAATGTATGTCTGTCTGTTTGTCCTTTATGCATTACTACACCATTTGTCTGATTGGCATGAAACTTTGGGAAGTTGTTGAGTACACTCCCGCGAAGGTTTCTGGCAACAACAAAAAAATTGTTAAAAGTTGTTGAGTACACTCCCGCGAAGGTTTCTGGCAAAAAAAGAAAAGAAAAATGTGTTAAATATCGGCCCCCGGCCCTTATAATCTTTCCAATACTGAACGATTACAGTTTCCGGTGCTACTCGCTTTTGCAATGACCATCAACAAAGCACAAGGACAATCGCTGCAAGTGTGTGGACTAGATTTGGAGGATCCGTGCTTCTCACATGCACAACTGCATGTGGCCAACTCACGTGTCGGAAAACCTTCTGATTTAATTGTGTACGCACCAGACGGAAAAACAAAAAATACAGTGTATCCACAAGCACTCGAATAAATAAACAGAATTAAAACAACACTTTAAAATGTTTTTCATATTAAAATGAATAAGTTTCAATAAAAATGACACAATGTAAATTGAATGTTATCATAACAAGTTTCCTTAAATTTCCTTTCTTCTGAGATCGCAGCAACGCGCGACGGGTAAGCTAGTAACACATATTTCCCAGTGTTACATTGCTACGTGATTTTTGTATAGCACAGATTTTGCCAGCATGGTCATTTGGTACAGTTGTGGGGTCGGCTGGTGTTATTGCCTATAGTTGTGAATTATAGAATCAAAATGATCATTACGTACACATCTTTGATCAGAGAGATCAAACATACAAGTCAGACATGTGAAAGAAGCAAGGAGGCTGAAGAATATGAGTGCTGGGCCCACTATTCCGGAATGCTTCGAGCCAACAACTGTGGAAGCTGCCGAGTCTGGCACGATTCAAGAGCGCCTTGAAGACGAGTCTCTTTAAAAGATCCTACAACACAGATCAAGACATCCGCAAGGTCAGGACAAGCCACGCCTGTGACTGTGTTCAAGTTCTGCGTAATTCACCCTCAAGGGTCTGTGAAATCAACTTGAATGAAATTAATTTATAGAGTGTGGCTGGCAGCAGTAAACACTCTTGATGTGTGTTCCACCTCAAACAGCAGAAGGCTCCTAGAAAAGTAATACCGTCCAATAGCTGTACAGTGGCCACAAAGTGATGGCAAGCCGATGCCATACAAAGAAATAGAATAAATGTAAAAAATCTTCAACTGTGCATGCATGTCAGTCTCTTGGTGGATGTTGTGCATCCTTTTCAACGACTCACTTACAGACTATTGGAAACAAAATTATTGTCTGGGCAGACTATTGTGTCAAAAATATTGGAGGACCAAAATATCAATAAGGAAAGTGCAACTAGGTAAGTACAGATTCCTATTCTTAACTCCACATCTACGTACCTTGAAGATTATATATATATATATATATATATATATATATATATATATATATAGTCAAGGTACATTTATGTGGAGTTACATATAGTAAAACTTTGCTTATCTACATAAACATAACTTCACAATATTTTTATTCTTGACACAATATTTTGTCCCACATTATTTTTGTGTTCGACATTCTGTCTAACCACCATCTTCAACGCCTCGTCAGGGGTTGCATGCGCTATATAAATCAGTGTCCACTGATGCATGTGCTGAACTGCTTGAAGATCAAGAGCTCCAATCTTTCTTGGTGCTGTTTTGATTTCCTGTTACACTTTTGTATCGTGAGAACTTGGCATTAATGGAGGGTAATTTATGCTGGCCTCAGATACTGCTGTACTGATTCTGATTGTTGATTGGCAAAGCTAGGTAAAACATTTAAAATAGCATGCCACATACTATTGACCCACTTGTGTTGTCTTTTTCTAAACAACCAAATCATCTTGTTTCTGCCTTAAAAATACAAGCACTGACAAAGCCAGTAGATTTCGCCTTTAGGACCTATGGGCGTTGCCAATTAAGTTTACTGATGCTGTGCAGCATTGTCCTAATAAAAAAAGAATAAAGGTGCAATGATGTCCCTTCATAGACATGCAGAAAAAAGGTGCAGTGATGATCTTTCATAGACACGAAAGTGAGTGTCTAAATGAGGTTGCAGCACCATTTTTTAAAATTTATCTATCCAAGATGGTGGACACCACTATGATCAGTGAATACAAAAAATGTGTCTGACTTGCGCAATAACGCTTTTTGCAAGGTGGGGCAACCCAGTTGCTAATGACGGCTGCCAGGCTCTCAAAAGATTTAAAATATAACAAGCATTTACAATGCAACGGTTTCGCCTTTGGAAAAGTTTGAGCTATTGGCATTATGAATGACAAACTTTTTATTTATGTGTTAGTTTTGAAAACAGACAAATAAATGGCATTGTCATTTACAATGGCAATAGCTTAATCTCTCGCAAATGCGATTTGTATTGCAACTATTTCACTTATCATTTTGCACTACAATGAAAACTGGCTTGTGCATTTACTCCTGCAGAAGAGTATCAAGAGGAGAGGCCCTGTTGCAGACCCGTGGAGTTTCAAGTATCTGTTGTGCATCACCTCATAACAAACAGCATAATTGTAAACGGGACTGAGAAAACTTTTTTTTTTTTTTTAAGAGGAGTGCCCCTCTAAAAGAAAGGCCCCGGTCTCTACTGCTTTCTTTTACAAGGACGCACTTGGTTGTTGTGAGGCGCAGGTTGAAAAGAGAAATTGCGTTGTCAGTCCTCGCCCTGGTCCAGTCAGCAGGGCCACATTGGTGCTGCCATACCCAACCTAGCGCTGCCAACTGCATGCCCAATGAACTCAGTGCAGCAACGTGTGCCCACCCTCATGCTAAAGCAAGCCACCCTGTCCTGAAGGCAGCAGCCCTGGTTCCGCCGCGGTGTCGCCGCCCTGGTCTCCCTGGTCCAGCGGGTGTCTTCCTGCTGCGCCCGCTCTCTTATCGACCAGTCAGTCACTTTCCCTCATCCGAAGCCCTGCTCCGTGCTGCACGTGTTCCTACCCCGCTGCAGGTGCCCCTCACCCGGGGCAGCTGCCCTTCACTCCTTCTGCGGGTGCCCCATTTCTGTCTCCTTGTGCAGCAGCCCTTCACAGCCCCCCCTTGCAGGAGCCCCTTTCCCTGCTGCAGGTGCCAGTGTCTATCTCCCTTGTGCAACTGAACACCCCCACCCTGCTCCCCACGGTGGTACACCCCTCGCCCTGGCGAAGGAGCCTCGCTGCCTGGCGCATGTGTCCTGCGCCCCTCTTCCGGGTGCACCAGCCCCACTCCCAGGTGCCTCGCCCTCATCCTGCTTCCCCTCTGCATCCCCTGAGCCCTAGTGCAGAAATCTCACTCCAGGCCTCCCTCTCTCCAGCGCAGTTAGCCCTGCCCCTGGAGAATGTGCCAACTCTCCCTGTGCCCTTGGTCCATGCTGATGTAGTCCATCTCCCCAGTAAACGTGTGTCAGTCTCTGAATGCAGCTGTCCCTCATCTGCACGCGGCAGTCTCTTTTTCCCTTTCGTGCAGGCCTCCCTTCACTTGTGCAGCTCTCCCTCTCAAGGTGGTTCTCCCCATGAACGGGCCCCTCTCTCTAATGCAGCAGCCCCTACCCCACAGGTCTCCCTTTCCTGGTCGAGCGCCCCTACCCCCTACTGGGAATGGGCCCTTCTTCTCTTATGCAACACCCTGTCCCCGGAGCGGTAGTCTCTCGTCCATGTCTAGCACTCAGTAACCCGCTGCTTTATGCCCCGGCACGGCTCGGCCCCGGCCTCTGAGATCATTTACACGCACTTTATGGCTCTGCTGGGCCGGGCGCATGTTCTCATCAGGAACAGGGTCAATACTGTTTGCATTAGGGGGTGGGGAGAGGATCAAGTGAGCAGAAAAACGAGGATGGATTTAACCCAGATGTTTCGTAATTCAGTAAATAATTTCCTGTATATTTAGCAGGTGTCGGTAATACCGAGCAGGAATCCTGTAGCTCACAGAATCTTTTTCAAGCAGCAGTGAGTGCTGGAGAAGCACATCCTTGATGTCCGATCATGTTGCTTTCATCTAGGATCTTTCTTGTTAAATTATTGCTGTTTAGACCTTGGTAATTATTTTGACTGCTCCATATATACACGGAGAACGGTTAAGTTTGCGAGCAATCATTGAACCTGGGGCACTGTGCGTATTGCTTTTGTGGAATCGTTTGGCCATGGCTGTCTCTGACTTTTTGGCACTCAAATATTTAAAAGTCCCTTGAGAATATTGATTTGAACTTACTTGCTGTCCTAGATCAGTTTAGTGCATGCAAGAATAAATCAATTTAGCTGTATATTTCCACAGGCCCACAAGCCTCTCGGTGACGAGTGGCAGTTATTGTTCAAGCCCCGCTGCCCCAGCACCGACGGCCAGGTGCACTTCTACACGGAGGACTTTAAAAATCCTTTAAATTACTTGAATGTATCCCGGGAGAGTGCACTCGTCTCGGGGCACGACGGTGTCACGACAGCCCTCGTGCAATGGGTGCCCCCTCCCCTACACGCACATATATGCACACCCAGGCGGACACACACAAACAATACACACTCTCACACTGATACTCAACAACACGTAGACACATATGCAGAGACATGCAGACGGACGAGCTGACACGCACAGGCACACTCACTCAGACATACACAATGCGCAGACAAACATACACACATGAAGAAACCCGCACAGACCCACGTGCACAAACACACAGGCGCATATACATAGTACGTTCACACTGTTGAGCTTCACACGATACTCCTGATCTTATGTGTCTGTTTCCAGTTTGCCGAGGCAAAGACTACAGGGAGCAGGAACACGCACTTTATGGCTCTGCTGGGCCGGGCGCATGTTCTCATCAGGAACAGGGTCAATACTGTTTGCATTAGGGGGTGGGGAGAGGATCAAGTGAGCAGAAAAACGAGGATGGATTTAACCCAGATGTTTCGTAATTCAGTAAATAATTTCCTGTATATTTAGCAGGTGTCGGTAATACCGAGCAGGAATCCTGTAGCTCACAGAATCTTTTTCAAGCAGCAGTGACTGCTGGAGAAGCACATCCTTGATGTCCGATCATGTTGCTTTCATCTAGGATCTTTCTTGTTAAATTATTGCCGTTTAGACCTTGGTAATTATTTTGACTGCTCCATATATACACGGAGAACGGTTAAGTTTGCGAGCAATCATTGAACCTGGGGCACTGTGCGTATTGCTTTTGTGGAATCGTTTGGCCATGGCTGTCTCTGACTTTTTGGCACTCAAATATTTAAAAGTCCCTTGAGAATATTGATTTGAACTTACTTGCTGTCCTAGATCAGTTTAGTGCATGCAAGAATAAATCAATTTAGCTGTATATTTCCACAGGCCCACAAGCCTCTCGGTGACGAGTGGCAGTTATTGTTCAAGCCCCGCTGCCCCAGCACCGACGGCCAGGTGCACTTCTACACGGAGGACTTTAAAAATCCTTTAAATTACTTGAATGTATCCCGGGAGAGTGCACTCGTCTCGGGGCACGACAGCCCTCGTGCAATGGGTGCCCGCTCCCCTACACGCACATATATGCACACCCAGGCGGACACACACAAACAATACACACTCTCACACTGATACTCAACAACACGTAGACACATATGCAGAGACATGCAGACGGACGAGCTGACACGCACAGGCACACTCACTCAGACATACACAATGCGCAGACAAACATACACACATGAAGAAACCCGCACAGACCCACGTGCACAAACACACAGGCGCATATACATAGTACGTTCACACTGTTGAGCTTCACACGATACTCCTGATCTTATGTGTCAGTTTCCAGTTTGCCGAGGCAAAGACTACAGGGAGCAGGAACGGCACACGGACAACGGGAGGGGGGGGGGCGGGAAACGCACACGGACAACGGGGGGGGGGCGGGAACCACACACGGACAGCGGGAAGAGGGGGGGTGCGGGAACGGCACACAGACAGCGGGAAGCAGGAACGGGCAATCACCTGGACTTCTTCCGCTTGCACACATTTTGCGAAATACAGTGACATCCCGTAATTTCTATCTTCCGAAACATCAGGATCAGCTGCGGCTCGGGAGGCGGGGATCTGCTGTGGGAGGGGAGGGGGAGAGCGGAGGCCGTGTTACAACGGCATCGGGACCGGCTGCGGCTCGGGAGGCGGGGATCTGCTGTGGGAGGGGAGAGGGAGGCGGGAATCTGCTGTGGGAGGGGAGAGGGAGGCGGGGAGAGCGGGGATCAGCTGCGGCTCGGGAGGCGGGGATCTGCTGTGGGAGGGGAGAGGGAGGCGGGAATCTGCTGTGGGAGGGGAGAGGGAGGCGGGGAGAGCGGGGATCAGCTGTGGGAGGGGAGGGAATGCTGCAAAGACAATGGGACACAAGGGTTGTTTTGCTTCTGTGGGAGGGGAAGGGGACACGGACGGCCGGCGGGAAACGTGCACAGGACAGCGAGGAGGGGGGAGGCGGGAGGTCCGACGGCGGGAGGAGGGACACAGAGTAAGGCAGGACAGCAGCAAGCACGGCCCGGCCGGACCAGATTCGGGGGCGTTCCCGGCTTTTGGCTGACGTATCATGACGTAGCCAAAAGCCAAAGATTCTCGGGAACGCCCCCGAATCTGGTCCAGCCATGACGGACGCCTCTCTGTTCCAATGGCTAGCCTCCATTTATGGAGCTAGCCAATGGGACAGGGGGGCGTATTCCAGAGTCACTACTGAAATCAAGAGATTTCTCTGGAGGCGGAGCTTACAGCTCCGTCCCCCAGCGAAACCTAAAAAGGGCCGCCTATCGGTCAACAGAGACATTTGATGATGAGCCCCGTGGTGGTGGTGGGAGCAAAAAAGCAAGCGAGGAGCATGGGAGTGGGATGGGGGAGCAGCACAGAGCGTATGTGGTGCACGAGTTTGGGGGAGGAAGCAGCACACGAGGTAGAAAGCTAGAAAGCGTTTACTCTCATGGTGCATCAAAAGAGAAAGAAAAAAAGTAGTTCCCTGCATGTGAGAAGAGGAAGAATGCAATTCACCCACAAAAATGGTAAACAGACTATACTCCATGGGAGAGAAAAACATAAAAGGAAGGCAAGCCATCCAATAAGAAGCAAGCAAATGAGAGTGACAACAACGCCAGCCAATGGTAAGAAATAGACAAGCTTTCTACACCCATTCTGTGTTTTTTGTATGGTCCACAAGAGGCTTTGGCCTTTATGAAAGCTGTAAGTGAGGCCTAAAAGCAGAGATAGAAGTATCAGCTGCGAAATCCCAACAACATGAAGACACAAATAAGGTACCATTGGGTAACGTGGCAGCTGCAGAGATCTACGTCCTACCTGCAGGTCACCGGCTAGTTACCCAGAGACGGACTTTGTTTTTCATTCTCCCAGGATCTATACATTTTGTACTAGTCAGCGGGATAGTAGCAGCAACTAATATTCAAAGAACCGTGCAAGCACGAATCATCTGACAATGGCAGCCAACATAATAGAAGAAAGTTAAGTATTCAGCATATGTTAGACTTGTCTATAAAACAGACATCCCATTTACTACATGACCAACAACAAACCAATGGAAAATATACATTTCCACGGGCTGCTCAGCTTCTGCTTCCGGTGCCCTTTGCTCTTGGTCCAGCCTCACGGATTGCCACCGTTACCTCTTGACGTGAGTCCCCGCCTACCCCTGAGTTACAGGAGTCAGTAGTAGCCGGAAAGACTGCCTAGTGCCTTCGCTCTCCCGACGGCTCTGCAAAGACCTGCAGTTCACAAGTTGAAGTCCCAGCACCGCAGGCTCTGTCATCCATCCTTCGGTACCATTAACTTGGGTAGAAGTAACACCTATTATTTACTGCGCTTAGAAGCAACTGATTGAAGTATTAGGCGCTATATGAAACACGTTATTTCCGCTGTGCAGAGAAGATCCTGGCTACAAAACAAGAATGTATTCCCTGTATATTCAGGGGTAAGTCTAGAGACCATGTAAGGGCTGCAAAGATGCTATAGAAAGGGGCAGTCCGCACCAGCCCGCAGTCCTTATCTCGAGCGAAATACTCCAGGCTGAGACTCAGAGTAGCTAAATGACCATGGACCTGAGTGACGCCGTGTCTCCAGATGCACACGGCCTTACGAATGGACTCGGCTTGAGGTTATCAAATGCACGCATTCCTTACGCCCCTAGACCCCAAATTATGAAAAGTATTCAGGATGAGTAAGGTTGAAAACATGAAACCACTCAACACTTCGAAGAGTTTGACTTTGAAGGTCGTTGGCCACAAAAGATGCCCCGTTAAATAGAATGCACGCTACGCAGCCTGCTCAACGTCGAGCACGTCTAGTCACGTGGTAAAGAGCTGCTCCCCACGTGCTGTGCGTAAAAGCGTATGATGCGGCCTTGTTCTACTGTGGGAGCTAGAGCGTGCTAAAGCCCTCTAGGCGCACACACTCCGCCAGCACTTTACACGTTACTAACGCTCCGAAGGGGCATGTCTCCTTGTGACAGGGATGCTCAAGGGCACTTCCTCATGACACCTACTTAGTCATCGGTCGAAGTATCTGTCTCGGCGTTTATTTTATCTCCGCCATCCTGCTGTGTCGCTTAGACTCCTCTCCTCGCTGTCTCTCCCTGTGTCTCGCTCTCTTTATCTGTGCTTCTTGACATGTCTTTCTGTCTGGTCCAGCCGTCTCCTTTTTCCGTCCATTTCGGTCTGCACTGTGATACCTGTGTGTCGACCCAGCGTCCTCGGTCTCTTGCCTATCTAATCAAAGTGCCTGTCTCTTCATTGTACACCGTTTCTCTTGCCTCTGGTCCATCTTCTCTCACCGCCTGTCTCTCTAGTGTTCTCTCCCTCTCGCCTTGTCGGTCTCAACATACCCGGCCTATTAGTCGCTGTCTCCCCAATGTGCTTCTGTGTGTCGCTCTCATCCTCTACCAGTAGCTGTTTCTCAGTCGCTTGCTTTGCCGGTCTCACTCTGTCTCCGCCGCGTGGCTGTCGGTTTCATTGTCTTATCTGTCTCATCCACCGTCTCGCTATTGTTCTCTGGCCTGTCTTATCCCAGTGTACTTCTCTTTGTCGCACTGTCCTGTCTTTTCCATCCCTATCCACTGTCCCAGTTCTGTCCCTCCCACTCCGCTGTCTCTTCCTCCACCGATCTCTGCCTCCTGCCCCCTAAACCACAGGGGTCGCTATTATCTGCCCCGGAGAAGGTTCCGCCTCCAAGGCCTGTTTGACGGCTTTACTTTAAGGATTTCAACCGCCTTGAAGGCCTGTCCACGTGTCTCTTCCTCAGAGGCCGGTGGTGCCTTCCCTCAGTGGCTCCCTTGTCTGCAGGGCCTGTTGCTGGCGCCTCTCTCGGGTTTAACTCAGTTTCCTCATACCTCAGTGACAGGTACCTGGAAAACGAACCTCTTGAAAATTGAGTCCACTTAGTGGTAATGCAGGTGTGATTTAGCAGTAATCTGGGGAAGACTGCGCATGCGCTTCTTCTGCGGCCCAGTGGCCAGGCAGGGCAAGCACGTGGCCTGCTTGCACCCGAGGAACCACCCCTGCACCCCTCATACGCCTTATGCGAGTCAACACAGGGCTGAGCCCCGGTAAAGAAAAAAAGCAAGAAAACAAACAACTGAGCTTTCTGGGTCCCTCCATCTCTGTCCTTTGTTGGCTAAAGGGAACACGCAGCCCTAGGGACATGCCACCGTGTTGGGGGCATTGTCCACATTTTATCACCAAAGTATTCTGGGAAAGCCAGGATTACATGGCAAGTGAACTGAATCACACCTGTAGCCGAGGGCGGCGAGGTCTACCTGCCCACGCCAATGAACTGCCCGCTTTACGCCAATGAACTGCCCGCTTTACGCCAATGAACTGCCCGCTTTGCAGGGGATGGAAACACGATTTTTTCGAGCACTTACTAATTGACTTGAGCTTTTTCCCAAGAACTCTCAATCTATGTAAATATGAGGTTAAAGGCAGGCAGAGAGGTCGAGGTTGATTCACTGGGCCCTGTGCAAATGTGGGCGAGCAAACAAAGTCACATGGAGAGCCGAGCCGAGCCGAGCCAAGGCTGTGGTTCTCTTACAGCTTGAGCCGAACCCTGGCAATGTTTGCTCAATAAATCATGCAACAAACATCAAGTAACATGTGGTAAAGTCTCTGCAAAATAAAAATAAAAAGGTCTATTTCATTAACACGTGGATGCTTTGACATTAATATGTAACATTATAACAATGCACTAAGAAGAACTTATTAAAAATTATAGTTTTTAAGAACATCAGTGAATAAAGAAACAAAACAGTTGTCAAGTAAACCTTGTACGTGGCCCAGATTATTATAGAGGAGTATTATAGTCAAACACAATAGGTTTTTGTGCAACTGGTATTCTGAACTCACATTTTTAAAGTGCTTTCATACACAATATTAAAGAAAAATAGAGTTTTGGTGAAATAAAATATTTGCATAAGGTCACACAATTTAAGCAGGGAAGCTGCAATTTATCCAGGTTTCACTTTGTACAAATCAAAGTGAAACGGGTATCTATATGTCTTTCCTTAGTACGGCTTCATTTTAACCTCTTCGGGCATTTTTCGTAGTTTTATATAGCTAGAACTTGCCCCAGAGCGCATTGCATGAGCACCAGTTACATTGCACAAGGTTACAATTATGTTTATAGGCACAAGTAGATTAAGCGATTTGCCCAGAATCCCAGGATGTTGAGCTGAGCAAGGGGCTCAAACCTGGGTCCCAGAACCAAAGTCGGTACAACTGGCCTTCACGCCACAACCTGGCTCAGCTTGTTTGGGCTCGAGGTTTCAACAGGACCTCGAACCGAGACAGAGGGCTTGACCTTCGAGCCGGGCTTGAGCTTTCAGTGATGTACCCACCTCTAATCCGATGATAGTGGGTGGTTACTGGAGGGGATCCAAAGTGGATACTGTTGTTTATCATTAGTGTCCCGGGGTCTATTTAATTGAAACTGAATACCCAATAACTCCTTACACACTTGACGCTCCAAAGGTAGCAATGCCAAGCCACCAACGCTTGCCTTTCAGTTTTCTTTTTAAGTGGTTCTTGGCTTATTGCCCAGGACAATGGTGCAATATGAACTGCTAAATACATATCTTGTTGCCTGCTGATTTTGTCTCTTCCCTTTCCTGCAAGAGGCTCTTTATGAATTTGTCAAGCACATGGTTTTATTTCAGATTCGGCCACGCCCTTAGTTACAAAAGCTATGCCCCCTGCAGAGGGGTTTAGTTACACCTCTTAATCTGCATCCCATTCACAGCACCCCTCTCACATTTTTCATCACACTTAGAGCATTACTTGTAGACCCTCTGCCTCACTTACGCGAAGACCGACCTCAGTAGCCACCTGAGATTCCAACTCATCTCCCACCCAAGAAACAACCACCCCACTCTCCTGAGCGCCCACCACCTCGCCCTCGAGAGGACTCAGAACTTCAGACTCCTATCAAACACCCCATCTCCTACCAGAGAGGCCACCTCCTCTTCATTCCACGGAACCACCTTTGCCCCCCCACACCTGACCAGAATCCCCCTTGCAGTGAACATCCCTAGAAAAGAAACAATATAAAACAGCCTGCTGCTTTTTTAATTAATCTGGCCCAAGGTGTATTTTATGAGACTGCATTTGACTTCCAGTGGACAAAGTATTAAACTTAAAGATGTGCCCCTTTCATTCTACTGATTCTCGCCATGCTATAGAACTTTCCTTCTTAGGTCTCTTTTCTGGTTTCCTTGACTTGTTGACGTTATGTATTAAAAAAAAGAGATTTAATTTGATTTTATGCCAGAGTTCTATAATTTTACTGGGTTTTTTTCTTCGCGTTTGTGTGTTATGTGTTAATATTGTTTCTTGAGTTAGATTAATTTTATTTAGAACGTTTTATACAGCGCAAAGATGACCCTTGCAGGCATCAGAACGGTTTACAATTGTCCAGAGACAAATCGAGTCAGAAATATCAAAGTCGATAGAAATACAGGATAAGGCAGCACCGTCGACAAGAGAGGGTGCAGCACAATGTCACTTTCATTTTTGGAATTCTAACCTTTTTATGTTTGTTACTACCTTTTCATTTAATGTCGGGTTTAATATGTTTTTGATGTTGCCTTGTGACCTTTGTGAAAAGTACAGTGCTCAGAGGACATTCCATCATTCCACCATTTCGGGGAGCTGTCTCCAGTTACCTTTTCATAAATCAAATCTTCTAGCATTTATTCCAAAACACGAAATACAGAGTGCTGCAGCACATGCAAGTGGCTCAGGGGCGGCTCTAGGCTCATGGTGGCCCTGGGCAGGGAGCCTAGGTAGGGGCCCTGGAAGAGGGGGCCGGGCGGGGCGGGAAGAGAGGGTCCTGGCGGGGCGGAGCGCGGAGGCCAGTGAAGAGGGGGGGTCAGGGTGTTTGGAAGTGGAACAGAGTATATGTATGTATCCATCCTCAGAGGATTATTATATTAAGGATATATATTGGCGTGGTGGCCCCTGGGGTTTGGTGGCCCTGTGTACATGCCTAAGGCCGCTCCTGAGTGGCTACCAGTGTTCCAGCACTCATGCAAACGTGATAAAACTGGCCCAGAACTCTGAGGCAGGTTCCGCATAAAAGAACGAAGGAATGACAATACTTCCGGTATCCACCGGAAGCGCACGCTCTTTCCAGATAGGAAAAGGGTAAGGTTCAAACACAGTTCTTGGCTTTCTGTCAGATATATTCTCAAGATATGTCCCCATCTGTGCGCTTGCTCACCACCCAGAACCCTTAGGCAGCGCCAGGGCACAGACTTGCTAGATCAGGGGACCTTTCCCATTTCAGCAGCCAAAGTACAGTACACTTTGCCCGCACAGGTTCGTGCTGGAGCCCGGCTTCAGATTTAGAAACATTTGAAAACCTGGGTGTATTGACATTTAATGAATGGGTGAGCACGGGACTTCATGGTATATCATGCTTCCATCAGTGCCATGAAGCTTTACAATTACATTTACCACGCTATGTCACACCATATCATATTTTGCATCATATCACATACAGCAAGACAGACAGTGGGGACATTCAGTTAAAGAAGCACAGAACCTATCACAGGCTTGTGCCTTTAGTAAGGCCCTGTAGTAGTTGAAGGCCTTGCATTTTTAATGGTTTGGCTTGACAGCGCAGCTGTCGCCACACAATTATTTGAGCATCACTGGAGAGGTGCTTTGGCTCTGCCCACATGTTGGAAGCTAGGAGTACATGCTTTGATTGGTCAGAAGTTGTGTGCTTCCACAAATAAGTGATTGCCCTCCACACAGCTGTGATCATTTTGTTGTATCTAGCTGCCTCAGCTTGAACTTTCATGGGCACACACGTGGCATTGTACAGTCATCAACCTATAAGGATGTTTAGGTCTGGCTTGAAAGTGCACCTGCCATCCTGTTTACCTACACCTGTATAATGCTACAGTTCTTTGTCTCCACACAAATGCATATCCATTCCCATGCTATTTTCTTGTAATGATTCCCTTGACCATAAAAGATTGTTTTAAAGCCAGACCTATTGGCATTCTCACTGCTCGCTCAGCGGGGTAATCTACTATGCCTCAGACAGTATAATTCAGCTATTACCGGAGTAATCGTGTGGCGTCAAGAAGTTTCGCTCACTTCAAAGCTCATTAGAGGATCTTAATCTTGTTAAGTGGTTCTGAGTTTCTGGCAGTAGAACAGGGCGACTCACACTGGCCCCGGAAGATGCACGTTACGAAGGCATCACACAGATTGTGGTAACTCTCAGGCTCAGCAGCAGAGAGGCCATCACAAGCCAGGGGTCTGCACCGGGAGGAGGAGGGAACTTGTTCCCCTACTGGGTCATATGCACTTTATCGTCCTATGGTTTTATTACATTCAAAGTCAGCCCCACCTAACAAGGTTAAGCTCTTCGGAAGAGCTTTATTGGAACGTCACGGAATCAGGAAGTCACTCAATGACAATCCATCTGTACTAACTGCTTAAGTGAAAGTAGATTACCTCATTTAAATGGGTCAGTATTTGACTGCTCGAATGAACAATGAATAATGAAAAAGGAAATGAAAAATACAAGGGCCACGTCGGATGCTAGGAGGGCTTACGGTGGTGAGCATGTGCGACACGTTCTGTGATGCTGTGAGTACTACCTCGTATCATATTTTACTATTACTGTACCATATCATATTGTATCGTAACATATCATATCATATGTTTTCTATACCATATCATATTATATTGTAATGTGTAATATCATATGTATTCCATACCATATCATATTATATTGTAATGTATCATATCATATGTATTGCATATCATATTGTATCGTAACATATCAAATCATATCTTACTGTACCATACCATATTGGATTGTACCATATCGTATCATATCTTTACCATATCATATCATATCTTACTATACCGTACCACACCATATTGTAGCATATCATATCTTATTACATACCATATTGTATCATAACATATCATATCATATTGTATCGTAACATATCATATCATATTGTATCGTAACATATCATATCATATGTATTCCATACCATATCATATTATATTGTAATGTATCATATCATATGTATTCCATATCATATTGTATCGTAACATATCAAATCATATCTTACTGTACCATACCATATTGGATTGTACCATATCGTATCATATCTTTACCATATCATATCATATCTTACTATACCGTTCCATACCATATCATATTGTAGCATATCATATCTTATTACATACCATATTGTATCGTAACATATCATATCATATTGTATCGTAACATATCATATCTTACCATATCGTATAGTATCATATCATATCATAAAATATCATACTACACCATTCCATATCATATTATATCTCTCAATATGTAGGTGGGGTGAATGTACCAGCGAAACATAGAAAGGGTGAAAGAGAGATAGGCGGAGTACTAGAAAGAGAGAGCTCGACATGGAAACAGAGAGATACAGAAGGAGGTCTAAATGGATATACAAAAAAACAAATAGGGTTGGGTGGAGGCTGCACGGATAACCTAGAGAGAGAGAGAGAGAGAGAAAGAGAGAAAGGTGGGTGGACTAGTAGATATAAATGGATGAATGCAGCCATGTTCAGAACACAAGGCGCAGGACAGAGGTGAGGAGCACCTATCTGTTCTGTTTTTAGAATTGCCCTTTGAATATAGTCCCCTAATCCCCACCCGCACCCCCTTCCCCGCCATGAGCAGCAGCTCCTTGGCCTCATGAGTATATGAGTATTGCAGACAGTCAGGCAGAGGCAGAGGCCAGTCACGTGCACTCATTCAATGTGGATCAGTGGCAGGCCACCGCTGTGGCCTCAGGTATCAGCAACTTTCCAGGCTGAAGAAGGAAAGGTCTAAAGCAAAGATGGAGACGTCCAAGCCGCGCCTCGATGGTACATGGCGGTCACAAGCAGCGGCGGCTGGCACAGATAGGGAGTGGGGAGGCGGGGGGAGACGGGAGAGGGGGTAAAGAATAAGATAATGTACCTCCTCGCCACGTCACACCACTCTCTCAATCGTCGTCTCCGCAACAGAGCACCAAGGAAGCACCCAGGCTCCCCTGAGCCAATCACAATACTGCAAAGCTGCTCTGTCATTGGCAAGAACCGGGCTCCCCATAGCCAATCACAGCGCTGCAGTGCAGCGTTGTAATTGGTTTGAGCGCCACAGTTTGGCACTCAGCCAGGAAATTGGGGCCTGGGCATGTACTCCACCCAGGCTGTTGTACAGCCTGGGTGAAGAACATGCAAAGTGCGCATGAATGTTTGGCAGGCCCCAGAGAGCCGGCCAAACATTCATGTGCAGTATAGGGAGTCCAAACCACTCCTCCTCTCCCCTGCTCTGTCAGCAGAGCAGCCCCGCCACGTACCGTCCGCAAAACTGCCTCTATAAGGAAAGAATAAACTGATAACTTAGTTATTACCATCTTATTTTTCCTTTAGTGACACTGCTTAAAAGCAGTGGGGCGACGCTGCCTTAGCCAACGAGCCGCCACTGGTCGCAAGGTACTCTTCGGCCCCTTCCATGCTTCTCTGGGTACCCACACCTTACTACAATGTCTCATGTGCTAGCCTGCTGTCACTACTGCCCTCCACACCATATACTTTGGTTTATACCGCACCACGCATGGTACTCGCAGTCCCACCTACACCTCACATGCCACACTTAAGCCCATACTGCACCTCAAATGGTACCGTGCAGCCCCCACCATAATATACATGACACCCTACAAAACTTCACATGGCAGCCTGCAGCCCCCACCATACTTCACATGGCAGCCTAGAGCCCCAACAAAACTACACATGGTACACTGTGGTCACTACTGTGTTCGAGGTGGTACCCTGTAGTCCCTACTGCACATCACATGGTAACCTGATGTCACACTGCACATCACATGGCACCCTGCGCTGCTAGTCATCCATACAGCCCCTGGGTGCCCAGCCAAATTCACTCCACAAGGTGCCCAGCCGAGCCCTCTGCCACTATGTCTACATTGTACGCTGCATACAGGACAGCAGTGCCTTACACGGTACGCTGCAGACTGTGCTGCCCCTCACACAGCCCTCTAGCTGCCCCCACAGTTTAAAAAAAACCTTTATTTACCAGTTTCAGGATTAACACAATATATTTTCCAGCTCCAATTCAATGACAGTGGTAACAATACAATATATATGACATAGGTACCTGCATTACACAACATTTATCTCCACGTGAGTTTATGCAGTCTGGACAATCGGAGTTTCGCTTGCATAGTATACTCCCTCGTTGAACACCGCTGCCAGCGCTATACTTCTGTAGCGCAGCCCAATCACAGTACGGGAAGCAAGCATATATTCAATTTAAATATCAAAGTTTTGAGGCCATGGATCAGTGTCCCAGAAGTCAGCCAATACCCGCAGGCACCAGCACGCTATTTAGCCATGTAGTAGGTTGTGATAGTGTCGTAGCCGTGTACTGTTTAAAAGGGCCCCATATGTCCCGTGGGCAGGATGTGGTAGGGAGCGTGGAGGCATATAAATCGTAGTTGAGGTTGCAATAGGCCAGACTGGTCAGCAGCTGCCCCCACAGTTCACAGATGTTTTTGAGGCAACCCTGTCTAGACTACCGAGGAGGGCTCCACCACTACAGGGGGCTGCCATCAGTTACCTAACCAGGGTCTCCCCCAAACTCTGATCCATGCAGGGGAGCTCTTAACTTAGCAAGTGAGGAACCACTCATATGTCATGGCCTACAAACAAAGATACTTTTGGGGATTTGGAGGGTTTCCCCAATGTGAGTTTTATAAATCCTTTCTCTCAAAGCAAGAGTTCTAACACATTGGAGTGGCTCCATCTAGGATCCAAGAAAGGCTGCATTCTGAGACTGTAACTGGGACACCTCAAAGGTGGGAGGAGTCAAAAACCCGCCCGTCTCTCTTGCAAAACATACTGCTGCTCACAGTGCAGGAGGTACCTTGACCGTAATATGTTTCATCCATGTTCAATTAGATATTACTCCAGTGTCCAAACACATAAATTCCTGCAACAGCTTGACTGGAGAGTTATCCACCTTAAAATTATTCTGTATATGTGGTTTAAGCAGGGCTTTAAGTGGGATGAAAAACTGGGGGTCTCTCGAAGGGGCGTGACCGATGTAATTAGTGGCGTGGCTTAAAAATATGTAAGCTAAAAATCTGTGCTTTGCATAATGTGCCATCCGACTGGTATTTTGCTGTTCCTGTCATTGCATCTAGATATATGATACAACAATTAATACCTACAACAAGCCAGGACTATTGGCTTTGCCAATGGTTGTTAGTTGCATAAAATAAATTAGCAACAACTTTCGCTTCATTGTATATAATATTGAAAACGCTTCCATTCTGAAATGATGAGAGTGTGAAAGTACGACAACGAGTCTCTTTGAAGTTTCATCAAAGTCTTTGAGCAGCGGCACAACTGCAAAGCGAAGATATTTTTAACACCCAGAGGGTGAGGGCAAAAATGGAGAGCTCGATTGGGATGCGTTTCGAGGCCAACCTTTTAAAAACCTGCAGGACCCGGCCCACTTAAAGCCCTGGTTTTACGCATCATGAATTTAGTATCTGCAGTGTTAATAATCAAGGCCTTTTGGGAACACAACTCATTAAATCATTTAAAAGTATCTGCAGGCCGCCAGGTGTCAGGAAACTTTAGTAGCACCAGCCAGTAGAAGGGTTTCAATCTTATGGCCACCTACAGTCGAGGAATCACTCATAGAAGTATTAATTTTGCCACCTGGTTGATATTCAAGAAAAACACCAGGTGAGCCAATGAAGAGCCTCGCCAGACCCCTTCGGTAACAGGGAAAGACCTGGTGCTTTCTCCTGCTGGTGCTCAGGGTACTAAAGCACAATTCTCATTTTAGAACCTTGCAGGAAAATGCAAGAGACCAGGTGGGATCCTTAGTCATTTAAAGAGCTCCTTAGCAGACACCTGGGGACATTATGTGAATCCACAAACATTCAAGTGTTTTTTTTCCTCAGCACAACACACCTTTCTAAAAGTAGATACAACTAAACGATTAAACATTTGTGCTCATTTTCTTTCTACAACCTACTTATTTGTGTGAAAGGATCTTATTATCCAGGACCCTGGTTTCCAATCTGCAGGGAGCTGCACTTGAATATATTTTTTGGATATTATCTGTCAGGCTTATCGGGCGATAGTTAGCTGGATCTCTTCTGTCTTCTTGTAGGCAGGAACTACTTCTGCTCCTAACCAGGCTGGATGAAGGGGGGCTCCGTGTAGAGTAGCATTACTCACAGCTGTTATGTATCTGCCACATAGGATGGGCTCAGGTGTATACAGGTAGGCCGCTATTTTATCAACGATGAGGGCCTTTCCTACCTTTTCCCTATTAATTGCTTGTAACATTTCTTTGAAGGAAAATGTGTGAATCTGCGTCAATTCACCACCGGGCAATGATATATAAAAGTCATGCCCTTCGTGGACTTATGCAAAGCATTCATAGCAGCAAACTTCAGTTATACATATTTCTAGCCTTAATATATTTCGCTTATTATGATTTGAAATGATATGCCAAAAAGTTTGAGCTTTCTGGTTCTTATTTCCCACGTGGCCTTCTTTTTGTTGAGCAGTAAGTTGTAATATGTCTTATTTGCTATTATACCACCTTGTAGCTGAGAACAGTGATGTATTGTTTGATGTCCACTCCTTATCAATCCAGTGATGTATTTCTGGGTGATTAGCCCTTGGTGAGGTGGCAGGTTTAGTTAGAAAAGCATTGTGCACTCAACTACTATCGAGTGTAGTTCTATATAATGTTGTGGCTGTAGATTTGGAAGTCTAGTGGGTACAGTATTGGATATTTGGGTAGGGTATGGTTTAGATCAACCTCCTCCAATTTTAGCCTCCAGCGGTTGTGGTTGAAATAAACATTATTTTGGCCATAAGGTTTATTAATGGCGACAAGAAGGTGAATTATAACAAATAAAAAATTAAAGGGTCACTAGTGACACCGTATACATATTAGTTCCCAGATATCCCAGCTTTTCCCCATGTGCCCACAGTACTCTGCTTAGCTCGGTCTCCTCCCTACAGATCCTAGTGGACCTCATATTGCGGATTCGCGGCCATGTGTTGAATTCTACAAAAGGTTTGTCAATTGAGGTGATTTCATTCAGCCCATCGAAATGTCCCAGTATGCTAAGCAGATTACCCCTATTCATGGGTGGGAATCATGTCTAGTTTGAGTTGATCGTAAGCCTCTAGTGACTCACTTTTTAAGTGACCTGGGGAAAAGGACTTACAACTGGCTCAGTACCCTGCTTGCAGCGAGGTTCCATAGATCTTTGAATTTAGCCGCACTTGGGCAGGGACAGGGGCCCAGGTCTAGGAACGCTTGTAGTACCCTCACTGAAACCAACACTTATAATTGTATCAGAGCCATGGGCATGAGCTGGGCCAGAAATACTAGTAGACATCAAGGTGGACGTGCTGAAAGAGTAGTAGCAGTAATGGCATTAGTGATAATGCGGCCAGCAGTGCCAATAGATATATCTAATTTTGTATGTGGAATCACTCCAGGCCCTAGGGCCATGGCACCCGTGCCAGCCAGATTAGTATTCCTCAGTCTCATAAAGCCATTCTTTGAGCATGTCTGCATGATAGATGCGTGCAAGGTACCTGATGAAAGACTAGGCAAGCAAGCAAGTACGTTTTCCATGTAAATCTATTCATAAATCAATTGTAAGATACAATGATGCTGGACCCAACGAACAGAGCCACTTTCTTCTCGACCCGTTGTGACCAACTGTCTCCAAATACCCTTTGTTTGTAGTTCTGCTCACAAACGTTCAGCTCGGAGCCCTTGTGATCACAACTCAACACAACACACCTCCCCACTTTTAAATCCAACAGACCGGTTACAAGTCTTAATAAAAAAAACAAAATATATACATTATACAAGAAAATTCTAAAATTGAAATCCTAAACCAAAAACATAAATGATATCAGCAAAATTTTAAAACGAGATAACGCAGAAACACTCATGTTACCATCTTATAAGTAAAGAGGCAAAAATTACACAATGTAACTACATTGTGTGAGTATGAATTCATACATCTCATAGTTTTAAATTATGCTGTCAAAAACTTAAGTGTGTGGTCAGCACTGATTGGTTAGACCGGCTGAAACTTTACCGTCCCTTAAAGAAGAATCATTGTTAACACCCCTCTGAATGCACTCAGGCCCTAATAACATCTTTGCAAATTTCCTACTTACTTTCACATTTTTACTACAATTCCACCACTGACCATTTCCAATTTTACAGCACTTGAATTTTCACTTACCTTTGACTAAATCACACTCCCTTTCTCACACTGACTTTGGACAACTTTACCCTTACTAAATCACCTTTATTAACACTCAGTTGCTTTGCACATCTAATAGAATCAAATCTGTTCTTACTCGGACTACACCTAGAGGCAACATTTTTCTGATCCATCCTCCCTCCAGAGATACCTGACTATACATTATCTACCAAAAAAACAGACCAAGACACCAATGCCTGTTTAAGAAAATCAAAATGTTTCCTTCCCCTTAAAACACAAAATGGGGTCATCTCAGTCTCTTTATTGGGTGTGGTACGATCTGCTCAAAGCTTAGTACTAGCAACATCCTCAGCATCTACACCTCTCAAAGATGCTCCACATACACATTCTACCACCCTTCAATTCATACGTTCTAAAGCCCATTCCTTTGTGGATGATATAAACGACAACATTTGTGTTTAATATCAAATACACACAAAAATTCCAACATTTCTTTTGAGGTAAACTCCACCCCAATGTCCGACACGAAAACCCTCTCTGGCAAAAATATCAGTCAAAAAAGCAAGGACACATTTCATGTGGATTTCTCTTACAAACCTAACTTCCAGCCATTTTGAGATATAGAATAATAAAACAATACCATATTTGTGTTTAGTTGTTATAGAAAAAAATGGTCCCACAAATTCAGTAGAAACTCTTTCCCACACATTTTTGGGTGAATCAACGATTGTCAAAGAATGGACTCTCATTATAAGTCCTTTGCCCTTTTCCTGACAATTAGTACACTTGGACGCCCAATCCTCAACTTCTCATTCCATATCTGGCCACTAGTACAGGCCCCTTAATCTTTTTTGTGGGAGGTCATGCCCAAATGCCCTTTATGACTAAGAGCAAGTAACATATTTCTAACACTGGGAGGTAGTTTAGGTTTATCTTTTTTTGTTGGAGGTCATGCCCAAATGCCCAAATGCCCTTTATGACTGAGAGCAAGTAACTTAAATCTAACACTGGAAGGGGTTATAGGTTTATCAATATGAAACAGAAAATTACGCACCACCAACAACTCATCTTGGCTTTTCCAAAAGCTCTGTACTACCAAGGATAGATTCTTCTCCCTAGCCTAGCCACACAATGTTTTAACTTTCTTCAAAATGCTATCTTTCTTCAAAGCGTCCTTCTACTCTTGCTCAGACACACTTTCTATATCTGACCAGCAAATAATAGCCACCAAACAGTCCATATCTTCTCCTTCCTCTTCAAACTGGCTGATCGTATCAGGTTCCCATGGAACTGGTAGATGTAAAAGACAATCTGCATTCTTGTCCTTCCCTGATGGAATGTGTACGTATTCAAAATGATGCTCCAAAAGTCTGGAACTGAGTCTAACCAATCTATTTGAAGCCCTACTGGTATTAACATTGGAACAACTCCAGATGGGAGTCAATGGCTTATGATCAGAGCTAATAAGAAAATGAGTACCTCAAACATAGCATTTTAACGTTTCCACAGCTCAAGTGCAGGCTAACATTAGGCATTCTATGAGAGAGTGCATTCTGTCTTGAGGTTTGAAGGTACCTGAAGTGAATGCAAAGGTGTTCTCCTTGTCAAAGGTCCTCCCTTGCCTTCGGCTTGGGGCTTTAGCCCTGGAGAGGGACTTTAATGGCCGTTACATCCACCTACGGCGGGCTCTAAAGCTATATTAACACCTTTAAATCGACTACATTTTACTACAGATGAAGAGGATGTTTGAACAACATTAGCTATAACTAATAGTACATTATGAGGAAAATCAACAGCGGTTTTAAATCATATCATTATTTCATTTAGTTGACTTCTCAGAATGGATAAGTCGAGGATGTTGAAGATAGAGTTTTCTGTCAGTGATTACGGATGGGTTTCATTACAAATCAGTCGTACATCATTGTCTTAAAACATCGCGTCCAATTTCATTTAATGTCATTTTCTGAAACAATGCATTATGAATGGATTAAAGTACTGAATACTGCGCCTGAGTGATATCAACAATGAGAACTAGACATGTTTTGTATTGAAGGAATGGAATGTCTGCTACTAGAGTGAGCTATTCCTAGGCTCCCTGGCGAGAATGGAAAAATCAGAATCAGTACTAATACAGCACTTGGCTAGCCACGCGCTGCCCTCTATTTACTGTAATGCTACTAATACTCTGCCCGTTAAAAAATTATCTGTGTTGGTTTAATAACTACTACAAGATTATATCCTTTGATGTAGTTGTGACTCCTCAATTCTTATTAATTTTGGAAATGCTGGGACTTTGTCACCCTCAATCTAAAGCAGAGTGCAAAATCTAGCCAGTAGTGTCATTGTCTGTGTTGTTAATTATCTTCCACCCTCAGTCACCTATTGCTACTTTACAACACCAAGACAGGGAAGGAAACGAATATTAGAAGTTTGCAGATGTTTTTCGACTTTAAGGATGCAGATAGGTTACCAGATCACATAACACATCATTTCAAAATTCTTTGTAAAAATTAGGAAATAATGAAGTAGGTATTTGGAAAACAATGGATAATGGATTTCTTTTTCCTTGAAAATGATTATCTGATGTACATATTTTATTGTTTTTCTCCGAAAGAACTACACATTTTTATTGACTATCAACTGTTAAATGATGTTGTCAGCACTTGTCTTTGATCCCGGAGTTGCTTTATCAATCAAAAGAGAACTCACAGCATGCCAAATTAGAACTGAAACATAAAATACCATCCAAAAACGTGTGTATTAGGGGCTGATGTTAGCAGGCTCTATAAAGCTGTGCTTGCTTGGTATAAAACCATGACAGAGCCGCCATAAAATGAGGACCCATATGATAGCTTTGGGTATGGCTCTGGCAAAGCGCTGCATTGCTATACACTGGGTTGCCTCCTTCCTCCAGAGGTCACAGCTTAGAAAAAATATCTATTAGAATGGGTGCTGGCAGATGTACAACATATGAAACTGACCCAGAGTGATGAGAAAGTTGATGGAGACCTGGTAGATTGGGGAGTGATGTGCCCAAACATCATGGATTCCCCCAATTTTAGGTCTCCCTGATTGCACATAGATGGAGTACTGCAATATTGACACCGCATCATTCCGGCCAGTGGCATAGCAGACCAGACGCTGTTGGTTTTCCAGGGCTAAAAGACCTACTTCTCGCCACACCCGCTCCGCGGGTGCCGCTTCGCACAGGAGTGCGTGGAGCCACACTTACCGGGGAAGAGGAGCAGCAAGGCGGCGGCTAGGGCGTGAGGCTCGGCGGGGCTGCGAGCGTGCGGGGACTCCAGCAACCAGGAGTCCCTGCGAGACCAGTGAGTCACCATCCGGTCCGCTCTCCCTGCTGGCCCGCCCCCCGCCCACCTGAGGCTTGTAAAGCCGACCTCCACCTTCACCTGTTGGGACACCGCATCATTCCGGCCAGTGGCATAGCAGACCAGACGCTGTTGGTTTTCCAGGGCTAAAAGACCTACTTCTCGCCGCACCCGCTCCGCGGGTGCCGCTTCGCACAGGAGTGCGTGGAGCCACACTTACCGGGGAAGAGGAGCAGCAAGGCGGCGGCTAGGGCGTGAGGCTCGGCGGGGCTGCGAGCGTGCAGGGACTCCAGCAACCAGGAGTCCCTGCGAGACCAGTGAGTCACCATCCGGTCCGCTCTCCCTGCTGGCCCGCCCCCCGCCCACCTGAGGCTTGTAAAGCCGACCTCCACCTTCACCTGTTGGGACACCGCATCATTCCGGCCAGTGGCATAGCAGACCAGACGCTGTTGGTTTTCCAGGGCTAAAAGACCTACTTCTCGCCGCACCCGCTCTGCGGGTGCCGCTTCGCACAGGAGTGCGTGGAGCCACACTTACCGGGGAAGAGGAGCAGCAAGGCGGCGGCTAGGGCGTGAGGCTCGGCGGGGCTGCGAGCGTGCAGGGACTCCAGCAACCAGGAGTCCCTGCGAGACCAGCGAGTCACCATCCGGTCCGCTCTCCCTGCTGGCCCGCCCCCCGCCCGCCTGAGGCTTGTAAAGCCGACCTCCACCTTCACCTGTTGGGACACCGCATCATTCCGGCCAGTGGTATAGCAGACCAGACGCTGTTGGTTTTCCAGGGCTAAAAGACCTACTTCTCGCCGCACCCGCTCCACGGGTGCCGCTTCGCACAGGAGTGCGTGGAGCCACACTTACCGGGGAAGAGGAGCAGCAAGGCGGCGGCTAGGGCGTGAGGCTCGGCGGGGCTGCGAGCGTGCGGGGACTCCAGCAACCAGGAGTCCCTGCGAGACCAGTGAGTCACCATCCGGTCCGCTCTCCCTGCTGGCCCGCCCCCCGCCCGCCTGAGGCTTGTAAAGCCGACCTCCACCTTCACCTGTTGGGACACCGCATCATTCCGGCCAGTGGCATAGCAGACCAGACGCTGTTGGTTTTCCAGGGCTAAAAGACCTACTTCTCGCCGCACCCGCTCCGCGGGTGCCGCTTCGCACAGGAGTGCGTGGAGCCACACTTACCGGGGAAGAGGAGCAGCAAGGCGGCGGCTAGGGCGTGAGGCTCGGCGGGGCTGCGAGCGTGCGGGGACTCCAGCAACCAGGAGTCCCTGCGAGACCAGTGAGTCACCATCCGGTCCGTTCTCCCTGCTGGCCCGCCCCCCGCCCGCCTGAGGCTTGTAAAGCCGACCTCCACCTTCACCTGTTGGGACACCGCATCATTCCGCAGGAGGCTCTTCAACCACGATCAGGGGGACTTACCAAATGTCTGGAGGAGGTGAAGACCTGGATGACTCAGTCATCATTAAAACTTAATGGTGACAAAACGGAGCTCATGCTCCTGGGCCCTGCCGACCCCACATTTTTCAACTCATTGTGGCCCCGCTGTCTAGGTCCCCCCCCGGGCCCGAAGGATAACATCAAAAGCCTAGGGGTATGGCTGGACAGGAGTCTCTCATTCAACACCCAGGCCACAAAGCTTTCAGCCACCTGCTTTGGAATACTCAGGACACTGAAGAAAGTTCTTCCTTTGCTCCCAATGGAGGCAAAGCAGATAGCCATACAGGGCCTGATACAATCACGGCTGGACTCCAACAATGTCCTATATCTGGGTGCACCAGAGTACACCTTAAAGAGACTACAGCTGGTACAAAACTGTGCCGCGCGTACGCTGCTGCAGATTCCTCGCAGATTGTCAGTAAAGGCGGCTCTGACCAATCTTCACTGGCTCCCAGTGCGTAAGAGAGTCTTTTTTAAAGCAATGTGTATTGCCCATCAAGCTTTCTGGGATTCGGGTCCTCCAATCACCCGTGACCTAGTAAGCCAGTATCACCCAGGTAGAAATTTGCGCTCCAGTCAGGCCTTCATGGCAGCAGTCGCCAGAGTCAAAAGGTCTAGAACTGGCGGAAGGACGTACGCCTTCAACGCCGCCAAGATCTGGAACTCCCTCCCGTTTCACCTGAGATCCAATCCTGATCTCGTTTCCTTCCGTAAACAATTAAAAACACACCTATTCAATTCTGTTTAACTTAACTCAGTTCTTTTCCCTCTTCTTCTGGTTCTCAACCTCTTTATCCTTCACTGGTTCCTTTTTTAGCGCTTGGACGCCTCAGGGCAGCAATCGCGCTGTTTATAAATTCACTTTTATTCATTCATTCATTCATTCATTCCGGCCAGTGGCATAGCAGACCAGACGCTGTTGGTTTTCCAGGGCTAAAAGACCTACTTCTCGCCGCACCCGCTCCGCGGGTGCCGCTTCGCACAGGAGTGCGTGGAGCCACACTTACCGGGGAAGAGGAGCAGCAAGGCGGCGGCTAGGGCGTGAGGCTCGGCGGGGCTGCGAGTGTGCGGGGACTCCAGAAACCAGGAGTCCCTGCGAGACCAGTGAGTCACCATCCGGTCCGCTCTCCCTGCTGGCCCGCCCCCCGCCCGCCTGAGGCTTGTAAAGCCGACCTCCACCTTCACCTGTTGGGACACCACATCATTCCTGCCAGTGGCATAGCAGACCAGACGCTGTTGGTTTTCCAGGGCTAAAATACCTACTTCTCGCCGCACCCGCTCCGCGGGTGCCGCTTCGCACAGGAGTGCGTGGAGCCACACTTACCGGGGAAGAGGAGCAGCAAGGCGGCGGCTAGGGCGTGAGGCTCGGCGGGGCTGCGAGCGTGCGGGGACTCCAGCAACCAGGAGTCCCTGCGTGACCAGTGAGTCACCATCCGGTCCGCTCTCCCTGCTGGCCCGCCCCCCGCCCGCCTGAGGCTTGTAAAGCCGACCTCCACCTTCACCTGTTGGGACACCGCATCATTCCGGCCAGTGGTATAGCAGACCAGACGCTGTTGGTTTTCCAGGGCTAAAAGACCTACTTCTCGCCGCACCCGCTCCGTGGGTGCCGCTTCGCACAGGAGTGCGTGGAGCCACACTTACCGGGGAAGAGGAGCAGCAAGGCGGCGGCTAGGGCGTGAGGCTCGGCGGGGCTGCGAGAGTGCGGGGACTCCAGCAACCAGGAGTCCCTGCGAGACCAGTGAGTCACCATCCGGTCCGCTCTCCCTGCTGGCCCGCCCCCGCCCACCACGCCCCCTATATCACAACATCAGACTCCCGCAGCGCGGGACGCAGCTCGGGGCGAAGACCGGGCTAAGAGCGGGCCGTTTGAGGCCGTTCGAGGTCTGCGAGGACTGGACTGGCCCACCCTCTTTCGCCCTTTTCTCGACATATGATCTACTGGGTCTAAATAGGCAAACCTTTCTATTTTCCTTATTGTAGTGCCAGGCTAGGTGGTTTGCCCTTGTTGTTGTTAAGTTATGTGCACCAGGTTAACTCGGAGTAAGGCCGTTAAGGGTGGCCCGCCAATTAATGGCCCCATGGATGACTTCATTACTCGTACCAATCTAGCCATAGACCAAGAAATTTCCAAACTTCAGACTCGTGTCTCCCTGGAATTGGCAGCCGCCAGAAGATTGTCCCAGGTCATTGCACTCTCAAAAAAATCCTCCCTGGGCCACATAGCTACTGTGGTTACCCCGGAGCGCCCAGCCATTTCCCATTGTGTAGTCACGCAGGTAGATGTCCATCAGACCCAGTTTCCACCCTCCCTTTCCCCAGCCCTAGGGCCTTCAACTCAGACAGGCGAAGTGAACCTACCTGTGGTTACTCCCAAGCAGGATGTTAGTTCTAATTCCCCCACCCCGGTAATTTCAAACACACCTAAGTGCAATAATACTAATGGTAAACTACCCAAAAGGAAACGCAATTCCCGGTCTGCTTACTCTCGTAAGAAGGCTAAAATTGCGGTAGCACAACAACTGAAATTGGCTAGTGTTCCGGTACCCAATGTAACAGGAGGGTGTACCCCTAGGGAACAGCTACAACGAGAGGGAGCCAAAGAGGGGACAGCCTCTGCCTTTTCTACTACAACTGCAGAGGATGAGGGCTTACATGTAGAGGGTCTGGAAGGGAAGGATGGGGAATTCATAGGTTTAGTTTGGGAAACTCTTAAGAAACTTCTCTCTCCCCTCGATCTCAGACTCTCACGTATTGAAAATAACTTGCTAGAGATGGAAAAGAGCATTATTGCCTTGGCCACTCTTGGCCTGAGAAGTCTAGAAAATCAGGGCCTTCCTGTAGTTGACCCAATATCTCAAGACCCAATATCACAAGCCCCACAACTTCCCCCTCCAGCACCAGCTTTTGTACGGCCAGTTCCCAAACCGCGGACCGTGGGTGTGGATCAAATTACCACCGCTCCCAAACCTAAGGCTCCCAAGCGCCCCATTCCTCAACCATCAGTAAATCCTAATGCAGGTGTTTCTCTTAGACCTCCTCCCAGTGAAGCTGCTTATCAACTGACCCAGGGCCCTCCTGTTAAGAATAATTTTAGAGGGGGCTATATTGATCTTCCTCCAGAGGCCAATGAATACGTGGTTGTATTGACGGGCGTCCCCCAGATCGGAAATGGTCAATACGAGAACCACTGGTCTCTGAAGAACAAGATAATGCACTGGCTTAATGTGAATAGACCAATTCCCAATGGTCGGAGAAGCAGAGTTCTGATGGTACGTCGAGTTCCCTGGGTGGGCCCCACAAGGAAAACCAGTCCCGGGGACTGTATAGTGGTGACCTTTGAGGACCCACATACGGCACACCACATTTGCTCTTGGCCCACCGGTGAAGGTTCTCTTGTCATACCTAGGCCACTTTCCTTCTTTTATCCACCACGCCCCAGACATACCCGGGAAGATGACTGGTCATTGGTACGCCATCACACATGGAGGAGTCACCCTAACAATCACCAAGATCTCTCTATACATTGGAATGGCCTCCCAACCTCGAATAGGTTTGGTGGTCTTGAGGAGGTAGACTGACTTCCAAGGCAACCTGCTTTTCAAGCAGCGAAAAAAGCCCCTTCACCCCTGGCCCTAGGGATCATAGAATCTTTTTCCTTGTTGATATAACCTACTGTCGCTAGCCCCCCAGGTCCAGAAGAAATGCTATATGCTCTGCCTATAGAGGGGGGATTGAACACCTTAAGCACTTTAGAATCTCAAGACGTAGTGCAACTGCTGGACTCACCTCTTATGATTCCCTTGTCACCCATTCAGAACGTTCCAATAGATGGGAAGCTGACCGGTGTAGCAAGGGCTCTTAACCAACAGCAGAATGAGCCACCGCAAAGGTTAAATAGAGCGGCTGCAGTGGTGGCAGGTCTTGTGTCTAATTCGGCCGTACCTGTCAATCCATCAAGGCGGATTACCCTAGGCGAACCTCTGTTAAAGATTCTAAGCTGGAACGTGGCAGGGCTTGCCCGCAACTTCGACATCCCAGAATGGAACGCTTTTTTGGCCCCTTATAACATCTGCCTCTTGCAAGAAACCTGGTGCCTAGAACCCAGGCACAGAGTAGGCTTCACAACCTACTTCGTTCCAGCTTCCCAACAACATGGATGCAAAGGTCGCCCGTCTGGCGGCCTTCTTATATGGGTTAGCATCGCACTAGGTTTAAGTGTAAGCCTAAAGACCACTCAATCTCCTGACCTCCAGAGGATAACTATACGCTGCCAAGGGGGAAGGAAGCTAGAAGTCTTTAACCTCTATTTAAGGGGGGCCAGGGGAGGGGCATCATCGCTATCCTCTACAGGATTAAATGGTGAACTAGTCGCTTGCAGTATCGACTCTTATGTTCTCCTCGCAGGCGACTTCAACTGCTGCTTTGAGCCACTGGCTAGGGAGGACATTCTGGACACTTGGGATGAGGATACAAGGAGAGGTATCCCCACCCTGACCCTAGATCCGATTCAAAATGGACGCAGAGTGCAATAGACATCAATGCACTCTGCATGGAACACGACCTGAGACCAACTAATGGACGATCCAAATCGGACCTTATGGGTGCGCATACCTACAACAGGACGGGACACACCTCCAGAATAGACCATATCATGTTGAATTACAATCTTTGGTCATTTCATCAAGACATGGAAGTCATATTGTCTTGTGATAGTGACCACAATCCTTTATCCTTAACCCTCATTCCGCCTTGGCAGGTTAGAAACCTAGCCAAGTCTGCCCACATGTGGAAAACATCCCATGAACTTGTACCCTCAAACTGTGGCAGGCGCCTAAAGTGGGCTAAAGCAGTAGCGGATGAGGAAAGGATGGCACAAGCAGGGACCATAATGACAGCGGTGGGGCCGCGTCTCGATGCCTTAGGTATTACCAGTCAAGCTGTTTTAACGACATTCACAGAAACTATTGCGGCATTAAGTGAACTGTTTATCATTCCCCAAACCAGTGCGAAGGTTGTAGTGAAAGGTGCTTCTAAGGCAAGAGACAAGTGGTATTCCTCCAAATGTCGGGTTGCTAAGAGGGAACTCATTTCCGCAGTGAAGACCAAGGATCCAGGCAATATCAGACTTGCGAGGAAACTTTACAAAAAAACTGTAGCATGGCTAAGGAGGCTCACGATTACAGTTTCTGGAGGGAGTTAATGGAGGCAAGTACTAGGAAAGATTCTAAGGGGTTTTGGGATCTGCTGAGAGCCAGGGACAAGCCGCTTGATCTACAGCTTACCTGTAATATTCCTGGTGACGTCTGGTTTGCCCACTTTTCCAAGCTTTACTCTGTCCCACTAGGTGTACCTCAACCAAGCATGGGTTTTCTGGCCAGACCCCCAGTTGTTACTACAATTAATGACTGCCCCTTCAGTAGTAAGGAAGTCGAAAGGGCAATCAGGTGTATTGTAACCAATAAGGCTGCAGGCCCAGATGGAATTCCGGGTGACCTGTTGAAGAAAAATCCATCTTTGTGGAGTAGACTAATTGCTTCACTCCTGAATGAGGCTGTACTGGGAGGTTCTCTTCCTGATTCCTGGAGGGGCGATGAGGTCGTCCCTATTTTTAAGAAAGGCTGTCGGGACGACCAAGCCAATTATCGCCCTATTAGTCTGCTTGACTCGACACAAAGGTTGCGGGCAAAGTGGTTCTAGGTAGGATCTTGCAGTGGGCCGAAGAAAACCAGGTTCTGTCAGATTTCCAGGCAGGTTTCAGAACAGGGACAGGCACCATCGAGCAGACATTTCGCCTCTTAATGCTATATTGGAAAGTGGTCGTACTGGGTAGGGGCAGTTTGTATTTAGTCTTTATAGACTTGCGAACTGCCTTCGACCTGGTCCCACGAGCCCAATTGTGGAATGTCCTAGACGGGTTGGGTATACCCCCTTACTTGTTGGCTTTGCTTATTAAGTTCCATGAAAGCAACTTTGCCCAGATTAGATGGGGTGTCCAGGGGGAAAAAACATCTCGCATCCCTGTAGATAGGGGCGTCCGCCAGGGTTGCGTGCTTGCCCCCACTCTGTTTTCACTTTACGTTAACGGAGTGGTGGAGCATCTTCTTCAACAACCATCAGATGCACCTTCCCTGGCAGGTAGAAAAATACTGACGCTCCTATTTGCGGATGACACCCTTCTAATCTCAAAATCACCAGCAGGCATTAAAACGTTGCTTTCTAGCTTTAAGGCCTTCTGTGACATCAAGGGCCTGTCTATAAATATAAGCAAAACCAAATTCCTTGTCCTTAACCCCCCCAGGAAATCTGTTGTCCCTCCTGCTCTAGACTCTGTCCCACTTGAAAGAGTCAAAGAGTTTGACTACCTAGGCATTCGACTCTGTGACACTATGAGTTGGAAGGCACACCACCAAAAGGTGTTTCTGACCCATAAGAGGGTTGCAGGGGCCCTGCTCAAAGAACAACGTGCCTCATCTCTCAAACCCATTGGGGCACTATTAGACATCTACAGGGCAAGGGTGGTGAGCGCAGCATTGTATGGTGCGGAACTGTGGGGCGTACAGAGAGTCGACACCTTAACCCACCTCGAAAACAACTTCCATAAAGATCTCATGAAGTTACCCCACAGTACCCCTACACTCCCCCTCTTGCTTGATGCAGGTACACGCCCAATATGTGAGCAAGCTAGGCTACGCCCCCTTTTATTATGGGCCAGGATATGGAATGTTCCAGAACTGTGCAGCTATGCCGAAGCCCTAAGAGAACTCCTATCCCTATCGGGCTGGCATAAGGTAACCTGGCTCAGGGAGGTTAAGCGGCTTCTTTATGAATTGGGTCTAGGAGATGATTGGGTCAACAGAACAGCACCTTCTAAGCAAATGCTGAAGAAGGCTTATTGGTTATGGGTGGCTAACGAGAGAATGTGCAATTCTAAGCATTGTAAATCTGTTGTTCAGTTCCTTTTAATTAAGGAGCTCCCCTATAGAGAACCCTACCTGGACTTAAATTATAACCCGGGCGACAGATCATTGTACTTCAAATTTAGGGTAGGAGTACTCCCCTTAGGGTTGTTAACTTCCACTTAGAAACCACCATTACAAACCATACCATATTGCCCCTTCTGTGACTTAAGGGTTGAGTCCATTGCTCATCTGTTGTTTGAGTGTTATGCATATGCGGTGCCCAGGTCGAGATGGCTGAAGCCTCTATGTAGGAGCTTGGGCACTAGATCACACCTGGAAGCCTTACGCATATTACGTTCAGATGCCCGTCCCTTCTTTGCCTGCTGTATGGCAAAATTCCTGGGCTGGGCTTGGCGGATAAGAACTGCAAAGAAACTGTTGATCCCGTAATGTGCTTTTTTGCCTGTACCTGCCCTTATGATTTGGCTAATAATTCACTCTCTTAATGCCACTGCTGATTTCGTAGGCTTTTTATATTGTGTATTGTCAAATTGTTTTTACCAAATTGATGTAATGCAATGCTTTTATGATATGTTTTTATATCGAAATAAAGCTATTCAAACAAACAAACAATATTGACCAACAGAGGTGTGTTGATGGCTTGGGTTGATAACAATTGTTGATCAGAGTGAGCTGTGCAAGAAACATGGCTAGAAATAAAAGATGTAGAAGAATATACTATCAGGGATGATGGGCTTCGTCGCACATGAACAGTTATATTATGTTTTTAATTATATTTTAAAATCTCAATACATTTGTTTTAATTGCCTTGAATTCTTTGGACATAATCAACACATGTCAAACGTATTTTGACCTTGCCATTATGAAAGTAGTCCCATATAAAGTGGGTCCTTGTAGTCTGGAATCCCTTCAGTTCCTTAAAACATAGTGTGTACAATAGCACTAGCCATTTGGCACCCAAATGAGAACTACAGCACACCATGGAATCTAACACTTCAGACACAAACACAGCCAAGGGTGGTACTGCGCCCGGTTGCCTCTCGTCATCAAACGATGACAACCTTGCAGGTTAATTATATGATTTAAAACAAGACGTGCAAGCTGCCTGTCACATCTTTGTTACCTAACAATCACATACGCAGCCTATTTACATTCTATGAGATAATAAAATATGTTGTTTTTTCATAACATCCATATGCGTTCTGCTCATTAGCATTGGGCACCTTATTTTGCTGCATTATATTTTACAATTCACTTCAACCCCAGCACGTGCCTCGTGTAAATCTAAGGTCAGAGGGAATTGTTATTTTCTGATCAAACTTCTAGAGAAATTATTTGCAATTATTAATACCAACGCTAAAGACTCTTTTGATCTAACCTGGAAATGTTAAGATTCTCAATGTAATAATGAACGTTTTTTGAAAGATGAAAGAGCGTTGTATTTGCAAGAGTTACATCAGCTTTGTCAGGTATCACTGCAGCTCATATTTTGACTGGGATGTAATGTGAAGAGTGGAATCGGGCATCTAGGTCAAAGTAAGAGTCCAAAATTGTTGAACAAAATATACATTATGGAAAGAAATTAAATGGGATGTGGATTGGGTAGCACCCTCCCTTCGGGTCCTTAGGCACACTGCGCCAGACCTAGACTTTTGTGTGAGAGCCTAATCCATTCTGGGTGTTGCAGTCTTGATTTACTTCGAATGAGCTAATGAGACCAACACACCTTAAATCATTAATTTCTTGCTCTGGAAATTATGTTCATGGCCTTTAAATCTAAAATCTAAAGCTAATTATCCAAAACTGCAGGATTTCTTCTTACATTATGGTATCTTCAAGCCCACGGCATATTCCAATCTAACTAAACCATCTGCATCTCAACTATGCACTGTAATCTACAGGACAGCTGACCTCAACAGCTAATTGGATGCTTTTCGGGCTCTTGAACTACAGCAATTCAGTTATATGGGGCATTTGTCGACATTTTCAACATAGATTAGCTTCTGTTTTTACAACTTTGTGTTTCAGTCTTGGAACCCCTCTGTGCTCAGCTAAATGCAGACCAGTTCAAGGCGATTAGTTTTCATCCTCAAAGCGATGGCCTATCTGAACAAACAAATGAAAAATAAGGGAGAGAGAATCAGAGATTCATCCTGCTTCCGGATTATCAATCTGATCATTAATGGGGAAGGAATCACTTGTGTCAACAGACCAGAGTGTCAAAGAAATTGTATCGAAGACCCTTAACCACACTTTCACTGTACGCAGTATGTATCTTTTTTCTGATCGTGTGGTAAAGTGGGTAGTGTCATCATGAGGTCGCAATCACTTGAGGGTTTCTGTCTTCAAGTAATTAATCATTCTCCACCAGGATGGAGACTGTCTGGATGATGGCAGTCGTGAAATGTGGTTAAAATATCTCCTTTCCTGTTAACACCTTTTATTGATCAGGAGAGGGATATGAATAAAAAGAAATGATGGTACTTAAGTGGGTACGTTATTGGTCCACAGCACCTCATGGAAGGTCAACATGTTTCAGTCAAGTTATGCTCATACGAGGCAGGTGGCCTTCATCAAGACCAAAGTGTGAGTAGGTGGTCTTATTTCCATTGAACAGGAGCAGCAGAGCTAGCAGAGATGGTCATCTACAGAGGACCATCAATCTCTCCTTTGTCCTACGATGTCAATCTACTCACCCTTACTACTTCTTAGATGCTCTCCTGGTTGAGGATGGTCATTCACTTGGAGAACAGAACCCTCAAGTGATTATAACCCCCATGATGACACTACCCACCTTACCACACGAGCGCAGAAAAGATATATACTGTGTGCTGTGAAGGTGTGGTTGAGGGTCTCCGATACAATTTCTTTGAGACTCTTTTCAGTTGACACAATATCTTCAGTGCTTCACATCTTTACGTGTAAGCTGTGATAGACTGACTATAGAAATTAGAAATTTAATTCAAAGGTGGAATGCTACTATTAGATTTTCAACAAGGTGCGCTTACTAAATGTTTAATTTGACAAAATCAACTGTCCTGCAGTGCTTGGAGATTATTATGGTTACCACATTAAACATCTATGATGGCAGCCACTGATTCCCATTGTTAAAAGTTGCCTGAAACAAGTATTATAGTAGAGGGCGTATGATAGAGGGTAAAAGGAGATATTTCTGTCATGCAAAATTATATGAAGAAGAAGTAATTGTCATTCAAAGTCAAGAAGTAGATATTTCAATAAAGTAAAACGTGGGTATCTGTGGCCAGATAGCAGATTTTGGGCGACATAGTGAATACAAGAATAAAATAGACATCGCTGTGCAACACACAGAATTATCCGAGTTTTGAATGACAACATATTGGGCAATTTTATGACAATGTAGCTCTCGGTACACCTTTAAGAGTATGTAACGGTATACGCAAACTTGAATCATATGTTTGTAACATCTCCCCAATTAAAGAGATTATGGCAATAGTACTTTATTTTTCTACGGCAAGAATGACTTGATTGCTGCTAGTACTTGAGGGGATTAGCCATTAATGTTGGTGACAATTGGTAGAGTCCAGCTGATAATAACAAGAGATTAGTTAAACACTAGTGACATTCTAAACTCATTACATGTTTCTGTTTAGAAAAAAATACACAGAGACAAATGAGAAAGCTTGAATACTTTAGAGTGGTTTGTCTTTCACTGGGTACATTTATTATATCAACAACTTCATGAATGCTATTCGTGTCTTGTACAGAAATATCTTCTTTGTATGGTTATTAATGTATTGTGTAACATTATAAGATTAGTTTATTGTATTCTGAAATAGGTTTAATAAAAACAGGAACGGGGATGACTAGGTGGAACTTTACTAGTTACATAAATTTGAGATTAAACATACATACAATTTGGTTATAAAGATGACATCTTTCTATGGCCACACTGATTCCAATACTCACAGTTTGCCAGTTACAATGTCAACTTTGCCTACTATTCCACCTGGCTCTTCGCTATTACCTACTAATGTGTAATGCATGTGGCACCTTAATTTGAAATTGATGACATTGAAGAAGGATGTAAAAACATATCTAGATGGACATTATTGACCTACATCAACATGTAGGGCCTAATTATGATGGTGGTCGGACAATCGACTGCCATTGCAGCGGGAATTAGAGCGCCCGACAAGGAGTCAGGGGTCCCACCCGCTATATTACGATTAGACTGCTGTATAGGCAGTCGGAAACTGCCTTTTTCTACTGCTGCTTGTGCTGTGGCCAAGGAAAAGGACCGCAGCACAAGCCACATTGGAACAAGCATTTACAATGCAATAGGTCTCGCAGCATTAAAGTTTGAGTTACTGGCATTGTAAATGACAATGATTTGCATTAAAAAAAAAAATAATTTGCAATTGATATATAAACATTGTTTGTGAATGGTTAGCTGTTGCTTATGCTAAGCAAAGTTGGCAGTAATATATAGTGCTAGTCTTGCTTGTTATAAGCATGCTGCTTTAAAAAAGTATTTACCGCAGGAGAACCTTACCGACTACACTAAAGGGTAATAAGCTACATGAATCTAAAAATATTGCTTAATATGCTAATGTGCTCAAAAGCCAAGGCACAGGAAAACCAGTAAAACAAAAGCAAGTCGAAAATTCTAGTAGGACAAATGCTGCTGTACAAAAAAAACAGGACTGGGTAGAGGTGTCAGACTGGAAATAGGCACTTGTTCTGCAATTTATGGATGTGTGCACTTATATATGAACTGTCCTTGTATGCCTGTCCAATGTAAACCGTCTACGGGTACCCACGAAAAAGACAAAACTACATCTACCCACAATAGATTGTGACCCGCAAAACAAATCTCTCAGAAGCTTTTGGAAAGAAAGCTGAAAATCTCCTAATTTGTTCTCCAAAACATCAAATATGAAAAGTTGATCTGGCCTTGCTGCTGCTAAAAACACACTTGTACCTCACATCAACCTGTGTTCACCCACTAAACATCGGTGTGCACGCCTTGTTGTCCATCGCCATGTACACCATATACCATGACCCTAAGAGCCATGATGCTTCACATCCTGTTCCCTAATAATGCATAGAATGTTGTTCTCCTGAACTGGACATCGCTCATTTCTCTTCAGATGCACAGTGTACTTCTCACCCAATGTATCCCTAAGTGTAATACACAGTTCTTCTCTGAGGAGCATTACTGGTGCAATCCAACATCATTATCCAGGTCTATGAGGATTGTGCTGTTCCATTCCAGGTTTTTCATTGAATCCTGGGAGTTTTAATCTCATTTATTCCATTATAAAACAGGACTCCAAGTCCCAGAATGCAAAGAAAAATCCTGGACTGAAGCAGCATATCATGACAGCTCTGCTAGTACTACTGTGGTGAACATACACGGCTAATGCACCCTGTACCTACTTCACTGTTTTATATGTGGCTGCTTGTCTGTATGCATTGATGCCTGCATGTTTGTTCATTCGGCGTGCTCGACTGTACGTCTACTGGAGACTGTGAAATTGAGTGCCCCTAGGCGTGATACTCTGTGTGCATAATCGGCTCTTTTACACGATTACTCTTTGTTTTTCTCTGCTTGCATCTCTTATGTAACTCGTGTAAATGAAAGTCGTTATGTAAAGCAACTGGTTCTTTTGTAAAGTGCTCTGACACCTTCGGGTAATGTTCGCACTATATAAAATCGCAGTAAATAAAATAAACGGTGACGGTGTGTGATGAGAGCCGACATCGTCTGGCACACAGTGTCAATGCGCGAGTTGTAAAGTCTGCTGTATATATTGAAACAACTGTTTTCAACATGCACTTGGAACTACGTCACAACCTGCTTTAACCCTCCGAGCAAATTTACTGAAACACCTCTGCGTGCGCTCGTGTTTCGATCCGCGTTTACTTCAAGCCCAATTCTGAGGTTTAGGCGACTGCATGAAATAATCACAAAACAAAGCGTTTGTTTGCTTATTTTTTAATAAATATGTATTG
Source organism: Lissotriton vulgaris (assembly GCF_964263255.1). Lineage (NCBI taxonomy): Eukaryota > Metazoa > Chordata > Amphibia > Caudata > Salamandridae > Lissotriton > Lissotriton vulgaris. The sequence goes on along the minus strand of NC_141693.1, from coordinate 1,864,522,087 downwards.
GCTTGGGATTCATATTTAAAAAATAATTGATCCCTTTTCTGCTAAGTTAGGCAACCGGAGAAAATAAAGCGTTAGTTGAGGGCAGTGCGTGTGAAATAGGCAGTCTGTCTCCGTGCGCCGCACACATTGATCTGGACTCAGTAGTGAAACCGAAACTTACCAGGCTCGCGTCGTAAGCTGTCTACGGTACAAGCTCACGCGCGCGACCAAATCCCAAGGGGCGCGTCGTAATCCGACTCTGCCATGCTTCTCAATGCTGCGCGTGGCCATCTCTTGTCTCTACTCGTTGTCGGCTGAGCCGACGACTATCGTTCCAACTGCGACAACGCGCTTCTCGCAGGCTTGCCCTACAAAGACAGTTTGAGCACATCCATGCACTGTGTGCCAGGCACTCTATGGTGCCTGGCACACAGTGCATGGATGTGTGGGTGGGAACTAGCTAGACCCCTCAAGCCACTTAGCAGGGCCTACGGATATGGGGGTCATGCTTGGGGTCTGCAAAGTCTCTTTCCAGCTGCCTTTTTATAGTGGTGAGACCATCATGAAAAGTCAATCGGAAAGGGATATCCTAATCCCTAAAGCGATGCATGCGCAGGCACTGCCCCCATTGTAGGGTTAGGAATCGGACCGTTGTCTTGATGGGATCTTTGATCCCGTTTGAGGCGGTGGTCCTACCCCCATGCTCTGCGCTCCGACCGCCGGTATTGTAATTCAGAGATCAGACAAATTCCCAGGATGTCGGACGGACAGCCACCGGCCTGTCGGTGGCATTCCGTCCAACATCATGATAACTGCCATTGTCATAGCTCAGGCCCAACTCTGCCTTGTGCTGCTGCATCGCTCTTGCAGTCTTCCCCTAGTTTACCCCCCACACTTTTTTAGTGCCTTCTCCTTGCTTTTCCTACATTTTCACTGCGTTCTCCTTGTTTTTTCCCCTGTTTTCTGTGTGCCTTCTCCTTGATTTTCTTTTGTCTTCACTGATTTCTCCTAGCTTTTTCCCCTGTCTTTTTGAGTGCCTTCTGCTTGCTTTCCCTTCGTTTTCATTGCTTTCTGATTCTTTCCGCCATTGTTTTCCCTCGGTTTTATTGCTTTCACTTGCTTTTTCCCGTCTTCTGAGTGCCTTCTCCTTGTTTTTCCCTCGTAATCACTGCTTTCTCTTTGCATTTTTCCTCTTTTTTTGAGTGCCTTCTCCTTGCTACCCCTTCAATTCCATTTCTTTTTTCCCCTCCTTGCTGCTCCTGCCTGCTGCCTTTTTCTCGCCTTATGCCCAGACTGGGAACCAAAACCGGCCCTGGCAAAGTGCTCGGCCGCCCCCCCTCCCCACTAGGGGGGGGTTGGAGGTGCCGCTGAGCGCTATGCTAGGGCCAGTTTTTGGCCGATTTTGTAGCAGGGCCGATTTTGCAGCTATGCTGCAAAACCGGCCCTGTAACAAAATCGGCCCCCAGGGGCTCAAAACCGGCCCCCACCCTTGCGGCGCACCGGGGGATTGCCCGGTGCCCGCTATGGCCAGTCCGGGCCTGCTTATGCCTAGCCCCGCCCCTTGCTTCCCAGCCCCCCACCCTCCTCTAAGGACCAACAAAATGGAGACCACAGTGTGACTGTATTGAGCAGGCCTCAGGCCCACCTATCCCCATCCTGTTGCAGTGCTCTTGCAGTAGTCCCCTTTCTTTTTTACACACTTCTTTAGCGAGTTCTCCTTACGTTTTCCTAGTTTATCGCTGCTTTCTCTTGCTCTTCCCCCATTTTTTGAGTGCCTTCTCCTTGCTTTAACTTGATTTTCACTGTTTTCTCCTTATTTTTCCCTTAATTTTTTGAGTGCATTCTCCTTGCTTTTCCCTCGTTTTCACTGCTTTCTCCCTGGTTTTTCCCCATTTTTTGAAAGCCTTCTCCATGCTTTCCACTCGTTTTCAATAAAAACATTTTTTTAATGCAGTTAGTAACTTCAGCGCCTTGAGACCATCACGTGTGATTTGCTGCACTTAATAAATCCTTTATCAACTGATTGACTCAGGGACAGAACAGTCTATGTTTGGTAACATTAACCCTTTGCATGCGGGGGCCAACTGAAGTCACAGTGGGCGTTTGCGGTGGACGGCCAGGGGCCGTCCGAACCAAGTCCAGTCATAAATCACCTGCACCGCGGCGGAATTCCCACTGCGGTCAACGGGTTAACGTGAAAGAGGTGAGAAAATAATGAAGGACAATACTATGAGCATGGAGACTGTGGAGAGTGGTTCATAGGAAACTGGGGCTGAAGGACAGGAGCCAGGTCTTCCGGGCCATAAAAAGTAGTTCAGCCAATCAGACTGCAGTAGAAGGACATCCCAGGTAATTTACGCAGCTGGGTGGCAGAATAAGTAGTCTTGCAACTCCTTAGTTGTAGGATTCCAGCTTATTTATTTCAATTACTATTTTAGCATTTCCCTGCACCTTTGTTTTTTTCTACCTTTTGCCCTCATTTTTCCCTTTTGATCTTCTTTTGTATGCTTCCAAAGATCGACACTCCATTGGCTTTCCTCTGCTGTGTGATACTAGAAGCGATCACAACTACTCAGCGTCTCCACGTGCTCCCAAGCTCATGGAAGGTACCAGAGTACTTCCTGAGTTCGGAAACAGCTTTCCCTTACAAAGCATTAGCCAGACTTGCTGTACCAGTGTTGTGTGTGGTCCTGTTAAAGACCTCCCAGAGAGAGGACACCAGGCTGAATCATCGAAAACTCCTGGGACTCTGGGAGATGGGACAATCCACTCTAGCGTACTTTTCTCTCTCATTCCCAATCTCCATTTTTTCCTCATACGAATATTAAGTAGACTGTAGATTCTTAGCCCTCCATGTACTGTTCTTACTGGGTGGAGAGTGTTGGACCAGCATCAGACTGACCTTCTCCAACATGGCTCTCAACCGGGTCGTGACACTTACCCCTTAGGTGTTCTAGCATGGCTCTGCACAAAGATATTTCAGTTCCGAAAACGGTCTCAGAAGTTTAAACTCTGTTTCGCAGGTCCATATCCATCTCATGATGTGATTAATCCAGTAGCTAGAAAAAGCATGTTGCCTAGACAGTTGAAAATCCACAAATTATTCCACTATTTGCATTTCGAAAGGTGCAGCCTTCTACAAAATAGTATCACCTTGCATCTTCACCAGTTCAACTACAAAGCAGAAAAGTATTTCAAGTCCAGTAATTTATGGATGCTGTGTGGGGCGGAGGTCATTATTGTATTTAATGTTTTCAAAAGAATTCTCTCCACGGTAATGTGACGTGCCACTTCTACTCACACTTCAAAGTTGGTCATGGCCTGTCACCTTAAACATGCCGATAAGCCTGCTATGCACAGGTACCTGGATAGAGGTGTGCGGTTTGGATTCTAGGAACATCCTAAAGCAGGGTACCTGCAAGAACATATGCTTCCCAAATTTCAAAATTCATGACCCCGTCAGTATTGAACATCCAACAGTATGAGTCCCTCGAATACTGTCCTGACAGATGATTAGTCTTGGAAGATGATTGTATCCGCAAGCTAGTTTGAGGAAACATTAAGCAAAGCATACATCCCTGAAACACATGCCCCTCTTCTCTTTCTTTTTTTTTGGCACGCTTTTATGTCTATGGGTTGTGCCACTGTAGTTCTTTTCCTATGGTGGTGTTTTTTGATTATAATCGTTTCAATTTGAAAATAAACCCAAACTTCGTTGTCTCTCAATCCAAACTGCTGCACGAGTTGCCCGCAGGTCGTGACTGCTGCCCCCTCCGTAGTCTCTGAGTCAAAAGATCCTATAAGCTGCTGTTCTGTTTCTAAGAACGATCTGAAAGCCCAGCTATTATTTAATATGCAGATTGGAAGGGAGATCTTAAACGCCAAGTTGTCAACAGTTAAAATATATCTAACTGTACCGAGTATCTCACAAATGGAAAAAAAATCAACGTACCTAACTTTTGTAACTAATCTACAGCATAGGCACATCCTGGTGAGATTCCATCTAAACTATATTCCTCTAATGTTGGGTATCCCTGGTAATGTTTATGTTGCTGCCGATCTCCCACTCTGTACTTGTGATAATCAGTCAATACAGAATTATATGCATTTTTTGCTTTTTTGTAAACATTACCATAATGAGAGGAAAAGGTTTATCATCCCCATTTTGCGAAAAATGAATTTTAGACAATGTCGTGTGGCCTTTAACTATTTACAGCTATTGTCTGACCCCTGTATCTGTTCCTCTGTGGCATCCTTTCTTTTAACTGCTCTAAAAAAGAGACGTTCAATCTGCTGGATCCAATTAATTGTATTATGAACTTAATCAAGTATGAATTTTTATCATATGTTTTGAAATTGTATAGCTATTGTATCTTAACAATTATCGTACTGTAAGGATGTGGAATGTTTTTATCTTTTATCCTTTTATACATGTAGTATACTTTTATGCCTTCATCATGTCGGCGAAATAAAGTTATTCTGACTGATTGACTGACTGATTATAATCATTATGTGGCAATTATTGCTGCAAACTTATAGTCTTACTTCTATGTCTGTCAAATGCCATGATTTTTGATTTGGGAATCAGACTCCCCTACAATGAATATCCTGTGTGAGACTTCCGACTCCAGGGAAAATGGGGTATCCAGTTTAATCTGTTTAGCAACTTGGTTTTTGCTTTGATTTGCTGTTTGAAGGCTGCATTTTAGTTGGCGTCTAATTTGTGGAGGCTCCTCCTCACTCATGGAGATTCTCCCATCTGCAGACGTAGGTTTTCGTGTCATCTCCGGGAGTCTGAGCTCAACAGCATCTCAAGATCAAAGGCCCAGCAATCATCATGGTTTTGATTTAGGTAGCAATCTTTTCTGATAGCATGCGTCATCAAAAACAGCAGCTCTGGGATTTTGTTACTTTTTAAGATATGGAAGCTTACTTTAAGAATCACTGCCACAAAATGTACACTTGGTGCCGCTATATGTACTTTTCACTGACACGAAAGTTGACATTGATTCTATCAATGTATCTTCGTAGACCAGGTTAAGAGACCTTGTGAAACATTTAACAGCACTGTACTTTGTGTTGTTTCATGCTGCACGCCATGGGCACATCAAGGTATGCAGTATTTGCTGGTACAACATGAGGTACATCTATACAAAGCCACAGATCTTTAGAAATCATATTCATTTTAGTGCCAATTGTATAATGCATACATAGATGCTTTTGAATCTGACGCCTTACACACAGGTGTTTCACCCATGAAGCAGAATCCTTCAATGATATCCCACATATAAATCAATATAAATGGTAAATATATATCAATGCCCAAAATACAATAAATTAATCCGGTTTATAAATACATACCTATAACCTGCAGAGTGAACCTAAGAACTCGAGGATAACAGACGCTTAAAGAAGATCTATTCCCATCTATAGCTTAAATCTTATCAATTAGTCTATAATCAATATCATGGATTTTATAGATAACTGTATCTCAATGTCTGTATGTTAATATAAACCAAAGATACATTAGAATTTAAATGCGTTAGTCGTCTCCAGGATTGACTAGGCCAACTCCTTGTACGTAGGCATCCCAGATTATCAACTCAAGCGTTTGCAGCTTGTCCAGAACCAGGCAGCACGCCTCATCGTCCATCAACCGAGGCATCATCACGTCCGCCCCCTACTAGGATCTCTGCACTGGCTCCCTGTTTCTGAACGCTGCAAATTTAAGCTGGGCTGCCTCGTCTTTAAATCTCTGGCGGGCCTAGGTCCACCCTTTATCTCCTCCCTCATTCATCCCTAAATCCCCTCCCGCAATCTTCGCTCGGCTCACTCGGCCCTACTCAAAGTCCCGAGAGTCAAGCGTAAGAAATGGGGAGGTTTAAGATTCTCATTCCTTGCTCCATCTTTCTGGAATGCCCTCCCACTGGACATAAGGCTTGCTTCCCCCTATACCCACTTCAGATCTCTCCTTAAGACTCATCTGTTCCGCATAGCGCACAATTAAAATGTTTCTTTCTTCTCCGGCTTTTTTATTTTTTTCCCTTTCCCTCTCCTGTTGTTGCTTGCACCCCCTTGCCCTGCCCAGTCGGTGCCCTCTGTCCTTTCTATACCAGCGCCAAGAAACTGTATAGTGTAAGTAGCGCTTTACAAATACCTTTCACATCACATCACATGCTATGGTTTCATCTTCAAACTAAAGTTAACATCTACATCCCATATTGTATTTATTAGCTTAGGTTGTAAATACAGATCTATCGCTTGGATCCTATACCTTATTCCTGGTATTATATGCAGATCTATATTAGAAATCAATTGCATTCATCTAAATAGTAAATATAAGTATATATCACACATGCTATAAAGAAAGAAGTACATAAAAATATATATCATATAATGTATAGGTTACCCTAAGAGCCAAGTATCTGTAGCCTAAATTGTAGACTAATCTGTTAACAAAATTAATTAAAAGAGTGTAAAATTAAAAAATTCTCTGAACAAAGATCCACTAGTTAAATCTTAGAATGTAATAAAATATGTATTGTAAGGACTATAGTTTAGTCTAAGCCAGTGCTTCCCAAACTTTTTAGAACCACGACCCACTTTTTATTACTACAACCTTTTGCGATCCTCCTGGCTTTAATGGACATAAGGTTGAAGATTAATTGTTTAATGTAACTAATCCATTGTGTGGTAAAACAGTGCTGTTTACAGACAGCATGTTTTCCATTAAAATGGTCACTAAATTTGCATAGACGTACAGTTTTATAGAAAAAACTATATTGCACACAAATGATAAAGTGTGGAAATCGGGTTTCAATCAATACTTGTAATTTGGGCATCACCAAGTCAAGTGTCTTAATGTATACTGATCCTACTAAAATCTTTGTTTCCATCGCACAGTACTACCAAAAATGTGCTTAAAGTTGCTCTCCTAACTGCTGAGTGTGCACATTTAACTTACAGGTATGTTCATTCGCTCATGTGTTAGGAAAAAAATGACATCTTCCGGCTTTCCTTTCACACTTCACGCACCCCAGCAAGACTGTCATATAAATTCCCTTTACTTTTCTTTCACTGACTGTAAAGTGAGAGGAATTCCTAAACACCAGTCCACCTGTTAAAAATCAGCAACAGAAGATATAACCTGACCTTGGACCTCTGTCTTTGAAGCGCGGCAAATGTAACTGATAAATACAGAATTTAAAGGGATCTTTATTTATTGCCTGGATTTTGGTGACCCACCAAAAATCAGCACGTGTTGGGAAACACTGGCCTAAGCACTAATTAATTACATATATCCTATACATCCCGGGCAGTAAAAGAAGTAAATACAATCTATATTCGAAGTTAGTGTAACCCAGTGATTCTCAAACTTTGGGTCGCGGACCACTGATGGGTCAGGAGAGTATTTTTGGTGGGTAGCAAGTCATAAAGAGGTCCTTAAATTCTGCATTTATCTTGTCACATTTGCAGAGCTTCAAAGACAGTGGTAAAGTTTCAGGCTAGGTTTTTAGACAAATTGCTGCTTTTTATATGGGTATTTACATGGGTATTGGTGTTTACAAACTTAATTTCCTTCACTTTGTAGTCAGAGAAAGAAAAGTATAGTGAATTGTGTGACAATCTTGCTGGGGACATAGACTGTGAAAGGAAAGGGTTTATGATGTCATGTTTTGCAATTCACAACAAAATGTAAATATCCTTATTTAAACTGTACACTTTCAGCAGTTAGGAAAACAAAAATGAAGCACAATTTTTGATAATTCTGAGGTGTGATGGAAATAAAGATTGCAATAATAAGATCAAAACAAATCAAGACACTATACTTGGTGACGCACAGATTATACTCACTGAAACACAATTTGCACACATTAATAATGTGTGTCCTAACCAGTTTTATCAGTAAAACAGTATGCCTTTGGAAATTTAGAGGCCATTCCAATCGAAAGTGTGCTTTCTGTAAATGACAATGCACTATCGCACAATTGATTTGTTCCATTCAAAAATCACCTCACCTCATGTCCATTAAAGCTAAGTGGGTCACTAAAGCTTGTCATTTAAAAATCTGGGCTGTGGCTCTAAAATGTCTGGGAAGAATTGGTCTAAGTTCTAAATTAATATAAATGAGAGCACAAAAGCTGCATTCTAAATGACATTATTGTTTAGAATTCTCTGAATATAACTTGGCACAAAGAACAGCAGTTTGTATGTATGCTAAAGGTTTGTGAAACATAACTAAATATGTAGCAACCATGAGATGGATCTAAATAACGCCCACAAATCAAAATGTATAAACTACACTTAGTAAACACCGCACCAATAATTAATGACGTGAATAAGAATGCAAAATATCTGCCGGCATTGTATAACAATCACATGGTGGAGTCCAAAAAAACTAGTGAGTGCAAAATCTATTATAACCAGAAGCAGGCTTCACTCATGCACACAGCAACGACTTTACGACTTCTCTTTATACTTAAGAGGTATGCATTTTTCACACCACAATGTGCACAATACTGGTGCACAATTCTGAAGTGGTTGGTTTGTAAGTGACCCACAATTTTATTTTTTGGCAGACTGGATAGTACTGTGCTTTTTGTGCGAGGCATTAATCAAACGTAATATTACTTTGTAAATTCACTGGACTGTGCCTCTTTTCTGTTCAGGATAATGATTCCCTACAAAAACAACCTGTTCGATGAGAAAGGCGTGCACTGCACACCGCTTACAAAGCATCGCATGATCATACAACGCAGGGCTTCAAGTTAGATGAAAAAACGGATGGTCTCGCAAAGATCTAATTAAGGGCGAAGCTCAAAACGTGTACAATAAAAAAAATCTGTGCTCAACATAGTGTGCCACCCGACTGGAATTTTGCTGCTTCTGTTATTGCATCCGGGTATATAATACAAGGAACATTACACCTCCAACAAGCCGTGGCTATTGGCTTTGTCAATTGGTGTTAGTTGCATAAGACAAATAAGCAACAACATTGGCTTCGTTATATATAATACTGAAAATGCTTCCGTTCTAAAATGATGAGATTGAGAAAATACTATAACGAGTCTCTTTGAAGTTACATCAAAGGCGGTGATGGGAGGCACTGCTGCTGAGTCAAGATTTTGTTTCCACCCTGAGGAGCTCGAGGGCTAAAATGGAGAGCCCGATACGGATCCATCTCAGCACCTGCTTTTTAGAACTGCCTCACTGAGCACCGGCAGTACCCAGTAAACTTAAATCCCTGATACAATGTAATATACCATAAAATATATGAAAAGTTGGCATAGTGCAGCAACGCACTCAAGAGTGCAGCACTGCATACCACCACATACAAACAAATGCAACTTAAAATAGCGAATCCCCCAAACCAGCAGTGTGTCGGGTGCACTGAGGGGGGTGGAAGGGGGAGCTAATTCGACCACTGCCCTGCAGGTCAATATGGACACTATTTATGTTCCTGGACCGTGGTAGCATAATGCATTCTGGATGTTGTAGTCTTGTTTTAGTTTCTATTGAATTAATTAGACTAACACTCCTGAAATGAATGATTTTTAGACAAGAGTCTGGTGGTCCCCCTAAGGTAGGCGGCAGGGCGCCCCCACCGTCACCTGAACCCCGCAGCACAGTGTCTGGCGTGGCCGTGTTATGAAGTGTGGCGGGCTCGGCCCATGTGTGCAGCGAGTCCCAGCCCCGCTCCTCCTCCCTGGGTGTGGGCGATGATCGCTCGCACAGGCCTCGGGCCCCCGAGCCTTCCCTCGCCGCACCAGGGAAGTGGAATGTCAGACCCGCTCCGCAGCCGGAAGTGGGCGTTAGAGTTACGGAGGACGGAGCTCGGGCAGCATTCCAGTGACGGCCCTAGAGTGCGTGGGACGGGGGCTGTCTCAAAGCAGACCCTCTGGAAGGGAGCGGGTACAGACACGGCCCCCGGGGAGGGGTCGCAAAAAGTCCCTCGACCGGAGACAAAAACTCCCGCTCGGGCAGCGGGGGAGGAGGAAGAAGGGGAGGTGGGGGGTTCGACGGGCTAGCAAATTTGCCTACTACGTCTCTTTCTCCCACGCTGTCTCAAGAACACTCCGATAATCCCTAGCTTGCTCCTACCTACTCCATCCCCATTCCTCTTTTAATTCTCTCATAGTGCTTCGACTCCCTGACTGTCTCACAGCCGACCCCTTCCCCCGTCTTCTGAAGCGACTCGCGCACTCCTTTAATGTGGAGAGTTTACACCGGCCTGCCCCACGCTGTCCTCCCAACTCTGACTGTCCACGTAAGAGTGCTTAATTTCTGCCCGTGGTTGCAGGTGATGGGCACCGGCTCTCGTTGTAGGTGGAAGAAAGAGACCTAAGGTGAAATAAAGACGAAGTGGCCTTTCCATTTGACACCACCTGGTTTTACCAGGAGTGGTGGAGAGCGGCTGGGAGCTCCCAAGAAAAACTTTGGGCCCTATGTTTTTTAATTCAGCACTGTCTATGTGTTTGCCAAACATCTCTCGTCACACCTCCCACATCTCTCATTCTAGCATCTCGTGCACTCTAATCAGATCCTTCATTTTCCCTGTACTTTTACACCACAATAAGCACTCGTGCCCACTCGCCAGAACTCGAAGTTTAAATGTCAAGATAGCAGATCACTCGAATTCACTGCCCTCATAACAGACCCCTTGCAGTGGTTTTCACTGTCCTCTTACCAGCCAATCGCTGGATTCCTCACTCGCTCCCTGTCTCGTCACCAGATGACTCACTCTCCCCACCGTTTTATGAAAATCCCTCACACTTTATTTCCTCTCACTGGGACCCTCACACTCACAGCCTGGTTACCAGATGCAACTGTCGTTTTATCAGATCGCTCACTCGGTGTTCTCTTAACAGATAATTCAGAGCCCCATCATCAGACACTTCCCCCTCATTTGCATACCAGATCCATCACACTCACTCCCACTGTCCTCTTGCCAGATCCCTCACTCACTGTCCAAGCAGGTCCCGAACACCGCTAAATACTCCTGTGAACTATGTCAACAATTCCCTTTCACACAGAGCCTTCGCAGAACCCTGCATTCACTTTCCCCCTCACACCTCCTGCTTCTCATACAAGCCCTAACAGATCACTTCTTGCACGACCAGCCTTCTCACTTTCACTCACACCTCACTCCCCTTTTGTTTTTCTGCCCCAATACTCATCCTTTGACTTGTCAAACTTACTCTCCCACATTCTTGGCCCACACACACTTCCTGCCTAACACTCCTCTTCCCCGATCCCTCCCTTTCACCCTTCTGGCCCCTCTCCCTCCTCCTACACATCCCTCCCCTGCGATACAGAGTACTTTAGCTGAACTGACAGGCACCCCCTCCGGCTCACACTCACCTTCCGTGCCGCCGGAGCAGCCGTGCAGCAGGGCCAGCAGCCCCCAGATGCAGCAGTGCAGGGCGCCTTGCAGTGCCATGTTCCTTAGTGCAGTGCCATGTTCCTTCGTGTAGCGTGCAGTGCAGGGCGCCTCACGTCGGGAGTAGGACCATGCTCCGCGGTGCAGGGTGTCGTGCAAGCCTCCTCGGTAGTGATGAGTGACAGGCGCCTAGTTCACGAGTGCACCAGCGGTATGCTACTTGGTGCAGCGCCCCTGTGTCCAGGGCAGGGTCACGCGCCGGGTCCGTGCTCTCTCTCCAGGCTCGTGCCCTCGCTGTCTCACTCTCCAGGCTGTCCTCCCTTCGCTTCCACCGCCTCAGCTCCCCTTCATTCCTGCAAAAGTACTTCCTCAAAGGCAGGCGAGCTCTTCGGGGGCGCGCAGCGCGGGCACGCCAGGCCCTGGGAGTGGCGGCTCCTGCTGTGCCCTGCCCGGGGGCTGGCAGAAGAGAACAACCTGCCTCTCCAGTAGCAGCCCGCCTCCCTCCAGCCCCATCCCCTCCCCTCCACTCCCACACGAGTACCGATCCGAGAAGTGCTGCGCTGATACCACTTTTCTGCACAGAAAACATTGTATGGGTGTCGTGAAAAATGATGCGGGAATACCGCACACTGAATTAACAATACCGCGGAGTTCGGTAATTAACCGGGGTAGCATTATCGCCCGGTTCCAGCTGAATTGGGATTTTCTCCACACTTGTAAAGAGCATCCTTTTTAGGACCACCAAAAATGTGGTATTAAACCTTGTCCCTTATTGTGCAGAAAATCAATTCAATTCATTTCAATTCAATTCAAAAAACTTTATTCGATCATTTATAAAAATTAATCATAAAAGTGCATAAAGTACATCACATAACTTACAATTAACAAATTACATTTTATAGACATTAAGTTACAAAAGACATACTTTTCCTGACAGATACAGATTTTAAAATATATACAGCACACATCAGGTGCATCAAGTGCAAATAAAAGGCTCATGGCTGATTTCATAGAAAATACCTTATATTTTTTAAAAAGTGGTTTCAAATAGATAATACGGAATTGTAGGTAATAAGGGCAAATCAATAAAAAGTGCTCAGTGCTCTGCTTTGAGGTCCCGTCACACGGGCATGGGGCTACAGTATGTAACTTGATGTGCGGACAAGCAACAAGCATGTGAACAGTCCCCATTCGGAGTCTAGTAAGGACATACTGGTGTGAGTGTATAGTTACCATTTTTAGATATTCTGCAAAACCAAATTCAGCCAGGTTATATGTATTTTAAAACGGTGTGTAGAGTACTGGCTGGTGGCAGCACTACGCTTTTGTGCCTTAGCCCTCATATACACGAGCTTTAGCTCTTTTTTTGGGATGTATAAGGCACTGGAAGGGTTTTCATGGACATTCAGCTTAAAGACATCTTTAAATGAAGTAAAAATGTAATTGAGCCAGGGAATCAGGTTACCCTTGTCCAAGTGGAGGCAGTCATTAATGATTTTCCTCGTGAAACTGGTTTGTTCTTTAAGCCAGATAGATCTCCATACCAGTAGGGGTCTAAGGCCAATAAGATCTGATAGATGCTCCAAACCAACCTCCTGGTGGATCAAACTGGTAGAGACTGAGGATGGTAAACAGAGGAGTTTCTTAATGAATTTATTTTCTTCAACTTGAAGCAAGTTATGATTACAGTGTCCCCATACCACTGACCCATAAAGGGCCAGTGCTACACATCTATGGCGATATATGTATAGCATATCGAATATGCGCCTGGAGCCCAATTTGGATGCAAATTTAAAAATACCAAATGCACATTTGCCCATTTTTGCCCTGACGCTGGTCATCTCATGAGACCATATACCCCCGCTATTAAAAGTAATACCTAAGTAACAAAATTTGTCAACCACTTGGATCGTTTGATTCTTAAATGAAAATGATCTTAATTTTTTTACTTTCTTTCCACAGGCCAAGATGAAAGTTTTTGAATTGTTAATCTTAAGTTTTCTCCCGTTGATAAAATCCAGAAATGTATCCATAAGTCTCTGCAGCCCGACAGGGGTTCTGGATAAGAGAACCGTGTCGTCCGCGTAAAGCAGTACCGGGATTGCTAAACCATCAGCAGACGGAGCATCAGCACTAACTAATCGCAATTCCGACTCTATGGCATTAATAAAAAGAGAGAAAAGAAGGGGGGCGAGAACACATCCTTGCCTAATGCCGGAGCCTACTCGGATACTAGAGGTACATTCACCCATTTGCCCAAAACGGATCTTAGCAGACAAATTGCTATACAAACGTGCCAAGAAATGAATAATTTCGGGTGGGGCCCCCATATTCAATAAGGTTGTCCATAGTAAGCCGTGATCAACCAAGTCGAATGCACTTGAAAGGTCCGCAAAACAGAGGAACAGCAAACCCTGTTTGGCACGCGTATACTTGCCTATAATAAGGTCTAGGTTGATGCACTGTTCTATAGTGCCTAGCCCCTTGCGAAACCCAAACTGGGAGTCCGCAAGGATGCCATTGTCTTCTACCCATTCCTCCAGGCGAATCAATAACACCCTGCTCATTATTTTCATGGAGGAGTCGAGGAGAGAAATAGGGCGATAGTTCTTGGCCTCGCCCCTATCTCCCTTTTTTTAAATAGGGATAATAATCGACTCTCCCCAGGTCTGTGGTGCCGAGGCCACAGCAACAGCGTTAAAGACCTTTGTCAACAGGGGGCTCCATAGCAATACATCTGCTTTGTATAGGTCGATAGGGACCCCATCAGGGCCAGGTGCCTTCCCTCCCTTACTACACCGAATGGCATTATCCACCTCGGCGATTGTAATATTAAGCGGTGTAGGGGGACCAGAGTCAGCAACCGTGTCTCTCTCTGGGGATGTCCCTCCTGGATTAAATATACTAGAAAAGTAGGATACCCAATTATCCTCGCTTACTTGGGCAGAGAGTACAGGGTATAACTCGTTATGTAGGAATGGGCTATTAACAGTATTCCAAAATAACTTGGTATCCCGGAGTTCCACGGCCTTGGACATGTTATCCCACGCTTCCTCCCTTAATTCCTGCTTCCTTAAATTCAGGTGCATTTTGTAAGTGCGCCTTAGAGAACTGACCGCTTCCCTGTCCCTGGGTTTACTAGCGAGGGCGTTTTTTAAATTTTGTAAGGATTTTGTACATGCCCTGTTAAAACACCCTCTAGGAGCCCCTAGTCCCTTTACCTTGTTGCTAGTCAGAATCTTTTTCGTGATCTCGTTAATTGTATCAAACCCAGCTAATATACCTGTCAGGCCTGTATTGGGCTCGAGACAGCATTTCACCTCCTGGAGGCATGCAGACACGATTTTGACCAACAGCTGCTCCTCATTATGCCTCCCCCATTTAATCCTAGGACCGTTCGGTCTATGCAGGATTAAATCCGCCACTGTTCCATGTGACACGCCAGCCTTCTCCCCCCACAAAAACAAATGCGTTGTAAGACAATTGTGATCACTAAGAGCCAGATCTAGTACTTCCGGGGTGCTACACAAGGTGTTTATACTTGCAGAGGCTATGAGGTAGTCTATGATAGTGGCGGAGTTCCTTCCCACAAAGGTTGGTACCAAATGACCCTCATTATCTTTCCTGGGCGACAAAATCAGCAAATCCAATTTAAGCAAAAGGGTATTAAGTGAATCACCATAGGCCGTATGTAGGAAATGAGCCTGGTCCTCCCCGTCCTCCCCTCCAAAACCACACACCCTCAAGAAAGAATAAGGGCACATATGAATATTAAAATCTCCTCCCCACAAGATATCAAAGGGAACACAGGTTTGCCCACACAAATTGTCAACTGCCGCATCAAGTTCATCGACCACTAAAGAACTGGAATGGTTGAACACATTATTATAATGGTTGATTATTAAAACATTCCGGCCACCATTGTGCTGCAACCATAGTACCTGTGAATGTGAACCAACTGTCAAGTGAGTTTTAACTCGCACCGGGAGACTCACTGACAGCAGAATCACCAGCCCACCTCTGGCTCTACCCATATTGGAACTCTGGGCCGGACAGTTATAAGCAACATAGCCATCCAGAAGGATATCTTCAGTATACCACGTCTCCTGGAGACAAAGAATATCAAACTTAGTAACAAAATCCAACCAGCCTAGGCGGTCCGCCTTATTACACCATCCCGCGATATTCCAACTCATTAACTTGTATCCTTTTCCTGGAATACTTGCTTCCCCGACAATATGTGTTCCCATATGGGGAGAGTGCAGAAACCTATTCAGTGGTTCATCTAAAAACAGGGGATTGGTAGGTGCCATCCGGGGTGCCATGGGGGATGAACTATCATTTTGGGCAATGTCTGAATCCGGGTATACCCCTAATCCCTCATCTCTATTTACCGGGCAACCTAAAATAAGTCCAGTGTCATGATCATGACAGTAACCCGGAAGTCCCTGCTCCCCAGGGTCATTAAGGGGTTCCATTTGGGCCTGATTATATTGTGAGCAAACTTCCCCGTGAAGAGTAATAGAACCCGAGGGATCATTGCACCCCATGAACCTCTGAATATTGTCAAACACTCTCGGGGCTTCCGCTTCAGTTCTTCCCATCGGACTACTTAGGCGTGTTACAGTAGTTAAAGTATTGTCCCTAGGAATCCCCATCACATCAACTCCATTGTCAGTGCCCTCCGTGCTGAAGGTATGTATTCCACTTCCCTCAACCCCTAAACTCGATAAACTTCAATCACAATCATCCAATCCATTATATATCTCAAACCTATTTGTAGTCTCCAATGGCGTAAATGGCTTTAAATGGTCCATTCTCCTATTGGCGGTTGTATTGAACCTAGAAGGTACAAAATTCCACCCGTAGGGATCAGGAACCGGTACAGAATAAGGCACATATGGGGGGTTCCTGACATTCTGTACGATTGGAGAGTGAGTATTAGAGTAAGCTTGTATTTGTGGGTGTTGAGGGAGTTGGTGTTGAGGTGGGAACACCACGGATCTCGGGTAAAAATACGTCAATGGTCGGGGAATGATGCGGTTGTTAGCATTACCTGGGGGCCAATTTAATATAAAATGAACAGCGTTTTGGTCTCTAAAATTCACTAACACCACATCGCCCTCAATATCCTTAGGTCTATCCCCCAACCACTGAAGGCGGCGGACATGTACAATTTCGCCGCTGATATTACTTGCAATTGGCCTGTATAAACTCAGCCAATGCATGATTTTATTCTTCAGCTGGGCGAATCCCTCCCGCTTGTTCTCTTCCAGCTCAGGCACCCTTGTAAGAACTACCACGAAAGGCACTGCTTCCGGTGGAAGTTCTGGAAGGGGGCCCCTATTTTGTATCCCCCGAGTATGCCTGATACTTCCCCCCTCCCTTGTTGGTATCCCCAGAGATGCATTACCCAGGCCCTTAGATGGTCTGCTAACAGAAGTAGCGGGAATCGGGTCGGGTTTGTTTGTCGGCAATTTAGGAGGTGGATTGTGTTGCTTATTATTTTTATTGTGGGGGGGTTTCGGGGTAGCTGGAATCGTGTTCAGTACAGGGTTGGGGGCAGATGTAATAGGTTGGGTAGGCAGTGTAATGGTTTGCGCAGCGTTGTTTGCTGCAGCCCTTATAGGGACTTCCTTTCTTCCCAGTTCCCGCTCTATTTTCCCTAGTCTTTCTTCCACCTTGTTTAGTCTCTCTATGATTGCTAGGGAATAGCTCCTAATTATACACTCAATACTATCCAGTGTAACACTATTATGGGCTGCTTGCGGCACAGTGTCAGCTGGAGGAATATCAATACTAGCCTCCCTATCTGTAGAAAAAGGGTAGGGCTATGGCCTTTTCCAAGATTTGCCCGGCGCTAACCGCCTCTATACCATTCAAGTTACCAAGCAATGAGGCAGGCACTGGAGACTGGAAGGCAGGAAACAGAAGTTTTTATTCCGACGGAGCAGAACACATCAGATCAGACAACAAGGTATCGTCTCGAGGTGCTCTAACAGCCTCTCTGAGGCCTGGCCTCTTATACCCTGGTTTATGACATGTGAGCATTCTTTATTGCATAAAAGACTCTTTAAACTTATGAAATGACGTCCCCATAATCCTCGTGTCAAACCCACCCCCACATACATCCACAATAGAGGTCCTCACCCTGCTGATAACAGGAGGGGGCTATCACGCGGCTGAGTGTTCCGCCGATTCTTAGGATGTGTGCGCCTGATCGTATCCCATGGGGTGGGGAGGCCATGATCAATAGTGGATCCTTTGAAGAGGAGCGACTCCATACAATAAGGGGCAGTAAACGGTATCTCCCGGCTTAGGCGATGGCCTCGGACCTGTGTGGACAGTCGGACTCGGGGGAAGGGGTCATCAAAGGAGTGGTATTCATGCCGCGTGGACAATCAAGCGCGGAGGGATGGTTTATCAACAGAGGGGTATTCATGGAAGGAGAGGAGGTGCTGGTCAGGCGCGGGCGTGACTCCCAAGGACAGGGTCATGCAGGAGGAGAAGGGTTATGCTCATGTGAGGGAGGGAGGGGGAGCCAGGGTGCGCGGAGGATGCTTGCAGGGTCAGAGGAGCGCGCTGGCGATCGATCGTGGACAGGGAGACCATGATACCTAAAATGGCTGTCGTGCACGTTGTACGTGGGTGACAAGCTGGCGCAGATGAAGTTCAGCTCGTAAACTAAAATTCCACAGTCCTCCCTTTCAACATGTCTCGCCAACTTGTCAGTTCGGATTTATCCCCATAAGGCCACGTATTTCTACTCCATAGAGGGGACTCATGTGCTCATTTCGGAAGTCCAAAGTCTTTGGGCACATACAGTTAGAAACAAGGCGGAATAAAGATGGCAGACATTGGATACCCAAACAACACCCACATAATATCACAACAGGTATCAGTACGAAGGAAAACAACCTCCAACCCCAGTCCTTCAAAGTGTCCCAAAACCAGCTCCCAAGCGACCATCCTTCTTGTTCTTGGTGAACCTCTGAGGAAAGTCTGTGGAGGTGTTCAATTGCTTTGTAGACTGAGGGCGAGTTATCTGGCACGTAGGTGCAGCAGCTAGATCCGATGATGCGGCATGCTCCTCCTCGATCGGCTAGAACCACATCTAGAACAAGGCGGTTTTGAAGGGCCACAAGGCGGACCGCCTGAAGCTCAGCCGTGTTGTTAGCGAGGATGCCAGCCGTGATGTTGATCGTTGTTTCTACTGCCTGGGTCAGGTGTCGGATAGCGCGGCTGTTTGCCATTGGGCCCCACAGGGGAACGAGTCCCTTTGCTGCATCCAGGAACTGTGCTCCAGTGGAGTCGGCTTGTCCAATGTCATCTGCACGCCTCTGCCGGTGATGGTTAGCAGGGGCTACATACGTGGGGGGGAGAACGAAGGCAATGTAGCAGATACCCTTCCAACCTTTCGGGAGCCAGGTGTAAGCTTTGGTGCCACACACAAAGTACATATTTGGAGAAGCAACAAAGGAAGGGGGATCAACTGAGTCCAATGTTCTGATGATTCGGCAGGAACTGTGACCCACCAGCTGTGTTCCCTGGCCTTTGAGACACACAAGACCTGTGACATTGATAACAGACAGAGCCACAGTCAGAGTGGCAGTAGTTTGTTTTCGCAGATGAGAGAAGGTGGATCTAGCTGGATTGTGGAGCACCTGTACTTTGACACGTTCTTTGGCTGGAATGTCCTTAAGGAAGGTGGCGCCCGTGAGCGCAGGACACAGGGGAGCAGGGGTCTTTCCGGTTTTGTTCAGCCAAAACCCAGAGTAGAAGTGCGACACTGTCTGGCTGGAAGTGGCGTTATCCTTGTGGCTCTCTTGCATGAGGATCAACCAGGCGAGGCAGGAGCCGTGAACTGAGAAAGGAGAAGGGATGAAGGGGATGGAGTGTCCAGTGGCATGCGGGAGCAACCCGCAGATCCAGCAGTTCGTGGCATTTGCAGCAAGGTTTTGTTGGTGCAACAGTTGCACGAAGGAATTGTTCCAGAACTCCCTGCGTCTCTCTCGGAGCTGAGGTGACAGGGAGATCAGGTGGTGCTCTTTCATGGGGGTTGGTTGTGCAGTGGGCAGCAATGCCTGATGAGCCGGTGTGCTTTCCTCCAGGATCCAGAAGGAGGTCATGAGGAGGAGGCAAAAGAGGAAGACAATGAAGAAGGCGATTGTCTTTGATTTGTGCAGGTTGTCGGTCTTTGGGTTCCTGTAGTGGGTATTTCCGGTTGCTTCCATCATCTTCTCAACTGGCGCTTCCATCATCTTCTTATCTGGCGCTTCCATCATCTTCAAGGTGCTCGGTGGTGGGCAGAACCACAGACTTCGTTTGGCTTCTCTCCCGGTAACCCTTGGTTGTGTTTAGGTCACCGTTCTGAGATTCAACTTAGTCCGTGGCCTACTTAGCCGAAGCTCCCTCCTTTCGACGCAGGAAATACCCTTCTCTGGATGGCACAGTGGGATCAGAGAATTTTGCAAGTTCAAGTGCCTCAGTATCGGGATAACAGTTCAATGTTGGTCGGTCTTTGTTCAGGAGCTCTTCTTGGGTGTTGACGTTTTCTGTCGTGGCCAGGGTCGTGGAGACCTTCCGGCAGTGGTGTGCGTGCAGCCAGTGCCTCTTCCCCTCCACTCGAAGCGCCGTCCGTGTGGTGATCAGCACTTGCCAGGGGCTTGTCCACCGGCGTTCCAGACTCTTGGTCCGTTGGAAGTTTCGGATTAGAACGAAGTCCCCCGGTTGGATGTCGTGGCCTGGGCCCCTGGATGCATCGGGGATGGCCTGCTGCACCTGTCGATGAATGACAGACAACGTTTTAGTTAACTTGCACAAATAATCAGACAGTAGGACGTCCGGGACGTCATGAATGGAGGTCGGTTTGGGAGCAGTCCAGAGGTTCATCGGTCGCCCGAATACAACCTCGTAGGGGGTCAAATGGTGTTTGGTGGGAGTGGAGCGCATCGATAGCAAGGCCAGTGGGAGGGCATCTGGCCATTTAAGTCCGGTGGTGGCCACTATTTTTGACAATTTCAACTTCAGTGTGGCGTTATGGCGCTCCACCAGGCCGGCGGATTGGGGGTGGAAGACCGCATGAAATCTCTGTTTCACCCCCAACCCCTTTAGGATTAGTTGGATAACCTCAGCTATGAAGTGGGGGCCATTGTCGCTCCACAAAATTCGACAAAGGCCATAGCGAGGAAAGAATTCTTTCAGTAGTACTTTGGCAGTAGTCATGGCAGTGTTGTCACGGGTTGGATAGGCCTCTACCCATTTGCTGAAGGCACACACAATGACTAGTACATACTTCAAGCCTTGACATCTCTCCAGCTGGATGTAATCCATCTGGAGGACCTCAAAGGGGTGATTGGGGGTCCCAAACCCTCCCCGGGGTACCACAGTTCCTTTCCCGGGGTTGTGTTGCAGACAGATAAGGCACTGCTGGACTAGGCGTCTGGCTGAGTCGGGGATTTTGTCGTTGTGCCAAACTTTGGAAATGAGTTCGATCATGGGTGCAGATCCTATGTGTGCGGGGGAATGTGCCATAGTCAGTATGGGGATCAGGTATGAGTCAGGCAGCAACCATTTGTTTGCATCTTTTGTTCGCCAGCAGCCCTCATCATCCTTCAAACCTACCCCTGCCCACTTAGTCAGTTCGTGAGGGGTGCTGGCCGACTGGATGTCTCTAATCATTTCCCTTGCGTCAGTCCATTTTTCTGCTTGTGACCTGGTCACATACATGCGTGTCACCGTCCTACTCTCAGCTGTGGTTCGTGCAGTGATGTCGGCCAGTGCATTCCCTTGTCCGACTAAGTCTGTCACCTTCTTGTGTGCCTGGCATTTGATCACTGCTAGTCGTTTGGGGAGGAGAACCGCTTCAATCAGGGCAGAAACCAGATCTCCGTGAAGGATGGGGGTGCCATGGGACGTCAGGAATCCCCTTTCCCTCCACAGGAGCCCAAAATGGTGAACCACCCCGAAGGCATACTGGCTGTCTGTATATACATTCGCGGTGGTTCCTGTGGCTATGATGCACGCTCGTGTGAGGGCTATCAGCTCTGCTGCCTGGGCAGATCGTTGTGTGATGCGGGCTGTCTCAACTACTGTTCGGGCTGTCGTTACTGCATAGGCAGCTGAAGTGGTGCCATCTGGGAGTTTGATGCATGAGCCGTCTACCCATAGCTCTCCATCGGGGTCTGTGAAAGCAGTGTCTCGGAGGTCAACTCTACTCCTAGTTTGTTCGTCCGTGAGGGTCACACAGTCGTGTATGGGAGGAACGTCTGGGTCATTTTCAGGCAGGGGCAACAATGTGGCAGGGTTCAAAGTCGTGCATCTCTTTAGTGTGATGTGGGGTGCAAGTAGCGTCAATTCGTACCCTGTCAGTCGTGCGCTAGTCAGATGTTGAGTCTTGGTTTGGTTCAGAAGGGTGTCGACTGCATGGGGTACTAACACAGTGAGGGAGTTTGAAAGTACGATTCCCTCGCTCTGACGGATAGAGACAGCAGCGGCAGCTACTGCTCGAAGGCAGGCAGGCAAAGCTCTGGCTACAGGATCAAGAGTGGCGGAGAAGTAGGCACAAGGACGCTGCTTTGGACCTATAGACTGAGTCAGGACAGACAATGCACACCCCTCCCTTTCGTGGGTGAAGAGGGAGAAGGGTTTGGAGTAATCCGGGGTTCTTTCAGTAGTACTTTGGCAGTAGTCATGGCAGTGTTGTCCCAGGACGGGCGCTGAACAGAGGGCATCTCATAATTCCTTAAAGGATGCTTGACACTCAGGGGTCCAAGGGAGCGGGAAGGGTGCATCTTTGGCCAACAGGGCAAGTAGGGGTTTTACAATGAGGCTGAAATTGGGTAACCATTGTCTGCAAAAAGAGGTAAGGCCAACCAAAGAGCGGACTTGCTTTTGTGTTTTTGGGACGGGGTGTCTAGGATGGTTTGGATTCGGTCGGGTGTGAGTTTCCTCCCCTCTTTGGACAGGAGATGGCCTAGGTATGTCACTTGTGGCTGGCAGAACTGTAATTTCTTTTTGGAAACTTTGTGGCCATTTTCTGCAAGAAAGTGTAGGAGTTGAACAGTGGCTGTGATTGCAAGTGGGGTGGTGTCGGCCGCCAAAAGGATATCATCGACATATCGGATCAACACCACTCCATCCGGTAGCTGGATGGCGTCCAGCTGTCTTTTGAGGGCCTGGCTGTAAATACTGGGACTTTCAGTGTACCCCTGGGGAGCTCTACAAAATCGGTACGAGCGGGATTTCAGGGTGAAGCCGAAGAGATAACGGCTGTCTGGATGGATGGGGATAGAGAAAAACGCATTCTTGAGGTCGATAACAGTGAAGGTGGTGGCAGTGGACGGGATGAGGGTCAGAATGGTGGTGATATCTGAGACTACGGGGTATTGGGGTACAACCACTTTGTTGATCTCTCGCAGGTCGATGATGAAGCGGTACGCTTTCTCATCTCCCTCGCCTTGCTTCTTAACAATGGGTAGGATAGGGCTGTTGCAGACATTGCTAACCACTTCCTCGACTACTCCTGCATCTACCAGAGACTGAATGATCGCTACCAGTGCCTTCTCACCCTCGGGCGATATCCGATACTGCGGGAGTTTCGGGAGCATAGCGTCCTGTCTCACAGTTATATGAATAGGGTCAATCATCATTTGTCCCACATCAGAGTCATTTTTGGCCCATAGGTACGGAGGCAGGGTATCAAGCAAGGACAGGTCAGCATCAGTCATGGAGCACATGTGTCGTGCAGGGCAGGATTTGGGTATGTCTGGGTTGTCGTACAGGATGACTCGGACTCCATCCGGGGAACACCTAATGGTAGCTCGAAAATGCTTCAGTAAGTCAATGCCCATAATGGCGTCAGGGGAGTTGGAGGAGAGCAGAAATGTTGTGTCAGTGGTGTTGCTTTCTAGGTCAAAGGTGACAGGCACGGACAGGGGGTTAGTGGAGGGCGTCCCATCGAAACCTATCGATGTAATGTGTGAGCCAGACAAGGGTGCCCTTGGAATCAGTCGTTTCGATAACACACTACGTGTCGCCCCAGTGTCTACCAAAAATGGAGACTCTGTACCCAAGACCTTAGCAGTGACATAAGGACCTTGCTGGTCAACACAGAGCTCGACTGGATCCCTCCCTTGCCCCTGGCAGTCCTATGCAAAATCGGGGGCATTCTCACCGTCGGATAGTTGATACTTGTTCTGTCGGGGACGGTCAAATGTGTTCGATCTCCCTGATCTGTCATTGTTGGTGTCGTTTGTGTGCCCTCGTCCTTGTCCCCTATTTCTTGGTCCACCCGCTACATCCTTGGGGTCCCTATTTCTGTTCATCTCTAACAGAACCGGACACTGGGATTTCCAATGGCCGAATCCTTTGCAGAAGGCACATTGGTCATCGCTAATGTCTCTACGTCCAATGTGGGGTGTTGGGGTGTGGTCTTTAGGAGGTGGATTTCTAGGGATGGTCGATTGGTAGTTCCCCCTGTGGGGTTCCCGTCCGACCGCTATACCTTGTATCTGGGCTATCATCACCCTTTCTTTCAAATCTTTCTTCTTTTTCTCGGACGCCCTATCATTCTCATTCTTCTGGTGCTCGTAATACTGAGCCATCTGAAGGATAGCTGCGGGCTTGGAGGCCCCCCAACTACTCTCACTCATCTGCAGTTTTTGGGAGACCTCTTGTGATAGGCCCTTCACATAGTTTTGTACAAACAGGTGTTGTCCGGTTGCGGTGGTCATGTCTTGGCCACTGTAGTCGGAGAACACTGTCTCAAATCGGGAGAAGTATTCTGATACATCTTCCTGGGGTTTCTGACGACAGGCCGTGACTATCGACCAATCTACCTTTTTCTCTGGGATCAGTGTCTTTAACTTCTGAACTAATTTGTCTGGGAGTTCTAATATGTCCTTTACTGGTTTCCTTCCAGGCTCTCGCTGTCTATCTAGTTCACTGAGTTGGTTCCAGGTATGTCCAAACAGATCTGTGTGGTCAGCCTTCCGGATTTGCTTCCACACGTCAGCTGGCAGGCATAACCCGAAAAACAAGTCAATGTCTGCTAAAGTCATTATCGTCGAACCCAAGGCTGTGCCCAATTCGGTATAGAATGCTGTCGGGTTCTTTCTTAAATCGGGCAGAGTTTGTCTAAAAGTTAGGATATCTTGTCGGTCCCATGGTTGGTAAACCCAATTGTACACAACCCTCCCTTTTGCATCTGCGTGATTAATATCATCGTTTGTTCCCAGACCACGTGGCGGAATCCAGTAAGGGGCCGCCTCTCTGATGGGCATCATAGTGTTGGCTACTTCTACTGAGGTCGTTTCAGGGACTGTAACCTTGGCTTCTGGTTTTTGTTCCGTGAGGTGGCGGAAGACCTCAAGCATCTGCATGAAGAGCTCCGCTGCCTCACGTTCAGTCCCATCCCCAACATCAATCTTCCTATACAGCGTTGTCAGTTTAGCGGGGCCCTTACTCTGATACCTATCCTCATATGCGTTCAGGGTGTGGTAGCTGAATCGTAAAATGAAATGCCGTCTGTGGCTGTCGGCATGCGAATTATACATGTTCATTGTGTATTCTTCGCTCTCCCTTCGTTCTACTAATGTCTTTGCTATTTTGTCAATCCCATCCCGCTCATCTTTGCTCAACCTATTTGGTCTGGCTGGTGGGTGCTTGCTAGCCTCGGGGTCATCTGGTGGTGCTGCTAATGTGGCTGGTGCGGAGGCCGTGAGGGCTGGTGCACTAGCGCTAAGGTCGTTCTCATTCGCACTCAGGGCCTGCAGGTGTTGTTGGCAGGGGGCATATGGAGGGGGCATGTAGATGATTGGGGGACCTAGCAGTAACTCATCGTTCGCCCGTTGTTTGGAGGGCAATTCAGGGTAGAGCGCAGAGGGGGTCCTAACGGGACATTGACCTGTCGATCCTGATTCTTGGTTTTGTGTAGCTTCCTTTCTTTCTTTTATTTCTTCTTCTAGTTGCTTAGCGGCTAGGTGGGCTGCCTTTCGTAATTCTTTCACTATTTTTGCTTCTTCTCTTTTTCTTCGTTGTTCCGTTTCTTTGCGCCACATGCCAATACTATCGAGCATAGTGGGCGTAGTCTTATTTTTCTGGAGCGCTATTTCTAATGTTTTTATTTTATGATCATCAAAGGAACCTATCAGTGGCCACTGACTTTTGAGGTCCGTTTTTGTGTATTTATGCCATAACCTAGTATAGGCAATAGCGACTAGTCCATGCTTGGTGAACATGTCCTTATTAGGGGTGCCCTCCAGTGGAGCTGGATGGTTCATCTCTAATAAGCGGTCCGGGCTGAACAGGCTACCAATCAGTGGGGAGAAGATAGGCATGACGGGTTACAACGGGGACAAAGGTCTGCACTACCTATCTTATCACGGCGGGCAAAGACTAGACAGAATATTTCTATTCTCCGTTGTTTGCAGGCGGTGAATACCTCAAAAGAACCAATATCGAACAATCAATGTTCGGTCAATCAAACAATCAATGGGGAGAGTAAGTGGGTACGACGTGTTAAAGGTTTGCGTTACCCACTCTTTCTCTACCTGCAAAGAGAGACCTTGTTCTTCCCTGTTTGCCGACAGAGAATCTCCAGACAACAATCCACGAACGACAGTTCGGGAAAACAGTGGGGGAGGAAGATAGGCACGACGGATTACAACGGGGACAAAAGTCTGCGTTACCTATCCTTCACTGCTTGCAAAGAGAGAGCCTGTTGTTTCTCCGTTTGCAGACGGTGAATCTCCAGAGGGATCAATAAAAGAGTAATACTAGTATTATCCAAATCAAACAATCATTTCTCAATTTGTCGTGTTTACACGACCTTACCCGGACCGCATGGACGGTTTCCTGTCTTCCGAATCCAGCGCCCGATCGTCCTCTATTCTTCGTGATGTTCGTGGCACTCCTGATGGTTCCCAGTCAGGACCGTAGATCACTCGAGAGAGGTCTGTTCGGAACTAGTGAAGGTCGGATGATCGGCTGTCAGACAAGGGTCTATCGGACACGAGCTCTCCCGATCGTTGCAGTCGTTCACTCTGTCGTCGGGACCTCTCCCACTGGATCCACGTGTCGCTGATGGGCCCCACGCTTTGGGACGCCAATTGTAGAAAAAGGGTAGGGCTATGGCCTTTTCCAAGATTTGCCCGGCGCTAACCGCCTCTATACCATTCAAGTTACCAAGCAATGAGGCAGGCGCTGGAGACTGGAAGGCAGGAAACAGAAGTTTTTACTCCGACGGAGCAGAACACATCAGATCAGACAACAAGGTATCGTCTCGAGGTGCTCTAACAGCCTCTCTGAGGCCTGGCCTCTTATACCCTGGTTTATGACATGTGAGCATTCTTTATTGCATAAAAGACTCTTTAAACTTATGAAATGACGTCCCCATAATCCTCGTGTCAAACCCACCCCCACATACATCCACAATAGAGGTCCTCACCCTGCTGATAACAGGAGGGGGCTATCACGCGGCTGAGTGTTCCGCCGATTCTTAGGATGTGTGCGCCTGATCGTATCCCATGGGGTGGGGAGGCCATGATCAATAGTGGATCCTTTGAAGAGGAGCGACTCCATACAATAAGGGGCAGTAAACGGTATCTCCCGGCTTAGGCGATGGCCTCGGACCTGTGTGGACAGTCGGACTCGGGGGAAGGGGTCATCAAAGGAGTGGTATTCATGCCGCGTGGACAATCAAGCGCGGAGGGATGGTTAATCAACAGAGGGGTATTCATGGAAAGAGAGGAGGTGCTGGTCAGGCGCGGGCGTGACTCCCAAGGACAGGGTCATGCAGGAGGAGAAGGGTTATGCTCATGTGAGGGAGGGAGGGGGAGCCAGGGTGCGCGGAGGATGCTTGCAGGGTCAGAGGAGCGCGCTGGCGATCGATCGTGGACAGGGAGACCATGATACCTAAAATGGCTGTCGTGCACGTTGTACGTGGGTGACAAGCTGGCGCAGATGATGTTCAGCTCGTAAACTAAAATTCCACATATCTATATGTGTGGAGGATGGAGATGCTGGCATTGGGCCTGTTACTTCGGGAGCAGCTATTGGGGCCTTATCACTCCCAGTGATAGTCTTTACCTTTATGCCAAAGTCGGAATGACTCAACTTTTGTTTATGTGGATCCCCCCTTTTCCGCCTTTTTTTGTTAGGGGGTGGGCCATAATTTCTATGCGGCATAATTTTCTTAGCCCTATTTCGTATGATTTTACATGGCATAGGTGTAGGAGTAATTAGTGCCTCAGTTACAATGGAAGTGCTGGTAAGGTTAGGAGGCGAAAAACCATTCACAGTTTTCTTAGGGCAGGTACTGGATGTTGGCATGCAATCTCTAAGTACAGGAGGCACGCTATCCAATAAAACAACGTTATCATTGCCGTTTTGGCTCACTTCAATAGTAGGAGCAACTGGTAAAGGTGACTCAATCAATGACCTATTCTTCATGCTTTCAACGGAACAACGGCGTTCCGCTTGTCGCTCTGCTAGAGTAAATTCCTTGGGAACATCAGCGGCAGTCTTTGTAAAATAATTATCCAGAGTTCCATTGAGCAGACCCCCAGACCTGTCCGACATTACAGTGTCTGTGCTTAGCGCTAGCAATGACATTTATAAATGTTTTAAAACACCGGTAAATGATGATGGACCTGAGTACACTTACTCAGAATGTGCTCAACTGGGCGATAAATAACCAGGGGTTCAGGCCCAGTCCAGTCTCCTCGGGCCTCTGAGGGCCACAGAGGGCCCGCCCTTTGCCCGGGCTTAGCCCCGGGCGCTCCCGCGCCGCGGGGTACTCTGTTACCTATATGCGTGAGGACGTAGAAGTAAGGGTGGGGCGGGGCGGTCAGGGAGAGCGGGCCAGGTGTGTCGGCCACGGGGTTGCCGGGACTCCTGGGAGATCGAGTCCCGGGTTCCCGGCGCTCGCAGCCCTGCAGCCCTATCAATCACCCAGCGCTGAATCCAAGGTCCGGTGTAGGCAGCTCTGACGATGCGGGACCCGCGAAGCGGGTTCCGCGAGGAGTGAAGGTCTTTCCTGGTAAGGCAGCAGAAGTCTCTATTGGTGTCCCACTCACCAAACAGCAGGCAAAGTTTTTAAAGTAGTATGGGTGGGGCGGGGCGGTCAGGGAGAGCGGGCCAGGTGTGTCGGCCACGGGGTTGCCGGGACTCCTGGGAGATCGAGTCACGGTTCCCGGCGCTCGCAGCCCTGCAGCCCTATCAATCACCCAGTGCTGAATCCAAGGTCCGGTGTAGGCGGCTCTGACGATGCGGGACCCGCGAAGCGGGTTCCGCGAGGAGTGAAGGTCTTTCCTGGTAAGGCAGCAGAAGTCTCTATTGGCGTCCCACGCACCAAACAGCAGGCAAAGTTTTTAAAGTAGTAAGGGTGGGGCGGGGCGGTCAGGGAGAGCGGGCCAGGTGTGTCGGCCACGGGGTTGCCGGGACTCCTGGGAGATCGAGTCCTGGTTCCCGGCGCTCGCAGCCCTGCAGCCCTATCAATCACCCAGCGCTGAATCCAAGGTCCGGTGTAGGCAGCTCTGACGATGCGGGACCCGCGAAGCGGGTTCCGCGAGGAGTGAAGGTCTTTCCTGGTAAGGCAGCAGAAGTCTCTATTGGCGTCCCACGCACCAAACAGCAGGCAAAGTTTTTAAAGTAGTAAGGGTGGGGCGGGGCGGTCAGGGAGAGCGGGCCAGGTGTGTCGGCCACGGGGTTGCCGGGACTCCTGGGAGATCGAGTCCCGGTTCCCGGCGCTCGCAGCCCTGCAGCCCTATCAATCACCCAGCGCTGAATCCAAGGTCCGGTGTAGGCAGCTCTGACGATGCGGGACCCGCGAAGCGGGTTCTGCGAGGAGTGAAGGTCTTTCCTGGTAAGGCAGCAGAAGTCTCTATTGGCGTCCCACGCACCAAACAGCAGGCAAAGTTTTTAAAGTAGTAAGGGTGGGGCGGGGCGGTCAGGGAGAGCGGGCCAGGTGTGTCGGCCACGGGGTTGCCGGGACTCCTGGGAGATCGAGTCCCGGTTCCCGGCGCTCGCAGCCCTGCAGCCCTATCAATCACCAAGCGCTGAATCCAAGGTCCGGTGTAGGTAGCTCTGACGATGCGGGACCCGCGAAGCGGGTTCCGCGAGGAGTGAAGGTCTTTCCTGGTAAGGCAGCAGAAGTCTCTATTGGCGTCCCACGCACCAAACAGCAGGCAAAGTTTTTAAAGTAGTAAGGGCGGGGCGGTCAGGGAGAGCGGGCCAGGTGTGTCGGCCACGGGGTTGCCGGGACTCCTGGGAGATCGAGTCCCGGTTCCCGTGCTCACAGCCCTGCAGCCCTATCAATCGCCCAGCGCTAAATCCAAGGTCGTGTGTAGGCAGCTCTGACGATGCGGGACCCGCGAAGCGGGTTCCGCGAGGAGTGAAGGTCTTTCCTGGTAAGGCAGCAGAAGTCTCTATTGGCGTCCCAATAAATCATATTCTCTGTTTACAACTAAGTTGACTTTGAAATGCCAGAAAGAGACTTTCAAAGCTGCTCAAAGCTGCCAGGCTACTTAAAACCAAAATCTGAGCGTCTGTCTCTCATACCAATTCACCCACCACACTACTAAATGCAGCGTTCTATAACTAGGGCCACTGGAATTATGTGACGAGAGGGCCACATTATGCGGCATGGTTTACTGTATTATGTGGCAAGAAAAGCCAAATTTTGCGGCAGAACGTGATATTCTAATAGGATTACTTTATTATTTTGTCATTTTTACACTTGTTAACCCTGACCGGGCATAGGTGGCACATCATTAGTACCAGTTTAACGCTCAAACATTGCAATAAGCAACAGAATGGTAAACCTTCAACCTTTGCAAAGAGCCCCCGCTGCACAGCAGCAAGTGTCTCTGTGTTTGTAGTAATGTTTGAACAGTTTGAACTAGAAACACATTTTTTTTGTAAAATCTGCAGATTGGGGCACACCAGTAGGTGAGGGGGGGGGGAAGCACTGACACAGACAACCAAATTGTGTGAAAAAGGCCGCTTTATTGGAATCAGGTGCACCTACAACAATGTCCCACCTGGCCTGTGTCGAACAAAACTACTGCTCACTAAATACCAACTGCCTGACAGCCCCCCACCCCACCCCTAAAGTTAACCCCAACATTGCAACTGAAATACAACACATCCACTCAGCAACCTACCCCTCTACTGAATGCCACAGTGACCTCCATGTCTCACCCCAGCCTACCATACAGTCCCAGGCCTCCAGCAAAACCACCCTATCTCCTTAGGAAAGCGCCCCCCAGTAACCGCACCTGTTCCAGCGACACCACAACTGTAAACCCTAACCAGTGCACCATCGACCAACAAAACCCCTCATGACCAGGACCAACCCCGCCACCCCAGAACCAGAGGGAAAATACATTTTTTAGGGAGGGTGGGTGGGACCACGAAACTGCCTACGGCCCTGGCTGCTGTGTCACTGCACCACAAACAGTGTGCAGTGACACAAAATGGCCGGTTAAATACTTAGCCAGCCCAAAACAAGCCCAAGGAGCCCAACCAGCCCAACCAGCCCAAAATCGCCAGCTACGGCGAGGCCCGAGAGTCAAGCTTCCCCCCCCCCTCCCCTGGTGCCCCAAACTTCCCCGGGGGGGAGAGCCTCCCGCTGGTCGGCCACCCCCCCAAATCCCCATTGGGGCACACCAGTAGGTGAGGGGGGGGGGGGGGAAGCACTGACACAGACAACCAAATTGTGTGAAAAAGGCCGCTTTATTGGAATCAGGTGCACCTACAACAATGTCCCACCTGGCCTGTGCCGAACAAAACTACTGCTCACTAAATAACAACTGCCTGACAGCCCCCCACCCCACCCCTAAAGTTAACCCCAACATTGCAACTGAAATACAACACATCCGCTCAGCAACCTACCCCTCTACTGAATGCCACAGTGACCTCCATGTCTCATCCCCGCCTACCATACAGTCCCAGGCCTCCAGCAAAACCACCCTATCTCCTTAGGAAAGCGCCACTCGAAAGTCGCTTACGACTTTCGACCCCCCCCCTAGGACTCCAGCCTCCTGGGATACCTGAGCACCCCCAACGCCCCATCCAAAGCCTCCTTCAGCTGGACTATGTACAACTCCATGCCATACCTGGACAGGTGAACCCCATCCTCCCAGAAAAAATAGACCGCGCCATAGCGCAAATCCAGGTGCTCCATCCTCCCCACCCCCTCCCTGGCACAGAATTCACGCATCTCCCGATTAATTTTCCTCCGTGCCCTGTCTATGGCTCCTGGGCGCTCCGCCCCCCTCCACACCCGCCTGGGAATAAACTCAGACCAGATAATATGACAGCCCGCCCATTGCTTCTTAATTTCCCTCAGGTCCCTCTTCATCTGCTTGAGCAGCGCCAGCCCCTTGCACTGTACCAAATCGTTCTCGCCCAGATGAATCACCACTACATCCGGGCACACCCCCCCTCTCACCACCGTGTTCAACAAGGGCAATAACTCATGCCAACGCCTAACCCCTTTCCCCCTCCAATGACAACGGTACAGCCCTGCATCCAATCCCAAATTGAGTGTCCGATGCCTGTCCCACTCCGCCTGTTCTGCCCTCTTGACGAATGAGTGTCCCACAATATATACATTCAAAACAGCCACTTCCGGCCCGCCACAGCACCTGCAAAGACACACATATCAAAATCGGGAATCACTGTTACAACACCCCATCCGCCTCCCTCAACCGCACATACGTCCTGTAACAATTCGACTTCCACCGTCCCAGCCTCTGTATCTCCTCCTAACCCCAACCCCTCCGTGCCACCTCCGTTGCCTCCCCGATCCGAAAGGAATGCGTCCCGAAAGCCAGCGGGTCCTCACCCATGTACCGCAGGGCGCGCCGCAGAACCCACAAAGCATGAGACGCTGTCACTCCGTCACCCCCACCCCGACCAAAAACCTCCCCCTCTTTCTCGCCACTGCCTGCCATCAACCTCCTTCCCCACGCCGCCGGGCACACCCCCTCCCGGCCGCTCGGTTCCAGTACCACCCAAGTCCCGACCCCCTGCTGGTCCGTCTTCGAGCGCCGCAAACGCACCGCCACCTCCTGAGCTCGCACCTCCACATCCCCCCACAACACCCCCCGCCTCTCCTTTGCACCCAGCAACTCCGACACTCGAAACGCTCCAAAGAAAAGCCAGGACATCAAGGTAGAAAAACGCACCGCCTCGCCCTCATCCCTGCACACCGCCGGGAGCGCGCCAATTACTCCTTCCAGCAATTCCACCGTGATGGGACGGCGCAGCCGCACCTTCGCACCCCTCTCTCTCGCCCATCCCTCCAGCAGCCGGGTCCCCAATTCCCCCGCCGACGGGGGGTAACCCCACCACAACTTTCCCATGAACGCTACCGCCGACAACTTGCCCGCAATCGACACCCGCGACATCCCTCTATCCATGAGCGCCAGCATGAACCTTACCACCTGTTCCTTGCGCCGCCACCGGTCCCCTTGCCTGACTGCAGGAATTCCTCCCACGCTAGCTCGTATGCCTTCCATGTGGACACTGCTACCGACGCCTTCACCAACTGAAAGACCCGGCCTCGCCCACCGACCACAGGTCCTCCGGCACCGGCGTCCTGACTTCCTCCGCCGCCGTGGCTAGCCCATGGAACCTCTCCCACTGTGAACGAGACAAGGCATCGGCAATGTCATTGTCCACTCCTGGAACGTGGCGCACCTGAAACAGTATGTCATTCTCCAAGCAACGCAAGACAAACACCCTCATCAATTTCAGAACCTGCGGGTCTCGAGCCGACTGCCTGTTCACCACCTGCACGACGGCCATGTTGTCCACTCGAAACAGCACGCGCTTGTGCGCCAACGCCCCCGACCACACCGTGACTGCCACCACCAAAGGGAACAACTCCAAGAACGCAATGCTCCTCCCGCCCGCCTGCCAGTGCTCCGGCCACTGCTCTGCACACCATTTCCCCTCCCAATACAGACCAAATCCGCCGCCGCCCGCCGCATCCGAGTACATGGTGACGTCCCACTCCCAGTCCTCCGCCGGCGCCATGGGTACACCATTGAACCGTTCAAGGAACGCCCGCCACATGCGCAGATCCTCCTTCATTACCGCCGAGAGGCGCACATGGTGATGAGGCAAAGTCAAACCGGACAACGCCAAACCCAAACGGCTGCAAAACGTTCGGCCCGCCCGCACCACCCGGCAAGCAAAATTCAAATGCCCCAACAACACCTGCACCTCTCGCACCGTCACCTTCCTCTTTGACAACATACCATTCACCAGAACCAGCATCGCTGACCTCTTGTCTTTCGGTAGGCGCGCTTCCATGGCGACCGAGTCGAGCTCGATACCGAGAAAGGACAACACCGTACTGGGACCGCACGTCTTCTCTGGCGCCAGGGGAACCCCAAATTCCCCCATCAACCCGGCCAAACCATCCAGCTGCCGCTGACAGTCCTCCGCACCGGGCCGCCCCACCAGGAAAAAGTCATCCAGATAGTGCGTCACTGACTCCGAGCCTGTGCGCCTGGAAAAAACCCACTGTAGGAATGAGCTGAAACGCTCAAATAGCGCACATGAAATGGAGCACCCCATCGGTAGCGCCTTGTCCACAAAGATGAGCCCTTGGAACTGGATCCCCAGCAACTGGTGATCCGCCGGGTGGACCGGAAGAAGTCGGAACTCCGACTTGACATCGCATTTCGCCATCAGCGCGCCCCGTCCCGCCGCCGCGACGAGCCTCTGCGCCACGTCCACCGACGAGTAAGTCACCGACTCCAAATCTGCCGAAATGTAGGCATTGACCGACTCCCCTTCCGGCCAAGACAAGTGCTGTATCAGTCGGAACTGCCCCTCCTCCTTCTTGGGCACCACCCCGATGGGGGAGATGATCAAGCCTGGCAACGGCGGTGCCGTGAAGGGGCCAGCCATCCGACCTTCTCTGACCTCTTTGAACAGTTTCTCTCTCACAATGCCCTTATGCGCGTTCACTGACTTCAGATTGTCCGCCCAGCGAGCAATCCGAGGGCCCTCGTACCCCAGCCTAAACCCCTCCCGGAAACCACGACGCAGCACCGCAGCACCCTCCGCCCGCGGATACGCCGCCAACCAGGGCTCCATCCGCTCGATCCTAACCGGCGTACGAGCCTTTTCCCAGAGCCCCGGCTCCCCCCCTCTGCCCCCTCCCCTCCCCCCACCCTGTCCCCCTCTGGCAGGAGCACCTCCCTGCATGGGCTGCTGCCCCGGCGGGCCCCCGAGCTCCCAACAACGCAGCACTGGACGCCGTCATCCGCACGACGAGCACTCGTGCCGGAATCGGCATGCCGCCTGCCCGCCCGCAGGCTCCTCTATTAAAGTCCCAGCAGGCCCCGACTGTGGCCTGGCTGCCAGATTCTCCCTACCCCACCCCCCCACGGGTGGGGCGGGCCGCAAAGGGGGGCGGCACTCGCGGCAAACCGCTTGCCGTGTAAATGGTGCGGCCAAACTTGGCCCCTCCCATCATCTGCTGGTACAGATCCGAATCCAGCTCCCCCCATTGCGCTTCTGGGTCCGCCGCCATGCGCGCCCGGAATTCCTCGTCGTAGTGTGACCACACATACCCGCCGTAAGTCACCTGTGCCCTCCGCACCACATCCATGTATTTGAACAGCACGACGGACCGGTCCGGGAACTTCTCTCAATACACGCTCGCGTATATGAAGAACGCCGCTGACCAGTTGTCTAGCGTCAGGAGCACCTTTGGGCGCCTAGCTAACTCCTGCTCTTCTTCCTTCGACCCCTCCTTGGACGTCAACTCCCTGTGGAGAAGCTTCAAGATGTCAATGTACTCCCCTTTCCAGATCTTTTCCCTCGTTGCCGCCGAAAGGTGGGCCCCCAGCGGCTTGGTCAGCCCCATGTACGGTAACTTACGCACCGGCACCACACAACTCTCCTTCCCTCCTCTCTCTCCAGCCGCCGCTGACCCGCCGCCCGTGCTCGACCCGTCTCCGCCCTGCGCCGCGCAGTCCGTGCCCACTCCCACGTCCTGCACGTACCGTCCCCGCACCTGCCGCCATCCATCTTCCCCGTCGCCCCCCGTCCCCACTGAAACATGCACACAACGCCGTTTGCCACTCCCCGCGCCGTCACCTGTCTTACCTGGCGTCAAGGTCGGCGTCCTTGCTGGATCCCGCCGCCTAACCAGTGGAGCTGAGGGGGCCGTCACTCTGGGCGCTTCTTGCCTTGCTGGCACCTGTAATACACTGCTAACAACATTACAAGCCCCCCTGTCCTCCGGAATCTCTCTTTCCTCCTCCGACTCTCCATCAGCCGGCTCCACACCACCCCGGCCCCCCACTTGGGGTTCCAGCCGGCTCAAACCGGCTCTCTCACGACACACCCGCATCAAATCCATCAAGTCCACACTCGCC
The DNA here is from genome assembly GCF_964263255.1 of Lissotriton vulgaris. Lineage (NCBI taxonomy): Eukaryota > Metazoa > Chordata > Amphibia > Caudata > Salamandridae > Lissotriton > Lissotriton vulgaris. The sequence goes on along the minus strand of NC_141693.1, from coordinate 1,864,486,321 downwards.
CTCCCATCCTCCACACTCGCAGTCAAATCAGAAATATTCGCATCCATCCTCACTCCCCTACCCCCGGCGGCCGTAAAGACCCTTCGGGGAGGGGCCTGCGGAGACGCATCCCGCCTCCATTCGCCGTGGTCATGATTTAGGTCCCTCGCTGGAGCTCGGCCGCCCGCACCAAACAGAGCCGGCACATCCTCTTGGTGGGTGGGAGCCGCATGCTGCTCCCCCGAGCGCCTCGCAAACAGCTCCTGCCATGGAAAAAAGGTGGAGTCCAGCATGCCAGGGTGAAAACACCCCTCTTCTCCCCCCACGTGCCGCCCCCTCCCCCACTCCCCCATCCCATAGCCGCTCCCCTCCCCCATCCTGCCGAATGACCTCCGCGCCGCGATGGGATCCCCCGCCCCCTAGTTCCCAACCCCCCTACCCGGCCCACCCCACCCCTGTAACCCCAGCTCGGCCCTGCACCCCCCCATGCCACCCCCGCTCCCCTCTCCCTCGCCGTAACTCCCCCTTGGCCTGCCACTTCCCCCCGCCCCCCCACTTCCCCTTGCCTCCCCTCCACTACCCCCACCGACCCACCCCCCATCCCCGACTGTTGGACAGGCCCCATAAAGGGCTCGCTCCCTCCCCGCATGACAGGGCCCGGACATCTCTGTATCCTTGTCCCGGACCAGCCGCCATCTTGGACACTGCACCACGAGGCCGCGTGGCCTCAGCTCGACCCTAACCCTGGGCCTGGCCAGGCCCCGACATCCCGGCACCACCATCCACCCAGGAGGTGAACAGCCCACTTGGCAGGTCAATGGGAGAAAGAAGTGTCGATGGCTCTCCCCCGCCAGGTGCTGATCGCCCCCAGCCTCCCCGGGCGCTGGCTCCACCCCCCTGCTGGGTGTCTGGACTCCCTCATCCCGGACCTCCCGACCTCCCGACCTCCAAGTGCGAGGGTCCGGACATCAAAGGGCGCCAGACCTATAACTGAGGCAGCTCCAGAGCAGGAAGGCAGTTGTATCCTGGAGTCGAGAGACACCGTGAAGAACTCATCCTTGACGGACTACTGGCGCTGCCGTAGCCCTGCCTTGTGAACCGTCGTCCTGCCTGCTGGCGCTGCCGCGGCCTTCTGCAACCTTCATCCTCGTGGGACCTGCCGGCGCTGCCGCGGCCCGTTGTAACCTTCATCCTCGTGGGGACCTGCTGGCGCTGCCGCGGCCTCTTGCAACCACCATCTTCGTCGGGACCTGCTGGCGCTGCCGCGGCCCGTTGCTATCTACGACCTTCTCGGGACCTGCTGGCGCTGCCGCGGCCCGACCTGCCGAACGCCGAGCTCGAGGATTGTGAGCTACCCATCGTCTCATCTCAATACCAGATTGGTAACAAGACTGTCCCGCTACCCCCTTTCCCTTCCAGAGACTAGATATTGAGAGGACCCTCGTGTCCTGACCGCATTGTACCGTACTACCTTAATTCAAGAAACAGCATATAAAGAGTGTCAACCTCATCTACGTGTGGTGTCCATCTGTGGGGGGGAAGTTACTTGTCTGTACGATCGCTGGAGACGGCCCTCACCGGAGGCCTCTCCCCTTGTCCTCGGCCGACCCTCCAGGTCCCCGTCTAACATTGGTGGCCAGCGGCGCGATCCGAACCAACGCGTAATCGTACAGAGAGTGACTCACCCTACGACTAAACCACAATGACGACCAAAGAGAGCGGATCTACTGAGAAATTCCAGATGGAAAAACTAGAGGAGTACAACCACCGAGAGCTAAAACAATTTTGTATAGAACTAGGCATTGCTACCACCGGTCTGAGCACAAAAGATGACTTCAAGCACGCCCTAGAATCCTGGGCAGAAACAAATGCCGCCGGTCCCCGGGACCAAAACATCGAAGCACCAGAGACAAACACCACTCTGACGGAAGAAAGGAGAGCGGGTCTCTCCCGGGAAGAGATCCAAGAAAGAGAAAAAAGCAGACTACACGAATTAGAGCTGGCACGGCTCAAGTTGGACGGAGAGCTGAAACTGGCGGAACAAAAGATAAATTTAGAACACTTACAGCTCCGAGAAGAGCGGGAAGAAAAGCAAAGACAGAGAGAACTCGAAGAAAAAAGACTGGCATACGAACACGAACGCAAGCTAGCAGAGATCGAACTGCGGAAACAGAACAAAGAACTAGGGGTGCCCGGGCAACCGCGCACCCCAGGCGCTACCGAACAAAAGGTCCACATCCCCAAAGATGTGGTCCGTGAATACTATCGGAACGACGACATACAGCAGTGGTTCAAGGCCTACGAGATCGCCATGACCTCCCACCGGATCGATCGAAGTGACTGGGGAGCCGGTCTATAGGGGAGGTTCGTCAATGAAGGCCGCGATGCCCTGCTACAGCTCCCGGACCACCAAATGACGTCCTATGACCACATGAAGGCCGCCCTCCTCACTCGATATGGGCTCACGCCCGAGATGTACCGCCAGAGGTTCCGCGACTGCACCCGGATCCCGGGTACAACTTGGGTAGAATATGTGAACTATTTCAGCCGAGCCTTCGAGGGATGGATCAAGGGTAGCCACGTAACAACCTACGAGCAGCTCTTCAACCTCATTGTGTGGGAGCACCTCTCCAACAACTGCTTCGTCGAGCTCAGGCAGCACCTCCTCAACAGTAAATTGACTGAACCACGGCAGCTCGCCGCTGAGGCTGACCGATGGGAAAGCACCCGAGTGGCCCGGAGTGGGCCAACCGAGCAGAACAGAACCAACCAAGGTCATCATCGTCCCCGAGGAGGAGGAGGAGGCCAGGGCCGGGGCAGAGACGCCGTCCCGGCCGCTCCCGCTCACAACACCCCGCCCCCGGCCAGCCGGGGCAACCCCCCGATGCGCCCGGGGTTCCGAGCCAATGTTACTTGTCACCGATGCCAGCGAGTCGGCCACTATGCCAGTGACCCGAACTGCCCAAAGAATCAGACTCCCGGGCCCCGCCAGGTAGCTGCCGCCGCCCTAGGAGAAGAGCAAATCTCCGAAGAACATGAAGAGTACGAGCAGGAACAGCCCGAGTGGGAACCCGCCGCCATGGTCCTGGCTTGCCTAGGGGGAAGAGACATGGTCCCGCGGGCTCCCCTACCCGCCAACACCAGAAAATACAGCCAGTGGGTGAACATAAATGGGCGCAAGGCCGAAGCCCTGCGGGACACGGGGGCCAGTGTGACGGCCGTCCGCTGTCACCTGGTGACCCCAGAACAATTCCTGCCAAAGTTCTTTGCCCCGTCCGAACGGCCGACAATTCTGAAAGCCTGTGTCGGATGGCCTGCGTCCCCTTCGAATGGGGAGGAGTGTCCGGTATGCTGAAAGTGACTGTCCGCGATGATGCCCCCGTGGACTGCCTCCTGGGAAACGATCTCGAGAGTTCCCCGTGGGCGGCCGTTGAAAGAAGAGAACACCTGGGGATGTTGGGCCTCCCGGACTGGGCGTGCGTAACAACCCGGTCCATGGCCGCCCGCACCATCCCCAGACCTGAAGAACCCGAATGGCCAGCACCTCCTATCCCGATCGCTCCAGAGGGAGACACCCTCCGTACCGACCCCCCAGAACAAGCACAAGAAGGGCCCGCTCAGCCCCAAGACCTTCCAGACCTGGCTCAGTGGCGTCAAGAAGGGGGGCCCACCCAGGAGCAATTCCGGCAAGAGCAAAAGACCTGTCCCTCCCTCGAGGGACTGCGACAGCAAGCACTCGCCCAGAGCGCGGAGACACCGCCGGGGCCCACTGGATCTATTGGGACAATGATCTGCTGTACAGCGAATAAAGAATCGCAGAGTTGGGGGCCAGTCGAGTGCTGGTGGTGCCCCTCCGCTTCAGAGACTTCCTTTTGAACTTGGCTCATGATGTCCCCCTGGCTGGACACTTGGGGCAAGACAAGACATACAACCGCCTGGTAACCCACTTTTACTGGCCAAAAATGAGAAATGACGTTTCCAACCACTGCCGGTCCTGCCCCACCTGCCAGGCCAGCGGGAAGAGCGGCCGCAAGCTCAAGGCACCCCTGCAACCATTTCCCGTGGTCACCACCCCGTTCGAAAGGGTGGGAATAGACATTGTGGGGCCCCTGGACCCCCGAACAGCACAAGGGCATCGATTCATCCTGGTCCTGGTGGACCACGCCACCCGCTATCCCGAGGCCGTTCCCCTTCGAACTGTAACAGCACCAGTGGTAGGCCGAGCCTTAATGGGGATCTTCTCTCGAGTGGGCTTCCCCCGGGAGGTCGTCAGCGACAGAGGCACAAACTTTATTTCAAAGTATATGAAATCCCTCTGGCAGCAGTGCGGGGTCACCTACCGATTCACAACCCCCTATTACCCGCAAGGAAACGGACTGGTCGAGCGGTTCAACTGCACTCTCAAGGGGATGATCATGGGGCTGGAAGAACCCCTACGCCGCCAGTGGGACGTGCTACTCCCGTGCCTCCTCTTCGCCTACCGAGAGGTCCCCCAGAAGTCCCTCGGCTTCAGCCCCTTCGAACTCCTGTACGGGCACCCCGTTCGAGGGCCCCTCAGCCTAGTGAAAGAAGAATGGGAAATGGCCCCCCTGAAGACCCCTCCAGATGTCTACAAGTACCTCCTGACCCTCCGCAATCAGACCAGGCGATTCAGAGAGATCGCCAAAGCCAATCTTGAGGCCAGTCAGGAGGACATGAAGAAATGGTACGACCAACATGCCTCCTCCATCGAGTTCGAGCCCGGACAGAAGGTATGGGTGATGTCCCCCACCGAACCTTGTGCCTTGCAGGACAAATGGACGGGGCCCTTCAAGGTGGTCGAGCGCAAGAGCCCCGTCACCTATCTCATCGACATGGAATCCCCCCGGAACCCCCTCCGGGTCCTCCACGCCAACAGACTCAAACCACACTTCGTGCGCTCGGAGCTCAGCCTGCTGATGGCTACGGACAGTGGGGCGGACGAGGACTCCGAGCCCCTCCCTGATCTACTGAGGACCCGTGAAAAAGATGGTTCGGTGGACGGGGTCCGACTCTCCGATGCCCTAACCCCGGAGCAGTGCCAAGACTGTCGGGTCCTCCTACGGCAATTTGCAAACCTCTTTTCCCTCACCCCTGGGGTCACCCCCTGGTGCCTGCACGATGTAGACACTGGGGACAGTCCCCCTATCCGACACCGGGCATACCGAGTGCCAGATCGGGTGCGCGCCTGCATCCAAGAAGAAGTCTCCAAGATGCTCGCACTCGGAGTCATCGAACCCTCAGACAGCCCCTGGGCCAGCCCAGTCGTACTGGTCCCCAAGGCTGCTCCCCCGGGCACCACCCCCGAGCTCCGATTCTGCGTCGACTATCGGGGTCTGAACGCTATCACCCGAACCGACGCTCACCCCATTCCCCGAGCAGATGAACTGGTTGACCGCATGGGGGCTGCCCCCTACCTAAGCATCTTTGATCTGACAGCGGGCTACTGGCAGATCGGCCTCACTCCCAGAGCCCAAGAACGATCCGCTTTCTCCACCCCGGATGGACACTACCATTTCACGGTGATGCCATTCGGTATGAAAAACGCTCCAGCCACCTTTCAACGACTAGTGAACCAGGAATTGGCGGGCCTCGAAGAGTTCAGCGCCGCCTACCTGGACGATATCGCGGTGTACAGCCGCCACTGGACAGACCACCTCCGCCACCTCCGAGAGGTCCTGCAGGCCCTCCAACAGGCCGGCCTCACAATCAAGGCCAGCAAGTGCCAAATTGGTCAGGGGTCCGTGACCTACCTCGGACACCAAGTGGGAAGCGGTCTGGTGGCCCCCCTCCAGCTCAAGATCGCTGCCATCCAGTCCTGGCAGCCCCCCGTAACCCAAACCGAGGTCCGAGCCTTCTTGGGGCTCACCGGATACAACCGGCGGTTCATGAAGGACTATGGCAGCATTGTGGGGCCCCTCACGGAACTAACATCTAAGCACCACCCAAAAACAGTCAACTGGACTCCCGACTGTCAAGCGGCCTTCGAGAAGCTGAAGGCCGCCATGTGCACCGCCCCTGTGCTCCAGGCCCCCGACTACAGCCGCGAGTTCATCGTTCAGACGGATGCCTCGGACCATGGCATTGGGGCCGTCCTCTCCCAACTGAACCCCGAGGGAGTCGACCAACCAGTGGCCTTCATCAGCAGACGCCTACTGGCCCGAGAACAGCGCTGGAGCACCATCGAGCGGGAGGCCTTTGCAGTCGTATGGGCCCTTAAGAAGCTCCGGCCCTACCTCTTCGGTACCCACTTTCGGGTGCAAACAGATCATCGCCCCCTGCAATGGTTGATGCAGATGCGGGGGGAGAATCCCAAACTATTGCGATGGTCCATCTCCCTGCAGGGGATGGACTTCACTGTGGAACATCGCCCTGGCCAAGACCACGCCAACGCGGATGGCCTGTCCCGCTTTTTCCGCCTCGACGAAGAGAGTCCCCAAGAGGATGGGTGACTCTCCCCGCCTTCAGCTGGGGGGGACGCATGTTGGACAGGCCCCATGAAGGGCTCGCTCCCTCCCCGCATGACAGGGCCCGGACATCTCTGTATCCTTGTCCCGGACCAGCCGCCATCTTGGACACTGCACCACAAGGCCGCGTGGCCTCAGCTCGACCCTAACCCTGGGCCTGGCCAGGCCCCGACATCCCGGCACCACCATCCACCCAGGAGGTGAACAGCCCACTTGGCAGGTCAATGGGAGAAAGAAGTGTCGATGGCTCTCCCCCGCCAGGTGCCGATCGCCCCCAGCCTCCCCGGGCGCTGGCTCCACCCCCCTGCTGGGTGTCTGGACTCCCTCATCCCGGACCTCCCGACCTCCAAGTGCGAGGGTCCGGACATCAAAGGGCGCCAGACCTATAACTGAGGCAGCTCCAGAGCAGGAAGGCAGTTGTATCCTGGAGTCGAGAGACACCGTGAAGAACTCATCCTTGACGGACTACTGGCGCTGCCGTAGCCCTGCCTTGTGAACCGTCGTCCTGCCTGCTGGCGCTGCCGCTGCCTTCTGCAACCTTCATCCTCGTGGGACCTGCCGGCGCTGCCGCGGCCCGTTGTCACCTTCATCCTCGTGGGGACCTGCTGGCGCTGCCGCGGCCTCTTGCAACCACCATTTTCGTCGGGACCTGCTGGCGCTGCCGCGGCCCGTTGCTATCTACGACCTTCTCGGGACCTGCTGGCGCTGCCGCGGCCCGACCTGCCGAACGTCGAGCTCGAGGATTGTGAGCTACCCATCGTCTCATCTCAATACCAGATTGGTAACAAGACTGTCCCGCTACCCCCTTTCCCTTCCAGAGACTAGATATTGAGAGGACCCTCGTGTCCTGACCGCATTGTACCGTACTACCTTAATTCAAGAAACTGCATATAAAGAGTGTCAACCTCATCTACGTGTGGTGTCCATTTGTGGGGGGGAAGTTACTTGTCTGTACGATCGCTGGAGACGGCCCTCACCGGAGGCCTCTCCCCTTGTCCTCGGCCGACCCTCCAGGTCCCCGTCTAACACCGACCCACCCCTCCCGTCCGCCGCACCACCGCCTCCGCGCACCTCTGGTCTGCCACGCCCCTCCGCCTGGCCCCTCCCCCATCCCTCCCCCGCTGCCCCGGCGACGCCATCCTACCCTGGCCCCCCACGCCCTCCCCTCCTCCGAGGAGGACAAGCTCCAGGCCAGCTCCGTGTCCGCCCCCCCTTCCCCTTATACCTCCTCCTCCACATCGCTCTCCTCAATCAATAGTGGGGAAACCGCCCCCCGACCCCCCATCGCCTCCCCCCAACCGCCCACCTTACTCCTCGCGCCTCGGCCCCCCTCCTCCTCCTGCACCGCGTCCCCCCTCCACCACAAGCCCCTCACCACCCTCAGCCCCCCATCCCCCCTCCCCACTCCCCCCACCCTCCCCCGGCAACACTACCTGGGCCCCCACATCATGGAGAAGTGTGGCTCACTGGTTAGAGGAGGCAGACCTGGAAGCAGAGGTCAGCCCGGGACCAGGGTTCAATTCCCGGCTCGGCGGGGTCTTGAGTCCTAAAATGTCCATGGACTCGACAATTCTTGCTCCGGTGCCTACTCGATTCACGGGTTCCCACTATGCGACTCTGGGCAATAGCTTGCTTAATCTCCACAACGGCCCCTCGCGGCGGGATGCCTGGCTTTCACCTTGCGGATACCCTGCCGGGGTATCTCACAGGGGAATACCAGGACGGGTTCCCTAAGCAAGCGCCTTGATGCCTTCGGGTGATACGTGCGCTATATAAATCGCAATACATTTACATTTACATCCCCCACCCCCCCCTGCCCTCCCAGCTCAGCCACCGCCTCGCGGGCCGCCCCCGGCCCCCCTGGCACCTCCCTCTCCCCCCCACCTCCTCAACAAACTCAAGGGCCCGCTTCTTCCCCTTCCGCCCTGCCCTCTTGGTGCCTCCCCTCGCCTTCCCACGCAGCGCTACCTCCTTGCGCCGTCCTACGCCCCCTACCACCCCGCTGAGCCGGCCGCGGCCGCGGCCGCGACCGAGGCGGCTCACATGCCGCCACAGCCGCAGCAGCGCCGTTGGCAGCGCGCCGCTGTGGCCTTACCTTGAGGTCGGGCCGCACGATGTCCATGCGGCCTGCCTCGCTCAACAGCCGCAAAGCCTCGGCCACCCGCGGATCGGAGCACTCCGCCATCACGCACCAGAAATATGCCGCCTGACACAAAAGTGCACGACCACGCTCACCGCACGCCCCAGCAACAGTCCGCCTCGCCGATCAACCAAAAGGACCACGAAACTGCCTACAGTCCACCTCGCAAATCAGCGAAAAGCACCATGAAACTGCCTACGGCCCTGGCTGCTGTGTCACTGCACCACAAACAGTGTGCAGTGACACAAAATGGCCGGTTAAATACTTAGCCAGCCCAAAACAAGCCTAACCAGCCCAACCAGCCCAAAATCGCCAGCTACGGCGAGCCCCGAGAGTCAAGCTTCCTCCCCCCCCTCCCCTGGTGCCCCAAACTTCCCCGGGGGGGAGAGCCTCCCGCTGGTCGGCCACCCCCCCAAATCCCCATTATGCAGCAGATGATGGATTATGTGGAAAATGTGGGATATCCATAATTATCAGAAAAACGCAGCAGACTCACAATCGCATAATTCCGGTGGCCCTGCCTATAACATGGTAATCACACTTTGATGGTCATCATGAATGCCATGAGAAAACTTCCCCTATTGGTAGGGCGACGAATTATGCAGCAGGGGAGTACCAAATTATGCAGCAGGGTTGACTAAATTATGCAGCAGGCAAAGCCAAATTATGCGGCGCAATCCAGCACATTTTGTGATAGATACCCTCCTGCTTTCCAAATCACCGATGGGGATCCAGCGGATCCTGGATGGTTTTGGTCTTTTCTGTGGAAAATATGGTCTAGAGATCAATACAGAGAAGACCAAATTCATGATATTTAATCCCTCCCCTAAAACCAGACCTAATCCATCCCTGGGCTCAGTCAAACTGGAAAGGGTAAAAACCTTCCAGTATCTGGGTGTAACCCTGCATGAGAACCTTTCCTGGGAGCCACAAATAGCAAGATCCCGGCTCAAGCTTAGTCAATTGTTCGGTGCAATCTTGAAGGTTGCTAATACTTCTACCTATAAACCCATTAGCCCGGCAATAGAAATGTATAAAACTCAAGCCAAAGCGGCCGCTTCCTATGGTAGCGAGTTGTGGGGGTACAAAGCAGGGGTAGAACTTCTAAGTGTAGAAAACAACTTCCTAAGACGCCTCTTGGCCCTCCCCCGTGGCACATCCCTGCTCCCCTGCTCCCCTTGAGACTTGATGTGGGTCTTCCCTCCATAGCTGAGGATCTGGAATTAAAACCTTTGAGATTCTGGCACAGGCTTTGGACCACTAGCGAGCTTGCTCATTACAGGAAAGATCTCATACACGTAATGAACTTGAATAAGCGCGACAGAATTCCCTGGTTGGCTTTCATTAAGAAAGAACTGTAGGAGGAGGAGCTACGACGGCAAACAAGATGGCTGCTTAGGCTCCCCGCTCCGCCGACCTCCGTATCCCGCCGCAAGATCCTGCACAATATCCTGATTTTACGCCCAGCCCCTGCGTACATGAACAGTTCCTCACTCCGAGGGTGAAATCCGGGAATTTTTATCGGCCGGTTTCACGGAGTTACACCGAGTTGACGATTGTGGCCTAGTCCAGCGGTGAAGCCGGGGCCTTGAGTATCTGCATGGCCGGGTGGTAGTGCAACAACAACGGCTGAGAGACCCAGGCAGGGTCCGGTCGACCGTAGTGGAGGCCTCTTTTGCGCCGGGAATTGGCTGTGATTGTTCTCTTGGCTCAGCACTGATGGAGAGGTGACCTTGCTTGTTAATGACGGGGAGGGGGTTCCCGTCCCGCGGACCCGGTGCCGGCTCCCTCCGGGGTTCGGCGGATCGGGGCCCCGGCCTGCGGCGTTAAGCCGGGCGATCGTGGTTGTGGAGAACGACGGCTTACCGTCCACGCTTGCCCTCTCGTGACTTCTGTCTGGCCCCCCCGGAGACACCATTCACTCGGGAGGTGATTGTGATCAGTCTCGGGCGTGAGACCATGGGCCGAAATGTGTCTGAGCCATCGCTGAGGTCATTGCTGGCAGAACTCTGGGCGCTTCAATCGCAAACGACTGTCTCCATGAATAAACTGGATGCAAGCCTATCTGGGATGCTACTTATTGTACCGGACCCTGCCACACTATTGGAACTACCAACTGTAGCCATTCAAGCAGCGGCCATCTTGACTCACTGCGAGGACCCAGTGGGGATGAGAGTATTGGAACTATCGGCTGAAGCCCTGGAAGATGGTGTCCCAGAGGTTGTGGGAGTGCCACTGCACTTTCCACCGTTATTGACTTTTGGGGTATTGACTGGCTTCCTACCCCCGGAGATTTGTGTTATAGACTCTTTTTCGTCTGGTGATTGTCTCCCCCCTTTTTTGGAAACGTTGCGGCCCCGGGGCAAGAAACATCGGAACTGTCTTGTTGGGAGAGGGAGGCTTCCTGCACCTGAAGCTCCCGTGGACTTACTTGCTGCAAGTGGTAACGGATTGACTCTCAATGACTTCCCTCTCCTCTATGACTTGCTTATATGCCTTTGGGTCTCGCTGGGGAGGGCTCGTGTGATGGTCCGGAAGGGTCAGGGGTGAGATTACTCAACTCGGGGAGGGTTGAAATGGTATTATGACTGTTCGATTTGCGATGCTTTGATTTAGGAGGCTGGGCGGTGTGTTACGGTGCCCCCTGATTTCTCTAATAAGGGTCGCTCCACATCCGTCTCTTTGCAATAGGGGGTGCCTGTCTCTGGCGGGGGGACTAAGGGGCTGGGGGCATGTGCTACTAGGCCCTCCTCCACTTTTCCTCTTTCTTTCCCTTCTTTTAGGGTTTTAGTTCTTTCGGGAGACAGGCAGTGGGGTTAGGCTATAGCCATCGGCAGGGGTGCAGGGTGGGGGGGTTGGACGGGGGGGGTTATTTTGCCTTTCTTATTTTCTATGGCCTTTTTCTCCCTTCCCTTTCTTTCCTTTCGGGTCAGTATTGTCTGTGTTCTATTCTAACTACACTGTGCTCTGGAATTTTGTGCTCACTTCCTAGGTTGATCGAAAGTCCGGGTGGGCAGGATCTGGGAACTGGCGTTTACGAACTTGTATCCTGTATTGTTGTTCGCTTCGATTTATAAGCATTGGCGCCAGGGTTCCTCATGTCGTTGTTTCAAACGTATATCCTGTTTTTTGGCCTGTCCCCCGTCTCCTTTAGCTTGATTGTATGGCACCTGATCCGTCTATTTCTATAATATAAAATGAAACCTTTATTATATCCTGCGACCTATTTATGCGTTCCAAGACAAACTTCATCCTGAATCGCTGCCTGACCTCAGGGCTGTCGGCTGATGAGCTGTGTTACACCGTGCTATGGTTGGTTACTGTAATGATGTATAAATGACATCATAATGTGAGATGTAAAAGAATGTCAAGAATAAAGAATGTTGAGGGAACATTCATGGGACATACCAGGACAGATATGGAAGCTGATTTACAAGCTCCATTAAAGATATATTAATTAATTATATTTATTGTGTCTAATGGATTTCTTTACATTGGCGACGAAGGGAGAAGAACATTTATAAAGAAAGTGAAGATTTTCCACAAAAAAATCATGAAGTGTTTAAATGCAAAGTTTGACCCCCAAAGAAATTTAGATTTTGAAAGATATAATTTTAATTTAGCTTGTCAACAAGAAAATGAGACTATGGATAATTTTGTGACAAGGCTTAAAAAACTGGTTACATTTTGTGAATTTGAGAAATTTAACAATGAAGAAGCCATTCGCTTAAGAGTTATACAAGGATGTAACTAAGTAAAATTTAGGAAAAAATTGCCAGAAAAGAAATATGACTTACAGGAGATAATTCTCATGGCAAACACAGAAATGCAAGCACAAAAACAAGCTACAAACATGGAAGAAGGAAGAATTAAAGCAATTGAACAAATTAGAGAAATGTCAAATAAAATCAGTAATGAAAAAAAAATGAAACACAGTTTAAAGGAAAAAGATTGTGTTACAAATGTGGATTTCAATTTCCACATCAGAAGAAATGTCCAGCATTAGGACAACAGTGCAAAGAATGCAAAGGTTATAACCATTTTGCAAGTGTTTGCAGATTTAAGAAAGAAAATAAACAAAGTTGGAAACAAGTTAATCCAATTAAAAAAAAATTGGAAATGCTAAATTTATAAGACACATGGAAGGAACTGAAGAAGAATATGATGAAGAAGAAGAATTTGTGCAGCCAGAAAGATCATACATGGTGCAGGAAAGTGACATTTACCAACAGATCAACATGATTAAAAGAGAAGATATAAAAAAAAAACACATCTGTGAACCTACTAGTTGGATCGCAAGAAGTTCCTTTTGTATTAGACAGTGGAGCGACATGTAATATAATGTGTATAAGTGAATACATGAAAATGGAAAAACAACCCAATTTGACACCATCAAATGTTAGTGTTTTCCAATGGGGTGCAAAACGTCCAGTCCGTTGCCTGGGAAAATTTGAGGAAATTTTAAAATATGGAGAAATAAAAAGCAAAGAGGATATACATGTGCTTCAAGGTGAAGTACCAGGTCCATGTCTGCTGAGTAATGTGACTGCACAACTAATGGGTTTGTTGGCAATGATCTGCAATATTTCAACTGATCACCCAGTTTTTAAAAAATATCCTAAATTATTTGAAGGACTAGGAAAATTTAAAGGAAAGGAAATTACATTACATATAAATGAAGGAATAAAGCCAACAGCACAAACACACAGAAGAGTACCGATTCATATGCAAGAAAAAGTTGAAAAGGAAATTAAATCCTTACTTGAACAAGACATAATAGAGGAAGTAACAGGCCCAATGCCCTGGGTAAGTCCAATTGTCATAGTTCCCAAAAAAGATACTGATGATATCAGGATATGTGTAGATATGAGAATTCCTAACACTGCTATTGAAAGGGAACGTTATCTAGGTCCTCACTTGAATGACATGATTAGTACTATAAGTGGAGCAACAGTGTTCTCAAAACTTGGGCCTAGATGTATCAAGCCTTTTGCGATTCGTTAAGGCCGAAATTCGCAGAATTTCGGCCTTAACGAATCGCAAACGGACATTTTGCATCTTTTGGGATGTATGAGAAATTAGCAAAATAAGGAATCGCAAAAAATTGCGATTCCTTATTTTGCTTAAGCATTTAAGGAATCGCAATTTTGCGATTCCTTAAATGCCATGTATGAAGCAATTTCAATTTGCGAATTCAGGTTAAGAAATCGCAAATTAACACCAATTTCAGGTTGGTGTTAATTTGCTAATTCCATTCAAAATTCACAATTAAGCAATTTTGAAGGTGGCATGTGGCACACATACATGCCCATAGGGCATGTATGTGGGCCATATGCACACACATGTAAGTTTCAGGGGTGCAGCAGGGTGTCCATGAGACACCCCTGCACCCTTGCAATAATTCTCAAATTGCGATTAGCAAATTGCGAATTCGCAATTTGAGAATTATTTCACAATCATTCCTATGGGCCTCCTGGCCCATAGGAATGAATGGGAAATTATTCCTTATTTGCGAATTCGCAACTTGCGAATTCGCAAATTAGGAATAATAAGGAATCGCAAAAAAAAAGCGATTTTAAACATACATCCCATTTTGCGATTTCTTAATAGCGATTCGGTAAAAATCGCTATTAAGAAATCGCAAATGGGAACGATGATACATCTAGGCCTTGATTTATGCAAAGGATATCACCAGCTGGTCATTGATAACCAATCAAGATATATTACAATGTTTTCAACACACCTGGGGTTATTTAGATATAAAAGATTAAACTTTGGAATTTGTTCAGCAGCAGACATTTTTCAAGAAATTATAAAAAACATAATAAGACCAGTACAAAATTGTATGAATTACAGTGATGACATCTTAGTTTTTGGAAAAACGCAGGAAGAACATAATCAAACATTGGAAAAAGTATGTCAACAGCTGGAAGAAGCTGGGTTAACTTTAAATGCAAAAAAATGTGAAGTTAATAAAAATGAGTTAACATTTTTTGGACATATATTTTCAGAAAGAGGAATGAGACCAGATCCTGTCAAAATAGTAGCATTAAATGCAATGCAGAGACCAAAAGACATAGCAGAAGTAAGATCCTTCCTTGGAATGGCAAGTTATTGTGCAAGATACATAAAAGACTTTGCAACTACAAGCTCATCTCTAAGAGAGTTAACAAAAAAAGGAAGGAAATTTCAATGGAATATCGACTGTGAACAAGCATTAAAAAATATAAAAATGGAAATTACGAATGCAGCAAACCAAACATATTTTGACCCACATCTATGCACAGAATTAATAGTGGATGCTAGCCCTGTAGGTCTAGGGGCAATGCTGGTACAACATAAGCCGGGAAGAGAAAGTCAAAGATATGTAATCTCACATGCCAGTAAAAGTCTATCTGAAATTGAGCAAAGATATTCACAGCCTGAAAAAGAAAGTTTAGCTGTTGTTTGGGCATGTGAGCATTTTCATGATTTCATTTATGGTAAACCCTTTGTAATTATTACTGACCATCAAGCATTAGTTTCCATTTTTGGGAATCCAAAGACAAAAATGCCGCAGAGAATTGAAAGATGGGGTATGAGGCTTATGGATTATGATTTCAAAATAATTCATAAACCAGGTAAGGAACATAATCCAGCAGATTATTTGTCTAGACACCCATCTTCAACAACAGATGTACAACAATTAGAGGCAGAAGAATACATACACTTTATAGTGAAATCAGCAATGCCAAGAGTTGTGAAAGAAAATGTACTAATTGAAGAAACGGAGAAAGATTATACTCTTCAAGAGGTGAAGAAAATCATACATGAAAATAAGTGGAGATTGATAAAGGAAGTCAATTTCAAAGAAATATTAGGAAAAATGATATGTTGGCGTTTAAAAATATAAATTCGGAATTATCTATAACCTCCGCAGGAATACTACTCAGAGGAACAAAAATAATAATACCAGACAGTCTTCAACGTCGTGTAATTGATTTGGCTCATGAAAGTCATCGTGGTGTATGAGCAACAAAGAATTTTCTAAGAGAGAAACTATGGTTTCCAAGGCTGGATAAACAAGTGGAAGAAATTGTTCAGTCTTGTTATATCTGCCAATGTACCGTAAAGGAGAAAGGAATTGAAGAGTTGCACATGTCGGATCTTCCAAATGCTGTTTGGTCAAACGTGGCAGCAGATTTTTATGGGCCTTTGGTTTCTGGGCATTACCTACTAGGAGTGGTAGATGAATATTCTCGTTTTCCAATTGTAAAATTGATATCATCTACGTCTACTTCAACAGTACTTCCAATATTAGATGAAATATTCTCAACATGGGGAATACCTAGTATATTAAAAACAGACAATGGGCCACCATTTAGTGGAGAGGATTTTGGAAAATGTATGAACTATTTGGGAATAGTACATAGGAAGATAACTCCAATGTGGCCTAGAGCAAATGGAATGGTAGAAAGATTGATGGCAACAATTAAAAAGGGAGTACAAAGAGCAAAACTATCACAGATTTCAGTAAATCAAGCTTTGTGTCAAATTTTAAGAGACTATAGAAATACCCCTCATCCATCAACTGGGAAGTGCCCTTCAGAATTAATGTTTGGGCAATCAAAGAGAACTCGATTACTACAATTACCTGCAAGTCCACCAAAAGCACATGAAGAAGTCTTAAAACAAGACAAAGAGGCCAAAGAGAAAATGAAGTACTATGCAGAAAAAGGAAAAACTTATCAAGGCAAAGATTATCAAATTGGTGATTTAGTTTTAGTTAAACAACAGCAAGTTAAGAAATCACAAACTAGATTTCACCCAATGCCTTTGGAATGTAATGATGTATAAATGACATCATAATGTGAGATGTAAAAGAATGTCAAGAATAAAGAATGTTGAGGGAACATTCATGGGACATACCAGGACAGATATGGAAGCTGATTTACAAGCTCCATTAAAGATATATTAATTAATTATATTTATTGTGTCTAATGGATTTCTTTACAGTTACACTTATGACTAGCGGCCTTAAGACAAGATGTTGCATCTGAGCTTGATAGATTGGTCTCCTCTGATATAATTGAGCCAATTGAGGCATCTGCTTGGGTTCCTCCCTTGGTTGTTGTGAAACGTGCAAACGGAAAATTGAGACTCTGTGTGGATTTGCGCCATTTAAATGATAATATTGTGGTGGATCAGTTTCCTTTACCAAAAATAAATGAGATGTTAGCTTTGCTCGATGGTGCTAAGTGGTTCACCACAATTGATCTATCTGCTGCGTACCACCAGATTCCTTTATTTAAAGACAGCAAGCAATACACTGCTTTCATAACTCCGCAAGGTTGTTTTCAATTCAAGAGAATGCCTTTCGGCTTAGCTTCAGCAGCTGCTGTTTTTCAGCGCTTAATGCACAGGTTGTTCTCCAATGTTAAAAACACTAAGTTTTTCCAAGATGATATCCTCATTTTTGGGAAACACAAGGAAGAGCATGATGAAACTTTAGAAAAAGTTTTAAGCATTTTGGAGGAAAAGGGTCTGACAATTGAGTTTTCAAAATGTACCTTTGCCAGTGATCACGTTACTTATTTAGGTCATGTTATTGACTGTGACGGGATCAAACCTAAGCCTAACCTCATTGATGCTATCAAATGCGCTCCCTCTCCTAAAGGGAAAGATGATGTCAGGTCTTTCATTGGGTTAGCTGAATTTTGTTCTAAATACATTCCTAATTTTACAACCAGAACGTATAACATTAGACAACTTTTGAAGAACAAAACTAAGTTTGTATGGTCTGTGGAGTGTGAACTGGATTTTGAAGACATAAAAAGCTGCATCACAAACATTTCTTCTTTAAAAAGTTTTAACCCTGAAGCACATACTATTATTACTACTGATGCCAGCATCAAGGGACTAGGTTCTGTTTTGTCTCAAGTGTGGGCGAATGGTAAAGAACAAATAGTGGCTTATGCCTCTAGGTCGTTATCACCTACTGAGGAAAAGTATTCGACCATCGAAAAAGAAACTTTAGCATGTGTGTGGGCTGTGAATCATTTCAGAGCTTTTGTGTGGGGTACAAAATTTACTTTGCGTTGTGATCACAAGCCGTTGCTCAGAGTTTTAACCACTGAAGGAACCATAAATACTTCTGCAAGAGTAGCCAGACTTGCCATTAAGTTGCAAGATTTTTGTTACAAGATGGAATTTGTCCCTGGGAAAGAGAATTGCATAGCTGATTTTTTGTCTAGAATGCCCAAACAGCTTGTAGAATGTGAGGATGATTTATGGAATTCTTTCCAAGTTGCGTATGTGCAAGACCTGGAAGGTGCTGGTATTGTTAAAGAGAAGTGGGATGAAGAATATCTTAATGATAATGAATTAGCATCTGTGAAATCGCATCTAGCTGCTTCCTGGCCCAGAAAAGAGGATAGTAAATATCCTTTAAAGTCTTTTTGGGAGGTCAGGTTTGATCTAAGTGTCAGGGAAGGCAATATCTGGTTTGGTGAAAGGGTCGTTCCTCCCAAGACGTTGCGTTCAACTATCATGGCTTTATGCCATGAGGGACATATTGGCATTGTCCGTTCCAAACGCACTGTTAAAACTTCTTTCTGGTGGCCTGGAATGGACGCTGATATAGATAAGTTTGTGAGGAATTGTAAATCATGTCAGGCTGCTGATAAATCTTTGGTTTTATGTAAGCCTCCTATGGGCACTATGGTGGAACCTAATTCTCCATGGGAACACACAGCTATTGACATTATGGGTCCTGTTGGTAATGACCAAAAGTATTTTTTGGTGTTGATGGATCTTTTCTCAAGATGGCCTTTTGTAAAGATAGTTAATAGAGCAGATACTGATACTGTTTTACAGTTCCTAGATAATTCTTTCACTTTAGAGGGCATTCCTTCTGTCTTATTGAGTGACAATGGCGTTCAGTTTATGTCCAGTAAAGCTAAAGAGTACTTTAATAAATTAGGTATCAAGCACAAAACCACTGCTTTGTATAATCCTAACAGCAACGGTATGGTTGAGCGCTTCAACCGAGTCATCAAAAACACCATTCAGATGTCTGCTAATAACAAGGATTGGGAAACTCAAGTATTAAAAATGGTTTGGTCTTACAGAACTTCTATTTGTGAAGCCACGGGGTTTCCTCCTTTTGTTCTTATGCGTGGTAGAAATCCACAAACAAAATTCACTCCTGGGTGGTTGTTCAAATCAAATGTTGTTAACTGGTCTGAAGATTTTGTAAAAGAAAAAACTCAGGCTTCACACCTAAAGAGTAAAGTTTGGTATGATTCAAAGCATAATGTTAAAAATGTTGACATTGTTGTAGGTCAGTGGGTAAGGGTTAAAAAACCTTGCAAATCCCCGAAGGAGGAAAGTCGTTTTTTTTAACCTATGCAGGTTGTGGAAGTCATGAATAATTCTGTTCGTCTTACTGATGGACGGGTGTGGAATCTTAAAAGGATTGCTAAATGTTGCGATCCATTGGATTCTCTTAACAAAAACAATTCTTCTGCTTCCGTTTCCTTGCACTCTTTTAGCAAATCCTCTAATTTGTTTGACTTGGAGGATTTAATGTGCTCAACTTCTTCTGAATCTTCTAATGTAAATGTCTCCAATGAGGTTGTTGTTAGTTCTGATTTAGCTGTTCCAAGTGTATCAGGTTTAATTGATCAAGATGTTTTGACAAGTTTGGCTGTTCCCAGTGTTCCTGTTTCGAGTAGTGCCAATCAGGAATCATTTAACACTAACAGGAATTCCAGACGTGAAAAAAGGCCTCCTGTTTGGTTGGCTGATTATATATCTGAAAGTTTTCCATTATAGAGCTAGTTTCTTTTCTTCGTTTTTTTTTTGTTTTGTTCAAAGAAGAGGGAAGGTGCGTGTTAATCTTTTCATGTTTTTGTTTTTGCGTTCCGAAGGGGATGTGTTATGTTGTGTAATATTGTAATGTACCTTTAACCTTGTACATTCCAAATTCTTTAGAATGGAGTATACTGTGTTCCACTTGCCTCTGTATGTTCCACATTCATCCAGTTGACGCTGACTGACTACCTGTCAGCTGTGTACCTGCTTGCTTAAGGATTAAACCTCTTATAACCTACATTGAAGTGTCTTCCTTCAATTCAACACCTGCCTATCAAAACTTTTACCTGTAAATGGACAAAGAGTGATGATAAAATCTGTCCAGGGTGCGCTGATCACGATGAGGAGGAAATTCATGTTCTGTTCTTTTGCCCAGCCTACAATAGACCTAGGAAATATTGGCTTGTGCCATTGTGCAGGAATTTGGGCATAAGGAGCCATTTGCACTCTTACAGAATATTGAAAACCAGCACTTTGCCTCATATAGTCTTCGCAGTTGCCAAATACATACTAGCTATGTGGCAGATAAGAAATAAACTCTTAAAAGTCTGACCACTGATATGAACTGTAAAGTACTAATCTCATGAACAGTCTTCTAAGGAATTGTAATGTTGTTTATATTAGGGAATGTTCTCTATTTAATGGTGAATGTTTTAAATGTTGAATGTTTTATTGTATCTTTTATGGTCTTAATGACCGAAATAAAGAATTTTTGGATTGGATTGGATTGGAAAGTCTTATTTCATTACATTGTTGTTTTTACACAGATTAACACTGTTTGGGCAAAAGTTTAACCTCATTAGTACAAGTTTAAAACCTGAGCACAGCAATAAACAACAGAAAGGGGATCCGAGTCAGCCTGTGCAAAAGATCTTCAACTGCACAGCAACACATATTGCCACATTGATCCTTTTGACCTAGAAGTCATATTTTTTGTTAAAATTTGCAGTGTATGCAGCAGATGATGGATTATGTGGCAAATCAATAACTATGCAGGAAACACTACAGGCGCAGCATCACACAATTTCAGTGGTCCTGCATACAGAATCAGAAACATAGGCAACACCCTTCCAGCCACCCAGTCTATATAACATAGCTTGCTGCCCATGTAGGCAATAGCTTCAGTGCCCAACATACAGGCAGTAAGTGCTATATAATTGCTTTAATAAAATACAATGCAATTCGTAGACCCCAACCCCGGGACACAGTAGTTTTTCTGCCCGAACTAGTGTTGGCAGCGAAACATATGTTTGTTCCGTCTGGTTGGAGAATTTTTAAATCTCTCTCCAAATGGGAACAAACACTAATTCTGCACCAGCCCGCAGTCCCCAACGTGTTGTTTGTGAGTGCCTCTGGTGGGCACTGGGGCACCCATCTAATTTGAAGGCAGGCCATGGGGCCCCTGAAGCCATAATAGGCTCATGGAGGAGGGCCACGCAGACCCCTCCCCTTTAAAATAAAGTACGCCCCCAGTGGATGGAATCCCAGGGGCCTATAAAGGCTCAACGAGGGGGGCCTCCAGGTAAATTGGCCACAGGCCAACTGCCGGCTGCACACGACCGAAGGTCTTGCTGTCTGTGAGGATGGGGGCGATTTGGCCACAGGGCCTGGTCACAGGCAAGGGCCTGTGGTCATGCCCCCGCTGCACACAGCTGAAGGCCATGCGCAGAACGGGTTTGGCTGTCTGTGGGGGGGGTTGGCCACCTCGCAGCATGGGGTTGGCTGCCTGTGGCCAATCCTCAGCTGCTCACTGCCAAAGGTCGTGTGCCACATGGCCTTAGATGCCCTTGGGGGGGGGGGGGAGTATAAATTTAAGTTGTAACTATAACTTTACAATTCCTAATGTTTGTATAGTTTAAGCTGGGTTTGTATAGAAAGAATAACGTGTTCCTAACTATAACGTATTCTTTGTTTTTTCATTGAATTTCAGTTGTTTTGTTTATTATTAATTTAAAAAAAGTTTCAAATTGTAGAGTGGAGTGTGGTAGAGTGGAGTACAGTGGAGTGGAGTACAGTGGAGAGGTATAAAGTGGAGTATTGTGTGGTGGAGTGAGGGTAGTAGAGTGTTGCTGAGTGGAGTAATGTGTCGTAGATTAGAGTGGAGTAGAGTATAGTGTAGTTGGGTAGAATTGAGTGGTATAGCATTTAGTGTAGCAGCGTAGAGTTGAGTTGAGTGACGTAAATTTCTGTGACAGTGGAATAGTGCAGAGTGGAGAGGTGTATAGTGAAGTGGCAAATCGTAGACTGTTGGAAAGTGTAATAGGGTCGAGTACATTGGACTGACATTGAGTGGGGTATAGTGTTGTACAGTGGAGTGGCTCACAGTACAGTGTGGAGGAGTGTAGTGATATATTGGGGCCGATTACGATGCGTCCCAGCGATGGTCGGAGCCTCTCACCGGGCCACATCTCGGTTTGCTTTCTGACCAGTGCAGTACAATGCTGGTTGTCGGAAACTAAACCGGCTGGTCATTCTGGCTGGCTTCCAACAGGCTCAAGGAGCTCGCCCGCCAGTTGGAACCAGCTTATAATCCCAAAGGGTTGGCCTTTCCACCCTTGGGATTACAATGCATGGTTTCCGGCATGGTTTCCATACTGACCCGTCCGACATGGAAACCATGCCGGAAAGCATGTTTGGGGGCCTCCCAGCAGGGCCCTCCTGTGTACGTGGCCTCCGGTTGGGGGCCGAGGGGGCACCTATGGTGCCCCCGTTAATCCCTGCACCCTGTGGCAGGCACCTTATTTTAGAAGCAGATGAAAGTGATTACTAGTACCAAAAGAGTAAATAGTCGATACAGTTCTACCATGGTGCTAAAACAGTGTATATATGCAGGCATATGATACAAGGCAGTAATGAAGCGTACTCCTACTATGAAACCCTACACTAAGTGTTCCTAGATTGTGTGTATGTGTAAAGCTGAAAATTCCCTCAAGGGACGATCCAACCCCTTTGCTTGGCGGGAGAGAATGTAGGAGCTCGTCTTGGTCACTAACGCGTTTTTTCCCCTTTCTATCTTTCACTTTTCTGCACCTCTGCTCTTTTGTGCCTTATTTCTGCCCATTTTCCCTTTCTCTCCCTCTGCTCCTTCACTCGTTTTCACTCGTTTTTTTACCCTTTCTATCTTTCACCTTTCTGCTCTTTTCTGCATCTCTGCTCTTTTGTGCCTTATTTCTGCCCATTTTCCCTTTCTCTCCCTCTTCTCCTTCACTCGTTTTCACTCGTTTTTTTACCCTTTCTATCTTTCACCTTTCTGCTCTTTTCTGCATCTCTGCTCTTTTGTGCCTTATTTCTGCTTATTTTCCCTTTTTTATTTATCCCTTCTTTCCTCCCTTTACCTTTCCCCGCCGCTGCTGCCCCCGCGGCCCCTCCCCCCCCCAGCACGACCGGCCCAATCCAGCTCCCCTCCCCGCCTCCCAGCTGTCCAGCCCTTCCCGACCCCTACTTAATGGCGGCCGCGGGCTGCGGGCGCGCCGCTGGTGCACCGAAGGCGCGTCAAAGGCAAGCACGTCTGCGCCCGTCTGCGACCCGTCCGCAACCAGCACCAGGAACCCTGGACCTCCGCCCCGCCAACGCTACGACCCAGCAGCACTCCACGCACTCAACCCAGGCTGCAACAACAACTGCAAGCTAGCATCACCAGCCGACACCCATGGACCCTTCAGCGGTCACCGTTGCCGGCACACCTGCAGCACCGCCAAGAACACGGATCCAGCACAACCCGCCCACAAGAACACAACCGAACCGAAGACCCTGCAATGCATCCTCCTCAACGTCCGATCCCTCCACAAACACGCAACAGAAATCTGGGACCTCCTCGACAGCACCACCCCAGACGTAGCATTCTTCACCGAAACCTGGACCAACACCACCTCGGGACCGGACATCGCCATCGCCATCCCCCAAGGATACAAGATCTCCAGGAAGGACCGCCCCATCCACCCAGGAGGAGGAATCGCCATCGTCCACAAATCCAGCCTCCGCCTGAGCACACTCCCTGACGAGTCCACAGAACTGATGGAAAACCTTCAATTCAAGATACTGGCCAGCCCCACCGCCACCCTCCGAGGAACCCTCATCTACCGACCCCCTGGACCCCGCGGACCCTTCGCCAACTCCATCACGGACATTATATCCCCGCAGGCCATTGCATCCACCAACTACACCCTGCTGGGAGACCTCAACTTCCACCTCGACAATCAACTGGACCCCAACACCACATCCCTCCTGGACAACCTCCACAACATTGGACTCCGCCAGATCGTGACCGAGCCCACGCACTCAGCAGGACACACCCTCGACCCCCTCTTCACTGCAGGAAACTCCATCACCTTCAGCCACACCACCAAACACCCATGGACCGACCATCGTTGCGTCCACTTCACCTTCAGAACACCCACCATCCACAGACACCAGCACCTGCTTCCACAAAGAAACTGGACCAAAATCACCGATGACCAGCTCACCTCCTCACTCAGCAACTCCACCCCAACCATCGCGGAAAACGACGACCCCAACACCGCAGCCCGAACCCTGCATAGATGGATCTCGGACAGCACCAACACCATAGCCCCCCTCAAGAAAAACAATACCCGTGCCAAGAAAGCCAGATGGTTTACCACCGAACTTCGAGAGTCCAGGCGCACATGCCGCCGCCTTGAAAAGGCCTGGAGAAACACCAAATCCACAGAAGCCCACAACAACTTCAGAGCCGCCACCAACGCCCACCATCAACTCATCAGAGAAACGAGGAAAAAAGCGATTGAAGACAGAATCTCCACCCACGCACACAACAGCAAGGAACTCTTCAGCATCATCAAGGAGTTCGCCCAACCCACCAGCGAGTCTACCGACATCCCTCCCTCACAAGACCTCTGCGACAAACTCAGCATCTTTTCCACCACAAAATCAAGAGCATCTACGACAACTTCGACGAAGACAACCAACACACTGAACCCTCACCAACCACCCCCGACACCCGGAAACCAGCGATTGATGACTGGACAGCCCTCACCACCGAAGACACACTGAAGACAATGAAGTCAATCCACTCAGGGGCCCCCACGGACCCCTGCCCCCACCACATCTTCAACAGAGCCGCCAACACCATCGCACCCATGCTTCGCCAAACCATCAACGGCTCCCTGGCGACCGCCTCGTTCCCCGACGACTGGAAACACGCCAAGGTCAACCCCCTCCTAAAGAAACCCTCAGCGGACCCCACCGACCTCAAAAACTACAGACCATCTCCCTGCTCCCGTTCCCAGCGAAAGTCATCGAGAAAGCCATCAACAGCCAACTCGCCACATTCATTGAAGAACACAACATCCTCGACTCCTCCCAATCCGGCTTCAGAAAAAACCACAGTACGGAAACCGCCCTCCTCGCCGCAACAGACGACATCCGCACCTTACTGGACAAAGGAGAAACAGTAGCCCTCATCCTCCTCGACCTATCAGCGGCGTTCGACACAGTCTCCCACCGCACCCTAATACGCAGACTCTACGATGCAGGAATCCAGGACAAGGCCCTCGACTGGATCTGCTCCTTCCTCTCCGGCAGAACGCAGCGGGTCAGACTCCCCCCTTTCCTCTCGGACCCCACACCGATCACCTGCGGAGTCCCCCAGGGCCCCTCCCTCACCCCGACGCTCTTCAACGTCTACATGGCTCCACTTGCCCCCATCGTCAGAACCTACGGACTCAACATCGTGTCATATGCAGACGACACCCAGCTCATCCTCTCCCTATCCAACGAGCCCAACACCACCAGACGCAACTTTCGAGAAGGCATGGAAGCCGTCGCCAAATGGATGAAAAACAGCTGCCTTCAACTAAACACCAACAAAACAGAAGTACTCATCATGGGCCCAAACCCCGACGCCTGGAGCGACACCTGGTGGCCCACCGCCCTCGGAAACCCGCCAACCCCCACAGACCACGCACGCAACCTGAGAATCATCCTGGACTCCGAGCTCAAAATGGACCGCCAGATCAACTCTGTCTCATCTTCCTGCTTCCACACCCTCCGCCTCCTTCGTAAGACCTTCAAATGGATCCCCCTCGAACACCGAAAGACAGCCACTCACGCCCTGGTCACCAGCAGGCTCGACTACGGCAACGCACTCTACGCCGGAATAAACAAAAACCTCATCCGCAAGCTACAGAACATCCAGAACGCCGCCGCAAGACTGGTCCTCAACCTGCCAAAACACTGCCACATCTCCCAGCACCTGCGCACACTCCACTGGCTCCCCGTCGAGGCGAGAATCACCTTTAAGATGCTCACCCACGCACACAAGGCCCTCCACGGCACCGGACCAGCATACCTGAACAGCCGACTCAAATTCCACGCACCCCAAAGGACCCTACGATCAGCCCAGCTTTCCTACGCCGTGGTCCCCCGCACCAGAAAGACCAGATCGGGAGGCCGCTCCTTCTCCTTCCTCGCGGCCAAAGCATGGAACGCCCTTCCGCTCCACCTCAGACAGACAACATCGCTCTCCATCTTCACAAGAAACCTCAAAACCTGGCTCTTCGACAGACCCCCTCCTTGATGGAATGGAACCTGCACCCCCCCACCCCCCCACCCCTAGCGCCTTGAGACCCTTACGGGTGAGTAGTCGCGCTTTAACAAACTCCTGATTGATTGATTGAACTGGACAGCCCCTCATGGGAATTTCAGACCACTGCATGGTGAAGTCTCATCCTGCAGGGACCCTTGGTGTCAGCTGAAGTGCCTCCTCTGCTAATCTTTTAGGATGCTCTTTATTTATAATAGAAAGCAGCCTTGCGATGTGCGTATAGATTAGCGAGGTTATAGATATGCAGATAGCCATGTCGCCTCGTGGATGAAGATACAACAACATTTGTGCATAGCGCGTAGAAGGATCTTGTATATGATGTTCGAGGCATTGTGATAATGTTGTGCGAAGCTAGGTGTGTAAGCCAAGTAGTTTCAGAGAAACAAATCCAACATTGTTGTGCACGCAAATATGTGCAGAAGGTCACAGCAGAAATGTGTTTGTCAAACAGGACAATGTAAGAAATGAGCTGCTTTGCTACATGGACCTAACCCGGGCACATAACATGATCACTTTATTAAAGTGATAATAGGTAGGGAAGTGTTTATATTTTTCTATATATTTTTACTGCATTTTACGGAGAACAGTAGAATTTTCCCCAAAAAATTGTAGCGTGGTCATTTCTAGGTTTTACTTCAATATTCCATAGACTTTTTAATAAATATGTTAACATTTGAAAATACACTGAAGTATACTAGATTTGTAAAATATAGTGTAGTATACTCTATCTGTAACTTTTTTAACATATATAATTTTTTGAAGTACTGCAGTACTTTCCAGGAAGTACTGCGGTACACCATACTTAATTTTAAAATATATAGAAACTTATAAATAATCTTGCCTACCTATTACCACTTTAATTAAGTAATAATGGGTAGGGAAAATTACAAATCCTAATACTAAACCTATATCTGAGGCCCTAAGCCAAAACACAAGGGAAAGTGACCTTAAAACAAGATGACTGCCTTAACTTTTGTAAAGACAGTCATTTGCAAATCAGGTAATACCTTGTCATCGGTGTGTACCACAGTAGTTCAAGAAATATCTGGAAATTTTGCGAAACTACAGCAACAAAAGATATTACTAAGTTTACATGTCTTATAACATAAAAATACTTACCTGTACCTGTAATACCAAAGAGGATCATCTGCACACCATAATATACAATTCTGCCCAAGTTCATAGAAACCCAACTGGGCCACAACGCACGAGTACAAAGTCAATGGAAACATATATTGGTGTCCAAACCCATTTTGGGACCCCCCTTTAATCTTTGCACCCCCTTGAGCAATCATGGCAAAACTTTCCATCCTCCCCCAGTGTAGAAAAAGCAATAGAGCAAAAGTCTGAGGAATTCCCATAGTTGGGAATGCTAACTATAACTACAGAGTGGCTACCGTCACTCAGTAATATATATATATGTGTATCCTTTTTGCTCAACAAAAAGAAACAAGCACAACAACTGTGATCCACAGTTTAACAATGAATTACGCGCTCTGAATCGCTCAGTGAGGCAGTCAGAAAGGAAGTGGTGCACCCATTATGAACCCGCGCACAGTTGCGCATATATGCAACTGCTTCTCGTCTACAAAAAAAACATAAACAAAACTCAGATGCCACTATTCAGATCGGATTCTCAATGCACTTAATAAATAGAAAGAGGTTCATAACGTTATGAACAAACTAACTAATCTTGGAATTAACACCCCTAATTCTGGAATTAACATTTCTCAAGCTGGTTGCAATAAATTAACTGATTTTTTTCTAATCATAAACTATAATCCAGTAACCACACATTTCCTAGAGGCCATCATGGATAATACCAGTTCTACTTATGTTTTTTTAAAACTCTAGTTGCCACTGACTGAATTCCTGATTCGTCCGCCTGTCTTTCTGATTAAAGCAGAACTTTTAGGACCCCTCTACCCATGCCTACCTGGGCACTTGAGGATAAATTAACTAGGGACTATTGCCATCACATTAGCTACTATAGAATAATAAACAATCAAAGCTTTTGTTTTCAACCTTCTCGGTGACCTGATAACCTCCCATAGACGACAAACTGTGTAGTCTGCCTATTGAGACACTGTGTTTACACTACTACATTGACCTGCCCTAGGATTCTTGCCTGATGACACGCAGGGTGTTGTAGTAGCCTTGGGCTGGGCTGGTCTGCAGACCCCTGAAGGATATGCACACATTAATGAGCCTACTGGCTACTCCATAGTAAGAACAATGACCTCTAACAACTCTTCGAATCATCTTATGAAAGCTGGACTGGACGTGCATAAAATCCTATACATCCAGAATTAATCAATCAATAAATCAATATTTACTTTATTCGATTAGCATCAGCAATCATAAAAGTACAATAAAAACATCAATATGTATCATTACAGAATTAATCTAAAAATGTGGCAAAAAAATTCAAGTACAGACTTCTTCGAACCGACCCTGAAACACTGATCCTTGACTAATATAATAATCAAAGAAACAGGCGTCTAAAAGCTAACCTCTTATTCTTCTGTCATAGCATCTTGCCCTGGATTAACACTTTGAACTGTCTATGAAGGTTACTACAATGGATGAGATACTCATGGCCAATGACTCTCCAAAAATCCCTTCAGCATAAATATCAGATATTAGAATGCGGGTTCTTACCCCGCATGCCTTCACCCCGCAGGCATTACAACGGGTTGTAATACCATGCATGGCATTATAATGCATGCCTTTACCCTGCATTGTAAACAACTTTCAGTTCTGCAATTGATGTAAGTCCTATCTGTCAAGCAAGATATAAATACTTTGACAGAGCAAATACAATGCGCTCCGTGCAGGGCTCGCTTTAGCGCCGGTGGCGCCCAATGGGACAATCATTTTTGGCTCCTCCACGCCCCATGACTGCTTCCTCGGATTCTCTCACTACCACATGGGAAAAAGTGCCCCTCTCCACAATTCAGGGCATGCTGGTCGCACTGCCCTAAAGCCTGTCCTAGCTCACTGTTAACTGATCCTAAATTTCTGGGAGCTTCTGCGTAATGCCTCATGGCCAGCACGTGGCAAATTGGGAATATCCAGCTCTTCCTTAAATAATGGTAGGATGGACAGAAGAAGATAAATGAGCTTCATATTCAGCCCATAGTTTGGGAGGGGGACAAAGGTATGACCAACAAAAGGTGCTCGCCATTTACTGCGAAGGTTATTCACTGGTAAAACACCATGTCTGAAGTTCACAAAAATTGATCTTGCAAGGGTCAGTTCTATCTGATACGTAAGCTGTTCAAATTACAGATTACATTTAAAATCAAGAAATCTCCCTGTTAAACTACCAGCTGATGACTCCACCACCTTTCGTGTACATACAGCCACTAACTTGACTTCAGTTGATCCAACATCCCCTTAGTGATGGGCTCAGGGTTATCCCAGGCTACATGCCGCTCCAATTTATACAACCAGCACCTAACATGATAAAACCATAATATTTTACAATACTTGTCCATCCCTTTCGGCCCAGCAAACACTTCCTTATAGGATGAAAGTGATTCATTGTAAAGTCTTAAGATTTACAACATGCACTTTATTCTTAAGGCCCAAATCCAAGCACAAAGGTGTTGGTGGGGCTTTGGGGAAAATTAAGGATTGATCTTGTTAACCTAATTTCTACTTTTGCCAGATTTATATTATCTGTACTTCATATCTTGGTACCATAAATAGCAGTACCTAGACCTCTTGCACGGTAAATCTCTAATACTGCTATTATCAAAAGAAATGTGGAGGATTCAAGTTTTTTCAAAACCACTGAGCCTATGTGCTGCGATTTAATTTGCCTTTTGGTGATTCAGGGAGAGCATGACAAGGTATTCGCTAACCGCACCCCTAATAGGCGAAATACTTAACTTGCTCTATCTCAGTGACCCCAACTTCACCTTGTCCCTAAAGGGCCTATGTGGATGAAAGACCATACATTGAGTTTTGCTAGCATTTATTTCTAATCTGTACTGTTCGCAGAAAGTAGAAAATCTATTTATCACATTTTGTAGGCCCATAGGAGTTTTATAAATGAATAACGTGTTGTCCACAAAAAGTAGAGCAGGAACTATCTGAACAGCCTATTTAGGGAAATCATTGTTGGAATCATAAAGCATATCAACCAACCTATTTATGTATAATGAGAACAAAGTGGGGGCGGGTATACATCCCTGGCGACCCCTCTCTTGATGTTAATACAGTCTGTCAGTTCTCCCTTTCTGCTCCTTTTCACTTGAGCATAGTATTTACTATAAAGACAAATTATTAGGTCAAGTACATTGTACAGCATTTTCAAATCCTTAAGTACAGCCCACAGTGTCACGCGAGCTATCAAATCGAAAGCTGCCCTAAAATCGGTGAGCTGAAGACCTGGCTTTTCAATTGCCCAACCTACCATTGACACACACACTAGGCACACACACCCGCTCAGCACCAAGATACCCTGGCGGGGATAGTGCACTTTACAAATGCACATAACATTCAAGTGACCCTTACTCAGAGTATCTGTTTTCCAAAGGATTACAATAAACCAAAAACCCTGATCGATGGTACTCATGTGAGTTCTAAATCCTGCCTGGAGGTGCGGTAACACATGCATTTCCTCCATCAATCTTGGACTTTGGCCAGTACTTGCCCGCTAAAGATATTTCAAGCATTACCAATCAGGCTAATTGGCCTATAGTTAGCATGATTATCCTTAATCCCTTTCTCATAAATAGGGATGATATATGCTCCTCTCCCTGACTCGGGTACCTCAGCTCCCCTAGCAATGGTATTAGATAAAGTATTCAGCAGAAACTCCCATACAACAGGCTCTGATCGATAAAGGTCAACTTGTATGCTGTTTAATCCTGGAGCTTTCCAAACTTTCAAAATCTCTATAACTGGTAAAGTTTCTTCCATAGTGAAAGAGACTGAGGGATTGCCCTCTGAAATAATCAGAACCTTCTTATGTACTCCATCCTCTTCTGCACTCTATCCTATCTTGGAGAACTTAAAGGTCTTTAAGATGTCATATCCAGACCAGAGGTCGAATATAAAAATCTTCGTCCCTAATTCTTTTGTGTCATCCATGTGTAAGCATATGCCAAAATGCCTTACTACCCTTCCTTTTTGCAGCAGCATCCAGATCACGCCAACTTGTTGACTCGCATCTCCTCATAGCTACATTCTGAACCAACGTATACTTTTTTCTGGCAGTGATTACCAGTTCTCTAGTACCACTTCTAATAGCAGCCATCAATTTTAATTTGGCTTGTCTGCAGAATATATTGAATCAGAGTGTTTCTTTTGATTTATAAGGTTGAGTCTTCCCACTTGCATAAAGGTACTTCTATAGAGGTTCAAGTAGGGTATTGAAAATATTTATTAAGGGAATCTCTTCAAAAGAAGTATTTTCATAGGGGTCAACGATATCAGCAACTAAGGAGTAAATACCTGCAAGTGTATAAGGTCTTGTCACGATAATAGACCACTTAATGCATTTTCTATTATTGAAATAAAATATCTGTGCTTCATGTATAAAGCTTGCTGCTGTGAAGTCAGTCAGCGGGATATTCCTCAATGAGAGTGTCAGGGCATTGTGGTCACTATCTCTCTATTTGCTACAACCATATCATACATATTTGGCCACAGCTGTAAGTCAGGTAATATACAATACATATTTCTGACTGTTGGTCTTCTAACAGTATATACAGCTCCCCGATCAAAACAGCCATTACCAGGGGGACGTGGCTTGGACGGCAGTGGAAATGGCTGCCTAACCTGATCCCTGCTGCGTAGGAGAGTGACTTCTTTCTCCCCAGGGGATCATCACTGAGTTCCCAGAGCCACAACACAGGATTCGGCCTCCTGTCGCCACAGAGAACCCTCGGTGCAAAATCCGGAGAGGACAATGCAAGAAAAGTGCTCCTTTCAGCTACCGGCCTCCAGCGCGTGTACTAGAGAGTGAGGAACCGGGGAAATGCTTCCCTTGACCTGCCCACCAACCTCTGGCAGTGCCTATCTCGCCTCATGAAGCTTCCAAGGGGAGCCGTCCCCCGCGCCGCCAACCACAAGTGCCCTGGTGCTCCCTTAGCCATTTCACCGGCTTCCGTGTTTCTGCTCCGCCATGCCTGTCCCTAAAATGGCGATATGTCTCAATGCCTCCATGCCTTAGGCGTGTACCGGGGCTCTTAATAGAGTGGGAATGACTCCCCCGCCTCGCTGCTCCTGATGTGTGCCTTGAAATGTGCCTGCCCACCGGCGATACTGGGACAACTGCGAGTTTTATGCACCGAAGACGCCTACATCAATCGAATCTCTCCGGTGCCTTGCCTGACCTCAAAATGGCGGCGAATCGGACACAAGAATAGCACGAAATAAGATATATACAGCGTGGGGGAAATGAGCATGCCTACCTTTATCCAGAGGGCCTATCTGTTGCTACTTCAGCGCCAAGATGCTCCTTCCGGAGCGATAGCCGCGCTTTACAAATTCCCATAAATATCAAATACTAGTGCTACTAGCTCTTCCAATCTTCAGGTTTATGACCCCAATGGCTCTGGAAATACTCGAGCAATGTTCCCAATTTAGCCCTTAAGTACGACTGTGCCACTCCTGGCATACTGCAGCATTGGATCAATGAACTTAGCCACTACCACTGTGACCAATGCTTATGCTGTGTAATTTCCACTGATGCTGACCTGCCAAGTAAAAAGGGCGCTGCCATCCCAGTGGATTTAACGGAGACCCCTGTGACACCCAGGACACCCAGGAGACGCCACCTTTTACCAAGAGGCAGCGTCACTACCACCAACACTGCCATTAGATTGAAGAGACAGTGTGACATTGGTGAGTGAACCCTGCATCCATCCTGTACCCTGAAACACTGCAAGGCGACACTTTGCAATAATCAATGCCACCCTGTCGCAAAATTCACCCTACACTCAATCTGCGTCACTTCTGGAGCTCACACCCTGCTCAGTGACTAAACCCAGCTACTTCCACAGCCTAACCGCACTCTTTGGCTCTAGTCCTACCGTCAAACTGGGAGAATTCCGCCCTATCAAAGCAAGAGCGGACATAAACAGCACTCTGGAAATGATCCTCAAAAAACTGGCAGAAGTTCATGACCTGAGTAAATCTACAAAAGGCCATACCGACACCATGCAGCATGAACTTACTGCGATTAGGGCGGACATGAACTCTGTTCACAAACGTATAGACGAGACTGAACAAAGAATAAGCGACGTTGAAGACAAAGCAAACCTTTCATCCAAAACTATACTACAACTTCAAAGGACGACCGACTCCCTCAAACGCCAGAATGCGGATTTGGAAGATAGGAACAGGAGAGGGAACGTCCGCATTTTTGGAGTTCCTGAAAACGCTGAGAAGGACGCTGAATCTTGCGTTGCTTTCTTGGAAGCATGGATCCCGGCAGTTACGGGTATTATTTTCAGCCATGGGTTAGAGCTCGACCGGGCTGACAGAGTACCAACCTTCGTCCCTCATGGGAGAAAGGACCCTCGTCCTCTGATCTGCAAGCCACTGCGCTTCCAACACACTGAAGTCATCCTGCAATTTGCCAGAAACAACCACCATGTCACCTGGGAGGGCCACCGAATTACCTTTACTCAGGACTATTCAAAAGACACTGTTGAGGTCCGAAAAGGCTTCCTGGCCCAAAGAGAAAAACTGAAATCAAAGGGAATACAGTTTTCTTTTGCAGGTCCGGCGAAATTCAAAATCATTGCCCACGGCAAACCTCGCTTCTTCTCTGACCCTAAAGACCTAGCACAGTTCCTGGAAGACTCTCCTCCACAATCTATGGATTCCTCGAGTGGGGCATCGAACAAACGGAAGACAGACACTCAGGAAACTTCGAATCCCAGCGCGGTAGAGGGTTGAAATGGTCATTAACACAGCTGCGGGTAGTCACTACTTTCCACCTGTCCGCAGCCTTAAGGCCTAGCTGCACCGCGAGCCGATCGAAGGCGAAGTCTCGCTTGTTCCCCACTTCAATGTGGGCCGTCTGTATATATTAAGTTCACCTGACCAATCTATGTAAACACACATTTCTGTTTTAATATCCTGTTCTCACAACCCAAGTAAATCATCTGCACCAGGTATGAGCAGTTATTATCCTCATTTGTGTCTAATAGTTAGATGTAAGACTATTAACTCTCAGTTGCATGACAAAGCTTGAAAACCGCACAAGCCTGTCTCATACCAGCACCCCAATTTTACATTGGTAGATTCACAGCCAAATTGCTTCAATGGCTGAACGGTCACACAATAACACTGTAGGTACCTCCGCTCTAGAAAAGAATTCCCATTCATAGCTCTTATGTTGGAACAGTGCTCTGTTATATTATCTATAGTATTATAGAATGTTAGCCTGGTATTTCTGACTCGCTATCTGTTGCACAGCTACACTACCCACTGCATTGCTATGCATTGTTAGAAAACACTGACCAGAAATGTTTGATATCTCCTGTTATACCAACACCTAATAATTCATCATACGTTGAGCTCGGACGGTACTGCTGTCGCTGCTCCTAAGTTCTAGTTTGGGGGAGGGGGGTGAGCAGGGTGGGGGTGAGGTGGGTAGGGGGGAGAGAGGTGGGAGGAGGGGGGGAATGTTCTTTTTGGATTGTTTCAGTATGTCTTCTGTGTTCTTTTCCTTTATTTCTTGATGTCCTTTTCTCTACAGTAGTACTGTTTTCAATAAACCCGGCTGAGAAATGCTCGCCACGTACACTCACAGCCCTTTCTTGAATTTCACAAACTTTATAGCCCGGCTATACCATCTCCAAGGCCCACGACCACCGCAAAACCTCACTATAGTTGCTTACCACATCGAAAGCAGCACATAGCAGCCCCATGACCCACACCAAGTCCCTATCTGAAAGCCTTAACATAGTCTCCCTAAACGTCAAAGGGCTCAACCACCGGGTTAAACATAGTAAAGTCCTGGAATATTTAGCTAAATCCAAGGGCGACATCTTCCTCCTCCAAGAGACCAAACTATCAAACGATGACGCTGACTTTATCAAACAACACTAGATTTCGCATACTCTATGCTCCCCGGCAGTACACAAAAAAAAGGGGGGTCATCACCCTCATTGCAAAGAAATCCAACATCTCCCTAATATCACACACTCAGGATACCGATGGTAGACTAGTTATGGCACATCTTCTAAAGGATGACGACCCCATTCATGTGTTGAATATTTATGGCCCAAATGGTGATGACCCGATCTTTTGGGACTCAATCTCACCTAAACTTGAGAACATCCCACATGATGAATTAATAATTGTTGGAGGGGACTTTAACCTACCCTTAGATCCAATAATCGATCGCCAGTCTAATTGTGCTCATCACCCCACACAATCACATGATAGCTTAAAACGCCTCTGCTCCAAATTCGACCTACAAGACTCCTGGCGCTTACAGCACCCAGAAGGTAGGGATTATACGTTTTACTCGACTCCCCACAATTCTTATTCCAGGATCGATTACATCCTTGTCAACAGCCCCTTCACACACCTCATAGAAGAAACCAACATAGCACCCAAACTGGTCTCCGATCACTCCAGCATACAAACCAAACTAGCTGGCTCAAGGTCCATTCTGCCCCCGAAAAGATGGCGATTTAATGACGACATTTTAACCGAACCAGAAAACAAAAAAAAGATCGAGATCGCCATACATGATTACCTCAACTTAAACGATACTCCAGGCTCGGATATAGCAAATGTCTGGGATGCGCTTAAGGCCACTATAATGGGGGTGATTATTGGCATCCGGGCGCAAACAAATAAGAAATTAAACCTCGAGCTCGTTAATCTGGTGAAAGACATTAAAGCCCTAGAACTATCTCATGCAGCTGATCTTCAAAACACACCAATTCTGAATGATCTCACTAAAAAGAAATACGAGTATAACGTGATTCTTAGCAGAAGAGCTGGGGTTTGGATTAATAAATTTAAAGCCTTGAAAGAATGCGAGGGCAACAAAGCCGGAAAATTACTGGCATCTTACCTCAAGCATAAGAGGAAGCAATTTAATATCACCTCAATCAAAGACCAAAATAACGATGTCCAAACCAATCAACACCACATTCTAACTACACACCTTCAAATCGTTCTATGAAGACCTCTACAAAAATAAATTATATTTTGACCCACACGCGTGCTCTGACTACCTAAACTCCTTAGGTCTCCCAAAACTCAATGAAGTAGATAACTCCAAACTGAATTCCCCCCTCACAGTACCGGAAATCTCTGCCTCCATTAAGACCCTCAAAAGCAATAAAGCACCAGGCCCTGACGGCTTCTCAGCCGGATTCTATAAGGAATTTGTGGCCCCTATTAGCCCAACTCTGCTAAAATTATTCCAATCCTTCGCCTCAAAAAAAGGGGTAACTAACTCAATGAGCGAGGCTACCATCATCATCATCCCTAAAGAAGGGAACGATCCTTTGCTGACGAAAAATGATCGGCCAATATCATTAATAAATCTGGACTGTAAGATCTACGCTAAAATTCTCACGACCAGACTGAACTCGCTCCTCCCTAAGCTAAACAGTACCTCACAGGTAGGCTTCCTGAAACATCGCATGTCTAATGATAACACGAGGCTACTCTGCCATGTCATAGAAAAAGGCAAGTCGACTGGTGCTCCCTCCGTTGCCATTACACTAGACGCGGAGAAAGCATTCGACATGGTCTCGTGGCTCTTTCTTAAACATTGCATGATCAACTTCAACTTAGGGAACACCTTCATAGATATGGTAATGGCTCTATACCTCTCACCATCCGGCCTTATTGCCATAAATGGCTCACTTTCGGAACCAATTCAACTTGAACAGGGAACCAGGCAGGGCAGCCCTTTCTCTCCCCAACGCTCTTCCTCCTGTCGATGGAACCCCTACTCTCCGACATTAAAAAGAATAATAACATTAAGGGAGTTCATTTTGGTGATACCTGCGTTAAATTAGCCGCCTATGCGGATGACATCCTGATAGTCTCTGAATCCCCGGAACCTTCCATTACAGCCTTGATGTACACCATTGAAACACATTCCACCCATTCGGGATATAAACTCAATCGGGGAAAAATCAGAGGTCAAACCCTTAAACATTCTAGCTACCAAAGACAGGCTGGGTAATTCTGGACTCTGCTGGCAATCAGGGTTTATAAAATACCTGGGGATAGAATTTGGTGTCTCCCTTATGGAAACCCTTCAGCAAAACGAGAAAACGACCTTAACCAAAATCAAAAACCAACTGGAAGGATGGTCCACTCACTTCATCACTTGGTGGGGCAGAGTCAAGACCATCAAGATGATGAACTCACCTCTAGTGAATTACCTTATTACCATGCTACAACTAACTCTTACCCAAGACTTCTACCATAAACTGTACCATGCACTCACCACCTTCCTATGGAAAGGGGAAAAAGCGAGGATCAGCATTAAAAAATTACACCTCGACAAATCATTGGGAGGGGTTAACCTACCGTATTTTAGGCATTATGAGACCACTTTTCTAGCAAAGCAAGGCTCCCACTGGCTAGCCCCCACGGCTGATTACACTCCGGTTTGGCTGGAAGTCGAGCAAGCTATCCTAGAAGGCATCGCCCCTGCTGCTGCCCTTTCTACCAACTTAAACATGCTAGCCCACTCGAAACCAATTTTCTGTAATACGAAAGCAGCACTTCTTAAAATCAATAAATTTCTGGAACATAGCATTCGCCGCTCAGGATTGGAGTCCTTATGGAATAATCGTTCAATACTTTACAAGGGCAAACCACTGTATAATCCACAATGGATTAAAAAAGGCATCCTCTTCCCACACCAATTATTCGAAGGATCGTACTCTATCCCTTTCAGAGCCCTACAATCTATTTATAATCTCGAGCCAATAGAGTTTTACACCTTTTTAAACATAAAGTCAGCACTCAGTAAAGCAAAGTTTTGACTAATACCCCCCTCTCTCCCGGTATGCCTCTCGAGGTTAAACAACTTAGGCCACCAGATGTCCTCGTTATACAAACTCATTCGCCCCTAACATTCCAACCTAACCGCACTGCTCATACATTTCTGGTCCTCACTTTCCTCTATGCCGATTTCAAAAGCTGATTGGACCAATACCTGGGAATCCTGTATGCGACACAAAATTAGCCCTACTTTATCCCAGACCAAATATTGTCTCCTCCATAAAGCCTTTTGGACGCCGGCGCGTCTCTATGCTCACAACATAAGCCCAGACGCCTTTTGCTGGAACTGTAAGCGGGCAGAAGGCGACTTAGCACCTTATTCTCCACTGCAATTGTGTGATCCCCTTTTGGGACAAGATCTTCGAATTCATTAGTAAAATCTTCCCCATCTCTCCGTCCAGAGAATTGCCATATCTGGTCTTCGGTTTCTTACAAGATCCCTCCCTCAATGCCGATGACAGAGCACTACTAGATCTTCTGCTCATAGCAGCGGTCAAGGTAGTCCTCAATAACTGGAAGGACACAAGCAAAGCTAACTTTGCCTGCTGGCTCAATTGGGTAATTAGCCTCCGAGTAGCTGATAACATAGCGCTCCAACAGTCACCATGCCCTACTTCCAAACCGCGCTGATAATACCGTAAATCATGAGTGTGGTATTATCCTACTAGCTTTATGAATTCTGTGACCCTGGGCTCCAACCCCTTAACATTATCGTTTTTGATCTGTACTACTTCATGTTCTAGCGCTGTAGGCTGATACAAGTGTCTCCATAAAAGCCAACCATAAACACCTGTATGTATCAGTCTGATCTGCTATGTATTATTTTGTACTTCACTACTCTTTAGCACTACTGTAAGATTGCTTTTGTAATAATGTATTGTTTTACTGTAATGTTTTATTTGCATTTTATTTGATACTGAAACACCCCAATAAAATTATATTGAAATCAAAAAACAGCCATTACCAGCCTGAAGGCGTTTGGTCAATGTTAGAGAAGCAATTTGAAATGCTGCTTTAGACCACTTTTTAAAGGTGATTCCAATAACATAGGACTGCCCGTTCCTCATCTTCCTCACTTGTGAGTACTTGAATATTATTCAGTGGTTCAAAGGTTACATTACAATTACCTGTGTGGAGAAGCGGCCCGCCCACGATATTCTGCTCCAGACACTCGTCCAGAGCTTATTTTATAGACGACTGATGATTCCATTTAGCACTATGATAATATATATATATTAAATAATTTCACAGCAAAAGGCCCATTAGATGAAGTAATAAGTAGGCCCAGTATGTCAGGAGATCCTATATAAAATCTCTGCCTTCTAGAGGCTAATGTAGTTTCCATCCAAATTGTTAGACCTCCAGAAGGGGGGCCAGCAGCTGAGGGTCTTGCTTCTATACTATAATTTATGAAACCTGATCTATGAATCAGTACTACTGCCCATGCTTCTTGAAATACACTGATATGACAGTTGCCTATGAAGTGCTACCATTTTAGATCCCCGGGCTTAGAATTCAGGCCTGCCATATTCCAAACAGCACTTGTGTTAAAAAGGGTTCCAAAGACAACCGGTAACCAAAGACCCTTTTATGTTGCCCGGCAGTATCGCCTCTATGACCCACCAATATTAATCAATGAAGAAGCAGGCGCTGGAGACTGGAAGGCGGGAAACAAGGATTTTATTCTCTCCGGAGGAGAACACATCAATTCAGACAGCAAGTATCGTCACGAGGTGCTCTAACCACATCTCTGAGGCCTGGCCTCTTATACTAGGGTTTACGACCTTTATTGCACATAACACATTCTCGCAATACTTTAGAACTTGAAAGAACATCCTCGGAATCTCCCCTTCAGACCCGTTCCCACACACATTTACAGTTGGATTCCCCACCCTGGTCACAACAGGTGATAGTCGTCGCACAGCAGGGCATTCCGCCGATTCACGGAATGCATGGGGTTGATCGGATCTCATGGGGTGGGGGCTTTGATCGGTTCGGGGGTCTTTTGATGGAGAGGGGAAGCTTCCTACTGTACGGGGTAATAAACAGTATCCGCAGAGCCAGGTGGCGGCCTGGGAACAGGGAAGGCAAACGGGGGCAGAGGAAAAAGGGGTTTGTATCAGAAGGATCTGAGGCCATGAAAGGAATGAGGGGAGGTGTCGCGCTGGGAACAGGATGGGATTCCGTGGTGAAGCTGCGCTGAAGAGGGGTTTATGACCCGAGGCATGAGAGAGCGGGGGTTGTCAGCGTGCGGGGGAATGCTTGCGAGGTTAAGAGAGAGAGAGAGACGCGCTGGCTATTAGTGAGGGGCAGGGAGGCCATGGTGCTCAAAATGGCTGTCGCTTACGCGCACGAGTGGGCCTGGAAAGGGGCAAGATGGCGCCGATAATGTTCACTAAGTTTGTATTTATTTTTCACAGTCCTCCCTTTAACATTTCCAAGACATCTTGCTGGCCTATTTCCTATCTACCCCTATATGCAGTGATCATAAGTAAGGGAGAGGGGACTTAGGTGAAAGAACTGTACGTAAACACCACATTATAAACATCATACTGAAAAATCTCATCAGTTAGTAGGCGGGTTCATCGTTAAGTTGATTGCAGGAAAAGTCATTGTAATGCAATATCAGACTAGAATTACGTAGCGAGGGCGTTGGGTACAGATCAGAGAATAAGAACTGGTAAGTTATCATATGAGTAAGTCCTTTTTGTATACGGCGAGTGCGTAGTCAGTCCAATGGTGCTTGGGAGAGAAAGGAGAGACAGTAAAAATATCAGAGTTCTCGTTGTCTTTTGTCATCTTCTGTTGGCACTGTTAAGCACCTGGATTACAATTCGGTCCGTCAACAGGAATGTTCATGTGGATTGAGTCGTTGGAGGTCTGCGGGCAGGGGTACATTTTTGTCTTGTTTCGCCAGGCCTCATAGGAGCAATGCGTTACGGTTTTGGGGCAGGTCCATCTTCTTCCGTAATGCAGAGCATAGATTTTGCAATGGAAAATGCAATTTGTTCCAGAACTGTGAGATCTGTTCGTTCCTTGAGTCTCTGTGGTGGGCACTTCCTGTTGCTTCCATCATCTTCAGGGTGCTTGGTAGCGGGCCGAACCACAGACTTTGTTTATCTTTTCTTCGGGGGTGACCCTTGGTGGAGTTCTAGGTCACCGTTCTGGGATTTAGCATAGTTCGTGGTCTACTTAGTCGGAGCTCCCCCCCTTTCTGACGCAGGGAGTACTCTTCTCTGGGTAGCTCAGTAGGTTTTGGAGGAATTTGGGAGTTCGGATGGAAAGGTGCGGGTGTGAACAGTCCTTATGGTAGGTCGGAGGAGGAGGGGATGGAGCAAGGCCAAGTCGGGGACAGATCAGGGGGAGGCGGAGAGTTTGCGACAGGCGAGTCCGTAACCATGTTCAGAGAGCGGGGACTCTTGGCACACGTTGATCATAGAGCAGGGGCTTCAGGTCAGCCCTTTCCTTAGCTTTGTTTGAAACAGTGCCTCGTCCGGCGTCTCCTTACTGCTGTGGTCTCGCCTCGGCCTCCGTCGCTGATGTTCCACAATCCGCAGTCAGGCCGCGTGCTCCCACATCCGGTCTCTTTCTCCTCCGACAGTGATACCCTTAAATGAGTTTTGAAAAGACAGTCTTTAGAGATTTTGCAGAAAAAGGTAATTACATAAGTCTATTTCTCTCCCAACACCAAGCAACTGGGGTAAGCACCCGCTATATTGGAGATTCTTGCGGCTAACGTATAAACAATTGATGATGGGTTTGCTGGATCCCTTACAATTTCCTTTCGCTGGCTAACTCTTTGGCGCTTTGATGATTATTTCGTTCATTTGTCATATGTCTAGTATAGTAGATGTCAGTTCTTCTGGCAGAGACCCATTTCCCTAGTACAAGTAACGTGCTATTCACCATAGTCTGATAGGCATCCTTCTGAGGGATGAACATAGGCTAAACAAGTCTGTATCACATAAAAGCATCTTATTTTCAACCATGCTCACTGCAACAAGTTCTTTCGTTTTTCAATCTAATTTTCAACTTTGCACACATCCTTCTAACTTTCTATATAAATCCTCGCAACCTGGTTACTACAAAAACTCGGGAGGGGTGGTTTGCAATAATTATTAAACTTATCCTCGGGGAAGGAGGGATCTTATGGATACCAAACTGGGGGCATTTTGGGTAGATGGGGGTGTCTCGATCATTTCTTACAGCTTGGGGTACGGAGACAATTTTCAATGGGGATGGTCGCATTACCACAGACACATTTTTTATCATAGGAGCCACTGACAAATAGTTCCCTGAGAGTGGGTCAAATTTAGGGAACCTTAGTCGTCTTACCTGTCCCTTTCCTATCGGTCAATTTAAATTTCATCCATATTTTAGTAGAAAAGGAGAGGTAGTAACGTGGTACCAATACAATTTTATTTAGGACAAATTTGCGCAAATACTTGTGGTATTTGGGGCCAATCAGGAGGTGCACCAGGTTCGCCAATTAGGTGCCAGTTGCTAGGAAGAGGGAAAGTGTGGAGGGGTGGAAGAGTGAGTGAGAGAGAGAGAGAGAGAGAGAGAGAGAGAGAGAGAGAGAGAGAGAGAGAGAGAGACAATAGGCCGAACAGTACACGTGTGGCATAGAGAATGACCGTGTATTGTTTGGGCTATTCAGTGCGTTACCCAACGTTAGATGTTTCGGGTCTGTGTTAGGAGGTAGGAAGCATGCAGTTTTGGGACAGAAAAGCGTTGGATTTGGTAAAAAGGTCGTGAGAGCGTCCTTGTGGTGCCATTTTGTAGCGTTAGTCCGTCTTCCTGCATCGGTCGTGACGTGGTTCCAGATCCCTTATGATACTCTAATCGGGATTCTAATGTAACCTGCAGAGAAAAAAGGGGGGGGGAAATAGGGGAGGTAGGGGGACAACATTCGAACACATCAAATGTAAGGGCACGAAAATCCTTTACTTACCACATACTCGTACTTGTCTCTTCGGGATATAATCCCTTAGGGTTCTGGTTTCTTAAAGTCATGGGGGCAGGCAATGTGATAGGTGGTTCATGGGGAGGTTCGAGGATGGCATTAAGGATCGTGTGTAGTGAAAAACGCTAAAAAGAGGAATCGGAGGTGCCTAGCGCGAGGTACCCGGTTTCGTAGATGTATCCGGTCATCGGGGTCCCTAAATCATTCCCGATGCTGTGATGTTCTTAAGGCATACCAGTTCTTCGTTCAACTGTACCTTAGTACCTTCGACCACCATATCCTTATAACAATTTATCAATCACACCATTTTACTTTACCCACTCTCTGAAGTCGAGGTCCTTCTTCATACGTCAGTTCCTGAGCTTAGTCGCATATCTTGGAGGCAGCGTATCATACCTTCGATTTGACCATCAACCCAGGGCCGAACAACCATTTCTCGGCTAACCTTAAAAAGAGAGCAGAACAGTTGCGCACAGAAAAACCCTCCCACCGATACCCGTATTTACAAAAGTACGCGAAGCCTATCCATAGCTTTTAAGACTTTTATTTGTAGAATTATTCAGTACGTAAAATGTGAGAGCGCAATTCATATTTTGGCCTGACATGTCGTCGATGGAAGCACATACAGTAGGGGGTTATTTTGTAGTACAAGAACATGTAAAAAAGGTCTAATTAATTATTTGTAAGTAACCAAAAACATTTCATTGCGTGACGAAGGAATCAGGGGCATTTCAGTTCATAGATGGAAACACAGTCAAGCTCATCGTAATCACATTTCCTAAATGCAAAACCGCGGGCGTGCATCATGAGCGACGTTATGTATCAGTTACAACAAATATCAAAAATAAATTGTTCATTGAAATCAACATTTTTACGGAACCCTTCTTAAATGTTCATCAAGTGAACCCTCCTCCCTTTAACATCGAGTGCGCAATGGTTCGTATATATATATATATATCTTAGTACGTCCAGTTTCATTAGCTAAGGAATACCACGAGGCATCCGTTAGTTTCCATTGATACCAGCGCCATTTTGGGCGAGGCCGGTTTAGTCCGGAAGTAGCAT
This sequence comes from Lissotriton vulgaris, assembly GCF_964263255.1. Taxonomy (NCBI): domain Eukaryota; kingdom Metazoa; phylum Chordata; class Amphibia; order Caudata; family Salamandridae; genus Lissotriton; species Lissotriton vulgaris. The sequence goes on along the minus strand of NC_141693.1, from coordinate 1,864,442,237 downwards.
CAGGGGCAAAATATCCCCGCCAATTGGCGGTTGGACCAGAGTCCCTTTCGGTAGTCCAAAAGAAAACTGTGCTAACAAAGGGGGCTGGTGGTGTGGACCGTCAATCAAGAGAGGGAGGGGGTAAAGTCTCTCTTACCAGGTCATGTTGATGTTCAGCCGGAACTTGCTCGAGTTCGTTAGCCCATAATGTTCCTGGGTGGTTCAGACGGAAGCTGATGCAGACACGAGAGCACCGCCATCTTGTTGCTGTGCCGTGGTTATTTCATTTGAGATCAATGCAACTGTTCCTCACCGGAAGCCTAAAGGGGCCGAGGGCTCTTGGGACTTTGGTAGAATCTTCAAAGTCGAGGGGATGTTTGTCGATGGTGGGGGCTTGCGCCCAGGTGGGCAAGCGCCCGAGTTGCAATTTCGGACAAAGTTACTCCAGCGGCCTAGACCCGCCTTTCGAGGGCCCAGACGCCATTTTGAGGCCCTGCAGCAACCTTTGCCGTATCCATCAGGAGTGGAGGAAAACTTCTTGTGATGGCGAAAAACAGAGCATCATGCGGTTGGAGCAGGACATTTTGGTTCGGGGCGCCAGGGTGCAGCGGTGGAGCCTTCGTCTGGGGAGGTAAGGGAGGCTCGTCTGTGCCGTCTCCCTCTCCTGGCGCATCCTACACCGTCCCTTGGAATCAGGGGCGCACATGATGACCACCCTACACCCCTGATTCCGACTCTTGGGGGACCACTGTACATCCGGTGCTCCGTAAATATGCCCATCGGACATTGTGTGTCCTGTACCACGCAAGTATACCAGCCGGGTCTTGTACATCCTGTACTGAGAAAATATACGAGTCGGGCATTGTGTGTCCTGTGTTGCGGAAATATGGCCGTCGCTCGGCTGGAGGACATCGGTGTCGGGCCAGGGCAGGGAAGCCTCCTACCTGTGGAGGTGGAAGAGGCTCGTCCGCGTCGCCTCTTCCTCCCTGCCCACCCTGCATCCGTTCGATGGAGGAATTCGTGATGGCCGGACCAGGAGATACAAGGGAGGGGGTCACCTTCATCCGCCTCCTCCCTACTCGCGGTCCGGGGGACGCCATCCCTGGAAGGGCAATATGGGAAGACCATTTCATTGCCCGCTGTGTGGGGTCTCCAGTACCTTCTCGCCGGCAATCTCCTTTTGGGCTCATGGTTGCTGGCAGGCCCCGCCCCACACGTGCTATGTGTTTCGGATGGGCGGGACCATCGAACTGTTACATTTCGAGGACTTCCGGAGTGAGCATAACATGTTTTGTATTTTTCCTATTAGTCAAGTTTGCTTTTTAGAGAGTTCTACTAGTTATTCTATTTACTGTTGGTTGTGTGTTTTACCGTAATTAAATCCTAAGTTATATAATAGACGCTTGGCTTTCTTGAATCTTTTCTCTAACGGGGGGTTGTTTACACTGACCTGCAGTTGTGTTTGTTTTTCAGAGTGGGGGAGCAACAGAGAGCAATCAGTCCCAGAACTCTAACATGTCGTTAAAATTGGTCTGACGAAATCTGTGCCACCGAGCATAATCGAACGGGGTGGTCCTGTCTGTTCTGTCTGCACTAGTCTGATTGGTTTTTATCTCACGTCTTTTTCCTTTCTGTCGGTCCGTCCTTTCTGTCAACCCTCCATTCTTACCTATGCTTTGCAGAGTCGGGCATTGGGCTTTCCAGTGTCCAAGACATTTACAGAAAGCACATTGGTTTTGTTTTAAATCTGTCCGTCCTGTGCGTAATGTCGGGGGATTACCTTCGGGTCGTTGTGTTCCGGGGTTGGCTTGTCGGCACATCCCTTTACACCATTCGCTTTTCATGTCTACTCCTCGGGGCTGTGCCATCGCTGGTCCTTCCCTTTGCCTACTAGACGTTTGGAGGGTTGTCCGTCGTGTCCCTTCACTTTTTCTAAATTCGTCGCCTTCCCTTCGTTGCATGGCTTCTTTGCGCCACATACCGAGACTATCGAGCATAATAGGTGTTGTTTCATTCCTACGAAGGGCTATTTCTACTGTTTCTATTTTGTCGAGATCAAAGGATCCTCTCAGTGGCCACTGTCTTTCTCGATCCCTTTTCGTATATTTATGCCACAGCTCACTATAGGCTATAGCAATTAATCCATGCTTCATGAACATGTCCTTATTAGGGGTGCCTTCCAGCGGAGCCGGATGGTTCATCTCTAATAAGCGGTCCGGGTTAAACAGGCTATTGACCAGTGGGGAGAAGACAGGCATGACGGATCGCAATGGGATAATAGTCAGCACTACCTATCTTATCACTGCGCGCAAAGACTAGACAGAATATTTCTATTCTACGTTGTTTGCACGTAGTGAATACCTCATGAACCAATTCTGAGCAATCAATCAATGTTAGGTCAAAAATAAAAAATCAATATGGTCAATGGGGAGAATAAGTAGGCTCGCAAAAGTTCGCGTCACCTACCCTTTCACTATCTGCAAAGAGGGGACCTATCTTTCCCTGTTTGCAGACAGAGAATCTCCAGAAAACAATCTATAACAGTTAATCAATAGGGGGAAGGGGCAATTGTTCAGTGGGGGAGAAAGATAGGTCCGACGGGTGCGTACCTATCCTTCGCTGTTTATAAAGGGAGAGCCTGTTGTTTCTCCGTTTGTAGACAGTGAATCTCCAATAAATTAACAAAAAGTAATACTAGTATTTTCTCAACAATTATCAATCACTTCCTATTATCTATCACTATCGCAATTTCGTCGTGTTTACACGACCTTACCCGGACCGCATGGACAGTTTCTCGTCTTCCGAATCCAGCGCCCGATCGTCCTCTTCTCTTCGTACTTCTCGTGGCACTCCTGATGGTTCCCAGTCAGGACCGCAGATCACTCGAGAGAGGTCTGTTCGGAACCAGTGAAGTTCGGATGATCGGCTGTCAGACGAGGGTCTATCGGACAGGGTACCTTCCGATCGTTGCAGTCGTTCACTCTGTCGTCGGGACCTCTCCCACTGGATCCACGAGTCGCTGATGGGCCCCACGTTTGGGACGCCAATTGTTAAAAAGGGTTCCAAAGACAACCGGTAACCAAAGACCCTTTTATGTTGCCCGGCAGTATCGCCTCTATGACCCACCAATATTAATCAATGAAGAAGCAGGCGCTGGAGACTGGAAGGCGGGAAACGAGGATTTTATTCTCTCCGGAGGAGAACACATCAATTCAGACAGCAAGTATCGTCACGAGGTGCTCTAACCACATCTCTGAGGCCTGGCCTCTTATACTAGGGTTTACGACCTTTATTGCACATAACACATTCTCGCAATACTTTAGAACTTGAAAGAACATCCTCGGAATCTCCCCTTCAGACCCGTTCCCACACACATTTACAGTTGGATTCCCCACCCTGGTCACAACAGGTGATAGTCGTCGCACAGCAGGGCATTCCGCCGATTCTCGGTTCGGGGGTCTTTTGATGGAGAGGGGAAGCTTCCTACTGTACGGGGTAATAAACAGTATCCGCAGAGCCAGGTGGCGGCCTGGGAACAGGGAAGGCAAACGGGGGCAGAGGAAAAAGGGGTTTGTATCAGAAGGATCTGAGGCCATGAAAGGAATGAGGGGAGGTGTCGCGCTGGGAACAGGATGGGATTCCGTGGTGAAGCTGCGCTGAAGAGGGGTTTATGACCCGAGGCATGAGAGAGCGGGGGTTGTCAGCGTGCGGGGGAATGCTTGCGAGGTTAAGAGAGAGAGAGAGACGCGCTGGCTATTAGTGAGGGGCAGGGAGGCCATGGTGCTCAAAATGGCTGTCGCTTACGCGCACGAGTGGGCCTGGAAAGGGGCAAGATGGCGCCGATAATGTTCACTAAGTTTGTATTTATTTTTCACACTTGGATCTAGCAAAAGTCCAAGAGTCCTGTCCAGGCAGATTAATTTTGCCAACTGACAGCCCCACCACTGATTTACTATAAGAACCAATTCCCAAACCCTCTGCATGTTGATGCTCCTAATACAGTCTGAGGTGCACCTTCCATAAATTGCAGTAGCATTTATAATTCCACTAAATACCGCAGCCTCCCTATCAGTTGACTGATGCCCCTTGGGGAGTCAATCTATCTTAATGAAGTTTGCTCTTGGGGTTTTCTACAATAAAGTTTGAATATTAGCCCCTTTATCACAAGCATGTGGATCACTATACCCTGCATCAGGCATAGTAGGTGGATACCTTCCGGGAGGTGGATTATACTTAAATTGGATCACCGAACCATTTTGAGGTAAAATATGTTGATCCAGGCCCCCCAAACCCTCCCCAAGTTCACCTTTGGCCAGTCTTAGAACAGTGTAATCATATCGCTCACTGGGTGGTGCGTAATGCTTAACAGCTAGGTGGTCTGATCTAATCAATTAATAAAATTGGAGATAATATCTTAGCCAATCGATCACTTTCTTCTTGTTTCCTAACACCCAGGTATAATTTAGGAACCATGACCATATATAGCTTCTTACATTTGTTTTTTGCTATGCAACCTTGCTGGTATAATCCACCTGTTACCATCTTTAGATTCATGTCAACCGTGTTGGCCATGTAATTGGACTATCGATGTTTCTATAACCTGCCGCCAACAAGTTCTCACTTCTAAGCTGTTTAGGACAAGGAAGTATGGATAGGTGATCATTGTAGGGGCATCTCTTTGCCAGACAATGGACCATATAGGAGCCTGACCCAGACTTTTCTTTTTTGGTGAGGGTACTTGGATGTTATCATTCACTGGATAAGGTATACATCCCTTTGACCGGTCTATAAACATCTTCCCTTCATTACCCACCTTACTCTAATTCTTTCGCCCACTAGAATACAATCTCTCGATTTTATTTGAAAGTGCTTGAACTAGGATATGCAATTGACCAATTTCCTCCCTCATCTGCTTAATTATTTCTGGTGGCTGCTTGTTGCAATTATGAACCAGATTCGTGGTGGAATTGCCTTTGCTGCGATAACAGGAGGATCTGAGACTTCTCCTCTGGTAGATTTGCTTCTAGTCTGCATGCCAATTACAAGTGGGCCATACTTGTTGGCACATATTATTTCAGGATAATATGAATTTTAGTTTCTGATGGGTGTGTGTCTTCAGCACTTAAAATGACATCATGGCAGGTTATGTTATGTTAAATTGCATTTGTAGTGCACACTGTTACTCTAGAGTGTCCTGGCGCGGGGGAGAGCAGGGGTAGAAGCGAGATTCTGATTAGTAGGTCTTGCTGAACAGATGTGTTGTAAGATGCTTCTTAAAAAGTTGAAACTCAGGGATGAGTTGGAGATCAGTAGGAAGCGCATTCCAGGCCTCAGCAGCTTTGACAGATAGTGACTGGCCCCAGCCGCACTCTGCGGAAGCGCGGAACGATCTCCGGCGGTGACCCGCCGATCGCAAAGGGCGATTTGGCACATAGAAAGCAAAACGCTTCCTAAGATAAATTGGGTCCAGCCCGTGTAGTGCCCGGTGGGCCAGAGGGATCGCTTTGAACTGCACCCGCTGAGCCACCGGCAGCCAGTGTAATTCCCGTAAGTAGTGACGCGCGCTGGATCTCTTTGTGGCATTAAAGAGGAGCCTAGTTGCGGCGTTCTGAATAATTTGGAGCCTGCGCAGTAGGTAGCCAGGCAGACCAAGGAACAGAGGATTAGCATAATCGAGTCTAGACAGGATAAGGGCACGGGTGACCGTCTCCTTGGCTACTCTCGGGAGAAAAGGAAACATTTTACTGAGTGCTTTGAGAGTGCCAAAACAGACCCCTGTCAATTTTTTCACGTGGTCACTGAATCGTAGGTCCTCACTAAACCAGATCCCCAGATTTTTTGTTGGCCTGCCCTCGGACTGCGGGCTGGGGTGGTCAGGAGGCCACACGCAGTTTCTGAAGTCTGCAGGGAACTGGCCATAAAGGAGGACCTCCGATTTATCCTCATTACATTTGAGGGAAGCCTGGGCCATCCAATGAAATACTGAGGCTAAGCACGTCTGGGCGGCTACCGTATTCAAGTCCGAGCCACCCCAAGTAAAGAGTAGCTGTGTGTCGTCAGCGTACACTATTACTTTTGCGCCCTGCTCCTCAGCCAGATAGACTAGCGGAGTTAGGTAGATATTAAATAGGAGGGGGCTTAGGATGGAGCCCTGAGGAACCCCGGTAGCCAGGTTCCTGACAGAGGAGCCACAAGAAGCCATGCAGACCTGTTGCGAACGGGAATCCAGAAAGGATTTAACCCATTTTCAGACCAAACCTGAAATCCCAACTGCAGATAATCTGTCGAAAAGCCGCTGGTGGGGCACCGTGTTGAAGGCGGCAGAGAGGTCAAGTAAGATCAGGGCTGCCCTGCCGCCCTATCAAGACGCTCTCTGATGGCCTCTGACATCTCCACCAATGCAGTCTCTGTGCTGTAGGCAGTTCTAAATCCTTACTGGGCTGGGTGGAGCGCTCCTGATGTTTCCACAAACGCCTCGAGCTGCCGAAAGACCCCCTTCTCACATACTTTGGCCAGGGCTGGAAGAAGTGAGATGGGCCGATAATTAGCCGGCAGCAGAGGGTCCAATGAGGGTTTCTTCAGGAGGGGTAGTAATTTAGCCTGCTTCCATTGGGCAGGTACGTAGCCGGACAGAAGGGACAAATTAACCATATCCACCACTGCTGGGCAGACTACCTCTGCTACACCAGCTAAGACCCGAGCCGGGCAGGGGTCGGCAGGAGAGCCAGACTTAAGAGAACTCAGAATGGCTAGAATGTCTGCCTCAGTAGTGGGCAGAAATGAGGTGAGTTGGGTGGAAGCCGCAGCAAGGTTCGAGGGGGATCCCGGAGAAGGAGTTTCCATAAATCTGGAAGGTGGGCCAACACTCTCCTGAATCTTAACGATGTTATAAATAAAAAAAGTGGAGAGCTCCTCGCACCACTCATTCGATACAGGTAGCGAACTTAGTTCCGCACAGGGGGATAGGAAGCTCCTTACAATCGCAAAGATTTCCTTGCTATTATTTTGTGCCAGCGCAATCCTCCCGGCGAAGTAGTCACTTTTCGCCTTTCTAATGGCTATATAGTACTCTCGCTGGGCTAGTCGCAGGGTCGCCTTTGCTGTCATACAGTAATTCTGATGCCAGCAGAGCTCCAACCTCTTGCATCCCTGTTTCAGGTCCCTGAGATTGGGAGAATACCACGGCTGCGAGGGAAGAGAGCGTTGAATGTTGCCCTGCTTAGCTTTGGAGTATACAAGAAGGGGGTCCCAGTGAACTGTTAAACATTAATCACATTTATTCACAATAAGAGTAAATACAAACATTAAACAGGGCGCATTCTCAAATAAACACAATGGGCAAAAACTACAATACATTAGACAAGAATACATTAATCATAGTGCCCCAAGAGGAGAAAAAAGGGGGAGGGAGGGATTAGCGTGATGCTGTGAAGAAGGAGGATGTGTGAGAAAAGATAGTAAATGTGGCAACAGATTATTTCAAAGTTAAAATGTGAAACTAAATTGGCTTCAGATCCCTGAGCCAAGAAATGGAATCACTGATTTCCAACAAATCATCAAGAATCATGTGTAAGACGCTGGTATTCAATATCCAAAAATAGGGGCGGCGTCAACTGAGATAGAAGGGAGTAGCCGTCGATGTTTCGACCCCACACTACAACTGTAGGCGTAATTGAACCTTACACCGGGGTCTTCATCAGGACAAAGGATGTGAAACCCAAGGGTACACTAGGAATTCTATAAAGATACAGTAAGTGATATATTAGTGATGTACTCGCAATCAAATTGGAGAGAATATGGTGACATCATCCAAAACACAGAAGAATTTTAATTATTACCATGGTGAGTGGAGTGATTAATTTCCACACGATAGTAAAGTACTCGAATAACTTCGTTTCCAGACAAACACTGCCGAAGTCATCAATTTCTGCAAAAATAAAATTCCAAACCGGCTAAATTCATTGCCACTTGGTCATCATCTATAATTGACAAGGAGGTTCCAAACAGACTAAATAAATTACCACTCGGTCATTGTCAATAAATAACAAAAACCTGCTTGATACTATCCATAATGGGTTGAATGAAGCTGATAGCAGCTATGCACAATTGGCTAGGTTTGTAGATGTGTGGTTGAATTCTATATTTGAGAAGATGAATGTTGCCTTATGTAAACGTATTGGTATTATAATATATGAATTGTGGATTCAGATGATACGTTCCCAATGGTCAAACTATAGGAATTAGCACACTGTTTTGCCCCATTATGCAATTATTCGATAAGTTTCTGGCACTGTTTCATATTGTTTCTCATCTACTTTATACACTGTGAAAATCATCTATCTAATGAGATGTTACGTGTCCATCGATTGTGGGTCCGACGGGACATAGTGAGGAACGCTACTTCACCCTCCTGTGTGAGAGGTGTGTGGATGAATTCCAAAATTGAGATGAGGAATATTGCCTTATGTAAACTTCTTGGTATTATAAAATACATGAATTGTGGATTCAGATGATACGTTCCTAATGGTCAAACCATAGGAATTAGTACACCGTTTTACTCCATTATGCAATTATTCGTTAAGTCTCTAGCACTGTTTCCTATGGTCTCTCATCTACTGTAGAAACTGTGATAATCATCTATCTAATGAGATGTTACGAGTCCTTCGATTGTATATGGGAATCATTTGCCATTTGACCTTTGGGCGCATTACAGCTACTGTTGGATTGTATATCACTGAGTCTTAATCCACATGCTCGATTTCCACAAGATGATTGTTTTCCATTTGAGGGAGGTACAATACATTGTTTTGTCCTTTCGCTATTTCGTGTATTTTTATTAAGTCTACATGGTCGGGTCAGTCTTCTTTCTATGGTGGTTTCCTTCGAACCACAACATTGTTGTCCCAGGAGACGCCCCGGAAGTGATTGATGCAGAGGTCAGGCAGCAGTCCTTTTTCTATATTAGTAGTGCGCGTTCATGCCCGCACTACTACGGAGTTTGATCCCGTGATTTTGAACGGAGTTTGTTTTCGAGTGAATCCCCCTATCAGGTAGGACAGCGCATAAGATATTTTTGTTGACCATGTGGTCGTGCTACATAACACTTGGCTAATACGGAATTTCCCTATGTAGGAACTTGCCCAATTTGGAACGTCAGTGAGAATGACGCGCTATTCCATTAACCGGAAATTACATCGTGATTAGGTATGTGTTTCAGCATGCTTTTGACACAGGGTGCGAACTAGCCGAAGTCGCGGTACCGACTCGTAACCCCTCACACTTTTAATTCCTAGGTCCCGAGATTGCCCTCAGTGCCGATGGGTTGTTCCACATTGGTCGTATGAACAGACCTATGTACTGTCTACCTATCTGAAGGTAGGAACACTACCACAATATGTCATGATCTTTGGGGCTCGTAGATCGGATATGCATTTATGATCCTTTGCAACATGAATACGTAATACAGTGTATGTTATTGCCCATAAGGAAGATACACTAGTGTGGTTATGCTAGGACTGGTTACCATTTGGGCCTTGTCTTACCGCGTATGCTAGACTCATGTAATTTTTCTGAAATGTCATGTACAGTCACCAAATGTCTCTTGTATGTGAATTTTCCAATATATTACTGTGTCAGGAGTGACATGTGTATTTTAGTGTACATCAAATTGTGTTGGTAGAGGGTTGGTCTACCTTTGGCCTGTGTTGGTGTTGTCTTTTATAAACATTCTGATGAATGTCGTTGAAGGTACACTCAAGCAGGTTTTTGTTATTTATTGACAATGACCCAGTGGTAATTTATTTAGTCTGTTTGGAACCTCCTTGTAAATTATAGATGATGACCAAGTGGCAATGAATTTAGCCGGTTTGGAATTTTATTTTTGCAGAAATTGACGACTTCGGCAGTGTTTGTCTGGAAACGAAGTTATTCGAGTACTTTACTATCGTGTGGAAATTAATCACTCCACCCACCATGGTAATAATTAAAATTCTTCTGTGTTTTGGATGATGTCGCCATATTCTCTCCAATTTGATTGCGAGTACATCACTAATATATCACTTACTGTATCGTTATAGAATTCCTAGTGTACCCTTGGGTTTCACGTCCTTTGTCCTGATGAAGACCTCGGTGTAAGGTTCAACTACGCCTACAGTTGTAGTGTGGGGTTGAAACGTCGACGGCTACTCCCTTCTATCTCAGTTGACGCCGCCCCTATTTTTGGATATTGAATACCAGCGTCTTACACATGATTCTTGATGATTTGTTGGAAATCAGTGATTCCATTTCTTGGCTCAGGGATCTGAAGCCAATTTAGTTTCACATGTTAACTTTGAAATAATCTGTTGTCACATTTACTATCTTTTCTCACACATCCTTCTTCTTCACAGCATCACGCTAATCCCTCCCTCCCCCCTTTTTTCTCCTCTTGGGGCACTATGATTAATGTATTCTTGTCTAATGTATTGCAGTTTTTGCCCATTGTGATTATTTGACAATGCGCCCTGTTTAATGTTTGTATTTACTCTTATTGTGAATAAATGTGATTAATGTTTAACAGTTCACTGGGACCCCCTTCTTGTATACTACAAAGCACCCAGGTCCCCAGTGACTTATTTGGGTAAACCCCCCCCTCTATTTATCTGCTTAGCTTTGGAGCGAACCCTAACCCACTGACTAATCCAGTGGTCAAAATTGGCCACTGCCCCCTCTAGATCTGTAGCGGGAGCTGGGTGGGACTGACGTAAGAACAGCATGAATGCTGGAAGATTAACCTTCTTGGATTGTGACCCGAGAGGGGGGCAGGTCTTCTGCCAGACCTATCCTCCAACCAAGAGAACCTAATCAGGAGGTGGTCAGACAACGTTATAGGCTCTGGATCAGTGACTAGGATGGGGAAGTTAGAACAAACCAAGTCAATAAGGTGACCACCTACATTGGATGGAAGCAACACATGTTGAGTCAGCTGGGCGAGGCTCAGGGAGTCCAAGAGAGCCCTTGCCTCGGGAACGGGCGGGATAGCCAAATGGATATTGAAATCTCCTAGTAAAAGATATTTGGGGTAACGTAGGGCACGCAGGATAATAATGTCCTCCAGTGTTTTAAGGAAGGCTCCAGGTGGGCCCGGCGGACGATACACCAAGGTCCCACATAGAGTGAAATGTGGAGAGATGGTGAGGGCAAAGTCAAGAGCTTCCTCCTCCGCCCACTCTCTAATGACTTCGCTGGTGAATAGCCATGAATCCCTAAACACTACCGCTACCCCCCCCCTCCCGAACCCCCTATCGGCCCTGACAATTTTGTAGCCTCTAGGGATGGCAAGTTCCACTACCGGAGCGCACAACTCGTTGAGCCAGGTCTCAGTAATAAAAAGGACATCTAATATGTCATCTGCAAGCAGTTCAAAAATGTCCGCCGCATGCTTGACCATTGAACGTGCATTCATAAGTGCTTCCTGAATTCTAGGTTTGCCCGAGGTCTGGGTAGAGGGATAGGGCGCAAGTTCAGCAAACAGAAATTGCACGCCGGGTACTTCCTGGAGAGATTGTCCAAGACAGCCCCCTGCCTAACCACATCACAACTGAAGCCCCTTACTTCAAGCAGAGCATCCCAAGAGTAAGTGAGCTTCCTGTTGGTCGGCCGGGCACAAATTGACCAGAGTGGCTGGCGCTGGTCGCTGCCGGGGTGCGGACGGGCGCAGACAGGCTTGCCTTTGGTGCACCGGCGGCGGGCCCACTGCGTGTCCGGACAGCCATGTGCAATAAATAGCCAAGCCCCACTCCCAGCTAGACCGCAGCGAATGGTCCCACCACGATCCGGGTCCTCACCTAAGATGGCGCCCTGCCCTCCACTCAAACGGCACAACAGGCGCGGTGGACCGGGGCAGGGGGAGCGCACCTCAACACAGGTGAGTGATGTAGAAAACAAAGGCTATTCCCAGCTGAAACCAAAGGATTTTAACTGGGCAGGTCTATTCAGATGTTCAGTCCCCTCAATGCTAGGTATAAATGGATGAACAATTAGAGAGGATTGCAACTCTAACTCTAACACTGCTAAGCTGCCTGATAGGCACAGCCAATGACATACTCACAAATCTCATAGACCCGGGATGGAAGAGCCATCATGCAACTTGATAGTGGAAGTGAATCTTCTCGGCTGATGCCATGAACCAACTTTCAGACGTATTCAGGACTCCTATGGTAAGAGTAGTTGCTCTTCCAGTTGCATCACCCCACTTAAAACTCCTCCGCGGGGGGCGTGGCCAAGATGGCGGGGTGAGCGGACGCTTCCTCCCGTAGCTCCTCCGGCCTGGCTCAGCTCGAGCCCCTTTTTCTGCGCTTCTCTCCCCCCGCTGCTGCTCAGCGAGCGAGAGGAGTGTGCCGGAGTGTCTGGAGCGCACATTGATACCACTTTGGCTCACATCGCCTCGGAGGAAGTACTTTGAAAGTTTGATCAAAGATCGGAGCACGGAGGAGAACCTAGGGGGCGGAGCGACCTGCAATGCTGTCCAGGCGCCTCGGCTGGGCCTGGTGCTGAAAGCTGCCGATCCGTCGGCTGGGCCTGGTGCTGAAAGCTGCCGATCCGGAGGGGACCGGACCCGCAGCGCACCGGAGGATATCTGAGCCCCGCGGAAGGTGTCTTGGGGACTCCGAAGACTTTGGATTTGAGTTTGCGCCTTGTCCCTCCGATTAGCGACAGCGACACACTGTGCTGTGCGGGTCCCGGCCCCGTGAACGACGACCGAGGGCCTCGACACTGGGATCGGCCCGTCGGGGCCCTCAGATGGAACTGTATGACAACGGCTGCGGGCTTTCTCTGATCGCTGTATCCCGAGGGTCGCCGGCGGTGTTGCCAGCCCGGGCCGCTCTACCTGGCCCCGCCCTGCCGCCATCTTGTCCCTGAGGAGCTGGTGTTGGTGGCCTCCGTTGGTGCCTTTGGCTAGCGGGCGCTCGTTGTCGCCTCCACTACTGAACTGACTTCCCGAGGGACGTGCTGAAGAGTGACCCTTGCCTTGGATCCCAGTTGCTGCCCTGGTCGGACGCCGCGACTGGTGGTGCCCGGGCCGGACCGCCATTTTGTCGCTTGTGACGCAGCACTCTTGCTTGCAGAGCTGTCTCCACATCTGGCGCCCTCGGGCGGCTGGGCAACTCTGTTGCGGCTGGACTTAGGCCTCGTCCACTGCAGCGACCACGATGACTGGTAGAGGCGGCTCAAGGAAGGGGGAACGCACCCTGCCAGATATGCTCAGCAGGGCCCAGCAGCTGCGGGACAGAACGCAACCGTCGCCGGGGTCTTCCCGGGCCTCAGCGGATGCGACTGGAGGCGAACCACCGGTCACGAGGTCCTTTATGGAGGAATTATTCAGCTCCCTCAAGGAAGACTTTCAGACGTTGAAGAGAGAGGTAGCTAGTGAAGTCCGTGAAGTGCGCAGGGAGGTGGAAGGCCTTGGCGAGCGGGTTGCCTCAGTGGAGACGGCGAGCCAGCGTCGAGACGAAGAGATAGTCCATCTTCAACAGGACGTTCTCCGCCTCCGGGAGCAATGTGTCGAGCTCCAGGCCCACTCTGAAGACCTTGAGAACAGGTCCAGGCGGAACAACATCCGGGTGCGGGGTGTCCCATCTGCGGACGAGGGGACCGACTTGGTGGCCTATCTACAGGACCTGTTCCGTGAGATCTTGGGAGAAGAAGCAGACTTCCCTGTCCGCTTTGACAGAGCGCATAGGGTGGGTCGACAGCGCCAGTCATCGGCGCCCCCCCCGGACATTTTGGCATTCTTGCCCGACTTTCCGCTGAAAGAACGCATCATGGCGGAGGCCCGAAAGAAGCAGCCTTTAACTTTCAGGGAGCGGCCTGTGGCGCTCTACCAAGATCTGTCCGCCATCACGCTTCAGAAGCGCAGGTCCTTCAGGATTGCCACTGACTTTTTGCGTGAACACGAGACGCCCTACTCCTGGGGACACCCTTTCCGTCTGATCTTTCGGTGGAACGGGGTGCTACACCAACTGCGCTCCTTACAAGACATCTGCGGAGTACTGGGCCTCACGGCCACGGAGGAAGACGGAGCTACACCGTCCTGGAGGCGTCCAGAGAGACGGAGCCGACGGAGGTCGACGAGGAGACAGTCACCAGCGAGTGCAAGTCGCCCTGATTCCCCTACTATCAGGGCGGACATGGCGGATGCTTTGAGGGCAGCGGCCAGGGACTTGGCCGACTCCAATGGCGTGGCCTTGACGGCCTGAATTCACTCCGGGGGGAGAGATTCTTAGCCTCTACGACGCTGGGTTTGTGGCCGGGGGGGGGGGGGGGGGGGCGGTTGGAGGTGAGTGGCTGGACGTCCACTTTTCTGTTTCCTACGGACTTGCCCGTTTTTTGGGCTTGACTGAGACAATGGGGTGTTTACATCTGTTTTTGTTTTTGGCTAGTTGCCATGAGTATGTTTTGGGGGGGAGTAAGGGTTGTTTTGTTGTTGGGAGGGTCCCGTCCGATGTTACCCATGCCTACGCTTGGCCTGTCCTGGCCTCTTCCGCGCGCCTGCCCCGTACGCCCCGCCTACCGACCCCTTGCCTGCTGCATAGCGCTTCTGTTCCCCGGGTAGAATGCCGTCCCTAAAGGTAGTGACCCTGAACGTTAAGGGTCTGAATAACCCTGTGAAGCGTAGGGCGATCCTGTCATTGCTGGAGGGGACGCAGGCGGATATATGCCTCCTGCAGGAGACCCACTTGTTGCCCAGGGACTGCCATAGGCTGCGCTCTGCCAAGTTCCCCACTCAGTTCTTCTCCTCAGCAGCGACCAAGACAGCGGGGGTGGCCATTCTTTTAGCTAGCTCCTTTAGAGGCGAGGTTCTGTATAAATATGCCGAACAGAAGGGGAGGCTCCTTGCATACCGCATGCGCCTGGGAGGAACAGCTTTTACGGTTGGCTCCATTTATAGCCCGAATGATCACCAGGATAGTTTCCTAGATTCAGTGTTGGTGGACGTCACTGCCTCGCCCGATCGCCATGTTATTCTGGGGGGAGACCTGAACATCGTTTTCGACTCGGCTATAGACAGGTCGGCGCAACGCTCCCCGCAGACCGGGGAACTTCCCCGCGCGGTGAAGGATCGGATTGAGGAGATGGATCTGCACGACCTCTGGCGCTCTTTGCACCCCACTGATAGGGATTTCTCCTACTTCTCCCACGCGCACCGCACTTACTCGCGGCTGGATTACCTCCTGGTGAGTGGACCGATGCGCACTGCCGCCGTGGCGGCGGATATCGGGGTCCTGTCCCTGTCTGACCATGCGCCAGTTTCCGGCGTTTTCAAGTGGCCGGGGGCCTCTCCCTCTCGAGGGACGTGGCGTCTTCGCGATACTCTTTTACATAAGAAGTCGGTTGTGAAGCGCATAGGGGAGGTCATTCAGGACTATTTGATCCACAATGGCAACTCCGACACGTCTCAAGCAACGCAGTGGGCAGCTTTGAAAGCGGTCCTCCGAGGGGAATTTATTTCCATCTCCTCAGCCGAAAATAGGGAACGGCAGCGTAAGAGGGACGAACTGACTGCGCAGGTCAGGGAGCTTGAGCAGGTTCATCGCCGCACAGGGGCTCCGAGAGTTTGGCGGCAATTGAAAGCAGGAAGCTCTTATCAGCACTAGATCTTGATAGGGCGGAATATGCCGCTTTGCGCCTGAAGCATGCCTTTTACTCAGGGGGAGACAAGTGTGGTAAGCTCCTGGCCCATCGACTCCGGGTGGCACAGCAGCGTAATGTCGTGAGGGAACTGGTGGGAGCGGACGGGGTTACTGTTTCTGGTGACGCGGAGGTGGCGGAATCCTTTCGCAGCTTCTACGAGACACTGTACGCTGGGGAGCCCTCCTCTCCGTGGGACGCCGAGGACTATTTGGAGTCAGTTGCCCTCCCGGTGCTGGACTCCGCCCAGGCGGACCATCTAGAGAGAGACATCCATGTTGAGGAAGTCATCTCCGCTATAGCGCGACTAAAGCACGGTAAGGCCCCGGGCCCGGATGGCTACACAGCTTTGTTTTATAAGACCTTCTGCACCGCTGTGGCCCCAATCCTGGCTCGACTGTTTAACTCCTTCTCCGAGCCTGGCGCTATCCCACCGGACCTCCTCAACGCCACGGTGTCAGTCATCCCGAAACCCGGGAAGGACCGGACCTTGTGTGGTTCGTATAGGCCCATCTCACTCTTAAATGTTGACCTCAAGCTATACACAGGGATTCTAGCATCCAGGCTTGGTCTACACTTACCGGGACTGGTGGAGGCGGACCAGGCGGGCTTTGTACCCGGTAGACAGACGGTGGACAACACCAAGAGAGTGACACATGTATTAGAAAAGGCCTCGCGTATCCCGGGGGAGCGGATGTTGCTATCGGTTGATGCGGAGAAGGCCTTTGACAGGGTTCATTGGCCGTACCTTGAGCTGGTTCTCTGGAAACTGGGCATCGGTGAGAAGTTCCGCACCATGGTTTTCAACTGTTACAAAAGTCCATCGGCGTCGGTGCGAGTCATGGGGTGCAGCTCCGGTAGTTTTGCCATCGAACGCGGTACGAGACAAGGTTGTCCCCTCTCGCCGCTTCTGTTCGCCCTCTATATGGAGCCGTTTGCTCAGAGGATTCGCAATAATCCTGACGCCATTGGGGTTAAGATGGGCCAATATGTCCACACAGTCAGCCTTTACGCGGACGACGTCTTGCTGACCCTAGACGACCCCAGGAGGTCACTCCCTGCTTGCGTCCAGGAACTGGACGCCTTTGCGCGAGTAGCCGGCTTCAAAATGAATATGAGCAAGTCGGTGGCGTTGGACGTGTCACTGGCTGCGGACACCAGGAGAGACCTCCAACGTCTTTTTCCCATGCAGTGGTCCTCGTCTGCGGTGCCATATCTGGGGATTCTGCTGGCGCCCACACTGTCCGAGATGGTCACAGCCAATTACACTTCCCTCAGCAGGAAGATCAAGGAGGAACTTGGCCGGTGGAACAAGGGTCTGCTGTCGTGGCTGGGTCGTATCGCGGCGGTTAAGATGACGGTGCTGCCCCAGATTCTGTACCTCTTCCGCGCTCTACCTCTCCAACCCCCTGTGGGTTGGATACAGCAAACGCAAGCTGACATCTCCCGCTTCATTTGGCAAGGCCGCAAGCCGCGGATGAAGAGGATCCTCTCCACGCTTGCTCCGGAGGTGGGAGGTCTTGGCATCCCGGACCTCCGGAAATACTTTCAAGCGGCACAACTGCGATACTTGGTGGAGTGGAGCAGGTGGGAATCTGATAAACACTGGCTGTTTCAAGACCAGGCAGTGGCGGGCCGCACCCTCCAGGAGGTTCCGTTCTTGCGCCGCACGCATCGCCCTGCTAATCTCTACGCCTCTTTTGTCACGCGGACCCCCCTGCGGGTGTGGGACGCGGTTTGCGAAGCCCGTGACTTGACCACCTTCCCCTCGCCGTTCACGCCCATAGTGGGTAACCCGGACTTTGCACCAGGCCTGGAGCCGGGAGCCTTTTCCCACTGGGTGAGCGCGGGTTGCAGGGCGCTTTTCCAGATCTACGGGCCGGATGGCGTGGTTCCTTTCCTGCAACTTCGACAGGACTTCGGCCTGACGGAGATGGACAGACTGCGCTATATGCAGGTCCGACACTGGGCTCTCCAACCCCAAGTGCGCGACAGCGCAGCTCGCCAAATCACACCATATGAGCAGTGGTTGGTGACCCGGACCTCGGACGCCAAGTTAATTACTGATTTGTATAAATTCCTTCAACCCCCGACGTTTCACTATCATAACCCAGGGAGGGAGCGCTGGCACAGAGAATTGGGTAGAACACTTAGTCATAAGGAATGGGACAAAATTGCATATCGGGCGAGGCACTCTGCATACCACACTGGACTTACAGAGACATTTACTAAAGTGTCTACTTATTGGTATTACACCCCGGAGAGGCTATACGAAATGCATAAACACACTGACAAGGGGTGTTGGCGGGGTTGCGGACAGGAGGGTACTCTCTCGCACATTCTTTGGGCTTGCCCGGTGCTGACTGCTTATTGGAAGGAGGTCCTGGATGAGGTAGATAAGCATTTTGAGATTGAGCTGCCACGCTTCCCAGCGTATGTTCTGTTAGGCCTTCCCAATGATCTCATGTACCCGTTGAAGTCCCGCAAGGGTAGACAGATTGCTATCGCGCTAGGCTCAGCGGTCCAGAATATTCTTATTCACTGGCGCACCGCCACTGCCCCCTCCATTACTGGTTGGTTGCATAGACTCTGGCAGGTGCTGGGTATGGAGAAGATGTCGCTTACAGTGGCTGGGGATGTGGATCAATTTGAGGAACTGTGGCAACCATTTCTAGCACTACTGTCCACGGATTTCCGGGAACTCACCTGCCCGAGGTACCTTCGCCTTCTCAGGCTTACGCCACCGGTGACCCCGGTGGATTAGAGTGTACAGAGGATAGGGGCATGGGGGATGGGGTGTGGGCTGTTTGGGGCGGGTTATCTTGAGACAGGGCCATTGGACGGGGGAGTTGGGGTGTTGTTTCCTTTCTTTTTCCTTTATCGGGGGTGGGGGGCATGGAGGGGTGGGGTTAGGCCTTGTTGGATCGCTGATAGCTACTCGCGCTCGACTTTGGGTGGGGTGCTGGAGTGCATGAGAAGGTTGCACAAACTGCCTAATTGCCTTATATTTGTTGTATTTTCCTTATGGACCACCGGACTACTTCTGACCAACGCTCCTGAGATACGCTTCTTCTTGCTATACTGTATGTAACCTTAACCTCCTCTCCCCTACCCCATGTTTTTTTGTCTTAATAAAAATGCTTTAAACCTAAAACTCCTCCGCCCCCCGGTGTCCCACCCCAAACTGATTTTCCTAAACCGGAATGGGCACACCCTGTACTGCACACCACACAGAGAGTCACTCCAGAGCACTAAAGACATCATGCAATCTCACCGCCCCCAAATGGTCAAGTCACTGAGACTCCAAATGTGACATCGCCCTTCTACTGCAGACAAACATACTCAAAAAGAGTAGAAGAGATTGAAGTCCCGCTGGTTCAATAGGTAGCTCTTCTCTTTGGGCCCCGGTAAAAAGTGGGAGTAGCAATAGTGCTTGCGAACAAATTTCAGGGCCACACCACACAAACCCAAGCAGAAATCTGTGTGCGGCTTCTCTCTCTACAAATATCAGTGAACGCTTGCACATTCATCCTCGCCACTTTTTACGAATCCGACAACTACCAAGAGCACTTCCTACTTAGCACCTTAGGCCTAGTAGCCACATCCCAAAATCAGGGCATAGTGATAGGTGGTGACTTCAGTCTGGTCCACAATAACTCCCAGGATAGATCAGCCCACAGGCAGGACCAATCAGGGGTGTTCACTGACACAGGACTGCAATGGATAAGAGGAGTTGGCCATACGGACATTTGGGGCTACAAAAACTCCTTATCCAGGGGTTACGCTTTTTGGCCTTCCACCAGACTGACGCTCGGATTAATTATTCCTTAGTCTCCCCCACATCCTAACATCCACAAAGCAGACTGATATAGAAGTGACAGCCATGTTTGCCCATTCTCCCCCTCACAATAACCTTCCACATACTGGGCCACACTACCTTCCATCACCAGTGGCGCCTAAAGGAAAAACTACTCACATACAATTCCACCAAGAAAGAAGTCTAGGAGGCCGAAAAGCACTAAGGGGAACTCTCTTAGCCATTTCTGCAAGACTTAACAAAGAGAGACAGGACAAAAGGCCTCTCTAGAAGCCAATGTGAAGGCGCTTGAAGCAAGCACCCATAAGGCGCGCAGGCAGCTGACACTGACCAGAAAACAGCTCAAAGTGCTGGACTGGGATAGAGCTCAACAAGCCTAGCTCTGTACTGAACACATATATTACATAGGTGGTAAGAAGGAGGGCCACCTACTCACCCACAAATTACAAGCACAAACCCAAAGGAACAGGAAAGCTGAGATCCAAGCCATACATGGCCACAGTGCACTTAGCAACATAGCAATTGCCCAAGCTTTGCACCTCTGTACACAGCAGAAAAGACGGAACACGGAAAGGTCCCTGGATTCCTCTCCTCAATGCCCTCCTACAGGGTACCTGAAAGAGACACCCTTTACCTAAAGAACAATATCCAAGGAGATGAGGTTCTGTCTGTTATATCCAGGCTACAACCCAGCATGGCTTTGGGAACAGATGGCTTCACCCCAGGCTTTTATAAACTATCTGTCCCCCGCTAGTGTGCATGCCTATACAACTCTTTCAGCGAGACTGGCGCACTCCACACCACACAGAGGGAGGTAGTGATCACCTTCATACCCAAGTCAGGGAAGGGCACTATGTGGTGCTCCTCATACCATCCCATCTCGGTATTGAACGTTGATGCCAAGCCAGCTCTTCACTGAAATTTTGGCAGCACTTCTGAATCCTTTCATGCAAGGACTGGTGGACCCCGCCCAAGATGGCTTCATCCCGAAAAAGGGTTGTAGTGACAACACCAAATGCGTCCTCCATCTCATAGATTAAGCTATCAGGGTGTGCACCCTGGTGCTGTTTTTGTCTATTGATGCCGAGAAGGCTTTAGACTGGGAGCATTCGCCATTTTCTTCCACAAGTTATTGTGCGGGCTGGATTGGGACCACGATTCTTGAACTAGATGCAGAGCGGTTATGCCGACCAACACCGCCCAAGTGAGAGTAAACAGCCTCACTCCAGGCCATTCACAGAAGCAAGTGGCAACCCTCAGGGTTGCCCCATACCCTCTTCTTTGTGCTCTACATGGAGACGGTCACAGAGAGGATACGGGCAAGCACATTACTCGGAGGCATCCCCTTCAGCGGTCGGGAACATAAAATAGCCCTCTGCCCACTACGCCATTATCTGTTTAACGCATCCTAAGTCCTCCCTACCAGCTCTCACGATGGAGCTTGCCGCCATCTGGAACATTTCTGGCTTCAAAGTCAATATTCAAAAAAACACAGGCTCTCATTTTAACCATAGCACAGAATGAAAAGAACAACTTAAACACCACTTTCCCTTCCTCTAGGCAGGCAATGGGGTGTTGTACCTTGGGCTCACAATCCTACCCATGCTCCGAGAGACAGTGGAACCAAATTACGCTGACCTCCTCACCACAGCATGCAAAGATCTGCAGGGTTGGAGAGCTGGAGGCCACTCCTGGGTAAGTAGGATAGCAGCAGTAAAAATGAAGTTGCTGCCCAAGATACTATTAGCCATGCCCACTCTTCCCTTGAATCCACCTCCATGGGCATTCGCTAAACTCCAACATATGATATAAGATTCTATCTGGGCTGGTAAACGACGCTATATGGCCATAAAAAGAACGCACCACCCCCTAGCCAATGGCGGCCTAGGTCTGCCTCATCTCATCCACTACTACATTGCAGCCCAACTTAGATACATGGTGGAATGGATCAGACCACTCACAGAAAAACACTGGTGCTTTATCAACCAATCTATAGCAGGGATCCACATCCGAAAACAACCATTACAGCGCAGTCATTACGACGCACTACCTTTACAACACAGCTGTTACAACGCAACTGCCTTTACATCGCATGCCATGACAATGCATGCCATTACAACGCATGTCACTACAACACATGCCATTGCAATGCATACCATTACAACGCATGCAATTACAATAAATTATCAGGTAAGTAATGAGGTTAATTTTAGGGTGGGTATGAGTTTTGGGGTACCTGGGGATAGTATTTTTACCCCCTACACTAGCCGAAACATACCCTACTGTTGCACTCACTGGAGTGGGAATAGTGATTTTTACCCCTACACTATCCAATATTTACCCTACTGTTGCACTCACTGGAGTGGGAATAGTAATTTTTAGCCCTACACTATCCAACACTTACCCCACTGTTCCACAAAAGTATTATATATTGTAATGGTATGCGTTGTAATGGTATGCATTGTAAGGGTATGCGTTGTAATGGTAGTTTTTACAAATGCCTTGTGATGGCATGCAGTTTTAAAATCATGCGTTGTAAAGCTAGTTGCAATGTAAAAACTGCTTTGTAAAGGCATGCTTTGTAATTGTTTACGTTGTAACATCACATATTCTCCACATCTAGAAAGTCCCCTGGCTCTCCAAAAATCACCACCCAGCGGGGGTTTACTTATTACCCATCACACGGGCAATGATAGCAGCCTGGGACAGAGTTATGGGAGCAAAGATCCTATCTACCCCCATCTCCCCTTCACACCCATCATGGGTAACCCAGCATTCCGACCATCCTAAACTAACTTTGAATTGCCAACGGTTAGTGAATTGGCGATCTCTACGACCCCACGAGGATTCTAGATTTTCCACAATTCCGATCCAACTATGGCCTACCAGTTGCTGAATACTGGCGCTACACTGTAGCTAGAGACTGGGTTACCCGCCCCACCATCCACCCCCATGCCTCCAGACCAATGACAACATTTGAAAAATGGCTGTTCCCCAAATCTGATGAAAAAAGCCTACCCCGATATGTACACTTTTTTGAACACCCATAAGGACATTAGCAAGTCTCCAGATACGCTGGGAATCTGAACTGGAATACACTTTCACACCTAAGGAATGGGTCGACGTACGCCTCAGAACCCGCATCCTCCCTTAATGCTGCAGGGAAAGAATGCCTACCCCCGCTTTCCGAGCTATGCACTGCTCAGACTGCCTAATCAGTTGACCTACCCACTCCGCTCCCACAGGGGGAAGGCAATAACACTGGCCCAATGTGCTGCTAAGCAAGTCACCACATCTAAATGGAGTTTGGACACCTCATCAGTCCACACACACTGACTACATAAACTATGGGACACTGTGGGAATGGGGAGGCACATGGCCTCCCTAGAACAAGTGATGCCACGTTTCCATAAATTATGGGAACAAGGAATCCGCATCCTAGCTTAAGAATACAGAGAACTTACCTAACCCTCGCTACCTTTGGGAGCTCCGATTAAAAGGAGGTGAGACTCAACAAAATTGCTGATCGGACCCTACTCATACCCCTTGAGATGACTCTTCCATTTACGTGGGTGACTCCACCTACTGCCATGATCCATACCTGACACCCCATCACAACCCCTTGTCTCCACAACCCATGTTGCAACCCCTCCCCTGCTCCCCTTTCCCCTGATCCCTCCCTATCCCACCTAACTGCCCCCCCTCAGTAATCCACCTCACCAGCCTCCGGATGCAGGCTAGAGAGTATGTGTTCGATAAAATGTCAATAAAAAGATTTGACCGACAAAAGTATCGAAGTCTCCCCACCCAGCCAAGCCATCAATACTAGTACTACTCTTTTTAATGAATGAATGAATTAATTTATTGTATCAATTAATAAAAATGGTTACAGAGAAATCAGGCGAAAATATCTCAGCCCACACACTTTCTTCAATCTTAAATAATACATAATCATTTAATTTAACAGATCTGATAATCATGACTAAGACATGATCAAGACAGGTCTGATAGTCACAGCACTTAAGCAATGCGCAACAGTTAAAAGAGAATTACACCATATATTAAAACCTTAATCTGATTCTAGTCCGTGACTGAGACTTTGCCTAAAAGTTCTTTCACCTGGTGTGCAAATTTCGCTAATCTGCCCAGTTCCATTGGGATCTCAAAATTGAAAAGAAGTTTCATGGCATTTGTGCAAGTACATGTGCCATATTTTAAAAACAGAGGTTTCAATAAAGTGCAACGTGTGTGATTCTAAAAGTGACATATGCAAAACAAGTGAACCCCAGATTCCTCATACATGGTGACACAGTCTGTAAGTAGTAACCACCTATGATGTTTTCCAGCGAGTGTTGATATCTTTTATCAGCAATACCATAAGTCTCACTGACAAGATTTGCTTTAAAATTTTCTTGTTCAAGGCGGCATCAAGATATGGCTGCCTCAATCAATCATGGTAGGCGCTAGCTAATAGCCTAATGCTACTACTGGAAGACTCCAGTTTCTTCACGTCATCTTCCTTGGATAATAGTCTGACTTGTTTTTTTAATATAGATTTTAAAATTCCGGGACGATAGACAAAATCCTGCCAATTAGTCAGAGCAAGGTGCAGTTTGGTGCAGGCGGTGAGGAGGCCGTTGGTCCATGAATTATTGCCTTTCATAAAAAATCCTTTCAGAATTGCTTTCATTGTGTTCGACGGTGCGGCACAGACTCCTCGATAGTACCGAACAATCAATGCCCAATGTTCGTAAGTATGTTTGTTTAGCCCAAATTCAAGTCGTACCAAAGCGTTCCGGGCATGGGCTGGAATCTGAAACATCTGCTTGAATGCTCGGCAGTTTACACGTTCCATGGTGTTAATTAATGATGCAGGAAATATTAGTTCGCTGTATGTGATTGATGGGAGTAGTTTAGCTCCTATAACCTTTCTGATGCGTTCAGTTGTCGAGCTGCTTAGTTTGGAATACAAATTACATAGGGCATATGTCACTGCCTTAGGCTTTGATTCGATGGATGCAGTGTGTGCTGTTGACTTCCCATTACTCATAATCCAAACCCCAAATAATTATATATGTGAGAGAGCGCAAACTGACCTAAATGTATAAGTACATCACACTTACACGTAGTAAGCACAAGTCATGAAGAGAAATGCCATGAGTGCTGATAGTACATGCATCTATATTCTGAAATGTGCAGTTAACTTAGCGATTTAAGTAGAAGTGGAACTAATGCAGAAATGTGTGAAATTATATAACTTTATTAGACGTGATTAATCCTGAATCCATGTCGTGTAGCTGCTAAATTGTAGGATGGCATGCGGTTAAACGTAGAACGTGGTAGGCCTCAGGGCCAGAGCTGGAAGGGATGGGAAAGGTGTTTCCTTTCACGACATGGATTGCACTAATGTCTTTTAGTAATAGCGTTAATGGGCCATAATTTATAGATGTGTTTACCGAATAATAGAATAGAGTATTAACATGCTATTAATTAATGAAGGATTTGAATGGTATAATCATTATGAGAAATGCTGTAGGCCTGAAATGTTTATAGACATTGATTTACACGTATTGGTCTGGGCCGAGAAATGTTGCAAACTTTTGTTGGAAGTCTATGAGAATTGGGATCTTGGCTGCAGATGTCTGTCTGCAAGAGAAAGGGGGGATCCAATTATAAATGAAATGAATAGAGGTTTGTTCAGGAGACGGCCCAGACACGGAGGAGGGTTCCGGAATGTTTTAAGGGGTATCAGCGGGCCGGAGAAGAGTCTGAGAAGCAAGGTCAACTCTAACGCACGAGGCCTTATCATGGAAAAAGCCAGAAGCTACACCACGTGAGGGGCGTCTCACGAGGGGCGTCTCAATGCTGTTGTATGTTTTGTATTAGGGACAGCACCCCTGGGTGGTGTTAGAGCAGATGCCTGAGGACCCTTTAGAGAGCGGATGGGTAGGCAGAGAGGGGTCATGACTGGAGAACTATAGGTTTCCATCAAGAGACTAAGAGTGGGTGACTCCCCTAGGGGGTCATTCACCGCTGACACCTTTTGATAGGTTGAGACTTTGTTAAGTAGGGATACCATCCAGAGCAGGGTAGGGACAGCCTAACCTGAATTTTCCCTCCAGCCTTAAATGACGGAGAGATCTCAATACGTGTCAATGCTTATAGCTTTATTATTCTTAGAACTCGTACTCGTAGTCTTCTTTGCTCGTCTGAGGGTTTTCAGAGAGCACATGTATGTAGTTGGGCCTGTGTATCTTGTGAATCTCATTCTGAGATGCCTGTACTTGCAGCTTATTCTAACTATATAATAAACCTTTGAAAGCTAGAAGTTGTTTGTGATCTTTCAGAGCGGAGTCCTTTATTGGGTGAACTAACTTGGTAGGAGATGCACTTTCTTCCCTCAATGACAGGCAACAAAGGTTCAGTCGACCAGAACGGGGTTTTAGATCAATAGTGATAAGGTATCGATCAAAATCTCGCCCTTCCAGTTGGTAGCTATAGAGGATGGTTGCCTTCTTGAGGAAGGTGATCTAGGCCAGGTTAGATTACCCCAAGGCCCCTAGAGATCGATGATCGGAAGAACCGCCCGCCGAAGAAGGTCCGGATGACGTGAGACAGAAAAGCAGCAGTATCGGTCGAGAGTGAGTATAAAGGGTCATGCGTGCTAGATTGCGGTGTTTTTGTATTGTATCTATGTTGTAATGTCTGGCGGAGTTGAATGCCTGTAGAGTGACTGTGGAACAGGTTGTGAGCGCGCGCAACCGGTGGAAATCTTAAGTTCAAGGAGAGCTTAAGTGGTTCGGGTGTATCGGACATCCAGAGTAATTGTCAACCAGTGCGAAGGGGGTCATGAGGTACCATTGATCACCCGAAAGACCGAGATAGGGGGAACGTAAGAGTGAGTGCGTGAGTAACGGACGCTGGTCGGAGGTTACTGTGTGTGTAAGCAACCTATCAGAGAGACAATAGACATTTCGTCAGTTGTGTTGACAATTACAGATAGACTGTGGACGTACAGTCGAGGGAAGTGACCGCTTGGTCGGAAGTAGTCATTTTTCAGGGTATGAATGGGACGCATGCATGACCGGGAGAAGAGCTGAGAAAGGAGGGGTGCTGCTGCGAAGCGGAGGCGAGTGACGTCAAAAAGTGCCGCGCTGGGATTGGCCGGCCGGAGAAAGCCCGCGCTGCGATAGGCCAGCTAGCAAAGCCGCGCTAGGATTGGTGGATTGTCATCAGGAAGTAAACAGAGTATTGAGGCTGGAAATTGTGCGTATAATTATGAAGTGTTTTAAATGGTTGAGAGCGGCGTTTAAAAAAGAGAGGCGGGGATCGTATGAAGGGGAAGAAGCCCCGCCGGAGGGTACGCCGGCTCGTTACATGGCGGCAAATGTTGGGCTGCATACAATTTTGTGGATCTCAGAGTGGAGTAAGATTACAGAAGGAAATGAGGAACTGACGTTCCCAAAGTACGGGACGTTCAGATTAGAGGTGCTACACTGATTAAAAGCAGTTATGACCTCCATGAGACCCTTGCCCAGACCGACCCAGTTTGAAGCTCTCAATGCATGGATTAGGGCAGCGCACGAGAAGAACATGAACAGACGACAAGAAAGGGTGAAACGATCGGTAAGGGCAGTGCAGGATGCCAAGTGGGATGCGGATGCTAAAAGATGGAGAGTGCATAACATGGAAGTAAATAAATTGTACCCAGTGTTAGAGATGCCCGGGAACAAAAGCCCCCTAGAAGAAGATGATGAGAGCGAAACAGAGGACAGCCTGATAAACAGATTATTGACAGATAGGCCACCCCCGTATAACAGAGCAGGGGGAGATGTCGAGCATAGTGAAAAGGAGGGGGCAATGCAGGAGAGCATGGACCGCTTCCCAGCTCCGATTGGGATCCCGCTGCAAAGAAAGAACTGTCCCAGCCTAGTCAGGTGCAGCAGGTAGTCGGGAGGTTTGTGGTACAAAGGGCGCCGGAAACGGAGTGTGCCACATCCTACGCATTGCCAGATGCACTACAGGTACCTGTTACCATAGGTCCTATAGTATCGATATATGACCCAGAAAGGGCCAGAGGGGAGGAACGGGTACGGAGGGACAGAGAAAGAGCAGAGATGGCAAGGAGGAACGATACGATTAACTCCCCAAGTCAGTTGCCGATACCAAGAGAGTGGAGCACCCCAGTACACACGGCAGGGGATCCGGGGGACCATAGATGGCCAGTGGATATGAGGGGATCAGGACGGAAATCCTTTCAGGAGTTAAACGAGTATATGAAGAAGTGGGATGAGGCAGTAGAGGCTCACAAGAGCATCATAGCTGCGGAAGCTGGAAGAGAAAGTCAGGATAGCAGAGCCCGGACTCACTGCGGGGCTGAGGAGAGCAGTCCGGAGTGGGACGGGAGGGAGAAGGATAGTAGGGGAGTCACCCATTGGGCCCGGAGTGGAGGTAGATCAGACCTGGAAAACGGGGGCCCCGAGAGCGGGGGGGTGTCTCGCCCAATATACAGTGAAGAAGACAGGAGGACACGGGAGTACAGAGACAGCTTTAAGTGTATCCACTGTGTGCCCGGCAACAGAGAACAGAATGGGAGTTGCGAGGGGCCGCGCCACAGTCCCTGTGATGACGGACATGAGCGCAGTCCAGGGAATATGGGGAACCAAGAAGGGTCATATCAGATACTGAGTGATACTAGACCGAGGGAGAATAGCAGAGAGTCCTACTGTGAAAGGAGAGAAGAGAGAGAGAATGGACAAAGTAAGATTGGGGGTAACAGGCCCGTGTTCCATCACCTTCCAAGACCGGATGGCCGAGCATGGGACCTGGAGAGATGGGAGCATGGGAGAACACTCCTTAACTCTCCCGAACCCAAACGTAGGGCTCGGAGTTGGGATGGGAGAGAAACCTGTGAGCCTCCGTCGAAAGAGATATTGCGAGCTGAGATAAAAGCCAAGAGACTCGATGTCGCCAGCTTAAGGTCAGACCTGGATGACATGGTAGATGGTACCCTGCCTTTAGAAAGAATGGAAATGTATGAGCAGGATGAAATACTGTTCATGGCAAAAGACATCACTCGAAAAGCGAGAACGATCCATGAGAAGTTAGTCGAACTAGCAGGCAAATATATGGTGGACCTGTCAAGGACCAAAGCATTACAGGGTAACCACAGGCTACATTATTCAGATCGAGACCTAGATGAGAGAAGGACAATAGGATTGAAAACGCACATAAGGGAACTGATTACGGGAATAAGGACCTGGAGGGCACTAGATAAGTGGGAAGAGAGGTGGTCCAAGAAAGGGACCGTCAGGAGAAGCACGCTTGGTATGACATCAGGAGGACTGCAGAAAATAGAGGCATACCCTTTGCGTGAAGTTGCAAATGGGAACTATGTGCACGTGCCATGGAGTAGGGGAGATTTAGCTGCTTTTACCACTTCCTTCCCCAAATTGCGGGAAAACCCAGTGGAGTGGTACAAGCAAGTTGAGAGATTCGTAAAAATCTCAAAGGTCCTCTGGATAGATCTGAACACGCTGTTTGACATCGTAGTGCCAGGAGATTTGTGGACAGCATGCAAGGTTAGCGCTGAGTGGCCCACAACAGAGCCAGAGAGAGATGCTAAGACTAATGGGCCGTCCGAGACTGTGATGGCGAAATACGAGAGAGTGATGACATGGCTGAAAGAGAAAGTGCCAATGCAAGACATAGATTGGGTCAAAATAGATCGAACTAGACAGGAACCCAAAGAGACAGTTCACGAATACTATGAGAGATTGCTGAAAGCGTTTAAACAGTATAGCGGTCTGGACGTAATGGATCCAAAAGACATAGGGCAATTTGTGTCCAAGTTCGTCCTGGGCCTGAGACCGGATATTAGTTTAATGATTCAGCAACACCTGATTTGTTGGCAAAACAAACCCTTAGATGAGATCCTGAGATATGCCAGATATTGCTGTGATGAGATAGACTCCAAGGCAAAGAAGCTAAAAGAGAAACTGATGGTGGTACAGATGCAGGCAGCCGGAAAGGGGGGACAGCAGCAACAGCCGCAAGGAACAGGAACTGGGGGAAAGAAGCAGTATAGCCAGAACAAGGGCAATGAGGAGAACTCCACCTTTAGACCCCGAATAGACATAGCTGCCTTGAAGAAAACGACTCGGTGCCATCAGTGTAACGAGGTGGGGCATTGGAAACGCGAGTGTCCCTACAATGTCGAGATAGGGGAACAGGAGGTAGAGGAGGAAGAGGTCCAGAGTGCGCCTACGAGAGGGGTAACGCAGTACCAGGGAAAGGTGCTCAAAGGGGGGGGGCCTCCTCCCCGCTCCCAGTTCCCCCAGCCACCCAGAGTAGGGACTATGGGTAAGACATATAGACAGATGCCCCTGTTTGTAGGAGGAGAGGAGTGCTATTATGTGGACCCACTAACTGGGCAGAGAGTGGAAAGGGAGGACTGCACCCTCGGGGCAGCCTTGGAGGTGGACCAAAGGGGACCCTATGTTGAGGCCGAAGTGGCAGGGTGCCCCACGACATTCCTAGTGGACACAGGAGCCACTAGATCCACGATCAGATCAGCCGCAGTCCCAGGCCTGCCCATGTCTGGAGAGACCATACAAGTGGTAGGGGTCGCTAATAGGAGAATGACCAGCCCACTGACTGAACCCGTGCAGGTGAAAATAGGGAAGTACAGTGATGAGCACCAGTTTGTGGTTTGCGATTCTAGCCCTGTATGTCTGCTAGGAAGAGACCTTTTGTGCAAGTTAAATTGTACCATATACTGCACACCACAAGGAGTGGAGGTATTGACTAATGACGATGATGCTGACTTCAAAGTT
Source organism: Lissotriton vulgaris (assembly GCF_964263255.1). Lineage (NCBI taxonomy): Eukaryota > Metazoa > Chordata > Amphibia > Caudata > Salamandridae > Lissotriton > Lissotriton vulgaris. The sequence continues at coordinate 1,864,411,937 of NC_141693.1, read as the reverse complement.
GCAAATTCCAGAATATGTGTGGAGCTGTATCCCACTCTGACAGTAGATGAGCTTCCCTGGGATCTGAGAGAGACCGTAGCACCAGAAGTGTGGGATTTCACTGGGGAAGAGATTGGATTGGTCAAGGGGGTGGACCCAGTGAAAATTGTAGTGAAACCGCATGCTGAGTTCCCAAGAACACCCCAGTATAAATTGACTCCAGAAACGATTGCAGGCATAAAGCCTGTGATCGAGTCCATGATTAAGCAGGGAATATTGAAAGAAATCGTGGGTAGTCCATGTAACTCCCCGATTATGGGTTTGCAGAAACCAAATGGGAAATTCCGGATAGTGCAGGACCTCCGAAAGATTAATAACATAGTCGTTTCATGTTGTCCAGTGGTACCGAATCCATCGGTGATACTGTTTCAGATACCGTTCCAAGCAGAATGGTTCACTGTGATTGATCTTTGCCAGGCCTTCTTTTCGATCCCGTTTGGACGAAGAGAGCCATTTTCTTTTCGCATTTAAGCTGGAAGGTCGCGTCCTATCATGGTGTCGTATTCCTCAGGGGTATACAGAAAGCCCATCGATCTTTAACCAGCTTCTGAAGAAAAATCTTGAAAGTCTAGTGCTGCCCCAGAGGTCAGTTCTGGTCCAGTACATAGACGACCTCCTTGTGGCGTCAGAAACAGAAGAAGCTTGCAGGGAGGACTCCATTGCTTTGTTAAATCACCTAGCTGAAAATGGGCACAAGGTGTCCCCGGGGAAGTTACAGTACTGCCTGACAGAAGTGCAGTACTTGGGACACAGAATTGAGAAAGGCAAACGAAAAGTGTCACCAGACAGGATAGAGGCTATCATGAAGATGAATGCGCCTAAAACACAGAGAGAAGTCAGGATGTTCCTAGGGATGGTGGGGTATTGCCGACAGTGGATCGCGAACTTTTCACTGAAAGCAAAACCCTTGCAGAAACTGACGCACAAGGAGGTGAGCGATCCGGTACCATGGGACAAAGACTGTTTGATGGCGTTCCTACAGCTGCGAGAGGACCTGTGTCGTGTTCCGGCTTTGGGAATGCCTGATTACGATAAACCATTCTTGCTTTATTGTTGTGAGAGAGAGGGTTGCGCGCTGTCTGTGTTAGTCCAAATTCATGGGAATGCCCGTAGACCAGTCGCTTATTTCTCGGCTACTTTAGACCCAGTAGCCGCAGCGTTGCCCGGATGTCTCAAATCCGTTGCTGCAACAGGTGTCAGCATCGAGAGGTGTGAGAATATTGTCATGGGGCATCCGTTAGAGGTGCATGTGCCCCATTCTGTTGAACTGTTAATGACCAGGACCAAAACACAGCATCTGACCAACAGTAGGCTCACGCGCTATGAGCAAGTTATTCTTGCTGCAGAGAACGTGACCCTCAGGAGATGCTCTGTTTTGAATCCTGCTACCTTGATGCCACTCCCAAATGATATCGATGATGATGATGAATGTACAGACCATGACTGCCTCGATGTGACTGAACTATGCACCAAACCAAGACCCGACATCGTAGATGAGCCACTGACTGACCCAGACGAAATTTTCTTTGTCGATGGCTCATGTGTAAGAGACGAAGTTGGGCAGTTGAGAGCAGCTTACGCTGTTTGTACAATTACTGGAGTTGTGGAAGCCGGATGCCTGGAAGGAGTACACTCCGCTCAGGTAGCCGAGATTATTGCCCTAACGCGTGCTTGCCTGGCAAGCAATCAAATTCGAGTCACCATATACACCGTCAGCCAATATGGTTACGGGGTAGTTCATGATTACGGGCAGTTGTGGTCTCAAAGAGGTTTCATGACCTCTTCAGGCTCTCCCATTCGCAATGGAGAGTTTGTGCGCTTGTTGTTAGAAGCGTTGCAATGTCCAGCAGGTATCGCGGTTGTGAAGTGCACCGCCCATACCAGAAACATGGACTTCGTGTCACAAGGCAATAGATATGCCGACGAAGTCGCGCGGTATTGCGCGGAACAAGGGTACTCTTTCACAGAGGTGGAAGTGGGTGGAATAAATGTAAGAACTGAATTAGCTATGATACTAGAAACTGTTGACTCTTGGGACGAACTAAAGTGCATGCAAGAAAATGCTCCTGATTTTGAAAAGCAAACATGGGAAAAGGCAGGATGTGTAGTGGGTGAGGCCCATTTCTGGGTCTCAGCAGATGGCAGAGCAGTGTTACCCAATGAGATGGTGAGCCCAATGGCTAGACAAATACATGGTCCCGTACATCTAGGAAGAGACGCTATGCTGAGAGTATTTAGGCAGACCTGGAACAATCCTAAATTTAGAGTAGCAGCCGAAGCAGTGTGCCAGCGTTGTGTGACCTGTCAGCAGTTGAATGTAGGGAAAAAGACACCAGTTGCACTGAGCCACATAGGGAGGTCAGGGGGTCCATTCAACCGCATGCAGTTGGATTTTATCGAACTACCAAGGTGTAACCGCCTCCGTTATGTTCTGGTGGTTGTTTGCGTATTCTCCAGATGGGTTGAGGCATACCCTACACGTAGGTGTGACACCCTCACAGTAGCCAAGTTACTGCTTAGGGAGCTCATTCCGCGCTTCGGGGTACCGGCCTCTTTGGAATCAGATAGGGGAACGCATTTCAACAGCGAGCTTGTGAAGATGATTTGTGCGGCTTTGAACATAGATCAGAAATTGCATTGCAGTTACCGACCAGAAGCCTCAGGAATTGTGGAGCAGATCAATAGCACGATTAAAGCCAGAATTGCAAAAGTGTGTTCATCAACGTCCTTGAGTTGGCCTGACGCTCTGCCATTGGTCCTTATGAGCCTCCGTAGTACCCCAGACAGAAGAACGGGGCTGTCACCTCATGAGGTGTTGATGGGGAGAGCAATGAGGTTGCCATCTGTCCCAACTGCCGCACTGTTGAATATCACAGATGATATGATCCTGGACTATTGTAAGGGGCTGTCTGACGCCATTCATTCTGTGTCCCTTCAGGTGCAGGCTGCCGAGGTTCCATCGTGCCAGGACCTGTGTCACGACCTGTGTCCTGGAGACTGGGTGCTTGTACGAAAGCACGTGAGAAGAAGCTGCCTGGATGTTCGTTGGCGTGGGCCCTTCCAGATCATCCTGATCACGAACACTGCTGTGAAGGTGGGAGTCCTGCCCAATTGGATCCACGCGTCGCATACGCGGAGGGTTCCAGCACCTCTGGAAGAAACAGCTCCTCTCTCGGATAGACGTCCAGCTGCGGACCGAGAAGCCATAGAGGGGGCCAGCCAAGCTGTAGAGGTGCCAGAAGAAGCAGGGAACGAGTCTGACCAAGCTGAAGACGGTCAGTACAACAGCGAAACAGACGACGCTACAGAAGGAGAAAGTAGCTGGGAATACGAGTCAGACACTGACCAGTCTGATAGAGGGTGCGAACAGACCAGAAGGAGAAGGAGTAGAAGGGTACGTGGAGAAGCTAATTGGCCGCAAAGAAGGAGCTCCAGCCTGAGGTCAACTCCAGAGAGAACCCTTCCTCCGATATCAGAGGACTCAGACCCGGAAGAGGGTGCTCAGGGCGCTGAAGCACCAGACCTGAGAAGGTCAAGAAGAGCGCGTGTGCCTAGCCGAAGATACTCCACCCCTGAGTGGACATATCTGGCGACAAATGTCTTTGGAACAGGAGACAGGGAGGATACGAGCGGTGGTGGTGTCCAGCTCTGAGCCCATCATCACAGTGGAAGTACAACTGTTGGTACCCGGAGTCGAAGCAGAAGGGTCAGTAACTTTCATACTCCCCAGCCCTCCCCGCCTCAGCAAGTTAAAGCACATGTTTTTCACAGAATTGCAATTCCCCGACTTTGGTACCAAGATAACAAGCCATGAAGAGCACATTCTTTGTTTGGAAATATTGAACTATGCTGTCAAAGCTGCAGGCACAAGCCTGATTGTAGATGCTTAGAGACTTTGTAAATGAATCAAGAAAAAGAAGATTACCTAGCGCCCAGGAAGCAGAGAATCTTAGGGACCTTCCTTTGAGTTGACGGAGAAGGGCTAGGGTTGTCTGTATTGAACTGTTAAAGGACTTTTTGCGAAGAAGGTTGTCAGCTTCCAGTTGTACGGTTCTAAGGACAAAAGGAGTAAAAGAGACTGTAAAGGAACGAAAAGAAAAGAACTTTGTGCTGAGATACGAGAGAGCCATACTGTCTGACGAAATGGAAGCCGGCACCCCGAACCGCAGAGCCAAGTGTATAATAGGCACACTAATAGTAGGAGTGATAATTTTAATAGTTTTAGTAGTCACTGTTTCCTATATAAAGGGACATGAGGAAGAGGCAAAGGTAACCGATGTGAAATCTGTAGTGACACCTAAACCAACCGTTGCTGGTGAGAAAGGGGAAAACATTCAAGAGAAAGCGTTATTAGCTGCAGAAGCTCGCAGGTTACACGTAGATGAGTCCCAAGGCGACTTTAGGTCGAATGCTTATGCTAAACTTTTATATGAATACGTAGATGCCATGGAGGTTAAGGACTGCTATGTCTGCATGCAGTTGCCAGCGTCTGTAGATGAAGGCATTCGATATCATCACCTCCCGCTGACATATGGCATTACATGTAGCTTATTGCTTAGTATATTTTATGGGAGAGATAGTTTCGAATACTATTTCTCCAATTATGACTCAGTGTTACCAGAGGTCCCAAATTATAAGCAAATGAACAAATGGAACTACTGGAAGAGTGAAGACAGATTGGCCAAGTTTTTCATTCCTTGGATTACCTTAGACACTTCACATGCCCGCAGAAACAATCTGACATGCAAGGTGTCAGAAGTCGAGAAGAAGTTCATAGGGCAGGTGGATGATCGATACAGGAGACAAAAGATTTTGAAAAAATCAGGACAATGGAAAACAGATTGGACCGAGGAGGAGAAGGCACACAAGAGAAAGGGTAGTAGTGGTCCAATAGCCTTAGATAGAACGCAGAGAGGAAAGCTATGTCTTCACCGAGCCAAAACGTATTATGAAAATGTATACGTGGGAGAAGTTAGCTGTGAACATGCTTTCAATCTAGAATATTATACTAAGGATTTCCTAAAGGGAATGCAAGTGATTCCAAATGTGTATTTTGTATGTGGAAGAAATGCCTACGTGAGACTACCTGACAACTGGTATGGATCATGTTACTTGGCAATTATCTTCCCCAAAATATATCATGCCCAAGACTTAGAGATCATCGAGGGCAAGACATCATCGAGAGGAAGGAGAGATATAGGAGATGCAGAAATGGTTGGAGATGTATTTGGAGCTGTGTTCCCTCTTTTGGGACTAATCCTTAATGATGTCAAAATTAGACGACTGGCAACAGTCGTAGACAGGTTGTCTGCCAGCACTGCTCAGTCCTTAATGCTGGTAGAAGGAGAGATGCAATCGATAAGGGCCATGGTTCTCCAGAACCGTCTTGCATTAGACGTCCTGCTAGCAAAGGAGGGCGGAGTCTGTAAGGCTTTGAAGGTCCAGGAATGTTGCACTTACATTCCAGACAATTCAAAACCCCTTGAGAAAGTTATTATGAACATAACTGATATTCACAAGGAGATCGAAGATCTAAGTAGAGAAAATGTTTGGGAAAAGGTGGGCCATGGAATGAGTGAAGCTGGAGGTTGGCTCACCACATTAGGCAAAAGCTTTGTGTGGTATATACTGAAACCTATCATCATAATATTGATCTGTGGGATCGTGTTGTGGGGATTGGTGAGGGTATTCAAATGGTACAGAGCAAGGAGGTCAGAGAGAGCCCAGAGAGAACAGCTGCAGAGATTAGCTGCCATACAAGATAATCAGTACAGAAGTCTGAGGGCTCTGGAAACGCAGAAACGAGGTACTCTAGCAATCACTGCAGTTTAAGTGTTAGTGATGACCCCGAGAGGTCATCAAAGGGGGGAACTGAGAGAGCGCAAACTGACCTAAATGTATAAGTACATCACACTTACACGTAGTAAGCACAAGTCATGAAGAGAAATGCCATGAGTGCTGATAGTACATGCATCTATATTCTGAAATGTGCAGTTAACTTAGCGATTTAAGTAGAAGTGGAACTAATGCAGAAATGTGTGAAATTATATAACTTTATTAGACGTGATTAATCCTGAATCCATGTCGTGTAGCTGCTAAATTGTAGGATGGCATGCGGTTAAACGTAGAACGTGGTAGGCCTCAGGGCCAGAGCTGGAAGGGATGGGAAAGGTGTTTCCTTTCACGACATGGATTGCACTAATGTCTTTTAGTAATAGCGTTAATGGGCCATAATTTATAGATGTGTTTACCGAATAATAGAATAGAGTATTAACATGCTATTAATTAATGAAGGATTTGAATGGTATAATCATTATGAGAAATGCTGTAGGCCTGAAATGTTTATAGACATTGATTTACACGTATTGGTCTGGGCCGAGAAATGTTGCAAACTTTTGTTGGAAGTCTATGAGAATTGGGATCTTGGCTGCAGATGTCTGTCTGCAAGAGAAAGGGGGGGATCCAATTATAAATGAAATGAATAGAGGTTTGTTCAGGAGACGGCCCAGACACGGAGGAGGGTTCCGGAATGTTTTAAGGGGTATCAGCGGGCCGGAGAAGAGTCTGAGAAGCAAGGTCAACTCTAACGCACGAGGCCTCACCATGGAAAAAGCCAGAAGCTACACCACGTGAGGGGCGTCTCACGAGGGGCGTCTCAATGCTGTTGTATGTTTTGTATTAGGGACAGCACCCCTGGGTGGTGTTAGAGCAGATGCCTGAGGACCCTTTAGAGAGCGGATGGGTAGGCAGAGAGGGGTCATGACTGGAGAACTATAGGTTTCCATCAAGAGACTAAGAGTGGGTGACTCCCCTAGGGGGTCATTCACCGCTGACACCTTTTGATAGGTTGAGACTTTGTTAAGTAGGGATACCATCCAGAGCAGGGTAGGGACAGCCTAACCTGAATTTTCCCTCCAGCCTTAAATGACGGAGATATCTCAATACGTGTCAATGCTTATAGCTTTATTATTCTTAGAACTCGTACTCGTAGTCTTCTTTGCTCGTCTGAGGGTTTTCAGAGAGCACATGTATGTAGTTGGGCCTGTGTATCTTGTGAATCTCATTCTGAGATGCCTGTACTTGCAGCTTATTCTAACTATATAATAAACCTTTGAAAGCTAGAAGTTGTTTGTGATCTTTCAGAGCGGAGTCCTTTATTGGGTGAACTAACTTGGTAGGAGATGCACTTTCTTCCCTCAATGACAGGCAACAAAGGTTCAGTCGACCAGAACGGGGTTTTAGATCAATAGTGATAAGGTATCGATCAAAATCTCGCCCTTCCATATGGTTGTTGTTACTATATCAAATTGCCCATTCTCCATTGTTGTTTTAGTTTGTTTGCATAGTTCCCGAATAGCACTACCTTCCACTTTCCTGCGTTGCTCTTAAATCATTTTTGTTGTTATAGGTGCTTAATGCATCCAGTGTTCTTTGCATCACTGTTTTGGTGTCATCCAGTAGCACCATGTCATCTGTGTACTGCATTAAAAACAGTCTAGTTGACCCAATTTTAGGGGTAACAGATTGCTTTAGATATTGTTTTGCAGAGGTCCACAGTGTATAGATTAAAAAGCAAAGGCGCCAATACAAAGCTTTGTTTTAACCCTCAGTCTGTATAGATCTTTTTAATTGCTGATTTCATAGATAGTTTTACCCATACCCAAGTTCCGGTGTAAAGGGAAATGATCGCTTTCAGCAGCATCACCGGAATCCCTTAGTTTTGTAATTTCCGTCACAGTAGGCTCTGATTAACGCCATCAAATGCCACAGAATAGTCCACAAATCATGCTCAAAATGGGGGCTGCTTTTTCTGAGTGGACTATTCTACCAGATAAGCCAGAGCTAAGATGTTGTCAAGTGTTGACGCTCTTGGCCTGAAGCTGGATTGATAGGCTGGTAAGATTTCATTGTCACTGGCCCAATCTTGCAGGTCTTGCATATCCTTTTGCCTCAATATCCAAAAGGACTATCAACCTATAATTCGTTGGATCTCCGGTATCTCCCTTTTTGTGAATAGGTTGAAGCAAAGAGTGTTTTCAGGCTTACGGAATCGTTGAATTAGCCAAGCAATACTGATAGAGCGGCGTGAGTATGGTTCCCCAGAAGTCACAGTCTTCTTTGACGAGATGTCCCGATAAGCTGTTAGGTCCCGGAGCCCCATCCTTTCTGACTTTTTTTAGTATTGTTATCACATGATTCCCTACATCAGAAAATTTGGTTGTTTCTTTAGTGGTTGAGTGTTGGGCAGACTGGTGCTGCTGGAGAGACGTTGATGATACAATAGAGTCTGATTTAGTGCACTGCAATACAGTGTAGTCACATGGGTGGTCCATGTGTGACTGGCGACAACCTATTAATATATGACCAAAATTCCGCCTGTCTGCTTGGAGTCATTGAGCTGAAAATATACAGCCATTGAGAATCTTGCTTTTGCCTTTTAAAGTCCCAAATATTTTTCCTCTGTATTTTCAATTGCTAACAGTTGGTTTTGAAATGTTTGTCGTTTCCCTCTCGCATGTGAATGCGGCTGGCTTGTCTCAAGGCCCGCTTGCTTTGTTCCACTTTTTCGCACCTGGGTTGGAATTGGCAGCATACCCTTTCTCCGGTAGCTTGATGTTGTTTTGTTTTATTACCTAACAAAAGGTGATACACCTCCGGCGCCAATTTAGTCCAATTCTCAGAAACATTACCTACTGTGAAATCTTAAGCGAGTGTGGACCAATTACTTTTCCAGTTTAATAGACCGGATGTATCTATTTTGTTCCATTTTAATCTTCTCAGAAGTGCATATATTTCCTCCCTATTGGACTGACCTAAAAGGGAGATGTGCGGAAGACTTGTCATTTATAATGTGATCGCTGGTCTGCAATGCGGGCTTTCGGAATTCTGTCACTTGTTCATACAGGTGATTGCACATGAAGTTATAGTCAATCAAAGATTTTCTTTTCCCCTGTAGGTCTTTATTCATGGCTGAGTTGGAAGATTGTGGCGCTTGCATTGGCTTTAATCTGTAAGTATTTAGAAATGTATTCATTAGCGTTCCAGCGCGGTCCTTAGGCAATGATGCATCTGTTGCTGTTACCAGGTTTTGGGTGTTGAAATCCTCAGTCATTATAATTCCACAGTTCGGCTGACTGCTTAACAACTCTTCAGGTATAAAGAAGCAAGTTGGATGGTGGAACCTTTCTTTAAGAAGCACCTGACCACAATAGCCCAATAAATCTTTTCCCTCTAAATCTACACGAGGGAGTAGCGTGCACACTGACAACCACCCACCATCACAATGGCAGTTCTATATAGAACTTCAGGATACAAACGTAATTTTAAGCAAAGGTGCACCACAACAAGGGGATGTGAAAATTAAGGTCTTCTAATTAACACACAAGATATATTCCAAAGAAATTAATCATATGAAATCGGACAATTGTTTTCTCAAATAAGATTTTTCTTTATTCATTCCAAATGTTAAAGGAAACAGCCGACGCGTTTCGTCCCTACGGGGACTTCTTCAGGGCAAGATAAGTAGTGGAAGCTCCTTAAGCGCAACGATGGTATGTTGGAGAAGTCCAATAGCGACTTCTATGGCCAAAACGTCTGTGGTCGCTGGAACACTTGTTCGAAAACGTCAAGAGTTTCGTGTAATTCGATAAATAGCAAAGTATTCTGATACTATTCGATGGGGGACCTACGGTTCCTGGAACTAGCATTCATATGTAGTTTGAGAGAAAAGGGATGTGTATTAAATGATAAAATATCCCATGAGATCAATATTTTCAAGGATTGTAGTGAGTCAAAGGATGTGCTTGGCCATATGTTCAGCGGCTTAAAGCAACATGACCCCTTTCTTGCCGTATAGACGGGAAGGGGACGACACACGACTACGGACGATTCGGGAACAACGTTGGTTTGACGGATTTGCAGCTGGATTCGAATGAGTATAGATCACTATACATGATACCACAAATTAAATTAAGCAAGAAAGGGGTCATGTTGCTTTAAGCCGCTGAACATATGGCCAAGCACATCCTTTGACTCACTGCAATCCTTGAAAATATTGATCTCATGGGATATTTTATCATTTAATACACATCCCTTTTCTCTCAAACTACATATGAATGCTAGTTCCAGGAACCGTAGGTCCCCCATCGAATAGTATCAGAATACTTTGCTATTTATCGAATTACACGAAACTCTTGACGTTTTCGAACAAGTGTTCCAGCGACCACAGACGTTTTGGCCATAGAAGTCGCTATTGGACTTCTCCAACATACCATCGTTGCGCTTAAGGAGCTTCCACTACTTATCTTGCCCTGAAGAAGTCCCCGTAGGGACGAAACGCGTCGGCTGTTTCCTTTAACATTTGGAATGAATAAAGAAAAATCTTATTTGAGAAAACAATTGTCCGATTTCATATGATTAATTTCTTTGGAATATATCTTGTGTGTTAATTAGAAGACCTTAATTTTCACATCCCCTTGTTGTGGTGCACCTTTGCTTAAAATTACGTTCAACTCTTCAGGTATATCCACTAGGGCCCTCATCTCACAGTAACTAGGTGATTCCTTTCATTTAAAGTAGACATTCAGAAGTAGAATTGTTAATGGGCAACCATTCAATTTCAGGGTCTGCAAATTAATGGCTTGGACTATATCCGTGTTTAATAAGAGTTTTACTTTTATATTGCTACTGATTCGTATATATGTGGATAAACCCCCAGATGGCCTTCCAAATATGTTATACTTTTTTGCTGGCTGCATGAATTCCGTGAAACCTGGTAAGACCACTGGAGCAAGCAACCAAGTTTCTTGGGCCCTCATTGTTGGGAACCCTCGCAGCATTTGTTGACCAGAGCGCCATTTGGTGTTTATTTTCGGCCCAGACCCTCCCTGCACCTCGCTCCCGCCTCCCACCCGCCCCTCCCACCCACAGAGTCACAGGCTGCGCTCGCCCTCGAGGAGAGCTGTGACCGCCCTGCTGCCTCCAGAAGCGGATCGCTCCCCCTGCTCCTCCCGTGGTATCGTACCTGCTTGCTGCATACTGCCTCGCTATCAATTACATTTGCTCACCTAACTACGCCGCGCTCTGCACAGCGGCTGTGCCTTGCTAACCATTTTAATTTAATTACAATTGTGGTGTTCTCCGTAATTTTGCCTGCACAGCGCTTAGCAGCCTGAATCTCGTATAGCGCTTTCCTTTGCTGTCCTGCACTATTCTTGCCCTCATAGCGCTCCAGTGTCAGTATTGCCCTCATTGTTGGGAACCCTCGCAGCATTTGTTGACCAGAGCGCCATTTGGTGTTTATTTTCGGCCCAGACCCTCCCTGCACCTCGCTCCCGCCTCCCACCCGCCCCTCCCACCCACAGAGTCACAGGCTGCGCTCGCCCTCGAGGAGAGCTGTGACCGCCCTGCTGCCTCCAGAAGCGGATCGCTCCCCCTGCTCCTCCCGTGGTATCGTACCTGCTTGCTGCATACTGCCTCGCTATCAATTACATTTGCTCACCTAACTACGCCGCGCTCTGCACAGCGGCTGTGCCTTGCTAACCATTTTAATTTAATTACAATTGTGGTGTTCTCCGTAATTTTGCCTGCACAGCGCTTAGCAGCCTGAATCTCGTATAGCGCTTTCCTTTGCTGTCCTGCACTATTCTTGCCCTCATAGCGCTCCAGTGTCAGTATTGCCCTCATTGTTGGGAACCCTCGCAGCATTTGTTGACCAGAGCGCCATTTGGTGTTTATTTTCGGCCCAGACCCTCCCTGCACCTCGCTCCCGCCTCCCACCCGCCCCTCCCACCCACAGAGTCACAGGCTGCGCTCGCCCTCGAGGAGAGCTGTGACCGCCCTGCTGCCTCCAGAAGCGGATCGCTCCCCCTGCTCCTCCCGTGGTATCGTACCTGCTTGCTGCATACTGCCTCGCTATCAATTACATTTGCTCACCTAACTACGCCGCGCTCTGCACAGCGGCTGTGCCTTGCTAACCATTTTAATTTAATTACAATTGTGGTGTTCTCCGTAATTTTGCCTGCACAGCGCTTAGCAGCCTGAATCTCGTATAGCGCTTTCCTTTGCTGTCCTGCACTATTCTTGCCCTCATAGCGCTCCAGTGTCAGTATTGCCCTCATTGTTGGGAACCCTCGCAGCATTTGTTGACCAGAGCGCCATTTGGTGTTTATTTTCGGCCCAGACCCTCCCTGCACCTCGCTCCCGCCTCCCACCCGCCCCTCCCACGCTCCGCCCCCTCCACTATCCATTTATGGACAGATGGTCCCACGCGCAGCGTCCACGCGCTTCGGACACGCCGAAGGTGCGCCAAAGGTAAGCCCGTCTACGCCCGTCCGCGCCTGGACCGCACCCAGCGCCAGACCCTCTGCCCCTCTCGCTCCCCAGCCCTCCCGCATTAGCTATGATGCCGCCACCCTCCTAGCCCTCAACCCCGGTCGCGCCCCCTACTGCGTCCAAGCAGCTCCTGGACGCACCCATGGACCATTCTCCTGCCTCTCCTGCAAATATAGCAGCACCGACATCTACACCGCTACAACCACTCCACAGACTCCCGACCCCAACCACCTAGAATGCATCCTTCTCAACACCCGCTCGGTCCACAGGCACGCCATTGACCTTTGGAACCTACTAGACACCATCTCTCCTGACGTCGCCTTCCTAACGGAAACATGGATGAACACTTCCTCCGCCCCTGACATCGCCATCGCTATCCCTGATGACTATAAGATCACACGCAAGGACCGCACCGACCATACAGGAGGCGGAATCGCTATCGTCCATAAGAAATCAATCCGCATCTCAACCTGCTCTGACGCCAACCTCGCTAACTCCGAACACCTTCACTTCCAGATCCACACCGACCCCAAAACCACACTCAGAGGCACCCTCCTCTACAGACCACCAGGACCCCGCGCAAAATTCAGTGAAGACATCACGGACTTCATCACCCCACAGGCGCTCCCCTCCAAAGACTACATCCTTCTGGGAGACCTCAACTTCCACCTTGAAAAGATCAACGACCGCAACACCGCCACCCTCCTGGACAACCTCGCCAACCTTGGACTTAAACAACTGGTCACTTCCCCCACCCACATCGCAGGTCACACACTCGACCCCATCTTCACCTCCAGCAACCATGTCTCCTTCAGCCACACTACGGATCTCCTCTGGACTGACCACAGCTGCGTTCACTTCACCTACAACAAGCCGAAACCCATCAACCACCTCCAACCAACTCTACAAAGAAACTGGAACAAAATCACCACGGAGCAGATCTCCACATCGCTCCTTCAAACCTCCCCAGCCCTCTCCTCGAACGCCAACGAAGCCGCCTCCAACCTCACCTTTTGGTTATCCAACACCGCCGACACCTTAGCACCACTGAAAAAACGTCAACACAAACTTGGCATCAAGAAGGCCTCATGGTTCAACGATGACCTCAAGAAGTCCAAGAAACTGTGCCGCTCCCTTGAAAAGGCCTGGAAAAAAGACCCATCCACCAGCAACAAGGACGCCTTCAAAAGCGCCATCCGTACTCACCACCAACTGATCCGAAAAGCCAAGAAAACAGCATTCAAGGATCGACTTGACAACAACGCCCACAACAGCAAGGAACTTTTCAACATCGTCAAGGAATTTTCCAACCCCTCGGCCAATTCCAACGACATCACCCCCTCTCAAACCCTCTGCGATTCCCTAGCCTCTTTTTTCCACAACAAGATTGCTGACATCCACAACAGCTTTGACAACCAACCCGGAAGCCAACCCACCCTACCATCAGCTGACCATCTTCCCCCCGTTAACACCCTTAACGCCTGGAACCCAATCTCCACTGAGGACACCATCCGCCTGATGAATTCCATCCACTCTGGATCCCCCACAGACCCATGCCCTCACCACATCTTCAACAAAGCAGACTCCGTCATAGCTCCGCACCTCCGAGATGTCATCAACTGCTCCTTCAACTCCGCTACCTTCCCAGAAGACTGGAAACACGCTGAACTCACCGCCCTTCTGAAAAAACCAACAGCAGACCCCACCGAACTCAAAAACTACCGCCCCATCTCGCTTCTTCCATTCCCGGCCAAAGTCATCGAGAAAGCTGTCAACAACCAGCTCGCCGCCTTCCTCGAAGCCAACAAATCACTCGACCCCTCACAATCTGGCTTCCGAGCCAAACACAGCACTGAGACCGCCCTCATCGCAGCAACAGACGACATTCGAACTCTACTGGACAATGGAGACACAGTCGCCCTCATCCTCCTCGACCTCTCTGCAGCCTTCGACACAGTCTGCCACAGCACCCTTTTACAACGCCTCAGCAACATCGGAATACAAGGAAAAGCACTCGAATGGATTACCTCGTTCCTCACCGGAAGAACTCAGAGAGTCCGCCTCCCACCATTCAAGTCCGAGGCCTCTGAAATCATCTGCGGCGTACCGCAAGGATCCTCACTCAGTCCCACCCTCTTCAACGTATACATGAGCCCCCTCGCGGCCATCGCCCGCCAACACAACCTCAACATCATCTCTTACGCGGATGACACTCAACTGATCCTATCTCTCACCAAGGACCCCAGCACCGCCAAAACCAACCTACACGAAGGAATGAAAGAAGTCGCCGAATGGATGAAACAAAGCCGTCTGAAACTGAACTCAGACAAAACAGAAGTCCTCATCTTAGGTAAATCCCCCTCTGCATGGGACGACTCCTGGTGGCCGGAAGCCCTCGGAAATGCACCCATCCCGACAGACCACGCACGGAACCTTGGCGTCATCCTGGATTCCTCACTCTCAATGAACAGACAAGTCAGCGCCGTATCCTCTTCCTGCTTTAACATCCTTCGCATGCTCAGAAAAACATTTCGCTGGATCCCCTCCGAAACAAGGAAAACAGTCACCCACGCTCTAGTCACGAGCTGACTGGACTACGGAAACACCCTCTACGCAGGTACCACCGCTAAACTCCAGAAGAAACTACAACGAATCCAAAACGCCTCAGCCAGGCTCATATTAGACATCCCACGCAACGAACACATCTCTGGTCACCTTAAAGACCTCCACTGGCTACCCGTCAATAAGAGGATTACTTTCCGACTGCTTACCCACGCACACAAATCACTCTATGACATCGGACCAGACTGCCTCAACTCTCGACTATCCTTCTACACCCCCTCCCGCCAACTTCGCTCTTCCAGCCAAGCCTTCGCCACTGTACCTCACATCAACAAGACCACCATGGGAGGCAGATCCTTCTCATACCTAGCTGCCAAAACATGGAACTCACTCCCCGCTTACCTTCGCCTCACCCAGAATCACCTAGCGTTCAGAAAGCAGCTTAAAACATGGATATTTGACAAATAATCCTCCTCCCCTTCCCAAGCGCCTTGAAACCCTCTGGGTATGTAGTGCGCTATACAAATGTTATGACTTGACTTGACTTGACTTGACTTGACTTGGATCCACCTCCTAGCATAAATGGGTATCTCTCCCCTTTTGGTGTATGTACCACGATCCCCCATTTCGTGAATTGATCTCTTTCTTTCATAATATTTTTGGACTATTGAGTTATTTTTCCATTTTAATATTGTTGACTCTCTTATTGTATTGTTACCCAAGGCCTTAAATTGTACTTGAATGAGGTCTTTGAGCGCAATAGAGGAAAGCTCTGAGATATGTCGGAGGATTTGTAAAATGTTAGACCTGTTTAATATATCTGAGCTTCCCCGTGATATATATTCGGGTGTGAAAAGGATGATGTTATTCTCCACTTCCCTTTGCCCTCGAGCCATTTGATTGGCAACAGGAGAATGTATTTCCAAGCTTTGAGCATTTGTTGTAGTTACTCTGGTGTCTTTGTGAACGGCCTTGGTGCCCCAAATCTCAGTATTGTCAAGTAGAGGGAAAGATCTCCTTTCTCTGTCCATAGCATGTGGCCGTGCATCCAGCTTTTGACTTTCTGAGTACTGTTCTGACGAGAGACTCCCTCTACTATTTGTAGTGGCGGTTCAGGCTCTTGATGGGACTGCTCATCCTTCTTGTTAGTCTGTCTGTCCTCACAGATCGAGTTTATAATTGATTTGGATGTTAGTTTATTATTTGGCTGGCCATTTCCTGGCCTAACACTCGGTCTATCCTTTTGAAAAATTGGATAGAGTTTCTGAGGCTCCGAACTGCTTTGTGTGAGGTCCTTCTTTACATGTGTTTTTTGACCCCGGATTCCATCTAATGCAGTCAGGCCAAGCCAGGGCCGGTTCTAGGATTTGCGAGGCCCTGGGCTAAAAGGGAATGTGCGAGGCCCCTCTAATGTAGATAAGTGGCCCCTTGCAAGGAGACCCTTCACAGACACTGTGGGAGGCCTATTGTCCAGCATTTTGTCGCCCCCACAGTTTTAACTTTGATCCCACAAGCATTTCTCACACCTTCAGTCCAATAGGTGTGAGAATTGCTTGTGGGCTAAAAGTTAAAACTATGGGGCGCTAAAATGATGGACAATGGGCCTCCCACAGTGCCTGTGACTGGGTCTCCTTTCAATTGAAGGGAGCGTCTCCCTCCCTTATGTATCCAGGTACCATCCCTGAGAGGCCAAGGGAAGGGGGCCCCTCCATTTCAAAGAAAGGTGACACCTTTCTTTGAAATGGATCGCCAGGGAACCGACAGGACACATCACCAGTGCGTGGCCCCATGCTGGTGCGAGGCCCTGGGCAGCTGCCCACGCTGCCCATGCCTAGCGCCGGCACTGGGCCCGGCTGTAATTCCTTTGCACGGCAGCGTTGTTCGATGTTTTTAGTTTGCTTTTTCAAACTTGTTTTGCTCTCATAGATAACGTTTTACAGGGTTCCATGGCGTTTTCCAGGTTGACTGTCCCATTGGTGTTGCTATGCAGGGTCCTACGAGGAATTCTACTGGTACTAGGTCTTGTTATAAGGACTTCACAAGGACCAAATTACGTAATACATCTTCAAGATTAACCCTTCTAATCACAAGGGGTCTCCAACCTTTCATGTAGTAAGAGCTACTTATGTTAAATGAAAATATTCCCAAGCCACTATTATTATTATTAGTGTTGTAATTGTGACCACAACAGACACATTTATATTAGTGGCCACCAAATGTAAAATTATGCTATGTTACCTGAAAATCCAGATTATGTGAACTAGTATGCCTGCCTGATTACCAGTGACCACCCTAGTAAATCAGACGGTTACCAGCAGTAATGTAAAAAAGGCTTTATCAATGTGGAATGCCTTTACTCGGGTAATATTTAACAGGCTTAGCTGCAATCCCCCTGGTACCAGGTATTTTTAGTACCAAGTCTCGCCTATGTTGCATGATTTGCCACTCAAATATCAGCTTTAAATATATATTGAAAATTCAACCATATTTATACAGTAGTCAGCTTCTGAGTTTTCCAAATGCACACATTTTGTACTCTAATACACACTTTTAAATGTTGGTATACATAGGTTAAATCAATAAAGTAAAAACTACTAATATAGTACACTGGGCTGTACACAGGAGAGTTACTTATAAATAATGGGGAGCTACCAGTAGCTCGTGAGCTACTTGTCGAAGAAGCATATCCTAGAATCTCTACCTCCCAACAGAGCGAAACAGATGTTGATGTCCTATTGCATCCCTTGGTCTAACATTAGCAACCCTTGTCTACAAGAAGGAGCCTTCTCTGATGCCTAAAAATAGGGCATATTTCTCCTTTACTGATGCTCCCAAGGACCTCAACAAGAACCAGTCAGTTTCTTGCCTCACATTTCTAGCTAGATTCCTGGAGAGCTGTATGAACACCCAACTAAAGCAATTTGTGAAAGTGAGCAATCTGCCAGATAAGTTCCAATCTGCCTTCAGAGATGGTTGGCGTATGGAGACTACTATCTTGCAAATTGCACATGATGCTCTCAGAATTATGGCCAATGAAGACTCCTGGCTGCTCATCCTTGTTTACCTCAGAGCGCCCTTTGATATTTACAACCATGAAACCTTGGTCCACACACAACTATATTGGCTTTGAGAGGAAAGTACTAGATAGGTTTAAGATGTATTTAGAGAACCGCTTACACGCAATCAAAGTGGAACTTTTTCTGCCTAACCCTTCAGCAATCTCCCATGGTGTCCCTTAAGATTCTGTTTTAGCCCTGGCCATGTTCAACCTCCCTCTACCTGGAATCACTGGATGACCTCATAAAGGACTCAGATATTTTCTATCCCCAATTTGCAGATGACACTCAGCTCTACTTGAAGGTCTCCTCTCCAGTTGACATCTCCCAACTGGCCTCTACTCTGGACAAAATTCACTCTTGGTTGACCTTGAACCATCTCATGTTCATTCCCCAGAAGACAGAGTTCATTCTCTTCTCACTGAATTCTTCATCTAGGCCAGTCCAAGAATGGTTATGTTATACCACCAACTGGGCTGATAATCTATCATCTTTAAAAATGCCATATCTCTTAGTTTCTCCCTAGAGAAAAGACTTAGTTTGCTCAACTATATCAGCATGGCTACAAATTAATGGTGATTATCAGCTTAAGCATCTCCAGGGCCCAAACCCTTCCTACCTGCTTCATGACTTGAAATTAGGGATCCAAGCCTTGGTCCAAAATTAGGCTGAACTATAGAAATGCCGTCCTACCTGGAACCCCCATGACGTATCTAGCTCTGATAAAGGCATTGCTATATGCTGCTCCTCACCTAACCTCAGGGACTTCCATGTCGGATCCGATCACTTCTAGCTTGTCTTATTTTACTTGGCTGCCTACTGAAGGAAATCCATTTTTAGGGTTGCCTGCCTAATTCACAACATCTCCCGTCCAATCAATCACACCACCTTGCTAAGAAACTGAAACCCTGTGATCATTCCTGGCAACTTTGCAGCACTGACTCACTACTACTTGAAATCCCAGCCTTCAGGAAAAAGCAGACCTTGAGTCCAGCGGCATCTCCTCTGTGATTGCATTGGAGCAGCGCCCACTGCTGGAGCCAGCAGGTGAAAACATCATGTAAAATAAAATGATAATAAATGAATTTGATTATCATTTTATTTTTCATGGCGGAGCCGGAGCCGAGTCTTGGGGAGGCGCCATCTTGTGATAGCGGTACAAATGGGGGTGGTGATGGACGGAGCATCTGAATCAATCAAACACTCACACCCAGTCTAGAGATCTGGGTTTAATCAATCACCGTTCTTTAGCCCACTCTGCCACCCCAGTTCAGACATGGCTATATGCAAATCAGTCTGACCCTGCACCTCTTGGGAACAGTCCAGCCCGAACTGCCAAGCCATGTCTTCCCTGGACCGGAAACAAGCTTCCGAGGACCGGTTTCTGGCATTCCAACGACTTGCGGAGGGGCGGCGCTGGATGGTGGAATAGTATAATTTACTATTTCAACTCCAGCCTGTGCGGACACTAGGGAATGTGTTGGATTTTAAATCCAACACCTCCCCCCGCTCCGCAAGTCGATGTTCCGACTTGCGGAGTAATGGTATGCGGAATCACAACATGGTCGTTGTAACAACCGCGTTGTGATTCCCTGCGGGGAAAAAGTTTCGGGGTAAACGTTGTTTACCATTTTTCTCTCTCCCCAAATCAATTTCTCATAATGCCTCCCCATGCCCACTTAGCAATCTCCTCCCTCTGTATTGTTCTCTACTGCAGGCCCTATAACTATAGACCAATGACTCCCTATACCAACTCCCTCTTATTCTGGTCCATACAGGTCTTCCCATTTCCCTATGGGCATAGATGTTTGCCTGATTTATTTGTTCAGGAGTTTTATGTAGGTCAGTGCGTGACTTTGGTAATTAGAATGCTAGAAGGAAAACAAAAATACAGATAAAATAGAATAATAAGAAACATGGGCTTTTCGAGTCAATCTGGGCGTGGAACTTGTCCTAGAACTGCCATTCCTATCTTTGGTGCGGTAGGTATCCAGTCAAAAAGTCCTACTAAATAGCCCAGTTACCAAGAGTTTTCTTAATTGAAGATCATTTGAGGAGATGCAGAGCTGGACTGATAAAGTGCATGAGTTTCAGGCTCTGCACCCCCAAGGAGACTGCCTTCATATTTGAGCCTTTGGATGGATCTCTGTTGGATTAGATGGTAAGAGGCTGCCTGTAAGTTCCTGGAGCCATATTTTGTATGTAGCCCATTCCTTTCCTCCCAGTAAACATTATGCATAGTTCATTCGGATCTCTACTCACCTTTCTTATAGCTGCACCTTCCACCCTCCTTTTCTTCCCACCCCATTCATTTCTGGCCTCCATCCATATATATTCCTACCTTTTCATTCTAGCCCATTTATATCTTTCTGTGGCCATAAAGATCTCTGGCCTTCTCCAAGGACCCAATAGATACACCTTCCATTTCCATGTTGATATTTATTTTCTATACCAGGGCCCTAAAGAAGTGACACCCACATGTCATAAACCCACAACGTCCCTACAGACTTCCTGTTCTCCATGCTCCCTATAAGCAAGGACCCTTGCCCTGTAAGCCTTGTCTTCTCACCAACACGCCCGTCATCCCTCTTGTCTTCATAGTCTGTCAGCCCAGATTGCGTAAACCTGCCTCATTTATAAATACTTCCTCTTTCAATTACTTTTGCCCATTAAATTAAAACAGAACAAAAAACACAGGCAGAAGTGGGACCTGGAATGTGGTTAGACGTCCTGGTCATGGACCCCACCTTCTCACATAGTCTGGATGCCGCTCTTCCGACTCAACTGAACAGCACAAGGGAGAGCGGCATGAGCTGAGAAACAATGCTGGGTGAGTCGGAGAAACAAAGGTGGAGGAAGGCCTTGACTGGTGGAGAGCTCACAATGGGACAGCCATCGGTACACAGTCAAATGCCCTAAAACCAAAGAACTGCCACCTTAACCCTAAGGACTTGTCTTCACACCTCACTACTTCTTTCTTTCTCTACATCCTACTCTGGTCCACATAAAACTAGTGCTGGTGGCCTGTTGTTCATCTCTAAAGAGATGAACCCTACTTGTGGTTCAGATCCCTGTTTGTATAATCTTAGTGCCATGTGTCTTTTTGTTTATAAAACTAATTTTAGAGATGTTAAAACACACACACACACACACACACACACACACACCAGCAGGCACACACACCACATGCACCCATCCATCCATGCACACTCAAATCTTTTTCTCCCTACCACTTAGTCTCTTGCTCTCAGCTCCTTCAAGTACTAAGGCACTCAACTTGGATAACTAAGTTACTTATTTGAAGACTTGGGAGTGAAGGAGTCAAGAAGGTGGTAGACGGGTTAAAACTCAGATACTGTATCACACAAGTGATTTAATTCAATTAATCTATTGTCCAAGCAGAGCTTTTTCTTTGAGAATAACAGGTCTTTCACACAAAGCAGTGAGGCTAAAATGAAAAACAATACATAAAAGAAATAACTAGAACCTACCGGAACTCAGATATAACTATACAGAATACAATAAAACCGTCTAGGGTCCTCTCACTAATGGTACTTCACAGAGAAGGGTCAGATGTCTGTTGTAATCAATAAAAGACGTCTGGTTCCAAGGTAGATTGGATACGTAGATTCGTTGAGATAAGATGTTATGAAGAGCCCCACCAGTAGCAGCCTTCCTGCTGCTTAGCCCATACACCAACTGCCAACCTCACTCATCCAACATTCCGCATCATCATTACACACCAACATTCCACACCACACTCACACTGGCTGAGCAGCAGGTATAATACATCTCCCTTCCTTACACTGAACAAGAACACAATGCAATAGTTCAAGGAAAATACGCAATGAAATAAGTAAATGCCTAGAAAAAACATGGAGACCCTTTGCAAAGAGTTGAAGATGACTAAAAGGGCATACAAGATAAAGGCCAGAAGGAAAGAAAGCACAGTACAATGGGCATGCAAGTTACCATCAAAATGCAAATAAAGCACAGAAGAATGTAACAGTTGATTTGAAAGTTTACTTAAGAAATGAAGTGATGGAACATCACAGTGCCCACCCATGTACTCACATAACGAACTGGGCAAAACAAAAACACACTCGCCCACATCTTCTCCCTTTACACACAAAACCAAACAAACCTGCATTCTTCTACACCAAGCAAAACCAATTAAACCCCTTACGCCACAAACATACCAGCGGGCCAGAGTGAAATGAATGTGAACAGACAGAGTACCAGACCCCAACGGTGCAGTGGAGTTCACCCCAAAGCAAAACAATAATACTAATATGAGACCATCGCACAACCACACAAGTGGAGGGAATACATGAACAAACATGCAAACGCCACTCAACAAAACGCCAACACAAATGGGTAATACCCAAAGTCAACCACCAACCACAAGAAGGATGGCAGACACGAGTGACTCCTATCTGGTCAACACCAACCCAACGCCAAATGGGTGATGTGCCTAAATCAATCAACACCCACAAAAATCGTGGGAGACCAGAGAAGCTTTACCTTAAAGCCTTCTCACACATACACCACCAACAGTGAGGGGCCCACTTACCCCACAACCACGCCATGGTGGTAACTCAGAGAGACTTAACAACAAAAGTCATCTCACACACTACACCAACATAGTGACTTACCCAAATCAACCCATACCCACAAAAATTGTGGGAGACCAGAGAGGCTTAACACCTACAAGTCTTCTCACAAGCACACCACCAACAGAAAGGGATTCACCAACCCCCACAACCACACCATGGTGGTAACCCAGAGTGACTTAACAATGTAATGTAATGTAATGATGTCTTGTAAAGCGCCTGAATCACCCCACCATGGGGTATCTCCGCGCTGTAGACCGCTGGGGAACCCGTCCTGGCTTTCCCTGTGAGATGGTCAGGCATCCCCGGCGTATGTGGGGGCCGTTGTAGAGATGAGGCAAGCTAATGCCCAGAGTTGCTGAGTGTGATCCCTGGTTAGAGTAGGCACTGAAGCGAGAATTATCGAGTCCGCTGAACCTGGGCAACGACCCTGCCGCGTCAGGCATTGAACCCTGGTCCCAGGCCATCTTCTGCTTCCGGGTCTGTCGCCTCCAACCAGTGAGCCACACCACTCCACAACAAAAGTCATCTCAAATAACATACCAACAGTGGGTGATTCCTCCCACATTCAAACACAAGTGGATACACTGAGTGTCTTTAAGCCTAAATGTGAACTCACACACACAACAATCATTCTAATGAAGAAAGAAAAGGGGGGGCCAATCGGCCCCCACGCAGGCATGGCAGGGCCCGGCCCCTCCCATATCCCGGCCCCTTCGTGGTGGCTTGTCCCACCCCCTTGCCCCGGAAGTAGTTTTGTGCTTCCGAGCCGGGGGGGCGGGGCCGCGACCACGAAGGGGTTAAGAGCCTGGGGAGCGCGGGAAGCGGCCTCTTTGTGCCCGCGCTCCCCAGGCTCGCTCATCGCCCCACTGTGGGGCTCTTTAATTTTCTCTTTTCTTTCCCTACAGGTTGCCTGGACTTGCTGTGGTCGTTTTTTCCTGCTGAGAGCTGCCGTGCTGTGGTCGTTTTTGAGCTGCGGTCGGGGGGGCCAAGGGCTGTTTAATTTTCTTTTACTCTCCCTCTGCAGAATATACAGACTGGCATCTAACGGCGTGCACAATCCCGAAGTGAATTCGTAGCCTTTCAAGAGGTCGGACCGGGAGAGCACCGAAGGACGCGCCGAAAACCGGACCAGCGTGCTCCTCGGGGCAGCAGGAGAGTCGGGCGGCCGCGCATCACGGTTTTCTAGGTGGCGAGCAGGCTGAATGGCAGGCGAGACGACGGGGACAGAGTGTGAGTAATCCCGCGCTATGGTGCACTGAGGGGTGTGATTTTCGCCATAATTATGTGTGCGTAACGTATGGGATGCGAGGGAACCGACACGATGTCTTAGAGCTTTAACTGGGATGGCGTAATAGTGGCTCAGTTGTTGGAGTATGAGGCTGCCAATGCTATGATCACGGGTTCAATCCCCGTAAGGGGCATACTTTCAAGTGCAGATTGTGCAAAAAATGTATGCGTTCTCAATTTTAAAAGAAAAAATGTCCAGTCAGCTCGGTGACTCATCGGGTGAAGATGGCCCTTTACCGCTTTCACACTAACACTAATAATCTCTGTGGACTGATCCCCGGGGCGCATCTGAGGGGCAGGGAAGGCTAGCGAGCGATGTAGCTGCTGTAATGGCCTTTGGAGTCCGGATGTTCTTAAGGCTGCTGGAAAACAAGATTGTTTCTCGATATAGGATGCCTAAATGTAATGTTCACAAATATTTGTAAAAACCCCAGATGGCACCTAGTTGATAATGCTGCTCTACAGAGCGAGCACTACTTTAATAGAAATGAGGAAGCTTTTGTGCCTTCCTGCTGACGAACTAATGTTAATTTTCGGCACAGTATGAACACGAATGAAATGTCGGTACCTGTACGTATAAACTTAGCCAGCATCACAAGAAAAGCACTTTTCATTTGTGATCTTTCAAAGATAATTTTCAGCCTTCTTTATTCATGCTTAGCGGAAATCAGTATATACATGCTGTAACATGCACTGTGATCGCCGCAGGCCACATTTCTTGGTTTGAAAGCTCAAAAATGTGGATATGTTGCAGTGCTGAGAAGGTATATGCTGCTAGCCTGATTGATTCACTTCCCGACTTTGTTTGTCTCTGGGGTAGTGGGTTATATATAGGCAACACCCTTAATGTACCCTAAGGAATTCTCAATTGTCCTTTTGCACAATCCATAAGTGAACGATAATATTAATTACCCCTAAAAATTTGACCCTTCATTGACCCACTCATCTGTAATTCATCCACGTTTTTTGTGCTTTTTAGATGAGTGCACATTAGGCTGTCATTATGTTGCATACTTGCTCTACGGTCTATTTCCATGAGTGATGTTACTACACAGAGCCTGTTTCATGTGCACGTCTTTTCTGTCAGCACTACAACTAATCTATCTCTGCTAGCCAGGTACACCAAGACACTCTAACGGGCACAGAGAAAGGCAGAACAGACGCCGTAGGCAAAGAGGTAGACATTGGGCGGGGAGATGGGACGGCAGCCAAGACTGCCGACTCTGGTGTGGGAGACCAGGGTTCAAGACTACGTGATGGTTAGGATATACATGTACTTTTATATCAGCCCACAATTTCAAGCATGTTTGTAGATGTGATTACGTTCGCCATGAGCACCATGGGCTTGCTACGCCCACACGGTTTCAACCGCTCACAATATAAGGAAAGACGTATTGGTGCGTGGGTTGCACCACAAGTTGTTGCGGTTCTGTCCTACAACGGATGAAATATATACGTCCGTTTACCTGTAGCAGTGAACCTAATCACAGACGGTTGTTCACCACGGAGTCTCTTCATGAAGGGTTTTTTGAGTACATCATAGATACACCCAAGGAACTATCTGTTAAGCTAAGACTTGCGCCTGAAGTCTGGTTCCGGTCTGTTATTTTATTTACTCAATAGGATAATACGTTATTATGATGGTTAGAAAGTGGCAAGTTATCAAGGGCTATTGCCTTGGAGCAGGGCTGTGCCCCTTTTCCTCATCATTAGTCATGATAGATTCAAACTGGTTATTCTATGCACTTTCTAAAACTGACGTAGCACAGCATAAATGTCAATGGGTGCCCTAGATGAGTTGGAGACCGGCATGTTTGGTTTAGTTTGAATTTTAGCATTTACAAGCTGGCTATGCACCATGATAACCTTTAAATATTGTTTCATTGAACACATGATGTCCAAGTCAGCATGGCTGTGCGGAATCTTTTTATTGTATTCTCATCAAAGTTCTATGCATTCCAGAAACTGTTGTGAAAGTATGCTTCATAGACACAAGAACACGAGGGCTTGCACAGAGCGTTGTCAAACAACCCATTTAACCGGGGGAAATGAGTCTACTGGCTCCACTTCCGGTCATGTGTTTGGGACTGAATGGAAACCCTTCCCTCTTTTACCAATGCTCTATCCCAATCCAGATATCAAACTCACATGTCCACCCCCCCAAATTACGGTCTTATCTCTCTGTACTAGATCTCCTCCAATTCACTTAGGGTTCCAGTGTAGCGTGCCACTTGCAGAAGAAGCGCTTTGGTGCTTGCACTCTAGAATGATTATCATTGGTATCTACTGAGTTGATAGTAAAGAATCATGATAACTCCTACATGCTAATGCCCGCTTTCTGGGGTCCTCCTTGCGAGCAAACAGGTATGTAAGTGTAGGGCTTGATAGTGTGCTAGCCAGTTTTCCAGGTTGCGCGGCAACGGTGCTAAGCACAGACGTCAACCACGTTCTGTTGCAACCCAGGGCGGAAAGCCATACAAAGGAATTGGAATATTTCAATTTTCGTGTTTTACATTGATACTTTGAGGTAGGGTAGCGTGGTCCTTATACGGGAGAGACTGGTGGCATCGACCAGTGATGCCCCCAGAAGCCTGGGCTCTGCAGGGTCTATTTCAGCCATTACTGTGAATGACTGACTGTATTGCGCGGTGCGCAATCATTCCTAGGAACCACAAGCAGCGCTGATTGTGGAAATCTGTGAATTTCCAATGATACCGTCGGCGAAAGACCAAAATGAGAAGTTTTATCCTTGGGGGGGTTACCTCAATTTTATGTTTCTACCGCAAATTGTTCGGTGGTATTAGATAACAACTGTATTTGAAAGCTATCCTAGTGGTAGCTGTGGAGGGAAGCCTTCAGGCTAAATCTTGGAGGAATGTAAAGCTGCTTGTTTTACCAATCTTAATCTCAGGAATGAATAAATGAAAGGAGGGCCACACCAGGAGTGTACAACATACATGTGTTGGTTCTGAGCACATCCAGTTAGTCCCTTTATGAGGTTGGAGGCAAATAATTAGTCAGTGAACTTATTTAACCCACGCAAAGGAAAAGCCTTTATCTCACAGGCCATCTCATGTTAGTACTAAGGTCAATGACATCAACCGATCCGATAGTCTCAGCAAGCTTGGAACTTCCCCACGCTAATGACCGATTGCTGGGGGGCCCTGATCTTACTACGCACCCTGGCCCCGGATGTCACACCTCAAAAGGTGTCCAAGAGCCTAGTTGTGGCATCACATAGGTCTGGGGATGCTTGTGATCAGGTCCGGTTGGCTGGGATGGTATTTGCCAGACGCCAAAGTGGGGAGCAAAAAGGCTCTGGTGCGATTTTACAGCCTGGCATAGTTGGGGCTGTGCTAATCCTTTTGTGTAAAGACTTGGATGCTGCACTGTCAAACACTGTCCTTTTTTTTCACACATAGATCCTATCATAAGGATGTGGGTAGAAAACCAGGATTAAGCGGCGATGTCCTCGTCTGCAGCACAATTTTCTTTTAGTAACGATGAATGTGATAATAGGAAGCCAATTGTACAGCCTAGCAGGGTTAGGGCGGTGCTGATCCTATGCTTAAAGACTTTGATGCGGTAATGGCAAACAGACTGTTCCTTTTCAATCTTAGTTCTATTGCATAAAGACATGGGCGGAAAACCAGGAATAGGAGGAGATGTCCTGGTCTACAGCTGAATTTTAGTAACAAGGAAGGTGCACTTCACACTGTCTAACGTCCTTAAGGAGTCACGTGGGCACTATTGGATTCACGGTGGACCCCATGCACTTACATACGGGGTTAATGCCAGCTAGGGCTTAGCATCTGATGACAATGAATGCAGACACTGGTGGGGCAGCTATAGTTAGGAAGCCAGGAACCCTACCCATCGTACAGCGCTATTGCACGGCATTTCACACTGTGCATTGTCCTGAAGTAATCATTAATGGGCTATTGCATTTACGGTGGACTACAGGTCTAGGCTTTCATGAAGGTCATACTACCAGGCACCCTCACAGAACACTTACAGTTGGAAGTGTTAATGAGTATGCATCGGGCGCTAATTTTTATCTAAAACTTAGCATGTGATGGCAATGTAAGACAAGCACGTGTACGGCAGTTATCGCCAGAAACACTGATGGTTTGTGTTTATCTTTTCCATTTATGTATGGCTGGGCCCATGGTGGACATCCGTGAAGTGCTCCACATCACAACAGCTGCAACAGGTGGACAGCCCAAGGGATGCTTATGTCAGGTAAAGGAGGGCAAGCATCAACGCAAGTGGGATGGGCGAGCGAGCAAGGACGCAGGAGGTGCCAGCTCAGGGTTGATTGTTTTGTTTCTTGGGCCTGCGACGCAGGACGGAAACTACCCATGGATCATCACATCAACTCATCAGCATCACAGAATTGCCAGGAGGACATAAAGAAGACAGTGGTAGTGTGGGTACTAGGACATTCATATGTAAAGCACGCTAATCCTATTTCTTGCAGGATCGGGTAGACGGAGGGCGGAGAGTGGGGGGTGCACGGTCTCCTTCCACGGCAGGGGGGGCTTTGCCTCAGTCAGGTCAGGGATTATATGTCGGATTTACTAAGAAGACATACTGCACCTCTTTCGGCGGTGATCCTTCATCTAGGGGGGAATGATCTGGCAGGCCTGGGTAGAAGGGTCCTCCTGGAAGAGATTATATCAGCAGCAGGGTGGCTGGCAAATCGGTTACCAGGGAGCGTGATTGTATGGTCACAGCTGATAACGAGAATGCAGTGGAGAGGGGGGGACTCAGCGCGTTGAATCACTCAGTAAAGAGGGTCAACAACAAGCTGGACAAGTTATTCAGAACTCCGGTCCTACAGACCATACCTCATGGGTGTATCTGGGGGGAGCACTTCTACCTGCGGGCGGGGTCCATTTAACTGAGGCGGGAAATGCCCCTTTTCATAAGGAATATCTTGGCATGGGGTAGAGATTATATCACCAGCAGGGTGGCTGGCAAAGTGGTTACCGGGGAGCGTGATTGTATGGTCACAGCTGATACCGAGAATGCAGTGGAGAGGGGGGGACTCAGTTAGCGCGTTGAATCACTCGGTAAAGAGGGTCAACAACAAGCTGGACAAGTTACTCAGAACTCCGGTCTTACAGACCATACCTCATGGGTGCATCTGGGGGGAGCACTTCTACCTGCTGGACGGGGTCCATTTAACAGAGGCGGGGAATGCCCTTTTCATAAGGTATATCCTGGCATGGGTTGAGGTCTTGGGAGGTAGGTTATGACCTTTCTATAGGTAGGTGCGGGGGGGGGCCAGATAGTCGGTCAACTATGCTGGCCTGTGGCGGTAAGGTCATAATCGGTGAGCAGCATTTTAAGGTCCTTGGGGGGGCGGGCCCATTCACGAAAGGGCCGCCCGTCGGGAGGGATTGGTCTCTCCCAGAACTTCAGGGGCAGGATATGATATCCATTACTTAGAAGGGTGCGGGGGAGGGAGTCCACGCTTTCCTCAGGCTGGTAGCCACCCCTCACAGACACTATGACGTCATCAAGGTGCGCAAGTGTGGGCCCTCCTGTTATGGTTTAATGGAGTTCAGAGCGCACGGGGTGAAACGTGCCCTGGGTTGCGCATGCGCATCTCGAACGTGAGAGCGTAGCTGTAAAGGATCTGACACCGGTTAGCGACCTTGCCGTCCGACTTAATTATTAGAATGCTTAATTTTCAGAATGTTTAGATTCGGTTAGGAAACACGCTGTACTAGATATTTGTTAAGGTTAGCCCATCTTACAATGTCAAAATGGATGTAATTTAATGTTCTGAAAGGTGCATTCAATAATTGTCAAAAATGTTTATTTTATTAAAATTTTCATTTTATTTTCATATTTTAATAAATACGGCCAGGGGTCCCTTGACCCCTGCCTTCCAAAGACCCATGTGTTGACTTGCTGAATTAAGTAATGCAATTTGTGTAGTAAGGAGGGGGGTGGCCGGTAGTCCCAGACCATGAGAAAAGGGGGGGCCAATCGGCCCCCACGCAGGCATGGCAGGGCCCGGCCCCTCCCATATCCCGGCCCCTTCGTGGTGGCTTGTCCCACCCCCTTGCCCCGGAAGTAGTTTTGTGCTTCCGAGCCGGGGGGGCGGGGCCGCGACCACGAAGGGGTTAAGAGCCTGGGGAGCGCGGGAAGCGGCCTCTTTGTGCCCGCGCTCCCCAGGCTCGCTCATCGCCCCACTGTGGGGCTCTTTAATTTTCCCCACCCTCCATCCCCTTGGTTAGCGAATTGGGTAATGACAATGGTAGGTATACTGTTTAATGTTGTCACTTGATCATAAGAATGGTATGATTGCTGCCTCGGGCGTTCCCCCCCCGTTCACAGGTGGGATGTGCAGGTATATATGCTTGGTGCTTCGCTGTGGTGTTAACTTATTGTCTCCTTAGGCCTTTTTTCCCGTTTACAGGAAAATGTACAGATGTAAATGTTGTGCAGATGTTTTTGTGTGTTGCTGTGGTTTTTAACTAACTTTCTCCTTAGGCCCCTTTTTTCCCTCTTAGAATAGCAATGTCGTATTTATTATGTGGGTCTGGCGGTAAGGTCATAATCGGTGAGCAGCATTTTAAGGTCCTTGGGGGGGCGGGCCCATTCACGAAAGGGCCGCCCGTCGGGAGGGATTGGTCTCTCCCAGAACTTCAGGGGCAGGATATGATATCCATTACTTAGAAGGGTGCGGGGGAGGGAGTCCACGCTTTCCTCAGGCTGGTAGCCACCCCTCACAGACACTATGACGTCATCAAGGTGCGCAAGTGTGGGCCCTCCTGTTATGGTTTAATGGAGTTCAGAGCGCACGGGGTGAAACGTGCCCTGGGTTGCGCATGCGCATCTCGAACGTGAGAGCGTAGCTGTAAAGGATCTGACACCGGTTAGCGACCTTGCCGTCCGACTTAATTATTAGAATGCTTAATTTTCAGAATGTTTAGATTCGGTTAGGAAACACGCTGTACTAGATATTTGTTAAGGTTAGCCCATCTTACAATGTCAAAATGGATGTAATTTAATGTTCTGAAAGGTGCATTCAATAATTGTCAAAAATGTTTATTTTATTAAAATTTTCATTTTATTTTCATATTTTAATAAATACGGCCAGGGGTCCCTTGACCCCTGCCTTCCAAAGACCCATGTGTTGACTTGCTGAATTAAGTAATGCAATTTGTGTAGTAAGGAGGGGGGTGGCCGGTAGTCCCAGACCATGACATTCTGACTGAAACATTGTCAAGAGGGATTGAAAGCCAGCACACGAGTGGTTCATCCTCCAAACCAGAGCAAAAGCGAAAATTTCACCAGTGACGATGGTGCTGTGCCAACACACCCCCAACACAAGATTAAAACTAACTTATGATATGCATGCATTGAAAAATGAAGCAGTCAACACCCAAAGTGAAACAAAACCATTGACAGACTAAAGCATTGACAAAACTACATTGCCATAGGTTTCAGTACAGGTAGTTGTCCACGGTTACAGTTATGATGACAAGACTCTCCATGGACAGTGACGACAAAACCCTCCACACAGGCCCAACAGTACATACAGAAACGCAGCCTTTAACGGATCTCCATGACTGCGCTGGGGCTCCATGCAGACCCTATGATCTTGTATGTTTCACCTAAAAAAAATAGTGTTGCTCGGGATAGGAGCAAAATAGTTGCCGGGCAAACATAAACCGGAAGATTCACCTGCTGCCAAGATGGCAGCACGTACACTAGGAGCACACTGGGTGGCTCCCGGCACACACGTGCTGTGCAGCTTAACGTTCCAGGGCTCCTCGCCATACCACAAGCTGCCGATGACGAAGACATGGCGCACGAGGAATAACCGTTGGGGTGAGTGAGCGTGCTCATTCATGTTATATTTTTGTTTGAAATGTTGATCACTGAACTTGTATAACTTCACCTCCATAGTTCATAACACGCAACACGTCACCTGAGTCCAAGTCCAATTTCATTCAACTTATAGTGGTGCGGGGTCCCGCGGTGAAGGACCACTACACGGGAGAACATTAAATTCTTAGAAATCCTCCTAAGGTGACAGATAACAGCTGCCCCGTAGTTTTCACAATACCTCCGGGCTGGCGATCAGTTGATTATGTGCTGTGAACACAATCAGCTCGTTGATCACAAAGACATCAATTCTGTGGGCTACTAACAAGTTTCTTCAGTACTACAGGCACGATTAGCACAGTGATCACGAGCGAATAGTCCATATATACACATGGAACTGACAACACACCCCTGGCAAATCCTCACTCAGCAGTTGTGGCAAACCAATCCAAAAGTCAAAGGTGGGACTGCAGGTTCAATACAAAAGGTTCAGGAAACGCAGTAGAATCTGGAAAGCCCGGTCTGGGGCCGACCGGGCTGGACGTCACTGGTGGGGCTTAGGGCTGCCAGATTATGTGTTGCACTCCGTAGGCTTAGCTTCAAGTAAAAGTTCTTCCTTAAGTGGTTACATTAGGTTTTTATTTCACGTAGATTATGTTTTAATAGTTTTACTTCAATCCAGTTCAGACACGCAGCTTCTTCCTTGTAAATCATTGCCACAATGTTGCAATCAATAAAAAACGTCCAGTTCCAAGGTAGATTGGATAACTAGATTTATTGAGATAAGATGTCATGAAGAACTCCACCAGGAGCAAGCAGCCTTCCTGCTGCTCAGCCCGTACACCAATTGCCAACCTAACTCATCAAACATTCCACAGCAGCATCACACACCAACATTCCAGACTACATTCACACTGGCTGAGCAGCAGGTATAACAATGTCCTTGACAAGTCTATATAAACTCAAGTTTACCAAGGGCTATCGATGAATGCCCAAGTGGATAAACTAGCAAGATCTAGCAAGATCAAGCTGTGTTACTATAAAAACTCTGCGACAAATCTTCCCCCCATTTGGGATTTCCGCACATGGGCCAGGCTACCATCTCCCTTATTTTGTCCAAACTTGATTAGGCCAATAGCCTCTACCATGGATCACCTTTAACGACCATGAAAAGACCACAACTAATTCAGAACTCGGCTGCCAGACTACTCTTACATATAAAACCGTGAGACCACATCTGCCCTGCCTTGGTTACTGGTAATCAGAATAGCCACGTTCAAGCTGCTTTGTATCACCCACACAGCGATACATGGAACGGGGCCACTCTTCATCAGGAATAAAATCACCAAACACATTTATCAAAGGAACCTCCACTCTAGAGTGGCACCTTGCCTCAAAATTCCTAGATACAAGCAGGCCCGGACTGGCCGTTGAGGGCACCGGGCAATTCCCCGGTGGGCCGCATGGTTGGGGGCCGGTTTTGGGCCCCTGGGGCCGTTTTTGTTACAGGGCCGTTATGCTGCAAAAACGGCCCTGTAACAAAAACGGCCGAAAACCGGCCCTGTCACAGAGCGCGGTCGCACCTCTCCCCCCTTCCCTCTCCTCCCGGAGGGGGGGAGGGGGGCCGGCCGAGCACTTTGCCAGGGCCGGTTCTGGTTCCCAGTCCGGCCCTGGATACAAGAAAAAATACAATGGGTGGCACATTATTCTCTGTTCAAACAGCCAAACTATGGAACTCTCCACCCCCCCAACATTAGATCCACGGATAACCACCCTATCTTCAGTAAACGACTCAAGAATTGGTTCTTCCCCACATAACCACCATATGCAAACAGATAGAAATACACAGCATATCTCTCTGTATATAAGCATTCATTTTTACTATAGACATGTCCATATATATGTGTATTGCTTTGCATAAATGTGTAGAATACTTTTGTTTAAAAAAAATATATATGTATATTATATGTAGATATTCATTAGTTCTGCTTAACAACTGCACATATTACTGATAGTTGCATTATTCTATGTTTTTAACATTTATATAAGTGACTGCATGAATAAGTAAATATTGCTGTCATAACTATTTAGCTACAATTGCTTCACAATTGGTCTAAAAACCCCAATATTAAATAAATAAATAAAAATAATTTAAAGTACAACAACACTCGAAAGGCAGAGTTTATTTAATGAATCTTTAATCTACATATTGTACCTTCCTTTATGAATCTATATACCTCCCATGCACATATGGATCTATATCTTTATTACTTTTGGATCGATATATTTATTACTTTTACTTATTTATTACTTTTCTTCTAATTCAGCGTATCCAATGCGCTACCCTATTTTTCACCCTAGACAACTCTCTATATATACTCTAGCTCACCTCTGATTCATCTCAAACCTCTTTCTACTACTCTTTCCAATGCACTAGCATATTTCTCACCCTATACCTCTACCAATACATCCATTACCTCCTCTCTCATCCCAAACCCCATACCAATACTATGAGACCCAAAAATAACCCTTTCGGGACTCTTCCCTACTCCACCCCTCCTTGCTTCACCTCATACCTCTTTTACTATTCCGATCCCCCAAAACAAGCCTTTCTAAACCCTCCCTCTGACCCCCCCCCTCCACCTCCCTTACACTCATCCAAGCCTCCTCCTACTCCTATGAGCTCCAAAACAAAACATTCTAAATCCTTCCCCTCTATCCTTCCACTATCCTTCTAAATCCAAATAACAGACTAACACATCCACCACTCAAATTAATTTCATATTTCACTATACTAATTCACCACTAATCCTTTATTGGTTCCGGAGTAGCGTGCTACATGCCGAACATGCCGAACACGCACTTCAACACCTCATCAGGGGTAGCAAGCGCTATATAAATGCAAAACATTTTCCCTCTTTTACCCCTTCCCTATTCTTCTCAACCCAAAGTACTGACAAACATATCCACCACTCAAATTACCTTCATATTTCATTATACTAATTCACCACTAACACTGTATGAGCTCCAGAGCAGCACTTCAACTCCCCATTAGGGGTAGCAAGCGCTATATAAATCAAGCCTTTTTTCCCTTCCCTATTCCTCCACTATCCTTCTCAATCCATATAATCTGACTAACATATCCACTACTCAAATTACCTTCATATTTTCACTATACTAATTCACCAGTAATTCTTTATGGTTTCCGAAGTAGCGTGTTATTCACCGAAAAAGCGATTCAACACCCTATTAGGGGTAGCAACTGCTTTATAAATGCAAACATTTTTACCTCTTCTACTCCTTCGCTATCCTTCTCAATCCAAAAAACTGATGAACATATCCACCACTCAAATTACTTTCATATTTCACTATACTAATTCACCATTAACACTGTATGGGTTCCAGAGTAGAGTGCTACTCGCCCTAAAAAAAACCTCGCTTCAACTCTCTTCAGGGGTGGCAATCGCAATATAAATATTTACAACAAGGGGTGGTGAGGGACAGAGTCTCTGAATTAAACAGAATACTCTCACCCAGTCAAGAGATCAGGGCTAGATCCAACACCGTTTTTTAGCTCACTGCACCATCCCAGTTTCAGAACCTGGCTGTATGCAAATTAGTCTGTTCCTGTCCCAGTGCATGATGGGAACAGGGCAAACCAAACTACAAAAGCCAATTCTTACACTGGGAAGGAAACAAGCTACCGGGGACCGGTTTCTGGCATTTCAGCCGTCTTCGGCCCGGCTTGCTTGAATCCTGATGGTGCAATGAGCAAGGGACTCACATCTGAGTATACCCTTCCACGCTTAGGGTGGACAAAAATATTTACAACAAGGGGTGGTGAGGGACAGAGTCTCTGAATTAAACAGAATACTCTCACCCAGTCAAGAGATCAGGGCTAGATCCAACACCGTTTTTTAGCTCACTGCACCATCCCAGTTTCAGAACCTGGCTGTGTGCAAATTAGTCTGTTCCTGTCCCAGTGCATGATGGGAACAGGGCAAACCAAACTACAAAAGCCAATTCTTACACTGGGAAGGAAACAAGCTACCGGGGACCGGTTTCTGGCATTTCAGCCGTCTTCGGCCCGGCTTGCTTGAATCCTGATGGTGCAATGAGCAAGGGACTCACATCTGAGTATACCCTTCCACGCTTAGGGTGGACAAAAATATTTACAACAAGGGGTGGTGAGGGACAGAGTCTCTGAATTAAACAGAATACTCTCACCCAGTCAAGAGATCAGGGCTAGATCCAACACCGTTTTTTAGCTCACTGCACCATCCCAGTTTCAGAACCTGGCTGTATGCAAATTAGTCTGTTCCTGTCCCAGTGTTCATCACCACCCCCTTTTCTGAATCGTTTTTGGCCACTATAGGTGTGGCAGGTTATACTCAGACATGAGTCCCTTTCTCACTGCACCATCAGGATTCAAGCAAGCCGGGCCGATGACGGTTGAAATGCCAGAAACCGGTCGCCGGTAGCTTGTCTCCTTTCTGGTGAAGAATTGGCTTGGTAGTTTAGTCTGCCCTGTTCCCATGATGCACTGGGCCAGGGACAGACTGATTTGCATATAGCCAGGTTCTGAGCTGGGATGGTGCAGTGAGATAAATAACGGTGATGGATCAAGCCCTGATCTTTGGACTGGGTAAGAGTGGTCTGCTTAATTCAGACACTCTGTTCATCACCACCCCCTTTTCTGAATCGTTTTTGGCCACTATAGGTGTGGCAGGGTATACTCAGACATGAGTCCCTTTCTCACTGCACCATCAGGATTCAAGCAAGCCGGGCCGATGACGGTTGAAATGCCAGAAACCGGTCCCCGGTAGCTTGTCTCCTTTCTGGTGAAGAATTGGCTTGGTAGTTTAGTCTGCCCTGTTCCCATGATGCACTGGGCCAGGGACAGACTGATTTGCATATAGCCAGGTTCTGAGCTGGGATGGTGCAGTGAGATAAATAACGGTGATGGATCAAGCCCTGATC
The DNA here is from genome assembly GCF_964263255.1 of Lissotriton vulgaris. Classification (NCBI taxonomy): domain Eukaryota; kingdom Metazoa; phylum Chordata; class Amphibia; order Caudata; family Salamandridae; genus Lissotriton; species Lissotriton vulgaris. The sequence goes on along the minus strand of NC_141693.1, from coordinate 1,864,375,216 downwards.
TTTGGACTGGGTAAGAGTGGTCTGCTTAATTCAGACACTCTGTTCATCACCACCCCCTTTTCTGAATCGTTTTTGGCCACTATAGGTGTGGCAGGGTATACTCAGACATGAGTCCCTTTCTCACTGCACCATCAGGATTCAAGCAAGCCGGGCCGATGACGGTTGAAATGCCAGAAACCGGTCCCCGGTAGCTTGTCTCCTTTCTGGTGAAGAATTGGCTTGGTAGTTTAGTCTGCCCTGTTCCCATGATGCACTGGGCCAGGGACAGACTGATTTGCATATAGCCAGGTTCTGAGCTGGGATGGTGCAGTGAGATAAATAACGGTGATGGATCAAGCCCTGATCTTTGGACTGGGTAAGAGTGGTCTGCTTAATTCAGACACTCTGTTCATCACCACCCCCTTTTCTGAATCGCAATATAAATGCAAACTTTTTTTCCCTTCTCTATCCCTCCACTATCCCCCTCAATTAAATTCATCTCACTAACATAGCCACCACTGAAATTTCTATCATTTTTTCACAATACTAATTCACCACTAATTCTTTATGGGTTCCAGAGTAGAGTGCTATTCGCAGAAAAAGCACTTCAACACCTTTTCAGGGGTAGTAAGCATTATATAAATGCAATTACAATACAATACAATTAGACTGTGGGGGGAAGCAGTGGTTCTTGACAGAATGCTACAATGTATCAAGTTTCTTAGCAACCTTTTGTTTAAGGCTGGAGTCGGTGTACTTGTCTCCAGATGGCTGAGAATCCAGACAAAGGAGAATCCCTTACATGGTTGAACGCCGTTGATTGATTGGTAATAAAGGAGCGGAGTACAGTGTTGAGATAGGGAAAGAGAATGCTAAAATGAGGAAATAAGAGAGGAAGGTAGAGTGAGAAAGAAAAGCGAAATGAGAAAAAATTGAAAAATAACAGGAAGAGAAAGAAAAAAATAGAGGAAAAGTGCAGAAAATACAAAATATGGCAAAGTTGCCTGAAAGAAGAGAGGGGATAGAAAGAATGAAAGAAGGAAAAGAGAAAGAAAAAATAAATGAGAAAGGAGCAGAAAGAAATAAGGAAATAGAGCAAAAGAAAGAACGAAACAGACAGAGAAAGAAAAAAGGAGACAAATATAAAAAAAGATAAGAGAGAAGAAAGCAAGGAGAGTCCTCAGAGTAGGGGAGGTTACAGAAAGAGAACAGCCACATAAAGGAAATGGGTAGAAAGAAAAAAGTAAAAAGGACAAGAGAAAGGTGGGATAAAATGTAGAGTAAAAAATAGAAAGAAGGAGGAGAATAAATAAAAGAGAGAAAAAGAAAAGAAATTGCGAAAAAAAGCAGGAAAAGTAGAGGATAGAATTAAACAGAAAATTTGGGAGACGAAAAAAGTAAAAGTAGTAAGGAAGAGAAAGAGAAGTAGAGGAGAGGGAAGAAGGGAATGGAGGTAGGAGAATTAAGATAAATAGGATAAGATGAAACATTAAATAAAGGAGAATAAATAAATGCAGAAGACAGAACGAGGAAGATTGGGTATAATTTAGATATATATTAATGAAAGAGCATAAATGTAGCTAAAAAAGAAAGAGAGGGCAGGAGACAAAGCAAGAGAAAAACAAGCACATAGGAATAGCAGGGAGGTGTATAGAAGAAATAAACAGAAAGGAAGAAGGAACAAAAAACAAGCAGAAGGGGAATGGAAGACAGTTAATATAGAACAAAAGTAGAAACAAGTGTGAAAGAAAGAAAAAGAAAAAAAGGCATGAAAGAAAGCGAACCACTATAGAAGGAAAGCAAAGCAGCAAAAAAGAACGAGCAAAACGAAATAAAGATAGAAAAGCTACTAGAAAGAGTAAAATGAAAGAAAGTCTGATAAACAGAAAAAGAAATCAATGTAGATGCACCGTTAAGCAAGGAGGTCTAAAGGATTATATGAAATAAGCCAGTATTGAAGAGATGAAGAAGAAGACACAAGAATGTAAAGCATCATAACAACAAGGAAATGTATGCAAGGTTACATGGCCTGCTTCAGTACTTGAGCTCATTTGGCAGGATTCTGGTGCATAGACAAGTGGAGAACTTGGGGTGAAAATTCACTGACTATTTTGAAGTGTAGGTTATTCATCTCGCTGTCACCATGTATTGGGACCAAGTACTGAGAGCACTCTCTTGTAAGCATCAGTGGAGACAGGAGAACTGGTAATGGGTTAAAGCAACCGCAGCTCAGACAAGCACAGGACAACAAGTACCTGCAGCAGGGCCCAGGGCCGGCCCTAGGCATGTGCAAAGTGTGCACCTGCACAGGGCCGCCAAACCCCAGGGACAGCCACAACGAGGATCGGATCGGAAGGATCAATGATACATCGTGGCACTGGCGGCCCCTGGCAGGATTTGGCGGCCTCCGGCTCCGACCCCGGCTTCCAATACTAAGTTCTGAGTCCGACAGTCACAGTTCCAAGCCCTGACACAGTGAGTCACCCCCCCCCCCTCCTCTCTTTAACTTCCCTGGCCTCTGGCTCCGAGTCCGCACCGACCGCGTTCCTGATTGGACAGCAGGGGCGCCGGGGTGTTTCAAATCATCATGACTGTCACCCGGCTGGCTGGCACAGACGCCGGAAGCCAGGATAGAGTGATCTGCACCAGCAGCGCGCAGACTCAACCTAACCTGCTGCTTCATGACTTCCCCGCGTGCGTAACTAACTTGTGGGACTGGTGGCGTATGACTCTCTCTGCACAGCCCAGCCATTTGGTGGTCGTCGACGTCGGAGTCGGACAAAAGCTGAGGTGGCCCCTGAGCTCAGACTGAGAATAAAGTGAAGAAGTGTGAACGCACCTGCCGGGTAAGGGCAGAATAGATTCATTCTCTCAAAAGATTCATAATGATATTTCGGCACACTGTTTGTGGCACACTGACTGACTATCGCGACGCGTCATGGCAAGCAAGAGAGTCATATGACGATAGGTAGCCGGGCGTGAGTGTAGCTGTTAATGCTTGAGGTCGGAGGGGCGAATTTACTGCAGCCGGGAGTTTTGCCGCATCGAGGTAGGCCGCCCGCTGTCTGTCTTCCAGTGGCTGCGCCGGCCACTGATTTCCTTTAGGCCCCTCTCCGCCTGTGTGCCTGCAGGGCCTATAATAAAGGTGGAGTTGGGGGTACTATTTTGCATTAAATTAAGCGGCAGTATATGGCTCGAGTCCCAGCCAGCGGAAGGCCTAATCGTAATCATTGCCGAGTATTACATTTCGGAATCACTGACACTTTCTCCGAGGGGCAGGGGGCCCGCCGCATTCAATTTGCCGGTGCCGCATCCATCGACTCATAGGCCGCTATCTGTCTTCCAGTCAGTGGCACTGGCAGCGGGCGCGGCCTCCCATGTAAACTGGTGGTGATTGATTTCTTTAGGCCCCCTGCTCCGCCTGTGCCAATAAAGGTGGAGAGAAAGGGTATTTCTGCACTATTAAGCGGCAGACAGTTGAAATATGGCTCCAACTCCAAGTCCCAGTGACTCCTGGGGGACCCTAGAGCTCGGGGGCAGGGGAGCGACTGGGCCAACCCGAGCGCTTTCAGTTTGACACAGCCAGGCGCGGGACCCGGTGGAGCGCGGAGAGCGCCTATGGTTACTCCAGGGGAAGGAACTCGCTGCTATCTCTCTCTCTAGCAGTCCTGCTGTCCGTTACTGGGAGTCACCCAGCTCTGCCAGAGCAGCTCACTCCTCAGCTGGGGCGTCCCGTAGACACATGTGAGATACATAGAGAGGGAGGGAGGTTAAAGGTACATGGAGAAGTAGAACTAGAGTCAGGTTAAGAGAGAGGGTGAAGTGAAGTAAGGAAATAAGGAAATCCCATAGAGTATTTTTTAAATTTAATTGCCACCAACTGCCGGAGAGTGCTAGGGTTAAGGCCAGATTGGGCATGCCAGGCATGCACACCAAGGGTCAGATTTTCTTTATCGCAATGCAGCACAGCAACAAAAGTTACTGACTTGCACAAGGGTGAGATTAAAGCAGCACAGAGCCGTATATATTAGATATGGCCTGCTGCTGCTCACTACTCGCTCGTCACATTACTTGTCCTGAACTGCGTCCCCAGGGCAGCAGTGGGCGTGGCAAACACAGGGAGGTCAAAATTACTATTCTAACTCCACGTTTTTCATTTGCCTGCATATCCTACAGTCAGTTTTTGCATACATTGTTATGTATCATATTAGGACCCTAGTGTAATTTTACCGATTAATGCCCTTTGCCCTTATATAGGTATAGATCTCCATATCCTTATATAGGCATTGATATCATAACCATATTTAGACTGACCGCCCCGTCCGGACCCCCTCTTCCGGGGCTACCACCTACGCTCCCTGCACAGGGCCACCATGAGCCTAGAGCCGGCCCTGCAGGGCCGGACTGGGAACCACAACCGGCCCTGGCAAAGTGAGCACTTTGCTGGGCCTGGTTTTCGGCCGATTTTGTTACAGGGCCGATTTTGCAGCTATGCTGCAAAAACGTCCCTGTAACAAAAACGGCCCCCAGGGGCCCAAAACCGTCCCGCACCCGTGCGGCATACCTGGCGATTGCCCGGTGCCCGCAATGGCCAGTCCGGGCCTGACCTGCAGTGCATTTCTAAGCCTGATTATAAGAGGAGTTGTTTTGAAATGAAATATAAGTATATATTTACCAAGATACATCTATGTGGGGTTAAGTAAAGGAAACCTATACTTTCCCTGTTAGAAATTGGGTCTCTATTTGGCAGAGGTATGCAGCATGTCCAAGCGGGGACCGCAAACCTAGTCAGGGTAAGTCTGATACACACTAAAAGATAACCTATGCTCACTGTCTAGTAGTTAGCAATGAGCAATCAGGCTAATCTAAAGAGGCAATGTGTAAAGTATTTGTGCAACATAACATACTGTAACACAATGAAAACACCACTAAAAGACTCCACACATTGTTAGTAAAATAGACAATAATGTTATGAATAAATGAGACCAAAATGGCAAATATTTAATAGTAGATCTGGAATAATGATTTTTATTTTATTTTTGTAAATTTTTTATCATTTGACAAAAACACATATAGTAAATCGAGCAGTACATCATCCTGACCGATGCAGCCGTATACCGACATATCAAACCAAGCAATTTCACTTTACATGCAGAGTTATCGAGTTAAATAGGATTACATTCAAATGTCACCTGTACAGTTCTAAAACGCAGCCGGTCTCTTTATACAAACCCCCTGGGGTGACCACACATTGTCACATCAGTCGTTCAAGTGGAGTACTTAATTTTTAACGAATATGTGAAGATATAGTGATATCTGGTCACGCTTGACCAGGGTAAATCCAATTGTTCAGGCCGACAGCAATGGTGTGTGGGTCGGATACAGGGACCAGCCTTTGCCTGCTGAAAACTGTACATTTGGAGGGGGCTGCATCAGTGTCGAGGACGAGATGCGAGGAGCAGGGAGGCGAAGTGTCATCATCAATCCGAGCGATTCGTAGGCGACGTGTCATCGTTGAGCTGCGAACTCGGGAAAAATTTTGCTGTTGAGCAGCACTGAAGATGGGCAATGCACCTTGGTCAGGTGAAATACACAGGAGCAGATCTGTGAAACAGCAGTAATGCCTCGGCATAGAGAGATGCAGCACAGAGAACCTCACTTTCAAGGAGCCACAACTGGATTGGCACCACTTGGCTGGGCAGTACTCACAGATGGCAGAGTCCAGGTGCTCTTGCAGTGTTGCAGGAAGTCTTTTATGTCCCTGAGATTTCAGAACAAGGGGCAAGCCAGCATGACCTGAAAGTCACTCTGTTTTCAAGTGAGATGTCCTCAGTAGGGCAGAGGAAAGAAGACAGCAGGGCAGCACAGCAAAGCAGAAATGCAGTTCTTCCAGGGCAGCAGTCCAGGAGAGTGGCAGTCCTAGTAACAGCACTGCAGTCCTTTCTCCTGGCAGACTTCTTCACAGGTCCAGTAGTGTGTGGTTTGGAGGGGTCAGAGACCCAGTACTTGTACCCAGTTGTGCCTTTGAAGTGGGGGTGACATCAAAGAAAGGTCTTTGAAGTGCATAGAGATCCTTTCCTCCCAGCCATGGCTCCAGACTGTCAGTGGGGGGTCATGACATTGCCTATTCAGGTGTAAGTATCAGGTCCTCCCATCTTTCCTGCTCAGAAAAAAACATCAGAATGTAGATGGGCACATTATGTGTTATAAAAAAGGAGTTAAAGGCTTGGCAAAGGGTTTTTAGTGCCAAGTCAAAGTGGCAGTAAACACAAGGCCTTGCAGTGACAGACCCGAGACAGGTTCGAAAGGCTACTTGTGTGGGTGGCACAATCAGCGCTACAGGCCCACTAGTAACATTTAATTTACAGACCCTGGGTAAATGGTATACATCTTCGTAAGGGACCTACAAGAAAATTAAACATGTCAAAGAGGTGTATATTTTGGCCCTTGATATTTTTCCCACAATGTTATGCCAGGCCAGTATTTTGGTCAAAATATTTTGATATATTATCCTGACCATCAGAAAGTACTTAATTTAAGCTGGTGTTTGCAGGTGGGGGCAACTGGCACTCGTTTTTGGGGACCCCCACTTATTTTCCCACAGCAGACATTTCTTACAAGAGGGAAAACGTGGAAATGGTAAAAAAGAGGAAGAGAAAGACAGAAAAACTATCACCCAGGGAGAAAGCTGGAACGGCAAGAGTGGGCTAAAGGGGCAAGGAGTGCCTGGCAGCGAATTAAAAGAGCATGAGATGAATTTAGGAATATGCAGTCTTGGTATTTGGTACGCTGATATTAAATAGCACCTGCTGCAGGCTTCTGAGCAGCATTTTGGGTCTCCGGCACTTGTTAATTTATAAATTAAGCACCGTCATCTGTCCAAACCTTGCAGTGGCATGTGCAACTATTCCTCTATCCATAGTGATTTATAAGGACTGTAGTTGGCAGGTTGAATGGAACTGCTAGTTGTTCAGATTGGTGAGGTGATTATTTTTGGAAGGGGCTCCCAAAGCGGATTTCCCCGAGTGCATGTGCTCTCGTGCACGAGCTTTTGTCCAAGCCTTCTGCCTATCAGCCTCCCTCCCACCTCCCCCCTAATTGCTTTAACTTTCACGGCCTCGAGGCCGTGAGCTACTTCAAAGAGATCCGCTCCCGCACCCTGCTTCACTCTTTCACTTTAAGACGCACAAACGCCACGTCTTTTTATAAGCCCATAGATTTGGTTGTTACGTTCTTTCTTGTTTTAATGTTCGTGCTCAGTGAAGCATTTTCACACAATTGAACAAAAAACTGTGTACTTAAACACCAAGCCAAATTAATAGTTTCTTACATTTTGTCACCAACCACAAACTGGTTTTAATAGTTTCTTACATTTTGTCACCAACCACAAACTGGTTTCTCTTATCTCGAATTAGCGCTGGCTCGCTCCCGGCCTCTGTTTGCTTCTCGAATTAGCGCTGGCTCGCTCCCGGCCTCTGTTTGCTTCTCGAATTAGCGCTGGCTCGCTCCCAGCCTCTGTTTGCTTCTCGAATTAGCGCTGGCTCCATCCGGGCCTCTGTTTGCGCTGAGTAATACTCGTGTTTTAAACACAGTCTGTAATGTATTCATCCCCGATGTGCCACTCACGGGGGTGCACGCCAGGCTTTAAATGCCTCGCAGAGCCGAGACACACATTTAAAAGCCCTCAAGAGCTGATAGCAGCAGCCCACACACAACATGAGTGTGTCTATATTTGCACTCTTTCATCCACCTGTTTGCGGTTTGATCTGCATTGCAGTATTGTCGTGGTCAGCTCTCAAAATAACTTAAGTCCAATGATTGTTTTTTTATTTTTATAAAATATTTCTATTATGCTTTTCCCTACAGTGTGTTGTAAATGTCATTAGACAACATGCACAGTGTGAATAGTAGGAAGTCAACCCCTCCCCCTCCTCACTTATCGTGAGAACAGTTTTGTGCCCAGCCGTTCAAAGGAAAGGTGTTGTCTCATTTCCTATAGCATGATGTATTTAGAAACTTGATTTCTGAAGTCTGAGACGGAAATACTTTTTCTAGGGCGACATCTTGTACATTGGATTCTTTCTTAGCACTTTGCAAGCAGACAGCAGCTGTTGCACATCGCGCTACAAACGGTTCAGATCTAAAGACATGGTAGCTTGAGAGGGTAAACTATACAGTAATCATGCTTGATCGCATCGATGAATGCCTCACGCACAGTGCAGCAGCTCTCTGAATGCGGTTTTCCTATTTACTATTAATCTTGTTTGTTGTTGGTAATATCGTTATTTGAAGTTATCTGTTTTTTACTTTGGAATTCTTTGTGTGTCTAATTTGCTCCCATACTGCGTTTCCCGAGTGTGAGAAGGGAAAGCTTGTAATAGCACACACATCTAGCAAGAATACGATCCTCTCTGCAGTTCGGCTTCATCTGTATGTTTTACAGAGAAATGGAAACTTAATAAACACTCCTCGTAATGTCGGTCAGGTGTACGATATTTAGTAATAGACACACACGCGGATTTCCAGAAGTTCATGAGACCTCGATGAGGTCTCGTGAACGCGCTTCTATCCGCCCGAGCCGCATGGGGAGCAGCAGCCTTTTATGTGCCGGCCGGCCATGCAGTGAATAATTAGGGGAGGAGAAATGCCATCTGTTGCTTTGCGCTCGGCCTCAGGCCGGCATTTCTCCTTCCCTAATTATTCACTGCATGGCCGGTCGGCACATCAAAGGCTGCTGCTCCCCATGCATCTCGCCACCCTTCCTCCCTTGTTTTTCTTTGCCTGCTGGTTTATTTTGCAGACCGGATTTGTAGAAGACTGGGCAGGGTCGGAATTCACCCGATATGTGCCAGTACAGCACACAAACAAAAATAATAACTTCCGATCATACTTCCTTACAGGTGTTTTTCACGCTCGCATACCTAAAAAGCGAACACTTTTTGTTTTTTGTTTTTTTAAATCCTCGCAGGAAACGGGGTGCATACATTTTTACTCTGGATCTTAAGTAGTTAGACCGTCTAGTTCTTCTTTTCCGTTTGAATTTAATTCAGAATAAGTGTGTATATATATGCCACAATACTACATTTAACTTGACTATGTGACTTTTCTTTTCCTATTTATTCGTTCTCTCCTCTTTCTCTGTTCTTCTTTTCTCTCTGTTTTCCCCCTTCCGTTTCCTTGTTTGTTTACAGATGTTTTTCACGCTCGCACAGCTAAAAAACGAACACTTTTTGTTTTTTTAAATCCTCGCAGGAGACGGGGTGCATACATTTTTACTCTGGATCTTAAGTAGTTAGATCGTTAAGTTCTTCTTTTCCGTTTGAATTTAATCCAGAATAAGTGTGTATATATATGCCACAATACTACATTTAACTTGACTATGTGACTTTTCTTTTCCCATTTATTCGTTCTCTTCTCTTTCTCTGTTCCTCTTTTCTCTCTGTTTTCCCCCTTCCGCTTCCTTGTTTGTGCCTTTCTGCCCCCTGTTAGACTCGTTTTTTGTGCCCTTCTGCCCTCTGTTAGACTCGTTTTTTGTGCCTTTCTGCCCTCTGCATCAACACATCATCACTCAACGCTATCCCAGCATCACTCAGCACCGCCACATTATCACTCAGCACCACCACATTATCACTCAGCACCACCACATTATCACTCAGCACCACATTATCATTCAGCACCACATTATCACTCAGCACCACCACATTATCACTCAGCACCACATTATCACTCAGCACCACATTATCACTCAGCACCGCCACATTATCATTCAGCACCACCACAGCACCACTCAGCACCACCACAGCACCACCCACCACAGCACCACTCAGCACCACCACAGCACCACTCAGCACCACCACATTATCACTCAGCACCACCACATTATCGCTCAGCACCACCACATTATCCCTCAGCACCACCCCAGCACCACTCAGCACCACCACATTATCATTTAGCACCACCACAGCACCACTCAGCACCACTACAGCACCACCCAGCACCACCACAGCACCACTCAGCACCACCACATCACTCAGCAGCACCACTCAGCACCACCACAGCACTACTCAGCACCACCACAGCACCACTCAGCACCACCACAGCACTACTCAGCACCACCACATTACCACTCAGCACCACCACATTATCATTCAGCACCACCACAGCATCACTCGGCACCACCACAGCACCACTCGGCACCACCACAGCATCACTCAGCACCACTACAGCACCACCACAGCACCACTCAGCACCACCACAGCACCACTCAGCACCACCACAGCACCACTCAGCACCACCACATTACCACTCAGGACCACCACATTATCACTCAGCACCACCACATTACCACCACATTATCACTCAGCACCACCACATTATCACTCAGCACCACCACAGCACCACTACAGCACCACAACAGCACCACTCAGCACCACCACAGCACCACGCAGCACCACCACAGCACCACTCAGCACCACCACAGCATCACTCAGCACCACGCAGCATCACCACAGCACCATTCAGAACCACCACAGCACCACTCAGCGCAATCACAGCACCACTCAGCACCACAACAGCAACACTCAGCGCAACCACAGCATCACTCAGCGCAACCACAGCATCACTCAGCTCAACCACAGCATCACTCAGCACCACCACAGCACCTCTCAGCACCACCACATTATCAGTCAGCACTACCACAGCACCACTCAGCAACACCACAGCAACAATCAGCACCACCACAGCACCACACAGCATCACTCAGCACCACCACAGCATCACTCAGCACCACCACAGCATCACTCAGCACCACCACAGCAACACTCAGCACAACCACAGCACCACTCAGCACCACCACAGCACCACTCAGCACTACCACATTATCACTCAGCACCACCACATTATCACTCAGCACCACCACAGCACCACTCAGCACCACCACATTATCACTCAGCACCACCATAGCACCACTCAGCACCACCACAGCACCACCCAGCACCACCACAGCACCACTCAGCACCACCACATCACTCAGCAGCACCGCTCAGCACCACCACAGCACTACTCAGCACCACCATAGCAGCACTCAGCACCACCACAGCACCACTCAGCACTACCACAGCACCACTCAGCACCACCACTCGACAGCACCACTCAGCTCCACCACAGCACCACTCGGCACCACCACAGCACCACTCAGCACCACCACAGCACCACTCAGCACCACCACAGCACCACTCAGCACCACCACAGCACCACCACAGCACCACTCAGCACCACCACAGCACCACTCAGCACCACCACAGCACCACTCAGCGCAACCACAGCACCACTCAGCGCAACCACAGCACCACTCAGCGCAACCACAGCACCACTCAGCGCAACCACAGCATCACTCAGCCCAGCCAAAGCATCACTCAGTGCAACCACAGCACCACTCAGCACCACCACAGCAACACTGGTTCAAATATGTTCTCTCAATGTTTCAAGCTTTATTACAAATGTCACAAAAAGATGTTAATATTTCACTTCTGTTCTTGGATTTTCGTCACAATAAAATACACTGAACATAATCTTCGCAAAAGTTATTTACAAAAGTTCAAGCTATTGCCGTTATAAATTAAATAAATTATTTAAGTATTAATTATTTAAAAAAATTAAAAGCCATTGTTATTTGTAATATCAATACATCATATCACGTAAATACAAAACATGTTGCATTACAAATGCTATAGGTGTCACATTTGCGAAAGTTATAACTATTGGCATTTGTAAATGACAAAGCTATTAATTTAGCTATTTTCAAAAACAACACATAAATTTAAAAATTGTCATTTACAAGACCAATAGCTCAAACCTTCCTAATGCGAGACCTATTGCATTGCAAATGCTTGTTTTACTGTTGATTTCCCTGATAATACCACAGGCATTACATGCAGCAAACACAAATGCATATAGTTCCCTTACATTACCAAATACAAATAAAGCGTGCCTGTACAAATTCAAAACTGGCCTGATTTTCAAATGTGGGGCACATTTTTAGCTATCTGGTTCGCTAATAGAGGCCACTTTTATTTTGCAGCCAGGACCTATTTTCTGTCCCAAACCGTCACTGGTCCTCTCACCCCTCCACCCATCAACACGCTGTGCTTTTTGGTAGGAACATTTTAGCGTCACATACCCCGAATGTCACTGACTAAGCTATGACCCTAGTTGGAGGACTAATTATTCATTGTGAACTGAAATTTGTTGATTTTCTTAGAGAAGGTTTATTTGGTCTTAACCTCTTCTGTGTCATGGACGTAACGGTTCAGTTCAAGGGACACTACTGCCTAATCGAGGGATTTCCTTTTTTTGCCTCAGAGGTAGGTAAGAGCTTCCCCAACCTCCCGATGCAATTTGTTTTTGTTCAATGTAAGGATGATCGCCCGCATGGCGCGCTGACGTCATTACATTGAAACTGAAACTGAAATGAGCCGATTGGCGGTCATGGTATCGCTGCTTTGTAAATTGTTTGCAGGGTTGACAGAGATAGAGAAGTTTCCCCTTGAATATAATAGAGGCTGCATATCAGTCATACCTGAATTAGATAAGGATCTATTACTTTGTGCCAGTTATAGACCAACATCCTCTATAAAAGTGGACATGAAAATATTGGTGAAGACTCTAGCCAATTGCTTTGAGAATGTTATACTATGACGAATCCACCCGAGTCAAGTAGGTTTCGTACCACAGATTATTCACTGGCCACCTCAGGACTATCTCTCACCTACTCAGGCAGTTCCATCAAGATGCCAATGATACGGTGCTGATATCGCTGGATGCTGGTCTGGAATTTGATTGGGTAGAATGGCTTTACATGACGGAGAGTGCTTTATGAGGAAGGTCAATCATCCGTTGGCGTTGCTGAATTGTGGAGGATATACTTCTTCCTTTTTTTCCAATTTAAGGCGGCACAAGATAGGGATAACCACTCCCCCACTTATTATTTATAATAGTGTTGGAACCCATGACCATTGCCATACAGTGAACTGTGCAAATTAAGGGGATATATACAGTGGCTGGAGAACAAAAAGCATTTTATTACGCAGATGATATCCTAGTCACTGCCTTTACCATCCGAATCCATACCAGCCTTCATCTCCCTGATTGATCGCTTCTACAGGTTTTCAGGCTATGAAATAAGTTTGACAAGATATAAAGCCCTAACCTTGACGATATCCATGGCACAGGAATCCTTTGATAATTGGTCCTCTCAATGTCCATCTGCGATACTTCTGTCTCCTGAATCGCAGTCTGGACAATATGGTACACAATATTACATATGTCCCTGAATGACAAAATGAAGCTAGATTTCTGGGGGTGAGTGCAAATTATTAAAATGGTAACTCCTCAATACAATTACATATTCAGACATCTGCCACTGAAGCTTCCTCATACACTACTCAAGACAATTGACTCAGAATTCTGTAACTATCTGGGTGGGTGAGTCCCGGGACCCAGGGTTGCCAAATGCTAAACTACATGCAGATACGTGCCTGCAATTATGCTTGCTACACCTAGAATCCTACTGGTTGGTCCACCAACCGACCCCTGTGGTCTAATTTCTATAAACACATAGAGAAATACCTACCTGGGTGTAGCTAGAGCAACATTTGCTAGGAAAAAAGTGGGAACTGATGAAACAGGAAGCCACCAAAATACATGTTAACTCTCTGGTATAATGAGCTACTGGGAATGTCAGTGGAGATACATGCCAAGGCTCCAGTCTGGGGCCATAAAACTATACTAATCGGCGGGAAGGAGGTGGAGCGGTCACTATGGATTGACCAAGGAGTGATTGGGATGGGTGCTTTCTTCAGGGAGGATGCAGGTACAGTTCTTCCTTTGGTGCAGCCTGACTTTGCTGGTTCCAGGGAACAGCAGGGCAGACCTTCTTAGTTCCTCTCTTCAGTACAGATGGGTGTGTGGTGATCAACTAACCAAAGGGCTACCCGGTCCCCTCCTTGGTGTGGCACTGAAGCCCTTACCTACACAATGTAGGGGGTGTGGTTGGAAGGGTGTTATCTTTCCTTTGTGATCCTATGTGAGAAATGTTTCCATGTTGTGCGCGATGATCACTGGGGTGAGGATATTATGTTATGGGATATGGCGCGTAGCAATGTGGTGGATGATGATGTGCGAGTGACACAGACGTTGTCATTTTTATGAGGCATAGGGGGCGAACTCCGCTCCGCCAGCAGAGTTTGTCGAGTTTTAGAACTCCGCACTCCATGTGGGGTGTGAAGTTCGCAAAAACTCCACACTTGCAGCGGAGCAGAGTTTACCTGTGCCATATTGAAGGAGTCTAGGACTTAACCCCAAAGGGTTTTAATCCACGGCGGCGCAGCCCGGCCTCCAGTTTCTCCTAGCCGCCACTGCCTTCCTGTACCTGCTCGCCCGTCGCTGCACATACTCTGTTGATTAGGTAGAGAAGCCTGAGCCTCTGCTGCTTGGGCTCAGAAATCAATGTAATATGACATGCACACTGCCGTTCTTGCTGAGTTGGGGTTAGCTGCTACACTAGGTTGTCTGAGGTTCCTCAATTGATTCAGACTTTCCGAGCCAGATCAGCGGAGTCTCACCTTCTACCTAATCAGCGGAGTGTGCGAGCAGAAACAGGAAGGCAGTGGGGGCTAGGAGAGGCTGGGCTGTGCTGCCGTGGATAGCCACCAACCAATTCTCACCAAATGAAGGAGGCCAGCTCCGCCCAGCCTTAATTTTCATGCATATTCTGATGACAGTGAAATGTGTTTCATGACATTTTTTGTGGCATTTGCACCTGGTTGGAAAGCAATTGGCTTAAGGTGAATTCTAAAAAAAATTAGTTTATAGTAGAAGTGGTGATTAGGTTTTCAGAACAAATATATTCCAGCAAATCTGTAAATATTCCAGAACTCAGTGACCTATTTCCTTTCCCCTGTGCCATTAATGTAATCTGTGTTGTTTCGCCAAAAGACACAACCAAAAATAGGTGTTCCCGACTCCTTCTAGTGGCAGCTACAACACAGCATGAACTGCTCTGGTAGGGCCCATCTGTGACTGTGTGGCTTCTTTTTACCTGGCCCTCCTCACTGCCCTGTGTCCCAGTGATGCAAGCGCAGCAGCCCTCAGTACACACCACACCTGTGCAAACCTGCTAGACCACTTTGGTTTACAGATGAAAGGTTACTGGATGTGTTTTGTTTTCACTGCAGCAGCAGGGAGAACTCATTCTCTTTTTCACTTTTTTGACCCCACATTCTGCAACTCCCTGACATTTACTTTAAGCAAAAGAAGAACGTAGTATATTTTAGTAATGTACTGAAGGCCTTAATCCTCCGATTGCCCAATTAACAATATTAGTAGTTGTATCTGGTGTGCGGCAAGATACACAGAGCACACCATATAAAAAAATAACACTTTCTAGATAGACCTAAATTAACACTTGTTTTCCTTCATTACTGCTAAACCTAACCCTAACTGTTTTCCCTTATATCATGTTGTCTGTGACGTTTGTCAAGTGGGATACCTTGTTTCCAGGTGTGGCCACTACAGGTAAGAGCGGTGGGGCTGTGCGAGGCGGGGGCGGGGTGAGTAGAGTTGACATGAGACGGGATAAAGTAAGGTAAGTGGTTTTATTTATATTCCCTATCCCGTCATATGCCGACTTGGCCCCCGCCCCACCACTCTTACCTATACCAGCTGCGCCTGCTTCTTTCCCTCTCATGACCCCTTTCTGGCCCACTTCCTTCTTGCTGCATATTTCACACCATCACTTACACCTTCCTTTGATCCAGTGCTCAACCAAATCCTAAACCTAATCTAACCTTAACCCTAATCCTAAAATGTACCCCAATACTAATACTAACGCTTACTGCAACCATTACCAGAACACACCTCCTTCACCTTCTCTCACATTATCCCTTACTCTAAATGTACCCATAAAGTTGTAGAATACCTTGTTCCATTTCACACTCCTAACCTATATACCTTATTTTACATCCTCTCTCGTACCTTACTCTAAATCGAATCCTACTTGTATGCATCTATGTGGTATTTCTTTTGCGTGGACCTTGCCAAAAGCCAGCAGAGCATTGTGAAGTGTCAAGGACAAGCATAATAGCAACAACTAATAGCACAGATAGCTGGTGTGTGGACTTTTGACGCATTCTCTAACCCTCTGTTTCTTGTTTTTGTTACTCTACTTTGTATGGATGTATGACATTACAACGCATGCTTTTACCACGCATGCCTTTACATCGCAAGTTTTACAACGCATGCTTTTACAACGCATAGTGTTGAGGGGTGCTGGATAGTGAATAGTTTAATTTACTATTCCAACTCCAGTCCCCGTGGATAGTAGGGAAGGTGTTGGATAGTAAATTAAATCTATTCCCTATCCCTGAGCGCCCCCCAGCGCAATGCGTTGTAATGGCATGCGTAGTAATAGTTGCGTCGTAAAGGCTGTGCATGGTAAAAGTTGCGTTGTAAAGGATGTTCCCCACTTTGTATTTGTATGTTTGTATTGCAAACCCTCAATGGAGCAAACAAAGCAAAGACCAAGCAGCACCTTTCTAGGATAGGGACTGGGAATTGTTTAACCCAGTAGGTACCTTGCATTTTCACACACAATGACTTAGAAATCTAGCCAATAAAGGCACTTGATATATTGCACCATTCATATTCAAATATGTCGAGTGTTTGGAACGTTGTACAAAATGATCATAAATTCTAGTTAGCTGCATTGTACTGAAATTCATATTCTTTATTTTTCAGAAATGTGTTATGACTTTGCGTTCACGAGCACAATTGAACACCCAATGCCTTTTACACAAGGATACCCGCTTCATCAGGCGCATGCGTAACATAGAGGATCTGATACAAAATATAATCATTACCAGTAAATGTACATGAAGCTCAAAAAAGGGTTTGAGTTGATAACGTAAACATTGGCTGATGATTGTCAAATCATATTCATTACATTTAGATTATTAGGATAATTATTAATATTGCAAAACCATTTGGTCTTCTCCTTAAGCGAGTAAAACATAACATCTTTGATAACATTAAGTATTATGTGTAACTGGTTATTTGTGTCTCAACATTTGCTTCTTCATATTCAGACAATTAAAGCATAAAGAATATTTTTACTTTAGGATTCACAACAGGAAATTCATGTACATCTGCGTAAAATCTGCACACATTGTCCAAATCAAGCAAAGTGCATTATTGCTATTGCAAAATGGCTGTGAGTCCCCTCTATAGCAGTGAGCATCTAATGTTGACCTCCCCCCTAATTGCATGGTGGATAGGTTTTCCATATACATTGCTTGGAATGAGAGTATACCTGACAGAAACCAACCCTGGAATTAGCAGGTGCACAGTTTTTTCATAGAAGGAAAAAAACAGAACGTTGATAAAGATACAAGGGTTGTAAAGTACTATACTCTGAGCTATACATTTATGAATCCTTGCTTAAAGGTGCGAACATGACAGTGAGGCTGAAATCGTCAAAAGCAAGAAGGTTGTGCAAACATGGGCAGAATCCGACAACTAGATTGCAGATTAAGGTTCAATATAAAGTTAGCTATTACATTGGTTTTACTATTTTTTTTAAAGTGGTTTCACAGGAATATACTGAAGCATAACTTTGTTGAAGAAAACAAGAAATGCAATTTCAGAGGATGTTTGTGAACCACTGCCCACCTTTCTAGGTTGATAATGCCTGTGCTTACAGAGAAGAATTCCAGCATTGACCTAGAAGTGTCCTAGTTGAGCCACATTATAGTGGTTAATAGGAAAGGGTGGTGATAGCTTAACTATACAATCCTTGGCCTCGCTAGATGAGAATAGTACCGTATTAAGTAAATGCAAATGTAAATATGTAATTATGAATAGGGATATCACACCAATCACACCAATCTTTCCAAATGCTTTATCATGTTGGAATGACGGCCGACGAAGGATATAGTGATTCGCCCAAGATCAAACATTGCCAAATGAGTAAGCCAGGATTACCATCACATCACACTGGTACCTTTTCCCCAAACATAATCAACAGGGCAGTTCAGCATAGGCTTAAGCCCTGAGGAGAAGCGAAATTACCACATGGAATGTTGCTCCGCTTGATTCAGACTGGGTAGGTTTTCCATACCTTTGTTTTCTGGGGTTAGGAAGACAGAACTTGATTTTACAATCACATGCTGCTGCATTCCCCATTTTTTTGTTAGGGGGAACACACCATTACTCATAATTGCACCATACAGGTGCAGATTCAGTGCACGGTAGTGGTAACATCACATGCAATTTTACTGTTAGCCGAGGACTGTGCAATTTGAAATCAACAGCTTAGAAGAGGCAGCTCTCAGTGGCAACTTCAAGAAGTACCTCCACAAGGTCCACTCAGGCCTCTGATAAAGCATCTCTTTATCAACACGCTGGTGTCGGGCTCCTGCTTATATGACCAGTCCATGGATGGTGGGCACCAGCACAAAGATAATCACAGCGAATGTGAAATCCCATCACTAGGGTAAAGGCAAGTTTTCCTGTTTCTGGGATGGTACAAATGTTGCTGAGCAAATACAGCCTTGTCTTGCTCCCAGCATGCATTGCAGAGACTGGCGTCACGAGCTACCACAGAGGGAAGAACTGCTCTTGCAGGAAAGTATGGGCATGATCCAGCTGATCTAGCGATGGCAGAGGACATTACCTCTTCCATCTCAATGGTATTCGCTTGCAAAGTTTAGAGTTAATCGCTGGCCCAGCAGTCATCTATGTACATTAAAGGAATCTAACGTCATGATGATTCCTTTCGAAATACTAAACCTTTGGTGGACAACCGTCCAGCAAACATTTGACACCTTTTTGTTTTTCAGATGCAAACTCCTAGAGTGGGAATGTGTTTCTAAAAGAAAAAACAAAAACTAATGACCCCGACAGCCAGGTAGCTTTCTCCCAGGGTATGTGGGGGTCGTTATTGGTTTTGTCCCATTCGCTCACCGCCAGGCTTTTCCTAGTGGTGGCGGACAGGGAAAAAAGGCATTACAACGTCCACCCTAAATGGGGCTGGTGGTGTAGCGTCCTTCCTCCGACAGGCCCTTTTCTGTCAGGCCATTCCAGGAGGTATTCGGTTGACAGAGCCAACAGGATGCTCCATCGAAGGAATACTTAAGGTCCTCCATTCTCTAACTGAGACAAAGGAGTGCCCTGTCTCCCAAACTCTAAACCAGTCCCTATGCCTACACCGCCATGAGAGCTCCCGGACGATTCATTCAAGGTATCTCTGTTTGACCTCATAGTTATAGGTTCGAATACATAGGTCCACTTAGCCTTTCATCCTTCTGAGATCTAACAATAGACATTTGTTATTCAGCACCAAGATACTCCAGAAAATGAATGTGTGCATTACGAATACTTATGTCATGTTCTGTTATGTTATGGAATATTACGAAGACGGGAAAAGAGAAGTCTTCGTGATCGCCTTCCTCCTAACATTGAACATTTATAGAGAAAGATGTTATTGATCAGTTATGGATAGCCCTCATGGCAGTTGTAGTGAAGCTGAATGCATCTCCTTCATGTGTGCCCTTTTTCTGATATGTCATGATTACAATCATTATAATGATCGTGAAAATTCGAATTCACTAAAAAAATTAAACAATCAAAAACTTCCCTGCTACTATAGGTGACTGGAATTAACTAACAGGAGTGGAGAGAGATGGGTGCTAGCAGTAGCCATCCTCACATGGATGTAGATAACAATATACTTCCAATAGCTATGAGTTACTGTAAGGTATAAAGATGGGCAGCCCCTCAAGACTTATGGAGTGGAGACAGGGCCACTTATTCCATCATGCATTTGCTGAGGAGGGAAGATGGGGCAGCTAGACCCACTGGGGGCTGGTTAGGTTACGCCTACCAGAAAACAATAACTGTGAAGATGCAAAAGAAATATTGTCGGTAAATCAAGTACATACAGGGGATTGCAGCTTACCCATTTCTTACATTAGTTGGCTTTACTGTCACTCTTATTTATTCGATTTCTATTGGATGGCTTTTATTGTTTTAGTATGTCTGAAGTGATCACTAAATTATTTATCTTTAGCTTTGGGACTGAACTTCTTGTTTGCTATCTCAGATAACTTAGGATCTGGTCTCGTAAGTAGCGTCTTCCTTCTTGCCAACACTAAGGTAATGTTAGCATTGTCTAACAGGCAAATGGATCTCTTGCTCCATCGCTGAGGATAGATAAATACACTTGGGCACCCGTGACTGCTGCATCCTCTGTGATCTCTAAAATCTGAGTGAAGGGCCGAAGGAATCAAGGAGCTTATCCTAGCAGATGCCTGCTGCTTTGAGAATGCCATCTAAATATCAATCAATCAATCAGAATTTATTGTTGAATTAATAAAAATCCTTACAATTAGAAAAAGTAAAATTTGCGAATATCCGCAATACAATTTGCATTAAAAATCAAAGCAACAATTGATATCAAAGTTAAAAGCAATAAAACTTAAACTCTGCGTCGGACCCCCCCACTGACTACGTAGAGACTATGGAATGAGCATGGGGGATAATACTTAATAGTAAGCCTCAGGCAATGTTTTAAAGGATCATGCACAGATCTGCAGCTGCTTCCCAGTCTCTATCATAAATTTGAGACCCCTGCAAGTCAGAATTGGCGATGAACCTCCCAGCCAGATTATAAGCATGGGCGAATTTTGCGAATCTGGCGTTCGCGAATTTTGCGAATTTGCGAACTTTTTTTTGTGTTCGCAAGGATTTCTGCCAGTTCGCGAGGGTTTTGTACCAGTTCGCAATTGCGAACTTACATGTCGGCTCGCAACGGTTGCGATTATGTTGTTTTTACGTCTGGTTCATCATCACAGGTTCCCAGCACCCTCTGTTTCACCCCTGCCACCCTCTGTTTCACCCATGCCACCCTCTGGTAAATCAATGCCACCCTCTGGTTCATCATCACTGCAGATTATGAAGGGAAAAAGCAAGCACACCTGCCCTGCTTCAACTGACATGAATTAATTTGGGGTTGATTTATTAATGTGTCACTGTTTTAAAATTCCAGTCTGGCACCTGCTTCCTTATCTGTAATTTGTTTTCTGTTGCAGTGCAATTTTTTTTTCCAGGACCTTTGTGGCCTACTTGTAGCGATTCTATGATCCGGCTGTGAGGGTCAGAGCAGGGTCATACAATTGTTGCAACTAGCAACTGAACTCTGGAGGGGCCCCAGTCAGGAAGCACTACAGGGAATGGTTACTAATGATGAATTTGAACTTTTGCACCTGCTGCGGAGTGCTTTCAGTTTAGCAAAACTCGTTTTTCTGCAGAACAGCATTACAGCAACTGTAATGCCCCAAACAAGCTTACTTGTGAAAGTTGATTTCTAATCCAAAAGTGATCCAAAGAAAGTCAAAAGGCCTCAAATCCAAAAAAGTGCAGGCAAATGTCAACCTGAGGAGTTATTCTCATAAAAATCATCATTTTCAGAAGGTCTGTGCTGCTTGCTCGTGGATTTCTTGTGCAGAATTGCAATTTTTGTAATTTCGCGAGTGCGAGATTGTTGCTGCCCGCCGCACCTACATGTTCGCAATTGCGAACTTACACTGCACGCCGCAAAATTGTATCGCCAAGAAAAAAAAATCCGCTGCGTGCGAATTTGCGGATTTTCGGTAAATTCGCGAGCGTTCGCGGATTGCGAATTTACCGAAAATCTGCAAAATCCGCAAGCGGAACGGATTTTCCGCCCATGCTTAATTATAACTGCTTGGCGACATGTTCTTATGTTCAGTTTGATTAGGATATCCCGCAAAAATTTTCTTCTAGCCACCATGAGGGCCGGGCACACACAAAACAACTGGATTAAAGATTCGTTTTGGTAACCACAGAGTCTGCATTTTGGGCAAGCATCATGGGGTTTCATCTAAATATCCAAAGGCTATGTATGCCTTCACTGCCATATCCCTCCAGAGGAATCGGATCCAAAAGGGTTACATCTTTGTCAGATTTCTCCATGATCTGGCTAGGGTAAGTAGAAGAGATCGGGTTTAAAGGCACTTTAAAAGAAATTAAAAGGTGAAAAGAAAGGCAAAGCATAGCAATGAAGGCATAGTTTTTTGCTTCCAGGGGAAGCAGGATAAAATAAGGAGGTAGACAATGTCTTTGAACACCTAGGAACATAGGAGGTAACACACTGTGGACAGAAGATCTGTTATCTACTTCTAAAAATTGTACATCCAATACTCTTCTGAATGAAATTAACATGAGTAACATGCCAGAAATACCCTAAATCTTCAGTGTGATGAACTAAAGATTGCCTTGAAATGCGTAGGTGGGCAATCCCGAGTGTTCCTGAGTAGAAAAAATATAATAAGAATTACTTTAGTACTTTCAGCGTTCTAGTAGTTGAGGATACCATACCAGGGCTGGTCCTAAAGGAGTTAACATGACTAAGGACGCCATATGCCTGAGTAGATGAATAAGAGTTCTCAGGATCATTGAGAATGGTCGAAATGCATAACCTTGAAGAGACTCACGCTATTGGAGAAAAGAATCCATCACTTGCACTCTTGGCTCTAATCTCCAACTGAAAAATCGTCAAAGTTGATGATTCAGCAGAGTAACAAATAGATCTTCCTGGAATGGGTCCCAGAGATTCAAGCTCTTTCTGAATGTTTTGCAATGTAGGGACCAATCACTTCTGTCAACACGTAATCTTGACCCCAAACTGTCACAGAGTTGGATGGTCCTGATGGAGCTCAGATTTCATCTGGAGTCAGACATTGCTTTATTTTTGTGCTTCAGACAGTCTTTTTAATTGACACGTACATTTTGGTGCAAGTGAAAACACATGGCACATGAGACATGAAATGTGGCCTAGTCAGTCTGAAATACTTGTGCTGAATTAACATGTGTTTTTGCAGTGTAGGGAAAACTTGTGATTTAAGTGGCCTTTTCAGCTTTGAAGATAATGGAATATGTTCTCTCTTCCCAGCTCATTTTCCTTGTAATCTACATTCACTATTCCTGTCTTAAGAGACTTTGGCTTTGTTGCATATTTAGACAAATATATTCAGTTCATAACACATCTTTTTATAATGTGTGTTAATTAACCATGCACCAAACACTACACGTTGGGCAAACACATTTTGCATGAAAAGCTATCTAAAACATTAGGGCATGTTGCTATGAGTATGTATTAACTGTGTGTGCTTTGAAAATGTACACTAGTGCGTGTATTATTCAATGTTGTACAGTGCAATTTTTTTTGCATGTTGTGCACAAACAATAAGAAAAGCTGCTTTAAACTATTAGACTGAAACATTTTTCCTAGTAAATGTTGCTAAAACATATGCATGTATTAATCAATAACGTTTCTTTTGTTAAAACCGGTATGGTTTGGAATTTGCAATGAAAACATGATGGTGAGACCCTCATGCCATCTATGCTAACCAATTAGGTACAAGCTTTACTGAAAAATGCAACATTATTAGTTTAGTCAGCCAAGAATTAGAGTATAAATAATTACCTCTTTGGAGGCGTGTTTAGGCTTTAGGAGGCTTGTGAGCTTTTGAGAGGGAGGAGATTAGACCAGACAACATATGGGTTGTAGCCTGGGAGATTGCGTCCGAGGAGAGACAAAGAGATGTGGGGGTTCTTGCTCATATGTTTTTTCAGAGAAGTCCTGGCAAGGCGCATCACATTCCTCTATGGTCTGTGAAGGAGGGGCCTTTTCAGGAGCAGCCTCTCTAGATTGGTCAGACCAGGGCAGAGAGTGCAGCTGATTAGAACAAGTTTAGATGCCAAAATTCTAAGTTTATGCTTTGACTAATTAATTAGTTTGGGAAAGATTTATTTGTCTTATGCATTTATTTCTCTGTATGGGAGATTTTTGCCATTATTAATTATTGATTAGCCTTGCAAGACTCACTCTTTTCTTAGAAACTCTTTAAGAGTTTTTTTTTTCAAAACCGTATTTATTGAGAGTTCAAGCAAGATTCGGTACAGCCCTCCACAGTCAGGAGGAGACTGTCAATAACATACACGTAAAAGGCATGGCAGTGAACCCAGAGTTTTAGAATAACAGACCCCAATCCCCTCCAATCCCACCCATCCCCAAAAACGCCCTTCAACCCCCCCCCAACTACCCACCCCTTATCCCACCCTAACCCAGTGCACGTGATCACAGTTTAGCAACATGAGATGGAAAGCAAAGGCGGTGTCGGCCAACAGCCTAAGGTACGGGATCCACATCAGGGGGCAGTACATCATCAATATCAGCCGGGGGATCAAGGGCCAGGCCCCTGTAGTCCGCCCATCGTTTCCAAATTTTGTAATGTTTCCGGGGACACCCCCTGGCTTCAAAAACAGGTAGTTCCAGGCCCATGAGAAAGTCCAATCCCGCCTTCCATGCACTAAGTGGGGGGACACGTTCGCTCTTCCAGGCCTGGGCCAGATCTCGCTTGGCCACCACCAGTCCCAACAGCAGCAAATGTCGTTTGTAAGCGTTACCCCCAACATTTTCCAGGATATGAAGGAGACCCAGCCTAGGGGTACGGGGAAGGTCCCACCCCAACACCTCCGATAGACAGTCCCAAACCCCCTCCCAGAATCTAGTCAGCCTCCCACAGGACCACACTGTATGGAAAAGCGTCCCCCTTTCAGTACTGCACCTCAGACACTCCGGAGCGGCTATAAGGCCCGCTCGCCACAGCCGTACTCTAGTATAATAGGCCCTGTGAAGGTATTTGAATTGAATGAATCTAAGACGGACGGCTATAGCAGCTCCACGGGGGGATTCAAGGGCCTCACGCCAGTCATCATCATCCAAGGGGCCAACATCATTCTCCCAGGAGGCCTTCAATGTCGAGAGAGAAGGGGAGCAGTGCGTAACCAGGGAGCGGTATATCTGAGAGACCTTCTTGTCGCCCAGATCGCCCATAAACAGTTTTGCCTCGATGGGACTAAAGTCGGGGAGTTGCTCTAAGCCCACCAGGCTAGGGCCGAGGGCATGGCGGAACTGGAGGTACCGAAAAAATTGGGACTTAGGCATATTAAATTCAGAACTAAGGTCCTGAAAGGACTTAAGTGTAGTTCCAGTGAGAACGTGACCGAGGGACGAAATCCCGATCGCGTCCCAGCCGCCAAACCCGGACAGGGAAGCCAGCGCCGGAAGCAAGCCATTATGCCACAACGGCGTCTCGGCCGTCAGCCTGCCCCACCACCCCATACGGTGCAAAGCTTGCCGCCAGACTGCAAAGACCACCTGAGTGACCTTCGGCAACATCCTCCTCCGTCTGGCCGAGTACAGCAACGTGTGGAGTGTGGCACCACCCATCAACGAATGTTCCAGAGCATAGGCCGGATAACTACGGTCCCCATACCACCACTCGTTGAGCACTAGGAGGTGGGAGGCCTGGTAATAAGACAGCAGATCCGTGGACGCCAAGCCGTCACAGTATGTAGAGAGAAAGCATGTACGCAGCGCCACCCTAGAGGCACCCCCGGCCCACAGAAACCTACCCAGCACCGAGTTGACACTACGGAACCATTGCGGGTCGATTTTAAGTGGATGATTCTGCAGTTGGTAGAGGAGCCGAGGCAGGGCTACCATTTTGAAAATGGCCGACCGGCCATAGATATTAAGGGGCATACGAGTCCAGGTCTTAACGTCCATCTTGACCCTGTCCCACACTGGCCGAATGTTCCGATCCCACGCCACCGTGGCCGAGGCCGAGAGGAAAACGCCCAAGTATTTTACGCCATCGACCGCCACCTGAAGGGACGCAGCCCACGGGCAGCGCACCGAGTCACTCCCCAACACCCATAGGGTCGACTTGCGTGGATTAAGAAAGAGCCCCGACGCCTGACCAAACTCCTGCATTATCTCAAGAATGCGAGGGCCCGTACGATGCAGATCAGTCATAAAGAAAAGCACGTCATCCGCATACAAGGCTATGCGGTCCGAGTGGTCCGTCCCCCACACAAAGCCCCGGTAAAGCGCGTCCTGGCGCACCCGGGCGGCCATAGGCTCCATAGCCAGCGCGAAGAGGTACGGGGAGAGGGGACACCCCTGACGAGTGCCCCTGGTCACAGGAAACCGCGTGGAGATCGCCCCAGAGACACGCACCGAGGCGGTGACATCCGTATAGAGCAATTTTTATTTTTTTTTAAATTTTTATTTTGCAGTATATCAGTTGAAACAGAAAGGGGGTGGGAAACAGTAAGAGGGGAATCAGGAAGAGAAGAGAAAGACAGGCGACATACCGCCACTAAACCCCACACAGGGGGCGCAAAAAATAGGGAGGGGCTCATTCAAAAGAAGAAGGGCGACAGGGCTCCATAGTCCACAGGAAGCCAACAATAGTTCGGCAAGCAACGGGGGAGATTCCACCCAGAGCAGCTTCTCGTCCAGAGCAGGTACTCTTAGGTCGAAAGAACAGCCCAAACTCCGCCCATGGCCCAGTAGCCCTCCCTAGTCATAGCCAGTCGCAACAAGAGAGAGAAGAAAGAAAAAGAAGAACACAAGGCAATTACCCCAACTATCCCCCCATCCTCGTCCCACCCCAACTTCGCCCTCCCCCCAGTGGCGGCGACCAGCAAGCATACAAAGCAATACAGACATTCTCGAGATCAAATTTGGAAGAGATGGAGAGATCGCAGCGTTGATGGGCATACAGCCGAAGGTAAGCCTCGGGACAGAAATCTCACAAGCGAGCCCCAGTTGTACATAAAGTTCTTAAAGTTCCCCAGGAAGATGTCAGAGAGGCGTTCCATGCTCAACAGACGCCACAATCGGGCATGCCACAAAGAAATAGCTGGGGTAGATGGGGACTTCCACGCAGCCGCTAGAGTCATCTTGGCCGCACCCAAACATAACCACATAACACGCTTATCCGCTCTAGTCTGGTGTTCAAGCCGCGGGTCCCTAAGCCCTAATAAGACGAAGGCTATGGAGTCCGGGATCGGGTAACCCAAGATGTCCTTTATGTGGGATAGAATCTCAGCCCAGAATGGCTTGACGGTGGGGCAGTCCCACCATATATGGCTAAAGTCTCCCAACATCCCACAGCCCCGCCAACACCTATCTGACGCAGTAGGAAATATGCGGTGTAATTTGGAGGGATATAGGTACCAATCAAAGATGAGTTTCATATGTGCCTCTCTGAGGTCAGTAGAGTGGTTATGCGCTGTCACATCTCTCCATAAGGCCTGCCATTCATTAGTAGAAATGTCCCTCCCCAGCGTGGATTCCCAATGGTCTTGGTATCGCGGTCGCGGTGTCACGGTAGAGTCTAACAACAGTTTGTACAGGAAAGAAATCGTTCCCCTCATGGTGGAGGTGTGAAGAAGGAAGGACTCAAATTTCGACAAGGGTCTGGTAGCCGCGTCCACTACAGCAGGTGACGTCGCCCAATGCAGGAGTTGGAGATGTCTGAAGCGTTCTGTTGGAAGAACACCATAATCCCTCATACAGTTGTGGAAAGTGAGGGGTTCGACGCCATGGAACAAGTGGGTGAGGGCTCTACAGCCACCTTCCCTCCAAGCGTCAAAGGGACCTTCCGCCATGGCCGGGGGAAAAGTCGGGTTGAAGTGAATCGGGGTGAATGGGGACAGGAATGTGGTCCAACGATCGTCACCGCTCACCGTGTCCCAGACCTTCAACACCGTGCTCGTGGGAGTGCTAATGTAAGCGTTTTTGGGTCGGTCTGCTTTAGGCTTCCAGGCCAGATCCCAGATGGAGCGGCCCGCAACGCTCCGATCCATGTGGAGCCAGTGCTTTTCCGACAGCTGTTGGGACCACTCCACGATGACCCTCAGTTGGGCGGCTTTGTAGTACAAATGCATGTCTGGAAAGCCAACCCCCCCTCCAAGCGTGGGCGCCGCAGGACCGAAAACGGAAGCCTTGCTCGGCCACCCTGCCAGACATACCTCAGCATCATGGTCTTCAAGCGGCGGAAGTAGTCGAGCCCTATCGGAATAGGCAAAGCCTGTAATAAGTACAACAGTTTGGGAAGGAGTACCATTTTAAGGGCGTGTATCCTGCCCAGCCACGAGATGAATTTAGGCTTCCATCGTTCCAGCTCAATTCTAATGGAAGATAACATCGGAGGGAAGTTAGCGTGGAACAGGGCATTCACGGTGGAAGTCAACCGCACGCCCAGGTAGAGCAAGGACTCCGACGCCCAGGCGAGCGGAGTAAGCAGCCGGGTCAGTTGCACCTCCCCCGCCGATAGGGTCAGATTTAGGATGTAGGATTTATCGAAATTAACCTTGAAGCCCGCCACCTCCTCGTAGGCAGAGAGCACCGAGTGGACATGCGGTAGCGACAGCGCTGGCTCCCTGATAGACAACAGGACGTCGTCCGCAAAGAGCGAGATCTTGTGCTGCTCGCCTGTAAAGGGAAGTCCTAGAATCCTCTCGTTTTCTCGCACCGCCAATGCCAACGGCTCAATACTAAGAGCAAAAAGAAGGGGCGAGAGGGGACATCCCTGGCGCGTCCCTCGGGAATGACGGAAACTCGTGGATCTATGGCCGTTAACCAACACTCGGGATGTAGGGCCACTGTAATTGGCCTCAATCATCCGTACGAAAGAGGGCGAGAAACCGAAGGCCACCAGTGTCTGGTGCAAAAACCCCCAGTCGACGCGGTCGAAAGCCTTCTCCGCGTCGAGCCCTACTAACACCGCAGGTATGCGAAATCGTTCCGCCTTTTCGATGAGGTGTATGACGCGGCGCAGGTTATCATGGGTCTGTCTGCCTTTAATAAACCCCGATTGATCAGGATGGATCAGGGCAGGCATCAGATCTTGCAGTCTACCCGCCAGAATAGAGGAATACAGCTTGGCGTCCAAGTTGAGAAGCGCGATCGGGCGGTAGGATGTACAAAGAGTAGGATCCTTCCCCGGCTTGGGAATAATAGTGATCAGTGCCTCGGCCATAGAATCCGTGGTTCTGCCATCAACCGCCATTGTGTTGAAGAGGGAGACTAAATAGTCGCACACTTCAGAGGCGAACGTTTTGTAGAAGAGGGCCGTGTAGCCGTCAGGCCCCGGGGCCTTGTGCAGCTTCAGGCTTTTAATGGCATCTAAGACCTCCTCCCGAGTGATGGGGGAGGACAGTGATTCATTCCATTCTTTAGAGACTTTCGGGAGAGACAGACCCTCCAGGAATTTGGATTGTGCGCCCGGATCGAGAGCGTCACTCGAGTAGAGTGCCTCATAAAATCGCCCGAATATGGTCGCCTTGTCCGTATCTCTATGCTGAACAGAGCCTGCCTGGTCGCGAATTCCCCCTATATAATCTTTCTCGCGTTTGTCCCGGAGTTGCCTGGCAAGATGGCGCCCGATCTTGTTGCCCTGGGAATAGGAGGTGCGCCTAAGTCGCAGAAGAGTAAACTCCGCCCTGTTATTATAATGGATCCTCAGTTTCCCTCGCACCGCCGTCAGGGGGCGTAGAGTCACCCTGGAAGGGTTCGCCTTGTGGGCCTGTTCCAAAGAAGCCAGTTCCAATTCCAGAGCCTCTCTCTCCTCGCGCCTCAGCTTGTTCAGGTTCGCGTTGAGGGCGAGGCATGTGCCCCGTAAAGAGGCCTTGCACGCGTCCCATGTGGTATATACCGACGTGTCCGCAGGTGGATTGAGGAGGAAGAAATCACCAATCGCCTTACGTAAGGCCTTACACGATTCCTCATCTCGCACTAGAGCTGCCGGGAAGTACCACTTACGCCAACCGTCCCCCCCGGTGGTCCAATGCAGTCCCAGAACCACAAGGCTATGGTCCGATAGCGAGAGCGGAAAAATATTAGCCAATTGTATGGCCCCCCGAAGGGCCTGACTAACCAAGACATAATCAATGCGGGAGTACGAGTGATGTACGTTGGAAAAAAAGGTGTAATCCCTGGCCTGTGCGTGGAGAAAGCGCCAACTGTCAATCAGCCCCATGTCTCCTAACTGACGTTTAGTTTCGTCTGAGAAGACGCCAGTGTCTGCCCTGCGGCCCCCAGAACTATCCAAACCCCTGTCCCATATCATATTGAAATCGCCTAGCAAGAGTAAGTGACCCTCCACAAAGTCCCCCAGCTTGTCCAGCAGACCCTGCAGAAAGCCATTCTGTCCCGTATTAGGGGCATACAATACAGCAAAAGTACACAGGCGGCCACGCAACAATCCCTTCACCAGCAGCCAACGGCCTTCCCTATCCACACTCATTCCCATGGGTTGAAAATGCAGGGAAGCCCGGAAGAGTAGGGCCACCCCTCTATGCTTCGTGGTCGCAGAGGCCCTGTAGATAAGGGGGAACTGCCTATGACGAAGCCTCAGCTCATCCCTCCTAGCCAGGTGGGTTTCCTGGAGGGCCACCACATCCAAATGATGATCCATGATGTACTTCCAGAGTTTCTGCCGTTTCTGCGGGGAGTTAAGGCCCTTTACATTCCAAGTTCCTATGCTGACAGGCATAAGGGGCGATACAGATTCCACGCCATGCTCACAACCAGACAGCCACGGTGCCCGCATCGGTTCCATACATGCATCAGGGCCCAAGCCCAAGGAAGAGAAACAGACACAAGGACTCGAGGGAAGGGTCCCAGCCACAACCACTCCGAGAGGCCTACATGGTCATTCCGCAAGTCACGCGTGGCATCCATGCTCCTAAAGTACGCAGGGGTCAAGGAAGGCACATCCCGAAGCAACACACGAAAGATAGAAGAGAATGTCAACAAAAGCAATTTCAATACACACTCATCACACACTGCCGCCACCACCCCCCGGACCCCCAACCCCAACCCAAACCGCCCTGTCATGACATCCATAACTAGAGCGCCAACAGACCCACCCTCTACCCCCCCAAGAACAAAGAACAACAAAATGCAACTCAAGGCACTGAACCTGAACCTCGCAGTCTTCAGTTCCAGTAGGTCACGGTTCAAAAGTCCCCCACTGGACTGGGGTCGGGGCAGGGGTGTCCACCTGGGGACCCCCAGGTCCAAAATCCGGGGTGTCTTCTCCAAAAGTACCATTGTACCCCGGGGACCTCAAGCCAAGAGCCCCTCCGACGCCACTCCATGAGATCGGGGTCACGCTGCTCCAGAGCCCATCTGGGAATCCGTTATGGTGGCGGAGGCCACCGAAGCCACTGCGGCCCCTCTCTCCTGCTCACTAGTCGCCGAGTCTGGTCGCCGCCGCTCTGGGGATGGGCCCACCCTGTGCCATGAGGAAGAGCAACGCCGCCTCCGGAATGGAGAGCCACGCGCCTCCTGCGATGGTTCCGTTTCCTCAATACCTAGGAGATCCTTCGCCTCCCGCAGGGAATTGATCTGTCGGAGCCGATTCTCCCATCGAAAGATGATCCGGAAAGGATGGCCCCAGGAGTAGGATATACCGCGTTCCCGGAGAAAGGCGGTCACAGGTCGGAAGTCCCTTCGTTTCTGCAAGGTCGTCGCTGCCAGGTCCTGGTAAAGCTGGGGGCGATGGCCCCTAAATTGCAACGAGGCAGTGGTTCTCGCTTTTCTCAATATCTTTTCCTTTACCTGAAAGTCATGCACGCAAACGAGGATATCTGGAGGCGGCCCCCCGCCCCTCCTGGGCAGCCCCACTCTGTGCACCCTGTCCATCTGGATGTCACGCACCTCTTCATCCTCTAAGATCTGGAGAAACAAGGCCAGGACGTACCCACGCAGGTCCCCCGCTTCCCCGTCCCATGGCACTGCTTTAATACGAATGTTATTTCTTCTGGAGCGGTTCTCCAAATCTTCTGCGTGGGTTTGTAAATCCAGATTTTGCTCCGTAAGGCGTATGATGTCCTGTTGGAGTTGGTGCACATCATTCGCCATGCTAAGGTCATGGTCCTCCAGCGTCGCCACCCTTTCGCCAATCCCATCCACGTCACTCCGTACCTCTCTGAGGTCCGAGGCCAACTGTGTACGGAGTTCGGAAATGTCTTCCTTGATAGTTGCGAAGAGTTCCTTCATGAAGGCTTTAGTTGCCGGCGCCTCATCATCTGATTGTTTGGAGGAGCCGCTGGCCCCCGGTGACGCCGGCTGCTGCGATGGTTTGGGGACTACCTCCTTCCCCGTCTTCCCCCCTCTGCGTTGCGAGTTGGACATGGCTGTTAGCTGCTTCCACACTCCTTCACTCAGGCTCTAGATAGCCGCCGCCGGGAGGGTGAGACTCGGAACGACGACCCACCACGTCAGGACGACCTGTTGATGGTGCTGTTCGCCTTCTCCAGAGGTCATTCAGGTCCACTCTGTCGGTAGTGCGGCCTCGTTCTCTCCAGGGCCACCATGACTCGCCGATGCCTCTAGTGTTCAAGATACTATCCAGCCCCAGGGGCAGAAAGCGGGCGGGAGGGCTTTCACCTCAAAGCTGGAGGCCAGTCACAGGGCTTGCGGGACCCCAATACAGCGCGCGTCCCCGCCGACGGTCAAGACCAGGGACAATCCGGTCCGGTCTGCCAACGTCAGGGCTCCTCCAAATTGGTGCCAAGCACTCAGTCGCAAGAGGGGCCCACCACCCAGGTGGGCGGCAGTCCCGGCGCTCCGCGCCCCAAAATCCGTGCCTGCAAGCTGCGAACTCTCCGCTCCCCCCAATCGCCAATGCACAGCCTAAGGGCGCAGCCGCGCCGGTGAAGCCGCCGCCGGAAAAGCCCACCACAAGGGCGACGCCAGGCCACTGTCAACTGTCCCCGATGGTGTCCAAAGCTCCGCCACTACCGTGGTCCGGCCGCCAGGCTTTATGTCCCACTTTGCGTTATGCAGGCGTGTGCAAGACCATGCGCCGGCCCTCCAGCTACTTTCACCCACCAGGGCCGAATCTTGTAGGCACCAACGTGGCGCGCGTTCCTGCGCAGATATGTGGCCTCGCCACCTTGCAGCCTCGCCTTCCCTCCCCCGCTGGGAGGCACACCGGTCTGCTGCCCTCTGAGATAAGGGATCCACCTGCTCTTCCCCCGTCGGGCCGGTGCTGCAGCGCTCGGATCTGCTCCGAGTTCCAGGGGGCCGCCCCTCGATTCAATGCCTGGCTCCTTCTGTCGACCCCCGGCGGCGTCCAGCCACCGGCGCGGCCCGCCGAGTGCTCCTCCCAGTGCCTTCCAGCGAGCGCTCCTCCGCCGGCGAGTCCTGTTCCCCGCCTCACCCGCTCAGCGCGATGTAACCAGCGCTGGTGCTGCGTCAGGGCTCGGGTCCGCTCCGCCTCCTCCGGCCTCCAGATCACGCGAGGCCGCCGCCTCATAGGCCGCAGCTCGGCTCCCCTCTATCGGCTCCTGCTGGCCACCCTCCGCCGAGGTGACGACACCGGAGCACACTGCCAGCAATCGGCAGCCCCCGCCGACCGAGCAGCACAGGTAGGACGCCTTGGGACCCCGCAATAAGCCGCTATGCAGGATCGGCGTCGGAGAGGCTCGAGAAAGCGTCCTACTCCGACGCCATCTTGGCCACGCCCCTATAGAGCAATTTTACATAGGAGACGAAAACTGGACTCAAATTCAGTAGCGGCAGAAGGGCAAAGAGATAGGTCCAGCTGACCGAGTCAAAAGCACTATCAATGTCTGCCAGCAACAGTGCCGCTTGATCCCCGGTTGTCCCGATCGCGTCTATCGCGGCCTGTGCCCGCCGAATGTTGTGTCGCGTCGCCCGGAGCGGCATAAAGCCCGCCTGATCCGGGTGGACAAGGGCCGAGATATGCGGAAGCAGGCGGTTCGCGAGCGCTTTGGCCAGGAGCTTGGCTTCAAAATTAATGAGGGATATGGGACGGTACGACTCATGGCGTTCAGGGGGAATGCCCGGCTTTTGGAAGACCACAATTTCGGCATGACGCCAGTCCGGGGGGAGGCTGCCACGCTCCCGCGCCAGTTCTAACGCCCGCCTGTAATGTGGCCCGAGCTGCAGGTGAAATTTCCGATAGAATTCGCTGGGGAACCCGCTCGGCCCCGGTGCTTTACCTACATTTAGTTGACCCAGTGCGTCACCCAATTCCTCCGCCGTCAGGGGGAGATCCAAAGCGTCACGCACGTCGTCGAAGACTGCCTGGGGGTGGACCGCCGCGAGGTAGTCCTCAATGCTATCGGAGGAAAGGCTCTCCCGAGAGGCATACTGATGCTCATAATAGCGTGCAAAGCTCGCCGCAAGGATCGCGGGGTCCGTTATTGCCACCCCCCCGTCGTCAACAAGCCCTGGCAAAGTGATTGGTTGTAAAGTTTGCTGACAAAGCCTGTGGAGCATGGTGCAAGACTTGTCACCCCACTGATACACCCTACTACGCGTAGCCAGCCACGCCTGGTGAGCCTCATCTAATAAGACCGAGGAGTAAGACTGTTGCGCCTGTAGAAGCAGCCGCAGTGTCACATCATCAGCCGCCTCCCTGTGTCGCGCCTCCAGCACCTCCACCTGCGCCGCAGCGGTAATAATACTTTCCTGTCGAGTCCGGCGAGCAGAAGCGCACCAGGCTATATCAACACTCCTCAAGGCGGGCTTCATAGCCTCCCATACCGCCACCGCGTCCATCCCCACCGTAAGGTTGTCCTGCCAATAGCGGGCAATCGCACCGCGCAGATGCTGGGAGTAATCCGGTCGCTGCAGGTGCCACGTAGACATCCGCCACCGGAACGGCTGGCACGCCTTACAGAGATCAATTTGAACCGCCACAGGGGAGTGGTCAGACAGCCCGCGAGGCCGGATCGCCGCCCCCTTCACCCTGTCAAGGAAGGCCCCAGGGACAAACACACAATCCAGGCGCGAGAGAGAGCCATGCACAGCAGAAACATATGTGTATTCCCGCCTCTCCGCATGCAGATGCCTCCAAACATCCACCCATCCAAGACCATCAATCATGGCACTCAGTCGTGTAGGGGAGGCTACAGCTGCGACCCCTCGTCCCCTCTGCCTGTCGAAAGTCATGTCTACTACATCATTCCAGTCGCCTCCAATCACAGCCAGGGAACGGGGAAGCTCGGTCCACAAGGCAAACAGCCGCTCTGCAAGGGTCCACTGCAGCGGGGGAGGGGCATACACACTACCAAATACTACAGGCTCCACACCAATCTTCCCCTGCACAAACACAAACCGGCCCTGAGGATCGAGCCATTGACGCTCATGAGTATAAGCCAACCGTCTGTGGACAAGAATGGCCACCCCCCTCGAGCCCCTAGTGAACCCGGCATGAAACACCTGGTGAAAGCCAAACCTCTGCAGACTCAGCGCCTTAGTGCCCAACATGTGTGTTTCCTGAAGAAAGAGTACATCTGCCAAGTCCCTTTTCGCCCAGCGGAGCACAGCCCCCCGTTTGATCTTGTCCAGGAGCCCCCGAACATTCCAGCTCAGTATACGCATAGAAGTGCCAGGAGACACGAGCCGTGGAGCATCAGCCATTGTCACGATGAGCCAGTTCCTGCGACCCCCGGTACCCAACCCAGGCCCCCAACACTCCAGTTGCCAACATCATAAGAAGCACGTGCACCCCACAGAACACAACCCTGAACCCCACTACCCCTCCTAACCCGGCCCAACCCACAAGCAACCAAACACCCCAGATCCCCCCTCCCCCACCCCTATACCTCAAAGAACGATGAAGTAAAACCCCCAACTGCCCACCCCCCCCCCCCCCAATACCTCAAAGAACACTGAAGTATCTGTCGCGGCATGGGCGGCCTCGGGCCCAAAACAGAGTGCCCAAAAGCCTATCATGCCAATGGATCCCAAACCCCCACAAAACCAGAGCTCCCCCCTACCCCTTTAAACTCGCCCAACCACTTAGGCGGCAGGAGGCCCCCCCCAAACAGTGCCCCGAACCCCAACCCCCCAAGTATTTGGCCACGGAAGGGCGCAGCAGCTACCCAACAGCCCACTGAGGACCCACAGTTCCACTAAAACTAAAGTTCATACTACACCAGCGCATGTCCGCTCCACCACCAAGGTCCGGCCCACCATAGAGTACATCCACAGGCCAAATGCAACCGACAAAAGCCAAGGGTATAGTACAATCAGGATTTTTTGCCAGAGTGGTCCGTGTCGGGCTGTGAGTCCCCCAGAAGGGGGTCCCGGGACAGGGACCTCCGTCGTGAGCGGGATTTCCGATGGCGTTTCCCTTTACCGGCGGGGTCGTCTTTCTCCTGGACTCTTTAAGACTCTTTAAGAGTTTTGACTGACATTTTGCGCCACATTTTCTTTCCTACATGTGATGCTTTATATGCAGACTGTAATATGTTCTGTATTAATGCTATTTTTCCTACTTTTCAATTCTGTAACCTGATTGATAATTGACTAATGAAGAAAGAGTCAGAGAACTTTAACTTTTAAAACCCTTTAAAATACTCACCAATTTTCTTCATTGGCTTAAATAATAATTGCATTTTTGACTGTTCATGTTTATGTTTAGTCTCCTGAAGGTAATACGTGGTGTCAAGGGCCCAACACCTTTTCAGCGGTAAAATAGAGGTAGATGAGGCTTTTCATGGAGAAATTACCATGAAATTACCGCTGTATCAGTCCTCTTTTGCGGCAAATGTGCTAAAGGACCTTGGAGGGTCCTCTGCTGAGGCAAAAGTGCCAAAATTCCCTGGCTAAGTCTGCCAAACCTCTGGAACGTACCCTCGCCAACTTATTTATGTATTGGACAGTGGAGACACTTTTCTATTCGAAGTAAAATACAAAAGTTAATTCTGTTCTGAGCCAAACATGCAACTGTACAGGAACCTGCAAGCTGTTCTTAGTTGCTAATATGAACTTGAATGTTTTTGAGAAGCCACTTTTCTTCTGTTGCTATATCTCCACATCTCGCACCATATCCAATTTTGCTTGTATCTAATCCTAATGTGATATCTGGGGTCTGGCAAAACATAGATCTTTTATTCCAGGCCTCAGTTGGGGAGATTCAGCAACCCAACTCTTCCCTTACCTCTAGAGAAAGGAAAGTTAATGCTGAGTAAAGAAGGCCCTTTTAATGATGCAACACTTTCATATGTTGTAAGTCTTGATAACAAAGAGGAGCTGTAAAAACTACTTGAATGGATGTGAATAAAAGACTCACAAATCTGGCTAATCTCCTGAGGGAAAACGTCTGTAGTTTCAGCATTGATTGAATTTCTTTTTTGATCAATTATATTTTTGTATAAAAAAAAGAATGCTGTCACAGAAACTACTATGGATCCTAGATCCTGAATAGTCTGTGATGGGGTCAATGCTGACTTCGTTTGGTTTATTTCAAAAACACACCTGCTTAAGAAGGTTGACTACAGGTTGAGTTTGTTTGTCTAATCAATCTTTGGAATTTAGCCATGCATAACGCCATCTAAACAGATCGTAATCCTGACCCCATGGGACCGAAACACAGTTACTACTGGTTTCGTTAACTTGATGAAACACTAAGGGACTGAAGACAACCTGAATGAGAGCGACTTGAATTGGAACCTTTATGCCTTCCAGAGAAAGTGAAGAAATTGTCTAAGTGAGAACTGAAAGGTATGTATCCCTTAGGTCTATATTTGCAAACCATTCCCCCCTGAAGGTAATCTCTCAGACAATATATTCCTTCCATTTTGAAGTGTCTGTAAGGGACAAAGGAATTCGAAAGCTTCACATTTATGACCGGTATAAAACCTTTGTCTGCTTTCCAGAGGAAATATAAGTCTCTGAGAAAACCATGAGAGTTCATTGAAACTTGTTTTATCGCTTCTTTGAGGAGAAATTTTTGCACTTACTCCATTTTAAATCAGTCTGTGTATGTTGGAAATTCCTAGGATAGCGTTTAACCAACTGAACTGGATGTGATCAGAATTCTATCTGGTATCCCTGAATTGTTTATTAAATCCATTGATCTGATGGTAATAATTTCCAATTGTGAAGAAACAGGATGAATCTGCAACCTAACTTTCTTGGGGGAAAGAATTTAGAAGGACTGACCTACTAGTATTGGAGTGGCAACGTTGTCAGCTTCATTGAAACCGAACTCTAAAGTGACCTCCTATTTGGGAGAAGAAGAGTGAATATTCACTCCTGTCATTGAAGTTCTGGGCATGCCCTCCTCTCGGCGCATAGAAAGCTGGGCGCTGATAAGAGTGCTGTTAAGGATTGCTAGACTAGAACAGTGAGGTCTGCCTCGAAGACTCTTCCAAAAACATGAGGAGCGTACACCTTTTGGATGTTTTGTCCAGCGAAATAAAGGTATGGACATAAAAAGAGATGCTCTTGATGAAGCGATTAAGCAATAAATGACCTTTAGCTTTGGGACTGGACTCAGCTAACTTAGGATCCAGTCTCGTAAGTAGCATCTTCATTCTTCCCAACGCTAAGGCAGTGTTAGAATTGTCTAACAGGCCAATGGTTCTCTTGCTCGATCACTGAGGCTACATAAATCCACTTGGTCACTCGTGACTGCTGCATCCTCTGTGATCTGAGTTAAGGGGCCTGAAGGTGTTTAAAAGGCCTCTAGAGGAGGTCAATACCGTTTAGGCGCTACGCTGGTCCTGGGCAGGACTGTGCAAGAGAGCTAAGCTAGACACAATATATGCTCTCTAGATGCAGGTAGCAGATCACCCACAAATTCTGCCATTGGGAAACCGCAGGGCATGGAAGAGAGCGACACAGCGTAAAATGCGCAAAGGCACGGACTTATTTCCCGCACACACTTTCCTGACAATAGAAGAGATGTGCTGTCAGAATCCACTGACTGCTGCAGACATGCTCCTCTATTACCAGCTGCGCTCCTCCTGTAGAAGTAGGTTTGACACGTTCCCACATCTCCCTCTACCGTTGGATGCACTGGAAAACAGGGGCGGATTGGCAAGGCGGGCATTCGGGCATGGGCCGAAGGGCCGGTGCCTCAGTACCCTCTGTGGGCCGTTTTTTTCTCTCCTGTCCCAGTCCACAGAGAGTGGACTAGGAAAGGGGAGAAAAAAAAAACGGCCCACAGATTGCACGGAGACAGACAGAGAAAATGAAAGTAGCCTCGCTGTGCGGCCGGACAGCGATTGTCAGCTGTGGCCTCTCCTTCACCCCTGCCCTGCCAAGCAATCAAGCTGAGGCTGGGCTGGGGAGGGGTGATTGTTTGCAAGAATCGGCCTCCCTGGGGGCCAGGTGTTTCTCAGGCCTTTGAGCCATTTTCACCTCGGTCCCCGGGGGCTCATGCAGCCCAGAAACGGTGTTAGTCTTAGCACCTCGCCCACAGCCCTTCACATTCAGGGCATAGTGGACAAGGAAGAATGGGTCTTGCTGTGGGCGCCAGGTGATGGTTGGATTTTTTTATTTTTTTTTATTAATTTATGCGATTTTATATAGCGCGGACTTTACCTGAAGGTGTCAGAGCGCTTCACACAAGGAACAGCAATAATACATGAGGAGAAAAATTACAAGTGGACAAATTACAAAAGCAAACGTTAAGTTACATGAATCAAAAGTGACAATAGTGAGCAACCAAAATACATGAGGTAGCAATCGGTACATTACAGGAGGAAAAAGTGATATGTGTGCAAGTTACAAAAGCGTACAAAGTACAAGTAGAGGTATAATACTGCAATAAATGGCAGACACTCCAGCACAAGAACAAACGTTACGTAGGCAATGGTGGCACTTGTGCAAGTATCTAAAGCAAACAAAAGTGAGAGGTAGCATACAGTGTGATACCAGAGAAAAGTGACGTGTGCAAGTTACAAAAGGGTACCATACACAGGTACAAGGGTAATACTACAGTAAATGGTAAACACTCAAACTGCCAGAACACACTGGGAAGGCACTTCCCATGCGCCAGCTTCACCTCAGCCTCCCCCTGGCTACCTGGCTACCTTGGATGACCCAGAAAGCTGTGTTTTGTGCTCCCCTGCCAGGACATTTTCCCGAGGCCTGGAGGGCTGATTCATTTACTAATTGCAGGGGCCTTACCTCTGTTCATGTGCTCCTCAGCTGAAGGTCTGGGGAGGGCTAAGTAGGTTAGTAATAGCAGGGGCTTTGCAGCTTTTCAGGTGCTCCTGTGCTGGAGGGCTGGAATAATTTTGTGACAGAAAGGGGCCTTGCTATTTTTTTTAGTTGCTCAGCATGTAGGCCATTGGCACCTTGGCCCTGTGTCCTGTGCAAGAACAGTATCCTCCCACTTTCATTCCTTGTCTGTGCAAATAGTGTTTCATGAAAGGGCACGCCCCTTGAATGTGGGCCACGCCCCTTAAATATGGGCCACGCCTCTTGAATGTGGGCCACTTTTTTCGTCAGTGCCCAGGCCGAATTGTGATCCCAATCCGACCCTGCTGGAAAACGTATTGACAGTCGATCACGGCCGCAAGCTGATCACCCGTATATAAAATATAACGCAGAACGAGTCCCCACTAATCATCTCTGAGGCCAGGGCAGGGTGGGAGGCAGAGATCGACACCAGTATTTCCGACGACCAATGGAAATAGATCTGTGGACAGTTAAGGCTGCTATCTTCCAACTATAGGCTATTACTGGGCACAAGCTACCTTGCACGCTGCTGGCGGCGTTGCTGGGAGACAACACTGATGTCCCGCCCAGACTCAAGCGGCTGATGGTGATGTTGTTAATCATGGCGTAACGCTAAGTCGCCATTCATTGGAGGGCAACCCGGCCCCCAACTACGAAAGACTGGATAGCGAATGTCACATACTGTAAAACACAATTGGAGGCATGCTGGGAACAGCTGCCGGTGAGATCCCGTCCCAGAGACTTTTGGGGACCGTTGGTAGACTGGCTGAACACTGGAGTTGGACGAATTTCAAACAGACACAATTGTTGTACAGACCGTGCACCTGAAGCACGAGCCTGGGTTCCCACAACACATTATCCCACCCGTACCCAAATATGAGATGTTGTTCACAGACCAAAGCATAATAACAGTGTAATGTACTGCTGTTGACCATATATGACATGTACTACGTCTGTAATGGAAGGTTGTAGTGATATGGACGGCAGGCCACACGGCAATTACTGATTGTCTTGCTGAATGTCATTGTTTCGTTTTTCTTTTGTGTTACAAATCAAATAAAAATAATTTTTTAAAAAGGGGCCTCTGGGTGTGAAGGAGCTTATCCCTGCAGATTCAGAGGGCTTTACCTATGCATTCGTTAGTCTTACCCTTTTTTGATAAAAATTGGATCATTGCTGAATCCATTTCTGGAGTCACAGCCAACCTGTGTAGTAACATAAGTCTAAGACATCCAGCTCGGAGATTACTCCAGTTTGAGGTATCCATGGGTTTCCTAATCCATTGAGCAACACATTGCATAATAGAGGGAGGTGAGCCCATTCACCTAACCTGGGATGTGTTATTGCCTCAGGATCAAAATAGGGGGGACCTAGAGCATCTAGAATGATTGTTCTTTCCCCTGCGACAAGATGTTGTTTATTTTCTGGAATATGAGGGCTACTCATGTCCCTATAATAGATGTCCCCTGGATGATCTGTAGGAGAAGATAAAGAAACCTGGAAGAGGAATCTTACTATTAGACCAGGGAGATTCTCGTCCATAGAAAATGTATCCTCCAACTCTAGGACATTAGGGAATGTGATCTATTAATTTATTACAGGAGGCAACCTGGTTAAGAGATGTAAGAGTCCATGCATGCGCAAGAAAAAAGTTCCTTCTGAGGATAGTTTGGTCAGCTTCTTGGATGTCTCTGTGAACCAACGGCTGTAAAAGAAATTCTCTTGGCTCCTGGGAGCCAATGCAGCTTTGTGAGCTGGGATGATATGGAGTCAGTTATTCTCAGACCTGCTGGCAGTCGAGTAGCCATGTTTTTGACTATCTAAAGTTTATTGCTTTGAAACTTGGGGCCATATGTATCAACACCGTCATTTGCGATTCTCAAACAGCGATTTTTTAGAAATTGCTATTTGAGAATTGCAAAAAGGGATGTATGTAAAAAATCAATTTTTTTTAGCGATTTCTTAATATTCCTTAATTGCGATTAGCAAATTGCAAAATCGCAATTAAGGAATACTTTCCTATTCATTTCTATGGGCCAGGAGGCCCATAGGAATGAATGGGAAGTTATTCTCAATTTGCCATTCACAATTTGAGAATCGCAAATTGAGAATAATTTCAAGGGTGCACGGGTGTCATAAGGACACCCTGATGCACCCCTGAAATTTACATGTGTGCGCATATGGCGCACATACCTGCCCTAAGGGCATGTATGTGCGCCACATGGTACCTTCACAAATGGCAAAAAGTGCATTTGTGAAAGAAATCGCAAATTACCACCAGCTTGAAGTTGGTGGTAATTTGCAATTTCTTAAGGAGAAATTGCAAAAGTTCAGTGGTTGCTGCATAGCATTTAAGGAATCGCAATTTGCGATTCCTTAAATGCTTACGCAAAGGGAAGGAATCGCAAATTTTGCGATTCCTTAAATTTGCATTGCAATTATCCTCATGCATACCGTTTTCTGAATTTTGAGTCGCAAACGCTGCTTTTTTGCGATTCGCAGCGTTTTCGAATCAAAATTTGGTTGATACATATGCCCCTTGGACAATACTAGTTCAAATGTAATTTCCATAACCTAATCTAGCTGGGATAGTCGATTTAAAAGCAAGGCTTTTGACAGCAAAGAGAAATGTGCAAATTCTCTTCGACATTTTTAGGATGACAAAAACAGACAGAGATCAGTTTTGCTTATGTGGGGGAGTAAAGATTAAGTTTGAGTCAAACATGCCAAGCAACGGGCCAAATAGAGAAGGGAGGGTGCTCACCTGCCCCACGATGAGCATCTCCATCTTCTCAGAGTTCAGTTTAAATGTGTTAGTGGACAGTCAGTCTGCTACAGCTATTAGACAATCTTGAAAGTAAGAGAAGACCTTAGCCAAAGGACCATCTAGAAGCACCAAGATGTTGTGCTATTTACATGTGCCTGGTCGATTAGCCCACACTACCTGTGCAGATCCTCTGGTGGGGCTATGTATGCAATACATTAAAGTAGGACTCAATGAAGACCCCTGAGGTGTTACACAATTTAAGGAAGTAAAGTCAGACAGATATGGTATCAAGAAGAAACCCATGTCAGACTAGTGCTCAAAAAAATTACTTCAAAATATCATCATTCAAACTACAATATTTTTGCTCAGCATTCAACAAATGTGGTTTGTATTGCCACCCAGTTTAGAAAAAATGGATTTCGAATTCATCCTGTAAAGGGTAACTTAATATTATCTATTGTGGCACCACTGCGCCATGTGCCAGCATAATCGCTACATGTCTGATATACATAGGAAATAATGAGTATCTGTGCATTATGGTTCTATATAGTGCTGTGTGTTGTTGGAATGCTTAGCTCTTTACATATTTTTGCAACCTTTTATAATCTTCTAGTTGCAAAGAGTAAACAAGCATTGGCAATGGCAGTAAGTATGGCTTTAAAGGAAAGTGAAGCATTGGAAGTAAATTGTATAGGGATATATGTGTGTTTTGTGGAAGAAGAACTGTAGAGTAAAATTGGTATAGATGAAAAGGTTAGGTGACCTCCTCCCATCTGTGCCACTGCCAGAGAAAAACAACATAAATTATCTAGTTATCTAAGACACCTTAATAGCATTCCAATGTCATGCGTGTGCCCCTGAAAAATTCAAACGTAGTCAGCTGGATTTATAAAATAAAATTATGATCACAGCTGGGAGGAGGGTCAGCACTATTTTTTGAGAAAGCACACTACTTCTTCCCAATGTCAGTCAGTCAGTCAAAAATGCTTTTATTGATTCTTTAAAAATCGTAAAAGGATGGCAAACCATCATAAAACACAGAAAATTAAATGAACAGATATATATATATATTTTTTTTAAACCTAAGAGTGGAGAAAAAAACCTTGGAGTCATTACCACAGTTAAACGGCTAACAAGTAGTGCAGTATAGTTATGAAAAGTCAGCAGGCAGGTTGTTTATTGGCTGCTTAGCTTAGTTCAATTTTTCCAGTTCCTTTGCTGCTATGTTC
Source organism: Lissotriton vulgaris (assembly GCF_964263255.1). NCBI lineage: Eukaryota > Metazoa > Chordata > Amphibia > Caudata > Salamandridae > Lissotriton > Lissotriton vulgaris. Next base: position 1,864,331,289 of record NC_141693.1, on the reverse strand, counting down.
CAGAATTGTATGGCATTATAGGAGAGGGGAATGGATAGCCCTCTGAGACACCTGATGACTGCAATTCTACATGATCTTATCTGTTCATTCCTTAAAATCTCCCGAAGAATAGATTTACGGGTTTTCAGTAAAAAGGGACATAGACATAGTAGATGTAGTAGTGACTCCTCATCTCGGCAACAGAGGCGGCATTCCTTAGAAGGCCATATAAATTTCCATTTTGGGGTCAAATCTTTGAGGGGAATGATCCCATTCGTAGCAACATAAGGTAATGCTTTTTGTGGTAGGAAAAGTGATCAGTCAAATACTGTTGCGGTTTTAGCCTCTGGTAGGCCTGTATCACAACCCAGGCATGATGTTTTTTTGCAAAAATTTAGATTTTTCACAGCCTGCGGGGCAGAAAATCTGGATTTTATTAAGGACACGGAGGCTAATATTATGCAAATCTCCTTTATTAGCACAACTCAGTAGCAACAATTGAAGAATATAGAACTTCAATGAACATTCTGAGTAAGAATAAAGTTCCTTAGAAACCATCTCTCATCCTTCTTTGTCCAACTGGGAAGGAAGATCAACGTGAGATAAACTTGAGGAGCAAAAGTTGAAGATCCAAACTCCATAACATCCAGAAGTAAGCACACAAATTTATTCTGAAAGAAAAAAAGTAAACATCGTAAAATCAATCAACTGGGAGGGTTTGAGAAAAAAGAGGTGGGATAATATTAGCCTCCGTGTCCTTAATAAAATCCAGATTTTCTGCCCAGCAGGCTGCGAAAAATCTAAATTTTATGGCATGACACAGAGGCCATATTATGCAAGTTTAAAGTGCATTAAAAACATTATCAATCACATTAGGAAATAACACACTCTAAACATACTATCATTAGACCAATCTGCAGCCCTAAGGATGTCTTGTAACCCTCCTCCTAAACAAAAGGCTTTTGAGGCTGAAGCACCTCTTATGGAATGAGCACCAAAAATGGATACATGAACACCACTTTCATGCAGAACATTTTTAACCCACCTGGCTAGGGTTGGGGAAGAGACTCCCTTATGAGGAGATCTATAAGAAATTAACAGTGGTGATTCATTCATCCTTAGATGTTTCGTCCTTTTCTCATACTCTTTCAAACACTTGACCACACAGAGTCTATCATTTGCAGAGAAAAAGGGATAGAAAATAGAAGAGGACAAGGTCTTCGTTCTTTTCTTTAGGTAAAAGCAAACTCCTTCGGGTTGAAAAGCCCAACTTGAAATGTCTAAAGCCTTAACGTCTGAAGTTCTCCGAAAAGATACCAGACATAATAATACAGTAATTTTAAAAGAGATGAGTTTAAGCGAGAGAGAAGAATTATCTCCCCATGACGATAAAGTCCTAAGTACAAGAGTAACATCCCACAGTGTGGTATATTTTGGGCCAGGAGGGTTAATAACCCTCATGCTTCTCATTATCTTTTTAGTTAGAAGATTTTGTCCAACTGATATTCTATTAATTAAGGAGTGATCGGCTGAGATCGCGGATCTATAAACATTTACAGTTCTGTAAGAGAGACCTGAAGTAAAAAGGTCCGAAAGATAATTGATAACATTGACTAGATCAGTTGAAATGGGATCCTAACATCGTTAAATGCACCAGCGAACCCATTTGTTCCATGCCAATCTATAAGCTTTCCTTGTGCCAAATGCCCATGATTCTGAAAGGAGTCTGAAAGCATTTGACGAAAGTCCAGGGACTCTCCATTGTCTTCCATGCCGTCAGAGTTAGAAGACCCTGCTCTACAAGGGGATGTGTATGACCCTCTAGATCTAGGAGGATTTCCTTGAAAGAAGGAATTAAAATTGGAAAATCTATGCTAATTTCCAGAATGATCGGAAACCACGCCTGGGATCTCCAAAGGGGAGTTATCACGACCATGCTCTGTTTGTAACGTCGAGCATGAAGGAGAAGGCGAGGGAGCATTGAAAAGGGGGAAAGGCATAAGGTGCTAGGTTTGTCCAGTCTTGTAAAAAGGCATCCACTTTCGTGGCCTGAGGGTCTGGTCTCCAACTGAAGAACTCTTTTAGATGGGTGTTTATACTGTCCGCAAACAGGTCTGTTTTGAATGGGCCCCATCTCGACTGGATGGTTAGAAACACATCTCTGTTCAGTCTCTAGTTGCTGGAGTTACTGAAATTTCTGGAGTACCAATCTGTAACTTCGTTTTTCAGTCCGGAATATGTTCCGCTACAACTGAAATACCTTTGTTCAAACAGTAGTTCCATAGGCCCTTTGCTAAGTCTGTCAAATCTTTGGAATGAGGGCCGCCCAGTTTGCTGACATAGCGAACTGCGGACACATTGTCCATTCGTAAAGTTACACAGCATTTCATTGAATCTTGAGTGAAACAATGAACTGCAAATGAACCTGCTAGTAACTCTAAGCAGTTGATATGCAATTATTTTTCTTGTTGGGTCCAGCGACCCCCTGTTGACGAGTTCCCACATCTTGCACCCCAGCCTTCTAAACTCGCATCTGATTCTATTATTAAATCTGGTAGTTCTCCGAAAATGGCTTTCCCATTCCATGCCTCTAAATTCTTGAGCCACCATAGTAGTTTGGTTTTTGATTCTTGGTCTAATGAAATTAGATGGGAGTACGATCCGTTGGATCTCAAGTGTCTCGATTTGAGTCTTTGTAGTGCCCGATACAGTAGGGGTCCTGGAAATATCGCCTGAATTGTGGAGGAAAGAAGGCCCAGGATTTTCCCCAGGTATCTCAGGGGAAAGACTTTCAAAAGAAGTGTTTTCCTCAGTTCTTTTCTCACTTTCCTCACAGAACTCCGTCTTCCCCACGTCGCTGGGAAGACGGAGTTCTGTCTAGACAGTGTCTACCAAGAAACCTAGGAATTGGGTCTGTTGAGAAGGAATTATACATGACTTTTTTAGATTTATAACAAAACCCAGGTGTTGCAAAAGGCGTATCGCGAGATCTGTATGGAACAAGACAGTCTTTTTTGACTGGGCCATTATAAGAATATCGTCGAGGTAAATAATCATCCTTACTCCCCTTTGTCTCAACCAAGTCGCGACGGGTCGAAGTACTTCGGTGAAACACCAGGGGGAGGATAAAAGGCCGAACAGGAGGCTGCAAAATTGATATAAATGTCCTTCCCATGTAAATTGAAGAAACCTTTGATGGGGTTTCCAGATAGGTATCTTTAGGTATGCGTCCTTTAGATCGAGTCTTGTTAACCAGTCTCCTTTTCTTAGAACGTCTCTTAGGAGGTGAATTCCATCCATTTTGAAATGCTGGTAGACCACCATTGGTTTAGTTCTTTCAAATTTAACACTGGTCTTTGCTCTTTGTTTTTCTTTTCCACCAGGAATATATTGCTGAGGAAACCCACAGAAAAGCTCTCGATGATTGCGCCTTTTTTCAAGAGTTCTTGGACTTCTTGAGAAACTAATGTCTTGTCCTTGCCAGAGAAGGTGATTTCTCTTGGCGTTTTTCTCTGAAAGGGAGTGTTTATAAAATCTATTTTGTAACCCTTTACCGTATTGAGTACCCACAGGTCTTTGGTCACCAAATTCCAGTTCCCAGCAAACTGGAGTAGTCTCCCTCCCACCTTTGGAGGGGTATCTGAAGGGTCTGACAAGGTTCTTACCTGTAGAGAAGGAGCGTTGTCTCCTCTCGCCTCTGAAGTTTCTTCCACTGGATCTTTGTCTCTGGGGATAAAATTGTCCAAAGTTGCCGGAGTTGTTGGTGTTGAATCTTCCACCTCCACGAGACATGAAGGGTCTTGAGTTTGAGTTTACCCGGCCGGGAAAACGACCCCGCATTCTTCCGACCCGTGTAAAAACACGATCTTGGAACACTCTCTTTATATCTTTCTGTGACTTTTGTATAGAGCTAAATGCTCCGACATATCTGGCCATATCTTTTATGAATTCTTCTCCAACGAGAAAACCCTGAGTATTTTGGCCCCCGTCGTTTTTTGCTAGCTCAATTAGTTTAGGGTCGATCTTAAATAAGATCCCTTTTCTTCTTTCTGTAGATAAGGCGTGTTAGACCTGTCTGGCCCTTTGCGTAGTCCCTCCAATTTATCATTTATTTTGTCCCCTTTTTGCCCCTCATGCCTTTATTTATTTTTGTGTCCACTAGATTTTTATGATGTTGGTCTGGGGGATAGGTGCTCTTTCGCCCTCATAGTTTTTCACCTTAGGCCTAGATGCCTTTCCTGACAGGAATTCCCTTGGAGTCACAAAATGGTGGCTACCAACTGTCACAACTGTCATACCTGGGACCTGTCCCATAGGATAGAGTAGGGCATTCCAGAACCTTCTGGTCCCTTCTGGACCTCTGTGGGTCAGCCTATATAAGGCGGAATGCTGGTCAGCCATTTTGTCTTGCAGGGTAGGATGGCTGGAGTTAAGGCTGGAGTATAAGGCGGGGGTAGGATCATCAGAGGGTTGACCTCCCATTGTAGGGACGCTCCTTACTGGTTCACCACCCTTCTCCCCTTATAGTTGTTGTCCTGACCCTGCCTGTAGGAAATCCTGAAGACCCTGGGCACCTGTTCTCACCTGGTCCCAGAGAAAAGAGTGGGTGAGGGAGGTTGTATCTGAGGGAAGTCCCCTGCCCAGTGAGGAAAGAGGCTCTAGTGCAAAATTGGAGGAGAGGGACTCCTGGGTACTTCCATCCGAAGCCAAGGGGACTGAGAGTAAAAGAGGAGTCATCAGACATTTTAACTGAGCCTTTCTCCCCCCACCTCCCCGTTACCTGGGGTAGCCCCTTGCCTTTTCAGGAGTAGTCGGATTGATTGGATTGGGGCTAAAATCGAGTGCCTAGTGAGGCGTCGCCGAGTGAACTGGCCGCCTGGTGAAGTCTGCCCCCATCGCCATGGGCCCGGTGATTGTGGCGGTGACATCGTGTGGGGAGAATCAACCTTTCCTTCCCCGTCCCTGAACTGCGCCGGCCCTGCTGACTGAACGCGTCAGTCGGCGCGTGTGGGCAGGACCGGAGGAGGTGGTCCTGCGAAGCCGAGCAGGCTCTGGCCTGAGCCGCTACCCTCCCGCGCATGCCCGGTCGAGCCGCTTCCCTCAAGGAAGGCGGAGGCGTGACCGGAGGAGGAAGCGCCTGGAGAGTAGCATCGGCTCGTGTCTGTTGTTGTGCCTTCTTCCCCCCGCTTGAGCTCTACACGGAGGAGCTGGCTTGAGCGGGAGGGGAGAGCCGAGGAGCCCCAAAGGCTTGTTAGCCACTGTGTGGTTCGGTTCCTTTTCCTTGCCGCCCCCCCCCCCCGGCGATCAAATACACCGGCCCGGCGGATTCTCCACAAGTAAGGAGGAGGATGAGAGGGGGAAGTTGTCGACTGTAGGTTAATAAAAACGAGGGCAGAGGAGCAAGGCCTGGTATTTATTTAAACAAGGATCAAGCCCAAATCGTGCAACGCCCTTAAAGACTTCCATAAGGGTCTACACAGATTGTTTGTTTTCTACTGGATATATAAATATTGGTTCATTGCCTGCATCGTGACATTTCTTCAGAAGAGCAAGTGCAGAAATAAGGGAAGTGAGAAGAGTTAGCCAGTACTTCCTGGTGTCAAAGGTGGAGAGGGAGTAAATGTGTTAAACATTTTCCGAGGAGACAAGCTTAGTAAAGTTTAGAGGAGTGCCGTCACTGCTCCCTGGGAACTACTGTAATGTGATGTAAAGTTAGAAAGCTAAATAGTGTGAACATTTTGGCAACTTTGAGGATCTTATTAATTTCATGGTTAAATGTAATGTACTGAACTGTAATTTCTGAAGACAAGAGAGCAAAGAATATTTTTATAAACAAGCTCGTATTTTTCCAAATATTGGTGTAGTGTCATTTTTGAGTGATAGTGCCTTGAATTACTGCTGGTTGGCTTGTAACCTTCACACATGTGCCTCTGTTGAAATTGTCTTACCCTAGGCCAGGCTACCCTAGGTGACCTGACAACATTAGGTTCCAACAAGGCGGTATTGGCATTACCAATTAGACATATAGCCCTTTGGACCCACTCTCTTAATTCTTTAGGGTCGACTTGTCGGTCCTCCAGATATGCTGTTTCCGCCATCTCAAATATTTTTGTTATTCGGCCAATTGAGTCTAGTAGGCGGTCTTGGCAGGACCTAAGGCCATTATCTAATCCCTTTCTAGGGTCTCGAGAGGTCTTAGAAATAAATGCTACCACTTTAGGGTCAAGTTCAGGCGTTGTGGTTATTTTATTAGGTAGGGAGGGTCTGGGACATTCTGATCGAAGCCTTGCCCTGACCTCTTGTGGGATCTCCCTTCATAGCCAAAATGAGAGGTTTTCTCCTACATGTTGAGAGGGAGCCCACTCCGGGGACAGAGGGTGTTTAATCAGGAGTGGGTCGAACATAGGATCTCCAAAGGGGTCTAATAGGGCCACATTTTTCTCTAGGACCTTAGATGTCCCATCTGAGCTCCCTGTTCCCCTTTTTTGCGCCTCATCCTCGTCGGTATTAAATTCAGACGAATAAGATAAATCTATCTCTGGATCTGAACTATCTTCGGTATCAATATTGATAGGGGGCTCTGGGCCTTCATCTTGCCCGAATGGGGTGCCTGAGGCACCATTCTTGTCACCATCCTGAGGGGGTGAAGGGGCGGAGGTGGTTTTAGTTTTCTTACACTCTTTGCGTTCTTTTCCTCCAATTGCCTGTTTTTTGGGAGCCTTAACTGCTCTTGACTGAGTATCGCTAGTAGAAGGGCGCTGGGATTTCAAGGCCTCAAGCCTCTTGTTAATGTTATCATCAAGATAATCAAGGACCTTCTCAAAGGCCTTATTAACTAGTTTTTCCAATTGTCCCTCAATGTTAGGTATAGGTTCTGACATCTTAAGTTCCTACCTTGAGTCTTGGACTTAGGATAGTATCAATAGTATTATTTTATGGTTAAATCCGCTGATAATCCCCTCATCAAAAAAACGCTGTTAAAGTTTAGAAGGTAGGCGTGCTCAACCGTGATGTGTGCGCGAGCGTTCAAAAGTAAACAAGGAATTAAACCGGTCCGAAATAGAACCGGAGAGGGGCATTTTTCTGTGAAGGGTATAACAACCGATCGGCAGAAAAAAAGTGAAGTGTTATGAAGTATACAGGCATACAGTCATACAGGATACAGGCAAAACAGCAAAAAAATACAATAAAAAGATAGTTACAAACTTTTGGGATCATTTAGGGAGGGGTTCACACACTAGTAATTTCCCATATAAGGTAAATATACCATTAAATAAACATATAAGGGTTAAATATCATACTAAGTCTGAGAATATAAAAGAGCTACTTATCTTTCTGAGCAGCAGCAACAAAGAAGGATGAGAGATGGTTTCTAAGGAACTTTATTCTTACTCAGAATGTTCATTGAAGTTCTGTATTCTTCAATTGTTGCTACTGAGCTGTGGTAATAAAGGAGATTTGCATAATATGGCCTCCGTGTCGTGCCATAAAATCATTTTATCGGTTAACAAAGAGATCCGCTTGGTTGTGGCGTTCACCACGCTTTTGAATCCAGAATACATTACTGGTGTAGACCAGGCCACCTCTAGCTGTAATGCCGACAGAGATTCCTTCAGGATTGTCGTGGTCGAGTTAGCTTGTCTTCCTTGATTTTCAATCTCAACCCAACAGCAGTGAGCTAAAGTGTAATCTTCTGCCTTCCTCATCCTCCGATAGAACTTTACTAGGGCGCCTTGTCTGTCCATAATCTGGTTTTTTAGTCCAAATTCTAAACAGATTTGTTCTTGTGAGGTGTGTAACCGTAATAGAAACAGCCTTTTGAAGAATATGGATTGTGCGGTATTTAGTATTGTGGCATCTTTGATATTCAGGATTTCAGAGCAATACGAGATGGAGGGTAGAAATTTTGCGGCAATCACTTTTAACAGATGTACGGTAGAGCAGCCTATAAGATTTTTCTTCAGAGTTTTGAAGGCGAATAACAGTTGCTTTGCTTTTATGCGTCTTTGCTCCATCTGTTGCTTAAAGTTAAGTTTGCAATCTAGCAGAAAGCCTAGATATTTATAGGAATCTACACGGGCCAGTGGTTGTTCGCCCAATTTGCAGGAAAAGGTGCGCCTATTCAATGTTTTCTTGTGCTTGGAGAAACGCATAACTTTTGTCTTTTGGTGATTTATTGTGAGTTGGTTTTGAAGTGGTTCCTAATCCCGTAATCAATTTCTGCAGACCAACTGGTGTTTGTGTTAGCAGCACAATATCATCTGCATATTGTAGGCACGGAGTCGGTATTTTACCCAATTTTGGGGGGTCACCTGGGATTGTCTGAAGGCACTTGTAGAGATCTGACGTGTAAATGTTAAACAGACAAGGCGCTAAAACGCAGCCTTGTTTGAATCCATTTAAGGTTAGAAACTTAGAGGTTATGCTGGACCCGTCTCCTTTCTTAATTTGGACCCACGTGATTGATAATGGCATCCTGAAGTCTGGGCGGGACCCCCCAAGCTTGCATTTTTACCCATAAAGAGGCTCTTGGAACTTTATCAAAGGCCGCTTTAAGGTCTATGAAACAGGCGTACAAGGGCCTTGATTTTGCGAAGGCTTGGTAAGCTAAAAGAGTGACCGCAGAGATGTTCGTAACGGTGCCCATCCCAGCCCGGAATCCAGTCTGCGTTAGAGGAATAAGGTTTGTATGACTGATCCAAGCCTCTAGCTGTACCAAGAGATTAGATGCATATATTTTCGCCTCCACATCTATCAGCACGATCAACCTGTAGTTGGAGGGATCCGAACGGGAACCCGACTTGTAGATTGGATTGAGGATGCTTCCTCTCCAGGACTCAGGGATCAAGCTGTCATCTGTAACTTTTGAAAAAAGGGGAGTCAGGACTTAAGACCAGAATGGGAGATCTTGCTGAAACAGGGCATTTGGAGGAACGTTCAGGCCTGGGGCTCCCTCAGATTTAAAATTTTTTATGATTTTTAAAACTTGAATTTCTGAAAACAGCTCTAGATCCTCAGAGAATTTGCGGTTCATGGGATTGTTGGCTTTACATCGACCTCCGGCCTCCTGCCCCTGTCGGTAACCCGCAATTTGGGGCTGATTGGATCTATTTTCATTATATATGAGTTCAATGTGAGCTCTCCATGTGGGCTCCAATATATCTGAATTGTGATGTCGATTCCGGCCGTTAGTTAGTTGGTTAATTTGTTCCCAGAAGAGCTTAGAGTCCCCTAATTCACATGCATATAGTAGTTTCGCCCAAATATTGAGGTATTTATTTAATGTTGTTATTGTTTCCTCAGGCTAATGTTGAACCATGCTGCCCCTTTCACATACCCTGCAGTATGAGCGTGGGCGTTTTTAGAGAATTTCTATTAATTTCATAAATAAAGGACTCCCAAGCTTTTATGGTCAGTGTTTGGAGATGGGTCTTTCCAAAAGGCTGGTGTAAGTGCTTGTGATGGCCACGATGTTATCCTTATTCCAGCGGAGGCGTTTTAGGTTATAACATTGTGTTATTACTCCAAGCATTACAAGCAGCCCACTGGCAGTACTTCTCTTTTAAAACGTTTTTAGAGGGAAAAGAAGCCTATACTGAGTTCTCCCATATCATTCTCATTCCCAAGCCAATAAGGCTATTCCTAACACCTCTTAGCCAGCCAATGTTATAGAAGACATCAGATTTTTTTACATCCAAAAAACCTGTGTCATATGATGAGAGTTCGATTGTCGTCCACAACCTGCCCAATATAAAATCGGACGCCACTTGGCGACATCAGTAATAGCTTTTCTACCCAAATCATATCTCAGCGGCTTCAAGGGGGTGCTTTGTGGGAGATTGGTAATGCTGCGGAGGAATTTATTTTCAGAAAGAGTTAAAGAGGCTGCTTTCTCAAACCCCCATAATTCGGCGCCATAAAGCGTGGAGCTAACAGCTTTAGATTCATAGACTTGGAGGACTGGTCTCATTGGTTTTGTTAGAGACCTTTTGTGTTCCAGACTTAGAGCTCCTGTGACTTGTCGGTGTTTTAGGGCATATAAGTCTATATGGCAGTCCCATCTGTATACCCAGACAGGTAAATGCCCTGACCTGTTCAAGTGGTTGTTTATTCATAAAATCCCTCCCCTTAAAACTTCGATGCGGATTAAAAACCATGAATTTTGTTTTTGACACATTAACTTCCAGGCCTCGAGCGGCACAGAAATCTTCAAAAATTAATAGAGCTCGCTGGAGGCGACTGGGAGTCTTGGAAATAATTAATGTGTCATCCGCAAACATTAAAATCGGAATTTTTACGCCTGCTAGAGCCTGTATTCACTGGGATCAAACGATCCACTATTCCATTAATATACAAAGAGAATAACGTTAGTGCCATGGCACAGCCTTGCCGTACCCCTCGTTCAACCGGGAACTGGGTGGTGACCCTACCCTGCACCCCCCCCCCCCCCAGCGGATTCTAGCATGATTTCCCTCGTGCAGCCTCATTACCAAGGTTAAAATCTCATCAGAAAGACCTAATTCCCTCAGCATCACCCATAACCGTGAGCGAGGGACAAGGTCAAAAGCTGCATGTAAATCGACAAATGCAGCATAAAGGCTGCCCTTGCCCAATTAAAAAAATTCATATAGGGAGGAACCCTTTTTATAGGAAAAGGGGATGGGTTTACAAAAGACAAATACAAGAGTCCCTTTTCCTTAATACGTAAAGAGAAAATCTCTATAGGTCTTGAATGAATAGTAAATTGAAGTCCATTAGGGTATAACGTGGAGTCTCACAGTAGATCTAAATAAACCTAAACACATTCTCAACATTATTCAGTAAATCGCAATAAGGGCAGGAGAGCAAGGAAAATAGATTCATATTTCTTATTTTATTTATCCCACTTTATCCCACTTTTCTTTGTATATTATTAAATCACATTTATAAAAATGCCCTTGCCCAATGTCACAGTCTTACAGTATAAGAGAATGAAACAAAAGACTTGGTCGATAGTGCTAGTGTATTTACGAAAACCCACTTGGAAGGGGGACAATATACTGTTCTCTTCAATCCATTCTAAGATTTTATTCAGGATCAACCTCCCAACTACCTTCTGAATCGTATTTATCAAACTGATAGATCTGTAGTTCCCCGGTTGAGTTTTATCTCCTTGTTTGTATACTGGAATTATCACGCCCCCTTCCAGGAATCTGGGATCGGGGCACCCTGGGCCGTTGCATTTGCCATCAGCAAGATGCATTTACTCCATCATGCTTTGTCTTGTAGGAACACATCCGCAGGGACACCGTCGGGTCCCGGTGCTTTACCTCCAGCAACTGCAATAAGAGCCACTAAAACTTCTTTGACAATAAAAGCCTCGTCGATATAAAATACATAGTTAACTTCTTCCATTTGATCATCTAATGGGTTACGCACGTATAGGGGCCTACAGTAATTGAACCATCCCTTTTGAGAGACGTGATTTAGGGGCTGATCAGGTTGTCCCCCTCTGCCCCACTTTATGATATTCCAGAATAGTTTGGTATTATTCTGCAAGCTAGCTTCTTTTAGGTCCTGCCATCTAAGCTCATCCCATAGGCTCTTGGCTTTATGGATAGCTTTTTTATATTCATATCTTGCAGTACGGACAGTACCCATTTCACCATCCCTAATAGCATTGCCAAGGGCAATTCTAGCTTGCCTTCATTCATTAATATACGGCCGAAAGGGTTTGGAATCAGCAAGATTCTGGCTTCTATGGCGCTTGATAAAGTGGCTACTTATACGAGAAAAAAAACTATCATGCATCTTTGTCATGTGCCCCAAGTCACTACCAGTACCCAGGGCTTGCTCAATCTCTAGGACAGTTTTATCAACATCTTCCAAAATAGTTGCCATCCCCTCCGGTTTTTTGGATAGATGTAGCCACTTAAGACGATGCATGTAATTGGTGGGGACAGCGTCTGGGGCACAAAATTTGACCTCCCCCAGCTGAGATGGCTCCGACATCCACCAACCATGTATCAGACACAATGGATTATGGTCGCTTTCAAGGCAATCCATAACCACCATATCCATAATCGTGTGCCAGATTTTCATGCTGCAAAGGATGTAGTCAATCTTACTTCTACTATGTCCGTTATCAAACGTGTTAGCCCCCGGCCTATCCTGTGGTGTCCTGCCATTAAGGGCCCTAATTCCCCTTTCGTAACAGATAGTATTCATCTGGAATGACAACCTCTGTCAATTTTTTTACGGGGTCCAATTCCAATTTAGGTACTCCCCAAAGGCAATCCTCATCATCCGTTAGGTGCCAATCGGGAGTAGCAAGTGGCTCGAAGGTAGAATTTAGATCACCCGCAACAATCACACCACAGTCCATTGAGTAACGCTCAAGGAGGCCATCCCGTACTCCTCTCACATAGACATTATAGATGTCCAGAAGTCCTAAGGGCCCCAGATTATTATTATTATTATAGGGGTTTGTAAAGCGCCTGGTGACGCCTCCCGGCGTGTCCCCGCGCTGTGGAGAGAGAGTTTTAGGAGGGTGGAGCCAAAAACAAGCAATTAGAGAGTGAAGAGATAGGTTTTCAGCAATTTTCTAAAGGATGCCTCATTTTTATCTTGTCTGATGTAGCCTGAACACCTGAATGTCACTACTCTCAGAGGGCAATTCTTTGATATTTAATGCCAATGCTTGGCGAAACCATTTGCCCCCTTTAGTTGCAGGAACAAAAAAGTTTAGATAACCTGCACAAAATTGCGGCTCAAGGAGCCAAGTCTCCTGAAAACTGCAGATATCAAACTCATTAATGAATACAAGCCAATCCGGTAATGAGATTTTGGAACCCAAACCTGCTAAGTTCCATGACATAAATGAACCCCTGTTAGGGGCATGACCTGTATGCGTTGGTATACAAGAGTAGGTAACCGTGGCACTCCTTAGTAAGCAAGCAAGTTAAGTAGATAGTCTCAAAGTGGAAAGTCTTATAGGCGCTCAGGGAAACACCTACTGGTTCCAAACAGGTGTGAATAGCAAATGAGAAAAAGGGGAAGTCTTACGGCAGGTAAGAACTGCCCTGAGCACTCTAGATGCACTGAATGGTGCGTAGCTCCAGATTAACTTGAAGTAAATGAACGTATTTTCAAGAATTTCATGAATATTTATTCATCCAAGTGTTTTTAAATAGGTCCAACAAACAATATTCATAAGTACATATTTCTTCATATGATTCAATTTCTGATCAAATAAATCCTTCGTAATTCATAGCAAATAATCAACATGAGATGACATGGAAACCCCGTTGCATTTCGTGCCTAGCTGGCACTTCTTCAGGGGGATATATTTCTAAAAAGAGAAAAAATGAACCATATTGTAGATATATAGCTGAACAGGAAATACATAGCATGAAAATATGCAAAACAGGTTAAGGAAAAAGGAAAATGAAAGAACACAAATTAAAAGAGCCCAGAGTGAGGTCTTGAGACATTATAGAAAAGATGCTTAAACCAAGCAGAGTAGATAAAGAACCATAAGGAATCCACGAAACTAAGAATGGAGCAACTGTGGGGAAGGTAATTAAAAAGAACAGCATGAACCATAGAGCGTCACGAGAGTTTCAAAAGTGATCACTGTGCAGAAAATGTCGTGAAAAAAAGCGCAGATGGTGTGTTAGGGAACCAAGTAACATCGCGCATAAAGCGTGGAAACATGACGGTACCGACAAGAGTAACAATGTTATTAGGGTGGTCGTCACGGTGAAAATCGGGCTTGCATATACATTCCAATAAAGTGAATACGTCTCGTGAGTGAGACGGAAAACCCGTCACCTCAAAGTATGTAGCAAAAAATAGTGCCTGCATCTGCATACAGATGCGGTGGTAACGTCTCAAGAGAAAGACGGTAGACCTGCCACCTAAACCACGGTGAACCAAGCATCAAAGAAACTTACCCGTCACCAAGAACGGGCATGTACCACGAAGGGCTCGCAGCGGTAGGTCCGAGTGGGAAACACGGAAGACGCCGAGTGTGCGCACGGGTTTACAGATAAAGGAAGGTAAAAATAGAAATAGGACTAGCATACACAAGATGTGAAGGGTAATCAGGAACAGTGAAGTAGGACTGACAGTTTCTACGAATGAGTAAAGGAAAGACACAGAACGAGACCTTAATATAAAAAAGCTGAAAAAACGAAACGAAGGCTCAAAAAAATGGGTAACAGTGAAGGGAAAAGCTGGAAAACATAAAAGAACCTATACGTAGTGAATGTCGCACGTGTGTACAAACAAGGTGGAATCAGTGCATCAGTAAGAAATAAAGAGTAGGAGAAGAAGAAAATAATGAACAGGTCAAAACAATCCTAGATGAAATCAAATAGAAATACACAACAGGTGGATACAGGTTCTGTCATGGGCACAGCTAGAAGATAGATCAAGTAACAAATGACAACAGCATATGATATTCAAAGATGGCAGCTAAGTTCAATTCTGTCATTAAGCCCCTTGGGTTGAAGGGTTTGTAAATAGTAAATCCAGTGAAGTTCTCGTTGTAGCAAATATTTATTATTATCTCTGTAGGGAACTTTGTTGACCATCTCCACAATTAAGTATCGAATTTGACTGGGGTTGTGGGATTGAGAAACAAAATGTGCAGCAAGGCAGGATTTCATGTTCTTGGTCCGAATATTACTTCGATGTTCATTCAGTCTGATTTTGATTTTTCGTTCAGTTTTTCCCACATATGGGAGGCCACACGGGCATTTTAGCATATATACAACGTTGGTAGAGTCGCAAGTTGCATTCACTTGTAACTGAATGGGTGTACCTTTAGTTGGATGACATAATGTGTTACCAGGTATGATGCTGTTACAATGTCCACAATTGTGACAAGGAAGAGTGCCCTTGTAGGTAGTCACATTTCTCAAAGTCGGTTGTTTTACCATTGATTGTATGTTTCTAGAACGTTGATATGCAAAAATGGGAGGTTTCTCAAAGATGTTGTTGAAATCTTTTTCCAAATTTAGCATTGGCCAGTGTTTGCGAATCACCTCTTTGATTTTCTTGGATTGTAGAGAGAATTTTGATACAAAAACGGAGCGATTCTCGTGGTCAGGATTGACAGTTTTTGGTTTAAGTAGGTCATCTCTGTTAAGACACATAGCTCTTTCTTCTGCAATTTTAATCAATTGACTTGGGTATCCCCGTTGTTGAAATTTAGTGATGATTTTGTGACTGTCCTCTAGATATAGTTCATTAGTTGAAGCTATTCTTTTGGCACGTAGTAGTTGCGAATAGGGTAAGTGGCGTTTCACACTGGGTTGGTGGAAACTGCGAAAATGTAGGTAGTTGTGGCGATCAGTCTCCTTAGTGTGTATGGATGTGACAAACCGGTTGTTAACTAGTTTGATCTGGACATCAAGAAATGATATTTCAGTTCTACTGTGAGTGTGAGTAAACTGAATTCGATCATTGATACCATTAAGGTAGGAGATGGCATAAGTCAGTTGAGTTTCAGTGCCCTTCCAGATCAGAAAAATATCGTCAATGTAACGATAATATGAACACAAGAATGGTGCCCAATTTTCATTCTTTAGAATGTGTTGGCTTTCAAAATCATACATCAACAAATTCGCATATGCTGGAGCAGCACAGTTGCCCATGGCTACTCCAGACAGTTGGAGATAGTATTGATTGGATAAAAATCTGTAAATCCACAGGTTTCCAAGAAACCTATGGATTTACAGATTTTTATCCTTGAACTCATGCAATTCATTCTTCATCACAGCTATTTCAAATCTTCTGACAATCAATACTATCTCCAACTGTCTGGAGTAGCCATGGGCAACTGTGCTGCTCCAGCATATGCGAATTTGTTCATGTATGATTTTGAAAGCCAACACATTCTAAAGAATGAAAATTGGGCACCATTCTTGTGTTCATATTATCGTTACATTGACGATATTTTTCTGATCTGGAAGGGCACTGAAACTGAACTGAATTATGCCATCTCCTACCTTAATGGTATCAATGATCGAATTCAGTTTACTCACACTCACAGTAGAACTGAAATATCATTTCTTGATGTCCAGATCAAACTAGTTAACAACCGGTTTGTCACATCCATACACACTAAGGAGACTGATCGCAACAACTACCTACATTTTCGCAGTTTCCACCAACCCAGTTTGAAACGCCACTTACCCTATTCGCAACTACTACGTGCCAAAAGAATAGCCTCAACTAATGAACTATATCTAGAGGACAGTCACAAAATCATCACTAAATTTCAACAACGGGGATACCCAAGTCAATTGATTAAAATTGCAGAAGAAAGAGCTATGTGTCTTAACAGAGATGACCTACTTAAACCAAAAACTGTCAATCCTGACCACGAGAATCACTCCGTTTTTGTAACAAAATTCTCTCTACAATCCAAGAAAATCAAAGAGGTGATTCGCAAACACTGGCCAATGCTAAATTTGGAAAAAGATTTCAACAACATCTTTGAGAAACCTCCTATTTTTGCATATCAACCTTCTAGAAACATACAATCAATGGTAAAACAACCGACTTTGAGAAATGTGACTACCTACAAGGGCAATCTTCCTTGTCACAATTGTGGACATTGTAACAGCATCATACCTTGTAACACATTATGTCATCCAACTAAAGGTACACCCATTCAGTTACAAGTGAATGCAACTTGCGACTCTACCAACGTTGTATATATGCTAAAATGCCCGTGTGGCCTCCCATATGTGGGAAAAACTGAACGAAAAATCAAAATCAGACTGAATGAACATCGAAGTAATATTCGGACCAAGAACATGAAATCCTGCCTTGCTGCACATTTTGTTTCTCAATCCCACAACCCCAGTCAAATTCGATACTTAATTCTGGAGATGGTCAACAAAGTTCCCTACAGAGATAATAATAAATATTTGCTACAACGAGAACTTCACTGGATTTACTATTTACAAGCCCTTCAACCCAAGGGGCTTAATGACAGAATTGAACTTAGCTGCCATCTTTGAATATCATATGCTGTTGTCATTTGTTACTTGATCTATCTTCTAGCTGTGCCCATGACAGAACCTGTATCCACCTGTTGTGTATTTCTATTTGATTTCATCTAGGATTGTTTTGACCTGTTCATTATTTTCTTCTTCTCCTACTCTTTATTTCTTACTGATGCACTGATTCCACCTTGTTTGTACACACGTGCGATATTCACTACGTATAGGTTCTTTTATGTTTTCAAGCTTTTCCCTTCACTGTTACCCATTTTTTTGAGCCTTCGTTTCGTTTTTTCAGCTTTTTTATATTAAGGTCTCGTTCTGTGTCTTTCCTTTACTCATTCGTTGAAACTGTCAGTCCTACTTCACTGTTCCTGATTACCCTTCACATCTTGTGTACGCTAGTCCTATTTCTATTTTTACCTTCCTTTATCTGTAAACCCGTGCGCACACTCGGAGTCTTCCGTGTTTCCCACTCGGACCTACCGCTGCGAGCCCTTCGTGGTACATGCCCGTTCTTGGTGACGGGTAAGTTTCTTTGATGCTTGATTCACCGTGGTTTAGGTGGCGGGTCTACCGTCTTTCTCTTGAGACGTTACCACCGCATCTGTATGCAGATGCAGGCACTATTTTTTGCTACATACTTTGAGGTGACGGGTTTTCCGTCTCACTCACGAGACGTATTCACTTTATTGGAATGTATATGCAAGCCCGATTTTCACTGTCAAGACCACCCTAATAACATTGTTACTCTAGTCGGCACCGTCATGTTTCCACGCTTTATGCACGATGTTACTTGGTTCCCTAACACACCATCTGCGCTTTTTTTCACGACATTTTCTGCACAGTGATCACTTTTGAAACTCTTGTGACGCTCTATGGTTCATGCTGTTCTTTTTAATTACCTTCCCCACAGTTGCTCCATTCTTAGTTTCGTGGATTCCTTATGGTTCTTTATCTACTCTGCTTGGTTTAAGCATCTTTTCTATAATGTCTCAAGACCTCACTCTGGGCTCTTTTAATTTGTGTTCTTTCATTTTCCTTTTTCCTTAACCTGTTTTGCATATTTTCATGCAATGTATTTCCTGTTCAGCTATATATCTACAATATGGTTCATTTTTTCTCTTTTTAGAAATATATCCCCCTGAAGAAGTGCCAGCTAGGCACGAAATGCATTGGGGTTTCCATGTCATCTCATGTTGATTATTTGCTATGAATTACGAAGGATTTTATTTAATCAGAAATTGAATCATATGAAGAAATATGTACTTATGAATATCGTTTGTTGGACCTATTTAAAAACACTTGGATGAATAAATATTCATGAAATTCTTGAAAATATGTTCATTTACTTCAAGTTAATACTGAGCTACGCACCATTTGTTGCATCTAGAGTGCTCAGGGCAGTTCTTACCTGCCGTAAGACTTCCCCTTTTTCTCTTTTTTCTGTATGCATTGGTGACATGCCTTGCCTTTGATAGTTGATAATATAATGACTCTGTGAGCCAGGGTCAGATGTATTGCTGGATTGTACTGTAATCGATGATCACCCTTCTGCGAAACCGCTAGCAATATCAATATTGCCTGCCTGGGAAATACCAGAACAAACGGCCGGACCAACACTCATACAAGCTGCTCCCCCTAGCGGATATATCGTTTCTGTGAGCGAGCTCGCAATATCACTACTGTCAGCTCGGCCCTTTACACCGACAAATACACGGCCCTTGCACATATACACCAAGGAGTCAATAGATGTTTTCTAGCCCAGAGCTTCCAACACGCCCCCGTGACCGCTGCCCAGCGTGATAGTACACCTGCAAACCAGGTGGGGCCTTCCTTAAGTGGATGCTTGAACGGGCAGGGTGACTAGTTCTAAAGTCAAGGGCAAATACATTTTCAGCCAGTTCCTTAGACCGAAGTGTCAGTTCGATACAGTCAAACTGTTCAGTGTCCCAGGACAGTCTACTCGCCTTAGAGATATCATCCCTAATTATCGACCGACACCCTCTAACATGGCGCAGCCAATTAATAGTTTTATTGGTCAGGGAGTCAGCACTCTCAATACTTCTTGCTGGCACTAGTTTAGGGACGTTGGTCATGTAGATTTTATTTGCACTCTGCACTGTACTAAAGATCGGACCCCCTACTATTTTGAAATTTATTTTGCTTAGTACCCACTATGGGAGTATTCAATCTCTCGCTAGGTATCAGATACTCTCTCTCCTTGGTCTTTAAGGAATGAATTAGACCTGTTGTTATTGGGCAGTGGGGGCCTATTTGTACATGTGAGATGGATAACGATTTACCGGATTTGGCTACCTCACTATAGGAGGTGGTAACTTTACATACACCACCCTCTTTTTCAATGGACCTTGGTTTAGACAAGGCACTGCCGGCTTTCAATGGGAAGGAGTTTAGTTCACTTGAGGCAGGTTTATGAACGGTGCACACCCCACAATTGGGAGCAGGCCCTACCATAGCAGATACAT
This sequence comes from Lissotriton vulgaris, assembly GCF_964263255.1. Classification (NCBI taxonomy): domain Eukaryota; kingdom Metazoa; phylum Chordata; class Amphibia; order Caudata; family Salamandridae; genus Lissotriton; species Lissotriton vulgaris. Next base: position 1,864,311,824 of record NC_141693.1, on the reverse strand, counting down.
TTACAATCATAACCTTTATTGCCACTATCTCATCCCGTAGAAGAATTATTAGCGTTATCAAATCTTGGGTATCTTGTACATCACTTCTGCTATTATTGATAGTTTGGGTATGGCAATCTGATAAATGATTAGGGATGGTCTTCATGGCTTTTCCGTGGTGCTGGGGTGATTGTAACATGATGTTCTCGCTATGAACATTCGCCAGAATAGAAAACCTGTTTGTGCAGGGGACTATGGGGGCAGGTATTAAAGATTGTCTACCACCTGCTTCTAGGAAATTTTCAAAAGCACTAGCTATGGAACTCTCCCAAGCTAGAGCCCCCCCCCCCCCTTCCCAGTGCCACTACCCTTCTGGTCTTTTGGTTTAGGGGGAAACATAGCAGGGGAAACAAAATTATTACATAGCCCTTCAGACACTAATCCAGCTGTTTTCTGTTGAGCCTTATCCCCCACTAAATGTGGGCTATTATCAGATGTTAAAATTGCCTTACATTCCTCCACAAGACTATTGATATGATCAATGACACAATTGCTGGCAGCATGCTTAGACACTCTTCTGGCTTTCTTTCCCTTGCGCGATCTACCAGCACTCCCAGCCTCGATTCCCCCCTCCCCCCCTTCCATTGCGTTTACCCATTCAGATGTTCCCGCCCGCAGCAGGGAAAGATTTAGAGAACAACAAGCAACTCAAATCGTCCCAGGATAATAACAAAGAGTCTTTTAGGCTGACATATGAGCATACACAATGAGAAACAGTACCTTTCGCAGCACCCGCAGAAGGTCCACACTCTTCAATAGAACTTATTTTATTTATTTAAACTTGTAATGCGCAACAGCTACCCGCAGTGGGTTTCCCGGCGCCAGGGATAAACACAAGAAGAAAAGAGGAAAAGAAAGGGAGCACAACACAGTACAGTGAGCCAGCTAATGCAAAAGAACATATCTATTAAAAGAGCAAAGTCTTGAGTCTTTTCCGGAAACAGAGTAGATTAGTCTCTGATTTCAGGGAGATAGGCAGTACGTTCCAGGATTAGGGCCTAGATGGGAAAAGGACCGACCCCCCATCTTTACAAAGTTTGAATCTTGGGACAGCAAAGTCACCATTTGCAGAGGATCGCAATGTGTGACTGGGATTATAGGTTTGAACAAGACTCTGTAAATATTTGGGGGCCGAGCCCTGTTTAATTTTAAAAAGGTAACACAGGGCTTTGAACTTAATGCGGCTTGGGACCCTAAGCCAGTGTAGGTCCCGAAGAGCCTGTGAGGCCGAGGATCTCCTTGGTACATTACAAAGAAGTCGGGCCGCCGAATTTTGCACCACCTGAAGTTTGTTGATGGTTAAAGTGTCTGCACCGAGATAGAGGACATTTCCATAATCCAGGTGGGAGATTATTAGCGCCTGAACAACAGTTCTCTGGGTGGCACGGGGCAGCATCCATAGGATTTTCTGAAGCCATCTCAAGGTGGCAAAACAAACGGAGGCCACCTTGGTGGCCTGCTGTCTCATGGAAAGTTTGTCATCTATAAGGAATCCGAGGTTACGGACTATGGAGACCAGCTGGTCAACAACTTAATTGTGGGCAAATAAACTGTGGATGTTAGGGTGGCCCTGCCCTGGCTCTTTCTGGCTCTGTCGGGCGCAGACGGGCCCGCCCTTGGGCCGGGCACGCCCGCACGCGTCCCGCGCTGCGGGAAGCTCAGTGCGTCTTTATGCGCCTCCTCGCGCCTAGGCATGACGCCAACGAAGTGCGCCTGCCAGGGATGCTGGGATCGGTAGTTCCAGACCGCCCACGTCAGCACCAGGGGGACTGTCTCCCCTGAGCGAACGTCAGTGCAGAAAGTAACCAGGAATCGTTGCCGGGTGAGTGGTGTCCCGGTGGTGGCAGGTGGCCGGTGATACACACAGAAACCCGCGCTGCGGGAAGCTCAGCACGTCTTTATGCGCCTTCTGGTGCCTAGGTGTGACTCCAACGAAGTGTGCCTGCCAGGATTGCCGGGATCGGTAGTTCCAGACCGCCCGCGTCAGCACCAGTGGGACGGTCTCCCCAGCGAGAACGGCAGTGCAGAAATCCCCAGGAATCGTTGCCTGGTGAGTGGTGTCCCAGGTAAGCAGGTGGCCGGTGATACACACAGAAACCCGCGCTGCGGGAAGCTCAGCGCGTCTTTATGCGCCTCCTGGCGCCTAGGTGTGACACCAACGAAGTGCACCTGCCAGGGATCCCTGGATCGGTAGTTCCAGACCGCCGGCGTCAGCACCAGCGGGACGGTCTCCCCAGCGAGAACGGCAGCGCAGAAGTCCCCGGGAATCGTTGCTGGGTGAGTGGTGTCCCGGATAAGCAGGTGGCCGGTGATACACACAGAAACCCCACGGCAGTAACAATGTGACCTAGTAAGGCCTCGTGCACACTAATACAGATAATGGCTAGAGCCCAGGTATTGTGCTCAGTACCCACTGGGCATGGCCTAAAGCTGTGCCCGGTGGGCACTAGGCACAGAGCATGGTCTGCACATACACCCTTTTGTAAATATCCCTCCTGGTAGAGCAAGCTAGGCGCTGGGAGCAGGACATGGCGATACCTGAGAACCAACATTACAAAGATACCTAACTTTTTAGACTTGTCAAAATTAAAATGCCATCAGTGCCTTAAACAGCAGGTGTTTGGAAACTCCCTCTTTACTTTTTGCCTGCTCTTCCCCTCTCCTGTTGCGTTCTAATCTAGGATCCTGATCGATACTGTGACCTTATGCCCCTATTCGGCTATTAATCCATTTATTCCCTATATTGGCATAACCGTTCAAGTGCAATATTCAGAAACTCGTCTCTGGCCTCACACGAACAGAGCCACATTCCAGAATAGCTTTCTCTGCCACTTCCTTTGCAACCAATTAGTGCAATGACAGAGCAGAAGTTACTATCTGAGATTCCTAGATTAACACTCCGAGTTCTTCAACAAGATAAAAACTCAGCAACCTGGAAATCCCCGCTTGCTGTGTTTTGATTAGTAATAGAACTCTAATGAGCACTGATAGATGATCACTTCCTAGTGACATCTTTATTGACGTCTTATGTCCAAAAACTTACGTCAAACGAGGCACCTTTCAGGTATAAATATTACCAACGTTGCCTTAAGCAAACGCTGTCTCATTGCTAGCTGAAGCTATCAATGCTGTGTTGCTGTCTGCCGTTGTTTCGCTGAAGCTGATGCTGCCAGCTATCTCGCTGCTGCTGAAGAAGCTGTCATGCTGATGATACCATAGCTGCTATCGCTACTGCTATCGCTGCTAACAAGCAAACGATGGTGTGGTGAACTTAGGAGCTGAACAGCCGTCCCCCTGCAAAGAGCCCAGCAGATGCAAGCTGCCCGCGGACGCTGCCCCTCCTCCTCGACGCGCTGAAGAAGAGACGCTGTCTTTCTCCTGCAGAGAAATCCAGCTCCGGCGTTTCTAGTCTACCCTTGCGGGTGACTGGGATATCGAGTCCTGAGGGAGATACCAGACCTCCATCATTCTATTCCAGAGGTATGGTGTTGACTAAACCCTTGAGAGAGAATTCTTGAAGCAAACCTTGGCAAAACCAACTTAACTTAAAGCTACTTACTTACTCCCCTCCCAAGTATTAGGCTTAGGTCAGGTACACTGGGGTAGGCGTAGTTAGAAGCACCAGTTGAGTATTTTAGCCGAATGTATATATGAATGTATATATGTTTTATTCCTTTTAAACCATTGTATGGCTAAGAAACCATATCAATGCTTTTACAGTATTATTTCGCAATACTTATCTTACTGTACGTACTTTTTATAATAACAAGTCTTGCAATTGTGGCAATTCATTTCTCTTGTATGAGAAGAAAGACTGTTCAATAAATGTTACCCTTTATTGAAAAAGCCTGTCTCTCTATTCTCTACATATTGTGAAAGTAAACTGCACAACCACTGACTGAGTAAAATAACTGTCTATTGTTTCACACGACCCTAGAGATTGACTCTTGAACTGAGGAGCAAAGTTGTCATGTTGCACGGTTGTTGGAAAACTGAATCCCTTCTTGGCTGTGCCAGGGAAGCTGATCACTTCCTATTTCAGTCAAGAAAGTTTCCAGTGACCTCTGAGCTCTGAGCTAGTTGGTAACAACCCCAATTAAGTTTAGCATAATCAGTAGAGGCCTGGAAGATCCGCACTTCTACGTCGATACTACTGTTTATGCTATTCCAATGCGCAGGGCCTATTGGGAAAATAGGAACTACACTACATGGCGCCCAAACGTTTGGTAAGGCGATAAACTAACGCAGGACGTTAGAGTAACTCAGTCGTGCATTTTTCACACAGACCCCTTTCTCCCGTAAATACTCCAATAGACGTCTGGAGTGGGTGAAAGGTTAAAATCCGCCCGACCTTAGTAGGAAGAGATTCCTATGTAGAGCTCTGGTTTATTCAACGTTGAAGGATACAGTGTTCCCAAATATTGTGCACCTAATCTTTGTCTCCTTGGAGACCTACTCTGCAAACCTTGCATTTATACAATGCCAGGAGAAAACGGAACCACTGGGGCCGCAGCAGATGCGACTCAGCAGGGTCCCGACGACACGGTACCGGGTGCATTAATCATCCCGGCACATTTAAGAAAGTCTATAACGTTAAAACTTATAGAAAACGGACTGACACCACAAGGTGGTACAGTAATTTTTCGTGATAGAGGCTCACGAATATCGGCAGACAGAGGTATTCTATTCATGGATAAACTTTCCAGCGGCAAACGCTAGAACAAAAGAGTTTCACTATTACAAAATAGAGAAACCACCGGAAGAGTACGCTCCTTTCGAGGAGACTGAAATCCCACTAAAATTCCAAGAGCACCTGCTCTGGTTTAATGGCGCCCTAAAACATAATGATCATATTACCAGGCTCGGTCCACTAGGTAGACCAGGAGCAACGTGGCCGGTTCTAGCCAGCTACACACCACATCCGGACATTGCAAAAATGTCAAAGGAAGAGCTGTTAGTACAGCTAAAAACACTTATAAAAATACATAGGCAATTAGTCCAATATGTAATGTGGACTGCAACAGTCCAACCAGCTGTTAATGTACCACAGCTGACCCCTCATCAGGGGAACACTAATAAAATTACACCACAGAACATACAGTCATGTCTTGGTAAAACACCTATAAAACGGGAACAAATTCCTTTCTGGTTAGCACAGAAAATCACTCAAATAGAGGCAGTATTTCCGGATACTACCCCTATCGAGAAACACAGAATCTTGACCATCTGCCTTCCTATGGGAATCGCACCACACATAGAGGACTGTGACACTTGGGGTACAGTCTTTGCTTCCATTTACACAAAAACACATGGTGTTCCGTCTATGGCGGTAATACCAGAAGTGCTAAAACAGATTCAAAATGAATACGGTCCAGAGCCCGCTTTAACTCTTGGTATGAAATTACTGAAAGACTTCAAGCAGGTCTCAGCTATATTATTAGCCAACATAAAGGGAGAAGCAGCATCTGTGGCGATCCGCCAGAAGTTGAAGGAAACAGATATAACAGATCAGCCAATTGAGCCTGCCAGAATCATAGAGAAATGCTATGAAGAATTAGGTAGAGACAGCTTGGGTGGGAAACCAGTAAAGCCCCAACTGCTCGAAAATCCTGAAAAATTATTTATTAAAAATAATTTAAACACTCCTAAAAAGAGCTGGGATGGAAATAAACAATCCACTCCCAAGGAAAATGGTTTCCAGTCCAGAGGAAGGTCTCCTCGACGGAGGGAAAGAACTCCGACTCGAGAACACCAGTCTCCCCAGAGGGAGCCCTCTGAGAAAAGATATAACCTTAGAAATAGGGATAATTTGAAAAAACCTGATAGATATCAAAGTTTTGATACACGTCCCTTTCGATCTTTTTCGCAGAAATCGGAAAGAAGAGGACGGTCAGACCCAGGGGAGCACACCAAGTCCAAAGACAAGGAACCTGCTCAGAGTAAAAAATCTCAATTTCCAAAAAAGAAGGTAGCCAGTATTAGAGTAATCAACCATACCGAGAATACTGAGGACACAGTTGAAAAACGGGGAGTGGGCACAGACAATGTTAGACAGTGCAGCAGAAATCAGTATAGCCCGCAAGATCTTGATGAGTCATCTGGAGACAGTGGACACGAATGAATACATTCAGGTTGAAACTGCCGACACCAGACTTAGCGAGCCCCATAAAATATACGAAATAACATTGCGTATAGAGGGTGATAAGACTAGGAGAATAAAGGGTCTATTTTGGGATAAGCTCTCAAAAGGCTATGATATTCTGTTAGCTGAAAAAGATTGGCCCCCAGAGTTTGTCAGGGAGTGCCCTCGTGGCGAAGAAATGATTATGCCTGCCTTCTCGAATTACATTCCGATTCACAAAAAATATACTTATGCAAGGAAATGGGCAGTAGCCCAGGCACCGGCATTATATAAAAATCATGTAGGATGGGTTGAGGACTCACCTCCTCACAAAATCCAGTTAAAAAGTTAACCAACTGCCCAACGGCAGTATCCCATTAAGCAAGAAGCTAAAAAACAAGTCAGGGAGATCTTAGATCAACTTGAATACCAGGGGGTGATTGAAACATTCACCTCTCAAAAGAACAATTCTTTGTTTCCTGTCTCCAAGCCAGACAATTCATATCGTCTAGTTTTGGACTACAGACACCTTAATGCATGTTGCAAAACTTTTGCAGTACAAAACTCGCATAGTGCAGCCCTAATGAATAACATAGTTAGGAAAAAATATAAAACGACATTAGACATATCTAATGGTTTCTTTTGTCAAAACATTGCACCAGAAAGCAGATACTTGACCGCTTTCTCAGCATTTGGGTCGCAGAAATTTCTGTCGACTCCCACAGGGGTTCAAGAACAGCCCAGGACTATTCTCAGCTAGGGTAACAGAGTTACTACAAATATATGATGATGAGGCATTATCTTACGTAGATGATATCTATCTCACAGACGACGACTTGGATACTCACTTGAAAAGAGTGAACACCATTATACTTGGGTTCGCAGCAGAGGGTTACAAATTCAACTTTAAAAAGTCTCGAATTGCCCATCTGACAGTACTATTCTTAGGGTACGAATTATCAAGTGAAGGAAAAAGCCTAGCGGACAACTTCTTAGAGAAGTTCGCTGTACTCCAAGCTCCAAAAACGCTGAAGAATTTACAATCCATACTAGGTTTTCTGAATTTCGGAAGGACATACATTCAAAATGACGCAGAAAGGGTTAAACCTCTTTACGAACTAATTAAACCTGATTTTAAACAAATCAATTGGACTCAAAAACACACAGAAACTTTGAGATCACTGCAAACAGACATGTTAGCAAAAACAAAATTAGATACACGTGACAACACACGCGATCTTGTAATCCGAGTCATCCCAGGAAGATGCGGATTCACGTACCTGACCGCTAATGAGGGAGAAAAGGTACCAATTTCAATTAAATCTCACTTGTACACACAAGTAGAAAAAACATTCAGTCACACAGAAAGAACTGTGAAAGCAGTGCAAATTGCATTAGCAAATGAACGAGAACTAGCACATGGTAAAAGGATTAATATCCTCACAGCGGAATCCCCCTTCGAGGCGCTATTCAGCCCAGTAAACCTGCCTACAATGTCACTGGATCCGAAATGGATACAGTGTGTAGATTCCCTAGGAGCGGAAGAAGTGAAATACTATTTCGCCCCGCAATTCGAAGAACTGAATGATTTAGAATATGAAGAAGAATATCCTCTGCCAATCGAACTTCTGCCTCTCCCACAGTACGCCTGTATAATCTATACAGATAGATTTGTACAGCATTACAACGTAGAGAGCAAATCCTACGATGCAGCCTGTGCGATTGTTAAAGGTCGTTGGCTGTGCGGTCAATTCAGACCGAAAGTAACAAAAACTGAATCAGTAAGAAACTGTTCGGCTCAGAGAGCTGGAATCAGATCTTTAAAGATGGCGCTTGAAAATGCAGAACGCGAATTCCCGACACTTATCGTGTGCGATTCTCATTTATGCGTCAATTCTTACAATAATAAACTACATAGTTGGATTGAAAACGATTACAAAGATGACACAGGTGCCACAGTAAAGCATAAATTGCTCTGGAAACAGGTAGCTCTTTTACAGAAAGAACTACAAAAGACTCACGTGATACACGCACAGAGTCTTCAACGTGATGGCGTTCACGTTGCAGGGAATTAATTGGCTAACACAGCCACAGCGGAAGCAACTAAACCGGCTTCCGTAGCCACAAAAAAGCGTGCAGAAAAATACATAGACGGGGAAATCATGCTGGCAGTAAAAACGACCGTAAAAGGCGACTGTGCAGCACTACCCGTGAACTATCCACTCAATTATGCATACGTAATCGATGCAAACTCCGTTCCTTTTGCTCGAATCCCTGGAGTGGGGGATAGGGTAATTCCAAACACGAACAGGAGAATATTTTTAATAGCAGACGCACACATGGGTTTGGGTCCTAGGCATAGAAAGATCAAGGAATCCCTGACTGAATTACAATCAGTATACTGGTGGCCGGGAATGAGTGTACACCAAATATATGCAAACAACTGTGAAAACTGCAACAGGGATCGCAGTAGTGAACCATGCTACCGGCTACCGATCAGAAACAGCGTAACACTGTCTACACCCCATCCTGCGTCCTATTAAATCATTAAGGCTAAACACACTTAAAAAATGTGGCCTCCAGCACTCGGCTGACGCTAGAACGGTTATAAAAGATCTGCGAGTCTTTATCGGCACATACGCAATTACCACGTTCCATTCTGACCAGGGTCCTGCTTTCAGCTCTCGAGCTTATAAGGAGGCCATGGCCAGCATGGGAATTGGGTTGCGGTATTCTTTTCCGTCGCACCCCGAAGGGAATAGTGTGGTAGAAAGAAAAAACCGAGACATAAAGCGATCTATAACAGCGAAGGTATTAGGTTCAGGCGCTGGGTGGGTCAAACATTTAATAAGTGTCCAGACCAGTCTTAACAATTTGCCAAGAAATTCTCTTTCAGCCCATACGAACTATTGTTCGGAATTAGAATGAGAATTCAGGACTTAGATAGTCAGGTATCAGTGGTACAAGATAAGAAAACAGACTTTGACATCCAAGATCGTTTGGCTGTTTTACAGGAACTGAATGAAACAAGAAAATCCTTAAGCAACATAAAGTTAAAGCAACAGCCAGATACCACTGACGAGGCACCACAAGCAACAGCCCCAGCAAGGCCTGTCTGGATTCCAAAGATTGGGGATCTAGTCAGAGAAAAAATTGCGGTGAAGAAAGAATTTGGGCCTTCTTACAGAAAAGCAGTACCTGTCTTGGCAGTCACCGGAACAAGATCAGTTGTACTACCGCCCCTTGCTGGTAAAAAGGAGAACAGAGTTGTTTCTATCGACCTGGTAAAACCACAAGCATGTGGCCTATAATCAACAGTAGGCCCAGTGGACTCCCAAGAAACAACAGAATACCCAAACTCGCAACAATCCAAGAGGTTCAAACTGAAAGACTAATCACATTCGATCAGCCTGCAGTGCACAGAGAAGGACTATGCAATAATGCCATGTAACTCGTGCCTCTTGAGACACAGATTGAAACAGTTCGTCAAGAAACACCAGTCTACAATAATGTGGCATCAGAAAGTGCTACCGAAAGACAGATTGAAAGAACAATCCCAACAATTGACAGAACTGCCTCTGGTTATTTCATCGACTTCGACAACTTTTCTGAGGATCAAAGCAACCCCGAAGTGATGCCAGAAATAAAAAAGACTTTTAAAGAAAAAGCAACGGAACTCTTTCATCAACTGAAGGAAATCTACCTTATTTCCCCTTGGTTAGAGTTCTGGTTCGGTCTAGGTGTATTTTTCCTCCTGCTTTGGCTCATCATGGTACTTTGTTTGGGAAAATTCATTGAGGGAAAATATAGTACAATGGACACAGCAAGTCAGAACATCAACCTAGTCCTCAAACCACACAGATCATCCCACGTGAAGAAAAGAGAACTGTCAACAGTAAATGTCACAGCCATTCCAATACCCGGTGGGGTAGTATGGGAGAAAACTGACTATGAGATCTATGGTCCGGTCGAGATCCTGAAGTATCCTCATCAACTGAAGGTTTCCTTAAGTGACTTTGTAAAACCTAGTACATTCTCTGATGATTGGGACTTTAACAGTATTAATGACATGATGTCGGATTTAGTAATGTCAGCTAGATTCACAGAACATGATTATTTACAAGGTTCATCTAGTTATGAGCAGACATTCTGCTACACACATTATGGTGATCATTATTTGCATAAATCTGCACAGCCTAGAAATGTTTTTAAGTATAATCAATGGGAACATTGTGCTACACCACCTAAAAGCAGTTCTAAGACATTCTTTGAGAAATTCAAGTACTTCTCAGGGTTTAACACCAGTGATGCAGAAACGTTTTATTACAAACTGTTAGATAAAACAGGAATGAAAACAATGCTGACAAACACTAAATTAATATATTCAGAAGCATTTTATGACAAAATGATGACATTTGGTTTTGATTATTGGAAAAATAACATTGAAACAAAAACCATTTGGGGTACAAAAGATTGGCAGGTACAAGGCCTTGAAGCACTATTCAGAACTTGCATGATACCAGAACAAATGATGTTTCTAAATGACACAATTCACCAAACATCCTGTCTTGGCCTATCTAAGATCAAAGAACTTAACAAACCGTCTATTCCGAAGCCAATACCTGATAATGCAACAACAGAAATTGAGATAGACGTAACTAAAATTTTACATTTTAACAGAACACATCCTGATTGGAAAAAGTGGTTAATCTGGCCTACTGACACAAACAACTGTCAAGATAGATTCCTGAACAAAACACAGGGGTTAAAAATGACCAGACAAGACCCTAGATACTCCCAGAGACAACATCCAGGGATAGTAACAACATACAGTGTAGGGAAACTCTGCCTCGAATGGCTAGGAACATCCACACTGGCTGAAATTAAACAACACTTGTCTTTACTAAAAGATGGTGCTGATTTGCGCGATTTCATTCTTGGACCACGCAAACAGCGTCAAAAACGTTTCATAGCGGCCAGCATCTATGCTGCGTACAATGAGGCTTGGAAAGTCACACAAATTGAAACAGCAGAAAAAATACGAGAAATTGATCGTATTAATTTGGAAAAATCACTTTCTGTAGTGGACAATGGGTTAATGACTCTGTCCTCCAGAATATATTCGTTAGACAATATTGTATCTTCTGCCTTTGACATAATAGACAGAGACTTGCTAATGTTACAGCATGGCCAGTCACAATTACGTTCTATTGTACAATTAGGCTGGACGCTGCAAAATCTTCGTTCAGGCTATGTGCCTTGGCGTTTAATCAACACAACGTCATTGTTTTCCATTTTTAACCTTACTGATAAACAAATCAGTTTGGCACAGAAAGGAGCAGACTATACAATCCTGAGCATCGAAAAACTTGAGAGATTACCATTGACAATGTCAGAAATCCCTGTCATTGAATGGATAATACACGGAATTATCACTATTCCGATAACAACTTTCCAATTTAAAAAGTGCCTTGAATACATACCTACTGGCCAGTATGAACGATTGGGTAAAGGATATGTGAAATCAGAATGGAAATTACCATACACACATTCATGCTATAGTGACAGCGACAAAAATGTATTTCTTAGTGGTGAAAACTGTAAACATTCACTAAGCGGTATACTTTTGTGTCAGGGTATTAATTTACACGGAGCCTGTGAAGGTAATTCTAACAACCTTTCATGCCACCAGCTTGTCACACCTGCAACGCAGATAGAGACCTTCTTTATGCAACTTTCGAATGGGAGTTACATTCTTAGAACGGATCACAGATGTTGTGGCCTTGTTCCAGGGAAAAGTTATCTCGTAAGCGTAACATCCACGGTCAAATGCTGTATGCAAGCATTGTTCCCGAGCGGGCCTGGAGACATAGAGACTCCCATCTGGCCTCGTCTGCATTTCTCTTCTATACGAATTGATACTTTAAGCAAAATGAAATCTGTGCTTTTACAGACAACAGTGCCCATAACGTTATCAGAAGAGACGTATGATCTTCTAGTTGCAAGGACAGCTACGGAGGTTCATGACCCTTTATCAACAAATTGCCCCGTGCATTTCATAGAAATGTTGAGCCAACTCCTTAACATGTCTAGTGCCACAGGCATCTCAGGCATATTTAAGACGATTTTTACGGAACTGCTAACACCATTTCAAGCAATTCTGGGAATCGTTCCAAATTTTGTCCACTCTGTTTTTGGCGGCATACCCCTATTTTTGGGACTTGTAGCAGGGATTTTATTTTTGACCCTCCTGCTTCGTTATGGCAAGCCACAGCTCAGACATGACTCCTATGGGAATGGAAGAGACAATCCTAGTGTAAAGGAGCAGGAGTAGTGGGAGTAACCGAGTCCGAAACTTTGATCAGAGTTTTTAAAGAAGGTTTTATTTTTATATAGGCTCTCCGGCTTCTACTAGTAAGTCTCTCTCTAGCAAATGCTGCAGGATCCGTTCTGATATTCTTGATAGGCTCCAGGATGTCTTCTCCTGTCAGGATCCAGGTTTGAAATGGCCCAGTGCTCCGGAAAGGCAATCGACATGAAACAGAGGAGAAGAAAAGGAAATGGTCACTGGGACGTTCACTTCACGTCAGGTAGTGGGGCCGGGGGTGAGGGAGAACCAAGTGCTCAAGTGCCAGGTTTATACAGTGATGCCGAGTGCTCTGGTGCTCGTGAAAGGGAGGGGGTTTCGCATCGACTATACAATATTTACACTAGCGCTCAGGTTTTACTCCGGAGGGTGCAGACGTCGTCCCACCCAACCCGCTACCTTGCCCCGTACCTCTGAAAGCCACACTCCTCCCCCGGGAGCGTGGCGGGCGGCTCGTGGGGTCGTTGGCCTCCTGGCTTGCTGGTGTCGCCGGGGCTCGTCTCGTCTCCTCCTTCCAGGCTCTCCTCCCGACTCAAAGTTAGCTCTCTCCTTCTCCGGTCTCCGATTCCGACTCCTTCTTCCTCCTGGGATACGCCGTCCGTCCACTTCCTGGGTTGTCCCTCTTTTGGTTCGGCAGGGCCCGCTACGTCATCAAGGGGAGGAGTCTTGGCAATCAGAGAGGCGCAGTTAAAGGCGCCCGGTCCTTTAATGTTCTCGTCATCCCAACTGTACCCGTAGTCTTTCGATAGCCAATCGTCCTCCTGGCAGGGGGTTTCGCGCTGTTGAAAGGGGAGAGACATGGGTGTCAAGGGCGTCGTAGTCCACCAGTCCCGGTCCTCCCCGTCACACACCTCCCCCCCTGGAGTCTCCCGATCGGGGAGAGGAAAGACCCTCGACAAATAATCCGCATTTCCATTCTCCACACCTTTTCTATGCTGTACAGTGAATGTGTAGGGCTGTAAGGACAAGAACCACCTGAGGATTCTAGGGATACGACTTTGGTTCTGGTACATCCATTTCAATGGAGCATGGTCCGTGTGAAGGATGAACGGCCTACCCTCCAGGTAATATTGCAGCTTGTCAATGGCCCATTTTATTGCTAAACACTCCCGCTCCACCGTGGAGTACTTGCACTCTCTGGGGTATAGCTTCCGACTTGTGAACAGGATGGGGTGTTCGAAGCCGTCGTCCCCTAACTGAGACAGGACGGCCCCTATCCCAACGTCTGAAGCATCGGTAGCCAATGCGAACGTTTTCCGGAAGTTAGGGGATTCAAGGACAGGAGCCGATGTGATGATGGTTTTGAGATCCTCGAAGGCTTTGATGGCCATCGGTGACGGGGATTGGATTTCACGGGGTTTTACGTCTTTTCTGAGGAGATTGGTGAGGGGGGTGGCAACCTCCGCGAATCGGGGAATGAAGCGTCTGTAATATCCAACAAGCCCTAGGAAAGCTCTTAACTCTTTCTTGCAAGTCGGAAACGCTGTGTTCTTGATGGCTTTCACCTTTTCCGCCTGAGGGGATATGGTTCCATCGCCCAATACGAACCCCAAGTATTTTACCCGGTTGAAGGCAACCCGCGACTTCTTTGAATTGATGTGAAGCCCGGCATCTCGTAGTGCCGTAAGTATGGTCTGCAGGTGCTCCAGATGTTCTTGCCACGTTCGGCTATAAATCACAATATCGTCCAGGTATGCTGAACTGAAGGTGGGAAAAGGTTTCAATACATGGTTCATCAGCCTTTGGAACGTGGCAGGCGCCCCGTGCAAGCCGAAAGGAAGAACCGTAAATTCGTACAAACCTTCGTCTGTGATGAAGGCGGTCTTCTTTCGATCCTCTTCACGGAGGGGCACCTGCCAGTACCCTTTCGTAAGGTCGAGGGTGGTGATGTATACCGCGTCTCCGAGCTTTTCCACCAATTCGTCGACCCGAGGAATGGGGTAGGCATCGAAAGTAGAGATGTTATTGAGGGCTCTAAAGTCCATGCAGAAACGCTTGGATCCGTCAGGTTTGGGTACCATGACAATCGGGGAAGCCCAATTACTTTTGGACGGGCGGATGACCCCGAGACGTAACATCTCCCTAACTTCTTTCCTTACGGCCTCTCTTCGGGCGGCGGGAATTCGGTACGGCCTTTGTTTTATTGTTTTCCCTGGAATGGTCTCGATATGATGCTCCACCAGAGTAGTCTTCCCTGGGAGATCCGAAAAGATCCTGGCAAAGGGGCGTAAAACTGAGTTCAGCTCCTCCTTTTCTTGCCCTGAGAGAGCGTCATTAAGAACCAGGTGTTGTAAGGTAGACGACTGCTCTGCACTCGTGGGGACGGTCAGGTTGGTCCCCTTTGGAATGGGACCAATCCATTTTTTTAGGAGGTTAATATGATAGCATTGGGTCTTATTAGGGGACACCTTAAGTCTATAGGTGGTCTTCCCTACAGTCTCCAGTATCTCGTAGGGTCCTGTCCATTCGTTTTTCTTGGAGACAGAAGGGAGGAGTACCAATGCCCAATCACCGACTTGGAGTCGCCTCATTTTCTTTCCTCTGTCGTAGTATTTCTTCTGTTTCAATTTCTGTTGCTCCAAATTGGTATACGCTAAGCTTCTGAGTTTGCCCAACTTAGTCCTCAGCTGTAAGGTGTAGTCAAGCAGGGACTTCTGTTCCTGTTCATCTTCGGTCTCCCAGGCATCCTTAGTCATTTCCAACAACGACCTCGGGAGCCGGCCATATAGTAGTTCAAAGGCTGAACAGCCGAGACTGCTTTGTTTTTGCGCCCTGAGGACATACAGGGCCAGTGGCAGCAGGCGGTCCCAGTCGGGACCCTCTACGGACAACATTTTCTTCAGCGTGGCCTTTAGAGTCTGATTATATCTTTCCACTAGTCCGTCGGTCTGGGGGTGGTAGACCGACGTCCTAATATGCCGAATGTCCAAGGACTTGCATACTTCTTTCATCAACCGGGAGGTAAACGGGGTGCCCTGGTCGGTTAGGACCTCTTTGGGGAATCCAACGCGGGAAAATAACTCCAAGAACTTCTCTGCAATGTTGGTGGTTGTAGGTGTTCTTAGGGGAAACGCTTCAATAAACCTCGTGGCGTAATCCACAATCACTATCGCATATACGTTTCCTCTCGAGGACTTGGGTAGTGGGCCTATTAAGTCCATTCCCACGCGTTCGAAATGTACCCCTATGATGGGCATCGGCTGCAGGGGTGCTGCTGGTGGGAGGTGTGTGTTCCTCCTCTGGCAGATCTCACACTTAGCGCAATATGTCTGTACGTCCTTGTAGACTCCTGGCCAGTAAAAATGGCGTAAGATGCTATCTGTAGTCTTTTCTTTTCCAGAGTGACCAGCAGTGAGATGGGCATGGGCAAAAAAAAGAACCTGTTCACGGAAAGACACAGGGACTACCAATTGGAGACGACCCCCTTCTTCAGCTTCTCTGTACAAAAGGTCTTTTTGAATCACAAAGCGGGGGCAGCTCTGGGGCTGAGAGCTATGATGTACGTGGGCATTTTCCCAGGCGTTGTATAGGGTCCTATCATCCTTCTGGGCAAACCTAAAACTACGGTCTAGGACCCATGGTTCTGGGGTTAGGAGAGTCGCTTTGGGTCCCCCTTCAGCCTGGAGCTGCTCCTCTAAGGTTTTTTTAAACAAATCAAGGAACTCGGGATTGTCCACCCCCAATATAACGTCCTCGGGAAGGGAGTCAACCACCCCTACTCTCACTATACATGAGTCTTTCTGGTTTGGGCTTAAGGAGACTTGAGCTAGGGGGTACGGCTTGACATCCCCATGTACACATCTGATGTACACCAGAGACTCGGGGATGTATTGACTGGGATGTATGAAACGCTCTTGGACCACTGACTGTTTACACCCTGAATCTAGGAGGGCTTTGACCTCATAGCCATTCATCCGCATACTCACATAAAAAGAGGACCCCAATTCGGCTGAATAGAACACTGTCTTGGGCAGATACCCTACTTCCATGGGCTCTTCGGTGGTACGTTTCTTGGGACACAAACGAGCGATGTGCCCCCATTCGCCACAGTCAAAACACTGTGGCCCACGCGTCATAGGGGATTCCATCCTCGGTGGTCGGGGTCTAAACGGTTCCATCAGGGGTTTCGGTTTCTTCTCTGGTTTGAGGGGGGGCATGTTCTTGTTGGTTTTCTCGTGGTCCCACCCTGTGATCCGGGGCTGGGCCCGTGCATAATTCGCTGCCATTTCTATGGCCTGTTCGATGGTAAGCCCCGAGTGTTGGCGTAGCCACCTTTGAGAGCCATAGGGAAGTGCATCCATAAATTGCTCCAAATAAATTTTCGCCATCACTTCTTCTTTGGTGCTAGACTCGGGTTTCAGCCATTTGTCAGCAGCCATCTTGAGTCTAAAAAACAAAGTCTTGGGATTCTCATTGGGGCTTCCCTTTTCCTTCCGGAAGCGCACCCTGTAGGCCTCTGGATCTAAGCCCAAATGATCTAGGATGACGTTTTTCACCATTGCGTAGGGGGCATTGCCCATGGGGTTGGCCACTTGATACGCGAACTGTGCCTCGCCTGTCAGTAGTGGAGCAAGGAAAAAGGGCCATTTGTCCTCTGGCCACCCCAAGGCCCGAGCGGCTCGCTCGAAGTTCATCAGGAATGCATCGGGATCTTCCCCTTGGACGTATTTCTGCAAAGCAATACCAGAGGGGTTTGGGACATGACTTCTGCCCTCGATAGGTGCAGCAACGATTGAGGGTGGCGGGGTTTTCTGCAGGCCTTCCATATGAGCCGCAATGGTATTTTGGAACATTTCGCGGTCGGCCTGGGCTGAGGTGATTTGTTGCTGTACAGCCCACTCGAGTTTTTCCTGCCCCTTAATGATGTGTTGGATTAGGGCGTCCATCTCGGTTTCACAGATGGGCTGTGGTGTTAATCCCACTTCTGACACCAGTTGTAAAGGAGCAGGAGTAGTGGGAGTAACCGAGTCCGAAACTTTGATCAGAGTTTTTAAAGAAGGTTTTATTTTTATATAGGCTCTCCGGCTTCTACTAGTAAGTCTCTCTCTAGCAAATGCTGCAGGATCCGTTCTGATATTCTTGATAGGCTCCAGGATGTCTTCTCCTGTCAGGATCCAGGTTTGAAATGGCCCAGTGCTCCGGAAAGGCAATCGACATGAAACAGAGGAGAAGAAAAGGAAATGGTCACTGGGACGTTCACTTCACGTCAGGCAGTGGGGCCGGGGGTGAGGGAGAACCAAGTGCTCAAGTGCCAGGTTTATACAGTGATGCCGAGTGCTCTGGTGCTCGTGAAAGGGAGGGGGTTTCGCATCGACTATACAATATTTACACTAGCGCTCAGGTTTTACTCCGGAGGGTGCAGACGTCGTCCCACCCAACCCGCTACCTTGCCCCGTACCTCTGAAAGCCACACTCCTCCCCCGGGAGCGTGGCGGGGCGGCTCGTGGGGTCGTTGGCCTCCTGGCTTGCTGGTGTCGCCGGGGCTCGTCTCGTCTCCTCCGTCCAGGCTCTCCTCCCCACTCAAAGTTAGCTCTCTCCTTCTCCGGTCTCCGATTCCGACTCCTTCTTCCTCCTGGGATACGCCGTCCGTCCACTTCCTGGGTTGTCCCTCTTTTGGTTCGGCAGGGCCCGCTACGTCATCAAGGGGAGGAGTCTCGGCAATCAGAGAGGCGCAGTTAAAGGCGCCCGGTCCTTTAATGTTCTCGTCATCCCAACTGTACCCGTAGTCTTTCGATAGCCAATCGTCCTCCTGGCAGGGGGTTTCGTGCTGTTGAAAGGGGAGAGACATGGGTGTCAAGGGCGTCGTAGTCCACCAGTCCCGGTCCTCCCCGTCACACCTAGCAATGCGCTACCGGGACAGAATAACTAGAGTCCTTGGATTGGCCAGGCTGAGAGATCTAAACATGACCTGGTTCCTTTCATTCAGACCGATATGGCAATCCTGCATCTTACCTGTACTTCGATGTATGCTATGCGGAGATGAGTGCGTGTTGGACATCTGTCTTTCACTTCCATCAGCAGTACCAATGGATATCGATACTTTGCTCAGTCCGCTAACGGCTCACGCATTGTGTTGTCCCCAGCGGCTACCAATCCTGATGACGGCATTCGTTGAGACTCCTGTGCTACGACTAGGTGGTAACAGTGGAGCAAGTGACAAAAGCAACATCACCCAGGTACGACCTTCTGTGAGCATTGCTGATCCCGACTTTGATGACAGCAATCCTTCTCACACCTGCCAAGTTACAGCACTATCGAATTTGGTCGAACTGTCACATGATTTTGTAGACCAATTCTTTGAGAGCCTGTCTGATATGATGTTCTCACCCAAACAGAAACAATAACTTTAGAGAAGCATTCCGACACACAGCGTTCCCATGAACTCTGAATTCGGCCTTCAGTTTTGAACAACAAAAACTGCTAAAAGCGTTGGAACTCTATTTTCCCCGTTCAAGCAATAATTCTTTTGAATTGAACACTTTTTAATATTCACCCTTTTTTGGCACGAAAAATACTTTGCTTAAAGTAAAACTATTCATAGAGAACAGAAGCTTCAACTTCTATTTCTAAATACATCTAGAGACATAATAACTTTACACCAGCCTCTAGCACATTTTATTGCAATGCATTTATATGTGATGAAATTATCTCGCCCTTCTTCTGTTTCAGAGATATTTCATGTGTAATTCTTTTTGCATAATTGTTCATTTATTTCATATGCTATAATTTTTGAATGATTTCTATGCGTAAAAAACGTACAGTACCTTAATTTTCACGTATTACAAATACGCCTATTTCAAATGCATATATGTATTTTGGGGTGGGCAATGTTACACATGCATCTTATTGCTCTAGTTTTAGTAATTTGATGGACATGAATTCGTGGAGTGGGTGTTGCGTTCTAATCTAGGATCCTGATCGATACTGTGACCTTATGCCCCTATTCGGCTATAAATACATTTATTCCCTATATTGGCATAACCGTTCAAGTGCAATATTCAGAAACTCATCTCTGGCCTCACACGAACAGAGCCACATTCCAGAATAGCTTTCTCTGCCACTTCCTTTGCAACCAATTAGTGCAATGACAGAGTAGAGATTCCTAGATTAACACTCCGAGTTCTTCAACAAGATAAAAACTCAGCAACCTGGAAATCCCCGCTTGCTGTGTTTTGATTAGTAATAGAACTCTAATGAGCACTGATAGACGCTCACTTCCTAGTGACATCTTTATTGACGTCTTATGTCTAAAAACTTACGTCAAACGAGGCACCTTTCAGGTATAAATATTACCAACGTTGCCTTAAGCAAACGCTGTCTCATTGCTAGCTGAAGCTATCAATGCTGTGTTGCTGTCTGCCGTTGTTTCGCTGAAGCTGATGCTGCCAGCTATCTCGCTGCTGCTGAAGAAGCTGTCATGCTGATGATACCATAGCTGCTATCGCTACTGCTATCGCTGCTAACAAGCGAACGATGGTGTGGTGAACTTAGGAGCTGAACAGCCGTCCCCCTGCAAAGAGCCCAGCAGATGCAAGCTGCCCGCGGACGCTGCCCCTCCTCCTCCTCGACGCGCTGAAGAAGAGACGCTGTCTTTCTCCTGCAGAGAAATCCAGCTCCGGCGTTTCTAGTCTACCCTTGCGGGTGACTGGGATATCGAGTCCTGAGGGAGATACCAGACCTCCATCATTCTATTCCAGAGGTATGGTGTTGACTAAACCCTTGAGAGAGAATTCTTGAAGCAAACCTTGGCAAAACCAACTTAACTTAAAGCTACTTACTTACTCCCCTCCCAAGTATTAGGCTTAGGTCAGGTACACTGGGGTAGGCGTAGTTAGAAGCACCAGTTGAGTATTTTAGCCGAATGTATATATGAATGTATATATGTTTTATTCCTTTTAAACCATTGTATGGCTAAGAAACCATATCAATGCTTTTACAGTATTATTTCGCAATACTTATCTTACTGTACGTACTTTTTATAATAACAAGTCTTGCAATTGTGGCAATTCATTTCTCTTGTATGAGAAGAAAGACTGTTCAATAAATGTTACCCTTTATTGAAAACGCCCGTCTCTCTATTCTCTACATATTGTGAAAGTAAACTGCACAACCACTGACTGAGTAAAATAACTGTCTATTGTTTCACACGACCCTAGAGATTGACTCTTGATCTGAGGAGCAAAGTTGTCACGTTGCACGGTTGTTGGAAAACTGAATCCCTTCTTGGCTGTGCCAGGGAAGCTGATCACTTTCTATTTTCAGTCAAGAAAGTTTCCAGTGACCTCTGAGCTAGTTGGTAACAACCTCAATTAAGTTTAGCATAGTCAGTAGAGGCCTGGAAGATCCGCACTTCTACGTCGATACTACTGTTTATGTTATTCCAATGCGCAGGGCCTATTGGGAAAATAGGAACTACACTACACTCCATGCCTATTACCAGTCCTTCTTCATGGCCCTCCCAGGTGCAGAAATCTGGGTTCGGACCCGTTCATACTGGTAATAGAATAAAATTGGGTGGAACGCAGAACCAGCGGAAGTGACATACACGTGTCCGAATGGACAGCATTGGGAGGGAGAGGTGGGGGGGAACGAGACCACACCAGATTTTTTGTGTGAAAAAGGCCGCTTTATTGGAACAGGTGCACATTACATTTTCAACTCCTCTGCCAATGCCTTACAAAACTATACCTCACTAAATAAAACACTTACCTACCCCTGGCCCCCCTCCCTCGCCCCTAAACATTTTACAGACCCGCCCCCACCCAAACATTACAACATTACAGTAATTACAAACTATAATTCAATGCATAAACATAAGCTTATAAATCTAAAAACATCATCACCCAAAAATTCCCCTGCCTGCCCCTTCACCACTTTCGCTCACTCAACCCCTGTAAGTACCCCGACAAACAACCTGCCCAAACAATCCCAGTCAATGACCCAACTTTAAACGAAACACCAACAAATAAACTCTGCCAAACCTGGCCAACTTCCACTAATCTCCGCCTGCACCTGCTCCAAGCAACAATACAAACCATCTATCCTGGGCAACAAAGGGGCCAAAAGAAAAAATCCTTTTCCGAATCAAACAACAAGAGGGGAAAATTAAAAAAGAAAAAATTGCTGTAAGCCGGAAAGAACTAACCAACTTAAAAAAGGGGGAGGGAGCGAGGGAAAAAAATATAACCTAACGCTCCAGCCATCAGGTCACCAACGACAAAATGGTGGCTGGAAACGGTAGCCCAATGCCTTTAAACGTTGGGCTACATTGGGCTGGGAAAAACAAGCCCAAAGCAAAAAACCCGCCTAGGCCTGCGAACCCACCTCCTCCCAAATAGCCCAGGGGGGGGGACCTCCCTGCGCTCGCCCACCCCGCCAAGTCCCCCCAACAGAAAGGTGGAGCACGTAACGGGTGGAATGTTGTGGGCAGGTAGAACTCGACATACAGTGAGTGAGAGAATTCTACTTTTACCAACAGATAATAAATGACCAATGCCATCTTATTTGTCATGCCTCTCAGAGGGAGGACTGTGCATGGATGTGCCTGGGAGGGGGCACGGGGTATGCAAAACCAGGCAAATGCTCCCCTCCAGCCCCAGCTGTAAGTGCTTCTCTCTCCGCGCTGGGCCACCAAGCAGGATTCTGTCGTGTGCTGAGGAAACGCAGTTCCCAAGTCACCGCCTCGCGTTCTTGGACTGCTTGGTCTAGTGGCGTAACAATAGGGATTTTGGGGGCCCGTATTCGGAACAACTTTGGGTTTATGATCCAATTTCAGCTCTTTCATAGCCTCTGTGGACAGGTCATTGACAGTGCAGCATACACACACTGGTCCAAATTCTAAATGTAATATCTTGGGATAGTGAGGTGCGTTTACAATATTGAAATGCAGCAGCAGCTCACTAGTATTACTGCCAGGGCTTTAGTTGGCCGGGTCTCACTGGTGCTGGGCGCCAGCAGTTTTTTAAAGGGTGGCTCCAAACGGGTCTTTATCGGGCTCTGTTTTGTGCCCTGGCCCGGACTGCAGTGACAGCTGCACATCGATGTGTGACTACTTCTCACTAGTGGAGAAGTTAGGGCATGACATCATGCCAGGTGAGCGTTGATGGTAAGAGAAATCCTTTAAAGAGAGTCATTTTCTCTCTGGATTTCCCTTCTCTTTTTGAAACTCAGGAGGAGCAACATTGTCGTGGTGTCACCAGGGCTTTAAGTGGAAGCTTTTTCAATATTATATACAAGCCATAGTTGCTGCTTATTTATCTTATGCAACTAACAATCATTGACAAAATAGTCCTAACTTCTTGTAGGTGTGATGTTACTTGTTTTATTGTATATCTGGATGCAATGACAGAAACAACAAAATACAAGTCCGGTGGCATACTATGCTAAGCACATATTTTTAGCTTATGTGTTTTAAGCCACACCCCTAATTACATTGGCCACGCCCCTTTGAGAGACCCCCCCCCCCCAGTTTTTTCATCCCACTTAAAGCCCTGATTACTGCAAATAATTTCTGGGACACACTCCAATTTCTCATATGTGAAGTCCTGTTTTGATCTAAAAAAAAACCAACCTTTTTTATGGATGTTGCATGAAAACTTTATTTAAAACAATCTATTTAAGAATTATTGAAGGTCTGGTACTGTGCACAAGCAGGCCTGACGGATTGTTGGGGGCCTCCATGCACTTTCCAGGGGGAAGCACAAAGTTTCGTTGCACCACTGGTTTGGTCGTTTATAACACCTTTGCGCCCCGCCTCGTGCCCTTTTCACTCTGCTCTAGAAGCCCTGGGCCATAAACTCTGCAGACTACCTGCTCTCCGTGTAAACTTGCCACGCTATCAGATGTAGATAGCGAAGATTTCTTAGAAACTTTCAGCCTATCCACCTCCCCTCCCTCTGTACACAGTAGGAGGAGTGGCACAGCAAATTGTACACAGTCTGAGTTAAAAAACAAACCAACGTACTTAGCACAGGAAATACGGTATTAAACAGGCATAACATGAGAAACAGTAGGTGAATGTACATTGCAGAGGAAATGCAACTGTGCATTAGGTTTCACAGTGGTACAAAAGGTGCCTTTTCTAAGGCAAGAAAGCGAAATCCCCATTATTAGTTTGGTTTTTTAGTTAACAATGGTCCTTTTCTAAATTATCATAAATCGAAAAAGGAGCAGTACTATGTAATAGTACTGCTCCTTTTTCGATTTATGATTTATGTTGCAGTAACTGTGGGTTAGAGCTTACTTAAAAATGTATTGTATTGTAAGCCGCCATTTCTCCTGCTTGTTTGCCTGTCACTTTCTCCCCCATGTATTGTCCTTTCTCGACTTGGTACAGGCTTGTGCCCAGTTATCTTTGTGTGACTTGTTTCACCTCAAATGTATGAATTTTTGAATCCTTCAAAATAAATGCTTCTATGTCCGGCTGGACACTGAAGAAAGCACACAGTCTTCATTTTTAGCCTGTGTTTATTCTTGTTCTATTTCTCAAGCTAAAGGACCATTGTTAACTAAAAAACTAGTACTACCCGGGGTCCTTCGCTACCTTCACGGGTTCCCTTGTTCTAAATACCATTATTAGTTTGGTAGCAAGAACCAGGTATGATTGGTGCGCGATGAGGCCCTCGTGTCCAGGGGCACCCGTATCACTGCCCCGGCTGCATATTTGATAGCAGGGGCCTGGAGGTTCACCAACCCTCAGAACGTTTACCCAGGCAGGGTGTTCCAAGAGCACACAGCAACGTTCCACCTTCACGCGTTTTTTCCCTCCTACCTAGATTAAGTTCCATCGCCCATACTTGTTCCTCCTGACCATTATGTGTTCCACCCACCAATTCTATTTAACACCCGCCCATTGTGTTTCTATCCACATCTGAACCTAAATTCACTAACCAATCCCACAAAGGAACGGTTCCATGTTTCAATTGCAATAACTGCAACAATATTACCGAAGGCAACTTTATAACCCATCCACGTAAAGGCAACAAAATCAAGCTATGAACCGCTGCTAATTGTGATAGCAAAATGTGATTTACCTGTTGAAATGACCTTGTGGCTTGTATTACTTTGATTTGGTTCATAAAGGAACATTTGAAACATCGGATTACTTTTGGAGTGCATGAACCGCTGTCCTGATAGCCAAAGCGCCATTACAAGCAGCATGCATGCCACAAACTTTACAGATGTTGGCCATTGCAGTGGATATTTTACCCCTAAAAAAAGACTCCTGCCACTTTCATGTGAAAAAATGTGGCGGCATGTAGGCTATGCTGATATCCCAGAGTGAGCCGCAAATGGAGACAGTATCCTGGGCCCACGTGACAATGTGCCACATACTCTGGGAGTTGTCTTCAAGCGCCATGACTTTGGCATACTAAATATGGAGTGGGGGGAGGAGGGGGGGGTAAGCGAATATACATAAAAAGAAGAACTTTTGGGACTGCTGGTGGGGGGTGACGCTCCTCCACCATAGTGGAGGAGCCGCCGCTGTTCGTTTCTTGTGCTGTTACATACATTGCCTATCTTCACCTCAATTAGAGACTTAGGGGCTTATTTACAATCCCCCTGCACCACTTTTGCGCCACTTTTCCAATGTTAAAAGTGACGCAAAAGTGGCGCAAGGGACTTGTAAATCTGCCCCTATGTTTTACCACCAAAACCAGTGGATGGGGAGCCCAATATCTTCGCTTGCATCGGGCCCATCCTGACCTTGCTACACCACTGGGGTTATACCAGCTATATCTCGGCTGCAGAGGGCCTGAGAAGCTGCCCTTCTTGTAGCCTTATCATCAGGGTGCCAGTGACTGTATGCAGCAAAGTAATGCTTGTACACTTTGGCTAGAATGTCATGCTGTTAGACTCAATTTTGGCAACCTTTCTTTGCAATCAGTTACCTCCCCCAGACAGAAGGGTATTGAAGCCGCAGACCTCAGTTTGTCGGACTCTGACTCTTCCTTCTTCTGAACTTGCCTCCTCCTGTGCGGCTTATGATCTTGGTTAAATACTTCTTTCTATACCACCGCATAAAAAGATTTGTCATTGAAGGTATTGTGTTAGGAGGGATGGGAATGTCTCCTGCATGGTAAGCGGGTGTGTACTCCTACCCTGAGTGCTCTGTGACCTGGAGGGGTGCACAGAGATTGTCCTCATAGTAGTCATAACACGATTGACCTGGTTGAGTCGCATAAAGCAGTAATGGCAGCATACCTAGTTTTGTGGATCAATAGTGAAACCATATTTGTTTCCTATGTTAAGGCAAATGCGATCTACTGACTCTTCTCATGAAAGGTCTGCTGTTATCTTAACACTTGAGCCTTGGACTGACATTCCATGTTTGTTTTGAATACTTGTATGAGCAGTGAGAGTATAGTGCCCCTTTGGTAGTAGGACTCTGTGTGTAACGAGTTAAGTTAAGATCAGTCAGGGAACTACTGCACCTGCTACCGGTGGAGACCGGTGGAGACACAAGCAATCGTAGTCCAAGAGCTTGTGGCACGGTACTTGGATTACGCCAACAGCTTATATTTGGGTCGTCCGGCATCCCTGACTCATATACTCAAAATAATACAGAATGCAGCGGCCAGGTTGATTCAACGGGTACCCTTTCGTCATCATATCTCTCGTCATCTGAAGCAGCTACATTGGATTCCAGTTCTAAGAGGGTTGAGTTTAAAGCCATGACATTGGCATTTAGAACCATGAGGGGCAAAGGGCCAAGATATCTGAGAAACAGGATTAGTCAGTACCAGCAGGAGAGAGCCTTGAGATCTAATCACCTATGACTTCTGCGTATCCCAAGGTTTGCCAAGGTTGGTTGAGGTGGGAGGTCTTTCTCAGTACTGATGGCCAAGCTTTGGAACACCTTGCCTTTCTATCTTCGTATGGCTGAGTCTGAACACTGTTTCAGAAGAGATTTTAAAACCTGGCTCTTTGATCAAGTTTAGATATGAGTGGCCTAGTCTGTTCGTCAGTCTTGCTTTTGAGTGCTGGGGCGCCTCGGTCGAGGCAGCCGTGCGCTGTACAAATGTCTTTTATTGATTGATTGAATGAGTATCTGACTACTGGGACCAATAGGATCCATTTTGGATAGGCCCTGGTTAGAGGCGGCAGACCCGATAACAGAGGACGGCCCGGGACCAGGGTTCGATTCCCGGCGCGGCAGGTTTCTGGACCAGGGTCAGCGGACTCGATAATTCTCTCTCCTCGGTGCCCACTCTGATCAGCGATCACACTCGGCAACTCTGGGCATTAGCTTGCCTCATCTTCACTAACGGCCCCACCAGACCGCCGGGGATGCCTGGTCTCACCCTGGAGATACCCATTAAGGGACCATCTCTCAGGGAAGCCAGGAAGGGTTTCGCAGCGGTCGAAGCGCCTTGGGACCCTACGGGTAAGTAGTGCGCTATATAAATGCCTATACATTTACATTTACATTTACACAAGATGGAGGGTGGATTCACCAGTGGGAGTGTATTGACTGCATTCCTGTGGCTGGAGGGTGGAGACCCAGTCACGGAATTGAGGGAGGATCAAGGCAAGACTTCCACTGGGAATGGAGCTTATTAGCAAAATACGGCTGATAATTGCTTCCTGAACATTTCCATTTGGTAGATGGTGGTGGTGAGGATAAGGACTGCAGTTTCTGTTGTTCAAGGGAGACAGATTTAGGCACAGCCTGTCCTTTGCCTGCCTCTGATTACTACATCAGGAAAGCTGATTACTGCCAGGTGCAGAGATCTCACACTTCATTGTGCTCTTGTTTTGTGTTCTTGTGCTTGGAGCCAGCATCATTGCTACCTGCTCTGAAAGCCATAACCTTATGCAAATGCTTTGTCTGAAGAACAGGCCAGAAAATGACATTTGAAAGATTTCCAATTCAAACTGGTTATGAAATATTAGACAGTAGACCCACATGCCCTGTCTGGAAAATGTGTGTAAAAGTGGGCTTGAAACCATCCCACTGCACTTTGTTCCAGTTCCAAGTTCCTCAAGACCAAGGAAGAGAGTTGTGTGAAGAGTACTCGAAGGACTGCTGTAACCAGACAGCCACTCTCCCAGACATGAAGGCTTCTGACATGAGCAAAAGACACTGTTGATGTTGGAGTTGGAACACTTTGTAATCACGGAGGTTGTCCTTATTGGTGAAGAGGTTGCAACTACCAAAGACACCCATGTGCTCAAGAATGGCTTGGAGACTGCATCTGCTACCTCAGCGTGTGCATGCGGGAGCATGCAACCAGGCGTAGGAAGACCTCTACTGCTGAAAATGAGCAGCACCTAGACGTTAAGTTCTTTTCATTTCAAGAGGATTTTATTGAGAGAAATAATGATCCAAATAATATCCAAATCAAAATACAAAGATGCGATACATTCCAATATGAGCAGAAATGTGAAAACATGGGCAATATTTGAACAATAACAAGCTCAATGTAAGTAAAATTGGAGAACAGGCACCTAAAATGAGGGTAATGAATTGAGCCAAAAGAGGAATACATTGTTCAGAACGTAGAACGTATCAGTCCGTAAGATGAGGACAGGGGCAGGGGGATGTAAGAGGAACAACAGGAAGAAGGAAGGAGAGCAAGGAAAAAAGCAGCAGAAAGAAGGAACGGGAAGAGAGGACAGGAAAGAGGAAGAAAGAAAGAAGGAATCCCACAGGAACAACCCAATGTAATGCAACTCACCAAACAAAAAATTAGGTAGACATAACAGCAGGAAATTGAGGGACAACACCATTCGCAGAGAGTTCCATATATTCATCCAGAGTTGCCCAAACCCCACTAGAGATGGAAGGTGACAGATGTGCTAGATCTACTGAAGTGTGAGCACTGCGTAAGAAGGAAACCCATGCCCACCAAGTGTGATAGGAGACAGACGAGAAAGACTTCCACTCCATAAGAATAACTTTGATCGCTACAGATAAAAGAAGGTCTAACAGTTGTAATTGTAATGGCTCAAGGGGAAGAGGCGTAGGAGCCGCCCAGGGGCCTAAAATAACTAAAGGAAAAGAGAGCTGGAGCTCAATTTCAAAGATAAGAGACAAATGTCGCTGAATAAGGTCCCAGAAAGATTTAAGTAAGGAACAGTTATAGAACATATGAGGAAAATCACCTGTCTCAACGCCACAACTCCAACAGAGGTCATCCTCTTTAAGGTTGAGAGAATGAAGACGCACCGGAGTCCAGTGGAGTAGATTGATCGAGAAAAACTTGGACTGTATTAAGGAAGGAGCAATTTTGTTACGTAACGCTAGTTTGCCAATGGATTGCCAAGCTTCGGAGGAGATATGGTCCGTAATATTGTGATCAAAATGACGCGACCATTTTTGCTGTGCAACCGTCTGTTCTGGAAGCGAAGAAGAGGATAGAAACCTATAAATGTGGGAAGCAACATGACCCGCTTTGAGCCAGATAGAAAACAGAGAGATGGTGGACGAGGAGGGGTGAAGACGAGTTTTCGAGATCGCAACCTTGATTTTAAGAAAAGTATAGAAGTCTAGATTTGTTAGAGAGTGTTTGAGCGCTAAAGTAGAGAAAGGTAAGGGCTCACCAGACTCATTATACAGATGTTGTACAAGAGAGACACCCTTCATTGCCCAATACGCCATGAGTGCGGGAGTGATATTGATTTTAATTTTGGAATTACGCCAAATGGAAGACCATCTAGTCTTGTGCAGAGGAAATGCCATTTTCTTGTCCACTTTCTTAATTGCGATGATTGTATCAATGATGATAGATCGGGAGAATAGAATATGTAGAGTGGAAGTAGTACACAAAGAGGCAAGTGGTAAGGGAGCAGCTAAATCCTGCTCTATGAGTAGCCATAAAGGGATATGACGGGTTGGGGGAGAAAACCAGAGGGCACCTTGAGAGGCCAAAAAAGCAGTCTGGTATTTTTCCCAGTCCGGGAAGTTACAACCACCCATATCGCAGGGTCTACGTAAATATTTGTATGCCAACCGAGCACGTTTTCCGCTCCATAAAAATTTGGAGGTGATACCATCGATTTCCCGAAAAAAAGAGTCAGATAATTTAATCGGAATCATGGAAGAAACAAAATTGATGATCGGCGTGATCATCATTTTAAGGGTTTGTAAGCGCCCCCACCATGAAATATGTTTTGGAGACCAAGTATCCAGAAGACGACGAACTTTAGCCAGAGTTTGAGACTCATTATACGTAACCGTGGTATGTAGTGTCGAACAAAAATAAATGCCTAGATATTTAAGATGGGTAGCTTGCCATTTAAAGCCAGCCGAGCCCATATGCGCAGGAAAGCAGTAGGCATTTAAAGGGAACATTTCTGTCTTGTCTTTATTTAGGGTATATCCCGAAACTTTAGAAAATAAAGAAATGGTGTCAGAGATAGCAGGAATGGCTAATGCGATATCGTCCGAGAAAATAAGAACATCGTCTGCGTAGGCTGCAGTTTTTAGACAATGAGGGCCAAAAGAGAACCCTTTGATATCGGGGTGTAAATCAATCAGCCGAAGGAGAGGATCGATAGATAACAAAAACAAGAGAGGGGATAAAGGACAACCTTGTCTCGTTCCTTGGCAGAGATTAAAAAAAGAGGATGTGGAACCATTAACTCTAATATTAGCTTTAGGTTGGGAATACAAAGACATTACCATGTTAATAAAGGAGTCCCCGAGGTTATGTGCATGTAAAACAGCTCGAAGAAAAGGCCAAGAAACCTTATCGAAGGCCTTCTCCGCATCGAGGGCCAAGGCCGCGGCAGGTAATTGGGATCGCTTGGCCGCCCCAATAATATGGCAGAAAGTGCGAATATTATCTCTTGCTAACCTACCTTTAACAAAACCAGTTTGGGAGGGATGGACTAAATGGGGAATAAAGGATTCTAGACGTTTCGCCAGGATTTTAGCAAAAATCTTCGCTTCCATATTGAGAAGCGAAATAGGGCGGAAATTCTTAGGGTCCGAATGGTCCTTCCCTTCTTTTGGGATCACCACTATGGTGGCTTCGGCAGCCGTACCAGAGACAGATCCATTCCGAACAAAAGCGTCAAAGACAGCCTGCAACTTAGGAACAAGCAACGGGAGAAAGGTTTTATAAAATAAGATCGGATAACCATCAGGGCCTGGAGCTTTCCCCGAACGGGTGGCCTTGATAGCAGAAACTATTTCCTCAGGTGAGATAGGTTCATTTAGAGTGGATCGATCTTCCTCTGATACTGATTGAATCGGAATTGATTTTAAAAAATCTTGGCATTTGTCAAAAGAGGCTTGGTTAGAGGGGGTATACAATTTGTTATAAAAATCACGAAAAACTTCAAGAATTTCCTCAGTTTGGAATTTTTTAGAGCCATTATGGTCCTTAATAGAAGAGATCTGAGAGGATCTAGAGGAGGAGTCTTGGAATTTTAATGTAGCAGCCAAAAGTTTGCCAGCCCGATTCTTTAAGAGTAATTTTTTGGACTTTTGTGCTTGGAAACCAATATGAGCTCTTTTAGTGACAATTGTATTATATTTGTATTTTAGAAGCTTAATTTGTTGTAGGATAGTCGGATCTTTAGTATGTCTAAAGGAAGCCTCCAAAGTCTTGATTTCAGATGATAAATCAGTAAGTTCTTTTTTAATCGCTAAATTGCGTTTGGACATGCATGCAATAACTTGGCCACGGAAAGTACATTTAAAAGAATCCCAAAGAATTATTGGAGAAGATACAGACACCTCATTTTCACGGAAGAAAGTGTTGATATCCTTGGAAAATTCTTCCACTTGGGTAGAGTCATATAACACCTCCGTATTAAGTCTCCAGGAACGACCACGTGGTTTCGGAGCAAAGGACGAAAGCGTAAAAGTAACCGCAGCATGGTCGGAGATGACAATGGGATGTATAAGCGGGGAGGAAGAGGCTGCGACAAGAGAAGAATGAACTAGGAGATAGTCAATGCGAGAAAATGAGGAATGAGGGGAGGAAAAGAAAGAAAAGTCACTACCAGTGGGATTATGGAGACGCCAAATATCATGCAAATTAGCAATGGAGCACATGTTAAGCATCTGTTTGTGTGCTTTAGGCGGACGAAACTGAAAAGCGGAATTCCTGTCCAATAAAGGGTCCATAGGTAAGTTAAAATCCCCACCCACAATAAGATTACCCGCATGTGGGGTATCATGCAGTTTTTTAGAAATGGATTTCCAAAAAGCAGGGTCATCAATATTCGGAGCATATATATTCATAACAAACAGATCATGCTGTCCATCTGATAATTTAGAAAGGAGCCATCGACCATCAGAGTCATGCTCAGAAGAGATAATCGATAAACCCGAATTTCTCGAAACCAACGTAACCACACCATTGCGTTTACCAGAAGCATCCGAACAAGACACATCCGACACCCATTCTTTCTTTAAGAATAACGCTTCTCTACTAGCGATCTTAGATTCTTGAAATAGGACTAAGTCCGCTGAGAGAGATTTACAATAATCTAAGATTTTAGATCGTTTGACCGGATGGTTTAAGCCCTTAACATTAAGGGATAAAACATTTAAACCTGGCATCTACCTGAAGGGGATACACTCGTAGACAACAATGATAACAGAGAAAAGACGAAGTACAGGAATATGGTAGACCAACGACAAAACCAAATAGATGTTACGGGAGCAACCATGTGGGAAAACCATGAAAAAAGAAAAGCAAGAAGGAGAGAAGAAAGATTAGAAAGGAGAGAGAAACGAGGCAGAGGGGGAGGTCTAAAAGAGACCCATAACATGCAAGGGAGAACGTGGAAAAGGCGAGTCGAAGACCCGTTATAGGAGCAAAAGTTGGTAAAGAAGAATAGCCCATTATGCAAAAAACGACTGATAGTGAACTAAAAAAGCAATAGAAAATTCATACACATAGAAATACATTTTATAATGAGATATTACATTGCTATTAGAAGAAAAATACCACTCAGAATAGATTAACATTACCCCATCAAGCGCAAGAGCATGGCATAAATAACAATATCAGAAAATGTAGGAAAAGCTGTATTATGTATGAAACATCGTAAATAGCATATATCATTTTGTGAATAGAGGAACAAAGAAGTGCTGAAATCGCATATGAATCAAAACAAAACACCTAATTCTAACTATACTATAAAATGGAGTGACATAAGAGGAAAGATAGAAGGTGTATGAGAACAGCATGGAGATACTAGGAAGAAACCGAGAGGGAAGATGAAAACGAGCATAAAGAAAAAGGAGAAGTCTACACCACGATACTACAATGCTACATAGTATAATGCAAATATAATAAACAATGCTATCAAAAGGAGTAATAATACTTAATTAAAAGATAATAAATCTGCAACTAAGAACTCTAAAAAGTGCAGGTAACTAGTAAGTATAAACAGCAACAATATAAGTGAAACACTCCGTAATAAAAATAGAGAGGAGCAAGAAAAAGAAAAAGGAGTTGAAACAGAGGTACACACGAAATCAGAGAAGACGGGTGAAAGAAAGAAGAAGAAAAAATTGAAAGGATCTACAAGAAGTTTCTCGAAAAATAATGAAGAGAAAAAAGAAGGAGAGGACGGATACTAGAAAGAAAGGAGAACTATCAGAGTAGTATAGAAAGAAGAACAGAGATAGGACATACGATAGCAGAGGAGAAGATCAACAAGAAAACCTGGCTGGAGAAAAAAGAGAAGGTAACCATGCAGAAAAAGACATAACCAGAAGTAAAGAGAACAATAAATCAGGTCCCTGAGGCCCCAGGAGTCTGCGTCGTTGCACGTTGAATCTCCATCTCTATCTCCTCCTGGTTGTCCAAGAACGTTGTCAAGTCTGCCGGTTCATCGAAGATTCTGGAACGCCCTTTATAAGTAATGCGAAACTTGGATGGGCCAGAAAAGGAAAAAGAGATGCCCAAGTCTGTGAGACGTTTTCGAAGATTCAAGAAACCTTTCCGTCTTATGACCGTGTCTCTGGCAAAGTCTTGGGAAATGGATATGCGATGACCCTCCCAGTTGAGTTGTCTAATCTTGCGCATATGTGACAAAATCAGCTCAGTGTGTTGATGTCGTAGGGGCTTAAAAATGATTGCTCTTGGCTGGGTGGCTGCCTTAGAACGGAACGTTGGAACACGGTGTGCTCTTTCAATCTCAAAGTCTCTGTGAAAAGATAGTTGAAGTGTATCAGGAATCCAATGAGATAAGAATTCAATCATGGAGGAGGATGATTTCTCTGAGTCCTCCGGTAGGCCAAAAATACGCAGATTAGATCTCCTATTACGGTCCTCCTGCTCCGTGAGGTCTCTGCGCATCGCCGCCATAGACCGCTCCATCTGAGAAAGCGACCTGGATTGCTTTTGCATACCATCCTCTGCGGAACTTATCCGTGTTTCTGTTGCTGATACACGTAGAGATAGGGCTTTAAAATCATTCCTGATGGCAGATACTTCCACTTGTAGTAAGTCAGTGTTAGTTTTAGTTGACTGCGCAATATCATGAACCTCATTCAGACGCGCCAAAATGGTATCCAATGTGGAAGTATTGTCCGCCTGAGGTGATTCAGGAGTCGGAGAGACTGACTTAAGTCGCTTCAAAGAAGTGCCTGGGTCTTTAGAGTCTTTGCCGTTCAAGGAGCGACTCATAATGACAGTGTTGTAGCAGGAGACTAGCAAAAATGTCACAGGGATAAAGTATAGCACCAGAGTTGCGCAAAATATCCAGAAACAGTGAAAAAAGAGGCAATTCACGCTGCAAACACGCTATGCTAATCTAGCGGTTGAAAAAAGAGCAAAAATAAACAGGAAAACACCTCAGGATATCGACAAGAGCACCTCAATGAATCATGTAGAGAGAAAAAAAACTGCGAGCACTTTCAAACCCAGCCAAGCAGCAAAAAGTAACAGTAGAAAGAAAGCATAAATGTTACCATTGTAGCCAACGTGTGAAGAAATCCTTAGATATACACGAAATACTGTTAGATTGTATCCGCGGCGGCGCCTCAGAGAGCAGATGACAGGAACGTCATACGCGGCAAAATGGCGGCCGCTCCTCAGGAATGCGAGCGCCTGCGAGGATGGAAGCAGAACGCATAATTCCGGGGATTGAAATCGCGGAAAAACAGCGTCGTGGAGATCAGCGCATATTCCGCCGTAGGTGTGTGGGTTATCCGCTGAAAAGGGCACGAAGAAACGGAGAAAAACGCTCAACGGGAACAACTCACCCCGGAGCTCAAGCGCAACACGCCATATCACAGCGGCGCGCAAGCCACGCCCCCCCTAGACGTTAAGTTCTGAGCATTACCGCAGCCCCTATGGTTGAAGAGCCACCATTACAGGAGGAGGGCCACAGTACATGTCCATCCTGCACCGCAGAACTGCACATAAAGACTGTATAACTGTGGAGCCCAAATCTGTGGGTGGAACTAATAGCTGAGAAGGCAGACCAAGTTCTGCAAAACGAACTACCGACTTTTAATTAGTGAGACCAAAGAAATGAAATTGAATTGAGTTGAACTGTTGTGTGAAACTGTGCCTTGGGGTGGTATGAGTGAACTGCATCTATACTCACTGCTTGTCCTGAGTTGTATGCCATACTGGAGAGCTCTGTTAGAAGGGAGAGGATGCAAAATGAAGTGCCTCACACATATAATGCAAACAGGAGGGCAACCCTCTATGAATGCCCTAATTTAATCAACCAATCAATCAGGAATTATAAAGTGCGGCTTATCACCCGATGGGGTTTCCATGCGCTGTGTAGTATTAAGTTGCGCTGTGTAAATAAAGTACTTCCTTTATTCCAAAAGATAGACATTACACTGAACAGAATTTTGTTAGGTCTGTTGTACAACTGTTCTGAACTCTGGCGCCACACACTACCTCCATGAGCCTCAAGTGCAAGAAGTCCTACTTGGCCCAGGATGCAGAGCCATAGAAGACGGGCCCCAGGACACCAGTGACCAACAACCACATCCACCACAGTTGAGGCCCCGGTAGCCCCTTATGCCTTGTGGCATCCCTGCATGGGGTCTGACAATTAGATATCGATAACTCTAATGACCTGAGGGTGCTAATGGGCTTTCCTCTTCAGATTCATCCTCCTATCCATTCTATAGAGCTTGCCTGAAGCCCACAGGGCCGGCCTTGGAACCCAAAGCAGCCCTGTCAATTTTGTCGGACCAGTTCCGCCCTCCACCACCCCACCCCGCAGTGGAATGGTGGGTGCAAGTGTGGAGCGCGGCAGTTTTTGTTACTATGGGCCGATATTGCAGCACCACTGGAAAACCAGCCCCCAGTAACAAAACGGGCCCCCGCCACTGCAAAACTGGCCCCCAACCTTCCAGCCTCCCAGGATAATGCCCAATGCTTCCAGTCTGGCCCTGGAAGCACAGCCACAGAGATTACCTCATGGCCAGTGTCAAACAGGGGTTCACTTCTCTGCAGCAATGAGGATTTTGCTTGAGATGGAGAGTGACGTGATCTATCTGTCCTCTGATTGAACCTTTGTGGTTAAAACAGATCACGACTTTCATGCCAGCAACACTGCCAACCTGTGAGTGACCTCACATCTACGGTGCATCGGATGGGAGCCCTGGACCTGCCAAGAGTGATCTCTGCCATTGTGGAAGCAATTCTTAATCCCCTAATTAAGAATATTCCGCCTGGGGAACCTGGCCAAAGCCATATTGTGCAACTACAGTATAGGTATGGCACATAGTTCTGGTTTAGCAAGTCTGCGAAATGAAAACTCGAGATAAAAAAAATAGGAATTGTTGTAACCTAAGGCAATGGTTCAACAAGGATTTTAGAGCTGCCAAAATAAACTTGATAGCTAAGTTCAAATAATTGAACAACATAACTCTAAAAAGAGAAAGGTCAGAATACAAAAGACGAAAGCAACATTCCACTTAGGCAATTGGATTAAATTACACGCTGCTGTAGCTAAGCACAATACCCATGGTTATTGCTTCAGGGAATAGGTCCTCACGTCCTAAACAACAGTTAGTTGTAGCAGTGGACTCTTTGGTAAGGCGCATTGCAAAGATGTACTTCTTTACAGATGGGCAAGCCAGTGCTCTTGTCCCTGTAGAATACAGAGGCAAATAGACAAGCCCTGTAACAAGAACTGCTGTGGTCTTGGAACCACAGATGCAGGATGAAGCTGGATTTTGCTGAATTGCCAGGTACCTGTGCTTTGGCTTTCAACGGTAGCGAGAGGGTGCTGTGGGCTAGGACGACTTTGTTAAGCAACACATGTATCACTCACAACAAACATAGGGGTTGTTTACAAGCTCCTTGCGCCGCCAATACATCGCTTTTTCCCATATTAAAAGTGAAGCACCGGTTTGCAGATTTTGGGTAAGCGTTGAGGTTACTGTGCAACTACTTTTGTGCTCTCTCAGGGTTTGTTTTACATTCAGTGTGAGGATGCAGTAGATGCAAAAGTCATAGTGCAGTGTCTGGGACTGTTGGACACATCATAGATCTGACTTTTGCCAAATTACATCTAGAGGGGAAAATCTACAGGTGGGAGAGCCACTGAACGCTCAAGCCTGAACCCTGGCTGATCTCGAGGTCCTGTTGAAATCTAGAGTCCATAACGAGCCGAGCTTTCAAGTGGCTCCTTCCTTCCACCCTCCCTCTACACAGGAAGTGGCATTACAGCCAGAGTCGACAACTTTGAAACAGGGGAACCAGGTTTGAGTCTTGGAGTCAGCTCAACATCCTGTGATTCTGGTCAAACCACTTATTATCCCTGTGCCTTTAAAATATAAATGTGACCTTAGGTAATGTAACTGGTGCCCATGTAAAGAGCTCCAATACCTTTGGGTCCCGTTTGCGCTATACGAAAAATGCACAGAGGTTATCATATAACGGAAAGACATTTAGATACCCATTGGCTGATTTGTACAGAGTGAAACCCGAAAACCTGGATAAATCATGATTTATCCACTTATACTGTGTAATCACAGACAAATATTTTTTTTCACCAAAACTCCTTTTTCTTCATTATCGCTTAGGAAAGGACTTTCAAATACAGGAGGTCAGAATACCAGAATACACCTATTGTGTTTGATTTAATAGTCTACAATGTTGCTTTGTAATAATCTCGGCCTCCCGCAGGGTTTACATGACAACTGTCTTGCCTCTTAGTTCACTAATGGTTCATGTTTTAAAACTATCACTTTTAACAAGTACTTCTCAGTGCATGCTATATTGTGACGTATTAAAGTCAATGTTTTCACATGTCAATACACTTTTTGGGATTTTTTAAGACACTTTGTTGTATTTTACATGTTGTTGGTTGTATGATTTAAATAGAAACAATTTCCAGGGCTCGGCTTGTTCATGGACTCTGGCTCAGCTCTTCCTGTTAATATTTTTAAAATAACTTTTTGGGGGAGTTTTATATAGCGCTGGCTAGACCCGGAGGTATCAGAGCGCTTTACATGAGGACAGTTACATCAGTTACAAGTTACACATTGTTACAAAAGATACATCAGTTAAAAGATACATCTGGTGGTTAGGGTGTGTGGAAGGGTAAAGGAAGGTAATGTAAAAGGGTAATGAGGAGGGAGATATCGAGGAGAGACGAAGGAAAAGTCTGCCCAATGTCCGGCTTGGTAGGTGACGGCCGAGGGGGAAGTCCACAGCCCATCTCCTCTTTAGCTACCAAGGTAGCTCCACCGGGCATCAGCCAAAATGCTAAGTCTCCACGTTTGGTGGCAAGATTCACAGGTTCAATGTCATGGATGAGCGGTGGTGGGTGGGGGGAATTGAGCGAGGTCTGGTCAAAGTACACTACAGGTGCTGACGTATTCATACCCTCTGTGCGGTATGGCTGTCGCCGACCGCTATTCATCTCTCCAGCTGACCTGAAACTGAGTACTTCCCGGTATCACAGCCATCCAGACATCACCACCAGGCATCGGCCGCGCTGAAGTTGGCTCTGTGGTCGGCAGATCATCAGTGATTCGTGGAGCCTGGCTTCCATCTTAGGGTAAGGCCGGTAACTCCCCGAAAGGCTCCTCTCCTACTCTTCTAAGGTTGCTCTCCTGCCTATGCTTCCCTCTACCAACTGAGATTCGTCACTTTCCACCGCAAAGAACTGCCTGTCAAATCAGCATTCCCTGTATGATCATTCACTCCCTTCTCCTCGTATTTCCCAAGGGATGGCCATCTTGGGGTCAGGCAAAGTCGATATCTTTGTTCTGGTGTCTTGCTCTACTATTCTTTTCGCCTCCCCAAACATCTCTCGAGCCCATTAATTAGGGGCTCGCCTCACCCCGCTTACTGCAGGCATCACACCCATAGCTGCATCGCCGGCGCTATCTTCCCCAGACCCCCACGGCTCGCCTTCTATGACGGTGTGCTCCCGGACCCCCTAGAAGGCGCCGGGGGCTGCTGGGATGTTGTAAATAGTCTCACAAGGTCAGGCCCCCGTGGTTGCTTTCTGGAAGGGAGAGTTCAAAGGTGTGATGAGGGACCCCTGGGGCTCATGCTCTCCCTGGTGATGTTCAAACATAGAATTAAATGTACAGAGGGGATGGGCAGAAGCACATGGGCCATCAGGTTGGTATCAGCATTGCTTGCAGGGAGGAAGGGATCACAGCTACTGTTATGAAGGGCAAAGGCAACTTCGACGTGAGGAGGGACATGGTCCTGATGCTGGCATACACATCGCTCGGGTTGGAATCATCAGTTCAGCAACCAAGTGATGGGCTGTAGCAGCTGGGATCACATTCGATCAATTGGGGGTTTGCCTGCCCAGATGTGCAGTTCTCAGGTCCAAAACGTCAAGGTGTGGCTGAATTGTTCACAGCAATGCACTGGGTCTGGTCCAAAAAAAGCCTAACGTGGCTTTCATACAGGGATTAGCATTATTGGCCAGGCTCTCCACCTTTTATCGTTACTATGAACTATAGGATTCTTAGTGAATATGTTATATTCGGCCTCCCTCGACTTCAGGAGTGCGCTTGAGGAAGCTGGTTATGGCAAAGTTACAGCCACTCTGCTAGCAGCCTGAAATCTTCCAAGGCCTAGCTGAATGCGTACAGTATGACTGAATACAGACACCATAACTCTCACAAGCTGAGATATGCGTATGAGGGACCGCCATATTTATTCAAAGGGTGAGTGTAGCAGGGCTGCACTTTGCCTCAGCCTATAAAATGAATCAAATACCTCCCTCTTTCCCATCTTGAAAGAGGCTGAATGTCAAGGACCAGAGACACGCAGGGACCGCTGTCCTTTCGAGATTTACTGAGACAACGATAACTTACACAAAGTCCTTGCTATTAACCTTGAGATTACAAGAATTTTGAATACATTGTCTGGATACCTTGCCAGGCATATTCAACATTGCTATAATTGAGCTGTAAGATAGTTCTAGACTACTTGTATGTCCTGATGAAGTCTGCTTTTAATATCATAGTAACAGTCGA
Organism: Lissotriton vulgaris; assembly: GCF_964263255.1. Lineage (NCBI taxonomy): Eukaryota > Metazoa > Chordata > Amphibia > Caudata > Salamandridae > Lissotriton > Lissotriton vulgaris. Next base: position 1,864,271,900 of record NC_141693.1, on the reverse strand, counting down.
AACACGTGTTGGCAAGGTAATAAAGAGAGAAACAGCGATGCAAATAATTGTTTGGGTGTTCGAATAAAGGACAGTTGATACTACAACCTCAACATCATAAGAGATTTATTGAGTGCTCAGAGAACTCTTTTTTACATCTTGAAAGAGGTGGCCACAGATGGACCTAAACTAGGAATTTCTGATGCCCGTCTACAGTAATGCACATCTGCATAGGCTGGTGTCTGTGCTCTCCCTGAGAACAGCCTGGCCAAACTGCAGGAACGTTTCTCACAGCCCTTGCAAGGTGAACTGTGTAAATGTAAATGCCCCTAAAGACAAAAGCACAACTCACAAGATACATTTATGATTATGTAAAGTAGTGATCCTGTATTACTGCTTAACAGTCTCATTAATACAATTTACAAAGGTGTTTGTCTAAGCCTACACCAGTCCTATTTATTCTGCCCCCATAGTTCTTCATTTGAGGTGTAAATGTGGCATGGGGAGTGGCTGGAACATGGGGAATAATTACTACAAAGTGGGAGGAGGAAATGAAACATTATAGAGGAGCACAGGGAGGGACTTAAAAAAAACAGACCTACAAAATGGGACGTCAGTTCCAATTAATAAATGCTACACTCCCACCTACTCCAGTAGTACAACAGCCCAAACAGGCTCAAATTGACTCCAGCCAAGCCTTGGACTAAGTCACACACCTCAAATGGAAACTCATGGGAACTGGAGGAGAGAATTACATACAGAGCAATTGAAGTAGGCTAATAAGACAACCAACAGAAAGCCCAAAACCTCAGAACAAAGAACAAAATTGTCAAATAACTTTAGCCATTGCATGCAACCATATACATCACATTGCACAAATATAAAACATATTTCAAAAATATAATTTTTATTGGAACAATAATCATTTAAGTGTATACAGTGAATACAGCTATATGAATCGTGTTCGAACAATGTCATAGCAGATATAAATACAAAGAAAATAAATGACGTGTCTCAAAAAAGGTACACTACTCTACACACACTCAAAGACACATTTTATGTCCCAAGCGTACACGTGTGTACACACACACACACACCCACCACACACACACACACACATACTCTCTCTCTCTCGCTCATTCTCTGTCTATCTCTCTCTCAGCAGTATTAGTAGTTGATGGGAAGCAACATATTCAACACAACATATTCAAAATAAGTTGATGTTATGATTGTAATACTAAAAAACAGCTGCTGCCTGGATTTGTTACAGAGAATAAATAGTGGACCGAGAATCCTTTAAGAAATTAGTCAAGCTACTAAAGGAAATTGGCCTGCATGCACGAACATAAACTAAATGGAGTGAGATAGATTACACAATCCAATGAATAGGTTTAAAAAGACCAGCTGGTAAGTACATGTAATAAATAGGTCAATAATGACAAGCCAGCAAGTACATGCAATAAAAAGGTTAAGGATCTCAAGCAAACAAATACATTAAATAACCAACTCGAAAATATATGTAGTAAAAAGGTAATGGAGGGAACCAAGCAAATAGCCAAATGTAGCCACATTTAGTTTTTTGTGGGGAAAAAATAGGAAAAAAGCGGTCTGCATAAAAGTGTCTGTTTTCTTTCCTAAAATGGCATTAATGAAAGGTATCTGCAGATACCCCCACACTTTGCACGTAAGAAATAAACCTCACAATCATCATAGGCTGCAAACTAAGCATGTCCACCCAAGTCAACACAGTAGTCGTATCCTGCTTCAACACCCTAGGATGCTGAGGAAAATCTTCAAGTGTTTACCAGACAACCCCAGGAAAATGATCACTCAAGCCTCATCAGCAGAGTAGACTATGGGAAACTTCTGTATTCAGAGATAACCAACAGCTCACAAGACTGCAGACCACCCAAAGCACAGCAGCCAGACTAGTCCTCAACCTCCCACACCGAGCCTTCAACACGCCACACCTTGGGAAACTTCACTGGCTACTGATACACAATCATGCACACCTCAAACTCCTCCCCCACAGCTACAAAGAATTCCACAACACAGGTCCTGCCTACATGAATATCCGCATTTATTTCCACCAACCTTCCAGACACCATCCAGACACCCGCTATGTCTCATCTCACTCACTCGACTCACCCCCCATGCCTACACAATCGCAGAGCATGGGACTTCTCATACCTGGCTCTAAAAGCTTGGAACGGCTTCCCACAACATCAGAGCCTTCTCCTCTTTTCTTTTTTTGCAAGAAGCTGAAGATCTGGCTTTTTGAATACGCCCTCTGCGGCTGGCATCACATTGGCTCTACAGAGCGCCTCGAGAACCTCACAGGCGATTCACATGCTAAAAAACACAATAAGATAACCTATGCTGGCCTGCATCATTTTCATTTCATCATTTGGTAGGTTTATTTTTTTAATCATGTCTACAATACTTTGTTCTGCATCAGGATCATGTCATGAGTGATGTAATATGTGAGGTCATAAGCAATGCATTGCGGAGGGCATACGTTATAGTTAGCTCAGTTAAGTAAAACTGCTGAATTTCTATGCCTTTGTGTGTGTAAAATCTGAGACTAACTATAACGTCCCTATAAACTTGTTTTTTTTTCAGTTAATTTTCAATGTTTTTTTAAGTTCTATTTCCTAAATATAACGCCCTTGTAACCTTTGGTTATTTAGTTCTTTCACCATTTATTTAATATAAATTGTCCTACAATTTTACCTATAAGTTCAATTTAGTAACATACATTTTTACAAGTTAATAAATATATTTAATTCTCACATTTATTCCTAATATACATTTTAAAAGTAATGATTAACTAATGAAGGTAATGTAACTTATGTAGTGTTTCTACAAATGCAATACAACAAGTTTTTTCATGGATCTGCGGCCATGGCGCTAATTTGAGAAAGGAGTCCGTACGGATATTCTATGGTTACTAGTCCTTGTGACGAAATCGCTGCGGAACAGTGGACTCAGATCCGCAAATTCATCAAACTGTTATAAATATAAGTATCAGATACAGGCCTCTCAAATCGACACCGCGGATCCACGGGATGGAAACGTGGATCCACCATTATGCCTGGAGCATACCGAAACCTCAATTTATGATTGGCTACAGTAAGTCCCCACCCATGCACATTGCAAACTACACCCTAAATCAGGCATTTGACTTTCGATCTCTTTAAAGAACACTGAAACCCAGAGCTCTATTGTGTTTTTTTAATTCCTGCAAAACTACATTATTGAAAAACAACTATGGCCTGATTACGATGTTGGTAGGATGAGCGTCAGAGTGGCATCTTTGATGGTAAAGGGACTGGCCAACAGGTAGTAGACAGTCCTGACCGCCAAATTAGGATCTGACCGCCATCTAGGCGGTCGGAAACATGCCTCTTTGCATTAAGGCTTGTGCTGCGCCCCGTAAAAGTTTAGCAGCTCAAGCCCCAATGACAAAAAGGCATGGTTTTCAACATTGCTGCACGCGGTGCCTGCCACACTTTGCAGAGTTGTTTAAAGGGGGCATCACAGGTGGCCCCCAGGGCCCATAGCGGAGGGCCATGGGGGACAGGGGTCCTGCAAGGGGCCCCAAAAAACCTTTTTGCCAGCCATTTCATGTTGGAAGAGCCATAAGCTCCACGGCAGTGCCTGAGAAGACACCGCCTTCATTGTAGGTAATGCAATCCAACTGCCCGACGGGCTCCTTGAGCCCGAAGGAAGCTGTTGGTCAGTTCCTCGAACAATATGGTCAGTCTGACCGCATAGTAATGCGGCGGTCTGACCCCGAACATAGATGTTGGTGGGACCGACATCATAATGAGGCACTTAGTCTTCAGGACACAGAAGAGACCCTCAACCACTTTAAGATGACAAAGATGATATGCCAGTTCCAAAAATGGAGTTCGAGGTATGGAAACAAAATTGTATTCTGTCCGGAAAAAAAAGGTGGTGGCTAAAACTGTGCAATGTAACATCTGCCCCCAAAAATTGTTATGTGGAACATGGAAAAGCATTCCCATGGAACTTCACCCACGTGGAAGCCTTTGGAGACAATTCATCAGCACACATATGACAGGATGATGAGAGAAAAGGCAATAGATGGAGCATCATCGGCAGCTGGACCATCTGTGCAACCATCAGCACCTGGGGACATGATCACTATATCTGGATTTATCAAACCTTTCAGAGATGGTGACTGATTGCGGAAAATATCACATGCCTGTGGGATTCAATATATCTTCTGTGGCAAAGTACATGGTTGCTGTTAATAACCATATCTTTCAGTTGTTTTTTTGTCCTCCCCATTCCACGTTTCCTTATTTGCAAAGATTGAAGCCAGATGCTTCCCCAAGCTGCCTTCTTTTATCGCTTTTCCCACCCTGGCTATTTTTGTTCCCAAAGAAAAAAATACTCCCTCCCAAAAAAAATAGAAAACGTTTTGAAAAAGCCATTCCAAAAAATAGTTCTTATTAGAACTACTTCATTTGGTCAAAAAAAGAGCTAACTTTATGGGTTTTTTTTGCATTGTGTATAAGAGTTTGTGAGTTTTTCTATATATTCGTGTATCACACCTGCATAAGCAAAACTAAAGTAGTAGATCTGACTACTATTTTAATATTCACCAAGGGGAATACACTTATAAAGTATTAAGGGAGACACTAGGCAATGTTTTGCAATGTCATCTACAATGCACAAATTTAAATTAATGTGTAAATGACTGTATAGGTTTTTCAATGGTTGTGTCAGTGGCTGCATAGGTGTTATAATGCTTGTGTAAGCGGCTCTGTGGGTATGTGAGTAGCTGTATAGGTCTGTGAATGGGTGTGTAATCAGATGTGTGGATGAATTTAAGTGTCTATATATATATGAGTCTATGGGAGTAGGGGTGTGCAAGTGTAAATGGGTGTATGAGTGACTGTATGGGAGTGTACATTGGTATATAAGTGCCTGTGTCGGTACCTGTGTGAGTGACAGTATGGGTTTGTTAGTGGGGATGAAAATGAAAATGTCTGTGTGGGTGTCTCTTCTTGAGTGTGTCACTGTGTTTGTGATTGAGTATGTGACTGGTCGTGTGGGTCTGTGAGTGGATGTGAGAGTGGCTGTATGGCTCATTCGATGTCTGAGTGTGTGTGTGGGTGTTCCAGTAGCTGTGTGAGTGACCGTATGGGTGTGTTAATGGAGATGTAAATGTCTGTGTGGGTGTGTATTTGGGTGTGTGACTGTTTGAGTGGGCATGTAAGTGTGGGCGTAGGTGTGAGAGTGGCTGTATGGTTGTGTTAGTGGGTGTGTGAGTGCCTGTATGTGTGTGTAAATATATGTATGGGTGTATGAGTCTATGTGATTAGTTGCTTGCATGTGTAAATGAGTGTGTGACTGACTTTATGGGAGTGTGGGTGTGTGTGTGTGTGTATGAGTGGCTTTGGCTGTGTAGGTATGTCAGTACCTGTGTGAATGGCTCTATGGGTGTGTAAATATGTGGGTGTGTAATTGGGTGTGTGACTGTTTGCGTGGGTGTGTGAGTGTCTGTAGGTGTGTGATTGGGTGGGAGAGTGGCTGTATGGGTATGTGAGTGGATGTGTGGGTCTGTGAGTATCTGTATGGATGTATGAGTCTGTGTGAGTAGGCATGTGCATGTATAAATGGGTGTGTGACTGTGTGGGAGTGAGTGTGTGAGTGGCTGCATGGGTGTCAGTATCTGTGTTAGGAACTTTTGGTGTGTTAGTGGGGATGTAAATGCATGTGTGCATGTGTACATGGGTATGTGAATGTGTCAGTGGATGTGTGAATGTCTTTATCAGCCTTTGAGTGCGTTTGACAGTGGCTGTATAGGTGAGTGAGTTGGTATCTCAGTGGGTGTGTGAGTTTGTGTGTGAGTTCCTGTTTTGGTGTATTTGTAATTAAGTGTGTGGCTGTTTGTATGAATGTGCAAGTGGGTTTTTGAATGACTGTGTGGGTATGTGAGAAGTGAGTGTCTATATACGTATGTTTGTGAGTGTGTGAGTGGTATATAGGGGTGTAAGTAAGTGTCTGACTATGTAAGTGAGTGTATGTTTTTTAAATTATAGTATGGAACTGTTAGAAACGGGGTCCCTGGCTGGCCAGGGCTCACGCCAAAGTCAGTCAGAGACCACCACTCCTAAGTCAGGGTAAGGGAGTTACACGCCAAGATAACCCCTGCTCACCCTCTAGGTAACGTGGCGCGAGCAGCAAGGCTAAACTTGGAGGCGGTATGAGTTAAGTATTTGCGCACGCACCCCAGCAACAACACCTAAGGCCCACCACAAAGGAAACTCCACACAAGGTTATATAAAAAAATAGCCTTTGTATTATAGTAAAAACACATTAGATAACACACAAACTTTACAATGTGCCAACAGGCACGGGCAGAATTTACAAGGGATTATGTACAGGACAGGGCCACATGGACCACTGTCAGGGGTAGGCGCTTGTTAGAAATAATACTTGTAGGTATACACTTAGCACATAAACATATAATGACTAGCACCAAAATAGTACATGTAGCACACAACCAGTAATCACTGGTAAAGAGTAAATACCTCCTACGCAACCCTAAAACACTGTAGGAAAATCACGCAGGGAACTAGGACCTTATCATCAGGACCTAAGGAAGGAAAACCATCACCTAAGCAGGTCACTTTTAGCAAAGGGAAGGAAAACCTAAACAATCACCTAAGCAGGTCACATTTAGCAAAGGAGATAAAACATAGAATACCTAAGCAGGTCACTTTTAGCAAAGGTAATGGGACATCAACAATCCTCTAAGCAGGTCACATTTAGCAAAGGGGATAAACATAAAATACCTAAGCAGGTCACTTTTAGCAAAGGGGATAAACATAAAATACCTAAGTAGGTCACTTTTAGCAAAGGTAATGGGACATAAACAATTGCACATGAGGCATTAAACACATTCAGAGGTGCAGGTTAGAACATTTGCGCAAGAATCACACCAGCAAGTAACTTACAATGCGCAGGGTGCATGTAGCACAACCCTAGAATTGTCCCTCAGGCCAACTGGCCTCGCAAGGGGCTGAAATGCCCTGAGTCTCAATGTCAGGGGGTCTGCGCAGGCAGCACAAACCACAAACCTAAACGTAGCAATTGCCCACAAAGTGCTGGGCAACTGGCGCAGGAAAAGTTAGGGCAACGTTGGAGCCTCGTGGGCTCAAGAACACAGGTGACTGGCACCTAAGAGCTTCAGCGCTCTAAACAAATGAAATGCCCCCAGAGCCTCTCTCAGGGCTCTAAATCAATATGGGCGATGAGCCTTGCAGGGGCTCGAAAACGGGAATGCCCTGAGCCTATCGAGCTTGATGCATACTAATTGCCCCCAGGAGCCTCGGGGCTCCTAATCACAGATGCCGAACGTTGGAGTCCCTCACGGGGGACTCAGAGACAGATAATGCCCCCGGAGCCCTCTCTGGGCTCGCAAAATCACTGTGGTGCCTCTCGCACCTACGGGGCGACGTCGGAGCGGCCCTCTGCCAACCGGGGCCGCTCGGAAAACAAAGATATGCCGCCTTGAAGCCCTTGTGGTTTCACTCTAGCAATGGGCGCGAGAGCGCGCTACCGGGGGGGGGGGCGGACACCGACAATGTGTCCCTGCGCCCCTCCCTTCTGCCTCACTCACCGGGTCTCTCGCGGCGGCTCTGCTCCTTCTCCCAGGGCTCTCCCTTCGCTCGGGAGCCTCGGGGACGGCCGGCTGCTTCTCTCCTCGCTGCTCGGCTCTGGGGGCGGGACTTCTGGTTCACCTCTCCCGGGCCGCGCAAGGATTGGCCGGGCCAACTATCACTTCCGGGTCGCCGCGGGCAGCGCGGCGGCTCGCTTCAGACAGGCAGGCGGGGTCCCATTATCCGAGGAGTGGGCTCCCTCGTGATAAATTAAATATCCAAGGACGGGGCAATGCCGGGTGGGCTCCGGCTTTTAAATAAAATTATAAAGCGAGGTGGGCACTCGCTATGCCGAAAATCGGCAATAAAGCGGGCAAACGCCGGGTGGGCACCGGCTGCACAAAATAGAGCGCTCGAAGCGCTAGAAGGGGAATAAAGCGCTATCAAGCGCCAAGGGCTCAAAATAAAGCACTCCTCAGCGCTAAGGAAAATAAGCAGCGCTCCCCAGCGCTAAAGGACAAGGGAACAGCGCTCCCAGGCAACAGCAAAGCTCCAGCAGGGTCTGGAGGCAGGCAGGGGGGCAAGGCAGGGCCAGAGCCAGCACACTGGGTCTCCAGGCAGGGAGACAGCCAAGTGGCGGTCCTCTTGGCCCCAGCAGCAGCAGCAGCCCCCTCTGGCCAGGATCCACAAGCAGAACCAAATTGTATGGGGACACAGCCCCTTCTTATACTGTAAAACCCTTTGTCTGTAGGTGCAGGGTGGGGGGAAACCAGTCGCAGCTGGTTTTGAAGTACCCTTGATAGCTCAACCACCCATTTCATTCACTGGCAGGGCTAGGGACATCAGTCGCACTACAGGGGGTGGAGCCAGCATTGTGTGGGGAAAGTCCAGGCCCATCAGGGACCAGGTGCACTCCTCCCAAGCCATCAACATGCTAATTTCACACTCACCACCGGGCAGACCCATCCAACCTTCCTGGAGCCAGGCTCACCAGCCAGCTCCAGCCAATCACACGGCAGGCATATTTTACATTAATATGCCAAGTCCTAGAAGTGGCATTTCTACACATGACACACTCATGCCACATACACCGTTACAAAGCATTCATTCCCACGAGCTCGCACATACCAAATCTGAGTCTGCACTCCCCACGCATCAGGAACTACCAGGGACACAGCCATTCCCCATGCATCCCTATGGGAGAGCAGGCCAACCTAACTACATGCACGCACTTTACTCTGGGACACAGGGAAAAAGTGCGCACAGACCAGAAAATCATCCATACAGATCACAGATCTAAAGCAAAAAGATTAGGGGTGAACCTGCCTTAAGGGCCAAGTCCAACAGGTACACACTCACAATGTAATATAATGCAACAACAATGGAAGATCTTATTTACAAACCACATTACTCCAATAGACAGTGCCAGTCATCTATATATAGATGAAAAAAACAAATATGAATTAGTATTGCAATTTATTAAATAATTAAATTAAACTTAGACATTTTAATAATGCACAACTTCATAAAAGCAGCAACTCACTACACATGTTCCATGCTGTAATGCTATGTTATAACAAAAATAAGCATTTCATTTACTTTTTGTACTGTTCTCAGCTTTTATACTTATACAACATAAATGATGTACTGTATAAACAATCATCCTTGAAAAGTGGGGGAAAAACAATCATATAGATTGTATTAAAAAAACAACAGAAGTGCACAGTATGACACTGTGAATAAGCAAGACTGTGCATTGTACTCACTACAATTTTTTAGTCTATGATTTTATCTGTTTTTGCACTAATAATCCAAAGAAACATACGCTGAAAATGAGGCCTTCATCACTTAAACTACAAATAGATATATAAGGCATACCCGCATAGGCAAAGCCTTATGAAGACATCACCCTTGGTAGGCCTCATTATGTCATAAATCCTGATAAATGATTTTTGATTCTCTGTGCACACTGGTTTAAACTATACTTCAAACAGAATTCGTTGTGTGCCGGTACACCCGTTGGACTTACTCAGAATGCCTTTAAATATAAATTTTGATTGGTTTGGTCAGGAGAACCCTTAGCCGAAGAATGTGTGCACTATTAAAACGGAACTACTCTGGTTCCTTATCTTGACTTACAACAACGTTTCTTATATGTAAATCAAAGAATTCGAACATCCAAGTTCCATCTTTGGCTTTATTGCAAAGTTCATTGATTTCTTCAAAGTATACGATTATTGAAATACCAATCCATAGTTGCAAATATTCCATTTCACTCCATAATTGCAAAAAACCCAATGCATTTCGGGTCACTCAAATGGACCCTTCTTCAGGGGTCTAAGGGAATAAACAATAAACAAAAACTAATCCATCCTGGAATGTACAAAAGAAAGTATATACATTTTGGTACGAACAACGCTCTCAGATAACATATTACGATGTTTTGAACCAGAGTTGTACAAATATTTAGTATGTGGTTCAAGACATTATTACATTATACATTCTTACATCATGAATGCTCTACCATGCTATGACAATCACATTCCTCGCGTGCTATTAATTTTTAAAGTAGTACTCGCTTTTTGCTTGTAATGAGATGTTAACCGTCTTTAACTTAGTTGCATCTAACCTTGCGTGAAACTCAGTTGCAAAATTAATCCCCACTCTCAGCTCTGGGTGAAGTTTAAATGCGCTCTTTCATTCATACGCCCCTCTTCCTCCAAACACTACGCGCTACGTATAAAGTGCCACGTAACTAAGTCACGAGGAAGGACGTACATCGGTCTTATTCAAATTTAAAATGTGTCTTACAATCGCGTTAATCGCGTATTTTTCATTTATAAAACACAAACTGAGGTTGCACCCGCTTTTACATAGACGGTACAAAATATCCAGTTGTTTATAGGACTTTCCCAGCCTGGTTTACACACATGATCTAGTAATCCTGTTCATCGCGTACTAATTTATTTAAAGGGCTCAAACCCAAGATATACCCGCTTTTTGCTCGTAGGGAGCTTCAAGCCGGCTTTAACTTTTGCAAAACCTTGTCGTGTCTAGCCATACGCGAAACAAACTTACGAAATTAATCTGCTATCTCTGCTTCGGGTCAAGTTTGAACACACTCCTTCATTCAGACGCCCCTTTTCCTCAAAACTCTGCACGCTGCGTGCAAAGTACCACGTGACTAGGTCACGTGGAAAGACCTACATCGTTCTTAAAGCGGTCATTTTAAAATCTATGATATGTTCGAACTCAATACTAAATACATGTATTTACCTGAATATAACGTTTCTAGGTTCTCAAGCTGTAAACAGTAATGCTGTTAGTACAATGTTCAGTTAAATTAACGGGCAAGATAATAAACTAATTTTGCTTTGGAAAATTCTATACAATGTTGCAGGTTACAAAATACAACTTAATTAAATACGATCATTTAACCCAAAAGGTTGCAAAGAATTAAGTCTCTTGATCCAAAGAAATTCGGATTTCAGCAGTTGTTTATGAGGATCAATCCCAGGATAAATTTTCATTGATTCTAGTATAGTAAATCTTAACTGCGACACATTATGGCCAGCTTCTAGCCAGTGCATGGCCACTGAAGATTTCTCATTTTTCAACCTTATATTGCTCTTATGCTCAGTTACTTATGCTCAGTTATTCGAATCTTAATTTCCCTCTCTGTGATGCCAACATATTTTTTTCCGCATGGACATTCTATGGCATACACCGCATTTTTGGTGTCGCACATTCATGTGTTATATGCCTTTGTGGGATGTGTAAATTCACTTCCTTTGATAACATTGTTGCAGTGTGTACAGTTTCCACATGTTTGCATTTCTTTCAATTTGATAGATGTTTCTTTGCTGGCTTTTTTTGATTTGAGCCTTAAAAATGCATAGCACGCAAGGAACCCGATTGTCATTGCATGCGCGTAAACCAGACTGTGTAAGTTCTTTATACAACAGATTATACTGTATCATCTACGCTAAAGCGGGTGCAACCTTAGTGTGAGCTTCAAAATGAATTATATGCGATTGTAAGATAAGGCGCTGCGGAAAGGAAGCAGCCCTTAACCCAGCAGGGCGGCGTCCGAGCCTGAGGTCCCTGGTCTCCGAGCCCGGCCATAACGCGTCCCTGTCAACCAGGACTCCTCCCCTCTCTCTTCCCCTGCAGAAACCAGTGGCGACGCGTGGAGAACCGGAAGCGGTCCCCCCTGACCCCAGAAGTACATCCCCGGAACACTGAAAAGCGGACAACCCGGAAGGGAGAGCGTTCCGAGCAGCAGACCCGTGGCAGGAGGCAGCAAGCAAAGAACCCGTGACGGAGAGCAGAGGCGAGTTGAAGAACCGAGGCGAGGACGAGGAGGAGGACGTCTGGTCCAAAGACTGGTGGAGTCCTCAGGAGGTGGCTGGAGAGCGGCCGCAACTCGCTGGAGAGTTGCGGCGGGGTGCGAGAGTACCCTGTTACCTATTCTCCGTGTTCCCATTGTAGATAGTTGTAAAGTACTGTAAATAGGACCTCACCTGATAGACCACAGAGCCACTGTATATTATAGATAACCCTACCACTCGCACTGTATTTTGTATAGAGGCCCTTGCACCTTCCCTTCACGATATCACCCTCTTCCCCTCCTCTTTCTTGCCCTCTCCTTCTTAGCCTTCTTTACTGTCCCGCCCCCACATCTCGTTTTCCGGACCTTCACAACCCGGTGTCGGTGACAGTACTCAAATGGTCCTACGCTAAAGGACTAACGGCCCTGTACTTTCTCTCCTTTGTATATACCTCCGAGGGACAGCGGTGCACATCCCAGGACAAGACGACCCCAGCCCAGCAGAGACCCTCACCCGACGACCCCAGCCCAACAGAGAACCCCCTCCAGACGACGCTCACTCAGCGGAGGACATCCGGGACCTACCGAACTGTGTTTGTTTTCCCTGAGACTTACCTTCCATACCCAGCCAAGTCAATAAATCTCGCAGATCATAGCGCACTTCATCCGGCCTCCCCGCCTGTTCTTCCGGTCCGCCCAAACCCTTACTCCACAGGCGCGTAAACCAAACTGTAAACATTTCTAAAAATAACAGGCCATTTTGCATTGTTTAAGCTTCCTAAGGTAGAGCATTCATGATGTAAGAATGTATAATGTAATAATGTCTTGAACCACATACTAACTGTTTGAACAACTCTGGTTGAAAACATCGTAATATGTTATCTGAGAGCGTTGTTAGTAACACAATATATATACTTTCTTTTGTACATTCTAGGACTGATTCGTTTTTGTTTATTGTTTATTCCCTTAGACCTCTGAAGAAGGGTCCATTTGAGTGTCCCAAAATGTATTGGGCTTTTGCAATTATGGAGTGAAATTGAATATTTGCAACTATGGATTGATATTTCAATAATCGTATACGTTGAAGAAATCAATGAACTTTGCAATAAAGCTAAAGATGGAACTTGGATGTTAGAATTCTTTGATTTACATATAACAAACGTGGTTATAAGTCAAGATAAAGAACTGGAGTAGTTCCGTTTTAATAGTGCACACATTCTTCGGATAAGGGTTCTCCTGAACGAACCAATCAAACAAAAAAATCCTGATAATGCATCTACTATAACTAGACTACTCCACTTTTACAACTATAATTCTTATGAGAATTAGCATAGCATTTGATGCAATAGGGGTTTGACTACTGGTAATTTAAAATATTTCCCTCATTTAAAATTTTTTGTTCCTTCCTTCTCCTCAACCACATCACTACGCTGCTTTGAAAGTTTCCGCTTTAGAATGATGGAGCGTTTCTCATAAACTGGATACTGTCCTAAATGAGGAGCATAAAGACTTCTTAATTGGTTGTTTTCTTTAACATAACGTGAGTATGCATTTACCCTGCTGTCCTCAAATGAAACTAGATACAAACAAGACAATGGCCTAACCCGAGACAAAGCTACATATGACATACCTTCCTTTAACAATGCAATGCCTCAAGCAAGACAGGAAACAATTGATTATGCATATTTAGCTGCACAACTAAATGATGAGCAAATTGAAATATATATGGGGGTCTAAGCTACAGTTGAGCATTGATTGTTTCATGATTAGAAAGCGTGTGCAGGTGTGGATGCCATCATTTCAGTGCTAACTTCCATGCTGAACAGGTCACTGGAATCAGGCATAGTTCCCACAAGTTGTAAATAGACTTCTGCCCCTTCTGAAAATACCCAAAATGTAGACCCTAATGTCCCAGGGACATTCCCTTTCCTTTCTTCCGGGGCCATCAAAACTCGTGGAGAAGTTTGTCAATCGGCAGGTGTCCGACTACATTAAATCAAATCGACTACGTAATTTCAGTCCGTCGGGGTTTAGGCCAAGGTACAGTACAGGGACCGCTCTTCTGGAAGTCTCTGAATTGATTGAAAGCACTCTAGATGCAGGAGGAAAGGCAGTCCTGGTCTCATTACACCTGTCAGCTGCTTTTGACAGGGTCCCTCATTTTAGACTGCTTACTCACCTTCATGATATAGGCATCAGAGAAACTGCACTGATGTGTCTAAAATCTTTTCTTGAAGACAGAGGGCAGGAAGTCTGGCTACCTCTTTTTTCATCTGGCAACAGTTGTGTCTCTGTAGGAGGGCCTCAGGGACTGGCCCTTAGCACCACAATGTTTACCATCGACATGACCCCGCTGGCGGCATTGGTTGAGTCTTTTGGGGCCAAGATAATATCATAGGCATGCATCACACAGCTTGTCTTTTCCTTCAAGAGAGGTGAGCTCATTTCCCCTTATCTATTTGCAGTTTTTCAGTGGATGAAAACCAATCAACTCAAATGTATTGCCAATAAGATTCTCAGTTTTGATTATACTTTCAACCTAAACTTGCAAGTATACTGGCCAGACGAGGCCTCTCCACCCTACCTGCAAGTGGATCAGTAGAAAACTTTGGAGTTAAGTTTGACAAACAGAGACCTTGCACAACCAAATTAACCCCTTCCATGCTCATGACGAGGACAGTGCTTGTGTGCTCATGACGAGCTGAGCTCGTCATGACCACACCCACTAACATTATGGCCCAGCACAGGAGGGGAAACCTGCACGCAGCGATGTGGTTAACACAGTAGTTGGCATGTGTTTTGGTCTTTTGCATATGGCAAAAAAAATTCTGCATTTCCTCTTTGTACTAGTGAAGATTACAGTGTTCCTGACCTTGATTATGTTCAGGTTGGGCTGCGCCAATATACTTTATGCAAGTCTCCCACAGTATTTGTTGAGGAAACGGCAAACGGTCCAAAGTATGGCTGCTCGCCTGGTGCTCCATCTATCAAGCTGGGCCCATGTCTCGCCGCATTTGGGAAACCTGCACTGGCTCCCTGTGAATAAGTGGATCTTATTTAAGACCCATCTCCTGATGCATAGAGTAATGAACCACTCTGGGCCGGGAAATCGGTCATCTAAGGTACGCCATAACAAACCCAAGAGAAACCTGCGCTCATCCAGCGGCCATTTGGCCATAACTCTGAAGGTCCACAGAGTGCAGATCCTTTTTCCTTCAAGGACCACAAGCCTGGAATAGGCTTCCAGTAGCATTGTATCAATTCAAAGCCAGGGCCCTTTCAGAAAAAACGTAAGACCTGGCTCTTCACACTTTAGCTTCTCAGCACTCCATTCCTTTCTTACATTCCGCACAATGCCGGGACACTCATTCTGAATAGCTGTGCTTGACAAATCCCTTCATTCATTCATTCATTCATACTGCAAATTTAGCATCATCCACATTTTCAGTCACATTATTTCTGTGTGTGCAGTACTGGAGTACATCATAGCGAAAAATATTTTCATGATGTACACTCCTTTTGGATAATAAGTATATACCATGTTTGTTTTTACAATGTCTGTACTATCTGGCTCAAATTTGTCAAGATATGGAATTTTGGGAAACGATTTAAAAACTCTGTTTCGAGTTGATGCTAGGGCTAGACTCACCCAAACAATTCCTCTTGACTTAGAATATAAACTAGCAGAACTCAACCGATCACAGCATTTCCAGGATCCAATTTCTTATTGGGAAAGCATCTTCAAACTGAAGTTGTACAACTTTTTTGTTAGAGGCTTCTCAGCAGAAATCTCTTCCTACACATCTTTCATCTCCGTCTTCTTAGATTGTGTTACGATACTGAACACATTTTGGCAGTTAGGGGACCTGTATGCCGCACCACTACGTGTGTTATAAACTTTTTGATTACGGCCCTTTTTATCGCCTACCTCAAATTGCTAGTCACCAATTTACACTATTTTTAAATAGATTTCTAAGACAGTAGAGGCAACTTCACAAAAACCATAGCTGAAATAAATATGTATGAAGTTACATATTGTGCAACAGCTATAGAGTTGTCTGCCACAAACGAAATAACGATAAGGGCATTCATTTTCAAAATGATAGGATTGTAGTCATTAATATATTTCGAAGCCTCTGTTCTTCTCAGGTTGTAGGTGTTTTTGGGTGATATATGAGTAAGAATATATATCACTAAAGGCATAAAACTGATTGCTCTTCCTTTTGAAATAGCAGGTCTTGGAAATCCAAAATGACATTTTGTGTAAAATTTTCCTTTTGCTATACATTTCCACCAACAGTACTTTCCACATCTATGAGATTGGAAACACAGTACTTGATGCTTTATTTTTTTTCCTGAGTGTCTTTTGTCTTTTGGGATGCTACATGTAATATACTGTACTCATATGTGTCTGTCCCAAATGTAGGTGTGTCTTTTACACACAACAGCATATGAATATGAGAAGTACCTCTTGCTTTGTATGCTTTTCCCCAAAAGAAACCATTAACTTATCCAAGAGATGGATTTTTTTGTAGCAGATAAAGGACAGAAGAGCAGGAAATCTATGGTAAAAATACCTGCAAACATTTGCAGGATGCATAGAACAAAGGTCTCCTGGTGTCTTCAGTTTTTATGCCGTTAATATTAGAGTTTGCTTCTCTCAAAAACTCATGTAAATCATCTCATGCATACTCTGGACAACTCAGTGTTACAAACCAAGTTGGTGCACCAAAATTTCGCAACATTCACTTGAGCTCACTGGGTTAAGGGAGCCAGGGCAGGAGGTCGCTCCATCCGAGCTCTGGCCCCCAAACTCTGGAACTCCCTTCCGGTGAATATCAGAAGCATTCAAAATCATGCTGCATTCCGTAAGGCCATAAAAACCCATCTGTTCCCTAAATAATCTTTTGCTGTGCCTTTCTGGCCCTGTCACTTTTTTCTGTCTAAGATTAGCGCTGGGACGCCCCTTGGCTGGGACAGCCATGTGCTATAAATACTATAACATAACAAAACATAACATGATGACAATACCATTATTCATTGGTCCCATGTTCACATGCCATCAAATTTATCAAATTGTACCTGAGCTTCTCATCTTTTCCATGACTTCTTCCAGCAAAGTCTTTTGCAGACATGTTTTGTACATTAACTCCTGTCTTAAGAATATGGTCGTCATCATATGACCGTCCAGACATATCACTTTTACATACGCAAAATTTGAACTGTATCAGAAATCTAGGATCCTCTGAATATAATCTTGTTGATCTATACTCAGCTGCAAGTATTTGCACAGGGCTTTCATTATACCATCTGCCTACTCTAGTTGGAAATAGTTCAGGAAAACAATGAGTTTCTAAACTTTTCTTTAGCTTGTTTCAGCTGATACAGTTCAATAGCATCCCCCATAACCTCTTTTGAATGTAGTGGATGGATACTGTAGAATTAATATATTTCTTCAGATCTACTTCTATCCACTTTTTCAAACTGTCCACTTGAAGGCAACATTTCTCCCTCCATGCAACTTCCATATGTGACATCTACATCCCTATATTACACATTATTCTCTTTGCAATACAATGTAGCTTTCTACACCTTAATTCACATCCACTATTCCCTGCCAATTTGTTTTGTTTTACGTGGGCTCACTATTCAGTAGAATAAGAAGTGGTTCATCCAAAAGTCTGTCTCCCACATCCACAAAGCAGTTATGTATGCACCACTAACAAGGACAGTTACACCCCAAACACTCTCTAACGCAGCCATTTACAAATCCATAGAGCCACTTACATACCCATCCTACCATTTTAGAGACAAGCAGAAGTAGCACACAGGAAATGGCTGCAGCAGAATAGGGCAGTTTTGAAGATGAAAGGCAGTTAAAAGGGAGGACAGGACCTAAAATATAGAAGAACATATCTGTAAAAGCGGCCGGCATGGTTCAAAGGTGGTGAGCAGGTGCGGGCGTGCAAGGGGAGGAACAGTGCACAATTTAAAATTTAAAAATGTAATTAAAAAAACGTACCTTGCCTTGCCGGGTACCGCATCGCTACTCCTGCTTTCCGTGGGACTGAGGCACAGACAGGCTCCCCTGACCAATCACAATGCTACAATGCAGCATTGGGATTGGGTTGATGCTGAACCAGGGAATGTGGGCCTGGGCTTGTTCTCCACGCAGGCTGTAATGCAGCCTGCAAGGAAAACGGGGAAAGTGCGTATAACTGGTTTTGGGTGGCCCGAGAGGGCCATCCAAACAGGCAATGTGCACTTAAGAGTGTGCAAACCACTCCTGCCCTGCTCCAAGAGCAGAGCAGCCCACCCGCCCACAAAGGAAACCTAAAATGATAATAACTGAGAGTTATTATCATTTTATATTTCCTTTCCTTTACACTGCTCAAAAGCAGTGGTGTGGTGCTCCTCCGCCATAGTGGAGGAGACGACCCTGCATATCTGATAGGACCGTGGAGACGTGCATGGAACGAAATTAGGTACTGATTTTAAGAAAAGAAGTAACTAACTCTATGATTGGCTTTGAAAAAAATAAAAGAGTTATTTTTTTGGGATATGCTTGGGATTGTAAATAGTCAACCATACCTTAAAAATAATGTTACGTATATTTAACCTACTCTGGCCCTCATTATGTGGGGCCTCTCAATCCCGATGGGGCAGGTAACAGCAATTACTGTCTCCCTCTGATTTATTTAATCCGTGGAAAATCTACAAATGATCAGAGTGTGGATTATGGGCCATAGTTTTGTATTTGGGGCCAGAGAGATTGCTGGAAAGAGTGGCATTGACAGGGACCTACATTTACGTAATGTAGACATTGCTTGTGTTTGCCAGTGAGGGTTAAAGTGGTATCAATCGCTGCTTTGATTGAAAGCAACAATATCCAGACCTCATGATTATGCACTGTGGTGGCAATGACCTAGGTACATCCAGACCTCATTATTATGCACTGTGGTGGCAATGAACTAGGTACAATTATTGAGATAGGTCTGGAAATCCTAATGAAGGATACATTTGGTTAATTAATGACACTTTTCTCGCATACTACCATGGAGTTTTCCAACATTTGACAAAAAACACAACACAGGCTCTATATACCACAACAACTAACGCTCATATGGACGGAATATATCAAAAAGTTAGAGTCCATTTCAAAGACATAGGCAACAGGGTGTAAGGGTGTTCATCAACAACTTTAAAGACTGCATCCTGCTCGAATACAAAAACTCTTTTCAGATCCAACCCTTTACCCAAACACTGGTTTGTTTTGTTTTTAAATCCTTTTTTAAAATTTCTCACTGGGATCTGGGAATCCTTCATGGATCTCCAAACCAAAAGCACACTTTCCATACATAATGTCAACACATTTTGGCTTCACAATGGATCTTCAGGTCCGTTCCCAACCAAATTAACTTATTCAAAACACCAGCACATTTAACACAGTGGGCGTGCGAGTGGCTGCATGGGTGTGCGAGTGTCTATCTGGGTGTATGAGTAAGTGAGTGGGTCTGTAAGTGGGTATCTCAGAGGCTGTATGAGTGTGTGAGGGGTTGTGTGGGTCTGTGAGCAGATATATGAGTGATTTTGTGGGTATGTGACTGAGTGTGTGAATGGGTGTTTGAGTGTGTAAATGGATGTGTGAGTGGGTGTGTCAATGGATGTGTTAGTGCATGTGTCACTGGCTCTGTTGGTCTGTGAGTGGTTTGTGGGTCTGTGATTGGGTGTATGAATGTGTAAGTGGGTATGTGAGTGGTTGTGTGGGTGTGTGGTTATGTGGGTCTGTAAATGGGTTTGTGATTGATTGTGTGGGTCTGTGACTGGTTATGTGATTGATTGAGTGGATGTGTGAGGGGTTTTGCGGGTCTGTGAGAGGGTGTGTGAGTGGCTGTATAGCTATGTGACTGGGTGCGTGAGTGGCTGGATGGGTGTGTGAGTGGCTGGATGGGTATGTGAGTGGCTGGATGAATATGTGAGTGGCTTTGGGGTCAGTGAGTTTGTATGTGAGTGGTTTTCTGGGTCTCTGAGGGAGCTTGTAAGTAGCTGTATGGGTCTATGAGTAGCTGTATGGGTTTGTAACTGGTTTTGGGGTCTGTGGGTTGGTCTGTGAGTCACTGTATGGATATGTGAGTGTCTATGTGATTGATTTTGTGAGTGTGTGAGTGGGTGTATGGATGTGTGAGATGGTCTGAGAGTGGTTGTGTTGGATTGGGAGTACGTGTGAGTGGGTCTGAGTAGCTGTGGGTGTGTGAGTTGTTGTGTGGGTATGTGAAAGATTGTGTGGGTCTGTGAGTGGGAGCATGACTGGTTTTGTAGGTCTGTGAGTGGGTGTGTCGGTGGGTGTGGAAGTGGGTATATGGGCTCGCAAAGGTAAGCCCGTCTGCGCCCGTCCGCGCCAGGACGGGCCCAGTCTCCCTGCACCTTCCAGCTCGTCACCCTTCAGTTACTCTGCAGGCACACTTCGGCAACTCATGACTAGTACCCCTAACTCCTGCCTCCATTCAATCTCTCCTGAAGAGCGTCAGAACAAATGCAACCATTGTTCATACAGACTCACCCCCCACTCATCCCCCAAAATTATCACAATCAAAATGGCCCTGCTCAACTGCAGGTCCCTCCCCAAACACAGCACCGAGATCAACCTTCTAATACAGAACAACGATATCAAAGTGCTGTTCCTCACGGAAACCTGGATCAACTCAGCATCAGACCCAGACATAGTTCATGCCTTACCCCCGAGCTACCTAATTAAACACCTAGACAGACCTCTAGGGCCAGGAGGTGGCATAGCAATTATCACCAAAGCCCACCTCTCCTGCCAACTCAAGGACAGCCCAATCCTCGACTGCGAAAACATTCACTTCTCCATACACCTTTCCCCGGAAAAAACACTGTCAGGACTTTTGATCTACTGACCCCCGGGCCCACTTGGACAGTTCCCTAACTCACTGGTGGACACAGTCCCCTCCCTAGCCTGTCGTCCCTCCAACTTCACAGTGCTAGGAGATCTTAACATTCACTTCGATGACCCAGGGAACAAAATTGCTGAAGACCTCAAAGAAGATCTAGCCGCACTCAGCCTCCCCTTGAAAAATCTTCACCCCACCCACAATAAGGGCCATCTCTTGGACCCTATCTTCTCTAACATCCCGGAACTCACCAAATCATTACCCCTCCCCTTCCCCTGGACAGATCACCACCTGATCCTTCTCAAATTCCCAATCACCTCCGAACCCACTCACAGCCTTCCACCCCAAGCACCCTCTCGCCCGTGGCATAAACTAGACACGGATGCTTGGACCAACCAGCTGATAGCTTCCATTTCCACCTTGGACCCGGACCCCTCACTAGCAGACGCCCAAATTCGATCCTGGATAGAAACATCCCTAGACTCGGTCCTCCCCTTCAAACACCTCCCCAGTAAGAGGGGATCATTCAAGTCACCCTGGTATACTCCGGAACTGCGTGCACTACGTAAAAAATGCAAAAAACTCGAACGTCTCTGGAGGAAAGATTGGGCCTCAAACAGCAAAGATACTTATAAATCATCTATGAAACAGTATAAAATCCTTATAAAAAATACGCAAGCGACATATTTCGAAGGGAAAATTCTAGCTGCAGCCAACTCCTCCAAGGAGACCTACCGTATAGTACGGTCACTAATGAAAGTCCCCGAACCTCGGCATGCAGCCGATCCCCCCGGCGCAAGATGCACCCAACTCGCCAAGTTCTTCTCATCTAAAATTCTCAAGATCCTTAAGACCTACCCCCAGCTCCACCCCCCGACTGACCCTCCAGCTGGGACGATTGACCAAGACGCCCCCTTCCTGGATGCTTTCACCCCCATTTCCATTGAGAGATTGATGGCCACCCTCAATCATGTGAAGAGTGGGTCCCCGAACGATTCAGGGCCCATGAGCAAGCTGAAATTAGTTGCTCCTACAATTTCCCCCCTCCTAACCAGGCTGATAAATGCCTCGCTCTCCAGAGGGACAGTCCCCGCCAACTGGAAAAGTGCGATAGTATGCGCACTCCTCAAGAAACCCCACCTAGACCCCACAGATCCCTCAAACTTTAGACCTATCTCCCTCCTCCCAGGTATCAGCAAAGTGGCAGAAAAAATCATGAACGAACAGCTATTAACATTCTTAGAGACCAACAACCTCCTCCACCACTCCCTGACAGGGTTCAGGCCAGGAAAGGGGACTGACACCGCCCTCCTGGCCGTGACAGAGGAGACTAGATCCATCTTGGACACAGGGGGATCAGTGGCAGTGATCCTCCTGGACCTGAGCGCCGCCTTTGACATGGTGGACCACACCATCCTCTCCACCGTCTCCAAAAAAACGGAATCACTGGGACTGCCGTGGCCTGGTTAAAATCATTTCTGGAGCATAGGACCTTCCAAGTAGCCGACAGCTACGGCCATTCAAAAGCTCTTCCCCTTCAATGTGGGGTTCCCCAGGGATCGTCCCTGAGCCCCACACTTTTTAACGTTTACATGCCCCCCATAGCCTCACCATTCGGCATAAAGGTGGTCATGTACGCCGACGACACCCAACTAGTCGTCTCCATCAACCAGGCCGACCAATCCATGGAGAATCTAGCCGCCTGCCTGCATAATATATCCAAATGGTTGATTGATTGATTAGCTTTATTCGATTTCAATATGAAAAAATCATAAAAGCAACAGCAGTACATAAAAATACACCAATACATTAATACATTTCATTTCATTTCATACAAAGAATTAGATGAGTTTAAAAATAAATTAAATCAATAGAATACATCGGCTAATCAATGAACTACATGAAGAGTGAACAAGTTGATAAAAAAACAGGGGAGAGGTGGCCACTCAATACAAGACCACTTCTCGCCGTCCGGCAATTGCTCTATGTTGTCTGACATTGCAACGGGGCATATAATGTTCTGGGGTAGAATTCACTTAAACTCCAAACGGGTATAGGACCATCACCTATTTGTGGCTGACAAGATTGGAGGTATGGGACGACATATTTATTTCTAAACTTTACGAGTACCAAGTCGCCCACAGTGTTTTTTTGAGAGGTCCTAACCAGCCCACCCTTCTAACACTTAATATAGCCCCATCTATATTGGGGGGCAGAGGTCTATTTTTGGTGAGCCAGTACACTACCTTATTCCTTAGGTCCTGCTGTCTCTCAAGTTTTCCCTTTGGGAGTTCAGGTATTCCTGAGAGGACACACACAATTGGGGCTGCCTCTGGTGGCAGATGTAGGTGGTTAGTTTTGTGAGGTAAAGTGTCATGACTAGACGCTATTCTTTTATGAGATGACTTCTCTTTATTTTGCCCTGCCCTAGGGTAAGAAATCTGTGAACTAGGATTCAACTGGGAGGGTTTGGGGAAATTCCAGAAATGAACAGGTGCACACCTGTGTAACCGCAAAGTATATACTATAACAGAGTACAGCAGTTCAGGCAAAGAAGGGCGGGCGGTAATCCCTCGTAACCGCTCAAGGTGGGACCCCAAGGATCCACACAAATTGCACAGTAACAACAAAGCCCTTGCACTGGAAACAAACAGTAATTTCTTGGTGATTTACAGTTTCAATGAGAAAAGTAAGATGAGCACATCAAGATTAAAGTGAGTCGACCAATTGATGCAAAGAAAGAGTTCAAAGGATGTAAAATTCTTGGTGTATAACACCGGTTTAATGTTCCTCTGTACTGGCCAACACGTGTTTCATCGCAGGGAACAGACTGCGAATCTTCAGGGCTGGGTATAGATACAAAAAATGCATTTGTAAGGGTGTTCTACACAAAATTAGATTTAAGGTGGTATGTGTGACCGGGGTGAAGAAAAGGAACATGCCATGGAGTGACATTGTGTCAATAGTGACTTGATCACATAGGTGACTTTAGTGGGAGTGAAATGTGAGTTTGATACAGTCATGTATCAACAGATAGTGAAATAGTGACCGTATTCGGCGAGTATAGAAACATTTGTCTTGACACTGACCAGTGTGAGAAAACGTGGAGGTGACGGAGTAAATAGTGGGTGTTTGTGTATTTATTTATATCGAAAACAGACCCCCGCGTGACTTAAGTGACTGTCCGAATATACATATCAATTACACTGTATAGCATGTTTTATATTTAATAGAATATACCTAAGCATAGCTTTCTCAATACATAATTCATTCCACTAATGCATGGCATTCTGTGTCAAAGAATCAAGCATAGCTTACTTTACTTATGTGAACTTGTTAAATCGTGAAATCAAACTATTGTAGTTGTTTTGGATAAAAAACAACAACCAAGCCCAGTGGGATTTCAGTTCTTGCGTCCGGGGGGAGCGTCAACAGGTGTTGAAGCGACATTGGTTATGCCCACTAATGGTCAGTAGGAGTGCTAGAAGGTTAGTGCAGAAAAGAATAGCATAATGGCAAAGGAGGATAACTGGGAAGTAGCTGCAAGGGAGTGAGAATAAGTACACCCAAAAGAACACCGACTGTAGTCAAACCCGTTAATGTTTAACCATGCGGTATGTAGTATTGTATTGCGGTAAAGACTGATGACTGAATAGTAGACTAGGGCAACAAAGATCCTGGCAGGTCGTGCCATAGAGAGATAAGTTATCAATAGTATCCAAAAAAAAACCCAAAAAAAACCCAAAAAAACATGTTGTAGCACTAGCAGGACTCACCCATATAAGCTATGAAACGATAATGGTAATTTGGCCACGTGTGGAGAATGAGCGTTGCTCGCGTAGTTGGCTGCCTCTAAAAATATATACATGATGCGTGTTTCAAAAATAGTATATACATCCAACATGTTTAGCGCGATAATAAACACGAGGGCCTTTTCCTCGTGTTTATTATCGCGCTAAACATGTTGGATGTATATACTATTTTTGAAACACGCATCATGTATATATTTTTAGAGGCAGCCAACTACGTGAGCAACGCTCATTCTCCACACGTGGCCAAATTACCATTATCGTTTCATAGCTTATATGGGTGAGTCCTGCTAGTGCTACAACATGTTTTTTTTTTTTTTTTTGGGGGGTTTTTTTTGGATACTATTGATAACTTATCTCTCTATGGCACGACCTGCCAGGATCTTTGTTGCCCTAGTCTACTATTCAGTCATCAGTCTTTACCGCAATACAATACTACATACCGCATGGTTAAACATTAACGGGTTTGACTACAGTCGGTGTTCTTTTGGGTGTACTTATTCTCACTCCCTTGCAGCTACTTCCCAGTTATCCTCCTTTGCCATTATGCTATTCTTTTCTGCACTAACCTTCTAGCACTCCTACTGACCATTAGTGGGCATAACCAATGTCGCTTCAACACCTGTTGACGCTCCCCCCGGACGCAAGAACTGAAATCCCACTGGGCTTGGTTGTTGTTTTTTATCCAAAACAACTACAATAGTTTGATTTCACGATTTAACAAGTTCACATAAGTAAAGTAAGCTATGCTTGATTCTTTGACACAGAATGCCATGCATTAGTGGAATGAATTATGTATTGAGAAAGCTATGCTTAGGTATATTCTATTAAATATAAAACATGCTATACAGTGTAATTGATATGTATATTCGGACAGTCACTTAAGTCACGCAGGGGTCTGTTTTCGATATAAATAAATACACAAACACCCACTATTTACTCCGTCACCTCCACGTTTTCTCACACTGGTCAGTGTCAAGACAAATGTTTCTATACTCGCCGAATACGGTCACTATTTCACCATCTGTTGATACATGACTGTATCAAACTCACATTTCACTCCCACTAAAGTCACCTATGTGATCAAGTCACTATTGACACAATGTCACTCCATGGCATGTTCCTTTTCTTCACCCCGGTCACACATACCACCTTAAATCTAATTTTGTGTAGAACACCCTTACAAATGCATTTTTTGTATCTATACCCAGCCCTGAAGATTCGCAGTCTGTTCTCTGCGATGAAACACGTGTTGGCCAGTACAGAGGAACATTAAACCGGTGTTATACACCAAGAATTTTACATCCTTTGAACTCTTTCTTTGCATCAATTGGTCGACTCACTTTAATCTTGATGTGCTCATCTTACTTTTCTCATTGAAACTGTAAATCACCAAGAAATTACTGTTTGTTTCCAGTGCAAGGGCTTTGTTGTTACTAAGAAATCTGTGAAGTCGTGGCGGCTTTTGGGATATTTACGAGTTTCATGTGTGGAGCAACTGATTGGTTACAGGAGATCTTACTTTGTGTGATAGAGATTGACGTTTCTGTAGGGGCTGGATGCTGTGATTGTACGGGTCCTCCCATGGTTTTAGTGACTACCGCCTTAACTTTTATTGCTTCCTCGACACCCCTGAGCCTGTCCCCTAGGCTAGTCATTTTATCAATCAACGGGGATATGATTGACTTCATCATGGGTTCGAGCGCCGACAGTAGGGAGGTCTGCGTAGATGCTTTCAATGTCACAGGACTAGGAGTATTGGGTAAATGTGAATTACGATGTAATTTTTGTAATTTAGCCTGACTGCCCGCTTGTTTGGCCTCATCTCTCTTCCTTTTGGCAGAGAGCACCTGGTTGGGGGCTGCCAGTAGAGAGTTTGCTGTTGGTCGTATGATGTGGGGCGTTACCTGTGGAGTGTGAGTTAGTTGGGAAGAACAGCTAGACCCAGGATTAGGCGTAGCTATTGGGAAAATAGGAGCCATAGCTTGCACTTTTTCTGAATCCAAAGGGGCATACGAGGATTTGCACATTTGGTTAAGTTCATCCAGTAATGATATAGCCGGGGCTATATCAACAGACTGTGGCGGAGAACCCAAAGTGAAAGAACTGTCCAAGACTGGGGATCGTTCTATTCTGTCTAATTCACTTGCAATGGGCAGTATAACACTCTTAAAATACAGATCCATTGTTCCCCTGTGCAGGTCACCCTGAGAGGAAAGTTTTCTAAGGCCCCCTTTGCAAGACATAGCGTTGCAGCTGTTACCAGTAAGTATTATTTGTACTAAGTCAATAACGACAACCTTAGAAGAGGCCTGTTAGAAGGACCGGAAATAGTCAGTGGGTAGCAGTACCTTTAGTCAATGTTCCTGGTGTATTAGCACAATAGCTAAGGGCGGTGCCCCAACCCGGCCTCCTCTGGCCTTTGATGGCCGCAGATGGCCCCGCCCTGGTCCCGGGCTTCTCCCGCGTGCGCGGCTCGCGGGGCGAGTGGTCGCTCCCCCCTTTAATCCACCTCCGGTCGCGCTGGTGACGCGTGAGCAGGGCGCCGCCCCCGGGGCTGCTGTGGAGTGTGGTGTTGGGAGTCTCCCGGCGCTCCCAGTGAGCCAGAAGTCTTTAGCCGTTCCCCTCACGTCGTTTGGTGCAGCGCAGGAGCCAATGCCCCCAGCACTGTGTAGTCTGCACAGGTAATGTCCCCCAGGGGGCTCCCGGTCGCTCCCCCCTTTAATCCGCCTCCGGTCGCTCTGGTGACGCGTGAGCAGGGTGACGCCCCCGGGGCTGCTGGGGAGTGTGATGTTGGGAGTCTCCCGGCGCTCCGAGTGAGCCAGAAGTCTTTAGCCGTTCCCCTCACGGCGTTTTGTGCAGCGCAGGA
This sequence comes from Lissotriton vulgaris, assembly GCF_964263255.1. Lineage (NCBI taxonomy): Eukaryota > Metazoa > Chordata > Amphibia > Caudata > Salamandridae > Lissotriton > Lissotriton vulgaris. The sequence goes on along the minus strand of NC_141693.1, from coordinate 1,864,244,361 downwards.
GCCAATGCCCCCAGCGCTGTGTAGTTTGCACAGGTAATGTCCCCCAGGGGGCTCCCGGTCGCTCCCCCCTTTAATCCGCCTCCGGTCCCGCTGGTGACGCGGTAGCAGGGCGCCGTCCCCGGGCCTGCTGGGGAGTGTGGTGTTGGGAGTCTCCCGGCGCTCCCAGTGAGCCAGAAGTCTTTAGCCGTTCCCCTCACGGCGTTTGGTGCAGCGCAGGAGCCAATGCCCCCAGCGCTGTGTAGTCTGCACAGGTAATGTCCCCCCATATCCAAATGGATGGGCGACCCCCGACTAAAATTCAACGGTGAGAAATCGGAGATTATGCTCCTAGGCGACCCTCACAAACTCCCCAAATCCCTTGCCTGGCCACCCAGCATGGGCACCCCCCCACACCAAAAAATGAAATCAAGAGCCTAGGCGTTTGGCTTGACCAGGACCTCAGCTTCAGATCCCAAGCTAGAAAGACAGCCGGCACTTGCTTTGGGCTCATGCGAACCGCCCGGAAGATCCTCCCTCTTATCCCCCCCAGTTTAGGAAAATTCTAATCCAGGGCCTTATTTTCTCCAGACTGGATTATGGAAACGCCCTGTACCTAGTCGCTCCAGTAGCTGTCATCAAAAAACTTCAGCACGCTCAGAATGCCGCAGCAAGACTCCTCACGGGGACAAAATCAAGTTGCTCGGCTAAACCTCCCCTCAAAGCTCTTCACTGGCTTCCCATCCAGGAGCGCATCGCCTTCAAAACTCTATGCATCTCTCATAAAATCTCACAAGGTAAAGGCCACCCATACTAAAACCACTCATCAAACCCCATAAATCCACCAGACAGCTCAGGTTGGACTCCCTTTTCCTCACCAGCATCCCCAGAATAAAAAGAGCATGCACGGGTGGGCGCCGCTTCGCATACAACGCCCCTAAGCTCTGGAATAGCTTTCCCCTTAGCATCCGTAAAGAAACCAACCTGCTGCCATTCCGCAGGCTACTGAAGACCTGGCTCTTCCCCCAATAATCCCCCCCAGGAGTACTTTCAGGCTGATTCTATAGCGCTGGGACGCCCTTGGGTAGCTACGCGCTCTATAAATTCAAAATCAAATCAAATCTATAAATTCAAAATCATATGGATGTAAGTTTGTGTGAAATATTTCTTCTTAAGTGAAAAACATTCTAGATAATAGCAGAGGACGGTTGTAAGAGAAATTAAATACTATACGACTTAAAATAAGAGCAGCACTCAGGATTCTCAATGACCACTATACAATGAGAAGCACATCATAATTGAGTACCACACTTCCCAGGGGTATGACATGAGGACTTATACACCAGTGCGCCAGTAGGTATGCATGCACGCTTTTGAGTCACATGCCGACTGTGTTTTGTGAGGCCAGCTGAATGTGATCGAAAAGCAGCTTGAAATAAGGATGACAAATGTAGGTTGTAAGGTAAATTTGCACCCTTGACAAAGTAAGTTCTTCCATTCTTCCATTTTTATTCATATTGAGAGACAAAGATACACTTCCTTTAAGGCAAAACATCAGGAACAAATACATCTTTCTGCTTTATGTTACTTCTTAGTGTTTTACTACAGAAGCATGTCAGCCAACTGCTCTTGAACATTCTCGAATATTTAAACATTGGGTGATAAATATGTTTATGACAAAGGACTATAACTACATTTTCCCTTCAGTTTTTTTAGCATTGTGTGCTCTACACTCTGTTCTTGCATGCAGCGTGTGGTTTACCTGTGGGTTATTGTTAGAAATGGGGTTACTGATTGACTGGGGTGTAATCCTGGTCAAGCAGCAACCACAATCCTAGTCAGTCAGGCACAAGCATACATCAAATTAACTTATGCTCAACCCCCTTGTAACATGGCACAGAGCAGTCAGGCTTAACTTAGAGGCAATGTGTAAAGTATTTGTGCAACAGTTCAAACAGTGAAAACACCACACAAAAAATCGCATCCTAGAGAATAATTTAATAAATAAAACAAGACCAAAGAATGACAAAAATCCAATTAGTAGAAAATGAGATGCTAAATGTGAAGATTTTGACAAAAATAGTCGCAAAAGGCAAAAAGCGCCAACTGTGGATATCTGATTGCGCTGGGCCGGGACAAAGTCACAAGTTCAAACCGACCGAGGGCTGGCTGCAGGGGCCCAGCTAGGCCCGATGAGTAAAGTACCTTTAATCCTGGGTTGCGGAGCGTTGCGTGGATCTGTGTCAAAGATGCACCACACAGCTGAAGCGCAGTTTGGGTGGTGTTGGTTCTGAGGAGCTGCAAGGCTGCAATGTAGAGTCCATTGTTGCCATCAAGGATGCTGTCAATGAGGGATGCGATGGCCTGTGCCAAGGATGTGTCACAGAATGGCGATTCAGAAGGCATTGCGGGGGTGATGCAGGTGTTTGTGGCGGGTCTAATCTACACAACAGCAAAGATGCGTTAGTTCCCCTGGATCCACAGAGGTTGGTAAAGCACCTTAAACACACTACCAAGGGTCCAGGACAGGGATGGCACCACTAGGCAAGGTAGACTCACAGTTGGCAGAGTCAAGGTGCAGATTCAAAGTTGCTGGAAGCCTGTTATGTCCCTGAGGCTTCAGATCAGGAAGCCAGTCAACTAGCACTCGGAGTCACTCTGCGCCGGATTCACAAAGGGCCTCTGCACTCGTGGCAGAGGCCCACAGTCGTGGTGGGGGTTCTGCATTTGTGGTGGGACCACCGCATTGCAGTTTCTCATTGCAGAGATCCCGCCACGAATGCAGGTCCCAAGCCACAACTCCGGCACCTCCGCGGAGGCCCTTTGTGAGATGCAGGTCCAATCCTTCTCAGTCAGTCCTGTTGCCTGAGGCTTAATGCATCAGGCAGCAGGTCGGCAAAGCAGGAGTACAGCAGAGTGCAGTGTCATGATCTGGAAATGAGATGACAGCTTCATGTGTATCCACTGGGACACGGCCAAATGTATTGTGGAGCACAAGAGAATTCCTGGGAACCAGCAATAAATGTACACGCTCCTCGACTTCTGGCATGTCTTCATTCTCAACATCTGAAAAAACCAGGAATCATGAAATGGTCTTGAGAAGGGAATACTGTCAAGATCTGGAAATGAGGTGACCATTTCACGTGTATCCTCCTGGACAAGGCCAAATGACAAGGAAAAAACGAAACCTTGATTTTACAGGACTACAAGTACCATGATCCTTTGTCCTGACCTGGCTGGGCGCCTCCTGTATATAAGGTAGCCACACCCAGTGACCCACGCTAACTATTCGAAATAATCCTTTGATGGACAAAGAGGAGTGCTCTCCCTGTTATTTCCATCATTCTGTACCCTTGTGAAGCCTAATCACTGGTAAATCTGCCGTGAGAAAGTGGCCTCTGTTTCACCTTTGTGAAGTGCGGTAAGCAGCGATGTGGAGGCACGCTCATTTTTAGAAAAGTAAAGCTTTTTTTCTTCAAAATATCAGTTTCAGTTTTCTCTTTAAGTACATCAAGAAGGCATTTGCCTCTGGTGGTTGTGAACGCTGTTTATCTGCATTCCCAATGTCAAACGTTAAAAGATTGTGTAAAAGCATTTAAGTCTTCAGAGATCATAACATTCTGTTATCAGGGAACTCGAGGAACGTGCATTCGGCTTGTTTCTGCTTTCAGCTAGAAAGTTAAAAGACTTTTTCTTGCAAGATTAACTTTTTGAGACAAAATAAGATTCACTTTGTTTACCAAGACGCTCGAAGTATGTGGGTTTGTCATGCTCTTCAGTCAACTTTGTTAGTTACTTTCAGTTTCAAATGGTTGATAAAACAGCAACAAAAATTAACTATTTTGAGTGAAATAAGACTGACATATTCTACAGCTCCAGGAAAGTAAAAGGGTTTATTGTTTACCTAAAGCAATCTTTATGAGCAATTGAGTGTCATTTGGCATATATGAACTCAGATTAAATTATCATTGACATCTGTTTGGCATTCTTATTTGTTATCGATACTGGATTAGTACTCTATCTTGCATCCTTTTTGAAAAGCGCTCTGATATCCCTTGGGATCTGGTTCGCGCTATATAAAACTTTATAAAATTAAATAAAATAAAAAATAAAATGACTTAACTGGGGCTGAGAAAAGCTCAGTGCAGGCAAACTATATCATTAATAATATAGCATCACATTCAGAGGAAAACCAGAGATGTTTTGGAGTTTCAAAGACACAATGAATTTGAGCGCCGAAGTAAGCGTAATTGTAAGAAGTATCAAGGTATATATATATATATATATATATATATATATATATATATATATATATATATAATCGCGCTCCTTGTCCCCTTCTTTGTTGCCAAAAGAGACACAGCACTCACGGGGGGAAAGCCGAAGATTTATTTAGACTTTCAAACGCACCAGGCGCGTTTCGGCATACGCCTTCCTCTGTGGTACGAGGGCATGCCGGACGCGGCCATTATTTTATTACGTTAACCTTGTGATCACATTTGCAAATAATAAACATCAACATAGGACTAGTGCAACCATGTATAGGCATGTGTACATCATCATATGAATACATCATCAATGTATCTGAGGAATTTGATTATTTTTTCATCCACCCATGTTTTGTGTATCCTGTTGAGGACCTGCTCCTCCCACCAGCCGACGTGTAAACACGCGTAGCTGGGTGAGAAGCAGGCCCCCATTGCTACACCTCTCACCTGACGCCAAACATCCTTTTCAAAGGCAAACAAGTTATTGCATAAACACCACTCTATTAGGCTTAATATGGCCTTATTGTGTTCATAGAATTGTGCAGGCCTAAGGCTCAAAAAGTGTTTAACAGCGTTGAGACCGTCAGTATGGGCTATGCTAGTGTATAATGATTCAACATCTAGCGTCATTAACAATATATATATATGAACAAACACTCCCACTTCCTTAGAGACATCCAACGAAGAAGGCACAGACTCGAGGCTGTTAAGGATTGGGCTTCTTTTATTATTTCAGGTCAAACTCAACCTGGACATACGAGAGACACGTTTCGGCTTCACAGAAGCCTTTGTCAATATATATATATATATATATATATATATATATATATATATATATATATACCTTATTTTGGGAAATTATATTTTCCCCTTTGTAAAGAAAGATTTTCAAGACATTTATTGAAGGTACCAGTGGTATTACAAGTACCTACATTGTAGATTATTATTGAAGTTGAGATATACTCATACTATGCTAATTATTCTTACATTTGTCATTTCAGAGCTCCTTCCCAGCAGTTCATTTTCTTCCTCTTTCTCCTCACCTGGCATCTCAGGGGTCCTGTGTTAGTTAGACATAGGGACCCAGTGATGCCATATAGGTGGGTCCATTCTTAGTATTGTGCCATTCCTGAGATGCTTCGGAATCTTTCCTGTCCGATCTGACATGCAGTCCAGCCAAGTAGCAGTCCTTCAGTAGCACAGCAGTCTTTATTCTTGGCAGAGTATCCACAGATCCCAGAAATGTACTGAAGAATTGATTTGATGTCTGAGGTCCTTCTTTTATACACAGTTGTGCCTTGGAAGTGCACAGATGCCCTGCCTTTCTGGCCCGAGCTCCAGAATAACTACAAAGGGTATGCAACCCTTTGTGTGAAGACTGGATGAGCCAAATTCAACTTTAAGTGGGGCTGTGCCCAGCTCCTCCCTCTCATGTTGCCAGTGATGTCCATCCAGTCACACCTAAGCTCCCTTTGTGTGTGGCTGTCTAGGGGGAATACACAAACCCCAACTGTCAGCTACACCCAGTCATGTGACCAGAGACAGGCTGCAGGGACCTAATGGCTAAGGCAAGAAAATGTAAAATTTTATTTTCATATTTGCAATTCAAAATCCGACTTCACCATAAGTTAGGATTTTAAACTGTGATTTCAGAGCCACCAAACATGAACTGGGCATCTCTTCCCATTTGGAAATAATACCTATAAAATGTAATAAGACAACTCCAATGTTATCCTGTAGGTGAGATAGGACTTGCAGCCTAACTGTTTGGGCTCCTCTCCCACCCCCAAAGATCAAATAAAGAGTCTTGGAGTCTGGCTGGACAATAAGCTAAACATGAAAGTCCAAGCACAGAAGGTTGCAGGATGCTGCTTTGGTGTGCTCAGGATGATGAGAAAAGTTTTTCCGTTATTAACCTGGGAGACCAAGAAACTAGTGGTCCAAGCATTAATTCTCTCTCGCTTGGACTACGCTAATGCTCTTTATGTTGGTTCATCACGGTCCACAATAATGAGACTACAGATAGTCCGGAATTGTGCTGCTAGAATGCTTCTGAATATTCCCCGCAGAGAGTCAGCCAGAGCAGCCATAGCCTCTCTTCATTGGCTGCCTGTCGCCGAGAGGATTTCATTTAAAGCCCTCTGCATTACTCACAAGATCATGACCAAGAAAAGCCAGATAATCTTACAGTCAATCATTGCCCCATATCACCCCAACAGAGCTCTTCGCTCTGTAAACAAACGCCTGGCTACTATCCCGAGAATCTACAGGACCAGAAGTGGGGCCAACGCTTCTCATACGTGGCCTCCAGAAGATGGAACACTCTCCCCGACCACATTCGATTGGAAGAAAACCATTTGGCGTTTCGTAAGCAGTTGAAAACCTTTTTATATCCATCCAGTTAAAGGGGACACTCTTACAGTCAGGTCCTTAGCGCTGGGAGGCCTCATGGTAGCCATGCGCTTTACAAGTGCCTTTTTCATTTCATTTAATTTCAGTCGTGAAAAGTGAATGTAAGAATTTTTCATTACCAGGACATGTAAAACTTAAAAGTACATGTTCTAAATTTTAAATATATTGCACCCTGTCCTCTGGCCTGTCCATGGTCTACTCTTTGGGTGACTTATATGTATTAAAAAGATGAATTTTGCCAGGTGGAAATGGTAGTTTAAAGTGCACGTGCAGGCTCTGCATTAACAGGCCTGAGACTTGTTTAAAGGGCTACTTAAGAGTGTGGCACAATCAGTGCTGCAGACCCACTTGTAGCATTTTATTTACAGGCCCTGGGCACATGTTGTGCCACTTTACTAGGGACTTACAAGTACATTTAATGTGCCTGTTAGGTATAAGCCAATGTTTACCAAGTTTTAAGCGGAGAGCACAAGCACTTTAGGACTGGTAAGCAATGGTAAAGTGCACAGAGTCCTAAGGGCAACAAAGCAAATTCAGCAAAATGTAGGAGGAAGAAGGCAAACAGTTTGGGGATGACCGTGCAGAAAGGGCCATGTCCACCAGTCAATATATGCAACATTACTTTACTCTTTGCAAGAGGTAAAACAAGGAGTTAATAAAATTGGAATGTGATGTTTTTTTAAAATATGCATGTTTTTCTGTGTTCACAGACACTATCTAAATTAAATAATTCTACATGATTTAGATATATAGATAAATTCCTAATTCCTAAACACATACTGGGCTGGTAGGAATAGGAGAGTAAAATCATATGACCGGGTTATTTCATGGCTCCTGAGATAATACGTGGACCCTTATAAAACCCAAGAAACAGCTAAAATATGATGATGAAAAGGATGCCTGGAGAATTATACCTATGGTCATCTACATATCTTCCATTTTACCCATACCAGATGCATTCAAAACAAAAGGATACAGGGATAGCCCTTGGGTGTTTTGATTTCTCATATCTTCCTCTAAAATAAATATCACAAAGTACACCCTCCATGGAGGTTGAGCCCATTCTGTTTTCTAGGGAACAGGATAATAGCTTATGATGGTGCATGCTTCTAATAGAGTGGGTGAGGGTCTTACTATCTAATAAAAATATATGCTAGGTTATCAACATTCCTTTCGGTTTTGGGCCATGGATATATGTGTGAATTGTTGACTCCTATTTCTCTTCAGTAGCAACATTGTACTTAGACCTGCAACAACTACAGAGGCTTTTTCTGCTTCACATTCATTTGTGGAACTAAACTTAGTGCCAACTGAACATGAATAGCAAATGTTGTCCCTAAAGAAACCAAAAGAGCCTTGTGATGCTCTACATTCTGCATTTCAACAACTCTGGCAATATGGGAGTGCTTCAATGGGGCAAAAAGGCTGTCGTGATCTGGTGTAGCTTGCAGGGGACCTGGCTTGGCAGTTAAGGCTCAACTGTTCCTGATAGTGCAGAGCCAAGGCAGGTTTGCATATGCCTGGTCTCTGTAGAGAGTGGGCTACTGGGTGAAAAACGATGGACTGGAATGCAGCACCAGTGACTGCCAGTGGCTAGAATTAATTCACACTTATGTTAAGACACTTGATGGCTTTCTCGGGAAAAAGGCACTCACCACCTCGTGAGTAGCTGGCAACAGGCAAGTACTGGACTTTGGAAGTCTAAAGACCTTCAAAGTAGCTGCAATATTTGACCGAGTGTTTTGGGGAGAGCGTATTTCTTTCCTAAAGTGTCTCTTGGAGCTATCTCCTTGGAATTCCGCTGGTTGCCCCAGGCAGGTCTGTGCAATCTTGTAGCAGAGACAAGGTCCTTTCTGGTGTCTTTATAGTCAATGGTCACTGAACCTACCCTTAACCTAGCAACTTAAAGGAAGGCCAGGAGGGGTGAGGCATTGCTAATTACTAAGAGCACCAATCAGGATTTTCCTGATGTCCTGGGTAAAGGAACATTGAGGAAAAACAGGAGGAAAAACGTTAATACAGGCCCCAATTCATTTGGCACCAACAACTCTTAGATCTTCTCTTAGTCTATGGTAGATACACAGCAGATTGTGACCAGGAAACTATGTAAACTCGTTGCCTACCCTTGAAACCACTGTCCCATCCTCTCCAGAGCGCTTTTACCCCAAGCAGAGAAATGAGCTTCAGACAGAGGTGAAAATGAATATTTAAGGAAAGAGGCCCCAGTAGTTATGGTGCAAAGAAGAAACACATGTTATAACACCAGGTCTTCAGATGACTTGTGAAGACCAGGCTTTTCTCTCAACTCTAATCCCTCTTTTGTCCCCCCATTCTGTCTCACCTCAGCGCTGGGACGCCTCCTTGTCGAGGCAGCCATGCGCTTTACAAGTATTCTAATCTAATCTAATATCCATTTCTAACTCACCTGCTCTCAAGACCAGGCCCTAGGACAGGGTTGCACTAGCTGAAGTGGTGCTGCAGAAACCCAGAACATTTCAAACCTTTTCCTTCAACATAAAACATAGCATCACTACATGACATCTTACAAACATTAAACAGGAGTGTCCTTGTAGTGCATAAAAAGATTAGCCTTCGTCCTATAACGCCTTTATGGATATCAGATATGGATGACAGACAGCTGTCACTCAGATGAGCACATGAGCAGGGACAAACCTGAAAGCATACCTGTGAGATCTTTCCAAAGAGCAAGGTGTTCAAATGCAGCTGCACGCCAACGTAGGGAGGCACGGTCACCAGACGTATGTTAGGAGGAAGCGTACTCTATGTTCCAAGGCAAAAATAATCAACATGTCCCTGCTGTAGTGCCTAACTTTGAAGCGCTTCACAGGGGTGGCCACAGGTCCATAGAGTGTGCATGGTGCTGTCAGTGGGGCTGGGCACGCGCCTGATGTGGCTGAGAGCTATGTCTGGGGATGTTGGAGCACAGATCCTCTGGAGATCTCTACCAGCAAAGATCTGAGCATACAATTACCAACATCTTCCGTAGCACCAAATATATAACGCACAAATCATGTGCAATGATTCAGAAGGAAGAATAACAAGAGTAATCCCGAGAAATCACAATAAACAAATGATGACTTGGAAATGGATCAGGTTGAAGGGTTTCAGTCAATCAAAGAGGCTCCTTCTGGCCATGAAGATTTGACCATTGCCTTCATGCCTTCAGCATAATTCAACAACAAGGGATGGTGATGGACAGAGTTTCTGAATTAAGCAGAATACTCTCACCCAGTCAAGAGATCAGGGCTAGATCCAACACCGTTTTTTAGCTCACTGCACCATCCCAGCTCAGAGCCTGGCTATATGCAAATTAGTCTGTTCCTGTCCCAGTGCATGATGGGAACAGGGCAAACCAAACTACAAAGCCAATTCTTTCACTGGGAAGGAAACAAGCTTCCGGGGACCGGTTTCTAGCATTACAGCCTTCTTCGGCCCGGCTTGCTTGAATCCTGATGGTGCAATGAGCAAGGGACTCACATCTGAGTATACCCTTCCACGCTTATGGTGGACAAAATAATTCAACAACAAGGGATGGTGATGGACAGAGTTTCTGAATTAAGCAGAATACTCTCACCCAGTCAAGAGATCAGGGCTGGATCCAACACCGTTTTTTAGCTCACTGCACCATCCCAGCTCAGAGCCTGGCTATATGCAAATTAGTCTGTTCCTGTCCCAGTGCATGATGGGAACAGGGCAAACCAAACTACAAAGCCAATTCTTTCACTGGGAAGGAAACAAGCTTCCGGGGACCGGTTTCTGGCATTACAGCCTTCTTCGGCCCGGCTTGCTTGAATCCTGATGGTGCAATGAGCAAGGGACTCACATCTGAGTATACCCTTCCACGCTTATGGTGGACAAAATAATTCAACAACAAGGGATGGTGATGGACAGAGTTTCTGAATTAAGCAGAATACTCTCACCCAGTCAAGAGATCAGGGCTAGATCCAACACCGTTTTTTAGCTCACTGCACCATCCCAGCTCAGAGCCTGGCTATATGCAAATTAGTCTGTTCCTGTCCCAGTGCATGATGGGAACAGGGCAAACCAAACTACAAAGCCAATTCTTTCACTGGGAAGGAAACAAGCTTCCGGGGACCGGTTTCTGGCATTACAGCCTTCTTCGGCCCGGCTTGCTTGAATCCTGATGGTGCAATGAGCAAGGGACTCACATCTGAGTATACCCTTCCACGCTTATGGTGGACAAAATAATTCAACAACAAGGGATGGTGATGGACAGAGTTTCTGAATTAAGCAGAATACTCTCACCCAGTCAAGAAATCAGGGCTAGATCCAACACCGTTTTTTAGCTCACTGCACCATCCCAGCTCAGAGCCTGGATATATGCAAATTAGTCTGTTCCTGTCCCAGTGCATGATGGGAACAGGGCAAACCAAACTACAAAGCCAATTCTTTCACTGGGAAGGAAACAAGCTTCCGGGGACCGGTTTCTGGCATTACAGCCTTCTTCGGCCCGGCTTGCTTGAATCCTGATGGTGCAATGAGCAAGGGACTCACATCTGAGTATACCCTTCCACGCTTATGGTGGACAAAATAATTCAACAACAAGGGATGGTGATGGACAGAGTTTCTGAATTAAGCAGAATACTCTCACCCAGTCAAGAGATCAGGGCTGGATCCAACACCGTTTTTTAGCTCACTGCACCATCCCAGCTCAGAGCCTGGCTATATGCAAATTAGTCTGTTCCTGTCCCAGTGCATGATGGGAACAGGGCAAACCAAACTACAAAGCCAATTCTTTCACTGGGAAGGAAACAAGCTTCCGGGGACCGGTTTCTGGCATTACAGCCTTCTTCGGCCCGGCTTGCTTGAATCCTGATGGTGCAATGAGCAAGGGACTCACATCTGAGTATACCCTTCCACGCTTATGGTGGACAAAATAATTCAACAACAAGGGATGGTGATGGACAGAGTTTCTGAATTAAGCAGAATACTCTCACCCAGTCAAGAGATCAGGGCTAGATCCAACACCGTTTTTTAGCTCACTGCACCATCCCAGCTCAGAGCCTGGCTATATGCAAATTAGTCTGTTCCTGTCCCAGTGCATGATGGGAACAGGGCAAACCAAACTACAAAGCCAATTCTTTCACTGGGAAGGAAACAAGCTTCCGGGGACCGGTTTCTGGCATTACAGCCTTCTTCGGCCCGGCTTGCTTGAATCCTGATGGTGCAATGAGCAAGGGACTCACATCTGAGTATACCCTTCCACGCTTATGGTGGACAAAATAATTCAACAACAAGGGATGGTGATGGACAGAGTTTCTGAATTAAGCAGAATACTCTCACCCAGTCAAGAAATCAGGGCTAGATCCAACACCGTTTTTTAGCTCACTGCACCATCCCAGCTCAGAGCCTGGCTATATGCAAATTAGTCTGTTCCTGTCCCAGTGCATGATGGGAACAGGGCAAACCAAACTACAAAGCCAATTCTTTCACTGGGAAGGAAACAAGCTTCCGGGGACCGGTTTCTGGCATGACAGCCTTCTTCGCCCCGGCTTGCTTGAATCCTGATGGTGCAATGAGCAAGGGACTCACATCTGAGTATACCCTTCCACGCTTATGGTGGACAAAATAATTCAACAACAAGGGATGGTGATGGACAGAGTTTCTGAATTAAGCAGAATACTCTCACCCAGTCAAGAGATCAGGGCTAGATCCAACACCGTTTTTTAGCTCACTGCACCATCCCAGCTCAGAGCCTGGCTATATGCAAATTAGTCTGTTCCTGTCCCAGTGCATGATGGGAACAGGGCAAACCAAACTACAAAGCCAATTCTTTCACTGGGAAGGAAACAAGCTTCCGGGGACCGGTTTCTGGCATTACAGCCTTCTTCGGCCCGGCTTGCTTGAATCCTGATGGTGCAATGAGCAAGGGACTCACATCTGAGTATACCCTTCCACGCTTATGGTGGACAAAATAATTCAACAACAAGGGATGGTGATGGACAGAGTTTCTGAATTAAGCAGAATACTCTCACCCAGTCAAGAGATCAGGGCTAGATCCAACACCGTTTTTTAGCTCACTGCACCATCCCAGCTCAGAGCCTGGCTATATGCAAATTAGTCTGTTCCTGTCCCAGTGCATGATGGGAACAGGGCAAACCAAACTACAAAGCCAATTCTTTCACTGGGAAGGAAACAAGCTTCCGGGGACCGGTTTCTGGCATTACAGCCTTCTTCGGCCCGGCTTGCTTGAATCCTGATGGTGCAATGAGCAAGGGACTCACATCTGAGTATACCCTTCCACGCTTATGGTGGACAAAATAATTCAACAACAAGGGATGGTGATGGACAGAGTTTCTGAATTAAGCAGAATACTCTCACCCAGTCAAGAGATCAGGGCTAGATGCAACACCGTTTTTTAGCTCACTGCACCATCCCAGCTCAGAGCCTGGCTATATGCAAATTAGTCTGTTCCTGTCCCAGTGCATGATGGGAACAGGGCAAACCAAACTACAAAGCCAATTCTTTCACTGGGAAGGAAACAAGCTTCCGGGGACCGGTTTCTGGCATTACAGCCTTCTTCGGCCCGGCTTGCTTGAATCCTGATGGTGCAATGAGCAAGGGACTCACATCTGAGTATACCCTTCCACGCTTATGGTGGACAAAATAATTCAACAACAAGGGATGGTGATGGACAGAGTTTCTGAATTAAGCAGAATACTCTCACCCAGTCAAGAGATCAGGGCTAGATCCAACACCGTTTTTTAGCTCACTGCACCATCCCAGCTCAGAGCCTGGCTATATGCAAATTAGTCTGTTCCTGTCCCAGTGCATGATGGGAACAGGGCAAACCAAACTACAAAGCCAATTCTTTCACTGGGAAGGAAACAAGCTTCCGGGGACCGGTTTCTGGCATTACAGCCTTCTTCGGCCCGGCTTGCTTGAATCCTGATGGTGCAATGAGCAAGGGACTCACATCTGAGTATACCCTTCCACGCTTATGGTGGACAAAATAATTCAACAACAAGGGATGGTGATGGACAGAGTTTCTGAATTAAGCAGAATACTCTCACCCAGTCAAGAGATCAGGGCTAGATCCAACACCGTTTTTTAGCTCACTGCACCATCCCAGCTCAGAGCCTGGCTATATGCAAATTAGTCTGTTCCTGTCCCGGTGCATGATGGGAACAGGGCAAACCAAACTACAAAGCCAATTCTTTCACTGGGAAGGAAACAAGCTTCCGGGGACCGGTTTCTGGCATTACAGCCTTCTTCGGCCCGGCTTGCTTGAATCCTGATGGTGCAATGAGCAAGGGACTCACATCTGAGTATACCCTTCCACGCTTATGGTGGACAAAATAATTCAACAACAAGGGATGGTGATGGACAGAGTTTCTGAATTAAGCAGAATACTCTCACCCAGTCAAGAGATCAGGGCTAGATCCAACACCGTTTTTTAGCTCACTGCACCATCCCAGCTCAGAGCCTGGCTATATGCAAATTAGTCTGTTCCTGTCCCAGTGCATGATGGGAACAGGGCAAACCAAACTACAAAGCCAATTCTTTCACGGGGAAGGAAACAAGCTTCCGGGGACCGGTTTCTGGCATTACAGCCTTCTTCGGCCCGGCTTGCTTGAATCCTGATGGTGCAATGAGCAAGGGACTCACATCTGAGTATACCCTTCCACGCTTATGGTGGACAAAATAATTCAACAACAAGGGATGGTGATGGACAGAGTTTCTGAATTAAGCAGAATACTCTCACCCAGTCAAGAGATCAGGGCTGGATCCAACACCGTTTTTTAGCTCACTGCACCATCCCAGCTCAGAGCCTGGCTATATGCAAATTAGTCTGTTCCTGTCCCAGTGCATGATGGGAACAGGGCAAACCAAACTACAAAGCCAATTCTTTCACTGGGAAGGAAACAAGCTTCCGGGGACCGGTTTCTGGCATTACAGCCTTCTTCGGCCCGGCTTGCTTGAATCCTGATGGTGCAATGAGCAAGGGACTCACATCTGAGTATACCCTTCCACGCTTATGGTGGACAAAATAATTCAACAACAAGGGATGGTGATGGACAGAGTTTCTGAATTAAGCAGAATACTCTCACCCAGTCAAGAGATCAGGGCTAGATCCAACACCGTTTTTTAGCTCACTGCACCATCCCAGCTCAGAGCCTGGCTATATGCAAATTAGTCTGTTCCTGTCCCAGTGCATGATGGGAACAGGGCAAACCAAACTACAAAGCCAATTCTTTCACTGGGAAGGAAACAAGCTTCCGGGGACCGGTTTCTGGCATTACAGCCTTCTTCGGCCCGGCTTGCTTGAATCCTGATGGTGCAATGAGCAAGGGACTCACATCTGAGTATACCCTTCCACGCTTATGGTGGACAAAATAATTCAACAACAAGGGATGGTGATGGACAGAGTTTCTGAATTAAGCAGAATACTCTCACCCAGTCAAGAGATCAGGGCTAGATCCAACACCGTTTTTTAGCTCACTGCACCATCCCAGCTCAGAGCCTGGCTATATGCAAATTAGTCTGTTCCTGTCCCAGTGCATGATGGGAACAGGGCAAACCAAACTACAAAGCCAATTCTTTCACTGGGAAGGAAACAAGCTTCCGGGGACCGGTTTCTGGCATTACAGCCTTCTTCGGCCCGGCTTGCTTGAATCCTGATGGTGCAATGAGCAAGGGACTCACATCTGAGTATACCCTTCCACGCTTATGGTGGACAAAATATTTCAACAACAAGGGATGGTGATGGACAGAGTTTCTGAATTAAGCAGAATACTCTCACCCAGTCAAGAGATCAGGGCTAGATCCAACACCGTTTTTTAGCTCACTGCACCATCCCAGCTCAGAGCCTGGCTATATGCAAATTAGTCTGTTCCTGTCCCAGTGCATGATGGGAACAGGGCAAACCAAACTACAAAGCCAATTCTTTCACTGGGAAGGAAACAAGCTTCCGGGGACCTCCATCAGGATTCAAGCAAGCTGGGCCGAAGAGGCTGAAATGCCAGAAACCGGTCCCCGGTAGCTTGTCTCCTTTCTGGTGAAGAATTGGCTTGGTAGTTTGGTCTGCCCTGTTCCCATGATGCACTGGGCCAGGGACAGACTAATTTGCATATAGCCAGGTTCTGAGCTGGGATGGGGCAGTGAGATAAATAACGGTGATGGATCAAGCCCTGATCTTTGGACTGGGTAAGAGTGGTCTGCTTAATTCAGACACTCTGTTCATCACCACCCCCTTTTCTGAATCGTTTTTGGCCACTATAAGTGTGGCAGGGTATACTCAGACATGAGTCCCTTTCTCACTGCTCCATCAGGATTCAAGCAAGCCGGGCCGAAGAGGCTGAAATGCCAGAAACCGGTCCCCGGTAGCTTGTCCCCTTTCTGGTGAAGAATTGGCTTGGTAGTTTGGTCTGCCCTGTTCCCATGATGCACTGGGCCAGGGACAGACTAATTTGCATATAGCCAGGTTCTGAGCTGGGATGGGGCAGTGAGATAAATAACGGTGATGGATCAAGCCCTGATCTTTGGACTGGGTAAGAGTGGTCTGCTTAATTCAGACACTCTGTTCATCACCACCCCCTTTTCTGAATCGTTTTTGGCCACTATAAGTGTGGCAGGGTATACTCAGACATGAGTCCCTTTCTCACTGCTCCATCAGAATTCAAGCAAGCCGGGCCGAAGAGGTTGAAATGCCAGAAACCGGTCCCCGGTAGCTTGTCTCCTTTCTGGTGAAGAATTGGCTTGGTAGTTTGGTCTGCCCTGTTCCCATGATGCACTGGGCCAGGGACAGACTAATTTGCATATAGCCAGGTTCTGAGCTGGGATGGGGCAGTGAGATAAATAACGGTGATGGATCAAGCCCTGATCTTTGGACTGGGTAAGAGTGGTCTGCTTAATTCAGACACTCTGTTCATCACCACCCCCTTTTCTGAATCGTTTTTGGCCACTATAAGTGTGGCAGGGTATACTCAGACATGAGTCCCTTTCTCACTGCTCCATCAGGATTCAAGCAAGCCGGGCCGAAGAGGCTGAAATGCCAGAAACCGGTCCCCGGTAGCTTGTCTCCTTTCTGGTGAAGAATTGGCTTGGTAGTTTGGTCTGCCCTGTTCCCATGATGCACTGGGCCAGGGACAGACTAATTTGCATATAGCCAGGTTCTGAGCTGGGATGGGGCAGTGAGATAAATAACGGTGATGGATCAAGCCCTGATCTTTGGACTGGGTAAGAGTGGTCTGCTTAATTCAGACACTCTGTTCATCACCACCCCCTTTTCTGAATCGTTTTTGGCCACTATAAGTGTGGCAGGGTATACTCAGACATGAGTCCCTTTCTCACTGCTCCATCAGGATTCAAGCAAGCCGGGCCGAAGAGGCTGAAATGCCAGAAACCGGTCCCCAGTAGCTTGTCTCCTTTCTGGTGAAGAATTGGCTTGGTAGTTTGGTCTGCCCTGTTCCCATGATGCACTGGGCCAGGGACAGACTAATTTGCATATAGCCAGGTTCTGAGCTGGGATGGGGCAGTGAGATAAATAACGGTGATGGATCAAGCCCTGATCTTTGGACTGGGTAAGAGTGGTCTGCTTAATTCAGACACTCTGTTCATCACCACCCCCTTTTCTGAATCGTTTTTGGCCACTATAAGTGTGGCAGGGTATACTCAGACATGAGTCCCTTTCTCACTGCTCCATCAGGATTCAAGCAAGCCGGGCCGAAGAGGCTGAAATGCCAGAAACCGGTCCCCGGTAGCTTGTCTCCTTTCTGGTGAAGAATTGGCTTGGTAGTTTGGTCTGCCCTGTTCCCATGATGCACTGGGCCAGGGACAGACTAATTTGCATATAGCCAGGTTCTGAGCTGGGATGGGGCAGTGAGATAAATAACGGTGATGGATCAAGCCCTGATCTTTGGACTGGGTAAGAGTGGTCTGCTTAATTCAGACACTCTGTTCATCACCACCCCCTTTTCTGAATCGTTTTTGGCCACTATAAGTGTGGCAGGGTATACTCAGACATGAGTCCCTTTCTCACTGCTCCATCAGGATTCAAGCAAGCCGGGCCGAAGAGGCTGAAATGCCAGAAACCGGTCCCCGGTAGCTTGTCTCCTTTCTGGTGAAGAATTGGCTTGGTAGTTTGGTCTGCCCTGTTCCCATGATGCACTGGGCCAGGGACAGACTAATTTGCATATATCCAGGTTCTGAGCTGGGATGGGGCAGTGAGATAAATAACGGTGATGGATCAAGCCCTGATCTTTGGACTGGGTAAGAGTGGTCTGCTTAATTCAGACACTCTGTTCATCACCACCCCCTTTTCTGAATCGTTTTTGGCCACTATAAGTGTGGCAGGGTATACTCAGACATGAGTCCCTTTCTCACTGCTCCATCAGGATTCAAGCAAGCCGGGCCGAAGAGGCTGAAATGCCAGAAACCGGTCCCCGGTAGCTTGTCTCCTTTCTGGTGAAGAATTGGCTTGGTAGTTTGGTCTGCCCTGTTCCCATGATGCACTGGGCCAGGGACAGACTAATTTGCATATAGCCAGGTTCTGAGCTGGGATGGGGCAGTGAGATAAATAACGGTGATGGATCAATCCCTGATCTTTGGACTGGGTAAGAGTGGTCTGCTTAATTCAGACACTTTGTTCATCACCACCCCCTTTTCTGAATCGTTTTTGGCCACTATAAGTGTGGCAGGGTATACTCAGACATGAGTCCCTTTCTCACTGCTCCATCAGGATTCAAGCAAGCCGGGCCGAAGAGGCTGAAATGCCAGAAACCGGTCCCCGGTAGCTTGTCTCCTTTCTGGTGAAGAATTGGCTTGGTAGTTTGGTCTGCCCTGTTCCCATGATGCACTGGGCCAGGGACAGACTAATTTGCATATAGCCAGGTTCTGAGCTGGGATGGGGCAGTGAGATAAATAACGGTGATGGATCAAGCCCTGATCTTTGGACTGGGTAAGAGTGGTCTGCTTAATTCAGACACTCTGTTCATCACCACCCCCTTTTCTGAATCGTTTTTGGCCACTATAAGTGTGGCAGGGTATACTCAGACATGAGTCCCTTTCTCACTGCTCCATCAGGATTCAAGCAAGCCGGGCCGAAGAGGCTGAAATGCCAGAAACCGGTCCCCGGTAGCTTGTCTCCTTTCTGGTGAAGAATTGGCTTGGTAGTTTGGTCTGCCCTGTTCCCATGATGCACTGGGCCAGGGACAGACTAATTTGCATATAGCCAGGTTCTGAGCTGGGATGGGGCAGTGAGATAAATAACGGTGATGGATCAAGCCCTGATCTTTGGACTGGGTAAGAGTGGTCTGCTTAATTCAGACACTCTGTTCATCACCACCCCCTTTTCTGAATCGTTTTTGGCCACTATAAGTGTGGCAGGGTATACTCAGACATGAGTCCCTTTCTCACTGCTCCATCAGGATTCAAGCAAGCCGGGCCGAAGAGGCTGAAATGCCAGAAACCGGTCCCCGGTAGCTTGTCTCCTTTCTGGTGAAGAATTGGCTTGGTAGTTTGGTCTGCCCTGTTCCCATGATGCACTGGGCCAGGGACAGACTAATTTGCATATAGCCAGGTTCTGAGCTGGGATGGGGCAGTGAGATAAATAACGGTGATGGATCAAGCCCTGATCTTTGGACTGGGTAAGAGTGGTCTGCTTAATTCAGACACTCTGTTCATCACCACCCCCTTTTCTGAATCGTTTTTGGCCACTATAAGTGTGGCAGGGTATACTCAGACATGAGTCCCTTTCTCACTGCTCCATCAGGATTCAAGCAAGCCGGGCCGAAGAGGCTGAAATGCCAGAAACCGGTCCCCGGTAGCTTGTCTCCTTTCTGGTGAAGAATTGGCTTGGTAGTTTGGTCTGCCCTGTTCCCATGATGCACTGGGCCAGGGACAGACTAATTTGCATATAGCCAGGTTCTGAGCTGGGATAGGGCAGTGAGATAAATAACGGTGATGGATCAAGCCCTGATCTTTGGACTGGGTAAGAGTGGTCTGCTTAATTCAGACACTCTGTTCATCACCACCCCCTTTTCTGAATCGTTCATGCCTTCAGCAGCTGCTCTCTGCACTTTTCACCAGTTCTAACTGGTCTCCTGCTTTGCTCCATGACAATCAGCCCCACACCGATCACTCACACACCCATGTACCATTCGCTACAACATCACCACAGCTCGATGTATCATTTCAGGAACAGCTGGCAAACTCTTCCACAAGTAGGGAACACTGCAAATCCAAGATGGGGGCCTCAGTTCCCCTGTGAGTCCATTGCCCACTAGAACCCTTTAGTAAACTATAAGATGAATATAGCATGTTACAACGCATGCTCCGAATCTCCAATGCCAAAAAAACCCTGCATGCCCTCGGTAGCCACGTCAGACTTCTGCCCTGCGAACGCCACTATCTTCATATACAACGGTAAAATCCTTATAAAAGCCTCTAATTCCAATCTTGCTACCATAGACAAGATCTTCCCTACTCTCAAGAAAGCAGTGAACTGCAAGAAAATCACACCCCCCGCCACTACGCTCCTCAGTTATCCCAATGACGCCCCAACTCTACTAAAAAATCACATAGCAATATTAATGGAACCGAAACCTCTCCACACCCCCAATGATCTCTACCCCTCCGTCACATCGATCTCATCCACACTGGGATCCCTTGGCTCAGGAGGGACAGGGTTTCTCTTAGCTACCAGCCACCATACTGCAGACACATCATCGATATCCCTGGTGTCTATGGGAGAATTCAACAACCTGGACTCTACCCAAGATATCCCTCTCTCCCCATCTCCACCTGAGCTGGCATGCATAGTTCCCTATCACCTGCCGCCTACCCCGTAATCTGATCGGCTCCAATCACTCTGATACTCACTCCGCTCGTACAAACTCACCACTCATTGACCATACCCCGATCACATGCACCAGCCCATATCATGCGGTCACACCCCAAGGCCTTCCCACACACTGATTCCGACCTTACAACAAACAACCATGTTCAACTAACCCCCTCAATCCCCAATAACGTTATCCCTAGGCAACCAGATAACGAGTTACCCATGCAACCAAACCTTATTTGCTGACCTCCCGCTATACTAGAACTTACACCTACACACAAATCTATTTATCCCAATTCTGATTGGATTGCACGATTCAATGAGCTAGCCAGTGGCCTATCCCATCTCAAGGCTGAAATACCAAATCTATCAACCATCACCAAAGAAGTCCTTAACACACACAGAGCTACTAGTGCCGCCATGAATCGAAGACCCACTCACAACTACAGATCCATTAATAGAGAAAACCTCACAAATATCAACATAGTGCAGACTCCCCCCATGCGACTAGCAAGCTGAAATGTGCACTCATAAATTGCAGATCTGTTAACAAACATGCCTCTGACATTTACTACCTCATCCTCGCAAATGATCTTTACATTATCATCCTTACCGAAACATGGCTAAATAGTTCCTCCTCTCCCATCCTGGACCTACTGGTACCTCCTAGTCACAACCTAATCGGCCTAGACAGAAACATTCAACCCGGTGGTGGGCTAGCCTGCATTTATCGAAACACTATCGCAGTCAATCAAGCAGACTCCATCTCTTTATCCTCCTCTAAACGTCACATACTTTACCACCCCCGGGTGATAATTTGACATTCATCGATGTGCTAATTTAAGTCATTACATCCAATGACAACTCATAAGTGCCACAGATTTTCCTGGGCGACTTCAATCTCCATTGGAACAACTCAAGCGATCATGGTGTAGTCTTAAATCTTTTCTGGAAAATCTCCAATTCTGTGACAGTTCAACCCACAACAAGGGAGAGACACTGGACCTCTTAATTGCTCAAATGAACACAGTATCATTAGAATCCAACACCCCATGTGACTAGACTGACCACTATAGCATTCTCTTTTTAATCAATATTGAGGTAATTCCAAAAAGGGACAACCCACAAAAACAAAACAGTGGAAAAGAAATGTACAACATTTCAACCCCATCGACCTGGTAAGCCTATGCAACTCCGCCCTGATCCCCTTGGCAGACATGGCAGACGTCCATGATCTCACAGTCTTTTACAATTCCACGATGCTTGAAATTCTTGACTCCGCAGTACCCTTTAAAGAAAAAAACATTTCCTCCAAACTCTCCAAACCATGGTTTAATGAAAACCTGAATTCGGATCGGTACAAGCTAAAAGCAGCGGAGTGACTATGGAAATCAGCACCCTCCATTGAGCACATATATCAACTCAAAGTGCTGAGGAATTCATACAACAGGAAGATCATAAAGGGTAAAGCCAACTTTTTAAAATCTCAGCTTAAGTAAGCCATCAACCGTCCCAAAAAAACGATTCAATATCGTCAAACAACAAGCGCGCAACAAGCCAAACTCCCTGGAACCAAGCGGCTCGATTACACCTAACTGTGATGAGCTGGCCAACTTCTTCCTAAAAAAACAAAATCCATTGAACTCAACATCCAATCTAAGAAGGCCCTCCCACAAACTACGGCTCTTGATGCTAAATCTCATTCTCAGATCAAGGTCCATTTTAATACTCCGAAGGAAATCCCAAAAAACAATGCCTCTTGGCACACCTTCTCTCCCATCCCTGAACAAGAAATCTATAACACTCTTCTACGATTAACCCCTCAAATCACTTTTCAGACCCCTTACCTCCTTCTGTATTCAAAATGATTAAAACCTCTATTCTTCCCCTATGGGCGAAGATCGTAAATGCCTCTCTGAGACAAGGGTCCATACCGGACTGTCTTAAAATAGGACAGGTCAGTCCTATACTAAAGAAATCCCACTCCCATCCCACTGATCTCAACAACTACCGCCCTAAATCCAATATCCCCACTTTGGCGAAAATGCTGGAAAAATGGGTCCAAATACAACTATGCAATAACACTGAGAATTACAACCTCCTAGACAAACACCAATCTGGCTTCTGGCAAGGTCACAGCACTGAATCAGCATTCACCCACATAATGGGCAACATCCTAAAAATGCTTGACCACAATGAATCATACCTATTGATACTTCTTGACTTATCCTCCGCTTTCGATATGGTTAAGCATGACAACCTACTGTCCTTACAGGAATGAAAGATGGGCCCAACTGGCCAAGTGCTACAATAGTTCACCTCCTTCCTAAATCACAGAACACAAAGAATAAAGACGAAGCATTCAGTCTCTCAACCCTCCAAGGTCACCATAGGGGTTTGTCAGGAATCCGCACTCTCACACATCCTTTTCAATTTACTCATGGAACCCCCTGGAAAACGCACTGAACTCTGCAAACATTCTATATCACTTATATACGGACGACACTCAACTGTATGAAAATCTTGCAACCAGAAGACTTCATCTCCCTCAACGCTATTCCACAGAATACTCAAAGTTGGCTGACAACCACCTCATGCTTAACACCGAAAAAACAGAATTACTTCTCATCTCCCCTCCCAATCACACACCCAAGATAGACCTAAGGCTGAAGCATCTTACCTCATTTGATTGTGCTCCCCACATCATTGACTCCTCGAAATCCTTAGGAGTCACCATAGACATACACTTGAACATGCAGGCACAAATCAATATTGCCACCAAGGAAGCTAATCATCAAATGAGCATACTAAGGAAACTTAAGCCCTTCCTCCCACAGAACGACGAAAGAATGGCAGTGCACGCCCTAGTGCTACCAAGATTGTACTATGGAAGCACCAGTCTATGTGGTCTTCCCAAATACAAACTTGCCCCACTGAGGGCTTCGCTTAACGCTGCAGCCAGACTGGTCTCAGGAACTAAAATAAATAACCCCATTTCTCCAACCTTGAAAGCTTTGGACTGGCTACCCTACGAGGCAAGAATACACCTAAAGATCGCCTGCATTACTCACAAAATCCTGCATTGCAATACTCCCAGCTACTTAGCCCAAAGGCTGGAGTGATCAGGAGGATGCAGACTATTGCATAGTGCCAGTTCATTGCTACTGAAACCACAATCCTTCCACAAAAAGAGAACTGGTTGCAGAGCATTCTCAGGGATCGCTCTGAAGATCTGGAACTCCCTACTTCTAGTGGTTCGCGGAATCACTTCCTTAACTCCTTCAAAAAAGAAGTAAAACTGCTCCTAATGAACAAATTCACATCCTAAGACTTTAACTCTATGATGACTAACAGTCTCCCAAGCTACCGTTATACTACTGTCTATCTCTTTTGTACTGAATGACGAATATCGAATTTATGTATACTACCTCAACCTCATATTATGTAACAATATGTGTATTGTAACATACTCTGATTCCCTCGTGGATCATCCCTTAGTAACTTCTAGTCTCCTATGCCACCCATATACTCCTATCTACCTATTTTGTACCAAAAGACGAATACCAAATCTATGTATACTACCTCACCCTCTAATGCTCAACAACTGCATATTTTAAAGTGCTCTGATACCCCCGTGGGTCATGTTCTCGCTATATACAGCTTTATAAATCAAATAAATAAATTACATCGCGTACTATAACAACCGCGTTGTTAGTACACAATACCTTTACATTGCAAGTCATTACAATGACTTGCTATAGGAGGGGTGCTGGACTTAGGAACAGCATTATTATACTATTCATACTCCAGTCTGTGCGACAGAAGGGAAGGTACGCTGTTTCCCGGCTAGGATAGACTCTCTCATCACACAGGTGTGTAAATGATGGGGTGGCCATATATAGAGATGGGCGATTGTGGCAAAACCACCTTAAAGTGGCAGATGTCCACATCCACAGTATTAAGAGTACACTGACATCAATGAAATGCTGCAGACAGTGGATAGGGCATGTGTGGCTTTAGTAGCTGTCCTGGTCCATTAAACTCTACAAAAGGGTCCAGAGCCCCAAGATCCACAAGGGTGTTCAACAAATATCCTTTTCTTGAAGTTACAGTACGCAGTTTGTTTGGAGAGATAATGAAGCAAACAAGTCTGTTACATTGTCACAAGAGGACAGCATCTGGAGTTGGATGTATCAGATGCACCTCTTAACAGAAGACGTCAAAAAGAGACATAATAGTCTTAGTTGGGAGGACACATAATCCCATCTCAGCATCCCATCGGTCGTAAGTGACTGAGTACTTTGAGAAGCAAAGTGTATGGAAACGCAACGAATGAGGAAAAGGGAAAGATCTATGCTGGTGGCTAAGTGACCAGGCAACTATCAGTTTTGATTTTGTTATATGACGGGAGGTACTGTTTTTATGATCTGGCTTTGACTGCACTATTATGGAAAGTGGGAAGGAACCTCAGATTTTTCACGTGGCATAAAAGCACTTCCTATCAAGACATTCCACAAAATGTAAACACAAAAGAACGCAATAGATGGAACATCTCACACAGCCAGGACTGGTGTCGTAGGCTATCATGGTGATCAAATACACTAGCAACAAAAAAGAGGCAAAACCTGCAGCAGAACACATTAGACAGAAATGTTATGTTATACAGATTTGTAAAGTGCACGACAATCCACGAGGGTATCTTGCCACTGAGAAGGTGTGAGGCCAGCCAAATCGAGTTCCTAGTGGGACTACTCGAAAAGCCAGGTCATCGGCTTCTTGCGAAATTCAAAGAGTAAGGAGTAGGCTCTTACGTGTAACAGCAGGTCGGTCCGTACTTTAGGAGCGATGGACGAGAAGGCTCGACCACCGGATCTGGTTTTCCGTATGTGTGGGATGTGTACAAATAGGATTCCAGATGAGTGGATGAGTCAGGAAGGTTTGTGAAAGTTGATGCAATTGTTGAGGTACGCTGGGCCAGTGTTATGTAGTGCCTTAAACGTGTGGGTGAGGAGTTTGAATTGCTCTTGTTTGTGTATGGAAAAACAGTGGCGCTTCTTCAGGTGTAGTGTGATGTGAGTGCAGTTGAGGTGTTGAGAACGATTCTGGCCAGCAAGTTCTAAATGGTCGGAAGCTTCTGGTGAGTTTGTTGTTTTTTGTTGATCTCGGCATAGAGGGTGTGCAGCTTGCGATGATGAATGTATGATGGTTTTCTGGGTTCTTATTGGGAGCCATTTGAAAATCAACTTCCTCAGCATCTTCAAGGTATGGAAGTATGAAATGGTGAAGCATTGATTTTGGCATTCATGTTGAGTTTGCTGTCGATGATGATCCCTAGGTTCTTGGTGATGGGTGTAGGTCTTAGCTCTGTTGGCCACCACATGGAAACTCACAGTGATCACAATTTCAGTTTTGTCAGTGTTCCTCTGCAGACAGCTTTCAGTCATGCAGGTATTGAACTTGTTCCAAGATCAAGAAAATCAATTGGGTGTTGTTGTCAGTGTATGAGAGGACATTGATATGGTGAGAGTGAACGATGCTGGCTAGAGGGATCATGTGTACATTAAAGAGGGTGGGATGTTCATGAAACTCCTCAGATGAGGTCGCGGGCATTCTAGATGTATGATGCTAGGCTGATTGACTGGGACTTTCCAGTCAGTAAAGAGCAGATCCAGCGGCGTGTGTATCCTTGGATTCCGATGGTGTATAGGCATTGGATGATGTTGAGTGGGAGACCGTGCCAAACACTGCGGAAAGATCCCGAAGGTTGAGGGCCGCTGCGTCTCCTCCATCTAGAGTCATGCGGATGTCATCTGTGGTGGAAATGAGTGCAGTTCCATGTTGTGGTTGGGTCTGAAAACAGACGGAGTAGTGTTGAGGAGTTAGTGGTCATTGAGGTATTCGTCAGGGGTCTGTTGATGATTTTGTTTAAGACCTTGGCCGAGAATGGTAGCAGGGAGATAGATTTGTAGTTAACGAGTGTTGTAGGGTCATAGAGGGTATCTTCATCAATAGGAGGACAGTTGCGTGTTTGCAAGCATCTGAGAAGTTCGCGGACGAGGTGGAGGTGATCAGAATGGGTATAAGCATGGTGCTGATGGGTTGCAGTCCTCTGGAGTAGGCGTTGGAGGGTAGGGGTCCGATGGGGCGCCTGAGTGGAGGCCCTTTATGGTGGCAGAGGTTTCTTCTAGGGTGATGATGGGTCATGTGGTAAGCATTGGTTCTTTGGATAAGATCGGGAGAAATTTGGTGAAGTCTGTCGGGTTCATAGCAGTTATTTTAGTGCTGAAGATTTGAGAGAAATTGTTGCAGACGTCCTGCAAGGGGATAATCAAGTTAAATACTCTGCTGGTGAGGAGAAACCTTTCACAATGGCAAAGATTTATTTGCTTCTCTTGGTGCTGGTATTTATGCAGTCCGCCAGAGTGGTGGGTTTGGTGCTCTGGATCATTTGGTGGTAGCGTCTCATTTGAGCACACACCTGTCTACATTGTCCTGGGTCATACTCCGTTTGCGCTCCAGTTGTTTGCAGTGGCATTTCATCAGTCTGAGCCTCCATGAACCAACTAGCCTGGAGTCTAGTCTTGCTGTATTGCTGTGTTTAGGTGCAGGAGGAAATCGGTGCAGGGGGTGATCCAATTGTTGAAACAATTTTTTTAAAAATATGGTTTAATTGTTTTTTCAAGTTCCTCAAACAAACGAACCTCAGGTGCAACCGCCATCCCCATCCCAAGTGTAAGGACACTTGTCCGGCATTCATCCACGCTCTCCCCAGTGTTGCACATTGTTTTCCTGACATTGGACAGCTGGCCCTCCTCCACTTACTCTTGGCTGGTTGCTTGATTCCCCTTTCTCATGGTCCTCCAGTACTGAAGCCCCAGCCCATCCCCCCGGTTCCTGGTCCATGATATTTATCTAGACTTTCCATGTTTCCAAAATGACGGTGCCCTGCCATCCAGTTGCAGTCCATGCAGGTAACAGCAGTGGGGCAGTGGCACAGCGTGGGGGGGATTTCGAGGGACGATGCTGAGGGAAAATTAATTATTTATTTAATTTTCCCTCTGCATCATTCCTTGAATCCCCACCCCTCCTCCACCCCCCGGTCCCACCATTGTTACCTGCATGGACCGCGGCTGCTGCCATCCAATGTGTTTGTGGCTTCTTTCCAGGCCCTAATTACTATGGAAGTGAGGGGTGACAACATTGTCAATTTCCCCTTACCATACAGCTGCCTATTGTAGCTCCCCGGTTCTAATGCTCTACTATTCACCACCAAAGAGGGCTCCCTCTGTTCCGCGAATGACCAGCCATTGATGATTACTAGTTGGGTTGCCCAGTAGTGTAATCGGAGGACCAGCAGAGCGATACCTCGATCAAATACTTTCTTGGCCAATACCAAGATTGTTATTCTGCAGTCACCGCCATCCCACAGCAGTAGCCTAATCGTGGTAGCCACTTGTTTGAAAAAAACATCCGGGCTCTCAAAAAGGGAATTCTGCAGGGCATAGGTAAATTTGAGCAAATATATTATTTTGTAGAGCACTGCACATCCTAGCAGGGATAATGTTAGTCTACCTTCCTACTTCTCTCTTGAGTCATTTAGCAGCCTGCCCAGGTTGTTATCATAGGAGAACTGGCAATCTCTGGTCACGTATAAGCCCAAATATCGAAACTCCCGCTCCTCAGTGTGAACCGGACAGTACCACTTCTCTCTGGGTTTTTTCCCACCAGCGGGTAAAGGCAAGTTTTTTCCAAGTTTATACACAACCTGGTAAAGTAGCTAAAGATATCAAAGCTCTCCAGTATTCTAGTTATGGAGTCTTCTGGCTCAGCTACGTATACGAAGACATAGTCCACACAGAATGAGACGAGATCCTCCCACTCGTGTTCCCAGAGGAGTCCGTGTGCCAGGGCGTCCATGCCTCTCCGATTCGTTTTTATTTTTTTAGGTCTCGCCTGAGCCAGTACATGCGCTGTCTGAGGAGACTTTTAGTAAGTGGCTTCTGAAAATGCTACCACACGCTTTCGCGTGTGGCATAGAGCTCACGGTTACGCGTGCGGGAGCCCGCTTCCGTCATGGCTCATTAAGTGCATCGCTCGCGGGCACCCTTCCAGCCCGCGATCACGTTCACTTTGCGCGTGGGCGCATACAACTCCCAGGCTTATATTAGTCCAAAAGTGGAGGAACACTGACATCTGGTGGCCAAATTGCGCAAACACTTTGGACATTGTCAGGGTACGATGAGGCATGTCATCATATAAGCGTATGCTTAAATTCAATACACTAAAATATTATATTTAATCAGATAAGTGACAGCCCTCACCTTCACCGGTGTATAAAATTAAAAAAACTAAAATATTATATGTATTCAAATAAGTGACAGTGCAATCCAAAGTATGCACACAATTGTTTCCCTTTGGTCTCCAGCTAAGAATACTAAAGCCGACAGCTCACACTGTACCCTCTGGCTGTTTTCACAGTTTCGCTTTGAAGAGCAGACTTACTTCGAATGTAAGCGAACAGTAATCAATTGGCATTTATCACAAGAGAATCTCCCTACGGCTCTGGTAAAATGTACTTACGTCGGTTCGCATGTGTCTGTGAAGTTTTATATAGCATTGGCTTATCTGTACGACAGCATGAAACCTTAGGTATTTTCTTCTACTGACAGATTGGGAATTACGTCACCTCTCACATGCGAAAAGCCTTGGTAGGGGGCTGAAAGTACTCCCAAGCGCAATATGCTGGTGGGTTGAGCCAAAGCACAAGCAGCACTGGCTGCACGAGAACCGTTTATCACGGAAAATATTTCACATTACTGCAAAGCAATACAACAGAAGTAACAACGAACAGAAGATACATTTTAAACACTCCCTATTACACACACTTCTTAGAAACACATTCTATTCTGAGGTGTACGCAACCATGTCTTTGTGAGGTTTTTTGTACGGTTT
The DNA here is from genome assembly GCF_964263255.1 of Lissotriton vulgaris. Lineage (NCBI taxonomy): Eukaryota > Metazoa > Chordata > Amphibia > Caudata > Salamandridae > Lissotriton > Lissotriton vulgaris. The sequence continues at coordinate 1,864,214,928 of NC_141693.1, read as the reverse complement.
TCAAAACACAAAGAGTAGGTTAATATTTGTTTACTTTTAGATGTCAAATAATGCCAGTGGAAAATGCTTTTTTGTGACATGCAGGGCTTTACTCTGAATTAGGTCACCTCCCCCTTTCCTGGCTACAGTCAGAATGGGTAAGAGGAGCACCTCTTGTTTACAATGATTTGGCAAAAACAGCAATATTATACTCTGTATAAAAAAAGTGTCACCATGTCTGAGAGCTTTTTTTCTCCCATTTGAGTCTGCAATTGTTTCCCTCTTGAAAAAAACCCTTCACATTTAAGGAATACAAATGGTTGCAAGGTCATGCAGTTCTCTAACGAGGCGAGTCATGCAAGGGGCACATGTTGTTCATGAGGTCTCACTAATTGGTGCATAGAATACAATTATGCATAGATTATGTATAGGTATGCACCGACTAGTCAGTAAGAGATTCGCTTCCATTGAGCCTAATCAATGTTAAGGTTGAATCGATACCTCTGCTCTGCGCTCAGCTCCAAAAGCTTTTCGGGCAGTAACCTCTCTGGCCTACAACATAACCAAAAATTGCAAAAAGGGTGCAGTTTACACCAAAAAACATGCATTCAAATCACTCATCGTGACGGTCATTAGAGCACACACCAGGACTCCTCTGTGTGTGCAAATGCACAGCTTGTGATAATGCATATTTCTAATTACTAGATGGAAATTGTAAACTGATTACTTTACATACAAAGTTTTAGGTATGATGTGCACATCGGTGAAGAAATAGAAAAACAACCTCAAAGTTCGTCAGGAGGTTGACATCTCGTTGCGGTGACAATAGAACCTAATTATGTAGAGTACATGATCTTAGGATGGGGGAATGTTTCGACCTATGACACGCCAATTGGGTAATATGCCTCTACTCACTGGATGATGAAATCATCAATAACTAAATGATGTTTATTTAGACCATTAAACAACGCACATATTGATAAAATGTAAATAATACGTATGGTAGCCAACCCTCTTAACTACACACATGCATAAACCAGTCACCCCATTTTAAAATGGCTTTCCAAATATGCAGTTGAAGTGCATTACAATGACTCTGCTAATTCACAGACAAATGAAGCCTCCACTACAGAGACAATGTGTGGCAATTCCATAAGATCACTATGAGCGTGTCTATTCGGGAGAGAAACACCTATAGGCTAGGAGGGACCCTATATCTTTATAGTAACAAGCATTGGCATAGCCAATAGGTCTCGCCTTTGGGACCTTATAAGTGTATAGACATGCAACAGTTGATGTTGTTGCACCAAGGATATTGTGCTGCATAATTGAATACTTATAAGGTCCCAAAAGCGAGACCTATTGTCTATGCCAATGCTTGTTTGCTATTGCGAAGAGGAGTGGGCCCAAGGGGCAGCCCTGTCTCATTCCCTTACCCTGGGCAAACTCAGCTGATAGTGTGCTGTTCACTCTGACACGGGTTGTAGGGCGGGTGTACAAAAGACGAATACAAGCCTGAAAGGATGGGCAGAAGCCTATTCTTTCCAGTAAGGCCATTGTCAAGTATCAAATACCTTGGCAGCATGAACTTTGGACTGCATAGTCTACTTCCGATTTGCCTCTCTCACTGGAGACTCCTGGAGGGCTTTTGCTGAGGAACTGCCAGCAGGACTCACAGCCTAGTCGCTCCTGTAGCCACCGAGGATGGTGTCTCTGTCTAGGTGTTTTCACTGTCAGAATTCAGGTTCCGTGCCTTTCTCTCCTGGTCTTCGGGTGACCATTCTTCGACTGTGACCTTCCTGAGTCTTGTGCATGTTGAGGAGCTGCTGTCAACGCATCTCTCCCATTCGGACTACCATTTCACAGGAACTCCGCCAAGGCCCCTTGCCCCTGGATTTCCACGTGACCGTGTGGGCTGTGAGGGCCTTTGCGTAGGCCGCGCTTAGGGGTCACTGCAGAGCCCCCAGCAGGGCTACGGCCTGGTCTTGTGTAATCCCAAAGGGTGGATCTTTCAATGGCCGGGTGTGCTCTACTTCAGTATGCTGCAAATTGACGGAGGCACACAGACGGTTCCTGGGTGACTCGCTCATGCAACTTCGGTTGTCTGTAGTGTGGATACACTCTGGTGTTACGAGGCTCCTAAGTGGTAATGATAAAATGGTGATTGTTCTTCAATTATGTAACAGGCGGCGATCTGTTGGCTTGGGTGATCTTGTGGAGCTAGGAGGACTGGAGGGCTTGGCAGCTTGCTTTTATCTTGCTGAGGTTGTCCTTCACCCGTGGCCAGGCCCGGACTGGCCATTGAGGGCACCGGGCAATTCCCCGGTGGGCCGCATGGTTGGGGGCCGGTTTTGGGCCCCTGGGGCCGTTTTTGTTACAGGGCCGTTATGTTGCAAAAACGGCCCTGTAACAAAAACGGCCGAAAACCGGCCCTGTCACAGAGCGCGGTCGCACCTTTCCCCCCTCCCCTCTCCTCCCGGAGGGGGGAGGGGGGCCGGCCGAGCACTTTGCCAGGGCCGGTTCTGGTTCCCAGTCCGGCCCTGCCCGTGGCATCTGTGGTGGGATGCAGGGGTGCCGTCTGACTTAGACTGCCAATGCTTGGGACTGAACAGTCAAGTGGGGAAGCGTTGAAGAGATACTTGCTTTGCGCTGGCTGTGTCTTACTTTTGGCTCTTCTCCGTGGGCTGTTTTCCAGGATGTCAGTCCAGAAGGTGTCTGTCTGGTGTCTCGGGGTGGGCTCATACTGTGGTGGTACGAGTCCTCTGCCCTGTCACTCTGCTCCTTTTCTCCTGCACACCTGTGATGGTTGTCTGCCCCGTGGCACTGTGCCGCTGTTCCTTCTCCCGTAATGGAGTGGCGTCATGCCACATTCTTCTCCTCCATTCTACTAGGATCTCACTTGAAGGTGGCATCCGGCCACATGTCTCAGGTTGATGTCACATGGACACCTCGCTGGTCGCGTCGTCGTCCAGATGGTCACACCTTTCCTGTGGACCTGTCTCAGGTCGCCTCCTTCTCTTCGAGGAGGTCTTGCTCTCCTGTCCTGTCAGTAGAACTTACACTTCCTCTTGGGAACTTTCATTGGCACCATCCTTTGTTCGGGTATACCTCAGTGGTTCTCCTTGATGCCTTCCGCATGCCTCCTTCTTTTCGAGGAAGTCTTGCTCTCCTGTCCTGCCCATGCAGCCAAGCGTCTGGGTGCATTTGTCGCGCACCTCGACGTGGCGCTCTTCTGCCCTTATCGGGGTAACCGTGATTCTGGTGGTCTGTCCAACCACATCTTCGACCTCTTTCTAGTTGCCTCTGTTTGGCGTGCTTCTAACTGTGCCTTTCTTTTTCTCTACTGGATGCGCTTACTGCACATTCTGTTCAGTCTTCCGTTCCTGAAACTGTAGTAGCTGTTCCTGTGCTGCTGCGCACTTGCTTGGTGCTGGGCTCTCCTTTCCGACATCTACATCAGCTTCTTCTTTCTCAGTCTCGGCATGGCCTGGCAGTCTTGGCTGTTTGATGACAACGTACCATCTCTCTCCTCCAGATTCTTTGCATTGCTTGCATGATTCCATTTCAGAGCTCCTTCACTGTGATTTTCTTAATCGCAGCACTCTTCTTGTCATCTGGTGGGGAGGTGGGTGACTCACCACTGACACTGGTCACAGGCTGTGACAGACAGTCTGCTTTGCTTGCAGGTATGTGCTTTTGGCCAGTCCTTCACCTTCCGTGAGTGTGGTACTGCGCAACGGCCACTAGATGGTAGTGTTGCTTCTCCCTCACCAATTCATACCTGCCAGTGCCCTTGATTCCTCGCACACGTGGCGCAGGCCCTCCAAGCACGGTAGGTGCTGAGCCTATTTTCAACCTGTTTTGACTCCTTTCAGTAAAAGACACAGGTGAAATCGTTCCAGTAGTGCTCATTGGGCCGCAACAGATGTACTCACGCTACGGGGCACACTTTACTGCTTCTTCGCAGTCGCGGTCGCTCCTGCCGCTGTCTTGCAGTCCCGTGGCCCCATCGATGCTCGGGCCTCTCAGTACGCTCTCTCCTTTATGTGGCTGCCGGCCCCACGCGCATTAGCCCTGACGGCGGGGCATTATGATCACCGTCTGCTACTCACCATACACGCCGTGGATGCTCTCTCTTCGGGCAGCCACACCTACACCCACTGCTGCTTGGGAGGGAGGAAAGGGGGGCAAGCAACACTGACACCCATTTTTGTGTGTAAACGGCCGCTTTATTGAAACAGGTGCACATCACACTTTATTAAACTGGCAATTTTGCCTTACAAAACTAACACCTCTCTAAACATTGATTTACCTCACCACCTTTACATTTCCTCCCCCACCCCTACGATCCCCGCATGATAAAAACCCGCCACCCTGCAACATCCAAACATAAATTGCAATACATTAAATCTTTCACCATCTTCCCACCTACCACTAACGGTTACCCCTTCTAAGACCTACAAACCTATTTGCCTTCCTGCAACTGTAACAAACGCCCTCTAATGTAACCCTTAACATTTCCCCGCTCCCGCTCACCAATTCCCCCAACTTCCGATAACTGCCAAACTCCAGCCAACCTTGGCCAACTTTAACAACAACTCCACCAGCACCTGTTCCAAGCGACAACATACACATTTCCCCCCCTGTGCACCTGTCTCAAAACGGCCCTAATAAAAAAACCCTTTTGGAAAAAACCAACACCAAAAAACCTGAGCCTTCAAAAACTGACACCTGTCCTGCGCTCCCAGCCACCGGGTTACCAAACCTAAAATGGTGGCTGGGACAGCGCGAAGTCCCCAGATAATTAGCTTCCTTGGGCTATTTATTTAAATTTGGGCTGCCTTTGGGCTATTCCCAAGGTAGCCCAAAGCAGCAAAATGGCTGCCTATGCTCGTCCCCCTCCCCCTCCCAAATCTGCCCGGGGGGCAGACCTTGCGTTGCTCGGCTGCCCCCCAAAGCCCCCTTGGGAAGGGAGGAAAGGGGGGCAAGCAACACTGACACCCATTTTTGTGTGTAAACGGCCGCTTTATTGAAACAGGTGCACATCACACTTTATTAAACTGGCAATTTTGCCTTACAAAACTAACACCTCTCTAAACATTGATTTACCTCACCACCTTTACATTTCCTCCCCCACCCCTACGATCCCCGCATGATAAAAACCTGCCACCCTGCAACATCCAAACATAAATTGCAATACATTAAATCTTTCACCATCTTCCCACCTACCACTAACGGTTACCCTCCTAAGACCTACAAACCTATTTGCCTTCCTGCAACTGTAACAAACGCCCTCTAATGTAACCCTTAACATTTCCCCGCTCCCGCTCACCAATTCCCCCAACTTCCGATAACTGCCAAACTCCAGCCAACCTTGGCCAACTTTAACAACAACTCCACCAGCACCTGTTCCAAGCAACAACATACAAATTTCCCCCCCTGTGCACCTGTCTCAAAACGGCCCTAATAAAAAAACCCTTTTGGAAAAAACCAACACCAAAAAACCTGAGCCTTCAAAAACTGACACCTGTCCTGCGCTCCCAGCCACCGGGTTACCAAACCTAAAATGGTGGCTGGGACAGCGCGAAGTCCCCAGATAATTAGCTTCCTTGGGCTATTTATTTAAATTTGGGCTGCCTTTGGGCTATTCCCAAGGTAGCCCAAAGCAGTAAAATGGCTGCCTATGCTCGTCCCCCTCCCCCTCCCAAATCTGCCCGGGGGGCAGACCTTGCGTTGCTCGGCTGCCCCCCAAAGCCCCCTTGGGAAGGGAGGAAAGGGGGGCAAGCAACACTGACACCCATTTTTGTGTGTAAACTGCCACTTTATTGAAACAGGTGCACATCACACTTCATTAAACTGGCAATTTTGCCTTACAAAACTAACACCTCTCTAAACATCGAATTACCTCACCACCTTTACATTTCCTCCCCACCCCTACGATCCCCGCATGATAAAAACCCACCACCCTGCAACATCCAAACATAAATTGTAATACATTAAATCTTTCACCATCTTTCCACCTACCACTAACTGTTACCCTCCTAAGACCTACAAACCTATTTGCCTTCTTGCGACTGTAACAAACGCCCTCTAATGTAACCCTTAACATTTCCCCGCTCCCACTCACCAATTCCCCCAACTTCCGAAAACCCCCAAACTCCAGCCAACATTGGCCAACTTTAAAAACAACTCCGCCACCCAGGAAAAGGCGGATGATGGGTGATTACACCGCCTCCACCTTTTCCTGCCTCCCCCCACCCTTCCCCACCGGTGCCAGACACTGCCCCGCCTGCGCCAACCCCCACCTACTCCCGACGCACTCCCAACAAACCCGACAACACCTCTCTCAACTCCAAAAGGTAAAGGTCCATTCCTAAACGCGAGAGCTGCACCCCGTCACCTCTAAACAATTCCGGCGCGTCGTACTTCAACTCCCGGTGCCAAACCCTTGCAAATCCCAAATGCCTGTAGAACCGCACCATTTCCACATTGATTTTGCGCCTGGCCTTGTCCACCTCCTGGGGCTTCAACGCCCCTCTCCACACCCGCCGCAGAACAAACTCGGTCCACACGACCGTACAACCTGCCCATTTCCTCCGTAACTCCTCCAAATCCTTCTTCATGGCCCGCATGAGAACCAAACCCGTTTCCTGGACCATGTAATTCTCTCCCACGTGAAGTACCAGCACATCCAGGCACCTGCCCCCCACCACCATCCCGTTCAAAATCCCCACCAGCTCCCTCCAAAGCATACCCCCCCCCTCCCTCCCGGACCAACACACTTTAAAAACCTCGGGATTAAAACCTAAATTCTCCCCAAAGTAGCTATCCTGCAACTGAAGTTGTGCTCTCCTGACAAACGAGTGACCCACTATCAATATAGCCATGTCGTGTGTGAGAGGGCCAGCCACCGAACCTGGAATGAGAAAACAGAGTCAAACATGGGCCACCACAAAACCGCTTCAGCATTGTTCCTCGCCGAGCATATAGCGTTTGTAGCAATCGGACGCCCAACGCCCCAAATGCATGATGTCCTCCCTCCCCCACCCTCGCCTATGTGCCTCAGACGCTGAGCCAATGTGGAACGAGTGCGTCCCGAACTTCTTGCCATCTACCCCCAACCGCCCCAGTGCTTTCCGGAGTACCGCCAACAATTGGGACCCCTTCGCCCCCACCCCACACGCATGCCGAAAAACCAAACCGTTCCCCTCGCTCATTGCCCTCCAGCGCCACCCCCAGCGGAAAGGGCACACCCCCTCCCCATCACTGCCACCCAAATGGACCCACCTCCCCACGCTCCTCTGATCCATTTTCGATTTCCGCAGCCACATCCGCACCTCCCCTGCCCAGAATTGTACCTCCGACCACAACAAACCACCGCCCCCCCCGGCCGGCCAGCAACTCTGACATCCGAAAGGCTCCCGCAAACATCCAAATCATCGGCGTGGCAAAAAGACAGGCCTCCCTCTCGTCCGGGCAAACATCCGCCAGCACACCCACAACCCTCCCCAGCAACACCCTCGATACCGGGAGCCGCCCCTGCCCCGCGCCCCCACACTCGCGGGCCCACCCCTCCAACATCCTGGCCCCAAGCTCTCCTGCCGACGGCGCGAAACCCCACAACAATTTCCCCATGAATGCCACGCCTGCCAATTTTACCGACATAGTGACCCACGTGAGGCCCTTGTCTATCAAAGACAGAATGAATTGGACCACGTCCTCAGTTCACTCCCGTCCTGGGGCCCGCCAACGCGCCCCGGACGCCACAAACTCCCCCCATGCAGACACATACGTGGAGCGCGTTGATTCCGCCAAAGACCCTAGAACCAGCTGCAACATCCAGTGTTACCGACTTCCCACATCTTACGGGGCATGGCCGTTGGTTCTGGGTCCGCCTCCTTGGCTAACCCACGGAATCTCTCCCACTGCGAACGAGATAAAGCATCCGCAATGTCATTATTGATCCCCGGGACGTGCACCGCGCGGAAGGCAATATCATGCCGCAGGCAACCCAGCACAAACACCTGCAACAGTTTCCACACCTGCTCATCGCTTGCTGACTGGCGGTTCACCACCTGCACCACCGCCATGTTGTCCACGTGAAAAGTCACCCTCCTGTGAGCCAGCACCGCCCCCACAACTCAATTGCCAACACCAGGGGGAACAGCTACAAGAACGCGATGCTCCTGCCGCCCTCCGCCCACTCCAACGGCCACTTCTAGGCGCACCACCGCCAGTACAGACCAAAACTGTCGCTGCCCGCCGCATCCGAAAAGATCTGCATCTCCCAAACCATGTCGTCCCCTCTCTGCATCGGGATGCAGTTGAAGTGCTCCAGACAAAAACTGCCACATCCGCAAGTCCTCGCGCACGCCTGCGGACAAGCGCACATGGTGCGGAGGCCTTTTCCCCGCCAAAGCTCTTCCCAATCTCCTGCAGAAAGTTCGCCCCACCCGCACCACTTTGCAAGCAAAATTCAAGTGCCCCAAAAGCACCTGAATCTCCAAAACCGCCACCTGTGCTTTGCCACCATGGCCGCCAGCAAGCCCAACATCTGTCGCTTTTTGTCCGCTGGTAGACGTGCCTCTATGGCCCCCGAATCCAGCTCAATCCCCAGGAAAGACAGCACCGTGCCTGGTCCCTCTGTCTTCTCCGGTGCCAACGGGACACCCAAATAGTCTATCAACTCCTGAAACCTGTCCAGTGCCACCTAGCAGTCCATGGAGCCCGGTGCCCCGACCAGAAAAAAAGTCATCCAGGTAGTGAGTAACCCCCTGGTGACCCGTCCGTTCCGTGAAAAATCACTGGAGGAACGTACTAAAGCACTCAAAAAGTGCGCAAGACATCGAGCAGCCCATCGGCAATGCCTTGTCCACATACCAGCGGCCGCGAAACTGGACACCCAGTAGGCCCCAGTCGTCTGGGTTGAACGGGCAAGAGCCGGAAAGCCGATTTGATGTCACACTTGGCCATCTGTTCCGTGGCCCCCTCCGCCACCACCAATGCCATGGCCGCGTCGACCGACGAGTATGACACCGTCGCCTCCGGCTCATCGATGTAATCGGTGACTGAACCCCTAGCCGGCCACGACAAATGCTGAATGAGCCGAAACTGTCCTGCCTCCTTCTTCGGCATCACTCCGATAGGGGACACAATCAAGTCCTCCAAAGGCCAATTGTCTAAAGGCCCCGCCATCCGACCCGCACTGACTTCCTTGTCCAACTTCTCTTGCACCACCTCCGGGTGCTCCCTGGCGGATCTCAAGTTGCCCGCCCACCGCCTATTCCATGGCCCATCATAGCCCAGCCGAAACCCGTCTCAAAACCCGACCCGCAAACGCTCGGCGCCCCCCCCCCGCCCGGGTAGTCCTGTAGGGGCGCACACAGCCGATCCATCTTAATTGGAGTACGAGCCCTTGGGCCCAGACCCCTTTCCACCTCTAGAGCTGCCCGGCTGCTGCCCTGCACCTGAACGTGCTCCCCCAGTTTGGCCATGCTTGGACCCCTGGGGCGGTCCCGCCGGACCCCTGCACTGCAGAACCGGATGTCCGTACTTCCCGCAGCCCGAACACTCATGTTTAAAATGACAGTGTTCCTTAGTGCAGGCCTCCTTGTTAAAGTCCCAGCACGGGCCCACAACTCCCGCCTGTGACTTAGCCCCTGCCCCCACCCCTCCCCGGGTGGGTCGGTTCTGAAAGGGCTGATAAATTATGGGTATCCCGCTGGCCGTAAAAATAGTCTTCCCCGACTCAGCCAAGCCCATAGTGTGCTGCCAAAGGTCGCAATCCAGCTCGCCCCACTTGGTCTCCGGGTCCCAAGCCATCCAAGCCCGGAACTCCTCATCATACTGGGCCTAAGCATAACCGCCTCCCGTGATTTGGGCCTTCCGAATCACGTCCATGTACTTGAACAAGGACACCGAACGCTCCGGGAATTTTTCACAATACATGCTTGTGAAAATTAAAAATGCCGCCGTCCAATTCTCGATTGTGAGGGGCACTTTAGGCCGCTTCTGGAGCTCATACTCCTCCTCCTTAGACCCCTCCTTTGCCCGTACCTCCAGATGCAGCAATTTGAGCAACTCTACGTACTCGCCCTTCCAGATCCACTCCTTAGTCGCCAGCATCAGATGAGCCCTCAAAGGTTTCGTAACACCCATGTATGGAAGCCTCTTAATTTTCAATTCCTTACTGTCCGGCTTCACCGCCCCGTCAGCAGCTGCCGTCCCGCTCCCCCCTCAGCACCACTTGGCCCTGCCCCAGTTCCAGACGCTGCGCTACCCGCCGGCGCGCTGCTCCCAGGCACTTTCCGCACATCCACCGGGTCAGGGGCCATACCTTTATCTACCACGCACCTGCCCTTCCTCAAGCAACCCCCCTAATCCCCCCCGTCCCCCCCCCAACCCCTACCGTCACCATATGCGCCCCGCGATTACCTGGGGTCAATGACGACGCCTGTCGCTCCTCCGTTCTCTGATTCACTGAGTTGGCCGCTGCTGCTGAAGATGTCCGGGCCGCCCACCAGCGTTGGCCCCGTGACACCTGGAAAACACCAACATCATTAGCGGACCCCCCTCCGCCCTCTCTCACTTCGCCTTCCTCCAGACTCTCATCATCCCTGATCAACTGAACCCCCTCCTGTACAGAAACCCTCCTGGCCGGCGCAGCCGATTGCACCCTGTTATGCACGCTCCACCGATCCCGTGCCCTGTCCACATCAATAAAAACTTGAGACGCGCTGCTCCTCTTCCTGCTTTGTTCCCCAAGCCGCTGCGGCCATGTGGGTGATGGGGTCAGCGAGCCCGTGCCGGGCCTTCTTGTGCTAACCACACCGTGATCCCTCGCTGACACTGGGCCCGCCGTGGGAGGCATGACCCTCCCTTCTCCTTGGCGCTGGTTGGTCACCCCAAACCCTGCCAAGTCCGGAGCCCCTCGCTGGTCCACCTCCTGGAAAAGAAAAGGCAGGTCCGGTGTGCTGGGTCCCTCAGCGCCAAACCCTGCGTCATCCTCACGCAAACCCTCCCCACGCACACCCTTCCCCTCAACCCCCTGCTCCCGACCTCCCCCGTCACTCCCACTCTCTTCCTCCCCACTCCACATCAAATCTCCCTCACCCACCCCCCTGTCCTCCACCAACTCCTCCCCCAGTCTGTCCCCCCGCCCGGAAGGCCCTGCTTCCTCCTCCACCAAGCCCCCCCCTACCTCCCCAAAACCCGGTGCCCCCCCTCCCACCTCCATGCCACCCCCTCCCACCTCTACCTCACTCTCCACAGAGCCCAACAGCAACGGGGACATATGACCCTCCCCCAACTGTGTCTCCTCCACCTGCACTATCCCATCCCCCACCCCCACCCCCTCCTCAACCTGCCCCTCCCCAGGCTTCCCCATCTGCTCCCCCAACCCACCCATCCACCTGTGCCCCCCCAATATACCCCCTGCCTCGCCTTCCCCACCCCCTGACCCCCAGCCGCCCTCTGACCCCCACCGCCACCTTCGCTCTGCCGGGAGGGGAGGGGCTCTCCCTCCTCCACCTCCTACTGCCTGCTCCATCTTCCCCTGTAACACCCCCCTTGATCACCCCCCCCCGGGAACCCAAATCACCCCCCCCGGCCGGCCCTCCACTGCCTGGGCGGCCGGCCTTCAGGGACACGCTCGCGTGTATGGGTAACTCAGGCGCCCCCTCGCCCCTCCCACCTGACAACCCGCTCGGTCCCCTGATCACATCAGAGGAGGCCCGAGCTGTGCGCAGCTGTGTCCCGCGACCCGCCCGGCTCCCCCGCTCAGCCCCGCCTTTCGTAGCCGGGCGGGCCTCATTCTGCCGCAAATCCGAGCGCAGCTGGGAGCCGCCGGCAGCGCTCCCATCCTGCTCCACTACTGCCTGCATATTCTGATCCCCAGACCCCCCCGCCACAAGAGCCCGGTGAGTCACCGGCGGGGGGCCATCGGCAGCGCCCCCCTCCCCCCGCCGGCCACCCCGGCCGCCCGCACTTGATTTTTGCCCCGACAGCAGGGCCGCGCCCCCCCCTCACCGCAGGGCCCTGACCCCTTACCTGGCTGCACGCCGCATTACGAGGCGGCGACCAGGCCAATACTGCCGCTGCGACCCCTGCGGACGCGCGCCTCACTGGGCGCGCCTGGGTTCCCATCAAGAGGTCCATCCGCCCGCCTCGCTCAGCAGGCGGATGGCCTCAAGCACACGAAAATCCTCCCGGGCCATAACAGAAACCTCGCACTACACCACAGCCACGACACAAAAACTGACACCTGTCCTGTGCTCCCAGCCACCGGGTTACCAAACCTAAAATGGTGGCTGGGACAGCGCGAAGTCCCCAGATAATTCTTTGGGCTATTTATTTCAATTTGGGCTGCCTTTGGGCCTATTCCCAAGGCAGCCCAAAGCAGCAAAATGGCTGCCTATGCTCACCCTCCTCCCCCTCCCAAATCTGCCCGGGGGGCAGACCTCGCGTTGCTCGGCTGCCCCCCAAAACTCCCCTTCCGGGTACATACGTATGCGTCCCTATGCCACAGGAGAACTCCGTCTTCACCCCCGTGAGTTATTATCGTGAGTTATTATCTCTATTGCATATAAGGAGCAGGGCCCTTCCGCTTGCTTCTTGCTTTTGGTCGCCCACTAGGTGGTCACCGCAGTCTCTTTCACTCGCTGCGCTGAGGGGGGGCGGGCTTGAGCTGGCACCGGGGACTGCTGTCTCTGCTCCGGGCACCGCTTTTCTTCCTTGTGGAGGAGTGGTTAGCTACTCCACTCCCGGTCCTCCCGCATTAGGCTCACCTTCTGCCACGGGGTGGGCTCCCACGGACCTCGACTAGAGGTCACTCTTCTTCGTGCTACGGCCGGCACGACACCTTCACTTCTACGGGCTCACCTCCTGCTCGGCGTGTCGTCATGACCGATACAGGTGGGTTCTGCACTGCTTGCTCTCAGTTCAGGCCTCAGTAGGCAGGTGGCGGGTATGCCACCCGCTCCGGGACTCGCAGCGTTATCCCTTACTCCCGTGGTGTGTCACCATGCTATAACAGGCGAGCCAGGTGCAGGGTGGGCTCCCGATCACCATCTTCTTTCCTCTGGGTCCTTCTCATGCCCGCAGGCTACTGGGCGCGTCCGGCGCCGGCTCACAGAGGGGTGCCCTAAACATGCCCTCAACATGGGCAGCACCTCCCCTCAGGCCGATCAGCTGGACTTCTGCACGCACAGATACATCCCACCCTCATCGCCAGTGTAATGTTGGGCCACAGGCCCACATGGTGAGGATTAACTGATACGGACACAAAGTAATATGGTGCAGTACCTGGCCCAGGGCACGTGCTCCCAGCTCCTTTTATTGACAGGGTCAACTGACTGGTGACGCCTGTGGTGGGTGACTGTGAAGTGTTTGTTACATTACGGGCAGAACACTAGAACATGTCTAGCCAGACACTCCATCCCCCCCCACCTTTAATGAAAGAAAGGAACAAAGTCCAACCAGGATGAAAACGAACGAACAACTAATAGCACTAATTGAGTTTCTTTAGGTCGTCAGCCAGGCAGCACTGGAACTTTTGACCGACTGGTGATGACTGTGGTGGGTGGGTGTGAAGTGTGTGTTACTATTACATCGTGTTCCATTACAACGCAGTTGTTACAATGATCGTGTTGTTAGAATGCAATACCTTTACAACGCAAGTCATTAGATCAACTTGTTCTAGATGGAGCTCCAACCTTTGGAATAGTATAATTTACTATTCCAACTCCAGCCTGCGCAACAGTGTGGAAGGTATTGGAACAGTAAGTTATACTATTCCTTAGTTTGGAGTGCCATCTAGGGCAAGTCGATCTAATGATTTGCGATGTAAAGGTATCGCATTCTACCAACGCGGTCGCTGTAACGACCGTGTTGTAAAGGTAACGCAATGTACCAACCACGTTGTGAAGGGTGTTTCCCTTCTGCAGCGGGGCCATGGTCTTAATTTTCTGTTACAGTGCTACTTTTGTGACACAGAATGCTGCCAAGATTCTGTCCATGTGGGCCTCTGGTGGCGTTCCACCACCCAGCTGTGCACCCTCCCTCTCTTTCAGGTTTTGTGCGCCAACTCCCTACCCCATCCTATTCTGTTTGGGGCACACCATATCCTCAATGGAGGTGCGGGCCTCCTTCACGAAGCAGTCCCCAAGGTGGGCCCCTATAGCAGATTATCAGTAGTTCTGGCTTGTCGCAGCAGGGGGGGGGGTGGATTATATCCGTATCGTCAATGACGTGGCCAATGTGTGAGTGTGCAAGTTGTGGGCGAAATACAGGGCTGCTGCCCACACAAGCACCAGAGGGAGGCAGGCTAACTGGATGTGGACAGTCCGCAAGCTGACTCCAGTCTAGGCCTAAATCTCCACTCGCCTCACGTGTGCGCACCCCCGCTTCCCTCTGGCTTGGCTCTATCCTATGGTACCCCAAGCCTCCTGCTGCTGCTTGGGGCCCTGTGTTTCCTCGGAAGCCCAGCTCTGGTCAAAAGGCCAAAGAAGAGAAATAGGGCCCTCCTGGCCCACCTTTGTCCTAGTCGGCCCCAGGGCCAGCTCGCCACTCTGGGTCTTGCCATCGCACGTCGGCCGATCCTTACTGGTATATCGGTATTGACCCCTCTCTTGCCCTGGGGAGCAGTTTGCAGGACACAGTGCCTGGCTCTTGTTGCCTCAGTGCTGGGGCCTCGACTTTCTGTCCAAGGGCCCTTCTTACCTACTGCGCCGCCTCGGCGATCTGCAGACCACTGCACAACCTGCCTGGTGCAGCACACCAGGCAACCGCACTCCTCGATCACGGGGAGGGGGAGAAAAGGTAGAAACCCAGTTGACCCGGTTCAATCGCTTCTCAGGGGTTCTTTCGATGCCTCGCCAAGAGTACTGGTGTCAGGATTACTTAGGCTGCGGGCCTGTAGGTCCGGAGCTCAGCAATGAGTGATTGCCGCCATTGCTATTGCCAAAACCACAGGTGATGGACAGAATGCAGAACAATGTCATACATTCACCCCAGTACAGAGATCTGGCCTAAATCCATCGTTTTTGCCAATGCTATTCCCATCAACGCCCCCTGAATTGTTGGAATTCTTGATAGCTTTGGGTTGGTGGTTTCTGTGTTCAGTGGGTGTTTAGAGCAGTGTTCCGGGCCTTGTCAGTGATACTGTACCAGTTTTGGCGGGTTGGTCTGGTGGTGGTGCATGAGCATTGGACTGGTATGTGGCTGTTGAACTTGATGAGGGCATGGTCTGTCTGGGAGACTGGTGTTGGCTTGTGGACTCGGATGCTGTGTGCACATACCAAACACAAGAAAGGCATACCTAACCTAGGGCTTCCATGCAGGGCTTTGAGTGGAATGAAAAAACTGGGGGGGTCTCTCAAAGGGGTGTGGCCAATGTAATTAAGGGCGTGGCTTAAAAACATGTACGCTAGAAATCTGGGCTTAGCATAGTGTGCGGCCCGACTTGTATTTTACTGTTTCTGTCATTGCATTCAGATATATGATACAAGTAACATCATACCTACAACAAGTCAGGACTATTGGCTTTGTCAATGGTTGTTAGTTGCATAAGATAAATAAAAAGCAACTATGACTTGTATATAATAATGAAAAAGCTTCCACTTAAAGCCCTGGTGACACCACAACGATGTTGCTGCTCCTGAGTTTCAAAAAGAGAAGGGAACTCCAGAGAGAAAATTACCCTCTTTAAAGGATTTCACTTCCTTTACAACGCCTACCTGGCAGGACGTCATGCTGTAACTTTTCCACTAGTGAGAACTTAGCAGTGGAGCAGCTCAAATCAATGTGCCTGCTGTTACTGCAGTCTGGAAAAAAACGGACCGCCTGTGCCAGGGCACAAAATAGAGGCTGATAGAGACCCATTTTGAGGCCTCCTTTAAAAAACTGCAGGTGCTTAGCACTGGTGAGACCCGGCCCACTTACAGCCCTGCTTCCATGTCATTAATATAAAAAAGATTCACAAATATCTCTCGAAGCACAGCCTAACTTAATAGATTTCTCATGACCTATGCATTAAGCGGCCATTTTGCATAAATCCAAGAGCTGAGCTATGAAATTGAAGCCCTCATTACAAGATACATTTAATGCCAGTGGGGCTGGTATCAGCAGTTATGATGTTAAAGTGATGCGTTTTTTTGTTGCTTTCATACAAAAGATGGTCCTAATTTTGGTGTTCTAGGCCCTTCGGACAGTGCTTATTTGAGCCAGTGGTTTCCAGTGCTCAGCCCAGGCACTTAATCATCAACATCAGTGTGCTTTTCATGAGCAACAGTTAAAGGCACATTAATTTATTATAGACACAGGGAGATTGAGCGATTTGCCCAGAATCACAGGATATTGAGCCAACACTGAGTCTCGAACCTGGTTCCCCAACTCAGAAGTCGGCAGCTCTGGCCATTACACCACACCCTATCCCCACTTTCATGGTTAGTAGGAAATGGGCTGGTGCAAGCTGCCTCCTGACGAGAGCCCCATTACTTCTTTTATTTTTTTTACAAATTATCCACTACCTCCGGCGAAAGAGCAGACTTGATTACAACTACCATCTTAAGACAGTAAACCTGGGGCACTGTACCTTGGGGCACTGTACCCAGGAACCATCTGAGCATTACATGATAATAGTATGTTTTGGCCAATGAGGAATCCACAAAGTATGTGGGAAAAACGAGAAATTATCAGGGGAATCAGACCCTGAATTGCTGATTCCCCCAGTAATTACTAATTTCTTAGTGGACCGACAGGGTCCAACCGGTAATGGGCCAGTTTCCTTACCTCTGGAGCTATGGATAGCCCAAGTATTGATAACTCCGTGGGTAGGAAAAATAAAGCCTATTTGCGAGCCAGTGATAACAAAGCCCTTAGCTGGGGCCATTTCTACCTACTTCATCACTGTCTTTGAGATGCTAAATACACAGAATGAAACTTATTGGACAGATTTGACCACGAGCATCCATTAATAACACATGGATTAGGCGGCAGATCCTTCTCCTACCTCGTGGCCAAGACGTGGAACACCCTCCCCACACAGCTGCGACAGACCCAGGAGCTGCTGACCTTCAGGAGACTCCTCAAGACCTGGCTGTTCGAGCAGTAGCCGCACCCCCACCCCCTTAATGCCTTGAGACCCTCACGGGTGATCAGCGGGCTCTACAAATATTTGATTGATTGATTGAGTGATTGTGCTGAGTTTTTATTGCGTGAGCGCAGTTTTATGGAATTCCTGAGTATTGTCCTTTCCGGTAGTTTGCAGAATTTCCTGTTCTCCATGTGCCTAGATAGACCTGTATTTTTCTCTCACAAATGTCAGTGTTAGGAACTCATAAGCATTTTGCATGCATGCAGGCCTGGACTGGCCATAGCGGGCACCGGGCAATCCCCCGGTGCGCCGCAAGGGTGGGGGCAAAATCGGCCGAAAACCGGCCCCGGCAAAGCGCTCGGCGGCACCTCCAACCCCCCCTCCCCCCCCTCTGGTTTTGGTTCCCAGTCCGGCCCTGCATGCATGTTTATACTTTGATTAGCTTTTTATAACGTTTACAATGGTAACTCACGAGCATATTCTATGTGGGTGCACACTTTGAGTAACTTAACCACACGACTGGCTCAGCACACCACATTTATGTACAAAATTCTTGCAAAAGTCCAGTTCTTGAGGCGAAATTACTTTTCGAGCAGAATTACAGATTCTTTGTGTGTTTTTTGTACTTTTTGCAAGAATTATGCACACTGTGGGAAAAGAAACCTACACAGCTTAACACACTTATAACATGAACACACCAACAGCACTAACCAGTTGCTTAGACAACATTAGACAGAACATCACACCCTCAAAGGACATCTCAGACAGCAACACCATGCTCATGTTATCTCTAACCGATGGGCAAAAGGCAGGCCAATGACCTTAAAGATGAGAAAGCAATAAGTAAAGCCCTCGAGCCCCACTTCTCTGGCACTAATATCACAGACCCCCTGTTCAGTGAAGTTCCATCTGCTTCCAACACATGTGCTTACTTATGAGCAGAACGAGCCCCCTCACACTAAGCGAGTCACCCCCCCAAAGTCCTAGATGATCTTGAACTCCCCAAACATCCTCCCATCATGATTCAGATTGCAGTCTGCAATGGAAAAGTTGACCTACAGCTAAGAGTCACAAGATCATACTAAGAGAGATGACATCGCCTGACATGGCACGATCTGCGTGGTTTACACAGCATTATCAGTTATCATGTCAAAAATAAACAAATTCCAAAATGCAAATGGGTCATCGCTTTCTTCAAAGTACCAACCTATACAGATGTCTGGAAAATTAGAACTGTATGCTTTATGAATGGATTACGAACAAAAGTATTTAAACTGGAAAATATTCGCGGTGCTGAACAGATGTTTATTGCTACCAAATTCAATGGTATTCATTCTATTGATCTCGGAAGTTTGAAAACCTATGTGGACCTGTACCAGCTCGAACCAGGTCCATGAGGTCAAACGCATCTCTTGAATGTATACAATAACTCACTGAGCCACCAGACTTTTATTTGAAAGACTTTGGGCCGTTTTACCGTTCGCAAACGGGCCAATTCACATAATTGACCGTTTTGTGAACGGTAAAAAGCCTTTTGGGAAGTTTCATCTCGAAAGGCATTTACAAAATAGGGAATCACAATTTTTGCGATCACTTTTTTTGCGAGTGCCGTGTCACGCACATGGCACTGATGACGTTGCTGCCATTGGGCCTGTACGACAGATGGCGATGATTAACTAGGAGAGGAGGTTTCTGGATGGACGTCGTAGCCACATGATTGCCTCTTCTGGATCTTCTCTTGCACTTCTGGCATTAGCGGTCAGGAGCAGGGATGCCACTCGACTCCGACTGCCAACACTCGGGCTGGACGGTCTTACTGTGAAGTTATGGGAGTAACGCTGTTTGCATGTGCTGCGGCTTATATGTGGTTCTTCCTTGGTGATGTCGCCAGGGCGGTCGGTCCGCCTTGGTGCTGTCTGGTGTCTTTGGAGGTGTTCTTGGCTTGTGGTGCTACGAGTCATCGTGCTTCTCCTCTTGTTGTCTTTGACGCACCTGCGTTTGTCCAGCTCATCTGGGTGACACGAATTCCACTCTTCTTCTTCTCCTCCGGGTGCAATGACACGCACCATGTTCTAACAAGGCCAACGGGGTCGTTGAACTTCAGTGGTCTCCGTACCACTCAGGCAAAACTTTAGTCGCTCTACTCGGCTGCATGGCGAGCAGCCACTCATCTATGTGCTCCTTTTCAGGCAGCTTCTTGACGCTCCTACTCCGGGTGCTCCTCTCTAGGGAATGGCTTTCACAGGCCATAGGGAGCGAAGCTCCTACTCTGGGTGTTCCCTCTCCAGGGAATGGCTTCCACGGGCAGTAGAGAGCTGTGGTGGCGCTGGCCACTAGTGGTGTACAACTCTCCTCTCGTCAGCCTTGGGCCACTGATGACTCCAGCTTGAGGCAGTGTGAGGGAGGGCACTGTGCTGCGTTTGGCCCCTTCCGAGCTCCGTTGAGACAATGGCGATTCTTCTTGATGCCTTCAGCATTTCTCCTTGTCTTCGAGGAGGTCTTGCTCTCCTGGGAGACTGCCCATGCAGTCAAACTTCTGGGTGCCTTTGTCGTGCCCCTCTGACTTGGCGTTCTTCTAGCCTCTTCTGGGTATTCGTGCTCCTGGTGGTCTGCGCAACCACTTCTTCATCCTCTCTCTAGTTGCATGGCTTCGGCGCGCTTCTGACTGCGCCCTTCGTTTGCTTCATTGGACGTACTTGCTGCACATTCTCTTCAGTCCTTCACATTCGCTTCTCGTGGCTTTAGAACTGGTGCAGCGTGCTTGCAGTCTTTTGTCTTTTGGGTACCATACTTTTGCAAAATGCAACAAGGACACAACAAGGGACAGTGAGGTCAAAGCAACACAGACAGAGAGACAGGAGCAAAACAACACAGACAACATGCAGGGAAGGGCAAAACAGACGACATTTGAGCAGTATGGGGCAAAGCAACATGGACTGCAGGGAGGGTGAACATAAAGCAAGAAGTACGGTGGAGCAAAGCAGCTTGGACAGCGGTCGGGGAGGGCGGGGGCAAAACAGTAAGACACTGCTCAGGAATAATTCCATTTTTATTTCGTTTAAACTGCATGCAAGCACGGCGCCCTTTACATGTGTGTCCCATGTGCATTAGATCCAACCATGGCTCCTCAGTGCAGTGGTGTAATGTAATGTACACCACTACACTGAGAAGCCATTTTAATGGGGCAGTCACTGTAGTTCGATTTACTCGAACTACAGAGACAACCCCGTTAAAAACACAGGTCCGCGTTCTGTGGGGAGTGTGAACGTGTGCCAGGAATCCGCCACTGTGCTCGATACTACAGGCCTGGTCTATCACTGTGAAGGCGGAGTGAACCTGCGGGTAGGGCAGAGGCAATATAGGGAAATGGCTTGTTAGTATATTCATCCCCCTTCACCGCTTACCATTGCCTCTTTCCTCGCAAGCACCAAGGTTAGGCTAAAGCTCCTCCCCTCTTTCCTTATCGCGGCACAAACAACAAACAAAGGTACACTCTTGGGTTCAAGCAGTCACAAACACAGACGCATGCAGTCACAAACATACAAAGACATACAGGCACACGCATGAGTTCCCACAGTACCAAATACACATAAGCGCATGCAGTCACTAACATACAAAGACGTACAGGCACACGCTTGAGTTCAAGTAGTCTCAAACACACAGGCGCATGCAGTCACAAACATACAAAGACATACAGGCACACGCATGAGTTCACAAAGTCACAAACATACTTAGGCGCATGCAGTCACTAACGTACAAAGAAGTAAAGGCACAGGCTTGGGTTCAAGCAGTCAAAAACACACACACAGGCGCAGCCTGCTCTTCTGTGCAGTTTAAGTGTGAAGTGTTGGTGGGGGAGTGTGCCTGTGTGCAGTTAGCGTTTTGTGTTGTTGGTCTTTGTGTGCCTGCCTCAGTGTATGCCATGTCTGTGCTCGGTTTATTTTTTTAACTTTAACACTGAGCGCGGTGTCCTTGAAGCGAGCGCTGTGCTTAGTATTAAAGTTTAGAAATATATAAAGAAACCGAGCGTGGTGTCCTTAACCCCTTCACAGCTAGGCAAATTCCCCTGCTGTGCTGTGGGGGTGGGGGGAGTGCGCACAGCGCGCCCGTGCTCATGACTAGCTAAGCTCCTCATGAGCCACGGTGGTCGTGTGCTCATGACGAGCTGAGCTCGTCATGACCACACCTGTTTCTTTAGAACGCTCGCACAGCAGGGGAATTTGCCAGCATGCAAGCGTTCTAACGGTCATGACGAGCTCAGCTCGTCATGAGCACAAGAGCACCGTAGCTCATGAAGAGCTGAGCTCGTCATGAGACTCGAAGGTGTTAAAGCGGCACTGCGCTACCTGGGAAGGTCAAGGGGGATTAGCCATTGCTGACGTGATGGCGAGAGGCAGAGTGGAACAGACAGCTGCCGCGCTGATGGGCGGCCTGAAAGGGAAGAAATGGCCTCTCCAGGCTGAAAAGAGGTCTTTGTGAGGAGATAAAGGAGTTATGTTATGTTATGTTAGTATGAATTTGTAGAGCGCACGTTCACCCTGGGGCTTCTTGGCACTGTGTACCGCTGGGGAACCCGTCCTGGCTTTCCCTGTGAGATGGTTCCTATTGGGCATCCCCAAGGTGAAGCCAGGCATCCCCGGCAGCGAGGGGGCCGTTGTGGAAATTAAGCAAACTATTGCCCAGAATTGCAGCGTGGGACCCATGCTTAGAGAGGCACCGAGGCGAGATTTATCGAGCCCGCTGACATTGGCTCCGTACCCTGCCGCGTCGGGAATTGAACCCTGGTCCTAGGCCGACCTCTGCTTCTGGGTCTGCCGCCTCTAACCGGTGAGCCACACTTCTCCACAAGGAGGCAGCGAATGGCTTCAGGGATGGCAGCACGTGGATCCGTCAAACTTGTTTAACCCTGCAGAGAGAGTGCCCGGGGGTGAGGGTGGGTAGCGCTGAGGAGCGAGCATAGGGGGGGCTTTTTTAGAGTGGCTGGAGCAGGGAGGGCGGGGATGCTGGAAAGACAGCGCCCATGACCAGCAACAGACGACGGGTGGGTGGGGCCTAAGGGAGACAGGGCGTGCACCAACCCCACTTCCAAAGAAGTCAGACAGAAAACCAACAACTATAGATCTCGCAAGCGAGCAGCTGCGCTGCAACGCAGGTTAGACCTAAAAAGAGGGGAGAATAGAGGAAACACAGCCTGTCTTAGACTGTTTTTTTAGGTCTCGCCTAGAGTTGCAGCGCATGCTCTACAAAACCTCTTGTGATCAAGGAGATTTCATAAGGGGACTTGAAGCCCCCCCATCAATACCATTGGCTGGCGTCATCCTTTATGAAAAACGTTGGCCTCCAATTGGAAATTAGGCTTATTTGTTACCGCCCTGTCTCCTTTTCGTCTGATTTAAACCAAAAAGAGGGCACTGTTCCTGTCCCAGGTGCAAAAAGTTACCTATACGCCTTAAAAAGAGGAAAAAGATGCAGGACCCTAGGTTGATATGGACCCACTCTAGAGAGGAAGAACAAGTCTTGCCTCCTGTTGCCCTCACACACCTCAAAAGGTGTCATGCTTCATCATCGGGCGTTGCTCCTCGTAGGGCCGGCGCTGCAATTCCCTACGGGTCCCTCGAAGGGTCACTTTGTCGGAGATCTTTTAATATTGGCGGATGATGCATGCGGTGTGTGGAAAGTGGGTCCAATGTGGGAAATGAAAGTGCATGCATAATGATTCAAACTGAACGGGGAATCTCAAAAAAGAGATTGGATTTAGCGACACCCTTGCCAGAGTAAAACCCATAAGAATGGTGTAGTCCCAATGGCACACTGTGCCCAGGTGTAAGGTCAACATGTTTCGCGCATTTGTCACCAAAACGGTCATTTGCGCTTCTTCAGGACAAGAATAGTAAAAGGTGAAGTGCACGTGACAGTGATTGTTAAAAGATTGATACCCACAATATTTGTCAGGGCGGGCCGTTAAGCTGCTCCTGGAGGAACAGGTATTCATGGGTATGGAGTAAAAAACACATCTGACTCGTTCAGCCGGCTGCCGATTGTCTTAGACTGTTTTTTTAGGTCTCGCCTAGTGTTGCAGCGCATGCGCTCTGAACGCTCTGCCGAACCTCTTGTGATCAATGAGATTTCAGAAGGGGAATTGAAGCCCCATCCATTAATCCCGTTGGCTGGCGTCATCCTTTATGCGATTAACAATGCGAAGTTGCAGGGTGCACTCCAATTACTAGTTTACGCACGACAGATGCCACGGTTCATTCAAAGCAGTGCTTTATTTGAGACCCAATGCATTTCGGGCGGGATACGCCCTTCGTCAGGGGACACTGCTTTGGAAGTTTAAAACGCTCAGTTCTCCGACCTCGTGGCATCTGTCGTGCGTAAACTAGAGGCTTGGATGGGCACAGTTTAAACACAAGAAACTTGGAAAATCGCCATATGAACCCCGCAAGTGGAACAGTGAATGTATAGAACAAAAAAACTTGAGTTAAAGTATGGAGTAATTGGACTAGATGGATGAACTGATGGTCAAAAAATGGAATCATGAGCCGAGTAGGCGCTATAAATGCTGTGCATCTGGTTTGAGGCGGAAATATGCCTCATTTTGCTGTCATGTCATCCTTTATGCAAAACGCTGGCCTCTGATTGGAAAAGAGGCTTATTTGTTACCACCCTGTCTCCTTTTCATCCGGCCCATCTGGACTGGATTGTCTGCTTCCGGCTGTCGTGACAATATTTCTTATCTGTGGAGGGACGGATCATGTTTCCTTTTATTACTTATTGTCGGGCAGGCACGGAGCTCAGAGGCGCAGGGGGTCATGGGGAGGACAGGGGGATCCCAGCATACTCTGGGTACTTTCACTTTCAGCAGCAGTGCGCAGCGTTTATTGTGTGTTGTATAACGTTTTGGATTGTGATGGTGCTTATATCATTAATGTGCTCTGTGCGCGAGCAGTACCCGTCCATCTTACCTTTGCTCCCACCCCCTCCCCCATCCCTCCGCTCTCCCTTTCAGCATTCTCCACGGTATGCCATTATTTGCACTTCTAGTCATGTGAGCCCCTCGCCTTTGCACTCAATGGCTAAGAGCTATTCCCCAAGAGTCCTGTCTGGGCCCCCAAACTTAAGCACAGCTGTGAACACACGGGGTAAGGAGATACCATGATGCAGCATCCTGGGGCGATGCCGCAGCTCATGATTATGCGGTCATCAAAAGCAAAGCCGGAAGCTCACTGCACTGCTTCTGTTTGTTTCAGATTACAGTCCATAGTTTACTGCTTCTCACCAGTGGGGTAAGGAGAAACCTTGGGCAGGAAGCTCAGTGTGCGAGTGCACCTACTGCTGAGAGCTGTGGCAGACTCAGCCAGCCGCTCATCTATCCGTGGTATAAAAACATGGAAAGAGTGCTGCAGAGGTGGGAAGCGCCTCGCGCAGAACACTATTTAATGCATGCATCTAAATCCGAAAGTATGGGAATTTCCACAAGCAGGAGGCTGACTGACAAACCTACAAAATATGCTTAAGTGGAAACAGTAACTTTCGAGAGAAAAGGCACGACTGCAATCAGATGCATATCGCAGCCTGCCGTTAAGGCTAGGCTGGGCTCCCCAACGGACAGTCCTTTCATTTTCTCGATCTCAGAAAAATGAAAAAAATGTGCAAAGCGCCCTTTGAAAGGCACTCGTCTGTAACGCAAATATGTTATGTTATGTTATGTTATGTTATGTTATTTATTCTTTTGTATAGCGCACGGCTACTCAAAAAGAGTGTCCCAGCGCTTTATGGAGAAGGAGGGCTGCAACACAATAACATAACACCATTTAAAAAGAAAAGGACAGAAGGCCAAACAAATGCATACAGGAAAAACTGGCTACTGGGTAAACAGCCAGGTCTTAAGGCCTTTTCTAAAAGCTAGTAGGCTAGTAGCTCCCCGCAGAGTGAGCAGCAGAGAGTTCCACAACTGTGGCGCCAGTAGACCAAAAGAGCGGCCTCCCAGGCGAGCTCTCTTCACACGCGGGACGACCGCCAAAAACAGGGATTCCGACCTCAAAGACCGGGTCGGTTGGTAGAAAACCAATCTCTTTTGAAGATACTTTGCTCCCACCACGTGGAGAGCTTTATAGGCCAGGGTCAAAGCCTTAAAGGCGATCCGTTTCCGGATGGGAAGCCAGTGCAAGGTTTTCAACAGGCCCGAAGCACTGGCCCGTCTGTTTAATCCAAAGATTGCTCTCGCGGCAGCGTTCTGCACCACTTGGAGCCGCTGCAGCAAATACTCTGGCAGGCCCAGGTAAAGAATGTTGGCATAATCCAACCTGGACCCGATCAGAGCTTGCACTGTAAGTTTCCTATGCTCCTCAGACAGCAGGGGGAGGAACCTCCGCAGCATCCTAAGGATGCCGAAGCACGTGCCCGACACCCCGAGGATCTGGCATTTCAGTGTTAACCCCGTGTCCATCTTGACCCCCAAATTCTTGGCAACTTGGGAAGAACAAGACGGAGGAAACATATTAATCGGCCACCAGGCCTGCCAGTCTGGCTCTGTATCGCACCCAAAGAAGAGTACCTCGGATTTATCGGAATTGCACTTGAGGCTGTTCAGTTGGAACCATTGGAAAACAGCCCCAAGGCAATCGCGGATACTCTCCCCGTCAAAGTCTCCTCCTCTCTTACACGAGAAGAGGAGCTGGGTGTCGTCGGCGTAGGATACGATCTGGGCCCCATACGACTCCGCCAACGCCGCCAACGGGGTCATGAAGATGTTGAATAGGGTCGGGCTCAAAATAGAGCCCTGCGGGACCCCGACTCCCAGAGGCGGCATCACGGCGGAATCTAGCGAGGCCCAGACCGTTTGCCGGCGGCCGGCTAGAAAGGAGGAGAACCAGCCGAGCACCGTCCCCCGCAGACCTATCTCATAGAGTCATTAAAGGTATTAGAGCACTTTACATGAGCAAATAGTGCTCATGTAAAGTGCTCTAATACCTTTGAGTCGAGTTCGCACTATTTAAAACTGCAAAAAAAGTTGAGATATTTTCAGTGATGAAGAGGTAGATGGAAAGAGTTCTATAACGTCGTAGTCCTCTTAAAAAATATATGCTATTGCTTCCTGTATATTTTTGTGCAGTTTGCTTCTTGTGCACATATGTATCCGTAATGGCAATCTATAATGTAAACTTATGCAAAACATCATTGCCTTGGTCCCTTTTTGACAAGAAATGCTGCGTTTCCCATATTTCTTTGTTGACTACAACATAAAAGAAGAAATGTGCAAAGTGTTCTTTGAAAGACACTCGCATGTAGCACGCAATGTTTGCTTGTTGAAACATGCTGATAGCCGGCTTGGCTAAGGGTGGCACTGTGCTGGTGGTAATCTTCGATCTGTCTTTACCGCTTGATAACGTGGACAACCCAATCCATACTACATCGATTGAGGAAGGTGACTGGAGCATCCAAACAGACTGTCAATTGGTGGTTCTGGTTTCTAAAGGACATGTTGACTTTTCATCGATACCAACTCGTGGGAAGCTACTTAGTTCTCCATTGCCATCTGTTTGGTAGTTAGGGAAAATGTATGTGGATACCTTATCGCAGGGGTGTCGTGTGTACGACAGAAAGCCACACCTGCAAAACTTTCTGGTTACCCACTGAATATTTAAACTTGTTTTATTTAAATTAAATGTATAAACCTTTGTAGTGTCTAAATCTAGAAAACCTGTTACAGGGAAGTCTCTCTGGTACTAAGCTAGCAACCCCTGCCTTATTGGGTCGATACTATGCAGAATGACTGTATAGCCGCCAAACAGCCTGCTCTGAATGGGTACACAATGGATTATGGGCCCTAAAAAGAGTCTTAACCAGCTTACCCTGCAATAGGTCTCGCATTTACGGGAGTTGGAGCTATTGGCATTGCAAATAACAATGCCTTTTATTTTTGTTTTTGTTTTTAAAACATAAATAAAATGCATTGTCATTGACAATGTCAATAGCTTAAACTCGCGTTAATGCGAGACCTATTGCATTGCAGATGCTTGTTTATTTTTTGCTTCTGTGACAAGCACTAAGTGATGATACATTAGCGTGGGGGAAAAACCCTTTCAAGGAAAGAGGGTGGAACAAATTCATGGGAGAAATATTACACAGAAATGTAAAGGAGGGGTAAAAAAGAATGCTAACTGTAAGTGGGAGGAGTGCAGAAAAGAGACCTTAAATACGGGGGCAGAGATGGCTATGCTAACCAGAAGGAAGAGACTTCCCATCTCACACGTCCAAACCCCCCCACCACACACAGACACACAAATACAGATGCACACACACAAACGCCAAATGATCTAAAGGATCCTAACGAACAACAACCAAAAGTCAACATTGACATTTGTGAGGCTACTAGTGGCTGCCTGGACAAAGATATACATTTTCTTATTTTCCACAGCAGGTTTGATTTTCATACACATCTACACAAAAGCCTCATATGGTTAAAGTGCAGGATGCGACAAACGTAAACCTGGGCTATGTTTTACAGAATTTGACCAATATGTGACGTTCTTTATTGAAAACATGTAAAACGTATTAGTTATTTTCTTGAGATGGTGAATTAGGTTAGAAATTAGTGGCACCGCTGCTTGGGGCATATTTCATTTTAGAGACCCTGCCTTTAACTACATGAAGCATCCTCAAATTAATATAATATTTTCAAGAATGTACTACACGACAAACCACCTATTGAAACCGTTTAGTTTGAATTGTAACATGCTGGATTATAAATGCTTTTTAGAGGAAAAAGCAAGAAATAAAATCGTTGATTTCCTAGAGGCAATCCTCAATTTAGAAAATCGTTTTACAACAATCTATTTTCATGTTCACTGTAGAAACCACATCATTACAAGTTTCAGAAAGCAAAACTCATCTTGGTGGGCAGTAGTTTAACTTCATGTTATTCCGCATGTTTTCTACATGACAACGTGATTGTGCTGTCGGTGCACATTACACAAGCCTCAAATCAAAACCTGTGTGTTATTCTTCTAGTCCTCGGGATCAGCGTGATGCAAAATTAAGGCCACCTCCTGATCTATCCAAACCCC
This sequence comes from Lissotriton vulgaris, assembly GCF_964263255.1. Classification (NCBI taxonomy): domain Eukaryota; kingdom Metazoa; phylum Chordata; class Amphibia; order Caudata; family Salamandridae; genus Lissotriton; species Lissotriton vulgaris. Next base: position 1,864,186,788 of record NC_141693.1, on the reverse strand, counting down.
GAATGCTATAATAGCCAAGGGTTAAGGAAGGATCAGATGAGGGCAATGAAGCCCGCGGGGAAGGAAGAGAACTGCGGGGAGGGAGATCTGAAACGACAAAAAACAAAGATTGTTGAACCAGTTCTTTCTCTGTAATATCTACAATATAACAACGTAACGTAAACCACTGATCTACCCCCCCTCATTCACTCTAACTGGAAAGGAAATGAAAGACGATGTACTGTAGAAGATAAAGGCTCTTCACCAACATCAAAGCCTGGGAAGACTAAGGACAGTGCTACTTCCCACCTGCAACACACAAAGGCATAACAACCCTTATTCACTGTCCTAGTATGTGACTAGCGATTCTGATATATGTGTATAATGTTTGTACATACCCCCCTTTGCTAAGACTATAGTTGAGAAGGGGAGATCAAGGAGTAGTCCCGAAGTTTGTATTAAATAAGCATGGGCGGAAAATCCGTTACGCTCGCGGATTTTGCGGATTTTCGGTAAATTCGCAATCCGCGAACGCTCGCGAATTTACCAAAAATCCGCAAATTCGCACGCAGCGGATTTTTTTTCTTGGTGATACAATTTTGCGGCGTGCGGTGCAAGTTCGCAATTGCGAACATGTAGGTGCGGCGGGCAGCAACAATCTCGCACTCGCGAAATTACAAAAATTGCAATTCTGCACAAGAAATCCACTAGCAAGCAGCATAGACCTTCTGAAAATGATGATTTTTATCAGAATAACTCCTCAGGTTGACATTTGCCTGCACTTTTTTGGATTTGAGGCCTTTTGACTTTCTTTGGATCACTTTTGGATTAGAAATCAACTTTCACAAGTAAGCTTGTTTGGGGCATTACAGTTGCTGTAATGCTGTTCTGCAGAAAAACGAGTTTTGCAAAAGTGAAAGCATTCAGCAGGTGCAAAAGTTCAAACTCATCATTAGTAACCATTCCCTGTAGTGCTTTCTGACTGGGGCCCCTCCAGAGTTCAATTGCTAGTTGCAAAATTTGTATGACCCTGCTCTGACCCTCACAGCAGGCTCATAGAATAGCTACAAGTAGGCCACAAAGGTCCTGGAAAAAAAAATTGCACTGCAACAGAAAGCAAATTACAGATAAGGAAGCAGGTGCCAGACTGGAATTTTAAAACAGTGACACATTAATAAATCAACCCCAAATTAATTCATGTCAGTTGAAGCAGGGCAGGTGTGCTTGCTTTTTCCCCCCATAATCTACAGTGATGATGAACCAGAGGGTGGCATTGATGTACCAGAGGGTGGCATGGGTGAAACAGAGGGTGGCAGGGGTGAAACAGAGGGTGCTGGGAACCTGTGATGATGAACCAGACGTAGAAACAACATAATCGCGACCGTTGCGAGCCGACATGTAAGTTCGCAATTGCGAACTGGTACAAAACCCTCGCGAACTGGCAGAAATCCTTGCGAACACAAAAAAAAAAATCTGCAAATTCCCAGTTCAGTTGCTAGTTGCAACAATTGTATGACCCTGCTCTGACTCTCACAGCAGGCTCATAGAATAGCTACAAGTAGGCCACAAAGGTCCTGGAAAGAAAAATTGCACTGCAACAGAAAGCAAATTACAGATAAGGAAGCAGGTGTCAGACTGGAATTTTAAAACAGTGACACATTAATAAATCAACCCCAAATTAATTCATGTCAGTTGAAGCAGGGCAGGTGTGCTTGCTTTTCTCCCCATAATCTACAGTGATGATGAACCAGAGGGTGGCATTGATGTACCAGAGGGTGGCATGGGTGAAACAGAGGGTGGCAGGGGTGAAACAGAGGGTGCTGGGAACCTGTGATGATGAACCAGACGTAGAAACAACATAATCGCGACCGTTGCGAGCCGACATGTAAGTTCGCAATTGCGAACTGGTACAAAACCCTCGCGAACTGGCAAAAATCCTTGCGAACACAAAAAAAACCCCGCAAATTCGCGAGAATTTGCTAATTTTGCGGATTACGAGTTCGCAAATTCGCAAAATTCGCGAACGCCAGATTCGCAAAATTCGCCCATGCTTAGTATTAATTAAATGAGAACTTAATCCTGAATGGGTTACTTCACCCAGTAAGTATTGAGAACTGTACGGTACCTTTTTCCAGTAATACACCGAGTCGCCTTAGAATAATCAAAGGACTGGAAGGTACAAGTATTGCTGTAACGCCAGAAACGATGTTCCTTTGCCAGGGCCGCAAGACGCCAACTCCGGACAAGAAGAACCAATTACCAAACCTGGTAATTAACTTCAGAGGTTTGTAGCGATTTCGTCCTCAGCATGAGCCTTATCTTCAGGCTCCCCAACGGAGGGCAAATGTAGCAAACCAAAATCTTTGCCAAAAGAAATACGAGAGTCGTCCTCCGCATGAGCCGTTCCTGGCTCGTCCAACGGAGGGCAAATGCAAGATCAGATAAATCCCTTTGCGCTAATAAACAGCCGTCCTCCGCATGAGTCATTCAGGTCTCGCCAACGGAGGACCCAGCGGTAACCGAATACCGGCAGGATTGCCGATCGTAAGCACCTAGCAAATTTGAAAGACCAGAAGCTTACTTTATCCAGGAACAAGAAATCCACAGTACAGAGTCAGTCTAACTCCGTAGCAGTTGAAAGCAAGACCGAATATCCGACACAGTGGACAAGAAGTGACTCCCATATGAAACCTCCCATCGGCTCAATACCGCTAAGATTTCTGGGAACTGTAGTTTTCGCGAATGCACCAACAAAATGATCCCAACGTTATTCAGCTGAGAGGGCGCTCTTCTGGGGAACATAACACTGTGATATAGATATGAAAGTCACTGTGGCTACTTTTGAATTCAGTTAAAGAATCAAGTGAAGAAATATAAATTACATGTCCAAAATCCTACTTGTTTAACAGCGGATGGGGGGAAAGTTTGCATACAGCCCCCTCCTTTTTTCCCCTTCTCCTTCGGCTAGGGGTGAGGTTGGTGCAGGGGAGGGCAGCTCGGTGGGTGAAGGGAAATGAGCACAGGTTGAGGGGTGGGGTGGGTTGCAACCCCTAGGAGGTTCCGGGGGGCAAGTCCAGAAGGTATTTGAAGGCGAGGAGAGTTATGTGGGTCTTTCAGGGGCAGACCTGGATCCGGCAGCTGGGGGGCAGGACTGGGAAGGGTGTATGTTTTCCGTCCTGGTCAGAGGGTGTGTGGGGCATGGGGGCCGGGGTTACATGGAGTTTCCTGCGGGTACCCCTCAGAGGGATCCCTCTGTAAGGGGCACGGATTCTAGAGGACGATTGGGAGGGGTGAGGTGGCGGCCCTTGGGGACTGCGGGAGGGGAGCGGGGACATGGCCACATGCTGGCTCCTTCGGCGCCATGGGTGCACAAGGTTTTAGATTGGAGTGGTAAAGAGGGGGAGGCTGACCCCTCCCCTCCCACCACCCCCCGCGTAAGTTAGGTTAGTTTGCAGTACGAGGGGCAGGAGGATGTCCGGTTTTCGGGGGGTGTACTGCAGTCGCGTAGCTAGGGGGGGGGCGAGGGGGGCGGTCCGCCCCAGGCGGCACAATTTTTGAGGCGGCCGCAGCCGCGTGGCTCGATGCGGCCGTGGCCGCCTTTATAATTTATTTGGCCCCAAATAAATTATAAAGGAAGCCACGGCCGCAACGAGCCTCCAGTGCTGCGGCCAGTTTAAAAGTAAGTGCAAGGCCACCAGCGCTGCAGCCTGCACTCCTTTTGACCTGCGTTGGTAACTGCTGCAGAGTGCACACAAACGCGGGATTTAGTTTTCAATTATTTTGCCAAAAACGAAGTCCTGCGTTTGTGTGCACTCTGCAGCAGTTACCAACGCAGGTCAAAAGGAGTGCAGGCTGCAGCGCGATTTAACAAAATCCCGCGTTTGTTCCTCTCGGCAGGGGAGGTTCCTCTAAATGGGATTAAACCCTACCCCCCTCTGTGACAAAATGGAGAAGGGTGGGATTAGACGCCACTACGCAAAATCCAGCAAGGTCAGGGAAAAGGCCAATCTTTGAAGTGGGGCCTGACGACCAGATGAAGGTAGGAGAAATACAGCAATCACATGCAATGTCGTGCATCTGTTTTATTGCGTGCATCTGTGTTATTTCATTAAACAAACGTCAGATGGATTCAACACTGCCTGCGTATTATGGCGCACCTTACAGTTTAACTTGGGCCTCTAGGTGGGATGAATCAGTGTCCAGACCATAGCCCTGGTGACACAAAGGCAAGCAGATTATACACGCTCCCACACCTTCACTTTTTTTTTATTAATGTGCTCAAGTTCGTTTTATTTAGTGTTGCCAGCCACACGTGGGGAGGAAAACATAATTCTTGAGATCAGTCCCCCCCACCCTCCCGATCAGCCCCCCAACAACTTGTATCCAGTCAGTGTCTTCACAAAGCGCGGCCGTCAGTCGGAACTATCAGGCAGTCTGAGCTGGCATCTTGTTTTTTATGGGGTCACGTGCAAGGGCGCCTGGCCGTAGCTGGTATCCCAGCTTGCCAGCAACTGGGCAACTCGTGTCCTCTCATATAAGTTGGAGCTGTAGGCCTCGCAGACGGGCCTGTGTCGCAAAATGGTGAAGTATCTAGATGATTTTGTTTTTGATGTGGACTGGTATGAACCACGGGGAAGTCAGGCGAGAGCATTTCTTTAAGTCAAGTCAAGTCAAGTCAATAAATTTATATAGCGCGCTACATACCCAGAGGGTCTCAAGGCGCTTGAAGAAGGGTGGGGAATTACTTGTCAAATATCCACGTTTTTAGTTGCTTTCTGAATGCTAGGTGGTTCTGAGTAAGGCGAAGGTGAGTGGGAAGTGAGTTCCAGGTTTTAGCTGCCAGGTAGGAGAAGGATCTACCTCCCATGGTGGTTTTGTTGATGCGAGGTACAGTGGCAAGGGCTTGGTTGGAGGATCGTAGCTGGCGGAAGGGGGTGTAGAAGGGCAGTCGTGTGTTGAGGCATTCGGGTCCGATTTCATAGAGTGCTTTGTGTGCGTGGGTTAGGAGCCGGAAAGTAATCCTCTTATTGACGGGGAGCCAGTGGAGGTTTTTCAGGTGACCAGAGATGTGTTCTTTACGCGGGATGTCTAATACGATCCTGGCTGAAGCGTTCTGGATGCGTTGGAGTTTTTTCTGGAGTTTTGCGGTGGTACCGGCGTAAAGGGTGTTTCCGTAGTCCAGTCGGCTCGTGACCAGAGCGTGGGTGACCGTTTTTCTAGTTTCGGTGGGGATCCAGCGAAATGTTTTTTTGAGCATGCGAAGAATGTTGAAGCAAGATGAAGAAACGGCGTTGACTTGTCTGTTCATCGAGAGTGAGGAATCCAGGATGACGCCCAGGTTCCGTGCGTGGTCCGTCGGGATGGGTGCTTTTCCGAGGGCCTCTGGCCACCAAGAGTCATCCCAGGCGGAGGGGGAGGTGCCTAGGATGAGGACTTCTGTTTTGTCTGAGTTCAGTTTCAGACGGCTGTGCTTCATCCATTCGGCTACTTCTTTCATTCCTTCATGCAGGTTGGTTTTGGCAGTGTTCGGGTCTTTGGTGAGTGAGAGGATCAGTTGAGTGTCGTCGGCGTATGAGATGATGTTGAGGTTGTGTTGGCGTGCGATGGCCGCGAGGGGGCTCATGTATACGTTGAAGAGGGTGGGGCTGAGTGAAGATCCTTGTGGGACGCCGCAGATGACTTCAGTGGCCTCTGACTTGAATGGTGGAAGGCGGACTCTCTGGGTTCTTCCAGTGAGGAACGAGGTGATCCATTCCAGAGCTTTTCCTTGGATTCCGAAGTTTCTGAGGCGTTGTAAAAGGGTGCTATGACAGACCGTGTCGAAGGCTGCGGAGAGGTCGAGGAGGATGAGGGCGACTGTGTCTCCATTGTCCAGTAGAGTTCGAATGTCGTCTGTTGCTGCGATGAGGGCGGTTTCAGTGCTGTGCTTGGCATGCTCCTGGCCTCCCCAGCTCCCCAGACAACATAATGACTGTCTGTCTGTGATGCTCTTCTTATTGTTCAAGGAGCCTACATACTGCTTACAGATTTCATTTATGGTTAAAAATGTGGTTAAATTGTTCAACTTTGCCCGCCCTCTGTACTACATGGCCAGCAGCAAAAGAGAACCCTGCTGCAGCTGGGAGCATCTGCCATCCTGACACCGCAAAAATGAAAATGTCCGTAAAAAAATAATCATGTCCCATTATCAGTAGCACTGTGCATTTGTTTTGAGGTATAGTTTTCGCCCTTTGACCAAATATTTACCTCTAATTATATTATTATCCGAATGAAGTTATATTCATAGTCTTAATGAGCCGCACTGATTTCAATTCGTGACTGCTTCTGCAGCCATTCAGAATGTTTACACATTTTGGGTCTGTAAACGAAAAGGAATATATGTGAAAGCTATTGTCAAAAGCGATCTCACTTTGCATTGCAGTCTATGGCTTATGAGAAAGGCTGCATAAGCTATGAAAAAATTAAACTTGCATGAAAAAAGATATAAAAGAGCTGTCTTTAATTTGTTTGATGGATTACATATGAGGCAGCGAAACATTACTCATAAATACCCTGAAAGCCTATAAATCTCACACAGGAGCAAACTGAAAACCTGGCAGCTATGCCCATGCCAGCCACAAAGCAGAACACCCACCCCCTAACTAAAACAACTACTGACTGCCCTCCGTTACCGAGGACTGCAGTCACGCATTCTGTCTCCCATTAGTGTCCTTCCATTTCTGGTTTTTCGTTGCTCAGTGGGAAGTAATTGCTAATATTTTTATGTTTCCTTCATCTTCATTGCTTGATTTTACTTGCGAGAAAGTGTCACTCGTAGTTCTTGAAATGTCACTCATAATTGCATTGAAACTATGAAAATGTCACACATAGCAATCAGAAACCTTGGCAGCTATGTGAATGTGGTGGTGCCCCGATGGCTGTTATCTATTATATAGCCTGCAAAACATGTAAAGGAAAGAGGATAGACGACGTATTGCATGAGAGTGGGTTGTATGAATGAAGTTTAAAACACTATTACTGACATTTTAGATATGTTTACTTTAAACTTATAAGGTTTCTTTAAGTCAGGGTATAAGTTACATTAAAAAGTTGCTGCTTTAGTACTACAGGAACATTTAACACCGTGTGACCAAATATCCCGAAATACTAAAAAGGGCCTTTCACTTGCATGTGCTGAGAATAGGAGTACACATCATTTTAAAATTCACAAGACAGGCCAACAGGCCAATCTTTGTCCCCTATTGCTTGTTGAGTCCTAGGCATCTGCAGGCAGGACAGCTAGGAGGGCGTGGTATCCAGTGTGCTCACCGTCCCCCCCCACCCCCAAGGGGCGGCAATCTGAGGGATAGCCCCGGGCGCCACAACCTCTAGCTACGCCCCTGGTGTACTGTGGGGTAGGAAGGTCAGTAGGCCAGTTAGTTTTTTGGGAGCTCCAGGCACAACAGTCCAAATTTTTTCTTCACAGGGTAGGGAGCGGCGCGGGAATGTAGACTCGGTAGGGCGAGGTGCGGCCCAACTGTGCCGAGGAGAAGGGAGGGTGGAGCCTTGCGCTGCACATTCCAGACCAGCGGGGGATCCCGGCGCGGCCAGCACACGAAGGTCAGGCGCAACCTCGCTGGCCCTAACGTCAAGCAGGACACAGTGGTCAGGAGAACCACTGGACAGGATCAGTCAAGACACTCAACGCAGGGGGGAGAATGGGCCAGTACAGTCGGCTCCCCCGCCAAGTGGAGCATCAGGGGCCTCTAGGGCTGGTGTGAGCAATGTTGGGCAGGGGAAAGCATGCAGTGTTGGTTTTGTGAAGGAACCTTCACAGAAGGAGGAAGCGATTGTTTTGGACTATGATGAGGACAGCCCCCAAGAAGGTGAGTGGAGGGACGATGAGGAAGTGAGGGTGCCTTCTCATGTGTCTCCTAGTGTTTTGCAGGCACCGGAGGTGGTGCAGCCCTGGAGGGCAGTGTCGTTGGGACCCAGAAGAGAGCACGGCCTGCGATGAGGGCTCCTCGGATGGTGGACCAAGTGGAACAAGTGGCATGGAGATCCGCGCCCGGTCGGGCGGCATTGTTAGACCCAGGTGAGAACGTTGTCCCACGGGCCAAACCAAAAATGGTGTCGGTGGGGACAGGGGGTGAAGATGTGCTGGGGAGCGGGTTGGTACGCTCCAGAAAGGGAAATATGTTCGAGACCAAGGCGTGGGGACGGGTACGAAGGTTGCTCCAGGAGCAAAGGTTGAGAGTGGGACTAATACAGAACCAGAAGTGCCGGCTAAGGAGCCTTTACAGAGTAAAGAATTAAAGTTTAAGAAGTTGCCCTATATGGGGGTGACGAAGCCGGTAGGCGCGCACTGGATGTTGGCCACTAAAGAGCGCATATGGAAAGGGGAGTATGTTGAAATCTTGAAGGTGCTACATAGGGAGGTGCGGTCCAAAGAAGGGTCTAAGGAAGAAGAATATGAGCAGGCCAAACAGCCTAAGGTGCCGTTAACCATCGAAAATTGGACAGCAGCATTCTTGATATATGCCAGCGTGTATTGCGAGAAGTTTCCCGAGCGCTGCGTGGCTATTTTTAAATACATGGATGTTATACGAAAGGCGCAGATCACGGGCAGTGGGTATGCATGGGCTCAATATGATGAGGAGTTCAGGGCCCCTATGGCGTGGCATCCGGACGCTAAGTGGGGGGAACTGGACTCTGATCTTTGGCAACACACAATGGGAGCGCTTGCAGGGGCTAAGACTATTTTTACAGCGAGTGGTTTACCTTTGGTGTACCGGCCCTTTCAGGGGAAGCCCACCTGGGGTGTGGAGGGGAGTGCGACATTGGGGCAATCAGGGTCAGGAGCTTGCTGGGAGTTCAATAAAGGCATATGTACAAGAGAGTATTGCAGGTTCAAACACAGTGCTCTCAGTGCGATAAGAATCACCCCTTGGTTAAATGTTGGGGAGTCAAGCCTCAAGGAGGTCAGCAGTGTCAACACTGTCTAGCACTTCGGGGTCCTCACAGCTGCCGCAAAGTGGTAGGGGAGGCAGGGGAGCTCCGGGGGCTGGGCCAAAGGGCTCTTACGCCAGTTAGGCTGGGGGTGCTGGAGGTGGGTTTGGAGGACTATGGTGATTTGGATGCAAAGCAGATACTGTTGGCGGGGTTTTCTGAAGGATTTTGTTTGGGGAACAGGGGACCACAGCAGAGGCGGTGGGCTAAAAATTTGAAGTCAGCATTTGAACATAAGGCAGTGGTGCAAGAAAAGATGGTCAAAGAAGTCCGGGAGGGAAGGATGGCAGGCCCTTTTGATGACTGGCCCTTAGAGGATTTGATTGTTTCCCCAATCGGGGTGGTCCCCAAGAGAGAAGTTGAACAGTACAGACTGATACAACACCTATCGTGGCCGGAGGGGTCTTCAGTCAATGACTTAATTGATGAGGAGGCAGCCTCTGTGTCTTATTCCTCAGTTGATGTTGCTATGTCACTAGTTGTGACCGCGGGCGCAACTGCAAAGATGGCGAAATGCGACATTAAATCAGCATTTTGCTTACTTTCCATACATCCGGATGACTGAAGTCTTTTGGGAATCCATTTTGAATCGCAGTGGTACGTGGATAAGGCATTACTGATGGGTTGTTCCATGTCCTGTGCTTTGTTCGAGTGTTTCAGCACCTTTCTACAGTGGCATTTTACACATCAAACTGGCCATGGGATGGTGACACATTACTTGGACGATTTCTTTTTTGTGGGTTCCCCGAGCTCCACGTAGTGCCAGGTAGCACTGCACACATTCCACAAGCTTTTGGGGGAGCTGGGGGTGCCACTGGCACCTGAAAAAACAATGGGACCATGTACGACCATGTAATTTTTGCGCATTGAAATTGATTCTGTTGTTATGCAGGCAGGGTTGCCGATCGACAAAAAAGAGAAGATGTTGTAATTGTTGGAAAGCATTCCAAGGAAAAGTAAAGTAACAGTGAAGGACATCCAGGTTTTGTTAGGACATCTCAATTTCGCCTGCAGGGTGGTCAGGGCAGGGATGACTTTTTGCAGGAGATTGGAGCCTTTGTCAGGACATCATTTGCCTCACCACCGCGTTCACTTGGCGGCTGGGGTAAAGGAAGATCTGCGAATGTGGAGAAAATTTTTGCACTCATTCAATGGCATACCGTTGGTCAGAGAAGATGACTTTCAGTGGGATGTTCAAATTTTCTCGGATGCAGCAGGCAGTGAGGGTTTTGGTGTTTACTGGCAGGGCAAGTGGTCTGCTGAGAAGTGGCCTGGGCAGTGGAAGGATGGTGGATGGAGCTTTTTTGGAACTCTTTCCGGTACTGCTGGCACTGACACTGTGGGGAGAGGAGCTGGCACATAAGAAGGTGTTTTTCAGGATTGACAACTTGGCAGTGGTGGAGATCATTAATAAGCAGTCAGCGAGGTAGGAGCAGATTTTGAAGCTGTTGCGTGTATTTGTGCTGGGCTGCCTTAGACATGATATTGCGTTCAGGGCTCTTCATATCCCAGGTGTGGACAATGACATTGCAGATGCTTAGTCTCGTTCGCAGTGGGAGAGATTCCAATGGCTGGCCTCGGAGGCGGACAGGACACCCACCCCAATGCCGGAGCATCTGTGGTATGTAGGCAACGTGGGGTCATACAGTTGGTGGTAGGTTCTTTGTCGGTGGCTACCCGGGCAGCATATGTGCTGATATGGAGGGAATTCATTGCATCAGGTGCTTGTCGGAGGGAGGAGTCATGAGACGGTCAGAGGATGTGATACAGTTCCTGTTTGATCTTATGGAAAAGGGTTTGTCGAAGCTTACCATCACAGGAAAATTGGCAGGTATTTCTTTTTGGGGAAGCTGCTGTGGGGCTACTCCCCTTAGGCCGGAGAGGTAGGGAAGGAGGGTTGGGCTAGGGAGCGAGGGGGGAACGGGTAACTCGGAGGCCGTTGTCTTGGCAGATTTTAGCCCATTTATTAGTGGCTTTACCTGTGGTTTGTAGCAATGGGTTTGAAGCATGTTTGTTTTCTACGCTCATGGTTTGGATGTTTTTTGGAGCCTTTAGGGTCTCCGAGCTTTTGGGTTCTAGGTTAAAAATAGTGGTAACCTGGCAGGAGGGTTTCTTCTCTGAGAAAGGGATTCATATTTGGCTGGCTCATGCGAAAACAGACCAGAGGAGTGTTGGCAAGGGAGTATGGCTGGAAGCAGCGTCTCCGGCGGAGACATGCTGTAACAGAGGTTGGTCTGCGGGGGACATTATGCGGCAGGGCGATGGTCATCCAACTGTTTCCAATGCTATGTAAGGAGCACAGCTGAAGAAGCGCTTGCGTCACCCTCTTTTACATGAATCTCACATTGTTTTTCTTGTTTCAGGTTCTGTAGCAGGCCATCGCTCCCCGCAGTTGACCATATGGATTGTGGGGCACTCTTTCGTTAAGTGGGCCCAAGTCCAGGCGGGCTGTTGCTACTTTGGAAGAATGTTGGGTTTTAATGAACGTTTGTTTAACATTGTTTGGAAGGGAAAGGGGAGGATGTTGTGGAGAGAGCTGATCCCGGCGTTGAATAGGTGGTTGGTGGGGGGTCAGTGCCCGGATGTGTTGTTAATTCATTTGAGGGAGAACAATCTTTGTGGGGTGAAAGGTATTGTTTTGCTTAGGGCGATGAAGAGGAATTTAGCTCTGCTGAAGAAGCAGTGGTCTGGTTGCCATGTGTTGTGAACAGAGCTGGTGCCGTGTAGGATTTGGAGGGGGCGCTCAGAATCCCAAGGCAATTGACAGGGCGCGCAAGAAGGTAAATCTGGAAATTTCTAGATTTTGCAGGGGTCTGGGTTTCGGTAGGGTGTCTCACAGGGACATTCATTTTGAGTCAGTGGAGTTTTTCAGGGGCGATGGGGTGCACCTGTCAAGGTTGGGTATGGATCTGTATTTATTGGAAGTCAGGGAGGTTCTTGTCAAGTGTCTTAACGTTCAGGAACGTTCAATGGAGGCATAGATGAGTTGTTTGTTTGGGCGGCAGAAAAGGGGGTGTAGTCTCCTCCCGCCCCCCTGCTTTCTGGGTGGCGGGTTTATTCGAAGTTTGACAGGTTTTGGCTGTATTTCGATGGTTTAGTCTAAAGTTGGGTCATCAACAGTGATTGTTTAGGCAGATTGATGGTTGGGGTTTTTCCGGCTGAGGTCTGAGGTGGGGTGATCTTAAGTTGAGAAGGTTCAGGCAAGGGAGTTTGGATAAGAGATGTTTGCATTTATAGGCTTATATGTGTATTTCATTGAATTAACGTTTTTGCAATGTTGTAATGTTGGGTGGGGGCGGGTTCGACATATGTATTAGGGGTGGGGGAGGGGGATGGGGTTAGGTAAGTCGTTGTACTTAGTGAGGCTTAGTTTTGAAAGGCTTTTGCCAAGGTAGTTTTAAAATGTGATGTGCACCTGTTCTAATAATAACAGGCAAAAAAATCAGGCAAGCCATGCAGAAAGAAAGGCTCCTGCCGGCTTCATGAAAGTGAAAGTGCACCGAAAATAAACACAAGAAGTGGCCCCTTTGCTCAAGCAGCAGCACCACTGCTGAAGTGCGAGGGTGGAGCTGGTTAAAGAAACATGATTAATTAAAATTCAAGGGAACCTATGTGCCGAAGGAAAAAGAAAACATCCATCATTGTATGTATTGCGCTTGTGTTAGGAGAGGTGGGCGGGGTGCTTTACAAAAGCGGGCATTTGATGTGAAAAAAAAGGTGGAATCGACATTGTTTGTATGTGCCGTGCTTTGCTGAAACTTTAAGCATTGCTGGGAAATGAGGAGCTGTTAGAAATGGGGGTCTCTAGTTGGTAGAGGTAGGTACCTCTGTCCAAATAGGGACCCTTCCTTCTAGTCAGGTTAAGGGGATACACACTTTAGATAAACCCTCATCACCCCCTGGTTAGCTTTGCACGAGTAGACAGACTTTTCCCAAAGGCAATGTTTAAAGTATTTGTACTCAAAACACACAGTAATACAGTGATGACCCCACACCAGTTAAGAAAAAATAAAGTATCTTAATCTAAACTCAACAAAACCAAAACGACAAATATCTCACATACAAGTAATAAGAATATAACTTTAAAATTTTTTCGAACAACTGGGTCCATAAAAAACGATGGATGCGTGATTTCTCACAAAGTACCTGTAGATGGGACAAAATTCAGAAGGCCAAAAAGCCGCAGAGATGGGAAGCGTCGAAAACAAAGAGATGCACCAGTTCCTGAGACCTTAGGGAGGCGATGCACCAGTTCTACTGCACGCAGGAGAAGTGATGCATCGAATCCGGTCTGCAGGGGGAAAGATTCTGTTCCGCGGGTGAGGTGTTGGGAAAACTTGCCGCACAGGCACGATGCTTGGAAATCCGTGCTGCATTGAGGATTGATGCGGCGTCAGCGTGCGGTGCTGTGTTGATTTCTTCAGCCGCGATGCGTCGGTTCTTGCAGCCATGACAGGGGCTGCGTCAGTCGGGCAGTGCACAGCGATGTGTGGAGATTCTTCTTGCACAGCGGTTCTGCGTCGGAAAAACATCCGCAAGAAGAGCGATACATCGATTTCTTTAGGTCGACTTTTCTACCAACTCCCAACAGCAGGAACAACATCCAGAGGTCCAAAACTGGAACAAGCCTCTCCTGGCAGGTCAGAACTCTTAGCAACAGTGCTCAGAGGAGTTGGGGGTGAAGTCTTTGTGTCCCTGAGACTTCAGAACAAGAGGCCAGCACATACAGGCCCTTGGAGATCTTCTTCAAGCAGGTTCAAGAAAAGTTCCAGTCTTTGTCCTTTCCTTGGCAGAAACAGCAAATGCAGGCCAACCCCACACAGCAAAGGGACAGTACTCCTCCTCACAGATCTTCAGCTCTTCTCTTTGACAAAGGATCTTCTTGAGTCCAGAAGTCATCTAAAGTTCTGGGGTTTCAGGTGGAATACTTATACCCCAAAATGTCTTAGTTCTCTTTGTGGAAGGGTCTTTGAGCCTAGTCCAAGCCAGTTCTCCCTGGTGCAGTATGACCACATGGGGTAGAGACAGCATTGTGCAAGGGAGACAGACCCTATTCAAGTGCAAGGAAATCTCCTCCCATTACTCTAAATTTAGTCAAGGTATATTTAGCTCACGTCTGAGTCATCCAGGTAGAGACAGGGACACCACAACCCCCCCCCCCCTGTCTGCCCCAGTAGCTGTCTACAGTGAATGCACATCCCCAGCTCCTGTCACTCCAAAACCAGACAGTCAATACACAAAAAGGCAGAAGTACACAGAATGGTTAAACAAGTAAGAAACTACTCTCTAAAAATACCATTTTCAAACACACAATTTAAAAAAAAACATTTTTACTAAAAGATTTCTTATTAAATTCTGAGTTTGGAGAGCCTAAACTTAATTTCTCCATTATGTCTAAACAGAAAGTTATACTTGTAAGATGTTACAAAGTACCTCCCATTCTATCCTATGGGATATTTCAATAGTGAAAAAACTAAATTGGCAGTATTTCACTATCAGGACATGTCACACACACCAGTACATGTCCTACCTTTCACATACACTGCCCACAGGGGGACCTTAAATGTAAGAATATGGATGGTTAGGGCCTAGCAAGGGGGTGTACTTGCGAGGTCGACATGGCAGTTTACAAACTGCACACAGACACTGCAGTGGCAGGTCTGAGATACCTTTTCAGGGCTACTCATCTGGGTGGCACAATCAGTGCTACAGGTCCACCAGTAGCATTTGATTTACAGGCCCTGGCACACTTAGTGCACTTTACTGGGGACTTACCAGTAAATCAGTTATGTCAATCAGGGGGAACCAATATTAAACACAATTTGCACAGGGAGCACTTGCACTTTGACCCTGATCAGCAGTGGCAAAGTAACCAAAGCATCTAAGCCAGCAAAAATCCAGCACAGCATCAAAAATACAGGAGGTAGAGACAAAAAGTCAGGGGTAACCACACCAAAGATGCCAAGTCTAACAGGAGCAGATAACAGAGTTTTAAGCGGGCCCCCCGGCGGGCGATGAGCAGCAGAGGGTTGAAAAGTGGTCCCCTGTAGGAATTCCCCTCCTGTGTACAATAGGAGAAAGTCACTTTTTTTAAATTGAGCTCACAGACACCAAGTAACAACACAGTAAAAGGCCTAATACCTCATGGAAGGTTACAAATGCAGACAAGGCGATACTAAGGACGCATTATTAAGGCTATTCACGAATCAAAAGTAACCATTTAGAAAGGATAGTAACAGGAGCCAATTGAAAAGATGGGCAGAGAGTGTGCGGAGCGTCACGTCCATACCTGAATACAGCATACCTCCAACAGCAGCGCTTGCGCTGCCCAGGCTCGACCTAAAAAGCATTGGCAGGAACCGGCAATGCTTTCAGAAATGACTGCCAGCTTGGCCCTTACTGCCCTAATGCATCCGTCCGCCAAAATATAAATTGGCCCCTTAATGACTAACCAAAAAAACCTGTGGTTAATTAAATATGAAAGATGTCATCATAAGAAATCAAAGAATGGCACCTAAAATATAGGGTGAGCAGGCGTCCGGGATTTGCCCGGACAGTCCCTGTTTCTCGACAGCTGTCCCGGTAGATTTCAAGAAATTAAGCTCATGTCCCTGTATTTTGAGAGGGTCAGCTGAAAAGGGTGGGAGGTATTTTTTATGTTTTGCAAAGCAGGGACAGTTAGCAGCTGTTATAGGAAAGCAATTTAATAGGCATCCAACTGGCTTTAAAAATGGCATTTTATGTATGTTCTTTCTGCCTTTTTGTAATTTTCTGCTAAGGAGCACTGCCATTCGGTGCACTGTATTGAAGTCAAATTGTAGTCCTTCTTCTATTTTTGGGAAATGTGCCGGTTTTTTGCTTTAAAATTCTGGTCACCCTACTAAAATAGCTAGGTTCTATGACGAATATGAAAAGTAGGTCCAACACCAATTGCGCACGACAAAGCTTTAGAAATACAAAACTCTGCTGTAAGCTAATTTTAAAAATGACCAGTAGATGGCCCTCTTTATCTATTTTGCTTAACAATGTGATTATACAGATTATATGAGTTCCATTTGGAAGACTAAATTGCTTTGTTTTCTGGAACTGTGAGATTTGTGTTGCCTTTAGAAGTAATAAACAGATTTATAATATTGTTAAAAGGAAGGGATAAATAGCGACAATGCTTGGGGAAATGTTTTAAACATGCAAATTATTCAAATCGTCATCATTGATTGAATGACAAGAAATTATATAAATGGAAATTAAAACCTAGATGTGCCAATATGAAAGTACCATAAAATCAGTGTGAAGCGTGTTGTTGGGTGGTGCTATGCCCCTCCTGTGTCTTGATAGAATAGGGTTCACTAAGAAATGAAGAATTACAGGGGAATCAAAAATTTGCTAGCATTCGCACCAAGAATTGTCAATTCTATTAAGGACACGGAGGCGAGGATTATGCTTCTCAATCTTTACTGTCAAATTCACAGCAGCCAATGAAAATGCATATTTTTATAAATAACAATAAACAAACTACATTTCCCATGATGACATATGCATAGGCACGCCCCCAAGTCCATAAGAACCCTTAGCGTGCCGCCATCTTCCTCTTTCTTTGTAGCGAACAAGTCCAAAAGTAACTTGAATAACATCAGAACTCCTCCAACATGGGAGAAAGAAACGTGTTCCTTAGATTGAATATCCTGGCACTCTTCTGCGTTTATTCTGATTTCTTGTCTGATCCTGAAACAAAGGAAATGAAACCGTAACCACCGAAAACATCAGGATGGGCAAGCTGTTACACTTAACTAAGCCGGGTTGGATAATCCTCGCGTCCGTGTCCTTAATAGAATTGAAAATGCTTGGTGTGAATGCTAGCAAATTTTTGATTCTATTACAGGACCGGAGGCTTCAGATTATGCTAGTTTAACGCTCATTAAAGACAACAGAGGTAATATCACCCACCGGCTTATAATAATATGTCTTAAAAGTTGACTCGGAGGACCAATCTGCGCAACGCATAATGTCCTGGATGCTAGAACCCAGCATGAATGATTTTGACGCCATAGCGCCAATGGGCACCGAAAATGGTGATGTCAATGCCAGCCTCATGCATAATATAACGCAGCCATCTGGCAATGGTGGCGGCCGCCACTGGTTTAAAAGGTTTTTGCAATAATTGTGAACAGCCCTGAGGCCTAATGGCCTTTGTGCATTCCTCATACATCTTCAAACATTGTACCACACATCATTTCTCATTATCATGAAAAGCATTATAATAAATATGACATGACAATGTTTTGGTGCGACCTGTAATGGTAAAGGAAACTCCTTCCGGAGTAAATACTCTACCTGTAACGTCGAGAGCCCGCACGTCTGATGATCGTCTGCACGCTGAAAGGCAGAGTAGCATGGCCAACTTGGCCGATAATTGCTTACTAGATAAGAGCGCGTTGACAGGCCATCTGTTAAACAACGCGAGAACTAAAGAGACGTCCACAAACCCGTATATTTGGGTTTAGGTGGGTTAGCAACTCTAATACCCTTAAGCAATTTACACACCACTGGGTACATGCCTACCGGTTTCCTGTCTATCTGGGCATGCCCCGCAGAAATGGCGGTCCGAAAATTGTTCACCCATCTATAAGCCAATCTGTCTGCTGCCTTATCCGACATAAAATTCAGCACGTGGGGCAATTCGGCCCCCACGGGATTCAAATGTCGTTCCACGCACCAATCCACTCAGTTCTTCCAGGCCGAGGAATACCGTTTTCTTGTGGATGGTGCCCAGGCCTGTCTGATAAATTCAGTAAGTCCTTCCCGAAACACCTGGCAGTTGCCACTGTTCCCTGAAAGCCTCCATGCCATCAGCTGGAGCCTGCCCTCCTAAATCAATGGGTGCCATTCTTGATGAGGGCCCAGCAACAGCAAGTCCGACTCCGGTAGGAGTCTGGGGAGATCGCAACTCCACTGTAACAACTTGGGAAACCATGACAGGGACGTCCACCACGGCGTCACCATGACTATCTCCGCCCGTTGTCTGATCACCTGCGATATTACTCTGGGGATCAACATGAACGGGGGAAAGGCATACTGGATTGCCTTCGACCAATCCTGTAGAAAGGCATCGGTCGCTTTTGCCTGTGGATCCGGCCTCCAACTGAAGAACTGACGGATCTGGTATGTTAGTCTGGAGGCAAAACGGTCCCTCTGGAATGGACCCCAAATCTTCTGGATCCACTGAAAGACCTCGGGAAACAACTTCCAGTCGCTGTAATCCATGAGGTACCTCGAATTCCAACCCGCCACCTAATTGGATTGACCCGGAAGGTACTCCGCTATTACTGAGATTTGCTTCGCCAGGCAATAATGCCAGAAATCCTTGGCTGTCTGTACAAGGAGCGACGACCTTGTGCCGCCCAACTTGTTGATGTATCTCACCGCTGACACATTGTCCATGCGAAGGAGGATACAACAAGAGGTCTACCTCGGGGATAACGTCCGAACGCCGAACGACCCTGCGAGCAGTTCTAAGCAATTTATATGCAAGGAAAGTTCCTGTGGAGACAATCTGCCGCCTGTGGAGATGTCTCCGCAGCGCGCACCCCAGCCCCAACGGCTGGCATCGGACTCGATTATGACTTCTGGTTGGGAGCTGAATATCGCTCTGCCATTCCAGGCGTCTACATGGCCTAGCCACCATTGTAACTCAGTCCGTACCTCCTGTGACAGAGGGATGGCGTTCGAGTAGGACAGTCCCTTCTGGAGATGCCTGATCTTTAGGTGCTGCAGGGCCCTGTAATGAAGAGGGCCCGGGAATATCGCTTGGACAGACGAGGCTAATTTCCCTACTACTCTGGCGATCGCCCTGAGGGTGACTGTCTGACTGCTCAACAACGTCCGGATCTCCTTCTTGAGATCCGTCAGTTTCGCCTTTGAAAGGCACAACTGGGCCGATATCGAGTCTATCGTAAATCCTAGGAAGTCTGTTACCTGAGTGGGAATTATCACCAACTTCTTTGGATTGATCACGAATCCTAAACTTTGAAGCAGCGTTGTCGTAAGGACGAGATGCTGCTGAAACACTTGCTGACTCTGTGCCATTATCAAGATGTCGTCCAAGTAAATTATGAGACGTATCCCCCTCTCCCGTAGATGAGCCACGACCGGCTTCATTATCTTGGTAAAACACCAAGGAGCTGAGGAGAGCCCGAAAGGGAGAGCCAAATATTCGTACCATTGGCCGTTCCACCTGAACTGGTGGTACCTGCGATGCAGCGGGAAGATTGGAATGGAGAGGTAGGCGTCTTTGAGGTCCAACCTGACCATCCAGTCCCCTTCCTGTAGCAAATCCGTTAGAAGATGAATGCCTTCCATCTTGAAGTGGTTGTACGTTAGAAACTGATTGAAGTCTTTGAGATTTAGAACCAGTCTGTTTCCACCTCCCTTCTTTTGTACCATAAACATGGTGCTGCAAAAGTCGTGAGGCCCCCGGATGGCTGGTGCTATCGTGCACTTTTGCAGCAACCCCAAGATCTCCTCCTCTATAAAACTGCGATAGTGTACGGAAAAATGGAGATCTGCAGGGATACCTGACTGTAAAGGACAAGAGTAAAATTCTAAGTGAAAGCCCTGTACTGTCCGCAACACTCAGGCGTCCTGTGTCAGTTCCTGACACTGCTGTAGGCAGTGTCGAGTAGGACCCCCCAAAGGAAGAAGAGAAAGGTCCACAACGCTCACCTGTGTTTTGTTGAGCTTTGAAGTTCGCCCTGTTGTTGTTGGACTGGAAGCGTCCCCTGTTTAATCTCCTGCGGGATGGATAGAAGGTCCCGCCTCTTGTGGAATCATAGTCGTTTCTTCCACGACCAAAGTTGCCTCTCTGGGAGCCTTGGGGACCTCCACGGCCTGACGAGCGGCCCCCGCCTCGTCTAGCCCGGTTAAAAACACCTTGGTTAAATACTCTTTTAATCCCTGACTGCGCCTTATCCAAGGTCATGAAGGTCCCGACGTACTTTGAAACGTCTTTGACGAATCTCTCGCCGAAGAGCTGACCCGCCGCTAGGGGTCCGGGTTCTGCATCTGCCAACTCCGTCAAGTTGCTGTCCATCCTTATCAGGAGAGATTTACGCCTCTCAGAGGATATAGCACAGTTGGCGTTGTCAATAAGGCATATGGCCCGCTGGGTCCAACCTGCCAATATATCAGGGTTTACCGGCGTAGATGCTTCCTTGGCTGCTAAAGACATTTCTAGAATTTTGGCCAAGGGGCCCATTACATCCAGCAGTTTATCCTGACGACCCCTCCAGGCTCGATCAATACCGCGTTTGGGGTCTTTTGAAAATTTTCGTAGAAAGGTCAGGAGGCTAGCATCGATTTCCGGCGTCTCCACCACCTTGTCCTGAAGTTCTGGTCGTGGACACTTTGACTTCAGGCGATTGCGCACCTCTCTTGGGAAACTCTTCCTAAGGTTCTCGTGCAGATAGGCTGAGACTGCAGGGGGGGGCACCCAGTCCGAGGATCTGGGGTGCATAATGTCTGAAGGGTCGAAGGTGAATGGGGTATCTGAAGGTATATCCCCAGTCGGCTGAGATGTTCTCGCCTTCTTTGGTGGAGGAGGCTCCTCCGAGGTATCGGTGTTGGTGTCTGTATTCATGGTGTTAGTGTCTGTATCGTGTCGGCATGGGCCCTAAGCTTAGCCTTGGCCTTGCCTCCCGAGTAGGAATGATCAACTGCCTCGCTTGCGGGCAACACAGATAGTGCTTGTGCGTTTGGCCATTTTGCAGAGTCTGAAGAGCCCTGACTAGATGTAGAAGCCTCTGCCTTCTTCTTCTGCGGCTTCTTGACGTAGCTGTGTCTCTTTGCAAAGCCCTCAAGTTGCTTCCTGATAGGGCGCAGAGCCGCTGCTAGGGCCTGTTGAACAGTTTACGGGACCGTGGTCTCCATAGCCCTGTTCCCAGAGGACTGGACAGAACATCCACAGCATTTACCAAATTGTCCTCTAAGACAGCTTCCTGCTGTCCGTCATATGTCTCCTCCTCAGCATACTCCTCTGGGTATTGCTCCCACTCAGCCATTGTCAGGGGTGGCTTTAAGTAAGTATAATGGCTTTAAATACGTACAAATTATTCAAAGAACACTGATAGTAGCAGTTTATGCCAAACTGTATCACAGCCACAAGGAGGGTAATGGGGGGGTCAGCCCACCAGCACACAGAAGGATACACTAAAGAACCCCCTCAGCAAAGCTGTATTCAAAGAGGTCAGAGACCCAGGCCAATGTAGGAATATATAGAGCGTGTGTCCACTCTTATCAGGCTAGTATTTTACAACCTGCCACAGGCGCTAGGAGAAGCAGAGCGATCACCGTTAAAAAACGCTTTTAAATGATAGGGGATTTGCGCCGCTAGCGCGCTGCCCAAACGCTACTGAAAGCCGCCCAATAGGAGCCCAATATCAGCGCGCTGGGGAGCGCGTCGCCGCCGAGAGCCACCCGGTCTGTACTGTGTCACAGGGCGATGAGGGGAGCCCTTGCGCATGCGCGAGAAGCGCGCTCCTGCTGTGGGAAGGCCTTCAACCCCGGGACTAAGGCTCAATGTGTACACGGTGACGGTCTGCCCCTGGTCAGCGACCGTAACGACAACGCGCCAGCAAGCGGCGCGAAACTCGCACATAAGCCACAGAGGAATGAAATAAAAGGCGCGCTGAGGAGACGCGTTTCTTAACACCGTGCTCGCCCGCCGATGCACCAAATCCCTCATCAGTGTATTCACAATGAAGGTACCATAAAGGAAATTCAATAAATATCCATATCAAATTCAGTAATGTTCATATCAAATTATAATCATAAATAACAAAGCACTACAGCAAAGGGAGGGAACAAGGTGCACTTATCTCTTGCTGTGAGCAGCAAAGAAAGAGGAAGATGGCGGCACACTAAGGGTTCTTATGGACTGTGGGGGCGTGCCTATGCATATGTCATCATGGGAAATGTAGTTTGTTTATTGTTATTTATGAAAATATGCATTTTCATTGGCTGCTGTGAATTTGACAGTAAAGATTGAGAAGCATAATCTGAAGCTTCCGGTCCTGTAATAGAAGTAATTCTGGTTCCTTATCTCCAGGAAAGTCCTCATTTTGGGTCGACATTTCACCTGCGGACTTAGTCTCTTTTTAGCAGTCTAAATGTCTCGGTGAAAAGAAAGAGATCTGCGGGTTTTTCCACAGATTGCATGAATCCGAGAGGGACAGTAACTGTGCTGCTACCGACACCATCAGTATTAAGAGGCCCCAAGAAATGAGGGCTAGAGTAGGAAAAACAAATAAAGCATTATTTTTAAATAATTAATGTATCCCTCTCGGTTGTGACCTTAAAAGAAGACTCATCTGTCTATTCCTTTATCTGTACTATACGGTACTTGTAGCACTGCTGTTTGTAACAGTTTATATTGAATGATTTTGTACTTCACCGCACGGTGCTGAGTACATGCACATGTGCGTACATATAAATAACGAATAATCCAGTATCAATTTGGGGAGAGGGAAATGGCTGTCACGCATGGAAAAAGTTTATGTAGAGAGACCAGTAGCAAGCTTCTGTTTCAAAACAACATAATCTAGGTGCAGCAGAGCAGTAGCCACAATAGATACTATACGTACAAATGTGAAAAACCCACAATATTTTTTGGGGAAAATTTGTTTTCAATTTATTTTCTTCAATATATATATATATATATATATATATATATATATATATATATATATATATATATATATATATATATATATATATATGTGTATATATATGTATATGTATATATATATATATATATATATATATATATATATATATATATATATATATATATATATATATATATATATATATATGTTATACAGAAAATGACACAAAATGTTATAGTTTTATTTGGCATTTGCCCACCGGACTAATGCAATACTGACATTGATTTACAATTGGGACATTTGCCTAGCATTGAAATTTGTTTTCATGTGGTCGCCACCAATACTTATAAAGTTGCCATGATGCATTATGGGAGTGGGAGTCCTTCAGCAAGCTCAGTACGCACCAGGTGGCAGTCATTCAAGACGATATTTCACCAGTTTTTGCCTGTTCTGGCCTCATAGTGCGAGTGTCAGCATTATGCTGTTAATACTGTTGGAGACTTGAAAAACTGACCAGTGAAAATTCCGGAATACAAGAGAATGTCGTTATCCCAATGTGTGACAAATGCTGATTTCCGGTGGACTCATGTCTGTGAAATGTGAAATGGTGATATCTTGTCTCATCTCCGTTACATTTGAGCATTTGTGCAGCACGATTTTAATCAATTTTTATTAATAGTTACTATATATACATAACAAATAGGCTGGCAATACAATGTGAGAGGTTGGCGCCGTGTTTCAATTGCCTGATAAGTGATCACCATGGCAGGCGACTTCAAGTTCTTGTTTATGTGCCTATTGAACGTAAAAGGTGCATATTATGCTGGTTTGGAATTTTGCTGTGAAATGTAACATTATTTGTGCTTATTTGTTACATATTCGTTGACCAGTGATGTCGTAGGCATTTACAATACTGCATTTATGCTGGTATTAATGTAAAGATCTCTTCGCAAGAGTATTTTTTCTATGTTGATGCCTGCGCTTGGTGAGAAGGGCTTTAAATACCTATGCATTTTTGGCGCCAATTAGATTGAGAAAGCCTTCTGCGAAGGCGAAACGCGTCTCTCTGAGCTCGGGGTCGAGGGAGACCCATGCAATAAATAAGCCATATCCTGACAGCTTCGTGTGCGTGCCTTCTTCTTTGGGAGCAGGACTGGGTGTTCATATATATATATATATATATATATATACATATATATATATATATATATATATATATATATATATATATATATATATATATATATATATATATATATTCACAGAAAAAAACATAGGTTATAGACCATATATAGTTAGGAATTTGCATTTACAAAACCTTGAAAATTCACTGAAAAAACCATAGGTTAGAGACCATATATAGTTAGCTGGACATTTTATTGACATAAAACCAATGAAATTCCATATATAGTTAGTTGCACTAACTATATATCGCGCACCCGCAATCCACTGCTGATGATGTCACATATTACATCATTCATGGCATGGTCAGTGACATCACTGATGACATCACTGATGACATCTCAAATGACATCACTGATGACATCACTGATGACATCATCCAGTGACTGTGTGTTTCTGTAAAGTTTAAATATGTTTTACATATTGAAGAATGAGTGGATGTATAAGTGTCTGGATGAAGGATTTAGTAGGTGCGTGACTGACTGAGTGAGTGAATAAATGTGTCTTACTGAATGTATGGGTTAGTGACTAAACTGTCTGAAAGTGTGCATCAATATGTCTGTTGTTGTGCAAGCTGCTGCATGTGTTGATCAGTAGCTATATGAGTGGCTATTTGGTTTATTGATTGGTTGGCCAAGTATTTGTATTGAAGACTGAGTGTGTGTGTGGCTGGCTGGTAGGTGTGTGACTCTGTGCAGATCAATGTGTACTTGTATAAGTGATTGTATAAGAGAGTAAGTATGTGTTAGTATATGTGTGAAAAAGTAAGATGTTCTGTGTTTAACTGTATAGATGAGGAAATGGAAGTGGGATTGATTCTGTACAGGACTGACTAGGTGTGTGAGTAACTCCATGGATGAGTGGCAGTGTGTGAGTGTTTGCATAGGTATATGAGTGCATATGATATTGTTGTAATAATGAGTGACTGTATGTATGAGTGATTGTATGGGTGAATGAGTGAATGTGTGTGTAGACGTAGGAATCAGTGAGTGCGTATGTAGTAACTGGTATTGGTGTGTCAATGGTTTCATAAATGATACTCTGTATTTTACACTAGGTGTAACAGAGGTTATATTAGAGTGTATGGAGGTGCATTGTATTATCACATGAAGTATATCATCAGTGGTGTGATCATTGATGTCAAATGAGATGTCATCAGTGATGTCATCAGTGATGTCATTTGAGATGTCATCAGTGATGTCATCAGTGATGTCACTGACCATGTCATGAATGATGTAATATGTGACATTATCAGCAGTGGATTGCGGGTGCGCGATATATAGTTAGTGCAAATATATGGAATTTCATTGGTTTTATGTCAATAAAATGTCCAGCTAACTATATATGGTCTCTAACCTATGGTTTTTTCAGTGAATTTTCAAGGTTTTGTGAATGCAAATTCCTAACTATATATGGTCTATAACCTATGGTTTTTTCAGTGAATTTCATTGGTTTTTTAAAAGCTAATATCTATAGCTGTAAAATATATTCTTTATTACGTGACGTATCACGTAGCCACGTGAGACGCCTCATGACGTGTCGCATAACCGTGACGTATCGGCTCTGCAGCGCAAACAAAACCCGTAACGTAAGCGTGCCGGAGCACGCTTACATATATATATATATTTTTTTTAACCTTAATTAGACAAAATCCACACGTGCACATATCTTGAGGCCTTGCAAAGGCACATCAAACAAACAGTCCCTACAATTTTGCCAAGTTTGCTGGAAATTTATTCCCTTAATTTTTTTTTTACTGGGTCTCTTGGTTTTCCCCTTGTTACGCTTACCGGGACGCTACCCTGTACGTGAACCAGACGGTCCAAAAACACAAGATGGCGGACTCCCGTTACGCTGCCGGTTAGCTGCCCGGTTCGCGTACCGGGAAGCGCCTCTACCGCGAAAAATCGCAAAAATGTTTTTTTATTTTTTGCCCCGCGGGGGACTTTAATATCCCCCTCATCAATCCTAGGGGGTCAGGAGGGGTTTACCTTGCCCCCTTTCCTTCATTTCCCCCTTCGTTTTTCACCACATCTTGTCTCTCGATCCTACCGAGAGACAAGATGGCGGCCGCTCCGGACTGTTTAGAATGTTGACAGACACCGGAGAGCCAATCAGCTTCGCTTCTCGGAGTTCCGTGACGCGTCCGGTACGCGAACCGGGGCGCTAACCGGAGCGCTGTCACAGATATATATATTTTTTAAAACGTTAATTTCTCAAAATCCACTGGAGCACATATATTGAGACATAGCAAAGGCACGTCGGGCAAACCATAGCTACAATTTTGCCAAATTTCATGTAAATCCATTCAGCCGTTCGAGCTAAAAGTGAGTCCAACCGCCCTATGGAAAAATTAATGGGAAAAATGCGTTTTGGGACCCCCCTTTTTTCTCGGCCCCCCTTGACGAAACCCCCCAAATTTTAAGGGGCTGCTCAGAAACAAAATGTGCCATTTTCCTGAAAATTTCAGCCAATTCCGTCCACAAACGCCAAAGTTATTAGACATAGAATTTTCAGAAATCCCATAGAGAAAAAATCCTAACTATATATACCTACTGGCTATCGCCAGTAGGTAATATATATATATATATATATATATATATATATATATATATATATATTTCCTTTGTATATAATCATGTTGTCTTGTGCATAGTAATATTTAAAAATTCTTGATTATGGTATTCAGATAAATGAGCTAATTAAGCTTATAATGCTTAATTAGCTCATTCATTTGAATGAGCTAATATAGTAAATAAAATAAATAAATAGTAATATTTAAAAATTCTTGATTACGGTTTGAATAAAATGTATTCAGATGGATGAGCCAATTAAGCTTTATATATCTATATATATATATATATATATATATATATATATATATATATATATATCTATATATATATATATATATATATATATATATATATATATATATATATATATATATATATATAGATATATAGATATATAAAGCTTAATTGGCTCATCCATCTGAATACATTTTATTCAAACCGTAATCAAGAATTTTTAAATATTACTATGCACGGTTTGAATAAAATGTATTCAAATGGATGAGCTACTTAAGCTATATATATATATATATATAGATATATATCTATATATATAGAATTTTTAAATATTACTATTCACAAGACTACATGATTATATACAAAGGAAATTTCATCTCAATACTCTCCAATTAGACCATAGGATAATGATATATATATAGTATTCCTTAATTTGTTCACTCGAACATGCAGGAGAGGACAACTTGATGATGGCAAGCGGCAGAATAGAAACTAGGCGCGTTTCGGCACTATTGCCTTCATCGGGAAACCGTCTATAGCAAAAAGATTGGAGAAGAGAAACTTCATTAGATGAGTCACTTATTTTACTTGTGGCCAAGAAGGTATGTCCAAAAAGCTTTATGTGGGACAGAGCAATCAGTCCTATAACTTGTGCTGATATCAGTCCTATATCGTACACTGGGTATAGAACAAGTAACACATTTTAATACCCTCTTGCGTTCAGAATTAGATTGCGCTCACTGTGCCTCCAAGATTGATTATTGGTTAAAAAGGGGGGGGTGTGGCCTAACTGGCAACGATGGCGGTCGTGTAGAGCGCGAGCTCCGACCAGCCACCGCTTATCCTGGTGAATTATCCTTGCACTGAGCATCTCTAAGGGCGCTGCTTTCTCCCGCGGGGTCGTCTGCTCCGGGGGAACTGACCGGTGTCTGTGGCGGGATACTGCGGGCTCCGAGTGACGAGCGCAGCCCGGGCAGAGTGGAGAGGCCTGCGGGACTGCCGGACTTAGAAGCCGGAGCCTCGATTTTCGCGAGGCCCGGTAGGAGTCACCAGCGTCGGCGGCGGGCGCAGGACAGTTCGGCTGGCATGGGCGGGACATGGCTCGCTCCACTGCACACAGAGCTGAGCGCGCCCAGGATCCTAGCTGGAGCGGGGGCAGCAACGTACCGGGGGCCGTGGATGGTGCGAGACGGCGCCCGGGAAGGACGGAGGAGGCCCCCATTCTGTGATGGCCTAGTGAAGCGGCCGCCATTTTGAGGCGCAGTGTCGGTCCCCGAGTGGCCCGGAGAGATTTCTAGGCCTGAGACGCCTTTGCTGGCTGGGGCCCCTGGTGTGGGACATTGGCTGAGTGGCCCCCGTGGATTGGCTGTGCTGGTGGTTGCTGCCGGTGGGATCGGCGATGGCCTGCAGACTGCGGTGAGGCCAGAGGGGCGCTGCGGGGTGTGTTGGCCAGTCTACCCCCCTCCGCCTATCTCCTTTTGGACTACTGTGCTGTCCCCTGGTGGTGGGGCTCCGGGGCCAGGTCGGGCCCCCGGAGAGGGATCGCGGAGCCCCACGGCTGGTGGGGTGTCACTTGAGTGGGGGCCCACCGGGTTTGCAGCTGGGTCCGGCGAGCCTTGATCTCCTGACCGTGGGGTCCCTGAGGCTTGGTCTGGGGCCCTTGTTGCTGGTCCAGTGCTGCAGCGGCGAGACTCTGCTACCAATCGGCGACTCTGACCCTGAATCTGTGAATCTGAGAACTGGCGCCCGGGCAGTCTGTGGGCGGTGGAGGTGGGCCTGCTGACTTACCTGTTGCCCTGCCTGACCGTGGACTTACTAGTTGGGACAGTTATTGGGGCGGAAGAGCCTATCGCTGGTGTCGCCTACCGCAGCCGCGATGTCACGCCACCACACTGGAGGCGGCCACTCCAAGCAGGGGACCCTTGACAAATTCACGGAGGCGAGTCAGGCAACTGGCGCCACGGGTTCGCAAATTCCGACACCGGACAACGCGGCATTGTTAGCTGCGATAACGCAGTCAAGGGATATGCTGGACGCCAAGATTGGGGCGGTCGGAGCGGACGTCACACTGCTCAGCCAGGACCTGCGGAACGCGGTGGAGAGAATCACTGGTGTGGAGACCCGCATTTTCGAGGTGGAAGATGACGTGACCATGCTTAAAAAGAAGGTTGCTGCCATGGAAAAAATACAGAAGGGCTTGGCCATGCGGGTCGAGGATGCAGAAGGACAGGCTCGGCGGAACAATATACGCTTCGTGGGGTTTCCAGAGGGCTGTGAGGGGGACAACGTGGAGCGCTTTCTGGCCCAGTGGCTGGAGGGCTGGCTTCCCCGGACAGGCTTTCCCGCTGCTTCATGGTGGAGCGGGCCCATAGGGCCCTGATTCAGAAGCCCCCCGTTGGAGTGCGCCCGAGGCCGATCATTGCCAAGTTCTTGAATTATTCTGATCGGGGCATCATCCTGCCGCAGGCGAGGGTGAAGGCCTCTCTCACGTATGGCAATGCTACCATCCTTATCTTCCCGGACTACACGAGGTTGGTACAGCAGCAGAGACAATCCTTCCTTGCAGCCAAAGCCCGCCTTCGTGGTCTCAAGCTTCAATATGCCTTGCTCTACCCAGCGCGGCTGCGAGTTATTTATAAGTCCTGCACACTGTTCTTCGATTCCCCGGAGGAGGTGTTCCAATGGACGGATGAGACAGTGAAAATTCGAGTCAACGTGTCCCAGGGTGGAGAATCGGATTCCTCCTCGAGCAGAATGGCCCGTTAGGGTCTCCGGAGCCAGCGGCGACGCCGTAGGAGGTCGGGCTCTGGACGTACATCTCGCTCTGGCTCAGCACCTCCGCAGACAGACCCGGTGCAGGAGCAGCAACACGCAGTGAAATGATGACTGGAACTTCCACACTGAATTGCATGTTTGGCCATCTTTGATGCTCAGGTGCGCTGTATTTGGGTTGGGTACCTGCCCCGCAGGTGCGGTGGGGGAGAGAGGTAGCTCCCCTGTTATGGGTGGTTACCGGGGGATCCATTGGAGGGGGTGGTTCCTGGTCCCCCGTTGGAGACTAGTCCGCGATCCGACCGGGACAGGTGCTTCCACGCTTGGGAGGTGCGGGTTGGGGAGAGGTGGGGGGGTTGGTGGTTTTGTTTGAGGTTGGGGGTTTTGGTTGTGCTTGTCTTGCTGCTGTATGTTTGCCATGTTAACTGCATGCTGGGCCATCGGGTCACCTGCTGCTTACACAGTGCTATCTTCGCATTTCAGCTGCTGAAAAGGGAGGCCGGGTAGCCCCTGGCTCCCTGTGCATACTGAGTTGGAATGTGCGGAGAGTGTTGGATAAGGTGAAACGAAGGGCAGTTCTTCAGTTTGCCAAGAGGGCCGGGGCAGATGTTCTGTTACTCCAGGAGACCCACTTACTTGGTACAAAGGCGATATGCCTACAGCGCTTTGAGTTTACACATGTCTACCACTCTGGGTTTACGAGTGGCTCCAGTGGGGTCATGGTCCTTATTCACCGTAGGGTTCCCTATATACATGATAAACTTTGGTCTGACCCCGAGGGCAGGTACGTTTTGTCCAGGGCAGGGTGGGGGGGGACAGGGTGACCCGTGGCAGTGTGTATGCCCCGCCACCGTTGCAGTGGCCCTTAGTGGAGAAGATTATGACCCTCTGGAGCGACATGCCGGATACCCTCGCTATTGTTGTGGGGGATTAGAATGATGTAATGGACTTAAGGCGTGATAGGTGGCGGAGGGGGGCTACTGACGGGGGAGGGGGTGGGGGGACCCACTACCAAACTGCACGCACTCGCCACGGGACTTGAATGGACGGACGTCTGGAGGTATAGGCATGGCTCACGCAGAGAATATACTTATCTCTCCTCGGTGCACGACTCGTTCTCCAGACTGGACTACATATTTGTACCTAGGGGACTGGCCCATAGGATAGTATCGACAGATATTTTGCCAAGAGCTTTATCCGATCACTCACCGGTGGCCCTCACATTTTGCATAGGCCCGGCCAGACAACCGTTCCGGTGGCGCATGTCAGGGTGGTACCTGTTACAGGATGACTACAGGGAGCATATGACCAGAAAAAATTAATTTTTATCTGACCTCAAACGTAGGCTCAGTGGACTCCCCGACTACCCTCTGGGAAGCCTTAAAGCTCACATTGCGGGGGGTCGATATCTCCTGGAGCACGGCGGCTCGTGGGGAGAGGCGGAAGGACTTGGTGCGGCGTGAGGCCGACCTGGAGGCATTGGAGTGCAGGAGTCGGGAGGAGGGCGGTAGATCTGTTAGGCGACAGTTGGTCTTGGCCCAACAGCAGTATGCTGCGGTTCTGATGGAGGAGGCGCGTCAGGCCTGGCTGGCTACTCGTAGTCTGGTGTACCAATGGGGGGGACAAATCTTGCAAGATGTTGCACCGCCTGTGTCAGGTTACTCTGCACGCCCAGCCACTGCCCCAGTTTTAGACCCGGCAGGGACGCCCATTCTAGAGCCCCCGGCAATCGCGGAGAGCTTTGCTGCATACTATGAGGGGCTGTATGCACCTCAGGAATGCTTAACGGACGATGTCGTTCAGTGATTCATAGATGATCTCCCCCCGCGGTCGGTCTCGGACGAGGTGCGGGAACTATTAGATCGGCCCCTCACTGACGAAGAATTGGGCACGGCCCTGGGTGAGCTGAATCCCGGCAAGGCACCGGGCCCCAACGGCTTTCCTTGTGAATTTTTCCGGCGGTTTCATGTACAGCTGGGTCCCCGCCTGCGTCCGTTGGACGAGGAGGCGCGTGACAGTGGTGTGCTCCCCCCGGATTGGAGACAAGCCGAGGTCGTGGTCTTTCTGAAGCCAGGCAGACCCCCGGAGTGCCATGAGTCCTACCGTCTGATCTCGCTGCTCAATACTGAGGCCAAGGTCCTAGCTAAGGCTCTGGCCAATAGGCTTAAGCCCCACATTGCAGATCTGGTTCATTCGGACCAGGCGGGTTTTATGCCCCGGAGGGCAACTCGCCACAATATTAGACGTGCCCAAGTAGCAATATCGGTACAAAAGGGGGTGGTGATGGACGGAGCATCTGAATCAATCAAACACTCACACCCAGTCAAAAGATCTGGGTTTAATCCATCACGTTCTTTAGCCCACTCTGCCACCCCAGTTCAGACATGGCTATATGCAAATCAGTCTGACCCTGTGCCTCATGGGAACAGTCCAGCCCGAACCGCCAATCCATGTCTTCCCTGGACCGGAAACAAGCTTCCGAGGACCGGTTTCTGGCATTCCAGCCGTCTTCAGCCCGGCTTGCTTGAATCCAGTGGCAAAGTGAGCAAGGGACTCACGTCTGAGCATACCCTGCCACACTTATGGCGGCCAAAAGCGGTACAAAAGGGGGTGGTGATGGACGGAGCATCTGAATCAATCAAACACTCACACCCAGTCAAAAGATCTGGGTTTAATCCATCACCGTTCTTTAGCCCACTTTGCCACCCCAGTTCAGACATGGCTATATGCAAATCAGTCTGACCCTGTGCCTCATGGGAACAGTCCGGCCCGAACCGCCAAGCCATGTCTTCCCTGGACCGGAAACAAGCTTCCGAGGACCGGTTTCGGGCATTCCAGCCGTCTTCAGCCCGGCTTGCTTGAATCCAGTGGCAAAGTGAGCAAGGGACTTACGTCTGAGCATACCCTGCCCCACTTATGGCGGCCAAAAGCGGTACAAAAGGGGGTGGTGATGGACGGAGCATCTGAATCAATCAAACACTCACACCCAGTCAAAAGATCTGGGTTTAATGCATCACCGTTCTTTAGCCCACTCTGCCACCCCAGTTCAGACATGGCTACGTGCAAATCAGTCTGACCCTGTGCCTCATGGGAACAGTCCAGCCCGAACCGCCAAGCCATGTCTTCCCTGGACCGGAAACAAGCTTCCGAGGACCGGTTTCTGGCATTCCAGCCGCCTTCAGCCCGGCTTGCTTGAATCCAGTGGCAAAGTGAGCAAGGGACTCACAACTGAGCATACCCTGCCACACTTATGGAGGCCAAAAGCGGTACAAAAGGGGGTGGTGATGGACGGAGCATCTGAATCAATCAAACACTCACACTCAGTCAAAACATCTGGGTTTAATCCATCACCGTTCTTTAGCCCACTTTGCCACCCCAGTTCAGACATGGCTATATGCAAATCAGTCTGACCCTGTGCCTCATGGGAACAGTCCAGCCCGAACCGCCAAGCCATGTCTTCCCTGGACCTGAAACAAGCTTCCGAGGACCGGTTTCTGGCATTCCAGCCGTCTTCAGCCCGGCTTGCTTGAATCCAGTGGCAAAGTGAGCAAGGGACTCACATCTGAGCATACCCTGCCACACTTATGGCGGCCAAAAGGGGTACAAAAGGGGGTGGTGATGGACGGAGCATCTGAATCAATCAAACACTCACACCCAATCAAAAGATCTGGATTTAATCCATCACCGTTCTTTAGCCCACTCTGCCACCCCAGTTCAGGCATGGCTATGTGCAAATCAGTCTGACCCTGTGCCTCATGGGAACAGTCCAGACCGAACCGCCGAGCCATGTCTTCCCTGGACCGGAAACTAGCTTCCGAGGAACGGTTTCTGGCATTCCAGCCGTCTTCAGCCCGGCTTGCTTGAATCCAGTGGCAAAGTGAGCAAGGGACTCACGTCTGAGCATACCCTGCCACACTTATGGCGGCCAAAAGCGGTACAAA
The DNA here is from genome assembly GCF_964263255.1 of Lissotriton vulgaris. Lineage (NCBI taxonomy): Eukaryota > Metazoa > Chordata > Amphibia > Caudata > Salamandridae > Lissotriton > Lissotriton vulgaris. Next base: position 1,864,153,458 of record NC_141693.1, on the reverse strand, counting down.
AGGGGGTGGTGATGGACGGAGCATCTGAATCAATCAAACACTCACACCCAGTCAAAAGATCTGGGTTTAATCCATCACCGTTCTTTAGCCCACTTTGCCACCCCAGTTCAGACATGGCTATATGCAAATCAGTCTGACCCTGTGCCTCATGGGAACAGTCCGGCCCGAACCGCCAAGCCATGTCTTCCCTGGACCGGAAACAAGCTTCCGAGGACCGGTTTCTGGCATTCCAGCCGTCTTCAGCCCGGCTTGCTTGAATCCAGTGGCAAAGTGAGCAAGGGACTTACGTCTGAGCATACCCTGCCACACTTATGGCGGCCAAAAGCGGTACAAAAGGGGGTGGTGATGGACGGAGCATCTGAATCAATCAAACACTCACACCCAGTCAAAAGATCTGGGTTTAATGCATCACCGTTCTTTAGCCCACTCTGCCACCCCAGTTCAGACATGGCTACGTGCAAATCAGTCTGACCCTGTGCCTCATGGGAACAGTCCAGCCCGAACCGCCAAGCCAAGACTTCCCTGGACCGGAAACAAGCTTCCGAGGACCGGTTTCTGGCATTCCAGCCGCCTTCAGCTCGGCTTGCTTGAATCCAGTGGCAAAGTGAGCAAGGGACTCACAACTGAGCATACCCTGCCACACTTATGGAGGCCAAAAGCGGTACAAAAGGGGGTGGTGATGGACGGAGCATCTGAATCAATCAAACACTCACACTCAGTCAAAACATCTGGGTTTAATCCATCACCGTTCTTTAGCCCACTTTGCCACCCCAGTTCAGACATGGCTATATGCAAATCAGTCTGACCCTGTGCCTCATGGGAACAGTCCAGCCCGAACCGCCAAGCCATGTCTTCCCTGGACCTGAAACAAGCTTCCGAGGACCGGTTTCTGGCATTCCAGCCGTCTTCAGCCCGGCTTGCTTGAATCCAGTGGCAAAGTGAGCAAGGGACTCACATCTGAGCATACCCTGCCACACTTATGGCGGCCAAAAGGGGTACAAAAGGGGGTGGTGATGGACGGAGCATCTGAATCAATCAAACACTCACACCCAATCAAAAGATCTGGATTTAATCCATCACCGTTCTTTAGCCCACTCTGCCACCCCAGTTCAGGCATGGCTATGTGCAAATCAGTCTGACCCTGTGCCTCATGGGAACAGTCCAGACCGAACCGCCAAGCCATGTCTTCCCTGGACCGGAAACTAGCTTCCGAGGAACGGTTTCTGGCATTCCAGCCGTCTTCAGCCCGGCTTGCTTGAATCCAGTGGCAAAGTGAGCAAGGGACTCACATCTGAGCATAACCTGCCACACTTATGGCGGCCAAAAGCGGTACAAAAGGGGGTGGTGATGGACGGAGCATCTGAATCAATCAAACACTCACACCCAGTCAAAAGATCTGGGTTTAATCCATCACCGTTCTTTAGCCCACTCTGCCACCCCAGTTCAGACATGGCTATATGCAAATCAGTCTGACCCTGTGCCTCATGGGAACAGTCCAGCCTGAACCGCCAAGCCATGTCTTCCCTGGACCGGAAACAAGCTTCCGAGGACCGGTTTCTGGCATTCCAGCCGTCTTTAGCCCGGCTTGTTTGAATCCAGTGGCAAAGTGAGCAAGGGGCTCACGTCTGAGCATACCCTGCCACACTTATGGCGGCCAAAAGCGGTACAAAAGGGGGGTGGTGATGGACGGAGCATCTGAATCAATCAAACACTCACACCCAGTCAAAAGATCTGGGTTTAATCCATCACCGTTCTTTAGCCCACTCTGCCATCCCAGTTCAGACATGGCTATATGCAAATCAGTCTGACCCTGTGCCTCATGGGAACTGTCCAGCCCGAACCGCCAAGCCATGTCTTCCCTGGACCGGAAACAAGCTTACGAGGACTGGCTTCTGGCATTCCAGCCGTCTTCAGCCCGGCTTGCTTGAATCCAGTGGCAAAGTGAGCAAGGGACTCACGTCTGAGCATACCCTGTCACACTTATGGCGGCCAAAAGTGGTACAAAAGGGGGTGGTGATGGACGGAGCATCTGAATCAATCAAACACTCACACCCAGTCAAAAGATCTGGGTTTAATCCATCACCGTTCTTTAGCCCACTCTGCCACCCCAGTTCAGACATGGCTATATGCAAATCAGTCTGACCCTGTGCCTCATGGGAACAGTCCAGCCCGAACCGCCAAGCCATGTCTTCCCTGGACCGGAGACAAGCTTCCGAGGACCGGTTTCTGGCATTCCAGCTGTCTTCAGCCCTGCTTGCTTGAATCCAGTGGCAAAGTGAGCAAGGGACTCACGTCTGAGCATACCCTGCCACACTTATGGCGGCCAAAAGCGGTACAAAAGGGGGTGGTGATGGACGGAGCATCTGAATCAATCAAACACTCACACCCAGTCAAAAGATCTGGGTTTAATGCATCACCGTTCTTTAGCCCACTCTGCCACCCCAGTTCAGACATGGCTACGTGCAAATCAGTCTGACCCTGTGCCACATGGGAACAGTCCAGCCCGAACCGCCGAGCCATGTCTTCCCTGGACCGGAAACAAGCTTCCGAGGACCGGTTTCTGGCATTCCAGCCGCCTTCAGCCCGGCTTGCTTGAATCCAGTGGCAAAGTGAGCAAGGGACTCACAACTGAGCATACCCTGCCACACTTATGGAGGCCAAAAGCGGTACAAAAGGGGGTGGTGATGGACGGAGCATCTGAATCAATCAAACACTCACACTCAGTCAAAACATCTGGGTTTAATCCATCACCGTTCTTTAGCCCACTTTGCCACCCCAGTTCAGACATGGCTATATGCAAATCAGTCTGACCCTGTGCCTCATGGGAACAGTCCAGCCCGAACCGCCAAGCCATGTCTTCCCTGGACCGGAAACAAGCTTCCGAGGACCCGTTTCTGGCATTCCAGCCGTCTTCAGCCCGGCTTGCTTGAATCCAGTGGCAAAGTGAGCAAGGGACTCACATCTGAGCATACCCTGCCACACTTATGGCGGCCAAAAGGGGTACAAAAGGGGGTGGTGATGGACGGAGCATCTGAATCAATCAAACACTCACACCCAATCAAAAGATCTGGATTTAATCCATCACCGTTCTTTAGCTCACTCTGCCACCCCAGTTCAGGCATGGCTATGTGCAAATCAGTCTGACCCTGTGCCTCATGGGAACAGTCCAGACCGAACCGCCAAGCCATGTCTTCCCTGGACCGGAAACTAGCTTCCGAGGACCGGTTTCTGGCATTCCAGCCGTCTTCAGCCCGGCTTGCTTGAATCCAGTGGCAAAGTGAGCAAGGGACTCACGTCTGAGCATAACCTGCCACACTTATGGCGGCCAAAAGCGGTACAAAAGGGGGTGGTGATGGACGGAGCATCTGAATCAATCAAACACTCACACCCAGTCAAAAGATCTGGGTTTAATCCATCACCGTTCTTTAGCCCACTCTGCCACCCCAGTTCAGACATGGCTATATGCAAATCAGTGTGACCCTGTGCCTCATGGGAACAGTCCAGCCTGAACCGCCAAGCCATGTCTTCCCTGGACCGGAAACAAGCTTCCGAGGACCGGTTTCTGGCATTCCAGCCGTCTTCAGCCCGGCTTGCTTGAATCCAGTGGCAAAGTGAGCAAGGGGCTCACGTCTGAGCATACCCTGCCACACTTATGGCGGCCAAAAGCGGTACAATAGGGGGGTGGTGATGGACGGAGCATCTGAATCAATCAAACACTCACACCAGTCAAAAGATCTGGGTTTAATCCATCACCGTTCTTTAGCCCACTCTGCCACCCCAGTTCAGACATGGCTATATGCAAATCAGTCTGACCCTGTGCCTCATGGGAACAGTCCAGCCCGAACCGCCAAGCCATGTCTTCCCTGGACCGGAGACAAGCTTCGGAGGACCGGTTTCTGGCATTCCAGCCGTCTTCAGCCCGGCTTGCTTGAATCCAGTGGCAAAATGAGCAAGGGACTCACGTCTGAGCATACCCTGCCACACTTATGGCGGCCAAAAGCGGTACAAAAGGGGGTGGTGATGGACGGAGCATCTGAATCAATCAAACACTCACACCCAGTCAAAAGATCTGGGTTTAATCCATCACCGTTCTTTAGCCCACTCTGCCACCCCAGTTCAGACATGGCTATATGCAAATCAGTCTGACCCTGTGCCTCATGGGAACAGTCCAGCCCGAACCGCCAAGCCATGTCTTCCCTGGACCGGAGACAAGCTTCCGAGGACCGGTTTCTGGCATTCCAGCTGTCTTCAGCCCGGCTTGCTTGAATCCAGTGGCAAAGTGAGCAAGGGACTCACGTCTGAGCATACCCTGCCACACTTATGGCGGCCAAAAGCGGTACAAAAGGGGGTGGTGATGGACGGAGCATCTGAATCAATCAAGCACTCACACCCAGTCAAAAGATCTGGGTTTAATCCATCACCGTTCTTTAGCCCACTCTGCCACCCCAGTTCAGACATGGCTATATGCAAATCAGTCTGACCCTGTGCCTCATGGGAACAGTCCAGCCCGAACCGCCAAGCCATGTCTTCCCTGGACCGGAAACAAGCTTCCGAGGACCGGTTTCTGGCATTCCAGCGGTCTTCAGCCCGGCTTGCTTGAATCCAGTGGCAAAGTGAGCAAGGGACTCACGTCTGAGCATTTATTTATTTATTTATTTATTTATTTATTTGCAAGCTTATACCGCGCTAGGAATCGACTCCCAGAGGAGTATCTCTGTGCCTTTGGCATCATCTGAGAGCAAAAAGGGCCCAGTCATATATCCTTCCTTCCTAGATGGTTAGCCTAGTAGTGAAAGAGGAAAGTTTTTAATTTTTTCCTAAAAGGAAGATGTTCTCTGCATAGTCTGATTTCCATAGGGAGATCATTCCACAACTGCAGGCCGGCTACTGACAAGGCCCTTCCCCCTTGTCTTGTCTTCTTAAACCTGGGGACACATAACAATTCTTGATCTGGAGGGAACATATAAATTGAATTTTTTAGTCAAGTAATCGGGACCTTTCCCTGTGAGGCACTTGTGGATGATACAGCATGTTTTAAACATCACCCTCTGTTTCACTGAAAGCCAATGAAGTTTGGTTAACAGGGGTTTCGATGGAGTACGAGCAGGGACGTTAAGAACAAGGCGTGCAGCAGTGTTTCGCACAACCTGTAGTCTTGCGATAATCCCCTCGTTAGTGGCTAGCAGCAATCCATTGCAATAATCCGGTCTACTCCGCACGAGCGACTGTACCAAGGTTCTTCTGGTGGTATCAGGTAGCAAGAGGAATACCTTCCGAAGAAGCCCAATAACATGGAAACAGGAGCCGACCACTTGATTAGTATGTTGTTTCAGGGCGACCTCCTGATCCAGTTTTACTCCCAGATCTTTCACAACCAATTTGGGCTCAGGGACTGGACCTAGATCTTGAGGCCACCAGTCAGGAGTCCACAGGCGTTTAGCTTCCCCGAAGAGCATCACCTCCATCTTGGAGACGTTGCACTGCAGGAAGTTTGATGCCATCCAGTGGGCCACCTCTTTCATCCCCCTGGCAAAGGAGTTACGCACTTCAGGTGTCATCGTTTTAAACGGAAAGAGGAGTTGAGTATCGTCCGCATACGATACCGGGATGAAACCGTGGGATCTCATGATGTTAGCCAGGGGGGCCACATAGATGTTAAATAACGTGGGGCTCAAACAGGAGCCCTGTGGCACCCCCTTTGAGATCTCCACCTCCTCCGACCGATATGGACCCAGGATGACCCTTTGGGTACGCTTTGTGAAAAAACTCCTTAGCCAGGCCAGCGCCTTGCCTCATAGACCGATGTCAATTAATCTGGAGGTCATGATGTCATGTAACACCGTGTCAAACGCCGCTGACAGATCTAAAAGCACCAGGATAACGGAGAAACCGCTATCCTGTAGCATATGAAGATCGTCAGCGACGGACAGCAAGGCGGTCTCAGTGCTATGCCTAGGCCTAAACCCAGACTGCCACACTTATGGCGGCCAAAAGCAGTACAAAAGGGGGTGGTGATGGACGGAGCATCTGACTGGGTGTGAGTGTTTGATTGATTCAGATGCTCCGTCCATCACCACCCCCTTTTGTACCGCTTTTGGAAGAAAACAAAGATTATCTTTCCCTACACTGCTCTCACTGAGGGTCCTGCCTATTTCCTTTATATCATATCCCAATGGTGTCATCACGTGTTGACTTCCTAAGAAGTACTAAGAAGTGCTCACGTCAATTGGGTCAGATAGCTTAAGGCTATGGAGCTCGTTCTAAGATGCTCCTTCTCCTCCGAAAAATGCAGAAGTCTCCCTTCACTGTCCCTGCGCATCATACAAAAAGACAACGTTCCGCCCCTAATACATCATATAAAAACTTTTCAGTCTCTTCTGTCCGTATTTTTCCATTGGAGCCGTGTTGTTCAGCTCCTGCTCTGTGACCTTGAGTTTCAGATAGGCCAGGAATGGAAGGCATCCTCCCTTCCCACTTTTCAGACTTCTTCAAAGACATTCCAGGTATATACCTAAATCTAAATCTAAGAATTACAAGGTTGAATTCCTGTGCCTGCAGAAGGATGAGAACATACTGTCTTTGCACACAAAAAGGATTTATTTAATTATTTCTTGAGCAATCAAGGATTCTAAACCAACAACAAATCGTAGTTCTGGGCCTACAGTGCAGGCAATTTAAACGACACACAATTACATTTATATGAATATAATTTTATCCTGCACATTATGCATACAGGAATTATAAGTGTTTCTAATACATGTAAAATCCTGCTTGAATGTGTACAGTACATTTCAATACTTATATAGCGTGAATAAGTGCATCTTAATAAACATAAACACTGCAAATGATAAAATACATGTGAGTGCGTGTAAACCATGAGTATAACGGACCCATACAATTTAGAGTGCTGTAAGCGTTCTATCACATGGCATGGAAAACTGCCTTTGGCATGCAGAAAAAGACTATTTTTCTGCATTCATAAGTCACCCTAAAAGTGAGATTTTGCAAAGTTATTTCCATATAACCATATTTCTGATAACTTAAGCAGAGAAGTACAGTTATAAACATAGCATTTTGGTTGCCTAAGACAGAACTGGAATACACATCTTTGGCTTGGAGAGTTAACGACTGTGGCTCCGAGGACAATGACTTGCCTGTGGGCCCAGGAGAGATCCATGGGTGTTAACTGTGAAGACCATTTAGCATGATTAATTATCTGGGAGTGGACAGGGACAGTTGGCAGAATCGTAGTACTACCTCTTTTGACTTGGCAATGCCATGGAAAGCTTTTCTATTCATTGCCAGGATTCTTCTAGACAGTTAGGCTCTGCCAATGTAGCATGGGAAACCGTTTTTGACCCTGTCAGAGAGGGGAGTGAGCAAGAATCTGAAGACAGGTGTGCCTTGTTTCAGATGGTGCCACCATCTTGAAACAGGCGTTCCTAGGTAATTTTACAGTAAGACAAATTGGGTGGTAGAATTCCTCCAATCACTGGCTGGTACACAGGATAAATATAATACCTCCACACCTGCCTCCTCAGAACAAGTCTGGACTTCATCTGAAGAAGAAGGCCCTGTTAGAAGAAGAAGCTAGCGGCTGCAGGACTTACCCCAACAACTTTTGTAGAAGTCTGAAGGTTAAACCTTTGATTTGGATTACCCACTTGGTGTATCTGACCTCCACTCCATTGTGTTTGGCCTGAAATTGTGCCTAGGTCCCTGTCCACCACAAACTGTTGTTTTTCGATCATGCTTGAATTTTTTAGGTGCTTTTGCATTAAACTTTAAAAATCCAAATATCTGGTTCCCTTTATGATCCTATTTGCTCATTAATATTTTCTCTATTTTCTAAATTGATTTGAAATGTTCTTGTGTTGTGTTTTTCACTCTAAAATTGTTAATACTGTTTGAATTTAGCACACACTTCTCTAGGAACTGCCTGATTCTTGAGCAATCGTTACTACAGGTTGAGCAGACATTCTTATCAGATAGAGTAGTGCCCATCTGGATGGAGGAAGACAATATCGCTGCTATCTCGCTGATGAAGCATAATATAAGATGCGGGTTTGGGGCAGGACAAGAAAACATAGAGCCGCAATAGGTACCTACCAATGGAAAATAAACGGTGGAATGTGCTGACTTGCCAATGAATTTGTGAGTGTATCACGAACTGTAGGTGCTCCCCCTTTAATGGAATCAATATATGTCCATATAAAGACCTGGTTAATTAAAAACGTTCAATACTACATGGGAACAAGAAGTAGGGGACATGGATGACGTGGACTGGGGTGTGGTACTGATGCACCCCAGGGAGGTGGCAATTAAATCACGTCCCCGCCTAATACAGTTTAAGGTCTTGCATAGGGCTTACTTTGATAGAGTGCGGCTCTATATAATGGGGAGAGTTTCCGACCCCTGCTGCCTGCGCTGCGGACATGACAGAGGAGATTTCTTACACATAATCTGGTCCTGCCCGCACATTCAAACTTACTGGGGAGAGGTCACTGCCGAATTAGGTGAGGTACTGGGGACAAACATTCCGTTAGACCCAAAGCTCATACTCCTGGGAATGACCAATGATGTAGACTTAGCCCGCCCACTGCTGATATTCCTAGTATTAGCCCTGGTAGTCGCCAAGATGGACATAGCTAGGAAATGGGGGGCGCCAGATATACCACAGCTAGGGGAATGGGGTATGGACCTCTACATGGCGGCCGAAAGGGTCACATACAAAGCAAGAGGGTGCCCGAAAAAGTTCCCTGAGTATGGGGTAAATGGAGACACTATCATGGACTAGATGGAGGACACTCTAAGGAGGCACGAACATGTACACATTTGATTGCCATGAAGGGGAATGGCGTTTGGGGCCGGGGGATCATGCTGAAAAGGACTTGGAGGACTGCAAGGGTTGAACATCTGAACTCTGGCACTGGGGTACTGGACCATGAGGGAAGTGGGGGGGATAAGGGGTGGGGGGCGCGGGGGTGTGGCTTGATACTGACATGCTTGTTATGTGTTTTTTCCTTGCTGCAAAACCATAAAAATGTTTTTTTTTAAACATTCAATACTTAACTTCAGGTTTGTTTATGATGATAATCTACTTAAGTACTACCACTCTTTTCAGACTTTTCAAGTTTGACTAGGCCATCTCTCATTGTTCCTTTCCACTAACTTTGTATTATTTCAATTTAACAGGTTTTCCCCTAAGAGCTTATATTATATTTGAGATCCTATTGCGGAGTCTGCATTTCATTTCGTCGCTCGCTTACATTTCTGATTTACTGAACTTTATTGATAAGCTCCAGGTAGGTATTATTTGGTTTTGCTAGTGGTTCCCCTGACATTCACACTATAGTCAAGACCAGTACTCTTGGGAAATGTAATCTCTGTGTCTGCCTCTCGCCCCATCATTTTAACCCTACAATGTCATAATTTAGTGGATGATATTTGACCCACAAGGACGTATATTCATGGATGTATCCCCCTTAAGCCTTGCAAGTCATACTTTGCCCTGTATCTGTATAGATTCTATGGCTTTGATATATTATTGCTTTATTTGTCCATGCAGCCACAATAGAACGTTTTTAATTTACCAGATCTTTACATGGACATATATTGATTCCTTCAAACGGGGAGCACCTACATTCTTTTGCCAGTCAGCGTTTATTTTCCATTGGTAGGTACCTATTGCAGCTCTATGTTTTCTTGTCCTGCCCTGAACCAGCATCTTATATTATGCTTCACTTTTTAACAAATATAATACCATGATGGCTGCCTCTACCTTGAGAACTGGTCTGCCCTATGGCATGCAAATATAAAGTTGGATTAACTTACACTGTATTCTTATCCAGATACTTATCATGGATTTTGTTGTCCTCCGTTTGTATTTTCAATAAAAGATTAGTATGCTTTAAAGCCCTCCAATATCAGACCTGATGAGCTTACGCTCCATCTCTCTTTTTTCTGATTCCATTCACAGCTTTCTGTCATCTTCTGTGGGCATTGTTGCAAAAGGACGGTTATGCTCTAATGTCCACACACATTTAGTCTGACCAACACACGCTCTGTCTGTTTTTCTAATTCTCATCATAATTGTTTTTGTCCTGTGTGCTTTTTTGTTTTAAAATTCCAAGGTAAATGTCACCCTAGTGTCTGAAGTTTATTATATATTTTTGTCTCAGTTTGTCCAAATGAATGTTTATTGAAGTTGTGTGATTTAGTATTTTAGATGTATGTCACAGTGTAGTCCTGTTATGGTATCAATGTATGTATATTTAGTTTTGTTTGTCCTGTGCTTCATTAGTTTTTTTATTGTAATATTTGTATTGTTGGTCATTATTTCAGCCCTGATGAAGTTCACAATGTGGGAATGAAACGCGTTGCCCGTTTATCTCAATTTGCTGCATGTTAATGAAACTTTGGGGAAAATAAAGAACTTTATATTTTTATACTACTACATGTCTATTGGACTTCTTTGATCTGCGCACCCCCACTTAACCAGTGATAATTCTTGATCTGGAGCACAGAAACGTCAAACAACGGCTGGCATTGGGGTCGACTTCGAAGAGGCATTATCAATTGGAAATGGCATGAGGTGCTGAACTACAGGTCCCCATTGTTTCTTTGGACAGTCAGACAGAAATAAAGGCTTCATGTCATTCACCCAAAATATGACATACAGTGTAATGTTTATCCTCCGATGGCCTCTACTCAGTGGGGCAGCCGGAGAAAGCATTCCAATTACAGAGCCAAGGCAGGCTCAGGTGATGAAATACTTACGGCTCGTCTGTCTCTAAATACGGAGGGATGACTGAGGGTTTGGCAGGCAGGGTATTCTGATGCCGTTGCAACAGAATACCTAACTCTGAATCAGCTCCTGTGTTTTGACCTAATAAGAGTGGGTCTATTGAGTTATCCAAGGTGCACCCCAACCCCAATTAATAATCCCAATTCTGACAAAGGAGCATGCTCAATTTTCCTTCTCAAAGATGAAGCTTCTGGAGGTTTCATATCAGATTTCGGCTTAAATTCGGTCCCTTCTTGGGTCAAAATGATCTATTTTGATGAACTTTTTGCAGAGAGCGATTCCAATGATTGTTGTTGGTTAGTAACTGGTCACTGTAGCCCGAAAGGATGCTCATCTGCATGTAACAATTGTAAAATCTTGTATCGTTATTTGAGATCGGTAAGTGCTAACTTGAAGGAATCATCACAACCCTTGTTACGGTGAACTAAATTTACCTGAGCTTAACTCCCTGGAAGCTATGGCACAGAGCATACAGGCTTAATTTAGGGCAATGTATATGGCATTTGTACAGTACAAAATAGCAATAAAGTCAAAACATAAAACAATAAAAATCTCAAACTGAATTTGAAAAATAGAGTAAAATGTAAACAACAAAATGACACCAATATTTAAAAAATTCAATAAGAGGAACCAGGCATATGATTTTTTTAACATTTTAAGTTTAAATTGTGCCATAAAGCGCCATTGGTTGTCGTAGACCAGGGCCTATGCATAATTTGAGGCTGACCGTGATGGATCATAAAAACAGACAAGATGATGGACGGAATGTTGCACAATGGCAAAACATTCAACCCCAGTCACAGATCTGGGTTTAATACATCGTTATTTTGCTCACCTAGCCACCCCAGTTCAGACATGGCCATATGCAAATCAGTCTTGACCCTGTGCCTCATGGGAACAGTCCAGACCGAACTGCCATGCCATGTCTTCCCTGGACCGGAATCAAGCATTCTAGAACCGGTTTCTGGCGATCAGCCGTCTTCAGCCAGGATAGCTTGACTCTAGTGGCGTATTGAGCACGGGACCCAGGTCTGGGCATGCCGTTCCCACATAGGGTGAACAGCAAAACAGACAAGATGATGGACGGAATGTTGCACAATGGCAAAACATTCAACCCCAGTCACAGATCTGGGTTTAATCCATCGTTATTTTGCTCACCAAGCCACCCCAGTTCAGACAGGGCCATATGCAAATCAGTCTTGACCCTGTGCCTCATGAAAACAGTCCAGACCGAACTGCCAAGCCATGTCTTCCCTGGACCGGAATCAAACATCCTAGGACCGGTTCGGTTTCTGTCTATCAGCTGTCTTCAGCCAGAATAGCTTGACTCCAGTGGTGTAGTGAGCATGGGACACACGTCTGGGCATACCCTTCCCACATAGGGTGAACAGCAAAACAGACAAGATGATGGACGGAATGTTGCACAATGGCAAAACATTCAACCCCAGTTACAGATCTGGGTTTAATCCATTGTTATTTTGCGCACCAAGCCACTCCAGTTCAGACATGGCCATATGCAAATCAGTCCTGAGCCTGTGCCTCATGGGAACAGTCCAGACCGAACTCTTGACCCTGTGCCTCATGGGAACAGTCCAGACCGAACTGCCAAGCCATGTCTTCTCTGGACCGGAATCAAGCATTCTAGAACCGGTTTCTGGCTATCAGCCGTCTTCAGCCAGGATAGCTTGACTCCAGTGGCGTATTGAGCATAGGACCCAGGTCAGGGCATACCGTTCCCACATATGGTGAACAGCAAAACAGACAAGATGATGGACGGAATGTTGCACAATGGCAAAACATTCAACCCCAGTCACAGATCTGGGTTAAATATATCTTTATTTTGCTCACCAAGCCACCCCAGTTCAGACATGGCCATATGCAAATCAGTCTTGACCCTGTGCCTCAGATGAACAGTCCAGACCGAACTGCCAAGCCATGTCTTCCTTGGTCCGGAATCAAGCATCCTAGGACCAGGGATATGATTTTTTAACATTTTAAGTTTAAATTGGGCCAAAAAGCATAAAGCGCCATTGGTTGCGGTAGACCGGGGCCTATGCATAATTTGAGGCTGACCGTGATGGATCATAGGCTGCATATACTAACTAGTTTTGCTCTGGTCAAAGATTTTACCTTCTGACTGTGGGCCTGATTCACAAAGGTAACTTACATTTTAGAGTACATTTACACTTTTGAGTAAATGTACCACTTTTCTGTATTCATAAACTCTGAGTGTTAGTTACTGCTATAAAACACAGTAGTAAGTCCAGCCCTACCCATGGCCAACCACAAGCCATGTGGCACCCCTGGACCACTCTCTTTGATTTGTCAGCTTCAGCTGAGTACTCTTCACTCAGGGTAAATGCTGAGCCTCTCCTCAAGGACAGTCTCCCCAGCTGTAGTGCCAGGCACATTCCTTCCCTTTCTCAGAAAGCATCCTTGCTTCTAAGCGCTGAGATAGAGTCTCAGCTCTTCCAGCAGAATGCTTTGATCAGATGATGAACCCTCACCTCTGGGAGACTGGCTGTCAGGCAGACACTGGCACTAGGGCAAAGCAGCTTTTCAAGTACTCTATGGAACACTTTCTTTCTGAAGAAGAACTTGGGACTGAAACAAAGTGAGGTAGTTTCTGTCGTGCTTGTGTTCGAGGATGTGGTTGGCAATCCTCACATCCAGTTGGTTGGCATGATCAAGGCGCATGCGCGAAGAGTCGAGCATGCGCGGATGCATCATTCCCGGCATTTAAACACTCCCTTCCCTACATTGAACGTTTCACGTTCCGTTCCGGTTCCGGGGTCAAGTGTGATTCGTGTCCGGGTCACGGTGGTGGCGATTAGCGGGTTCCGTCGGGTCTTCGGCGGTCGTCGGGTCGTCTCCTGTCAGGTACAGACAAGCGACTTAATATTGATTGTGTTAGTATCTTTCCATAGAGCGAGAGGTGCGGTTGTGTTGCATTACTCTCGCATAATTTAGTGTTGTCATTAGAGCATCGGCAGCAGTTCCCTGATCTTCTAAGGGATTGGCTATCAGTTAGTTTTGTAGTTTTGTTGGAGTTATTATTTGCCACGCGGTGCGTGCAATAATTAAGGGGGATTTGGAAGACGGTGTTCTTCCCTTGATACTTGTTGGGACTAGTGGAGCATTGATACTAGTCCCGGCGCTCAGTTATTGTTTACCTGGAACTAGAGGAGTGTTGATTCTAGTTCCAGTCTTTTAGGTTTTCTTTCATCCCATACACAGGTAGGCTGGAAGTTATATTCTCCTCATTTACCTGTGTAGCACAGATAGTAAGGGTACTCATTCTAAAGATATTGCAGGATATACAGAAAACTCCCATTCCTGATCACCAGACCAGACATCCCTATGTACATGTTGCCAGCTCTCTCACCTCAGCTCAGTATGTAACTTTCTCACAATTCCCACATTCCTTACTACCACCCATCAAGTATTACACTAACCATTGTTCTTTGTATTCATATAGGACTCCAGTATTCAGAGGTTTGGTGGCTCCCCAGGAATAACAGTTACTCCTCCTGTGTATGAAGAAACCTGTGTTTTTCCCCTCTTTCCTTGTTTTGTCTCCCTGTTTTCCCCTGACGGGCATCACTATCATTGCTCAGTGATACTATTCTGGCATGTGGTGAACCAGTTAGGGGAGTCAGTGGAAAGAGCATCACCTTCCTGGTACTTCTGAGGCAACATTTGTGTCAAGCATCACAGAACGCGAAGCCTTTATTTATTTGCCGCCCAAGTACCATGGAAGTGACTTTAGGCGAGCTGGCAAACATGATGGGTAATCTCCAGAGGGAGACCCAAGCATTGGCCGATAGATTAGACAGAATGGACATAGATGGTGGGGTGGGTGCTACAGGCTCACAGACTCCTGTTATACAAGTAGTCACTCCACCTCCCCCTATACCCTTGGCTCCCCCGGAAAGATTCAATGGAGACCCAGCCAAATGCGCGGCATTCATTAGTCAGTGCCAATTACATTTTATGTGTAAAGCTGCTTGTTTTCCTTCAGATCAAGCTAAAGTGGCTTTCGTCCTTTCATATTTAGGAGGTTCTGCGGCGAATTGGGCCATACCCCTAATCGAGAGAGATGATCCCCTGCTTCTTGATTATAACGCTTTCAAGAGAGAATTGCGGAAATTATTTGACAAACATACATTCACACATGCAGCTGATACCGAGCTTTTTACACTCATACAAGGTTCTAAAGATCTAGCTACATATATATCCACTTTTCACCGTCTGTTGGCAGAAGCTGAATGGCCTCGGGAGAAACGCAGCGCCTTATTTTGTAAGGGGCTGCGTGACGAATTAAAAGACGCATTAGCTCATGTTGTTGACCCCCCTGATACATGTCCAGAGCTAATTGATCTAGTAGTAAAACTGGATCACCGGTTAGGAGAAAGAAGGAAGGATAAGACTAGGAGTGATTTCAATAGAATACCTTTCAAAGACAGCAAGACTGAGACTGAAGGAAGTTTAGACACCGCTGAACCTATGCAGATTGGGAGCATTAAGGGACCCCTCAGTGAGGCAGAAAGACAACGCAGAAGGAATCTTAAACTATGTTTGTATTGTGGCAAAGCCGGGCATTTCCTGAGGGAATGCCCCGTTAAACCTAAACAAAAGAGACAGTCGGAAAACTAGAGGACCCGAAGCCAAGAGAGACTAAGGCGTCGGGTCATTCAGGATCAATAGTCTCCTCCTTATCACATTCACAAAGTCACTTTTTTGTGCCTTCTTTGTTGCAAGGAAATACTCACCGATTAGAAGTCTCCATAATGATTGATTCCGGAGCTTCCGGTAACTTTATGGATGGTAATTGGGCACAGGAGAACCACTTTTCCTACATACCAAAGAAAATCATGGAAGAGGTATATACCATCGATGGGAGTTCTCTGAAATCCGGCCCCATAACTCATACGACAGAGACACTAGAATTTGTCTAAGCTGACACCCATTGGGAATCTCTTAGCTTTGATATCATTCAGTCCCCGCACTTCCCGGTGGTGTTAGGACTTCCCTGGCTAAGACTCCATAACCCGACCAAAGATTGGCAGACAGAACGGATAATATTCGATTCTGTATCATGCCATACACACAAACAACCCATTGCCTCTACGCTGTCCAGTATAAGTACTACAGTATTAGAAACTACCGCCAATGAACCCCTGATAGATCCAGTAGGCCATGAGGCAGTGGTTATTGAGATGGCAGATGATGTGGAAAAACCTGAAGTGAGTTTACCAGAAGCCTATAACATGTATTCATCGGTTTTTGATGCCAAGGAAGCCACCAGTCTACCCCCTCATAGGGTATATGACTGTAGAATTGACCTACAAGCAGGGGCTCGTATTCCGACTAGCAGAGTATATGCTTTGACAGAGAAGGAAAACATTTACCTAAGAGAATATTTGGATAAACTGCTTGATCTTGGGTTCATCAGAGTCTCTAGGTCCCCCGCTTCATCAGCTCTCTTTTTTATCCCTAAACGTGAGGGTGGTTTGCGTTGCTGCATAGATTACCGTTCCCTTAATGCAGTAACTATCAAGAACAGATATCCGTTGCCACTCATCTCCTCTCTCTTAGATCAGGTTAAGACCGCTAAGTATTTTACCAAGCTGGATTTAAGAGGGGCATACCATCTGGTGAGAGTGAGAGAAGGAGATGAGTGGAAAACGGCGTTCTGCACCAAGTTCGGATTGTTCGAATATTTGGTGATACCCTTTGGGCTCTGTAAAGCGCCTTCCGCGTTCCAGTATTTCATAAATGATGTGCTGAAAGAACTGCAGGATAAATGTGTCATCGCATATATAGATGATCTCCTTATCTATTCAGCTACATTGGAGGGACATGAGGGTCATGTTCGAGCTGTGTTACAGAAACTAAAGGATAATTACCTGTTCTGTAAGTTGGACAAATGTTTTTTCCACAGGTCCCAAGTTGGCTTTTTGGGGTATATATTGTCATCCCAGGGACTGCAAATGGATCCGCACAAGGTACAGGCTGTTATTCAATGGCCGTCTCCCGCTTCAGTTAAGGAGATACAACGGTTCCTTGGCTTCGCCAATTTTTATAGGCGTTTTATAGAGCATTTTTCAGAGATTGTAACACCCATCACCAAACTCCTGAGGAAAGATACGCCTTTTCAATGGTCTTCTGAAGCTGAGCATTCTTTTCAGAGCTTGAAAAAAGCATTTACTGTTGCCCCTATACTTAGACATCCCAACCAACAAAGCCCCTTTGTAGTGGAGGTTGATGCATTCCAAGTTGCAGTAGGGGGAGTGTTATCGCAAGCCCACCCAGAGACAGGAGAACTACATCCTGTAGCTTATTATTCACATAAGCTTACTCCAGCGGAAATCAATTATGCCATTGGAGAAAGAGAATTGCTTGCAATAAAGAAGGTACTGGAGGAATGGAGGCAATATCTATTGGGTACCAGATACACAGTCACCATAATAACAGACCATCGCAACTTACAGTATCTTTAAACCACTAAAGCATTGTCCATGAGGCAACTGCGATGGACTCAGTTCTTTGGTGGCTATGATTTTGAAATCCCTTTTAGAGCAGGAAGGAAAAACGGTAAAGCAGATGCTTTGTCCCGTTTGGGCTATGAAAGTCCCCCGATAGATGAACATCCTCCCTCCATTATAGATACCAACAAGATAATTGGAGGCACCTTCACGGAAGAACAATTCCTGAAGGAAGTAGCTAACGCACAACAGAGGCCAGAAGCAACTGCCTTTCTTCAAACTCAGGACACTCAAACGAAACAAGGGTTACAATATGTACATGATGGATTATACTTACCTGAAGTCCAACAAAGACAGACGGTTATGAATTGGGGCCATGCACAAGGTGTTGCAGGCCATCCAGGGTATAAGAAAGCTATTGAATTGGTGAAACGCTACTGTTGGTGGCCAACCCTGAATCAGGACGTACAACAATATGTCAAAACCTGCGCTGTCTGTGCCCAAAGCAAGGCTTCTCACATCAAACCTGTAGGACTTTTATGTCATATTCCCTCTCCACCAGGCCCTTGGCACACTGTGTCAATGGACTACATTGTTGAATTGCCACGCACAAAAAAGGGAAACACCACGTTACTAGTAGTGGTAGACCTATTCACTAAATCAGCTCATTTTATACCTCTGTCTAGTCTTCCTACATCAGTCACGCTGGCACAGGTTTTTCTACATAATATTATCAGACTACACGGCATTCCTTATGTTCTTATCACGGACAGGGGTGCACAATTTGTTTCTAAATTCTGGAGGCAATTGTGTACTTTATTACAGATTGACGTTCGTTTGTCCTCTAGTCATCATCCTCAGACTGATGGACAAACAGAACGTGTCAATCAAAGCCTGGAACAATTCGTGAGATGTCAGTCCCTTCAGAAAATCAGGATTGGGATGAAATGATCTGGTTAGCAGAACTATCGTATAATAACAGCCATCACTTCTCTACATTGTTTACTCCCTTTTATGGATCTCATGGTTTCCATCCCAGAGTATTACCCATTCCTCTGTCAGTTACATGTAACACTCCATCAGTCACCTCCTTGGTTCAACATTTGCAGACAGTTCATCCCTCCATACAGGACAATCTGGACAAAGCAAAGGTGGCTTATAAGAAAGGAGCAGATGCACATAGAACACCAGAACCTGCTTATCAGTCAGGGGATAGAGTGTGGCTGTCTACCAGACATATTGCTTTGCGTGGTTCCTGTAAATTTAAACCTAAGTTTATAGGGCCTTTTCAGGTTGCAAAGGTCATTAATCCTGTAGCGCTACAACTAGACCTGCCTCCATCGATGAGAATACACCTCGTGTTCCATGTATCCCTCCTCAAACCCGTTGAGCCTGGTACACGCCTCCCACCTATACTGAGTCCGGTGATGGTGGATTCAGAAGAAGAGTATGAAGTTGAAAAGATCATTGATTCTAGACGTTGCAGAGGCAGATTGCAATACTTGATACATTGGAAAGGTTATGGTATTGAAGAACGTAGTTGGGAACCTGCGAGTCAGATACATGCTCCCAGATTGTTACGCCTTTTCCATCGACGCTATCCCAACAAACCCAAACCTATTGGAGGAGGAGTAGGAGGGGTGTACTGTTGTGCTTGTGTTCGAGGACGTGGTTGGCAATCCTCACATCCAGTTGGTTGGCATGATCAAGGCGCATGCGCGAAGAGTCGAGCATGCGCGGATGCATCATTCCCGGCATTTAAACACTCCCTTCCCTACATTGAATGCTTCGCGTTCCGTTCCGGTTCCGGGGTCAAGTGTGATTCGTGTCCGGGTCACGGTGGTGGCGATTAGCGGGTTCCGTCGGGTCTTCGGCGGTCGTCGGGTCGTCTCCTGTCAGGTACAGACAAGCGACTTAATATTGATTGTGTTAGTATCTTTCCATAGAGCGAGAGGTGCGATTGTGTTGCATTACTCTCGCGTAATTTAGTGTTGTCATTAGAGCATCGGCAGCAGTTCCCTGATCTTCTAAGGGATTGGCTATCAGTTAGTTTTGTAGTTTTGTTGGAGTTATTATTTGCCACGCGGTGTATGCAATACTTAAGGGGGATTCGGAAGACGGTGTTCTTCCCTTGATACTTGTTGGGACTAGTGGAGCATTGATACTAGTCCCGGCGCTCAGTTATTGTTTACCTGGAACTAGAGGAGTGTTGATTCTAGTTCCAGTCTTTTAGGTTTTCTTTCATCCCATACACAGGTAGGCTGGAAGTTATATTCTCCGCATTTACCTGTGTAGCACAGATAGTAAGGGTACTCAATCTAAACATATTGCAGGATATACAGAAAACTCCCATTCCTGATCACCAGACCAGACATCCCTAAGTACATGTTGCAGGTCTCTCACCTCAGCTCAGTATGTAACTTTCTCACAATTCCCACATTCCTTACTACCACCCATCAAGTATTACACTAACCATTGTTCTTTGTATTCATATAGGACTCCAGTATTCAGAGGTTTGGTGGCTCCCCAGGTATAACAGTTACTCCTCCTGTGTATGAAGAAACCTGTGTTTTTCCCCCACTTTCCTTGTTTTGTCTCCCTGTTTTCCCCTGACGGGCATCACTATCATTGCTCAGTGATACTATTCTGGCATGTGGTGAAGCAGTTAGGGGAGTCAGTGGAAAGAGCATCACCTTCCTGGTACTTCTGAGGCAACATTCGTGTCAAGCATCACAGTTTCAATCCCATTCACTATACATTTTCCAGACAGAAGGTGAGTATTCATGGTTTATGGTTGATTCTATTTCAAATGCCATTTCTTGGCTGCTTTCCAAACGCAGACTGGAACAGAATGATTTTGGTACCAATGAGCTGGCTCCAAGCAGGAGTATCCAAAACATGGGTACAATGAACTGTGAGGTCTCTGAACTTGGTCGTCATCACCCTTCATGAAGCAGGGACAGACAAAAAGGTACGCCCTGCCTTGACACATCCTCACATTGAACAGCAGAAACTGCAGTTCCTCCCCAAATTCTTATCATTCACCAAACGGCAGTGCTTGGGAAGAAGTAATAAGAAGTTCTGTGTTAACAAGGCCCTAATGGAATTTCTAAAGGTAGCCTGGGTGTTGGGTGGTCATTACAGTCCCCAACTTCTAATTCTCTGCTGCACCTTAAAGCATCCACAGTAGGCAGGATGTAATATACATATGTAAAACTGCCTCAAAGTATTTTTTAATTTTCCTTCAAAGAAAGCTCGTCACAAAGTTGTTGTGAGTGATGAACATGTATCTGATATACGATTATGG
The DNA here is from genome assembly GCF_964263255.1 of Lissotriton vulgaris. NCBI lineage: Eukaryota > Metazoa > Chordata > Amphibia > Caudata > Salamandridae > Lissotriton > Lissotriton vulgaris. The sequence goes on along the minus strand of NC_141693.1, from coordinate 1,864,132,856 downwards.
GCACATAGAATTTTGCTGGAGTGGTAGTATGCCTTAGCCGAGACATCAGTTTTTGTAGGATTTGAGGGCAGTTTGGACTCCGATAAAGACTCGGCGGATTAATAAATCAGCCACATTAGAGGGAACTCAATCTCCTTTACCGTTCAACATCTCAACTGCAATTTACCAGGACAATGGGGCAGAGGTCTGGAGGCAGAAAAGCACCTATTTTCCCTGTCTAAATTCACATTCAGGGTAAACAGAACGCAGTGGCACACCATCTTGGATTTAGATTTCCTTCTTTTCAGGGTTATCATCTGAACCCTCATTTCTTTACAGTCATATGTGATAGGTGGGGGATGCTGTTTGTGCATAGAGCAATTGAAGCATTCACCCATCACTTTTTTAAATACTTCAGTGTAATACCTTAAGTGCCAGGGGTATGCCCAGATTTACGTTTTGTGACCCTCTTGTTCAAGAACTTGGAAGGGGCATGAGGGATAGATACAATTTCTTGCTTATGGTTTCCAGGTTTACTATTGCCTTTCCCTTTTCCTCTGATTCTGAAGGTTTTGATTCAGATAAGGAGGGAGGGTGCCTCAGTCATTATGATTACTCCTTTCTCAACCAGTTGCTCTTAGTTTCCTCTCCTGACTCTGCTGATTTGTCCAAAATGGGTTTTGCCAATGATTGCCTTTCCCCTGATATTTTCAATGTTGCCTTGGTAAGTCCTAGTCCATCTCCACTTAGCGGCATGGAAGATGAGCGTGTCAGTTTGCAGATAAACAGGTTATCACAAGAGTTTGCCAGTGCAGTGCAGGTATCCAGAAGGCAATGGAGTCTTAAATCTCATTGCCATCATCTGCATTCTTTTAGGTCCTGATGTGAAGCAAAACATCTTGCTCCTTCTCAATACAGAAGGAGTAGTCTATCTTTTCCTCAGGAGAGGTTCCACCTGGTCTTAAGGTGTCAGGTTTGATCCCAGCAGAGATATGTGATTAGGCATATGATGAGCTGGGGCTGGAGACTTTAGAGAAAGGAATTGAAATGGCTTAAAGCATTAGACCAAAATTCTGATGTTTACCTGTGATCTACACAAACTTCCTGTTCATAAGAGTATTTTGGGGTATACGGGATAGAGTCAGTATTTAAGGGTCTAGTTTACATATAGTGACAACTTTATTTTACTCCTATTCTGAGCTCTTGTGTCATTGGTCTCCTTCTTTTTTGGGTTGTACTGTGTTTCTGGTACCTATGGGTATCTTTTCTCTCAATGTCTTGCTTCATACACTTCTAACTAGTTTGGTTGACAGTTGCATCCAGGGATCTCCTTCTGGTATCCTGATTTGTAAAGGATTTGTCACAGCAACATCTAATATTAAAACAGGAAAGTCGAGATCTCGACTGTGCTATCATTGTAATCTGTATTCAGTACTTATCAATCGTTTCCCAATTTCTTGCACCCGGTGCAGTGATATACCATATTTCCACCAGTGAATTTTCCTGTACTGTGCTCAACCTGGGGTCTTTAGTATGCATTGGGAACCTGACATAAGGTTGCTACGCTAAGGCCCTAATTAGGATGTCAGTCGGAAAGCTTCTGACTTGCAGTGGGTGCACCATGGGGGCACCTATGGTGCTCCACTGTAAATCCCTGCAACCTGCAATGCTGGCCACAGGGTGTAGGGATTTACAGTGAATCCCATTTCTCTATGGGAGCTTGTGCTGCGGCCGGTTTCTGACCACTGCACAAGCTACCATAGGGAGACTGGGAGTTTGCGACCGCACCGGATGTATGACGTTACAACGCATACTTTTACATCGCATACCATTACAACGCGATTTGTACAACGCAGGATCCTTTACAACGCATGCCTTTACAACGCATGTCATTACATAGCAGATGCTATTACAACGCATGCCATTACGACGTAAGTATAGGTAAGTATATCTTTTTTTTATAAATTGTAATTAATTTAATTTAATTAATTTAATTTAATTAATTTAATTTATTTTAAGTCGTTTTTTAAAAAACGGAACACTTAAAATACCCCTGTACCCCATAACCCAAACCTAGCCCTGAACCCTAAAAATACCCCTGTACCCCATTACCCAAACCTAGCCCTGAACCCTAAAAATACCCCTGTACCCCATTACCCAAACCTAGCCCTGAACCCTAAAAATACCCCGGTACCCCATAACCCAAACCTAGCCCTGAACCCTAAAAATACCCCTGTACCCCATAACCCAAACCTAGCCCTGAACCCTAAAAATACCCCTGTACCCCCTAACCCAAACCTAGCCCTGAACCCTAAAAATACCCCTGTACCCCATAACCTAAACCTAGCCCTGAACCCTAAAAATACCCCTGTACCCCATTAACCAAACCTAGCCCTGAACCCTAAAAATACCCCTGTACCCCATAACCCAAACCTAGCCCTGAACCCTAAAAATACCCCTGTACCCCATAACCCAAACCTAGCCCTGAACCCTAAAAATACCCCTGTACCCCATTACCCAAACCTAGCCCTGAACCCTAAAAATGCCCCTGTACCCCATAAACCAAACCTAGCCCTGAACCCTAAAAATACCCCTGTTCCCCATAACCCAAACCTAGCCCTGAACCCTAAAAATCCCCTATACTCATACTTATTTTTTAAAATTACTTAAATTAATATATTTAATTTATTTTATAAAAATACATAAATTAATATATTTATTTATTTTTAATATTAATTAAATAATTAAATAATGTTAAATAAAATATAAAATAAAATTATATACTTACCTATACTTACGTTGTAATGGCATGCGTTGTAATAGCATCTGCTATGTAATGTCATGCGTTGTAAAGGCATGCGTTGTAATGGATCCTGCGTTGTAAAAGTAGCGTTGTAATGGTAGTGCGTTGTAAAAGTTGCGTTGTAACGGTTGTATACCGACCGCACCATGTGCAGCAGCATTGTAATTGTGGTTTAACACCACCGACCTGAGGTCGGTTGGTCTCAAAACCGCAGGGATGTCGGTCGGAGACAACTCCGACCGACATCCTAATCAGCGCCCAAGAGTTCAGAGGGCCCCTATTAAGGCTTTTAGAGAACCTCGGGATGTGGTCTGTACACTATGACTAGGGTGCTTCTAGTGTTTGTCCCTCCTTGAGATTTAGTTTCAAGCCGGGGGACAGTTATAGTTTTGGAGAAATCTCTTTTAAACCTTTATAGTCAACTATTAAGGCTTTTAGAGAATCTTGGGGTGGGGTCATTACACCACTGGGGTTTTTTAATGCCCATCCCTCATTGAGGGTGTTAATTACTAGCTGGAATCTGTAATTGGTTTTGGACGTTTTGAAGAAATCCTTTACAGGAAGTGAATGTTAGGCACCTTTGAAGGTTTTTTTTCCTGATAGCAAGTTACAGTACCAGGAGACACGGGGAACTAGGGTCCCTGTCTTATAAGTGTTATTTCTCAGGATTCTTCCTGATAGTTTAATTTTAAGATTTGGATCTACCTTTATCTTTAAAGTTTCTTCTCCTTTCAATTGAAAAAGAGTCTCATTTACATGGATTTTGTCTATGCTGTCTTCTCCTGAGGATGTGGTTCTACTTTCTTTGAACATCAAAGGAGCATGTTCAATTCATCATCAGAGTCTGTCTTCTTTTAAACAATGGACCACATTTCTTTGTTAATTTTGGTCCAACCAAGAAAGGTCATCAATCTTCAACACAATCACTTGGTTAAGTTCTTGATTTGTGTTGTATACTTACTTCAGCGAATTGCAGGTTGACTCTTAGTTCAAATTTGTAGAGTAGCTATTTGGGCCTGTCCTTCAACCTTTGTCAAGAATTTCAAACTTCAGCAAGGGGGTCAGTCTGAAGATGTTTTTGGGTTAAAGTTTCTCTCTATAATGCTACGAGTTATGTGCAAGTTATTTTCCAAAGTATATAGTTGATTTGAAGCAATAGTTGTGTTTTTTCATTATTCAGTTTATCTTGGCTTTTGTTCAACTTGGGTATTTGTTGCAGAGCATGGAACAACACATGGAAGGGGACAAAGAGGTAATTTTTCATTCAATAACTGATAAATAAAGTATATGGTGTCACATGCAGAGCAGCCGTCTTTAGATCTGGCAAACCAGATTACATTGTTAGCATCAGTTCAACATCCTGTAATTCTAGGCAAATACCTTCGGGCCGGATTACGACAGACAGTGTTACTCAGTCACAAATGTGATGGATATCCTGTCCGCCAAATTACACTTCCATTATATCTGATGGAACTTTTAATACGGTGGCCGAATATATTCGTGGCATTTGTGATGGAGTAGCCCAAGATTGTAATCAGGCTCTTAATCTCCCATGCCTAAAAAATGAATGTGACCTTGTATAATGTTACTGGTGCTCATATAAAGTGCTCCAATACATTTGAGTTGAGCTCGCACTATATAAAACTAAAAAAGAAAAATCCATCACTATAAATCCATTCTTTTTTTCCCTCTAGTCATTATTCCAGCGCTCACTCCCCTGAGTTGGTCAGCCAGCCCAATTTATGAAAATACAGAACCCTTCAGATTATATCTGGTTATATCAGGATATGCTGGGCACAAGTGGTCCTGGAAGACGCCTGTAGGAAGTGAGGTGGGCTAAGGATGGGTTTTGCAGCTTGATAATACTGTAGGAGGTGGATTGGCCACATACCAGAAGGACTAGGCTGAGGAAGAATATAAAGTGTTCTAGCTACCAAGAAGGAAATTTTAAATTCTATTAAGGACACGGAGGTAAGGATTATGCATTTTGTTTTATTAATAGTGCTTGTTTTAACGTTATTTCCTTTAATATAGCCTTATAGCCCGCCGTAGAGGGCTATACCGGCTAGTAAAGGCCCTCTCCAGCGTGAAAGGCCCCGAGCCGAAGGCGAGGGCCTTTAACAAGGGAGAGGGACTTTAATAGCGGTATAGCCCATCTACGAAGGGCTATAAGGCTATTAGAACATTCTGTCACTAGAGGACAGAATGTTCTAACAAAAAAAACAAAGCCTTTTGGGAGCGGGAGGGGATTGGAATCCCCTCAGGTTCCCTGAAGCCTTTGTTCACAGCCAGAGCTGTGAACAAAGAAACATTGGAATGTTGGAGCTCCAGGCTTATACCAGCCATTATAAGCCCAGAGCACTCCATTGTTTTCAATGGAGCTCCCAACATTCCAATGTTCTAATAAACACAACTACATTTCCTTACAACACATGAGAAAAGTGTAACCAATAAAACTGTAAAGTCCGCCAATCACATAGCAGGCTCATGTATATCCCCTAATGTCGTCCTTTCCTCTTTTTCATGTGAAGATGTTAACTATCTTTTCTTTCACTGGTCAATTTTCTGTACTAAACCTAAGGGGATAATGTAGACTCTGTTATTGAGCTTCTGTATTTAATATTGATTCCCAATCTTGTATACATCATTTACTGTAATACCCACATTACTACTTCCTAGACCATCTCTGAAATCTTACTTTGTTTGCTGAAAAACCATCGAAATTGATCCAAAACATTGAAGTATATATGTCATAACCATACTCAAAACCCACGAGTGACCATAATGGAAAATGTATTACTTACTTCAACCATCATTTCTTAAGGCCACAGAACTAAATCTTATTTCCTCAAGATTCCTGAGATGGCTAATCCTCGACTCCGTTTCCTTAACAGAATTGAAACTTTCCTTTTCAACAGCTAGGAAATTTTACATTCTATGTTAGGACCAGAGGCAAGGAATATGCATGTGTATAGCTTACTTACCACTATTACCGCTGCGTCAGAAATCTGTTTAAAGTAGAATTTTTTGAATTACAATTCAGATGACGAGTCTGCACAATTCATATCTTCAAATCTTCCTCCTAATGCGATTGCCCTGGAGGCCTTTTCCCTGCTAGATGAGTGAGTCCCAAATCTACTTATATAAGTTTGAGTCTTTTCCAAGATCCATTTTACCAACCTGGCAATAGAAGGGGATGAAAAGGTAATTGTGTCTCTCCTGGAAGCTTACCTCTGCATATTCTCATATGCCCTTATCCATCTAACCAAACCTAATGTAGGTTTATAATTGAAAGCTGTGTATGATACTTACCTTGTGTCTGTTTATATTTTTCTGGAGAGAGTGACAGTCACCCCTCCAGTGTAAACACATGCCCTGTGAATCCAAAGCCCTGACATATGATACTCTTTTCCGGGAAACCAAACACAAGAGCATTGCCAATTTCCTGGTCAATAGTTTATCTCGCCAATTTAGAAGGAATTGTAGGACAAAAGTGAACGCCCCAAAGATTGGAATAGCTGGGTTCTGCAGGTTTTGATGATTTAACTATTTTCAATAACTTGCAGACCAAAATATATTTTCACTACAACCGTCTAGTTAATTAGATTATGCCTTGAGGACATTACCAAACTAAACCTATTAACCATTTTGTAAGTGAGCCTGGTCCGAGATTTCTCCACAAAGAAATTCAATATATGGACAATTCCTGTCCTCATGGGATCCAGATGTTTCTCCAGACACTAACCAGACCATCGGCTCCTTACCGAGTGGCATCTCTTGATGGTAGCTGTTGCCCATACTTATTTAAAGAATTTTGCAGTGACCTCTGAAAAAATGGTTGTTTTTAAATCATCTTGTAAAATCCTCCAGGCCTTGAGTCTGAAACAACCCTTTATCATGGATGTGGATACCCGTGACATTCCTGTAAGAAGCTGGGAATGATCTGAAAAGCTATCGCCAACCCTGTATGAAAGTATTCACATTGTTTGCTCCAGGGTCTGGTCTCCAGATGACGTACACTGGTAGTAGATTGTTCAATCTGAATGCGCAAAGATCCATGCCACATTTCCCCTATCTGGCCATCAGAGCTTTGAAAGTTTTCTAATCCAATTCCCAGCTATAGTTGTCTGAGCTGTATCTGGAGTTCCAGTCAGCCACCATGTTCTCTAGCCCTGATAGATACCTGGCTGCCAATAAACTCTGTCTCTCTAGGCAAAGGTGGCAAAATTATTTCGGGATCTCTGACAGGTTTTTCGATTTTGTTCCCTGTGGATGTTTAATGCGCTGATGCATTGTCCATCTTCAGGAGGACACAATAGGGCCTGCCATTAAGCATTGACTTTGCCTTTAGGTCCATTATGTCCTGTTGGACCTGGCCCTTTTTGTAGGGTTATCCCCAAACGTTTTTTTTGCCTTCCTCCTGTATTTGTCTGCATTTCGTTTTTGATGGTTTTATGACTCTGGACACTTTCCAACTGCTGTCAAGTGCTAAAGTGCAAGTGTTCCCTATGTAAATTGGTTTGTCCTTGATTGACATAATTAATTTACCTGTACGTCCCTAGTAGAGTGCTCTAAGCATACCCAGGGCCTGTAAACCAAATGCTACTAGTTGGCCTGCAGCACTGATTTTGCCATCCACATGCATAGCCCTGCAAATATGCCTCGGACCTGCCACTTAAGGGTCTGCATGTGCAGTTTTAAACTGCCATTTCAACCTGACAAGTGCACCCTCTTTCCAGGCCTAGACCTTCCCTTTTATTACATATAAGTCACTCCTGAGGTAGGCCCAAGTAAGCCCTATGGCAGGGTGCACTGCATTTAAAAGGTAGGACATGTACTGGTGTGTTTTACATGTCCTAATAGTGAAATACTGAAAAATTCGTATTTCATTATACTTAGGGTAGCATGGGGATTGCCTTAAAATATCTTTTAAGAATAATTTTTTATGGGGAGCAGATAAAGATTTAGAGTTTGGGGTCTCTGAATTCACAATTTAAAAATACATCTTTTAGTGACGCTGGTTTTTAAATTACATGCTTGAAAATACCACTTTTAGAAAGTGGGTGTTTTCTTGCTTAATCATTCTGTGCCTTTGCCTGTCTGTAGAATCCACGTCTGGGTTAGGATGACTGTTGGGCTCTTGTGCATTCACTCTAGACAGTCACACTAAGGGAGCTGAGGTGTGCCTTGCATATCCTGATGGGCTATCACCAGACTGATGGGCCTTCCTAAGCTAGAGTGGTGAGAGTAGTTGTCTTCTTACACCTGACTAGGTCTGTGCCTGTCCTCACACAAAGCTGTCTCCACCCGCCTGTAAAGTGTCTGGAGCTCGGGCAGGTAAAGGCAAGGCCTTGTGCACTTCACTTTGAAGTTTGTCTATTTCAAAGGCAGAAACTGGTATAAGTACTGGAGCTGTGACACCATAAATTGAGAACACTTCTAGTTTGAGGACATTCTGCCAGGAAGAAGAGCTGCGTTGCTGTCAGGAGGGAATACCACTTTGCTGTTTGCTTTGTTGTGTTAGCATCCTGCTGCATCGACCGTGACAACATCGCAACTACTGGTTTATCGACGACAGCGGCATCGACTTCAACAAACGACACCGCTGCCAGCAACGTGGCTAAGGGCACCGCTCGTGAAGAACACAATGCATCACCCGGTCTCACAACGCAGCCCCATATCTGCCGTCGACTGTGCTCAGTACAGACGCCGTGCCATTGCCTACACTGAAGCCGTGGTCACCGCTCGTGAAGAGCACGAAGCATTGACCATGACAAAATCGCAGCGACAACAACGCTCCTAACCTCGACATTGTGGAGCTCGATCCCCAGCAGGTGTGATTCCAAAGACTCAACAACTTCTGCACGACATTTGGAACTGATGCCTGCCGATGCCTCTTCTTTAGATTTCATCGCAAAGTTCCTGAGGCCTCTCCACTTCCAAAGATACTATTTTGCAGGTCTGTCCGATGCCCTATCACTGAATTGTTGGATTTGGGTTGTTCACGATGCTGTTATAGCCCCGGTTGGCGCAATCAACTTCAAGAAACTGTATTATTAAGTTTATTTTTGCAAAATCCATAACTTTACTTGTGTATGTTGGATTTTTATTATTTTGGTCTTGTTTTACTCAAATACATATTGTTTCATTTTCTAAACTGCTCTGGAGTCGTTTTGCACTATATTGCTCTGTGTGAACAAATACTTTACACATTGCCTCTGAGATAAGCCTGACCGCTCATGCCAAGCTACCAAGCTGGTGAGCAGGGGTTATATTAGCTGTGTAACTTACTTACCCTGACTAGAGTGAGGGTCCCTAATTAGACAGGGCGCATACCGACTGCTTAATAGAGACCACATTTCTAACAGGTCTCTGTCCCTGTCCCAGGCAAGGGACCTAATGGCAAAGGAACCAGCCTGAAGCTCCAGGCAACTTATATGGAGGTTCAATTCCTCTTTTAACCATCTTCTTCCCATCAAAATGTCCCTGCATCTGGCTGCCCATCCCTACTGGATGGTGCCTGATTCTATTTTCAGTTCAGGTGAGGCACATAAGATCACTCTCCCATTTCAGGCCTTTATGTGGTCCAGCCACCACTGAATCTCCATCCTGGCTTTCGATGACAAGGGACTTAGAAATTGGGCTTCTGGCTGGCAGGTATATGCACCCTGTCCAAGCAGGAACCATAATCCTAGCCAGGGTAAGTCACAACACACCTTAAATTATCCTGTGTACACCTTCTGGTAGCTAGGCACAAAGCAGTCAGGATTAACTTAAGAGGCAATGTGTAAAGTATGTGTTTAACACTTCAAACAGTAACACAGTGAAAACACCACAAAAAGACTCCACACCAGATTAGGAAAATAAATAATCATTTTATAAATAAAACAAGACCAAACGAACAAAAAGCCAACAAGTAGGAGTTGAGCTATGAATTTTTAAACAATAAATGTAAAATAGCTCTTAGAAGCAAAAAGAGCCTAAATGGTATATCTGGTCGCGCTGGACCAGGGCAAAGCCAAACGTTCTGCCCGATCACGATGGAGCGTGGGCAGGATAATTTGGGGCAACTGAATCAAAGTACCTTCGTGTGGGATGCGCAGTCATCTACAAAGATGCGAGGTACAGCCAAAGCGATGCATTGGTGTCAAGTCACGCAGTGAACAAGATGCGTTGATTTTCTCCACACAACTGCGGCAATGTGTTAGTTCCGAGTGCGAGACGCTGTTCCCTAATGCAATGTGTGACCGCTGCTCCTGCAGTAGGTGATGCGTTGCTTCCGAAGACAATGCACAGAATGATGTGGATGTGCTTGTTGCGACTCATGCAGAGGTGAAGATGCGCCGGTTCTAATGAGGATGCATGGGTTCTGGTTAAAGCAGCACTTTATACCCACTTCTCAGGGCCCACAACTGGGTTGGCACCACTTGGCAGGGAAAGCCTTGTAGCAAGATAAGTTCAGGTGCTGTACCAGGATCCGTTGAAGTCTTTCATGTCCCTGAGACTTAGGACAGGAGGCAAGACAGCAAGCCCTTGGAGTCACTCTGGTTTCAAGTGATGCAGGCCCAGTCCTTCTGACCCAGGCAGGCGAGCAGTAGGTATCAGGCAGCATGGCGGTTCTTCCTGGCAGAGTCTTCACAGGTCTAGAAGTGTACTGAAGTTATGGTGGCAGACTTCTAGCACATATACCCAGTTGTACCTTTGAAGTGGGGGGGACCTCAAAGAAAGCTTTGAAGTGCCCAGAGGTACTCCCTTCCTGTCCTGGCTCCAGACTCACTGCAGCTCTTTGTGTGTGGACAGGACACAGCCTATTCTGGTGTAAGTGTAAGGCTCTGCTCAGCTCTCCCCTCCCATCACCCAGGATAGCCCATCAAGACACACATAAACTTCCTTTGTGTGTGGCTGGCTAGCGAGAATATACAAAGGCCAGCTGTTACCCAACCAGACTGAACAGAGAGACAGCAGGCACCAAATGGCTAAAGTAGGTAAATGCCAACTTTCGAAAAGTTCCATTGCCTAAACAGTAACTTAGAATCCAACTTCACCATAAGTTGTAATTTTAAATTGTGAGTCCAGTGACACTAAAACTTAAAACGTAAATCTGTTCACAATTGAGAATTACACCAAAATCATGTAATAATGTAATCCCAATGTTATCCTAAGGGAGAGATAGGCTTTGCAGTACCGAACAACGAAATTGGGAGTTTTTCACTTCCAAGACATGTAAAACTTAAAGGTACATGTCTGTCTTATAAATATTTGCCCATTGCCTTGTGGGTCATACAAAGCCTACCTTAGCTGTGACTTATATGTATAAAAGGGATTGTTTAGGCCTGGCAAGAGGTTTATCTTGCCAGGTTGAAGTGGCAGTATATAACTTCACATACAAGCTCTTCAATGGCTGGCCTGAGCCATGGTTAGAGGGCTACTTCAGTAGGTGGCAAAATGTAAATGTAAATGTATAGGCATTTATATAGCGCACTACTTACCCGGAGGGTCCCAAGGCGCTTCGACCGCTGCGAAACCCTTCCTGGCTTCCCTGAGAGATGGTCCCTTAATGGGTATCTCCAGGGTGAGACCAGGCATCCCCAGCGGTCTGGTGGGGCCGTTAGTGAAGATGAGGCAAGCTAATGCCCAGAGTTGCCGAGTGTGATCGCTGATCAGAGTGGGCACCGAGGCGAGAGAATTATCGAGTCCGCTGACCCTGGTCCAGAAACCTGCCGCGCCGGGAATCGAACCCTGGTCCCGGGCCGTCCTCTGCTCTCGGGTCTGCCGCCTCTAACCAGTGAGCCACACTACTTCAAAATGAGTGCTACAGGCCCACTGCCCTGTAGTGAAGATGGCCAGGGAAGATATCCTGGCTAGTTGTCAGAGCGAGACCCAGTCTCCTTTCATGACCTTCTTTGGTCCTTTCTTTATGTTTTTTTAAATAAGTTTTATTTACATTTGCATGACAACAACACTTAAAAAAGGCATTTTACAGCAATTACCATGCTCTTAATTCCAAACAATCAGGATATGTGACCATATATCCAAGGTCCTTATAATTATTCTGCATATTTCGGAGCAGAGTCCGCCAATTTCCTATGTCATCGGCAATGATACTTATTTACTGTGTTAAACATTGGGAACAATAACTATGAACTTTTTCCCCTCCCCCTCTCTTTCATGGGTAGTAACATTCTCCTCAAGGCTTGTAAGCCATCTGTTCTATCATATACCTTCATCATCTATGCTATGCTGTGGCATATGGGGGGCCGCAGGTGAGGGCAACGGGTCAGTCCCCTCTTGACTGAGCCACGAGGCGGGCACCTCCTTCTCTAAGGAATATTTTCGTTTAGCTAAATCTGTGATCAGCAGATATCAGGCCCTCGCATCCTCCTCAAGCCTGCCATCCCTCCTAACCTTTTTCATCCTCACCAATTCTGCATGGGCTCACTCCACCATATCTTTAATCCACCTCTCAAACTTGGGGTGTCAGGGCTCAACCAATGAATTGTGATTCACCTCTTTGCTAATACGAGGCCCAACTGTATGAACCTCCTAGTGAGTTTCTTGGTTTTTGGTGTGAGTAGTAATCCCAACACCACTACTTTGATAGTGGCTGGGATGGTCCAGCTTGTGACAGTCTGTGTTAGATCTATAACCGCCCCCCAATAGCGCGCCAACTCTGGACGGTCCCATAACATATGGAAAAAAAGTGTCCCAGAGCATTTGCTTCTCCCAGTTATCTCGCTCATCAAACCAATGCACTGCATGCTGTAATTGTGTGGCCATGTAATAAAAGTCCAAACGGGGAACCTCCCATCCCCCACCGACTCTGCAGAGTCTTCAGTTTTATCCTCCTCCATGAGGAACCCACAGTAATTCTATTAGAAGTCTTTCAAGCTGGGAGAAAAACGTTTGCAGGACCATATATAAAGAATTCTGCAGGGTATACAGGCATCTCGGCAGGATGACCATTTCAGTCAAGGCCACCTTCCCCATAGTGATACCGGGAGACCCTCCCAAAAGGCACCAGATCGTTTGAGGCCATCTAATCTTTTCCCTATATTGTCGGCTAGATATGCCGCACTAGTATACGTCAGCGTGATCCCCAAGTATCGCAAGCCCTCCAGGACCCATCTCATCCCCACATTAGGTAGCTCATTTTCAGGCTTCCCTGTCAAGCAACTTAGATTTGCCAGGGTTAAGACGGAAGCCGAGCCATATGCCAAATCTTTCCAGCTCGGCAATAAGTGCCGGGATTGCCTCCTCCGTGCGGCGCACGTATACCAGTGTGTCATTGGCATACATAGAGACCACATAGAACGTTTCCCCCAACCTTCCATCTTTATTCGTAATGTAGTAGCCATTGGCTCCATCTCAATAGCGAACAGAAGCGGGGGCAGCGGGCACCCTTGTCAAGATTCGCTCACTGTGCTCTCGTACACACCACCAGGGTCCCACATAGTGGGACTTTCCAGTCTTCTAATAAGCTTCCAGACCCTACCCTGCATACATACACTGACTTCCAGCCATTTGGACACTTTTTGGGAACTGACTTCCATTCCCAATCCATGCCGGTTTTTGTGAAAGCCAGCCTGCTTATACTTGAAGCCAGCCTACTCATGCCTGAAACTCCATTTCCCAGAATTCCATGCTCACTGCTTTGTCTCCACCCCTGCAGGCCAAGGATGGGTGGAGGAATTCAGCTCACCTGTGGCTGGCTGCTGCTAGCCTGCTCATACCTGCTGCATGTGATTACTGTGAGCTATTTTAAGCTTCAGCTCCCTTCTGCCCAGTGGTGGTCATTGTAGCTGTTTACCTGTGAGACTGATCCTTGTTTCCAGTGCTCCTGAGCTTTTGCTGTTCTTATTTCCTGAGCTTTAGTTATGCCTTGTTCCTGACCTGCTGCTGTTTTCCTTGTTCCTGAATTAGCACTGCCTGCAGTGCTACCCTGACCCCTGAGGCTTCGTATTTCCTTATTCCTGAACTGCAGCAGTTTCCCTTCTCCTGAATTAGCACTGTTTGCAGTGCTGCCTTGTTTCCTGAGTTCCTGAGCTATAGTTATGCTTTGTTCCTGTTCCTGGGCTACAGCTATTTCTTGTTCCTGATTTGCACCTCTTGCAGTGTTCCCTTGACTCCTGAGCTGTTGCTATGTCCTGTTCCTTGAACTAGCACTCCTGTAGTGCTACCTCGACTCCTGAGCTAAAGTAATTTTCCCTGTTTCCTGAACTAGCATTGCCTGCAGTGCTACCTTGACTCCTGAAGCTTTGGTAATTTCCCTGTTCCTGAACAAGCACTGCCTGCAGTGCTACCTTGACTCATCAAACTTTAGTAATTCCCTGTTCCAGAACCAGCACTGCCTGTAGTGTAACCTTGTCTCCTGAGCTAAGGAATTTCCCTGTTTCCTTAACTAGCACTGCATGCAGTGCTACCTTGACTCCTGAGGTTTTGGTCATTCGCTGTTCCTGAACCGACACTGTCTGCAGTGCTGCCTTGACTCCTGAGCCTTAGCGCACTTCTTGTTCCTGCCCCAGCGCTGCCTTCTATGCTACTTTGTTTTCTTGATTCCTTAATCTGCGCTATTCTAGTATACCCTTGTAACCTCCCCTTCTGTATATCCTTTTCCAGTCTCTGCCCTTCTTCCCATTTCCTTGGTTCCAGTTCTAGTTTGCTGTCTTTATATTCTGATGTCTTGCTTCTGTTTCTTTGTATGTGTGTTACCTGCTTTCTGCCAAGTGTGCCCTGTCATTTCCTACCTTTCCTGTTAAGCACTCCTCCTTGCTAGCTCCTTGTCTATTGTTCTTGTGTTTAGTTCTATCCCTTTGCTGTTACTGCCTTGCGTGTTCCTGTTTGATCGCCAGTATCCGTGGGCACAGCTGACTACCTAGGTGTTGTTTCTTGTTCACTATGAGTATTGTCTTTGAGTTACATTTATAACATCACCATAGGTATAAGCTCCACAGACCCTGCCTTTGCATGCATATCCTACATGTGGGCATTTGCAGTCAGTATCTGTAACAGCAATTGTGGGTAAGAAACTTACTGAGCTTCAGTCTTACCTTGTAGAGCTCCTGAGTGCTTTACCCCACAACCCCCTTCATTGTTAATGTTGTTTCATATATATGTCTTGCACATTTGTCCTGGGTGTAGTTATTCTGAATGCTGAATTGCTTTGTGAGTGCCCTTCCTTTCTAAATCTTACCCTTCTTGTTTACTTGTACAGGCTTTCCCTTTGGATCACCTTTTCTCCTTTTATACCCCGTGCACAGTCCTTGCCCAAGTCCCTGACTCTGTTCCCCACATAGTCCCGGACAGTCCCTGACAGAATGACCAACCTACATCTCCAGGGTGACTTGTGAGGTTTTCTTTGCATTCAGTTAGCTACCTCTTTTGTTTCTCAGAGCTCTCCCAGTCAGTTATTGCCAAGATGTTTAGTGTCAGATCCAGAAAGTCTGCACATATTGACAGACATCCATTACCAAAGCAGCACAGTTCCATACAACATATTGGAAAGTCCTTAGACTCTAGAGACCGATTCATGGAACAAAACAGACACTTACATTCTGAATATTATTCTCTGTGGTTGGCTGATCCTTCTATGTTAGATTTACATTCCATTTGTAACCCTGACTCTCACCTGATGTCAGTCTGTGACCTACAGGATAAAAAGGAATGTCTGCAAACCTTATTAGTAGCAGAAAACCAAAATAGTAGTTTAGAGAGTGGTACTACTAGGGGAAATTTTTCTGAAGCTTGTAACTCAGAGACCCCCTGGCAAGACAATGTTTTCTTTGAAGACAATTTCCAGACACAGTTTGCATCGACACGGTACCAAATTAGTAGGTCAATGATACCAGTTAAAGCCTGTTCAACCACACAACCGGAAAAAGAGCAGATGCATGTCATATCCTCTGTTTTCCATTCAAATAATGTTATCCAGTCTTGTAGTCCAGTAAGATCACAGTCCCAGATACTAAAGGGGCCTTGGTAAATACTACATTCAAAGTAAACCATAATCAGTTTAACAAAAGAGAGAACAGATCTACTAGAACACAGGCGGCTAATAGCCAGTTTGAACAAAATCCAAGTTGTAGCTCTGTACCTTGTTGTGAAGTTGCCAAGTCTACCATTGACGTGTAAAGAAATATCTGAGTCTTCACAGGATAAGATACATCTAAGATTCTTGAACTACACTGAGAGATTAAAATGTTTCAGACTATGTTAAAAAATTATAACCCAGAGTTCAAGTGGGAATCTAAAACCCCTGTTCAAAACAACGTTTTCACCTCTGTTAGCCTCCTTAGAAAAGGAGAATGAAGCCTTGCGCTCTCTCTTGCGTTCCCCTCAGAGATGGTCCAGCAATTGTGTGAATAATTCTGTTGCTGATCACTCGGATACCATTCAGAAAAACCATAGTACCATGTCTCACAGTCCAGCTAATGAAAGTATTTGTTTGAATTCTGAAATTTCAACATCCTCTGATGTGTTGTCTTCTAGTACTAAACTGTGCATAGGCACTACATCTGAGATGTGTCCCTCCACTTCTACGCAACCCCAGATGCCAGGAAAGACACTAAATACTTGTTTGCTTTCTCTTACTGGTAGTGAAGTTAGTTCCACCCCCGGGGGTATCACGTACACTGGCCATTGACACACAAACAAAACCTGAACCAGTACCTGACATAATCCTTGATGTGACAACACCCTCTGACTCAGTCTATGCTCTTGGTCTAACTTCAGTGACTGAAGCCAACCTCCTCACTGAAAGGAACAAAATCCAGACCCTGAGTTTGCTCTCTAGCCTTCAGGTACACCACATATTGAGAAGTCAGGAAATATTACTCTGCGCTCTGATGCATCTGTAACACCTTGTAATATAGAGGAAATTGGAAACATTTCCAAAGACCAAGTAATGTCTGACCTGTTTCCTTGGACTAAGACATGTGAACTTCTTTCAGAGTCTCCAGAATCCTCAGCCAGTCTACTGCTTTCAGAGTCTCCAGAATCCTCAGCCGGCCTGCTGCCATCTGAGCCCGAGCCTACAGCCTACCTGCCATCAGTACCGGGGCCTCCAGACTGCCTTCCTTCAGAGCCTGAGTCCTCAGCCGGCCTACCTACGGAACTTCAGCCTGCATTCTGACTGCCTACTGAGCCTCCAACCAATTTGCTTATAGAGCTGGCGCCTCCTAAATGCCTGTTTATGGAGTCAGAGCCTCCAAAGAGCATGTCTCTAGCGCCAGAACCTGCAGGCCGCCTGCCTCCAGCGCCAGAACCTGCAGGCCGCTGGCCTCCAGCACCAGAGCTTCCAGGATCCCTGCCTTCCGACCTTGAGCCTCTGTCTTGCCAACGTTTTGACCCTGTGCTTCCAGCTAGCCAGCATTCAAAGGTCTCAGCACATAAAAATTCAGAGTCTGAATCTCCAGCATCAGAGACAAAACTGTCAACATGTAAGCCTCAAGGGCCTGGGCCTCCTGCATACCTACTTCCAAAGTCTCCTGCATATGAGCCTTCTGTATATTTTCCTCTAGGGCCAGAACTTCAGGTCTGTTTCCGGTCACCTTCTTTGTCTTCAGCCAGCTTGCTTTTGACCTCTGTGCCTCCTGCCAATCTGTTATCTGCTTTTGACCCTACAGCCAATCTGCCTTTGTTTTCAGAAGGCTACTCTAGCCTGCCATCATCAGGACTTCAAACACCTTTAATGCAGGCTTCTAAGCCCCTGTCGCTGGATTTGGACTCTTCAAGTTCTACCATCAATACTGCTTTTAATTTATAGACTATTATCCAACCTTCCAGAACTTCACAGATTACCTTCAGTCCTCTGATAGCGTGCATTGCATCTATGATGGAAATAGACTTTATTCTTAGGAGCAAAGGCGTTGGATCCAGTTCCAGACTTCGGGAGACGGTCTTTGGATGAGGAGTACTGTCAAGGTGTGCTCACTGTGCTCTCGTACACACCACCAGGGGGCCACATAGTGGGACTTTCCAGTCTTCTAATAAGCTTCCAGACCCTCCCCTGCATGCATACACTGCCTTCCAGCCATTTGGATACTTATTGGGAACTGACTTCCATTCCCAATCCATGCCAGGTTTTGTGAAAGCCAGCCTGCTTATACTTGAAGCCAGCCTACTCATGCCTGAAACTCCATTACCCAGAATTCCATGCTCACTGCTTTGTCTCCACCCCTGCAGGCCAAGGATGGGTGGAGGAATTCAGCTCACCTGTGGCTGGCTGCTGCTAGCCTGCTCACACCTGCTGCATGTGATTACTGTGAGCTCTTTTAGGCTTCAGCTCCCTTCAGCCCAGTGTTGAACATTGTAGCTGTTTACCGGTGAGACTGATCCTTGTTTCCAGTGCTCCGGAGCTTTTGCTGTTCTTGTTTCCTGAGTTTAGTTATGCCTTGTTACTGGTCTGCTGCTGTTTTCCTTGTTCCTGAATTAGCACTGCCTGCAGTGCTACCCTGACCCCTGAGCCTTAGTATTCCTTGTTCCTGAACTGCAGCAGTTTCCCTTCTTCTGAATTAGCACTGTTTGCAGTGCTACCTTGTTTCCTGAGTTCCTAAGCTATAGCTATTCCTTGTGCCTGAATTAGCACTGCCTGCAGTGCTCTTGTTACCTGAGCTATAGGTATTCTGTGTTCCTGTTCCTGGGCTACAGCTATTTCTTGTTCCTGATTTGCACTGCTTGCAGTGTTCTCTTGACTCCTGAGCTGTTGATACGTCCTGTTTCTTGAACTAGCACTCCTGTAGCGCTACCTTGACTCCTGAGCTAAAGTAATTTCCCCTGTTTCCTGAACTAGCATTGCCTGCAGTGCTACCTTGACTCCTGAAGCTTTGGTAATATCCCTGTTCCTGAACCAGCACTGCCTGCAGTGCTACCTTGACTCCTCAAGCTTTAGTAATTCCCTGTTCCAGAACCAGCACTGCCTGTAGTGCTACCTTGTCCCCTGAGCTAAAGTAATTTCCCTGTTTCCTTAACTAGCATTGCCTGCAGTGCTACCTTGACTCCTGAAGCTTTGATAATTCGCTGTTCCTGAACCGACACTGTCTGCAGTGCTGCTTTGACTCCTGAGCCTTAGCTCACTTCTTGTTCATGCCCCGGCGCTGCCTTCTATGCTACTTTGTTTTCTTGATTCCTTAACCTGCACTATTTTAGTACACCCTTGTAACCTCCCCTTCTGTATATCCTTTTCCAGCCCCTGCCCTTCTTCACATTTCCTTGGTTCCAGTTCTGTTGCCTTGTATGTGTGTTACCTGCTTTCTGCCAAGTGTGCCCTGTCATTTCCTTCCTTTCCTGTTAAGCACTCCTCCTTGCTAGCTCCTTGTCTATTGTTCTTGTGTTTAGTTCTACCCCTTTACTGTTACTGCCTGGCGTGTTCCTGGTTGATCGGCAGGATCCGTGGGCACAGCTGACTACCTAGGTGGTGTTTCTTGTTCACTGTGAATATTGTCTTTTTTTTGTGTTTTTTTTTAACTTTATTGTGCAATATCATTACAAGTATGGGCCTACAACCACAGGTGCCGGCCGCTAGAGCATAAAAAGCAGTCGTAAAACATCACAGAGCAGCGGCTGATCCCCTAGAGGTCCAGCAAAATACAGGATACAGTTCTCAGCAACACAGGATGGAATCAGGATATAGTTATTTTTGTTTTTTAGAAAGGAACGAAAAGAAAAAACAGACAAACAAATCTCAAGGCGGAAAGCATTATGGACAAAGTCTAGCTCCGACGGGGGGACATTCAATACAGGATAGATAATCAGGAAGGCAATAGAGATGACCAGGGGGGGGGGGGAGTCAGTGGGGAAGTCAGATAATCAGGAAAAAGAGTAAATTCTTCCAGGAATGTCAGGATCAAGGGGACAGAGAAATGTCCGGATTGTCCTCAAACGGGGGTGTACAGATGTTCCCTCGGTAGGCGTTTCATTGACCCCAGATTTTATTCCACGCCCTAGGCTTGTCCCTAGCCAAATACACAGTCTTCTCTCTAAACATACACCAGTCCATATTCTCCTTCCATACTGACACGGTGGGGGCCGCTGGGAACCCCACAGCTGCGCAATATCCCTCTTTGCGATCATGTTCCCAAGGGCCGCCCACCGGGCCTGAGCGACGTTGTAATCATTCAGCTCCCACACATTCAGCAAGCATCTCCGAGCCTCAGGCAGCAGAGCGACCGCGGTGACACATTCCATTACCGCATGCACACGATTCCAATACGCCGCCACCTCACGGCATTCCCAGATGATATGGGGAAAGGTAGCACTCAATCCACACCTGCGCTTGCATAACCCATCCGAGGAAAAGCCCATAGCAACCAAACGAGGACCAGTAACATACACCCGATGAAGAATTTTGAGTTGGACGAGACGGAGACGGGCGGGAATGGCGACCTCTTTCGGGGAAGACAGTGCTGACTGCCAGTCTTCGTCATCCAACTCCAACCCGTCTCCGGTCCAGACCTCCCTGAGACGCACAAGGAGATCTGCCCGATTGTTGATTAACTTCTTATAAATCAATGAGATCGTACTATCGGGCAGATGACCATCAAGTATACGGTCCTCGAGTGGGGAGGACTCTGGAACATTAGCATCGGCAGCGAAGACCGACGTCAAGGCATGGCGGACCTGCGCATACCTGAAAAACTCTCTATCACTCAACTCATACTCACTCTGAAGCACGTGAGTATTGTCTTTGAGTTACATTTATAACATCACCATACGTATAAGCTCCACAGACCCTGCCTTTGCACGCATATCCTACATGTGGGTATTTGCAGTCAGTATCTGTAACAGCAATTGTGGGTAAGAAACTTACTGAGCTTCAGTCTTACCATGTGGAGCTCCTGTGTGCTTTTCCCCACCAGCCCCTTTATTGTTAATGTTGTTTCATATATATGTCTTGCACATTCGTCCTGGGTGTAGTTATTCTGAATACTGAATTGCTTTGCGAGTGCCCTACCTTTCTAAGTCTTACCCTTCTTGTTTACTTGTACAGTCTTCCCCTTTTCTCCTCTGACTCCCTGTATGATCCTGGGCAGCGCTGTACTCCTCTTCCTGTGTAAGTTTTCTACCCCGTGCACAGTCCTTGCCCAAGTCCTTGACTGTGTTCCCCACATAGTCCCGGACAGTCCCTGACAACCCTTGCCTAATGCCCCGGTGTAAATCGAAACTATCCGAGACTTGTCCATGTATATGTACTCGTTCATTATATATAACTTGTACACAGCGTATAAATGGCAGTCCCACCCCATTTTGGCCAGTCCTGTCAACATGTAGTCCCACTCCACTCAAAGGCCTACCGAATATCCAGCAAGCACAGTGCCCACTCCTCTGATTCCAGACTCTGAGCATGCTAGACGTGTGCCAAAGGCTGTAAATTATGCCTGGTGTTTTGTTTGGGGATAAACTCGATCTGATCAGGATGGATCAATTGGGACATGTATGGCAGCAAACTAAATGCCAGTATCCACTCAATATTTAGGCATCTACATTGAAGAGAGATATTGGCCTATAAAAGCTCGACAAGAGGGGGTGCCTATCTGGCTTTATGAGCATGGACAAGTGCCTCTGACATTGTAGGCGGTAACGTTTTACTAGCCAAGGCCTCGTTGAAAACCTCCAACAGGTGATCCACTCGTAGGGGCGCTTATTTCTGGTAGAACTCCGCCGGGAGCCCATCTCCACCTGGGCATTTCTCCGGCTTCAAATGCAGTACAGATGCGAGGATTTACTCCCTGGAGATTGGTGCCCCCAGGACCTCTGCCTACTCATCACCCAGCGTGGGGACAGCCACACCATACCGAAATTCCAGCAATCCCACCATAATAGTCCGTCCGGCACCCTTAACTATGGCCTCCAAATGTGATGCGAATTCCTTTAACATCCCCCCTTGTGTTTGCAGTCGGACACCATCGCTGGTCTGCAGTTGCAATATGAGCTTCTGTTCTGTCTCCGTTCTAAGGAGCCTCGCAAGCAGGGCCCCTGATCTATCCCCCTGCATATGTAGCCGCTGCAGATATGAGATGTATGTGATTTTTTCCAATCTGGCCCAGGCCTCCATTAGCTCCCGCGCACCTTGGTCCATTCAGCCAGGTGAACCTGCTTCTCACGGCCAGTATCCTCTAAGCTCTGCAACTGTCGCTTCGGCTGCGAGATGTCCCTCTCCAACTGATGTTTCACCCCATAAGTGGTCTCCATACACACACCTCGTATGACCACCTTCATGGCCTCCCATTCAGTCGACCTGGTAGAAGCAGACCCCTAGTTCTCTCTGAAGTAATTTTGTAGGGCCTCAGAGACCGCTGTATCAAGTTGGATCTGATAGTGCATCCACCCGGAGCCTCCAAAGTGGGATAACCGGGTGGGCCGGACCGTTTTTCAAAGTAAGCAATTGTGGTGCATGATCTGAGATGTAGTGAGGGAGGAATGAAATACCCTCCATGTCCACTGACAACCCAGGTGTGAGGCAACAATGACCAATACGGTTGAGTGTATTAGCCGCTGGGGTGTAGCACAAGAACACCTTTGTTGTAGGATTCCTAGCCCTCCACTAATCCCTGAGCTGCATACCCTGTAACAGCAATTCCAGAGATCTCAGCATACATGGCTTAGTATGAGTTCTCGGGAGTTCTCTATCCAAAGTTGCATTAAAGACACAATTAAAATCTCTAAGGAGAACAATCTCGGCCCCCATATATGGTGTGGCTGCTTTAAGAATGGCTGGGAAGAAGTCAAGGCAATCTATATTTAGGGGGGGTACATGTTGATGAGACACAGCTCCCTGCCCTCTTCCCCCGGGCAGCTGCGCGAGTTCCGCTGCCAGCAGTAAATCAAGTGCAAAATTCAACAGATCCCGCCCCAAACCTCCCACCCACCATCCCTCAGAGCACCTTGCAGTCCATAACATACAGGGCCGTAGTTCAGGCACTATTCCAGACTAGAAACAAACCCTGGAAGCTTATACAAAATTGAATAATGTGCTGGAGATCTGAGGCTGATCGAGGAGCGTGATTTCTCTCAAGCG
Organism: Lissotriton vulgaris; assembly: GCF_964263255.1. Classification (NCBI taxonomy): domain Eukaryota; kingdom Metazoa; phylum Chordata; class Amphibia; order Caudata; family Salamandridae; genus Lissotriton; species Lissotriton vulgaris. The sequence goes on along the minus strand of NC_141693.1, from coordinate 1,864,110,063 downwards.
TCCCCCGTGGGGCCAAACTCCAATTGGGGCATTGTTGCCCATTGTAGCCCTAGAATTCAAACCAAGAAGAGTCCTTAATAATGAGTTTTTCATACCCCTCAGCAACCCCGAATTCCATGCATGAGAAGTACTACAATAGTGTGCATTGCCATTGCTATCACTTATGTGTACTTTGGAACCTTCAGAGTCAAAGCGCCATCACTCCAGACCACTCCCTTGCACTCCAATATCCATCTCTCGGTCTTGCGTCACCACAATGGATTCTGGGACAGTTTCCGTGTCAGACATGTGCAAAGTGCCATCTTGTAGAACTCGGATCCGGCCAGGACCCCTCCGTGCATCCGCCAGTTATTGCTGTTGAGATCTCTGACGATCTTGTAATGGACCTGACGCAGTATGACTCCATGGAGGAGGCCAGACATCATCCCCCTGGTTCGCTGGTATCCAACCATTCAGTGGCGTCCCCGCTGAGTAAAAGAAGAGTGTACGTGCTTCATATTGAACTCTCATTTTCGCGGGAAACATGAGACTGTATTTCAAGTTCAACTCGCGCAATCTTCGTTTGACCACAAAGAAGGAATTTCTTTGGTCTTAGACTCGCCGAGTATAGTCCGGAAATATTGAGATGGAGTATCAAAAAGGAACTGGCCACGGTTACGAGAGAGCTGCAGTAAGAAGTCTCTGTCCCAATAATTAAACAGTTTTGCAATTATGGCTCTCGGTGGTGCTCCCGGCCTAGGAGGCGGAACAAGCTCTCTGCACGTGCTCGATGGTAAAGGATTTGGAAAGTATCTTGGGAGCAATCACCCTAGTGAGTCACTCCTCCAGGAATAACTCGGTGGAAGGGCCCTCTGTGCTTTCTCGGGAAATCTGAGAAAGTGTAAATTATTTCTCCTCGATCGTACCTCTGAGTCCTCAGCCCTCTCGTCCAATTTGATTACCTGTCTCTTCAGTTCAACCAGAGTGGTGCTGAGGGACTTGATATCGGACTGCAGGGCACTCACATCTTTCTCATTGGTGGCCACTCTATCTGATACTTTCAGCAAATCGGCCCGTAATAAGTTAACATCTATGGCCACTGAGTCTATTTGGTTGACCATGTCATCCCTGGTCGTTTGGATGGCTTGGAGCACATCTGCCAGTGTGGTGGACCATCTCCATTTCTGTATGGGTGCGCCTGCTCGTCTCCAGTAGTATTGTCCCGTTGTTCCAGTCCTTGCAGCAGTAATTGCGCATAGTTAGATATCTTGTTCATCTGTGGTTTGGGGGCTTTGTCCTTCCCCATGGTGGACGCCAATTGGTCGATGCCTGCCCCCGGATGGATGTCCTGTGCCGCAGGGAGCAGGGTCTCCTAACGTGAACTGATTATGGGCCGTGTTCACTCTCCACCGTGCGTTATGACCACTGGGAATGAACGTGTCGCCTCCGCAATCCTTGCTGCCGCCTCCAGAGACACACTCGTGGTCACACTCGACCCCGGTGTCCCAAATAGGCTGAATAGATCGCCGTCCAGGTGTGCTCTCTGTCGCCATATGAACCTGAGGATTGTCCTCTTATTGACCAAAGGGATTCTCCTTGGGGCAGCGGCTTGGTCCGCGACACTCCGAGGCAACAACCTCCACGACCCGGGCAGGGGACAGTGGATCGGGTAAGTCGGCTCCTTATGTATAAGTGTACCGTCACACTGTACAACACCCCTCTGGTGTTTCAGTCAGCGCACCCCAGACTTCGATTACATCTCCCCAGTGGGTTCCGCCCAAGTTTCGCTGGACCCCTCCCTCCTCAGTATAGGGGTGGGCCCTCCGACAGAAGCCTCACAGAAATAGCTAGTGGTGAGGCTCTCTGTAAAGGCTTTGAATGCGGCCCAGCCTCTGTCACCTAGGGCCCCCCTACAACAGCCTGTCTGCTCGATATCTGCTCCGGAGCCCCAGGAGAAGGCGCCACGGGTGCCGAAGTGCTCAGCCCCCATGGGGCAACAGGTCCATGCCACCAAGCACCTCCCGGGTCGTCGGGTCTGCAACCAATCCGATCATATCCGGGCTTCCTCCGGTGTGTCATTGGCGCGTACCTCTGCTACTCCCCCCGTAGGGCAGGGCCAGGTCTTAGCTCCCGGCAAATCACGGTGCCCTCTCAAGGCCCTTCAATACAGCTGTAAACACTGGCCACCACTCCTCGGCAGTCTCATGTAGGTCACCCCCTCGTCCATAACTCCACAGTCGGCGAAGATTATCTGCGACCTAACTCTACCTCCAGGCAGGTCGCTCCACACTCCGCGCAGCTCCACCTGTCTGCGCCTGTGCCCCTGACAGATCCAGCCACTGTGTCCAGGGTTCAAGGCCCGCCTTTGGCTGTGCTCGTATTTTGGTATTTGTCACTCGCACTGTACTGTTTAATTTGTACTGTGTATAGATCTTCTACATTGTAGCTTTCTTTTTCCTTTTGTTACCCCCACTGTCCCCCCTTCTCTTGCCTTCTGTTCTCCCTCGCCGGTTCCCACCGCTGCGTCCCCTGCGGCCCTGCCTCCCTCATCCCCCATTGGTCTCCCAGCTGCACCTCCCTCCCACCTCCCCATTTAGGCAAGCCCGTCTGCGCCTGGACGGCGCCCAGCGCCAGAACCCATTGCCCCCATGACACCCGAAAACGCTACGATGCCAACAAACTCCACGCACTCAACCCCGGACGAAGACACACCTGCTACCGGGCCACCCCGAAGCGCACCCAAGGACCCTTCACCTGCAGGATCTGCAGCTTCACCAGCATCCAGCCCACCAAGCCTCCAACCAAAGAACCCAACTACCTCCATTGAATCCTCCTCCCGCAGACACGCCGTCGAACTCTGGGACCTCATCGACTCAACCTCCCCAAACGTCGCCTTTCTGACGGAGACCTGACTGAACCCCTCCTCGGCACCCGACATCGCCATAGCCATCCAGGAAGGCGATAAGATCACCCGCAGGGACCGCCCCAACGGAGTAGGAGGAGGTATTGCCATCGTCCACAGAAACACCATCAGAGTCTCGACCAACACCGACGACACCCTCGGCACTGCCGAACACATGCATTTCCAGATCCACACCGACCCCAACACCACCCTCAGAGGAACCCTTGTCTACAGAACACCCTGACTCCGACCGCAGTTCAGCGACTCCATCCCCGACTTCATCAGCACACACGCACTCGCCTCCACGGACTACATCCTCCTCAGGGACCTGAACTTCCACCTCGAGAATAACGACAACACCAACTCCACCACCCTGATCGACAACCTCGGACTCAGACAGTTCGTGACTACACCGAGCCACGCCGCCGGCCACACGCTCGGTCCCATCTTCAGCGCAAGCCCCAACACCACCGTACCGCACTGGACCATCCACCACTGCATCCACTTCACCTTCAGGAAGCTAACCACGCTCCTCCACACCCAACAGATGCCCCGTCGCTGCTGGAACAAGATCATAATCCTCGCCACCGGTCCTGACAGAATGTACTCCGAGTAATTAACACATTATAAAACTGAGTCACAGCCATAACCTCACTGTATACACCAGCAAACATATCATTGAAGAGCAATCTTGTCAATCAATAAGTCCTAGCTGTTGGAAGGCATGAATTTCAAGGTACTCCGGTGCTTTCTCGGTGGCTTGTTGGTATCTTACAGGTTTCGTGACAGCAGCAGGACTTGCTAATTATGTAGGTATGATTCGCCAGCAATGCGGTGGCACTTTCTGTCGCTCTGTTTTGTAAACTCGCAAGCTGGTTGGTACTGTACTGTTATAACCATCCTGTGTCCCTGTCAGTCCCCCACGTGTAAATCTTTGTTTCTGCTCCGCTTCTTTCTTTTGAGCGCTACAGTTTTCCCCTAACTCTTTCAGTATGTTCCTGTTTCCGTCTTTTGATAGAAGTCACTTCCGGTGGTGTTCCCTTTTTGCATTCCCCTCCAGATGCGCTTCCGGTGTGCTGTTGTTATTGTTCCCCCTCTGGGTCCAAAGATAGCTTCCTGCTTCTCCATCCTGGGGGCGGATGGCGGCTCGGGCAGCGCTGCTGCTGCTCCTTCTGGGGGTGGCCAGCGCCTCCCAGGGGGACAGAGAGCCCATGTACCGGGACTGCGTGAGCCAGTGTGACCGCAGCAACTGCACCGGGGCCCGCGGGCGGCAGTGGAAGGAGCGGCAGCCCTTCTACATGAACCTGACGGGTGAGTAGGGCTCGGGGGGAGGCAGATGGAAGTGTGTCTCGGTGGGCATATTCGTTTTCTCGACAGCCCGTTTGCACCTCTTACTTTGTACTATGACAATAGTCCCCTTTCTACATTATAACATAGAACAAGCTACCAGCCTTTAAGAAGCAAATTAATTTATTCATGGTTTGTTTGTTTGAACCGCACTTTTACGAAAGAAACCACGAAGGAGCGCCACATAACACACAATTATACAAATGGTATTTTTATCTGTGTAGTTCTCCACGTAACTGAGCAGATGGATTTAGAGTGCCTCACTGACCTTGAGGGATGTCAGTCTATTTCGAAGTGCGGTTCACATCAAAAGATTGGAGGACGCTTACAGTTAGTTTAGGTATTGATCTGTGTACTTCGTGTTTGACCAGGCTTATAATTCTATGGTAGCACCGCAGGCAATGGTTATACTGTAAAGCTTTGCAATTTAATGGCAGCCAAGACACAACAACACTATAAAACACATATTTCCGTTGGCTAAAAGTACAATAAATGACCCCAGTCGGTCCTACAATATTTAAATATATCTTCTCATTATTCTCTTTCTTCATGACTGCTAAGAGCCCTCTATTTTATTTGATGCTGGACGTTTGCGTGCTTAGAGCAAAGAGAGCATACCTGTCCAGTGGCTGCATGATTATTGTGCCAATTTGTGTGGGTGATTACCTGCAGTGGCTTTTTGTTCCTCCGGCGTACGGGTAGAATATCACTGGCCCTTCCAATCACTCCTATATTCTTTCCTTTGCATCAGCAGTGCCAACCGAAGTACGTCTGGCTATTTTAAATATTTGTTTAGCTGTTTTAAATATTTAACATTTTGAGCAGCATAGCTTGGATGCATTTTTTGTATATCCCAATTAAAGTGTAGATAATATTTTGTCCTGTGGTGTCCACATATGATTAGAATGCAACACAGAGCCATTGCCACTGGTTAGATTTATAGCAAGCATTCCTCCTGTCACCTTTGAGTGTTTGATTACCTAAGTGGCTAAGGGTATGCCCAGACATGGGTCGTGGGCTCACAATGCTACTGGAACGAAGCTGCTCCCAACTGAAGAGCAGCAATAACGAGGAAACCGGTCTTTAGTTGATTATGTTCTAGTTCAGGAAGATCCTGGCAGTTTAGACTGTACTGCCCCTACTAGAGCAAAGTCAAGACTGATATGTAAACTGCTGCCTGGATATGGAACGACCCCCCCTCTGGCAAAGCCCTACACTTCTGTAGTTAAGGAAAGATCTCGAGACCTCCCTCTTCAGATGACCTCAACGGAGCTGCACACACCCCACCTAGCATCTTGAGACCCTAACGGGTGAGTAATGTGCTTTACAAACCACTGATTACATGAATGGTGGGCATAGAATGATGGGTTGGGATGCCCCACTGAGGGATTGCTAGTGGTTAGACTTACTGCAAGCATTCCTTCCATCCCCTTTTGTGTTTCTGTGCCATAATTGTACACTTTTAGTTCTGCCTTCACAGTGCAGCTCTCACTAGATCTTGAGTGAACTCCAGAAAAAGATTTAAGAAGACATATTAAGATAGGGTCTTAGCTTCTGCCTATGTGTTGGTCTTTTTCTGTACAAACTTGATTAGGCAGGAGGTGTGTGCTTCTACTGAAAGAGAGTGCTTGTTTTGTCTTGTGGAAACATTTTTGCTCATTACGGTGAGCTTGAGTTGGTTATGGCTACAGGCCAGTGGCAGTGACTTAAGCCTGATTGGTTTGTCAGGAAACTTTATGTCCGGTGCTATAAGTCTTGTCCATTTACAATTAGAAGGTAGAAGACCTACCTTACTCATTGTGAAAAGATATTGAATCCAATAGACCTTTTTAAGGGTGAGTAGTAATTAAATCTGTTGAAGCCTCTACATAGGTGTTTTTTACTTAGAATCTCACAGCTTGGCTTGGTTTTTCCCTCTGACAAACCTTAGGGGCAGAAGATTTGTACTAAGAGAACCTTTTTAGGCTCTTCTTTTTAAGAGGTTTCCTATTTTGTCAACTGTAATTTTGTACATATTTCTAATTTCACGACTATATATCTGATAGTTGCCTTGTGCAAAAGCTTTTTTTCCCCTCAATATAGTATACCTGGGGTGGTTATGGTGACCGGTTAGTGTTAAAATCTGTGGCTTGGTTGGTTTGTTGTTTAAAGTTATGTCAGATGCCATAGGCATGATCTGTTTATTATAAAAAAAAGTTGTGACAGACAGTAGGCCTGAATGTTGGGGTGTTGTAAAGAATATGTTAAAGTCAATTGACCTTAGGGTGTGATTTTTTATTTCAGTACGTTAAAGCATGACAACAGGTATTTTGCTACGTAGAATCTGTTGTTAGGCGGGATTTTTGGGTTTTGATTACCCCTCTGAAACACTTAAGGGATAGATTTGCACTGTGATAACTCTTACTAGGCCCTCTTGGGAGGTTGTTTATTGTGTTTTGTTAACTCGATTATAGTTGCTTTTATAACCATCATATCTCTGTACCAACAATGAAATGCCTGTGAATATTAAAATTGCGGGACAGTTTTCCCCATGTACCTGAGACCCAGGGCAGGTTTTTGCTTGTGTGACCAACATAGTTCTCTCGTTTTCCTTCGCTTTATACTCTGTGCCACCCGGGGAGCTTATCTGTCATTTCTCGCCATTCCTGAATATTACCAGGAAGCCTCTCATCCGCTCTCACCATAGACATTCCAGTGTTCTCTGAACCCTTCATTTGCATCTCTTCAGCAGAAATCTAGTCTGAGTTAGGCCTAATGGTTATAAACGGTGTATTCTGCTTTTTGCTAATAAGAATGTGTTGTACCTTAATTCCCTCAAGTGCAACCTCTCCTTAGCTGCTCAGCCAGAATGAATGTGATGACTGCGTGGAATGTTGGAATGCCTGATTAGAGAGAGAGAGTGGAATGTTTGTGTGCCTGCTTGTGTAGAGAGAGTGACAGTTGGAGAGAGTGGGCTGAGCAGCAACCATGCTGCTCCTGGTGGGACCTCTATGAAACTTGTAACATACTTCTACTGAACCAACCAATAAACCTTCTACTTGTATTATACCTCCTGGCTACCTCTGGTCATCATTTGGATCCAACCGTGTACCATTTCAACATTGGCAACAATCTAAAAGAAACCCTGTGTGCTTTGGCCACAAGAATACAGAAGGTGAGGAAACTTACAATTTTACAGAACTTTATATGTTCAAGAAACTCTTCGCCGGAAGAACACAGAGAGTCCGCCTCCCCCCGTTCAGAGTCGAGGCCACCAAAGTCATCTGCGGCGTACCACAAGGATCATCACTCAGCCCCACGCTGTTCAACATCTACATGAGCCCCCTCGCGGCCATTGCACTCCAACACAACCTCAACATCATCTCCTACGCCGACGACACTCAGCTGATCCTCTCCCTCACCAACAATCCTTCCACCGCCAGAACCAACCTTTACGAAGGGATGAAAGACGTAGCCGAGTGGATGATGAACAGCCGCCTGAAACTGAACTCAGATAAGACTGAAGTCCTCATCCTGGGATCATCGCCCTCCGCCTGGGACGACTCCTGGTGGCCCCCTGCCCTGGGCAGCGCACCCAAACCCACAGACCACGCACGCAACCTGGGCTTCATCCTGGACTCCTCCCTCTCCATGACCAGACAAGTCAACGTCGTCTCCACGTCGTGCTTCAACATCTTACGCATGCTACGTAAGATCTTCTGGTGGATCCCCACCGAAACCAGGAAGACGGTCACCCAGGCCCTTGTCACCAGCCGACTGGACTACAGCAACTCTCTCTACGCCGGAACCACAGCCAAACTTCACAAAAAGCTCCAGCGCATTCAGAACGCCTCAGCACGCCTCATCCTGGACATCCCCCGACACGGCCACATCTCCGAACACCTGGGAAACCTGCACTGGCTCCCTGTCAGCAAGAGAATCGCGTTCCGACTCCTCACCCACGCACACAAAGCTCTCTACAACCAAAGCCCAAGATACCTCAACGACCGCCTGACCTTCTACACTCCCACCCGCCAGCTACGATCGACCAGCCACGCCCTCGCCGCCGTCCCCCGCATCCGACGAGCCACAACGGGAGGAAGATCCTTCTCCTACCTGGCTGCCAAGACGTGGAACTCCCTCCCCATCCACCTCCGCCTGACCCAAGACCACCTCTCCTTCAGGAAGCAACTCAAGACCTGGCTGTTCGAGCAGTAGTGGACCCCCCTCCCCCAAGCGCCTTGAAACCCTCCGGGTGAGTAGTGCGCTATACAAATGTTTTGATTGATTGATTGAAAGCAGATCAACTTTAAAAACGAAGGAAAAGAACGCCCTCCCGAGTCCCACCAGTCTCTTCCAACATCTGGACAGCCTACCCAGGGCGCTTCACATTCCTTATATTTATGGATTTAAACTTCAAAGGAAAATAAATACAGCGTTAATCAGTATACGTTTGAGACTGGCTTACTTTCAAAATCCTGTCTCCCAAAACGTGAACCTGGCATAAAAAATAAAATGACAATCTTTAAACTACTGTCTTTAAACTACTGCCTTCAGCAGAGTTTAGCAGTGTGTTCAAACATTTGGAGATGCCCTCATTTGCAACCTTTAGAAACGGTTACAGCAAACTGTATTATCTTTTGGTGTGTAGAGAGCACCATCCACTCGGAAACTTGTTGTCATTCACCTAATATCGGTAGACACCCTTCATCTTTATTCTAGCAGAGCTGCAACTATCACCGTAGGCGTTGATTTGGCATTAAATAACTTATCTTCAGTGTTTGGAAACGAGCGCTCCCTGACTGACACAACAAGCTCCATTAACTATGGCTGCTTATGTATTTCAACTGACATTACAGCATTTGCTTTTCACCGGGTTGGCAGCTACTGTACAAGAGTTGTGTGTCTTGAGTCATGGGCAAGTATGGAGCTATACCTATGTCATGGATGAGTTTTTGTCCTTGTTGGTTTTTAAACTTTGAGCCTTGTTGAGGGTGTGAGCCGTTAGCAATGCGCATTGCTGTTTGCTATTTGAAAATGTTGCGCCTTCAGCGCGGCACGAATTTTTGCGCTGTGCTGAAGGTTCTAAGAAACGGGTGTGGCTGTGACGGAACGGTTCTGTCATAAGCACAGCCCAATCCGGCGCTCGTGACGGAACCGTTCCGTCACTAGCATCGAAAGGGTTAAGTTGAAATGCGCAATGGGCAGTGAACCCACTCTTCGGGTTGTTATGCACAATGGTACATTAGTATATTAGCAAATGAGGCGTGCAAAAGAGGATGAGTGCATAGGTATTTACATCTCCCCGGGGTTCTTCACTCCCCCAGTTCTGCATTATCTCCTCTATTGTGCGGTGTGTAGAAACGTAGTTGGGGTGTTAGACCTTTTGGTCTCCCTTTTCTCCAGCTTTCAGTTACGCTACCGCCTTGCACCTTTTACTTACTTTCATTGTTTTGCCTTCTCTACCCTCTCTTATTATCCCCTTATATTCTGTTTTTCCTCTCTTTACTTTTATCATACTTTACTTGAATGTTTTACACGCTGTTTTACATGCAATGTTCTAACCTTTTCTATTGTTTTTCCCAAGGGAAGGGGAAGTGCTATCTTGTATCTTTTTGAACTCGAATCTTTGCTAACTTTCACACATGAATCTTTGCTAACTTTCACACTTTCTTCATTCTAGCTGCTTTTTTGCTATTTACTCACCTCTTCTCTCTCACTGTATTTTCATCATTACTCTTCATATTTATTGTGCGCAATGTTACATGCATGTTCATTCTTATTTTTATGCTGCAATGTCACAATTATTGTTGCCAAGGGAAGGGGATATATTGTACCCTAAATCCCTCAAGTACATCCTCTCCTTAGCTGCTCAGCCAGAATGAATGTGATGACTGCGTGGAATGCCTGAATGCCTGATGAGAGAGAGAGAGAGAGAGAGAGAGATTGGAATGTTTGTGTGCCTGCTTGTGTGGAGAGAGTGACAGTTGGAGAGAGTGGGCTGAGCAGCAACCATGCTGCTCCTGGTGGGACCTCTATGAAACTTGTAACATACTTTATACTTGTATTATACCTCCAGGTTACTTCTGGTCATCATTTGGATTCAACCTTGTACCATTTCAACAGAACGCTAGAGCCCATTTGGATCCAACCTTGTACCATTTCAACAAAATGCTAGATATATATATATATACATATACATACCGAGGTGGGCCTTCCACGCTACTAAATAAATCACTGCTCACCTGCCTTTGGGTCTTCCTCTCTTCTTCTGCGCCGCTGGTATCCAGAAATTGGGCTCCTGGTGAGAGAAAGCTGAGATTGTGCCTATATATATATATATATATTTATTTGCGGTTTTAGTAGAGCGCAACACTCATCCCTTGGTATATCACGGCGCTTTATACCAAATAAGGACTACTGTTGGCGTATGCTGAGATGTTAAGGATTGGGGAAGAGGTGGGTTTTCAACTTTTTACGAAACTGGAGATAATTTGTAGTATGTCTTAGGTCAGTAGGGAGCTCATTCCACCTTTTTGCTGCTAGGTAAGAAAAGGAGCGGCCGCCTGTTCTGACTTTGTAGATGCGTTTGGTTTTAGCCAAAGCTGATTGACATGAGCGTAGGTTCCTATTGGGCACATAAAATTCGATCTTCCATTGGAGAATTGTGGGGCCAGTCTTATGTAAAGCCCTATGGGCATGGCTAAGCAATTTGAAGGCAGCCCTCTGACGCATTGGGAGCCAGTGAAGTTTCTTTAAGCATTCTGATGCCGAGTCTTGTTTACCTTTGTTGCAGATGAGTTTGACCGCCAGATTTTGCAAAACCTGTAAGCGGGAGAAAAAATGTTCGTTCATCCCTACAAACAGGGCATTGCCATAGTCCAGGCGACTGACCAATAGGGACTGTGTGACTGAGCGTCTGTAATCCAGGGGTATCCAGGGAAATATCCTGGCGAGAAGTTTTAGTATGGCAAAGCCCTTGCCACAAAGGGATCGGACGTGATCCTTCATGGACAAGGCATCGTCCATGATGATTCCCAGGTTCCTGGCATGTTGTTTTGGAGTGGGGGCCAATCCCAGTGAAGGTGGCCACCATGTGGCATCCCACACACGCTTGGCACCACCGAACGGAAGAATCTCCGATTTACCTGCATTCAACTTTAGGCAGTGATCATGCATCCATTGGGCCATTTCGGAAAGGCAGTCATGTAGCTTGGATTTGGTTACATCGGGCCCTTCGTCCATGGCCACCATCAGCTGCGTATCATCCGCATAGGAGCAGATGCCAATGCCCCACTTCCTTCCAATGTCAGCAAGAGATGAAATATAGATATTGAAAAGAGTGGGGCTCAGTGAGGCGCCCTGGGGGACCCCGCAGCCGATGGGGTTGGGCCTTGAGTGGAACTAACCCATATGTACTGCCTGGGTGCAGTTGCTCAGGAAAGAGTGTAGCCAGTTCAATGCCGTGAATTGGACTCCCTTGCTCCAAAGTATGTTCAGCAGACAGTTGTGGGATACCGTGTCAAACGCCGCTGACAGGTCAAGCAGTATCAGCGCCACCGCTCCACCTTGATCGGTGGAGGATCTGATACTGTCCGACACTGCCAGCAACGTTGCCTCGGTGCTGTTATTGGCTCTAAAACCAGTCTGAGAGGGATCCAGAAGGGAGTTACTTTCTAGGTACCTAGTCAGCTGTACATTGACCAATTTCTCCAGAGCTTTAGAGAGGTAAGGGAGCTGGGAGATAGGTCTGTAGTTCTCTGGATTGAGAATGTCAGATGCCGCTTTCTTCAGAAGGGGGGTCACAGAGGCGTGCTTCCAAGCATCAGGGAAGGTGGCAGTGATTAACGATTTGTTAAAAAGTTGAGTGATCAGGGGACAGAGCGTAGGCGCAATTTTTGAGAACACGAAGTGGGGACAGGGGTCCGAGGGGGATCCATATTTGACTGTATTCAGAACTGCTAGGACCTCATCTGCAGAGAGTGGTTCGAAACTGGTTAAGCGGGGTACATTTCCTGAGTCTGGTGGAGCTGTGGGTACTTCTGGTAGCATCGCAGTCTTGGATGGGTTGTCTGAGTTGATGTGGGTATGTTGGGGGGTGAAGGTAGAGTATATTTTCTTGATCTTTTCAGAAATGAAGGTGCTGATACGCTCACAAGCCTCAGTCGAGGGAGTGAGTGTTTGTGAGGTGCTGGATGGTTTGCTAAGCTCCTTCACTATTCTAAACAGTTCTTTCGCTGATTTGCTGCTTTCTTGAATGCGCTGAGTAAGGTAATCCTTCTTGGCATTTTTGATGGCAAGAACATACTGCTTCCGTTTATGGACATAGTTTAGTCTCGCTTCACTGTCTTTGGACTGTCTCCATAGATGTTCAGTTTTTTAGCATTCCTTTTTAAGATTTTTTAGATGGGGGGGGTATACCATTTCTCTGTTATAGATTTTTTTCTGGATTCCCGCATCGGGGCTAGTTTATTTAGTGTTTGCAATATTCCAGGCATCTAGTAGGGCGACGTCATTACAGACCGAGGAGTCCTCCGATAGTTTGACATTAGCCTCTTGAAAATGTTTCTCAAAATTGGATTCATTGATTAGCCTCCTAGCTCGTTTGGAGATGTGAGGGGCTACCTTGGATTTCAGAGGTTTACCGGGAAGGTCAAGTGAGAAGGATATAAGGGAGTGGTCCGACCAGGATAGGGGGTGGACCTCTTATGTTGGTGGATTCGATGTTGGTAAAAAGTAGGGCTAGTGTATGGCCAGCTGTATGAGTGGGGCTCACTACCCACTGCTTGAGATTGAGAATTCCCATGTCATATTCCAGCTGGGAGGTACCCGGGGCATCCATTTTCTCATAGTGAATGTTAAAATCGCCAATAATTACATAATTTTTGTGTTTTAGACAAAGTGGCAGAAGTTGATTCAATAATTTGGCGCCAAGACTGGCTTGTTGTCCAGGGTGGTTGTATATAACTGCACCAGCTAGGATGGTGAGACCCTCGTAGAGTACTTTAAAAGGTAAGGTCTGATGTTCGATGTGGGCAGTTGTTAGTTCCACAAAGCATGTTAAATGTTCCCTGAATATCACAGCAACCCCCCCTCCTCTTTTACCAGGTCTGTCTTGCGTAATGATTTTGTAGTTAGAGGGGAGGGCGTTTGCTAAGTTTGGAGCATTGGTCTCGGATAGCCAGGTTTCGGTAATGAAAACCAGGTTTGGGGTCTTAGATATGAGTAGATCCCAAATGTCCAGGGCATGTCTAGGTAAGGATCTAGCGTTAAAATATAGACCGTTCAGAGTCAGGTGATTTTTTTCATGGGTTATGTGGTTTCCTGATGGGGTTTGACCCATGCTGGACCAGCGACAAGCGAGGCAGGAGATTGGTCCATAGGATAATCCTGGCCCCGTTTGGGTACATAGATTTGTTTTTATACCCTTTTTATCATTATGAAAGGCTAGCAACTCACTGCGGGAGTAGCGGATGGGCGTGAACAAGTTTCGAATAAAACCAGCAGTGGGTATAGCCCCTAGTCCCGGCTAGTCGCGGACGGAGCTGACGGGCTTACCTTTGGCGCGCCTTCGGCGTGCTGGCGGCGCGCCCGCTGCGCGTCCGGCCCAGACACATGTTTTGTAAGGGAAGGGGCGTGGCCTCATTGTCCTCGTAATTGGCGGGAAGAGATTGGTTACACCCGCAGCAGTGTTCAGATCGGCTGCGCATCGTGAACGGCGACTCAAAGTCAGGGGGGAGTGCTCAGGGCAGAGTGACACACTGGTAAAAAAGCAATTTTGTAACAGATTGAATCTTTAAAAAACGAGCAATACTCCCGGCTTTCCGCCTTAGGAGCTGCCTTTTTGGATATATATATATATATATATATATATATATCCACCTGATATTTTTGTTTTTCCTTTATTAGTTATACAGTGAAGACCCAGTATGCAATGTGTTAATGAGAATGTAACGGATCACTGTTTTGATATAAGGCATTATTCTGATCCACTCTGTGTACAGTGTTTCGTTACCTTTTTCTCATTTTTCTTACAATACTAGGAAATGTAGCTGTGCAATAAATGTAAGTGTATTAAAGTACTTCTGGCCTAACAGATTTCGTGCTCTGCCCGGCGCTTGTGGTGGAAAAAAAGGCTATTTGGATGATACACACATTAAAGGTTTATGTGTCAGTCGTCTTCAGCCATTTGTCTTGTCGAGGGTCATTCATATTCATCTAACCATGAAAGCAGTGGGTCAGTCCACTTCAGGCACTGGCTGTATTACCACTTGAGGACCAGAATTTGCACATGTGCTTGAAAATGGACCCTGTTAAGTGTTTGAGCTGGTGGGCATTTTGTTCAGTTTTTCATATTCTCATTTTATTGGTACCCTTTTATTTCTTTTTGTCCTGGTTTAGGGCTCGCCTAAACAGCTTTATCAGTATGCAAAGAGCTCGTTCGCTCATACACCACCCAATACATCAGGTACACACATATATAAAGGGGCTTTGGACATCCTCCTTTCTGCCAATGGCTACTATGGTTTATCTAGTTAATGCATTGGCTTTTGTGATTGTACATCTGTGCTGGAATTAACCCACTACCTTTTGCTGCTGTGAACTCCTTAAGTAAAGAAGGATCGCTCACACTGAGTGCCGCCAGTTAATTTTAATCTGTTTTGTAAAATTGTATTTTTAATTGCGGAACTGACTCTAAGCGCTCAGTCTGTTGAACCTCCCCAGCCTAATCTGTTTGCTGCTCAGCTGTTCTCCGCAAGTCCCAACCACACCACCCCGCATTATGAAGGTAATGGGCCTCACAGGTTTGAACGAAAAGGAAAAGCGTTCTCGAGGAAAAGAATAGTAAGAACATATGTTTCTTTAATTCCTTGCGCCTGGAATGTCGGAATACATGGCTGAGTTCAATTTTAGACTAAAGAAGGGTGGCCTGTGCCACAGTGTGAGAATCTATTTAGTAGGATTCGAAGAGACAAATCCTCTTCGTTTCAATTTAACCTTCTATTTCAATATTTTACGCAACGTGCTAGAATTTCAGTGCAGATTTAGTGTGACAGAATGTTGTATCTTAGCTGTAGTGCTGTTCATGTCATCCACTGCTCCACCAGTGGAACCCTGTAAGGATGATGTAACATGGAATGTTGGTGTATGAAAACCACAGTTGGATAAAGGCTGAGCACCATGCTGGCTGCTCCTGGTGAGGCTGTATTACTGCTGTACTATTGATGTACAATAAATATTCCTAAAACATCTCAACCAGCCTGGTGTGATTACTACACAGAATAAAAATTAAGCGGCAATGGAAACTCCTCACAGAATTAAGCGCTTTTTCTTAAGTACTCTGACCGTCCCAAGTTAACTAATTCTGTAGAATTTTATTTAGGAGTAAAGAGATTCTCTCCAGCTGCCATAGAATGGCTCCAAATCAAGGGACTTCATGACGAGTATTTCATAGGACTTCTCAGCAAATCCATGGCACTAGAGAAACACCCATCCACGTCAATGTGGTCTTATAAAATAGTCTGTAAAATGTCAGTTGAGTGGAATATATTCATGAAGAACACGCAGGTAAATAAGCAATTTGACAGCAAATGCTTAGTACAAGTTTGAAGGAACACTTTCATAAGTCTGAGCGCTGTTCTGCGCAGCATCTATGGAAAAGTATATAAAATAATCTGAACTGGCCTCAAAATGCTGTCAAGGTGCACGGCTGAACAGACCTATCACCTCGGTTATGTGATCCGGGTTCTGAAGGTATTGTGGTGGTAAATCAAGGAGCAGCTTCCTCAATCTGAAGTGTGGCTCACTGGTTAGAGCAGGCAGACCCTGAAGCAGAGGTCAGACCCGGGACCAGGGTTCAATTCCCGACGCGGCAGGGTCTTGAGCTCAAATGTCCATGGACTCGATAATTCTCGCTTCGGTGCCTGACCTAATCATGGGTTCACACTCTGCAACTCTGGGCATTAAGCTTGCTTAATCTCCACAACGGCCCCCCCGCGGCGGGATGCCTGGCTTTCACCTTGGGGATGCCCTGTAGGTGCTATCTCACAGGGAAAAGCCAGGACGGGTTCCCAAGGCAAGCGCGGAGATACCCCTTCGGGGGTCGATTCAGGCGCTATATAAGAAACATAATAATAATAATAATAATCTGTGGACAGAACCAGCATATTTACCAAAGTGATGGGTAGTGAGGCCATAAACCACTGACTGATCATGTACCCAGAGAAAATGGCTCACAGTTTTGGTCTGTATTCTTAACTCCTACAGAGTGGCTCGAGATTAGCCCGGGCTGGTAAAAAGTTGTATTTTGCCAAAAGAGTCAAATAAGGCACTATTGATTAAAAAAAATATATATATATCAACATTTCCTTTTGTCAATGTGTGGTTTATGTGGCTGGAGACACTAATACTCATGATTCTGCGTGGCGTGAGAAGTATTGTATGTACACATCCCTATTGTACAGATTCCGTTTTGAGTTATCCTCTCTTTGTCCCGGCTGGGCATGAAGCCACTAGTCTCTCTGACAATTGTCCGTCCCCATGGTCCGTGCATACAGACACCCCTCCTCCACGTGGTCCCCTGTTCATCACCAGAAGGTCATGTATCCTCTCTCCCTGTGTCTCTTCCACTTCCACCCATTCACTGACTGTTTCTCTCATGTGCCAGAACGCCATTCACGCCCTGCCTGTCTGCCAGCCATTTATTGCGCGTGGCTTCTGCTGCGGAACCACGGGCCTATTTTGTAATGGTTTATTTCCATAGTATAAAAACGGAAAGATTAAATGATAAGTGTATGTCATCTAAACTAAGATTTGAAAGAAAAAAATATGTTCTTGTTGTTTTGCTTGTGTTATAGAAAGCAGGCTTATTTTTAGTCTGACATTTGCTGAATTACTTTTTATGTTAAAAAATGTGAGGTCTTTTATGCATTTTCCTCTTTGATGTTGAATTAAAGTCAGTTTGCATTACTTGTAACGTGAAATATTTTGATGTTTATTTTGCAAGGAACAGAGTAATAATGTCACTTTTGAAAGATTGTTAAACACATAATGTTTTTGGGTAAAACTGGAGTACATATTGTTCAGTGCATAAATTGCAGACCGTCTGACAGGGAGACTTGGGCGGAAACCCTGGTTTCCTTGATTGAGGACATTGAATTGTATCAGTTTGAACCGCAGTGCTTCACTGTCTTTAACAAATTCAGGAGAGTTAAAAGTGCTTTACATCAGATAGTAAACCTATACAAAAATAAAAATGTTGCTTGTGTTTGGCTTAAGAGGAACATTTTGACAGTTAAATGGTGCACATCACAGCCTCAGTTGTCTCTTGGCAACGAGCAGCATCTTGCAGAAACAGAGCGTTTTGTGTTTCAATTTTAAACCTTTCCAAACGTCTTCACCAATCCAAATGTGCTTATATGTCTGAGGATGAACTTAGTAGATAAGTGGAGATAAGATTCTAATTTTCTGTATTTCTGTTTTTTTGTTGTGTGTTGCTCAGCGGAGGCATTAAGTAGGAGTTGGTGCATAATGTCTTGCTATACTATTATTAATTTTAATTTACCATGAACTAATCTAACTTTAAGTACTAGTATTGCAGGTATTAAAGAAATAGACTGTTTCCTCCGTACATGGCCCTTCTATTGATGGCCTGGCTCGTATTTTGATTCTTAGGATCAAGCCAGTCAGCCAGTTTGTCTCTCCTTATGAATTTGCTAGCTTGCCTACCTCTATTCCAATAAGCACTTTGTCCCCCCCCCCCATCTCTTTCTCCTATGTTCTTCACACTGTCTGACACTCCGTCACTCTCTCTTCCTCTGATTCTCAAACACTTTCCATCACATGCTTTTCTCTCTTTTTTATCGTTTCGTCTTCAGTCATACACTTTCCTCTCCCTTTATGCAACTATGATCCTCATCGCACCTGTCCATAAAGTCGATCTCGTTCAGAGACGTTGTTAACTTCAAGGCAATATTCGCATTAAACCACTCTCCCTAAAGATGAAAGCCTGCATGGAGGTCTCTCCTGAGCTGTTGTGAGCAGCACGAATTACTGGAGCCAGAGAAGGCCTTGCCATCCTCTCTGCTGAGCCACTGTCTCTCTTTCTCCTGTCAGGCTGGAGCTGCCATGATGATTGCAAGTACGACTGCATGTGGTACATCGTTGGGCTGTACATCAGGGAAGGCTACAAAGTGCCTCAGTTCCACGGCAAGGTGAGTGGGTTCTGAAGTGTTTTATCAGAGGGTCGTCGGCTGTCTTTGAGCTGGAGAAGGTCCCCAAATGTTTGATGGCCCATGGCCTTGTCTAAGGAGTGAATGGGCAAACTGAGCTCGACCTGAGGATGATACTTGATGAGTTTATTTGAAGCACTAACAATTCTAGGCTTTTTTCATTTCTAAAGGAGTGGGAGAGAATTCCCTATTTCAGACTCGACAGCTTCATGAGGCTCATACACAGTGAAGAGCTGCTAGCCAGGCATGGAATATTTACTGGATCTTCTTGCTACTCATGTACGAGCTTTAGCTCTCTCAAGGAATAAACGTTTCAGCAATTAATCTAGTTTAGAAAGCTGTTTAGGTTTCTGGAGGATCTTGCAGTATGGAGTCTAATGTTAATTAGGGTCCTAGCTCTCCATCCCCCCAAAATAGCAGGCTACCTCGAAAGGCGGTAGAAGTTTATTAGAGAAGGGAAGTTCCTAGTGGGCTGAGGTATTGCTAACTATACAGTGAAAGATGTGATGTGAGATTGGGTTGATCTGTTATGATGGAATTATACTATGGTTTTGTAATGTGACAGTCTGAGCTGAGTTGTTTGTGTATTGTTTTGGCCTGTTTGGTAAAACCTTAATCAACAGATTTTATTTTTTGTTTGTTAAAAGGAAGTTGTTTAGTTTACACCCCAACCTCTGAGGGTCACAGAAAGAGAAACCCTCTCACAGTAGGTCAGAGGTGTAACCCCAGATGTATAACTAGAAGGGGAGAGTCACCATCAGCTTTTACTTGTGCGGTGCTAGTGCCTCAGTTTAGAAAGCACGTGGTCTGTTGTGTTTTTTACACCCCCACCCCCTCCACACTTCTTATTTGCTTGAGAGGGTGAGGCTCGAATGTATAGCAAAGTCATCCTCTTGTAAGCACTCATGCTTCCGCAAAGAAGGTGCGCAGACACATGCCATATTAAAGGGATCATCTAGTAAGTGCTTACGTTTCCGCAAAGAGGGCGCACAGACACTGTTGGCATATCAAAGACATCTCTGGTGAGCGCTCACGCTACAACAAAGATGTTGTGCAGACACTATTGCCAGTGTCCTCACAATACGGCATTGGTTTGGGTCTGTGGCATAGGATGGCACCCTGGTGCAGTAGAATATTTTTTGAAAGAGCAGACATTCATGCATCAGTTACCACAAGTGATGAGGCGCACAGTGGAACTGCTGTAATGTGGAAGGAACAGTCTGTGTTTAGCTTTTGCTGAGATACAAGAGTGAAAGGACACTGGTTCACAAGGGGCACCCAGTGAGTTGTGGGCAGGTGGCTTGGGCTTTGGCCACTCTTTGAGCTTCCATTCTGTCTCCCCATCACACAGTGTCCCTTCTGTGCCCCTCGCTGAGAAATGGAAATAAAGTCAAAGAGCAGTGCTAAATGGGTCAACCGTAGTAGAAGGAGGCACTGGGCCCAGGCTACTCATGGACCCTTGAGAGAACTAGATAATTATAATGAATAAGAAATTCTTATGTCACCCAAGACAAAGTTACTGGTTCAAGCATGGGTAAGAGATGCTTGCCACACCAATTCCAATGCATGGTTCTGATCCTTTGAAATATATAATGCTAAATGTTTCAAAGGTGTCTCGGGATAGAGGTATTGTAATGCCAACATCTCGGATGGTTAGTCAGATAGTTTTCCACTGGATTGCTGTATGAGGCCTAAGACGTTCCTCCCAAAGGTGTTGGGACGCAGGTTGGTATTACATTGAGTGTTGGTGTTTCTGCCTAGGTGCAGCTGGTTTCTTGTAAACGTTGCTGTTTCTGGCTAGGTTGCTACCGCTGGATATTCCAGAGACTTATGTTGTCCCTAGTGATCTGTTTTTCCTTGTTCCTTCCTTCCTTCCTAGTGGCCGTTCTACCGGTTCCTGTTTTTCCAAGAGCCAGCCTCTGCATTTGCCTCCTTCCTTAATGGACTTGCCAACTTTGTGATGCTGAATCGCTACCGGACCTTAGTCCCCCCTGCATCTCCCATGTACCACACCTGTGTGGCCTTCGCTGTGGTAAGCAGTGCAAGGCCTGGACATATGTGATTTATTTGAAGCTCCTCTTCATGGCAGGTATTACAAATGCAACTTCTCCTATATTTTTCAGGCAGATCAAAATACATCTAGATAATGTCCTCTCAAGTTTAAGCACATTGTGTCATCTGGTCAAAACAAAAATGCCTTGGTGACTATACGAAGATGTGAGGTCATGGTTTACATTTGCTCCCTTTTTTAATCATCACATACTATGTTCCAACTCGGAGCAAGGTTTGTTTTTCTAGTACAAGGAAAAATTCAGCATTTTGTAAGTTGTAATTTTATACATCCCCATCCAGGCTGCTCGGGTTCTTCGTCACAAGAGAGAGTTTATAACTGAAGTGGTAGGCTTAAATAAAACCAGTACTGCATCCATTGTCCAAGTGGTTTTAACCTTTATTATTTGATATTGTGAAAGCGCTACAAGTTGGGTAGTTCATCTGCAGTTAAAAAAAAATGCAGATTGGGCTGATAAAGTACAGCATCACGAAATACAGTATACTGGACTTTCGGGTTGGGAAGGCTTTGCAAGTTTCAAAATACACAGTCAGATACTCGATATCTGGAGGAATCCCCTAAAACAAATTAACTGTTTTCTTCAGCATTCGAGTATGTGACTTTAGGCCAGATGTATTAAGTCTTTTTGTGGACATAAAGGGTCTGATTCACAAAATCTATCCATCTGTGACCACAAAATGCCCTTTTTTGTAATGTACCAAATACAACATTAACGAATCGCAATTTGGGTTTGTGACTGAAAACCAAATTGAAATTTTGAAGAACATATTTAGCGAGTCTCTTCCAAAAAGCATTTCGAAATGGGATGTATTAATGGTTTGTGGCTAAAATCCGGTCGCAAGCAATTCATATTTTACTGCCCACTCAAAGGTAGTAGGGGTAAACTATTTTGCAAACAGGAAGGGGTCCCTCAGGGTTCCCTCCTCTTCTGTAAATGTTGGCATAAATGTTTTTAAAGAGCTCTTTAAAAATGATTGTGTAGGACCCCCCCCCTTTTCTTTTTTAAAGAAAATTGAAGACAAGTAGGCTGTACAAGTTTTTAAAAAAAACTTTTGTTTATTTTAATACAGTTACAGACATGGTAGCCTGCTAGCCACCATCCCTGTGCTGGACGCGAATCACAGTGGGTTTCAATTTGCAGCCTGCCTTATTAATATTCATAAGGTAGGTCGGAGTTCGACCAACTATGATTCAGTAATTTCTGAATTAACATATTTGCCCATAGTTCAGTTTGCAAAATACTGCACTGGTCACAAAAATACTGGTCGAAAATTGTGACCTGTATTTTGTGACGAGTGCTTAGTGAATCTAGCCTTACTTATTTTGAAACTTGCAGAAACCCTTCGTATTGTGATTTTTAAAAATGTTATGTCAATTGATTATACATTTGATTTCAGTGTCACTTTTTCACTGTGCGATCACCTAAGAAAATACACATATTTTGGAGACCCTGTATATTAGTTTAAATATAACTTTTTCTAGATATTATGGCGCATATTGTAGCTGCAGCATATGGACTGTGATTTTTGATTATCAATAAAACCAACAAATATTGTGCATTTTGTATATATCATAAAGATTACTTGGCAGCACAATGGAAAAGCAGAATAGGTTGCAAGATGGCTGTCCTACCAGAGGCTCATTTTTGCTTTTGTATTGAACTGGTTTAGCAGAATCACTGCATAGAAATGCTGACAGATCGCAGAGGTGGTATAAATGGTGTTATTGTCAGAATACTCAAAACATGCACTCGGCTTACTGAGATATAGGTCGAGTGCATGTTATGAGTGTTCTGGTTGCCCTAGTTACTGTAGCATTCCTACTGAAGGTGTACTGACTGGTTTTTCTGCTCTCTGTCCTAGATCTCTTTAAACGCCTGGTTCTGGAGTACTGTGTTCCACACCAGGGATACTGCGTTGACCGAGGTGCGTTAAGTTAAAAAGAGTGCTGCTGGTGGTGTGCAACTTATACCGTACAGGGGAATGTCTGTTCAACGGAGAGAGTCCTCTGTGAAACAGGAGTGCTTTTGACATTAAGAATCAAGCACGAGTAATTTTGTATGAATGTGTCAGGTTTTTGCTCTCCCTCGTCTTAAGGGCAGGTAGTAAAACTCTTGTATGTAATCAGCTCTCCTCCCTGTATCAGGGTCTTTGGGATTCTGGGCTGTCTCATCTACTCCCTCCACCTGACACGTCTGTGTCTTACCATGCCCAGGTACATGCATTTGGTCTCTTCAGCACCTCCTCTGCCAGCGTTTCAGTGCTGCATGTACTATGAGAACTAGTCCGCATCTCCCTGTGGCTGGCTTTCACTCCATCTACATACCCTCCTTGTCCCAGCAGCTGATTGTAGGCTTTACTTCTGCATCTGGCGGCTCTTTGACCCCTGCCTCTTTCTTGGGTATCTTTAGAATATTACCACCTTCCTCTAACCTGCTGCTCGTTCATCACGTTCTGACTTACTGTCCTAGAGAAATCCCTGTTTTTTAAGTCTCTGCTTCAGACATCGACAAGACCTGTTTTTTTTAAATACATTAGATATACATAAAGTAGGCTTCAGGACACGCTCCTTGCTCACAATTGGATGTTTATGTTATCTATCTCACTTCCTTGCCTCTGATTGCATTACTTTCTTCCAGTTTCGTGTTTGTCCCACCCTGGAGCATTTTGGTCTCAGTATCTTGATTGATTGAGGTATCCTTCCACTGCTGATGCCAGACATTGCATTGCATGTAAGGGACTATTTTTCCCCTCTGTCTACCTGCTTTCCCTTCTCCCTCTATTTATTTTTCACTCCATCATATTTATAAAATAGAAACCCTTCTCTTTGTCCTCCCATCATCCCCTTGCCCATGACCCCAGCCATATGAATTTCTGGTCATCCACCTCACCAGTGCAGGCGGCAGTATTCACATCTTTTGACCATTTCTAGATGGCTACCTCCATGAGCAGCAGGCGACTTTCAGTGAGTAGTTTTTAATTAATCCGAACAGCCATCTTTGAACAAGATTGGTAAAATACTTGTAAAAATCAAATGCTTTCATAGTTGGCAGACGTAGATCCACTGTAGGTGCAGTAGGCACCTTTTGAATGCATTTTATTTTACCTTTCACAATCCAGTTTAAAGATGGCTGCCACAGACTAGCCCATTCCTTCCTCCATCTTTCATGAAGCAAAAAGATTTGCACAGCCAATAGGTTTCATTGCCTAGACTTATTGCCTTTACCTGTGCTGATTGTAGTTCTGACTTTGAGACCAGCCAACCAATCACAACGCTGCAAGCAGTGTTGTAATGGGTCTGGAGCGCCGTAACATGAAATGAAATGAAATGGAATGAATGAAATGAAATTTGATTTGAAATTAAATTTGATTTGTAGAGCGCATGGCTGCCCGAAAGCGTCCCAGCGCTTGCTTAGGGAACCCGTCCTGGTATTCCCCTGCGAGATAACCCATTACTGGGCATCCCCAAGGTGAAAGCCAGGCATCCCGCTGCGAGGGGCCGTTGTGGAGATTAAGCAAGCTATTGCCCAGAGTTACAGAGTGGGACTCCATGATTGGAATAGGCACCGAGGCGAGAATTGTCAGGTCCGGGGAAATTTGAGCCCAAGACCCGCCGAGGCGGGGAATTGAACCCTGGTCCGGGCCAGACCTCTGCATCAGGGTCTGCCGCTCCAACCACTTGAGCCACATTTCTCCACTTCTCAACATGGCGCTTAGCCAGGGGCTAGAGTGGTGGCATGTTCTCCATGCAGCCTACATGGTGAAGGGAAAAGTGCACCTGGCTGTTTTGGGCGGCCTGAGGGGGCCAACCAAACAGTCTTTGCACACTCAGGAGTGGGCACACCTCTCCTCCCCTGCCCTGCTCGGAGAGCAGAGCAGCCCCGCCCACCTGCAAAAAAACATAAAATAGTAATAACTAAAAGTTATTACCATTTTATATTTTTGCTTCTTACACTGCGAGAAAGCAGTGGGGCGACACTCCTCCGCCATAGTGGAGGAGCCGCCCCTGCTGACTAATGTCTTCTGGCCTGCAAAGGCTTTGATATGCTTGTTGTTGATGTTTGACCAAGAGGCAGTGGACCCTCCTTGTGGCCCTGCCATCGGTAAGCGGCTAACTGAGTAGTATCAGGGGGCTGTGATGGCACAGCAGACTGAACCTTACATGTGGGCTGAGGCTTGGCGGCTCTGAACTGGCCTCCTCCTATCCTATTCATTAAACTACCGACTTCCCTTTTTTTTTTACCGATGTTTATACGCAAATAATGACAAAAAACAATTGGTTTCACTGATTGTGTTAATTTTAATAATGGAAAAAACATAGTACGTTATATTTTGAGACTCTCTCCATGCCATCAGTCCCAACTGCCTGATTCGTATTGGAGTTGATTGCCAGTAGAGGGAATGATAAATAAAAAAAAACCATAGGATTTCCTTTTGAATTTTAAATAGCTGCAGATGGTCATATGTACTTCTGTTACAATGCTAGTAATTTTAGGGTTGTCTTATGTTACTTTATAAGGCCATTTGGCTCACTAAAAACTGGAGAAACGGAGTGTGAATAATCATTTATCAAGTAAACACATTTGAACGTATGGTAGGTACGAGTAAACATTTTTTCAATTACCCAAAAATAAATATTTATAAATACCAGTAAATGGAATTGATAAATATGTATAAAAATTTAAAAAACAAAACATGAGTCCTAGTTATTGATGAGTTACAGGCAGTGCCAGATGAATCTGGGGTTGTATTTCATGTGGCTCAAGAGCATTTGTGAGTACTGACTGAATTTAGGCTTATGGGGTTGTTTTGTGAGCCTGAGGCATGGGTGTCTATGGATATTTTCCACTGTAATGTTTTACTGATCACCTCTTCTTACAGAAAATGGATTACTTCTGCGCATCGGCTGTCATTCTGCACTCCATCTACCTTTGCAGCATGAGGTAAGGCCCAGCATAACCAGAAGAGGCACAAGAGCTCACCCTGATAAACGTGCCTCCTTGCGCGAAGGATGAGTTCTTATGTATTGCCGCTTGAGTGTCCATGTAGCTCTGCTTCCAAAGCTTATTCGTAGAGAGCTTTTCTAGAGAGCAAGCACTATTTGGATACCTGAGATGATACAGCCCTCATTTTTAACGACATTTGGATCTGCACTTTTCAGTGTATTTATTTTATATATAGCACGGACAAGACCACAGGGAGCATCAGAGCACCTTAAAGATGGGTAGTTACTAGGGTACAAGAAATAACGACATTAGCACAGACCAGCCCAGCAAAGGCCAACCTTGGTCACAACAGTTAAACATTTCAATAAAGGCAAGAGTAAGAAAGAAAATCCTAGGGTAAGACTGAAGGTCTAAATAGAGATTTCTTCAACAGAACTCTTTTAACTTTCTTAGGAAACGACGGTACAGGGGCAAAGCAAATATCTTTCCTGGCACATTCACTCGAGACAAGAGTGAGATAGCGAGACCTCAGGACTAGCCCAGGAATTTCTTTATCAGAATCTGTTTACCTTCCTTTTTAGGTCGAGGACTGCGTCGCACTGCGTAGCAGTGTGGGTAGAGCTCCGAGGTTCAATGTTTCTTAGTTAGGAGGCTTGAACCCGCCCCTCTTCTCCATTGGCTGGCCTCGTAAATGCTGGCCAGCCATTGGAGGAGAGCGGCGTCACTCCGTTTAAGCCCTGTCTTTTTCGGATTCGGGGGCGTGTTTTTTAGGTTCTTTCTATCTGTAACGTCTTCAGTCGCTCAAACCTAAAAAACACGCCCCCCAGTCTGAAAAGGATGGGGCTTGCTGCCTCTCGAGGACACGAACTTTGTGTCAGCGTGAGCAAACTCTTTCTTTCTTTTTTTCTTTCCAGTAGGCGCATGAACCGTCTAAGTTGTCCTGCACGGATTGGCACTGGTAGCTTCCAGGCTACACACGGATCTGCAAGTAGGACCAGCAACCCCAGATTTATTTTCCCGAGGCTAGTACTTTTGAGCTGTAGATCTTTACACACGCTGCAGCAGTCACGTTAGCAGTCTGAGCTGCCTTGCGTGCACAGGCTGCGGTAACTTGCAGCGCTCTCGGCCCGTGCCTCTCCTCTTCTGCCCAGCCCTCGGAAGCCTCTGGCCCTGAGGGGGATGGCTCGGCCACTCCCCTCGCTGCTCACCAGTCCCCGGGGTCTGTGAGGGGTCTTCCTCGCCCTCACAATGATCGCATGCGTGCACTGCCTGCGGGCCGAACCGGTGGTGGGATGCCTGCACGCCGCCCCCTAGCAACCAGCCTACGGCGATGACGAGGAGGAGCTGCTCCCACTGCAGCCCCGCGGGATGGGGAACACCCACTCCAGGAGCCGCAGCTCGAAGCGGGCCTCTGCCGAGGATCACACGCTGTGGACAGGTGAGAGCGGCTCCGTGCGCTCTGGGTACCAGTGTGTCCCACTGGTACCGAATTGAAGAGCCCACACTGTCCTTTTTTTCATTGCACTTTCTTACCCCCGGCACTGTAAATAAACGGGTTCTAGGTGCAAGTCTGCAAAGGAAACTACAATGTGAGCGCCAAGACGCCCTAGGGTATACGCTGCGCTTTATAAATATCAAAAATAAATAAATAAATAAATCCATACAAAGCCATGCACCAGTAAGGCCTTGAGTTGCTGCAGCAGGGCACATTGCGCGTCAGAGGGGCCCTTGGGAAGATACAGTGTCTTGCTGAGGCGCGTGGACCCTGCTCTGCAGAGCAGCAAGCTCGTATTCATCCTTCCCAGAAGGCAGCTGTCTTCACATGTGTGCCTCGATGCTTAACCTCTTCACCCCTTCCTCTCTCTGAAACGGTGTGCAACCCATATTTCAGGGATTAGGGCCTCATTCTAAGGTCCCCTTTAATCCTGTATCGAGATTATGTAATCCATGGTAACTCCACTGCCCTGCGGTGTTTCACTCAGGGGGCACTCTTCCTCTTGAGAGTAGGCGGAGCATAAGGTGAAATACCACGGAAAACTGAGTCGCAAATTAGGCATTCCTCTGCGTAGTTCCTGTTTTCTCAGGGGACCCAGAGGATACCATTTATATGCCCTGATATTCCCCCACCCCCACTGACCCTCCGGTATCGATGCCTCCTGTGTCAGTAACTACGGGCCGAGGTACTCAGTAATATCGCAGATCTTTTATTAAGCACCGAGTGGTGTCGAGCAACAGGAAAAAAATACCACAAGAGAATTAAAAGAATGCGTTTACAGCATCAGTGGAAGCAACCCCAGCAGCGTGAAGGAATGCATTCTTGGGAATTAATCTACAATGGAGCTTTGTTCTTCCATTAGAAATAAACGAGCATCGCGCCACTAATGGGTCATTTAGAGAATGTTGGATTTTTTGCCATAATACCATGATTTGGGAATAACATGCCACAATTTGTAGTTTTGACATTCCAGCCAATTTAGAGATCAATGTTCTACCATCGTTTCCGTTTTCCCTCAATTATTGGTGCAACATTAAACATACAATTTGTAAAAACAATATTTGAGCTCTTGGGATTTATTTGGACGTCATTATTTGGACAACCATCCACTCCGGATCTCCAACCGACCCCTGCCCCCACCACGTCTTCAACAAGGCCGACTCCATCATTGCACCCCAACTCCGGGACATCATCAACATCTCCTTCAACACCGCCACCTTCCCGGAGAGCTGGAAGCACGCCGAGCTCAGCGGCCTACTGAAGAAACCAATAGCGGACCCCACCGACCTCAAGAACTTTCGCCCCATCTCGCTCCTCCCTTTTCCTGCCAAAGTCATCGAGAAGACTGTCAACAGACAGCTTGCCGCCTTCCTCGAGACGAACGGATCCCTTGATCCCTCGCAGTCCAGTTTCCGAGCCAACCACAGCACCGAGACCGCCCTCATCGCAGCCACCGACGACATCAGAACCCTGCTCGACAATGAGGAAACAGCGGCCCTCATCCTCCTGGACCTCTCCGCAGCGTTCGACACTGTCTGCCACCGCACCCTAGTCCAACGCCTCAGCAACACAGGTGTCCAAGAGAAGGCACTGGAATGGATCATCTAGTTCCTTGCTGGAAGAACACAGAGTCCGCCTCTCCCCGTTTCGATCCGACGCCACCGAAGTCATCTGCCGCATACCGCAAGGATCATCACTCAGCCCCACCCTCTTCAACGTCTACATGAGACCCCTTGCAGCCATCGCACGCCAACACAACCTCAACATCATCTCCTATGCCGACGACACCCAACTGATCCTCTCCCTCACCAGAGACACCGCCAGAACTAGCCTACACGAAGGGATGAAAGACGTCGCCGAGTGGATGAAGAACAGCCGCCTGAAACTGAACTCAGACAAGACGGAAGTCCTCATCCTGGGACCATCGCCCTCCGCCTGGGACGACTCCTAGTGGCCCCCCGTCCTGGGCATCACTCCCAAGCCAACAGACCACGCACGCAACCTGGGCTTCATCCTGGACTACTCTCTCTCGATGACCAGACAAGTCAACGCCGTCTCCTCATCGTGCTTCAACAATCTACGCATGCTCCGCAAGATCTTCCGATGGATCTCGACCGAAACCAGAAGTACCCTCTACGCCGGAACCACAGCCAAGCTACAGAAAAGACTCCAACGCATCCACAACGCCTCTGCCCGACTCATCCTGGACATCCCCCGTCGCAGCCACATCTCCGGCCACCTGAGGGACCTGCACTGGCTCCCCGTCAGCAAGAGAATCACGTTCAGACTCCTCACCCACGCACACAAGTCCTTCCACGACCTGGGCCCCAAGTACCTCAACGACCGCCTGACCTTCTACACGCCCACCCGCCAGCTACGCTCGACAAGTCTCGCCCTCGCTGCCGTACCACGCATCCGAAGAGCCACCGCCGGAGGAAGATCCTTCTCCTACCTGGCGGCCAAGACATGGAACTCCCTCCCCACCCACCTCCGGCTGACCCAGGACCATCTCGCCTTCAGGAGACAACTCAAGACCTGGCTGTTCGAGCAATAGCAGACCCCTTCCCCCAAGCGCCTTGAGACCCTCGGGGTGAGTAGTGCGCTGTACAAATGCTATGATTGATTGATTGATTGGTTTATTTGCTTGATGAATCCATTCCTGAGCAGAGAAACGGAAGATCACAGTTTTCTATAATACCCCAATAGTTGATGGTTATTACAGGCTCACCTAATGGTGATTGGTGGGGCCCTTTTCTAGAGACCATTCAGTTCGTGTCATGCAGCCTTAGCAGAAAGAAGGCCTTGTTAAAAAGTCCACATTTTCGATACCGAGGAAAACCATTTAGTCTTGCGTGACATTTCATTATCCTTCTTCACATGTGAAATTACAACTGCAGTTTCTTAAATTAGCTCGCTTTCCTGTCCCCCCTCGTTGTGCTCGCTTTTCTGACCCCCCACCCCCCTGTTCCTCGTTCCGCTGGCTTTTCTGACCCCCCCACGCCCCTGTTCCTCGTTCCGCTCGGTTTTCTGACCCCCCCCCTGTTCCTCATTGTGTGTGTGTGTGGGGCTCTGTGTGTGTGTGGGGGGCTCTGTGTGTGTGTGTGGGGGGCTCTGTGTGTGTGGGGGGGGCTCTGGGTGTGTGTGTGTGTGGCTCTGTGTGTGTGGGGGGGGGCTCTGTGTGTGGTGGGGCTCTGTGTGTGTGTGTGGGGCTCTGTGTGTGTGTGTGGGGGGCTCTGTGTGTGTGTGTGTGGGGCTCTGTGTGTGTGGGGGGCTCTGTGTGTGTGTGGCTCTGTGTGTGTGGGGCTGTGTGTGTGTGTGGGGCTGCGTGTGTGTGTGTGTGGGACTGTGTGTGTGTGTGGGGCTGTGTGTGTGGGGCTGTGTGTGTGGGGGGCTCGCTGTGTGTGTGTGGGGGCTCGGTGTGTGTGTGGGGGTTCTGTGTGTGTGTGTGTGGGTGCAAATGCAATAGGTCTCGCATTTGCGAGAGATTAAGCTATTGACATTGTAAATGTATCTGTTTTCAAAACCAACACATAAATAAAAAAAATTCTTGCCCTCTGTTCACTCGTTTTTCTTGCCCACTGCTCTCGTTTTTCTTGCCCTCTGTTACATCGTTTTTCTTGCCCTCTGCTCTCACGTTTTTTCTTGCCCTTTGTTACCTCGTTTTTCTTGCCCTCTGCTCTCTCGTTTTTCTTGCCCTCTTTTCACTTGTTTTTCTTGCCCTCTGTTACCTCGTTTTTCTTGCCCTCTGTTACCTCGTTTTTCTTGCCGTCTGCTCTCTCGTTTTTCTTGCCCTCTGGTCGCTTGTTTTTCTTGCCCTCTACTCCCTCTTTTTTCTTGCCCTGTGTGTGACTCTGTGTGTGTTTGTGTGTGGTTCTGTGTGTGTGGGGGGGGGCTCTGTGTGTGTGTGTGTGTGGGTGGGGGCTCTGTATGTGTGTGTGGGTGGGGGCTCTGTATGTGTGTGGGGATCTGTATGTGTGTGGGGATCTGTATGTATGTGGCACTGTGTGTGACACTTTGTGCGTGTCACTCTGTGTTTGTGTGTGTCACTCTGTGTGGCTCTGTGTGTGTGTGGCTCTGTGTGTGTGTGTGGCTCTGTGTGTGTGGCTCTGTGTGTGTGTGTGGCTCTGTGTGTGTGTGTGGCTCTGTGTGTGTGTGTGGCTCTGTGTGTGTGTGTGGCTCTGTGTGTGTGTGTGGCTCTGTGTGTGTGTGTGGCTCTGTGTGTGTGTGTGGCTCTGTGTGTGTGGCTCTATATGTGGGGGGCTCTGTGTGTGTGTGGGGCTCTGTGTGTGTGGGGCTCTGTGTGTGTGGGGCTCTGTGTGTGTGTGGGGCTCTGTGTGTGTGTGGGGCTCTGTGTGTGTGTGGGGCTCTGTGTGTGTGGGGCTCTGTGTGTGTGGGGCTCTGTGTGTGTGGGGCTCTGTGTGTGTGGGGCTCTGTGTGTGTGGGGCTCTGTGTGTGTGGGGCTCTGTGCGTGTGGGGCTCTGTGCGTGTGTGGCTCTGTGCGTGTGTGGCTCTGTGCGTGTGTGGCTCTGTGCGTGTGTGGCTCTGTGCGTGTGTGGCTCTGTGCGTGTGTGGCTCTGTGTGTGTGTGTGGCTCTGTGTGTGTGTGTGGCTCTGTGTGTGTGGGTGGCTCTCTGTGTGTGTGTGTGGCTCTCTGTGTGCGTGTGGGGCTCTGTGTGTGCGTGTGGGGCTCTGTGTGTGCGTGTGGGGCTCTGTGTGTGCGTGTGGGGCTCTGTGTGGGTGACTCTGTGTGGGTGGCTCTCTGTGTGTGTGCGTGTGGGGCTCTGTGTGCGTGTGGGGCTCTGTGTGCGTGTGGGGCTCTGTGTGCATGTGGGGCTCTGTGTGCGTGTGGGGCTCTGTGTGCGTGTGGGGCTCTGTGCGTGTGGGGCTCTGTGCGTGTGGGTGGCTCTGTGCGTGTGTGTGTCTCTGTGCGTGTGTCTCTGTGTGTGGGGCTCTGTGTGTGTGTGTGGGGCTCTGTGTTTTTGTGGGGCTCTGTGTGTGTGTGTGGGGGGGCTCTGTGTGTGTGTGTGGGGCTCTGTGTGTGCGTGTGGGGCTCTGTGTGTGCGTGTGGGGCTCTGTGTGTGCGTGTGGGGCTCTGTGCGTGGGGTGCCCTGTGCGTGTGGGGCTCTGTGCGTGTGTGGGCCTCTGTGCGTGTGTGTGGGGCTGTGTGAGTGTGGGGCTGTGTGTGTGTGTGGGGCTGTGTGTGTGGGGGGCTCTGTGTGTGTGTGTGGGGCTCTGTGTGTGTATGTGGGGCTCTGTGTGTGTGTGTGGGGCTCTGTGTGTGTCACTGTGTGTGTGTGTGACTGTGTGTGTGGCTCTGTGTGACTCTGTGTGTGTGGGGGGCTCTGTGTGGGGGGCTCTGTGTGGGGGGCTCTGTGTGGGGGGCTCTGTGTGGGGGGCTCTGTGTGGGGGGCTCTGTGTGGGGGGCTCTGTGTGGGGGGCTCTGTGTGGGGGGCTCTGGGTGGGTGGCTCTGGGTGGGTGGCTCTGTGTGTGTGTGCGGCTCTGTGTGTGTGGGGCTCTGTGTGTGCGTTTGGGGCTCTGTGTGTGCGTTTGGGGCTCTGTGTGTGTGTGTGAGGCTCTGTGTGTGTGTGTGGGGCTCTGTGTGTGCGTTTGGGGCTCTGTGTGTGTGTGTGGGGCTCTGTGTGTGCGTTTGGGGCTCTGTGTGTGTGGGGCTCTGTGTGTGTGTGTGGAGCTGTGAGTGGCTCTGTGTGTGTGTGTGTGTGTGGCTCTGTGAGTGTGTGTGTGGCTCTGTGTGTGTGTGTGTGTGTGTGTGTGTGGCTTTCTCTGTGTGTGGCTCTGTGTCCGCGAATACTCTCTACTACTCTCTCATGCTCACCTTTTGCCATTGTTAATGACAATACCATTTATTTATGTTTAAAAAAATGAAAAAAAATGTCATGAGCAATGCCAATAGCTCTACCTTTAATAATGCCGAGACCATTGCATTGTAAATGCTTGTTGAAGGAAGCTGTGAAATTATTCTGTCTTGTTTCAGGTGGTCAGGGAGCTGCAAATTCTAGGTGCAATACCTGAGAATGCTTGATTGTAAGTTTACTTTATATGGAATTTCTGACGTTTAAGTAGTAAGGTGCTGGAGCCCCTAAAGGATCTGGAGCCTCCATAGAGCTCAGGCTTTAAGAAAGGTATAACGGGGTGTTGAAGTGTAGAGCTTTGTGGGCCATGCAAGCAATTTTTAGTTGAATTGTTGCTTCATACAGGAGCCAATTAAGAGCTTTTAACTCAGGCGAGATATGATGATAACATTTGGAGCCTGTAATGAGCCTCACAGGGGAATTGAGAGAGGCCTTACATGGAGCTATCTTCAGTGTTTTATCTAATGTTTAATATTCTGCTCTTTTAACAATTAACTTAAATTCAACACAAATTTGTTTGGACACCGTTAAATGGCACAATCAGTACTATTTAGCTGGTCAGCGATTGGTTAAGGAACGCTCTCTAAGCAGAGATAACTTTCACTTCCACAATAAATGTATTTAGTTAATTATATAGTAGTTTTGTAACAGGCTAGCAGGTCACCTTCCGGTCACTTTAGTGTGTTGAAGTGACAAGAAAAGTATTTTAATTTGTTTACAGTTATTTGAATAGCTAAATACAACAAAAGCCTAATACGTTGTTATTTTAAAAAACAATTTCTCCTTTTTTTTTATGTATGTGAATGCGAATTGTGTTATGTATGGCTCCCATAGAGAGCCTCTTTTGTTTTTCAGTTTCTCGTTGTAATAACTCACTGCCATGACACAGAAACAGTGGATAACAACACTTGGGATCCACTGTTGTGTAGCCATTTTTTTTTTTTAATTTATGTTTCCCAAAGTAGCAAATTACAAAGCGCACATAGCCATATGCCTACATCCCTTCTCGGGCCGGCGTTAGTCCAAAGTATCTTATCAGTGCATCATATTTAGAACGAGAAAACCAAACATCGCATCAAGCATATGTCCATCTAGAGTCGGGACCTCTCCAGCAAGTTGATACCATTGATAGATGTGCTTTGCTCCGTGCATTCATGAACAAATCAGTACATTTTTAACATTTTCTCCCGTCCTACCCCCCACCCCAAGAACCCCATCCCCCCCCGAAAATTCCCCAGCCGCTGCTCCTCGTGTGTGGTAGTGTGTAAACTATTGTCGCACTGTGGCTTGTGTTGCGTGTTACATCCGATAGCTCCAGGGGACGCCTCCTATTTCCTCACTCCCAGGGATGTTGTAACCCCCACAGGTCTAAGTCGCGCGGCTGTGTAGGGACTACCCTGGCTGTCTCACCCAGAATCCAAGTGCGGGACGCACCCCTGTTCCTCCCCCTCCCCCGCTGCAAGGTCGTCATCTACCTCCCTAGAAGTTAAGTAGGTCTGGTATAGCCCCCAGAAGTGCTTGGGTCGACTTCGGGGTGGGAGCAGCTCACTGTAGAGCTCCGCTTGTGTATTACAGAACATCATGTCGTTGGACCACCGTTTCATCGTCGGCAATGGGCCCCTCATCCAACACATCGCAACAATTCGTTTGGCGAGTAGCATGCCCATGCTTACCATTTTTCTCACAGGCACGGGTACCTTTCTCGCAAAGCCTAGCAGGGCAAAGGCTGGGTCCATAGCCAATTCCATTTCCACGATAACGCTCATTTCAGCGAACACCTTGCACCAGAATCTCTGTAACCCCGGCACATCCATGCTAAATGCAGGAAATCCGCAACCGGGGCTTGGCATCTCTCACAGCGTGGCGTGTCGCGGAGACCGTACCTGTGCAGCCTCTCCGGCGTGTGATACACTCGCTGTAAATACTTAAAATGGACCAAACTGTGTCGTCTGTTCAGCGAGATCCGTCTGGAGGCTGCACAGCAGTATGCCCACATACTGTCGTCTATCTGGGCGTCCAAGTCGGTCTGCCAGGCCAAACGCGCCCTTGTGTATTGTAGTGCCGTGTGTTCGTGTCCTATCTTATAGAGCTTAGAGATTAGCTTTTGCGGTGTCTCGGTGGCTATAACATATGCCAGTTCCGGTATTCCGGGGGGTTCCTCCATGTCGGGGCCTAGCAGTTCAAGAAGTGTGCTTCGAACTCTATGGTACTGTAAGCGCTGAAGTAACGAGGGACGCTACCTCCCGCGAGTCAGCTGGTCCCATGTCTTTACCTTCCCATGTTCGAACAGGTCTCCCAGAGTGTGGGCGCCCAGTTCGCGGAGGGCCCTGCAGACTCCTGGTTCCGCCAAAGTGGGGAGCCATAGCGCCCAGTGCACCGGCATAGTGGGTGCGTACATCAGCTCTTTATCTTGCCTCTGTAGTATGGAGTGCCAGGCATGGTTAGTAGACAGGAGGGAGTCTAGGGTTCCTACTCTACGGTCCCTAGGACCACAGATAGTCGCTGTGAGCGGGGTCGGGTCTGCGAACAGCCTCTCCAGAATCACATGTGGGATGTCCTGATTACCATGTATCCAAGTGTGGAGGTGGGAGGCCTGCGCAATTCTATAATAGCGCTCCATATCGGGCGCAGCCAGACCCCCCTGCTCGTATGGCAGCTTAAGGACCTTCCACTGCACTCTAGGCTGTTTTCCAGCCCAGGCCAGTCGTATGAGAAGTTTGTCAATGGTTGTGAAGAAGGCTCTAGAGAGGACAATCGGAATGTTATTAAAGAGAAACAGAAATCTCGGAAGGACCACCATTTTCATCATGGCAATGCGTCCCATCAGTGACAGTGGGAGCTTAATCCAGAGTTCAACATCGTCTGCCAGTTTGTTATAGGCAGCTCCGTAGTTTTCCCTAAGCATAATTTCGGGATCCGTGTGGAGCATTATGCCCAGATACCGTATCGGTTCTGTGGACCATTGGAGTGGGTATTCCATCTCGAAGGGTTCGGTGACAGGGGTCAGGGGAAACGCCACTGACTTGGGCCAGTTGACTTTCAGCCCCGAGAGCGCTCCAAAACGGACAACTTCCCTCAAAATCGATGAGAGATTATTTACCGGGTCTCTGACATATAGCAAGGTGTCGTCTGCGTATGTGGATATCCCAATCTTGTAGGTGGCGTAATTAATAGCTTCATAAGAGTGGTACTCGCGAATCGCGCAGGCCAGAGGTTCCGCCACCAGAGCGTATAGTAGCGGCGAGAGGGGGCATCCCTGTCTCGTGCCTCTGCTGATGACAAACGGTACCGAGATTGCGTCGCCCAGTCGAACTCGCGCAGTGGGTTTATAATAAAGCGCGCCCAAGAGTTGGAGGAAGAGGTCACCCAGGCCCAACTTCTTAAGAACCCTGCGCATGAATGTCCACTCTACGGAGTCGAATGCCTTCTCCATGTCCAGGAAGACTGCGATGGCTTTGGCGTCCTGCCTGGTGTGCTGCATGGTTCCCATCACAGTGCGTATGTTGTAAGTGAGATTACGAGCTGGGATAAAACCCGCTTGCTCCGGGGCCACCAACTCAGGGGCCACAAGTGCCAGCCTGGCAGCCAGCACCTTAGCGTAGAGCTTGGCATCCACGTTGAGAAGTGACAGGGGGCGGTATGAGCCTGGAAGGTCATGCGGTTTGCCCGGCTTCAATATCGTTAAAATAATTGCCTCTCTCATAGAGGGCGGCATGGCGCCTTCCTCACAGATTTCGTCAAATAGGGTGGAGAGGTACGGCAATTGCTTGTCTTTGTACGCCTTGTAGAAGGTCACGGTTAATCCGTCCGCCCCGGGGGCACTCTCAGACCTCATGCCATCCAGCGCGTCTGATATCTCCTCCCGAAGTATGGGGGACATCAAGAAGTCTCTTTGCCAGTTCTCGAGGAACGGCATCTTGATATAGCTTAGGTAGTTGTCAATTTGATCCTCCACCCCGGAAATCTTGTTAGTGTAGAGCTCCGCGTAAAATCCCTTGAATTCAGCTAGAATGTCCTCCTCCGCTGTTAGCACAGCTCCCCTAGCCGATTTGCAATTCTGTGACTACCTGCCTTCGCCTGGTGCCCTTCATTATCCTGGCAAGAAGTGAGCCAGGCCGTTCTCCCTCACCATATTTGCGTGCAGTCGCATACTTGCCTAGGTGCCGGACCTCCCTGTCTGCCTCCTCTTGGAACTCTTTCAGGAGCTCCTGCAGGGTCCCATCCCCTGTGGGGGTCTGGCCCACTAGACGTTGCCTTTCACACTCTGCTATTTGCCCCTCAAGGTATGTCAGTCTGTGTCTAATGGCCTTCAGGACACTGGAATGTTTAGCCATGGCCACCCCCCTGATGTAGACTTTAAATGTCTCCCACACCGTCCCAAAGCTGTCCACTGTGTCAAGATTAGTAGCGAAGAACATATCTATTTCTTCTCCTAGTTCGGCCCTAAACGTCTCATCCAGTAGTGAATATGGTGGAAAGCGCCACGTGAACGGGGGTATCCTCTGCCTGGGGGTGTTAAGCACCAACAATATAGGGGAGTGGTCCGATAGTGTGCGGGGGAGCACCCTACAGCCCTTCACTGTCGCCAGGAGTGGGAGTGTGGACAACCAATAGTCTATTCTGGTGTGAATGTTATGATACGTAGAGTAGTGTGTATACCCCCCCCTATCCCGGTGTCTCTCCCTCCAGACATCCACCAGCCCCAGTCTCACCATCTCAGCTTGGATTTGCTGCGCCGCTGCTGCCGGGCGCCTGGGTGGGCCCGCCGATCTATCCAGCTCCGGGCTAAAAGTGAAGTTAAAATCTCCCCCCCCACAGCATCCTATCTGAGGACCACTCAGTACAGTGTCCTGCAACTGCCATGTAAAAGTCGGGGGAATCGTAATTCGGGCCATACACGTTCATGACCAGTAGATTCTGCCCCTTGCCCGTGCATTTGCTTAGCACAAACCTTCCTTCGGATCCGCTCTCAATAGTGTGAGGGACAATTTGGATTTAGGGTTGACCCATGTGAGAACACCCCTAGCATGTGAGGTGAAGCCCGCATACGTGGAGTTACCCTGGACACCCCTGTGTGCAAGCATCTTACTGGTGTTGGGTAGGTGCGTTTCTTGTAGCAGGGCCAGGTCCATGTGATGTCTCTGGAGGTAGTGCAGTACCTTGCGGAGTTTACGATAATCATTCAGCCCCCTCACGTTCCATGTTAGAGCCTTAAAGGTCTCAGTGTCACTCATTAAATCTCCATGTGTTGGGTCAACCATTTACAGTGTGGCAATGTATCATGTGCAGCACCATTGTGATACTTCGCAACCTGGACCACTGCACACCGCCCCCGGAGCCCAAAAAGGCTCCCGTCCTGGATAGCGACAATTCAACCATAGCTACAGTCATCCGTCGTACGCAGCAACTGCCAAGCACCCCTTTGGGATGTAACACTTCGGAGCACGCTGAAACCCCCCCCCCCAAACATACCCCGTACCAAAACTCCCAAATCCCCCCGCCTCCCACAGCCAACCAACCCCAACCTGGTGTGACCGAATTCCCTGCGTCCCCTCCCCCCTCCCCTTGTAAAAACCAAACAACAAGTCCCCAAATCAGGCTCAATCCGAGCCATAATCGCTGAAAGCGCTGGGGCAGAGGTAGCCAGACTAGTCCTTTTGCCGTCCCCTCTCCTACCGGGACTCCCGTCCAATGTCCATAGTCTGCCCCTTCGCCAGCGCCCCGCTAGTAGAAATCAGCAGTGACTGTTAAGCAGGGTATTCTACCATCAGTTCAGGGTCCCCCCCCCCCCCCCCCCCCCCCCCCCAAATCACTATTCCCCCTTGAGTTCAGCACCTGGGTGCCATTTCCTGCGTAAGGCAATTACAATAGCTAAAGCGCGACCCCACAGTGGTACAAACTCACAGTGTGTAAATCTCACCCACAGTCCATCGTGCAACAGTCCAGTGACTTCAGTGGATTGTTCGGTGAGGGCGTCGTCTACTCCCCCAGGGGGGGGCCTCCGGGGTGCGCAGGCAGTAGGGTCTCCATAAAGTTCCGTGGATTCCCCTCTCCTTATCAGTCCTGTTCCTCAAGGTCAGTATTGCCAGCCTGCTCCGCCGTACGTGTCTCTGGGCTCCCTCGGCGCTCTCTCATCCAGACCTTCAGGGATTTTTGCAGTTCTTTAGGGTCGGTGAAAAAATGCGAATGTCCCTGCCTGTTGATACGTAGCTTCGCTGGGTATAACATGGCGTAGTCCAGGCCAAGTTCCCTGAGTTGCTGCTTGTACGGGACAAATCGTCGTCTCTCCTCCTGTACTTTCGAGGTGAAATCGGGGTACAGCGATATGTCCATTCCCTCATACTGTAGTTTCCCTTTCTCACGAGCCGCTCGGAGGGCCGCGTCCCTGTCCCTGTAATTTAGCAATTTCGCGATGATCGGCCTGGGGTTGGCGCCTGGGGTAGGCTTTGGTCCGAGAGTGCGGTGGGCGCGTTCAATTATAAACATTGGCGAAAAGGTGTCTTCCCCCAGGAGCGTCTTCAGAAGCTTCTCGACGAACAGTGCCATTTTGCCCGTTTGGGTCGACTCTGCCACTCCCGTAACGCGGATGTTGGAGCGCCGGGATCGTGCTTCCAAGTCCTCCGACTTCTCCTGGATTACCTGCAGCAGTCGCCCGAATTGCTTACGGTCGGCGTCCCACTCCGTTTGCGCCTCCTCTGCCTCAGTCAATCGGCGCTCTGCCATGTCCAGCCGCTCCGCATGCTTGTCTATCCTTTCAGTCATACGGTCCATCCGATAAGACAGCGCATCAATCTTGTTTCCAATGGCAGACATGCCTTCCTGCAGGCCCTTTTCCATAGTAGTAAGCATCCCTTTTATTTCCGCACATAGCGAGGCGCCTGGGTCACCAGCGGCGCCTGGAGATTGGGCAACCTGCTGTTCTGGCTCCTTTTGCCGCCGTTGGTCAAACGACAGTTTTGTTTGCGTTCTATCCCCCTTGCCCATATTTGTGTTTGCGGGGGCTGGGTCCTCGCAAACAGCCTCAGTTCTCAAGGCAAATTGCTGGCCGCCGCTATCGCCGGTGCCCGGAGGGAAGGTAGGGCCCCACGTGGATGCAGGCACTTCTGGATCTTAGTGCCCTTTGCGTGCCCCCCCGTTGGCAGCGGACAGTGTTAGGGGTTCAGTAGCTCAGGCAAGGTGTCCGTAGGGCCCCGCCCGGTCACCGTTCGAGCCACATGCGTCTCTGGGCCTTGACAGCAGAGGCAGGCCCTTCACCCTCCAGCTCCACTGGGTCGGCCCAGGGTAGTGTCGGAAACCAACTCTTGAGGGGGGGGGCCTCAGCGCTTAGACAGCCTCTCCCCAGTCAACGCGTTGCGCCCCTGTGTTGTGGCAATTACTGTCGTCCAGGGGCCGGGGACAAGCTCACCCTCAGGGGGATCTTCGGCGGCTGCAACGCAGTCTCCTACCGGCTCCGCAGCCGGTCCGGCGCCTCCACCGCGGCTCCTGTCGCCCCCAGACCTCTGTATCGCACCTCCGGTGTGCAGTCTAGGGGTATGGGGCACCAGAAAGGCAAGTCTCCACCGGGTACCGTCTGACCCCGAGGTGCGCGGCTCGGCGCGGCCGCACGTCGGGTGACGCAGCGCGGCCCCGCTGTCCAGGAAAGGCTGGGGATCCGGGCCTGGTCTGGCGCCTGCAGGATAGACGGGCAAAATGAGGGTTGTCGGTGTCGCTTCCCGCCCAAAATACAACAGGAGTTCAGTCGGGGGTAGGGGCAACGATTCCCACCGCTCCTGTTCAGCTTCCACCGCTAGCGAAGGATATTTGCAGGATAGTTGCTGGCACGGAGCTTCGCTCTTATGCGTCCACCATTGACGCCGGCTAGCTCCGCCCCCCCTGTTGTGTAGTCATTTAGGGCTTTCAGGCCAGGCTGACGGGGCTGTCCTAGAGCCTGTAGCGGAGCGCTGCTTGTCATCTTTAAATGAAAGCAGACATCACATCTGCAGGAGGCAGAAACAAGGCAGAGAAGCTGGGCGGGTTTGGTTAGGGATTGCAAGAATATTTTTTATTTATTTTTCGTGCCAGGGTGGAGAGGCTGTGTTATTTATAACTCCCCCATGAATTCTCTGCTCCTATGTAGCAATTGAAAGCCGGTGAAAATGTTTTTGGAGCCTTACATAACACAAAATTATAGATGGGTAATTAATGAATTACGGTGATGTTTTTCCCCTCGGGGTTCTGAGTGACATCATAGACAACTCAAGCTTTGCTCTCATTGTCTATGTGATGTCACTCAGAACTTCTCAGTGAAAAACATCCCTGTAATTCACTGTTATTGCTACACTATTGCAACATAGTTCAGTGGCTTGGCCCGTTATTTAAATTTTCCCTGATGGTTTATTGTGTAACCCAATACATTTCTGACTTTCTGCTTTCTCGGGGCAATTCAGTCATCAATTTACAAACTCATCGACCCATATACTCTAACCACTGATCAAAAACTTCTCCTTGATAAATCAATCCAAGTAAAGCCAGATTAACCAAATAGGCATTATATGGGTTATGTAGGTTACACAGTTTCACTGAACCTGTTACCTTTCAGCTTTTTCTAATTTGTATTGCTCCTTTTATATTACTGCCTCCGCAGTATCCATCCCAAGTTTTAGGACAACTGCTTTAGTCCTGTCTACTTATTCAAACTATTCTGATACCGTTAAAATAATTCTAATCCTCATTAATCGTCATTCACATTTGTAAAGTGCGAACAATCACCCGTAAGGGTCTCTAGGCGCTGGGGGCCGTAGGGAAGATTAAGCAAGCTATTTCCCAGAGTCAAATGGTGCTGGGCTATTCTGCCGCCAGCACCGGGGATCGAACCCTGATCCCCAGATTCCGCAGTCAGTCGCCCTGGCCGCTGCGCCACACCTCTTAAAATTTTCTGAATCGTATGTACAGAATATCATGTTTGCAACATGTATTGATGTAGATCACATGCTCATGCGTAGCTAAGGGTGTCTGGTTTGAATCTGGAATTCCAGCTGTACCTCATTGGCCTGTCCTTTGTTGAAGAACTCCTCTTTGGGCCGCAGGTAAATTCCATGTTGAAGAAAACACGGGCAGCAGCAAAAGCATCAACCACTAGATGAAGCAGTACCAAATGCAGCAGTCCTTTCTTGAAAGTCAAACCACTAAGACTTACTCGGAGGCGGATGCCTTGGAAATAACAATGGAAAGGATGGATCCACCCAAAACAGGGTGTCCTTGGCATCTAAATAGTGGCTATCCACTAATTTTGAGTGATCTCACAACCCATATTGGGGAATGAGTAAGCTTTTTTTTTATTGCTCTTTATTAGAAGTTCTCCATACTAATGACAACAACATTTAGTATCTGTTACATATCAAGTATAGGATAGGACCCAGTTGCTTTTACAGTTCAGAATCTTGGACACAGTGGGTTGAATACACAGAAATCACAGTCCGCAAGACCCATGTGAGTGAAGGAAGGTAGAGTGGTGCCCCAGTGAGTGCAGTGCTTGATAACCTGCTGGGGACAACGTGCACCAGTATCAGCGAGAGGGGGAGTAGCGAGCAGCGTTAACACCAGTAGCGGGGGAGGGTGCAACAGTGGTAAGTGGTGCAAGCCACAGTGGGCGCTACTGTACTGCCCGGCTCATTTCCCCAGGTTAATTGATCAACCCCTCATGGCAGCCGCAAGTCAGAATTTGGTTCCAGCGCCACGCGTGATGTGCATCCCTTGTGCCCAGCCTGTCGCTGGAGCCGTTGCATCACATCTTTGGTTCATGCCAAGCAGTGGATTGCGTTCCTGCTTCTAACCCACTACTGGTGGTGCCGAGAGCACTTTTCAGTATATTGTAGTCGCTCACTCGCCAGTGGTAGCGGCAAGTCTATGAATTTGCACCAGCTTTGTCTGTTTTTGGGCAAGGCACCCGACCCAGCAGGCACATTTTTGGCTCGCGGAGCCTCCTCATTATATGTGTTGTGTTGGCACAGACTTCTGTCCAGAACAAGAACAGTGTTGTGCACTGTCACATCATATGATAAAGGACAGCAAATTATGTACCACATCTGGGGCATATATGTGGCTCTGTACTTAACAATCTGTGTAACTGCGAGGGGTAGATCAAGTATGTGTAGTGTGTTGAATATAGAAACCAAAATCCTGGCTACTATACTTGTGACACGCCTTTTAGCAGTCATCACCTCATTGCTTGACTAAGATCGATCTGGCTTTATGCCAAAACGAGTAACACGCTACAACCTACGAAGAGTAGCCAATTGGATGGATGCTGTCCGAGAACTGGAAGAGGCCCACTTGCTCCTTTCACTGGATGCTGAGAAGGCGTTTGACACCATCCACTGGTCTCTTGTGAGGCACGCTCTAGAGAAATTCGGATTTGGCCTTGGCTTTAGGGAATGGATGGCGCTGCTTTATACTAAGCCCGAGGCTAGGGTTCGGGTAATGGAGCTCTATCGGAAACCTGGCCAATTCAAAGAGGGACCAGACAGGGATGTCCCTTTCCCCCCCTACTTTTTGCTTTTATTCTAGAACCCTTGGCCTGTGTCAATAGAGCTTCCCCGGGGTTGGGTGGACTTGTAGATGACTCCCGATTGCTAGATGAAGAACGCATGTCTCTCTATGCGGACGATATTTTACTATATGTGACAAACCCGAAAGAGACGCTCCACAACTCCTACAACTTTTTTAGACATACGGGTGTCATGTGGGATATAAAATC
This sequence comes from Lissotriton vulgaris, assembly GCF_964263255.1. Lineage (NCBI taxonomy): Eukaryota > Metazoa > Chordata > Amphibia > Caudata > Salamandridae > Lissotriton > Lissotriton vulgaris. Next base: position 1,864,066,509 of record NC_141693.1, on the reverse strand, counting down.
AATTGGAGTAAGTCAACCCTATACCCAGTCGGGTGAGGTGGAGCCCCAAACATACCCTGGTTGTTTACGCTGGTCGACCAAAGGATTTACCTATCTAGCTTCTACATCACTACAGATGGGACAGCGAGCCGAACACGTAATATTAGGCGGGTCCTCTCAAACTTTCAGGAAGAAGTCTAGTGATGGAGAAGACTTCCCTTAACTATTATGGGGAGGGCTGCTATGTACAAAATGATTACACTTCCCCAGCTGCTCTCTGTGATGCAAAATATTAAAATTTCAGACATGATGTTCAAACTCATAAGATAGCGAATTACGCTTGCTCCTCTGCGATGGGGCCTATCCACGCCTGGCACTTCAAACTCTACAGAGAAATCCATATAAGGGGGGTTTGACCCTCCCAGACATTAGGGCATACTATAGAACATCCCACCTCATAGTTATCAATGACTGGATTCATGTGTCAAGGGATCACTCGACGTATCAGCTGGAAAGGTTACAGTTTTAAAGAATGCACACACCATCACTATATCTATGGGGGCAAGGAAAGCAGGCAATTGCTACAGGCGACCCAGAGGACATTAGAGGCATGGAAAAGCTCAGAACGACAAATGCAATGGGACCGGATGTGTACCAGGGAGACCCCGCTGTTGAAAGGAAATAGGTTGACTGAGGTTGGGAATCTGAGAGTCTTTAAGAAATGGGACCTGATAAGCATTTCTGAAATAGGGGATATCCTGGACCGGGTGAGTTGACCTCTTTTAACACACTCCAAGCCAGGTATCAGCTACACGACACTCAAGCATATGCATATCTTCGTCTGAAGCATGCATGAATTGCGGAAGGGCTGGAGAGGGAGACACTGCCCGAGTACGGCCCATTAGAGGGTCGACTCCTGCAGGAAGAGGTCCCAGCTAAAGCCATTTCATTTACCTATAAGACGTTACTCAATATGCCTGACAAATTAGGTCACTCTGAACTAAATGGGAAACCAACACCGGAGTTCTGGAAGATATAGATTGGGAGACCGCTCTCATGCATCCACAGTAAGTGGCAAACAAACTTCGGTTACGTCACATCCAGTCCAAAATTCTCCACCGAACCTACTTTGATAGAGCACAATTGCATAAAATAGGGAGGGTGTAAAGTCCAGAATGCCTTATGTGCTATGTAGCAAGCGGAACGTTCATACATTCCCTGTGGGAATGCACACAGACCCAGGTATACTGGTGAAAGATTGTGAGGGAGCTTAATAACATACTTGAAGTCCAAATAGAATTAGAGCCACAGTTTCTTCTCCCGACCGACGTGAATATCCCAAGACGCAAACTTATATTAGCCAACTTGGGGTTAGTGGTGGCCAAACGGGATATAGCAAAATATTGGGGGCTTAACAAACACTGGTTCTCAATGAATGGAGGATGAGTCTTGATCTGTATATGGTGGCATAATTAGTGATGTATAGGGCTAGGGGCTGTCCACGGAAATTTCGGAAGATATGGGCACCGTGGATAAAATATTACATTCTAGAGGTGGAAGGAGAAGTGGAGGGAGGGGGGTTGTTATCAAGACAACAGGGGGGGGGAACCTTGAATGATGTAATGTATGTCCCTGCTCTTGGGAAAGATATGTATTATAGTCTTGGATTGTTTTTCATGCCTGCCCGGCTCGTTCAAACTCCGACAGATCCACTTACAATGGATTTACATTTGGGCAATTGCCATGTGAGACAAGTGTTGAAGGACCATTATTGTGCATTGTGTATCATTCCTTGTTTAATGTGTTATTTTCTTTTCAAAATAAAATATATATATTTTTTCAATTGTGTAGTGTGTATAATTGAACTGCAACGATTTCAGTCACAAATTTCTTGTGATTTGCGTGATATAGTTCAGGATCCTGTTCCAGGCCTCATCTGTAAAGGCAATTTGAAAGTCCTGACTTTAGTGATGCCTCAAACTGATCAGTACTGGTTCCACCGCCTTGCCAAGCGATGTGTACACTTAAGTGATTCTGTGCCTTGTGAAGAGGTGTAGCGCAGCGGCCAGGGTGCCTGACTCCTGACCACGTGGTTCACGGCTTGATCCCCAGTGCCGGCGGCAGGTTAGCCCAGCACCATGTGACTCTGGGCAATAGCTCACTTAATCTTCCCGAGGGCCCCCAGCGCTGGGACACCTCTCCGGAGGTAGCTGTGCGCTTTCCAAATGCTGGTATTTTATTTAATTTCCATCTTAGCATGAGTAGTGCTGGCTTGGGGAATAGCTAAGGTTATATATTCCCATTGGGAAGAGTTCACCTCGGACAAGTGGTTATTATTCACAGCTAGACTTCCAGACCAAACCACCAAATATTTCATCTACTGGCACACCATCAGCTAAAACCAAAAAAAAAATGCTTTTGCAAGAGGAAATGCAGGCACTGCTTTAAACGGGAGCAGTAGATCCATTAGTGGTGAAAAATTGATAACTCCTTGTACTTCCTTATTCCCAAAACAAGATGGCACACTGAGGCCTACACTCCATGTCTGACTGCTCAACCGGAATATCTTCTTTGAGCACGTCAAAATTACACACTCTGGTGCCCTATATGTGACCTGTATGGCGGCCCTCAATCTCAAATCGCCTACTTTCACATCTCCATCCACCCAGCCCACCGCCCAAACTTCCGCTTCATGGTAGGTGACAAACATTATGTTGTAATCTTGTACGTCAGCTATGGATTGTAGAGCACTGTGTCTAGTGCATTCTACATTCCTTGATAGCTGACAGTTCTACTCTCTGGCAGTTGATTGCTGACCAGCCAGAGGGGGAGCCACGCATTTCCACCCGGATGATCGATCTTCAATAAACAAGATAATTTATATTACTGAAGGCTTCTTGTTAACTTACTACATTTTTGGCGACGTGGATGGGAGCTGAAGTGAAGCACGAGAAGGTTACAGTGACGTAGGGAGATCTCGAGCTGACACGCTGTTGCGTTGTTTATGCCCGATTTCCCCTAAAAACCATCACACAAACCACGCTCGACGCGCCACCATAACTAGGCCGATTTCCCATTGAAAACGCGTACGCACGACGTGGCGGCCATTTTGTTTGCGAAGACAGCTCCGTGAAAAGAAATTTTACCGATCAGAACAGAGATCGATATTTTACATGAAATACTTTGCGCATTGGATTTTTCAGAGGTATTGATTAAATTAATTTTCATTATTTATCTGCACTCTGCAATCAGTTTTTCGATCTTCAAAAGATCTGAAATTACATTGTCGTGTTCAAGTTTTGTTTCAGTTTCCATGGCAATCCTATAACAGTTGTTAGTCAGAGGCTTTCTCCTGCAACAGAACATTTTGCTATACAAACCAAGCACTATTTCTTTTTATTCTTAGTACATTTGACTTTCTTTTTGTCATGGCTAGTCAGAGCACCATTGTTACTCCACCTTTATTTTTAGCTTCCCCTGGACCACTTGCAATAGAGTGGGAAGATTGGCTACCTATGTTTGAAAACTATATTGATGCAATAGATGGATCAAAATTTAGTGCTGAAAGAAAAAAAGCCTTATTGTTGAATAATCTTGGAAAAGAAGGCCAAAGTATTTTTAAATATCTACCAGCCGCAACTTTACCTAATGTTTTTGCTGAAACAAAAAAACGCTTGGAAATAAGATTTGCAAGAGAAGTTAACATAGTCCTGAATCGTCATCAGTTTTACACTCACAAACAAGGTGAAAATCAATCAATAGTTCTCTTAGTTTTGACACAAACTCATCTATCTTTAAAAAGCAAGTTCGGAGCGATGACAGATGAAATTACTACTTCAAACTACTACCCATTGGGGTGACATCAGCCCAATGGTGTTTATCTAATGTCTGGTAGTGGTTGTAGTACAGCCTTGCCACTATTCTGTTTAGATCTTTTCCAAACATCTCCCGCTACAGCTAGCAAGCTACCCCTTTGTTGAGAAGGGCACTGCTTTTCCGTGTATGCAAAGCAGAGGCTGCAAACATGAAATGTTACTTACCTGTAACAATTGGTTTGCAGCTTTTAGTACTGAAGATTCTCATGTGTCCTCCCACTTCCCCATAGACAAGATTATGGTATGACATTTTGGATAGTAATTACCTTCAAATACGTAGTCTTACCACACCAGTCTAAATAGAATGCGCTGCTTTGTATCTCTTGAACCGGTGTGCCTAGGTAGCAGCACGTTACCCTTTTGAAAGTGGCCACATGGGAGCAATCTCGTGAAAACAGAAAACGCTCACACCCAATGGCGTTATAATGACATTTAATTGATAGCAGCAACAATCAGTGGAATGGCTGCACTATTATCAGAGCGTAGATGTTATCCCATTCACTCAGTGGGGCTACTCCTGGCACGTTCACTGTTTCCATCATATATTCTTGTGTTCTCAAGGCCAGTCTTCACTCTCTGTCGGCAGTAGCACTTTATGAGGGTATACCCCGGCATACACCTTAGTTTGGATCTTGCCAGAAGAATTTGTGTATACAAAGGCAATGGCTTGCTTCCTCCTGCGGTCTCTTTTTTCCTGCACCCTGTGCATGGTTGTTACCTTTTTCTCCTATGGAGAATTACTAGACCCGGATGGTGTCTCCTTGCTAAATAAGAAGTATCCCTGCTTCTCGAGTCCCTTCCCAATAGTTATGTTATCTGTCACCAACTTCCACTCAAACTGATATTTTACCCCAGTGACATTACACACCACTTTCCAGATCATGTTCACAGTCAAAATCAATGCTCAAACCATAAACCGTTTGTATATTCCTGCACTTGAATCTTCATTTTTTTAGCTGATTCTAAGCAGGTAGTTCAAAGAAACTCTACTCCCCGTTTGAATCCCTGTACCTTTCTCAAGATTACAATCTACACCGCTCCCTGTAGGCATTACATCATCTGCCCAACTTTTGTGTACAGCTTTCACGCCTATTCGGCACTTCTCGCCCTACATTACATTGACAGATAAACTTAATGTCTTATCAGTGCGCACTTTTAACAAACTCTGCCTCGAAGTCATATGCACTTAAATTAGCTCTTTTTCTTCAATCAGTGCTATACATCTAATGTGCTAATTCTAATTTAATCTTCACTGCCTTGCTGTTCTTTCTCATCAGGCACAGATTTTCCAGTGCATGCAACTAACAGCTATCTAGTTTCCTGTCCAAATAAGCAATATCTGCTCGCTGCTGTAGCTTGTTTACGCTTTGCACCCAAAGTAATCGATTTCTTTACATCTAGTTGAACTTGAACATTATTTCCTTCAAATATTATTTCCTTTGACACACCACATTTGTTTTCTCTTTATTTTTCCTTTTCTCCTTGTATAACTGTCTCGAACTCTGCATTTCTTATCGGCGCACTCCTAAAAGAATCACCCTGTTCTTTCTCCCCGTAATCTGCTCCCATGCTACCTTAGTTGCATCAGCCAACAAAGTTTCCACTTCTCTCTGTTTCTACTAGGTGATCAGCACTCTCAGTTGATCCCTCTGCTTTGCTGCACCTGGCGATCGAACCGCAGTTAACACCAGATAGGGTTGCAGCCTGGTCCCATTCAGCCGTATCTTTGCCTACCCCACTTTTCTGCGACTTTCTTCTATTTTCTGTTAAATGGAGTCCTAGTGTAATTTAATTGATAACAGAAATAACTGATGGAATAACAGCCTTATTATCTGACCATAGATGACATCCCGTAAGAGTTATATAAATCCGATATATAACATGATGGTACAGATATTAGAGACAAGGTTTTCTACGTCCCTGTGAAGCGATGCCGCAGACTCCTCATTGTCACTACCAGTACATGGTAGAGGAATTGAAAGCTGGGCAGCAAAAAGATGTCCGGTGATAGTCTTTTATAACTAATATGTTGCCCGTCATTCTTATTGATCCAGTTGTTATACGTTAATGCAGGGGTCTCCAAACCGGTCCTGGAGGGCCGGATCCATGCCAGATTTTTAACATTACTACATGTATCTCAATGGGGATATCCAAAAAATCTGGAATGGATCCGGCCCTCCTGGACCGGTTTGGAGACCCCTGCGTTAATGTATAAGTTGTGGCTATTTGTCCATGTAAAACATGTCCGTTTTGTCCCTGGGAATCAGTTGAGTGTTCCAAACGCCCTAGCGGAAGCTTCCATCCCTATCAAGGTCTATGCATGTCACGATGCCCTGTTCCATCTGGAAATGTTCTCAACGTTGATCGACTAACTAGGACAGGGGAAACTCCAGCAATATATTTAGCTTGCTTTGGAAATCCTTGACAACAGTTAAGCTAGCGAAGACTACTTGTTTAACAGAAAATAAGCAAATGCCTGAATTAACATTTGCACATTGCAATCAACAAATCTAAGTTCACTCTTGTGTAACATTGAGATTCTTGAACTCTTGTATTACAGCATCACTACTCCCACTTACTGCCATCTGTGCTGGAAAAGCACAATCTAAGGTGGATCCTTCCTGGTACAGTTCGTGTTTTGGGGAGGCATCTTGAATCCCCATAAAACAAAAGCCTTTACTTAGAAAGAAAGACAATTTGCCCCCACTCAGCACTAGATGACACAAATGATTTAGCACATATGAATCTGTAGCACTACAGCTGCAAACTGATTTTTACCGGTAAGTAACATCTTTCCTACTCCTGAGCCCTGTGAAGGATAGAAGTCATTTCCTGTCTGTGAAGAGAGACTTAAATGGTTTCAAAGCAGGTGCACAAGTAACCTTTTAAATATATTAACCCCTTCGATGCGGGTGACAAAGCCAGCTCGTCATGGGCTTTACCTGCGCTGCGCGCATGACGAGCTGGCTTTGTCACGTAACGCGGGTTTTTTGAAATTTCAGCGCGCAGCGGGAAAACCCGCTAGCGCGCATGCCGTTAAAGTAGTTTACAGCAAAAAAAAAAAAAAATTTTAAAAGGTGCAATGTTGTGATTGCTGCTGGTGATCACTTCATTCACATCCACGCATGCGTGCACCAGTGGAACGCTGCTGGCACCATTTGCCTAAATTGTAATAACTAAAATAGTTGTAACTAGAAATAAAAATATTTAGTAAGTTTAATTTGGGAATGAATCTTCCCTGTGCACCTACTTCAAGTGGTTTTTGATCAGATTCATTATAGTGGAAATATCTGGGATGCCATGTAACTGAAAATAGCTTGCCATGCATTGTAGGTGTCAGTGCAGCCATTAATCTTCGGGTGCACGGACAGCAGTAAGTGCTCCATATGTGTGCACAGAAAGTGGCATATGCTCCCATGGTGGAGAGAAAATGGCACATGCTCCCTGGGGGCACAGAGAAACAGCAGCATATTGTGCTGCAGTGGTGGCTCCTCCGCCAAGGTGGAGGAGAGTCTCACCACTGCTCTGCAAGCAGGTTAAAAAGGAAAACTAAATTGATGATAACCGATGTTATTATTTTAGTTTTCTGTTGTCTGCTTAGGGGCTGGGCTGGCCAGAGCAGTGGCCAAGGGGAGGAGTGATGAGCAGACACTAAAGTGCGCATGCCGGTTTGGCCAGCCGTCTTGGGCAGGTAAACCGTCACGCACTCATTGCATGTTCTCCATCGGCTTTATTGCACAGTTTGGGTGAAGAACATGCCCAGTCTCCCACTCCCTCTCTGAGCGCCGAATGGCGGCGCTCAGAACAATGCGGATGATGCTGTAAGGCAGCATTGTGATTGGGTAGGGGAGTCTTGGAGCTTTCTGCTCTCGAAGAGGACCGAGAGGCGCTGGCCCAGCCAGCCTGTAGTTAAGTGTTGTTTTTTTTTTCTTTTTCCTTTCATTTACCATCCCCTCACCCGCCACCGCCGTTAAATAGCGGCCGCCACAGTTCCGCCGGGAGGCAGTCCCAGAGGCACACACAGACAAAAGCACATGCAACTTGGGAATGTACAGACAGCAGCATGCCCAGCCTGGTTGTTCTCTAATAGTGTTGTGTGCACATACACAAAAAAGATGCATTATAAAAGTAGTTTTAGATTACTCTGGGGATGTTGCGCAACTGCTTTCTCTGCATGCAGACTCCATGACTCAATGAACAAGGGATCCTTCTTCCAGTTGCTGGCTCACTATTAATGCAAGACTGCATTTTTACAACAATCACTTCCTACTATTTCCCTATTCGGAAATTTGCAAAACTGGGTCTTCATAGTGAAAGAAGGAAAGAAGATGGATTAGCCAGCGATAAAGTTCTTGTGAAATTGAAGTATGCTTGATGAAAGGGAAAGATTTGACTCCCTTTCGGAAATTGGTATAGTGATTTAAGTGATGATGCGCAGGACTGAATTGCAAAGTTGTGCACCATCTGCTGTGATAGTCTCCTAGTCAGTCGGCTTAGCAATTTGCCAAAAGTCATCAAGCCAGCTCCTAGCAGGTTCCTAAACTCTAGTACCAAGGGGACATTGGCTTCCCACTGGAGTCCTAGATACCAGGAGATGGCTCTAGATGGAACCTCAAAGCCCAAGGTACACTGGACATTGGACTGGCTCGTTCCGAGAGCCAGAATCCAACCAAAATAATGTGATTTATCTAGAAAGGCCTGTGAGGCAAAGCCCTCTGTGCATTCAAATACATTACCACCCTTACATGCCACTCCACTCCACTAGAGATGTGTTGTCCACTGGGGTGGGAGCGTGGTTTGGGGTGGGAGAGAGGCAGACATCATTGTATCTAAGCCTCAAGCTCTTTAACGTCCCTCTGTTTATCACAGTTCGCACACTTGTCTTTTAAAAGAAACCAACAGTAGTTTTCCTTTGGATGGTAGACACTAGTTTGCTGGTAGATGGTTACTTGTCTAATCTGTGATGAGAACATCATTTTATCATGTGGGAATTGGGATCTGTGTTGATGGAACTGTGTTCAAAATTGACTCATTAATGAGCCTAAAAAATGTGGGCTGATGGACTGGATTTGATCTCTGAGTTTCCCATTTTATAGGACTCTTGGCCTGAAGCATCCCGCCTTCTCCAGTGCCTTCAGAGCAATCCTCATCATTCTGTTCGTCTGCCACGTGGCCTATCTATCCCTGAGAGGCTTCGACTATGGATACAACATGGCAGCAAATGTGGCCTTTGGTATGTACACCTGCCAGTGGAGTAATATACTGCCATCTATCAGAGCCTTATAGACTTCTGTTACTATGAATACTCCGTTTGCAGTGCAGTTCAGCTCCCTTCTGACGCCTGGATTTAAAAACACTCTTTGGCTTGGCACCAGAATAGGTGTGGTGTGAGAGAAGCTCTGCTTAGATACGTGTGCCCTTTGTTGCACATGGCAATAGCAATAGCACCATATCTTTTGGCAATGAATGATGTTTTGATATAGATTGTTTGTGGGTAGTTTGAAGGCACTAGTAGGGTAGATATGCCGCAACCTCTCACTGTACCTCCAAATCCCCCACCCACTGGTGCTGTGCCAGGAATTCTAAGTGCACATGTCCACAAAAAAATTCACACTGTATATGGAGGTGTGCACAGCGGAAGTACAAAAGATGAAGTTGATGGCACAACTGTTCTTAGCTGACGCAGGTCATTTTTATCTTGGTAAACCTAAAGAATAGGTGAAACAGCAGCATTGAAGGTGGGGTCAGTGCAGAATAGAGATACTGGGAAGCGGGTCATGATGTGCAATCAGACTGCGTGATAAACTGTCTTCTGTCTGACCTCTACAGGTATGGTGAACCTTTGCTGGTGGCTGGGCTGGTGCCTGCGTAACAAGCAGCGTCAGCCGTACCTGTGGAAGTGTGTGCTGGTTGTGCTGCTGCTGCAGGGCCTGGCGCTACTGGAGCTGCTCGACTTCCCTCCCCTGTTCTGGGTCTTCGATGCGCATGCCATGTGGCACATCAGCACCATTCCACTGCACGTACTGTTCTACAGGTCAGCTTTATGTTCAATGTGCATGCTCTTATATGGTGTGAGCCCTTTGACCTTGTAGCCCAAGCTGTTCTGTATTGTTAATGAAAATGTTTTTTTTTTACTGCGAGTTCTCTGCACCTGATGCACATGCCCTCCTACAAGTCCGCTTCATGTACAAAGCATATAGGTCCTCTGATGCACGTGGTCCAAGTATAAACTCCTTGCCCTGCAGCAAGTGCTGTAGTGAAGGTGAGCTCCAGGCTGCATCCTAAGTGCTCATTCTCTTATTTGGGTAGAAGCGGTGGCTGGTGTTTGCGAGCATGATGGGCAGGGCCCCTCAATTTCTGAGAACGGAGGAGAAGAGGGCATGCAAGATGAGTCCCATACGCTGGCTGTTTCATATTAAAATGGGTTGGAAATTGTTTTTTTTTTTGTGTGGGCATGCAACTGTGCAGACTCTAGCCCTTGGTGCTCAAGCAAGGTCAGTAAAGTCAACTGTGGGCCCTGGCATTCTTTCAGTAATTTAAATGTTGTCTTCTCTCAGACACTGACGCCATGGCTCGGTGCAGAGTGTATGAGGAGCTTAGTCAGCTAATGGGGGGAGGTGGGGAGGCAGGAGGCATATACAAGGGTGGGACGATTCCGGGGGCTGGCCATTGGGGGCAGCTGATCCGCAATGGCGGAGGAGCGTCGCCCCACTGGCTCAGAGCCAGCAGCTGAAAAATAAAACAATATTTAATACAGTTTGATTTTTCAGCTGCTGGCTGTGAACCAGCGTGTGCAGGGAGGGGCAGGGTCGTGGATGGGGGGAGGAGGAGTGGCAGATGCGCGTATGTCATTTTGGCCTGCCGGCAAAACTGATATGCGCACTTAGATTTCTACAACCTGGCTGAATTGCACAGCCTAGTTGGAGATACAGCATAGATTCCCTGTGCCTGAGAATAAAATAATACTGTAAGAGCATTGTATGGTTCCTAAACCATAGATCAATGCATACATAAATAACAAAGGCTAAAAAGTACTCAACTAGTGCTTCTAAAATACGCCTACCCCGATGTACCTAACCTAAGCTTAGTACGAGGGAAGAAGTAAGTGAGGTGTAGCATAAATTTAGTATTCCTTCGCCAAGAATCTATCCAAGATTTCTCTTAGGGTCTAATCAGCTCCGTACCTTGGTTTAGAATGGAGACGGACAATCTCAGGACTCGATTTCCCAACAATCCGCAAGGGTAGCTTGGAAACACTGGAGCTGGATTTCTCGGCAGGAGAAAAGACAGTCACAACCACATAGTCATGGGCGGATACCAGCATTCATGCCCGGCAGTGGCGGCCAACACTAATTTAGATAGGCGGGTTAGATGGGGGAGGGGAAGCACACGGGTGGGTTAAATATTTAAAAAAAGTTTAACTCACCTGATGCTGCCAGCCACCTCATGCTCCTCTGCGTCCACCTCCTGGTCTCAGCAGTTCTTGGATCAGACTCACGGAGCCCCATCCAATCCCCACGCTGCTCTCAAGCATGAAAGCAGCGTGGGGATTGGCCCGAGCATGCAGGATCAATGCTTGCTCAGGCACAGGGAATCTATGCTGTATCTCCAACTAGGCTGTGCAATTCAGCGTCTCTCTCAGTGCGTCTGCTAGAGGGTCGGCTTCCTTCGGCACTTCCTGTATTAGGATGCGTCGGGCAAGTAGATAGTCGAACTGCTCCAAACCACTGTGTGTTTGCTATGGCAAGTGTGGGCATATTTATACCTTGAAGGTCCCGAGGTTGGCGTAAAGGTGGACATAATAACGTCATCACAGAGTCTCAGTTCTTTGAAAACTCCATGAGTTCTTGGACAAGTCAGTATTCGAGCAAGGGGAAGTCCCTAGCTGCTGAAGCAGAGTTTTCCAAGAAATCGTTGTGGATTTTCCGAACTAGTGGAAATAGCCCTGCCTAATTTGGACTGTATGAGCCATGTCTAAATATGCTTATGATTTCTATGCCTATATAAGTTTATGGTGATTTATACCTATATAAGGGCATGAATCGGGAAAATTACAATAGGGTCCTAAAATACTATACAACACTACCTCATTAATATTAATGAAGTCGGCCGATTTGTGACCCTCTAGGAATATGTATATGAACCTCCATGGAGTTTCATACATTGGAAATTGCGATTACCTAATTGCGATTTACTGAGAATTGCAGTTGGGTGATCGAAATTTCCAAATTTGATGCGTGGCCCAATATGTTTTTGATTAGACCTGGCATGATGCGCTTATGCGCACTGATTTCTTTTTTTGTAAGAACACCTGACTTAGTGTACCCCAGTATTGACTAACTGCTCCAAGAAGCCTCATGGCCCAATTTTCTAGTAGCAGAGCGATCATTTTCTCTGTTCTGATTAGCAATCTGATGCTTTTGGATTTTTAAGGCAAATTTGTACCAAAATGTTCATAGAGGGGAGTCCTCACCACTTCCATCACCTCTTGTGTCTGTCAGTCTTGCTCGCACCCTGACATTTGGTAACGTATTTTACGCCCCAGTACTTTCAAGTCACCAACTGCCACTGGTGGGTGGCAAGTTCCACACCCTGCTCCATGTGCTCTTCTACTGGCAGCTTCTATTCTCCCTTTGTGCATGTTCTTGCAAAGGTCTGGCCCTTCCTTCAAGAGCACACACACTCTTCTACAGTTGACATGCCCCTATGCACATTTTCTTCTGTGTGTAGGAACTGCGTTCCTACTGCACTTCCACAGATAAATGTCTTGCAGATTGCACATACTCCTTTGCATGTGAATCGTGGAGTAGCCTCACCGCACATGTTCTTTGTGTGAACTCAAGCCCTGCTGCAGGCAGTTTTCTACAGTACAATTGAGGTTGATTCTGTGTGTACTTGAGTTCTGGCGACCTCCAGGCTTTTATAACCAGCATTTACAATGCAATATTCTTGCAATTGTGAGATTTTGAGCTATTGGCACTGTAAATGGCAGTTCCTTTTATAATATTTAAAGGCATTGTCATTTACAATACCTATAGGTCAAACTTTGGCAAAAGCAACCTATTGGATTGTAGAACACGGTGTCTGTTAAACGGGTGCTGCTCTCACCAATACAGTAAAAAAGAAAATAGTGAAATTGGGCGTGGTGTCCCTAAAGCGGGTGCCGCGCTCAGCATGCAGATTTATATTTTTTTTAAAGGTGAAAGAATGTCACTATTGTGCTATGGGGTAAGGGCACCCACTTTTATAGTTATAGCGGCCTAGCGCTCTATACGAAAAGCGGCTGCCATTGTCCTGTGTGGGCGTGCTGAAAATACAAAATAAATGTCAATAAAGTGGCTCAGTGGAAGCAAGTAATTGAGCATCCTCCAGTTCTCTCTTTGGCTGTCTATAGATATGTGCTTCAATATCAGATTTCCCATCCTCAGTCAAATATTTTTGTCCAGAGTCTCTTCTCTATTCTCGGAGCTAAAACAATTGGTGCTCCTGGTAGTGATGAAACCGATCTAATTTGCGAGGTTAAACTAGGATTTCTTTTCTGAGTTCTATGAAAATGTGAGGTCCGATTACTGTTCTACTCTTCAAGCAGTGTATCTCTTGTCCGTAATAGATCTTCAGGCTGCTCTGTGTAACCTGTGCAGACCAGTCTTGATTACGCAGCCTTAGCCTTGGACTCTTTTCAACATGGGTTTTCTGATGACTGAACAAGTCATCTGTAATCCCCTTTAGAACATCCTGCTTATGGGGCAACCCTTGGATCATCATTAAAAATGTGCAATATATGCCTTAAAGAAACTGTGACACTCTTTTAGTAAAAAGACCCCCCTCTGAAGGGGGTCCAGAAGCTTGTGTCTTCTGTAGTTAGGCTATCCAGTTTCTATCCATAAGAGAAGAGAAAAGGACTTAGGACGCAGACCCACCTGCACTAAATGCTTTAATCTGCATTAGGTTAGGGTTCTCATGTTGCTTTTTGTTGTTCTCTCCTGCACGGATGTATGACGTTACAATGCATGCTTTTACCATGCATGCTGTTACAACGCAGGTTTTACTACGCATACTATTACAACGCATAGCGCTTTGGGGTTCTGGATAGTGAATAGTTTAATTTACTATTCCAACTCCAGTCCCCGTGGACACTAAGGAAGGTGTTGGATAGTAAATTAAATCTATTCCCTATCCTAGAGCGCCCCCCAGTGCAATGCGTTGTAATGGTTTTCGTTGTAAAACCTGCGTTGTAATAGCACTGCGCGGTAAAAGTTGCGTTGTAAAGGATGTTTCCCCTCCTGCACCTTTTTGTTATCCTCCTATATCATTCTTACTCTCATCCCCTTTATTTCTTCCATAATATTTTTTCTCTTATTACATCGTTGCCTATGTGCACATTTTGCTTACTTCCATTCATATTTTGTGTACAGTTATATGGTTTTATGTGCACTTCTGTCTTTTAGCTTCCTGGTGGATGACAGTCTATACCTTTTGAAGATAAACTCGGATGTTATCAAGTTGGACTGAAACAGCCAGGATGCCGGGGAGGTTGCCAACGTGGTCGCGGTTGGGAATGCAGGCGATGCCTTATGCCAGCATGGCATGATTCTATGCTCCGGGCTGGAATCTACGGTCATCCCAGTGACTGCGTCGGCAGGAAGCATTACTCCGAACGGCACTTAAAGACTGTCACCTTGGCCTGTATTGCTGCTCTGGAATATGTTGAAAGCTGCGCCGCGGCCATGTTGCCATACTCATGTCCTATCTGTGAGTATAGGAGGCAAGGCATTTGTCCACGTTGGCTGCTATGGGGATGAATGGCATCAGTGCCCTTGTCCACCCAGGTATGCTGGCTACTCTGTGATTCAATGGAGGCAGTGCTTGTGTGCTGGTTAATATGTTGATGGCTCTGTGACTGAATGGTGGCAGTGAACTTGTGATCCTTGGTATGATACCTGCTCTGTGGATAAATGGTGGACCTGAACGTGTCCACATTGACTTCATTGGTTGACTGGAAGGCAGGGGATTTGTCCTTGCTAGAGGCTTTAAAATAAATGAGGCTTTGCACTTCTCCTCATTTTGTCCTCTGAGATTGAATGAAGGAGGTTCCCTTGTCAAGGTTAGTATATTTATTCCTTCTGGTTTCAACGGCATCTTAAGCTTTGTCCATTGTTGACTGCTTTTCCAGTTCTAGCGTGAATCGAATCTTGTCTATATTGGTACATTGACTTTGTGGGATTGAAGGAAGGCAGTACCCTCGTCCAAATTGATAGACTGTTTGCTGGGAAGTTGAATGGGTGTCTGTGCCCTTGTTCATGGTGGTATGTTGGTTGTTTTGCAGTTGAATAGAAGCAAACTCCATAATTTACTGCTTTCTGTTTTGTGACAGGAAGAGTGTGTATTCAGCATGTCCTTTTTGCAGCTTTGGGATGAGTTTACGTAAGCTGTGTGGTTGAACATAGGCAAATTCCTTGCCTATGTTGAAGTGTTGTTTAAATATGGGCTGTTTTTTTAATTATTTTCTCGATTTCAGTGGAAGACAAAGTAGATGCCTTGTTTGAAATGTTAGCTGCTTGTGGACAACTGGGCAGAGAGCCCTTGTCTGTTGGCTGCGATGAATTAAAGAGAAGACAATGCCTTGTGCGTGGTCTGATTTGTGGTAAAATAGAAGCAGTATTCTTGCCCATGCTGGACAAAGTGGTGTATTGACTGGTTTGAGGTTGAGCTGAGGAAGTACTCTTGTGCACTGAGTGCACTTTTCTATATTAGTGTTTGCTGCTTTTACATTAACTCCAAATATTGCCCTTGTCCATGAGGTTAAGTTAAGTTAGTGCCATTGATTCCCTTGGTGTGTTGACTGCTTTGCGGTTGAACCAATGGAGTGGGCTGCTTTGGGGTTGAATGGAGACAGTGCTGTTGTCCACACTGGTGTGCCGACAGATTTTGGCTTGAATGTAAGTAGGGTCTTCGTCTATCTTGCATTTGGGCTACCTATGGGTTCAATAGACCTGTTGCCACACATGGCACGTTATCATGGTTTGGGCATTACTCTGAAGAGTTTATCTTTCTTGGGTGAAGAGGTGAGGGCTATGGTTGCACTTTAAGCTTAAAACATTATTCCATGATGTATTTTATGTATAAATTAATGTTTATTTTGTACAGAGCTCACTTCATGTTTATGGAATGGAATACCTAGTACTGCCCTGAAGAATTGATGGGGTATCGACGGTCTAGTAGGATTTAAACCCACAAGAGTTGCCATTTCTTTAGCGTGTGGTGCAGGCATTGCAGTAGCACTATAGTTTCCCTTCAACAACATGGCCAACCTTGTGGCTGTAAGTGCTATTTCCTTCCGTTGGCAAAAGATGCAGACAGTCAATTAGAGCTAGAAGAGATTATTTGTGGTCCGGATGAGATCCTTGCAGAATAATGGCTGAATTGGAATCTTTCCTGTTGGCAGAGACGCCCCACCTGTTATCCTAACAGAAAAGGCAGCTATTCCAATCCAGTTAACTCTCAATTTGTTTGCTATTATTTTTAAAAGGTGTTATTTTTACACTGGGTGTTGGTTGTTGTGAATTAAACCCGCATTTATGAACATTTTAAGAACATTTAGTTTTGGTTTCATCATACTGCTCTACATAGTGGCATCTAACTAACTGAGCTCCAGGGATCTCAGTGAGGCTTGATCTTCCGAAAAGGGTGGCCATCTGTGCATGTGATAATCATGAGCCTTCAAACAACTGTGTGAGATGCTGATCAGGAAATATCCTGTATTGGCATCTGCTGCAGTCCTTTTTGGGCTGTTGCCTGCAAGATCCTAAGACTGGGTCAGACACTCCCTGAAGGACAACGAACTCAGTTTTTCATCCCTGGCTAGAATCCACTCTGCAAAGAGTAAACATTTGGCCTAGTTCCGAGGCTTCAGGTGTTTGTTTTTTAAAACATTTTAATTCGTTTTCACTTTGCAAACATAAGAAAACAATCTGGGGCATATACATGTCTTACATCGCCATATTCCGCACTCAAAGCCAGCAGCAAATACTAAAGATTCACAAATATATATTATTGTTTCATGTTCCAAAACTCCTGAATCCCAGCTTGCGATTTGCCATCCTAAGGTATCAAACCCCCTCTGAGTCAGAGGCTTCAGGGTTTTTTATATGGACTACTGATTTACAGTAGCGCGTATTTAAAGATAACCCACCAAAGAGTATAGATTATAAAAAAAAATCACACCAATTATAGGAAGCATTAACTAAGGTCTATAAGATTACAATTAAAAAGATACCTAGCAATTATCCTCTCAATAAGCTGCAAAATCAGTGGGGAGCAAGTTTAAAAGATCCTTCTTTCTGCCTGCATAGCCATTAGAGGGAGATCTTTCAGAGAGCTTGACTGTCTTTTTTTACTGTGTTCCTAGGTTCAAGGTAATCAAATGGATCAACTGCAAGTAAACACAGGGGGCCTAATTACGAGTTTAGGTGTTATTACCCCTGATAAATAACAATACCGCAGGGTACGCTATTTATTTGGTGCGATAAATAACACCTAATATGAGTTTATGGGGAATAACATGTGGATTTTGGTTTTTAACATACCAAATCTGCATCATACAGTAAATAATGTATGTTTTCCCCTGATAAAGTTCGGCAGGTTTGACTTGCCGAAATTGAACGAATGTCGGGATTTTAACTCATCGGATAATTATCACATGCGTTACATAAAAGACACGCCACCAATTATCTTCAATTCCAGAAAAAATTAAAAACATACTTATTCCCTAATGCATCAGCTTTTAGCGTCAGTTCTGCAGAATAATCAGCACTGGTATCATCGCCTTGATATCCCTTGGGATGAGTGTTGCGCTCTACAAATAACATAAATAAATAAATAAAACCAAACTTGTAATTCCTTCCTGTGGTTAAACCCCTGTTTACGCATGGGATGGAATTTATCAAGCCACTCGTAATTAGGCCCAGTGTGATTTGTACTTTGGAAAAATCTATCCTGATGAACTGTTGTCTGGTTATCCAGTTCACTAATATACATTCCTCTGGGTTCGCTTCCATCATAATCAACCAACGTCTCCCCTCTACAGTTTGTTAGTTTTTCTGCACTTGGGCTCGCTTCTGCATTTTTCTGTTTTCTCCTTTACTTGGGCATTAGTTTTATGCTGATGCTGGATGTCCCTGGTTTTGAACTCGTTTCCCAGGGTTCGAACTGCTAACTCTAACTGTTCTTTATGTAACACGACTGTCTCCTTGTGCCGAGGGTAATCCCTTAATAACTGATTAATACTGAGACTGTAGCTGCTGCCATGCCTGCTATACCCTGCTGCTGTTGATGGAAAACTATTGCCCGTCTGTGCATTGTGTATCTGCCATCGACTTTCCTCAGGTTTTAATGGCACATGACTGCGTCCTCTGGTCTAACCAGAACAAAGTGAAGGTATGAGCTTGAATGAGATTCTACAAGTCTTGAAATTTTGGTGAGATTGTCTGAAAGGTATCAATGGGTATTGTGGTATGAAGAGAAGACGACTGTGCTTAGCTGAAAATAAAATTGCAAGGCTTTGTTTGGAAGATGTTGTAGGTTTCAATGCAGAGAAATGGAATGTTTAGCAATATCTTTTGAGTGACTTGCCGAACCCATGGAAATGTTGGTGTTTCAGTCTAGTTCATACATGTGACTCCAGCACAATACTGAAAGGATAATCTTCCAGAGAACTGAGTGCCAGCCTCTCCTTCCCGGTGTCCCTGAAGTAAGTCATAGATGAACTCACCCGGTCTATCCTTCTAAAAGAGATTGTCTCTTATTCGCTGAAAACACCCAATTTGCTCACCTGCTCCTTCTTGACATGTGGGGCCTATCCTTTGGCAGAGAGCTGATAACTTGCTAAATGTCCTGGATAAATTGTATTGAGGAGAAGATCTTTCCGGTAACAATATCTGGGTATTCCCCTGCCGGCCACAGGATGATAGTAAAAATTTTGGTTTCGCCTTGCACCCTAATGCAATTTATAGGGAAAACAACGTTTTTGTGTGTGCTTTCATCGGTACATTCCGTTCACATCCTTGTATTTAATTCACAGCACATCCGCAAGGGCAACAGATTTTGTAACGGGCCATCCATTCAGTATATCTGGACATTTTGGCTTTTTGGCAAGTAGATGTCTGGGACCATTTGCGACATTCCTTTTAAGTCGGAGGATGTAAAAGTCGTTGTTTGTTTTGAGTGAACAGGAGTTACAAAGATAAAAAAGAAAATAATTTTTCTCCAAAATGTCTAGCTGGGTGTACATACATTTCAACGCATTACTTCCTATGACAGCATTTTGAAAGATGCGTTCTGTTTGTAAAATGAATGCCCATGTCCAAAGAATGTCCGATTTGTGTAACTCTGATAAAGATAAATGCACTTTAATTTCCCGCAAACTACCCTGTGCCTTTTTTGAAGGTGCTGTACTCTGTTTCAGGACCGATGTTTTTTTTTTTTTATGCATACACACTTTATCTTTAGGATGGACATTGTACTTTGGGGTACTTTCAATGGGAGACCCTTAATTTGCCACTGTTGTGCTTAACAGTGTTGTTGGCATCTTGGATTCCTGTACCCACATAAACAAAAATCCAACCTTTATTTCTTTGTGTGGATGTACCTGGTAAAACATGTCTCGCTTATCGTGCCAATGAAGTGCTGTGTATAATTGGGACATCAGCTGACACCTTCCCCTCCTGATTTGTTTGGCATGTTGTTGCTTGCGTGCAGGAGGAAGGTTGCACTTGATGTGTTTCCAAACAAGGTTAACATTCATGTTAAAGATGCCATGAAGGACTGATGCATTCTGCACATTGTTTCCATGTCTTATTGCCAAATAATGCCATGCTAGCAGAGTAGTAGATGTCACGGACACCCTGCTGGTCTCCAAAAAACGACTACACCCTCCCCTGCAGTGCGGGTTGGTAAATATAGCTCACGGAGGCATTGCTCGCAGGAGGTCTAACAGACGGGGGAGGGAGTAGCAATGTGCCTGTTCATGCCTTCTGTAAGTTATGACATAACTGTTGTTGTCACTGTTTATTTATTCAGAGTTGTTGTTTTGCTTGCAGTGAAATAAGATGCTCAACAAGGCTGCTAACCCAATGACAACTTTATTAGTAGAGTAGGCACAGACGGCAGTACCTACTACTAGACGGTGAAAATCTTAAGTACATTTGAAAAAATACTCCCACATCCCCAGTCCGTGTAGCTTCTCTCTGCTCTACTGTCCCACAGAGCAGGCGCAGTTCTTGAATAGCACTTTTCAAACCTCCCTTTCATGGTGACCTTGTCTCCTCCGCGCCAAAGCTTATTCTCCCCAGAGTGCATTGGTGTACCCTCGCCTAGCTGTAGCGGGTTGCGCATGTTTTATCTGCATTTTGCCTTTATTACTCTCACGTTGTATTTATATCCAGCTTGGGCTGTGTATGGTGTGGGACTTGAAGTTTTCTGGGATGGGAAGAGGGGGTTATGCTCATATATCTGATTTTTGTGACAATGCTGTTTTTCTTTTATTAATTGTATTCCACCCACGTTGCCTACTTTCAGTGCAATAAAGTATTTTTGTGGTGAAAGATTTCCATTGTGCGCTTGTTTTTCTCACCCTTCATGCACGGTATTGTTTGATGTATTAAGGGACTGATTGATTACTTTTTTCACTTGAATAGGATGTTAGTTTATGAATACCATGTACCTATTTTAAGTTCTTATGCATCATAGGGATGATCTTCGGTGGTACTTTAAGGGTGTACGTTGGTGTCCTAGAGCGATAGAAATCTCTGTCGTGCAAATGTTCCTGTGTCCCGCCCCAAGAAAGGAACAGTTTGTTTCCAATTTAAATCAGAACATATTTCTATTTTGGTTTTTTATGATTTATATTTTTTCCTCACTTATCCAAAACAAATAGTCTTCTGTAAACGCCTTCATGTATGTCACCCATATATAAAAATAGTTTGTGCACATGCTGCTTTTGTGCCGATGGTCCTCTACCACACCCCCCCCCCCCCCCCAACCCCACCACTTCATTTTGAGTATAGAGTAAGTGTTATGGACTGCCGGACTGCGGTTTCTCAGTATGTTTAAAATATTTATGTATAGGTAGAATTGTACTCGTATTGAATATTGTCAGATAATAAAAATTGTTTATAAATAACGTTCTGCAGGTATGTTTTCATACTTGCTAACATGTCAGATTTTTTTAAGCAGTCTGACCTTTGTTGCAAAGATCTACTTCTATTGGCAACACCAGTGCTCCCTACTTGCAGATGGTAAAACTTGCTGGAGTCCTGTTTTGTGGTGACGTGACCTGTTACAGTCTGACGTGGAATAAAGTGTAACCTGTGACCTTCCTGTGGAGCATTTTAGGCAGTTTATTAATAAAAAGGATAAAAAGGCCATACAACTCCTGATCGAATTAGAAGCAGCCTAGCTTTCATCTGATCTGTAGGCATGTAGACTGCCTTATTTGTTTGTTCTTAAATCCACCCGGATGCCTGTCTTTCAACAGTTCATAGTTTCAAGTTAACCTTCTTCAGTAATTTCTTCACAAAGCACGCAAATGACCTTATCTTATGCAAAAAAGTACTACCCAGGTAGTTCATTTTTTAGGTCGAGCCTGGGCATGCTCTGCGAGGCATGCTGTAGTGAGGTAGGTACTTGAAGCTCCGCCCACTCTCCACCCACATTTTTCATTGGCTTGTCATCGTCCAATGTAAGCTGTGGCTGTTAATTGGTCGAAAGGCTTATTAGTCCCTCCTTAGTACCGCTTTGTCTCCTTTTGTAACCTCCAACGGTGACATCCCCTATTACGTGCTGTTGTTGCTCGGTAGGCTTTAATGACAGTCTCCGAGCACTATTTCCTCAACTAGCCTAGTCCTGCCTGGACACGCTGTCTCGTTACGGTTTAAAAAAAAAATTATAGCACTCATTTGGAATGGAATAGGTCTTGCGTTTGCGAGAATTTAAGCTATTGGCATTGTAAATGAAAATGCTTTTTATTTATCTGTTTTAAAAACAACACAGAAATAAAAGGCATTGCCATTTACAATGCAATAGCTCAAACTCTCATAAATGTGAGACCTGTTGTATTTCAAATGCTTGTTGTTTTTGTGGACATGACACATTTTGGAGTCTGCTAAAGACTCAGACAATAACAAGCTTTTTTTTTTAGCAGTCCTTTGATTGTTTAACTGGGCATGTCCTTTGTACACTAGTGCCTGCAAGGACGAAACTTGCATACCTGCAGGCTCCGTTGACAGTTTACCCGAGAGTTCTTCTTTTTAACATTTTTATAAAGGAATTATGGCATGGCCAACATAGGATCACTTAGTCCACTTAAGCCATGGCTAAGTATTTTTTCTTCCCTTTGTGAAGAAGGACGATAAAAACCTTTAGCCAGATCCTAAGCCTAAAGTCCGATTCACCCTACCTTTAGGTTGAAAAGCACCAAAGGCTCAAACCTATCAAGTTACCCATTATGGGGCAATCCTTAGTTACCTAAAGCATGTACTATTTACCTTGATGTTAATAACAGCAAATTTGGTAATTGACGTATTAGATCAGGGAAAATGTATTCTGTTTAAGAACATGTCATTTGGAAAATTAATTTTCATCATGATTCAAGATTGACTTGCAGTTGACTAACAATTGTTGATTGTGAAAGTTGCAGGTGATTCTAGTAAGGACTTTAAAGTGACACAACCTATGTGTCTGTTGGAATTGTATTGAAAGTTAATCTAATTTGTTCAGTAAAACTCAACAATGATAAAGAAGGAGTAGGTGATGGGATTAGATCCGGAGAACAGAGGACTTGGATTCTTAGTTTGATGTACCAGACATTGATAATATCAGACCTTAAGCAAAAATTTCTGCTATTATTTAAATATTCTGTACATTAAACCGGATTAGGGACACAGATACAAGTAGTTTTCTATGTAAAGATCTGGGTTATTTAACATACATTTTCAGATTCTATTAGGTTAAATATATTTTGGAACGAAGTAGTTGTCTGCTTCACTGAAAATATTAGCACATTTTGTGAACAAAATCATGTAAGAATTTTTTGGGGAACAGACCCGATGAGTGAACAAAAATAAGATCATTAATGTTTTATGGATCCCAGTATCCTTACATTAGGTCCACTTGTTTGGCTTGTAGGATACTTGTTGTGCAATTGATGATATATTAAAAGAGGTAGTATCCCAGATCCCATTAAAACTTTTCTTCCCACCCAAAAGATAATTTTGGGTGTTTGTGATTAAGAGACCTCGATTGATACAGAATTTAATGTTTACAGGGTTCTTCACTGCATAAACCTGAATCTTTTTGCAAGATCTGCCACAAACACGGCCCCATTTTAGAAATCCTAATCCCTCTGCCAAAGTGCAGGCCTAGCTAATTTACCAACCCGAATTGGAATCTGGCGGACTGTAATCTCAAACCTCCCAAGCATTATCTGGGGAAGTTGTTTACAGGTAACGATCAGTCCAATGAAGCTATAGGATTATTTGTATTCTTCATGAATTCTGTAACTCCTTCCTCCATGGATAGGCACGCACTCAAAACCAACACTATATAATTTGTAAGAGGTTATTAAAAATGAATGCCTTAACCTAGCGCAGATTAAACTAACAGAAGTAACTATAAAAACAAAACCATAGCAATGAAAGAAATTTACCAATAATATATTAAATAAATAGCAACACATTTGATAGTATTTTTTTTAATTCAACCATTAAATGATAAAACCAGTCTTTTGTAACCAATTCCTTCCTTTTCCCTTCTAGCTTGACCTTCTTACATGAAAATGTCCATTTGAGTTTCTTTGGTCACCTCTAACCCCCCTTACTTTTGCTGAATAATATAATTTTTTTCAGTCGCCTTCTATTATTTGAAATGGTCACTGTTGGTCATTCGTTGTTCAAAAGCTGAAAAATATGCAGATGAGGGTCTGGTTCTAGGGAGCTGGTGACCTTCACTGAAGATTTTTGCAGTACTCACCCCGAACAAAGCTCCCAGAAAAGCGAAATATGTGTCTGTACTAGACTTTTGTTTTTCTTTCCAATCTTGGTTTTATTTAACAGTTTCATAATCCATGATATGATGGCATAGCAGAGCATACTCAGCAGTGTTATTTATATAGAAATGGTACAACCAGTACATCAATAAACAAGCATTTGCAAAGCAATAGGTCTCGCATTAGGAAAGTTTGAGCTATTGGTATTGTAAATTACACATTTTGTATTTGTGTTGGTTTTGAAAATAGTGAAATTATTAGCTTTGTCATTTACAATGCCAATAGTTTTAACTTTCGCAAATGTGACACCTATAGCATTTGTAAAGCAATATGTGTTGTATGTACGTGACTTAGATGTATTGATATTACAAATAACAATGGCTTTAAATTTTTTTAAAATAATCAATACTTAAATAAAAGCTATTATAATTTTTAATGACAATAGCTTAAACTTTTGTAAATAACTTTTGTGAAGATTATGTTCAGTGTATTTTATTGTAACGAAAATCCAAGAACAGAAGTGAAATATTAACATCTTTTTGTGACATTTGTAATCAAGCTTGAAACAGTGAAAGAACATATTTGAACCAGTTGTTGTTGAATGGTTGCACAGATTGATGCTGTGGTGGCGCTGAGGGATGTTGTGGTGGCGGCGAGTGATGCTGTGGCATTCAGTGATGCCGTGGTAGTGCATAGTGATGTTGTGGTGCCCCTGAGTGATGCTGGGTGATGCTGTGGTGATGCGATAGAGTGAGTGCGATAGATAGATAGAGGGAGGGCGATAGAGGGAGGGCGATAAAGGGAGGGCGATAGATAGATAGAGGGAGGGAGGGAGGACGATAGATAGAGGGAGGGTGATAGAGGGAGGGCGATAGATAGATAGAGGGCGATAGATAGAGGGAGGGCGATAGAGGGAGGGCGATAAATAGAGGGAGGGCGATAGTGGGAGGGCGATAGTGGGAGGGCGAAAGTGGGAGGGCAATAGTGGGAGGGCAATAGATAGTGGGAGGGCGATAGACAGTGGGAGGGCGATAGACAGTGGGAGGGCGATAGACAGTGGGAGGGCGATAGACAGTGGGAGGGCGATAGATAGTGGGAGGGCGATAGATAGTGGGAGGGCGATAGATAGTGGGAGGGCGATAGATAGTGGGAGGGCGATAGATAGTGGGAGGGCGAAAGATGGAGTGAGGGCGATAGAGAGCTTAAGTGAGGGCGATAGAGAGCTTAAGTGAGGGGCGATAGATAGAGTGAGGGGCGATAGATAGAGTGAGGGGCGATAGATAGAGTGAGGGGCGATAGAGTGAGGGGCGATAGAGTGAGGGGCGATAGAGTGAGGGGCGATAGAGTGAGGGGCGATAGAGTGAGGGGCGATAGAGTGAGGGGCGATAGATAGAGTGAGGGCGATAGGCGATGGATAGAATGAGGGGCGATGGATAGAATGAGGGGCGATGGATAGAATGAGGGGCAATGGATAGAGTGAGGGCAATAGATAGAGTGAGGGCAATAGATAGAATGAGGGGCGATAGAGGGTGATAGATAGAGTGAGGGCGATAGATGGACAGATAGAGTAAGGGCGACAGATAGAGTGAGGGCAATAGACAGATAGATAGATAGATAGAATGAGGTGGCCACGTGGTGGTGGACATGGTGGTTGGTGGCCGTGGTGGTGGTGGTGGACGTGGTGAAAAATGCACCCAAAGGCGGATTACTTTATATCTCGCCAAGCATCCCTAACGGGATGGCTTAGGCTCGACCTAAAAACAGGCAAAACAATGATCCACAGATTGTGGCTGAAGCCCTTTTTCCACAAACGTTTCTGGTTAAGCATCAATCTACATATATCAGACCAAGTAAAGCATCTCAGCATCAGCATGGCAATTTAAGATTATGCTACCGAAGAAACTAGAACAGCCATTGTAACAAACAAGCAAAACACAAAGAATTCAAAAACCCCATCAGCGGGAGCAAAGCGCCCCCCGTCCCCTGCCCGCCAGAGGAGGCCATTAACCTGGGTGAAAGAGCTGGGAGGGAGCAAGGGGGCCAAGACATGAGGAGGTCCCAGGATTCCCAACTCAAAGGGTGGGGGCCCTTCATACCATCGGCTAAAACATTGGCACATACACATCCAGGGATCTGGGGGCAGGGAGGGGGTCCTAAACATCAACCAAGGTTATCACAGAGTTTGTCACCGGCGAGTGCCCCTTGCGTGATGCTGGCTGTGGCTCCTTGGCTGTCACCCCAACCCTCCATGTCCCTCTCCGCATTCTCATCCAGGGCAGATCTGTCTTAACATAAGAAACACTAGAGGGTCCCTGAATGTCATGATATAAAGGGAAGAAGGCAGGGAAAAACAAGGTACATAACAACAATAACTTTTCCTAAGTCAACAATTCAATGTTTGGTAGTACATCCAAGATACAGATACAATTGTCCCACAAAGCAATAATTGTTGGTTGTCAAGAGTGGGAGGAAATATTTTAACATAAGAAGCATGACAAAACATGAGCTTGGACCTGGGTCCTCATAGAGAGGGCACTATCCATAGAGATGCCTAGATTTTTAATCGTTGTTTGAACTGCACGTGGTGGTGACAGCTCTTCCGGCCACCATACATTCCAATTACTCATTGCAGGTTGGACAAAATAAACAATCTCAGATTTATCCGGATTGCCTTTCAACTATTAAACAACTCTGTAAGACAATCTGATGTTTTCACTATCAAAATCGGTTCCCTTTTCGCAGTTGAAAATCAGTTGAGTATCGTGCAGGTAGGATATATTCTTAGCACCATTAGCCTCTGCTAAGGGTGCCAAGGGGGACATATATAAGTTAAAAAGAGTCGGGCTAAGAATAGATCCCTGGGGTACTCCTACATTCGTCCTGAGCATGGGGGATGAGAAGGGAGGTATCCATAGTTCCTGAGATCTGTCTTGCAGAAAAGAGGTCCTCCAGGCCAGTGCTGTCCCACCAATACTCAAGTTACTAAGTCTCATGTGGGACAGTATTAAATGCCACCAAAAGATTAAGCAATATAAGAACGCGGATGTGAGTGTCCTGAGGCGGAAGCCGGGACTGATTGTATGCGAGTGAGCAGCAGAACTATATTTTAAAAGCTCGTCCCCATCGCAGCCGATTAGGCGCTGCCGGGGTCCAGAGCTGAATCCACCACCTTAGGCGAGGAGCAGGCGAGCGGTACAGTTCTCGGCCCCTCCCACCTCTACGTCCCTAAAATGATTTTCCCGCCTAGCAAGCGCAGCGGGCGCGCAGGCGTTGGGCCAAAGACACGCCAAGGACAAGCCCGTCTGCGCCCGTCCGCGACCAGCCGGGACCAAGGACAGGGCATGCTGCCTGTCCTATTCATTATTCCAGAGATGACCTTATGGAATACAACAAAGGTCAGGGCTATCTTCCGAAGGAGACACTCAGACGGGTCAGTAGATATGGCATATTGACTAAGTGTTGTTCTCCGGTAGTTCCTGTAAACAACCAGGTTAATCCTGGCCTGCATCCCCACTCACTGGCAATCCTCTTGTTCCCTGGTGAAACACCAGATGGATATCTTCCTTCTGTTGGACATGGAGAAACCGGACATCCTCCTACTCACCGAGACTTGGCTGACCACTGATTCCGCCCCCGATATAATAGCAGCCCTTCCACCTAATTACTATATTATTCATGCAGATCGGGATACAGGGAAAGCGGGCGGAGGGTAGCAGCAGTTATTCGCACAAGTCTGAAAGTTACCACTCTGACCTGCCTAACATTATAGAACATGGACAACTTAGTGCTAAAGATTGACTCTTCCAATATGACGATGGCATGTGTCCTCCTGTACAGACCTCCTAATTCGATGCCAACATTTCCTCTTGCACTAAGCGATCAAGTCGCCAACCTAGCATTGGATCACGCCAGGATTGTCTTAGTAGGCGACCTAAATTACTGGTTTAATTACCCCATGGAAAGCCCCCAATCGAGCGAACTTACAGAACTAATGACAAACCTACATTTTTCACAACTAGTGCTCTCCCCTACTCGTTGCAAGGGCCACATTTTAGACCAGGTGTGGACCAACACTCCATTTGTAACAACCCCGATAACCCTGCCCTGCCTTTGGTCAGATCATTTACTTCTTAAATTCAATCTAATCTTTTCCTCCGCTGAGACAACCACAGCGGCCACAGGCGGCCTAGCCAGGAAATGGAATACTCTGGATAGAGCAGCATTCCTACAGACACTAGCCAACACTGCTCCCACCCCTCATTGTGACATTAATTCCTTCGAATCCAATCTTTCTGGCTGGCTACAAGCGGCTAGTGATTTGCATGCCCCTTATAAAAAAGTCAGACTGGCACGGCGCGCTAACGCCCAAAGATGGTTTTATCTCGATTTAAAAACTAGGAAATTAGCCCTGCGGCAGTTGGAACGTCAATGGCGACGCAACTATGACCCTGATTTAAAGATCGGGTTGACTAAGGCCAGGAAGGAATATATGAATGCCATTTCCGCTGCGAAAGCGGCTTATTTTTCTTCTCGTGTCCTTGAATCTTCAAACAGATCTAAGGACATTTTCGCTATTCTTAATGAATTAACGAACCTGGATAGTGTACGCCCCAGGATAACTCCAAATCAGTCCCTTTGTGACTCACTTAACATCTAGTTCAGTGAAAAAATTGTGGACATTAAAGCCAGTATCCCACAGTCTGTGACTCCAACTACTATGGGTATGGCAATCAACAATAGTTCTGGCACTCTTAGCAGCTTTCCGCTTATCACCCAGGATCAATTTCAGGAACTTTTGGCAAGAGTTAAATCTTGCGCTCCATCAGACAGCTGCCCCCCGTACATCCTAAAAGAGTGTTACTCCGCCCT
Organism: Lissotriton vulgaris; assembly: GCF_964263255.1. Taxonomy (NCBI): domain Eukaryota; kingdom Metazoa; phylum Chordata; class Amphibia; order Caudata; family Salamandridae; genus Lissotriton; species Lissotriton vulgaris. The sequence goes on along the minus strand of NC_141693.1, from coordinate 1,864,037,745 downwards.
CCCGGCCCCTGCCCATACTCTCCTGAACGACTCTTTGACCTCCGGCTTAGTTCCACTGGCCTTTAAGGAAGCGACGGTCATACCGCTCCTAAAAAAACCTGGGGCTGACCCGTCTTGCAAGGCAAACTACCGGCCCATTTCCTTACTTCCCTACCTGGCAAAGGTCCTGGAGGCTCACGTAGCTAAATACCTTTCTAACTTCCTAGAGGAATCTAGCTGCTTTGAACCCCATCAAGCCGGGTTCCGGCCTGCACATTCAGCTGAAGCAGTGGTAACCACAGTCCTGGATACTATTCGGGACTGTGCAGATAGGCGTTCTCCCCAGGCACTGGTGCTCCTGGATTTTTCGGCCGCATTTGACACGGTCGATCATACCATCTTGATCGACCGTGCCGGACAGGCATCCGGGGCACGGCGGCCCGCTGGCTGATGTCTTTCTTGGAGAAACGCTCTCAGGCAGTACGGCTTGGAGAACTAGTCGGCACCAAACAGTCCATCACATGCGGAGTTCCACAGGGTTCCTCCCTGTCACCTCACCTGTTCAACCTCTATATCCTCCCATTGATTCAGGCCCTTAGAGATGAGCGGGTGATGGTATTTAACCACCCAGACGATTTACAGCTGCTGTTCACGATTGATAATTCTGAAACCTCCATCTTGAATTTTCAATCGCCCATGAGGAACATCAAAGCCTGGATGGACCAAAACCAGCTGAAATTAAACCCGGGCAAAACTTAGCTAGTCCTTACCGGAGACCGCGTCAAACACCGTCTGCAAAGACGCTTGGGGTCATGGTGGACTGCGATCTTTCGCTAAAAGCCCAAGTGGGCCAGGTGGTCTCTAAGTGTTTTTTTCAATTAAGAAAAATTCTGAAAGTTCGGCGTCTTCTCACTTTGGAGGCAATCACCCAGGTAGTGATCGCCACCGTTTTGTCCCATCTGGATTATGCAAATTCCATTTATCTAGGTCTCCCCCTCTATTTGTCGAAACGCCTCCAGATGGTGCAGAACTACGCCGCCAGATTGATTTTGAATCAACCAAGATGGCACTCAGCCACTCCTTTACTTATTAAACTCCATTGGCTTCCGGTGACCCAACGTTGCACCTTCAAAAAAGGGTGCCTGATTTTCAAATCATTACATTGCAAAAGCCCCAAATTCATTGATCAACTTATCACAAAGTACGTACCGTCTCGTCACCTCCGCTCATCCCATCGCAGCCTCCTTCAGATACCCCCTTTTAAACTCAAGCGCTCTGGCGGCCGCAGGTTTCCCACCTTGGCTCCTTGTCTGTGGAACACCTTCCTTCTTGAGATTCGAACCTGTCAGGACCTTCTCTCATTTCGGAAAGCCTTAAAGACATGGCTGTACAGACATGCATATCAATAACTCTTCACCCCACATCCCTGCTTATGTTACTGTTGATTTCAGCGCCAAGAAACAAACCGCTGATAGTGTGCTTAATTAATTTTTTATTAACATAACATAACATAACACGAAGGGCCCTACCCACCTGATTCAGTTTTCCCTGATTTGCTCAGTCACCTCTAACATGGCTGTCTCTGTGCTATAGTTAGCGCTGAAAACAGATTGGGACGGAAGAAGCAGACTATAGTATTCTGCATTATCTAACATAGCTTTATTCACATGTTTTTCGAAAACTTTATAGAGAGGTCTAGGAGGAGAGGAATAGCCTTTTAATTGGCCGGATCATTATGATTGGCGGTATGTTTTTTTAAAAGTGGTAACATTTTTGCCTGCTTCCAGATACGTGGCACTTTGCCGGTAGAAAGAGATAAGTTAAGTACCTTATTTACTGTGAAATTGATAGTGGGAGCAAGAGATGCTAATAGTTTAGCTGGACAAGCATCTATTGGAGACCCGGACTTGAGGCATTTAAGGTAAGTGAGCGAATCGGCCGGTTGTATTTCAGGGAGCTCTGATAATGTAGGAGTCAGCAGGGCAGCAGGCTTACTCATCAGGGGTTGTTCTATGACTTAGTCCTCTTCAGTATTTTTACAGAAAGTTTGTTGGATTATAGCACTCATGTTATGTAATAATAGTGCCACCTGCTTAGTCCACTCAGGTGAGTGAGGGGATTCATTTTTAATTGTCAAAGGGAAGGTGCAATGTTGAAAATGTCTTTTCTCTAATTGCAGATAAATCTTTTTGGCTCCTTTCACCTGAAGATAATAGGAATTTAAGGCAGCCTTCAGGCTGTCTTAAGGTGAGAAGTATCTGTGCCATTTCCTTTTATAGACCTCTACATTTACTTTTACTAACTCTTAGGGATTCATTAGACCATGGAGCCAGACCTCCTTGAGGTACGTGAGGACAGAGGAGCAGAAGCTTTTGTATTGGACCTGAGCCAAGATTCAAGTGCTGTGGCATCGGGTTCAAGATTGCCAGATATCCCTGGGACGGACACTTCTGGAGCCTCCACCAACATGGGAAGAGATATTTTATGGAAGGCTCTAAATTTGTGCTCCGTCCTGATGGTCCTGGGCAGGGGGCCTTTACCTAAACTAGGTATCTTAAAATGAATAAGAAAGTGGTCGGACCAGGTGATGGGGGACGGTCACCAATTCCATGTTACAGAAAATCTGGTCAAGGATGTGGCCCAAATTATGTGTGGGAGCGTAGATAAAGGGGGTCAGATTGCAGCCCAACTTAGTTTCAGTCGGAGATTATGCAGGGGGCCAGTGGCTTGTCCATATGTAAGTTAGTCTCCCAAGAGGAGGAACTGATTATATTTGAGGGCAAGAGGGTTAATAGCTTAGTTAAGTGAGGGGATAATGTTACCAAGCGCCCCTGGAGGCCTGTACATCAAAATCCTGGCTAAGCATTGTCGGGGAGACAAGTAACAGCGGAAACCTAAACGTTCTGCACCCTCAGTCTGGTCTAACGAGAAAGGGCTGCAGTCTAACTTTTGTTTAAAAATAATGGCGGCACAGCCCGCTTTCCCACTCAACTGATCTTTCCTTAAAATGTTGTACCCCTCAGGAATGGCCACAGCAATGATGGGATTAGAGGACTCGGATAACCATGTTTCTGTAAGAAACAGATCCGGACGGTCCTCTACCAAAAGATCATGAATTTGAGCTTAATGCTTTTGCAGCGTGTGTTCAGTAATATAGTTCTAAAATGCATCCCGTGTTTTAGTGCCCACACCGTCATCCGCTCCCCCTTGAATTTTATACACTTGCCCATATAATGATTACACAGGACACATTGTTATGGGTAAAGAACTGCTGCAGGTTTATTTTCATACACAAAGTATGCCGTTATCTGTGGGTTATCTTACGGGCGATCCAGGGCAGGCAGCCCCTCGCTGCCCCGCCCGCCTAATGAGCCAGCCGGCACGGTGGGTCGATGCCCGGACAGTGCAGCACCTTTGTAGATCCCCTTCTGGATCACGGGATCATGCATTCTACTCCCGCCGCTTTCAGGGCGGAGCGTGGTATGGCACACCCCCGGTTGGTCAGACCCCCAACCGCCCGAAGGACTAACGGGGCGCTGTCGCGGTTTCCCCGGAACCTCCCTGCGGCTCCAGGTCTTTGGCTCAGGCACCCTTACTGTGCCAGGCAGAGGTACCCTTACTGTACCAGTCTGCCTCCAGATCGCCCTGCAACTCCACCTGCAACACAAAAGAAAACATTAAAACCTCCAAATCAGAATGCCACCTGCCCAGCTGCTAGGTACGAGGATAGGGTGGGTGCAGCGAGTCAGGCAGGCGCAGGACGACCGGCACAGAGGCCGGACAGGAAGCGGCAAGGAGGGCAGAACGACCACGAAGAGGTCGCATACTGGGCGGCAGGGGCCTAACTACCCGGCCCGTCCCACCCACGTGCCCTCCTCCGGATGCACATCACTGGTGCACCTGGCCAGTGGAGGGGCTGGTGAACTGCCCGATCGTCCGACTCTATGAGGACTGAAGGGGGGGGCTCTGACTAAGGGGGCTGCCCTGCTGATGTCCCCCTGTGGGGGACGCAGGCAGCGGCATAGTGCCCACACCGTAATCCGCTCCCCCTTGCATTTTATACACTTGCCCATATAATGATTACACAGGACACATTGTTATGGGTAAAGAACTGCTGCAGGTTTATTTTCATACACAAAGTATGCCGTTATCTGTGGGTTATCTTACGGGCGATCCAGGGCAGGCAGCCCCTCGCTGCCCTGCCCGCCTAATGAGCCAGCCAGCACGGTGGGTCGACGCCCGGACAGTGCAGCACCTTTGTAGATCCCCTTCTGGATCACGTGATCATGCATTCTACTCCCGCCCCTTTCAGGGCGGAGCGTGGTATGGCACACCCCCGGTTGGTCAGGCCCCTAACTGCCAGAAGGACTAACGGGGTGCCATTGCGGTTTCCCCAGAACCTCCCTGCGGCTCCAGGTCTTTGGCTCAGGCACCCTTACTATGCCAGGCAGAGGTACCCTTACTGTACCAGTCTGCCACAGAGGTACTCTTACTGTACCAGTCTGCCTCCAGATCGCCCTGTAACTCCGCCATAGCTCTGGAGGAGGCTGCAGTCGATGACAGAGCCCCCCACTTCAGAGTTCCCCACTTACATCTTGCAGCTTCCAGTGCCTCCCGCACGTCTAGGAGAAACATATCCATCCTGACTTTGCCATATTGACCAGCCAAATTCATAGTTCTGTTCAAATTGTCCCTGGCGCCCATAACAATGGGGTCACAACAGGTATGAAGGAATAGTGCAAGGTGTCCCTTCCTAAGACATTGCACATTTCGTGAAGTGCCAACTCCAAGATCGTGGGTCTCATGTCTAGCTATAGTCCTTTCATGGTGGATTCCAGGGGACACATCTGTGTCCCTGCCAACGCTGTTCCGCCACCCACTTCAGCCCTATAATTCCCTAGCCCATCCCTTAAAGACACCTCACCGCCTGGTATCCCCCACTGACTTTGTGATTGGGTTTTTTGGCCCAGCACACTCCGTCTGTATTTCTAACGCGACAATGGCCATCTCCCACCTTGGGAACTATCTTGCCACTCTGGCTCTAGCGCAGGTGTAGTTGTCTGACTTGGGTTATCTTACGGGCGATGGGCTTGAGCATCCATTTCTTGGTGCATGCTTGCAACCTCAATGTAATCACCTTAGTTGTGTTAGCCCCTGCCTGGATTCCACTTAGCTAGGCCCCTGCCGGAATCACCTGCCTGTGTACGCCGACCAAGCTATCTCCCTATCTGTCCCTAGATACAAGGCTTACGACTCTAGGCAGGTCACTAATTGTCCCCATCATGTGAGAAGGCTCTTTTGAGACCTACTTCGCAATCTCCCTTTCAGTACACCGTGCAGATTATCTATATGTCTGTATCGTGACCATTCACCGCCATTGGGCGTTCGTTGGACCCCAGGCGGCTGTTTGACCAGCACCCTGTTGAGGTGTAAAACCAAGTTGGGCATTTCGGAACGCTATTACTTTCTCACTATGCACTTTCGGGCATGTAAATATCGCCTAAGATCTCCCCACTCTAGACCTGAATAACCACTAATTAAATCTGACTCGGGCCGCACGCTTACTAGTGCCTAGCCCAGGGCCCCCCACTGCGTGTGAACCCTGCAGTTCTCATTAAGACTGTTATTACCTGCCCACATCTAGAAATGGAGCAAAACGTCTTCAACCAGGCCACTGTTTGCTTACTGCATGCTTCTTAATTGCATAAAATAAATAGCTACCAAATAGCGCAAACTACCTCTGGGATCTGAGTGCTTTACCATCGCACCAGTCATATTACAGAGGCACTCATTTTAAAAAATTATTATTATTTTTTTTTTTTTGTGCCTTTCAACTGACTCGAACCTGGGTCCCCGGCTTCAGAGTCAGCTGCCCTAGTCGTTAGCTACCCTCGAAGAGTCGCTAGCTTCCTTGCCTAGCTCACTGGAGCTAGCCGCCCCCATCCATGTCCGCCCAGGTCTCAACTGTCCAGTGTGACATTTCCATCCTTTCGGTGCATTAAGAGTGACCTTAAGGCTAAGGATGACACTTTATAGCTGGTAATAACAATGAGGATGCGGGAGACCCCTTACAATAATTGCTCCCATTTGGCCAGCAAGAAACCCTAAGAAGACCATGGTTTGAGGCAGCCTTTGTGAGATAATCCTATCTCGGAGTGTGCCTGTGAGAGACAGACTTGTATACGATATTTTGGGAGACAAACTGCCTGGTGAGGTATGGGACTGACGTAGCTCAGTTGGAGCAGAGTATCATAAATATCCACAGTCAGTCCGAAAGCCTGGCCCGTAAGTACAGGACAGTCCTATTGTATCAGCCAGACTGAAAGCGGAGCCAGACTAGCAGGTCCTAGTGGGGTCAGCCTGGAGGAGGTATGTGTGGCTAATCAGCCCAAATTTCTGTGCAATTGATCCCACATCGCCATCTTGCCAATGGGCCTGAGTGTAAGAAACTCATGATGCAACTTTATGTTAATGTCTCAGCGTGGGCCAGGAAGTCGCTCTTATGGAAGTCCAGATTCACCAGTTGACTACCAAATGTCTTACTTACATGGGGCGTAACCTGCGCGCCCTCAAACCGGGACAGTAGTGACTCCTGGGGGGGAACCTGGGTGCACCAGACCCTAGCTCACTGCCCCCCCTCCCCAGTGTGCATGACCCTTATACCTGTTGATGGTTCTGGTGGCCCCCCCATGTGAGTCGGGTGGTTCTCCAGCGCGGTTCCTGCATGTGAGACATAAAAACATCTATTAGAAGCCCTGCCCCCCCCCTAATATACCACTCTATATTCTCTGCGATGAGGCAGGGGCCCTCAATGCCCCCCCACGTTACCAGTCTAAGCCTGTTTGTCAACTTTGAGAACTGGCTTGCCCCTAAACATTCTCGGAAGGAGTAGGGTGTGGCACGCACTTGTTTACTGACAGAGGTAGTAGTGTAGTGTTGTGAAATTAATTCAATTATTCAGATGCTGAGCCTGATAATGATCATTGCACTTTGGTGTGTGTGATTTAATCACATTCCTAACTCGACCCCTTACCATTCTACCCAGGAACCTTCCTCATCCCAGGCCTCCAAACTGACCTCCAAGTTCTCCTCCTTTAATGGCACTTCCAAATACAACTAATGCCCTTTCCATTACCTGCAGAAGGCCTTTTTATTATAGCAAGTTCTATTCTCCATGACAATGGAAGTGTCTTCCCATAGTGTTCTTGTGGTTAGAGAGTCGGCCATTTATTGCAGTATTATCCTTCTACCTGTTTGGTACTCTTCTGTAACCTGTACATGTCACTTTTATCTCGAAACACAGTGTTTGCTACCTCCTACATCGTGTTTTGCTTCTGATGCTTGCACCAGCGGCCATGTATTGCAGTCTTATACCTCTACTTGTACTTTGTACTCTTTTGTAACTTGCACTCTTGTCAGTTTTTTTCCTCCTGTGTAGCACCTTTGGATTGACTATGTTGGTGACTGGTCCTATTGAGAGCCGCTCCGACACCTTCAGTTAAAGTTAGCGCTATAACATTCACATTAAAAAAGACTAAATTAAAATGTGTGCTGGAACACCTGTCTCTTCACACCCAGGCACGCCTCAGCGACCCCACTGTGCAAAAGTACATCATCTGCTGCATCAACGTCGTGCCTGGACATACACCCTCTTCTACACTGAAGTATACACAAGTAGACACAAATACAGCAGTGGCCTGCAGCACCTTAAACAGGGGGGAAAGCGGGGGGTAGGCGGGGTAAATATGACCGGATTAATTTATTGGCACCGCCCTACCAGCAAAAAGGCAGAAGGCACCCAGACTGCTACCCAATCCTGTGTTCCCCAATGAAATGGCGAAATTGTCCCCCACCTTGTTGAACTGTCACAGGTTATTACACTGAAAGAGGAACAAGTCACACCTGGCTATCTACCCTTGACTGCTATGCAAAATTATTGAAACTGTTCCTCACAGTACACTTCCTCCTGATATCGTTGTGAAGCTCCCCGGTGCCTCTGAGGCAAATTTGTGCTGTCTGGGAGGCAGAAAATATAATGCCTGGGTCAACTCATGAAAGTGAGTATCACTGGACTTTTTCGTGGCAGGGTGAATTATCTTTGGGTCCCTCCCCTGCTGCATTCATGCTTGCCCGATAGGTGAGAGGCTTGGTGTCCTGTCACTTCTTCCTCCTGTAATGCACAGTTTGATAACTCTTGTGTTGTTTGCTCACCTTTGTCACATTACTTGATGTAACTTAGCGTTTGTGTTCACCTATTGTGCTCTTATGTATCAGTTCTGTTCCTATTGGGGAGCGCTCTGCCACCATCGGGTAAAGTCTACGCTAAAAAAGGCAAATAAGGAGTGTGACATGATTGCGAACTGCAGCGGGCTGCAGATCGTCACTGCAAGACTCGAACCAAATTTACCCACATCGCCTGAAAACGTGCACACCGCGGAACTTTGTTGCAGCCGGGCGCCCACCGGGCGTCGAGAGGGCGGCCCGCCCGAAAAACAGTTCACTGCGGTTCAGTTTCGAGCTAAGGTAAGTTACCTTCCCTAGTTCCACAACATGCTTTAAAGTAAAGATAGTGCCTAGCACATGGTCAATCAGCTGCCTGCTGTCCTGTCGCTGATGTTCAGCAAACGTTTAACCACACACCCGACAGTCTCCTACACTGTCTCCGTCAGTTTAATGTTACCCATCGTCACACCGTTCAAGCAGTTCTACAACCTGTGATTGAGTGAGACGACAGGTTCTCATCCCATACATATAACCGCTCCGCATAACTAAAGGGGTGGTAAAAACTTCGCTCGGGACATACTAATAATAAATTATACTTGTAATTTGTTTGCTCTTGATACGTGCACAATTGTCACTATTCATGTGACGTAACGTTTGCTCTTGTAACATGCTGACTAGTAAATGTTTTCTCCAGTATCACAACTGTTATTATTTTAGAAGCAGGGTGACACCAACGGGTAAATTCCGTGCTATATAAAAACGCCTAAAATTAATAAATAAACATATTACAATCATCTCCATCCTTCCTGGGCAGAAAGCCACACAACGCGGCACTGTCCCTCCGGCCAAACACGCTGGCCCCAACCCGCAAGTCGGGACCATCAACGCAGTAATGGTACTAAACTGTCTAAACAAACACGCAGAAAACTCAGCTCGTACGCCCTATGCCACGAGCACAGCCACGAAGTAGCCCTAAAACATGCACGACCCGAAGGTATAGAGCTTGCAGCATGAGCATCATAATAATGCCCATTCAGCCGAAAACTGCCCCACACAATCGGCACAGTGTGATACCACGTTTTGTCCCGAATCTGAGGGCGGGACCGGAGCCGGCAGGCCGGGGAATTAAGCATGGGCGAATTTTGCGAATCTCGCGTTCGCGAATTTTGCGGATTTGCGAATTCGCAATCCGCAAAATCCGCGAATTAGCGGATTTTTTTTTTTTTTTGTGTTCGCAAGGATTTCTGCCAGTTCGCGAGGGTTTCGTACCAGTTCGCAATTGCAAACTTACATTTCGGCGCGCAACGGTCGCGAATTATGTTGTTTCTACGTCTGGTTCATCATCACAGGTTCCCAGCACCCTCTGTTTCACCACTGCAACCCTCTGTTACATCAATGCCACCCTCTGGTTCATCATTACTGTAGATTATGGGGGGGAAAAGCAAGCACACCAGCCCTGCTTCAACTGAGATGAATTAATTTGGGGTTAGTTTATTAATGTGTCACTGTTTTAAAATTCCAGTCTGGCACCTGCTTCCTTATCTGTAATTTTGCTTTCTGTTGCAGTGCATTTTTTTTCCCCAGACCTTTGTGGCCTACTTGTAGCTATTCTATGAGCCTGCTGTGAGGGTCAGAGCAGGGTCATACAATTGTTGCAACTAGCAACTGAATTCTGGAGGGGCCCCAGTCAGGAAGCACTACCGGGAATTGTTACTAATGATGAGTTTGAACTCTTGCCCCTGCCGAGTGCTTTCAGTTTTGAAAAACTCGTTTTTCTGCAATTTCGCGGGGTTCGCGGGGCGCGAACACGCGCGGGATCGGATTCGGAAGCCGCAAATTTGTGCGAATATGCAATTTGTTATTTTTGCGGCGTGTTAGTTGGCAAGGTTTTGTGCGTTTTTGCGAGCCGCTCGTAGCGCAAGGCGCGAAGTTACCCTTGCGGTCGTTCAAGGGCGCAGCCATCTTGTTTGCCTGACGTATTTCCGTTTCCGGGCGCGAAGTGTAATCTCGCAAAGTCCGCGGCTTGCCAGTACAGTTTTGCGCGTGTTCGCAAGGAAAATCTCGCGCGAACTTACCCGCGCGGTCGTGAACGGGCGCGGCCATCTTGTTTCTCATTCATTGCTATGGTTCTGGGCATGGTCTTTGTATCCTCTGTCAATCTCTGCCATCCTTTGCTTGTTTGAAGTTTTTTTTAATCTATTTTACTTATTATCTATCCCTCAATTTTTCTAGCCCTATATTTTTGTGTTTACTGCTACTTTTGGTTAATTTTAAACTACTTTTGTAAACTCTTTTCTTTTCTTCTCTTCCCTATTCTATTTTCTTTATTCCTTTCCGCCCAGACCATGGTGAAGGGAGCCGGGAAGCATCCCGAGAAGGGTCCCGCACCCCGTGTCCGGCTCCCGTGCGGGCGTTTGAGGGGGGAGCTAGTGATGCCACGGGAGATCTTTACCCCGGAGGAGGTGGGCCAACTCGTTTTTTATGTTCAGCGCCGCCTCCCCAGGACCATCATGGGAGGCGGCAAGATCAGTGCCGGGTACGGGGCCCGGGAGCGCCGGAAGCGGTGGGAGAAGGTGTGCCAGGCCATTTACCACCACTCTCGGGTCTGGCGCACCTACAACCAGGCCACCCACCGCTGGACGGATGTCCTGACCCGTGAGCGAGATCTGCTCGACCTCCTTGGCCTTGAGATCCCCGGGCTTGGTGAGTAGTAGTAGCTATGTCTTTACTACTATGTTTTCTCCTGCTGTGTTATTATATTGCAAATTTTTGTTTTTTACCAAGAGCAATAATGCTGCTCATTACATTGTAGGTAAATTATATTTCAAAATCTTCTGTGCATTTCAGGTACACTGCTCTCCTTCTTCTCAGTAGTGTTGCTACTATGCTTATTTGTTTTAGATTTTGTGTTCATTTCATTGGCCTGTGAAATTATGTATGAGTGTAGTTGAAAGAACTGCGTAATGCTACACACTAAGGTTCAGATTTTTAATTACCGGCGCATCCCTGCAAAGTAGCAGGGATGCGCCAGTAATTGTGCGTCACGCCACCATCACCCATGGTGCGCCGTATTTACAATGCGGCGCACCATGGGCCCAAAACGTCACCAAAGCGTTACGCATCTGTGCCGTAAAGGCGGCGCATTGCTGGAGTTGCGTCGCAACGATGGTGCAGCTCCATCAATGCTCTGGGGTGCCCTATCTCCCCAATGCTGCGTCAAGCCGTACGTCTGCTTCAAGCAGGCGCAGGGTTTGAGTCACGCATCATTGTCCTCAAAGTGACTGATTGAAATCTTGTAGATTTCCCTCAGCCACTTTTAGGATGCGTTCCTGCGCAGGAACGCCCTCCCTTGCGCCGGAACGCCCCCTATTGGCGCAGGGCTTTACAACGTGATGCATCTCCCATATGCGTCACGTTGTTAATATACGCCGCACCATTGCGCCTCTTTTGTGCTGTCGCTGCGTCACAAAAGTCATGCAACAATGGAGCAAAAGAGCCGCAAGGGCCTTCTAAATCAGCCCCTACAGACTCAAGTCCAGTCCTTCCTTTGTACACATGGCGATAAGAAGAAATAGTGGTGGTGGATTAATAGTTTGAGTATTTTAATGACTGGTTAATGTAGTAGGAAACTTTAGTGTTGTCGCTGATCTTCAATCACGATGGACTTTGGCTGTCACTTTGCGTGCTGCGGACTGCTGCCTGCCAATCCTAGGCAAACCTTTTTAGTACTTTGTTTAGTGAGTTAAATAGGGTAGTTTCCAATTCGATGGTCCGCAAATCAAGCAATACTAAAGTAATGACGTAGTCGACCACATGAGATTGGTCAATAATATATCCCGTGGAGTCGTTCCCTATTTGCTATTTCGCAAAAATATTTTGTTACTTTGTTAGTTCTTTTGAAATGTTTGATTTGGTTGAGAAATATCATCCATGTTTTCTGTTTTTCTTTCTTTCATGTTGTACATCAGCTTCCCCGAGGGGCAAGAGGAGGACACAGGAGGAGGAGGAGGAGGGTGCTGTTGACGATGCAGGCCAGGACCGGGCAGGCGAGGGCTCCTTTGCTGGCCCCAGTAAGTTTTAATTTTAATATAGAGTACTTATTTTTTCCTAGCGTTCCTCATTCGATTTTTTTCTAAATCGTCTTTGATCTTCTTGTAGACAGGATCTAAATTCTTATCCTGCCTCGACTATGACTCCGTGTGGTATTACTAGATTATTCTTATTAGTCTGTCTGTGTAGCTAACTAAGATTGCACATTTGGCATTTCCATTGGACTCCCATTCTAGTCAGCAATAGCTCTATGCACTGAGTGCAGTCCTCTGGGATTGTCCATAATGTCTTTTCAAGTATTCTAAATGTTTATGCTTTGACCATTGCCAACAATAAAAAGGTGAATGACCACCACCAAGAAATAATAAGATACTACTTTACTTTTGGTTTGGATAGGAGGACAATCCATTCTACTACTGTTGCAGGGCCAAATCTGCACAAACAGAACTATGGACACTAAATAATGCATCGCTTAGCTTATCAATTATAATAGGTGCTGTAACTGTTAGACTTTCCACATACCTCAGTGATAACAGACTTTGTAGTTGAACCCCCAATCTCCTTACTGACTAGATAGTGTGGCAGAGTCATTTAGCTCCCAAAGTCACCGATGGCAGAGGCACGGACTCATGCTTGCAAAAATTCGAAAACCTTTAGCTCATCCACTCTAGTCTGGAGGACCAAAAACCACAGAGTCTATTTAAGTTTAAAAGCTTTATTAAAAGTAAACACATTTATTAAATTCAAGTTTGTCATAAAAGTGAACGTGTAACTGAAAATGGAAAAGTGCTTAGTGCTGACGATTAATTGGACACATTTCTTGTGGTCGAGCCGAGCTCTCACCTGGTTTGAACTTGATCCTGCTCGTGTTCTTAGAAGTCAAGGTTCTGTCTGTTAGGAGAAAAAGTGGTGCGTGTTAAAAAGTAAAAAGCAAACATTCATCAGTTGTGCCAAAAAGTGCAGCAAGACAACAGCCTTCCCTGGAAAAAGGGACATTTTTACTCTAGAGTAGACAGTCATAAATTATTAAATTGTACACTGTTTTTTTCACATTTCTTTCTTCCTCCTAGACCAAATATTATATAGTAGTGAGTGGTGTATTCTAACATTATTAAATGTACTTTGTAGGTGGAACATCTGGAGACGGGGCCAGCGCGGAGGTGGTGGTGGCATTGGACGAGGAGGACAACTCTGGGGAGGAGGCGGTGCAAGTGCCGGACAAGGACATGCCTGTGAGGGTTCACACGGTGGTGGCGGGCAGAGGTAAGCTATACATTCCTTAGTCATTGAGATTGAAGACTGCAGAGTGTGCTTTCTGCACGGGTGTATTATAAAAAAAGCAGGTAGTAGCCTCCTCTAAATGTACTTCGACTTAGCTGTGAAGTTTTTGGCGAGAAGAATCCCAATCAGATCTGAGGTGAACTTGATGGATGGGATGAACGAAAAGCGAAAGAAGGGTGTAAGTAAGTGTGGAAGCACAAGAAATGTAATGATGACTGGCAAAGAAGAATGATATGTGTTTGCTTGGTCCCCGAGGTGGCTGGAAAGGTAAGAAAATGGTATGGTGCATGGCTGGGTGAATGATGAAGCAAGGATGGGTGGAAGGAGAACAGCCTGGGTGGGTGAGACAGAAACTGTATGTGTGCAATATACTTTGAATGGATGGATGCCTGGATCATTCATGGTACTATCTGACTCTTAGATAGCATATGTGTATCTAGAGAGAGTAGACGGTCACTGGATGAACTAAGTGTTACTTTGAAGAGCATGGAACACCGCACCCGCACGTCCGTTCCAGTGTAGGAAAGGCAAGGAAAAGAAGTTGTAACGTTGTCCAAATACTACCATGAATAGTAGCAGTAGTTTGTATTGCAACTGCAAGCACAGCATATATCCGGTTATTACGGTGGACACTCCCTACCTCTCTTAATACCTTTAGTTTAGTAGTAGTAGTCATTCATGTGTGGGGGTATCACTGTTCACTCAATAATAAGCAAAGCACCTAAAGTCATCCCATATGTCATCAAATACATCCCATGTGAAGTGATAGATAATCAGATAATTTAGCTTCTTCATTTTCCTTTTCTAATACTCATTTGCACTGTAGGGTGAAAGCTAAATTAATTAAGCAGTAGCCCTTTTAACAGAGTATTCTCAGTGCCACCCGTAATAGAAAAGTAAGAGCTTCACCACCTGCATGTACTGGACCGGTACAGTAACGCAAGTCTGTCTCACTCACCACGGTGTGCGTCTGTTTTTCTCGGGTGCAAGTTCACTGCGCTGGCATTATGCCGGCTTGCATAAGATAACGTACCAATTTTCCTAAACAAGAGAGAAGAAGAAGAATAAGAGTGGTGTACTGTCATAGTCGACTGTAATGGAAGTCCATAGTGCTCGTAGAATTTGTTCCTGAAACTCCCACTAATGTTAGAGCAAGAATGAAGAAGTCGGAGGTTACATAGATACTGTCCTCAATAGTTATGTACTGTGCTTTCAATTTGCTACTTGTACTGTGACAACTTTCTGCTCAATCATTTTGTGTTAATCTTAAGGAGCATTGGTTACAGACTATGTCTTTCTTTTTTCATGTAGTTGCTCCTTCCAAATCCAAGACACCATCAAGGAGGAAGGAGCTGGCTCGAATGGCCCGGCAACGGAGGCTGGATGCCACTGTCGCTGAATATCGGCGGCTGGTGGCCCTGGAGGAGGAGGAGACGCAGTCTGGTACAACAACAACGTCCACTGGGACAGCTGCATCCTCCTCCGTGCGGGCTGCAAGCCAGCGCAGTGCTCCAGCGGTACGGAGCCGGGCTACCAAAGCCAAACGCCACCGCCCAGCCCACAGGATTTGCAAGGCACACCGGCGCCGCTTATCCCTCAGACTGTCCTACCTGGAGCAGGAGGTCCATAACTATAAGAACGTGGTGGAGGGCCTCCGCTTCGAACTTGCCACCCTCCGCAAGGAGCATGATGCCCTGGCTGCTAATTCCAACAGCACCCTGCCATAGTGTCCCTTGCCCCTTTTTTAGAGACTTTTGGGGGGTGGGAATTGGGAGTTGGGATTTTTGGGGACTTTTGAAGGACAATCGTTGGGGTTAGGGAGGGTCTTGCAGGAGATTCTTTTGTTAGGGCTATAAAAATATACTTTTTGAAACTTTATCTGACCATACCTGTTTTTTACTGCTTTTGAGTCTGGTGGGTGGGGGTTTAACAGTAAGTTTGTTTTCCTGAATAGTCCTAGGACTTTAGTAGTACTACCGTCAATCCAATCTCTCGTCTCTCCTAATACTCCATTATACTACCTCCAACCAAACGCCTATCTTACCTGTAATTTCTGTTTGCAAGTAGGGCTAGGCCCAGGGCTGGCTCCACGGGAAACAGCGAATAAGGTTGGCAATCCTGGGCGGATAAAATTTCCTCATAGCGGTGGTACTAGTGGTGTGACACAGTGGCAGTTGCATGCCTATGAAAAAAAAGAAAATGAAATCTGGTTTGTCCTCCTGAGCAATACAATGGTACAATAGAGAATATAGCAGGTGACAGAAGTACACTAGAACAGTGCCACATTGTAGCCTAACAAATGTTAAAGTATAACTAATTCGGTTGAAGTTCTTTGACAATAGCCATGGGTCTTTGTCAATCAGAGTAAGAATATATCCTCGGATTTCTTCACCAGCCTGTTGCTATCACCTTATCCTCCCCAGCAAGCATGTGGATTTATTGCTGTAATTTAGTCACACATCAATCAAAACCACACAGCCCGGGGGAAGAGGGTTAGGGTTTGAAAAATGGATGGGTACGGGGGTTTTTGGGAAAGGTTTTGGGAGACAAGAAAAAATAGCACAGCATGGACAAACAATTGTGAACATAAACAAATCTTTGGGTACAAACCTATCCATCAATCTTTGAAAGTGCATGCACTACTGGATGCATGTCAGTGAAAAGTAAGTAGTACTTTCGACAACTGTGGAAGAAAGAATGCGACAGTACAGGGCGTGTGTGGAATTATTGATAACTATATTCAACATAAGGTCTCTGTTGCCAGATACCCGAGAGCCTTGCTGGTCACTATAAATCCATTCACAACACTCAATGGGGTTGGTCTGGAAGGTATAGTAGATAGAAAAGGAGAAATTGCTATTTTTCTAGGTGTCCCCTCACTCACCAGGGTTGCCCCTTGGTGACATGCTTCATCATTGGGGCCATCCCAGTCCTCTACGGGCTGGGGCGTGCTGCGACTTGCGAATTACGTAGGAGCACTTACAAATGACTATGTGTGGTGCAGATGTGATAGTGGAGTGGACTAAGTGATGTGTTAAGGGATCAATTTAGAAGCAGAGAGAGATCCAAGAAATGCAGTCACAGTCAGAGAAAAAGGCAAGGGATACTGTATCTATGTTGTTGTAGTTGTCCTGTTGGAAGTGGTAAGTAAGTTGCCTGCAGAAAAAAAATCCTCTTATTAGCGGCACTCCTCCATTGCAGCCGACGCTTCGTCCATCGATGTTGGTCACCAGAAGACACCCTGTCCACTGCCTGCCTGATGCTGAATTGTGGCTCGCTAATGTGAAGCCTGACTCCATCCTTTTTTCCCCATTGCAGAGACTGAAACCCGGCCTGTAATTATTCAACGAAAAACAGGAAGTGATATAATATTACAACACCACTGATAAATAAATATAAGGTATGTAGGCTGTGGAGTGCAAAAAGTCACACTTTGATTTTCCTAGTAGACAGTACAATATTTTTGAAAGTGCGTACTCTGTCTGAGTCACCTTTTGAAGGATAAATAAGTAGGGGCAAATTAATGTAGCGGATCTTTCCCCTCAAGCTAGGTGTACTGTAAACTGTGTTTTAGAACAAAATTAGATCTTCCCAGCAGTGCTCCCACCCAGACCCTTACTAAAGCCAGTCGCAAAAATGTAGAAGACCCCCAATCAAATCTCAAAAAACGAGGCCTAGCAGAAAACTGGTGACAAAACGTACTTTGAAAGTAAAAGTAGGCCGAAGTACCCCCTTACTAATTACCCCTTACCCACCGTGGATTGCATTCAAACCACTTGCAAGCAACCAAGCAAAAGTATCCATAGCCAGCATCGCTCCAAGACTCGAAAACCCCCCCACCCAAACACATGCAATAGAAATACTGCTAACCCTAACGAACCCTAAGTTAAGATTAGTGGCAAAGGCTTTCTTTAACTATGCCAAATCCCCCCTTTCCCACCATGGATTTTCTTCAAATGACTTGCAACCAAAATTACACATTCTCACGAGTGCTCTAAGACCCCAGAACTCAGTTGTAAAAATCTAGAACACCCCGAAACACATGCAATCCTGCTGCTAGGGCTAACCCTAACGAACCCTAAGTTACAAAAAGTGCCAAAAGGCTTTTCCGCAAGGATTTTGTCCCAACCACTTCTAGCCGGTATTAGACCTTCCCAGGAATGCCCCAAGACCCGCCAACCCACCCGCCAAGAAGCATAACACCCCCAAACAGGCCAAAAGCAAAATCTCATACTTGCAATATTTCTCGGCCTTTGGTCCAAACGCGCTGCGTAGCTAGGCCATAAGTCGGGGTTGCCACCACGGATTTCCTGAAAAGCAAATGCAATCAAGATCAGAGTGTCCCAGCAGTGCTCCCAGACCACGAAACTCACCCACAAACAGACGGAACCCCCCCTAAAAGCACCTCAAAGGCAAGCAAGTCATCAAAAACACAAAAAATGTTCCGCCTGGGATTTGGTCCAAACCACTTTTATCCGGTATTAGAGCTTCCCAGCAATGGCCCCAGAGCCGTCAACCCAGGAGAAAACGAGTAGAAGACCCCCAAACAGCCAAAGAGCAAAAGTACAAAAATGGGGACTTTGTCAGTTTTTCCCAAATTTCCCAAATCACTCCGCGCACGCTCTGCAGCTAGGCCCTAACTCCCCTCTGCCACCATGGATTTGCTTCAAACCTCTTGCAAAGTAAAGTATATATAGCCAGCAGTGCGCCCAGACCCCGAAACCCACCCACAAACACCAGGAAGCCCCCCAAACAGGCCCCCGAAAACGCTACATTGAGGAAAATGTCAAAAATAGCCAAAAAAAAATCGGCCTGGATTTTGTCCCAACCACTTCTAGCCGGTATTAGACCTTCCCAGGAATGCCCCAAGACCCGCCAACCCACCCGCCAAGAAGCATAACACCCCCAAACAGGCCAAAAGCAAAATCTCATACTTGCAATATTTCTCGGCCTTCGGTCCAAACGCGCTGCGTAGCTAGGCCATAAGTCGGGGTTGCCACCACAGATTTCCTGAAAAGCAAATGCAATCAAGATTAGAGTGTCCCAGCAGTACTCCCAGACCCCGAAACTCACCCACAAACACCAGGAAGCCCCCCAAACAGGCCCCCGAAAACGCTACATTGAGCAAAATATCAGAAATAGCCAAAAAAAATTCGGTCTGGATTTTGTCCCAACCACTTCTAGCCGGTATTAGACCTTCCCAGGAATGCCCCAAGACCCGCCAACCTACCCGCCAAGAAGCATAACACCCCCAAACAGGCCAAAAGCAAAATCTCATACTTGCAATATTTCTCGGCCTTCGGTCCAAACGCGCTGCGTAGCTAGGCCATAAGTCGGGGTTGCCACCACGGATTTCCTGAAAAGCAAATGCAATCAAGATTAGAGTGTCCCAGCAATGCTCCCCGACCCCGAAACTCACCCACAAACACCAGGACGCCCCCCTAAGAGCACCTCAAAGGCAAGCAAGTCAGCAAAAACACTAAAAAATGTGCGCCTCGGATTTGGTCCAAAACACTTTTATCCGGTATTAGAGCTTCCCAACAATGGTCCCAGAGCCGTCAACTCACCTGCAAAGAGGTAGAACAACACCTCCACAAGTGCTGAGTCTTTCTTCATTGGGCGTAAACCAGCCCTCTGGTTTGATGGAAATAGGAGTCTGAAGGAGGAGGATAGAGGAGCATGTTCTTCTGAACTTGTGAACCTGAGGAATGCAGACTGCGGCAACTTCAAATCAATTAGCAAACCAGTGAAGACAGTTCTGCTGATGGGCTTGTTTTTGTGATTATCTGATTAAAGTTTGAAATATATTAACTGTGCACAACAAAGAAAGACAGACACACAGGAATAAAAGTGAATAAGGACGAAAAAGAAAGTTATTGATTCGTTGTCTCATTTTCAGGGCTCAGTATCACGGTCCAGGAATGAGAATAAGGCTTCGTCATCATACTCTGCGAATTCAGGCAGGGTGAGCTCAGTGTCACCTGACAGAGTAGAAATTCCCTCATCTATGTTGCTGGCCACCTCGTCTTCACCCGGCGCGATTTCTCGTACTCTGAAATCTGGTGGTATGAGGTGCTGATTCATCTTGATCATTGTTAACCTCTCCACATTTTTGGGCGAGAGGCGGCTCCGTTTGGGAGTTACAATGCCACCAGCAGCACTGAAAACACGTTCAGAAGACACGCTTGCGAGTGGGCAAGACAAGTAGTTTAAAGCCAGGTTGGTGAGCTGTGGCCACAATTCTTTTTTCCCATGCCAATACGCCAATGGGTCAGAATTAACATAGACCTCTGTTGAGTCATTCAGATAGTCCTTCACCATCGACTCAAGGTCCTCATCGAAGGTTCCTCCACTTTGCTTAGCTCTTGCTGTGCCTCTGACCTTTTGAGAACTAAACCCACGCAGAGCTAGCCAATCCTCTTCAGCCTCCAATGTTTCTGTTGTGTCTGGTGCAGATGATCCGGTTGCCGGTGTCTTTAACGGCTGAGAGGTCACTTGTGCCACAGCCACAGGTGCAGAAGTGGATTGTTTTGACTGGGGATGGCCTGCTGATGTACTGCCATTTCCTTCAATTTTCAGCCGTTCTCTTTCAAACCTCTTGGCTGACAAGGCTAGCCAATGTTTGTACTTTGGAACATGTTCATCATCAAAAGGAAAGAATGCTTGGCCTGCCAGCGCCTTTTTGTAGCGTGGATCCAGAATAGTAGCACAAATGTAATGCTCTTCTGAGTGGATCGTTTTAAGACGTTCATCACCTTGTAGGAGCTCTAATAATTTCTCAGCCAGAACAAAAGAGTCTTGGTTTTTTACATCTTTTTCAAACACAGAACACACCTCCTTCAGTTGGTCCTCCAGCATGTACAACAATGGGATAGCTTTTCCCAAATTACAGTCCTCCTTGCTGACTGCACGCGTGAAGAACTCAAAAGGACGAAGCATGCGTGTCAGGCTTTGAACTATGTTCCATTGCGCCGCACCCATCCTCAGGTCCTCTGTACCCTCTGTCAAGAAATATTGATCGAGTACCGTATACTGCTCATACAGACGCTCAAGCATGTAGAAGGTTGAGTTCCAACGTGTTACCACCTCCTGGATGAGTGCTTTCACTGGCATTTGACGTTGATATAGCAGGCTCCTCAGCTGCTTCCGGCCCTTAAAAGAATGGCTGAAATGCTTGCACATTTTTTGGCAGGTGTCCAATACTCTGTACGCTGCACTGCCTTTATCACCCAAGAATTTTTGGACAACCAGGTTTATACAGTGCGCCTAACACGGCACTCTGAAATAGTCACCCTTCCTCATGGCCTTAACTATATTGGCGCCATTGTCCGTGGAAACATAACCAACCTGGCGTTTTAGTGGGGACAGCCAGTTAAGGACCTTTGTGTTAAAGACATCCAAAATGTTTTCTGCTGTGTGACGTTTCTCCAAACCAAACATGGCTAGTGTTGCATGTTTCCGAGCAGCTTTAAAAACAATGTCCGCGTCAACACCTGCGTTTAGCTTTGCTTTAGCCCCTGAAAAAGAGACCCAGTGTGCAGTGATGCACATGTAATCAGCGCCTGCGCCACTGATCCACATGTCTGTTGTCAGATGTATAGTGTGAACAGCACTCTTCTGCAAAGCTGCCCCAATCACCTTCAGAACATCTTCATGTAGTGCTGGAACCGCAACTCGGGCAAAATAGAACCGGCTAGGAACCTTCCATTTTGGGCAGAGCTCTGCCACTAATTCTAGAAAACCAACCCCTTCTACAAAAGAAAAAGGGAGAAGGTCCAGAGCTAGCATTTTAGCCAGCTTAGTGTTATACAGACGCGTCAGTGGGTGGTTGCGTTCATATTGCGCTTCTGTAAACAACATCTTTTTAATGTTGCCCTGGACCAAGGATTTACGGGATGATGATGATATCTTCGACCCAGTTACGCTCGCTGATGAACTTTTCCGCATTGATGTCTCACTCTCTCCCACACTCTTAGTGTGCCTCACATGGGGTGTGCTGCTGACAGGGGTACTGGGTGTAAGTGAAGTGTTTGAATCGTCTTCTCCCTCCTCGTCATCATCAGATGAAAAATCAACGTTTTCATTACGTGCAATTCCGGCTTGCTTGAACGCCTCTAGGTGCGGAAACCATTGGACAGGGTGCGCTCTCTTAAGATGACCTCTCTGGCCTCCGGTACCATAGTTGCTACCAAACTTACCACGACTAACTCAAAGCTTACAAATGCTACAAATGGCTACGTTTTCCATTCTTGGGCAAACACTAAAGAAGTCCCAAACTGGAGACTTGAATGTCTTTGGGGGCCGTAGGAGGCGGCGATACTGGTGGTGGTGGTCCTGCTGCTAATGCCAGATGAAGTGGAGGATGTGGATTGCCGAACTTCAGTACGTTTTGCACTTTCACCACCACGAATTGAGGTCGAGGTGGGTCCCTTCTTGCGAGGAAGAAATATGGAAGCGGTAGGTGTTTGTGTACTAGTTAACTCCAAATGTAATGATTGTTGTGTTTCCATTTCCATTGCCTCCTCGTCGACATCATCATCACGCTCAGCAGCTTCTCGGGATAGGGTCAAAATGTCTCTTTGCTGCATGCCCGCTGGGCCTGCAGTGACCTTTATGATGACTGGATCGTCGTCGTGAAGGGCTTCATCAGCAGCAGTATGCGTCACTTCTTGTTGAGCCTCATCACACTCCATAGGTATGAGTTTGTCGACGACCTTCCTTTTACGCTTAGGTACCTTTGTCAGATCATGGTGTGCCTCACTCTCAGACGGCAGTGGTGCTGGTTCCCAATTGGGATCCATTTCATCAGAAGGAGGTGGGCTTGAAGAAGATGTAGACACCAACCTTGATCTTTTCCTTGCTAGGGATGTGGAAGACAATGAATGATCATCAGGAGGAGTGGCTTCCAATGATACCTCGGCTTGATTGTCGATTTCCTGATGTGCCCCTACTTCGGGAGGAACAACTATTGTGGGCACTTGTGCCCCTCCATGCACCTCTGCTTGCGCATCTCCTTGCGCTGCCTCTCCTTCCACATGTACTTGGGCTTGTACTTGCACATGGTGTTGTTGTTGCGGCTCTGGTTGTTCAACACTTGTCAGATGAGTTACAACAACCTGTGTTGATTCAGGGACATTGCTGCTACTTTCTTGCGATGAGCCAACATCACTGGTCGATGGTGATTGGAGAAGTACACTGACTGCCTCTGAAGCACTCAAGGGCTTTGACTTAAGTTGGCGTGGTGGTGAAGGCACTGAACCCAATGGAGCGGGGGTGCTGCTCCCAGCTTGGTCTCCAGCAGATCCTGCTGCTGCAGGCGTACTTTTTTTTTTGCTCCCAAAAAACGTGGCGGTTGGCACACCAGCCTCCTTGGTAACTTGCTTCTTCTGCTCCTTACTAGCAACTTTCTTGCTAGAGGAGCTACGGACACCTTTTTTTGGGGCCATCTTCTTCAGAGCAGGTCAGACAGCAGGCCGCAGTTGCACGAATTGTAGAGTTGTCTGAGGCCAGACGTGATGTCGCGTGACGTTATGCTGCACACACACACCGCTGCAGGACTTCTTCCTGGCACTGGTGGTTCTCTTGAGTCTTGTGCACCTAAAAACAATGGAAGACAGAGGAACATCAGTTCAGTAAAGTTATACACCCCAAAAAAATCGAAAAACACTGCAAAATCAGCACAATCCCATTCCATCCATGCCCTCCATGATGTTTAAGTTCAAGACAGCCCACAGAAAGACTAGGCCCATGCTAGACTCAAATACCCCTGGTGAAAAGGCCACAAGTACAGCCCCAAAAAACGAAAATCACTGAAAAATCAGCACAATCCCATTCCACCCATGCCCTCCGTGATGTTTAAGTTCAAGACAGCCCACAGAAAGACTAGGCCCATGCTAGACTCAAATACCCCTGGTGAAAAGGCCACAAGTACAGCCCCAAAAAACGAAAATCACTGAAAAATCAGCACAATCCCAATCCATCCATGCCCTCCATGATGTTTACATTCAAGACAACCCACAGAAAGACTAGGCCCATGCAAGACTCACTACCCCTGGGCATAAAGGTTGAAAAGTAGGCAAAATGGTTGCAGGCCTAACAACAAAGCCTGCATTCAAAATGGCCACTTGCCTCCCAGCACATGGCCAGTGCCTGTAGCAGCACTCAAAATGGCCACCAGCCACATGGCCTGTCCCTCCCCATGAACACCCCCAAAAATCGAAAAACACTGCAAAATCAGCACAATCCCATTCCATCCATGCCCTCCATGATGTTTAAGTTCAAGACAGCCCACAGAAAGACTAGGCCCATGCTAGACTCAAATACCCCTGGTGAAAAGGCCACAAGTACAGCCCCAAAAAACGAAAATCACTGAAACATCAGCACAATCCCATTCCATCCATGCCCTCCATGATGTTTAAGTTCAAGACAGCCCACAGAAAGACTAGGCCCATGCTAGACTCAAATACCCCTGGTGAAAAGGCCACAAGTACAGCCCCAAAAAACGAAAATCACTGAAAAATCAGCACAATCCCAATCCATCCATGCCCTCCATGATGTTTAAATTCAAGACAACCCACAGAAAGACTAGGCCCATGCAAGACTCACTACCCCTGGGCATAAAGGTCGAAAAGTAGGCAAAATGGTTGCAGGCCTAACAACAAAGCCTGCATTCAAAATGGCCACTTGCCTCCCAGCACATGGCCAGTGCCTGTAGCAGCACTCAAAATGGCCACCAGCCACATGGTCTGTCCCTCCCCATGAACACCCCCAAAAATCGAAAAACACTGCAAAATCAGCACAATCCCATTCCATCCATGCCCTCCATGATGTTTAAGTTCAAGACAGCCCACAGAAAGACTAGGCCCATGCTAGACTCAAATACCCCTGGTGAAAAGGCCACAAGTACAGCCCCAAAAAACGAAAATCACTGAAAAATCAGCACAAACCCATTCCATCCATGCCCTCCATGATGTTTAAGTTCAAGACAGCCCACAGAAAGACTAGGCCCATGCTAGACTCAAATACCCCTGGTGAAAAGGCCACAAGTACAGCCCCAAAAAACGAAAATCACTGAAAAATCAGCACAATCCCAATCCATCCATGCCCTCCATGATGTTTAAATTCAAGACAACCCACAGAAAGACTAGGCCCATGCAATACTCACTACCCCTGGGCATAAAGGTCGAAAAGTAGGCAAAATGGTTGCAGGCCTAACAACAAAGCCTGCATTCAAAATGGCCACTTGCCTCCCAGCACATGGCCAGTGCCTGTAGCAGCACTCAAAATGGCCACCAGCCACATGGCCTGTCCCTCCCCATGAACACCCCCAAAAATCGAAAAACACTGCAAAATCAGCACAATCCCATTCCATCCATGCCCTCCATGATGTTTAAGTTCAAGACAGCCCACAGAAAGACTAGGCCCATGCTAGACTCAAATACCCCTGGTGAAAAGGCCACAAGTACAGCCCCAAAAAACGAAAATCACTGAAAAATCAGCACAATCCCAATCCATCCATGCCCTCCATAATGTTTAAGTTCAAGACAACCCACAGAAAGACTCAGTCCACCCACCACTGAGTACCCCTGGGCAAAAGGCCCCAAAACAGCCCAAAAATCGAAAATTCCAAAATTTTTGTTGCAGCAACTGTAATGCCCCAAACAAACTTACTTGTAAAATTTCTAATCCAACAGTGATCCAAAGAAAGTCAAAATCCAAATATCCAGCAGCATCCACAAAAAGTAATCCTTCCAGCTCCAGATCCAAATGAAAAGTGACCAGAAGATGGACAAAGCACTGGGAGGAGCCTGCTGGACAGGAACAGGAAGTTGAAGACTGTGGGGCACTTCCTTCCTCCCACCCCCCTCCCCCCCTCCCCAAAATGGACTCCTCGCTAAAAAAGTGCAGGCAAATGTCAACCTAAGGAGTTATTCAGATAAAAATCATCATTTCAAGAAGGTTTATGCTGCTTGCTGGTGGATTTCTTGTGCAGAATTGCAAATTTTATATTTTCGCTTGTGCGAGATTGTTGCTGCTCGCCGCATCTCAAATCTCGCAATTGCGAAGTACCGCGAGACGTGATCTCGCCGTACTCGCGTTGACAAACTCTCGCTGTGCAAGTTGGCAAGCCGCGATGACGTAATCGCGCTCGCCAAATTCCCGCGGGATCACACCGCAAGATCCAAAATGGCGCAGCACTCGCAAAATATCGAGAAAAACAACTCGGCAAACGATGATAAACGCCGCGCGCCGCAAAAATTGTATCACCAACGACGCGAGCCGCAAAAAAAATCCGCTGCGTGCGAATTTGCGGATTTTGCGGGAAATTCGCAAATCTCGCGGATTGCGAATTTCCCAAAAATCCGCAAAATCCGCGAGCGTAACGGATTTTCCGCCCATGCTTACGGGGAATCAGGACACCCTGTGTAGCCTGCCGGGCCAGTGCTGCCCCACGACCGCGAAGCCATCGATCATAACAACTGCCAGGCCGACCTCACCCTGGAGCATCCGCCTACTGCCCAGCGTCTCCCCCGAGGCCTGAAAAGAGCGGTGATGAGGCTCGGGCCGGCCACACGCTGAACCCAGGGCACTCGAGCCAGCAAGCAGTCTGGCCTAGCAAAATTCGGGCGGGAGGGTGAACGCACTGGCGAGCGTCGCTGCTACCTATCCCCCCCAGGGTAGCCCTTGAGGAACGCTGTCTCGATCCAGGTCACCGGGCCAATAGCCGCCGGGAACCAGGGACGCTCAGATGTAACAGTAAATTGTGCACATCGAGGATCTCCCAGAAGGTCATAACCTTCGGTGTATCATAACGTGCCAACTGAGGGCCCGTGCACCTGCGACCAAGGGCGGACCTCAAGGGGAGGGAACCACAGTCATGTATTTAGGGGGGCACCCCCGATATGGTAATTTCGCCACTGGGAAATCCTGATTAATCACCCAAACTACACATTCCTCATTGTTGGCCACAGTCCAGGTGGCAAAGTGGCAATTCCCCTTATTAGCAATGCCAGGGTCACTCCCACATATGCGCACCCAGGATGTGCTAACGATCAATAACAATGATGGCAGAATGAAACTTGTGTGCTTTGGAGGGGGGGGCACCGAATACACTGCTGTTGGTCTGCCCGAATGCAGCCCGCTATCGGACGCATCCGCACACTGCAGTGTAAACAACTTAGTGTACCGGACAGGCTAACTTAAACCTGTGCCCTCAGAAGTACTACAGAAAATGTCCTCGGACTCACCGCCTATCACCCGCGCTGCCTGCCGTGCAGAGCGCTCAAGTAGGCAGCAGGAGAGCGTGACACTGGATGCTGCTAGCGCCAATACGATATACCTGCAGCAGTGCTTCTTGTGCCTTTTCGCCGAACATAGATCGTAGTGCAATGGCCAGGCGATCGATGCCCTAAACACTGAGAGCTGGTGATGGGCTGACTAAAATCTAAAGAAGGCCACAGGAACAGCCGCGGGCGAGAGAGGTAGCCACGCAGCACTTCCTGCCTGCACCTGGGGCTGTCCAGCCCCCAAGGCAGCCGCAGCCACCGCAACGACCGGGCTAGCAGCCTTGCCCCCCTAAGGGGTGGGGGGTGGAGGAATGCGTAGGATAAATGCGGGCCAGCGCAACACAGAAAATGTTACACACCACGGCAAGCATGACCATGCCTAACACACACGCTCGCCAGTAAGGGCAATACAACTCGTGCCAGTCCAAGCGAATCCCGTTACTGCAACCGCGCACGGGCGATGATGCGGGCAGATTCGAATATGCACCAGAACTACGAATGCAAACGAAATGAAAATTAAGTGCGATGCAGGCAAAAGATATTTACCGAAATTAAAAACGGTAACATATATCAAATAGCGTCCAGCAACGAGGAGATGGTGGCCTGTGAGAGCGCCCGATATGATGCCGTGAGTGCCATGTAAACAAGGTGGAAAATGATGCAGTCTCGTGGTTAAAAACCCCATTTCCCTTCGCGACCCTGCCGGGGAGGTGGGGGGTTGTTGACCTCCTCGCGTGGGCGCCATAAAAACTGAACAAACAAAACAGGGCGCAACACCGGAGCCTAGCAGCAAAGGCAATGCGGGCCCAGAGCAGTGACCGAGCCTCGAACGTGCTCACACCAGGTGAGCTTACGCGGAGGTTAGTTGACCCCATGTTGGTGGCCTTGGGACGTGCTCACAACCAAGAGAGTTGTAGCGAGGTGCGCTGACCCCGAGGGTTTTGTCGCCTCGGCCATAACGGCCAATACCCCCACCCAAAGCTGCGCCTCGCTAACCTATCAGGCACTAAAGGGCTGCCCACTCCCCTTGTCCCCGGGAGCTGCTCTCCCCCCATGATGGACGCAGCCACGGCGGGGCCGGGCACAGCCGCCCTGCTTCGAGGACGGGGGGTACAGCACTCACCGCAAGCGTGAGATCCCGGGGACATGATGTCTGCCTTGTTTTCGTCTGTCAGATTCCTTCTGACAGTGATGAGTTTTCGGATACCGAGGCAGTAGCCTCATTACTCCACATTCATTTCGAGTTTTTTAGTCGCTGTTTAGGTTGTCTTATTGATGTGTGACTCTTTGTCACAGTTGAGGTTGTATCACATGGTCAGCTCAGTGATGGGCCGCGGGTAGCGGTCAATTGAGTTTGCAGAATTGTCAGCATGTTTCCTCAGAGAGTCTCGTCTTTGTCTATCTAGTTCCTTCTGATAGTGTTGAGTTTTTTGTGCCTGCCGCGGCGATTATGCCATTAGACAGCGAAAGGATTTTGGTTGCTTGCCGAGGCGATTATGCCATCTGGCAGCTAAAGGGTTTTGGTTGCTTGCCGAGGCGATTATGCCATCTGGCAGCTAAAGGGTTTTGGTTGCTTGCCGAGGCGATTATGCCTTCTGGCAGTGGTGAGTTTTGCGTCCCTGCCGGCGTTTGCCGTCCGACGTACGGCACCTAAATACCCGGTCCGCCCCCCAGGTGCCCTCCCCCAAAGGCACGTCACTGGTGCACCTGGCCAGGGGAGGGGCTGGTGAACTGCCCCAGCCTCCCCCTCTAAGAGGACTGAAGGTCGGGCTCCGACTAATGGGCACTAAGGGGGCTGCCCTGCTGATGTCCCCCTGTGGGGGACGCGGGCAGTGGCAGTCTAGGCAGTTTGCCCTGTGAATTGAGGAGGAAGTGTTAGAAGGATCATCTATAAGCCGGGGAGGGGTCCAGTTGCAAGCAGGGCACTGAAAATTAGCCCACATTTCTGTATTAGTAGCTAAACACTGTACAGGTTGGAAAACATTTAAGCTAAGCAATTCCTCGCTTTTATAGTATAAAGTATAGCTCAAACCTGGGGAGCAAGTGGCAGCATGGCTGGCACTGGCCGCCTCCGTGATGCTGACAGACTTGCCTTAAGCCCGCCTCTGGTTCTCCCACTGCGCGTCCGCTCTGCCATGCTTTAAATAAGCGGTAGGCTGTGTAGACTAAACTGCACACATTAACAGAAGAGCTAGAGAGGTAGTGAACTGAAGAGCTCCACCCTGCCCTCCGTGCAAACAGCAATGCAGCCACGTCGGAACAGGGCAAATGGTAAACAAATGTGCAACAAGTGAGTACAAATATTAAAAATACCTAAAAGCTCATTAAAAGTTGCAGGAGAAGTTACCTTCCACACTAGAGAAAATGTTTCTTTTGAAAAAAGCAGTACGGTATCAGCAGACCCTACCACCGTCTGCTGCGTGTCCGCTCTGCCATGCTTTAAATAAGCGGTAGGCTGTGTAGACTAGACTGCACACCCTACCGTAAGAACTAGACTAGAAATGAATGGAAGAGCTCCACCCTGCCCTCCGAGTAAATGGCAATGCAGCAGCGTCGGGACGGGGCAAGTTGTAAACAAATGTGTAACAAGTGAGTATGAATATTAAAAATACCTAAAAGTTTATTAAAAGTTGAAAGAGAAGTTACCTTCCACAGTATGCAAGAGAAGTTACCTTACAGTTACCTTCCAATAAAGTACTGTTGGACGCCACAGAATCTTGGTTTTCATGGAAAAGGGTTGCATCTCCTGTTATACAAATTCCCTACACTTCTTGTCTGTGACAGGAACACCCTGAAAGTACAGCAGAGTGTCGCGAGTACTGGAAGTATCCTCATCATTTAGGGAGGCGGGATGTTCACGATGTTTTACCCTTAACATATAGAGCAGGTTTTTTGTGGTAAATAGTTGTGAGTGGAGGGAAACCTGCGTCTTTTCCCTCTAAGCTCATTTTTGGAATGCCCTATGTATTTCCACCTGCACGTTTCGCACACCAGTTAAATGTAATGTGCTGAAAGTAAATGTCCAATCAGTAATTGATCAAGAAATTAGCCAGTTGATGTTAATTAATATGGAATATAATTTTCATGTGTCCTCTATTGTATAGCATATTTCTTCAACTATTGCTAAAATGGCCATCTGTGGAAGCTAGCAGAAATCGCTGTTAGCATAAGCTGAAGCCATTTTGATTGTGGCAGCCATTTTATTTAGCCATGTGCTCGCCATGTGCTTCTTCCCTCTTCACTGTTGCCTGCCCTTGTATTCTGCTTGAGTCACCAGTTACAGTTAACTCCTTCAGCACTGAGCCAGAGCAATGTATGCTCAGAAAGGCCTGTAGCTGCTAGAATGCACCTGTTACAGACTTAACTGTCAGACTATTCCAACGGATGTAAGGGTTTTTGTTACTCCTCCCACTCGGTTGACTAAGTAGTTTCCAGTTGCCCATATATGAGAAATAGCTCTTTTTGAACCTCCATGCTTACACTGCAACTATCACAGTATAAAAGACCCATGGTTTCTGTACTCCTTGGACAATCTCACACAGTGGCCTCAGGGTACCGTATTGAAGTAGTCTCCCTCATGTGAGGTTAATAAATGTATTCTCTTTATTATTACAACTTCCGTGCCAATTTCCTTTGTTGGTTTAAGGACCGGTGCATCAGTGAGCCCCTAATTTTATTCCACAACATGTCAGTAGTCATAAGGTTTTAAAATGTGCTTTTATGTTTAGAACGTGCGGCTGGAGGTCACTCGGTTACAGAACCTGTCTGTATGAAGACATGCTGTACAAACATTCAAGACAGAAAAGCACACTTTAAAATCTTAGGACTGCGTTCAGCTCCGCTGTGTTCCTCTTGTTAACACTGCAAAGAGTGAGAGAATCAAAGCTTACCTAGTAGGAGGCACTACATCAGCAATCTTTAGTTGGTGTATTTCAGGGTCTTTAGTTGGTGTATTTGAAGCATTTGGCCTCCTAAGAAATACTTAGGGCTAGGTTGCTCACTAGGAGGCGTTCTTCTAGTAATTTGTTATATTGCCTCTGTGACATCTCTTGCACTTAGGGACACATTCCATAGTAGGAGACCCCCATTCTAGTCAGAGGCTTCCTTTGGGTTGTCTAGCATATAAAACCAGATTTGCTTGTTGAGGGTCAACTAAGGATAATTTACCGGGTAGAAGGTGATCCATGGTCAATCTTTACATTGAGTTCTTCAGGGTCCCTGACGCGTTTGCTTCTCTCCTCTCCCCACAGCTGTTCCATGAAAGAAGTTGATGACCTTAGGAAGGAGACGTATGCCAAGTCTCACTAGGTGCAGGTTGTGGTATAGAGGACTCCCTGGAACATCTCGAAGCTTGGTCGTCTCGGTGAGGTGCAGACAGAGTACCACCAACCCTACCAGCGGCGCTGCCCCTGACAAATCTTCAAGCCTGTGGACCTGAGTGGCAAGACAGAGAGGGTGTCCCCCCCCCCCCCCTCAGGAGCTGCACAGAATGATGGAGTTAGAGAGGGCCTTGAGCTATCCGGGCGACGGTCTGTGCCAGGACAAGAAGAGGATCTCCCCCCAGGTCATGCAGATGCCATGCATTAAGTTTGAGAAGGTGCCCCAGCCTCGGTCCCTCTCAAGATCATTGTCGCAGGAGGGCAGATGAGGTTGAGGGGCCTCCTCAGCAGCATGCAGAAGCTGCACATGTTTTTTGGGATGGTGTCCCAGCCACGGTTCCTGCCAAAAACCATCTCCCAGTTGGCTTATCGACGCTAAAGGCACTAGAATGATTATGTGCTGAATGACTTATTCCACTGTTCCCTTACTTTGGCTAGGTTTCCTCAACATGATGATCAAAGACTTGATTACTATGTATTTCTGTAGACTCGCAGTAAACCAGAGTGCCTTCTATTGACAATTTTCTGGTCCATTCTGGAGAAAAAGCCATACATTTATATACATCAAACAGAGTCCTGAATTAAGTACAGTGCCACATGGACTAATGAACAAGCTGTTTGAACTGGGACCGTGTGGGGTTCAAGAAGCTCAACTGAGTGAGTCTGACCAATGAAGCAAACTCAATCCAGGAAAGTTTAACAACTTCTGGGTTAGTCTGGGACTGTTCAGCATAATAATGATCTATCAAACGCTCCCAGTGCTCATCAACACACTGGTTATTTTTTGTTATTGAATTATACTTTAGTAGGATCTTTCCCAAAGAGATTTAACATGTTATCATTCATGTTACAGTGAGTATCATTGAGTTGGGTAGCAGGGGAAACATACCCTACAAATACACATGATATGTTTATGTTGTGTCACAATCTAATCATGGTAAAGTCAATGAATGGACTAAGTTGACAAAGAAGGACCAAGCAAGAATTCACAAATCAAGAAAGTACAAATAATCTGAAAGAATAGTCAGCAATGCAAATGAGAAAAGTCTTTGAATGAGTTCAAAACATACATTGAGAGTGAGTGGGTGGAAGGCAGGAAAGAGCACAAAGAAGGGTAGTAGAACAAGGAAGATTAAAGAGGAGGCTGGGGAACCTCTGTGCCTGTGAAGCCTTTGCTGCCACATACCCTGACGCCTACCTGCATCTTTGTGAACAACTGAATTCTGGTGTTTGCCCTCCCGCCTCCCGCTGCCCGACTCCTCTGACATCTTGGAGCCTGGTAGCCGAGTGGAGCGCGGTTGGAGGGGGGAAAAACTACCCTACCCAGCATCCAGAGCGGCGCACGCCGCGTCATCTGCGCGCCAGGAGGCGCTAAAATAGCGCGTCACCCCGGTCGAGGGGGGGAACCTCTGTGCCTGTGAAGCCTTTGCTGCCACATACCCTGACGCCTACCTGCATCTTTGTGAACAACTGAATTCTGGTGTTTGCCCTCCCGCCTCCCGCTGCCCGACTCCTCTGACATCTTGGAGCCCGGTAGCCGAGTGGAGCGCGGTTGGAGGGGGGAAAAACTACCCTACCCAGCATCCAGAGCGGCACACGCCGCGTCATCTGCGCGCCAGGAGGCGCTGAAATAGCGCGTCACCCCCGTCTCGCGGGACGCGAGCGGGACGCCGGGCGAAGTCTGGGCCAAGGGCGGGCCCGTTTTAGCCCGTTCTAGACCGTACAAGACTGGACTGGGCCACCCCTCTTGGCCCTAGCGCCTGATTGCGGTAAGGTGATATATACCTCTTTATGCTCCATATAAGCCCGCCCACTACTCCTGACACAAAAGACCTACTTTCATCAACCTGTTTTATTGTATTAGGTTTGAGTGGCCTCTACATGTCGAGACTGAAAACCCCCGTCACCCCTGCCAACACCATGGACAACTATCTAGTCCAGGTGGTGGCAAAAATTAATAGTGAACGAAGGTCTTCTCTGGGACTCACTGACTCTCCACCTTGTGCACAAATAGAAAAACTAGGCGCAACCCAATCGGACTCTGACGATATAAATGCAATAGATTTACTTACTGATGAAAATAATGATTGTCTTGCGACAAATGTTTCCACGGCATCTATCGCCCCACAATTAGATACTAATGTCGACTTATTAATTGTGGAAGAGTTAAATATATCTTGTAACGATCTAGAGTCAGATAACGAGAGCATCTCCCCACCTACCCCCGTTCCCGCACCAAGAGCAGTAAGAGGGACCACTAAGGTTCCTCCTAAAAGAGAAGGACTGCGGTCTAGTAAGAACAAACTAGCAACCCCCCCTAAAAACAAACATAGAAGGGTCATAGAAGGAATAAGGGAGGAAGGGAATGACAGCATAGGATGGGATGATATGATATCGAACAAACTCATGGGTATGATGGAATCTAAGATATCCCGGTTAATTAAACCTCTCATATCCAAAATAGACCATCTTACTGACAAAGTGAATAAATTGGAGACCCTTCTAAAAATAACAAATGATAGTGTGGGGGAAATACCAAACCTAATAATAGACAAACTTGAGGAAAAACAAGAGACGGGAAACATACCAGGGGGGAACACGCAGGGAGGAGCAGAAGACATATCAGCCCCTATCCAGCTAACTAGTTTTAGACCTAGTGATGACCTTAACAACCCCACAGCCACGGAACCTCCGCAAATTCAAGGGAATGGTATAATCTCAGATTTCAATACAAAAACAAGCCCAGTAGAGCTAATAGTAGAAGCCTCACCCCTGACCTGATTCTAGTGCTTGCTAATGTCCCACCACTGAAATTAGGCCAGATTGAGTCTCCAGATTCTCTATTAAACAAAGCATTGCAGTGGCTGAGCAATAACATGCATATATCTCCCTGGGGTAAAGAAAAACTGTCAGAAGACCTGCTAACAGCGAGACGGGTAAAGTGGATAGGGACTAAAACCAAGAAATTCTCAGGTGATTGCGTGGTTTTAAATTTTAAGGGTCCGGATGTATTACCGGATGTCCTGCGTAATATTTTCCCTCCTCAACGCAGAACAGCGGAAATTATCCCACTTACGCTGGACTTCTTTTATAGCAGAAGAGGACTTGTGGCAAAACCAAGCATATTAAGAACCAAATGGACAGTAGTGGGAAATAGAAGGGCTAGGGGTGGCCCCATCTGTGATTGGGGGCTAAACTTGGAAAACCGTTACTCTGCTCTATCCGATTTGAACGAATGCGACTGACTCGCAAGTTGTGAATCAGCCTCTCCTAAAAGGCAGTTGTCCCAAAAGAACGGAAGGGCAGAAAACCTGAACAAGCACATAACAGGCAAGCAGATAATAGGTCTAAGGGAATTTCAAACCCCCGCTTCTGGAGAACCAAAGAAAGACATAGAGGGCCTAAACAGAGCTAGAGAGGCGAAAGAGAGTAAAACAAAATTGACGGATGGAGAAATAGTAATTGTAGAATACGAAGTATTTGTAAATAATGTTGAGAAGGGTCAGATACTGCACCAACAAGAGACATCATTACTGTCCTTGTCTCGTGGAATATAGCAGGCATAGCAAACAAGATAAATACACCGGAATGGGTTGATTTCATTGATCAATACGACATTATTATGCTGCAAGAAACCTGGTCACTGATCCCAACCTTTCGACAGGGGTATTTGAATTTTTATATGCCAGCAACTAGAAACCGTTTGGGACGACCTTCTGGAGGCTTGTTAATTTGGATACGCCAGACACTGAATTGTTCTATAAAACAAAGATCTATACCATCTAATGACATTATAGCACTTAACATCAGTTGGGAAAATGGCCAACAACTTGTCCTGTTTAATGTTTATGCCAGGGGAGTGGGTGGTGGCAAATCCTCAGAGGTTGTAGCAACCCTAGAGTAGAACATTGAAATGTTAATACCAACATCTCACGTAATAGTGGGAGGGGATTTTAATGCCACCTTCGAACCCCTGGGTGAAGAGGATAGGATCTTGGCCGAGGAGGAGGATGCCAAGTGGGGAATACCCCAACTGGAGGTGCCTGCTATTAAGAAATGGAGCACCGTGGCAATCCAGCTAAAGAGTCTCTGTCTAGCAAGAGGGTTGAGAGCGGTAAATGGGCGCTCACCCTCTGACATAATAGGGAAAAACACATTTGATAATGGCCGAGCAGCTAGCCGAATTGACTACTTATTATTGGATGTAAGGGCTTGGAGTAAAATGGTAGATATGGTTGTGAAAGAGAGACTAGAAAGTGATCACAACCCTCTATTATGCCTGACCCTCTATTCCTATCAAGAAGCTATGGAGCATCCCAATAAAAATGAAATGGTGACGCAAGATGTTGCATGCTCAAATAATCAACGCCATTTGAAGTGGAGAATGCTATTAGAAGACGTATCTAAATTAGAGGTCCTCAAAAAACTAGTAGTTGATGAAGTAAATAACATTAAGTCCCATTGTGGGAAGCCTAACTTCAAAGACTACATGATGGAGGCCCATGAAAACCTTTTCTGTAAAATTCAAAGCTTCTTCATCAAAACAGTAGTTCCCAATAAAACAAAAAAAGATCATCATAGACAAGGATGGTATGACAAGAGCTGCAGGTTAGCACGACTCAACTTAAGTACGGAATTGAGAACAGGCAATGCCATAGCAGTTAGGAGGGCCAGAAACCATTATAGACAGACCCAAAAACAGGCCAGGAAACGCTGGGACGAGGAATGCTGGTATGAACTGAAAGAGGCCTGTGCTGCTAAGCGATTCTGGGCCTCAGTAAAATGGGAGAAGGGAGGGATAGCTGCCCAGCCTCAGAATTATGTCGCTAAAAATAAATGGATAGAGTTTTTCCAACCACAGTATGCCCGAAATCCAGCCTACATTTCTGACCAACCCCCCCCCCCACCTGTCTTTTTCAAAAATCAAATATTTAATGAAAAGGATGTTAGTGAAGCATTGGATTGTGTAGCGGGGGGAAAAGCGCCGGGCATGGATGGAATCCCGGCTGATATATTTTTATCGGACCGGAATTCCTGGTGTACTTACTTTAAAATGTTGGCTAACGCTGTGGCGATGGGAGGGGAAGTACCTGCTTCATGGAAGGGAGCTGAAATTATCCCCATATTTAAAAAAGGCGACAAAACTCTAGCTAAAAACTACAGACCCATCAGTCTTATTGACACAGCTCAAAAACTGATGGGGCGCCTAGTCCAGAATAAACTGCAACAATGGATTGACGAAAAGAACATACTGTCACCCTATCAGGCAGGGTTTCGCCCCCTAACTAGTAGTGTAGACCAAGTTCTTTACTTCATAACTATTTATTGGAGAAATGTCACACTAAAGAAGGGGACATTGTATGCCGTTTTTGTGGACTTAAAAGCAGCTTTCGACCTGGTCCCCAGAGAAAAACTGTGGCAGACCCTGGCTGATGCAGGCTTAAGCCAGGAACTCCTTACTCTCCTAGTTCATCTCCACGAAAACAATTTTGCTAAAATTAGGTGGGGCAAGCAAGGAGAAGTAACAGATCCCTTTCCAGTAGAACGTGGGGTGAGACAAGGGTGTGTCCTAGCGCCAACACTATTCTCAATCTATATAAATGGCATTGTTGAACACCTACAGAAATCCCCAAGTGACGCCCCAATCATAGCAGGCTCCCACGTCCCCGTCCTGATGTTTGCGGACGACACGCTTCTACTTTCACGCACTCCGAGCGGTCTCCAAAAAGTGGTTGATGCCTTTGGTGAATTTTGTGATGGCAAGGGCCTTGAATTGAATACCACCAAAACCAAATTCATGTGTCTAAACCACCAGTCCACTTTCAAGGGCGTAATAAAATATAAAGGTACTCCCTTAGAAAAAGTGGACGCTTTTTCCTATTTAGGCATCATCCTACAGGAAAACATGAAGTGGAAATCGCATATTAATACGACAGTATTGAAGTTTAGTCAGCTTGCAGGCGCAGTTGCTTTAAAACATCGAGCCTCGCTAACTAAGCCGGTAAATTGTGCACTTGAAATTTATAATATGAAAGTATTGGGTGCCTGCCTATATGGATCCGAATTATGGGGATTTTCAAACTTGGGAGAGCTGGGACGTGCAGAAAACAGATTTTTGCGAGGGCTTGCAATGGTCCCCCAAAGCACACCCATAACTCCTCTAAAATTGGACCTTGGCAGGAAAAATATTGAGGACATAGCTAGGCTACGCCCTCTTTTATATTGGAGACGTCTGATGGTAACCCCAGAATTAAGCCATTATGCTGCAGCCCTGGCAGATGTTGTTAAGTTCGATCGCTTTCATTGTATTCCATGGCTAAAAGAACTACGGGGACTTCTGGTAAAGTTAAAATTGGAACATTTATGGGGTACTGATGATGTGGCTAGTTTTCCTTCGAAAGCAAAGCTGAAAGAACTATATTGGGAGATGGTGTATCTAACAATGTTTTGCAAAGGATCCCAATCAAAACTGTCAACTCGTTTTTTGGATATAAAAATGTATCCGTCATGCGAACTATTTTGGGACGTAATTGAACGACCGCATGACAGGAAACTATACTTCCAATTCCGTATAGGAACATTACCAGTGAATGCTTTTAAGAAACACTGGTCTCCATTGTGGGATGAACACTGTTATTACTGCAAGGATCAAGTAGAGCACATTTCCCATTTGTTGTTCTGTTGCCCACTATATATTAGTCCTAGGCGCAAATGGCTAAAATCAGTGTACCTAAACATGGGCACCCGTAGCCAATCGGTAGCCCTCAGGATACTAGAATCCGATTGTTCTACAACGTTTGTAGTTGCTGTAGCAAAATTTCTTGCATGGGCATGGGCAATCCGTACTCGCTCGTTAATGTCAAACATTACAAAATGAATTATGTCTACTACTAGCTAACCATCACGTTATATGAATTGTCATTTTAAAAATAATAATTTTTATGAAGTGTGAATTTTTTTTCTCCATTTAAACATGTATAGTATTCGACTGTCAATGTTTAATGTGTGTTTTAGAAAGTATTTTTATTTGTAGTATTTATTGTAATAGGGTTAGGAGGATGCTTTTATGACAAAAGTCGAATAAAGCTTTGAAATTTGAATTTGAGTCTGACCAATGAAGCAAACTCAATCCAGGAAAGTTTAACAACTTCTGGGTTAGTCTGGGACTGTTCAGCATAATAATGATCTATCAAACGCTCCCAGTGCTCATCAACACACTGGTTATTTTTTGTTATTGAATTATACTTTAGTAGGATCTTTCCCAAAGAGATTTAACATGTTATCATTCATGTTACAGTGAGTATCATTGAGTTGGGTAGCAGGGGAAACATACCCTACAAATACACATGATATGTTTATGTTGTGTCACAATCTAATCATGGTAAAGTCAATGAATGGACTAAGTTGACAAAGAAGGACCAAGCAAGAATTCACAAATCAAGAAAGTACAAATAATCTGAAAGAATAGTCAGCAATGCAAATGAGAAAAGTCTTTGAATGAGTTCAAAACATACATTGAGAGTGAGTGGGTGGAAGGCAGGAAAGAGCACAAAGAAGGGTAGTAGAACAAGGAAGATTAAAGAGGAGGCTGGTGGAGGTGATACATATAGAGTGAAGATGTGCAGTAGTACAGGAAGGCAACCAATTAGAAGAGTGAAAGAATAGTGACACCTAGAGGTGTATAGAAGCATTACATCTAGAGGGAAGAATTGAGTTAGTGAGGGAAGACCAACCAATCAGATGAAAGGAAGAGCACTAACATCTAAAGTTCTTTGGGAGAGCCGACCAATCAGAGCAGAAGATGAGTATCCACACTTGAAGGTGTGCAGAAGCAGCAAACCTAGACAGATGAAGTTCAGTAGTGTAGGAGGGCCGAATAATTCTAAGAGAGGAAGAGTAGACATACTTGGAAAAGAAGAGGATGAGCAGGAGATTCTGCAGTGCATGCTTTGGAAGATGGTGATAGATTTATTGAGTACTGTAGAGCTGGAAATAAGTGTGTGAAGTGGAAGAAGGTGGAATGTAAAAAGGCAGGGTGGAGGATGGTGCTTTACAAAGATCAGGTAGCACAAGGGTGCAGTAAAAACGTGAACAATGGGTAGATGGGAACATTGGGTAGGATGTTGTGGTGGTGCTGATGCATAATCCAGGAAAATTAAACTAAAATGATACTGTGCAGCTGAAGGCTTTCTACTCTAAATAAAAGAACTGCGCAGGGGTAGGTAGCTGTATTACAAAATATATGCCATAGCAATCAGCCTAAAACCGTGTGGTCCAAGACCTATCAGACTCCAGCAACACTACTCCCCTGCCCCCACATTCAAGTCCAATGTGAATTGCTGGCTAACTATTTGTGGAGAAAGTACCCAACATTTGTTGTACTTTGGATACAGCTAGAACTGATGAAAGCCTGTTTGGTAATACCAGTTTAACCTCAAACTCTTATCTTTTCCCCTCCAAGGAAACCAGTCCCGTGAGTATGACTTTGTCTTCAGCTCAATTACAATCCTTGCTCCCCGTGCACTCTTCCCAGTTCCTGAATGTACTGCAGGCCATCAAATCAGCCTCCCCATTGGACCCTCTTCCTCCATTTAAGTTCAGCTCTCTGAGTCTGCACCTTGTGTCTCTGATAGTTGATCTTCTTAACTCCTCCTTGTGTGAGGGAAAACTTCCCAAAGCCTGGAAGCACTCCATGGTGCCCCCCCCTGTTGCTGCCCACTTTTTCGAAAATCTTGGAGAAGCACATTATCTCCTGAATTACTGCATATGAGGAAGCCCAAAATGCCCCATTCTGGTTTCAGAGCTCAGCACAGTACCAAATCTGCACTTCTAGGAGGCATATTCTCCAGGAGCTATCGCAGATTTAACTGCACTTTATCGCAGCCAAAGTCACAATAAAGTTATTGCCCCATTCACAACCTGGTGCTAACAGCCCATAGCACCAGTTTACCTGCGATAGCAGCTGCAAAAAACATCGCCAAAGATGACCTCCGCAACTATTGCTAATGAGATGCAGAGTAGGCGTTCCCGTGCAAAAAGCCTTGATGACACTACTCGGCAGCATTCTCAATGACCAGCCAGATCGGCGATACGACCACAAAACATGCGATAAGGCGCGTTAGCAGCAAGAAAGTAACACCTGCTCTGACCTGGTGTAAAATCGGACGGCAGCCGGCTCCAGAAAAGGGAGCCCAGCCCACAGCCACACCTGAAGAACATCAGATGCCATGGAGCCACTGATCATGCAGCTCGGAGCCCCAACAAGCCCACAACACCCACCACCCCCAGGCCCGCTACCACCCCCCGGGCTCCCCCCCCCCGCACCACCCCCCCCCCAGACCACCACAGAGGCAGCGCGGACCTTCAGAAAACGCACCAGCCTCACAGATTTAACACTAGAGAATGTCATTGCCCACTACAGGCTCAAAAGGACAACCATCCTCCGCATCCTGAACATCATTGCCCACAGGCTGACGGTACCAACACAGTGGACAACCAACATCCCTCTGCAGACAAAGCTTCTTGCTGTGCTGCACCTGTTGGCCTCTGGTACCTTCCAACTAGCAACTGTCAGAGTTGGAGAAGTCTCACAGCCAGCCCTATCAAAGTTCCCCAAACCTGTCCTGGATGCCATCATCAGCTTGGTACCCCAGTACCTATACTTCCCCTACACTGCGCATGAACAGCTGGAGACCAAGCAAGGCTTCTACATCATAGCTTGCTTCCCGTACGTGTTGGGGGCAATTGGCTGCACACATGTCCTACTTGTGCTCCCTGCCGACAATGCACACAATTACTGCAACAGAAACCACACGCATTCCATCAATGTGCAGGCAAAAGTGGACCACCGGGGACTCTTCACCAATGTCGTCACCAACTACCCAGGCAGTATGCATGATTCCTTCATCTTCCAACAGTCCATCATCAACCGGCGGTACCAGGATGGCACCTACGGAAATGCTCTGCTTGTTGGTAAGTACAAAATGAACACACCACACACCTCAACTTCACAATCATGCAACTCACAATACTGGGAATGCACACGTTACATACCACACATACAACATGCCAAACAATATGCCCACCTACCAGACACGACACGACAGCACAACTTACTGTGGCAACTTGGGCTAGCCATGTACACAAGCCATCAACGCCATGGCACCTCAGCCACACAGTAGCAGATTGTGCGGAGAGGTGAGAACCAGGCATGTGCGAAGGTGGCTAGTGACCCATATATATGCAGACCACATACATGTCCATGTCGATACACACCGCCGGTGAATGGAGTGTAGTGGACATTGGACGCAACCATGTCACCCAAGCCAATGGGGAAGATTGCGGAAATGTATTTTGTTACATCCCCCCATAATCGTGAGCGGAGTGGGCCAGCCCGACGTACACCAGGCCAGCGTAGGGGTGTGATTAAAAAGCACGTACCTCTGGGAATGGTTCTCTTCCGGAATGCCCGACGTCTCTGCCAGGGCGGCGCCTCTCGCCCCACCACGAGGCCGTCGCCGTGGGCGGTGAGCTCGAAGAGGGCCCACCACGTGCCGGTGCAAGCTCCAGGCCCGAAGCCCAAGTCCTGGGCAGCCTCCTTGGACCATCACGGCCTCCGCAACACATGCCCGCTGAACTCCATTCACGTTGACGTACTGCACCGGCATACACAGCGGACATGTAGGACACACCTTTGGAATAGAGTCTTGATTACACCATGGCAGAGAACATTATTTAGGGCTGAGGTTATGTCACTATACTCCCAAGGCTGTGCATAGGACTAGCACCAAACGTGTCTGTGGGCACTCGCTTACTGGGACTTCGGCCTACGCTGCAGTCCTGCATGCCTCACACACATCCAATCTAGTCCGTCACAGGCAGGGCACGGCATTGTTGCTTGCTAAACACCCGTTCAGCTCTGGTGCCACTACCTATGTCACCCACAAATCTAATACAAATGCCATTCCAACATCGTGTGTTAGAGATCCAGGAGGAGATGGTTGGACAGCGGTAAACCTACGCTGACCGCAGCCTCCGTCTGACACTGCGGCCAACTAGGTTTCACTTTTGGAACTTAATCTTGATTTCTTCATGGCAGTGTACATGTCACAGTATGAAAGGAGAGGAGTAAGAGGAAGACGTTCTTCAGTCCGGAGGAGAAAAGGCTCACCTTACGGAGGTGATGGGACACTACCAACAACTGCACTGGTGCCACTGACTCTGTGCAGCGCATGCCTAGCACATATGGCTGGGAGCCCCTGATGACCGTTGGCTCCGGCACACACTGCGGTGGAGTAGGTCACACATTTTTAACTAAGTCTTGTCTTCTACATGGCAGAGTCCATGTCATTGTACAGGCCTCATCGACGACTACATCCCCTTCCAGCTCTGTACCCCCTGAGTGTGTGTCCTGAAATTCATGGTCGATCTGTTTGTACGTCGGTGGCATCTGGGCCTATGGGCTGGAGGTTGTCTTCCTCTATATGTAGCCGATAATGACAAGGTGGAAAAGTGGAGTCTGTAGCAGTCAACTCCATAATTTGCCTGTTCCTGCTTGCTTCTGCCCTCTGCATCATGCCCTGGAGGGACACCTTACACTGTCCCCCACAACCCTCAGCGGCATTCCCCCTGGACATTGACGAGTGCACGCTCAGCTCGCGTTGCACTACCTCAGTGCACCACAAGTCACCGTCCCGTGGCAGTGTGCCTGTTGTGGCCGCTGTGCATCCGGGGCCACAAACTCTGTGCCGCTCAAATCAGGGACCTTTGTTGTTCGTACCTTATACTGCTAATTGTCTGATCACTGTTGTGGTTGTTGCCAGCACCAACCAACCCCTGATGGGTGGCTTACACTACACCCATCCAGCACTGGCATCACTGGACATGTGACCCTGGCAATAAAAGGGGTCAGGAGCTCGTGCCCTTAGCCAGTTCCACAAACTTGCTTACTGTGTCCGTGTGGTCATTATGTATGCATGTGGGACCAGGGCCATTCCACATTAGGTTGTTTTGTGTCCAGCGTGAGCAACCATGTCACCGCAGGCGGTGGTGTAGACCTTGGGCATGTCACCATGTCGTATCTTCATGTGAATGTAAGTGGGGTGGACAGGCTTACAACAGTACTGCGTAGGGGTGGGTCTCCTCCACACATGGATCTGGGTGTGGTTCAGTGAGGGCCTTGCCAAGGATGTGGCTGATGCGTGTGTCTCTGTTGTAGTGTCTGCACCACCCGTCACGCAATTGACAATGTTGCTATGTGGCATGCCCCCGGTCTGCGTGCTTGGCCAAAGCGATACATGGGGGAGGGCATGCCCGCTCTGGGTCAGGGATGACACATGCCAACTGCTGTGTGTGTTGCTATTAGAGCTGCATGATACAAAGATGTACCCTCAACTGCATGTCGAGTTCAGCCAGGCAGGTGCTCTACATCTGTGTCAGCTCTGTCCTTGCAATGGGCATACACACATGTGGGCGTCCCCATTCTGTGCAGCATCATCACTGTGTCGTAGTCAGGCTTGTAGACATGCGCAGACAGGCATGTCAATGGTGTGCCGTAGCGGTGTATGTGA
Source organism: Lissotriton vulgaris (assembly GCF_964263255.1). Classification (NCBI taxonomy): domain Eukaryota; kingdom Metazoa; phylum Chordata; class Amphibia; order Caudata; family Salamandridae; genus Lissotriton; species Lissotriton vulgaris. The sequence continues at coordinate 1,863,993,978 of NC_141693.1, read as the reverse complement.
TGTAATCGCGCTGCACTGTTTATTGTGTTACGTATTCGAACGGCCAGTTCTGTGTGTCACAGTTGTTATGGTATCCTACTCCTCGGCATTTCACATGTGTCCCGATTCATTTCATTTTGGCTGTCATATGTGGCCTACAAGTGACAACAGGGATTCTTTTGTGCTCTGATATGTGCCGCCATGATGCAGGGATGCACCCTGTGACTCAGGTCCCATGACATGGGCAACATGTACGTAAGGGGGAGTCACTGCCCCTACATTGGTCCGTGCTTTCATTCTTGTTTGATCATGGACAGGGCACATCGGTGTGCAGGGGGTGTTTGTCCCTCTGCAATGTGAGGGGGAGCTGCGGTTTCACTGTGTGTACCATGTTTGTTTCCGCATTGGCGCAGGTTACATGCAAAATGCATGTCAATGTGCATTGTGACTGTCTTTGGGGAAATGCCTATCGGATTTGGACAATGGTCATTTGTTCTGCATCACAGCTGTGGGGTTTTGCTCACATGTTGTCATCTCACCATTTATTTGCTCTACTTTTATGGGGCATTTTCCCATAGCCAGACGCGTGGGATTTGCAGGCCAGTTGCTGGTTTTCGATGCTTTTCGTACCTCGATTGGGCTCATCGCAAGATTTGTTGCGTTAGAATTTCGCATTTTTGTGGCGTGGTGTTGATTTTAACGCGTCAGTTGATGCGTTATCTGGTGACTATCGCATGGTACCGCAGTGTTGAGAATGCTTCATTAACACACCGTAATTTCCCCCGATATACTGCGATGTCGGAAGTTGCATTAAGTTACTTTTGCAATGGTTATCACACGTTCTTGAGAATATGCCCCAGTTAGTCATAGAAAATCTACGACGACTCCTGGATAAGGGTGGCACTGCCACACTCATTCTGCTGGATCTCAGCCCGGTGTTTGCCACTGTATTTCATGATACTCTTAACTATCAGACTGGCCCAAGTAGGCTTCCAAGGTTTTTTCATTGACTAGTTTAAATCCATTCTGGCTGATCTAACTTTCCTGGTGGCGAGATGTGGCCTGACCCGGTTCTCTTATGCTGGCGACACAAAGAGTAATTTCTGTTTGTCATCTGAACAGGAAGCCAGCATGGAAGATCGCAATTCCTACCATGGTCGCGTTTCCTCTTGGATGAATTCCAACTCCCTGATATTACATGGCAGCAAGAGGGATGTTATGGTGCTAGGCAGGGATCCCCAGCTCTGGGGTCCTCTTCACTGGCTGGCTACACTGGGAGCACTCTCTGACCCCATCCCCAAAGTGAAGACTTTGGGCTTCTGGCTTGATTCCACCTTGTCAATGAAGTTTCAGGCTATTAAGGTTGCCTTCTCATGCTTTGCCACCTTGAAATTGCTAAAAGAAATCCTATGGATACCTCCTTTCTATGCACAAAGAACCGTCATCCAGGCCATGATATTATCAAGGCTGGACTATGATAATATTCTATACCTGGGGGCTGCTAAGTCCGTGATCAGATGTCTGCAAGTGGTCCAAAACTCTGCCACTAGGCTCTTATTTCAGCTTCCCAAACACTCCTGTCTCTGATCTTCTCCGCAATCTCCACTGACTCATAGTCGACAAGCGTGTTTACTTCAAGGCTCTTTGCTTCATGTACAAAATCAACTCTAACACGGGACAGCGGTTCCTGCCAAAAACTATCTGTCTTGTACCGTCCTCCATGCTCCCTGTGGTCCAGCAACCGTTCTCTCTTCACAGTGCCCAGAGTCAGATGCTCCCTCATGGGTGGCAGCTCATTCTCTTTTTTGGACACTAAGTTGTGGAATGCTCTACATGAATCACTTAGAGGCTGCACCTCCTTATCCACCTTCTGCAAGGAGCTAACAACTTGGTTATTCCTGCTCCCCTTTGAGGCTATGGTGCATGCTTTTAAGTGCTGGGAAACCCTATGATACTTATACGCTGCACAATAACTCTATAATGATAATAATAACAAAAGGCCAGATGAAGGGTTTGGCAGATGGACTACTATCTGCCAGATTTTGAGATGACTGCTTGCCCAAAAGTCCTCTCGGTGCACTGAAAAGAATCTCTGTTACGACGGTTCCTTTTAATGTACTAAAAGTGAGCTAGACAGATGGTTTTCATGGCCATTCACCAAACTTTTCCAAAGATTTAGTTAATGGAAAACTAAGGGTATTTTGTGGGAGTTTGTTTCTGGAAAACAAAAAAAGAACTAAAGACCCCTCCACCCTGGCAGTCATTATTTCTTTACGAAAAATCTGTCAGTAAATGACATTAAAAAAGGCATTATACCATTGACCCTAAACAGTGCAGGTGGTGTAATGCCCTTCCTCTGACAGCCCCTCCTCCAGCTGGCCACCAGAGAAAGCTTTTCGATGACAGAGGCAACAGAGGTTTCTTCGACAGAACCCTTAAAGTCCATCCATCTCGTAATGATTTGGACAGTTATATAGTGCACACCACAAATTGTTTTGTCCCCGGGTCCTCATATCTCCGAAGTGAGTGGCACTGAGTCCACTGAGCTCATCCACAGGTGCAGTTGATGCGGTCTAAGGAGGAACCAAGGCACCTGGAGATAGGAGAGTTATGGTCAACTTCTCCAAATGTTGTTACTTTGTGGCCCTGGACCAATCATGTCAGCTGTGCCTCCGTACCGTAATTAGCCAAATTTGTAATATTCATCCTGATGATGAAATCTCGCTTTCTCACTTCCTACTCATTGTTATTTTTAAGTAACTCACGTTTCATTCTCAATACCAGATGTGCTTAGTAAGATAATGAACCACTCTCATTTTTCCCATTTTTATGATGTTTCTCTTACTTTAAGCAGAACAACCTGTGTAATGACATACTACAAGGATAATATTTCAAATTAACAGGAAATAGTTTGTTTACATTATTAAGGTGGACATTTCAAAATCTATCCTGAGCTAATACTAATGTTTTACCTGAAGCAGTTTTTGATGAACACTAGCTCTATCGATCTGGAATATCTTAATTGTGCCACATATGTGGCATTCCACTAATGTAGGCTATTCCCATTTTTCCATGTGTGTTATTTCACGAAGGTTAAATATCAGAATTATTCTGTTAATGGTTTGACATCCGCCGTCTTAAAGAGTCCCAAAACGTGGACCACTGCATGGGAGTGTGAGGTTAGGGTCTCTAAGACTGAAATACTGCTGCTGTGACCTTATTTCATGCAGAACTGGACACTCATTCATGAAGTGTGTTCATTGCCCCTCAGCCTCCGAGCTCTTACACTTATGTATCAGTGATGTGTACACATATTTTGTTTGTATCAGCCCAACTGTTATGTATTGTGCAGCACCGCTAGGGCAGGTATCTTGCTTTGAATATGTTGTGTACAAAGAAAACAAGAACTGGCAAAGTCAATAGGTTTTGCCTATGCGATAACTGGCAGATTACTTAATATTTTAAAGTCATGTGTTACAGAAGCAGAGCTGCTGTGCAGCATAGCAGTACATTTTATTTTATTTTTATTCATTTTTTTAAAGCTTACAGTCATGCTACTATACAACAGGGCAAAATAAATTGATAAAGCCAAGGAATTTCGAATAGGCAAGACCCATTGGCTTTGCCAAAGCTTGTTATCAGTTGAGGATATAGCGTTATCTTATGAAGTGGACTTAAAAACTGTGGGGGAATATTCTCAAGAACGTGTGATAATCATTGCCAAAATCACTTATTGCAACGTTTCATATTGCAGTCTATCGCGACAAATAACACTGTGTTAACGTCGTATTCCCAACCCGGCGGCACCATGTGATAGTAGCAGGATAACACATCAAATGACCACGTACAAATCAACGTGATGCCGCAAAAATGTGAAATACGAATGCGAAAAAAGTTGGGATGCCCAAAATCGCAATACAAAAATCAACGACAGGCCTGCAATTCCCACGCGTCGTGTGGGAAAATGCACTATAAAAGCAACAAAAAAAACACACTAAAACCAAATCAAACTGCATAAACGTAAACGTACAGGAATTTATATAGCGCAAATCACCGAGCAATTTCTAAGCGCTTGCTTAGGGAACCCGTCCTGGTATTCCCCTGTGAGATAACCCCAGCAGGGTATCCGCAAGGTGAAAGCCAGGCATCCCGCCGCTAGGGGCCGTTGTGGAGATTAAGCAAGCTATTGCCCAGAGTCGCAGAGTGTGAACCCGTGAATCGAGTAGGCACCGGAGCGAGAATTGTCGAGTCCATGGACGTTTTAGGACTCAAGACCCTGCCGAGCCGGAAATTGAACCCTGGTCCCGGGCGGACCTCTGCTTTCAGGTCTGTCTCCTCTAACCAGTGAGCCACACTTCTCCACAAGTACTGCATAGCACCATGGATGCACCCGGACCAAGTGCAGAGGACAACCCGAACCCCACAAGCCTCATGGGGGACCAGCGAGGAATCCCATGTTTGGGGAAGGGCAAGGAGAAGAGAAAGAGGGAGACGTGGTTCAGTCCGCAGGAAGATCGGATCGTCACAGAGTTGACAGAACACTACCAACAACTGTTCGTCACCTCCACTGCATCATTGGAAACATAAACGGAAATATGGCAGTCCATCGTTAACAACGTGAATGCAGTCGGAGTGTTGAGAAGGCCAATGGAAGAGGTCAAGAGGCGCTGGCATGATGGGCAAAGCCAAACCAAACAGAAACTCACTGCCAACAGGAAGTCAGCAAAGGCAATTGGAGGTGGGAGACCTGTGCCACAGGAGGAGCTGGATGAGCTGGAGGAAATGGTGGCCACAGTCATCAGTGTGGATTCAGTGCAAAGAGTCGGGAGCCCAGACACAGCTCGGCATGACCTGACAAAACAGCAACTGGGTGAGTAACGACCAGTGACTGGGGGGACTGAGGGAGATGGCACAATGGCACACATGCACAAATCAAGTGTAGCACACTGCACCGCGAGCCCCGCTTCACATCAGTATGCGGTCGGGTGAGGAAGCATCAGGTAGTACCGAGCGGGTCTGCCGATAGGAAGTAAGTTTTAATACGACGCTAGATTGCAAGGATACCGGCAATTTTACTTGGGTAAACAGAGAAGGAGTCCTCTAACTCTAATCTTGAAACTCCTTTTTCAGCAATGTTTCCACGAGGCGGTCCTGCCCTTGCCTAAGACCATGGGGTGTAATCTAACACTCTTTTATGTAAATATAACCATCTGCCATGTTATTATTTCGTGTGTATGTGTTGTGTGTCTTGTCAATAGTCACATTAAGTTTATATGTTTTGTGTGTGAAACCACTAAACCACTTGATTCACAGTGATTTATCTTTCAACACCGGTTTGACAACCAGCACGCATCAGTATGATGCCAAGGGCACACTCACGCCCTAGATGGAGTGAGATGCATGTGAGTTGTTCCCCTTCTCGGAAGGGGATGTCCATCATTTAACAAATGTTATTCTCTTTTACAGAATTCCAAGTAGAATACAAAACATATGTACAACAACACGCATGTTTTATTAACAACAGCGTTTAATGTTAATAAGTAGTTTTTAGCAACACTTTTTTCATTTGAAAACAGGAGTGGCAATACAGGGCTGGACCCTGTATGGTCCTGAAGAAAAGCTTGGGGGAGCTTGAAACATGTCGACCATGACACTGATCTAGCTCAGTAAAAGTTAGAATACAGTGTTACCCCTTTTTAATTTTTTATACCACACTAGGAGCAAAATAAATTGTTGAGGCCCACTAGCACGGTATTTTTAATTCCACACCCACTCCACCATCACCACACTTGCACCACACATAGTCATCTCACAAAACCAGTGCTCCAGCGTAGTCGCCTTGTCGCAGCACGCCCCTTTTCGTAGAGAACTGGGATGGCCCCAATGATGAAGCATGTCACCGTGGGGCAACCCCGGTGAGTGAGGGCACTCTAGAAAGAAATTTTTCTTTCCTACATAATTTTGGTACACACTGACTTAGTAAGCAGTAACCATACAACACCTACCAGGTCTCTGGACCCTTCACATAGGGTTCCTGTATTGCATATACTGACTGGAGGCCGACCTGGTCTGGTTTAACCTCCTTCTCCCCCTTTTTTGTTTATGCACACTGCACAGCCACAATGATGATAGAACATGTCCCTGATACCCTTGGCACACTGCAGCACACATAGAAACACCAAGTAGGCCCCCGTCTACACTGTGCACAAAGAGGCCCCCTGTCCCTATCACCAATCACACAACCTACACATGCACATGTGCTGAATCCAGCAGAGCAGCGGCTCTGTGAGCCACACTGACAATGCAAGTGACACTGCATTGCCGATAGCATGGCTGCAGCCAACATAAATGACATGATTCACAACACAACACTGAGGTGGTCCAGTGTGGATACATCCTCAAAGTAGCAGGTCACACTCTGACAAATCCACATGCACGTACAACCCCTGACGTCAACAATACATCTGCAGACAAACAATGCACAAGAGTACAAAAACTATCCAAGAGCACAAATGACCCAAGTCGTCCACACCTCAGCACCCGAAAAGCAGACAAGTCAAAGGCACACCGCCTCAAAGGGATAAAGGGCCGCTAAATCAGAGCTGCAGGTGCGACTCTCCCACAATGCAGCACACACACATAGCAATCGCAGCACATCAACATTGACGACAATGTGGTACAAAGTGCAACACTTACACCATAGGAAAGAGGACACAACTGGTGCCGCCTGTGCGTAGAAACTGGCCAATCACATCTGGCATTGGATGAAACTGTGAGATGATAATGTAAGAGTACAACCACATATCTGTCATGTAGTCGAAATGTCCACTGTCTCCCATCAAATAGCCAGCTGCTCCAAAACAGTTGCAATGTACATTGCCATGCTGTCTGTCTGGAAACATGTACAATGTGTCAACATACATGGAACACACTGTCAACCTGCATCTCCCCTTTACATTGCAGAGGGACAATCAATACCTCCTGCAGAGCAGACCAGACATTGAAGGTAGACATTTCGTCCGCCTTGCTGCGCTAGCGCTGAAACTAAAACCTTAAAACTGAATCTGGAATTGCGATTGGCTGTTTTAATGCACTAAATGTAACTGCTTTTAACTTAATTCTGGAATTTTCGCATACCTCGCTGCCCTGCTCGCTGACTCTCCGGTCCACCACAACTGTTGTGCTGGTTGAGTGGAGGGAGATTGTTGAGCCCGGCACTTCCTGGTTGGGCTATTGTGGGTGGCCACTTTTGGCAGGTTGACGCTCCAGCTCTCCAGGCATCCTAAACTACTTCTAGGAGAATAATACTAATGCGCAGTGGACACGCGCAGCGGGTGCGCCGATGGCGCACCAAAGGCCTGCCAAAGGCAAGCCTGTCTGCGCCCGTCCACGCCCTGCTGGGTCCAGGGGTCAGAAACCCTGGCCCTTGCTCTGGAAATCTGTTCACCTACAGCTCATCTCGCCTACATGAATTGAGACCAGAAGGTAGTTTGGAATGTCACCACATTTTTTATCCTGCATAGCTCCCTTTTTATTGTTGTTACTGCCACCATCATCTGAAGCCATTAGCCCCCAAAGATTTGGAACCTTCGCTCACTGGATTACGAAACATGTCTCTCTTGAACTGTAGGTCATTGCCAAAACATCGCACCAAAATTGCACTATTGATAGAAGAACATAAACTAGATGTTCTGTTTTTAACGGAAACATGGTTACAGACTGGGAATGAGCCAGATATTTATCAGGCTCTCCCTCCAGGTTATGAAATAAGTAGAAGTGACCGCATCTCGGGCAGAGGTGGAGGCCTAGCAATCCTCAATAAGGATGTATACAGGTGCCGATCCTCACCATCTATGCTTGAGGGCTGTGAAAGCATGGCCTTCTCGATAGAGTTTACACCCACCAGCACTTTCACCGGTCTGCTGATCTACCGTCCCCCAGGAGCCCTAAAACAATTTGTTCCTAAGCTTATTGATCCGGTCGCAAACTCAGCTCTGGCTTCGGCGAATTTTACAGTGCTGGGTGATTTTAATAGTAGGGAAATCAAAGGGGGAAGGAAGAGGTGGTGCTACGTGGCACCGAGGTGGGCACGTTCTCCTCTTGCGAAAGTACCTGTAATCAAAAAGGGTCCACCTCAAAAGGGGGTTAGTGTGTATCCTGTTGACCTTGGAATACACACATTTGGTTAAAATACCCCTCACACACCAAAAGGGCCCTTGGTGTCATGCTTCATCATCGGGGTCTTCCCGCCCCGCTGCCGGACGGGGCAGTGCAGCGACAAGCGACTACGCTGGAGCACCTTTTTAAATTGTGGGTGCTATGTGAGTGAATGGAGTGAGTGTCAGTGGGGTCAGGGGTGATAGACAAGTGATGTTAAAAAATACCTGGCCTAGTGATACAAAAACTATTTAATAAACACTGGCTGGTATTATTAAAAAAGGTGGTGTCGGAAAGGGTAAGCGGGTTTATGGGCTTACTTTCCTGTGTGGGTCGACATGTTTCGGGGCGACATGCCCCTTCGTCAGGACCGGGGTAAGAGATCCCCCTGTCACTCACTAGTGTGTTGCCACTATGGGTCTATTTACAAAAAGGTGAAAAAAGGATCAATGTGTATGTATATATACTTTATATTTTAATACACATCCCTTGCTATGTAGTAAGATACTCATGTAGTATGCTCATTATGATGAGGAACAGTGCCTCATGGGCCAACACTAGATCAAAGGGTATTTTAGGGGTCCAATCAACCCCCAGCCTCGTTGTGCTTCCTCCTCCGTCCGTGGCGTCCGTGGTAATGAGATTTTAATATTCATCTAGATGACTTATCTAACTTTACAGCTAGTGATCTTCTATCAAGCCTCCAGGCGATTGACCTTAATCAAATAGGCCTCCTCCCGACACATGTTAAAAGACATCTTTTAGACCCAGTGTTTAGTAATCTAGATAACTTGAGTACTGGGACTCCTATCCCACTTCCTTGGATGGATCACTACTTAATCCCACTACTCTGGGTCACGAAGAGTGGTCGGCCACGTGACAGGGGTTGTGCATGTGCCCGGAATAGCCTGCCATTGTGTTTGATGGTCTCGTAGCACCGGCACTCCTCAGACCGGTGGCAGTTATGTGGATGATATATCACAGCTCGGAGCAATGAGTCATGTGTGTGCAACGTTTAGACGTATGCGTTGTTCTTTACTTATGTTTCAAGGGTATCCCATGCAGGTGTACCCCAAGCACGGACAACTGTGTGTGGGGTGTGGACACTTTGGTCTTTCATTAGCACAGTTCATGGTGTGGAAGTCATCAAAATCTGGTATGGTATCTCACTCTGGGTGCCAGCCGCATTCAGGACCAAGGTTGGAGGTTCAGATGTACTTCCGCCTTGTGCATTGAGACAAAGGATCTTTCATACCTAATGTTAGTCTGACTACTGCTTGCATTTCTGAAATGTGATGTTGCCTTCGCGCTGGAATTGATGCCAGGCCTTGCACTTAGGCTGCACCAATAGCGATACACATGCAACAGTTGGCATATATGAGCCAAGAACCCGATTGGCCTTGCGCTCCTTGTTCAATCTCTCTCTCTCTTTCTTTCTTTCTTTCTCTCTGTGGCCCTCCCTTTCTCTCTCTCTCTCTCTCTCTCTCTCTCTCTCTCTCTCGCTGTCTCGCTGTCCTTTGATGAGTGTCTGACACACCTTCTTATCTTGGATTTTGTCTTGCAGGCTGTGACTTACAGATTGTCCAGGGATGACCCGCTGTGACTCTTCCAAATAGCTGTTTAGAGTCAAATTTGATTGTGATATTTGGTTTGGACTTTCAATGGTGAATGAATAATTCTCCTTTTTCTGACCACACATGAATGTTAGTTGTTGTAACACAACAATTGACCTGGCAGTAAGCCACTGCACCATAACGCAGTCACAGAAAATGGTAAAATATTTCCTACCTGAACCAAGCCCAGCCCTGATGATGACCTTTACATAAACATAGTGTCTGGTCCCACCAACATAAGGTTGAAACATGTCGGCTTTGACCACACAGAGGTTCAGAGCAAACAAGGAAAACAAGACGCCAATTATTTTCAGCTAGTTGAGCAGTAGCGGCTTTGCTCTTCTATATTAGTTTGAAAATAGTCTCTGACCTTGTGCAGGACCACACAAATAGACAGTTCTGAGGACTAAGAGAAATAAGGTCCCAGTGCAACCTCTATATAAAATAGTAGATCATGAAAGAGGAAAAAAGTGTTATCAAAGTGTTGATAATATGCAGTTTGTAAATCAAACATAAAATAAAGTGCTACAAAAGTATTGAGAATATGAATTTCAGTGTGTGAATCAAATGAAATATCATATTTATAGTATTTGTTAATACATGAGTCTATTTATGTGTAACAAGTTTTGAGTTTGTCTAATCAGTTACATAATGTGTATATGTTTTGTATATAAATGTTTCATGTGTTCTAAAAGATTTTGAGGAGATGTGGAAATCTACTCGATGAAGGGATTCTTAAATGAAAATAAGGTTTGAAAAAAAGAAAAACTAAGAATTGAAGCCCAGAGTCAATAAAAAGGACTAGTGTGGCAAAAGAAATATTGTGATCAATGGTGTCAGAGGTATTTTGCTATTAAAATGTTAATATATTGATTCTGGCCTCTGCACTCCTTAACCAAATCATTCCCCTGTATTACATGTCTGATAGTACAGCTGCTGTAACACTGTCTCTACATCTGGTGCGGGAAGAACAGCAGCGGTCACACTGTCTATTCATCTGGTACCGATAGTAAAGCTGCTGTCACACTGTCTCTACATCTGGTACGGATAGTACAGCTGCTGTCACACTGTCTCTACATCTGGTGCCAATAGTACAGCTGCTATCACGCAGTGCCTGTATACCTTGTGCAGGCAGAACTGCTGTTATCCCTCAGCACCAAGTGGCCAGGACATTAGTAGGCATTGCACTTTACAAACACCAGCTAAGTGCAGATTCTGTACACCCTTTGCAGGCTGCACTGACGCAGCCACACTATCTCAACTCTCTATACAGGTAGTTCTGCTGCAGAGAGTGTGTCACACTGTGCATTCCTGCCCTGCGGCAGTATGTGCTGTGCTTCTTCAGTCCCTTTGCTAACTCTTCTTCTGTGATCAGTTTTCTTGTACATCTGTGCAATCTGCGCTTCTATGCAGAGGGTTCTCTCAGTTCTGCTACATATATGCATAAAAGGAGAATATATATATGTATATTCTCCTTTTTCACCTCCTCAATCCACCAGGACACTTGTGCGTCAGTGCATTCTAGGGTCTGAGGTCACCCTGTATTAATTGCTTGCTCCCCGCACAGTCAAGTATGCAATGCACTCCTTCCAATAATGCCACGAGTCCAAGATGCTTGAAAAGAATTTAATTAGATATCAAGCCAACGTAAAACCCTACGCGTTTCAGCGATAAATCGCCTTGATCACAAAAAAGGAGGAGAGAACTCTGGGTAGTTCTCAAGTTTAGGTGGAAAGCAGCTCCTGTTAGAGCACTCTCAACACCAGTGACACTCTAGATTTGCTCACCTCAAATGTCTGTTTTTCTGTCAAAGTCTTTAAGCATAGGATTAGCACAGTGTCATCCACGCCGAGATAGAAAAGGACAAAGGGGCATATTAGCAAGATATAGCAATATTTTTACTTATTTTTTTATTGCTGCCCATCGCTGGATATGTTAGGGGAGAAAACATGCTATTTTTTCTCTATTGTGCTAAAACATCCAGCGATAGTGGCAAAATGCGTGAATATAGCTGGAAATCCAGCGAAATTCATGCATTAAGGCCAATGGGGACTTAACCTAAAAATACACCTCCCATTGGATAAACCGGTAAGTCATGTTTTTAGCAGGCATTAGATTATAGCGATAATCGCGCTTAGCGCGATTTCTTCATCGCTATGCCTGCCTTGCTAATAGGCGATAGCTATGTTAGCGACTGCTTTCAGTCACTAGCAGTTTGGGTACGCCCAGTTTGCATGTCATTAGCGATAAATATCGCTGACATGCAAAGCGGGCCCCAAACCGGTCGCTATCGCCTAAAAGCTGTCGCTAACTGCTGTTAGCGACAGCTTGCTAATAGGGCGATAAAAATATAGCCGCTTTAGCGGCAAAAAGTGCAGCTAAAGCGGCGATATGGCCCTTGCTAATATGCCCCAAAGTATTTTGCCATTTCTACAGCAAAGCCTTTAAGCACAGGACTAGCACAGTGCTGTCCTTGCTGAGCTGTAAAATGACAAAAGCCGTTTATCACTCCAAGTTCAGTAAATAATTACCCCTCGACAGTATTTAATTATGGATGTTCTGTTAAATACATACCTTTATTTTCCTTTTCTTTTTACTGTAACAATGGTATCAATTGTTATATTATAATAGATTGTCCTATTGCTTCAGAAGAGGAATAGGAGATTTTTCAGCGCCATCTGTAATATAATTATCAAATATTTATAAGTACTTGTTCAGATATTTTTATATATATAAAAATATAGCTATCATGCATACTTTGTCACTTTAAATATTTAATAAACCCTACATTTCTGAATGTTATTTTCTAATTTCTATTCTTATTTGCGATTCCTATTCACCTTCTCCCTAAAGAATATATAGGACCTGTACTATATATTATAAGAGTAACATTCTATATATTCTTTGATGAGTATGTGATTTATTAGCGGAACAGCCTGCAACCTGTAAACACTACAACAGCACGTTTCTGAATTATACAGAATACAAATTTGAAAAATAATAATGCATGCATGTCTATTTAATATGAAATAATTTATATTTTACTGTTTTACTTGTTCTCTTGATCTGACATAATGTAGTTCGGGAGTGTTTGTTGTAGCACTTCTATTCTACTTTATCTAAAAGTAGCTGATGCCCTCTTACATCAACAAGAATGTGGGGCAACACTTTTACAAACTGTAGCACAAAAAAGAAGTATATAGCCAATATTTTATGAAATTCCATTTTTAATTGTCACCCCTTTCATATATCTGCGACAGTTTCTGAAAATTTTTTATTTGTATTTTCTTAATACAAACTAGATGAATATTTTGCTGCGCAACCACACCTCCGCATCAGGAAAGTAAACACCACATTATAAGTATATAGTACTACTAAGAAGTATGTCACCTACAAACTTGATAAAAGAAAACACCGCAAGACACTATCATTTTTCCGCCGTGATTTATACACCACAAGGCAATTATATAAATGGCCCTTGAAACATATAAAAAAAATTGTTTCCCTCATAATTCCTCTCCACCACATTATGGGCACTGTACACAGTTAATGGTGTTCCTAACATGCCTTCTACTACTTTCTTTCCTCATACTCCTTTGGAAAATGCATCACAATATCACTGACAACAGTGAACCGTTCCCACCCAATAAGAAGCAAACTTGTTTTCGGAACACTTTAGCCAATAAAATGTCCATGTTGTTCCAAAGACGAGCAAGGAATGACTGCTAAGCCTTCTACTTTTAATACTTTACAGCCAATGGACATTAAACTTTGTAAAGTCCTGCTTGGAGCACGTTACCCCAATACTCCCCGAACAGGAAGGAATCCCTAACAAAACTTTTCCACGGACTTCTTCTATGACTAACGGTTCCTATGAAAAAAATAAATATAAATCTCCAGCACAGTAACTATTTCAACTAGCAACATATTGTGATGAACTTCTAACCTCTGTACTCACGCAAGTGATCCATGAACTGTTACTATGGTAACAGGCAAAAAGGTAGTGGCTGTACAAAAAAACGTTCTATTTATCCTGGATCCTCTACAAGACAGAAACAAAATCAAAATACCACATTTACAACCCCTTTGCACAGTTTTTATTAATAATAAGAGGCCCCGGGGGGGCTCGAGTGGAGGAGGAGGCGGTCCCCGGATCTCCGGGGGGCAATGAGCCCCCCAGCATACATATAGTTAGAGATCCGGGGGGGTAGCGATCCCGCGCAGGGGAGACCCTCTAGGCCCCCCATTATGAAAAACAATTTGCCCCAGGGATTTGGCCCCCCGAGGCTGATTAACAATAAAGCGGGCTTCGCTTTTTGTTTTCTTTTTTGCCCAAAACGCATACCCTGCGTTTAAAAAAATATATATATATATCCTGCGTGACGTCATATACGACGACCCGTACACGTACGGCACGGAAGATTCTAATTGTTCAAAAACATATATTTATGTATTTAATGTACATATTAAGGGAAGACATTATCTGCGATAATCATGAAAATAGTATTTTAAAACTTTAAAAAAGCGTATATTACTTTTAAAATCAATTACAGAAATATCGGCCGTACGTCGTAAGAGTAAAGATAGTTTGAAGACTTATACATTTTATAAAACAATATAGTACTGCACACTAAAGAAGAAAAGTCAACACAATTATTGACCCCTCTCTCAAGATTTAAAAGCCCCTGGGGGAGGTGGAAAATTAATCGAGACTGAATACGTTAGTACAGCCTACTGTGCTTACGCTACCAGGAAAACACAACAGCAGTACAAAGCCTAGATTTCCATTATAGTGATTTCTTAGTTGCAGGTCTAGTTGTCGGATCGACACACACTCTCTCATGGCTGGTATACACCCACACCACACCTATCCAGCACATCCGTCACTACACAGGCCACCCTATGTAAAAAAAAGACAGCGCGCACGTGTTCTATGCCATTTTAGAGTTCTTCCCAAAAAAACGAACAAGGGGCCCACTACTACATGCGTGGCCTCTTTGGTCACTGAGTTAGTGGTGCCCGAAGCACTGAGCGGGTGAACAACCTGCGATGATAATGATGGGAGCACGAGTATGTTGTTAGCCATATACATTTACCACCCATGATAAAGGCATAAGCATGATAATGGCCCTCTGGTGTCGGACACACGTTGTAATGGCTGTGGCTTACGTGCTTCAAATTAGTTTTTAGGTATACGTGTGACCAAGTCTGATAACATCGAAGGCCAAGGACAAACACAGGAAATCTCATTGATCACAGACAAGATAGGCGGAGGGTAAAATGAAAGTGACAGGTATAAAAAAATAACAGAGGAAAACTACAAAAATGTCAATGTTTGGCGCCTCGGCAATATGATTATTAATATATTACAAAAGCAGGAGGAGGAGCCTAACCAGCGACCAAGATGGCCGCTTATAGAGTCGGCTCCACCGATCTCCCTCGCCCCTGACATAATCCTGTGAATTATCCTGTTCCTCGACCCCACTCCCCTGTGACGGATTCGAAGTGACCTCGGCCAAGCTCCGAACGACTCTCCTCCGATGTACTGGGGCGAAGTAACATCGACTGACATATTGGGGCCTACTTCCATGGTCGCACTGGGACCCGTGGTTCTTGGCTAACCGGAAGGTGAATGCAACAACATCGGCCGCCGGAGACTGGAAGTTCCCGATACCCTCCGACTCAATTTTGAAAATTTCTCCCGGTTTTCAGACATTTCACTGTGATGCATGGTGGTGGTCTGGTCCCCGGATCGTGGGAGTTGCTGGGAGAGGCCTACCGAGACGCATGCCTGCGACTGGACCCTCGGTATCGAGCAGCGGAGCAGAGGTGTGACAGACATTTGGATGTTCTGAGTCTTCCCTTCCCACTCCCTGGAGCCCACAGACTTGCGGATGAGGGTCGTCCTAACCATCTGAGTCATTTCGGTGCGGGTGAATGGCCTACTGGAGCAGCGGGAGCGGTGTCGAGTGATCGATCGCCCTGACGAAGGCCTGATCGATCGCCCTGACGAAGGCCTGACCGATAGTCTTGGTACACATCGTCTAGGAAAATCTGGTGAGAGGTGGCGATAAAGTGTGTGGGTCCCGATGGCGTCGAAATCGGATCAGGATAAGACCTTGCCGCGGTCCTCTAGGACGCCCAGACACATGCAGACTAACACTCTGGAGAGATACACTCAACCAAAAGGATCGCCAGCGGACCCTAAGAAATCGCAAGCAAAGGTGGAGAGAGGAGCCTCCATGGCAGAGGCACCCACCCTATCAGATCTTATGGTGGCCATCACTGGTGTACAGACGACATTGGGCCAGAAAATGGAGGCCCTCGACCCTAAGATCGACACTGTAACAGTCGAGGTCGGTCTAATAAGAGCAGAAATCAATAAGGCGAGCGAGAAGGTGAAATCGCTTGAGATCAAAACCGCTAGCCTTGTCGATGATGTACATCTTCTGCAGCGAGAGGTGCGTGACCTCAAAAAATCGAGGGCTCAGACTGATCGGAAGTTGGATGAATTTGAAGGGAGAGCACGACGTAATAATATCCGCATACTGGGGGTGCCTGAGCGGTCAGAGGGTCCCACGCCGGACCTGTTCATGGAAAACATTGTACTCAAACATCTGCAGCCGAAAGGCCTCAGTAACTTTTTTATGATTGAATGTGCCCATAGTGTTCCGGGGGTAGGCCTCGAGCCGGGGCTCCCCCTCGTCCTATGATCGCAAGGGTTCTTAACTTCGAGACCGTGATGCGATATTGCAGGCGGCCCGCTCTGGGCCCCCGTTAAAATTTAAAAATGCGACACTGTCCTTGTATCCGGACTTCACTCAAACTGTACAGAAACAGAGGCAGGGATTCCTTGCAGTGAAGAAGAGATTGCGGGACAAAGGCATGAGTATGCCATGATGTTTCCGGCCCGGCTACAAGTGGAACATAATGGCAGGGCTGTGTTCTTTGATAATCCTGAAGTAGCAGCGGACTTGTTGGACAATACTTGCGCGGCTGAAGCTGAGGCCCAAAACAATGATGCGTCGGAGGAGCAGTAATTGTCCGGATATTATTTTGTGGGGGGTGGGTTGAAGCAATGTTAAAACATTATAACGTATGTCAGTAACATTTCGTATAGGGGTTAGTCCGTAAAGGAATGCCATGGGGGAGGGGGGGCGAGCTTGGCTTGAGGTCCTCCTCCATTTACTACTTTTAGTTAGCTGTAGTGTAGTTTTGGGGTGACAGGCACACTGCTAGTTGGGGATGCGCGCTAGCTGCAGGCAGGGGTGCAGGGTGGGGGGTGGAGTAAGGGGATGTTCGGGGAGATTTGAAAATTCGCTTTTGTGTAAAATGATTGTATTGTTGCCGATTGTTGTTTGTTTTTGTTGTGTTTCACAAGCATCGAGAGACTTAGATAGGAATTACCACCAAAATGACGCCTGTTAAACAGGGTATGGGGATTACCGCACTCAGCTGGAACGTTAATGGATTGGGTGACAAAATAAAGCGAGGAATGGTCAACCAATTGGTTAGGAGACATGCACCGGATGTTGTATTATTACAGGAAACGCATCTTGTTGGGAATCGTTGTATGGCGTTGCATAGGGGAGGTTATAAAATGGTTGCTTATGCTGGATTCACCTCGGGATCAGGAGGGGTGGGGATTTTATTGAGAAAGTCATTTCCAATGACCATTCAGGCAACCTGGACAGATTGCTGTGGTAGATATGTTGGGGTATCAGGGCTGTGGGAGGGAAGAACAGTGACTTTATTATCTGTATATGTCTCGCCCGCCCTCCGAACTAAAACCTTTAGAGATCTGTCTAGGATTTTTCTGACTTTGCCCCTTGGGATTTTAATTGTCGGGGGGACTTCAATGCCGTTATATATGGTGAGATGGATAGATTTCCTCCCGGGGTGTTGCCACTTTCTAGCCGATGGTTGAGTGATTTTGTGGAGACGACTGGTTTGATTGATGGTTGGAGACTACGAAATCCGCTTGAGGTACACTTCACCCACTCCTCGGCCGCCCATGGCTCACTCTCTAGAATAGATTACGTCCTAGTTCCCGTGTCACAGTCAGATGGAGTCAGGGAGGTGCGACACTTTGGCAGAGGGATCTCTGATAACTCGCCAGTCTGGCTTCGCATAGAAACGGGTCAAGGGGATGTGGGTAGAGTAGCCCCCATTAACTCATGGCATTTAAAAGAAGGCGATCGGCAAAGCTACGGATCGCTATTTTCAATCTAATGAAGGGACAGTAGAATCGGGAAGTATCCTGTGGGAGGTGTAGAAGGCGGTGATCCGAGGGGAGGCACTGTCTCTGATTACAGGGAAGAAGAAAAAAAGTTGAGCGGATGTAGACAGAATCAAGATGGAACAAGGGAGAATGGAGGGGGAAGAGTTGTCGACTGAGGTGACGGAGAGGAGCCACAGACTAAAACTACTAAGGGCTTGGCAAGGGGGAAGGCAAAGGAGCAAAGCGCAGACACCCAAAGTAGGATCTATGAACATGGGGATAAGGCGGGGAAGTTGATTGCCTGGCTCAAAAGGGGGAGAGGTCGACCAGACGGGTGCCAGAATTACACATGGAGGATCTGGGCAAAATCACGGAAATTGCGGAGGTGTTCTCATCCTACTATAGTCGGGTTTATACAGCAGCGAATACGTACACTGAGAATGTGAATGCGGATATGTTGCGAGATATCCAAATGCCGTCGCTGTCCGAGGAAGACTGGAAATTCTTAGATTCTCCCCTGACTAATGATGAAGTCGCTCAGGCAGTCAGAGGGGGTGAAGTCGGGTAAAGCCACCGGCCCTAACGGGATCCCCATTGAGCTATACAAACTATATGACAACAAGTTGGCACCTTTCCTGCGTGATATGTATCAGGGAAGCAGGGAGGGAGGCCAACTTCCGTATGACCAGCGCATAGCCAACATTGTGGTTATTCACAAAGAGGGTAACCCCGGGAGATCTGCTCCTCCTACCGGCCGATTTCGCTACTCAACGCAGAGCCTAAAATCCTGGCCAAACTGCTGGCTAACAGATTGGTTAAAGTCATAACGACCCTGATACATCCAGATCAGTCAGGCTTCATGCCTCGCCGGAATACAGCATTGAACTTATGGAGAAGCCAGCTGTAATTTTGTCTTTGGATGCCGCGATGGCCTTTCATAGAGTTGAGTGGCCGTATCTGTTTGCGGCTTTTAGTAAATTGGGCTTTGGGCCAGGATTTATTGGATGGGTTCGCCTAATATACTCGAAACACCTCGTCAGAGTCGTAGTGAACAATCACAGATCTGCTGATTTCCCATTGGGACGTGGTACGAGGCAGGATTGCCCACTTTCCCCACTTTTGTTTGCATTGGCGCTAGAGCCGCTCGTGGCTTGGGTTAGATGGGACCGATCAGTTAGAGGTTTGAGATGGTCGCCAGACTGGGAGGACAAGATATCATTGTACACTGATGATATCCTGCTCTATTTGACTGCCCCTGCGCTTCCATGATTGCATTCTTGGACATCCTCTCAATATTTGGGAGATATTCGGGATTCGCCATTAATTGGACGAAGTCGGTTCTCTTCGCTCTCAGCGGAGACCCACCCGTTCTCCCGAGTTCATGCCTCCTGCGGGTGGAGACTGCGGGCTTTAGATATCTGGGGATATACATTACATTGGACCCTACACTGCGATACGACAATAATCTAGGTCCCCCACTGGCCCGGCTCCGCCGGGATGTGGACAAATGGAAAGAGTTGCCACTTTCTCTGCTGGGTCGTGCTACATTTTTCAAAATGATGGCACTTCCCAGATTTTTGTATGGACTTCAAAATAGTATGGACCCGGTGCTTCCTTCATACTTCAAAGAGATAGAGTCGCTCCAGCGACGGCTCCTTTGGGAGGGAAGGCCACGTATTGCATTCCCCAAACTAACATTGCCCTGGTATGACGGGGGAATTGGTCTGCTGGATCTCCGTAAATATTACTGGGCCTCCCAGCTTGCATCGATTAACCATGCAATATATGGATCACCCCTTGACCCCGGATATGCGATGGACAGGGGCCAGATGCTCGGACGAGATTACATGAGAGCTCTAAATGCCAAACCGGGCGGAGTTCCTCTCATTGGACCGGCAGCACACACGGTCGGGGTATGGCACGCAGCTAATCGACATCTCAAGTGGGCTGGAAGGATTACATTCGCGACCCCCCTGTGGAGCTCAGAGGCTCTGGGGAACCTATGGAGATCGAAGGGCTTCGACCGGTGGGATCTGATTGGGATCTCGCGGGTTAAAGATGTTTGGGGGAAGGGAGGGGTCCTTTTATTCGAGGCGATGCAGAAAAATTACCAATTAAATGAGAGTGAAAAATTCAGATATCTCCAGATGAGGCACGCTTTAACGGCCCACATCCCCCGGGGTACCGAGCCGCCTGAGGCTTCCCCGCTGATAGATAGAATATTAGATGGACACCTCCCTACCAAAACCATATCACTGATCTACAGAAAATTAATTAATCATACGGAGGATCCGTTGGTGGTGCTTAGAGAACAGTGGAGCGCGGATGGTCTCGTCATTGATGATGAGGACTGGAGAGAGGCAGTGTCATCCCCCAAGATAGTGGCTATCCCCATGAGGTTGCGATTGATGCAATTGAAAATCCTACACAGATACTATATGACAGGTCCAAGATTGGTGCAAATGGGTCTGGCTGAAGATGAAAGGTGTCGAAGAGGATGTGGAGAGATAGGATCATTCCTACATATATTGTGGCACTGTCCCGAAATAGAGCAATACTGGGTTAAGATCCATGAGAAGTTGCGGGAGGTGTTGGGAGTGGAAGTACACATAAAGGCTAGACGTTGTCTTCTGAATGTCTGGGAGCCCTCTGACCTCACTACACACGGGAAACAATGGGTGACTCTGGCATGCATGATCGCAAAACGTAATATTGCACAATTATGGGGTGCTACTCAGGTTCCTCAAATAGGGAAATGGATGGAGCATGTTTAGAGAAGGATCGGTATATGTGGCTAGGGGTCGTCCCAAGAAGTGGGGGAAGATCTGGGGTCCATGGAATAGTTACAGAGGAGATGTATGTGCCCCTCCTACTGTGCGGACCGAAGTTGAAGTGTTGGAATCTCCATAGTTACCTTTAACATCAGCAATGAATAACGCGATGGTTGGTAATGCATATATAATTTATGTACTTTTTACTCATGTATCAAAGTGTACAGTCACCAGATGCTTGTGTTATTGCTTTTTGTTTATAAATAAAAAGATATTTAAATATATATTACAAAAGTATAGCAGTGGATGACACACACGGCCCGGGAAAAGAAAGCGGCAAATTTAATACCTGAAATGAAGAAAGCTTTGCTTGGCGAACTTAAAGAAAAACAAAGAAAAATGGGCTTGGAAACGAGGCTGCTCATGCATAGAGAGTACAACTGGTGCACAAAAAAAACCTGAAAGTTTCACATACTATCATAGAAATATAGCTCTTTTTTTTCACCAGTAAAGTTAGTTCTCAAAAATAACTGTTTTTTTAGCCCCAATGCCCCCACGATCCTCCCCGCGTCCTTCGAGAGACGGCATTGCTTTGTCAGAGAGAGCAGCTTACATGCTGCTCTCTCTATCAAAAACTAATCTGCTTTCCTACTTGAAAGAGAGAGCAGATTAACTTGCTGTGGTAAAGTGGGAACAGCGACGCTCCCGCCCTACCATAGCAAACAGCAGTGTCCCAGGGGTAGGCACCCCGAGACACTGCAGGAGCCGGCCCCTGGAGGCGGTGGTCCCCATGGACTCCAGGGCTCCAGGAGGGGGACCGTGTGACCCCCTCCCAACATTAACAAGCATTGGAAATGCAATAGGTCTCGCAGCATTAGAGTTAGTGCTTTTAGAATTGTTTATGGGTTTTTTTGTAAATCTTTAGCATTTTTGTTTCCTGTAGCCAATGCTAAAGAATTTAAAAAAAAAAGCCATAAACATTTCTAAAAGCTCTAACTCAAATGCTCCGAGACCTATTGCACTGTGTGAGGGTGACGTAAATAATTAATTTACTCTCTTAATTTCTATGCAGGTAAGTACTTAATCAATAATAACTCAATCGGAAATGAAAGAAAACAGAGTCCGTGGTGTTAGAGTTTCTAAGGGTTTTATTCCTCAAAAAGGAATCAGGATATCATGTTCTGACCACCACAGGGGTGTCAGAAGGGATAGATGAGCGCGCTCTCGTTTATTGACAATACATAGCTTATATACTTGATTTATATCATAGGAGTCAATGTAAGAGGCGTAACAGCTGAGAGAAGACAAGATAACAGTATACACGTGGTACTAGTACATCATCAAGAGGCGTAAACTAGGCGTGAACTAGAGGTGTGTGCTAGAAACGTCACTGATAGGTGACGCAAGTGGGTGGCACCAAGGGGTGATGCTAACAGAATGTTGCAATGTCAGCAGAAAGTCGGAAGCTTGGATGCGCGCGCAGCTGCATGACGTGTGATTGACGGGGTGCAGGGGACTTGACATTTACACTGACGGAAAGAGACAGAAGTCTGGCATGTCAGATCAACTTGTACCTCTATCATATCTGATATCTGATGTTTTAGGAACTATACTATCTGGGCGGAAAGGTCTCTAGGGCAGAAGCTATTCTATGCTAACTGTGGATGCGTGTATGAGCGCCTGAGTGTCTACATGTAGAGCGTGGGGGCTCGGGGCCTTCCTTGGAAGCATGGCAACGGAGGCTATGAATTACTTGCATTAAGACAGGTCGGCCCTTTGGCTCTGCAGCTGGAGAGGATGTTTACAGGATCTAGTAGGCAGGAATGTATTCTCGGGGAGCGGAACAGATAACTCGAAGGTTATAGTCAGTCTTGGCAGAAAGCAGGCTTGAGCTGAGCGCGAGGGGCCGCGCTGAATGTAGGACAGAGTTCACGAGTACAGAGGTAGCCTGGGCAGAGTCAGGAGCCACAAAAGAGGTTCAGATGGCAGGAGTTCAGGGCCTACTCTGGCTAGAGCAGGAAAAAGTGAAAAGTGTACTATAAAAAGACGGTGGCATAGCATACTTAGGAACGGACTATATAATCCATTCAGGGTGGATCTGAAAGAGGACAAGTTAACGGTGGACGCAAATGTATTGGCGTCTTCATAGCTGGCATAGGAGGGAAGTTACATGCACTTTAAGCTGGTACATGGAGTCGGTGGGGTACGCGCTAGGGAACACATCATGACCAAAATTTAATTTTCCTCATTCCCTCCTTGTTCCCTACGGACCCTTCATGAAATATCGATCCTCATGAATCGATCAGTCTGTTCTTGTAACATCATTTGTTCTTCTTTCTTTCGATTACGTTTTGAGTGAAAACTGGAATGTTCAATGCAAGAAGTGGCACACAGTCCACAAATTGCTGGCCCACACTGTAGGCACAGGCAGCAACTGAATACTAGGACTAGGCCAATGCCTAGGAAGGATAGGATCTTCCATCCCCAAGCTGTTAACGTTGTCCAGAACCAACCGGACCAAGTCCAGGTGCCTGGAGTCTGATGTATCTGATTTGCAATCTTATGGAGACGGGTGATAGCTTGATATACAGATGGTGCATTTTGTGGAATGAAAACACAGCAGCTTGACCCGATGACCTTACAGGCTCCACCTCTATCTGCCAAGATGACGTCAATTACAAGACGATTTTGAAGGACAACAACCCGCATAGCGGACTGCTCTTCTGTTAAGTTACCTAAGGCGGAGGTAGTTTCATTTACTACGGCTTCAAGTGTTCTAGTTAATCTGCGTATTAATTTACTATTCTGGACAGGTCCTAAGAAGAAAAAGAATCCTTTATTAAAGTCAGTGTACTGTTCCCATGCCGTTTCTGTGTAGTCGACAAGTGGGATGTCTCTTCTGGGTCTATTCTTTACTATATTGCTATTTCTATGGTAATCAGGAGGAGCTAGAAAAACAGGTGGTAGGAGGAATGCAATGTAACATGTACCATCCCAATCTGGAGGTAGACGTATGTATGCGGTATGACCACAAACAAAGTAAGAATGACTGATGGCTCTAAAAGATGATTTTCCATCATCACTGAATTCGACTACAGTAGTGCATTTACTATGACCTAAGTGTACTGAACCTTTCTTCTTGATACATAATTCACCAGTGACTGGCAGTACTGACATAATGGGTAGAACTGGTGTGGCTTCGGATTCGACAGTAAGAATCATAAGGCTAATTGTATAATTACCTAATCCATATACTTCATTTTCTAGATCAGTTCCTATTCTAATGGGCAGTCCCTCCTTATCCGGGTAACAGACGTCTAGTAGGACCAAGTTCAGGTTTCCCCAAACCCAACCCCCATCGAAAACAGCAATGTCGGGATCTAGAGAATTGATTATCTTAAACCATGCTCCGCAGGAGCCATTGTGAGAGAACGGGTACGGAAAGAGAGGCAGGGCTCCCTTGTAATTCTGGTAGGGAGGGAGTCGGCCACATATCCAGCAATTCGTAGCATTGTTAGTTTGATGAGAATGATGTAACATACTAATGAATGTATTGTTGCGCAGCGCAAGTCTGTAGGAAAGCTCATGAGGAGGTAACTCACTAAAAGTGTGTTCAGCCGAGACATTGTAAGCAGATTGTTCACGCTTGAAGATAGGATAGTATATAGGTAACAAGATACTAGCAATAATAATTAATATACTTAGAATAAACATGATTATTAGTGTCACTATGCAGTGACTACGAAGTGATTTGCAATATGTTCTTTTCTTTTCCTCTCTCTCTCTAACTCGATCTAGGGGATACATGTCAGAAACTATTTAACCGATTCACCTAGGGGAGGACTTAAACAATTAAACTGTCTGACTTGCTAGATCGCAATTTCATTCGATATTGTTCTTGAGGAGTCTTTTCTCTTTTAACTTCGGTAAAGTTTTTGTTATCACAGTCTTTGGTGGGGGTGGGTGTGTCTTGTTCCGGTTTCAGTCCTGGGAATGTTTTGATATGGCTTAGGTGGACCCACCCCTTTCTGCCTTCCAATTTGACTGCGGTCTTTGTTGTAAGAAGAACGGTCTTCGGAGACTTCCAGCGGGGCTCCAATGGACTTTTCCTGTCGAAGTTTCGGACTAAAACAACATCTCCGGCACGGACGTCATGCTCCTTCACATCGGTGTTGTCAGGGAAGGCTGCGGCAACCTGTGAACGACATGATTGGAGTGCAGACATCAAGGAGGCAAGGTAATCTGTCAACATATTAGAATCAACATCGGTTATCTTTTTAGGAATGGGCGTCCCCCACATATTCGGTGGTCTACCAAAGACCACTTCGTACGGAGATAGCCCTGATCTTGAATGGGCGACCATTCTCATATAGAATAGTGCCACTGGCAGGGCGACTATCCAGTCGACCCCTTTTTCCTGACATATTTTGGCAAGGCGGATCTTTAATGTCTGGTTATGCCTTTCTACTAGGCCTGCTGCTTCTGGATGTCGGACACAATGGAACTTCCACTGGTATCCCAATAACAAGGAAACTTGCCTCATTAATTCGGAGGAGAATGGTTGACCGTTATCTGAGTACACGACACGAGGCATGCCGTATCGTGGGAAGAATTCACGAACCAACTGTTTGGCAGTGGTCGGAGCAGTATAATCTGGGACTGGGTATGCTTCGGTCCAGCGGGACAGAGCGCAGACAACTACAAGAACATATTTAAATCCTCGACAACGGTCCATCTGGATATAATCCATCTGGAGGACTTCAAAAGGGTGATCGGGAGGATGGAATCCACCTTGCTCTACAGGGACGCTTTTACCTGGATTGAACTGACAACAGATCATGCAAGTACGCACTTTCTGTTTTGCGGCTGCTCGTAAGTGTTTATTGTTCCAGAGATTTTGCAAACTGTCTAGCATTGCTTTCTCTCCTAGGTGGGCAGGACTATGTGCTGTATTTATCATGACCTGAACCATAGAGTCAGGGAGAAACCATGTAGATTTTCCCTTCGTCATCCAACCTTGATCTGTCTGGATCCCTCCTAGTTCAATCCATTTCTTTATTTCTTCTGGAGTAGCATGTGTCTGAATGTCAATAACATCTAGTGTGGGATCCCTGACTGTCATACAGTTTGTCTGATCTGTTATCTTTGTCGTGTCAGTTGTCTGAGTGTGAGTCAGTGCTGTATGTTTTGCTGTTTGATCTGCCAGGTCGTTACCCTGGGAAACAGAATCTGTGACTTTAGTATGTGCTTTACACTTCATGACTGAAATGGCTGAAGGCAGATGTATTGCTTCTAATAGTGCTTGAATGAGAGGACCATGTTGTATCTTTGTACCATGAGAGGTCAGAAAACCTCGTTCTTGCCAGAGCATGCCGAAGTCGTGTACGACTCCGAACGCATAACGGGAATCAGTGTATATGTTAACATTTCTGTTCTTCGCTAGAATACAGGCTCGGGTCAGAGCGATGAGCTCTGCCGCTTGAGCAGACAGTGTATCGATACGATGTGTTTCTTTAACTTCAGTTTCAGTGGTCACGGCATACGCGGCCACTAACTCTCCTGTACTTGTTCTCATACATGAACCATCCACATAAAGTGTCAGGTCTGGATTTGTCAACGGAACATCTGTTAAATCTCGTCTGGGCTTTGTTACTGCATTAATGATCTCTATACAATCATGTGGAGCTGTATCTGTCATAACTGTAGGTAACAATGTCGCTGGGTTCAAGATACTGCAGCGTCTGATTTCTATGTGTGGTTGGAATAATGTCAATTCGTAACCTGTAAGTCGTGCTATAGTCAAGTGTTGAGTCTGTGTTCTGTTTAACAGAACCTCTACAGAATGTGGAACTTGTACTGTTAACTGATGACCTAAAACAATTGAGTCACTTTGTCTGATTGCTAACGCTGTTGCTGCTACTGACTTTAAACATGCAGGGAGCGCCTGTGCTACTGAGTCCAATGTGCTTGAAAAATAAGCGCAAGGCTTATGTGAACCTGCTTGATCTTGAGTGAGGACAGACAACGCTGTACCTTCACGTTCTGTCACAAAAAGTGTAAACGGTTTGCTGTAACATGGTGTCGCTAAAACTGGTGCTTGGCATAAATCTTTCTTTAATTCCTCAAAGGCTTGTGTATGTTCCTGAGTCCAAGGGAGGACAGTCGAAGTCGCTTTGTCCTGTGTCGTTAACTGGATGAGTGGTTTAGCTAAAAATGCATATTGAGGAATCCATTGTCTGCAGTACGAGGTGAGGCCTATGAAGGCCCGCACTTCCTTTTGTGTCTGGGGTCGTGGCATGTTTACAATTAACTGAATGCGATCGGGAGTGAGCTGTCTCCCCACTTTGGACAGCAAGTGACCCAAGTACACAACTTGCTGAACACAGAATTGTAGCTTCGAAGGAGACACCTTGTGTCCCTTGTCGGCCAGGAAATGCAAAACTATCAGAGATGCTTGTTCACATTCGGGTTCACTTCGTGCGGTGATCAGTAGATCATCGACGTATTGCAGTAAAGCGGTATTAACTGGCATTTGGATACAATCTAGTTGTCTTTTCAGTGCTTGACTATAGATGCTGGGGCTTTCTGTAAATCCTTGAGGTGCGCGGGAAAATTTGAAACTTCGTCCATTTAAACTGAATCCGAAGAGATATTGGCTCTCCGGGTCAATAGGTACACTGAAGAAAGCGTTCTTGAGATCGATTACAGTAAAGAACGTTGCTTCCGAATCAATAGCAGTTAATAGGGAAGAGATATCGGGGACCACAGGATACTGTGGTACAATACATTTGTTCAGTTCTCGAAGATCAATCACCAGCCGATATACCGGCGGTGCATTGCGGTCTGTACGTTTAAGAATTGGAATGACGGGTGAATTACAGATATTGGAGTCGGTCTCTACGACCACTCCTTGGGCAATAAGCTCTTCAATTATTTTCAGTAAAGCCACTACAGCATCGGGTGGTAACTTGTATTGTCTGATTCTGGGTAAAACAACTCCTGACTTGAGTGTAACACGGTATGGAGTGATATGCATACAACCTACATCAGCTGGGCCTTTTGCCCA
The DNA here is from genome assembly GCF_964263255.1 of Lissotriton vulgaris. Classification (NCBI taxonomy): domain Eukaryota; kingdom Metazoa; phylum Chordata; class Amphibia; order Caudata; family Salamandridae; genus Lissotriton; species Lissotriton vulgaris. The sequence goes on along the minus strand of NC_141693.1, from coordinate 1,863,966,171 downwards.
TAAGTGATCTGGTACATTTTTCAATCTTACATCAAAGTCACGTAGAACATAATGACCCTTGAAATCCCGTAAAAAGAGTCTGACTCCCTCCGGGGAACAGCAAATTATAGCTCCTAGAGCCTTCAGTGTTTTAATTCCTAACAGATTTTCGGGACATGATTTCGTAAGTAACAAATCTGTAACTCGAGATAATGGACCCACAGCTAGTGGTACTGGTTCTGATACTTCATTTACAATAGGCTGTCCTGAAAAACCAAGGGAAACATTCTGTGAGCCTGAGAGGGGTGCCCCTGGAACTTCATTATGACTTATAGTAGTGCGACTTGCCCCTGTGTCAATTAAAAACTTTCTGTCTTTTCCTAATACTTGACTATGTACATAAGGACCTTCTTGATCTACAGGAATTTCAATAAGAGGCAAATCACCTTCCCTCCCTAGGCTGTTTCATGTATAACGCTGATAATCTGGATATGCCGACTGGGCATACTGGTACATCTGTTGTGATACTTGTCGTGTTGCGGCAGCGGGCTGTGTCTGAGCATGCTGTGGCTGCGGTACTGCTACTGTCTGTACTGTATGGGACTGATCATGCATAGGCTGTGTATTCTGCATTGGCTGTTCGTTCTGTGAGGTCTGTTGATGACCCTGTTCATGTCTAGGCGGACGCGGTCTTTCTTTAGTTTTACCTGTCTCGATGTTATGTTTCAGGACTGGACATTCATGTACGTAGTGACCTGGCTGTTTGCAATAATTACATGTCCCTTTAACGGGAGCGGCAGAATGATTTGTCTGGGCCCCACCTTTTCTATGACCCTCGGCTGGAATTGTCTGAGCTACCAACATTTTCATTTTCGTGTCTTTCATACGTTTCTGTTCCTGATCTTGTTCTTCCCTTATTCTGTTCTGGTGATATTGTAACATTTGTAACATCTGTGATGGCGTATTTGCCTGCCAAGTACTTTCAACCTTGTACACTCTATTTTTAACCAATGGTAGGGCGTTCTCTACTAATTTTGTTACAAAAAGGTGTGGATATGACTCGCTGCTAACCTTTAGGCCACTATTTATAATGAAACATTTCTCGAATCTTGAATAAAAGTCACTAGTATCTTCATCTTGTTTCTGTTTACAGGACGAGATTGCGTCCCAATCCTCCTTTCTAGTTGTTAATAATCTTGGCAAAACCTGTACTATTAAACCTGGTAATGCTTTAGTCAGATCCCCAAGGCCTAACCCTGGGACTCGTTTCTTTTCTTCGTCTTCTATCTCCGCCCATGCTATCTTTGACTCTCCCACTTCCCAATCCTTCTCTTTTAATTTCTCGTATATGCCCGTGGGCAACAGTACCTTTAACATTTTCATAATATCATCATACGTATAATCTCCCATCAGTAACATGTCTTTAAGCTCTCTATGAAAACCTGCAGGGTCTTTATCATGGCACGGAACTAATTTCTTCATTTCTAACAGTTCTAACTTAGTCAGTGGTGTGTGAACATACACACGTTTCAGGTTATTATCGGTACCCATAACTGGATGTACTTCTCGTAAGGGATTCTGACTTTCAATGCCGCCACCGCATTGCATGTGGTACATTTTTCTTTCTGGAGGCGGGGCGGGAACATATTCAGAGCTCAGGAAGTTGTAATACTTACGTCGTTGTTCTAGAATTATTTGTATTAATTTGGTACTAAAACCTCTCCATCTATCCATGAGTAGTGCTTCTAATGTCTCGTGTAAGGGACCTGGATCAGAATGGTGATTTCTGAACTTGATGAGGAGGTGCTGAATCATGTATACACCTGCTATTTTCTGCTCTTCCGGGGAAAGGTTCAAGAATGTCTGTACTAACGTGTCATCATTATATATGTCTGGGTTTTCAGCCCATAACACGGCTGACCGGGCTAGTTCCTGTTCATCCATAGAATTGAGTACATGGTACCCCATTCGGTCTCGGAGCCTTTTATCAGTTTCCTGGAATTGATGTTCAGAAGAATTCGGATTTGTTAAAGCGGAGAAAAGAACTCTCTTGCTCTCCGGACGGACACCTTTCCTAAGGTAGGTTCCCCTACCTACATATGCTATGGTATCTGTAGACCTTCCTGGTGCCTCGTGTTCATCTTCCTCCTCGGAGGAAGCTTTGTCACTCTCTTCCTGGTGTGCAGTCAATACTGCCTTTCTAATTTTCTGGGACATACTGGCTATGCAAGCCCCTTTATCGTGCCTTCCGTCTGCTATATTTTGACCCCACTTATTTAATGCGTCTAACTCACTTTGATCTGTCCCGGGCCTGTCTCGTTCCCTTATTACACAATTTATGAAAAATCGTAATATCTGTGCTTGAATGTCAACTTTCTGTTTATGCATGGCAGCTTTAACGCTTTCGGGGTCTTTCCCTGTCAGTACGAACTTATATAGTCTGTCGAGAATTTCCTGCATTCCTACATAGCATAGCAAGTTATCGGTGGCAGATCTTAATCGGAGTGATGCTAATACCATTAAATCGTCTTTTCCGGGTACCGGATCATATCTACAAACTGACATCCTATCTTTGAATGCGTCAAGCCGGGATGAGTAGGGGGACTGGAAAGGATTCTGCGTGTCCCTTAAATGCAATCTGTGTGTTGGTGGCGGGGTCTGTAGACCCGCTGTCGCACCTCCTGAGGCGGATGCTTGGGCATTATCTCTTCGCGGAGTCTGGATTTGGACTTGAATTTGTCGTTTAGTAGTATCAGGTAGGACCTGTTTCGGTAGGTCTGTTTTGAGTGGGGGAAGTGGCGGAGCTGGCGGAACAGTGGAGGTCTGTCGCGGTGCCGGCAGAACATGATCTGGGGGCGTAATGCCACCCCCATCCCTGTCAGTAGGCAGGGCACGAACAGGCAGATTGGTATAAGCTGGTACTACATCCTCTAGATATGAATTCAGGAATATGTCTTTAGTAGTTTTATGCATTACTTTAGTTGGAACTAATGGTGTCGGTAAGTTTTTCGGTATTTCTGATTCAGTTTCAGATGTGCCATCTGCTGCAAGATACATACCGTTTACAAGATTATTTCGGGCACGGTCTATTTGTTCTGTTTTTACTCGGATCCCTTCAGTAACTAATTCGTTTTCTTGTTCTTTATCTGATTCTTTAAGTCTGTCTTCTCTACGGAGTGCTTTGTCAGCACGCTTACGTGATTCCTTACGCCAAAACTCTATGGCGTCCTTCTGAGATTGTCTAGCTTTCTTTTTCCATAATGCTTCTTCTACCCTCATGATGCACTCGGCATCCCACGTTCCGGTAACAGGCCATCTGTGTCTCTCATCTAGGTGCTTGGTGTAATCGGCCCATAAATCTAGATATAATATGGCATCTATGCCATGTTTCTGATACATAAAAGTGCCTGGAGTGTCCCTAGGGGGGATAGGAATTTCTTCCTCCAGTAACCCTTTCCTAGTTCCTATCTGTTTTAACTTGTTAAAGAACGGCATCCTTATCACTGAACGCTAGATTTTTATTCCTTGATACTCTTTGACAGCTATATCATATAAAAACACAATAATACACGTTTAAACAGTCACATTCATACCACGACATTAATCACATAAAAACATTGAAGACATAGCTAACTAAGTGTACTGCTCAACAGTACGGATACACTGCTGTAACAGTGCAGAAATTCGGAATACTTGATATACTGCTAAACAGTACAGATACACTGCCTAAAAACAGTGCAGACCGGACTTGCGTACCCAAACCCGTCTAGATACGACCCAGCAATGGTACTCACCGGGAAGCACGGAAACAGAAGGCCTCGGAAAACTCGACTGGACTCGACTCGGAACTTCGGAAAACTTCGGAAAACTTCGGAAAACTTCGGAAAACTTCGGAAAACTGGTGGGCCTCTTCACACCTCGGACCTTGCTTCTTTCGGCTGGGCTCTGGTCGGGATCCTCCGCACTCCTCACCGCCTCGTCTGGGCACTGATCGCAGTCTTCGTCACCTCCGTGGGTCAGAGGGGGATGCAGGAAATCCTGCCAGTACACGTGTAGTCCGTCTAACTGATGGCAGGGGACACGGATTGCAACGCACCAACCGGCGTGTGAGGTGGGGGAGGGGTCCCTGTTCGGGCGCCAAAATGACGTAAATAATTAATTTACTCTCTTAATTTCTATGCAGGTAAGTACTTAATCAATAATAACTCAATCGGAAATGAAAGAAAACAGAGTCCGTGGTGTTAGAGTTTCTAAGGGTTTTATTCCTCAAAAAGGAATCAGGATATCATGTTCTGACCACCACAGGGGTGTCAGAAGGGATAGATGAGCGCGCTCTCGTTTATTGACAATACATAGCTTATATACTTGATTTATATCATAGGAGTCAATGTAAGAGGCGTAACAGCTGAGAGAAGACAAGATAACAGTATACACGTGGTACTAGTACATCATCAAGAGGCGTAAACTAGGCGTGAACTAGAGGTGTGTGCTAGAAACGTCACTGATAGGTGACGCAAGTGGGTGGCACCAAGGGGTGATGCTAACAGAATGTTGCAATGTCAGCAGAAAGTCGGAAGCTTGGATGCGCGCGCAGCTGCATGACGTGTGATTGACGGGGTGCAGGGGACTTGACATTTACACTGACGGAAAGAGACAGAAGTCTGGCATGTCAGATCAACTTGTACCTCTATCATATCTGATATCTGATGTTTTAGGAACTATACTATCTGGGCGGAAAGGTCTCTAGGGCAGAAGCTATTCTATGCTAACTGTGGATGCGTGTATGAGCGCCTGAGTGTCTACATGTAGAGCGTGGGGGCTCGGGGCCTTCCTTGGAAGCATGGCAACGGAGGCTATGAATTACTTGCATTAAGACAGGTCGGCCCTTTGGCTCTGCAGCTGGAGAGGATGTTTACAGGATCTAGTAGGCAGGAATGTATTCTCGGGGAGCGGAACAGATAACTCGAAGGTTATAGTCAGTCTTGGCAGAAAGCAGGCTTGAGCTGAGCGCGAGGGGCCGCGCTGAATGTAGGACAGAGTTCACGAGTACAGAGGTAGCCTGGGCAGAGTCAGGAGCCACAAAAGAGGTTCAGATGGCAGGAGTTCAGGGCCTACTCTGGCTAGAGCAGGAAAAAGTGAAAAGTGTACTATAAAAAGACGGTGGCATAGCATACTTAGGAACGGACTATATAATCCATTCAGGGTGGATCTGAAAGAGGACAAGTTAACGGTGGACGCAAATGTATTGGCGTCTTCATAGCTGGCATAGGAGGGAAGTTACATGCACTTTAAGCTGGTACATGGAGTCGGTGGGGTACGCGCTAGGGAACACATCATGACCAAAATTTAATTTTCCTCAAGGGTGAGGGGTTGAGGGTGAGTGAGGGTGAGTGAGGGTGAGGGTGGGTGAGGGTGAGTGAGGGGTTGAGGGTGAGTGAGGGTGAGGGGTTGAGGGTGAGTGAGAGTGAGGGTGAGTGAGGGTGAGGGTGAGTGAGGGTGAGGGTGAGTGAGGGTGAGGGTGAGTGAGGGTGAGGGTGAGTGAGGGTGAGTGAGGGTGAGGGTGAGTGAGGGTGAGTGAGGGTGAGGGTGAGTGAGGGTGAGTGTGAGTGAGGGTGAGGGTGAGTGAGGGTGAGGGTGAGTGAGGGTGAGGGGTTGATGTTGAGGGTGAGGGGTTGAGGGTGAGTGAGGGTGAGTGAGGGGTTGAGGGTGAGTGAGGAGGAGTGAGAGTGCAAGAAAGTTGCAGTTTGGCTTTGAAACGGATCTGAGAGGTGTCTGCGTGATAAATGAATGATGCATAGGAATGGACAGAATGGGAATGTGTTTCGAGGACGTGCTCGGGGTGTGCATACTGGAAGCAGGGTGATGGATTCGAGGCTATGAGCGAGGGTGATGCCGAGCTCACCTCAAGGAGAGGGTGAGGGGCCAGGGCAGAAAGTAGGTGCAACAGAAGGAGCTGTGTAGCAAGAAACGCTGAGGAACGTGACACTGGTACTGCATAATGTGAAGTGTATTCCCCGCAGTGCTCAACGTTCACGGGATTTAATAAACCAAAATACACTGTCAGCAACAGCAGGGACTGGTTATTTGATGTTCCGACAAACATCGGTCTAGTCTGTGCTTAACCGCGATCAGCCGCCAGGGGGTAATGCAAGAAAATCTATCTGCAGGTTTGCTTTTCACTCCGTAAAACATGTTTATTGGAGCAAGTCCAGTGCTGTGCCTACCTGAAAGTCTTTTGTAATCTCTTTTAGATGTTCTAATGTGGCAAGTGCGGATATACACGAGGTGTTGTATTCCTGCTGATGCCACACTGTTAACTGGAGCGAGAGCTAGCTCCTAGGCTATGAGCGAGGGTGATGCCGAGCTCACCTCAAGGAGAGGGTGAGGGGCCAGGGCAGAAAGTAGGTGCAACAGAAGGAGCTGTGTAGCAAGAAACGCTGAGGAACATGACACTGGTACTGCATAATGTGAAGTGTATTCCCCACAGTGCTCAACGTTCACGGGATTTAATAAACCAAAATACACTGTCAGCAACAGCAGGGACTGGTTATTTGATGTTCCGACAAACATCGGTCTAGTCTGTGCTTAACCGCGATCAGCCGCCAGGGGGTAATGCAAGAAAATCTATCTGCAGGTTTGCTTTTCACTCAGTAAAACATGTTTATTGGAGCAAGTCCAGTGCTGTGCCTACCTGAAAGTCTTTTGTAATCTCTTTTAGATGTTCTAATGTGGCAAGTGCGGATATACACGAGGTGTTGTATTCCTGCTGATGCCACACTGTTAACTGGAGCGAGAGCTAGCTCCTAGGCTATGAGCGAGGGTGATGCCGAGCTCACCTCAAGGAGAGGGTGAGGGGCCAGGGCAGAAAGTAGGTGCAACAGAAGGAGCTTTGTAGCAAGAAACGCTGAGGAACGTGACACTGGTACTGCATAATGTGAAGTGTATTCCCCGCAGTGCTCAACGTTCACGGGATTTAATAAACCAAAATACACTGTCAGCAACAGCAGGGACTGGTTATTTGATGTTCCGACAAACATCGGTCTAGTCTGTGCTTAACCGCGATCAGCCGCCAGGGGGTAACGCAAGAAAATCTATCTGCAGGTTTGCTTTTCACTCCGTAAAACATGTTTATTGGAGCAAGTCCAGTGCTGTGCCTACCTGAAAGCCTTTTGTAATCTCTTTTAGATGTCCTAATGTGGCAAGTGCGGATATACACGAGGTGTTGTATTCCTGCTGATGCCACACTGTTAACTGGAGCGAGAGCTAGCTCCTAGGATCCTTATAACAAATAATTGGGGAATGGCTGAGGGAGAGGATGAAGCGTGGGTGCTTCTGCAGGAATAGCTCACAGCGATGCGTCATGTAACTGTCAAAAAAGTTGGAGAAAGGAACGTTTCAGGTGAGGATGGCCCTGCAAAAAGTCTGCAAAGTTATTGTTTGTGACGTCAGGGGGGAAGTGGGGATTTAAAAAAAAATGCGACACGGCGGGCAGGGGAGGGGGCGGAGCGGGTAAAATAAACAAACAAGACGGAGGGAAGAGAGGGGAGGGGGGAGGAGAAATGCGACACGGCGGGAAGGGGAGGGGGCGGAGCGGGTAAAATAAACAAACAAGACGGAGGGAAGAGAGGGGAGGGGGGAGGAGAAATGCGACACGGCGGGAAGGGGAGGGGGCGGAGCGGGTAAAACAAGACGGACGTGCACGCGCTTTTAAGCTCAATGCGCATGCGCATTGAGCTTAAAAGTCACGGGCACTGCAAGGAATCGCCACGATTCCTTGCAGTGGATAAAGAGTGGATAAGCCCCCATAGTCTCGCTTGCTCGATGCGCATGCGCATCGACAGGCGAGACCTAAAAAGCTCCAGGAGGTGCATGGTCATTTTACATATGGTGGCGGTCCCCGGGGCGTGTACGTGGGGAGCTGAAAACATACTTTTTTTTTAAAAAAACCCCGAGGGGGTGGCGGTCCCCGGGGCTGCAGCGGGCCTTACAAGCCCCCCTTTATGGATAAAAATTGCCCCTGAGATTTGGCCCCCCGGGAGGCTAATTAAGAATAAAACCGACTTCTAGTTTTTTTTTACCTATACGCCTACCCCGCGATATCTTATTTTTTTATTTTATTTTTAATTGGGGGCCTAAAGAACCATGTGGGACCCCCTGAGCAGGCCTAGAAGGTCAGGATGTTTCTACACTGCCCCCTTTCCTTTTTTTTTCCAACTTTGTTATACTGTTTTCTTGTGAGTCGGTTCTACCGAGGCACAAGATGGCTGCCAACACTTCCTGGTATGGAGTGTTGACAGACAGTTGACATCCAATCAGCATGCAGCTTGTGCTCGTAATTGTACCGATTTCGGTACGCGTGCAGTACTTCGTCTCTAGATATCACTATGATTTTACTTTTGATTTTCTCAGGAACTACTGAACGGATTTGCACCATTTAACAAAAAGCACAATCTGCAAACCAAACTCTACCTCTCTGCCAAATTTGGTGTAATTCTGTTCAGCCGTTCGGGCTGTAGCCCTGGCTAAATGTCCCTATGGAAAATTGCATGGGGAAAACCTGTTTTGGGACCCCCCTTTTTTCTCGGCCCCCACTTGACGAATTACCCCCAAACTTTCAGGGAAGGAGCGGAGTGGAGCACGCCATTTTCTTGGAGAAATTCGCGAACATTCGTCCACCAGCACCAAAGTTATTCTAAAAAGAATGTTGTGGATTTCCTATAGAAAGTAGGTCCTAACTATAACTACCTACTGGTGACTGCCAGTAGGTTATGTATATATATATATATACATATATACACACACGCACATATATATATATTCTTACTGGAAAAAACAAAGGTTAAATTGATATTATAGTTAGTTCAAAAGTCATTTAAAAATGTTTTAAACTTAAACAAAAAGCTCTGAAAAGCACCAGGAATAGTTGGCTGAATTAACCCGCACCCTCACAAAGCACAGTATTGTCATAAATTATGTCATTTCAGTTGTCATCGGTGATTATATCAATTATGCCATAGAACATGTCTTGGGTGTTGAAATATGTGAGATCATAAGCAGTGCATGACAAGGGTGCGTGCTATAATCACTTCACTTAGGTATAACTGGGGAATTTCGATTTTATTTTTTAGTCTAAAATGTTTTAACTGACATTTTCACCTACCTATAACACCACTGTAAACTTTGTTTTTTTCGTACATTTCTGAGGTTTTTATTTAGAGTAAAGTAAGATGTTATAACCATACTAAACTATAACATCTCTTTAACCTTTGTTTTTTGTGTGAATTTCTGAGTTGAAAAAATATGTACTGTAATAATATAAAAGCTGTTGGGGAAACATGGCGCCCGCTAGCTGAGCGGGGCGCCGTATTCTTACCTTTTTTCTCTCCCGTAAGGAATTTCTAATCCTTGGAAGATATACCCGTTACCTTCTGGATGTGTGCCGGGTCTCTTTGCTGATTGATTGTCATCCCATATCTGGTGCGTCCGCTTCACCTCCTGCGCTGGTCAAGAGCCGCCCTGGAGACGCGATCGCAGAGCGGCGGTCCGCGGTCTACTCCGGGTAAGCAGCAGCAGCGGAAGCACCAGCATCAGCAGGTTTTTCGGGCTGTCGACTGGTGGAGAAGGGAAAAGTGTTGAGAAGGCTGCAGGCTGCTTAGAAGAGGAAACCATCGGCGCTGGCGGTAAGACTGAGATATCCTCTTCGCAGGAGATAGAATCCCACCCCAATACTTGGAAGGGGACACAAAAGCTAGATAGCACAAATACGGGCTCCAGCAAAAGAGGGGGGAAAAGAGAGGTAGACATGGTAAGAGCGAGACTCGACAGGCAAGCAACATTCCCAAAGGACAGGACAGTGGGCTAAAAGAGCCACTGGAGTTATACTCTCAGGGAGAAAATATAAAGGTCGTAAGCCCTCTCCCCCCAGATAATGGTACAGCCTTCCAGAACTATCAAGTGAAGGGAAGAAGCATAAAAGGGGGTAGGAAAAAAGGTGTCACTTCATATAATAAAGTGAGATTCACCCCATCTTTAAGCTCTTTTTTCAGGATGCAGCCAGATGTTTTGATTGTGTCAAAACAGGGGGAGATTTCTGAATCTTACTCTATCAGCTCGGTTGCTGATAGCTCCTTAGGCAATGTGGAGTCTAATGGGGTCCCTATCAGTCATAGTGCTTTGCCTTCAGGCATTACGCCTACAACTCCTATATCCTCTACATTATCTCCTACGCCATCTACGTTATCTGAGGCAACACTGGAGAGGCAGGCTGAGTCACAGTTAGGGAGTGGAGGGGAACCTAATACCCAGACTCGTGCAGCTGAAGTTAATGGTTCTTCAGGGTTCTCAATAGAAGCTCTATTTACCTTACTAAAAGAAAACATAAAACGGGGCTTTGCAGTTTCTGCAGACAACCAAATTGAGATACCGACTGCCTGTGAGACCTTGGAAAGGAAGGTTGATCTGCTAAATTCAAGAACTGAATCCTTGGAGAGCTCGGTTGTGGAGCTCAAGATGAATTTGGGGTTGGCAGGGATAAAAATACAAAATCTACAGAGGGATGAAGCTGCTTTGCGAGATAGGGTGGAGGCACTAGAAAATAACTCTCGCAGGAACAACCTACGGGTCATGAATGTTCCTGAAGGAAAGTAAGGGACAGACATTAAGACCTTTGTCATTGAACTGCTTAAGGAGACTCTAGCACTTGAGGAATCAACAGAGCTCCTGGAAAGAGATGTCCAAAGAATTCATAGGGACCCATTTCGCCACAATCCTAGTAGAGCAAAACCTAGGAAGATACTTATCAATTTTCTTACTTATGCTATAAAGGAGACAATTTTAAACTTTGCCCTGAAGGTGAAGACATTAAGAAGTAAAGACTTTTCTTTCGAGGTGCGTTCAGATCTTTCTAGAACTACACCTGAACGACAGTGGGAAATGGGTCAAAGAATGGAAAACTTCAAAAAAGTAGGTGCAGTAGTACAACTTACATTCTCGGCTTTCTTGAAAGTAATATTCAACAGTAAGATGTATAACATCAGATCAACCCACGAGGCAGATTAGTTGCTAGAGTCTATTAGTAAAGAGGCTCCTAGAAAGTGGTGAAAAGGGCTAGGTCTCCTTGTTCCCTTTTCTTTGTATCGAAGGCCGGTCCACATCTGAATAGAGGCTCTTCTCTGATACCTGGTATAGGAATGAAAGGCATACATATATACATACATATATAAAAAAAGAGAGAATTTGAAAAATATATGGATTCATAAAGAGAAATAGGAAATAAGAAATAGGAAATAAAAATACAATCTGGTGGGCGGAGGGGAGGGAAGCACAGATGGATAAAAACTAAAAACACCTCATTCGTCAAGACCCCGCTAGAATCACTGATCTTGAAGAATAGGAACAATGTGAAGGCTAGAAGGCTATTGGTTGTGTGTTGCTGGTTACGACTATGGCTAGGCTTTTGTGCTAGTACTAGAGTTAAGGCAGTATATGCTGAGGGTAACTCTGAAATAACATGACAATTCTTCAGTTTTTGTCTTGGAATGTCAATGGCCTGCACATGAAGGGAAGAAGAGCTAGAATTCTACAGTATTTGAGAGATTCCCCGGTGCAGGTCATTGTCATCCAGGAAACTCATCTTCTTAAGATAGAGACAAAAAAAATGCTAAAAAGCCAGAAGTGGGTGGATGCTTTCATTTGCACTGACCAGACGGCAAATATTAGAGGAGTATTTTTCCTTTTTAAAAAACAAGCTAGAGCCCAAATTTTACAACACAGGGAAGATCTTAGTGGTAGATGGCTCGTTTTGAAGATTACTTTAAGGGGCATACTTTTTACCTTGGTGGGATAATATGGACCCAATCAAGATGATGCCTCGTATATCAATGCCATCCGTTCCCATCTCCTCGATTTTCCAGAACCAGTAATTTGGGTAGGAGATTTCAACATTGTATTAAACCCCAAATTGGATAAGTCTCCAAACTGTAGGGCAGCAGTTCCCTCTAGATCTAGGAACTCGCTTTTAACAACAATGGCCCAAGTAGGGTTATGTGATATATGGAGGGAAAGGTCGGGAGAGCAATTAGGAGTATCTTTCAGAAAGCTGAAATACAGACATAAGTCAAGAATTGACTACATTTTGCTTAGTTGCAGTCTAAAAGATCGAGTCAAGGAGATTGAATACCTTCCGTCGCATCTTTCAGATCACTCAGGAATCCTCTTAAGTATTGATTGCATACAGCCATAGCATATTAGAACTTGGTCATTTGACCGAACAATATTGCTTGAGGAGGATGAGATTACTTTTTTTCTCACATAAACTAAATATTTCCTAGAAAACAACTTAGATACAGCCAATATCACTATAGTTTGAAACACCTTGAAAGCCTTCTGGAGAAGCTGTATCACTAACCGAGCAAGTTATAGAAAAAGGAAATAGAGGGAAGCAGAAATGAGGGGAATTGAGAGCAAAATGAATAATCAAACTGGTATTGGCCTGAAAGAGGATCTAGAAAAGCAAGACCACTTAAAAAAGGAGTTGGAGGGCATTCTCCAAGAGAGATTTATGCGCAGATGGAAAGCAAGTAAGATCTCCCATTTTGAATATGGGGAAGGGGCAGGTAAATTACTTGCCTGGAAAGTTAAAATGGACCAGTTGCAAACCACATAAAAGAAATAAAACTAGATGATGAGCTATCTAGTCGCTCCTCAGATAAAGATATTGGTATGGCCTTCCGGAACTATTTCCAAGATATATATATAAAGAGACCGTCACAGAGGACAGCGCTAAAGTAAAGCTTTGATTAGGGGGGGTTACTCTACCATCTATCACTCCTAACCAAAAAATAGATCTCGAACGGGATATCACAGAAGAGGAGGTGAGGAAGGTCATAGCAGAGGGGAAAAGAGGTAAAGCGGCTGGGCCTGATGGGCTTCCAGGCGAACTATATCGATCCTTACAAGAGATTATAATTCCAGTACTTAACCAACTCTACAATAAGATCATATTAATAATAATAATAATAATGCAACATTTATAGAGCGCCTGGCTACACATAGAACAGTGTGTCCCCGCGCTAATCACTGATAAATTCAACAGAAGACCTGAGAGAACGGGATTATGAAATGGGGAAGATGAGTGTTTTTAATTTCCTCCGGAATCCTATTTCGGATGGCTCCATCCTCATATTAAGTGGTAGAGCATTCCAGTATTTGGGGGCTAAGTGCCTAAATGAGCGTCCGCCCATTCTGGCCCTAAGAATACGAGGTGTTTTAAACAGCATCGCACCAGAAGATCTTAGATTGCGAGTAGGGCGATGTATGGCCAGGAGGTTCTTGAGGTAATCCGGACCTTTGTTCTGGGCTATGCGATGTGCGTAGCAGAGGGCTTTAAATTTAATACGCTCACTGACGGGAAGCCAGTGGAGTTTAGCCAAGGCAGACTTTCCTGATGCTCTGCGCGGGAGGCCAAGTACTAAACGTGCGGCAGCATTCTGCACGCATTGAAGTTGATGAAGTGCTTTTTGGCTTAGCCCTAACAGCATCGCGTTGCCGTAATCAAGGTGAGGAGTCACTAAGGCGTGAACAATGGTTTTTCTGGCTCCTGCAGGTAGGAGGTCTAAGACCTTACGAAGAACCTTGAGTAGGCCAAAGCATCTCCCTGTGACTTTATTAACGTGGATCTTGTACGAGAGGTCGGTGTCCAACATAACACCAAGGTTACGTACCGACTCCCTCGGAATGGGGGGGTCCCCAAGTTCACTGGGCCACCATAGCCTTGACCATGAAGATGTTGCTCTCCCGACCACCAACAACTCTGTCTTTTCGCCATTAAGGCGTAGGCAGTTGTCATTCATCCATACTGCCACTGCTGACATACAGTTCGAGAAGTTGATGGCATCTTGACTACGGTCGGGTGTGAGTTTAAACACCAACTGGGTGTCGTCAGCGTAGCTAACAATGTCCACCCCAAAAGCCTCCACCACGCGAGCCAGGGGTTCCATGTAGATGTTAAACAAGGTGGGGCTCAAACTTGAGCCCTGAGGAACCCCATGGCTTACCTTGCGTGGGGACGATCTGAAGGGAGGACAATGTAGCTGAAAGCTTCTATCGGCTAGATAAGACTTCAGCCAGGCTAGCGCTGACCCCGTCACCCCCATCTCCGTCAGGCGAGACATCAGCGTGGAGTGCAGCACGGTGTCAAACGCTGCACTCAGATCTAATAAAACTAATGCTGCTGTCTCGCCTTCATCCTCTATCTGCCTTATGCGCTCAGTGGAATATAGAGCGGCTGACTCCGTCGAGTAGCCGGTTCTGAATCCAGATTGGGATGAGTGGAGATGGGTTTCTTCTTCTAGATGTTTCATAAGCTGTTTATTAGCAATTTTCTCCACAATCTTTGCACAGAAGGGAAGAAGGGAGATGGGGCGAAGGTTTTGCAGTTGTGAGATGGGGATGTTGGGTTTTTTCTTTAGGGGAATGACCTGGGCAGTCTTCCATGCTTCCAGTACATGACACTCTTGAAAGGACAGAGTGATCATGTGGCTAATATGGTCGATTAGCATGCTCTCCATAACACCTTTAAACCGCGCCACTGGGCATGTGTCAGATGGAGATCCGGATTGTATGCTTTTGACAATACCTAGAAGTTCGTTTCTTTCTGGCGTTGTAAAGCATGATAGCCGCGATTTCTGTGTGGAAACAGCTACATTAGTCCCAGGACTGGTTGGCAGATTGTTGCTAGCTGTAAAGGTGTCATGAATTTTGTCCACCTTATCCACAAAATAATCGGCTACAAGATCGCATAACTCATTAGAGTAGACGTCTTGAGCCTCAAGCCTGGATGGGGTCGTGAGTTCTCTGTAGATACCAAAAAGTTCTTTGGTGGGGTTGTCTGCTGATTCGATTCTATTTTTAAAATAGATGCCCTTTTCTGACCTTAATAGTTTGTGGTATTTTTTTATCTCTATTTTATAATCTTCTTTGAGTTCAGGGGCATAAATCAGCCTCCACCTCCGCTCTAGCGTTTTACATTTGGCTTTAGCCAATCTAAGTTTTTCAGAGAACCATGAAGCTGTTTTGGATTGCCTGGTCGGGGGTTTAGACACCCATGGTGCTACTTCATCCAAAGCCTTGGCCATCCAATTCTCATAACTGTTCCATGTTTCCTGAGGGAGGGAGCAAATCGCCCTTGTTCGTGGAACGATGCGACAGTGGTATTAATCTTGAAACCCGGCAAAAATCCAACTAGATGTGGGTCATATCGACCAATATCACTGTTAAACACAGATTAAAAACTCTTTTCTTCCATTTTGGTAAATAGGTTGGGGCAGTTGCTAACAGTATTCTCCACCCAGACCAAAAAGGTTTGGTCAAAGGACGTCAACTAGCGGACCTCACATACGATCTGGTCGGTGCAATTGATATTGCTTCCGCCTTTTCTCTCAACCAAGGCTTTTGAAAGAGTGAACTGGGGCTACCTGTCGGAAGTCATTGCAACATTTAATTTGGGGGACAAATTTCATCGTACCATCCAGCTTCTATACCAGGCCAGACAGCTAGATTACTGGTCAATGGAATTTTGACTGACACATTGAAGATTACCAGAGGTACGCAACAGAGCTCTAGTCTCTCGCCGCTGCTATTCAACATGTACATAGAGCCGTTCGCACAAATATTTTGGGAAGATTCTAACATCACTTCTTTTAAATATGGAGAGTGGGAGAAGAGGGTGGCCCTGTATGCGGATGACATCCTGATACTGACGGCAGATTTGGGCACAGCTTTCCCGACAGTTATTAAACGAGCAGAGGAATTCGGACAAGTTTAGGGATATGAAATTAATGCCAGTAAAACCGAAATAATGGCATGGAACATCAGAGACATACAATTCTAGGTCAGTTCGACCATGCGGCATTTGGGAGTCAGAATTGTACAAGATGTAGGGAAAATTGCAGAATTTAATTTAGATCAAGTTTTCAAAGAATGTCAGAAACAGATGACATCTTGGGCTCACCTCCCATTATCCATCTTGGGGAGGGTTAACTTGGTTAAAATGACAATCTTGCCTAATCTCACATTTGTTTTTAACCCCTTTGCTGTGGCGGCTACTCCGCCGCAGCGCTAAGGGGGCGGGGCGGCCGCGCGGCGGGTCCATGCTGGTGTCGGAACTGCTCCGTCATCAGCCGCGGTTGAGCTGTGCTGATGACGGAGCGGTTCTGTCATGGCCCCGCCCGCTCAATAGAACGCCCAGCGCAGGAGCGGAATCCGTGTCGCGCAGGCACGGAATCCGCGCCGCGCAGGCGCGTCGGGCGGGCCATGACTGAACCGCTCAGTCATCAGCACAGCGCCACTACGGCTGATGGTGGACCGGTTCCGTCATCAGCACGGAAAAGGTTAATACAATCCCTCTGTTTTTTGACAAATCTCTGATAGAAAAATTCCAAAAAGGGGTCAAATCCTTTATTTGGAAGTACAGTTCGACTAGAAGCTGGAAGAAGCTCAGACGAAAGAGCGAGAAAGGGAGACTGGCGCTGCCTGAGCTGCAATATTATGCCTGGGCCTCCCAGCTCTCACATTCACGAATGTTGCTTAAAATGCCTGCCAGTACAGGGGGAGGACATATGTTCCGGGCCATGTTAAGGGGTGGTGGTTTACCAGAAGAAGGATTTATGTTTAAGTTTGGGGACCAAAAATTCTTTAAAAAAGTCAAATTTAAGGTCCTCCAGTCGATATCAAAAAATTGGGCTAGAATAAGAAAAAAGGGGGCTTAACTACTTTTCAAATTTTGCGCCACTCTTGGACTCTCCAGGCTCGCCTGAGTGCCTCCAGGATAATCTGACGACACCATTGAGAGACACCGGGATTACAGTGTGGGGAGATCTGGTTAATGAAGTTACTTTTGTCTCCTGGGAAGAACTAAGAGAGAGAGTAGGGACAGGTCTCTCTAGATTTAGGTATATCCAGCTAAAAAGCTGGGTACAAGCCCAGCTTAGTCGGAATAGATGATTTGGTATGGGTAGTAACCTGGAAAATCAGCTCGTTGTCAGGCCTGTGGGGAAGAGAGAGGTCTCAGTGTGGTATTGGATAATTGAAGAGGAAGTGGATGGGGTTTTTAAGCTTGCAGATGAGTTATGGGGAGAGCAGATGGATATACAGTGTGATCTCTTATGGCAGGAATCATTAAAAACCCTTTTCAGAGTAGTTAAACCTGCTTGGTTGAAGTGGAACCATCTGTTCACTGCTCATAGAGCGTATTTATCCCCTCTCAAAATGTTTGAAAGGGAAAGTTTGTAATAAATGTGGTATGGCAGAAACATCAGACATACATATGTTTAAGGACTGCCCCTCCATCTCTTCCTTTTGGGAAAATGTGCGGAAGACCCTTGAGAGCATCTTGAAAGTACCAGTCCATATAGACCTGCCCCTGATAATCTTCGGCCTTAATAGTAACATCGTAGGCCCTGCTAGATCTTTGTTATTTTACGCAATTTTAATGGCCAGGAGGCAAATCTGCAAGTATTGGATGGATCCAGCTCCACCAAACCACTCAGATTGGTTAACCTCACCATATGAAGTATCCAAGATGGACATGACTTGACTATGCAGTAAGACAAAAATCGCATACTGGGACCTGTTGATTCAATGGAAGTAAAGTACTTTTTTTTTCCGGGTCCTATGATTATGCCTTTTGGATACTCCGTGGACTACTACAAGCTCCCAGGCTATCGAAAAGTCCATCAGGTTTGTCTAAGACCTAGCTGGAGTAAACCCAACCTCACCCCCTTAAATGGCAGGGGAAGCATCCTTCCAACCCACAAAACGTACCCTTGCAGGCTGAGGTATCAAGTCTATATAAGAAGCTAAGAACTCCTAAGGCCAATCAGTAAGGATACGAACAGGCAGTTGGTTCTATTAAGGTGGTTGAAGGCGAATGAGGGCAATAAAAAAAAATATATATATATATATATATATATATATATATATATATATATATATATATATATATATATATATATATAAAGCTGTTATTTTAAGTAATACAGAGATCTACTGAGTTATTATCATATAATATACAATATTATATTGGCAGGGGGTAAGCACAGTAACATAGAAGCACCAGCCCTGTTGCATTTGCCGTTCAATCAACACAATAATATATGAGGGACTATTATACACCTGAATAGGTGACTCAATCATCATGCTGTTTGTCACATTTGACTCTTTACCTGTGTATTCCATACAGAATAAACTCATTTTTTGCTATTTCTATTGCAAGCATTGGCAAAGGCAATAGGGCATGCATCTGTGAATGCCTGTGTCTATTTTGGCACTCTGAAGTAAGACCAGTTTTCCCAATACTTGTTTTTAGGTCTCGCCTGTCAATGCGCATGCGCATTGAGCTTGCAAGACTATAGGGGCTTAAACAGAGTTCAACTAGACTGGCGATTTGATGCAGTGCACGTGCGCTTTTAGCTCAATGCGCAAGCGCAATGAGTTAAAATACGTGTGCACAGCATCAAATCGCCAGCCATCTGTTGCCCAGCTTGGTGCTGCCAGCAGCTCTTCCCGCTCCTCCCCCTGCTGCATCAAAGGCTTTCACGGCCGGCTGGCTGGCCGTGCTTTCAGTTTCACGGCCGCCAGGCCATGTCTCCTTTTCTTTTTTTCATTAATTGCCATTTTGTACAAGGAATGTTTTAAGCATGACCATTGATGTATTGATATGCCTTATCCAACTACCATCTAAACCAAAGTACATTTTATCGGTGCTGCCGCCCGTCAGTATGTCTTTACAATTTACTTAAATGTATTTAAATCTACCTCAATCATTTGTTCACGGATACATTTTTGTACTGTATATAACAACCGCAATGCTTACTTCTTTAACTTAAGACGCAGTCCACTGTTACCATTGTCATTCTGCCACGCAATTAAACAGAGATTTTCAGGCCGTAAGATGCCTAGGAACGCCCAGACTTGCCACTCTGACCGGATTAGGTTACCTTTTGTTCATTTGGCATATTTTTACGCACAATGAGCCTTATTTATTTGCTATTTGACAGTTTGACCGTCTTGGCCTCTTGTTTTGACATAAATCACAAACCTGCTCTTTTAGTGCTCCCTTGACTCAAATCATTGTTTCATCAAACCAGATGCAGAATGGGTTTCCCTTTCCTTAACACCATCGAGTTTTTGTAGTTGGCACGTCTGTAGTAGTCTTTCCCTGTCTATACAGGCGGGATGACGCGATGCAGTTAGCATCTAGCGTCTGTTACCTACTACGTCACCGGAGGACTCGGGAGTTCGGGCGGCACTATTTAATCGTTTTTGTAATGCTGGCTTGTTTCCCAAGTTCATGCATTGTTCTTGAGTAATCAGCGAGTAGCGGTAAGTGTTTGTTTGCTCCCCTTCGATTAGCAACCCACGGCAGTCACGCTCTTTTAATTACCCAGTACTGACGTAAGGCCTTTTGTTTTGTTTTGTTCAGACAAAGCACCGCTTGGGTAGTAAGGCGTTTCCTTCACCGAAGACCGGTGAGTTTATCAGGATTCTGGATATTTCTACAGGGTAGTGTTGGGAGAAACTCGGCATTTGACTGTGCCAATTGTTTTTCCGTTTCCTTCACAGATACGGTGCTACTGGCACTTTTGCCGTTTTCTGACACAGATCAGGTATTGACATTGTTGACCAGACCACCTCTTTGATTCTTGGTTGTGTTTATCATAATAAAAAAATTAAAATAAAGCTACAGAACTCTCTCTCCTACTACCTTTTTTAACCAAGAACATTATTTCAGGCAGAACATCCTCACTAGCCGTAGCTTTCTCCCACTACTCGATCGTGACAGTACCACTGCTCCAAACCACCACATAATTCACACAAGCAATGGCTCCTTCTTTCTCTCTTCAGCTTTCACGGCCGGCCGGACGTGCTTTCAGTTTCAAGGCCGCCAGGCCGTGTTTCCTTTTCTGTTGCCCAGCTTGGTGCCGCCAGCAGCTCTTCCCGCTCCGCCCCCTGCTGCATCAAAGGCTTTCACGGCCGGCCGGCCGTGCTTTCAGTTTCACGGCCACCAGGCCGTGTCTCCTTTTCTTTTAACTTGTCTGTAATGTGCTATTTTATGTATTAATTTGTCTTTAATAAAAAGAACAATAAAAAAAATCGAAGTGGCAAGGCAAGCGGCCTTTGTGGGACACACGTGGTCTTAAATGTATGCAGTATCTCATACTCATTTTGCCGAGGACATCTTGTGAGACTGTCAGTTACAATCACTGTTTAAAGCAGAACATTGAGATGAATCAAAACAAATATTTACTAGGCGTGTGTGTGTATATGTGACACAGAGCAATATTTCACAAACTACTAGACCAAATCATTATGTGTGTTACTCCTTAAAGTGGAGGAATGCGTCTGTGATTTTCTTTTTACTATGCATCAAGCTCCTAAACCAAACGTGCCTTCCTGGTATTTCATGGTGCTGGAGTCGATAACATGGTTCTCACTCTCTCCTCCTCTATCCCTCTCCCTGCTCTCCTCTCTCTCTCTCTCTCTCTCTCACTCCACTCCCTCTCCTCTCCCTCCTTCCCTCTCGTCCTCCCTCTCTCTCCCTCCCCTCTCTCTCTCACTCTCCCTCTCTCCGTCTACCTCTCTCCCTTTCCCTCACTTTCCTCTCCTCTCTCGCCCTCTCCTTCTCTCTCTCCTCTCTCCCCCTCTCTCTCCTCTCTCCCTCTCTTTACCTTCCCCCTTCTCTCCTTTTTCTCCCCATCCCCACCTCCCCCTCTGCTTGCTCTCCTCTCTCTCCCTCCCCTCTCTCTCCCCTCCATCCTTCGCTCACGTCCTCCCCCTCTCTTCTTACCCTCCCTCTCTCCCTCTACCCTCTCTCCCTTTCCCTCTCTCCCTTTCCCTCACTTCCCTCTCCCTCTCTCCCTTTCCCTCTCTTCCTTCTCCTCTCTCCCCGTCTCCGCCTCTCTCCCCGTCTCCGTCTCTCTCTCCTCTCTCCCCCCTCTCTATCTCCTCTCTCCCCCTCTCTCTCCTCTCTCCCTCTCTTTACCCTCTCCCTCTCCCTGCTCTCCTTTTTCTCCCTCTCCCCATCTCCCACTCAGCACCACCACAGCATCACTCAGCACCACCACAGCATCACTCAGCGTAACCACAGCATCACTCAGCACCACCACAGCATCACTGGTTCAAATATGTTGTTTCAATGTTTCAAGCTGTTTTCAAGCTTTCAAGCTTTATTACGTTGTTAATATTTCACTTCTGTTCTTGGATTTTCGTCACAATAAAAAACACTGAACATAATCTTCACAAAGGTTATTTACCAAAGGTTAAGCTATTGACATTACAAATTAAATAAATTATTTAAGTATTAATTATTTAAAAAAATTAAAAGCCATTGTTATTTGTAATATCAATACATCTAAGTCACGTAAATACAAAACATGTTGCATTACAAATGCTATAGGTGTCACATTTGCGAAAGTTATAACTATTGGCATTGTAAATGACAGAGCTAATAACTTAGCTATTTTAAAAAACAACACATAAATTTAAAAAAAAAGTCAAACTTTCCTAATGCGAGACCTATTGGATTTCCAGTGCTTGTTTTAATGTGATTTTTCCAAAAATATAATAAATTAATGACCCGTGCCTTTAAATTGCTTTACTTTACTGCAACACGAGGTGGCGCTGCCTGCATCTTGTGCGATTGCTGGGTTATTTGTTGGGCGCTGGAGGCAACTTGTCGCAGCAGCTGTTCAGGTTTCCAAAGAGATCATGTTCCTGCTGACGAGAGTGTTAAATGCATTCTTTCTTTCTTACACGGCTTCCTTGTCTTATTGCTAATATGTAATACGTAGGCTCGCAGAGTGAAAGACGTCACGAGCACCCTCCTGCTGCAGGCGCGGTTCGTCCATTGGGGCGTGGGGGCATAGCCCCCCCTGGCCGACGCCGCCCGCAGCTCCCTCATGACAATCATGTCAATGAATCAACATGACGTCAGACCGCCGGGCGGGCGTCATGTTGATTCATTGACATGATTGTACAGACGGCAACACAAGTACGCATGCGTGGGGACGGAGGGTGAATTTTTACCCGTGCCCACGCATGCGCACTTGTGTTTTGGCTGCGTTGCGCATGCCGATCAGGAGCCCTAATGGGCGTGCTGCGGGCGAGAGGGTACCTGTGCCCCTGGCGCCAGGATTGGCCAGGGGCGCTGTGAGCCTGTGACGTGTGCGGGACCGGCAGCAAGGTAGGAGTGTGTGTTTTTCGGTATTCCAGTAAACTAGCTTGCACAAATGACTTGAGATAGTTCAGTGTGTTAAAGCATCTGCTGCAGAAATGTGTGCGTCTATTCCAGGTCACCCGTTTATTTCACGGCATGGGGTTTTGGAAATGTAAAAATTCTCAGAATTTCTTTTTTGATAGTTGCAACAACAGCCTTCAACAGATTTAATTTTATAAACATTTTCCAGAAAATGAGTTAACAACTGTCACCACAAATATAATGTACTCTTTGAACTAAGGTTATAAAATTTCAAAATGTTAACAAACGGTAGAGGCGGAATAGCATGATATATGCATTTATTATTGCATGCATGTTGGTGTATGTTTGTATGTGAATTTGTATAGTACATACCTAGGGCTTACAGGATGGCAAATACATGGGCGGTAGAAGGTTTCCAGCATAAAAAGGTAGGGGTGATGTAATATGTAAACTGGCACATCCTTCAACATCGATCCTAAAGGCTTGTTAGAGTCCATAATTTATTTTTATATGGTCATAAAAATACATGAATGATGGATGGGTGCAGGGTGGGTGCATTAATGATTGTTCGGTGGATGGGTGGGTGGATGGGTGCATGGATGGATGCATGCATGATGGGTGGATGGATGCATGAATGATGGATGCAGGGTGGATGGGTGGGTGGATGGGTGGATGCATGAATGAATGATGTATGGATGCAGGGTGGGTGGGTGGATGGATGGGTGGATGCATGAATGATGTATGGATGTATGGATGGATGCATGCATGATGGGTGGATGCATGATGGATGGATGGGTGGATGGATGGATGGGTGGGTGCATGAATGAATGATGTATGGATGCAGGATGGTTGGGTGGATGGATGGGTGGATGCATGCATGCATGATGGGCGGATGCATGATGGATGGATGGGTGGATGCATGAATGAATGAATGATGTATGCAGGGTGGGTGGATGCATGGATGCATGCATGATGGGTGGATGCATGATGGATGGATGGGTGGATGGGTGGGTGCATGAATGAATGATGTATGGATGCAGGATGGGTGGGTGGATGTATGGGTGGACGTATGAATGATGTATGGATGCATGCATGCATGATGGGTGGATGCATGATGGATGGATGGGTAGATGCATGAATGAATGATGTATGGATGCAGGGTGGGTGGGTGGATAGATGGGTGGATGCAAGAATGATGTATGGATGGATGCAAGGTGGTTCAGGCTCGCTCGCTGCGCTCGATCGCTGCGGTGCAATATGCAAATTAGTTTACGCCTCACCACTTTCAAATGTCACCAGCCGCCCCTGTCCTGCTGTCCGAACCCGGTCTGCCGTACCCTGCGGTGGCTGGGCGCAGAATACGTCACTGAGGAGGAGGCATTGTAACCGGTAGGGGAGGGGAAGAGAGTGACAATCAAGAGTCTATTCATACTCCCTGCAAGTTATGCAGCTAAACCGCCGTGCAATTTGATGTCAATGTGTTGTTTTATTCGTTCGCACGTGTTGTTTTGCGCAACTTGTGTTATCTTTATCTGTGTGGGCGCAGTGCTGGTGAGAAGAGCCAGCCAACAGCTCTGCTATTCCTTGGACGACTTTATCTAGAGAGTGGGCACAGACAGGGCCGTGCCAGCTGTTTGAATATGTATAGATAATCCCACATGCCCTGTCAGTATATCTTATCCTTGCTCTAATACCCCAGAGAGCAGGGGCAGTTATTGCACAGCACTTTTAGAGACCCCTTTCGCCAAGACATTGTGGCCCTCCATGGCCCCCACGCATAAGTTCAACCCTCCCAGAGTGCATCACTGCACCCAAGCCTTTCCATAGCTGCCTGCGGTTATTCGAAAGGGCAGGACTGCACCGAATTTACAAAATACGGTGCATTCCTGTCTTCGGGGCAGCTGGAAAGCCTTATAAAGTGAGGGGGCGAGCGGGGTGCCTCACCGCTTCCCAAAAACTTCAATTAAACAACCCCTCCCTCCAAAAGTCAGAAACAGCCAACCATTCCCTACAAAAGCAAAATAAAAACAAACCCCCGCACAAAACTCCTAGAAAAACATAACCACTAACTTAATCACTAAACTTACATGCATTACACATTTCTAATAAATTAAAAAAAATTGTACTTACCCACAGGCTCAACGTCATCCTCGGTGTTCCTCTGCAGTCTGATGCACTAAGGATGATTCCCTGACTAATCCAGATGCTGCTCTCATGCTGCTAACCAGCATGAGTAAAGCACCAGGATTGGATGGAGCGGATTGGCTAAATGCACCTTCAGGCCCTAGAGGCCTGTGTGTGTCCTCCGCCAAGCTGGCTAAGACAGCTGGGTGGAGAGTTGCAAAGTGCGCATGTCATTTTGGTCAGCGCAAGACAGCCGGCAGAAGTGACATGCATTATGGAACGTACAGTCAAGCTACTGCTCCCATCCTCTGTTGCCTATTGGCAGAGGAGGACATGCCTCTATTTCTCCTGGCTTGGGGGCAGGCTGGTGTCTGCCGCGCTCCATAGGGCAAATAAATCATTTCATGTGCATTTTATTTTTCACGTTTCACGCTGATCGCAAGGGGTCTATGCTCTTGTCACCATAATGAAGAAACCGCCTCTACCTGTCCTTTCAGCTAGCACAGTGCACATTTTGCAACCGAGTGCCAACGCAGCCACTCTTGCACTAGGGTGCAAGGGTGTCTGTGTTGTTGCCTTGATTGTTCTTTTGCAGGAGGGGGCACCTTACTGCACAAAAACAATAACGAGGAATGTTTTCCTTGTTCTATGTGTGCTGCAGAATGCAACAGACATAGAACGGTATGGAATTGGTGAACGAGGAAGTAGGGGAGAGGGTCTGAAGTTCGGCTCTCATCGCAGCATTTGCCGGGACTCTGGTTGAGTGAGGTGCTGGGTATCGTCGTGTTTGGACTCTGGCCAAGGTAGCTAGATACCTTGCAAGATGTGCGTTTCCCCTGTGTATTGATAGCCTTTGATGTGTTTAGTTGTAGATTAGTGCTGCCAGCCTCAGGATCTAATCACCTGGCAGAGTGAGGGGGTGCAGTGGGTAGATGGGATGAATGGAGGAGATAGGGTGTGGTAAGCGAGAGATGGAGGCTGAGTATACGGGTAACATGGGACATCCCGTGGGGTTTATGGTGGGAGTTCGTTGTTCTGTGTAGTTGACTGGAAGTAATCGAGGAGGGCATCCCAAGCCTGTGAAATCCACTTTTTACGCAGGTGGCAGGCTTCTTCATAGCGTAGAGCCTCTTCCTCTGCCCTACTTCATTTATGCAGTGCTCCCTGCCAGTTGGAGATCAGGGGAGCTTGTGGTACAGCGGCCAGAGCAGCTGACTTCGGAGCACAGGGTTCACGGTTTGATCCCCGGCTCTGGAGGCAGCTCAGCTCAGCACCATGTGACTCTGGGCAATAGCTCACTTAATTTCCACGATGGCCCCGGGGGCCTTGAGACCTGCAAGGGTGAGTAGTTTGCACTTTACAAATAAGGATTTACATTTGCATTTAGCTCCACAGTGTAAAGTTAATGAATGTTCTGTTGGCTAGCAGGCTTGCCAAGCCAGGAAACCGTGTGCGCACTTGGTGTTGCTTCATGCGTTTGAAGATACCCAATACGCAGGCCTCCCACAATTCGAGGTCGGGGGTGCCCAGTCACCTTTGCTGTTGCCTTGGGGAAATGGCGCCAGTAATGGGAAAGGCTGAGGCAGGACAGCATTTGTCGCAGGTCAGCTGACACAAAGCGACAGCACGGACAGTATAGTTGTGCAGTTGGTAATAAATGATTGAGCTGCTCAGTTGTCAGATAGGCACTGTGTGTCGTGAAGCAGTGACATTGACGAGTGGTGACATCCGTGCAGCTGAACGAAAGAAATCATTACAATACCGGAGCGATATTTTTCCCGCGCCGGCAGACCCTGACACAAAGATGTAACACGGTCCATAAAGAAACAATTCATCCGGACTACGGCAGACCCGCCGCCGGATCACGAAGAGTAAAGTTCATTTCCACGTGACAGACGATTACGTTAAGCAAGTGCATCCTTGGGCAAGAATCACACAAGTTCCCATGGACCTGAGTCACACCGCCCTGATGAGAATCCTATAAATCACTTAACAGGACTCGAAACGCGTCGGCATTTCTCCCTTTCTTGACATTCAATGCCAGTGATATTGGTGCAGAAATGGGCATTCTTTCTTGAGTTGTATTGATTCATTTTTTCTCAGGTTTGGGGTTGGATTTTGAAAAGTCTTTTACTCCCCCGGTTGTGTATTGACTATTGTGATTCTTTTCAAACTTTATGATCAATTTGTCCATGTTATGAGCACTGTATTGTTGTATATGTATTCACAAGTTCATTGTTGTGTTTTTTCACTGTAAATATTCACAATTTGTTTTTCAAACTGTTCATGGCCATGCATGAAATTGATGGCGATCTTTGTTTTGTGCGAAAAAAAAGTAAAAAACAATTTGATAACTGAGTAAAAAGTAAAAGACATAAATCATTGTCGGGGTAAACTAATAAAGTTTTGTTTATCCTCCAACTAGCATTCATTGTTTCGATCAACACTTGAGGTTTAGGTAAAATCCCCAAGTTCACATCTCCGCATGTTGGTAGAGGAGTAGGAGCCGGGGAAGCGCTGAAGGCCTTGCAAAGAGAAGGCTGGGGTATATGGTGGTATGTGTCATGTAAAGTGCAGGGCTCTGACCAGGCATATATGGGCAGTGGTGACTTGGACTGACCATGCAGATCGGGATATGGTTTTGGAGAGCAGAAAGATACGAATTTGGGGCAGGCAAAGTGGCCCAGTGGCGTTGCATGTTTCCCCCAGACGTCATCCTGCCGGCCACTAGTTTTTTCAGTGCGACCCAGTGATGTTTGTCTCCCCATATGAGCTTGCCTAAGACCTTATCCAGGTCCTGAAAAAAACAATGGGGAGAATTACAGGGATTTTCGCAAAATAACATAGGAGCCTAGGTAACATTATCATTTTGGAGATAGCGATTTTCCTGTTAGTGGTGAGGGGTAGGTGTTTCAAAAACTGTACTTGGGGCTTCAGGGAGGAGAGAGGCTTCTTTAAGTTGCCCATGAATAAACTGGTGGCAACATGATAGAGGTAGACTCCTAAATACTGGACTGTGAGTCTGTGACTGCCCCCCAGAGCAGGAGGGTGCCACCGAGGCTGACTTTGTTTGGTGGTATGATGGGGCAGAGTGGATACATGCAGGATTTGGACTACTTGACCAGGAGGCCTGCTTCCTGAGCGAAGGAGGGAAGAGTGTTGTGTATGGGGGAGAGGTCAGAGAGGATTTCTCGGAAATACAAGAGCAGGTATTCTCTGTATAGGGATAGTGCTTGGGTCACGTCGTCCAAGGAGATTCCCTAGATTGCCCCCCACTGAGTTAGATCAGAGAGCTAGAGGTTCTATGGTGAGGGCGAACAAAATGAGTGACAGCTTGCGTCCCTTGTGTGTGCTTCTGGCCACTGAGAAGGGTGGTGGGATGAGCTCTCCCGGCTGGATCCTGGGGGTTGGGTTGGCATATAATAGTTTGGTGTATGCTAAGAGATGTGCCCTCATCTCAGCCAGCCCCCTGAAGAGGCATTCCCAGGTAAGATGTCAAAGGCCTTTTCAAGGTCAATTATCAGACATGCTGCATTCCGGTAACTGCAAAGTGCTTAATTCATGAGGCTGAAAAGGCAATTCATGTTCTGGGATGTGTTGCATCATTCCCGGACAAAGTTCTTTTGGTCTGGGTGTATTAACTGCGGCAGAAATTGCCCCAATCTGTCCACTAATATTTTGCCAATCATTTTATAAACTGTGCCTATGATAGAGATTGGCCTGTATGAGGAGAGATGTGTGGTACCTCTGTTGGGTTTCAGGAGGGACACCAGGAGGGACCCCGGGTGGGATGGGGGAACTCTCCGAGGCATACAGCCTCGTTGTACATTTCCTCTAGTCGGTTGCTAGGCTTTTGGTGAAGGTGCTGTAATATTCAATTGGGAATCCGTCCAGGCCATGGGTTTTGTTTCTGGCCAAGTTTTCAATGGCCTGTTGGATTTCAGGGGCTGTGCGGGATTTGGCAGGCACGGGGACATGAGGGAGAGCAAGCCCTGAGAGAAAAGGGCCAACGGCATCTGTGAGTAGTAGGTGTGAAACGCATTCATGATGTCTCGCTTTGCATGTAGGGTACCTTGATGGACAAAGATAACTCCAGGATTGGGCCTGCTTGATCTTTCTGGCTGTTGAGCCATGCTAGGAATCGACTGGACTTATCGCCCTCTCAGTGTATCCGTGCCATATATGAATTCAGATTGAAACAGCGCAGCCGTTCCACCAGGGCTGCATATTGGGCTCTTTCAGCCTGATTCATCAAGGTGAGTATTTGCTATTCCTTAATAGCGATTATTAAGGAATCGCTATTAAGGAATAGCAAAATGCTATTCATTAAGAAATCGCTAAATAAATTGCGATTTCTAATTATTCCTTAATTGCGATTAGAAAATTGCTAATCGCAATTAAGGAATATCTCCCCTTTCATTCCTATGGGCCCAAAGGCCCATAGGAATGAATGGGAAGACATTTCAATGTGCGAATCGCAATTAGCGATTCGCATATTGAAATTGCGATTTCAAGGGTGCAGGGGTGTCCAAAGGACACCCTGTAGCACCCCTGAAATGTATGCTACATTGGTGTTGCGCACACACATGTCCCAAGCACATGTGTGTGTGTAACATGAAACTTAGAAAAATGCATTTAAATGCATTTTTCTAAGTGTCCGCTATTTACCACGAGGTTTGACCTTGCGGTAAATAGCGGGAAATTTTTGCGAATTCGCAATTTAAAAATGTTTCAAGAATAGCATTTAAGGAATCTCTAATGGAGATTCCTTAAATGCTATTCCTCGCAAATATGCGAATTCTTAAATAGCGATTTTTGCATTTGGGATGATGAATCTCAAATGCAAAAATACCGCTCGCAAAGGGCCAGATTCTCAGAATCTGGCCCTTTGCGACCGGATTTAACACTGATGAATCAGGCTGTTTGTTCGGTCAATCCCGGGTGTTTAGGAGGGTCGGACGTTGCAGTGTTCTCCAGTGTGGGTATGGATGTTTCTGCCTCGTGAACCTCTCTCTCCAGCATCCTACCTATCCCCGCTGCCTCCTGTAGGCAGATCCCCCATGTCACTAGTTTGAACGCCTCCCATTCCATTGCCCTAGAAGTCAATGTGTCCCGGTTCTCTGCAAAATAATGCCTAATGTGTTCTTTTTGAGCTTCATAGAATGCGTATCCTGCAGGTGCTTCCACAGGAGGTGCCACATGGGCACCAGAGGGACATGGGCATTCCACGCCAAGTCCACTATGTGCGTGGCGTGGTCTGAGATTCCCCGCCCTAGGTAGTCCGCATGCCCTATCATGTCTGTGATGGAAGTGGAGCAGAGGACTCGGTCGAGGCAGACTTGCAGGTTGTGTGGTGTTGAGTATAAGAAGTAGATGTGGGTGTGGGGATGTAACACACTCCAAGCATCTGTGAGGGTCCATTGGCAGGCCCAGTTTGAGAAGTGTTCAGACTGGGTATGCAGAGGGGATCAGTGAAGTTTGGGGAGTGCAAGCAATGTGTATCCATATGAGTGCTCCACAGGCATAAGCAGTGTCGTTGATGGCCACTATGGTCCCCGCCATTTTCTGTGAAAGCTGAAGTTCTGCAGTTGTGAGATGAGTATCTTGGAGACAGATACATTTGTGCATTCTGCTGCTTAAGCTAAGAATAGATGGAGTACCGTGTCCATGTGCATATCGCGCACGTTCAGGGTAAGGAATCGTGTTTTAGCGGGGGCCTTGAGACAGAGTTTGCTCCATTGGTCCACCCACTAAGGCTTGCTCTGAGGTGCTTGCGTGGTAGTGCGCCTCTGGGTGCTGTGTTTTACATGCTTACCTGGGTTAGTCGCTGGGGTAGAAACTTGGGAATTGTGGGAGTGAAAAGGGGGTCTGCAGCAAGTAGAGCCTGCTGCAAATGGCAGCATGCCCAAACAGACTCTAGGATCTAATCTTTGGTGTAGCAATGGGATAGTCGTGGGGTCATGTGATGCCCGGGTACATTGCATGGGGTGTATAGTTTTCTCACTCTGTCCGTGCCTATTGTAGTGTATTGTGCCAGTGCCTCCGACATGAAGGAGGTTTCATCTGCCGGCACAGACATGGAGGCAGGGGGGAAACTCTGTTGTGAAACTGTGAATGCAAGGACATATGTAACTGAAGGTTGTTAGCCGTCTGTGGTGCCACCAATTGCGGGCCTTTGAGCTCTCCAGTGAACCATAAGTCATGGTAGAGTCATCTTCTGAGGAGATGATGTGCAGGGCTCTCTCCCCTTCTAAGGTGCTGGCGTTGTGTCGCTGGAATGCCGTAACCCTAAATGCTAGATCCCTGGTGAAACATGGTATTGAAGTGGCAAACATGATTGACACCTATAACGTGGAGTTGCTGTTTGTGACTGAAACCTGGGCAGATAGCTCGTCGGACATTGATCTTGCGTTTGCAGTACCGGCGGGTTACTCTCTCCTTCGCTCTGATAGAATTGGGAAACGGGGAGGAGGACTAGCCATCATTAGTAAAGCTCCTCTACATGTGCAGGGTTTTGAGAGTTTGAAATCCACAGACTGTGAAACCCTTTCTTTCAAAATTCGTATTACGGACAACTACACTTTTTCCGGCCTTCTTTTATATAGGCCGCCTAAGGCAATGGTGCATGTGGCGCAATTATTGGGGCCAACCTTGGAGTCCAGTCTATCTATGACAGACTTTACGATATTGGGGGATTTTAATATCCACTTGGAAAAAGAAGAGGACAGTAGCACGAGCGCCCTACTAGAGGCAATGACCAGTTGTGGTCTGGCCCAATTAGTTAAGCAAGGAACGCATTCCGCAGGGCATACTCTGGACGGAATATTCTCCTCGAATCCTGATATCAGGATTGGGGAAATTCTGGAGGTCCCCTGGTCGGATCATAAAGTTATTCATTTTTCATAAAATTTAGTCGTAGCTAAAAAAGTTAGGGCACCTAGGGAAAAGGACCACCCATACCAGGACTGGGACAAGATCGACATTGCAGAACTGCATGCTCAGCTAGGTTCCACCACACTAGGGTGCTCATTAGGATGGCGGAGGGACCTGCGTCCGTCCGCCACCCCAGAGTAGGAGGGACCGTCCGCAGGGGCAGCGGCGGTCCCTCCGTGCAGATTAGGATGTGACCGCCACCCTGGCGGTCACATCCTCAATATTTAACATTGCGGCGGGTGCTGCTTGAAGCAGCACCCGCCGCAAGGTTAAATATGCATGCATCGCATTTGCATGCACAAAGCGGCAGGCACTGCGCGGTGCCTGCTGCTTCGTGCACGCAAATGCAGGGGGGTACCATAGATACCCCCCATGTGCACCCCCCATTCCCCGTCGTCACCCTGGGGGCCCGCAACAGGCCCCCAAAGATATCTCCGTATGCCTTTCCAAGGCGGAGAAGCTGCTGCGGAAAGGCATCAGTTTTCCCCCTTCCTAATATGGCTGGCGGTTTCTGTTAGACACCGCCTCCATATTAGAGCTTTTCCGCTGCGGTCGTAAGGCGACCGTTGCGGAAAAGCGGAGGACGGTCTTCCTGACCCCCCAGCCATCCTAATCTGGCGGGGGGGTCTTTGAAGTGTCCGCAGTGGTTTTTCCGCATCCTCTGGGCCGGCGGACACTTCCGCCGGCCCGGAGGATGCGGAAAAACCGCAATCATAATGAGGGCCTAATTTTGGACAAAGACAGCGACACAGCGTCACGCCAAGTGGAGAACTGGATTAAAACTGCAGTGCTGGTAGTTGCCCCAATTAAATCTAAAAAACAGAATAGAAGCAAACATTCGGAACCCTGGTTCTCAGATAAGCTTAGACTACAGAAACAGTCCTGCAGGCGGGCAGAGAGAAGATGGAGAAACAATTACGGGAAAAATGAGAAAGCAGAATATGGTAAAACACTTGCCACATATAAACAAGCTTTTGCAATGCAATAGGTCTCGCATTAGGAAAGTTTGAGCTATTGGTCTTGTAAATGACAATTTTTTTATTTATGTGTTGTTTTTGAAAATAGCTAAATTAATAGCTTTGTCATTTACAATGCCTATAGTTCTAACTTTCGCAAATGTGACACCTATAGCATTTGTAATGCAACATGTTTTGTATTTACGTGACTTAGATGTATTGATATTGCAAATAATAATGGCTTTTACTTTTTTAAAATAATTAATACTTAAATAAAAGTGATTGTAATTTATAATGGCAATAGCTTTAACTTTTGTAAATAACTTTTGTGAAGATTATGTTCAGTGTATTTTATTGTGACGAAAATCCAAGAACAGAATGAAATATTAACATGTTTTTTGTGACATTTGTAATAAAGCTTGAAACATTGAGAGAACATATTTGAACCAGTGAAGCAGTGGTGGTGTTGAGTGATGCAGTGGTTGCGCTGAGTGATGCTGTGGTTGCTCTGAGTGATGCTGTGGTTGCGCTGAGTGATGCTGTGGTTGCGCTGAGTGATGCTGTGGTTGTGCTGAGTGGTGCTGTGGTTACGCTGAGTGGTGCTGTCGTTGCGCTGAGTGGTGCTGTGGTTGCGCTGAGTGGTGCTGTGGTTGCGCTGAGTGGTGCTGTGGTTGCGCTGAGTGGTGCTGTGGTTGGGCTGAGTGGTGCTGTGGTGGTGCTGAGTGGTGTGGTGGTGCTGAGTGGGGCAGTGGTGGTACTGAGTGATAATGTGGTGGTGCTGAGTGATAATGTGGTGGTGCTGTGGTGGGGCTGAGTGGTGCTGCTGAGTGATGTTGTGGTGGTTCTGCGTGGCGCTGTGGTGGTGGTGCTGTGGTGGTGGTGCTGAGTGGTGCTGTGGTGGTGGTGCTGAGTGGTGTTGTGGTGGTGCGGAGTGATAATGTGGTAGTGCTGAGTGATAATGTGGTGGTGCTGAGTGATAATGTGATGGTGCTGAGTGATACTGTGGTGGTGCTGAGTGATAACGTGGTGGTGCTGAGTGATGCTGGGGTAGCGCTGAGTGATGATGTGGTGATGCAGAGGGAAGAAGGGCACAAAAAACGAGTCTAACAGGGGGCAGAAAGGCACAAAAACGATTCTAACAGAGGGCAGAAAGGCACAAAAACCTAGTCTAACAGAGGGCACAAAGGCACAAAAAAACAGTCTAACAGAGGGCATAAGGGCAGAAAGAAAGGGAAAAACTAGTCTAACAGAGGGCAGAAAGGCACAAAAAATGAGTCTAACAGAGGGCAGAAAAGCACCAAAAACGAGTCTTTAAATACATCGACCCAGGGAAGACACATCCATAAAATAAGCTACTTGACCTCCCAACAGCAACCTGACCCTCCATCACTGAACTGCTGTATCTTGACCCACTTTTTTCTAAAAAAGACAGTATAGGCCCGGGGATGACTAAAAACAGCACAAACCCCTCACTCGTCTATCCCTCCGCTATCCTTTTCAACCCAAATACCACAGCTCAAATTAATATCTTATTTCCCTATTTTAACTCTCCACTAATCCTTTTTGAGTCCCAGAGTAGCATGATACTTGCCGAAAAGCACTTAGACGCCTCATCAGGGGTAGTAAGCACTATATAAATGAAATGCCAAGAAAGTCTGGGGCCTATGATGGGCGCACTTCCAGGGGGTCGTCTCAAACTGTATGACAATATATATTTCGGGTGAAACGCAATTCAGAAGTCAATTTTATCTACTGAAATGTTGTAATCTTGCCGTGCTAAGCACTGTTTGTATGCTGTTAAAACAATAAAAAAAGAGCTGACAAAAAAGAAGCCCTTACCAACTGTGTGGCCGGTTACTTCTGACATGCTGTGAGGGTATCACTCTTCCTTACTAGAAATCGATGTGTGTAACTCGGATGCAGAGAGCTGCGTTCCCACCACCGCGTGCCTGAAACCATGAACCCCGATTCGCAGAGGCTACTACTTGGGGACAGGCTGACCCCCTTGCTCCACGTCATTGGGGACACAGCTGCCACTCGTTTGTTGCCAGAGGAGACCCTAATACAGCGTAGTATTGGTGTTTTTACTGAACTGATAGGACTAATTAATGCACCTGATAAGAGTGATTTTAGGGGGAAGTTCAGGACCCTTAACACTGTCCGTGAACCGTGATGACATGGAGGGAAGTGCCCAGGCTCAGACATCGCTTCGCAAATTGCTGCAATTTTTACAGCGCATCCACCCTCCGGGGAGGGAGTGTATGGGGGGGGGGACCACAGATGCAACTTTTAGACATTTAATTTCAGTTATACTCTTTAAATAAACATTCATTTAATCACCAAACCAAAAGCAAAATCCACGTGCAAAGGACCGATTCATGTTTAATTACACAGTTCATCCCTTCTATGAACACCACAAGTCAAATGTTCACCAAAACGCCTTTTCACATATTGTAGTACATTCACGAAAAGAAACTGGTGTGTAATGGTAAAAATATTACCATTAGGAGCAAAATCGTTTACGCAGCAGAACGTAACTGTAAACAATGCTGAAGTTTCGAGAAGAAAGCAGTGAAAGTTTTTCCGGCGCGCCATGGCAGCTCCAGCTTATCTCTACAACTAGCGGCTAAAAACAGTCGAGATAAAATAAAGAACACCTTACCAAAACAACAAGGAAGATACTACCGCAACACTGCGTAGTGGGTAACCAGGCGCTTTCCAAGAGTCACCGAAGCATTGAGGCAAGACACAAGGTAGTTAGCATTACCCCTTCCTCCAGCGCTTCCGCCTCTTTCTCAATAACCAGCGTTGAGGGGTGCTCAGCCAATGGCACGCTAGCAGAGCGGAGTCCCGGAGGCGGCCGAAGGGCAGGGGCTACGAATCCTGCACAGCCGCCGTCTTCGCAGCTCGTGCACCCCAGGGACCGCCGGAGCAGCAGAAAGTTAGCAGGCTGGAAGTTGTCAGCCTGTCCCTGCTCTGGAGCCCCTGGCTGCGTCACCCCCGCCCGCCAATCCATTGGGAGCCGGGCAGAAGGAGCCCACAAGAAAACAGGGATTCCAGCAAGAAAACAGCCCGGTGAGGTAAGGGGGGCAGGGGGTGAGCGTGTGTGTATGCAGTGTGTGTGTGTGTGCGTGTGTGCCTGCCTGCGTGCCTGCCTGTGTGTGTGTGTGAGTGTGTGTGAGAGTGTGGCTGTGTGTATGTGTGTGCGCGCGACTGAGAGAGGCATGGCGGCATGGCTGACTTCCTGGGAATCTGAGATAGGATATGTGCACGGCGCCGGGCTGGGCGTGCATGCCCACGAGGTGCAATCCACGCGCGTGGCCGACCCCTGTCTCAGATTCCCAGGAGACGGGCAACAATAGTTGTCGAGCTAGATGCATGCTACGCATGCGTACTCTAGCTCGACCTAAAAACTGATTAGGGAAGGCAAATCAGCATTTTTTATAGAGAAAATTAATGAGGCTAAAAACTCGACTAAAGAACTGTTCAATACGGTTAAAAAACTCACCAAACCCGCGCCCAAACAGGTCAAGGGAAGTACGGAACTCTGCAATAAATTAGGTCAGTTCTTTACGGATAAGGTGCGGTTGATATACGAGTCCTTCCCACAAAGACACACTGAGCCTCATGCGGGCAACACTAGTATTTCTGACCTCCCATTGCAGAGCAGCACCCCTGCCCCCGTGCCGAAATTTAGGTTCACAGTTCCCTCGATGGAAGAAATAAGACAACTGATCTTGTATACTAAATTCGAGGGTCCAATGGACCCTTGTCCACCCAAGGTCCTACACATGGTCCCAGATCTACTTAGCGCCCAACTCCAGCCCCTGTACAGCAATATAATTGAATCCAGGTGTTTTCCTAAAGTGTGGAAGGCAGCCTCGGTCCTTCCATTGCTTAAAAAACCCAGTCTGGATCCCTCAATTCCAGCCAATTTCCGGCCAATCTCAAGGATCCCTTTTCAGGCCAAGATTCTGGAGTAACCTATGAATTCCCAACTACCTGGGCAGGTCAGGAAGACGCAGGCCCTAGATGAATCCCAATATGGAATCCAGAGGAGCATGGGACTGAGACTGCCTTGGTAATGGCGGCTGAGGAACTCAGGAAGATTCTGGATGCAGGTGGGAAGGCCGCCCTCATATTGTTAGATTTGTCGGAGGCCTTCGACACCGTTAACCATGAGATCCTCATAAAAAGGCTAAACGCGCTAGGTCTTCATGCCCCGGCTACCAATTTACTGGCCTCTTTCCTGGAAAATAGAACCTTCTCTGTGGAGCTGGGGGAATTTTCATCAAGGGCCTTTGACTTGCCTTGGGGGGTCCCCCAGGGCTCTTCATTGAGCCCGTCCCTTTTTAATCTCTACGCTGCGCCACTAGCCAAAATCATCAGGAACTGTGGGTTCATTCCTTTGTCCTACGCGGACGATACCCAAATTGTGGTGGCCATTTCCAACAACTCCGTGGAGACCGCGATCAGTTTTAGGCGCTGTATGGAGCAGGTTAGCATTTGGATGCAGGACAATTGTTTAAAACTTAACGGGGACAGATCGGAGGTCATGTTATTGGGGGCCAACACAGACATCAGGTCCAATCTCACATCTGGTCCAATCTCTGGTGGCCGGACAGCCTAGGAAGGTGTCCAACGCCGGTGGATAAAGTGAGGAATCTTGGGTTCATATTTGACTCCAAACTCACCTTTGCAGCACAAATAAATAACCTGGCTTCATCAGTATGGTATACGCTTAAACTCATTAGAAAGCTGCTGCCCTACATCCCACATGACACCGCAAAAACCTTCGTTACTCTGTTGGTTCTATCAAAACTGGATTATGGCAATGCTCTTTATGTGGGGTTACAGAAACAACTGTTACTCAAACTCCAGCGCCTCCAGAACGCCGCGGCAAGGCTGGTTCTGGATATACCCAAGTTTGCTTCCGTCGCATCTAAACTGCAAGGCCATGCACTGGCTCACGGTGGGGAAAAGAATCAAGTTTAAATCAGCGTGCCTAGCATACTAAGCATTTCACGGCTCAGGCCCCAGTTTCTTAAAAAGCAACCTAAAACCATATGAACTGACCAGGATGTTAAGATCCAGTAGTGCTAAACTCCTGGTAACTCCCAGATTCAAACAGCTGAGGTGGGGGGGGGGGGGGGGGTAGTTTCATAGGTAATACGGCAAAAACCTGGAACATGCTCCCTGCAGAACTCAAAAATAGCCCCTCCTTATGGTCCTTCCGCAAAAACCTGAAAACCTGGCTGTTCTCGTCTTAATTCAGAAAGGCACTACGTCTACTGGCAGGCAGTTGGTCTCTTACAGCGCCAAGACGCCCTCGGGCATTCTAGCGCTCAATAAATCACAAAATCAAATCAATCAAATCAAATCAGTGCTTGAAACCAATCTTCAATGATTTTTTCCTGTGCTGGTGTTTGGGTGGTCTGGGGTCTCAGAGGGGAGGGCCAGCTGAGTCTGTTGATTTCTCTTGAGTGCAAGGTGAGAAAAGCCCCCTGTGCTAGAGCCTCACCATATTGTTTAGTGACCCAGTTCCAAGCAGCTTGCGGGTCCATGAAAAAGAGGGATTTGCAGTTTGCTAGTATCCCAAGGAGGCCTGTAAACAGTAGGGAGTATTGGACTTCCAGCTGGCAGAGCATCTTCTTTACTGTCAGGAAGGAGGCATGCTGGTGATGCACCCTTTCGGTGTAGTCTGGAAACTGCATTGCAGAGGCATTCTCAAGCAGTAGTGGTTCTGCCTGCCTTGCTGCATCAAGAATGGAGTTCCGATCCTTAAAGGGTAGACGTTTGGCCAGCTTCGGGCGTGGTGCTGCTCTGGGACAGGTGTGCATGTCGGCACCCTATGATTCCTTTCCAGTGAGAAGAATGGCGCAAGGCTGGAGGGAGGAACAAAATATTTGAGCCAGGTCTCTAAGAAGGTCAGAGAGTCTCAGCCTTCTACTCCCTCTGGGAGTCCTTGGATCTGGAGATTACTTCTTAGGGAGTGTCCTCACTTTTTTTTGGAGATCTCAGATTGCCAGGTGGTTAGCAGTAGATTGCAGTCAAACTTCGACTAA
Organism: Lissotriton vulgaris; assembly: GCF_964263255.1. Lineage (NCBI taxonomy): Eukaryota > Metazoa > Chordata > Amphibia > Caudata > Salamandridae > Lissotriton > Lissotriton vulgaris. The sequence continues at coordinate 1,863,927,859 of NC_141693.1, read as the reverse complement.
TGTCTTTTCTCCCTCTGTGATCCTGTTCATAACTTTATGATGATCGTCATGCAGAAAGCCCAGCTTTACCGATAAGTTGCCGATTTTGTCTTCCGTGGAGATCAGAGCCTGCTCAATAGCTGTGAGTATTTTGTCCAGGTTGTCTTCTGTGGGTGCCAAGGGGTGTTTAGTGGTGTCGGATGGCCTGTGGTATTGCGTACCTGTGGAGGTGTCACCTACCTTGAGTGACCCATCTCGGGTGGGAAGTGGTGGTTGGTGGCCCTGGCTGGATGAATGTGGCAATGTGGGAAGTTCCATCGCTTGATGGTGTGGGACATCCCAGTGCAGCTGAAGTTGTTGGAGGCCATGTGGTATGCCGGCTGGTAGGGGATCTGCTCTGCAGGTTCCATCTGTGGTAATGTCTAGGCATGGGTGACAATGTAGTCTGGCTGCCCCACTGGGGGGCTCCAAGGTCTGGAACAGAGGTGGCGGATCGGTTCCCGGGGTGCCGTCCATTTGGTGGGTGTCTAGCTTTTGTGCGCACCTGATGTTGCCCTATGGGAAGGGGGAGTGTCGATAGACACAGGGCTGCCTCCTCCTAGACATCTGCCCATGCAAGCAGTGGATCCTCCTGTGCTGAGGGAAGTGGCACCACAAGTGTCTTAGAGCCTATGGTTTGTCCGCTGGTGAGGGCATCCTGGTTCCAGTGCCTTCCCTTTCCTAGCTGCCTCTCCACGTCCCTCGAGCGGGTTGACGTGGATTGCTAACTGATTATGGCCCCACGGGGTTCTCAGGCCTCACGGTATTGTATGTGCTGCAGCCCCTTGGTTCCAGGGGCAAAGCTCACAGGCAACAGCGAACCACTGTGGTTAAAGGGGTGGGTTTATGGGGGTGCCCGCTCTGTAGCAGGCATTTAGTGCTTTTGCCTTTGGGTTGGTGAAGCACCTGTTGTTTTCCCCAGAGAGCGTTGAGGGACAGTAGGAGCAGGGTAGAGGTGGTACTCTCCGAGTCAAGAGCGATGGCCCACCAGGTGTCCCGAGCTTTTATTTTGTCCACTGGTAGGGATGAGGGAGAGGCACCTCAATTACAGTACCTCCCCATTCCTGGCAGTCTCTCAGCTTCCTCCCCGGAGCGTGGTGATTTGACCCTTTGGGGGATTATGGCAGCCCCAGGGGCCCGAGATTCTCAGACCTCACTTGCTGGTTCATGTTGCGGCCCCTCGGTCCCAGAGGAGACACCGTCATTTTATTTGTGTCATAGGGTTGTTGATGGTGAGGGCCGCCTGCTCTCGAGGGGCTGGAGGGGGTTTATCGCTGCGGTGCCCTGGAAGAGCCCCTGCTGTCTTTCCTCAAGTTGTTTGTTGTTCAGGGGGGCTGCCGCAGGCTCAGCATGCCGGTGCAGTTGTCCTCCCTCTTCTGCTGATTAGGAGCATGTAGGCAGGTTCCTTTTGGCATGCCCGGCTACAGGGCTGGCCTTACCGAGACAAAGGAGCGGGCGGTCTCCTGTCTTCCCGGGGAGCTTGCTTCATGCGCCGGAGCTCCTTCTCTGTCTCCCCTGCCTCATGGACTGCCACGCAACATTAGCAGTCAGCAGTCCGGGAGTCCGCAAGCAGGCTGTGATCCCAGCAAGTGCTCGTTGACGTGGTTTAGGACTGCTGGTCAAGGTAGATAGCAGGGCATAACTACCGTAGTCGTAGGATTGCAGTCTGCACCGCCCAGCTGCCGGTACCAGGCATTAATAGCAAATATTGCCAGATTATTGGGCAAAGTGTATGGCACTCTAGCTATGAGCAACTGCCATGTTGGCTGGCCAAGCCACGCCCCCAGCTCAACACTTTTCCTAAAGTGGTTAAGTTTAGAGTTGGAATAGTAACTGTAACCCCCACGCAAAGTCCAACATTTTACTCAATGTGGTTTAAAATTGAGTGTTATTAGTAAATTTGCCCCCTCCAATCCAAGACCTTGACTGATGTGGTTAAGTTTGGAGTAGGAATAATACATTTGTTCCCCCCACAATTGAACACTTTCCCCTATGTAGTAGGACTAGTAAAGTTCAACTGCCCAATGTTTTACACTTTTCCTAATGTGGTTAAATTGGGAGTGGGTATGAGAAATGTGCCCCCTCAATCCAACACTTTCCCCAATGTGTGGAAGCTTGGGGTTACAATTGTAAGTTTGGCCCCAACGGCCCCCCTCCAAGACCCCCCTCAAGGGCTAACACTCTTCTGCACATTTTTATGTTTGGTTAAGAAGAGTAAATATGCATAGTCCAACACTTTCAATGTAATACATTTGATTCCCCCGACCCCAGAATTTAACACTTTCTTCAATGTCATTACGTTTTGAGTTGGAATAGTAAATTTGAATGGCCCAAGTTTAACACTTTTTCCTAATGTGTTTAAGTTTGTAATAGGTATAATAAATATGAATCTACCAAAGCACCAGTGTTGAAAAGTTTGAAGTTATAATAGTAAATCTTAATTCCCCAAAATCCAACACTTTTCCCAAACTGGTTATGTTTGGGGCAGCAGTACTAAATCTGAACCACCCACAGTCCCAAAGTCCAAAACGTTTCACCAATGTGGTTACGTTTGGAGTTCGAATGGTAAATTTAATCCCCAACCCCAACAACCAATACTTTCCTGAATGTAGTTCATTTGGAGTTGGAATAGTAAATTTGAACCCCCAAATTCCAACACTTTTTCCAGTGTAGTTAAGTGTAAAATAGGTCTAGTAAATTTGAACCTCCAAAAGGCCAACACTTTCCCAAATGTGGGGAAGTTTAGAGAATAATAAATCTAAACCGTACTTTCCCACACTTTCCCCTACATTGTAAACATTTAGAGTGGGAATAGTAAATCTGAACCCCTCGAAGTCTAGCAGTTTCCCCAATGAAGTTAGTTTTCCCCAAATATTAATACTTTCTCCAGTGAGACTAATTTTTTTATTGGGAATAGTAAATATGATATCAATAGATATTAGTATTGGTTTGATTTTGTTATTTTATTCATTAAAAAGTTACACTTATGTTAAAAAATGTGTTTTTGATTTTTAATGTAGTTTTTAAGAAGTATTATTTTTGCATTTTCTAAATATCTCTTTTAATATATACAATTCTAACTTTGAATTATTTTTCAATAATTGCAACATGTTTTTGGGATTTTTATTTCCAGAAAAAGCATCATTACTGCAGCATAACTGTATTTATTACACATATGTTATTGTTGCAGTATACATACATTTTATTAATAGTTATACCATTTTTGTTATACATTTTGTACAGGAATTTCTAATAAACATGCAGTTCTTTTAAAATTTAACTATTGTAATATATTAAAACGCACTGAAATAATGGATATACACTTTTATCAGTTTTTTTTTTAAACCTTTATTGTACAGTTCAATAAAATTACAAGCACGGGCCAACAACCGCATGGGCCGGCCGCAACACAAGAATAAGATCCAATGTAATATCTAACGACACAGCTCTTCAGCCGACAACCCTGAGGTCCGGCAGCAAATCAGGATAAACATTGTATTGAACTTACAACATGTTGCAGAATAAGACAAAGGTTTCATTTTATGTTTAACCCCCCCCCAACCAAAAAAGAAAGGAAAAAGGAAACAGACATATCTGGTGCCATACCTTCAAACACTATGATAAAGTGAGCGGGTGAAAATAGAATAGTCACAGTTCAATTTAAAGGGAACGACCGAGACGCCTGCGCTAGCCCGGCCTCCCGTGTGCCCAACAGTATAAATCTCACTTCCAGGAGGACCCTAATACTAACCCTACGCCATACCTCTCAGCCCTGACCCTTCCGCACCTTCATAGGAACCCCTCCTGGTAGAACCACTGAGTCGAGACAAGCAGCCGCATTCCAAGAGAGTTCAAAATATGAGTGTCCGAGACAAATCCAAAACCTAGGATCCTGAACCACGCCAACGGCAGCAAAACTCTCCCTCAAAGACAGGTAGTCTCGATGTTGCTTCCTCCACAGCCACGCCGCAGCCATGGGGGAACAGGATGAAGAGAAGGCACCAATACAGTCAGCGACAGGAAACTCAAGGAAAGAAACGTCAATCAAGTCTCGAACCCGCAATAGAGACGATGTACACTGCAGAACGTTCAAAGCATTAGGGTCACAATCTTCCGATACACTGTCCAAGGGCTCCAAACACTCTTGTCACGCAGGGTCCTCATTGGGAAACAACATGGCGGTCTCGGGTGTCGTTGCCGGGTGCAGGTCATGTAGCAAAGCAGGGTCCGGTCCCGCAAATCCTTTATCCGTTAAGCCCGCAATCATTCCACACATCAGAGCGTCCATACGAGCTTGAAACTCCCCGATGGCTGCCATTACTGTTGCAAGCGATGGCTCACGCTCCGTCCGGTTCATCACTCTAGTCACAGATACGAACATTTACGTACCCTCCAAAGACCCCGGGCTCTCCGGGGGAAGCGGGCAATGGCAGTGTGGACGGCTTTAGAGGGTGGCAGCACACTTCCTACGGCCGTAAACAGTACCCCGCTGCCGCAGGCAGAGACCCCGACCACCGAGCCCCGATGGGGGCCAAACCGGGTCCACGGGACGAGGACCCCCGCCCACAGCCTCAGTATTGCCGCTGCACTCCTCTCACCAAAGTTAAACACTCCAAAGTGATTGCAGTCGAAATTGGGCTTACAATACTTCCACCGCTGTAGACCGGACCCTGATCGCGGCTGGTGGCAGATGTTGTTCAACTGCAGCCCGGCCAGTCCAAAACTCGAGACCCCGGCTCTCCAGCTGAACTAGGCCTCAAACTTCAACTCAACATAACTTCGTCAAATTAGCTAATTAAGTTTCCGGGATAGCACCATCGGAGCATACATAGATTCATACACCTTGAGGTCGGGCGCTAAATCAGGATTTTCATCAGGATCATCTGGCGGGGGACGGAGGTCGACGGAGCCGGGAGCCTAAGCAGCCATCTTGTTTGCAAGCATAGCTCCTCCTTATCAGTTTTTTTTAATATGTATTTAGGCATAAAATATTTCTGTACATTTTGAAAACATTTTGAACATGTTTATAATTGTATATACTTTATTAAATAAACAGCTTTTAACATTAATTTCTATGAGATGGGAGTCTTTGCTCGTTTTTATTTTCTGTCATTTTTCCACTTTGTTTCACTTTGTAGTCTTTCTTCATCACTTTGGACTGTTCATGGAGTTTGGGGTAGTGGTACTATGTTGTTGGTCTGTAGTTCTGGTAAAACTATTTTAAGCTTATTTATTGATAGGGGCCATTAAAGACTTACAAAGTCATAAGTGTTAATTTATTTATTTATGTTATTGGGTATCATATCATAATGTTTAGTGACTTCTGCTACCAAGATGTCTTCTAAATATCAGCTTTTTTTCATTTGTAATTTCTAGTTTATATGCCTATTTTATGCTCAGGGCATAGGTTTGGAGGAACCTTTATTTTCTCTGGTTACAGTGATAGTAGCATCCCTGAATTGTAGTGTGTGAGTAGATTTTAAGTGTGGTTGGATACATTGCCTGTTTAAAATTGATGATGATATTTGTGAGTTATAGTTGTTAGTTTGTTGTTCTAAACGTATTAGCATTAATTGTAAGTTAAACTTTTGTTTGATAGATAACAGTGCATAAACTAATAGGAAGTTTCTATTTTGGTAGTGACCCTTTATTGTGGATATTTCACTGAATTATTTAGGACATAACTTAAAAGTGCCATCCATCATGCATGTGTTACTTTAAGTCAAGGTTAGTAAGTTGTTATTGGTAGCATATATGATTTTTTTAAAACCATTATTGTGGTTGTAATATAGTAGAGATATATTGTTAATATATATATAATTTTTAAGGTTATTGGTATATCTTCATATGTTTCAAGTGCTACCCGTGTTTTCCTAGCTTTTCTACATTTTCTTGTCATTAATCTTTTTAGGGTTGGTACATCAGGGAGTTGACCTGTTGCTTGTCCGGGAACTTTTTAAAATAATATTTGTAAATATTCTTCCTGTCGGTTCTTGTGTACTCGTACTGGCCTCTTTCAGGTCCTGTGTAAATATGTGTCACTGATATTACAGTAATATTAGGAGAATGGTTATGTTCCCTAAATCGTTCAACTATTTCATTTTTAATAGTAGCTCTGTCAGAGGATGCATTCAAAAATATTTGGATCATTGCCAGGGTGTTTTTTAACTGGTGGTGCTCTCCTTATTACAAGTACATCCTTTATAATTTAATAACAGATTGGGGATTTCATGTCTTTTCCGATTTCTGATATTTTATCCCAGGTATTTAAAGTGTAGAAAATACATATTACATTTTATTTACAAAGATACATGATGTTGTATATAATTGGAAATTTTTAAGTTGCAAGTGCACACTTGAACTTACTTTGAGGGTGTTGACTTTACTTTTTTTTGTTGTAGAATTTAGCTTGGAAGGTTTGTTTAGTGTTATTTTTGGCATAGTCTTCTTTTGTTACTAACTAATGAGAGGAAATATGTATTCGTTGTTTTGGTTTAACTTTTAATCTAAATTTTAGGGATTTACTAGTTTTATTTTATTTTTTAACTTTATAAAGCCATTATTTTTAGTTTCATTACATTTTTGGGGTTTTGTTAGTAAATTTACTTTTGAGGTAGTCATTTTTTGAATCCTGACTAATTTGGTGTCTCTGCCTTTAGTTTGTTCCTTTTTTCCTTTTTATAGAGACTGCACCTGAATTTTGAGAAATAAACATTTAGCATGATTTAATTATCTTAAAATAATGTTAGCTATTTTTTTAATCTTGTTTGCTTTCATTTATTGCAAAACATACTTTGTCATATTTAGTGGTTTGCAGGTTTGTAATCCATCACATTGACACTGTCCTGCTGTAATTCTTTTCTGGGAAGCATATTGTTGAGCATTTTTTTGGACTTTTGAAAGTGTTTGCTAACTGGAAAACTGCTTCTCTTTGTTAACTGAGTTTAATTTTATTTTATTGGTTGGTGGGAAGCTAATGTGGCATTTTTTGCCACCAGTTCTGGTAAAAGCTAAATAGTATTTTCCTTATTTATTTAATGTACATTAATGTTATTTTGACATATTGTTGATGTATTTATAAATGTAATGTAATATCTTGTGTTTCATTTAGAATTATGTATATTTAGATTTGTTTTTCTTGACTGTTATGTTTCCTTAGATTTATTGTGTAGGCTATATTTGTTATTTGCTTATTTTTCTTTACAGTATTGTTGTATTTTAGAGACTTGTTTCCTCAGTCTTATAGTCATCAATATTTCTGTGGCTACTGTTTAAGTATATGGTCACAATATTTTTATGTTAGTGATATTAGTGTATGACGATACTGTTTCTCTCAATTTGGATTCATACAACCGGTTGTAGGAATTTATGATATGGACTTAAAATGTGACTTTTGCTGAGCCTCTAGGAGGTTCTCTCTTTGGTGACTGCTGCATGATTTTTGAGATCACTACTTTTTAACAGACACATCTTTCATTTTCAACGCAAATGCAGAGTACTGAAACTTTCTTTGTCAACCCAAGCTGCCCGCTTTCAGTGAAATATATTTTTGTGGTGAAAGGATTCCTTTGTGCTCTTGGGCTTCATGCTCTGCAGGGGCATCACTGCTCCAGATGGGAAGAGGCTGATTACTCTTTTATTTGGAACATGATGTTGATTATTATACAATATGTACCTATTTGATGGTCTTACACATGTTATCAGAGGATCTTAAATGGACTTCTGATGAATAGTGTGCATTATTTTTCCCAGAGAGACAGAAGTCTGTTCTGGCAACATTACACAGTATCCTGCACCAAAAAAGAAACTGTTTGTCTCAAAAGCTGAACAGTATCATATGTTCTCCATGTTTAATTATAGCTATTTCTTTCTTTTTCTGAAGTCCAAAACTAAAAGTGTATTATACTATATTGTCAGTAAATACTTGACATCGTAAACACTTTCCTCCAACTCTCTCTGGAGCCCTTTAGTTTATAGAGTTCTTGTTTTCAGGCAGTGCTTAATTTGAGCCGGTGGATTCGGGTGCTCAGCACCAGCACTTAATTGACAGTACCGGCACTTATGACAGTCTGCCACTTTGTGGCGCTGTTTGTCTGCTGTAGAGTGAGCACAGCAACAGTTGTTTACTAAGTCAATATATGTTAAAAATGACTAAAACCTGCTGCCCATGCTAATCGTATAACTTTGGGGGCCTGGAATAGTCTGAATTGTCACACTTGCAGGAGTGTGATGGTTAGTAATTGGTTTGGTAATGTCATTAATAGTGCTAGAAGGCAATGGGTGGTGAAAGCTGCAGTGCCTCCTGATGAGGGCCCTGGCACTTATTGTTTTATAAATTAAGCACTGGTCAGGCAGTGTGTGAGATACTAATGGCATCCCACAGCTTCACAGGCGTACATCTTACTCTCGTGTTAGTTCCTGATTAGTAGTGTTTCAGAGGGATGAGCCTTGTCTGAGTCTGGGTTGCTCCCTCTCTGGGAAATTATGGTATTTCAATTTATTCCCTTCTTTTGCATAAGTAATCTTTTGCAAACACTGGAAAGTGGTTACAAAAGATGCTTCTAAAGCCCCAGAATCAGGAGCTGATATACCACCACTGTCAGACATGAAGAACTCATGCACTAACATTGTCTTAGGCAGCCAATCAATCAATCCAAGCATTTATATAGCGCACTACTCACCCAGAGGGTCTCAAGGCGCTAGGGGAGGGGGGTCCGCTACTGCTCGAACAGCCAGGTCTTGAGTTGCTTCCTGAAGGCGAGGTGGTCCTGGGTCAGGCGGAGGTGGGTCGGGAGGGAGTTCCATGTCTTGGCGGCGAGGTAGGAGAAGGACCGTCCCCCTGTGGTGGCTCTTCGGATGCGGGGGACGGCGGCGAGGGCGTGGCCGGTCGATCGAAGCTGGCGTTTGGGAGCATAGAAGTTGAGGCGGCTGTTGAGGTATCCTGGGCCTTGGTTGTGTAGGGCTTTGTGTGCGTGGGTGAGGAGTCGGAAGGTGATTCTCTTGTTGACCGGGAGCCAGTGCAGGTCTCTCAGGTGTCCGGAGATGTGGCTGCGACGGGGGATGTCCAGGATGAGTCGTGCTGAGGCGTTCTGGATCCGCTGGAGTCTCTTCTGGAGTTTGGCGGTGGTTCCGGCGTAGAGGGAGTTGCCGTAGTCCAGACGGCTGGTGATGAGGGCCTGGGTGACCGTCTTCCTGGTCTCGGTGGGGATCCACCGGAAGATCTTACGTAGCATGCGCAGGATGTTGAAGCACGACGAGGAGACGGCGTTGACTTGTCTGGTCATGGAGAGGGAGGAGTCCAGGATGAAGCCCAGGTTGCGTGCGTGGTCTGTTGGTTTGGGTGCGCTGCCTAGGGCGGGGGGCCACAAGGAGTCGTCCCAGGCGGAGGGTGAGGATCCCAGGATGAGGACTTCCGTCTTGTCCGAGTTCAGTTTCAGGCGGCTGTTCTTCATCCATTCGGCTACCTCTTTCATCCCTTCGTGAAGGTTGGCTCTGGCGGTGGCGGGGTCGTTGGTGAGGGGCCACGTTATGGTGCAATGAAATGGGTCAGTTGACATTGCCTTTACCCTCAGTGTCATCCTTCCACTCTACCAGCACAGCATACTCATCAGGACCAAGCCTGCGCCTGCACTCCGAGGCTCTAGCTCCAACTCCTTTTATTCAAGAACCTTAGAGTTAGATTTTGGACATTGATTGCTATCTATGCAGGAGCACAGAGGCCTCCATTCTTGGTACAGATGAGAATCTACTCACATGGACAATCAGGGGGAGACCTACATTGGCAGGGTACGCCCGGACGTGGGCCCCTTGCTCATTTTGCCACTGGATTCAAGCTAGCCTGGCTGATGAGGGCTATTAACCTGAAATCGGTCCCAGGATGCTTGTTTCCGGTCCAGGGAAGACATGGCTTGGCAGTTCGGGCAGGACTGTTCCCATGAGGCACAGGCCCAAGACTGATTTGCATATAGCTGTGTCTGAACTGGGGTGGTGAAGTGAGCTAAAGAAGGATAATGGATTCAACCCAGATCTGTGACTGGGGGTGATTTTCTGAAAAGTTTCAGCACTCCATCCATCATCTTGAGTTTGCTTTCCCGCAGACACAGACAGCTTCACAGGCGCACACAGATATTAATGACATCCCACAGCTTCACAGGCGCACATCCTACTCTGGTGTTAGTCCCTGCTTAGTGGTGTTTCGGAGGGATAAGGCTTGTCTGAGTCTGTGTTGCTCCCTCTCTGGTAAATGGTGGTATTTCAATGTATTCCCTTCTTTTGCATAAGTAATCATCTTAAAACACTGGACAGTGGTTACAAAAGATGCTTCTAAAGTCCCTGAATCAGGAGCTGATTTACCACCACTGTCAAACATGAAGAGTGCACGCACTAACATTGTCTTAGGCAGCCACTTTATGGGGCAATGAAATGGGTCAGTTGACATTGCCTTTATCCTCAGTTTCATCCTTCCCCTCTACCAGCACAGCAGTCTCATCAGGACCAAGCCTGAGCCGGCACGCCGAAGCCCTGGCCTTCAGCTCCTTTTATTCAAGAAACTTGTAGTTAGATTTTGAACATTGATTGCTATCTATGCAGGAGCACAGAGGCCTCCATTCTTGGTACAGATGAGAAGCTACTCACATGGACAATCAGGAGACCTGCTATGCCAGTCCTTAGACTTGTCGGCAGCCTTCAGCATGGGTTGTGACTGTGTCTGCAGTGGATGAAGACAAAATCAGGAACACTTTGGTCAAGGTCTTTTCCCTCTACACAAGAATTCGTAAAGCGCATGCTATTGCAGAGCTGTCTGTCATCTGAAACTGCCTTGTGCACGTAGCTAAAAAGTATTCAATGACAGCAGCCCACGCACCAAATCAAAGTCTACAAAGTATTTTTTTAAATAAAAAATGTCAAAGAAGTAGTTTGTAGTCTTGAATATTTCTCCAACCAGTCCCTTCCAATGAGGGATTCTAGCAGGAGTGTGGCACATTGCTAGGACACTATAGGCTGATCCTTTTACTTAAATGAAGCAACAGGGTTTAGTGAGTATTGACTCTGATGACAATCATGAATCAGCCACCCGCATGGCCATCTGGAATTTTTCTACCTTCCTGGGAAAGGTTTTTTGGACCAAGACCCTCCAAGGTTGGAATATAAGCGGGTTGACCTACGGACTAAGCCACTGTCCTAATTTGTGAGACACCGATGTGGGCCTTGGCTGGCCGCTATATCCATACCAGCGAAAGGGATCTCCTGTAATCCAAGATAAAGGGTATTAAGGTCAGATGGCTTAGGGCTGATGAGACCCCCTATATTGACTACTAGGTCGAAACGTTGACACACATCTATGGTTGTAATGTAATTAGGTTCATACTGCAATTACTGTTAGGAATATATGGGTTCCCCTTTTTTTTACTGTATGGACACTAGTTGTTGCTTATAGGTTTTTTTGGCACTATTGTTTTATTTTTTATTTGTTTTTGTTTAATAATTGAATGTGGTTCGTGATACCTCGTGGGCATACTTTGAATCTGTGAATATGGTAAACATTTTCTGAACAGCAAGAATATAAACATGAGTGAAAGAAATCAACGTGGCAACCTAAGCAGTATGCATGTGAGGTAAAACATCAGCGTTCAACTACTTCATTCAGTTTGCACATCTGACTACTAGTGAGCCATGGTCATTTCTAAGGCAAAAACAATCAACATAATACAAGATCCCAATTGGGTATTGGTGCACCAATAAGATCAGTACGGGGCTTGGCGAAGTGGACGGTCCAAGAGAAGCAACCCTGTGGCTCAGCGTCATGGCCTATGGGAAGCAACAAGAGGTGTTCAGAATGGGGCACTGGATCAGAAAATTATGAAAGGCAGACAGCAGAAGGATTTTGTACTGTGATAATCTTGCCATGGACAGATGTTGAGTTTTAGTAGTTAACAAGGCATCTGCAGCATGGTGTACAGTGACAGTTATAGTGGAGCCAATGACTATTTTCTCATAAGCCTGCACAAGGTGAGTAGTCACTGCCACAGTTCAGAAGCATGGCAGAAGGCCTACTGCGTCTGCATCAAGGACAGAAGAAGGATGGGCAATGAGTTCCTTCTAGTTTCCATGATCCTGTACCAATACTCTTGCAGCAAAACCCTCCATTTCATGACAAGGTGAATGGCCTGTTATAATCAAGCAGTCCCAGAACAGGAGGGGAGGATAATGTTTGTTTCAGGGACACAATAGGGATTTGGGGGTGGGGGGCGGGCGGCCTTACCCCCCACTGGGGGTTTTTGGGCCAGGGGGCAGTCGGACCCGGGGTGCGGGTTGGGCTCTATTGGGCTGTTTCTGGGCTGGTTGGGCTGGGCTAGTTTTGGGTTTCAGGGGTTTATAGCCAGCCATTTTGTGTCACGAGCCACCATTTTGGTGGTCGTGACACACAGCCGGTTTAGGAGGTCTCTGGGCTTCTTGCTTTTGTTTGTGGCCTTTGCTTCGTGGGGGTTTCGGTGGATCTCCTGTTTTTGTTGGGCGTCCCAGTGTGTTATCAGCGGGAGCTTTTGGGCAGCAGCGGCCGCGTGCGGTGTCCAGAGGAGATCGGGGCTTACCTGTACGGGACCCTTCGCAGGACGGAGTTGGCGCATTTGGATGATCCTCGCGTGTTGGAGGCCATCCGCATTGATATACTGCGGCCCGGCATGAAGGTGAGTCCCCCGCGGAAGCGCATTACAGCGGAGGTAGGGCGTGGCCGTGTGAGGTTTCAAGGGGGGATGGCAGGGGAGTTGGGGTGCAGTCTAGGTTCCCAAGTCCGGGTGAGGGGCCAAGTGGGCAGGAGGCAGGGGTTGCCCAAGAGTATCGGGGGAGGGGGTGATGGGTGGAGGATGTCCCGGGGGAGGGGGGGCCCCCCTTTCAGCGATGGGGGTCCATGCCGGCTCTGGACGCGGGGGAGGGCGGCCGCGGGCTAGGGTGAGCAGTGGCCGGCCACTGGGGCCTGGGGGGAGTGGGCAGGCGTGTCAGGTGTAGGGGGTGCAGGGGGATCGGGTGGGACACAGGGCGGCCGTGCAGCCCGTCGGGAGCTGGAGTCTTTGTTTTGGAGTGATGGGGAGTAAAGTGCAGGCAGTTGGGGGAAAAGAGGGGCACCTGGGTAAGGGAGGGGGGCCCGGGGCCTGGAGGTCTACACCGTCGCGGCGGGGGGGACATTTGTTCGGGATGGTGGGGGCAGGGGGCGGGTGGGGGTGAATTCCGGGGGGACGCTGGGAGGTGTGGCGGCACAGGGGATAGGTTTAACCCCGACATGTTGGACTCCACTTCTTTATTTCCACAGGAATACATGGTAGCATGCGGCTCCACTCCACCGAGGGGCTGGGCCGGCTCTGCCATATGCGGGTGGTCGCTCTCCCACTAGGTACCTGATGGTCGCGTCCTACGGGAGGCAGGGCGGTAAATCCCCCCCAGCCCCACCCGACGGGTCGAGGTGGCCACCGGGGGACGTCAGTCCAAATTGGGACCCAGAGGAGTTGTGCACAGGGCAAAGGAGAGAGAGTGTGTGGATTTGGGATAGCTGCTTTGCACATGTAGGGAACGGGTGAGGTTGAGCAGGTTGGAGCCCGCGGAGGGTGGCCTATGGCACGAACACATGGGTCCAACAGGGCTAGAGTCCAAGGAGGGCGGCCCGTTACAGTTAGACCACGATGAGGAGAGCGTGGAGCAAGCAAGAATGCTGGAGCAAAGGCGGAGGAGGGTCAGGATGGGGGGATCGGAGTCATGTTTTTCCTAGTCTCTTGAAGGGTGCGCATCAGAGACCCAAGGCGGATAGAGTGACGGCCCCTCCTGCTCAACTGGTTAGGCGGCAGGATCCTGTGCGGATGCCGACCTTGACGCCAGGTAAGGCACGGCACGGAGTTCGGGGCGGGTCGGGCAGTGCCCCACAGGTCAGGGCATCCGTAGGCATGGATGCGAGGGGGTTGGACGGGGGGTGCATTTGAACAAAGGAACGTACGTGCGGGACACATGGTTGGGCCGGAAGAAGTGGGTACAGACGGGAACGGGGCCTCGGGCAACAAGGCGAATGGGGGGACACCCAAAGAAGGTAAGGACGGTAAGGAGAGTCATGATGTCCCGGTATGCAAGCTGCCGTACATGGGCATTGCGAAGCCCTTCGGGGCATACTTATCATTGGCCACCAAGGAGAAGATATGGAAGGGGGAGTACATGGACATTTTAAAGCTCCTGCATCACAAGCTGAAGGCGAAAGAGGGGTCTAAGGAGGAAGAGCTGGAGTTAGCCAGCCGACCCCCGGGTGCCCCTGAACACTGAGAATTGGTCGACTGGTTTCTTGATCTTTGCCAGTGTGTACTGCGACAAGTACCGGGAAAGGTCTGTCACATTTTTTAAATACATGGTCGTGATTCGGCAGGCTCAGGTCACAAGGGTTACGCTTGGTCGCACTATGACGAGGAGTTCAGAGCGTGTTTGGCCTGGGACCCGGAGGCAAAATGGGGGAAATTGATTCGGATCTCTATTAGCAGACAATGGGGGTGGGGGACGATATACACTGCCAGCGGTTTACCGCTTGCGCCCTGCCCCTTTCCAACCCGCCCCACCCGTGGTGGGGTGGGACACGGAGAGAATACCGTCAGTGCCCCGGTGGGAGCGTGTTGTGACTACAACAAGGGTGATTTTACAAGGCAATATTGCAAGTTCCGGCACAAATGTTCAAATGCGCAAGGCCATGTCTGAACTGGGGTGGCTTGGTGAGCAAAATAACAATGGATTAAACCTAGATCTGTGACTGGGGGTGAATGTATTTCCATTGTGCAACATTACGTCCATCATCTTGTGTGTTTTGCTATTCACCCTTTGTGGGAAGGGTATGCCCAGACGTGGGTCTCTTGCTCAATAGGCCACTGGAGTCAAGCTATCCTGGCTGAAGACCGGTCCTAGGATGCTTGATTCCGGTCCAGGAAAGACATGGCTTGGCAGTTCGGGCTGGACTGTTCCCATGAGGCACAGGGTCAAGACTGAATTGCATATGGCCATGTCTGAACTGGGGTGGCTTGGTGAGCAAAATAACGATGGATTAAACCCAGATCTGTGACTGGGGTGAATGTTTTGCCATTGTGCAACATTCTGTCCTTCATCTTTTGTGTTTTCCAAATGTGCAAGGCGCCACCCGGTAGTGCAATGCTGGGGGACGGGGCGGCAGTCAAGGTCAGCAGTCCGCACTAATGGGGCAACAGTCAGGGGGCAGGGGAGGTAGGGGAGGTAGGGGAGAACAAGGGACTTTGGGAAAAGGCTCATACGCCAGTTAAACAGGAGGGGCTGGAAACCCTCTTGGCGTCTTACCCACGGACCAAAGACTTGGGGCTGCTATGGCGAGGGTTTCGGGAGGGTTTCCAGCTGGGGTAAAAGGGTCCGAGAATTACCAGGTGGATTACCAACTGCTGGGGATACAGTTCGACGGGTCCATCTTTGTAGAAAAAGCGTTGCCTATGGGGTGTTCAATCTCATGCGCTTTTTTTTAACGTGTCAGTTCCTTCCTGCAGTGGTTTTTTTCATTGAGCACGGGCAAAGAGATGGTGACGCTCTACCTGGATGACTTTTTCCTGGTGGGACTGCCCGGTTCGGTGGACTGCCAGCAACAGCTGGACAGTTTTACAAAGCTCATGGGCTACCTGGGTATGCTACCTGGGTGTGCCCCTGGCCCCAGAGAAGACACAAGGTCCCAGCACAGTGCTGTCATTTCTGGGAATAGAGCTATACTCGGTGGCCATGGAGGCACGCTTGCAGGGGGACAAGAAGGTGCACATGCTGTTGTTGGTGGACACTATGTTGGTGAAACAGAAGGTGACGGTGCGTGAGGTGCAGGTTCTCTTGGGGCAGTTGAACTTTGCGTGCCGAGTGGTGCGGGTTGTGTTAAAAAGGGTTCCAAAGACAACCGGTAACCAAAGACCCTTTTTTGTTGCCCGGCGGTATCGCCTCTATGACCCACCAATATTAATCAATGAAGAAGCAGGCGCTGGAGACTGGAAGGCGGGAAACGAGGATTTTATTCTCTCCGGAGGAGAACACATCAATTCAGACAACAAGTATCGTCACGAGGTGCTCTAACCACATCTCTGAGGCCGGGCCTCTTATACTAGAGTTTACGACCTTTATTGCACATAACACATTCTCGTAATATTTTAATACTTGAAAGAACATCCTCGGAATCTCCCCTCCAGACCCGTTCCCACATACATTTACAGTTGGATTCCCCACCCCGGTCACAACAGGTGATGGTGGTCGCACAGCAGGGCATTCCGCCGATTCACGGAATGCGTGGGGTTGATCGGATCTCATGGGGTGGGGGCTTTGATCGGTTCGGGGGTCTTTTGATGGGGAGGGGAAGCTTCCTACTGTACGGGGTAATAAACAGTATCCGCAGGGTCAGGTGGCAGCCTGGGAACGAGGAAGACAAACGGGGACACAGGGAAAGGGGGTTTGCATCAAAAGGGTTTGAGGCCATGAAAGGAATGAAGGGAGGTGTCGCGCTGGGAACAGGATGGGGTTCCGTGGTGAAGCTGCGCTGGAGAGGGGTTTATGACCCAAGGCATGAGAGAGCGGGGGGTTGTCAGCGTGCGGGGGAATGCTTGCGAGGTTAAGAGAGAGAGAGACGCGCTGGCTATTAGTGAGGGGCAGGGAGGCCATGGTGCTCAAAATGGCTGCCGCTTACGCGCACGAATGGGCCTGGAAAGGGGCAAGATGGCGCCGATAATGTTCACCAAGTTTGTATTTATTTTTCACAGTCCTCCCTTTAACATTTCCAAGACATCTTGCTGGCCTATTTCCTATCTACCCCTATATGCAGTGATCATAAGTAAGGGAGAGGGGACTTGGGTGAAAGAACTGTACGTAAACATCACATTATAAACATCATATAAAAAATCTCATCAGTCAGTAGGCGGGTTCATTGTTAAGTTGGTTGCAGGAAAAAAGTCATCGTAATGCAATATCAGACTAGAATCACGTAGCGAGGGCGTTGGGTACAGATCATAGAATAAGAACTGGTAAATTATCATATAAATAAGTCCTTTTTGTATACGGTGGGTGCATAGTCAGTCCAATGGTGATTGGGAGAGAAAGGAGATACAGTAAAAATATCAGAGTTCTTCGTTGTCCTTTTGTCGTCTTCTGTCGGCACTGTTGAACACCTGGATTACCTATCAACAGAAATGTTCATGTGGATCGAGTCGTTGGGGGTAATTGTAAGATCAGTTCGTTTCTTGAGTCTCTGTGGTGGGCATTTCCTGTTGCTTCCATCATCTCCAAGGTGCTTGGTAGCGGGCAGAACCACAGACTTTGTTTATCTTTTCTTCGGGGGCGACCCTTGGTGGAGTTCTAGGTCACCGTTCTGGGATTTAACACAGTTCGTGGTCTACTTAGTCGGAGCTCCCTCCCTTTTGACATAGGGAGTACTCTTCTCTGGGTAGCTCAGTAGGATTTGGAGGAACTTGGGAGTTCGGGTGGAAAGGTGCGGGTGTGAACAGTCCTTATGGTAGGTCGGAGGAAGAGGGGATGGAGCAAGGCCAAGTCGGGAACAGATCAGGGGGGGGGGGTCGGAGAGTTTTGCGTCAGGCGAGTCCGAGACCATGTTCAGAGAGCGGGGGCTTTTTGGCACACGTTGATCATAGAGCAGGGGCTTCAGGTCAGCCCTTTCCTTAGCTTTGTTTGAAACAGTGCCCCGTCCTGCGACTCCTTACTGCCGTGGTCTCGCCTTGGCCTCCGTTGCTGACGTTCCACAATCCGCAGTCAGGCCGCGTGCTCCCACATCCGGTCTCTTTCTCCTCCGACAGTGATATCCTTAAATGAGTGTTGAAAAGACAGTCTTTAGAGATTTTGCAGAAAAAGGTAATTACATGAATCTATTTTCTTTCCCAACACCAAGCGACTAGCGTAAGCACTCGCTACATTTGAGATTTTTGCGGCTTACGTATAAACAATTGATGATGGGTTTGCTGGATTCCTTGCAACTTCCTTTTATTGGCTAATTCTTTGACGCTTTGATGATTATTACGTTCATTTGTCATATGTCTATTATAGTAGATGTCAGTTCTTCTGGCAGAGACCCATTTCTCTAGTACGAGTCTTGCATGGCTAGGCTAGTCTTCAGGGCCTTGTATTTTACAAAAAGTGCAACGTGCTATTCACCATAGTCTGATAAGCATCCTTCTGAGGGATGAACATAGGCTAAACGAGTCTGCATTACATAAAAACATCTTATTTTCAACCATGCCTACTGCAACAAGTTCTTTCGTTTTTCAATCTAATTTTCAACTTTGCACACATCCTTCTAACTTTCTATATAAATCCTCGCAACCTGGTTACTACAAAAACTCGGGAGGGGTGGTTTGCAATAATTATTAAACTTATCCTCGGGGAAGGAGGGATCTGATGGATACCAAACTGGGGGCTTTTTGGGTAGATGGGGGTGTCTCGATCATTTCTTACAGCTTGGGGTACGGAGACAATTTTCAATGGGGATGGTCGCATCACCACAGACACATTTTTATCATAGGAGCCACTGACAAAGAGTTCCCTGAGAGTGGGTCAAATTTAGGGAACCTTAGTCGTCTTACCTGTCCCTTTCCTATCGGCCAATTTAAATTTCATCCATATTTTAGTAGAAAGGAGAGGTAGTAACGTGGTACCAATACAATTTTATTTAGGACAGATTTGCACAAATACTTGTGGTATTTGGGGCCAATCAGGAGGTGCACCAGGTTCGCCAATTAGGTGCCAGTTGCTAGGAAGAGGGAAAGTGTGGAGGGGTGGAAGAGTGAGTGAGAGAAAGAGAGAGAGAGAGAGAGAGAGAGAGAGAGAGACAAATAGGCCGAACAGTACACGTGTGATATAGAGAATGACCGTGTATTGTTTGGGCTATTCAGTGCGTTACCCAACGTTAGACGTTTCGGGTCTGTGTTAGGAGGTGGGAAGCATGCAGTTTTGGGACAGAAAAGCGTTAGATTTGGTAAAAAGGTCGTGAGAGCGTCCTTGTTGTGCCATTTTGTAGCGCTAGTCCGTCTTCATGCATCGGGCGTGACGTGGTTCCAGATCCCTTATGATACTCTAATCGGGATTCTAAGGTAACCTGCAGAGGGAAAAAGGGGGAGAAAAAGGGGGGGGTAGGGGGACAACATTCGAACACATCAAATGTAAGGGCACGAAAATCCTTTACTTACCACATACTCGTACTTGTCTCTTCGGGATATAATCCCTTAGGGTTCTGGTTTCTTAAAGTCATGGGGGCAGGCAATGTGATAGGTGGTTCATGGGGAGGTTCGAGGATGGCGTTAAGGATCGTGTGTAGTGAAAAACGCTAAAAAGAGGAATCAGAGGTACCTAGCGCGAGGTACCCGGTTTCGTAGATGTATCCGGTCATCGGGGTCCCAAAATCATTCCCAAAGCTGTGATGTTTTTAAGGCATACCAGTTCTTTGTTCAACCCTGTACCTTAGTACCTTCGACCACCATATCCTTATAGCAATTTATCAATCACACCATTTTACTTTACCCATTCTCTGAAGTCGAGGTCCTTCTTCATAAGCAGTGTATCATACCTTCGTTTTGACTATCAACCCAGGGCCGAACAACCATTTCTCGGATAACCTTAAAAAGAGAGCAGAACAGTTGCGCACAGAAAAACCCTCCCACCGATACCCGTATTTACAAAAGTACGCGGAGCCTATCCATAGCTTCTAAGACTTTTATTTGTAGAGTTATTCAGTACGTAAAAGGTGAGAGCGCAATTCATATTTTGGCCTGACATGTCGTCGATGGAAGCACATACAGTAGGGGGTTATTTTGTAGTACAAGAACATGTAAAAAGGTCTTAATTAATTATTTGTAAGTAACCAAAAACATTTCATTGCGTGACGAAGGAATCAGGGGCATTTCAGTTCATAGATGGAAACACAGTCAAGCTCATCGTAATCATATTTCCTAAATGCAAACCGCGGGCGTGCATCATGAGCGACGTTATGTATCAGTTACAACAAATATCAAAAGTAAATTGTTCATTGAAATCAACATTTTTACAGAACCTCTTCTTAAATGTTTGCCAAGTGCACCCTCCTCCCTTTAACATTGAGTGCGCAATGGTTCATATATATACATATATATCTTAGTACATCAAGTTTCATTAGCTAAGGAACACCATGAGGCACCCGTAAGTTCCATTGATACCAGCGCCATTTTGGGCGAGGCCGGTTTAGTCCGGAAGTAGCATCAGGGGCAAAATATCCCCGACAATTGGCGGTTGGACCAGAGTCCCTTTCGGTAGTCCAAAAAGAAAACTGTGCTAACAAAGGGGCTGGTGGTGTGGACCGTCAATCAAGAGAGGGAGGGGGTAAAGTCTCTCTTACCGGGTCATGTTGATGTTCAGCCGGAACTTGCTCGAGTTCGTTAGCCCATAATGTTCCTGGGTGGTTCAGACGGAAGCTGATGCAGACACGAGAGCACCGCCATCTTGTTGCTGTGCCGTGGTTATTTCATTTGAGATTAATGCAGCTTTTCCTCACCGGAAGCCTGAAGGGGCCGAGGGCTCTTGGGACTTTGGTAGAATCTTCAAAGTCGAGGGGATGTTTTGTCGATGGTGGGGGCTTGCGCCCAGGTGGGCAAGCGCCCGAGTTGCAATTTCGGACAAAGTTACTCCAGCGGCCTAGACCCGCCTTTCAAGGGCCCAGACGCCATTTTGAGGCCCTGCAGCAACCTTTGCCGTACCCATCAGGAGTGGAGGGAAACTGCTTGTGATGGCGAAAAACAGAGCCTCATGCGGTTGGAGCAGGACATTTTGGTTCGGGGCGCCAGGGTGCAGCAGTGGAGCCTTCATCTGGGGAGGTGAGGGAGGCTCACCGTGCCGTCTTCCTCTCCCGGTGCATCCTACGCCGTCTCTTGGAATCAGGGGCGCACATGATGACCACCCTACACCCCTGATTCCGACTCTTGGGGGACCACTGTACATCCGGTACTCCGGAAATATGCCCATCGGACATTGTGTGTCCTGTACCACGCAAGTATACCAGCCGGGTCTTGTATATCCTGTACTGAGAAAATATACGAGTCGGGCATTGTGTGTCCTGTGTTGCGGAAATATACCAGCCGGACATTATATTTCCTGTGCAGCGTAGGTATATGGCCGTCGCCCGGCTGGAGGACATCGGCGTCGGGCCAGGGCAGGGAAGCCTCCTACCTGTGGAGGTGGAAGAGGCTCGTCCGCGTCGCCTCTTCCTCCCTGCCCACCCTGCATCCGTTCGATGGAGGAATTCGTGATGGCCGGACCAGGAGATACAAGGGAGGGGGTCATTTTCATCCGCCCCCTCCCTACTCGCGGTCCGGGGGACGCCATCCCTGGAAGGGCAGTATGGGAAGACCATTTCATTGCCTGCTGTGTGGAGTCTCCAGTACCTTCTCGCCAGCGATCTCTTTTTGGCCCATGGTTGCTGGCAGGCCCCGCCCCACACGTGCTATGTGTTTCGGATGGGCGGGACCATCGAACTGTTACATTGGAAGACTTCCGGAGTGAGCATAATATGTTTTGTATTTTTCCTATTAGTAAAGTTTGTTTTTTAGAGAGTTCTACTAGTTATTCTATTTACTGTTGGTTGTGTGTTTTACCGTAATTAAATCCTTAAGTTATATAATAGACGCTTGGCTTTCTTGAGTCTTTTCTCTAACGGGGGGTTGTTTACACTGACCTGCAGTTGTGTTTGTTTTTCAGAGTGGGGGAGCAACAGAGAGCAATCAGTCCCAGAACTCTAACATGTCGTTAAAATTGGTCTGACGAAATCTGTGCCACCGAGCATAATCAAACGGGGTGGTCCTGTCTGCACTAGTCTGATTGGTTTTTATCTCGTGCCTTTTCCCTTTCTGTCGGCCTGTTCTTTCTGTCGACCCTCCGTTCTTACCTATGCTTTGCAGAGTCGGGCATTGGGCTTTCCAGTGTCCAAGACATTTACAGAAAGCACATTGGTTTTGTTTTACATCTGTTCGTCCTGTGCATAGTGTCGGGGGATTACCTTCAGGTCGTTGTGTTCCGGGGTTGGCTTGTCGGCACATCCCTTTACACCGTTCGCTTTTCATGTCTACTCCTCGGGACTGTGCCATCGCTGGCCCTTCCCTTTGCCTACTAGACGTTTGGAGGGTTATCCGTCGTGTCCCCTCATCTTTTCTAAATTCGTCGCCTTCCCTTCGTCGTGTGGCTTCTTTGCGCCACATGCCGAGACTATCGAGCATAATAGGTGTTGTTTCATTCCTACGAAGGGCTATTTCTACCGTTTCTATTTTGTCAAGATCAAAGGATCCTCTCAGTGGCCACTGACTTTCTCGATCCTTTTTCGTATATTTATGCCATAGTTCACTGTAGGCTATAGCGATTAATCCATGCTTCATGAACATGTCCTTATTAGGGGTGCCTTCCAGCGGAGCCGGATGGTTCATCTCTAATAAGCGGTCCGGGTAAAACAGGCTACTGACCAGTGAGGAGAAGACAGGCATGACGGATCACAATGGGATAATAATCAGCACTACCTATCTTATCACTGCGCGCAAAGACTAGACAGAATATTTCTATTCTACGTTGTTTGCACGTAGTGAATACCTCATGAACCAATTCTGAGCAATCGATCAACGTTAGGTCAAAAATAAAAAATCAATATGGTCAATGGGGAGAATAAGTAGGCTCGCAAAGGTTCGCGTCACCTACCCTTTCGCTATCTGTAAAGAGGGGACCTAATCTTCCCTGTTTTCAGACAGAGAATCTCCAGAAAACAATCTATAACAGTTAATCAATGTTTAGGTCGAAAATAAAAAATCAATATGGTCAATGGGGAGAATAAGTAGGCTCGCAAAAGTTTGCGTCACCTACCCTTTCACTATCTGTAAAGAGGGGACCTATTTTTCCCTGTTTGCAGACAGAGAATCTCCAGAAAACAGTCTATAACAGTTAATCAATGGGGGAGAAAGATGGGTCCGACGGGTGCGTACCTATCCTTCGCTGTTTATAAAGGGAGAGCCTGTTGTTTCTCCGTTTGTAGACAGTGAATCTCCAATAAATTAACAAAGAGTAATACTAGTATTTTCACAACAATTATCAATTTCTTTCAATTATCTATTACTTTCGCAATTCGTCGTGTTTACACGACCTTACCCGGACCGCATGGACAGTTTCTCGTCTTCCGAATCCAGCGCCCGATCGTCCTCTTCTCTTCGTACTTCTCGTGGCACTCCTGATGGTTCCCAGTCAGGACCGCAGATCACTCGAGAGAGGTCTGTTCGGAACCAGTGAAGTTCGGATGATCGGCTGTCAGACGAGGGTCTATCGGACAGGGTACCTTCCGATCGTTGCAGTCATTCACTCTGTCGTCAGGACCTCTCCCACTGGATCCACGAGTCGCTGATGGGCCCCACGTTTGGGACGCCAATTGTTAAAAAGGGTTCCAAAGACAACCGGTAACCAAAGACCCTTTTTTGTTGCCCGGCGGTATCGCCTCTATGACCCACCAATATTAATCAATGAAGAAGCAGGCGCTGGAGACTGGAAGGCGGGAAACGAGGATTTTATTCTCTCCGGAGGAGAACACATCAATTCAGACAACAAGTATCGTCACGAGGTGCTCTAACCACATCTCTGAGGCCGGGCCTCTTATACTAGAGTTTACGACCTTTATTGCACATAACACATTCTCGTAATATTTTAATACTTGAAAGAACATCCTCGGAATCTCCCCTCCAGACCCGTTCCCACATACATTTACAGTTGGATTCCCCACCCCGGTCACAACAGGTGATGGTGGTCGCACAGCAGGGCATTCCGCCGATTCACGGAATGCGTGGGGTTGATCGGATCTCATGGGGTGGGGGCTTTGATCGGTTCGGGGGTCTTTTGATGGGGAGGGGAAGCTTCCTACTGTACGGGGTAATAAACAGTATCCGCAGGGTCAGGTGGCAGCCTGGGAACGAGGAAGACAAACGGGGACACAGGGAAAGGGGGTTTGCATCAAAAGGGTTTGAGGCCATGAAAGGAATGAAGGGAGGTGTCGCGCTGGGAACAGGATGGGGTTCCGTGGTGAAGCTGCGCTGGAGAGGGGTTTATGACCCAAGGCATGAGAGAGCGGGGGGTTGTCAGCGTGCGGGGGAATGCTTGCGAGGTTAAGAGAGAGAGAGACGCGCTGGCTATTAGTGAGGGGCAGGGAGGCCATGGTGCTCAAAATGGCTGCCGCTTACGCGCACGAATGGGCCTGGAAAGGGGCAAGATGGCGCCGATAATGTTCACCAAGTTTGTATTTATTTTTCACAGTTGGATGCACTTTTTGCAGGCATTTGAGGTTGTCCCTGTTCGGTTTGACACTCATCTGCGCTTGTTGGCAGGTACCAAGGAGGACTTGCGCATGTGGCAAGTTTTTTGGGTGCGATTTAATGGTATTCCTATGGCTCCTCCAGAAGAGTGGGAATGGGACGTGACCATCTCCTTTGACGCGTCGGGGGTAGGCGGTTTTGGTCTGTATTGGCAGGGGAGGTGGTGCGCGGAGGTCAGGCCGCCACATTGGCAGAATGGGGGAAGGAGCATCGCATTCTTGGAACTGTTCCCCCTGGTGGTGGCATTGATGGTGTGGGCGCTGGAGCTAGCGCAAAAAAGGTTATTTTCAAGGTGGATAACGTCTGTGGTACATGTCGTCAATCGGCAGTTGGCTAGAGATCCACAGGTGCTCAAGTTGTTGAGGGATTTTTAGGCTGTGGGGTTTTAGGTTTAAACCTATAATAACTGATAAAACCCCACTGAAAAAAAATAGCCCTCACCGGTGAAAACATATAAACACTGAAAAAACACCTGGACAACCACAAACTAACTAAATGCCATTCAAAGAAAGGAAAAAGAGAGTGAAAGTCATTTTTTTCTTCCTGAAGGGGTCAATACAATGTAACTTTGTTATACAAGTAGCAGAAAGAAAGACTGGCTAACATTATTCGGCTTGAGTTTTGTTCTTTAGGGATGCCACTAAAATATTGTTTCTTCTTCCTTTTACTTTTTAAGTTTTGTGGCCTTTGGTCTCAAGATGCAAGGTTTAGTTTCATGTTTTAGGTCTACTTTAATTATTTTATAAACTATAGAGAATCAGGAAATATCAAACTCATATTTGATATTTTGGCTGCATTTGATTCTTTCACCGATAGGTAAAATGGCTGGTTTCATAAAAATCTTTCCTAATATGTGTCATCACATTTACCCACAGAGAATGGGTAAAAACCCTTAATACATCAGACCATAGTTTCTAGTGGGTCAGTATTGATAGTAGGTGAATTGCCAACACCTCAGGCTTTAAACATTCAATGCAAGGTATAGTGACAAGTATATATATCACCAAGCATCTGGGATAGTGGTGAAAACATGAAACCAGACTTTTGGAAAACATGGAACGCAGGGTCACTTGTAAAGCTCTGCAAAAAAGGTTCTTTCCAAGTTCAACAAAGATTGGAGCGATATTGTTTGTATTTGCAGTGATTCAGCTACGTATATAAAAAAGTTGTGTGATGACCTGTCAAAATTGATACCCGAGGTGAAGTGATTCCTTGTAGTAGATCCTTGCCACTTGTTAGATGGTATGCTGAAAGCATCTTTACAATCTTAAGTTAATGAGGGATGCTATTGACTTTTTAGTCCATTCTGGTGCACTGGTTTCTAATGCACAGGAACTAAAACACAACTGTTTATCATTTCGTGCTTTATGTGCCATCAAAGAAAGAGTCATCCCAACTGTGTCCCTTAGCTGATGGTTCTCAGCCCAATGGGCTAAGAATGCTGAGAGGGCCTTTTCACAGAAGTTTACATGGGAAGGAAAGAGCGAGCACACATGACCCAAAGACTCACTGAAGAAATATTGTATGGTGTACTACAATAAGATTAATTTGCAAAAATCTATTTGGACCTCGTATACACTAGAAGTACACTGTCTATATACCATGTTCTTTCAGTGCAGAAAGCAAGCAATAATAAAAGCAAAACGTTCCATAAACACCGGAAAAACACTTTTTCTGTTGTTTTTAGTGGCGCGAAAATGTGTAACCATTGATTACAACTGTTTTTTAAGATATTGAAAACACTGAAAAAACCCTACCAGAATTTACCAAAAATTGAAACTGAAAACAGGAAAGCCTAGGGATTTTGTACTGCAATGTTTGGAACATGACATTTTGTTTCAAGCCCGACATGTGCCGGGGGTGGACAATGACATTGCAGATGCTTTGCCTCATTCACAGTGGCAGAGGTTCCATGGGTTAGCCACGGAGGCGGACGAATGCAAGACACCAGTGTCAGCGGGCTGTGGTCAGTAGGAGAGAAAGGGTTGTTCAACTGGTAAGAGAGTCAGTGGCCGCTTCCACCTGGAAGGCGTATGAGAAGGCATGGCGGGAATTTTTGGACAGTGGGGCAGTGCGACATGACAGTCAATGGGTGAGGGGGGAACAGGTGGTACAGTTTATTTTGGCAATGATGGACAGGGGGATGTTAAAAGTGATGATTGCGGGGATGTTAAAAGTGATGATTGCAGGCAAATTATCGGCCATAGCATTTATGAGGAAGATGTGGTGGGGCTATGAACCATCAGCGGGTGAATTGGGTGCAAGTATATTGGAAGGATGGGTGCAAGAAAGGGGCGTCAAGGCCCTTCAGCGCCGTCCCATCACGGCAGGTATTCTTGGCGGCTTAATACGGTTCATGCCAAATATCTGCCGCAACCGGGAAGAGATCACTTTGTTTTCCACACTCATGTCGTGGATGTATTTCGGGGCCTTTCGGGTGTCGGAGCTAGTAGGGCCAAGGGCTAAACAGGGGCTGCGATGGGGGGAGGTGGAATTGCGGTCAACGGAGGTGGCGGTTCTGTTACGATGCTCGAAGACCGACCATCGTGGTGTGGGGAAGTGGGTTGTCATGGGACCGGTGGTGGTTCGAGCGGTGTGCCCAGTGGTGTGGCGTCCAGGGTGAGTGCGGTAGCGGGGGAAGTTTTTCGCCGGGCCGATGGTGGACTGGTGACAGTGGCTCAACTGCTTTAGGTTCTTCATCACGCCCTGCACATTATGGGTGAGGACCCCAGACTTTTTGGGACGCACTCTTTTTGCATAGGTGCAGCGACAGATGCAGCACAGAGGGGGTGGGGGAGGGACTTATGCACTTGGGGTGGTGGAAATCGGACTGTTACAAGACGTACATCAGGTTGAGGGGTTGCGGGATGGAGGAGGAGGCCTGATTTGCTGTTCCCTTATCTTACCTGTGTGTCTTTTAAGGTGCGGTGACGGGCCGGACGCGGCAGATTGTCCATCTCATCTTAGGACATTCTTTTGTGAAGCGGGCGGAACATTCCGAATGGGATAAGAACAGGAATCCTAATTTAGAATTGGATTCTAAGCTTGTCCGTTGTCATTGGCAGGGAAATGGGGACATGAGGTGGTATGAGCTATTTCCGGCAATGAATAAGGTGGTCAGGGGAGGAATTCGTCTGGATGTTTTAGTCATTCACTTAGGAGAGAACGATTTGATGCAATGCAAGGGCTTGGCGTTGTTGAAACAAATGAAGAGGGATTTGCTGGAGATTCGACAGCAGTGAGCAGGTTGCCATATAATATGGTCTGAATTTATACCTAGGAGAATTTGGAGAGGGGTCGAGCGGCCGACGGCTATAGATAGGGTACGTAGGAAGATCAATAGGGACATGAGGATATTTTGCGACAAGGAGGGGTTTGGGAGGATGAAACACCTGGAGGTGCGTTATGCTGCAGTGTATTTCTTTAAAGAGGATGGGGTTCATTTGTCCCGATATAGCATGTAACTGTACATAGTGCAGCTGAAGGAGGCTTTGGACAAGGCAGGTGCACAGGTACCCGAAACATCAGGATGCCTAAGGGGGGGTCAAAAGCCATCAGGGACGACTTTTGAGTGGCGTTTTCCTGGGTCATTCGGGATATAATGATGTATGGTTACAGTTATGAAAGAAAATAAGAAGTTTACCTAGTTAGGTAGGTGTAGAGAAGTTAGGAATGGCAAGTTGTGTTTATAATTGTTGCAGGAGGGGACATGTTTAGGGGAGGGGTGGGGGGTAAGGTAGAAAGACAATATTTACTGAGGATTAGTATTGTAGGCACAGACCAAGGGATATTATTTGTAAGGTGCTCCTCTTTCCAATAAAGCGGCCTTTTTCACACCAACCACTTAGTCTGTGGTCTGTGCTGCCCCCTTTTGGCCCAATTGGGCTTTGGAAGGGGGGGGGGTGGCCAACCAGCAGGAGGCCTTCCCCTCCTGGGGGTTTTTGGGCCGGGGGCAGTCGGACCCGGGGGGCTGGTTGGGCTCTATTGGAATGTTTTTGGACTGGTTGGGCTGGGCTGATTTTGGGCTTTGGGGGGTTTATAGCTGGCCATTTCGAGTCAGGAGCCACCATTTTGGTGTTCGTGACACGACAGCCGGTTTGGGAGGTCTCTGGGCTTGTTGCTTTTCCCACCCTCCCTCCCTAGAGTTACCTTCTTTTTCTTTTTTCTATTCGGGGTTTTTTGTTAGCCAATTCAGTTTTCTTTTAGGTTGTTTTTCCTGGGAGCAGGTGCATCGGGGGAAACATTTGTATGGGGTTTTCGCTGGAACAGGTGCTGGTGTGGTGCACTATGTTGCTAGGGGGTGGGCTTTTTCCTAGGTCATTCGGGATATAACGATGTATGGATACAGTTATGAAAGAACATAAGAAGTTTACTTAGTTAGGCAGGTGTAGAGAAGTTAGGAATGGCAAGTTGTGTTTATAATTGTTGCAGGGGGGGAACATGTTTAGGGGAGGGGGTGGGGGTAAGGTAGGGAGACAATATTTAGTGAGGATTAGTTTTGTGCGGCACAGGCCAAGGGATTTTGTTTTAAGGTGCATCTGTTTCCAATAAAGTGGTCTTTTCCACACCAACAAACTACTCTGTGGTCAGTGCTGCCCCCCTTTTGGCCCAAAAACTTGTTCTGGCTCCTTGGGCCAATTTTGTGGTTCAGAGGGGTCCTTTTTAATGAAATTCTGACGAACCTTATCAGTTTTTGCATACCCTAATATCGACTCTCTTCAGAAATCTGCTAGCCTAGCAATGTGTGTACCTGAGGGACTGTGCCTGATCCAGGCAACTTATGACTGACTTCAATGCAGTTTGTAGAGAAGTGCCTCCCCTCCTGAGAATTCATGACCTAGATAGCGAACATGGGGAAGACAGACTTGAAATTTCACTTTAGAATCTTTGTGCTCCCGTTTTGTTCACGCCTCGCTTTCCATCTCTAATGAGATGCAACGGAGGCGTGCCTAACAAAACACCATGGGCAAATATCGCTACCCCAGCTTCATAACATCATCAACGAGGGGTAGCAATATTTTAAATTCCATCAACTATACCTTAACACAGGAATTTAACGTCTGTTAAATTCCTGACTAAGGCATAGCTAACATGGGAGGTGGATTATGGTGATACGACCACAGGGTCGTATCACCAAGGCTATCTCCGTTTTGGGTGCAACATCACTGGTTTTCCAGCGATGTTGGCCCATTTCCCTGGAATATTATCGCCCTGGAGTAACGCGTTGTTATTAACGTGTTACCAGGGCGATAAGTTCCTGTGATAGATGGCGATAAATAAACAAGCGCTAAATGCGCTATGTGTTTATTTATCGACGTCCTAGTAAATATGCCCCTAAGCCACTTCCTCTGAAGAATACAAGGGTGTCTAGGTCTTTATTGAGAGTGTGAGAGAAGATAGGACGTGAGTCAGTAAAGCCCTGGTTCAAGCGAAAACATATGAACAGGCCTCATCAAGAATGAGAACTCAGAGATGTCTGGGGATAGTGACAAAGGTAACTTACGCATGTGAGCAAGCTAAACATGTAAGTTTACTCTAACACTGTAGAGTAACTTTATTACTTTTGTCTAGTCATTTACGCATATAGAGTTACTCAAAAGCCCCGGTGGTGGAGATCTCCCTATGATAAACTATAGGGAGGAGTAAATAAGTTTATTAAACTTGAACAAAAGTAACAATCTTTTTAGGTTAAAAATTAATGAAAGTGAATTTAATTTATTTATTTTAAGTCTGAGAATATGTCCCCGCAGTTTGTGGGAGAGACCGGGTGCACAGTATACTTCTGTCCCAGTGCTTTCAGGGATAGATTGAGCCCACAATCCACGTTGGTCCCTGCAGATGTGCGGACAAATTGGGCCCACATCCCAGATAGATTGGGCCCATAAAGCACTTCTATCCCAGATGTGTGGATAGATTGGACCCACAATGCATTTCTGTCTCCGCAGGTGTTGGTGCAGATTGGGCACAATCCCCGGGGACAGAATGGGCCCCTCTTACTTGTGTCACAACAGATGCATGGACCAACGTTAGCCGTTTGTTGGGTGAGGAAGTACTTAACGGATTAGGGCCGTATACGGATTCAGGTGTTGTGATTGGGTAATATTATAACCCCATCTCACAATGGATGACTACTGTGCCACAAAATAAATAAATGGGTGATTATCCTGGATGGGACTCCCATTGGAGCCAGTAACAGAGATGGATACTCATCTTATATAAAATAAAAGCCCTGATGAAGTTCCACTTTGATTGAACAAAACACGTTGGCTGTAACTTTTGCAGTTTCTAGGGAAAAAAAACTACATTTCAATACAGGATTTAATGAATATATCAGAAAAGAACTGTGGACTTTTCGTTGACAGGGTGCACCATTCTGTATTTTGCATTTATGTATTTCTTCTCAACAGTGGCATGAAGCAATGGCTGATGCCTTGGATGAAGTGCACTACTCTAAATTTAGGGAACTGTGTGGGAGGTGCGCCATTGCATCTGTTGATTAACAGATGCATGGAATGATTGTGGCTGCAAAACACTTTTCTTGCCTTTGATGCTGGGACAGAATGGGCCCACTGCGCACAATTGTCCGGGCAGATGCAGGGTCAACTCTGGCCACAACGTGAATCCGTCCAGTAAGATGCTGGGTCAGATTGTGCCTCTTAGATTCAGAGAAAGAGAAGAAAAGATGAAAAAAAAGGAAGACGACGTCAGATAAAGACATGTAGAAAAGAGTGAGAAAGACAAAGAGAGTGAGAGAAAAAAGTGAAACAGAAAGATGAACAGAAAGGGGAAGGGAAACAGGGCACTGGAGCTGGGAAGAGAGACAGCTAGCACAGAGGACAGAAACAAAAACAGAGAGACAAATTAAGAGTAAAGGAAAGAGAGTGACAGCAAGAGAAAGAAAAAATAAAGACAGGAGAAAAAAGACTGAAGAAGAGGGGAAGATGAGGGGAAACGGAAAGACGCAGTCGGAGTTTCCGTGAGAGGTAATGAAGTTTGGAAAAGAAAGCGAGATTGGGAAAGGCAACAAAGATTGGGATAGAGATATGGATACATACGGCGAGACGGAGAAAGAACAAAAGTTAGGGAACAAATAGAAAAAGACAGGACTGGAGATATGGAAAAACAGAAAGAGGTAGAGACAAAAAAGGAAGGTGGTGACTACTGAAGACTTTCAACTGAAGTGAGTGTTACCATGCATTTACCACATAGCAGCTGGGCGAATTGTGTGCCAGTATGCCAAGCAGTGTAATCCCTCTCCCTTGTTTTCATCGGGGGAAGGACCTCTTCTCATTCCCAAGGAGTGCTGGACATTTTCCCCTGCTGGCCACGCGCTCATTCATGCTCAGGTAAACATTAAGGTGTCTGACAGCCCTTTCTCATGTGTTCTGGTGGAGCCCCCTCCTTCTCGCTTTCGAAGTGCCCCGATCATAGCTCTTTGAGGCTGTCAGAGGTTCCAGTGCATCTTGACCTTTAATGTGGGATGGTCATTAGAACGAGGTCTTGGGCAGGATAAGGAACCTTATGCAGATATTCAATCTGGTTTCACAAGAAGATGTTGCATGGTGCTCTTCCTCTCACTGCACGGCATCAGGGCCCACCCGAAGTGCGATTACTTCGATCCCAGGAGTGCTGCAAAAGGACGCAATGAGCAGGAGCTATACAGGTGCAGAATTGAGCCCGAGGAATGCCACCCCTGTTGAAGGCCACTACTGTAAACCTTTAATAAGATGCCACAACATCTTGCTATGACTCAGCAAAAATGGGGCAAAATGTGCTACATTAATACAGATCTGGGTGTTTTATTAATTTGAGCTACAATATAAATCAATTTCAATAAATGTCCTCAAATTATAAAATCTATGGGAATAAGGTTCCATTCTATAAGCGCCTCCAACAGAGGGCCTCATGTAATGGCATTCAGTGAAAGACTGCATTCAAGATAACATCACATACTATTACATTGCCTAATAGCATAATCAATATTATTGTTTCGCCATAAAATTGCATGCTTTCACGCCAAACCCGTGAGGAACATTTTGGATATGCTATTTCACTCAGGGGGACCCAATGCCAACTTAATGCAATATGACACCACCTGGCAGCATATATCAACACCACATACCAACACAAAGGCACCTTCGGAGAACAAGAAGGCATTTCTGGTGCTGTAATGGCCTTTAGTGCACCTGAAAAATGTAAAACTAGCCCCCCACCAACTCTAAGATTATGGAAGCCCTCATGGTCCGTAAAACCTCCTGGGGAGGTAGAAGTTTTGGTCACGCTACTTCCATTCTTTAGAACCAAAAGCCTTTTCATCTAAGATCACAGGCAAATCTGATTGTTTTTAGAAGGTATTTAAAAACCCGGCTTTTCTCATCGACTGTGTAAATGTATTCCTGTATTGTTTTGTGGTCTTTTTTCCAGTTGGTAAGAATGCGCACACAGCGCCAGGATACTTTAGGGTGTAGAACGCGCTTTTACAATTTAAATTAAATTACATTAATCAAAATCGAGGGCTACCATTAACATCTGCAAAGATATTAGCTTTTAATGTAACCACAGCTTTTCTAAGTAAGCGAGGACATCAGCTGGTTGCAGAATTTAAGACTTTACCTTAAATACGGATAAGTAAGGGCCGTCATTAACAGTTGCTATTAAGGTGACATTATATTTTTAATAAGCTTTGTGAGGACATTTAGTGGCTGTCAGTGGAACTACAGCCTTTTTAGCACATGTAATAAATGTAACAACGATAATGTTGCCGGTGATGCCTCCTCTGGTGGCTTTGATGATGACTTAGCGATGTCACGTGTTACGTCCTGAGCCGTGCAGTAAGGTCGTTATGACTCCAAAGTTAACAGCACTTTAAGCTAATTTTATTGCTCAAAAGGCAGTGGTTTCAGAATCTCATAATTATGAATTATTTTCCATAATTTCTGGCAATGAGATCATTCATGAGAATTATGGGTTACATTTAATGTGATTCATGGTATCAGCCTGATATTCTTCCCACCATGGGATTGAGCTCTATGCATGACAGTTATGTTATATTATCGGGTTTTATAGAGCGCACAGTCACAGAAAGGTCTCTTGGAGCTACGACTACAGAAGCAAAGCTACAGTTATGCTATTACTGCTTAATCATAAGCTTTCCTGAAAAGCCAGGTCTTCAGGAGTTTCCGAAATTTGAAATAGCAGAAGGCAAACCTAATTTTAGAGATAGTGCATTTGGATATTAATTGCACTAATTCACACTGCACCATCATTGCCCTTTGTGCAACTAGAATCCTTTCCGTGAAGGGTGAGCAAAACCTAAACGTTCTAATTGTAATCAGGGCCTTTTGTTAGCTTCAGATTCTCTCACTTCTACACAAAGAAACACGTGTTTTATTAAGAACCCATTTTCTGAACAAAGGAATTTGTTTCTCTTTTTTGCTATGAACAACTAAACAGTACAATCCAGCATTTTACCTACTGTTTTAATAAACATTTGCTGTTTGAACAGAACATTTTTTTTAACTGCACCGCACTAAAAGTCTAACATAAAATTACATTGATTTTTTATTCTGATTTTACAAAGCCATGTCAGCGTTCAGAAGACATCTACAAATCCCAGGACGTTTAGCTCCATGGGTTATTATCTCATCAACACCCAAAAAGGCTTTATTTATCCGCAATTAATTCTGCATACCTACAGATCTAAACATTGCACAGGTGTCAAGAGGTTATTTTTTTGTGGCAAAACACCTTCACATCAACCTCAAAAATGGAAAGTATAGACACATTGTAAACCCCAGAAGCCAGAGTAATTTCAAAATACCGGAAGGTCAATTTTTTTATTTGCATTTAATGCATATAATTTGTAGATAGCATCTTATTCGGGAGAAATGTAAAGATAAATAAAATTATGATCAGAAGAGTAAGAGCAAACAATTATGTAAATTGTCTTGATGAATTTCAGAGATTTGAAGAATGCTGGTGCCCTCTTCAGAAATAATTATCTGAAAATGCTTGGAATAGTAAATTTAAAAAAAAACATCCTTAAAGATACTTGGCTATCCCTAGGTTAAAAGTATTTAATCATACCTTTTAACATTGTAAAACACGAATGGGTGTTATGCAGTCTCTCCCCTACCCATATCAATTCCATGCATTTGTTTTTGTCTTTTTTTTCTCATATGTTATCCTTGACCTAATTTGTATGACTTTAAATGATATTTTCAGAGCAAAATTGTATATAGACACAACACCAAGTAAGATGTTATGTATAATTGAATTGCTCTGACCATTTTAGGAACATTTTGCAAAAAATGAATTAACATCAATGGAAGAGAACTAGCAAGAGACAGGAAATGGTCAGCTTCATTCTTTTTGACAGTCCCAGGTCACTTTCAGTTTGATTTTGATGTTC
Organism: Lissotriton vulgaris; assembly: GCF_964263255.1. NCBI lineage: Eukaryota > Metazoa > Chordata > Amphibia > Caudata > Salamandridae > Lissotriton > Lissotriton vulgaris. The sequence continues at coordinate 1,863,893,056 of NC_141693.1, read as the reverse complement.
TGAGCATTGGTGATGACCTTGTTCACTGCTGCTCTCGCTTCTGTGCGTTGACGAAGAAAATCCCGCGCACGTCGTCCACGCCGATCTTCAGGCTAGGCGGCATGATGTAGGCCCGGAACTGGCAGATGCGGTATCCACTCCGCGTTAGTGTTTCCTTCACGTCGGCCTCGGTCACTGGTACCACCTGCAGCTTGGCCTCTCCAGCCAGGTAGTAGGACTCCTCCAGTGCCCCGATCATCAGGAAGTGCCCGCCGGGCTTCAGCAGGGTGGTGATGTTGGCGAGGGCCCTCTGGAAGCTTTCAAGGTCTGGGCTGGAAGCCTCAAGGCAGAAGGCAGACACCAGGGCATCAGCGGGTTCCAAGAGGGTTGAGGTCCCCAATGGGTGGAGTTGATGGATGTCAATGGGGAGTACTCGCTTTACCTTCTCACGCAGTTTCTGTGCCTTCTCCTTCCAGTGCTCTCTGTGAGGAAATAAAATGATACAATTGTGGGAAATTCTCAACCAAAGATAGGAGATGCATTGGGAAAACTTGGGGTGCTGCAAATCAGGATTGGAGTAAACCATCAGAGCTGTGTGTGGGTTTCAGTATTGGAATATACTGAAGTGGCACAGGTAAACACGGTGGGATGTAGTGTACAGCTGTGATTGTAGGAAATCAGTATGGAAAAATATGAGGTTCTTCAAGCTAAGATAGGGGTAGTCCCAGCACTTCCATAAGGCAAATGAAGGCAGCAAATTTAGAAGTGACCACTAGGTGGCACCAAATTACAACCACAGGCCCAAAATCGCCTTCTTTCAGTCTAATCGGGGTGCTCCAGCCAAAATCATATTTTGTGAGAAAAGCTGAAAATCCGTGTGCCTTTCCTGGATATAAATGTAGTTAAGCAGTTGTGTGGGGTTTTTCTGGCATTAGCAGGTTTTCAGATTGAAGTGAATTTGTTGAGATGTGAGCTGGAGTTCACATAGGAGATTTGAAGTGAATTAGAGCTGTCCTAGAGATCCTAGTTCTGGAGTAAATGAAGATATTACACAGCAGAGGATGCTCAGCATTAAGGTGCTTTAGCAGAACTGTATTTAGGCTTTGGTGTTGTGATAGTAAAGTGTTCTCGGAACAGAAGTGCATTGGCAGAGCTGTACACAGGCTCCAGTATGGATATTACAGAAGGAGCTCAGTAATAAGATGCATTAGCAGGGCTGTTTGAAGACCCCAGTACTGAAATGAAAGTAGTGCTGCCTGGCAGGGTTAAGAGACCTCATCATGATATGTGTCTACCTGTAAAGTGTTTTATGCTGACCCGAAGCCACGTGAAAGTGCTGGGCAAGGGAACCAAGAGAGCTGGGCCGGCTTAGGATCCGGTGGCAGCCAGCCACCCACACTACTCTCTAGAGAACTCACCAGAAAGATCTGCTCTGCCTCTGCCCTGCCATGCCAACGTACTGCACCCGAGGACTGCATGATGAGCCCATTGCCCACCCCGGATAGTTCAATGAGGGGCAAGCTCCGATCACCTAGAAATGTCTCTGGCCTCCCATGCTTTGCCAAAGCTTGGTGACATCAAGGACACACGTGAATCCTACTTGGACGTAAGCATATTATAACACCTACAAAGAAGAAAATTATATCAAGAAAGAGATATTTAAATATTGATTGGCAATCCTGGCAAGCAGAGACGGTGTTGTCTCAGTTTGGGAACACAAGTGGCACTGCACATCAAGCCTTGATTAAGCCATTTCTTTTTACGCTTTGTCTTGCAAAAGTAATAATTTAAATGGAATTCTGTATCTAACAGGCTGGTCATAGGACTCCAGGAAAGACACCTTAATGGTGACTTTACGGCAATTTAGTGGACTACTGCAGAATATTAAAATAAGGTATACGCATAAAACACTAGTAATTGTAGCTTTAATTGCCAGATTTATATTCACAAACAAACCCCCCTTCACAAGTGTCACGATCAATGCAAAAGCGAAAATTAAAACACTGCGGCAAGGATTTTCACTATCAAAATCTGACCGGTTTCTCCTTTATTCCTTTCCCACAGCCTTGGTTCGCCTCTCCTCTTCCTATCTGTTCGCTTCTGTGGCTAGATAGTCACCGCAGCTCTGCTGAGTAGGAGAAATTGGAGAGTCCAGGAGACATGATGTCAAGAAGAAAGAAAATGCTATAGTGAGAGAGTTAAAATTTAGGGAAAGGGGGGACAGAGGGAGAGAGCGACATGGGGTAGAAATATAGGCGAGGTAGGCGAATGTAAGATAAATAGAGAAAAGTGAAGTAACCAGAAAGGAACATACAGAGAGGTACGTAGAGAAACTGAAAATGTTTTAGAGTAGAGTAGAAAAGTAGAGAGAGCAAGGGATAAAGAGAGGATAATGCAGATGGGTGGTGTATAGCTAGGAATCAGTAAGAGAGAGAGGTTGACGCAGAGGTAGTCAGGTACATATGTAGAGACAGCAAGGTACGGAGGTGAAGTAGAAGGATCTATGAAGAGAGAGAAGTAGAGGTGAGAGGAAATGGAGATGGGGTATGTACAGAAAATGCAGAGTGACAGTGAAGACAGTGAAAAGGAGGTAGATGTAGAGAAAGATCCGTAGCAAAAAAAGGGGTAAGGCAGTGGAAGAGGTCGGATAGAGCGAACACAGATAACAATAGAGAAACAGGTCTGGAAGTGTGGTAGCGAACGACGTGGGGTAAATTGAGATATTAGGTGTAGCGAGGTGGTGGGATAGAGAGAGATGAGGTTTTCACTCAGAGAGAAAAGAGGTCGAGAGCTGTGAAGTACAGTACGGTGTAGTAGAGAGCAGTGAGGTAGAAAGTTGGAAGAGGTACAGAGCGGAGAAGCACAGATTGGGGCAGTAGAAGGATGGAAGAGGTAGAGAGCGGTGAAGTACAGAGGAATGAGGTAGAACGATGGAAGAGGTAGAGAGCGGAGAAGTAGAGAGAGAGGCAGTAGAAGGATGGAAGAGATAGAGCGGTGGAGTACGGAGTGGGGCAGTAGAAGGATGGAGGAGGTAGAGAGCGGTGAAGTACAGAGTGAGGCAGTAGAAGGATGGAAGAGGTAGGGAGCGGAGAAGTACAGAGTGAGGCAGTAGAAGGATGGAAGAGGTAGGGAGCGGAGAAGTACAGAGTGAGGCAGTAGAAGGATGGAAGAGGTAGGGAGCAGTGAAGTACAGAGTGAGGCAGTAGAAGGATGGAAGAGGTAGGGAGCGGAGAAGTACAGAGTGAGGCAGTAGAAGGATAGAAGAGGTAGAGCGGTGACGTACAGAGTGGGGCAGTAGAAGGATGGAAGAGGCAGAGAGTGGAGAAGTACAGAGTGAGGCAGTAGAAGGATGGAAGAGGTAGAGCGGTGACGTACAGAGTGGGGCAGTAGAAGAATGGAAGAGGTAGCGCAGTGAAGTACAGAGTGGGGCACTAAAAAGATGGAAGAGGTAGAGAGCGGTGAAGTACAGAGGAGTGAGGTAGAAAGATAGAAGAGGTAGAGAGCGGTTAAGTTAAGAGTGGGGCAGTAGAAGGATGGAAGAGAGAGAGCGGTGAAGTACAGAGTGGGGCAGTAGAAGGATGGAAGAGGTAGGGAGCGGAGAAGTACAGAGCAGTGAGGTAGAAAGATAGAAGAGGTAGAGGTAGAAAGATAGAAGAGGTAGAGAGTGATTAAGTACAGAGTGGGTCAATGGAAGGATGTAATAGGTAGAGAGCAGAGAAGTACAGAGCAGTGAGGTATGTAGATGGAGGAGGTAGACAGAGGTGAAGTACAGAGTGGGGCAGTGGAAGGATGTAATAGGTAGAGAGCAGAGAAGTACAGAGCAGTGAGTTAGAAAGATGGAAGCGGTAGAGAGCGGTGAAGTACAGATTGGGGCAGTGGAAGGATTGAAGCTGTAAAGAGCGGAGAAGTACAGAGTGAGACAGTAGAAGGATGGAAGAGGTACAGAGCAGAGAAGTACAGAGTGGGGCAGTAGAAGGATGGAAGAGGTAGAGAAGTACAGAGTGGGCCAGTAGAAGGATGGAAGAGGTAGAGAGAGGTGAAGTACAGAGCAGTGAGGTACAAAGATGGAAGAGGTAGAGAGCGGTGAAGTACAGAGTGGGGCAGTAGAAGGATGGAAGAGTCAGAGAGTGGTTAATTACAGAGTGGGGCAATTCGAGGATGGAAGAGATAGAGAAGTACAGAGTGGGGCAGTAGAAGGATGGTAGAGGTAGAGCGGTGTATTGACCGGGTTTTTGGCTCTATTTCTGAGTGATGGTGACTTTAGCTTGCTACCATCCTAGATCCCTATTCTTAGCTTGTTTTGGTCCTTTTCAGGCCTCTTTTCAGACCTAGGAGCATAAACTAGAGGATAGCCGCTTTATATGATGATAGATCCCTTATTCCTGACTCTAATCCATCTATTGCCTATTGGCTTTGACATAATTATGTGTCCTTTCATCATTCTACCTATAGTAGAGGGTGGATCCTGTCGTTCTGACTTTATATTACCTATTGGTAGGGTTTGTGTATAGAGCTAAGTGTCTATTTCATCCTTTTCGGGCCTACAAGGCCCAGAACCAGAGAGACTCCATTTTGCTTTCTGCCTCTGCAGACTGAGATGCATGTAGGTCAAGTGTGATGTTTTAGTTATGAGGTGTTGTTCGCTCTTTGCAAACTGGAGAGAACCGGCTGGAGCTGAATCTTATCAGGAAATGTCCCTGGGCTCAAGTCTCTAGACGAAACAAGCAGTTGATCACTGTGAGGACGTCTGGAGCAAGGAGCCTGGTACATGGATTTGGTGGGAGGAGGCTACTGGCTGGAACTTTCCACTAGGGGAGAGCATTCCATATTAGCGAAGTGCAGAAGAGGCAGAGTGTTCAGTTGGTTTTTGGATTGGTAGAGTTCAGATGGTGTTTGGAGCTGGAGAGAGAAGTCAGATGGTGTTTGGAGCTGGAGAGAGAAGTCAGATGGTGTTTGGAGCTGAAGAGAGCAGTCAGATGATTTTTGGAGCAGAAGAAAGCAGTCAGAAGCAGTTGTGGGCAGAAGCAGTTACTTGTCAGAAGGAGTTGTGATCAGTTGGAGCAGGCAGTTAACAGCTGGAGTTTGGAGTGATGCCTTTTGGAAGAGACTGAAGTTATATCGTGGATTAGTCTGTGGGAGCAGCTGGAGTGAGTTGGACATTGGAGCTGGAACAATCAGACAGAGTGAAGAAGCTAGTGAAGCAGACGGTTATCAGAGCGGCAGAAACTATATCATTAGACTGAAGTTGGAAGGTGAAGACAGTTCGTGGGAGAGAGGAATCCAGTGCAGAGTGATCAGCGCAGATGTGTGTCCAAGAGTGCAGGGGAGAATCTGAGATGAGCCAAGGCACAGACGAGAGAGGAACCCAGATGACAGCTAGCACAAGACTTCATAATAATCAGGTGATATCTGTCCTGTTATATTAGTGCCCATATATATATATATATATATATATATATATATATATATATATATATATATATACATTAATCTTGTCCTTTATTTCCTAAGCTATATTCTCTACTGTATTGTTACACTGATTAATCCCTTTTCTTTCAGCGGTGTGCAGTCTGTTATAATCCATTTGCCTTTTTAGCTATCTACAGTTCCTGTCAGCTACATGTGGATGTGTTAGTAATAAAGCTTTCTTGTTTTCCATTATAATAAAGAGACCCCGCAGATCTGTGTATGTGTCTATTCCCCTTTACTTTTCAGGCTATGCCTAGATTGCTAGTTATTGTGATATTATAATTTGCTATTGTGTAAAAAAGGGACCCCAGTTCCTAGTGAACCATTGTGTAACTGTTGTTTCTTGATGAGGTTAACCTTTCTTCTAGTCAGATGCTGTTATGTGGATGGATGCGTTTCTCGTCCGGGTAAGTGGTAACTGAGCAAGGGAGCAGGGAGCACTTACATCAGAGAATAACCTTTGCATATTGTGATTTGGCCATTTTTGTGTGAGAGGATTGAACCGTCTATCTATCACATCTATACTACTATTATAAAGAGAGAACACAAACCTTTGAGCCAGGTAAACTCGGGAACCACAGCGCCAATCCACACACCCGATACATTGTTGAAAATGTCAGGGTGTGCAGATGGACATAGGCTATATAAAATAAAAATTAAATGTAAATTTAAAAATGTAACTTAAAAAAAAAAAGTAGTCCCCTGGAAGTAGCGCCGGCCGCGATGTAGCGCTGGCTGCGACGTAGCGCTGGCCGCGAAGTGCGTGATGACGAGAAGGAGCGGCGGACATGAGCGCGATGAGGAGTGGCGGACAGGCGGTGAGGAGCGGACAGGAGCGGCGGACAGGCGGGGAGGAGCAGTGACGAGCGCGAGGAGCGGCGGTGAAGTCAGGAGCGCGGGAGGAGCGGCGGCTCAGGTAAGGCAAAGGGACACGTAAAATGTCGGGGCGGGAGGGGGCCGGGGCGGAAGGTGGCTCCGGGACACGGACAATGTCGGAGCGGGCGGGGGCCTAGGCGGGCGGTTGGCCCTGAAGCCTCATTGCCCCCGGACAACGTCGGGGCGGGCTGCTAGTAACCTATAAAATTACATCCCCAGTAGATATTAGATATATAGAGAAACTTCCCAACAGAGAGAGAGAGAGAGCTGAAGGTATTCATAGGACAGAGATTGCCGCTAGAGAGAGTGGCATTAGTGAGAGCATTGATTATGGTCAATGTGTATACCCACAGGATTGTGGCTTGTGTGAGAGAGTGAGAGCATTGATTGTGGTCAATGTGTATACCCACAGGATTGAGGCTTGTGTGAGAGAGTGAGAGCATTGGTTGTGATCAATGTGTATACCCAGAGGATTGTGGCTTGAGTAAATACCCACAGGATAGTGGCTTGAGTAAATACCCACAGGATAGTGGCTTGAGTGAGCACTGATTGTGGTCAGTGTGTAATGGTAGGTAATCGGAACTGCCCCCTTCATTATGAGTAGGAGGGTAGCCTAGTCTGGGCCTGAGTTGCCGCAAGACTATAAGGTATGAGTGTGGTGTGGAACATGGAATTCCTTAGTAATCAGTGAGTATTTCTAGTAATCCTACAGATTTAGTGGTGTTTTTGATGATATGAGCTTGTATATTGCTAATTCCCCATCCTCTGGTCGGTACCCAGGTGCCTTGGTAAGTAGGTCCTGAGGAGAGAGGTGGTTACGTTTTGGCTTGGTTGGTGGTGTCTTGGTGAGCTGATTCTATCTGGTCTGAAAATCCGGTCGTTACAAGCGGTGAAGTACAGAGTGGGGCAGTAGAAGGATGGACGAGGTAGAGAGCGGTGAAGTACAGAGCAGTGAGTTAGAAATATAGAAGGATGGAAGAGGTATAGAGCAGAGAAGTACAGAGTGGGGCAGTAGAAGGATGGAAGAAGCAGAGAAGGTTAAGTACAGAGTGGGGCAGTAGAAGTATGGAAGAGGTAGAGAAGTACAGAGTGGGGCAGTAAAAGGATGGTAACGGTAGAGCAGTGAAGTACAGAGTGGGGCAGTAGAAGGATGGAAGAGGTAGAGAGCAGTTAAATACAGAGTAGGGCAGTAGAAGCATGGAAGAGGTAGAGAGCGGTGAAGTACAGAGCAGTGAGGTAGAAATATGGAAGAGGTAGAGAGGGGTGAAGTACAGAGTGGGGCAGTAGAAGGCTGGAAGAGGTAGAGAGCGGAGAAGTACAGAGTGGGACAGTAGAAGGACTAGAATAGGTAGAGAGCAGTGAAGTACAGAGCAGTGAGGTAGAAAGATGGAAGAGGTAGTGAGCGGTGAAGTACACAGTGGGGCGGTAGAAGGATGGAAGAGGTAGTGAGCGGCGAAGTGCAGTGTAGGTCAGTAGAAGGATGGAAGAGGCAAAGAGAGGTGGGATTGAGAGAAGAGGGAAGTAGATGGACGAGAGATACAGGGAAGTAAGATGCAAACAGGGTCATGAGGTGGGGGGATTGTTTAGAGATGGTTGAGGTAGACAGAGAGGGCGGAGTGGCAGAGATGTGCATCTAAGCACAGAAAGTGGTAGAGAGAGGCAAGCTCACGAGAGACGGGTAGAGCGGTGGGCAGAGAGTAGTGTACTGAAAGAGACGGGTGAGAGAGGGTCCCCCAACTGACCATATCATTTTGCAAAGGCCCCCCTGGAAGGTGGGAGACCTGGAAATCGTCCACTTGGCCCATGTCTCTAGTAGCTGCAGTCATGCGTTCTCTTTACATCTCGTTGGTTCAATATTCTGCTGATGGGTGCGGTATTGCTGGCACTGTCCGCTCTCACAGGGCTACTTAGGTTTCATCCGGGTACAATATATTTGACATAAGAGTAGATGTGCTGTATGTACGTTTCTCCCACAAGCCATATGGAATCTACAGTTGCCTGTGGTAGCTGTGTTCATTTTGGTGGAATCAGGAGTAATTGTGATAATTCTGTGAAACTGAGTTCAGTTCAGCGAGGTTTAAGCATTTATGTTTGCTGAGAAGACAAATTAGTTGATTTGCATGTATCGTGGACATTTGTAACAACTTCCTGTGATGTCACTGTGTATGCTAATTAGCAGCAAGCTTTTGAATGTGGCTGCATGCTTTTTCTGTCCGTGTTGCAGCTCGTTGCTTCTCAATGCGCATGCTTTCCTGCACCACACAACTTTCATTCATCCTCCCCTGTATTCTCTGCAACTCCCGTGAGTAGACGGCCTTGCAAATGGCCTTATCACTGAACAAAACAAGAAAAAACAATAATGATTTAAAGGACCGCCAGATTGATGCGTGGATGAATCAGTGCTTCATATAAGCCGGTGGTTTCCGGTATTCGGCACCAGGACTTAATTGCCGACACCTCCACTTAATTGCCGGAGCTTGCACTTATGACAGCTACCACATGGTGGCCCTGTTAGTGCAATTTAAAGATGAGCAAAAACCAAGCCATGCTTAAAGCTTTGGTGGCCTTGAACCGTCTAAATTATCATATTTATATCAGTGTGGTCGTTAGTAGTTGAGTAAGTACAGTGTAATGTGTGGTGCAAACTGCTGTGTCCTCCTGATGAGGGTCCGGCACTTCTTTTTTTACAAATTAAGAACTGGATGAATAAAAGCATGAACAGGAAGACGCATAGGGTGCTGCACCCCACCACCCTGCACAGCTGCACTCACTGACCCTTTGCCCTCCAGGCTGCAGGCATGTTTCAGGTAGGGACTCCAGTCGAAGCTCCCCGGCTCCTCGTGCAGCCACCTTCGGAGCACCTGCCGGTTCACCTCCAGGTAGTCGGTTAGAATGATCTCCTCGAAGTGGTCACACGCACTTAGAAGCTGGTAGATGGTGGGCCCAGAGCCGATGTCGATCAGTGTGCGCCCCTGGATCTCACCTGTGGGGAGACATTTGAGGCAGAGTCATTCATCTCACCTGTAGGCACGTGAGCCATAGTTACTGATCCTCTAAAACCTGTGAGCTCACCACTGCTACTTGTGTACTGTAGAACCCCCTAATACAGCTCCCCTTTCCCCTCAGAGTCGCAGATGCTTGAAACCTTGGCCAAGGCAGACCACGGCCCATTGGTCAACTGTTGTTCTGCAGCCTCCTGCCGCTAAGTGAACGGTACTCTGCAGATATGTGACTCCCCCTGGCCACTGAGCTATTGGCACCCCGATGAACTGTGCCTCCTGGCCAGTGAGTGGTCGGTCCAATGCGGCTTTGTGACCTCCACCCATCAAGCATCAGCCCCCTGTGACCCTCTGACCATTGAGCTATTGGCACAATGCTAAACTGTGCTCCTCTGCTACTTTGTTCTCACCACTATGGTGAATTGTGCCCTTTGGCTATTAGCGATTGCACCATGCTGAATGGTTTTCCCTGGCCATTGAGTGATTGCTATTGAGTGCTACTACACCCATGGCCACAAGCCCCCACTTCATGATGTGTAATGCTCATCACTAAGCAACTGAGCCTGGGGAATCCCGACCACCATGCTCCCTACCACCACATGTCCTCCTTTTCCTGTCCCTGCTTCAGTCATTGGATTCCTTGACCATCCCAGATCACTCACTGCTCACTGTTACCACCCGCACATCTACATTTGCCATGTCATCAGCATTCTTCCACAAACGCCCAGGTAAAACCCACCACCAGCCCCATCACTCCACTAAAAGTGACCTCGCAATAGACAATTAACATCAGTTAAGTCTGACATGCCACGCACACCCTCAATATCTGCCTGTGGAACACAAAGTCTGTTTGCAATGCGACTATCTTTATCACAATTGCTTAAGCTTTCACTCCCACCACTCACTTCAGTGCCACCACCGAAACCTGGATCGATCCTAAACTCACCACTAGACCTGCTGTTTTCCACAATGACCATGCAACATTAATACATAAGCATCTGAATGTCTTTACATGATAATTGTGTCAGCTTCCTCCTCAGTGGTGGCGGTGGTGGTCTTGTTATTGGTGGTGATGGTATTGGTACTGGTGTGAAATTGGTGGTATGGTGGTAGTGGTATTGGCATAGGTGGTGTGAGGTATTGGTAGTAGTGTGGAATTATTGGTGATGTGGTACTGGTAGAATTGCTCATGTGTTTTGGGTGTTGCTGTTGATAGTTGTGGTAGTAGTATCTAATTGATGGTGGTGATATTGGTGGAGTTGGTATCGGAGGTGGAGGTGGTCTTGGTTTGGTGATATTGATAGTGGAATTGGTGATGAGGTTTGGTATTATGCTGGTGTTATTGTGGTGGTATTGGTGGTGTTGATATTGATTGTATTGGTGGCATTTGTGGTGATAGTAGTATTGGTAGTGGTCTTTGTGTTGGTATTAGTGAACAATGCTATTGGTGTTACTGTTTGTGGTGTATTGGTAGTTGAATAGTATTGATGGTATTAAGGACTGTGGTGTTGGTGGTGTTGTGGTTTTAGTGTTGGTGTGACATTGTTACTATTGGTTGTGGTGTGATATTGGTGATGGACTGGTATTTGGGGTGTTTTTGGTAACATTGATATTGGCGGTATTGGTACTGCTGGAATTGGTGGTTTTGGTGGTAATTGTATTGATAGTATTGGTAGTGGTATTATTGGAGGGGGTGGTGGTAGTGCATGAGAAATTGAATGAAATTAACAGTGTAAAGCTTGAGAGAAACTTTTAAATTTGAAAGAGTTGCTCATGCATTGTATTGCAGCCCCTCTGGAAGGAACGAAGCGATACCCCAAACAGTCAGTATCATGGGATGTCAGAAATACTTCTCTGGGCAAAGGAAAAACACAGTCTGTGCATATTTAAAAAAAATATTAGCAAAAGCTTTGGCCATTGTGAGGTAGCACATTCAACACGTGTTGTATCTGTTTGAGGGTCGTTGCATCATAGAGACATTACAGGTGTGTCAAGAAAAGCAACTCCAGGCTGGGGCTCGGCTGAGGAAGACAGGTGCCAGTACGTTTGTGTTTCCTTTCTGGTGTCTCTTCAGACACGTCCAGCTATTTCAGCTATAAATTAATCACATGAGGAATGGAAGTTGCCGGTGAGTCTCAACTCCATGAAGCTTCGGATTCTTAATAATAATAATAATAATATAGAATTTTCTAAAGCGCAAACATCTACCTCAACCAAGAGGTGTCCCGGCGCTACAGAACACATTTTGACCGTGAGGACTCGGCAGGGTAAGTGACTAGCGTGGTTGGGTGAAAAGCCAAGTTTTCAGCATACGTTTAAAACACGGCTCAGAGGGGGCTTGTTGGAGGGCTGGGGGCAGGGAGTTCCAAAGTTTTGCCACGTTAGCTGAGAACGTCCGACCTCCTAGCCGAGCTCTTTTTGCTTGAGGGACAACAATTTGAGTACGACTATTGGAACAGAGGGAACGGGCTTGACTGTATCTCGGTAAGCGTGTTTTCAAATAGTTTGGGCATGTGCCGTACAGCGATCTGTATGCCAGTGTGAGTGCCTTGAACTTAATTCGGCTAGCTACCGGTAGCCAGTGAAATAATTGGAGATGCGGAGAGACTGATTGCTTGAAAGGGATTCGCATTAACAGTCTCGCAGCCGCATTTTGGACCAGTTGCAAACGCTGTATCTGGTATTTGGGAAGGCCAATGTACAAGCCGTTGGCGTAATCCAGTCTAGATGTTACTGTGGCATGGATTACAGATTTTCGGCAATTTTCCGGTAAGAGTTTCAGAATCTTCCGTAGATTCCTCAGCTTACATAGGCAATTGCCGACTGTTTGCTGGATGTGGGATGTAAAAGATAGCTTGTCATCCCACCGAATTCCCAGGTTTTTTGCCGCCCGGCTGGGAGAGGGAGCTACACCCATCTCTGTCGGCCACCAAAGATCAGAAGGCGGGGGAGGGCCATTACCAAAAAAGATGACTTCTGTCTTATTGGCGTTAAGTTTCAGTTTGTTTGTGTTCATCCAGTAAGCTATATCTTGGAGGCAACCTTTAAAACGCAAAAAGGATGCCTCCGATACCTCAGAGTACGGGAACACCAACTGGGTGTCATCAGCATAAGATATTGCCTTGACTCCCCAGTTGGCAATTAGCGTGAACAGAGGGGCAAGATATAAATTAAATAGCAAAGGGCTGAGAGCCGACCCCTGAGGAACGCCACAGCTAAGGGGCTTCGGTGTTGAGGAGGATGTCCCCAGTGTTACCTTCTGTGTTCTCTGGGTCAAATATGATTGAAGCCAGCTCAAAGCCCGACCCTGGATGCCTATCTCAGCCAGGCGTGCCAGCAATCTATTGTGGTTGACCGTGTCGAAGGCGGCCGACAGATCCAGGAGCACCAGCATTGCTGAGTTACCTGAATCCATCGACCACCTCACCGACTCTGCCACCTCTATCAGTGCTGTCTCTGTACTAAAGCCGGGCCTAAAGCCAGATTGTGTCTCAGGCAGAATTGTATTCTGTTCAATAAAGTTGTTAAGTTGGCGTTGGATTGCTTTCTCAAGCATTTTGCCTGGCGCAGCCAATAAAGAGATTGGGCGCAGATTGCTCAAGTCTAGTGGGTCCCTGTTAAGTTTTTTCTTTAGTGGGAAAAGAGTGGCATGTTTCCAGACATTCGGGAAAATCCAGGAGGAGATGGACGTATTCCATATTTGCTGGATTGTGGGGGCTACAAAGACAGCTATCGAGCTCCAAATTTTTGGTGGGCATGGATCATCTGGTGAGCCTGATTTGCAACTGTTTAATGCTTGCAAGACCGTGTCCAAGGTTATGGGCTGAAATTGTGACAAGGTCCTGCCATCTAATACTGATTCAGGTAGATCAGTTTTTTGAGTTTTCTTATCAGGCCCAAAGGACTCATAGACTAATTTGATTTTTTACTCAAAAAAGTCCGAGATCCTGTTACACATCACGGTTGACGGTAGAATCTCCCTCTCAATACAGCGGGGTTTGAGGAAGGATTGTACTATTTTAAATGTTTCTTTACTTGAGTGTTCTGCTTTCAGAATCGAGTCCGCGTAGAATAACTTTTTTGCTTTTCTAATCGCTTTGTGCAACTTATTGGCGGCTTCCTTATATCTGGCTTTATTTCGAGGATCGTAGTTTAACCTCCAAAGCCTCTCCAGCCTTTTGCATTCGGATTTCTGAGCTCTAAGGTCCTGCGAGAACCAGGGGGCCGAGGGCGAGCTGCGTTTTGATATGGCTAGTGCAGACAGTGCGATTGAGGACACCATATTCCCAACCCAGTCATTAAGCATCCTGGCATCCAAGTCGGCATTGCAGGTGAGGGTGGGCGTGTTTTGGGCTAGGACTGGACCCATAGAGGCAGGGGTTAGTTTCTTCCACTGTCTTTTCATAAAAGAGCATTTGCTTGTCTCAGGTTTGTCTGTCACTAGTTTTAGTTGAAATGAAATTCTTCTAGCCCTATCGGGTATTTTCAGTGCCCCCTTGGTTCTAGAGGAGGATGTTGTGGCCTCTTGCTATCTTATGCATTCGCCCCACAGTCTTGATGCTCCCTGCCGCTCAGGCGGTGAGTGAGTCCATTGGATGGTTGGAATGATGAGCGCGTTTGTGCTTGAATGAGTGGACACTTGGTGTGAGAAGGGCTCGGCAGGATACTGCTCCTGCTGGGGGTTCATCTGTAACTTACAACTCAGCTAATAAACCTACTTCTTTTATACCCTACAATTATCCATTCTTGATTATAACGGGGTGTTAGTTTTTGCCCATTAGCAGTGGTAAGCAGTGGTATGCAAAGATCTGCACTGGATAGTCAGTTCTGAGAACCCTCCTAACTTTCTCTCAAATTCTATTTACAAATGTTTTATTCTTGCTTTCTTCTCAAGCACCTCTCTTTACGATACTCCACTGTGACCCATTCATTCTTTTACAATCCCACACCCCACACACATTCACACGTTCCTCCCTCACACTTTCCCCAGCAGACCTGTTTTCGTTGTTTCTCTCACCCTCTCGCTCTCGCCTCTATCTTACACCAAGCCTCTCTGCCATTCTGCCTGCCCTCTTCACATCTCTTTCTTTCTTTCCTCCTGTTTCTCATACACACATATTCGTTTTTTCTCTCTCCCACGTACCTTGGTGCACACATCCCAAGCATGGCTGTGTTCTGTTTTGTACCCTTTCACCAATACAAAGCTTCAATTATCATTTTTCAAATGTACACCCCGCAAACAGATATGTATTACCCCTTTAGCAATAAAATCATTGCTCAAATGTTGAGGGCTGCCCCTGTGAACCAAGCTCACTCTTCCCAGACCTAAACATTGTTTCTCCCCCATACACTTCGATGACGACATTTTCCCTTTGTGACCACTTCCTGCTGCATCCGGCATTATGTACTTCTCCCTGTGATCCATTGGGAGGCTGCCCTGCTACTCCTGTCCCCAATGACTAACCCATAGAGGCATGTCACTCACTCGCTCCCCCTCCCCTCCCCCCCCCCCCCTCCCACCCCCCTCACAAGGGCCCTGGATGACCTAGGCTTACCAAAGGCTAGTATAAAAGACAGATACTCAACTGACTGGCCTAGGAAAATGAATGATCTTCCGGCAGTACCCTAAGTGTCGCCCCGGGTCCCACAGTGCCACGTCTCTCCAGTGTTGCTCTAAAGCAGCCGGGAGAATCCTGACTTGACATTCAGAGTACACGCTCTCATTACATTGCCCCTCTGATAGGCGTCCAAGCGCTAGAAAGAGAATAGGAGGCTTCACTCCGGCACATGCCAGCACCCCACGTCAGCTTGCTGGCGCGAGGTGCACAGTTGTTTGGGTCAAAGTCTGCTCAGAACGCTTAGGAGGAGTAAATGAGGTGTGGAGCGGTGCAGGAATTTTAGCGCCATCTGTGAAGTGACATTTCACACACCCATCCTTTACCAAGCGGGTGCATGTGATGGTTTTAGATAGAATCTGCCACCCTTGAAAAAGGCTCCCTTGGCAGCTGACTAGAAAGATCTTAGTATAGTACCAGCCCAATGCAGTGTTCTGTCACGTGCTGGCAGTTTAACTTGCTTCTAAGCGCCCCTAGTTCATAGTGGTAAGTGAAGAAGAAAGTCAGGCTCAGGCTGCTGGCCACCCCCTCCTCTGTAGAGAGTGCACCAACTGGAGGCATCTTTTTATCAGTCTTGTATGCTACCACTATAAAGGCGACATTGCAGCATTAAATACATGAATGAATGAATGAAATGGCGTTTGTAATGCACAGCTATGCCCAATGGGCGTCAAGGCGCCTAAATCAAATAACTAGCTGTCAGCAGTCAGAAACAGAGCTTACTGGTATGCTTTACATTAAAACAGCTCTGAGATAAAATAATCTTGTCTTTATTTACAAACTCTACGACCAGGTAAGGTTAGTTTTGAAAACAACAGTAATGCCCAATAATCACCAGTCCTCCACACACTATGACCTTATCCTCGGCAAAGCTACCACGGTTCTTTACTGAGAACCCTTTCCCAGGCATGCTATTGACTTTTTTATGTAGCTCTTACCCATCAAAACGTTAAAAAAAACTCTGAAAAATGAAAGTTGGACCGGTGCTGCTTCTCAGTATTTTCAGGTGACTTTCAGATCAAACAGGGTTGCAGCTGTCATTTGTACAACGGGTGTAAGAGCACCAGGGTTATTTGCATAAATGGCAATCAAATTTCCCGCCAGGTCCATTTTGTTACTATCCAACCAGGGTAGTTGCTTTCTTACATTAGGGCCTGCTGCCCCCTAGCTACCCCACTGGCTGCAAGAGGTGCATTTAATCATTGAACTATCTTACCTCATGCTCTGATAAGCTGCATTTGGTAAAATGGCAAATACAGGTACCTATGAGCAAACCTCACCTGTGGCCAAGGCCTCCGCCAGGCAGCGCATCTTCCAGGGCACGGCGCAGTCTTCTGAGCTGAAGTCGGCGCGCGGGGGCATGTAGTTGTTCTGCAGGTAGGCGCGGGGGTTGAACTTTTGGTAGATTTCCCCAAGTGCAGAAATGCTGGTCATGGTGATGACCGGAAGGGATGGGAAGTGTCAGAAAGCTGGTGAACAGAGGGAAAACGACAGAGGGCTGCCGAAGGCTGAGAGAAACACCGGAGGTCCGAGAAATGGTTGGAAACAATGGAGGATTGTGGGTCAGTAAGAAACGTAGGTTAGAGAAGTGGCAGAAAATGTCACGGGCGCCAAAATGGCGGAAATAGATGGAAGGCTGCAGAATTGGAAAAGGACAAGGGCTGTGGGGTGAGAGAAGAAGCAATGGGGTCCTGCAGAATAGGGTGGATCTTCAGAGACCTGCGGGGTGGGAAAGTTGGAGCCGTCTAGCAGAGGCACCGGAAAGGCGGGACGCGTCAAAGGAGGCGGAATGGCGGGAACGGTTCACGCGCTGCCAGCCACGAGTGGTTGAAGGGCCCTGGCACGCGCTGGACGCCGCTGGAGTGCCGAGGAGCGGAGACAGGCCAGTTTTAAGGGATTGGGAAGCGCTGGCGGCAGCACAGGCCCGCACACTCATCACCCAAATCAAGTTAGTGTCTGGGCTCCATCTTTCACACTGACACTTGAGGCCCTGCCGGTGCGGGCAGATGGATATCAGTCACCGCGCAACCGCGGGCCAGGAGAGTGCAAATATACCAAATAAACGAGCTCGGCCTAATTGGCATTTACGGCTTGTGATGCGGAGGCCGACGCACATCAGATCGGGCTGCGGAAGTAGTGTTTGTGCGTTGTCCTCAGTGCCGGCCCCTCCTCGCTCTCTTTTTATCTCACCCCGAGTGACAAGCGGGCGCATCAAAGCTGGGGAACCAGGTTCGAGTCTCGGCAGTGACCCTCAACATCCTGTGATTCTGGGCAAATCACTTAATCTCCCCGTGCCTAAAAATGATAGGGCAGATTTACAAGCCACTTGCGCCTCTTTTAAGCCGCCGTTGAGTAATTTTTGTGACGCAGCGGGGGCGCAAAAGATGCGCCATGGTGCGGGGTATTTACAACGTGACGCATCTGGGAGATGCGTCACGTTGTAAAGCCCTGCGCCATAAGGAGGCGGTCCGGCGCAGGGGGGGGCATTCCTGCGCAGGAACGCCTCCTAAAATGGCTGAGTGAAATCTACAAGATTTCACTCAGTCACTTTTAGGCCAATGCTGCGTCAAAACACTGGGCCAGCTTGAAGCAGGCGTAAGGCTTGATGCAGCATTGGACAAATAGGGCCCCCCAAGCCTTGCTGGAGCTGTGTCGCGCTTGCGACGCAACTCCAGCAATGCGCCGCCTTTACGGCACAGATGCGTCACGCATCTGTGCCGTTTTTGCCCCATGGTGCGCGCATTGTAAATGCGGCGTACCATGGGTGGCGGAGCTGCGGCGCACAATAACTGGCGCATCCCTGGTGATGCACCAGTTATTGTAAATCTGCCCGATGTGTCTGCCTGCAGCGCAACTGTTGTTCATGCAAAGCGCACTGACACCTTCGGATGGAGTTCGCCCTATATAACTCTCTCTCCCACCCCACAAAAAAGGATGATGGTAGATTGAGAGCGGAATAGACGTGCATTATCCGAGGTGCCCCTGTCATCTCTGCTGTCATTTTTGACTGATTGATTTGTGTTTTTATGAATCTCTCTTTAAGGCGACAAAGCTGGGTTAAGTTTATTACCAATACCAAAGCAGTTACCCAATGTAAACAGGTTATGGATATGTGGTGCAAAATGTACCTCTTACAAAATGTGCACAGATGCGCTCATACTTAGAGGAACCTGTAAGTCTGCTCTTTTTACAGCATGCAGGGGTTTCATTGTATTGTATTAAAACGTACTGGTTTAATGTATTTTTTACAGTTTTACTGATAAGGTAAAAACAAACCCAACGATGTGAAAACTAGTTGCCACTGGTGCAATAAAAATACTATTAGACCCAAATCACAAGGTTGATTTTGTGGTATACAAAGTATTACAGTCGTACTACTCACATACAACAAAATACGATCCACTGACCTGCTGCCAGATACCTGCGCCTCCACCTTTCCTATCTTTTCTGAGTGGAGATCTCTGCACAAGTAGTAAGTTGTAAATGTGGAAGGGAGTGGGGCAAATGGAGAATAATCAAAGAAAGGGTGTGGGTGGTGCACAGCTGTGTTAGAGATAGAAATCGTAGGTTCGGTTGATGTTGAATGTTCAAAAGTTTGGGGTGCTCTCGTGGGTGGTGTTTCCGTCAAAAACACGTAAGTCGATACTGGATAGGTGTGTACGCACGAAGTGCTAATACATCCCCAGGTGAGACACACCGTACACGATCATATCAATGATTCAAAAGTTCATAGGAAGTGTAGTTTTTATTTTTCACAATTTTTGTTGGAAGGTAATTCGGCGATATTGATTTCATATCATTCCGATGTTGTACTCATTAAGGTTGCCATGATACAAATAAACTGCTCCAATGCATTTCGGGCGGGTAGCCCTTTATCACGGAGTGCTGAAAGGAAGACAGATAAAGATCAGGAGTCATGATAGTGCAAGCATGCAAGATAGTAAGTGCAAAGTGCTCGGTGTTAGGGGAAAAAAATATCGGCGTGTGAAGTATATAGTGGTGCTGGGGGAAGTGAAGAGGTAAGAGACAGCATGCAGGATGTGCGTGGAATGTAAAACATTAAAACAGGTGAAAGGCACAATGTACAGAGGTGTTACTGCTAATAGTTCAAGCTTCGGACTTACTTAGTATCGATGATGGTGGCAGCCGCTACCTCAACGAGTCGGGACAAACGCGTGGCGTTGTGACAGTTAGTAAGGGGTGTGTTGTGAGATTTAAAGTGCGTGTGAGGTGGCAAAGATAAACAAAGGACTATGGTATAGATGGTGATCATGGGGTCGAGGTGACGCCATGTTGAAATGGTGTAAATAGATAATGGAAGTAAGTGTAAAGAAAATAGAATGAAGGAGATAAGGGATACAAAGAGCAATGCAGGACATATGTACAAATATATACAATGAAATTACAAATAACAACTGTATTCAGTGCGGTCATTGAGACCGTGTGGTTTAAGAGTCTGTAAACGGTAAGTCCATTCAAGTTCTCTTCTGAGTAAAGTTTTTCGGTTGTCAACACCTTCTTTGGGGATGATGATTTCCAAGATGATGAATTGCAGTTGTGCAATGGTGTGCCGAGCTTCAAAAAAGTGAACTGCAATGTTTGACTTCTCCTGTTTTAGGCGTATGTTCGATTTGTGTTCATTCAAACGCGTTTTAATTTTACGTTCAGTTTTTCCAACGTATAACTTGCCGCAAGGGCATTTTAAGGCATAGATTAGATTGGCCGAGTCACAGGTGGCATTGACTTGAAGGTGAATCGCGTGTCCCTTCATGGGGTGTCTGATGATGTTGCCCTTAATGATACTATTGCAATGATTGCAATTAAAGCAAGGTTGAGTGCCTTTGTAGGTTTTTGGTGCAGGAGTAGGTTTGGAGAGGATTTCTTTGATGTTTTGGTTCCTGGTGTATGCGAACAATGGCGGGTTTGAAAACATGTCCCTGAAATCGGGTTCCATTTGTAATATGGGCCAGTGTCGAAGTATAATTCTTTTGTAGGCCAGGCTCGCTGTAGAATATTTGGAAACCAATACCATACGTTGTTCGGTGTTTTTGGAGGTTCTGGTAAGGCTTTGTTCTCTGGAAATTTTAGATACTCGGGTCTGGGCTTCCTTGATGATTTGTTCTGGATATCCTCTGTCCAAAAATCGGTTTTGCATTTCTTTGATGCGTTGGTGATAGGTTTGTTCATCAGACACTATGCGTTTGATGCGCAGCATTTGGGAGAATGGCAAATGTTTTTTAAGAGATCCCTGGTGGAAACTGGTGCAGTGGAGGGTATTATTCCGGTCAGTGTATTTTCTGTAAAGGTCCGTGATAAAACCTTGTTGTGTGACTGAAATTTTAACGTCCAAGAATGTGATTTCTTTCTCGCTAATCTGCCAGGTAAGTTTGATGCGTTTATCCTTGGTGTTTAGTTCAAGAAGAGATTGATTGAGACTTTCTTTGGAATCCGTCCATATCATGAATAAGTCGTCGATGTATCTGACGTACATTTTAATCCTCTTGTTGAAATTGGTGTTGGCATATATGTGAAGTCTTTCAAAGTTTTCCATATAGATGTTGGCATAGGTCGGGGCAGCACAGTTTCCCATAGCCATTCCAGATAGCTGGAGGTACCACTTGTTGTTTTCTTGGAAATAGCTGTGATATAAAGTAAAACCCATGAGTTCAATCAAAAAAGTTTGCATTTGTGGGTTGATGTCGCTGTTGAGTAAAGCGTGTTCAATGGCTTCAATTCCACCCTGATGCGGAATCGAGGTATATAGACATCTGCTGTGCAGAGTATAACTGTTTCGTTGCTGTTGCATTGGATGGTAGAAAGTTTTAACAGAAATTCTGTTGTGTCTTTAATGTAACTGGTGGTTTGTGTCACCAGTGGTTGAAGATATTTGTCGATGAATTTGCCTGTGGGTTCATGTATCGATCCTTTAGTGGACACGATCGGTCTAAAGGGTGGATTGTTGAGATCCTTGTGAATTTTCGGACAAATGTGGATAGTGGGACTTCTGGGGTGTTGTTGTAAAAGGTAATTCTTGGTACGTTCTTCAATGACTCCGGTGTGGTATGCTTTAGTTACGATATTCAGCAATGTGTCTTGAAATTCTCTGGTGGGATTATGATCGAGTTGCATGTAGATATCTGTATCCTGTATATGTTCATTGAGTCGTTGTGTGTACAAGGTGGTGTCAAGGATTACGAGGGCGCCGCCCTTGTCAGCTTTAACACATCTGATCTCAGGATTATTCGCCAGGGATTGAAGGGTATCCCGGTCTTTGGTGGTGAGATTCTGATGTTTAGTGTGTCCTTTGAAGTTGATTTTAGACAGATCGCTGCGCACAAGGTTCTCAAATGTATCAATACTTTTATGACTGTTAGGCGCTTCAAATGTGCTCGGTGGTCTTAAGCCTCTCAATTCATCAGGTTTGGTTTGGTTGGTAGGTGGTAGAATGTTGTCAAAAAAATGACGTAATCTGAGTTTCCTTGTAAGTTTGAAAGTACTCACTTCCAGTTCAAGTAAATTAGTGTGTGTCGTGGGAATAAATGAGGTACCTTTTTCGAGTAGAGTAATTTGATGGGGTGTAATATTAGTTTTGGAGATGTTGATGACTAGGTGTTTCTTTTGTTCTTGAGGTCTTTCTTGGCTATTGCGCTCCGTGTAGTGGGGGGACTTTTTTCCTTTTCTTTTGTTTTTGCTCCGCCGGAGTCTTCGGTTCTGTCCTGGCCTGGTTCTAAAAAAGGGACCGCAGATGCTTGATCTTGTGCTGTGGTGGATGTGGTGCTAAACAACAAAATGTGCCCCCTCCCTCGATTGCTTCAATGTTGAGAACCCAATAAACACAAGTTAAATCAGGTCCGGTATATTTATTTATACCTCTTTTTTAGTGATTATTTGAAAACAACTACTTTTTCATGGCAGATCAATAATACAACATACACAATTATTGACAAAAAACGTTAAACTACATGGACACAATGAAATTGACAAACTATAATGTGAAAAACAGTTTCAAGTGTCACATCCCACAAGTACTACAGTGTTGAACCAAAAACGTAACAGTGAGATAATTCTAATACAGACAACTCATGAAGAACGAAAGAAGAGCCAATTAAATGCAAGAGCACATAGGCGTGAGGCAATAAATTTCAGTACACATTTAATGTATATAGTTGTCTCTTGCTGGATTGCCGACGCGTTTCAAGTTTGGGCATGAAGTTTCCAAACTCTCATCAGGGCTCTTGATTATAATCTAATGGAATGTAAAAAACTCGTTTTAATACAACCAAATGGCCTCCTAGAACATATAGAAGTACCGTTTGAATGAAGTTAAAAGTACCTGATTGTTGGTAATGGGTTGGCCTGTGTGGGTTTGTATCAACGGACCGAATCCTTGATTTAGGGCTCAACCAAAAATGGCTTCTTTGACAACATCACCCTGGAACAGAGGTGTTATCATCATTTAGAGTGTGGTCCCCAGTGTACGGAATAACATCCCCTATACACTTTGCTAAACAATAGTAAATATTGGCGGAATCGTACCTTGAGGTGATCGATTCCGTTGTCAACAGTGGAGGCTGGGGGGCGGAGGATTATCTTTGCTTGTGAACCTGTGCATAAAAATTGTACCTTTTTATGATTGGGGAAACCTTCATGGTTTACATACAGAGGCGCTTTGCTTAGCCAGAAATAAATGTACCTTATGTTTGGGTCTTTGCAGGAAACCTCGTCCCCACTCTACTGCCCCGGCCGGGGCTGTAAGGAATCACAGGGATGTGAATTCAGTAAGTGCTTCACAGACGCGAGCAGTCGTTTGTCTGAAAGAACGCACGAGTGGTTTATTTACTATGAGGCACGCTAGATGAAAAGCTCCGGGTAGATGACCCTGGCTGTTGATTCGGCTTACCTCGGGAATCTTATTCTTTTTCTTTAGCGCAGTCGCCGCGGTGCTTCTCTGTCGCTTGCTGCAAGCAGGAAGAGGCGGCGGCCATTAACACCTACTTAAAGGGGCACCGTTCTGGAAAAACGGAGGAGTGTTGCTAAAACCGCAATGAATTATGGGATTTGGAGTTCGAGCCAAATCGTGATTCATTCTATGGTGAACATTATGATGACTTATATCTCTGTTTATAATGAAGGTTTTCCTCATGATTGCACAGGGGAGTGATGCAATAGTGCCAACGCGGCAGTGTGGCGCCAAGTCTCAAATTCTTGACAATTCAGACATGGTGTTAAGGCCCGTTAAGGTGCAATTAAATTTCAGTATGAGATACGCTTCTTTCTCAAGAAGCATCTTGTCAATGTCAGCGGGGCGCTGTACGTGGTTCATGGTGTGTAGAACAGTCCACTTGAAATCATTTTCATTGTGAGACATTTCAATGAAATGTTCTACCACCGGGGCTGTTAGAATTCTCTTTTTGATCTGTGAGCGATGTTGTCCTATTCGGAGATTAACCTGCTGATTGGTCTTCCCTATATATAATTTGGAACAGGGACAGATCAGGGCATAAATTACATTCTTCGTTTTGCAATTAGAAAACCCCAAATGTTTCCATTTAGTTCCCTGATGCTCGAACTCAACTCCCTCAATGGTGGTGCTGCACGAGACACAATTCCCACACCTATGGTGTCCCTCGACCGGTTTCATGTCCCAAAGTGCTCGGATATCATGTTTAGGTGGGGGCTTTGGGAGATCTGCTCGCACGATATGTTGACCCAGACTGCGGTTCTTTCTATACGCAAAAATGGGGCGTTGAAAGGGGCATTCTAAGTCCTCCAACAGGTGCCAGTTTTTTAGGACTGCCTGTCTCAATTTGTGGGTGTCTGGCCCGAACGTTGTCACGCATACCAACCTGTCCAGTTCCTTTTTGACATTGGTTTCCAATAGGGTTTCACGGGGGGTGCAGCGTGCCCTCTTGAATGAATTCCGAAGAAGCTTCCTTGGGTAGCCTCTATGTATCATTTCACTACAGAATGTTTGCGCATGTTGGTCGTAGTCACCAAGCTCCGAACAATTTCTTCGGATGCGTAGCATTTGTCCATACGGCAAATTCGCCTTTAGGCTTCTTGGGTGGTAGCTTTTGTGGTGGAGGATGGTATTCTTGTCAGTTGGTTTTTTGTACAACGACGTTTGGAGTTTACCCTCTTTACAGGTTACCTCGACGTCCAAAAACGTCATTTTTGTGGTGCTTGATTCGATGGAAAATTTGATGTCAGGGTGTCTATTGTTAATCCATTCATGGAACTCTGACAGTTCAATCTGGCTCCCCTGCCACAGGAGCCAGATATCATCAATGTATCTCCACCATTGAAGGATGTTGTCTTTATAGGGGTTGTTATTGTCAACAAACATGGTCTCATACTGAGCCATATAGAGCACTGCCATTTCTGGGGCATAAGGACACCCCATGGCAGTGCCCTTGATTTGCATATAAAACTGGCCGTTGAATGTAAAGAAATTCTTTTGTAAGGCAATTGCTGCAAGTTTAAGAATAAATGCAGTAGGTACCCTGTGGGGCCGTTCCCTTTTATCTAAAACCAGTTCAATGACTTCAAGCGCCTCTTCCTGAGGAATCTGTGTATACAAGGACGTAACGTCCATAGTTGCCATGATCTGATTTGATTGGTCAAACTCGATACCCTCCACCTTCTTCAAAAAGTCCGTCGTGTCTCTGAGATACGATTTCACCTCCGTCACGAAGGGCTTTAGAAAAAAATCAACATACTTGGATAGTGGCTCCAAGCAGGAGTCCACACCCGATACTATCGGGCGCCCTGGTGGTTCGGCTAGGCTCTTGTGGATTTTGGGTAGCAGATATAAAACTGGTGTGCGGGGAAATTTTTTATTCAAAAATTCAAACTCCTTGCTACCCAGAAAGCCTGCATCTCTCCCTTGTATTAGAACATCAGAAATCAAACTCTGAATCTGTTTTGTAGGGTCCTCATTTAGGGGGCGATACCATGTGGTGTTCTCGACCTGTTTTAGACCTTCAATGACATATTTTTCACGAGGCCAGACCACTACTGCACCGCCCTTATCGGCCTGTTTTATGACCAAGGTGGGATCTTCCTTCAAGCTTTGTAATGCTTGTAATTCGCCCTTGCTAATGTTAGACGGCACATATCTATTGGATTTCTCCATTTTATTTATGGAGGAAAGCATGATTTGCTCGAAGGCAATTATCTGCTTGGGGATGTTCTGATGCGGGACAAAGGTGGACTTGTTCCTTAGTCCAGTGACTTCCGTATTTTGAGTAAGTGGTTGGTTGAAGAAAAAGGCTTTCAACCTCAGTTTTCTACAAAACTCCAAAATTTCTATTTTGAGTCTGGTATAATCAGTGCGTTTGCATGGGACGAATTTCAAGCCCAGATTCAATAAGGATTCCTCTTGCGTGGTTAACGTTCGATCCGATAAATTTACTACCACATTAGGTTTATCTATGACTGGTAGAATCGTTTCCGTGTTCGCATTTGCCAAGGGGCTCTGGATTTGGCTTTTCCTTGCTGGCCTCTGTCTAAAAAAGCCACCTGCTTTCTTGGGTTATTGCCTCTGAAATCAGGGTCAGATGACCCTGAAGACGAAGTATCAGAGAAGGTAGAGAAACGATTCCTAGATCTACCCTGGAATTCGTACAGCGCCCTGCGTGACTCAGCCTGAGTGTAGTAGTCCTCTTTGA
Organism: Lissotriton vulgaris; assembly: GCF_964263255.1. NCBI lineage: Eukaryota > Metazoa > Chordata > Amphibia > Caudata > Salamandridae > Lissotriton > Lissotriton vulgaris. The sequence goes on along the minus strand of NC_141693.1, from coordinate 1,863,867,448 downwards.
GGAACGGATATACTGATTCAAGCTTAAAAGATTTACTATCTTTCTCGTATTTTAAGGATTTGTTGTTTATAGTAATGTCCTTAAACACCTGGATATCCTTTTGGATCTTGTCAAGAAGAGTCTTGGCGTCAGTGACTGCAGGATTGTCTGCTATTGCTTTTGTTAGCTCCTCAATTTCCTCCAATTCTTTCTTACACAACCTCTGCGCCGTCTCAATGGTGTGCACCATTAAGTCTCGGCTGCATTTAGTATTGATCTGGCTGAATCCTTTTTTATATTCAGCGTCTTCCACAAAGATAACGGGGGTATTCTTAACCTGGAGACCCCAGGGAATAGTTCCACCCTGTAGATGTTTTAACAAGAAATATCCGTGTAATTCTGTTCTGACGTGTTTTTTACAAAGACGAGTCAATTTCTCTGTCTCGTTTTGTTGCTTTGCATCGGTACTCAAGGAAATAGATCCAAACGGTGAAGAGGCTATGAGAGACTGAATATGACTCTCGCTGTAAGAAAGTGTATCTTTCTCTGCCATAATTTCTGAAGGACTCAAGGTCCTTCCACTGTGAAAGTTCTCTTGCTGCCCCTAAGTCTCTCGCGGATATAGCATCCGCTCTTAACAGCACACAAAAAAAGGAGATAGGTCCTTGGCGGGGCCGAGGGGGGGCTGGACCCTATATGGAGCTAAACAACAAAATGTGCCCCCTCCCTCGATTGCTTCAATGTTGGATGTGGTAGCAGAAGTTGAGGGTTGATCAGTGGTAGATCCTCTGTTGAACTGTCTTGGTGGGCGGTATGAGGCGTCCTTTTCTGAGGATGATGTGTCGGTTTGTGCCTTTTGAGGTCTATTGCGGCGACGTTGGGCATACACGTCTGCCCACGTGTATACTTCATCAAGCTTGTAATCAAGCGTGTCTCTTCGGAACTTTCTAATTTTTCGTTCATTGACTTCCTTGTGATGTTTGTCAAGGATGTTTTTCACCTCGTCGAGGGATTTTGTTAATTCTTCCGGTGTTAGCATTTCTTTCAATTCTTTGTCGATTTCTTTCATTTCCTGTTCGAGATCTTTGAGTATACCAGAGAGTTCTTCTACTATCAATAAGATCAAATCAAGGCTGCATTTGTTAAGTATCCCATCCCACTTTTCTTTGAAAGTTTTGGAGTTTGTGCAGAGCGACGGTTTGAGGGCTGTCCGTAAACCGCGAGGGATCCTGAGTGCTCGATGGTATTTTAGTAAAGTGCTTGCGTGGAGTTTTTGGTTTATATGCCGTTTGGATAAATAAATGAATTGTCTAATGCATTGCTCCTTGTTACGGGTAGTGGACGTCGGGCTAATGTCTTCCTCGATCAGCGAATAAATTCGTTTGCGTTCGTCTTCATCGTATGCTAGAGTGTGGGCTTTAGCTTCGGTGCTTTTACTGATTTCTTCAAATTGCATTTCAAATGCGTGCTACCCACCCGTTTGGCGGATATTCAGGATAATCAAAGAAAGGGTGTGGGTGGTGCACCATTGCACAACTGCAATTCATCATCTTGGAAATCATCATCCTCAAAGAAGGTGTTGACAACCGAAAAACTTTACTCAGAAGAGAACTTGAATGGACTTATCTCCTTCATTCTATTTTCTTTACACTTACTTCCATTATCTATTTACACCATTTCAACATGGCGTCACCTCGACCCCATGATCACCATCTATACCATAGTCCTTTGTTTATCTTTGCCACCTCACACGCACTTTAAATCTCACAACACACCCCTTACTAACTGTCATAACGCCACGCGTTTGTCCCGACTCGTTGAGGTAGCGGCTGCCACCATCATCGATACTAAGTAAGTCCGAAGCTTGAACTATTAGCAGTAACACCTCTGTACATTGTGCCTTTCACCTGTTTTAATGTTTTACATTCCACGCACATCCTGCATGCTGTCTCTTACCTCTTCACTTCCCCCAGCACCACTATATACTTCACACTTTTTCCCTTAACACCGAGCACTTTGCACTTACTATCTTGCATGCTTGCACTATCATGACTCCTGATCTTTATCTGTCTTCCTTTCAGCACTCCGTGATAAAGGGCTACCCGCCCGAAATGCATTGGAGCAGTTTAATTGTATCATGGCAACCTTAATGAGTACAACATCGGAATGATATGAAATCAATATCGCCGAATTACCTTCCAACAAAAATTGTGAAAAATAAAAACTACACTTCCTATGAACTTTTGAATCATTGATATGATCGTGTACGGTGTGCCTCACCTGGGGATGTATTAGCACTTCGTGCGTACACACCTATCCAGTATCGACTTACGTGTTTTTGACGGAAACACCACCCACGAGAGCACCCCAAACTTTTGAACATTCAACATCAACCGAACCTACGATTTCTATCTTTAACACAGCTCTGCACCACCCACACCCTTTCTTTGATTATCCTGAATATCCGCCAAACGGGTGGGTAGCACGCATTTGAAATGCAATTTGAAGAAATCAGTAAAAGCACCGAAGCTAGAGCCCACACTCTAGCATACGATGAAGACGAACGCAAACGAATTTATTCGCTGATCGAGGAAGACATTAGCCCGACGTCCACTACCCGTAACAAGGAGCAATGCATTAGACAATTCATTTATTTATCCAAACGGCATATAAACCAAAAACTCCACGCAAGCACTTTACTAAAATACCATCGAGCACTCAGGATCCCTCGCGGTTTACGGATAGCCCTCAAACCGTCGCTCTGCAAAAACTCCAAAACTTTCAAAGAAAAGTGGGATGGGATACTTAACAAATGCAGCCTTGATTTGATCTTATTGATAGTAGAAGAACTCTCTGGTATACTCAAAGATCTCGAACAGGAAATGAAAGAAATCGACAAAGAATTGAAAGAAATGCTAACACCGGAAGAATTAACAAAATACCTCGACGAGGTGAAAAACATCCTTGACAAACATCACAAGGAAGTCAATGAACGAATAATTAGAAAGTTCCGAAGAGACACGCTTGATTACAAGCTTGATGAAGTATACACGTGGGCAGACGTGTATGCCCAACGTCGCCGCAATAGACCTCAAAAGGCACAAACCGACACATCATCCTCAGAAAAGGACGCCTCATACCGCCCACCAAGACAGTTCAACAGAGGATCTACCACTGATCAACCCTCAACTTCTGCTACCACATCCACCACAGCACAAGATCAAGCATCTGCGGTCCCTTTTTTAGAACCAGGCCAGGACAGAACCGAAGACTCCGGCGGAGCAAAAACAAAAGAAAAGGAAAAAAGTCCCCCCACTACACGGAGCGCAATAGCCAAGAAAGACCTCAAGAACAAAAGAAACACCTAGTCATCAACATCTCCAAAACTAATATTACACCCCATGAAATTACTCTACTCGAAAAAGGTACCTCATTTATTCCCACGACACACACTAATTTACTTGAACTGGAAGTGAGTACTTTCAAACTTACAAGGAAACTCAGATTACGTCATTTTTTTGACAACATTAAACCACCTACCAACCAAACCAAACCTGATGAATTGAGAGGCTTAAGACCACCGAGCACATTTCAAGCGCCTAACAGTCATAAAAGTATTGATACATTTGAGAACCTTGTGCGCAGCGATCTGTCTAAAATCAACTTCAAAGGACACACTAAACATCAGAATCTCACCACCAAAGACCGGGATACCCTTCAATCCTTGGCGAATAATCCTGAGATCAGATGTGTTAAAGCTGACAAGGGCGGCGCCCTCGTAATCCTTGACACCACCTTGTACACACAACGACTCAATGAACATATACAGGATACAGATATCTACATGCAACTCGATCATAATCCCACCAGAGAATTTCAAGACACATTGCTGAATATCGTAACTAAAGCATACCACACCGGAGTCATTGAAGAACGTACCAAGAATTACCTTTTACAACAACACCCCAGAAGTCCCACTATCCACATGTGTCCGAAAATTCACAAGGATCTCAACAATCCACCCTTTAGACCGATCGTGTCCACTAAAGGATCGATACATGAACCCACAGGCAAATTCATCGACAAATATCTTCAACCACTGGTGACACAAACCGCCAGTTACATTAAAGACACAACAGAATTTCTGTTAAAACTTTCTACCATCCAATGCAACAGCAACGAAACAGTTATACTCTGCACAGCAGATGTCAACTCTCTATATACCTCGATTCCGCATCAGGGTGGAATTGAAGCCATTGAACACGCTTTACTCAACAGCGACATCAACCCACAAATGCAAACTTTTTTGATTGAACTCATGGGTTTTACTTTATATCACAGCTATTTCCAAGAAAACAACAAGTGGTACCTCCAGCTATCTGGAATGGCTATGGGAAACTGTGCTGCCCCGACCTATGCCAACATCTATATGGAAAACTTTGAAAGACTGCACATATATGCCAACACCAATTTCAACAAGAGGATTAAAATGTACGTCAGATACATCGACGACTTATTCATGATATGGAAGGATTCCAAAGAAAGTCTCAATCAATCTCTTCTTGAACTAAACACCAAGGATGAACGCATCAAACTTACCTGGCAGATTAGCGAGAAAGAAATCACATTCTTGGACGTTAAAATTTCAGTCACACAACAAGGTTTTATCACGGACCTTTACAGAAAAGACACTGACCGGAATAATACCCTCCACTACACCAGTTTCCACCAGGGATCTCTTAAAAAACATTTGCCATTCTCCCAAATGCTGCGCATCAAACGCATAGTGTCTGATGAACAAACCTATCACCAACGCATCAAAGAAATGCAAAACCGATTTTTGGACAGAGGATATCCAGAACAAATCATCAAGGAAGCCCAGACCCGAGTATCTAAAATTTCCAGAGAACAAAGCCTTACCAGAACCTCCAAAAACACCGAACAACGTATGGTATTGGTTTCCAAATATTCTACAGCGAGCCTGGCCTACAAAAGAATTATACTTCGACACTGGCCCATATTACAAATGGAACCCGATTTCAGGGACATGTTTTCAAACCTGCCATTGTTCGCATACACCAGGAACCAAAACATCAAAGAAATCCTCTCCAAACCTACTCCTGCACCAAAAACCTACAAAGGCACTCAACCTTGCTTTAATTGCAATCATTGCAATAGTATCATTAAGGGCAACATCATCAGACACCCCATGAAGGGACACGCGATTCACCTTCAAGTCAATGCCACCTGTGACTCGGCCAATCTAATCTATGCCTTAAAATGCCCTTGCGGCAAGTTATACGTTGGAAAAACTGAACGTAAAATTAAAACGCGTTTGAATGAACACAAATCGAACATACGCCTAAAACAGGAGAAGTCAAACATTGCAGTTCACTTTAATGAAGCTCGGCACACCATTGCACAACTGCAATTCATCATCTTGGAAATCATCATCCCCAAAGAAGGTGTTGACAACCGAAAAACTTTACTCAGAAGAGAACTTGAATGGACTTACCGTTTACAGACTCTTAAACCACACGGTCTCAATGACCGCACTGAATACAGTTGTTATTTGTAATTTCATTGTATATATTTGTACATATGTCCTGCATTGCTCTTTGTATCCCTTATCTCCTTCATTCTATTTTCTTTACACTTACTTCCATTATCTATTTACACCATTTCAACATGGCGTCACCTCGACCCCATGATCACCATCTATACCATAGTCCTTTGTTTATCTTTGCCACCTCACACGCACTTTAAATCTCACAACACACCCCTTACTAACTGTCACAACGCCACGCGTTTGTCCCGACTCGTTGAGGTAGCGGCTGCCACCATCATCGATACTAAGTAAGTCCGAAGCTTGAACTATTAGCAGTAACACCTCTGTACATTGTGCCTTTCACCTGTTTTAATGTTTTACATTCCACGCACATCCTGCATGCTGTCTCTTACCTCTTCACTTCCCCCAGCACCACTATATACTTCACACGCCAATATTTTTTTCCCCTAACACCGAGCACTTTGCACTTACTATCTTGCATGCTTGCACTATCATGACTCCTGATCTTTATCTGTCTTCCTTTCAGCACTCCGTGATAAAGGGCTACCCGCCCGAAATGCATTGGAGCAGTTTAATTGTATCATGACAACCTTAATGAGTACAACATCGGAATGATATGAAATCAATATCGCCGAATTACCTTCCAACAAAAATTGTGAAAAATAAAAACTACACTTCCTATGAACTTTTGAATCATTGATATGATCGTGTACAGTGTGCCGCAAATGGAGAATAATTACTACTAAATGGAATATGTTTAGGTAAGTTTAAGGAGGGTCTTAGAAGGTGCATGATAATAGAAAACAAACACACATCCTCAAAAGATTAAGATCATTGCAACTAACACAATGCATTTCAAAAGTTACTACAGACTTAAAGGTTTCAAAACAGGGTCAAATGTACTTCAACCCAAATTTGCATAAAGTCAAGCACCCACACGGACCCTCAAAAGGTCTGCAACACTGTCCCATACAAATCAGTAGAGGCAGGGAATTAAAATAAAACCCCATAGGAACAAATGTTAAATTAATAAAATTAATGCAACATTTAAATTATATATACAATTTTTATTTTTTAAATTGAAAAATACATGTAATGAAAAAATTGCATAAACTTTTAAACATTTTCAAAATATATGATTAAAAGACATAACACAACCATTTTTGCTAATTATTAAATTAAATTAAAAATGTTAGTGTGGATGAGTACTTTCCCCCCAAAATGTTTAAAAATTAATATTTGTGTTGAAAAAATAGGTAAGCCAATCATTTATTGCCAGCATCTCCAACTAATTACTAAAGTTCTGGCTGCATGGTATCTCAAAGGCTCAAAATAGCAAAAGCTAAGAGACTCCTGGCTGCGCAACTTCAAAAGGGCAGCCCGTACTGACACCCAGAGCTCTGGAACTACAACATCAAAGGTAGAACAAAATGTACAGCTCTGGATGTGTGACAGCAAAGACTACTATCACTCACACCCTGTAGCTAGCTCTGGTATTGCTCTTGAGGTCTTCAGCTTCTTATCGAACTCAAGAAGTGAGGAGAAGGCTGGTATGTGTAGCGGCAAGTAGTTCCACACTTCAGGAGGGATCTAAGACAAGGCTCAACCGTCAGATCTGGTTTTCTGTATGCATGGGATGTGTGCAAAAAGGAGTCTGGATAAGCAGAGGTGTCTGGAAAAGCAGTTTGTAAAAGCAGATGTGATTGTTGAGGTATACCAGGCCAGTGTTATGTAATGCCTTAAGAGTGTGGGTGAGGATTTTGAATTGTGCTCATTTGTGTATGGGGAGCCAGTGGAGCTCCTTCAGGTGTGGTGTGATGTGAGTGTGGCGTGGGAGGTTGCGAGTGATTCTGGCTTGTGAGTTCTGAATGTTCTGCAGCCTTTGGGTGAGTTTTTAGTTGATCACGGCGTAAAGGGTGTTCCCATAGTCCATCTGGCCTGTGACGAGGGCGTGTGTGGTGGTTTTCTGGGTGCTGAATGGGAGCCATTTAAAAGTCTGCATCAGCATCTTCAATGTATGGGAGAATGAGGTGGTGAAGGCATTGACTTGGATGGTCATGGTGAGTTTCCTCTCGATGATGATCCTGAGGTTCTTGGTCTGGGTAGTGGGGGTGGATGCCGGTCCTAACTCTGTTGGCAACCAGGTGGAGTTCCAAGGTGATCTGCTCTTACTGAAGATCATGATTTTGGTCTTGTCTGTGTCTTCACCGACAAGACCAGCTAGTCTTCAGCCTGTAGGTGATTTCAGTCATGAAGGCATTGAACTTGATCTGGATACAGGGCATCTTCCCTGTGAGGGAGAAAATGAGCTGTATGCAGTTGTTGTAGGAGAGGACATTGATGTCATGAGAGTGGATGAGGTTGGCACGTATGTGTTGAACAGGGTCAGGCTCAGGGAGGATCCTTGTGGAATTACAGACATGAGGTCATGGGAGCCTTATGGCTACAGGCGAGTTGACTGGGTCCCTCCACTAAGGAAGGAGCAGATCCATAGGAAGTGCGTGTCTCTGGATTCCGATGTTGTGTAGTCATATGATGAGGATTGGATTGGGTGGGAGATAGTGTCAAACTCTGTAGAGAGGTCTAGAAGGATGAGGGTTCCTCATCTACTCTGTCCAGATGCCATCCGTGGCATCGATGAGGGCAGTTTTGTTCTGTGGTTGGGCTGAAACCAGAGTGAGTGGTGCCAGGGAGTTGGTCGTCATTGAGGTATTTGGTGAGGCATCTGTTGATAATTCCCTCCAAGACCTTGGCAAGGAAAGGTAGCAGGGACATCACTGTGGCCTAACAGCTAGGGTGGTAAACCTCAGAGCTTGGGAACCGGGTTCTAGTCTCAGCAGAGATGCTCAACATTCTGTGCTTCTGGGCAAATTGCTTAATCTCCCTGTGTCTAAAAAAAGATGTGTCCGTCTGCATTGTAACTGGTGGTAATGTAAAGCACTCTGATACCTCTGGGTCTAATTTGCGCTTTATAAAAAAACAAAAAAAGAACTCCACAAAACTCTGTAGTTGGCAAGAAACTCAAGGAGGGTTTTTTCAACAAAGGGAGAACAGTTGCGTGTTTCCAAGCACCTGGGAGGGGTGCGGAAGAGGTGGATCTATTCAGATTTGGCGTGAGCATGGCGCTGAGGAGTTACAGTCCTCTGGAGTAGGCATGGTGGAGGCTGGGGTCCTATGGGACTCATGAGAGGATGGACTTAATGGTGAGCGTAGTTTTTTCTGGGGTAATGATGGGCTGTGTGGTTAACACTGGTTCTTTGGATAAGATCGAGAGGCATTTGGCAAGGTCTGTCGGGAACGGTTGCAGGTGGAAGTTGCTGTAAATATGATAATTTATTGCAAGAGTATTGGCTGTAAACAACTCAAATGTCTAGGGCAATAACGGACTTTCCTGCCTGAAATGAAGCTTTAATCAGGCCTTCCAACCTGCTCAGGGCCGGCAGGGTTGGTAGAGCTGCTGTGTGGTCACTGTTTGGCCACTAAGGCCTTGTATGCGGGGCCTTCTCTTCTCTGCAGATTTAATAGGTAGAATCAATATACTTGTCATGTGCCCTCCTGATCCTACTATATAAAGAAAATATTAAGGGGCATATCAGCAAGGGCCGGAGTTCAAATTATCGCCGCTTTAGCATCCATTTTGGACGAAAAGCAGCAATCGTTTTAACGCCCTATTAGCAAGGACACGCTAACGCGTGAATCCATGCTTCTTCGCCCTTTCCCTTAACGATCAGCTTGGAATCTCTAATGAGATGCAAAGTGGGCGTTCCTCCACAGGATAACGGGAGAATTGTTGCTAAGCGACATTACTCCTATTAGCAAGCCTCACGCAAAGAAGCACAGCGACAAGAAAAGTAGCGATAACCTCTGTTATCGCTACTTTCCTTACGCCTGCTTTGAAACAGACTTAGCCATGATATCCTATGGAAGGTGAACATCATGGCTAAGTATGTGTAGCCCTAACAGCAAGCTTTCGCCAAAAGTTGTGCGATTATTGCTGGATTTTCAGGGATAATCGCACAGTTGGCAACTTGTGCTCTGAATTTTTTCGCTTTGGAGATAAGCGTTGTTGACAGCACGCTATCTTCGCGATAAAATTCAGAGTTGGCCGGCGATAATTATCCTAGCGTTAAGTGCGCTTTGCGATAATTATCGCCGGCCCTTGCTGATATGCCCCCAAATCTTTATAGTTTTGACACTAAGTTGTTATGTATATTTACCAAATGTGTTAGTTTTTGCTTTGGTACTTTTCGTGTCCTCGACGAGGCTCTTGAGCGACTGAGTAGAGGCGGGTAGCTTATATATGATGTTCCTGATCTCTGTGTCAGGCAATCTTCCTACAATCAAACAGATATCATTAAGCTTGTATTGTCACAACAAAATAAGTTTGTCTAGCGGACCAGTTGTAGGTCTAGTACTTTCTAAACTTACCAGGAATGTCTTTCAATGTATGCCTAGTGTCAATAGAATTTTACTATGTCTACTGTCTTCTTTTAAGCCTCTTGCTTCTCACAAAGTGGAAATAAATACAGAAGTGAGAAATAATCCAAAGGAATTGATGTACAGAGATAATTTTTTGATATTGCCCTAGACATTTGAGTTGTTAACAGCCAATGGTAAAGCAATAGAGGTCGGGTGGGAGTTTGCTCTTGCAATAATATTTATGAAAGCATCTGCTGTAAATTCTATAGTATACTTAAGTATAGAAGCTCTCTTATCATGATAGCATCTGCATTTACCAAATAGACAAGAGAAAGGGAGAAGGAAAGAGAAAGAGAAAGACAGGTAATAGTGACAAGCAGAACAAGCATTGGCATAGCCAATAGGTCTCGCCTTTGGGACCTTACAGGTATTTCGTTATGCAGCACAATATCCTTACTGCAACAATATTAACTGTTGCATGGCTAAACACTAATAATGTCCCAAAGGCGCGACCTATTGGCTATGCCAATGCTTGTTACTTTTCTTTTCTTCTTGGAATTCTCAGCGTCACATTGGGTACTTATCCAGGTGTTTTGGGAATGAAAGTCAGCAAAAATGTTATTATGATTTTAAGAAATTGAACTTCTCCGACCGTATTCCTGCTGCTGACCAGCCAGGTTCACAAAGAATTTTGCGTCTCTAAGCCGAATGTAGGTGCACAACACACTGTCCCCTTAAATTCACAATCTGTATTTACAGAATCAGAATTGGTTATGATTGCAAGTTGAAAGGCTCCAGGCTGTAAGAAGGAAGCAAGTTTTTTCGTGATGTGTTCTTTTCTATGTTCTAACAACTGCTAGACTGGTGTATAATGTAAGCCTCTGTGCTTGCCCTTAAAATGTACGTGGTATTTCCAGTTTTAGAGTAGGAAGTGAAAACACCATAAATAAAGGGAAAGCGGAAGAAGGCCTGTCTCCAGGGGTGAGGCTAAATAGTTTTACCGTGCAGGAACAAAAAATGGCTAAATGTACACATTTTAGCTATAGGTATAAATGTGCATTTGCTTCAGATTTACGTGTGGGAAAATACGTGTTATATTTAATGCCTGTGAGTAGTCAAAGAAACATGTCAAGATTTTAGTGAGCACTTGTAAGATGCTCAAACATGAGAGTAACTCCTACCGCAACAAATTTATAACTTTCAAAGCTTTATGACGCAGGCCGTTTTTCTTTTGAATATCCTAATGGTGTCAGTGCCAGCTTTGAGGAAGAGTTAGGTATTTGTTGCCAAACGATAGGGATTGGAGAATGGGAATTCAGCAAAGCCTTGTGTTTTGTTAAGGATGCCATCTTTAATGAGCGAGGAGGCAGCGCTCTCGCTCATAAACGAGCACATTATTCACGAATGCCCACTGCTCTATAAGACTATGTGTTTATATATTTTCATATAAAATCTTTAAAAATGGGGATTAGTTCTTTTCAACGCGCACGTCTGAAATTGCAATTATTTGTAAAATGTTATTTAATCTCTCGCAAGCCTTCATCTGCATTTTATAGTTTGAAAGGAAAATAGTCCGCGTGGAACACAGCCTTCCTTGGGGAATAAACTGAGCTAATGAGCTTGATAGTCTGTCGAGCTCCATAAATCAAATAAAGCAAAACATTTCTCATTTTTTAATAAAAGCATTCTTCATGCAGTGTTTATTCATTCATGGTCACAAGATTGATTTGCCTCCCTGCATCATTGTGTGTATATTGAAGCATTTGTTTTTTGTTTGGTTTGTATTTGTAGTCGGCAAGTTACGGAAGCATTGGCTGAAGGAGAGCATCTTGGAAGTGGGCATCGGAATGCTGGCATCTGTCAAGAATTACTTGGAAAAACGCCCAAGTCATTCCCCTGAAAAAAAAACCTAATGTTCCGATCACTCAATTCCAAAACCTCAGGCCAATATCTCTACTGCCTCAATGCGCCAAAATAATAGAGAAAATTGTTAACATCCAACTTATGGCGTTTTTAGAGGAAGAAAACATTCTTCACCCCACTCAATCCGGTTTCCGACCAAATTACTCAACGGAGAGAGCTGTCTTGTATTCCACGGAATATATCCGCAAGATGGTGGACGAGGGTGAAACAGCAGCGTTGGTCATGCTTGACTTAAGCGCAGCTTTCGATACTGTGCTACATGCCACGCTGCTGTCCCGTCTTTCAGATATCGGAGTAAAGGACTGTGCATTGCCGTGGATTAAATCTTTTCTCACCAACAGAACTTTCCAGCTTCATTGCCCGCCCTTCAAATCGTCATCTCGGACCGTCAGCCATGGGGTTCCACAGGGCTCTAGCTTGAGCCCTACATTGTTCAACATCTATATGGAACCCCTGGCTCAGATCATAGAGAACTTTGGGGTTGGCATTGTTAGCTACGCCGATGACACTCAGCTGATGTTTAGGCTTACTCCTAATACCGAGGAGTACGCCTCAAACTTCTCGGAGTGCATGGCTGCTGTGGCCGTGTGGATGGACAGTAACTGCCTCCGTCTTAATGGAGATAAGACTGAGGTGCTAGTGATAGGGAATAAATCCTCCCTATGGTCTCAAGCGTGGTGGCCCACATCTCTCGGCGAATGCCCTCGACCTGTCGAGAAGGTCAAGAACCTTGGGATCATGATCGACTCGGATCTATCAGGAAAATCCCAAGTTAACAAGATCATCGGAAAATGCATCGGCACATTAAGAACTCTCAGAAAAATCATTGACCTGATACCGATCAAAGCCAGGAAAACCGGTGAACAGACAAAATATCGACTCCAAAATATCGACTGGACATAATATCGAGTTTTAAATATAGACTGGACAAAATATCGACTGGACATAATATCGACTACAAAAATATCGTTTTTCAGGTAAGTGAAGTAATATCGACTGTTAAAAATATAGATAGCAAAAATATCGAATTTTTAATAATATATAATATTTTATAGTGTATTTTTATGTAATAATATGTGTGAAAAGTGTGTATTAATGTTATAAAATATTTTATTAAATGGATTTTGTTTTTTTAATAATTGCGTTATGTAATTCTGTAGCGGGTTGTGGGTTTATAGGGGAATAGGGTGGGAAGTAATTTAATAATAATTAATTAATTAATATATGTTTGTAAATATTTATAATTAATAATTAATTGATAATTAATAATAATTAGTTAATTAATTAATATAATTTTGTACATATTTTGAATTAGTAATTAATTGGTAATTGATTAATTGTAATTAGTTAATTACATTAATTAGAGTACATTTTAATATATATAATTTTGTGTTATTGTTAAGTAATTAATTGGGAAAAAATAATATTAATTATTAAAATAATAACAGCTAATGTGCTAATATATTTACTTTATTGTTATTGTTAATTAATAATTATTTGGTAATTAAATAATATTGATACATTTTGGGTAAAGGAGTATTTTTAGGGTTCAGGGTCAGTTTTTAGTTTTTGGGTAAAGGGGCATTTTTAGGGTTCAGGGTCAGTTTTCAGTTTTTGGGTAAAGGGGCATTTTTAGGGTTCAGGGTCAGTTTTCAGTTTTTGGGTAAAGGGGCATTTTTAGGGTTCAGGGTCAGTTTTCAGTTTTTGGGTAAAGGGGCATTTTTAGGGTTCAGTGTCATTTTTCAGTTTTTTGGGTAAAGGGGCATTTTTAGGGTTCAAGGTCAGTTTTCAGTTTTTGGGTAAAGGGGCATTTTTAGGGTTCAGGGTCAGTTTTCAGTTTTTGGGTAAAGGGGCATTTTTAGGGTTCAGGGTCAGTTTTCAGTTTTTGGGTAAAGGGGCATTTTTAGGGTTCAGGGTCAGTTTTTAGTTTTTGGGTAAAGGGGTATTTTTAGGGTTCAGGGTCAGTTTTGGGTTTTTGGGTAAAGGGGTATATTTTAGGGTTCAGGGTCAACAAATAATATTGTAAAAAATTATTTTTATTATTTTCATTTATTATTTAATTATTATAATTTAATTTCAGTATTTTTAAGTATATTTTAGTAATTAAAATTTAATATTAATTTAATTTAACACTGTTTTTAATAAAGTCGATATTTTTTACATCTATATTATTGTTAACAATATTTTGTACTCGATATTTTTGTACTTACCTGTTTGTAGATAGAAAGTCGATATTTTGTCTGTCGATATTTTTTCAACGATATTTTTGCAGGTCGATATTTTGGCAGTCTATATTATTTCAGTGATCCAGGAAAACCATCGTGCATGCTCTTATTACACCTCACCTGGACTACGGGAATGCCCTCCTTTTAGGCATCAACCAAAAACATCTACACCAGCTGCAATGTGTACAAAATGCAGCAGCCCGTTTGGTATTAGGCCTTCCCAAAAGAACTTCTGCCAAAACTGCATTATCCAAACTGCACTGGCTCCCCGTAAAGGAGAGAATAAAATTCAAGAGCCTCTGCTATGCCCATAGGATAGCCCACAACAAGGGTCCCACCTACTTAAGGAGCCTCATGACCATACACCGCCCTACCCGACACCTGAGGTCCTCAGGAATGTCCCTTTTCAAACTCCCCCGCATCCACAGAGCAAAAATCGGTGGTCGCTCCTTTCGTTATCTAGGAGTGAAACACTGGAACGCTCTTCCTAATCATTTAAGAATGGAACCTTCGGAAACTCTATTCAGAGCGAATTTGAAAACCCACCTGTTCCCTCAATAACTCCGCCTCGCTTTCTCCCTTTGACTTGATTCTCGGTTGAGATTCTTCAGCAATTAGCGCGGGGATACACAGTCGTGCAGCCATGCGCTTAATAAATGTTTTATTATTATTACGTGGACCCCAAGAACATATTTGGAAATAGAAACCTTTTATAGAAGCATATCTGCAGCCCTGCTGAAAACAATTTCATTCAGCGTCATATCGTGTGGTTTCCCAGCAAGCAAATATTTCTTGGCCTAGTTCCTTCTCGCTGATGGATGGTGGGGGTGGGTGGATGGGCAGGGGGAGGAAAAGGCGGCGAGGGGAGCAGGAGGAGGTATATTAATGGTCTAAGGTTCAAGAATTGCTGACATCATTGTGTGTTGTCTTCCGCGGTTCATTTAATTTTTTTTATCTAGGCTGTTTAATTGTAACGTTTGTGCATTTATCTGTGCCTCTGTAATCTGTATCAATAATGAACATCATACTGCCAATAAAATCCGCTCAATTGCAGGAGCGTTTAGGCAGCCTTCAACATCATTGCCAAGCCTGAGAAAAGCCCTTCAGAAGCCACGGCGGAACTGCCTCGTATAGGGCACATGAAAAACCTGCCAGATGCTCTCTGAACAAGCCCTGTAATACAAGTGCGGCCCCGCGGTCGCGAAAGTTAATGAGGAATGCAGTGTAGAGGCGGCAAAAGTGAAAGTTAAAAAAACAAGCAAGCGCGCCTCGCGCTGCAAGTAAAAAAAAACATGATAGTGATGTATGCGTGCGCGGGAGCAGGAAAAAGTGAAAGTGATTGCACTGGAAGGGTGCCGCAAGCGATGTGCTTAATGAGGCATGACGGAAATGCAGATGGTGTCTCGGCGCGTGCCTGCGCGTGTAACCGCAAGCTTGAGGCCAGCAAAAGCATGTGGTAGCACTTTGAAAACCCACTTACTCAATGTCTCGCAGAGCTGCGCATGCGCTGGCTCAGGCGAGACCTATAAAGGAAGGATGAAGTGGGATAAAGAAACAGTGCAAGGTGGTGAAAGAAGCATGAGGTTGCATCAAGACTAGGCAGCCTTAGCATTTGGCAACCCCGGCATTCGGCAGCAAGGGTTGCAGGCTCCAAAGAAAAGTGTTGGGCCCTAGCACTTATTTGTTTGTTGTTTACCTATTTTTTTCATTGTTCCTAATAATCGTGCTTATATTAATATCCATATTGCAGATATTCTATCCACCATTGTGTGCATATTCATGTCAGCTCTCCCTTTATTTGAGGAATCAATGAATGACTGACATGTTTTGTTAAGCACACAGCTACTAGGAAGAGTATCCCAATGCTACTTGGAGAGTACGGAGGAAAAGAACTTGAAAGATTAAAGTATAAAACGCCTGGTCTTAAGTTTCTTTTTGAAGGGCCTCTCACCTTCAATTTGTCACAGCTCTACTGGAAGCCTATTCCAAGCCTGTGGTCCAAGGAGAGAGACGGACCTGCCACCTGCTTTTGTTAGTCGAACCCTAGGAATTATTGCCAAGTGACAGCTGGATGAACGTAGGGTTCTTTTGGGAGAGTAGTGACCTATCCTGGATGACAGTTACTCAGGACAGGAGTGATTAATTGCTCTGTGCATTAGGAGATGGGTCTACCATAAGGTCCGCCTATCACCAGTGCAGGTTTCTCAGATCCGGCAAAACATGTGCTCGGTGAGGTAAATTAAGCACCAGGAGGCGAGCCGCCGCATATTGCACCGTTTGAAGTTGTCTCAGTAAATAATGTGGGAGTCCTGTATAAAGCACATTACCATACATAGTCCAACGTGGACAGATTCAGTGCAATTACCACTGATATTCTCACTGGTAGAGAAACTAAATATATGTATTTTTTTATCAAACGGAATAGACCAAAACAAATGCTTACAACCATCATGTTAATTTGATTGTACATGGACATCTGCTGTTTGAACTTGACTCCCACGTTTTTTTTAGTGAATCCACTTGTCGGTTGGGCAAAGACACCCCCTCTGGCCAATGTACCTGCAAGTTGAAGATGAAATTGTGGCCAAAGCTAAGAACCTCTGTCTTATCAGTATTGCATTTAAGCTAGGTAGATTCCATCCAATGAAAGACAGACAATTGGCAGGGTTTATTGGCATCCAGGGCAATCATTTCTCCTGTCTTGAAGGAGAGGATCAGCTGGGTGTCATCTGCATCGGATATTATTTTGGTCCCAAAAGATTCGACCAGTGCTGCCAATGGGGTCATATAGTAAGTAAGTAAGTTTATTGTTTGATTAATTAAAATCATTACAAACCCCCCCGATGTCCATAAAAACGTAGTAAAAATATCATTACATTTATAAATACACCTAATTTTGACATGGTTCCATCATTATATAAAAGAATTTATGTTACTTTTTATTAAAAAACATTTGGGGACCTTTTGGAAAAGATAATTGTATAGTATAAACCCCAGTGTTCCAAATTTTAATATTCGTGCACCACTATTTGCGACCTGCTGCTAGAAGCTGGTAAGCATGCTGTCCATTCATTAATATTATTGGTCGGCTATTGAAAGGTGACTTTGATCCTGCTTATTTTGTTTGCTCTCCGTCAGCTTGCCGTAAGAGGTTTCTGACCATTGTCATGAATTTGACGCCCCTGCAGACCAAGATAATGGAAGCGCCTTCCAGCCAGCTTATCACTGCTTGTCTGCATGAACGAATGTTCAACTCATTGAAGATGAATTTTAAATACTGTCTCCTCTGTTCCAGGACTTCTGGACAAGCACATAATAAGTGGGTTACAGATTCTGATTTAAAACCACATAGTCGACAGTTTGCGGATTGATAGGGCTTTTTCCAAGTTGGATACAGGTCTTTTGAGTCATGCAAGCCCATGCGGAAGTTTGTAAAACTCTTTTTTAATTGTAAGCTGAAGTGAGCGGATAGATCATTTTGGGGCTTTAGGGTTCTGTATGAGTTGATGACTGTCCACCCATGCCGGCGCTTGGCGATTGCTTTTTTGTCAGCCAGCAAGGATTTCTTTTTAGCTGTGGCGTTTACGGCTTTGCCGAAGCTTACTCTATCTTCCCCGTTTTCCCACGCTGTTTGTAGTTCCAGCTCGGTCAAAGCTGTTCTCAAAAAGCTTCCCCATGAGCTCTGTATTTCTAGGTTCATCTGGTGCTTAATTTCATCCCAGCATAATTTGTTCAGGGTGTCCGGGTTAGAACAGCGGAATTTATGACAAAGTTTGACGAAGCTACTCATTACCCGGAATTTCTGGTGCTGTAAGCCAAATTCCAGTCGAACCTGAGAAGGAGAGTCAGATTTTGGCAGCTCAAAAACAGCCTTGTAGATCCTAGTCTGGAGCTCATTCAGTAAGTTTGCATCTTTTCCACACCAGGTGACTAAGCCGTACGATAGGCTGGGCTGGATTTGTGCGGCCATGACTTTTAGCAGATGAGTGTAGTTCGGGCAGTCTAGTTTTTTACGTAGAAGTCTGTAAGCATAGATTAGTGATTGGGCTTTAGCTTTTAAAGCCAATTTGTGTTCCTTGTGAGATGTGCCCTTCTCAATTATTATGCCAAGATATTTATATGAGCGCTGCTCTTCCACGGTTACCCCTTTTACCGACCATTTAAACTTTGTTTTTTTAGGATCCACTAAGCGAACAATTTTTGTTTTTTCTTTGTTTAGCTCCAGTTGTTCCTGATCCAAGTAGGATGCTAAATAGTTTATTGATCTCTGTAAGCCAATGGGAGTTTGGCTCAACAAGACAATGTCATCTGCATATTGTAGGATGGCGACTGACTCTTTGGCCATGTTCGGAGGGTGACAATCGGCTTTTTCAATGTTCTGTGCGATATCTGAAAGAAACAAATTAAAGAGGCTGGGAGCTAGAACGCATCCTTGTTTCAATCCTCGCTGCGTAAAAATGCTCGGGGTTGTGCTACACCCGTCGCCCAGCTTTACTCTAGCCCAGGTTTCCATGTAAAGGGCAGTTATGGCGTTAAGCATTTCTCCTGGCAAGCCCCAGCCCTTGAGTTTGTTCTAGAGAAGACTCCTGCTTACTCGGTCAAATGCGGCTTTGATGTCAACAAAACATGCAAAGAGTCGGGATTTCTTTCTTAGCGCTTTTTCAGTTAAGAGTGCTAGGGTGGCCAGGTTGGTTGAGGTACCCATCCCTTGCCTGAAGCCCGTCTGGAACTTGGGGATTATGTTCTTCTCCTCCATCCAATCTTGGAGCTGGGCTAACAGACAAGAAGCGTACAGCTTGGCCTCCACATCGATCAGTGAGATCAGTCTGTAATTGCCCGGCTTACGGTGGTCACCCTTTTTATATATAGGGTGGATAATATTCCCTTTCCAGGAAGCCGGGACTTTGGACTGTATGTAGATCTCATTGAAGATGGGAGTAAGGTAGGAGGACCAGAAATCTAGGTCGTTCTTGAAGAAGGCATTGGGGAGGCCATTTGGACCTGCCGCGCCCTTGGACTTGAGTTTTAAAATATGACCTCTTAGTTCCTTTGCGGTGGTCAAATTATTCGGCTCTTTACTAGCTGCCTCGGGACTTGTTACTCTACCTCCCAGATAGTGCGGATTGGGAACTGATTGCATTTCCTCTTGAACAGGATGCTGCCCTCCAGGCCGTTCTGCAGGGCCTGATGCTGTGTTGCTGTACATGGTGAATCCACGTTTCTTGACCGATTCCCGCTTCTTGCTGTAATGTTGGGCCAGTTGACAATTTGTTTATTATGCCCCAGAAGTCGCTGCTATTGGGCTTTTTGCTTGCGGACAATAATTGTGTCCAGATCGCCCCCTTGTACGCTATTTTTGCTCTGCTCAGGTTCCTCCTATAATTGATCCTTAATTGGCACAGCTTCCAATTTTTTATTTTACTTCCTTTGTTTGCTGCTCGTGATTGTTGTCGTACCTCTCTTGCAAGCCCTCTTTTTTGATCTCGCAGCTCATTATTGAACCAGGGCTCTCTTTTGATCGCCATCCTTGAAGTCCGACCTAATGTGGCTGGGAACCTTTGGACTAATAGCTGGGCCAGCTGTTCCCAAGTTTTGATGCAATCGACTACTGATTGTGGGCCCTGTTTGCCCAAAATATTCCCTGACTGTCTCCTGGATGGCTTGTGACACTGCTCCCTGCCATTTTAGTTTTCGGAGGCTAAACTTTTCAGGGTGCTGTGCTATGGACTTAATTTTTTGGGCAAGCTTTACTTTGATGGTCATTCTTACAGTAAGGGGTAGGTGATCACTTTCGACTCGTGATGTAATTTTAAAAGTGTCAATTTGTGAAAGCAGATTGTTGCTGATGATGAAAAAATCTATTGTTGAAGACACTTTTCCGCTCAAAAATGTAGCAGCCGCTGGGATGTCACCCGAGATTTTCCCGTTCAAGATTGTCAGACCGAGAGGTTCTAGTTCATCCACTAGAGTTCTGGCTCCCAGATTAACTTGCCTTTTACTTTTGTGCAGGGAATTCGCTATGAGGTTGCAATTAAAGTCACCTGAAATAACCAATTGGCAGTGCTGATGACTTTTCTGCAGAGATTTTATTAAATTTGTTAAAGTTGTGTATTTTTCATTCTGTTTTTTTCTTTCGGGATGGATATAAACGTTGATTACTAATAGTTGCCTCTTATTTTTGTCTAACGAGTGTTTGACGTTTAATTTGGTCACTTGGACCCAATTAGTCCCCGAGTCCAATTCCTCGGTTGACCAGTCCAGATTTTGTGTTACATAAGTTGAAAGGCCCCCTCTTGGGTGCCCGAAGCTCGAGAATTTTTCTGCCAAAATGTGGAATTCTATGAATCCGGGAATTGAGGTTGGAGACAGATTCCACGTTTCCTGGAGCAGGATTATGTCGTGATGAATAAGGAACGCTAATGTTTCGTGGTCCTGCCCCATGTCTTTAAACCCATGGACATTCCATGAGCAGAACGTTACGTAAGCTGGTCGCACTTCTTCCATGTTGGGGGCCCGCCTCAATTTGCCTGATGCACTTTTCATTTCTGGTTAGGTATACTTGTTGTTCAATGTTTTTGAAACCCAGGACCAATCCCTATATTCCTGAGAACTTCCCTCTGTTTTTCCAGGACTTCCCTTTTTGTTCAACCTGTTCTCATTAAAAGGGATGGGGGGCGAATTAGAGCGTGCACCGCGCACGCATGTGTTATGATTTTTTCCTGGTAAGTCCACATCTTTTAGATTTTTAAGGAAGGGGGGCGGATACCTGGGGCGTTCATGAACCTTCAGCGTAATTCCCCAGGCTAGAAACCTAGCGCTCTTTGAGTATATTTTATCCACCACATCCTTTGAGGACCAGGTTGTCAGGGTCTCTTCGATTGCCGTCCTTGGGGATTGTTTGAATTCTACGGCTATTAGATCTTGAGAACGGATTCCTTTTAGTTCCGGGATTTCATTAAATAGCCTCAACAGGTTCCCTCTATTTAGGATATCTTGTTTTCCTTTGATCATATATTCGGGAACGAATGTCAGTTTCGATTCAAATCCCTCTGACTGGTTACGGTCACAATGGCTGGGGGATAAAGATTCCTTACTTCCGGTTTCAGGGGTTGTTGTTGATGGGGTGGCCTTTTCGGGTCGTGGTTCGTGCTCTTTGGCTGCGGCATATACCTCCCTCGTATTCCATTACCTCGTGTTCCATTCCCTCGTTCCCGATTTTTTGATTGCTTTCTTCCCTGCTTGCACCGGCTCTAAATCCTGATGTTGGAGTTTGCAATGACGAACAGTGCCAGTTATTGTGATCTCTATTGGGTTAATAAGGATTTCAGCCTGAGAGGTTGTTATTGCCTGAAGCTTCTTAGCTGGGGAGGCTTTTCGATTTGCCAGTTCTGGCCCTTTTTTCCTTTCCTCTTTGGGGTGCTCCTGTGTATCTGTGCTTGGAACTCTATTACACCTGGATTCTCCTTTGCCTGACAAGTGAATTGTTTTCCCTCGCCCTTCTCCTTTTTCTTTTGCTTCATTGCTTTCTAGTTGCAGCGCTTCCTGAGTAGTTTTCTGGCCTGCTTTGCCCTCCGGAGAGGATCCTGTGTCTATGTGAAGATTTGATCTGACTTTTGGAGTATCTGAGGGGGCTTAGTACTTTGTTGTGATTTGTTGGAGGCCTGGGGGGCTTTAGAGCAATCTGTTTCCAAGTGTGCAGCGCCACGGCGAGTGTCGTTATTCTTTTTCCCTTGCAATGGTTTTGTAGTAAAAAGCGGGAATAATTGTCAGAGCTGGACTTGGCTGTTTGTTATATTTTAGCCGGGCCTTCCTTGCACACTTTCTGTCCCGTTTTGTAGGTTTTGCAACCACCTCTTGCTTCGGTGTGGGCTGTGAGGCTTCTGATTGGAGGTCTGTTATCTCCAGTTGGACTTGGGGCTCCACTTTCTTTGTATGGTTGTTGACGCTGCTTGTTTCCGCTATTACTAGGTTAGTGAGATTTGTTTTTTCCTCTGGATCGGCTGTTTTTTGCGATTTGTTTTGCTGCTTGCTGTTACAGGATTGTTTTACTGCCCCCAGGATATCGTTTAGGATTTCAGGGAGGGTTACCAATTTCTCTATAATTGGGCCGCAGCCACAATTCGAAGATTGTTTATTGTATTCTGTTCGCTGATCCATGTCTCCCCTGTGTGTTAGTAGGGATGTTATTAAGTCCATTTTGTTGTTTATGCCAGATATATGGCTGGCAATAAGATTTACGAGGTCTATTTGGACATCCATTTTGTCTGACTGGAAATTCAGAACCCTTATTGCTTGTTCCAAGGTGGTTATCAGAGTTTGGGTCCATTGTGTGTGGGAATAGTCTTCGTTAAGCTTTGCCGAGACCTCTGACCCGAGGTCTATCCTACTGACTGATGAGATGGTTATTGGTGGTGAAAAATGTGGGTGCTTTGCTCTTATTGAGCTATGCATGTCCTCAACTAGTATAGGATACTGAAGGACTGGCTTGCATAATGAGCTTAGAGGGGTGGATGCCGATATTTTGGATCTGTTCTGTGGAGTTTTTTTACTTGAGTCTAGTTGTGGATCCTTTCCTGGGAGTATTTTTTCCTGACTGTTGGATTCCAATTTTTCCAGGATTTCTACCAAGTTGGAGTCATTTAACATAGAAAATGATTTGGCGGGAGCTTCTTTCGTTGACGCCGCCTGGGTTATTGGAAATGATGTTTCGTCCTTTGTCCCTTTTTTGCTTGAAAGACCTTCTTCATTTGGGTCTGCTAAAGGTTTTTCCTTCTTAGATCCCGTGGCTGTTGTCTGGCCATCCGGAGCTGCATTGAGAGCTGCAGTACTGTCGTTGTGTTTTTTCCATTCTCTCATTTTCTCCTTGGGGGTGTCATGCCCCCCCTCTGGTATGATGTTGATACCTTGCTCAAGTGTATGACAGTTAGAAATTTTGGCTGTCACTTCGAATTTGTTTATAAGTGTTGAGGCGAGTGTAATGGGCGTTGTCTGATACACCTGAGCTGTTGTAGTTACAAGCTTTCCCGCATATAAACTTGCCATGTTTTTTTGCTGGAGGTGATCCCCTTGGGGTGCATTGTTCAGGTTTACGTGTGTCTGTAAGGGGGGAACTCTTGGATTACCAGGGAGAATTGGGCTTGGTAGCTGAGCAATTTCAGCGGTTGGAGCGTATATTGCCGCCATTGTATCCTTTGAGAAAAATAATTTACGGATCCCTGTTTTGTTTTTCGGGCTTGGCGTTGTTGTTGTTGGGGTTGGTGCTGAGACCAGCCTCTCCCTTAAACTTGTTTCCTTTGTTATTTTATTAAGGTGTGAAATCTCCTCATTAGATTTTTTTGATTTTGTTTTTTTGTTTGTTTTTTTGCCTATTGCCGCTTGGCGGACTGTTCCCGATCTCATTTGAACAACCCAAAGTTTGGTCTAGAACCTGAACTGATGTCTTCGCCCTTTTTTGGAGAACTCCGTTTCTCAGCCTGTTATATTATGTTGGATCGTGGCCGCGCTTCTCGGCAAATTAATACTACCAGCTGGTCAGTTTGACCGAGTTTGTTCTCAATGGTCAGGGTAAATGAGTCGGGTTTGGACAGAGCTATGTTGGTTCCTAGCCGTAACTTTTCCTCGTGAGTCCTTCGACTTTAGACTAGGATGCGTGGATAAGTGACTTTTGGTTAGTGGTTTATGGGAGTTTGGTTGTTGTGGCTGAGCTTGGGTAATTTTCTACGGCGTGGTGCAGCGCTCTTTGTGTAATTGGTGTTTACCCTCTCCAAACACGCTGTGTGGCGTTAAGCCTCCCTCCTGGCAAGCAGTGACCATCTGTATTTGAAGGGCAGTGTTGTGGGCTGGCCTGTGAACAAAGTGGGGGCTTGACTGGACCCTCAGAGTTATAGTGTTTTTATTTTGCCAGCTGTAATAGGAGGAATTGAGTGGAGGAGGACGGCAAATGGCAGACAGCTGACTGCGAGTGAGGTGAGCAGGGTAGCAAGCGGAGCACACGGGGGCACTCAGGCAGGGAGGACCTAGTCAACCGGCCTCTCTGTGTCCGCCCCCGGCTCTTACTTTGCAGCCGCCTCTAACGGCTGCTGCGCTTGCTTTCGTCTCCCCCTCCGGCCGCCGCCTCTTACCTTGCTGGCCTTGCTGGCCTTGCTGGCACCTGCTCACTTGTCCCCAGGTACAGTTAGCGGCTCCTCTACTGCAGACTGAGTGCGGGCAACAGGGGATGTTAGACAAGTTTTCAGGTACTTGCCGGTAGTTTGGGCAGTTCCTCTCCCGCTTCCGTCGGGCAATCCCACAGTCCCGCAGATCCGCCGAGATTGCTCCCACGGCCCCCTGGACAGCTTGCTACAGCTCCCGCCGCTCCCTCCTCTCTCGGGCCCTTCCCGCCGTTACGGCCGGCGTCCTTACGGGGCGGGCCGCCTACACCTGGAAGCCTGGTAGCCGCTCCCGCTAATCTCCCGGTAACCACCGTGGCTATCAGGGGTCAGGGGTCTCAGGCTCAGATTGCGACTCTGGCGGGCTCTTGCGGGCGGCGAACTTCGTGGCAGTGGCAGAGGAAACTCTGGAAACTTTGGGATAGCGTCTGACCTCCCCACACTGCGCTGACTTTTGTAATGCGGGTGGGGGTGGGGGGACGGAGAGGCAAAAGGGACGGTAACGGAAAAAGCCAAACCGAACGGAGCAAAGGAGAAAGCGGGCTTGTGTGCTTTTCGGGCTGCGGGCCGGCACGGTTTACATGGTTTATTTGGGGGAGCGGGGGAAGCAGGGGAGACAGGGGAGACACACCAACCTGCTCGACCCTGTCCTGGACGCCTCCACTCGGCCCCGGACCTTCCCACGCCAACTCTCGCTTTCCCGCTCGATTCCTCGGTTCCTCGCTTTCACCCCCGCCCGCTCGGCAGCGTCACTCCACCGCAGCTCCGCTCAGCAGCCTCGCTCGGAGCCTCGGAACACCTGACTGCGAACGCGAAAGCTGCTCCGCCTCTGCTCCGCCTCTTGCTCACGTGCTTGTGCTCTGCGACAGATGGGTCATATAGATGTTACACAACCTAGGGCTAACGGCTGTGCCTGGAGGCACTTCTACAGAGACACAGCTAACTCCAGATGAAAAAGGAGGCATCCAGTCTTCCTGTCCTCTATCTGTAAGAAATGATTTAAGCCATTTCAGAGCAGTAACTTTTTATTTTTTTTATTAAATTTTTATTAGGAAACCTCAGGATTACAGTGCGCGCAAAGCAAATAGAGGCCAAAAGGCCAACAAACAAGTACAGCCAGTCATCAAAGCAGCGCGCAACAGAGGATAATGACACTGCGTTCTCCGGCGAGACCGGACACATCAGATCAGGATTAGCGAGCAAAATTATCAGCAGTGTTACAGGATGTGGGAGGCGTCCAGTTTAGAATAAGATTGAAGGATCAGACTAAAGGCAATATTACGACAACAGTTCACCATGCTATTCTCACGACAGGATAGTAGCCTTCAATTGAGTGCATCATTGGGAAAACAACAAGAGGATATAAGTCCGAGAGCAATCCACCGAGTCACAGTAACCCACCCACTAAGCAAGCAATAGTAACAGGATCTAGCAACTTAAAGGACATAAGCAATAATCCTCCCGAGGAACCCAGACCCCGAACTCCAACCATAAGAGATATTAAAGAAAGATATATTAGGAAAGAACAAGAAAGAAGAAAGAAAAAGCGGGCCATAGAGACAAAGAGAAACACAAAAACACGCCCCACCCCCAACCCCCACCCTGCATGCAGCGGAAGGCCACGGCCCACCCCCCCCATAGGCATGCCTATCGCCCCAAGAGTCCCGAAAAAGGGAAAACGGGAGGAGGGCCCTAGCTCCGGCCCCAGACACGCCCTCCCCCACCCATCCTGAAAAACAAGTGAGCCCACCGTAATGGAGGGCGATCAGCAATGTATAGTCATCCCAGTCAATCCAAGACACAACAACAGGCCATGTTACGATCCGGCACCAAGATCATCCAGCATATACTTAAAAATCCAGGTTCAGCCTTGTCCAGTCCGAGCCAAAGTAGAAATGCGTCACAAATTGTAGGAAGGCAGGTTCGATGAATCCACAGTCACCAATGGAGTCCATATAGCAGCGAGGAAGGGGAAAAAAGTCAATGCGGTAGTGCAACTGCATAACTCGCTATCCGCGGCGAGGACAGGGTAGTGAAAGGCAGGAGCGTTAGTAGCCAGCTGGGAGGTGGAAAAATCAGCAGACACAAAAGCTTGACTGCAGGACCCACCAAGTCCACTATCCAATTGCACACAATGCAGGGGGTCCCCAACGTAGGCAAACCTGGAGAGGTCGGGCTCCGGAGCAACAGTATGGCTGTCTGCCATCGGACACGTTGCCGCCATCTGCAAGTCGTCAACGGGTAGCCAGCGACATCTCAATGCGGAGTGTAAGTCTGTAAGGGCTCGCAGGACGTCTCGCAACGTGGGTTCCATCTTCCGTGACCGGGGCACTGTAGCTCGCCTATGGTAGGGGGCCCCAGAAACAGGCAAAGGAACAAACCCCACCAGCAGCCAGAAAGTCGGGCACCATCCACAACACTCTAGCAAGTCGTGGCAGGCACATTAGAGACCAGGAGCAGCCACCGTGTTGCAAAACCCACTCTGGGCGCGTCCGAGTGATTCCACAGAGCAGCGCTGCAGGAGATTGCCTCGGTCGCCATCAATGCGCGGGGCAAGACAAAGCCCAGCCGTGCGTCGGTAGATGTAGCTGACGGGCAATGGCAGGCGACGGCGTTCTATATGAGGTACTCCGGGGTGCAAGCGCCAATCCCCGATCCGCCGTCTCAGGCTGCGTCAGTTCAAAAGTCCCGGTCTGGATCACCGGGCGAAGACTGCCGCTCGGGGCCGATGTCGTGCAGCCGCGCGCCGGCTGTAGCGCCACTCTAGGTCCCGGCTCACCCGATACAGAGGCCGGAAAGTTCGAGACGATGGAACTCGGCCATCCAAGGCAGGTTTCGTACCGGAAGAACGCCGCCGGTCTCCACGGACATTCGGCCGTGTTTAGCCACAGTCGGGATGCAGGATCAATGCCAGGATGGTGTGGGAGGTGAGGGCGAGCGGCGGAGCCGGGCGTCTATGCGGCCATTTTGGCCGCCGTCTTGGCTCCTCCCAGAGCAGTAACTTTGATGCCTATATCATGGAGGCAGGCAAGCAGCCTGGAATGGGGGACCCTGTCAAAAGCAGCCAACAGGTTTAACAACACCAGGACTGCTTTCCCACCTGCACCGAAAGCGCTTTTGATCTGTTCAGAGACCTTCAAAAGAGCGGCTTCCGAGTTGTATTTTAGTCTAAACCCCGACTGGCTAGGGTGAGGTTGTCCATTAGATTCAATGTAGTTGGACACCTGTTGATTAACGAATTTCACTCATAGTTCTGATGGAAATGGCAACAGGAAAATAGGCCTATAATTGCCTGGAACATTGGGATCAGTGTTACATTTATTTTAACGTGGCACACTTCTGGCCTGTTCCCAGCATCTAAGGACAGGGGTCTGTGCTGATGTTGAGGTGGAGCTGGGGATGGTGGTGGTGTTGCACGGATGTGGAGGTGGTGCTGTGCTAATGTTGAGGTTGTGCTGTGCTGATGTTGAGGTGGTGCTGCACTGGTGGTAAGGTGGTGCTGGGATGATACTGAGGTGGTGCTGCGCTGAAGCTAAGTTGTTGCTGCACTGGTGGTGGTGCCCTGATGAGGAGGTGGTGTTCTAATGACACTGAGATGGTGCTGTGCCTATGCTGAGGTGGTGTTGTGAGGGTTCTCAGGTAATGCTGAGTGATACTGAGGTGGTGTTGAGTTATACTGAGGTGGTGGTGAGCCATGCTGAGGTGGTGGTGCTCTGTGGGTGTTCAGGTGATGCTGAGAGATGCTGCGTTGGGACTATGCTGAGGAGATGCTGTGCTGATGCTGAGGTATTGCTGCACTGATGCTGAAGTGGTGCTGTGTTGGTGCTGAATTGCTACAGAGGTGGGGCTGCACCAGTGGTGGTGTGCTGAGCAGGAATGGTGCTGTGTTGATGCTGATATGGTCCTGTGTTGATGTTGAGGTGGTGCTGTGCTGATGCTGAGTTGGTGCTGCATCGGTGGTGGTGGTGGTGCACTGATGAGGAGGTGGTGTTGTGTTGATGATAAGATGGTACTGTGCTGATGCTATGGTGGTGCTGTGGTGGTGTTCAGGTGGTGCTGTGATCATACTGAGGAGACGCTTTGCTGATGCTGAGGTATTGCTGCACTGATGCTGAAGTGGTGCTGTGTTTGTGCTGAATTGCTACAGAGGTGGGGCTGCACCGGTGGTGGTGTGCTGAGCAGGAATGGTGCTGTGCTGATGCTGATATGGTGCTTTGTTGATGTTGAGGTGGTGCTGTGCTGATGCTGAGTTGGTGCTGCACCGGTGGTGGTGGTGCACTGATGAGGAGGTGGTGTTGTGTTGATGATAAGATGGTACTGTGCTGATGCTATGGTGGTGCTGTGGTGGTGTTCAGGTGGTGCTGTGATCATACTGAGGTGATGCTGAGTGATACTGAGATGGTGCTGGGTGATGCTGAGGTGGTACTGAGTGATGCAGTGGTGGTGCTGAGTGATGCTGTGGTGGTTCTGAGTGATGCTCTGGTGGTACCTAGAGATGATGTGGTTGTGCTGCGTGATGCTGAGGTGGTGTTGTTACGCTAGTGTCCAGCTGGTGCTGAGTGCTGCTGAGTTGGTGCTGTGCTGAGGTGATGCTGTACTGATGCTGAGATGGTGCTGCACTGATGTTGAAGTGGTGCTGCTTTGGTATTGAATTGCTACTGAGGTGGGGTTGCGCTGGTGCTGAGGTGGATGTGCACTGGTGCTGGGGTGGCGCTGCCCTGGTGATTGTGCACTGTTCCGGAGGTGGTGCTGTTCTGGACTGAGGTGGTGCTGCACTGATGCTGAGTTGCCACTAGACTGGTGGGGGTGCACTGATAATGAGGTGCTTCTGTGCTGATGCTTAAATGGCGCTGTGCTGATGCTGAGACGGTGCTGTGCTGATGCTGAGGTGGTGCGGTGCTGAAGGTGGGATGGTGCTGCGCTAATGCTGAGGTGGTGATGCACAGATGCTGAGTTGATGCTGTGCCAATGCGGTGTAGGTGCTAAGGTGGTGCTGTGCTGGAGCTGAGGTGGTTCTGAGATGATGGTGAGTTCGTGCTGCACCAATAGTGGTGCACTGATGAGGGTGTGGTGTTGTGCTGATGCTGCTGTGCTGATGGTAAGGTGGTGCTGTGGTGGTGTTCAGGTGGTGCTATGCTCACACTGAGGTGGTGCTGAGTGCTGCTTAGGTGGTGCTGAGTAATGTAGTGGTGGTGCTGAGCGATGCAGTGGTGGTGCTGAGTGATGCTTTGGTGGTGTCTAGAGATGCTGTGGGGTGCTGAGTGATGCTGAGGTAGTGGTGTTGCATTGGTGTTCAGATGACGAGTTGATGCTGTGCTGAGGTGATGCTGCACTGATGCTGATGTGGTGCTGCACTGATGCTGAAGTGGTGCTGCTTTGGTGCTGAGTTGCTGCTGAAGTGGGTCTGTGCTGGTGCTGAGGCGGGGCGGGGCAGCACTGCTCTACTGATGTGGAGGTGGCGCTTTGATAAAGCTCAAGTGGTGCTGTGCTGATGTTGAGGTGGTGCTGAGGTGGTGTTGTGCTGATACTTACTTGGAGCTGCACTGGTGGTGGTGCACTGATGAGGAGGTGGTACTGTGCTGATGCTTAAATGGCGCTGTGCTGATACTGAGGTGGTGCTGAGTGATGCTGAGGTGGTGCTGAGTGATGCTGATTTGGTGCTGAGTGATGCTGAGGTGGTGCTAAGTCAGGTGGTGGTGCTGCTTTGGTGCCCAGGTGCTTAGGGGGTGCTGAGCTGGTGGACAGGTTGTACTGAGTGATACTTAGTTAGTGCTGTCCTGAGGTGATGCGCTGATACTCAGGTGGTGCTGTGCTGATGCTGAAGTGGTGCTGCGTTGTTGCTGAATTGCTACTGAGGTGGGGTTGCGCTTGTGCTGAGGTGGGACTGCGCTGGTGCTGAGGTGGCATTGCACTGTTCCCGAGGTTGTGCTGTGCTGATGCTGAGATCGTGCTGTTCTGATGTTGAGGGAGTGCAGTGCAGACTTGGTGCTGCGCTAGTGCTGAGTAGGTGCTGCACTGATGCTGAGTTGGCACTGTGCTGGTGGTGGTGCTTTGATGAGATGGTGCTGTGCTGATGCTGATATTCTGCTGAACTGATGCTGAGGTGGTGCTGCACAGATGCTCTGTTGATGCTGTGCTGATGCTGTGCTGGTGGCGAGGTGGTGCTGCATGGGTGCTAAGTTGGTGTTAAGGGATACTGAGGTGGTGCAGAGTGTAGGTGTGATGGTGCTGAGTGATGCTTGGTGGTGCTCAGGTGGTGCTGTGCTGATGCTGAGGTAGTGATAAGTTGATGCTGCGCTGGTGCTGAGGTGAAACTGCACTGGTGCTGATCTAGTGGTGTGTTGGGGGTGCACTGGTGCTAAGTTGGTGCTGTGCTGGTGGTGGTGCACTGATGCAGAGGTGGTGCTGTGCTGATGCTGAGGTGGTTCTCGGGTGATGTTGAGTGATGCTGAGGAGATGCTGTGC
This sequence comes from Lissotriton vulgaris, assembly GCF_964263255.1. Lineage (NCBI taxonomy): Eukaryota > Metazoa > Chordata > Amphibia > Caudata > Salamandridae > Lissotriton > Lissotriton vulgaris. Next base: position 1,863,836,720 of record NC_141693.1, on the reverse strand, counting down.
TGGTGCTGAGTGATGTGGTGGTGCTGAGCAATGCTCTGCTGGTGCTGATGCTGAGGTGTTGGTGCTGCAGAGATGCTGAGGTAGTGTTGCGCTGCTAGTGAGGTGGGGCTGCACTGGTGCAGAGGTGGAGCTGAGGTGATGCACTAGACCTGAGGTGGTGCTGGGCTGGTGCTGAAGTGGTGCTGCACTGGGGTTAAGTGATGCTGAGGTGGTGCTTTGCTGGTGTTGTGGTGGTGCTCAGGTGCTGCTGAGTGATGCTCAGGTGGTGCTGCCGTAGTGCTGCTGAAGTGGTGCTGAAAGATGCTTACTGATGCTGAAGTGATGCTCTGCTGATGCTGAGGTGGTAATGTGGTGGCGCTCAGGTGGTATTGCACTGTCTACTTGTGGGATATATTGGTAAGTAACTCACATTACTTGCCGTGTTTGGATAGCATGAGGAGGCATCCTGACGTTCCGTGAATTCTGAACCTGGGTCATAAAGGTCGTGGTTCCGTTATGATTTTGGTAACAGCGAACCGTAAACAGTGAGCTCAGCAAGCATGAGTGTTTTCGTCATGTTACACCGATGGATTCACTGTGTATTTGCTGAAACCCTTGGGTTCCATTTTGTGCATGGCAGCCATTTTGTGGTTACCCTCACATAGGCCTATGACTGTGGCTGAACAAGTCTCTGGGACACGTGCACCTTAGCTTGAGTTTGTGCTGACTCCTGTTTGACCTGAGTGAACTGACCCTGTTGCCTGAAGCTGACCTTGCCAAACCAGTTCTTGCCCTTTAGCTGATCAAGATTAAGGATCAGAGCACAGGATATTGTAAAGTTTTACTGCACACAAACATGCCTTATTCTACTTCTATCTGTTTCTGTTCCTTCTTTATGGTCGATTTATGATGTGGGTTGTGGTCCTTTTTATTATGGGTTTTTCCGGCCTTGTCTAAAGAAGAATGTTGGGTTTGTTTAATAATTTATTATGGGCTGGACAACTGAAATGTGGGTTTGTCAACATGCAATGCTTTGGTCGTGTATACATGGGATTGGTCAACTGTAAATAAGGAATGTTTGCCTGGAGCACAATTTTTGGCATAAAAAGGAACGACCTGCTTTGTAAAATTGAGCAGTCTCCTGAGAACATACACCGTGTTGTACTTCTAGGACGTCTGTTACTGGCTGCAGCCAATAAACTTGATCTTTAACGTCACCAAGAAGTATCCCGTGTCTCTGTATTCTAAGACAGGTGAGCCCGAAGACACTGGGAGTGCCCCTGACGCCGCTGGGTTTAAATCCCGGTTCTTCAGTTGGCACTTCCAACGTGGGGCGACTTCAGCGGTACCGGTCCAAGCCTGAAGATCATGAGGAGCTTCGTGTGAAAATTCTGGAGGAAGGCCTACCACTTCATCGACCACTGTATGTCGTCGTGGTCCGAAAGTCTTTGCTGCGAGGTTCCCCGCTTTCCGACGGCTACGAAGGACTGCTGCCCTGACTGTCGCCCTGTCTTGGAGCCCTTTTGATGATTTGTAGAGCAAGACAATAGACTGGTCTTCTGGCGACGTCATCAATACTTCAGTTAAGTATGAGTGGAGCGTCTCCCAGTCCTTAGTTATTGGGTATTCCTTGGGATCTTTTATTTGGGACTTGCAAGCTCCAAAGCCGAGGGACTCGTGTATTCACGAGGCTATCGTGTTCGATATTCCCGTGAAGTTTGAAGCTAGACTAGTGAGCGAAGATGCCTGGTCTTAGAAGACTTGGAAAGATATTTTGTTGTGGTTGTAATAGGGATTCCCGATTGGAGGACTTGTGTCCAGTGCCTCCGATTGGAACTCCGACCTATGAGCTCTATTTAAAACATGGCGTGGGCCCTATCACGTATAATGAAGTATGGATTAGGTATACTAGGAAGGACGGTGTCCTGAAATGGCCCCAATATGGTAGCTATGATGCAGAGATTTTAGACAATCTTGAAGTTAAACTTTTCAAGAAGAAATCCCGGCCGGCAATGTTTGACTCTTTCCGCCTATGGCGAAAGGAAGCCAAACAGAAAGAAATTAAATTAGCCAAGGGAAATAAAAGAGAGAAGGGTATCTCGATAATGCAGGCTGATATACAGCTTAAAGATAACGAAGAAGAACAAGCGAGTGAGCAGTTGCACAGACAACGTAAAATGGTGATTGATAAATGTTATCCAGCTTTGCCACCTCATCAGCAAGGTGCAACGAAGGAACTTGAGAAAGATCCTTTGATGTCACATTTGTTGAGTTTGCCACCCCCTTATGTGCAGAGTGCTACAGCACCTCCGCAACCTTTAGTTGCGCAACCTCCGGTTGCTGTGCATCCTGTTATTGTACCACCGCCAGCTCCTCTTCAGTTGGCTCCTACTCCTTTGGTGCATCTTTCTCCAGGGCCACCGATTTTTCTACCTGCTTCGTCTGCAACTCCTACGCCTGTATTGTCTACTCCCTCTACTACTACTCCTATGCATACTTTGTCTCATCCTGTTTTTCCTCCTGTTCTTTCGTCACCTCCCCTTTCTGTTCGACAGAGAATGACCGATACTGTTACTGGTCTCTTTTCTCTTCTTTTTGGGTCTTTGGGCATGACCCCTGTTGAAGAGAGTAAGCAATTGCGTAGCCAATTGCCTGGTCCTGATGAGCGGTCAGTATTAGATCATTTAGCGCGTAAATGGGTTACTTATCCTTTAAGATATAATTTTGAGTCTGTTATGGATGTCTTCCGTCAATGGGAAGCACCAACGCAGAGATATGTTTTTGGGACAATGTGTTCTTTCCTTCGTGAAGAATGGGAAGATGGTGATTTGGGACAAGCTCCGCCTAAGTTGTTTCGTGTTCAGTCTGAGTTTGCAAAGGGAACTATAGTGGGTGTTGACGTTGAAAGAGCGATTGCGACGTTTTTGTCGTTTAGGATTGAGTCTCCTTCTCAGCAGTTGTTTGAGCCTGATCCTTCTGTTAGGAGAAAAGCGCGACAATATCCAATGAGAGAGGTTCCTCCGATGTGGAAGGAAGCAGTTCAGGCTGACGCTGGGTTGGGTATTCAAGCTGTGCCGGCTCATTTTCAGCGTGTTTGGGTACATGTTCCATGGAAGTGAGCTGAAGTTTTGGCCCTTAAGCAGACTTTGCCTGATCCACGTAAAAATCCTGCAGGGTACTATAAGGAATTATCACAGACTGCAGACTCATGTACTATGAATTTAGCTGATATAGACTAACCCTGGGCGGGCAGCTACGCTCCGTGCACGGAGTGTGCGTAGTGCTGGTTCCTACGCATTTTGCGTAGCATGCGTATCTGCCAGCACTACGCACGCTCCGCAGACGGTGCGTAGCTGGCCGCCACCCGCCTCCCTCCCGCCCTCTCTAAATCCCCCCCTTAAAGTGTAAAGTGTTATAAAAGTAAGTTTAAATCACGTACCTGGTCCGCGGCGCGTCCCGGGGCACCCTCTTCTGTTTTGCTGCACGTCGTCAATCCCAATGCGCATGAGCGGCCGCCCGCGCATGCGTATTTCTCGTGACAAATGCGCATGTGCGGGCTGCCGCGCATGCGCATTGGGATTCACGACGTGCAGCAAAACAGAAGAGGGAGCCCCGGGACGCGCCGCAGACCAGGTACGTGATTTAAACTTACTTTTATAACACTTTACACTTTAAGGGGGGGATTTAGAGAGGGCGGGAGGGAGGTGGGTGGCACGTAGTGGGGCTACACGGAGTGTGCGGGTGGGCGTAGATTTGTGCCCACTTAGCGTAGCTCCGCATAGCCCCACTACGCGAACTACGCCCAGGGTTAATATAGACATGTTGTTTGGAAATGTAGTTCCACAGCCTTTATGGGGACTGATTCGTCATACTGATCATGCGCAAGAGTTAGGTGATACATGGGCTAATATTGGTGCCTCAGATGGCAGACAAGTTGGTGGTGCTAAACCTGAGCCTTTAGTTGCAGAACTCCCTGGTAGGATTATTAATTATATGAAGACTTTGATGCCTGCTATGCGTGTTAACTGGGACAAATTGTCTGCATGTAAGCGGAAGAAACATGAAAGTGTGTCTGACTTCTTCACTAGGTTTGAAGAGACGTTTATCGACCATAGTGGTCAGGACATGAGTATGGAAGGTGGTCAACGGTTGTTCGTTGATAGGTTTGTGCATAATCTGCTTCCGGAGTTGTGCACTAAGTTGAAGGATTCTGAGAATTCTTGGGATGTTTCTTCGTCAGCGCAGATATTAGCTGCTGCCCAGTACTACGAGAATAGAGATAAGGACGAGAAAGATAGAGCCCACAAAAAGACTAAAGAATTAAAGACGAAAGTTCTTTTGCAGCAAGCGTATCCGCCCTGTAATAATCAGCGTGATTATCAGCAACCTCAGCAATATCAGACAAACTCGCAAAGGTTCGAGTCTTCTCAACAGCGTTTTCCTGTAGGCCCTAATCAGTGTGCGTATTGCAAAGAAGAGGGTCATTTCAAGAATATTTGTCCGGTTCTGTTACAGCGCACGAATGGTGCTTCTGGTGTGAGAGGTCGAGGTGTTCAGCAAGCTCCGAGAGGTAGAGGACGTGGTGTTCCTCAGAATGCGCGTTCCTTGCCTCCACAGAATTCAATGAATAGTTTGATTAGCAGAATGGTGCGTCTGGTAGGACGGCTCAGTACTACGCGGACAATTACTATGTCGAAGGTGAGAATATGGATGGTAATGATTGCTAGGACAGCCATAGACAAAGAGAGGGAGTTGTTTCACTTCCAGTAGATCAGAGTGGACCTTATGTTGAAGTGATTACATCAGGTGTGTGAGAGCCTTTTCTGTTGGATACTGGTGCTGCGAAGAGTTCTATTATGCACTCTAAGGGCCAGATGTAGGTAGGCATTTACCGGTCGGTAACGGCCGAATTCGGCCGTTACCGACCGGTAAAAGCAATTTGAGATGTAGGGCCCTGTATTTTACAGAATCGGTAAATTTACAGATCGGTAAATTTACCGATTCTGTAAAATACCGAATCGGTATTTTTTCCGATTCGGTAAAATTGATATGTAGGTGGGACTCTTCTGAGACCCACAAGCATTACAGAATCGGTATTTTACCATCAAATACTATTTGATGGTAAAAAACCGATTCTGGTGTGCATGCACATGTGTGCATGCACACCTGTGCCATATGACAGGCAGACCTGCCCTTAGGGCAGGTATGCCTGCCACATGGCCCCCGAACTTTTTTTGGGGGTGCTAGAGGGTGTCAAAGTGACACCCCCTGCACCCTTGTCAGAATCGGTATTTACCGATTCGGTAAATACCGACCGGTAATGCCCCATTCATTCCTATGGGATTCAAAGCCCATAGGAATGAATGGGGCATTACCGGTCGGTATTTACCGAATCGGTAAATACCGATATTTACCGATTCGGTAAAAGGAACATCTGGATGTTCCTACATATCCACCCCTCAGATTTACCGATTTTTAATTACCGAATCGGTAAAATTCGGTAATTAAAAATCGGTAAATCTCATTTACCTACATCTGGCCCTAAACTCCCTGGCGCACCTTTGTCTGGCTTGAAGAATGTTTCAGTAGGTTTTTCTGGCGCCCCAGTTAGTAATCCGATTTCTACTCCTTTGTCTCTTTCTGTTGGACCTTGTGAAGTTGAAGCACCCCTCATTCTGACGACGGGTTGTGGTGAGAACTTGTTGGGATTGGATTTGTTAAAGAGATTGTATGCAACGCTATATTGTTCTCCTTCAGGAGTACATCTTACATTAGGTAAGAGAGTGATCTCTCCGATGTATTTATCTAAAGATCGACTTCCAGCGGAATTGTCTTCTCTTCCTGATTCTCTTTAGGCTACTGGTCCTAAAGATGTGGGTCTTTTGGATATACCGCCATATGTTGTGACGCTGAAAGCGAATGTTAGATTGCCACGTGTTCCCCAATATCGGATTTCCAGTGATGGTGAAAGAGCACTTTTGGCGATCATCTTTGATCTGATTGAGAAAGGTGTGATTGAGGAAACAAGAGGTAATGTGTGCAATAGTCCGGTTTTGCCTGTACTGAAACAAACTGATTCTTCACAGCCGCCTGTATATAGGTTTGTGATCGATCTTCGCGAGGTGAATAAGATTGTTCTGCCACATTTTCCTGTTGTGCCAGATATCACTGCTTTATTGACTCTGATTCCAGCTTCTGCTACCTGGTTTTCGGTGATTGACTTGAAGAATGCTTTCTTCAGCTTCCCGATTGCCGAGGAGAGTAGGGATATTTTTGGCTTCTCTTTAGGAAGCCGAAGTTTCCGGTTCAAGCGCGCTCCTCAAGGCTATTGTGGGAGTCCATCCATCTATAGTCAGGCTTTGAAAACACAACTTGATACGATTGTTTTACCTGATGGTGCTGCCCTTATTCAGTATGTCGACGATTTGTTAGTTGCTGCTGACAATGAAGAGATTTGTAAAGAGGCTACTTTGTCGTTGTTGCGTCATTTGTCTGATTTCCATCATAAGGTGTCTCTTTCAAAGTTGCAATATTGTCGACAAGAAGTAACCTACTTAGGTCACCTCTTATCGAAGGAGGGAAGAAGGTTGACCCCAGAAAGAATTCAAGCCATTGCGAACATGAGTGTGCCTACGACACAGTGAGAAGTACGCGCTTTCCTAGGTTTTACGTCGTATTGTAGACAGTGGATCCCTAATTTTTCACTTCTTGCGAAACCTTTGATAGCTCTTACTGTCAAGGACACTCCAAATCCTATTCCTTGGACTGACGAATGTCAGAAAAGATTTTCTGAATTGCGTGATGCGTTGTGTTCGGCTCCTGTGTTGGGTACTCCCGACTACAGTAAGCCTTTTACACTCTATGTCCACGAGAGAGAGGGATGTGCATTGTCAGTTTTGACTCAACAGTTTGGCGATAAGCAACGTCCATGTGCGTATTTTTCATCGACTTTGGATCCGGTAGCTAGAGCGTTGCCGAGTTGTTTGAGAGCTACAGCAGCAGCGGCTGTCTCCATTCGACAGTCTGCTGGTTTGGTGATGGACAATACATTGATTGTGATGGTTCCACATGCAGTGGATACCTTATTGAATCGAACCAAGACACAGCACTCAACTAGTGCTCGGTTGTCAGGTTACGAATTGACACTTTTAGCGAGTCATGTGGATATAAAGAGATGCAACACGTTGAATCCAGCTACGTTGTTGCCGATTTCAGTTGACAGATGTTTGTGAACAGCATGATTGCTTCCTTAGGACAGAGGAAGAAACGAAAGGGAGGATAGATCTTAGGGATACTCCTCTTGCAGAATGTGATGGTACTTTATGGGTTGATGGTTCGTGCTTCAAGCTTCCGAATGGTGATACGACTGCGGCATATGCTGTTACGACTTTGCATACGATTGTTGAAGCTGCACGTATCCCACATAATTCAGCGCAAGCAGCAGAGTTGATTGCATTGACATGAGCGAGTGTGTTGTCAAAAGGGAAACGATTGACTGTGTATACCGATAGCCAGTATGCGTTTGGTGTGGCTCATAGTTTTGGACGATTGTGGAAAGAGCGTGGGTTCCTGACTTCGCATGGGACTAAGATTCAGCATGGTCAGTTGGTGGATGAGCTCCTTGAGTCACTTACTTTGCCGTTGCAAGTTGCGATTGTGAAATGCAGTGCGCATAAGAAAGTTACTGATGATGTTGGTCGTGGTAATGCGTTTGCAGATGAAGTTGCGAAAGAAACTGCGAGAGATGTGTTGAGTCGAATGTATGTTGCGGGTCCGGCGAGATGGGTTCCGGATAGAAGTATGTGTGAAGATACGATAGAGAGTGTGAAGTCTATTCAAGTTGAAGCTACAGAGAAAGAGTTGAATGAATGGAGAGAAAGTAAGGGTAAATTGGATTCGAATGGTTGTTGGGTTGAGTTGTCAGAGCATCAGCGATGGTTGTTAACCGATGCATATGTACTTCCAGTGGTTACGATGGCGCATGGAATGGCTCATATCAGTGTGAAAGGGATTTGTAAGTTGTTGGCTCCAGTATGGCAAAATGCTGGAATTCCTAAGTGTGCAGAGAATTTGGTCAAGAACTGTATGGTTTGTTTGATGTACAATCCTGGTAAGGGAACTCAAACTCCAGCTGGTCATTTTGCGCCTCCGACGTATCAGTTTGAGGCTTTGCAGCTAGATTTCATCCACATGGAGAGGTGCAACAACTTAAAGTATGTGCTCGTTGTTGTTTGTGCCTTTTCGCGATGGGTAGAAGTATACCCCCTGAAAGATAACACTGCCTTATCTACAGCTAAAGCCCTTGTCAAGGGATTCTTCCCTAGGTATGGATTGCCGAGAATGGTCTGGAGTGACAATGGGAGTGAATTTGTGGGTCAAGTGATGAAGAGAGTGTGTGATGGTTTAGGAATCTGCCAGAAATTTCGAGCTGCAAATCATCCCCAATCAGCTGGCCTAGTTGAGTGCTATAATGGCACCCTTAAGTTAAAACTAGCCAAGATTCAGGCGAGCTCTGGCCTACAATGGTCAGATGCTTTGCCACTAGCACTTCTGTCAACGAGGATGACTGTACATTCACGAATGGGACTTAGTCTGTATGAAGTGGTGTTTGGTCGCCCGGCAAATATTTGGGGAGTGCCGCGGCCGACAAAATTTAGCGAGATAGAGCACCCTGTATTGCTTGATTACCTTTACAAACTGACGGCTAAATTGCGTGTTTTGCACCAACAGGTTCATGATACACTGCCACAAGCATCTGAAGATCCAGGACAGGCTATCAAACCTGGATCGTGGGTCTTCGTGAAGAACTTCCAGTGGACCAAGAACGAGCAGCCCCGCTGGAACGGACCCTACTTGGTGCTTTTGTCCACACGTTCAGCAGTGTGAGTGCGCGGTAAAAAGAACTGGATCCACGGCGTACATTGTAAGAGGGCTACTTTGCCTCTGCCGTACGACCGGTGGGTCCAGGTTGGTATTGCAGACTCTGAGACTGACACCGTGCCTCGTTTTCTGCTTTTTAGCGATACACGTTTAATTGGGACAAATTCTGAACGTGAAAGCGACGATCTTCTGCAAGAAGCTGTGCCTCCGTCAGTTCGTCTAGACACTTCCAAAGCTGAACTTTTGTTTCGAGATCAGACATTGCCTGGCAAAGGCCGTTATAATTTGCGACCAAGAGTCGTGGGACAAATAAAATGAAATTCTTTCTTTGCTATTTTTAAGGTTAAGCTCTCCTCCGAGGAACTGTTTTGACTGATTTTTGTTTTTTTCGAACCGCCATCCGGGTTCAGCTGTAAGGTCGCGGTGCAAAGACTTGGGAGTGCAAGCCGAAGACACTAGGTCGACGGTTCTGGTTGGTCTAAGGGCATTCCCTGGACTGACAGATGCATTATTTAGCACGATAGACCCAACCGCCGCGAACAGCACGGTTAGAGGATGGAGTTTTTCGAGATGGAGAGACCTGTTGAAAGAATGAGCTTTAAGAGCAAAATATGTACAGTGATGAGCAGAAAGTGTTTTTTAATATTATGTCTTTTTATGTTACTTAGCTTAATGATGTTTCTGATGGGATATATTATATTCTCTTTCAAAGTGACGTTTGCACCCACTGCACAACCTATGCCTCCTCCTACTGTTTCTTCGCATTCTTTTCACCCTCTGCCTGAACATGAGTCCATTAGGAGATTGGAATTCGTTAATAACTCCTTTGTTCAGCTTCTGCACCAACACCAGCTAGTAGTGAACATGACTAATTGTTGGGTGTGTGGCCTTATGCCTCATACTATTGATAAAGGTATTCCTTACCTGGTTCTGCCATTCAGCTACAATGGTTCTGTGTGGGCATACATACAGAACGATGTTCATCTATGCTCGTGAAGTTTACCCCCTACGTTCTGTGAAGGATAGTCCAAAGAATAGTGCTCTAGTTAAGGGTATAGTCGACATAATTAGAGGAATTAATTCCTATGAGACTATCCCGAAATATGAGCGTATATTGGATGGAACGTGACTGGATATGGAGTTAGTCTGAGTGAGAACCAGCGAGCGAAAAGATCCTCTCTGATTTGGATTGTACCCCATCAGGGTCGTTATTGCCTGCAAGGTAATGGCAAGAATCCGAGAGCTCAGTTAGGGAAGAGTGTTTGCACTGAGACATATGTTTTTCCGTCTCGGACTTCCCCATCGTTTCTAGCAGCTAAGGGTACCTATTTTGTCTGTTATGATAGAGCGTACCCATGGTTGCCCCCTGATTTCTCAGGCACATGTTTTGTCTCATTCCTGTTGCCTCCTACGTATACAGCTGCGCCAGATTACCACAATACAAGAGTTGTTAGAGGTGTCTTCAGTAAGGAAGATACCGCTGGACAGGAATTAGGAGATTTCTTGAAGGGTTTTCTGCCATTTTGGGGACCTATGGCTAACAGCAGGAACATCCGGCAATTGACGAGAGTGGTTGAGTCCACCATAGTTGAAACTGCCGGTGCCCTTAGTAACTTGACTGCTGAGCTCCGGTCGGATCGCCTTATGACTCTTCAGCTCAGAGTTGCGTTAGATGTCATACTTGCAGATAGAGGAGGGGTATGTAAATTGATTCAATCGAGCTGCTGCGTTTTCATTCCAGACAATGCTCCGACAGTGTACCAAGCCATTTCCAAGCTACATAAGATCTCCGAGTCTGTACATGTGGACGAAGGAGATTGGTCGTTGATAGGATGGTTTTGTGGATTGTTATCCACTTGGGGATGGAAGATTCTGATGGTCAGTGGGATGGTATTAGCTATCCTTTTCCTGTTCTGTCTTTGCGTACAGTGTGCTCCTGCTATATGTTGCCTTTGTGCTACTTCGTGTTCGAGGAGACCTGTCCAGAGAGAGTTACTAAGTACTAGGATGATGTTACAGCAACATCTTGATGATCTGATGAATATAGACCTGGATTCAGATTGACGTGAGTTTAGGTTATTGCCTATGTAAGGGCAAAAGGAGGGTCTGAGGTTCCGTGAATTCTGAACCTGGGTCATAAAGGTCGTGGTTCCGATACGATTTTGGTAACAGCGAACCGTAAACAGTGAGCTCAGCAAGCATGAGTGTTTTCATCATGTTACACCAATGGATTCACTGTGTATTTGCTGAAACCCTTGGGTTCCATTTTGTGCATGGCAGCCATTTTGTGGTTGCCCTCACATAGGCCTATGACTGTGGCTGAACAAGTCTCTGGGACACGTGCACCTTAGCTTGAGTTTGTGCTGACTCCTTTTTGACCTGAGTGAACTGACCCTGTTGCCTGAAGCTGACCTTGCCAAACCAGTTCTTGCCCTTTAGCTGATCAAGATTAAGGATCAGAGCACAGGACATTGTAAAGTTTTACTGCACACAAACACGCCTTATCCTACTTCTATCTGTTTCTGTTCCTTCTTTATTGTCTATTTATGATGTGGGTTGTGGTCCTTTTTATTATGGGTTTATCCGGCCTTGTCTAAAGAAGAATGTTGGGTTTGTTTAATAATTTATTATGGGCTGGACAACTGAAATGTGGGTTTGTCATCATGCAATGCTTTGGTCGTGTATACATGGGATTGGTCAACTGTAAATAAGGAATGTTTGCCTGAAGCACAATTTTTGGCATAAAAAGGGACGACCTGCTTTGTAAAATTGAGCAGTCTCCTGAGAACATACACCGTGTTGTACTTCTAGGACCTCTGTTACTGGCTGCAGCCAATAAATTTGATCTTTGACGTCACGAAGAAGTATCCAGTGTCTCTGTATTCTAAGACAGGTGAACCCGAAAACACTGGGCGTGCCCCTGACGCCGCTGGGTTTAAATCCCAGTTCTTCAATCCCTTGATATTGGTTTTATTTTACCATTGATTGAAACCTAAAAGAATGCACTAAAACTTGAAAGTGCACAACTTAAAGTTGCTTCCATTTTCATAAATGGAGCAATAACAGCATGTTTACCTCTTTAATCCTACCCAAGTAATCATGCTGTCAAAAGCAAAATATAAATAGGCTGATCTCACAGTTGGGCCTCTTTTTAAACTGGCCTATAGTGAAATGATCCCTGTAACAGGGTCAGTCTCCAGGGCATGACCAAACAACAAAAGAAAGGACAGATGTAAACTATTCACTAAGGAAAACAAAGACATTTAGAAAGTCACATGAAGGAATGAAAAAAAACGGATGAGCATGCTGAAAGCCCAACAATAGATGCAGCATGTCTCAAGATACATCACATATACTGCCCAGGCGAGACCTAAAAATGACAAAAGACTTTTAGCACTCCAGGCTTAGTATTACATCTTTGTATTCGTAAAATACCACCCAAGCGATCCAGGAATGAATAAATGTAACCCCTGAGAGGTGTTTTGCTCTTTTTAGCGTTCTTCAGAGAGGTATGACTTTGTTCAGACACAATGGAGCACCCAGTATAAGTCAAGACAATACCTTTTCAGGCGTAGAGTGTCACATAAATTATGCCAAAAAAGGAGCAAGGTGTAGTTCCCTAGGTTTAGGCGGAGAGCAGATCCTTTAAATGGAGTACCTTATAACACCACTGACACTTTCAATCCGCTCACCTCAAATGTCGGTTTTTGTAACAGACTTTTTTAAGCATAAGATTAGTACAGTGCTACACAACTCTATGGCACTCTATGCCATTCCACTCCACACCGCACCACTCTATGCCACTCTACTCTATGCCACTGCACTCTATACCATTCTACAACACTCTACTCTACGCTATTCAATTCCACTTTCTGCCACCCTGCTCCGCTCCACTCTATGCCACTATACTTCATGCCACTCTACTCTATGCCTCTCTACTCTATGGCACTCTATGCCACTCCACTCCACACCAGTCCACCCCATGTAATACCACTCTATGGCGCTGTAGGCCACTCCACTCCACTCTATGCCACTTTACTGTACACCACTCCACTCTACACTACTCCTATGGTCTCCACACCACTGTACGCCACTGTACTCTATGCCAGTCTATGCAACTATACTATGCTCTACACCACGCCCCTCTAGGCCAGTTCACTCTATACCAATCTATTCTACACCACTCTAATTTACACCACTCTACTCCATGCGGCTCTATGCTACTCCACTCCAGTCCACTCCAGTTTACGCCACTCTATGCCACTCGACTCTACACCACTCAACTTCATTCCACACAGTGCCCTTCTATGGAACTATATGCCAATCCACTCCACTCTACTTCACCCTACTGTATGACACTCTACTTTATACCTCTCCACTCTACGCCACTTAACTGACGTTCCTCTACTCTATGGCACTCCATTCTACTCTACGGCACTCTACTACACTCTACTCTACTTGATGCCACTCTACTCCACACCACTCCACTCTATACCACTTCACTGTGTGCCACTCTACTCTACGCCTCCAGTCTATAACCCTTTACTCTATGCACTCTGTTCTACGTTACACCATTCTCTCCCACTCTATTCTATGCCACTCCACTGTACTCGACGCCACTCCACTCTACTCCATGCCACTCTACTCCATTCCACCCCACTAAATGCCACTCTACCCAGCGTCACTCTAATCTATACAACTCCATTCAACACCACTTTACTCTATGCCACTCTACTCTATGCCACTCCACTCAACGCTACTCTACACCACTCAACTCCAGTCTGTGCTACTCTACGTCACTTGTCTCTATGCTACTCAAAGCCAGTCCATGCCACTCCACACAATGTCAGTCTCGGCACTCTACAGCACTCCACTCTACCCCACTCTACTCTATGTCACTCTACTCTATATCCCTCCAGTCTATGCTACTCTATTTTATCCCTCTTTACTTCAAGTTCTGCAACTCTAATCTACATCACTGCATGCCACTCCATTCTAGTCTATGCCACTCTACCCTATGCCACTCCACTCTACACTACTCTACGCCACTCTCCTCTATGCCACTTTCCTCTGTGCCACTCTACTCTATGTCACTCTACTCCATTTCACGTCACTAACGTTTATCCATTCTGCTGTGCAACATGGTTAAAAGACATTGGCAAAACCAATAGCGCTCAAATAGGTGTGGCGCATTGGCCTTGCCATTGTGTGTTTAGATGAGAGTTCTGATGAAGCAGGTTATAAGTTTGTAGGGGAAAGTTGGCTCCAGAAGTGGTACATGTGCTGAATAGAATGCTTTTTAAAAACTATGCAGAACACGTTCTGATGAGGCCCAATGGTCTGCTTGACATGCCCAGTTCTATAATTTGTTATATAGGTGTTTGAAGATCACACATGATTGTTGTCTGTTTGTGTCTGTTGTTCCATTACTCTTTGTAGGTTGAACATGGGTTGCTTTGTTCTTCGGGTAGTCTTCCAGGTTGTTTTTCATATGAATTAAATAGCAATGTTGTCACAGAAGGCTTGTGGTTGTTGTATCTCGGTAGTGGGGCAGTCTGGGTTGCAGAATTCATAACGGATGGTATGTAGTTTTGTAGGCTGATACCCAGTCTCCGAAAACTACTGCTTTCTATAATGCTAGCAGCACAAATATGATTGATCCCTTTATCCACTTTGGAGTCATGCCTAGCCTTCCTAAGCCTGCCAATTTCACTGCACTCCTGAAATAATTATCTGACGAACCTAAGATCTTGGATAACTCCAACCTCTCTCTCCTCAGCAAGATCTTTCTAAGGGAGGTGACAGGGCATCCCTAAGAGTATGACAAAATATCCGAAGCAGCTCTGTAGGAGAATAGGGTCTGCTTCCTATGGTTACCCCACTTTTTGCTGTGTTTCACTGTTTTTTCGACTTTAGTATGGCTGTGGCCCTGCTAATCAGGACCACAGCCTGGCTGTTCTCTCTCTAAATTGATATCATGTACTTTAGGTACATACCAGATTGGTTACTGGGTTACCCTTGTGAGTCCCTGTATATGGTACCTTAGGTACCCAGGGCATAGGTACCCCGAGGCCTAACAGGGGTTAAAGCATGTATTATGCCACCCCTGGGAAACCTTCCAAGGTGGCACCACAGGTCTACACTTGCAGCCTGGGTAAGGTGGTGTAAGCACCCCTTACTTAGATATAGTACACCTATATCTACCTTTACATATAGACACATATTAACCTATAAGTCACTCCTATGGCAGGCCTTGACAATCCTGAAGGCAAAGTGCTTGGTTTTGTGTGAGAGGGTGCCCTAGCATAAGCCGAGCCCGTCTGCAGCTTTCAGAAATATCTCCTTATAGCTGTTCTATGATATAGCCATACCATATACTCTTAAGTGCCTTATATTTTTTATTTATTTTATTTTATTTATTTTTTATTTTGAAAGTTTTATATAGCGCGAACAAGATCTTTGCAGATATCAGAGCGCTTTACAGACGATGGGTACAACATGTAAGTAAATAACAATTGGGGTGGGGAGGGTAAATGTAGGAGCGTAGTCAGATAGATACATCAATGGTGATACAAATAAAAATAGGTGGCAGCGTAAACAATCAGGTAAGTCAATAACACGAGTCATACAAAATGCAAAATGATCAGTAGAACAGAATGGTTCAGCGTTTGTAAAAATCTTCCCTAGTGATAATTCAAGTGTATTTAGCCATGAGGATAGCCTTTACTTCTTTCTTAAAAAGTATGGTGGAGGAGATGAGCCTGGTTTCAGGGGGGAGTGAGTTCCAGATCCTGGGTGCCATTCCTGAGAAGGAGCGTTTATAGGTTTTTTCCTTGCGGAATTTTTGGGGCTTTAGCAAAAGATTGTTTGAGCCTCTAGTGTTTCTGGAGCCTCCAGAGATCGTCAGCTTCTGAGCGAGGTATCCGGGTGAGCTCAGGTGGACAGCCTTGTGCGTCATGCAGGCGATTTTCAAGTGTATTCTGGCTTCAAAAGGCAGCCAGTTCAGCGATTTCAGGTCAGGGGAAATGTGTGAGTGTTTTGTTGATCCAGTGATGAGTCTCGCTGCTGCGTTCAGAGACGCTCTTATGGGTGCCGTAGTAGTTAGGGGGAGACCGCAGAGGGCGATGCTGCCGTAATCTATTCGAGAGATGACTAGTGCTTGTACCGCAGTTTGGAAATCTTTGGCTGGAAGGAAGGGTTTGAGTTTCCTTAGGGTATTGATCTGAAAGTTCGCACCCTTAGTTGCTTTGTTGATGTGTTCCTGCATTTTGAGGTTGGTGTCAAGTGTTATGCCTAAAGATTTTGCTGAGTCCACGATGGTGGGCTGAACATTGAGTGCCGTTAGGTGTTTAAGCCAAATTTGAGCGGTAGTGATCTTCGCAGGAGGTGAGATCAAGAGGAACTCTGTTTTAAGAGCATTGAGTTTGAGATGATTAGCGGCCAGCCAGGATTGGGTGCTTCTGATCGTAGAATTCAAGAGCATAATGTCTTTGGGTGATTGTAATTTGAGATACAGTTGGGTGTCATCGGCGTACATGTGGAAGTGAACATTGGATGCTTCTAGCAAGGTGGTGAGAGGCTCCATAACTAGGTTAAACAAAGTTGGGGAAAGGGAGGATCCTTGTGGGACGCCTAGCGATACAGGTATTGGCGAAGACATCATGTTGTTACCCTTGAATTTCTGCGATCTGTTGTGTAGAAAGGACGTGAACCATTTGAGCACAGTTCCAGATAGACCCATTCTTTTATTTATTTATTTATTTTATTTTTTCAATTTGTAGGGCGCAACAGCTACCCAAAAAGGGTTTCCCGGCGCCTAGATTCAGCTAGTAGAAAGACAGGAGAAGGAAAGGAGGCTATTTTAGAGTTATTGATCAAATAGCCAGGTCTTGACATGCCTTCTAAACCTGGCGTAATTTTCCTCCTTTCGGATAAATGGAGGGAGGGTGTTCCAGAGGGAAGGTCCCAGGTGTGCAAAAGATCTGCCACCTACTCTTGCCAGTTTGAATCTCGGCACACAAAAATTGGCCGCTGATTGCGACCGAAGGTTACGCTTGGGAGTGTAAGGGTAGGCTAGAGCTAGGAGGTATTTAAGTGCTGTGCCTGCTTTAATTCTGAACATGTAGTTCAGGGCTTTAAAACGGATTCTGTTTTCAACCCTGAGCCAATGAAGTTCCCGGCGATGACTTGAGACTCCAGTGTTTTTTGGAATATTGCACAGTAGGCGGATTGCTGCATTCTGGACCAATTGTAGTCGGCCGACTACTGCTTTGTTAGCGCCCAGGTACAGAATATTGCCGTAGTCAAGCCGGGATGTTATAAGGGCGTTGACTACGGTCTTTTGTGTGGCAAGAGGCAGCATCCAGAGGATTTTCCTCAACCATTTAACTATGGTGAGGCATAGACCAGTAACTTTACTGGCCTGTTGATTCATGGACAAGGAGTTGTCCAGAATAAAACCCAGGTTTCGAACATGGGTCACCGGGGTAGGAAAGGCGCCCATCTGATCAGGCCACTGAGGAGGATTCCACAGTTCTTGATGCTTTCCCAGGACCAAGATCTCTGTCTTGTCCCCGTTGAGTTTTAGCTGGTTTCTCGTCATCCAATTCAGGATGTTTTGGAGTCCTGCTTTGAGTAGAGAGGGGGAGTTTGGACAGGATTCGGATAGGGAAAAGATGATTTGGGAATCGTCGGCGTAAGTCATCAGGGTAAGACCAGATTTTTCAGCAAGGTCGGCCAGGGGTCTGAGGTATAAATTAAAAAATAGCGGGCTCAGAATAGATCCCTGAGGCACTCCATGGGGTGCTCGTAGGGTATCCGAAGAGGCTCTTGAAGAGGTAATTTGGAAGGTTCGTTCCGTCAGGAAAGAACGGATCCAATCAAGGGCCTTTCCGCGTACACCATTTCTATGCAGTTCCTTGATGAGAGTTCCGTGGGAAATGGTGTCGAAGGCCGCGCTCAGATCTAACAGCACGAGCGCGACCGTCTGACCTTGATCAAGAAGCTTTCGAATCTGTTCAGTAACTCCGAGCAGGGCGGTTTCTGTGGAGAAGCCTGCCCTAAAACCTGACTGAGAGGGGTGTAGAAGTGAATTTTCTTCTGCAAAATTAGATAGAGCTGAGTGCACATGTCGCTCCATACATTTGGAGAAGGCAGGGAGCAGGGATATAGGTCTGTAGTTGGCAAGGATATCCGGATTTGCTGTGGTTTTTTTTAAAAGAGGCGTAACCATGGCATGTTTCCATAGGGCTGGGACAGTGGTAAGGTCAAGAGAGGAGTTCAGAAGGTTTGCAATGATTTCCAAGGCACTATCATCCAGTTGCTTAATAATTTTAACTGGAATAGGGTCTCTAGGAGAGCCGGATTTAATGGTCTTGAGAATCAATTTCAGTTGGTCTACTGAAAAGGCAGGCCAGGATTCCAATGTATTGGCACATGAGGGAGTTTGAGTTTGAGTTTTAAAATACTTGTAAAGCGCTCATACACCTGCGGTTTCTTGGCGCTACAGCTAACAAGATCCAGGGCTAAAAGACGGGGGAGACTGCTGGGGATTTAGTCAAAGGACTTTGTGAACAAGTGGGCCTTGAGGTGTTTGCGAAATTGCGGGTAGAGGGTGATGGATCGCAGATCCAGGGGAAGGGAGTTCCAGAGGATCGGGGCAAGGGTAGCAAATTTCGAACCTCCCCACTTCTTTGTCCGATAGCGTGGGATAGTGAGGAGGGACTGGGAGGACGAGCGGAGTCAGAGTAAGAGGATGGTTCTTTGTTATTGGCATTAATGTCTAGGATAATTTTATCAATTTTGTTCTGTAAAAAAGCATGCTAAAGCCTGGCATTGTTGAGTGTTTAATGGGGGTGCTTCAGCTGTAGTGTAAGCGCCTGCCAGTTCTTTCACTTTGTTAAAAAGAGTTTTCGGCATATTAGTGGCTTCCATGATGGTTTTTGAAGCGAAAGTGGCTCGTGCTTTAGCACAGGCCGTGTGGTAAAGGTTCCTGGCTTCATGATAGTTTTTTTTGGCGTCAGGGGCGTAGTTTTTTCGCCATTTGCGTTCAAGCGCTTTACATTTAGATTTCTCAATTTTCAAGCTATCATTGAACCATGGAGCCGGGTGGCGGTGTCTGCTCCCTTTAATGCGAGAAGAGGGCAAGCATTGGTTAGCGGCATCGCTGAGCCATTTTTGTGCATCAGCCGCTAAGCTGTCCATGTTTTGGCTGTTACTCGGAGGGTTGTTTTTTAGGGCCGAGTTTAGCATTCCTAAGTCCACTAATTTCCAATTTTTCCTCGATTTGTTTGGAGGGACGTGTTGCACGTTGGGGGTGGATGGGAGAGTAATGCAGAATTTTATTAAATGATGGTCCGACCAGCATATTGGCGTGGTAGCAAGACATTTTAGCTCTTTAATATTGGAGATTAAAGGGTCCAGCAGGTGGCCGGCTGTGTGAGTGGGTTCAAAGTTAATCAGGGACAAATTTAACGCTTTCAAGTCGTCAAGTAAATGTGAACAAGAGGGAATGGAAGGGTCCTCTAGGTGCAAATTTAAGTCGCCCAACAGAGAAAAATTACTTAATGTAATATAATGTGGGGTGATAAAATTGGCTAAATTAGATGCCCAATGAGAAGAGTTTCCGGGGGGGCGATATATCAGAAGGCCTGACATCGTGAAATTCGGGTTCAAGGAGATTTTGAAAAGGCCCGCTTCACAGTCTGGGATAGCTACTGGTTCCAGAGTGCATTTTAGATCTCTGTTAAAAATAATTGCGATACCTCCCCCAAGCTGTTTGTTCCTGTCTATCCTGGCAATGGCATAGTTGTCAGGAAGGGCGGCAGCAACGTCCGGTCCGGCACTGTCGTGTAACCATGTTTCGGTTAAAAAGAGGACGCTGGGGTTATTGTCAACTAGAAGGTTGAAAATGTCGTATTTGTGTTTTGGTAAAGAACGACAGTTGGTGCTGTAAAACACATATTTTATAGGCTCTTTTTTACGCAGTAGTTTACATTTCCTATGTCTCCTGGGAGTGTCAGCGTGGGGTTGACCTATAGTAGTGGTCAGTTGACAGTTAGCGCAAGAGCGTACTCCCTTTTTGTGAAGGTCAAGAGTTGTGCACCTAGGATTCAAGGTGGGACGTAGTGCTTTTAATTCCGACGATGATCTTACCAACCTGATTTGTGCAGGGGAAACAGGCGCCTCTGCCCTATGTCCCGTCCTGGCACAGACGGGCACAGACGGGCTAGTCTTTGGCGTGTCTTCGGCGTGCCGATGGTGTGCCCGCTGCACTCGTCCGCTGCGCTTCCGGGGCGTGGACATTGTAATAGGGAGGAGGAGGGGGTGTGGCTACTCGGGAGGGGCGTGGCCCAGAGTCACGTGGGTGGTGCCGTTCACCGGGAAAATATATCTTCCCCAAACAGCGCTCGATTATTTACAAAGGATATCACACAGTTTAGGTTTTTAAAATCAACATGTAAACAGTGCAGAGTTCAAACAAGTAAAAGAAGAGGAGCAACACCCTCGGCTTCCGCCTCAAGGGTAACAAGCTGATCAACACTGGCTGCTGCTCAGCGCGGTGATTTAAAGCCTCCGGGAGGGGGCGTGGCTACTCGGGAGGGGCGTGGCCCAGAGTCACGTGGGTGGTGCCGTTCGCCGGGAAAATATATCTTCCCCAAACAGCGCTCGATTATTTACAAAGGATATCACACAGTTTAGGTTTTTAAAATCAACATGTAAACAGTGCAGAGTTCAAACAAGTAAAAGAAGAGGAGCAACACCCTCGGCTTCCGCCTCAAGGTTAACAAGCTGATCAACACCGGCTGCTGCTCAGCGCGGTGATTTAAAGCCTCCGGGAGGGGGCGTGGCTACTCGGGAGGGGCGTGGCCCAGAGTCACGTGGGTGGTGCCGTTCGCCGGGAAAATATATCTTCCCCAAACAGCGCTCGATTATTTACAAAGGATATCACACAGTTTAGGTTTTTAAAATCAACATGTAAACAGTGCAGAGTTCAAACAAGTAAAAGAAGAGGAGCAACACCCTCGGCTTCCGCCTCAAGGGTAACAAGCTGATCAACACCGGCTGCTGCTCAGTGCGGTGATTTAAAGCCTCCGGGAGGGGGCGTGGCTACTCGGGAGGGGCGTGGCCCAGAGTCACGTGGGTGGTGCCGTTCGCCGGGAAAATATATCTTCCCAAAACAGCGCTCGATTATTTACAAAGGATATCACACAGTTTAGGTTTTTAAAATCAACATGTAAACAGTGCAGAGTTCAAACAAGTAAAAGAAGAGGAGCAACACCCTCGGCTTCCGCCTCAAGGGTGACAAGCTGATCAACACTGGCTGCTGCTCAGCGCGGTGATTTAAAGCCTCCGGGAGGGGGCGTGGCTACTCGGGATGGGCGTGGCCCAGAGTCACGTGGGTGGTGCCGTTCGCCGGGAAAATATATCTTCCCCAAACAGCGCTCGATTATTTACAAAGGATATCACACAGTTTAGGTTTTTAAAATCAACATGTAAACAGTGCAGAGTTCAAACAAGTAAAAGAAGAGGAGCAACACCCTCGGCTTCCGCCTCAAGGGTAACAAGCTGATCAACACCGGCTGCTGCTCAGTGCGGTGATTTAAAGCCTCCGGGAGGGGGCGTGGCTACTCGGGAGGGGCGTGGCTCAGAGTCACGTGGGTGGTGCCGTTCGCCGGGAAAATATATCTTCCCAAAACAGCGCTCGATTATTTACAAAGGATATCACACAGTTTAGGTTTTTAAAATCAACATGTAAACAGTGCAGAGTTCAAACAAGTAAAAGAAGAGGAGCAACACCCTCGGCTTCCGCCTCAAGGGTGACAAGCTGATCAACACTGGCTGCTGCTCAGCGCGGTGATTTAAAGCCTCCGGGAGGGGGCGTGGCTACTCGGGATGGGCGTGGCCCAGAGTCACGTGGGTGGTGCCGTTCGCCGGGAAAATATATCTTCCCCAAACAGCGCTCGATTATTTACAAAGGATATCACACAGTTTAGGTTTTTAAAATCAACATGTAAACAGTGCAGAGTTCAAACAAGTAAAAGAAGAGGAGCAACACCCTCGGCTTCCGCCTCAAGGGTAACAAGCTGATCATCCCATTCTTGTGTTTAACAGTTCGAGTAAATTCTCATGTTTGACGGTGTCGAATGCAGACGAGAGATCAAGAAGGATGAGGAGGCAGGTATCATTTTGATCTAGGATTTGAAGGGCGTCGTCAATTATGTGAGTCATAGCAGTTTCTGTACTGTGATCTGCTCTGAAGCCTGATTGATAAGGGTTGAGTAGATCAAACTGATTAATGTGTTTAGTCAATTGTACTTGTGCGCATTTTTCCAACAGTTTGGCTAGAGTCGGAATATTGGTAATGGGACGGTAATTATTTAGATCAGAGGGGTCGGCTGTCTGTTTCTTTAGTAGAGGTGTGACTTGTCCAACTTTAAGGGCGTCGGGGATGGTCCCTTGTTGAAGTGAACTGTTAATAATTTTAGTCCAGAGTGGGAGGAGCGACGGGGTAAGGTCTTTGACAGCGTTAGCAGGAAGGGGGTCCGTGAGGTGATTGGCTGGTTTCACAGTGCTGAGCAGTCTACCTATTTCTTCTTCTGAATAGGTGGCAAAGGATGACCATGTGGCATTGTTTTTTGCTTCAGTGGGTGCTGTGCAATGGGGTTTGGAGTAAAGACTTACGTCAATGAGGAGATCATTCTTTATGTTATCGGTTTTTTGGATAAAGAAAGAGGCGAAGTCTTCACAGGAGGGTGCTTTGTCCAGAGTGCTGAGTGGTTGGGGTTGTTCCTTGGATTGTGTTCTGATTAGCTCAAACAGCTTTCTCTGATGATTTTTGGCTTAGTCGAGCTGCCGGCTAAAAAATTCTGATTTAGACCGTTTTATTTTCCTGAAGTAGGCATTTCTCTTTTTCTTCAGCGTTTTTAGGTGCAGTGCGGAGGGAGCTGATCTCCAGGTGCGCTCTGCCATTCGCATAGCCCGTCTATCGTCATTGAGACTCCCGTCGTACCATGGATTGGACATTTTTGTGGAGGCTCTTTTTAGCTGCATAGGTGCAGCTTCATTAACTATTGAGGTCATAGCGTTGAGATAGTGATCAGTCAAAGCTTGGACATCCGTGACGCCGGTAGGAGGAAGTAGGAGGTTGCAGCTGTTGGGGGGTAGAGAGTTTGGATTGAGTTTTTTCAGGTCTCTTTTCCAGACTTTGGGCTTGAAGGATTGAACCGGGTTCAATTTGACTTTTTCCTTGATGTAGAATGTGACAATATGATGATCTGACCAGTCACAGGGTTGGATAGATTCAAGTTGGATAGAGTCCTCTTTGGAGATGATAAGGTCAAGGATAGAGCCTTTCTCGTGGGTCGGGCTGTCGCATATTTGGGTGAGGTCGAGGGTGTTGAGGAAATTTTTAAGACTATTTACCACCGCGTCATTATGATCATTCCAATGGAGGTTGAAGTCACCAAGGTATATTTGTGTGAGTTGTCGACCAGAATTGGTTGAGATCAAATCCATGATTTGTTGCGAGAAGGTACGGTTGTCCCCTGGTGGGTGGTAAATGCCGTGAAGAGTGCATATCGGTTTGCCCTCACTGATAATATCGAGGCAGATGTATTCATAGGAGGTTGGGGAGGGTAGGGAAGGGGAGGTTACTTTCAGGACAGAGAGGTTACTCCTGTGTATGCATGCGACACCCCCACCTTTTTGACCAACCCTGTCTAGTCTAGTGATGTGGTAGTTGGGGGGAACCAGTATGTCCATTATAGGTGTAGACGATTCAGTTAGCCAGGTTTCCGTCATGATGATTAGGTCAAGGTCCAGTTTTAGGATGAGATCAGCGATTGCGGAGGAGTGCCTAGAGGCCGATCTGCAGTTGAGGAGGGTGCATTTGAGACGGGGTGCTTCGAAGGTGGAGGGGGGTTCTAGAGAGAGGGGGACTTTTCTCAGGTTACTAAGGATAGAAATTCTGTTGTTCAGTGTGGGAGGTCTAAGGGGGTTTGGATGAATCGTTGGAATGGCACGGAGGGTGGTGGGTGTGTTGTTATGGGGAGCTGGGTCGTAGGAGCGGAGGAGGGTGACTGTGTCAAGGTCCGATAGTCGGTTGCAGGAGCGGTGGGGACGGTTTTCACGATCGCGAACGGGGATTGAGGTCCAGTGTGAGGGGCGTTGAGTAGGAGAGTCAGCCGACCGGGTGGAGGTCCTGTTGGGAGGGGTGGTGCTGGTGGAGTAGGCGGGTGGGGGGTGTCTGGGATGTGTGTAGAGTAGTTGTTTGATGATGTGAATGTCTTCTTTGAGCTTGAGGAGGGTGGTGGGTGAGGAGTGACTGGAGTGTGTGCAGAGTAGTTGTTTGATGATGTGAATGTCTTCTTTGAGCTGGTGGAGGGAGGCCATAACGTACTCTAGTGTGGGATATGTGTTGGTGGTGGGGATGGGAGGGTTGGGGGTGGATGACATAGGGGGGAGGTTGTTGGTAAGGAAGAGGGTATTGGTGGTAGGCGGAGAGTGCAGGGTGGAGGATGGGCGTATGTTAGTGGTGATGGGGGCGCATGTAGGGTAGTGGGGGGTGAGAATGGGGGGAAGTGGGATTGTATGTGGTTCTTTGTTGAGGAGGCGGAGTTGAAGTGATAGAGGCGGCGTGTTCTGTGTGGTTGGTTAATGGGTGGAAGTGGGGGCTGAGAATGGGGGGGATAAAGGGTGGGGTTGTCTGTGTGCGTGTCAATCCTCACGGTTAATGCTAACTTTGGTTTGGCTTTTTCAAAACATGTTGTGTTTGGTGTCAAACACTTTGGAATACAAACCCCCTCCCCCCACCGGTAGCATTCCACCCTTCTAGAGGGAGAAGATATGTACACACTGTTATACCCGGTTAAAGTTAAACAGAGCCCCAGCATCACAAAATGGATGCTGCTGCCACAGACACGAGTCTGACCTCCTGCTGCTGGATGAAACTCCAGCAGGGGAGGCTTGGACAATAGGTTTCCTGTCCAGGGAGGTGCTAGCACTCCCTGGACAGGACAGGACAGTGTATTGGGGCAGGGTGGGTTGCATTCAGTGAATGCTTTTCAGACACTGCCTGGGGCACACAAGGTGCTCCATGCATTTCCCAGTTCAAACCGGTTGCTGGGGCACTCTGCCCCAGCTGTGACGCAAAACTGGACAAAGGGGAAGGGGCGTAACCACCCCCTCCCCAGGTCCGCCCATAGGTGGGACCCTAGAGTTAGTCCAACCCCTAAACTTACTATAAGAATAGGAGTCCAGTCCCTTGGACTTTAGATTACCCTGGACGAAACTCTGCAACATATATCCTGGACCTTCAACATTCATATCGACTGGAAGATGGAAGAATCTCCCTTGGGGTCAAGGAGTGACCTCCCTGTTCAAACAGGCACCAATAAGCATCTTTGCTGGTCTGCATTTTTTAGGCTCCCGCCGGATCCCGAAGAATCTGCGAGACAGGATACAAACTTCCAGATATCTCTGACGCTGACCTGCACTCCCGGCAAAGCTGAGACCTGTTGCGGACACGAGAGATGTGGGACTGGAACTCCTGGACATCCTGCATTTTTGCAACTGCACCTAGTTCCCGAAGTTTCCCGAAGTTGTGCATTGAGGTATTTGAAGCCCCTGCCCTGAGCACCTTTTGCACTGAAGTTCAGAGGCCTACACTCCATGAGTGTTCCGTGGGCCCGCTTTGTGCGTTTCTGCTTGAGGCTCCTTCACGGTTCCTAGTCCGTTGGCTAGTGAGCCCCCACAAAGGACAATCTTTGATTCCTTGAGTTTTCCTGGTTGCTCCAGATGTGCTCTGACTCCCCTCTAAAGGAGGAGCCCCCAAGTCCTTGCTGGTCTGAACCGAAGCCAATCTCGACATCTTGCGTGGGTTGCTGTTGCCAAGGCTTGCTGGGTCCAATCTGGATTCTGACACTGCAGCACTCGCCATCCTTTGTGGGACAGCGCGAATCCAGCTTCTGGTTGTCGTCGACACCTCCTGGTTCTCGTGGCTGAAGAGTGAAGCTTCACCTCTTTCACCTGAAATCACCCGACATTGGTTGACATCTTCTTCTCGCCATCCTGGTCACGGGCTTGTGACCCAGACTCTGTCCCCTCTGCTTTCAGGTTCTTCACATCTCCGATCCACCCTTGGATCCACCCGGACACTTTTACTCTGGTCGCCTGCAGCATTTCTTCGCAGCTTTCCATTGAAATCAATGACGAAAGCCGACACCAAAAGACACCTATGCACCCAGCTTCCCTGGGTGAGGTTACACGAGTACTCCGGTGCTCCCATGGGTCTTGACTTCCGAAGTATCCTAGTCTAAAAGGGTTCCATCATAGTTCCGCTCTAGGTGCCCTTAATCTTTAAAATTGTAACTTATTCATTCTCCTTAGAAAGCCAATGGTGATTTGCGGCTGTGTTTAGACA
Organism: Lissotriton vulgaris; assembly: GCF_964263255.1. Taxonomy (NCBI): domain Eukaryota; kingdom Metazoa; phylum Chordata; class Amphibia; order Caudata; family Salamandridae; genus Lissotriton; species Lissotriton vulgaris. Next base: position 1,863,810,439 of record NC_141693.1, on the reverse strand, counting down.
CTGCACGCGTCCCCATGGGTCTCCTGCATCCCTACCTTGGGTGGTTCCTGGTTGCCCCAGCGGTTCTACAGGCCCTAGGCCTGCTTTCTAACCCTCACGTGGTTCTTATACCACTATTTTGGCATATGGTTTGTAAGGCCCCTATGGCATAACGTATACTGTGAAACTTATCGTATGCTAATTAAGTTCCTTGTATTGTACTTTTACATCTGACCTCATAAAGAGTCCAGAGGGGTTGTGTTTAGAATAAATACATATATATTTGATACATACCTTGTGTGGTGTGCTTTCATTTGATCATTCAAGAGATTATAGACTGGTAAAACAACTTGCTTAACTCGCCTCTAAGTCTTAGCCTGAAGGCTGCTCTCCACAGCTACCACTAGGATAGCTTTATATAAGGTTGACTTTAAACCTACCATCAATAAGGGTTGTTTGGACTGGTGCAAGGTGCCCACTAGAATAGTGGACATCATATGCCAGGAAAACTTCTCACAAGCTCCACATAAAAAGAGGGATGAACTTTTCCTCTTTATGAAGACAAGAGAACAACACTTATACACCTTGACCTTTGTGTGATCTTTAACACTGTCAACCATATAAGACTTCTGGAAGATTTAGAACAATGAATGGGCATAGGGTGTCTGACCCTGCCTTGGATCCAATCTCTTCATTGCAACTGCAGATAGAAATGGGTCAGTTGTCAATAGCAGCAAGAACATCAGGTTTGGGTCAGTTGAGTCAGTATCAAGCGAATTTTGAAATGTATGCAGACAATATGCAAATGTATTTTCAACTTGCAAACAAAGCTGAAAATATCACTGTTTAATTGCTGCGTGAACCACATGATCCGCTTGGAGAAGGAGAGCTCCTCCTGCAAGAATGAAATCTTTGATATACCAGAGGAGCAACATCTCCATCTAAACCCTTCGATCGACTTATAGGCCTTGGATCCTCGCGTTCATCCACACACAAAGCCAGAATCCTGGGGATTCTCACTAAATCCAAACTCTTGTTTACCCCACAAGTCAAGGCAGTGGTAAAAATAATCAATCTCCAACGCTCAATTTTCACAGAGTCCTCCCATCACTCCAAACAACCACTGGATGGCGGGTGGGGAGTTGAGGGAATTGACAGGAGCTCTTGCCTTGTTACTCTGGTACTACTGAACATCATCTACATTGGTCTAAGAAACATCCTGCTAGGCTGGGAGACCCTGGCAGCCTGAGTATGCCTGAATATCCAAACTGAACTGGCCTTGAAAGATCACCGCTGGCTTCCAGTAGAAGCCAGGATAACATTTAAGTTTCTTTACACCACCCATAAAGATACTAAGTCAATGGTCCAAACTACCAGCAAAAAGGAGTTCCACACTACACTCCAGTCAGAAACCTATGCTCTCTGTGCATGTGCATGACCCAGCAATGGCTATCCAAGGGGAGGAAACATGGAGGCAGGTCCATGACTGTGGAACATCCTCTGTCCAACCTTGAGATGCTAACCCATCTAGAAGCTATTCAGGATCTTTAAAGAACAGACCTATTTAGCCTTCTAACAGACCAGGTGAATGATCAAAGATTAGAAGCAACAGTACCCAACCTATCTGACTGGTCTCTAAGTGACCCTACCGCGTTCATCTAGCTGCTTGCGGGTATTCTTCACTAGCGCTCTGAAGTCATCAACATGTAACTCATAGTGCTAGAAAAACTCAAACATAAATAAACATCTAAAATAAATAAATGAATTAAGATCTTCACCACCGTCGACCCGTGTACTTATCATGGGCCTGGGTATCCATAGTGCAGCAGGTACAGTGACACCGGGGCCATGGGCATGAGGGGTTTATTTAACTAACATTAGTGGCTGTTTTTCATTTCAAACGTAGGAGATGGGGGGGTCATTTCTTAGCTTGCATTGGGGTCCATGAAACAAGTGCTTTTCCACTGTTGCTTACACGAATGAAAACCTTTGTCTTTGCTTTTAACTTTGTTCAACATAAAGGCCTAAGGAAGTGTTTTAAATGCTAATTCCTGGTTTAACAAAAATGTCAACTAAACCATACAATGCAAAAGTTAAAAAAACACTCTTTAATGTCTAATAATGCCCCCGTGTGGTCCTGATGATGCACACAGTGGCCCTTTACCCTGCTCGGATAGCATGCCACTGAAGGGGCAGGATACTGTGATACCTGGCTACAGAAGGGCACATTTGTGGTGTTATAGGGAAGCCGGTAAAGCCGCCCATGCCTCTCCCCCTCACGCAGAGCTGTTATCACCGAGGCCATCCCTAGCTGTCAGTAAGGCCGGTCCAGTCATAACTCACCAGAAGTAGATAGAGGCTGCAGCGCAGCCACCGGGCGGGCTATCTCGCTGACATGCTCCCAGGCGCCTTTCAGCCCCCTGCGCTGATTACAGATTATGTCAACAGCGCGCCATTACGCGTGAGAAATGGCCCTTCGTCCTTCCAGCTGTTTGCCCTTTTTCGGCCGAGAAAAATGTGTTCCACCAGCAGCAGCTGTTTGTTCTGGGCTGAGACATGATCCCTGCAGCATCCCTGACTCCTGTTCAATCGTATTTTTCTGCATTGACCTGTGGGTGCCAATTAGTAAACATCTGGACGATGGGGTGAGGGTGGGAGGCAGATTTATATGCGAGTGCATGTGATGGGTGCTGTGGCGATGTGGCTGACTGCCTGGGCTGAGGTGCATTGGCGGGGCTCTTTCTTGTACAAGGTCAGATTGAGCGACAGCAGATGCGCTGGGCATCCTAGAATAGCAGGGCAAGGGTGCTGGAAGTTCAGGTTTGAGATGCATCAGCGACGCTTGAGCGTACTCCAAGTGCTGGAGTATGAAAGGCTGTGCAGGTCAAGACTGGCAGAGCGCTGGGTAGATCACAGTAATAGCTTGGCATGGGGTGCTGCCAATCACATGCATCGGTGCACATATGCATGGCTCTCAGTTTGATGCTTGCCGCGTGCTACAGATTTTTTTGTGCAGTTTTATATAGCGCGAATTGGACCCGAAGATATCAGAGCGCTTTACACGAGCACCAGTTACCTTACAGACGGACACATTCATTTTCAGTTTTTTGTGCACTGACCGATCTGTATGGGGATCTCTTTAAAGGCTGCTGCAGGTCAAAGGGGCAGCACCTTATGTGACTCAAATGACACAGGATGCAGCCCAGTACTGAGCTGACTTGGAGTTGATGTGTGAAGGTCTCAGATCTGTACATGCAGGGTTTTCCCAGAACGTGCTATACATACATCTGATAGCCAGAAACCGGTCCTAGGATGCTTGATTCCGGTCCAGGGAAGACATGGCTTAGCAGTTCGGTCTGAACTGTTCCCACGAGGCACAGGGTCAAGACTGATTTGCATTTGGCCATGGCTGAACTGGGGTGGTGTGGAGTGCAAAAAAACGATGCATTTACGCCCAGATCTCTGTACTGGGGTGAATGCATGACATTGCTCTGCATTCTGTCCATCAACTGTTGTTTTTGCATACATACATCTGAAGCTGTGTATGGGTCTGGAAAATAACTGTGTCACAGAACTGCGGTTTCCGGTATCTCCCCTCCACCATAATTTTTGACTAAAAAGTAAAAAGTGAAATATTTCTACAAAAGAAATTATTGGGGAAGGGGGAGGGGAACGCAGTCATCGATATTGTTGAGGTGTGACGTGACCTGTAAGTCTAAATAAACGATCTAATAAAAAAAAGATACATCAAGGTCACTCTTATGATAAAAAATGTAGACACTATAATCAGCTCTTAATTCGCCAAGTAAAAAACATAAGAATCTTTAGAACCAGACCTACCTCTGTGCTTATTACATCCTTTTCGCTGTCTGTTTCTCTTGAACTCTTTATGCTGCAACAAATATTATATGTTAATACATGTGCATTATTATATTGTGAGGACCAATTGCCTTGAAATGCAATGTGTGAGGTCTCCCTTCCTCCACAAAAACAATTCTGCTTGTAAGGCAGGCCCTCTGACACAGTGGCGCAAGGGTGCCGGCGTTGGCGCTAGGCTGCCTGAAATGCTATGAGAGAGCACACGTGCACCATATCTTAGTAGATGTGGTGCATTTCTGCTCTCTCCTTTTTATGTGAAACAGTGCAACAAGATGCCTTTCTGCACTGCGTTGAGTGAAAGATTAGTCAATCTGGCCCCAAGAGTCATTTAATCTTTGACTAGAGTAGGCACTCTATGCCGGAATAAACAAAAACCTCACCCGCAAGCTACAGAACATTCAGAGCGCCGCCGCAAAACTGGTCCTCAACCTGCCAAGACACTGCCACATCTCCCAGCACCTGCCCAAACTCCACTGGCTCCCCATCGAAGCTAGAGTCACCTTCAAGATGCTCACAAGGTCCTCCACGACACCGGACCAGCATATCTGAACACGCACCCCAAAGGACCCTACGATCAGCCCAGCTCTCTTACGCCGTGGTCCCATGCACCCGAAAGACCAGATCGGGAGGCCGCTCCTTCTCCTTCCACGTGGCCAGAGCCTGGAATGACCTTCTGCTCCACATGGGGGCTTATTCATGAGCCACTTCCGACAGTTTAAAGCCGCTGGTGCATCATTTTCTTGACGTACTTGCAGCATGAATTTTGCACCATATTGCGCCATATTTACCATGTGATGCATCTGGGCATGTGCGTGACCTTGTGAAGCCCTGTGCCACATTATACCTGTGTCAGGTATGATGAAAGCAGGGTGGGACTTCCCCTGCAACAAAGCCTCATAGAAGTGGTGCAGTGAAATCTATTAAATTTCACTGCAACAATTCTAGGACGCCAATGCGTCAAAAGAAACCTTACGCCAGCCTCATGGCAGGTGTAAGAGTGACACAGTGCCATAGGGACAGGCGGGCCCCATGCATTTCTGAAGTTGCATCATACTTGCAACACAACTGCAGCAATGCGTGACTTTAGCGCTGACAGATTTGGCAGAATTCTAGACTTATCTGTCATTGATTGCAACATGTAGCGCCATACAGTAAATTACGGGGCATCTCTGGTGTCGCACAGAGGGCGCAGTGAAAAGTGTTGCAATGTTGTTTTATCACAGCAATGCAACACTTTTCATAAATGAGGCCCAGGAATGCGCCCTATCTTATTGAAAGGGTACATTCCTGACCTTTTGTTTTGGAGCAGGGCAGCGCAGCAATATTCCTTGCAGCGCTGTCCAGCACCGAAACAACTTATATGTGGACCCAAGTGTTTGCATCAATTTTAAGACCAGCTATTTTTTTATCTTAAAAACTGCTTCTAACTGCCCTTAGCTGCAGTTTTTGGGTTTTGCACTATGCAAGGAAATCCTTGTAAATATCATGTAGTGTGTTTAGCTGCATTTTTTTCACAGGAGCGCCTACCATGCATTTCATTTTTGTTAAGTCCCACTAACAGAAGTAGTGATCTTGAAAATTCATGTTTACGCTGGAAAAGTGCAGCTAACTGGAGTTAACGGCAACTTGTAAAACATTTGACGCTACGGTGGCGTTAAGTTCTTGTAAATATAACCCTGCATGTATTCATCACTCAATCTATTCAGATGTGATATGAAGGAACAACTTGTACCTCAGCTACTTTGAGTCTTTAAATATTAATTTGATTGATGTTTCTCCAACATTGCCAGTGATACCTAATAATCAGAATGCATGAAGTACCTAATCGGAATGCTGCTTTAATACCTAAATAAAAGACATATTAAAAAGTCTTGGGTTGAATGTACTTTCAATTGACAGAGCTTATCATTCTTATATTAATGCGTGTGGTTTATGCCACAAGGAGCACATTTTCTGTGAATTATCTCAATCTTTGTAACAGTTTATTTACAGAAGTACTTTTGTAAATTCAATGCATGGTTTCTCTCCACGTGGTACAATGGGTCCATCAAACTTCCCACCATGACGTGTCCTGCCCAGCTTAGCTCCGCCACGATCCCGAATCGCTCCCTCCACCCACGGTCATCTGTGCAGCCCCCGGTGACAGCCCAGACACTGCATTTTGGCCCCTGAGGAATTGTTTGTGAGTACACATTCTCTGCAGTATCAGTTTAATCAGTTAGTGAAGAGCTACTAAGGTGTTTTTTCAGTTCCAGCAATGTTAACATCTAAGGCTCCAACATCCGCTTCTTGGAACCATGCATTAAATGGTAAGGGCGTGCTTTTCTCTTCCCCCATTTTGAGGAATGAGTTTCCAAAATAAGGTAAGATAAAATAATGTTTTATTGCACAATTAATTAAAATCATTGCAAACATGCTAAGTTTGAATCGGTATAAAGTGCATTATTTCCAGAGTTATTAAGAAATATTTAACAATTTAGCATCCTGTTATTTTGAAAAAACAAAAGCTCTAGACAGCACTTTATCAACAATATAAACATAAGGATTAAAACCATTTATGGAGCATTCTGGATTATAGTTCTGTATGATTGTTAGAACCCAGAGCAGCTTTCACTGCACACAGGAATTTCATAAAGTGTGCCGCCAGCTGCACTGAGATATGTTTTTAGGGCTCGGCCTACGTCACCACGAAGTGGGGCGAAGCTCCGAGCTCCTATTGTTAAAGAAAAAAAAAAAAAGTTTGTTTAGGGCTCGGGCCAGAAACATTCCTTAGTGCGCAAGCTTTTTTTATGTCATCTGCATAGTGATTCGTCTTCGCTGTGCTGTCTTTTTAGTAGCCTTGACGCAATAGGCTATCTGTAATTTTCGTCCGCCATTTTTGGCATTTTCTGTGCGGTTTCGCGCACGACAGTCCATTAATCTTAATTAGGAACTGTCAGGGTGCCCTTCTAATGCAAAGCAGATGGTGGGAGCGCGTTCAACATTCTGCATTGCATGTGTCGGGCGCGCGTTCGTCTGCAGCGTGTAATGGGTGGGGCGTATTTTAATTTTCTGACTACTCCCTTATTTTACAGTATTTCACGGCATCTGTCTACACCCTAGAAGAACCCTGCACATCCCCATGGCATTATAGATACCAAAGGTTAAACGTAGCGCTGCTTTTATTCACTTTTCGGCGGTTTCCTGGGACTATTGTGAGGTGATAAGATATCAAACTCAAGTCTGTGGGTAGGCTGGTAAGGGTAACCAGAGCTATCTCTTGTACTGTCGAGATAAACAGTTCGGCATGATGAATTAAGCAGCGTGGTGCATTATGCCTGCTGAGCACAGGGTGTCGGAGACGGAAACAAAGATGCAAGACTGTGGCAGCCCGTTCCTGTGCTGAGAATAACGCCAGCCCCGTGGTGTGTAAGGCTGTACCGGGCTTTATTTTCAGACTCTGTTGACAGGGGCGCTTAGATCACACACTTACTGTAAGCCATTGAGGCAGACGCGTGACGCAATGACCAGAACGGACCAATCGCCGCCAGCAGTGTTCTGGCTGGCAGTCTCCCAGTGTGTGAATTATCTCGTTTGGCCAACCCGCTGTTTGCCAGTGATAACATTCCCCAGTGATGCGAACGCGAAGTGACGGGGCCTTTTCAGCCTCACATCTCGTGCTTTTGGAGACATATTTCAGCTTTGCGTGGAGGATGGGCAGTTCTGGCAGCCTGTTGTTGCCCTGACTCACTCCGGCTATGTTCCTTCGTGGGTTGGCTGTTCATAAACAGAACATCATTGTTTATCTTTTTTTTATTGAAGTTTTCGTTTCCAACATGATCAATTTGGATTTGTGCGCGAGGACGCTCGGAAACGCACTGGTGTGACCGGAATGAGTAGTGTTCCAAAGGGGCGCGTATGTCCTGAATGGAGGAGAGACTTTCTATCTTGACAACAGTGTTATGCAAACATTCCCGGCAGGCCTCAGAGACAGGCAAAGCTTCAGGCTTCGAATGAAGGTGTAACCAATAGTTTATATTCGAAGGAAGTCAGGAGGGGGACGCGGTATCGTCGTTTGAGGGCACATCTGCTCTGTACCACAGACCCAAGTGGGAAGGGCTAACCTGAAGCTTGAGGTGAGAAGTGGTTTTCCTGACCCTTGCCCCCAAAAATATAACCAAAGTTTTCCACCCGCCTCCCACAAAGTTCGAAAATGTGATATCGGTGTCACACTTATATGGCTGACACATGCATGTCATCAGAGCAGCAGTAAGGTGAGGGCCATGCTGCTGGCTTAGGCAACCTTTTCTGGGGGGAGAGGCGGTGGGGCGGATCGAATTCTATGCCAAGATTATGGGAAGTCAGTCCTCGTCTTCGAAACCATAGCAATTCCTCTCTTAAAATGTTGGGTGTAAACGAGAATAAATCAGTAAGAGTGACGCCAGGCAGAAATGGCTCACGTTTACTTTTTTTTTTTACTCCGAGAACGCAGAGGAAAGCAGACCAGCCAATGGGGCTTGTAAAACCATTAATCCAAGCAGTGGGAGAGGTAACTGTCGACCGATTTGGGCTTTATAGGCCTCATCTGCAAGATGGGGTTATTTCCAAAGGCACAGTCAGCAAGGAAAAAACCCGACACCAGTCTGGGGTTACTGGTGTTTCATCTAGAGGGAACCTGGCCTGGCAGATTGGGCTGGTGAGTTTTAAAATACATATTGCCGAGTGACAGTGAGTGCAAAGTGACAGTGAGTGCAGAGTGACAGTGAGTGCAGAGTGAGTGCAGAGTGACAGTGAGTGCAGAGTGACAGTGAGTGCAGAGTGACAGTGAGTGCAGAGTGAGTGCAGAGTGTCAGTGAGTGCAGAGTGAGTGCAGAGTGACAGTGAGTGTACAGTGAGTGCAGTGACAGTGAGTGCAGAGTGACAGTGAGTGCAGAGTGACAGTGAGTGCAGAGTGAGTGCAGAGTGACAGTGAGTGCAGAGTGACAGTGAGTGCAGTGTGACAGTGAGTGCAGAGTGACAGTGAGTGCAGAGTGAGTGCAGAGTGAGTGCAGAGTGACAGTGAGTGCAGAGTGACAGTGAGTACAGAGTGACAGTGAGTGCAGAGGGACAGTGAGTGCAGAGTGAGTGCAGAGTGACAGTGAGTGCAGAGTGACAGTGAGTGCACAGTGAGTGCAGAGTGACAGTGAGTGCAGAGTGACAGTGAGTGCAGAGTGAGTGCAGAGTGACAGTGAGTGCAGAGTGACAGTGAGTGCAGAGTGACAGTGAGTGCAGAGTGACAGTGAGTGACAGTGAGTGCAGAGTGACAGTGAGTGCAGAGTGACAGTGAGTGCAGAGTGAGTGTAGAGTGAGTGTAGAGTGACAGTGAGTGCAGAGTGAGTGTAGAGTGACAGTGAGTGCAGAGTGAATGCAGAGTAACAGTGAGTGCAGAGTGACAGTGAGTGCAGAGTGACAGTGAGTGACGAGTGACAGTGAGTGACGAGTGAGTGCAGAGTGACAGTGAGTGCAGAGTGACAGTGAGTGACAGTGAGTGCAGAGTGAGTGCAGAGTGACAGTGAGTGCAGAGTGACAGTGAGTGCAGAGTGACAGTGAGTGACAGTGAGTGCAGAGTGAGTGCAGAGTGACAGTGAGTGCAGAGTGACAGTGAGTGCAGAGTGAGTGTAGAGTGACAGTGAGTGCAGAGTGACAGTGAGTGCAGAGTGACAATGAGTGCAGAGTGACTGCAGAGACAGTGTGTAAGGGTGCAGGGTGCACATTGTGTGAGTGTGCAGAATGAGTGTGCAGGATAAACAGTGTGTGACTATGCAGGGTGACATTGGGAGTGTGCGGGTGAGCAGTGTGTGAATGTGTAGGGGCAGTGTGTGAGTTTGCAGAAAACACCACACACACATACACCACACACACACACCATACACACATACACCACACACACACCACACACACATAACGCACACACAAACCACACACCTCAGTCTCTCAACACCACACACTCGTCACCAGTCAACACAACACACTCACCACCACACTCACTCTCCAGGCTCACTCCCACAGACTCACCACCACACACTCACCAGTACACAGAAAACAACACACACAACAACACACCCCCAGCCATCAATGAATGCTTTCACCATGCACAAACACCAACAACCATCAGCCATCTGTGCACGCTTTTACCAAGCACACACCCACCAGCCGTCAGTGCACCCTTCCACCAGGCACACACACCTCCAGCCGGCAGTGCACTTTTCCACCAAACACACACACCACCAGCCATCCGTGCACGCATCAATTGTTAACGCATCCACAATTAACTATTGTAGCAATCGCAGTATGGTACACTTTACTTTCAAACATATTCATCTAAAGAACAGCATGCCACCATTGGTAAAATTACAATCCAACCCACATAATTCCACTACACACCACATGCACACACTCCATAACACATGGTGAAAAGACATTGCCATTTACAATGCCATTAGCTCAAACTCAAATTTATCCGAGCCCGATTGCATTTCTAATGCTTGTTTATCTTTGTATTGAAAATTGAACAGGGTTAAGGGAGGGGGAGGAAAGAAAGGGAAAAATAGTGAAATAAAGGAACAAGAAACAATTCTGCGCCGAAGTTTAACACATGGTGGTTCCACTTCTGAAGAAAGCTAATGCGGATGTTTGCAACCCTGCCAACTTCCGGCCCATTTCCCTGCTTCCCTGCCTCTCGAAGGTGTTGGAGAAGCATGTTAACCGTCACCTCACCAGCCACATTGAATCAGCGAACGTTCTCCACCCTTCCCAGTCAGGTTTCCGGGCGGGCTTCTCTACGGAGTCCACCCTTCTGGGAGTCTCGGAGACAGTCAGGCGCCAGGTAGATAGAGGGGAGACAGTGGCACTCATCCTTTTGGATTTGAGTGCCGCTTTTGACACCGTCTCCCATAACATCCTTCTTTCTGCCTTGAAGTCTGTTGGTATCTGCGGCTCCGCTCTTGCTTGGATCTCTAATTTTCTTTCTAATCGCACTTTTCAGGTCTTTTCCCCCTCTTCTGTGTCCACTGTTCATAATTCTCCGTATGGTGTTCCCCAAGGTTCTATTCTCAGTCCTTTATTCTTCAACCTTTATGTTAGACCTCTTGCTTTTCTTGCTGAACAGGCTGGACTTTCTATTTTCTCCTATGCTGATGACACTCAAATCATTTTCTCTCTTTCTTCTAATCAGCACTCCCCCTCCTCCTCTCTTCGTTCTGGACTCACTGACATCGCCAACTGGATGCTGACGAACAAACTAAAGCTAAATGGCGACAAAACAGAGCTTCTCTTGTTTGGGCCGGACTCTGCGCTCTGGGGCCCGCAACATTGGCCTCAGCAAATGGGACCATTGCCGGCCCCAGCAACTACAGCACGCAATCTCGGGGTCCTCTTTGATAATCAGTTATCCATGAGACAACATGTGGTCAAAGTCTCAGCCACCTGTACTACCATCATCAGGTGGTTGAGGAAGATCACATGGATGCTTCCTCCAGACACCCAGAAGTCAGTGGTCCAGGCCCTAGTGACATCTCGCCTGGACTACGGTAATGTACTTCTTCTGGGCGCATGCAAAGAGGTCACCCGGAAGCTCCAAGTGGTTCAGAACATGGCTGCCCGTCTACTCTGTAATTTGCCTAGAACTACCTCAGTCTCTTCTTCCCTGCGTAGCCTGCATTGGCTGCGCATAGAATCCAGGTCCAAATTCAAAGCACTATGCTTTATGCACCGTATCAAAGCTGGAAAATCCCCCCCACTATCTATCCACTTTAGTCCAACAATATTGTCCCTCCCGCACCCTTAGATCCTCTACTCACTGCAGATTCTCTGTCCCCCGTTTCAAGCGTGCTAGAGTTGGTGGGCGCTCTTTTTCATACCTGGCACCCACGCTCTGGAACTCGCTTCCCATCCCTTTGCGGTCTGAAACGTGTTATCTTAAGTTCCGCAAAGGAGTGAAAACCTGGCTGTTCTCTCTGTAACCTATTCCTTACACTTCCGTTTGCCCTCTATTACTTCTGTTCTCCTAGCGCCGGGAAACCCACGGGTAGCTGCGCGCTCTACAAAATCAGATATAATAATAATAATAATTATAATCAAGCGACAATTTGATTGAGTGATTCAGCAATATTGATTTATAAGACCTTCCGCGCTCCCTGCAACTCCTGCTAGTCGTCCTGTGCTCTTTGAAGGAGCTGTGGGGGTGCACATAACCCACCCCGTACATCGTTCCATTTACCCCACACTTTCACCCATTTCCCTGGGCATCCTTTGTTTGTGTAGACTGTCTTCTCTGCCACCGTACATGTGTCCATGTCCCTTTCCCAGTCTTTAAGGTGATGTCATTGTATCTTTGGAAGCTATTGCACCATGGGCTACTGGCAGTAAAAGTTTTGACCCCCATTGTGCAAATTAAGGGGGTAAGATCTGGGGAGCTCATGGTTTTCCGTACTCTGCAGAAGGCCCCCTCCAGCGATTGTGCCATTCCTTGCATTGCGGAGATGTGAGTGGACTGCCTTCCTTTGTGGTCAATCCAAACTCCCAAATACTTGTATACAGTAACTATCTTGATGGATTTACTTTCAACATGTCATGAGTCTTCCCTCTTTATTTGTCTAGAAATTATCATTGCCTTTGTTTTTGCCTTGTTTAGTTTCAGATTGTTTTCTGTGCAATAAGTTGAAAATGCTGTTAGCAGCTGCTGTAGCCCGATCGGGGTTTGGTCGAGCAATATTGTGCCAGCCACATATTGGAGCGATTGAATTTTAGTTCCAGCAAACTTAGGAGGAAAGCTTGGGCTTCAGCCAGGAGTCCAGTAAATCTGCCTAATACAGGTTAAAAAGCAATAGGGCCAATATACATTTTTGCTTTAATCCTCCGTTGGTTTTTATTTTTTAGTGGTAGACCAGCCAGAGGTCACTCTGATCTTGACCCAGGTTTCCGAGTATAAGGCAACCAGTGCTTTTAGTAGTATGCTATCAATGCCCCTGTATTTTAATTTAATCCACAATCTTGGGCGGGCCACACTTTCAACAGCTGTTTGAAAGTCGATGTAAGCTAGGTACAGGGCCCTTGCTTTATTTGCAAGTGTTGTCTTAATCAATTAGGATATACAGATCAAGTTATCTTCAATGTGCGATTCCTTTTGGAAGCCTGTTTGCTTGTGGGGGATCAATTTGCGCACTTCTACCCAGGCCTTCAGTTCTTGTACTAATGTGCTGGCATAGCACTTCCCATCTACATGTAGGAGTGCAATCATTCGATAATTTTCTGTGTTGGATCGCGAGCTTTTTTTGTGTATTGGGACAAGAAGGGAACCTCTCCATGATTCCTGGGATGGTACATCCCGACCTATATTCCCAGAATAAAGGTACCATAATTGTTGCCCATTTCCGTGCTGTCCCTTTGTACACTGAGGACGGAATGCCCTTTCGGCCTGCCGCTCCTCCGGATCGCATTTTTTAAATAAGGTACATGACTTTGTCAAGTGTTATCACATTTCAGTCGTTGGATCGATTTTGTGGCTCAGTGATCCTTGGTGCATGGTCTATATTCCACTCATTAGGGTTTGCGCCATTGTCGATGTTTGACTCCACATAGAGTGCTTCTGTGTGATTTTCCCACGCTGTAGGGGAGATGTTTGTGGTTATGGATTTCTGGCTTGAACTGAAACAATTGTTTATCCAATTCCAAAATCGCTTCTGGTCTCATGACTTTATTATTTAATGCGCTTTTTCCCAGTGGTTTTCTTTGATCATTCTCTTGTAGGAGAATCTTGCTTTTCTATAAATTTCAGCGGATTGCTGAGACGTTTGCCTGTGAGGATCTATGCTTAGACGAGTCGGTGGTGGTTTTGCGCATGATGTTATTTAATTTGCGTTTTTATTATCACTATTAATTGTTTTTGTTTTGTGAGGCAATCATCATTAGGGGAGTATTTGTGGGCTCTTGGATTCATCCCGCTGGTACATTTTTCTCTTATTTCTTCCAAGAGGGGTTCCCAAGAGTTTGTCATGAATAATTCACAATTTTCCTGAGTTGCTTCTACTTCTGTGTAGATTTTTTCTTGGTGTTCTGTCACCCATCTTATTTTTTTTATTCCAGTTTTTCCTCCTCCCCAATCAATTAGATTTTTGTCCAGTGGCATTGTAGGGATCTGATATCGCAGGTGGTAATTGCGTGATCGCTAGCCACAGATGGTATTATGGCAAAGTCTTGAATTGCATGATAGTGGGCAATCACAATCCAGATATAATCCAATATGGCCAGTGGAGAGGGGAGTAGTGAGTGTAAGCAGCTGGCAAGACAGAGGCTGATCTTCCGTTTAGGATTCGAAGGCCCTAGTGGTTGAAAAAAGCTGACAGTTTGAGTCTGTGATTATCTTTTCATTGGTATTAACTACTTATGTCTGGAATAGACCAGGTGGAATGGTCCAGAGCTACCAGAGAGGAGTTTAAGTCTAATTCCATTAGGTTGGCATTGAAATCACCCATTAATATCCACAGATCATTAGGGCGCTTATTACTGGTAGCATTCTACTTAACGTTGCTTCTCGTTTGATCTTAGATGGATGAAGGTAAATGCAACCTAAGGTCAAGGAGTGTCGGGCCTGGGTCAGCATGTTGGTTTTACCATCCTTGCCTTAAGAAATATCTAGTCTCCGCTTCCTTCGCATAGAAGAGTTACCCGAACTGCCAAGTTGTTTTTGACATAAATAGCCACCTCTCCCGAGTCATGGACCCCTGCTTGTGAGGCAGTTGCATTTGATTCGTAGGCGGTATAGTCCGGCCATGGTGCTTTGCTTTGGGCCCAAGTTTCTTGGATTGCTATAATATCGTATCTCTTGAGTAGAACTTGTATTGCGTCCCTTTCATCTTTATCATCGCTTAGGCCCCGAATATTCCAAGAGCAGATCTTTAACTTGGAAGCGAGATTATTCTTATTCAAGAGGGGCCCGGGATATTAGGGATGGGAATTTAGGGCCCATGGTAACCAAGACCAGTCTTTGGTATTCTTCCCCTTCACAGACATTGCGTTTAACCCCTTCTGAGTCCATTGCGATTTGTATTAGACCTTCGCTCCACACTCTTTGGCCATATTTAGTGCCATGCCGGATGGAGCCAGTTCCAGGTTTCATTGTTTACTTGCTATTCTCTTTCTTTTGTAGTTTTCCTTCTTGTTTTGCCTGGTGCAAGGTGGCAACACCTTTTTTCAAAATCGCTGGATATTTTATTATTACTGGATTTCTGATCTGAATCACTCAGTCATCCAATCTTTCCCTTACGGCACTTGCCATGGTCTAGTTGGAGAAAGTTACTTTTGTTGTCTAGTATGTCGCAGGGCTCTAGGGCAAGGAAAGCCACACTGTTGATGTCTGTGGTTTTTATTTTTACTAATCCCGGGATGTTTGAGCAGAGCTTTAGGATGTTTCCTCTATTAAGGATGTCTCACTTCCCTTGCGAAGTATACTCAGGATATAGCCTTATCTTTAGGTTTTCTGGATTTTCAAGTTGGAAGATCGGACTGGATGGTTTATGTGGGGGACTTGTGTCCTACTCGGCCAAGATCTCTGAGACTTTTGTGTTTTGGGTCCTCCAGCTGAACAGATCTTCCCGGGGATGGCTGGGCTGTACTTCCTGTTGGAGTTTGTCGCTTCGGTTTCTCTGGTATGGGGAAGAGGGATCATCAGTACTCCATTTAGGGGCTTTTATTTCCCTATCGTTTTTATTTGCGGTCATCAGGGCTCTTTGTTTTGTTTGGGTGGAGGTCTCTGTGGGGACTATTTTTGGCTTGGAGTCATGACCTTTTATTGTAATCGGTTTGGGTTTTCCTTGGTAGTTATTCTTTTAATTTTGATTTTCCGCTCTGATACCGGATAGGCAGTGGAGCAGGGTTTAAAAGTCTCCTGTTGACTTTTCAGCAATCCTTTCCAGTTTGAAAGTTTTTTCGTTGCATACCCCAATTTGTGGGGAGTCTTCAGTGTTGGTATCGAAGAGTTTGTTTCGCTTATGCCTTCCGGCTTTGACTGGTGAGCGTTGTGCATTTATATCCATAACTGGCTGTGACTCATGTTCGTTCATAGTCTGCTTTACGGCCAAGTGTTACATGTGAGATCATGTGCACTTGTTATGTCGCTTTGCATGCTACCTGATTGCTCTGTCCCTGATACTCTGTAATGGTTTAAGGGGGAAACAACGTCTACAGTGCTTTCCTTCATTTCACTCTGGAGTCAGTGCAAAGGGGCCCTTCCTTATTGCGTTTGCCGTTATTCGATTTATTTAGTTTTCTTAATTTTTTCTTGTTTTTTCTGGATAAGTGTTAGAATTCCGTGGATGATGTTTTTGGGCTAAATGTGGTTTCTGTGCTTAAAATTAGATGGAGAGGAGTAGTTCTTTCAGGTTTTGAGTAAGATTTTGATTCTGAGTTTGATTCCTGAGCGTTAATTCCTGATATGTGTATGATATCGCTCTCCTCGTTCCAGTTGGGTTCCTGGGGGTCTCGCCAGCTTCTTCTGTTCACCATCAGTCTGTATCCCTAGGTTTGTATGAGTTGTTTGATTTTCTTTTCCACTAGCACTGTTTATTTGTACACCTCTGGAACCGGGGAGCTCAGGGGTTTCTTTATTTGTGTTTAATTGCGAGACTTGATTTAAGTTTGAGTTTAAATTTTGATTTTACTGAGAAAAGGGGATAGTTTATTGTGGCCATCTGGCTGCCTCTCTCCCTTGAGGTCGTTAACTAGGGTCCTCATTATTTCAGGTAGCTTTTCTAGGTTTGTGGTATAGAGCTGCATACACATCCCTCCAGTATGATGTTTGACCCTGCATTTGTTTGAACTCTATTGATCAGAGAGTTCAGTAGTTCGAGCTTGGAGCCCGATATTAAACGGACTACTGTCTGGAGTATATTTATTTGAGTATCAAGCTTGTCGGCATGAATGAGGGCCACATTTGCCATTGAGATCAGAGAGTTATTAATCAATGCAAGGTGGTTCTCAATTTTGAGTATCGGTGCAGAGGAATGCTCTTCATTTACAGGGGGTCTGGACTTTGGGGACTCAATGCCGTGAGTTAAAAAGTATGGGCCTAATGCTGTGCGTCACTTTTACGCCGCCGGTGCGTCACTCTTTGTGACGCACCAGTGGTGTAAAAAATGTGCCTCGTTGCGCCATATTTACAAAGTGACGCATCTAGGTAGATGCGTCACTTTGTAAACCCCTGCGCCACATTATACCTGCGCCAGGTATAATGTATGCAAGGGGGGCGTATTGACACAAGGAAGGGTCGTAGAAGTGACGCATTGAAATCTATGAGATTTCACTGCGTCACTTTTAGGACACCGTTGCGTCAAAATCTTGCGCCTGCCTCACAGCAGGCGTAAGACTGACGCAGGCCCTTTCACATGGGGCTTGCCCCATGTGAAAGGACGCATTGCTGGAGTTGCGTCACTTTTGTGACACACTCCAGCAATGCGTCACTTTTGCGCTTACAGATACGTCAGAAATACTGACGTATCTGTAACTCCTTGCGACATGATGCGTCATACATTAAATCTTTTTTTTTTTCTCAACAAAACAGTTGCCAGTACTGCCCGTTCGTTTTACTACTTTATGAATGCACAAAGATATTAAACATTTGTTGCATACCCACAAGACCAATTGTGACAGATTTTATTTTTTGTTAATTCATAGATAATTTTTCACACTGTGTTTTTTAAAAGAATTTTTTTACAAAGCATGCAAGAGAGGGCAGAATTTGTGTTAATACATACTGTGTAAGACAACAGGGTAACACTGCAGATTCAATTTCAAGAGGGGATCATGAGCAAAAACTGAATCATTTACACGTTCTCATACATACAGTGAGCCTTTCATACATCTTTATCTGACATTCAAAGTGAAAGATGCCTATATTCAACATGTGACATACAAATACACAACATGAGGGAAAGATTAGTGCAAAAAAGGAAAAAGGAGTAACCTCACACAGGTTCAGCAGAACCAGAGCTAATCAGTGGTGGGGTACTAATTTACTTTGCTATATTTTCCTAAAGATGACAGAGCCACTGTCATCTACCAAGCCATCCAAATCATTTAACATTTCATATATTTGACAAAACAATACTCTCTCAGGAATGGCCGTAAACAAGTTGAAGGGTCGACGCGTTTCGAAACCCCTTATTTTGGGGATTCTCCTCAGGACCTCAGGGGTTAAGTCCTGTAAAAAGATAAAAAAGTTCTTACTCTCCTATTTCTTGAGAACCTTCTACTCTAGAACAGACGAGCATATCAGCGTCCTTACCTTGTCTTCTTAGTCTTCTTCATTAAATATGACGCATCAGGAATGTCGCAAGGAGTGCGCACTGAGAAGCGTTGCGTCATTTCTCATAAATGAGGCCCCATGAATTCAAAAGTTTTGAGCTCCAGCTAGCTGGAGAGCATTGTTTTACGGGCTCGGTGGCCAAGGCCTCTGTTTGGAACTTTCAGGGATTACTGTTTTCTCCAGTACTGTTTTCTGGCGGTAGAGGAGAGTCATCTCTTGACATGGACGTTGTATTGGTGGGCTGTAGATTGGGCTGATGTGACTCCTTGGGACAAGCATATCAGCGTCTTTACCTTGTCTTCTTAGTGAACCTTATTACGATGTCCTACTTCGGAATGTCACAAGGTATTATCGAATCACTGTTTAAAAATAATGGTGAAAGCCTGTGATCTTCAGTCACAAATCTACTCAGTCTGAAGTGAATTTCAAAGTGACTAGGGACCTGTTTCTTCTTGAGCAGGTTCTCATATGGGGAACGCACCGGGTCGTAAGTGTTGAGGGTTGTGGTCCAGGTATTTGAGGGACACCCGGAATGTGTCCTACTCTTTTTTCGAAGATGAAGCGATGCGTAGATAGGTGTTTATGTGAAGGCCCAAGGAGTGTGGTTTCTTTCAATGCGAGAAAATGTTTGCAAGAAACCTGTTCAAGTGGAGAAGTTAGGTGGATTGTTTATTTGGGGTGGTTCACTCACTCATTGTTGCAGATTACTACCAGAGATCAAGGGGGTGCTCTCACCTTTAAAGATGGTATAATTCAGACATTTCGTTCAATCCAGTTACTGCAGAGTTGTATTTTAGGATCAGAGTTGCTTCTCGTGAGGATAATTTCTCCTCCAGGTCGCCTCCTCTGGGGTCGGGGTCAACCTTGGAGATCACAGTCCATTTGAGATCACTCTCAGTTTGTGAGTGATCAATCCAGTGTTGCACTAGTGGTGCAGTCAAGACATTTTTCTTTATGCGCGATTTATGTTGATTAATTCGCTGTCTCACCTCTTGGCTGTTTTTTCCTATATAGAGCCTGTTACAGGGGCATATAATTCCATATATAACCCACTTCGTTTTACAGTTTGTAAATTTTTGGTGTTTCCATGAAATACCATTGTGTTGGAATGTGTCTCCTTCCATAGTTAAGGGGCAACCTAAGGATGTACCACATTGATGGTGACCGGTGATGGGTGCTAGATTCATGTACTCTCTCAAGGATGGAAGTTTTTTTTGTTTTGGCATAGCTGCTCTCACTATGTGGTTTGCCACACTTTTATCTTTTTTAAAAGCGAAAAGCGGCACCTCCATCAGTTGTTGGTCCAGTTCTTTGCCAAATGCCAATTTTTGCATGTCTCTTTTTTCAACCAGTTGGATGTGGGACAAAATGTAGCTACACAGACTATTCTATTCTGTTCATTTTTAGATTTTTTTGATAGAAGGGTTTCGCGGGGTGTCCACCACGCTCTTTTCAGTGCTCGTTTTAGCAATTTTGCTGGGTATCCTCGAAGTAATAGCCTCTCTTTTAGAGAATTTGCATGGGACATATATTCGTCCTTGAAGGTACAATTCCTGCGGATGCGCAGGAATTGTCCCAGGGGTAAATTTTCTCTAAGACTCCTTGGGTGGTAACTTGTAAAATGTAAAGCTTTATTGCGGTCTGTGTCTTTTTTGTACAAAGTGGTGACCAGAGTTCCATCTGCGCAATATACTTCGACATCCAGGAATGGTAGTCTATACTTTGAGTATTGAATGCTGAACTGTGTTCCGTTCGATTGTTGAGCCACTGGTGGAATGACATTAGTTGTTCCTCAGTCCCGGACCAGATGAAAAAAATATCATCGATTTATCGGAGCCATCCTCTGATCCATTTCGCAAAGGGGTTATTTTCATAGACAAACTTGTCCTCAAATTGACTCATGAATAGTATCGCCAGTTCCGGAAGCGAAAGGACAGCCCATGGCTACACCACAAATCTGAAAAAAGAAATATTCTTTGAATTTAAAGAAATTCCTTCTAAGTACCAGTTTTGCCAGCTCTAAAATTAATTCAGTGGGTATCTTTGTTGGTTTCACTCTTTTGTCCAAAAATAGCCTGAGAATCTCCAATTCCTCTTCCTGGGGGATCTGTGTGTATAGTGATGTAATATCCATACTTACAAGATAGTCTTTGTTCTCTTTGAATGGTAAATCCATTAGTTTCATGATGAAGTCGGTAGTGTCTTGTAGGAAAGATTTGACCTCCTTTATAAAAGGTTTCAGAAAAAAATCAATAAACTTGGAAACTGGCTCAAACAGAGAATCACAGCCCGATATTATAGGTCTCCCGGGCGGGTTCTTCTCATCTTTGTGGATTTTGGGTAATGCGTAAAACAGAGGTGTACGCGGATGTTTATTTTGCAAGTATTCCATTTCTTTTTTACCAAGGAAGCCTTGTTCAAAGCCTTGCTTGATAATTCTGAACAACTCACCCTGTAATTCCTGAGTGGGGTCTTTGTCTAGTTTTTTGTAGCATCCATTATCCGATAGTTGTTTGTTAATCTCCGCTGTATAAGATTCGGCCCCCTAGATTACTATGGAGCCGCCCTTATCGGCTTGTTTTATTATAATTTCCTTTTCATTGGCAAGATTTTTCAACGCATCCTTTTGGGCTATGGATAAGTTGGGTTTGATGAAGCCTGTCTTTTTCTTCTCTTGGGCAGAAATAGCAGAAAGGATTGTTTTTTTGAACGTCAGCACCTCTTTAGGTACCTTACTTGCTGGGGGACAGAAGGTCGACTTTTTCTTAAGGCCTGTAGTTTCAAAGCTTTGTGGCTGTATTTGTTGGGCAAAGAACGTAGTCAATCTTGTTTTTCGGCAGAATTGAATAAACTCCAACTTTAATCTGATAAAGTCTGTGTTCCTCGTAGGTATAAATGCTAGTCCTTTTTCCAATAGACTTATTTCAATTTCTGTAAGAGTTTTATTTGACAGGTTGAAAATTGGGGACTTTAGTTCTTGTAATTGCTGTAGTTCTGCCTCCTCGTGGACATTTCCCATGGTTGGACAAATCTGGTTTTTGCTCGCGGTTTTGATTGGCCGCGTCCTAAAAAAGGTTGCTGTTGTTGTTGTCCACCTTGTTGGTAATTCTGTTGTTGAAAATTAGGTTGGAAAGATCCTCTCCTTGCGTACCCAGGTCTATAGTTACTATTATCCGCTTTGCTACTCCCTGATGACGATGTATCCGAGAATGTTATGAAGTTGTTCCTAGATCTCCCTTGGTTGTCCGGGAGATAACGTCGCGCTTCTGGTCTAGTGTAAAAGTCTTTCTGTAAGTATGGATATGCTTTATCCAATGAGAAATTCTTTTTGTCCCTTTCAAAGTTGTTTTCCTTTTGGCTGACTGTGTAGTCCTTAAATTCGATGATATCCTTGTCAACTTTATCCAATAGAGCTTTTGAATCTGGTATTAATTGGTTATTTTTAATTTCTGTTTCCAAAGTCTCTATTTCCTCTAATTGGGTTTTGGATAGACGTTGTGCCGTTTCAACTGTTAAGACCATCAGATCTCTACTACATTTTGTTTCTATCAGGCTATATCCTTTTTTATAGATGGGGTCCTCTGTGAATACTACTGGAATATTCCTAATGATTAGTCCTCCAGGGATTGTCCCTGCTCTCAGGTGTTGAAGGAGAAAGTGACCATAGAGGTCAGTCCGGATTTGTTTCTTCTTTAATCGAGTACGTTTTTCTGATTCATTGGTAACTTTAGCTGAATTGCTGAGTGACGCTGATCCGAATAGAGGAGGGTTACTCAAGAGCTTTTTGATGTGTTCCTCAGAGTAGGCAAAAGTATAATTTTCCGTCATAGTATTTAAAAGTGTTTGACAATCGGGAATCTCTCCGGTGCGTTATAACTCCTCTCTGTATTATATGTTCTATGTTCAATTTGATATATTAAATCCAAGGGATGCAGAAATGGGTGAACGTGTCTGACGGACACGACGAAAATGGGACTAATTCGAAATGCCACTACTATGGCTAAATAATCTAATCAACTACCTATTAGTGGACTTGATTCCGTGTCCTATAATAGACCCCGCGAGCCGGCGCCCGCTACCAAAGCACGAAACAAAGGAGGGTTTGGCTGAAGCGCAGTAAGGCTGCGCCAATTACGATTCTCAACAAAACAGTTTCCAGTACTGCCCGTTCGTTTTACTACTTTATGAATGCACAAAGATATTAAACATTTGTTGCATACCCACAAGACCAATTGTGACAGATTTAATCTTTTTATTTTTTGTTAATTCAAAGATAATTTTTCACACTGTGTTTTTTAAAAGAATTTTTTACAAAAGTACGCAAGAGAGGACAGAATTTGTGTTAATACATACTGTGTAAGACAACAGGGTAACACTGAAGACTCAATTTCAAGGGGGGATCATGTGCAAAAACTGATTCATTTACTCGTTCTCATACATACAGTGAGCCTTTCGTACATCTTTATTTGACATTCAAAGTGAAGGATGCCTATATTCAACATGTGACATTCAAATACACAACATGAGGGAAAGATTAGTGCAAAAAAGGAAAAAGGAGTAACCTCACACAGGTTCAGCAGAACCAGAGCTAATCAGTGGTGGGGTACTAATTTACTTTGCTATATTTTCTTAAAGATGACAGAGCCACTGTCATCTACCAAGCCATCCGAATCATTTAACATTTCATATATTTGACAAAACAATACTCTCTCAGGAATGGCCGTAAACAAGTCGAAGGGTCGACGCGTTTCGAAACCCCTTATTTTGGGGATTCTCCTCAGGACCTCAGGGGTTAAGTCCTGTAAAAAGATAAAAAAGTTCTTACTCTCCTATTTCTTGAGAACCTTCTACTCTAGAACAGACAAGCATATCAGCGTCTTTACCTTGTCTTCTTAGTCTTCTTCATTAAATATGACGCATCAGGAATGTCGCAAGGAGTGCGCACTGAGAAGCGTTGCGTCATTTCTCATAAATGAGGCCCCATGAATTCAAAAGTTTTGAGCTCCAGCTAGCTGGAGAGCATCGTTTTACGGGCTCGGTGGCCAAGGCCTCTGTTTGGAACTTTGAGGGATTACTGTTTTCTCCAGTACTGTTTTCTGGCGGTAGAGGAGAGTCATCTCTTGACATGGATGTTGTATTGGTGGGCTGTAGATTGGGCTGATGTGACTCCTTGGGATTTGTACTATTGTTGTTACTGTTGACTGATTGGTTGTGAGTGGCCTTAGGAGGTAGTGCAATACAGGTATTCCTACACGATTCATAATCTAGACTATGCATCTGAGAATTATCACTTGTTGAGTTTATTGCCTTCATTTTCTTTTTACCGGACTGCAGGCACGATGACTTGAGTATGATGTTCATGGGGCTCTTTGGGTTGGACGGAGAGACCCTATTGAGCGTTGATTGAAATGCCTGCTGATTTAGTTGTTGGTGCCACCGTTCTAGAGCTGCCGGGGATTCCAGATTTGGCCACATCTAGTCAGTTTTCCCTCCAATTTCCTCCTTGTTGGGAGAATTAGTTCCCTCTTTGAGTTGCGCTACTTCTGTAGAATCAGTATTACAATGCACTGGGGCAACCCATACAAACTCATAGGACCTGGATAACATGCGGTACGTAAAACAGTATGGTACGTGAGCAATGACAAATGCAACGTTTAATTTGCACTTTAGGCAAGCGAAAAACACAACAAAAGGCAACACAAAAAATAAAATGCACTTAAGGGTAGAGGTGTGGCGCCGTGGCCAAGGTGACTGACGCTGGATGCTGAGGATCATGGTTTGATCCCGGGCTCCGGTGGCAGGGGTCTGCCCAGCACCATGCGACTCTTGGCAATAGCTCTCTTAATCTTCCCAATGGCCCCCAGTGCGAGATACCCATTTGGGGGTGATTTGTGCGCTATACAAGTACTGGATTTTCATTTTAATGAAGAGTCAAACAATCAGATTAAGTTCTTGCATCAAAATTAATTATTCATAATTCAGCAAAAGAAAACATCAAATTCATTGTATAACGGTTTCTCCAAGAGGGAAAGAAAAAGGAGGTGTTTCAGATGGTGCTCAAGTGTGCAGTGATCGAGAAAAAGTCGAGGAAGGGATTAACACATAAATAGCCTGTCTACGGGATTTAATACAGTCTCTTATTTCTCCTTGATTCGACCCGACTGTGCACAAGGTGACGTGGGCCCTAGAATGTGGTTCTTCCTCAGGACAGAGAGAAGTGCGATGAAATGTAGGGCAACCTGAAGACGGGCACAATAAAATAATTCAGGAGTGGTTTCCAATTAAAAACAATTGTTTCGCCAATAACTAAAGAAACACTGACCTCACAATGGTGCAGCAACACCATGTCATGCGGAAGGTGTAGGATCAATGCAAGTCCTCCCCTAGCAATTTTCAAGAGTGGAAGTGGACTATTTTGCCTTATAGTTACCTCCTTCACACATATTGCCTTTTCAGCATATTGAATCTGCCAAGGAACACCTACATGGGAAGGTAGGCTCCCATCTCTTTGATAAGTTTGTTTAGTTGCGTTTTATATTCTTGAATGGTAACTTCAGGCCACTATTTCCTTTCTAAAATCACAGATGTGACGCTTCAGAGTCCACTTACACTCTTGAAAATTGCGAGGGGAGGACTTGCATTGATTCTACATCTTCTGCAACACATGGTGCGGCTTAACCATTGTGAGGTCAGTGTTTCTTTAGTTAAGGGCAATGCGATTGTTTTTGTTTGGAATCCTCTCCTGAATTAATTTAGTGTGTCATCCTTCAGGTGGCCATACATTTTATCGCAGTTCTCTCTGTCCTGAGGAAGACCAGCGTGCTGGGAGCCAAGTCACCTTGTGCAACAGTTGGGTCGAAACATCAACATTTTTAGACTAACAAACCTGGAGTGATTACTGAAATCTGTGTGGGGTGGTTGTCCCAACTATACACCACCCTTTTCTGAA
The DNA here is from genome assembly GCF_964263255.1 of Lissotriton vulgaris. Classification (NCBI taxonomy): domain Eukaryota; kingdom Metazoa; phylum Chordata; class Amphibia; order Caudata; family Salamandridae; genus Lissotriton; species Lissotriton vulgaris. The sequence continues at coordinate 1,863,785,315 of NC_141693.1, read as the reverse complement.
CCGGGAGAAATAAGAGACTGTATTTAATAATGTAGAAAGGCTATTTATGTACAAATTGCTTATTCTCCTTTTTCTCTATCACTGCACACTTGAGCACCATCTGAAACACTTCCTTCTTGGAGCAACCGTTATACAATGAATTTGATGTTTTCTTTTGCTGAATTATGAATAATGAATTTTGATACAAAATCCTAATCTGATTGTTTGACTCTTCATTATGTGCACTTCATTTATTGTGTTGCCTTTTGTTGTCTTTTTCACTCCCTAAAGTGCAAATTAAATGTTGCATTTAGTCATTGCTCACGTACCAGTAGGACCACACTGTTTTACCTACCACTTCTGTAGAATTGTCTAGTTGTTTTTCTGGTCTTTTAATCTCTGATGGGCCTTGGTCGACATTTGATGCATTCACTCGTTTCTCTTCAATGATTATTTCTGGGGACAGAGGAATTTTTGGAATAATCTCACATGGGATTCCTCAGGTATTTTGGGATTGGTATCAGCTCTCTTAAGCATGGGCGGAAAATCCGTTCCGCTCGCGGATTTTGCGGATTTTCAGTGAATTCGCAATCCGCGAACGCTCGCGAATTTACCGAAAATCCGCAAATTCGCACGCAGCGGATTTTTTTTTCTTAGTGATACAATTTTGCGGCGTGCGGTGTAAGTTCGCAATTGCGAACATGTAGGTGCGGCGGGCAGCAACAATCTTGCACTCGCGAAATTACAAAATTTGCAATTCTGCACAAGAAATCCACTAGCAAGCAGCATAGACCTTCTGAAAATGATGATCTTTTTTCAGAATAACTCCTCAGGTTGACATTTTCCTGCCCTTTTTTGGATTTGAGGCCTTTTGACTTTCTTTGGATCACTTTTGGATTAGAAATAAACTTTCACAAGTAAGTTTGTTGGCATTACATTTGCTGTTCTGCAGAAAAACGAGTTTTGCTAAACTGAAAGCACTCAGCAGCAGGTGCAAAAGTTCAAATTCATCATTAGTAACCATTCCCTGTAGTGCTTCCTGACTGGGGCCCCTCCAGAGTTCAGTTGCTAGTTGCAACAATTGTATGACCCTGCTCTGACCCTCACAGCCGGATCATAGAATAGCTACAAGTAGGCCACAAAGGTCCTGGAAAAAAAAATTGCACTGCAACAGAAAGCAAATTACAGATAAGGAAGCAGGTGCAGACTGGAATTTTAAAACAGTGACACATTAATAAATCAACCCCAAATTAATTCATGTCAGTTGAAGCAGGGCAGGTGTGCTTGCTTTTTCCCCCCATAATCTACAGTGATGATGAACCAGAGGATGGCATTGATGTACCAGAGGGTGGCATGGGTGAAACAGAGGGTGGCAGTGGTGAAACAGAGGGTGCTGGGAACCTGTGATGATGAACCAGACGTAGAAACAACATAATCGCGACCGTTGCGAGCCGACATGTAAGTTCGCAATTGCGAACTGGTACAAAACCCTCACGAACTTGCAGAAATAATTGCGAACACAAAAAAAAATCCGCAAATTCGCGAGAATTCGCGGATTTTGCGGATTGCGAGTTCGCAAATCCGCAAATTCGCGAACGCCAGATTCGCAAAATTCGCCCATGCTTAAGCTCTCTCCCCTTGGGGTTCATTGGCCTTTTGGCCCTTCCGGGTTGTTAGACATAGGTAAGTTCTTATGTCTCCGCTGCAGTTGGTAACTTTCTTGTTTTCATTATTAGTTTTGTTATTTTCACTTAAATTCCTGATTGCTGCGGGCGACATGATCACTATAGACGGCGCTTCCTCATGCTGTCCCTCAGTGGAGGCCGACCTTGGTTTTCCACATCCTTCCCCTTGGGGGCAGAGCATTTTAGATTTTCGCCTCTTTTCTGTTTTGTGTGGGCGGTAATGAACTTGGTGCTGGACCGGGTAGAGTTTTGTGTCTGCATCGTTTTCCCACATTCTGTGATATGTAGATTTATTTTTAGTTTATTGATTGATTGGTTTGACGAATTGTTGGAACTTCTCCTTTATTGTTTAATTGGTTGGGCCACTGGCTAGCTTATAACGTAAAAATATTTCTGGGCTACAAAGGTTCCAGTTTTCGTTGGACTGGTCAGTGGGTTTGAGGCCGTTGAGCAAGTGTTTACCAAGTTTCTGCTTGGGTCTCAGTGCCGGGGAAATTTTGAGTCTGGGGCACCCTCTGTTTAGCGGCTGGCTAGATGAGGCAGTTAGAGATGAGGCAGTAAGAGAAGAAACTTGAGCCCCATATAGTACAATATTTGGGGGCCAAACTGTTTTGTTGTTGGTCTAGTTTTGGCAGCAGACGGATTTTAGGCTGATTTTAGGCTGAGGGTAAGGCAAGGTCCGAAACCTGAAGCTAGTCTGTACTAGGAGTGGAGGGAGGGTGCTTCCCGACCACTTCCCAGGCTGATCACACCAGGTCAGGTCAGGCTGCTACAGCTAGAGGCGCCTAATCTCCCTTTCACCCTTTTTAGGTAGAGCATTCAAGACCTCTTGTATATATTTCAGTATATACTTATATGTGTATGTACAATGTGGGCTCTGGAGATCAGCCCTAGTACTTGTCTGCTTCTGCTTAGGGACTTTTTTCTGTTCAACTGCCTCTATTTAACTGTTTTGATAGAAAACAACCAGTAGAGGTCAGTAATTATGGGATAGGAAACATTAAGAAACGCAAATGGAGATTATACTCCAAAGAGAACTTTATAAACGCAATCCAGAAAGCACAATCTCCCCAGCCCACGAACAGTGAACAGGCGAACAAGGACCTTCATCTAATTGTTACCACCACCTTAGACGAGATAGCCCCTATGTGCAAGAGTAAAACCAAAGAGGGCAGACAGCGCACTGCCCCTTGGTTCACTACAGAACTACAGCAACTAAAATCGAACTGTAAAAAGCTAGAAAGGACCTGGAGAAGGAACCCAGGTGTACAAACCAAAACCTGCTATAGCTTATCCCACCGAAGCTATCAGTACGCGGTGCGTAGAGCAAAAGCTAAATACTTTCAGACGCGGATCGAGGATGCTGAATGCTCCTCACGAGAACTGTTCAGGATTTATAAAGAAATCTCTCTAGTTTCTAGCTCCAATACCCCTACGAATACCTCCACGGAGGGTTGCAACAAAATCGCAGACTTTTTCTCCAATAAAGTTAAAAAGATCTACGCCTCCTTCGCTAAACAACCAGAAAAGGGTTCAGACTTCATAGCAGACAGTCCATCGACAGTCCCAGAGTCCGCACTACGAGATTTTATTGTCCCCGCAGCTGACAAACTAACAAAGATATGTCGGAGTGTGAAGTCTGGGTCCCCTAATGATCCGGCCCCGGCCTGGGTATTCTCAGAGGGCCTAACAGCCCTGGAACCTCACATTAGACATGTCCTACAAACCTCCTTTTCCACTCAACGGGTACCGATGGAGTGGAAGAAGGCCATAGTACTGCCTATTAGAAAAAAAACCAACAATAAGCCTGGAGGTTCTGGAAAACCTCAGACCCATTTCCCTATTGCCATACGTGGCAAAGGTGGCTGAGAAGGTGGTCAACGCTCAGCTCACAGAACACCTGGAAAAATGGAATGTACTCCATCCTTCACAATCAGGTTTCAGGGCGGGCTACTCCACGGAGACAGCCCTCCTTAGAGCTACTGAGACCTTAAGAGCAGGGGCAGATGCGGGTCACACTATGGCCTTGATTATGCTTGACCTTAGCGCGGCTTTTGACACCGTAGCACATTCCATCTTGCTACGGTGTCTGCAAGAAGCCGGGGTCGTTGGTCCTGCGCTGGGCTGGCTGCAATCGTTTCTGACGGAAAGATGCTTCCAAGTACAGCAAGGGACTTGCCGATCAGTGGAGATGTCACTAGACCAGGGAGTGCCTCAGGGCTCAGCTCTAAGCCCTACTCTTTTTAACCTATATATGGCCTCACTAGCGAAAGTGGTACAGTCCTATGGGGTGGAACTGGTGTCGTACGCTGACGACACCCAACTGCTCATCTCCCTAACACAGAACACCTCCAACACCCCTCACAACTTCAAAGCTTGTATGCAGGCCCTAGCAGAATGGATGGATGCCCACTGTTTAAAACTTAATGGCTCTAAAACAGAGGTGTTGGTGGTAGGGGGAAAAAGGGAAGACTGGTCGGATGAATGGTGGCCTTCATGTCTGGGTCCTACCCCCATACCATGTCAGGAGGCAAAGAATTTAGGGATCTGGATGAACCCTGCCCTCTCTTATGATGGCCACATCAGGCGTCTTGTAGGCAAATGTTTCGGAGTACTGAAGACTCTAAACAAAACTTTAGACCTCCTCCCTCTGTCGGCCAGAAGAACACTAACGCAGGCACTAGTGACCTCGCGATTGGACTATGGCAACATCTTATTCCTAGGGGCTACCGAAGGCAGCATAGGTCGCCTACAAGTCATACAGAACTCCGCCGCCAGACTGGTGCTAAGAAGACCCAGGAGAGCCAACTCAAAAATGGCGCTGGATGCGCTTCATTGGCTACCTGTAAAGAAGCGTGTGCGCTATAAGTGCCTCCTCTTCTGTCACCGTATCGTCTGGGACAGATCACCGACTTACCTCAAGGACTTAATCAGCAGATACGAACCAACTAGGTCCCTACGATCAGAGGGCGTCGGACTGCTGATAGTCCCTAGAATTAAGAAGGCTAGAATGGGTGGACGCTCATTTGCACTCCAAGCAGCCCAACTGTGGAACAAACTCCCCTGTGCACTGAGACTGGAGAGCAACGAATCGCGGTTTAGGGCCCTGCTCAAAACTCATCTATACTCCTCATAATCCAGGTAGTCTGTTCGCTGTTTCTTGGACAGTGTCAGCGCGGGGACACGCCGTGATGGCGTTACTGAGCGCTCTACAAACTCGATATTATTATTATTATTATTATTATTAAAATACCAGAATTGCTTTTTGTCAGGGACTTCCTTCTTAAAAAATTATTTTAATTCTGGCAACCGCCTCTATTTAACTTTCCTGATAAAAAAACGACCCGCAGAGGTCAGTAAAATACCAGAATCACTTTAGCATTCTCTAGATTCCACTCCATAGAAATTGTCTTCCATGAGCACCCGTAGACAATAATATTTTTTTCAAATCTTGTATTTTCAGTGATATGACCACCGAAGGCCCTGATATTATATTAAAAACAGAGCTTTGGACTATACCATTTCCTGCTGAAAGGTAATATTTCTCTCCATGTGTTCCCATACCTGGCGTGTCACGCAGTTTGGTGCTTACTTTCCCACCATGTTAAAGAACAGTAGATGTTTCAGAAACCCAGGGTAATGTGATGCATAGTTAAATGCATAGAAGTTCCCAAAGGCGAGACCGATTGAATTGTAAATGCTTGTTTTTTTTGCGATTGCGCTGCTGCACTATTGCATTTACCCCAGATCCAGTTCTTGGCTCTCGCTGTTGCCCTCTACTGGGAGTGATAGGGACCAGCGGTGAAACTAGTTTGACAGCCTCTCATCTATCCTGGAAGCTGGTGCGATGCAGGAGCCAGTGTCAACACCTGTGGTCAAGCTGCCAAGGGGGAAAGATGGTTGAAGAGGCTGAGTCTTGGAGATTGGGAGGCTCCCTCTACCCAAAGGGGCCAAGAAGTACAGGGGCGAGTGGGGCCAACCAAGAGGCTACAGGCTGCACCTAGAACTAACAGGGCTGCCTCTGCGGACCTGCTGTGGCGCATTCCCCGTGGCAGCTGACTGTCGCAGCCGCACTCGCCTGGCGTCTCCACTGAAGCAAGGACCATGACCGGGCAAGGTCTCAATCTCGGTGTCGAGAGTTGCACTCTTGGTCTGGGGTGGCCTTGGGGAGCTCGTGAGGGGCATGCGGGGCAAATGGCGGTGGACTGAGGAGAGCTACCCCAGAGCAAAGCTCGTCAGCACGTCGACATGTCAGCACGTCAGCACGTCGGCACGACTCACTAACGTTGCCAGGCAGGAAGAGAGAGTCTCCAAAGTAGAGGGGCCAAGGAGTGCGGTCAAGCCCAGCCTCATCTAGGTCCCCCTTCCTGCACATAAATAATCCTTTTTTGTAAATGCCATTTTGCAACTTCTGTGTGTGCTGCATTAAGCAGCACACATAGAAGTTACAAAGCTGCATTTAAAGATTGTTTATGTGCAGGAAGGGGGACCTTTGGGTATATAAACAATCTTCCCCTGAAAACAGACACCCTTGCATTATGGGACAAGGATGCCTGCATTGGCGCTAGGCTGCTAAACTTAGTGCCAGCGCAGGGGCAAACGCAGGGCTGCACCAAATTCTTGTAAATATGGTGCAGCCCTGGATTGCAGAAGTGACAGAGGGTGTCATTAAGCCAAGGAGGCTAATAACACGCTCCGCCACTTCTTTGTATATTTGCCCCAAAGTGAGGAAAACGAGAATTTCATGCTGATGCATTTACGTGTTGCAAGAAAAGATAACAAATAAAATTAATATAGAGAGTTTTCGTAAATAACAATAATCAAATGTGCATTAAAACGAATGCATATATGCATAGTGGTATTACAGAAATGTAGAAAATGCTCTCTACAAAGAAAACTGACATAGAATGATTATGGGCTTTTTGTAATGCACATGAACACATGAAAAAAAAATACATGCACTGAAAAGTGTCATGTTGAAAATTATGCTTGCATGTTAATGTGCCAAATAATGACTATAAAGAAAAAAAATTAGTAGTGCATAATACTGACATGTATTTCATGAAGTCAATCATAACTGAATTAATTAAGAAAATTAAATGCAATTGCAAATGTATAATCTTCAACAATATTAACACCAGAGCGATTCAGCTATTTTTCCATGTAGGCCTCAGAGCTACGCTAATGTAAAATCATGTGAGGCAGTCACCTAAGCCTTATAGTAACTTTCTGTAAAGTTTCACTTCTGTTTTGACAAAAAATGCACTCACGTCTCACTAAAAGCGTATTCGATAGAACTGTAACAAATATTGATGAAAACCCAGGGAAAGGTGCCGGTAACGGAGGGACTATGGACAAATACAAGTGCCTTCAACTTCGGTGGAAGTGCGGAAATGCTAAATAAATGGAGCATAATGAATATTAACGAGACTTGCAAAAGAGTTATTTACTTTATCCGAAATTGTAGGATTTACTGATCGCCCCATAGTGGCCTACTGTGAGTGACCAATGAAAACTCCATGGACTGATGGAATTGATATTCTAAGGGGCGTTACTTGACTCCGGCTATGGCATGCGCTTGTGGAGCTTGAACTTGAACTGAATTACCTGAAGACAGATCTGAAGTGAACTGCCTTGCTTTGGTTTGTATACTTAAAAACTGAATCTATATTTTTTCCATGCTCTCTATAGGCTCCTGCTGCTGAAGATGATCTGTGCTAAACTGTGTGATTACTTGCATTAACAAACTGTCCTTAAATCTGATCTTGACATGTGTTCCTGATCTGCCTATGCAATCTGAGGCAATAGATAAATGTTTTTCCTGAATTATCTTTATCGATTCTGCCTCAATCTTTTGGTTATATTTGTTATCTCAAGGAGTCTATATGAGTGGCTAAAGAAGGTTTTGTTCTAAGATTGAGAAGGTCATGGTCATGTTATCGATTATCTTTTCCAAGTCCTCATAGGATAATCTCTTGCATCTTCCAAGTATTCGAGTCCCTATCAGAAGAAATAGTTTATTATGAAAATTAGGAGGTGTTAGAAAATGGGCCTGATGATATTAGGTTATTATAGGGCCGATACACAGAACTAACTTAAGACAAAATCCTAAACTTACTACTTTTGGTATTCACAGAAGGCATATAGTAGCAGTAAAGTTAGGATTTTGTCTTAAGATTGACTTAAGACAAACTTAAGACAGACTTAAGACAGACTTAAGACAAATGTAAGACAAAATCCTAACTTAAGTCTGTCTTAAGTTTGTCTTAGGTCAAACTTAGGACAAAATCCTAACTTTACTGCTACTAAATGCCTTCTGTGAATACCAAAAGATTTTGTATTAAGTTAGTTCTGTAAATCGGGCCCTATGTGTGGTGAGAAACAATTTGTTAAGCTTCACGCTGCATCAACATCAATTTCTGTTTCTTCTCTGGCGTATGGACCAGGCACAGATTGATGCTTCTTAATTAGTGGCTTTCTGCTGCTCGCGATGTGATTAAGGTACTTTTTTTGCCCTGTGTTGCTTCTTTCCCCTCTCACCCTCCACTTCTCCTTGTGCTGTACCCAGTGTGCTGCTCCCTGGGCCCCATCCCTGCCTGCCGTCTTCTGTCTGTGATCAGTAACCCCTGCCTGGTATGGGAGAGGAGGTGAGTGTTTATGTTGTATGGTTATTTCTCTATCTTCTTACTTACCCTGCTCTCTGGTCAGTCTGTGTGGAATGTTGTACATGTCATAGAATGTTGGATGGGTGAACTGATTCAGTTGGTGACTGAAGGCTGAGCTGCCAGGAGGACAGCTCCTGGTGGGGCGTATTTGCAGAGATACTTACTGGCTTACTTTCCATCTTGGCTTCAACATCATATTTCTGTAAACTTGTTTTACAATAAATACTTACTTGAAACTACCACCTCTGGACCCTTTTACCATTGTAACAGTTATCCATGTGTTTTCTACCATTTGTCGCTACATCTCAGGCAGCAGCTTCTCTCAAAATTAGGAACAGGGAAAAGACTGATGCCACAAATCAAGTGGACACAGTGAGACTGCCTGTGTTTCTCTGAAAGTAGAGCTGTTTGAATGGGCTTGTAAATGAGTGAGTGAGTGAGTGAGTGTGTGTGAGTGTGTGTGTGTGGGGGGGCTGAGGGTGTGTGTTTCTGGGTGCGTGTGAGTTTTTTTCCACAAGGAAGCTTCAGGTTTCCTTTAGCACTGGCAAAGGTACACGAGGTCTACGCCTGCTCTCACTGCAATTCTCAACACAATGATGGGTGAATGAAGGTGATAAGCTAAACACTCTAAAACTGTTATGGCCACGGGCAGGTCCGGTAGTGTAGGAAATACCTCCCCAGCTAGAGCAAACCCCTGACTTTAGAGCCAGTGGGTGTATTTTGCAATGTAATATTGTATGTGTTCATCGAGGGAGGTTCTGGCATGGTACCCCAGTAGAAATGTCTAGATCGTTAGTGATGTGGTTCTTACATTGGAGCTGCATTATTAGTAAAGAAAAAATGCTGGCTACAGGCCGCGAAAATCAAGTCGGCTTCCAACTATTTACGTCTTACTATGACCAAACAATAATGCGTCACGTCGGGTAAAAAAACAACACTCACTGTGAGTTTGCACAGTAGCCATTTTGTGGAAAAGTGCTTTTTGTTAAAATTTGTCACACATTTTTCTAGCTACGTAAGTAAAACGGCAAGATTGTGTTCAGTCTTATCGTGTGAGCGCATGCCTTATTTACATAACACCCAAGTTCGAATAGCCCCCGAGAAACAACAGTCGGAGGGCCACCTCTGTAAAGTTAGCAGGTAGGGCCTAGCACGTGGCAATTGGCTAAGACAATGATGACTATGGACACTCAGTATATGTTAGCCGGAAAGACCCCGAGCGGTCTTCCGCGTCTTTATTTATACCCCGGCGCGAGCCCGCCCCGGGGTTGTGCGTGCGTGCGTGGGGGAAAGATACAATGTAGTGGAGAGCCCGAGTGGCTCTCTACATCCCTCCTTTGTTTTAGTTCTTTCAACTCCCCGACACTCGGACCACAGTTCAAGGAGATGTCCATGCAAAGTCTCTGAGCCGTTGGCTGGGCATCGGATTGGGCCTCAGGCTGTAGCGATGATTCCGGGTCCCTGATGGTTCGACAACCCCGGCCGGGGTTATCCTTGGACCGGCGCTCGCCTCTGCTGCCCTTGGTTGACTCGGCTCGATGCCGAGGCCGGGTGTCAGTGGCCTCGGTTGAATCTCTTCTCGTGACGGTCCTGGCAGGGAACTCGGGGACCTGAGATACCCTGCGTCTTCGAACACCAGCTCCTCCGCTTCCGTTTCTTCTGCCCGCTGGTGTCCAGCGGCTGCTTCAGTTGCCTTCCTGAAGCATGAGATGTTTCGTGTCACAGTCTGTCCGTTTCTCTTTGCGGTGACCATTGTCCCTTGAATCTTGTCCACTCTCCACACTTCGGGTTCAAATGGTGTTCTAAACTTCCATCCCGGATGGCGATCCTTGACGACCACTGCATCCCCTTCCTTGATGTCTGGTTCTTTGGCACGGCGATGCAGGCTTGCTTTGGCATTGGTGGCCTGCCTCCGTGCCTGGGTGGCCTCAGCGTCCCTTTTTGCCGGCACCCACGCACTCGCCGTGGGTATGCTGTCTCTGGGGGCTCGCTTGAACAGCACGTGAGCCGGGGCGCACTTGGTCGTCGAGTGCGGGGTCTGTCGGTATTCCCCTAGAAACTGGTCTAGGGCCATCTCTAGGTCTTCACCATTGTCCACCGCTATCCGAAGGGCTCTATTTATCGTTCGCATCAGTCTCTCCACTTCTCCGTTGGCTTGAGGCCACAGCGGGGTGATCTTTCTGTGCTTGATGCGGAGGGCTTCCAGGTATGACTGGAACTCTCTCCCTTGAAAGGGGGGTCCGTTGTCGGACTTGATCTCCTCGGGGAGCCCCATCGTGGCGAACACGCGGTTCAGTGTCTTCTTGACCTGTGGGAATGCTGTGGATGCGATGACTTCCACGATTGGGAATTTCGAGAAGGAATCTACTAGCACTAACATGTGCCTTCCGTCCGGGAAGCTGCCGAAGTCGATACTGAGTTGAGTCCAGGGAGCTCGAGGCGCATCTTCCGTGATTACAGGTGCTGGAATGGGTTCGCCCCCGGTGATCGTGCAGGCGTGGCAGGCTCGTATCATTGCTTCCACTTGGCTGTCCATCGCTGGAAACCACACCTTGCTCCTTAGGCGCGCTTTCGTTTTAGCCATGCCTTGGTGTCCCACGTGGGCTAGGCTTAACGCTCGTTGTTGAAGGCTCTCTGGCATGACAATGAGGTGCCCTCGAAAGATTACTCCTTCCTCACCCACACTGAGTTCGCTGCGTATGTGCCATAGCTGCTGCCTAGCGTGGCTGACTTCGGGTCGGAGGCTAGCGGTGCCATCGAGGAAGCGGGCCCAGCGGTTTTCCTCGAGGGCTCGGCGGACTTTCGTGAGAGTCTCATCATCTGCAGTGACGTCTCCGATCTCCTTGAGTGACATGTTGTCTGGACACGCGGCCTGCGTGATCATGTGCACAATCTCCTCCACTTCTTCCCCGTCCTCGGTGGGCGGCTGTCGTGAGGTGACGTCCGGGTGCCGTGACAGATAGTCAGCGGGGTTGTGAGCCCCGGGTCGGAACACGACCTTGAATCGGTAGCCCTGCAGCTGGACAGCCCACCGTTCGATCCGTGGGGGAGCCAGCCGTGAGGTCCCGGCAAAGAGGGGCAGGAGAGGCTTGTGGTCCGTGACCACCGTGAATTCCTGTCCACAGAGGTAGAGATGGAAATGCTGGCATGCCCACTTGATGGCCAGGGCCTCCCTCTCTATCTGTGCGTACCTGGTCTCCGTGTCTGTCAGTGCCTTGCTGGCGTAGGCGACTGGTCTCCACTCTTCCGGGCCATACTCTTGCAAGAGAACGGCTCCTAGTCCCACGGGACTGGCGTCCACAATCAGTTCGGTCTTTCTCCTTGGCTGGAAGTAGGCCATGGTGGTGTTGTCCAGAAGACCAGCCTTGACGTTCTGGAATGCTTTATTTGCGGCCGCGGTCCAGTCCCATTTCTGATCGGCTCGGGTGAGGGCCCGGAGAGGTTCCGCGATGGCAGCCAGGTTCGGAATGAACCGGCCGCAGTACGTGGCCATGCCCAAGAAACTGCACACTTCCGTTGGGTTTCGAGGCGTGCTGGCAGCCTTGATCGCCTCCGCTTTCTTTGGGTCCACTTTGAGGCCTTCCCTGGTGAATGTGTATCCGAAGAAGTCCACCGATTCTTGGTAGAAGGCACATTTAGCTCGGTGCAAGGTCAACTCGCTGTCAGCCAGCCTCTGTAGGGTCGCCCTCAGGTTGGTGTGGTGTTCTTCGAGGGTCGAAGAATACACAAGAATATCATCGCTAAGGTTAATTACACCGGTCAGTCCTGACAGAACCTCGCGGATGGCGTTTTGAAAAACCGAGGCCGCCGACGATACGCCGAAGCTGAGCCGGGTGTAGCGACGCAGCCCTACGTGCGTCGAAAAGGTGGTGATGTATCTGCTGGCCGGCTCCAACTCCAGCTGGTGGTAACCTGAGTTGAGGTCCAGCTTCGAAAACCACTTCGCCCCGTTGAGGTCCGCTATGATATCATCCATGGTGGGGGTGATATGCCTCTCGCGCTTGACAGCGGTGTTCGGAAGTCTCATGTCCACGCATAAGCGAATGGCTCCTGGCTGCTTTGGTTTGGGGGCGACGACCAATGGGGAGACCCAAGGTGTCGGTCCCGACACTTTCTCGATTACCCCCAGATCTTCGAGCTTCCGCAGCTCCTCTTCCACTTGTGGCCGGAGATTGAAGGGTACCCGCCTGTGCCTGAGTGCGACGGGTCTGACTGTCGTGTCTATGTGAAGTTTGAACCTCCGTCCCTTGAGTTTGCCTAGGCCGTTGAACAGCTTGGGGAAGTCCTTTAGCATGAAGTCCGCGTGTGCCTGGTGCACCTGGTTGGCAAAGAATACCAGGCCGAGATCTTCCGCGGTGTGGCAGCTCAGTAGGGTGCCCTTCTTGCCCTCCGTGATATGGAACTTGGTCTCTGTAGAGTATTCCCCATTGACTACGGTGGTTTGGATTACCCCTCGAAGAGGTAGCGGTTCCGTCCCTCCATAGGTGTATATTTTTGCCATAGATGGTGCCAGTATCGGTTTCGGGGACATCTTTTCATATTGATCCGAGTCCATGACGTTGACGGACGCTCCGGTATCTATCAGCGCGTTGACGCTCGTCCCATCAACGGTGATGGAGCACATGGGCGGCGGCCTTCTTTTTGTAGATGCTCGGCTGACATAAGAGACAACGTATACCTCGTCATCTTCGTCGTCCTCGTATCTGGGCCGTCTGTCTTGTGCCTCGGTGTCAGGTGGAGGTCGCTCCTGATCAAGTGATAGCTGTTGGACTCGCTGGGTCACCGCTCGGGCACGTGGGCCTGCTGATCTGAATTTTCCTCCTCGGCAGACAGCGGCAAAACGATTTAGGCGACCGCACTTTAGGCACGTCTTGCCTTTGGCGCCGCACGTGGCGGTGGCAGGGTGATCTTCGCCGCAGTATCCGCAGCGGTTGCTCCGTGGCGGACCCTGTCTTTGCCGTACTGGCGGGAATCGCCTGTGAACTGCGTCTACCCTCTCTTCCTTGATGGTCGGGGTTCGCGCCGTTGTTTGGGCGATGACCGGGGTGCGCAACGCCACCTCCATCTCTTCAGCTCTGGCATCGGACAGTTCGTGTGATCGGGCCAGGATAAGTATCTCATCGAGCGATATCCCTGGTTGCCTGAGGATTAGTTTTCTTAGCAACTTCGACTTGCATCCGACTATGATTTGATCCCGGATTTCTTCCCTGGGGTCGGTGAACGGGCACGTGCTCGCGAGTCGACGGAGTCGAGCATAGTACATGTCGACAGATTCAGACTCAGTTTGCCAGGCGCGCTTGAACTTGAACTTTTCAAAGTCATTGTTCAGCTGTGGGTCGAAATGGGCGTTGAGGGCCGCGACAGCGGCGTCGTAGTCATGCTCGGGTCCGGTATTGGGGAGCGATTCGAACAGGTCGTAGATTTCTTGCCCCCCGTAGAGGATGAGGAGTGACCTCTTTACTGTCCCGTCGGTTTCTCTGGTGCCCTTGAAGTACAGATTGAGGCGCCCGACCCTCGCTCTCCATCGGAGCGCAGCTGTCGCCGGGTCTGAAGTCTCGCTGAAAGGCGGGATGGGCGCCGCGCCGGCATGCAGGTGTGCAGGATGTGCAGGTGCAGGAGGTCCTGCTGGGGCCTGGGCTCCCCCTTGTGCTTGGGCCTGTGGGAGGACTGCAGGCACTACTGGTGGCGGCTGGACTGCCGGCGGTGGGGGCTGAACAACCCCGTTTTGGGGGGCTCCTGTCGCGTTTTGGCTCATGGTGAGGCTCTATGCGCAGTTTTCTGGTGCTTTCCGGAGTCAAGGTGGTGTTGGGGTGCCACGTGACGGAGCGCTGTAAGGACTTGCCCAGGGGTGTGTGGGCCGAGATGTAGGCGGGGCGCCTGGGGCTTCAGGTGTAGGCAGGCAGGTGGTTGGCTTTGCTAAGGCTTGTTTCTGGCCGTGCAGTTCTTTCCTCTTTTTAATGTTTTTTTTTTTCAACCGATGACTGTGCACAGGTGGCAGTATTCCGCGTGGATGCGCTGTGCAGGACGTCCGACTGCCGATCCGAAATTGCCTTTGCCAAGGCTTGCTGAGGGTGAGTGTGGAGCGCGGGCAGGTGCAGCGCCAGCAGGGCCGAGTGCGGAGCCTCACGAGCACACGGGGCAGATGCGCCGCTCGTGTGTCTTCTCCAGGAGGGGCGGGTTCGCCGTAGGCCGTGGCCACGTGGTGCAGCAGCGGGGCCTCGTAGGAAACAGGCGCACCTCCTCCACGCCGGCCGGCGAATCGAGGAAGCGCGGGGATCGCGCAGGCGGGGCCGAAGAACACTCACCCGCAGGACGACACCGCCGTGCACCGGCTCCGCGAGTCCCGCCAGCTGAAGGCGCTCCCTCACGGGAGATGCGTGGGCGGGTCTCGGGTGGAGGATGAGTCGGCACACGGAGCGGGTGGGCACCGCAGCAGGAGACCGGCAACACAGCGAGCAGGCTGTAGCAGGCACACGTGGGGAAACAACCACTCTCGTCGCCAGTGTAAAGTTAGCAGGTAGGGCCAGCACGTGGCAATTGGCTAAGACAATGATGACTATGGACACTCAGTATATGTTAGCCGGAAAGACCCCGAGCGGTCTTCCGCGTCTTTATTTATACCCCGGCGCGAGCCCGCCCCGGGGTTGTGCGTGCGTGCGTGGGGGAAAGATACAATGTAGTGGAGAGCCCGAGTGGCTCTCTACAACCTCCAAGGGGTATTTACATACAAGCTACGTCTTCATTGTTCTTTTAAGATGCGCTGCTGTGCAACATGTCTTATGAACACTGAAAGGGCCAATGGATCTCGCATAGGCGAGTCCTACTGGCTTTGCCAATGCTTGTTTCCATGTTTCAGGTTTTTTTTTTATTAGTGGGGCCTTTACAGGTGCGTTTTCAACCGCTGAGGAGGTAGTACAGCTGCTTTCAACACAGGCTTATGGGAAAGGATGTCGACGGTGCAGCAGGTGCAGTGGCACCGGGACCAAGGCTCTTAGAGGCCCACTGAAGCCTAACGGTAGCTGTACTTTTCTACCCAACCAATGGACTTGGAGGGGGGTGGGGTTGAGGGGAGGGGGGATTTCCCCTGCTTGCACCAGGGCCCAGGGCACCCATGCTGCGCCACTGCACAGTCTGCCAGTACGGAGTGTACCGTATCCCTGATGGCACACATGAATACCTGTGCAGACAGACAACACCTCTTTATTTGGGGCCTGTGGAGGTCGGCGAGCCGCGCGACCTCTCGGGTGACCTCATTCCGAAAGCTCGGGACAGTTGATCCGGGCCGTGCGTTACTAGGCAACAACACACGGCTCTCGCAGCCCCGCTGCCCTGGACCGAGCAGGACAGAATGTCCTGCCAGCTTTTTTCAGATTTTCAAACTTTGCAACTTTCAGTCAGACTCCGTCAGGTGCCAAACAAGCCGTGCAGAGGTCTTGTGAGGGCGGCTGTACCTGCACCTAGCTACCCCATGGGTGGAGGCCACATTTCCTATCGCTTTTAGAGAACCACCAACATGAGTCAGTCTGGTAGAAAAAGGATAAGTGACAAACGCCTTGAATATCGGAGACTGTTAAACACCTTCCTCTTCTCACTACCATTACTGTAAGAAACAAACCACTTCTACATTAAAAAAGTTAGGTCTTCATTCACTTGAACAACCATTCTGTTCTTGGATATTTCTGCATCATCTTCCATATACGCCCAGGCCAGCGCCCACACACTACCAACATGGACATGTTAAGATTTTGGGGGCCCTGGGTCAAACCTATTTTGGGGGCCCCTGTTTAATTCGAGCACTTTCCTGCCTTCTTTGGCCAGGTCACTGACAGTGCACAGGCGCACTCCTCTAAATTCTACTTGTGTTTAAATCAAATATTCAGTGATAGTGACGTGTTTTTAATATTTTGTAACACAGCAGCAGCTCACTACTATTACTGCAAATAATGTCTGTGACAGCCTCCTATTTCTTATAGGTGAGGTCTTGTTTTGATCTAATTGAACCATTTTTATGGATGTTACAAGAGACATAAACACAACATTTCCCAGCAAAGTGTATGTAATAGACTCTTGCACATCACCCACAATAAAAATAAATCAAAGGAAAATGGTATTTAAAACAATCTTTTTAAGAATTACTCAAGGTGATGAGGGGAAACCTCTCTGCAGAACAGACCAGGCTGTATCAGGACCCTCCTGAACGGCTGGGGGCTTGGGACAGAGCCCACTTGCCCATGCTTTAAAACGTCTCTGCCTACCAAACATGCACTTCCAAAGGGAGCCCTGGAACCCTGTGTGAGCTCACTGAGTGCCGCCAAGAACTTTCTTTTTGGGTTTTCACTCGTACAGGGAGGGCAGAACAAATGTTTTTCGTCTGGATAAGTGGAATCAGGGGGAATTTAAATTTTTGTGGAAAATCTTCGCCATTCTCCAAACAGAAAGATGCAGTACCAGTGACAAGCGACAGACCAATGTGCTCTTACCAGCCTCACACCTTTCATTGGTGGTCCTTGCACACATCTGATCAGGCGCGCAACACCCATTGGGCTCACGGGGCTTCAGCACCCCTCCCCCTCCCCCCGTCATGTGTGTCGGCCCGGGCTGACACAGCTTTGCGGGCTGGCGAGCATCTAATTGTTTTAATTCTGATAATTTATTAGAGAGCTTGTGGATACACAGTATTTTTTGTTTTTCCGTCTGGTGCATACACAAATAAATCAGAAGGTTTTCCGAAGCGTGAGCTGGCCACGTACAGTTGTCCATGTGAGAAGCACGGATTCTCCAAATCTAGTCCACACACTTGTAGCGATTGTCCTTGTGCTTTTTTTTTTTTGTTTTTTAAAGACCTTTCTCTTCCAGGGGATCCTCATCAATAGTCATAAGCATTAGAATATTCCCGCCCATGTGCGGGACAACCGGAAACACTATATTATATGTGCCCCACATATATATATACATATATATATATAAATAATATATATATAAACAAGCATTTACAATGCAATAGGTCTCGCAGCATTAAAGTTTGAGTTTTTGGCATTGTATATAACAATCTTTTGCATAAATTCTTTGTTATAGTCTATATTGATGTTTGATGATTATTTGGAAGTTGCTACTTGTTGTTAAATAGCTAGCAATGCTGTCAAACATATTTATAGTCATTTTTTTTCTGCGTTTGTTAGTTAGTATTGTAATAGCGAACAATGTTATTCATATTTGTGTTGTAAAGTTCAGGGAGCTGTAGAGTGCAGGGCGCTGTAGAGTGCAGGGCGCTGCAGTGCGCTGTAGAGTAGGTGCGCTGTAGAGTGCGGTGGTGCGCTGTAGAGTGTGGTGCGCTGTAGAGTGTGGTGCACTGTAGAGTGCGGTGCGCTGTAGAGTGCGCGGTGCTGTGGGGCGCTGTCGAGCACAGGGCACTGTAGAGTGCAGGGCGCTGCGCGGCGCTGTAAAGTGCGGGGCGCTGCAGGGCGCTGTCGAGCGCGGGGCGCTGCAGAGTGTGTTGCACTGCGGGCGCTGTAGAGTGCGGGCGCTGTAGAGTGCGGGGCGCTGTAGAGTGCGGGGCGCTGTAGAGCGCGGAGAGTTGACAAATATGTAGTCACACGCTATAAATCTTTAAAAAGCCAGCTGCCCCTGAACAAGTAAGAACGAAACCGAAACTTACAAACTGCAACAACCTAACGAACTGTAGAAGCGCGTGAGTAAATCTGATTCTGCCGGGGCGCTGTAGAGTGGCGGGCGCTGTAGAGTGGCGGGCGCTGTAGAGTGCGGGGTGCTGTAGAGTGCTGGGTGCTGTAGAGTGCGGGGCGCTGTAGAGTGTGGGGCGCTGCGGGGCGCTGTAGAGTGCGGGTGCTGCTGGGTGCTGTAGAGGGCGGGGCCCTGTGGGGCGCTGTAGAGGGCGGGGTGCTGCAAGGCGCTGTTGAGTGCGGGGCGCTGTGGGGCGCTGTAGAGTGCGGGGGGCTGCGGGCGCTGTAGAGTGCGGGACGCTGTAGAGTGCAGGGTGCTGTAGAGTGCGGGGCGCTGCGGGGCGCTGTAGAGTGCGGGGCGCTGTAGAGTGCAGGGCGCTGTAGAGTGCAGGGCGCTGCAGTGCGCTGTAGAGTAGGTGCGCTGTAGAGTGCGGTGGTGCGCTGTAGAGTGTGGTGCGCTGTAGAGTGTGGTGCACTGTAGAGTGCGGTGCGCTGTAGAGTGCGCGGTGCTGTGGGGCGCTGTCGAGCGCAGGGCACTGTAGAGTGCAGGGCGCTGCGCGGCGCTGTAAAGTGCGGGGCGCTGCAGGGCGCTGTCGAGCGCGGGGCGCTGCAGAGTGTGTTGCACTGCGGGCGCTGTAGAGTGCGGGCGCTGTAGAGTGCGGGGCGCTGTAGAGTGCGGGGCGCTGTAGAGCGCGGAGAGTTGACAAATATGTAGTCACACGCTATAAATCTTTAAAAAGCCAGCTGCCCCTGAACAAGTAAGAACGAAACCGAAACTTACAAACTGCAACAACCTAACGAACTGTAGAAGCGCGTGAGTAAATCTGATTCTGCCGGGGCGCTGTAGAGTGGCGGGCGCTGTAGAGTGGCGGGCGCTGTAGAGTGCGGGGTGCTGTAGAGTGCTGGGTGCTGTAGAGTGCGGGGCGCTGTAGAGTGTGGGGCGCTGCGGGGCGCTGTAGAGTGCGGGTGCTGCTGGGTGCTGTAGAGGGCGGGGCCCTGTGGGGCGCTGTAGAGGGCGGGGTGCTGCAAGGCGCTGTTGAGTGCGGGGCGCTGTGGGGCGCTGTAGAGTGCGGGGGGCTGCGGGCGCTGTAGAGTGCGGGACGCTGTAGAGTGCAGGGTGCTGTAGAGTGCGGGGCGCTGTAGAGTGCGGGGCGCTGTAGAGTGCGGGCGCTGTAGAGTGCGGGGCGCTGCGGGGCGCTGTAGAGTGCGGGCGCTGTGGGGTGCTGTAGAGTGCGGGGCGCTGTAGAGTGCGGTCGCTGCGGGGCGCTGTAGAGTGCGGGGCGCTGCGGGCGCTGTAGAGTGCGGGGCGCTGCGGGGTGCTGTAGAGTGCGGGGCGCTGCGGGGCGCTGTAGAGTGCGGGGCGCTGCGGGGCACTGTAGAGTGCGGGGTGCTGTGGGGTGCTGTAGAGTGCGGGGCGCTGTAGAGTGCGGGGCGCTGCGGGGCGCTGTAGAGTGTGGGGCGCTGCGGGGGGCTGTAGAGTGCGGGGCGCTGCGGGGTGCTGTAGAGTGCGGGGCGCTGCGGGGCGCCGTAGAGTGCGGGGCACTGCGGGGCGCCATAGAGTGCGGGGCGCTGCGGGGCACTGCGGGGCGCTGTAGAGTGCGGGGCGCTGCGGGGCGCTGTAGAGTGCGGGGCGCTGTAGAGCTCGGGGCGCTGCAGGGCGCTGTAGAGTGTGGGGCTCTGTGGGGTGCTGTGGGATGCTGTAGAGTGCGGGGTGCTGCGGGACGCTGTAGAGTGCGGGGTGCTGCAGGGCGCTGTAGAGTGCGGGCGTTGTAGAGCGTGGGGCGCTGCGGGGCACGCTGAAGAGTGCGGGGCGCTGCGGGGCATTGTAGAGCGCGGGGCGCTGCGGGGCGCGGTGCGCTGTAGAGTGCGGGCGCTGTAGAGTGCGGGCAGTGCTTAATTTGTGCCAGTGCTTGCTGATGCTTAACATCGGCACTTAATTATCAGGGCCGGGTCTACACGAGTTTAGTGCCCTTAATTTATTTTATAGTATTACGTGGCGCACAGAGTGAGTGCAGCACTGCTGTTCTACGTCATACGTCATAAGTGTTGTGCTGTTGTTACTGTAGAGGTATGTTCATTAAGTACTGTCTGCTTCACGACTAAGTCACAGCACACGCTTTTCACTTACTTTGTATTTCAGTCTAATAATGATTAATCTCATTATCTCAACGACGTGTTGAATGCAGAGGCTGCAGCTCAATGTTGCCAGCCCAGTGGGCGGGACACTGAGTTGGGCAGGGCTTTGGTGAAGGTCTTCTGCGGGTGTTGGGGCTGTGTGTGGCAGCAGGCAGCGTGCGCAGATATTTTTTTAGAGTGAATGCGCGCGCATATGCTGCTTTGTCACCACGCCCCAGCATACCCGCACAGCCCTTCACCTCACCTAGTCATCATCGTGGACGGCCGCCCTCGCTCCCTCTGTGTAGTGAGAAGTGAGCGCGATCTGAACGACGTTGGTGGTTATACCAAAGTTACAACCAGTCAGGCAGCACAGCTTCAGGTGAGGCAAGGCCTGGTGGTAGGCCTAATCATCAGTTAAAAATAAATAAAGGTACGCAGCAGCACGTACCAGTGAGGGCGAGGCTGCGGCCCTGCCCTGATCAGTTAATGAAGCTGCGCAGCAGTCTGCTTAACAGAGTTGAGTAATGATTGTAATCCTGAGTGAGTGAGAGTCCGACTGTTTAATGTATTTTTCGATTCGACTGATAATAATATGTTGATTGAGTGTGGCGTGCCTGTGGGTGATTATGATTATTTGCTGATGACGATGGCGTGGCCCGGACGCCCGGTGGCCACGGGCCCTTAGTTTGATGTTGAGGTTGGATTCTGTTTTGGTTTCCATTTTACAAGTCTGTGGGTGACAGCAGTGGCGGTTTCTGCTCGAGGGCGTCGGGGCTCCGCCCCTTTTAGATTCACCCCCAGCCATGTTACAAAATAAGTCGTTTGTTCACACTATATTAGTTTTATTTATTCGAAATAAAACACTTACATGCAATGCTTCTTGCTGGCTGAGAGGCTGCTGCACTCGGGGACGCAGGTGCATCTTCTGTTTCTGCTGATTTAAACATGCTGCCCCTGGTGGTCGGACCAGACTTGAGAGTATTTGCCGGGCGGCTGATCTCACATCCCTGTGAGGTCATCACTCGGCAAAGTCAGGGCCTTTCAGACCAGTCTCCACCCCCTGAAGACGTGAGTGTACAATTTGCCCTGGGCGTCTTAGACAGAAGCCCTATAATGCAGGGGCCTCACGTCAATCAGGGAGTAGATACAACGGTCGCCCCACCCTTTCTCAACACGACACAAGCAGGTGGATCCCTCCCTGTGACGATCTGGAAAAGGGTGGGGTTGAGGCTACAGGCAGACAGAAAGAAGAGAAATGGAGTCTGCGCAGTCTGTCACTTTTGAAGACACTGCGCAGACTCGAGGTGTCTGCTTCGTGCTTCTCACGCTGCTGTTATGCAGGACGCCATTTCCAGCTCCAGCCTCTTGGTTTCGGGAGAGGCTGTGTGTGCACTGCAGATGGCCTGTGAAGATTAAAGGAATCACTTGAAGGCTTGCAGCTTTCCTCAAGTTCCGACGAGCAGGTATATAAAAAAAAAAGGCGTAGCAGCCCCCATGGGAAAACAAGTAAGCAATTTCTCGGGCCTGCCCTGTTTAAAGTTATTCGCATTAACTTCTCTTTACTGCTGCTTCAACTCCCGAAGCATTACAATGAATGACACCTGCTCTTTTTTCATGGCCACAGCAATTAATAAGTTTATTCTTTATGTGCAGCTCCCATACTCCTCGTTTTCCTCACAGCCGCTCCTGTAAAGTTAAAAGTGCAGGAGACGCGCGAGCGCGTCAATCAAGATGGCCGCCGCCACCGGAGCTCCGTAATTTCCAGGAGCTTTAAGCTCATTTAAACGACGATTTCCTGCACAAATCTCGGCGAAATTGCCAGCGCTAGCCTGCTGAAGCCTTCCCTCACCTGTGAGTCTTTTTTCCAGCGATTTTGTTCGATCGAACTTTTCTCCTCATGCCCCATGCTCCTGCTCCACTCTGCTCATTAACTTCCTGCCGAGATAGTGAACCTGGGGGCGGAGAGTTCATTAAGACAGAGGCTGGCTTGGGGCCTAGCTCCGCCTACAGCTGTGTTTAGCTGCTGCACCTGGGCTTTTTTTGATGCTTTTTACTGCATTGGTCCATATTCACAACAATTCTTCATCATTTTTTGAGGAATTTTTGCATTAATCTGTTTTATTCATAATAAAGAGCATTTATTCTCCTCAGAATGGATTTGAAAAATGCTCCTACAAATAAAAGGAAGCAGCAGGTTTCCCCTCCTCCCACAAAATCTAAAGTGGTGGAATCGTCGGAACCTTCTTTGGCTCTGATTTTGGAGGAAATTAAAGCCTTGCGTTTAAATACTGACTCCATTGCCTCAGAAGTTAAAAATGTGCGTAAAGATATGGCTTCTATGTCCATGAAGGTGTCAGATAATACCATCAAAATCCAAGATAATAAGAATAAATTGGATGCTTTTACACCTTTAATGGCCAGAATTATTCCAATGCATTCCCAGCTGCTGGACTTGGAGAATCGCAATCGGCAATACAATCTGCGCATCTTTAATTTGCCTGAAGAAATTGAAGGGACCAATTGTCGGCTTTATCTTGAATCTCTTTTACCTGGTCTCCTAAATATTAAATTTGCAGAAAAATTTGAAATTGATAAAGCTCATAGATTTCCGTCACATCGTAATCCTCGTCATTCAAAACCAAGGCAGATGATATTTAAGGTCCTACGTCACCATCATCTGGTTCTTATTCGGAAAGCTGTTCGTGAAATACCGTCATTACTGGTGAATGGAACCAAAATCTTCATCCATCAGGATTTTGCTAAAGAGACTGTGGCTATCCGTAAAGAGTTCTCTTCTCTTCGTCCACAACTGAGAAGCCTTGGCTTCAAATATGGCCTATTTGATCCCTCTACAATGCGAGTCTGGAAAGACAATGTCTCTAAATCTTTTCAGCGCCCAGAAGACCTTTGTCTTTTCCTCGAGCAGCAGGTTCCTCCAGCAATGGATACACAGGACCCTAATTCTTGACTGCTTCTCGCTGATCTTTTGTTGCAGGTTCCTAACTAATTCTCTTTATGGGCTCCAACGGTAACTGGCCATGCTTGAGGAACGGGTGTGCGTTTCCATGTCTTTATTTATGTTGTATGTTTGTGCTTTACTCTCTCCTTTTTATTTCTCCCTTTCCTATTTTTCAGTCAGAGTTACTCTCTTAACCTGTCTTCACTCACCTTCTTCTTGTTATCATCTCTCTCTTTTCTTTCTATTCTATCCTAATGGCTAATGTTCATAATATTAAAATTGTTTCTCTTAATGTCAAAGGTTTAAGACATCCAGTAAAACGTTTAAAAAATTTAGATTATTTAGGTAATTCTAAGGCAGACATCTGTTTTGTCCAAGAGACACATGTTGATGATAAAGTTTTGAGTTACATGAACAAAAAATGGGTGGACTCTATTGTCTCTTCACCTGCTGCAGGTAAAAAGAATGGGGTCGCTATCTTCTTTGCCAAAAAGTTGCATTGTCAAGTATTGCATAAGATCTCAGACTCTGATGGAAGATATATTATAGCTAAAGTTAAAATTCATGACTCAGTCTTCTTTTTGATTAATGTTTATGGCCCTACGTCAGAGGATCCTGTTTTTTGGTCCACTGTCACGTCGGAAGTTTTAAAGCTGGGAAATGCTCCGTTGATTTTTGGGGGTGATTTCAATATGTTTGTGGACCCCTTATTGGATAGACTGTCCACATCTAGATTTCGACCATCCAAAACTTTTTATGCCTTTAAGACTTTTCTTCAAACCACCAAGTTAGCTGACATTTGGCGCTTGCACCACCCAACTGGTAAAGAATTTTCCTTTTTCTCCAATCCTCATAATTCCCATTCCAGAATAGACTATTTTTTCCTTTCCCCTTCCCTTATTCAATTTGCTACTGACCCCTCCATTGGTACTATCGACATTTCAGACCATGCTATGATTTCTTTTGTTTTAAATGTATCCTCTTCATTTACTAAACAGTCCAGATGGCGTATGAATTCTGACATTGTCCTTAATGACACTCATAAGCCCAAAATACTCCAGGCAATTCAGGATTATTTCACTTTCAATCCAGAAGGGTCTACATCTATCATCACTCGATGGGATGCATTTAAAGCCTATATTAGAGGTACCACCATTTCTATCATGGCTCATGAAAATAAGAAATTTAATTCACAGGTTAAATCCTTAGAGAAACAAATAGCTCATTTTGAACGTTTATTTATTACTTCTCATGATCCCCAATATAAAGAAAAATTGCAAAAGCTGAGGTATGAATTCAATGCTATTCTCAGCACTAGAGCAGGGATACAACTCTCTAAATCTAATGCTAAATTTCGTTTTAACTCTAATAAGTCTGGTAGACTTTTAGCCAATTATTTACGTATTAAACGAGATAAAACTCAAATCACTTCCATTAAATGCCCTCAGGGTAACATTGCTTTTTCCCATAATGAGATTGCTAATGAATTTTTGAATTTCTATTCCACTTTATATAATAAACCAGATTATTGTGATGATTCTTTAATTGAGTCCTTCTTACAATATTCTGATTTGCCTCACATCTCATCCTCTGATAAAACTAAGTTAGATTTACCCATTAATACTGGAGAAATTCTTTTGGCCATTAAATCACTTCCCAAGAAAAAATCCCCTGGTCCTGATGGTATCCCTGCCGAATTTTATAAAGAGTTTCAACATCATCTTTTACCTTTTTTGGCTCAGATTTTTTCTCATTTTTCCTCATCAGGTACCATTTCTGGTTCTTTCTCTGAGGCCTTAATTGTTGTTCTTCCCAAACCTGACAAAGACCCTACCCTAGTTGCTAATTATCGACCCATTTCATTGATTAATCAAGATTGTAAATTATATGCTAAAATTATTGCTTCTAGGTTAGCTCCTATCCTTCACTCAATTATCCACCCAGACCAGTCTGGTTTTATGAAAAATCGATACTCTGCTAATAACACGAGAACGTTATTACATGTTATTGAGCAAAGCCCCTCTATCTTTAGCCCTGCTGGTGTTATGGCATTAGATGCTGAAAAAGCTTTTGATAAAATCCATTGGCAATTTCTATTTAAAACTTTGTTATCTTTTAATTTTGGCCCCTCCTTTATTCGTATGATTTCTGCCTTATACTACGCTCCCACAGCTAGATTATTTATTAATGGCCAGATTACTAACCAATTTTCCCTTTTCAGAGGAACTCGTCAGGGTTGTCCCCTCTCCCCTCTTTTATTTTTACTTGGTATAGAGCCATTTCTTAATTACATTCGGAAATGTGATAATATTCATGGAATTACTATCAATGACATTACTGTTAAGACTTTAGCATATGCTGATGATGTGTTATTATTTATTAGTAATCCGGTTTCTTCTGTTCCTTTTTTACTTGATATTATTTCTAAGTATTCTACTGTATCTGGTTATAAGTTAAATGTTACTAAAACTGAATTTTTTCCACTAAATATGCTGTGTACTCCTGATATGCTACCCTCATCAGATATAGTTTGGCAAAAGAGCAAATTGAAATACCTTGGAATATTATTTTCATCGTCCCTCCCTGCTACTTTAAAATTGAATTCTGATTTCCTTCTAGAATATGTTAAACAAAAAACATCCAAATGGTCCTCCCTTCACCTTTCTTGGTGGGGACGAATGGAATCTATTAAAATGACTATAGCCCCTAAAATATTTTATTCTCTTGCAATGATTCCGACTCAATTTCCACTCAAATTTTATAAAGATATTGACAAGCTCTTATCGAAATTTTTATGGAATAATAAACCTCCATGTATTGCTTATAAAAAATTAAAAATCCCCAAATGTCATATTGGTTTTGCACTACCTGATTTTCTTCTATATCATAAAGCGTTTATTCTTAAACAAAGTTCGTTATGGTTTAATATATCTCCTATGCTTACTACCCCTATCTGGTTTCATATTGAGACTTCCCTTGTCAAACCTTTTCCTTTATTATCCCTATTAACCATGTCCCCCGTATCTAAAATTGTACATTCTTCTGCCATAATTAAATCATCAAGATTAATTTTTAATGATATAGATTCCAATTTTGAATCCCCCTTACTTTCTACAGTACACTTGTCCTTGTGGCATAGTGCCTTGCTCAAATTAAATAGAAACATTTCCTTTTGGTCTTCCTGGATTGCTAAAGGTATTTTTTACCTTGGAGATGTTTTCAAAGATGATGAATTTATTCCATTTATACAACTCCAAAAGAAATATAATCTGCCTATGTCCGAGCTGTCAAAATATCAATACCTCTGTAATTCTATTTTAGATTCCTTTCCCAATGGCATCCCTTCAAAAATGACAACTGATTTACTGCTTTATGTTAATACTGTTTCTTTATCCTCTAAAGCGGTGTCTGTATTTTATAAAAAACTTACCGTATCCTTAGGTTCCAATGTTGATACCATTTCTAGTTTCTGGAACAATGAGTTATCCCTATCATTGCCAAATGATTCCTGGTCTTCAATATGGTCCCTTTCTATTTCTGGATGTTTACCAGTATCTATTTATCAAACTAATGCTTATATTTTATTTAACTCCTCATGGACACCATTGCGTTTATTTAAAGCTCACTTATTACCATCTAATATATGCTGGCATTGTAATTTACATCCTGGTTCCTTACGTCATATGTTATTTGATTGTCCGACTATTTTGAAATTTTGGTCTGAAGTATGGAACGTGATACAGAAAATTTTGCCTGTTTATGATTTACCCTCTTATAATTTAGTTATATGTAAATCTGTTGCTCTGAGTGTACCCCTTGATGATATTGAAGCAAAATTATTTAATTTTCTTGTATCAGCTGCGTTAAAATCCATCACCTTTTGTTGGAAGGATGCTTCCTCTCTTTCAGTCCATGCTTGGTGGTCCTGGATTGTCTTTACAAGAAGAGGTGCACAATTGTCATTACAAGGTGTTCATCATAATTCTTCGACTTTTCAATCTTTTTGGTCTCCTATAGATTCATATGTACAGGTTTAATTATTGTTGTTGTATTGCTCATGTAGTATTTGTAACTCTACTTATTTAAGTATTTATGCTATGAATTGTATATTTCCATTCCCTTCTCCCTTCCCCTCCCTTCCTCTCCCTTTCCCTTCTTCTGTTTTCCTTTGAATGACAAATTTTGTTATGTTGCGATACATTTTATTGACGACTGTATTTTTATGATTATTCTTTTTCGCTTCTTTGTATTTTAATGAATTTTCATCGCTTTTTTGTATGTCTTTATGTACTACTTCCTTCTTAAAAAATTCAATAAAAACTTACTGAACTAAAAAAAAAAAAAAAAAAAAGTGCAGAGTCATTTGGTGATCAGAGGCCTCTGCAGTGCTCAGTATGCTAACGAAGGGACTAATTCTCATGCACCAATATATTTGGTGAAACGTCACGGACTGGTTATTGATGGATTCACTAATACTTTAGTATTCCAGATTTCCGGTCCTCCTCAGACATGGCGATTTACTGATGCATTTAAGATTTCTGGCAGTGACATTGATAGAAGTGTAAATCTATTGTATAACGAAATGTCGCATTTTCTATGCGTTGTCACACCCGTGGTGGTGAAAACATTAAGATGTATTTTGTTTCTTAGTACATTTAACAAACTGTACAGTCGCCTAAACTAATTCTATTACACCCACTTTCCATGAAAGCTGTTTACTTGTAATTTTCAAAGGCCTTATGATTATATAGGCAAGTGGCTGATTTAGAGCTTCAATACTCTTTCCCTGTTGGAATCATAAGGTAGGAATTAAAACAAGCACTGTTTATTTTACAGATATCGTGACTGCATTTTACAGCAGAACCACATTCATAAACCAAATGCCAACAACTTGTGAGTGGATGGGCAGGATAACTTAAGCGTTGATACTTTTAGAGTGCAACACACTTTTGCAGAAGGAAGATTTCTGTGATAGCTGAAGTCTTTTGAAATATAATAGCTGTAATTAATCCCGTGATAAGCATCCCTGAGTTGGTGGGTAACGTGCTTTCTGGCACTTTCATTGAAAGACTGTTGAGTAAACACAACCTGGTTAGAGCACAGTGCCCCATTTCAACAAATGGAATAATTAGACATTCAGAGAGAACGGATTTTAGATTTCTGATTTTGTGTGATTGCTAATAATATAAACAGCCTTGCCTGCACGTGCTCATTGCTATTAACCTACCTGGTGTTGAAGAGTTATCTGTATAGGCTGTGCATGGAGCTGTCAGTAAGTTGTGGTACTAGCTCTCTATTAAGCTGTCCCATAGCTGCACACTTGGCTACTATAGTCTGTGTGAGAGGCTCGCTAAGCTTTCACTTATTTTGATATTAAAGCTGTGCGTTGAATGTGAATTGCTTTCTTTTTGCTGTACTGTGTCCTTCAGATTAACATATTACATGCATTTGCCAACTCCACAACAGCTCCTATAATGCAGTTATAAGACACAATCTGCCCATTGTTTGAGGGTCTAGATCTCGCTGGTGGCAGGTAACTTTATTCAAAGAGCATTTACTATTCATTTATCATAAGACACATCCAGCTAGTACTTAA
This sequence comes from Lissotriton vulgaris, assembly GCF_964263255.1. Lineage (NCBI taxonomy): Eukaryota > Metazoa > Chordata > Amphibia > Caudata > Salamandridae > Lissotriton > Lissotriton vulgaris. The sequence continues at coordinate 1,863,756,636 of NC_141693.1, read as the reverse complement.
AAACTGATTTCGGGTTATATAACTAGATTATACTTGAGAAGTCTAACTGTTAATCAATTAGCTTTGAGCAAATAACTGTTTTGTTTGATTTCTCCATGATGTTCTTTGATTAACCATGAAAATAATTTACACATCCTCTGTTGAAGCTTTTGCTGCATAAAGTGCCAAGCGAGCGTGATAATTTTCTTTTGCACAGCCATGCTTTCTCAGCAGCATGGTACCTGGCTGTTTGTTGTCTCTCAAAAGCCTTTTACTTCAACAGAGTTTGTTTGCTTCTGCTCATCACCACTATTATTGTGCTCAATTCTTAGCTGATTTCCTATGACATTTTTACTCTGCAGTGCATAAATATGACAAATGAATGGCTTCCATTAAGTTGGAAACAACTAAGATAAAAAACCTCACCTATTTTATAAAAAAATAATTACCAAAAGATTTGCATAGGGAATTGTGACTAGGGTCCCAAAAATGCATGCCCCCTAACGTGAACACCCCCCCCCCCGCCCAACTCCAGCCCCACCACTCTCAAATTTCACCAGCCGCCACTGGGTGACGGTGACCTAACCACAAGACCGAAGGCTGAGTGTATGATGCCAATTTAGGACCATATTCCACATATTACCCATTATATATTTTTAAATTATTATTTTGGGGTAGTTACCTAACTTTATTCTTCAAATTGCACTTAACAATTGGCACTGGTGGTTGTAATTAGACTATATAAATAGTTTACCTTTCTTTTATGAATAAACATTTGATAAAAAATAATGTAAATCTGAGATGACACTGGCAGTCGCAAGTTAAGCGCTGTGAGCTCCGAGCCACCTAGCTCGAATCCCTCTTCATCCTTTATGGTAAATAACGTGCATGCATCACCCTGCCATTCAGGACCCCTAAAGAAAAGGGGGCGTTGCTGATCCTGAGGGGGCCCAGACTTGGGTGTGCAGTGCCCTGAGGGTGGACCGAGTGCAGTAGGACTGTAAGGTTGCCCAGGTCCTGCTGGTGAGAGGGAGGAGCTCAGCTGCCCTGGACATGCGTCGTGCTGTGCGGCCTCCGAGGCGTCGCACTCTGACAAGCCTGCAGGTATCGCACACATGAGGAGGGAGCTGTCAGTGCGCAATTACACATGTGGACATGTCTAGACATGGCCACTAAATCGAAATACTCAAAAGATTTCCATGAGTACGCCTGGAACCCTGCAACAGTTGTCCAGACGTTCCAGGGAAAATGCATGTGAATTCCCAAAAATCGATAATTTGCACCCATGTACAGCTGTAAAGTGCGGGGCGCTGTAGGGTGCGGTGGGCTGTAGGGTGCGGTGCGCTGTAGGGTGTGGTGCGCTGTAGGGTACGGTGCGCTCTAGGGTGCGGGGCGCTGTAGGGTGCGAGGCGCTGGAGAGTGCGGGGCGCTGGAGAGTGCAGTGTGCTGAGTATTGTAGAGTTGTGTGCTATAGAGTGCAGAGTGCTGTGTGGCGAGTGCTGGGCACTATTAAGTACAGAGCGCTGCAGAGTGCAGGGCGCTGCAGAGTGCAGGGCGCTGCAGAGTGCGGGGCGCTGCAGAGTGCGGGGCGCTGCAGAGAGCGGGGCGCTGCAGAGAGCGGGCGCTGCAGAGTGCGGGGCGCTGTAGAGTGCGGTGCGCTGTAGAGTGCGGGGCGCTGTAGAGTGCGGGGCGCTGTAGGGCACTGTAGAGTGCGGGGCGCTGTAGAGTGCACTGTAGAGTGCGGGTCACTGTAGGGTGCGCTGTAGGGTGCGCTGTAGAGTGCGGGGCGCTGCGGTGCGCTGTAGAGTGCGGGGCGCTGCCTTGCGCTGTAGAGTGTGGGGCGCTGCGGTGCGCTGTAGAGTGCGGGTTCTGCGGTGCGCTGTAGAGTGCGAGGCGCTGCAGTGCGCTGTAGAGTGCGGGGCGCTGCGGTGCAGAGTGCGGGTGCTGTAGAAAGCGGGGCGCTGTAGAAAGTGGGGCACTGTCGAAAGCGGGGCGCTGTAGAGCGCGGGGCGCTGTAGAAAGTGGGGGCGCTGTAGAGTGCGGGGCGCTGTAGAGTGTGGGGCGCTGTAGAGTGTGGGGCGCTGTAGAGTGCGAGGCGCTGTAGAGTGTGGGGTGCTGTAGAGTGCGGGGTGCTGTAGAGTGCGGGCGCTGTAGAGTGCGGGGCGCTGTACAGTGCTGTAGAGTGTGGGGTGCTGTAGAGCCGGGGGCGCTGCGGTGCGCTGTAGAGTGCGGTGTGCTGTAGAGTGCTGTAGAGCGCGGGGCGCTGTAGAGTGCGGGCGCTGTAGAGTATGGGGCGCTGCAGGGCACTGTAGAGTGCGGGGCGCTGTAGAGTGCGGGCGCTGTAGAGTGCGGGGCGTTGCGGTGTGCTGTAGAGTGCAGGGCGCTGTAGAGTGCGGGGCGTTGCGGTGCGCTGTAGAGTGCGGGGCGCTGTAGAGTGCAGGGCACTGCGGGGTGCTGTAGAGTGCGGGGCGCTGCGGGGCGCTGTCGAGCGTGGGGCGCTGTAGAGTGCAGGGCACTACGGGGCGCTGTAGAGTGCGGGGCGCTGTAGAGTGCGGGGCGCTGTAGAGTGCGGGGCGCTGCGGGCGCTGTCGAGCGCGGGGCGCTGTAGAGTGCAGGGCACTGCGGGGCGCTGTAGAGTGCGGGGCGCTGTAAAGTGTGGGGCGCTGTAGAGTGCGGGGCGCTGCGGGGCGCTGTAGAGTGCGGGGCGCTGTAGAGTGCAGGGCGCTGCGGTGCGCTGTAGAGTGCGGGCGCTGCGGTGCGCTGTAGAGTGCGAGGTGCTGCGGTGCGCTGTAGAGTGCGGGGCGCTGCGGTGCAGAGTGCGGGCGCTGTAGAAAGCGGGGCGCTGTAGAAAGTGGGGCACTGTAGAAAGCGGGGCGCTGTAGAGCGCGGTGTGCTGTAGAAAGTGGGGGCGCTGTAGAGTGCGGGGCGCTGTAGAGTCCGGGGCGCTGTAGAGTGCGAGGCACTGTAGAGTGCGGGGCCCTGTAGAGTGCGGGGCGCTGTAGAGTGCGGGGCCCTGTAGAGTGCTGTAGAGTGTGGGGTGCTGTAGAGCCAGGGCGCTGCGGTGCGCTGTAGAGTGCGGTGTGCTGTAGAGCGCTGTAGAGTGCGGGGCGCTGTAGAGTGCGGGCGCTGTAGAGTATGGGGCGCTGCGGGGCGCTGTAGAGTGCGGGGCGCTGTAGAGTGCGGGGCGCTGTAGAGTGCGGGCGTTGCGGTGCGCTGTAGAGTGCGGGGCGCTGTAGAGTGCAGGGCACTGCGGGGCGCTGTAGAGTGCGGGGCGCTGTAGAGTGCGGGGCGCTGTGGGGCGCTGTAGAATGCGGGGCGCTGTGGGGCGCTGTAGAGTGCGGGGCGCTGCGGTGCGCTGTAGAGTGCGGGGCGCTGCGGTGCGCTGTAGAGTGCGGGGCGCTGTAGAAAGCAGGGCGCTGTAGAAAGCGGGGTGCTGTAGAGTGCGGGGCACTGTAGAGTGCGGGGCACTGTGGGGAGCTGTAGAGTGCGGGGCGCTGTAGAGCACTGCAGAGTGCGGGGCGCTGTAGAGTGCGGGGCGCTGTAGAGTGCGGGGCGCTGCGGTGCGCTGTAGAGTGTGGGGCGCTGCGGTGCGCTGTAGAGTGCGGGGCGCGGCGGTATGCTGTAGAGTGCGGGGCGCTGTGGTGCGCTGTAGAGTGCGGGGCGCTGCGGTGCGCTGTAGAGTGCGGGGCGCTGTAGAGTGCGGGGCGCTGCGGTGCGCTGTAGAGTGCGGGGCGCTGCGGTGCGCTGTAGAGTGCGAGGCGCTGCGGTGCGCTGTAGAGTGCGGGGCGCTGCGGTGCAGAGTGCGGGCGCTGTAGAAAGCGGGGCGCTGTCGAAAGTGGGGCACTGTAGAAAGCGGGGCGCTGTAGAGCGCGGTGCGCTGTAGAAAGTGGGGGCGCTGTAGAGTGCGGGGCGCTGTAGAGTCCGGGGCGCTGTAGAGTGCGAGGCACTGTAGAGTGCGGGGCCCTGTAGAGTGCGGGGCGCTGTAGAGTGCGGGGCGCTGTAGAGTGCTGTAGAGTGTGGGGTGCTGAAGAGCCAGGGCGCTGCGGTGCGCTGTAGAGTGCGGTGTGCTGTAGAGCGCTGTAGAGTGCGGGGCGCTGTAGAGTGCGGGCGCTGTAGAGTATGGGGCACTGCGGGGCGCTGTAGAGTGCAGGGCACTGCGGGGTGCTGTAGAGTGCGGGGCGCTGTCGAGCGCGGGGCGCTGTAGAGTGCAGGGCACTGCGGGGCGCTGTAGAGTGCGGGGCGCTGCAGAGTGCAGGGCGCTGTAGAGTGCGGGGCGCTGTGGGGCGCTGTCGAGCGCGGGGCGCTGTAGAGTGCAGGGCACGGCGGGGCGCTGTAGAGTGCTGGGCGCTGTAGAGTGCGGGGCGCTGTAGAGTGCGGGGCGCTGTGGGGCGCTGTAGAATGCGGGGCGCTGTGGGGCGCTGTAGAGTGCGGGGCGCTGCGGTGCGCTGTAGAGTGCGGGGCGCTGCGGTGCGCTGTAGAGTGCGGGGCGCTGTAGAAAGCAGGGCGCTGTAGAAAGCGGGGTGCTGTAGAGTGCGGGGCACTGTAGAGTGCGGGGCACTGTGGGGAGCTGTAGAGTGCGGGGCGCTGTAGAGCGCTGTAGAGTGCGGGGCGCTGTAGAGTGCGGGCCGCTGTAGAGTGCGGGGCGCTGCGGTGCGCTGTAGAGTGCGGGGCGCTGCGGTGCGCTGTAGAGTGCGGGGCGCTGCGGTATGCTGTAGAGTGCGGGGCGCTGTGGTGCGCTGTAGAGTGCGGGGCGCTGCGGTGCACTGTAGAGTGCGGGGCGCTGTAGAGTGTGGGGCGCTGCGGTGCGCTGTAGAGTGCGGGGTGCTGCGGGGCGCTGCGGTGCGCTGTAGAGTGCGGGGGGCTGCGGTGCGCTGTAGAGTGTGGGGCGCTGCGGTGCGCTGTAGAGTGCGGGGCGCTGCGGTGCGCTGTAGAGTGCGGGGCGCTGCGGTGCGCTGTAGAGTGCGGGGCGCTGCGGTGCGCTGCGGTGCGCTGTAGAGTGCGGGGCGCTGTAGAAAGCGGGCGCTGTAGAAAGTGGGGGCGCTGTAGAGTGCAGCGCGCTGTAGAGTGCAGGGTGCTGTAGAATGCGGGGCGCTGCGGGGCGCTGTCGAGCGTGGTGCGCTGTAGAGTGCAGGGCACTGCGGGGCGCTGTCGAGTGCGGGCGCTGTCGAGGGCGGGGCGCTGTCGAGTGCGGGGCGCTGTAGAGTGCGGGGCGCTGTAGAGTGTGGGGCGCTGTAGAGTGCGAGGCTCTGTAGAGTGCGGGGTGCTGTAGAGTGCGGGAGCTGTAGAGTGCGGGGCGCTGTACAGTGCTGTAGAGTGTGGGGTGCTGTAGAGCCGGGGCGCTGCGGTGCGCTGTAGAGTGCGGTGTGCTGTAGAGCGCTGTAGAGTGCGGGGCGCTGTAGAGTGCGGGCGCTGTAGAGTATGGGGCACTGCGGGGCACTGTAGAGTGCGGGGCGCTGTAGAGTGTGGGGCGTTTCGGTGCGCTGTAGAGTGCGGGGCGCTGTAGAGTGCGGGGCGTTGCGGTGCGCTGTAGAGTGCGGGGCGCTGTAGAGTGCAGGGCACTGCGGGGCGCTGTAGAGTGCAGGGCACTGCGGGGTGCTGTAGAGTGCGGGGCGCTGCGGGGCGCTGTAGAGTGCAGGGCACTGCGGGGCGCTGTAGAGTGCGGGGCGCTGTAGAGTGCGGGGTGCTGTAGAGTGCGGGGCGCTGTAGAGTGCGGGGCGCTGTAGAGTGCGGGGCGCTGCGGGGCGCTGTCGAGCGCGGGGCGCTGTAGAGTGCAGGGCACTGCGGGGCGCTGTAGAGTGCGGGGCGCTGTAGATTGCGGGGCGCTGCAGGGCGCTGCAGGGTGCTGTAGAGTGCGGGGCGCTGTAGAGTGCGGGGCGCTGCGGTGCGCTGTAGAGTGCGGGGCGCTGCGGTGCGCTGTAGAGTGCGAGGCGCTGCGGTGCGCTGTAGAGTGCGGGGCGCTGCGGTGCAGAGTGCGGGCGCTGTAGAAAGCAGGGGCTGTAGAATGTGGGGCACTGTAGAAAGCGGGGCGCTGTAGAGCGCGGTGCGCTGTAGAGCGCGGGGCGCTGTAGAAAGTGGAGACGCTGTAGAGTGTGGGGCGCTGTAGAGTGCGGGGCGCTGTAGAGTGTGAGGCGCTGTAGAGTGCGGGGCGCTGTAGAGTGCGGGGCGCTGTAGAGTGCTGGAGAGTGTGGGGTGCTGTAGAGCCAGGGCGCTGCGGTGCGCTGTAGAGTGCGGTGTGCTGTAGAGCGCTGTAGAGTGCGGGGCGCTGTAGAGTGCGGGCGCTGTAGAGTATGGGGCGCTGCGGGGCGCTGTAGAGTGCGGGGCGCTGTAGAGTGCGGGGCGCTGTAGAGTGCGGGGCGTTGCGGTGCGCTGTAGAGTGTGGGGCGCTGTAGAGTGCGGGGCGTTGCGCTGTAGAGTGCGGGGCGCTGTAGAGTGCAGGGCACTGCGGGGCGCTGTAGAGTGCAGGGCACTGCGGGGTGCTGTAGAGTGCGGGGCGCTGCAGGGCGCTGTCGAGCGCGGGGCGCTGTAGAGTGCAGGGCACTGCGGGGCGCTGTAGAGTGCAGGGCGCTGTAGAGTGCGGGGCGCTGTAGAGTGCGGGCGCTGCGGGGCGCTGTAGAGTGCGGGGCGCTGTGGGGCACTGTAGAGTGTGGGGCGCTGCGGTGCGCTGTAGAGTGCGGGGCGCTGCGGGGCACTGTAGAGTGCGGGGCGCTGTGGTGCGCTGTAGAGTGCGGGGCGCTGTAGAAAGCAGGGCGCTGTAGAAAGCGGGGTGCTGTAGAGTGCGGGGCACTGTAGAGTGCGGGGCACTGTGGGGAGCTGTAGAGTGCGGGGCGCTGTAGAGCGCTGTAGAGTGCGGGGCGCTGTAGAGTGCGGGCCGCTGCGGTGCGCTGTAGAGTGCGGGGCGCTGCGGCGCGCTGTAGAGTGCGGGGCGCTGCAGTGCGCTGTAGAGTGCGGGGCGCTGCGGTGCGCTGTAGAGTGCGGGGCGCTGCGGTGCGCTGTAAAGTGCGGGGCGCTGCGGTGCGCTGTAGAGTGCGGGCGCTGCGGGGCGCTGTAGAGTGCGGGGCGCTGCGGTGCGCTGTAGAGTGCGGGGGGCTGTGGTGCGCTGTAGAGTGTGGGGCGCTGCGGTGCGCTGTAGAGTGTGGGGCGCTGTAGAAAGCGGTGCACTGTAGAGTGCGGGGCGCTGCGGTGCGCTGTAGAGTGCGGGGCGCTGCGGTGCGCTGCGGTGCGCTGTAGAGTGCGGGGCGCTGTAGAAAGCGGGGCGCTGTAGAAAGTGGGGGGCGCTGTAGAGTGCAGCGCGCTGTTGAGTGCAGGGTGCTGTAGAGTGCGGGGCGCTGCGGGGCGCTGTCGAGCGCGGTGCGCTGTAGAGTGCAGGGCACTGCGGGGCGTTGTCGAGTGCGGGGCGCTGTCGAGTGCGGGGCGCTGTTGAGTGCGGGGCACTGTCGAGTGCGGGGCGCTGTCGAGTGCGGGGCGCTGTTGAGCGCGGGGCGCTGTTGAGCGCGGGGCGCTGTTGAGCGCGGGGCACTGAGAGCGCGGTGCGCTGTAGACCGTGGTGCGCTGTACAGCGCGGGGTGCTGTAGAGTGCGGGGCGCTGTAGAGTGCGGGGCACTGTAGAGTGCCGGGCGCTGCGGTGCTCTGTTGAGTGCGGTGCGCTGTAGAGGGCGGTGTGCTGTAGAGCGCGGGGCGCTGTCGAGTGCGGGGCGCTGTAGAGTGCAGGGCGCTGCGGGGCACTGTCGAGTGCAAGGCGCTGTCTAGTGCGGGGCGCTGTCGAGTGCGGGGCGCTGTCGAGTGCGGGGCGCTGTCGAGTGCGGGGCGCTGTGGTGCGCTGTAGAGTGCGGGGCGCTGTGGTGCGCTGTAGAGCGCGTGGCGCTGTAGAGTGCAGGGTACTGCGGGACGCTGTAGAGTGCGGGGCGCTGCGGGGCACTGTAGAGTGCATGGCACTGCGGGGCGCTGAAAACGCGGTGCGCTGTAGAGAATGGTGTTCTGTAGAGCGCGGGGCGCTGTAGAGTGTGGGGCCCTGTAGAGTGCGGGGCCCTGTATAGCGCTGTAGAGTGTGGGGCGCTGCGGTGCGCTGTAGAGTGCGGTGCGCTGTAGAACGCGTTGCGCTGTAGAGTGCGGGGCGCTGTAGAGTGTGGTGCGCTGTAGAGCGCGCTGTACAGTGCGGTGCGCTGTAGAGTGCGTGGCGCTGTAGAGTGCGTGGCGCTGTAGAGTGCAGGGGGCGGCGGGGCGCTGTAGAGTGCGTGGCGCGGTAGAGTGTGGGGCGCTGTAGAGTGCGTGGCGCTGTAGAGTGCAGGGCGCTGCGGTGCGCTGTAGAGTGCGGTGCGCTGTAGAGTGCGTGGCGCTGTAGAGTGCAGGGCGCGGCGGGGCGCTGTAGAGTGCAGGGCGCGGCAGGGCGCTGTAGAGTGTGTGGCGCTGTAGAGTGCGGGGCGCTGTAGAGTGTGTTGTGCTGTAGAGTGCAGGGCGCTGCGGTGCACTGTAGAGTGCGGTGCGCTGTAGAGTGCGGTGCGCTGTAGAGTGCGGGGCACTGCGGGGCGCTGTAGAGTGCGGGGCGCTGCCGAGCGTGGGGTGCTGAGAGCGCGGGCACTGTAGAGTGCAGGGCACTGTGGGGCGCTGTAGAGTGCGGGGCGCTGTAGAGTGCGGGGCGCTGAGAGCGCGGGGTGCTGTAGAGTGCGGGGCGCTGTAGAGTGCGGGACGCTGTAGAGTGCGGGGCGCTGCGGTGCGCTGTAGAGTGCGTGGCGCTGTAGAGTGCATGGCGCTGTAGAGTGCGTGGCGCTGTAGAGTGCAGGGCGCTGCGGGGCGCTGTCGAGTGCGGGCGCTGTAAAGTGCGGGGCGCTGTAGAGTGCAGGGAGCTGCGGGGTGCTGTAGAGCACAGGGCGCTGTGAGTGCAGGACTATGTGTTTTTAAAGGGTTAGGAGCGTTTAAAAACATAATATTACGTGCATAGTGCTCAGCAGAAAACCATGGCGCCAAAAAATAATGAAAAGCCAGCTTCATAAATAATGAGCATGTTCATTACAAGGCAGCTTGCAAATAATAATTTAAAGCCTGCTTTGGAAATAATGCTAACAGCGAGCATGTTATTCACAAGCCAGATTTACAGATAATGGTCACAGCAGACGTGTTCATTCAAAGCCAGCCTCGGGGAAAACGAAACTAATGAAAAGCGAAACTGACACTGCACACACAGCAAGCAGCGTGCTCCCGAGGTGAAATCTGACAATGAACAGGCGCGCGTCTGGCTGCTGTCCACATTCCCAAATACGGGTAACATTAGGTCTGGAGCACACACCATCAATGCTCACGCATTGAGGGTTAGGTCTGCTCGACCTAAAAACATGCAATAGCAGCCAAATAACATCAGAGCTGAAATATGCTGTGAAGAATTTCCACCATACATGTAATCATAAGCATTAGAAACATGAGAAACAACACCAAAGATTGTTTAGAAACTGTTTTAATGCTTAGCAAGCAGTAGAAATTCTCATAACTCACTGGAAGCATAGGAAGCTCCCAGGCTGCATTGCAAACACACAGTCTAAAAAGACTGAAAAGCTAACCTGTAGCTGAATAGCAATAACCTGACACCGTGCCTTTAAGGCACTCATGACCCCCTGTATCCCATCATGCCCCAGGGGTGACAGTTAGGTCAGTTGTTCTTTCCGGCTCCTTCAGAGAAGGACCCTGGTTACACAGCTCCACTATTTTTTCTGTTTTTGACAGAAAAATACTTCACTTTTGACAACTTTTACTCTTACTTGGACAGTTAATATCTAGTCAAGTAAGATACTGCTTTTTTCAGCAGTTTAGTGAACATTTTTCTTCTGAGAATGCCTTCACTCTTTGACAAATGTCCTTCTTGTGGCAACAAGAAGGCAAAATCAGACAACCACGACGTCTGTATCCTGTGTCTGCTTGATGATCATGATCCAGGAACCTGTCCTCATTGTGAGCACCTGTCAGGAAGAACTCTCAAAGACAGGGAGAGGATTCGCATTTATGGCCTGGCTCACAGGGCTTCAAGAGGAAGATCACCGGTGAAAAAAGGTGCCAAGAAGGCTCATACATCTTCAAAAAAGAAGTCTTCACACCCTTCAACCTCAGCGTCGGACTCGGCGCTGAGAAAAGAACAACCGGTTGAGTTTTTCTCTTCTAAACTACCGTCGACGGCGGGCTCGCCGTCGAAGAGAAGACCAGGTACGTCGACGACGTCGAGGGATCCAGCTCCGTCGTCCAAATCCCCTCCGCCGGCGTCAACTGGGCGACGATCGGCGTCGAGAAAGGCGACTCCGCCGCCGTCAACCGGGCGACGGTCGGTGTCGAGATCCATAACCCCTCCGCCGTCGCCGACCGGCGTTGAGGGAGGTCACTCCTCCGCCGTCGTCATCCAGGCGACGACCGGCGTCGAGAAGTGTGACCCCTCCGCCGTCGTCCAAGAAGAGGCGTTCGGCGTCGAGAACCAAGACCCCTCCGCCGTCGACAGTAACTCGTCGATCGGCGTTGAGGACGCAGTCTCCGTCAGTACCTCATCGGCGCTCGGCGTCGAGGGTGCCCAATACCCCTCCGCCGTCGTCGCACAGGCACTCGACGTCGAGACAGAGAACTCCGTCGACGGCCGGTCATCACCGTTCGACGTCGAGTCAGAGAGCTTCGTCGACGACAGGACATCGTCTTTCGACGACGAGAGAGAAGCCTCCGTCGGCGACTGGACATCGTCGCTCGACGTCGAGAGAGAGGGCTCCGTCGACGGCAGGTCATCGCCGTTCGACGTCGAGGCAGAGAGCTCCGTCGACGGCCGGGCATCGCCGCTCGACGTCGAGAGACCACAGACCCTCTCATGGACATTCGAGGTCGAGATTGTTTGACCCTCCGACTCCTCGAAGGCGTTCGACGGTGAGGGAAGAACACTCGACGTCGAGGTATTCAGATGCGGTCATGGTGTCGGAGTCTGCTTCCCGTCATTCATCTTCACGGTCCTCTGGCTCCTCAACTGAACCTTCAAGGTCCAGAAGTCCTGTACACAGATCTTCTGAGCGTCGGCCAGATCCTTCAGCTGACCAAATCAGGCTATCACCTAGATGGTATAGGTCTTTGGACCATTGGAGAGATTCTGGGGCCGCCAAGCGTATGCAGGAATATGCCAGTCCGCATCACAGGTCTCCTCTGCAGAGTCTGGTGGAGGAGATGGACAAGCGAAGCCCTCCCAGGCGCAAATCACCTGTGAGACCATCAACCAGGTCTCCCAGAAGACCCAAATCACCTGTGATACCATCAACCAGGTCTCCCAGAAGATCCAAATCACCTGTGATACCATCAACCAGGTCTCCCAGAAGATCCCGATCTCCCAGAAGAAGACCTCGGTCGGAAGATCGGATCAGGTCTCGCTCTCCTAGACGGGAGGAGCGTTCAAAGAGATCGCGGGAGCGGAGACACAGTGCTCACCGTAGACGTCGACGTACTCCGTCATCTACCTCTTCTACCAGGTCGTCCAAGAGGGACTACTCCCCTACGTTGACGGACAGGGCTACGTCCAGGTCCTCCCCAGTGGATGACATTGGCACGTATCTGGATGTGCTGCAAAGAGGAGCACTGAAGCTGAACATTGGAATGTCTGTCCCTCAGGTAACAACGACAGTCATTTTTGAGACTTTACACAAGAAAGCCATCTCCCGGCCTCTGCTACCTTTAGTCCCGGGGATTATGGATCCTGTCAAGGAGGTTTTCCTAACTCCAGCGGCGATCAGAGCAGTACCAGCCCGCATTCAGAAGAAGTACAAACCGGCATCTTCGGACCCGGTGTTTGTAAAATCTGATCCTCCAGCAGACTCTGTAATTGTGGCAGCGGCGAGGAAGACGCACGCTGTTGCTGGTTCCTCTTCAGTCCCGCCAGATAAGGACAGCAAAGCTCAAGACTCCTGGGGTTGAAAGGTTTGCAACTCAGCGGCTTCCACTCTTAAGGTTTCTAGTGCGGCTGCGCTTCTGGGTCGATACGACCGAGCCTTATGGGACTCTATGGAAAGATTCAAAGCCAAACTGCCAAAAGAAGACCAGCAGGACTTTGAAGAGACTGTTACAGAGGGGTGCCTGGTGGCGAATCAGATGATAAGCACGGCGGCGGATGGTGCAGTGCTTTCGGCTCATTCCTATTCCCATGGGGTTTGTGCCAGAAGATCGGCCTGGTTGCGCCTTACAGGTCTGAAGCCGGATGCTCAGCATCGCATCCTGAATCTCCCCTTTTCGGGTTTCGCACTCTTCGGAGAACATGCGGAGGAAGAGATGACCCAAATGAAAACGGAACTGGATACAGTGAAGGCTGTGGGCTTGGAGAAGAAAAAAGAATTCAAGTGCCGCTTCAAGTCCAACAGGGGGAGAGGGGCTCAACAGAGGGTTCAAACCCCTCAGTGGTCCCAAAGTAAAAACCAGGGGAAACCCCAGTTTCGAGGCAAGCCCAGCAGAGGTAGAGGAGGTCAGCAACAATCCTCTAACACCACAAGAGGAGGAAAGGCCTGAGCAGTGGCTTCCTCTGGCGCCGTTACCCACTCCAGTGGGAGGAAGTGCTTCGCAACACCTGGCAGAGTGGGTCAGCATCACAAAAGATCAGTGGGTGCTGAATATACTGCGCAATGGATACAAGCTACGTTTCCGTGCTCCTCCGAAGAGCATGCCTCCAAAGAGCTCTTGCCCTCACCAGCTAAGCTTGCTCCGAAGAGAGGTGAAAGTCCTACTGCAGAAAAGAGCGATAGAGGAGGTTCCTCCCGCACTAAGAGGAAAGGGAGTTTACTCCAGATACTTCCTTGTCCCCAAAAAAGATCAGGAGGACAAGTTCAGACCAATACTCGACCTACGACTATTAAACAAAGTCATCGTCAAAGAAAAGTTCCGCATGCTAGCGTTTCACCAAATATGTCCACATCTTCAAGCCGGAGATTGGATGTGTTCGGTGGATCTGCAAGATGCGTACTTTCACATCCCAATTGCTCAACAACATCGCAAGTACTTGAGGTTTGTCGTAGGGAACAAACACTACCAGTACAAGGTGTTACCCTTCGGTCTCAAGTCCGCACCACGAGTCTTCACCAAATGCATGGCAGTGGTGGCAGCTTTTCTTCACAAAAAGGGACTCTTCATCTACCCGTACCTGGACGACTGGCTCCTAAAAGGCCCATCTCCGGTACAGGTAACGCACGATCTACAACTGTGCCTGCATCAGCTACACAGGCTCGGCCTCCATGTGAACCTGGAGAAGTCAGTCCAGTGGCCTACACAGTCCATCCACTACCTAGGCTCCGTTCTGGACACAAGCTTGGGAAAAGCGTTTCCTTCGGAGGAGAGACTTTTTTCCATGAGTCAGAAATGTGGGGTTCTGCTGGAGTCTCGGCTTCCAACAGCCCGACAAGTAGCATCCCTACTGGGTTCCATGGCGTCCTGCATTTTTCTCATCCCAAATGCCAGGCTGAGAATGCGTCCTCTACAACAGGCTCTGGAGGATCAGTGGGACCAAGTAACAGGGCGCTGGGAAGACCGTATCACTCTTTCCCAGGCAACGAAAGATGCCATCAAATGGTGGACTCGGAGAAAGAATGTGCTGGTGGGGGTTCCGTTTCACCAACCCGTTCCTTCCCAGTCTATAGTGACGGATGCCTCCCTGCAAGGCTGGGGAGCACACATGGGTCCGCTTCAAATTCAAGGCCAGTGGTCTGCGCAGGAGCAGACATACCACATCAACATGCTGGAACTCAGAGCGGTATTCCTGGCTCTCAAAGCTTTCTTACCAGCGATCGAATCCAACTCAGTCCTAGTTCAGACGGACAATACGACCACCATGTTCTATCTGAACAAACAAGGAGGCACAAGATCTCGCCCACTCTCTCGAGAGGCTCAGTCAATCGAGGGCTCACAGTAGTGGCAGTGCACCTTCCAGGCGAGTTGAACGTAAAAGCAGACGCACTCAGCAGGCACTTCGAAGATCAGACAGACTGGGTGCTAAACGACTAAGTAGTAGAAGAGCTTTTTCGTTGCTGGGGTCGTCCATCCATAGACTTGTTTGCAGACGACGAAATCGCCAAATGCCACGCCTTCGCGTCCAGGTTCCACCGGCCAGGAATGCAGGGGAATGCTCTACTGATGGATTGGTCTGGGACGTTCGCATACGCGTTTCCTCCCCTGTCTCTGATTCCGAGAGTAGTTTCCAAGATCCTCAGGTCGAACATGGAAATGATCCTGATTGCTCCGGATTGGCCGCGGCAGTGGTGGTACACGGACCTTCTGCATCTGTCTGTGTGTCCACACAAACAGCTCCCTTGCAGGCCAGACCTGTTGAGCAAGATGAACGGGAGGATAATGCATCCCAACCTTCCATCATTGAACCTAACAGCATGGCTCCTGAGGTCCTGCAATATGGACATTTGAACTTGCCTTCTGAATGCATGAACATTTTAAAAGAGGCTAAGAGACCTTGCACGAGAGCGTCCTATGCGTTCAAGTGGAAAAGGTTTTACTTGTGGTGTAGGGATCATCACTTAGATCCGACTAAAGGGCAGGAGGACGTCATCTTACCATACCTCCTTTCCCTGGCAACTGCTGGTTTAAAGTACACTTCTATTAGAGTACATTTGTCAGCCATTGTAGCATACAGAAAGTCACCTGATCAGATGTCTTTCTTTCAGGTTCCAGTGGTTAAGGACTTCCTCCAGGGGTTGAAGAAAGTGTATCCCCCTGTGTGAAATCCTTCTCCTCCTTGGGAATTAAACCTGGTTCTATCCAGGTTAATGTCACCTCTTTTCGAGCCCATCCACAAGGCCTCCTTGCAACATCTCTCTTGGAAGGCAGCCTTTTTGGTGGCAATTACCTCTGCGCGCAGAGTAAGTGAGATACAAGCGCTCTGTGTGAAAGAACCATATACTGTTTTCCACCACAACAGGGTAGTCCTAAGGGTTTATCCCTCTTTCTTGCCTAAGGTCATCTCTGATTTTCATATAAATCAGTCTATTTCCCTCCCTTCTTTTTTTCCAAATCCTACGACCCCAGCCGAGCAGTCACTTCACTCCTTAGATCTTAAGAGAGTGCTAAAGTTTTATTTGGAAAAGACTAAAGGGATTAGGAAAACGGACCAACTGTTTGTGAACTATGGTTCAATGAGAACAGGTTTTCCAGCGGCCAAGAGGTCCATCTCCAGATGGATTGTCTCTTGCATTAAATTGGCCTATCAGCTTGTAGGCAAGCCTTTGTTGATGTCTCCAAAAGCGCATTCCACTAGAGGGAAGGCCGCTACAGTAGCTTTCTTGCATGACATACCAATGTCAGAAATATGCAAGGCTGCAACCTGGAAATCAGTTCATACCTTTACGAGGCATTACTGCCTCGAATCTGATTCCAGGGCCGATACTCAAGTAGGGCAAGCCTCCTTGAGGAATCTGTTTGGCTAGTCTATAGTCTACTCAGACTTGTTGATGAGATTACTGTCCTATCATTCCTTTGCCCGCAGGGAAGAGGAGAGGCTCGCTATTATCTAATGCTTATGACTATTGATGAGGATCCCCTGGAAGAGAAGGATTAGTTACTTACCTGTAATCCTAGTTCTCTTCCAGGGGTATCCTCATCAAAGTCATAAGCAACCCTCCCGCCTCCCCGGGCAAAGGATACTCTTTAATAAGGAGATATTGTTAACCTATTTGTTAATAGGTTTGTTTTTCAGTCTCCGAAAAGAACAACTGACCTAACTGTCACCCCTGGGGCATGATGGGATACAGGGGGTCATGAGTGCCTTAAAGGCACGCTGTCAGTTTATTGCTATTCAGCTACAGGTTAGCTTTTCAGTCTTTTTAGACTGTGTGTTTGCAATGCAGCCTGGGAGCTTCCTATGCTTCCAGTGAGTTATGAGAATTTCTACTGCTTGCTAAGCATTAAAACAGTTTCTAAACAACTTTTGGTGTTGTTTCTCATGTTTCTAATGCTTATGATTACATGTATGGTGGAAATTCTTCACAGCATATTTCAGCTCTGAAGTTATTTGGCTGCCATTGCATGTTTTTTATATATATATATATATATATATATATATATATATATATATATATATATATATATATATATATATATATGTATATATATGTGGGGCACATATAATATAGTTTTTCCGGGGTCCCGCACATGGGCGGGAATATTCTAATGCTTATGACTTTGATGAGGATACCCCTGGAAGAGAACTAGGATTACAAGTAAGTAACTAATCCTTATTGAGTGTATACGTATTGGTTATATATACATGTCAGGGCCTACAACCCGCTGGGCCGGCCGCCACAAACATTTTACGATGAAGATTGTTCAGTAATACACAGCCGTGTGGCCGACAACCCTGGGGTCCGGCGTCGTACATTCAATCCTCTCTTCTATATCGCCCTCCGACATGCATGTATCCATTTTCCGGTCATAACTTTTATTTATTTTTTGTAAAAAAAAAAAAAAACTGTACTTTATTTGTATCAACCATCACAACTGTGTTCAAGATAGATATTCACATTCAGTTGTCAGCGCCATGTCTGTTTCCACTCACAGCTTAATATAAATTTGCATATTGCGATTAGATCATGCGCCAAATTACAATCACGGTGTCGCACTTAAGTCAACCACTAAGCTGTCCTATCCACCCATATCCTCTAGATATCATCCTCATCTTCGTCTGAGCTGATCTCATCATCTTCAGGTCGAGGGTCACACAATTCACCTCTGTAAATATTCCAAGTGGACCACACCTTGTTCCATTTACGGGGACACGCCCTTAATACATATACTGCCCTCCCTGTGAACATTAATAGATCTATGTTCTTACTCCACATGGACGCTGTGGGCGGTTCAGATGCTCCCCATTTCTGTGCAATGTCTCTTTTAGCTACCATGACCGCCAATGTAGCCCATATGAGTCCGTATCTATTCAAATTGTTCGGTTCCCAAATGTTTAGCAAGCATTTGCGTGGTTTGGGGATGAGAGAAACCTGGAGTGTCTGTGAGATAGTACGCATGACTTGTCGCCAAAATTCTACTATGTGGGGGCATTCCCAGAGCGTGTGAAACAACGTACCCTCCTCCCCGCATCCACAAAGACAAAAGGGAGTCGGCGCTCTATGTATCTTGTGTAGCATGCATCGTGTGTAGTAAATGCGGTGTAGGATTTTGAGCTGCACTAATCTGAATTTCGCCGAGATGCCTATTACTTTCGGGGATGCCAGCGCCTCATTCCATTCTGAGCCATCGGTATCGCCCACATCACCCACCCATTTCTCTCTTAACATTAATGTTGGGTCCCTCAGATTGTTGCTCAGTTTCTTGTATGTGAGTGAGGTGGCTCCCTGCTGCATAAAATCAGTAAGTAGCCTGTCCTCCAACGGGGAGGAGTCTGGCACCTCGCTGCCCCTCGGTATCGCCTGCAACAATGCGTGTTTAATTTGAATATATCTATACCTTTCGTTCGGGCCTAGCCCATATTGTTGCTGGAGCTGTGTGAATGTGATTACTGTGTCTTTGTCCCACATGTCTCCCACCGTGGAGATACCAATACTATCCCACTGTGTAAATCCTTTACTCTATCTAATTCTCCCTAGAGCCTTCGTGTCCCATAGAGGGGTTAGCTTGGTAATATTTCCCTTCCATCCCAACTTCGCCTGTGCAGCGTGCCAGACCGTGACCGTGTGTTTGGCGGGCCCGTCAGACGCGCGACCTGGTGTTTAATATACAGCGGTGCTAGCATACAGTCAGTTCCTAGCTGTGCCCAGTCGGCTTCATACGCAGGGTCATCTCTCGGTGCATGTATCCACTGATTCACAATTTTGAGTTGTGCCGCCCAGTAGTATAAGTGTATATCAGGCAAGGCTATACCCCCCTCGTACCAGCTTTTAGTTAACTTGTCATGTGCAATGCGCACCGGTCCATTACTCCACAGCAAGGCGGAGACCAGCGCCCTTAATTGTTTAAAATAACTCGGCGCGACCAGGTATGGTGTATTCTTTAGGGCATGGCGAGCATCTAATTGTAGCCGCACCCGAGTACTTAACAGGTCTTTAAAAGACCATTTACTTGTAAATTAGGCTTTTGTTGTGTTTAACTCCTCATTACAGTCACTCTGTCTATGGTTGGAAGAATTAGACCCTCCCGAAATATTTTTAAGCCCCCCCCCGAAATTTGGCTCTAGTTGCCCGATGTGACTGGTGGGTTCTAGCTTTCTCATTCTTTAGGGTGGCCAATCAGAATCGCAGGAACAGCCTGTTTTTTCAGCAATTCTGAATGGCAGCCCATCGACCAATAATAAAACATTCATATGTTAGGCCTATTCTGACTGACTACTGCTTAATGTATGCAGACGACATTTTAATATTAGACCTCTCCCCTAAGGGCCTTAATAACCGTCTGCATGCACTATACACCTTCTCTGAAGAGCACTTTTTGAAAATAAATATTTCTAAAAGTAAGATAATGTGCTTGGAGGGACGAAACAAACTAAAACTGGACCACATTAGTTGGGAATTGGGAGGTCAGAAATTAGAAAGAGTAAAATCGTATGTCTTTCTAGGTATGGTAGTCACTAGTAACTTAAGTAATAAATTACACATAGAAAGCAGTTCCCGAAAAGCAAAGTCACAGGGTAAAGGCCTAAGATCATTATACAAATCAACAGGTCAGAGACACTTTGTTCATCTGTTGGAGGCCTTTCGGGCAAAAGTTCCCCCGACTCTGCTTTCCGGGGTAGAATTAATTGACCTAGCAGAATGGGGCTTTTTAGACACAGTGGAGGGCTCCCTACTGAGAAATTTAACCTCGGTTAATAATAGTTGTAGCTCTGCAACCCTGCGTCTTGAACTTGGCCTTAGGAGTAGCTGGGCTCAGGGACTTGCAGGAGTGATTCGTTGGGTTATTAGTCTGATTAAAGGAAAGCCACCTACTCTCAGATCTCTAATTACAAAAGAGTTGATGGGCCCCCTAAATGCTTACTCAATCCTAATAAAGAACTATAGGAAAGCTATCACTCTTTTAGAGTTGGAGGAAGCATCCATCTTAGAACTCTCCATGACCCAATTGAAATTACAACTAAAGCAAGCTACATGGAAGCTAAGTTATGAGAGGGACCGGAAATTAATAACACAAAAAAAGGGAGTCACACAAGTTGCTGATTCCTATTTGATCAGACAGATACAACCCTACCTGTCATGGAACATCCCGCACGGCTTACGCCGTTTTTGGCTGCTTCTCAGGCAGGACTTGCTCCCCCTGAACAAGTTGTTGGCCAAATGGTACGGAATATCCAACGTATGTAATTTCTGTAACCTAGCAACTCAAGACTCCAAACATGCCCTGCTAGTTTGTCCTGCATTATTGACCTACCGGCGCCTTTGGATAAAACCGGCTTGTATTCAGTTTGGTATTTCTTCTGCAACAGCTCTGTTGGATGCTATTCTTAGCCCCCCAAATGGAATTTTTTGCAACAAAATTTTTAATTTTTTTAAATGTTTCTTAGAACTTTATTAGTAGGATGGTAAATTGTTTTTGTATAATCACTGTCTGTATGAGTTGTTTTATATGGTCAAAATGTTATACTGTGTTTTGTAATTGTATAATATGTGGATCTCCACGGAGTTCCAAAACATATTCAATAAAAAATTGAATTGAATTGAATTGACTGACTACTGTCCACCAATCGGAATAGATGTGGTAGTGCGTTTAGGAAAACGTGGGCACTTCAGAAACTGAAATATTCTTTAATCGGGAAAGGAATCTGTCCCTTTTTTCTTGCTCCATGGTGTGGATTCCGGCATTGTTCTCCGCATAAATACTGTAAAAGAATCAGATTTTGTTATTTTCACATTTTGTCGCACAATATTGCCAATGTCTAGAACTAGGTCGAGCAGTCACAGGCTTACTCCTAAAATGTGATGTAAGTTTAGAAATTACACTTAACACTACAATACCACACAATAGTTGTACGGTTCAGCCAGAGCCATAGCTTTAAAAATAAATTATTTACAATAAAGTAAGGCAGTAGCACAAAATATGCACTCGTCAAACAACACAACTGTACCTCTGCCATAGTGGTGATCCTCCTGGCCACGCCTCTGATCTCAGTACTGCTTGTGTGTACTGTCTTCATGTTAGAACTCACAGGACTAGCTTTCCAAAACATGTATAGTGCTCTGCTGCCTTTTGGCTAGGATCACACTATAGAAATATATACATTCATACATATACATACACACAGGCAGGTGCGGTTCCTCCGCTCAGGCGGAGGAGTTTCGTCCCACTGCTCTCCAAGAAGTGCAAAGGAAAAATAAAATGATAGTAACAGAACATTATTATCATTTTATTTTTAGAATGGAGCTTAGCGCCAGGTTAGCGATGGGCTCTCGTCAGATGGAGGAGGAGTGTTTGGTGCACCATAAGTGCGCTAGACCTTTTGGCCGGCCATGCTTGGGCCTGCTAAACTGTCATGTGCATTAGCATGTTCTCCACCAGGTTGTATGGCACAGCCTGGTGGGAAAACATGCACAGTTTCCTACTCCCTGTCTGAGCATCAAACAAAGCTTATCAGACCAATCACCATGCTGCTATCATGCTGATGACAGCAGTGTCATGATTGGCTAGGGGAGCCAGGGTGCTGTCGCGTGCCAGGAAAACAGGGAGGTCTGACCAGAGGCGGCGGCTGACAACCAGCGACCAGCAGGTGTCTTCTTTTTTTTCTCCCCCGCCACTGTTCCCTACCAGCCGCCACTGCATAAAGGTCTGCTTGGTGCATGTACACCAGCATTATACAGCTTTAGGTTTCGGCGCAGTGATGTCTTTTGTCGTACTGCGCTGGGTGATCGCGGTCCTTGACCAGATGTGGAGGACCTTCCGCTGTATTTAGAGAGTAGCTACCATTTTTGCAAAAGGAATTTCATCACTGAATGCTGAGGGGGCTACTTAGTTTCGGCGGCCCACTCAGCTTTATATTTTGCTTGGCAGCAAGGGAATGTTGATGCAAAGCAACATACAAATGCCTCTGACGCACGGATTTCCTTCTGCAGATCAAGGACTTTAACCACTTTTAGGGCCCCATACAGAGCTTGGCAGAAGGGGACTCTGTCACAAAGGTGAGATCTCAGTGGTTGTCCTTGATGAAAAAACATGAAAAACGAAACCTCACAAATGAATTACAAAACAAAAATTTACATTTAAAACTTTTCAATCAAAATATACAATCCAGATGATAACTTTTTCAGAAAAGAAAATAATTTCAGTCAGTCAAAAGTACTTTATTTGGTTTTCACAACCATCGAAGCATACAACAGTAAAAGGTACCCTTGTAAATCATATTGAAAAATAATCACATAAGGAATAAGAATTAAATGTAGATCCTGATATTAATAGTGCAAAGGAAGGCTGCTTGTAAACATCCACATGCGGTTCTGTATCAATTTAATAAAACATTACATTCATATGCTTGTTAAGCCATTTTTAAAGAGAAAAACAAGTTACAATTCCTCGACTTAAATTAAAACAATGTATTACAGCAGTATTTACAGCAGCTGTTAACCAGTTCAGCGTTACTAAAGTGAAGAGTCGTCTAAGT
Organism: Lissotriton vulgaris; assembly: GCF_964263255.1. Lineage (NCBI taxonomy): Eukaryota > Metazoa > Chordata > Amphibia > Caudata > Salamandridae > Lissotriton > Lissotriton vulgaris. Next base: position 1,863,735,077 of record NC_141693.1, on the reverse strand, counting down.
GCATTTGGAATCACCCAGGGCATGATTAGAATTTGCAAAATATACAAGGTGCAAGATATCAGTATAGCTCCAGAATTATATAGATGTCAAGCTTATTATTTTGTTTATCCTCAATGTTTGTTCTTTGTTGTTATATGTGACTGTTAGACCTGGCACCATTTGCGTGGGTCTCCCTTCCATTTTTATTGTTGCCTCATGTGTTTTTGCTGGTGTTAGATGCTTTGGGCACTGTGCTACTGCTGTCCAGTGCCACAGTGCAAGTGCTCCCTTACTGTAAATTGATGTATGGATTAGAGACTCCATGATTGGCTTGTTTGGTTTACTTGTCAGACCCTAGTACAGTGCACTGAGTGTGCCCGTGGCTTGTAAATCCAAATGCTTCTGGTGGGCTTGCAGCATTGGTTGTGCCCCCCACAGAAGCAGCCTTGTAAAAAATGTCTAAGGCCTGCCATTGCAGGGCCTGTGTGCAGTCTGGTACTGTCATGCTGACTGGGCAAGTGCACCCACTTGCCAGGCCCTAAACCTTCCCTTTTCTTCATATCAGACACCCCTATGGTAGGCCCAAGGGCAGGGTGCATTGTAAGTAGGGCTCCCGGTTTTCCGTTTAAACGGATTTTTACATATAAATACAGACGGAAAACAATTTTTTCTTTGTCTGTATTTATATGTAAAAACGGCAAAATACTAGAAAATGTTGCTGCGCTGCTGTCTCAAATACAGAGTATCTCCCCACGCCCCCTTCCTGGTGCTGGAAATTCCTCCCTGGGCACACACACAGCCGCACCCAAGTACTTCGCAGGTCTTTTGAAAGACCATTTACTTGTTAAAGAGGCTTGATTGTTCTTTCACCCCATGCCGCAGCCTCCTCCAGCGCCCCTGACACCTCCTGACCCAGGCCCCATAAAGTTGCTCAGCTCTGCCCACTGATGCCTGCAGAGGTCTTCAGTCTGTGGGGCGCGACCCCCAGGGAGGCCGTGGCGTCATGGAAGGGGGGGGCGCGCATTCACCACGGACATTCCCACTAGGCCCTGCGCATTGGAATAACATAAACAGTAGTATCGACGTAGAAGTGCGGATCTTCCAGGCCTCCACTGACTATGCTAAACTTAATTGGGTTTGTTACCAACTAGCTCAGAGGTCACTGGAAACGTTCTTCTCTGTATAGGAAGTGATCAGCTTCCCTAGCACAGACAAGAAGGGATTCAGCTTTCCAACAACCGTGCAACATGACAACTTTGCTCCTCAGATCAAGAGTCAATCTCTAGGGTCGTGTGAACAATAGACATGTATTTCACTCAGTCAGATTAGTGCAGTTTACTTTCACGAGATGTAGAGAATAGAGAGACGGGCGTTTGTCAATAAAGGGTTAACATTTATTGAACAGTCTTTCTTCTCGTACAAGAGAAATGTATTGCCACAATTGCAAGACTTGTTATTATAAAAAGTACGTACAGTAAGATAAGTTGTGCGAAATAATACTGTAAAAGCATTGATATGGTTTCTTAGCCATACAATGGTTTAAAAGTAATGAAACATATATACAGTCATATATACATTAGGCTAAAATACTCAACTGGTGCTTCTAACTAAGCCTACCCCAGTGTGCCTGACCTAAGCCTAACACGTGGAAGGGGAGTAAGTAAGTAGCTTTAAGTTAAGTTGGTTTTGCCAAGGTTTGCTTCAAGAATTCTCTTCTAAGGGTTTAGTCAACACCATACCTCTGAATAGAATGATGGAAGTCTGGTATTTCCTTCAGGGGGAACTCGGTATCCCAGTCACCCGCGAGGGCAGACTAGAAACGCTGGAGCTGGATTTCTCAGTTCAGCGCGTCGAGGAGGAGGAGGGGAACGCGTCCGCGGGCAGCTTGGCATCTGCTAGGCTCTTCGCAGAGGGACGGCTGTTCAGCTCCTAAGCTCACCACACCATCGTTCGCGCTTTAGTAGTGATAATGGTATCAGTAGCTTCACCAACAGCAGCGGGGCAGCAGGCTGCAGCAGCAGGGTGCATACAGCATACAACAGCTAGCAACAGGGTAGCAGGCTGCAGCAACAAGCTATTGCTTAAGGCAATGTTGGTAATATTTATACCTGACAGGTGCCTGGTTTGACGCAAGTTTGCTGGACATAAGACGTCAATTAAAGATGTCACTAGGAAGTGATAGCTATCAGTTGCTCATTAGAGTTCCATTACTAATCAAAACACAGCAAGCGGGGATTTCCAGGTTTGCTGAGTTTTTATCTTGTTGAAGAACTCGGAGTGTTAATCTAGGAATATCAGATAGTGACTTCTGCTCTGTCATTGCACTAATTGGATGCAAAGGAAGTGGCAGAAACTATTCTGGAATGTGGCTCTGTTCGTGTGAGGCCAGAGATGACTTTCTGAATATCGCACTTGAACGGTTATGCCAATATAGGGAATAAATGGATTTATAGCCGGATAGGGGCATAAGGTCGCAGTATCGATCAGGAACCTAGATAAACACGCAACACCCACTCCACGTTTTCATGTCCATCAAATTACTAAAACTAGAGCAATAGATGCATGTGTAACATTGCCCACCCCAAAATACATAAATGCATTCGAAATAGGCGTATATTGTAATACATGAAATTTAGGTACTGTACGTTTTTGAGGCATAGAAATCATTCAAAAATTATTGCATATGAAATCAATGAACGATTATGCAAAAAGAATTACACATGAAATATCTCTGAACAGAAGAAGGGCGAGATAAATCATCACATATAAATGCATTGCAATAAATGTGCTAGAGGCTGATGTAAGTTTGTTATGTCTCTAGATGTGTGTAGAAATAGAAGTTTGAAGCTTCTGTTCTCTAAGAATAGTTTTTACCTTAAGCAAATAATTGTTCGTGCCAAAAAAGGGTCAATATTAAAAAGTGTTCAATTCAAAAAATTTAATGCTTGAACGGGGAAATAGAGTTCCAACGCTTTTAGCAGTTTTTGTTGATCAAAACTGAAGGCCGAATTCAGAGTTCATGGGAACGCTGTGTGTCGGAAAGCTTCTCCAAAGTTATTGTTTCTGTACGGGTGAGAACATCGTATCAGACAGGCTCTCAAAGAATTGGTCTACAAAATCAGGTGACAGTTCAACCAAATTCGATAGTGCTGTAACTTGGCAGGTGTGAGAATGATTGCTGTCATCATAGTCGGGAGCAGCAATGCTCACAGATGGTCGTACCTGGGTGATGTTGCTTTTGTCACTCGCTCCACTGTTACCACCTAGTCGTAGTACAGGAGTCTCAACGAATGCCGTCATCAGGATTGGTAGCCGCTGGGGACAACACAATGCGTGAGCCGTTATTTGACTGAGCAAAGTATCGACGTCCATTGGTACTGCTGATGGAAGTGAAAGACAGATGTCCAACACGCATTCATCTCCGCATAGCATACATCGAAGTACCGGTAAGATACAGTTCTGCCATATAGGTCTGAATGAAAGGAACCAGGTCATGTTTAGATCTCTCAGCCTGGCCAATCCGAGGACGTTAGTTATCCTGTCCCGGTAGCGCATTGCTAGGATTGTCTCTTCCATTCCCATGGGAGCTATGTCTGAGTTTCGGCTTGCCATAACGAAGCAGGAGGGTCAAAAATAAAATCCCTGCAACGAGTCCCAAAAATAGTGGTATGCCGCCAAAAACAGAGTGTACAAAATTAGGAACGATTCCCAAAATTGCCTGAAAAGGTGTTAGCAGTCCCGTAAAGACTGTCTTAAATATGCCTGGGATGCTTGTGGCACTAGACATGTTAAGGAGTTGGCTGAGCATTTCTACGAAATGCACGGGGCAATTTGTTGATAAAAGTTCATGAACTTCAGTAGCTGTCCTTGCAACTAGAAGATCATACGTCTCTTTTGATGACGTTATAGGCACTGTTGTCTGTAAAAGCACAGACTTCATTTTGCTTAAAGTATCAATTCGTATAGAATAGAGATTCAGACGAGGCCAGATGGGAGTCACTGTGTCTGCAGGCCCACTCGGGAACAATGCTTGCATACAGCATTTGACCATGGATGTTACGCTTACTAGATAACTTTTCCCTGGCACAAGGCCACAACATCTGTGATCCGTTCTAAGAATGTAACTCCCGTTTGCAAGTTGCATAAAGAAGGGCTCTATCTGAGTTGCAGGTGTGACTAGCTGGTGGCATGAAAGGTTGTTAGAATTTCCATCACATGCTCCGTGTAAATTAATACCTTGACACAAAAATATACCGCTTAGTGAATGTTTACAATTTTCACCACTAAGAAATACATTTTTGTCGCTGTCACTATAGCAAGAATGTGTGTATGGTAATTTCCATTCTGATTTTACATATCCTTTACCCAATTGTTCATACTGGCCAGTAGGTATGTATTCAAGGCATTTTTTAAATCGGAAAGTTGTTATCGGAATAGTGATAATTCCGTGTATTATCCATTCAATGACAGAACTCTCTGACATTGTCAATGGTAATCTCTCAAGTTTTTCGATGCTCAGGATTGTATAGTCTGCTCCTTTCTGTGCCAAACTGATCTGTTTATCAGTAAGGTTAAAAATGGAAAATAATGACGTTGTGTTGATTAAACGCCAAGGCACAGAGCCTGAACGAAGATTTTGCAGCGTCCAGCCCAATTGTATAATAGAACGTAATTGAGATTGGCCATGTTGTAACATTAGCAAGTCTCTATCTATCACATCAAAGGCAGAGGATACAATATTGTCCAACGAATATATTCTGGAAGACAGAGTCATTAACCCATTGTCTACTACAGAAAGTGATTTCTCCAAATTAATACGATCAATTTCTCGTATTTTTTCTGCTGTTTCAATTTATTTGACTTTCCAAGCCTCGTTGTAAGCAGCATAGATACTGGTCGCTATGAAACGCTTTTGACGCTGTTTGCGTGGTCCAATAATGAAATCGCGCAAATCAGCACCATCTTTTAGTAAAGACAAGTGTTGCTTAATTTCAGCCAGTGTGGATGATGTTAGCCATTCAAGGCAGAGTTTCCCTACACTGTATGTCGTTATTATCCCTGAATGTTGTCTCTGGGAATATCTCGGGTCTAGTCTGGTCATTTTTAACCCCTGTGTTTTATTCAGGAATCTATCTTGACAGCTGTTTGTGTCTGTAGGCCAGATTAACCACTTTTTCCAATCAGGATGTGTTCTGTTAAAATGTAAAATTTGTGACACGTCTAACTCAATATCTGCAGTTATATTTTCAGGTATTGGCTTTGGTATAGACGGTGTTTTAAGGTCTTTGATCTTAGCTAGGCCAAGACAGGATGTTTGGTGTATTGTGTCATTTAAAAACATCATTTGTTCTGGTATCATGCAGGTTCTGAATAGTGCTTCAATGCCTTGTACCTGCCAATCTTTTGTACCCCAAATTGTTTTCGTTTCAATGTTATTTTTCCAATAATCAAAACCAAATGTCATCATTTTGTCATATAATGCTTCTGAATATATCAATTTAGAATTTGTCAGCATTGTTTTCATTCCTGTTTTATCTAACAGTTTGTAATAAAATGTTTCTGCATCACTGGTGTTAAACCCTGAGAAGAATTTGAATTTCTCAAAAAATGCTTTAGAACTGCTTTTAGGTGGTGTAGCACAATGTTCCCATTGATTATACATAAAAACATTTCTAGGCTGTGCAGATTTATGCAAGTAATGATCACCATAGTGTGTGTAACAAAATAACTGCTCATAACTAGATGAACCTTGTAAATAATCATGATCTGTGAATCTAGCTGACATTACTAAATCAGACATCATGTCATTAATACTGTTAAAGTCCCAATCATCAGAGAATGTACTAGGTGTTACAAAGTCACTTAAGGAAACCTTCAGTTGATGAGGATACTTCAGGATTTCGACCGGACCATATATTTCATAGTCTGTTTTCTCCCATACTACCCCACCAGGTATTGGAATTGCTGTGACATTTACTGTTGACAGTTCTCTTTTCTTCACGTGGGATGATCTGTGTGGTTTCAGGACTAGGTTGATGTTCTGACTTGCTGTGTCCATTGTAATATATTTTCCCTCAATGAATTTTCCCAAACAAAGTACCATGATGAGCCAAAGCAGGAGGAAAAATACACCTAGACCGAACCAGAACTCTAACCAAGGTGAAGATTTCCTTCAGTTGATGAAAGAGTTCCGTTGCTTTTTCTTTAAAAGTCTTTTTTGTTTCTGGCATCACTTCGGGGTCGTTTTGATCTTCAGAGAAGTTGTCGAAGTTGATGAAATAACCAGAGGCAGTTCTGTCAATTGATGGGATTGTTCTTTCAATCTGTCTCTCCGTAGCATTTTCTGATGCCACATTAGTGTAGACTGGTGTTGTTTCTTGACGAACTGTTTCAATCTGTGTCTCAAGAGGCACGAGTTCCATGGCATTATTGCATAGTCCTTCACTGTGCACTGCAGGCTGATCGAATGTGATTAGTCTTTCAGTTTGAACCTCTTGGATTGTTGCAAGTTTGGGTATTCTGTTGTTTCTTGGGAGTCCACTGGGCCTACTGTTGATTATAGGCCACATGCTTGTGGTTTTACCAGGTCGATGGACACGACTCTGTTCTCCTTTTTACCAGCAAGGGGCGGTAGTACTACTGATCTTGTTCCGGTGACTGCCAAGACCGGTACTGCTTTTCTGTAAGAAGGCCCAAATTCCTTCTTAACCGTGATCTTTTCTCTGACTAGATACCCAATCTTTGGAATCCAGACAGGCCTTGCTGGGGCTGTTGCTTGTGGTGCCTCGTCAGTGGTATCTGGCTGTTGCTTTAACTTTATGTTGCTTAAGGATTTTCTTGTTTCATTCAGTTCCTGTAAAACAGCCAAACGATCTTTGATGTCAAAGTCTGTTGTTTTTTCTTGTACCACTGACATCTGACTATCGAGGTCCTGAATGTTCATTCTAATTCCGAACAATAGTTCGTATGGGCTGAAACCTTTTAGAGAATTTCTTGGCAAGTTATTAAGACTAGTCTGGGCACTTATTAAATGTTTGACCCACCCAGCGCCTGAACCTAATACCTTCGCTGTTATAGATCGCTTTATGTCCCGGTTGTTTCTTTCAACCACACTATTCCCTTCGGGGTGCGATGGACAAGAATACCGCAACCCAATTCCCATGCTGGCCATGGCCTCCTTATAAGCTCGAGAGCTGAAAGCAGGACCCTGGTCAGAATGGAACGTGGTAATTGCGTATATGCCGATATGGACTCGCAGATCTCTATTATAACAGTTCTAGCGTCAGCCGAGTGCTGGAGGCCTCATTTTTTAAGTGTGTTTAGCCTTAACTGTGTACAATGGTATGCGCTTCTCTTCTTTGATTGCGCAGATAGACCGCCTTATGCTGTCTAGCAGGGATCCTGAAACTGCACTGGCCTGTTCATTACTGCGATCTCTGTTGCAGTTTTCACAATTTTGAGCAAAACATTGTATATCTATGCTCATTCCTGGCCACCAGTACTCTGATTGTAATTCTTTCAGAGAAACCTTGATTGTTTGGTGTCTCAGACCCAATCCCATGTGTGCTTCCAGTAAGAGGAAGCCCCTCCTGCTCCTGTTTGGAATTACTCTGTCCCCCACTCCAGGAATTCGAGCAAAAGGAACGGAGTTTGCATCGATTACGTATGCATAATTGAGTGGATAGTTCAGGGTAGTGCTGCACAGTCGCCTTTTACGGTCGTTTTTACTGCCAGCATGGTTTCCCAGTCTATGTATTTTGCTGTACGCTTTTTTGTGGCTACGGAAGCCGGTTTAGTTGCTTCCGCTGTGGCTGTATTAGCCAATGAATTCCCTGCAACGTGAACGCCATCACTTTGAAGACTCTGTGCGTGAATCACGTGAGTCTTTTGTAGTTCTTTGTATAAAAGAGCTACCTGTTTCCAGAGCAATTTATGCTTTATTGTGGCACCTGTGTCATCTTTGTAGTCGTTTTCAATCCACCTCTGCAGCTTATTGTTGTAAGAGTTGACGCAAAAATGAGAATCGCACACGATAAGTGTCGGGAATTCACGTTCTGCATTTTCGAGCGCCATCTTTAAACATCTGATTTCAGTTCTCTGAACCGAACAGTTTCTTACAGATTCAGTTTTTGTTACTTTCGGTCTGAATTTACCGTACAGCCAACGACCTTTAATAATCGCACAGGCTGCATCGTAGGATTTTCTCTCTACGTTGAAATGCTGTACAAAGCTATCTGTATAGATTATACAGCCGTATTGTGGGAGAGGCAGAAGTTCAATTGGCAGAGGATATTCTTTTTCATATTCTAAATCATTCAGTTCTTCAAATTGCGGAGCGAAATAGTATTTCACGTCTTCCGCTCCTAGAGAATCCACACACTGTATCCATTTCGGATCCAGTGACACTGTAGGCAGGTTTACTGGGCTGAATAGCGCTTCGAAGGCGGATTCCGCTGTAAGGATATTAATCTGTTTGCCGTGTGCTAGTTCTCTTTCATTTGCTAATGCGATTTGCACTGCTTTCACAGTTCTTTCTGTGTGACTGAATGTTTCTTCTGCTTGTGTGTACAAGTGAGATTTAATTGAAATAGGTACCTTTTCTCCCTCATTAGAGGTTAGGTGCGTGAATCCGCATCTTCCTGGGATGACTCGGATTACAAGATCACGTGTGTTGTCACGTGTATCTAATTTTGTTTTTGCTAACATGTCTGTTTGCAGTGATCTCAAAATTTCTGTGTGTTTTTGAGTCCAATTGATTTGTTTAAAATCAGGTTTAATTAGTTCGTAGAGAGGTTTAACCCTCTCTGCGTAATTTAGAATGTAAGTTCTTCCGAAATTCAGAAAACCTAGAATGGATTGTAAATTCTTCAGCGTATTTGGAGCTTGGAGTACAGCGCACTTCTCTAAGAAGTTGTCCGCTAGGCTTTTCCCTTCACTTGATAATTCGTACCCTAAAAATAGTATTGTCAGATGGGCAATTCGAGACTTTTTAAAGTTGAATTTGTAACCCTCTGCTGCGAACCCAAGTATAATGGTGTTCACTCTTTTCAAGTGAGTATCCAAGTCGTCGTCTGTGAGATAGATATCATCTACGTAAGATAATGCCTCATCATCATATATTTGTAGTAACTCTGTTACCCTAGCTGAGAATAGTCCTGGGCTGTTCTTGAACCCCTGTGGGAGTCGACAGAATTTTTTCTGCGACCCAAATGCAGAGAAAGCAGTCAAATATCTGCTTTCTGGTGCAATGTTTTGACAAAAGAAACCATTAGATATGTCTAATGTCGTTTTATATTTTTTCCTAACTATGTTATTCATTAGGGCTGCACTATGCGAGTTTTGTACTGCAAAAGTTTTGCAACATGCATTAAGATGTCTGTAGTCCAAAACTAGACGATATGAATTGTCTGGCTTGGAGACAGGAAACAAAGGATTGTTCATTTGAGAGGTGCATTTTTCAATCATCCCCTGGTATTCAAGTTGATCTAAGATCTCCCTGACTTGTTTTTTAGCTTCTTGCTTTATGGGATACTGCCGTTGGGCAGTTGGTACACTTTTTAGTTGGATTTTGTGGGGAGGTGAGTCCTCATCCCATCCTACATGATTTTTATATAATGCAGGTGCCTGGGCTACTGTCCATTTCCTTGCATATGTATATTTTTTGTGAATCGGAATGTGATTCGAGAAGGCAGGCATAATCACTTCTTCGCCACGAGGGCACTCCCTGACAAACTCTGAGGGCCAATCTTTTTCAGCTAACAGAATATCATAGCCTTTTGAGAGCTTATCCCAAAATAGACCTCTTATTTTCCTAGTCTTATCACCCTCTATACGCAATGTTATTTCGTATATTTTATGGGGCTCGCTAAGTCTGGTGTCGGCAGTTTCAACCTGAATGTATTCATTCGTGCCCACTGTCTCCAGATGACTCATCAAAATCTTGCGCGCTATACTGATTTCTGCTGCACTGTCCAACATTGTCAATGCCCACTCCCCGTTTTTCAACTGTGTCCTCAGTATTCTCGGCATGGTTGATTACTCTAATACTGGCTACCTTCTTTTTCTGAAATTGAGATTTTTTACTCTGAGCAGGTTCCTTGCCTTTGGACTTGGTGTGCTCTCCTGGGTCTGACCGTCCTCTTCTTTCCGAATTCTGTGGAAAAGATCGAGAGGGACGTGTATCAATACTTTGATATCTATCAGGTTTTTTCAAATTATCCCTATTTCTAAGGTTATATCTTTTCTCAGAGGGCTCCCTCTGGGGAGACTGGCGTTCTCGAGTCGGAGTTCTTTCCCTCCGTCGAGGAGACCTTCCTCTGGACTGGAAATTTTTTTCCTTGGGAGTGGATTGTTTATTTCCATCCCAGCTCTTTTTAGGAGTGTTTAAATTATTTTTAATTAATTTTACTAACTCTCTATATGCTTTTGTTAATTCTCCTATGTTAACTAAGAGTTCTTCTCTTGACATTTTTCCAATGTCCGGATGTGGTGTGTAGCTGGCTAGAACCGGCCACGTTGCTCCTGGTCTACCTAGTGGACCGAGCCTGGTAATGTGATCATTATGTTTTAGGGCGCCATTAAACCAGAGCAGGTGCTCTTGAAATTTAAGTGGAATTTCAATCTCCTCGAAAGGAGCGTACTCTTCCGGAGGTTCCTCTATTCTGTAATAGTGAAACTCTTTTGTTGTAGCGTTTGCCGCTGGAAAGTTTATCCATGAATAGAATACCTCTGTCTGCCGATACTCGTGAGCCTCTATCACGAAAATTACTGTACCACCTTGAGGTGTCAGTCCGTTCTCTATAAGTTTTAAAGTTATAGATTTTCTTAAGTGGACCGGGATGATAATAGCACCCGGGTCTGTCTGTAGGAGACTCGAGTCTTCCTCTATTAGTTGGGTTGCCAGTCTAACTGCTTCCCTTTCTTCTTCACTGTCTGTCATTTTTTTATAAATGCAGGCTTTGCAGAGTTGGTCTCCAAGGAGACAAAGATTAGGTGCACAATATTTTGGAACACTGTATCCTTCAACGTTGAATAAACCAGAGCTTTACATAGGAATCTCTTCCTACTGAGTTCGGGCGGATTTTAACCTTTCACCCACTCCAGACGTCTATTGGAGTATTTACGGGAGAAAGGGGTCTGTGTGAAATATGCACGACTGAGTTACTCTAACGTCTTGGGTTAGTTTATCGCCTTACCAAACGTTGGGCGCCATGTAGTGTAGTTCCTAGTTTCCCACTAGGCCCTGCGCATTGGAATAACATAAACAGTAGTATCGACGTAGAAGTGCGGATCTTCCAGGCCTCCACTGACTATGCTAAACTTAATTGGGTTTGTTACCAACTAGCTCAGAGGTCACTGGAAACTTTCTTCTCTGTATAGGAAGTGATCAGCTTCCCTAGCACAGACAAGAAGGGATTCAGCTTTCCAACAACCGTGCAACATGACAACTTTGCTCCTCAGATCAAGAGTCAATCTCTAGGGTCGTGTGAACAATAGACATGTATTTCACTCAGTCAGATTAGTGCAGTTTACTTTCACGAGATGTAGAGAATAGAGAGACGGGCGTTTGTCAATAAAGGGTTAACATTTATTGAACAGTCTTTCTTCTCGTACAAGAGAAATGTATTGCCACAATTGCAAGACTTGTTATTATAAAAAGTACGTACAGTAAGATAAGTTGTGCGAAATAATACTGTAAAAGCATTGATATGGTTTCTTAGCCATACAATGGTTTAAAAGTAATGAAATATATATACAGTCATATATACATTAGGCTAAAATACTCAACTGGTGCTTCTAACTAAGCCTACCCCAGTGTGCCTGACCTAAGCCTAACACGTGGAAGGGGAGTAAGTAAGTAGCTTTAAGTTAAGTTGGTTTTGCCAAGGTTTGCTTCAAGAATTCTCTTCTAAGGGTTTAGTCAACACCATACCTCTGAATAGAATGATGGAAGTCTGGTATTTCCTTCAGGGGGAACTCGGTATCCCAGTCACCCACGAGGGCAGACTAGAAACGCTGGAGCTGGATTTCTCTGTTCAGCGCGTCGAGGAGGAGGAGGGGGGACAGCGTCCGCGGGCAGCTTGGCATCTGCTGGGCTCTTTGCAGAGGGACGGCTGTTCAGCTCCTAAGCTCACCACACCATCGTTCGCGCTTTAGCAGCGATAATGGTATCAGTAGCTTCACCAACAGCAGCGGGGCAGCAGGCTGCAGCAGCAGGGTGCATACAGCATACAACAGCTAGCAACAGGGTAGCAGGCTGCAGCAACAAGCTATTGCTTAAGGCAAGTCGGTTGCGCTAGCTGTCTTACTGCTTACCCCACTTTTATAGCGCGGGGACACGCCTTCAGGCGTACACCAGGCGCTTTACAAATGCCCCTAATAATAATAATAATAACGTTGGTAATATTTATACCTGACAGGTGCCTGGTTTGACGCAAGTTTGCTGGACATAAGACGTCAATTAAAGATGTCACTAGGAAGTGATAGCTATCAGTTGCTCATTAGAGTTCCATTACTAATCAAAACACAGCAAGCGGGGATTTCCAGGTTTGCTGAGTTTTTATCTTGTTGAAGAACTCGGAGTGTTAATCTAGGAATATCAGATAGTGACTTCTGCTCTGTCATTGCACTAATTGGTTGGAAAGGAAGTGGCAGAAACTATTCTGGAATGTGGCTCTGTTCGTGTGAGGCCAGAGATGACTTTCTGAATATCGCACTTGAACGGTTATGCCAATATAGGGAATAAATGGATTTATAGCCGAATAGGGGCATAAGGTCGCAGTATCGATCAGGAACCTAGATAAACACGCAACAGTATGTGTACTCCATGACCTTCAGCAGTGTCTTTGAATCTTGCTGTGTCTGCACGCATACCGGACAGGGAATCAGTTCTAAAATTCTTTTAATTAACCTTTTTTTTCTCTTCTTGAAAAATAGTTTTTCTTCGTCTTTCCTTCCTACAGCTGCCTGTGACAGTGTGAAATATCTGTACACTGCCCATGCCTTGAGCCCAAAGTTCACCGGCCCTTGGGACGGAAGTGTAGATGTCCAACCAAGCGAGGGGCTGAATTCCACGGTGTAGTGCCTGCAAGCTTTTTTTATGAACGCGGGGGTTCACCCCTGGGCCTCATGTTTATATGCATAAATGACAGGTGGGACCGCCGCGTGTGTAACTTAGGCATTTTTGCCTTTATGGACTCGTATTGCCACGTGTGACCTGAGGCTTTTTTTCCACACTTGAGGTACCTGGTGAGTTGAAACAACGAGATGATGGTGTCAGACTCTGGTATCCTTTGGGTCTGGCAATGTCAAGTGTGGTTTTTTGGCAAGTAGTGTGGTTTGGGCAAGTTTGATGTCATGATTATTTTTCATATATAAATATCGAGGACTGAACCGCTCCGCATCTTGGCGGTGGAATACAAGAGCTGTGAAACCGGGGATAACCAGGCTGGTTTCCCAAACGGGCATAACCAGGCTGGTTTCCCTATCAGTCGAGGTTTCACCCAGAGGTCAAAGTGGTCGGGACCGGAGGGGAATGACGTGTCCAGACTTTTTGTGATTTATGAAAAAAATTCTTCTACTTTTAGTAAAAAAGACAACTGTCCTAGGATGGTTACTTTCAATAGTTTAAATGCTTCACCTAGAGTATCATTCAGGGAGTGACTTGTGTTGTGAAACCCGGGCAGACAGCTAAACAATGGGAGGTAGAGGCGCAGTGCAGTTCAGTATTTATGGATTTACCACCGTCTTCCTCGAGCTGTCAGTACAAATTATCGGACTCCTATTTGTGCCATATTATAAAACGGTAATGTGACGACTGGCTGATTTTATTTCTAACAACTTCTGAGCCCTTTTATTGCACAGGCGTGCTACTCGGGGAGACGTGGACACTGTTCAGGATTTACGAGCCTGTCACTTTCTTTTTTGCATTGTTTATACAAATTATTCCACTCTATTCGGCTCATATCCTAAAATGGGAATATTAAAAAAAATGATACTCTGACTGACTTTAAACTTAACAACCATCAGAGAGCCAGTCTCATTGGGTTCCTTTATGCTTTTACAGACACAGACCACCCCACTGAATATCGAGCAGTAGTTATTAGTTTACCAAAGGATGATCTTCAGGGATGGAATATTTAGAAACCACAGATCCCCTTTTTAATCCCAACCTCCCCTTGACACTTTGATGTACACACGTTGGTATCAATGTTGCTTTGTTTTCTCAACACGTTATTCTGCACATATTTTGACCCCTTCACTAAGCTAAAGTGTTTTTATAGCAGAACTGAGAAGCACAGGTACTCTCCTTTTCAAATTACTCAGTACCGGACCATTTAAAGCACTGCTAAAGCCACAACAAATTGCTAGTTTAAGTGAGCGCATGTGTGTATTGCCAATTCAAATAAATGTGGAAAAATACTAGCTGTAGCATCGTCTTTTGCTTGTGGCAAAAATAAACATGGATAAATACAGAAAAAATGCCCAAAAAATAAATATGGATAAATACAGACGGAAATGGCAAAAAAATAAATACCATAAAACCGGGAGCCCTAATTGTAAGTATAAGGTAGGACATGCCCTGATGTGTGTGGCATGTCCTAATAGTGAATTAGAGCCATTTTCGCTTTTCACTATTGCAAGGCTACCTGTTCTCCATAGGCCAGAATGGGCTGTTAGGTTCTATAATCCTACCTGACTCAGAAAACATAGTAGAAATTCGAACTCAGAAGGATAAAATACATCTTTTAGTGAAGTTGGTTTTAACATTCTGTGTTTGAAAATAACACTTTTAGAAAGTAGGTATTTTCTTGCCTAACCTTTCAAGCCTGCCTCTGCTAGGTTGTGTATTCCTTTGTCTGGTGTTTTTGAGTGACAGGGCTGGGGATTCAGGAGAGACAGGATGAGTCAGCCCAGTGGTGAATAGAGACCTGCCTCTAGATGGGTGGGAGGAGTGCCCCTGAACCTTGAATAGGGCTGTGCCTGCCTTCCACAATGCTGGCTCCACCTCCTGGGGTGCGCCTGATGTCTCTGCCCTGCACAGTGAAAGAAGAGAAGGAATGCTGTCAACAAAGTTCTCCAGGGCTGTGCTTTCCCTCCGCAATGCTGGCTCCACCTCCTGTGGGGCATCTGATGTTTCTGCCCTGCTCTGTGAAAGGAAAGAAGGAGTCATGTAAACAGAGTACTCCAGAACTGGTTTGGACTCGGAAAAGGCCCCTCTCCCCTCAGTGAGCAAAGGATTTTGGGGTATAAATATTGGGACCCTGATCCCATGAAATTAGATCACTTTTGGACTATAAGAAGAAGAAACCTTTGCTGAGGAGAGGAACCTGAAGAAATTGAGGTATGACTATCCCTAAGCTGAAGTGCTGCTTGGGGGATTGGCCTGCAGTGGTTGCCTGACTGCCAAGGAAAGGAGAAAGAACTTTGTGTGCTTTCTTTTCAACTTGTGAAGGATCTCCAAGGGCTTGGAACAGAGCTTGCCTCCTGCTAAAGTCTAAGGGACAACAGACTTCACCCACCAGCTCCCCAAGAGTCTTCCTGAAGTGCCTGCAGCTGTGCTGGACTTTATGGGGGATTTGCGTGTCGCAAGGAGCTGGAAGCGCGACTCAAGATCAATAAGCGTGTCGCCGAACTGCTGCTGCCGCTTCACAACACGAAGCATCCAGCATCACCAGAGAAGAGAATCGACGTCGCAGCAGATGCCGACTCATCACCGGGAAGCATGTCGCAAGAGAGAAGGATCGACGTTGCATCAGATGCCGCTGCATCTCTGAGAAGCATGTCGCAGGGCCTGTCGCGGCTCATCACTGGAGAAGAGGATCGACGTCGCCGCAGACGCCGCCGCATCACAGGGAAGCTTGTCGCAGGGCCTGTCGCGGCTCGCATCGTGTAAAGTATCTCGCATTACCGGAGAAGAGGACCGGCATCGCAGCAGACGCCGCCGCATCACCGGGAAGCGTGTCGCATCAAGGCGAGAGCTCCATCTTTATTTCTTTGCACCGGTACTTTTGCCGCATTTCCATCGCTGCAACATTTCTGTTGTGGAAGAGCAACGCATCATAAGGTACATTGACGCAAAGTGTCGCATCTTAAGAACTAAACACAGGGGTGTGGAATTTTATAAAATATCTTCTTGTCCAAAGGACAAAATGTTTAAGAAATCTTCTTGTCCTGTAAAAAAATCAACTTGTCCCATTTGGTACCAAACAATGAAGTTTCAATGTATGACCGCATTCTCGTGTAAGAGCTTGGATAGCAGCCTTTCTGATTATGCCAGGGCTCATTTTACTATATTATTAGAGACAACGATCCCTAACATGGGAAATATAAGAACATATCCACAAAACTGCAATCAGCGTTTGGTGTTCTACTGTCCCAATGGAACTTTTTTTTCATGTATTTACTTCCATACTAATATAATGAAGAGAGAGAACCCAAACCTTTGAGGCGGGTAATCTCAGGAACCACAGTGCCAATCAAAACACCCAATACAGCATTGGAAATGTCAGGGTAGGCAGATAGACATAGGGTATATACCAGCAAAACATTTACTTTAGAAGGGCAAAGTATGTTGTTTGACAAAGTAGTCCCTTGAAAGTAGCCCCCTCATTTTTTTTTAAAGTAGTTTTACGTTGATTTGCCTTTATTTTGTTTTTAAAATATTGACATGCACCAAAGCTGATGTATTAAATGATTCCTTAGTGCAATGGTAGTTAATGTTTTCAAACTCTACATTGTAGCTTTCTGCCCACTACAACCATTTTTAAGTTGCAAATATTTTGCTCTCTTAATCCCTTTTTCAAGGAGCACATTGTTTGGGGTACATTGTCCGTTTTCAAAATAAAATCTCCAATATTGCTTCCATTCTTCTTTATACACTTGCACATTATAAAGGAGTCTTCTGGAAGCTATACACATAGTCACAACTTGTAAATGTTGCAGACAATGCACACTTGCTTTTATTGGATCCCCTGTCAGTAATGCAAGCTGAGATTCCTGCTGACTGTGTTTGAATATATCTGACTTGAATTCTCTGCTCGACCCAACTTTAATGCAATTGACCCATGAACATGTTACACAGCTTTGTTTTAAACATTAGCATCCCGACAAGCCGAATAAACTGTGGGCGACCATACATCTAGCAAGCAAATGCAAATTTGTCACTATATTATTTCCCTGAGAAACTACCAATTTGTTTCAGAGTCGATGGGGGGATTTGAGGAAGCCAGCAAGAAAAATGCATCCGTTAGAAAACCCCGAAGACAGGCCATTGAAAAAATATTAAGGTACTATGGTTACAGCAGGCACTGACTTGTCATTGAAGATGTTAAGAAGAAAGGTCATGCCTTCCACAGCAATTTACTTAGTTGCCTCTCCAAGTCATACCATGCAGACTTCATGCAAAGTAAAGCTCAAACTCCACACAGCTAATGTTCTGCATAACTCCTGCACAACCCACGGGCATGACACACCTCATCTCTAGAACAACTTGTATCCTCTGTAGTGCAGCTCATACACTTTACACCTTCTATTTAACAATTCCCTCATGCACTATCCCTTACCCTTACATGAATGATGCACAGCACTGTTCATACCTATTTTACAGCTCATGTCCTGCACAGGTCACTGTAAAGATAATATGCAGTGTAGCTCAGGTACCATGTGGATCACATGTAAGACATAGTTGAGCCTTGCATTACCATTGTTCCTAGCATCTTCAGTATAGTGCACAAATCAAGGTATGCACAGCCCATGCTTGCACAGCTTATTCGATTTTGACAGGTAGTATCCTCTACGTGCTGAGAGATGCGAAGATGGGGTTCTTATTAAAAAAAAGGAGATTATGGTGTGTGATTTAGTCATACTCTGCTACTAAGTAAAAGGAACAGCCCTTTGATGGTTTTATTCAAGGGAGTAGCCAGAAAGTTAAAATACCCCCCACTTTGACCAATGCTCTTACAGCACCAAGTAAGTGATGTAAGTGAGCTCATACCTCCTTAAAACTCCTTTGTCACTTCCATCCAAGCATCTGTCTGCTCATGTCCACCATTTCACCTTTACATTCAGTCATTCATTCTATCATTCATTCTTTCTTCCCATTCAATCCATCAGCCATTCCATACATCTACCCATCTGTTCACCCATCCACTATCTATGCACGCACCCAGCCACTATCTATGCACGCATCCATCCACCCATGCATCCATCATTTGACTTACCCTTCAAACAATAACGCCTTTCAACCATCAATTGTTCCTTTTGCCATTAATTTATTCATCCATCCTCTCAGATTTTAATTTACTTTGCCATACATCCATCCTCTCAGATTTTCATTTACTTTGCTATACACCCATCCTTTCAGATTTTATATTACTAGAAATCCTTTTATCCATTCCAACTTTTATTTACCCTGCCATCATTTTATCCACTGATCGATCGATCCATCCATCGTTTCACACACCCATCCACCCTTTCACCCACTCATCCATCCTTTCACCCAACCATCCATTCATCCTTTTATCCACTCGTCCATCCATCCTTTCATCCACCCATACATTCACCCACTCATCTATCCTTTGCCCCTCTTCCATCCTTCTTTCCCTTTTCTAGCAACCCATCTTCTATTTTCTTTTAGTTAATCATCTCTTATCTGCCAAGTTGTAGATGAGAGGCCCATAAAAAACTCACCTCTGCTGTAGCTGCTATAGGGAGGGGTTCACTATGCCCCAGGTTTTATCGGGGGGGGGGGGTCCTTAATCAGTAGATTTAGTTTTAGACCCGCACGAGCTTTCAATTCACTAAAACATTAAAAAGTGTTGTCAAAATCCTATAAAATAATGCACCCTTGGTTACAAACACACGCACAAATAGGGTTAGAGTGGTATTTTATCAGAGTTCAGTCCACTGGGTAAGAGAGGCAGCAACAGCGTGTTAAAAATATAAATATAAATGCTTAAGTTGCATTTGTAAAGATGAATTTTCCATAAACTTAATGTTAGAATATTGTGCAAGGCCCTACATCAAAAAGTGGATTTTGACAACACTTTTTTGATGTGGGGCTGGGCACAATATTTTGTTGCCCGTCATAGTTTACAGAAAATTCAACTTTACAAATGCAACTTTATCATTTATATGTTACTACGCTTTTGCGGCCTCTTACCTTGTGGGCTGAGAATGATCTGATAATAGCTCCGATCACAGTAATAGCCACAGTGTTGTGGGAACAGCCGTGATCTCGGCAGCTGGTGGCGATAGGCCGTGTGCTTTACACCAAAGGCACAAGGGCAATGACCTCTGAATGATGGGGCCACGAGGCAGGTTTTGGGGAGTGCAGAGACTTGGAAACACAGGATTATTGTGAAATGAAGTACTTGTGCATTCTGCTTACAAGCAACGGTGACTGGCCTAAATGCTTTCAGCGTGCAGTTGTGAGTTACAGCCTGCACTCTGAATGAAACCGTGTAAGCAGAGTTTTTTTTTTCCTTTTCCAAAAGCGTATGGCAGGCCTGCCCCGCAACGTTCAAAGAGATGTCAGTGCGTGCCTTGCGCTGTGCGCAGAAAGGAGGGAAGCACTTCTGGGTATTGTCAGTGAATCAAAGGATTATTAAATCATAGAAAGTTATGCCAATAAACGCAGCACGCATTTGGAAGCAGGTTAGAAGGATTTTGCAAGTTCTTTTCTGGGAAAGGTTTCTGCTGCAGGAAGTGGAGCCTACTTGTCCGACGGACAATAAAAACATAATTACTTGTTGTCCCTGTCAGCAAACAATATGTCCTGGGCGTCGGGCGATATGAATTCCCCACCCCTGAAACAGAACTAAGCTAAAACTACTACTTAAGTATAGTATTGTGGATTTTTGTTGTTTGTGGTTGTGTTTTAAGTCTATATAAAGAATACTTATTTTTGATATAAACCTTGATTGGTGTCCATTTGTAGTGTTGTCACTGGGTTCCTGTATGTGGTCACAAATGCTTTACACACTGCCTCTGAAATAAGCCTGTCTGCTCGTGCCAAGCTACCAAGGGGGTGAGCAGGGGTTATTTTAGGAGTAGGAGTGTACCACCTTACCTTGACTCGAGTCAAGGGTCTCTATTTGTCACAAGTACCTACCTGTGCCAACTAGAGACCCCCAAATCTAACAGTGACTAGTTTTTGCTTTCACACCTATATCCTGCCTTCTTTTCTGGTTACCCTCTAAAGTCATGTTCGCCTTATATAAAACTTTATTAAAAAAAGTTAAAATTCTAACCATAGGCAGTACATGAATAGCATAGTTCATACATACAAACATTTGGGAATAAAGCGTCAAACATAATTAAAGTTGAGGTATTACTTCAGAATCATCTAGGCAGTTAAATAGTGTGTCACCCCCAAGTTCAAACATGCTTGACCTATGCACTTACGGCGCAAACCAAGTTGTTTTGGACAGAACAACATAATATGCTCCTCTGTCTCTGGTCCTAGACCATAAGCAAGGCACAGATTACAAACTGGATCTTTTTTACAACTGCTGGTAAAAGATTTCAGCTGGAAGCACACATTCACCCTCTTGCCTAGTGACGGTGTAATAATATCCAAAAATAGGGTGATCTTGAGTTAAAAGAGGTGGTTGGTTAAATGCCCTTTAGACCCACTCACAACATGTTGTTCATAAACATAAGATTAGGAAAATTAACAGTAGCAAACATAAATTAAACACATTAACTATATAGGTGCAAAATAGATAGTCCACAGTTTGATATTTAGAAAAATATATTTTTATTCTATTTTTTGATAGTTTTTGCATTCATTCTTATTTTCTTTGATATTTCTCAAAATGTTAAGTGCATTTTATCTCATTATTTACATTTCTTATTTTCATTCATGATTGTGAACAGAAAAACGGATACAAATGATGATGGCTAGCGGCAGAATAGGAACTACACGCGTTTCGGCACTGCTGCCTTCATCAGGAAACCGTCTTTTAGATAAATTTGGACTCCATAGAGCAATCGTTTTGGCTGTGATAACAAACAGAAGATGGTGTAGCATATATGACGATTCATCAAATTATTGAATATTCTGCAATATTTGATCATTCAATGATTTCTAGTTTTTCAACAATCCTATATTCTTGAATGAACTTCAGTACATCACAATTGGTTTGGCCAATAAGATCTGAACGTTTTGATCTTATTTTGGAATACGATCACTTTATTTGGATATATGGATCTCTCTGCATAAACTTTTTTAGTGCGCTTTTTTGTCTAAATCAGTATAATGTCTAGGTTTAACCAGGGACGCCTGACGATACTTTCATTTTGCACCGGTACCGTCAAATTTCGATAGATATGCTACGCTTCCTCAGAAGTTTGCAGATCTTTGGCGGGCAGCTGTCATTTTGTAAATGTTTAGCAGGCTCCACGTGTCTCAGTCTCAAAGAATGCCATCAGTCATGAGACACGTGGAGCCTGCTATACTGATTTAGACAAAAAAGCGCACTAAAGAAGTTTATGCAGAGAGATCCATTTATTCAAATAAAGTGATCGTATGAGTTGTAATATGGTGGTCGGACCGCCAGTACAGTGGTGGATGGACTGCTACCGCTGTGCCACCATGAGATTGGCATTAGTCGGACTGCCAAACTTATAATTAGGCCCTTTCTCTCTCATTCTCATTTACACATTCTTTCTCTTTTCTCTCTCCCTTCCCATCTCTCCCCTCTTTCTTTGACCCTCTCTCTCTCTCTCTCTCTCTCTCTCTCTCTCTCTCTCTCTCTCTCTCTCTCTCCGTCTTTGCCTCTTGTACCATCTTTCTCCACCTCTCTCTCCTTATACCCCAGCATGCCTGCTGCAGTAAACCCCGGGGAGCTGGGGTACCAGATTCAGGTCTCGGCGTCTACTTAGCATTCTGTGGTTCTGGCTAAAGTATTTAATCTCAGTGCCTTAAAGAAAAAAAATGTGTAATGCAATTGTTGCTCACGTAAAGCGCTCCTATATCTTCAAGTCGAATACACTCTATCTAAAACTGCAAAAATAAATAAATAAATGAAGGTTAGAAATGGTCTTTGATAGTGGTCTGAGGCCCTGTGATAGTTGCATCTTTCTTCTTGATTTCTTGCCATTCAGCAAGTTGAACTAGTGCATCAAGATGTTATCATGTAATGTATTATTTATAATGCAGGGACACTAGTAAAGAGATCATGATATGGTAAGTATTAACAGCCAATTTCCGTTCTATTGGGCTGAGAGGCAATGCCCCCTCACCTTTTGGCCACTGTAAAGAATGTCAGTCAGGCTGAGCAAAGGCCTCTTTATTTTTATTTTTATTTTCAGGTCAGGCAGCCAGGAGCTGGACATTCACTAAATGATGCTCAGGCTCTTGGCTGCCTGTACTGAACTTTGCAGGGCGGAAGAAGTCACAGCACCAGATGGTTGAAAAGTTGAAAATTGTTTTCTACATCTATATATATAAAAATGAATGTATGTCTGTCTGTTTGTCCTTTATGCATTACTACATCATTCATCCGATCGGCATGAAACATTGGGAAGTTGTTGAGTACACTCCCGCGAAGGTTTCTGGCAACAACAACATTTAAAAAAATTTAAAAAACAAAAAACATTTGTTAAAAGTTGTTGAGTACACTCCCGCGAAGGTTTCTGGCAAAAAAAAAGGAAACATTTGTTAAATATCGGCCACCCAGGGCCCTCATAATCTTTCCCATACTGAACGTTTACAGTTTCCGGTGCGACTCGCTTTTGCAATGTCCATCAACAAAGCACAAGGACAATCACTGCAAGTGTGTGGACTACATTTGGAGAATCTGTGCTTCTCACATGGACAACTATATGTGGCCAGCTCACGCGTAGGAAAACCTGATTTATTCGTGTACGCACCAGACGGAGAAACAAAAAATACTGTGTATCCACAAGCACACAAATAAATAAACAGAATGAAAACAACACTTTAAAATGTTTTCCATATTAAAATGAATAAGTTTCAATAAAAATGACACAATGTAAATTGAATGTTATCATAACAAGTTTCCTTAAATTTCCTTTCTTCTGAGATCACAGCAACACGCGACGGGTAAGAAAGTCCATATATATAAAAACGAAAGTATGTCTGTCTGTCTGTTTGTCTTTATGCATTACTACACCATTCATCCGACCGCCATGAAACTTTGGGAAATTGTTGAGTACACTCCCGCGTAGGTTTCTGTCAAAACATTTTTTTTTAAATCGGCCCCCCAGGGCCCTCATATTCTTTCGAATACTGAAATAGATAGCGAATTTGCGAGCATCGTCGACAGTTATGACCCCCAAACGGAAATCGATTGGTCAATCTACATCAGAAGCACGAAAGAAAAAGGCATTATGAGCTTCAGAAACGAGCAACAGGAAGCAAGATTAGAAGCTGTTCGAATACAAACTGCTCAAGCCCGTAATTCTCAAACGAACGAGCAACGAGAATCAAGATTGGAAGCCGATCGAGTACGCACTGCTCAAGCCCGTTCTTCTCAAATGAACAAGGAACGAGAATCAAGATTGGAAACAGATTGATTATGCACTGCTCAAGCCCGCTCGAATGAAACAGGAGAGCAACCAGAATCAAGATTGGAAAACGATCAATTACGCACTGCTCAAGCCAGCTCGAATGAAACAGGAGAGCAACCAGAATCAAGATTGGAAGCCAATCGAGAACGCACTGCTCAAGCCACACTTAGAAATGTTTTCAAAAATAAAATGAATAAGTTTCAATACCAACGACACAATGTAAATGTAATGTTATCATAACGAGTTTCCTTGGAATTCCTTTCTTCTGAGATCGCAGCAACGCGCGACGGGTAAGCTAGTAGACTATAAATTGTCCCCCAAGGCTCGGAAACTTTGATTTGCCATAAAGCAGTAGGTCTCCCTTATTAGAAGATATTTTGGGGCTAGACACACTCTTATTGTGGATTAAGTCATGGCTAAATCCAGTGACAGAAATGGTCCGCTCTTGTATTTTTGATTGTCTGGTACTGGATGGGGTGGCACAAATGTCTTGCTTGACCTATTCATTAAAGATTTTTACCTTAATAGGTAAAAAGGACCTTTTTGAAAATCCTTCTATGATCACCAAAAAAAGTAGGAGGAAGTAAAATCATGCTACCTAAATTATTGTTCAAATATCAGGCTACAGAAATGCCAGTCCGTGTAGCAATTCAAAGATATGTACCGAGCTCTACAACAGACAACCTGGAACCATATCTTGTATAGATAACAAACCCTAATTGTCGTTGCTACTTATCCCTTTTTAGATTTTTTAAGGTAGCTTTTCTGGTCGATGGTGTCTGGTCAAATGACTTACCACCCTGCCCGTGTGACTAAACTACCAAACAAAGTACTAGTCTCTTTTTTCTCTTTTGCCCTCTATTCAAGGACCCCAGAGATGTTTTTCTATTACCTATATTGCGGAAGACAAAATTGAGAACACATCAGGAGTACTTAACGTACTACAAAGTCTTGTGGATAGGGAAATCTGCTTTGCTGTTCTGAGTTTTATAAGCAAACCAATAGTTATTACAAATAGATATGAGATTTATTTATTTATTTATTTATTTATTGACATTTGTAGAGCGCGGCGAATACCCGAGGGCGTCTCGGCGCTAATTAAGGGATGGATCAGCAACTGGGGTAAAGAAGATATACAAGGCTATTGGTCAAATAACCACGTCATTAGCTGTTTGCGAAATGTGAACAGGGAGGGACTTGCTCGGATATGTGCAGGAAGGGTGTTCCAGAGTCTAGGGGCGGCAACCAGGAAACGCCTGTCGCCCCAGGTGACTGTTCTAGTGCGAGGCACAGCCAAGAAGTTCTGAATAGAGGAACGAAGAGATCGGGTTGGGACATGATGGAGAAGATTCTGTTTGAGAAAGTGGGGACCTTGATTATTGAGTGACTTGTAAACAATACACAGCGATTTGAATTTGATACGGCTGCGTATCGGGAGCCAATGGAGATCCCTAATGATGTTTGTAACTGGTGGGAACTTGGGGATCCCAGCCAGCATTCGTGCGGCTGCATTTTGGATTGACTGCATCTGATTTGTCACTCGGACTTGGGCATTTAAGAATAGAGCGTTACAATAGTCCAAGGAGGACAGGACTAGTGAGCTGACCAGTGTTTTCCCGGCCGTGTTCGGTAGGAAAGGTAGTATTTTCCTAATCATTCTCAATTTCATATGAGCTGAAGCCGCAGTTTTATTCGCATGTGCCATAAAATTGAGGCCAGCATCGAAGATGACGCCTAGATTTCTCACTTCGCTAGCTGGACTCGGCGGGGGACCGAAAGATGGTGGCCACCAGACAGGTGACCAGCCCGGGGAGAGGTGACCGAAGATGACCACTTCAGTTTTTCTGAATTGAGCTTCAGACAATTCGTGGCCATCCAGTCACCTATTGCCATCATTCCTCTCGTGAATCGGTTGGCCACTTCCTCCCCGTCCCCTTTGATAGCCAGTACCAATTGGGTGTCATCGGCGTAGGAGGTCAGGCTCATCCCAAATGCTTTGATGACATTTGCAAGGTCCGACACGTAGATATTAAATAGTGTCGGACTCAGGGATGAGCCTGGAGGGACCCCACACGGCAGAGACACCTTCGATGATTGGTAGGGTCCTAGAGATACTCAGATTTCTCAGTGATAAAATATGGGAAATGTATTGTCATATGCTGATATGGGTGGAAATGTGCTAATATATGTTGTTTAAATATTGAATGTTTTATGGGTTTATGAAAAGGAAGGTTTTTATTCATACTTGTTTTCATTATTTGGATAAATATTGTAATTATTTACTCTTGTCTTTTATGGCCTATGGTCAAGTAAAGAAAGTATGACTGACTGATTGATGCATCTCCTGTGGGCGTGACATCTTCAGCTTGGCAAAGCACCACAAGGCCCTACCCCTCATGATGAGGGGGAGCGTCTCCGATTGCCTCTGACCTGGGTGCTTCAGTTCTAAGCCCTGAAGAGCCCCGAGCTGAGTGTTTATCACTGACACCTCGTCACAGAGTTGGGTGGAGTCAGCAGTCTCATTGACCCCATCCCCATAACTACCAAGTTTCCCAGGTCCATGTGTGATGTGCTACTTCAGTTCAGATTTTTTCTCTGAATTATGAGACTTGCAGTCGTGTTTTATAATGCAATAAATAAGACTACAAATTACAGAAGTCAAAGAAAAAACCCAGACTGGAGCAGCACATCACACAAGGACCAGGTAAACTTTGTAGAGCTGCATCCCACTCTGTGACAAGTGAGGGACCCTCAAGGTCAGCCAATTAGAGAAGGCAACAGTCTCAACCCTCCCGATACCTCAGAGGCATAGGACTGCTGCCTTCCCTCATTGGCTAACCTTCAATCAGGGAATTGTGAAGTACGCTACTCAACCGAGAGGTCTGAGGGCGCTGGGGGAGGGGGTGGGGTGCAGCTTCGAGTCAGTCGAAGAGCTAGGTCGTGAAGCTCTTCCTGAAGGTGTGCAGAGTGGGGGAGCGTCTGATGTTGAAAGGGAGCTCATTCCAGGTTTTTGCCGCAATGTAGAAGGCTCTTGCACCCATTCTTGCTCTGCGGATGTGAGGAGTTTCGGCGAGGTCGAGGTTAGCATATTGGAGGTTTCTCTTTTGTACTTGGAAGAAGATTCTTTCATTGAGATATTGGGGTCCAGTGTTGTGGAGGCATTTGTAGGCGTGGGTTAGTATCTTAAAGGTTACTCTCTTTTCGACGGGAAGCCAGTGGAGGTGTTGCATGTGTTGGGTGATGTGTTCATGTCGAGGGATGCCAAGGACGAGTCAGGCTGCGGTGTTCTGTATGTCTGGAGCTTGCGGAGCAGGGATTTGTTGATTCTGGCATAGAGGGCATTTCCACAGTTCAGTCTGCTGGATATTAGTGCGCGGTGGCGGTCTTTCTGGATTCTGGGGGGATCCATCTGAAGGTCTTGTGAAGGATTTGGAGGGTGTTGAAACAGGTGGAGGTGATGGCTTTGATCTGTCGGTTCATAATGAGGGAGGAGTCTAGTATGATGCCGAGGTTCCGGACGTGGTCCGGGGGGTGGAGGGGTTGCCGAGGGCAGTGGGCCACCAGGCGTTGTCTCATGCAGAGGACGAGGACTTCTGTTTTCTCCGAGTTGAGCTTCAGGCAGCTGCTGCTCATCCAGGATGTGACATCCTTCATTCATTCATGGAAGCTGAGTCTAGTAGTGTGGGGGTCCTTAGTGAGGTGGAGGAGGGTCTCGAACACCTACCTTCTCAGAGAGGTTGCGGGGCAGCGGCACAACAGTGGAGCAACAGCACTGCTGCTGGGGCAGAGAAAGGAGTCCCTGACCAGGGCGTCAGAGGTCTTGCACGCACAGCTGAGCAATGGCTGCCATTAAATAGGGAAAGGGGGAGGGAAGCACAGCTGAGAGGCGACAGCAGGAACCGGCAGGGGAAATGGACCCAAGGGGCTGCAGTGGTGGGAAAGGAAATGGGCACGGAAGACACAAACAGGCAAAAATAAACAGAAAGACAGAAAATAACAAATAGAAAGGCACAATAACAAAAAGACAGATGAAAGACAGAAAACCGGCAGAAACAAAAAAAGAGAGTCAACAGCAGAAGAACAAGGCTCTCCCACTGGAACATCAGGGATGAGGCGCAGGCAGGAGCCTGTGGGTGGAGGAGGGCCTCGAACACCTACCTTCTCAGGGAGGTGTAGGGGACAGCGGCAGCAGCACAACAGAGAAGCTGCTGGGGCAAAGAGCAGAGTCCCTGGCCAGTAGGTCAGAGGCCATAGGAAGGCAGCAGGCCCAACCCTCCTGGCATCACCGAGGCAGAGCTGCGCAGGTAAGTGTAGTTTTCTTTGCAATGTTTGGTGCATGCAGGAATATTTGGGAGTGAGTGTTCTGAATGGATGTGTGTGTGCATGCATGTGTGAATACATGAGTGTGAGGGAGTGTGCATGTCTGCATGTGTGCCACCCCGACCCCCTTCCCTGCTAAAAGTGCAGGACACAACTGTATGTTAATAATAGCAATAATAAAGATTTTGTTTATATAGCGCTAATACTGCACCTCTACTCTTTCCAAGAGCTGTGAATAGCATGTTACTATTACCCAACGTATGGTGCTCTAATTTTCCAACCTTATAAGGATAAAGTCTGATGAACAAAAAGCATCCTTAGAGAGGGATTGCTGCTGCATATTGTAATCTCTCTAGGTATACCGTCAGTGTGGGGCAGTGACATTTCCTACCTCGGTGAAAATGCTCAATTTACATGTTATCTCTAGTGGATGGGAGCTGTAAAATATTTCTCTAAACACTGTGTTAATCAAATCACCGGTGCCAGATGTATCCATTAATAAAGTAGACACTTCGCAGGAGCGACCAGCGAGCACACAGTATGTTGCTCTGCCCCAGGCTTCTCATCAGCGGTGTATTCCTGTGTATCTTCAAGCTCTCGGCTGGACTGGTTATCAAATTACCAGCTGCTCTTATCGGAATCAGATATATGCCATGTGGGCCTGTTCTACTAGCCCTGTAGTTACAGGTTTTTGACTGTGTGTGGGTGGTTCATTCCTAGATGTACTTGGGTCTTTGATTAAGATTGTCTAGATCACTTGGTGCAGCTTAAAACGGGGTGTCTTACTTGTCGTGTCAGCTACCACATCTTGAAAGTATGATATATGTACCTTGAGCTTGGGGGATTATATTTTTGAATTAATTTCAAGTTATGGTAGATGCATTAGGACTGAAGGACAATTCAGATTTGGTATTAGGGGCCTCCTGAGATGACGCACAGGAGCGCTGCCTCCTTTAATTTTTCTTGTATTCATATACCCAGAATGTGCATTCTAATGATCCCATTGGTTGCACCTTGATGCATATATTGTCAGCATGTTAGAGTGTGGCGGCTGATGTCCTGCTCTTTCAGTGGGAGCTGGAAGGGCCACATGGAGGTACGCTCTTTCTTATACGGAGTGAAAGGAGAGATATCCTAGTCATTGCCATCATACTCCTTTTTAGGTCGCGCCTCAGACAGCAAATGCACCGTTGTTTCCGAAACATTTTGATAACTTACAAGGGGCTTAGGGCCTGCCTATTCCTTGCCATTGGTTGGCTTCATCGTCACTTTCTCTTCATTATTATTATTATTATTTGCATTTATATATGGCCCGACAGCTACCCTGGGGGTTTCCCGGCGCCCTAGATCAATGTTACTGAAAGGAAACAGGGGACCATTATTGATTGAACAGCCATGATTTCACTCCCTTGCGAAAGCGTAAATAGCATGGTTCTAGCCGTAATTGGAGGGGTAGTGAATTCCATAGTGTCGGTGCTAAGAAGGAGAAAGAGCGACCTCCTAGTCGAACCCTTTTTATCTTGGGTACAATGAATTTCGCTTGGTGCAATGAGCGTAGGTTACGCGCAGGTAGGTATTTCTGGACCATTTTACATAGGTACTCCGGGGCTGTTCCTAAGCTGTTAGCACAGTGCCTTGAATTTTACTCTACTGGACACTCTCAGCCAGTGCAGATTTCTAAGATGGTCTCTCATCCTCGTGCGTCCTGGGAGATTGAGGAATATTCTGGCCGCGGAGTTTTGTACTACTTGCAGTTGGTTCAGAGTTCTATTCGTAACTCCTAGAAATAGATGATTGCTTTTGTTTGGTCAGAGTGAGCCAGCTTCATTTCCTCTTTGTGTGCTTGTCCCTCCCCTGAAGCTTGGCCCAAGTACTGCTTCCTTTGCATGTGTTCTTCCACTGCTTGCGCTTTCAGAGTTTTTGGTTTTAGTTGCTGCACTCCATGAGAGTACATGTGTATGTAGGTCATATTTGCCCTGGGTTCTTGCTTGTCCCCTCCCACACCGTCTTGCATTGTTGCTTGCCCCATCCCAACCTGCATTGTTGCTTGCCTGTATTGTTGTTTCACCCTCCCACCCGCAGTTTTTCTTCCATCTCTCATCCTCCCATCCCTCATTGTTTTGTCTGCCCCTATTATTGCTTGCCCCGTTGTTGCTTGCCCACTCCTGTTCCTAGCTCTTAGCTGTGGGCCGCTTGCTAGTGGGGTGTGTGTTGTGTGCGTTTACGGGGGTTTGCGTGCTCCCAGGTGTACATCCAGGGTCGCCCACATTTCATTTTAAGCGTTGTGGCAAGGTGACAATTTCCCAGTGATGTTTCTCCTAACTGTAATACCCCCGCACCCCACCCCTACATTACTGCATTACTACTGTACTGTATTGGAAATCTTCTAAATAAAAACTTTGGGAAAAAAAAAAAGACTGCAGTAGGGTGTTATAAACTAGCTCATGTAAATCAATAAAATCCGAACATTTCCTTCCTGCAGTTCCGCAGAGATCCGGTAGAGGGCATACAATCCATGGTAATGCTGGCAAGTCCCATAGGGTAATCAATTCTGTATAGGACGTAAGAGGGGTGGTATTTATGGTTGTCTGGTCTCCGAGGGCGTTCTTTGTGTTGTGGATGACAGAAAGCTCAGAGTTCACTCAGAAATTATGTATTTGTTTATTAGCCCCCGTGCAATCTTATGCTGTTTCATAGCACTTGAAGAGAGAGAAAATCAAGAAATGTATGCATGCTCGAATTACAAACACGAGACCTCGGGCAGAACTCAGCCTTCAGTGGAAAAACCATCACGTTAGCCTAGTTTATTTTGTGCACTTGGGGCCCGATGTAGGTAGCCCTTTACCGATCCGAATCGGCCGAAAATACCGATTTTCGGCCGTTTCCGATCGGTAAAGGGCTACTGAGATGTAGGGGCACATTTTCGGTAATTTTACCGAATCGGTATCATTGCCGAATCGGTATATTTACCGATTCGGTAATATGTACCGAATCGGTAAAATAATTACCGATTCGGTAATATTTACTGATTCGTTAAAATTACCGAAAAAGCAATGTAGGTAGAAAATGTACCTTTGGCACATGGCTTACAGAATCGGTATTTTACCATGGAATACAAATCCATGGTAAAATACCGATTCCTGTGTACATGCACATCTGTGCATGTACACATGTGCCATGTGACAGACAGACGTGCCCTTAGGGCATGTCTGTGTGCCACATTGCACACATGCCCGTTTTGGGGGTGCTAGAGGGTGTCAAAGTGACACCCCCTGCACCCTTGTGAATTCTTTAATTACCGATTCTGTAAATACCGAATCGGTAATGCCTAATCATTCCTATGGGCTTCAAAGCCCATAGGAATGAATGGGCATTACCGATTCGGTATTTACCGAAACGGTAATTAAAGAATTGTTAAGGATTCGGTAACGAATCCAGATGTTGGGACCTACATCCCATTTACCGATTTTGAAATACCGAATCAGTAAGATTCGGTATTTCCAAATCGGTAAATGGGATTTACCTACATCGGGCCCTTGGTTCGGTTTATATCACATGCAAACTGCTAATACCGTGGTGTTTCCATTGCATTTGTAGTGAGCGGGAAAGCACACAGCTGGAGCTTGGATGTTGCTCGCATGTGCTCGGCGGTCTCTTGACGGTGTCGTGTTCCTAACGAGGGGGCTCTGTCTGAGTTGGCATCAAAAGCCGGTAAGAGATCATAGTGGGTCCCCTTGCCTGTTGCGGATATCTGTGTTTAACCTGCAGTTCAATGGATTGAACCCAGGTGGGTGAGGGCTGTTCATCCTTCTGAGGTTGATAACATGACTCATGTTACATGAGTAACTTATCTGGATGAAAGTGACATCTCTTTCCATAGGTGCCGCCTTGTGTAGCACTATGTTAAATACTCCAGACAATTTGGCGGTCCTAGCCTTTAACTTGTGCTGATCCCAAAAACATAATATAAGCCCGACCGAATATGTGGATGAGAAATGTGTCACTCATATCCAGTATGAAATACTTAGCTTAGTTTTCAGTGCCAGAGGCTACAAATGTGTGTCCAGAGGCTGAGACTGGTCAGTGGAGCTGGACCTAGGGGGTGTAGTGATCCTCGACCCCACAGGGTACATTCGGTTTGTGATTTCTGTTTAACATTTTCAACGTAAAAAATGTTTTTAGCATCCCCTATCAAAATAGTTACCGCATATGCGGGGCATGCAGACCTTCAGTTAAAGAGTGTGGGTCTGGCATTAGAGAAAGTAGGCGCTGGATTGAAAGCACTTGGGGGCAGTTTTATGAGTTCTGGCACATCTCTGCAAATCAGCAGGGATGCGCCAGAACTGATGCGTCACGCAATTCCCTCCTTGCGGCACCACAGATGCGCCGCATTTACAATGCGGCGCACCATGGTGCAAGGAAGGGCAGATGCGTGACGCATCTTGTGGTGTACGGGCGGCGCATTGCTGGAGTAGCGTCGCAAGTGCGACGCAACTCCTGCAATGTACAGAGGCCACCCATACATAACGTGGTGCGTCACTCCTTACGCCTGCTTCAAGCAGGCGTAAGAATTTGACGCAGCAGCCTCGTAAAACTGACTCAGGGAAATCTTGTAGATTTCACTGCGTCTGTTTTACGGGGCTTTCCTACGAGGGAACACCCACCCTGCGACAGAACGCCCACATGAAACCTGACGCAGGTTTCATGTGGCGCAGGGCTTTACAACGTGACTCATCTGCCTAGATGCGTCACGTTGTAAATAGGGCGCAGGGATGCGTCACGTTTCCGCGCCGTTGCGTCACGCAGCAACGGAGTAAACGTGGCGCAAGTCCGTCATAAATCTGCCCCTTGGTTTCACAAACTCTTCTGCAGTAAGTTTGTCACCCTGCACAGAAGGGTGGTAGTTCCAACTACATGCACATTTAGTCCCTAGTCTATCTGAAGAGACTCCTAATCGAGATACGAAGTTTACAGTCGTGGTGTATTCATAATGGTTTCAGAGGTACCAAGGGAAATGTGCCTGGGCCTTATCATGAGTTCGGCGGTCCTTGGACAGCCATATTTGCGGTCGCGGTCGTAGTCTGACCGCCGCGAGACCTGTGGTCGACCGCCAGGGCCACGGTCAAGGGAAGGCAGCATTCATAGGGCGGTACAGAGGAGCAACACCACCGCTCGTATTGTGAGTTGGCCTTCCTAGTCAGACTGCAGTCTAAAGCAGCCGCGGTCCTTGCAGGTAACAGCGGTGGGGCAGTGTAAGGGGAGATTCCGAGGGACAGTGCTGAGGGAAGATTAATTATTTATTAAATTTTCCCTCGGCACTGTCGATGGAGGGATGCCCGCCATGTAAAGCTTGTCGGAAAGGGATATCGTAATCCCGATTGCGGTGCCTGCTGCAGCACTGCCCCCATTCACAGACGCACTTCCAACCTCCGCACCATCGGGATTCTGGTATCTGACAGTGTTGGCGCTGTTGCTTCCGGCTGGTGTCGGTCCAAATACCAGTATTGTAGTACAGCGGTCGGACCGAAGGGTTGTGGGTGGTTGGACCACCACCGATGGGCTCTAAGTTTAATGTATATGTATTTTTAGAAATGTAATGTTTTTGGAGGGTTTTCTGTTTTAGTGTGCAGGTTTTTCTCTACGAACGAGTCCTATTGGCTTTAGTATTTATTGGCTGTTTTTTTTAGCGGAAATCTCTTTTGGTTTATTAGAAATCGATATTTTTTACTTTGATTTCAGTTTTTTTTGTGTTTCCAGGAGCGTTGCTTTTTTTAAACCCTTTTTGTTTTTTTATGGCTCATAGCTACTTTGGATTGCTTTAATGGATCTCTATTGGATTGGTTTTATTTTTGCATTTTTGTGTGGCTTTTTGGAAAATCTTTCCCTTTTTTGGTGATTATGATTTTTGACTAGGTAGATGCAGAGGATGATCTGCTGCTACCGAAGAATAAGCCATATTTGATGTATTTGTTTTGGGTGAGAAATGGCATATTTTATTATTTGTGTAAGTGTTATGTAATTGTTATTTGGAATTGTGTATTTTATGTATTGCAATTATATTAGGTAAAAGACTGAGTTTGTTCTTTGGTTAGTGAGATTTAGCTTTTTTTATAAAAATGGTATATATATTATTTTATTATATTAGACTCATTTAAGATTGGAGTTGTTTTTAATGTTTTGTCCGATGTAATAAAATGTTATGTTTATTATTTAAATAAAAATGTTTTGTAATATTGATGAAGAATATGTTATACTTTTGGGGAGTTTTTTAGGATAGTATTTATTTTATAATATGCTATTGGCTATTATTGCTAAGTAATCTATGCCTTTACTGTTTATGAACAGTTTTACTTTAAATTGTAGAATGCCGTGCATTCTTTTGGTTTGTGTGGTAAGTTTAGGTGCAAATTGAATTGTAAACTGCTCCACTTGTAGTTGTTGGTAGCTTTTCTTTTTTTGTAATGCTTCTATACATTTACAGAGTGTAGGTTGGGTTCTGCCTAGTGTGGATTGGAAGGCACTGTGCAATCCTTCCACTGCATTGTTTGTTTTGGCTTCCTGTTCCAAGGTGTTGTCATAGACATTCCACTATGGTATTTGGAATTGGGTTGGAGTCTGTGTCCAGAGCGATGTAGTCTGCCTATCCAAGTATCTTTGAAATAATTCATTAGGGGGATTAGTTTATGTTCATTTTGTTGGTAGGAAGGGCTTTCTGTTAGTAAATTGTAGTGGTTAGCTGCCTCAGGGACATAGACTAGTGCTATCATTTTTTTATTTCAAAGGCGAATTAGCTGTTTGTAGCATATTCAACACTTAGAGGTCAATTACGAGACTGGCGGTCCATGGAGCCCAGACTAGCGGGGGTGTGGTGGTGGCGGTCTCACAACTGCCCGATTATGAGTCAGGCGGTCAGACCTCCCTGAGACTGCCGCTACAAGGGAACCGCCATTCCCTGGAGATGGCGCTGCGGACCAAAGGCCACAATATGCTTGTGGTCCCGTCAAGCATGAATTTCCTCTCCGCTAGGGTTTACATTGAGGTTCTTACTCCATGTAAACCCTGGCACAGAGGAAAAAAAGGGGGCCTTGTGCCTTACGCCGTGTGTATGCACCCAGGGGGGCACAACATGTACCCCTCTGTGTGCATACACACCAGTTCATGCATCGCATGGACATGTGACTGTGCAGGAACTGTTTTTGGTGTTCCTATTGTGGTGCCTGTTTTTAAAGGCACCGTTGTGGGAACGGCAAAACAAACCTGCCAGTCACAAGTTTGACTCGTAATCTGGTGGGTGGCCTCAGCACAGGTTTGGCTGTGCCCTGGTGGGGCGGACACAGCGCCGCATTACCAAACTCATAATTGGGACCTTAGTGCTGATTGTTGGAGGTGTCTCCATATGCTTTGATTGACACCCTTCTATGGCTGCGTGTGGGTAAATTTAAAATGGCTTGTTTAAAGTCTCTGATTACTTTTTGTGGGTAGTAGTTATTTGTTTTATATTTAACTAGCAGCCCGTCCCGACGTTGTCCGGGTATGAATTGCTGCCGGCCAGCAGTATATTGTTTTGTAGGATTTCATTTTGATAGCATTTCTTATCTGTGACAGGCCTGTGAAACACTCCGATTCACAGTGCACTGCTGATGCACTTAAGAGTGCGCGGTCAGTAGTGTGTGAACTCGAGTTTCCCTACTTTATTTTTCCTTGCAATATTATATAGCGCAAACTCGACAACATGGCATGAGCACAATTTACATACAGAAGAACACATTCATTTGTGGTAGGCACGGGGAGACAAAGCGATTTGACTGGAATCACAGGATGTTGAGCTGATGCCGAGATTCGAACGTAGCTCCCCAGCACTAAACTTCGCAATTCTACAACTTCTGGCGGGAGGTGTGTCTAAAAGTTTATGTCGGTGCTGGCCATCAATGAGAGAGACCTGTGCATTTTTCAAATGGGTGGTAAAAAAATATGAGTATGTTGCTGGAGATGTGGGCCGCCGTGCCACCAATGTACTTACCGGGGGAGGGATAGCCCCTTTCTTGCTATTTCCGTGGAGGCGGGCCTTGTGTCGGGATGTGCGTGGCCCAAGGCCTGTGCGCAACAGAAGTGGAAAATCTCCATTGTGCGCTTCAGGCGTCACCGGAATTAAAGGCGAGATTAGATTTCCTGCACAATGGCCCTGTTTGCGTTCCTTCCGGCCCTTGGAAATAGCACCATGCCTGACCTCCATACAGTAACGCAGGTGCACGTCACTGGGAGCGTGGGGCAAGCACACCCGGAGCTGGAATGTACAGAACCTGGGAAGAAAAAACAATGAAATATTGGGCACAACGCTCGCTTTTTTTTGGTCGTAATCCCACGCCCCGCCCACGCCCCCAGCACATGCCCACAGCACACGATATGAGACATGGCATGAAGTGCGGAACATACCACACGCCCCCAGTGTTTGTCACGCCCCCAGCACACGCCCACAGCACAACTCAGACACGCCCACAAGGGACCACTTTGCTGGCATGGTTCTTTTACCTTTTAAATGTATATAGTGGGCGTCTGTACAGCCTATGTCCTTCTGCTGCATCTGCCCTTTCCAACGCTGTATTGGGTGTTGTGATTGGTGCTGTGGTTTCTGAGATTACCCGCCTCAAAGGTATCGGCTCTCTCTTTATTATATTAGTATATAGATGTGGTTTAAGAGTTCATAATAAGTCCTACTTTTCTTATTTGGTAGTAGGGCATATATAAAAGGGATATTTGTATTTTGGTATTCAGGGTTCACCGTGTATGGTTTATATCTGTGTGAATGGTTTGTTACACATTTTGAAGGTTTCATCCATCATCTAGGTTTGACAATGTCTTAGTTTAAGGAAGTTATCTGCTGTAGAAAATATTAGGATTTGTCTATCATTGTTTAGGTTGTTATATAGCAGGAAAGGTTCCTTATTATGTGTAATTTTAAAGTGTCTATGTATTTTGATCTCTTGGTATCTTTGAGGGGCTTGAGGGGTATTGCTGGTGGCTTTCTTAGTTGGTTGAATTAAACGTTTTAAAGTGGAGTAGAGGTGGCAGTTGGCCTGTGATTTTTTCGGGACTCTAGGGAGTATACCTTTTGGGATTTTTGTTGTGTGCTTTTGGCCTCTCTTAAATCCTGCAATATCCCTTACCATTTCTGTCACATTTGGGTGTTGGTTGTGTTCCCTTACATTAATAACAATATCATCTTTTGTAGTGCCCCCCTATAGCATGCTTAGAATAATATTTAGTACATTTCCAATTCAAGTTTTCCATTGTTGTACTTTATTCGACGTAGGTGTAGCCCATGTGACATAATAATTGCTTGCTGTCATTCTGTTTGAAAATAGTATAATTGCATAAAGAATTACAAGATAAAAATGTTTATACATTGTTATTTACATATACAACTATGCAACTAATTTTATTTTTTATTCTTACATGTATGTTCTTTTTAGATGTTTCACACTTTTTTTGCAGCTTTCCCATTGAGGGTGTGGTATTGTGGAGCAGGTGCTTTCTTTTCTGTTGGAACAAAAAATGTTGCGTCCGCTTCATTTTTAATTTTCATTGGTTGGTCGTTTGTAGAGGTTGAGGTTTTTAGGTTTTATTTTATTTAGTTTTGGGGTGAGTTTCTATTTTAGAATAATTTACATATACTTACTGTTTGCAAGGTAGTTGTCGAGATGTATATATTTCTTTTTCATGGTCTGGTCGGAAAATCTGGCAGAGTTTCCTTATCTTGCAGCTTTTTTTGATTTTGCAGTATTAAGTTGATAACATTTGAGTGCCTTTTATATTGTTGATTTACTTGTTTGTGTGATTTTAGTAGTTAAGTATGTTTATAGTTCTAATTTATGCTTTATTTATAATGTTTAATGTGTAGTTGCAGAAGTCAGTGGAAACCTTTAAAGGTGGGCAGTGTGGATGTTGAAATGGATCTATGTGTAGAGTCTCTTAACAATGTTCTGCTGACTTTGGATTATAAAGAAAGCAACAGAAGGAGCAGACAGGTCAGACCTGCACTTAGGAATACTGTATTTTAAAATGTGTACTTTGTTTTAACCCACTGTGCCGCGCCTCTTACCTAACAACTCCCCAGTGCTGCCCCGGTCTGCCGCGGCTTGCCGTTTGTGCAGAGGGCACGCACACCACTCTCACCAGCACGGAGCCTCCGTAAGTCAGAGGTCAGCGCTCCACCCTCCCCACGCTGCTGCAAGTCCCGCCCACTTCCTTGCT
This sequence comes from Lissotriton vulgaris, assembly GCF_964263255.1. NCBI lineage: Eukaryota > Metazoa > Chordata > Amphibia > Caudata > Salamandridae > Lissotriton > Lissotriton vulgaris. Next base: position 1,863,696,989 of record NC_141693.1, on the reverse strand, counting down.
CACAAAAGGAACTGCGCCGAGCGGACTCGCAGCCTACTAGCATCAGAAGGAGCAGACAGGTCAGACTCCCCACGCTGCTGCAAGTCCCGCCCACGTCTTTGCTCACATGAGCACCAGACCGACGCCAGACACCCTGCCCGTTCTCCCACCCAGCACCCCTCCTCTCACTCATGGCCATAATACAATACTCCAGCCAAGAACTACGCGCAATCAACCGGCCGGCCCCTCTGGCAGCCAACATCACACCCATTAGAATGTCCAAGAGCCCACCGGGTCATAAACACTCAGCCCAATGTAGTGTACCGACCCCAACCAGGCTCGCTCACTCTCCAAACATGCGCTCAAAATATGGGCTCTACTTGATTAAGAGAAACCAGACCTATTTTTTATCACAGAGACATGGCTCTACGAGGCTTCCCAACCTGATATCTCCTTAGCCCTCCCTCCTGACTATCAGCTGACCAGACTGGACAGGAAAGACAAGAAAGGAGACGGCATAGGCATAGCCTTTAAAGCCAACACTGGCATACAAACTATTGACACTGTCCAAGTGTCTTGGGGAGAACTCTGTATTTTTTAAATAAATCCATACTAATATAATAAAGAGAGAGCCCAAACCTTTGAAAGGTAAAAGAACCGTGCCAGCAGAGTAGTCCCTTGTGGGCGTGTCTGCATTGTGCTGTGGGCGTGTGCTGGGGGGCGTGACAAACGCTGGGGGGGTGTGGTACGTTCCGCCCTTCATGCCATGTCTCATATCGTGTGCTAATCCCACCCTGCTCCCTTTAAATACCCCTGCACCCCATAATCATAACCCACCCTTACTCCTTAAAATACCCCAACACCCTTAAACACTAACCCATCTTAACCCTATAAATATACCCTGTACCCCAAAACCCACACCTATCCCTAAAGCCTAAAATACCCCTGTAACACAAAACCCAAACCTACCCCTGATTCCTATAAATATCCCTGTACCTCAAAACCCAAACCTACCCCTGAACCCTAAAAATACCCTTGTACCCCAAAACCCCAACCTAGCCCCGAACCCTAAAAATACCACTGTACCCTAAAACCCAAACCTACCCCTGAACCCTAAAATACCCCTGTACCCCAAAACCCAAACCTAGCCCTGAACCCTTAAAATACACCTGTACCCCAAAACCCAAACCTACCCCTGAACCCTACAAAATACCCCTGTACCCCACAACCCAAACCTAGCCCGAACCCTTAAAATACCCCTGGACCCCAAAACCCAAACCTACCCCTGAACCCTAAAAATACCCCTATACCCCAAAACCCAAACCTAGCCCTGATCCCTAAAAATACCCCTGTACCCCAAAACCCATACCTATCCCTAAACCCTAAAACTACCCCTGTACCCCATAACCCAAAACTATATCTGAACACTTAAAATACCCAAACACCCCAAAACATATACCTCAGTACCCCAAAACATATACCCCTATACCAATACTTACCGTATACAAACGTTAAAAAAACATCCTTTTACCATTCAATCATTTACGACGAATTTCGTTGTAAATGTATGCATGGTAAAAGCATATAAAATGTAATGCCATGCGTTATAATGGCATTGCGGAGTCATGGTACTTTCGTAATGAAAGTATGCGGAGTGATGGTATGCGGGAAGAAAGTTACAGAACAATGGGTGTGCACCCTCCCCCAGTAAGTACATTGGAGGCACGGCGGCCCACATCTACAGCATCATACTCATAGTTTTTCACCACCCATTTGAAAAATGCACAGGTCTCTCTCATTGATGGCCAGCACCGACATACACTTTTAGACACACCTCCCGTCACAAGTTCTAGAATTGCGAGCTTTAGAGCTGGGGAGCTACGTTCAAATCTCGGCATCAGCTCAACATCCTGTGATTCCAGGCAAATCACTTTGTCTCCCCGTGCCTCCCACAAATGAATGTGTTCTTCTGTAATGTAAATTGTGCTCATGCCATGTTGTCGAGTTCACGCTATATAATATTGCAAGGAAAAATAAAGTAGGGAAACTCGAGTTCACACACTACTGAACGCACACTCTTAAGTGCATCAGCAGTGTACTGTGAATCGGAGCGTTTCACAGGCCTGTCACAGATAAGAAATGCTATCAAAACGAAATCCTACAAAACAATATACTACTGGCCGGCAGCAATTCATACCCGGACAACGTCGGGACGGGCTGCTAGTAGTAGCAATAAAGGAACATGGAGAGGGGCCTTACTTTATCGCCCCCCTAGCAACAAAAGTCTCTTTACCAGCCATTTAATGGAGGTAATTGCACCTCATGTCCTCGGCGCAGATAATTTTCTTCTTCTGGGGGATTTTAATTACCACGCTGAACTACCATTTGACCCCCACTCAGACGACCTTGTCACAAGCCTCAACACTCTCGGCCTTGACCAACGGGTAATTGGGCCCACCCACACAGCAGGCCATACCCTAGACCTCCTATTCACTAACTCCCCCAAGTAAAGATCGCCCAACAAGTCCCTGTCTCATGATCTGACCACCATGTCCTTATGTTTCAAATACCGGGTACTGCTGCCCAACCTAATCCATCGATAGAGTCACGACCTAGCAGGCCATGGAACAAAATAAACTTACACTCTTTCACCACCAATTTTACCCTCATTCCACCACCCAAGCCAGAGAGCCTTGATGAGGCGCCAAGTCACTCGAACAAGCCATCTCATCCACGCTCAATAAAATTGCCCCATTCTAATCTATGAAATGCCCCCACAAACTTTCCCCCTGGTTCACACCTGACCTAAAAAATTACAATCTAGCAGCCAGAAAGGCGGAACGCAAATGGAGACACACACAAAATCCCTCAGATAAACTGGTTTATAAAACTAGTCATCGGCGGTACATGGAACACATTGCTGCCGCTAAAAAACCTACTTAGGGGACAAAATCAACCGAGCATCCAACTCACAAAAAGAGCTCTATAAAATCCTGAAAGAATTCACCAATCCCCCCTACTGCCAACCAACTCTCACCTCCTCACAAGAGTGGGCCAACTCTCTCTCAGTCTTTTTCGTAAATAAAATCAACATCATCCACAGCTCTTTCCCACAATCTGGAAGCACACCCCTTCAGCTAGGAATCCTGGCACGCCCAGACCCCATCTCATACCCCTCAGAGAATTCCTCCCCATTACAGAGGAAGAAGTCCTACTAACCCTCTCTAGGATCAAATCTGGCTCCCCCACTGACCCTGCCTCCACACAGATCATATCCAAAATCGGACCCGCCCTCACACCCAGACTGACTAATCTACTCAACAACTCACTGTCTCTCTCCACTCTACCCAACACCTGGAAATAGGCCATAGTGAAACCCTTTCTTAAAAAATCAAACTCTGACCCAAAAGTGCATAATAACTACAGACCCATCTCCCTACCTCTCTTTGGGAAGGTACTGGAGACAATAGTAATAAGCAATTGTCTGTTCACCTTGAGAATAATAACCTGTTTGATCCCTCACAATCCGGGTTCTGAGCTTTCCACAGCACCGAAACGGCACTTCTGGAGATGGTCGACAACATTAAACTCGCCCTCAATGCCAAATAACCCACCATCTTGGTACTATTAGACCTATCGGCAGCCTTCGACACCATCTCCCACCGCATCCTCCTGGATCGACTGTATGAGCATGGTGTTGAGGGCACTGCGCTTAACTGGATCAAGAACTACCAACCGCACATCGAAAGTCCAAATAGGATCTTTCACATCCAGTAGCCAGCCTATAGACAAGGGCGTCCCCCAGGGTTCCATATTGAGCCCCACTCTTTTCAACTTGTATCTGTCCCCCCTGGCCAAAATAATAAAAGCTCATGGCTTTGATACAGTGTCGTACGCCAACGACACCCAACTATTAATCACCCTTGATCCAGATCCCACCTACATGAAACTTAAATTTAAACAATGTTTGACTGACATTAAGGACCTGATGACTACTAACCACCTCCAACTTAATGCCGGAAAAACCAAGATCTTACTCTTCGGTAAGGCCCAGCAACTGTGGGCCAATGACTGGTGGCCCTCCACGTTAGGGCCCTGCCCATCTCCTAAAGAGGCAGCACGCAACCTAGGCGTGACAATTGACACCAAACTCTCAATGTCGAACCACGTCACCCAGGTAGTGCGCACTTGCTATGGGCTAATGCGCAGCCTGAGAAAAATCTTTAAATGGATACCACTCTCCTCACGTATGCCATTAGTGCAAGGACTGATCATCAGCCGCCTTGACTATGGTAAGCTCTGTTGGCACCCATAAATGAAGCTCACCTTACCAGACTCCAGGTCCTGCAAAACACTGCGACCAGACTGGTCCTCAAACTCCCCCCTCGTTCTCCTTCCGCCCCGAGCTTGAAGTCCCTTCACTGGCTGCCCATTAAAAAGCGGATAACCTTTAAAATATGCTGCCTTGTACATAACACTCTAAACAAAAAGGGACCCCGCTACCTAGCGCAGAAACTAATCACGTACCAACCCGCTAGAACCCTTCGCTCAACCAGTAAACATCTTTTAACCATACCAAAGACCCGTACTGTCAAATACGGCGGCAGATCATTCTCCAAAATCGCCCCCACCATCTGGAATACGCTGCCCATTCACCTTCGAATAAAGAGCGACCATAAGAAATTCCGTAAGTCCCACAAAACTCTATTATTCTAACCTCACTCACCCTCAGCCCGCCCTCTCTGTCACTTACTGGTATTGCTAGTATCAGCGCTATGAGACCATACGGTGATATATGCGCTTAACAAATGTCAAATAACAATAACAGTAACAAAGAGGAACATGTGGCGATTAAAGGTCTTTTGGGAGGTGCTACTATTGATGGAATTGAGACCAAGGTTATGGCCGATTCTGGATCACCCATAATAATTCTTCGACATTTTTCTTTTTACGAAAAATGGGGTGAAAACGTTTCTTTATCAAAGACAGATGTGAATCCAAAAGCTTTTGGGGAGAAGGAAATTGACATGTTGGAGTTCTTCATGGCCAACGTGAAGGTTTTGGGCCAGGAAATTTATATGAAAGTGTATGTGGCTCTAAAAGGAAAGAACATTGTGGGTTGGAAAGATCTTGCATGGATGGGTTTGTACCTAGTGCCTGGGAATGACAACCCTGTTAGGGTGAGGGAAATCTCAGTGTGTAATGTGAGTGATTCGGGAGTTGATCCTAAGGGACTGTTGGCTGAATTTCAACCTATGTTCAGTGATCAAGTGGGTCGTGCAAAAGGGGTGGGACACAGAATTAGACTGTTGCCTGGTGCTCATCCAGTAGTTCATAAGGTTCGGCCTGTGCCTTTGAGTGTGAGAGAGGAGTTAAATTCTATGCTGGATGGGTTATGTTCACAAGGTATTATACAACCCACTGAGTCTGCCCAGTGGGTTGCCCCCATTGTGGTAGCTTGCAAAAAGACTGGTGAGATTAGATTGTGTGCAGACCTCAGGGGTCTAAACAAGAACATTATGGTAGACTGCCACCCCCTTCCTAAGATTCACAAACTTTTGGCGAATTTGGGAGGAGCCAAGTGGTTCTCTTTAACTGACCTAAAGCCTGCTTATCATCAAGTGCTGTTGGCTAGGGAGTCTCAGGAATTAACTACGTTTGTTATGTTATGTTATATGCTGTTTTGTAACGCGCACAATTACTACCGGAGTATCCTGGTGCGGTATACCACTGGGGAACCCGTCCTGGCTTTGCCTGTGGGATGGTCCCTACTGGGAGTCCCCAAGGTGGAGCCAGGCATCCCCGGCGTTGATGGGGCCGTTGTGGAGATTAGGCAAGCTAATGCCCAGAGTTGCCGAGTGGGACCCCTGGTTAGAGTAGGCACCGAGGCGAGAATTATCGAGTCCGCCGACCCTGGTCCACGACCCTGCTGCGTCGGGAATTGAACCCTGGTCCCGGGCCGACTCCTGCTTCCGGGTCTGCTGCCTCTAACCAGTGAGCCACACCACTCCACTGTGGTGGAGTGGTGTAACACCTTTCGGAGCATACAAGTTCCTGAGACTTCCCTTTGGTCTGGCATTGGCAACCAGTGTTTTTCAGAGGCTGATAGATACACTGTTTCAGGGCATGAAGGGGGTACAGGTTAATTTGGACGATATTGTGATTTTTTCGAAAAGTTTGGAGGAACATTATTAATTGCTGAAGGTGTTGTCCATCCTTGGGGAGCGTGGCATGACTGTAAGAGAGTATAAATGCAAGTTTGGAGTGAGAGAGTTGGAGTATCTGGGGCGCACGGTGTCAGGTGAGGGCATTAAACCAAAGTTCTCAGTGATCAGGGCTCTTAAGGATGAAAGGGTCCCCTGCGATAAGGACACGCTCTGCTCTTTCTTCGGGCTGGCAGAGTATTACACCAGATTTGTGGTTAACTATGCTCAGATAGTTAAACCCCTGCGTATGCTGTTCAAGAAGGGCCATAAGTTTGGGTGGTCCAAAGAACTCGCTGGAGTATTTGCAAGAGTGAAAAAATTAATTGTTTTGGCTCAGGCCCTACAAGTTTTTCGTGATGACTGTACCTCTATCATAACTGTGGAGCTAGTATGAGATGTTTGGCTGCGGTGCTCAGTCAGAGGGTGGATGGCAAGGAGCAGACTGTGGCATTTGCCTGTAAGGGCTAGATGTACGACCATTTTTGAATGCGCAAACGGGTTTGCAAACCTGGTTGCTCATGCAAAAATAGCATAGGCAATGTACAACCCCTATTTTGCGAGTCGCAATTGTTGACGACTCGCAAACTAAGCATTTGCGACTCGCTATTAGGAAGGGGCATTCCTTTCCTAATAGAGTGCGCAACCCTATGTAAGAATGTTTTGTGTCTGCAGTTGCGGGCGCAAAACACTCGTAAATTACCACCTTCTTCAAGAGGGTGGTAATGGGGTCGCAAAAGGGAAGGGGTCCCCAGGGGACCCCTTCCCCTTTGCAAATGCATGGGCGAATATTTTTTAAGGGCAGGCAGTGGTCCCAAGGACCACTGCCTGCCCTTAAAAAACAAAAAGAAAACGTTTCATTTTTTTATTTTAAATGCATCCCGTTTTCCTTAAAGGAAAATAGACTGCATTAAAAAAAACTGCTTTATTTTAAAGCAGTCCCAGACATGGTGGTCTGCTGAGCCCAGCAGGCCTCCATACCTGGGAGGGCCTGCCATTCCCAATGGGTTCCCAAATTGCGAGAGGCTCATTAATATTCACGAGACTCTCTATTTGCGACCCCATTGGGAATCGCTAACATAGTGAAATATACTATTGTACAAAGGAAATAACACCTCACAAATTGCGAGCCGCAAAAGACTCGCAATTTGCGAGGCGCTAATTCCAGGGTTGTATATCTGGCTCCTAATCTCTTAAGCAGTTAGAGCGGCACTACAGCACATCGAGCGGGAGGCTTTGTCTTTGGCTTGTTTTTTGGTGGCCCAAAAATTTTAAATGTATATTTGGTGTCGGAGATTTGAAATTTTCACAGATCACAAGCCTCTTAACTTCACTTTTAGCTAAATTGCGGGTACATGTCTGCCAGATTGACCAGAGTGGTATCAAAATGGCAGGAGTACAATTTTGATATGAAGCACATTCCGGGTGGTAAACTTTTTCGAGCGGATTGCTTATCTAGAATGTCGATGGTAAAAGATGATGGAGAGGATGTGGTGGAGGAAGAGGTGGAGTGTGGTGCTGTTGTGGATGCAAATGAGGATTGCAGTTCGGTCATTTCTGAGCATGAATGGAAGGATGCTAGCACAAATTATGGTATTTTGTCCAAGGTGTTGGAATATTCTTCGCATAAATGTCTGGAGGTAAGAAGTTTGACTGGGGATTTGAAGAATTTTGCTCAAGTAGCAGATGAGCCTTCTGTGAAAGATGATTTTGTGATGGGTGGGGACAAATCCCTTCCTCTTACTGGCTCATCGGATTCCATAATAAGGGTTGCTCACAAAGGTCACTTGGGAGTTACCAAAACTAGCATGAAGATAAAGCAACACTATTGGTGGCCTGCCATGGATGCTCATGTCAGGAGCTTGGTGGATAGTTGTGAGGAATGTTTGTTGTCTGACAAGCACTGGAAGATGGCACACTTACCTTTGCATCCAACTCAATTTCTTTGGGCGGCTTGGGAAAAAGTTGAATTGGTCTTTTCGGGGCCTTATAACGTGTTGCCGTTTGAAATGAAATATTTGATTTTAGCCATAGACTATTATTCAAAGTGGATGTCTTACAAGTTCATGGAATCTCCTAATTCAGACAATACTATTGGATTTTTAAAAAGTTTTTTTGTTAGAAGGGGCTCCAAGAGCATTAGTTACAGATAATGAGACACGCTTTGTGTCTGAAAAGATGTGTACGTTTTTGGAAACAAAAGCTATTAAGCACTTCAAGGTGGCTTTGTATTCACCAGCTACTAATGGACTTGCGGAATGAGGTAATAAAGTCCTAAAGGAAGGAATTCAGACAGCTTTAGCTTCTGGTTTAGATGTAGGGAGGTTTTTGGAGGAGAATGTGAGGAATTATAACATCTCACCACACTGTACCACTGATGCTACTCCATTGGGGTTGCTAAGAGGTAGTAAGGCAAACACAGCTTTATTTCCTTCCTGGCCTGAGGGTAAAAAGTCTGTGGCTGAGGATGAAGGTTTTTGTGCTGGTGTGGTTGCAAACATAGACAGAGAAAAACAGTTTCGAATGAAAGAAAATGTTGACAAGAAGGGTCATCTGGGTGACTTGGAAATTTCAGTTGGTGATTGGGTTATGTTAAAGAAAATCTTGCAAGGTGCAGAAGGGGGACTCTGTGTTTTCAGACCCTGTTCAAGTTTGTAAGGTAAGCAAGGGGGACGCTTTCTTGGATGGTAAAGGTTGATGGAACAAAAGGCAGTTGGTGAAGGTGATGCAAGATCAGGCTAAGATAATCAGGCGTAGAAAGGTTTCTTTGAAGGAGCATGAACATGAGTGGACTCATTGGCTGCAGGTTGGAGAGGGGTCTGGGTCAGCTGTGGGGAGAATAGATCTGGAGTCTGGTGGGCCTGTTGGGTGTTCTTCGACTTTGAAGTCGTCAGGCTCTGAGTTTGGGGGTCAAGTTAGGAGACCTCCATCTAGGTGCAAGGATTTCATTAGATATTAGTATCCTTCGAGGCGTCTGTTTTGTTTTGTGTTAAGGGGGGAGGTGATGTAGTGGGTTTGTATTGGAATGTATATTCTTGGAATGCTATTGTTATTCGGTGTTGTCCCGCGCTTGGAGTGTGCGCTGTCGGAGGGTTCGATCTGCAATGACAGTTGCAGATCGACCTTCTGGCCTGTGACACGCTCCTTGTCATGGATGAAGCTTTTAGTGAATAAATACACTTATTTCAAAGAAGAGCGACTTGGAAGTGGTACTTTGTCACTTACCACAGTCGCCTCATGGGACATGTAATGCTCTAGCTGTGTGTCCCTGGCATTAGGCCCTGGTTGTGTCTCCTTGCAGGCCTTGTGCTATCCTTGTTTTGTAGCCCTTTTATGCTCTGATTGCACCTCCCTATACACCCTGTGTTAGTCTTGTGTCTCCCTATAGATCCTGTATTGCCCCAGTGGTGTCCGCCTGTAGGCACTAATAATAATAATAAAGGGGTTTGTAGAGCGCATGGTGACGCCTCCCGGCGTATCCCCGCGCTGAGGAATAGAGTCAGAGATCAGAGGAGGGGAAGAGCCTAAAGGGCAAATAGGTGCGTTTTTAGAAGTTTCCTGAAGGTGGCTTCATTTTTTGCTAACCTAATATTGATGGGAAGGGTGTTTTATTTATTTATTTTATTTATTTGTGGTTTTGTATAGCGCTAGAATCACTCCACCAGGCGTATCTCTGCGCTTTTGACCGGTAACTCCACGAACATATTGCTATACTGAGATGTTTAGATTTGATTTTTGAATAGAATGGTTTTTAGTTGCTTACGGAATGTTAAGTGTTCATTACTGTACATTTGGTTGCTGCCAGGGAACGAAAAGACCGACCTCCCATTCTGGATTTTTTTATACGGGGGATCATGAGGAGGCCCTTTCCCATTGAGCGAAGTGCTCTGTTAGGCTCGTATGGGACAGCTAGGTCAGACAAGTAGGACGGTGCACTGTGAGAGATAATTCTAAAGCATAAAAGAAGGGCTTTAAAAAGAATTCTCTTCCTGATGGGCAGCCAATGAAGGGTTGCCAAGGTGGATTTAGAAGCAACTCTGTGTTATTCTAGTTGTGTCAACCTACTTTGCAATCCTGTAGTTGTGTCTGCCTGTACATTTTGTGATATTCTTGTTGTCTCGCCCCATATGCCCTGTAATGCTCTAGTTGTATCTGCCTGTAGGAACTATGTTATCCTTGTTGGGTCTCCCCAGAAGCAGTGTATTGCTCTAGTTCTGTCTGCCTGAAGGCCAAGTGTCATCTGTGTGTTGTCCCTTAGGAATTGTATTGTTCAGGTTGTGAGTTTAGAAGCCTCATTAGCACTCGTTGTTAGTTAGTCACAGGTAAGTAGACTATATGGTGCCTTTGACGTCAGCACCACCGGTAACAGTATTTTTGTCTTCGTAACATCTTCATCCATGTCCCTTCCTGCACATAAACAATCTTTACATGCTGTTTTGTCGCTTCTAATGCATCTTAATGCATCGCACATGGAAGCTACAAAATCTAATTTTTTTAAAAGATTGTTTATGTTCAGGAAGGGACGCCTTCCTACACATAAGCAATCCAAAGCGTTTTGCTTTTTCCATGGGTGCTGCACAAGGCAGCACACATGGAAAGCAAAAACAAGGAGAAATAAAGCATTTCTCCTCGTTTCACCAAGTTAAGACCAGGTTTTCCCCAAGTCTTAATTTTGACGTTCCCTCCTATTTACGCCACCCTAGTAAATAGGGGGCAGCGTCAAAATCAATGGATTTTGCGGTGGAACGCCCACCGCAAAACCCACTGCCCACCCCTTTCCTGCTAATCATAGCATGAAAAGGGGCCTTATTAGAAGGCAGTGTTAAGCCACAATAAGCGGCTTAACTCTGCCTTGTATATAAGGCAAAGTTAAGCCAGAACATCGGGAAAAGTGACGTTCCTGTGTCGATAGGGGCTTGTACATATGTCCGACAGTTTCCCTACATTCTAAAAAAAAGGTTGGGATGAGTGTTTTGTTGCGGGGCCTTGGGGCACAAATCTAACTTTAAAGAATGTCCTGCATCAAAAGTGATTTGTAGTGGTTGTGGGATGAAAGGACACTGCTGTAAGTGTTGTAGACTTAAGATCTACAGACAATTGGTAAAAGATACTAATGAGAGTATTATCTTGCAGATTGATAATAGGGTGGGTGAGCATTCATCAGATGCTGGAATTATTGATGGTGTTGAAGTAGTGAAGACATTTGACTCATGTTTACATCTTATCACTATTTTCGAAGGTGACTCATGATGAAAAGTTGTGCAGACGTCACGATAGGAGAGTATGGAGGTGTGCCTATAAGAATGTTCAGATATTTTAATGCATGTATGGAAGAAAAAGTTACATTTGTAGCTGGGAAAGTGTACATGTCATACAAAAGTGATAATATCTTTAGTTGACATCACCAAAAATTACTAGGAGTGACACTCAATCCTAATTCAGTACCACAGGTTTAGGTATAAGATGTGTTAAAAAGTTTTTCTAATTTTGAGGAGGAATTTCCACTTTTGTTTAATGATGATCTACGTTGAAGATGAGAAGGATACCTGTTTGCATGCAAGATAATGTGAACGAGATTGACAGTGTGTATGAGTGAGGTCTTGAGGCGGAAAGCCGGGACCTGGTGCGTGTGTTTAGGCAAGTGTCTATTGTGATTTTAAACTTGCACTTGTGAGAATATTTTGTGGCACTCACTTTGCCCTTTTAACAAAAGACCTTCGTTATAATTTCGTATTTTATTATTTGCGCAAAAATTGTTTGTACTAACGGGCACTGACCCGCGGTCTTATAGCATTTGCTTTGCCTTACCCGCTAACCCCCTTCGCAGCCGATCGGTGCTGCCTGGGGTCCTGACCACCATCCGCCATCTTAGGTGAGGATTAGGGCGAGCAGACTAGTGCTCGGCCCCTCCCGCCCTCGACGGCATAAAATGGTCCCCCCACCTAGGAAGCACAGCGGACGAGCGCGGCGGGCGCAGCGAAGGCTCGCCAAAGGCGAGCCCGTAGGCGCCCGTCCGCGACGGGCTGGGACCAGGGGCCACAACCCCTGCTTCTCCAACTATCGACAAATCTGGTATTTCCGCATTGGTATACTCTAGAGGGGAACTTCTTAATCTTAATGCAACCGCATCACTGGGTCATTCCCAATGTGCCAAAGTAGGACCCTTAAACACCATGGGCCCCTTCGGCTGCCGGAACTGTAGATGGGATAGTAATCACAAAGACTGTCCAACATATGAAAAAGCCCCTATTCTCGATTTTTCTTGCATTTATCCTAATGCAAGGTCCCTTCCTAAACACTCTATAGAAATATGGGACATTTTATATGAGATTAAACCAGATTTAGCTTTCCTCACGGAGACTTGGCTTGACAAGCACAGTACCCCTGACATTGTAGCAGCACTCCCTATGGGGTATAACATTGTAAACTTGAATCGACCGATTAAGAGGGGAGGTGGGGTGGCTATGATATTTAAAGACACTTTTATTTGTCACCAAGAAGCAGCCACACAAGTGGGTAAACATGAAGTCCTGATTTTCTCAATTTCTATAAATACTCAGGTGATGTTGGGCGGTGCAATTATTTATAATCTCCCGGAGAGCGCGGCAGATTTTAGTACCCAGCTCCTTAAACAAATTCTCCCTGTCTGTCTTAAACATAAAAATATTCTAGTCCTAGGGGACTTCAATGTCCACTATGATTTGCATAATAATCCACTAACTAAACATCTGGCAGATGATATGAAAAAAAAAAATTGAACAAGCTACACACAGAGCAGGGCATATGTTGGATCTTATTTTTACTAACATAGCAAATACCACTATTAAAGATATAAAACCTCTTACCTGGGCTGATCACCAACTGCCCAGTCTACAACTAAAATAAGATGCTGGCAAAAAATTTCTGTGGATAAATTTCAATGGCATTTTCTTCATAAAACCGCCCTAGGAACTTCTAGTGAGCAAGAAATCCACCAACTATTAGATAGTATTGGGAATGCGCTGGATCACTGTTCAACGTTCCGCACAAAAGATCGACCCAGACGAATAATGTCAGAGAAATGGTATGGTTCAGATCTAAAGGTTGCTAAAAGAAAATGTACCACACTGGAACATAAATGGAGGCTAAGTAAAACTCTGGAGGACAGACTTGCCTATAAAAAGGAGCTGAAAATGTACAATGCAGAGCTATAAGGAAAGCAAAAAAAGATTATTTTTTGCAAAGAATACTAGACAACAGAAACTCCTCCAAAGAGCTCTTTAAAATAGTGAAAGAACTCTATTCCCCCCCTAGCCTCACTTCAAATTTGATTCCCTCACAGGAGAATTGCACTAAAATATGCGATTTTTTTGGTGAAAAAATCGATAAAATCTATACTTCATTTTCAAATAACAATCAGGAACAAGCAGAGTATCATTCAGATTCTACTTTGCTGGCTAGCTGCTCCACTTTCGGCCCTTTTTCCGAAGAAGAAGTTAGCAAGGCAATGTTAGAAATCAAATCAGGATCCCCGTTGGACTTATGTCCACATCACATTTTTTCACATTTTACTCCCATAATCTGTCCAGCAGTGACGCAAGCTCTCAATTTGTCTCTGGATCGAGCCGAATTTCCAAAAGTCTGGAAAAATGCAGTAGTAATACCGCTATTAAAAAAAGCTGGGGCGGATATAAATAACCCGGCCAATTATCGCCCCATCTCACAGCTGCCATACCTATCAAAGGTTTTAGAAAAATTAGTAAATAAATAGCTGTCAAATTTCTTGGATACTAATAATCTGCTGGACGTTTTCTCAAACAGGTTTTAGATCCAACAATAGCACGGAGACAACGCTCCTAGCTGTGACGGACGATATTAGAATCCAGATTGATCAAGGAAAAACGGTTGCCCTGATATTACTAGACTTATCAGCGGCGTTTGATACCGTATCCCACAACCTTTTAATAAAAATGCTGGCCGCTAAAGGAATACAAGACAAAGCCTTGAATTGGCTGGAATCTTTCCTATCGGACAGATTTCAATCTGTCCGCTTAGGTAATTTCACTTCTATTCCTCGGAAGATCAAATACGGGGTGCCACAGGGGGCATCATTAAGCCCGACATTATTTAATGTCTACGTATCCTCCCTTGCATCTATTGGTAAAAAATGGGGTATCAATATTTGCTCATACGCAGATGATACGCAACTAATGGTAACCCTCAATGGCGAAGAGGACGCCAAAAACCGGTTGCTTAACCTTCTTTCAGAGCTATCCAATTGGATGCATAGTCATTATTTGAAATTAAAAGCCGACAAATCAGAAATCCTCCTGTTCGGCGGATCCCAACAGCTCTGGGATAACACCTGGTGGCCTAATACTCTTGGCATACCTCCTAATCCAACCCTGACTGCAAGAAATCTGGGAGTTCATATCGACAACACCTTGTCTATGAAACATCATGTCACCACAATATGTGGCAAGTGTTTTGCAATATTAAAAATGTTAAAATGAGTTTTTACATGGATCCCCATCGAATGCAGACAGATATTAGTCCAGTCATTACTGATAAGTAGGCTGGACTATGGGAACTTGTTGTTTGTCGGTATGGCAGACTATTTATTTACGAAACTACAACTTGTCCAGAATGCAGCAGCAGCAGCAGTCTGTAACAAGAAAAAATATGACTCTGCCAAGAGCTGTTTGAGAACTTTACATTGGCTACCTATGAGGCAAAGAGCATCTTTTAAAATGCTGTGTATCACTCATAAAACTCTGCATAAAACTGGTCCTAATATCCTAAAAAATAGAATCAAGTTTTAAGCACCGACTCGGAACCTGCGCTCACAATTTACAGACGAAGCAGCCATTACACGAGTAAAGAAAGCCAGAATGGGCGGGCGGGCTTTTTCACACTTAGCCGCTAACATTTGGAATGATCTGCCAATAGATCTAAGGCTCACTGAGTGTTATCTTACCTTCAGAAAAAAACTAAAAACTGTGCTGTTCCCTAAAATAGAAAAAACTTCAGCCTCTGGTAATTGCTCACAGCACATTGTTCAATCTCAGCGCCGTGATATCCTGTTAGGATGAATGTTGCGCTTTAGAAGTACTAATAACAATAACAACAAAGAGTTGGAATATTTATCTTAGGTTGGAGCGAATGAAGGGGTAAAAGTCACACCCCTGTTGTACTAGCAAGAAAAAGGGTAGGTGGAATTCAGGTATGGGCCATTCAGTGATCTTAAAACAGAGAAATATTATCATACTTTGAATGGAGCAAAATATTTGACATCATTGGATCTTACTCTGCCCAAACATCAAGTGCTATTAGATGAGTCCTCTCAAGAGTTACCTGCATTCTTAGCACCTTTTGGTTGCTTTAAGTTTAAAAGAATGCCATTAAATCTAATCTTAGCCGCGACTGTGTTTCAGAGAGTAATGGTGTAGATTTCAAAAGGTATTTCAAGAGTACATTATTACGAGGATGATTTATTGTGTTTTGGAAGTTTCTGGCAGCAACATGATGATCAAGTCACAGTTGTTTTGAAGAGACTTATAGAAAAATTATGACGTTTAAAGTACTACAGTAAGTACATACACAACTATGCTGACAAGATTTCCAGCATGGGATCTCTTAGGGGTAAGACAGTAGAGTTTTAATTGAGTAAAGATAGCCAATTTGAATTAAATGCTGTCAAAAAAAAGGATTCACAACAGGCTTCTTATCTCTAAGCGTTTGTGTCTGGTGCCAGTTCAAAAGGTGTAGGTGTGGTGCTGTTACAAAACAAGGAATGGGGAAGAAAATTTTATTTTGTGTGCTTCTTGAGCTTTAAGAGGTTCAGAGTATAATTACTGGATTTCTAAAAAGAAGATTATGTCATTTATTGGGGATTGAATACATTTTATTATTTGATTTAAGGCACAGACTTCACAGTATGATCAGATCACAAGCCTTTGAGAGAAGTGTTTAAGGAAAAAGGACTAGATTCCATTTCTTCAAGGATTTTAAGATGGTTCATTTTTCAGCAAGAGTTTAGGTTCACAGGTGATATATATTCTAAGAGCAAAAAACAAAACAATACTGCTGACTGGTCAGTCATGATGAGGAGTGAGATCTTTTAGAAAAGTTAAATGATAAATGTGTGACTGTCTATACAGGGGCATTGGGAGCTATTAAGAGGGAATGAATGGAAAGTTGAAATAGAATAAAGATAACTTTCTAAAAAGTATATGTTTGTAGCATTACAAACTCCACAACACTCAGGTAATTCATGGAAAGAATTGTGAACGATTTGGTGGTTGATGAGTAGTGTACTACCTGTCTCTTAAAGACATTGTAGTGTGGCTCACTGGTTAGAGGCGGCAGACCCGAGAGCAGAGGACGGCCCGGGACCAGGGTTCGATTCCCGACGCGGCAGGTTTCTGGACCAGGATCAGCGGACTCGATAATTCTCTCGCCTCGGTGCCCACTCTGATCAGCGATCACACTCGGCAACTCTGGGCACTAGCTTGCCTCATCTTCACTAACGGCCCCACCAGACCGCCGGGGATGCCTGGTCTCACCCTGGAGATACCCATTAAGGGACCTTCTCTCAGGGAAGCCAGGAAGGGTTTCGCAGCGGTCGAAGCGCGGAGGTACCCCTTCGGGAGTGATTCCTGCGCTATATAAGCACACAATTAATTAATTAATTAATTGTATTTAGAGGGCCTGGGCGGCTCATCCTCTGAGGCGGAGGAGCGTCGCCCCACGGCTCTGGAAAAGAGAAAAATAAAATGATAATTACAAGGTTATCATCATTTAATTTTCTGTTTCTGTGGGGCTGGGTTGGGGGACAGGGCTGGTAGCTTAGGGAGGAGGAGTAGACCATGCACACTAAGTGCACAGGACTGCTTGGCCAGCCGTATTGGGTCTGCCAAACATTTCTGCGCACTTTGCATGTTTCCTACCCAGGCTGTATTACAGCCTGGATGGGGAACATGCAGTGGTTCCCTGTCCCATTCTGAGCGCCGAACCACGGTACTCAAACCAATCACAACAATGCACTGCAGCGTTATGATTGGCTATGGGGAGCCAATCACAATGCTGCATTGCTGTGTTGTGATTGGCTCAGGGTAGCCTGTGTGATTCTGAACTCTGCAGCAATGACGGAGAAGAGACGGAGGCGTCCGCGGCACGAGGAGGTAAGTGTTCCCCTCCACTCCCCACTCCCGTTCCCTCCCAGCCACCACTGAACTAAGCTAGTACCTCCAGAAGGAATACGAAGAAAACTTCTTGATTCAGCTCATGAAGGTCCTCTCAGCATTGCAAAAACAAAGGAGAGTGTCAGGGCTGAGTTTAGGTGGGCAGAGTTTAATCAGGAAGTATAACAATTTGCAAGAGATTGTTTAGAATGTTGAAATTATGACAAAATGTGAAAGTTAGACAAACACCTTTAGGTATGCAGAGATTTATTAAACTTTTCTTGAAAATAAAAAGCAATTTATTTAGTTGGTCCCATTCTTGCAGGATTCTGCACATACACAGAACTGTACGCAGGATTATGGGACCTTGGTGTATAGGGGCTAAGCCTTCCCACCACCTTAGTGCCCATGAACCCAGGACCGACTAGCTATAGTGTCTCACTCGCTCTCCTACACACTCACAGAGGAGTAAATGATTAGACACCCCAGAAAACAACACTCCCGACTCTCTCAGGAATTGCAGTAATGAGGCGAAACCCTTTCGCTCGCACTCTTGTTTTTGTCCATAATAAAGTCTGACAGAGACACAAAATAGTTTAGAATACTTATTTGAACTATTGGGTTCTATAATGCAGTATACGTGATACAAAAAGCAGAAAAATGCATAATACAAATATTAACAGCATAGCAACAAGGCCATATATCATGAAAAGATATGTCATAATGAAAAGACAATAGAGAGAAGACAATTCAGTCTAACCTTCCTCTCCTCGCTAGGAATGGGTGTTATTATATAACAGAAGGTCTCTGGGTTTTGTCAGCAGACCCCATACCTTAGTGCCTAGATGGTAGATCTACATCAATAGATCTACATCATCGCTCTTCCCCCTGGAAAGGTCCCTCTCCAAGTGTGTGTTTTTCATGTGTGCATCCCCATAATATCAAAATGCTAGTCTCCCACCAGCTGCATCGGTATGTTATGTCTAAGTGCTAGGGCCTGACGGGAAAAGAACAACAAGGGGCATTATTTATCGACCTTGCTCACCATGTTCAGACTAAACTCCAGGAACAGGCAGAGAACGAACACAGCGAATAGTTTCCATATGAAAAGTACAGACAGAGATGTTGTAAAAATTAAAGCAGCTAGTAACGTGTGCAAAGCTGAATCATGGCTGAAGGGCTACTGCTAACTTAGTGATTTTGACAATGTCCCCAGTGGCCGCGTGACACCATCAGAGGAGAACATGCTACCGTTTTCTTATTGTCTTTTTAGATTTGGATTATCAGTGGGTAAAATTTTCTTGTGTGCAAGATGCTTTGTCTTTCCTAATAATAAAGTTTCTGGATATCAAATTTAGACACGAGAGTTACCCACAGTTGCTATTTTTTAAAAATTTAGTAAAGGTATGCTCAGATGCGATGGAGGAGCATGTAGAAAACAGTGGTATTGTTCACAAAAAGAGCTCCATTTATCATCCTCAGGCCAATGGCACTATTGAAAGTATAAACTCTCAGGGATTGTATTTTGTTAGCACATGGCAATGGCTTTGATTGAAAGGATAAATTACACAGCCATCTTAAGGTGTCTAGTTTAGCCCTCCTTAGATCCACTGTGAAAACTCCTTTTGACCTGGAACACAGGTGTGTGTGTGAGAATGGTGTGGACTCATGGTGTGAAGAAAAAATAGCTCTACAAGCTAGTTGGCTATATGATTTTGGCTTGAGGAAATAAGTAATGACTTCTAAGGTAGCATTTGGTGATTTGGTTCAAATGAAAGTGCCTGTGAGTTCTGCAGACTTGTCTTAGTTCACAAGAGTAATGAAAGATGTCAAATTATACAAGAAGAGTAGTGGTGATTAAACTAGCAGTACCTAATTTGCGCTGTGTTGGTCTTGTAAGAATGATGGATCATAAATGTTTAATTTCAGAGAGAAGTGCAGAGCAAGGCCCTGTGTGCCCATTGCTATTCTTTATTAACAAAAAAGCAAACTTCACAATAACGTACAGAAAGATATTCGACAAAGCTTGTTGGAATGTGGTCTTTAGCTCTCAAGGTATTTGCTTCTATTGATAACTTATGCAGTACCCCTCAAAGTGAAATGCTGCACATCACTGGAACTTAGGAGAGGGCGGTGAGAGAAAGCCATGCTTGGGACGTTGCTTGTGACTAGGACATAAAAAAGTCACACCAGTTCCTTCCACACATATAATGTCAGCTGGTGAAAAGTCAGTACCGACTGCAATGTGCTTACTAAGGCAGTCCTAGTCTGTCTGTCGGCGCCAATAGTGTGCCTGGCAGTGTATAGGGTATTTCCCTGATACACTCGTGGCAGAGCTACAGATATTGGTGCAATATGTTTGTGAAGGTGAAAGGGGGCTAATGTACTTAGAGTGGGTGTGAAGTGCTGAAGAGTTGGTGTAAAATGCAAGGTTTGACTCCCCGTCAAACGGTCCATTAGGAGGAGAGTGGACCTGACATCTGCCTACATACCAAGAGCCTGGGTAGTGCCTCAGACTAGAACTGGCATCCAGAAGAGAGCACACAAGGCACTTGAAGCCCAACTCAGAGGACAGTGAAGATTGGTCTTGGCCTTGCCGCACTTCTGTCCACTGTACGTACTGCACTGCAAACCCTGCTCAGAAGGGAGTGTGGTCAGGCCAAAGTCTCACTGCACATGAGCGTGAATGCACAAACCACACCAGCACTCACCAGTTCACAGCGGACCACACTGATACACTTAGCACCACTGTGTAGATGCTATATTTAGACAATCAAGTCCATTAAAGTGCTTTGCAAGTTTAAAAGTACATTGAAAGAGGGAAATAGCGTATGGCAAAAATTTTGCCTTGAATTTTTTTTACAAAAAAATATGATATCAAAAACATATATTTAAGGAATTTACGCTTTAAAAATTCTTTCTCAACACCGCTGCAGCCCACTCCACACCCCTTCTCCCCAAACCGAACTTTCGATGAGTGGCACATCACTCAGCGTACACTGCTTCCCACCATGATGCATGGCTTCATTGAGCACCACTCTACTCCAGTTCACCCCTGGCACTGTCTACTACAGTACTCCACTGCACACCAAAACAAGGCACTGTTTGTCATGACATCTGGGATTTGAGCGTTTCAACAAAAGCAAAAGTACTCTGAGGCGTGCAAAATGATGCGTGCACCATTTATTAATTTAACGAACAATAAATAAAAAAACTAAAAATAAGGAAAAACCACTTTCGCTCTACCTTATACTTTTTTTTAATTATTATCGATTCAACTTGAAACAAATGACAAAGAGGCTGTCTCGTTACAAAATAACAGGACTGCGTGTATCATAGAGCTTTTTAGGTTTCGCCTAGACTGAGCAAGCACTGTCTCTGCGAGGCTTTTGTTTAAATACAGTGGGTTACAGCCGCTCATAGCTTACCATTTGTTAGTTTCAGCGTCGCTCTTATTTGCTTTGCTCCCGTTTGGCACTTCATGAGGGTGTCAAGTCCTCTTCTTGTGTTTGGCCCTTCCCAGGAGCATAGGCCTAGTACTTGTGTCCATCAACTACTCGCGTTTTTTTAGCTACTTTTTCCTTTGTGTTCAAGCACTCCATATGAGTGCTTGGTTTTCAGTCTATCCTCAATATGCCCATCTATGCAGCTTTTATTCCTTTTCCATGTTGCTTCTTTTTCCTCCCATCCCCTTACACTGCACCACTTCAGCCTATGCCACTGCACTCTACGCCACTGCACTCTACGCCACTGTACTCTACTCTGCTGCAATCTATGCCACTGCAGTCAACACCACTGTACTCTACTTTGGACCACTTTACTGTACATCGATGCATTCTGCACCACTGCACTCAACTCTGCACCACTCTACTATACGCCACTGCACTCTACACCCTTCTACTTAACTCTGCACCACTACACTCCTCACTACTACACCCTATGCCACTACACTCTATGCCACTCTACTCTACGCTGCTCCATGCTGCACCACTCTATTCTGCACCACTCTACTCTGCACCAATCAACTTTACGTCACTGCACTGTATGCTACCGCAGTCTGTGCTACTACACTCTATGCCACTTTACTCTACCCTACATCACTGCACTCTACAGCACTGCACTCTACTCTATGCCACTCCACTCCACTCTATATCAATCCATGCTACTCTACTCCACTGTATGCAACTCTAAGCCACTTCACTCCACTCTACTCCATGCCACTCCACTACACACAGTGACACTCTATGCCACTCTACGCTATGTCACACACTACTCTATGCCACTCTACTCTACTCTACGCCACTCAAAACCACTCTACTCCACTCTCTGCCATTCCACACTACTCTATGCTATGCCACTCCAGTCTACTCTACTCCACATCACTTCATGACACTCCACCCTATCTACCTCACTCCACTCTACATCAATCCATGCTACTCCACTCCACTGTATGCCACTCTAAGCCACTTCACTCCACTCTACTCCACGCCACTTCACTCTACACAGTGCCACTCTACACCACTCTACTCTATGCCACATCATTCCACACTACTCTATGCCACTCTACTCTACGCCACTCAAAGCCACTCTACTCCACTCTACGCCATTCCACACTACTCTATGCTATGCCACTCCAGTCTACTCTACTCCACTCCACATCACTTCATGACACTCCACCCTAGTCTACCTCACTCCACCCTACACCACTCCATTCTACTCAACTCTACTTTATGCCCACTCCACTCTATGCCACGACACTCTACACCACTCTCCTCTATGCCAGTCAACTCCACGCTACTCTATGCCACTCCACGCCACTCCACGCCACTCCACTCCACCCCACTCCACTCCACTCCACGCCACTCCACTCCACTCTATGCCACTTCACTCTATGCCACTCCAAGCCAATTTACTGCACTCTACTCTACGCCTTTCCACATCACTCTACTCCATGCTACTCCAAGCCACTCCACTCTACTCCACGCTGGTATAAAACATGGCTAAAAGACATTGGCAAAGCCAATAGCTCTTGTATAGGCAAAACACTTATTTTGTTTGCTTTCTTTTGCCACTGCACGACTTCAAGGACGCTGTACAGCATCAATTAAAACCACTGGCAAAATCAATCAGTCCCAAAAGCGAGACCTATTGGCTTTACCAATGCGTGTCATTTTTAGGTCTCGCGTGGGCAGAGCAGCGAAGCTGGCACGCCCCTGCGAGAGATATTGTTAGAAAAAGGTTACTGTAAGCTCCGTCCCTCCTTTCCATTGGGTAGCGTCAGCGTTTATGGTAAACGCTGGCTTCCCAATGGAAAGGAGTGTTTTTGAGTGCCACCCTGTCCGTTTTTCAGAGAGCCTCTCCGGAGACCATGGCCAGTTGTCCGGCTTGTCGTGAAGACTTTTCTTATCTGCTTGTTTACTTAACTGATGACCACACTGTGACTCGGATCGTACATATTTGCGGCTTCACATTTTCGCCTGAAAACACTTAAAGGGAACAAATCGTTTTTTCTTGGAAGTCACATCTAAAAAAACTTAAGCATATTGATTCACAGCTGTCTGCATGAAAGGGATTAGAACCGTGACTGTTACGAAATTAAATCAGCCCTGAAGAAGTCCGGTTCTGGACGAAACGCGTCGGCTATCTGCTTTTTAAATAAAGAAAATTGAATAAAGAACTGAACTAAATTGAAGAGCCTCCGTTTACGGTTTCTTGGGAAAACTGATAACAATGAAACATTGTGTATTTAATGAGATCACTACTTGGAAGATTTAAACAGTGTAATACAATTTTGAAGGGTGCAGACCACCTCTTGTGAGCTATAATTGAAAGCACATGTCTCGCTGTGGCGTGCGCACCACTCGCAGGATTGTTCTGTTTTTGGATTAATTTCCATGGGAAGCAAGTTGGGTCGGCCTCTTCTCCGTCGCCATCAGGCTGTTTTGTTACTTTGTTGCCACAGTCTTTGAGTCAACACCTGAGACAATGAGCCGTGATTAGCCGCTTCACCATTGCCAATGGCCTGCCATTCAAAATCTATTGTTTAAGACATGGCCCCTGTGTGTTATCAGATTACATGTTCACTGTGGCGAGAGATATCTGGTCTCCTACTGCCAAATGTCATAAAACAACCTGCCAGTCGCGCTGCACAGAAACACCTCATTAATTCATAATCCGCGCGGACCGTGCTTGTTTTCATTGAGTATCCCTGACATGTCTGCTGTGCTGCCTTCAAAGTGTGTATTTAAACATGTGATTCTGTATAACAAACGGATTGCACACGTGCAAAACAAACAAGTGCAAATCTATTTTGCTACATGTTTATGGCGGAGTGGGTAAAAATGTATTTGCAAAGGGGTAAGTAAAACACGGAGCAGACTAGTTCGTTTCACACTAGTAAACTGTCTACTTTTAAATGTTAACTATATGCCATTGAGGCACAACATTAATTTGTTGCTTTTTATTATGTAAGTTGCAAACATTGCAAAATCAGTTTGCTTTTAATTTAGAAAATAGCGCTCTTATGTTGGTCATATTTATTTGTTTTCTGAAAGTGAACATTTTTCGTTTCTGAATGTCTGGATGCCCCCCTCCTGCTGTGGCCTAGCATCGGGGCTTTAAGTGAGCCGGGTCCTTCCGGTGCTTGACCACTGGCAGTTCTAACAAGCATTGGCATAGCCAATAGGTCTAGCATTTGTGAGAGTTTGAGCTGTTGGCATTGTAAATGACAATGCCTTTTATTTACGAGTTGGTTTTTAAAACATAAATGAAAGGCATTGTCGTTTACAATGCCAATAGTTTAAAACTCTCGCAAATGCGAGACCAATTGCATTGCAAATGCTTGTTCAAGGTTTCTCTCCAGGGCCCATATCTGGCGCTGTTACTCAAGCGTTTACTATTTCATGTGGTGACTGGAGAGTGTGAAGGAGTATTGGTGGTGAGAGGCGATGGTATGCAGATGGTGCCAGTAAGGAGTTAAGGAGTGTGTTATGTGTGAATGCCTCTCTGACGTCAGCAGGGGGCTCGGTGACTCAGTGAGTGAGGCTGGTGCAGTCACAGCGTGTCCTGTATCCGGGACCGGGCTTCCCAGCACATGGGTGTCCGGTCAGATATAGGCTAGCACATTACAGCCCGGCCCTGGAATAGCAGCGGCGGCCTGTATAAGAGACCGGAGGGAGGGCAGAGCAGAGACAGAGAGGGCGGGTCACAGCTGAGGAGGCTCCAAGCAGACAGACAGAAAGACACATAAAACCGTCAGACTGGCTGCAGAGATACACAGGCAAGCGGCGAAACAGAAAGACAAAATGACAGACATAGTGCCAGGAGCAGAAGAACAGACAGACAGACGGACGCCTCCGAGATGTCGGGGTGCACTGTGGCCCTGCGGGGTGCCAGGATGCTGAGCGCAGCTGAGCTGAGCTGCCAGGTGCAGGAAGAGAACAAGGCCCGGAGGGAGCTCTACACGGCGGAGTGGAGGGACCTCAGTCTGTCCAGCAGGGCTGAGAAGGGGTGAGTGAGTGAGGGTCTGTGGGATGGACAGGGGAAGTAGGTGAGTGGGGGAGGAGTGGTTTTAGTGTGGCGGGAGTGTGAGTGAAAGTGCGAGTTTGTGCGGTATGAGAGGGTCTGGAACTGAGAATGACTTAAGACATGAATTGTGAGCACGAGAGGTGGATAGACTGAGGTAATATGGCAGAGAGAGAGAGAAAGAGAGAAAGAAAGAGAGAGCAAATCCGTGAAGAGAATCAGTGAGACAGTGAGTGAGAATGACAGGTGAGTGAATACAATTCATAGAGATAGGCATCGTGAACGAATAATGAGCGAGTATGGGTCAGGCTGGACTCTGGAGGCGAGGAGGAGTGAGTGCGCGCAGGTGAGCATGGGTCCCCGGGTGTAGATGTCTGAGATCACGTCTGAGGACAGGTGGTGGTGGTGAGTGAGTGAGTGAGTGAGTAAGTGAGTGGGAAGTGAAAGTAAGTCGAGCATGGTGATGCGCAATGAGTCTGAGTTGTCCTGGTGATGGGCAGATTCAATATGTGAGGGTAAGTGGCTGCATGGGTGTGGGATGGGCATGGGATATGAGAAAAGTGAGTGTATGACTGATGATTGGGTCTGAATGAATGGGCTGTAGGGCCAGGCCTCAGGCATGTGGATATGTGAGTACCTCTACTCGAGCCAGCCAGGGTAAGCGCAGGCTTTTGGGTGGGCAGTGTGCGCGACGAAGGATGAGTAAGTGTATTGTCATGGTTACGGCTCCTAAATGGTGCTGCAGGAGTGAGTGTGACTCCAGGTTCTGGTTGGAGTCTAAGCCGTGTGAGTGAGTTTGGCTCTGTGTGTCTGCTTGGGTGATGGTGACTGCAGCTCTGTAACCAGTCAGTGTGAGTTAGTCGGCTCTGCGGGCCGGGTGCCTGAGTCAGTGTGGCACTGTATGAGTGGCGCACTGCGTGATAGAATATGGTTTTAGAGGGTGGTGAGGGCCGTGAGTGTTAGAGTGAGTGAGTATGTCCCAGGATCAGGCTGAGGAGTTGCTCCCTTCCCCTTTACCTACTCTTCTCAGATCCTGAAAGCCAGTAAATTTCCACTGATGCTTCTGGGAGTAGAAGGGGCTCATGTCCCCGTTCCATTCTTGGGCCCCACCACCACAGCTGCTGAATGCTGCCCCATGCCAGGCGGCAGCACAGAATTATAAAATAAACACGACCCATTGCCACACACGTACATAAATATAGCCATATACCTTTAAATTACACTCTTTGAAGCAATTCACAAGTGTAAATGATTGATTAAAATGTTTCAATATGACTTTGTAAGTGTGTGTGTTAGTGTGCCCCCTTAAAACCCTCTTCCCGAGAAACCGCTCTTCATTTCTGCCAATGGACTTGTCAGACCCATAACTCGTACCTTCTGCTGTTGGAGCTCAATAGGTGCTCACTAATGGTGGCCATGCATGACTTACGGGGAAGCTGCAGCTAACCTAAGCCCCTCCTGCAGACCCCGGTGCCTTCTCAAGTCCAGCTTAAGGGAGCACCAAGCACTTTCCTGGCAGCCAATGATTCAATTGATGAGTTACCCAGTTATTTCAAGTATTGCATTCTGGGAGCGTGCTCAACAGGAGGCCACCTGGTGTTGATGCTGACATCACTTTGCCCACTGTCACTTTACTCCTTCTGAGGTTCACATAAGAATACCTTCCCTTGGCTGTAGGAGCAGCTGTACTTTAGCTATTCCAGGTTGTAAGGTCCTAAAAGCCGCTAGGAATGGGCTCTGCATCAGGAGGATCTCTGTCATTCATCTTTACTTTGGATTGTTCTTCTTGAGTGACATATTTCCCCTCCTGAACTGACCAGCTCAGCCAATCGGAGGATCAACATTGCCATTCTTTGGATTCTTAATGGCCTAATAAATGTTTGGGCTCCTAAGGAGCACCCAGTAATAGCTTCCTCACTAGGAGACACTCCCCTAGGAATCCCATACATTATCACAGTATATGACATATACTGCTTCCTGCAGTGCACCAAGGAATAAGTTATCCAGTAGGAAGCAATCTATTGTTGATTTTGACATTGAGTTTATCTTGCCGTATGGCACATTTTGCATAATGGGTT
The DNA here is from genome assembly GCF_964263255.1 of Lissotriton vulgaris. Lineage (NCBI taxonomy): Eukaryota > Metazoa > Chordata > Amphibia > Caudata > Salamandridae > Lissotriton > Lissotriton vulgaris. The sequence continues at coordinate 1,863,670,043 of NC_141693.1, read as the reverse complement.
TACACATAGGGATTCAGTTCTTCATGGCCTCTTTTCCTCTTTCTACAGCTGCTGTATGAGAGAAGCAGATGACCATCGGAAGGAGACCTACACCAAGTGTCACGAGGTCCGATTCCTGGTGCAGAGGTCTCCGTGGAATGTTATGAAGCTTGGTCGTCTCGGGGAGGTGCAGACAGAGTACCACCTGCCCTACCAGCGGGCCCTGCCCCTGCCTATCTTCAAACCTGTGGACCTGAGTGGCAAGACAGAGAGGGCGCCCACCCCTCAGGAGCTGAGTAGAATGATGGCGTCCGAGAGGGCCTTGAGCCACTCAGGTGACGGTCTGTGCCGGGACAAGAAGATGATCTCTGAAATCACCAAGGATCTTCCCCAGGTCATGCAGATGCCACACGTGGAGTTTGGAAAGGTGCCCCTGCCACGGTCCCTGTCCAGAACCTTGTCCCAGGAGGCCAGGCGAGGCTAAGGGAGAGACGGGTCAGACAGCTGGCACACATGGACATTGGGAAGATGTTCCTACCACCCATCCTGTTGAGTGGGTTTGGCCAAGGAACCTGACTCAGGCCAGGACCTCTGGGGTTTGTCTGAGCTACTAATCATAATAATGATCTCTAGACAGGCTCCAGTATCTCCTGGCCTCATCTATGTGTTGTTTTACTGCTGTATTTTATTTGAAAATTGTCTTAGCCATAGAGCTTCACATTGTCAACAATCAAGCACAGTAAAAGCAATCAATGAATTGATTAGGATGATAAAAAGGAGACAAGGAAGAATTCCCTGAACAGAAAATATAAAATTGACTGAAGGAATAGTCTCAAAAAGCAAATGAGGGAAGTACCTAAGTAAGATAAAGAGTGAAGGGCGGAGGAAGGGAATGGGCAAATTATTACGATAGTGAGGAGCACTGAGTGAGAATGAGCAGAGACAAGAGGGAGCAATGGGGAAGAGGATTGACCAGGACTGAGAAGGAGAGTGGAGACCACACGTAAAAAAGTTAGAGCACCGGCGAAAGTTAGGAGGAGCCAGGTCACAGATAGGTAAAGACAGAGTAAAGAACAGGGAGTATTAAAGAGGAGGCAGGTGGTGAATTAAAAATAAATTGAAGAGGTGCAGCACACAGGGGAATCGACCAATAAGAAGAGGGGAAGACAGTGCCACTGGAGGTGGGTAAAAGTATTATAGCTCGTCAAAAAATGGGTGGGGCTAAGGAGGGCAGACCAATCAAAAGTGAGGAAACTAGTGATAACTTGAGGTCAGCGGAAGCACTGAACATAGTAAAGACAGGTGTAATAGCCCATGAGGACAAATTAGTAAACAAGGAGGACAAGTATTGATATCTGGAGTAAAGGAGAGAGAAGAGGAGAGTTTGCTATAGTTGCTGTAAGTGGGAAGGGCATGCCCAGATGTGGGTGCCTTGCTCGCTGTGCCCACGGATTATAGCTAGCCTGAAACCGGTCCCAGGATGCATGTTTTCCAGTCCAAGGAGGACTTGGCCTGGCAAATCAGGTGGACTGTTCTCATGAGGAGTAGGGTCAAGACTGATTGGCACATGGCTGGGTCAAAACTGGGGTGGCATGGTGAGCAAATAAACGATGGATTTAACCCAGATCTGTGACTGAGGCTGAATGTTTGACAATGTTCAGCATTCTAACCATCTTTTTGTGTTGCTAAACAGGAATGAGAAGACAGATGTATGGACTTTTGTAGAGCCTGAATCGGCATGTGCACAAAATATACTTATAATAGAAGAAATGTGAAACAAAAGGACCAGGTGGTAAATGAGGTTTCACAAAGCTCAGGAATGTGTTCATTCTGTACAGCTAGTAGAGCGTCTGACCCCTACCTCACTTAGCCAACCAAGTTCAAGTTCAAGTTCAGGAATTTGTATAGCGCATTACTCACCCAGAGGGTCTCAAGGCGCTTGGGGGAGGGCTGCATTATTTATCGAATAGCCAGGTTTTAATTTCCTTTCTGAAGGAAATGTGGTTCTGTGTAAGGCGGAGGTGAGTGGGGAGAGAATTCCAGGTCTTGGCCGCCAAGTGGAGAAGTGTGGCTCAATGGTTAGTGTGACAGACCCTGATGCAGAGGTCTGGCCCGGGACCAGGGTTCAATTCCCCGCATTGGCGGGTCTTGGGCTCAAAATTCCACGGACCTGATAATTCTCACCTCGGTGCCTATTCCAATCATGGAGTCCCACTCTGCAACTCTGGGCAATAGCTTGTTTAATCTCCACAACAGCCCCCACAACTCTAAGGATGCCTGGCCTCCACCTTGGGGGTGCCCAGGAGTGGACGCCTCACAGGGAAAGCCAGGATGGGTTCCACAGCGGTATTCGTACAAGCGCCTTGAGACCCTTGCGGGTGAGTAGTGCGCTATACAAGTATCAATTTACAAGTAGGAGAAGGATCTTGAACCACCATGCCCTCTTTGAATAATGTATTTTCAAACCCAAAAAGAGATCTAGTAAACAGGACAATGGCATATTCTTATAATTTCTTGCCCCATGATTATGATATTTCTTTTAATTTGATAACAATCAACTGTGTGCTGCTGACAAAAAGTTGGATATTTCATTTTATCGGCACGAAAGAGCTTGTTCAATTCAGAAACAAGGACATTTACGAACTAAGGGACACATGTATCAATGAGTTTTACCCATTCTGTGTCTATAGAAAAATGCTTTCGTACATGAGGCGATAATTTCCTAGCCAACAATAATGTTCCTCTGAATCCACTATCAATGTACTCCACCTTTGACGATCATGAATATAAGACTTTTGTCTAAAAAGTGTTATTTCACAAATCTTGATGAGCAGAACTTTGTGCAAGATGTGGTGTTTTGTTAATGTAAAATATCAGAATTGTGTTCAACATGTTGAACTCCACTAAAAACCTTAAATTTGCCCAAAGTGTGGCCGCTGCTATGTTCGAATAGCTTTGGGAGCTGCTGCCTTGACACTCTTTGCCTTAAAAAGTCCCAGACCCTCCTTGAGGCAGAGTTGGTGGGATCTAAGGCTCTGGACACTGGGGTCTGTGAGCACTTTATACACAACAGAAAGCTCATTTGTTGCAGTTGCATCTTTTGAAATGTGCTTATTTTATCTCTCAGGCTCATGAAGTCTTTTAAAAATTATGTTTTTTTTACATCTGTATATATGATCATCTGTACATAATTGTTATTTTGTTTACACTGTATGAGGTGTTATACTGTATACTTTTAAATATGTACAGCCCTCTGCAGACAGCTTCGGGCTCAATGGATATGTAAAGTCTCTGCTGTTCCAGCATCTGTAGGGACAGAAGTCTCGGCCATTTTGTAAAAATGAAAGACTAAATAAACGTGATCCCTTTGTACCCAGAATCGGCTTTAGAGACAAGTTTGTACAGATAAAGACAGGGGAGAGGATAATTAAGGACTGGGGAAGTAGTTTAGTGGTGGATGGCAAGAAGAACTACATGGGAGGCAGAGGGGAGACGAGAGAAACTCCTCAGTCCAGAGATTTTAGGACAAGGTGTAGGAGCAGAAGCAACATTGTAAACGTATGAGAGTAGAGAGCATGAGTACTGTGGGCTAGAGAGAGTGACTACTTTAGGGATGGAGAGAGTATGTATGTTTGTGTGTATGTATGTGGTATTTCTATAGTGGGAACCTAGCCAAAACCCAGCGTGCAAGAAGGCAACTCCTCAGTGCTCAAAAGTTGCATAAAGTGTGGAACTGGACTTAAGACTGCTTTAGTGACCAGGTAGATGTCCAAATACTCCTTATTGGCTAACCCTGACCATCTCCCTGACATATTTGTCACCTAGTCCAGGCCGGAGTAGTCAAACACAACTCTTTAAAACTTCTTGAAAGTTTTAAAACTTTACGGTTACCAATGCTTGTTTGCACTTAGGACTAAAAGCTGAACTTTATGTTTTACTTAAACATCTATATCTCCATAACCCACTGGTGAATTTGGCTCACATTGGTGTCTAAATTCATAAAAATATAACCTATTTTTATAAATTGGTGTTGGATTTCTTTCATGTTGTGTGCCCTTCTTACTCTGTTGTTTCGTGTGCCTAAATGCTTTACATTAGTTCCTTTGTTTAAGCCCTGCTGCTTGAAGCCCCAGCTACCCAGGGTTGAGCTAGAGTTTTTTTTAAACTGTATGTAATTTTTAAAGTCATGGTGTCGTATATTTATTTCTTGCCACATTATATAGTATGAAACATACATCCATTGTACATTTTTAGATTTTGCATATATTGAACATCACTTATCAATATACATCTTGTGAAAATACGCAAGTTAGGTCAATCAATGAGGAGTGTACATATTTAATGTTTGCCCTATCCCTTGTGTATACAATTAGGAGATTGCATCATTGTTTGTGTATGCTTTACCATTGTCTGTGTTTGGCTGGCTTCCTGTGTTGCTCGCTCTGCTTAGTATTCTCTACGAGGCTTCCATATGTCCTTAGGGCTGAATGTGGGGGGTTGCAGTTCTGCATATAGCTCACTAGTAGTGTCACAGTATATCATACTTCTTATCCACCCATCTACTGTAGGTTTCCTCTTACTGTCCTAGAGCATGGCTATTCCTCTTTTTGCGAGAAGTAGTGCTATTGCTACAAATCTTCGCATGGGTTTAGGAACGCTAGCAACATGACCATCAATGCCAGTGATGGGGATGGCATCAACTGCAGAGTGGTCATCTGCTGCAGCTCCTTGAAGATTCCATTCCAATAATTAGCTATCTTGTCACATGTCCAGGTCATATGTGCAAAGTTCAAAGCACGCATGTGACATTTAGGGACATTTAAGAACCGGTTGGCGTTTACACAGGTCATCAGTGCTGGACTGGCATATGCCCTGTGTAGAAATTTGAAATGTAGTCATTTATGTCCATGGTTACAGAACACCTATTTTGTCTAAAGGCAGCAGTCTCTCCAGACTCTGCCAGTAAGCGGATGCCCAAAGTCCGTTAGCATTGCAGCTCTCACTTTGGTATCACGTGTTGGGATAATCGATTGGCACGCACAAAATAGTCTGGACACTAGCTGGTCCCCGCTGTTACCTGTGATTAGTAAGGTTAGTGTTGTAAAGTCGGGAGGTTCTAGTGGGTAAGTAGACATTTTATTCGTTAGTGCTGCCTTGATCCATATAAGGAGCGTCACGAAAGCAGGGGTCTTCCGTACGGGAAAAGACGTCGCCACTGGCAAACAGAACCCCAATCATGTGTATTCCATACCATTGAAGAGTGCATTGCACCAGTGGGTCCATCATAGGGGTGAGTCATGGGTTGGCCAATATTAGAAAGGCAGGTGAATACAACGTCTTGTTTCCTGTCTTCCGAAGAAACCTCGTCCATGCCCAACAAGTGGTGGACAGTGTCCAAATGTCATGAGGGTCTCATGGTACGCCCTTCAGCAGCAACGATCCCAATGGGGTAGGGGCTTCTAAGTCTCTCTCAGGTTTGGCACAGGGGACACAGGCTTCTAGTTGGTACCAGTGCCATGAGTAGCTGCATTGTGCTACTAAATAGTAAAGGTAAATATCTGGGACTCCGAACCCTCCTCGTTCGTACAAAAGTACCAGGGTCTTCCAGTTAACTTGGGCTGTTTGCCCTCCCTTACACGAGTTTTGTCAAAAGCATACAGATTTGAGCAAAGAAAGCGTTTGTTTGGGGTATTGGGATATTGTGGAAGAGGTAGAGCAGTTGAGGCAAGACCACCATTTTTAATTATGGCTATACGTCCTCCTGCAGATAGCAGGAGTCAGATCCATCTTTTATTTGGGCTCCCAGCTTTTCAACCATTGGGCCATAGTTAAATCGTAATGCATGGTCTTTTTCTTTGTGTAGGCATATACTCAAATATTTCGCTTCTGTTTCACACCACGTCACAGGGAATCCCTCACATCTTCGATCTACTACTTCTGTCATATGAAAAACCTCAGAATTCCTAAAGTTGATATATAATCCGGAAAGTGTAGCAAATCTTTGGATTTCTGCCAATAGCGGGGAGAGATTTACTGCTTGGTTTCTCACATATAATACTATATCATCCGCCTAGTGGGTTATTAACAAGGGACCAGTATTAAATTGCAATCCCCAAATGTAGGTGGTCCTTCTGTAGCTGTTGCACCAAAGGGTCCATTGCTATTAGGAACAGCAACAACGAGAGTGGGCATCCCTGTCGGGTGCCGCCTGATATGGGCAGGGGCCAGGTTATTGTGCCAAGGCAGAGTTGCGCCATGGATATGGGTACAGCAAATTCACTTGGCCAAGAATCCAGTTGGGTTCCCCAGTTTCTGCAGCATCGTCTGAAGAAAAGGCCACTCTATAGAATCAAATGAATTTTTCAACATTACACAGTGCCGCTACAGCAAGGACCATGGGAGCTATTCTATGGAGAGTGGCGTAGAAAGTTTGTAGAACCAGTGCTGTTGATCTATATGGTATAAATGCCGCCTGTGCAAGTGAGATTATTTGTTCCATAAGTAGTGCAAGATGAGTCAACAGCATTTTGGCCAATAATTTGGTATCAACTTTCAATAATGACAACGGTCTACAGGAGCCACTTTGTAGTAGGTCTTTTCCTGGCTACACTAGGATTATGACTGCTTCTCTGAAGGTGGGGAGGGATTCACTCTATTAACGCCTCGGCATACACCTCTAAGAGGTGCGTCACTAGGATGTGCTTGTAAGTCTTGTAAAACGCACCTGTAAAGCCATCTAATCCAGGCCCTTTGAATCCATCAATAGCATTGATGGCCTCTATTATTTCTTCCGTAGTGAAGGACTCATTTAAAAATTGTTGTTGTGCGTTTGTAAACCATACCATGTCCTCTTAGTAGGCAGATATGGCATCCTGCATATCATGCAACTTTGTGGTGTATAGATCCATGCAGTATGTCAATTGCTCTTGTGTGATACCTGGTGTGTCTGTCACCAGTACGCCAGTCGGTTCTGCCGTCCCGCTATATAAGATGAACCCCGTATCGACCTCAACAGTCAGGCTAGCATGCACCCAGAAGGGCTCTTGTCAACAATCCAAGGGAGAAAATCCCCTAGTAGCTGTGAGCTGTACCGAATATAGGTTAGCTTTACGTATAGGCACAAAGATATCAAAAATCAAATAATTGTCAACAACTGAACTTAGCCTGCAAAGGTAAAAACTCAGAAGCATTTTGGGAAACTGTCAATTCATTTACAAACAGTCTAATGTATATGGCCAATATCAGCTCCCACACACATGCGAAGAAGTGGTTAGGATTTTTGTCATATATAGTCACTACCCTCCAACCGTATCCGGAGCAGTGACCCTACAAGTGGTATTCCCCACGTGTTTAAGTTTGAGGCAGAACTCCATAACGTAACCACTGCATTACTGGACTGCCCCTCCAATAAGGCTCTTGGTCCCAATTGTCTTGTTTAAATGCAACATCAGTTTATCGGCATCCCTGGTGACCAATATTTTTAAAAGCCAAAGCAGCACTAATTTACCCAACCCTTCATTGTATTTAATTATTTTCCCTATTTTCAAAAATGGAAATCGTGAGGAAACCATGATTTCTAGTGACCCATTTCCTCAATTGGTTCCTTTTTCAAAGTTCCAGACAGAGCTATCTTTAACAGTTATGGGCTAATGAGAAAGGCATCTTGAACAGTATGGGTTCAGAGAGGGCCTAGGTACAATGGAACAGTGGCTGAATCTTCATTTAATCATCAGTAACTATATCGTTGTCTGATACTGCATATTGTACCTGACCTTCATGGACCTCACAAGGGCAACAGATCAACATTATGGCCTCAATTCCTGGATATTGGATTGGACCTGTCATTGGTCCATTTTCTTGCCGCCATGCACAGTCATCTATCTGCTATGGTTAGGTCTTGACCGACAGGAGAATGTTCTAACACTTTTATCCTGGAACATGGAGTTCGGCAGGGCTACATTTTGGCCTCTGTACTGTTTATTTTATATATTACCAACTTGAACCCATCCCTAGCAATGCAGTCCCAGGATGTACCTGTTATAAATTCTTCAGCTAACCCTGCTCTGCTATGGATTGGTGTCAGTACAACGCGATGTATTACAACGCGTTCCGTTACAACGCGTTTTTTACATCGCAAATACCATTACAATGCATGCCATTACAACGCATGGCATTACATAGCAGATACTTTTACAACGCATGGCATTACATCGTAAGTATAGGTAAGTATATCTTTTTTTTAAAAAATGTAATAAAGTTAATTAAATTAATTTAAAATAATAAAAATAATATAACATTTTTAAAACAGTAATTAATTTAATTATAGTAATTTAATTAATATTAAAATTTATATTAATTTAATATATTTAAAATAATATAATTAATGATATATAAAAAATTTATAAATAGAAAATAATATAATGTAATTAATAACAATAAATATAATTATAATTTAATTACGTTATAAATAATACATAATATAATAATATTTAATAAAATTAAAAGAATTTAATAAATTAAACATTTTTAAATAATATAATTTAATTATAATCGTTTATTAATACAATTAAATTAATAATTGTAAATATAGTTATTATTTTAATTAAATTAAATAAAATTAATTTAATTAATTTAATTTATATAAAGTCGTAATACCCCTGTACCCCAAAAAACAAACCCAGCCCTAAAACCTAAAAACACCCCTGTACCCCAAAACCAAAACCCTGCCCTAAAACCTAAAAACACCCCTGTACCCCAAAACCCAAACCCAGCCCTAAAACCTAAAACACCCCTGTACCCCAAAACCCAAACCCAGCCCTAAAACCTAAAAACACCCCTGTACCCCAAAACCCAAACCCTGCCCTAAAACCTAAAAACACCCCTGTACCCCAAAACCCAAACCCTGCCCTAAAACCTAAAAACACCCCTGTACCCCAAAACCCAAACCCTGCCCTAAAACCTAAAAACACCCCTGTACCCCAAAACCCAAACCCTGCCCTAAAACCTAAAAACACCCCTGTACCCCAAAACCCAAACCCAGCCCTAAAACCTAAAAACACCCCTGTACCCCAAAACCCAAACCCTGCCCTAAAACCTAAAAACACCCCTGTACCCCAAAACCCAAACCCAGCCCTAAAACCTAAAAACACCCCTGTACCCCAAAACCCAAACCCTGCCCTAAAACCTAAAAACACCCCTGTACCCCAAAACCCAAACCCAGCCCTAAAACCTAAAAACATCCCTGTACCCCAAAACCCAAACCCAGCCCTAAAACCTAAAAACACCCCTGTACCCCAAAACCCAAACACTGCCCTAAAACCTAAAAACACCCCTGTACCCCAAAACCCAAACACTGCCCTAAAACCTAAAAACACCCCTGTACCCCAAAACCCAAACACTGCCCTAAAACCTAAAAACACCCCTGTACCCCAAAACCCAAACACTGCCCTAAAACCTAAAAATACCCAAACACCCCAAAACATATACATCAGTACCCCAAAACTTATACTCCTATACTCATACTTATTTTAAAAAATACTTAAATTAATATATTTAATTTATAATATTTAAAAACGAAATAAATATTTTAAAAAAATTAATAATAATTAAATCAATTATAAAATATTAAATAAAGTAAAAATAAAAAATTAAATACTTACCAATACTTACGATGTAATGCCATGCGTTGTAATAGCATCTGCTATGTAATGCCATGCGTTGTAATGGCATGCATTGTAATGGTATTTGCGATGTAAAAATCGCGTTGTAACGGAACGCGTTGTAAAAGATGCGTTGTAGCGGTAACACACCCTCTGCTATATGTGGACGATGCAGTCTTGGTGGCACACGCCCCGTCTATTTTAAGTAGATTGGTGGCCGCATTTGTCATAATTATGGCTAATTTCGACCTAGACATCAACTACACCAAGTCCTAGACAAAGCCTTGTGGGGAATAAAAAACTTAATATGGGTACCATCTCAGTTAACCAAATAAGTCAACAAAGATAACCAGCTTCCCTTATGTTGGTGTAACTTTTGATGCCACCCAGAGCTGACACATGAATACTTCCATAAGGAGACATAAGCTCTAACAATCAGTAGGGGTCTTATTTAATCTGATTCCATCATTAGAGAGTAAACCGATAGAGCATTTCCATAATATCTATAATACCCAATGTCTCCCCATCTCCACCTATGGCCCTGGAATATGGGGGTATACCAAGGTTACACCTTTATCTCCCCCATTAGTTCCAGTTGTATGTGCCCAGGGGCTGGGTCTACCATATCTTGAGGATCTAATTCAGGTGGCCCCTTTACTAAATGGACCTCTATCGGGTCTCATGAACAAACCACCTTTAACTGTGACGTCATCAACGACTGCTTGTAGTGCATTTACTTTCACTATATACCATAGCTGTCCTATGTTAAGCTGTTTAACATATCTACAGGGAAAAAGAAACTCTGTGACTCTCTTCATGGGTAAATTCCTCCCTTAAATTCGCCTCCAACCACCACAGAGACCCTGAACAACTCCAGACTATTGTCTCCCCCGGATTGCCAGCATAACCAGCCAAGAAACCTTGGGCCTGCCTGGAGCAATTGTAAATGCAAACTGTACATACGTGTCCTTCTATCCATTGTATACCCACCTTCCCCCCCTCCTAATCGTTGTGTACTCTTTGATTCTAAGCCTTTTGTACATTGCTACGTCTCCTGTAAAGCGCTCTGATACCCTAACGGGTCACGTTTGCGCTCTATAAAACACAAAATAAATTAATAAAAATCAAATTTGACAATCCCACCTCCATTTGTAGGGAGGATAAACTCAAAATTAAGAGAATCTTTTTAGATTTGAGACAAATTGAGGGAGAGTGGCAGAACTAAGTAAGTCTTTTGTACTGCGCTACTTTGAGCCAAACACTATAATTTCGATTGAGCCTTATTTATTTAATAACATCGGTCACTTGGAGTGGGCAGTATTATTTAGTTTCAGGACCGGAACAATATGTTCCCTTTTGGATTTTGCACTGGGCCGTGTGCCAGTGATAGCATTAGTACCTGTACCTGTACCTGTCATGATGTTTTGAAACAGACAATGTTGACCTAAAACAAAGAAATTTTAGAAGATGCATACCGGCTGTTCACTTTTTTCTTTTTTCACTTTTTTCTGTCACTCAGTATTGATTTTTTTTTTTTTGTAAATATGTTTTTATTGCAGATTTATAAACAACACATTGAATTAATCCGACCTTCCCGCCCCTGAGCATCATAAGGCACATTTCCATAATAAAATTGCACACAGCCATTCAGCCCACATCCCGGAGGCCAGGCGGCGTACATGTCCAGTCCATTTATGATGTCAAGGAAGCCACCTCATAGAGGTATCCGGTCAACAACATAATTTAGAATCTGCTTTTTTGTAACTCCAAAACCCCCCTCCCCCATGCCCTCATCCGAATACAGCGTTTCACCAGTGGTGAATGATGTCATCGTCAGCACAACCCGCATCATTCAGTCGTACTTCAGCACCCCCCGTGTTAGTTCTCCTAATCGTCTACCGCGTACCAATCTATGTGTTAACCGGAGCTCCATTCTACGGGCGTTCCTCCCTTCTCCTATAACCAAGTCTCTCTTCTGCTGGTATCCCTCCTCTTCCTGTATCGGATCCCTACTGACCCTCCCCATCCCGCTCCCCCAACTGCTGCAGATGTGGGCAATAATCATAAATTCTCACTTAAGACTTCGCTACCTGAGGGGTCTATCCATACACTCCTGCATGTCCCATGGAACCCCCTACCCACATCATCCCTTAGTCTTCATCCTCTGTCAAATAGTCCTTCAGAGCCTGCACTATTGCCTCCCAAGCCCTCGCCATCTCCAATCCCTTCACATTTGCTGTCCGAGCGGCTTGTCGCAGCCTAACCACACCTTCACACCTGGCCCATTTCTGCAGCTCATTCATCCATCTCCTGACTGATGGGCCTTCCTTTGATTTCCAGTGCCAGGTGATCTCCCTCTGGGCCAGTATAAGTCCGAGGTCAATGTTATGTTATGTTATGTTATGTTATGTTATGTTATGTTATGTTATGTTATGGGCGCTTATATCGCACACAGCTGCTCCAGCGAAGGGGCGTCCTGGTGCTTGACAAGGTAAACAACACAACACAACTGAAAACCAGGAAACTAAAAGAAGACCAACAAGCTAAGGAAATAGGAAGGTCTTAATGGCCCTACGAAATGAAAGAAGATCATCCAGTGCACGAATCTTTCAAGGAAAGGAGTTCCACAGAGCCGCAGCTCGCACTCGGAAAGAGCGGCCGCCCGCTCGGCTAAGCTTGAACCGGGGAACCACTGCAAGTTCCTGACCCAAAGATCGTAAAGAGCGCAAGGAATTTACTTGTGATTTTCGTCTTGACCGTGTGAGGGAACCAGAGCAGCAGACATGTCGCCATGTCATACTCCACTTGTCGATCAGTGACTGCATTAAGAAGCTCCCCTACCTCCATCCAATACGTCCCTAGTTTCGGGCATCCCCACAATAAATGGTCCAGCTCTACCTCAGGCACCAAACATCTCAGGCACGCTGCATCCTGTACCCGGAAATACCTCCTTATCTTCCCCGGGGTCAAATAGGCCCTGTGTATTACAAAGAAATGCACTTGCTGAAAGGGGGCATTTCTGCAACCCTTCCACGTTCTCTTCAAAATATGCTCCCAAACCGTGTCCAGTATGGGTTTCCCTATGCTCTCTTCCCATTTCTCTTTCAGGGCTGTAAGCGGACTCCAGCCCCTCTTGCAACATTCTAGAGTGGAGGCAGGTAACCGCCTTAATCATACCCGCAGCCATTACTACATACTGACAGGCCATAGTCGTACTGGGTTCCGCTAATCCCCCTCTCCAGTGTTTCTGCATCGCCGCTGCTATCGCCGCATGTAACAGGTAATTCCCATCAGGAAGGCCAAACTGATCTTGAAGTGCTCTAAAGGGGACCAAAACCCCATCAATATACAGGTCTCCCACCACCTGAAGGCCCAGATCCTCCTATTCCAATAAAGGAGACCAGTCTCCTCCATGTGGTAGCGCCGTCAGCATCCCCAGAGGAATCTCCGGGGCATATGGGCGCGCTGCCTTCGCTCTCTGTTACTCAGTATTGATGAGGTTTGTTTTGCTGTAGAATCATTCCTCATTTCTCAAATGTATCGTGAGATTTTCCAATTCCATTTGAGATTCATTTAAGGAACAAAGAAATTTTAATGTATTTTTAGGAATTTTGATGTATCACTGGTTTGTTTTTGATTAACAAGTTAATAATCTGGTCCTTAACATCCCCACCACAGTCACATCAATGAACACCTTTGAGAACTCCACTGTCTTCCAGTCAACAAAAGAATCACCTTCAAGCTCTTCACACGTGCCTACGAAGTTCTCCACGATGCAGGGCCAGCATATCTGAACCACCGCCTCTCATTCCACGTACCCGCCAGAGACCTTTGCTCCGCCCAACTGGCCCTCGCCACCATCCCATGGATCCACAAGACCAAAACCGGAGGAGAATCCTTCGTCCACCTCGCCACCAAGACCTGGACCACCCTGCATCCCCATCTCATGCAGTTCCCATCTCTGACCCAATCCCGAAGGATTTCAAGATCTGTATCTTCGACTGAACCCCAGCACCGAGATGGATCAGCAGCCCCCCTTCCCTCCTTTAGCGCCTTGAAACCCTCACTTGGGAGTAGCTGTGCTATATAAACCCCTGATTGATTGAATAATCAGGAAAAATATATATTTATTTATTGATTGCTAATCACAAAGTCATATACACCTCTCCGGTCATTGAAATTCTTTGGGACAAATGCATGATGTGAGGCATCTGTCTCTGTCATTTTGGTGCTCCCAAATAAGAGCACAAAAAAAGCAATTTGTACGTTAACTAAAAAATCTGATTCCTTGGACCACATAACGCTACCTCCTTTGTGAAGACGTTTGGCAAGGGGTCTGAATATTTCAGAAAACTGATGAACATATTTTTCTGTAAAAATTGCCAAGCCTAAAAAGTTCTGCATCGCTTTTACAGATGTAGCTGTAGATCAGTAAATTACTGCTGAAACACTCTTGTAATCCATTTTATTTTCAATGTGGCTAAATGCATACCTCAATAATTCTACTAATGTAGAATTGAATACTTCTTTTATCAAGCTTGGCAAAAAGATGGGGGTCTCTTTGTGAATTCTTGTATGCAAATGAGATCTTGGAATTTGCACAGTTTGGCTTTAAGCCATACCATAGCACCGAGTCAGCTCTGTTAGTAGCTACCAAGAAGCTAAGGAGCATTTTGAATAATACTGGGAAGGCTGCAATGACCCTGTCCGGCAGCCTTTGATACTGTGAGCCATGCTGTCTTACTTGGTCACCCTGACAGGGAACAGGCATTTGCTCATGGGGATTTTGTTTCAAAGCCTTTCACACTGCTGATCGGTGTCCCTTAGGGTTCATCGTGGAGCTCTTTAACCCCTTTGCTGCGGCGGCTATTCCGCCGCCGCGCTAAGGGGGGGGCGGTCGCACGGCGGTCCCGTGCTTGTGACGGAACTGCTCCGTCACGGCTCGCGGGTGAGCTGTGCTTGTGACGGAACGGTTCCGTCACGAACCCGCCCGCCCAATAATTAGTCAGCGCAGGCGCGGAATTCGCGCCACGAAGGCGCGGCGAGCAGGCCGTGACGGAACCGTTCCGTCACAAGCACAGCTCATTCGTGGCTTGTGACGGAGCGGTTCCATCACAAGCATGCAACGGGTTAATATTTATGTGGCCCCATGACCATACAAACCCGTACATTTGGCTTTACATCAGTTGCATATGCGGATGACACTCAAATTGTGGTGTCAATCTCGAATAATGTAACTGAAACTGTGCACTGTTTCAACTGCTGTTTGGGTGCAGTTGTTAAGTGGATGAACAAGAACAGCCTTAAGCTAATTTAGGATAAAACAGAGGTCCTTCTTTTTGGCAGGGACATCACCTTCTGGGACCAATCGTGATAGCCTCGGAATATGGGTCTCCCTCCTACTCTGATATCCTCAGTGAGGAACTAGGGGTGATTTGTGATTATAGCCTCTCTTTTAATGCCCAGATCAACAAACTCACTTCCTCCTGTTTTTTTTCTTACTATGCACCCTAAGAAAGGTTCTCCCCTTTTTACCTTATGCGCTACAGAAGTCACTGGTTACAGCACTGGTCTTTGATAGGCTGGACTATTGTAATGCCATATATATATATAGGCATTCATCAATGAGCAGCAAAGAAACTTCAAACATTGCAGAATGCAGCAGCCCGATTAAGGAGGGCCCCAAGCTTTAGTTGGTTTTAAAGGTTCTGGTGGAGCTTCATTCAATTCAATTCAATTCAATTAATTTATATAGCGCGCTACATACCCAGAGGGTCTCAAGGCGCTTGGAGAAGGGGGGGAATTACTTGTCGAATATCCAGGTTTTAAGTTGCTTTCTGAATGCTAGGTGGTTCTGAGTGAGGCGAAGGTGAATGGGAAGTGAGTTCCAGGTTTTAGCCGCCAGGTAGGAGAAGGATCTTCCTCCCATGGTGGTTTTGTTGATGCGAGGTACAGCAGCAAGGGCTTGGTGGGAGGAGCGTAGCTGGCGGGAGGGGGTGTAGAAGGAAAGTCGTGTGTTGAGGCATTCGGGTCCAAGTTCGTAAAGTGCTTTGTGTGCGTGGGTTAGGAGGCGGAATGTTATCCTCTTATTGACGGGGAGCCAGTGGAGGTTTTTCAGGTGACCAGAAATGTGGTCTTTACGCGGAATGTCTAGTATGAGTCTGGCTGATGCGTTCTGGATGCGTTGGAGTTTTTTCTGAAGTTTTGCGGTGGTACCGGCGTATAGGGTGTTTCCGTAGTCCAGGCGGCTTGTAACCAGTGCGTGGGTGACCGTTTTTCTAGTTTCAGTGGGGATCCAGCGAAATGTTTTTTTGAGCATGCGAAGAATGTTGAAGCAAGATGATGAAACGGTGTTGACTTGTCTGGTCATCGAGAGTGAGGAGTCCAGAATGACGCCCAGGTTCCGTGCCTGGTCTGTCGGGATGGGTGCTTTTCCAAGGGACTCTGGCCACCACGTGTCGTCCCAGGTGGAGGGGGAGGTACCTAAGATAAGGACTTCTGTTTTGTCGGAATTCAGTTTCAGACGGCTGTGCTTCATCCACTCGGCTACTTCTCTCATTCCTTTATGTAGGTTGGTTTTGGCGGTGTTAGGGTCTTTGGTGAGTGAGAGGATCAGTTGAGTGTCATCAGCGTAGGAGATGATGTTGAGGTTGTGTTGGCGTGCGATGGCCGCGAGGGGGCTCATGTATACGTTGAAGAGGGTGGGACTGAGTGAGGATCCTTGTGGCACGCCGCAAATGACTTCAGTGGCCTCTGATTTGAATCGTGGGAGGCGGACTCTCTGGGTTCTTCCGGCAAGGAACGAGGTGATCCACTCCAGTGCTTTTCCTTGGATTCCGATGTTTCTGAGGCGTTGTAACAGGGTGCTATGACAGACTGTGTCGAAGGCTGCAGAGAAGTCGAGGAGGATGAGGGCGACTGTGTCTCCATTGTCCAGTAGAGTACGAATGTCGTCCGTTGCTGCGATGAGTGGGACCACATGCACATGTTAATGAGCTTGAGCCAAGCCCTCCTGGTCACATTTGTTATTTTTTTACTTCTGTGTTTTATTTGAAACTATCTTTAAGGAATTTACGGTTTAAAAATTCTCTTTCTCAACACCACTGCAGCCCACTCCACACCCCTTCTCCCCAGACCAAACTTTCGATGAGCGACACATCACCCAGCGTACACTGCTTCCCACCATGATGCATGGCTTTATTGAGCTCCACTCTACTCCAGTTCACCCCTGGCACTGTTTACTACAGCACTTCACTGCACACCAAAACAAGGCACTGATTGTCATGACATCTGGGATTTGAGCGTTTCAACAAAAGCAAAAGTACTCTGAGGCGTGCAAAACGATGCGCGCACCATTTTTTAATGTAACGTACAATAAATAAAAAAACTAAAAATAAGGAAAAACCACTAAACCACTTTTGCTCTACCTTATACTTTTTTTAAAAATTATTATCGATTCAACTTGGAACAATAAATGAAAAAGAGGCTGTCTCATTACAAAATAACAGGACTGCATGTATCATAAAGCTTTTTATGTTTCGCTTAGACTGAGCAAGCACTGTCTCTGCGAGGCTTTTGTTTAAATACAGTGGGTTACAGCCGCTCATAGCTGACCATTTGTTAGTTTCAGCGTCGCTTTTATTTGCTTTGCTCCTGTTTGTCACTTCATGAGGGCGTCAGGTCCTCTTCTTGTGTTTGGCCCTCCCCGGGAGCATAGACCTAGTACTTGTGTCCATCTACTACTCCCGTTTTTTTAGGTACTTTTTCCTTTGTGTTCAAGCACTCCATATGAGTGCTTGGTTTTCAGTCTATCCTCAATATGCCCATCTATGCAGCTTTTATTCCTTTTCCATGTTGCTTCTTTTTCCTCCCACCCCCTTACACTGCACCACTTCAGCCTGTGCCACTGCACTCTACGACACTGCACTCTACTCTGCTGCACTGTATGCCGCTGCAGTCAACACCACTGTACTCTACTTTGGACCACTCTACTGTACATCGATGCATTCTGCACCACTGCACGCTACTCTGCACTACTCTACTATACACCTCTGTTGTAAATAAAACAGCGATAAATGTTAAGCATCCGCTGAAGACATATTATAGTGTCTTCAAGGTAGTTTTCTTATGTTTTACTACTTTACGGCCAGACTCCATTTTGTTTTCTGGCCTCCATCTTGTAGGCTACATCGTGCCATGTGCTCGCCACGAGGCAAGTCCTACCTCAATGACCATCACCTCTGGAGTTTGCCCAGCAACAAGCTATGAATAGCTTCAGCCTATCTAGCGCATGCTCAGTACGTGCAACATCTGTTTCTGATTAGGGGGGATTGGAATGTGCATTCAGGGGGCTTCGTGAGACCATTTGCTCCACCCATGTATTGATTATGTTCAAGAAATGTCCTTATATGGTTGTAAATCATGTTCTTCTGCTGTAACCGCCCACTTATGAGCCCCTTCTTTTGTGTATAAAAGGGGACCGCGTGTCCGTGTTCTGTGTGCTACCTTTTACAATACTGAAGGGTGTTGTGTGGGCTGTAGTACCACCTTTAAAGGTTTATTAAACTTTGTTTTTGTATTCCTAGTTTCCGTGCCAAGTTTTTATATGGTCTGAGGACTACTTGTGTACAGAAGAGCGAACCTTTCGCATCTGCAGGCCTGGCTGAGGCCTAAACTCATCAATTCGCGCCCAACGTGGGGCTCATCGGCGACTCGGATGCTCGAAGGACTGGTCGTGACGAAGGATTGGAACCTTGCCGGGGACGTGATCACTGCCAGCAGCGCCTTTAGTCCTGGCATCCCAAGGTATTCTTCCTTCCCTTCCGATCTGACCGTCTGGGTGGCGCCGGTCCTCGACTGAGACCTCTTCTGTCGGTTTGCCGTATAGTGGCCGTTTGGGCGAATTCAGAACTTGGCAGTTGGAATCTGGACGCTCTTGATTGGTAAGAATCGTGGTACGATACTTGCCCCGAGCTTTTGAGTCTTGATTGGCAAGGCAGTTTTAGGATATGCTTGCCCCGACTAATTTGTTTGAATTTGAAATTGACTAGTCATTTGTCATTTGTGAATGTGTTTTTGATTGTGATATATGAGTTGCAACCCATATAGGCGGGCAATGTGGGGATATTTCTCCTGACTTTTTGAATTTGAACGGCGCAACGTTTTAAGTGCCATTTTATTGTAATATTGCATATTCTGCATTATTTTGAGACATGCCCGTTTTTAGCGCACTTCGTAAGTGGTGCTGCTGTTTTGGAAATGACCGGTTGGTACTTGAAGAATCACAGCCGGCTCCCCCAGAGGGAACGCCGAATAGGGATATGTATGTGAAGTTTGGTCTTTCCCCCATAATGTACAGCACGTTGTGGAGGAAATACACCAAGAAGGATTCTGAGTTGAGATGGCCTATGTATGGATCGTTTGATTTGAGGAAGATTGAGTATGTGGAACAGTGTATGTGTAAGCGGAGAGTGCGACAAGATATGTTCGAATGCATACGTATGTGGGTGAAAGAAGTGCGAAAGCGTGAGAAGCGTGAGCAAGCACTGATTGAGAAAGAGCAGCGAAAGAGTGAGCGTGAGAAGGCGCGCGAGACGAAACAGCGTGAAGCTAAGGAGTTAGAGGAGAAACAGGAGAAGGAACGGCGATTGCAAATATCTGGCCAATACCCTGTTCGCCAGCCACTCTATCCTGTCCTTAATAAATCGGTTGATGATTTTTTGTTATTAGATCGTTCACCCCCGCCCTACGCTGGCCCGTCCGCACCGCACGGAGGAGATTCGGATTCCAGACCGCCCGATCAGAAGAGGGATACGCGGTCTATGTTATCGACCGATCGTATGACTGAACTTCGTAAGATTGCTTATCGGGTCATCAAGGATACTGCGTCTTTAACTGATGTGTTAACTGATCTTGAAAAATGGGAAGATAGAGAAAGATTGTATTTTGTTAGTTTTCTTTCCGATGAAGTGGTGTCCGCTTACCGGAAATGCACCGATGTTTTTGAACCAGAGGATGTGGTAGCTGATGCTAAAGAATTACGTAAAGGTCTTTTTCCTTCTTCCCAGGTGCCTGATGCTGTTCAGCGACTTTTTGCGTTACGGGATGAAACGTTACGACTCCGGGAAGAGGCACGGAAACGGAAGGCCGGCGACGAGTCTTCGGGCCTGTCTGGCGCCAGGAAGCAGTTACCCATCTTTTATTCAGATAAGATCGACACTGTGCATGCTAAGCCGATGCGGGAGGCAGCGCCGTTGTACGTTCCCCCTAAGGGAGCGGGAACTAGTTCAGATACGGGGTCGCCTGATGCGCAAGGGTATTTTATTTACAATTGGGTATATACTCCTTGGAATAGAGCAGATGTCATGGCATTAAAAGCAGCGTTACCCGATCCCCGAAAGAATCCTGCAGCGTTTTATGAGGAAGTTGAAGGGGCCCTGAATTCTTGTACTATGACTTTAGCTGATATTGATTTGTTCTTTGGGCTTATTTTGCCACCAGATATGTGGAGGTCGATTCGCAAAGTGGATGATCTTGCGATTTTTAAAGCTAGATGGGCGGATCTTGAGGATGAAGATAGGGAGAGAAAACCTGCGCAGAAACCGCCCCAAGCGATTTTAGATCTTCCCGCTGCTATAGTAACTAAATTGAAAACGCTTATTCCCCCTAAAAAGATTGATTGGACTATGTTAGCGTCCTGCAAACAGAAAACAGATGAGTCCGTGTCGGATTTCTTTACACGGTTCGAAGAAACGTTTCATGACTTTAGCGGTCAGTCTCTTACAGATGATACGGGCCGCCATCTCTTTGTCGATAAATATGTTTCAAACTTATTACCAAGTATTGCAGCTCGACTAAAAGCGAGTGAAAGTTCTTGGACCACCTCGACGCCAGCATCCCTCCTGACGATGGCTCAGTATTACGAGCGTCAGGAATTAGAAGCGAAAGGGAGTGAGGATAAGAAAACTAAAGATTTAAAAACGAAAGTTATGCTAGCGCAAGTTTATGGGCAGCAGCGTAGTGTGGTAAATTTTAATTACCTGTGCTTAATTTATGCGGTAAAGTTCAATAAGAATAACTCAGTCAAAATAAGAAGGCAGAGTCAGTGGTATCTGAGGTTTAAAAGTGGGGTTTATTCCTTAAAAAGGAATTGGTTCGAACCAATGGTAGCATGACCCATCGCCACGAGGGTTCAGGGTAGGAATTGCAATGGACATGTACAATGATTTATTAACAAGAAATCGTATATATAGTCATTACATACAGTACATTGAATGCAGAAGGCGTAACAGCTGAGAGAAAAGAGATAAGAACAGAAATACGTAACAGAAGGCGTGCACTAGGGCGTACACGGAGGTGTGTGCAAGAAACGTCACATAAAGGTGTCATAAGTGGGTGGATCCCTGGAAGGATCCTGCAGAGTCAGCAAAAACATGTGGCAGGGATGCGCGCGCAGCAGCATGACGTATGATTGACGTGGAACTGGAGGGTGAAGGGGACTTGACATTTAGCCCTACAGTGGAGACAGAAGTCTGGAGTGTCAGAACAACCTAATCCCAAATCATATCTAATATCTTGTGTTTGAGGAACTGTATTATCTAGAAGGAAAGGTCTCTTGGGCAGAGGCTATTCTATACTGACTGCTAATGCGTGCATATGCGACTACGTGTCTACAGGAGATGTGAGGGGCCATGGGCCTACCATGGTAACGGAAGCTATGAATTACTTGTATGGAGACAGAGAGGCCGGGCCCTTTGCTCTGCAGCTGGGAAGGATGTTTACCTAAACTGCTAGACAGGAATGTATTTTTCGAGGAGCGGAGCAGATAACTTGAAGGCTGAATACGGTCTTGGCAAGCAAGGCTGGCCGAGCCTGGCACAGCTCGCCGCGCAGGGAGTAGGTCAAGGGTCAGGAAGCAGCAGGCTGCGGCTTTCAGAGGCAGAAGACAGGAAGAGGCTCGATGGCAGAAATCAGGGCCTAACTCGTCAGAGCTAGAAATCATGAAAGTGCACCACATAAAGACGTTGGCAAGGCACACTTAGGAACGGAATATCTGACCCATTCATGGTGGATCTGAAAGAGGACATGTTAACGTTGGACGCAAATGTATTTGCGTCTTCATAGCTGGATGTGGAGGGAACTTACATGTACTAGAAGCATGTGCATGGAGCCGTTGGGGTCTACGATAGGGGACACAATTGATCATAAAAATTCATATTACCTCATTCCCTCCTTGTCCCCTACGGACCCTTCATGATATATCAATCCTCATTAATCTATCAATCTGTTCATGTAACATCATTTGCTCTTCTTTCTTCTTATGGCGTTTTGAATGAGGACTTGAATGGGGAATACATGATGTGGCGCACAAGCCGCAAATCGCTGGCCCACATTGCAGACATAGGCAACAACTGAATACTATGAGAAGGCCAATACCTAGGAAGGATAGGACCTTCCATCCCCAGGCTGACAACGTTGTCCAGAACCAACCGGACCAAGTCCAGGTGCCTGGATTCTGATGTATCAGACTTGCAATCTTATGAAGGCGTGTTATGGCTCTATATACTGTTGGCGCGTTTTCTGGAATGAAAACACAGCAGCTCGACCCGATGACCTTACAGGCTCCGCCCCTATCGGCCAGGATGACGTCAAGGACGAGACGATTTTGAAGAACAACAATCCGCATCGCAGACTGCTCCTCTGTTAAGTTGCCTAAAGCGGAAGTAGTTTCATTCACTACAGCTTCAAGGGTTCTAGTTAATTTTCGTATCAGTTTACTATTAAAGACAGCACCTAGATAGGGAAAGAAACCTTTATTGAAATCTGTATATTGTTCCCATGCCGTTTCAGTATAGTCGACAATCGGGAGATCTCTCTGTGGTCTATTGTGTACTAGATGGGTGTTTCTATGATAATCAGGAGGGGCTAGGAAAACAGGTGGTAAAAGAAATGCAATGTAACAGGTGCCATCCCAATCTAGAGGTAAGCGTATATAGGCAGTATGACCACAAATGAAGTAGGAATGACGTGAAGCTTTGAAGGTAGACTTGCCCTTATCACTGAATTCGATCACAGTAGTACATCTACTATGACCCAGGTGTACTGAACCATTCTTTCTGACACATAATTCACCCTTGACTGGAAGTACGGACATGACGGGCAAGACTGATTCTGTTTCGGATTCAACACTGAGAATCATGAGGTTAAGTGTAAAGTTACCTAATCCATATACTTCATTTTCTAGATCAGTTCCTGTCCTTTTGGGGAGACCCTCCTTGTCAGGGAAACAGACTTTATGCAGAACGATGTTCAGGTTTCCCCATACCCAGTTACCCTGATATACTACAGAATCTGAATCTAGAGAGTTTATTAAACTAAACCATGCGCCACAGGACCCATTATGTGTGAACGGGTACGGAAAAAGAGGCAGAACTCCTTTGTATTTCTGATAGGGAGGGAGTCGGCCACATATCCAACAATTAGTAGCATTGCTGGTTTGATGGGAATGATGTAACATACTAATGAATGTATTGTTGCGCAGCGCAAGTCTGTAAGAAAGTTCATGTGGGGGCAGTTCACTAAAGGAATGCTCAGCAGTGACGTTGAAGGTAGAATTTTCACGCTTGAATATAGGATAGTATATGTGGAGAAGCACACTTGCAGCAATAATCATAAGGCTCAGGAAAAACTTAATCAATAAAGTCACAATACAGTGGCTGCGAAGAGATTTGCAATATTCACGTTTCTTGAGCTGTTTCTGTCTATCTCTCTCTCTGTTGGGGTCTAGGGGATACATGTCAGAAAACACGTCTAACCGATTCACCTAGGGGAGGACTTAAACAATTAAACTGTCTGACTTGCTAGACCTCAATTTTTCTTTGTACTCTTGCTGTGGAGTTTTCTCTATCAGGGGAAGTTTAGAGTCACTAGAATCTGGACAGTCCTTAGAGGGGGAGGGTGAGTCAGTCTCTGGCAATGCACGAAATTTCTTCACGTGACTGGAGTGCAGCCACCCTTTGCGGCCCTCGATCTTGATTGCAGTCCTCGTCGTGAGAAGTACCAACTTCGGCGCCTGCCACCTGGGCTCCAGCGGACTTTTCCTGTCGAAGTTTCTTACAAGTACAATATCTCCGGGAACAACGTCATGCGGCTTCACCTCGGTGTTGTCGGGAAAGGCTGCAGCGACCTGTGAACGACATGATTGTAGTGCAGACATCAAGGAGGCAAGGTAATCTGTCAACATATTACAATCGACATCAGTAATCTTTCTGGGCAAAGGCGTCCCCCACATATTCGGTGGTCTACCAAAGACCACCTCATACGGGGATAGCCCTGTTCTGGAATGGGCGACCATCCTCATGTAAAAAAGGGCGACCGGCAAAGCTACGATCCAGTCGACACCTTTCTCCTTACAGATTTTTGCTAAACGAGTTTTCAGGGTCTGATTGTGTCTCTCTACAAGACCTGCTGCTTCAGGATGTCGGACACAGTGGAACTTCCACTGGTAGCCTAGCAGGAGTGATACCTGCTTCATAAGCTCGGACGAGAATGGCTGACCGTTATCTGAGTATACGACACGGGGCAAACCATATCGAGGGAAAAATTCACGAACCAGCTGCTTGGCAGTGGTCGGAGCAGTGTAATCTGGGACTGGATATGCTTCTGTCCAACGGGAAAGTGCACAAACAACTACGAGGACATATTTAAAACCTCGACAACGTTCCATCTGAATATAATCCATCTGGAGGACTTCAAAAGGGTGATCGGGAGGATGAAAACCACCTTGCTCTACGGGAACGCCTTTACCTGGGTTGGACTGACAACAAATCATGCAAGTACGCACTTTCTGTTTGGCTGCTGCTCGTAAGTGTTTATTGAACCAGAGATGTTGAATACTGTCTAACATGGCTTTTTCTCCTAAATGTGCTGGACTGTGTACGGTATTAATGATAACTTGAACCATAGAGTCGGGGAGAAACCATGTGGATTTTCCCTTCGTCATCCATCCTTGATCTGTCTGGGTCCCTCCTAGTTCAATCCATTTCTTAATTTTATCTGGTGTAGCATGTGTCTGTATGTCAATTACATCTAGGGCGGGATCCTTAACTGTCATGCAATATGTCGGTGTCGCGACTATTTTCTTTGTCGGGTCAATGACGTGAATCTGATTCTGAGCTGTATGTTTTGCGGTTCGATCTGCCAGGTCATTACCCTGGGAAATAGTATCTGTAACTTTTGTATGTGCCTTACATTTCATGATGGATATTGCTGTAGGCAGATGTATTGCATCTAATAGAGTTTGAATGAGGGGGCCGTGTTGAATTTTGGCACCGTGAGAAGTCAAAAACCCTCTCTCTCGCCAGAGGACACCGAAGTCGTGAACAACTCCGAATGCATAACGGGAATCTGTGTATATGTTAACTCTCTTGTTCTTGGCTTGAATACATGCTTGTGTCAGAGCGATGAGCTCTGCTGCTTGTGCTGACAGGATGTCAATACAATTTGTTTCTATGACTTCAGTTTCTGTTGTGACTGCGTAGGCGGCCACTAATTCTCCTGTACTTGTTCTCATGCATGAACCATCCACATAAAGTGTCAGGTCAGGATCTGATAATGGAGTGTCTGTCAAGTCTTGTCTGGGTTTCGTCGTAATAGTAATGACTTCAATGCAATCATGTGCCAATGGGTCTGTTTCAGTTAATGGCAAAAGTGTAGCAGGATTCAATGTATTACAACGTCTAATTTCTATGTGTGGCTGGAATAATGTCAATTCATAACCTGTCAATCTTGCTATAGTCAAGTGTTGAGTCTGTGTTTGATTTAAAAGAACTTCCACGGAGTGTGGAACTTGTACTGTCAATGGATGTCCTAACACTATTGAATCACTTTGTCTGATTGCTAGAGCTGTTGCTGCAACTGATTTCAAGCACGCAGGCAGAGCCTGGGCTACTGGGTCCAATGTGCTAGAGAAGTAAGCACACGGTTTGTGTGAACCTGCTTGATCCTGCGTGAGTACCGATAATGCAGTACCTTCACGTTCTGTGACGAAAAGTGTAAAGGGCTTACTGTAACATGGTGTCGCTAAAACTGGTGCTTGACATAAGGCTTTCTTTAAGTCGTCAAAAGCTTGTGTATGTTCCTGAGTCCAAGGGAGGACAGTTGAAGACGCTGCCTCCTGAGTTGTTAACTGAATGAGTGGCTTTGCTAGAAATGCATACTGAGGGATCCATTGTCTGCAGTAAGAAGTGAGTCCTATAAAAGCCCGCACCTCCTTTTGTGTCCTGGGTGGTAACATACTGGCAATTAACTGGATGCGATCGGGCGTTAGCTGTCTCCCCCATTTGGACAGCAAGTGACCTAAGTAAACAACTTGCTGAACACAGAATTGCAGCTTCGAAGGGGATACCTTGTGCCCCTTGTCAGCCAGGAAATGTAAAACCGTCAGTGACGCTAGTTCACATTCAGGTTCGCTTCGGGCGGTGATCAGCAGATCATCGACATACTGTAGTAGGGCAGTGTTATCAGGCATGTGTATACTGTCGAGTTGTCTTTTTAGTGCTTGACTATAGATGCTGGGGCTTTCTGTGAATCCTTGAGGTGCGCGTGCAAATTTGAAGCTTCGTCCATTTAAACAGAATCCGAAAAGGTATTGGCTTTCCGGATCAATAGGGACACTAAAGAAGGCGTTCTTAAGATCAATAACAGTAAAGAACGTAGCTTCGGAATCAATAGCTGTCAATAGAGATGAGATATCTGGGACCACAGGGTACTGTGGTACAATGCATTTATTCAATTCGCGCAAATCAATAACCAATCGGTAAACTGGTGGTGCATTGGGATCTATACGTTTAAGAATTGGAATGATAGGTGAATTACATAAATTCGAGTTGGTTTCTACAACCACTCCTTGTGCAATGAGCTCTTCAATGATTTTCAGTAAAGCCACTACAGCATCGGGGGGTAACTTGTATTGTCGAATTCGTGGTAAGACAACACCTGGCTTGAGTGTGACTCGATACGGTGTAATGCGCATACAACGTACATCAGTGGGGCCTTTGCCCCATAAATGTGCAGGTACATTCTGTAATCGAGGATCAATATCTCTCTGTACATAGTGACCTTTAAAGTCACGTAGGAACAACCGTACTCCTTCCGGAGAACAGCAAATAACAGCTCCTAGGGCTTTCAGAGTCTTGATACCTAACAAGTTTTCTGGACATGACTTCGTGAGCAGTAAATCTGTGGTACGTGTTAAGGGACCAACTGCAAGGGGAAGTGGTTGCGATACTTCATTAATAATAGGCTTGCCTGAAAAACCAAGGGAAACATTCTGTGAGCCTGAGAGGGGTGCCCCTGGGACTTTGTCATGACTTATCGTGGTACGGCTTGCCCCTGTGTCAATTAAAAACTTTCTGTCTTTCCCTAATACTTGACTGTGTACATAAGGACCCTCTTGATCTACAGGAACCTCAATAAGAGGCAAGCCAACTTCCCTCTCTAGGCTGTTTCATGTGTATCGCTGATAATCGGGATAATCAGTCTGGGCATACTGGTACATCTGCTGTGATGCATGTTGAGTTGCAGCAATCGGTTGTGGTTGTGGCACCGCTACTGTCTGTACTGTCTGTTGTGAGGCTTGCATAGGCTGGATATTCTGTGGTACTTGTTGTTGGACCTGATCCTGTCTAGGGGGACGCGGCCTCTCTTTAGTTTTTCCAGTAAGTATATTATGTTTCAAAACTGCACAATCGTTTATATAGTGACCTGGCTGTTTGCAATAGTTGCATGTCCCTTTAACAGGAGCTGTTGTATTATTAGACTGTGTCGTGCCCTTTTTCTGACCATCAGCTGGAACTGACTGAGCAACTAACATTTTCATTTTCGTGTCTTTCATGCGTCTCTGTTCGTGTTCGTGTTCCTCTCTAATTCTATTCTGGTGGTACTGTAACATTTGTAACATTTGTGAAGGTGTATTTGCTTGCCATGTGCTCTCGACTTTCTGTACACGATTCCTAACTTGGGGCAGGGAATTTTCGACTAACTTTGTTACGAAAAGATGTGGATATGACTCGCTACTTGCTTTCAGGCCACTATTAATACCAAAACATTTTTCAAATCGGGAATAAAAATCGCTAGTGTCTTCATCGGGTTTCTGTTTACAGGCTGAGATAGCATCCCAGTCCTCCTTTTTAGTTGCTAATAAACGTGGCAATACTTGCACTAACAACCCTGGTAATTTTTTAGATTTGTCCCCAAGCCCTGTTCCTGGGGTACGAGTCTTTTCTTCGTCTTCTAATGCAGCCCAATCTATCTTTTGGTCTCCCACCTCCCAATCCTTTTCTTTCAATTTCTCGTAAATACCGGAAGGCATTAACACTTTCAATATTTTCATAATGTCGGGGTAGGTGTAATCCCCCATGAGTAACATGTCTTTGATTTCGCGGTGGAAACCTGCTGGATCTTTATCGTGACAGGGCACTAATTTCTTCATTTCTAACAGTTCCATTTTCGTTATGGGCGTGTACACAAACACACGTCTAAAGGAATTATCAGCATTCTGGACTGGATGCACTTCTTGCAAGGTGTTCTGTCTGTCTATGTAATACGTTTTTCTGTCTACGGGTGGAGCTGGAACAAACCGTGTATTCAGAAAAGTATTATACCTGTGTCGATGTTCTAGAATTACTTTAATCAAGTCAGTACCTAGACCTCTCCATTGTGGCGAGAGTAGTTCTATTAAAATATCAGGTAAGGGACCTGGATCAGAATGATGGCCTTTGAATAATGTAATGAGATGCTGGACCATATATATACCAGCTAATTTCTGTTCATCAGGGGAAAGGTTTAAAAAGGTCTGCACTAAACCATCATCACTATATTTATCAGGATCGTCAGTCCATTGTACGGCTGAACTGGCCAGTTCTTGTTCATCCATGGAGTTGAGTACATGGTACCCCATGCGTTCTTGAAGTATTCTATCAGTAGCCTGGAATAGATGTTCGGGGGTCTTTGGATTTGACATGGCAGCTTGAAAGATTCTTTTACTTTCCGGACGTACCGGACGCATTGAATTATTATAGGGCCTTCCCTTACCTACATATGCTATCATTTCTCTAACTGGGAATTGTGCTTGTCCTGTTGCTGTTTCTGGTGTCTCCTCCTCCCCTGAGGATTCGACTTTGTCTGAATCTATCTCTGGTTCCTGCGATCTTCTTTCGTGTATTTTTATTACTGCATTTCTGATTCTTTGGTACATGTTCTTTATACAACTCTGTTTATCATGTTTCCCATCGGCTATATTCTGACCCCATTTATTGAGTGCTGTCATCTCTTCCTGGTCTACACCAGGCCTATCTTGTTCTCTTATTAGGCAGTTTATGAAAAACCGTAATATCTTGGCTTGAGTGTCAACTTTCTGGAACGCCATGGCCTCGCCAATACTTTCAGGGCCTTCCCCCGTTTGAACAAAATGATATATTCTGTCTAGATGATCAACCATTCCTGGTAGTAACAATAAAAAGTTGGTAACTCGTCGTAATCGTATTGATGCGAGCATCATTCTGTCATCATTTTTACCGGGTACTGGATCATATCTACAGTCTGAGAGACGTTCTTTAAATATGTCATAATCGACTGATTTAGGTGTACGTTGTTGCGCTAGATCCCTATAAGTCAATCGGAGTGCTGGTGGCGGTGTTTGAAAACCTGTCGCACCTCCCGAGGTGCCAGGACCAAAAGGATTTGACGGGTGTATGATCGGAAGAATAGGTGCAGGAAGGGTTGGGGGAACAGGTGCAGGGGGCGGAACGGGAGAAGGAGTTCGTTGCGGAGGTGGGAGTAGATGATTTCGGGGTGGAGTCCCATCAGCGGGTAGAGGTTGAGCATGTGCGTTTGTATATGCGGGAGCTACGTCGTCTAGATAGGAAGAAAGGAATATGTCCTTTGTGGTCTTGTGATGTACTTTAGTCGGGAGCAAGGGAGGGGGCAGATCCTTCGGCATTTCCGGGGTGGCCTTAGGTAAACCCTCGGCCAGCAAAGGGTACATACCATTCATAAGAGTGTTTCGTTGTCTGTCTACTTGTTCTGTTTTTACTCGTATCCCCTCCTCAACTAATACGTTTTCTTGGGCCTTATCTGAATCCTCTTTATGTTTCTCTGCTTTTCTGAGTGCCTTCTCTGTGCGCCTATGCGATTCTTTACGCCATAGTTCAATGGCATCTTTCTGTGACTGTCTGGCTTTCTTTTTCCATAACGCTTCCTCTACTCTCATGATGCACTCGGCATCCCATGTCCCTGCAGCGGGCCACCTTTGATTCTCTGCTAAATCTTTAGTATAGTCTACCCACAAATCGAGATATAATACAGCGTCTAGGCCGTGCTTGTGGTACATAAAGTGCCCTGGAGTGTCCCTAGGTGGAACAGGCACTGCTTCTTCTAGAATCCCTTTCCTAGTTCCTATCTGTCTTAGTTTGGAAAACAGCGGCATGTTTCAGTTCTGCTACTCTGGACTTGATACTTGATACTTACTCGAACTTGAACACAACTAATACAGAAAACACAATAATGCAAATCAAACAATCACTCATACCACGACATTAAAACATACTAAAACATTTCGGAGCGAACAATAATGATTAGAATAAAACTAACTAATTCCATACTGGATATACTGCTAAACAGTACAGATACACCGCTAAAACAGTGCAGACCGGGTCTGCGTACCCAAACCCGTCTTGACCGGCACAAGTTAATGCGCTCATCTAGATGCGTCCCCAGCAACAGTACTCACCGGGAAGCACGGAACAGAAGGCCTCGGAAACTCGACACTGGACTGGACTCGACTGGACTTGACTCGAAACGTAAGTACTTCGGAACTGGTGGGCCTCCGGATACCTCGGACTTTGCTCTCTCAGCTAGGCTCTGGTCGGGATCCTCCGCACTCCTCACCGCCTCGTCTGGGTGTCGATCGCAACCTCAGTCACCTCCGTTGGCCTGAGGGAGATACAGGAAATCCTGCGGGTACGCGTAGTTGTCCGTCAGCGCTGTGGCAGGGGACCGGGCCTGCAACGCACCGCCGGCACGTGGGGTGGGGGAGGGGTCCCTATTCGGGCGCCAATTTTGTGGTAAATTTTAATTACCTGTGCTTAATTTATGCGGTAAAGTTCAATAAGAATAACTCAGTCAAAATAAGAAGGCAGAGTCCGTGGTATCTGAGGTTTAAAAGTGGGGTTTATTCCTTAAAAAGGAATTGGTTCGAACCAATGGTAGCATGACCCATCGCCACGAGGGTTCAGGGTAGGAATTGCAATGGACATGTACAATGATTTATTAACAAGAAATCGTATATATAGTCATTACATACAGTACATTGAATGCAGAAGGCGTAACAGCTGAGAGAAACGAGATAAGAACAGAAATACGTAACAGAAGGCGTGCACTAGGGCGTACACGGAGGTGTGTGCAAGAAACGTCACATAAAGGTGTCATAAGTGGGTGGATCCCTGGAAGGATCCTGCAGAGTCAGCAAAAACATGTGGCAGGGATGCGCGCGCAGCAGCATGACGTATGATTGACGTGGAACTGGAGGGTGAAGGGGACTTGACATTTAGCCCTACAGTGGAGACAGAAGTCTGGAGTGTCAGAACAACCTAATCCCAAATCATATCTAATATCTTGTGTTTGAGGAACTGTATTATCTAGAAGGAAAGGTCTCTTGGGCAGAGGCTATTCTATACTGACTGCTAATGCGTGCATATGCGACTACGTGTCTACAGGAGATGTGAGGGGCCATGGGCCTACCATGGTAACGGAAGCTATGAATTACTTGTATGGAGACAGAGAGGCCGGGCCCTTTGCTCTGCAGCTGGGAAGGATGTTTACCTAAACTGCTAGACAGGAATGTATTTTTCGAGGAGCGGAGCAGATAACTTGAAGGCTGAATACGGTCTTGGCAAGCAAGGCTGGCCGAGCCTGGCACAGCTCGCCGCGCAGGGAGTAGGTCAAGGGTCAGGAAGCAGCAGGCTGCGGCTTTCAGAGGCAGAAGACAGGAAGAGGCTCGATGGCAGAAATCAGGGCCTAACTCGTCAGAGCTAGAAATCATGAAAGTGCACCACATAAAGACGTTGGCAAGGCACACTTAGGAACGGAATATCTGACCCATTCATGGTGGATCTGAAAGAGGACATGTTAACGTTGGACGCAAATGTATTTGCGTCTTCATAGCTGGATGTGGAGGGAACTTACATGTACTAGAAGCATGTGCATGGAGCCGTTGGGGTCTACGATAGGGGACACAATTGATCATAAAAATTCATATTACCTCAGTAGAGGAAGTGATCGGGGTGGTAGGAATTTTTCTACTCCTTCACAGGGTCGTACTGATGTAGCCCGGGATCAATGTGCGTATTGTAAAATTAAGGGACATTGGGCATGTGATTGCCCGGTGTTACGCACTCATCGGGGGCAAGGGTTTGCAAGGGGTAGAGGAAACTTTCCAGGTCCCCGATCCAATACGAATGACAGGGCTAGATTTGATTTGAATGTGCGATCCCGTGAGGGATCCAATGTTTTTGATCGACGAAATCAGTATCAAATGTCTGACTACACACCTCCTGAACAACATGATTCCCGGTTTGCATAGGATTGCGTAGGATGGGGTAAGGAACCAGTTGAAGTGCCAGTAGATCAGAGGGGTCCTTATGTTACAGCACACGTTTTGGGCTCTACTGATAAGTTCCTGGTTGATACCGGGGCTACTCGTAGCACTTTGTCTAGAAAATTGGTTCCGAGGGCTCCCCTGTCTGGCTCATCGATTACGTCAATAGGGTTCGATGGAACTCCTTCTGTTAGCCCACTATCACAACCTCTTGCGCTTTATGTTGACCAGTTTGCAGCACCATGTCCATTTCTGCTTTCTCCAAATACCCCTGACAATATCGTTGGCTTGGATATGCTCAAATATTTTTGAGCCACGATACGGTGCTCCCCTGAAGGAGTGCGTGTTATTTTGAATGACAATTATCCATCCACGGAGAGGGTGTATTTGATTTCTGTAGAAGCTGCACTGGCCTCTCTGCCTGAATCCTTGTGGAATACGTCTGATACTGATGTAGGACAAATGATCATCCCTCCGGTACACATCAGTGTGAAGGAGGGAGCTGTATTGCCGCGCCTGCCTCAGTATCGGATTTCGCAGGAGGGGGAGGAGGCGCTCATTCAAATAGTTCAGGATTTGATTAAAGTTGGAGTGGTTGAAGAAGTCCCTTACAATGTGTGTAATAGCCCTATCCTACCGATTTTGAAAAAAGACACTCATACCAGAGTTTATCGATTTATTATCGACTTAAGGGAGGTTAATAAAATTGTGATACCTCAATACCCTGTGGTCTCAGATATTACGACACTTCTCACTTTGGTTCCACCAACTGCTACGACGTTCTCTGTTATAGACTTGAAGAACGCTTTCTTTTTGATCCCTATTCATCCTGACAGCTGATATCTTTTCGGCTTCACTTTGAATAATAGATCGTATAGATTTTGTAGAGTTCCCCAAGGTTATACTGAGAGTCCGAGTATCTATAGTCAGGCATTGAAACGACAACTAGATTCCTTTGTTTTATCTGATGGCGTGGCACTCATACAATATGTCGATGGCATTTTGCTGGTCGCCGACACCCCATAGCAATGTGAAACATGCACTTTGTCCTTACTTACATTTTTGGCATCTCACAATCACAAAGTATCGAGAAAAAAGTTGCAATTCTGTAGACCAAAGGTAACCTATTTAGGTCACCTTTTGTCTAAGGAGGGGCGTGCGCTCACACCAGATCGCATTCAAGCCATTTTAGATACACCAGTCCTCTCCACGCAGAAAGAAGTTCGAGCCTTTTTGGGTCTTACCTCCTTTTGTAGGCAATGGATATTAGGATTTTCACATATAGTCAAACCACTGTTAGCCCTCTTGACAAAAGATACCCCTGTTCCCCTTCCATGGACAGATGAATGTGAGAATGCTTTTCACCAATTACGTCAAGCCCTTTGTTCGGCACCAGTGTTAGGCACCCCTGATTACACGAAGCCCTTTACATTGTATGTGCATGAGAGAGATGGATGCGCGTTGTCAGTGTTAGTGCAGATGCACAGCGATAAGCAGCGCCCCTCTGCATACTTCTCGGCAGTACTTGATCCTGTTGCCCGAGCATTACCTGGAATTTTTCGTTCAGTTGCGGCGACAGCTGTGTCAATACGGCAGAGTGAAGGGATTGTCTTATCACACAAGCTGTTAGTACTGGTTCCCCATGCTGTGGATGCCCTTTTGAATCAGACAAAGACGCAGCATCTGACTAGTGCTCGTCTCACAGGATATGAGCTGACATTATTGGCCCCTCACATAACTTTGAAACGATGTGCAACATTAAACCCAGCCACATTGTTGCCTTTTCCAATGACCCGGCCTGAAGCACAAGAGACACATGACTGTGTCTTTGTGACTGAGGAACAGACAAAGGGTCGCATTGATTTACAAGACACACCCTTCGCAGATGTGGATGGAGAACTGTGGGTGGATGGGTCTTGTTTAAAGTTACCAGATGGAACTACTTCTGCGGCCTATGCAATTACCACATTACACACGATAGTGGAGACAGCCCGCATACCACAGAAATCAGCACAGGCAGCTGAACTAATAGCACTGATACATGCTTGTGAGCTTAGCACAGGATTATGTGTGAATGTTTACACTGATAGCCGCTATGCTTTCGGAGTGGCGCACGATTTCGGCCTGCTCTGGAAGGAAAGGGGCTTTTTGACATCACACGGAACACAGATTATGTATGGAGAGCTAGTACACCAGCTTCTAACTGCACTGACACTCCCTAGAAGAATAGCCATAGTAAAATGCAGTGCACACAAGAAAGTGACAGACCAGGTGGGACAAGGAAATGCCTTCGTAGATCGAGTGGCACGAGAAACTGCGATGCAGCCTGGTTCCACTTCTATGTATGTCGTTAAGTCACAAGCTGAACGGTGGCATGATGCAAGGGAGAAGGTGTTAGAGATGCAAAAGACTGCTACTGATAAAGAACGAGAGCAATGGTCTAAAGATGGAGCCTTGGACGATGAAGGCTGCTGAAGAAATAAGCAGATGGATAGGTGGAAGTTGCCTACAGCCTTCGTGCAACCCATGGTTCAGATGGCACATGGCCTAGCACATGTTGGAGCTGCAGCGATTGTGAAATTGCTTGCACAGGTCTGGGAGCACCCAGAGATTGCTAATACGGCTAGGAGAGTAGGACAGACTTGCATGATTTGCCTAAAGTACAATCCTGGAAAAGGGACGCAAACTCCAGCAGGAGGATTTGCAACACCCACTGCACCTTTTGAAGTATTGCAAATGGATTACATTCAGCTGGAACGCTGCAATAATCTGAAGTACGTCCTGGTTGTGGTTTGTGCATTCAGTAAATGGATCGAAGCATACCCTACTAAGGATAATACTGCAATGACTACTGCTAAGGTGCTTTTGAAGGAATTCTTTCCTCGATTTGGTGTTTGCAGATTATTGTGGAGTGATAACGGGCCCCATTTTGTGGCGGACGTTATTAAGTATGTCCTGAAAGGATTAGGTATTGTGCAAAAGTTCCATGCAGTATTCCACCCGCAATCAGCAGGATTGGTGGAGAAGTACAATGGAACTTTGAAATTAAAAATTGCAAAAATACAGGCATCTACTTCTCTGACTTGGCCAGATGCTCTGCCTTTGGCGTTGTTGTCTATCAGATCGGTACCACACTCTCGGACAGGCTTGACACCTTATGAAATTGTTTTTGGGCGCCCCATGAATATATGGGGGGTGCCCAGACCGAGTTCAGTGTATGATGTACCTTGTGTTTTAATGAATGACTATTTGGCACAATTAACTGATAGTTTGGTTTCTATTCACCAACAGGTTCGAGAAGCACTCCCTGATCGGTCCACAGGAGAAGGTCACAACCTCCGGCCTGGCGACTTCGTTCTTGAAAAATCCTTTGAGAGGTCGAATAGTCTGGAGCCAAGATGGTGTGGTCCTGAACAAGTTCTTCTGGCCACAAGAACAGCAGTGCGAGTGACGAATCGGAAAAATTGGATTCATTCAGTTCATTGTCGGAAGGTACAACCTGACCTGGTGGAGCCTGCTGTGCTGACAGACCATCGAGACATCCTGACTATGGACAAAGGCCGTGCTGTGGGACCTGACGATTCTGAGGAGTTCTTCCCGGACCAAACAACGCCTGCATCGAGGAGATACGACCTGCGACCAAGAAAAGAATCTGCGATTGTGTGAAGTTGTCGGAACGGTCCCTGGGTTTGTGAAACGGAGAGCCGATGAGGCAAGGGGGGGGGGGATCAGCCATGCATTAGAGTAGTGACACCCGTCTTGGCCCGATGGTGAAGAAAACAACGGCTACCTAGGGGTAAGAGTTCCGACAATACTTCAGAAACAGGAAGATACTGTGACTTTTGGTTGAAATGGATAAAAGGAAAGTTTTTGGTTCTGTAGGGTTTATTCTTGTCATAGCAGTTATTGCTACAGTCATGTGGTTTGTTGAGGAGAAAGCTCCTGCCCGTGAACTGTATGTTGTTTCTACTCCAGTCCCTGATGAGCATTTCTTTTATACACTCCCTTATCAAGAATTGAAGCATCGACAGTCTTATCTGAATAACACTTTTATACAGATGTTGCATCATACCCACGTTGCTACAAATGCCACAGACTGCTGGATATGTGGGATGATGCCAGCGCACCAAAAGAAGGGGGGAACACCGTTCATACCACTTCCCTTTTCACACAATGGCTCTTGTAGAGCATGGTACACTTTGCTTTTTGCTACGAGAAAACCTACTGTGGGACGATTGATCTTTAAACTGAACAAAGAATGCCACCAAGATAAAGATGGCTATCCCCAAGCCAATGGAACTATATGGGAATGGGAAGAGTACAAGCCGGACAATGCATCAACTCCATATATCTTCACGAACACCAGAGACACTGCTGGACAAGAGAAATTTGTAATTTCTGTGGCCCAAGCACAGGCTGATTTGTGTGTACAAAGTGTAGGCCATATTCCTGTGGGCGTTAGTGATTGTATTGTCGTGTTAAACATCGATGGTTTGAACAACAGTACTTTTCTTGCTTCACATAACACTTATTTTGTGTGTGGAAATAAGGGTTACTATCGATTACCGCCTGGATGGTCTGGAGTATGTTATGTATCATTCCTATTGCCACCTGTATTCTTAGCACCAGCATCTTATCACAAGGATTTGAAATTGTTGAACAATATAACTGTAAATAGGTTCAAACGGACTCTATCTGTGGATGAAGTACACCAGACAGACACTAGTCTACAACAGTATATAGATTTTAACTTAGGATTGTTCTTCTTTGTGGGTCCAGCCTTGAATAGCAGAAAGATACGACGATTAACGCGAGTAGTGGAGGCTGTTACAAATCTGACTGCGGCAGCTCTAGGGAACCTTACTGAAGAGTTACAGATTACTAGGGTTGTTGCGTTACAGAACAGGATGGTCCTTGATGTTATGTTAGCGGACCGAGGTGGAGCTTGTAGAATTATCGGAAGTAGTTGTTGTGTTTTTATACCTGATCACACTCCTTCTGTATACAAAGCTATCAATAAGTTGCACAAAATTGCAGCAGATATACATCAAGAAAATGGGTCTTGGACATTCTCTGGGTGGTTTTGGACCCTGATCTCCACATGGGGTTGGAAGGTCCTCACTGGACTGTGCATAATTGCTGGCATATTGTTCACCTGTTGTGTATGCATCCAATGTAGTCCCATGATATGTTCGTAATGCATTTCGTTTTGTGTGCCTAATAAACAGACTGTTGCGGATGCTACCCATAAGAAAACCATAACTAGAGAGATAGCGGACATGATGAGCATCGATATAAACGATGAGTATCTAGACTATCCAAAGAAACCGAATGTCTTCAGCAAATGCTGAAAGGGTCGTCTGTTGTAAATAAAACAGCGATAAATGTTAAGCATCCGCTGAAGACATATTATAGTGTCTTCAAGGTAGTTTTCTTATGTTTTACTACTTTACGGCCAGACTCCATTTTGTTTTCTGGCCTCCATCTTGTAGGCTACATCGTGCCATGTGCTCGCCACGAGGCAAGTCCTACCTCAATGACCATCACCTCTGGAGTTTGCCCAGCAACAAGCTATGAATAGCTTCAGCCTATCTAGCGCATGCTCAGTACGTGCAACATCTGTTTCTGATTAGGGGGGATTGGAATGTGCATTCAGGGGGCTTCGTGAGACCATTTGCTCCACCCATGTATTGATTATGTTCAAGAAATGTCCTTATATGGTTGTAAATCATGTTCTTCTGCTGTAACCGCCCACTTATGACCCCCTTCTTTTGTGTATAAAAGGGGACCGCGTGTCCGTGTTCTGTGTGCTACCTTGTACAATACTGAAGGGTGTTGTGTGGGCTGTAGTACCACCTTTAAAGGTTTATTAAACTTTGTTTTTGTATTCCTAGTTTCCGTGCCAAGTTTTTATATGGTCTGAGGACTACTTGTGTACAGAAGAGCAAACCTTTCGCATCTGCAGGCCTGGCTGAGGCCTAAACTCATCACCACTGCACTCTACACCCTTCTACTCAACTCTGCACCACTACACTCCTCACTTCTACACGCTATGCCACTGCACTCTATGCCACTCTACTCTACGCTGCTCCACGCTGCACCACTCTACTCTGCACCAATCTACTTTACGTCACTGCATTGTATGCTACCGCAGTCTGTGCTACTACACTCTATGCCACTTTACTCTACCCTACATCACTGCACTCTACAGCACTGCACTCTACTCTATGCCACTCCACTCCACTCTATATCAATCCATGCTACTCCACTTCACTGTATGCAACTCTAAGCCACTTCACTTCACTCTACTCTATGCCACTCCACTACACACAGTGCCACTCTACGCCACTCTACTCTATGCCACATCATTCCACACTACTCTATGCTACTCTAAATGTAAATGTAAATGTAAATGTATTTGAGCTTATATAGCGCACAGCTACCCACAAAGGGTTTCCCGGCGCTTGCTTAGGGAACCCGTCCTGGTATTCCCCTGTGAGATAACCCCGGCAGGGTATCCACAAGGTGAAAGCCAGGCATCCCGCCGCGAGGGGCCATTGTGGAGATTAAGCAAGCTATTGCCCAGAGTCGCAGAGTGTGAACCCGTGAGTTGAGAAGGCACCGGTGCGAGAATTATCGAGTCCTTGGAATTTTTGAGCCCAAGACCCGCCGAGGCGGGGAATTGAACCCTGGTCCAGGGCCGATCTCAGCTTCCGGGTCTGCCGCCTCTAACCCCTGAGCCACACTTCTCCACTCTTCTCTACTCTTCTCTATGCCACTCAAAGCCACTATACTCCACTCTACGCCATTCCACACTACTCTATGCTATGCCACTCCAATCTACTCTACTCCACTCCACTTCACTTTATGACACTCCACCCTAGTCTACCTCACTCCACCCTACACCACTCCATTCTACTCAACTCTACTTTATGCCCACTCCACTCTATGCCACGGCACTCTACACCACTCTCCTCTATGCCAGTCAACTCCATCTATGCCACTCCACGCCACTCCTCTCCACTCCACGCCACTCCACGCCACTCCACTCCACGCCACTCCACGCCACTCCACGCCACCCCACTCTACACCACTCCACTCTATGCCACTTCACTCTATGCCAGTCCAAGCCAATTTACTGCACTCTACTATACGCCTTTCCACATCACTCTACATCATGCCACTCCAAGCCACTTTACTCTACTCCACTCCACGCTGGTACAAAACATGACTAAAAGACATTGGCAAAGCCAATAGCTCTTTTATAGGCAAACACTTGTTTTTGTTTGCTTTCTTTTGCCACTGCACGGCTTCAAGGACGCTGTACAGCATCAATTAAAACCACTGGCAAAATCAATCAGTCCCAAAAGCGAGACCTTTTGGCTTTACCAATGCGTGACGTTTTTAGGTCTCACGTAGGCGGAGCAGCGAAGCTGCCATGCCCCTGCGAGAGATATTGTTAGAAAAAGGGTACTGTAAGCCCCGTCCCTCCTTTCCATTGGGTAGCGTCAGCTTTTATGGTAAACGCTGGCTTCCCATTGGAAAGAAGTGTTTTTGAGTGCCACCCTGTCAGTTTTTCAGACAGCCTCTCCGCGACCATGGTCAGTTGTCCGGCTTGTTGTGAAGACTTTTCTTATCTGCTTGTTTACTTAACAAGCAGATAAGAAAATTCTTCACCACGGAGAGCGGAGGCGCAGGGGGCACGGGGAGTGCAGCTCCCCACAAAGGCAGGGCTCTCCCTCCCAGCGTCTGCCGGCAGACACTGTAGCAGGAAAGAGTATCTCCCCTGCCCTCCCCCCTTCAGCCTCTTCAATTAACGCTCCTCCTTGTTACTCCTTTTGGGTAAGTTTGCGTTTAATGAACATTTTATTGGTCGCGTGGTGAAACAAGCTGGAAAAGTTCATTTTGTCGTCCTTTTTTACTGGGAGTAAATCAATATTTGTTGTGCAGGCTTGTAAGTGATCTAAGATGTAATTGTGGGAGCTCCGGTGTCCCTCCTAGATGGGTATTTGCACACTGACTGACAGTCCAGAGACCACTGAGGAGACCATCTCTTTAAAACTACACTTATTTCACTCCACCAGGCATCCTTTCCTAGCGTGTCACGCTGTCCTACTGTGTGCTCTTCCTCAGTTCCTGATGACCACACTGTAACTCGGATCGTACATATTTGCGGCTTCACATTTTCGCCTGAAAACACTTAAAGGGAACAAATCGTTTTTTCTTGGAAGTCACATCTAAAAAAACTTAAGCATATTGATTCACAGCTATCTGAATGAAAGGGATTAGAACCGTGACTGCTACGAAATTAAATCAGCCCTGAAGAAGTCCGGTTATGGACGAAACGCGTCGGCTAAAGAAAATTGAATAAAGAACTGAACCAAATTGAAGAGCCTCCGTTTACTGTTTCTTGGGAAAACTGATAACAATGAAATATTGTGTATTTAATGAGATCTCTACTTGGAAGATTTAAACAGTGTAATACAATTTTGAAGGGTGCAGACCACCTCTTGTGAGCTATAATTGAAAGCACATGTCTCGCTGTGGCGTGCGCAACGCTCGCAGGATTGTTCTGTTTTTGGATTCATTTCCATGGGAAGCAAGTTGGGCCGGCCTCTTCTCCGCCGCCATCAGGCTGTTTTGTTACTTTGTTGCCACAGTCTTTCAGTCAACACCTGAGACAATGAGCCGTGATTAGCCGCTTCACCATTGCCAATGGCCTGCCATTCAAAATCTATTGTTTAAGACATGGCCCCTGTCTGTTATCAGATTACATGTTCACTGTGGTGAGAGATATCTGGTCTCCTACTGCCAAATATCATAAAACAACCTGCCAGTCGCGCTGCACAGAAACACCTCATTAATTTATAATCCGCGCGGACCATGCTTGTTTTCATTGAGTATCCCTGACATACCTGCTGTGCTGCCTTCAAAGTGTGTATTTAAACATGTGATTCCGTATAACAAACGGATTGCACGCGTGCAAAACAAACGAGTGCAAATCTAATTTGCTACATGTTTATGACGGAGTGGCTAAAAATGCATTTGCAAAGGGGTAAGTAAAACACGTGCAGACTAGTTCGTTTCACATTAGTAAGCTGTCTACTTTTAAATGTTAACTATATGCCATTGAGGCACAACATTAATTTGTTGCTTTTTATTATGTAAATTGCAAACATTGCAAAATCAGTTTGCTTTTAATTTAGAAAATAGCGCTCTTATGTTGGTCATATTTATTTGTTTTCTGAAAGTGAACATTTTTTCGTTTCTGAATGTCTGGATGCCCCCCTCCTGCTGTGGCCTAGCATCAGGGCTTTAAGTGAGCCGGGTCCTTCCGGTGCTTGAGCACTGGCAGTTCTAACAAGCATTGGCATAGCCAATAGGTCTAGCATTTGTGAGAGTTTGAGCTGTTGGCATTGTAAATGACAATGCCTTTTATTTACTTGTTGGTTTTAAAACATAAATGAAAGGCATTGTCGTTTACAATGCCATGGTTTAAACTCTCGCAAATGCGAGACCAATTGCATTGCAAATGCTTGTTCAAGGTTTCTCTCCAGGGCCCATATCTGGCGCTGTTACTCAAGCGTTTACTATTTCATGTGGTGACTGGAGAGTGTGAAGGAGTTATGGTGGTGGGCGGCGCTGGTATGCGGATGGTGCCAGTAAGGAGTGTGTTCTGTGTGAATGCCTCTCTGACGTCAGCAGGGGGCTCGGTGACTCAGTGAGTGAGGCTGGTGCAGTCAGAGCGTGTCCTGTATCCGGGCTTCCCAGCATATGGGTGTCCGGTCAGATATAGAACATTACAGCCCGGGCCTGGAATAGCAGCGGCGGCCTGAATAAGAAACCGGAGGGAGGACAGAGCAGAGACAGAGAGGGCGGGTCACAGCTGAGGAGGCTCCAAGCAGACAGACAGAAAGACACATAAAAACCGTCAGACTGACTGCAGAGATACACAGGCAAGCAGCGAAACAGAAAGACAAAGAGACAGACATAGTCCCAGGAGCAGAAGAACAGACAGACAGACGGACGCCGCAGAGATGTCGGGGTGCACTGTGGTCCTGCGGGG
Source organism: Lissotriton vulgaris (assembly GCF_964263255.1). Taxonomy (NCBI): domain Eukaryota; kingdom Metazoa; phylum Chordata; class Amphibia; order Caudata; family Salamandridae; genus Lissotriton; species Lissotriton vulgaris. The sequence continues at coordinate 1,863,627,685 of NC_141693.1, read as the reverse complement.
TGCGGGGATGCTGAGTGCAGCTGAGCTGAGCTGCCAGGTGCAGGAAGAGAACAAGGCCCGGAGGGAGCTCTACACGGCGGAGTGGAGGGACCTCAGTCTGTCCAGCATAGCTGAGAAGGGGTGAGTGAGTGAGGGTGTTGGGGATGGACAGGGGAAGTGGGTGAGTGGTTTTAGTGTGGCGGGAGTGTGAGTGGTGGAAGTGCGAGTTTGTGCGGTATGAGAGGGTATGGAACTGAGAATGACTTAAGACATGAGTTGTGAGCACGAGAGGTGGATAGACTGAGGTAATATGGCAGAGAGAGAGAGAAAGAAAGAGAGAGCAAATCCGTGAAGAGAATCAGTGAGACAGTGAGTGAGAATGGCAGGTGAGTGATTACAGTTCATAGAGATAGGCATCGTGAACGAATAATGAGCGAGTATGGGTCAGGCTGGAGGCCAGGAGAAGTGAGTGCGCGCAGGTGAGCATGGGTAGATGTCTGAGATCACTTCTAAGGACAGGTGGTGGTGAGTGAGTGAGTGAGTGGGAAGTGAAAGTTAGTCATGCATGGTGATGAGTCTGAGTTGTCCTGGTGATGGGCAGATTCAATATGTGAGGGTAAGTGGCTGCAGCGGTGTGGGATGGGCATGGGGCATGAGAAAAGTGAGTGTTTGACTGATGATTGGGTCTGAATGAATGGGCTGTAGGGTCAGGCCTCAGGCATGTGGATATGTGGGTACCTCTACTCGAGCCAGCCAGGGTAAGCGCAGGCTTTTGGGTGGGCAGTGTGAGTGACGTAGGAAGAGTAAGTGTATTGTCATGGTTACGGCTCCTAAATGGTGCTGCAGGAGTGAGTGTGACTCCAGGCTCTGGTTGGAGTCTAAGCCGTGTGAGTGAGTTTGGCTCTGTGTGTCTGCTTGGGTGATGGTGACTGCAGCTCTGTAACCAGTCAGTGTGAGTTAGTCGGCTCTGCGGGCCGGGTGCCTGAATCAGTGTGGCACTGTATGAGTGGCGCACTGCATGATAGAATATGGCTTTAGAGGGTGGTGAGGGCCGTGAGTGTTAGAGTGAGTGAGTATGGCCCAGGATCAGGCTGAGGAGTTGCTCCCTTCTCCTTTACCCACTCTTCTCAGATCCAGAAAGCCAGTTCATTTCCACTGGTGCTTCAGGGAGCTAAAGGGGCTCATGTCCCAGTTCCATTCATATTGGGCCCCACCACCATAGCTGCTGAATGCTGCCCCATGCCAGGCAGCAGCACAGAATTATAAAATAAACACGACCCATTGCCACACACGTACATAAATATAGCCATATACCTTTAAATTACACTCTTTGAAGCAATTCACAAGTGTAAATGATTGATTAAAATGTTTCAATATGACTTTGTAAGTGTGTGGGTCAGTGTGCCCCCTTAAAACCCTCTTCCAGAGACACCGCTCTTCATTTCTGCCAAAGGACTTGCCAGGAACATCACTCATACCTTCTGCTGTTGGAGCTCAATAGGTGCTCACTAATGGTGGCCATGCATGACTTACGGGGAAGCTGCAGCTAACCTAAGCCCCTCCTGCAGACCCCAGTGCCTTCTCAAGTCCAGCTTAAGGGAGCACCAAGCACTTTCCTGGCAGCCAATGATTCAATTGATGAGTTACCCAGTTACTTCAAGTATTGCGTTCTGGGTAGCGTGCTCAACAGGAGGCCACCTGGTGTTGAAGTTGACATCACTTTGCCCACTGTCACTTTACTCCTTCTGAGGTTCACATAAGAATACCTTCCCTTGGCTGTAGGAGCAGCTGAACTTTAGCTATTCCAGGATGTAAGGTCCTAAAAGCCGCTAGGAATGGACTCTGCATCAGGAGGATCTCTGTCATTCATCTTTACTTTGGATTGTCCTTTTTGAGTGACACATTTCCCCTCCTGAACTGACTAGCTCAGCCAGTCGGAGGATCAACATTGCCATTCTTTGGATTCTTAATGGCCTAATAAATGTTTGGGCTCCTAAGGAGCACTCAGTAATAGCTTCCTCACTAGGAGACACTCCCCTAGGAATCCCATACATTATCACAGAATATGACATATACTGCTTCCTGCAGTGCACCAAGGAATAAGTTATCCAGTAGGAAGCAATCTATTGTTGATTTTGACATTGAGTTTATCTTGCCGTATAGCACATTTCGCATAATGGGTTTACACATAGGGATTCAGTTGTTTATGGCCTCTTTTCCTCTTTCTACAGCTGCTGTATGAGAGAAGCAGATGACCATCGGAAGGAGACCTACACCAAGTGTCACGAGGTCCGATTCCTGGTGCAGAGGTCTCCGTGGAATGTCATGAAGCTTGGTCGTCTCGGGGAGGTACAGACAGAGTACCACCTACCCTACCAGCGGGCCCTGCCCCTGCCTATTTTCAAGCCTGTGGACCTGAGTGGCAAAACAGAAAGGGTGCCCACCCCTCAGGAGCTGAGCAGAATGATGGCGTTTGAGAGGGCCTTGAGCCACCCGGGTGACGGTCTGTGCCGGGACAAGAAGATGATCTCTGAAATCACCAAGGATCTTCCCCAGGTCTTGCAGATGCCACACGTGGAGTTTGGAAAGGTGCCCCTGCCACGGTCCCTGTCCAGAACATTGTCCCAGGAGGCCAGGCGAGGCTAAGGGAGAGACGGGTCAGACAGCTGGCACACATAGACATTGGGAAGATGTTCCTACCACCCATCCTGTTGAGTGGGTTTGGCCAAGGAAACTGACTCAGGCCAGGACCTCTGGCCTTTGTCTGGGCTACTAATCATAATATTGATCTCTAGACAGGCTCCAGCATCTCCTGGCCTCATCTATGTGTTGTTGTACTGCTGTATTTTATTTGAAAATTGTCTTAGCCATAGAGCTTCACATTGTCAACAATCAAGCACAGTAAAAGCAATCAATGAATTGATTAGGATGATAAAAAGGAGACAAGGAACAATTCCCTGAACAGAAAATATAAAATTGACTGAAGGAATAGTCTCAAAAAGCAAATGAGGGAAGTACCTAAGTAAGATAAAGAGTGAAGGGCGGAGGAAGGGAATGGGCAAATTATTACAATAGTGAGGAGCACTGAGTGAGAATGAGCAGAGACGAGAGGGAGCAATGGGGAAGAGGATTGACCAGGACTGAGAAGGAGAGTGGAGACCACACGTAAAAAAGTTAGAGCACCGGCGAAAGTTAGGAGGAGCCAGGTCACAGAAAGATAAAGACAGAGTAAAGAACAGGGAGGATTAAAGAGGAGGCAGGTGGGTGAATTAAAAATAAATTGAAGGGGTGCAGCACACAGGGGAATCGACCAATAAGAAGAGGGGAAGACAGTGCCACTGGAGGTGGGTAAAAGTATTATAGCTTGTCAAAAAATGGGTGGGGCTAAGGAGGGCAGACCAATCAAAAGTGAGGAAACTAGTGATAACTTGAGGTCAGCGGAAGCACTGAACATAGTAAAGACAGGTGTAATAGCTCATGAGGACAAACTAGTAAACAAGGAGGACAAGTATTGATATTTGGAGTAAAGGAGAGCGAAGAGGAGAGTTTGCTATAGTCGCTGTAAGTGGGAAGGGTATGCCCAGATGTGGGTGCCTTGCTCGCTGTGCCCACGGATTATAGCTAGCCTGAAACCGGTCCCAGGATGCATGTTTTCCATTCCATGGAGGACTTGGCCTGGCAGTTCAGGTGAACTGTTCTCATGAGGAGTAGGGTCAAGACTGATTGGCACATGGCTGGGTCAAAACTGGGGTGGCATGGTGAGCAAAAAAACGACGGAATTAACCCAGATCTGTGACTGGGGCTGAATGTTTGACAATGTTCAGCATTCTAACCATCATCTTTTTGTGTTGCTAAACAGGCATGAGAAGACAGATGTATGGACTTTTGTAGAGACTGAATGGGCATGCGCACAAAATATACTTATAATAGAAGAAATGTGAAACAAAAGGACTAGGTGGTAAATGAGGCTTCACAAAGCTCAGGGAGGTGTTTCTTCTGGACAGCTAGTAGAGTGTCTGACCACTACCTCATTTAGCCAACCACCCTGCCCTCTTTGAATAATGTATTTTCAAACCCAAAAAGAGATCTAGTAAACAGGACAATGGCATATTCTTATAATTTCTTGCCCCATGATTACCCATGATTACGATATTTCTTTTAATTTGATAACAATCAACTGTGTGCTGCTGACAAAAAGTTGGATATTTCATTTTATCAGCACGAAAGAGCTTGTTCAATTCAGTAACAAGCACATTTACGAACTAAGGGACACATGTATCAATGAGTTTTACGCATTCTGTGTCTATATAAAAATGCTTTCTTACATGAGGCGATAATTTCCTAGCCAACAATATTGTTCCTCTGAATCCACTATCAATGTACTCCACCTTTGACAATGATGAATATAAGACTTTTGTCTAAAAAGTGTTATTTCACAAATCTTGATTAGCAGAACTTTGTGTAAGATGTGGTGTTTTGTTAATATAAAATATCAGAAGTGTGTTCAATATGTTGTACTCCACTAGAACCTTAAATTTGCCCAAAATGTGGCCACTGCTATGTTCGAATAGCTTTGGGCGCTACTGCCTTGACACTCTTTGCCTTAAAAAGTCCCAGACCCTCCTTGTGGCAGGGTTGGTCGGATCTGAGACTCTGGACACTGGGGTCTGTGAGCACTTTATACACAACAGAAAGCTCATTTTTTGCAGTTGCATCTTTTGAAATGTGCTTATTTTATCTCTCAGGCTCATGAAGTCTTTTAAAAAATTATGTTTTTTTGACATCTGTATATATGATCATCTGTACATAATTGTTATTTTGTTTACACTGTATGAGGCGTTATATTTTGTGTACACTTTTAAATCTGTACAGCCCTCTGCAGACAGCTTCGGGCAATGAATATGTAAAGTCTCTGCTGTTCCAGCATCTGTAGGGACAGAAGTCTCGGCCATTTGTAAAAATGAAAGACTAAATAAACGTGGTCCCTTTGTACCCAGAATCGGCTTTAGAGATAAGTTTGTAAAGATAAAGGCAGGGGAGAGGATAATTAAGGACTGGGGAAGTAGTTTAGGGGTGGACGGCAAGAAGAACTACATGGGCGGCAGAGGGGAGACGAGAGAAACTCCTCATTCCAGAGATTTTAGGACAAGGTGTCGGAGCAGAAGCAACATTGTAAACATATGAGGGTGGAGAGCGTGAGTACTGTGGGCTAGAGAGAGTGACTACTTTAGGGATGGAGAGAGTATGTATGTTTGTGTGTATGTATGTGGTATTTCTATAGTGGGAACCTAGCCAAAACCCAGCGTGACAAGAAGGCAACTCCTCAGTGCTCAAAAGTTGCATAAAGTGTGGAACTGGATTTAAGACTGCTTTAGTGACCAGGTAGCTCTCCAAATACTGCTTATTGGCTAACCCTGGTCATCTCTCTGACATATTTGTCACCTAGTCCAGGCCGGTGTAGTCAAACACAACTCTTTAAAACTTCTTGAAAGTTTTAAAACTTTACGGTTACCAATGCTTGTTTGCACTTAGGACTAAAAGCTGAGATTTATGTTTTACTTAAACATCTATATCTCCATAACCCGCTGGTGGATTTGGCTCACATTGGTGTCTAAATTCATAAAAATATAACCTATTTTTATAAACTGATGTTGGATTTCTTTCATGATGTGTGCCCTTCTTACTCTGTTGTTTGGTGTGCCTAAATGCTTTACACTAGTTCCTTTGTTTATGCCCTGCTGCTTGAAGCCCCAGCTACCCGGGGTTGAGCTAGAGTTTTTTTTTAAACTGTATGTAATTTTCAAAGTCATGGTGTCGTACATTTATTTCTTGCCACATTATATAGTATGAAACATACATCCATTGTACATTTTTAGATTTTGCATATATTGAACATCACTTATCAGTATACATCTTGTGAAAATACACAAGTTAGGTCAATCAATTAGGAGTGTACATATTTAATATTTGCCCTATCCCTTGTGTATACAATTAGGAGATTGCATCATTGTTTGTGTATGCGTTACCGTTGTCTGTGTTTGGCTGGCTTCCTGTGTTGCATGCTCTGCTAAGTATTCTCTCAGAGGCTGCCATTTGTCTTTAGGTCTGGATGTGGGGGGTTGCAGTTCTGCCTATAGCTCACTAGTAGTGTCACAGTATATCATACTTCTTATCCACCCATCTACTGCAGGTTTCCTCTTACTGTCCTAGAGCGTGGCTATTTCTCTTTTTGCGAGAAGTAGTGCTATTGCTACAAATCTTTGCATGGGTTTAGGAACGCTAGCAACATGACCAAGCAATGCCAGTAATGGGGATTGCATCAATTGCAGAGTGGTCATCTGCTGCAGCTCCTTGAAGATTCCATTCCAATAATTAGCTATATTGTCACATGTCCAGGGCATATGTGCAAAGTTCAAAGCATGCGTGTGACATTTAGGGCAAATTTAAGAACCGGTTGGCGTTTACACAGGTCATCAGTGCTGGAGTGGCATATGCCCTGTGTAGAAATTTGAAATGTAGTCATTTATGTCATTTATGTTACAGAACACCTATTTCGTCTGTAGGCAGCAGTCTCTCCAGACTCTGTCTGTAAGCGGGTGTCCAAAGTCCGTTAGCATTGCAGCTCCCACTTTGGTATCACGTGTTAGGATAATCACTTGGCACTCACAAAATAGTCTGGACACTAGCTGGTCCCCGCTGTTACCTGTGATTTGTAAGGTTAGTGTTGTAAAGTCGGGAGGTTCTAGTGGGTAAGTAGACATTTTATTCGTTAGTGCTGCCTTGATCCATATAAGGAGCGTCACGAAAGCAGGGGTCTTCCGTACGGTAAAAGACGTGGCCACTGGGAAACAGAACCCCAATCATGTGTATTCCATACCATTGAAGAGTGCATTGCACCGTGGGTCCTTCATAGGGGTGAGTCATGGGTTGGCCAATATTAGAAAGGCAGGTGAATACAACGTCTTGTTTCCTGTCTTCCGAAAAAAACTCGTCCATGACCAACAAGGGGTGGACAGTGTCCGAATGTCATGAGGGTCTCATGGTACGCCCTTCAGCAGCAACGATCCCAATGGGGTAGGGGCTTCTAAGTCTCTCTCAGGTTTGGCACAGGGGACACAGGCTTCTAGTTGGTACCAGTGCCATGAGTAGCTGCATTGTGCTACTAATTAGTAAAGGCCTCCCTCCTACTCCTCCAGTACTGCCGCACTACCCCCTTTCCCCTCCTAGGAACACCTTCCTTCTCCCTCCCTCGGGCCCAGCAGAACCACTTCCCCTCCTCAACTTCCCTTTCTCTCAACCCCCCTCACTCTGCCAGATGACCGTTCCCTCACTGCTACCTCTCCTAACTGACAGGACCTCTGCAACCAATGCACCTCTTTTCCGCCCAAACCTCCTACACTCCCATGACGCCACACAGGCCTCCCCCCTCCTACTTCCCTACCGACGTGTTCCGCACCTTTCTCCCTCTAAATTTGTCCTTAATTCCTCTCCCTCTTGCAACACCAACAATGACAACTCTCCCTTAACCCCCAATTCATTTACTCCCGCTCCCAACCTCCACCTTTCCCCACCTGTGAACCCCACCCCCAACACACCCCCTGTCCCCCCACCTCTCCCTGCCGTCCACCACCAATTCCACCCCCCCTTTTTTCAATCGAGCCACCCAACCTTCCGTGCTCTGCCTCTTTCTCACTGGAAAATACGCTAGGCTCTCTGATCACCTCCATCTCTCAGCTTACAGCTGCCATTTCACTTTTATGCTCTAAGATCCCCACCCCTCCATGCACCTCTACCCCTCCCAACTTCCCCAGAGATGCACCTCGCCCCCTCACCCCAATACAGCCAAGCTCAACCCTTCGTCTGCAAACGTCGTTAACTCACACAAGCCCTTGAACGCCACCCTTCTTCAACAGGCATACCCTAGCAACCCCACTGTCTACACTATTCCAACAATCACCTCTGTCAGAACAAAGCGTCCACCTAAACCCTCCGGAGCACCTCCGCAAATGTACAATATCCCGATCACCCTTCAGAGCCCAAGTGCCCCCGTCACCAAAACAGTCTTGACAGAGCTGCGCTGTATGCTTCACAACTGCAGATCTGCAGTAAAACACAAACTTGAAATCTCCGACACCATCACCCTTCACAAACTTGACATGCTCTTCCTCACAGAGACCTGGTTCAAAGATACCTCTCACTCTATGTTTGATCTCCTATTACCTACAGGTTATTCCATATTTAGGAATGACAGAACTGAAAACATGGGGGAGGTGTTGCAGTCATCTTCAGAAACGCCCTCCAACTTAAGGCGTCTCCTAGCAGCTCCTCCCACACCTTTGAATGCCTTTCTCTTGAGCTTCAATTGCAACACCGTTCACCGCTCAGATTCCATATCATTTACCGCCCGCCTCGTAGTAGTAGCTCTTCGTTTATAGAAGATCTCAAAGACTTCATCAGCGACCAATACTCTCAAAGTGACAATCAGACCATCGTGGGTGACTTCAATCTCCACTGGGGCGCACCGCAAGACTCCTCTGCGAACTCACTGGCCACCTTCCTCTCGGCAAATGATCTTATCCAACACTGCACTGAACCAAACCACTCTAAGGGCGCAATCCTGGACCTTGTTATGTCTAAAGCAGGCATGCTTTCTACTACTACCCCTATTCATGTAGATTGGTCTGACCACCACCTCATCCCATTCTCTCTTCAACTTTCACACTCTATAACTCTTGGCCAACCCAAGAGGGCCATCTCCTGGTTCTGTGATGCCAAAAACATTGATGTCGGTCCCCTCTGTGAATCAGCTTTGCTTTCACTTCCAAGGCTAGACCCAAACATAGCTGTTGACGATCTCACCTCCCAATGCCTCACAGTTCTTGCAGCTGAAATTAATAACGTCGCTCCACTCAAAAGCAAAAGGATAAGGCCCACTCCCTCAGCACCTTGGTTCAACAAATCCCTTTATGAGGAAAGGAAGCAGCTAAGATTCCTGGAGAAGCAATGGAGGCAATTGCATTCCACTGACAATTTAGCCTTGCTTAGCACAGCAAGATCCAAATACCACAAGCACATCTTCCTTGAGAAAGCGACGCACTTCAAAACCCTCCTTGATTCCGCCAAAAATAGACCCAAAAAACTATTCGATCTCATCAAGACTCCGAGCTGCTCTCCCCCAACCTCCAAGGTGGAGGATTCTACAAAGAGAGCAGCGGATTTCGCTACTTTCTTCGATGGAAAGGTGAAATCACTTGTGGATCAGGTTGCTCATCCTACACCTCCAGAGGAGCGCAAATCCTTAGCCATTTGGCAGAGCTTTGACCCCATATCTGAAGATGCCCTTCTCAAGTGCATACGCGAAACAAAGCCCTCCAACCATTCTCTTGACCCTATCCCCAGTGCCATTGCCTTTGACTTCTATACCCATTCCCTCTCCTATTGGACCACTCTGATCAACCTCTCCCTCTGGCAAGGCTCCCTTCCTGTCTCCTTCAAAACTGGGCAGGTCACCCCTCTGCTGAAAAAGCCCACTGCTGATGCGAATGACCTCAACAACTTCCGCCCCATCACTAACCTTCCCTTTCTTGCAAAGATCACGGAAAGATGTGTAGCCAAACAACTCTCTCGTCATATCAAGGACAATGATCTTCTTGACAATTGTCAGTCCGGCTTCATCCAAAACTGCAGCACTGAAACAGCCCTACTGCAAGTGGTTGATGATGCGCTGAGGATACTCGACTCAGGGGGGTCCTGTCTGCTAATTCTCCTTGACCTCTCCGCAGCCTTCGACAATGTTAATCACAACACCCTCCTCAATATTCTTCAACAGAGAATGGGCATGGAGGGCACTGTGCTTAAATGGTTTGCATCCTTCTTCTCTGACAGATCTCAAATGATCAAAATAGCGAACAGTCTTTCTTCTCCTGTGGCGGTAGGTCAAGGTGTTCCCCAAGGCTCTATACTTGCACCCACACTGTTCAATCTCTACTTAGAACCACTGGGAAACCTCCTAAGCAAATCCGGGATTCAATATCATCTCTATGCAGATGACACTCAACTCTACTTCAAGGTTGCCTCCACTCATGATCTCTCCATCCTAAGATCTACTCTTGACTCCATTCAAAACTGGATGTCATCTCATCAATTGATTCTGAATCCCTCCAAAACTGAATTCCTCCTCTTCTCCTCCTCACTCTCTCCTCCCCCGGTTCAATCATGGATGGATCAGATGAATCTACTAAACAATAAACCCATCATTGTCGACAGCGCAAAATCCCTTGGTGTCATTCTAGACAAAAAACTCAATCTAACTCCCCACATCAATTCTATTGCAAAATCTGCTCGCTACCAACTGCGCCTTCTTTGGGGAATCCGTCGCTTCTTCCCGGAGCAGGACCTTATAACCCTGGTGCAATCGCTGGTCCTCTCCAGACTAGACTACTGCAATTCTCTTCTTACTGGCCTCCCCAAATCTCACCTGTCCCCACTTAAGTCTGTCTTCCATTCAGCAGCTCGTTTCATCTATGGGGCCAAAAGAAGCGATCACATCACACCGATGTTATCCACCCTCAGCTGGCTTCCCTTTGAGGCTAGAGCTATCTACAAGACCGCTTGTATCACCCACAAAGCCTTGCACTCCTCCTCTCCCCGCCACCTGGCGAATAAACTGAAACTCTCTGGAGGCTCTAGACCTTCACGCAATGCCGAGAATCTACTGCTTGAACCTCCCACTTTCAAGAAGGAAAGAACAATGGCCCAATCCTTTTCAGGCAACGCAGTGAGAATCTGGAACTCGTTTCCGCCTGAGCTCCGGACCACCGCCTCCTCCCAAGCCTTCAAAAGGGACCTCAAAGTTCACCTCCTCCAGAGACACCTCCAAAAGTAATTCACGTCCTCTTGCTATTTGGAGGAAGACTTCCCACTACTGATATTTTCTACTTTCCATGACCATGGGAGTGCCTTCCCAGTGTTTTCCTGTGGTGGGAGTGTCTGCCTTTTTGCAGTATTCTCCATGTACTTGTGTTCGGTGCCCTTTTGTAACATGCACACAACACTTTGCCCTTGTAACACACGGTTGCTACCTCTCACATGTTTTTACCTTTGATACTTGCACAAGTGCCACCTTGCCTACGTAACGCCTGTTCTTGTGCCTAGCACTTATTGCAGTATTATACCTCAAATTATACTCTGTTTTCTCTTATAACTGCACACTTGTCTCTTTTCCTCTTGTGCACTTTTGACTACCTCATGTATTTTTGGTTGTTCACTATTTTTACTACCTCAAGTATTTTGTTTGCTCACAATTGTCACTATTACCTTTACTACCTCATGTATTTTTGGTTGCTCACAATTTTTACTACCTCAAGTATTTTGTTTGCTCACAATTGTCACTATTACCTTTACTACCTCATGTATTTTTGGTTGCTCACAATTTTTACTACCTCATGTTTTTTGTTTGCTCACAATTGTCACTATTACCTTTACTACCTCATGTATTTTTGGTTGCTCACAATTTTTACTACCTCATGTTTTTTGTTTGCTCACAATTGTCACTATTACCTTATGTAAGTAACGTATGTTTTAGTAATCTGCTCTTTTGTAATGTTTCTCATTATGTTTCATTTCTGTTCCTAATGTGAAGCGCTCTGACGCCTTCGGGTAAAGTCCGCGCTATATAAAAATGCATAAATAAAAATAAATAAATAAATAACCGGAATAAGAGAGTCCCAGCCCAGGCTCAGAGCGGCCTTCCTTGCACAGGTGAGCTGTGCACATTCCCTTCAATATCCTCGTTTGTGAAACACAAGCTGGTGGGTCATGGGATTCAGAGGGGGCTACTTCGTGATGTATGGCTTCTAAAACAGTGTCACATTCACTTCGGCACACAAAGACTTCAGTTAGTTGTTTCTCAGTGTTTTCAAAACTGACCCCGTTCAGAGAAGGCACGGTGAGTAACATTGGACAAATGGTAACCGGTGGCATTGTTATATTCTTCAAGACCCAGCCAGGACTCAGAGGAGATAGCGGCACGATCCTGCAATTGGTAAAACAGGTCACGACAAGTTTCAGTTTTGCTGAGGGACACTCTATTCAATGGCAAGACATCTGTGGGCCCAGAATGAAGAAAAATATCTATTTGGTGATACGTCTCAAGCAAAAGCAAGTGTTAGTTGTTCTCATGCACAGAGCAGCGGCTCCATTCCAGAACAGGTGCTGGACTGCTTGACTTTCCATTAACGCCCCGGTTCCCAGCAGTGAAGCCTCCCTCCCACCAGCAGTCAGATGCTGAGGGCAGCGGTGAAGAGAGCAGGAGGACCCAGAGAGGGATCCAGTGTTCAGGTTACAGCCGCGCACCTTAGCCAGAGATGATAACAATGAGGGGTGGTGGGTGGATCGTTGCACGGCTGCGGGGAGCATATAGAGCTGTGAGCCTGGAAGCCAAGTCCACTTGCAGGAGGCGAGGCCGCTGCATGGGCAGTTCCAGCGGGGGGCTCTTTCCCAAGGCTCGGTGCAGGTCCAGAGAGGGGCACTGGTGGACCAGCATCCCAGAGGGGTGCAGTGTGCTTGCACTGGGAGGAATGAAACCTTGCTGGTATCTACAGCACTTCACAGCTGTGCCGCTGATAAGCAACATGAAATGCGGCCACCCAGTGCACTTCCTCTAATGGACCCAGATAGACTTCAGATGAACAGGCAGGGGAGGCAGCTTGAACCTGCGAATGAACCTGTAGAAACAACTACATTGTCTGCAGTATTGGAGGACAGTGACATCATTCAATTGCAAGGCTTAATTAACTCAGCACGAGACAGGTGGGTCTGATGGAAACATCATAGGGAGTTCCATGAGTACCTCATAAATGCTCAGTCTGGTTCTTTGGGTTTGGATCTCACTGATGGATCTCATCCTTAAGTGTATTATTAATCCTCTCTTCTACACTACTGTTGAAATGAAATGTGTTCCTCAGTCACTTAAAAGGAGACTCAGTATTCAGAAACGGAGAATAGGTAAGCACTTAGCTACATTAATGGCATATGCACTTACACAGGGATAAACTTCCACACACCCCGAAACCATGCAGACCATTATGCGTACATAGAAATAGGATGCACATTTAGACATCAGAATAAAGTCCATGTGGAGGTGAACAATGGGGCCCCAAGAAGGAGGGTGCGCAGCAGGTGTTCTTGAGGTTATGGGACTATTAAATAACATAGGACCAATAATAGTTCTGGGCATAGAAGGAAAATACGGCACATAGCAATGAGTTGTAGTGGCACGGATCATGGCTTCCCTACCGACATTGGCACACAATCATACAAGTTTGGGACAAGTTTGGGTAGTAGGACTTTCAGTGCAATTACAAACCCGAGCCATATCTCCATATCTCTCAGGGTCCCTTGTACAGTTCTTTTTGTTCCAATACTCTTTCTTGCTTTTTGAGACTCGATTCTGCATCATGGGCAGATTCTTTAGAGAGAGTACACATAGCAGCATCATTGGATTGAGACAACAAGTCACAGAGTCAGCAATGGTATTCCTTTGCACATTTCACAACAGTGATTCTTTGGGGTAATAGGTAAGAACTCAATGGGTCCTGTGCACATAAGCCATGGTTTTAGCAGGTTTCGATGGCTAATCCACTGGTTATGCCTCCTTCTTCATGACCAAACTCCAGTGGTCCTAAATGTCATGCACACAGGATATGAGGCATTCTTTCACCCTTGTATCATCAATAAATAACACCTTTTAATGCCATAGTCCAATTACTCATATTCTGCAAAATTTTAGTCCACAAAACCTTGGTCTACCACAAAAGCTTTTAGCAGCCACAAAGAATGCCCAAAAGTAAAAGTACCTTTACCTCCAAAGGAGGAGAATGAAATCAGAGTGGATACCTGTGACACTAGTTCACAATATGATGTGGGTGCATCTGAAAGATCAATACAGTGCTCTGTTACGTGCTGAGTTACCATAAGACAATCATGAGGTCCTCCCTCCTCTCTGGCAGGCATCAGAGACACCAGAGTAAGGTGGTCATGGAACTACGTTGATGTAGGAGACTGACAACAGCAACATTCTGTATCAGGACAACCTGGCATTGGAAAAACGTTGAGCCTTGGTGATGAGAACAGAGTTGAGAATACCGACTATCAAAATGGAACTCAATTCAATATTTTCAGATGCTTCAACAAGATGGGCAGCAGCGGCTATTAAGAAAAGGAGAAGAAATAGCCTGCTACATGCTTTTTCTGGTCCCCATGATCGCCTACCAGTACCTAAGGACAAATCCATCACATTTATGACAAAATACAGAGTAAATGTTTTTGTATAATCAGGGAGCCGGAGAGGATGTGCAGAGGCAAGAGCTTGCTTTATCTGTGCAAAGGCATGATAGGCCTCTCAAGACCTTAGAGAGGTTCAAGGGTATCCTTTCTGGCATCAATCAATCAATCAATCAGTCATTTGTAAAGCACACTACATACCCGCGAGGGTCGCTGAGGGGGTGGGGGGGCGCTACTGATCGAACAACCAGGTCTTGAGCATCCTCCTGAAGGTCAGCAGGTCTTGGGTTTGTCGTAGGGTCAATGGGAGGGTGTTCCATGTCTTGGCGGCGAGGTGGGAGAAGGATCTCCCACTGGTGGTTGTTCTTCGGATGCGCGGGACGGTGGCGGGTGAGAGGTTGGTGGATCGTAGCTGGCGGTTGGGTATGTACAAGGAGAGCCGTCTGTTGAGGTAGGCTGGGCCGGTCTTGTGGAGTGCCTTGTGTGCGTGGATAAGGAGCTTGAAGGATATCCTCTTGCTGATGGGGAGCCAGTGCAGGTCCCTCCGGTGGGGGATGCCGTGGCATAGTACGTCGAGGATCAGTCGTGCCGAGGCGTTTGGATGCGTTGTAGTCGTTTGATGAGCTTGGTCGGGGCTCCCACGTAGAGGGCGTTTCCGTAGTCGAGTCTGCTGATGACGAGGGCCTGGGTGACTGTCTTTCTTGAATCTGTCGGGATCCATTTGTAGATCTTGCGGAGCATGCGGAGGGTGTTGAAGCAGGAGGAGGAGACGGCGTTGACCTGCTTGGTCATTGAGAGCATTGAGTCGGGGATGATTACTAGGTTGCGTGCGTGGTCGGTGGGTGTCGGGGCTGCTCCCAGAGCCGTCGGCCACCAGGAGTCGTCCCAGGCTGAAGGGTTGGAGCCGAGGATGACGACCTCCGTCTTGTTCGACTACAGCTTCAAACAGCTGGTTTTCAACCAGTCGGCGACGGCCGTCATTCTTTTGTGGAGGTTGGCTTTGGCGGTGATGGGGTGCTTGGTGAGGGAGAGGATCAGTTGAGTGTCGTCGGCGTAGGAAATTATGTTGAGGTCGTGCTGTCCGGCGACGTGTGTGAGCGGGCCATGTAAATGTTAAACAGTGCCTGGCTGAGGGAGGATCCCTGGGGTAAGCCGCAGATGATCTCGGAGGCTTCGGACCGGAATGGGGGGAGGCGGCCGCTCTGGTTCTGCCGGAGAGGAAGGAGGTGGTCCATTCCAGCGCCTTTTCAGGGATCCCTGCGGCATGGAGGAGTGAGTGTAGTGTGCAGTGGCAGACGGTGTCGAAGGCGGCGGAGAGGTCTAGGAGGATTATTGCTGTGGTCTCGCCATTGTCCATCAGTAGGTACGCTGATCTCGGCGTGTTTACAGCTCTCAGGGAAGTTCGCGGTCTTGAGGGAGAGATTGATGACATTGCACAGGTGGGGTGCGATGGAGCTGCTTGCTTTGTTGAAGACGTGGTGTGGGAAGAGATCTACTTAAATAACAACAAAGCCTGTGAGTCAAGTGGTGCTGAGATATATCAATTAACGCTGGTGTGGTTGCACAAATAGTGAATCAAACAAAGACTATCCACAACTGCTGATTAAGTCTTATCAGCCCACCTGCTGGCGGAGCCTCATCATGTAGGACTCCCGAACCTCGGTCTGTGTGCGATCACCCAGTTGTATTTTAGCGACGCATCACAGGACCAAGGTGTGGTCACCACAGTTGTTAGTACAGAAAGTGAGGCTGATATGTGCAGTGCAAAAATTAAAGTGAAGTGTGTTAAAATGGCTGTCAAAGCAAACAAAAACCTTTAATAGTGTTTGCCTGGACGTCAGATTAAAAAATAGTGAAATGACAGCGTGAAAAAAATCACTGTCTAACTTCCTTGGTAGAAATCCAAAAAGATCTATATAGGGCCAACATGTTTCTGCCTTACTGTGAAAAGTCACTGGCATTCGTCAGGGCCAAGCTCTTGTCTGCTACTGCAAGGGCACTATCCTATGTGCTAAATAATGAAAACTTGAAAATGAAAAAAGTGATCATTCAAGACCATCCTACCACATCTTCTTAGTGTTACTCTGTTGATGCGGTAGGTCTTTCCTGTATAAGAACGAGAAAAGGAGAGAGGACATTGTAGACATTGCATGTGTATAATCCTCACAAATACATATGTAGCAAGTACTGTGTAGAAAATGCTATAACTGTGCAAAACCAGTGATAAATCAAAGTAATCTCAGACTGAATCATCACTACTCTGTGATGGTCATGTACAAAGTGCATTGTATTGCGTCACCAAAGGTAGAAAAGTTTTTACAAAAGTTTATCACTTACCCATCGGTGTGTGGGAAGTGAACCTCACCTCACCCGGCAACTGCTCGGACGGATAAGGCACCGCTCTAAACATATAAAGACAAACTCTATGAAAGATGCCTGTCTTAAGGATACGGTCTCAATATACTGTTTAGGAAACCCACCTCTTTTCTTGTCTGTCTAAAACAAGTCCCCCCCAGGTGTGTTTGATGGCTACATCGAACGACTAAGGCTTCTAACCCCCTTAAAAATGTTCAAGATGTTCAAGGAGGTGCTCCACAATTATGCCACGGTAACTGCTGCTGCCTATGTAAACAGCAGAGTAATGTTGCTGTTTAAAACCAGTGGAGAAGTGTAACCCCCCTATTCTTATCTATTCCTCAGGTAGATGGACCAAACTGTGAACTAATTCACCCTATAAGACTAAACAACAGTTATGCCATGGCAACTACTGCTGCCTATGTAAGCAGCCTAGGTAAGTCTGCTGACTTACCTAAACAGCAGACACCTTATATATTCAACATGGATTATAACCCATATTCCCTACTAGTAATGAATATCCTAAGATAGCGTCTAGGGGTCTGGGAAAGTTGGATTCCTTGACTTTGTCTATTCCCCTAGGGTACATCTAGCAATTGCTGGTAGAGAGGATACAGCGCATTTTCACGCTATCTATGAAGTGAATCAACTAGTTATTTTCACTAACTAATATTCCCATTTACTGGTATTATTATTAAAAAATGGTTTTTGCCCATATTTCTATGACAATCGTGCCGCGGCGCCTTTTGAGGTCAATACCAAGTGTGTGTTTCGTGCCTCCGCATAGACGCGGCGAGCAGTTTAGAAGACCGGGTTGATTGGGCATGCGTGATCATTCCTTGTAGTGTCTCGCCACTCAGCGAGATAGGAGAATATGCACACGGCTAATGGGCATGCCTCGCGCCCTAGTAGGCGTTCTTACTTTCGCGCATGCGCGCCCGACGACCGGCTGCCTGAGCGCATGCGCGTGGAGTAGTTGCTGTACACTGCGCAATTACAGCGCGACACACGAGCGGACCAGCTGAGCTCAATTACATACTTGCTGGCGCTATAAATAGACGCCGAACCTGCCCGTCGGTGCCTCCCCTTCGGCTCGTGATCCAGCCACAAGGTACCGACGGACAGGTAAGAGGGGACCAGGTTATTTAGACTTAAAAGGTGAATTAGTTTACAGTTTGGCCCCTCCTCTTGAGAATTGGGGGGTTATACTTTTCCACTATTTTAAACAGCAAGATCACTCTGCTGCTTACATAGGCAGCAGTAGTTGCCATGGCATAACTGTTGTTTAGTCTTATAGGGTGAATTAGTTCACAGTTTGGTCCCTCTACCTGAGGAATAGATAAGAATAGGGGGGTTACACTTCTCCACTGGTTTTAAACAGCAACATTACTCTGCTGTTTACATAGGCAGCAGCAGTTACCGTGGCATAATTGTGGAGCACCTCCTCGAACATCTTGAACATTTTTAAGGGGGTTAGAAGCCTTAGTCGTTCGATGTAGCCATCAAACACACCTGTAGGGGACTTGTTTTAGACAGACAAGAAAAGAGGTGGGTTTCCTAAACAGTATATTGAGACCGTATCCTTAAGACAGGCATCTTTCATAGAGTTTGTCTTTATATGTTTAGAGCGGTGCCTTATCCGTCCGAGCAGTTGCCGGGTGAGGTGAGGTTCACTTCCCACACACCGATGGGTAAGTGATAAACTTTTGTAAAAACTTTTCTACCTTTGGTGACGCAATACAATGCACTTTGTACATGACCATCACAGAGTAGTGATGATTCAGTCTGAGATTACTTTGATTTATCACTGGTTTTGCACAGTTATAGCATTTTCTACACAGTACTTGCTACATATGTATTCGTGAGGATTATACACATGCAATGTCTACAATGTCCTCTCTCCTTTTCTCATTCTTATACAGGAAAGACCTACCGCATCAACAGAGTAACACTAAGAAGATGTGGTAGGATGGTCTTGAATGATCACTTTTTTCATTTTCAAGTTTTCATTATTTAGCACATAGGATAGTGCCCTTGCAGTAGCAGATAAGAGCTTGGCCCTGACGAATGCCAGTGACTTTTCACAGTAAGGCAGAAACATGTTGGCCCTATATAGATCTTTTTGGATTTCTACCAAGCAAGTTAGACAGTGATTTTTTTCACGCTGTCATTTCACTATTTTTTAATCTGACGTCCAGGCAAACACTATTAAAGGTTTTTGTTTGCTTTGACAGCCATTTTAACACACTTCACTTTAATTTTTGCACTGCACATATCAGCCTCACTTTCTGTACTAACAACTGTGGTGACCACACCTTGGTCCTGTGATGCGTCGCTAAAATACAACTGGGTGATCGCACACAGACCGAGGTTCGGGAGTCCTACATGATGAGGCTCCGCCAGCAGGTGGGCTGATAGGACTTAATCAGCAGTTGTTGATAGTCTTTGTTTGATTCACTATTTGTGCAACCACACCAGCGTTAATTGATATATCTCAGCACCACTTGACTCACAGGCTTTGTTGTTATTTAAGTAGTTACACAGGGGGTATTAGCCTGTTTGGTCATTAAACACCTCCCTCGGACCCTCTCTTATGAGTTGTTATTATAGTGGGAAGAGATCTGCCAGAGAGCGGGAGTGGATTGTGCTCATGGTCTTGATGGTGTCATCGGTGCTCACGCTGGCCCAGGCTAGCAGGGGGTGGGGGTCGTGGTCGATGGTGTGCGGAGGGCACTGGAATAACGAACATTGAGGGGGCCTCCCTGCAAGGTATGTAGAGGGGCCCCCTCCGGGCTCAATTAGGAGCTCTCCGGACAGAGTGCAGTGCCTAGGGGGCCCCCTGGAGCTTTGGGCCCCCCCGCACAGCGTGGGCTGCGGGGGCCTGTGTTACGCCCCTGGCGGAGGGTCTTTTGTGTTGCTGTCTCTTGGGTCTGTCTGGGTGTTGAAGCTGTCGTGGATGTCTGCTATCTTGCGGTGGAAGAAGGTGGTAAGGGAGTCGCACAGGGCTTGTGACGATGAGATGTCGTTGGTGTTGGAGCTGGGGTTGGAGAGTTCCTTCACGATGTGAAGAGCTCCTTGCTATTGTGTGCGTTGTTGTCGAGGCGGTCTTTGAACGAGGTTCTCTTGGCGTGCCCTGATGAGGTGGTGGTGGTTGCGGATGGTGTCCTTGTGTGCTGGGCAGTTGTCCGGAGTTTGTTCGCAGTTCCATTTCTTCTCTAGTTTCCGGCAGGCTTGCTTGGAGGCTAGGAGTTCTGGGGTGAACCAGCTGGCCCTCTTGCTGGAATCTCTGTGGGGGGGTTTCTTCAGCGGGGTGAGGGTGTTGGCGCAGTCTTTAATCTAGCGTCTGTGGCTTTGGGCAGCGTCGTCGGTGTTGGAGGGTTCGGTGGGTGGGCTGAGAGCAAGGTTAGTTGGTCTTTGGGGATTTTGCTCCAGCAGCGGCGGGGAACCTGTTGGGTGCGGTGGTGTGTGGTGGGTTTCTGGAAGGTGAAGTGGATGCAGCAGTGGTCGGTCCAGAGGAGTTCGGTGGTGTGGCTGACGGAGACGTGCGGGCTTGAGGAGAAGATGGGGTCGAGCGTGTGGCTGGCAGAGTCGGTGGGCATTGTGACGAGTTGCTTTAGTCCGAGGTTGGTGAGGTTATCGATCAGGGTTGTGGAGTTGTTGTCGTTGTTGTTCTCAAGGTGAAAGTTCAGGTCTCTGAGGAGGATGTAGTCAGTGGAGGTCAGGGCATGCGTGCTGATCAAGTCGGCGATGGAGTTGCTGAACTGGGGGCTAGGTCTGGGGGGTCGGTAGACGAGGGTGCCTCTGAGGGTGGAGTTGGGGTCTATGTGGATCTGGAAGTGCATGTGTTCGGCGGTTCAACCAGGTCTCTGTCAGGAAGGCGACGTCCAGGGATGTTGTGTCGAGCAGGTCCAAGAGCTCGACGGCGTGTTTGCGCGTGGAGCGGGTGTTCAGTAGTATGCATCTCAGGTGGGTGTGGTCATTCTTGGTGGGTGGGTCATCGGTTTTGAGGCTGATGTAGCTGCAGTTCTGGCAGGTGAAGGGACTGTGTGTGTGTGTTTCGGGGCGGCCTTGAAGCAGGTGTGGGTCCGTCCGGCGTTGAGGGCGTGGAGTGTGCTGGCATCGTAGCGGCGGCGGACGTGGTGGCGGGAGCGGGGCCAGGGGTTCTTGCGCTGGGCGCGGTCCAGGTGTGGACTGGTGCAGACGGGTGCTTAGGCGCTCCTTCGGCCGGCATATATGGGGAGGTCGGAGGGAGGAGCAGCTGGGAGGCGGGGGCAGCGAATGGGCAGTGGGCAGTCAGGCGGGCGGGGCCGCAGGGGACACAGCGGCGGGGGCGGTGAGGGACGATAGAGGGAACAGAAGGAAAAAGGGCACAGAATAGGGCAAAAGGGCACAAAAATCAATAAAAAACGAGTGGCACAGAAGGCAAAAGGGGCACAAAAACGAGGGGGAAATGAGTTGCACAGAAAGCAAAGGGCACAGAAGTCAGTGAAAAACGAGTGGCACAGAAGGCAAAAGGGGCACAAAAACAAGGGGGAAACGAGTGGCACAGAAAGCAAAAGGCACAGAAGTCAGTGAAAAACGAGTGACACAGAAGGCAAAAAGGACACTGAAATACGCGGCAGCTGGGAAACAGAAGCGCGCAAAAGCGGGCAAAGAGGCAAGGGCCAGCGAGGGGTACAGAAGGGAAAAACCGGGTAGTGGGCCATGCGGCAGCGAGGGGTACAGAAAGGAAACCTGGCAGAGACACGAGGGCAGCGAGGGGTACAGAAGGAAAGAAAACAGGCAAGGACCACGTACAGGCAGCGGGGGAAGACAGACAACAGCAGTCACTGACAACAACAAAGAAAATACAGGCTATAAAGTAAAACAGTAAGGCGGAAGATGAACAAACTTACGATTCCTCAACAGCGGTAGCTGGTGCAGGGGCACACAGGCGGAGCTGTGCTGATGGGGAGCGACCTACCTGGCGGATCAAGGGTCGCTCATAATTCATCAAGGGATTTGCCATAGTGGCATACCCAAGGATGCATTGTCTATAAAACCTGGCGAGATGGTTACCTAGCAGGGTAACTTACGAATGGCTTCAACCCGTTGTAACGATAAGTGATCATTTCCAGTGGAAATCTCATTGTCAGGGTTGTAAGGAGGCCTCACTGTTTTTATGGATGTACTAGTCTCCACACGCGTAAAAAGAGGACATGGAGATTGCGGAGATCAAAATGTGACTTTAGAAGTGCTGTTAATTTTAGCCCCCTTCTTATTCCATCAAGGTAACTGTTCTATCGGAAAGTTCAATGGACCATATTTATCACAGGATTGCGTTGCCCTGTACCACCTTGGTTGATGCAATCCTTAAGTTCGATCTACCAAGCCCTCAAGGCCCCTTTCTGTGGCCCTGTGTGGCTTGGTATTTCTGGAATAGCGCAAGACATCACAGGAACTGCCTTGCGTGACTCTACGCCGGGAAGACGTTACATGGGTGGAGAGAGGGTGATCCCACTCATCCATCCATGTATTTTGGCACATTCCTACATTTACCAAGACAAGTAAACCTGGGATTGTATCAAAAATGTACACCTTCCCGAGGTGCAGCAAGGAGAAAGAGAGAGGAAAAACCTCTCTAAGGATTGTTTTTGTGCGGGAAGGTGTCCCTTCAAGGGTGCCTGCATGTGTGCTAGGAGGCACATAGTGCGCCAGTGCAGTGAGACAGCAGCAATGCTCCATATATTAATAAATATGGCACTTTCCTGCCCTCTCCATTTGACGCAGTGCAGCCCAGCAAGCTGTCTTTTTATGTTTTGCTTGTGAAAGATTAATAAATCTGGCCCAATGACTTCCCAATTAAAGATGGCAGAGGAGTGCTTCCTGGTTACCTTGAGAAGAGGTGGTATTTAATTCAGCCTAACTAAGAACACTTTGCCCACCAACTGCGTATTTTGTTGGGTTTATTCTTGTACCAGTTCTCAACTGGCCTACCCTTTGCAAGCACATTTTGGTCGCTCCCTTTGGTTTATCTCTGGTAATATCCTGCATAATGTCTGAAGTTCTTTGCTCCAGGTTACTACCACTTTGAACCTCCTCTTGGGTTCCAACTGCTGCCATCTTCCCCACTCCAATGAGTCTGGTGCTGTAGTGTTTACTCACACTTGTGTGACACCTTACCCTTAGCCCAAAATGGTGAATACAATCAACTAACTCATCACATATCCAGAATAATGTTTTCCTATTAATGTCCACACATAACAACTTACTGCATCTGGCATAGGGGGTGGATACTACAGTGCAAGGGTCGCAGTCCTAAGAAGTTGGAAAAGCAATTCCAATGTGTGAGGATTGTGGTGCATTATATGGTGTGGTTGACCTCACCGCGTAGTATGCTCACTAAAAAATCTTGGGCCCTGTCAGTCTAATTTGAAAAACCTCTAGCTCAACCCTGGATAGAGCTGGCTTTGAGTAGCAAGGCTTAAACAAAGGAACTAAGTTAGGCATTTAGATGCCAAACAACAGAATAAAAAGAAATCGGACACCAATTGAGGGTGCAGGAGATGTAGATGTTTAAGTAAAATGTAAATCTCAGCTTAAATGTCCAGCGCACAAACAAGCTTTGGTAACTCTGAAGTTTAAAAACTTTCTAAACTTTTAATAGAATTGTGTTTGGCTACTCCGTTACTGGATGACCAATTCTCACAGAGAGAAGGTCAGGGGTGCCAATGAAGAGTAGATGGACAGTTACATGGTCACCAAAGCAGTCTCAAGTGCAGTACCACACTTTATGCAAGGACTGCCACAGATTCAAATGGAGTAGGCCTGATCCTTTGGATACAGGATGTTTGGGGTGATGAAAGATACTCTGAGTGCTGTGTCGTTAATGGTGTCATCCTGGCGTTATTCCTTGGTCCACAGTTGAGGTGGGGTGACTTTGGCCACAAGTGTCAAGTTCGCTTGAAGTCCTCTTTGGTCCAGCAGAAGTTCAGTTCGCTGGGCTAATGGTCTCCGGTCACAGCGGGTCCAGCGCTTTCTTTTGGTGAGGGCTAGTGTCCACCTCTGGAGACCAATCTGCACTCTGCATTGGATGGCTCTCCTGTGTCTTATAGAATCAGGTGAAACCTTTGAGCACGGAGGAGTGGTCTTCTTGGCTGCATGTAAGCAGTCAGTGACAATTCGATGAAAGGAGCTACTGACTGGCCACAACAGGCTACTTCAGCTTTCATGGCCCTGGTTCTTGGAGTTCACCACTTTGGTCTGGAGTTCTGGAGCAATCTTTCCTTGAGCCAGGCACCACAGACACAGTCCTCTCTTTGCTAGCCCAGATGTAGACCATCGGTTGGTGCAGAATCTCTTGCCAGGTCCAGGGCTCAGCAGGGCAGTACTTCTTCAGTCCTCTTTCCAATGCAGCTGTGATCTGAGGTTCAGGATGCCAGAGGTACCATATTTATACCAAGAAAGTGCGCTGGGCAGTTGAAGCAGACACTAGCTACTGGGCTACCAGGTTCACTTACATCTTATGATTGCTTCTGGCTATGTGTGGCATATTAGCCATTCTGAAGTAATCTATTCTGCCACTCCAAAGATGTCTGAATCCCTCTCTTGGAGTGAAGAGCTTGGTAGCCCAAACTAGAAGTGTGACTACCTGTGGGCTACATGCCCATGTGAAAAACGGTTTAAGCACTGGTTTCCCCTCTCTGTTCCTGACACCTGCCCATCTACCTGAACAAAGGGGTAGACCCTCTTAAGGTGATTGCCATTAGGCCAGGAAAGGCTGCTTCTCCTATGAAACTCGCCATTTCGGCCAACACCCTGCGTGGCTTCCAGCAAGGGGAAGGTAACATCTGTCCATGGCAGGTTTCTATAATTCCTGTGCTTGGGAGGTGTTACACTTCTGCACAGGAGGGCAGAAGGTTGTATGGTGGCCAGCATCTACAAATAGCCACCAGAGAAACTGGGAACAGAGTGGCAGCTTCCTAAGGGTTACTTTTTTTAAATTCGACATGACCATCAAGTCGAGTTTAATGCCACGATTACATTGATACATTGAAGTATGCATTTTAGTGATCCCATTCAGAAGTTACCAGGATTGAGATGTCAGCTGTAACTGTTTGCTTGCCAATGGGGCTACTAGCCTTTCCACAGTAAAAAAAATACAGTTTTTTTCTTGTTAAGACATAATAAATTACATGTCCTACTTGGAAATATGCAGCTTACTGCCTCAGTGGCGGCCAGAAAGTTTTGGAGGGAGGGGAGCGGACGGGACCCATTCTCAAGCACACTTACTCAAAACACGTAAAGCAATGCACTCACACACACGCACTCACACAAACACATCTATTCACAACACTCTTCACCAAACAATCATACATACATGCATTAACACACACAAACACATCCATTCACAACACTCTTCACCAAACATTCATACATACATGCATGAACACACACAAACACATTCATTCAAAACACTCTTCACCAAACATTCATACATACACGCACGCACCAAACAGTTTAAAAGAAAATCAAACACGTTCCTGCAGCCAGCGCTGCCTCTGAAGTTCCAGAAGGCTTGGGACTGCTGCCTCTGAAGTTCCAGAAGGCTTGGGACTGCTGCCTTCCCTCATTGGCTGACCTGAGGTCAGCCAATGAGGGAAAGCAGCAGTCCCAACGTCATCACAGAGTGGGATTGGGTCAGTGAGACTGCTGATCTCACCCCACTCTGTGATGAAGTGACACTGATTGACACTCGACCCAGGGCGCTTCAGGGATAAAAACTGAAGTGCCCAGGTGCTGCACAATCAGTGTTGCTACCCCTCATCACTGAGGGGAGGACCTCAGGGACCTTTGCTGAGCTGAGGAGGTCATGCCCACATGAGCTGTGACTTCTTCAGCCCAGCAAAGTTCAGCTCAGGCAGCCAGGAGCCTGCTTTAAATGAGCATGGCTGGCTCCCGGCTGCCTGACCTGAAAGTGAACAATGTCTGTCAGGCTGACCTTTGTGCAGCCTGACAGACACTGTTCATGAGAGGCGAAAGGTGGAGGGGCGGGGCCCCTTAGCCCCAGTGGACCGGCCGCTCCTGTCCTGCCTTAGGGCTCGATAGGCCTACCTAGGGTTAACTTCCATATATTATTAATGGAAGTGTGTGCTTTGCTCTTGGTTTAAATGGCAAAGTCGGACTCTGCATTGGCAGGCTGGGAGCCATGTTACACTTTGTCACACTAGGGGTGGCACAATCAGTCCCTGGTTACCCTTGGTACCTTGTACTATGAACTTATAGGTAATGGTAGCCAATTCAACATGTACTTTGTAAAGGGTTAGAACAATGGCACTGAGATCTGGTTGGGAGGCCTCAGTGCACTTTCAGAGTCTAAAAACAGCTGCACCAGTCCAAAACTTTGGGAGTGATCATACAAAAAAAAGAATTTCCTTACACAAGTTTTTCCCTTCCCTTCCCTTCCCTTCTTCCCTGCTTCTCTCAGAGACTTGTATGTAGTGTTTGTTCTATTGAATACCTGCAGTCAGACCCATGGCAAGGCACAAGTTCAGCATCCATACCCTAACCCTGGGAATAGCATCAGTGTATAAAGGGGTAGCTGAGAGCATGGGCTTAGTTCTGAATTTTCATCTGAGGGAAGGGTATGTTATTGCAACCTCACTTTCTGAGACTGACTTCAGGGGAGAGTCATCATCATGTACATTAAAGAGACATACAGAGACAGCGTAAATTATGAAGTTCTTTACACTAACAATGCAGAAACAGAATGACAATAGCCACATCCCTGAAAAAGGATGTCCGTAGCAGGACAAGAGCAGTAATACTACCAGGATGATGTACAGAAATATTGTGACAGCAGCAGTACTGCCTGCAGAAGGTGCACAGTAAGACTGCAGCAATGCTACACCCAACTGACGAACAGAAATAGTGTGACAGCAGCAGTACTGCCTGCACAAGATGCACAGTAAGACTGCAGCAATGCTACACCCAACTGACGAACAGAAATAGTGTGACAGCAGCAGTACTACCTACACAATGTTGTGAGACAGCAGCATTGTAACCTATATAAGGTAGACAGAAAGGCTGCAGCAGTGCTACATGCAAATGACACGCAGAAATATTGTGACAACAGCAGTGCTACCTGCCCAATGTGTACAGATAGACTGCAGCACCACTGCATGCAACTGGCGTACAGAAATAGTGTACAGAAATACAGGAATAAAGTGACAGCAGCAATACTGCCAGCACAAGGCGTACGTAATGACGACAGCACTGCTACCCGCAACTAAAATACGTGTGGGAGCAGTGCTCTCAGAGCATGCGCCGGGAGTAGAATTATCTGCACCAGGTGTACAGAAAGACACGCGGGAGATTCATCTTCACCCTCCATAAGGACTCATTCTGTAAGAAAATATTCAGACACTGTCAATCACTCTGCAGCCCAAAGGGATAACTAACTCTCTCCAGTCGGAATGACTCAATATCCCGCCTCAAGGACTCACTCTTTCGATCCCTTAGGACTCACATTCATAAACCCCATGGACTCACTCTCTCCAGCCTCAATGACTCACTCACTCCATCCCCAGGGCAGGACTCTCTTCAGCTCCACGGACTCACTTATATCCGCCCCCAAGAGTTCACTCTCTCAAGCCTCAAGGAGCCGCTCTCTCCAGCCTCAATGACTAACTTTCAACAAGCCTAAGTACTCACACTTATCAGTTCCCAGGGATGACTCTCTTCAGCCCCGAGGACACCCTCTTCCCAGCGCTATGTTTCACTCTCGTCAGCCCCAGGGACTCAATTTCTTGCCTCAAGTTCTCGCTCTTTTAAAGGTGAAGTACTCACTCTGATCAGTTTCAAACAAGCTCTCTTTGCAGCCTCAATAAATCGATCTCAGCAGCCAATGGGACTCATTTTCATCACCCCGAGGACTCACTGTCCAGCCTTAAGGACTTATGCTTTGGCTTCAAGGATGCCCTGTCCAACCTCAGGGACTCACGCTCTCGAGGCCTAAGAGCTCACTCTCTTCAGCACCAAAGGACTCACTTATATCAGCCCCAAGAATTCACTCTCGAGGGGGCGCTAGAGGGCGCACTAGCTGCATGGCCGCACCTTCGTGAGGCTCCGGCAGCCTGGCATGACTATCCTTTACTGATCCTTCTTCCCCTGCTCTCACCCGCCCGAAAATCCCCACAGAAGGGCGGCTAGCACCACTGCACACTCGGTGCAACGTTGGAGGCTCTGACCCCTTGGACGCCGGAGTTACGGCTGGCGGAACCCCCGGCCGACGTGTGCCTTGCTGCTGCGGTGCCTGACCTAGGCTCCTGGAACTGCGCAAGCCCCCGGCTCGCCACGAGGCAGGCGGGCCCACCGAGCCTGGCAGGCAGCGCATCCTGTACTTGCAGAGTGACCGGCATCGGTATTCGGCGGCGGAAGACATCACGGTAAGCGCTGTATGCGGCGCGGGGGTTGAAGAGGTGTGCTGCTCCTGCCGACCTTACCCTGCTGAGACGCCTCTGCTTTTGGACTGGGCAAGATATTCTGGCGCCATTTTGCTTTGTCGGCAAATGCCTGCAGGGTGCCCAGGATTTACAACGGCCCGCCCGTGACCTGGCTGTGCCCCGATTAATCACCCGCTTCTTGCCGCTTCCCCCTCAGACTGGCAGCTCCTGCGGCTTGGGGCTCCTGGCTGTATCCTCGAGGAGCTTCATCTTTGGCTGGCGGTTATTGCACCTTTGCCCTGTTTACCGGTGCTCCCTACGCACTCCGCGCCGTCCTATTGCGACCAGCCCTGAAGACACCCCCTGCTGCTTAGTGCCACGGTTGAAGCGGGGAAGGCCCTACACTGCGCTGAGTGGCGTGGGTTTGCTGTCCCTTTCCCTGGCTCCTCTTCTGCTGCAGTGGGATAAGCGCCTAGACGCAGAGACATTGTACTTCACATTGCCGACATGGGGAAGCCGGACAGTCGACAGCCCAGGCTGCAGTTCGAACCCACATCGCAGAAGAAGGCGACGAGACACACGGAAGACGCGGCACAGCCCCGGAGCCCGGTTACGGAGGCCTCTACTTCTGCACCTCTGGCCCCAGATATAGCCACCATACTACAAGAGATGCGCCAGGGCTTTGCAACGGTGGTTGACAAAGTAGATAGGCTTTCCTCTAGAATGGATGGAATAGTCCAAAAAATGGATGTACATGAAGAGCGCATAACTGAGGTGGAGCGCCGGATATCAGAAAATGACGACACCACTGCGGCACATGACTCCTGACTTGCTAGGATGGACAATGTGTTACGAGTGATTGCCGCCAAGAATGAGGAGTTGGAGGCTAGGAGTCGGCGGAACAACGTTCGCGTCACGGGCGTTCCAGAGTCGACCAACACTGGGAAGATGGAGTTGTACATAGAGAGGCTGCTTACAGCGGCAGTGGGGGCAGAAGCTCTATCGAGTCAATTTATAGTGGAACGCGCTCATCGCTCCCTTGGACCTCAACCCAAACCTGGAGCCCCGCCGCGTCCTATAATTGCACGCCTGCTCAACTATCTGGATCGAGACGCGGCGCTCCGAGCAGCCCGTGCGAATCAGAACCTTACGTATGATGGTGTGCCCTTCTCCATATACCCTGACTTTACCCCGGTGGTTCAAGAGCAACGGCGAAAATTCCTTGCGGTCAAGAGGAAGCTGCGGGACCTGAACATCGACTATGCCCTTTTGTACCCGGCCAAACTGCGGGTCACCCATCAAGGCACGCAACACTTCTTTCTCAACCCTCAACAGGTCGAGGACTACCTTAAAACTTTGCCTAAACGACCGAGACGACCTGCGGATGCTGAGGATTTGAATGCGTCAGGTCCTGAGTGATCGACGAATGGCGTTGTACTGCTCTTGATCCAGCATTCACCTGGACCGTCCTCGATCCCCCTTTTTTGCACGGGGGGACTCATCCTTCTCTGCAGTGGCTGCAGCTGCCCCGGGGGTGCCATGGACGGGTGATGATCTGCAGGTGGTAATGTATGCCAGGCCCCCACCCCCTTACTCCCTCTCTACTCCAGATGGACCCTAAGGGCGGACTTGCACGGAGTGGGAGAACTGGGGGTGGTTACACGTGCACCTCAGATGACACCTACTGGGTGTTCCCCAATAGCAATTACTTTGACTCTTAAATGTTGGTTGTTTTCTTGCTTTGTTTTGATATTTGGGTGGGGGGTGGGTGTGCACTACTGGCAAGTTGGGGTGGCTTCAGTGGGTGGGGGGTGGTGGGCTGGTTGCCTTACGGGCCTGGAATGCGCTGGACAGAGGATGGCTTCCTTTAGTAGAGCCGGGAATTTTTGCCCTTTGGGATTCATGGCAGAGAGATGTTTTTCTACTTCAGGCCCGGTCCTGTTGTTGGGACTGTTGGGAGGGTGGCGGGTGAGAGGGTGTGTTGGGGATGCTGTTGGGGTTCAGTTTATAACATGTGCTGTTTGTGTCTTGAACTTACTTAACTGCCCTGGGGGGGGGAGCCTTGGTTCAGGCCGGGGGATGGGGGGACGGGATGGGTTGGAGAAGAGTTGCCTGTGGCTGTAGAGTGTCACAGGTGGTGGGGGTGCTCCATCAATGTTTTAGCACCCTGCTCACGATGGGAGTCATAGGGTCAGCCCGGCTGGGCAATGACCTGTTCCTTAGCGCTTACTGGGACATTCCACACACTTTACTCCTGCACACATGTTTACGAACTTATACATGGGTGACACACGCTTAAATGTGATTACTTGGAATGTGAGGGGGCTGGGGGATTTTAGGAAGAGGAGACAGATATTAAGCTACCTTGATCGCCACAACGTCCACATCGCCTTCCTGCAGGAAACGCACTTTGCGCCCCACGGGTCGCACACCTTTGGCAGTAGATGGGCTTCGTACGCGGTCTTTGCTAACTACTCCTCCTATGCGCGGGGTACGGCCATTCTGGTTAAGAAAAACACTCCTTTTCAGAGGGCGGGCTCCAGAGCTGACCCCCAGGGGAGATACTGCTTGCTATGGGGTAGGCTGGGACATATGGCAGTAACATTGGCGTGTTGTTATGGACCCAACATAGATGACCCGCACTACTTTACTGCTTTGTGGGCTGCGATAGTAGAGACGGGTCCGCAACACCTCATATGGGGGGGCGATTTCAATACCACCTTGCAACCCCCCCTGGATAGGTCACACCCCGCCCCCCACATTTACACTAACAGTCGGGACGTCCTTCAGACGACCATTGCCGGTAACAATCTTATAGATGCCTGGCGTCCCCACTGCGGGCCTAGTGGGGAGGGTACACATTTTACAGCGCAGGCTAGATCATGGGCACGGCTCGACTATTTCCTCCTGACCTCACATCTGTATACATCGCTGGTTCACGCGTCGCACCTCCCCAGGACATTTTCCGACCACTCCCCCGTCTTTATTACCTTGTCCGGCTCTGAACTGGGGCCCCCCGTGACAGCGTGGCGTATGCAACCCTCTATGTTATTGGACTCAGTCTTCCAGGAGGAACTCCGGGATGAATGCCTGGATTTCTTTAAACGTAATAAAGACTCTGTCCAGGACGTTGAGACGATATGGGACGCCTTTAAGGCCACGCTCCGAGGTCTTTGTATCTCGAAAGGCTCGGGGTTACTCAAAAGCATACTACATAGGTTGCGCACTCTAGAGGCTGACTTGCGGAAAGCGGAACATTGCCTCAGAGTTAACCCGGACACTGCAACCCTCGCTGTCACACGCGAAAAAATGTCTGAATACTCCGAGGAGGCTGCTAGAGAGGTTAAGTTTAGGAATAAATACTGGGTGGCCAGGCGATATGGAGAGGGTGAGAGACCTGGGAAGGCCCTGGCGGCGACGGTTAAGCTAATGCGCTCGCCGACCGTTATACTAGAACTTGAGACTGCTGAAGGGCTGATACTCAGGGACACCGCACAAATCCTGAACGAATTTGTACGACACTATGGTGCGCTATACTCCTCTACCAGGACGGGTGTACTCACGCTGGACGATTATCTGGCGGATGTGTCCTTGGGGTGGTTAAGCGATGGGCAGCGAGCCTTTCTAAGTGCCCCGTTTGAACTGGATGAGGTAAGGGAGGCGATCATGCATATGAGGTCGGGCAAAGCCACTGGTCTCGATGGCATCCCTGTTGAATTTTATAAAACGTTTATTGATTTCATGGCACCAGTATTGCGGGAGGTTTATGAAGACGCGCTGGAAGTGGGCCATCTCCCTGCCTCCATGAGAATTGCTCTTATTACATCCTTACTCAAACCGGGTAAATCCGCTACTAGCTGTGACTCCTATAGGCCTTTGTCTTTATTGAATTGTGACGTGAAAATTCTTGCTAAACTAATTGCAACGCGCATTAGCCTCCTCCTTCCTAATCTGATTCTTCCAGACCAGGCCGGCTTTGTTCCTGGCAGAGCGACGTCGCACAATCTCCGTACTTTTTTTTCGGTGCATAACTCCGTCCACGAGGACCTCCCTATGGCGGCCATTTTTTTAGACGCCACCAAGGCGTTCGACTCGCTCGAATGGGATTATGTGTTTAAGGTTCTGGAGCGAATGGGGTTCCCACTTGTATTCATTTCCTGGATCCGATTATTGTACACACGCCCTGTGGCCAGAGTCCTCATAAATGGGAAACTATCTCCGGAATTCCAAATCTCAAGGGGGACGAGGCAGGGATGCCCCCTGTCCCCGCTCCTGTTTGCTATAGCCACTGAACCCCTGGCTGCTAAACTACGGCAGCATCACCGGGATAGTGCACTGCGCTGTTTTCAGAGGCAAATCCTTGTCTCTCTGTATGCTGATGATATCACTCTTTATGTTCGCCACCCCGGCGAAAACTTGCACCCCATCCTCAGAGAATTTATACGGTTCGGTGCCCTTTCTGGAGTCCAGATTAACTGGAATAAGTCTTGTATTTTCCCTCTTACTGCCTCGACGCGTCAGTTCCCACTTGAGTTCCCACTTGCCTGGTGTGAGGGAGATTTTAAGTATTTGGGTATACATATAGAGAGAAGTAGAGAAGAGCTGATTCGTGCTAATTATGGCACTGTGATGAATAAGATAAGTGACAATATCTCCAGGTGGATCACACTCCCCCTTTCCATGGCTGGGCGGGCCTCACTAGTTAAAATGGTGATTCTCCCTCAACTTTTGTACCTCTTTTTGAACATTCCTTTCCATCCCGGGCCCCATTTCTTTAGGCTGCTACGCACGGAGTTGCTCCGGCTGGTGTGGGGAGGGAAAACGCCCTGGCTCAAATGGGAAATACTGGTTCGACCGTGTGTACCGGATTTTGAGCTTTATTACCGGGCGGCGCAGGCTCACTATGCTTACTTCTGGGTGCACCAGCAGAAATATATGCCTCAACTGGCAGCTGAACACTGGTTGGCCCACCCGACTCCCATTGAGGGCGCATTCTACTCCCAGATTGAGGGCAGGGACAAGACTCCTAACACGGTGTCTAGCACTGTGACAGCGTGGAATTCCATTGCCCTGAAGATGGACCTACACTTCCTATATGCTCCGCTGCTGCCGCTGACCTACCACCCGCAACTCCCACTTCTGCAGCAGGCTGGCTTTCAAAAATTGTTGAAGAGAATCCATGTCACTACATGGGGGGACCTGTATAGGGATGGCACCTTCCGTACCAAAGATCAGTTATATGAGGGCATACAACCAACACCTCTAGACCTGTTTTATTATATTAGGCTCAGGCACGGGCTACAGGCCATCACGCCAGACTTCCCCTGCGAGCCCCTAGTGCTTCTTCCTCTACAGAACATGCTACTTCACGAAAGTCCTAATAAACTAGTCTCCACACTTTATAAATCTGTTCGGGCCAATATGACTTATACTGCACTGCCCGCTAGGCACAAATGGGAGCAAGATCTAGCCCAGACCCTTACAGATGAACAATGGGAGTTCTGCCTGCAACAGACTGAGCGCATTTCCT
Source organism: Lissotriton vulgaris (assembly GCF_964263255.1). Taxonomy (NCBI): domain Eukaryota; kingdom Metazoa; phylum Chordata; class Amphibia; order Caudata; family Salamandridae; genus Lissotriton; species Lissotriton vulgaris. The sequence continues at coordinate 1,863,594,115 of NC_141693.1, read as the reverse complement.
CTAACAGCCGTTATAGGATAATTCACTACAAATTCCTACACAGACTATACCACACTCCAGCGTGCCTACACAGGTTCCAGCTGCGACCGACGGACACGTGCGACAGGTGCGGGGCTCCTGGGGCTGACTTCCTTCACCTTGCATGGGGATGTGCCGAGGTGGGCCGCTACTGGTCCCAGGTGTTTCATGCATTGTCCGAGATGATACACATGACAGTGGACCCGTCCCCATTGGTAGCTCTGCTGGGGTATGTTGCACCTCTCCAGGCGGCGCACCGCAAATATGTGGCACTAGCCATGCTTTTGGCTAAAAGCAGAGTGGCCCGTAGGTGGGGAAGAGGAAGGGCACCCAAGTTTAAGGATTGGCTGAATGATATGGTATACTGCCAAGAACAATTGCATACTTATTCCGAGCTGCTGCCGCCTACTTCTAGGCCTACTGACATCTGGGCCCCACTGCAGTGTTATTTGATAACTAACCCTCTGGAGGATGATAACACCTGAGATTGAGATGATGGGAAGTTGAAAAGTTGATTTCTGGGCCTGGTCTGAGGGTCCTGGACTGATCTGCTGTGTTCTGGCGGGATGTGTTTACTGCCCCCTCCCCATTCCCCCCTCCTCCTTCCCCCCCCCACCCCCCAGTTCTAGAACATCTGTGGATTGCTCATACACCCATGTCGTTGCCGAGGTGCCCTCCGGCCTAATGACTTCTGTACTGTATACGCCGTTACTGTGTGATTTGGACTCGTGGCTTTATTGACTGCTTGCCTCCCCCCCTCTGGGTTCACCTAGACACCGCACATGCTCATGTTGTTAAAAGTTGAACAAAAAATTCGAAAAACGCAAGACACCTTGGTTTGGCTATGTAGATGCTGCATTTGTCACTTGGATTCTACTGTTTGGCGCGATAGTATTCGCACTGATGCACCTTTGTTGTTACTTGTCATATATCGTTGCACTGATAGCGGCCGGCCTCCGGGTTGTTGGCGAGACGCTGTGTAATCCTGACAATGCTCAATAAATGTTTTGCACCAAAAAAAAAAAAAAGAATTCACTCTCGAGGCCCAAAGAACTCATTCTCTCCAGCGCCATTGGTTTACTCTCTCCAGCCTCAAGGGTTAACTCTTTTCATCCCCAATCACCCCCTCTCTTCAACCACAAGGACTCTATCTCTTCAGCCTCAAGGACTCTGTCTCATATGCCCCTCAGGCTGACTATCTAGCCCAAAGACTCACTCTCATCGCCCCTAAAAATTCGCTCTCATCAGTCTCTCTAGCCCAAATGTCACTCTCACCTGTCCAAAGGTCTCACTCTCATCGCCCCCATGGACTCACTGTGTGGACTTACAAAATCACTCTCTGACATCAAGTATGCACCCTCCAGCCCCAAGGACTGACTCTCTTCAGCTTTGAGAACTCACTCTTCCCCTATCCTGATACAGGTCACTTTCCTCACCTTGCCACCCTACACCATCTTTAAAACCTGCTGCATTATTTACAAATCCATCACAGCAGCACCCATGTTTATACCGCAGACAAGCCCATGCCCTCTCTGGTGACAACCACAGCCAGCGCACTGTGAAACTGCAGATTAGCAAGTGTAGAAAGACAAAGGGCAGCAGAACTTTTCCATTGATGCACCCAGGATTCGGAGCAAGATTCCCGGATCCATCAGGACTGCCCCAGCGCTGCTCCCGTTTCGAAAGAGTTTAAAACTCACCTCTTTGAAGTACACAAGATCACAATCCATTCCCAGCCACACACCTCTCCTATCACTTGTTGACTTTATGCTTGTCTTTGACCATGTACAGTGCTCTGCTGGATTTTGGCTTGGTTCACACTCTAGAAATACCACATACATACACATACTCTCTCAAGCCCCAAAGTAGTTGAGAAGGCGGGATTTTCGATCTCGCATTTGATTACTCTAGATCTAAATCCCCACTTAGGTCGACTGAATCTTTGTTGCCTGTCATAGAGTAAAAAGCAATCCACTACTAGGTTAAGCAAACTCAAAAATTTGGCACGACTCTGAAGAACCACTTACCACGAATAAGTTTTAAAGTTTTATTATAAAGCCAAAGATAACTGAAGATACAATTTAATTTAATTAATTTAATGTAATTTAATTTAAGTAGTTTATACAGCGCGCAGCTACCCCCGGAGGGGTGTCCCGGCGCTAGAAACGGAACCTCAGAGGAGGAGGAGTGGAACGAGCTTATTACAAGACAGGGATCATAATTTGGAGAACAGCCAGGTTTTTAGTTTAGCACGGAAGATGGATTCAGATGGACAGAACCTGAGGTCGAGAGGGAGGCAGTTCCATAGTTTGGCAGTGATTACGCTGAACCCTCTGCCGCCCATTATGGAACGTCGAAAGCGAGGAGCAGTCAGGAGGCGCAGGTTGTCAGATCTTAGAGATCTGACAGATTGAGAGATAGACACTCGCTTTTTCAGGTAGCTAGGTCCAAGGCCGTTGATAGCTCGGAAGGCAAGGGTGAGGATCTTTAATTGGATGCGGCTTGCGATGGGGAGCCAGTGGAGCTCTTTGCGATAGGCGGCAACCGACTGACGGTAGGGGATATTTCCTATCAGTCTGGCAGCCGCATTCTGAACGATCTGAAGTCGATCGATCAGATATTGTGGGGCACCGGCATATAGACTGTTGGCGTAGTCTAGGTGAGAGGTGATGAGGGCCTGAGTGACAGTTCGGCGGGCGTCCAAGGGAAGGTAAGGGAGGATCTTCTTAATCATGCGCAGCTTCACGAAGCAGGCAGAGGTGACCTTGTTGACTTGTGCTTTGTGAGTTGTGAGTCATCGAACTGATAGCCCAGGTTACGTGCTGATTGGACAGGAGTGGGTGCAGGGTCAAGTGCTGTGGGCCACCATAGACTGGGGGAAATCGGTGTTTTCTGGTTAAAAAACAAGACTTCTGTCTTGTCAGCATTCAGTCTTAGGTGATTGTTGGTCATCCAATCACAGATGTTGTTCAGACATTGGCGGAAGTTGGCAAAGGTGTGGTCTGAGTGGTCTCTAAAGGAGAGCATCTCAATATAAGGTTCAAAAGGTATACTGGCACCAACACGAACATGAATTCTCTGAACGATCTTAGGCGACAGAAAAATACCACCAAAGCCAGTTCAAATATTAACAGGTTTGCAAGAATAGACACAAGTTGTAACTTAAGCGTCATTGGCAAAAGAGAAAAGAATCAGGTTAGACTGTCCCTACACTAGACTAAGTGACATCCCTACTTAGCAGAATCTTAACCTAAAAAGGTGTCAGCCGTGGTGACTTCCAAAGAAGTTCACTCACTTTCCCTTAGTCTCTGATGTAAATCTGTGCATTGTAGTCATGCCCTCTCTGCCTACCCATCCGCTCTCTAAGGGTCCTCAGGCCATCTGCTCTAACTCCACCCCAGGGTGCTGTCCCTAATACAAAATCACAAGTACGGTTGAAACGCCCCTCAGAGACACCCCTCACGTACACCTCTCACGTGGTTTCGGTTCTGACTTTTTTCCATACTGATACTCCTCTGGGCCTCTTGTTAGCGTTGACCTTGCTTCCCAGGCTTCTTCTCGGCTCGCCGGTACCCCCCAGTAAATTCCTGGAGCCTCCTCCAGGCCTGTGCCTGTCTCCCCGGACAGAGCTCTATTCATCACTCTCTTGATTGGAACCCCCTCGCACCTGCAAACAGACACCCATGAATTGGGCCCCAAATTCCGACCTCCAGTTTATCTTTCAAGTCGTAAAACTTCGAGCATGGTTGGCAATTTATGCTTAACGAGACCTGAATTTAACTAGCACATGCAGATCAAAGAAGCAACTTTATCTTTCCAGGCCTACTAAATTACTTTGCAAGAAGCTTGCACTCTGTGAACCTTTATTTCTTAAACTAAAACAAGTTCTACCTATTACACTCTGATTATATGAAACACTTCTACAAAACATGATTTCTAACGCATGATCAATAATATTCTAAATAGTAACAATAATAATAATAATCCATCTTATGTGAACTGCAAAGGCACGTTTTCGTTCTTCATACATTGCCATGAGGCCTGCACATTTCTATGTTTAACAGCATTAGATCCTCTTCTGCAACAGCCACATAACATGGAGTCTTAACAGCACTCTAGCATTTCTAAACATTACTACATTAGCTTCACACTCTAAGATATGCATTCTACATTGATTAAACACTCATAAGTATATGTATTTCTATATATTTTCGACACTTCTAAATGCTTTAACTAAATTCGTGCATCTAAATTGTAAATATGGTGTACTTATAAATTTTTCTCAAATTGCACTCTCTCAGTTCCCCCCTTTGATGACCTCTAGGGGTCATCACCATCACAACACCATCATTGAATTGAATCAGACAGAACTCGTTGCAATGCTCCCTCGTTTTATCATTTCTAGAGCCCTCAGACTCCTGTACTGGTGTAACGACCGGATTTTCGGACCAGATGGAATCAGCTCCTAGGAGCCCCTCTAACCCAGCCGAAACGTAATCACCTCCCTCCTTAGAACGCATTTACAATGGGTATGGCTATATGTATGTACATCTCGTACCTAAGGATGGGGAAAATAGCAATAAACATGCGTAGGTTTTCTACAATATCCTATTCATACCAACTAGTCTCGCGGCCACTTTGGCCCAGACTAATCTACCCCAGGGCAGGTCTGATTATGTACTCTTACACACTGATCTCCCTCAGTGCTCACTCGACACGCAATCCGGCGTGTCTACACACGGGCCTGCAGTCCCAGTGCTCTCATTTACACACGATCTACAATCCGGCAGATCTCCGCACCGTGTCCTTCCGGTACTCTCATTCACACACGATCCACAATCCAGCGGATCTCCGCACCGTGTCCTTCCGGTGCTCTCATTCACACACGATCCACAATCCGGCGGATCTACACACCGTCTATCTTCGGTGCTCTCATTAACGCCGTGTACTAACGACGATCACTTTCCTATGAACACTTATGGAAGAAATCTCTCATTCTCTACTCAGGATAAAACTACGATAATAGAAATCAGTATGGCTTTCCAAATTGAAATATGTACCTTCTGCTCTTGGCATCAAACGTTCCCTCTCTCCCTCATTGCTCAGTCATTTCTTACCTGATCGGGAGTCACATCCGTTCATGCAAACAATGTCTGACTAGAAGACCAGGTTACCCTGATTGAACAAGAATACAAGGCACATGTCGGTTCACTAAGAACTGGGGTATTTTTATTACAATAATTATAAACACAATACTACACGATAGCATAGATGTATATTCTGCAAAGAAAAGTAAAAGGTTAGAATGCGCGCTCTATAAGGGAAAGGGCGGAGGTCACCTGGTTAACGTGAAGTCGGGGTTCGGCAGTCTTCTAGGTTCCCTTCTCGTCTGTGTCTTGGCTCGTCTCGGAATCACACCTTAGCAGTCACGGGTACACGTCTGCACCGCTATGCTCGATCTCCTCTGCTTCCCTCCAAGTCACTGGAACCTCTCTCGTTAGTAACTGCTGTCTCTCTCTGTCTCTGATTGCTCTGCACTACTTCTCCTTCTTCTTCAATCTTTCTCAGAGAGTCTCAGCTTTCTCGGACTTCAAAATGGCGACTGTCCGCCTGGAAATAATTAATGACATAGATGCTAACGGCTAGCTGCCGCCTACAGACTGACTGACTCATTGCCTAACACTTTCGCTAATATCAAAGCCTGTCCCTTCATGGAAAGTTACGGCCAGTAACCTGCCGCCCACCAAATTCTTGTACCTCCCCGTACCAAGGACACGTTCCCAGCCGGCCGGCCTGGAGTTGTGTCTTCGGAGTGGAGAAAAATACAGTCTTTCGATAAGGGCCAGCCTGAGCCGGTTCTCTCCAAGCGAACAACACCTCGAAACTAAAACATTACACTTGACCTACAAAGCCTCTCAAGCTACCAGGCAGAGGGCAAGATGGAGTCTGTCCCGTTTAAGGCCTACAAGGCCTGAAATAAGCATAACTCCATAGAAGATACACTAACACTCTTGCAAAAGGATGGATCATCACTAATACTAATATATCTATCCCCTAGCTTAAGTTTATAAGCCCTGATCTAAGGAAAAGGGTACGAAAATGCACTACTGTGCCTCATGGATAAGTCCCGTTTATAGTCCTAATCCCTGTACTATAAGGGTAATAGGCTGGAGTCATCTTCCATCATCCTCCCTCCAAAGAGGGCCGAAAAAGTCGGTCATTACATTTCACCCTTGACTCCAGTCTATTAACCATGTTCTATATGGAACTAACATCAGTGGAAGAATAATAAGAAACAAAATTAACTGATCTATTTCTCCTGCTAAATCTACAATATTGGGGTAGAGAAGGAATGCACTGAATAAAGCAGCAAATGGCCACTAAAATACAAATACAAATTATAATACCCCCTAAAATCTGTCGTAAGGAATGTAAGTCAGGTAACCAATTAAAGAGCCAGTCAAACCAGCCCTGATCAATATGTTTTCTAACTTCTGCAGTCAAGTCGTGAAGTTTGTCAATATGGGCTTGGATCAATTTAGAGTGGTCAGATAAGTTGAAGCAGCAAAGACCTTCAAAATCAGAACAGTCATGTCCATGTTTTAACAAGAGATAGTCAATTGCTGCACGATTTTGCAAAATTGCCCTGCGTTCACCCTGGGCATCTAATAACAGGTCAGATAAAACGGTAGAAGTCTGATTAATGGATTTAACCATCCAGCAGGCCATCTTGCCAATTGTTTTGGCATTGTAAACGGCCAACGCCGGGACACCAATAATAGAAATCGCTAAACTGAGATATTCAGATTTAGAATAAAGATGAATGGAAGAGTCACAGTCCTCATGTAACGTCATAGAATTGCGGACCACACAGGAATGGGAACTAGGGTGCGAAGAAAAAACATTAACAAGCTTAGTCTAGTGATAGCACACGGACCTCCAGAAATATTTGCAGGAATATAAGGCCAGGAGGAATTTCCACAGGGAAACAGCCAGCCAGAGGGCAGTAACATTGCACGGTAATAACTGGGAGCAACTAATATACGTTTGCATGTCATATTATTTTTAACAGAAACACATGAAGTCGGAAGTCTTTGCAAGCACAGCAATCGTTGATGAGCTGAAAAAGAAGTGGCAGCTTGTAACTTCAGTTTGACACATTCAGTAATAGCTTTGGGATCACAGGTCAAAATAAAGCATAAATCACCCTGCGTAATATTATAGGTAGTAATTTGGGAATGGATCGGGAGAACGGAGTCTGAAAGAATAGTACACAAAGGGCAAAATTCATGGCCCGCAAAGTCGCCCAGAATAATATTGGGTTGGGCACTTGAAATATTGAAAATATGCCGCAACGTTTCAGTGGAAGCAGGGACAGCAACCAAGCAGGTCGCCAGAATGTCACTCACAGACCTCATGGGAGTGAGGCAGAAATGTGGAGAGTTAGTCACTCACTTTGCCAAGGATATCCAAAAATTTGCTGAAGAATCCCACGCAGCGAAGGAACGCGGAACTCGGGTTCTCCAATCAACCGAAGTCTGTGGGTTCCCTCCTCTCCCGGCGTAGCAGACCAAAAGGAGTCCAACGCCGGCACATCCTGCAGCAGCAGTCCAGAGAATGATCTGAAAGAAAACAAACACAGGCCTTACTCATTCTCGTAAATAACATTTGTCAGCCGGGACAGCTTCCCAGCTATCTTTCCCTGGTCTCATTACCAAAATGGTATTATCATGACCGGTCGCAATGACTTCAGCCTGTTCAGGGGGATGTTTAGGCGATTGCACCCATATCTGAGCACCTGGGTTATCAGTTGAACCGAAGCCCTTTTGGCCTCGTATTGTTAGCAAAGTTGGGGCGGTGCCTTTCTGAATCTCACCACTGAAAACAGGCATAATTAGCAACTGAGCAACACGGTCAGATTTTTGAATTGACAAATCAATCTCACTGCTATTAAGCAGGAGAACCTTAATCTCTCCCTGATAATCGCTGTCAATCACTCCTCCGAGAACTTGAATACCTTTCAAGGCAAGGCCCGATCTAGGGGCAATCAGTCCAAAGCTACCGGCTGGTATACAGACACCAACGCCAGTTTCAACAATTATTCGATCTCTACCTTTTAGGACAGCGTCATTCATAGCATGCAGGTCCAAGCCTGCGGAACCTGGGGTTGCTCTGCATGGAGCCAAAGCTCCAGGGGTAATTTCCCAATACATAACAGTATTAGCCATGGTGTTGGGCTTAGCATCAACAGTTGGAGGAAACAAACGCATTAAAGGAGATTCAGCATGCAACAAGGGACGATTATTCAAGATTAGCAATGCCTGGAGTAGGAAGTCCTTCCAGTTTTTGTAGTGTTCGTCAGTTAACTTACGCAGTTGTTCTTTTAGCAAACCATTCATTCTTTCAATGAGGCCCGAGGCCTGCGGATAATATGGAATGTGAAACACCCATTCGATGTTATTTTCCACACAGAATTCCTGCACCAATCTTCCACGAAAATGGGATGCATTATCAGATTGAATTTGAAATGGAACACCGTAATATAAAATTAGTAGTTCCAATGTTTTAATGGTATTGATTTGGGTAGCATGTTTGCAAGGGAAAGCGACCAAAAGGCCACTATAGGTATCAACAGCGGTACAAATATACTGACAATTTTTGCTCATAGGGAGCGGGCCAATATAATCAATTTGCCAAATTTGAGCGGGCAATTTTCCACGATGTAAATGGCCTTTAACAATATGAGGCACTTTTCTCTTTCTAGAATGCTGACAGATGGGACAATGCAGAATGGCATCTTTAATCAAATGTAAAGGAATATGAATTCCTCGATTGGCAGCCCACCTGCTAGTGGCTCTCTCTCCAAAATGTCCTGCTTTCTGGTGGGCCCATTTCGCCAATCCCGCCAAATCAGAATCTTGCATGTCCACCACTGCCTCAGCAATTTTAGACTTTTCATCTGCAATGTTATGAAAGAATTTGTCAAGGGAGTCTATCGGGGTGTGAGCATCCACATGAAAGATTGTTACAGTACTCTGTGGGAGCAACTCCCAAATTTCTTGCCATAATTCTTTTCCCCACAGTTCTTTTGAATGCAATTCCCAGTCATGAGAATGCCAGGTTGGTAACCATACCGCCAGTCCATTAGCAGTGGACCAGGAATCAGTGAAAATATGACATGTGCCAGGTAGCTCCTGTTTCAAAACTTGGTAAACTGCATACAATTCGGCATATTGACTACTCTTTCCGTCACCAGTTGTACTCAATAATTTCTGCGTGATCGGGTTATAGGACACTGTTTTCCAATGCCGTTTCTCACAAATGAACCTCGCGGAACCATCCGTAAACCACACATGTTTTCTGTCCTCCGCGGACAAATCATCAAATGGCTTACCCCACTTGACAGGAGATTCCTGCACTACAGGTACAGAACAATCACTTCCAGTCTCATTCGATGGCACCTGCACCACTCGCTCATGCAACACAGCCACACCTTTCGGACCCACACGTGGACTGTCCTGAATGTACCATTTCCATTTAATCACACTCGCCTCTTGAGCATGTCCAATTCGATGGGATTTCGGCGAACTCAAAACCCACTGCATGATAAGAATTTCAGGTCTCAAAATCACAGCATGACCTAGGGTCAATTGCTTGGTATCCACCAGAGCCCAGTAACATGCAAGCAACTGTTTTTCAAAAGGTGTATAACGCTCACCAGCCTCAGGTAGCTTTTTAGTCCAAAAACCTAATGGCACTTTTTGTCTGCCTTGCTTTTGCCATAGACTCCAATTGGCATACAGACCTTCCACAGACACATTCAGATCCACATCACCCTCGCCCACAGGCCACAAATCCAAGGCGTACTGAATCGCTTCTTTTGCCAAATTAAACACATTCTGTTGTGGTTCACCCCATTCAAACACATTCTTTTTACGAGTGACTCGATATAAAGGAGCCAAAATCTGACTCAAATGGGGAATATGCTGACGCCAAAAACCAAACAAGCCAATAAAACTCTGAGCCTCTTTTCTATTCCTCGGAACTGCAAAATCTAAAATTTTCCGCTTTACCTGTGGGATCACTTCTCTGTGACCTTCATGCCAATTAATGCCTAAAAATTTAACATTTTGGGATGGGCCTTGTAACTTATCAGGATTAATTTCCCAACCTTTTGCACGTAAACAGTCAAGGATCTGATCTAAATGGGACTGGACCTGATCTTGCGTCTCACCTTGAATCAAGATGTCATCAATATAATGACACACCTGAATTTGTGGATGTACGGGCACCTCAGACAAATGTTCCGCCACCAGCCGGTGACAGATCGTAGGACTATGTACATAACCTTGAGGAAGACTCCTAAACGTCATTTGACGTCCATTCCATGTAAAACTGAATTGTTCCTGACACTCGGGGGCAATCGGAATTGAAAAGAAAGCATTAGCAATATCAATGGACGCATACCATGTACCTGGATGCTTCTGAATTCTCTGAATCAAAGTAACAATGTCGGGTACTGCAACAGTCAAACGAGGTGTGTGTTTGTTCAGTTTTCGATAGTCAACAGTCATGCGCCAAGAATTATCACTCTTGCGCACAGGCCAAACGGGATTATTCCAAGCAGAAGTGACCGGAGTTATAACTCCAGCATCAACCAAATCCTGAATTGTGGCACTAATTTCTTCATGACCACCTGGAATACGGTATTGTTTCTGGGAAACTACTTTCGTAGCTTGAGGAATTTTAATGGGTGGCATTCGTAAACGGCCAACCCGTACGGGTCTAGACGAAATGTAATGCTTGGTTCCAAATTGATAACAACCATCATCCAAATGCAAAGTTACTCCCTTCAAAATATCAATTCCAATTATATACTCCAAAAGTGGTACAACTAACACAGAATATTCTTTACGGGGAATCCTACCAATTTTCATCTCAAGTGTAGTTGGCACTGTGGGGGTCTCTTTTCCACCTAAACCAGTAATTGTGAAAAATTGTCCTTTGAATTTCTTTGATTTACCATGAATTAAAGTGGTCTCTGCTCCTGTATCTACCAATGCTCAGGCCCTTTGGATATTACGATGTTTCCAAAAAATCTCAATATCTACATAGGGTCTGTTGTCTCTGTGAGCCCACCTGTGTACTGGAGCTTGACCTATTTCCTAGTCATTTTTACTGCGTTCCGTCAACCAAGACAAATCAGGATAAATGCTCTCAGTTTTCTTGGGTATTAAAATGTCCTGTTCATATCCATCTCCATTACGAAATGGATTTTTGTCATTTTCATAGTACTGTGAATTACGATCAGAAAGCCTGTGACGATCCTCCCTTCTCCTCAGCTCAGGGGAATAATCCTTTTCATCTCTATATCTGTTTGAAACACGATCATCTCTCCCCCTTTCTTTTTCCCCCTCTCTCACTCTCACTCTGTCACGACGAGGGGACACATCACAGTCATAACGGCGATCAGAATCCACACGATGCCTCTCATCACCACTGTCATCAGAACCACGGTCACACTCATTCTTTTGCACACGACGGGCACCCTCCTTCCGATCCAAACCACGCTTACAAAAGATCTCCCATAAGCGATTATTAGGTTCACCGTCAATGTCCTCCCTCTTCACACCATCAGCCAAAAGTGCAAGAATCGTATCACGTCTAGAGAATTTATACTCCCCAGCAGTACGACCCTCAGGTCGAGATAGTCTCTCAGGTTTAAACCATTCACCCAACTCACCAAGCTGACGAACAGATTCAAGCACCGTAGACAAAGGATTGCCAGTCTGATTAATTAACAAAGTCATCATAACCTGCTTATAAGCAACAGGGGAAGAACGGATAATGCGATTGCGTACAGAAGATGTCAAAAGACCGTCCAACAATCTGTCAGAAGTACCGAGAAAAATCGCAGTCTTCATCACTTCCTCCTTCAAACGCTGCGACGCATCGCGCAAAGTGTACCACGGCTTGTCACAGACAGGCCAATCAGATTCAGTAGGGTATTTATGATTACAGCCTTCAGTCGCAAGCTGGAGCAAATTAATTTGGCCAGCACCATTATAATTCCGAAAATGATCTTGTACAGTAGAATCGGAACTCAAAGAGCAAAATCGTAAACAATCACCAGCATCAAGCATGATACCGGCAGCACCCAGTTCATAAAGGCGCACCATCCAAGTAAGCAAAGCCTCACCGGGCCGTTGACGAAATCGTTGTAAAATGTCACTAACCTCCTGTTGAGTAAAATCTTCAATACTATCCATAGCAATACCAGCAGGATTACCAGGAGCTTGTTGCAATTTGCGACGAAACACAGGATGAGCAGAAACCTCCGGAAGAGCCTCCGAAGAAGCCCGGTCCTTAGACGTAGAAGAATTACCAGAGCGAGACACGTCATCAGAATGGGAAGAGCGACTACGGTCGCCAGAAATATCACCATTGTCACAAGAAGCAGATTTACAGTCACGCCCGGAGCGAGAAGACTCGCGCTTGTCACCCTCCTCAGCCGAGGAGTCAGAAGCATTTGAATCCCAGATATTACCATCCCACTCGTCCGGATTCCAATCCAGTCCGGCTTTCGCCACGACCAGACGCACTTTCCGTGTAGACACACGACCAAGACGGTGTTTGTATTTGTATTTCGCAATGCGAACTGCAGCCCTTTCGGCTATAGTTTGATAAGTCTCAAGTTTGTCAGCAAGCAATTTATTCTGACACCGCAAAAGAGTATGCGCATTCTGCACTTCAACAAACTTTTCTTCCACATCCACAAACCGCTTCTGCAACTTAACAAACTTCTCATGAAGAATTTTGTATGCAGTTAGCACAATCCAACCTCTGCGACCCAAAATAGGAGGCTCATCACCCTTCACTACCGGAGCTTTTCGCAAGCAAGAAACCACATCAGCAGGCTCCGCCTGTTCCAAACAAGACCCGAGAGCAGAGGACGGCCCGGGACCAGGGTTCGATTCCCGGCGCGGCAGGTTTCTGGACCAGGGTCAGCGGACTCGGTAATTCTCTCGCCTCGGTGCCCACTCTGATCAGCGATCACACTCGGCAACTCTGGGCATTAGCTTGCCTCATCTTCACTAACGGCCCCACCAGACCGCCGGGGATGCCTGGTCTCACCCTGGAGATACCCATTAAGGGACCATCTCTCAGGGAAGCCAGGAAGGGTTTTGCAGCGGTCGAAGCGCCTTGGGACCCTCCGGGTAAGTAGTGCGCTATATAAATGCCTATACATTTACATTTTACATACATTCTCACTCAAACCAGAAGAATCGGCCCACTCACGGGCCAAAGCATCATAAGGCGTTAATTCCCAGCCGGGAATTTTAACAGGCAATTTGAAAGTAGATTTCGATTTCTTCGAAAACATCGTGACACACAAAAAATATATACACACTTACAACAAAGAAAATACGTACGAGCCGAGCGCAAACCAACAAGATCAAAACAATACAGTGCACACAGGCTTCGTAAACAGTTCGTGACGCCAGATGTAACGACCGGATTTTCGGACCAGATGGAATCAGCTCCTAGGAGCCCCTCTAACCCAGCCGAAACGTAATCACCTCCCTCCTTAGAACGTATTTACAATGGGTATGGATATATGTATGTACATCTCGTACCTAAGGATGGGGAAAATAGCAATAAACATGCGTAGGTTTTCTACAATATCCTATTCATACCAACTAGTCTCGCGGCCACTTAGGCCCAGACTAATCTACCCCAGGGCAGGTCTGATTATGTACTCTTACACACTGATCTCCCTCAGTGCTCACTCGACACGCAATCTGGCGTGTCTACACACGGGCCTGCAGTCCCAGTGCTCTCATTTACACACGATCTACAATCCGGCAGATCTCCGCACCGTGTCCTTTCGGTGCTCTCATTCACACACCATTCACAATCCAGCGGATCTCCGCACCGTGTCCTTCCGGTGCTCTCATTCACACACGATCCACAATCCGGCGGATCTACACACCGTCTATCTTCGGTGCTCTCATTAACGCCGTGTACTAACGACGATCACTTTCCTATGAACACTTATGGAAGAAATCTCTCATTCTCTACTCAGGATAAAACTACGATAATAGAAATCAGTATGGCTTTCCAAATTGAAATATGTACCTTCTGCTCTTGGCATCAAACGTTCCCTCTCTCCCTCATTGCTCAGTCATTTCTTACCTGATCGGGAGTCACATCCGTTCATGCAAACAATGCCTGACTAGAAGACCAGGTTACCCTGATTGAACAAGAATACAAGGCACATGTCGGTTCACTAAGAACTGGGGTATTTTTATTACAATAATTATAAACACAATACTACACAATAGCATAGATGTATATTCTGCAAAGAAAAGTAAAAGGTTAGAATGCGCGCTCTATAAGGGAAAGGGCGGAGGTCACCTGGTTAACGTGAAGTCGGGGTTCGGCAGTCATCTAGGTTCCCTTCTCGTCTGTGTCTTGGCTCGTCTCGGAATCACACCTTAGCAGTCACGGGTACACGTCTGCACCGCTATGCTCGATCTCCTCTGCTTCCCTCCAAGTCACTGGAACCTCTCTCGTTATTAACTGCTGTCTCTCTCTGTCTCTGATTGCTCTGCACTACTTCTCCTTCTCCTTCAATCTTTCTCAGAGAGTCTCAGCTTTCTCGGACTTCAAAATGGCGACTGTCCGCCTGGAAATAATTAATGACATAGATGCTATCGGCTAGCAGCCGCCTACAGACTGACTGACTCATTGCCTAACACTTTCGCTAATATCAAAGCCTGTCCCTTCATGGAAAGTTACGGCCAGTAACCTGCCGCCCACCAAATTCTTGTACCTCCCCGTACCAAGGACACGTTCCCAGCCGGCCGGCCTGGAGTTGTGTCTTCGGAGTGGAGAAAAATACAGTCTTTCGATAAGGGCCAGCCTGAGCCGGTTCTCTCCAAGCGAACAACACCTCGAAACTAAAACATTACACTTGACCTAGAAAGCCTCTCAAGCTACCAGGCAGAGGGCAAGATGGAGTCTGTCCCGTTTAAGGCCTACAAGGCCCGAAATAAGCATAACTCCATAGAAGATACACTAACACTCTTGCAAAAGGATGGATCATCACTAATACTAATATATCTATCCCCTAGCTTAAGTTTATAAGCCCTGATCTAAAGAAAAGGGTACGAAAATGCACTACTGTGCCTCATGGATAAGTCCCGTTTATAGTCCTAATCCCTGTACTATAAGGGTAATAGGCTGGAGTCATCTTCCATCATCCTCCTTCCAAAGAGGGCCGAAAAAGTCGGTCATTACAACTGGTTGTCCTGCATTGCAGCTAGTCTCTGCTCCTGTTCTCTCATGGATCTTTGCAACCTATTTGCCCTATACCATTGGTACAGCCTCACTAACCCCCACAATATGATTACACAGATCACTATTATGATGATAGGCTTCAAAATGTACCATATAAAGCTTTTCCCTAGGTTGGCGAACCAACCTCCAACTTTACCCATTCCGTGACCCACTTTTTCCCACACATTTACTCTTGACAAATCTTCTATTTCTTGGTGTATCTCAGTGATGTTTCGTATGTACTTCTCAAGAGGTTTTGAAGTGTCTGGAATGTAAGTGCAACATTTCTGGACCTTCAAAGCCTTACAGACTCCGCCCTCTTTAGCTAACAGAACGTCTAGAGCAAGTCGGTTCTGAAGAACCATTGCCCTTATCGATTGCATCTCTCCCTCCACCAGCATTAAAGATCTAGCAGTACTGGCAGATGATCTATCCACAACTGTTGCCAATCTCCTGATCTTGACATCATTCAGTATTAATCCCAGAAGAGGGAACATAGCGCCGAATACATCTCCAACTACCTTGGCATCGCCTACATCCCTTCTCCCTCTGGCTTGAGCCTTTCCCTCCATGATTTCTAAATCCTTAGCATGGTAAATTTTGGGGAAGACAATTGCCAAATAACATGAACCGTACCAATTGTCTGGTAGCTTCACGTAGGCATTCCTTCCACAGACAAAATACACATTTGGGATCACCTGCATTCCCTTTAAGAAATCTTTCGTGTAGTATTCTAGTTGGAAGGCATGTTCACAACTTACTTCTCCCACGAATACATTTTCATAGTAGGTCTTACCCCTATGTATACATAGCTTCCCTTTCTGAGTTCGATCTAACGCTATTGGACGGTTACTACCCTTTCTTTTGTGTGACTTCTCCTCCTCGGTCCAATCTGTTTTCCATTGGCCAGAAGCCTTTATAATCTTCTGCCTCCTGTACCGATCATCCACCTGCCCTATAAACTTTTTCTCAATTTCTGATACCTTGCAAGTCAGATTATTTCTTCGGGCATGTGAAGTATCTAAAGTTCTCCAAGGAATGAAAAATTTCCCTAATCGATCCTCACGCTTATAATAGTCCCATTTATTCATGTGCTTGTAAGCTGGGACTTCTGGTAATACAGCATAAAAATTTGAAAAATAGTATTCAAAGCTATCTCGTCCATAGAATATACTAAGCAGCAAACTACATGTAATCCCATAAGTCAATGGGAGATGATGATACCTAATACCTTCGTCTACAGAGGCTGGTAACTGCATACAGACGTAGCAGTCCTTCGCCTCCATGGCGTCAATGTATTCATACAGCAGTTTGGCATAGGCGTTTGATTTAAAGTTTCCCTGTGACTCATCTACGTGTAACCTACGAGCTTCTGCTGCTAGTAAAGCCTTCTCCTGTACTGCATTGTCCTCCTTTTTACTAGCAGTAGTAGGTTTTGATGTTACCACAACCTTTGTTTCTGTTGCTTTCGTTTCATTTTCATGTCCCACTATATATGATACAGTAACTACTAAAACTATAAGAAAAATAACTCCTGCTAAAAGTGTACCTATTATGCATTTCGCCTTGCAGTTCAAGTCATAGAGTCAAGTCATAGAATTTGTATAGCGCACTACATACCCAGAGGGTTTCAAGGCGCTTAGGAAGGGGAGGAGGATTACTTGTCAAATATCCACGTTTTAAGTTGCTTTCTGAATGCTAGGTGGTTCTGGGTAAGGCGAAGGTAAGCGGGGAGTGAGTTCCATGTTTTAGCAGCCAGGTATGAAAAGGATCTGCCTCCCATGGTGGTCTTGTTGATGCGAGGTACAGTGGCGAGGGCTTGGCTGGAAGAACGTAGTTGGCGGGAGGGGGTGTAGAAGGACAGTTGTGAGTTGAGGCATTCTGGACCGATGTCGTAGAGTGATTTGTGTGCGTGGGTAAGCAGTCGGAAAGTGATCCTCTTATTGACGGGTAGCCAGTGGAGGTCTTTAAGGTGACCAGAGATGTGTTCGTTGCGTGGGATGTCTAATATGAGTCTGGCTGAGGCGTTTTGGATTCGTTGGAGTTTCTTCTGGAGTTTTGCGGTAGTACCTGCGTAGAGGGTGTTTCCGTAGTCCAGTCGGCTCGTGATCAGAGCGTGGGTGACTGTTTTTATTGTGTCGGAGGGGATCCAGCGAAATGTTTTTCTGAGCATGCGAAGAATGTTGAAGCAGGAAGAGGATACGGCGCTGACTTGTCTGTTCATTGAGAGTGAAGAATCCAGGATGACGCCTAGGTTCCGTGCGTGGTCTGTCGGGATGGGTGCTTTTCCGAGGGCTTCCGGCCACCAGGAGTCGTCCCATGCAGAGGGGGATGTACCTAAGATGAGGACTTCTGTTTTGTCTGAGTTCAGTTTCAGACGGCTTTGTTTCATCCATTCGGCAACTTCTTTCATTCCTTCGTGTAGGTTAGTTTTGGCGGTGCTGGGGTCATTGGTGAGAGAAAGGATCAGTTGAGTGTCATCCGCGTAAGAGATGATGTTGAGGTTGTGTTGGCGTGCGATGGCCGCGAGGGGGCTCATGTATACGTTGAAGAGGGTGGGGCTGAGTGAGGATCCTTGTGGTACGCCGCAGATGACTTCAGAGGCCTCGGACTTGAATGGTGGAAGGCAGACTCTCTGGGTTCTTCCGGTGAGGAACGAGGTGATCCATTCAAGTGCTTTTCCTTGGATTCCGATGTTATTGAGGCGTTGTAAAAGGGTTTTGTGGCAGACTGTGTCGAATGCTGCAGAGAGGTCAAGGAGGATGAGGGCGACTGTGTCTCCATTGTCCAGTAGAGTTCGAATGTCGTCTGTTGCTGCGATGAGGGCGGTCTCAGTGCTGTGTTTTGCTCGGAAGCCAGATTGTGAGGGGTCGAGGGATTTGTTGGCTTCGAGGAAGGCGGCGAGCTGGTTGTTGACAGCTTTCTCGATGACTTTGGCCGGGAATGGAAGAAGCGAGATGGGGCGGTAATTTTTGAGTTCGG
Source organism: Lissotriton vulgaris (assembly GCF_964263255.1). Lineage (NCBI taxonomy): Eukaryota > Metazoa > Chordata > Amphibia > Caudata > Salamandridae > Lissotriton > Lissotriton vulgaris. The sequence continues at coordinate 1,863,575,773 of NC_141693.1, read as the reverse complement.
TGGGGTCCGCTGTGGGTTTTTTCAGAAGGGCGGTGAGTTCAGCGTGTTTCCAATCTTCCGGGAAGGTGGCGGAGTTGAAGGAGCAGTTGATGACGTCTCGGAGGTGCGGTGCTATGACGGAGTCTGCTTTGTTGAAGATGTGGTGAGGACATGGGTCTGTGGGGGATCCTGAGTGGATGGAATTCATCAGGCGGATGGTGTCCTCAGTGGAGATTGGGTTCCAGTCGTTAAGGGTGTTCACGGGGGGAAGATGATCAGCAAATGGTAGGGTGGGTTGGTTTCCGGGTTGGTTGTCAAAGCTGTTGTGGATGTCTGCAATCTTGTTGTGGAAAAATGAGGCTAGGGAGTCGCAGAGGGTTTGAGAGGGGGTGATGTCGTTGGAGTTGGCCGAGGGATTGGAAAATTCCTTGACGATGTTGAAAAGTTCCTTGCTGTTGTGAGCGTTGTTGTCGGCCTCCATGTTCATCAGACAGTGTAGCTTTTAGTCTCCTTTCCAATGTAAAGTCTTTTCTCTTTATTTTTTCAACAGCCTCTTTTTGTTCATTCAGTCTTTCTTGAACTACACCTCAGGAAGCTGGCAATCTCTTTTGAAATCAGTCCTTTGAACCGCAACAACAGACAACCCTAGCCCTCCTCCGTCAACTAAATGGAAAGGTCCCTAAATTTTTTCTTCTTCCACTTGGCGCTAGGATATCTTCTCAATCTTGCTTATTTACAAAGTCTTTAGGTGTCTACGATCACCCGCGTTCCAGCAGCTCTAATCACGTATTATAACAGTTCTAGGCGAAGAATGGTCTCCTCGAGTACTAATACTGTTGTGCCAAAAGTCGGAAATTCTACTCTGTTTAAAACCAGTTCTCTTATTCTGCTCAGGTAAGGAGGATTGGGAATAGTGAGTGTCAGCAACCCTTCAGCTTCAACTCCAGGCACCAACAACGCCACTTCTAGCTTTATGATGGGATCAGTGCTGGTCACTGTCACTTCCCTCATCCTCCCGGATCTCTGTGCACAAGACATCTGCTGCCAGGTAGGTCCACTCAGGAGTGGCGTATCTTCTGCAGGGCACGCGCACCCTCCTTGATCTCCTTGGACCCTCCGCTTCTGGATTCTGTGCACCTTCGTCCAGGTCTGAGTCTTCGGATATAGGAGCAAGGGTTCTCTCTGGAGTTGACTTCAAGCTTGGCCTCTTCCTTCTTTCAGGCCAACTGGTCTCTCCACGCCTTGTTCTCCTGCTTCTTGTCCTCACACCCGACTCTTGATCACTAGCAGCTTGATTAGTGTCTGTTTCGTACTCACAGCTACTTTCTCCTTCGGTGGCTACGTCAGTTTCACTGTCGTCTTGTCCTTCTTCCACTTGGTCTGACACGCTCCCTGCTTCCTCCGACACCCCCACAGCTTGACTGGTCCCCTCTATGGATTCTTCGTCCACAGCTGGATTTTCATCTGAGAGAGGAGCTGTTTCTTCCAGGGGTGCTGGAACTCTCCGCGTATGGGAGGCGTGTATCCAGTTGGGCAGCCCTCCAATCTTAACAGCAGTATTCGATGTTAAAATGATCTGGTAGGGTCCTCGCCAACGAACATCTAAGCAATTCTTTCTGACGTGCTTTTTCACCACGACCCAATCACCAGGGCACAGGTCGTGGCACAGGTCTTGGGACGATGGGATTTCAGCAGCCTGCACCTGAAAGGACACAGAATGAATGGCATCAGAAAGTCCCTTGCAATAATCCAGGATCAGATCATCTGTGATATTCAACAAAGCTGCAGTTGGAACTGATGGCAGTCTCATTGCCCTCCCCATTAACACTTCATGTGGAGAGAGACCTGTTCTCCTGTCTGGTGTGCTATGTATGCTCATGAGTACTAATGGCAGTGCATCAGGCCAGCTTAAAGATGTCGATGAACACACTTTGGCAATTCGGGACTTTATCGTCCCATTGATCTGCTCCACAATTCCTGAAGCTTCTGGTCGATAGCTACAGTGCAGCTTCTGATCAACATTCAATGCTGAGCAGAGCATCTTCACAATTTCGCTGTTGAAATGTGTTCCCCTATCTGATTCCAAAGAGGCCGGCACCCCGAACCGCGGTATCAACTCCCTAAGCAATAACTTTGCTACTGTGAGTGTGTCACACCGGCGTGTAGCGTAAGCCTCGACCCATCTGGAAAATATACAGACAACCACCAGAACATATTTGAGGCGGTTACATTTTGACATCTCAATAAAGTCTAGTTGCATGCGATTAAACGGACCACCAGACCTCCCTATGTGACTCAACGTGACTGGTGTTCTCTTTCCTACATTCAGCTGTTGGCAGGTTACACATCGCTGCCACACTGCTTCTGCTGCTACTCTAAACTTGGGATTATACCATGTTTGTCTAAATACCCGAAGCATAGCATCTCTGCCTAGATGTACCGGGCCATGAATCTGTCCTGCCATTGGACTCACTAACTCATTTGGCAACACTGCCCTTCCATCTGCTGAAACCCAAAAGTCCATTTCGCTTTTTACACAACCTGCGGTTTCCCATGTCTTTTTTTTCAAAATCTGTTGCATTCTCTTGTATGCCCTTTAAATCGTCCCAGGTGTCTACAGTTTCCAGCATCATAGTTAACTCTGTCTTTTCCTGTGTCCCTCCCACTTCTACCTCTGTGAAAGAGTATCCTTGCTCTGCACAGTAACGTGCGACCTCGTCTGCGTATCTGTTTCCCTGGGACACAAAATCAGTACCTTTGGTGTGGGCTGCACATTTAACAACGGCAATTGCTGCCGGACCTTGTAATGCTTCTAACAACAATCGTACAAATTCCCCATTTCGAATAGGTGAACCTGAAGAAGTCATGTAACCTCTTTGAGAGCACAATTGCCCGTAGTCATGAAATACCCCGAAACCATATTGGCTGTCGGTATAAATGGTGACTCGAATTTTGCTGCCTGCTATACAGGCGCGGGTCAATGCAATGATTTCAGCTACCTGAGCAGAGTGTACTCCTTCCAGGCAAGCGGCTTCCACAACTCCAGTAATGGTGCAAACAGCATAAGCTGCTCTCAACTGACCAATATTGTCTCTTACACATGAGCCATCAACAAAGAAAATTTCATCAGGGTCAGTCAACGGCTCATCTACAATATCTGGTCTCGGTTTGGTGCATAGTTCAGTCACATCAAGGCAATCGTGATCTTCACATTCTTCATCTTCTATATCATTTGGGAGTGGCATCAAAGTAGCAGGATTCAAGAGAGAGCATCTCTTAAGGGCCACGTTCTCTCCAGCAAGAATAACTTGCTCGTAGCGCGTGAGCCTGTTATTTGTCAAATGCTGTGTCTTGGTCCTGGTCATTAACAGTTCCACAGAATGAGGTATAAACACCACTAACTGGTGTCCCATTACAATACTTTTGCACCTCTCAATGCTGACACCCGTTGCAGCAACGGATTTGAGACATCCGGGCAACGCTGCGGCTACTGGGTCTAAAGTAGCCGAGAAGTATGCAACTGGTCTACGGGCATTTCCATGAATCTGGGCTAGAACCGACAAAGCACAACCTTCTCTTTCACAACAGTAAAGTAAGAATGGTTTTTCGTAATCCGGCATTCCCAGAGCAGGAGCACGACACAAGTCCTCTCTCAGCTGCAAGAATGCCATCAAACAGTCCTTGTCCCATGGTACCGGATCGCTCACCTCCTTGTGCGTCAGTTTTTGTAAGGGCTTTGCTTTCAGGGAAAAGTTAGCTATCCACTTTCGGCAATAACCAACCATTTCTAGAAACATCCTGACCTCTCTTTGTGTCGTGGGCGAATTCATATTCATGATCGCCTCTATCCTGTCTGGTGACACCTTCCGTTTCCCTTTTTCAATTCTGTGACCCAAATACTGTACTTCTGTCAGACAGTACTGTAATTTGCTCGGAGACACCTTGTGTCCGTTCTCAGCTAAATGGTTCAACAAGGTGATGGTGTCTATTTTACAAGCTTCCTCTGTTTCTGACGCAACAAGTAGGTCGTCTATGTACTGGACTAGAACCGAGTTCTGTGGCAGTACTAGACTTTCAAGATTTTTCTTCAACAGCTGATTAAAAATCGATGGGCTTTCAGTATACCCCTGTGGGATACGACACCATGTTAATACACGATTTTCCAGCTTAAATGCGAAAAGAAATTGGCTCTCTTCATCTAATGGGATAGAAAAGAAGGCCTGGCAAAGGTCTATCACTGTGAACCACTCAGCTTGGAATGGTATCTGAAACAATATCACTGATGGATTCGGTACCACTGGACAACACGAAACGACTATGTTATTAATCTTTCGGAGGTCCTGCACTATTCTGAATTTCCCACTAGGTTTCTGCAAACCCATAATCGGGGAGTTACATGGACTGCCCACGAGTTCTTTCAGTATTCCTTGTTTAATCATAGAGTCGATCACGGGCTTTATTCCTGCAATCGTCTCCGGGGTCAATTTGTATTGAGGAGTTCTTGGATATTCGACATTTGGTTTTATCATGATTTTCACTGGTTTCACTCCTTTGATCAGTCCTATCTCTTCCCCAGTGAAATCCCACACTTCAGATGACACCGTATCTCTTAAGTCCCAAGGGAGCTCTTCCACCGTCAAGGTAGGATACAGCTCTATGCATACCTTTGAATTTGCAACCTTAAAGGTGGCATCATCGTCGTTAGTCTCTACTTCCACTCCCTGAGGCGTGCAGTATATCGTGCAATTTAATTTACACAGCAAGTCACTTCCTAACAGACACACAGGGCTAGAATCGCATACTACAAACTGATGTTCATCACTGTATTTTCCTAATCGCACTAGTACTGGCTCCGTCAAAGGACTAGTCATTCTTCTATTTGCGACTCCTACCACTTGAATGGTTTCCCCTGACATTGGCAGGTCCGGAACCACTGCTGATCTCAGAGTGGATCGAGTGGCGCCGTGTCCACCAGGAAGGTCGTAGGACACCCTGCTACTTCTGCCTCCACATACGGTCCCCTTTGGTCCACCTCTAGGACTGCCCCGAGGGTACAGTCCTCCGTTCTACTCACACGCTGTCCAGTCAACGGATCAACATAGTAACATTCCTCTCCTCCTACAAAAAGTGGCATCTGTCTATAGGTCTTTCCCCCTGTCGCTATTCTGGGTGGTTGAGGGAACTGGGCTCGAGGAGCTGAAGTCCCCCCTTTGACCACCTTACCCTTGGGTATTGTCGTCCCTTTTACTGGACTGCTCTGAACTTCTTCTTTCTCTATATCCAGTTCTCTATTTTCAGGGTTATAGGGACACTCGCGTTTCCAATGTTCCACCTGGTGACACTGGTGACACTTTGTCGTCTTTTTCAAGGTGGCCAGGTGTACTCTAGGTCTCGGATTTTCCTCATTGTCCCTATTCTGATTATTCGACGTCCTTCCCATGGTCCCTGTTCCCTGTTGCTGCTGTCCACCCTTTCCAGCCAACTGCATCTGAACCAACATCAGCTTTTCCTTAAGTTTTTTTGCTTTAGAATCAATCTCATCGCTACAATACCTTGCATACCTCAGAATTTCATCTAATGGTTTGTTTTGCCAGCAAATTAAATGTTGCTGAATCATCAAGCAAATATCAGGCCTCAATCCCAAAACGAATTTTGACACAAACTGTCCTATGTCTTTGGGATCCATTACATCTAGTCCACTGTATTGTTTGAATGTTTTCAGTAGTCTCTCATAATATTCATGGACTGTCTCCTTGGGTTCCTGCCTAGTTCGATCTATTTTCACCCAATCTATGTCCTGCGGTGGCACCTTAACTTTCAGCCATGTCATTACCCTTTCATATTTCTCCATGACTCTTTCAGACGGACCATTGGTCTGAGCATCCCTCTCTGGTTCAGATGTGGGCCATTCTACGCTAACCTTGCATGCTGTCCATAAGTCTGCTGGAACTACGATATCAAATAGGGTGTTCAAATCAATCCACAGTACTTTAGAGATTTTTACAAACCTCTCTACCTGCTTATACCACTCCACGGGGTTCTCTCTCAGTTTAGGAAAGGAATTGGTAAATGCAGCTAAATCTCCCCTACTCCATGGCACATGCACATAGCTCCCATTTGCTACTTCTCGCAAAGGGTATGCTTCCATCCTCTGTAGCCCTCCCTCCGGGGACATCACAATTGTGCTCCGCCTGACAGCCCCTTTCTTGGACCACCTTTCTTCCCACTTGTCAAGAACTCTCCATGTCCTTATTCCTGTGATCAGTTCTCTTATGTGTGTTTTCAATCCATTTGTTCTCCTCTCTTCGAGGTCCTGATCTGAATAATGCAACCTATGGTTACCCTGTAATGCCTTTGTTCTCAACAAGTCTACCATGTATTTGTCTGCTAATTCCGATAATTTCTCAGTGATATCCTTTGCTATGAACAGTACCTCATCTTGCTCGTACATGTCAATCCTCTCTAAAGGCAACGTGCCATCTATTATCTCATCCAAGTCAGATTTTAAACTGGTCATATCTAGCCTTCTGGCTTTTATCTCAGCTGTCAATGAGTGATTTTTAGAGGGTCCATTGACATCTCTCCCATCCCAGCTCCGAGCCCTACGCCTAGGCTCAGGCGAGTTATGGGGAGTCCTCCCATGTTCCCATCTTTCGAGGTCCCATGCAGTTCCATCCCCTCTTGGCATGTGATGAAATGATACTCTATTTCCCACAGTCTCACTCTGTCTATTCTGCTCGGTCTCCCTAAATACATGATAAGACCTTCCATTGTTTCCCCCGCTTTCGCAGTTCCCTTGCTGTCTAGAATCACTCAACACATGGTAAGACCCTTCGCAACTCCCCATGTTCCTGCGATCCCAGTGTTGTCTACTATCGCCAGGTGCATGGTGAGTGCACTTAAAACTGTCTCTGTACTCTTGTGTCCTCCGGTCTCCTTCGCTGTGAATGAGACGAGACACCCTTCCACACTCTGCACTTCTATCCTCTTGCTCCTGTCCATTTCCATTAAGGAAATGACGTGTAGCCCCTCTATTCTACTGACTTTTGCCATCGCACTCCTGACCGCTTTCACTAGCCCCGCAGTGAGACAATGTTCCATCACCTCGACTTCCCCATTCGGCTTCCGTTCCTGACCTATTACTCTGGGTTCCCGTTTTAGCATCCCACTCTCTCAGGTCAGCCCTCAACTCCTTAAAGGACTTTGGCCGTGGTCCTCTCAGATCCATTGGTCCTCTCGGACCCCCTTGATCTATTATGGGATCCACTGCTTGATTTAATGGGGTGCTCCAATCCCTTGGTCCTGGCAACTGCCTTCGAGAATTAATCATATTGTTCCTGTTTTCCATTTCTGCTCTCTCCCTGTCTAGTCGTACCTGTTCCTCCTCTCGTGCTTTCTCTGGGTCATAAATCGATACTATAGGACCTATAGTAACAGGTACTTGGAGAGCGTCTGGCAATTGATAGGACTTGGCACGCTCCATTTCTGGCACCTTTTGTACCACGAACCTTCCGACTACTCTCTGTACTGGGCTAGGCTGAGGTGTTTCCTCACCTTTGGCGTATTCTCTATCTGCTATAGGAGGTGGTCTATACTCTCTTGTACCAGCCCCATCCCCCCTTCGGAGCTCGGCACCTTCCATCCCTCTATTGTACGGAGGCGGTCTGTCTATCAACAACCTATTTATCAGACTGTCCTCTGTCTTGCTCTCATCATCCTCCTCTGGTGGTCTCTTGTCTCCTGCAACTTCTATCACTGGATACAGTTTATCTACTTCAATAGTCTGCACTCTCCACTTTTTAGCTTCCTCATCCCATTTGGCATCCTGAGCTGCTCTTACCGATCGTCTCACTCTTTCTTGACGCCTGTTCTGGTTCCTGCCGTGCGCCGCCCTAATCCACGCATTAAGGGCTTCAAACTGTGTTGGTCTGGGCAGAGGTCTCGTTGAGGTCATAACTACTTTTAACTGGTGCAATACTTCTAATCTAAACGTTCCGTATTTCGGAAACGTCAGTTCCTCGTTCCCCTCTGTAATCTTACTCCACTCAGAAATCCACAGTATAGTATGCAACCCAACATTCGTGGCCATATAATGAGCTGGTGTACCCTCTGGCTGGGCCTCTTCCCCGTCAAAAGATTCTCTCTTTTCTCTCTTAAAGATCGCTCTCAAGCTTTTAAAACACTTCATGATCAAATCTACCAGTTTCCTTAATTCCCTGCGCTTGTTTACTTCCTAATGACAATCCGCCAATCCCGGCGCAGTTCTTGCTAACTGGCCTATCACAGCGCGGCTCTTGACAACCGGCCTATCCCAGTGCGGTTTCACACCAACCGGCCTATCACAGCTTGCTCTCTCTGACGTCACTCGTCTCCCCTTCGCAGCAGTTCCCCTCCTTTCTCAGCTCGTATCCCGGTCATGCATGCGTCCCATTTATACTCTGAAAAATGATTACTTCCGACCAAGCGATCACTTTTCTTGACTGTACGCCCACAGTCTAACTGTAATTGTCACCTCAACTGACGAAATGTCTTTCCGTAAACGTCCAGACAATCGCCTTAACTGATAGGTTACTTACACACAGTAACTTCCGACCAGCGTCCGTTACTCATACACTCACTCTTGCATTCCCCCTATCACGGTCCTGTGGGCGATCAATGGTACCTCATGACCCCCTTCACAACGGTTGACATTTACTCTGGATGTCCGATACACCCGGACCACTTAAGCTCTTCTCTGAACTTAAGATTTTCACCAGGTTGCGCGCGCTCACAACCCTGCCTCAATCACACCACAGGCATTCTACTCCGCATGACATTACAACACAAATACAACACAAAACACCGCAATCTGACAACGCATGACCTTTATTATACTCACTCTCGACCGACTCTGCTGCTTTTCTCTCGCACCGTTAGCACCTTCTTCGGCAGGTGATTCTTCTGCTGGTCATCTCTCGATCTCTAAGGGCCTCGGGGTAATCTTAACCTAGTCTAGGTCACCTTCCTCTAGAAGGCAAACATCCTAATTCTGCTACCAACTGAGAAGGCGGGATTTTCGATCTCGCATTTGATTACTCTAGATCTAAATCCCCACTTAGGTCGACTGAATCTTTGTTGCCTGTCATAGAGTAAAAAGCAATCCACTACTAGGTTAAGCAAACTCAAAAATGTGGCACGACTCTGAAGAACCACATACCACGAATAAGTTTTAAAGTTTTATTATAAAGCCAAAGATAACTGAAGATACAAGCCTCTCAATATAAGGTTCAAAAGGTATACTGGCACCAACACGAACATGAATTCTCTGAACGATCTTAGGCGACAGAAAAATACCACCAAAGCCAGTTCAAATATTAACAGGTTTGCAAGAATAGACACAAGTTGTAACTTAAGCGTCATTTACAAAAGAGAAAAGAATCAGGTTAGACTGTCCCTACACTAGACTAAGTGACATCCCTACTTAGCAGAATCTTAATCTAAAAAGGTGTCAGCCGTGGTGACTTCCAAAGAAGTTCACTCACTTTCCCTTAGTCTCTGATGTAAATCTGTGCATTGTAGTCATGCCCTCTCTGCCTACCCATCCGCTCTCTAAGGGTCCTCAGGTCATCTGCTCTAACTCCACTCCAGGGTGCTGTCCCTAATACAAAATCACAAGTACGGTTGAAACGCCCCTCAAAGACGCCCCTCACGTACACCTCTCACGTTGTTTCGGTTCTGGCTTTTTCCATACTGATACTCCTCTGGGCCTCTTGTTAGCGTTGACCTTGCTTCCCAGGCTTCTTCTCGGCTCGCCGGTACCCCCCAGTAAATTCCTGGAGCCTCCTCCAGGCCTGTGCCTGTCTCCCCGGACAGAGCTCTATTCATCACTCTCTTGATTGGAACCCCCTCGCACCTGCAAACAGACACCCATGAATTGGGCCCCAAATTCCGACCTCCAGTTTATCTTTCAAGTCGTAAAACTTTGAGCATGGTTAGCAATTTATGCTTAACGAGACCTGAATTTAACTAGCACATGCAGATCAAAGAAGCAACTTTATCTTTCCAGGCCTACTAAATTACTTTGCAAGAAGCTTGCACTCTGTGAACCTTTATTTCTTAAACTAAAACAAGTTCTACCTATTACACTCTGATTATATGAAACACTTCTACAAAACATGATTTCTAACGCATGATCAATAATATTCTAAATAGTAACAATAATAATAATAATCCATCTTATGTGAACTGCAAAGGCACGTTTTCGTTCTTCATACATTGCCATGAGGCCTGCACATTTCTACGTTTAACAGTATTAGATCCTCTTCTGCAACACCCACATAACATGGAGCCTTAACAGCACTCTAGCATTTCTAAACATAACTACATTAGCTTCACACTCTAAGATATGCATTCTACATTGATTAAACACTCATAGGTATATGTATTTCTATATATTTTCGACACTTCTAAATGCTTTAACTAAATTTGTGCATCTAAATTGTAAATATGGTGTACTTATACATTTTTCTCAAATTGCGCTCTCTCATAGTCACTCTATTCTACCAACAGTACTCACTCTCTCCACCCTCATGCATTTAGAGTGTTTTATGTCCTCTGCCCACATGGTTTGTCCTAAAATCTCTGAACTGAGGAGTTTTCTCGTCTCCCCTCTGCCTCCCATGTCTGTTCTCCTGACCACAACACCAAAACTACTTCCCAAGTTCTCAATTATGCTTCTCTCCTGCCTTTATCTTTACAAACTTGTCTCAAAAGCCGGGTACAACAAGATTGTGTTTATTTATTTTTCTTTTTACAAATGGCCGACACTTCCATCCCTACAGATGCCGGGACAGCAGAGACTTTACATATTCATTGAGCCGAACCTGTCTGCAGAGGAGAGTGTAGATTTAAAGGTATATACAAAATATAACACCTCGGTACTGTTTAAACCAATAACAACTATATACAGACCATCATTTATACAGATTTGCTAAAATAATAAAAAAAATGTTGAAGTCATGAGCCTGTAATGAAAATAAGCACACATCAAACATAGCAGCGGGCCACACTTTGGGCAAATGTACGATTTTTAGTGGGGTACAATATGTTGGACACAGTTTCGATATTTTGCATTAGTGGGACGCCACAAGTTGTACACAGTTCTGATATTCCAGATAAATAAGACACCACATACTAGGCAAAAGCCTGATAAACAATAGTTGTGGGATAACACTTATTAGGCAATAATCTAATATTTAGCACTGTTAAATGTGGAGTACATCGAAAGTGGATTAAGGTAAATATTATTACTGGTAAAGAAATCATGGCCTTATGTATTAATACATTTTCCATAGACACAGAATGAGTAAAACCCTTTGATTCATGTATCCCTTAGTATAGTACGGAAATGTCTATTTTACCAACTAACACAAGCTCCTTCTTGCAGAGCGTATGAAATATTTACCTTTTTAGCACAATTTATTGTTATCAAAATAAGAGAAATATCACGATCATTGGACAGGAATTCATAAGAGTGTTCCATTGTTGTGTTTACTAGACCTAATTTTTGGGTAAAAAAATATACTATTCAAAGAGGGTAGGATGGTTGGCTAAGGGAGATAGGGGTCAGACGCTCAGCTAGCTGTTCAGAATGAACAATGCTGCTCTGAAACTGGTTGGTGCTTGTTGGACTAACACTTTATCTACTTTACATATTTAAGACTCTGTGGGTAACCAATGCACAGCGATGAGAAGTGAAAGTACTGCATGATATGCTCGATAAAACAGGTACCACTGAGTTGAGAAACAATAACACTTAGCGCCAACAGTCCAAGAGGCAGTACAACTTGTGTGTGCACTAACACACCTGGAAAACATAGTTTTATATATGTGTTGCAGTACTACCCCCTCACACCACACTAGTGTCTTGGCGTAGAGTACAGAATCCCTCATTCTATGTCCTCAAATAGTTGTGTTTCACCCAGTCACTCTCACAGTACCGCGCATCAACCCACTTCGTTTTCCCATCTCACCCACAATTCAATGTGTAGCTTCATCCCCCACCTTGGCTTTTTTATTCCACATATCTTCAATTGTATTTGCATTTTTTTGCATACTCCCAATCAATTTCTACAAAGGTCCATTAATCTGTCTCCTCTTTTTGGTTTATGCTGCAGACCTCTCTTCCATTTTGTGACTAATCCGCCCTCCTCCGCTATACCCCCTGTCTTAACCATGACCAATGCTTCCACCCATCTCCAGTTATCACTGCTTTCCCCTCTTCTGATTGGTCTGCCCTCCCTAGCTACGACCCATCTTTTGACAAGCTGTAATGCTTTCACGGACCCCTGAGGTGCAGTTTTCCCCTCCTCTGCTTGGTCTACCTTCCCTAGCGATGACCCATCATGTGATGAGCTGTAGTGTTTTCATGTACCCCAGGTAGCAGTGTCTTCCCTCTTCTAATTGGTCTACTCTCCTGAGTGATGCACCTCTTCTATTTTTTTTATTAATTCACCTACCTGGCTCCCCTTTAATCCTCCCTTTTCTTCTCATGTCTCTGTATATCTTGTGTCCCTACCTCACCTTCTCATCCGTTCCATCTAAAGTACATTTTCTTTACTACGTCTTCAGCACCTGGTGCCTGGCTCCTCCTACCTTTTACGGTTGCTTTACGTTCCTACCTGCTCCACCTCTCAGTCTCCAAATTCCTCTTCTCTGTTTCTTCCTTTCATCTTTGCTCATCTCTCTTTGTGTGACTTATTATTGTTGTAATTATTATTGTAATTGGTTGCTTCTTCCTCGTCCTCGGCCCCCTTTGATTCTCTTTGTACCTCTCTTTTTCTTTTACGGGCATTCCTTCAGTCGCTTCCATCTTTTCTGACCACGGAATTGTACATTGTCTCCTTGTTTATCAACTTAATCTATTCATTTGTTGATTGACTGATTTTTAACACTTTAAAGCTCTAAGGACAAAACATGTTCAATAAAATACAGTAGTAATAAAAAAACACATGTGACCAGGAGAGCTTGGAGCCTGTCTACGGCTCATTAATATGTTTAGTGGACCCAGACAAACCCCACAAGTCCTAGCAAACCTTCCTGGATGGAGTCATCTTCCTTGATCAGGCCCTCTCAGTTGAGTTCTTGAACCCCGCAGTTTTCCATTCCACGCAGTCTGACGTGACCCAGAACAGAATGCAGGAGTCCAGGATTATGTAGGTGGCTTTATCCCAAGAGGAACCAGTAGAGCAGCTGTAGAAGGCAAAGGAAGATAAACGGCTTAAGTTAGGTTGGTTGGATGGAGGCCGTCTGCACAGGATCCTTTAGATGTTTTCATCCTCTATGGTCTACTGGAGAAGGTTCTAATCAGGGACTATGGCAGGGGCACCTTCCTAATGTCCATGTGTGCCAGCTGCCTGACCCGTCTCTCCCTCAGCCTCGTCTGGCCTCCTGGGACAAGGTCCTTGACAGGGACCGTGGCAGGGGCACCTTTCTAAACTCCATGTCTGGCATCTGCATGACCTGGGGAAGATCCTTGGTGATTTCAGAGATCATCTTCTTGTCCCGGCACAGACCGCCGCCCGGGTGGCTCAAGGCCCTCTCAAACGCCATCATTCTGCTCAGCTCCTGAGGGGTGGGCACCCTCTCTGTCTTGCCACTCAGGTCCACAGGCTTGAAGATAGGCAGGGGCAGGGCCCGCTGGTAGGGTAGATGGTACTCTGTCTGCACCCCACCGAGATGACCAAGCTTCATGACGTTCCACGGAGACCTCTGCACCAGAAATCGGACCTCGTGACTCTTGGTGTAGGTCTCCTTCCGATGGTCATCGGCTTCTCTCATACAACAGCTGTAGGAAGAGAGAGAAGTGTCAGACACCCTTATCAACTGAAGCTCTATGTGCACTCAAGACAATAAATCATGCCACAGACCAAGAATAACCCAATGTTAAAACCAACAATCAATGACTTCCTGCTAGAGAACTGATGCCTAGGTGCACCACAGGAAGTTAGATGTGTTATAGACCATCAACAAACCAATGTTAGCATATCTTGGTACAGCGACTTCTAGTGGGGACGCCATTGCTAAGTGCCCCTTAGGATCTCCCTATGCTGGGTTTGAAAAGAGAACAGGGTCTTCAGGAGGACCCTGTGATGACTGCAACCTCCACTTGTCACTGATGGACACCAATTGGGCTTCATCAGCAGCAGCTTGGACTAATGTAAGTAGCTGAGTAATTCTGGGCGACCCATAGACAGAATGTACAGTGCTGTCGCCAAAAGAGATTTGTAGGCTGGGCCTGCAGTGGGTCACAGATGACACTGCTGGGGCGACCTACACAGGGCCATTTGCATAGAGTGTACTGTCACTTTCTAATCCTCACTCAACCACCTTTCATATCCAGCGATCACACACCATCCCTTCCCTCGCTCACTTCCTTGCCACATAAGCCGCACTCACTCCACTCACTTTCTTTGCTCACCCACGAAGGCCACACTCAACCCATTCTCTCTCACTCTTCCTACATCGGAGACCTCCATTCACTCACACTCAAATAAACTGCACCAGACTCAAGTACTCCTGAACTCAAGCTCTCTGCAAGCACCCTGCCCCACACTTACTTCAGCTCACTCTCCCCCTTGCACACACCTGCACTCACTCTTCGGACCACACAGGCACTCCCACTCGTCCCCCCTCACATATTACACTACCCCCTCTTGCAAACACACTTTTTGTTTTACAGATGGGCTGTTTTTTTTACTAGACCTGTTTTTAAAGATTCAGCTAGCATTCTCAAGACCTTTACTTGTAAAATGCAATTGTTAAACCCTCATATGCCTTTGGAAATGTTAAATATTAAGTTAAATATATTTTTTTAATTTTGTAAAGTTGTATGTTTTTAAGAGCTTGTACGATTATATATATTGATGACAAAATGTATTCACTCCACGTGGCGCCATCCTTATGGCTGAGATACCCGCCACCCCCTCTCAACACAATCCCCAAGGATGGGAAACCGGAAACAGTTCTGAAGTTTTTGGAAGACGGGAGGGAGTGACCCTCCCGGCCGTATTTATTAAAATATGAAACAAAATTAAAACATTAAATAAACAGTTTCATATTATGTACAATTTCATTACCACATTGCGATGTTTGGCTAACCTTAACAGATTCTCTAATACAAAGGTTCTCCTAGCCGAACTAACATCCTACAAAACATTTACTTGAAATTTTGAAATTGTACATCCTAACGTTTAAGGGCCAACGGCAAGGTCGTAACCGGTGTCAAGATCCCTAACCCAGAAATATCGCCCTCACTTGTGAGGGGCGGCCCAGAGGCGTACCTCAAGTGCAATTACCAATTTCCCTTGACTTGACGGGGGCCCCAATAAAACTCGACGCCACTTAGAGGTCGTACGATGACTCGTGTGAGGTATCTAGAAGGTAGCGTAGACCCCCCCCCAAACCCCACACAACTTACCACATCTGCCGTCGCAGACGTCCTGGCCCCGGGAAATTCCCCAGGAGGGGGCTGTAACCCCTCCTACCCAGGAAGGGGCCTTGACCGCCTTTCCTTTTCTTTCGGCGACCCATCCTTAGAAGGGACCGCCTCCCCGTTGAGGGGCCAATGGCCACCTCCCCCGAGCGCTCCCATCCGTGCTGGGTGACGCCCACTCATAGGGATCTTCCAATTAGTGCTCACCGATCATGACCTTACCGCCCGACCAAAATAAATACGACAATGCTAACTAAATGACTAAACTAAAAAAGACAGTAGCAACTACAATTTTATTAAAAGCATGCTTACCAATGAACACTAAAGCAGAATTTCTTTATTTGCGAAACGTAACACAAATCGACCATTCTTTATTACATACTCAAAATCATCACGATAATACCACAACCTGTAAACGAAAATCAGAGTTATCCATCAACTTTATTCAAAAAACCACTTGCTGTCCTCAGGGGCTGGTGGGTGGGTCAAAATTGGCTCTTCGTTCCGTCTCGAGCTCACGTGCAGCGAGGAGGTGCAGCTTCAGAGCACAGGAACAAGAGGATGCCTTCTGATCTTGCTTCTCCTTTTATCCGTCTTCAGGGCGGGCGTAAACCCGCCCCTGCCTGCCCCAAGGGCGTGGCCAGCCGCGTCAGTGTCTAGGCCAACCCACTCTAGGGCGGGAAAAGGCGCGCCCCGGCTACGCCGCTTCGGGCATACCAGCCGAGACTCGCCTCCCGCCCAAGATGGCTTCCCGGGGGGATCGTGGTACTCCGCCATACGTTCGGGGGGACCGAGTGGTCGCCCCTTTCCATATGGCTGAGATACCCGCCACCCCCTCTCAACACAATCCCCAAGGATGGGAAACCGGAAACAGTTCTGAAGTTTTTGGAAGACGGGAGGGAGTGACCCTCCCGGCCGTATTTATTAAAATATGAAACAAAATTAAAACATTAAATAAACAGTTTCATATTATGTACAATTTCATTACCACATTGCGATGTTTGGCTAACCTTAACAGATTCTCTAATACAAAGGTTCTCCTAGCCGAACTAACATCCTACAAAACATTTACTTGAAATTTTGAAATTGTACATCCTAACGTTTAAGGGCCAACGGCAAGGTCGTAACCGGTGTCAAGATCCCTAACCCAGAAATATCGCCCTCACTTGTGAGGGGCGGCCCAGAGGCGTACCTCAAGTGCAATTACCAATTTCCCTTGACTTGACGGGGGCCCCAATAAAACTCGACGCCACTTAGAGGTCGTACGAGGACTCGTGTGAGGTATCTAGAAGGTAGCGTAGACCCCCCCCCAAACCCCACACAACTTACCACATCTGCCGTCGCAGACGTCCTGGCCCCGGGAAATTCCCCAGGAGGGGGCTGTAACCCCTCCTACCCAGGAAGGGGCCTTGACCGCCTTTCCTTTTCTTTCGGCGACCCATCCTTAGAAGGGACCGCCTCCCCGTTGAGGGGCCAATGGCCACCTCCCCCGAGCGCTCCCATCCGTGCTGGGTGACGCCCACTCATAGGGATCTTCCAATTAGTGCTCACCGATCATGACCTTACCGCCACAGGCCGGATAGTTGACCGGCTATCCGGACCCCCCACAACACTCCTACCTAAAGGTCATGGTATAACGTTTTTAGCCATGCTAAGAAGTCTCCTATGAGTAACTCATTCCCCACCCGAGACAAATGCACTCCATCCCCCAAATACATACTGTCATCATTAATACACCCATGCGAAATAGAATGCAGTGTCTTGGAACGGAACAACCTACTCACTTTGTTATTAAGCTTTCTAACAGAATGATTTAAAGCAGGAACCGAAATAGCCCCCCGCCACACTTTTCGTGGGATCATATGGGACCACGCAATTGTGCACCCTGGAACTCTCCTCGCTAACCAACTTACCGTGGAAAGCATCGCCTCAAGAAGAAGTCGTCTACCAGTGGTGACCAAATCATTACCCCCAAGATGTACTATGACTACAGACGGCGGTGACCTCGTCCGCCCTAGCAAACCCTCAAAAAATGATTGAAACTGGTCAATACAGAGACCGCCTCTTCCGTAGAAGGACACACTGTACCCGTATTCCCCAGCTACGCGAATCATGTCACCTGCCTTGAATACGTCTGCGGCACGTCTCACGTATGAGTGGCCCACGACCCACACCTCCTTTTTCACAGCCGGTGATGTCTGACCGCTGGCCCGGTGTTGGGTCGACTGCAAAGTCCGCCCCGCCTCGTAGGCTTGCGCAACTGAAAACCAAACAAAAACAAGAAGCGTGAGTACATCGTTACAGCTTCACAACATGTGCAACCGCACATACCTTTTATAACAATTGGAGGACCAACGCCCCACCCGTTTAACTTGTTCCACATTCAGACCCCTGGCTGTAGCTTCTGTAGCAGCCCCTATCCGAAAGGAATGGGTCCCAAACTCGCCCGGGTTCAAGCCCGCAGCGGCAATCGACATCGCAAGCACCCGCTGAAACTGAAACTTTGTCAGTGGGGTGGCGTCAGCGTGTCTCAACAAGGTCCCCCCCCATGATGCCACCCTTCGTGCTAAATAATCTTCTAAACACTTTACCGGGCACATGGAGGACCCGGGAATCCTGCGTATGATTACGCAGTCACCCATCCCACTTTGATCGGTCTTGGACCTGACAAATGAGACCGTCATTGTCCCCTCTGATCTGGACGTGCTCCTGGCACAATCCTCCTGTCACATCCTGCTTGTTCCTCGCCACTAGTTCGCTTACCCGCATAGCCCCATGGAATGCCAGCGTAAAAGCGGCTCGGAATAACACTGTCTCAAACTGAGATGAACACGTAGCAGGGAGTCTGGATAATAACTGGGCCAGCCTATCCAAACCTATCGGGCGCCTCTCGTCTACTCTGCGACCCTCAAGGCGTTGCCACCCCCGTAGCGCTTTCTGTACAACGAAAGACGCTGTCGGGTCATGGATCCCATGAGCCCTAGCAACAAAGGAAATGGCAGCCCGATGCCTCTGAGCCGTGGCCACCGATTTCCCGACCAGATGTAAGGACATCAGAAAATTTACCACCCACTCCTCCTGGCCCCAAAGCTCCTCTCTATCAGTCCCCAAAAAGGCTAAATAGGACCGGAACGCCCCTTCATATGCCTTCCTCGTCCTGGGTGCTAAACTCTCTCCCACGAGGTTACGAAGTTCGGGGCACCGAGAGACCAGAGAGCTTTGGGAAAGGGTGCCGGCTCCGGGTCCGCTGTGGGAAGAAAACCCCAGAAAGCCTGCATACGAAAACGAGACAGTGCATCAGCCGCCTGGTTCATTACCCCTGGGACATGTCTTGCTCTGAATAGCACATTCAATTGCATACACAGTAAAACAATTTCCTTGAGCAGTCTCAAAATCCATTTGCATCGTGCTGCCTGGCTATTGATACACTCGACCACGGTCATATTGTCAGACCAAAATACCACAGAGTGATCTTTGAACCCTTCGGGCCAAGTTCTCAGGGCCACTAAAATGGGGAAAAGTTCCAGGAAAGCAATGTTACTTGTCAGTCCACTGTCATGCCACCATGTCGGCCACTTTTGTGCAGACCATCTTGTGCCGAAGATGGCACCAAAACCTATGCTCCCTGCCGAATCTGTCCACAGCCCCAGCTCCTCAGAGGACACGGCCGGTTTGTTCCAGACGACTCGACCATTGAAATCCGCCAGAAATGCCAACCAAATGCGCATGTCCTGGCGGACCTCTGCCGAGAGCCTTGTGCGATGATGGCCCTCCTTCAGGCCGACCATGGCTTGAGCAATCGAACGGGAAAAGGGGCGGGCCATTGGTATAACCCTCAGGGCAAAATTCAACTGGCCAACTAACTGCTGTAATTGATGCAGCTTAACCTTAGGTCCACTTATACACATTTGCAGGGATGTCCTGAACTTTGACACTTTGTCAGCTGGTAAACGAAAACAACCTTCTCCGGAGTCTAACTCGATCCCCAGAAACTCGAGGCAAGTGGAAGGCCCCACAGTCTTACCTGGTGCCAATGGCACGCCAAACTGATTCATCAAGACACAAAATTGCGCCAAAGCCTGCCCACATTCCGGATCCCCGGCTGCCCCCAGGAACAAAAAATCATCAAGGTAATGCATCACATGTTGGAAACCCGTCTTCCTTGTGAAGACCCATTGTAGAAAACTACTGAATTTTTCGAAATAGGCACAAGATATAGAGCACCCCATCGGCATACACCTATCCATGTAATAATGACCCTGAAACATGAAACCTAGGAGACGCTGATCGTCTGGATGTACCGGGAGCAACCGGAACGCTGACTCGATATCAGATTTTGCCATCAGCGCCCCGGGCCCCAGGCGATTCAAAATGGCTACGGCCTCATCGAAGGATGCGTACCGCACCGAACACACTTCCGGGTCTATCGCTTCGTTTACGGAAAGACCACGTGGGGCTGATAAATTATGTATCAGCCGAAACTCACCCGGGTCCTTCTTTGGGACCACACCTAAAGGGGAACAAACAAAGTTACGAACCGGTGGTACACTAAACGGACCGGCGACTCGACCTCGAGTAACCTCCTTCCTGATCTTATCCTGTACCACGGTCGTATGCTGGAAGACCGATAGCTGATTTTTACATTTCTCTACACCTTGAAAGTCCCCCACTGGGATGCGGAAACCATAAGAAAACCCGTTCCGCAACACCCCAGCAGAAGTACGATCCGGGTATTCACTGAGCCAGGGAATCATTGCCAAGGTATCAATCGGGGTAGGTAAAGGCGCCCCTCGGACTATGTTAGACCTGTTTGGCGCCTCCTCTACCCCCGTTATCACCCGTTTTGGCTCTGCACGTGGACTCAGGATGGGATGATTGCCCACACCCACTACATTCGTGTCTAAATTTGCACGATCCCTGGGGCCTAGTACATTCACCCCTGTTGAAGTTCCAACAAACCCCCCTTTTTCCTGTATTGCCGGCAGGCCTCGAGTAATTGTCGGTACCTGCACCTGATCGAAAGGGTGTCCCCGCATACTGGCGGGAGGATTCGCCAACGTTACTCCCTACTAATGGCAATTTTAACATACCAGTATCCTCCATTTTGGACCATGACACAGAATCATAACAATCCCACGTTAAGTTTTTATCATGTTCTTTAGCCTTTCTAAACAGATTATCATAGCAGAACCAATGATTACCCTCGTGTGATACCGAGTACCCCATGATTCGTGACTGATAAATCGGCAATTCGGGTAACAGATCGGGCCTTCGTTCCCCCAAGATCGATGTAAAAACCCCCCACGCTTTGCCCCAATTGCCAATGTTTTCATTTACCTTAAAGGCGGCCATTTTTGCGCGCCAAACACTCGGATGCATGAGATCCTTCTGGCCCTTAACATGCTCCATCTCATAGTGATCAGTAAGCAACGAGAAGATGTTTACTTACTCCCCTGCCCATATCTTCTCTTTAATAGCCAAAGGAACATGCTGACCCAACTTTTCCCTACGAGAGGGTGCTGACTCATCCCTCGCAATCGGCAATGGCCGCTTACCTGAACCGGACGCTGCCTCTGCTACTGAACCCGTCCCCTGTGGCTTCTCTACTGCTGCAGCCGGCGTGGACACCTTCGCTGCTTCCCATGACTCACGCAGTTGCTTCATCAGCACCTGTGCGTCGACAGCCGTGGCGCCCTCGCTACCTTTACCCAACCACGCTGCTAATTGTGCTGCCAGCTCGGGCGGCATATCTTCCCCGGACACGGGGGTGACCACAACGGGAATCGGATTCCCTTCCTCCGGCACGGGAGTGGGTGCCTCGAGCGGGGTACTGGGACCCGGGATGTCTTCCCCAGCTGCTCCCCTCCTGGGCCTCTTGTTTTTCCCTCCCGGGGCTGCTCCCGCCAAAGGACGTTTCGGTCCCCCTTCCTCGTCTTTATCCAGTCACCTCTTTCATGAGAACGCGCAGCATCTGGTCAGTAGTCATGCGCTTTCCCGCCTTCTTCGGCATTCTCCAACAGAGTATCTGAAAAACAAACAAGAACGATTACAACGCTCAAAATTGGCTCTTCGTTCCGTCTCGAGCTCACGTGCAGCGAGGAGGTGCAGCTTCAGAGCACAGGAACAAGAGGATGCCTTCTGATCTTGCTTCTCCTTTTATCCGTCTTCAGGGCGGGCGTAAACCCGCCCCTGCCTGCCCCAAGGGCGTGGCCAGCCGCGTCAGTGTCTAGGCCAACCCACTCTAGGGCGGGAAAAGGCGCGCCCCGGCTACGCCGCTTCGGGCATACCAGCCGAGACTCGCCTCCCGCCCAAGATGGCTTCCCGGGGGGATCGTGGTACTCCGCCATACGTTCGGGGGGACCGAGTGGTCGCCCCTTTCCATACTCGCCCCTGCCCCTCACTCAGACCCTACCTATTCTCTGGACGTACACTCCCTCACCCCCTTGAGCACTCCCGAGGCTCCACCGCCTCTCCTACCCCTTCCAACCCTTCCACCCCCATACCCTCACTCACTCACCCCTTCTCAGCTCTGCTGGACAGACTGAGGTCCCTCCACTCCGCCGTGTAGCGCTCCCTCCGGGCCTTGTTCTCTTCCTGCACCTGGCAGCTCAGCTCTGCTGCGCTCAGCATCCCGGCACCCCGCAGGACCACAGTGCACCCCGACATCTCTGCGTTTGTTCTTCTGTTCCTGGTAGGTATGTCTGTCTCTCTGTCCTCCTGTCTCGCCGCTTGCCTGTGTATCTCTGCAGTCAGTCTGACGGTTTCTCTGTCTCTTTCTGTCTGTCTGCTTGGAGCCTCCTCAGCTGTGACCCGCCCTCTCTGTCTCTGCTCTGCCCTCCCTCCGGTCTCTTATACAGGCCGCCGCTGCTATTCCAGGCCCGGGCTGTAATGTGCTATATCTGACCGGACACCCATGTGCTGGGAAGCCCGGATACAGGACACGCTGGGACTGCACCAGCCTCACTAAGAGTCACCGAGCCCCCTGCTGACGTCAGAGAGGCATTCACACATACACACTCCTTACTGGCACCATCCGCGTACCAGCGCCGCCCACCACCAACATTACATCCCACACTCCAGCCACCACAGCACATAGCAGACAGTTCCAATAACAGTGTCAGATTAGGGCCCGGAAGAGAACCCCAAAACAAGAAACAATCACGATAAATATAGTTTTTGGGACCTATTAGCTTTGCCACTGCGTTTAGTTATGCTGTGCAGCATGGCTAAAGAAAACAAACAAAAAAAGACTCCATGACATGAGTAGCCGTGTCCTTGTGTACACGCGCTCCTACAACTCCTACAAATGACGTAGACAATTTTTTTATTTACTCAAAATAAAAAAATAAAAAAGTAGCTCAAAAGCATTTTTCCTTTTTTATTTACCGATCGGTAAATAAATTAAAGGCTCCCACGTCATGTTTTACACTTCACAGTACGTTTGCCTCTGCTGAATTTCCCAAACCTCAGAGGTCATGGATGACAGTGCCCTGATGTGGTGTGTAGTGAAGTGCTATAGTAGAAAGTGCAGCTAGACACAACTAGAGCAATGCAGGGCCTATGGGGAGACACAACTCCGGCGATAGGGGCCCTACGGGGCCACACAAGGGAGACATCACCAGGGCAGTACAGGGCTGCACGACAAGGATAGCACAGGGCCTACAGAAGACCTAGCTAGAGCATCACAGGATCTAAGGGGAGCACAGTGGTGGAAGTGCATTCAAAAATGTATGGCTGCTGTCATGCTGTGTGCAGGGGCAGGCAGCATGCGGGCGGGGTCAAATGTGTGGCTTAAAAAAGCAAAATATTCTGTAACCTTTTTCGGTCTTTCACCTTCAGGTAACAACGTATAACATAATTCATAGCTTAAGTGAAAAATAAATGCAAGTCAAGTTTATCAGTGAGAAATGCACTTTGTATATTTTGAAACCTCTATTAGTTAATGCACTGCACAGGTCTGTGTGTAACCAGAGGGTCACAGAATTAAACCCGGTTAGCTGTAGTCTGTTACAGAAAGCACTAGGAACATGAAGTCAGTATTATAAACGTACATTACACGCAGTATAAAATGGGCAGCTACAAAATGTATGAAAAGGTTTAATATACAAAAGTGGTTCCAAAATATAAATTTTAGTAATACCCAGACTTTAGAAATTGACATTTTTACTAATATTGGTCTTTTAAAGCACGCACTTCACAGCTCTGCGGGTAACTCCCTTATATTATCCTCAAAAGAAATACATCTGGGTCAACAGGAAGCTTCAAGTGATCCCATCAATTATTGCCAATACCGGCTTCCAAGCACCCTTTACATTTGCTGATTGATCAGTTGCGCTCATTTACATTTCTTTCATGCAGCAGCACCCTGGCAGGAAGGCTTGTTTACTGTCTGTGCCTCCCTTGGATTCACAGCCCAGGAGACTCCCAGCCTTACACTGCAGCGCCATACGGCCATACGGGGAGATACAACTAGAATATCACAGGGCCTACAGGGAGACACAACTAGAACAATACAGAGCTACACAACAAGGATAACACAGAGCCTACACAGGTGAAACAACTAGAGCAATACAGGGAGACACACAACAGGAACATTATGGGGCCTATGGGACGACACAACAAGGATAACACAGGGTCTACCAGAAGACACAATTAGAGCATTACAACAAGGATAACAACACAGGAATACAAGAGAAAACAACTAGAGCTATACAGGACCTATGGGCAGACACAACAAGAATAACACAGTGTCTGCAGGGAGACACAAACACAGGGTCTACAGGAGGAAACAACTAGAGAAATACAGGCCATACGGGGAGATACAACTAGAATACCACAGGGCCTACAGGGAGACACAACTAGAACAATACAGAGCTACACAACAAGGATAACACAGAGCCTACACAAGGAAACAACAAGAGCAATACAGGGCCTATGGGCAGACACAACAAAGATACCACAGGGCCAACAGGGAGACACACAACGGGAACATTATGGGGCCTATGGCAGTATAACACAGTGTCTGCAGGGAGACAAAAACACAGGGCCTTCAGGAGGAAACAACTAGAGAAATACAGGGCCTTTGGGGAAACACAACTACAGCATTACAAGGCCTATGGGGAGACATAATAAGGACAACACAGGGCCTATGGGGGGAGAAAAAAAGAGTATTGCAGGTCATACAGGGAAACAACATTATAATAATGCAGGGTCTATGGGTAGACACAACAAGGAGTCTCCAGTGAGCCACAACTATAGTAATAGAAGGCCTGTGGGGAGACACAACAAGGACCAAACAGTGCATAACAAGAGACACTGGTAGAGGGATACATGGTGCATTGTCTATAAACAAATTTGCAACATGTTACCATTACAAAGGTCCTGAGATATTGAAAAGTTTTATATAAAGTTTTATATAGCGTGCTAATGCTCGAGTGCGTCTCCCCGCTGGTGTCTGCTAGAGAAACATAAACACGGAGGCAGGAGCATATGTAGGAGCATGTCACAGGGGGGTGGGGTGAGAAATCAGCCAAGTTTAAACATGTTTCCAAAAGTTGAGCAGGTTAACTTGACCCCTCAGATGTGCCGGTAGAATGTTCCAAATATAGCACATAATGTGAACAATGAACTGCCAACCCATGTCCTTTTATTCATTTTAGAAACATTGACTGTTCTAGAGGCGGCCGAGCACAAGGTTCTCCTGGGAATAAACCAGGAGAACTTTCTCTTTAGGTGATCAGGACCTCTGCCATGCAGAGCCTTGCGTGCCCAACATAGTGCCTTAAAAGTAATTCTATACTTTTTAAAAATATTTTTTTTAATTATTAACTTGAAATAGTCCGCCACATTACATATCCTTGTATTTAACACAGTTAGTGAGCCGAGCATTAAAATCAACATTCAGTTTACCGTTCAATTATGATGCAGTGTTATACATTTGGCATGTATCAATGAACGACTCAGCAGTCCTTTACATTTATATCTAGTGAGGGGAGAGTAGACTGGCTAGCATATTCATTACCCAGAGTCCAATTGTTCCGCATGTTCCTGTGATATGGAATCTAGAGCCCTAGATCTCGGGGCGGTGCACGGGATTCCTCTATATATAATCCACTTTCCCCAGATCTTCTATTTTCTGGGGCTTCCCCTGCTTTCGTATACAGATCCTTCAGCAACCGTGGACCAATCCAAGTAATTCTATTCCTAACAGGGAGCCAATGAAGCTCCATCAGAACCTTTGAAACCGACTAAACCTTGGGGACCCTCCTTAGGGAATCGGGCTGCTGCATTCTACAGAGTTTGAAGTTTCTTTGCTGTTCATTGATGAATGCCTAAATATAAGGAATTACAATAGTCCAGCCTGGACAAGACCAGAGCTGTACCCACTGACTTCTGTAACTCATAAGGTAACAAGCATTTACAATGCAATGGTTTCGCCTTTGTTAAAGTTAGAGCTATTGGCATTGCTCTTGACATTATTTTTATTTATGTATTTTTTAACATAAATAAATGGCATTGTCATTTACAATGCCACTAGCTTTATCTCTCGCAAATGACACACACAGAGCCCCCCCCACACACACAGCCACACAAAGCTCCCCACACACACAGCCGCACAAAGCTCCCCACACACACAGCCGCACAAAGCTCCCCACACACACAGCCACACAAAGCTCCCCACACACACAGCCACACAAAGCTCCCCACACACACAGCCACACAAACATCCCCACACACACAGCCACACAGAGCCCTCCACACACACCCACATGGCACAAGCAGGCAACAGGGGCACACTGAGGCACAAGCAGGCAACAGGGGCACACGGACGCACAAGCAGGCAACAGGGGCACACTGAGGCACAAGCAGGCAACAGGGGCACACGGAGGCACAAGCAGGCAACAGGGGCACACGGAGGCACAAGCAGGCAACAGGGGCACAAGCAGGCAACAAGGGCACACGGAGGCACAAGCAGGCAACAGGGGCACACGGAGGCACAAGCAGGCAACAGGGGCGCACAAGCAGGCAACAGGGGCACGAAAACTGAGGCACAAGCAGGCGACAGGGGCACACGGAGGCACAAGCAGGCAACAGGGGCACACGGAGGCACAAGCAGGCAACAGGGGCGCACAAGCAGGCAACAGGGGCACGAAAACTGAGGCACAAACAGGCGACAGGGGCACACGGAGGCACAAGCAGGCAACAGGGGCACACGGAGGCACAAGCAGGCAACAGGGTCAGGAAAACAAGCACAAGCAGGCAAAAGGGTCACAAGCAGGAATTGTAATTTAGACGGGGCTGAAGTGGAGAACGGTCAGTAGGGAAGTAGTGTGGCTGGTGCAGTGGTACCAAGTGGTACCAATTATTCTGCAATTGACACTTGCTTTATTCCCACCTTTCTGTTTACAGACTACACTCCGAGCTACTGTAGTGGCAGTATCCTCTGAGCTCGTGTCGCAGAGCTGCCAGGTGGCGCAATGTATATTCAAGAGCACGTATGGGCCCCTATGTATAATATAGTCTCGGCGTGAAAGCAGCAAAATACAAAAAATATGTATGATTACAGCTTTACAGATGAACAGCAGTAAAGATGCATGATTAGAAATAGTGAGTTTAAACTACTAGTGTGAACTTTTTGGGTGTGTTCCTGCCTAATCAAATATATGAAGAATGCTACCTTTTTTTACTGGATCTGTACTATAAATGTATTAAAATGTGTTTTATTGGAATACAAATAGCTTAATTAAATCCCTCCTTCAGAAACAAAAAGAGTAGCTTTGGGTTCAAAAAGAAGGTTGTGTGCTAAAGGTCACACTGTGTGACAGAGCTTGGGTATAGTAGTCGTTTTACAAAGTGCACTTAAGCCGAAGCTGGTTTAGCATTTACTGTATTTTTGTAGGGACCTTGTATGTAGGAGACCTGTTTGTACCTTAGTAAATATGGGCCAAAGCTTTAACGACTCACTCATCGAAACAGTTTGCTAATCCTGCCACTATTTAATTAAATTCCAGAAAAAATATGTAATGCGTTTTTAAAGACCACTTGCTGATGGCAGCTGCGTCCTTTGCCATGGTGGTCCCCTGTCATGCTCCATAAATGGCACATGCCATCCAGGTTACTTTGGAGGGTGGCACAGGGGCACAGCGTGGCGATCTCTTTCACGCAGAGGGACGGTTTCAAGACCTCAACAAAGAGAGGCATTCGCCCCTCCATGCCCCCTGCCCCCTGCGGGGGGCGTGTCACAACTAGCAGGCCTGGCGTGCACCAAGCACATCTGTCACTTGTGAGGAAATAAATGGCTCTCCGTGTGGCCAATGGGCTGGCAGTGACTCAGGAGGTCAGCCAACCATGGCAGCCCACCAGCACCTGCCGCCATTTACGCGACACCCCGGCCAGCACGCACAAAGCCAGGCCGCACTCTCTGAACCCGGATCACCAAGGGGTGACCTAAGGCACACAAAACATCCCCCCCAAGGAAGGTTGGCATTTGGAACCCTCCACCCAGCCTTTGTTACAGCGTGGCCCTACACCAATGTCTGCCAAAAAACACCTGCATTACCATAATGTCTGTGCGGGTTCAATGTGCTAAATTACATTAACGCATCTCTCTCCTGCATACATACACAGAACCGTCTGCTTCAGAAACGTGTTTCTAAAACTCCCGTCAAAGTTTTATCTCTCTACTTTGGTTTCCAGTTGATTTTCCCATACTACAAACGGGCTGCGTTAAACCTCTTTACTTCAGGTGTGTATCTTGTGTACAATATGTGATCTCTTTACTCGCTCTCTGATTAACCTGTAGCAGTTAGAATCAAGGTAAGGCGAACTCCCCGTTTCATCCTTCCGAGGTCGATACCCCAACCATCATGCAAACGGGTGATAGTAACACCTGTTATGTACAGCGCCTATTGGTGGCAAAAAGTGCAACATTAAGCGCTGTAAATAATATTTCATGCTGGCTCCTACTCAGCCCCCAGGTGCCTTCCGTCAACCTCAAAAATTGAGCCCCATCAGGACCACGGATCACCTCTTTCCTAAAGATGCTTTGCACAGCTGTGCACAGGAAGGCTCAAACAACAGGCAGAATTTTTGGCTGTCTTCCTTGGAGGAGTCTTCTTTGGGGAACAGAGTAAATAAAAGACCATGGCGGGGATATTAACCTTGTCTTAAAACATAAAAAATTAGCCTGGTCTTAAAACATAGCCCGAGTCCAGTGCCCCTGGGCGCTGCCCCCAACTGCTGCTCTATGAAAGAGGACAATGCTCCTCTGCCTTCAGCCTTTGCAATGAAAGTCTGACGCGAACGTCCAAGATTCAACGTGGCAGCGCTGTTTTGCCTCAGATATAACTGGCGCCAACGGCCCCTCTGGCACGGCCCGACAGCCCCACCTGGCTGCAGCCACCTCAGTGTTTTTAATCACCAAGGGCATCAGCTGGCGATAGGTCTCAGAACACCCGCCTGCCACGTGCACCCGTTTGTCCTTCACGAAACCTGCGCGCGCCACCTCAGTGCTGCGGCCTCCAGAGCTGCACAGGAACCCGGAAGAGAGGCCCCGCAGCGGGGACTCCTGGTGTTGATCCTGGGTGTGCTCTAAATGTGCTTCCGCCTCAAGACCGAGACACATACTAGATTGTGACATCGCACATTCACGGACCCGTGACTATTTCCCATAGTACAGCTCTACCATCCCTCAGAACTAATTATACATAAACTGCGATAGTAACTGGAAATATTGATTTATGCTAGAACGCTTCTTGAAGTTACTAAGGATATACGAACATAAAGTCGTATCTTTTCATAAAATGAATAACTCTGCTTGGACAATATTTTATTGTGAGACACAAGTGCTGCACGAATTAAGCATTAACAACCTCCCCCCCCCCCCATGACTCCTTACCTAAATGAGAACCCATCCTATACCAGCCAAAAACTCCAGGTCCCAGATTGCATGAATTAAAAAAAAAGATAAAATGCCTAAGGTTGTAAAGGTCTGCTGGCAAGGTGCAGTAAGTCCCAGGGAAGCTTGAAGGTGTCCGGAGAGGTGCAAGAAAGTCAGCGGCCACACATCCCAGGACTTCGAGGGGCAGGAGGTGGGCAGCGGAGCGGCAGCCAAGAACCCGGTGCGGATGAGGGACTTTGCCGCGCTTCGCGGTGCCTTGGACGGGTGAAATCCCGACTCCCTGCCAAGTCTCACGCTTCCCGCGTGAGACGCGATCGGCCCGGTCGGGTCTTGTAGAGCGGATGGCCCCCCTGGTCTACAGGACCCACTCGGGGGGGAACCACCGACCTCAGGGCTATCCAGGGGGAGGGAAGGCCCAAGGACCCAGCGCCGCCTCAGTCACGCGGGCGGGGGCTTCGTTTGCAGCCTGCTGGACCCGACCGCTAAAGGATTCCAGCGGGAGGGGCTGGAGCGCTCTCGCAGCGCGGAGCTGCAGGCAGGCAGAGAGACACAGAGCGGTGCGAGTCAGCGGGAAGGGGCGGCTCGCACCGCGGGGGATATCAACAATACCTTGGCACTTGCAGGCAGGCTGGCAACCCCAAAACCAAGGGGGGAAACAAACGTTGCGGGCCCCGAGCCCGATGATAGTCTCGGTGGCGGCTTTTCTCCGGGGACAGATGCGACACGGGGCAGGAGAGACGTAGAAGTGCCGGCAATGCCGGACCAGACACGGGGGCGTTCCCGGCGTCGCGTGACGTCGGCAAAAGCCAAAGAATGTCGGGAACGCCCCCGTGTCTGGTCCGGCATTGACGGACAGGCCCCTCGTCCAATGGCAAGGCTCCGTTTACGGAGCCAGCCAATCAAGGACGAGGGCCGAACAAAAGCCACACTACAGTTCTCAACAGGATTTCGCCTGCGCGGAAAAGCTGCGCAGAGCGCAGCTTCCGCTAGGCGAAACCTAAAAAGGGGAGAACCTTTCTTAAGGTGCGTAGTGAGAAAAAAACAGGATGAAGTGAGTTTGTTGATCTGGGCTTTAAAAGAGAGGCTAGAATCACAAATCACCCTCAGATTCCTCACTGAGGAAATCGGAGAAGGAAGGAGACCCAAATTCCGAGGCCATCATGATTGGTACCAGAAGATGGTGTTCCTGCAGAAAAGAAGGACCTTGGTTTTATCCGAATTGAGCTTAAGGCTGTTCTTGTTCAACCACTGCACCCAAACAGCTGTTAAAACGGAGTACAGTTTCAGTTACATTATTCGAGATTGACACCACAATTTGAGTGTCATCCGCAAATGCAACTGATGTAAAGCCAAATGTGCGGATTGATCTGGTCAGGGGTCCACATAAATATTAAAGAGCGTAGAGCTCCACAATGAACCCTGAATACGCCGCATGGCAGTGTAAAAGGCTTAGATATAAAATCCCTGCCTGTTTCCTGTGGGAGAGAAAGGGAGCATAAGAGGGTTATAGCTGAGCCTCGGATTCCAATCTCAGCAAGGCAACTAAGTAAGACAGCACGGCTCACAGTATCAAAGGCTGCGGATAGACCCAGCAGGATCATCGCAGCCTTCCCCTCGTTATCCAAAATGCTCCTTCGCACCTTGGTAGCTACTAACAGAGCTGACTCAGTGCTATGGTATGACTTAGAGCCAAATTGTGCAAAGCCAAAGATCTCATTTGCATACAAGAATCCAGGAAGGGACCACCATCTTTTTGCCCAGCTTGATAAAACAAGTATTCAATTCCACGTTAGTAGAACTTGTGAGGTATATATTTAGCCAAAATGGAAATAAAATGGATTACAAGAAAGTTTCGGCAACAATTTACTGACCCACAGCTACATCTGTAAAAGCTGTGCCGAACGTTTTAGGCCTGGAAATTTTACAGAAGATACGTTCATCAGTTTCCTGAAATATTCAGCCCCCTTGCCAAACGTCTTCACAAAGTAGGTAGCATCATGTGGTCCAAGGAATCTGAGCTTTTAGTTAATGAACAAACTGCTTTTCACGTGCTCCTATTTTGAAGCACCAAAATGACAGTGAGGCAGATGCCTCACATCATGCATTTGTCCCAAAGAAATTCAACGACTGGACAGGTGTATATGACTTTGTGATTAGCAATCAATAAATACATATTTTTTTCCTGATTATTCAAGCAATTAATCAGGGGTTCATATAGCGCGGCAACTCCCTAGTGAGGGTTTCAAGGCACTGAGGGAAGGAAGAGGGGCTACTGATCCATCTCGGCGCTGGGGTTCAGTCAAAGATCCAGGTCTTGAGATCCTTCCTGAATTGGGTCAGCGACGGGGATTGCCTGAGGTGGAGTGGCAGGGTGGTCCAGGTCTTGGCAGCGAGGTGGGAGAAGGAACCTCCTCCGGTTTTGGTTTTGTGAATCCGTGGGACAGAGGCCAGGGCCATTTGGGCGGAGCAAAGGTGTCTGGTGAGGACGTGGAATGAGAGGCGGTGGTTCAGATATGCTGGCCCTGCATAGTGGAGACTTTGTAGGAATGTGTGAGGAGCTTGAAGGTGATTCTTTTGTTGACTGGAAACCAGTGGAGATCTCAAAGCTGTTCAGTGATGTGACTGAGGTGGGATGTCGAGGACCAGATTATTAACTTGTTAATCAAAAAAAGTAAAACAGTGACACATTAAAATTCCTAGAAATACATTAAGATTTTTCCAACCGTAAATTAACCTCAAACGGAATTGCAAAATCTCACGATACATTTGAGGAATGAGGAATGATTCTACAGCAAACCAAACCTCATCAATACTGAGTAAGAGAAAAAAGTGAACAGCCGTAATGCATCTTCTAAAATGTATTTGTTTTAAGGGTGGTAATGAAAAACCTCTCAGTACACAATAAATAAAATTTACAGAAAAACAAAAAGGTCAACAATGTCTGTTTCAAAACATCAAGAATGGGACAGGTACTAATGCTATCGCTGGCACAGTGCCCAGCGCAAAACCCAACAGGCAGCGTATTGAAACTAAATAATACTGCCCATTCAAAGGGATCAATGTTGTTTAATAAATAAGGCTCCATGGAAAATATAGTGTTTGGCTCGAAGTAGTGCCGTACAGAAGACTTAGTTCTGCACGCTCTCCCTCAATCTGACTCAAATCTAAAACGATTATCTTGTTTTAGAGTTTATCCTCCCTGCAAATGGAGGTGGGATTGTCAAAGAGTTCATTTTACCCTGTAAATCTGTAAAATGGCTTAACATAGGACAGTCATGGTGTATCTTGACAGTATCTACACTACAAGCAGTCGTTGATAACATCACAGTTAAAGGTGGATTGTTCATGAGACCAGGTAGAGGTCCAGAGCAGTAAAGGGCCGCATTAATTAGTTCTTTAAGATATGGTTGACCCAGCTCTTGAGGCACATACAACTGGAACTACTGGGGGAGATAAAGATGTAACCTTGGTATACCCCCATATTCCAGTGCCATAGGTGGTAATGGGGAGACATTGAGTATTGTAGATGTTAAGGAAAGGCTCTATCGGTTTACCCTCTAATGATGGAAACAGATTAAATAAGACACCTACTGATTATGAGAGCTTATGTCTCCTTATGGAAGTATTCATGTGTCATCTCCGGGTGGCATCAAAAGTTACACGAACATAAGGGAAGCGGGTTATCTTTGTTGACTTATTTGGTTAACTGACATGGTACCCATGTTAAGTTTTTCTTCCCCACAGGGAATTGTCTAGGACTTGGTATATTTGATGTCTAGGTCGGAATTAGCCATAATTATATTAAAGGCGGCCACCGATCTACTTAAAATAATCAGGCGTGTGCCAGCAATACTGCGTCGTCCACATATAGCGGCCACCGATCTACTTAAAATAATCAGGCGTGTGCCAGCAATACTGCGTCGTCCATATATAGCTGTAGAATATAAAACAGATACATCCTGGGACTACACTGCTAGGGATGGGTTCAAGTTGGTAATATATCAAATAAACAGTACAGAGGCCAAAATGCAGCCCTGCAGAACCCCATGTTCCAGGATAAAAGTGTTGGAACATTCTGCTGTCGGTCCAAACTTAACTGTACTGGATACATGACGATGCATGGCGGCAAGAAAATGGACCGATGACGGGTCTAATCCAATATCCAGGAATAGAGGCCATAATGTTGATCTGTTGCCCTTGTGAGGTCCATGAAGGCCAGGTACAAGAGGCACTATCTGACAATGGTATCTGGCGATGGTATAATTACTAATGATTAAGTGACGATTCAGACACTGCTGCTTCGCTTTTTAAAAATATTGGTCAATAGGAGTGCCGATAAACTGATGTTGCAGTAAAAAAAAGTCAATTGGGACACTGTCTGGACCAGGAGCCTTATTGGAGGGGCAGTCCAGTAATGCAGTGGTTACTTCATGGAGTTCTGCCTCAAACTTTAAAGAGTGGGGAATACCACTTGTAGGGTCACTGCTTCGGCTTCTCTTGGATGGTAGTGAGTATATATGACAAAAATCCTAACCACTTCTTCGCAGGTGTGTGGGAGCTGATATTGGCCATATAAGTTTGACTTTTTGTAAATGAATTGACAGTATCCCAAAATGTTTTTGAGTTTTTACCTTTTCAGGCTAAGTTCAGTTGTAGACAATTATTTTATTTGATATCTTTGTGCCTATGTGTAAAGCTAACCTATATTCGGTACAACGCTCAGCTACTAGGCTTTTCTCCCTCGGATTGTTGACAAGAGCCCTTCTTAAGCACCGATTGGCAATAGAGCAAGCTGCATTTAACATTCTCGTGGAAGGCTGCTTCCTTTACAATAATTATAATAAACCCAGTCTCTGCAATAAGGCAAATACCTTATCCAGGCAGAATGAACCTACTGTTACTGAGCTTCCATTGATATGGAAAGCTGACACAATAACTCTAAGAAATTAGATTATAATTTGTGGTGGGTGACTACCCACCTCATTGAATAATCACATGTAATAACCTGAGCTAAACCCTGTGGTCACTATGGACCTACGGCGCACGCTCTCTCGCTTAGAGGCCGACCTCCTGGCCCTAGACTCTCTTCAACCTGGAGGCCACACCCTGGAATACTTGCTCAAGCGGGCGCCTCTGTTCGCCGAATATCAGGAAGCGATGGCAAGAGAGGCCCATATTCTAGGGAAATATGCAAAAGCTCATAGATATGGGGAGAGGAAGAGACTGGGTGCATGCTAGCCTGACTGTTGAGGCCCATACGGGGTTCATCTTATAAAGCGGGACGGCATAACCCGACTGGCGTACTGGTGACAGACACACCAGGCATCGCACAAGAGCTATTGACATACTACATGGATCTATACACCACAAAGTTGCATGATAGGCAGGATGCCATATCTGCCTACTTAGAGGACATAGCAGCGGTATGGCTTACAAACGCACACCAACAATTTTTAAATGAATCCTTCACTACGGAAGAAATAATAGAGGCCACCAACGTTATGGATGGATTCAAAGGGCCTGGATAAGATGGCTTTACGGGTGCATTTTATAAGACTTACAAGCACGTCCTAGTGCCGGTGTATGCCGAGGCGTTAACAGCGTGAATCCTCCCCCCTGATGCTCAGAGAAGCAGTCATAATTCTATTGTAGCCAGGAAAAGACCCACTACAATGTGGCTCCTGTAGATACCAAAATATTGGCCAAAATGCTGTTCACTTGTCTTTTACTACTTATGGAACAAATAATCTCACTTTCACAGGCGGGATTTATACCGTATAGTTCAACAGCACTGAACCTATGAACTATCTTCGCCACTCTCCATAGAATAGCTCCCATGGTCCTTCCTGTAGCGGCGCTATAGGAAGCTGAAAAAGCATTCGATTCTATACAGTGGCCTTTTCTACAGACGACGCTGCGGAAACTGGGTATCCCAACTGGATTCTTGGCCCTAGTGAATTTGCTGTACCCACATCCTATGGCGCGACTCTGCATAATGGCACAATAACTAGGCACTTGCCCATATCACGCGGCACCCGACAGGGATGCCCACTTTCGCTGTTGCTGTTCCTAATAGCAATGGACCCTTTGATGCGACAGCTACAAAAGGACCACCTACATCGGGGATTGCAATTTAATACTGGTCCCTTGTTGATATCCCCCTACGCAGATGATATAGTATTATATGTGAGAAACCCAGCAGTAAATCTCTCCCTGCTATTGGCAGAAATCCAAAAATTTGCTACACTTTTGGGATTATATATCAACTGGAGGAATTCTGAGATTTTTCAGTTGACAGAAGTAGTAGATCAGAGATGTGAGGGATTCCCTGTGATGTGGTGTGAAGCGGAGGCAAAATATTTGCGTATATACTTACACAAAGAAAAAGACAAGATATTAGGATTTTGAAAAGCCCGATGGTTGAAAAGCTGGGAGCCCAAATAGACAGATGGATCTGACTCCTGCTATCTGTAGAAGGACGTATAGCTATCATTAAAATGGTGGTCTTGCCTCAACTGCTCTACCTCTTGCACAATATCCCAATACCCCTGACAAATGGTTTCTTTGCTCAAATGTGTATGCTTTTGACAAAACTCATGTGAGGTGGGGCAAACAGCCCAAGTTAATTGGAAGACCCTGGTACTTTCGTACGAACGAGGAGGGTTCAGAGTCCCAGATATTCACCTTTACTATTTAGTAGCACAATGCAGCCACTCATGGCACTGGTACCATCCAGATGCCCGTCTCCCCAGTGCCAAACCTGAGAGAGACTTAGAAGCTCCTACCCCATTGGGATTGTTGCTGCCGAAGGGCATACCATGAGACAGCCGCAGCCCGTGGAAGGAGTTACGGATGGGCCGGAAGGCAGGGCGGGGGAGGGGCAGGGGGGGGTGCTAAAAAGCAGAGTATGGATAATTGGAGGTAAGTAAACAATTTAATTAATAAAACCAATTTCGTAGCACGTCCTGCATCGCAAAATGCGAGCATAGCTGCAAACTCGGCCCTGTAACAAAATCGTCCGAAAACCGGTCCTGGCAAAGAGCTCGGCTGCACTTCCAACCCCCCCGGGGGGCCGGCCGAGCACTTTGCCAGGGCCAGTTTTGGTTCCCAGTCCGGCCCTGACCGGAGAAACTGGGAACCGACTGACAGCTTTCTAAAAGTAGCTTTTTCTTTCAAGTGATTTGCGCCACAAGTTGCGTTAAATGTAACAATCAATGTGATACCTTGACGTATACATTTTAGTAGTCCCATTCAGAAGTTTTCAGGATTTAGATGTTAACCTGTAACTCTGTACTTGGCAATGGGGCTTCTAGCCTATTTCCCAAGTACAAAAGACCGTTTTTTACTGTTAGGGCATATTAAAGTACATGTCCTACTTGGTAATATACAATTCCCTGCCTTAGGACTCGATAGTCCGTCCTTAGGGGAGACTTTTAGATATTATTAAGGGAAGTGTAGACTTTGCTCTTGGTTTAAATAGCAAAGTCGAATAAGCAGTTTAAAACTGCTCTGCCAGGCTGCAGTGAAAGGCTGGGAGCCATGTTGCACTTTGTCACGCTCAGGGCGCCACAATCAGTGCTGCAACCCTGGGCGGACACTTGAACTTACAGGCCCTAGTTACCCTTAGTACCATATACTAGGAACTCATAAGTAAGTTAAACCTATGCCAATTGGGGATAATCAATTAAACATGTACATTGCACAGGGTTAGGACACTGGCACTGAGGTCCGGTGGGCAGGCCTCGGTGCACTCTCAGGGTCAAAATACAGATCATTCAAAAAGGGCCATTTCCTTCCATAATATTTGTCCCTGCCCTTATCCTTCTTCCTTGCTTCTCTCAGAGTGTTTGTCCCATTGAGCAGTTGTAGTCGACTTATGGGGAGGCACAAGATAAGCATCTAAATCCCAGAAATCTACATTGTAGAGGGATATTAAGTGCCATTTGTCACCAGTGTACACCCGGCGCTTGCATCTATGCACATGGCCCGAGGGCAGCATCAGGATATAAAGGGCTAGCTGAGAGCATGGGCTTAGTTCTGAATTTACATCTACGGGTAGGGTATGTTATTTCAGCCTCACTTTATGACACCTACTACAGGGGAGAATCATTATCATGTGCCTTAAAGAGGCATACAGAGACGGCGTAAATGAAGGAGTTTTTAACACTATCATTGCAGAAACAGAATGTCAGTACCCGCACTCCTGGCAAAAGATCTCGGCAGCAGGACAAGAGCAGTAATATTGCAGGCACATGATGTACAGAAATAATGTGACAATAGGAATACTACCGGCACAAGGTGTGCAGAAAGGCAACAGCAGAGCTACCTGCAACTAACATATGTGTGAGAGCATCAGTAGTCTTCGATGATGCAACAGGAGCTGTATTATCTGCACAAGGTGTACAGAAAGGCTCACAGGGGATTCATTTCCACACTCTATAAAGACTCATTCTGTAAGCAAAGATTCAATCACAGTCTCTGTAAGGAATCACTCTGCAGCCCTAAGAACTAACTGCCGCCAGCGCGAATGATTCACTCTATCCAGCCTCAAAGACTGATTTTATCCAGTCATTAGGACCCACTCTCATAAACTTCAAGGGCTCACTTTCTACAGCATCAAGGACTCACTCTCTACATCCTCAGTGCAGCACTCTCATCAGTTCTAAATACATACTGTCTTCTGCTACAAGGACTCATCTTTAAGGCCCCAAGAATTCACACTCAGCAGCCTCAAGGAGTCACTTCCTCCAGCCCCAATGAATAACTCTTAACAAGCCTGGCTGATGACGGCTGATTAGCCAGAAACCGGTCCCAGGAAGCTTGTTTCAGGTCCAGGGAAAACATGGCTTGGCAGTTCAGGCTGGACTGTTCCCATGAGGCTCTGGGTCCGACGGATTTGCATATGGCCATGTCTGAACTGGGGTGGCGGAGTGAGCTAAAGAATGATGATGGATTAAACCCAGATCAATTGGCTGGGGGTGAGTGCTTGCATTGTTCAACATTCCGTCCATCATCCCCTTTGGTTTTACTTAACTCTTAACAATGCCAGGTACTCACACTTATCAGTCTCACGGGCTGACTCTCTTCGGCTCCAAGGACTCACTGTGTAGACTCACAGACTCACTCTTTATCCTCAAGGATGCACCCAAGGACTGACTCTCTCCAGCTTTGAGAACTCACTCTTGCCCCATCCCGATACAGCTCCATGCCCTGCCCTTGCCTCCCTACATCCCTACACCATCTATAAACCCAGCTGCATTGAATGTATGACAAAATATCTACCTACAAAAATATCGCAACAAAAATGTCGATTACAAAAATAATCGACATGCTATCTCTAACAAGGTAAGTACAAAAATATCAAGAAAAAAATATAGATGTAAAAAATATCGTTATTAAAAAATATTGTTTTTTAAATTAAAAATATATGTAATATAAATAAAATAAAACGTATAAATGTAATCAACATAATAAAAAATATGTTATATTTAAAATTAATAAATAATACATAATTTAATAAAAAAATAATTAATAATATTCATATACTACATAGCATATACTTCCTTATTAATAACTTTCAAAATAATTGTAATAACTTATAAATTAATAACAATATTATAAATAAAAAATAAATGTGTACACATAAAATAATAATATAAATAAAAATTAATAACAATTTAAAATAAATTTAAAAAAGTAAGTAAGTGTTGGATAGCGTAGGGGTAAAAATTACTATTCCCACTCCAGAGAGTGCAACAGTAGGGAAAGTGTTGGAAAGC
This sequence comes from Lissotriton vulgaris, assembly GCF_964263255.1. NCBI lineage: Eukaryota > Metazoa > Chordata > Amphibia > Caudata > Salamandridae > Lissotriton > Lissotriton vulgaris. The sequence goes on along the minus strand of NC_141693.1, from coordinate 1,863,536,643 downwards.
GTAGGTGTAAAAATTACTATTCCAACTCCAGAGAGTGCAACAGTAGGAAAAGTGTTAGATAGCGTAGGGGTAAAAATTACTATTCCCACTCCAAAGAGTGCAACAGTAGGGAAAGCATTGGATAGCGTGGGGCAAAAATTGCTATTCCCACTCCAGAGAGTGCAACAGTAGAGAAAGTGTTGGATAGCGTAGGATTAAAAATTACTATTCCCACTCCAGAGAGTGCAATAGTAGGGAAAGTGTTGGATAGCGTAGGGTTAAAATTACTATTCCAACTCCAGAGAGTGCAACAGTAGGGAAAGTGTTGGATAGCATAGGGGTAAAAATTACTATTCCCACTCCAGAGAGTGCAACAGTAGGGAAAATGTTGGATAGCGTAGGGGTAAAAATTGTTATTACCACTCCAAAGAGTGCAACAGTAGGGAAAGTGTTGGATAGCGTAGGGGTAAACATTACTATTCCCACTCCAGAGAGTGCAACAGTAGAAAAAATCTTGGATAGCGTAGGAGTAAAAATTACTATTCCCATTCCAGAGAGTGCGGTAGTAGCGAAAGTGTTGGTTAGCGTAGGGGTAAACATTCCTATTCCCACTCCAGAGAGTGCAACAGTAGGGAAAGTGTTGGATAGCGTAGGGGTAAAAATTACTATTCCAACTCCCGAAAGTGCAAAAGTAGGGAAAGTATTGGATAGCGTCGAAGTTAAAAATAACATACTTATAAATAAATTAATATTTTAAAATAGTAAAAAATTAATTATTAAATAAATATAAACTATTTACAAATACCAATACATAATGATAAAAACATGATTAGCAATAAATAATTAAGTAAAAATAAATTAATAATAAATACCAATTAATAATAATTAATGACCAATTAATATTTAATTAACAATAATATAATTAACAAAACAATTGATTAAAATACATTATTACTTAATTACATCTAAATTACTTCCCACCCTATTCCCCTATTAACCCATAACCCACTAAACAACATAATTATCAATTAATCAATTAATTAAAATTATTTACTAATGAATTAAAATTAATTACCAATTAATTCAAATTAATTTATAATTCCTAAAAAATACTAATTAATTTAGTATAATTAAATTACTTCCCACCCTATTCCCCAATAAACCCATAACCCGCGAAGGAACATCATTATCAATTAATCAATCATTAAAATTAATTACCATTTAATAAAAATGAATTACCAATTAATTAAAATTAATTTATAAATCCTAAAAATGTATAATTAATTTAGTATAATTAAATTACTTCCCACCCTATTCCCCTATAAACCCATAACCCACTACAGAACATAATTATCAATTATTTAAAATTAATTACCAGTTAATTAAAATTAATTACCAATTAAATAAAATTACTTTATAATTCCTAATATGTAATAATTAATTTAGTATAAGTAAATTACTTCCCACCCTATTCCCCTATAAACCCACAACCCGCTACACTACTAAAATATAAAATTTACGTAAATTACATAAATAAAAATTAAACACATATTAAGTACATAATAATATACATAAAAATCATATAAAATCGATATTAGTAACATCGAAATTACTAACATCGATATTACTAACATCGATATTACAAACATCAATATTAAATATATCGATATAACTTACCTTCTATATTATGTACAGTTGATATTTGAACATCGACATTATTGTATGTCGATATTTAAAAATCAATATTTTGTCTGCCTACCGCTGCATTATTTACAAAGCCATCACAATTGCACCCATGTTTATACTACAGACAAGCCTATACCCTCTCTGGTGATTTTCGGCACACCGCAGGCAGCGCACCATTAAACTGCAGACTAGAAAGTGTAGAAAAGCAAAACAAAAGGCATCAGGCCTTTTCCATCGATGCACCCATGATTCGGAACAACTTCCCCGTATCTAAAAGGACTGCCCCAGCGCTGCTCCAGTTTAGGAAGAGTTGAAAACTCACCTCTTTGAAGTACACAACATCACAACAGTGGCGGCCGGTACGTTTAGGAGAAAGGGGGCGGATAGGACACACACATACACATACACACTCACAGCCATGCATTCACAAGCGCACACACACAAACACATCCATTCACAACACTCATTACCAAACATTCATACATACATGCATGCACGCACTAAACATTAATTACAAAAAATACACGCACTTACCTGCAGCTCTGCCTCGGAGGTCCCAGGATGCTTGGGACTGCTGCCTTCCCTCATTGGCTGACCAACATCATCACAGAGTGGGATGGGGTCAGTGAGACTGCTGACCCCACCCCACTCTGTGATGAAGTGTCACTGATTGACACTCGGCCCTAGGCACATCAGGGTTTAAAACTGAAGCACCCAGGCGTGAGGCAATCAGTGATGCTACCCCTCGTAACTGAGGGGAGGGCCTCAGGGACCTTTGCTGAACTGAGGAGGTCACGCCCACAGGAGCTGGGACATCCTCAGCCCAGCAAAGTTCAGCTCAGGCAGTCAGTGGCGGGCGCATTTAAAGCATGTCTGGCTCCTGGCTGCCTGTCCAGAAAATGAGCAGTGTCCGCCAGGCTGACCTTTGTTCAGTGTGACAGATACTATTTGTGAGGGGCAAAAAATGGGGTTGTGGTCACTCAGCCCTAATGGACTGGCCACGGCTGCATCACAATCCATTACCAGTCCGCACACCAGCGACCTCTCCTATTGTTTGTTGTCTCTACGCTTGTCTTTGACCATGTACAGTGCCCCGCTGGGATTTGGCTAAGTTCACACTATAGAAATACCACATACATACACACAAACATACATACTCTCTCCATCCCTAAAGTAGTCACTCTCTCTAGCCCACAGTACTCACGCTCTCCACCCTCATATGTTTACAATGTTGCTTCTGCTCCTACACCTTGTCCTAAAATCTCTGGACTGAGGAGTTTCTCTTGTCTCCCCTCTGCCGCCCATGTAGTTCTTCTTGCCCCCACCCCTAAACTACTTCCCCAGTCCCTAATTATCCTCTCCCCTGCCTTTATCTTTACAAACTTGTCTCTATAGCCGATTCTGGGTACAAAGGGATCACGTTTATTTAGTCTTTCATGTTACAAATGGCCGAGACTTCTGTCCCTACAGATGCTGGGACAGCAGAGACTTTACATATCCATTGAGCCCGAAGCTATCTGCAGAGGGCTGTACAGATTTAAAAGTATACACAAAAGATAACACCTCATAAAGTGTAAACAAAATAACAATTATGTACAGATGATCATATATACAGATGTAAAAAAACATAATTTTTAAAAGACTTCATGAGCCTGAGAGATAAAATAAGCACATTTCAAAAGATGCAAATGCAACAAATGAGCTTTCTGTTGGGTATAAAGCGCTGACAGACCCCAGTGTCCAGAGTCTTAGATCCCACCAACTCTGCCTAAAGGAGGGTCTGGGACTTTTTAAGACAAGGAGTGTCAAGGCAGTAGCTCCCAAAGCTATTCGAACATAGCAGCGGCCACCCTTTGGGCAAATTTAAGGTTTTAGTGGAGTACAACATATTGAACACAATTCTGATATTTTATATTAACAAAACACCACATCTTGCACAAAGTTCTGCTAATCAAGATTTGGGAAATAACACTTTTTAGGCAAAAGTCTTATATTCATCATCGTCAAAGGTGGAGTACATTGATAGTGGATTCAGAGGAACATTATTGTTGGCTAGGAAATTATCACCTCATGTACGAAAGCAATTTTCTATAGACACGGAATGGGTAAAACTCATTGATACGTGTGTCCCTTAGTTCGTAAATGTCCTTGTTGCTGAATTGAACAAGCTCTTTCGTGCTGATAAAATGAAATATTATAATCATGGGCCAAGAAATTATAAGAATATGCCATTGTCGTGTTTACTAGATCTGTTTTTGGGTTTGAAAATACACTATTCAAAGAGGGCATGGTGGTTGGCTAAGTGAGGTAGGTGTCAGACTCTCTACTAGCTGTCCAGAATAAACACCTTCCTGAGCTTTGTGAAGCCTCCTTTACCACCTGGTCCTTTTGCTTCACATTTCTTCTATTATAAGTATATTTTGTGAACATGCCCATTCAGTCTCTACAAAAGTCCATACAGCTGTTTTCCCATTCCTGTTTAGCAACACAAAAAGATGCTGGCTTAAATGCTGAAAATTGTCAAACATTCACCCCCAGTCACAGATCTGCCATGTGCCAATCAGTCTTGGCCCTACTGCTCACGAGAACAGTCCACCTGAATTGCCAGGCCAAGTCGTCGCTGGACTGGAAAACATGCATCCTGGGACCAGTTTCAGGCTAGCTTTAATCCAGGGGCACAGTGAGCAAGGCACTCACGTCTGGGCATACCCTTCCCACTTATGGCGACTATAGCAAACTCTCCTCTTCTCTCTCCATTACTCCAGGTATCAATACCCGTACTCCTTGTTTACTAATTTGTCTTCATGGGCTATTGCAACTGTCTTTACTGTATTCAGTGCTTCTGCTGACCTCCAGTTATCACTAGTTTTCTCACTTTTGATTGGTCTTCCCTCCTTAGCCTCACCCATTTTTTGACGAGCTATAATACTTTTACCCACCTCCAGTGGCACTGTCTTCCCCTCTTCTGATTGGTTGATTCCCCTGTGTGCGGCACCTCTTCAATTTCTTCTTCAATTTATTTTTAATTCACCCACCTGCCTCCTCTTTAATCCTCTCTGTTCTCCGCGTGTCTCTGTCCATCTCATGGAGCTCCCTCAGCTACCCTATTGTTCCCATCCCAGAACTTTCTTTACTCTGTCTTTACCTATCTGTGACCTGGCTCCTCCTAACTTTCGCCGGTGCTCTAACTTTCTACGTGTGGTCTCCACTCTACTTCTCAGTCTTGGTCAATCCTCTTCCCCATTGCTCCATCTCATCTCTGCTCATTCTCACTCAGTGCTCCTCACTATTGTAATAATTTGGCCATTCCCTTCCTCCGCCCTTCACTCTTTCTCATACTTAGGTACTTCTCTCATTTGCTATTTGAGACTATTCCTTCAGTCAATTCTATATTTTCTGTTCAGGGAATTCTTCCTTGTCTCCTTTTTATCATCCTAATCAATTCATTGACTGCTTTTACTGTGCTTGATTGTTGACAATGTGAAGCTCTATGGCTAAGACAATTTTCAAATACAATACAGCATAAAAAACACATAGATGAGGTCAGGAGATACTGGATCCTGTTTAGAGATCATTATTATGATTAGTAGCCCAGACAAACCCCAGAGGTCCTGGCCTGAGTCAATTTTCCGGGCCAGACCCACTTAATCAAGTTTCCTGAACCGCGTACTCTCCCAGTCCATGCACCACGCCAACATGTTGAAGAAAAATAGTTTAAAGTAAGATAGGGTGCATTAAGTCAGTTTGAACAGGTTCTTTCTATTGCGTTCAACAACTGTTGGTCTTCTGGTGAAGCTTCTGGACAGGGAGGGTGGCAGGAACATCTTCCCAATATCCATGTGTGCCAGCTGCCTGACCATTCTCTCCCTCAGCCTCGTCTGGCCTCCTGGGACAAGGTTCTGGACAGGGACCGTGGCAGGGGCACCTTACCAAACTCCATGTGTGGCATCTGCATGACCTGGGGAAGATCCTTGGTGATTTCGGAGATCATCTTCTTGTCCCGGCACAGACCGTCACCTGAGTGGCTCAAGGCCCTCTCGAACGCCATCATTCTACTCAGCTCCTGAGGGGTGGGCGCCCTCTCTATTTTGCCACTCAGGTCCACAGGTTTGAAGATAGGCAGGGGCAGGGCCCGCTGGTAGGGTAGGTGGTACTCTGTCTGCACCCCACCGAGACGGCCAAGCTTCATGACGTTCCACGGAGACCTCTGCACCAGAAATCGGACCTCGTGACACTTGGTGTAGGTCTCCTTCCGCTGGTCATCGGCTTCTCTCATACAACAGCTGTAGGTAGAGGAAAAGAGGCCATGAACAACTGAATCCCTATGTGTACCATCATTACGCAAAATGCAAGATAAACTTAATGTCAAAATCAACAATAGAGCACTTCCTGCTAGAGAACTTATACTATGTCCAGCCTAATGTATTGGATTCATATGGGAGCGTCTCCCAGTGAGGAAGCTATTACTGAGTGCTCCTTCCGGGCCCAAACATTTCATAGGCCATATAAAATCCAAAGAATGGCAGCATAGATCATCCGACTGGGTGAGCTAGACAGTTCAGGAGGCGAAATGTGTCACTCAACGTGGACAACCCAAAGTAAAGCTGAATGACAGAGCTCTTCCTGATGCAGGGCCCATTCCTAGCAGCTTTTGGGACCTTACAACCTGGGATAGCTAACGTACAGATGCTTCTACGGCTAAGGGAAGGTATTCCTATGTGAACCTCAGAGGGAGTGAAGTGACAGTGGGCAAAGTGATGTCAACGTCAACACCAGAGGGCCTCCTGTTGAGCACGCTACCCAGAATGCAACACTCGTAAGAAACTAGGCAAGGCGCAATAACTGGGTAACTCATCAATTGAATGATAGGCTGCCAGGAAAGTGCCTGGTGCTCCCCTAAGCTGGGCTTGAGAAGGCACCGAAGGTCTGCTGGAAGGGCTTAGATTGGCTGCTGCATGGCCACCATTAGTGAGCACTTATTGAGCTCCAACAGCAGAAGTAGTAATGTTCCTGGCAAGTCCATTGGCAGAAATGAAGAGCGGTGTCTCTAGGAGAGGTTTTTAAGGGGGCACACTAACACACACACTTACAAAGTCATATTGAAACATTTTAATCAAATATTTACACTTGTGAATTGTTTCAAAGAGTTTAATTTAAAGATATATAGCTATATTTATGTATGTGTGTGGCACTGGGTCGTGTATATTTTATAATTCTGTGCTGCCGCCTGGCATGGGGCAGCATTCAGCAGCTGGGGTGGTGGGGCCCAATATGAATGGAACTGGGACATGAGCCCCTTCAACTCCCTGGAGCACCAGTGGAAATGGACTGGCTTTCAGGATCTGAGAAGTGTAGTTAAAGGGGAAGGGAGCAAATCATTGCCCTGATCATGGGCCATACTTACTCACTCTAACACTCACGGCCCTCACCACCCTTTAAAGCCATATTCTATCACGCAGTGCGCCACTCATACAGTGCCACTGACACCCGACCCGCAGAGCCGCACTAACTCACACTGACTGGTTCCAGAGCTGCAGTCACCATCACCCAAGCAGACACACAGAGCCAAACTCACTCACATGGCTTAGACTCCAAGCAGAGCCTGGAGTCACACTCACTCCTCCAGCACCATTTAGGAGCCCTGCTAACAATAACAATACACTTACTCATCCTTCGTCGTGCACACTGCCCCCCAAAAGCCTGCGCTTACCCTGGCTGGCTCGAGTAGAGGTACTCACATATCCACATGTCTGAAGCCTAGCCCTACAGCCCATTCATTCCGACCCATTCAGACTCAATCATCAGTCAAAGACTCACTTTTCTCATACCCCATGCCCATCCCACACCCATGCAGCCACTTACCCTCACATATTGAATCTGCCCATCACCAGGACAACTCAGACCCATTGCGCATCACCATGCATGACTTACTTTCACTTCCCACTCACTCACTCACTCACTCACCACCACCTGTCTTTAGACGTGATCTCAGACATCTACACCCGGGGACCCATGCTCACCTGCGCGCACTCACTCCTCCTCGCCTCCAGAGTCCAGCCTGACCCATACTCGCTCATTATTCGTTCACGATGCCTATCTCTATGAACTGTATTCACTCACCTGTCATTCTCACTCACTGTCTCACTGATTCTCTTCACGGATTTGCTCTCTCTTTCTTTCTCTCTTTCTCTCTCTCTCTGCCATATTACCTCAGTCTATCCACCTCTCGTGCTCACAATTCATGTCTTAAGTCATTCTCAGTTCCAGACCCTCTCATACCGCACAAACTCGCACTTTCACTCACACTCCTGCCACACTAAAACCACTCCTCCCCCACTCACCTACTTCCCCTGTCCATCCCACAGACACTCACCCCTTCTCAGCCCTGCTGGACAGACTGAGGTCCCTCCACTCCGCCGTGTAGAGCTCCCTCCGGGCCTTGTTCTCTTCCTGCACCTGGCAGCTCAGCTCGGCTGCACCCCGCATCCCTGCACCCCGCTGGACCACAGTGCACCCCGACATCTCGGAGGAGTCCGTCTGTCTGTTCTTCTGCTCCTATGTCTGTCTCTTTGTCTTTCTGTTTCGCCGCTTGCCTGTGTATCTCTGCAGTCAGTCTGACGGTTTCTCTGTCTCTTTCTGTCTGTCTGCTTGGAGGCTCCTCAGCTGTAACCCGCCCTCTCTGTCCTTCCTCTGCCCTCCCTCCGGTCTCTTATTCAGACCGCCGCTGCTATTCCAGGCCCGGGCTGTAATGTGCTATATCTGACCGGACGCCCATGTGCTGGGAAGCCCGGATACAGGACACGCTGAGACTGCACCAGCCTCACTCACTGAGTCACCGAGCCCCCTGCTGACGTCAGAGAGGCATTCACACATAACACACTCCTTACTGGCACCATCCGCTTTCCATCGCTGCTCACCACCGATACTCCTTCACACTCTCCAGCCACCAAAGCAGATAGTAAACATTTGATTAACAGCACCAGATATGGGCCCTGGAGAGAAACCTTGAAAAATGTCAGGCATTGGTAAAGTCAATAGGTCTCGCTTTTGGGACTGATTGATTTTGCCAGTCACTGCCAGTGTTTTTAATCGATACTGTACAGCGTCCTTGAAGCTGTGCGGTGGCAAGAAAAAGCAAACAAAAACAAGTGTTTTGCCTAAACAAGACCTATTGGCATTGCCAATGTCTTTTAGCTTTGTTTCATACCAGTGTGGAGTGGAGTAGAGTAGAGTGGCTTGGAGTGGCATGGGGTAGAGTGATGTGGAAAGGTGTAGAGTAGAGTGCAGTAAATTGGCTTGGAGCGGCATAGAGTGAGGTGATGTAGCGTGGAGTGTCGTAGAGTAGCGTGGGGTTCACTGGCATAGAGGAGAGTGGTGTTGAGTGCCGTGGCATAGAGTGGAGTGGCCATAGAGTAGAGTTGAGTAGAATGGAGTGGTGTAGGGTGGAGTGAGGTAGACTAGGTAGACTAGGGTGGAGTGTCATGAAGTGATGTGGAGTGGAGTAGAGTAGACTGGAGTGGCATAGTATAGAGTAGTGTGGAATGGCAGAGAGTGGAGTAGAGTGGTTTTGAGTGGCGTAGAGTAGAGTAGAGTGGCATAGAGTAGTGTGGAATGATGTGACATAACGTAGAGTGGCATAGAGTGGCACTGTGTGTAGTGGAGTGGCGTGAAGTGGCTTAGAGTGGCATACAGTGGAGTAGAGTAGCATGGATTGACGTAGAGTGGAGTGGAGTGGCATAGAGTAGAGTACAGTGCAGTAGAGTGCAGTGATGTATATTAGAGTAAAGTGGCATAGAGTGTAGTAGCACAGACTGCGGTAGCATACAGTGCAGTGACCTAGAGTAGATTGGTGCAGAGTAGAGTGGTGCAGAGTAGAGTGGAAAAGAGTAGAGTGGTGCAGAATAGAGTGGTGCAGAGTAGATTGGTGCAGAGTAGAGTGGTGCAGAGTAGATTGGTGCAGAGTAGAGTGGTGCAGAGTAGATTGGTGCAGAGTAGAGTGGTGCAGAGTAGATTGGTGCAGAGTAGATTGGTGCAGCATAGAGCGGCTTAGAGTGGCACAGAGTGCAGTGGCATAGCGTGTAGAAGTGAGGAGTGTAGTGGTGCAGAGTTGAGTAGAAGGGTGTAGAGTGCAGTGGCGTATAGTAGAGTAGTGCAGAGTAGCGTGCAGTGGTGCAGAATGCATCGATGTACAGTAGAGTGGTCCAAAGTAGAGTACAGTGGTGTTGACTGCAGCGGCATACAGTGCAGCAGAGTAGAGTGCAGTGTCGTAGAGTGCAGTGGCACAGGCTGAAGTGGTGCAGTGTAAGGGGGTGGGAGGAAAAAGAAGCAACATGGAAAAGGAATAAAAGCTGCATAGATGGGCATATTGAGGATAGACTGAAAACCAAGCACTCACATGGAGTGCTTGAACACAAAGGAAAAAGTACCTAAAATAACGGGAGTAGTGGATGGACACAAGTACTAGGCCTATGCTCCCGGGGAGGGCCAAACACAAGAAGAGGACTTGACACTCTCATAAAGTGCCAAACAGGAGCAAAGCAAATAAGAGCGACGCTGAAACTAACAAATGGTAAGCTATGAGCGGCTGTAACTCGCTGTATTTAAACAAAAGCCTCGCAGAGACAGTGCTTGCTCAGTCTAGGCGAAACATAACAAGCTTTATGATCCATGCAGTCCTGTTATTTTGTAATGATATACCTTCTTTTTCACTTATTGTTCCAAGTTAGATCGATCATTTAAAAAAAAAAAGTATAAGGTAGAGCGAAAGGGATTTTTCCTTATTTTTAGTTTTTTTATTCATTGTTCGTTAAATAAAAAAATGGTGCACGCATCATTTTGCACGCCTCAGAGTACTTTTGCTTCTGTTGAAACGCTCAAATCCCAGATGTCATGACAAACAGTGCCTTGTTTTGGTGTGCAGTGAAGTGCTGTAGTAGACAGTGCCAGGGGTGAACTGGAGTAGAGTGGTGCTCAATGAAGCCATGCCTCATGGTGGGAAGCAGTGTCCGCTGGGTGATGTGCCGCTCATCCAAAGTTTGGTCTGGGGAGAAGGGGTGTCGAGTGGGCTGCAGTGCTGTTGAGAAATAATTTTTAAAGCGTAAATTCCTTAAAGATATATGTTTTTGATATCATTTTTTTTTAAATGTGAAGGCAAAATGTTTGCATTACGCTGTTGACCTTTTTCAATGCACTTTTAAACTTGCACTTAGCACTTTAATGGACTTGATTGTCTAAATAAAGCATCTACACAGTGGTGCTCAGTGTATCAGTGTGGTCCGCTGTGAAGTGGAGAGTGCTGCTGTGGTTTGTGCATGCACGCTCATGTGCAGTGAGACTTTGGCCTGACCGCACTCCCTTCTGAGCAGGGTTTGCAGTGCAGTACGTACAGTGGACAGAAGTGCGGGAGGGCTGAGGCCACCCTTCACTCTCCTCTCAGTTGGGCTTCAAGTGCCTTGTGTGCTCTCTTCTGGATGCCAGTTCCAGTCTGAGGTACTACCCAGGCTCTTGGTATGTAGGCAGCCGTCAGGTCCACTCTCCTCCCAATGGGACGTTTGACAGGGAGTCCAACCTTGCATTTTACACAAACCGTTCAGCACTTCACACCCACTCTAAGTACATCAGCCCCCTTTTTACCTTCACAAACACATTGCACCAATATCTTTAGCTTTGCCACTCACCTCGGCTGCAGAAGCAAGTTTGGAGACAAGATGGCGCCCAGTGGGAGGTAAGGGGATCCCGACCCCCCGAGCCCACAACCCGAACGAACCTGGCAAAGGAGCCGAGAAAAAGCAGACATAACTCAAGGCCACCCCCCACCCCCCAGGAAAACGCTCACCCAGGCACAGTCTCACCTGCGCGCCCGCAGCGGGAAAAACACAAACGCAGTGCAAGCAGCCGAGAAGGGCGGCGGAGCACAAGGGAGGGGGAAACACAGCAAATAACTACCCGAAGAAGAAGCGAGCGTAGGGGGAGGCCAGAAAACTGCGAGTACCGACCTCCACCGGTAGAGAAAACAAAAGCAAAACCAACTGCAAGGGCGCCGCCATTACCAGAAGCCACTGAACGGAAACAAGGAGCCAACAGAGTTGCTAGCGCAAAGGATAGTTGTGAAAACCCTGCCACACCCAGAGCAAAGGCAGGACGGTAGCCAAAAAGAATACGCTACCCAAACCCGGCAAGGCGAGCACACCTGATACGGCGCAACAGCAAAGAAGGAGGGCTAAGAGCAACAGAGCAACAAACCACGAGGGACGAGAGGCAAGAGACGAGCAGCGGTAGTGCGGGGCCAAACAGCACGATCCCGCAAGGCAAGCGGATCCACCCAACTAGCAATGTCAACAAGCTCGAGCCATAACCGCACACAGCCAGCGGAGGCGATTGCACGACAACAAATCCACGGCCACGAACTGCATGCAGGCAACAAGCAGCCGGGCTCGGCTGCGAACGAGACGAAGCAAGCGCTGGCAGGGGCAAAATCCAAGACAAGGACCAGATACATCAGAGAGCCGAGCAGGGATAGAACATACATAAGTGCTCCGGCTTCAAAAACGCTGACATCCACGCAGAAAGAAGGTCGACTGGGCAGTGTCCTGACAAGACGAGGCATTGGCAAAATGGCAGGCAACGAAGGCAAGCTAGCCGCAGACTCAAAAAAACAAAGGAAGGACATCACAGAGTCGCCAATAAAGCCAAAAAACGAGACAGTCACCTTAATGACCATCCTCAGGAAAATCAATGAGGGCAACGCGGTGGCGAAAGAAACGAAAATCAAGATAGACCATATGCAGTTGGAACTAGCTGCAATAAGAGCTGATCTGCACAGCACCAACATCCGAATTGAAGCCACAGAGGGGCGCATAAGTAACGTGGAGGACGTAACGGAGCAGAACACCAAAGCAATATCAGAGTGCCAAAAGGCCACTAAAGCCATACAAAGGCAACTTGCGGAACAGGACGACCGGAACAGAAGAGGCAATTTAAGGATCTTAGGCGTTCCAGAAGGAACAGAGGATAAGGCGGGCTCCTGCGCGGCCATGCTTGAAGATATGATTCCAAAGCTCACCGGCCTTAAATTTGACAGGCAGTTTGAAGTGCACAAAGCATATTGAGTGCCGGCAGGGAAACCAGCGATGGGGAAAGGCCCCAGACCAATAATCTGTAACCCGTTGAGAACGGGTCATACCGATGCCATTTCAGAACCTCACATGGGCAAGCAGCAAGATTGTGCTGACACAGGACTACTCCAGAACAACGGTAGAAACAAGGAAGGGCTTTTTAGCCCTAAGAGACACGCTACGAAGAAGAAACATCAGATTTAGTTTTGCCGGCCCAGCACGCTTTAAGGTCACTGACAATTGGAAGACAATGGTGTTTGAGGACCCAGAAGACCTGAGACACTATATACAAGGACCGCCAATGGAAGAGATGGAAACAAAAAGCCCCGAAGCGGCCAAAAGAAGCGCATCACCGGACAATACTGAAACATCTGAATGAGAGCACGAGTACAGTCATATGAAAAAACACTACCTCAAGAAAATCTACCTCAACCAAGTGGCCGGGAGTCTCGCTCAGGGACTGCTGACAACATCATGAATCTTGGACGAACTTGACAGACATGATACATCCTACCTCTCTGTCGACCAGGACCACGAAAGGAAAAGAGACAGAAAACGCGATAGCCAGGTTGTTGACTCAACCCATGAACACTACCTCAGGGACTATGCGGAGCAAAGGAACTTTGTCGTCGCACACCCACTCAGCAAGTAAGGGGGGGAGGGAGGGGGGTTGGGAGGCGCGGGGAGCACATACATGGGGTACCACTATTTCTTTTCTTCTATCTCTCTATCTATCACTCTTCCACACCTTTCCCTAGGAGCTGTCAGCGCAGGAATGAGTACAGCCACTCACATGTAAGCGAAGATTATGGGGGAGGCCAGCACAGTGAGGCCCTGAGAATGAGGCCAGATAGACCGCCAGATGCACAACACAGCAAATGACACACAACAACCAAACCAACCTCGCAACTGATATCAAGATAGTATCCCTGAACGTTAAAGGTCTTAATAGCCCGGTGAAGAGAAGGAAAGTCCTAGAATACCTAAGGAAGCTCAAAAGCGACATTTATGTACTGCAAGAAACCAGGCTAGAAGCTGAAGACATAGGGCGTCTCAAGGATAGCTGGATAGGCGAGGTAATGGGATCACCCGCACAGAACAAAAAGAACGGGGTGGTAACAATAACTAGCAAGAAATCAAAGGTAACATTGGGGAACATGCAGGTGGACACCGAAGGTAGAATGCTAGTGACCAGCCTGAAGGGAGGCGAAGAAGCAATACATGTGGCCAACATCTATGGCCCTAACACTGATGACAGGGCCTTCTGGGACAAGGTAGGAGCACAACTACACACAGTACCACTAGGCAAGCTTCTAGTAGTTGCAGGTGACATGAACCAGGTCCTGGACCCAGCCACTGATAGACACCCGCACAGACATAGCCAAACATCACAAAAGGCCAATATCCTGAAGAACCTGTGCTTCAAACTAAATCTTAAAGACCCCTTGCGGCTCCAAAACCCGGACGCCAGAGAATACACATTTTACTCAAACCCATTCAACTCCTACAGCAGAATAGACCACATCCTCATATCAGACACACACACCCACCTCATAGACCACACTGAGATTGGACCACAAAGTATTTCAGACCACTCACACATCAGCCTAGTCCTATCAGGGAAACACAATGAGAAGCCAACTCGCAGATGGCGTTTCGACGATAACCTGCTTACCAACACGACAGCGAAGGCAGAGATAGAGACAGCAATAAGAGAATACCTGGCAATTAATGACACCCCCGAGACAGACAGGAACTCGCTCTGGGACGCCCTAAAAATCACTATCAGGGGGACAATACTTGCCATCAAGGGAAGGCTGAATAAAGAAAGAAACAAAAAGATTGCAGAACTAGAAAAAGAAATCAAAAACTTAGAGACAGGACACATAGCAAACTTAGAGGATAGGAACACCCTCACGACCCTAACTAAACGAAAATATGAACTGAACAGAATCCTAAGTGAAAGGGCGGGAACTTGGATAAACAAGTACAAAGCCATCAACCTGTGTACCGCAAACAAAGCAGGGAAAAATCTGGCATTTTACCTTAAGGGAAAACAGAAACAACACTCGATAGCGGCCATCAAAGACAGAAATAACAAATCCCAGACTGCAAACAAGGAGATACTTGAGGTCTTCAAAGACTTCTACAAAGAACTCTATACGAGGGACGCCACCTTACGAGATGACGGAGGCAAGGAACTCCTAGAACGAATATCCACAGCAACACTAACAGACAAAGAGCGGGAAATGCTTGACCTAAACATCACAGAGGACGAGATAGGGAGAACCACAGCCAGTCTCAAAGATAACAAAGCACCGGGGCCAGATGGTTTCACAGCCGGGTTCTACAAACAGTACCTCCACATACTCAAGCCCACAATGACGGAAGTCTTCACGAACTGCGTCCAGAATGGACGGATGACACTGTCAATGGCGAAGGCCAACATAATAGTAATCCCAAAAGAAGGCAAGGACACACAGCAGGCAAAGAACTACAGACCAATCTCACTTATAAACGTAGATTGTAAAATCTACGCTAAAATCCTCGCATCCCGGCTCAACGCACACTTACGCAAACTCATACACTGTTCACAAGTAGGCTATCTTAAAAACCGCATGTCCCACGACAACACAAGGCTGCTTTGCCACATAATAAACCACTCCTCCAAGAGTAGTAATGCAGCTGTAATGATAGCCCTAGATGCAGAGAAGGCATTCGACAGAGTGTCCTGGCCATTCCTAGATCAGTGCATGCAGAAATTTGGGCTCGGTCCCAACTACAGGAAGATGGTTTTAGCCCTTTACAACGATCCCCAAGCACGAGTGGTAGTCAATGGTGGGACATCAGACTTACTCCACCTTGAGCGTGGGACCCGGCAAGGATGCCCGCTCTCCCCAGCCCTGTTCCTTCTAGCGATAGAACCACTACTAAACATGATTAGAACCAACACAGACATAGCGGGGATACCAGTGGAAGGGGAAACCTTTAAGCTAGCGGCCTATGCAGACAACGTCCTAATAATCACCGAAACTCCAGAGAAATCAATCAAGGCCCTGATGGAAACGATAGAACAATACGCTCAGGTCTCGGGATACAAATTGAACAGGGAAAAATCAGAGTGCAAACCCTTAAACGTCCACACCACAAAGACAGTACTAGGCACATCCGGCCTGACATCGCAAAAGAAACCCATCAAGTACCTGGGCCTCCTTTTTGAGAGGGACCTTAGATCCACACTAGATCAGAACGAACAAGCCATACTACGCAAAATAAAAGAAAGAGTAGAGGGATGGCCTCCCAAATTCACCACATGGTGGGGGAGAGTGGAGGCGATCAAAATGATGCTCACGCCAATGGTGAAATACATGCTTAACATGCTGCCACTGGTTAACACAGAGGACTTCCACAAAAAATTGGACAAAATGCTTAACACCTTTCTATGGAGGGGGAAGAAACCCAGATTTAGCCTACAGAAACTTAGACTGACGAAAGACCTAGGAGGCCTAAATATAACAAACTTCAAAACATTTCAAAAAGCATGCATAGCAAGACAGGGACTGTATTGGCTCACACCTAAACAAGACTATACCCCGGCCTGGCTCACGCTAGAAAGAGGACTACTGAGAGGGATGAACCCCATCGCTCTGCTTACCGCCACCCGACACCCAGCAATCAAACACAACCCCATCCTAAGGAACACCAAGACAGCACTCTTAAGTGTAGATAGGCTACTAGGGACTAGCATAAAGAAAACACCGTTTGAGTCCATATGGCATAACCCCAGAATCAAATACAAGGACAAAACATTGGACATGCACTCATGGTACAAGCACGGCATTTCCACAGTAAGCCATCTACAAAAGCAGGGCGCACACATTACTTTCGACACACTCAAAGAAGAACACAAACTAGACAGCATAGAACTGTACAACTTCTTGAAGATCAAGGTAGTAAGAAGGAAAGCTGACCTGAACGGACGAACACCATCAATCCTGCAATACGCCACTAACCTTAATAAACTAGGGCACCAAGTAGCGCACCTCTACAAAGCCCTGTGCCCCAAATCCACCAAACTCAACAACAAAGTCATGACCTTTTGGGGAACACTAGGGGGAAGGGTGCTAAGCGAGGAAGAGAAGGCTGATTTATGGAGATCCACATCAAGGAAAAAGGTGACGGCGACTTTAGACCAGACCAAATTCTGGCTGATACACAAGGCATACTGGACCCCAGCCCGCCTAGCCTTCGTGGGAATCCAAGACAGCGATTCCTGCTGGAATTGCAACAAACAAAGGGGGGATCTCGCACACCTGCTCTTTCACTGCACCAAGGTTAGGAAGTTCTGGAACATAATTGAGACACTGATAAACGACATCACTGGGGCCGCCATACAACTGGATTTTTACAGCCAAAGAAGACAGAGCCCTCATAGACATGCTACTGACAGCAGCGGTCAAAACAGTATTGAACAACTGGAAAGACACAGGGAAAGACACGTCTAGAACATGGTTCAACTGGGTCACATTCCTGAGAGGGGCGGACACCATAACAGCGGAACACTCACCAAAGACACACAGACAGTCAAACATGTGGGAGTCCCTAGACAACTAC
The DNA here is from genome assembly GCF_964263255.1 of Lissotriton vulgaris. Classification (NCBI taxonomy): domain Eukaryota; kingdom Metazoa; phylum Chordata; class Amphibia; order Caudata; family Salamandridae; genus Lissotriton; species Lissotriton vulgaris. The sequence goes on along the minus strand of NC_141693.1, from coordinate 1,863,519,250 downwards.
CTATCCTCGCACAAACCCCCGTAGGCAACACAGCCAGGTTCCCAACCCCTGCAGGTGCCACCAGCACTCAGCCCACCTGATAGTGCAAACCCCAAAAAATCCTGCGCTGCTCCTTTCTCTCTCTCTTTCCTACCCGCGGTCGAGGCTGGGGATCAAGAGTGACAATCGATGCAAGACAAGGGGACGGAGGATCCAAACGACAAGGTCGAGCTCGAATGACTGGCGGTTGGACTAACGCCGATAAGACTGAAACGCTGAACAGGAATCAGAAGAGGAAAATGCTGTCGAGAAAAACGAGGCCGCCGCCCAGATCCAGAGGCCAGCGGTAGCTGCCCCTGCTCCACAGTCCGGCAACTGTGTAGAGCCCAGAGGGAGCGAAAGCAGTAAGCGATGGGGCGTTTGTAAGAGGTGTGCCTGGTCGCGCCAAAAACGCGACTCACCCCTGATGCGTGCAAGTTGGCACGCGCTGCATGAGGAGAGGTCGGGATCCCACCCCGACTCTGCCTGTCGCTCCAATTGACAAAGGAGCGCCCCTGATGCTGCCTGGTGCCCCAGAAAAACCCCACTGATCAGCGCTATCGAGCGCCAAAGAAGACTGAGTTTGAGCGCCACTCGGCGCTGACATCGGGATCTCACCCCCGATGCGTGAGACTTGGCAAGCTGTCGCCGAGTAAGCGCGTGACCCAGAGAAGCAAGGCGGGAGCCCACCCCGACCTCACCTGAACGTGGTAGCGCTGGAAAAGGTGTGGAGACCTGGAGAAGTATTGCTGCCTCTGAGACCAGCTGCCGGTGAGTCCTGTTTGAATCGGCCCTGGTTAGAATAAACAGAGAGGAAGTCTCGTGTGAATTGAGATTTCAGTGACGGCGGCAGCCATAAGGACAGATTCCATAGATTCCATGGGGAAATTATAAGCGGCCATTTGGAGGTCAGGCAGTGTAAGCCATTAAGAAATAAACACTGGTACATGCAAAACAAGCATTGATACATGCAAAACAAGCACTGGCAAAAGCAATGAACAAACAAACAAGCATTGGTAAATGCACCACAAGCAGTGGCAAAGACCAAACAAACATTGGCAATGACCAAACAAGCATTGGCGAAGACAAGAGACAAGTAATCAAGCATTGGTAAATGCCTGGCAAGCATTGGCAAAGGCAATAAACAAGCAAACTAGCATTGGCAAAAACAAGAGTGAAAAGGACAGACAAGCACGAGCCAATGCAAGAGTATGGCGACAAACAAGCACAAGCAACGGCGAGAGTGAAACGCAAGCCGCAAGCAAGCAAGCATTGGTAAATGCAAAGCAAACATTAGCAAAGACCAAACAAGCATTGGCAAACAAAACAAGAGGCAAGCGAGCTGGCCTAAGCAAATGCAAGTGGTGCAAGAAAACAAGCACTGGCAAATATAAGAAGTATGATGAAACAAGCACAAGCAAATGCAAAAGACAAATAAAGACAATGGTGAGCACAAACCGAAGAGTGCAGAATTGCAGAAGACCCCGAAGAGGGCAGAATTGCAGAAGACCCTGAAGAGGGAAGTCCTGCAGAAGACCCCGAAGATTGCAGAATTGCAGAAGACCCAGAAGAAGGCAGTACCAGAAACAAGCGAAGATCGCACTGAATGTAAACACGCACGAGTATAAGAAACATGAAGTAAAAGGAGCAAAGGGCCAATGAACACAGAAAACACTGGCAAGTGCAAGATATGCATGAAAACAAGCACAAGCCCGGACTGACCTCGAATGCGACAAACACAAGCAAAGGCAAGTGCCAAAGTAAACGTTCAGCACCACGTGGAGACAAACAACTCAAAAGTAACAGAGGCTAATAATATTAATGATCCAGAAGTATGAGTAGATGAATGTCGAGGAAGCCTTCCCCCACCAACAAAGCGATTGAAGGGCCTGTACTAATCCAGAAGAGACGCATGAACGAACAAGATATCAAATGTGCCAGGCACCATAGCCGAAGAACTATCAACCACCTGCAGCTAGCATGTGACTCTAAGGAAAGGCAGCCATGAGTTACGCATAGTATAGCTGAGTGGTGGCCAGTCTAAACTCAAGAAATCCAAGTTCACTCACTGGCGCATACTGAGAGAGTTGCGAAGCTTACCAACCTCAAAGCAAACGACCAGACCAAGGATCTCGGCTGAAGAGAGTCAGCAAAGAAGACGGGAAGCAAAGTGAACAGTCCTGTGCCTGTAGTAGATCAGAATCTTCCTCTCTCATGGCGGTGGGAGAAGTAACACAACGGTCCAATCCCTGCATTGAAGTGCCGCCCCCAGTGACACAGACTGACACTCGGAGTTTGGGTCTCAAATGGAACCGGTGGCTGGAATCACTGGGCGATTTTCCTGAAGCGATTGGTGAGCAAAGAGATAGAAAATGTCTGATACTACTCCTCCAGCTGGTAGGTCATGAGGGCTGACACTTAATCAGAACATTTCCTGAAAAGGACACAGAGACCTATGAAAGACTCCAAGAGAAGCTACGTGCCCATTTCCATGCACAGGTAGACGTGGATCATGCTTGCATCGCCTTCACCACAGCACGGCAGGAACCAGGAGAACCATTGCCGAAATCCATCACCCGGTTGCAAAGTTTGGTACCATGCTGCTACTTCAACACATTTACAAATTAGGAAGCAGTTCGGCTCCGGATAATCGAAGGCTGTTCAAATGCTAACACGAAGCGCAAGATCCTTCGAGGACAGTGGTCACTAAAGGAAATCATCAGAAAGGCCGAAGCTGGAGTGCGGGTCAAAGCAAGAGACATATCAAAAGACGTGCACTCGAATGCAAGACACAAAGATACCCGGAAAGAGACATCCCTTATGTCTGGGAACAAAACCCAAGAAACAAACAAAACCAGAAAGAGGGAGGGTGAAGGCAAATCAGAGCCAATACAAAACGAGAGACAAAGTGTCATGAAATACCCCGAGTCAACAACACAAAGGACCAGGATGAGTCAGGGTTGCGATAGCGGCACTGATACAACATCAAGGAGTTGTTCAACCTCAAGGAGCCAGTCAACATATGGTGCAAACGGTTCTGAAGCAGATGAAGTGTCAAGTGGGACAGATCGCACCAATGGACCAGATGACAGTCTGCCCAACAAACGTGCAAGAAAGGCAAAATATAGAAGACTGGACCAGTCACGTCAACACTGAAAATCGGTACACGACCACACACAAGCACATCACTGTTCGCCAAAGTCTAGAGACGAGTGCGAGGAGACATCAAACAGGAGAACATATCACACCGGAAGCACAGATGTCAGTGCACCAAACAAGTGTGAAGAGGAAGCGAACTACATAAGATGGACTGATTCACTCAGGCAATGTAAAGGGGAAGACAAACGCATTCATGACATCCGAAATAATGAAGAAACTGAGAGGAGGTCATTACCATCATGCGAGAGAGGCCGAAATGAAGCACCCTGGGATCAAACTCAAGAAACAAGTATGTGGTTATCGAACAACGTCTCGAGTGAATTGACAAAGAAGACACTTCAAGAAAGATACTCGGAGAAACAACCCAAAGATAACTCTGACGTGAAGAGCAGCTCGTCACGGACGACCCAGGGTAGAAATCCACTCGCTAAGACATTCTCAGAGGAACGTTCCCAAAGGAAATCGACAAAGAACTTCTCTGATTCAGAAAGCATGTCGGTCCGATCCTTAGAGTCGACCGAGTCGTGGTCCCGACAACGGCCATGGCGTCAATCATCCGAACACACCCCAGAACCATCAAGAGCAACCGTCAAGAGCAACATGTCTCACACCAATGTCTCTGAACACTCAATCATTCCACAAGACAACCTGTCATGTCGGTCACAGGTGTATCAAGACGTAAATAATACACCGTCACCTCTGATGGGGTCAGCGAGGCTGACTCTAAGGGCCTACAAAAGGAAAACAGATATAGTGGACCTTACGCACCGGATGGAAAAGGACCAGCCAGTCAATCTGCAAGGAAAGCCACACGTGTCAACAGAGACAGATCATCATCATACGAGAAAGAAACATACATATGCCCAGATGTTCCAAGGGCTCACCAGTCCCGAGCGGGAGTGGATGAGACAACCGGAGGTAGTAAATGAGTCCCCAAACCATACCAAGACGATCTCTCCAGATCGTACCTTGCCGTCTGGCACTCATGACTCTGAACAGGAGGGCAGTGGTGCCCTCAACCAGACAAGACAAACCGAAGCAAAAGGAAATGCGGGTGCTCGGAAGAGAACCAGAACAACATCCCCTCAGAAAAGAGATTGAGCGTCAATAGAACAAGAGTCGCAAAGAATGACAGACTGACGATCTCAAACTGAGCCCTTCGCAGTCACCTCAGACACTGAAGGTGAGTGGATCACCCAGAAGCTGATTGAAAATCACCACAAATCTGAGCATACGCAGATCACACGAGAGGTTATGCAATTGCAGAGAAGCACTCTTGTAGTAAAGGATGCTCTCGTCAAGGTGACAGACAGTCACACAAAGGAAACAGAGATGCGTCTACCAGGCTCAAATGAACGACCCGTGGACCCGTGTGGCTGATCGAGGATCTAGGAATATGTTGGACGCTAAGTTCATTTTGTTAACAAGGGGGGAGATGTAATATTGTGATGCATTCTAGTAGCTGGGAGTGGGCGGAGCTAGGGGGCCAGAGGAAGAGGAGGAGCGGAGTCAGGAAAGGGGCAGTTAGAGTAGGGACAGGGACACGAGCAGAAGCACGGAATAAAGCTCTCATAGCTGTTCTGTGCATGAGAACAACTAACTCTTGCTTTTGCTTGAGACATATCACCAAAGAAATATGGTTTCTTCATTCTGGGTCTTCACTCATTTGCCCAGAGATCTCTTGCGGAGTGTAAGGGATCGCTAACATTTTCTGTGATAACAGCTACTTATGTTAAAAGAAAATCATCCAGAAAGAGCTACTAATAATATTAGTAATGTAATAGCGGCACATCACACAAGATTGCATTAGTGGCCACCATATGTGACATTGGTAGCCGTTGTCCTCTAATTGCATCAGATAGGGAGGCCAGCAGTAAAATGCTTTGTCAATTTAGAATGGTCTACATGGGTAATTTATAGCAGGTGCAATACCTCTTGCCATGCATGCCCCTGGTGCCAAGGGAATAACATCCGTAATTAGACCCCCCATGGCCCACGATTTATCACTCAAAGATCTGCTTTAAATATATTATGAAAATATTTGGGATATTCTTCAAGCATCAACTTATGAGTTCTAGAAAATACACATTTATTTTGTCTTGATACACGCTCCCAATTTCGGACTATATATTAATTCCACCAAGCAAAAGCTTCTAATGAAGTAGGCGAGGCTGCACCCGGGAAAGCTACTTACAGATAGGTGGAGAGCTACCAGGAGCTCATGTGCTACTGGTTGGAGGCACCTGGATTAGAGTGCCCCTCTGCAAAAATGAAACTTGTCGTGACCTGTTTTTCCATGGACATTATCTGCTGGAATGTGCCGACACCTCCTCTGAGTCCTGGCTGGGTCTTGAAGAATGTAACAATCCCACCAGTTACTATTCGTCCAAAGTTACTCATCTTGCTTACTCTGAACAGGGGAAGTTTTACCAACACTGGGAAACGTGAGTTTTTTTGTGAACCAAAGTGAATGTGACACTGTTTTAGAGGCCATACACCATGAAGCAGCCCCCTCTGAACCCCATTCTCCCACCAGCTGGTGTTTCATACATGAGGATACTAAAAGAAGCATCCACAGCTCATCTGTGGAAAGAAGGCCTATCCCTTGCTGCTCTGAGCCTGGGCTGGGATTTTCTTATGCTGGTTATGTGGTTCTTGCATCTGACACTGACATTCAAACATTTAAAATGCAGCTGGTGAGCCATGAGGCTTTTGAAGCCACCAGATCCTTCTCCGTTTTGTTTCTTAATTAGGTTGTGTAGCCACCAGAGAGACAAGACATACTGCTTAAATACTGGAAGCAGTAGTAAAAACCACAGCCATTTCTCTAGGCCTGATAAAGGATCAGCTGAAAACCGAGAAAATAATTCTCCAACCCAATAAAATGGCCCTGGGCTATGCCCTAGAGGCCAAGGTGGGGATGTTTTGTGCCAAAGCAGGGGCAACATGTTGCACTCATCTCTCCAGCGACCCCTGTGTATCCATGATCAGATTCACCACATTCAGAGCAAGGCAAGTGAATTACTTGAGATTCAAAGTGGCTTAGCTTAAGCAGTAGGGGCATCAGGTCTCAGATAACTGGGATATTTCGAAAATGGGAAATAAGGATTTTTGAAATAGTTATAACTGTGATTCTTGATGCATTACCCCTTTGGGTTTGAATTAAATTGAGAATGGTGGTTACAAATATAACATTGAAGAATTTAAGACTGAAGTGATCAAAATACTTGCTATCAAACTGTTATAGGTTTGAGCCTCACAGTGAAAAGTTGGGCAGCGGCCAAGGGCGCTAAATTTCATACGCCTTTCTGAATTTATTAATAATTGTATATTTGTTTTAATATCTGCTCAAAACACATTCAGTTTTTCAGCAATTTATTTATGTGAATTATTTACAATTGGTACATTACATTCAGAATAAAATATCAAATAAATAAAGCATCAAATTAGATTCTAGATTAATACATGTATAAAAGAGGGACCACCAAGCAGTTAAACAAATCAATATAACACAACTCCAAGTCGAGAGGACTCCTAAAAAGAAGAAAAAGAAGAGGTATGAAGTGTCTGCATAGCTAGTCAGAGAATAAAACTTGTTAAAAAAAAAATACTTTGCTATCCCATGTTATTCAATGCATATTTAGTTTAATTGTTCTTAAGGCGTAGCTTTGTTCCTACGTTGGCACACTGAAACAAGAACTGCAGATTTAGTGGTCGGCCTTTTTTTGATTTAGCTTGCTATATCTTCTCCAGGTGTTCTTGCATTTTCTGACGAGAAGAGACTGGCCACAGGTCATTATTGTCTATTTGTAGTTTCAGCTGTATCATGTTTGTTCCACATTCAGTTCCATTGAGAAAATGTATATAAATGTAGCATCAAAGAGTATGTAATTGAGTATTACATCAATCAATCAATCATTTGTAAAGCACGCTACATACCTGTGAGGGTCTCAATGTGCTGGGGGGGAGTGAGGGGGGTGCTACTGATCGAAGAGCCAGGTCTTGAGAAGTCTTCTGAAGGCCAGCAGGTCCTGGGTCTGTCGTAGGCTTGTAGGGAGAGTGTTCCATGTCTTGGCGGCGAGGTAGGAGAAAGATCTGCCGCCAGCGGTGGTTTTCCGGATGAGTGGGACTGTGCCGAGGGCGTGGTTGGCAGAGCGGAGGCTGCGGGTGGGGATGTAGAATCTGAGTCGGTCGTTGAGGTATGCTGGTCCGGCTTTGTGTAGGGCTTTCTGTGCGTGGATGAGGAGTTTGAAGGTGATCTTGTTGTTGACAGGGAGCCAATGCAAGCCTCTCAGGTGTGGTGTGATGTGGCAGCTTTGGGGGATATATATCGAGGATCAGTCGTGCCGAGGCGTTCTCTATCCGTTGCAGCTGTCTCAGGAGCTTGGTTGTTGTTCCTGCGTAGAGGGCGTTCCCGTAGTCCACTCTGCTGGTGACGAGGGCCTGGGTGACTGTTTTTCTCGTGTAGGAGGGGATCCATTTGTAGATCCTGCGGAGCATTCAGAGGGTGTTGAAGCAGGAAGTGGAGACGGCTTTGACCTGCTTGGTCATGGAGAGGGCGGAGTTGAGGATGACCCCCAGGTTGCGTGCATGGTCGGTGGGTTCTGGGGCTGTTCCTAGCGATGTTGGCCACCAGGAGTCGTCCCAGGCTGAGGGGGTGGGGCCGAGGATGAGGACCTCCGTCTTGTCAGAATTCAGCTTCAGCCTGCTGTCCTTCACCATTCGGCGACGGCCTGGCTTTGGCAGTGTGGGGGTCTTCGGTCAGGGATATGATCACCTGGGTGTCGTCGGCGTAGGGGATGATATTGAGGCTATGTTGTCGTGCGACTTGGGCGAGTGGTGCCATGTAGATATTGAACAGCATCGGGCTGAGGGATGATCCCGGTGGAACGCCGCAGATGATCTCGGTGGTCTTGGAGCGGAAGGGTGGGAGGCGGACGCTCTGGGTTCTGCCGGAGAGGAAGGATGTGGTCCAGGCCAGGGTCTTCTCTTGGATTCCGGCGTCATGGAGGCGTGCTGTTAGGGTGCAGTGGCAGACCGTGTTGAAGGCTGCTGGTAGGTCTAGAAGGATGAGGGCGGCAGTTTCTCCTTTGTCCATAAGGATTCTGATGTCGTGGATGGCGGCGATGAGGGTGGTCTTGGTGCTGTGGTTGCTGCGGAAGCCGGACTGGGATGGATCCAGGATGTTGCTGTCTTTGAGGTGTTATTCTTGCTGTGTCTCCTCGGATGCTCTGTAATGCTCTAGTGGTGTCTCCGTGTAGACTCTGTATTGCTCTGGTTGTGTCTCCCGGCACTTTCTACCACAGCACCTTACAACACACAACATCCAGGACCTCTGGGATTTGAGAACTCCAGCCGAAGCAAAAGTACAGTAAAGCATGCAAAATGACTTGTGCACTATTTATTTTATTTTATTTACCGATTGGTATATATAAAATAAAAGAAAATGCTTTTGAGCTCATTTTTACTCTAGAATAAATTGAAAAATGTGCCTGAGTTCTTTTCTAAGAGCACATATCTACACAATGACAAGGCCACTCATCTCATAGAGCGATACAAAAGGGGATGATGGACGGAGCGTTTGAGCAAATCAAACACTCACCCCCAGTCAAAAGATCTGGGTTTAATCCATCACCGTTCTTTAGCACACTCTGCCACCCCAGTTCAGACATGGCTATTTGCAAATCAGTCTGACCTTGTGCCACATGGGAACAGTCCAGCTCGAACTGCCAAGCCATGTTTTCCCTGGACCGGAAACAAGCATCCTAGGACCGGTTTCGGATTCATAATCCTCATCAGCCAGCCTATCTTGAATCCAGTGGCCAAGTGAGCAAGGGACTCATGTCTGAGCATATACTGCCAATTTAGGGCGAACAAAGCGATACAAAAGGGGATGATGGACTGAGCGTTTGAGCAAATCAAACACTCACCCCCAGTCAACTGATCTGTGTTTAATCCATCACTATTCTTTAGGTCACTCAGCCACCCCAGTTCAGACATGGCCATATGCAAATCAGTCTGACCCTGTGCCTCATGGGAACAGTCCATCCCGAACTGCCAAGCCATGTCTTCCCTAGAACGGAAAGAAGCATCCTGGGACCGGTTTCGGATTCATAATCCTCATCAGCCAGGCTATCTTGAATCCAGTAGACAAGTGATCTGTTGACTGGGTGTGAGTGTTTGATTGGTTCAGATGCTCCATCCATCACCACCCCCTTTTGTACCACTTTGTTCGCCATAAGTTGGCAGGGTATGCTCAGATGTGAGTCCCTTGCTCACTTTGCCACTGGATTCAAGCAAGCTGGGCTGAAGACAGCTGAAATGCCAGAAACCTGTCCTTGGAAGCTTGTTTCTGGTCCAGGGAAGGCATGGCTTGGCAGTTCGGGCTGGACTGTTCCCATGAGGCACAGGGTCAGACTGATTTGCATATAGCCATGTCTGAACTGGGGTGGCAGAGTGGGCTAAAGAACGGTGATGGATTAAACCCAGATCTGTTGACTGGGTGTGAGTGTTTGATTGGTTCAGATGCTCCGTCCATCACCACCCCCTTTTGTACCACTCATCTTATAGAGGCTTTGTTATTTGTTTCTTTAGCATAGCTAAACCAGTGGCAAAGCCAATAGGTCTCAAAAGCAATACATATCGGCTTTTCTAATGATTTTTTTTTTCTCCAGGGCCCACATCTGGCACTGTTAATGCAAATGTCTACTATCTGCTGTGGTGGCTGGGGTGTGAGCGGCGCTGGTATGCGGATGGTGCCAGTAAGGATTTAAGGAGTGTGTATGTGTGAATGCCTCTCTGACGTCAGCAGGGGGCTCGGTGACTCAGTGAGTGAGGCTGGTGCAGTCAGAGCGGGACCTGTATCCGGGCTTCCCAGCACTTGGGTGTCCGGTCAGATATAGAACATTACAGCCCCGGCCGGGAATAGCAGCGGCGGCCTGAATAAGAGACCGGAGGGAGGGCAGAGCAGAGACAGAGAGGGCGGGTCACAGCTGAGGAGCCTCCAAGCAGACAGACAGAAAGAGACAGACGGGACATAAGAGACAGACAGACTCACTTCATATACCAGGAGCAGAAGAACAGACAGACAGACGGACGCTGCAGAGATGTCGTGGTGCACTGTGGTCCTGCGGGGTGCCGGGATTCTGAGTTCAGCAGAGCTGAGCTGCCAGGTGCAGGAAGAGAACAAGGCCCGGAGGGAGCTCTACACGGCGGAGTGGAGGGACCTCAGTCTGTCCAGCAGGGCTGAGAAGGGGTGAGTGGGTGAGGGTAACGGGAGGTGTTGGGGCCTTGGGAATGCTCAGGGAGGTGAGGGAGTGTACGTCCAAAGTACAGGTAGGGTCGGTGAGTGAGGGTCTGAGTGAGGGGCAGGGGCGAGTAAGGATGGGGTGAAGTGGAGAGAATAACTGTTGTCCTTAATATATATCATAGCCCAAGCTCTCAAAAAAATACAACTTTACAAAATTCTAAATGATTCAGAATGATCGGGCTATAGGAGCAGGCGGCATGCATGTGGACATGTTTTAAAAAAAACAGTGTTAATGTTTAAGTTTCTGCATGAAGACCTCATTTAATTTCCTTTCAGAAGTAGATAGTTATTCCATATTTTCCATACCATCCAAATGACCCGAATAAATCCCCTGCTACAATTCCTTATAAGAAATCCCAAATGTAATTATTTATTTATTTATTTATGAGTTTTACATAACGCTGGCTAGACCCGGAGGTATCAGAGCGCTTTACATGAGGATTAGGAGTTACATGTTACAAAATTACAACAGTTACAGGAACCAAGAATAAACAAAAGGACTAAAACAGTAATTAGATAATAACAAGTGATATTAACTCATACGCTGGAAAGGGGAGGTAGCCCCAGGATCACGGAGGGTCGGGGATAAAGTGCATCGAACAGTGCTATTTAAAATGCATTAAAAAAAGAAAAAGTACAATTATCAATTATTTCTGACTCCTCTTACAAAAGTGCATTCCATACGGCATTGTAGAGGATCAAAATCAGATAAAAACCTTTGAAGGTCTTAGATAAACACCTAATCAATCTCAAAATTAAAATGCACCAGACGTGAAACACATCTACCAATTCCTCTCATTAAAGTCCTTTCTATATCATATTAAAACATTTCCAAACTTTTAAAACCCTCTTGCCCCTCCCCACCTTCTTTGCATATAAATATTCTTTATTGTAGACATAATGCAACCTGTGCAGCCTTGTTTGAAAGTCTGGTGCATCCCTTGACTTCCAGTAGTCAGTTATCACTGAGCGGTCTAGAAGAATTGCCATAAAGGGGCTGTAAAAATTGCTATAAAGGGGCTGTAAAAATTGCTATAAACAGGCTGTAAGGATTGCTATAAACGGGCAGTAAAAAGTGAGGTATGCCGCATGCTTTGCAGAGATCTAGGGCCAGATGTACGACCATTGGAAATTGCAACTCATAAATAGCGCCAAATTGCGAGTCGCAATTTGCGAGTCGCAATTTCCAATGTACAACAGTTTCTGAGACATTGTTTGCGATTCCCAATGGGGTCACAAATTGCATGCCTCATGCATATTAATGAGGCTGTTGCAATTTGCGACCCCATTGGGAATGGCTGGCACTCCCAGGGATAGTGGCCTGCTAGGGTCAGCAGACCTCCATGTCTGGGACTGCTTTTAAATAAAGCAGTTTGATTTTTTAAATGCAGCCCGTTTTTCTTAAAGAAAAACAGGATGAATTTAAAAAAAAAAAAAATGAAACATTTCTGTTTCATTTTTTAATGCCAGGTAGTGGTCCCTGGGGCCACTGCCTGCTTTGAAAAATTGTTTGCGCACCCATTCACAAAGGGCAATGGGTCCTCTGGGGACCCCTTCCTGTTTGCAAATTTTTTACCACCCTCTTAAAGAGGGTGGTAAACTGCGAGTGCTTTGCGACCGCAACTGTGGTCGCAAAACATGCTTACATAGCTGTTAAACTCACTATTAGGAAGGGACGCCATTGGAATGCCCCTTCCTGATAGAGAGTCGCTAACCCTATTTTGTGAGTGGCTATTTAATTAGCGACTAGTAAATAGGGTTAGTACATGGGCCACAGGTTTTTTGCATGCAGAAACGAGTCTAAAATCCATTTGTGCACGCAAAATGCCGTCGTACATCTTGCCTAAGTCTCTATACCCTAATATCTCTAGAACTTCCTAAACGTATTGACTTAGCATCAGGGACAACCGGAACTCCTACAGCCTCCTGGACACGTGCTGCAAACTTTTCCCAGAATTCCCTTGGCTTCTGGCAGCTCCAGATCTTATGTTCCAGGTGCCTGATTGCATCTGGGACAGCTGTCTGGAATGTCTGCATTAAAGTCCGACAACTTCTTAGGGGTATAACAAACTAACCATAATCACTACACATGCATCCATTTAAATGTGCCCCCTTAAAAGCTCGGAGTTAAAAACGGCTATTTCTGACCAGCCTCCCTCGACCTCTTCTTCATCCATTGGTTTTGGGAATTATGAATCATTCTATCAGGATTGTTGCCCATTGCCCGGCAGTTTTTGTCCATCGTCAGCTGTTTGTTGCAGGTCTGGGGGTCTTAGGGTTTTGAGAGGGGTTGCAGCGTGCGAGTGCCTGTGCTTGGGACGAGCAGAGGTAGGCGCAGGCCCTTGATGGGCAGTGTGAGTGAGAAGGAGTGAGTGTAGTGTTATTGATCCCAGAGTGAGTGAGTGAGTTCATCTCCGTGATCAGCAGGGTTAGTATGTGGTGCTGGAGGACGTGGCTAGTGAAGTGAGTGTGGCTCTGACTTCTGGCTGGAGTTTAAGTGTGAGTGGCCCTGTGGGTATGCTAGGGTGATGGTGAGTGCACCCTGGGACCGGTCAGTGTGAGTGAGTGAAGGGCTGAGGTGCGGCTGGTTGAGTCAGTGTGGTGCTGCATGAGTGGCACTGCGTGAATGAATGTGGCTTCAGAGGACTAAAAGTGAGTGTTAGAGTGATATGACTGAAGATCAGAGTGAGGATGTGCTGCCTTCCCCTGTCCCTACACACCTAGCTAATGATTTTGGATCTAGAGAAAGTCAGTTAATTTCCAGTCATTTCTAGTGTGGGCACAGTAGGTGCAGGGTACCAATCTCCCACCTTCATTCGCCCTGGCCTCCCCTTGTGCCTTCCCACCACAGCTGTTGATGCCAATCGATGCCAGGTGGCAACGCAAAATTAAAAACAGACACAACACCTTGCCACACTCGTTAATATGACCAAGTACCTTTAACTTTAGATAATGGATTGTACAAACGCACTAGTGCTTAACATGCTTAAATGTAACTTTTAAGTGTGTGTGTTTATATTTCTGCCCACAAACAAATGGTCTTCAGCTCATTTCAAAGATTACACCCTCTCCTTTGTAAATCATACTCCTGCAACCCAACAGCACCTAATCTCATCTCTCATCTATTAACCCCCACCAACCACCTACCCCAACTAATTCTCACACCTAATTCCTATTAATTTAATCTATCACAAATTAACTGGGGTAAATGCTTGCAGTGGTCTGCTAGCACACATAAGACTTATCAATAACTAACAATAACCAATAGGACCGGACTAACAACTAATAGGTGATCGTCCATTGGAAGTGGAGGTTGCAGTCATCACATGACCCTCCTGAAGACCCTGTTCACTTTTCCAGCTTAACATAGAGGGGCACATAAGAAGCACTTAGCAATAGCCTCCCCACTAGAAGTCGATATACCAAGAATTGCTTACACTGGGTTGTCCATGATCTATAACACACATAGCTTCCTGTGGTGCAACTCGGCATCAGTTTTCTGGCTTGAAATCCTCAATTGTTGGTTTTAACATTGGGTTACTCTTGGTCTGTGGCACATATCCTGTTCTTGGGTGCACCTAGATATTCAATTTTTAAGGGTGTCTGACATTTTCGCTTACTTTCTACAGCTGTTGTATGAGAGAAGCGGATGACCATCGGAAGGAGACCTACACCAAGTGTCACGAGGTCCAATTCCTGGTGCAGAGGTCTCCGTGGAACGTCATGAAGCTTGGTCGTCTCTGTGAGGTGCAGACAGAGTACCACCTACCCTACCAGCGGGCCCTGCCCCTGCCTATCTTCAAGCCTGTGGACCTGAGTGGCAAGACAGAGAGGGTGCCCACCCCTCAGGAGCTGAGCAGAATGATGGCGTTTGAGAGGGCCTTGAGCCACCCGGGCGACGGTCTGTGCCGGGACAAGAAGATGATTTCTGAAATCACCAAGGATCTTCCCCAGGTAATGCAGATGCCACACATGGAGCTTGGAAAGGTGCCCCTGCCACGGTCCCTGTCCAGAACCTTGTCCCAGGAGGCCAGACGAGGCTAAGGACAGACCAGCAGGCAGCTGGCACACATGGACGTTAGGAAGGTGCCCCTGCCACAGTCCTGCCTAGATCTTTCTCCAGTAGGCCATAAAGGGTGAGAACATCTGAAGTATCCTGTGCAGACGGCCTCCATCCATCCTACCCTTCCTCCAGCCATTTTTCTTGCTTAAACTTCCACAGCAACTCTTCTGGCTCATCCTGGAGATAAAGTCACCTCAACCTCCATAAACATGGACTCCTGCATTCTGTACTGTGTCATGTCCAACTGCGTGGACTGGGAGGCTGCAGGATTGAGGATACTCAACTGAGAGGGTCTGAGCATGGCAGCCAACTCAATCCAGGAAGATTTGCTAGGACTTGTGGGGTTTTTCTGCAATAACTAAATGTATTGATGAACTGTGGACAGGTTCCAAGCCACCCTGATCACATTTATTATTCTTTAACTCCTGAATTTTATTTAAATGGATAAAGGACTTACTATGGCCTCCCAGGCCAAGAAAGTAGTAGGGACATGTTTTGGTCTGTAAAGAGCATTGCTAAGAGCACCGAGGAAGAATCTTAAATGGCTTACATCAGCAACCAGAAGAACAATCGTACAAGGCCCCATACTCTCGCAACTGGACTATGGCAACTTGCTCTGCCTAGCCAGCCCTGCCTATATCACTAAGACACTGCAGATTATTGAAAATGCATCGGTATGTGTCTAGTTGAGCCTTCCAAAATCTCAAGCTGCAAGGCTGGCTCTAGCTAGCCTTCACTGGCTACCACTAAGGAGAAGAATTGAATTCAAAGCGTTTTGTATTGCACAAAAGTTCAAATACGCCCAGGGCCCACATCCCCTAAGCCATCTAATTGTCCCACATCACAACACATGAAACATGAGGTCAAATAACCACTCTGTTTTGGCCATCCCAAGAATTAGAAGGGCAAGAAGTGAAGGCCGGTCCTTTGTTTATTTGGCTTCCAGACTCTGGAACTTTCTCTCCATTCGTTTACGAGCCAATGGTAATCCGGCCAGCTTTAGGAAGCACTTAAAGACCCACTTGTTCGGTTAGGCAATCACAATCTCTTCTACTTTCTGTCAGCGCTGGGAAGCCCGTGTCTAAGTCGCTGTGCGCTTTTACAAGATCTGGTAACACAACACAACAAGTGTTTTGTCTATAGAGCTGTGAATGGATTACGTTTATAAACTAGGAGACAAGGTGGAATTCCATTGTCAGAAAATAATGGAAACGACTGAAGGAATGCCTACAAAAGAAAATGAGAGAAGTACGTAAGTGACTGAAAGATGGTGGAGGACAAGGAAGGGACAAATACTTGCAGTAATAAGGAGCACCAAGTGAGATGACCAAAGATGAAAGGAAGAAACAGAGAGAAGAGAAACAGCTAAGACTTGGAGCATACATGAACTTAAAGCAGCAAAAAAAGTCAGGAGGAGTCAGGCACCAGGTGCCTGGATGGAACTGGAGGGAAACTGAGGTAGGGTCACAGATGGACAGAGACATGAGAAGAATAGGGAGAATTAAAGGGAGGCAGGAGGGTGAATTAAAAATAAATAGAAGAGGTGCATCGCACAGGAGAGTAAACCAAGAGGGGCAAACAGAGCCACCTGGGGGTGTGTGAAAACCATACAGCTTGTCGAAAGATAGGACATAGGTAAGACCAATCAGAAGAGGGGATAGCAGTGAGGTCTGCTCAGATTTCTGCACAATAGTAGAGATTGGACTAGCATGTGCATGAAATGTACGTAAAATAAAAGAAATGCGGAATAAAAAGACCAGGTAGATGATGAGGCTTCACAATGGTCAGGAAGGATGGGTGGGATGAAAGGAATTGTAGGGGAGTTTGAAAACCTTGGTGGGTTCATACGCGGTACTGTGACTGGGTGAAACTACTTAAGGACGTAGGATGGCGAATTCAGTACTCTGCGCCAAGACACTAGGCTGAAGGGAGGGGGCAGTACTGCAACTAATGTGTAAAAACAATGTTGTCAAACTGTGTTAGTGCATACACATGTTGTACTGCCTCTTGCTCTGTGGGCGCAAAGTGTTATTGTTTCTGAACTCAGTGGTACCTTTTTCATCTTTCATTTCGCGCATCACCCAACTTCTCCTCGCTGTGCATTGGTTACCCTCAGAGTCTTGAATGTGTACAGTAAATAAAGTGTTACTTCAACAAGCACCAACCAGTCTCATGGCAGCATTGTTCATCCTGGACAGCCAGTAGAGACCCTGGGCCATATTATCAAGAACAGCAATAACATTATTGCCACTTTAGCGGCAGGAAACTGCAGCTAAAGTGGCGATAAGGGGCTTGATAATATGCCCTTGTGAATTACCATAGAAGCCCAGGTTCTGGTGTGAACCTGGGCTTCTATTGGAATTCACAAGGGCATATTATCAAGCCGCTTTAGCACCAGTTTCCTGCCGCTAAAGCGGCAATAATGTTATCGCCTTTCCTGATAATATGGCCCCCTGACTGCTACCCTCAGCAAACCATGCTACCCTCTTTGAATAGCGTATTTTAAAGTATAAAAGCAGGTCTCGTAAACACAACAATGGAACACTCATAAATTCTTGTCTCATGATTGTGATGTTTCTCTTATTTTGATAACAATCAATAGTTCTCTGAACGATACATAGTTAAATATTTCATATTATCAGCAAGTAAGAGATTGATTTAGTTGGTAAAATTGACATTTCCGAACTAAGGGATACATGTATCAAAGGGTTTTACACATTCTGTGTCTATGACGAAAAGCTTTACTACATAAGCCCATAATTTCTTAACCAAAAATAATGTTTACCAGAATCCGCTTTCGATGCACTCCACTTTTAACAATGCTGAATATTAGATTTTCACCCAATAAGTGTTATTCCACAACTATTGGTTATCAGACTTGTGGCCAGGATGTGGTGTTTTATTAATCTAGAATATCAGAACTGTGTCCAAAATGTGGTGCCCCACTAAAAACCTTAAATTTGCCCAAAGTGTGTCCCACTACTATGTTTGCTATGCACTTATTTTACCTCTCAGGCTCATGACTTTGTTTTTGTAATGATGCTTTTTGCAAATGTGTATATGTGATGGTCTGTATATACTCGTTATTGGTGTAAACTGTGCTGAGTTGGTATATTTTGCGAATACTTTTAAATCTTTACCGCTCTCTGCAGACAGGTTTGGGCTCAATGGATATGTAAAGTTTCTGCTGTCCAGGCATCTGTAGAGACGGAAGTCTCGGCTATTTGTAACATGAAAAAATAAATAAACTCGATTTCTTTGTACCCAGAATCGGCTTTAGAGACAAGTTTGTAAAGATAAAAGTAGGGGAGAAGGATAATTAAGGACTGGGGAAGTAGTGTAGGGGTGTGGTCAGAGGAACAGGCATGGGAGGCAGAGGGGAGATGACAGAACTCCTCAGTCCAGATATTTTAGGACAAAGCATAGGAGCTGAAACCATAGAACACAGTGAATGTACGAGGGTGAAGAGAGTGAGTACTGTGGACTAACAGCCTTATTCATGAAGGCTAAATCGGCTCGCAAAGGGCCGGATTCTGAGAATCCGGCCCTTTGCGAGTGCGATTTTTGCATTTGGGATTCAGCATCCCAAATGCAAAAATCGGTAATTGCTAAATCGCTAAATTGCGAGGAATTACATTTAAGGAATCTCTATTTGAGATTCCTTAAATGCAATTCATGAAGCATTTGAAAATTGCGAAAATGCAATTTTGGGCCGCTATTTACCGAGAGGTCAGACCTCTCGGTAAATAGCAAAAACTTAGAAAAATGCTTTTAAAAGCATTTTTCTAAGTTGCATGTTGCACACACACATGTCCTTTGGACATGTGTGTGCGCAACACCTCTTTCAATTTGCATTTAAGGGGTGCTACAGGGTGTCCTTTGGACACCCCTGGCACCCTTTAAATCGCTATCTTATTTGCGAGTAGCAAATTGCTAATCGCAAATAAGGAATACTCCCCATGCATTCCTATGGGCCTTTTGGCCCATAGGAATGCATGGGGAGTATTCCTTATTTGCGATTAGCAATTAGCTAATCGCAAATAAGGAATCAGTGGGAATCGCAATTAATATTGCGATTCCTACATGATTACCGTTTTGCGAGTCTCAAATAGCGATTCCTTATGATTCGCTATTTGAGCCTCGCAAAACGGCCCGATCATGAATCAGGCTGTAAGAGTGACTACTTTGGGGCTGGAGGGAGTATGTATGGTGTATGTATGTGTGTAAATATGTGCTATTTCTATACCGTTAACCTAGCCAAAACCCACCGGAGCGCTGCACATGGTCAAAGACAAGCATAAAGTCAACAAGCGATAGGAGAGTTGCTGGTGTGTGGGTGTAGATTTGTTTAATTCGCAAAAAATTGAGAAGAAAATGTGCAGGTATCTTGAAGTATTTTTATTGGTTCGACAGCAACACCCACGGAAGTGCGACTTCCTTTCCCAAAGATCAGGCCGCAACTGCTCTCGCAGCCGCCGCCTGATCTCAACAAATGGGACCACCAGCATAACATGCTTATACAACAGTAAAATTAGCACATGCATAAGCTTCTGGAATGTGGAGCACTCAGCACAAGAACACATTAGAATTTATTATTATTGTTAGTATTAATTAGCATTTGTTAAGCGCATGGCTACCCTTAGGCATCACTGCGCTAGCAGCAACAAGCAGATGAAGGTTGGGTGGTTTAATTCAGATTTTTGAAGAGCCAAGTCTTCAGTTCCTTCCGAAAAGGAGAGATGGTGGGCCGTTGAACAAAGCTGTTCCATAGTCTGGCGACGTTGAAAGAAGAAGCGTGGCCCCCTGAGCGGGCTCTCTTAATATTTGGTACCAATGCCAAGAACAGGCTGGTAGACCGGCCGCATCTTAAAGGGCGATAGAAGGCCATAAGGGAATGATTTATCTTTGGACCGATACCCCAGAGTGCTTTATGTGCTATGCATAATGATTTAAACATTATCCGTTCATTTATTGCAAGCCAGTGCAGTGTTTTAAGCGCAGGCTTGGCATAATGCGAATTGGGAGTGTACTGTACCAGCCTGCCTGCACAATTCTACCCAACCTGCAATTTCCTTGTGCTGCACTTTGGGGTACCAAGGTAGAGGGATTCCCATAGTCCAGACGGGAGAGCACCAACGCCCGGACCATGACTCTTTGGGAGAGTGTGGGAAGAAGTGGAAGAATTTTTCGCAGCATTCTGATGATACCAAAGCAGGTGGAAGCTAACTTGATCGCTTGGTAATCAAATTTAAGAGATTTATCCAGTCAGACTCCAAAGATTTTGATCTTGTCTTTGGTGGTTGGTGTAGGGCCAAGACAGTTGGGCCAGTTCAGGCAGAACACTACAGTGGGCTGGTAAAGGATTGTGATGGTGTGTTCTTCAAAGAGGTGAGTTTTCAACTCTTTCCAAATTGGAGCAGCGCTGGGGCAACCCTGATGGATCCCGAGATGTTGTTCCGAATCTTTGGTGCATCAATGGAAAAGGCCTTTTTTACACTTCCTGATCTGCAGTTTCATGGTGAGCTGGCTGCGGTTGTGCCGACAGTCACCGCTGACGGAATAGGCTTGTCTTCAGCATAAAGATGGGCGCTGCTGTGATTTCTTTGTAAATAATCCAGCTTGGATTGAAGATGGTATGGGGAGGTAGGGGAGGACATGGAGTTGTATCAGAATGGCGGAAGAGTGAGTTCTCAAAGCTGAAGAGAGTCACTCCTCTGTGCTGGAGAGGGCATCCTTGAGGTCAGAGAATGAGTTTTTAAGTCTAGGCAGTGAGTCCCTGGGGGCGATGAGAGTGAGACATTTGGACTGTAGAGAGTGAGTCCTTTGGGTTGCCGAGAGTTTATGATGCTGAAGGGAGTGAGATATTTGGAGATGAACAGATGGAGTCCTTAAGGCTAATGTGAGGGAGTCCTTGGATGCAGTAATATTGAGTCATTGGGCTGAAGGGAGTGAGTCTTTGAGGTTGGAGAGAGTAAATGAATAGGGCTGGAGAACGTGAGTCTTTAAGACTGAAGAGAGTGAGCTCTTGGGCCTCGAGAGAGTTAGTCCTAGTGGTTAGACAGAGCATCCTTGAAGCCAAGTGCGAGTCCTTAAGGCTGGACAGTGAGTCCTCGGGGTGATGAAAATGAGGCCCTTTGGCTGCTGAGATTGACTTCTTGATGCTGCAGAGAGAGATGTTTTAAACGTATTAGAGTTCGTACCTTACCACTGAAAAGAGTAAGTACTTGAGGCAAGAAATTGAGTCCGGGGCTGAAGAAAGAGAGACGTAGTGCTGGAAAGAGTGAGTCCTTGGGGCTGAAGAGGGTCATCCCTGGTAACTGATAAATGTGAGTGCTTGGCATTGATGAGAGCTCTTCATTGGGGCTGGAAAGAGTGAGTCCTTGAGGCTGATGAGAGTGAATTATTGGCTGGCTGATATAAGCGAGTCCTTGGAGCTGAGGAGAGTGCAGCACTGGAGAGAGAGCGAACGAGTCCATGGGTTTTATGAGGGTGAGCCCTAAGGGCTGGATTGAGTGAATCCTTGAGACTGGATAAAGTGAGTCATTTGTACTGGGGATAGTTAGCCTTGAGGGCCGGAGAGTGATTCCTTATTGAATATTGCTTACAGAATGAGTCCTTATAGAGGCTGGACATGAATTCACCATGAGCCTTTCTGCACACCTTGTGCAGATAATACAGCTCCTGTTGCATACTCACAGAGTACTGCTGCTGTCACATGTATGTTAGTTGCAGGTAGCTCTGCTGTTGTCTTTCTGTACACCTTGTGCTGGTAGTCGTGCTGCTATCACACTATTTCTGTCAGTCAGTTGGGTGTAGCACTGCTGTCATCTTTCTGTACGCCTTGTGCAGGCATTACTGCTCCTGTCACACTATGTCTGTATATCATCTGCTGGTAGTATTACTGTTCTTGTCCTGCTACGGAGATCATTTCTCAGGAGTACGGCTACTGTCCTCCTGTTTCTGTGCTGTTATTGTAGAGAACTACTTCATTTACGCTGTCTTTATATGTGTCTTTAAGATACATGATGATGACTCTCCTCTGTAGAAAGTGAGTTTGAAATAACATACCCTACCCTCAAATGCAAATCAGTTTTGTTGGTGGCCATTCACAGATGCTGGCCACTAGACAGCCTTCTTCCCTCATGCGGAGGAATGCAAATGACTCCTAAGTACAGGAACTATAGAGGCCTGCTGTGGATGGATATTTCCACCCCATCGCAGGAATCTAGACACGGTGTTGGCCCATAATGGAACTTTCAAAAGAGAAGCGGACTTTGATGGGCAAATGCAAACCACACTCGAGGGGGCTACCCCTTTGTTCAGCTAGATGGGTTGGTGGTGGGAACAGAGACGGGAAACCAGTTGCAAAACTGGCTTTCCCATTGGCATGTATTCCACAGGTAGCCTCACCTCTAGGGTGGGCTACCAAACTCCTCACTCTGAGAGAGGGGTTCAGACATCTTGGGAGAGGGCAGAATAGTGCACACTGGTATGGCTAATATGCCACACATAGCCATCATAAGACGGGAGGAAACCTGGTGGCCCATTGGCAAGCATCTACTTCATCACCCCAGGGCACTTGTAGGCATAAATAGGTACCCCTGGCCTGCTGGCCCTTGGACCTTAACAAGAGAGCCTGCACCAACCACTGGGCTGCATCTGTGGTTCAGCCGACTCTCTGTTCCAGCACCACAGCCATAAAAGATGAAGTCGCCTGTTCTAGCCAGTCTGTAGCCCCTTTCATCAAATCGCTGCTGAATGCTTATGTGCAGACAAGAAGACCACTCCTCTGCATTCCAAAGTTTCACCTGAGTCTGCTGGACCTGAGAGAGCCATCAGAGTGCAGATTGGTCACCAAAAACTGACACTAGCCCTCACCAAAAGAAACTGTTGGACCAGCTTTGACCGGAGATCAGTAGCCAACTCATAATTGGACTTTTGCTGGACCAGAGAGGACTTGAAGGGACATTGATCCTTGTGGTCAAAGTTGCTGCACCTCAACTATGGAGCAAGGAATAACCCTAGGATGCTCCCCATCAACCACACAGCACCCAGAGCATCGTTCAGCATCCTGTATCCTCAGCATCAGGACCACTCCATTGAGTCTGTGGCAGTACTTGCACAAAGTGTGGTACTGAACTTGCGATTGCTTCAGTGACCAGGTAAATGTCCAACTACTCCTTATTGGCCCCCCTGACTTCTTTGTCAGAAATGATTACCCAGTCTAGGGCAGAGTAGTCAAACACAGCTCTTTAAAACGCTTAGAAAGTTTTCAAACTTTACAGTTACCAATGCTTGTTTGCATTTTGTACTAAAAAGCTGAGATTTTCAATTTATTTAAACATCTTTGTCTCCTGAACCCCCTGGTGGATTTTTCTCATCTTGCTCTCTAAAATTCATAAAACTATAATCTATTTTTATAAATTGGTGTCAGATTTCTTTTGTGTTATGTGACCTTCTTATTCTGTTGTTTGGTGAGCATAAATGCTTACCTTAGTTCCTCTGTTTAATTCTTTCTACTTGAAGCCACAACTACCCAGAGTTGAGATAGAGGTTTTACACATGAGCTTGACTGGAACCAGGACGGTGTAGTGAGTGTATTACACGGTGAGGTCGCACATGCACCACAAACCTCCCATATTGGAATTGCCTCTCCAACTTCTAAGGACTGAGACCCTTACACTGTGGTTGTCCACCTCCTATGGCAGATACAGTACGTTATTATGTGCGGACATTAAGTGGAAAACATTACTTTAGGTATGTGCCAAGTTAGTTGATTGTATTCACCACTGTAGGTTAAGGGTGTTTTCACTCAAGTGTGAGTAAACACTACAGCACCAGACTTAGTGGAGTGGGGAAGATGGCAGCAGTGGGAACCCAGGAGGAGGTTTATAGTGGTAGTAAGCTGAAGCGAAGAACTGCAGACATTAATCAGGATATTATCAGAGGGATAACAAAGGGAGCGACTGAAATGTGCTTGCAAAGGGAAAGCCAGTTGCGAACTGGTACACGAGTAAAGAAACCCAACAAAACACACAGTTGCTGGGCAAAGCATTCTTAGTTGCACTAGGTTAAATACCACCTCTTCTCAACTTAAGCTGAAAGCACTGCCATGTCATCTTTATTTAGGGAGCCATTGGAATAGATCTATTAATCTTTGGCAAGCACAACGCAGCAAGACAACTTTCTGGGCTGCACTGCGTCAAATGGAGAGGGCAGGAATGTGTCATATTTACTAATATATGCTATGTTATGTTAATGTTACTTTCTACAGAGCACGAATCACCCTGAAGGGGTATCTACTTGCTGAAGAGAGACACAGGCAGAACAAAGCGCCAACAATTAAATCTAGTGGCACAGTGAGCCCAGGATCCACGTCTGGAGTGAATGTATGACATTATTCAGCATTCTGTCCATCAATTGTTCTTATTGCATATATTGCATTTATCAACCTGAGTGGGACGGGTATGCCCCCAGATGTGGGTCCCGTGCTCTCCATTCACCTGGAGTCAAGCTAGCCTGGCTGATGAGGGGTGTAACCCCGAAACTGGTCCTGAGATGCTTGTTTCCAGTCCAAGGAGGACCTGACTTGGCAGTTCAGGCTGGACTATTCCCATGGGATACAGGGTCAAGACTGATTTGCATATGGCTTGGTCTAAACTGGAATGGCATGGTTAGCAAACAAACGAAGGATTTACGTGTACTGGGTAAATATATGATATTGTTCAGCATTCTGTCCATCAATTGTTCCTTTTGCAACTCCCTAAAAGTGGCATTTTCTAATTTGAAATGAAATGAAAAAAGAAATTTCTAAAGCGCACTGCGGCCAAGCGGCTTCCTGGCGCTGAGGAGCACATCAGAATCTACAGAGGAAACCCAAGGAGATTAGCCGGGGAATGCCTGAAGGAAAAGAAAAGTTTTAAGAGCTTTACAAAGTGAGAAAAAATAGGGATAGAGCGAATGGAGAGAGGGAGATTGTTCCAAATCTGGGGGGCCAGCACAGAGAATCGGGAGCCCCCGGTGCGGGATTTGCGGAAGCGGGGGACGTGAAGGAGAGAAAGTGAAGAAGAGCGGAGGGTATGGCTGGGGGCGTGAGAAGAGATTAGTGAGTTGATGAAAAGCAGGGCAGAGCGAGCGTGCGCCCGAAAGGCCAAGCAAGCTAGTTTGAAATGAGACCTGAAATGAACCGGGAGCCAATGGAGGGTTTTGAGGGCAGGGGTGATGTGGGAGAATTTGGGGAGACGAAGGATAAGGCGAGCCGCCTGGTTTTGGATGGCCTGGAGACGGCGAGTTTCGTAGGCAGGAATACCTACGTACAAGCCGTTTCCATAATCCAGGCGGGATGTAATGAGGGCCGTGATAATGGTTTTAAGAGCATCCACAGAAAAGAACCGGGAGATCTTACGGATTAAACGGAGGGAAGAAAAACAAGAAGACACGACGGAACTGATTTGGGTATGTGTGGCATCCTGGTTCTCTGTGTCTGTGCTTCATGACATAGCTGCGCTGATGTCATGAGGCACTAGAATCAGCTGCACATCCCATGGAATGTTATGTTTTGTCCAGCTGGCAGTTTCTACCACACTTTGATGCTGGCTGGATGTTCACCTGTGGATGGGATCTTTATTCTTAATAAACCACTACTTTCAATCATCATCTTGTGGATGTCTATTTTACATTTGGCGACGAGGGTGGGATTTACCACAAGAACAAGAAAAGATCTCAACACCTATCTCTGATATTTTTTTTTTAAGAAGAAGATATTTTTCTACTTGGATAATATCCCCCACTCTACTTCCAACAACTTCTTTGAGATACCGGTGACGTCCAACTAAACAGGATTACAGATTATTCAGTGACATTTGACTTCAAAAGTCCGTGATATTTAACTGCACACGGACTTCACCTTCGCCTTTTTCTGGTAAGAGGAAACAATACTTTTTAATGGAAAACGAACTCTTTGTTTTCACATGTTTCTTGCGGTGTGTCTTTGGTTACTGCGCTCTTGCGATCGCTAAATTTGTCATTTTTGCGTTTATTCAACCAAACGCACTCAGCGATCTGCATCTTTTAAAAGACGCCTACCTGACCAACGTCTTCACGAGCTGCCTCCTTGGGAACGCCATTGCCTAGCAGCGGAGCCTGTAACACCATTGCCTAGCAGCGGAGCCGTGGAACATAAACAAACAAACTTCCTTCGTCTTCACTTCTGCTCGCGAAGCTTCCTGGCAAACGCGCAAGCGTCCCGCAAGGTGTTCTGGGAGTCACATTAACGTGGGCGCCATTTTGAATTGGTCACTTTCTCTTCACAATATACATTACGCTTTTAGCGCGTTTCATGCCTCCGACCACCGCTAATCTCCACTATTATTCAAATTAAGCTCAAGTCTTCTATTTATTTGTGGAGTGAATGGATTGAACAATATAAAGGTACTATTCTTATTTAACCTCTTATTTACCTTCTGTGATACACTCACTTCAAGCTGCTTTTGTGTGTCCTGCTACTGTGACACACACACAATATACTTTTTCTGCACTGTTACTCAAGGCTGGTCTTTTGTGTGCACTTACTGTGACACACACACATATTAGACTTTTTTTTTTTTCTTATTTGTGTTTTATTTCTCTGGTTCTTCTATTAATATGCAAAATGTAACTGCTCCCCCCTTCTTCTTGTCCTCACCTGGAGATCCACCTATCAGATGGAAAAAATGGCGTAAAGTGTTTGAAAGATATGCAAGGGTATGTGGATCTAGCTTGAGTGCTGAAAGGAAGACAGCTTTACTCTTACACTGTTTGGGGGCAGAAGGACAAGAGGTATTCGATCATTTGCCTGACCTTGATGATGGTAGTTTAAATGAATATGAGATATGTATTGCAAAACTGGATGAGCATTATCTTCCTAGAGTCAGTACTATTTTAGAAAGATATCATTTTGGTCGGAGAACACAAATGGAAGAAGAGACAATTGAAAATTATATTACAGCTTTAAGGAAGCTTGCTTCCTCATGTAAGTTTGGTGCAAGTCTTGATGAACATATAAGAGATCAGTTCATGCTTGGATGTTATATTGAAAAGGTGAGGGAAGAATTATGGCAAAAGGACGAACCTTCTTTAGAGGAAGTTCTTACTATTGCAAAAAGGATAGAACATTCTATCAAATGTGTGGAAGTCATAAAAAAAAATGGTGAGAACAAAACTTCTAAAGAAACAGTGAATGTTGTAAAATCTACTCCTAGAGTAGGCGAAAATCACCAGAAAGAGTCTAGAAATGAAAATGTTTCAAGCAAAATTCCCTATAAAAAAAAGGAGAACAGTTTGGATTTCTCCCAAGTAAGATGTTACAGATGTGGTAAAATGGGGCATTTTGCTACGGATAGACAATGTCCAGGGTGGAAAGCCTATTGTGGTAAGTGCAAAAGGAAAGGACACTTTACCTCATGTTGTAGAGGGGGGAACTACAAAGGTAAAGTGAATGAAATATTTTATGATTTTGAAAGTGAGAGTAATTTGGATGAGCATTTAGATTGTGGTCAAATCTGTATACGGACTGTAAGTGCTGAAGAAGCAAAGAATTCTCCTTGTGACGAGATTATGGTGGAGGGTTTTCCCACTAAAGTTTTGTTTGATTCTGGGGCAAAGATCACTATTGTAGCAAAAGATTTTTTTTTGAGTAAGTTGGGGCAAAAACTTGAGCTGTCCCGCCCTGATATAAGGCCTTTTGGTTATGCTGGGCAACCCATTAAATTACTTGGTGTTTTTGAAGGAGTGATTAATTATAAGAATAGATTGACTAAAGCAAAAATTTATGTTTCTCAAAAAGGGGATAGCATAATAAGCTGGTTCGCTCTCAAGGATTTAGGCGTAATGCTTGATCCAAACTCGACACCTCCTATTGTTCTAAAAGAGCCTTTTCCCTGCACCTCTCAAACTGTTTCACTGGTTTCTCATGATTTCACCAATGAACTGAAAATGAAATTTCCTAAAGTTTTTTCTGAGAACTTGGGGTGTCTTAATGGTTATTGTCATCGCATTATATTGAGAAAAGATGCTGTACCAGTTTGCTGCAAGGTACGAAATGTACCTGTAGCAGTCAGAGAACAAGTTAAAGAAGAACTTGAAAAGCTTGTCAAGGGAGGCATTATAGAAACAGTAGAGGGAATGGAGTAGGTTGCCCCGATTGTCGCAGCAAAGAAGTCGGACAACTCTCTCCGTCTCTGTGTTGATTTAAGAGAGCTCAACAAGTGTGTAGTTACAGATCATTATCCTTTACCCAAGATTGCAGACATGCTTATGCTACTTAAAGGTGCTAAAATTTTCAGCACCATTGACCTAAGGTCCGCCTACCATCAGATTAGGTTGGAAGAAGATTCGAAAGATTTGACCTCTTTTGTGACGCCTTATGGCACTTTTAGATTCGTCAGACTACCATTTGGTTTAGTGTCAGCCGCATCGGTTTTTCAGAGGGCATTAGAAAAGGTCTTAAAAGGTTTACAAGGTGTCAGAGTCTATCAAGATGATATTCTTGTGTTTGGCATAGATAACTCGCAACATGATTCTAGACATTTTGCTGTTTTAGAAAGACTCTGTGTTGCAGGTTTAACTGTCAAGATTGAGAAATGCAAGTTTAGAAAAACTTCCATTGACTATCTAGGTCACACAATCACTGAAGGAGGAATTTTACCCAAAGAGAATTTGATTTCTACCATCTCTAAGATGTCTCCTCCACAAAATAAAGAAGAATTAATGAGTTTTTTGGGGCTTGCTGAATATTATAGTAAGTTTGTGAAGGATTTTGCCTCTTTGTGTGCCAACATGAGGTATTTATTGAAGAAAGGAGTGGAGTTTATTTGGGAAGAAAAGTGTCAGCAAGAATTTGAGGTCATCAAGGAGAGACTAGCCTCTGCACCGAAATTAAGCAGTTTTGATCCTTCTGAAAAATCCATTTTGATTACTGATGCAAGCTTGAAAGGTTTGGGAGCGGTGCTTGTACAAAAGTTTGAAGGGACTGAGAGGGTCATCCTCTTTTTGTCAAGGAGTTTAAAAGGAGCTGAAACTCGATACTCGGTGATTGAGCGTGAAGCCCTCGCTGTTTACTGGTCAGTCAAGAAGCTTAAAAACTTGTTATGGGGAACCACCTTTGAGGTTAGGACAGACCACAAGCCGCTTTGTGAAAATTTAAAGAAAAAGGGTATTGATGCAGTCTCAGGTAGGATCA
Source organism: Lissotriton vulgaris (assembly GCF_964263255.1). Classification (NCBI taxonomy): domain Eukaryota; kingdom Metazoa; phylum Chordata; class Amphibia; order Caudata; family Salamandridae; genus Lissotriton; species Lissotriton vulgaris. The sequence continues at coordinate 1,863,490,483 of NC_141693.1, read as the reverse complement.
CGAAATGGGTTGTTGGTTTACAAGATTATGATTTTGATGTAAAATACCTTCCTGGAGTGGAAAACAAAGTGGCAGATGCTTTGTCTCGCCTTGTTCCTGTTTGTGAGGCTGATAGTAAGGAAGATTTTGATGATGATGATGAAATGGTTTGTGTTGTTGAGGAAGCCATCATTGATAAAGAGAGGTGGTTGAGGATGGTTCATGAAGATTCAATTCTTGTGGAAGTGCTTAAACTATTAATGACTGGGTGGAAGATTAAACCAAAGCCTAATGAAGGGATTGAGAAGTTTTGGCATGTCAAAGATCAGCTCTCAGAACAAGATGGCTTACTTTTTAGGGGCACTAGGTTAGTTCCACCTGTAGCTCTTAGGAATGAGCTCATGTCTTTGGCTCATATTGGACATCTAGGAGTCTCAAAAACCAAGGAGATTTTGAGGAGGTCATATTGGTGGCCAAATATGGATTTAGAAGTGGAACGCAAGGTTAGGGATTGCATTGACTGTGCTCTTAGTGAGAGGGTAGCGAAACCTAAAGTCCAACCTATGGTAATTAGGGACAGACCGAATGCACCATGGAAGGAGGTTGGTTTGGATATTTTGGGGCCCATTGTCTCAAGTGGTTGTGAGTGGTATGTTCTTGTCATTGTTGATTTCTTTTCCAGATGGCCAGAAATTGCCATTACTCGTGGAATTGAGACTAAAAATGTGGTGGCCTTCTTGGCCAAATTGTTCGCAAGAGAAGGCATTCCTAACACCATTCTTACTGATAATGGTCCTCAGTTAGTGTCTAAGGACATGGAAAAATTCCTTTTAGAACAAGGTATCAAACACAAAAAATCATCCCTATACCACCCAGAAACCAACGGTACTGTTGAGAGATTCAACCGTGTTCTTAAAGAAACCATTAGGATGGCTAAGTCTACTGGCACAGATTGGAGGGCAGATGTTTTTAAGAAAGTTAAGGTTTACAGGATATCTCCCCATGCTGTTACTGGGAAGACTCCTTTTGAACTTTTTAGGGCACGTACTCCTAATACACTTGTAGTACCCGCATGGGTCAATGATTTACAGCCATGTCCTCATGATCTCAAGGATGATTGGATGGTGCGTGAATCTTCTAGGATTGAGAATAGAAAAAGAATTTTTGATGCAAGAAATTCTGTAAAGGTCACTCCTGTCAAAGTAGGCGATTGGGTACTTATTAAAAATCCCTGCAAAAACAATAAGGCCCTTTCTGCTACCTTTAAAAAGCCTATACGTGTCATCAAGGTTTTTAAGAACGCCATCAAAACTGCAGACCATTGAGTTTGGAATTTGAACAGGGTGGTGGTGGTTAGAAATGATATTGTGGAGGCTTCTTGTAGTCGTAATTCTCAAACCAGTGATGAACCTTCCTCACTTCCTCGTAAGTCTGCAAGGGTTTCTCATTCTCCTGAATATTTAAAGGACTACGTAACTGTGTGATTTATGTTTTAATTCTAACCCATTCCTTTTTGTAATTTTGTTCTTCTTGTTAGAAGGGAGATGTGTGGCATCCTGGTTCTCTGTGTCTGTGCTTCATGACATAGCTGCGCTGATGTCATGAGGCACTAGAATCAGCTGCACATCCCATGGAATGTTATGTTTTGTCCAGCTGGCAGTTTCTACCACACTTTGATGCTGGCTGGATGTTCACCTGTGGATGGGATCTTTATTCTTAATAAACCACTACTTTCAATCATCATCTTGTGGATGTCTATTTTACAGTATGCATGGACAGATCATTGCTGATCTTGATGCCCAAAGTCCGGACAGAGGAAACAGGGGAGGGGGGGGGGCAAAAAAAAGGGGCCAGTGAGCTGAGGACCATAGGTTAGACGAACCACCAGTGAGGACGAGCTCTGTCTTATCGGGATTGAGCGTCAAGTGATTGAAGCTCATCCACTGGGAAATGAAAACAAGAGTGGAACAAAACTTAGGGAGAGAGTCAGCTGGGGATGAAAGATCAAAGACGAGCTGGAGGTCATCTGCGTAGTTGTACACAGAGACCCCCAGCTCGAGAAGAGAGGAGATGAGGGGGCGGATGTAAAGGTTGAAGAGAAGTGGGGAAAGGGAAGAACCTTGAGGGACCCCACAGGTGACCGGAAGAGGGGGAGCAGAAAAATCAGAGAGGTGAACTGCCTGTGATCTGCCTTGAAGAAAGGACGCGATCCAGGAGAAGGCAGTGCCTTGGATGCCCGCTGCGCTGACACGGTCGAGAAGGATGGCATGATCGACCGTGTCAAACGCAGCGGTGGGAGACCAAGAGATGGTTCTCCTCAATGTAAGTGGAGAGGCAAGATGTCACATGGCTTTCGAGGATCTTCCCTAGATAGGGAAGAAGGGAAATCGGCCTGAAATTAGATGGAAGAGAGGGGTCAAGACCGGCTTTTTTCAAAATAGGAAAAACTATAGCGGATTTAAAAGGGGAGGGAACACAACCCGAGGCCAAAGAAGTGTTGAGAAAAGTAAGGGGGGGATGGGACAGCTACTATAGAGAGTTCTGAGGATCCGTGCAGAGCACAGTCCGCAGGAGAACCGGACTTGACCTTCACAAGCAGGTCGAGGAAAAGCTCCGGTGAAATTGGTTCAAAGTGATCCAGGACAGAAGGAGACAGAGGAGAATAATCAGAAAGTTCAGGTTGAGACACAATGGGAATGTTGGCCTTAATGGTAATGATTTTATTAATTTAAATAATTATTGCAAATAAAAATTAATTGCAAAAAATAATTATTGCAAATTTAAAATCCAGCTTCATCATAAGTTAGGATTTTTCATTACAAATACAAAAACACCAAACACAAACTGGTTACCTGCTCCCATTTGGAAATTATAGCTAATAACATGTATCAGGGTAACTCCAATGTTGTCCTATGGGATAGGTAGGCCTTGTAGAAGTGAAAACCGAATTTAAGAGTTTTTCACTAACAGGACATGTAAACCTTAAAAGTACATGTCCTTGTGGCCAAGATGGCGACCTAGGCGGCAGCAACACCTCGAAGCTCTCCGATTGTGTGAGGAAATTAGCGGGGAGTTGCAGGGAGATGGGAAACCACACTGGTGAGAGGTCTGGGGTGGCAAAAGCATCAGGAAGACCAGCTAACGGCCGAGGCCCACAACCTCATTATGGCGGCCGTGCCGTCCGGGCACTGAGAACGGCAGGACTGGCACAGCGGGTCCCCCCTGGAACCGAGGAGGTGCCTCATCGTCCAGCGACCATCGACCCGGAGGCACTGTAAGGGCGAGTAGCAGCAGAGCCGAAGCAGGGGCAGTGAGTGGCAGCACTAAGACACACCTACACGGTCGGTGCCAGCTTTCCTGCGCGAACGGCCCAAGAATGAACTTCTTGAATGGGAAGATAACCAATCTACTAGTCTACCATCACTTATTCCATAAAAGTGCTCTGATTCAGAGACATCAAGGAGAGAAGGTAAGAGGGCCATTTGCTGACAGCAGAGTCATTAGGAAAGCAGCGGTGTAGATTTGGGGGGTGGTTGGGATGTGACACCCCTCGAATAAATGCATTTTTTGCTTGGTTGGGTCTGAGGGCCCTGCTATCTCTTTGTCAGTTTTTCTTGTACTGAGCAAGACTGAAAAGCAAAACAGTGACCTTTGATGTGAAAGAGAGAGAGAGAAGCAAGAGAAGAGAGAAAAGAGAGAGAGAGTTAGAGAGAGAGAGATGCCCATCTGGTGGCTGAATTTCAAAATATGAACCCAGATAACCTGGAATCAATCACAGATTTGATGCGATATAGGTTAAATTCTAAATTAAACACATTATATAACTTGGATCTCCACATTTCAAAAGCCGGTGCTTCTGGTTTCAGCCACATTGTGGCAATACATAATCTGGCTACCGCCATTGCCATAAAAAGAAAATAACGATGGGGTAAGAATGCTGCATATTCGCCATATCATTACCCATCCCGAAAAGCAGCAATTCACGGCTAATATGCCATTGTACCTTCGTTACCTCAAACGAAAATTCCTCAATATGTACAAAGAACTGGAAGAGTCAATTGCAATAAAAAAATACATGAACAATGTCTGCCTCGTCTGTTTGACATCTAAAACATTTACCATCATAAGCATCTCCCCATTTCATCATTTTGGCTGGCGTATGGTACAAATTAAACACTGTTTTATAATGTTGGGTACGTAGATTTGCAGACAGAATCACTTCTGTCGCCATATCAATCGATGCTTGCAAACAAGAAGCAGAACTACCCATTCGAGTGGAAGTAGTGGCACATAGTCAAACGCCTAGTACAGTATCGCTGGAGGAATCTACTGGTCTATTAACGATCATCGATTCGAGGCTCGAGCGGAACATTTAAAGACACATACTGCTTGTAGAAAATTACAAAATACTGTCCGACGCTTGGAAAAACCTGTAATGACTTTACAGATCGAATGACAGAGGCGGAGGCAAGGTTATCAACCTTGGAAGACCAGATGGTTTCTCAGTCTGCTGACGTTGCTGAAATTAAGGCACATAAAGATGATGTGCAGGATAAGCTTACTGAACTTGAAAATCGCCTCCGGCATAATAATTTATGAGTTCTTGGTGTTCTGGAAGGTTTTGAGGGACAGGATGTGTGTAAATTTATTGTTGAATTATTTACGAAAGCGCTCCCCGAAGTTACTGAATGGAACTGGAGTCATGAGATACAACGGGCTCATAGATTACCTTTTCGACAACGACCATTAAGAAGTGGACAAGCAAGTCCACAGCAACCACGTGCCAGTTTGATATCTCTGAATAATTTTCTTGCTAGACAGGTATTATATGATATGGCGAGACCTGATAGGAAGAGAACTGGGAAAGGCATACAATTTTTTGTTCAACCAGATTTTTGTCATTCTACTGACGCGTTGGAAATTACGACAGCTGATTGTACCCTTGCAAGCAAAAGGCCTACAAGTTTTTTTATTGCAACCTGCAACTTTAAAAATTGTTAGTATGGGCCAGAGTTGTTTTTTCACGTCAGAGGCTGCCGTGAAAGAATATATGCAAACTCTTCCTTGATGGATTAATATAGTTGGACAATTTTTTTTTTTGTATCACTGTCTATTTTTCTTTTATTAACGTTTTTTGATGTATATGTTATTTTTTGTCCTTCTTTTCAGGAGATTAATATGCTAGCATTTAGATATCAGCTAAAGACTGATATATATCGATTTGGTGAGCCGAGTAGTACGGGAACCACTCACCGAGCATCACAAGGGCCATTCGCCCTATTGCCTTAGTTAAGGGGGGGGGTTCACTGTGGGTGGGTGGGTGGGGAGGTTTGGGGTGGTGGCGGTGGGATGGAGTAGGGTGCACTGGGGGTTACGTGGGTAAGTTGGCTGTATGGGGGTGTGGGGGAAAAATGTTAAAATGTCAGTTCATAGCAGATATCTTAAATATGCTGGAGCAAAGAATAGTCTTTGTTTGGTTATAAATCTCCTGCAAAACAATGGTTTTGATGGCAGCTAGGAAAGTGTGAATTTGTGTTTTTAAAGTTTGCGGGCTTAATAATGTCTTGAAACGTAAACGGGTTACTAACGAATTACGTTTGAATATTCTTTGTCTACAGGAAACTCACATTCCTTGCTCTAATTATAAGGTCTTATTAGAACTGGGTTTTTCTGTATTAGCAGTGTCCCAACAATCTACTATGAATCGGGGAGTAGCCATAATGGGCAGTCGTGTTGTGGTCGGCACGGGTAGGGTACGGGCTGATATTCTGGGACGTTGGGCGATTACTGAGTGTACTATAGGGGTCACGAAAATTACAATTTGTACAGTATACGGGTCAAATTTTGACGAGGCAGAAATTTATGAGTTCCTTAATGTGGAATTAGCACAGTGGCCAACGCCGTTGATACTACTTGGTGATTTTAATATACATGGGGATACCCATACATGGGAACTCAATCAGTGGGGTATCAGGGCCGGTAGCCGAAAGTGTATCAGGCATTATATCCGTTGATATCTCAACACGGATTATTTGACGGGTGGTCCAAGATAAATTCGGGTGACCCAGGGTGCACTTTTTTTTCTTCTCTCCATTCAAAATTTGTGAGGTTAGATTATATTTTTTTACCCCAATCACTTACTGTTGGTGCAAAGATGCAAGTGATGCCCAGGATAACATCTGATCATAGCCCAGTAGTTTTAGATTTGATCTGCCTGCAGCCGCGTGCAGTACGTACATTTACATTTAATAAAAAACGTATTTGTGATGAGGAATATATAACTTTTATTAAATGTTGGGCAATGCAATTTCTAGAATATAATAGAGGCACTGCTAGTCAACCGATTGTGTGGGACTCTTTTAAAGCAGGCGTTAGGGGTGAAACATGGAGCTATGGCTGGGCTAAACAAAAAAAGCAGAAAGCTATGATCGCAGGGATGATTGAGGAATTAAGAGTGGCAGAGTGTGAACTTATGTCGGCAATTCAATCTAATGCTGACTCTCAAGCTGCTCAAACTAAGGTAGCAAGTGTGAAAGCGAGGATTAATGGAACTTGGAGTCAAGATATCGCTGCCCAGTATAATGTTTACAATTCCGAAAGATACGAATATGGAGAGGCAGTGGGAGGGGCGTGGCTTGGATGCCGAGGAGGTAGGCAGCGTGAGCTCGGAGCTCCGTGCCCGATCCCGGAAAATATCCTGAAAACTCATTTGAACCCCGAGATAAAGGACACTATCCGGTACTGGACGGTACTGCGGAGGGTCCGGGTCCCACGGAGGACGACACCGAGCCTTCCCACAGCAGTAACTCAACTTTGAAAGCTGAATTCGGCCGAGAAGTCGCGGACCCCAAAATGGCGGCGAGAGCATGGGATAGCTTGTGACGGAGACATCTGCCCGGAGACCCACTGTAGACCACTCCCGGACACGCTAGAGGTGTTGGCGGCCGAGTCGCGCCTCTCCCCAGGTGCCGGATGGACTTTTGGCGCGCCCTTGGGCGGTGGTTGAGGACCGTCTCCTGATTGGGGCAACAACGGTGCGACAGGGACCCGGAGACGAGGACCCCAGACCTCTGGCGCAACTGGCGCTGGCCGGGCCACGACCGCTCGGTGCTTCCTGCTTCTTGTTGACATTTCTAGGCCTGAGAACCCGGCCGGAGGACGGTGCCCGGCGACGCTCGGAGGGCGACCAAGTACACACTTGAGGACCACCGCCCACCCCGGCCCAGATGGGGAAGCCGAAGGGGAAGGGAGATGGCGCGACCGACACTGAGGCGGCGGAAGGAGCGGAGAGAGACCAAGCGGCGTTACAGCGGATGCAGGATCGTATCCTGGAAGCCATCGCCACCACAAAGGATGCCCTGCAGCAAGATATAGCTCAGGTGGCAACGGGCTTGGGCCTCCTGAAGGCCGACCACGACAAACTCAAGGACAGGGTGAAATCAGTGGAGTCCACGGTTAAGGACTTAGCCCCGGCCCAGGCAACGGTGAAGGCCCAGATGGCCGACGTGATGGACCGTTTGAAGGTGCTGGAAAGGAGGGCCGAGGATGCAGAAAACAGGAACAGGCGCAACAACGTACGCCTAGTGGGCCTGCCGGAGAAAATTGAAGGCGACGACATGGTGGGCTATTTGGATAACTGGCTGCGGACGGAGGTAGCACCAGAAGGTCTGTCCCCCTTCTTCTCCCTGGAGCGGGCACATAGAGTTCCGGCGCGTCCGCCAGCCTTGGGCCTTCCTCCTCGCCCGGTGGTGTTCAAGTTGCTCCATTACCGGGACAGAGACTGGCTTTTGCAGAGGGCGAGAGAGGCAGGGCCCTTTCAAGTGGAAAACAACAGAGTCACCATGTTCCCGGACTACACGTTTGAGACTCAGCGACTCCGGGCAAACTTCCTGTCCCTCAAACGGGAGCTCCGCCAGGAAGGCATCAAGTATTCCCTGTTGTTTCCTGCCAAGCTAAGAGTGGTGGTGGATGAGAAGTCTTTATTCTTCACGACTTCCGCGGACGCATGGGACTGGTGGGACACTTATAAGGCAGGAACGGACGGTGCTAAGGCCAGGGAGGAAGAAGCTAAGGTGGAAAAGCCGATCAGGCAGTCCCAACGGATCAGAAGGAACCGCAAGAGGACCGGGAAACCTTCGATGTCGCAGACGGAGGCGGAGAGGCAGGCGGCCCTACAGGCGGTGGTGGACTTATCTAGAGCCGCCAGGACTCAGTCTGGGAAGGGTACGGATTCGGAGGCCCCGGGCACGGGCTCAGAGACAGGACAATCGGAATTTGGTGGAGCCCGGGGCCCTATTGTGACGCCGCAGACCTCGGGAGAGATACTGGAGGCGTGTTGAACTGGTATGGCGGAATGGACTCGCTGGTTGGACACCGGGGCGATGGACCAGCAGCAGTGGAAAGATATTGATTGAGGTTTTGGGGAGCTGTAATGTGGGGATTGTGGGGTGGAGCGCGCGGGGCTGATTTGTTGGAGGTCTTATAGCATTGAGCCGCGCCTTACTGGCCCCTAAGGTCATCGCAGTGGGGACTGCGAATATTACCACCTTTCCTTGAGGGGTGGTCGGGAGTGTTGGTTTGGATGGGGGTACTTCCAGTTGCGGGGGGCCTGTCCTGGGGGGGTGGGAGTTGCGAGCAGTTGGGGTTGCTCAGGGGGTTGTAGTTGTTGGAGGGGTTTGGCTTCCTGTTTGGAGAGGGTGGGGGGGGGGCCCGTGGTCGCGGGACTTATACGAACACTGTTCTTTGCTGTGGGGTCCGGTTGTGTAGGGGGGAATGGCTAGTACTGGAGCGTTGAAATGTGTGACCTGGAACGTGCGGGGTATGCAATCCATGACGCGCAGACATAAGGTTCAGGCGTACCTCAAGCGTAGGGGGGTTCACATAGCGTTTTTGCAGGAGACGCACCTCAACAAGCAGGAAGGGGCGGCTCTACAAAGGCGCTGGAGGGGGCAATTATTCTATACGACATTTTCAGCATTTGCGAGGGGGACATTGATTTGGATACGGGCGGGGGTCCCCTTCCAGGTCTCGAAGTCGTCGATAGACCCAGAGGGCAGATATGTGGCGGTGGAAGGAAGGCTGAGAGGCAGGATGATTTCTCTCTGTAATGTGTATGCTCCTAATGTAGATCTGCCCGCTTTCTTGTCTAACATCTCGGGCAAATTGGCGGGTTATTTGGCAGGGCCGGTCCTCTTGGGAGGGGACTTCAACTCAGTTGAGGATGTGCTACTAGATAGGTCCCATCCCCCGCTGCGCGCGTCCCCAGCACATAGGATCGCCAAGCGTAGATCAGAATGGCAGGAGAGCTGGGCCCTCACGGATGCATGGAGGGCGTTGCACCCCACCACCAGGGACTACTCCTTTCACTCGCACCTGCATGATTTACATGTGAGGCTGGATGCGTTTCTTTGTTCGGAATGTGTGCTCCCCGCGGTGGGAGGGGCGGAATACTTGGCCAGGACGATATCGGACCACAACCCCTTGTTGATGTCTCTGGAATGGATGGTGACTGTTAACTGCGTGCCAACATGGCGCCTGCAACCTGACACCCTGGACGACTTGTTGTTCAGGGAGGCCCTGAGTGAACGTATTGAGAGGTATTTTGAGGAGAACAGTGGCTCGGCTTCCACGAGGGCGGTTGAATGGGATGCTTTCAAGGTGGTGGTGCGGGGACACTGTATTGGGCACACGGCAGGGGCGCGGAAGACACTGTTGGATGACTTGGACAAGGCTGAGACACGGCTGAGGGATCTTGAGAAGAGGCGCCCGAATCACCCTGAACTGCAGGAGGGGCTTAGCGGGGCGCGGGAGGGGCTGGCGGTGGAGCTGGAGCGGCTGCGTAGCTTCGACCACAAGGCGTACGTGACGAGGGCGCATGCGGAAGGTGATAAGGCGGGGGCGATGTTGGCTTGGCTTGCTAACCCTATCCGGGGGGGAGGGCCGATCATGGGGATCCAGGAGCCAGGGGAGGAGCCTTGCCACTCCCAACCCGGGATTCTGAACAAGTTTCGAGCTTATTATGAAGGGCTCTATCTGAGTGGTGATACGGGAGGGACGGAGGAGCTTGAGGAGTTCTTGGACGGGCTAGAGTTGCCGCGAGTTGAGGACTCGGAGGCAGAAGAGTTAGGGCGGCCCATCTCCCTAGGAGAAATAGGTTGTGCTATAAAACAGATGGCTAGAAACAAGACCCCGGGCCTTGACGGTCTACCGATCGAATTTTATGGCAAATACCTAGAACATCTTGCTCCGCGGCTGCGCGAGGTATACAATGAGGCGCAGGAGAAGGGCCGACTCCCGGGCTCTATGTGCGAGGCCCTTATGATCCCACTTTTGAAGCCGGGCAGGGAGGGTGCGACGCTGTCCTCGTATCGCCCGTTGTCTATGTTGACGACGGACTACAAGATCCTCAGTAAAATTCTGGCCAACAGATTACTAGTGCACATGACGGGCCTGGTTCATGGTGACCAGTGCGGTTTCATACCGACGCGCAATACCACTCATAACATCCGTAGACTTACGAGACTGATGGGTGCGGACTGGCCAGACACCGTCTCCCCATTTGTCCTGTCCATCGACATTGAGAAGGCATTTGACAGCCTCGAATGGGGATACCTGTATGAGGTGATGCGTCGCTTCGGGTTGGGAGACGGATATATACAGTGGACCAAGGTCCTCTATACTGAGGCGGTAGCAAGGGTCCGGGTGGGCGCACTGATCTCAAGACAATACCCGATTAGGCGTGGCACTAGACAGGGTTGTTCCCTATCTCCGCTACTGTTTGCGTTGGCAATGGAACCCTTCGCTGCGGTAGCCAGGCTGGGCCGCCACTACGCAGGCTTGCCTTTTAGGGGGAGGCCACACCTCATCTCCCTATATGCGGATGACTTGTTGATGTTTTTGGCCGACGCCGGCGCCGAACTTCAGGGGGCGCGGAGGCTACTGGAGCAGTTCGGTAGGTTATCGGGCCTGAGGGTCAACTGGCCTAAATCCTGTCTGTTTCCCCTGAGGCCGGGAGAGCAGTGCCCACTCACCGCTCAGGAACTCCGGTGGGAGCCGCGCTGCCTACATTATCTAGGGGTTTATGTTTACCACGCCCCGTCCGACCTGCTGGATGGCAACATAATTCGCTGTATTAACGCCCTGCGTGGATCTATGGACTTCTGGGCGACTCTACCGCTCTCCCTGGCTGGTAGAATTTCCCTGCTTAAAATGATAGCCCTGCCCAGGCTTTTGTATTATTTTAGGACACTGCCGGTATGGATCCCGAGTTCGGTTTTCAAACGCCTGAGGTCACTGATTATAGCGTTCCTGTGGGGCACGGGTAGGAGACGCATAGCGCTCGACACGCTGTTACGCCCCAAAGATGAGGGAGGTATGGCAGTGCCGGACTTCGAAGGATATTACCTCGCCGCGCAGCTGCAGACTTTTACTCAGGAGGTGGCGAGAGTTTATAGAGGTCCCGAGGACGCGAGAGCCGAAGGCACCCCGCGACACGTTCTGGCTTATATTACGCTGCACCAGAAACTCCGAGTGGGAGACCTGACGGTCGAGGAACAGACTTTCCGGCTATGTTGGGACCGGGCCCGTAAGCGGGCGGGTGTCCGCCTTATGTATGCCCCCGAAATACCGCTGGGAATGATCACTGCCCTCCCACATGGAGGTGATTGGTCACGCTTGCTAGGTTGGGAGGAGGCGGGAGTGCACGTGCTGGGTGACCTCTACGAAGATGGGGTGTTGCTGCCGTTTCGGGACCTGCAGGAGAGATTTGACCTACCGAGGGGTGACTACCTGCTGCACGCGGCAGTCACGGGCGCCATGCGAGCCCACTGGGGGGAAGGGCTGCAGGAACCAGGCACCTCGATGGCTTGCCAGTACGCCATGATGGCGGAGGGAACCTTTAAGGCCGTCACGTGCCTGTACTCGAGGATGCAGCGGGAGGCCTTGCAACCTTTGGCAGCCCTGAAGACCAAGTGGGAGCTGGACCTCCAGGTGGAGATACCAGACACGACCTGGGGCCAACTGCTGAGGAGGGCGCGGAAGAGCTCGAGGAATGCCAGGTTCCAATTGATCCACTTTTATGTTATCCACAGGGCATACCTCACGCCCGGGAAAATCCAACAGTACTTTGGGGCGACCGACGCTGCTTGTCCCAGATGTAATACAGCGGGGGCGGATCTATGTCATATGCTGTGGGATTGCCCCTCTTTAGGCGACTATTGGCAGGAAGTTGGGCGGGCCCTTAACGGCGCGACGGACAGGGATATCCAGTATACTAAAGCAGTTGGCATCCTTCACTGGTTCCCACATACACCTAGAAATACGATGTCAAGTAAATTTATAGATTTAGGGCTTATCTTGGCCAAGCGGGAGATCACACGAAATTGGAAGTCCAGAGTGGGGCCCACGTATAAAAGATGGTATGGGGAGTGTCTGAGATGGGCAGCGTGTGATAGTACCCTACGGTACCAGATGGCTTGGAGGTCGAATGACGAGAAAGCACTGGTAAGGGCGACTGCATGGGAGGTGATGGTGCAGGCGCTCAGGGAAGTGGACGATGAGGGGCAGGAAGGCGAGAGCGAACTAGCTGGAGCAGACCCCAACACTATACAGGAGAACACACCTTAGCGATTGTTTGCTTCCTCCTACAACACACCGGGCACTAATACATGGTTACTCAAGCGCAGCGCGACCACGGGGGAGGGCGGGTGGGAAGCTGGTTTGGAGGGATGTTGGGGTACCGAAATTGGGGGAGGGGGAGGGGCGTAAATCACAAAAGCATTCCAGGGTTATGTGCAAAATAAAGCGGTCAGACAATGTAAGAAGTACGGGACCAGAACGGAACTGAAGCCACCCGCGTCAAGAGCGGGGTGATCCCTCCGGATGAAAATCGAATGTCTTCAATCGAATCGGTTCATGTCATGCTATTTTATTTTTTTGCTGAATATATTGTCTGTACATTTATATTGGTGATGCAATAAAAATGATGTTAAAAAAAAAAAATGGAGAGGCAGTGGGTAGATGCTTGGCTCAAAGAAGGCGGGGCAAGCAGGTGTTTCAACGTATTGATATGCTGGAGAATGATAGAGGAGAATCGGTAGTAACTATGGATGGTATTATGAAGGTTTTTCGTATATACTATAAGGAATTATATACCCAAGAGGATATTGGTCAGGATCAAATAGATATTTTTCTTCAAGATTTTGATTTTACTAAACTTGCCTCTTCCGAGAGGGAAATGTTAGAGGCTCCAATTACGATGCAAGAATTGCAGCGTGCAGTTGAACAGTTAGCGTTCGGGAAGGCATCCGGTCCGGATAAACTTCCTTTGGAGGTTTATCGACTGTTATTTAGTGTTATTCAGGAGGCTATGCTCGCTACTTTTATTATGGCTCAATGGGGGAACCCACCGGCGTCTTGGGATGATGCTAACATAGTAGTTTTTTAAAAAAAGGCTAAGCCTTCCTCATTGCCGGGATCATACAGGCCTATATCAGTAATTAATGCTGACACAAATATTTATTCTAAAATATTGGCTACCCGGATGGTGCGTGTTATTCCAATGCTGCTATCCCGACATCAACATGGGTTTCTTCCAGGGCGAAGCACGGTAAATCATCTTCGTCGGGTAATAGCGTTGATAGACTATGCAACCGCACTCCAAAAGAATATTGGTATTATATTTTTGGATGCGGAAAAAGCATTTGACCGCGTTACGTGGGTTTTTTTATGGGCCATTATGCGCAAAATGGGGTTTGGTCCATTATTTTTACAGGCAATACAAACCACGTATAGGAGTCCTCGGGCCAAAATATGTACTATGGGACAAGAGTCATCGTTTGTCTATATTACCCGGAGTACGCGACAGGGCTGCCCCTGCTCTCCTTTACTTTTTGCTATTTACATAGAGCCACTAATACAACCATTGGAGTCTACTAATCTAAGACGATCAATGCTGGTGGGCGAATATGAAGTGCGTGTTCTTGTTTATGCTGACGATATTGCGGTTGTGACGTCGGACCCGGAGTCTGCATTAAGGGAGGTGGAACAGTTGGCACAAGCATTTGGACAGGTGGCTGGGTATAAATTGAATATCTCTAAAACCCAAGTAATTTGTACAACTGGCTTGTGTCTAAGTGAATCACGAGTAACAAAAGAGGCCAAACATTTAGGGATTAAACTCAGGATGACCATTCAGGAGATAGTTGATGTAAATTGGAGGGCTATTATAAGAGCGGTTAAAAGTCAGCTTGATTAGCTAGAATGTTTGCATCTTTCGATGGTCGGACGTCGCAAAGTGCTTAAGATGTGTATCCTCCCTAAAGTGCTATACTATTTCCGGACGGTACCTTTGGAATTGTCAAAGGCACAATTAACGCTACTTCAAAGCATTTCGGATAGGTTTATGTGGGGTGGGCGCAAACCCCGCCGCGCTTCAAAGTATATGTCATTACCATTGATACGCGGTGGGTGGGGGTTCCCAAATGTTATTTTATATTATTTGGTATGCCTTATACAAAATGCGAGATACATGGTTATTGGGGGGGCGACACAGCATTTTGAGACACCGAATATTTATCAGATGATACTGGGAAATCAGACGTGTGAAGCGCTGATCAAATTCTATGAGCCAAGTTACTATAAACGCACTAGATTTAAGATAATGACCGCAGCTTATAAGGGGTGGAAGTGGCTGCGGAAGGTTTTGGCTATCCAACGGATTCATTTTTATACACCTCTTGATTCCAGGGTTATATTGCACATGATATTTTGGGATACAAAGATACGAAAATGGCATGATAAAGGGGTTTGGCGCCTAGGTGATTTTTTTTAAGGACGGTGCATTGGTTTCATTTACGGATTTGATGGAAATATATGTAATTACGAAGAATGATTTTTTAAAATATTTACAACAGCAGGATTTCCTTTATAAACAATGTCTACCTCAGGGTATTGTTAAGATTGAAGTTATCGAAGCTCCTTTGAAAGGGGCTAAGATTGGGGTCATGTGATATTTTAGTGTCGAAACAACCGGATGATATAGAAATGCAGGATTTGAAATGGAAATGACACATTCCTATTGATTTTTTTGTTCCCATAACTGGTGATCACCATGGTACCTCATAACGCCTTTACCAGACATGTCCCTCTTCCTAAATTTTCCCTCAGGTTGTTAGTTCATGACAAGCACCTTGCCTCCTATATGCAGCTCCATTACGTATGCCCTCCTCTTCCTACTGGGGTAGTTGTTATCTTTTTATGGGTCAACATAGGGTGTTGAGACAGAACATCGAGTCAAAAACATTGAGTGACAGTATTATCGAGTCAAAAATATAGTGGAATGGAAATGTTAAGAGCAAGAATATTGTGGTTAAGAATATCGAATTTAAGGTAAGTAATATTGATTTTTATTATTTGTTATGTATTTAGGTATATATTTTATATGTATATGATGTAGTTTTTTATTGTTAATGTTTCATAATGTATTTGTTAGAATTGTTGTAGTTTAATTAATTATGTTAATATTGTAAATAATGTTTTTTTTAAAAAAATTATATATGGGGTGTGGGGGTTATTAGAGTAGAGGGTGGCCAGTAATTTCATTTAATTTTAATTGATTGTTAATTAACTGTTAATTCATGTTAATTATTTAATTGATCAATAATTATGATAATATCGTTAGTTTAATTATTTTTATCAGTGGGTTGTGGGATCTATGGGTGTACAGGTTTGGCAGTTATTTAATTGTAAAGGATTGTTTTTTTATTAATATGAATTCTTTAATTGATAATTAATTAATTTATTTGTGTAAGTAATTTTTTTAGGTGTGGGTTTTGCATTTTTAGAGGTATAGGGTGGGAACTAAATCAATTTTGAGTTATAAATATTTTACTTGTTTTTAATACTATTTTTTCATATTTAATGTGTCAATTGTGTATTTAATTTATTATTACATTTTAGGAGTATGGTGTATATTTGTGGAGGTATGTTGTGGAAAGTTAAATAAATGTAAATTGTTTTGCTAATACATTTTTATGTTAATATTGTAATATATATATGTGTGTTTTTATTATAGTGTTGATTTTGGTTGTACGTTTTGTAGGGGTAGATGGTGGGAGGAAGTTATAACTCATTTTATTTTATGAATTTATTAATAAATACTTTTTAAGATAATTCTTTTATATGTGAAATAAGATTGCATTTAATTTTTAATATAGTTTCTAATATGATTATGATGTTTTTTATTTTCAGAAATTTTCATTGTTTGTTTATATTTATTATATTACATTTTACATATTTATCTTTAATATTTTTAGTTTATTTTTTAAATTCGTTTTTCAAACATTCTGTTTGTTTGTAATGTAGAACTGACTTAAGTGGGATTAATATATTTTTTTCTATTTTAAAATCTAACACTTTTTCTACTGTTGCATTTACTGGAGAGTGAATAGTACATTTTACCCCTCTGCAATCCAACACTTTCCCTGCTGTTTCACTGACACGAGTGTGAATAGTCAACTTTACCCTGCCACGATCCAACATTTTCCCTACTGTTTCATTGACTGGAGTGGGAATAGTACATTTCACCCCTCTGAATTCCAGCACTTTCCCCACTGTTTCACTGACTCGATTGGGAATGTTACATTTTACTGCACCACAATCCGACATTTTCCCTACTATTTTATTGACTGGAGAGGGAATAGTAAATGTTACCCCTTTGCAATCCAACACTTTCCCTACTGTTTCACTAACGAGTGGGAATAGTAAATTTTACCCCTCCACAATCTAACATTTTCCCTACTGTTTCATTTACTGGAGTGGGAATAGTAAATGTTACCCATCTGCAATCCAACACTTTCCCTACTGTTGCACCAAGTAGAGTGGGAATAGTAAACTATACCCCAACGCATTCCAACACTTTCCTTACTGTTGCACTGACCAGAGTGGAAATATAAAATTATTTTTGGGGCTTAAATTGTACTTTTTATGATTTATCAATTGCAGGGGGGATAGTAAATTGTAGTTTTCTATGATGTTATATTTTATGTAATTTTATATTTATTGTACTTAGAGTAGTAAATCTTATATTTGTGTTATGTAAAAAATGTTGCTCTTGTGTTGTTTTAGGTGGGAGTACTTATTTGTATATTTATTTAGTTTTAAGTAATAGGAAATTTATATATGTATATATATATATATCTTAATTTTTACTAATTATGTATATTGTAATTTATATAATTCTTTATTTTTTAATAATCATATTTATGATTTGTTTTTTTGTTTTTTCATAATTTTTTATTCAATTGTAAAAAAATGTCTGTTGTTTAATTTTAATTTTAAATTAGATTGGTTTCCTTTTTAAAATATTTTTTAGTTTTTCACAATTAACGCACAATTACTCATTCCAAGTGCAAAATGCACCCTCACATCCAAAATGGCCACGAGGATGCATTTTGCGCTAAGAAAATAACACTAAATGCTACAGGACATGAACAGCAGCAGCCAGCACCCGCACACTCTCTCTTGATTTGTTGTTCCTGTGCTCCTGCAGTAGACTTTTTGCCCCAAATCACTCTTAATTACTCAAGTCAGAGTACTCACATAACTTTGATATTTTTTAAATCACAAGAGGAATGCGTAATAACTGAACTTACTCCAATTACTCCGGAGTAATTCAAATTTCTCCCAGGCCTAAACCTAACCATATCACTGATCCTTATTCTAAACTTTAACTTAACCCTCACACCAGCACTTACCCTTTTACTAACCAAAAACTTATTCTTACCATAAAGCTAAACCTAATCCTTTGGATTTCACTAATCCTTTCACTATCCGATATCCTAATTAGGCCTGCACAAAAAGTTTTTTGTGAATTTTACAAACATTATACAAAATTATGTGAAATTCTGCAAACATTAAGTCAAAATGAGTGTTCCTGAATTTTTCCTGGTCTAAATAGTTTTTGATTTACAGTGACAATTGAACTTGAGGGTCTATCTCGTGTTCAAATAAGGCTGTCAACTTTTTTCTGAATGAATACGAGTCTTTTTTGAGTGTCCAAATGTCAAATGTTACCAAATGTAATTAATTTACAGTTGGACTGCACTAAGTACTTTGGCCTTCAGTGTACTGACACACAGTTAATATATCAAATCAAACATTTGCATTGGGCCCCAGTCAGATTATGGGTGGCAGGATAGTACATATTTTTAGTTCAAGAAACTTTTGTTCCGGTTCAGTGCAAAAGGCTTGTTGTGTCCCACGTATCTTTCATGTGGTGCTTCTGCATATATGTTACTAATGTATCTCTCGTATTGGGGCTGTATGAAATTGGATTGTTTGGAGAGGTGACTATCCACCTCATGGAATAATTGCAAGCTTTGTCAGGGTGAACCCTCAAAGTCCCTAAATTAATTTGAGCTCAACACCCTGATAGCTATGGCACAGAGCATAAAGGCTTAACTTAGGGCAATGTGTAAAGTATTTATGCAGCACCAAAACAGTAATTCATTTTAAATGCGCACCAATAAAAATCCCAAACCACTTTAGAAAAATGGAATAAAATGTGATAAACAAAATGTTAGCAAAGTGAAAAAAATCCAAGTAAGAGAATTGGAGTCATTAATTTTAAAGTGCCTCACTCCTACTTTACCCTTTGCATTTCTTTTTGCTCTTTTCCCTTTCCCTCTCTATTACCTTTTCTTTCACAAACCCATTTATGTTTATTTGCATATAATGCCTTTTATGGTCTTATACCATTAATTCTAAAATATCCTCATGTTGCATGCCATTACAGCCCTGAAGAAGCCCTTGTTTGGGCGAAACGGGTTTGCTGGTGTTAACCATACGGAGCACAACTGAGAATAAAAAGAACAGAAAAATGGGGCATATTACCAACAACTAGCGATATTTATCGCTAAATGGGCTTAACAAGTATTTTTTTAACGCCAAGCATCGATGAATATTATCGCAGAGATAACGTACTATTAGCAAAGTTTATCTCTAAAGCATTAAAATATCCGGCGTTAGCGGTGAAATGCGTGAATATCGCTGGTAATCCAGCGGTATTCACGCATAATGGCTAATGAGAATTTAGCTATAATATCCAACTCCCCTTGGATATAATGGCTAAGAACTGGTCTGAGCAGGCGTTAGTTTTTGGAGATATTCGCGCTTAGCACGAATATTTCCATCGCTACACCTGCCTTGCTAATAGGCGATAGCGACATTAGTGACTGCTTTCAGTCGCTAACAGGTTGGGTACGCCCACTTTGCATGTCATTAGCGATAAATATCGCTGACATGCAAAGCGGGCCCCAAACCGCTTGCTATCGCCTACAAGCTGTCGCTAACTGCTGTTAGCGACAGCTTGCTAATAGGGCGATAGAATTATCGCCGCTTAGCGGCCGAAAACGGGCGCTAAAGCGGCGATAATCACTTATCGCACGCCTTGGTAAAATGCCCCAATATTCTTCTGCAAATGCCTTTTCTTGACATGTTTTTATGTATTTAATTTGTTTGTGCTTATATATTGCCTCTCATCCAACAAATTTACAAGTGCCAATGATAGTCAATTGTCACGGAAGACCAGGACCTCTGTGAAATTTGATACTGACCACGATGGAGGGGGTGGTTGGATACACCAACCAGGTTCCTCTGGTCAAAGATTTTACTTTCTGATGTTAGTCCTTTAATTCCCAATTCACCACAGGATACACTTCTAAAAAACAGGACCTCTGGGGTAGCACTTAGAAGCTCACAGGGTGTGTGGTAGAGGCCAACAGCAAGATCCAGTCCAGGTCCAGTTGCCACTGGTCAGCAGGGAAGTTGCAGTAAAATGCATCTGGTATCTTATTGTGGCCCTTTAGCTTTACAGAGAGTCAGCCCAGTCAGTCAAGTCTTCTTCTGTTCTTCCTCAGCTCCAGAAGTGTTATGAAATGGCTGCATGGAGCAGCCACATTGATACTTTGCTGGAGCTGGTGATTGGGATTGACTCCTGGGCACACTCTAACCAACGGGGGAAAGGTTGGCAGGGTCAATCCTATCCACTTTGGGCATTTTCAAGATGGTACAAGTCTTGGGCCAGACTGAACTTGGGCAATAGTAAGCCTAGTGCCCTCTCGCATCTAAAACTAAAATCCAGTTTGGGGCATATGTAAGCCCAGCAGACCTGTCAAGCATGAGTTGACACTCAAGTTGGATTTGACAGTGTAATGCAAAAACGATGCACACAGCCCTCACTCTGCTCTTGCAGGAAGGTTCAGAGGAGCCCTCTTTGTCTATTTCATTCAGCCTGTTCTTAGCTTTTGGGATGCATTTCACACCTTTTCTCACTTATTCAAATGCTAATTTATAGCTGGCAGAAGTGGGATAGCAAATGCAAATTTAGCCTCCTGGAACTTCAGGTGAAGAAAAGATAACTTTCTAAAAGTTGTTTCTTTAATACTTAGTAAAATTCTCACTTTAGCATTGAATTTGAATGTAATACCTATCAAAAATAGTTGTTTAAGTATTTTATTATAGTAGTCTCATCCTGAGATACAATGGGAGGCAACCAACACGTGGTTTTAACACCTCATCCGCGCTGGAATCATTGCGGGAAGGTATAGCCGTGTCAATGGCACAGTTTCAATTCCATCGAATGCCCCAGGGTCAGTCCGGTTACCAACTCAATTGTACAGGTTCTGATAACAGCCGATGAAAGCACTCGGTAACAGAGACGGCGTACTGCCATTGACACGCTATACCTTCTCGCAATGGTTCCCGTGCGGATGAGGTATTAAAACCACGTGTTGGTTGCCTGCCATTCCCCACCTATCGCGTCCTGAGGAAGACTCGCAGGGAAAAGACTCAACTGTCCAAGATGCCACTAGTCAAGTCGAAACGTCAACGAACATATACCCATGTACTTGGACCCACCCATCCCGTACCTATTGCGTGCCACAGATGATTACAATCTGTGATTGTAAAAATTAATGTAAATAGACCATGTAAAATACGGTTGGGTCAGGACACTAAGATTAATACCCTTGATCAATCCCAAATTGAACTTCTCTATTTTTCTTACCATTTTCACCCTGGGAATACTTCCCCACTCACTTATTTCTCGAGCACTATTTCTCTGCACGTTCCCCTTGGAGCAACCTTTTTCAAAAACGTCTAGTGATAAAATTCTAACAATGAAAATAAATTAATGTTGTTTCATACAAAGTTAAGTCTCTGCACATCCTTTTTTTATATGTATATATATATATATATATATATATATATATATATATATATATATATATATATATATATATATATATATATATATATATATATATATATATATCCATACTAATATAATAAAGAGAGAGCCCAAACCTTTGAGGCGGGTAATCTCAGGAACCACAGCACCAATCACAACACACAATACAGCGTTGGAAAGGGCAGTTGCAGCAGAAGGACATAGGCTATGCAGACGCCCACCATATACATTTAAAAGGTAAAAGAACCGTGCCAGCAAAGTTGTCCCTTGTGGGCGTGTCTGCGTTGTGCTGTGGGCGTGTTCTGGGGGTGTGACAAACGCTGGGGGCGTGTGGTACGTTCCGCCCTTCATGCCATGTCTCATATCGTGTGCTAATCCCACCCTGCTCCCTTCAAATACCCCTGCACCCCATAATCATAACCCACCCTTACTCCTTAAAATACCCCAACACCCTTAAACACTAACCCATCTTAACCCTATAAATATACCCTGTACCCCAAAACCCAAACCTATCCCTAAAGCCTAAAAATACCCCTGTAACCCAAAACCCAAACCTAGCCCTGATTCCTATAAATACCCCTGTACCTCAAAACCCCAACCTACCCCTGAACCCTAAAAATACCCCTGTACCCCAAAACCCAAACCTAGCCCTGAACCCTAAAAATGCCAATTTACCCCAAAACCCAAACCTACCCCTGAACCCTAAAATATCCCTGTACCCCAAAACCCAAACCTAGCCCTGAACCCTTAAAATACCCCTGTACCCCAAAACCCAAACCTAGCCCTGAACCCTAAAAATGCCAATTTACCCCAAAACCCAAACCTACCCCTGAACCCTAAAATATCCCTGTACCCCAAAACCCAAACCTAGCCCTGAACCCTTAAAATACCCCTGTACCCCAAAACCCAAACCTACCCCTGAACCCTAAAAATACCCCTGTACCCCAAAACCCAAACCTAGCCCTGAACCCTTAAAATACCCATGGAACCCAAAGCCCAAACCTACCCCTGAACCCTAAAAATAACCCTATACCCCAAAACCCAAACCTAGCCCTGATCCCTAAAAATACCCTGTACCCCAAAACCCATACCTATCCCTAAACCCTAAAACTACCCCTGTACCCCATAACCCAAAACTATATCTGAACCCTTAAAATACCCAAACACCCCAAAACATATACCTCAGTACCCCAAAACATATACTCCTATACCCATACTTACCTTATCCTAACATTAAAAAAAACCATCCTTTTAACATTCATGCATTTACAACGAATTTTGTTGTAAATGTATGCGTGGTAAAAGCATATCAAATGTAATGCCATGCGTTATAATGGCATTGCGGAGTCATGGTACTTTCGTAATGAAAGTATGCGGAGTGATGGTATGTGGAAAGAAAGTTGCGGAACAATGGGTGTTCACCCTCCCCCGTTAAGTACATTGGTGGCACGGCGGCCCACATCTCCAGCAACATACTCACATTTTTTCACCACTCATTTGAAAAATGCACAGGTCTCTCTCATTGATGGCCAGCACCGACATACACTTTTAGACACACCTCCCGCCACAAGTTCTAGAATTGCGAACTTTAGAGCTGGGGAGCTACGTTTGAATCTCGGCATCAGCTCAACATCCTGTGATTCCAGGCAAATCCTTTTATCCCCCCGTGCCTACCACAAATGAATGTGTTCTTCTGTAATGTAAATTGTGCTCATGCCATGTTGTCGAGTTCGCGCTATATAATATTGCAAGGAAAAATAAAGTAGGGAAACTCGAATCGGAGCGTTTCACAGGCCTGTCACAGATAAGAAATGCTATCAAAACGAAATCCTACAAAACAATATACTACTGGCCGGCAGCAAGTCATACCCTGACAACGTCGGGACGGGCTGCTAGTATATATATATATATTTGTTTCATTGTAAAATCTTATGCTTATGCATTGTTGGCCGCAAGGAGCGTGAATTTACTTTACCTCGAAACTAAGAAAATTGTAATTAATTTCACTACTGAGACTGATTGGTTTGAGGACCACTATTTTTCTATATTTAAATTATACAGCACTTTCTAGAGCATGGGGCTGGGCCAGTCGGGGTCACTGAGCCACACTGTGATGAAGTTGTGGAACAGTGGGAAGCTGTGGTGGCAATCAGCGCTGTTCGCACCACGGGAATTATTTAAAACATCAAGTGAGCCCTGCCGCCTGTGACCCTCACAAACCCGCCCCACAGACCGCGTCGGCTGTGGAGCCCAGAGCACTCGGTTGTGCAGCTTTGCTGCTTAGGTATGTTTTAATAATGCCCAGGCGGCATGGTTTGCCCCGGGAGTCATTGCGGCTACGTGGCAGCCGCGCCGTACCGAATTGCGCACGTCTCGAGTCAGTGCATAGAGTCAAGTAATGGTATCTCTCACTCTTCTAGTTTCTCATGAAATTAAAGATGTGCCTGCCTTTTAAACTAGCAGCGCCTAGTGCGCAGTCAAGATTATCTTCAGCTGCCTGCTCTGTTACAAGATGTAGTTTTGCAGTCATTCACAGCCTGTGTCTGTTGAATAACTCGTTTTCACGAGACGCGCCACTCCACATACAGCTGCACTAAAATCGTGTTAGGCCGCTCGAGGTTTCTGAGCCACACTGTGTCACTTAAGTCAATAGAGCCTAGTGTAGCTCTGACAGCATGTGGGGGTCAAGGTGGGATCTGTGCCTTGGGCAGATAGAGGTTCCCAACCGGGAGAGGGGTGGGTGCGGACCTCTCAGAGTTAATGATTTTTATTACGGTTGGAGTCAAGTTAGATTTTGGAGAAAAAAAAAACTCTACTCATTTACGTTGCTTTTCTTTATTCAACCCTAGCGTGTTTCCCTTGTCTTCATTGTTTAATGTTACTCTTGTGAAGGTGTCACTCATTGTCATTGAAATGTCACTCATAATTTCACTGACATTATGAAACGTCACACATAGCAGTCTGAAACCTTGGCAGCTATGGTGCTTTCGCTGTTATGTGTAGAGGGAGTGGGTTGCAGGCTCTGGCCTTGGCCTTGTACACAGGGACAAACCGGCACAGTAACAGGGGCAGTGTTTTAAATGGGCCTGCACTTCAAAATACTCTTCTTTTCAGTAATGGAACATTTGTTTCGCAGTTTTGTAGCAGTACAGAGGTGTTAAAAGTACTACAATGTTCCTTGTATATTGAGAGGTTTTCTGGCAACACAGAGAGTCAAGTAAACTCTGGTGATTAATTTACCTGCTGGAGAGAGAGGGGAGTTTCATCTAGTGGCAGGTTTAATTTGTGTGAGGTAGCGCAGGTGGTTAATATCATAGCTGCCAAGTATTCGCATTGCTAATTTGACATTTCCATTGATGCAGCGACTTATGAAAGACATTCCACAGCGAAATGTGACACTTCAAACACATTTTATACTGTATTAAAATAACGAGTTGCATATTTATTGTGCTTTAAGTCATAGGCTGGGACGGGGCGGAGCTAGCCGGCGTTCATGGTGGACGCTTAAGTGCGGAGCTCTGCGCTAGTGCTGCCGATTATTCGTTAATTATCCTCTAAAAGCGGCGAACATCGTGGAATTCCGGCGGGGGCTGCCTCCCCTACCCCCAGCGGACCTCCGACGCGACTTTGGAAGAGTTGCGTGTACGGGTCCCCCCGGCGACACCACCGACCGGAGAGTTGCGGACCAGGCCGGGATCCCCGCTCTGTCCTGGGACGCGAGGCCGAGTTGCGTCACCCGACGTGCGGCCCCTTGGTGAGGACGCCCCGCTGCGGAGCGTGCACCGTGACCGGCAGTAGCCGCGACCCCTTCAGCACACCGCGACCACACTGCGGAACCCCTGCTGTGACAGCTGCACACCCTGAAGAGCTCGGAGGACTCGAGCGAGTGACGGCAGCATAGAGGACTCACCGGGAGTACACACATGGCGCCGGCGGAACCCTGCGTTGTCACGGGCGCCATTACACTCTGCCGGAGAGAACTGCCCGGAAGCCCGACCGCTCGGAGGGAGCCTTGAGAAGTGGCGGGCTGCTTTGGGACAGAGGACCCCCAACACGAGCCCTGCACCCTGAATCTGACTGGGGGCGTCCTGGTACCGTGGCACTGTGTGGGGGAGAGAAAAAGGCGGGCGCCTACCTTGGCCTGTGGCAGCGCTGGGAGCGCAGGCCTGAACGCGACAGGGAACTAGGCGGACGGCCCCCGGTGCTGGCCTGCGCACGGGGAGGGATCCCACATCGTCCCATTGGAGGACCATCGGCATTATAAGGCCTGTGGACACTGGCCTCCCCATCCACTGCAGCGATGGGCAAGGGCGACAGGACGCAAACGAAGCTTTCGTTTGATCAGAGGAGACAGAAGGCGCCAGAGCCATCCGGCGGCCCAGTCCCCGGGAGCGGCTGCAGACCCGAGCACTGCACTGTGCGCAGAAATTAAAGGTATGCTTAACACGATGGAGAAAGGCCTACAGGAGGGCATGTCGGCCATTGGCACCAAGATTGACGCCCTGGCGTACCGGATGGACCGAATGACGGAGAGGGTGGATAAGCATGCGGAGAGGCTGGACATGGCAGAGCGCAGGTTGACGGAGGCGGAGGAGGCACAGACAACATGGGACGCTGATCGCAAGCAGTTTGGGAGGCTGCTCCAGGTGATACAGGAGAAATCGGAAGATTTAGAAGCTCGCTCCAGGCGGTCTAATATACGCGTCACGGGTGTGGCGGAGTCGACCCAAACGGGGAAAATGGAACTGTTTGTTGAGAAACTACTAAAAACTTTATTGGGGGACGACATCTTCTCCCCCATGTTTATAGTGGAGCGAGCCCACCGCACCCTGGGACCAAGGCCTCCTCCGGGTACGAATCCCAGGCCGATAATAGCAAAACTCCTCAACTACAGGGACAGAGACGCTGCCCTCCGTGCCGCTAGAGAGAAGGGGAATTTACAGTACGAGGGAATGAACATTTCGTTATATCCTGATTTCACCTCCAAGGTACAGGAGGAGAGACGGTGATTCGTCCCCTACAAGCAGCAACTCAGAGACCTGGGCTTGGACTACGCCATGTTGTACCCGGCACGGCTGCGCATCAACAGGCAAGGCCACTCGCACTTTTTCACTGACCCCAAGGAACTGCAAAAATCCCTGAAGCAATGGATCAAGGAGCACCGAGGGGACCGGACGGCGCCTGCGGAGGAGCATACTGGCAATGGAGACCTGGATGAGCAGGACTAGTGAGGAGGGGGGGTGCAGTGGTACCTTCTGGAGGCTCAGCTACTCTAGCCCCTGTGACAATCCTCGTCTGTTGGACCGGGGGGAGCCCACTCGGGGCGCACCACTGCAGTGAGCGGACTTCTGGACATGAGATTGCGGGTGAGATCTGCACAAGCCACACGGGTTATGGTGGGGGGCGGCGCTCTCCATGACACTGTTAGTCTGATCCGGGGTGGTTTTGCTGGGGGCCCGCCACATGGAAGGGACAGTGCGATCCGGGGGGGGGGGAAGCCCGTTAAGGCGGGTACGATACTGCTCTCATCACTTAAAGCCGCACTAGCAATTGGGGGCGCTGGCGTAGGGGCGGCCTATTGATATTGCGCAGAAGGAACGACCGGACTGTGGTCAATAAGGACATTGAGTGTGCTACCTCTGCCCTGGCGCTTATAGTGCTTGCGGCTCTTCTTGAGACTGCTTGGGGAAGTTTGAAGACGGGTGGGGGGGGGTGAATGCAGGGATCTCGGTCACACCAGGTTGGGGTTGGTTGACTGTGGGCGGAGGGGGGTATCGGGGGTTCTGAGTTCGGGGATGTTTGGGGGAAGGTCCGACATGTGCTCTAAAATGTTATGTTCTGCAGGGTGGGTGGGCGGCTGCCGCTCCCGGAGGGGGGTGGCCCTCGTCACTACATTACAATTGATGTCCTCTTTCACTGTTAATGGCTAACACGACGCAGGCAGATTTACTATGTGACACGGAGTCCCTCAGGGCTATTACCTGGAATGTGAGGGGATTAAATGATTACCGGAAACTCCGCAAGGTGCTACACTACCTACAAAGACACCACATAGACTTGGCGCTGCTGCAGGAAACTCACCTGCCCAACACCAGCAAGATGCTAACGCACAGGGGGCTCCAGGGACACTCCACTTACGCAGGCTTCACCACACACGCTAGAGGGGTCCTCACCTGGGTCAACCCGAAAACTAAGTTATCCCTCGCCCTGGTGAAGGCGGACCCGGAGGGGAGATTTGTGTTGAGCAAGTGCACAGGCAAGGGCCACAACCTACTGGTCATGAATGTCTATGGCCCGAACTATGACTCCCCTGACTTCTATGCGGCAGTTGCGGAACATTGTACTGAATGGTCCGCTGGTAATATGATTTGGGGTGGAGACTTCAATTTCACTTTTAGCCCTGATCTAGATAGGTCTGCGGGCCCCGCCAGGCGTCCGGCGGCGGCGGCGCAGCACATGCAGGCAGAAATGTTGAGGCTGGGTCTGGTAGATGTATGGAGAGAAAGACATAGCGCCAAGGGGGGGTACACGCACTACTCAGCGTACCACAACATTCACACCAGGATTGACTACTGGCTGGCCTCACATACCCTGTTCTCCATGGTCAGGGGCTGCAGTGTGCTACCCCGCACACTGTCGGACCACTCCCCGGTGCTGTTGGAGCTGCATACTCCCCAGCAGAGAATCCCGACGTTCACGTGGCGTTTCCCACCTTACTCGTTGCTGGATGAGGCATTCAGGGCTGATCTGGGAGAGGACATAGACAATTTCTTTATCACCAATCTGGGCTCCGTGGACAGCTTCGGGACGATTTGGGAGACATTTAAGGTGTACGTGCGGGGGGTGGTCATGGCGAAGCACTCCGGGGTCCTGAAGGCAATTAGGAACAGGCTGAAATTTCTGGAGGGGCAGATAGCAGACGATGAACGCCGCCAGTTACTTGACCCGACCCTGCCTGGGGATGAGACCCTGCAAGAACTTTTGAAAGAGTTCCACGAGGAGGCGGACAGGGAGGTACGACATTTAGGAAAATATGCGACAGCGCGCACATATGGGGAGGGTGACCGCCCGGGTGCACTGCTTGCCAGGATTATGAAAGGCACCAGGCGCAAACAGACAATCGCGGAAATGCGAAACTCAGGGGGGGAGACACTTACGGAGGAGGCAGACATTCTGGCGGAATTCAGGAGATTCTATGAGGAGCTATACCCCACTAAAATCTCGGGGGTGGAGGATCAAATTGACAACTACCTCGGCTATATCAGGATGCCATTCCTTGAGAATTGGCAGAGGGAATTCCTGATGTCCCCTATTCACTGCGAGGAGATATCCAATGCGTTAGACACCATGAGAGCGGACAGTGCCCCCGGGATAGATGGTCTGACGGTGGCCTTTTACAAGGTGTACAAAGATAAGTTGCTCCCCCACCTCTCCACCCTCTTTGACGAAATTTGTGAGCACGGCGCTATGCCACTCTCTATGCCGGAGGCACTTATTGTCACTATACTGAAACCTGGTAAGCCCAGCGACCTGCCAGGTTCGTACCGCCCATTGTCCCTTCTTAATGTGGACGCTAAACTCTACGCAAAAGTGCTGGCGACCAGGCTGGCATTGGTGGCGCCTGAGTTGGTAGCCCCGGAGCAGGCTGGGTTCATCCCGGCTAGGAACCTCACTTACAATATTTGCACGGTCATTGGAGCCATGCAGCATACTAGGCATGACACCAAAGCCATTGCGGTCTTTCTTGACATGGAGAAGGCCTTTGACTCCGTGGAGTGGTCCTTCATGCGCAAGGTACTGCAGAAGCTGGGGCTGGGAGAGCTCTTCCTCCAACTGCTGGGCGCCCTTTATCACCAGCCCACGGCTAGAGTCAGATTGGGTGATGCAGTCTCGGAGCCGATCTCCATCAGCAGAGGCACGAGACAGGGGTGCCCCCTTTCCCCGCTACTCTACGCCCTGGTGGCGGAGCCACTGGCGTGTGCGATTCGGGAATACCACTCGTATGAAGCCATCAACTACCCTACCTACAAGATTGGTATTTCCACATATGCGGACGACACCCTGCTGTATGTCAGGGACCCGGCCAATAATCTTGCGTCGGTATTGAGGGAAGTTGTGAGGTTCGGCGCACTCTCCGGACTGAAGGTTAACTGGGCGAAATCAGTCGCCTTCCCACTGACCCCAATCACTGACCCCTTCGAGATGGACTACCCGCTCCAATGGTCCACCGAGCCGATAAGATATCTGGGCATTATGCTTCACACGGACCCAGACGTCATGCTGAGGGAAAACTACGGGGTTGCATACAGCAAACTCGTGGATGACGTTGAGCTCTGGATTAAGCTCCCGCTGTCTCTGATGGGAAGGGTTGCCTTGATGAAAATGGTTATTCTCCCGAGGTTTCTATTCCTATTCAATAATCTTCCGATTGTCCTCTCGAAAGCCTTCTTCGCAACCCTAAACAAACTCCTGGTGAGATTGGCGTGGGCCGGGAAACAACCTAGGGTGCAATGGAAGGTACTGCAATTACCATATGAGCAGGGGGGATTAGCTGCCCCGGACCTGGAACGCTATTACAGGTTGGCGCAAGCCTCCCACCTCCACACTTGGATTCATGGCAACCAAGACATTCCGCACGTGATCCTGGAACGGCTGTTCGCAGACCCTACTCCGCTTCCTGCTACCATTTGTGGCCCCAAAGACCGCAGGGTTGGCGTGCTGGACTCCCTACTGTCCACCAATCACGCATGGCATTCCATCTTGCAGAGGCAAAACAAAGAGCTTATGTACACTCCCAACATGCCGATACAATGGGTGCTTTGGCTGCCAACCTTGGCGGTACCGGGTGTCCATAGGGCCCTCCACGAACTGGGCGCACGCACTTTGGGGGGACCTATTTGTGCATGGGAAGGTGAAGACGTGGGCACAGATCTCGCATCGGAGGGAGAGCTCCACATTGCTTCAACGCTTTCAGTACCATCGGGTTCGTAGCGCCCTATTAGAACTGCTGGGCCCTGACATGGAGGAACCCCCCGCAGTCCCGGAACTGGTGTATGTCATAGACACCGAATCTCCGAAGAAGCTGATTACTAGGCTATACAGGATAGGACACGAGCACACGGCCCTGCTCTACACGAGGGCGCGCTTAGCCTGGCAGACTGACCTGGGCACCCACGTCGATGACGGCATGTGGGCCTACTGCTGTGCGGCCTCCAGGCGCATTTCCCTGAACGGGAGGCACCGTTTGGTCCACTTTAAATTTTTGCAAAGGGTATACCATACACCGGAACGGCTCCACAGGTACGGTCTTCGCGACACCCCATACTGCGAGAGGTGCCAGGCCCAGGTTGCGGACTTCCTGCACTTAGCCTGGAGCTGCCCGGGGTCCAGAGGTATTGGACCGGCGTATTTGCTGAAATGAGCACTATAGTGGAGTTGGACCTGGCAATGGACGCAGCCCTTGCTCTAATGGGATACACGAAATTGATTCCCATCTCAGTTAGGAAACTGGTGAGCATGGGAATGCTCCTTGCGAAGCGGGTAGTCGCATTATGCTGGATGAGGGGGCCATTACCTACACTCAAGCGATGGGCTAGCGACATGATGTACTGTAACACGCAGGCGGAAACATACAGTGAGCTCCTTCCGCCCAGAAGTCGCCCCAAGAACTTCTGGGGGTTATACCAGACCTACTTGTCCTCCAAGCCGGGCGGAGATGTCTCGGAGGAGGGAGAGGGGGAGGAACGAGGGAGTGACATGCAAGTGCCACCTGATTGACCTGACCGGGGTGTTCCCCCGCACAACTAAAGTTCTATAGGCGGTAGGAGATACCCCATCCCTAAAGGTGTGAGAACAGGGGGGAGGCACTCCGGATTGATGGAGAGCGGTATGCCGCACTAGCTACAACAGGCGATTGTGACGCCTGAGAGCTTACTCGGAGAGCACAAATGGGGGACCAGTTAAGGGGAGGGGGGTGTTTAAAGGGTAGGGGATTGGTTGGGAGAAAAGTTAAAAATGTACTGCTTTGTCCATTTATTCACAATGCACACTACTTTGCAGATGGTACAAGCCTACAGAGGAGGACCTGCCTCAGCTGACCTCCGGCGAGCTTTTGAATTGGACTCTATGATATTAATGTGTCATCGTATATGTCATTGTTGTTGCGCGGAGACCTACTGCCGGCCCGAGATGGGTTGTAGGCGAGCGATTATTTGTACTTTGTGATGTGCTTTTTCATAATAAATATAATTAAAAAAAAAAAAAAAAAAAGTCATAGGCTGGGACATCGTAGCACTTTAAATACAGAAGTCGTTAACAACCAATCCTTACCCGCCACCACCAGGAATCTATTCCTTTACTGTCTGGTTACACTCATCTGTAGTGACTGAATTAATCAATAAAATATCATAATGCAAACAAATGCATTTCCTACCGATTACTTTAACTTGTACTTATCTTTAAACATACAGTGTGCCTTTATTGTATATACTGTTATCTGAAGGTGAAGACAATCGAAACTTGGGACAGAATAAACATATTTTGTCCTTACAGCTTTGTGTTTAAATGACTGCCCCTCCCAACCCTCTTACCCCTCATCCGGCCTGGTACTGCCTCAACTGCGAATTCAAGTTAGTCTAGTGATCAGGTGCATTGGACTCACCTGTAGTATCCTGAAGGTACTGCCAGGGGAATTGTGGTGGACCAGTCTGCAGACATTGCTGAGGTCATGGACAGGGCAGATAGGGGACATAGGACAAGGGTCCTGCACAAGCTGTGATGTTATGAGTGAGATGTCACAAACAGGGTAGGTAGAACTGATGTAAGTTTTGGGTTTCCTTCTGCTTTTCCTTCAGCGGCGTAGCTAGGTGGGGGCGGTCCGCCCCAAGAGGCACTATTTTGGGGACGGGAGCTGTCTAGCCCTGGACCGTATAATCAGTTGGAGGGGGGAGAGAGAGATCGGATCCTTTCAGTCTCCATTCAGTTATTTATAATCAATTAAGGGAAAGGATCACTTGTCCTGCGTGAACCAAGGTCTGCAGGTAGGTAACTGGGTGTCTCCCAATAAAAAGACCCTCATACACGTGTTTTTTTGATTTCTCGTAGCGGTATATTATGTGTCCCCACTTCTTTTAACACGTGAGTGCGTAATCCTTGGGTCAGTTCTTTTGTGTGCACCCTCCGCCAGGAGGCTTTACCTTTGGTTAAGGCAGTAGTGATCGTGGAAAAGTGGGAAGGTGAGTGGGAAGGTGGTGATATATCAAAAATTGCCCGGACAGCCAGTAAGTGGACTTTAATGAGTCTGGATTCGGACAATTATAAAATTAGTTTGTGCAGCTCTGGAATTGGTTATGTATTCTAGCGCACTAAGAAAGTTTGGTAAAAAGCGGTCGACATGTTTCAGCCTCGGTTGACAATTGGTCAGTAGGCTTTCTTCAGGACCAGTAAGTGGTAAAGTGAACAAAAGTGAAAGAATAGGTAAAATTATAACCTGATTCTTCGGGTGGTAGAAGGTCGCATTGTACCTGTAAAGAAAGAGAAATGTGCACACAACAACAAAAAAGGGGAGGGTGGGGGAGACACACGGATTATGTACAATTTGTACAATCTCAAAATCACTCGATTTTGAAAAGAAACTAAAAAATGGCAATACTTTGCGCAGAATCACGTTCATTTCAGGCATCAACTCTCCCATTCTCATGCTGCAACGAAACATGTCGACCGCTTTTTACAAAACTATCTTAGTGCGCTAGAATCCATAACCAATTCCAGAGCTGCACGAACTAATTTTATAATTGTCTGAATCCAGACTCATTAACCCCTCCGCTGCGGCGGCAATTCTGCTGCAGCGCTAGGGGGGGGGCCCGAGCGGCGCTCGCATGCTCGTGACGGAGCCGCTCCGTCACGAGCCGCGGTTGCACTGTGCTCACTGCGGAGCGGTTCCGTCATGGCCCGCCCGCTTAATAGAAAGCGCCACGCAGGCGCGAAATCAGCGCCGCGCAGGCGCGGCGGCAGGGCCATGACGGAACCGCTCCGTCATGAGCACAGCTCAGCCGATGCTCATGACTGAGCGGCTCCGTCATGAGCATGGGAGGGGTTAAAGTCCACTTACTGGCTGTCCGGGCAATTTTTAATATATCACCACCTTCCCACTCACTTTCCCACTTTTCCACGATCACTACTGCCTTAACCAAAGGTAAAGCCTCCTGGCGGAGGGTGCACACAAAAGAACTGACCCAAGGATTACGCACTCACGTGTTAAAAGAAGCGGGGACACATCATATACCGCTACGAGAAATCAAAAAAACACGTGTATGAGGGTCTTTTTATTGGGAGACACCCAGTTACCTACCTGCAGACCTTGGTTCACGCAGGACTAGTGATCCTTTCCCTTAATTGATTATAAATAGCCCTGGACCGTGTCATATATGTGCATGTAACTTGCATGATCAAGGTAACTACTAGCGGCGATAGTAAGGGGCCCATTAGGATGGCGGGCGGACTTTGTCTGCCCGCCAACCCGATGTAAAACTGACGCATCCTAATGGCCCCCATGGGACCCCCAGCCATAAGGGCGGGCGCATCCTGCATTTTTAACATTGCAGTGGGCGGTGCTGAAACCACTGCCCGCCGCAATGCTAATGCTTCAATACACAACATGACAGGCACTGTGCGGTGTCTGTCACGTTGTACAGTGAAGTGCAGGGGGGCACCATAGGTACCCCCCTTGTGCACCCCCCACCACCCCGGAGTCCTTGGGGGCCCGCAACGGGCCCCCACAAGACATTCCCGCATGCCTTTCCGTTGAGGCGTTGCCGCCAGGGAAAAGCATGTCCCCGCCTTTACCCTAATATGGATGGCGGTGTCTAACAAACACCACCACCATATGAAACCCTTTTCTGCCTGGTCAACTCCTTGACCGGGCAGAAAAGCGGTGGACGGTCTTTCCGTCCTCCGCGGTCCCCCCCGCCATAGTAATATAGCCGAGGGGGAAATGGGTGGCGGGCGGGGAAGGATGTCGGGCGGATCGCCACCGTCCGCATGGCCTTGGCGATCCGCCCGACATCCTAATGGGGCCCTAAGTGTCTCTCGGACCTCTTTCAGGTGCTTGCCGTCCTTTTTCCCCAGCACCCCCCCAGGCTCTAGCAACGCCTCTGCTTTATAAATTACCTCCAGCTTGGTGGATGGATATAAGTCTGGCGGCGGTCCCTCCACCAGGGTGACAGAATAATTTAATCCTTCATCCAGGCAGAACAGAATATAAATTGGGCTCCTAGTTTTTAGTATTTTACAGACTATGAGGCGTGGCCACAGATATCCAAGAACAGCGGCCAGTGGTGAGCAAGATCTGTCGTCTGTGCAAGCTAGGAGGCAAGGTGGCTTTACCAGGAGTTGTCCAACCACCTTTGGGGTGCTAGAGTTCACAGGATAGTGCTGGGTGTACCAGAAAGAGCTGGAATGTGGTAAGTGTGAAGGGGGTGGTGGACGTGTTATGTAAATACCGGCACGTCGTGATGTCAGCAGAATGGTCGCTGATTCAGGGTTTGAGTCCTAATTACAATAACAGTGTGCCCGGTCTCCAGGGTATCCGGGCTTCCTAGCACGTGAGCCTCCTATCAGATATAGCACATTGCAGCAGAGCCCTGGAATAGCAGCGCGCGGCCTGTATAAGAGACCGGAGGGAGGAGCAAAGGCAGAGAGAGGGAGAGAGGGTTCACATACCCAAGGAACACTCTCTAGACGGAGAGATGAACAGACAGCGACACAGACCGAGCCAGTGATGGGATTATGAGCAAAAACACAGACCTCGAGACGGACAGACAGGTGCAGAAAGAAAACGTCACATCTCAAGAGAAGGCACTGCGGAAAGACGGCCAGACAGAGAAGGGTGCAGACAGGCCAGAGAAAGGTCACTTCCCGAGAGACAGGTGCCACCGGCGGGCCACAGGTTGAACACAAGAGCAGCCCTGTGTACAAGCACAGACAGGATTAACAGCTGTTCACTAACATTCAAAGGGGAGGCGAGCAGAGAAGAAGTCAGTCAGACAGATACAGGTAAAGATCCTGAGTGGAGATCAGACAGACGGACGCCACAGAGATGTCGGGGTGCACTGTGGTCCTGCGGGGTGCAGGGATGCTGAGCGCAGCAGAGCTGAGCTGCCAGGTGCAGGAAGAGAACAAGGCCCGGAGGGAGCGCTATACGGCGGAGTGGAGGGACCTCAGTCTGACCAGCAGAGACGAGAGCGGGTGAGTGCGGGTCTGGGGGGAGGTGGAGGAACCGTAGGTGAGGGGTTAGTGACTGAGTTGAGGTTGGATGTTGGTCTGGGGCATGCAGGGTAAACGAGTGAAGGTGAGGAAGTGAGTGTCTAAAATAAGGCAATATTTCGGGGAGTTTGGGACTAGGATTGAGTGAGTATGAGCGAATGTGGACTTGTAAGAAAGGGAGGGAAAGTGAGTCAGAGAACAGGAACAGCCAACGAGTGAATGGCTGGATCTGGAGACTGAGTGAGTATGTGATGTGGTGCAAACTAATTTTCATCATCTGAGTGATTGCTGCTCTGGAGACCACCAAGAGGAGAGGTGGGGTCAGGAGGTGGAGGGGGAGATGAGAGTGGTACTTTTGGGACAGACAATAAAAATAAGCAAAGTAGGGAGTATGTCTTTGAGACTGGTATAGAGAGAGAGTGACGTTAAATGTGAGGGGCAGCTAGTGAAGGTCTAGCTGATAGTAGAGTGAGGGTTGAGTGAGAGTACATTCAAGGTCAGAATGAGAGTGGGTAAGTAATGTGTAAGTGAGTTCAGGTCTTGCTAGGGGTGAATATGTATCGGTCAGTTGGAGGGGCAGAGTGAGTGAATGAAGAAAGCAAGAGCAGTTCGATGTGCGGGCTGAGAGATGATAGGAGGAGGAGACGGGTGCCACGGTGAGTGTGAATGAGTGAGTACAGATGTAACGTTATATTGTTATGTTGTGTGTATTTGTATAGTGCACAACTCATCTGGGAGGGCATTCTAGCGCTAATTTGTAGCAGTTCATGATCAGTGAGTGAAGGTCAGTGAGTCCATGTCTCAGTGTTTAGGGTGGGAGATTGGGTTCATGGGTGAGGAGTCTCTAGGATGGACAGGAGTGAGCTAGGGCGAATGAATATTATGAAAAATTATTACACTTAAATATCAATTAAAATTAGCAAGTGGTCCATTTGATGTTCAGAGCTTTGTTAATACCTGCAAGGTTTGCAATAAATAAATACCACTATATACAAAGGGAAGAAGCTATGTTTAAACCATAAAATATGTTTACCATCTGCAAATAATTTCTACCATCCACTCACAGTGGTGGCATGGATAAAGCCACTTTTGCAGGCCATGCAGGCTCCTCAAGTCTAGGATCTGGTCAGCAGCTGGTAGCTTTGCCGAAGAATTAGGCAGGTCATACCACAATATTGGTGCTTCTGCAGTACCTAGACCAGCCCTAGACACCTTTGTGTATCTGGGTGACATTATCCTCTTAAGAAACTCCCCTTCCCTTGTGTATGCCTGGGTATTGGCATGGTCTTGCATGATCGCAGGCAAAATAAGACATCAATTTATATACTGTCATTCCCCAGTAGGCAGTCCTCACTTGGTCTTCCCATAACCCAACCAGCACTTCTCTGACCTTTCTAGTTATATGTAGCTTGATGTTGGTGACTTCGTACATAAAACTCTCTCCTCTCACGTGATCCGGGACAGTAGACTTTAGGAATGACCTTAGGTGGATCTGCTTCAAAATTGTCAACAATAGTCTGACTTGCATCGGTGACCCACGTGCCATCAACGTTTACATGTCCGAGACAGTTCTAGCTGTTTGGATTTGAGGCTTGACTCTTCTCTTGGCCTCACAGTCTTCCACAGACACTACTAACTACTACTTTCAAGGGGCCAGTCTAACAGCCTTTATCCAAACTGAAAAGTGAAAATTCTGTCTGTGGCGAGGGAGACATGTTGACCAACTATGATCGAGGTGCCTCACAATTCTAGCAGCCTGTCTTAGGTTTGGTGCGAATGCTCATGTTTTCCTATTGCCTAGACGTCTCTTACTTTACAACGGAGATGCATAGCGATAGGTTTCATGGTAGTAGGTGTTCTACTATTGATTTTCACACTAGGTATCGATTTTCATAATAGGTATTTCTGCCTATATGGCAATTTTGGCTTCCTAAGATGTGCTTACAGATAGGTGTCCTGTTAACTGATGCTTTGCCATAAATTATTTCATTGAGAATTTCATTTGGTTTTTTTGTGCCTTCTACGGTGCACTGAGCACTATCCTGACCAATAGTAGGCCCTCTACCATTTTCTTTATACATGGCATTTTAACTCTGACATTTTCTATCCATTCGTCTTCCCACAGCTGCTCGATGAGAGAAGTCAATGACCATCGGAGGGAGACCTATGCGAAGTCTTGTGAGGTCCAGTTTGTGGTGCAGCGGTCCACCTGGAACGTCATGAAGCTCGGTCACCTTGGCGAGGTGCAGAAGGAGTACCATCTACCTTACCAGCGGGCCCTGCCACTACCAATTTTCAGCACCAGTAGAGAGAGAATGCCTGTATCACAGGAAATGCACAGAATGATAGAACTAGAGAATGCACAAAGCAACTCCGGCTACGGTCTGTGCTGGAACCAGAAGAAGATCTCTGAAAATCTTAGGGATCTGCCCTCCAACCCACATCTTCCAAACACAGAGTTTAGAATGACATCCTTGGAGCAGTCCTTGTACAAACCCTTATCTCAGGAGGTGCAGCGAGGCTAAGAGGTGCTATGTGCTGGAGACCTGCGCATGTGTTTGGAAAGTGCCCTTGAGACTAGCCCTAGTGAAACCCTGTTCCAGGTTCCACAATGAGGGAAAAGAAGCCTCAGGCTTGACATCTGGCACATGTAGTTTGGGAGGGTGTCTCTGACATGGTTCACATTAAAAACCTGGTCCGGGATGGCTCACCAAGGCTAAAGTCATCAGAAGCTTCCATCCTTCCCCTCACAGGAGATTCCCCAAGGCTGAAGAGACTAGCAGAATCCTGTAAAGAAAACTTTCCCTCCTAGGAAGCCCACTGGGGCTGAATACACCAGAAGGTTCCTTTAAAGGGAGCTTTCTTCCCTCCTTCTTCTCCTGGGAGACCCAGCTAGGCTAAAGAACCAGAGGGATCTGGTAAATAAAGCTGACTTTCCCCCTTCCACTCTCAGGAGTCCCAGTTAGGCCAAAGACACAAGAGGGATCTGGTAAATAAAGATGACTTTCCCCCTTCCACTCTCAGGAGTCCCAGATAGGCTAAAGACACCAGAGGGATCTGGTAAATAAAGCTGACTTTCCCCCTTCTACTCTCAGGAGTCCCAGATAGGCTACAGATACCAGAGGGAGCTGGTAAATAAAGCTGACTTTCAATCTTTCACTCCAAGGAGGCCCACCTAGGCTAAAGACACCTGAAGAATGGCATGAAGATAGCCTTTTTCTCCACTTACCCTCATTTTTTCAGCTCTCTTGAATATGTTGGTCAGGATCTAAAACACCCAGTGTGTCTACAGCATAACATACACCACTTTCATTGCAACTCTCCTAGCCCATCGAGTAGATGAATTCAGGTTCTTGACACTAACATGGAGTCCAGCACGGTGTGCAGCATTGTGTTGACAAATTACCAAATTGATAAAATGTGGTTTGACTGGAACAACTGTGAGTTTCAGAAAGAGCAACTTGTGAGCACTTCTGGCCAACAAATCTGACTCAGACACTGAGTGCTGGTCTCTTTAGCCTATATATTTATAGCCGAGACATTGCATTGGCTGTGCTAGAAGTGAGTTAATATGTATACGTATATTATATATCGTTTGCTTTGTAGGCACCTTGGAATGAGTTCAATATTTGCATACAGCACACATAGGTTATTCAGCATAGCAAAAGAGCTGTGAAACCGGGGGTTTCCATATAGGTGTTGCACAGGAGGAGCCTGTGCAGTTAAGAGCGGTGGAGCCGGGCTGGGGGGATTTGACAGACAACCACGAGGGAAAATTAAATAAATAATTAATTTTCCCTCGACGTCGTCTGTCAAAATCTCCCCCCCCACCCGGGCCCACCGCTCTTACCTGCATGAGCCACTGCTGGTGTTGCATAACCACTTAGACAGTCTGCACTGGTGGGGAACCGGGGTTGTGAATGAAGAGGGCTTGATGTCATATGGTGACATGTCTGCAGGAGGGGTTGCAGAAGATGTGTATGACCCTCCTTGAATCAGTGGTGCTCATTAGGTGACTCTTTTTGTGGTTGCACAGTGCCTGTCAGTTGCTGGTGTGTGGATATGACATATGTGAGAAAGTACACTTACAGCCTGATTCATGATCGGGCCGTTTTGCGAGGCTCAAATAGCGAATCATAAGGAATCGCTATTTGAGACTCGCAAAACGGTAATCATGTAGGAATCGCAATATTAATTGCGATTCCCACTGATTCCTTATTTGCGATTAGCTAATTGCTAATCGCAAATAAGGAATAACTCCCCATGCATTCCTATGGGCCAAAAGGCCCATAGGAATGCATGGGGAGTATTCCTTATTTGCGATTAGCAATTTGCTACTCGCAAATAAGATAGCGATTTAAAGGGTGCCAGGGGTGTCCAAAGGACACCCTGTAGCACCCCTTAAATGCAAATTGAAACAGGTGTTGCGCACACACATGTCCAAAGGACATGTGTGTGTGCAACATGCAACTTAGAAAAATGCTTTTAAAAGCATTTTTCTAAGTTTTTGCTATTTACCGAGAGGTCTGACCTCTCGGTAAATAGCGGCCCAAAATTGCATTTTCGCAATTTTCAAATGCTTCATGAATTGCATTTAAGGAATCTCAAATAGAGATTCCTTAAATGTAATTCCTCGCAATTTAGCGATTTAGCAATTACCGATTTTTGCATTTGGGATGCTGAATCCCAAATGCAAAAATCGCTCTCGCAAAGGGCCGGATTCTCAGAATCCGGCCCTTTGCGAGCCGATTTAGCCTTCATGAATAAGGCTGTAAGTTGCTGCAATTTTAAACCTACCTCTGGAAACCACTCTCCTGACTTTGAGAGGATGGCGTTCTAGAGAAGGCGTGTGCTTATGTCACTGATCCAGAGGGGACAGACTCAAATGATATCTTCTTTTCCAAGATTTTTATCCTGATTCTCGCAGTCTGGACGTACCTTTATACATGAGGGTAGCATAGAGAGGTGGTTGTAGCAGATGGAATGAGAAATAGGTTGTTAAGATATTGTCTACAGCTACAGGAACATGTAAATGTAAATGTAAATGTATAGGCATTTATATAGCGCACTACTTACCCGGAGGGTCCCAAGGCGCTTCGACCGCTGCGAAACCCTTCCTGGCTTCCCTGAGAGATGGTCCCTTAATGGGTATCTCCAGGGTGAGACCAGGCATCCCCGGCGGTCTGGTGGGGCCGTTAGTGAAGATGAGGCAAGCTAATGCCCAGAGTTG
This sequence comes from Lissotriton vulgaris, assembly GCF_964263255.1. Taxonomy (NCBI): domain Eukaryota; kingdom Metazoa; phylum Chordata; class Amphibia; order Caudata; family Salamandridae; genus Lissotriton; species Lissotriton vulgaris. The sequence continues at coordinate 1,863,449,765 of NC_141693.1, read as the reverse complement.
CCGAGTGTGATCGCTGATCAGAGTGGGCACCGAGGCGAGAGAATTATCGAGTCCGCTGACCCTGGTCCAGAAACCTGCCGCGCCGGGAATCGAACCCTGGTCCCGGGCCGTCCTCTGCTCTCGGGTCTGCCGCCTCTAACCAGTGAGCCACACTACTTCATGCTACCAAAATATCAAGGGCCTCATGTATGAGGCCCCTTGCGCCGACGGTGCGTCACGTTTTGTGGTGTGAGCTTCCTCCATATTTATTGGCAGCCCTGGCTTAATGCTGCCTCGTGAATATCATTCAATTTAACGCAGTTTTCTGCATTAAAAGGGCGTGCAATGGGTGTTGCTGTGGGCGTTCCCAGCAACATCCATGGAATTTTGACACTGCCCCAGAGTCGTAAATGTGAGGCAGCGCCAAAAATGAACGCCTCCTGAGGGAGGCGTACAGGAGGTACAACGAGGAGAAATATATTTATTTTTCTTTGGTTTTTTTTCTATGTGTGCTGCATTCTGCAGCACACATAGAAAAAGGAAAAAGCCTCTTGTGATTGTTTTTGTGCAAGAAGGTTTCTCTTCCTGCACAAAAATAATCATTTCAGCAACGCAGGCACCCTCGCACCATGGTGCAAAGGTGCCTGCGTTGCAACAATGCAGACCATTCTGCACCGGCGCAGGGGAAAAGGACAGAAATGCGTTGTATCTGATAGATACATCGCATTCCTGGCCTTTTCTTTTGCCGCAGGGTAGCGCAGCAGGAAGGCCTGCGTAGCTACCCTACGGCAAAAGCTCATAAATGAGGCCCCAAGCATAGAGTTACTATTCCTAACTCCACATGTGCTTACCTTGAAGATATATATATATATATATATATATATATATATATATATATATATATATATATATATATATATATATATATATCTATCAGAAGTGAGTATATAAGTTGAAAGCAAAGAAGGACTTACTGACCGTGAAAAAAGCCTAGTGTGGCTGAAACGCGTTGGTGGGGGAGAGCTTATCCATAAAATAAGCCAAAACCATTCGGAGTGCCGCATCCTTAGTTCAAATAATTAATTTCGGACCTGGATCCGGTCCCTATGCAGAGCACCGGATGTCAAGCGCCTCAGGAGCAGTGGGTCACTTTGTAAGCAAATATATATATATAAATATATATACATATATATATATATATATATATATATATATATATATATATATATATATATATATATATATATATATAGATAGATAGATAGATAGATAGATAGATAGATAGATAGATAGATATAGTCAAGATACATATATATGGAGTTAAATAAAGTAAACCTATACTTACCTTTATATATTTACCATATCAATATTTTGGTCCTTCATATTTTGGTCACAATGTTTTGGAGACATACTATTCTGGAGTGAATAATAAAGTGGACTACCCTATAAAGAATTAAGGTTGATAAATTTGCCAACTTAAAAAACATCCTTCCTATTGAAAAAACATCTTGAAAAAATAAATGTTCTGGGCAACCTTATGTGTTTTCCTAAACTATAAGCAAAAGGAGTACGTTTTAACATTGTTCCTTTTATTTGGAGAAAACATTATAATGGCAACTGCATATATATAAAGCTTACTACCCCTGATGAGGCATTGAAGGTCTTTTCAGGGAGTAGCACCCTAGTCCAGAACCCAAGGTTAGAGGTTTTTTAGTTAGTAGATTATTTAAAAAAAAGTCTTCTTGTGGATTAGTGGTGGAAATTATGTTAAGGAATTGATCATTGAAAGTCATGCTTTAATGGACTGCATCGGTTTTAGTGGATTAGTAGAGGGAAAATGTAAATTGCTTAAGGGAGTGGTGGACATGTGCGCCTATCAGTTGGATAATTAGGACAAAGGACTGATAAAAGAGGGGAGAGTTTGGAAAGGGTTATTTTAGAGTCCATAATAATAGGAGAGGCGTGAGATGAGCCAGAGAGTGGAAGTAGGAGCATAGTTTGAAAAAGGTTCACGATGAGTCAGAGAGTAGAGGTACGAGTTAAAGTTTTTAAAAAACATTTGTTTCCCTCCCCAGTAGGTGGGAAGTGTATTAATATATAGATACATGTCCACAAATAGAAGGAATATATACCCAAATGTGTTAACATTGTAGACATATGCAAAATAGTCTAGAAGTTCACAAAATTGTACTTTATGAAGACCCATATGTAGATGCATATATAAATATTTACAAACTTAGGCCTTCACAATTTTGCTGTTGATAACTGGTGTATGCAAAATGTTTTTTAATTGAATTTTATTTATTTTCTCCCTTGTGTTTCAATAGTTAAGCACTTATACCTATATTTCCTACAATTATATTTACACATTTTGACAAATGTTTTATCATTGGAAAATAAACCCATCAGCATACACTCATCAACGGTAATGTTATCTATATATCGACTTACTTATATATGATGAGAATGATACTTTTTTCTTGCAGTATGTGTAAAAAAGTATAATTATATATATACATACAAAGCATCATAAATATAATTATAATATATTAATGTTTATATCTTCTGATTGATAAGTGTCATCATAATAAAACATGAACCCATAAGCATACAGTCAAATACGTGTATGTTATGCATGCAATGATCTATATACATGTTAAGCATAAAATATAACATAATTATTTACATCCTAAATAATATATACATTTGTACAGAGAAATGCACATATACATTATACATTATATGTGTTTTATGTGCATTGAATTGTGGCCTATGTATCAATACTCATGCACATTCACATGTAATAATATTTAGGTGGGCAAACATGCACTTGTTTGTTGTGCATAATTATAGATAAAATGTTTTATTATTTTTTTAAAATCTTTTAAATATATTGTTACATCCTTTTTAAAATCTTTAAAATATATTGTTACATTCTTACAAGTATCTTCGCTAATTTCATTATTACATACTCAGACCGATATCATCATAGGGAGTAGCACACATTGATATATGTACACTCATTAACACATATGTTTACTATATAAAACTACATATGTATATATTTGATGCAATCTTGTTGATAGACAAATGATTATGAGTACAACAACATTTGGAGATATAGAAATGTGCAAAAAAGATGTGTTTTTTTTCAGTGAAATAAGGTGGTATATGTGTGGTTCAGTTTCTTGTGCATACTGTTTCTGTACATTCTGGGCCCGATTACGAGTTTCGGTGCTGCAGGGGCGGCTAGTACTCCACCGCCACACACCTGCACCATCGAGATTCGCCGCCGTCCGCTCTATTACAAATTATTTGTGGTCTGGCAGGAGGGTGGCAAGGCATTTCCAGGGCAGTGCCTCTTTCAAATGCACCACATTGGAAATGTTTCACAGGGTCCTGCACGGCATGGACTGAAAATTCCATGCCGTGCAGGAACTCTTGTGCATGCACACAGGGGGTGGGGCACATGTTATGCCCCCTGTGTGCATGCACAAGAGGAGGAGGCACAGGCCCCCTTTGTTTCCTCCCCACCAGTGACTGTCGGCAGAGAGGAAACTCGTAATATGCTTGGTGGGACCGCAGCGGTCCCGCCAGGCGTATTGTGACCTCTGACCGCCACGCCACCTCCAAGTAACAGCTGTTCCCTGCCGGCGGTCTCGGGGCGGACCGACCACCCAACTTGTAATGGGGTTGTCAGACCGCCATTGCTGCGCAACCTCTGGTCTGGCGGTCCTCAGACCTCCTGTCTCATAATTTGGCATTTTGTGTTTTGAGTATGGTGTTTATTTAGTGAAGAGAGCCAACTCTTGAGTAATTTTCTGAAGGGGGGAAGGTTGTTCATGGACTTTATGTTTGGGGGTAATGAAATCCATAATTTGGCTGCTTAGACAAAGAAAGATGTTCCACCCATGGTGTTTTTTCTTTATTCCGGGATTTTGAGGCAGGGTGCCAGTCTGGAGTAAAGGTTCCTTTGTTTATGGTGATTTACTTCATGATGAAAAGTAGTCCTTTGCCATGCGTTACTTTCAGGGTGATACAAGGCTGCTTGAAGGTGGATCTTCTGGCAACCTATAACCAATGTAGGGCCCACACGGGAGGGAAGGTGCATGCTTGTGTCTTTACAGGCAGGAATAGTCTGGCAGCAGAGTTCTGAATTCTTTGTTGTCTTTTTATAGTTGATAGAAGGGATCCCAACGATACACCATTAGCGTAATCAAGTTTAGATAGTACAAGACAGATAGTGACTTGGACGTGGTGTGGAAATCAATGGTGGGGTAAGATGCATTGCAGAGTTTTCATAGTAATAAAGCTGGACCTTTCTAGCTTATGCACTTGGGCATTCATTGATAGCTTGAAGGCCACTGCAATTCTAAGGTTTCTTATTGCTTTAGATATTTTTGGTGTTGGTCCCATATTCTGGGTCATCATTTTTACAATCACCACAGGTGAGTATTTCAGTTTTGTATGCATTCAATTTAAGGTGGCTTCAGATCATCCACTGATCGACGGCTCAGCGGCAAGTTAAGATTTTGGAGCTTCAAATGCCTTTGGGGCTTTCCAGTTTCAGAAGTATTTGCACAACATCTAAGTAGTTATAGCAGGTTAACTGAAAATCATTGATCACTGCCGGTGAAGACTTCATGTAGATGTTGAAATGAATGGGTGAGAGTGTGGATTCCATTTGTTCTATTTTTTGGTTAGGATGTGACACAACTGAGAGCCAGCTTTGTGGAGTCTTTGGATTGAAGTGTCATGGTCATCTGTATTGATGGCAGCCGGATGTTCCAAGAGAAGTAGTGCAACAAATCCCACGGTGGTCTACTGTGTTTTTAAGGTCCTCCCGGATGCACTTAGGGCAGATTTGGTGTCGCTTCCTGGACGTGATGCTTTTTAGAAGTTGGAAAGTATGGAGTTATCTTTAATGAATTGTGACATCAGGGCAAAGGCTGTTCTTTTCATCAGTTTGCTGGCCCGTTTGCTATACGTCTGTAGCTGTTGGGGTTTCGAGGATCCGGGTTTGTTTTCTTTGATAATGGGCATATGTGTAATAGGGAAACCAGGATAAGCTACACAGCATGAATCCTCTTTAAACACATTTTCATCTTGTATTTGTTGCTTTAAGTTTATATTTCAGATGGTAAAAATGTTAGATTTAAATAATTTTCTTTATTTCTTTTTACCTGTCATGGCCTTATATTTTTTACCTATTGTGATAAAAATCCAGGCCAGGCCGCTAAAATACTGGTCAGAAGTCAACCCGACTCCAAACCAGGAGATCCTCAGGAAGCCAGCTTTTCCTGAGTTCCATTATGCTAGACTGACAAATATCTCGAACATGCTTGGCTTTCTGATGGCCTCTAGCTTAGCCAGGTCTAAAATTCAAAACAAGCACAAATTCCCTTGAAAAGAATTTCAACACAAGCTCAAGTGTCACCAGATGAATCAAAACAAGCACACCTCTAGCAATGACAGGAATTTCTTTAAAGGGGAATTGCGAACATTACTGAAAGGTTTAAAAAACACACATTTTAGTACATATAACTATTATGAGTGATATCCAATAATAACAATAACAATATGCGTGCAAGCGAAAGTGCCAGGCTGCAGTATGTATGCCATTATTCAAGGCTCCTAAAGATATTGTTTGCTCCCACATATTTCTGCATTTACTTTTTGATTTTACTCTGCTGTGAGTGCAATTATTCCAATTTCATTTTGGCATTTTTTTTAATCGAAATGTTTTATTTCATTCAGACACATTTTTTTCATGCTATTAGCTGCAGTGGAATTTTTTACTGTAAAAAGAAGTGTTACTTTGAAGTTGGCTGCCACCTTGACCCTAAAAAAAAGTCTCATATTGTTTGTTTTGGAGATGTTGTTTCTGCAGAAGACCACAGTAATAGTGCTTCTGCAGGTTGGCCTGCCTACTTCATATGCTCTGCATGGCTCTGGTGGCCAACCGCCCTGGGCACCTCACCCAAGCCAACGGACCATGCACGCAACCTGGGATTCATCCTGGACTCCTCCCTCATGATGACCAAACAAGTCAACGCCGTCTCATCATCCTGCTTCAACACCCTGCAGATGCTCTAAAAGATCTTCCATTGGATCCCCACCGAAACCAGGAAGACGGTCACCCAGGCCCTCGTCACCAGTCGACTGGACTACGGGAACACCCTCTATGCTGGAACCACAGCCAAACTCCAGAAAAGACTCCAGCGCATACAGAACGCTTCTGCACGACTCATCCTGGACATCCCTTGTCACAGCCACATCTCTGCCGATCTGAAAGACCTGCACTGGCTCCCCGTCAGCTAGAGGATCCCGTTCAGACTCCTCACCCACACACAAGGCTCTCCACGACATGGGCCCGAAATACCTCAACAGCCGCCTCACATTCTACACACCCACCCGCCAGCTCCGATCCGCCAGCCCCTGGCGGCCAAGACATGGAACTCCCTCCCCACCCACCTACGACCATCTCTCCTTCAGGAGACAACTCAAGACCTGGCTGTTCGAGCAGTAGCTTCTCCCCCCCCCCCCCAGCACCTTGAGACCCTAGCAGGTGAGTAGCGCACTTTACAAATTTGTTTGATTGATTGGTCCGGAGCCTTTAATCCCTGCTTCTCATAGGCTGCCAGAGTAATTTGCTCCCAGAAACTGCTACCTCTCAACAAATGCTTGGACTCAAGTTTTACAAGAAGCCAAAAACAAGTACAAAAAATGCAAGTGGCTGGCCAAACCTATCAAAAGGTTTAAAAAAAATATATTTTAGTACATATAACTTTTATGAGTGATATCCAATAATAACAATAACAATATGTGTGCAAGCGAAAGTGCCAGGATGCAGTGTGTATGCCACATCCAGTTCTCCTGGACTGGAACTAAGCATCCTAGGGCCGGTTTCGGGGTTTCAACCCTCATCAGCCAGGTAGCTTGACTTCAGTGGCATGGAGAGCAGGGGAGCCACGTCTGGGCATACCCGTCCCACTCGGGTGACAAATGCAAAAAGAACAATTGATGAACAGAATGCAGAACAATGTCATACATTGTAAATGTATGTAAATGTATGTATACTTGTAAAGCGCACTATCACCTTTCAGGCATCCTGGCGCTGTATACCGCTGTGGAACCCTTCCTGGCTTTCCCTGTGAGATGCCCCCTACTGGGCTCCCCCAAGGTGAAGCCAGGCATCCCAGCGCTTTCGGGGCCGTACATTCACCCCAGTTCAGAGATCTTGGCGTAAATCTTTTGTTGTTTTGCTCACCATGCCATTCCAGTTTGAACCCAGCCATATTCAAATCATTCTTGACCCTGTGCCCAATGGGAACAGTCCAGCCTGAACTGCCAGGTCAGGTCCTCCTTGCACTGGAACCAAGCATCCTAGGATCGGTTTCAGGGTTTCACCTCTCCGCATAGCTTAGCTTGACTCCAGTGGCATGAAGAGCACAGGACCCACGTCTGGGCATACCCTTCCCTCTCGGGATGACAAGTGCAAAAAGAACAATTGATGGACAGAATGCAGAACAATGTCATACTTCACCCCAGTGCAGATCTCTGGGCATAAATCAATTGTTTTTTTGCTCAACGTGCTCACCTTGGTCAGGTCCTCCCTGAACTGGAACCAAGCATCCTAGGACCGGTTTTGGGGTTTCACCACTCATAAGCCAGGAAAGCTTCACTCCAGTGACATGGAGAGCACAGGACCCACGTCTGGGCATACCCATCCCACTCGGGGGGACAAATGCAAAAAGAGCAATAGATGGTCAGAATGCAGAACAATGTCATACTTCACCCCAGTACTGATATCTGGGCCTAAACCAATTGTTTTTTTGCTCACACTGCCATTCCTGTTTGAACCCAGCCATTTGAAAATCAGTCTTGACCCTGTGCCCAACGGAGACAGTCCAGCCCAAACTGCCAGGTCAGGTCCTCCCTGGACTGGAACCAAGCATCCTATGAACGGTTTTGGGGTTTCACCCCTCATCAACCAGGATAGCTTAACTCCAGTGGCATGGAGAGCACGGACCCACATCTGGGCATACCCATCCCACTCAGGGTGACAAATGCAAAAAGAACGATTGATGACCAGATTGCAGAACAATGTCATACATTCACCCAAGTACGGAGATCTTGGCCTAAATCCATCCTTTATTTGCTCACCATGCCATTCCGGTTTGAACCCAGCCCTTTGAAAATCAGTCTTGACCCTGTGCCCAATGGTAACAGTCCAGCCCAAACTGCCAGGTCAGGTCCTCCCTGGACTGGAACCAAGAATCCTAGGACTGGTTTCAAGGTTTCACCCCTCATCAGCCAGGATAGCTTAACTCCAGTGGCATGGGGAGCACTGGACCCAAGTCTGGGCATGCCGTCCCACTCGGGGTGACAAATGCAAAAAGAACAATTGATGACCAGATTGCAGAACAATGTCATACATTCACCAAAGTACAGAGATCTTGGCCTAAATCCATCCTTTATTTGCTCACCATGCCATTCCAGTTTGAACTCAGCCATATGCAATTCAGTCTTGACCCTGTGGCCAATGGTAACAGTCCAGCCCGAACTGCCAGGCCAGGTCCTCCCTGGACTAGAACCAAGCACCCTAGGACCAGTTTCGGCGTTTCACCCCTCATCAGCCAGGATAGCTTGACTCCAGTGGCGTGGAGCGCACAGGACCCAACATCTGGGCATATCCATTCCACCCAGGGTGGCAAATGCAAAAAGAACAATTGATGGACAGAATAAGGACCAAGTCATACATTCACCCCAGTACAGAGATCTGGGCCTAAATCCATCATTTTTTTGCTCACTATGCCATTCCAGTTTGAACCCAGCCATATGCAAATCAGTCTTGACCCTGTGTCCAATGGGAACAGTCCAGCCTGAACTACCTTGTCAGTTCCTCCCTGGACTGGAACCAAGCATCCCAGGACCGGTTCCGGGGTTTCACCTTTCTTCAGCCAGGATAGCTTGACTCCAGTGACATGGAGAGCACAGGACCCACGTCTGGGCATACCCATCCCACTCGGTGTGACAAATGCAAAAAGAACAATTGATGGACAGAATGCAGAACAATGTCATACATTCACCCCAGGTCAGAGATCTGGGCCTAAATCCATAGTTTTTTTGCTCACCATTCCATTTCAGTTTGAACCCAGTCATATGCAAATCAGTCTTGACCCTGTGCCCAATGGGAACAGTCCAGCCTGAACTACCTTGTTAGGTCCTCCCTGGACTGGAACCAAGCATCCCAGGACCGGTTTCAGGGTTTCACCCCTCATCAACCAGGATAGCTTGACTCCAGTGGCATGGAGAGCACAAGACCCACATCTGGGCATAACCGTTCCACTCTAGGTAACAAATGCAAAAAGAACAATTGATGGACAAAATGCAGAACTATGTCATACATTCACCACAGTACAGAGATCTGGGCCTAAATCCATTGGTTTTGTTGCTCACGGTGCCGTTCATCAATTGTTTCTTCTGCATATGTCACCCTAAGTGGCAATGGTATGTCCAGACGTGGGTCCCGTGCTCACTGCATCACTGGATTCAAGCTAGCCTAACTGATGAATGGTGATGCCCTGAAACCGGTCCCAGAATGCTTGTTTCCAGTCCAGGGAGGACCTGGCTTGGCAGTTCGGGCTGGACTGTTCCCACAAAGAACAAGGTCAAGATTGATTTGCATATGGCTGGGTCCAAACTGGGGTTGTGTGGTGAGCAAAATAATGATGGATTTAAACCCAGATCCTTGTGACTGGTGGTAAATGTTTGCACTGTCCAGCATTCCGTCCATCAATTGTTTCTTTTGCATATGTCACTCTACATGGGATGGGTATGCCCAGATGTGGGTTCCGAGCTCACTGCACCTGACTGATAATGGGTGATGCCCTGAACCAGGTCCAAGGATGCTTATTTTGGTCCACGGAAGACCTGGCTTGGCAGTTCGGGCTGGACTGTTCCCACAAGGAACAAGGTCAAGACTGATTTGCACATGGCTGGGTCCAAACTGGGGTGGTGTAGTGAGCAAAAGAATGATGGATTAAACCCATATCCTTGTGACTTGGGGGTGAATGTTTGCATTGTCCAGCGTTCCGTCCATCAATTTTTTTTTGCATGTGTCACCCTAAGTGGAAAGGGTATGCCCAGACATGGGTCCCGTGCTTAGTGCACCCCTGGATTCAAGCTAGCCTGGCTGATGAAGGGTGATGCCCTGAAACCGGCCCCAGGATGCTTATATCGGTCCACGGAGGACCTGGCTTGGCAGTTCGGGCTGGACTGTTCCCACAAGGAACAAGGTCAAGACTGATTTGCACATGGCTGGGTCCAAACTGGGGTGGTGTAGTGAGCAAAAGAAAGATGGATTAAACCCATATCCTTGTGACTGGGGGTGAATGTTTGCATTGTCCAGCGTTCCGTCCATCAATTATTTCTTTTGCATATGTCACCCTAAGTGGAAAGGGTATGCCCAGACATGGGTCCCCTGCTTAGTGCACCCCCGGATTCAAGCTAGCCTGGCTGATGAAGGGTGATGCCCTGAAACCGGCCCCAGGATGCTTGTTTCCGGTCCAAAGAGGACCTGGCTTGGCAGTTTGGGCTGGACTGTTCCCACAAGGAACAGGGTCAAGATTGATTTGCATATGGCTGGATCCAAACTGGAGTGGTGTGATGAGCAAAACAATGCTGGATTAAACCCAGATCCTTGTGACTGGGTGTGAATGTTTGCATTGCCCAGCATTCCGTCCATCAATTGTTTCTTTTGCATATGTCGCCCTAAGTGGGAAGGGTAAGCCCAAAAGTGGGTCCCGTGCTCACTGCACCACTGAATTCAATCGAGCCTTGCTGATGAAGGGTGATGCCCTGAAACTGTTCCCAGGATGCTTGTTTCCGGTCCAGGGAGGACCTGGCTTGGCAGTTCAGGCTGGACTGTTCCCACAAGTAACAGGGTCAAGACTGATTTGCATATGGCTGGGTCCAATCTGGGGTGGTGTGGTGAGCAAAAGAATGATGGATTAAACTCAGATCCTTGTGGCTGGGGGTGAATGTTTGCATTGTCCAGCAATCTGTCCATCAATTGTTTCTTTTACATATGTCGCCCTAAGTGGGTATGGTATGCTCATATCAAGGGTGATGCCCTGAAACCGGTCCCTGGATGCGTGTTTCCGGTCCAGGGAAGATCTGGCTTGGCAGGTTGGGCTGGACTGTTCCCACAAGGAACAGGGTCAAAACTGATTTGCATATGGCTGCGTCCAGACTGGGGTGGAGTGGTGAGCAATTGAATGATGGATTAAACCCAGATCCTTGTGACTGGGGGTGAATGTTTGCATTGACCAGCATTCCGACCATCAATTGTTTATTATGCACACACAAAACATACACATGAATCTATGACAGTAAATTCCATTGACACCCAACAATTCTTAAGCCTAAACCTTGTATGAAGGACGAGGTGACCTTATTATTGATTAGGATGTATTGCCCACTGCTCATGGTGTTAGCAGCGGTTAACACACTCTGTATACAAATTAATCGCTGTTAGTTTCCTGTGCAGTATTGCAGAACAGAGATGAAGGCGAAGGTGCATTATGCAGGGAAGAACTTTTGTCAACACTCTGAATAGTTGATATAAGGTAAAAATATATATATTTTTAAAAGCAACAGCTCTACTAGTTAACACCTGACAGCATATAGGCAAAAGACTACTGAAGTGCATGTATGCAGATCCACATTTAATGTACAGCACTCCATTGCTGCCCAATTTAGATCTGCGCTACATAAAGGCTGGGACACACATAGATTGGCACTCTTCTACCTAATCACACCCAACAGAGATAGACAACAGGTCATATGACCCTGTCTGCTCGATTTCCCTGTCTTACGCACGCACTCCCCGAGCTTAGAAATCAGGCAAACACAGTAGTTTCTGCCAGCACACTAGGCATTCGGATTGGCAGAGTCAATGTCGGCATTCCGTGAGAGGTGCTAAAGTTATTTATGGCGCCTTTTCATTAAAGCACTGTGCAATGTAACAAACACATCAAGATCAACCAATCACACAATTAAAGGATAAAAAAGCGACTCCAATGGTAGGAGGAAAGCGAGAGAAAGGAAGTTAATATGAAACACTGATATTGAAGGAAGGGGCGAAGGATTACTATTTGATGGAGCATTGATGGTGACCGAATGGAAACAAAATGCCCAAGGGATGCCGGTGTAACTGAGTCTGTCTGAGAGACCAGCAGCGACAGCGGATAGCAAAGCGGTCAACCAGCTGGCTTTCAAATGAGGGTGAGGTCAGATGTTTATGAGGGTCAGTCCTGCCAAGTTTCGAGGTCCATGCATGACTAGCTGCTTCAGTCCAGGTTTTTCCTTTCAATTTCTTGTGCCTCATTTATAGAAAGCATTTGCAATGCAATCAGTATCGCATTGGTGAGTTAGAGCTATGGGCGTTGTAAATGGTAATGTTTTTAGGTCGAGGACTCCGTCGCACTGCGTAAGCAGTGGGCAGAGCTCCGAGATTTTATGTTTCTTAGTGTAGGGGGCTTGAACCCGCCCCTCTTCTCCATTGGCTGGCCTCGTAAATGCTGGACAGCCATTGGAGGAGAGGGGCGTCACTCCGTTTAAGCCCCGTCTTTTTCGGATTCGGGGGCGTGTTTTTTAGGTTCTTTCTATCTGTGACGTCATCCGTCACTCACCAAAAAACACGCCCCTGATTCCGAATATTTCGGAGCTTTGCGGCAGCTAATCCTGCCCGACCGCATCCGGCCCTTGTTCTTCATTACCTATTGGGAACACCCAGTTGCATTAAACCTCACCCTTCTTTGAAAACCAACCGATTGACACGATGTCCTCAATGAGTCATTCCTGGTGAAGGGGCTATATTTTCAGTTATGGTGGCTTTGTGGCTAAATGGGTGCCACAGACTGTTGAAAGACTTTGGTGAAGATTCATGTATACGTGGTATATTTATAAGTAAGTCCATACAGACATTAAACAACATTTCCTGTCCTATATCGCCCGCACGGCTCTTCTGTCTCTTCAATGTGTTCAGTGGATGGTAGGCAGCGCCAAATCCTACAGTGGCGCTTCCTGGAACTTGTAGTTCAGCCTCTTCCGGTGCGCTTTGTGCGACGCCTACCGTGTCACCAGAAGTTTCTGGAGGCTCGCGAGTCTGGGGTTCGGCTGTGGCGGAGTCCTCGTTCGTAGGCTAAATCAGGTCAGAGTCTTTTTTCCCCCTACCAAGGTGTGTCCTGCTCTGCTTTTAACTTTTGCTTCATTTTTCGGTAAAGCGGCCCCAGAAGGCACTCTTGCTATCTTTATAGGGGCCCGGTCTACTCAATCTTCGCCGTTCTTACTGGAGGGCCGCGGCCTCACTGCGCATTTTAGTGACTCTTTTCGTATTTTGATAGAGGAGTGAAGATGGGTCTTTCACCCAGTTCTCCGTTAATTTTTTGCGCCCGAGGAGATATGCTCCAACCGGCTTGGTGCTATATGTAGTGAATGCTGTACAGGGGGTAGTGACGAGTCTCCCTTATCTGTGTAAGCTGCCACTGTCTCCCCTGCACGCCTTCTGGGGTCGTTCCTTCTAACTATTTTGCACTGTTGCTCTGTTTGAATGGTGTTGATGTGCACTGAGCACCTTTCCTGTGCCCCGTCTCGGTTCACCTGTAACTCCTGTTTTGTTTCAAGTCCATCAGAACGCCCACCCCCTTGTCCCTTTGCATGCATGCTCCATGCCGAAACATCTCCACTAGTGAGAAGTGAGCAGTGTGAGCACACACACATCAATGCTCAGCTATTGCCATTGCCCTCTGTGTGTGTGGGGCTGGGCTCTCTGTGTGTGTTTGTGGGGGGCTCTCTGTGTGTGAGGGGCTCTCTGTGTGTGTGTGGGAGGGGGCTCTGTGTGTGTGTGTGTGAGGCTCTGTGTGTGTGTGTGGGGGGGGCTCTCTGTGTGTGTGTGTGGCTCTCTGTGTGTGTGTGGCTCTGTGTGTGTGTGTGGCTCTCTGTGTGTGTGTGGCTTTCTGTGTGTGTGACTCTGTGTCCGCGAATACTCTCTACTACTCTCTAATGCTCACCTATTGCCATTGTAAATGACAATACCATTTATTTATGGTTTTTAAAAATAATGAAAACAAATGTCATGAGCAATGCTAATAGCTCTACCTTTAATAATGCCGAGACCATTGCATTGTAAATGCTTGTTTACCATTGTGCTTTGGTTTGTAGTGGAGTGGATGTATGTGGTTAGACAGAAGACTCAACACATAAATTCTTGTAACTATGAAAAAACTATGAATTTCAGTTGATGCGTTTAAGAACCGGAGGGTTTACTGACACAATGCTTATGCCAGTAACAATTTCATTTATAAAGTATCGAGTCAGTAAGTCATTTTTTTCAAACTTCTTTTCTGCTTGTACCATACTTATTGTAATGTAATGTTTAGTTGAGTATTCTCTCTGTATAAACATTAAGGGCCTCATTATGATGGAGGATTTTCCGCCTCCTCCGGGCCGGGGGAAGCCACCTCCGGCCCGGAGGAGGCGGAAAATCCTCTGCGGACTCACCAAAGACCCACCGCCGCATTACGATGGCTGGTGGGTCTTGGTTACTGTCCGCTGCTTTTCCGCCGCGGTCAGATTACAACCGCGGCGGAAAAGCTCTCATTTGGCTGGCAGTGTCTATCAGACACCGCCAGCCAAATTAGGAAGCATTTGTAAACATGCTTTTCCGCGGCGGTTTTTCCACCGTGGAAAAGCATGTGTACTTTTGATTTTGGGGGCCCGTTGCGGGCCCCCAGGGTGTTGGCGGGTGGGGTTGCACATGGGGGGTACCTATGGTTCCCCCCAGCATTTACTTGCACAAAGCAGCAGGCACCGCGCGGTGCCTGCCGCTTTGTGCATGTAAATGTTAAACATGCACTTTTAACATTGCGGCGGGTGCTGCTTGAAGCAGCACCCGCCTTAATGTTAAATATCCAGGATGTGACCGCCAGGGTGGCGGTCACATCCTAATCGCACATGAGGGAACGCCGCAGCCCATGCGGACGTTCCCTCATCCTCTGGGGTCGCAGACGGACGCAAGTCCGTCCGCGATCCTAATGAGGCCCTAAAATGTGTGCCTGTAAACAAGTTCACAGTCATTCCCATTGGATTAAATGTGGCACGAAGCAAGCTTCTAGTTTCCTCTGCTCAAGCTGGGCACAGGCACAGGATGTGCAAAGTTGATTCAGTCTTGCATTTGCTTAGCCTGCAGTTGTTATTGTCCAGTGGTTCGATCCAAGGTGGATTTGAGTCGCCTGATGGATGCCCCCCAAACCTATAAGTCATCAGTTGGTATTTCATGTGTTTTGAAAATTGTTTACAAAGGTAAGCGTACCAATTGTGGTTTTCATAGTTCTTAAGACATCCAAGCATGTGATTGTTT
Source organism: Lissotriton vulgaris (assembly GCF_964263255.1). Taxonomy (NCBI): domain Eukaryota; kingdom Metazoa; phylum Chordata; class Amphibia; order Caudata; family Salamandridae; genus Lissotriton; species Lissotriton vulgaris. The sequence goes on along the minus strand of NC_141693.1, from coordinate 1,863,434,359 downwards.
GCAAAGGTCATTTTTATCATCAAGATGTGAAATCGATTTGAAACGTTTTTTTGTGATTTTTTTAAAACTACAATGAAGTTTACTGGCAATGTCCAAAGCACTTTAATGTGTAATTTATTTAAAGCTGTTTGGAGGTGGTTTCCTGAAATTTTTTTCTCTTTTAGGTTTTTTATTTGTGTCGAAATAAGATGGTCTGTGTTTGTTCATGCGATGCTCTCAGTTTGTGGCACAATCTTCGATATGCCACTTGTCAGGCTATACTTTGTATTACTAATCCAAACTCTAATCCTATTTAAGTATATGAAGGATGCATTCTTGGTGAGGCAAAACAGTTGTCTCTATATATAGCTGATAATTGTGTCAAGTAAGTTTTCCTCCCTTCCCAGTAATTCTTCACACCCAAATGTGATGGTTGACAGACGTGTATCACTGATAACGCTTAAAATGGGTTCTAAAAGTTACATTTAATTTTACAATACAGTTGGAATTTTTGCTGCCTGCTACATCTGGAGCAGCTGGGTAGATTATACCAGGCGTGGATGAGCAGATACGCGTTCCCTTTGACTGATTTAGTGTAAATGTATTTTGTGTTTTTGAGAACGATAAAAGCATTTAGGTGTATGGCAGTTGGGTTTAGAAATCGCTTCAAAAAACAAAATTCTAACTGGAGTGCACAATCTGATTGGATGTGAAAATCTCATCATTTTATTTCTTACACATACAGTGCTAACTGGCTTATAGTGCAATCTGGCAGTAGGGAGTAATGGACATATAATACCAATGGCAATTCTTTTGCATGATGTGTGTGTGTCTGGCTGAAACACGCAATGCAAAGTGTGCATTGTTTACAGTTTGTGTCTAGCTTCAAAACATATGATAGAACTAATGAGGTGTTACAGTGTGTCTGTGTGTGTGTGCCTGGTTGCACTATGTACATGATAAACATCTTGCATTGGTTGGAGACAGTCTACATGTGCTTTTAGCACATCATACACGCAGTGCAGTATTTACAGGTTATGTTCGGAGGTCTGCTTGCATTATACATATGAGCATATAATGCTCAAATTGCAGTGTGTATATGCGTGTGTCTAAACTAACAGTGAAATGTGTGCTGCCTGTGTCTCTCTGCTCTAAGCACATCATAAACATAGAGCGCTATTTACACGTGTATTTTTGTATTTGCATTAAACATGATACAAACTCGGACGTAAGATTAGGCAACGGAGCCTCGCAGCACGCCCTATGCGAGCCACCACTGGTGGGTCTACAAGCAGTGAGGTCTGGAGCTGTAGCCAAGGAGCAAGAAGAGAGCAGCTGTTGTTGCAAGAAAGCATGTCTTGCCTGCTGTAGGAGAAATTCATTGAAGAAAATAGTGCTTACAGACTAAATAAGACATACCCTGTAACAACAAGAGTAAGAGAGGGCCATCCCTGATGGGAGGCACTAAGGAGGGACTAGCAAGCCTATTAAGTATCAGCAGCCAGTTATTACGAAGCACAATGACACAATCCACTGAAAAATATGGGTGGTGGGGCTTCAAGTCCATACTCCAATACAGCGCGCCACGACGTGCAATACCCATGAATAAGTGCAAATCATGAATCATATTTCAAAAGGACAGTCAAAGTAAAAGGCTCAAAAGAAGCTCAAAAACGAGCTGTCCATATCATACAAGGTCCCATGCAAATAACCTAGAATCATACCTAGTATATTTAAGTCAACCTAATCAAAAATTGATATATGTTCTAATAATAACAGAATCAAAGATACTTATCATCCATATCAAACAAAAAGTATATTTTCACTTGTGGATGGGCAGTCACAAGCACAAGTGAACAGCCACAAATCTATTAAAGCATTTCAAGCTCTTCATTTGCACAAAAACAAGCAACCTAAGTGTTCTAAATGTGAGACACCAAAGGCATAATGGAATACATATTAGCAGTAGCATTAAAGTTCATCTATCACGCCAAATTACATATCATCATTGCTTTATTAAAGGCTATAATCACCATTCAATCATAAACTAATCACCAAGTGTATCTATACTGCAAAGAGGCTTAGGTTAAGATTCTCAGGTGGGTTGCACCAACAGCTTGGTAGATGGTACATAACTATCTGTTGACATTCACAAAGCTCGGGGTGCAGCACCGGTAAGCACTTTCCACAAGTACAACAAACTGACCTCTATCATCAGAGGGAATGTGTCTTCTTTATTTCAGTCACTGATGACAAGATGAATGGCACATATATCTACTAAGAGTTGGCAGCCCTGCTTTGAAGTGCCGCAAACTCCCAAGGACACACAGGACCCACATGTATCTATATTTCACAGCTCAATGCATCACGCTCTCGAAGACAGGCATACCCGGATACAGCACACATGCCATTTATTAATAAATGTGTCCATCTGGACACATACCAAAAGTATGACAACACCCTTTATTGAGACAGCGCTCACAGGTGGACATGTTGGTGTCTCTCCAGTTTTTTAGTCCACTCCCCTCTTCTGATTGGTCTACGCTCCTGTGCTGAAGCACCTCCTCTGTGTCCAATGATTCCATCCACCACCAGGTGACACTACTCTTCCCCTCTTCTGATAGGTCTACACTCATCAGCTTTGTTCACCAAATACAAATAACAGTGAAATTGACATCACATAACCAGTCATTGACCCAATAACTCCATAGTAACCCTGGGCGGAGCTGGTGGAGCGGCACTATGCGGAGGTCCACGGAGTTGGGGACCAAAATCCAGTGGAAACTTCACTCTGTCTCACACATACAGTGTGTCACAGTGTCACACACACAGGCTTATAATAATTGTTTTACCTAACTAACCATTGCACCAGCTGGCCAAAGCCTGGCCTTCTGGCATTACCAGTGCTTAATATAATTGTATTACTCTCTTTTCTTACTGAATCACAAACACGTTCACATAACCCTTTGTTATCCACTTCCCCTCGCAGCCAAGAAAAGGAACTGCTGAAAACTTCGAGCACACAAAGATTGTGATGCTATGGTCGTGTGCGCACACAGTCACATACCTGTGTTTTGGGATATATTTGGCTCAGTTCAGCCCAAACACCCTTTTAGTATGTGACCATTCAAGACACACTTCCTCTCACGAGCAAACCATATAATTGAAACATCTCCCACATTATTGAAGTTCGCTTCATATTTGGACGACTCACACAAATCTTGCTCTGAGGGGCTCACAGTAGACATTCGTTCTTTCAGATGAGGAAGGGCATGCCTGTTTGTACAACCCTGAGTATTTCCCAGTTCTTTCAAGCTGACTTTTCATCACATCTGGGTGAAAGTCACATCTTTCCTTCTCCGTTACGCCTGGGTATATTTATTTTATTTTTGGGTTTGGATATTTCCTTTCTGCGCATTTTCAGCCTATGTACCTTTCAGATTGGTGACCCTTAGACTGCCTTGGGTGACTTTGTTGTTGTTGTACAGATATCACACAGAGGCCCCTTTGCAAAGGATAATGTCGTGAAGGAAACATTCTGCAGTTATATTTTGAACCAGAATACATTTTAACGTGTGAGTTAAAGTAAAATAACTTAAACACGCACATGCACCTGTCAGCATTAAAACAATACTATAGAGTTGGACTCTGTCTCTCATAATGAGTGTCGTTTCAGGAAAGAAAAGAAGACACAAATCTCTGATGCAAAACCAGCCGTGATGGAGGGGAGGCAGAGGCACTGATGCAAAACCAGGCGTGGGGTGGGGCAGGGCACTAATGCAAAACTAGGCGGGGGTTGGGTGTGGGGGGACTGATGCAAAACCATGCCGGGGGAGTGTGGGGTGGGACACTGATGCGACAAGGCGTGAGGTGGAGGGGGCAATAATGCAAAACCAGGCTTGGGGTGAGGGGGTTCAAAAATGCATATTACGGCGCTGCCTTATAACGCCGGAATGGCTGAGGTTGAATTAGAATACAGCTGCCTTGCTTCGGCTGCTGCTTTGCATCTCTCTGGCAAACACTGCGTTCCCGTCTCATCATCGCTTAAATGAACTGCAACAATTTACCACGAACAGCACCACACGCAGCCCTTTGAATTCATCACTACACACGCACCTAGTAGCTGCACGCCGGATCCAGGCCCTTCATGCTTCCACCGTGTCTAAAGACACAAGTGCGGTTTGGCCCGGCTGGCAGTGAGCGCGTATCACTCAATAAGCTGGGATAGGAAACATAAGATGAGTTCAATGCGGATCACATGCATGACACACACACACACACACACACTGCATTTAAAGAGATCCATTTTTACACACTAATGGGTTGGTTTGTTTACATTCCATTCTCCAGACGTGGGTTGCGTGCAACAGCAATGCAGGTGAAAAGCAAAATGCCCAAGGACAGCAGAGGTATTATGCAAAACAGGAAATAACAGCAGCTTTTAAAAACAAATTGGGAAAATTGAACAATCAGAGCTCTTGCTTTCATAAAAATACATAACCTGCAAGTGCCCTGACTCTAGCCGTGATCCTTGAAACATGTCTATCGGGTGCATTTTTTTAACAGATTGAATAAAAGGCGAGCCACTGCATTTTGTCAGCAGTCAGTATTTTGCAAGATTCTTAGGAGGTCTGCAGTCGGAAAAGAGGTGCCTGAGCATCTAACCTGCCCCTCCAAGATAGGAAGGTAAGATCGGAACAGTGAGGGCAGCACACGTCTGCTTTCAGGCTGACTCCATCGTCGTCGAGTCACAAACACTGGCATAGGGAGAAGTAACAACACACATGCAGGTGAAGGGGTTTCACAAGATGCTATACACAAGTATTTTAGGTGCCGGTATCGGGCACTAAACAATCCAGCAAAGAGCCTGTTAAGTTAACCAAATCTGCAAACCTCACTCGCTCAACACACCATCCTCGAATACAACACCTAGGGCTAGCAATACCACCCAATGTCACGTGACTGGAGCTTGCATGCGGAACCTCTTCGGAGCCTGCACCATAGAAAACGTGAAGAAGCTCGTGCGTGACGCCTTTTAACAGTACCGTGTGATGGATTCAAGCAGCGCCCGTGGATGGCGGAGGTGCCAGTAAAAGCACCATGCGGCGCTCTCTTTCCTCTTGTGAATCTGAGCCCCTTTTCGCACACCCCACCTCCCCCCTCGCATATCTGACAAACTATGGACTTCCTGTTTTTGTTGCGAGTATAATCGTAGGGAGTAAAATTGTCCAAAATGGTTCTTATATAAACGTCTTTGTAGGTCATTTACACAAATTGAGATCTCAAGTTTCTTGAGTTCTTGCATGACTAGATGAGCGAATCCCGGATTTTGCTTTGCATTCTGGGACTCGTAGTCTTGATTTTAATTGTAAGGGAAACAGGACTACAAATCCAAGAATGCTAAAATAAAAATAAGCTATTTTAGCATTGTACTGGAAAACATGAGACCTCCGATTGAAGCAGCATAGAATAATGCATTCCTTAGTTCCTGTTCCACATCCTCATAAGCCAACTGACTCACTCTACCAGTAAAGAGAGGACCGTGACCCGCCAGAGATGCCCGTAGCAGAGGAAGGTGAGGCAACCGCTGGTGTGGCCCCTGAGGAGGCATCCCCAGCTCTGCCCGGGCCCACACCTATGTGGCCAGTCCGATGCATCTTCTTATCTAGGTTCACAGAAGCATAACACAACCAGATGCCCCCTGGCTGACCAAAATAACTGCGATGGCACCCACAGAAACTGCCCCACAGGTGCCATTAGAAAAACAAGTAATGGAAAAGCTACAATCTCGGCTCCCCCACTTCTACACATTGCGTGATCCTGAGAGCACCGCGAGCTCAAAAACAAACTAAATGCCAATTTGTACATGTTATGTAAACAATGGGCGCTATTGTCCCGGAGAACTTCTTTATTCTCTAAAAAAAAGTAATACTATCCACTATCAACATAACTGTATTCTATTTCGCTTATTTTGGAAAGTTACCGATTTCTGCATCCCGAAGCTGGGAAGAAAGTAGCCGCTGTCTGTTGGAGTAGAGCGGGTTATGCAAACCTTGTAGTCCCGAGTGCCTGAGAATCCAGCGGTGCCAACCTCTGTGCATAAACGTAAAAGCTACTCTCAGCCAGGGGGCAAAGATAAGAGGAGCCCCGCTACGGTGTCCAGGAGCCGGGGAGAGGCGGCAGCAGCGCTCCGTCCGTCTATCTCCAGTTACAGAGCAGGCCTCGGGCCGGTGCGGGCTGCGCCACTCGCCCGGGGGTGTCACCAATCGGGAGGCAAGGGGAGGGGAGCGGCCGTGCAGGGCCTGCCCACAGCGGGATTAAGAAGCTTTCAGGAGTTTAAAGGGCAGAAAGCAGCTGGCTGCAGCCACAGAGCGGGAAGTCACTCGGTGCGGTGCGTTTGTACAGTGACTGGAATTACGACCCACCCGCCCCAGCTCCATGAAAAAAATGGCGGCCGCAAACATCATGAACAAAAAAAAAAGGAAACACCCATCTGTTCATGACGAGGCAAAGGAGGCGGAGCTTAAAAAAAAAAAGGGACGCCCACGAATCTGCTCCGAGAATGATTGCCACATCTCTCTTCCAATGGCTAGCCTCCATTTATGGAGCTAGCCAATGGAAGAGAGAGGCGGGTTAAAGCCCCATATTGGAGATCAAAATTTCTCGCCTGAGCGACACTGCTTGCGTAGTAAATGCCAGGCTTCGACCTAAAAACATGATGTGTCCTTGTGTAAAGTAATTGGCGCTTATATAAAGCGGGAAAAACCTTCGGGTCGAGTTCGCGCCATATAAAAACGGCAAAACAAAATCCGAATAAAAAGAGATAACATAAACGTGTAACGACAGAAACAGACAAGATATGATAATTTTAATAAAAAAGAGCAAAAAGAAAAGATATTGACATCGGAAATAACAGAGGGCAATCACGCCGCTCTTGCTTCTCCCCGGATCAATTTCCAAGTTTGTATTTTCACACATCTTTCCCCATGCAGTTTGATTTTTTACCTCATTTTAATGAGCGCGACGGGGATCCATGCCAGCCCGCCGGCGCCGCTAAAGTGCAGGCCGCGCAACGCGTCCCCCGGGGTACCCGGGCGCGCTGTGTCACCGCCGCCACCTCCAGGACGCGCGCCACCTGGTACCCGGTCCCCAGCTTCCAGGACTTTCCATAATCAAAACACCGCTGACATTCGGAGCCCGAGCGGCTCTCAGAAACCCCCGCACCCCCCGGATCAATACGCGCAGCACATAAGTTATTGAAGACAACACAGATCGCATTGATTAACTTGGTCTGGCTAACAAAGTTTTCAAAATAAATGAGGCCGGAACACAGCCATCAAATTCCTGATGTCACAGGACAATTTAGGTTCTGCAGGGATGTTTTTTCCCGTCTGGTAAGAGACACCTTGCGAGAATAGCTTCTCACAGAGAAAGTTTCCAGGGCTCAGAATATGTCAATACACAGGAGATCTTGCATGAAATGAAACACTCTTTAATTGCCTTTTCTGTGCGGCTAACACTCTATTATTCAACGATTTTGCAATAAAACATATCATCTCCCAGGCCCCTGAGCCTGGGCTAATAGTGCATGACCAACATGGACCCAGTTAAAGGCCCAATGGCCACGTGAAACTTCAATACACTCTGAAATATAGTTAGAAATATGCAGACACAGAGCCACAGAGCGGGAAGTCACTCGGTGCGGTGCGTTTGTACAGTGACTGGAATTACGACCCGCCCGCCCCAGCTCCATGAAAAAAATGGCAGCCGCAAACATCGTGAACAAAAAAGAAAAAGGAAACACCCATCTCTTCATGACGAGGCAAAGGGGGCGGAGCTTTAAAAAAACACAGGAACGCCCACGAATCTGCTCCAAGAATGATTGCCACATCTCTCTTCCAATGGATAGCCTCCATTTATGGAGCTAGCCAATGGAAGAGAGAGGCGGGTTAAAGCCCCAAAATTTCTCGCCTGCGCGACACTGCTTGCGCAGGGAACGCCAGGCTTCGACCTAAAAAAACATTTATTTATTCATTTAAACATTTCCTCAATGGCCAGTAGACAGTTAGGCCAATGTACTATTTAGGCAATGCATGTACTTGCAGGGATACATTCTTGTTTCCTTTCCCTCTGAACAGTGAGCTCAGCACAGCCCAGACTTTTAATAATGGGCGGCTGCGGGAACTTAATAGTAGCGACATTGTTTTGATATGAAACATCTGTCTCTGTTCTATGGTGTTTGTATATGTCGCTCAGTGTCTCCACACTCCATATGCGCCACTCGAATATGACTATTGGTGAACAGTACTCTGCCTACTTCTCTTAAACTCAGTACTGCTGAGTAGCAGTCTGTCTTCCTAACTCTCGCGTCTTTCTATCTGCTTCCCCCATCAGCCTGCTCACCCATCCGCCCACCTATCCCACTCATCAATCTATTCATCCACCCACCTTTCCTCTCAATCCATTCGCCTATCTGTCCGACACATTCTTTTTTTCTCGCTCTCCTCTCTCTGCCTTAATTCTTAATTGATCACGCAAACCGACTTTCCCTGCTTCTATTTCAGTGCCCCATCACTCTGACTCTTTCACTACTTCCCCCGGTCTTTAGATGTCCCCTTTCTACTACCTCCAAGTGGACTTCTACCTTGTTCATCTCGTTCTCCATTTTGTATGCCTGGTCTCTATTTTGGTACTATTACGTGTGCGCATACGACGTGAGCGTGCGTGTTTTTTCCTCAGTTAATGTCTAATTTCTTCCGCGCCTATTTGCTTATTTATTTTTCCTTCTGTTTTTTAAGGTGCCTGTCATTGCCTCTTCAAATAGTAAAGTCGTAGGCATTTTTTTGTGCATGCATCCACTATTCAACCACCTACATGCGCTTCTCCTCACTAACAACAGTGCTCCACTAAACTGTCAACACTCATCTACCAACAAGCTCTTCCTGCTTTGCGCTTAACCTTACCCCTCCTAACTTATTTAAGGGTACACGCTTACACATTCTTCGCACTTACTGATAGGTATACCCTCTGTTCTTATCCGTACTACTGCATTCACCTATCCCATATTTGTCTTACACATAATATTATTTACCAAACTTCCTCGTAAGTAACCTTTTTCCACTGCATGCTATTAACCATTTCCTGCATTCTCATTACATCCCTTACAACGCTACTTTCCCCGCCTCACAAAGCTTAATATTTTCTGCACATAGCCTAACACTCAACAACAGCACTTAGACTCCAATAACCACATATAAAAGGCCGCTCACTAACAACAATGACCCACCACACTCCTTAATCGGCCCTCAAATTTCCCTGCAAGTTGTTCCTACTTTGCACCTTTTCTGTGCTCCTCCCCACTTTTAAAGCTTGCAACACTTTACCAACCCCTTAGAGCATACTTAAAATCTCCTAAACACTTCATGCTTCCCAGCATTCACCCCGTCCATACTCCTATTTACCTCCAACAACAATACGCTTCCTACCATCAGTCATTCTTCTACCTCCTTTCTGTCTTAGCAAAGCCATTATAAGCCCATACAAACCTACAATAGGTTACAACACAGAACATGCATAGTGTTCCGTCTTATTTTGCCTTTCATCTACAATTAAGGACACAGTTAGCCACATTCAATAAAATAGCAATATTTCTACTTCACAAATTATCGACTCACAAAAAAATTCCCAGCTGTTACTAGCACTAACACCGCTTTTATCTACCAATAAGCTGCACCTCAGTTGCAACCAAAAATCCAAAAACTGCACTGAAAATTAACAAGCCCAAACCCTTTGCATACCACAAATTACACACTTACTCGTTATTGTTTAACATACTTACTGTTTATTGCACTACTTCACTATAGTCCTCTAAAGCTCTCACCTACTCGCAACACACACATAATATATGCATACATACAAACACAGCGTTGTACAGGCATATGGCGTCCTCACACATATAGCGTCCTCAACAAAACGTTACACACAAAAAATGCACACATACAGCTACCAGCTTATTAACACACTTGTTCCTTACTCGCTCACACGCGTTCTGTCATTCACCCACACAATACTCCTTCACGGCCACACTACTTTTACAAACACCTTTTCACATATTACCTTTTCCCGCTCCATACACCAACCATTTTTTACATGCACAAACAATCTCCAACAGCCCACATACATCCCCCCTCACTACCAACAATAACTTGCCAAACTCTTAACCACCCTTCTAATCAACCAACAAGCTCTTCCTGCTCATCCTCTACTTTCTTCTCCCTACTCATTTACCTAAACGCTTCCCCATTTTCCCAAACTCGCTCTTAAATGTATCCTTTATTCTTATCCCTACTACCACATTTACTTGCACAGTAGTTCTCCTCAAAGTTCCTTCATCGCGAGTTACCTCTTACCACTGTGTACTAACGAACATTTTTTTCCAACTCTTAAAAACACCTTACAACTATAGCTCACCCGCAACATAGACCTTAATATTATCTACAAATAGCCTACCACACACCAACCACACTTGCCCTCCATTGTCCACATCTAACGGCCCCTCACAAAACAACAATAACACAACAAACTCCGTAATGAGCCCTTCAATTTCTTACTAAGCTCTTCTTGCTTGCACCTCTCTCATGCTCCTCACCCTTCATAAAGCTTACACTACTTTGTCATCTTCCTACACTATAACTGTATCTCTTAAACACTACATACGCTTTAACCATTCTCATCCTACATACTCCTAACCACCTCTACCAACTATACACTACGTGCTGTCAGCCACTCTTTTACATCTTTAAGTTTTAGCACACTCATTATAAACATGAACGATACAACAATTAAGTTAAAATAAGCACTACACATGCTCTCTTATTATTTACTATCATTTACAATGAATTTCTAAACTCAGCTGAAGTAGAAAAAATAAGTACCTTCACACTTTACAAACGTTCACATTGCTAACACAGTCCAAGCCATTGCTATAACCAACACCGCATACTTTAACACACAGCTTTAACGCATTTGCATTCGCCAACAAAAAACTAAATTGCATTTAACACAAGTGTTATGTTTTGAGCAGTCTAGTAGCTGGGCGTGGGCGGAGTCATGGGGTGGAGGAAGAGGTGGGGCACGAACAGGAAAGGGGCAGTTAGAGTAGGGACAGGGACGAGGAAGGAGGGTGTTAATAAAGTTCCTAGAATATCAAGTAGTGTCTGTCATTATTGCATGCACGACACTACAGCTGGCGACGAGGGTGGGATGAAGTTACCTGCCATCCCCACAGTGAGGAAACGAGCGCCTTGTCCCTGGGCAGCACCGAGAAGTAGTCGCTGTCGCGACACGTGTGCCCCCAGAGAAGATCGCTGCCTGAGGACCCAGGCCAGCGACAGCTGTGACGGCTCCACGATCCGTCGATCGTGTGGAGCGCTGCCGAGTGAGTGCTGAAATAAGTTTGCTGCCGAGAAGTCACTTCGCGCCAAAACGGGAGCTCACCCCGGATGCGTGCAACTTGGCAAGGTGTCGGAAGTGGCAGCGAGTGAAGCGACAGAATCGCGAGCCTACCGTGAGCTCTTTGTGAAGAAGCTCCAGGGAAAGCGAGTGGAGCGCGGCTGTTACAGTGCTGCTGACAAGCTCGGCGATCCAGTGAGTCTCAGTAACTGGATCGGAGCGAGGAGAATGAATGAAGTTGAAATCTCGCGGGAGCCGAGATTTCACTAGCGGCGGCCATCTTGAAGTCAGGCAGCCCACAGGACAATCCCTATGTGTAAATGGGGAGCGGCCATTTTGAAGTCAGACGGCTCATGGTTTCAGCAAACAAGCATTAGTGAATGTGAAACAAGCACTGGTAAATGCAAAAACAAGCACTGGCAGATGCAAACAAGCATTGGTGAATGTGAAACAAGCACTGGTAAATGCAAAGATAAGCACTGGCAAATGCAAATAAGCCTTGGTAACTGCGAAACAAGCACTGGTAAATGCAAAGACAAGCACTGGCGAATGCAAAATAAGCCTTGGTAACTGCGAAACAAGCGCTGGTAAATGCAAATGCAAGCATTGGCAAACAAAATAAAATAAGCACTGGTGAAAGAAAACAAGCCCTGGTAAATGCAAAAACAAGCATTGGCAAACACAAACAAGAATTGGTAAATGCGAAACAAGCAGTGGTACCTTACAACGAGTCTTGACAAAACGACTGGCACCAGTAAAGTAAATGCAAAAACAAGCACTGGCAGATGCAAACAAGCATTGGTGAATGTGAAACAAGCACTGGTAAATGCAAAGATAAGCACTGGCAAATGCAAATAAGCCTTGGCAACTGTGAAACAAGCACTGGTAAATGCAAAGACAAGCACTGGCGAATGCAAAATAAGCCTTGGTAACTGCGAAATAAGCGCTGGTAAATGCAAATGCAAGCATTGGCAAACAAAATAAAATAAGCACTGGTGAAAGAAAACAAGCCCTGGTAAATGCAAAAACAAGCATTGGCAAACACAAACAAGAATTGGTAAATGCGAAACAAGCAGTGGTACCTTACAACGAGTCTTGACAAAACGACTGGCACCAGTAAAATAAAAGGTGACATAGCCAATCACGCTCAAGGATGTCGAATTCACCGCCAGAGAATGGCAACGCTGCAGTGGCTATCTCGACTGAACCTCGTATATCACATTTGCTTCCCCCTGAACCACTAATGTTGGTGGCTGGCGGAAGCATGGGCCCTCGATGGCAGGAGTGGCTTGAAGATTTCGAGGACTATCTTGAAAGTTCAAAGGTCACTGTGGATAGAGAGAAACTCATTGCACTGCGTAATTATTTGGCAAAGAAGTCGGCAAAGTGATTAAAGAGCTGCCAGAAGATGACAAAGGGACTTATGCCAAAGCAAAAGAAGCGCTGAACAAGAAATTCATACATAAAAGGAATGTGGACTATGAAAGATATGTCTTTCATCAAGCTCGTCAAGACAAAGAAGAAATGATGAGCACCTTCACCTCCAGGTTACGACGGCTGTCTCAGTACTGCAAATTTGATGCGTTCTCAACGGAAGACGCTATTCGACTGCGAGTGATTGAAGGCTGTCACTCTGAAACACTCCGATGGAGGTTGCTCAGAAAAAGCCACAACCTTGATGATATAGAAGAAATGACAGGGTACATGATCAGGCGGAGGAACACGCCAAGTGCATGGAGAACAAGATGAAATCATATGCGGATGATCGACGGCGAGACAAGTCTCCTTCCTTACAAATGGGGGACAGTGTGGTGGTCAAACAAGAGCAATCCCGAAAGACAGACTGCATGTTCAAAGACGAGCTGTTGGTTATCACCCAACAAAAGGGCACCATGGTTACAGCGGCATCTGACAGGAGAAAGATTACCTGAAATGTGTCTCACTTTCAAAAATGCACGCCGGGCCTGAAAGAGGCTCTTGAACAGGATGGAGACATACCGGACACACAAGGACCCAGTCAAGTGGGCACAATCCAAAGACTTGATCAGCGGGCTGAGACTGAATCGGATGCTGGCGGTATGAGTCTGCGACCGAGAAGAAGCATTCACAGACCTCAAAGACTGATTGAAGCACTTGAATAAAGCTAGTTCGTTCTTTTGTTAACAAAGGGGGAGATGTTATGTTTTGAGCAGTCTAGTAGCTGGGCGTGGGCGGAGTCATGGGGTGGAGGAAGAGGCAGGGCACGAACAGGAAAGGGGCAGTTAGAGTAGGGACAGGGACGAGGAAAGAGTGTGTTAATAAAGCTCCTTGAATATCAAGTACAAGCCACATTATAGTTTACAAAAGCTTACTGTTTATTCTACTATTGAATACTAGTCGCCCGAAGCTGCTCGGCTCCCCGCAACACGCGAATAATGTCTCCATGCGTACAAACACGGTGTTGTGCACACGTACGGCTTTATCAGCAAAACTCCCAAAAACAGAAAATGTGCACGCATATGGCTGGCAGCGTAATAGCACACCTGTTTCTATTTCCCTAGCACGCACACAACACAGTTGATACAACTTAAAGGACAAAAAACAATTCATGTATCTTGCAATACTTTTTATCTCAAAACATATGCGCGTGTTACAAAACACAGTGTTCTTGCATATAATACTATGTTAACCATCACTTATATATTATTGTTAAATACCACACTTGCCTTCCAATCTTTACGTTTGTATCTGCCAAAAAAAACTGCACTGGAGCTTAACACAAGCACAAAGCACTTAACTGACCACTCAATTGATTATCACCACGGAAGATCGCTCAGAGCGTGCTGCGCTTACAATTGCTGCTTAGACGCCGTTTTTACGCGCAATCGCGTTTTTTAAAAACCTGTTTGTTATTTCATTTAAATTGTGTTATTTACTCCTGCTTTTACATCAACGCCCACTTACTTGCACAATAATTGTATAGCACCGCGTTTTGCGGGCCCTTGTCCTGGTTGTTAACATCGGCGGCCATCTTGGGTGAGTAGGACGCCTGACGGCGCCACTTTGCTTGACGGTCTAGACGTCACAAGGACGCTAGACCTCTACATAGGGGGGATAAACTAGGCGCTCGGCCACTTAACTGACCACTCAATTGATTATCACCACAGAAGATCGCTCAGAGCGCTCTGCGCTTACAATTGCTGCTTAGACGCTGTTTTTACGCGCAATCGCATTTTTTAAAAACCTGTTTGTTATTTAATTTAAATTGTGTTATTTATCCCTGCTTTTACATCGACGCCCACTCACTTGCACAATAATTGTATAGCACCGCGTTTTGCGGACCCTTGTCCTGGTTGTTAATATCGGCGGCCATCTTGGGTGAGTAGGACATCCTGACGGCGCCACTTTGCTTGACGGTCTAGACGTCACAAGGACGCTAGACCTCTACATAAGGGGGATAAACTAGGCGCTCGGCCACTTAACTGACCACTCAATTGATTATCACCACAGAAGATCGCTCAGAGCGCGCTGCGCTTACAATTGCTGCTTAGACGCCGTTTTTACGCGCAATCGCAGTTTTTAAAAACCTGTTTGTTATTTACTTTAAATTGTGTTATTTATCCCTGCTTTTACATCGAAGCCCACTTACTTGCACAATAATTGTATAGCACCGCGTTTTGCGGGCCCTTGTCCTGGTTGTTTATATCGGCGGCCATCTTGGGTGAGTAGGACGCCTGACGGCGCCATTTTGCTTGACGGTCTAGACGTCACAAGGACGCTAGACCTCTACATGAGGAGGTCACGCATACGCCGGAGTTACGCCAGAATTCAGCCCGTTTGCGCCCGTCCGCGCCAGTACGGGCCCAGGGGCCATGTCTTCCATTTCTAGTTCCTGTGGTAGCCACTCTTATACTGGTGAGGTCTAAGAATCCTTACGTCCCACTACACATACTAACTGTACCTACTGCTCCCTCCCGACCTATAATTTTGAATGCGCCGGCTGTAGTTTCCGCACTGGCAGAATGTCCAACTGTAAGGCAATGCGCCGGGCTCGCACTCGTGGTAGACGGAGGAGAATTAAAACACATCCTAACTGCTCTACACTCCAGTTCTGGAGTATTAATTTGAGGTCCCTCCCTCCCGAAACACAAACATCACATCTACGACTTTCTTGTCGAAGAGCAGCCCAACGTGCTGTTTCTTACTGAAACCTGGCTTCAGGATCGCTCTGGTCCTGATATCGCCATTGTTGTCTCTAACAACTATGAACTGGTGAGACTGGACAGAGACTCTGGGAAAGGAGGGGGTATTGCCATAATTTTCAAGTCTACCTATACCTGTAAGCTTGAAGCCTTTCCCCTATCCGTAAGCGAAACCGCTTTTTTTAAACTAGTAATTAACCCCCAATTTACTTTATCGGGCCTCTTGGTCTATCGCCCCCCTGGCAATGCTCTCACCTGGATATCTTCACTTGCCGAGACCATAGCTCCGCTACTTCTTAGGGCAGCAAATTTCACCATTCTTGGTGATCTCAACTTGCATTTAGAAGATCCACTATGTACCACCAGCAAGCGTTTTTTCTCTGATCTGGAGGCTCTCAACCTTTCGCTGTTCAATTCTGGATCCACTCACTCTGCTGGACATCAACTGGACCCCATTCTCTCTAATCTTCCTTTTGATTGTTCTCAGAGTGCCCGCCCACTGGAGTGGTCCGACCATTTTGCAGTCCACTTCTCTTTACCCTACACTAAGAACTTGGTAAACAGTGGCCGCGATAAGGGTGAATCAATACATCGGTGGGGTAAACTTGATATTACTAAGTTGAACCAGCACCTTTCGAACACCCGCCCTGAGGACAGTGAGGCTTCAGTCATGGAATTAAATACTGCTGTCTCTCACTGGATTATCAATGCCGTAACCACCCTCCTTCCGCTCACTTCGACACATTTTAGGTCCCACGTCTCCCGGCACCTTGGTTTTCCGCTGACCTGAAGGCCTTACGAACCAAATGCAAGGCCCTGGAAAGGAAATGGAGGCACTCTTACTCGGTCTCACGGAAGACTGTTTATAAAGAGGCTCTAAAGGAATACCACTCACAATGTAAAACTGCGAGAGCTGCCTATACTGTGAGTACAGTGACGCAAGCTCAGAATTGCCCACGTACTCTTTTTTCCGTTGTCAAAAAATTGACAGGAGCGGACACTATCCCGACACCCCCAGCTTTAGAGGAAGCCCAGTGTAACTCTATAGCGAAATTTTTCATTGCCAAGGCTGAGCGCATATACGACTCTATGAGCGCTCCCCTGACTACAAATGAACACCAATCGGGACAGGTTGCAGGGATCGAACAGCCACTTCCAATGGCAAAGGTTACAAACTGGCAACTGTTCGATGATACCTTGTTCTTCTCCTGCCTAAGCAGTGTAAGATCTGGCTCACCTCGTGACCCTGTACCTGCGAAAATTCTCAAACTACTGGATCTTGAACCTCGACGGGTTCTCATGAGACTCCTAAATGCATCATTAATAGAGTCTCATGTGCTACAGGATTGGAAGCACGCAATGGTTGTTCCTCTCCCAAAAAAAGCAGGAGCCGATGTGTCTAATCTCGCCAATTTCAGACCCATATCCTTGTTGCCTGTTCTCTCAAAAGTGCTAGAAAGGCATGTTAACACTCAGTTAAACCATCTTGTGGAAAGTTCGGGATTTTTACACCCTTCCCAGTCTGGCTTTCGTGCGCATTATTCCACAGAGACCGCTCTACTCGGGGTGACTGAGAGCTTACAACACGGTATCGACCGCGGGAAAACATCTGCACTCATCCTTTTGGATCTGAGCGCGGCGTTCGATACCGTGTCCCATTCTATCCTTTTGAATTCTCTTCGGACCCTGGGAGTGGACGGTCCGGCATTGGCCTGGATTGCCTCCTTTCTAAGTGAGCGCACTTTCCAAGTCTTTTCCACTAAAGCCACATCTGCCACATGTCCATCGGCGCACGGCGTTCCGCAGGGGTCCATACTCAGCCCTTTGTTGTTCAACATCTATGTGAGACCCCTGGCCACCATCACGGAGGACGCTGGGCTGACTATTTTTTCATACGCCGATGACACCCAAATTGTTTTCTCCCTTTCCAGCAGCGAGCGCAACAGTGTATCGATCCTGAAAACCGGATTGTCAACTATAGCTGAATGGATGCAGAGGCATCTCCTCAAACTAAACGGTGACAAAACCGAGATTCTCATCTTAGGGAAGCATAAAGATCTGTGGGGCCCCCAACATTGGTCCAGTGATATGGGACCCCTTCCCCAGCCAACCTCTGTGGTTCGTAACCACGGATTTCTCATAGACGACAAACTCTCTATGAGACAGCAGGCCACTAAGGTGGCCGCCATCTGCTTTGCCACCTTGCGATGGCTCCAGAAAATTCTATGGATGCTGCCTCATGCCACCAGGAGAACCGTTGTCCAGGCGTTAGTAACATCTTGCCTGGACTATGGTTATGTCCTCTATCTCGGTGCCGACGCTGCTACCATTAACAAACTTCAGGTTGTTCAAAATTCGTCGGCCCGACTTCTTTGTAACATCCCGAGGAGATTATCGGCCTCACAGGCTCTTCGCGATCTACACTGGCTCAGGATCCCCAGCCGTATTAAATTCAAAGCCCTATGTTATCTCTTTAAAATCAAGCAGGGTTCGGCCCCAAAATACCTGCAGAGTCTGGTCTAACCCTACAAGCCTAGTCGCACATTAAGATCTTCTGCCAACTGCGACTTCGTGGTCCGAAGATTCAAGCTTGTAAGGATGGCGGGGTCGGGCCTTTTCCCATCTAGGCCCCAAATACTGGAACGAGCTACCCATCACTCTGAAATCAGAAACCAACCTTTTCTGTTTTAGGAAAAAATTGAAAACCGTACTTTTCCAATGATCTTCATGCCGCTTTAGCTGATTCATGGTGCTGTTGAGAGGTTTGCTTTTCTTCTTCAGTCTATCCCTTGCGCCGGGAAACCCACTGCGGGTAGCTGCTGCGCATTATAAATTTAAATATAAATAAATAAATAAATAAATAAATAAAGCTTTTGCATGCGACAAGTCACACACTGAATCATTATTGTTTACAATAACTTACAGTTTATTATACTCTTTCAATACTAGTCCTCGAAGCTGCTCGGCTCCCCACAACATGCGCATAATGTCTCCATGCGTACAAACCAGGGCCGGACTGGGAACCACAACCGGCCCTGGCAAAGTGCTCGCCCCCCCTCCTCACTTGGGGGGGTGAGGACAGGGGGGGGGGTATTGGAGGTGCCGCTGAGCTCTTTGCTGGGGCCGGATTTCGGCCGATTTTGGTACAGGGTCGATTTTGCAGCCATGCCGCAAAAACGGCCCTGTAACAAAGACAGCCCCCAGGGGCCCAAAACCGGCCCCCACCCGTGCGGCGCACCGGGGAATTTCCTGGTGCCCGCTATGGCCAGTCCGGCCCTGGTACAAACACAGCGTTATGCACGCATATTGCGTCATCAGCAGAACTGCAAAAAGCAGAAATTTGCACGCTTACAGCTGGCAGTGTATTAGCACGCCTCTTTTTTTTTTGCTAGCACGCGTACAGCACCGTTAATACAACTTAAACAGCAACAAATAAATTGCGTGTATTGCAATACTTCCTATCTACAAACATATACACGTGTTCAACATGCAGCATCCTCGCATATAATGCTATATTATTTGATAATTTTTTACCGTCGCTTGTTAAGTTAGTGGGCTCAATCAAGATGGATAATATGGGAAGTTGAAATGAAGTTGTACCTAAAGCACTGTCAGCAAGGCGACCATCCATAAATATTATGCACACCTTGAGCAAGGCAAGGCAGCGTATATTGTGGTAGTGGCAGCTTCAAAATTTTACCCTACCTAGGACAGGAAAGTACTGCTACCAGCCTGGATTCCTTAAGTAGCCTTAGCAGCATGCCATAGGATGTTTTCCACTACCCTTGCACCAGTTACTAGCTATTATTATTTCATAAAGTTAATGTGGCAAGTTTGGTCGTTGCACACTGTAAAGATAACTATCTGTGTTGGTATTCCAAAAAGATACACCTAAACATAACACTAGGGAAATGTGTACAATTGTAATATGTCACCAGGAGTTATGATGACGTCAGACACTGGTCTTGACTGATCGTGCAAAACATGCAACACCAAGACATAAAACACTCAAGGCATGATGCTCGCAATGCTTAAAAACAAAGGTGCGTAGACCCAGACGAGAGCCCACTTAATGAAAGATGAAATAAAATACATTTAAGAAATGTGGGACTTATTTTTTATTTTTTTACATTTTAGCAGTGCACTAGCAGCCGTTGGCATGGCTTTGCAATGGGAATGGTAACTGAAGGTGAATTTCCATTTGGATCATCTAGGAGTTAATTTTTCTCCTGTAATCATAATTCCAATGGGCCTACTGCCTGGGATTACCAGGCCCGTCAGAATTAACAGGTCTCTCTTAATGATCACCCTAGTGTGAACGGCAGTCTTCCTGTATGTCAGCCGTCTGCAGAGAAAGCACAACCTGTTCCATGGCCTTCCTTAAACAACACATGCCAACCCCTCCATATTCCAACAAGCATTTGCAATGCAATAGGTCTCGCATTACTGAATGTTTGAGCTATTGGTGTTGCATTATTATGAGCAATGTCAATAGCTCAAACATTTATAATGCGTGACCTATTGCATTGCAAATGCTTGTTTCTGGTCTTGCTCCAATCTCTCTCCGCTAATGACGTGCATTTGTGCCCACGCCAACGTGCCCTGCATGCCACGCGCCACTCCTTTCCTTGAAGGTTCACTCCATGCTGGGGCCCCATAGACGGGGCCTCTGAGGTGGAATGCATTCTCTTATTTCACCCCGGCCTGGACATCGCACAAGAATGTTCCAGTGGAAGATGAGCCAAAGACAGGCCTTATCCGGACAGCAGCAGGAGCTAGGTGGCAGGGCCTCCACCAGCTGTACCGGCCCCCACCCTCCCCACTTCCACCACTGGCACCGAGCTTTGACCTTGCACCTCTGGACATATTCAAGGTCTCCAGGGTACCTGCTTAATTTGAGCTGGTGTATGCAGATTGGATCCACTCATATTTTTCCTCATCAGACTTTGGGCCAGATGTACGACCATTCAGTTTAACGAGTTGCAAATTGTGCAGAATTGTGACTCGCAATTTGCAACTTGCTAAACTGAATGTAAAACAGTGTCTCAGACACTGTGATTCCCAATGGAGTCGCAAATTGCATGCCTCATCAGTATTCATGAGGCAAGCGCAATTTGCAACCACATTTGGAAGAGCTAGCACTCACATGGATGGTTGCCTGCTGGTGTCAGCAGACCACCATGTCTGTGACTGCTGTTTCAATAATGCAGTTTTTTTTAATGCAGCCCGTTTTTCTTAAAGCAAAATGGGATGCGTTTAAAAAATAAAAATGAAACTTTTCAGTTTTGTTTTTTTAAGGGCAAGCAGTGGTTCCTTAAAAAATATTTTTGCACCTACTGACAAAGGGTAAGGGGCCCCCTGGGCACCCCTTCTCGTTTGTGAGTAGTTTACCACCTACTTGAAGTAGTTTGTAAACTGCAAGTGTTTTGCGACCTTCTACTCTTCTGGGTCGTTTTTCTGAGAAAGATTTTTTATGTATCTGTGGGACTCAATGGGAATTTGCTAGATTCAGATTAAAAGCACGAGGAACAGAATGAGTAATTTATTGGCGCTGTAGATAAGATGAACTACATCACCATCAAGCTTCCTGGTCTTTGGAGAAACTTGGATTGTGGACGCACCATTTCTGAATTTATGGTGGGTGAGAATGGCAAGGCTCTGCACGGCCTCGCGGTGAAAAAAGCGCCGACCGGCTAGCAGTAAAGGTAACAAGCATTGGCATAGCCAATAGGTCTCGTCTTTGGGACCTTATAAGTGCTTAGCCAGAGATATTGACTTTGCCTATGTCTTAAAGCTTTGCTGTACAGAAGTCCGCAGCATGCTGAAAAGTTATAATGGTATGGTGCCCTTTTAAATGATCCAGGTGGTTGGTTGTGTGTCTGTATTTGCAGTGCAGTACTTGGAAATGTTATATTTCTCATCACCACAATGCTAGCCTTGGTCTTGTGCAAGGTACCCTTATTAACACACAATCGCATGGGATGACAGTAGCCAATCTTAGAAGATATAGCTCTGTTCTCTGCTTTGCTCCTTGTGCTTTCGGCACGTTGCCTTTCATTAAAAAAAATCGGTAAATCTTCCCCTTAGTGAGTGTGATGCTGCTTTGAGCGTGAGAAGCCCTATGTAGTAATGCATTAGTGTGACCTTTTGGGACAATGCATCCCAAGTTTCTGTACCGCATTTCCCAAGGGGAAGAAATCAGCACAGATCCATATGTACTTTAAATTACTATATTCATTTAAAAAATGCCCTGCTGCTGGTCTAACCCCCCGCCCTGGCACACAAACAGGCAGTCTAGCTCCATGTACAACGCTTTTAAATAGGACACAGGTGTTTGTGAAGTTTATAGGTGTTTCACTGGAAGGCAAAGTCCATTGCTTATATACAATTTAAAAGAATCCACCCATTACATATGTGCTGCAAAGTGCTGCACATGTGCAATGCATGCATTGTTTGGTCAAATAAAAGCATTTCTCTAAGTTAATTCCTGCTTGAAGGAGGAGCTATATTTGATACAAAGCCTTGTCTGCCTCCTTCAGCATAATGGACTCTGAGTCAAAAGCTGAGGGTGCTTGCAATATAATGCCCACATACCGCTGAGTAAACGCCCCTAGATACAAAGGAGCATATTACCAACAACTAGCGATAATTATCGCTATGTTGGCTTAGCAGGAATATTCCTATCGCCGCCCTTCACCTGTTTTTATTGCTGAGATACCTTGCTATTATCAAGGTTTATCTCAGAAGCGATAAAAAACGGGCGAAATGCGTGAATATCGCTGTCAATACAGCGATATTCAGGCATTACCGTGACAATGCTCTTAGCCATGTTATCCACCTCTCATTGGATAACATGGCTAAGAACTGGGCAGGGCAGGCGTTAGCTTTTGGAGATATTCGTGCTTATCGCAAATATTTCCAAAACCAAGCAATTGTTGGTAATAGGAGATAGCGATATTAGCGACTGTTTCCAGTCGCTGACATCTTGGCACACCCACTTTGCATGTCATTAGCGATAATTATCGCTGACACGCAAATCGGGCCCCAAGATGATCGCTATCTCCTACTAGCTGTCGCTAACTGGTGTTAGCGACAGCTTGGTAATTGGGCGATCAAATTATCGCCGCTGTAGCGGGAAAAAGTCCCGCTAAAGCGGCGATAATGGCCCTTGGTAATATGCTCCAAAGTTGTATAAACCAGCGCAAAGTAATATTTGCGCTAAAAAGGGGCCCTTTCCCAGCAAAAAATCTCTGTTGTACTGGGAAGCAAATACCCGCGCAAGAGTGTATTCCTTTAGTGATTTACCGTTGGCACCAACCCTTAATCAATCTGGCCTTTCGCATCTTAACCACCCTCGGGTGCTGCCACTTAGTGCATGGTGTCACTGACTGACTCAGAATTTTCTCCTGTTTGCCCACCTGCCATAAAGATTGCCCTCATCCAGTTTCACATGCCCCACAGGCGCCAGCAACACTCACCTTAGTTTGGAAACGTAACTCTACGCAATCCGTGCCCAGCTTCACATATAGTCCGAGCAGTAGTGGGAGCGTACACAGCACTGCCAGGACCGGAGCGGGCCACCAGATTCCTTCTGATGCCAGCCCAGCAGTCGCTCCCGCCCTCCGGAGCGCGCCAACGGATGGGACATTAAACTGTCGGGATGGTGAGCGCTGTCTATCTCAGGGGCGCTCACGCACGGATGTGTGCACACGCGCCCTGTTACTAACATGTAAACAAGCACCTCTGCTACTCTTGTGACATCGTCGATAGAGCAGCTATGACTGGAAGTGTTTAACTAGCCACGAATCCTTCACTGAGAGACACCTCTCATTGGAAATCCAACACTTCATAAACTTGACAACCCTGTCCTGAAGACGATCCCAAGTCAAGAGGATTGAAACGCCGTCGACTCCACAGCGCAATTTTAGGCGTATTTCTTCCAAATGGCTCGAAAAAATGGAAAATAATGAATACAATTGATGTAAATTGCTATTCTTTGAGTCACCACTGTACATTATTTACACTATTGTTCACCTTGCGCCGTCCACGCTGTTCACTTTGATCACCTGCGTCGTCACCAATATTCACTTGTATATATTGCTATGCACCAAGGGCCAGATGTAGGTGGCCGTTTCAGGCCATTTACCGATCGGTAACGGCCGATTTTGGCCGTTACCGATCGGTAAATGGGTGACAGGTATGTAGGGGGCATTTTTTTACCGATTCGGTAATTTTTCCGAATTGGTAAAATAAAAATTCGGTAAATTTACCGAATCTGAGGCTCCCAGATGTAGGTGGGACTCTTCTGAGTCCCAGAGGCCTTACAGAATCGGTATTTTACCATCAAATCCAATTTGATGGTAAAATACCGATTCCGGTGTGCATGCACACCTATGCCATGTGACAGGCAGACCTGCCCTTAGGGCATGTATGCCTGCCACATGGCACCCAAGCCTGTTTTGGGGGTGCCAGAGGGTGTCAAAGTGACACCCCCTGCACCCTTGTGGAAATCGGTATTTACCGATACGGTAAATACCGAATCGGTAATGCCCATTCATTCCTATGGGCTTCAAAGTCCATAGGAATGAATGGGCATTACCGATTCGGTATTTACCGAATCGGTAAATACCGAATACTTCCGATTCGGTATTCCAGCACATCTGGAATACCTACATTTCCACAGCTTCGATTTACCGATTTTTAATTACCGAATCGGTAAAATTCGGTAATTAAAAATCGGTAAATCTATTTTACCTACATCTAGCCCCAAGTGCCCTCGGCTTGTCACATGATTCTTCCTATACAGTGCTGCTTCAACTGTATATTCTGATGTAATTCTGTTTGATATATTTGGTGAATAACAACCTAAAGAAAAAACAATTGAGTCTCCTTTTTTCTTGTTTCTGTAATGCTTTTATCATACGTGCATAACTGTCTTGAACTGATACCTGTTGGGATATTGTCTTTTGTTTCTACTTGTTACAAATAAAGCACTGTCCATATGTGGTATAGGTAAACATTGCCAAGCTGTATAAGGTCTTGAACGAAAACATCACACAGTTGTATTCCACATGCCTCCCAGTCACAGGTGCGCTGGCTTCAGCACATGCTGAGCAGTACTTGTGACTTCCAGGCCTTTCACTATGACTGAGCAATGCATGTCCTCCTACGTATCACAGTACGCCTCTTCAGTTTGTCCTGCCTCAGCTTCTTCACATTCACCCATCTTGTAGACAGCATTTGTGCCCACGCCAAAGTTCCCAGCATGCCAAGCGCCATTCCTTTCCTTGAAAGTTCTCTCCATGCTGGGGCCCCATAGACGGGGAATGTATTCTCTTATTTCACCCCACCCTGCACATTGCACAAGAATGTTCCAGTGGAAAATGAGCCAAAGACAGGCCTTATCAGGAACGCAGCAGCAGCAACTAGGTGTCAGGAGCCTCCACCAGCTATACTCGCCCCCAACCTCCCCACTGGCACCGAGCTCCGAACTTGCACCTATGGAAAGATTTAACGTTTCCAGGGTACTTGCTTAATTTGATCTGGTGTATGCAGATAGGATCCACTCTTAATTTTCCTCATCAGACTTTGGGTCTGATGTACGACCATTCAGTTTTAATGGTCGTACATTGTAAATTCGTAATTTGCGACTTGCTAAACTGAATGTACAACAGTGTCTCAGACACTGTGATTCCCAGTGGGGTCGCAAATTGCATGCCTCATCAATATTCATGAGGAAGCGCAAATTGCGACCCCATTTGAAATTGATAGCACTCACAGGGATGGTGGCCTGCTGGTGTCTTTAACTGCTTTTTTCAATAAAGAAGTTTTTAGGTCGAGCCTAGAACAGCGCATGCGCTGCTTGCGCGACTTTTAGTAAGGGGGATTTCAAAGTGCTACCAGAGGCTTTTGCTGGCCTCAAGGTGGCTTTAACACGCGTGTGCACGCGCGCAGCCGCCATCTATCTTTTCTCCATCACGGGCAATTAAGTGCATTACGATAACTTTCACTTTCGGCGCCCGCGCGGCCAATGCTTTTCGGGCGTGCTTGTTTATATTATTTAGGGTGGCCCACATTCTGCAAGTCTATGTAGTGTCGTCGAGATTAGACTCCATATTCCTAATATTTCTTGTCTCTCCTTCTGGGTTAATGATTACCGTGCTATTAAGCCTTCTGTTTCCAAATTTCCTCCTACCATACTTTCTTATCTGGTACTGTTGGGGACTTCTGTGTGATTGAAGTGCTGCATTTCGCTGTAGTTAGAGGCAGGTCTGTAAATTTACACTCGGCACATTTGCTTGTACTGGCCTTCAGTCCTAGTAAGCACTCCTTTTGTTTCCAACTCACAACCTCATTTATTAGTGTTGTGATTGTGTCTATCGCTGTTCTGTAGAATAGTCTCAGGAGTTGGCAGTTCCAGAACATGCAGAGGAACTAAGCGCCTGTGTTTTCTGCATCATGTTAGTGTTCATCTTATGTATCTGATGCCCGAGCAAACAATATAGGGCATCAGACTGGCTTGCCTGGTACCTCTATATGCTGTCAGTCTTAAGCCTGGTGGCCGAGTCTGTGTTCAGTAGTCTTATCCAGCCCTTCATCACGGCACCAGAGTTCATATACTTCATCACCCAGTATAAGTAGTTCTTTCTAAAGGTATCAAACACTTTCTCCTTCTCTAATGATGCCACTGTTGAAGCGTGTTCCAATGTGTTTATGGCATGCATTTGTCATGCCTCTTTCAGTGTTTATTCCTCCCTGAGCATCGATCAAGTACATTATCCCTCCAATAGTTACCATTATAGCATGTGTTTTTGAAACTACTTTATTTTTGGTTGAAAAAGTAATTAATACAATTGGTCCAGGTTTTATTTCTTTCCTTGTAAATGTTACACCCCTTTCTTTTAAGAGCACAGTGCCTGCTTCCATGTGCTTCCATAGCGGCCACACCAGGAGGCCTCGCGCATTTTATTTTATTAGTACGGCGCCTGCTTCATGGCTGCTGCGCTTCATGTTTCAGCATGGCGGCCCACTCCTAACTTTTATCTACACGGTACAAAGCCTGCAGCAGTAGGTCATCATTTTGTGCTGTGTCGGAAGAGGGGAGGCTGGAGGCCATCAGGCTGCAGAAGCAGTGCCTTTCCGAGAAGCGACTGGTGAGCTACGATGCTGCATTTATATTCCAATTGTAAAGTCAGTGGCAATGTCCGCATAGTAATCCACTGACCCGGTCAGTCACAGCACATGTACACAGAGAAGGCCTGACTCTTCATTATGGCCCAGTGATCAGAGATGGGTTACCTTATTTCTTCTATTGACTTTGTGTGTGTTTGCTAGTTTGTTTATATAGACATGTGGCTATAAGTTTCGTTTAGTCCTTGTTGCTGAGTATTCTGAAAAAACATATTTCGGCCCTGTATTCGAATAGTGAATGGGATTTTTATTTCATCTTGTTTTTGAAAGGACTTCGAGCACAGAGCTGTATGAGCACGAGTCACATCATGGTACATCAGCATGACATGGGTAAAGAAAATGATTCTTGTTATGAGGAACATTGTCAGCAATTTATCCTCGTGCAGACAAAAGAGTGCTGTGACTTCGCCTCACCATAAGGCTGGCATATTTTTAAGTAACCACAGCAATAAAGTTTATAACTTTATGTTTTTTCCTATTGCCTGAAGTATCACAAACAAGTCACAAGGTGCAATAAAATTACACTTCCTGCTTTTGCAGAGCAGTCAATTTGTTTTATTCTGTTTTGTTCAAACCCACCACCCATGAATGACACATGAGGGCAGCAGGCGAACTTCCTGTGCGGTCCACAAGTGGTCACGTGATTGAGATTTGTGGTGATTTTGATTGCGATTTCTGCAAAGGGCCTTGTATGGCAGTACTTTGCTTTCAGGTGGAGTGGTGATGGCTGCATGCAAGAAACGATAATCAAGCTGGCCTGAAGCGGACAACTTGCAGTGTCCCCAGTGAGTATACCTATGGTGTCTAGTGACCTTTTCATTTAAAGTCACTAAAAGTGTGTCACCCATGAGCAGCAAATGTCTTTCACAGAGGCATTCACTCTGTGCGCCACTGCGGTATTGAGCGTCCCACTGGTCCTAACTGCCCTTTGTACAGCAGAGGCTGAAAGTGCCCGGTACGTGGCAGTGAAATTGGATTATACAAGCACCAGATATCACTGGGAGTGCATCGATCATTCATTTGCTAGGATATGGCACAACATCTCTAGTAGCAAACATCTTACTTACGCATTATATCACATTCACCGGCTCTCCGGGCCCGATTCACAGAATGAACTTAAGACTCAATCCTAGACTTACTAATATTTTGGCATTCACAGAATGAATTTACTACTTTTGGCATTCACATAAGTTAGGATTTTGTCTTAAGTTTGTCTTAAGACGAATTTAAGACAGACTTAAGACAGACTTAAGACAAACTTAAGACAAACTTAAGACAGACTTAAGACAAAATCCTAACTTAAGTCTGTCTTAAGTCTGTCTTAAGTTTGTCTTAAAGACAGACTTAAGACAAAATCCTAACTTCTGTGAATACTAAAAGTAGTAAGTTCATTCTGTGAATACCAAAATAGTAGTAAGTTTAGGATTGAGTCTTAAGTTCACTCTGTGAATCGGGCCCTCCTTGTTTAACCTGTGAAACATTACATAAAAGCATTGGCAAAGCAGAAGTTCTAGGTTTGCTGTGCCTTTGTATGTAATAGTTGAAAAAATCTTAAATTAGAATTGTATTACTATCGTGCTATGATCTTGTAAAGTGAATCATTAAAAGTACATTAAAAAAATGCAATTTATGTTATATAGAAACTAAATTAATAAATAAAAAATCTGTCAGCCACGACTTGTCAGACTGATCAACTGTTTAAATACACCATACAGGATGACTAAATGTATATGTCATGGTCCATTCCCACCTGCTGCTCTTTGGACACTTAGGCAGTTTACTGTGTATAGTTGCATAATGGCTAAGCCTATGCTGCTGCCGGGATGGTAGCACTATGGGATTGTCCCTGCCACACATAGGACTTTTTTATTATGAACACATAATGACTGCCTCCTTGCGGCTCCATGGCTGAACTACCAGGGAATATGAATTGACTAGCTGTACCATGCCCATGCCTATCAATGGTGCCTCTTAGGACATGGGTGAATTCCTAAGAATAAGTACTAAGATTGACCATATGATTCCAGATAGGCTCCAAGCACTCTACAATTAAATCACAACTATATTATCATATTCAATGCCCAATGTCTTTTATTTAGACATAAACTCTCTTATTCCTTGAACAGTTCATCTGTACATATTCTTGGTCAACAACAGCTTCATGCCAACATGTGTTTCGTCTGTTTACTGGTTTAGTTAAACAGAACATCAGGGCTTATTTAATAATTATCACTGTCCTAATTTCAGTCACCAAGAGACACTCCATGTACAATATCTAAATATCCTTATTCAGTCGAAATTCCAGTGTAGAATGGCATGTTAAAATACCTCCGCAGTCGATAGGTCGAGAATACCCATCTGATACGAAATCCCCAGACCCTATTATGTCCATTCTTATGAGCTACCCCAGTCAAACTGGAGTTTAATCCTCACACATACTACGGCTGACCCTCTGTTGCTTAATGTTAAGCCATCACAGTATATACTATGTCTGGCTGTATATTGCCCATTCCTATTGGATTCGCCAATCTGCACATGGCTGGATTACAGAGGTTCACACTCTGGTGGCTGGCATACTGGTTGATCATCCGTCATTCCACGATCTGCCATCAGAGCATTTTACCGCCATTTGGTTGGTTTTGTAATGAGCTGTCTTGTATTGTTATTTTATAGCTTCTGGACCGACTTCTCACAGCATATACCCTGGCCCAGTATGTAGTAATTGTATAGCTCTTCAATCCCTGGCGACACAGCACCCAGGATAATGTGCTGCATGGCTAAACACTTATAAAGTCCCAAAGGCGAGACCTATTGGCTGTGCCAATGCTTATTTGTTTTTAAATGCAGCCCGTTTTCCTTAAAGCAAAACGGGATGCATTTAAAAAATACAAATGAAACTTTTCAGTTTCATTTTTTAAGGGCGGGCAGTGGTCCCTTAAAAATATGATTGCACCTATTCACAAAGGGTAAGGGGTCCCCTGGGGCCCCTTCCCGTTTGGAAGTGGTTTACCACCTAACTGAAGTAGGTGGTAAACTGCGAGTGTTTTGTGACCTTCTACTCTTCTGGGTTGTTTTCCTGAGAATTTTTTTTTATGTAGAAGTGGGACTCAATAGGAATTTGTTAGATTCTGATTAAAAGCATGAGGAACAGAATGAGTAATTTATTGGCGCTGTAGATAAGATGAACCACCCCTTTTTCTGAATCGTTTTTGGCCACTATAGGTGTGGCAGGGTATACTCAGACATGAGTCCCTTGCTCACTGCACCATCAGGATTCAAGCAAGCCGGGCCGACGACGGCTGAAATGCCAGAAACCGGTCCCCGGAAGCTTGTCTCCTTTCTGGTGAAGAATTGGCTTGGTAGTTTAGTCTGCCCTGTTCCCATGATGCACTGGGCCAGGGACAGACTGATTTGCATATAGCCAGGTTCTGAGCTGGGGTGGTGCAGTGAGCTAAATAACGGTGATGGATCAAGCCCTGATCTTTGGACTGGGTAAGAGTGGTCTGCTTAATTCAGACACTCTGTTCATCACCACCCCCTTTTCTGAATCATAGATAAGATGAACTACATCACCATCAAGCTTCCTGGTTTTTGGAGAAACTTGCATTCTGGACGCACCATCTCTGAATTTATGGTGGGTCCAGAATGGGAAGGCTCTGCACGGCTAGCAGGAAAGGTAAAAAGAGGTTGCACTAAATGAGTCTTTCAGAAAAACAAATTGTACCAACTAATGGCAAAAAATATAAAACTATCGGCAAATCCTTCTGAGACCACTATCAGCTAATTCATTCATTCACTACTTTGCCGATTTGATTTCACAACAGGCACTTTTCTGAACAGACTGCGGAACAGCGGCAGGGCCGAACTGGCCGTAGCAGGCACTGGGAATTTTCCTGGTGGGTTAGTAGGGTGGGGGCTGGTATTGGACTGTTGGGGGCTGGTTTTAGTACAAGGGGCTGGCTTTACAGCAGTGCTGCAATATTAGCTCCTTGTACCAAAAGCAGCTGCAGTATTTCCCACCAGCACTCCCCAACGCGGCCGATCCGACTCAATTGCCAGGGGCTGTTTGCGTTCCCAGTTCACCCATGAACAGCCGTCATGACTAAATATTCACTCCTGGCTTGACACATTGGGTGCCACAGCGTGACACTAAGAGAGCACAAACAGGGCTAGGGCAGAGAATGGGGAGATTGTGGGCTGCTCAGGGAAGAGAAAACATGACCAGCCAGTAGGAAAAGTAAGAAGAGTTTGCATTTTGCCCACTACCCATGCTTCTTCATGGCCCATCCATTTTTTTTTTCGCTCTCCCAGATTCAGAGTCCTGGAATCAGGCCGACCTGCAAAAGTGAGATAAAGGGGGAAGGAGTGCCTTTTGGTGGATTAAAAAGGCAGGAGGTGGAATCAGGACAACGCAGACTTGGTACCTGGCATGCCAGTGGTCAATAGCTCCAGCCGTGGACTTCTCAGCAAAAGGTTTGGGCCCCATTTATTCTTGTTACAAATAAAGCACTGTCCATATGTGGTATATGTAAACATGGCCAAGCTGTATAAGGTTGTGAAAACATCACACAGTTGTATTTCACATACCTCACAGTCACAGGTGCGTTGGCTTCAGTACATGCTGCAGGGATACTAGTGACTACGGGCCTTTCACTCTGACTGAGCAGTACTTGTGACTTCCAGGCCTTTCACTATGACTGAGCAATGCATGTCCTCCTTCGTATCACAGTTCGCCACATCAGTTTGTCCTGCCTCCGTTTCTTTACATTCACCCATCTTGTAGGCAGCATCGTCCTCTTGCAATGGCACTTCCAGTGCCTCTCTCGAGCAGTCGGTCAGCGTCTTCCTATAAGTCAGTGTCAAAGCAGGCTTGTAGAACTCCCCAGATTGTGATGGAGCGCCGGTCAGATACACTAACCAGATTCATCCAGGTAAACGATGTTACCTTCTGAATTAGTCCTTTAAGTCCCAACCCACCAGAGGGGTACACTTCTACACTGGCCTCAGCGGAGGCACCAGGGCTGGACTGGGAACTTAAACCAGCCCTGTCAAATTTTATTAGACCAGCCCTCATACAGTGCATAGTGAGGGAGTGCAGCGAGAGAGCCTGAGAGGGTTTGGTGAATCCCAAGAAAATTTGGGGAAAAATGGCGAAAGTGGAACATATTTTTCAGGATATGTTCAAATGTATAAACTGTTAAAGCATAGTAAAGGATTACCTTACAGTGCATCAGGGTACTCAGTCATGCCCACAGACATTCTTACAGAGAAAACAAAGAAAGACACACTAGAGAATAGAAAACACAAATAAATAAGAGTGACCAGTTTCTATACCTTGCAAACCAAGCGCAGCGAGCAAGCCTGACCACTGCAAGGGAAGTTTGAGAACCTTGGTTCTCCTTCAGAGAAAAGTTTGAAAGAAATTGCAAAAATGGTGCATTTTACAACACACTTTTCATTCTATGTTCAAATGTATTCATTTTTTTAAGCATAGTAAATGTTGACCTTACAGTCCACAAGGATACCCAGTCATGCCAACACACACTTTTGTGGACCACACAAAAAAGACAAACCAGAAAATAGAGAGCACAAAAAACAAGACAGACCAGTACGCACACGATGGCTAGCCAGGGAACGAGCCTGACTACAGCAAGGGTGGAGTTCGCCTCCAAGAAAATTGAGGGGAAAAATGAAAAAAAAGTGCATTTTAAAACACATTTTCATTACATATTCACATGAAGTAGCTTTTAAAGAATTGTAAATTAGGACCTTAGAGTGCACTAGGAACCCAAGTCATACCTCCACGCATTTTTACGGAGACCACAACATATGCCTTATGAGGCACACACTTTACAAAGATATGGTCATTTTGTCCCTTTTTACTCACGCTCCCTGCTTCTCCCAGCAGCAGCAGTGCCAAGAAGTATTTTAGTGAATTAATAATCAAACATTGATTTGGCCCAATGAAACTCCCACATCTTCCCTTACAGATTAGGTCATGTAGCTCAGACACTTTTCAGGATGGGAGTCTTTGAATTTGCTTTCTGTGGGTTTGTAGGCCAGAGATGAGCAGTCGCAACCACATGAATTCGGAGAAACAGAGAGTTTAGGGTCTTAGGCTATCATAAGCAAGATATCTTCTGACGTCCATACTGTTATTATAATGTAATTGTTGCCCCATTGGAGTTAAGAAAAGAACATCTACACTCAGTTGTACAATATTTTAGTAAATAATATTTAGATCACAATATTTCTATCAGACGGTACTTTTGTTATTTAATGTGACTTATGACCAAGCCATGATGCCAAATGTTCACAGTAAAGTAACTGATGAATAATTACACTATATTATTTTTGCAGTAGGGCAATTCAATTTTTCCAGATATTAAATATTGAGAGGCAATAGCTTCCTAAAACTTGACGTTAAAATCATAAGTAAGCTGAATCAACTCTATAATCGCCCGTATTCCACCTGCAAAGTGGCATTTTCCTTAATTATATAGCGAACAATGCTACAGGGTACAGCATGTAGCAACAGGCAAGAAACCTTAAAAGCAGGTAATGGGGAGGCGTCCCTGTGGGGTGGTGGCCATGTTCTATGCCCAAGGCAGATTGCAGTCGAATACCAGGCCATGCAAGCAGTCTAACATTCAGAAGGGGGCACACCGAATGGCCAAGGCATTGCAAACAGTGGTGTAACAATAGCACCTGCTGCCCCTGCGGTGCGGGGGCCCTGTGCTCCCGGGGCCTCCGCAGCAGGTGCACGGGATACCGGCCCCTGGCCGGAGAGCGCCTGACTGGGTCCGGAGCGTGAGGTCACCTCCATGCTCTTTGCAGCAGGGCGCCTCAAGTTTCGTTACATCACTGACTCCAAAAGTGGGGCATTCGAAAGCTTGCCACATATGCAAACTCACAGCTGCCAGGCCTCGTCTTGGCGGGAGCCAACACGTGGTTTCTGTGCCGCCAGTGCATACGGAAGTACACTCTGTACCAGTAAAGCAGGACAGTGCTGCCAATCGAGAGCTCAGGATGAACATACGTCAGAAGCATAGCTTTGTCATTCAGCACAGTGTGCTCCCTCGTGCAAGCTTTCCCGGCAAGGTGTCGGGTCTAACAGGCCAGGAGTGCAGTGTCAGCGATGGTGAAAGCATATCATTTATGGAAGGAGAAATCAGATTACGAGCTTCCTGTTTCTTGGGACAAACTGGCAGCACCATAGCTGCCAAGGTTTCAAATTCCTATGTGTGACATTTTAATATTTTCAGTGTAATTATGAGTGACATTTCAATGATTATGAGTGACACTTTTTCACGAGCGAAATCAAGCAATGAAGATGAGGGACACATATAAATATCAGAAATTACACCCATTTGAGCAAAAAAAAACTCCAGGAACATCTTAAAACTCCTGCAAAGCACCAGAAATGTTCTCTGTCGACGTGGGACCTGGCCCAACAGGAAGGATGTGTGAGGCCTCAACATGAACAAGTTACACACAGAGGCATCTCAGCTGGATAGGTGCCACACTCTCAGCTGATTCACGTGCAGACAGGCTGACGAGCACCATTTTGCATTGTCCAGTCACGGGCTGAGGTTTGCGCAATAATCTCCAATACAACATAGCCGACACCTTAATATTGTCAGAAACCTGCTTTAAATTACCTCCGGCGGTTTTGAGAAATAAACCGCAAACGTAAAGGAGAAGACAGAAACACACACCTGGTCACAGCTCTAACCACGGCCGTCAGCCAGTTGCCCATTAGCTATTCTCATTCGTTTAGCATTACATTAACTGCAGACTACACATGTATACCTTTGTAAAAGGTGGAGTGAGAGGGATGAAAAGAAAGAAGAAAATAAGAGGCGGTAGAAGAGAGGGAAGGAGGGAGACAATGGGAGTAGGGAGAGGGGGAGGAGGTAGATAAAAGGAGGAGAGAGTTGGTAGAGGGAAAGAGATAGAAAAAGAAAGGGTATAGGTGATATTGGAGGAGCGAGAGAGATGGGCAAAAATCTGAAATGGAAGTGGAAAAGCAAATGTGAGGCATTTGACATGGCTATTGCAGAAAGTAAATATAGCCAAAGGTGCGCTGGCCTGTTTGGTTAATTTATAGATACGATCTCGGTTATGGGATGGAAAACGAATGTGCTGCTCTGCTGTGAATAGCTGTACTGTTGCCTGGAAGCTGGACGAGCACCCTGCACCTTCCGATAAGTAGTGTGTGGCAGTGCTTAATTTGTAAAATATGAAGTCCAGGTGCTCAAATGTTTGTCGAGGCCACACCTACTTTCTCCAGACTCCACCCACTTCCTCCACTGGCTCCACCCACTTTATTGATTACACCCACATCCTCATCTCGCACTGCTAAAAGTCAGATATAATAGCCTACGCCTTCTGATAACAGTACGGTAAGTTAGGGGTTAAACTATCGATCTGTTTGGATAGAGCTGCATGGATTCTCAGCCAAATTAATTGGAAAATCTGCAACCTCTATCCTTCTCCCTCCTCCTTCATTACTTTGGATTGGCAGCCGCTGGTCCATGTCCTGGTCACAGTCACTGTAATCTTCTTTCATGAAAGCATGGTCACCAGAAGGCTCAGCCATTTCCCCACCTTCCTGACATGAGACGTGTCAGTAATATCTCACATCCCGTTTCCTGCCTCACTATGCCTACAACTTCCCAGATTGTGCCACTGGGTGATTTCCAAAGAGACCCACCTTTAAATAATTAAAATTAAGTTAAGTTAAAATAATTATTAAAACATGTAAAAAAACAAATATCTGGAGGTGGGGGCTTGAGCCTTAATGAAAATGGTAAGGTATCCATTTACCACGTTACCAAACTAGTTACCAGTTTTATGTCCTTTTAGGGTATTAATATTGCATGCCTTGCTGCACAATGTGCATATTGGCAAAAAACATTGGTGTGACCGTGGAGTGTATAATTTCTAAACTCCTTGGTGCTGACAACTTTTCCTTACATTTTTTGTTAAACGACTATGATAGAATTGTGCAACAGTAACATCTGTTGTTTTTACTGTACCTTGGGCCTGCTGCCAGGCCCTGCCTCCTTGTGGCTGGAGCTGTTACTCGCGGCACTCACTGCCCAGAATCAGATTCAGTGAGTACTGTAGTATGTAATACTCACTGCTGGTAGCGGCTACGCCGGGCCGGGCTACTCCTCAACTCCAACAAATCGCCAATGCATGTCGCACCACAACAAAGTCGTCCGGCCTGGCGCCCGTTTGTGCTTGCTGCTGGTGCTGGCTGACTTCACTTAGACTAACTAACTTTCACTATTCTATTAGACTCTTTTTAGTGAACCCAACCGACGCTGCTGAACGTTCGTTGGTTCATGGGCTTCTGTTGTTCAGGGGGTACCAGTGAATACTCTTAAGAACCAAAGGAGGGGATTCTGCCATTCAGGGGGGTCACCAGTGAAGGTTCTGAGGGACCAAAGGAGGGGTTTCTGCTGTTAAGATGAACACCAGTGACGCTTCTCAGGGGCAAAGCAGAGGAGTTTGCAGGGGTCCCACTTTCTAACATTAACTCTCTCTAAACTGAGCACTTGGATGCTTGTGTTATCCAAGCACCAGGGCTTTAAGTGAGGCGGGTCCCGCCGCTGCTCAGCACCGGGTGTTCTAAATAGCAGGTGCTGAGACAGTTCTCTATCAGGCTCGCCATTGTTTCCCTCACTCTCAGGGTGAAAAATTAAATCTTAACTCTGCAGCGGTCCCACCCTTCACTGCCTTTGATGTAATTTCAAAGTCTCGCTATAGTACTTTCGCAGTCTCCTCATTACATAACGGAAGCATTTTCAATGTTCTATGCAACAAAGCCATGGTTGTTGCTTATTTATCTTTTGCAACTAACAAATCATTAACGAAGCCAATAGGCCTGGCTTGTTGTAGGTTTAATATTAATTGTTGTATCATATATCTGGATGCAAGGACAGAAGAATCAAAATACCAGGGAAGCACAGGTTTTTAGCTTAGGTGTTGAAAAAGCTCACCTACACGGACTATTAAAAAAATATTTCCACTTATCTACAGCTGTATGTAATGGGTGTATTAAGTCAACAACCTAACATTCTGGCAAACATAATGTATTAACGACTTCAAAATATAGACCAGAAACTCTTGCCCTAGGGAAAGCCAAAGTGCAGGAGACACTTCAAACACGGGTCTCATTACTCCAAGAATCAGCGAGATTAGCCATCACAGCAGGAGCGCATAACAATATCCTAGCTCACTGTAAGACAGCGAACAGGACAGGCCACTTGGAGCAGGCGATTCATTCATTATAATAATTAGGCAACTCTTCCAACTAATGGCCCGTGCACGGCTACTCCGTCCATTTACCCCTGAAAACGTGAAAGACCACTCTGACTCGGGTAGTGGTGAATTCGCGCGCATGACAATGGGAAAAAAATTGCGCACACTGCTTGCCTCCCACAGCCCCACCCCCGCAGATTTGTTGAACCAAAAGTAAAACTGAATCCAGGTAGCCCGCGCAACATTATCATTAGACATCAGTGATCATCAACATAAAACATATATCCCCAACCCGGCCTTGCCATCATCATAAGACTTCAATATAAAACATATATTCACTAATGAGTCGTATCAAATTATAATCAAATAGTCGGAGATATTTGAGATTCATTCATTCTTCGTGAATCACAATACTACTCTCTTGGCTTACACAGGCGTGCCCCACACTACCCGCAAAACAGTCTTTTGGACTATGGGACCGTCACCCGGAGCAGTAAGTAGTTAATGAGCGGGACTGTGGAGGTGGGACGGTGGGACAACCCTGATGCACGGAGAAGGGGGGGGGGGGGGCGGTGGCGAGATGACCATTAATAGGCTGCCGCACAGCTTGACATTAACGGGTTAGGCCGCGGCGCAGGCCCTGCCTCACCTGGTGCTGCTGCAAAGCTTTATTTGTTAACTCAAGAAATGATTAGGCATGCCAGGCCCTGCCACTCTCACCTGGTGCTTAGCTCTAGTCTCCAAGGCCACTGCAACGCTGCCAAAGTCATCCGGTCTTGCTACTGTCTACTTTTGAGCGGCGGCCGTTGAACCACGATACCCGCTGGTGAGATGCCACCCTGCGGGTATGCTGGGGCGTGCCAAAAGCAGCGAATGCACGCGCATTGTATGCCATCTGGAAAAATCTACGCCTGCTGCCGCGCACAGCCCCACCGGCCCAACCCCCGCAGAAGACCAGGCGCCCGCGCCCTGTCTAACTCAGTGTTCCGCCCACTGATCCGCGGCCGCTGGGCCACCAGTGCCTGATTGAAAGAAGTTAACTCTTGAAGAACAGTTCTTCAAAATCACCAGTCTTTCATCAACAACACAACCAGTACATAACACAGCAGCAGCACTTCTTACAGACGAGCAGCACTGCAGCACACACTCTGTGCTGTGCCACTAATTATACATCAATTACTGACGTGCACTAAATGCGTAAAGCCCCGGCCCTGATAATTAAGTGCCGGTGCTAGGCACCGGCAAGCACCGGCACAAATTAAGCACTGGTGTGTGGACCCCCAAATGTGGGTCATACAAAAAGTGTTCCATCTTTGCTGAAGGGACCCTGTCTTTATGGGCTCTACAGGTTCCGCTGTGCATCCTAAAGTAAATGATCATTGAGCATTGAGGTTGCCAGGGAGTGGTGAGCAGAAATGGTTCAAGTGCAACAAGTAATCCTTTATATGTTTGCTTTGTGCTGTACATTTAAAGAGACAGTTGGCAGTGAGTTTTCTCTCCTCCTAGCCGGTGGAAATTGCTCTAGCACTGAGCTCATTCCCAGCTTCTGACTGAAAGATCCAGAGTTACCAGACCACAGACAGAATGTTGATTTTTTCGGAAAGCAGGCTGCATGCATTAAACAAAATTCCTTCGCAGCTCTGTGGGAGTCAGTCAGGGTGAAGGGGAAGTAGCTGGATGACAGGTAGCGATGTGCAGGCACCAGTGGGCACGCCGCCCATGGAAGACGTCTCACCCTCAGACTGCACCCCGAGTCTGTTTCTCAGATTATTATATTTTTGAGCGTGAGGCGGAGGGGCCGGCTGAGAGATTCCTTCTGTTCTAGGCCTGTGACTGTGAGAGGCCTGTGAGAGGCAGCCCCTGGACTATAGTGCAGCGTGATCGGCTCTATGCCTACGGAGCAAAACTGGAGGGGATCGCGGGGATGGGTCAGAAGGTACAGGTCAGCTCAGCTCAGAGGCATGGGAATGAAAGCTAGTAATTAGGGAAAGTCTTCAGGGGAGAATCCAGCTG
The DNA here is from genome assembly GCF_964263255.1 of Lissotriton vulgaris. NCBI lineage: Eukaryota > Metazoa > Chordata > Amphibia > Caudata > Salamandridae > Lissotriton > Lissotriton vulgaris. The sequence continues at coordinate 1,863,395,273 of NC_141693.1, read as the reverse complement.
GGCCGGTATGAATGCACATGTGACGGAGCAGAGTAAAATTATAATATTTAGATCGACATTAGATCATGCAGCCACGCCAGGATACTACCGATCTTCTGAGCCACTGACTGCAGGCAGCTGCTGATCGCGCGCTGCCTGAAGGAATTGTTCAATCACACATACCGTGTTTTAGCTGCATTTCACCACTTTCTCACGTACTTCTCTGACAGTAATTCTTGCAGCGACTCTGCTCTGCGCGGTAGGCTCAGGCAACAGGCCTCGAGCCACCATGCAATTGCCGTCAGTCCTCCGAGCCAGGCCATTCAGGTCCTCCAGTGACAGTCCTGATCACTGCTGCAGCTGCTGCAATGGTCACTCCTGTATGGCTCTCTTTGCAATTTTATATCACCGCGGGCGGCGCGGCTGAGGCTCAAATATTTACTGCAGCTTTCTGACTGAGAAGCTGAGCCACGCGGCGGCCGACGGTGCCCACAGACAGCGCTGCTGCGCCATGACGTTTAGACGCAAAGTAGTCCAGCCCCCTCCTTCAAGTTAACTCTCAATCAGCAGAGCATGACCCCCCGTCCTCAATGCACACAAGTAAATGTTTCACTTTCAGCCACTAATAATTCAGCCAGCCGCGAGCGAGCCCTAAGCATGATATAATGAGAGCAGTGCGCGCTGCCAGCTGCCACTCCTTTTCAATAGTTTTAGGCAGCGCTAACGGCTTGAGTGACAGCTGTGGGGCTATGCCTAAATGCGTGACAATACATTTCAGTGCGGTGATGTGGAGCACCGCACTGAAATGTGTTAGTGTCACACACGATGCGTGATACTTGTCAGAACTGCAGCACATTGCAACCTTATGTCGTTCAGATGGAACTGATAAGAGTAGAGTCGGATAAACCAAAACTGACCTGCAAATGACAAGAAGGCAGTTTAAAAGGACATTTTGAGAGCAGGCCACCACTCATGGATGTACACTGCCGCTGGGTGGCCCGGCTTGTTATTCATGTTCCAAAGGTAAATTTCCTCCTGTCTCAATTTGCTGCCACCAGATCAACTACTCTCAGTGACTCATTTTTAGGTCGGGTCTAGCAGCGTGCACACACTGCGAGACATAGCACATTCAATACATGGGCTTCAAGCCGGTATATCGCTTGTAATTGTTTGTCCAGGTGCCTTTCTAAATTCCTTACTTTGAATGGTAAATTGTGCCCATTTGTCCCTCCTTTTGGTCTGTTATTCCCTCCCTTAGCAACTGAGCCTGTTATAGGGCTCATTTCACTTCTGTCCACTTCAGTTAATTTCGCACAAAAAAAATTCTAATTGCATGCCTCGTGTTCTGGAAATATTGAAAACGCGAACAGCTGACCAGTGTTACTGCTTTTCCCTCCCATCCACTGTTTCTCTGTGTGTCCTCCCCTTCACACTTTAGCTTTTACTTATGATCAACAGAATCTGGGTCACTGCAGATCGAGTTGAGCAGTCACAAAGTGAGAATGTTAGAAATGTGACTTTACTCGCTGGCTCCCTTTCACACAAATCTTAGTTTTTAGCATTAATTGTGTTTCACTCGCTTGGAGCTCCATTGCTCCACTTCTGAAAACAGGGCTATAAATCTTGTTCTTTATCTGGTCACAAATGTGGCAGCTGTATCTCTGTTCCGCATGGTAATTCCCCTTTCTTAGTCCTCTAGGCAGTGCTGCAGCTGCATTTCTATTTTCAGTGGTAATTCCTCGTTCTAAGTCCTCTAGCCAGTGCTTCTAGCTGCTTCTCTGGTCCAAATGGTAATTCCTCATTTGTAGTGCTTTAGATAATGCTGCCAAGTGCTTCTCTGGTCCCACTGGTCATTTCTCATCCTTAGTCCTCTATGCAGTGCTGCAGTTGCGTCTATGTTACCAATGGTAGTTCCTCATTCTTAGTCCTCTATGCAGTGCTGCAGTTATCTTTATGTTCCCAGTGGTAATTCCTCCTTCTTAGTCCTCTAGCCAGTGCTGCAGCTGCTTCTCTCTGGTCCTAGTGATAATTCCTCATTCTTAGACCTCTAGGTAGTGCTGCTAGCTGCTTCTCTGGTCCCATCGCCAATTCCTCATTCTAAGTCCTCTATTCAGTGCTGCAGCTGCATCTCTGTCCCCAGTGGTAATTCCTCCTTCTTAGTCCTCTAGCCAGTGCTTCAGCTGCTTCTCTCTGGTCCTAGTGGTAATTCCTCATTCTTAGACCTCTAGGTAGCGCTGCTAGCTGCTTCTCTGGTCCCGTCGCCAATTCCTCATTCTAAGTCCTCTAGGCAGTGTTGCTAGCGGCTACTCTGGTCCCATCCGTAATTCTTCATTCTAAGTCCTCTAGGCAGTGCTGCAGCTGTGTCTCTGTTCCCAGTGGCAATTCCTCGTGCTAAGTCCTCTAGACAGTGCTGCTAGCTGCTTCTCTGGTCTCATCAGAAATTCCCCACTCTAAGTCCTCTACACAGTGCAGCAGCTGCTTCTTTGGTCCTGCCAGTAATTCCTCATTCTTAGTCCTCTTGACTGTGCTGCAACTGTGTCTCTGTTCCCAGTGGTAATTCCCCATCCTTAGTCCTCTAGGCAGTGCTGCAGCTATGTCTCTGTTCCCGATGGTAATTCTTCATTCCTAGTCCTCTAGCCACTGCTGCCAGCTGCTTTTATGGTCCCAGTGGTAACTCCTCATTCTTAGTCCTCTAAACAGTGCTGCTGCTGGTTCTCTGGTCCCAGTGATAATTCCTCATTCGCAGTCCTCTACATAGTGCTGCAGCTGCATTTCTGTTCCCAGTGGTAATTCCTCATTCTTCGTCCTGTTGCCAGTGCTGCTAACTGCTTCTCTGATCCCAATGGTAATTCCTCATTCGTAGCTGCTTCTCTGGTCCCAGTGGTAATTCCTCATTCTAAGTCCTCTAGACAGTGCTACAGCTGCTTCTCCAGTCCCAGTGGTAATTTCTCATTTCTTAGTTCTCAAGGCAGTGCTGCTAGCTGCTTCTCTGGTCCCGTCAGTAATTCCTCATTCTAATTCCTCTAGAAAGTGCCACTAGCTGCTATTTTGGTCATGTCGGTAATTCCTCATTCTAAATCTCCTAGGCAATGCTGCAGCTGTGTCTCTGGTCACTGTGGTAATTCCTCATTTTAAGTCGTGTAGACAGTGCTGCTAGCCACTACTCTGGTCCCATCAGTAATTCCACATTTTAAGTCCTCTAGGCAGTTCTGCAGCTGTGTCTCTGTTCCCAGTGGTAATTCCTCATTCTCAGTCCTCTAGGCAGTGCTGCTAGCTGCTTCTCTGGTACCATTGGTACTTCCTCATTCTTATTCCTCTAGACAGTGCTGCCAAGTGCTTCTCTGGTCCCATCAGTAACTCCCCCATTCTAAATCCTCTAGGCAGTGTTGCAGCTGTGTCTCTGGTCACACTGGTAATTCCTCATTTTTAGTTCTCCAGGCAGTGTTGCTAGCTGCTTCTCTGGTCGTGTAAATTTCTCATTTTAAGTCCTCTACACAGTGCTGTTACTTGCTTCTCTAGTCTCCTAAGTAATTCCACATTCTAAGTTCTCTAGACTGTGCAGCTGCTGCTACTCTGGTCCCAGTGATAAGTTCTCATTCTAAGTCCACTCTGCAGTACTGGAGCCTATTCATACATCCACTACACTCCAAACCAAAACACACTGATAAAAGACACTATCATTCACAACACAAATAGCTCTAACACTGACACATTCAAGACCCATTGCATTGCAATGCTTGTTGGCATGTTATTGTTATTGTATTTCTTTTATAGCGCCAGAATCGACCCCCCAAGGGGTATCTCCGCGCTTGCCTTGGGAACCCGTCCTGGTTTTTCCCTGTGAGATAGCCCCTACAGGGCATCCCCAAGGTGAAAGCCAGGCATCCCGCCGCGGGGGCCGTTGTGGAGATTAAGCAAGCTTAATGCCCAGAGTTGCAGAGTCTGAACCCATGATTAGGTCAGGCACCGAAGCGTGAATTATCGAGTCCGTGGACATTTGAGCTCAACTCCCTGCCGCGTCGGGAATCGAACCCTGGTCTCGGTCTGACCTCTGCTTCAGGGTTTGCCTGCTCTAACCAGTGAGCCACACTTCTCCACTCTAACCAGTGAGCCACACTTCTCCACACAAGAGCGTCCATTCTATGCTGTCTGTGACCAGTGAGTGCCACAGAGTGCAGTTGTCACACTCTTATTTTCCTGACTACTGATATGGGAAAGAAGACAGACAATGGTGCATAGTTAATTCTGACTCGGACGGTGCAGTGACTGCCCTGCAGCCAGACGGCAGTGCTCCGATGCCATATACCTCCTGGAAGGCTAAATAGCAGGCCAGTTTAAAGTGAGCGGTGGCCTGTAAGGCTGACACCCAGTAGCAAAATCAGCCCACCCTGTCAGCCTCCTGGGAAAACACCTGGTGCCCAGTACTGCCAGTCTGGGACATAGAGGCACTTAGACACTTACTTCCCACCTTGGGACTGGTAAGGAGTCCTCCCCTTGCTTCAGAGGTCTCGCTGGCATCTTAGGTTTCTCAAAGTAGGGGGAAACACTCTCAGGTGACAGATATCCTCCTTCCACTATTACTTTTGCCACCTCAAGAGCGGTATTCTGAGATTTGCCTTTCAGATCAGGGTCTGTACCCCGAGACTGAACACGTGCCTGGCACTCCAGGACTTTCAGGAGCAACCTCAGCCGCCTCAAGAGTAATACACTCTGTCTGTGTCATGTGGGGGTTTGCCTGGCGCAGGTCTCTTTTCATCTGTCATCTGTCTATGTGACAGTGCTGGCAGCACCTCCTGGTCAGAAGTGGACTCACCAGGGTCCGACTATGGGTGCTCTTCTCTCAGATTAGGTAACCTCTGGCCAACTGGTCCTCCCACTGTGAATGGCGTTCATCTCCCATCTCTCACTCTCCATCTGGGCCTCTGCACTTTCCATTTGGGAGCAGTACCCCCAGAAATCTGTGTTTCAGAAGTCAATTTAAAACTAAAAAGTTGATTTTGATGTCACATTGGAAAAAGGATTTTTGATTTCACTTTTTCAAGTTTTATATACGATTAGAGCCAAGAAGCACAAAGTGCCAATGATAGTCAATGGTCATAGTAGACTGGAGTGAGGGTCACATACACCACCAAGTGTCATCCTGGTCAAAGATTTTACCTTCTGACTTTTGTTCTTTAAGTTCCAATCCACCACAGGAGTACCCTTCTAAAGCCCACAGGAACTATGGGGATGCAGGAAGAGGCTCACAGGGTGTCAGGCAGAGGCCAAATTACAGTGTCTAGCGCAGGTCCAGTTGCTACTAATCAGCTCAGCAAGTGCAGGAAACAGCCTCTTGGAGCCTGTTGTGTCCTGGTGCCTTTAATGGGAGGTCATCCTTGCGATCCCGGGAGTCCACATTTTTGCCTTAGGTACAAGAGAGAGCAAGTCCCTTTATCAGGTTGCAGACAGCAGGTTTAGCCCCCTGCTGATCCTCCTTGGTTCCAGGTGTTTTTTCTGAAGTGGGTGGCTGGAGGTGACACGTTTATGCCTGGCACAAGCTAGTAGGGTGGTATGACTCCTGGCCCGCCCTAACAAATGGGGTAAAGGTTCCCGGGCCCACCCCTACCCACTTGGAGCATTTTAAAGATGGAAAATGTTTTGGATCACAATACGCTTTGGCTCAGATGCCTGTGTGTGTGTGGGAAGTATACAATGGTAATCCTAGTGTCCTCCCACATTCCAGTTTGAAGCAGTCACTGATCTCCCAATAAAACCATTGACAGATGTTTGGTAGAACAAAGTAGTGCTTTCCAGCAACCAGAAAATGAATACAGAAGAATTGTTTTGGCACCCTGCTATTACCCTTTGCAATGTGCCTCAAGTGTAAAAACCCTGGAAGACTCGTCAAGAAGGATTTGACACTCTAGCAGGATTTGAGACTGTAATGTCAAATAAGTACCACTGTGGTTAGAGCCTGCCTGGCTGGAGGGACAAACGGAGGGCCTGCCAAGGTGTCAGCTAAAGTTTGCATGACAGTGGAGTCCTCTTTGAACTGTGCCCCAATCGTTATTCTAAACCTTCAGTAGCCTGTCAAGCAGGATTTCACGTTCAAGCAAGATCTTACACTGTGATGTCAAAAGCATGCTCACATCCCCAGCCTGCATATTGTCAGTTTCATAGGGGTCATCTCTGCCCATTCAGTTCAGTCTGTTGTTTTCTCTGCAAGAAAAATGTCTTTTCCAAGGTATAGTGATCATTGGTCATTGATATTCCCAACCACCTGCAGAACCAGAACATTTTAAAAATGGCCTCACTCTGTCTAGTGATTTCCTTATGTCTCTGCCTTATACAAGTCAAATATTTCACAGAACCTACAACAATCATGGAAAACGTAAGACAACAAATACCTCTTGACCCAAAGCAAGACCCTAGCTTTAAAGGGCGCTGAGAGGGCTCCATGGTTCTCATATTCTCATTGAAGTGAAAGGGTTGACTAGTTGCCAAAAGAGACATTGCACGTTTTCTGGATCTGCAACATGGCCACACCACATCGTGAGCGGATAAGAGGGATGCACTACTGCACTAAGGCGGAAGAAACGATATACAGTTGGTGCGACGAATTAGAGCTACAGAATATAAGAGATTATCTACTGTCAGTAATGAGGACATTTCCAAAATATATTGCCAGACGTACAAAGGTTAGCTTATGTTAAGATCATCTGCTAATTGGAGGATCAAGTATGATGTAAGACACAGGTAAAGAGTTGTACTTGTATTCAAATGCAGAAAACTTTATTTAAAAGTTTATTAAAAATGTGGGAGAGTGCAATTTATAGGCAACAATGGGAACAATAGACAATGGTGTACCACAAAAGACCTTGAATTGTCTCCGTAGGGGCAGGGGTGCCACCATGAAAAGGAATTGGAGGTAAAGGAGCCAGGAATGCGTTCCTCATTCACGTTCCATTAAAATGGAATGTTGATGCTCTATGATTCCTTTAATGTCAATGGGCATGTAAGGGCTTAGATCCTTCACTCTCCATGGGTATGAGATGGCACGGCGCCTTTACTGCCCATGGGCATAGAATGACTTCGCTCCATCACTCTCCATGGGTCTGAGATGGCACCACTCCTTTACTGCCCATAGGCACAGAATGACTTTGCTCCTTCATTCCCCATGGGTATGAGATGGTACTGCTCCTTTACTCTCCATGGGCATGGAATGGCTTCTCTCAATCACTCTCCATGGGTATGAGATGACACCACTCTTTACTGTCCATGGGCATGGAATGGCTTCGCTGCATCGTCCTCCATGGGTATGAGATGACACCGCTCCTTTACAGTTCATGGGCATAGAACGGCTTCGCTCCTTCCCTCTCCATGGGTATGAGATTGTTTCGCTCCATGAGCCCTGTACACTCCAAGGTCATGGAATGGAGCCCCTCTGTGACTATGAAGCGTAATATTTACAATATGATGCATCATGTCACAAGGAAGGACAGATACGTCAGTATTTCTGACGTATCTGTAGGCACAAAAATGACGCATTGCTGGAGTGTGTCACAAAAGTGACACAACTCCAGCAATGGGTCATTACACATGGACAAGTCCCATGTGAAATGTGTTTACCTCAGTCTTACACCTGCCATGAGGCGCAGTGAAATCTTATAGATTTCACTGCGTCACTTCTACGACCCTTTCTTGCGCCGGTACGCCCCCCCCGCATACATTATACCTGGCGCAGGTATAATGTGGCGCAGGGGTTTACAAAGTGACTCAGCTACCTAGATGCGTCACTTTGTAAATATGGTGCAACAAGGCGCATTTTTCACACTGCTGGTGCGTCACAAAAAGTGACGCACTGGCAGCGTAAAAGTGGCGCAAGGGCTCATGAATAAGCCCCTGAGTTCTTTGGAGAGGCGCTGGTCTAGGACCTTCCAGGGACAGGAGATATTACATCTCTATGACTGTCCAGGAGTAGGAAATATCACAGCTCTGTCAGGGGCGTAACGCAGGCCCCTGCGGGCCCTGCAGTGCAGGGGGTCCACTAACCTTTCAAGGGGGCCTCAACCCTTCATGGGGGCAGGGTTGGCTTTAGCCCATTTTACGCCTGGTGCGAAAATCTATAAACAGCATGACCTCCTCCTCGGATTCCCTCACTATCATCCAGCACAGTGCCCCTCATCTCTCCATAGCTCCTCTGTTACATACATTTCATGTGTTTTAAAGAGACAGTTAAGGCTGGCTTTACTAATCCACTCAGCTATCCACATAAAATACAGATCTGCTATTTGCAGCAGGCATATGAACCTTCTGTGCTACTTTATGGGGAGTCAAAACTGGCATTAGATAAAACTCCCATCTCTCTTTGTTATGTTATGTTATGTTATTTATTATTTGTTAAGCGCACATACGCCCGGAGGCTTCTTGGCGCTGGGGAGAATCAAACATAACAGTACATAAAAGACACAAATCACTATTTACAGTAAGCCTGTGAAAAAAGAATAGTTTTGAATGCTTTCCTAAAGGTAAGGAGGTCCCTACTGTGTCGCAGGGTCTAGCAGGAACATCAATCACAAGAGGCATCTTGACATTTTTATTGCTGCCTGAAAGCTAGATGTACAAAGAACTCAGCAGCAGGTGCTTTTAAATCAGAAAGTTATTGCTAATCCTAGCGCACCCCCCTCTGAAGTCAGTGTCCGGTGTGGCTGCACCAGTCGCACCCCCAAAAGCAATCTCTGCATGGAGGCCCCATCTCCCCATTTAGCACAAGACCAATGAATATCTGTCAGATATGGGAGACGAAGGAGCCCCTCTTCACGTTATGCAGGGGGGCCCTCCATTATGCGCTGCGACACTGAGCTCTGTCATCTTTTGGCCAAGGACTGACACAGCGAAATGCCCTTTCTGGGGTAGGGAATGGCGCTGCTCGTGCTCCTTCACCTTCACTCCAGCTCCTTTTCTGAACAGGGTCAGAAAAGGGTCAGAAAATGTCTCATCTTTACTCTTTTATTAGGGGCAGGGCATGTCCCAGCTCTATGACCCTCCTCTGGAAGGGAATGTCGAGGCCGCTTCAAGACCGCCCTTCAAGGGACAGGACGTCACAGCTCTATGACTTTCCTCTAGGAGGGAATGTCCACCTTTATGACCGCCCTTCTAGGGACAGGACATGTCACAGCTCTATGACCCTCCTCTGGAAGGGAATGTCGAGGCCGCTTCAAGACCGCCATTCAAGGGACAGGACGTCACAGCTCTATGACTTTCCTCTAGGAGGGAATGTCCACCTTTATGACCGCCCTTCCAGGGACAGGACATGTCACAGCTCTATGACCTTCGAGGCTCATGGATTTTCACAGCCAAGTGTGCCTGTCACTGTGCGCACTTTGCTGCCTGTCAGATGGAGAGCCCCTTTACCAGTGACGTGGATTGATGGGCCGGCTAATCTGAGAGTTATTCGGCCCTAATAGGCCCCAAGGCGCGCCTGGACCGCGTTAGAGCAGATGTTTTAGGCCAATTAGCGGTTGTCTCCTGAGAGGAATCCTGTTTACTGCTACAACATGCCAGGTGCATGTTCGTGTTTGAGGAGGGGGCTTTGCGAGCCCCGCGCGAGGGGCAGGCGGCCTGCTTCCTGTGCCTGCTGGGGTTTATTTGCGTAGTCATGGCTGCCGCCTTCCATCCGTTTCGGAGCGCCATGCACGTAGGGGGCTTAGTGGCTGCTATCATATAAGGTTAGTGGTGGGCATGGAGAGAGATTAGGTTGGGCCAGTGATCCTTTGTGGTAATAAATCCTCAGGTAGTTGTACTGGATAGTGGTAATGGAGGTGATTATCGGGTGGTTGTGGTGCTGGACTGACAGAATGATTCGACCGCACACAGCAGGACTCTGGCCTTCATGTGTTACTGTTTGTTGTGTTTGGGGGTCGCCAGCTCATATGACTCTCTACAGCTCGTTTCCTCACAGGGCTCAATTCCTAAAAAAAAAGGAAGTGGGGATACTCACCAAGTTAGGCGAAATTGGTGTAACATCACCGTGTGTGACATCACAGGAAGTGACTTCACAGGAAATGACATCATGGCACGTGACATCACAAGAAGTGGCATTGCAACCCATGATCTCACAAAAAGTGACATCAGATCTTAAGCACTCACAGCAGGTTTATCAGGTCTGTCGTGAGTATATTTGAGCGCATTACAATATTTAACAAATTAGATGTTGCATTGAGCTAAATAATGAAGCAACCTCAACGCAAAATCTGGGCCTCAGTTTATACATTTATTTTTTTTAAACCTTGTCACAAAGAAATTGGCAGCAAGGAGAAACATAGCAGTAAATCTGTTCTGCTTAATTGGTGGCAATGTCAGTATTTTATCATATTTTATGGGGATAAGGCACCTGCTGCAGAGATCTTTGTGCTCATCTAAATCTCAGGGAATAATAATAATGGTAAGATAACTCTGGAGTATAATGTATTTGCTGGAGATGTCTATGTTTTGCCTAGTCCTAGTTTTGAATCAAAGTAGCAGAAAGGGTCCATCTGTCTCTAGCAAAGAACATTATGTAACACCAAGATGACAGATTTTTATTTTATGTAAATGGGTAAGTGGGTTACTGCTTTTAAGACAGAGATCATTTTGTTACTTGCAGTTCATACATTGTAATCCTTCTACTATACCACAGTGAACTATCAAAGACATGTGGTCAGGCTGGGCTCCCATAAATCCATCTCCAGGGAGCTCACCAGGGGGGTGCCACAGGGCTCATGCCTAAGCCCCACATTATTTAATGTGTATGTGGCCCCCCTAGCCGACTTAGTGAGGTCCTATGGGTTTACCCCTGTGTCCTACGCCGATGACACCCAACTTCTGTTCCCTTTTAAAACCTTCACACCGGATCTGCAAAAATCTTTTGCAGAAGGCATGAGGGTAGTCTCAAGATGGATGGCAGAGAACTGGCTACAATGCAATGTGGGAAAAACAGAGGTCCTACTGTTTGAAGAGGCGGTGACACAGTGGTCTGGTGAATGGTGGCCTGTAGAACTGGGTCCAGTTCCCATTCCAAAGCAGACTGTGAAAAACTTGGGAGTATTATTCGACCAAGCGCTGACATTTAAACATCACGTCAACCAAGTCGCCGGCACATGTTTCAGGGCTATTGGTCTGCTAAAAAGAGTGTTCCCCTATCTACCCGACAATCACAGGAAGACACTAGTCCAGGCACTAGTGATCAGTAGATTGGACTACTGCAATGGCCTTCTTTTGTCAACCAATGAAGGCCAAATGAACAAACTGCAAGTAGTCCAAAATACAGCGGCGAGGTTAGTCCTTAATGCTCCATCTAGGACCCCCTCCCGACCCTTACTGGCGGAACTCCACTGGTTGCCAGTGCGGCAACGCTCTAAGTTTAAAATTCTGTGCACCATCCATAAATGCCTGATAGGTAAGGGCCCCAAATATCTTACAAATGCCTTTCAACCCTATGTCCCAGCCCGCTCTCTACGGTCCAGTAATCTCCATCTACTACAGGTCCCTAAAATAAAAAGGTCCCGTCAGGGAGGGCGTGCTCTGGCACACACTGGGCCCGCTCTCTGGAATTCACTTCCCCTACATTAAAATGTATTACAAACCATCTAGTATTTCATAAAACTCTTAAGACCTACCTTTTTACCAGTGGTTAATCTCCCCTCTGCCTTGGTTACTTCTGGAAAGACCTGGTATATTTTATTTTTCCTTCAGCTAGCAAAAGCGCGGAGATACCCCTTCGGGGGTCTATTCAGGCGCTATACAAGCACATAAAATAAAATAAAATAAATAAATGTGGCGCCTGCACCTTGTAACCCTCACTGTCTTATGTAACACATCCTTTATATTGATGTACACACAAAGGATTTATTGTCAATGCATAATCTGTACGTGTGATGTGGAGCGCTCTGACACCCTGCATTGGGATGAGTAGTGCTAAAGCGCTATAAAAGAAATAAAACAAAATAGTGGTATTAAAATTATTTGTGTAAATACTGAGGCGTCTAACACATCTGAAATTCTTAGGGTGTAGGCATATCTCATATACATGGACTGAACAAAGTCAAAAGCATTTCTCTCTTAACCGCATGCGCGCTAGCGGGTTTTCCCGCTGTGCGCTGAAATGTCAAAATCGAGCCTTACGTGACAAAGCCAGCTCGTCATACGCGCAGCGCAGGTAACGCCCATGACGAGCTGGCTTTGTCACCAGCATCGAAGGGTTTAAGTACTTTTGAGGTGATAAGATGTGAGCCTTTGATTCCCCTCCATTGCATCTAGGTGTGAGGCTCCCTACAGCTCCCAGATAGGATACTGCAACAAAAATATACTTAATGGCACCTTTTCTCCAGGTTTGGCATGGGAGAAGCTGGAATCTGATAAGCCCCCTTCCCCGCTGGCTCAGAACAAAAGCAGACATCGTGCAGGCGCTGATGGAACTGTCCAGGTATCTGAAAATGACACTGGAACAAGTTCAGCATGTTTCTGTGAATTTCGAGAGACATAGGAAAGGAACGTGGCACTCCACTGAAAGTGACCAGCTTTGCGACAGGGTAGACAACGTCTAACTTCTGAAAATAGTGGGTAGACGGTGTCCACCCTCGATTCGAGCCCTCGTTTCCTCCCTCATAGGGAAGGCACTGGGACTTCTATGGCTTAAGACATGCTTTTCTTTTTTAGGCCCCTCCTTTAAGGCTGGAGCAGGTGGCTTGGTCCTGTTAGAACAGCATTCCTGTGTTCATCCAGGCACTTTTGGGTAACTAGTGACACAACATAAACGTCAGTGGAAACAGATGAAGACTATTTGCAATTCAGTGTAAATGACTGTCTCATGTACATTGGTAGGCAGTATTGGTTAAATGGAGGGCAGTGGCTGAAATCATGTTGAAGGTCTGTGACTTGCAGCATATACTGATGTCTGTGACTGGAAGCACATATGGAGGTCTGTGTCTGGAAGCATGTACGGAGGTCTGAGGCTGGAAGGAAGTATGGAGGCATGTAGCTGGAAGAGTGTATGCAGGCCTGTGGCTGGAAGCATGTAGAGAGGCGTGTGGCCAGAAGAATGTATGAAGGCCTGTGGCTAGAAGCGTGTATCCTTTTGCAGCCCTCTCTCTGCATGATGGCACATAGCACTTTAAATAGGATTAGATCTCTCCACCAAGAGCTACCAGAATGTTTTTCATGCTGATTTGGTATGGTCCAGTTGCTTCCATTTGAAGGCCCTGCAGCCTGGATTTGTTTACTTGGTAGCGTGCCAGTGACGTTTTTAGGCTGTCCAGTGTCCTAACTACCTTGCAGTAGTCAGGCCTTGGAACGAGTAGAGAGCCGGTAAGCTCCACCCAAGCCTCTAACTTCATGAGTTGTAACAACCTCTCAAGTACTGATAGTTAAAATATGGTCAGAAAGGACTTTTGAATCCTGATGTTTGACAGACATTCGTACTTATCTAGAGATGGCTATGTGAAGAAAATTATATATCATTTACCTTTACGCTCAATATGTATGTTTCAGTGTTTGCTGCACTGAATCAAAGTCCCTCATCCTCGAACAAATATGGATTGTATATTCCCTGATATTAAGTTGCTTCTTAGCTTTATTTTACAAGCAGGCGTGAATGTGTCTGTCATTCATGTACTGAGGAGTTGTATGTCCTACTGTTAAACTACATTTTCTATTGGGTGTGTAAATACCTATATATCTTGCAGTGTAATCGGTGATTGTCATGCACCTCTGGAACAGCGTCATTGAGGCATTCCTTCTACTGGACTCAGTAGATCCTATTCTTACAAGGATCCTACTATCCAACTCCAGACTGTACCCTGCTTCTCGTCCAGTGTTTTACTCTTCAAAGAAGGATAAAGTGATCAGCTATGTCCACAGTGGCAGCTCCTCTATATGGGCGTTTGGGTGTTGCCGCACTGCTTTCTGGCAGTGCAAGAAGCAGAAACCGCTTTATGTTTCTGCTTCTTGCGCTGCGAGAAAGCAGAAATGCTTGGCGTTCCGGGTTGTGGTAGGGCGGTGGGAGTTCCTGGTTGTGGGAGGGAGGGTGGGCGGTCCTGCTCGAGGGCAGGGGGGAGTGGCTTGCCCACTGTTGTGGGCCCTGACTGTTTGGTCGGCCGTGGAGCCGCCTAAACAGTCAGTACCCACAACAGTGGGTAAGCCGCTCCCCCCTGCCCGTGAGCAGGACCGCCCACCCTCCCTTTTGCCTACATGGAGAAAATGGCGCTGCTGGGGCGCTCTCCTGCAGCGCCTCACCTCCGATGGTAAATCCCGTCCAGCGGCATCATGACTCTTGGGCCGAGACTAGCAGCGTGAGCGTGGACCAATCACCACACAGCAGCCTTGGAGGAAGCACAGGCTCGAGGGAGAAAGAACGTCTATCGTTACCAGCTGGCTGAGATTTGGGGAAGAAATCTTACACAGCACGAGGTGGAAGCTAAAAGTAAGTTACTGACGCTGTGTAGTGTGAAGGAGACCAAGGATTAAGGGGAATTAACATTGTTCATTTGTTTCCTTATCAGATTTTATTTGGCCTCGTTTGACCCTGTGCTACGTGGATTCTGAGAGTCCCCCGCACGCACAATGTAGCCCTTCAAATACTTCACCCACGCAGGATGCTCATGCTTAGTCTAATTGCCTGGCCATCAGGGAAGGAGACCTCGGCCTGCTACATTTTACTCTGCTGTTTTCCATAATTAACTTCCACCCCGCGGCAGGGATAGCCACAGTTCCAGGGTCGTGCTGTGTATGTCCACAGAAAAGAGCAGTTTGATGAGATGCAGCATTTGGATGTGAGTGTGTGTGTACTTGTTGTATATTCATGCTTTCTTCAATATGGCTACTTGGTGTCTGTAGTCCTTTCTTAGTGTTTCTATCTTCTAACCTAAGAGTGTTCTATCTGTGATGTGGATTCCAGCCTTGTCTGTAAGGGGAGAAGATGTGTTGTATATTCATACTTTCTTCAATATGGCTACTTGGTGTCTGTAGTCCTTTCTTAGTGTTTCTATCTTCTAACCTAAGAGTGTTCTATCTGTGATGTGGATTCCAGCCTTGTCTGTAAGGGGAGAAGATGTGTTGTATATTCATACTTTCTTCAATATGGCTACTTGGTGTCTGTAGTCCTTTCTTAGTGTTTCTATCTTCTAACCTAAGAGTGTTCTATCTGTGATGTGAAGATTCCAGCCTTTGCAGTTGATGGTCTGGTCAGCTGTGAGGTTTACTGCTCTGCTGTCTTAACTTAATAAACCTATCTTAATAACCGGAAGACGTGTCTTGCTGCCTACCTAATCTACTTACAACAGTACTACAGGCTTTTCTTGTCACAACAATGATCTGAGGAAAGTGTAGGCAAACGTTATTGTGGAGTAAGGGTATGAGGAGATTGAGTTTCCTTTACGCTACACATCTCCTTTTGTCAGTCCAGTACTTAGGAGGCAAATGGGGTACAGGGCTTCATGGGGATTGATTGGAATATGTTCAGGTCCGTTCTCTGCGTGTGTACTAAATTCGAGGCTAAACGTAGATTAACAAAGCTAAGAAATACTCATTTTAAGAATTAGAAACCATTGGAATCTGCTGAGCTGTGTAACTTAACAGGAAAGATGTTAAATCTTGACTGCTGATAACAGACAATATTTGAAGCAGGCTCTACAACCTTGAATCAGCTTGACAAGAAACATAAAGTAGAGCCAAGATAAATAAAAACAGTTGGAGCCACAAGATTTCTTCCAATTAGTCCGTAGGTAGGGATACTGCTTGTATTATGAATTTGTTTTGTTACATTTCTTTAGTCTTCTATATTTATGCTTATTGTTGTTAATATCTATGTTTTGTTTTATGTTAAAAAAATTACGTTGGTACACTCTAACTCAGATGCTCGCCAGATTCTAGCACCGTATGCAGTCCTGTATATTGCACACAAACATACATTTGAAAATATTCACATTTGCGATCCAAAAAGCCGCACCTTTGTTTTTTTTAAATGGAAATCTCATTCTTTTTTAATTCAATTTTCAGTAGTGTTGCTGCGCATAGATGGCCTAGCAGCGATGATCAACAGCAAGGAGAGTTAGTAACACAAAAGTATTTTTCTGATTTAAAAAGTAAATACACTCAGGGAAACCCAATGTTATATGTGTGTACTAGTGTGTGTACTAGTGGGAAAACCTGTAAGAATAGAAACCAGAGTGCTGGGGACTTGCATTGTAAAGTTATACAAGCTGGCATTTTAAGAGAACTGAAAAGTGTTGCATGCCACAAGTTACTTTGCTTTAGGATAGTGCGATTATTCCCTGGTCTCCGTCATTCTTCTTTCTCTCTGTCCTAGGCAAGATGGGTAACATTAAAACTCTGAGTATTTGGCCTTTCTTTCAGGAACCACATTCCACTACCCTCACATGCTGTGCATATGGTGTCTATAGCTCACGGTCGCTGCTTGCGAGCATAAGGTTCGCTAGCGCACTTTAATCTCTGCATTTTTATAGCTTTGCCAGGTTTGATGGTGTTTGTTGCTTTGGCACACATTTATTATAATGTTTTCCTTCATTGTAAAAGAGAAATTTTTGGGGGAGGTTTCAGTACAAAGAAACTATTGGGTCTCCAGCGGAGCCAAAGCACATTTCCCAATCATGTGCAGATATAATGAGCGTTACAGGAACTTAGGCCTTCGCAGTGGTCCACTACATTTCCAAAAGGCACATATATATAAACATCTATACACAGCATGGCAGGAAGTTGGAGTAATTTGCTATTCAAACACACCTCACACTCGTTTGCTCCACAGGGCTTCCTGCTCTGTGGTGAACTGTATCCTGACAACTGTATTCTGGTTTTCCTAGATCCAGACCTTTCATATATCTTTAAATTGGTTGTGGTTTGAAAGCTTGCTTGACAGTAGACTGTTGCACTAACAGGAATTCATCTTTCTGAGGATGTACGCATATAGCGTAGGGAAGAAAAGGAGGGAGTTTATGGATGGAAAGTTTGAATATTTATTAAAATCTTAATCGCTGCCTTTGTAATAGGAGACTGATAAAAGTAGAAAGGGGAAGTACTCAAACTCACCTCCGGGATAATTCTTTACAGACTTAGTGGAAAGGCAGAGGGAAATATGACAACCCTTTATTAATGTAATAACTGCACTTTCACTATTGCTTCTTGCTTCTCAAATTTACTTGAAAATGCACCATTTACTCACTCTTTTTCAAAATTTTCTCAGGGGAGAAGCTTAAGATGTTCGGCCTCGCTCGCTGTACTCACTCGCCGCGGTGTACTCCGACAAAGTTTACGGCCACCACTTTCAAATGTTACCAGCCACCACTGTATGTCCAATCCCCATACGGGTCTAGTTGTACCAGTGCTGCCTGCTGGTCTTCATCAAGGGTAATGCGTGGTCCTTTCTGATGTCGGCCACCATCAATTTTCCATCTTTTCTCTAAAATCCAGTGTATTCCCAGTACCACCTCTCATGCCATCTCAAGGTCTTGAATCCTTAATGGGTGTTGAGGAGTAGCTGGTATTACATCACACACATTCTCTTCTGAACTCCCTTTGCAGGTTTCTACTGGGTAGGAAACATAGGAAAAAGTGCACTATATGTAATCAGTTCTGTCGGCACTAAGGGCGTATTAAGGGAGCATATGATATACTCTCATATCATATGATAAAGCTCTCAGATAGAACACATTTTCACCCTGTAGGTGTTCTCTTCAATAACTGTCTTAACTCTCTGGCATTCTACCCCAACAAGTTTTTACTGTCATTCAAATTCTATCCCCTTGGGTGTGTCCCCCTTCAAGTGTTATTTTGCAAAACGTTTCTCACCCCATGGCCATTTTTTGCCATCAAGCCGCACCTCTGGGTATTCAACCTGATAAAGTTGATAACTTACAGCCATTAATCCCCAAAATGTATCTCAGGTGATCCTCATTATACATCTCACCCCGGAGGCATTTCTCCCCAACTGGTGTTTTGTTTCATGTGTAGTTTCCACACGTATGTCTGCTCCCAAGACATGTCTTTCCCCCCTGACATTCATTTCCAAGTCTTACTCCTAGCAAGAGTCTTACTAAATCCTAGTTACTCCAAACATGTCACATTCCTCAAATGTTCTACTCTACAAGTGTGTCAATCAATAATCTGTATTTCGATTATAAAAAACCATAAAAGATTGCATACAATATAAAACGATCATAAACCACATTTTTCAATCCCTCACACATCAAATCCGACATCATAAGAAAAAGTACTAATTGAAGTCCCAGTAAAAGGTCTTTCCTAATATTTAAAACAATAAATACAATTATGGAATCTTGAAATCATAGAACATTCATCAAGAATATCATTTTTTGTGAAATTACATTGTTGATAGTTCATTTAGACTCAATTTTTATATGACGTTGTTTCCTTCTTAAGATATATTAAAAACTATCTGCATTACATACAGAATCCCAATCAATACATTTTATGGGTTATTATTGTTCTCCTTGCCCAAGATTAATCACAAAAGTAGCTAAAACTTAAAACCCCTTATCCTCCTTATTAGATCTACACAAAAGAGGTATTTGCTTATGCTAAACACAATAGTTTGGGTAGTGTCTGTTTGCAATATTCTTTCCGCCTCACTGCAGCGTCTAAAACCCAGAAGGCTGCAAATTGGTTTGATCCATTTTCTCCTAGCATGGGTGTAAGCAAGGCAGAAAAATAGTATGTGTCCTTCATTCTCTTTGGCACCTATATTGCAAAGTTTGCAACTACCATCATTTTCCTTTCCTGTCTTGCACACCCATTTTACAGTATTAGCCTTAATTTGTAAAATACCATAGCGAAATTTTAAGTATAGAGATTTGGCAAGACCTGGTGTAATTTCGTCCATAAACGACTCAAATTTACTAGTTGGTTTCATTGAAAGATACCTCAAAGATAAGGTACCTAATTTGGGGTTGTCTAACTTAGAGTTTTGAATAAACGCCCAGTAGCTTAATTTTAACACTTTTTTACAGGTCAGGAGTAGGCAATGTGGATCCTCCCAAAGTGTCCCAGCCTCACTTTAGTAAACCAATCTTCGATATGGATCAGCCAAGCCAACCTTGTGTTATTTTTTATTCTCAGAATTTCCTGTAAGGCTTCTCTGAAATGAGCAAGTTTGTCTGTTGACCACAAGCGGACCCAATACAATAATGGTCTTAGAGCCGCGTGGTCATCAGTACGATGGATATGTACGTCCATTACGAGGAACTAAAGGTGTACGCCTTGGGATACTCAAAAGTTTCCTAAAGAAAATGTTCTCTTGTGCCATAAATGTGTGTTTTACTGCATAACCCCATAGTTCTGCCCCATATAGGGAAGCAGATTGCGCCTTATATTTATATAGCTTCAATACTGGGGAGACGGCTTTTGATTGACTACTCATGTCTTCTCGCTATTGGAACTAAATTCTGGACAAGAATTGTTTTACTCTTGTCCAGCTGGGGCTTCCAATCCAGTTTAGTATCTAGAGTAATACCTAGATAATTAAAATTGTGTACATATTCTATTCTTTCTGTGTTAACAGTCAAAGTTGTTTTTAAAGTTATGTGCAGGTTGACTGCAATATATTTGGTTTTGGATGAATTGATCTCTAGTCCTTTGGTTTCACGGTAAATTCTAAAAGTATTAAGTAGGTTTTGTAGGCCTTTGGGTGTCTGTGATATTAAGATCGTATCATCTGTAAATAGGAGTGCAGGTACATGAGCCCCCACCCCAACTTGGGAGAATCATGTTTGCAGCCTAAGAGGGAGTCTGGAATGTCGTTCACATACAAAGAGAACAGTGTGGGGGCAAGCACGCACCCTTGTCTTACACCCCTATTTATATATATACGATCTGTCAGTTCCCAATTTGGGCCCGATCTGACGCTAGCAAAGTTAGCCTCATGCAGCCTAATGATCTGTGCTAGAATTTCCCCCGGGACACCCTGGTCCCTTAATGATTTCCACAGTGCGTTTCTGGGGACCAGGTCAAAGGCTGCCCTGAGGTCAACAAATGCAATATACAGACGCACCTTCCTTATTTTAATGTACTTCCAGTTAATACAAAGGAATCTAAACACTTGATCTATTGTGCTAATTTTTTCCCTAAAACCAGCCTGGTACTTGGTTAAGATACTATTTTCGGCAATCCATGAACTCAGTTTATTTAAAATTTGTCTTGCAAAGACCTTTTGTAGGACGTCGATTAGACTAATCGGTCTATAGTGCTCTGGGTTCATACGGTCTACCTTCTTAAAAATAGCTACAATCTCTGCGCCCACCATGTTTCAGGGATTGGAGCACCCATTGCAATGGCTTTGCACAGGAGATTAATTTACGGAGCCCATATCTCTTTCTCATGCTTCCATAAATCCCCATGGTTCCTATCTGGCCCAGGTGCCTTCCCTTGTTTCATTGCAATTATTGCTTCCATGGTTTCTGACATGCTAAAGGAAAGAGGTATCTCACTTGGGTTGAAAATTAAATCATCACTTGCGCAAAATAGCCTCATATTTAGGAGCTGCGTACAAGTGGGAGAATTGCGATACCCAAGTATTGGGGTCAAGTAATAAATCCCTACCGCATATCCCATTACCATTACCCTTGGCAACCAAGCGCCAAAACTTAGCTTGGTCATTTGCTTTACACGCATACGCTCAGACCAATAGAACAGTGACTGTTACGAACTGTCATCAAAAACCTGCTGTCAGACTCCTCTTCTGCCTTCAGAACCCCAAGACTCCGAACAGGACAAGCTACAGTTTACAATTGATTCCTTTATTTTCATTAGTTTTAGGACATTATGCTTTTTTTCCCCAGTCTTTCGTTATCTATTCCTAATGTTACTAAAAAGGGTTTGTTTTGGTAGATATATATTCTTACTAGTAAAGCCTGTTTATGCCAGTGCTTTAAAACAAATGAAATGTATGTGAGAGAGTGTCTATGGAGAAATGAGGAGCACTTTTGACTGGTGGTAATGAGGGAATTCGAGGAGGAGGTCATGGGGGATTGTAGGGGCACCAAAAGTGATTGTTGCACTGGGTGCCACCAGTGCTTTTGCTGGCCCTGTTTGAAAGCCATGGGGCAGGGGCGGCCTTAGGCATGTGCAAGCTGTGCACCTGCACAGGGCCACCAAACCCCAGTGGCCACCACGCCAATATATATCCTTAATATAATAATCCTCTGAGGATGTATACATATTTGCGTGGCGGCCCCTGGCAGGGATTTGGCGGCCTCCGGCTCTGCTCCACTTCCAAACACCCTGCCCCACACCTCTTCACTGGCCTCTGCGCTCCGCCCCGCCAGGACCCCCTCTTCCGGGGCCCCCTACCTACGCTCCCTGCCCAGGGCCGCCATGAGCCTAGAGCCGCCCCTGCATGGGGCATGCCTGTGAGGTACACTATCCAGAGGAGCGGTGCAGAGCACAGTGGCACATATCACTCCAGCATACCAAGGGGCATGTGCTGGTCGCCTTCGATGTTGAGAGCTGTGTAAAGGGACTCTGATATCCATGCTGCATTTCCATCTGCTGTTCTGGGATGTATACAAAAGGCTTTTTTGATGACCTGGTTTTCATTTATATCCATGGTCTTCTCGCTGAGCAGCATCATGTTGGAAATTAATCACATACAAGTCAGATCAAATCCAGTTCCTGTGCCTGACTGACAACTTAATTATTCACCTGTTTTAAGCCAAGATGGCTGTTTCCTTAATTGCTCTGACGTGGGAGATGCACCTGGTCTATGACTGAAAATAGACCCAGCAGCTTCTTCTGTTGGGCGGGCTAAGAAGAGCAAACATAGTACAGGTAACCTGCACCTTTGTCCAGATGTGGCTGGTCCCAGGTAAGGAAATAATGTCGGGAATGGAATGTTCTCCTGACTTGTGTGTCCGCCAAGGCACTCAACCTTCAACAGTAGTGCCTGATACTGCTCAATGCAAACACTTGAGTGGAGGCAGAAGGATACACCCAAACAGCCAATAGCCTTAGGTGAGAGATGAATACTCTACTGATATGAACAGAAATCTGATTGACAAAACCTCTAGCTAATGTCTGAAGGAAGCTATTGGTTGAAAGGGGCAGACCCAAAGCCCCCTTTATGTACATTCTTAGCAATCTGTTTGTTTGCCAGCTGTGCCTTCACAACCTACCCCTAAAAAGGCTTGTATTCACAAGCACTATAGGTAAAACATTAGGATCACGCATAGTCAGCAGTGAAGCAAAAGGATTCAGGAACTTTTCACAAAAGGAGTGCATGAAATGTTGTGGGAGTGCCTGGCAAATATGGATAGAACCTGGCATTTGGTGTGAGAGTAACTGTTATATACGGTCAAATCTGGCATGTGGTAAGAGTGCCTGTTGTATATGGTAAAATCTGGCATGTGGTGAGAGTGCCTGTCGTATATGGTAAAATCTGGCATGTGGTGAGAGTGCCTGTTGTATATGGTAAAATCTGGCATGTGGTGAGAGTGCTGGTTGTATATGGTAAAATCTGGCATGTGGTGAGAGTGCTGGTTGTATATGGTAAAATCTGGCATGTGGCGAGAGTGCTGGTTGTATATGGTAAAATCTGGCATGTGGTGAGAGTGCTTGGGAAAGCTGGCATGTACGCGGAGTTCCTGGCATATCACGCCAATAATTGGTGACCTTTTTCATTAGCTAGCCCGTCCAGAAGACTACTTCTCTAGAAATATGTCAAACATTGATATATAGATGTTTATGCCAGCGTTACAAAACTTCCATATTTACTCAAACACCCATCGATACAACCATTGATCAATTGGGGAAGGAGAGAGTTCCATGGAGAAGTCCCCTATGTGCTGCTGGCATCTATAGCCAGCTGGGGCATTGCAGTCCTCTTCTGCTGGTAGAGCTGGGAGAAATCAGTGGCTTTAGCAATGCCTACACCCCTAATTTAGAGCGAAGAATGCATTATATGTTGTTTCTTTGTTGATGTATTTGTTGTGTTCTAACCTTAAATCCAAGGTCTTTCTGTTTGAAGTGCATGGTATTTTAGAACCCGCCCTCTGCCCTTAGAACAACTAAAATTATCAGACAAAAATAACACACGAATAATATACAACCAGAAACCAAGGAGTGACTGACACCATTTTATTATCAGATCCATAAAAGCTGGCATCATTTTATACCAGATAGAAAAATAACTTTATTTTGTAAGCGATAAATGTATGGTCAAACTGACTACAATGGCATGCGTGTTATGACACATCACAACAGAGGTAACTGTGAATATAAGGGAAGGATGCTATGAAATGCTCACGCAGCAGTCCTTTCAAAGACAACTCCCAGGGCTCTCCTCATATGGACTGGTCCACTATCCCTCTTCCCCCAGTACCACTCTTCACACAGCACTGGATTGCCCCTGCGTCCACTGCTTTCTCGATTAGCACACATCAATGTGGGATTAGGTAACCTCCAGTACAGCCCCCCACCTTGCCATACCCCTCTGAGAACACTAGATTGGTCCAACCTTTGTTACCTTTCTGCTCCTTCCTTGTCTGTCAAGTCATTTTCCACTTCATGCCAGTGCTCTTTCACTCATGACACTGGACTGAACTAGCATCTATACACTACCCACCCACCTACCGTTCATGCACTCCTTAAAGCATCCCTCTTGCCATGCTACTGCAAATCAAGTAGGGGTGGCCTTGGGTTGTAAGGCAGAACACCAAGGTGCAATGGAAGCACATTGTTTCTTTGGGTTTTGAGAGGCAGCTGACATTCCCAAAAATGTGGCCATGCTGTAGTGTAGCTCAATAACCTTCCTCTGTTGTTCTTTTGCCCTCAGGTACAGGTAACCCTGCATGTATTCCCATGCCAACATCTCAAAGGAAGAAGGCCTTCTAATGTGTTTCCAGTCAACCTCCTACACTCTGGATGAAATTCTGGTGCCTGCCTTCCACATCCCATTGCCTCTGCTCTCATCTTACGCCTCACTGCACTGAGATATTTGTGACTCAATAGGTTCCAAAAAGAACCACACAAAATGGCGTCAACAATGGGCTGGATATGTGGGAAGAAGGCCCAACGGAAGAGTCAATATTACCTCTACGCTTCCTGAATGTAAATGGTGACCTTGTTCCTCCTTCTATCATGGGATTGTCACTTCTCTATACCATAGTCTACTTTCCCTTCACTGCACTTTCTTATGGCTTCCCCCTGACCTTTCCAGCTGGGATCTTACAGGTCCTCACTGCAGAATGGGGGTAGCACGAGTACCAGGCTTGTTCTTGCCATGGCCAATCCTGCATCAGAAAGTTTCTCAGAGTGTGAGGGATTGGTGCTGGAAGTCACCATCCTGTCTACTTGGCAGCGTTACCACAGCTCTGCTCTTCATAGCTTTTGGTATGCTAAGCATTGCTGCCTGTCCTAACACAACACATACAGAGCTCTACTGCCTCAAGGCACTTGATTTTCTAGAGAGAGCATTGCAACACAAGCACAGTGGATTGACCTCCTGCATTCTTTAGCCCCGCTGGGCTTCCTGAGACAAGGTTCTGGACAGGGACCGTGGCAGTGGCACCTTTCCAAAGTCCATGCGTGTGGGCTGCATGACCGGGGGCAGTTCTTTGGTGATTTCGGAAATCATCTTCTTGTCTTTGCACAGCCCATTGCCTGGATTGCTCAGGGCTCTTTCAAACTCAATCATTCTGCGCAGTTCCTGTGGTGTGGGCACTCGTTCTGTCTTGCCTCCCAGGTCCACAGGCTTGAAGATGGGCACTGGCAGGGCCCGCTGGTAGGGCAGATGATATTCTTTTTGTGTCTCCCCAAGACGACCAAGCTTCATGATATTCCAGGGTGACCTCTGAACCATGAAAAGGACCTCGTGCTGCTTGGCGTAGGTCTCTCTTCGGCGATCATTGGCTTCTCTCATAGCACAGCTGTGGAGAGAGTGAAGGAGCATAAGTGTCAGAGTCCCTGATCAACAACTGATATATCATCTTGATGGCAAATTGTTTTCATTAACAATGCTTATTTATTAGATTTCATCCCAGGCTTTGGCAGCCTCCACTATATCATATAAAGAGACATCAATGGCAACACTCAAATAGTAGTTGAGTTAAGAACCAGAGGCAGTCTAAATTATAAGGATATGTTGTGCTGATGTTTTTATTTAAAGGGCACCAAAACCCATACAGTGAAAATCAATAGAACAAACTTAAGAATGAATGACTACATTTAGAAGAAATCTCCCAGTAAAACATTCAGAGCAGAAGAGAATATCTGATTTTAACCTAACTGGTGTCACAGATCTTCCAGGAACTAAAAAATATAAAAATAAATTGTCACAGCAATCTGCAGTCAGCCAGGAGGAGTACGGCTTTCCCAAAAGCCGCCAAACTTACTGGTAATTGGAGTACATACTTGTCCATGGTGTTCCTGTCTTGGTGGGAGTTGTCCATGGCTGCTCAGGCCATGGCAAAGCAATTTTTAACGGTCGCCCGGCAGACGCTGCTGACCCTCACTGCCCTTGGTCATTCTGTGCTTCTGTGTTTGACCCATGTTGCTCATATACACGCTGTCCTTGTGCAAGTTATTAGCCCTCATTGCCAATGACCACTCTTTCGTTGTGGAAATCATTACCCTTTCTTGTCAATGTTTGCCCTGTCCAGGACAGGAGCCATTGCCCATTGGCAGTCTGTCTTTGTGGGAGTCATTGTCCAGGGTTGGCCTATTCTTGCAGTTGTAATTGCCCGCTACTGCCTTCGCTTGTTCCATTCATGTGTTCGGTCTGTCGTGCATGATTGCCCTGTCCCTGTGGAATTCATTGGCCTGATTCACAAAAGTAATCTGAGGCAAAATCCTAACTTTATGACTTTCAGTATTCACAGAAGGTATTTAGGAGTTCTAAAGTTAGGATTTTGTCTCAGTGAAACTTAAGTTTTGGTCTTAAGTAAACTTAAGACAAACTTAAGTTTAACTGAGACAAAATCCTAGTGGTAAAGTTGTGGTAAAGTTGAAAACTTCACCCTCGCGAAGTTGGCAAGCTATTGTTGCCTTTGGTCTCACTGTCTGCGTTAATTGTGTTGTCCTTCAGTTCCTTTCCCTAATTTTTTCAAGTGGAAGATTTTACCTTTTATTTCCCTGATGTCACCTTTATGGGTGCTGCTGTTGCCTTTCTGAAAGTTGGCATTCATCATTTCTGAAGGTCCATTTGTACATGTCAGGTCGTTGGCCATCAACGCACAGTTTCTATAGCAGGCATTGTTAAACATTGGCTTTATTAAAACTAGTTTTGTTATTCCACGGTTTCAATGTGGAGTTCTTACTCCTCACCTCCCTATCTTTGTTGGAGTAGTTTGTTGGCCTTTTTTTCTGATTGCAGACCTTTTTCTTGTGCTTACTCTCAAACTATGTTGCTAATATCTTACGAGCATTACGTATGCAAATCGAAAACTTGCTTAGCTTTTCCTTACTTATAACTAGGGCTCCCTATTTTCCGTTTTTACAGATATTTACAGATAAATACAGACAGAAAACAATGTGTTTTCTGTCAGCATTTATTTTTAAAAAATTGATAAATACAGAAAATGTGCTTCTTTTCAGTGACTCTTCGTGCTGTCTTTCATGAATTTAGTTCAACAGCTGAGCAGATGGACAGCATGGAAAATTAAAAACAGGATGAAATTTCTTTCAATAACTGCATTTGTTAACATACATTTGTGGTATAATGCTAATATTTGCCAGTGAATGTACTGTTATGTAATATTTGGCAACTTAAATAGCTAAAACACGACAGACATCAAAGTATGAGTCTGCGTCTATCATTTAAATAAATATGGCAATGTACAGTTTTACAACTACAGTTAAACGCAAAACACAAAAAAATATGGATAAATACAGATACAATGGCCAAAAATTAAATATGGATAAATACAGACGGAAATGTTAAAAAAAAAAGAACAGGGAGCCCTACTTATAACTCAACTCAAAACTTAGTTGTATACAAAATGCTCATGATGCAACTTTCACTTAAATGTCCAACTTGCTTAGAACTTTATGACCATTGGGTATTTTTTGTTGTTCGTGTGTTTGTGTCCATCCTTTCTAACTTCACTCCCCTCCTCTCTCATCCTTCATTAATACCAGAGAACCCAACTGCCATTTTGCATGCAAAGAGGGCAAATATATAATACTTTTGCTAGCCCTTCATGGAGGATATGGGTGAGGAGGCGGTAGGACAATAGTTGAGGACTTAGAATTCGAGGAAGAAGAAAGAGATGCATTGAGGAAAAGGAAGAAAGTTGGAAAGAAAGCAGGAAGGGAAGGTTAAGGAAGAAAGAAAGGGTGTCATAATGAAAGAAGAAATAAAAGAGTTAAAGAAGAAAGCATGGGTAAAGGAAGAATAATGTGAGAAAAGAAGGAAGGAAATAATAATGCAAGTATACGCATCTAGCGTGATAATCTTTCGAGAGAACTGGGTAGGAAGTAGGAGGATTTGGAAAACCCCCAGCAACAACTCAAGACAAAATTTCACAAATTGACTCCTGGAAATTCCAATTAACCAGTTGGCATTTTTTTTACTGGATCTGATTGAGGCACATGACTTTTGGAAACTGAGATCTGTGTTTCCAACAGAAGAACAGGGAATGTTCTTCTGGTTAAAACATACCGCTGAAACCTTCAGACACCATTAGAATCCAAGAGCAAGCTCCGGGATACAGCTGGAACCAAATGGAGTTTCTTTATAAGTTTTCATTCCATGCCCAAACCCCCCGTGCTCCTGACCCGCTTCAACAGGCACCAATTTACCTGGTCAACTGTAATTTTCATCAGAGTCCCTACATGCCCACAACAATACACCTCTTGTAGGTCACACTACTCAACAACTTATTAAGTATAAATGGAAGTAACAGGAAATGTATGGAAGTGGGAAAGAATACATTGATTTTGTTTATTTTTCCTACAGCACAAATACACTAGATTGCAACACATATATCAGTATTCCACATACACCACAAACTGACTGCATTCGAAAAGAGGAGAGTTTTAGAAAGGGACTGAGGATAATAGACAGATGAGGCTGCAATGTATAAAAAGCAAAGAGGAAGGCAAGAAGAAAGAGGGAAAAGATGGAAAGAGGATGAAAGGGGAGGAGTAATGAAAGAAGGTTCGATGAAAGGGGCATGAATGGAAGGGAAGAAGGTCGGAAATTAGGCAAGGAAAGAAGGTAGGGCGCACAGAGCCTCCTCTGAGCAACACCCACACACCCTCATTTAAGCACTCTATAGACCCACTTTCACTCACCCTCAATTAATCAAGCCATAGGCCAATGCTCCCTCACCTTCACTTTCCCAGCCCGTGTGTGTACACTCAAGCCTAGCTCTCCTTAGATTTGCAATCACTCCCTCTACCATCCCCTGGATCCACCCTCACTCACCCCACTTAGCCACCGACTCACTCGCACATCTGCTACTGTCCATATCCTTATCACTTCTCCTAAACGCCCCTACAGCCACACTCACACTCATTCACTCCCCCTGGCTCCACACTCACTCGCTTACCTTCCTCACTCCTCGTGCCTGCAAATTAGACTAACGCAACACCCTCTAGGCCTAGGGCATTCCCATGCCCCACCATCCTTCACTACCTCTTCCGATCCCCCATACCCTCACCCACTTACCCCTTCCACTCCCAGACCCTCACTCACTCACCCCTTCTCAGCTCTGCTGGACAGACTGAGGTCCCTCCAGTCCGCCATGTAGCTCTCCCTCCGGGCCTTGTCCTCTTCCTGCACCTGGCAGCTCAGCTCAGCTGCAGTGAGCATCCCTCCACTCCGGAGTACCACAGTGCGCCCCGACATCTCTGCGGCGTGTGTCTGTCTGTCCGTCTGTCTGCTCCTGGTACCTGGCCCGGGCCTGTCCGCACCTGTGCTTGTTGTTCGGCCTGCTGCAGGTAGCCCTCCTTGCTTGATATGACCAGCCCTTGACTCTCTCTCTTCCTCTGCCCTAGCTGTCTTTCTCTTCCTCTGCCAGTCTCTCTGAAGCTCTGTGCCCTGCGCCTGGCAGCGCGCGATTTATACCCCCTCCGCCTGCTGCTATTTTCATGCCCTGTGTTGTAAGAAGCTATATCTGCAGCGCACACTCATCTCTCTCCCTGTTCCCAAATATTCCATCCCTCCTCCCGGAGGGGGCACTGCCAGCCGTGCTGACAGCAGATAATTCACACCGCGGGCCCTCTGAGTTCACGTGAATACCGCCCCCTAATCACCCTCAAATACACCGTCCCTTCTCTTCTCTCAAGTGACGGCTCCGGCTGGATGCGGGGGTGCGCCGGTCACTGCGTCATCGCAGCTCATTTCACAGGCATGTGGAGTTACTGGAAGAGTGGTGTCAATTTAGCTTATCTGCCTTAATTAAAATGACCTTTCACCTCATTTAGTGGGCAAGCACGTTCTCGTATGTCATTCCTAAAGCCTGTAGGGCTTTTAGGAAGCGAGGCACCCCCACCGCAACCCCAAGGAGCTGTACATTGGCGTGTGTTTGCTTTACTTTCAGATTGTTTTCAGACTGGATTATTGATTTGCATGCCTTTTCGGTATTGCGGTCTTGCATGGTGTGGTTTCTGTATGAAATTGCGAAATTGCGAATTCCAAAGTCAATGAGAGCAGCAGAGAGCTGTGATGTCATCGGGGAATGTCGGCTGGTTTGACAGACAGCAGTGTGTGTTTGGGTGTGGAGCAGTGGGGAAAGATTAGCCAAGAAGATAACTGTTTTCTGAAGAGCCTTGTAAGTGACCCCACGGTAGTTTTTAGGCCGATGCCCTACCAGACAGGACACCTGCCTGCTTGTAAAGACATATTCCAAAGCTCACTAAGGAATGCATTCCCTGCATAGCTTTCCATTGGCTTTGTGTTTTGTTAATCGTATCTGCTTCCTTCTAGTCACTGACTTTATTTGTTTTTGCCCGTCTATCGTGTGTTTGCTCCCCCCGTGGAGCATTGCCTGTTCATGGTTCCTTCTATTTTTCCACGAGTATTCATTTTTCGGGCACAATTTCTTTTCTTTATGGTAAAGCACTCCAATGGTGTTTTCGAGCTGCCTCCCTCTTCTGCTTCTCCGCCCAGGGCAAAACATTTTTTCCTCTCCATGTATTTATTTATTTAGTTATTTATTTATGCGTTTTTATATAGCGCGGACTTTACCTGAGAACATTACAAGTGAGCAAAATACAAAAGCAAACGTTACATTAAATGAAGCAAAAATGACAATCGTGTGCCAACAAAATACAAGAGGTAGCAAACGGTGCATTACAGGAGGAAAAAGTGACGTGTGCCGGTTACAAAAGCGTACAAAGTAAACATAGAGGTATAATACTGCAATATATGGAGAACACTCAAGCACAAGAACAAACGTTATGTAGGCACTGGTGGCACTTGTGCAGGTATCGAAAACAACCAAATGTAAGAGGTGGAAAACAGTGTGTTACAAGAGAAAGTGACGGGTGCATGTTACGCACGAGTACAAAACACAGGTAGAAGGATAATACTGCAAAAAATGGCAGACTATAAAACCACAAGAACACACTGGGAAGACACTTCCATAGTCAAGTTAGTAGATTTTCTATAATGGAAGGGTTTCCTTCAGATAATACATGGATAACATGGATAACATGGATTACATTTGGAAGTGTTTTTGAAGGAGGAGAACTTTGAGGTCATTTTTGAAGGCCTGGGAAGAGGTAGTGGTCCGGAGCTGAGGCGGAAGGGAGTTCCAGATTCTCACTGCGCTGCCTGAAAAGGATTGGGTCATCGATCTTTCCTTCTTGAAAGTGGGAGGTTCAAGCAGTAGTACTATTCTGTACTACTGTACTATTGTACTATTCTCCCCTACTATGTACTATTCTCCCCTCGCCCACGTCCAGTTGCCATTTGCTCCCCCTTCACTCTTTGTTGCCATTTGATTGTCCCTCTTCTCTGTTGCCCTAATCACATGCTCACAAAAAATTAATAGCGCTGCGAGTGTGAAATACACATTGGAAGGGCTTAAAGTGATAGAATTCACTTTTCGATGCTCTAATTACCCTATGATGACGTGTGAGTTAGCATCATATGACTAACTAATGCATTTACGTAAACGCACTTATGCTGAATTCATCTTTTTACTTATTGCTTATATTCAAATGTATGCGTGACCATATTAGTTTCTTAGCTTAGCCTGTGTGCCACCATTTTGTGTAACTCTCTGTGCCTGCGGGTTCTGCTCACTCATGCCCCTCCCGCAGGAATACAGAAATATACTAAGACAGCAGTTTCGTTTCTCGGCTTACTGTGGCCGAAAGTTACCAGTTCCGCTATCTGCAATGTTCTCATGCTCTGAGGCGTCGAAGCCTAACTCCATGGCCTTGAGCAGAGATAATAATGTATCCCTCGCAGGTGCAGATGCCTGCTGAACGAGAGCATTGTTCACTGGTCTGTGGCTCAGTAGTTTTCCACAAGGGGCGTACCCTATTCACTGTATTGCATTATAATGTATTGCTGTGATGCAGAGAGTCAGTCCTCTCGTTCGCACTCTTAGGAGTGAGGTCGGACAGGGCCCTCTCATATGAGTGTTGTTTGGCCTAATAAAGACTTTTGTTATACTTCTCCACTGTCCGGCTGACTTCTTATAAGGTAATTATAGGTGAGTGCTGTAAGTCACTCCAGTGGATTTGAGCCACGCTTATCAGATGGCGCCCGAATAGGGACCCCGCGATAAGGATCTTTCTCACCCGTAAGTGGGTAGCAGAAGACCGGGGACCCGCTGGTCGGCACGGTGGGCCCGGGATCCCATTTGATGCCGAGCTTGGTTCTCGCAGCGCTGCCCCACCCTGCTGATCGGGAGAGGTCCCGGTTCGGATCTTACGCCGGGGTCCAGAAGGCGGAACTTGAAGCTGACCGTGTTGGTCCTGGCAGCCGGAGGTGGAGAACGGTAGAGGTCGGTGCCGCCAACGGAAGGTGAGTGGTCCACCTGTGATTGCTGCAGGAACAGGAGTGTTCCGGGAGACTAGAGTGTCTCCGATGGTTTGAGGAGCCGGTGTGCTCCTGGGGCTAGTGTGCTCCGGGGAACTCAGAGTACGAGTCGGTGCTCTGACAGACTTGATGGGGTTGGGGACGTATTTCGAGGTAATTGTTTGTAGTGATCCGACCGGATGGTACTGTGGTGAAGGCGTGGCTCATTGTGGGTAGACTCTGGTGCGCTTACCCTGAACTCCTAGTGTGGTGATTCAGTGGAGGTGTGATCCGGGTTTCCCGCGGTAAAGTGCGCAGTGATCCGCAGTGCCGCACGGGTGGCGGATTCGTTCCCCTTCCTCAGAACAGTTAGTGTACTGTTCGGTCTGCGGTAGAGTCCAGGTTCCCCAGGACTTGGTCGACGGGCCTTGTCCCATTTGGTAACACGTGTTCTGGAGATATTGTATATGTGTACGTGGTTCGTCTATATGTTTATGTGTGAATGAACTTGAACTGTGATTCGAGATAAAGCAAAGATGCCGTGTTTTAGCAAGTTGCGATGTTTTGGATGCTGTTGTCGACCCTCAGATACCAGACTGGCCGAGAGCCAACCCGCACCCCCTGAAGGGACACCGAGTTTTGATATGTATGTTAAACATGGACTGGTCCCGATCATGTTTGGCACTTTGTGGCATCGATACACTGGTGATAATGTGGATTTACAATGGCCTCTGACGGGTTCTTTTGATGAAGCTAAATTGGATTATTTGCAAGATAAACTGTTTGCTAGGCGTAGCCGTCAGAGTATGTTTGACTCTTTGCGAATATGGCAGAAAGAGGTCAGGAAACGTAAGATGCGAGAGGAGAAAGAGGAGTATAAAAAGTCCACCCAGACTATGGCGCAGAAAGCGAGAGAACAGGTGGGGAATGAGAATGCATTACGCATGGAGCGCGCTGATAGACTTTGTAGATTGAAAGAAAATAAAAGTTACGTAGTGAGAGAGGACGACCCAGATGAGATGGAGGACATTTTGAATGCCCGACCCCCTCCCCCTTATGCCCCGCAGCCATTGTACCCCTCATTGCCACTTTCGGCCCCTAGTAGCGCCATTCCAGGTCCTTCAGCGAGTGCCCCCCAACAATCCCTGCCCTCGACACCCCTCGTTTCTCTACTTCAGCCCACTTCACCCGCCCCCTCGCCATTTTCTTTAGCACTCCCTACTGTCTCAGCTAGCTCCACCCCAAGTCAGGAGATGCTAACACCGAGTCGCGGCGCAGGTAGCGGATTGTTCTCACAGGTACGGAAGCTGCTTACGCGTTCTACTGTTGGTTTGGATGAAAAAAGTTTGGTGGCTAACCAGGCATGTCAATGGGCCAGGAATAATATTTATTCGTTTGATGATATCTGGTCCACCATGAAAGATTTTGAGCCATTAATGCAGCAGCACGCTTTGTGGCACATGGCTAGTGTATTGATACCGTTATGGGAGCAGGGCTATGGAGGTGTGGCTCCGGCAGTTTTGCGGGATATACAGGCTGGAGCGTACAGAACGAACACAGGGGTGAAGGAAGTGATGAGTAGTTTGCGCGCACTTTTGCAATACAGGAATGAGTTGCCCTCTGCAGGTACACCCCATTTCCCAGGTCTCCACCCAATGCGAGAAGTACACCCTATTTTTCATCCTGAGATCCCCGAGTTGTTAGATCCAGTCACGAAGGCTGTTACAAGGAACAGAATTGATGCGCATTTTCAGGAGCAATGGGTGTATACGCCATGGAAGAGAAGTGAGGTGTTGTCATTGAAGGCTCAACTGCCGGATTCTAGAAAGAATCCGACAGCCTATTACAAAGAGCTTACGGAAGCGGCGTCTTCTACTGTGATGACGTTGGCTGACGTCGAATTGTTTTTCGGACTTTTGGTCCCGGTTGATGTGTGGCGACAAGTGAAAGGTACGGATCATACGGAGGAACTGGGTGGTACATGGCAGGAGTTGCAGGATTGGGACAAGGAGCGTAAGCCAGGGGAGAAGCCGAAGGCTGAGATATTGGCTTTGCCAGGGCGTATTATAAAATATATGCATTCCCTCATCCCCCCGAAAAAGGTAGATTGGGACAAATTGACGGCTTGCAAGCAGAAAAAGGATGAAGCGGTCTCTGATTTCTTTACGAGGTTTGAGGAAACATATATGGATTTTAGTGGACAGGATGTGTCACAGGATGGAGGGTTGCGGCTCTTCGTCAACAGGTTTGTCACAAACTTATTGCCTGAGATATCGGCCAGACTGCAAGCATCGGAGAGCACGTGGACAACGTCCTCTCCTTCGGGTATACTGAGTATGGCGCAATATTACGAGCACAGGGAAAATGAAAATAAGGACAAACAGGAAAAGAAGGCTAAAGATTTGAAGACGAGGGTTTTGTTGCAGCAGGTGGCAAGAGGCAGAGGAAGGGGTGCGGGGCTGAGCCGCGGAGGTGGATTTGGAAGAGGTGAGAGCAGGGACAGGCTGGGACCGAATCAGTGCGCGAAGTGCAAGCAGGAGGGGCACTGGTGGAGGGATTGTCCGCTGCTGCAGGCAAGCGCTGGTGTGGGGCGCGGACGAGGAAGAGGTGGCGGTGATTTTGGGAGACAGGTTGCGCGATCAGAAGGAGGCGGGAGGCCGGGAGGCAATTACTTTGATAACGGAACAGATAGGCAACAGTCGCAGAAGAGCGGGGGCCAGTATTACAATGATGATTACTCAGTCGATGATTTGACCGGGTTTTCCTACAACTAGGACAGCGTAGGACAGAGCGTGGGACCAGTACTTATGGAAGTTGATCAGAGGGGGCCTTATGTCGAAGCCGACTTACTAGGGTCTCAGCAGAAATTTCTAGTGGATACGGGTGCAATGAAAAGTTCAGTGGCTCGTTCTCGGGTCCCAGGGGCGGCTCTGTCTGGCAAGAATAACATATCCGTGGGTTTCGCAGGAACTCCGGTGATTAGCCCCATTTCTAAACCTCTCACGTTAACGATTGGTCCTTTTACTGTTGATTCACCGTTTTTGTTGACATCAAATTGTGGTGAAAATTTGTTGGGTTTAGACCTATTGAAGAGATTGCATGCTACCATCTATTGTTCCCCGGATGGCGTGTACATTACTCTAGGCCCCAATGTTGCCCGCCCACTACAGTGTTTTTCAAAAGACGACCCGCTGCCACCTGAGTTTCGAGGCATACCAGACGGCTTGTGGGCCGTCAGTGATAATGATGTGGGAAGAAT
This sequence comes from Lissotriton vulgaris, assembly GCF_964263255.1. Taxonomy (NCBI): domain Eukaryota; kingdom Metazoa; phylum Chordata; class Amphibia; order Caudata; family Salamandridae; genus Lissotriton; species Lissotriton vulgaris. The sequence goes on along the minus strand of NC_141693.1, from coordinate 1,863,360,081 downwards.
GGACATTGCCCCGGTGTCAATCAGAGTGAAGGTGGGAGCCAAATTGCCCAGAATACCACAATACAGAATACCTAGAGAGGGTGAGAAGGCCTTGTTACAGATAATTCAAGAATTGATACAGTCTGGAGTTGTAGAAGAGACTGATTCGAATATATGTAACAGTCCTATTTTGCCTGTACTTAAAAGACGGTCACCTGATGCAACTGATAATACTCCTGATGTCTATAGATTTGTGATCGATTTGCGGCAGGTGAATAGAGTAGTGGAGCCACAGTATCCGGTGGTCTCGGACATCACTACGATATTAACAATGATTCCACCTTCGGCCAAATATTTCTCTGTCCTTGATTTGAAAAACGCTTTCTTCAGTATTCCAGTACATGAAGATAGCAGGTATCTCTTCGGATTCTCATTGGCTGGCCGAAGTTTCCGCTTCAAGAGAATTCCTCAGGGGTACACTGAGAGTCCTAGCATATATAGTCAGGCTCTGAAGGCACAATTGGATGATTTGGAACTTCCACCTGGCAACGTAATGTTGCAGTACGTGGATGATATCCTAATAGCATCGGATGACGAACAGGGTTGTCGGGATGCTACTGTGAAATTGTTACACCATTTGGCGAAAAGGGGGCATAAAGTGTCCCTTCCGAAATTTCAATACTGTCGAACGGAGGTCACCTACCTCGGTCACCTCCTTTCGAAAGCGGGGAGGAGATTGACGCCGGAGCGCATAAAAGCGATCACTAACATGCAAGTACCTAACACGCAGCGAGAGGTGCGCGCGTTCCTAGGCATAACATCGTATTGTCGTCAGTGGATACCTAACTATGCATTACTAACAAAACCCCTATTGTATCTGACTACCAAAGAAGTGCGCGAACCCCTACCCTGGACCCCCGCATGTCAAGAAGCGTTTGAGTTACTAAAAGAATCTCTGTGTTCTGCGCCAGTTCTTGGAACACCTGATTACCAGAAGCCTTTTGTCCTTTACGTGCACGAGGCGGAAGGTTGCGCGTTGTCTGTCCTAACTCAGTGTTTTGGGGGAAAGCAGAGACCGTGTGCGTATTTCTCTGCAATGCTCGATAATGTGGCAAGAGCGCTGCCGAGTTGTCTGAGAGCCACAGCGGCTGCTGCGGTCTCTATAAGACAATCGGCAGGGCTCGTGCTGGGGACAGATCTCACAGTAATGGTACCGCATGCTGTGGATATCTTACTAAACAGGACACAGACGCAGCATTTAACAAGCGCTCGTCTGACGGGTTACGAGATGACTCTTTTTGCACCCCATGTAACAATTAAAAGGTGTGCCACATTGAACCCTGCCACCCTGTTACCTATCCCCACAGATACTGACACAAATGATGACGACATACATGACTGTTTGTATAGGACTGAGGAGGAGACAAAGGGGAGGGTGGATCTGACAGACAGGCCCATGGAAGAACCAGACGGGGAGCTGTATGTTGATGGATCCTGTTTTAAATTACCAGACGGGACATCGACAGCAGCATATGCAATAACGACATTACAGACGGTGGTAGAGACTTCTAGAATACCTTACAATTCTGCTCAGGCTGCTGAGATTATCGCTTTACTGAGAGCATGTGAGTTGAGTCAGGGGTTGGATGTGAACATCTACACCGATAGCCAATACGCCTTTGGCGTGGTTCATAATTATGGGCGACTTTGGGCAGAACGGGGATTCTTGACCTCCCATGGACAGCGCATCCAACATGGTCCACTGATATTACGACTGTTAACGGCATTGACATTACCCAAACGATTGGCTGTGATAAAATGTAGCGCACACAAGACAATAGTGGACGATGTCGGGCGAGGCAATGCTTTTGCCGACGAGACAGCAAAAGAGACTGCTAGAGAAAAATTACCACGAATGTTTGTGGCAGGGCCAGCACGATGGGTCCCAGATATTCATATGTTCGCAGACACGGTACAGAGTGTCAAGAACATACAAAGTAAGGTGACGGATGAGGAATTGAGAGCATGGAAGGATGGGCAGGGACGACTGGATGCGGATGAATGTTGGACAGATGTAACAGACAAGAGAAGATGGATGTTACCGAATGCGTATGTCCTTCCAGTAGTGACGATGGCACACGGACCTGCCCATGTGAGTGCGAAAGGTATCTGTAAACTATTAGACCCGGTGTGGAGCAATAAAAATATCTCTAAGATGGCCACCAATTTGGTTCGTCAATGTATGGTGTGTTTGAGACACAATCCTGGAAAGGGTACCCCTGTCCCAACTGGAAATTTTGCACCCCCCTCCTTCCCTTTTGAGGTGATCCAGATGGATTACATAGAAATGGAAAGAGTCAACAACTTGAAGTACGTCCTTGTAGTCGTATGCGCCTTTAGTAGGTGGGTGGAGGCGTTCCCAACGAAGGACTGTACGGCTATGTCTACTGCTAAAATGTTGATAAAGGAGTATTTCTCCCGTTTTGGATTACCTAGGGTGATCTGGAGTGATAATGGCACGTCCTTTAATGCTGAATTAGTGAAAAATATATGCAAAGGTTTACACATCACCCAGAAGTTCCACTCGGCCTTGCATCCTCAGGCAGCAGGACTAGTGGAACGCTTTAACGGGACGCTCAAGTTAAAAATGGCCAAAATATGCGAGAGCACAGGTCTCCGTTGGCCAGACGCACTTCCCTTAGCCTTGCTATCCACAAGAGTCACTGTAAATGCAAAAATGGGCGTCTCCCCGCACGAGGTGGTATTTGGCCGCCCGGCCAATATCTGGGGAGTGCCCCGACCAAAATGTTTTTCCGAAGTTCCTTATCCTCTGTTGACAGACTATCTGTATGCTTTGACTAAAGATCTTCGTTCTATTCATCAGCAGGTAGCAGACACTCTGAAGCCGTTGCCGGAGGGGCCTGGACACACCATCCACCCAGGGGATTGGGTCGTGGTGCGACGATACCAGCGGAAGTCCTGTTTGGAACCGAGATGGTCAGAGCCTCGTCAGGTGCTCCTCACCACGCGCACAGCACTGCGGGTTGAAGGCAGAAAGGCGTGGACCCATGCCTCTCATGTAAAGAGGGTCCCGCTCCCGTTGCCCTATGATCGATGGGTTCAAGATGGCATCGCTGACCAGGAGTTTGAAAATATTCCGAGGTATGTTCCTTTCTCGGATGCTTCACTGATTGGAGAAGAGCGAAGCGGCATTGAAAATTCTGTGAGCTCGACAACTCCCTTTGTTGCTAGCAAAGAGATACCGGAAAGTTCAGCATCTGCCACGGAGACACCTGCTTTGTTCTCCGACCCCGAAGTGCCAGGGAGCACTCGCTACAATTTGAGGCCCCGAAAGAAATAAGTGTAGTGCTGGAATGTGATGGACTAAATACTGGAAGAAGGGCTTAGTGGACATTCTGAAAAAGAAGATTTAGTGGTAAGGGATGGACTTGTAAGAGCCCTGGTGTTTAGCCGAAGATTGTGTTCTTTGAGACTATAGAGTGGTGCGGGGCCCAAATAAAGTGCTTCCCTTGTTTCAAAGGTTTTGACCAACAACGTGGGAGTAGGTATGGACGGTAAAAGCCTGCCTGTGAGGCTTTGAAGGACACAGGGAGAAGATCCCTTTTAAGGGTTGAAGAACCCCTCTGGCCGGTGGAGGATTGTCTGGGACTATTTTTCTTAGTAACAGTGTGATTTTTATTTTTTCCTTTTGATTTTTGATATTTTGAACGATTATTAAAAATGTATCCCTTTGGGCGGCCAATTCCTGATGAGGAACAGCCTTTTGCAGCTCCCCCTAGACGTGAGCCCGATTCCCCCTGGTTGGCCCTTCCCCGAAAGGGAAAGATTGTAGTAATAATAATTGTTTTAATTGCCTTTCTGGTGACTCTTGGAATATTGTTTTTCGTAGATAAACATTATCCCGTTCATGCATTTGCACCCACACCTACTGCTGTTCCAGAACATAAAATGCTCACTGTTGAATATGGTGAGAGGATGATACGTAAGAATTATAGGGATAATGTTTTTATTAAAACTCTGCATCACGCACATGCCACTACCAACATGACAGATTGCTGGGTATGTGGGCTTTTGCCTTCTGCCGCCTATAAAAAAGATAGATTCCTCGCTCTCCCTTTAACGCCAGTGAATAGCTGTGTGGGGTGGTATACTCTTATAGGTCTTGTTAAATATTTCCAGCAGCCAGATTCCTTGACTCCACTCCTACAGAATAGGGGGTGGACAATGACAATGCGAGTGCGGCCCTTGCCTTCAGCTTCTCTTGGACGAATGTACACTGACGGACGTTTTGACCAGACTTTTATACAGACATGTGAGAAAAAGTTGGGTCGCTTCTTGACACCTAATGATACTGATCGACTAAGGGATAGTTTCATGAAATTGAACGCCACTTTGTCTTATAGGCATCCCCCTAGGAGTAACGACAGCTCCAAAAGTTTGATACCCCTGGCTGTGGTAGGTCCTCCTCCATTTTTCTGTATAGAGGGAAGGGGTCCCATCAAGGTTGGAAATAGCTCTTGTAATGTGACTGCCTCAATACGCCTGCCCGTTAGCCCTTCCTTGATTGCCCCACCCAGTGTCTATTTTGTTTGCGGTGAAAATGGGTACTTATGGTTGCCCGAGGGTTGGGGTGGGGTGTGCTACCTGGCTTATCTGATCCCCCCCGTGTATGTGGCTCCCTCTGATTACCACAGAACTCATCGACGATTCCCCAATACTCCAGAGCAGCCGCAGGGGCAGCGTAAAAGGAGGGACCTTCAGGTAGAGGACGTTGATCAGACAGATACCTCGTATCAGCAGTGGACTGATTTTTCTAAGGGTCTGCTTCCTTTCTGGGGTCCTATATTCAACAGTAGAGCTATTAGACGACTCTCTAGAGTAATGGAAAAGGTGGTTCTGGTTGAGGCTGACATTACGACTAACATCTCTGTTGAGGTTCAGGCTATGAGATTATTTACGATCCAGAATAGGATGGTCCTTGATGTCATACTAGCTGATAGGGGCGGGGCCTGTCGCGTCATCGGGACATCTTGCTGTGTGTATATCCCTGACTCCGCCCCGACTGTTAACTTGGCAGTACAAAAATTGCATAGATTAGCGACTGAACTACACCAAGATAATGGAACATGGTCTCTCCAAGGGTGGCTCTGGGGTGCCTTTTCTTCCTGGGGCTGGAAAATACTGATGGGATTGGTTGGAGTGGTGAGTGTAATTCTGTCATGTTGCCTTTGCATATATTGCCTTCCTCCATGTTGTTCAATGTGTGCTGCAAATATTCGTCCGAAAAAGAAGTTGCCAGGTCAATATACGACTTCTATGATTACTGAAATTCCTGCTGATGCAAGTTGGTTAATGTTTATTGCAGAAGATGTTTTAGACTGAAGTAGTAAAGTCCTGCCCCTAGAATGGATGTCGGCACTACCTTTTGCAAATAAATGAGGCTATAGTTAGCCAATGATGCTAAAAGGAGGGTCTGATAGAATTCACTTTTCGATGCTCTAATTACCCTATGATGACGTGTGAGTTAGCATCATATGACTAACTAATGCATTTACGTAAACGCACTTATGCTGAATTCATCTTTTTACTTATTGCTTATATTCAAATGTATGCGTGACCATATTAGTTTCTTAGCTTAGCCTGTGTGCCACCATTTTGTGTAACTCTCTGTGCCTGCGGGTTCTGCTCACTCATGCCCCTCCCGCAGGAATACAGAAATATACTAAGACAGCAGTTTCGTTTCTCGGCTTACTGTGGCCGAAAGTTACCAGTTCCGCTATCTGCAATGTTCTCATGCTCTGAGGCGTCGAAGCCTAACTCCATGGCCTTGAGCAGAGATAATAATGTATCCCTCGCAGGTGCAGATGCCTGCTGAACGAGAGCATTGTTCACTGGTCTGTGGCTCAGTAGTTTTCCACAAGGGGCGTACCCTATTCACTGTATTGCATTATAATGTATTGCTGTGATGCAGAGAGTCAGTCCTCTCGTTCGCACTCTTAGGAGTGAGGTCGGACAGGGCCCTCTCATATGAGTGTTGTTTGGCCTAATAAAGACTTTTGTTATACTTCTCCACTGTCCGGCTGACTTCTTATAAGGTAATTATAGGTGAGTGCTGTAAGTCACTCCAGTGGATTTGAGCCACGCTTATCAAAAGTGAGCCGGGTCTCATCGGTGCTTAGCACCAGCAGTTTTTTAAAGGAGGCCTCGAAACGGGTCTGTATCACGCTTGGCAAGCCTTTAGGAAGGAACAAATAAGGTCATGTAGAGTAGCCGTCATCCAACGCCTCGGAGGACTATCAATCCAACTGTCCTGTAGAGCCATAAAATTCCTCAAAACTGCAGCAAATGAACTAGAAAAAAAAGGAAACCATTTACTAACATAATAAGTTCCAGTACACTTCGTCCAGAAACTCACTTATGGTATTGTCTGTATGTTTTATACTCACCTGTTTTTACTCCAAAATGTACATTTCATGACTGGTGGTTCCCCACCCTTTTAGGATTTTTTAATGAAATCAAATAAAAGTATTTAATGATGGGTCTCTATCAGGATCTGTTTTGTGCCCTTGCACAGTCGGTCCGTTTTTCACCGGACTGCAGTGACAGCAGGCACACGGATGTGTGTGTGCAAACACTGCTCACTTCTCTTTAGTAGAGAAGTAACACCATGACGTCATGCAAGGTGAGTGTTGTAGGTGTAGGGAAATCCTTTAAAGAGAGTCATTTTCTCTCTGGATTCCCCTTCTCCTTTTGAAACTCAGGAGCAGCAACATTGTCCTGCTGTCACCAGGGCTTTAAGTGGAAGCTTTTTCAATATTATATACAACCCATAGTTGCTGCTTATTTATCTCATGCAACTAACAACCATTGACAAAGCCAATAGTCCTGACTTGTTGTAGGTATGATGTTAGGTGTGACCTACTGGTTTTGCCAATGGTTGTTTGTTTATGCTAGGAGGGCTCCCTCTGTGACTAGGCTCCTGAATTCCACACTCGAAGAACCACAATCTTTTATCACTGTGTCACTGAGGTGAGAGCTGAAATCTGTAGTTGTAGAACTACTGATGAACCACCAGGATCCAGCTTAAGAGGCACAGAAAAAAAAGTTTAAAGCTTGGTCACTGACCTAAGGCTGCGGCGGGGAGGAGTGGGTGAACGGGTGTCTGAATGTAGTGATTGATTATTTTAAAGGACGCTGGGAATCCTACAGCTACATTGTAGTGTTATTCAGTCTCAGTTTAATCCTGCACTGGGACAGGTGGTCTGTAACTATAGTAGGGGTGAAATCAGAAGTATTTGTTTCATTCAGTAGAAAAATTCTCGTCACTCCGCAGGGGAAATGTCTGCTTTTGGATAAATTCGATACTGCATTAAACAGCATGGGGGATATTCTCAAGAACGAGTGATAATAACCGCAAAATTAGCTTAACACAACTCTTCACATTGCAGTCTACGCGGGAAAATAAGGCTGTGTTAACTTTGTATTCACAACACGATCGTAGCATGTGATAGGCCCACGATAATGTGTCAAATGACTGCGATAAAGTCAACACGATGCCGCAAAAATGCGAAACACGAATGCAAAAAAGTTGTGATGAGGCCAATTGCGATAAAAAAAGCAGCGAAATCCAGCGACAGGGCTGCAATTCACACACGTCAGGCGGAAAAATCATTATAAAAGTAGAAAAAAAACATACAAACAAACGCGATGCACAATGGAAGTTGCTGGAGCAAGTACAGAGGACAACCAGAACCCCACAAGCCCCCCGGAGGACCAGCCTGGGACCTCTGGGTCAGGGAAAGGCAAGGAGAAGAGTAGGAAGAAGCATTTCAGTCCGCAGGAAAACAGGATCCTGATAACGGAGGTGATAGAACACCATCAACAACTGTTTGTCACCTCCACTGTGTCATTGGCAACAAAAAATTAACAAGGTGAATGCAGTAGGAGTGTTGTAGAGGACAATGCAAGAGGTCAAGTGGCGCTGATATGAGGTCAAGCGCAAAACCAAGCAGAAACTCGTCAACAAGCGGAAATCAGCAATGCAACCTAGTGTCCCCTTACAAAGCCAACAGGCCCCTTCGCTCTGACCACAAGTGTCTGGCCATAATCCACAGAGTGAAGAGGGCGCGCACAGGAGGTCGTCGATTTCCCGTCAACGCAGCGACTCTGTGGAATTCTTTACCGCTGAAGATTCGAGCTGAACCGAGCCATTTGCGGTTTCGGAAACTCCTTAAGACCTTCCTTTTTCCCCAGGGTCCCTAACTCAGCGTTTGTCCTTAGTAATCTTGGCTCAACAGCGTTGGGACGCCCCCAGGTAACCATGCGCTTTATAAATCTGCATCATATCATATCATATCATATCATGCAGACTGGAGGTGGGAGTCCTGCACCACAGGAGGAGATGGATGATATGGAGGAAATGGTGTCCACAGTCATCAGTGGGGAGACAGTGGTAGGAGTTGGGGGACCGGACACTGCTCAACATGACCGGACACAACAGCACCAGGGTGAGTAATGACCAGAAACTGGGTGGACGGGGGAAGATGGGCACAATGGCACACATGCACAATGAAGTAGAGCATATCTGCAGACAAACCATGCCCCACACCCCCAACTCCCACCAAGAGACCATTGTACCCAAGTATGCAACATCTCAGGACCGTATAAGCACAGAAGTCAAAGTCACATCCCATGTAAGGGAGAAGGGGCCGCAAAATCAGAGCTACAGGGGCGTCTCACTCAAAATACAGCACACACGCATAACATGCAGAGCACATCAACATTGACAATGACGTGGTACAAATCGCAACTCATCCACAACAGAACACAGGACACAACTGGTGCCGCAGGTGTGTAGAAACTGGCCAATCACATTTGGCCTTGCAGGGAAATGTGAGTTGATAATGTACAAGTACTAACACACATCTGTGATGTTGTCGAAATGTGCACTGTCCGCATCAAATATGCAGCTCCTTCCAAACAGCCACAATGCACACAGTCATGCAGACTGCATGAAAACATGTACAAAGCGACCACATATATGTGAACACAATGTTAAACTGCATCTCCCTTCCACATTGCAGAGGGAAATCCAACACCTTCTGAAGAGCAGCGCGAATCTCTCTTCTCTGATGACGAATACCACACCTTTGACTCCAACACCCTCCAACAGCTTGTGGAGAACCTCCGCACCCCAGCTCCAGGAGCAGGGCAGCCCGTTTCTACAAGGAGACCCCACTCCCTGCACAGATCACGCAGAAGGCAGCACCCCCACCACGGCTCCCTCCCAGGACCCCCACGAAGAACACATGGCCTTCCAACGCCGTTTGTTGGGGTGCCAGGAGAATCTGGCTGAACAGGTGCAGGTGGGGTTCGACCGAATGGCAGCCAAACTAGATGCCATACGTGGGTGTCTAAGTCACATCAGGGACCACTCACAGTCCCTAACGAACACCAACAGTCCATTCCATGCTCTCCAACGGACCATGGCTGACATCGCTAGAGCCCTGACTCAGAGATTAGAACAACTATGTGGAGATTTCATACTTCCATTGTAGAACCCAGTGATGCCATAGTATGACATGGCAAGGTTTCTTACAGGATTGGGTATAAAGCATGAAAGATTGGCATTGTTCAGACCATAAGCGAATGGATTAGTTGAGCGAGTTAATCGCATCATCGTGGACAATATTCAATTGTCTTTGAGCAATGGTTTAAAGTGGAGAGAGGAACTAGACAAGATGATCTGGGCTCACAGGGTGACTCCTCATTCTATTACAGGTATATAACCTTTTGTGGCTTTAAAGGGAAGAGAACCAGCAACCAAAGAATCTCCTGTGTGGTTACAAAAGAAAGATCAGGTCTGGGTGGATCGAGAATTAATGGCTGAAAGAGTTAGAAAGTCTCAAGAAAGGAACAAACATGACTATGACAGACGGAAAGGGGTGAAAGATGTGAAAATCATTATTGATGATTGGGTGGTTACAAAGAATATGGGATTTGTGAGAAAAGGTGAGAGCAAATTTTCCAGACCTCACAGAGTAATAAAAGTGTTGAACTCAGTAGTTACCCTGGATGATGGAAAAATGTGGAGTATAGGAAATGTATGCAAAGTCGATGCTCCTAATTCTATTGAACAATTGTTGCAAATGTAAATGGAAAAAATAATTCTTATTGAGTTGTATGTTATTGTTATTGGGTATTTTCATTTCTTGTTTTTGATGTTTAATATGTATTAATCTTTATGTTTCATTGCAATTCATTGTAAGGGGGGAGATATGTGGAGATTTCATACTTCCATTGTAGAACCCAGTGATGCCATAGTATGACATCACTGGGAGATTCTGAAAGAATGGTCAGTTGATGAAGCTGGAGGTTGCTGTACACTGATGAAGCTGTACTTATGTGAATAAAGATCTTTTATTCATTAACCACTGCCTCTGTGGTTACTACAAACTGTCTAGTCAGAGTGGCTCTAGCGATATCACACAGGAGTTGGGACACATGCGGAGGTTAATGGAGACCATGGAGCGGACGCAGGTGGAAAGAGCAGCTGCCACGGCTGCACACCAGCGAGAGGTAGTTGGGTTCCTCAATGACCTCAGGACCACCCTCATGGAATTGCTGCCACAAGGTCTGGCGCTGATGCATGCTGCTGCTACCACTCCATCCACCTCTCCGCCCCCTGAAATGTGATTGCCACACAGTGTGGCAGACATTCCACCTCCGGCCACTGATGTGTCACTGCCACACCGTGCTGGAGACACCACCCACACAAGAGGCACATGAACCACCACCCACACATGAGGCACATGAAACAGCAGAGGACGAAGATGTGGATGAAACTGCCTTTGTGGTAAGAAGGACGCAGTAGCATTCATCTCCGACTTATAGCCGGTTCTGCCCTCTACATCATCACCTTCCACTGTCCCCCGATACACTCTGTGACATTCACCTTGGAACTCGCAATGGACTGCCATATTCTGTTTGATCGCCAATTAGACTGCGGACTGAACTCTTCCTCATCTTTGGCCTTGTCCTTCCCTGAAGGACTCTGGCTGGCCCTCCATGGGCCAACATTGTAAAGTGGGGTTAGCATGGCCCTGTACTGCTCCAGCTGCAACACTCCACTGAATGTGCATTAAACATTCATAATCACACAGATGTGTCATGTCTATGAAATGTAGGGTCATTGATTCCCCCTTACGTCATGTTCATGTCGTTGGACTTGGGTCACAGGGTGACACATTGCTGATTGAGATCCAGGTGGCACTGACACAACAACAGGAACATAGGAATTAGTTACTTCCTTGTCCAGCCCAGTACAAAACCACATCCAGAGCACCGGGGTCATTGTTCAAACCTTTATGCTAGACTGGCATACGCCAGGCCAGGCCAGCCCACTCCGCTTACACTCACAGGGGGGGGACAACAACGCTACATGTCCCAGGTCTACCCTGTAGAGATCTGCTGATCACAGGTCTAGTTGTCAGCATGCCACAGCCACTCCCTCACGGCTGGTTTACACCCACACTACACCCATCTAGCACATGCGTCACAGCACATGTGACACTGCCAATAAAAAGTGCCTGGCGCATGCGCTCGAAACCATTTCCACTGTCTCCCTGGGTGTATCTGTGTGGTTATCATTAATGCATGAGGGCCTAGGGCCCTGCGACTTAACATTCCCTAAGGCCAGAGGTGACATGATGGCGACAGCACCACAATACTCAATCATAGAGGGTCCATGACTTGCGGGGCACAGACTTGGTGGCACCAGATACACTGCAGTTGGCAAAGGCACACCGCCACAAGACGGTGACTTTCGGTGCACTGAGGTAGGGGCACCTAAAGTGCTAAGCGGTTGTGCAGCCTGCGATGATGCCCAGTCCTGGCGGCCCGGACTGGTGGTTATTGTTGTGAGCCCTGCTTGACCGCAGTGTAGGCCTGAGCCAGCGGGCAGTGCGGGCCTGCCGCCACATGGCGTTGCCTCGCGGGTCACAGAGTTAGTGGCACCTCAAGGACTGAGTGCGTGTGATACCTGCGATGATGCCGTGTGCACTGATATGTCCTCTGCCATAGCGAAATCAAGACCCAGAATCAATTGTGAGACCTGGTGGCCCTTCTGGGCTGCATGATGTGGAGGGTGCCATGTTCGCGGGCCCCACGCTTGGGGCTTGCACGAGCATGTGGTGGGCCCTCTTGGAGACACACCGGTGGCGGAAGGTGAGCGGTAAGGCCTGGGTGCGCAGGGGAGGGGCTGGGGTGCAGCTGCCTGGGTGCGCAGTGGCGGACAGGCGATTATGGCATGTGCAATTGTATGTACTCTGCCATTCATGTATCTGGACTCTGTTTCAGATGAGGGACCTGGTGAACTGTAGTGCATACTGGCACGTGGTTGGAGACACACCGGTGCCAGCAGGGAGCAGGGAGGTCCTGGGGTGGTGGCAGTGGGTGTTGTGGCCCTGTTGGGGCTCCCAGCTGCATGGTCAGTGGCTCCATGGCATCTGTTGCCCTTCAGGTGTGGCTCTGGCCTGGGCTCCCTTTTCTGGTGCAGGCTGTCATTGGACTTTACACCATGGTCAGAGCAGGTGTTAATTTCCTACTGCTAACGCACCTTATCGCCTGTTTTGAGTTTTCATTGCCGATATGGTTGGTCGTTGAGAATGTTGTGGAGTGGTGTTGTCGCGGCTTTTTGCACGGAAATGCTTACTCTGTATCTCATTAGCGATAGTGGCCGGGGTCATCTGTGGGGATGTTTTTTGTGGCTGCTATCGCAGGTAAACTGGTGATATGGGCTGTTAGCACCAGCTTGTGAATGGGGCTATACTTTTACTGTGACTTTGGCTGTGATAAAGTGCTGGCAAATTGACAATACATCCTTGAGAATATGTCTTCATGTTTTGTAACCCCTCTCCTTCTGTAAGAATAGGGTTCCAAAGACAACCAGTAACCAAAGACCCTTTTTGTTGCCCGGCGGTATCGCCTCTATGACCCACCAAGGTTAATCAAAATGAAGAAGCAGGCGCTGGAGACTGGAAGGCAGGAAACGAGGATTTTATTCTCTCCGGAGGAGAACACATCAATTCAGACAGCAAGTATCGTCACGAGGTGCTCTAACCACATCTCTGAGGCCTGGCCTCTTATACTAGGGTTTATGACCTTTATTGCACATAACACATTCTCGCAATACGTTAATAGTTGAAAGAACATCCTCGGAATCTCCCCTTTAGGCCCGTTCCCACATACATTTACAGTTGGATTCCCCACCCCGGTCACAACAGGTGATGGTTGTCGCACAGCAGGGCATTCCGCCGATTCACGGAATGCATGGGGTTGATCGGATCTCATGGGGTGGGGGCTTTGATCGGCTCGAGGGTCTTTCGATGGGGAGGGGAAGCTTCCTACTGTACGGGGTAATAAACAGTATCCGCAGGGCCAGGTGGCGGCCTGGGAACAAGGAAGACAAACGGGGACACAGAAAAAGGGGGTTTGCATCAAAAGGATCTGAGGCCATGAAAGGAATGAGGGGAGGTGTTGCGCTGGGAACAGGATGGGGTTCCGTGGTGAAGCTGCGCTGAAGAGGGGTTTATGACCCAGGGCATGAGAGAGCGGGGGTTGTCAGCGTGCGGGGGAATGCTTGCGAGGTTAAGAGAGAGAGAGAGACGCGCTGGCTATCAGCGAGGGGCAGGGAGGCCATGGTGCTCAAAATGGCTGCCGCTTACGCGCACGAATGGGCTTGGAAAGGGGCAAGATGGCGCCGATAATGTTCACTAAGTTTGTATTTATTTTCCACAGTCCTCCCTTTAACATTTCCAAGACATCTTGCTGGCCTATTTCCTATCTACACCTATATGCAGCGATCATAAGTAAGGGAGAGGGGACTTAGGCAAAAGAACTGTACATAAACATCACATTATAAACATCATATTAAAAAAATCTCATCATCTAGTAGGCGGGTTCATCGTTAAGTTGGTTGCAGAAAAAGTCATCGTAATGCAATATCAGACTAGAAGTACGTAGCGAGGGTGTTGGGTACAGATCATAGATACTTATAGTCATTTGGAATAGGAGCTGGTAAGTTATCATATAAGTAAGTCCTTTTTGTATTCGGCGGGAACATAGTTAGTCCAATGGTGATTGGGAGAGAAAGGAGATACAGTAAAAATATCAGAGTTCTCGTTGTCTTTTGTCGTCTTCTGTCGGCACTGTTGAGCACCTGGATTACCTATCAACAGAAATGTTCATGTGGATTGAGTCGTTGGGGGTCTGCGGGTAGGGGTGCATTTTGTTTGGTTTTCGTCAGACCTCGTAGGAGAAATGCGTTACGGTTTTGGAGCAGGTGCATCTTCTTCCGTAATGCAGAGCATAGATTTGCAATGGAAAATGCAATTGTTCCAGAATTGTGAGATCTGTTCGTTTCTCGAGTCTGTGGTGGGCATTTCCTGTTGCTTCCATCATCTTCGAGGTGCTTGGTAGCGGGCAGAACCACAGACTTTGTTTATCTTTTCTTCGGGGGCGACCCTTGGTGGAGTTCTAGGTCACCGTTCTGGGATTTAACATAGTTCGTGGTCTACTTAGTCGGAGCTCCCTCCCTTCTGACGCAGGGAGTACTCTTCTCTGGGTAGCTCAGTAGGATTTGGAGGAACTTGGGAGTTCGGGTGGAAAGGTGCGGGTGTGAACAGTCCTTATGGTAGGTCGGAGGAGGAGGGGATGGAGCAAGGCCAAGTCGGGAGCAGATCAGGGGGACGGAGGGTTTGCGACAGGCGGGTCCGTAACCATGTTCAGAGAGCGGGGACTTTTTGGCACACGTTGATCATAGAGCAGGGGCTTCAGGTCAGCCCTTTCCTTAGCTTTGTTTGAAACAGTGCCCCGTCCTGCGACTCCTTACTGCTGTGGTCTCGCCTCGGCCTCCGTCGCTGATGTTCCACAATCCGCAGTCAGGCCGCGTGCTCCCACATCCGGTCTCTTTCTCCTCCGACAGTGATACCCTTAAATGAGTGTTGAGAAGACAGTCTTTAGAGATTTTGCAGAAGAAGGTAATTACATAAATCTATTTCTCTCCCAACACCAAGCAACTGGGGTAAGCACTCGCTACATTTGAGATTTTTGCGGCTAACGTATAAACAATTGATGATGGGTTTGCCGGATTCCTTACAACCTCCTTTCGTTGGCTAATTCTTTGGCGCTTTGATGATTATTACGTTCATTTGTAATAGGTACGAGGTCGGGTACTCATTCATTGCATACGTCTATTATAGTAGATGTCAGTTCTTCTGGCAGAGACCCATTTCCCTAGTACGAGTCTTGCAAGGCTAGGCTGGTCTTCAGGGCCTTGTATTTTACGAAAAAGTGCAACGTGCTATTCACCATAGTCTGATAGGCATCCTTCTGAGGGAGGAACATAGGCTAAACAACTCTTCATTACATCAAATGCGTAAAAAATCTTTTAGCTAAACATCCTATTTTCAATAAGGTTTACTGCAACTAGTTCTTTCGGTTTTCGATCTAATTTTAACTTTGCACACATCTTTCTAACTTTCTATATAAATTCTCGCAACCTGGTTACTACGAAAAACTTGGGGGGGGGGGGCTTGCAATAATTATTAAACTTATCTTTGGGGTGGGTGCAATCCTATGGAAAACAATTAGGAACGCAGCCAATTGGAGCAAGGGGCGCTTTTTCAGATTCTTGTACAGGGTAACTGATACCAAACTGGGGCATTGTGGGAAGACGGGGGTGTCTCGATCATTTCTTACTGCTTGGGGTATGAGGACAATTTGGAATGGGGATGGTCGCATTACCACAGACATATTTTACCATAGAAGCCACTGACAAATGGTTCCCTGGGAGTGGGTCAAATTTAGGGAACCTTAGTCGTCTTACCTGTCCCTTTCCTTTCGGTCAATTTAAATTTCATCCATATTTTAGTAGAAAAGGAGAGGTAGTAACGTGGTACCGATACAATTTTATTTAGGACAAATTTGTGCAAATACTTGTGGTATTTGGGGCCAATCAGGAGGTGCACCAGGTTCGCCAATTAGGTGCTAGTCGTTAGGAAAAGGGAAAGTGTGGAGGGGTGGAAGAGTGAGCGAGAGAGAGAGAGAGAGAGAGAGAGAGAGAGTAAGAGAGAGAGAGAGAGAGAGACAGACAATAGGCCAAACAGTACACGTGTGACATGGAGAATGACCGTGTATTGTTTGGGCTATTCAGTGCGTTACCTAACGTTTAGACGTTTCGGGTCTGTGTTAGGATGTAGGAAGCATGCAGTTTTGGGACAGAAGAGCATTAGATCAGGTACAAAAAGGTCGTGCATTGGGTAGAGCGTCCTTGTTGTGCCGTTTTGCAGCGCTAGTCCGTTTTCATGCATCGGGCGTGACGTGGTTCCAGATCCCTTACGATACTCTAATCGGGATTCTAATGTAACCTGCAGAGGGAAAAAAAAAGGGGGGGGGGAAAGGTGGAGATGGGGAACAACATTCGAACACATCAAATGTAAGGGCACGAAAGTCCTTTACTTACCGCATACTCGTACTTATCTCTGCGGGATATAATCCTTAGGGTCTTGGTCTCTGAAGTTTAAGGGGGCGGGCAACGTGATAGGTGGTTCATGGGGAGGTTCGAGGATGGCATTAAGGATCGTGTGTAGGGAAACGCTAAAAAGATCAGAGGTGCCTAGCGTGAGGTGCCCGGTTTTGTAGATGTATCCGGCCATCGGGGTCCTTAAATCATTCCCTAAAGCTGTGATGTTCTAAGGCATATCAGTTCTTCGTTCAACCCTGTGCCTGAGTACCTTCAACCATCATAACTTTATAGCATTTTATCAATCACACCGCTTTACTTTACCCATTCTCAGAAGTCGAGGTCCTTCTTCATACATTAGTTCCTGAGCTTAGTCGCATATTTTGGAGGCAACGTATCATACCTTTGATTCGATCATCGATCCAGGGTCGAACAACCATTTCTCAGATAACCTTAAAAAAAGAGCAGAACGGTTGCGCACAGAAAAACCCTCCCACTGATTCCCACATTTACAAAAGTATGTGATGCCTATTCATAGTTTTGAAGACCTTTATTTGCATAAGTATTCAGTACGTAAAATGTGAAGAGTGCAATCATATTTTGGCCGGACATGTCGACGATGGAAGCACATGCGGTAGGGGGTTATTTTGTGGCACAAGAACATGTTAAAAAGGCCTAATTAATTATTTGCAAGTAACTAAAAACATTTCATTGCGTGACGAGGGAATCAGGGGCATTTCAGTTCATAAATGGAAACACAGTCAAGCTCATCAGAATCACATTTCCTAGATGTAAACCGTGGGTGTGCATCATAAGCGACGTTATGTACCAGTTACACTAAATATCAAAAATAAATCGTTCATTGAAATCAACATTTTTACGGAACCCTTCTCAAATGTTCCCCAAGTGAACCCTCCTCCCTTTCTCATCGAGTGCACAACGGTTCGTATATATATCTTAGTACATCAAGTTTCATTAGCTAAGGAACACCACGAGGCAGCCGTTAGTTTCCATTGATACCGGCGCCATTTTGAGCGAGGCCGGTTTAGTCCGGAAGTAGCATCAGAGGAAAAATGTCCCCGACGATTGGCGGTTGGACCAGAGTTCCTTTCGGCAGTTCAAAAGAAAACTGTGCTAACAGAGGGGCTGGTGGTGTGGACCGTCAATCAAGAGAGGGAGGGGGTAGAGTCTTTCTTACCGGGTCGTGTTGATGTTCGGCCGGAACTTGTTCGAGTTCGTTAGCCCATAATGTTCCTGGGTGGTTCAGACGGAAGCTGATGCAGACACGAGAGCACCGCCATCTTGTTGCTGTGCCGTGGTTATTTCAGTTGAGATCAATGCAGCTGTTCCTCACCGGGAGCCTGAAGGGCCTGAGGGCTCTTGGGACTTTGGTAGAATCTTCAAAGTCGAGGGGATGTGTGTCGATGGTGGGGGCTTGCGCCCAGGTGGGCAAGCGCCCGAGTTGTAATTTTGGACAAAGTTTCTCCAGCGGCCTAGACCCGCCTTTCGAGGGCCCAGACGCCATTTCAAGATCCTGCGGCAGCCACCCTTTGTCGTATCCATCAGGAGTGGAAGAAACTTCCTGTGATGGCGAAGGACAGAGCATCATGCTGCTGGAGCAGGACCTTTTGGTTCGGGGCGCCAGGGTGCAGCAGTGGAGCCTTCATCTGGGGAGGTGAGGGAGGCTTGTCTGTGCCGCCTCCCTCTCCCGGCGCATCCTTCGCCGTCCCTTTGAATCAGGGGCGCACATGATGACCACCCTACGCCCCTGATTCCGACTCTTGGGGGACCACTGTACATCCGGTGCTCCGCAAATATACCAGTCGGGCGTTGTATGTCTTGTGCTGCGAAAATATACCAGGCGGGTATGATATGTCCTGTGCAGCGTAGGTATATGGCCGTCGCCCGGCTGGAGGACTTCGGCGCCGGGCCAGGGCAGGGAAGCCTCCTACCTGTGGAGGTGGGAGAGGCTCGTCCGCGTCGCCTCTCCCTCCCTGCCCACCCTGCATCCGTTCGATGGAGGAATTCGTGATGGCCGGACCAGGAGATACGAGGGAGGGGGTCATTTGCAGCCGCCCCCTCCCTACTCGCGGCCCGGGGGACGCCATCCCTGGAAGGGCAGTATGGAAAGACCATTTCATTGCCTGCTTTGTGGAGTCTCCAGTACCTTCTCGCCAGCGATCTCTTTTTGGCCCATGGTTGCTGGCAGGCCCCGCCCCACACGTGCTATGTGTTTCGGATGGGCGGGACCATCGAACTGTTACATTTCGAGGACTTCCGGAGTGAGCATAATATGTTCTGTATTTTTCCTATTAGTAAAGTTTTGTTTTAGAGAGAGTTCTACTAGTTATTCTATTTACTGTTGGTTGTGTGTTTTCTTTACCGTAATTAAATCCTAAGTTATATAATAGACGCTTGGCTTCCTTGAGTCTTTTCTCTAACGGGGGGTTGTTCACACTGGCCTGCAGTTGTGTTTGGTTTTCAGAGTGGGGGAGCAACAGAGAGCAATCAGTCCCAGAACTCTAACATGTCGTTAAAATTGGTCTGACGAAATCTGTGCCATCGAGCATAATCAAACGGGGTGGTTCTGTCTGTCTTGTCTGCACTAGTCTGATTGGTTTTTATCTCGTGCCTTTTCCCTTTATGTCGGCCTGTTCTTTCTGTCGACCCTCCGTTCTTACCTATGCTCTGCAGAGTCGGGCATTGGGCTTTCCAGTGTCCAAGACATTTACAGAAAGCACATTGATTTTGTTTTACATCTGTTCGTCCTGTGCATGGTGCCGGGGGATTACCTTCGGGTCGTTGTGTTCCGGGGTTGACTTGTCGGCACACCCCTTTACACCGTTCTCTTTTCATGTCTACTCCTCGGGACTGTGCCATCGCTGGCCCTTCCCTTTGCCTACTAGACGTTCGGAGGGTTGTCCGTCGTGTCCCTTCATCTTTTCTAAATTCGTCGCCTTCCCTTCGTCGTGTGGCTTCTTTGCGCCACATGCCGAGACTATCGAGCATAATAGGTGTTGTTTCATTCCTACGAAGGGCTATTTCTACCGTTTCTATTTTGTCAAGATCAAAGGATCCTCTCAGTGGCCACTGACTTTCTCGATCCTTTTTCGTATATTTATGCCATAGCTCACTATAGGCTATAGCGATTAATCCATGCTTCATGAACATGTCCTTATTAGGGGTGCCTTCCAGCGGAGCCGGATGGTTCATCTCTAATAAGCGGTCCGGGTAAAACAGGCTACTAACCAGTGGGGAGAAGACAGGCATGACGGATCGCAATGGGATAATAGTCAGCACTACCTATCTTATCACTGCGCGCAAAGACTAGACAGAATATTTCTATTCTACGTTGTTTGCACGTAGTGAATACCTCATGAACCAATCTTGAGCAATCAATGTTAGGTCAAAAATAAAAAATCAATATGGTCAATGGGAAGAACAAGTAGGCTCGCAAAGGTTCGCGTCACCTACCCTTTCACTGTCTGCAAAGAGGGGACCTATTCTTTCCCTGTTTGCAGACAGAGAATCTCCAGAAAACAATCTATAACAGTTAATCAATGGGGGGAAGGGGCAATTGTTCAGCGGGGGAGAAAGATAGGTCCGACGGGTGCGTACCTATCCTTCGCTGTTTATAAAGGGAGAGCCTGTTGTTTCTCCGTTTGTAGACAGTGAATCTCCAATAAATTAACAAAAAGTAATACTAGTATTTTCTCAACAATTATCAATCACTTTCAATTATCTATCACTTTCGCAAATCGTCGTGTTTACACGACCTTACCCGGACCGCATGGACAGTTTCTTGTCTTCCGAATCCAGCGCCCGATCGTCCTCTTCTCTTCGTACTTCTCGTGGCACTCCTGATGGTTCCCAGTCAGGACCGCAGATCACTCGGGAGAGGTCTGTTCGGAACCAGTGAAGTTCGGATGATCGGCTGTCAGACGAGGGTCTATCGGACAGGGTACCTTCCGATCGTTGCAGTCGTTCACTCTGTCGTCAGGACCTCTCCCACTGGATCCACGAGTCGCTGATGGGCCCCACGCTTGGGACGCCAATTGTAAGAATAGGGTTCCAAAGACAACCAGTAACCAAAGACCCTTTTTGTTGCCCGGCGGTATCGCCTCTATGACCCACCAAGGTTAATCAAAATGAAGAAGCAGGCGCTGGAGACTGGAAGGCAGGAAACGAGGATTTTATTCTCTCCGGAGGAGAACACATCAATTCAGACAGCAAGTATCGTCACGAGGTGCTCTAACCACATCTCTGAGGCCTGGCCTCTTATACTAGGGTTTATGACCTTTATTGCACATAACACATTCTCGCAATACGTTACTAGTTGAAAGAACATCCTCGGAATCTCCCCTTTAGGCCCGTTCCCACATACATTTACAGTTGGATTCCCCACCCCGGTAACAACAGGTGATGGTTGTCGCACAGCAGGGCATTCCGCCGATTCACGGAATGCATGGGGTTGATCGGATCTCATGGGGTGGGGGCTTTGATCGGCTCGAGGGTCTTTCGATGGGGAGGGGAAGCTTCCTACTGTACGGGGTAATAAACAGTATCCGCAGGGCCAGGTGGCGGCCTGGGAACAAGGAAGACAAACGGGGACACAGAAAAAGGGGGTTTGCATCAAAAGGATCTGAGGCCATGAAAGGAATGAGGGGAGGTGTTGCGCTGGGAACAGGATGGGGTTCCGTGGTGAAGCTGCGCTGAAGAGGGGTTTATGACCCAGGGCATGAGAGAGCGGGGGTTGTCAGCGTGCGGGGGAATGCTTGCGAGGTTAAGAGAGAGAGAGAGACGCGCTGGCTATCAGCGAGGGGCAGGGAGGCCATGGTGCTCAAAATGGCTGCCGCTTACGCGCACGAATGGGCTTGGAAAGGGGCAAGATGGCGCAGATAATGTTCACTAAGTTTGTATTTATTTTCCACACTTCCCATGTCCTCTTTTTCCCCTCCCCCTCTCCTTCGGCTACCTTTGGAACATTCCAATTGAAACGCATTGAGAATGTTGGCAGAACATCCTGTCAGATGCTCTGCGAGGCAGATTGAATACATTATCATACGTTGTATCTTAGTCAGAATAAACTCTATTCACCTCACTTTTAGATTTCTTCATTTCTACACTATATATCCCACATTCTTTACAAACTGTGATTCTCCTCCTGTGAGGCGCACTTTGGAAAAATGCACTTCAAGAGCGACGACAAGGTTAACGCAGACAGGGTTGAATGAATAGAACTGCTATTAAAATGAAAACAAACCAAATCCATACTGTGAATATGAACAATACATGTTACAAGGTTTGTTAACTCCTGGTCTGATTTAGACAAAAACGTACTATATGTTTTATACTTTGCATAATCTTGAATAATGGTGTGACACAAATTACTGCTTGACCTGTTAAAAAATATTTTACTACACAGATAAAATGCTTATTCACTGTGTCACCATCACTGTAGGGCTCAAATGACCCTCATCTTTTACTTAACCCTGTGTGACATGGTTATTAATCTCTTTCACTCAGAGCTGAAAATACTTTCATCTCTTTTACTTCTGAGTTTATGAAAGGTGGAGTCACCCAACATTGTCTAAGATATAAGATGTTTATTTTATGCATTTTTTGACATAACCAGTTATTCTAACTGAACACCGCTAAGAGAAATGCAAATTTTTCATGGTAATTCCCTGGTCATTAATTTGTGCAGTGAAACACTGATATCATGTACTTCAATGAATAGTTCAGGTGGATTCACCTGAGTGGCTTGTTCATACCTCATTTAGTTGGTACTGGTCCTAGGATGCTTGTTTCCAGTCCAGGGAGGACCTGGCTTGGCAGTTCGCGATGGACGGCTCCCATGGTCAAGACTGATTTGCATATGGCTGGGTTCAAACTGGAATGGCATGGTGAGCAAAAAAATGATGGATTTAGGCCCAGATCTCTGTACTGGGGTGAATGTATGACATTGTTCTGCATTCTGTCCATCAACTGTTGTTTTTGCATTAGTCACCCCGAGTGGGACGGGTATGCTCAGACGTGAGTCCCGTGCTCTCCATGCCACTGGAATCAAGATATCCTGGCTGATGAGGGCTGAAAGCCCGAAACCGCTTCCTATGATGCTTGTTTCCAGTCCAGGGAGGACCTGGCTTGGCAGTTCGGGCTGGACTGTTCCCATGGGGCACAGGGTCAAGACTGATTTGCATATGGCTATGTCCAAACTGGAATGGCATGGTGAGCAAAAAACGATGGATTTATGCCCAGATCTCTGTACGGGGGGGAATGTATGGCATTGTTCTGCATTCTGTCTATCAACTGTTGTTTTTGCAATCGAAGTAAAGCATCACTCTACCTCATTCGGAAGCCCTATATACATCACTGAAAGTGAAGTGTCTGTACCCCATTCCTAAAACCTGCAGATATACCATGTGAGGTTTCTTCGTACCTCACTCCTTAGACATGCACTCTTTTCAAGCGAGGCCTTGTCATACCTCTTTGAGCCTGAGAGGTTAATGAAGGGGAGTCTTCTTGCTACCTCATCCTTGGCTTGGTGGTAAGGTAGACCTGGTATTTCGGGTCTGTCCTGATTCATGTGGTTGAAGGCATTGTGCCTGCTGTTAATCCATGTTTACCTGGAGCTTTATTCCTAGGAAATAGAATGACCCTAGGCAGCTTGAAGTTTTTGGGGTAACATGCACCAAAGTGCGAACAAAGGTGACATTGTTTTTGAGTCTATGGATTGTGTGACATCGGAAACTGTATTTCTATAAGAGGTTGAAATGCTGTGAAATGGAACCATAGTGTACTTTAAAATTTATACAGCGCTTACTACCCCTCTTTGGGGGCCCCGAAGCGCTTGCCTACACGCAGGACCAGCTTTGAGGTGGTTGTGTCAGGGTGGGTGTCTTTTTAGGCACACGCATGACCTCCTCCACAGATTCCCCAATACCACTCTCCAATAATGCCCCTCATCTCTCTATAGCCTATGACATACATTTCATTTTTTATAGGTGTACTCATAGTTAACTCAGTACTGTGTCTGCATAGTACACATTTTAGTTTTTTTTTATATATATAGCGCGAACTAGACCCGAAGATATCGGGTATCAGAGCGCTTTACATAGCACCAGTTTCATTACATGAGAACACATTCATTTTTGTTAGGCACGGGGAGAATAAGTGATTTGCCCAGAATCACAGGATGTTGAGCGTTGTTGCCAAGACTCAAACCCGATTCCCTAGCTTCAACGTCGACCGATCTAACCGTAAGGCTACATCCTCGCCCCTCTCCTCTTCACATATTCTTTGCAGCAGGCACATTAACCCCCTGTCCTACTTTATGATGAGTCAAAACTGCCACTAGGCAAAATAAGGATCTCTCACCAGTAGGAACATTAATCACCTGAGTTATCTTGACATTTTTATTGCTGCCTGAAATCTGCTGGACACACAAGGAAGTTCATTTGCTTTTAAATCCATATGTTATTTTTAAATCAAGCGCCCCATGCCAAAGTCAGTGCCAGGTGCAGCTGCATTGCCCTAAAGCCTGCTCTGCCTACACAAGAAGCATGCTTCACCATGTAGGGTGTGTGGTTGGAAGTGTGCTTTTTGTTGTTGTTTTTTTTTTTATTCAATGTAAGAAGTGTTTCCATGTCGTTTGATGAAACGCGACGTGTGGTTATCTTGTTATGGGATGCGGATCTTAGCAGTGGGATGCCTGAAGATCACCGTGCAGCGCTTTGCTTTTTTGGTAGCACCCCCTGTTGCTTCAAAGCCAGTGGTACAGGAACACTTTTTAGAGTGGGGTATTAGCCATCCACATCACTTGACTTAAGTACCTTGATAGTTCTTCCTGTGCAGCTGATACATTGGCATATTTGTACTTTACATCTTTAAGCAGCCACAGCTTTATTTATGAATGTGTCAGAAAGCCTCTGGAACGCTGTGGCATTCTTCCTTCAACTGTACCCAAGCAAGAGTGTCACCAGTGAAATGACAAAATATTTGAAACATGCAGTAAGAGAACAGAATGGCAAACACAGTTCTTGTTTTAAAAATAATTAGCACTCTTTTGTTCTAACATAGTTACCTGACACGAGAAACATTGAACTTGAATGCAAGCCTATTGAATGTTAATTTTCCATCTGAACTCCAGCAAGGATTTATGGGGGGCTGCAGCACCCCCCAAGACCCTACTGTTGATTTTAATAGGATTTTATTGGGTTTTACAAATGAAACTGAAGAAAACAGTGACGTAAAATAATGCAAGGGAAGGTACGTAGGGACAACGAACAGATCTTATGCGCAGGATTAGTTGATAGACTGAAAACTATACAGGAACAAAAGAGCGGTAACTCATACCTAATGAAATACCAGGAGCAAATACAGATCCTGCAGAGAACATTGTTCGGAAAAATATAACACATGTTACATCCTATTAGCACAGTGAGTTACAACAGCTGGCACAGTATGTTACAACAGTGGGCATGAACAAGCCTGCTATAAGGCATTGCAACATACCGAGTGAAATATAAGGAGTAAGTACATATTCTGCAGGGTGCACTAATCTGAAACATATGTTAAATGCTATAAACTATGAACACATACTTTGACGCGCATGGTTTAGGGAGGGGATAATTGCGATTCTCCTATTAACATGACTAGAGAATCTGGATTTAAATAAAGACACGGAGGCTATCATTATGCATACAACTTTTAATGCAGAACCAAGCAGCCGCCTACATCATAAAGTAAACTTCCAAAATAGAACGATATAAACCATACAAAGGACAAGATCACTAGGCAATCCTCCTCTTTGAAATGTGGTGAGAAGTAAGGTAAGGAAATGTCCAATAAACTCCAAGGAAAGGATCCATGGCTTCAAACAAGGCTTTAAACTTGAGGGGGGGAAGAAAGATGAACAGAACGTCCAGAAACAAGACCACAAAGTCATGAAAGCTTATCTGAAAAGGAAAAGAGGAGTTAATAATTTATTAATAAAAAAATAAAATAGCATACCTGAAAGAAATAATAAACAAGTTTAAAGCGAAGTTTAAACATTCAGAATCAGATATACAAATTGAAGGATAAAAAATAGTAACAGTAGAAAAATCAACCACCCAGGGAAAGGGTGGGGGGATAATGATAGCCTCTGTGTCTTTAATGAAATCCAGATTCTCTAGTCATGTTAATAGGAGAATCGCAATTTCATTACAAGACCGGAGGCTACATTATGCATGTTGGTAGCCATGTAAAACAACATCAGACATTTGAGAAACAGGTTTATAATAATGATGAGCAAAAGTCCTGGAGTTAGACCAATCAGCAGCCTTGAGGATATCATCCAACTTACCACCTGACCAGAAAGACTTACTGGCCATCGCGCCTCTGATAGAGTGTGGTTGGAAGATACTCAGATCAATACCTGAAAGTTCCATGACAGACTTAACCCATCTTGCAATAGAGACAGAAGAAACACCTTTGTGAGGTTTAACAAAGGAAATAAGTAATTGACTTACACCAGAAGGATGGAGAGAGCTCATTCTCAAATCGTATTCTTTCATACAGTTAACAACACAAAGTTTAATGCAAGTATCAAAGCGTGGATAAAAAATAGAATCAGACATAGTCTTGGTTCTTCTATGCAGTTCAAATTCAACACCAAAAATATCATAAGATCTATATGAAATATCTAAAGCCTTAACATCAGAGACCCTACGACAAGAAATTAAGCAAAGAAGAGTAGCTAGCTTGATAGAAAGGAACTTCCTGCTCAAAAGAGTATTGTCTGGCCAACTACAGAAAAGATCAAGAATTAATTTCACATCCCAAAGAGATTGATATCTAGGTCTAGGAGGTCTTCTAAGTCTAATACTTTTGAGTATCCTACAAATAATAACATTTTTACCTACCGTCTTACAGTTGATTAAGGAATGACCAGCAGAGATAGCAGATCTGTAACTCAGACCTCTATCAAATTGTTCACCAAGAAAATTGATTATGCTAACAACAGATGCTTCAACGGGATCCAGGTCCCTTTCCAAGCACCAATGTAACCAAGTTTTCCAAATGTTGTTGTATCGGTAGTGTGTACCGGGGGCCCATGATTCTCCAAGGAGAGATGAAGCTGTAGACGAAAGTCCTGCGAGATTGTTGGATCTCCTGACACTCTCCAGGCAAGAAGGTTCAAATTCCCTGTTTGAACAAGAGGGTGAATGTGACCGTCTACGTCTGTAAGAAGATCTATCAGGGAGAGGATTAGTAGGGGAAGATCGTAGGTCAGTTCTAGAGCAGTAGGGAACCACGCTTGGGATGGCCAAAAGGGAATAATCAGGACAATTGAGGCGCGTTGGTGCCTCACTTTCTGAAGAACTCTCTGAATCATGGTGAAGGGGGGAAAGGCATATGAATTGATCCCTTCCCAAGACTGGAGAAATGCATTCACTGCTAGAGCACCCGGATCGGGCATCCAGCTGTAATAATCCCTCAGCTGAAAAGTTAATCTGCTCGCGAACAAATCTACTTCGAAGGGACCCCAACATTTGTTGAGGGAACTGAACACAGAGGTGTTGAGCTTCCAGTTGGAGTGATCCAAGAGGAATCTTGAGTTCCAATCCGTACAAAGGTTGGATTTCCCAGGAAGATATTCCGCCCTCAGAGATATCTTGTGTTCGAGGCAGAACATCCAGAGTTTTCTGGCCAGATTTGAGAGGTCCACAGATTTGGTACCTCCTAGACGGTTTATATAAGCTACTGCAGACATAATGTCCATTTTTAGAATAACGGATCTGCCCTGAAGGGAGTGTTTGAAACTCATCAACGCGTAAAGACCTGCAGTGAGTTCCAGGAAATTTATGTGATGTAAAGACTCTTCCTGAGACCAAACTCCTTCAGTGCTCTGATCTAGGAGACAGGCACCCCAGCCATGAAGACTCGCATCGGACTCCAGGACAAAGTCCAGTGCAGAACCAAATATTGCTCTGCCATTCCAAGCATCCAGGTTCTCTAACCACCAATTCAGTTCCACTATGGCCTCCTGGTTGAGGGAGATGCGGTCTCCGTACCACAGTCCTGATCTCAAGGAGTTTGCTTTTATTCTTTGAAGGGCACGATAATTCAGTGGGCCCGGAAAGATGGCTTGGATAGAAGAGGAAAGGAGACCGAGGAGTCTGGCTAGTTCCCTTGAGAACATGCTTTATCTCCTTCTTGATTTTGGAAATCTTCTTCGGTGGAAGAAGAAGATGGCAATTGGAGGTGTCTATCGTGAAGCCCAGAAACTCCATGGACTTTGAAGGAGAAAGTATTGACTTTTCCTTGTTTACGATAAAACCTAGATTCTCTAAAAGGTCTACCGCAGTATTGAGATCTTGAAGAACCTGTGAATAATCTTGAGACATGATAAGGATGTCATCTAAGTAAATAATCATGCAAATACCCTTATCTCTTAGGGACGAAACAATTGACCTCATTATCTTGGTGAAACACCAAGGGGCTGATGATAGACCGAAAGGAAGAGCTTGGAATTGGAACAGCCGGTTCTTCCAAATGAATTGTAGGCAGGGTTGATGTTCCTTGGCCATAGGAATGGTAAAGTAAGCGTCCTTTAGGTCTAACTTGACCAGCCAATCTCCTTCTAGTAACAAATCCTTGAGAATATGGATGCCTTCCATCTTGAAGTGTCTGTAGACAAGGTATTTGTTGAGTTCTCTCAAATTTATAACAGGTCTCCAACCCTTGTTCTTTTTCTCCACAAGGAAGAGTGTACTTATAAACCTCAGAAAATGCATAGGGACTTCTAAGATTGCACCTTTCAGAAGCATAGAGGAAATCTCCTCCTCTATTATTTGCTCTTGAGCCAAGGTAAGAGGAATTTCTCTGGGAAGTGAAGTTTGTACAGGAGTCTGTGTAAAGTCTATGGTAAACCCATTTACGGTATTCAGAACCCAAGGATCTTGAGTAATAAGTTTCCAATTTTGGGCAAAAAACCTCAACCTGCCTCCCACTTTTGGGGAAGAAAGGGGAACAGAATAAGGAATTGTAGTACTCACTCTGAGGGTTGGTGTCATTAGTGGCTCCTCTTGCTCTGAAGCCTCTGGACCGGAAACCTCTTCCTCTTGAAGGGAAGAATTGAGCTTGATTGGAGGGTTGGAAGCCTCTTCCACCGAAGCCTCTGGATCTGGGGTAGGGCCTGCGATTAAAGTGGCCGGAAGATTGGCCCCTTCTTCCGGCCCTGCCAAAAAGGTTGTTGGAATTTAAAACACGTTTCATGTTTTGGTGGGCTTTATCTAGAGCGGTGAAAGTTGAAACGTATTTACCCAATGTTTTAATCAGATCTTCACCAACAAGTAATCCTTTTGGATTGAGGGAGGGTTCTTTATCTGCCAGATCACTCAATTTAGGGCTAATTTTAGAAATCACAACTCTTCTTCTCTCTGAGTTGAGCCCAGCATTAGCATTGCCCAATAAAACCAAAGCTCTTTGGCTCCAGCCACGGATAGTATCGGTGTCAAGCGGAGAACCAGTAATATAGCTATCCTCTGCAGCATCAATGATCTTGGCCAGGGGCCCCAAGACATCAAGGAGGCGGTCCTGACAAATTTTAAGGGACCTCTTCATCCCTTTCCTGGGATCTCTTCCGAGTTTAAAAAGGTATTTAATAAGTTCGGGGTCCAGGTTCGGGGTATTGCATACCTTGCCTTCAACTGATGGTCTCGAGCATTCGGCTCTTAGGAGGTTTCAGGTGTCTCTTTCTAGAGAGTTTCTAAGCCACTTCATAATAAATTTACTAACATGATCCTGAGGGACCCATTCTGAGCTGCGAGGATGTCTAATGTTAAGAGGGGAAAACATTTCTTCACCTAGAGGATCTAAAATATTATCTCTGGAAGAGGAAGGAGCATTATCATCAAATAGTTGTGAGTCAAATTCTTGGTTGTCTTCGTCCAGGTCGAGGATATACTCATCAGGGAATTAAGAATTATTGTCATCATGATCAAAATCATCATGAAAGAATTCGAGATCGTTATCTTGAGCACTTGGATAATTTGTGCCGCGAGGGACACCTTTAAACCTTGTGCCGCGAGGGACACCTTTAAATGTTGTGCCGCTAAGGACACCCGAAGCATCTGAGGAGTGAGGCTCTCCCACCAAGCTTGAGGTACTATGACCTGTTGTAGTGCTCCTCGGGGTATAATCAATATTATTTATTTTTCTAGATTTTTTACCCCTTATTTCAATCACTTCGTCATCGTTAATAGGGTTATCTTCAATTAATGCGGCGTTATCCTCCCCGGAGGGAGGAGGCCTCTTTGACGCCATAACCCTAGAAAGTGTTGAAAACATGTATGATCTCATTTCCCTATGAATCATATATATCAGACATTTTATTTTTATTTTTTAAATGTGAGAAGGCAAATAAATATTATAGTATATTCTACACTGCTGGCGAGTAAACTGAATTCTGCCTACAGTTGATTTTAAACAATTTTAATACGAATTTGCCTTTGCTATTTTGCACAATGTTCATTTGCTGCTCGGAGGGGTTTTAAAAACGATTTGGGTTTTTAAACAGGAGGGAATCTATTTTAATTAATTGTTGCATTAGTGTTTGGCACATACTGTGTCTGAGGCTTCCCCGGTCCGCCACGGCTTTGCCGATTGTTGCAGAGGGAAGACCTCAGTTCGCCTCACTTCCGGGCGCCTTCTTCCGGCGAGGTCAGCGTTCCAGTGGCCAGACGTGACTATTTAGAGGCGTGCTGGGCTGGGCGCTCTGCGGTTCTACACTGCTGGCGAGTAAACTGAATTCTGCCGACAGTTGATTCTAAACAATTTTAATACGAATTTGCCTTTGCTATTTTGCACAATGCTCATTTGCTGCTCGGAGGGGTTTTAAAAACGATTTGGGTTTTTAAACAGGAGGGAATCTATTTTAATTAATTGTTGCATTAGTGTTTGGCACATTTACTTTGTCTGATGCTTCCCCGGTCCGCCACGGCTTTGCCAATTGTTGCGGAGGGAAGACCTCAGTTCGCCTCACTTCCGGGCGCCTTCTTCCGGCGAGGTCAGCGTTCTAGTCGCCAGGTGTGAATATTTAGAGCCACGCTGGCCCGGACGTGCAGCGGACGCGCGCAGCGGGCACGGCGCAGGTGTGCCTAAGGTGCGCCTAAGGCAAGCCCGTCCGCGCCGGGATCGGGCCTAGGGCCTGTCATGCTGTCGGTTTCGAGCAAGGTGATGCCAGCCGGCGCCCTTACAGTCGGGCTGCTCTACTTTCTTGGAACCCTGGCACTCATGCAGGTCAAAAACGTTGCGAATTGGCAACTGATAGTGATTAGGTGTGTCCTGACTGCAGCTTTCATTTCTCCTCTCTCCAGCCTAGAACACACTTGATGGATCAGCAAGTGCCGACCGTGCTGGCAGCCCTGATTAACGCACGTTCTGTGGTGAAACATGCAGCAAACATCTACAAGCTTATAATCAACAACAATTTGGAAATTCTGTTTATCATAGAACGTGGCTCAGGGAATCCTGCGCAGAGGTTGTTGAGCTAGCTGTCCCTAGAGGATATCGCCTAGCTCGGGCCGACCGCAGTGCGGGGAGAGGGGGAGGTACTGCTGTGGTGCTTAAGGAATCTTGGGCATTTGTATGTGAAAAATCCACGAACGTGTTGGAGGGGGAAGCTTTTGATTTCTCCTTCATCGTAACGCCCCATTTTACGCTAGGGGGCACTTTGATGTACCGCCCCCCCACACACCCCCCCCCCGGGCAGATGGGGTCATTTCTAAAGTCCTTAGGTGAGTCCCTGGCTCTTCACTTTCCCAAATTTCTTCTCCTAGGAGAGACTTCAATATTCATTTAGACTCCCCGGAGGCCCCAGAAACATCTGCCCTTCTGGACCTCTTGTGTTTAACTCAGCTGACCCAGTGGGTCTCCAAACCCACTCATTCTCAGGGTCACCTGTTAGATCTGGTGTGCTCCAACTTTGTACTAGATGTTAAAGATCCACTGCCGGTGACTTGGTCCGACCATGCCTTGATCATCTTTTCATGGGCTATGGGCAAGCCGTCTCGTCACCCACCTCTTCCCTCAGGGCCTCTAGCACGCAAGATCAATATTCCAGGGCTGGTGGAGGCCCTGTCTCATTCGCAGGTAGCGCCTGCTGCTGATCTGGAAGGGCAAGTTGACCAATTTAAAGCCTGGGTCAGCCAAGGGGTCGAATCCACTTGCAAACCCCTGTCTAGAGCACACCAGCGCGAGTCGCCCTCTCAACCTTGGTACTCGCCTATGCTAAAAGATCTGAAGCTGAATTGTAAGAAGTTGGAATGGCTCTGGAGGGTGGATTACTGCCCTTTAGCCAAATCTAAACTACGCTCATCTCAGAGAATATATTACACTGTGGTGAGGAATGCTAAAAGCGAGTACTATGCGTCTAGAATCCTGAAGGCTGATAACAACAGCAAAGAGATCTTTTCCATTGTACAAAGTTTTATGTCACCTCGAGCAGAGCTCAAGTCAGCCATCCCCGTAGGATGGTGTGAGGAGCTTTCGGCTTTCTTCATTAACAAGATCAAACTTATTGAAGAAGGCTTAGCCTTGTCTGCACCCCCTCATACCCCTTCCCAGATCCTGCGATCTGCTCCCCACCCAGTAGGTGTTTTTCTCAGTTTGACCTGGTAGAGCTGCCAGATATTCTTACGATCCTCAAATCACTAAAATCAGGATCTCCCTCCGATCCCTGCCCAGTGAAGAACAGGGTATTTAAACCCAGCGGCGCCAGGGAACAACGCCCGAAGTCTCCGGATTCACCTGTCTTAGAGTACAGAGACACGGGATACTTCTTGAAGACGTCAAAGATCAAATTTATTGGCTGCAGCCAGTAACAGGTATCCTAGAAGTACAACACGGTGTATGTTCTCAGGAGACTGCTCAACCTTACAAAGCCAGCCTTCTCTTTTTATACAAAATTTTATGCTTTAGGCAAACATTCCTTATTTTACAGTTGACCATTCACATATTTTCACTACAAAGAAAAAGCAGAGTCGTCATGATGACAAGCCCATATTTTAGTTTGTCCAGCCCACAATCAATTACCCGGCAAGGTCCAGTATTTTCATCAGATATCGACGGACCCCCAATAAAAACGGGCACCTCCTCCTCGTAAAGCAAGTCATAAAGAAAGAAACAGGGACAGGTGTGTGTAAGATTAGGCATGGTTTGTGTGTGATGAAAGGTTTATGATATGTGGTGCCTTGATACTAATCTCATTCGGCCACTGGGAGAGGAACTGGCCGAACAGGTTTGGCTTCAGGCAGTGGAGTCAGCTTGCCCAGGTCACAGAGGAGTCAGCAAAGGTGTACGTGTCCCAAGGACTTGCACGGCCACAGTCATCCTGCAGTCATCAGTATAATGTGAGGGCAACCCACAAAATGGCCGCCGTACACGAAATGGAACCCAAGGGTTCAGGACGAAATCGTCAAATGCATAGTGAATCCATCCGTGTAACATGACGAAAACACTCATGCATACCGCACTCGTCATTTGCGGTTCGCTGATACCAAAATCGTCATGATACGGTAACCTTTATTGAACGGGTTCGGAACACCGAACCATAAACCCTCAAACCACGGAACTACAGACCCTCCTTTTGCCCTTACATTAGGCAATTAACCTAAACTCACTTCAATCTGAATCCAGGTCTATATTCATCAGATCATCAAGATGTTGCTGTAGCATCATCCTAGTACTTAGTGACTCTCTCTGGACAGGTCTCCTCGAACACGAAGTAGCACAAAGGCCACAGATAGCAGGAGCACACTGTACACAAAGACAGAACAAGAAAAGGATAGCTAATACCATCCCAATGACCATCAGAATCTTCCATCCCCACGTGGATAACAATTCCCAAAACCATCCCAGCAACGACCAATCTCCTTCAGCCATATGTACAGACTCGGAGATCTTATGTAGCTTGGAAATGGCTTGGAAAACTGTCGGAGCGTTGTCTGGAATGAAAACGCAGCAGCTCGATTGGATCAATTTACAAACCCCTCCTCTATCTGCAAGTATGACATCTAACGCAACTTTGTTCTGAAGAGTCATAAGGCGGTCCGACTGGAGCTCAGCAGTCAAGATACTAAGGGCACCAGCAGTTTCGACCATGGTGGACTCAACCACTCTCGTCAATTGTCGAATGTTCCTGCTGTTAACCATAGGTCCCCAAAACGGTAGAAAACCCTTCAAGGAATCTCCCAATTCTTGCCCTGCGGTATCTTCCTTACTGAAGACACCTCTAGCAACTCTCATCTTGTGGTAATCTGCCGCAGCTGTATACGTAGGAGGCAACAGGAACGAGACAAAACATGTGCCCGAGAAATCAGGGGGAAACCATGTATATGCTCTGTCATGACAAATAAAATAGGTACCCTTAGCTGCTAGAAACGATGGGGAAGTCTGGGACGCAAAAACATACGTCTCAGTGCAAACACTGTTGCCTAACTGAGCTCTCGGATTCTTGCCATTACCTTGCAGACAGTAATGACCCTGATGGGGTACAATCCAAATCGGAGAGGATCTTTTTGCTCGCTGGTTCCCACTCAGACTAACTCCATATCCAGTAACGTTCCATCCAATATACGCTAGTGTCTCATTTCTCGGGATAGTCTCATAGGAATCTATTCCTCTAATCATGTCTACTAATCCCTTAACTAGAGCACTATTGTTTGGATTGTCCTTCACAGAACATAGGGGGTAGACTTCACGAGCATAGATGAACATCGTTCTGTATGCCCATACCGAACCATTGTAGCTGAATGGCAGGACCAGGTAAGCAATGCCTCTATCAGTAGTATGGGGCATAAGACCACACACCCAACAATTTGTCGTGTTCACTACTAGCTGGTGTTGGTGCAGAAGCTGAACAAAGGCATTATTAGCGAATTCCATTGTCCTAATGGACTCATGTTCAGGCAGAGGGTGAAAAGAATGCGAAGAAACAGTAGGAGGAGGCATAGGTTGCATAGTGGGTATGAACGTTACTTGAAAAGAGAATGTCACATATCCAATTATGAATACCATTAAACTCAATAACAAAAACAAACACGGTATTATAAAACGTTTCGTTGTGATCAATTTGCATAACTCCTAAAAATCATTTTCCGTGCAGGTCTCTCCAACTCAAAGAAATCCATCCTAAACTAATTATGCTGCTCGCGATGGTAGGGTTTTCTATGCTAAGGAATGCTTCTGTCAACCCAGGGCAACTCCCTTAGGCCAACCAGAACCCTCGACCTAGTGTCTCAGGCTTGCACTCCAAAGACTTTCGGCAACCGCGACCCTACAGCTGAACCCGGATGGCGGTTCGAAAAACAAAAATGAGTAGATCCTTGGTGGAGAGTGAACCTGCAAACAGAAAAATCATAAAAACGTCATTTATGCTTTATTTGTCCATGACTCTCGGTCGCAAATTATAGCGGCTTCTTCCAGGCAATTCTTGATCTTTAAACAAGAGGTCAGGCTCAATAGTGTTCAATCGACTCAACGGAGGCACAGCTTCTTGAAGGAGATCGTCACTTTCTTGCTCAGTGTTTGTTCCAACTAAACGGGCATCTCTGAATGGTACAAATCGCGGCACAGTTTTTGTTTCAGAGTCTGGAAGTCCTTCCTGGACCCACCGGTCGTACGGTAAGGGCAACGGAGCCCGTTTGGTGTGTACGCCGTGGATCCAGTTTTTCTTGCCGTGAACTCGCACTGCAGAACGGGTCGCCAACAAGACTTGGTAGGGGCCGACCCAACGAGACTGTTCTTTTTTTGTTCGCTGAAAGTTCTTCACCAGCACCCAGGATCCAGGTTCAATGGCGTGTCCTGGATCTTCAGAAGCCTGTGGCAAACTCTTGTGAACCTGTTGGTGTAAGACACGCAGTTTAGCCGTCAGTTCGTAAAGGTAATCGAGCAACACAGGGTGTTCGAGCTCACTAAACTTTGTTGGTCTTGGCACGCCACAAATATTGGCCGGGCGGCCAAACACAACCTCATACGGACTCAAACCCATTCGCGCATGCACAGTCATTCTTGTGGACAGAAGGGCTAGGGGCAAAGCGTCTGGCCATTGTAAACCAGAGATCGCTTGAATTTTGGCCAACTTTAATTTAAGGGTGCCGTTATAGCATTCTACTAAACCAGCTGATTGGGGGTGATTTGCAGCATGAAATTTTTGCCGAATTCCTAGTCCCTCACACACTCTCTTCATCACTTGAGCCACAAATTCACTTCCATTGTCACTCCAGATAATTCTCGGCAAACCAAACCTAGGGAAAAGATCTTTGATGAGGGCTTTCGCTGTGGACTTGGCAATATTGTCCTTCAAAGGGTAGGCTTCTACCCATCTAGAAAAAGAGCAAACAACCACTAACACATACTTTAGGTTGTTGCATCTCTCCATGTGGATGAAATCTAGCTGCAAAGCCTCGAACGGATACGTTAGAGGAGCAAAATAACCAGCTGGGGATGGAGTTCCCTTACCAGGATTGTACATCAAACACACCATACAATTCTTAACCAAATTCTCTGCACATTTGGGAATTCCTGCATTCTGCCAAACCGGAGCCAACAACTTGCAAATCCCTTTCACGCTGATATGTGACATTCCATGAGCCATTGTAACTACTGGAAGCACATACGCATCAGGCAACAACCATCGCTGATGTTCTGACAACTCAATCCAACAACCATTCGAGTCCAATTTACCCTTACTTTCTCTCCATTCGTTCAACTTTTTCTCTGTAGCTTCAGCTTGGATGGATTTCACACTTTCAACCGTATCCTCACACATACTTCTATCTGGAACCCATCTCGACGGACCCACAACATACATCCGACTCATCACATCTCTCGCAGTTTCTTTCGCGACTTCATCTGCAAACGCGTTTCCACGAGCAACATCATCAGTAACTTTCTTATGCGCACTGCATTTCACGATCGCGACTTGCAACGGCAAAGTAAGTGATTCAAGAAGTTCATTCACCAGCTGACCATGCTGGATCTTTGTTCCATGCGAAGTCAGGAACCCACGTTCACGCCACAAACGTCCAAAACTATGAGCCACACCAAATGCATACTGGCTGTCAGTATACACAGTCACTCATTTTCCTTTCGCCAACACACACGCTCTCGTCAATGCTTCAACAATCATCTGCAAAGTCGTAACAGCATATGCCGCAGTCGTATCACCATTCGGCAACTTGAAGCACGAACCATCAACGCACAAAGTACCATCACACTCTGAAAGAGGAGTATCTTTCAGGTCTATCTTCCCTTTCGTTTCTTCCTCAGTTCTAAGGAAACAGTCATGTTGTTCATCAACATTATCTGTCTCAGCTGAAATCGGCAACAACGTGGCTGGATTCAACGTGTTGCATCTCTTAATATGCACATGACTCACTAACAAGGTCAATTCGTAACCCGACAACCGAGCACAAGTTAAGTGCTGTGTCTTGGTACGATTCAACAAGGTATCCACTGCATGTGGAACCATTACAATTAGGGTATTGTCCATCACCAAACCAGCAGACTGTCGAATTGAAACAGCTGCTGCCGCTGTAGCTCTCAAACAACTCGGCAACGCTCTAGCTACCGGATCCAAAGTCGACGAAAAATAAGCACATGGACGCTGCTTATCGCCAAATTGTTGAGTCAAAACTGACAATGCACATCCCTCTCTCTTGTGGACATACAATGTGAAAGGCTTACTGTAATCGGGAGTACCCAACACAGGAGCCGAACACAACGCATCGCGCAATTCTGAAAAATTCTTCTGACATTCATCAGTCCAAGGAATAGGATTTGGAGTATCCTTAACAGTAAGAGCTATCAAAGGCTTCGCAAGCAGTGAGAAGTTAGGAATCCACTGTCTGCAATACGATGTAGTACCTAAGAAAGCACGTACTTCTCTCTGTGTTGTAGGCACACTCATTTTTGCAATAGCTTGAATTCTTTCTGGGGTCAGTTTCCTTCCCTCCGTCGATAAGAGGTGACCTAAGTAGGTTACTTCTTGTCGACAATATTGCAACTTCGAAAGAGAAACCTTATGATGGAAATCAGACAAGTGATGCAACAACGCCAAAGTAGCCTCTCTACAAATCTCTTTATTGTCAGCAGCAACTAACAAATCGTCAACATACTGTATAAGAGCAGCACCATCAGGTAAAACAAACAAATCAAGTTGTGTTTTCAAAGCTTGACTATAGATCGATGGACTCTCACAATAGCCTTGAGGAGCGCGCTTAAACTGGAAACTTCGGCCTCCTAAAGAGAAGCCAAAGATATCTCTACTCTCCACGGCAATCGGGATGCTGAAGAAAGCATTCTTCAAGTCAATCACCGAAAACCAAGTAGCAGAAGCTGCGATCAAAGTCAGTAAAGCAGTGATATCTGGTACAACAGGAAATTGCCGAACAACGATCTTATTCACTTCGCGAAGATCAATCACAAACCTATATACAGGAGGCTGTGAAGAATCAGTCCTCTTCAGAACAGGCAAAACTGGACTATTGCACACGTTACCTCTCGTTTCCTCAATCACACCTTTCTCAATCAGATCATAGATGATCGCCAAAAGTGCTCTTTCACCATTGCTAGAGATTCGATACTGTGGAATGCGTGGCAACCTAGCATTTGCTTTCAATGTCACAACATATGGCGGAATCTCTAAAAGACCCACATCGTTAGGACCCGTAACCCAAAGAGAATGAGGGAGAGAAGACAATTCAGGTGGAAGTCGATCTTTAGACAAGTACATCGGAGAGATCACTCTCTTACCTAATGTAAGCTGTACTCCTGAAGGAGAACAATATAGCGTCGCATACAATCTTTTCAATAAATCCAATCCCAACAAGTTCTCACCACAACCTGTCGTCAGAATGAGGGGTGCTTCGAATTCACAAGGTCCAACAGAAATAGACAACGGACTAGAAATCGGATTCGTAACCGGGGCGCCAGAAAAACCTACTGAAACATTCTTTAAGCCAGACAAAGGTGTGCCAGGGAGTTTAGAGTGCATGATAGAACTCTTCGCAGCACCAGTATCCAACAGAAAAGGCTCTGACACACCTATGCAATCACTTCAACATAAGGTCCAATCTGATCTACTGAAACTGAAACAACTCGCTCTCTTTGTCTATGGCTGTTCTAGCAATCATTACCATCCATAGTCTCACCTTCGACGTAATAATCGTCCGCGTAGTACTGTGGCGTCCTACCAGACGCACCATTCTGTTGATCAAAGCTGTTCATAGAATTCTGTGGAGGCAAAGAACGCGCATTCTGAGGAAATACACCACGTCCTCTACCTCTAGGAGCTTGTTGAACACCCCGACCTCTCGCACCAGAAACACCATTCGTGCGCTGTAACAAAACCGGACAACTACTCTTGAAATGACCCTCTTCTTTACAATACGCACACTGATTAGGGCCTACGAGAAAACGCTGTTGAGAAGGCTCGAACCTTTGCGAGTTTCTCTGATATTGCTGAGGTTGCTGATAATCGTGCTGATTATTACGAGGCGGATAAGCTTGCTGTAAAAGAACCCTAGTTTTCAATTCTTTAGTCTTTTTGTCCGCTTTCTCTATGTCATCCTTATATCTATTTTCATAGTACTGGGCAGTAGCTAAGATCTGCACTGATGTGGAAACAGCCCAAGCACTCTCAGAATCTTTCAACTTATTACACAACTCAGGAAGCAAATTATGTACGAATTTGTCGACGAACAATCTCTGGCCACCCTCAGTAGCCATGTCCTGACCACTATGATCTACAAAGGTCTCTTCAAACCGCGTGAAAAAGTCAGACACCGTTTCATCTTTCTTCTGCTTACACGCAGACAACTTGTCCCAATTGACACGCACTTCAGGCATCAAAGTCTTCATATATGTAATAATTCTACCAGGGAGTTCAGTAATAATATCTTCAGGCTTAGCACCTCCTACTTGTCTATCATTCGCAGCATGAAGATTAACCAATGTCTCACCTAATTCTTGCGCATGGTCCGCATGATGAATCTTACTCCAAATAGGCTGTGGAACAACGTTCCCAAACAACATATCTATGTCTGCCAGATTCATGATACACAAACTCACAGTCTGAGTCAATTCTTTATAATACCCTGTCGGATTTTTGCGTGGATCAGGCAAAGACTGTTTAATAGCTAAAACTTCAACACGCTTCCAAGGAACATGTACCCAAACACGCTGAAAGTGTGCAACAACAGGTGGGACAACATTTGCGTCAGCAGGTCTCCAAACTGGAGGAACCTCACGCATCGGATATTGACGCGCTTTTCTCCTAACTGACAAATCAGGCTCAAACAGTCGCTCAGAAGGAGTGTCACTACGAAATGACAATAAAGTCGCAACTGCTCTTCCAACATCACTCGGACCCACAATTTAACTTCGAGATTATCTAAAATCTCTGTTTCAAAACTACCATAACGGGGCCACTGTAGGACACTGTCTTTCCTGGTATATTTTACCCAGATGTCATTATAACCAATGGGGCCCACTCCATGCTTCACATACAATTCATAGGTCGGAGTTCCAATCGGAGGAACCGGACACGAAACCTCCAATCGGGAATCCCTAGTACAACCACAACAAAATATCTTTCCAAGTCTGCTAAGACCAGGCATCTTCGCTCACTAGTCTAGCTTCAAACTTCAAAGGATTATCGAATACGATAGCCTCGTGAAAACACGAGTCCCTCGGCTTTGGGGCCTGCAGGTACCAAATCAAAGCGATCCCGAAGGATACCAAAACAAACTAAGGACTGGGAGACGCTCCACTCATACTAAACTGAGGTATCGATGACGTCGCCAGAAGACCCGTCTATCGTCTCGCTTTACAAATCATCAAAAGGCTCCAAGACAGGGCGACAGTCAGGGCAGCAGTCCTTCGTAGCCGTCGGAAAGCGGGGAACTTCGCAGCAAAGATTTTCGGACCACGACGACATACAGGGGTCGATGAAGTGGCTGGCCTTCCTCCAGAATTTTCACACGAAGCTCCTCACGATCATCAGGCTTGGACCGGTACCGCTGAAGTCGGCCCCGAGTTGGGCGCCAACTGAAGAACTGGGTATTTAAACCCAGCGGCGCCGGGGAACAAGGCCCGAAGTCTCCGGATTCACCTGTCTTAGAGTACAGAGATACGGGATACTTCTTGATGACGTCAAAGATCAAATTTATTGGCTGCAGCCAGTAACAGGTATCCTAGAAGTACAACACGATGTATGTTCTCAGGAGACTGCTCAACCTTACAAAGCCAGCCTTCTCTTTTTATACAAAATGTTATGCTTTAGGCAAACATTCCTTATTTTACAGTTGACCATTCACATATTTTCACTACAAAGAAAAAGCAGAGTCATGATGACAAGCCCATATTTTAGTTTGTCCAGCCCACAATCAATTACCCGGCAAGGTCCAGTATTTTCATCAGATATCGACGGACCCCCAATAAAAACGGGCACCTCCTCCTCGTAAAGCAAGTCATAAAGAAAGAAACAGGGACAGGTGTGTGTAAGATTAGGCATGGTTTGTGTGCGATGAAAGGTTTATGATATGTGGTGCCTTGATACTAATCTCATTCGGCCACTGGGAGAGGAACTGGCCTAAGGGTGGGCGTAAAATCCGTTTCGCGGGCGAATTTGCGGATTTTCCGTGATTTCGCGATACGCGAATCTCGCAAAATCGCGGTAAAATCCGCGAATCAGCGGGGACGACTTTTCAGCCAAGCAAGGGTTACAGCAGCAGGTGCAAAAGTTGAACCTAATTTCTTTGTAACCTTTTACAAAAGGGTTACAAACAAATTAACTTCAACTTGGACACCTGCTGCTAATTGCTTCCTGGCGCCTCGTTGCCTACTTGCAACTATTCTCTGACCCTGCTCTGACCCTTGAAGCAGGGTCAGAGAATAGTTACAAGTAGGCAACGAGGCACCTGTCCAAGGAATTAAACCTCATCAGGAAGCACTTACAGATATAAAAAACAGGAAGAAGGGAGAGGATGGCAAATACACCCATTTTGAGTTGTCAGGAGGGGTTAAACTAAAAGAGACCTTTACAGCACAATTTTCATATGCATTTTGCTAAAAATAAAAAGCTGTATGTTCTGTAGGGACAACTCAGGAATCTGGCCCTTCAGAGATCCGGCCTCTCTTTCTTTCTCTCGTTCTCTCTCTCCCTCTCTCTTTCCCTCTCTTTCTCTGCCTTTCTATCTATCTATCTATCTATCTATCTATCTATCTATCTATCTATCTATCTATCTATCTATCTATCTCTCCCTCTCCCATAAACGACTGCATGGGTAACTTCGCCATGCAAGCGGCTCGCGAAGACGCAAAAATCCCCGCGAACACGCAAAAAACCCCGCGAACACGCAAAAAAACAAAAATCCGCAAATTCGCACAAATTCGCGAATTTTGCGGATCGCGAATTTGCAAATCCGCAAATTCGTGGATCGCGAATTGGCAAAATTCGCCCATGCTTAAACTGGCCAAACAGGTTTGGCTTCAGGCAGTGGAGTCAGCTTGCCCAGGTCACAGAGGAGTCAGCAAAGGTGTACGTGTCCCAAGGACTTGCACGGCCACAGTCATCCTGC
Organism: Lissotriton vulgaris; assembly: GCF_964263255.1. Taxonomy (NCBI): domain Eukaryota; kingdom Metazoa; phylum Chordata; class Amphibia; order Caudata; family Salamandridae; genus Lissotriton; species Lissotriton vulgaris. Next base: position 1,863,317,928 of record NC_141693.1, on the reverse strand, counting down.
AGTCATCAGTCTAATGTGAGGGCAACCCACAAAATGGCCGCCGTACTCAAAATGGAACCCAAGGGTTCAGGACGAAATTGTCAAATGCATAGTGAATCCATCCGTGTAACATGATGAAAACACTCATGCATACCGCACTCGTCATTTGCGGTTCGCTGATACCAAAATCATCATGATACAGTAACCTTTATTGAATGGGTTCGGAACACCGAACCATAAACCCTCAAACCACGAAACTACACCAGCCAGAATTCTGGCCGGAGTGGCAGATATTGTAGGCATGGAAGTCACGGACATTGTTAACAGGTCGCTGCAGTCAGCAACGATGCCGAGACGATGGAAACAGGCCAAGCTCCTTCCATTGTTAAAGAAACCATCGGCAGATCCTCTTATAACTGCAAACTACGGCCTATTTCCTTGCTACCAGCATTGGCCAAAGTCTGTGAAAAGGTGGCTTTTCGTCAACTGAATGCATTTGTAGAAGCCTCGGGGGCTCTCCACCCAGCTCAGTCAGGCTTCAGATCATCTTACAGTATGGAGACTGCTCTGGTAGAGGTGACGGAGGCTATTAGGGAATGTCTGGATAAGGGCGGCAGAACGGCTCTGACTTTATTGGACCTCTCTGCCGCCTTCGACACTGTACCTCACCAGCTTCTCCTGGCACGCCTATCATCCATCGGCCTCTCCGGTTCTGTGTATTCGTGGCTGGAATCTTTTCTGAATTCCCGTTCCCAGCAAGTCTGGATGCCCCCTTATTCATCTTCAACCAGAGAGGTTCAGACGGGTGTCGACTTTGAGCCTGTTACTTTTTAACATCTAAATGACCCCACTGATCTTCCTGGCCGAAGAATTGGGCGCCAAGATTATGGCCTACGCCGATGACAGTGTATAACACAAGAAACACAGGGGGTCTACCAGCTTAATACTAGAGCTGTACTGTCAAAACCGAGTCCACAAGATCTCAGAGTGTGTATATCACAAAGACAGTGTATTTTAGAGAAAAGAAGAGAGAGAAATAGGTGAACTGTACATGCATAGAAGGGACCGATATATCATAGGGTATTGATAAATGGCTAACCAGTCCAAAACAATTCAGATCGACGACAATTCAGATCGACGACACCCAGCTTTTGTTTACCTGGGACGACTCGGATGTCTGTACAGAGGTGGCGCAAAGATGCCTAGCCGCCGTGTTCACATGGCTTGCTCAGGCTAAACTAAAATGCAATGAGGGGAAATCAGAAATCATATTATATGGGCAATTTCCCTCTCATTTTACAGAAGCTTTGTGGCCCCCTGATTTTCCCCGTCCTCTATCCGAGGGTGGCCCAGCCAAGAATCTAGGCATTTGATTTGGAGCAGACCTTAGGTTCACAGAGCACATTAAAAGACTCATGGGCGTCTGCTTCGGGACTCTCAAGTCCTTAGGCAGATTCTTTCCCTTGCTCCCTCAGCCGGCCAAGGAGATGGTCGCTCGGGCACTTATCTTATCCCGCCTGGACTATGCCAATGCGCTCTTTCTTGGCATCCCGGCATACCTGGTCAATAAACTTCAACTTATTCAGAATGCTGCGGCGAGACTCCTTCTTGGCATCTCTAAAAGAACCAGCATAAGATCACAATTGTGCACTCTACACTGGCTGCCGGTGATCCAGAGGGTACAGTTTAAGGCTCTTGTCTTAGCACACAGAGCCTTGCACGACTCTGGTCCCTCCTATATCAGGAAGAGAGTGGCCTTCTACATTCCTTGACGATCACTAAGGTCGGCGGCCCAGCGACTGATGGTAATCCCTCATTTTCGTCGAGCCAGGATGGGTGGCCAGTTTCTTTCTCTGGAATGCCCTCCCTATAGCGCTGCGCCACATTCAGGACTTAAGATGCTTCAAAAAGCTCCTCAAAACTCTTCTTTTTAAGCAGGCCTACTAATTCATTTTCTCTTGCCATCTGTTTACTACCGCACCGCGCCAGGATACTCAAGAGTAGTTGTGCGCACTACAAATTCCAATCTAACATAACATAACATTAACAATATTTTATAAAATATTTCTAAAAGCTCCTCTTCTCACTTCCTTTTTGTAAATTTTTTTTTAATCCCAAATATCTTATATAGCTGATAATAAAGGTAAAATAAACTCTAACTCTAAACCCCCTTTTTTTATATTGGAAAAAACGAACAGGACCAAAGGAGAGAATAAAGTGTGCTGAAAAGGGCCAAAAAACGCTAAATAAGGGCAGGCGAGAAGCAGCTGGAGAGAAGAGCAACTGCCACGCAATGGGAAACAGCCGATCGCGCTACAAAGTGCTCGATTTCACGAGCGTGATCAGCTGTCGTAGAGAAAAGCCGGTAGAGAGAGGAAAAGTCCCTGGCAACCACACGACGTTGCGCGTGTGTTGCTAAGGGCCGGTCCTCCAGCTTGAAGAAGGCCGAGGCAAGAGGAGCCGCCGCAGACCCACACAAGCGGGGAGCGAGGAAGCCTCGGGAGAGGGGAAGGCTCCAAGCGCGAGTGAGGTGAGCGAGCACTGAGCGCTGGGAGACAGAGCCCAGCGCGACACGAAATCAAAAACAAACAAGGCGCCAGGGGCAAAGGGAGGGTTAGGGAGGGCGCCGGCCTCCATAGATTGGAGGTCGGAAGAGCGAACACAAGAGGGGCGGGAGAGGGTGGGGGGGGACACAACCACCAAAGAGGGCACTCAAGATTGGTCAAACATCTTAAAAATGTCAAAATAAGGAGAGATAGGTAACTAAAAACAGCTGGAGAAATAATAACAATCAGCTAACATCGCTAAACAGTGTAAAATGCAGTCAATCATCCAGCAAGAGAGCGATATGGTTTGAAAAAAGAAACGACAATAAAATGAGTATATTCCATGGTTCAAGTTAATTAGAAATACTCTCATCGGAATGGGCCTCCCCCAGTTGTGGTTTGAGCCGGGCTCTCATATCTTTCCCTCTAAGAAAGATTTTAAATCTCTCTTCTGGTCTATGGTTAAAGATGAACACGTTGCTCTTTCAGAGAAACCGAACCTGACCGGTCTGTTTCTGCTACATAAAATAGTCCCTCATACCGAGTGCTTTTGGGATGTAATTCTCAAAACCTTAGATAGGAAACTTTCCTTTCAGTTCCGTCTAGGTACATTGCCATTACGGGCCTTCACCAGTGGTTGGCAGAAGTCGGCGACTTCACTTTGTCCATGTTGTACGGACCATAAAGAAACAATAGGTCATTTCTTGTTTGTTTGTAATGCTTACCGTGAACCACGCCGCAAGTGGCTAAAGCCTATATGCTATAGATTAAAGACCCGGTCGAGTAGTGAAGCCTTGCTCATTCTAAGAACTAACACCTCTGAATGGCTTTCCATTGGATTGGCCAAATTCCTTGGATGGGCTTGGTTATTAAGGTCTAAGATAGTTTGTAACATCCCGTCATGAAATACCCATATAGTATGTTCGTTTACTAGATTGTAACTCCGACCAGTATTGATGTTGTGTCTTTTTTTATATTCATTTGTTCAATAATAATCTTCTTTTGTCGTCTTTATGCATATATTTAATCGAGGTTTTTAATCAATTCTTAAAAGAAATTTGCGTTTAATTTTCATATAATGTCATTGATTATGTAATACTGTTATTATTTATATGTTTGTAAATATTTTGTCTTTTATGAAGAATATTCGAAATAAAGACGTTAAAAACTGAAAACTGAAATGAGTATTATCATTATCAATGTTGATGACACAGATAGAAATGTACATAAACATTTAGGAGATATAAATACAATTAAGAAAAAACATCTATAAAGGTTAACAAAAGAAACTGGAGAGAGAGCAAAGAATAAACTTATCTGCTTGGAGCCGCATTTAAAAGAGGAGGATTGCCTAGTGATCTTGTCCTTTGTATGGTTTATAACGTTCTATTTTGGAAGTTTACTTTATGATGTAGGCGGCTGCTTGGTTCTGCATTAAAAGTTGTATGCATAATGTCGCCTCCGGTCTTGTAATGAAGTCTAACTATGTATATGTGCAGATTCCAGATCAGGGATGCGTAAGAGCTTGGTTTATGGCCAATTAGGGCAATTATTGGGGTTTGGTTGTGGCAAAAGAGAAAAGTCAGCCAAATATATCTTTAACAACACAAAAAGAGCTCTTCTTCTAAAGACTCTGTGGCATTTTAGCAAGAACCTTGTTAAAATGATCGCCGTTTTAGCGGCAGGAAACTGCCTCTAAAACTGTGATAATGGGCTTGCTAATATGCTTTGTAGAATTCCAATAGAAGCCCAGGTTAGATGTCCTGCACATCTCACCTGGGCTTCTATTGGAATTCCATAACGCATATTTCCTGCCGCTAAAATGGCTATAATTTTAACGAGGTTCTTGCTAATATGCCCACTCTAACATGCTGACACTCTAGTGTAGGAAGGTGGATATCTCACTATATGGTTACCCCAACTTTTTGCCTAGTGTTTAACTGTTTTTTTACTTAGTTGGCCTGGGATCCTGCTATCCAGGACCCCAGGCTATCTGCTCTCTCTGTAAAATGCACTCCATGTACTTTAGGTACATACCTAATTGGGAATTGGGTCACCTTTGTGAGCCCCTGTATAGTGTACCATAGGTACCCAGGGCATAGGTCCATCCAAGGCCTACCAGGGGATGCAGCATGATTATGCCACCCCTGGCTGGCCATCCAAACTGAAACCACAGGCTGATCACTCAGCTTGGGCAAGGTGGTGTAATCACCCCTTGCTTAGAATAGTATTCCTATATCTACCCTTATTTATAGACACATATATACCTATATGTCACTCCTATGGCAAAACTTGACAATCCTGAAAGCAGAGTGCTTGGTTTTATGTGGGATGGTGCTCTAGCATGAGCTGAGCCCGTCTGCATTTTTCGGAACCATGTCCTTATAGCTGTTCTATGATATAGCCATACCATATACTCTTAAGTGCATTACAATCCTTGTGGTTAATGCTAACTTTGGTTTGGCTTTAACAAAACATGTTGTGTAAGGTGTCAAACACTTTGGAATACTACCCCCCCCCCCCCGCCAGTCCTGGCGGCGGGGGTGGTATTCCACCCTTCTAGAGGGAGAAGACATGTAGTTACTGCTTTACCCAGTTAAAGTTAAACAGAGCCTCAGCATCACAAAATGGATGCTGCTGCCACAGACACGAGTCTGACCTCCTGCAGCTGGACGAAACTCCGGCAAGGGAGGCCTGGACAATAGGTTTCCTGTCGAGGGAGGTGCTGGCACCTCCCCAGACAGCCTGTAGTGTATTGGAGCAGGGTGGGTTCAATGGAAAGATGCTTTTCCAGACACTGCCTGGGGCACACAAGGTTCTCCATGCATAGCGTGGTTCAAACCAGTTGCTGGGGCACTCTAGCCCCAGCTCTGGCGCGAAACTGGACAAAGGGAAAGGGGTGTAACCACCCCCTTCCCAGGTTCCACCCATAGGAGGGACCTAGCAGGTAATCCAGCCCATTAGTTTAGGATAAAGATAGGAGCTGTGTCTAGAGACATTAGATTATCCTGGAAAGAAACTCTGAAATGAAACTCTTGGACCTTCGACGTTCCATATCGACTGGAAGACTGAAGACATCTCCCTTGTGGTCAAGGAGTGACCACCCTGTGCAAACAGGCACCACCAGTAACTTGCCGGTTTGCTTTGTCAACGTTCCCGCCAAAACCCGAAGACTCAGTGACTCAGAAACTGGACTTTCAGACTTCTCTGACTCCGATCCACATCCACAGCAAAGCTGAGACCCGTGGCGGACACGAGGGACGTGGGACCGGACATCCTGGACTACCTGCTCTTTGCTAACCGTGCAGCTTCTGAGGTACCCTCGAAGTTGTGCATTAGGGTTTGAGAAGCACCAGACCCGAGCAGCATTTGCACTGAAGCTCAGTCCTCCACACTCCAAGAGTGCCGCGTGGGGCCTACGCCTGCATTTCATCTTGACGCGTCTTCCTGGTTGCTAGCCCGTTGGCTAGTTAGCCCTTCAAAGACTTCTTTGTGAAACTACACTGCTTGCCTGGTTGCTCCGAGCTTGCTCCAGCTTCCCTGCGAAGGAGAAGCTCCCCAGACCTTGCTGGTCTGAACTGAAGCCAATCTTCCCATCCTGGGTGGTTTGCGTTTGCCAAGGCAGTTGAGTTCAATCCGGATACTGACACCGCAGTCAACTAGATCCTTCATGGGACAGCTCGAATCCAGCTCCTGGTCATCGTCGACGCCTCCTGGTCCTCTTGGCTGCAGATACAAGCTTCACCACTTCACCTGATTGCATCTCGACATCGTTCCTTCATGGTTCCTTCCTGGTCACTGGCTAGTGACCCAGACTCTGTCCCCTCTGCTTTCAGGTTATTCACTACTCCGATCCACCCTTGGATCCACCCGGACACTTTTCTTCTGGTTGCCTGCAGCACTTTCTTGCAGCTCTCCATAGGAATCAGCGACGAAACCCGACACGAAAGAACACCTATGCACCCGGCTTCCCTGGGTGAGGTAACTCAAGTACTCCAGTGCTTCTATGGGTGTTAACTATCCAAGTGTCCTAGTTTAAAAGGGTTTTATAGAAACGGAGCATGGGTAGCGGCTGCTAGCACAAGGAGACTTGCTTTCTCACGCGCAATCGGCGCACTGAGAAATTTTGCTGTTAAGCTTAGTGGACGGCCTGTTAAAATCTTACTAGATATCTATAGAGCTAAGTGCGTGTCCACCGTTACCTATGGCGCAGGGTTATGGGGGATTGCGGATACTAGCGAAATACAGTTGTGCGAAAATTCTTTTGCACGATATTTGCTTGCCTCACCCAAGTCTACCTCTACCTACGTTTGTCACCAAGAGTTGGGCTTAACATATGTAACCGATATAATCAAAGTGAGCCCAATATTATTATGCCACAAAATATGGGTATCCCAGGAGACAACTTTAAATAGGGATATTATCCAAGATTGCCTGAAATCCCAGGGAAGCCAAGAAATCGAATGGTTAAGTATGTAAAAAACTTCTTAAAGGACTTAGGTCACCCTGAATTTTTTGAGAAAACAGAAAGAATGATAGAAATTGGCAGAAAAAGGTTAAAGGAAATTTGTCTTATTCATCTGGAAAATAAGAGGTGGGAAATAGAGGGCAAGAAAACTTCTGTGATACAAAATCAATTAATGTTACAAAATCAAGGATTGCAGCTTTACTTAACGTGTATAGAAAATAGCTACACACGGATGATTCTGACGCGCTTCAGAGGGGGAAGTCTATTCAGATTAGTAACATTCCCCGTCGCAAACACGTGGTCTAGATCATTAATTCTGTGCCCATGTGATGGAACTTCGCAGCAGTCTCTTATCCACTGTATTTTGTTCAGCAAATATTTTTCATTGATTAGGAAGAAATATTTAGTTCCAATACTCAAAAGGTGGGGAGTTAGACAATGCAGCCCAGCCTTATTAAGAATGCAAATGCTGGAAGATGATTTTACTATGTTTGCAACATCGTCGTTTTTAAAAAATATGTTAAGATATCGAGCATCAATGAATTGATTCTAGCTCCTTTTTACCTCCTAATGACCGTATTCATCTGTCGAAATATGTATTTGTGCTTTTATGGATTTTATTCATGAATTCGAATAAAGCTATTTTTGATTTGATGATTTGATTTGGGTAAGGAATAGGGTAGTGCATTGGATATGCTTTTTTGGGAGAAAAGTAATAAATATATTGATCCAAGTACATGAAAGGTATATAGATGTATAAAGGAAGTAAGTATATGTAGAGTAAATATACATTAGATAAACTCTGGTTTTCAAGTTTTTTTAAACATAATTATTCTACATGCTCATACAAATCAATACACATATATATGTACATATCTATAGTACATATAAATGCTTATATTCAGAGGGATATGCTGTATATTTCTGTTTGCGTATGGTGCTTATGTGGGGAAGAGCCAATTCCTGAGTAGTTTTCTGAAGATAATGTGGTTGACGGTGGATCTTATGTTGGGGGGTAAAGATTTCCATAGTTTGGCTGCTTGAACAGAGAAGGATGTGCCACCCATGTTTTTTTTCTTGTATCTTGGGATTTTGAGGCGAGGTTCCACTCTAGAGCCGAGGTTCCATTCCATGTAACACTTTCCGGGTGATACAAAGCAGCTTGAATGTGGAGCTTCTGGCAACCGGTAACCAATGCAGGGCTTTCAAGGGACGAAGGTGTTGTTTCGTGATTTGATATGAAAGATTAGCCTGGCAGCTGAGTTCTGAATCTGTTGTACTTTTTTCACTGTCGTTAAAGGTGATCCGTGGTAGAGGCTATTGGAATAATCGAGTTTGAACAGAACAAGGCAGATGGTAGCTTGGACCTTGTGTGGAAATCCCAAATAGGGGAGGATTCGTAGCAGAGTTTTTATAGTAACAAAGCTTGATCTTGGCTAGTTCGTCCACTTGGGCATTCATCGATAGCTTGGAGTCCATGGTCATTCTGAGGTTTCTTACTTCCTTCGATACTTTAGGCGGTGATCCCAGTTCAGCAGGCCAGGCGGCAAGCGGATCATAATGTTTCCAATCGCCACATGTGAGTATTTCCGTTTTGGAAGCATTCAATTTGAGATGGCTCCAAGTCATCCATTGATCCACGGATCTGAGACACCTGAAAACTGGCGAGTTTCTAATGTCTTTGGGGCATTCCAGTTTAAGGAGCATTTGTGTGTCATCTGCATAGTTATAGCATGTGAGGTAAAATTGATTGATCAGTACCAGTTATAACTTCATGTAGATGTTGAAGAGCATAGGCGAGATGATAGAGCCTTGAGGGACCCCTGCTGTTGTAGAATATGGTTTGGACGAGAAAGGTGGGTTATAGATGACATTAGTTCTGTTTCGAAGGTAGGACGCCATCCAGTCTGGAGCAGTACCCTGTATGCGGCTTTGTAGAGTCTTTGTCTCAGAGTGTCATGGTAAACCGTGTCAAAGGCAGCAGAGAGCAGTAGTGCAGCAATCCAGTTGCGGTCAATTGTGTTCTTCAGGTCATCCCAGATGGCAAGGAGGGCAGATTCTGTGCCTCTTCCCGGATAGAATCCTGTTTGGAAGTCTGAAAGTATGGCATTGTCTTCAATGAATTGTGGCATCTGGGCGAGCACTGCTCTTTCTATCCGTTTGCCCAGGAAAGATCCATTAGTAATGGGTCTGTAGTTGTCAGGGCAACGGGTCCGAGTTTGTTTTCTTCAATGAAGGGCGTTTGTATGACTTTTAGAATTCTACTGGAAATATTCAGGTAGTTAAACACCTTTTCTCTCAGACTGCAACAGCAGCTCAGCAGACACAGTTTGCATGGGCGTCCATGTTTAGCTTAACACATGCTGCAGCCCATGGGAGACCTCTGGTGTTCAAATGCCCTGAATACCTCAGTACCATATACTAGGGACTTGCAATGGTACCTCAATATGACAACTGTGGTGTGCAAGGTACTTACCATAGAATTTAGTGGAGAGAGCACTGTCACTGGAGTCCTGGTTAGCAGGATCCCAGTGAACTACAGTCAAAACACACTGACACCAGGCAGAAAGTGGGGGGCTCTATGCCACTGCAGATCCTACTTTCCCACACCCGGGATCTGCAGTGGCAGTGCCTCAACCATTGTGATACCTTGCCCTGCTGTCCATCCAGTCCAGCTTTGTAGGACTCTAGCCAGTCCCTTGCCATTGGCGGGTCATTAAAGAACAGTGTTTTGCCATCTAGCATAACCTTAAAGTGGGCAGGGAACAAGAGCATGTTCCTGGGATGAAGTGAATTATTCATAGAAGTGTCTTTGGAAGAGAAGATTTTTAAGATCTGTTTGGAAAATCGTGAAAGATGCGGTGGTCCAAAGGATTGGAGGTAGGGAGTTCATAATTCTCGTTGCATTACCTCAGAAGGATAGCACCATAAATCTTTCCCTTTTGAAAGTTGGAGGTTTGAGAAGTACATTTTCAGCATTGTGTGAAGGTCTGGGGCTGCCTGATATTTTAAGTCTGGTGGCCTGGTAGCGAGGGGTGAAAACGTGCATGGGTTTATAGGTGATGCAGGCAGTCCTGTAAATTGACCTAGATTCAGTGGGAAGCCAACGTAGAGAAATCAGTGTGGGTGTAATATGGTCATTCCTTTGGAAACCATAGACGGAACGTGCAGCAGAATGGACGATGGATTTTAGAGGAGATAGGTGGGTTTTGGGGAGGCCAAAGTACCAAAGATTGGACCAGAGTTTTACGGTATTACTAAGGAATTAAATGCCGAATCACCCAGAGAAGGCGCAGTTGGTAATATATGTTCGTGGTCATGGTGTTGATTTGGGAATGTCCGTTGAGTTTTTTGTCCAAGAGGACACCTAGTCATTTGGCACGGTCAACAATGGTAGGTTTTCTTGTTAAGAATGTTCATATTATCATTCCATGATTGAACAGGAGGTGGAGAGTTTGAGGTTTGAGGTTGAGAGAAGAAGGAATTCAGTTTTAGAGGGATTCATAATTAGATGATGAGATGTCATCCAATCTTGGATGGAGTTGAGGGTGCCAAGGCACATTAAAATAGGGAGTGGCCAGTGCCGGGAGAATCGAACAACAACTGGACCGCTGACCGCGGAAAGCGCGAGTCAGGTCCAAGATGGCCGCTACCCGGCCAGAATTGGTGTCCGGAGTGGTGCGAGGCAAAAGGGAGACGAGCCCCGAGCAGAATCAAGCAGAGAAAGATAAATGCAGTACAGTCTATACAATAATAGCCCTCACAAAGCCGCAAAGGAAAATAAGAACAAAATTCAGGCACACCCCCCAAATTCCATTTCAATCGCTCCCCCCCAAATTCCCTCAAGCACAAAACAATAAAACAAACAGCGAAGGGCAGGTTTAAAATCGAATCAAGGCACTAGCACTAGAGGGAAGAAGCTCACAGTGCACACGGAGCTCACAGCTCATGTGGCAATCGTCTGTGCTCTTCTATTCGTTGTCGCTATCCGACGCCCAGATGTTGCTCTCAGGCCGCACCGCCATCCTGGGCCCGAGGCCACTCGGATGGGCCGCCACCAGGCGGGCAACTAGAGCCAAATTTCGGGGGGGGAGGGGGGGCTGAAAAATATTTCAGGGGGGCTAATTCTAACAACCATGGACAGAGTGCCTGTAAGAAGGGGTGAAAACATAACATAAGCCTAATTTACATGTAAATGGTCTTTTAAAGACCTGTTAAGTACTCGGGTGCGGCTGCAATTAGATGGTCGCCAGCCCGCAAAGCTGTGTCAGCCCGGGCTGACACACACGACAGGGGGGGCTGAAGCCCCGTGAGCCCAATGGGTATTGCGCGCCTGGCCGCCACACTTGCCAACTTCGGCATCGGGTGCCTCGGCCAGCTCCATCGTGCCCGGCTGCAATCGGAAAGCCACGTGGGTGCCATACAGGCACGGATCAAGCCCGTAATCAGCAGGAGATGGTTGGTGGCGGACCTCAGAAGAACGCGGCCATCTTGGAAGCACTCGGCCACGCCTCCTTGTGTGATTCTATTCAATGACTTTATTTCATTGTGTCATTCTTGATAGTCAGCTTCAGAGCACCCTGGAAGGAATTCAATTCAGTAGTTTAAGGAGGGAAGGGGGTCCATGAATGATTCTCATTTAATCTTTGCAACTATCACTTTTAATGAACTGCAAAAAAAATGTGACTAAATACACTGATATTCTTTAACATAGTAAAGTTAAACACTTCCACTTTTTGAAGTAATTTCTCCTTATTTACTCCCAGCTAAATGCTGAAATTGCAAATTTATATTTATTTATATTATTGTACTGGATCGTGTTCACTGTTTTCCTATTTTTAATTACTGATACATAGTATGCTAATTGATTTAAGTGTTTGGAGTAAAAGTACCTAGTGGATATGGATTCTCTGTAAAGGATTACCTTACCCCAGGCCGTCTGGTCCCTTAGAGGGAATGAGTGGGCGGAATCAGGCCCGGACTGGCCAAAGCGGGCGCTGGCCGTTTTCCCGGTGGATCAGAAGGGTCGGGGCCGGTTTTGGACTGGTGGGGGCCAGTACAGCTTAATCTGTAATAAAAGCACAGCAGCAGTGTTTACCGCCAGCAGTCCCCCGGCCGGTCCGACTTAATTGCCAGGGCTTGTTTGCGTTCCCAGTCCGGCCCTGGGTGGAATGACTCACTTGCTTAACACAGGACAACTATGTGAGGGGCCTTCACCGATTTACCTATTTGAGATGGATGCAAGAAGTACATAAGGGCAGCGCCCACTCTCTGCCCAGCTACCAACAGTGCTACACATGTGAGCATCTTAGAAAGTGATAAAAGACACATGCATGCCGAAAAAGACCACGTTTAGATGCATGAGGGGGAAAATAATGCACCCCTGCCCTCCACATGCCCTCCATATGCAATAATATTAGTAATAATTCCACATTCCAAAGACTTGTCACCCCTAAGGGTATCAAGGCACAGGGGGCCGTTGGGAGATTAAGTGACCTCTTGCCCAGAGTCACATGAGGCTGAACTGCCACCTGCTACCGAACCGTGAGCCCCGCACTCCGGAGGCTGCCGCTCTGGCCAGTGCACCACTCCTCTCCCACACCTGCCCTCCACATGCAGGGATTAGGAATATGAGCTGCACTATGCCTCCCTCAATAAAAACCTGCAGCCAGACCCCGGCAATGACAAGCCAAGCCATCAGTCTCATAAAAATTGATACTGTGTCGAGGCAGCCACAGCATCCCTACAGAAGCGGAAATAGAAATGCTGTTCTCACCCCACTCAGGATAGGGTGGTATTGATTTCAAAGTTGTTTTGTTTTGGCATAGTAGCGCATTAGTATTGGTAGTAATGAAATTAGGCATCGGTTCAGGTTGCGTAGTAATAAATGATTTTATAAAGACTTACACAATATGTATGTGCCTTTTATATACTGTTAGCTATTGATAGGATAACTGTGTATGTCTTTACCAATTAGACTCAGCCAGTGGCACAATTCATCATGACCTCACTGTAAATAACCTAACACTCACTACCTATTTACGGTTATCGTTGTCCTGTGCAACACTTTTGATCAACTAAATGCAACGTTTCTGATAAAAATGTTTTTCTCAGTACTCATAAATTATAAGTAGAGATGTTCGGTACCAATTGAGTGTGCCAAGGGTTATAGTAGTTGATGTTTCATGAAGTTAGCCCAGGAAGTAATAACCCTGTGAATAGCATCTTTCCCCCAACACTTCCTGCCTTCCTTCAAAAGAGTGCTTTCATTTCACTGCAGCTGGGTATAGTAGACATCACCCGACCTCACCACCTGTTTGCCCTTTATTTGCAGACAAAGACAGTAGGGGCAAGAATCAGATTCACAAGACCGCAATTTTGGATTGGGAACAGTTTCTGAAAATGTTGGCACAGTGGCGATCTATATTGGAAAACTATTGACGCAGTGTTTGAAAAATGAGGCTGTAGGGCAAGACATTTATGTAAACTCCAGGTGCCTCATTTATGAGCCCTTGCGTCACTTTTACGCCGCCGGTGCGTCACTTATTGTGACGCACCAGTGGCGTAAAAAATGCGCCTTGTTGCATCATATTTACAAAGTGACGCATCTAGGTAGATGCGTCACTTTGTAAACCCCTGCGCCACATTATACCTGCGCCAGGTATAATGTATGCAAGGGGGGCGTATTGACGCAAGGAAGGGTCGTAGAAGTGACGCAGTGAAATCTATGAGATTTCACTGCGTCACTTTTAGGACACCGTTGCGTCAAAATCCTGCGCCTGCCTCACAGCAGGCGTAAGACTGACGCAGGCACTTTCACATGGGGCTTGTCCCATGTGAAAGGACGCATTGCTGGAGTTGCGTCACTTTTGTGACACACTCCAGCAATGCATCACTTTTGCGCTTACAGATGTGTCAGAAATACTGACGTATCTGTAACTCCTGCGACATGATGCGTCATACATTAAATATGACGCATCAGGAATGTCGCAAGGAGTGCGCACTGAGAAGTGACGCATCGCTGCTTTCAAGCCGCGATGCGTCATTTCTCATAAATGAGGCCCCAGACACTCTTGCTTTGCCAGAGGAGAGCTTAATTTGCTGCATGTAAGCTGAGAAGCAATCACTGGGCATAAGCATGGCAGGAATGATCCTATGTATGCAAATGGCCCTTCTCCATAACGAAATGGATGTCATCTAGCATTGGCCACCATAAGAAAGCAGTTTTCTAATCAATTGCGTTGAGAACTGTTGAGGATTGTGGATCACACCTACGCTAGAACCACTGCAGAAAGGTCATGCCTCAGAAACAAGTGTGTCAGTCTCACTGCCTGCCATGCAGCCAAGTTGTCGTATTCAAACAATGAGTGTTGTCACCAAACAGGTCCTGATTACACACACCAGACACTATGGTATCTCGCCTTGGTGTCTCAATCAGAATGAATACCCAAACCCATGCAGACAGGTGCCTTTGCAACTAACTGAGTAGAGTGCAACAAGGTAATACAAATGGGCTGAGTGAATGCACTAAATAAATGCTGATAATATATCTCAACAATCATATGTGGGGCTGTTATTTCACGACTTCTGATACCTTGCATGAGTAGCTCATCCAGACCAGTTGTATTTCTTTGCATTAGAGTACTTATAGTCCAGTTTATCTCATTGTAAAGTCTTTAATGTAAATGTAAACATTTTTACTTGATTTTTTTGGTCTTGGAATTTTGAAATGTGAGAGGTTTGTCTTGTTTAGAAGTGTGAAATTATGTAAACATGATCGCATTTTGCCAGAATTTTGCACAGTTTTGCTTCAGCTCAACACTCAAATGAGAATGAAGATGAGCCATTGATCCCTCCAGTGTGAACATGCTCGGATTCTTGAAACACTCCCTTGCTTTGAGGCAAGGTGTGCCCTTTAAAAATGTACACATATACAAACATTAATACATTCATGCTTGAATCACTTCTTACAGGACATGAACCACCAACCATGAGCCCTGTTGGTCATCTCTAGCAGGACAATCTCCTCTATTTCTTTATTCTTCTTGAGTCATGACCTTCAGAACTGGGCAGGTGTACCAGATGAGGCATCCAGACAGAACACTGTACTCTATGATGAAGGCTCCAGAATGGGACACAATACTTTAGACGTGTGTTTGTCCTGTGATAGCTGATATTACGCTATGGGAAATGGTCTACTGCGTTACTACAATTTGTGTGCCAACGAGTGAGGGTATAGAGCAAGTAGAAGTCTGTATTGTCATGTCATCGGCGACGGCAATAAAGGTGGTTTCCATGGTGAAATGGGGGCCGGACCCAGATTGATGGTTGTGTACCATCCAGTAGGAGGTTGGTTTCGATATAAGAAAAGAGCTGCTCATTGACTTCTTTCTCCAAGATTTTAGATGAAAGGGGAGGAGTGAAATCAAACTGGAAAACTAATTGTTGAAAAACTCTCTCACTGGACCCAAACCAAGCGGCCATCAATCTCAAGCAATGGATCACCCACAGTGCTGACGAATTAGCACCCCTGAAAAAGCACCAGATCAAATCAGCCAGCAAAAAGGCTCCTTGGTTCAATGATGACCTTAAAAATTCCAAGAAGCTATGCCGCACCCTGGAGAAAACATGGAGAAAAAACCCAACCACCGACAACATGGCCACCCTTAAGGCAGCCACCCGCAAACACCACCAACTGATCCGTTCCACCAAGAAATCAGCATTCAAGAAGCGTCTCGACAACAACACTCACAACAGCAAGGAACTTTTCAACATCGTCAAAGAAATCACCAACCCCACCGCAGCATCCAACGACATCACTCCCTCCCAAGACCTCTGCGATGTGTTATCCTCCTTCTTCCACAACAAAATTGCCGACATCCACAACAGCTTCGAGAATACTCCCAGCGATCAACACTCCCCACCCCCCTCAGATCCTACTTCGCCAACTAACATCCTTAGCGCCTGGAACCCAATCACCACTGAAGACACCATCCGCCTAATGAACTCAATCCACTCTGGCTCGCCAACCGACCCCTGCCCCCACCACATCTTCAACGAAGCTGACTCCATCATCGCACCCGATCTCTGTGATGTCATCAACTGCTCATTCAACTCTGCCACCTTCCCAGAAAGCTGGAAACACGCCGAACTCAGCGCCCTTTTGAAGAAACCCACAGCAGACCCCTCTGAACTTAAAAACTACCGACCCATATCCCTCCTCCCATTCCCGGCCAAAGTCATTGAGAAAGCCGTCAACAGCCAGCTTGCCGCCTTCCTTGAATCCAACAACTCCCTCGATCCCTCTCAATCCGGATTTCGCACCAAACACAGCACCGAAACCGCCCTCATTGCAGCAACAGACGACATCCGAACACTACTGGACAACGGAGAAACAGCGGCCCTCATTCTACTCGACCTCTCCGCCGCTTTCGACACAGTCTGCCACAGCACCCTCATACAACGCCTCAGCAACATCGGCATACAAGGAAAAGCCTTGGACTGGATCACCTCGTTCCTAGCTGGGAGAACTCAGAGAGTCCGACTTCCCCCATTCAACTCAGAGGCCACTGAAGTCATCTGTGGAGTACCACAAGGATCATCACTCAGTCCCACCCTCTTCAACGTTTACATGAGCCCACTCGCATCCATCGCGCGCCAACACAACCTCAACATCATCTCTTACGCCGACGACACCCAATTAATCCTTTCCCTCACCAAAGACCCCGACACCGCCAAAACCAATCTCCACGAAGGCATGAAAGAAGTAGCCGAATGGATGAAACATAGCCGCCTAAAACTCAACTCAGACAAAACGGAAGTGCTCATCCTAGGATCTTCCCCCTCTGCCTGGGACGACTCTTGGTGGCCTTCCGCTCTGGGCACAGCACCCACACCCACAGACCATGCACGTAACCTTGGCTTCATCCTAGACTCCTCTCTCTCGATATCCAGACAAGTCAACGCAGTCTCATCCTCCTGCTTCAACGTACTTCGCACTCTCAAAAAGATCTTCCGCTGGATCCCCCTCGAGACAAGAAAGACTGTCACTCACGCACTGGTCACGAGTCGACTGGATTATGGCAACACACTTTACGCCGGAATCACAGCAAAATTACAGAAAAAACTCCAACGCATCCAAAACGCATCAGCGAGACTCATTTTAGACATCCCTCACCAAGATCACATCACCGGACACCTAAAAGACCTCCACTGGCTTCCCGTCAACAAGAGAATTACATTCCGTCCTCTCACCCACGCACACAAGGCCCTCTACAAATTAGGACCCGAATGCCTCAGCACTCGACTATCCTTCTACACACCCTCCCACCAACTTAGATCGTTCAATCAAGCCCTCGCCGCAGTCCCGCGCATCCGAAAATCCACCATGGGTGGCAGATCCTTCTCCTTCCTGGCTGCCAGGACCTGGAACTCACTCCCCACTCACCTCCGCCTTACTCAAAACCACATCTCCTTCAGAAAAGTACTTAAAACCTGGCTATTCGACAAATAATGAACCCCTTCCCAAGCGCCTTGAGACCCACTGGGTGAGTAGTGCGCTATACAAATGCCCGAACTTGAACTTGAACAGGTGACAACCCAACTCAAGGAAAAAACACAACCCTGGACACAGTGAACTCTTAAAGTCACTAAATTAACCTGAGCTCAACCACCTGGTAGCAATGATACAGAGCAGACAGGCTTAACTAAAGGTATTAAGTAAGTATTTATGTAGTACCAATACAGTGGTAAAATCGAAATGCAAAACAATAAAAATCCCAAACTGAATTAGAGAAATAGAGAAAATGTTCATAACCAAAACAACCCCAAAATGACAAAAATCCAATAGGGCGATATTACGTTTTTAAGTAGAAATAGTACAAAGAAGAATAAAGTAGCAACAATAGTTAATTATCATGGTAGACCGGTACCAATGTGCAATTTGACACATGACCGTGATGGAGTGTGGCTTGAATTTGGATAAACCAACCAGGTTTATCCTGGTCAAAGATTTTACTTTCTGTCTTTAGTTCTCCCCTGAACCTCAGGAGAGGCTCTTAGAGTCTCACTGGATGTCAGGCAGAGGCCGACAGTAGGGTCCAGTCCAAGTCTAGTTGCAACTGGTCAGCTGGGCAGTTGCATGAAAAGGCTTCTTGCAGCTTGTTGCTTTGATATAGCTATAATAGGAGGTCAGCCTTATGACCCTTGGAGTCCACTTCTTTGTCCTAGGTAGAAGAGAGAGCACCTCAAGTCCTTTCATTGCTCTTCTCAGGCTGCTCCCGGCAGGTTCAGTCCTATTCTGATCTTCCTCACATCTTGGAGGGTTCTGAAGTTCGTGTCTGGAGATGCCACATTTATGCCCAGCACAAGTTAAGGGGCAAGAATGACTCCTGGGTGGAAACCTAGCCAAATGGGGTAAAGTTCCTGGGGCCAACCCTACTCAGTTCGGGCATTTCCAAAATGGGCAAAGTCTTTGGCCTCAGGGCTAGAGCGGTCGACGTGGAAGCTGGGGTACCGGTTTCAAGTCTCTGCAGCAATGCTAAACACTCTGTGATTCTGGGCAAATCACTTAATCTCCCTGTGCCTAACAAAAACAAATGTGTCCTTGTGTAACGAAACTGGTGCTATGTAAAGCACTCTGATACCCGATATCTTTGGGTCTAGTTAGCACTATATAAAACTCTAAAAAATAAAGTTAAAATAAAAACCTGGACTATTACGACTGGTGGGGTGTCTGTGGTTAGTGTACTATGGTAATCCTAGTGTTCTCCCACATCGAATGCTAAAATTGAGTTTGGAACAGTCACTGTACACACATGAAAACTGCTCCCTGAACAGAGAACAAAGGCCTGGGTGTGGGTGGGTGTTGTTGTTCTCTTGATTGGGTGACAAGTGGGTTTGGGCCCAGAAATTGGATAAACTTTAAAGAAGCCTCCCCTGTCACAGGTAAATGTTAGCTGACATCTGGACAGGGCGTGTCTGTTATCCCCCAACCAGGCAGTATCCAATCACAACGGGCCTCTTTTTAACATTACAGTGTCAAATCCTGCAGGCGTGTCAAATCTTGCTTGACAGGTCTGCTGGATTTATATATATAAAGTATACAAAAAGGATTGATGGAATGCTTGAATTAATCTCCGCCTCTAGTATTTACTCGGGGGCCATGTCCCAGTCCATTGTTATTTTGAATAGCATGACACCTCAGTTTGGACCCGGCCATTTGTAAATCACTCTTGACCCGACTCCAATAAGAACAGTCCAGCCCAAACTGCCAGATGAGGTCCTGCCCGAATTGGAACAGAAGCAACCCAAGGCCGGTTTTGCTTTGATTGGGGCCCATCAATCAGGTACAGCTCGGTTCCAGTGGCACATGTTTTACATATAAACACTGGAAGTACTCTTTAATGGAGGGGAAACAGGATGGCAATTTTTTTTTAATGTATGAACTGTCTGCTTTGTTCTATCAGACGCCTGTCTTTGTTCTCTGTTCGGGGAGCAGTTTTCATATCTCTTCAAATGCTAATTATTGGCTAGCAGAAGTGAGAGAACAAATGCACATTTAGGGGCATATTTATCAAAGGTTTTGTGTCACCCTTGCACCATACAAGGAGGCGCGAGTGATGCAAAATCTATGATGAGATTTACCAAGTCACAAAAGGCCAACTTGTGTGGCCCTGCAGGGCTTGATAATTCTGGAGTAAATCAAAGCAGTGCAAGTCGCTACCTCGCATTACTCTGCCTCAGGGAGGCGTTTCATAGGTGCAGCATGGCTATTCCCACTCATGGACCATGGATTCCGAAGCATTCCCGGATTTACCAATACTGGTAGACCAGGAATGCGCCAGAATGCTGAGCCCTCCCATTGTAGGCGTAAGGAGGGGAAATATCTTTAATTCTCTTTTTTTTTTCCTCTATCTCCGTGTGCTACATTCAGCAGCACATTCGAAAGAGAAAAATGCCTAAGAGGATTGTTTTTGTGCAGGAAGATGACACCTTTGTGGACAAAAACAATCCTGTACACAAGGCAGGCCCTCTTTCACCATGGTACAAGGCTGCCTCCATTAATGCTATACATTAGTTTGTGCATTAGCGCCGGCAGATCCCAGGAATGCATCATCTCTTGACAGACATGGCACATTTGTGCCCTCTCTCTTTCATGCAGCGCAGCAAGGTATCTTGCTGCGTTGTGTGATTAATGCTAAAAAGGGCCCTCAGCCTTCAGGAACATCGGCAGGGAAAATGTAACTTTCTAAAAGTTACTGTTCTCAATATTTCATAAAATTCTGACTTCACTATTGAAGTAGATTTTAATAACTATTAAAAAATAGTTGTTTATTTATTTTTCAAATTAGTCCCATTCCTGAGATACAGAATTAGGATTTTTAATCTGCATTCTGGTTTTCTACATAGGACAGGTAGGCTTACCACAGTGAAAAAAAAAGTCTTGAGGAGTTAGTCACATGTTAAAATTATACTTCCATATGTCCTACTTTCAAATACCCTGCACCTTGCTTTCTGGGTTACAAGGCTTACATGGGGCTTACATTAATATTTAACATAGAGGTTTTGACCTGCCAAAAGAGCTTATTTTGACAGGTCATATTGCAGTTTTTACACTGCTACAGAAAGGCTACACTTTAGAGGATGGCACAATAAGTGCTGCAATCTAATAGTGACGTTTAACTTACAGGCCTGTTCACTTTGTACCATACACTAGGGATTTACAGGTGAATTAAATATGCCAATTAGGAATATTCCAATTCAACCATGTTTAAAAGGTGAAAGAAGGCACTTTACTTTCTGGTTAGGAAGAGTAAATTGCACAACAAAAATATAGGGTCCAGAAAAAAGTGAAAAATATAGGGTGTGATGCACTAAAAGAAGATTCCTTACACCGTCGTAGGCTTCTTTAATAGAGGGATTACCATGATATAGTTCCAGACGAGGGGAACAACACAATAAGTAAGGGAAAGTTTGCAGAGTTCCACAATGTCTGGCGAGGTCAAGATGGGAACAGCCGCCAGAATGTGATGAGGTCCATGATTGAGTGGTTAATCTGATTTAGTAGCAAAAGGAAGATTTTGGTGGTCTAAGTACAACAGCAAGAAATAAGGCAATGTGGAATCAGCCTGTCAGATACAAAGAAGATCCCAACTATCAAGAGATTCTATAACAGGTTGAGCTACAAATCCAGCATGGATTTTGGAAAGTTATCAAAAAAGAGCGAGAGATTGTTGAGGACTTACAGGAGATAATCGTGTCATGTACAAACAACAAGGTTAAAGGCGGTATTAAAAAGAGAGAAAAGTTCTCTAACAGGATTGTCAGATTTTCTACACACAAGAAAAAATATTTTGCACAAACGATACGAATTTAGCATTGGTATGTTTCGATGGCTGTCCTGTCAGTGGTTTGGGACTCTGCGGTGTACAACGATCGTTAGACAGCTTCAAGGGCTTTACAGTTACGGTTGGCCATTCTCAACTCTTCTGATTATCAAGGGGGGAAAGGCTTATTGCAGACTTGGTGAAGAGATTTGAGGATCTCTTTCTTGAGTGACCTTTGAAACTTCACAGATGTTCGTGCTCTGGATGCATGAATTTGCACTTGGAGCCAAGCAGGCATTTCCAGATCTGGCACTTCTCCAGCATTCCTCGCTCACCTTGGGTTCACATCATATTATATAATTGATCAACTCAAGGAAGTGTGTTGTATCATCACAATGGCTGCCCAGGACCCAGGGGTTGCCAGTGCATATTAATTGCAGGATCCTTGTATACGTGGTTCCAGTGCCACCTCACGTGTCACTCCTGTTTCCCCAAAAAGAATTCCATTCACTGTCACTCTTTTCACACATCACTAAGCTTCTTCCAAACCAATTAACCAGCCTAGCCCCTATTCCAAGAATGCTCCACGTATAGCCAAGTCTTCTGTATGCAATTTGCTTGGTGTGACTATCCCTCTGTCAGATCTATAGCAGTGCTTAATTTGAGCCGGTGGTTTCCGGTGCTATGCACCAGGCACTTAATTGTCAACACCGTTGCTTGTGACCGTCTGCCACAAGGTGGCGCTATCTTGATAATTTAGAGATGACCACAACAGGTAATTAGTAAGTTCATATAAATTAACAAGCATTTGAAATACAATAGGTCTCGCATTAGGAACGTTTGAGATATTGGTATTGTAAATGACAATTTTTTTACTTATGTGTTTGTTTTGAAAATAGCAAAATTAATAGCTTTGTCCTTTACAATGCAAATAGTTATAACTTTCGCAAATGTGAGACCAATAGCATTTGTAATGCAATATTTGTTGTATGTACGTGACTTAGATGTATTGCTATTACACATAACAATGGCTTTTAATTTTTTTATAATTAATACTTAAATAAAAGTTATTGTAATTTATAATGGCAATAGCTTAAACTTTTGTAAATAACTTTTGTGAAGATTATGCTCAGTGTATTTTATTGTGACGAAAATCCAAGAACAGAAGTGAAATATTAACATCTTTTTGTGACATTTGTAATAAAGCTTGAAACATAGAGAGAACATATTTGAACCAGTTGTTGTTAAATGGTTGCACAGATTGATGCTGTGGTGGATCTGAGTGATGTTGTGGTGGTGGCGAGTGATGCTGTGGCATTCAGTGATGCTGTGGTAGCGCATAGTGATGTTGTGGTGCCCCGGTGTGATGCTGTGGTGGTGCTGAGTGATGCTGTGGTGATGCGATAGATAGATAGAGTGAGTGTGATAGCTAGAGGGAGGGCGATAGATAGATAGAGGGACAGCGATAGATAGATAGAGTGAGGGCAATAGATAGAGTGAGGGCGATCGATAGATAGATAGAGATAGATAGAGTG
Source organism: Lissotriton vulgaris (assembly GCF_964263255.1). Lineage (NCBI taxonomy): Eukaryota > Metazoa > Chordata > Amphibia > Caudata > Salamandridae > Lissotriton > Lissotriton vulgaris. Next base: position 1,863,295,073 of record NC_141693.1, on the reverse strand, counting down.
ATGGCGATAGATAGTGAGTGCGATAGATAGACAGATAGAGGGAGGGCGATAGACAGAGAGAGGGCGATTGATAGATAGAGGGGTTGTGGGGTTGTGTGTGGGGGTGGGGTTGTGTGTGGGCGTGTGGGGTGTGTGTGTGTGCTGGGGGTTTGGGGTGTGTCTGTGTGTGAGTGTGTGCGGGGGGTTGTGTGTGTGGAGTTGTGTGTGTGTGTGGGGTTGTATGTGTGTGTGTGGGAGGGGTTGTGTGTGTGGAGTTGTGGGTGTGTGTGTGGGGGTGTGTGTGGGGGGTGTGGGTGGGTGTGGGGGGTTGTGTGTGTGTGGAGTTGTGTATGTGTGGAGTTGTGTGTGTGGTTGTGTGTGTGTGGTTGTGTGTGTGGGGGGTTGTGTGTGTGGGGCTTGTGTGTGTTGTGTTTGGGTATGTGTGTGTTGTGTGTGTGGTTGTGGGGTTGTGTGTGGTGGTTGTGTGTGGGGGTTGTGTGTGGGAGTTGTGTGTGGGGGTTGTGTGTGTGTGGGGTTGTGTGTGTGTGGGGTTGGGTGTGTGAGGGGGGAGGGGGGTTATGTGTGGGGGGTGGGGGGTTGTGTGTGGGGGGTGGGGGGTTGTGTGTGGGGGGTTGTGTGTGTGGGGGGGGTTGTGTTTGTGTGGGGGGTTGTGTGTGGGGGGTTGTGTGTGGGGGCGTTGTGTGGGGGGTTGTGTGTGTGTGGGGTTGTGTGTGTGTGGGGCTGTGTGTGTGGGGGGTTGTGTGTGGGGGGGGTTGTGTGTGGCGGGGGTTGTGTGTGTGTGGGGTTGGGTGTGTGGGGGGTTTTGTGTGTGGGATGTGTGTGTGGGGGAGGGGTGTGGGGGGCTGTGTGTGGGAGATTGTGTGTGTGTGGGGTTGTGTGGGGGTTGTGTGTGTGGGGGTATGTGTATGTGGGGGAATGTAAGCTAAAAAGTGGTCAACTGGCAAATATAATGCTGCCATAATATATATCCTTACAGTTACTACATGCCCCCATGCAAGAAAGAATATGGGGATCCTCGCACAAATACAATTCACTGGTGGTATTCCGATGGACTTGAAGCCATCTTCAACAATATTGGCTTTTCCTAGCATTTCAGGCCCTGTGGTCCAAATCAACCGAGCATAGGCCGTAATTTGCACCACCCCTTATCAATGTGCAGACAGTTTTACAATACGAAATATCGGCTGCAGGCCACGTTTGGTGTACAGGGTTACAAAAGTATGCATAGAGGTTATAGAACAAAGCCGTGGTGAAGCAGACTGAATAGATTCCGTACACTCAACCGTACGATTCTTGTTAAAAATCAGGTGAAAAATGAGCTGACAATGTCGCGAAGGTAGCATGCAGACAATAAATACGAATACAGCGGTGGCACATACCCCATGTCCTTAAGCACAGAAAACAACCCCTTGGGAATGCACGGGTCGACTCACCATGCACCATAATTTTCCCTCACCTGGAAAACACAAAAAAATTCCTCCTCGGGCCGTAGAAATCACGCGCCACCGCTGGAGTGCTGCGAAAGAAAATGGCGAGCAGAAACGCAACCTTACACCTTTCACCAGACCAAAACGTCAACTCTGATTGGACCCGTGAGGAATATCTGGCCCCGGAAGCGAAAGAGGTTCTCCGATCAAACGAGAGAGGCTGCCGGAAACAAAAAACGAGAACGGTAAGCAAGTTGAAACGTATGTGCTCAATTTCACACCATGTTGGAATATGGAGAATTCAGGTCGGGGGCTGCAGGCGTGGAGTAACCGCTGCACCTTTGAGAACAGAGCATGCATCAGCAGTGTGTTGTTTGTCTCGTTTCGTGTACCTCCATGCGTGTGAGATTTTTTTTTTAAACAATTTTATTGGTTTTGAACAAAAGTGTGGGAGATATTTATGTGAAGTTTACAATGTTTTGCACCAGAAAGTTTGAAGTTCCGTTAAGCTCTCAGCATTGCGTGGCGGGGAGCGGCATCCTTTTAAGTCTGATGGGGGGTGGGGGTGGGGGAGCGGCTTCCTTTGAAGTCTGATGCAGAGGCTCAGACAAATGGTGTGGGATGTGGCTGGCAATGGTGTGGGTGTGCGATGTGCGATGTGCACGCGCCTGGCTCACATGAACTGTACGCGATCCTCAGCTAGGTAGGCTTTTCGGACCGCTTACTATAATCTCGCCTATCATCCCTATGGGATGGAATAGGCGAGACCTAAAAATAACTTACGTGTCGCGCAAGCTGCTCTTATGGCATTGGGGAGCTGAAATAGTCCGAATTGTCACACGTGTAGGAGTGTGAGGGTTAGTGTTGTGTTGTTACTGTCATTGGTCAGCATTGTAAGGGGCAATGTCTGGTGTAAACTGCAGTGGCCTCCTGACGATTGCACCGGGAAATATTTTTTTACAAATTAAGCATTGGCCCGTGCATTGCAAGAGTATACTTTGCATTTATATGTTAATCCACTGTTGTCCACAACTCTGACGTCAGAATTAACATCCCCCAAGCGCCTGACTCTGCCTCAGCACATTGGGTCTTGCAGATGGCTTAGCCTGTCTGGAATTCTGCCAATCTATTCAACTTGCGAGGCTGCATTCTTCTGCTGTCATTAATCCAGGACATGGTGGGTAGCTTCATTTCATGACCTCATAGATTGTAGCAGTGCTGGTGCAGTTTTTCACTGACATTTCCAGATTAGACAGACTGGACCATGTCACCTACCTTGCCTTTCAATTTAGCAACCTAAATGCACTTGTATCAGAGAATCTGTCCTTGACATCCTCTCTGTGCCGTCATATTGGCTGTGTCCATAACCTCGTAATTGAAGCATTCATTTCTCGAGCAGTGGCGGCCATGAAGGTACGAGGATGGTGAGGTGGGGGGAGGCAGGGGGTTTTGAATAAAAAATTTAAAAATCACTTACCTGATCTCGCTGCATCTCTCCTTTGCTGTATCTCTCCTGGATCGAGTGAGTCTCTTCCAGGGAACGGGAAGCACCCAGGCTCCCCACAGCCAATCACAATGCCGCACTGCAGCGTTGTTTTTGGTAAGCAAGCATGCTCCCCTGAGCCAATCACAACACTGCAGTGCTTTTTAGTTGATATTGGTCTGGGCGCCGTGGTTCAATTCTTAGCCGGGGAATGGGGGTAGGGGCATATTCTCCATGCATGTTGTAATGCAGCTTGCATAGAGAACATGCAAAGTGTGCATGAATGTCTGACTGGCACGAGAGTGCCGGTCAAACATTCATGGACACTTTACAGAGTAAACAAACAATCCTCCTCCCCGATGTCAGGGTAGCCAAGGCCCACCCTGCCCTAGCCTGACCATACAAAAATACAATGATAATAACTTCAGTTATTATCATTTTATTTCGTCATTTACACTGCTCTGTGAGCATTGGGGCGATGCCCCTCTGCCTTAGCGGGGAGCCGCTACTGTTCTTGAGTGAAAGCTTCCTGTGTCAGAGGGTGGGTCTAAACTGTCTCAGACATACATGCATGACACCAGGCCCACATATGTTGGCCAATTGCACTAGTGAAGTTTTCAAATATTTGTGCATTAAAAACATTTTGGGGCAGATTTACAAGTTCCTTGCGACATCTTCACGACACCGTTGTGTCACTTCTGTGACGCAGCGGCATCATAAACAATGCGCCACTATGCAATAGATTTACAATGTGACGCATCTAGTGAGATGCGTCACGTTGTAAAGCCCTGGGCTACATTATACCTGCATCAGGTATAATGTATGCAGGGTGGGCGTTCCATCACAAGGAAGCCCCATAAAAGTGAGGCAGTGAAATCTACAAGATTTCTCCGAGTCACTTTTACGTCCCTGCTGCGTCAAAACCTGCTTGTAGCAGGCATAAGGGGTAACGCAGCATGTTAGGTATAGGCTGCCCATGAGCATTGCTGGAGTTACGTAACACTTCTGACACAACTCCAGCAATGCGCTGTCCTTACAACAAAAGATGCGACACGCATCTGACTATCCTTGTGCCACGGTGAGCTGCATTGTAAATGGGTAGTTTTACGTGTCGCACCTTTACTGGCGCATCCCGGCTAATATGCAGAGATGCACCAGTCCTTGTAAATCTGCCCCTCAGTCTGATCAGCATCGAGCAAACACGTGTGCAGAATGGTCCGTTCCGTGCAATAAGTCCCTAAGGAGCGGGTGCGTCACTCTGGAGGGCCGGCCCAATTCCAAGGCATAGGTGAAATATCTTTGAGACAAGCCCCTTGTGTTGATGCGCGTGGTTTTCTCCTGACGTATCACACTGACTGCTTAAGGGGGTCCCTGGAGGAGAGCAGGGTCTGATGGTGAGGGTGGCTTGTTGGGGGGGGGTGCGGGGGGGGAGCAGCTTCCAGTGGCGTAACAAAACTTGAGGGGGGCCCAGACACAGTCAAGAGCTCTCGCTGCCCGTGCACAGTGCTGGAGGGGACCCCGAAGCCCCTCCCTCACACTGCGGGGATTATTGTTATGCCACTGACTTTTCCAGGAATTCCCTCACTACCACCCTCCAACAATGCCCCTGGTCTCTCCATAGCCCCTCTCTCCCATACATTTCATTTTTTATTACACAACTCCTAGTTCACTCAAAGTCAGTTCTGTGATCTGCATGATTCACCCTCTTTGCAGCAGGCACATTAACCCCCATGATGCAAGTCTTCAAAGAGCTCAAATAAGAGATCATTTTAGTTAAGACGGATCAGAAATACGATTTAAGGGAAATGTAGAAGGATGCTTCTGAGCCGAGTGACAGGGTACTTGCCATAAAAGAGAATCTGGCTGAGAAGCGGCTCTCAGGGCAGGGGTCCTCCGCCTGTCCACAGCGATGGAGGAGCCCCCTGGAGCTCGGGCCCCCAGACACCAGGGGGGAGGGGCTACTGGTACGTCACTGCCAGCTTCCTTTGCTACTGACCACAGCCAGAAGCCTCTCTCCCCACCAGCCTCCCGCAGCCTCCCACCCTCGGAAGGAATGCTCCGATTACGAGGTTATCGGCAGAGCCCAAGGCACGGCTTCCCGGGCAGACTGAGGGCTGGCAGCCCTGCGCCCTGGCACCCACATAAAAGCACTAAAGCCCGCGGCTTACACGTGCCCCCTCCCGTAATTAATTGTCAGCTTCTCCACATTGTTCCGGACCCCTGGTCTGCAGCAGTTGCCTATTTATTAATACCGACCCCTAAAATACACCGACCCGAAGATGACCCCGCCGCCGCGCTGGGCACCTGCCACCGCAGGGTGACCTTCCCGGAGCTCTGCTCCTGCTCCGAGTAAACAACCCTAGGGCCCCACCCGGGGGATATTCATTCCACTGCGGGGCGGGCAGAGCGGAGCTCGGGGCCCGGGGAGGGCGATAGAGCTGAGCCCAAGGGGAGCCGGGCCAGCAGGGAGATGACAGGGATGGAGCTGACAGGGGCAGGGACAGGGAAAGGGACAGCACAGCGATAGCCGACAGGAACAGCAGAGAAATAGGGACAGGGACAGCAGCAGAGCGGTAAAGGGACATGGGCAGTAGGAAGACAAGCATTTACAATGCAATGGTCTCGGCATTATTAAAGTTAGAGCTATTGGCATTGCTCATGACATTATTTTTATTCATGTTTTGGTTTTTAAAACATAAAAAAATGGCATTGTCATTTACAATGCCAATAGCTTAATCGCTCGCAAATGCCAGACCTCTTGCATTTGCACCCACACAGAGCCACACACACAAAGCCACCCACACACACATACAGAGCTACCCACACAGAGCTACCCACATAGAGTCATTCACATAGAGCCACCCCCACACACACAGAGCCACCCACACAGAGCCACCTACACACAGACACAGAGCCACCCACACAGAGCCACCTACACACAGACACAGAGCCACCCACACAGAGCCACCCACAGTCATTCACATAGAGCCACAACACACACACAGAGCCACCCACACAGAGCCACCTACACACAGACACAGAGCCACCCACACAGAGCCACCTACACACAGACAGAGCCACCCTCACACAGACAGAGCCACCTACAAAAAAAGCTACCCACACAGAGCCACACACAGACAGAGCCACGCACACACAGACAGAGCCACACAGACAGACAGAGCCACACAGACAGACAGACAGAGCCACACACACAGACAGAGCTCAACACACACAGAGCCCCCCCCCACACACACAGCGCCACACACACACACACAGCCCCACACACACACACAGCCCCACACACACACAGAGAGCCACACACACACACACACAGGGAACAGAGGCCAGAAAAAACTCTCAGAACGAGGGAAAAGAGGCCAGAAAAACCACTCACAACGAGGGAACAGAGGCCAGAAAAAACACTCACAACGAGGGAACAGAGCCCAGAAAAGCAAGCACAACGAGGGAACGGGGGGCAGAAAAGCAAGCACAACGAGGGAACAGGGGGTAGAAAAGCAAGCACAACGAAGGAACAGGGGGCAGAAAAGTAAGCACAATGAGGGAACAGGGGGCAGAAAAGCAAGCACAATGAGGGAACAGGGGGCAGAAAAGCAAGCACAACGAGGGAACAGGGGCATCAAAACCAAAGAACTGCTTGGGTTCTATGGTACAACCAGATGTCTGACTTTTGGAGAATGTCTACCATCCTCTCGGTTTCTTGCTTGTGGTGAGACAATATGGGTGCAGATAACTTTACCAGAAGTCACACCATACCATCAATCCTGTTATTTCCCAGATCCTTGGGTCTTCCCAGTTACATCAGTGATACAATTCATACCGCCTTGAATACTGATGACGTCATGTTCTTCACATGTGCATTGACGCTTTGTATCCACCAATTGAATGAATCCCTTGAGTGGCCCTGAAACACAGCACGATTTTTCATCACAACATTGTTCGTAAAACAATATCTACCAGAGTGTAGATATTCGGACAGTCTGTTCCTATTGCGTCTTTCTCTTCGTTAGGTGCAACCTAAAGACCCTCATTCTACTAATCAGCATACACAAACACGAACCACAATTGAATTCTTACACGCAGGACACAACTCTACTAAGTAATTGTTAATAAATATATAGGGCTACAATTCGCAATTCTCAGCCATTTGCTTCAAGATATCAAGGGCTGGATGAGAGAAGGATTAATGGAATAGAATGTGGGGACACAACTCTCGGCAAAAGTACCAAACCCTGCCCCACTCGAGGCCGAAGCACTGTCATGGTCCCACCTGCTCTTGGTGACAGCTTTGCCCTGAGTGGACAATGGTTAGAAGAACCCAGTGATAACCTTTCATGAGAACATCACGTTGGACATGTTCTGACCATTACACAATTTGCCCATAAAAACTTCCTTAAAAAAGATACTCAAGACAGACAGGAAATGGCCAGTGTTCACTCAACTGCGACTCTGTCTTTCAAGCTCACTGAAGCACGCCAGATGCTACAAGAGGCTTTGCCTGTGTAATTAAAGGTGCGGTTTAAAGCATGTTGAGTTCACCATGTGCTTCACGCAACATGTCACATGACCAGTGTTCGCGTGCCTCTGTGTCATTGTATCCAGACATACAACACACCAACACGCCTGTCAGCGGAAATTGATAAGTTAGAAACAAGATTGATTGTTTTTAAATATTGGGATGTGGAAAATAGAAAAATTGATGTACATAAGCAGCGTTCATTTGCCCTCTCCCGTCCCCCTCCCTGTAGGCACCACGTATACCCTGAAATATTGACCGTATCACTCCACCAGTAAAAGCCCGTGCCCATATGTACATGACAGCCATTTTAGGCACCTTGGCCTCTTGCCCACTCATTAGAATCACTGGCTTCCCTCCTGCGCGCATTTGAGCACCCCCCTCCCACTCTCACATGCATAGACCATGAAACCCAGCACTCTGCGCGACCCTGCTATGAAAGGCAACCCTCCTGCTTGACCCAGGCACCCCCCCCCATTTCCCTCTTGAAGAAGCATCCTTCGCCTCAGCTGACATAGCCCCCCCAGCTGTATCTGACTGCCCCTGTTCTCTCATGTACGGGTCATAAGACCTCTCTCTCTCTGTGCGACTCTGACCCTGCGCGCACCCTGACCCCCTCCTTCTCCCTCACATGGACAAGTCATAAACCTTCCTCCTCTGCAAGACCCTGTCCTTGGGAGTCACGGCCGCGCCTGACCAACACCTCCTTTCCTTTCATGAATAACCCCTCTGTTAGCAAACCCTCCCTCCGCGATGGACTGTCCACACATGTCCGAGGCCATCGCCTAAGCCGGGAGACACTGTTTACTGCCCCTTATTGTATGGAGTCACTCCTCTTCAAAGGACCCACTATTGATCCTGGCCTCCCCACCCCCTGGGCTACGATCAGGCGCACACATCCTAATAATCAGCGGAACATTCAGCTGCGTCATTGCCCCCTCTCTTATCAGCAGGTCAAGGGTCCCTATTGTGAACACATGTGGGGTAGGATTGACACGAGGATTATGGGGTTGTCTTTTCTTTGTTTCACAATGCTGTGACTGTAATGCCAAGTGTTTTGTAAGGTATAAAAGAAAGAGTCTCAGCTCACTTGTTAGAGCACCTCCCGAAAGACACTGTGTTTCGTGTCCGAAATGACTGGCTCTCCTCATGAGAATTAAACTATGTTCTTGATTCCTGCTTCCAGCGCCCGTCTCTTTATTTGGTAACTATTCAACATGGGAAATAAGAGGCGGTTTGCGCCAGCGGCCTGGGCATCGATAGAATTATGGGCTCATGTTCCACAATTGGCGTCCCAACGCGGGGTCCATCAGTGACATAAGGTCCAGTAAGAGAGATCCAGACGATGAGGTGAACATCTAAATGATCGGAGTATACCTGCCTTGAGAGGGCCCTCGTCCGGCTGCCGATTAAATGAACTTCACCGATTCTGAACGGACCTCTCTCGAGTGACCTACTGTCCTGACTGGAATCCCACAGGACTGCTGCGGTAAAATCATGGAGTAAGAGAACGATCGGGCGCTGGAAGGAGGAAGGCGAAGAACTGCCCACACGGTCCAGTCCGGGTAAGGTCGCGTAAATGCGACAAATTGTGAAATGATTGTTTTGGATAATACTAGTATTACGCTTTGTTGAAACCTCTGGAGATTCACCGTCTGCAAACGGAGAAAACAACAGGCTCTCCCTTTGCAAGCAGTGAAGGATAGGTAACGCAGACTTTTGTCCCCGTTGTAATCCGTCGTGCCTATCTTTCTCCCCCACTGTTTCCCGAACTGTCGTTCGTGGATTATTGTCTGGAGATTCTTTGTCTGCAAACAGGGAAGAACAAGGTCTCTCTTTGCAGGTAGAGAAAGAGTAGGTAACGATAACTTTTCGTGCCCACTTATTCTCCCCACTGATTGTTTGATTGACCGAACATTGATTGTTCGATATTGGTTCTTTTGAGGTATTCACCGCCGCCAAACAACGGAGAATAGAAATATTCTGCCTAGTCTTTGCCCGCTGTGATAAGATAGGTAATGCAGACCTTTGTCCCCGTTGTAATCCGTCATGCCTATCTTCTCCCCACTGGTTGGTAGCCTGTTTAGCCCGGACCGCTTATTAGAGATGAACCATCCAGCTCCACTGGAGGGTACACCTAATAAGGACATGTTCATTAAGTGTGGACTAGTCGCTATAGCTTATAATAGGTTATGGCATAAAAATACAAGAAAAAGAGTTGAGCGAAATCAGTAGGCCACTGATGAGTTATCAACTTCGCTAAAAATAAAATAAGAAACGTTAGAAATAACCCGCAATAAGAAACATAAAAATGGCGAAGATTTGACAGCAAGACAGCCACGCGGTAGCTAGGTTACGCTGCCTACTCCTGCTCCAAACATGTCTGCCTCATTGCCCGCCACGCCCAAATAACGGTCACATGAAATAGAAACAATTCAATAGGTACCTACCCCCATTCCGGAAGCTCCCGAAGTGCAGCGGGTCCGCGGTTACGCCCATCCGGAGGGCGAGGCCTCGAGGCATGCGGGGCTCGCCTGGCCGCGGTCAGTAGGAGATGCTGTTGGGCAGGCGGCCCAAAGAATAATAAGGACCTCTCCACCTTTCCCTCTTCTGCCGCCCTGCAGGCCACGGGGAGAGAGGGGGCTGTCTTGCCTCGGCCACCGACCACCCCTCTCTCTCACCTGATCCGGCTTTCGTCGAAGGCCGAAGCCAAAGCGAGGATGGCGGCATTTCTTTGTGCTATAATGGCCGCAACTACACCCAACGCCTGACAGTTGCAGGTAGTCCCGCCACATGCCAACGCCTGGATAGTTGCAGGTAGTCCCGCCACATGTCAAGGGGGGGATGTCTTGCCTCAGCCACCGACCCCCCCCCCCATCTTCAATGGCCGGCACGGCCCATACCGAAGCGCTGGAGCCGGAGAACGGCGCGGGGTCGCTGGAGGGGGGAGGTGACGCGAACGAGCCTCCCCCACCTCCCTCCAGGTGGAGGCTTCCAGCGACACCCCAATGCTCTTACTTAAAGAGGGTCAACATCAAAAAGCGGTCTTTTGCCCAGGACGGGCACGCACCCCATGCCTTCTCTCCTCAACCTTGAAGATTCTATAAGAGCCGGGGGCACCCCGATCCCTCCGCATGGGCGCCCCCGCCCCCTTCACTGGGAACCACGACGTCGGTGCAGCTCCTGCCGGCGCCAGCCTCGGATTGGAAATGGCTAAAATGCAGCCACGGCACAGACTTGTTCAGTTCCGGAGGAACACCAGAAGGACCCGGTAGGAAAAATTGTTGCCGCCCTCCCCACTCTTTGACTAATGGTCCATATTTGTTAGACTGTTAACCACATAGCACAAAACTTTTTGAACTGCCAACGGAAGGTTCTAGTCCAACCACAAGTCATTGGAGATATTCTGACTGTGCTGGAACTCGCCTGACCCCACCCAAAATGGCGCCGACATAAAATGAGACTTTTTGAATAAAACTTTGTTGCACCTTGACCACGCAGCTTTTTGCCTCGAGATATGTATGTAGTTTTCTTGGATAATGAAAGTAGATATGAAAGATATTGAGTATGTGCTTGGACAATGAACTGACTTAGGGTGGGTACTGATTATGATATGGAAAATGAATTGGTGTAATTTAGGTAATGAATGGACCTTGGATAATGAATTTATGAATTTATTAAAAATGAATTACTGACATGCATCATGCTTGCTTTGTAGGGAAGTTTAATACGATTTTATTGCACTGCTGCACTTTATGCAATGAACTGCCACCAACTTCGTTCTTCTCATGTACAGTTTCAATCTACTTCATAGCCGGCCCACTGAGTTGTATGCCTGTATTTGTGCCTCAACACTTTTTATTAAAAGTATTTTGAAAAAGAAAGCATGGTTGTCGCAGTTGCATTAATGAGTTTTGGATGTTTTTACTACGATGAGCAAGGAATAAGTATGATGAAAGATGAAGGTTAAAAAGGATCAGATATTTAGCAGCTACATTATGTGTCACAGGCAGCCGGATAAGTGTTTTAGACGCCCTTAAAACAACACCACAGAAATGCCACCTGATCGCCACCCTTGCACCAACAGAAAGAGGGTTACGACCAAGTAACTCATGTAGATACGCAGATCATCAATGATTATCTATCTGACATTACTGGTCCCTCTGGGCTTAAAAACGCCGAGATGGTAAAGAAATGCAGTACGTGGAGATAGGTCGAGTATGTGGTAGGTAAAAACATTTTCGGACTACTGCATGCTGATGTACTTTGAATGCTGCCCCCCCCCACCCCTTCTTTCTCCTCCCTTCTGCAGGTCACGTCGGAACGTCGGCTGAAATATGGGAGAACGATGGTCGAACCACCGACGAAAAGGGAAGGAGGGAATATGTGCATAGTCCTCATAACGATAAGTTTTTGAAAGACGTAGACTTAAACATGACTGTTCCTCCTTAAAACATAGCAACTGGGAGGATGGACTGACATAGAAACTGGACAGGTACTGAATGACGAAAAATTGACTAGAAATGACGCGTTAAATAATGTAACTGGACGTTTGACTAGGTAGGGAAAGGACAAAGAAAAATATACGGGTAAGGGTTGCCACGGCACCACCCGTCTAGGAAGTTAGAAATGTTGCTGATGTTCAAAATGCACTGCCCCCTTTCTCACACTCTTATAGATATAGCCAAGCTGTTCGACTGTTCTCCCGATCAATACTTGCCGTTGCCTCAGCCTGGAGAACTTCCCACCAAAGGAGGGAACTGAAAAATGGTTTAAGATCCAACCATGGGTAAATAGCGCGACCAGGTTAATTTCTGACCGACCAACCAAGGTGTAAGTATTGGCAATTGAGAACACTCACAGAGATAACGGGCGAGAAAGAAAAGGAGGGAAGGGTAAAAAAAAAAGAGCTAAGCACGTAGATAAATAGGATAGTAAGGATACGTAGGATATAATATGAGTTTTGTTGGCCACCTGTTGTTTCCTGTCTTGTCGTGAATGCCTTATATATGTGTAATGCATGTGCTGTCTTCCTTGTCTGAGTTTGTGTGTGTGTAATGTATGGATTTATGTCTTCCCTCTGTCTGTATTTGCGTGTTACCCGACCTTTGCTGTCCTGTGTTGTGAGCGCACTAAATGACCTATTTTCGTACACGTCTCTCTCTCTCTCTCTCTCTCTCTCTCTCTCTCTCTCTCTCTCTCTCTCACCACCCCCTTATCTCTCTCTCTCTCTCTCTCTCTCTCTCTCTCTCTCTACATGTCATACGTGTACCGAATGGCTCGTTTAGATTGCGGACGACTCTCACTCTCTATGAGAGTCTCCCTATACTCTCTCCCCCTTTTGGTAAAATTGTGCCCCCACCGGCACCAGTCTGATTTGATACATATTGAACGCGAAGGTGTTCAGCGAAATTGACCGAAACTAAAATGATTGTATCTCGCCATATTACTGCCTCTCCTTTCTGCAAAATGAATGAACTTGAATTGGCTGAGAAGGAAAGGACAGGTAAGACGACTAAAGTCCCCCAAATCTGGCCATTTATAGGGGAACTGTATGTCCATGGCACCTTATGTCTGTTCTTCAGAGGCGAACACCAACGTCTAGATTGACCCCCAATGCCCAGATTGCCCCACCCCCTTTTGCACCCAAGCGCGAGCGCCCGAAGCATCCCCGCCCCATTTTGATAGACCCCAGTTACTGTCCCGGATATAAACATGATGACCATGAGTAACTGTTGACCCTCGAGAAAACCTTGTTTTGCCTGACTCTCGATAATGGCACCCCCGCCCTGTTTGAAAAGGTTAGCCAGTCCTGAAGGGAAATGCTCCCTAAATGTTGAATATGATGTAATGCACAGTTGATGGGAATCTCATTTATCCTCACTTGAGTTATAAATAGGACGATGAATAGACCTGCCATGAACTCAGTAGGAATACTGACACATGCACTGCTTGGTAATGGACCTCTGACTGTGACCAGTGAGCGTATCTCCCAAATGCGTAGAATTGAGGGAGGAATTCACATGCGTAGATATCTTCTTTTGCCATTTCTCTAAAACCTTGTCTTGTACCTATTCAAAGATTCACGATCACCGAAGGAGATGGGTCAGACGTGACGTACAGCCTGACTGCAGATCTTGGGACACGTGTGACCTCGACCAAAGGTGGAGCTGCAGAGCAACAGGATACGGGACGAGACCGCAATTTCAACGTGGAAAATGAAAAATGACGGGCCGCCTTGAAGCCCTCCGTCTGCTAACCCACGTGTGCCTGGAGTCTCCGTCCCCCTTCTTTGGGCCCGATTGATGGGCCTGCCTGCTTGTTATCCTTTGCTCCCTTGGTCCCTTTTGTGTGTCCCAGGAACTCTGACCCAACTCCGCGCTCTCTCCTATCGACTATTTGAACCACACTCACCCTCTTTTCCACGTGACTTTTTGCCAAAAGGAAGAACTGCATTCATATGGGAATAGGGTGTTGCCACGGAAAAAGTAGGTGCCGAGCATAAGGCACCACCAAACGGATTGTTTAGGGAACAGGACTGTGGTCTAACAGCAGAGGACTGACCGCACCCTGCAACGCGTAAGGATAGAACCGAGCTGGACCTATAGCTCCACCGCCGGTGCTCAACAGCGCCAACGAAAGTGCATGGACTAGAGCCTACCAATGATGGCTCACTGATAAAAAGACACTGTGACGAAGAAATCTTGTGTATTGAACTGAATTCCGCTCTCAACTACCTGGTCAAAACTGTTCATTGGTCAAAACATTTTTTTAAGTCAGAAACATTTATGCTATGTAGTGCTTTTGAAATGATAGGAACTCGACAAATGCAATTTCCTATGTGCTGCATTCTGCCCATCACATCAACTGTTCATGATTTTTGTGCAATATGTTAGTATTGACAAATGCTATTTCATCAACCACATGTTTATATGTACGCCCCTTAACTAGGAGGGATAGGAAAATGAACTTTGTTGTTTATATATACCCCCATCAATTAGAAAAATGAACCCTGTTATGTAAAAAGGGGCGACTGTGGAAAATAGAAAAATTGATGTACATAAGCAGCGTTCATTTGCCCTCTCCCGTCCCCCTCCCTGTAGGCACCACGTATACCCTGAAATATTGACCGTATCACTCCACCAGTAAAAGCCTGTGCCCATATGTACATGACAGCCATTTTAGGCACCTTGGCCTCTTGCCCACTCATTAGAATCACTGGCTTCCCTCCTGCGCGCATTTGAGCACCCCCCTCCCACTCTCACATGCATAGACCATGAAACCCAGCACTCTGCGCGACCCTGCTATGAAAGGCAACCCTCCTGCTTGACCCAGGCACCCCCCCCCCCCATTTCCCTCTTGAAGAAGCATCCTTCGCCTCAGCTGACATAGCCCCCCCAGCTGTATCTGACTGCCCCTGTTCTCTCATGTACGGGTCATAAGACCTCTCTCTCTCTGTGCGACTCTGACCCTGCGCGCACCCTGACCCCCTCCTTCTCCCTCACATGGACAAGTCATAAACCTTCCTCCTCTGCAAGACCCTGTCCTTGGGAGTCACGGCCGCGCCTGACCAACACCTCCTTTCCTTTCATGAATAACCCCTCTGTTAGCAAACCCTCCCTCCGCGATGGACTGTCCACACATGTCCGAGGCCATCGCCTAAGCCGGGAGACACTGTTTACTGCCCCTTATTGTATGGAGTCACTCCTCTTTGAAGGACCCACTATTGATCCTGGCCTCCCCACCCCCTGGGCTACGATCAGGCGCACACATCCTAATAATCAGCGGAACATTCAGCTGCGTCATTGCCCCCTCTCTTATCAGCAGGTCAAGGGTCCCTATTGTGAACACATGTGGGGTAGGATTGACACGAGGATTATGGGGTTGTCTTTTCTTTGTTTCACAATGCTGTGACTGTAATGCCAAGTGTTTTGTAAGGTATAAAAGAAAGAGTCTCAGCTCACTTGTTAGAGCACCTCCCGAAAGACACTGTGTTTCGTGTCCGAAATGACTGGCTCTCCTCATGAGAATTAAACTATGTTCTTGATTCCTGCTTCCAGCGCCCGTCTCTTTATTTGGTAACTATTCAACATGGGAAATAAGAGGCGGTTTGCGCCAGCGGCCTGGGCATCGATAGAATTATGGGCTCATGTTCCACAGGGATTGGAAATGTCTGCTTTCTTAAACCCAGAGAGCTTGAATTCACAGTTTCTTTCTCTTAACCCCACCCCCCCACACACATATGTAACCCACACACTCGCATGTAAACTCAGCGCTTTCTTCTCTTTTGGCGCTGTCAGTGGTTCTACAACTGGATACCACCTTCACGCAGTTTTTCATACAAGCACAATTACAACTGGTACATCGGTGACCATCGCTCTGCGTCCTGCAGAGAGGCCAAGGATTGGATGTGCAAGTAGCCAGCACATTGACAGACAGTGAGTGAACTCACATTTATTTGAGCTTCAACGCCAGAGCTCTCATGCGTGGCGGTCACCAACACCCACTCACAATAAAAAGTCCGTCAGACTCCTTGAAACCAGTCAGCTCACAGTATGCGCTATACCCATATATGTTGCATAAAAAAACAGAAGCACAACATCTGGGGCGATGCTCCTCCGCCTTAGCTTGGAGCCGCTACTGTTCTTGAGTGAAAGCTACCTGTGTCAGAGGGTCGGTCTAAACTGTCTCAGACATACATGCATGACACTAGGCCCACATATGTTGTGCAATTGCACTAGTGAAGTTTTCAAATATTTGTGCATTTAAAACATTTTGGGGCAGATTTACAAGTCCCTTGCGACATCTTCACGACACCGTTGTGTCACTTCTGTGACGCAGCGGCATCATAAACAATGCGCCACTATGCAATAGATTTACAATGTGACGCATCTAGTGAGATGCGTCACGTTGTAAAGCCCTGGGCTACATTATACCTGCATCAGGTATAATGTATGCAGGGTGGGCGTTCCATCACAAGGAAGCCCCATAAAAGTGAGGCAGTGAAATCTACAAGATTTCTCCGAGTCACTTTTACGTCCCTGCTGCGTCAAAACCTGCTTGTAGCAGGCGTAAGGGGTAACGCAGCATGTTAGGTATAGGCTGCCCTTGAGCATTGCTGGAGTTACGTAACACTTGTGACACAACTCCAGCAATGCGCTGTCCTTACAACAAAAGATGC
This sequence comes from Lissotriton vulgaris, assembly GCF_964263255.1. Lineage (NCBI taxonomy): Eukaryota > Metazoa > Chordata > Amphibia > Caudata > Salamandridae > Lissotriton > Lissotriton vulgaris. Next base: position 1,863,278,448 of record NC_141693.1, on the reverse strand, counting down.
AACACGCATCTGACTATCCTTGTGCCACGGTGCGCTGCATTGTAAATGCGACGCATCTGTGGTGGGGCATAGGTAGTTTTACGTGTCGAACCTTTACTGGCGCATCCCTGCTTTTATGCAGAGATGCACCAGTCCTTGTAAATCTGCCCCTCAGTCTGATCAGCATCCGAGCAAACACGTGTGCAGAACGGTCCGGTCCGTTCCGTGCAACCAGTCCCTAAGGAGCGGGTGCGTCACTCTGGAGGGCCGGCCCTCTTCCAATGCATAGGTGAAATATCTTTGAGACAAGCCCCTTGTGTTGAGAGGCGCGTGGCCTTCTCCTGACGTATCACACTGACTCCTTAAGGGGGTCCCTGGAGGAGAGCAAGGTCTCTGATTGATGGTGAGGGTGGCTTGTTGGGGGTGGGGGGTGGGGAAGCAGCTTCCAGTGGCGTAACAAAACTTGAGAGGGGCCCAGACACAGTCAAGAGCTCTCACTGCCCGTACACAGTGCTGGAGGGGACCCGGAAGCCCCTCCTTCGCACTACGGGGTTTATTGTTATGCCACTGACTTTTCCAGGGATTCCCTCACTACCACCCTCCAACAATGCCCCTGGTCTCTCCATAGCCCCTCTCTCCCATACATTTCATTTTTGGGATGAAAGATGAAGTAAGAGATGTGAAGTGCAAAGCGAGACGCCTTCCTTGGCATGAGAACCGTAAGGGTGATTATATAGCGCCCTGACGAGGGGCGAGGCGCTTTTGATGGACGAGTAAGTAGCAAGCTGCTATGCAGGTTGCATTAATAGGAAGGAGGGCAGTTTGTAACGTGGACAATGTGGGAAACGCAAGTGACACGTACACAGGCTAACAACACGATTTTTACCGAGAAATAAAAGTGTCAACGCTTCAACGTACGGAAGTTACATGAAGGTTTATTTGTGAGTGTTCGTCGGTTTAGTTCACCGCCAGTCCCAGCACTTTCTTGCCTCCTGACGTTATTCCCCAGAAGCTGCTCTCTTAGACGACGGACTGCACAGTGAAGCAGAGATGAAAGACGTGGCCACTCCTTTCAACAGCACCCCGTTGTCTGCACAGATAGTCCTGAGTCTGCCGTCAGGCGTACAGGTGTCATTAGAAGCAGAGATGGGTGGAGGGATGGGGAGACAGACAGCCACTCCCTCCTAGGGGAGGGGGTAGTCACTCCATCCTGAGGGAGGAGGGCAGTCACTCCCTCCTTGGGGGTGGGGGCAGTCACTCCCTGCGAGGGAGGGGCACCCTGTACCAGAACAGCTGAGGCCTGCGCAGCCCTTTGTTGTGGTTAAGGCGGCACTAATGAAGGATGGAAGCGGCTATATTCAGATGGGCCTCTATACTGCTCCAGGCAGAAGGGTGTCGCTCAAACACTGAGCTATTCTGGCCCTGGCAGCTTTGAACTTTACCCCGGGCCACTTCTGGGCGGGCAGAGCAGGTTGTAGGAACGCACCAAAGCCACACAGAGCCCTTTCTTCTTAAGTCTGCCTTTTGTTGTTCCAGAGATGATGAAATGAGGGCCACTACAATGATTAATGGAAACAGATACTATTTAAAGCTCCACGAAGCATCAACACTGACAGGAAGCGCTGTATAACAAGAATAGTTAACAGAAAGCAATTATGAAGTTCAGATAGCTATGACTAAGTATCCAAGACGTTTTACTCAATTATCATTGCAATAACATACAAATCACAAGTATGGCTAAAAGAGACAGCCTTTTGTCTCTAAGGCACTTCTGTTTCCGATTGGGGGGCGCGTTTTTTGTTGAGTGACGGATGACATCACGGATAGAAAGGACAGCAAAAAACACGCCCCTCAATCCGAAACGGACGGGGATTAGAGTGACATGCAGAGCTCTTCTCCAATGGCTGGCTGCCGTTTAGGAAGCTAGCCAATGGAGAAGAGCTGGCTCGTTTACCTCCCTACTCTAAGACATCATTTCTCGCCCAGCGAGACTGCGCAAGCGCAGCCTACGCAGGCCGAGACCTAATAAAGGGACAGCAGAGAGTTGAAGGGACAGGGTCAGTAGGGAGATAAAGAGACAGGGACAGCAGCGAAGTGAAGGGACAGCGGAGAGACTAAGGGACAGCAGAGTGATAAGAGGCAGGAACAGCAAGGAGATAGGGACAGGGACAATGGAGAGGTAAAGGGGCAGGGACAACAGAGAGGCGGAGGCACAGTAGAGAGATGAAGGGACAGGGGCAGCAGAGTGATAAGAGACAGGAACAGCAGAGAGATAGGGACAGGGACAGCAGGGCGGTAAAGGGACAGGGACAGCAGAGAGGTGAAGGGACAGCGGAGAGATGAAGGGACAGGGACAGCAGAGTGATAAGAGACAGGAAAAGGAGAGAGATAGGGACAGGGACAGTCAGGCGGTAAAGGGACTGAAGAGAGATAAAGGGAGAGGGACGGCAGAGAGGTGAAAGAACAGTGGAGGGATGAAGGGACAGGGACAGCAGAGAGATAAGAGACAGGAACAGGAGAGCGATAGGGACAGGGACAGCAGGGCGGTAAAGGGAAATGAACAGTAGAGAGAGAAAGGGGCAGGGACAGCAGAGAGGTGAAGGAACAGGTGTAGGAAGGTGGCTACCTGACTATGGTTACCCCAGATTTTTTGCCTTGTGTTTAGCTGGTTTTCGACTTAGTTGGCCTGGTTCCCTGCTAATCAGGGCCCCAGGCTATCTGCTCTCTCTGTAAAATGGATTCCATGTACCCTAGGTGCATAACTAGATTGGCTTGGGTCACCTTATCAGCCCATGTACAGAGCACTATAGGTGCCCAGGGCATAGGTGCATCCAAGGCCTACCAGGGGCTGCAGCATATCTTTTGCCACCCCTGGCTGGCTATCTAAAATTGACACAACTGGCTGATCACTCAGCTGGGGCAAGGTGGCGTAATCACTCCTTGCTTAGATATAGTATGCCTGTGATTGGTAAAACAGCTCGCTTAACACAACCTCTTGAGTTTAGCCTTTAAGGCTGCTTAGTCTATGCTACCATTAAGATAGCTTGTCTAATAAGGTTGACTTACAACCAGACACCATAAGGGTTGTTTGGACTGAAACAAGGTGGTTCCAGAATTGGAAACATCATATATCAGGCCAACTTCTCACAACAAGGGCAATGGAGAAATGCAGGGACAACAAAGAGGCGAGGGGACAGCAGACAGATGAAGGGACAGGGACAGCACAGTGATAAGAGACAGGAACAGCAGAGAGATAGAGACAGGGACAGCAGCAGAGCGGTAAAGGGACAGGGACAGTAGGGAGATAAAGGGACAGGGAGAGCAAAGAGGTAAAGGGACAGCGGACAGATGAAGGGACAGGGACAGCAGAGAAGTGAAGGGGCAGTGAACAGATAAAGGGACAGAGATAAGAGCCAGGAACAGCAGAGAGACAGGGACAGCAGAGAGATTAAAGGACAGCAGACAGATGAAGGGACAGGGACAGCACAGTGATAAGAGACAGGAACAGCAGAGAGATAAGGACAGAGACAGCAGCAGAGCGTTAAAGGGACAGGGACAGTAGGGAGATAAAGGGACAGGGACAGCAGAGAAGTGAAGGGACAGCGGAGGGACGAAGAGACAGCAGAGTGATAAGAGGCAGGAACAGCAAGGAGATAGGGACAGGGACAGCAGGGCGGTAAAGAGACAGTAGAGAGATAAAGGGACAGGGACGGCAGATAGGTGAAGGGGCAGTGGAGAGATGTGGGACAGCAGAGTGATTAGAGACAGGAACAGCAGAGAGATAGGGACAGGGACAGCAGGGCGTAAAGAGACAGTAGAGAGATAAAGGGACAGGGACGGCAGAGAGGTGAAGGGACAGTGGAGAGATGAAGGGACGGGGACAGCAGAGTGATAAGAGACAGGAGCAGCAGGGAGACAGGGACTGGGTAGCGGTAAAGGGACAGGAACAGTAGAGAGATAAAGGGTCAGGGACATCAGAGAGTTGAAGGGACATGGACAGTAGAGAGATAAAGAGACAGGGATGGCAGCGAAGTGAAGAGACATCGGAGAGATGAAGGGACAGGGACAGCAGAGAAGTGAAGGGATAGCGCAGAGACTGAGGGACAGCAGAGTGATAAGAGGCAGGAACAGCAAGGAGATAGGGACAGGGACAATGGAGAGATAAAGGGGCAGGGACAACAGAGAGGCGAAGGGACAGAGGAGAGATGAAGGGACAGGGACAGTACAGTGATAAGAGACCTGAACAGCAGAGAGATGGGGACAGCAGGGCGGTAAAGGGACAGTAGGGAGATAAAGGGACAGGGAAAGCAGAGCTGAAGGGACAGCGGACAGATAAAGGGACAGGGACAGCAGAGAGGTGAAGGGATAGCGGACATATTAAGGGACAGGGACAGCACAGTGATAAGAGACAGGAACAGCAGAGCGATAGGGACAGGGACAGCCGCAGAGCGGTAAATTGACAGGGACAGTAGAGAGATAAAGGCACAGGGACAGCAGAGAAGTGAATGGACAGCAGATTGATAAGAGACAGGAACAGCAGAGAGATAGGGACAGGGACAATGGAGAGATAAAGGGGCAGGGACAACAGAGAGGTGAAGGGACAGCGGAAAGATGAAGGGACAGGGACAGCACAGTGATAAGAGACAGGAACAGGAGAGAGATAGAGACAGGGACAGCAGCAGAACGGCAAAGGGACAGAAGAGAGATAAAGGGACAGCAGGGGGGTAAAGGGACAGGAACAGTAGAGAGATGAAGGTGCAGGGACAGCAGAGAGGTGAAGGCACAGCGGACAGATGAAGGGACAGCAGAGAAATTTAGCGACAGGAACATCAGAGACATACAGAGACGTGGATAGCAGTGAGATAAAAAGACAGGGACAGCAGGGAGACAAACAGACAGGCAGGCACCACAGGGAGACGAAGAGACAGGCGCAGCAGGGATACAGAGAGACAACAGAGAGGGAAAGGGAGGCAGGCGGCGAACGCCGGAGCTACGTGTCCCCTTCTCCCCCTCCGCCCCTCCAACCCCGGCCCCGCCCCCCAGTTCTCTCCTGAAGACACTCCTCCTCTATGGCAATGCCTTGCGTTGCAGCTGCATCAACATTCTGCATGCATTCCCTTACAGACATACATAAATAATTAGTTTACGAGGGAGCGGGGTCGATTATGTTTATTGACAATATTTGGGCAAAATCACTGGAATTCTGCTTTCACAATCATTTAAATTGGAATGAAGAAAGTTTAAAGCGAACATTATATCATTAGTAGCTTTAAAAATCTGGAGCGTTCCAGCCAAATCGCGAATGTTGGTATTTATTCCACTTGGAAACCCTGGGGAGGCAGAACCAGGGCAGTGAAGAGACATGGGGACGGAGGCCAAGACCACATGGAAGACTATAGGCTCAAACCCAGCACTAGGAAGGGACAGGCAGTGTCCGACTGGTCAGTTAGCTAAGTGCCTAATTTGTAAGAAAATAAGTGCCAAGGCCCTCGTCCAGAGGCCTCTGCAGATTGCTGCACCCATTGTCCCTGCCAGCACTGCCATTTACAGTTGGTAGACAGCTACTACCCATCACACCCCTACAAGTGTGATTATTTAGACTATTCCAGGCCCCCACAGCTACAAGAATGGCTTGGGTGGCAGGTATTAGTAGTTTTTTTAGCACATTTTTTACTAATGAACAACTGTTCCTCTGCTCATCTCTAAATTACTCATACAGCATCATCATGTTGAGGTTCCGTGAATTCTGAACCTGGGTCATAAAGGTCATGGTTCTGTTACGATTTTGGTAACAGCGAACCGTAAACAGTGAGCTCAGCAAGTATGAGTGTTTTCATCATGTTACACCGATGGATTCACTGTGTATTTGAAGATTTCGTTCTGAACCCTTGGGTTCCATTTTGTGCATGGCAGCCATCTTGTGGTTGCCCTCACATAGGCCGGTGACTTTAGCTGACTTCTGGATGACCTGAGTGAACTGACCCTGTTGCCTGAAGCTGACCTTGTTAGACCAGTTCCTTGCACAGTAGCTGATCAAGATTAAGGATCAGAGCACAGGAGATTGTAAAGTTTGGTATGCACATACACACCCCTTATTCTACCTCTCATCTGTTTCTGTTCCTTCTTTTTATGACCTGTTTACGATATGGGTTGTGGTCTTTTATTATGGGTTTTTCCAGCTTGTGTAAGAAGGAATGTTGCGTTTTTTGCATGCTTGCAAAAGCTAGGACTGCCCCTTACTTTTGTGCTGAGTTTTGTAACCCTAAAACATATAAAAGGCCACTGTTCTCTGTATTCCTCAGACTGCCTCATTCAGTTGCTAAGGCAGCTGGGTGACGTAGCCTCACTTATTGAAAGTTTAATAAAGATGTCTTTTCATATTTCAGCTTCTGTGCCAAGTTCTTTATTGATATTAGTAAGACCCATGAGAATGAAGAGATTTCAGTTCTTCAATGTGGCAGACTGTCATAACTGCCGGTGTTAACAATTAAGTGCCGGGACTGAGCACCGGAAACCACCTACACAAATTAGGCACTGAGGGCCATATGTATGTGAGGCAATACCGGTCGGTAACGGTGAAATTCGGTAAATTTCACCGTTACCGACTGGTATTTAGGGATTAGGGATGTAGGAGGCAGGTTTCAAGGATTCGGTAATTTACCGAATCAGTAATTTACCGAATCGGTAATTTAAGGAATCTGTAAATTGCTGAATTCTTAAAATACTGATTCGGTAAATTACTGAATCCTTAATTCCTATGTAGAAGGCACTGAAGTGAGTGCATTTTAGCATTCAGGATTCGTTATTTATCACCAACTATAAGTGTCAATGTGACACCCTGCCACCCTTGAATATGTTCCCCCTATTACAGATTCGATATTTACCGAATCGGTAATAGTGGATGGCATCCCATTCATTCCTATGGGCCTCTAGGCCCACAGGAATGAATGGGAATTACCAAAACGGCAAATACCGAATCGCTAATACCGAATATTACCGATTCAGTAAAATTTACTGAATATTTACCTACATACTATTTACCGATTTTCAATTACCGAATCGGTAAAATTCAGTATTTAAAAATCGGTAAATAGCGTTTACCTAGATATGGCCCTGAATCAGCTGTGAGACTTGGAGCGTGGGGTGAGACCCTGGTCAGACAACTAGTGGAAGAAGATTCTGTATCCCCGGAGGGAGACTGGACGTCGGGTCAGCCGCTATCCTAAGAGAAAGGATGGTAAAGGACCAGCTGTTGGAGGAGTAGTGGATTGCGGGTAGTAGGGAGACGAGTAGGACCAGACTGGGATTCAAATCCATTCCTGGCAGAAATGTTCAAACTAGCCCCACCCTGCAAGAGGCCATGACTAGAATGGGCCTCAGTGCATTGTTCAGTCATGCCAGCCCACCCTCTCTGACAGCAGCCCACAGAGGAAATGCGGAAGCCAAGCCCTGAGAGTGACAGCGACCAGCCAGGAAACTAGGACTGGGAGTCTATGCCCTGGTTGGAGACATGGGAAGGAACTCTCAGTCAACCTGTGAGACTCGAAAATAAAATGGTTTCCGTCCAGGCAGAACGTTTTCCATCCAGGAATGACAAAAGTCAGAAATTGAAATTGAAATATAGAAGTGCTGGCACTCATGGTTCCAGAGTACCTGCTCGCTCCTGAGAAGTGCTGGTACTCTCACTTTCAAATCAGAGAAGTGCAGGTACTCAGTACCTGACATTATCTGTCCATTAAAGTACTGACAGGCGTAGAGGAAGGACACTGTGAGTAGCAAGAAGATAAAGGCAGAACCTGGAGACTGAGGGAGGGGAAAGGGTGAGGGCTCAAGGCCTTTCAGTAGAAAATAGGTGGATGGTTTAGGAAACAAATCTGAAGACTGGGGGGAGGTGAGGGGGCTGGGCCTCAGCCAGTCAGGTGCAAGAAAGGAACCTGTCCCCTCACTTTTGGTTGGGTTGTAGAGTATCATAATAATCAGGGTTCAGAGGGCCCCTCAGGCCTCTGGGTACAGCGCCACTGCACCTGCTGCACCATTGATAGCGCACCCATGCTTCTGAGAAACTTGTTGAAGGGGAGGGAACCGAGCCTTTTGAGAGACCAAGAGAAGTCGAGGGGGCTGGGTCTTTTGAAAGAGAAGGGCAGAAAAGGAGGCCCAAAAGAAGGAGACAAAAGGCAACGTGGGGGGCTGTCGAACAAAAGGACAGAAAGGGTCCGAGTCTAGCTGGGAGACATGGGTGGCATTGGCATAAGAGGGGGAGGCATGATCAGCCAGGAGACAAAAAGATGGGGTCTCTCACCTCATATAAACAATTTCACATATAATCAGGGCCACTGGAAATGCCATTCTGTGGCTGTGGAATTTTCCATATAATTATTGATTAATTCACTTGCCACATAATCCATCAATTTATGTATAATTTGCAATCTAACTAAAAAAAATTCTAATTTAAATGGATCAAAAGATGCTAAAACCGCCTACACGTGTGTTGGCCTGATGGCAGGCCTTTTGTCGTACAGAGGCAGGTTATCTTCACCTTTCAGTTGCCGATTGCTGTATTTAGTTGCTAAACTGATATTAGTGGGTGAAAACTTTACTCATACAGTGCTAACACATATATAAGTGACAAAAGCACAAAGAAATACTGCTTCAAAATGTGTTGCATTATGCCACATAAATTGCCTTATCTTGCCATGCAATTTGGTCCTCCTCTGCCGGAAAATTTTGTCCTCCCCTGCTACAAAATTCTAGTTGCCCTGCATTTGATACACTATCTAATTTCATTTTGTGCTTAAATCTCTGCAGTGATATTTTCTCTCGTAATATTTTATTATTTTTGTACCCCTTGCCACAGTCACCAACTTAATACGTTTTGCAGTTTGTTGTTATTACTACGTGCCTGTTTTACCTTCTTTGGCCAGTTTCAGATTGATTTAGTAACGAAAATTGAGGTCATATAAACATGCCATGACCTATTCCACATTTGACACCCGCCACAATTAGACATGTATATATAACCATTTAATAGTTAGATCTCCAGATGCGGTTCATTACCTCCTCGTCCTGTCTCCCCGTCCCATTCCTGATGAAGTGAGCAGCTAGTCTGCTCTACAGAACCCCTACCTAGCTGAGCTGTTGGCACTTCCCCATTGGATGACGTCACCATCACGTGACTACAAAGGGGGAAGTGCCGGAAGAATCCTCCTGTTTTTTTTCATTCTGCAGTCTACGACCACGTTCCTGGCTGTGCTGTTTGGAGTTTTCCTGTGTTCTGGTGAGTCTCCATGATGTTTTATTTTGTATTTGCGGCGGCCTGCTCTAGCGGCCGCCTGTGCTTTATGCGCTGCCGTTTCCCCCGCGCTGGCTCCGTTTTGGGGCTTCTTTGTTTCACGCGGCTCGCGTTAGCAGCAGACTCTGTTTTGGGGGCACTATTTTACACGCGGCTCGCGTTAGCGGCCATTTCTGTTGATTGTGCTTGCTGGTGCTCACCTGGCTTGGGTTGGCCTGCTCCAGCGGCCGTTCCTGGGCATTTGCCGGTCCGTTTTTTGCCCTGCTCTAGCGGGCAGGGGCTTTTCTAAGGAGTTTGGTGTCCTGCATCCTTTAAGGGGGCGATTTTGGCGGCTGGCTGGGCTTCTTATACTGGCCCAGTTTTTTTCTCCTCCCACAGGTGTTCGGGTCCTCGGCTATATATGGGGTCCTTGTTGGGATGTTTTTTGTCCTTGTTTATGCCTGTTGGGAGTGTTGTTTGGACTTTTTGCCTCCGCAATGGATTTGGTTGCTTCTTCTCCTGCGGCCCCTCTGGATGCCCTGCGCCTCATTATTAATGAGGCTGTGGCTGCTGCTTTCCTGGCTAGGGACGCGGCTGGGCCTCCTCCCAAGGTGCCTCGTGTTTCTTTGGATGCGCAGGCTGATCCTGTGGCAGACTTTGGTCCTGATGAGGATGAGGGTGTCCGTGGTCGTTTTGTTCAGGGTGCTGAGCTCACTGAACTGTTTGCCCATGTGAGGTCCAACTTGGGTTTTTCTCCTCCTGCGGATGCTGTTGTTGAGGATAACTTTTTTACGCAGTATGTCCAGCCTGCTCCGGATTCTTTGCCTTTGCATGGTGCAGTGCGCAATGTGCTGTCTCACGAATGGAAGGAGGTGGACAAGTCTTCTTTTCCTCGTTTCCTGTCCAGATGTTACCCTCTTGAGGGTTTTGCTGATGAGTTCCCTCAGGCTGTGAAAGTGGACAATTTAATGGCTGGCCTTTCCTCTCAGGGTTTGGTTGTTTCTGAGGACGCCCTTCCTGCGGACGCTGTGGATAAGCGTGTTGAAGGGGCGGTGAAGCGTTCCTATGCTGCTTCTAATTTCTCTGTCCGGGCGACTGCGTATTCCAACTATATGGTTCAGTCGCTCTTTAAGGACTTCCAGTCTCTGTCTGTTCTGCTGAATGACGGCGAGGATGCCACACCTCTTCTGTCTTTGATGGAGTTGCATGTGCGTTACCTGTCGGACTTTCCTTCGACAATTTGGGGGCGGCCGCCGCTGCTTCTGGTGCGTCCATTGCTGCCCGTCGTCATATTTGGATGCGTTCCTGGAAGGCGGACTCTTCCCAGAAGTCGGTTCTCCTTAAGTTGCCTTTTGAGGGGTTCAAAGGTGTTTGGTCCTCAGCTGGAGGGCATGGTCAAGCAGTCGGTGGAGAACCGCAGGCTGGTGGCCCCGGTCCGTCCTCCTTCTCGGGGGCGTGGATTTGGTTATCGTCGCGCTTTTGGGCCGCCTGCTCGTGGCGCTTCTCAGCCCTTTCGAGGCAGAGGTCGTGGCCGGGGGGCCCCTGGAAGTGCCAAGCCCCGGGCCGCTGCCGGTGTTGCTGCCACCGCTTCCTCCTCTTCTCAATGACTGTCTGCCTTTGCCCGTTGGTGGTCGCCTCCAGTACTTCCGCGCCCAGTGGTTGTTGGTCCCGGATGCCTGGGCGGTTCAGACTGTTTCGGAGGGTTGCCGGATAGAGTTTTCCTCTCCTCCTCCTCCGGGTTTTGTTCAGACTCCTCTGCCCCGTCTTCCTCGACGAAGAGATGCTTTGTTGGCGGGTGTACGACTCCTGTTGGAGACGAGAGCTATTGTGGAGGTTCCTCCCCTGGAAAGAGGCTTGGGGTGCTACTCGATCCTTTTTCTGGTTTCCAAGAAGGACACTTCGGATCTTCGTCCTGTTCTGGACCTGAAGCGGGTCAATCACTTCGCCATCCATCGTCCGTTCAAGATGGTGACCCTCCAGTCCATCCTGCCTCTGGTCCTTCCGGGTGGCTTCCTGGCGTCCCTGGATTTGATGGATGCATATCTGCACGTTCCTGTCCATCCGGGCAACCAGCGTTTTCTGCGATTTGCTGTGGGGACCCTTCACTATCAGTTCTGTGTGCTGCCTTTCGGCCTGTCGTCGGCGCCCAGGGTGTTCACCAAGCTCCTGGCCCCTCTGGTGGGTATTCTTCATTCCAGGGGGCTGCTAGTTTTTCCATATTTGGACGACTGGTTGATTGTCTCTCCCTCTTTTTCACAGGCTCTGTCGGATGTGGAACAGGTGTGTCTTCTGCTGGGTTCCTTTGGGTTCCTTAGCAACCACCAGAAGTCTTCCCTGGTGCCCTCTCAGTCCCTGTAGTTCCTGGGGGCTCTCTTCCGGATGGACCTGGGCATGGGGTTCCTCTCCCAGGAGCGCCAGTTGACTTTATTTCGTCACCTTTCTTGGCTTCTTTCCCAGTCGCAGGTGTCTGACCGTCTCTGGTTGCGGAGTCAGGGGGCGATGGCGTCCACTCTGCATCTCCTTCCTTGGGCCAGGCTACATCTGTACCCCCTGTTGCATCATGTCCTGTCGCACTGGGATCCCGCCTCCTTGGACTACGAGACTCTGATCCCTGTCACTCTGGGGATTCGGGCGGATCTCCAGTGGTGGTTGTCCCCTCTCTCCCTTTCCGGGGGTTTCGATCTCCTTCCCCCTCAGTCTGTGGTCGTGTTGTCCACGGATGCGAGTGCTTTGGGGTGGGGTGCTGTTCTCGGTGCATCCAAGGCTCAGGGTCAGTGGTCCAGTTTCGAGTCCCTCCAGTCCTCGAACTGGAAGGAATTGAGGGTGGTTTGGTTGGCTCTTCTTTGGTTGGCTCCTCTCTTCGGGGTCGGGCGGTTTCTGTTCAGACCGATAATCAAGTGGTTCGTTCCTATGTGAATCACCAGGGGTGCATGTGTCGTGCTTAGTTTCTCCTGTCCCGGGAGATCGGCCTTTGGGCCGAATCGACTCTGTTGTCTCTGACGGCGGTCTATCTTCCGGGGAAGGAGAATGGGCCTGCAGATTCTTTGAGCAGGGTGTTCCCCTCCTCAGTGTCCCTCTGTCTGTACCCGGTTCTGTTCGATCTGATTGTCCTCAGATTCCGCCTTCCTTGGCTGGATCTCTTCGCCTCAGAGGAGTCCGCCCTTCTTCCCCGGTTTTGCAGCATCATTCCCTCTCCGATGGCGTGGGCCTCAGATGCTTTCTCGATTCTTTGGTCGAGGGGTCTGCTGTTTGCCTTCCCTCCGTTTGCCTTGATCCTGAGGGCCCACAGGAAAATTCATTGGGATCGGGCGAAGGTTCTCCTGGTGGTTCCGGAGTGGTCCCGGCAGTCTTGGTACCCCTTCTCCTGGCCTTTTCTGTTTGCCCTCATTGGAGGTTTCCCGTCTCCCTCCCCCCTGCGGGCTCCTCTTCTCAGTCTTGCCTCCCTGCGACGCCTCCGGCTGGGGATTTGGCCCTTGAGAGGTTGAGTTTGCTGGATTTGGGTTGCTTGATGGAGGTTGCCCAATGTCTTCAGCTTTCCAGGCGTCCTTCCACCTTCAAATCTTATGCCCGCCACTGGAAGAGTTTTTCCACTTGGTGTCTGGGGAAGAGTCTCTCTTCTGCCTCCTGTGTGGCCGTGAAGGTGCTGGACTTCTTACGGGATGGTTTCGTCCTGGGGCTTGCGGTTTCTTCCCTGCGGGCGCAGTGGGCTGCCATTCTTGCCTTTCGGGGTTCCTCTGTTTCCTCTGTCTCCCCGTTGGTGGCTCGCCTTCTGCGGAGTTTCTTGCTTCAGCGTCCTGTTTCCCGTTCGCCTGTGCCTCCTTGGGATCTTCCCTTGGTTCTGCGGGCTTTGACGGGTCCTCCTTTCAAGCCGTTGGACTCCGTGGCCCTGAAGTTCCTTTCTGCGGAGGTTATTTTCCTGGTGGCCATTACTTCTGGGCGGAGGGTTGGTGAGATTGGTGTGCTGATGGCTTCTCCCCCCTTCTTGCGCTTCTGCGCTGACAAGGTCATTCTCCGTCCGAGTCGGTTCTTTCTTCCTAAGGTGGTTTCTTCCTTTCACTGTCAGGAGGATATTGTTCTACCGGTGTTTTTTCTGGTTCCTTCTTCTCCTGAGGAGGTGCTCTTCCATTCGTTGGATGTGCTGAGGGCTCTCAGCATCTACATGGAGCGTACGGCTGGTTTTCGTAAAGTGGATTCCCTGTTCGTCACCTATGGCCTGTCGGGTCTGGGGCTTCCCCCTTCTCTGTCCACCTTGTCTCGTTGGGTCAGGGGCGCTGTGGTTTCTGCTTACGATTCTGCCCACTGTCCCCTGCCTACTTCTGTTCAAGGTCGGTCGACTCGGAGTGTTTCTTCCTCCTGGGCCATGTTCAAAGGGGCCTCGTTGAGGGACATTTGCAATGCTGCCACGTGGGCTTCTCCCCACACTTTTGTTGCCCATTATCGTCTGGAGTTGGGGATGGCGGCCTCTGCTGCCTTTGGGGCTTCTGTTCTGTCTGCTGTACATGATTTGTGATTTCTACTTACTTTTTGTGGATTAAAATGGACCTGTTTTCTGCATTATTCTGGTCTGTTTTTTTCTCACAATCACTGTGTGCTTGGGTATGGGCTCACTTCATCAGGAATGGGACGGGGAGACAGGACGAGGAGGTAATGCCCTGTTACTCACCGGTAATAACCATTACTCCGAGTCCTGGTCTGCCCGTCCCATTCCTGAGCCCTTCCCTCCCTCCCTGGTTTGGGGTGTCTGTGGGTGATTGTATGTGTTTCGTTCTGTTGTCTTTGGTATTTTCAGGATGATTCTTCCGGCACTTCCCCCTTTGTAGTCACGTGATGGTGACGTCATCCTAGGGGGACGTGCCAACAGCTCAGCTAGGTAGGGGTTCTGTAGAGCAGACTAGCTGCTCACTTCATCAGGAATGGGACGGGGAGACCAGGACTCGGAGTAATGGTTATTAACGGTGAGTAACTGGGCAGAAGTAGTAATAGTTTACTCCCAACATTGAGAGTAAACATATTTTTCATAAAGTAAAAAAGAGAATTGGGTTATTCATTTGAGCATGGTTATTGTTGGTTAAAAAATTGAAATGTTGATTTTAAACCTCAACCAGGTAATGCTCTAAGAGTGATCCACACTTTCTTTATAACTGAAAAGTTAGAAAAAATGAAAAGATATACATTTATCTTATTAAATAGGGTAACCAAAGAAATTTGACGACAGTGGATAAGTCCGAGGGTAGTACAGGATGTGTTTTTTCGTGAGGAGCCAGTGAAATGAGGTATGGGCACTAAGGCAGAAAAGGCAAGGTTGACTCATCAGCCGCTGGTGGAGATTCTGACGTCTGAATCAGAAAAGTTGGCCTGAGGCGTCATTGGTCCTTTGGCAGTTTTAGGAGGAGGAGTCACGATGCCATATTTGTGCAGGCTATAGTTCATTGTGGACTACGGTCTAGTTTGTTGAGGGTCACCAGCCCAGTAGTTGTTTTATTTTTAGCCATTGTAGGTTGAAGTAAAGTTCCGCCAAAATACATTGTAGAAGGTTTAGGATATTGGACTAATGGGAGCTCATTGATGGTGCCAGTCATGGTTGGTATAGGCTTAGGCTTTTAATATAATATTTGCATTTCTCTTTCTCCATGTTTGATGTTTCTCCATGTTTAATGTAGAACATTCTAACCTCAGTGTGTGGTATTTTCTAATATTTTCTAATAGATTTATGGCCTTTCTGTCTTGGGATATACTGGTCATTGAAGCCTCTCTCCCACATACCTTCAGGAGACAGTTTAACACCTGGTATAGCAATGTACAGCGCACGCTGCAAGATTGTCACGTAGAGAATGTAACTGATTACCAGTGTACAAGGATGTATGATCCTCATAATAATGGACTAGCAGAGTGTGCTAACCATTTAACCAAAGAGCGGAGAGTACTCTTCTGAAGTGTGAAATTAAGATGGGATGGGCAGAATACTGCAGAAATGATCTAAGCAAGCAGTACACCAGTTGTTGCTGCCATGGAATGGGGGAGTGCTGGGGTGTGGGGGAAGAGAGAGAACCAGAGGAAGAGAGAGAGATTGTGAGAGAGATAGAACACATTCCTGGAGTGTCAGTTGAGACGGCCCTAGGCTGAGAGATCCACTAGTGTGGCTCCTTTTGTTATCATTACTTGGAATACTTAGACAATATAGTCTCTAGCTTTATGACACTAAATACGGTACTATAGAAAAACGACAACTGAAACAATAGACAATGTTAGACATGAATGAGCAGTTCCAAGGTGCAACTGAAATCAATCAAAACTGTCTCAATAGTAGACGCAACGATGTCCAAAGCTGGTAGAAATGGTGCAACTGGGCCGGGTAAAAAAATCAATGCAGTCCATCATGAGGTCACAATACAGAAGGAGGAGGCGAGAAGCAGCAGTAAGAAGAATTTGTTTACTGAGAGCCAGAGATCCCTGGGGCACATGCTTTGTGCTTTTGATGGGGAGTTGAAAGAGCCTTTCTTCCCACGTGGCAAGGACCCCCAGGCCATTTAGTGCTCAGGGGAAGTGCTGGCCCAATGCCAGACCTCCTATTCGACACTCATCAGCTGCAAACTCCAGGCATTAGCAAGCTGAGAGAGCACAATGAGGAAGTATCATTATTCCGGGAGCTCCCTGGGGAATCCTATCCCTTCCCCCAGATCCCAGGCATAGGTCGATTCAGGAATATGAGTACATCTTTTTAGGACCCCTGCCTCTCTGTGAGCTCACCCTTTAGGCATTGCAAGAATATTTTGGGCCCTAGGAGAATTGTTACTGCCATGTTGCTTGACAATGTGTTGCACATTTGCTACTTTAAAAAAAAGTAATTTTTTTAAGGGCTGGGTCCCTGAGACTCCCCTGCCTGCTCTTAAAAAATGTTTTTGTCAACGTTCACAAAGGGGAAAGGATCCCCTTTGGGGCCCCTTTCCCTTTTAGCGTAAGGGTTGTCACTTCATGTTTGTAGCAAGTAAACTATTAGGGCCAGATGTATCAAAGGGTTTTGCCCATTCTGTGTCTATGGGGAAATGTGTTGATACATATGGCCCTTAGTGTTTTGCGACATAATTGCATGTTACTGAAGCACTATTTGCTTTTACACATGGCATAAAGCGTTTTTGTGGTCGCAAATGGCCCAATTTTGCTAATCGGAAATTTGGTGAATGCAAAAAAAGCTTTATAAATCTAGTTTTAAGTTCTTACATGGCCACCCCCTCCCTGCAGTTTATAGTTGACCCAGAGATGAGGTTATATCATTTCCAGCCCCCACCACACCCAAATGTGTTTAATGAAAAAAGCGTTATTGAGGGACCGCCCCCAGGTACTATACCCCTTATCAATGGTAGGCATTGAAGGAGGGATTTATCGTTGTCTTCCCCAGGTATTGGTGGGCTTAGGGAGAGAATGCCCCCCAGGTTCTTGGTGAGGTCAGGGATGAGTCTGCTGTTAGGATGAGAATGTACTATGCATATTGAACAGGCATGTACCCCTACCCCGAGTGTCTGACGGCACATGAATTTGGTATTTTGACTTTTCCAATGGCCCTAGTGTACAACTTACTTGGCATGGGTTCAGACACCTGGGCCTGTGTCAGCCATCATAAGGTCTAGGCGCTGTCTTGTGGCCTGGAAGAGTGCATCCACTTTACCCACAGAGAAGACAGCAAACTAATGTCCTTGGTGCATTGCGTAAAGTGGTGGTGGCAGCATAACGTGTTTTGATGATATCGTGACCAGACCTTTGTTTCTTTGTGTCAGTGAGAGTGTGGTCTTCTAACATCTATCATGTACAGTTCCACTGTTATCTGAAGAGCCAGAACTTTGCACTTATATCCTGTATGCCTGTCAAGGGAATCTACGTGTGTACAGTGAGCATGTGATACCTGAATTGAGCATGTGATACTTGTATGGTATCAGGACTGTTAGCGTGCACACTTCAGCATGTGAGTTTGTATACTGAAGGCAGTAGATCCCATGTGGCAGATCTCTGGTTCAGAATGGCACAACATGGAGGGTAAGGAGAGCTTCACCAAATAATGGGAGTGGACTGCCTGCACTCATAGAGTCAGATGGTGGAAACAAAAATACTAATCTGAGGATCATGGTGACATGGCTAGCTTTAGACAGTCCATGAAGGATTTGGTAGCTAGGAGCTACTGATTAAGTTTTCCTGAGCACCATAATTTGGTAGATGGTAGGGTTGATGCATGGGACAGCAGTTTCTGGTGTTGAAAGTGAGGGCATTTTTAGGCTAAGCCTGCACATTTCTCTGTCCCCTGATACCTACTTCGGGAAGGCTGATGACAGCACAATGCACATATTTCAGATTTCATTGTACTCATGTTTAGGGCACTTGTGCCTGGAGGCATCCCTAAAGCTACTTGCTGTGAGATGCATCACCTTACATGAAGGCTGTTTCCAGAGAGGAGACTGAGAAGGACACTCGAAAGACAACAACCTCAAATGTATTCTAAAGTTTAAGTTGGTAGGTCCACATCTGATGTCTGGAAAATGTTTACGTACGTGGGATCCGAACCACCCCACTGTATGTCAGTCCCAAGTGCTTCTTGACCAAGGAAGGGAGTGATCGACCAAGTAGGCAAAGCGCTGCTTGTAACCAGTACTGGTGACTGCTCTGCCAGAGGGAAGAGGGCATCAGCTGAAGACTGCATTTTCTTGTGGAGGAACTCAGGGTCTGTCCAGTGCCTAGAATCAGTCTCCATGGTGAGAGAGAGAAGGAGTGTGTCTGGCCCTGCAAGAGGACAGACTGTACAGGAGGAGAAGCCCAGCATATTCCCACTGTGAGAAATTCCAAAAGAACGTGAACAGCATTAGAAACCGGAGCCAGGAGTGACCTGTATAATGAGTGAGTCTCCTAGTCTCTCTCTGTGCAGTTCTGACTGAAATCTTCCTGAAAAACTCCACCAAAACAACAGTAGCCATGTCTACTGCCAGCCACTGTGGGCTAAGAATTGATGCTGCCAATGCCCAGGAAAGAAGGCACATGGCGGCTAAGTGGTGCCTGGTTGTCCCGGGAGCCTGCAACTACACACCACTGTTGAGTGGAGCGTGGTCAGCCTTGGAGGCCACAAATGCAGAAAAGCTGTGCCGTGACATTTGATGTGCTGTAATCATCCATTAATACTGGTGCCAAGAAGAGACTGCAATGCGGACGGCCGCACCCAATGCATCACCCAATCTGTAGCAATATTGGGCTGGTACTACGAGGTGTTACATGCAATATAGACATGCTTTGGGAAACTGAGGGGCATATTTATAAGTTAAGGAGCGAAGCATGGTATTAAACCAAGAAGGCTAACGACATGCTCCGTCACTTTAGAAACGCAGGGCTGCACCATATTTAAAGGAATATGATGCAGCGCTGTGTTTGCCCCTAGCTGCCTAGAGCCAACACAGGCACCTTTGCACTATAGACCAAGGGTGTCTGCGTTGCAGGGAAAGATTGTTTATGGGCAGGAAGGGAAACCTTCCTGCACATAAACAATCTTTAAATGGCGTTTTGTAACTTCTATGTGTGCTACTCAATGCAGAAAACAAAAATTGCAAAACACTAAAAAAAAAATTACTGTTTATGTGCAGGAAGGGAAACCTTTTTGCACATAAGCAATCATTGGTGTTTTGCTGTTTCCATGTGTGCTGCACAACGCAGCACACATGGAAACTGCAAAAACGAGGAGAAATTCAACATTTCTCCTTGTTTTACCAGGGTAAGACCAGGTTTTCCCTGGTCCTAATTTTGGCGCTGCCCATATTTACGCCACCCTTGTAAATATGGGGCAGCGTCAAAATCAATGGGTGTTGCGTTGGAATGCCCACTGCAACCCCCACTGCCCACCCGTTTCACGCTAAGCATAGCTTGAAAGGGGGCCTTATCTACAAGGCAGCGGTAAGCCATGAAGGCAAATCCCTCTATTCGCTAATCTAGTATTTAGTTCTGTGTTGTAATTAAACGACTTGCTTTTACAGAAAGAGAGGCATTGGCCTGGATGTTTCGTTCTGAGCACCGCACTCCCTCCCCCTGAGAAGTTTGTGGCTGCTGACGCTGGCTACCCAGGCATGGAAAGGGTTGCATTTGGCCCAGTTTGCAGAGCTATAGCAGGATAAACCCAGGGGTATCAGTGGCAGACTGACTCAATTACCCCAGATGAGACTAGTAACCCCTGTCTGCTCTGTGGCTCCGAATGGGGTCTGACACTGCAATTGCCCCCCCATCTAGTCCTCTGTGGGCTCTTGGATGAGGTTGTGTGATTGTGCCATCCACTTCTTGGTGGGCTCGAGAATAGGGTGGTCCATTGCCACATTGACACACAACCCTGTCCCGTCCAAGAGCCGGGTCTTGGTCCTTCATTCCATCAGGTTGACCATGAAGCTCTCCTCGTCCATCTCCTGGGCCTCTTCCTCATCTGTCTCTTTGGGCTCGGTCCCCTCCAGGCCTGTGGACACCAGGACAGCAATGAGATCTGTATCCAGTTCCCTCTCGTTGGGCTCCTCGCTGCTCAGAGGATAGTACTGCTTCGCCATCGACACAAACTGCTCCCCCACATCCAAAAGTATCAGGCGATCCTGGGGAAAAAAGAGTGCAAAGAGAGGGTATTAACATACAAGCCTCGGTGGGTGCTTGGGTCAGGGGCCACTATGTCTGTGTCAGGGCTCTCTCAGTATGTGCCAGGGTCAGAGCTCACTCATTCTGGGATCGGGTGAGAGCTCCCTCAGTCAATACTGTGGTTCAGGGCTTCCTCAGCTTGTACCAAGGAAACAGTCTGCCTCAGTCTGTGCCAAGCTCTCAGCTCCTTCAGTCCATGCTGGGATCTGGGCTTTGTTGGCCTCTGCTTCCTTCTCCTTTTCTATGAGGGGCTTCCTCAATCTGAGATGGGCTCACTCAGTGTGTGATGTTATCCTGCAGTGTGTGATGGTCTCCCTAACTGTGTGATGGGCTCCCTCCATGTGTGATGGGCTCCCGCAGAGTGTGACTGTCCTGAAGTGTTTGATGGGCTCACGCAGTGTGTGATGAGCTCCCGCAGTGTGTGTGTGATGATCTGCACTGTGTGATGAGCTCCCACAGTGTGTGATGGGCTCCTGAAGTGTGTGATCTGCTCTCTCAGTATGTGATAGTCTCCTGGAGTGTGTGATGGGCTTCTGCAGTGTGTGATGGACTCCTGAAGTGTGTGATGGGCTCCCGCAGTGTGTGATGGACTCCTGAAGTGTGTTATGGTCTTGCTCAGTGTGTGATGGTCTTGCTCAGTGTGTGATGGGCTACATTCAGTCTGAGATTGTCTCACTCAGTATGTGATGGGCTTCCTCGGTCAGTGGTAGACTCCCACAGTATATGCTGGCCTCCTTCAGTTTGTGATGGGCTCCCTCACTCTATGATGGGCTTCCTCATTCTAAGATGAAGCTCTTCACTTTAGTATGTGCTGTGTTTGTTAAGTCTGTGATAGGCTCTCTCGATTGTGGTGGGCTATCCAAGTCTGAAATGGTCTACTTCAGTTTGCGATGGGATCCTTCAGTCTGCGATGGGCTCTCTCAATATGTTCTGGACTACTCTGTCTGTGACCTGTTACCTTAGTATGTGATGTGCTACCTCAGTCTGTGATGGGCTCCGTCTGTTTGTGGTCAGCTCCCTTGGTCTATGAGCGGCTCTTTGAGACTGTGATGAACCTCTTCACACTTTTACGGGCTCCCTAAGTCGGAGGTGGGCTACATTTAGTCTGTGAAGGGCTTCCACACTTTGTATTAACATTGCTGAGTCAGTAGTGGGCTCCCACAGTATATGCTGAGCTCATTCAGTTGGTGATGGGATCTCTCCTTCTATGATGTGCTATGTTCCTCGGTCTGTGACTGTTTACCTCAGTATCTGATGTGCTCCCTCAGTCTGTGATAGGTGCTTTCTGTCTGTGGTTGGATCCCTTGGTCTAGGAGGGGGTATTTGAGTCTGTGACGACCTCTTCACACTATCATGGGCTCCGTCATTCTGAGATGGGCTACATTTAGTGTCTGATTGACTTCTGGAGTATGTGATAAGCTTGCTCATTCAGTGGTGGCCTCCCCTGTTTTTGATGTGCTTCCTCATTCTGAGTTGGGTGCTCTCCCCTTGTGATAGGCACCCTTATCATCTGCTGAGCTCCTTCAGTCTGTGATAGGTTTCCTCAGTCTGTGCTGGGCTCCCTTAGTCTGTGATAGGTTTCCTCAGTATATACTGGGCTCCCTCAGCCTGTGATAGTTCTGAAATGGGCTCCTTCAGTCTGTGATGGGCTTCCTCAGTCTGTGCTGGGCTCCCTCTGCCCCAGGAGGCAAAAAATACAGCTCCGATGCTAGTACTTGCCTTTTGCAATATTTATTTGTTTTGGTTTTATGTTATATATTGTTATTGTCATGTGTATATGTGCCACTGGACTGTGGCTCAGTAACATTCTCAGCATTTACCTGAAATTTAGCTCTTTTTAGGTCTCGGCTAGCGTAGGCTGCGCATATGCGCAGTCTCGCTGGCGAGATTTAATGACTCTGAGTAGCGAGGTTAAACCCCGCCCCTCTTCTGCATTGGCTGGCCTCCTAAACGGCGGCCAGCCATTGGAGAAGAGGTCTCAGTTACGTCATTCTCTCGCTCTAAGCCCTGTCTTTTTCAGATTGGTGGACGTGTTCTTTAGGTTTGTTCTACCCTCTTCTCCATTGGCTGGAATGGTAAACAACAAGTCAAAAACACGCCTGTTGTTTACATTCCAGCCAATGGAGAAGAGGGGAGAAAGAAAAACACGCCCCCCAGTCTGAAAAGGACGGGGCTTAGTTCCTTCGTGTTTACCTCATCCTCGTCGCCTCCTCTCCCCCACCCCTCTTCTCACCTCTCTCCTCTCCTTTCTCCTGGGCTCTCCCCATCCCGTCCTGGCCGGTGCGCTCCCTGGCTGCCGCTGCTGTTGGGCTCTGTGTGTGCCCGCCTTCCGCTGGATCCTCCTCCCCCTTCCACGGCCGAGAGAGAGAAGGCTTCCCCCGCTGCCTCGCGAAATGTGGCAAGGGGAGGTGCGCAGCCCGCCCCGCCGCCGGCAGCAGCAGCAGCATGAGGACCAGCAGCACCAGCCCAGCCGCCGCCAGCCCAGCCCGAGCCGCCTGCATGCCGCCCAGGCTCTGAAGCGCAGTCCCGTGCTCCCCCTATGGTGCTTCTTCTCGAGCGGGAGAGCAGCGGGCCGCCTCCATTGCTGATCGCGTGGTGACCGGGGTGTGGGGTTTTAATTAATTATGGCACAGAGCAATTTGTAGTCGACGGCGGTACCCGCCCCGGGACCCTGGGTTACCTGGGCCGCGGGAGCTTCACCCGCGTGGTGTCCGTGGAGTGGGGGTTTACATTGTAGGCAGGCCCTTAACTAGTTGTAAGCGCCGAACGGGGGACGTGGGTCGCCACGTCAGATGTTCGCGAGGGCTTTTGCCTTAAGGGTGATCAGGGAGTGAGGTTTTCTTTTTTAAGGCCCATAAATAGTTGTAGGACCGACCTGACTCGGACCCCAGGGTCGCCGCTGTTGCTGGCGAGGGGGCTGATGGTGGGGGCGGGAGTTAATCACGAGTCTCTTGGCGCCTCCCTCCTCCCCCCCATGAATCGATGGACAGTGGCTACCTCCGGATCCATGTCGGCGGGATGCGGCAATCACCAGTTGGCCACTTTCTGACTCGGACCCCAACGCCACGCTTAGATTAGCCTTTCTCTCGCAGGGGGAGGCAAAGGCAAAGGGTGTGAGTGGATGTGCACGACTGAAAGACCAGCTCTGTACTTTTCTAAGTGCTCCTACCTTGTTGCTGTAACCCTCAGTGGGGCCAACCTCACGGTTCCGCCCCGTGCAGACCGCGGATGCTGAGGGGAGGGGGGGACATCGCGAGATGCGCTCCAGCCCCTTGACCTACTTGGCTGGTCCTTGGTGTCTGCCCCAGGTGAATGCAGGCTCCGCCCACTGCTTGCGCCAGAGCATTACAGATGTGGGGGCGGCTAACTATCCATGGGTTCTCGCGGGAGTAGAGCTGGACAGCTTGAGGGTGCCCCCGGAGTCATGCTTCACTCTATCTCCCCTGGCTGCATGCTGAAGATCGGTAGCATGCAGTCTGCTGAGAGGGTGTAGAGCTGCCTCATGAAATCGTTTTCTGTAGAGACGAAGGCTGTTTTCAGGGTTGCTCAAAATATGTATTTATGAACCGTATTTAAGTCTGGTGTTGGTGGTATATAGCATTGCTTTTGGCACGATCATTAATAATGGCATTCGGATCCTGCCAAGGAATACGTACCAGCGCAGGCGTGTGTTGGGCTGGGGCAGCAGGGCTGAAGGGGGCAGGCCACGCTCATTAAGCACAAGGGCACCTGCCGTACTTGGGGCCAGAAGTGAAATTTCCGGTGATTACAGGGGCAACCCGGACACCTTTAGCAGCAGGTGAGACCGCCCGCCAGGTTTGACCTTCCCTGTGCGACGACTGAAAGGGGACCAGGACGAGAAGGGTCCCAAGTTAGAACAGTGTGCCATCTCCCCTGCACGGCGTCCCAAGCACCAATTCGAGTTGATTTAGCCGGGCAAACATGAGGTGGCCCAGGAATCTTCTGTCATGAATTACCTCTTCCCCCGGAGCAAGTGGTCTTAACTCCCAAGATCCTATGGCTGGATAGAATTACAGCATGGGTGAATTTACTACATCATATGTGTGGCTCTGTGTGTGTGTGTGGCTCTGTGTGTGTGTGTGTGTGGCTCTGTGTGTGTGTGTGTGGCTCTGTGTGTGTGTGTGTGGGTGCAAATGCATTAGGTCTCGCATTTGCAAGAGATTAAGCTATTGGCATTGTAAATGAGAATGCCATTGATTTATCTGTTTTCAAAACCAACACATAAATAAGACTGTTGTCATTTACAATGCCAATAGCTCTAACTTTTGTAATCGTAAATGCTTGTTTATCTTTAGCAGGTCGTGATTCTAAGTCAGGGAAAGACCGCACACTCAGAAAGAGACTCCCACAGGTAGAGAGGGCCTCGAAGGTCACAGAGAAGAGGAGCATCCTGGTTAGACATTAGAGACCAGAGAAAGAGGGGAGGCACATTGAGAGAAAGAGTTGGCAAGAGAGAGAGGCCCCCATTCAGAGAGAGGTTGAGAGGGAGGGAGTGACTCATAGCGAGAGAGAGAGAGATGGGAATAAAGAGAGAGAGGTATAGTGAGAAAGAGATAGAGGGGGAGGAAGAGGGTGAGACCCAAATTGAGAGAGAAAGAGGGGGGGAGAGAAAGAGGAAGAAAGAGCGAGACCCACATTAAGAGAGGGCACATGATCGGGGAAACGACAGAGCTTGGCAGTGACAGAGAGGTGTGAGAGACCTGTATTAAGAGATGGATATATGGGGACGAAGAGAGAGACTCATCCATGGTGAGTAAGTCATGTGGGTGAGACAGCCAGCCACAGAGACAGCCGCAGTAAGAGAGACATGTTTTGCAGGGAGGGGAGCCTTGGGGGTGACTCACCAGCACGAAGATGTATCTCTCGGGGGGGCTGGTGTGCTGCTCGAAGATCCTGCTCTCGTGGGAGAGGGCGGTCAGGAGGCGCAGGGCCTCGGAGGGGTTCTTCAGGCTCTTGTAGGGGGTGTTGGAGGTCACCGTCAACAGGGCATCTGCCTCGTTACTGAATCCTAAAAGGAAGTGATGACAGTCTCAGTGTCAACAAACCTGCAGAGCTGTGGTGACCCAGAAATGCTTCTGATGGTTGGTTAAAAGCTAAACACACTCTTATGTCAGCGTCATTACTTCGATCACACTGGCTTCTCCTGGCAGTCGACTAAGGTAAAATATTTAGGATTATGGTTTTCACCTTCTATCTCAGACACCTTGAAAGCGAATTTTGAATATATTACAAAGAAATTGACTGATTCTATCACCAGATGGCATCCACTCTTTCTTTCTTGGTGGGGCCATTTTGACTCCATCAAAATGATGTTAGCTCCTATTGTCCTTTACTCACTTTCCATGATTCTTGTCCAAATACCTTGTTATTATTTTAAACGATTAGATTCACTCTTAATGAAATTTCTCTGGAAAAATAAGCCTCCGTGGATCGCCTTGTCTTCTCTTAAAAAAGATTAAATGTTTCGAGGTCTTAAATTTCCGCACTTTAAATCTTACCATTATTTTTTTATCCCTAACCCCTTCCAGGCTAATGACGAGCTGGGCTCGTCATGGCGTAGCCTCCTCGCACGCTGATGACGAGCCCAGCTCGTCACATAAAGTGCGTTTTCGCAAATCTCAGCGTGCGAGCGGAATAACGCTAGCGCACATGAGGTTAAGCAAGCCTCTCGATGGCTTTCCACAGAACTTCCCACTTATCCTCCTGTCTGGTTATCTATGGAGAAATCTCTTATTTCACCGTTTGATTTTTCGGAGATTCTTGCCTTTTCTGCTAATGCTTCCTTCTTGAAGTCTCCTGTCATTGCTTATACCCGCCATCTCTTACTCCCCCTTTTACTCTCTTCTTATCCCTCTCTTGCTTCTTTGTCACACCAGCCCATTTGGCATAATAAATTACTTTGCATTAAAAATCGTTCTTTTTACTGGAAATCCTGGAAATCCAGGGGTTTATCTTGGATTTCCCAACTCCTGCTTCATAATGTTCCTCTACTTTTTGATGATCTTCAAACTCAATTTTCTCTTCCCACTTCCTTTACAAAAAAATATGACCTTTTAATACCTGCTCTTCACCAATATCTTCAATCTCTTCCTTTTTCCTCTGAGTTGCCCCCCTCTTCCTCTACTATTGTTCCGCTTTTGACAGCCTCTCCTTCCGCTTCTCGTATATACAAATGTCTTATAACTCCTTCTGAACGACTCAAGACGAAGACTGAATAGGCCTGGGAACAGGATTTGTCAATATCTTGGCCTGTCTCTTTATGGGATAAACTGTGGTTAAAAATACATAAAACGTCTAGAGCTGCTAACACTACCCAAACTCTTCACTTCGTTTATCAGCGTTTATTATTAACCCCGCAAAAACTGGCATCATTTTCCCATGACCTTTTACCTAAGTGTTGGTCCTGTCCTTGCCAGATTGCAGATTTACTCCATATGTTGTTTCATTGTCCCTATATCGCTTCCTTTTGGCAATTAGTGTGGTCCCGCATGCACAATATATTTGGCTTCACACTTCCCTTCTCCCTTTCCAATGTCCTTTTGGGTTCCCTATCGCCTGATTTGTCTCATTCCCTTTCTCACTTTAAGTTGTTGGATTTATTTTTGGATATAGCCTTTCACCTGATTACCTTCAATTGGAAAGATTCCACAAAAATCAGTTATTCAGCTTGGTGGAATGCTATTTGCTTCCATCATAGACTTGATACCAATTATGTTACCCCTGTTTCCTTAGCTGTAAAAAGGGATTTATTATGGATTCCTCTTACTACTTACCTCTCCAAGCTTTCTCTCATTTATTTTTGCTTCAGTTTATTTCGTTTTATAATTATTTGATATTCGCTGTTTATTTTATACTGTTTTTTTCATTTTACTGTTTGCATATAATGCTTCTCTCTACAAATGTGCCATACTTAGCTTACTTTCCCCGCCATTTTTCTCCCCCCATTGTTTCTCCTTTTCATAATTTAGATATAGGTGTTTATTGATTCCGTTGTATTGTATCTTCTCAAATCATACTTTTGTCTTTTTCATATGCCTTTTATTGACTAAGAGTATTTATTCTATGTTTTGGTTACAATAAACTTGAACTTAAAAAAAAGGTAAACACACGCTCAGAAGTCTATATCTTATACCTATTTATCTGAGAATATCGGGCCTGAGAAAGTGTATTATATGATGACTTCATCCTTGCTCCCTGGAAAGCAATATTCCATGTTTGAACACTCTGAACTTTCATGGTTGTCTCTGGTTATTATGCATCATTTTGGGATAGCTCTGCGTACAGTAGTTCCATGTGGCCCTATGTAGATTCAAATCCAGTGTTACACTACAGTTAAAGCTACATTTCCACTGTGCCGTGCTTTTTAGGTCTGGCTTTTGAAACAATTGTAGCTGTCATATCAGACTAGGATTAAAATACAAACCATACCTAATACACATAGAGAGTCTTTTGGCCAATGGGCTTCATCGATTGGTCTGTTAAAATGTCATTCATGTTTTGTACCCACCCACCAAAGAATAATGCATGGGACAATGGGTCAACTCGCTTTACCAACTTGCAACATTCACTTTGAGTGACTGCAGAAAACATGTTCATATCCCCCTAAAAATAGTTCCAAGGGTGTTTTATGTATTTACTTTTTATATTACCTTTAAATACTGGCTATTTACTTGTCTCCTGTATCAGCTGTCCAGTCAGAGTCTGATTTTACATTTCCGTAATAAAGTTGATGTTATAAAATGTTTAAGTGGCACTGTAACATTGCATCTGCCTGCAGTTTGAGTGCTTAGCTAGGTAATGTATTCTTATTACCTTGAAAAAAATCTAGTAATCCTTGTAATTTAATAACTAGCAGTTGTGAAACAGCCAAGAGAGTAAACATTTTTTAATCTGTTAACTTTAATTGCAAGCATATAGCGGCCACGTTTAGGTGTTTGCTTTCATTTTTTTGTTTCATTTTTTAAAAAACTTTTTGGGTACATGTGCTTACAATAAAAAAAAACGAAAAAATTAACATTGCACCAGCTCACAAAGGCCAGATGTATTGGCTTGGTCAGTGCTTGTTTACTAATGAGTCTGGCTCGGTGGAATACGCCGTTCATAAACTGCTTGCCCTGGCATGACACAAGAAAGCCTATCATGTGGCAAGCTCAGCTACTATAATTTATTTTATGGATTTTTTTCAATGGTGTGATTTATTGAGTGCATGCCTAGCCATAAACACAGCACAGCAGAGTGCTGTATATAGCAACAAGATATATTGCCAACATGTGAGGATACACAGGATGTTCTGGGAGCTGATCGCCTTTCACCACGAATGCATTGCAATTTGGGCCTATGGTAACTCGAGTTGTGTTTACATTGTCCTCCATCTTGTATCAACGTCACTAAGATCACGTGTTATTGTTTTTGTCCTTCATTCCAAGTTGAGAATTGCAAGACTCACACTGAATAAATTGATACCCGCCCCCAGAGGCCTCTTTGCCAATGTTTAGAGGACGGTTCAGCTCTGCCAGGCTATGAACATACAGCATATTTATTGAACTGCTGGACTGTGCAAAGGGGGGTTTGGGGGCAGCCGAGCCGCGAGTTCTGCCCCCAGGCAGATTTGGGAGGGGGGAGAGTAAGTGAGCGGCCATTTTGCCACGTTGGGCTGCCTGGGGATAGCCCAAAGGCAGCCCAAAATGCAGGTTGGTCTTCAGGGCCGCGCCAATGCCAGGAGCGCGGCCCTGGTTGTGGCAGGTGGTGCGGGGGAGGCAGAGCTGGCGGCGCGGCCGAGGCGCACTGCCGGTGGCGCCTCGCCGCGCCTGGATATGGCATCTGCGGGTAGGCGGGAGGGGCCCGCGGTCTGAGAGTGCTCCGGAGGGAGCGCCACGGCCGTGCAGGGAGGTGCGAGGCCGCCTCAGCGCGTCTGCAGAGGTCGGGGAGGCCCGACCAGTGAGCAGGGCCTCCGCAGGGGATTTGTCTCAGTCAGGAAAGGGGACGGGAGGGAAAGGGATGGGAGGGAAGGGGAGGGGAGGGATGGGGGAGAAGGCTTCGGGATCGGGGGCGGGAGGGGTCCGCGGAGAGACTTTGGGGGAGTTCGGTGGGAAAGGAGGGAGGGGGCGAGGGAGCCAGGCATATACGAAAAGGGGAGGTGGCCCGAAGCTCGGAGGGAGGCTGGAGAGCCCCTCACCTGCCAGACAGGGGGCTGAGGTTGAGGTTGGGAGGGGCAGGAGGCCTGGGAAGGGGGAGCGGAGCAGGGTGGCTGGGGGGGAAGAGGGGAAGCGGGCCTCAGGAGAGCATGTTGGAGGGGGCAGGGAGCTGGGGCAGGTGGGAGGGGTGTCCCCACTATTGTTTGACTCCTGGGAGAGTGAGAGGGAGTAGGAGGGGTTGAATGTGTTCGAGTCTTGGGAGGAGAGGGTGCGGGAGGCGTGGAATGCAAGAGGTAGAGTGGGGGGTGGGGAGGAGGAGGCGGGCCTGTCGGGGCAGGGAGGAGAGGTGGAGCGTGCAGGTCGGCTTGGGGATCGCCGGCGGACATGGAGCACCGGCACGGAGGACAGTTATGTTTTGAGCGGGAGGAGTGAAGGGGTGTGGCCCTCCGGCAGGGTGCAGTCGGCGCCGCCGCTGGCTCGCCGGAGTTATGTGTGGGGTGGAGTGGAATTGTTTGAGGATGAGGACAGTTTGGAGGAAGGGGAAGTGAGGAATGGCGAGGGCGGCTGGGGGATTCAGTAATGTTGTCAGTAATTTTTTGCAGGTGTCACGGGGCCTGGGTGCTGCAAGGGCCCGGACACAGTCGGGGGACAGGTCGGCGATGGATCGGAAAGGTGAAGAGCAGCGAAGGAATGCGTTGGTCCCAGGTAAATGCAAGGCCACGGTGCACATGGTGTCGGTGGGAGTGGGGGGGGAGGGAATGGTGGGGGGTGATCAGCTGTGCAAAGGAAGGTACGTAGTGGATCGGGGCGTAGGGCCGGAGGAGGCCGCACTGGCGACCAGAGCGGAGGGGTTGGAGGGGGATCACAAAGGAGGGGGAGAAGGACTGGTGGTCCCGGGGAAACAGGGCGCTGGCGGCGCGGCTTTGAAGGAGGTTCGGCGGCGGGCGCCGGGGCAAAGCCCGAGGGCAAGGACGGGTCGGGTGGTGCGGCCGGTGGGGTTTTTCTGGAGGCGGCGGGCGGCACGGCAAAACCAGAGAGCAAGGAGCTGAAGATTAAGCGGCTCCCTTATATGGGGTCAAGAAGCCGCTCGGGGCGCATTTAATGGCGTCAACTAAAGAGAAAAGGGGAGTATGTGGAGTTGTTAAAGTTGTTGCACCGCGAGGTCCGGTCGAAGGAGGGTTCAAAGGAGGAGGATTATGAGCTGCAGAAGAGGCCGAGGGTGCCTTTGACGATCGAAAATTGGACGGCAGCGTTTTTGATATTCGCAAGTGTTTATTGAGAAAAGTTCCCGGACTGATCGGTGTCCTTTTTTAAATACATGAATGTAATTCGGAAGGCGCAGATCACGGGGGTGGTTATGCGTGGGCGCAGTGCAACGAGGAGTGTCCGGGCGCGGATGGCTTGGGATCCGGAGGCAAAGTGGGGCGAGTTGGATTGCGACCTCTGGCAGCATACGATGGGGCTGGCGGGGTCAGGCAAGACCATTTTTACTGCAAGTGGCCTCCCGATTATATATCAGCCCTTTCAAGGCCGCCCTACCCAAGGAGGGGTTGTGGCCTATTTTAAGAGCCAATCCGGGGCAGTAGGCAGCTGCTGGGACTTCAATAAAGGGGCCTGTGCACGGGAGCATTGCCGTTTTAAGCATGAGTGCTCCGGTTGCGGCAAGTATGGACACCCAGTGGTCCGTTGTTGGGCCCCCCCCGGGCAGCAGCACGGTGGTTCGCAGGCTTCGGCCTGGAGTGCACGCGCCGGCACCGCGCAGCCGTCGGGCAGCGTCCGAGGTGGTAAGGGGTCTCTGCCAAAGGGCTCGTACTCCGGTTAGTTTGGAACTTTTGCCAGCGGCCCTTCGTAATTACCCGGATGAAGGGGCCGCTGATTGGTTGCAGCCGGGTTTCAGGAGGGGTTTTGCTTGGGCTACGTGGGGCCCCGCCGGCGGCATTGGGCGGACAATTTGCGGTTGGCTCGGGAACACCCGGAGGTGGTACAAAGCAAGCTGGACAAGGAGGTCAATGAGGGCCGCATGGCGGGGCCTTTTGTGGATTGGCCGTTGGAGGAATTGATGGTGTCCCCCATTGGGGTGGTGCCCAAGAAGGAGGCAGGGCAGTTCCGCCTTATCCAACATTTTTAATGGCCGAAGGGCGGATCGGTTAACGACTATATTGATGAGAATGAGACCGCGGTGTCGTATTCCTCGGTGGAGGCGGCCATGGCCTTAGTGGAGGCGGCCATGGCCTTAGTGGTGGCGGCGTGACCTGGCGCGCAGATGGCTAAGTGTGACATCAAGTCGGCTTTCCGGTTGCTGCCGATTCACCCAGACGAGTGGGGCCTACTGGGGATTCAGTTTAACGGCCGCTGGTATGTGGACAAGGCTTCTTAATGTTCTGCGCGCTTTTTGAATGTTTTAGTACGTTCCTTAAATGTTTTTTTACGGAACGAACGGGTCACCAAGGAGTTACGCACTACCTGGATGACTTTTTCTTGGTCGGGGCACCAGACTCCACGGACTGCCAGGTGGCGCTGGACAGGTTTCAGGAGATCATGGAGGACCTTGGGGTGCCATTGGTGCCGGAAAAGACAGTGGGCCAGGCACGGCGCTGTCATTTTTGGGTATTGAGCTGGACTCGGTGTCGATGGAGGCGTGGTTGCCGGTGGACAAACAGCAGCAGATGTTGGGGCTGCTCGAGGTGATGGTGGCAAAGCACAAGGTGACAGTGTTGAAGATTCAGGTGCTGTTGGGACACCTTACCTTCGCTTGCAGAGTGGTGCGTGTGGGGCGGATGTTATGTAGGAGGCTGGGCTGGGCCTTGGCTGGGCAGAGGCCTCCGCATCACCACGTGCGTTTGTCGGCGGGCGTTCGTGAGGATTTGCGGATGTGGCGGTTTTTCCTGACACGGTTCCATGGGGTGCCCATGCGGAGGGATGAGGACATGGTGTGGGACGTGCATATTTTCTCGGCAGTGGTGTGCGGAACGTTGGCCCCCGGAATGGCAGGGGGGAGGGGCATTGCCTTCCTGGAACTTTTCCCATTGGTGATGGCGATATGGCTGTGGGGTGTGAGGCTGGCCCACCCTCGGGTGACTTTCAACGTGAACAACATGTCGGTGGTTCAGATGGTGAATCGCCGGTCCGCCAGGGATGAGCAGGTGTTAAAGCTGTTGCGAGTGTTTGTGTTGGGCTGCTTGCGCCATGACATTGCTTTTCGTGCGGTGTATGTCCCAGGAAATGACACTGCGGATGCCTTGTCTCGTTCGCAGTGGAGGAGATTCCGTGGGTTAGCAGAGGACACGGAGCGGGACCCGACGCCTATGCCGCACCGGATGTGGCACATAGGCAACACCGGATGTTGCAACTGGTTCTAGGATCCTTGGCGGAGTCGACCAGGACTACGTATGTGGCTGCATGGGGGGAGTTTGAGGCGTCCGGGGCGCGGTGGAGGCGGCCGGGGATGGAGAGACCAGAGGATGTGGTGCAGTTTATGCTGTCCATGATTGGCAAAGGTTTATTGAGGGTTACGATCGCAGGCAAGCTGGCGGGGATCGCTTTCATGGGGAAGCTGTTCTGGGGATACGCCCCATCCGCGGGGGAGCTCAGGTCTCAGATGTTGGAGGGTTGGGCCCGAGAATGTGGGCGGGTGGGGGCGGTTCGGCGGCCCCTGTTGGAGGAGTTGCTGGGGAGAGTTGTGGGTGTTCTGCCCGGGGTTTGCCAGGATGGCCGGGAAGCTTGCCTGTTTGCCACGTTGATGGTGTGGATGTTTGTGGGGGCGTTTCGAGTGTCTGAGATGTTGGGTTCGAAATCAGGTCCGGGGTTGGGGTGGTCGGATGTGCAGTTGGGGCGGTGGGAGGTGCGCCTCTCGTTACGTAAGTCTAAGACCGATCAGCGGTGCGTCGGGCGTGGGTGGTCCTGCGGAAGGCGGAGGTGGGCGCTGCGTGCCCAGTGGGATGGGGTTGGAAATGGGAGGGGGAAAGGCTGGAGGATGGTTGGATGTTGCAACACGCGAATGGGAGAGGGGCGAAGGGGTCACAGTTGTTGGCGGTGTTGCGGAAGGCTTTGGCTACGGTGGGGGTTGATGGCAGACGGTATGGCATGCACTCGTTTCGGATTGGGGCGGCGTTGGAAGCACATAGACGGGGGTGCGGGCAGGGGGACATTATGCGCCTGGGGAGGTGGTCCTCAAATTGTTATCGGCGGTATGTGCGCAGTGAGGAGTTGTTGTGAACGCGCGATGGGATGTTGGGGGGACATGATTACTGGCATTTGTTTCTCGTTTCAGGTTCGGTGGCGGGTCCCAAGGTCCGGGACATGTTGATTTGGATTGTGGCCCATTCCTTTGTGAAGAGGGCCAAGTTGCAAGCGCAGGATAGCTGTTTTGGAGATAACTTGGGTTTCAATCCTGCAATGTTTTAGGTTGTTTGGTCAGGGAGGGGGGTATGAGATGGAAAGAGTTGATCCCTGCCTTGAATGGTATGGTGCCGGGGGGGCGGTGTCCGGACGTTTTGGTTCTCCACCTAGGGGAGAATGATATGGTGCAGGAGACAGGTTTGGTGTTGATGCCAGCGATGGGTAAGGATTTGGCGGAGCTGCAGAGGACCTGGTCAGGGTGTACGGTTGTGTGGACAGAGCTGATACCGCGCAGGGTGTGGCGAGTTGCAGTGAAGCCGCAGGCGGTGGACACTTCAGGCTTTCCTGATCTTGGGTACAGTGACAAGATTCAAGTCATCTGAACGGAGGCATCTTTTAGCCCGATTGGTCTGAATGTTGGAATCATTGACAGCGGGACACTTTCCTGCTAAGGACTTGTGGATAATACTCATCGCTTTGAATTTGACTCTCTCCCTAACTGGAAGCCAATGAGGAGAGTTCAATGCAGATTTTGCTGACTGGAATTTAGTGATACCCAGGAACATTCTGGCGGCCCAGTTTTAGATAGTCTGAAGTTTGGATAGGATCGAGGTGGGAGCACCCAAGTAAAGGGCATTCCAATAGTCCAGACGAGATAAAATCAATGCCTGGACCATGTTTTTCTTTTGCTTGAAATGGGAGGTGGGGAAGAATATTTCGAAGCAATTTCAGGATGCCATAGCACGCAGCTGCTAAGCTGCGTGTCTGTGTCCTGAAGGTGAAGTCATGGTCCAGCCAAATACCCAGGCTTTTTAGCTGAGTCTTGGGAGAGGGGACTGGACCCAGGGAGATCGTCCACATTAGGTTGAGATCGAGAGGAGATTGATTACCTAAAATCATCAACTCGCTTTTTTCCCTATTTAATTTCAGAAAGGAGTCGTTCATCCATTTGGACGTTTCCTCCAGACAGGAACGAAGGTTGGATAAGGAGTTGTTGTCTCTATTTAGCCCCATCACCAGTTGTGTGTTGTCAGCATAAGTCACTATGGGCTAGATGTAGGTAGAAAAGATTTACCGAATTTAAATTACCGAATTTTACCGATTCGG
The DNA here is from genome assembly GCF_964263255.1 of Lissotriton vulgaris. Classification (NCBI taxonomy): domain Eukaryota; kingdom Metazoa; phylum Chordata; class Amphibia; order Caudata; family Salamandridae; genus Lissotriton; species Lissotriton vulgaris. Next base: position 1,863,243,963 of record NC_141693.1, on the reverse strand, counting down.
TAATTTAAATTCGGTAAATCTATGGGTCCGACATGTAGGTATTCCAGATGTGCTGGAATACCGAATCGGATGAATTCGGTATTTACCGATTCGGTAAATACCGAATCGGTAATGCCCATTCATTCCTATGGGCTTTGAAGCCCATAGGAATGAATGGGCATTACCGATTTGGTATTTACCGAATCGGTAAATACCGAATTCACAAGGGTACAGGGGGTGTCACTTTGACACCCCCTGGCACCCCCAAAACAGGCTTGGGTGCCATGTGGCAGGCATACATGCCCGAAGGGCAGACCTGCCTGTCACATGGCTAGGTGTGCATGCACATATGTGCATGCACACCTGAAATCGGTATTTTACCATCAAATTGGATTTGATGGTAAAATACCGATTCGTTAAGGCTCCTGGGACTCTGAAGAGTCCCACCTACATATGGGTGGCTCCGAATCGGTAAAGTTACCGATTCGGTATTTTACAGAATCGGTAACTTTACCGAATCGGTAAAGTTACCGATTCTGTAAAATTGAGCACCTACATGTCAAATCATGTATACCGGTCGGTAACGGCCGAAAATACCGATTTTCGGCCGTTACCGACCGACCTACATCTGGCCCTCAGTGTACACCAAAAGGTGACACTGATTCTGCTAACGAACACATATAGGCGAAATTAGGTGTGACTGCGCACAGGGATTATAGAGAATCAAGGTCCATAATTATGAATGTTGAGTGGACATCTGCGCAATATCTTGCAAGCTTTAACACCTTGGGCGCGGCCGGAATTTTGCAGCAGAGTGGTAAAATTACATGCGTGCGCAGATCGACGGCCACCAGCCGTCCGACACACACGCCCACCACATCGTCGGACGGCCGGGGGCCGTCCGACGCATGCAAGGGATTAAAGCGCTGCGAGGCCTCCGGGTAGTTAAGCGCTATATAAGTGGAATTTTTCATTTCATTTCATTTCATTTCACTAAAAAGCAACATCTATTTTATGAAGTTAGACGGGAGAATACAAATTAGAAAAATGTGTATGGGTGGATTAGAGAGAACAAGACTGAAATCTACTAAATATATCCTTGTGACAGTATTCAGGCAATTTAGGGTTCATTGAACTTAAACAGAATGGCTTTCCTGGTGAAAGGCTGACAACTAACGGAGCTAACCGAAAAGGACGGGGAACTCAGCCTAAAAGAAAACAAATACCCTAATATATATAAACATATAAGGCCTAAATCTGGCAGCAGAATCCACAAATGCGACCTACAGAATGGACTGGGTGTAGGCAGTCAGACATTGGGAATTTTGTCAAAGCTACTTCTTAAGCCATTAAGTAAAGAGGAAGGAAAACTCCCCAGTACCATTATTTAGAACAGGGATCATAAAATTAAACGCTTCACTCGGGAGACGCTAAAATGCTATCAAAGGCGCCTACAAACACACACCGATTCCTACTACAGGCTCTAGCGGATAGATTGAAAGTGGTCCTCTGAAGGTACAGAGTGACTGATGGTTGCCAGATCTGTGTATACCAAGAAACAGCTCTAAATATAATTCAATCGAATCAGATAGACTTAAGGGAAGGGCGGGATATGAACTATAGCTTCAATAACACTATACACTGATTAAAATGTTAGCACAGTTACAGGCACATGCATCAATATTGCTTTTTGAGATTCCTTAATTGCAAAAAATAGGGAATCGCAATGAAGGAATTGCAAAATGCAATGCATCAAGAAATCGCTAAATAAATTGCGATTTCTTAATATTCCTTAATTGCGACTCGCTAATTGCGAGTCGCAATTAAGGAATACCTCCCCATTCATTCCTATGGGCCTAGAGGCCCATAAGAATGAATGGGAAGACATTCTCAATTTGCGATTAGCAATTAGCGAATCGCAAATTGTGAATGTGATTTCAAGGGTGCAGGGTGTCCAAAGGACACCCTGTTGCACCCCTGAAATCAATCTGTGCACATATGTTGTGCACACACATGCCCTAAGGGCATGTGTGTTCACAACATGAAACTTTGAAAAATGCACAAAAGTGCATTTTTCAAAATTTTCGCAAATTACCATGAGGTTCAACCTCATGGTAATGTGCTCCCCCTAATTGCGAAATCGCAATTTTTTTAAGTTTCATGCATTGCATTTAAAGAATCGCAAAATGAGATTCCTTAAATGCAGTCGCAATTTGAGAATTCGCAAATATTTGCGAATTCTCAAATTGCGAGGGACTTCACCCTTCATGCATTCCAAAAGCAGATATTGCGATCGCAAACGGCCGATTTTTGCGATTTGCACCGTTTGCGATCGCGAAATCCTTTGATGTATGTGCCTGTAAGAGTGTTGGTATACCCTGAATTAAATGTTGGATGTCTGCTAGGGAACGAACTGGCCATACAAGGAAGAACAGCTATCGACACTCAAACCACAACACAAGAGAGTCTTGTGGGTGGTCCTTCTAGAACAGAATTTCTAAATGCATGGAAACCCTGCCGCAGACCGACCGTTCAGAGCATCCATGAAGTTGCCTGACTTTGAGAGGGAAGAACCTATATTGGGTGAGGAGGATCAGTGTTGGATCTCATAGACTAGCGATGTTAGCAGCTAGAGATCTGTACATCAATCAATCAATTAAACATTTATAGAGAGTGGCAAATATCCAGGGTCTCGAGGCGCTGAAGCTGTTTGCTGCTCCGTGGAGGTTTGATCATTCAAACATCCAGGTCTTTAGTTCTCTTCTGAATTGTTGAATTACATCTTGAACTGTGTACAACACTCTGTGTGGCTTGAGAAAATAGGCCTTAGTGAAGAGAGTGGTGAAGCCATAGAGTTTTAAAAGTGTTCTGGAAGGACCGGCTCCTTTACAGTGAATCCATGAGCCCTCCAGAGGCCAGTAATGCCTCAGTGATGCAGAAGGGTGCTTATATAGTCAACATATGAGGCATCTTCAGGTAATTCAGTGTTAGTAAGACACAGAAACGTCTGAAACAGAGTTGGTAAAAAAGACATGAAGTAAAGGAGGTAGAAGCGAAACAAGTTAAGCGAATGTGAGTCAACAGCTGTTTGAACTAACTGTCCCATCCTGCCATTTATTTTCTGTTGACGGTTGACCTACAATTTTTGTGGCATGGCCAGGTGGTCCTGAAACTAAGGGACCACCCAGGCACCAACTCCAATGCTCCTGTGCAAAGCTTAAGACCAGCGTTTGTTAGCTGTGGTCCAAGGACCCCATGCAGGCCCACAAGGTCCACTGAGGAGGTCACCAAATTGAATATTAGATTATGAAAATATGTATATATGTAAAAAGGCAGAACTGAAAATTCAAAAACTCAGTAAATGTGAAGAAATGTAAAACTGGAAACTAAAATGTAACTTTGTGCCTTTAGCTAGATTTGTGGGAGCAGAGCATGTACAGAAAACTGAATCAAGGATTGGATGATACAAATCCCTAAGAGTCTCCTGAGGCGGAAGCCGGGAGTGTGCTGTATTTTAACTTGTTGTAACTCTGTGTATAACTTGAACTTTTAAAACTTTATGTACTTGCCTTGAACAGCGTGCTGTCACGCTGCAACGAACCCCTGTCTCCGCCACCTCCGAGGGCGAGCGCGTCATCGGACACGCCCACCTCCGCTGGCCACGCCCCCTTGACGCCCTCCCACTCAGTCACAAATTATGTGCCTGGCCAGGAAGCGCAGCGGACGAGCGCAGCGGGAGCGCCTAAGGCAAGCCCGTCTGCGCCCGTCCGCGCCAGTACACGCCAGGAGCCAGGAAAGAGGCCAGAAGGAAGGACGACCTATTCAGGTAATGCCCTTCGCAACCTCAACAGGCCCGTACCATCTGAATGCTCACATACTCTAATGGGTGACTCCCGTCTCAATCACTGTCTTCACTGCCCTTTCAAATTCACTCCCCCCACCTCCAACGCCCCCACCCAGATGACCATAAATATGGCAATGATCAATTGCAGATCTCTACCTAAACACGCCCTGGAAATAAATTTGCTTATTGAAGACCTCAATCTCGACATATTGTTTCTTACAGAAACTTGGCTGGCACCTCACTCTGACGCTGACATAGTCCTAGCACTACCCCTAGGATTTAGCATTCAACATCTTGACCGGCCCAAAGGTAGAGGGGGTGGAATTGCTATCATCTCTAAGGACTCCATACCTTGCCGCTTTCTTGACAGTCCCCTGGCAGACTGTGAAAACGTCCAATTCACCTTGCAGATCTCCCCTTGCACGTCGCTCTCTGGACTCCTCATCTACCGCCCCCCTGGCGCTATGGGAAAATTCATTGACTCCATTTTAGAATGCTCCTTAGCCAGATCCAGCGCTCAGCCCAACTTCCTTATTCTAGGGGATTTCAATATCCATCTGGAAGATAGCAAAGATAATGTAGCCGCAGAACTGATCCTCGATCTGGCTACCCACCAACTACATCTTCAGAACTCCCTTCCCACTCACAACAGAGGTCACCTGCTTGACCCTATATTCTGCAACCTCCAGAACCTTGAGACCAGGCCCCCCATTCCCGTGCCATGGACCGACCACCTTCTCACCTCTTTCAGCTGGCACATTTACTCCAAATCACCGCAAATCCAAGCCCCCGGCAGACCATCTAGACCCTGGGCAAAACTAGACGTTGCCAAATGGACACAACTCCTCGAGAAGTCAGTCCCCAACCTTAGCTCAAACATTGAACTCGCAGATAGGGAATTCTCTTCCTGGATCACCAACTCCTTAGACCTGGCCCTCCCAAAAAAATCCCACCGTAAACTAAGGAAAAATGCAACCTCCCCATGGTTTACCCAGGAACTCCGCCTCCTGAAAAAGGCCTGCAAAAGAGCAGAAAGAGTCTGGAGAAAAGGCTTCAACCCCACCGACAAAAACGAATACAGACTGATGATTCTGAATTATAAAAAAGCCTTGAAAAACGCACAAACCTCTTTCTACAGCGAGAAAATCAGCCAGGCGGCAAACGCATCAAGGGAGACGTTCCTCACTTTGAAAAGCTTCTCAAACCCCCCACCCCCCCAGATGCGCGAGACCCTACTATAGAACACTGCAATGAGTTAGCAAACTTCTTCGACTCTAAAATTCAAAACATACTTAAACAACTTCCGCCGCCTCCCCCTTCAGACCCACTCCCCCTCCCCTCCTCCCATCAGCAAAGAAATGGCGTGGAACTTAGTAAATTCCAACCCATCAACGCGGAAATTCTGGGCTCTATACTACAAGCCCTCAAAAGCGGATCACCCCACGACCCTGCCCCGATGAGACATCTTAAACTTGTAGCCCCGAGCATTCTGCCTCTCATAACCAACCTCTTAAACACCTCTTTTGAGTCCGGAATAGTGCCCACTAACTGGAAAAAAGCGGTAGTGAAAGCACTCATAAAAAAACCTAACCTTGACCCGGACAACCTTGTCAACTACCGACCCATATCTCTCCTCCCGGGCATCAGTAAACTCGCGGAAAAATACATAAACTCCCAGCTCTCTTTCTATCTGGAGTCCAATGAACTGCTAAAAACCTCGCAAACGGGCTTCCGCCCGGGCCAAGGGACAGAAACTGCTATGGTTGCGGTGGTCGAAGAAGCCAGGAAGATCATCGATGCAGGAGGATCAGTGGCAGTGATCCTCCTGGACCTCAGCGCAGCTTTCGACACCGTCAACCACAGCATTCTTGCGCAACGCCTAGCAAATCTGGCCATCAAAGGGACTGCCCTTGAATGGTTAAAATCCTTCCTCCACAATCGTTCCTTTCAGGTAGCAGACGGAGACTGCATCTCTAAGGAAACCCCTATACGTTGCGGAGTGCCTCAGGGCTCTTCTTTGAGCCCGACACTCTTCAACGTATACATGGCACCTCTGGAACAAATTGTCGTCCCCTATGGCATCAAACTTCTGACCTACGCGGACGACACACAGTTGGTCGTTTCCCTAAGCCAGTCAGACCTCCCCTCCTTAGATCTGTACTCCTGCCTGGAGGACATCGTCAGGTGGATGAGCAACTCCCATTTAAAGCTCAATGGGGAAAAAACGGAGCTTATGGTTTTAGGCAACCAGTCCCTTTTTCGCCCGGAGTCTTTATGGCCACCCAGTATGGGCCCACCTCCAACCCCCAAAACCGATATCAAAAGCTTAGGGATCTGGCTGGATAATAAACTCACTCTCAGCACCCAGGCTAAGAAAACTGCAGGAACTTGCTTTGGCCTGCTCCGGTCCATCCGCAAAATCCTCCCTATCCTTCCTTTCCAGTCCAGAAAACTGATCATCCAAGGCCTCATATTGTCCAGATTGGACTACGGAAATGCCCTATACCTTGGATCACCAAAAAAAGTCATCTCTAAGCTCCAGGTGGTGCAAAATGCGGCGGCACGAATTCTTACTGGCACCAAAAAGCGCTGCTCTGCCAAACCCGCACTCAAAGAACTTCATTGGCTCCCGGTGGAACAAAGAGTGCACTTCAAGGCCATGTGCTTAACCCACAAAATCCTGCACGGAAATGGTCCCCCGGTTCTGAAAAACCTCGTAACTCCCCACACAACAACCAGAACCTTACGCTCTACCAATGCCCACCTGACTAAAATACCCAAAACCAAAAAATCACGTTTCGGAGATCGACAATTCTCCTACTTGGCATCCAAGATGTGGAACACTCTTCCACCAGCCCTCCGGGCCCAACCTAATCTTTTAACATTCCGTAAATCCCTGAAGACATGGCTGTTCCCCTGATCCATGCCACCCCCCGGCCCATCCTTTTTGAGAACTTAGTGGATTCTGTCAGCGCTGGGACGCTCCCGGGCAGCCATGCGCTCTACAAATCTCTCCTAAATAAATGATTGGTTGTCTCAATTGAAGCACTGAAATGCATAGATATATAGAGAGCATTTATTAGGAGCGAAAAAGACAAAGTGATTTGCTAGAGTCTAGCATACCACTTCGCCTTTTAGAAATAAAACCAAATTTGAAAGAGCTCCAACCCTCCTATTAAAAGTAAAAGGGGTCCCTGGCTTACCGTAGTAATTCAGTGGGGGTCCACAGAAGTCAAAAGGTTGAGCACACCACTGTCCTAGCCCTCTGCTGAAAAAAGGTGGACGGCTAAAAAGTCTCTCTTTAATCATTCATCCAACACATGGCTTACCAGACAGACAGGATTTCAGGTGCCTGTTGCCAGACATATATTCTTGACAATCAATTAGACTAGCGACCATTACACACAAGATGGAGAACACCAGAAGGTCAGCTTTCTGTTGTTGTGCCAGAAATAGAGGGACTAGCTAAGGTAGTGAAATAGAGGGAGAGAGAGAGAGAGATAGAGAGAGACACAGAAAGAGCTAGAGAAGGGATGTATGAGATAGAGGAAAGCGTTAAAGAGGAAAATGATAAATGGATAAAAAGAATAGAATTCGATTGTGGGAGCTCTGAAAATGAAATTGCAGGAGCTCTGAAAAGAGACAGTGAGAGAAGAGAGACACAAAGTGCGAGGTGGCCAAATGATTAAATAAAATGAGAGAAGACAGAAAAACAAGAGAGAACAAATTGATCAGAGAGGGGGCTATGAAAAGTGCAGGGGAGAGAGAAGATGACGAGAGGGGTAATGAGAACGCGAGAAAAGAGTAAACTGAAACAAGCAGGGAGTTTAAAAGTCACAGCGTTTAACTTCAAGAGCAAAGAGACTGATAAAGAAAAACATTTAGGGTGGAGGGGATAAAAACAGGAGAGAGACTTTGAGGCACAATAGAAAGAAGACAAACAATGATGGAGAGGCACAAAAGAGAGGCAGTGAAAGAGGGAAGATAAAGGGTCAAAAATAAGATACCTTGAGAAATAGAAAAAATAAACTAAGCAGAGAAAAAGAGAATGAGAGACAAAACAGAAGTAGGCAAATGTAAGAACTATTGAGGGAGAGAAAATAAATGAAAGAAGTAGTAGAGAGGAAAGACAGTGTGAGAGAGAATAAATGTGTTTCAAAGGCAAGGCACAGTGAGACAAACAAAATAGGAAACGGGCAGGTGGGAAGAGACTAGGGAGAAAAATCTGCTCACTTGCAGGCAAAGCAAGAAGGATGCACCGTGCTGCTGCAAATCCTGACCAGCAAAACATGATGATGGACGGAATGTTGCAAAATGGCAAAACATTCACCCCCAGTCACAGATCTGGGTTTAATCCATTGTTATTTTGCTCACCAGGCCACCCCAGTTCAGACATGGCCATATGCAAATCAGTCTTGACCCTGTGCCTCATGGGAACAGTCCAGCCCGAACTGCTAAGCCATGTCTTCCCTGGACCGGAATCAAGCATCCTAGGACCGGTTTCTGGCTATCAGCCGTCTTCAGCCAGGATAGCTTGACTCCAGTGGCGTAGTGAGCACGGGACCCACGTCTGGGCATACCCTTCCCACATAGGGTGAACAGCAAATCACACAAGATGATGGACGGAATGTTGCACAATTGCAAAACATTCACCCCCAGTCACAGATCTGGGTTTAATCCATCGTTATTTTGCTCACCAAGCCTCCCCAGTTCAGACATGGCCATATGCAAATCAGTCTTAACCCTGTGCCTCATGGGAACAGTCCAGCCCGAACTGCTAAGCCATGTCTTCCCTGGACCGGAATCAAGCATCCTAGGACTGGTTTCTGGCTATCAGCCGTCTTCAGCCAGGATAGCTTGACTCCAGTGGCGTAGTTAGCACAGGACCCACGTCTGGGCATACCCTTCCCACATAGAGTGAACAACAAAACACACAAGATGATGGACGGAATGTTGCACAATGGCAAAACATTCACCCCCAGTCACAGATCTGGGTTTAATCCATCGTTATTTTGCTCACCAAGCCTCCCCAGTTCAGACATGGCCATATGCAAATCAGTCTTAACCCTGTGCCTCATGGGAACAGTCCAGCCCGAACTGCTAAGCCATGTCTTCCCTGGACCGGAATCAAGCATCCTAGGACCGGTTTCTGGCTATCAGCCATCATCAGCCAGGATAACTTGACTCCAGTAGTTTGGAGAGCACGGGACTCACGTCTGAGCATACCCGTCCCACTTGGGGTGATAAATGCAAAAACAACAGTTGATGGACAGAATGCAGAACAATGTCATACAGTCATTCACCCCAGTACAGAGATCTGGGCCTAAATCCATCGTTTTTGCTCACCACACCAACCCGGTTCAGACATGGCCATATGCAAATCAGCCTTGACCCTGTGCCTCTTAGGAACAGTCCATCATCTTGTGTGTTTTGCTGTTCACCCTGCGTGCAAAAAAAACGATGGATCCTAGGACTGGTTTGAACTGGGTTAGTGTGGTGAGCAAACAACTATGGATTTAGGCCCAGATCTCTGTACTGGGGTGAATGTATGACATTGTTTTGCATTCTGTCCATCAACTGTTGTTTTTGCAAATCCTGACCAGCCACACCCTCAATTAAAACAGCGCCCATGCCCACCACCTAAGTGTTTGTTACTCTTTCAGGGGTGGGTGAGCCACATAAGGCTCGAGCCAGAGGCCTGGCTCAGCTCGAGGTCCCTTCCCTTTGGACCCTTGAGCCCAAACGAGCACAGGTTTATTGAGGCTTCTGTCTGCCACCCAAGCGCTACCTTAATGAGGCAGGAATTAAAAACTAAATATAATCTATTTTTTTATTGTATCATTTCGAAAGCAGACATGCAAAGACCAGCCCTGGCTTCTCTGCTTGACACCTTTTGTGATCCTAGGCAAATAGGTTTCCTTTTTCTTTCTTATCATGTATGACCGCACTGTAAGGTATTGACATTCTCTCTTTCTACCATTGTCACCGCTCGTGGTAACTCACGAGCTATGTAACACCCTCATCCTGTTTTCCGTGATATGCATCCTCGAGAGCGAGTGTTCTTTCAAACATGTTTATGTTTGAGGTGTGCATCTCTCGAGGATGCAATGTCTGTTATTCTACTGTTTCACGTAAACGGTATGTCTACTGGTCAGTTGAATGTTGTACTTGCTACTGGCCAGTGGCACTCCCGTGTGATGCTGGAAATGTGTGAATAAACTTCATACTTGGATTACAACCCACGCCTGAGATTGTTCCTTTTCAACAATTATCCCTTCTTCACATTTGGCGACAAGGATTTGGGATTTTTCTGCATTTTCGGCATTTATCACTATTTTCTCGGTCCGTCTAACGATAATTCCGAGAATATTTTTGTGTTTCACTGTGTCAAATTTCAAAGAAACAAGCGTTTCTCACCTCGTGTTGAAATTTTTTCTTAATGAGCTATCTTCGGCGTTTTGTGGATTTTTCGAGGAATCATTGCCTTTCATGAACCCTTCGAGTTCAGTTATCGCGAGAGTTGCCTTCAGTGAACTCATCGCGCAACGGAAGCATTTCATTTGAGGAAGTGAATGTCAGTTTCTTCTCCCAACGTGAGCTCATCGCGCACATCTCGCAACGGAAGGATTGCCTGTCAGGAAGTGAATGTCAGTTTCAACGTAAGCGTTTCATTTCTGAGCCCGTTTTAGAAGCAAACACCGCTTTGGTTTCCTTTCTGTTCGTGCAACTGCCGATCTTTTAAAGGGAAACTCGAAGAAAATGGTATGTGCATTCTGTTTTCACTTCTCAAGGTAACTTTAACTTTAACAGAATAACTATAATTCAGTGGCTCATTGGGCATTTCACTATCCTTTTTAAACTGACATTTTATATTTTTAAATCTTCAAGAGTTCAAGTACTTTTTACACATTTGGTGAATATTTGAACATTCACATCTCCTACATTTTTCTATTTTAAAACATTTAACATTTTAAAGACTTTGGAGTTTAAGAAGACTGGTTTTACTGAAATTTAAGAAACAGCAATTTAAAGACGTTTGTCAAAAATGTCTTCTGGGGCATTTTAAAGGTAGCACTTTAAAAAAAAAAGGTTTAACATTTTAAAGACTCAGCATTTTAAAGACATTCAGCAGTTTAAAGACATTTAACATTTTAAAGACTACATCTTCAGCATTTTTAAAGACATTTTACATTTGATTTAAAGTTTACAAAGCTTAGTTTAAAGCTATAAGAAAGGAAGAGTACAAGAGTTGCATATTTACATATTATATTATTTACAGTACAAGTTATTTATTTTAAAAAAGAGAAATGGCTAATAACCAACAGGTAATTATTCTGAACAAATTCTTGCCCGTTAATGGAAAACCTGTGGAACCATGGAAAACTTGGTTTAGAAGCTTCGAGAATTATTTAGTGGCAATTGATGCAGAGGAATATGCTCCAAAAAGGAAACTTGCTATTCTTTATAGTCACTTGGGGAGAGCTGGTAGAGAAGTTTTCGATAACTTACCCCTTTCAATTCCACCTTCAGGAAGAGGCGAAGGCTGGAATGTTTACAGAGATGCAATTCTAAGACTTAATAGGAAATTTTTGGAACTTCCGAATGTCATTCTGGAGCGATATAATTTTAGAAAAAGAAAGCAAAACCTGGAGGAAAGCGTAGAAGATTTCATTTCAATTTTGAGGAACATGTCTGCTGATTGCAACTTTGGAGCTGATTTAGACATTTACATCAGGGATCAATTTGTTTATGGTTGTTGCCATAAAAAAATTCAAGAAAGGATTTTAAGTTGCAGAGATCCAACATTGGCTGAAGTGGTTGATATGGCCAAAAGTATCGAAAGGAGCATTGTTTCATCAAAAAGTATTATGGTTGAAAATGTTTCTCCTGTTAACTTTGTACAGAATGATGTTTCTGTTAATGCAGTGTCATTCAAGAATAGTTTTAGTAAACCTCAGCAGAGAGGTAATAATACATTTTGTTTCAGGTGTGGATCAAGAACACATCTCAGTAACAGTCCCATGTGTAATGCTCTAGGGAAGAAGTGTACGAACTGTCAGAAGTTTGGTCATTTTGATAATGTGTGCAGGGCCAGGCCTACCGTACATGTTAGATCTGTGTCAACACTTGAGAATTTTGATCAACATGATCAACATGATATTCTTTCAGGGTTTGATGTCGTTTCCTTAGAATCTGATATGCAACATGTTGATATTCACACCTTAGATTTACCTTCAGTTTCAAATGAGTCTATACAGGGAGATATTGTTCAACTATAGAAACTTTAGCTCCTTTGGGGGTGTTTGAGAAACCTGAGGTTTTGGTTGGAGCGCACACTTTGTCTTATTGGGTTTCCACAAAATTTATACAAAGGTTTGACAAGAACTTTTATTAATTAATATTTTGATGTTGTTACTCTTTTTCCATATCCAATCTACCTTTTCCCTTGCATGGCCTAATGGTTTTTGTTGTTTCAGTTCCATGTCTGTCATATCCTCACTCCTTATCTGCAGCGCAGATTTCATTTCTTTACTTACCTTTTATTGAGAAGAAGGGGTGGTGGTGTCAAAGGGTTTTTGTGAAGACATTCTCGTTTTGTATTTTCCTTGCATTGTTTCCTTAAGGTTTTGAGATAGGCTAACCTCACTCATTTCAATTTTGTTATTATAGGAAGGGAGATGATGTAAGGTATAGTCTGTTTTCTGTTACTTCTTTCATCTCTTCTGTTTCTTCTTTCATCACGTTCTCACTTCACCAATTCCCTCACAAACATCTTCTATGTTAAGTGAAAGGTATGAATCAGTAAGATCAAATCGCAATTGTTCTTTTCCTTCTAGGTTCAAGGATTTTTATATGTTTTAGTTCATTTTGTTCTTTTATTTTGTTCTCCTTTATAAAAAGGGAGATGTTGTAAGGTATTGACATTCTCTCTTTCTACCATTGTCACCGCTCGTGGTAACTCACGAGCTATGTAACACCCTCATCCTGTTTTCCGTGATATGCATCCTCGAGAGCGAGTGTTCTTTCAAACATGTTTATGTTTGAGGTGTGCATCTCTCGAGGATGCAATGTCTGTTATTCTACTGTTTCACGTAAACGGTATGTCTACTGGTCAGTTGAATGTTGTACTTGCTACTGGCCAGTGGCACTCCCGTGTGATGCTGGAAATGTGTGAATAAACTTCATACTTGGATTACAACCCACGCCTGAGATTGTTCCTTTTCAACAATTATCCCTTCTTCACACGCACCTTCCAATAAGTGAGTGCGGGGTTTGCGCTGTAAAAAAATAACCCGATGTTAAGGTAAAACGCATCTGCATGTTAAAGAAGTAAAATAAAAATTATTTCAAAGATTCTTCATATTTTCACATGATTTTTGTTGCATGAGTGAGATGGCAACTATTTTCAGGGGGGGGGTCGCACGGGCTCTTAGAGCCCAGGAGACGCTTGGCTCGGCTCTCCATGTTAGTCTGTTGGCTCGCTCACCTCTTTTACTCTTACGTGTTAACAAAACAGTAGCCCATTAAGTCCCAGAATGCACCGGGCCGCTAGTCAGGCCTCTTGCCACGGAGTTGGCAGGCAATAGGCGACAATAGGTGTCTCTCCCGCCAATTTACGAGTATTAAAAAGAGTTTCTCCTTGAGTAGGCGTCAAGGGCCTCCCGTCGGCCTCGCCCCGCTACTGTGCCCCGGCATCTGCCCCAGCTGTCAGCGTGTCCCCGGGGATCCTAAATCCAACTCGTTATGTCACCGTCCACCTGTCCCACCGCCCCCGGACCGTGACGGACCCTTAACCGAGCCCTGAACAGGGGCCAGATGCAACCGTAGCCGCCGACTCGCCTTACCCGCGGCCGGCCCGCTGCCAAGAGCCGCTGGCGACCAGGGCTGTTTACACAACAAGGCCCGGGATTGTGATAACGGCAGCGGGATCCGCAGAGGCGCGGCTCGGCCTCTAACCCCTGCTCGCCGCGTGCCCAGCCGCCCAGCGCCTAAAGTTCACTGGAGGAAGAGGTTACCTCGTAAACAACCTCTCCGCACCATTCCCGCCGTCTGTTGACGGCGTTATGTGAGTGACACTGTTATTAGCGGTTCTCAGCAGAGCTGTCATACTTGTACTGGACAGTACCAGGACTTCTCAGCAGCTGCAGCTGTCCTTGTCTTCTGTTGGGCAATACCAGGACTTCTCAGCAGCTGCAGCTGTCCTTTTCTTCTGTTGGGCAGTACCAGCTCTTCTCAGCAGCTCTCCAGTACTTCCATTGGGCAGCTGCACTTCTCAGCAGCTATGCTATACTTGCACTGGTCCCAGCTGCACTTCTCAGCAGCTCTCCTATACTTCTATTGAGCAGTAGCTGTGCTTCTCGGCAGCTATTTTATATTTGTACAGGGCAGCGCCTGCACTTCTCAGCAGCTCACCTATACTCCTATTGGGCAGTCGCTGTGCTTCTCAGCAGCTATGTCATACTTGTACTGGGCAGCACCAGCACTTCTCAGTAGCTATCCTATGCTTCTATTAAGCAGTAGATGTGCTTCTTAGCAGCTATGCTATACTTGGACTGGGCAGCACCAGCATTTCTCAGCAGCTATCCTATGCTTCTAGGCAGTAGATGTGTTTCTCAGCAGCTATGTTATACTTGCACAGGGCCCAGCTGCACTTCTCAGCAGCTCTCCTATACTTCTATTGAGCAGTCGCTGTGCTTCTCAGCACTATGTTATACTTGTACTGGGCAGCACCAGCACTTCTCAGCAGCTATCCAATGCTTCTATTAGGCAGTAGATGTGCTTCTCAGCAGCTATGCTATACTTGGACTGGGCAGCACCAGCATTTCTCAGCAGCTATCCTATGCTTCTAATAGGCAGTAGATGTGTTTCTCAGCAGCTATGTTATACTTGTATGGGGCAGCACCTGCATTTCTCAGCAGGTCTCCTATACATCTATTGGGCAGTGTCTTTGCTTCTCAGTTGCTCTGCTTGTTCTAAGCAGTACATGGAAAGAGGTGCACTTCTCAGCAGCGCAGCTATACTTGGTCTGAGCAGTACCTGCACTTCTTAGCAGCTCTGTTATACTTGCAAAGGACAGTACCAGTACGTCTCAGCAAATCTGCCACACTTGCAATGCGCAGCACCAGCACTTCTTACTTAAAACACTGTTATACATGTACTTGGCAGTACCACCACTTCCCAGATCTAGTGCTCCTTGGGGAGAGGAATTGGCCTAACGGCTAGGGCGGTCGACCTCGAATCTGGGGAACCAGGTTTGAGCCTCGGCAATGACACTGAACATCCTGTGATGGCAAATCACTTAATCTCCTCGCGTCTAACAAAAATTAATGTGTCCTCATGTAACACAACTGGTGCTATGTAAAGCGCTCTGATAACCTATACTTCGTGTCAAGTTCATGCTATATAAAACTCAGTAAAATAAAAAATAATTGGTAAGTGGGAGCACCTCTAAGCTGCTCTCTTGCAGGGGGGGCTCCTCTGCTATGGTGGAGAAGCGTCGCCCCACTGCTTTGCGAAGAAGAAACATAAAATGATAACAACAGAGTTATATTCATTTTTTTTCTTTGTCCTGCTTTGTGGGGTGGGTGGGTGGGGCTGTTCTGCTCTAGTAGCAGGGGAGGAGTGGTTTGCCCTACTCATAAATGCACAATGACTACATAGTTGGCCCTCTCTGGTCGCCCACGCCAGTCATGCACACTTTCCCCGTTCTCCATGCAGGCTGCATTACAGACTGTGTGGATAACATGCCCAGGCCCCCATTCCCTAGTTCAGCGTCGAACTAGGAAGCTCAAAACCAATCACAATGCTGCACTACAGCATTGTGATTGGTCAGGGGAGCCTGGGTGCTGAACAATCACAACGCTGCATTGCAGCGTTGTGATTGGTCAGTGGGGCCTGCTTCCTGTTCTTCGAGTTCCACAAGTAGAGCAAGAGCAGAGATGTGGGACTCGACGGCACGGTAAGTTCATTTTTATTTTTTAATACTTTTTAGGTCGAGCTGACCTGCATTCAATGCGAAAGCATTGATTGCTGTCAGCAAGACAACTATTGTTACCTGTATTTGGGAATGTGGACACGAGAGGTGCACCAGCGCAGATTTCACCTCGTGGGCGAGCACGACGCTGTGCCCCTCTCGTGCCTCATTCCCATGCGCAAACACAGCCACACTGACGCATGCGCACACACATTCCCACGCGCACACACGCATCCCCTTCCTCCCCTCCCCACACACGCAGGGCTTACTTACACACACAAACGCGCACACACACACACACACACACCCTCCCAACCCCACTCACCAGGGCACACGCAGGGCTTCCATCATTGTTAAAGATGGCGGGGGCTGTGCATAGCTGCGGGTGGATGGCGGGGGGCACGTCTCAAAGCAGAGCGTCGGTCTGACGTATTAGGCTCTCACCCAATTGTCACTCTGGGTTTGTTGCCTACGTCATTCCCGGCATGCCTTGCTCGTTTCTGACTGCCATGCACCAGAAGTTTCAGTTTCGTTAGCGCTCGCTGGACCCCTGTTAAGCGAGTGTGTCTCATCGCTGGAGCTGGGAGGTGTGCGGGGGATTTCAGGAGGCACGCCTGTGGGCTGGGAGCTGCGGTGTGAGGAGCGCCACAAACACCCAGAGCTTCACCGGAGACCGCTGGCTGCGCACCTGGGACTCGGCGGAGGCAAGGGTGAGTGAGTGCGAGGCCGGACCGCGGGGGAAGAGAGGTGGGACAACGCGTGTGGAAGTGTCATGAATGACCAGAAGATTAATTTTCCTAAACAAACCAATTTAGCGACCAAAGGGCACGATACTTGGTAACTCAGGATGCATCGAAAAGAGAACGTAAAGGTGGAGAGGCAGGGTAGTACTCTGTAAGTGGTGGACAAGCTTAAGCAAGCGTGGAGGAAGTATTGGTGTAATTACCAAACGCACGGAGCGGGTCCCCGGCTATCAATCGGCGTTCAGAGTAAGGATTTTAAAGCATGCACATTGCAATCATTGATCCTCTTGCTTCTTCCTTTTCTTGCGTAGACGTTCCTGTTGAAATGTACATCGGGAAACAGGGAGCAGGATTAAAAACTCCTCACGTTACAGCTCTGCAGAGTACCATTTACATTGGCACTTCATTTATGAAATAAACGGTCATTTGAACCTAACAATGATGTTTTCTTATTTCAAATTAATTAGCTAATGGGCCTTGCTGTGCACAAGGGCACGCCTTATTACCATGCGTTGCAGAATACCCTGATTCAGCTACAATGTGCGTAGAATTTTGAAAGAAAATCGCTTTAAACTGATGTGCATGATGGGACTAAGTTGCCTGCCAAGTGTAAAGAATTGTCCAGGTGCACACCAGGATTGGGCAGAGGGGCAGGTTAGGGGGCACTTTGTGATTAAGATATTCACTTATGTAAACGCTATACTGGATTGGCCTCAAGCGGGCAGGTCACTGTCCCTTGTATGTGTACCTTCGAGCCACGCCGTTAGGCGGCGCAAGGCGTCATCAGGTGGAACTGGGGGGCTCATTACACTTAGAAGACTCAGAAGGCGCTGCAGGCCGCCCTGTGGGCTAGGTGTGTGCCGGATAATTGTGCCAAACGCTGGCTGTTGAACATTAACAACGGCGTGACAAGTTTATTACTGTGAAGAGAAGAAGAACGGCCCACCAGCTGGCACAAAACGAGCAGCACTGGCAAAGCGGTGGAGGCTGTCCCCTGTCAGTTATGACATTTGGCAGGAAAGAGTACGTGTCTTCACATATACTATTCTCAGGGGAAGAGAGGAACGGAAAATAACCTGTGAATTACAATGGGTTTAAGGCTGCTGAAGAAAGATGGAACACTATAGGGAAATGCGTTAATTGACTCCATCGACGTGTAGTTTTAATAAATTAATATAAAAAAACGATCTTATGTTTACACACGTTTCTAAGAAGTAAAATGTGAGTGCAGGAGCATTTCGTCACCACTTATGAGAACTTATATTTGTCAATTGCAAACGTTACTATTTGAGCTTGCAACTCGGAGTTGCGTCCAAGGAAGTGGGAGGCGATGCCATTTGTGTATCAATAGCCCTTTTTATTATCCTGAATGTCATGTGGCCATTCATTTCAAAAGACCGCTGCGTTATTTATCGTAGTGTGCTTCACCCACAGCTCTTTTTTATCACATCAGTATTGCTGGTGCCATTAGTAGAAGTTGGGTCTTCAGTTTTTTAGGTCTCGACCTGTTTTCATGTTTTACCCACACTGCCCAAAACCAGTGTCCTTCACTGCCCCGTGCCTGCTCCTCTCAATGCTCTGTGCTTGTGTCCCTCAATGTCCAATGCCTGTCCCTCACCCAACCTCTCACCCACCCTCACACCCTTACACACCCTCACCCATGCAACACCCTCACCCTCACACCCCCTCACCTTCACACCCCCTCACCCTCACCCTCACACCCCCAAACCCTCACCCACCCTCACACCCCCACCCCCTCACACCCCCTAACCCTCCTTCACACCCTCACTCACCCTCACACACCCTCGCAACACTTGCACCCTCCCTCACTCACCCTCACACACCCTCACCCACCCTCACCCGCCCTCACCCTCACAACCCTCACACACCCTCACCCTCACAACCCTCTCACCCTCACACACCCTCACTCACCCTCACTCACCCTCACACCCCCTCACCCTCTCACCCTCACCCACCCTCACCCACGCTCACCCTCACACCCCCTCACACCCCCTCACAACCCTCTCACCCTCACAACCCTCTCACCCTCACAACCCTCTCACCCTCACAACCCTCTCACCCTCACAACCCTCACAACCCTCTCACCCTCACAACCCTCTCACCCTCACAACCCTCACCCTCACAACCCTCTCACCCTCACACCCCCTCACCCTTACACAGCCTCTCACCCACCCTCACCCCCTCACCCTCCCTCACTCACCCTCACACACCCTCACAACCCTCTCACCCTCACACACCCTCACCCTCACAACCCTCACCCACCCTCACCCTCACAACCCTCTCACCCTCACACACCCTCACTCACCCTCACACCCCCTCACCCTCACACCCCCTCACCCTCACACCCCCTCACCATCACCCCCCCTCACCAACACACCCCCTCACCCTCACACACCCTCACTCACCTTCACACCCCCTCACCCTCACAACCCTCTCACGCTCACCCACGCTCACCCTCACACCCCCTCACACACCCTCACAACCCTCTCACCCTCACAACCCTCTCACCCTCACAACCCTCTCACCCTCACACCCCCTCACCCATACACAGCCTCTCACCCACCCTCACCCTCCCTCACTCACCCTCACACAGCCTCACAACCCTCTCACCCTCACACACCCTCACCCTCCCTCACTCACCCTTACTCACCCTCACAACCCTCTCACCCTCACACCCCCTCACCCTCCCTCACACACCCTCACCCTCACACACCCTCAACCTCACAACCATCTCACCCTCACCCTCACTCACCCGCATAACAAAACATAGCATAGCATAACAAAACACAGACTAGCATAGCATAACAAAAAAGCATAGGATAGCAAAACATAGCATAGCATAACAAAACAAAGCAACAATAGAAAAACATAGCATAGCAAAACACAACAACACATAGCATAACAAAACATAACATAGCTTAACAAAACATATAATAGCATAGCAAAACATAGCATAGCATACCAAACACAAAAAAGCATAGCATAGCATAAAAAATAGCAATTCAAAACAAAGCATAGCATAGCATAATAAAACACAACAAAACATGGCATATCATAACAAAACATAGCATAGCATAACAAAACACAGCATTGCATATCATAACAAATCAAAGAATAGGATAGCAAAACAAAACATAGCATAGCATACAGCATCACTCAGCACCACCACAGCATCACTCAGGGGCACCACAACGTCACTATGCGCTACCAAAGCATCACTGAACGCCACTGCATCACTCGTTCGCCATCACAACATTACTCAGCGCCACCACAGCATCAATCTGTGCAACCATTCAACAACAACTGGTTCAAATATGTTCTCTCAATGTTTCAAGCTTTATTACAAATGTAACAAAAAGATGTTAATATTTCACTTCTGTTCTTGGATTTTCGTCACAATAAAATACAGTGAACATAATCTTAACAAAAGTTATTTACAAAAGTTTAAGCTATTGCCATTAGAAATTACAATAACTTTTATTTAAGTATTAATTAATTAAAAACATTAAAAGACATTCTTATTTGTAATATCAATACATGTAAGTCACGTAAATACAACACATTGCATTACAAATGCTATCGGTGTCACATTTGCGAAAGTTATAACTATTGGCATTGTAAATGACTAAGCTATTAATTTAGCTATTTTCAAAACCAACACAAATAAAAGAAATTGTCATTTACAAGACAAATAGCTCAAACTTTCCTAATGCAAGACCTATTGAATTTCCAATGCTTGTTCTGTCTGTTTACCAGTGCTTATTGCCAGTAATTTTTTTGGGGGTGTATATGCACTGCATGCACACGTTTATCTCTCCATCGGCTCACTTTTGTTTGCATATGGTTGAGCTTTCCATACATTTTTATGGAGGCAATGCCATCGAGCTGGCTAATGCACTGCAACACCCCCTCATGTAACAAGCATTTGCAATGCTATACGCTTCCAGTGGCGTCGTTTTGTTTTCACTTTTCTTGCCATAACACACAACAGTCAGTATTTTGTTCCCTTTGTCATGCACTCTATTCTGCCACCTTTCCTTATATTTTAGCCTTCCCCTGCCTCTTCCTATACCCTGTACTCTATCCTGCCATCTATCCTATTGTTATTCCCTGCTCTGCCTTTTACTCTGCCACGTACTCTCTCCTGCCACTTACACATATGCGCACGCTTTACCTTCTCTTCCGCCATACTCTCCATGCCAATACCTCTGCCCCTCACTCTCCATTAACACTTATTCTCATGCTGCACAATGTTGCATTACTCATACTGCTGCAATCTTCACACTGCCGCACGCCTCACACTGCTGCCCGCCTCACACTGCTGCACACTGCTGCATTGCTCACACTGCTGCATGCTGCACACTGCTGCACGCCACACACTGCTGCACGCCACACACTGCTGCATGCCTCACACTGCTGCACGCCTCACAACACCACCACATCACTCAGAGACACCATCATATCACTCCAGGACACCACCACATCACTCTAGGACACCAGCACAGGACAACACCACATCACTCTGGGACACCACCACATCAGTCAGGGACACCACCACATCACTCAGGGGCACCACCACATCACTCGGGGCATCACTCAGGGGCACCACCTCATCACTCAGGGACACCACCACATCACTCACAGACACCACCACATCACTCACAGACACCACCACATCACTCAGGACACCACCACATCACTCGGGGGAAGCACTCAGGGGCACCACCTCATCACTCAGGGACACCACCACATCACTCACAGACACCACCTCATCACTCACAGACACCACCACATCACTCAGGGACACCACCACATCACCCGGGGGCCCCACCTCATCACTCAGGGACACCACCACGTCACTCACAGACACCACCACATCACTCACAGACACCACCACATCACTCAGGGACAACACCACATCACTCAGGGACACCACCACATCACTCTGGGACACCACCACATCACTCTGGGACATCACCACATCACTTTGGCACACCACCACATCACTCTGGCACACCACCACATCACTCTAATACCCCACCACAACACTCAGCCCAACAACATCATCACTCAGCACCACAACAGCACTGTCCTTGCTTGCTACCAACAAGCATTGCCATAGACAATATGACTCGCATTAGGAAAGTGTAAGCTATTTGATTTGTGAATAATAATGCTATTAATTTATATAGTTTCAAAGCCAACACATATTAAAACAAATTGTTATTTACAATACCAATAGCTCACACTTTCCTAATGCGAGACCTATTGCATTGCAAATGCTTGTTATCACTGTTTACCTTTATACAGGTAGACTGCATCTATGTGACACCTGCACTCACGCCGGCACTAAAGATGGAATTCCTCTAAGCTTGACCTTCAGAAAAGGGCACAATGATTTGCGCATCGTCTGAGCACAATATAATTAGTGTTCCCGGTTTTCGGGTATTTATTTTTTTAATGTTGCTGTCTGTATTTTTCCATTTTTATTTTTGTGTCATTTAATCTTTATTTATTTACATTTCTTTTTATCGCAAGAAAAAAAACCTGCAGAAGCTAGTATTTTTTCACATTTATTTAAATAGGCAATGCGCACTTGGTTGTTATATGTTTAGATAGATTTATGTAGATTGGTAAATGGGTTACTGCTTTTAACTACGAGATCCTTTTGTTACATGCAGTTCATAAATGTAGTCCTTCTAGTATAGCCCAGTGAGCTATGAAGGGTATGTGGTTCCTACACCTTGTAATCCTCACGGTCTCATGTAACACATCCTACACATTGATGTGCACATATATGATTTATTGTCAATGTGTGATATAAAGCGCTTTGACACCCTGCATTGGGATGAGTAGCGATATAGCACTATAAAATAATTTAAAAAAAATAGAGGTATTTGAGTTGCTATTTGTGTAAATACTGGGACCAACCAACACATGTAACATTCCTACAGTGCTTGCCTATTTCTTATATACAGGGAGTGGAGAAAGTCCCAAAAGCATGCCTCTCTTACGTACCTGAGAAGTGATAAGCTGTGTGCATTAGTTTTCCTTCCATTGCTTTTAGTGTGCGTCTCGGGCCCCCAACCCAATAGCTCCCATCCAGGATTCTACAATAAAAGGAGGCCTGATGGCCCCTTACCATCTGCCTTTGTTATGGCAACACCGTACTGCAATACTGTGGTGTTTTGATGTCACTTGTGGAACTGAGAACACTGTGTTGTTCTGGATTCCACAAGGTACAGTTAAGACCCAGGCTTATGAAGCAGACATACTTTTCTTCGTGTGCAAATAATAAAGATATTTCAACTTTAACTTCAGTATTGGTGACGATCGGAGAACAATAAAGAAGCCTGGAGTCCTGTTTACGGCAGACCAGATAGCTGTCCAGTGAAGTCACTTGTACGTGATTAGCGATCCTTCGAGAAGTGACTAGCAATCTTTTGAGAAGCATTTTCGTGAAAGGCGCATCCTTCTATGACAATCGGTGAGTGTTTTCTGCAATTTACAGAGATTTCCGAAAATCAGACGCGTATGTCAGTTATCAGCGCGAGCGTATTGAATCAGTGCGTGACGTATGAACGTCACAACGTGAAGCGGCCATACTTTGGGAAAGAGAAACTTGAATTTGGATCGCGTGTGACGTCAGCACGCACACGCATGCGTCCACACGCATGGCGGCCATATTTTGGGACAAATACAGTGTAAAAGCGTACATTTTACACTCGATCTGCTGACATTGCCGATAAATACTGTGTTTGTCATATAAGACATCTATTGTGACAATAAACACAGTTTTTGTCATTCAAGACTTTATTGTGGCAATTTTAAGTAAAGATTGTCTCGATTAAAAAAAAACATTGTTATTTTTATATTTTGGATCATTTAAAAAAAAAAAAATTATATATAAATAATAACGAACAAAGAGACAATATAGTAGATACATCGTTTTATTGGCATATTACTCAATAATTTCGTTTTCTGTACAATGGAGAGTTTTTCTATTCCTGCACCTTTCTTGGCTTCACCTGGAGAACCCTTATTAGAGTGGAAAAGATGGAAAGAAGGTTTTCAAGCTTATATTGAAGCGATAGGGGGTGATGATTATACTGAAAAACGCAAACTGGCAATTTTGAAACATTGTTTGGGTGCAGAAGGAAGACATGTTTTAAGTCATTTACCTCCAAGTGGCAATACTGTATCGTCAACGGAAGGAGAGGTAGATGTCTATGAGAAAGCCATCTGTCAATTGGATAAACAATATATCAAGAAAGTTAATGAGGTGGTCTCTCGTCACAAGTTTCTAAGTAGGGGGCAATTACCTAATGAGTCTATTGACTCATTTATGAATGATTTGAGAATTTTAGTGTCCAAATGCAACTATTCAACATTTCAGGATCAAATGTTGCGTGATCAAATGGTGCATAAAGTTGCAGATGTGAAACTTCAAGGGAAACTTCTGGATACAGAAGATTTGACATTGAACAAAGCTATTGATATAGCTCATCGCTTTGAGGATATGAAAATTGGTTTAAAACAACTTTCTGAACAAAAAATTTCTGAAGGGAATCTCATTAAAAAGACCAGTTATGAAGACAGCAAAGTGAAGAATAGGAGCCAGCAATATCAAGATAAAAAAAGAATATGTATGTTTCAAATGTGGTATTTCTGGTCATTTGGCGAATGACAGGAAATGTTCTGCCGTGGGCCAGGTGTGCAGATACTGTAAACTAAAAGGTCACTTTACGAAAATGTGCCGTAATAAAAATAAATTCAAAGGTAAAAGTTTTGATCGCAAAGGTCAAACTGAGGAAAATGTAAAGGAAATTATGAGTGACATTGATGATGATGAGTTTCTTTTGGCGGTGTATGAAATCAACACGTCTACAAAAGATGCTCCTTATTGTACAGTTGTCATTGGTGGTAAAGATATACATGTTATGGCTGATTCTGGTGCAAGACACACTCTTATTGGTGAGGAATGGATAAAAGAATTTCCAAATTTGTGTTTATCTCCACCTGACATAAGGTTAGTTGGGTATGGTAGAAAGCCGATAGAAGTGCTAGTATTTTTCGCAACCACTATTAGTTTTAAAGGAAAAACTATTTCAACAAAGGTATATGTAGCTAAAGATGGATCCTGTCTCTTGGGTTGGCCTCAACAAAGAGATTTATTGATAACTTTAAATCCCAATCCCCCGGAGCAAGTACTTGGGTATTCGGATTTAATTTTAAATGTTTAATCTGCCCCAGGTTCTGAGTGGGAAAAAAGATTTCCCAGTGTTTTTTCTGTTTCGAAATTAGGCCTTTTGAAGAAATTTGTACATAAAATCATTCTAAAAAAAAATGCTATACCAAAGGTTCACAAAGTTAGGAATGTCCCGTTGCATTTAAGACAAGCTGTTAAGAGTGAGTTAGAAAGATTGTGCAAGTTAGATGTCATTGAGGAGATAGAATCTTCTGAGTGGTTGTCTCCGGTGGTTGTTGCACATAAACCTAATGGTAAGGTGAGGCTATGTGTTGACTTAAGAGATCTCAACGATAACGTATGGGTTGACAGACATCCCTTGCCAAATATAAATGAAATGTTCACAAAATTGAAAGGGGCATCCATATTTTCTACTCTTGATTTGTCTAACGCGTACCACCAGATAGCATTGCACGAAAATAGTAAACATCTCACTTCCTTCATCACATCAGAAGGTGCCTTCAGATATAAGAGAATGCCGTTTGGGCTGATATCAGCTTCCTCTGTTTTTCAAAGAGTTATGCACAACTTATTTAAAAGTCTTGACAATGTTCTATATTTTCAGGACGATATTTTGATTTTTGCGTTAAATCCTTCAGAACATACAGAGATTTTACACAAAGTTTTGTGCATTTTGCAAGATAATGGGCTCACTCTCACTAAGGATAAATGTAAATTTGGTGTGTCATCTGCAGGTTATTTAGGTCATTCAATTAGTGCATATGGCATTTCTCCGAAACAAAATTTAATCAGGGCCATTGAATTAGCTCCTGATCCGGAAAATAAAGACCAACTCAGATCTTTCTTGGGGCTTGCCGAATATTATGCGAAGTTTGTTCCATTGTTTGCTGATAAAACACTGAACATGAGATGCTTAATGAAAAAAAATGTATCATTTTTGTGGGATGAACATTGCAAGAAGGAATTTATGAAGTTAAAGAAATGTATTGCATCTGCTCCTGCTTTGGCAACTTTTGATACAATGTCTAATTCAATCATCATTACTGATGCAAGTAATGCTGGCATTGGAGCAGTCTTAATGCAAAATCAAAATGGTCATTTGGTGACTATTGGATTTGCGTCTAGACCATTAAGGGGTGCTGAATGTAAGTATTCTACTTTGGAAAAGGAAACTCTTGCCTGTTGGTGGGGTATTGAGTATTTTCGCAAGTATGTTTATGGAACTACTTTCAAGGTCAGAACGGATCATAGACCTCTAGTTGATCTGTTCACCACTAAAGGTTGCGGCAAAGCCACTTCAAGAATTGCGAGATGGCAATACAAGTTGCAGGATTTTCATTTTAAAGTGGAGTATGTTCCAGGAGTAAGGAATATACTAGCTGATTGCCTGTCGAGATTACCTGCTCCTGATGACAATGTGGTTGGAGAAGATATTGATTTGGAGAATGTTATTTCCATTTGTGAAGTGTCGAAAGGGTGTATTCAAGAGAATGAATGGAGAGTAGCGTGTGAAAAGGATGCTACTTTGAGAGATGTTATAGCATATGTAAACTCATCATGGCCACGAAAAGTTAGTTTATCGGAAAATTTGGTTCCTTACTTTCTGATTGAACATGAATTGTCTCTAAATGATGATGTGTTATTTAGAGGTTTACAATTTGTTGTGCCTGGTGAATTGCAACAAAAAGTTTTAGACATGGCTCATGAAGGTCATCCAGGCATGACTTGCATGAAAAACAGAATTAGGAGTAAGTTTTGGTGGCCAGCTATGGATAAAGCCATTGAACAAAAAGTTAGAGACTGCATGGAATGCTGTCTGAGTGACAAGTCTCAGAAACATATTTCGTATGAGCATTTACCTATATCTAGACCTACTCATGTTTGGGAGAGTGTTTCATTAGACATTGCTGGACCTATGACTTACAACAAAGGTGTTGTGTACGCCATTATTTTAGTTGATCAACTGTCACAATGGCCTGAGGTAAAAATTGTGTCTAGTATAACCTCAAGTGTGGTGATAAGATTTTTAAATGAAATATTTGAAAGAGAAAGTATTCCTATTTCCATTACAACTGATAATGGTGTGCAATTCGTCTCTATTGAAATGAAAGAATTTATGAAAAGTCATGGTATTGTTCATAAAAGAGTTTCTGTCTATTATCCACAAAGTAATGGAATTGTAGA
This sequence comes from Lissotriton vulgaris, assembly GCF_964263255.1. NCBI lineage: Eukaryota > Metazoa > Chordata > Amphibia > Caudata > Salamandridae > Lissotriton > Lissotriton vulgaris. Next base: position 1,863,217,009 of record NC_141693.1, on the reverse strand, counting down.
AAGGTGGATAAAAGTTTTTAAAGAAGGGCTACAATTAGCCTTACAAAATGGAAGGGATTGTAAACAGGCTTTAAGTGAAATTTTGTGGTGTTATAGAAACACACCTAGGAACATGGGGGATTTTTTTTTTGAAAACCTTTATTGCAACACTATGAAACTACAAGTATGGGCCTACAACCGCAGGGGCCGGCCGCTAGTCATAAATGTAACGAATCATAGCACGGTTTAACACAGCTCATCAGCCGACAGCCCTGAGGTCCGGCAGCGATTCAGGATGAAGTTTGTCGTGGAACGCATGAATAGGGTACAGGATATAATAAAGGTTTCATTTTATATTATAGAAATAGACGGATCAGGTGCCATACAATCAAGCTAAAGGAGACGGGGGACAGGCCAAGAAAGAGGATACACGTCAGAAACAACAATATGAGGAACCCTGGCGCCAATGCTTATAAATCGAAGTGAACAATGATACCGGATACAGTTTCGTAAGCGCCGGTTCCCAGATCCTGCCCACCCAGACTTTCGATTAACCTAGGAAGCGTGAGCACAAAATTCCAGAACACAGTGTAGTCAGAACAGAACACAGACGATACTGACCCGAAAGAAAAGAAAGGGAAGGGAGAAAAAGGCCATAGAAAATAAGAAAGGCAAAATAAAAAAATAACCCGTCCAACCCCCCACCCTGCACCCCTGCCGATGGCTATAGCCTAACCCCACTAGCAGCGTGCCTGTCGCCCTAAAAAACTAAAACCCCTAAAAGAAGGGAAAGAAAGAGGAAAAGCGGAGGAGGGCCTAGTAGTACATGCCCCCCAGCCCCTTAATCCCCCCACCAGAAACAGGCACCCCCAATCGCAAGAGACGGATGTGGAGCGAGCCTTATGAGAGAAATTAGGGGGCACCGTGACGCCCCGCCCAGCCTCTTAAATCAAATCATCACAAATCGAACAGTCATAATACCATTTCAAACCGCCCGAGTTGAGTAATCTCACCCCTGACCCTTCCGGACCAGCACACAAGCCCTCCCCAACGAGACCCAAGGGCATACAAGCAAGTCATAGAGGAGAGGGAAGTCATCGAGAGTCAATCCGTTACCACTTGCAGCAAGTAAGTCCACGGGAGCTTCAGATGCAGGAAGCCTCCCTCTCCCAACAAGACAGTCTTGATGTTTCTTGCCCCGGGGTCGCAACGTTTCCAAAAAGGAGGGGAGACGATCACTAGATGAAAAAGAGTCTACAACACAAGTCTCCGGGGGTAGGAAGCCAGTCAATACCTCAAGAGTCAATAACGGTGGAAGGTGCAGTGGCACTCTCACGACCTCTAGGACACCATCTTCCAGGGCTTCATCCGATGATTCCAATACTCGCATCCCCATGGGTTCCTCGCAGTGAGTCAAAATGGCCGCTGCTTGAATGGCTACAGATGGTAGTTCCAATAGTGGGGCAGGGTCCGGTACAATAAGCAGCATCCCAGATAGGCTTGCATCCATTTTATTCATGGAGACAGTCATTTGTAATTGAAGCGCCCAGAGTTGTGCCAGCAATGACCTCAGCGATGGCTCGGACACATTTCGGTGGTGGTCTCACGCCCGAGACCGATCACAATCACCTCCCGAGTGAATCGGTCTCTCCGGGGGGACAGACAGGGATCACGAGAGGGCAAGCGTGGACGGTGACCCGTCATTCTCCACAGCCGCGATCACCCGGCTTAACGAAGCAGGCCGGGGCCCCGATCCGCCGAGCCCGGAGGGAGCCGGCACCAGGTCCACGGGACGGGAACCCCCACCTGCCGTCAGTAGCAAGCAAGGTCACCTCTCCATCAGTGCTGAGCAAAGAGAACAATCACTGCCAATTCCGGGCGCAAAAGAAGCCTCCACTACGATCGACCGGACCCTGCCTGGGTCTCTCAGCCGTTGTTGTTGCACTACCTCCTGGCCATGCAGATACTCAAGGCCCCGGCTTCACCGCTGGAGTAGGCCACAATCTTCAACTCGGTGTAACTCCGTGAAACCGGCCGATAAAAATTCCCGGATGTCACCCTCGGAGTGAGGAACTGTTCATGTACGCAGGGGCTGGGCGTAGAATCAGGATATTGTGCAGGATCTTGCGGCGGGATACGGAGGTCGGTGGAGCCGGGAGCCTAAGCAGCCATCTTGTTCGCCGTCGTAGCTCCTCCTCTTGGATGAGGAATTTGATTAGTAATAACGGTTATACCAAAAACTTTTCAAAAATTTTTTCTTCTCAAGTTGGAGTAGGTGACTGGGTTTGAGTTAAAAGAGCAGATTGGTCAGATCAGGAGAGTCACGTTATTCTGGCCCATTAAAGGTTTTACGTGTTGGTAGACAGGAGTTATCTGAAGGCAATGTGTGGAGTCTATCTAAGATAGTTAGAATTCCTTGTTGGTTGTGGCCTAATGGTAGGGTCAACAATTCTTCTACTTCTTCAAGTTCCAAATCTGCAAATAATGCAAAATATTGGAGGAAATTCACGGATTCGTCAGGTGTTGTTTCACATAACCGATGTTCTCACAGAATGCGTCAAAATCCTGTGTGGTATAAAGATTGGTATGAAGATTATACATTTGACAAGTAAAATGTTTATGTATTAGGTGCAATATTTTTCTTTCTGTTATGATAGTTTTTATTTATTCTCCTTATACAATTCATTTTATCATATCAGTTATAATAAGAAGTTATTTCTAATGCTTAATTTTGTAATCATACTCTAGACGGTGTTGTTAGCATTTTATTGTATTTTATTTTTTTTCAAATTGTGTTTTACAAAGGGAGATGTGTGGTGTTTTGATGTCACTTGTGGAAATGAGAACACTGTGTTGTTCTGGATTCCACAAGGTACAGTTAAGACCCACGCTTATGAATCAGACGTACTTTTCTTTGTGTGTATATAATAAAGATATTTCAACTTTACCTTCAGTCTGTGGACCCATGATCATTTTAAATACCTCCAGGAATGGTGAAACTCCCCCACTTGCGAAAACAATGCTGTTCAAAGACGAGAAAACAAAAGTATCGCTTCGCTGGCAAACTCTGTAAAGTGGTGCTAATGTGTTTGAGTGTGAATAAAACCAATAAGGCCACTTTGCGACTATTGTGTCTTGCTTTATTTATTTATTTTTACATGTTTTTAAAGTTATTTTAACTTCTTTTTTTTCTCCATCCTGAGGCTGGACTTAGGAAGAGAAAAATGTCAGAGTGTGACAACATTTCCAGCAAAAGTGTTTCTTTTTTTTTTGGATCCATTTCACGGGGGTACCCTAACAAAGGTTAGTGTCCGAAGCAGCTGAAACCTGGTTGGCCAATCCACAAAGGCAAGCATGTGACGTTATTGTAGCTATAAAAAAATCTCTCAGTTAACATAGGTACTGGCATTTTTCCGTTTCTATTTATAAACACAGACAAAGGAAAAATATTTTTCCATCTGCATTTATTTGCAAAAATCCCTTTAAACGGAAAACTGGTAGCCTAAAATATAATCTCAAATCCAAAAGATTGAACCAGTGGATCCAACGGAAGGAGAAAATGCTCAAATGAGATTGGACTGATGGACGAATCTTGAGGAATCCCACAGATGATTGTGGTAGAGTTGGACAATAGTGTAGAGATGTACTCCCTTTGAGATCACGAAGAGAGAAATGAGCCACACCATTTCAAAGCACCGTGGTAGATACAGATTCTGAAGAGACTGTGCAATAGGGTAGAATGAGAGGCAGAGGTCTCGTAATATGAGAACAGATGAGAGCCATTGATCTAGCTCAGACTTGATGCTGTGGCTGCCAGCAAGGCAACAGCCCCAAAATGACTTGTTGCTCTCTACTGATGAAGGAATGAGTCCAGAAACACATGTCTAGAATCACACAGCACTGGCTGCACCAACAAGGGCAAGAAATTATAGCCTACTACTGAAGGAAGTGTTATCATGCACTGCATTTGCCATGATGCACTGGGGCAAATTGAGAGCTAGGGTGTGAGGCAGTGTGCTCCCACCCTCCTTCGAGTTGATTTTGGACCAGTTGAGGCTTAACCTGGGCGTCCGACTGTGAAAATATCTTTATTAATGACATTAAGGCCCCCAAGGCCCAGCCACTGCACTGGGTGGTGTCTCCATCAGAAAATCAGACTACGAGCCCGTGGCCACAAAAAGGTATAAAAGAATGTATTTAATACGTCTCCAAACAAATGCTACGGGTGTCTGGCATTGACTCAGAGCCACTCGAGTCTGGGATCCGGAGCACTGCGGCAGAACCCCCAGACTGTTTGGGGGCAGAGGCAGCCATGTCCGGCTTCAGCAGACACCACTGCCTGCATTCATTTCCAGTTCTTCCATCATGCGACTGGCTGTGCTGTGTCCTAGGCGTTAACAGACCGCACTGGGGCGAATGCCAGACCCCAACACAATGCACATCAAAGCATACCGCCGGAAGAGCGTCATCCCGCCGGAAGAACGCCATGATCCCACCACAGACACAGCACTGCTAAGCTGGAGGGCTTCTACTGCTGAGAAGTTGGAAGACTGAGGTTAGGAGTATGTCAGACAGCTGACCTTAAATAATTCTTTATTCGGTTTTTGTCATGTATAAAAACCATAAAAGCAATTTCACAGATAAAAATCATTTCATAATTAATGTTTAAAAAGGATTACAATTCAATACATTATCATTATCAAAAATACAACATAGGAGACTCCTCACTATTTCACATTTACATAAGGATTCAGTTTTTGCCAGAGCAACTAATTATAAAACTAATTTTAACAGGTTAAATCGATGTCTAAAAATACATTTCAAGAATTTAACTATATACTTCGATGTCCATTCCTCCTCTAAAAACTGCAGAACTAACAAAGCTGGGCGGCATCTTCTAATGCCCATATGTTTTAGTAGGGGGGTCAACCAGATCTTTGTATGGCCGTTATAATATTTACAGAAAAAGAAAGTATGAATGGTTGCCGGAGTAGACATCTCATCACACGGACAAGGTGGTAGTACTGGATCCCAATTATTTCTCGTTGGGAAGGCAACCAAACGGTGTAGGAGTTTTAGCCTGAACCTAGTAAGGAGAAATCTCTCAAAAATGGTAAAATCGTTGGTCAGATATGGCTGAATTGAAAATTTAATTTGAACGGCAATAGAGTGTTGGACAGAAGTTTTAATAGCTTCTTTCGTGAATCGTAATTCCTCTAAGTGTATAAGGGACATCGCTTTTAGTGTCTTCCTCGGTATTTCCCGAATCGAACATGGGACTTAATAGTTTTTTCCTAGTCCTAAATCGTAAAGAAAATTCTTTATGTAGGACAGCCATCCAATTTTGTGTGAATAATCCAAAGACATACTGTCTATGATTATTTGCTGCGTGAACACATTTTTTTCTGATGACCAAATTCGATGCCAGAGAAGAAGTGGTTGAAATTTGGCTAGATCTGACAAATGAGGAATCCCCAATTCCGTGTGACATGAAAAAGTAGACACACTCCTTGGTACCGCTAAGAGAAATCTTAGAAAAGCATTCTCAGCCACTTGTAAGGCACTGGTATTTGCGTAGCCCCCTACTCCGGCCCCGTATAGGGCTATTGACTGGCATTTGGCTCTATAGATCTTTAACAATTCCACCAGTTTTTGTGAAAAATGCATGAGGGCCGCAATGGCTCTCATGAGATGGAGTTTTCTGGCCTAAATTGCAGGTTTCCAGTTTAATTTTTGATCAATAATAATTCCCAAATATGGGTATTGATCTGTGGTTGCGAGTTTTTCCTTGTTAAGATAGATATCTTTTACCACTTTTTTCCCTGGTCCTGCTATCATTACAAAGGTTTTTTTAATATTTATGTGTAAATCCAGCTTTCCCATGAATTCGCAATATCTATCCAACGCCTTCTGGAGTTCACGAGGGGTGCGGGCCAGTATCACAGCGTCATCCGCGTAGAGCGGAGCGGGTATCGGGCGGTTTTTTATTTGTGGAAGGTCCTGGGCCCCCTTCAACATTGCCATCTCCAAGCCATTGGTGTATAGTGTAAAAAGAAAGGGGGCCTGGACACAGCCTTGACGAACTCCTCGCTCTACCCTAAACGGCGCTGACAGCTCACCCTTTACTCCGAATCTCACCCTAGCAGAGGCATTGGAGTATAATTCTTGCAAGACATCAACCCCTATTGCTATTAGTATGGACCAGAGTTTAGCATGGGAAATGCAGTCGAAAGCTGCAGACAGATCGACATATACCATGTACAGTCTGCCTGACTTTGCACATACATATTTACCCAATAGCATGGTCAAATTTAGGGCCTGTTCAACTGTTCTGAGTCCCTCACGAAACCCAAATTGGAGGTCCGAGAGGACCCCGCCATCGTCCGCCCACTGCTGGAGACGCACAAGGACAACTCTTCCAGCCACTTTGCCCAAGGAATCCAGCAATGAGATCGGACGATAGCAGGATACCTCCTGGCGGTCTCCTTTCTTGAAGATAGGGACCATAATTGATTTTGTCCAAGAGTCCAGTAAACCCACCTCCGTTGCTGCCTTAAGTACCCTAGTCAGCATTGTTTTTTGGCTTTAACAGAAGTAAATCATTTATTGTTTTTAAAACCACCCCGAAATTGCTTAAAACTTCCTCGTTTGATGCAAGCATGTCTAAACATTTGACAATTGAGGGGTAAGCTGTTTTTATGACTTTTCTTGTTATGTCTAAGGGGTCAACTTTCTTCCATTTTATTGAAAACCCATTTATTCTGTGCAAATGCAGTGTTTTTTCTTAATACACTAACTATAGTTTGCATGGTGTGCTGGTAGAATGAACGAAATTCTAAGCTAAGGGCACAGTGATCACTTAATGTATTAATCAGTACAGCAAAACGAATAGCACGGTTGGCCAAAGTATTTGATATCAAGATAAAGTCTATCGTAGTTTGACTCCCCCTCCCAAGGAATGTTGGGTCCAGCAGCTGGCCAGTAACATTCTTTTTATTAGCAACTACGAGATCCAAATCAGAAAGACTTTCATTTAAATAATTTCCAATACTCGAATGGAGGAAGTGGACTATAGGTTCTTCATTTTCATCCACTATCCCGCATAGGTTACTGTTGCTATGTTGACATGGGTGTTGGTTAAAATCCCCCCCCCAGATAATGGTTGCCCTTCCTTACCCCCATAGCTCCTCATCAAGGAAGATAGTTTATGACGCAATCTGCGCAGAACCTTCAGCAGTTCTCCTTCTGATAGGTTATTGTAAAAATTTAGCAGGAGAACAGTATCCTTGTTATTAAAGCAAAGACTGAGTAACTGGTGGTATACTTCCAGTTCTACTGGTGCTATTTTCACCCCCCCTAGTGTGTTTGCTATAAATATACTTAAACCACCTTTGGCCCTGCCAGATGCTGCAGGTAGTGCAGGAGAAAAGTAGGTTTTATAGCCAACCAAATAAATTTCGGTGGTGGACCAAGTCTCCTGAAGACAAATTATGTTTTGATTCTCTAAAACATTCAACCCTGTGCCATCTTCTACCTTAGGGCGAAGGCCGGCTATATTCCAAGAAAGAAACTTTATCAAGGGACGTTCAGTAGCTATAATATTGTCCGATGATGTGGTAGACCGAACCATCTGTTGATCCTTAGTCATACCAGGTTCCACCGTCTTTTCTAGGGAAATAGTGGATGGAACGGCACCCAAAGACGTAATGTCTTTACCGCCGGTTGCAACACTATCTATCACAGTTTCTATGCGATTAGATTCCAGTGACGAAGTGTCAACCGGCGTTAGGTATGAATGATTACCTATCGTGCCAACCATTGGACGTTCTGGAAATGGGGGCTGGTTAGGATTAAGGTTATCCCCAATGGCCTGATTAAGGAGTCAATCAACTCCTTCCAACCCAGAAAGCGTGGAAAAGTGATTAAAGGTGGGGACGCTAAAACCAAGGCGTTCTGTGCTAGGCCCATATGGGGCACATGATCTTAGAGAGTGTGACAACAGTGTTTGTGGGTAAAAATAACTTAAATCATGTGTAGAGATTTCTTCCCTACCTCCCACAGCACACCAGTCACCAATATGTCTTACTACTCTTCGGTCCCTAAAATTGATGATAATCACATCCCCCCTTATGTCCTTAGGTCGATTCCCCACCCAACCCAGTCTCCTTACGTTGAGGATTTCTCCATTTATGTTTGAAGGTAATGGCCTATTTTTGCGCAGCCAATGTACCACTTTGTTTTTTAGCTGTTGATGGTCCTCTGATGTTTCCTCCGCTAATTCCGGGACCCCAGTCAAAACCACAACGTAAGGTACAGCCTCAGGTGGCAAGTCTATTATTTCCAGATTTTTTCTTTGATGATTAATAGGGGGAGGGCACCCAGTAGTGATTGTTTGGGGTAGTCCCTGTTTATTAACCTGCCCTTCCGTTCTTTTCCCCCTGATAGTACTGGGACATTCATCCGTACGATGTGGAGCCAAGATATTCTGATCTTGTGCAGGCAATGGGTCCCTGTAATGTAATTTGGGAGCCAGTGTGTGCCCTGATGGAATATTGTTGCTAGATTCTGTTTGTCTAGATGGAGCTATATCACTGAGCAAATCTGTATGCTTTACCATTTCCTTTTCTATGGACCCCAGTAAATCACCCATTCTTTTGACTCTATCAATGGCAATATTAATGATTTAAACAATTGCTCCATATTCGCCATTAAATCTTCGGTGGAGGGGAAGGTGAGAGATATTGGTGTGGCACAGTCTTACTTGCAATTGATCGTGCATTCCCTACAGTGCTTTTAGATGTTTTTGATGTTTTAGCACTTCTATCACCCTTACTATCCCTCCCACGCTTTCTTTTTTTGTGGTAGAGCCTGGGTCTCTATTTTTAATACACATTTTGTCTTTCAAAGAGGACCTATCAGACGTTGCAGGTGGTTCTGCCTCATAAGAAATATCTAGTGATGTTTCTAGTGATGAGTTATTTCTATTTGACTCAGATGAAAGTATTTGGATTTGTTGTGACTGCGGGGGAACCCCAATTCCTTGAAATCAGTAATTTTCTGTTCTATGCCTTGGGGGAGTGACTTCTAATTTCATAGTGCCCAGGGAAGAACGCTTTTTCTGCATAAGTTCCAGGGAGAGGCGTTTTTCCGTCATGGCTATTTCCTTTTCTAATACAGAAGCCGCCCTGCTAATAAAACTGTCTAAGGTCCCCCTGACAGGGCCACCCACCAAAGATGACCTTCCTATACTGGTACGTAAACTCATGCTCCCTTTAATAACTTCAAATGATAAAACAAAAATCAAAAACGACAAATGCAACAGGGGAATGAGAGTACTTAGATGGACGTCGCAGTTTGATGCTAATGATAATTACGCTATGTCCACGGTGTAGGAGAGTAGGGTCTGCAATCCTATGATCACCCGGACTTTTTGCTTTTGTTTCACTGGTTTACGACTTTCTCGGACTGTGGGCCTGCCAATCAGACCCACAGCCTAGCTGTTCTCTCGCTAAATTGATGTGTACCTTAGGTGCATTACCCAATTGGAACTGGGCCACCCTGTCAGACCCTGTAACTCAGGGCATCGGTGTACCCAGGGCCTACCAGGGGCTGAAGAATGTATTATGCCACCCCTGGATGGCCATCTAAATCTGACACAACTGGCTGCACGACAGCTGGGGCCACGTGGCGTACTCGCCCGTTGCTGTAGGTGTAGTATCCCTATACCTAACCTTAAAATGGACACCCGAGTTCCTCTCAGTCACTCCTATGGCAGGCCTTGACAATCCTGAAGGCAGAGTGCATGGAACCGTGTGAATTGGGCTCTGGCACGAGCCGAGCCCGGTTGCAGCTTGCGGAACCAAGACCCAATGGCTGTTCCATGATAACGCGTATCATATCGGTAACTTCGGTATCGCGTTATCAAGACATGTCGTGTAAGGTGTCATACGAATCGGGATGCTGCCCGCTCACCAATTCTGGCGACGAGGTTAGCATTCCGCCCTTCTAGAGGGACACAACATGTACGTAACTGTGAACCCCGGTTAAAGTTAACTGAAGCCTCAGCTCCACAAAATGGACGCTGCCACCACAGACACGAGTCTGACCTCCTGCTGCTGGGAGTCCTTCCAGCGAGGAGAGCTTGGACAAAGGGTTTCCTGTCAAGGGCGGTGTTCGCACCGTCCCAGACAGGGTTTGTGTATTCTGGGTAGGTAGGGCTTTGCGAGAAGGTGACTGCGGAGTGGCACCCCGGTGCTCACTACGCATCTGCCGGCCAGAACCAGTTCCAGGGGCGCGCAGCCCCTGACCTGGGGAAAGTCCAGCAGGGGGAGAGGGGTGTAACTACCCCCCTTCCTGGTCCCACCCTTAGGGCAGGACCTAGTCATGTACCCGCCCCTTTCTTTAGGATAAAGGCCGGAGCGGGGACCCTTCCAAATCAGATCATCTTTGAATCAAGAATACTTTCTACGAAAGGACTTCGAGACTCTTCTCAAGATTTCTCCCTTGTGGCTAAGGAGTAGTCACCATGCATTCGCAGGCACCATCTAAGAACTCTGCGGTTTGCTGCAAGTCCTTCCTCAAGGATCCGACGGCCCAGCTCGACGAGGGACCGGCCATCATCAAAACCTGCACGCTTTCTTAACCAGCACGACCATCGAAGCAATTCTCTGGTGAGTGCTCTGGGGTCCGAGAAGCCCCGACCCTGAGTAGCTCCAGCACCGAAGTGCAGTCTCCCAGCATCTCCACGATCTGCGTGGGGCCCTTCTGCTCGCTGCTCAGCACGTTGTCTGGTCACTAGCCGCTGGCTTGTGCCCTTCTTTGATGACATCCGACAACCAACGCTGCTGGTCTGGTTGCTCCAGATCGGCCCTTGCTCCCTTTTTCGAGAGGAGCACCCCGGACCCTCCTGGTCCACTCAAGACGCCATCTTAGGCCACCACGTGGCCCTGAGATCTGCCAAGGCTTGTTGCCCCAATCCTGGGCCCAGCGACGCCGACAGCATCAACCTTCGTGGGACAGCTCGCACCTCCATCCTGGTCGCCGACAACGCCTCCTGGTCCGTGAGACTGCAGAGCCTAGCGTCGCCCACTCACCTAGTCGAGGTGACGGCCATCCGGTGCCTTCCTGGTACCCTCTGACTACTGGCTAGTAGTACGAACTTGGTCCCCTCTGCTTTCAGGTATCAACGATCACTGATCCAGGCTTGGATCTCTACGAACTATTCATCACTGGTCGCCGGCCAGCAACTCCCTTTCTTCCGGCTCCTGGCTCGTCAGCGAAGACCCCCGACGCCTGTAAGACTTGTGCAGCCGCAGCCCTCGTGGCTAGGTAACTTCGGCATTTCGGTGCCTGCATAGCCTCCTTACTCTAGGGTCCCGAGTCCCTCGCTTCCGACTTGCCTTATCGGGTCCGCCCGAGACCACTAAACTTTCCGTGCCCTCGGGCACTTGTTTAAATTGTGCACTTGAAGTATTTTCTAAGAGCTTTGGTTCTGTGCTTAGTACCCTGTCCTCATAAAGAGTACAGGGCTGTTGTGATTCTAATAAATATACTGTTTATTTTCATAACACTTGTGTGGTGTCCTTTCACTTGGTGTTCAAGGGGTATGTGATGGTATTACAGCTGGCTTAACACGCCCTCTAGAGTTTAGCCCGAAGACTGCTCGTATCCACGCTACTAGGATAGCTGGTCTATGGTTGACTTACAACCAATCACCATAAGGGTCGTTGGAACGATACATAGTGGTCGCTAGAATAGCGAACGCTGCATATCGGGCCAACTTCTCACATTGGTGAGCAGCGGTTTGGGATTTGAGCTTGCTGTTGTTTTACCACGCGTATCCTAAGAATATCTTGTGAAAGATCACATAAGTACTCCAGGTACATATAACTTAGCTTAGAATACTCTGAGTTCTACTGAACCAGCTGTTGTAGCTCCTCAAGGCTTAGCACACCTTGGCTACAACTCTTAGCAAGGGATCAGTAGGTAAACCCATAGTGTAGGTAGGTGCATCACTTACACCACACTAGAAGCAGCATGTCGGACAAAGGAGGAAACTCTGAGTCTCCCCTTGTGTCAGTCGACCCTCCACAGGTCACCTCCAGATATGCTGCACTTAGCTTCCACGAGATGCGACAGATCTGTACATCTCGGAAGTTAAAACAGGGTGCAAACCCTACCATTCCGTTTCTGATTGGTCTCTTGGAGACTTATGATGCCAGGAGGGCGGGTAACACCGACCCTTCTCATCCGGGAATGGAGATGCCTCCCCTCGAGGGAACCCGAGGTGACCCTGACCTTATCCATCTCTCCGCCGAGGGCGAAGAGGAGGACGAGGAACCATAGACATCTGGGGACGAGGCAGACGAAGGTCCAGTCATAGTTAGTCAGCTAACTCAGGACAACTTAAGCCGGCACGAGATTGGTACTAGGGGACCCCTGGGCCCTCTCTCGGGCCAGCTTAACATTGGGAACGGACGAGTTAGGTCTCTGTCGAGAGGCTCTAACAGATCCGCTCGAACCAATGGCTCTCGAGGTTCTGCTCGAAGAGGGATGACATCACCTCAGAGGAGAATGTACGATGCAAAGGAGAGGGAAGTCAATCTGCGGATCGCGAGGGAAGAACTTGCCCTAGCCAAAGAAAGACTCGCCTTTGCTCGAGAGCAAGAGTTGAGTGGGACAATTCCCACTGGTGGCAGCATTCCCCCATGGGAACCCAGGAGTTTAGACACTAAGCACCTGAATAAGATAGTGCCCCCCTTTAAGCAAGGGGACGACATCCACAAATGGATTACTGCTTTGGAGCGGGCCTGCACTGTACAGTGCATCCCCCAGAGTCAGTGGGCAGCTATCTTGTGGCTCTCCTTTGACGGTAAAGGTAGAGATAAGCTCCTCACTACTAGAGTCGAGGACGCTAACAATTACCAGATCCTGAAGAACACACTGATTGATGGGTTCGGCCTAACCACTGAGCAGTACAGGTTGCTGTTCAGGGATACCCAGAAAACTCAGTCTCAGGACTGGTCTGATTTCGTTGATTGTGCCACTAAGGCTTTGGAGGGCTGGTTGCTGGGCACTAAGGTTACTGACTACACAGGATTGTATAATTTGATCATGCGAGAACAGATTTTAAACAATTGTCAGAACCAGTTGTTGCATCAGCACCTTGTCGACTCGGATCTGACCTCTCCCCAAGAATTGGGAAAGAAGGCAGACAGATGGGTCAGAACAAGGGTTAAGCAAAGCCAGGGCCAGAACCAGGGTGGTCAGAAGAAAGCAGACCAGAAGGGTAAAGATTCGAAAGGGGAACAAACTGACCAGAAGTCTTCGACAGGTCCCCAACAACCCAAAGAGGGGGGGGGGGGTCAGGCTTCCCAGAAAAAGAAGAATCAAGAAGGCCAATCGAAAAGGTGGTGCCAATACCGTAAAAGTAAAACTCACTGGTTTAGTGAGTGCACCAAGAAAGGAGGGCAGACTCCTGCTACTGCAGCCCCTAAGGCACCTGTGCCCCCTAGTACAGCCAGCAGTAGTAGTGCGCCACCCAAGGGACTAGTTGGGTTAACCTTGGGTTCTGAGGGGTGTGACAGCTTAGCTGGTACGCTCACTCAGGCTGTCCTTGTCTGTACAGGGGATGTGGATATATCCCCTGATGTCAGTCCCAATACTTTGGGCAAATACCGACAGACACCTTTAATAAATGGCAGAATGGCTCAGGCCTATAGGGACACTTGTGCCAGCGTCACCATGGTGACGCCTAACTTTGTGGACCCTGGACAGATCATGCCAGGTACAGATTTCCTGGTGACCAATGCCAGCAACGTCACTACCAGTCATAGTATGGCGATTGTTGCTTTCTCCTGGGGAGGGGTAAATGGCCAGAAAAAGGTTGTTGTTAGTTCAGACCTCCCAGTGGATTGTTTGTTGGGCAATGATTTGGAGTCATCACAATGGTCAGAAGTGGAGCAACGGACTCACATGGAGATGTTAGGCTTGCCAGCACACGTGTTTGCTGTGACCAGGTCACAGGTCAGACGATGCCCCACTGAACAGGTGCTGGATCCTGGAACAACGGACCAGACACCACCCAAGAAGAAGAGCAGACGGGTTAAGGCTTCGCCTTCCCCCTTGCCCCAGGTCGAGGATCAGGTCTCAGAGGAGGCTGACCTCCAGGAATTGCGGGAAACTGAACCTAAAGAACTCGAACTTGATCAAGTTGAGTTTCTGGGCTCAGGGGGACCCACACGAGAGGACCTGGGGAAGGACCAGTTAGACTGCCCGAGGCTGCTGGGAACGCCACAGGTACCCACAAGGTATACTGGGAAGATGGACTCCTGTACACTGAGGCAAGAGACCCCAAGCATGGCATGACCAGGAGGCTGGTCGTTCCCTTGTCTCAGCGTGGTTTCCTCCTTACCTTGGCCCACGAGATTCCCTTAGCAGGACACTTAGGCCAGACGAAGACGTGGGACAGGCTTGTCTCACACTTTCACTGGCCTCACATGAACGAAGATACCAAGGAGTTTTGCCGCTCCTGTGTCACTTGCCAAGCCAGTGGTAAGTCAGGTGGCACGACAAAGGCCCCCCTTATACCAATGCCTGTGGTGGGGGTGCCCTTTGAACGGGTGGGGATTGACATCGTCGGTCCCATGGAACCACCAACAGCATCAGGGCACAAGTTTATACTGGTGGTAGTGGATCATGCCACCAGGTATCCTGAAGCTATTCCCCTTAGGACCACTACAGCGCCTGTTGTGGCAAGAGCCCTAGTTGGAGTATTCTCCAGAGTGGGCTTCCCTAAGGAGGTCGTCTCCGACAGAGGTGCAAACTTTATGTCGAGCTACTTAACTGCTATGTGGAAGGAATGTGGTGTCAACTACAAGTTCACTACACCCTATCATCCACAATGCAATGGGCTTGTTGAGAGATTCAACAGGACCCTGAAAGGGATGATTCATGGACTACCTGAAAAGCTTCGGCGTAGATGGGACGTCCTGATCCCCTGCCTTTTATTCGCTTACAGAGAAGTCCCACAGAAGGGGGTTGGCTACAGCCCTTTTGAACTTTTGTACGGGCATCCTGTAAGAGGACCCCTGTGTTTGGTGAAGGAAGGATGGGAGAGACCTCTCAAAAAGCCTGCAACCAACATAGTGGACTATGTGCTTGGTCTCTGCTCGCGGATGGCTGAATACATGGAGAAGGCATCCGAAAACCTTAAGGCCAGCCAAGAACTCCAAAAATGCTTGGCATGACCAAAAGGCTGTCTTGACTGTTTACCAGCCCGGACAGAAGGTGTGGGTGTTGGAGCCAGTGGCCCCAGCAGCACTCAAGGACAAGTGGTCCGGGCCCTACACCATCCTGGAGAAAAAGGGAGAGGTCACCTACCTGGTAGACCTGGGAACTCCCCGGAGCCCCCACAGGGTGCTCCATGTCAACAGGCTCAAGGCATATGTCGACAGGAAGGACATGAGTTTGCTCATGGCCATAGATGAGGGACAGGAGGAGGAGAGTGACCCTCTCTCCGACCTGCTCACTCAGAATCCTGACGATGGGTCGGTAGATGGTGTTGTCTTTTGCGGCAGCCTCTCCGAACATCAACAGGAGGATTGTAAACAGGTTCTTCAATCCTTCCGACATATGTTCTCTCTAACACCCAGTCAGACCAATTGGTGTACCCTTGAGGTTGACACTGGTGACAGCTTGCCCGTCAAGAGTAAAATCTACCGGCAGCCTGATCACGTTAGAGACTGCATCAAGAGTGAAGTGCAGAAAATGTTGGAACTGGGAATCATTGAACCCTCGGATAGCCCTTGGGCTAGTCCCGTAGTTCTAGTGCCGAAACCTCACACCCCGGGCGGTAAGAAAGAGATGAGGTTCTGCGTAGACTACAGGGGTCTCAATGCAGTCACTAAGACTGACGCCCACCCAATACCAAGGGCAGACGAGCTTATCGATAGATTGGCTTCGGCCAACTACTTAAGTACGTTTGACCTAACAGCTGGGTATTGGCAAATCAGGTTAGCTGAGGACGCCAAGCCTAAGACCGCATTTTCTACCCCTGGTGGGCATTATCAGTTCGTGGTGATGCCCTTTGGTTTGAAAAATGCACCTGCCACCTTCCAACGGTTGGTGAATCACGTTCTCACCGGGCTGGATGACTTCTGTGCGGCGTATCTTGACGATATTGCTGTCTTTAGCTCCACCTGGGAGGATCACCTGGTCCACCTGCGGAAAGTGTTAGAGGCTCTGCAAGCAGCAGGTCTCACTATCAAGGCTACCAAGTGCCAGATAGGGCAGACACAGGTTGTATACTTGGGCCACCTTGTCGGTGGAGGCCAAGTTCAACCACTGGAGAGCAAGATACAGTCAATCAGGGACTGGGCTCCTCCATCCACCCAGACTCAGGTTCGAGCTTTCTTGGGCCTGACTGGTTACTACCGGAAGTTCGTCAGAAATTACGGATCGATTGTGACTCCGCTCAATGAACTGACGAGTAAGAAAATGCCAAAAAAGGTTCAGTGGACAGCGAGCTGTCAAAAAGCATTCGATGACCTAAAACACGCCATGTGCACGGCACCTATCCTCAAGAGTCCAGACTACTCCAAACCATTCATTGTCCAAACAGATGCTTCTGAGTTGGGTGTGGGAGCTGTTCTATCTCAACTGAATTTTTATGGTAATGACCAGCCCATTGCTTTTATAAGCAGGCGGCTGACCCCCAGAGAGAAAAATTGGTCAGCTATAGAGAGGGAGGCCTTCGCTGTGGTGTGGGCCCTGAAGAAACTGAGGCCATACTTGTTTGGCACTCATTTCAAGATTCAGACCGACCATAAGCCCCTCCTATGGCTAAATCAGATGAAGGGTGAAAACCCCAAACTGCTTAGGTGGTCCATTTCCCTACAGGGGATGGACTTCACAGTGGAGCATAGACCTGGCACTGATCATGGCAATGCAGATGGGCTCTCCAGGTATTTCCACTTAGAACAAGAAGACTCACCTGGTCAAGGTTAGCTTATTGTCCCAACGTTTGGGGGGGGGGTCATGTAGGAGAGTAGGGTCTGCAATCCTATGATCACCCGGACTTTTTGCTTTTGTTTCACTGGTTTACGACTTTCTCGGGCTGTGGGCCTGCCAATCAGACCCACAGCCTAGCTGTTCTCTCGCTAAATTGATGTGTACCTTAGGTGCATTACCCAATTGGAACTGGGCCACCCTGTCAGACCCTGTAACTCAGGGCATCGGTGTACCCAGGGCCTACCAGGGGCTGAAGCATGTATTATGCCACCCCTGGATGGCCATCTAAATCTGACACAACTGGCTGCACGACAGCTGGGGCCACGTGGCGTACTCGCCCGTTGCTGTAGGTGTAGTATCCCTATACCTAACCTTAAAATGGACACCCGAGTTCCTCTCAGTCACTCCTATGGCAGGCCTTGACAATCCTGAAGGCAGAGTGCATGGAACCGTGTGAATTGGGCTCTGGCACGAGCCGAGCCCGGTTGCAGCTTGCGGAACCAAGACCCAATGGCTGTTCCATGATAACGTGTATCATATCGGTAACTTCGGTATCGCGTTATCAAGACATGTCGAGTAAGGTGTCATACGAATCGGGATGCTGCCCCCTCACCAATTCTGGCGACGAGGTTAGCATTCCGCCCTTCTAGAGGGACACGACATGTACGTAAATGTGAACCCCGGTTAAAGTTAACTGAAGCCTCAGCTCCACAAAATGGACGCTGCCACCACAGACACGAGTCTGACCTCCTGCTGCTGGGAGTCCTTCCAGCGAGGAGAGCTTGGACAAAGGGTTTCCTGTCAAGGGCGGTGTTCGCACCGTCCCAGACAGGGTTTGTGTAATCTGGGTAGGTAGGGCTTTGCGAGAAGGTGACTGCGGAGTGGCACCCCGGTGCTCACTACGCATCTGCCGGCCAGAACCAGTTCCAGGGGCGCGCAGCCCCTGACCTGGGGAAAGTCCAGCAGGGGGAGAGGGGTGTAACTACCCCCCTTCCTGGTCCCACCCTTAGGGCAGGACCTAGTCATGTACCCGCCCCTTTCTTTAGGATAAAGGCCGGAGCGGGGACCCTTCCAAATCAGATCATCTTTGAATCAAGAATACTTTCTACGAAAGGACTTCGAGACTCTTCTCAAGATTTCTCCCTTGTGGCTAAGGAGTAGTCACCCTGCATCCGCAGGCACCATCTAAGAACTCTGCGGTTTGCTGCAAGTCCTTCCTCAAGGATCCGACGGCCCAGCTCGACGAGGGACCGGCCATCATCAAAACCTGCACGCTTTCTTAACCAGCACGACCATCGAAGCAATTCTCTGGTGAGTGCTCTGGGGTCCGAGAAGCCCCGACCCTGAGTAGCTCCAGCACCGAAGTGCAGTCTCCCAGCATCTCCACGATCTGCGTGGGGCCCTTCTTCTCGCTGCTCAGCACGTTGTCTGGTCACTAGCCGCTGGCTTGTGCCCTTCTTTGACGACATCCGACAACCAATGCTGCTGGTCTGGTTGCTCCAGATCGGCCCTTGCTCCCTTTTTCGAGAGGAGCACCCCGGACCCTCCTGGTCCACTCAAGACGCCATCTTAGGCCACCACGTGGCCCTGAGATCTGCCAAGGCTTGTTGCCCCAATCCTGGGCCCAGCGACGCCGACAGCATCAACCTTCGTGGGACAGCTCGCACCTCCATCCTGGTCGCCGACAACGCCTCCTGGTCCGTGAGACTGCAGAGCCTAGCGTCGCCCACTCACCTAGTCGAGGTGACGGCCATCCGGTGCCTTCCTGGTACCCTCTGACTACTGGCTAGTAGTACGAACTTGGTCCCCTCTGCTTTCAGGTATCAACGATCACTGATCCAGGCTTGGATCTCTACGAACTATTCATCACTGGTCGCCGGCCAGCAACTCCCTTTCTTCCGGCTCCTGGCTCGTCAGCGAAGACCCCCGACGCCTGTAAGACTTGTGCAGCTGCAGCCCTCGTGGCTAGGTAACTTCGGCATTTCGGTGCCTGCATAGCCTCCTTACTCTAGGGTCCCGAGTCCCTCGCTTCCGATTTGCCTTATCAGGTCCGCCCGAGACCACTAAACTTTCCGTGCCCTCGGGCACTTGTTTAAATTGTGCACTTGAAGTATTTTCTAAGAGCTTTGGTTCTGTGCTTAGTACCCTGTCCTCATAAAGAGTACAGGGCTGTTGTGATTCTAATAAATATACTGTTTATTTTCATAACACTTGTGTGGTGTCCTTTCACTTGGTGTTCAAGGGGTATGTGATGGTATTACAGCTGGCTTAACACGCCCTCTAGAGTTTAGCCCGAAGACTGCTCGTATCCACGCTACTAGGATAGCTGGTCTAAGGTTGACTTACAACCAATCACCATAAGGGTCGTTGGAACGATACATAGTGGTCGCTAGAATAGCGAACGCTGCATATCGGGCCAACTTCTCACACACGGGCTATAGTTGAAACTGCTGATAGCTCAATAGCACAAAATAGTTGTGAATTACAGTATTCTTACTTTTGGTATCCCGGAGCAGATGTTAGCTGTCCCTGGCGCCGCTGGGTTTAGAAACCCGGTTCTTCAACTGGCGCCCAACGTGGGGTGACTTCAGCGGTACCGGTCCAAGCCCGAAGATCGTGAGGAGCTTCGCGAGGAAATTCTGGAGGAAGGCCCCCACTTCATCGACCCCTGCATGTCGACTGTGGACCGAAGGTCTTTACTGCGAGTCTTACCCTTTCCGACGGCTACGAAGGACTGCTGCCCTGACTATCGCCCTGTCTTGGACCCGTTTGTGAAGATTTGTAAGGCGAGACAATAGACGGTCTTCTGGTGGCGTGACAGACATTTTGGTTAAATACTAGTGGGTCGCTCCCACGACTTTGTTTGGTTTCTTGGCTTACTTTGATTTGGTCGTTGCAACAACCAAAGCCGAGGGGCTCGTATATTTGCGAGTATATCGTGTTGATAACCTCTTGAAGTTTGAAGCTAGATTAGTGAGCTATAAGATGCCTGATCTTAGCAAATTTAGGAAATGGTTTTGTTGTAGTTGTAGAAGGGATTCCTGATGGGAGGATTCGTGTCCGATACCTCTGATTGGAACTCCAACTTATGAGCTCTATGCAAAGCATGGCGGGGGTCCAATTACGTATAATGAAATATGAATCCGCTATACTAGGAAAGATGGTGTCCTACGATGGCCCCAACATGGTAGTTCCGAATCAGAGGTTTTAGATAACCTAGAAGTTGCGCTATTTAGGAAGAAAGCCGGGCCGGCGATGTTTGACTCTTTCCGCCTCTGGTGTAAGGAAACCAAACAGCGAGAAATTAAGCAAGCGAAGAAAGATAGGAAAGAGAAGAATATATCGATTATGCAAGCTGCTAGGCAGTTTAAAGAAGATGAAGAAGATCGTGCGATTGAGGTGTCAGATAGACAGCATTGCATGGCCATTGACAAATGTTATCCGGCTTTGCCACCTCTTCTTTCGAATGCGACAAATGACCCTGAAAAAGATCCTTTGATGTCACATTTGTTGAGATTACCATCCCCTTATGTGCAGAGTGCTACAGCACCTCAGCAACCCCTAGTTGTTCAACCCCCTGGTGTTGTTCAGCCGCCAGCTGCTACTCCACAGTTGGTTCTTTCTCCATTGGCGCAGCCTTCTCTAGGGCCGCCAGCTTTGCTACCAGTCTTGCCTCAAACTCCTTTGCCTTCTTCTCCTGTGCCTCTGACTCCTTTTTTACTGACCCTATGTCTCCTCAAAACACTTTGTCTCCTGTTCTTATGTCAACTTCTTCTCCTTCTGCTCGGAAACGGATGTCTGAGACTGTTGTTAGTCTTTTGTCTCCATTCTTTGGGTCCCTGAATATGACCCCGGTTTCGGAACGTAAGCAGAGTCGTAGTCAGCTTCCTGGTCCCGAAGAGCGGGCAGTGTTGGATCTCTTGGCTCGTAGATGGGTTTCGAATGCTTCTAGGTATGATTTACAAGCGGTTATGGATGTTTTCTTGCAGTGGGATCCGCCTAAGCAAAGGTATGTGTTTGATGTGATGTGTACTTTCCTTCGTGAAGAATGGGAAAATAATGAGTTGGGTCTGATCCCGCAGGAGGTGCTTGATGTTCAGTCTGAATTTCCTAAAGGGACGATAGTGGGTCCCGATGTTGAGGAAGCGGTAGAGACGCTTCTTGCGTTTAGGTGTAAACTTCCTTCTCAGTCGTTGTTTGAACCTGATCCTTCTGTAAGGAGGAAAGTGAAGCAGTATCCTATGAGAGAAGTTCCCCCAGTATGGCGTGAAGCGGTAGCTGCTGGTGTGAATAATAATCCCCCAGCTGTTCCGGCGCACTTTCAGCGTGTATGGGTACATGTTCCTTGGAAGAGAGCTGAGGTCTTGGCTCTTAAGCAGACCTTGCCTGACCCCCGTAAGAATCCTGCTGGTTACTACAAGGAGTTGTCCCAAACAGTTGATGCGTGTGTTATGAATCTAGCTGACATAGATATGTTGTTGGGTAATGTAGTTCCTCAACCTTTGTGGGCGAAGATCCGTCATGAGAATCATGCACAAGAGTTAGGAGATACATGGGTTCACATTGCTGCTGCAGATGGTCGACAGGTAGGAGGTGCCAAACCTGAGCCTTTAGTTGCAGAATTACCTGGTAGGATTATTAATTTAATGAAAACTTTGATGCCTCCTATGCGAGTGAATTAGGACAAGTTAGCAGCATGCAAACAGAAGAAAGATGAAAGTGTGTCTGATTTCTTCACTAGGTTTGAAGAAACATTTATTGATCACTGTGGTCAGGACATGAGTACAGAAGGTGGTCAACGGTTGTTTGTAGAAAAGTTTGTTTTTAATTTGCTTCCCGAACTTTGTAATAAGTTGAAGGACTCTGAGAGTTCATGGGCCATTTCTTCTTCAGCCCAGATATTGGCTACTGCGCAGTATTACGAGAATAGGGATAAAGAAGAGAAGGATAAAGCAGAAAAGAAGACTAAAGAATTAAAGACAAAGGTTCTTTTACAGCAGGCGTAGCCGCCTCGCTCGAATCAGCGTCAGCAATCTTCCCAGTTTCAGCAGCCCCCACAGTTTCAGAGGTTGTTGCAGAAGCCTGAGTCTTTTCCTGCACGACTTCCGCTTGGTCCTAAGCAAGCGTCTAGGGGTAGAGGACGTGGTACGTTTTCTCAGAACGAGCGTTCCTTTCCTCCTCAGAATTCTATGAATTATTTTGATCAGCAGAACGTTCCGTCTGTGCAGTCTGCTCAGTACTACACGGAAGACTATTATGTTGAAGGTGAGAGCACTGGCTTTAATGATAGCTAGGACAGCCATGGACAAAGAGAGGGAGTAGAGTCAGTTCCAGTAGACCAGAGTGGACCTTATGTTGAAGTAATTACATCAGGTGTGTCAGAACCTTTTCTTTTGGATACTGGTGCGGCTAAGAGTTCTATTATGCACTCTAAACTCCCTTGCACACCATTGTCTGGCTTGACGAATGTCTCTGTAGGATTTTCTGGCGGCCCAGTTCGTAATCCGGTTTCTAGTCCTTTGTCTCTTTCTATTGGTCTTGTGAATTGGAAGCACCCCTTATTCTAACGACAGGTTGTGGTGAGAATCTGTTGGTTTTGGATTTGTTGAAAAGGTTGTCTGCGACATTACATTGTTCTCCTTCAGGAGTACATCTTACGTTGGGTAAGAGAGTGATCTCTCCGATGTATTTGTCTAAAGATCGGCTTCCACTGGAATTGCGTTTGCTTCCTGATACTTTGTGGGCTACAGGTCCGAATGATGTTGGCCTTTTGCAGATTCCACCCTATGTTGTTACTCTCAAGTCGAATGCTAAGCTACCTCGCATTCCCCAATATAAGATTTCTAGTGATGGTGAGAGAGCTCTTTTGGCGATTATCTATGATTTGGTTGAGAAAGATGTGATTGAAGAAACAAGAGGTAATGTGTGTAACAGTCCTGTTTTGCCTGTCCTCAAGCGTACTGACTCTTCTCAGCCACCTGTGTATCGGTTTGTGATTGACCTTCGAGAGGTCAATAAAATTGTCGTGCCACAGTTTCCTGTTGTTCCGGACATTACTGCCTTATTGACTATGATCCCTGCTTCGGCTGCTTGGTTTTCTGTTATTGATCTGAAGAATGCTTTCTTTAGTATTCCGATTGCTGAAGAAAGTAAGATATTTTTGGCTTCTCTTTAGGAGGTCGAAGCTTTCGGTTTAAGCGCGCTCCTCAAGGTTATTGTGAGAGTCCCTCCATCTATAGTCAGGCTTTGAAAACTCAGCTTGATGCTTTTGTCTTTCCTTCTGGTGCGACTCTTATCTAGTACGTGGATGATTTGTTGGTCGCTGCTGATGATGAAGAGATTTGTAAAGCAGCTACGCTTTCTTTGTTGCAACATTTGTCTGACCTTCACCATAAAGTGTCACCTTCGAAGTTACAGTATTGCCGCCAAGAAGTGACCTACTTAGGTCATCTCTTGTCGAAGGAGTGAAGACGATTGACCCCAGCGCGTATTCAAGCGATTACTCAGATGACTGTGCCATCCACACAAAGAGAGGTGCGTGCGTTTTTGGGTATCACCTCGTATTGTAGGCAGTGGATTCCGAATTTCTCCCTATTGGCGAAAACTTTGTTGGCACTTACCCTTAAGGATACACCGAATCCTATCCCTTGGTCTGACGAATGTCAGAAGAGTTTTTCTGAGTTGCGTGATGCATTGTGTTCTGCTCCGGTGTTGGGTACTCCCGATTACAGTAGGCCTTTCACACTATACGTACACGAGAGAGAGGGTTGTGTGTTGTCAGTATTAACACAACAATTCGGGGACAAGCAGCGCCCATGTGCGTATTTCTCGTCTACTTTAGATCCGGTAGCTAGAGCGTTGCTGAGTTGTTTGAGGGCTACAACGGCAGCGGCTGTTTCTATCTGACAGTCTACTGGCTTGGTATTGGATAATACGTTGATTGTGATGGTCCCACATGCAGTGGATACCTTACTGCATAAAACTAGGACTCAGCACCTTACTAGTGCACGTTTGTCAGGTTATGAGTTGACGCTTTTGGCTAGTCATGTGCACATTAAGCGGTGCAACACGTTGAATCCAGCTACATTGTTGCTGATTTCTGTAGAGACAGATGCTCAGGAACAGCATGATTGTTTTCTTCGGACAGAGGAGGAAATGAAGGGTAGAATTGATTTGAAAGATACTCCTCTTGAGAAACCAGATGGAGAAGTGTGGCTCACGGTGTAGAGCAGGCAGACCCAGAAGCTGAGGTCAGACCCGGGACCAGGGTTCAATTCCCGTCGCGGCAGGGTCTTGAGCTCAAAACGTCCACGGACTCGATAATTCTCGCTTCGGTGCCTGCTCTAGTCATGGGTTCTCACTCTGCAACTCTGGGCATTAGCTTGCTTAATCTCCACAATGGCCCCCCGCGGCGGGATGCCTGGCTTTCACCTTGGGGATGCCCTGTAGGGGCTATCTCACAGGGAAAGGCCAGGACGGGTTCCCAATGCAAAAGCGCCGGGACACCCCGTCAGGGGTAGCCGTGCGCTATATAAGTACCGCGAAATTTAAATTTAAATTTACCCTATGGGTGGATGGTTCATGCTTTAAGCTTCCGAATGGCGATACAACTGTAGCGTATGCGGTTACAACTTTGCACACGATTGTTGAAACTGCACGTATTGCACAGAATTCAGCTCAAGCAGCAGAATTGATTGCACTGACGAGAGCGTGTGTATTGTCGAAAGGAAAGAGAGTGAATGTGTATACTGATAGCCAGTATGCATTTGGTGTTGCCCATAGCTTCGGACGTTTGTGGAAGGAAAGACGTTTTATTACCTCTCATGGTACGAAAATTCAACATGGACAATTGGTGAATGAACTTCTTGAGTCACTTACTTTGCCGACACAAGTTGCGATTGTGAAATGCAGTGCACATAGGAAGGTTACGGATGATGTGGTTCGTGGTAATGCGTTTTGCGGATGAAGTAGCGAGAGAAACGACGAAAGATGTGACAAGTCGAATGTATGTTGCAGGCCCTGCTAGATGGGTTATGGCAGGAGGAATGTGTGAAGACACGATAGAAAGTGTGAAATCGATTCAGGCAGAAGCTACTGAGAAAGAATTGAATGTGTGGAGAGAGACTACGGGAATGTTGGATTCGACTGGCTATTGGGTTGAATTTTCGGAGCATCAGCGATGAATGTTGCCTGATGCGTATGTGCTCCCAGTGGTGACAATGGCTCATGGATTGGCTCACATTAGTTCGAAAGGGATATGTAAGTTGTTGGCTCCGGTATGGCAGAATGCTGGAATTCCAAAGTGTGCAGAGAATTTGGTTAAAAACTGTATGATTTGTTTGATGCATAATCCTGGCAAGGGAACCCCAACTCCAGCTGGTCATTTTGCTCCTCCAACGTATCCATTTGAGGTGTTGCAGTTGGATTTTATTCACATGGAGAGATGCAACAACCTAAAGTATGTCCTTGTGGTTGTTTGTGCCTTTTCCCGATGGGTAGAGGCCTACCCCCTAAAGGATAATACTGCTATATCTACAGCCAAGGTTTTGCTAAGGGAATATTTCCCCAGATTTGGTTTGCCGAGAATGGTATGGAGTGATAACGGAAGTGAATTTGTGGGCCAGGTTATGAAGAAAGTGTGTGCGGGTTTGGGAATCAAACAGAAATTTCATGCTGCGAATCACCCCCAGTCAGCTGGTTTGGTCGAATGCTACAATGGCACACTTAAGCTTAAATTGGCCAAGATACAAGCGAGCACTGGTCTTACATGGCCTGATGCTTTGCCGTTGGCACTTTTGTCAACAAGGACGACAGCTCATTCTCGTGTGGGACTTAGTCCGTATGAGATTGTTTTTGGTCGCCCGGCAAACGTTTGGGGTGTGCCGAGGCCGAATGAGTACAGTGACATCGAGTATCCTATGTTGGTTGATTACTTACATTACTTGACTGCTAAATTGCGTATTCTTCACCAACATGTGAACGATACCTTACCTTCAGCTTCTGTGGATCCAGGACATTCAATACAACCTGGAGACTGGACGTTAGTGAGGAATTTCCAGAGGACAAAGAATCTGGAACCGAGATGGGTAGGACCATTCCAGATTCTACTTGCGACAAGGACTGCCGTTAAAGTATTTAGCAAAAAAAACTGGGTACATGCCACCCATTGCAAGAGGATTCCTTTGCCTTTACCATATGATCAGTGGGTGAGGGAAGGAGTTGCAGATTCAGAAACCGAAAGGGTCTCTAATTTTGTGCCTTTTGGTGATGCATGTTTGACATGGACTCAGTCGGAACGTGCAGATGACGAAGTTCTACAAGAAGCTGTGCCTCCTCAACTGAAGCTTGACACTACCCAACCAGAGTGGCTTTTTTAAGGATCAGACGGTGTCTGGTAAAGAGCGCTACAATCTGAGATCTAACATGGACAAATAAAGTTAAGTGTTTTTGGGAACTATAGTCTTTCAGACAAGAAACTTTTTTGTTCTATTTTTCTTTTTGAGCTACCATCCGAGCTCAGCTGTAGGGTCGCGGTATAAAGACTTAAGGTTGTGAGCCGTGTGGACGCAAGGTCAGCGGTTCTAGTTTGTTCTAGGGCGTTCCCAGGACTTACAGACGCACACTTGAGCGAAAAGAAACAACTGCCGCGAACAGCGCGGTTAGAGGATGGAGTTTTTTGTAACTGAGAGAGTTGTTGATAAAGTGAATTTTAAGATGAGATTATGTACATTGATGCGTACCAAATGTTTTATAATATTGTGTTCTTTTATGTTTTTAAGTATCACATTTGCCTTTGTGGGTTGGATTATTCATGCTACTCCACTGAATTCTGCACCTACGTCCCAACTTATGCTTTCTTTTTCTACTGTTTCTTCGCACCAATTTTGCACGTTGCCTGAACATGAAAAGAAAAGGAGATCAGAATTTGTTAACAATTCTTTTATACAGCTGTTGCATCAGCATCAGTTGGTAGTGAATACCACTAATTGCTGGGTTTGTGGTCTTATGCCTCATACGACAGATAGAGGTATGCCTTATTTGGTTTTGCCTTTTTCTTTCAATGGGTCTGTATGGGCTTTTCAGACTATGTTTATCTATGCGAATGAGGTATATCCTTTACGTTCCATGAAAGACAATCCGAGAAATAGTGCCTTGATAAAGGGAATAGTAGGTATGATCCGAGATATTGATGCATATAATGCTATCCCTAAGGATGAGGTGCAGGCTTACGTTGGTTGGAACATGACTGGGTATAGTACTAGTCTGACAGAAGGAGAGGCGAAAAAAGTCTCCCCCGATTTGGATTGTACTACATCGAGGCCACTTTTGTTTGCAAGGTAGTGGTCGAAATCCGAGAGCTCAGTTAGGTAAGACTGTGTGTGCTCACACCTATGTTTATTCATCCCAGACTTTTTCTCCGTTCGTGCCAGCTAAAGGCACGTATTTTGTTTGTCTTGACAGAGCCTACACATGGTTGCCACCTGATTTTTCGGGAACTTGTTATGTGGCATTTTTGCTTCCCCCTACGTATACTGCTACTCCAGACTATCATAGGACAAGATATGGTAGAGGTGTCTTTGATCAGGAAGATACCGCAGCACAGGAAGTAGGAGACTTTTTCAAGGGTTTCCTACCGTTTTGGGGTCCTATGGCCAATAGCAGGAATATACGACACCTTACGAGAGTGGTTGAGGCCACTATCAATGAGACTGCAGGTGCCCTTAGTAATGTCACCGCTGAGCTTCAAGCGGATTGTCTTATGACGTTACAAAACCGTATGGTTTTAGACATTATACTTGCAGATAGAGAAGGGGTATGTAAATTGATCCAATCTAGTTGCTGTGTTTTCATACCAGACAATGCCCCTACGGTATACCAGGCCATTTCTAGACTACATAAGGTTTCCGAGTCTATTCATGTGGACGAAGGAGACTGGTCATTGACGGGATGGTTTTGGGGACTACTGTCCAGATGGGGATGGAAGATTCTGATATTCTTTGGTATGGTTTTAGCTATTCTCTTCTCTTGTTGTCTTTGCATCCAGTGTTCTCCCGCCGTTTGTAGTCTTTGTGCTATCTTGTGCGTGGAGAAGTGTGGCTCACTGGTTAGAGGAGGCAGACCCTGATGCAGAGATCAGACCCGGGACCAGGGTTCAATTCCCGACGCGGTAGGGCCTTGAGCTCAAAATGTCCACAGACTCGATAATTCTCGCCTCGGTGCCTACTCGAATCATGGGTTCACACTCTGCAACTCTGGGCAATCGCTAGCTTAATCTCCACTACGGCCCTACCGCGATGGGATGCCTGGTCTTCACCTTGGGGATGCCCAGTAGGGGTTATCTCGCAGGGAAAGCCAGGACGGGTTCCCAAAGCAAGCGCTAAGAGACCTGTCGGTGATTTGGCGCTATATAAATCGAAATTAACATAACATAACATAACAGAGACCTGTCTCGAGAGAAGTAGAGAATAGTAGGATAATGCTCCAGCAACATCTTGAAGATCTGATGAATATTGATATAGACCTAGATTCAGATTAACGTGAGTTTGGGTTATTGCCTACGTAATGGCAAAAGGAGGGTCTGAGGTTCTGTGAAATCCTGTCTGGTCTCGTGAGGTCATGGGTCCGTCACGATTTTGGTGATGTCGAACCGTATTTAGTGAGTGCGGCTAATATGGAGTGAATTCGTCACGTTAACTAGCGAGTTCATTACGTATTCAGAGACTTCGTTTTCGAACATGGGTTCCATTTTGTTTGTGACTCCATTTTGTGTTGCCATCACGTAGGCCCGTGGGCCCGTGGAGGTAACCGAACGAACGAAGTTGCATGAGCTTCGCTGTTCATACACTTATTAACTAGGACTTTTCTTGACTTTAAGGTGCATTGTAAGAAACTGACCCCTCCATCAGAAACTGACCTCACTAAGCTAATTTCCTTGGGTGATTGTTGTCTGAGATTGCGAACCAAGGTTCAGGATATCGTTAACTTTTAGGTTCCTTACACATGCTTTATCTTGCTCGTTATCTGTCATTGTTTCCTTTCCTATGCTCTTTCATTACATGCATTGTGCTTTCAATTATGGGTTTGTCCAGCTTGTGAAGATTGGATTTGGGACATTCCTAATAATTAACTTGTGGGTTGGGGCGATGTAAACTGAGAGTTTTTGCCATGTGATACTTTGTTTGAGAATGTACCTTATTGGTTAGAATTTTTCGCAATGGGTGTGTACTCGTATTGTGAATTTTGGGATAAAATGGGATGTCTTGCCTTACAAAAATTGAACAGTTTCTTGAGTTGTACACCGTGTTGTATTGCTGAGATTACTGTTACTAGCTGCAGCTAATAAACTGGTCTCTGACGCCACCCAGAAGTATTCCGTGTCTCTGTATACCAAGACAGGGGAATCCGAAGACTTTGGGCGTGTCCCTGGCGCCGCTGGGTTTAGAAACCCGGTTCTTCACTTTCTGCAGAAGAATGAAGTCAGATGTGGACTTGGTGCAGAGAAGCCCACAAGGTTGACTTGTTTCTTGCATGTGCCCTTGACACCAACAGGACAAACTCTTGTTTTTAACCTTCTGCACCCCATTCACTGTCCATTAGGTCGAAGCCTTCAGCTTGATAAGAGACAAGGTGCTTTCAGCAGTGGTAACAGAGTAATGTGTGGTCTTGCTGCTGGTGCTGAGGTGCAGAGAAGACCACAAGATTAATTTGACACCATGAGGACAACTTCTGTTTTTTTATCAACCTGTGCCCTCTCTTCACTGGAAAACCCCACAAGATTCACTTGTTTCCTTCATCAGCCCATCACACCAACAGGAACTATGGCCTTGTTTCACTCTTCTGAAATAAGTAACCTTTCCGCTATCCATAAGCCCCCCTCTCATCCATTAGGCCGAGCGCACCCTCACTTACCCTCACACCCTCACCCACCCTCACTCACCGTCACTCACCCTCACCCACCCTCACTCACCCTCACTCACACCTCCTCACCCTCACACCCCCTCACCCTCACACACCCTCACACACCCTCACCCCCATCACCCTCACCCCCGTCACCCTCACCCTCACATCTCCTTACTCTCGCACCCCCTCACTCACCCTTCCACCCTCACACACCGGCACTCACCCTCACAACCTCACACCCTCACACCCCTCACCCTCACAACCCTCTGACCCTTACTCACCCTCACCCCCTCACACCTCCACACACCCTCACCCTCACACACCACATCACTCAGGAACACCACCACATCACTCAGGGACACCACCACATCACTCAGGGGCACCACTCAGGGGCACCACCACATCACTCCGGGACACCACCACATCACTATGGACACCACCACATCAATCTGGAACACCTCCACACCACTCAGGAACACCACCACATCACTCAGGGGCACCACTGCATCACTCAGGGACACCACCACATCACTCAGGGACACCACCACATCACTCAGGAACACCACCACATCACTCAGGGACACCAACACATCACTCAGGAACACCACCACATCACTCAGGGACACCGCCATATCACTCAGGGGTACCACATCATCACTCAGGGACACCACCACATCACTCAGGGACACCACCACATCACTCGGGGACACCAACACATCACTCGGGGACACCGCCACATCACTCAGGGACACCACCACATCACTCTAATACACCACCACATCACTCTAATACACCACCACATAACTCAACCCAACCACAATAGCCCAGTCCTTGCTTGCTACCAACAAGCATTGCCATAGCCAATAGAACTCGCATTAGGAAAGTGTAAGCTATTGGATTTGTGAATAACAATGCTATTAATTTATATATTTTCAAAGCCAACACATATTTAAAAAAATTGTCATTTACAATACCAATAGCTCACACTTTCCTAATGCGAGACCTATTGCATTGCAAATTTACACTTGTAACACTACCTGGGCGAAGATTTTGCCTCGTTATTACCAGTTTAAGAGCAAAATACAGCAATAAACAACAGAAAGATGACCAGTCAACCTTTGCAAAGGGCTTTTCACTGCGCAGGAACAAGCATTGCCACTTTTTAAGCAAATGTTTATCCAGTATGGCTGTCCACCTGAGCCAGGCTTCCTCACCCACTCGTAGGATGATCCCTCCCTCTTCAGACTCCAGCCCCTGTCTCACCTAGGTTATCCAGGATAATTCGCCAGCGGTCCTTCATGTCCTTGCGCACCTGCCTCAGTGCTCCGATGTCAAAGCTGAGCCTGCGGTAGCCCTGAAGGAAGAAAGAAGAGACACCCACAGGTGGGCTTTCAGTGATGGACTCTTTGTATCAGCGGGCCCGAGACCTTCCTGACTCTCTTTACCGCAGCCACCTAGTAAGGGCGCCATTGGCTCTAATGCAAGTAAGATAATAGAACCAGCTGCCCCTGCTAAGTAATGAAGGCTAGATATACCCAAAGCCCGGTGCCACTGCACCTGTTGCACTAAGGAAAGCGAAATCCTCCAACCTCGTGGTGGGGGGCAACTGAAAGCTACTATGCAAATCTACAAATCCCAATGCGCTCCCATTACCACTTACGGTTCTGAAATTTGAATGGCTGCGAATTGTGAAACCATACAAAATGTAGGCGATTCCTCGAAGTACCAATTTCCTCCCCCAATATTATCTGCCACAATCACTAAACTTGTACATCTATGATTTTATTAGAATGAGGCCTCTGCTATTTTGGATATCTATATGGACTAACGAGAAGGCAGTACTCACAAGAGATACAATAGATGACTGTCTCTCCTGTGATAACGGCCTCCTAATTCCTTGGTTGGCATACAGTAAATCGGAATTGGGAGAAATAGGTTTGCAGAAGGCTTGACAGAGAAAGATTTATGTCCTACTGTTAATAAATAGGAAGTAGCCACAGTCTTTTATGAATTAGCGCAGGAAAATCACCTCAAACACACGGAAGGGAAACCATTGATTACTGCCTACTTGTCCTTGTGTGCCTCAACGTCACCTCCTGTTTACCTAGAGCAGCCCTCTGGGAGATGGGTGCACTCCTTGGGGCAGATTTACGTTTCCTGGCGCATCCCAGCAAATTAGCGGGGATGCGCCAGGAAAGATGCATGACGCAAGTTTACCCGTGCGCCACCACAGATGCACTGCATTTGCAATGAGGCGCATCAGGGTGCAAGGATAAACAAATGCGTGTTGCATCTGCCGGCATAAGGTTGGTGCAGTGCTGGGGTTGCATTGCGGGCGCGACGCAACACCAGCACTGTTCCAACCCTGCCTATGTCCAACATGGTGCGTCAAGCCTTACGCCTGCTTCTAGCAGGCGCAAGGTTTTCACGCAGCAGGGTCGGAAAAGTGACTCAGTGAAATCTTGTAGATTTCACACAGGCACTTTTGCGAGGCGTTCCTGCGCCCGAACGCTCACCCTGCACTACACGAAACCTGACATATGTTTCATGTGGCGTAGGGCTTTATAACGTGACCCATCTCCCTAGATGTCTCACGTTGTAAATACCCTGCAGCATGGCGCTGGTTTTACGCCGCCGCTGCCTCACAGAAGTGATGCACGGCGGCGCAAAAGGGGCGTACGGGGCTTGTAAACCTGCCCCCTTGTTATTTAGGTTCTGTGCTGACACCGCTAAATATCTACTGTGTTTCCCACTTGGGTATCAACCAAACCTTCCCACTATCCCCTGTCTGTGTGACAACAAGTCAGGTCAAACTATGATACATTTCTTACTGTCCTGTAAATTTTATGAATTTTATACAAGGTTATTCCTAATCCCGTTTTTTTAAAGGAAATCTAGTGACATTAGGCAGTGTCGAGCTATATTTTCACGTGTCATCCTTCTGTCTGACTATGAAACATGCCTACACGCTGGTTCATTTTTAAACCATGCAGTTAGGGCACGTAGCACCTTATTAATTTGATAAATTGTGTTGAATTATGCATATTTTGGCACTCAATTAACTTGAAAACGAAACATGTCGATCCTGCAGGCTCACCTGACATACTGCGAAGGTGCACAGCACTTTACTTTATTATAACTTGATGCTATCTGTAATTTTTACTTTTTCATAATATCTAAATCGTGTTTTTAAACTGAATGAAATGTCAATTGTGATTTGCATGTTACTTTTATGGATGCAAAACCTTCCGAATAAAGTGAATTGAATTGAATTGAAAGCTAAGTCCCTGCACCATTGTATTAGTCTTCGACATGTTCTTTCACCTCCTGCACCCAAACATCGGAATCTGCAGCTGACTCTCTGTGTAGCTTCACACACAGTTTATTACCTCCCCAAATCCTCAAATTAATCCCAGCCTATTCCATATATATACTGTGACTTGGAACAAAATAATAGGCGTCAATCTAATCCCAACTCCGTGCCTGTCATCATATGTGAACTGAGGCACGTTTTCCGAACTCTGGTATTTTGGCGGGAAACGATGAATGCCCCCAGGTGCTAAGTCTTTGTGACGCACTGGAAAGATAGTTGCTACAGCAGTTGCTACAGCCACAGGCAGGGGAAGAGAGCTGCTGGAAGGGCACCGCCATGATAATGATTGCTCCCCACCCCCAAAGGAAACTGGCAGTAGCCAAGGCTGGCAGGTCAACAGTTTCCTCTCAAAGCAAAAACTTTGCTCATGTTTCTCATACTTTTCTGCTTTCAAGCTAAAATTAAAAACCCAGTATTGGACTTGGCCCTCGCTGCGGGGTCACCCCCAAACTTTTTGCCTTCACCCCCCCCCCCCCGATTTTTGCTGAATTCGTTTTTGTTGGCCATAGTACTCTGTGCACTTTTCCAGTGTTAACAGTGCTAAATTGCATGTGCTTTCTCCTGTAAACATGGTAAAATTGGCTTAAACGTGGTTAGCATATTTAATTTACTTAGAAGTCACTTGTAGAGCGGTATACCAAAAATCCCAGGACCTATAAATTAAATGCTACTAGTGGGCCTGCCGCACTTATTGTTCCACCGATCTAAGTAGCACCTTAAAACATGTCCTGCAGTTGAATGCAGTTTTAAAATGCCAGTCAACTTGGCCATATAATACCCTTGCCAATCCTTAAACTCCCCTTTTAACACATATAAGTCACCCCTAAGCTAGGTCTTAAGTAGCCCACAGGGCAGTATGCATTATAATTAAAAGGTTGGACATGTACTTTTAAGTTTTAAATGTCCTGGGGGTTATAAACACCTACATTCGTTTTTTTCACTAATGTGAGGCCTACCACTCCAATAGGATAACATTGGGTGGCCATATTACATTTAATAAGTGCTAACTTTTGATTGAGAACAGGTAAACATTTCATTCTTAGTGTCTGAGAAATTGTAATTAAAAATCCTCTTTAATAGTAAAGTCAGATTTTAAGTTACAATTTTGAAAATGCCAATTTTAGAAAGTTGCCATTTTTTGCCCTATTTGGTGTCTAAAGCGTGCTCCTGGATCACATGACTGTTTTTAGTCGACAGTTACACTTTGTTTATTCCTCCCAGACAGCCACATTATAGAAGGATTAGGTATGCCTCGATGGGCCATCAACTGGAAGGTTTGGCGAGGTGCGGAGTTGGGTACTGCCCCACTTGCAACTGAATAGGCTGTGCATTGCCTTCAATCAAAGGGCTGCATTTTTCATTCAGTCAGCTTGGAGCCACGTCAGTGGAAGCAGGAAACTTCAAGCACTTCAAAGGGATTTCTTTAGAAACATCCCCTACTTGAATGAAGCCAACAGATATCAAAGTAGGACCCTCAGGCCCACTATGCCTTTCAATTTCTGGACCTCAGGAAGGACTCTCAGAGGACGGGGAACAGCGTTTATAACGCAACTTTTACCACGCAACTTTTACAAAGCAAGTCGTTACAACGACTTGCGCTGGGGGGCGCTGTAGGATAGGGAATAGTTTAATTTACTATCCAAAACCTTCCCTACTATCCACGGGGTCTGGAATTGGAATAGTAAATTAAACTATTCACTATCCAGCGCCCCCCAACGCAAGTCGTTGTAACGACTTGCGTTGTAAAACCTGCGTGGTAAAGGCATGCGTAGTAACGACATACATCCAGAGGGCTCCTGCTGCTCTGACCTGCTGTGTACTCCACCAGACTGCTTTGCTGCACCAGGAAGGACTGCAGTGCTTTTCTTTTACTTCATATGTGTAAGCAAAGAAACCAGCCAACACGTTTTGTCCATGTACAAATGGACTGCTTCAGGGCACGATAGCAGAAAAAATCTCTTTAACATGGTCAATATTTTGTTGTAATCCTTTGCAAAAGAACTGTCTTGTATAACCGTCATTACAAAATGGAAAGTCCTCAGAATGTGCCATCAAGGGATGTATGACGTTACCACGCATACTATTACCACGCATACCATTACAACGCGGTATTTACAACACATACCGTTACAACGCATAGCGCTTTGAGGTGCTGGATAGTGGTAAGTATAATTTTATATTCCAACTCCAGTCCCCGTGGAAACTAGGGAAGGTGTTGGATATAAAATTAAACTTATTCCCTATCCTAGAGCGCCCCCCAGCGCAATGCGTTGTAATGGTATGTGTGGTAATGCCTGCGTTGTAAGTGTAGTGCGTGGTAAAAAATGCGTGGTAAACGTTGTATACCGCCATCAAGGTATCATGAGACATAATAAATATTGATGCCATCCTTGGTTCCAAACTATCTGTATGCTGTATTGGTTCTCAAAAAGGTGCAAAGGAAAGAGTGAGTCAGCACTTCATCTGGCATTGTGATTGGTGCCGCACAGAAGATCACAACGCTGTCCCTATTGAGCCTGGAGCCAGAAAAGATATGGAAAAGCACGCCCCAAGTCTGAACGAAGAAATCTTCACCATGACTTCTTCCAGTGCCTCTCCGAGGACGATGCCTCCTCCTCGGACACTGCCTGCAGCCTTGCCCCGCTGAATACACCTTCTCAGGGTACTTTTCCCTGAAATTTTTTATAAGTCCGAATGTAAAGGCCGACCGGGCCCAATCCACTTTTTGTATTCGACTCGTGCTCCATTATGGTAGACCATCATTTTTTATATTGACCCGGACTCGCACGACTGGATGTTTGCGGTTGGTGCTTTGATGTTTTAGGTGTGAATTTTTCCTTAAAGTTTAAAAATTCATAACTCCAGTTTTACTGATTGGATTTTTGTCATTTTGGTGTTAAATAATTAAAATGTACTCTATTTTTCTAAACTAGTGTGGGATTTTTCTTGTGTTGTGTTTTCACTTTATTACTGTTTGTGTGCTACACAAATACGGTACACATTGCCTCTAAATTCAGACTGACTGCTTTTGTGCCAAACTACCAGAGGGCTATGCACAGGTTTAATTTAGTGACTGTAGTTCATCCTGAAAGGGATTGTTGCTGTTGCTTGAACAGGGCCCCCCCCCCCCTTCAACCAACAACCCAATTTCTCACTCTTGCACTGCAGTCTGAAACAAGCTTCAAACTGTTTCTTTAATTTACAAATGATCAATGAAACTTCTCCCGAGTGGTCATCAACAAAACTATGCGTGATGTGGGGGGTCGTTAGACCTCCTATTATAATGCTGCTTGAGATACTGTCATGCATTGCATGCTTTACTTATCATCCCCATTTTAAAGTGGGTCTCTCTCTGTGACAAAAGCTCTTATTTTGTTTTTTAAAGTTATCCTTCCTAAAACACTTCCCATCATCCCATGGCCACCGTTTAGATCACCAGATCCCTAGTCCAGCTTTACCCTCAGCTCTCAGGACTCTTCTATCCCCTTAGTGCTTTGAAGTGGGCTTCAAGTACACAACTCCATCAGACTCTAAGGCGCGTACAATGTCATAAGTTGGAGTGGTGTGGCTCACTGGTTAGAGGCGGCAGACCCGGAAGCAGAGAACAGCCCGGGACCAGGGGTCAATTCCCGACGCGGCAGGGTCGTGGACCAGGGTCAGCGGACTCGATAATTCTCGCCTCGGTGCCTACTCTAACCAGGGATCACACTCGGCAACTCTGGGCATTAGCTTGCCTCATCTCTACAACTGCCCCCCACATTCGCTGGGGATGCCTGGTTTCACCTTGGAGATACCCAGTAGTTACCATCTCACAGGGATAGCCAGGACGGGTTCCCCAGTGGTCTACAGCGCCACGACACCTCAGGGCAGCAGTGCGCTTTACAAAACCACATACATTACATACATACATAAGGAGGCTCACACTAGCACTTGGAAATGGATACGGGCACTGGCAAATGGAAAGGATGTGGACACGGCTAAATCAACATTGACACTAGGACACTGGGGTAGGGGCCCATGAGGCAGAACCATCAATTCTGACATGGGATTAGTGATACTAGAACACTGACAGGGCACAAACACTGGGACACTAGCACTGGGCCGGTTCATTAAGACACTGGCACGTGGATGGTAGGATACGAGGATACTGACACCAAGCTAGATGCAATAGGACATAATACTAGGAGAGCGACACAACATAGGACAACATCACTCGAATAAGCACGGGGCAACACAACACTAGTGTACTCATGTGGATAGTAACAGGATGATGGTGACACAAGGACACTAACATGGAGACACGGAAACAGGGAGACTGCCACTCACACAGGGATTGTAGTATACTGGCACAGGGGCACTATCATTGACATGGGGATAGTGACACTGGAACATCGACATGAGTCACAAACAACATTAGCACTAGTACACTAGCACAGGTACATCCATTCTGACAAGAGGGCCCTTATCCACAGCACCAGCAACGCCAACATAAGGGCTCTGCGACTTGGGCACCGCCACAGAGGCACACACTGGCACACCGACGAAGGAGCACCAACGCCGACATTGGGATAGTGACTTGAGGCCACTGACACCGGGCACAAACACTGATGCTGGGACAGTGGCATGAGCACTGACACGGGGCGCCAGGATACTAACACCAAGATACTGAGGCTTGGACACAACATCTGGACAATAACACAACACACATACACTAACACAAGGGCAATGACTGAGGGGGGCACAACACTGAGGGACTGAGCTATGGTTACTGACATGGGTCACTTATACTAGGCTATTGACACAAGGAGCCACAATCACGGTTACTGCCAGTGGAACACTGACAAGGACCCAGGGCACCTCAATACTGCCACAGTGACACTGTCTGAGCACACACAGACACTGAAACCTGCACGGGCAATAGACATTGGGATGAAGACATTGGCACATAGAAAATGACAAAAAAGAATTTACCTGGGGACATTGATACTGGGACGGTGACACTGAACCACGGCTAGACTGGAAAACAGGGACATTGACATTGAGACTTGAAAACTGACAGAGGCAAACAAAGAGGGACACTGATGCATATTCACTAACACTGGCATATTCACTAACACTGGCATGTTCACTAACAGTGGCATGTTCACTAACACTGGCATGGGCACAGTGACCTTGGAACACTGACAAATATCACATACACTAATGGTGAGACACTGACACAAGGATACCAGAATTGGGGCACTGACTCAGGGATGCTACATTACATGGATAGAGACACTAGGCAGCGACACAAGATCATGGCACAAACAAGGAGGAGATGGCACTGCTTCACTGGGAGTAGGAACACTGCCTGGGGTACACAGATACTTGGGCCCTATACTAGCAAAGGAGTACCAGAAGGGAAACACTACCAGAGATGCTGAAACAGGGACACTGACACAAGAGCACTGCTGTGGATACATAGACCCTGGAATACCAGCACCGACGTTGCTAGGTCCATCGCTGCCACTGGCACAGGTACCGTGAGACACTGACACTGGGACAGTAACACTAACATGGGGGGCACTGACACTGGAGGAGGACACTGGGACAATGACACAGATGTTTAAGGGGGGAATACTTCTACTGGGCAGCCTCCAACTTTCACACACAGCTTCCACAAAGAACCCTGCCTCAGCCAATGTGAATCCCAACAATGCACCTTTTTGGTTTCCAGCACTGGGAGAAGGCTGCCCGCTTCCTGCTGCAGTGCAGAAAAGGAAGTTTTCAATGAGGCTAGGAAGAGCAAAAGAGGGGTGATTCTTTCCTTGCAGGATGAGCCCTCATCGTCATTTAAGTTGCGATCTCTGCTACCTGCCCAGTCATTTTGGAAGCAGGATAGAGAAAGACAACACTACAGAGTGAGGGTCCTAACCCACAATGTATCGATGACTTTCACTGTGAGTGGTTTGAGGGTCGCAGCGACGCTTAACATGGAAAAAAATAAGTGCAGGGG
Source organism: Lissotriton vulgaris (assembly GCF_964263255.1). Classification (NCBI taxonomy): domain Eukaryota; kingdom Metazoa; phylum Chordata; class Amphibia; order Caudata; family Salamandridae; genus Lissotriton; species Lissotriton vulgaris. The sequence goes on along the minus strand of NC_141693.1, from coordinate 1,863,177,752 downwards.
CCAAAGTGTTTTTTAAAAGCCCGCCACAGCACTGCTGAGTAACAAAGTGCTTAGTTTTGATTCCACCTCATGCTTTCCCTTCCTGACTCTTTCTTACTGGCACAGATTTTGTTTCCCCTGCGTTTCTCCTTTGCCACTATATCCCTATCATTCTCTTCCTCTTAATTTCACCCTTTTCTGCCTTTTCCTCTATTGGTTTGGGTCAAAGTCTGATGAGGAAAAATAAACCCAGGTCCCCTACAATGAGGGCACAGTGCCGAGCACCTGCACAAATTAAGTGCCAGGTCCAAGGACCAGGAATGGTGGCTGAGAAGCTGCCTGGCTATTTTTTACCTCTTTGGCTAGAGGAAGCGAACCTATCACCAAGCTCACTCCCCGACCTGTGCCCATACTCCTCCAACAATCCATTACTTAAATTGACTGTCTGTCCTGCTGACTACTACATGTAGATCCAGTGCTTAATTTGTAAAATAAGGAGTGCTGGTGCCTAAACCTTTGCTCAGAAGCTGCGGCCAGTGCTATTATATCTGAGATGGCCAACTATGAAGGCTGTTAGTAATGAATCCCGGAGGCCTCTTTAATCCACTTCTCGACACTCCCTGCTCCTTTATTTCACTTTTGCTGGTCCCTGTATTCTCCCTTTCTGACGGGTTTTCCGCATTTCTCTTTCTTTCCCGTTTGTGTGTTTTTCCTCTGATGCTCTCGGTCACTATCTAATGAGGAAAAATAAGAGCTCGTCCTGAAAAATGAGTGCCGGTAAGCCCCCACCAGCAACCACCGGCTCAAATTAAGCACTTGCCGGCACAGATTTATCAGTGGATTGCGTTGTCCTTGAGTCATGCATAGTGTTGCAGGGGCAATGCAATCCTCAAGTCAGATTTACCAACCTACGTAAGGCTGCCATGAGTAGCACATCTGGAGTAACACAAGGAGACAGCACAAGTCGCTGTCTTGTGTTACTCTACCCTGGGAAGGCTTTCCATGGGTGGAGCGTGACTGTTCCCACGCACCCACTTTATTGGTACACCTGTGAATGCGTCAAAATAGTACGCTTTTCCAGGGGAGGTGTAATGAGGAGAAATATCTTTATTTCTCCTTGTTACTTCCTCTTTCTACATGTGAAGCGTTCTGCAGCAATGCAAAAAGTGCCTCTCAGGACTGGACACCTCCCTGCACAAAACCAATTCTTCCTACAACACAGGCACCCTTACACCATGGGGCAAGGATGCCTGCGTTGGCGCTAGGCAGCCACAAATATGCCAGAGCAAGGAGAGAGTAGGAATACACCATATCTTAAAAGATATAGCGCATTCTTGCTCTCTCCATTTGCCTAAGTGCAGCAAGCTGCTGCTGAATTGGTCTGCTTCAAAATGTGTTAAATCTGTGCCTGGGTGTCTCCTGCGGGAGCCTGGTATAGTCGGTGCAGTGCTGACTGGCACTGTCTTTGATCTTTGTTTACACTTTATCTGGGTACTCATACTAGTGTTCCAATGTGTTTTGAACAGCTTTTTATGCTCATTCAATTATTATAATTGTTCTCTGCAGCATATGCCTAGCAATGCAGGATTTGCTACACATTTCCCAAAGGTTTCCAGAGGGAGAACATGCAGGCCCATGTGCAACTGTATATATGTTTTGACCAGTTTTCATAAATAATTTTACTGGCCAAAGTGCTTTCAAAGCACAATTTAACACACATTTCCTGCAACATTCCCAATGTTCCTGGCTCACTGTGATTAAAAGGCATCATTTTGTATGATTGTCACAATTACTTACAATGGTAGAATGATACTAACACTTAATAAAAATACCACAATATATTGCGTACTTTAAAATCTCACGATAGTGCCAGTTTTTAGGTCTCGCCTGGCTAAAGCAGCGCATGCGCTGCTTTAGCTATTGTGAGTACCTTTTGTAATTGATTCTGCGAGGGCATTCGTGCACGCGTCTGCATAGACAAATATGGATGCTCTTGCCCTTTCTCCATAGCAGACAGCATGCGCAGGTCCGTACGGACTGTGGACAGTTCGACGCCATCTTGCGAAGAAGCATTCGTTGTCGTGCTTTTGCTTTCCCGACACGATTGCCTTCTAACACTTGCCAGAAGTGCCGGCTTCTCAGTTTGTCTGCCTGCGCCTGACACACACTGCAGGCACATACACACTTCCCACCCTCCTCATCAGTGCTTTATCACACTCACTGCCCGCAATCACCAGGGAGTATTAATGCCCGACATTGACAGCTCTTTTATTAATATGAGTGACATTTGGATGTGCCATCAGATCAATGCCGGTGACAACTCCTCGCACTACTAGCCTGTAGAGCCAGTTTATCACATTGTCCATTAATGTGACCCTTTCACACTGCCAAACATTACTAGCTTTCCACAGTGCCAGCCAATGCCAATTTATAACACTCTCACCAGTGACAGCTCTCATAAGGCCCCCAAGTGCAAGCTTTTCACTACACTCCCTAGTGATAGTGCAAGCTTTTCACCACACTCACTAGTGATAGTTCCATACACAGTTTAGCAGTGGCAGCTCCGTGTTGCTCACTATTGCCACAAAGGGATGATGGAACGGGGCAGTTCTAAATCCTCAAGCAGTGACCAAAGTCTGCACAATTAGTGCCCTAGCCACCGTGTCTGCTGAAAGGAGCGCTTCATAACAAGTGTAGCTCACCTTTCACCTCTTCAGGCCACCGTCCCTACTCCTGCATCTCCCTGGGCACTTGTAAGACTGCCAGCATTTAGAGGCATGAGCAGGAGTCTCCCGGTTTAAAAGGCATTGGTGTTTTTCACGACTTAGTTTCCTCATCACCCAAAGCAGCAGTGGGTAAAAGGGAGTTTTCGACGTGCAGTCCGCTGCCCCTCTACTATGACAAGGCATTAAGTTACTAAGGGGCATATGTACAAAAGCAGTTGTGCGTGTACAGTATTGGAGGACTTGGAAAAGATACTGTGTGGTTGAAGTCTTGAACCCCCTTGTAAGCACCCCCGCAGCTGTCATACCAGGAAACTGAAAGTGAAACTGCTGTTCGGACCTTGGAAACTGTAAATGAAACAGCACTGGTTCCTTCTGTTATTTATCATTTTAGGACCCTATTGTAAGTTTCCTGATTCATGCCCTTATATCAGTATAAATCACCATATCCTTATATAGGCATACAAATCATAACCATATTTAGGCATACCTCATGCAGTCCAAATACAGCAGGGCTACTTCCACTATTTCCGAAAATCCACAACGATTTCTTGGAAAACTCAGTCTCAGCAGCCGGGGACCCTTGCTTGAATATTGATATGTCCAATAACTCATGGAGTTTTCAAAGAACTGAGACTATTTGATGACGTTATTATGTCCAACTGTACGTCAAAGTCGGCACCTTCAAGGTATACATATGCCCACACTCGCCCAAGCAAACACACAGTGGTTTGGAGCAGTTTGACTATCTACTTGCCCGACGTGCCCTGCTACAGCAAGTGCCTAAGGAAGCCGACCCTCCAGCAGACGCACTGAGAGAGACGCTGTCTTTTCTCCTGCCGAGAAATCCAGCTCCAGTCTTTCCAAGCTGCCCTTGCGGGTTGTTGGGAAATCGAGTCCCGAGACCGAACTTCTCCTTTCTAAACTAAGGTTAGGAGCTGATTAGACCCGTAGAGAAATCTTGAACAGATTCTTGGCAAAAAGAATACTACCTTTATGCTACACCTCACTTACTTCTTCCCTCGTACTAAGCTTATGTTAGGTACACCGGGGTAGGCGTATTTTAGAAGCACCAGTTGAGTACTTTTAGCCTTTGTTCTTTATGTATGTATTTATATATGGTTTAGGAACCATACAATGGTCTTACAGTATTATTTTATTCTACTATTTATACTGTACGCATTATATTTTACAAACAGTTTTACTATTGTAGCAGTTAATTTCTTATGCTTGAGAAAGAATACTGTTCAATAAATCCATTTATTGAAAACGCCCCGTCTTTCTACTTTCTCTGCACCTCTAGTGAAACGAAGCATGCACGATTGACTGAGTGAAATATCTATCTAATGTTTCCATGACTCTGAAGATCAGTTTTATTTTAGGGAAACAATGTTGTCATGTTTATGCGGTTGTCAGAGACTAATCCCTTCTTGTGAATTCGAGAACATTTCTAGTGACCTCTGAGCTAGCTGGCACACGCAATTAAGTCTAGTATATTCGATAGAGACCTAGTCGACTTCAGTCCTACGTCTCATCTATAAGATATACTATTCCAATGCGAAGAGCCTATTGGGAATATAGGAACTACACTACATGGCACCCAACGTTTGGTAAGGCACTAATTTAACACTAGATACTAGAGTAACTCAGTTGTGCTTTTCACAGAGACCCCTTCATTCCGTAAAAACTCCAATAGACGTCTGGAGTGGGTTAAAGGATAAAATATATACCATAAACTGAGTAGGACGAAAAATCCTATGTATTAGATTTTTGGTTTTGTTCAACGTTGAAGGATACAGTGTTCCAAAATATTGTGCACCTTATCTTTGTTTCCTTAAAACTTGCTCTGCAAACTTTCATTAAACAATGTTGAATAACGACAACACCGAAACCGGTGGATCTGGAACTCATCAACCAGGTTTAGACACCACAGGGTTTAATGAAAATGACCCGGATGCTATAATCATCCCGGAAAACGTGAGAAAAGCCATAGCTATAAAGCTTATAGAAAATGGTCTATCACTGAGAGGTGGTACGGTTATATTTGTTATAGAGGCACATGAATATCGGCTGACAGAGGTATTCCATTCATGGATTGTCTTTCCACAGGCAAATCCAACAACACATGTGTTCCACTTCTACAAAATGGAGGAACATCCAGCGGAATATGTTCCTTTCAAGGAAGTTGAAATTCCACTAACTTACCAAGAGCATCAGCTCTGGTTTAAAGGCGCCCCACAACATCAAAATCACATTACCAGGCTCGTTCCACTAGGTAGACTAGGAGCTACATGGCCAGTACTAGCCAGCTATACACCACATCCTAACATTGAAAGAATGTCAGATGTAGAATTGTTAGCTCAGTTAAAACAATTTATTAAAAGACATAGAAAATTGGTACAATATGTCATGCAGACTTTAACTGTCCAACCTGCTATAAGAATTCCACAGCACACCCCTCATCAGGGGAACACAAACAAAATCACACCACAGACTATACAGTCAGTAATCGGTAAGTTGCTGACAAAAAGGGAACAAATTCCATTCTTGTTAGCCCAGAAAACTACTCAAATAGAGGCAGTATTTCCTGATAGTACATCTCATGAGAAACACAGGATTCTAACAATCTGTTTACCAATGGGGATTGCACCACACATAGAGGACTGTGACACTTGGGGTACAGTCTTTGCTTCAATCTACACAAAAACACATGGTGTCACGTCTATGGCGGTAGTACCAGACGTTCTGAGACAGATTCAAAATGAATACGGTCCAGAACCGGCCTTGAATCTAGTCATGAAATTACTGAAATATTTCAAACAGGTTTAAGCTATCCTATTAGCTAACATTAAATGTGAAGCAGCATCAGTGGCAATCCGCCAAAAATTAAAAGAACTTGATATTACTGCGCAACCGTATGAACTTGCCAGAATTATTGAAAAATCCTATGAAGAACTAGAAAGAGATAGTTTGGGAGGGAATCCTGTAAAACCTGAACTAACAGAAAATCCTGAAAAAGTTTTTATCAAAAACTACTCCTAAAAAGAAATAGGAAAATAGTAGACAGTCACTTCCTAAAGAGAAGCGCTATCAATCCAGAGGTAGATCCCCTCAAAAGGAGCACTCTGAAAAGAGAAATAACCTTAGAAATAGGGATAATTTAAGAAAACCTGATAGATATCAAGATATGATGCACAATCCTCTCGTACCTTTCAGACTTCCTCACAGAAATCCAAAAGAAGAGGACGATCAGAACAAAAAGAAGAAAGCATTAAGTCCAAAGACGACCAACACAATCCAAAAAATAAGAAAACTCAATTTTCCAAAAAGAAGGTAGCAAGTATTAAAATCAGACATGCCGAGGATCCTCCGGACACAACTCAAGAGCTGGCAGTGGGCCCAGACAATGCTGGACAGTGCAGCAGAGGTCACCATAGCTCGCAGGATCCTGAAAGATCATCTGAAGACAGTGGATCTGAATGAATGCATTCATGTTGAAACAGCAGACACGAGGGTCAGTGTACCCCATAAGTTAAATGAAGTAACACTCCGAATACTGGAAGATAAAAGCACTCTTTTGGGAAAAAATATCTAAAGGTTCTGACATCCTTCTAGCTGAAAAAGACTGGCCACCTGAATTTGCCAGGGAGTGCCCACATGGCGAATAGATCATTATGCCAGCCTTCTCTAATCATATTCCTAGTCATAAAAAATACACCTATGCCAGAAAATGGGCTGTGGCCCAGGCTCCAGCATTATTTAAAAATCACGTGGGATGGGATGAGGATTCATCTCACCATAAAATACAGTTAAAAAATCAACCTACTGCTTAGAGGCAGTATCCAGTAAAGCAGGAAGCTAAAAAACAAGTCAGGGAGATCTTAGATCAACTTGAATACCAAGGAGTGATTGAAACATGCACCTCGTCAATGAACAATCCTTTGTTTCCTGTCTCCAAACCAGACGAAACATATTGTCTAGTTTTGGATTACAGACATTTAAACTCTTGTTGCAAAACTTTTGCAGTACAAAATTCACACAGTGCAGCACTGATGAATAATATAGTTTGGAAGAAATATAAAACTACTTTAGATATTTCAAACGGTTTCTTCTTTCAAAACATTGCACCAGAAAGCAGGTACTTGACCGCTTTCTCAATAATGGCGACACAACAAAACTTCTGTCGTCTCCCCCAGGGATTCAAGAACAGCCCTGGATTATTTTCAGCCAGAGTAACAGAGTTACTACAAACGTATGATGATGAGGCATTATCCATTGTCGATAACATCTACCTTACAGATGATGATTTGTACAGGCACTTGAACAGGGTGAACACCATAATACTTGGTGTCGCCTCAGAAGGGTATAAATTCAACTTTAAAAACTCAAGAATTGCCAACTTCAACGTCCTATTCTTGGGATACAAACTTTCGAGTGAAGGCAAAAGCCTGGCAGCAAACTTTTTAGAAAAATGTGCGCTGCTCCAAACTCCAAAAACGCTGAAAAACTTACATTCAATTCTAGGATTCCTAAACTTCGGAAGAACTTACATTCTGAATTACGCAGAAAGGGTTAAACCTCTCTACGAACTAATCAAACCTGATTTCAAACCAACTAATTGAACTCAAAAACACACAGAAATTTTGGGTTCAGTACAAACAGACATGTTGGCAACAACACACTTACAAACACGCGACAATGTACAAAACCTTGTTATCCGGATCATCCCAGGGAGATACGGATTCACATACCTGACCTTTAATGAAGGTGAAAAGGTACCAATAGCATACAAATCACACTTGTACACACAAGCTGAAATGAAATTCACTTCAACAGAAAGAATTCTGACAGCGGTTCAGACTGCTGTAGCAAAGGAGAGAGCCCTCGCACAAGGTAAACGCATTAAAGTCGTTACACCTGTACCTGCCTTAGAGGCAGTTACGAAGGCAAGCATTCCAAATGCAAAAGCTCTACATCCAAGATGGATACAATGGGTTAATTCTCTTGCTGCAACAGACATTGAATACGTTTTTGATCCTTATTTGAAGACACAAGAATTTCTCCAATACGAACAAGAATGTCCTCTGCCTACTGAAATTTTACCTCTAGAACATTACGCCTGTATAATATATACAGACGGATCAGCACAGCCCGCAAATGGGGGTAAACAAGCTTACAGTGCTGCGTGAGTGATTGTTAAAGGTCGCTGGCACGATGGTAGATTTAGACCTATGGTAACAAAAACTCAGTCACTAGGAGACTGTACAGCTCAGGGAGCTCAACTCCAAGCATTCAAGATGGCGCTGGAAAATACTGATCGCAAATTTCCCACACTCATAGTGTGCGATTTGTATTACTGCGTCCAGTCTTACAATGAATATCTGCAGAACTGGGTAAAAAATGGTTTTAAAGACGCAAAAGGTAGCACAATTAAGCATAAAATGCTTTGGGAACAAGTAGTTCTTTTGCAGAAGGAACTACAAAAGACTCACATGATCCACAAACTGAGTCATCAGCGTGATGGCGTTCACGTTGAAGGGAATTAATTGGCTGATGAAGCAGCAGAGGCAGCTGTGCAAATGGCTTCCATATCTGCAATTACTCGTTCAAAAACGAAAATAGACAGCGAAATAATGCAAGCAGTCTCTGCTTCAATAAAAAACAGTGGTAAAACATTACCGATGGGCTTTCCACTCAAGTACTCATATATAACTGGTGCGAATAATGTTCCTTTTGCTCGAATCCCTGGAGTGGGGGATAGAGAAATACCAAACATGGAACACAGGTTAGGACTAATCTTAGCGGCACATGAAGGGCTGGCCTCTGCACATGCATGTGTTTTCGCCACAGTTTCGTTATTAAAACAGCGATACTGGTGGCCACGCATGAGGAAACAAACCAGAAACTATGTTTTGGAATGTGAAATCTGCCAGAAAATGAAAGTTTCAACAGTAAAACGCCTGGCGCAGACGCCCCTTCTGATTTCAGATAAACCACTAGCGTGTGTTTACCTGGACCACTGTGGTCACTTACAAAGGGATGGCAACTATAAATATATCATGGTCGCAGTGGATTCATGCTTGAGATTCATTTGGATGTGGCCTCAGCGCTCAGCTGATGCCCGTTCTGTTATAAAAGATTTGCAAGTCTTTATCGTCACATATGCAATCGTCACGCTACATTCTGACCAGGGTCCTGCGTTTAGCTCTAGGGCTTACAAGGAGGCCATAGCCAGCTTGGACATTGCATTGCGATTTTCGAGTCCATTCCATCCTGAGGGAAATTCGGTTGTGGAGAGAAAAAACCGTGACATAAAGCAATCTATAACAGCTAGGGTATTAGGTTCGGTGAATAGTGGGTCAAACATCTAATAAATGTCCTACGTAGTCTTAATAACCTGCCAAGAAATTCTCTGGGTGGAATCACTCCATAATAAATCCTTTTAGGTACTAGAATGTTGGTTGAAGACCTCAATCGTCACACTTCAGTGGTGGAACAAAAACCCTTTGATATCAGAGATCGTTTGGCTGTTTTACAGGACTTAAATGAATTAAGAAGAAGTCTAAGCAATACCAGCGAAAAGCCAACGAACACTGAAGAAAAACCACCTGTCCCAGCAAGACTTGTCTGGATTCCAAAGATTGGGGATCTGGTCAGGGAGAAAATAGCGGACAAGAAGGAATTTGGGCCTTCTTACAGTAAACCAGTACCTGTACAAGCAATCCACGGATCATGAACAGTACTACTGCCGCCCCTTGCTGGAAAAAAGGAGAACCGGTCTGTGTCAATTGACCTGGTAAAACCACACCATGTGGCCTATAGTAAGTAGTAGGCCCAGTGGACTCCCAAAATGTAGCAGACAACCAAATCTTGCTACTATCCAAGAGGTTCAAACTGAAAGACTTATCATCTTTGATAAACCTGCAGTGAGAAAAGAAAAGCCATGGAACTTGTGCCTCTTGAAACCCAAATAACAGTTTGTCAATAAACTCCAGTCTACAATGATGTAGCATCTGACTATACAAACATGTCAAGGGAACAAGCAACTCCAGCGATTTCAACAAATCCAGATGCAATACCAACAGGAACTTGGTCAAGAGCTTACAAATACATATCAGGTTTCACCTTGGGTTGAACTTTGTATTGTGTTAGGTGTACTTTATCTCCTCTTATAGCTCATTCTCGTGTTAAGTTTGGGAAAGCTGATAGATGGAAAGCACATTAAAATAGACACAGCAAGTAAGAACATCAACTTGCCTCCTGAAGCCACACAAATCATCTCATCGTGAACAACGAGACCTGTCATCAGTGAACATCACAGCGGTTCCACTACCTGGTGGAATGAATGTCTGACATAATATCGACAGACAGAATATCGAAATGCAAAAATATCGGAGCAAAAATATCGACAGCAAAAATATCGGAATCCTATCTTCATTAAGATAAGTACAAAAATATCGAAAAAATAATATCGTAGTACAAAAATATCGGAATCAAAAATATTGTTTTTTTAAATGTATTAATAATAATGTAAAAATAATTTTAAAATACATATAATTTTACAACTATTAAATAAAAATATTAAAACAAAATTAAAACTAATACATATACATTTAAAATAAATAAAACACTTAATAATTTAAAGTAATTTTATTTTTTTCATGTAATTAATTTGATTTAATGTAATATTTTTTTTTTTACCCTGTACGCCTGTACCCCAAAAACCCAAAACTGACCCTGAACCCTAAAAATATCCCTGTACCCCAAAAACCCAAAACTGACCCAGAAACCTAAAAATACCCCTTTACCCAAAAACTGAAAACTGACCCTTATCCCTAAAAATGCCCCTTTACCCAAAAACTGAAAACTGACCCTGAACCCTAAAAATACCCCTTTACCCAAAAACTGAAAACTGACCCTAAACCCTAAAAATACCCCTTTACCCAAAAACTGAAAACTGACCCTGAACCCTAAAAATACCCCTTTACCCATGAACTGAAAACTGACCCAGAACCCTAAAAATACTCCTTTACCCAAAAACTGAAAACTGACCCAGAACCCTAAAAATACCCCTTTACCCAAAAACTGAAAACTGACCCTGAACCCTAAAAATACCCCTTTACCCAAAAACTGAAAACTGACCCTGAACCCTAAAAATACCCCTTTACCCATGAACTGAAAACTGACCCTGAACCCTAAAAATACCCCTTTACCCAAAAACTGAAAACTGACCCAGAACCCTAAAAATACCCCTTTACCCAAAAACTGAAAACTGACCCTGAACCCTAAAAATACTCATTTACCCAAAATTAATTAATATTATTTAATTACCAATTAATTATTAATTAAAATATGTATAAACATATATCAATTAATTAATTATTATTAAATTACTTCCCACCCTATTCCCCTATAAACCCATAACCCGCTACAGAACATATTTATCAATTAATCAATTAATTAAAAATAATTAAAAATTATTTCTCAATTAATTAATTAATAATTCCTACTAATTAATAATTAATTTAACATAATTAAATTACTTCCCACCCTATTCCCCTATAAACCCACAACCCGCTACAGTAGTAAAAGACAATATTTAATTAAATTACATTAAAAATAAATAATAAAACATAATAAATACAATATAATATACACTAAATTTATTTAAAAATTGATATTAGTAACATCAAAGTTATTAATTTTGATATTATTGACATCGATATTTACAACTTCGATATTACTGATATCATACCAATATCGATATTAAGACTGTCGATATTACTTACCTTCGATATTTTGTCCCATCGATATTTAAACTTCGATATTTTTGTATATCGATATTTAAAAATCGATATTTTGTCTGTGTACCGGTGGAATAGCATGGGATACAACTGATTATAACATTTATGGCCCTGTTGAGCTGCTAAAGATTCCTTATCAATTTAAGGTTTCCTTGAGTGATTTGTCTCACCAAGCACATTTTCTGATGATTGGGACTTTGAGACTGTTAATAACATGATGGCAGACAAATGTCAGCAAAATTTACAAAACATGTATACTTAGAATGTTCATCAAATAATGAAGAAATGTATTTTTAATCATTTTGGCCATCATTACTTGCATAAATCTGCCAACCCTAGAAATGTTTTCACTTATAATCAATAGGAACATTGTCCAACACCTCCAAAAGGTAGTTCGAGAATGTTTCTTGGAAAATTTCCATCTTTCACAGGTTTTAATGTTACAAACCCAGACAGTTTTTACTATAAAAATGTGAATAAGACAGGCATGAAAAGTATGTGGACAAATACTAAACAAATTTATTCTGCTGCCTTTTATGGTCAATTGTCCTCCCTAGGCTTTGACTTTTGGAAAGACAACATTGAGACAAAAACTGTTTGGGGCACAAAAGACTGGCAAGTATAAGGTCTAGAAGCATTGTTCAGAGCTTGCATCATCCCAGAACAAATGATGGTTTCAAATGACACTGTTCAACAGACATCTTGTCTTGGCATTGCTAAGATAAAAGATTTAAACAAACCGTCCATACCTAAACCCACACCTGATAGTGATTTTACTTCAATTAAGGAGGTAGATGTAAATTATATTTTACAACAGAACAGAATAAATCCTGAATGGAAAAAATGGTTAATCTGGCCCACAGACACGAATAACTGTCAAGATGGATTCCTGAACAAGACACAAGGGTTCACAGTAACTCGGCCAGATCCAAGATATATCCAAAGACAACATCCAGGGATAATAACAACTTATAGTGTAGGAAAACTATGCCTTGAGTGGCTACAGAGATCCACACTTCCAGACATAAAACAACACTCATCTTTGCTTAAAGATGGCGTTGATTTACGAGAATTCTTACTTGGACCTCGTAATCCACGTCATAAACGTTTCATATTCGCCTGTATATACGCTGCTTACAATGAAGCTTGGAAAGTCACGGAAATGGAAACAGCTGAAAGAATACGAGAAATTGATCGTATTCATTTAGAGAAATCACTGTCTGTAGTTGACAATGGGTTAACAACTCTGTCGTCCAGAATATATTCTTTGGACAGCATTCTATCATCTGCGATAGACATAATGGAACAGGACTTGCTAATGCTACAACATGGCCAGTCTCAATTACGTTCTATAATGCTATTAAGCTGGACGTTAGAAAACCTTTGTTCTGGCTATGTGCCTTGGCGTTTAATCAACACTACGTCATTGTTTACTGTGTTTAACCTTACAGATAAACAAATCTCGTTGGCACAGAAGGGAGGAGACTATACGGTGGTGGCCCTGAAAACGTATCCCTGACAATCTACCCCTGGTTAAGGCCCTGATCCAGAAATGGATTTATTTATAAGATGCTGTTCCATTCTCCTTTCTACCATTTCACCTTCTCTTCGGCTTTTCTTCCCTTCCTTATATTGTATTACAGTTCAGTTCTCTTGGATTAGACCCCGCCATGGGAAGGGTCCATGGGGTTGGTTGATGCTTCCATCAGACATGCTTCTCGGGGACGAGGGTGGGACTGGCTAAATCCCTCATTTTACTCTTTTACTTATGTTAAATATATTTCCTTTGTTTTGTAATCTATTTCTGCACTTACTTTGCAATCGGTGTATCATTGTGATGAAGGGGGAAACAACCTTTACAATGCAGTCATTACATCGCACCACCTTTACATAGCAGTCATTACATCGCAACATCCTTTACATCGCATGTCATTACAACACAGCCATTACATTGCATGTCACTACAACGCAGGCATTACATTGCATGTCACTACAACTCAGGCATTACATCGCAAGCCATTACAATGCATACCATTACAACGCATAGTGCACTTACACTATCTAATAGTTACCCTACTGTAGTACTCACTGGAGTTAGAATAGTAATTTTTACCCCTACACTATCCAACTCTTACCCTACCGTTGCACTCACTGGAGTTAGAATAGTAATTATTACCTCTATACTATCCAACACTTACCTTAAATGCAATGTAATGGTATGCATTGTAATTGTATGCATTGTAAAGGTATAATGAGGAATGTAATGGAATGTGTTGTAAAGGTAGTTTCTGAAAATGCGATGTAGATGGCATGCGATGTAAAAGAATGCTTTGTAAAGGATGTTGCAATGTAAAAACTGTGTTGTAAAGGCATGTATTGTAAATGTATGCGTTGTAACATCATATGTTCTGCCGAAGGTGCAATTTCTTCTAGGGGCTGTAAACTAAGAGGTAGGATTCCCACAATATCTTTCGGGAAAATAAGCATATAAGTACATCTTGAGACTGTTTCCTTAAAAAATTGCAAATATGAATTTTGGGGCCTGATGTATAACCGTTTTTTCCCTCTACCTAAGCTTGTGTTGTGAAAAATGGAAGGATTTGTGAAGGTGAAACACTAAAAGGCAAAGTATAAGAAATTGAATTGCTGTGTCTCAAGTACCATTGGAAACTTTCAGTGTCAAAGCGCGGGCGACAAAGTGGGCTCTTTGCAAAATGTGTGAATAGTTTCATACATCCATAGAAGCCCCAAAGCATGAGAAGTGCGTCATCTGCCCAAGCCATTCAATAACCATTCATTCTGGGGTACTGCTTCTACTGAGTGAGTGACTGCTGAGGGCTTGCTGGGAAAGGGGTAGGAAGTGGCAAAGAGCAGCCAATAGACCTCTGCATACCACAACAGTACAACTTTCATTATAGCTTTCCCAATGATCCACTTTGTGGCTTTGCAATGTCACTTCCACATACAAAACCTGAGATGGTCGTGTGCTGGCCCATTGCTCCCTGTGTATCTATGTTTGTAGCTTGTCGCAAGGGTTCACGTGGTGAATCCAGCCTCAAAAATACTGATGAGACTGGACATCTGAGCATCTTTGAATGTGTAGGGAAACCCTTACTAGATGACTCTATGTCATGGTGCAGTTCAGTTATTCTTTCTACAAACGACTGCAATCTAGAACTTTAGCTGAAAGGGCTTAATTGAGATGAAACGGGGCTTTTGCTCCCCCAAATTCATATTGCTATTAAAAGGGCCTCCCTGTGTAGAAAAAAAGACAGTTCTTTTTACCAGTCTGTTATAACCTGTAGTCTACTATTTATTTAACTGTATTTTGTCATCAAGTAGAATTCTGTGTTCCAAGGATTTTCAGGTGGACCGTTGGACGAGAGTTGGACCGATAAGGCGTGTACAGCACTGGCTGGAGGTGGTTGAATAAAGGACTCTAACTAATTGAGTGTGAAGGTACTTCTTGGCAAAGTCCTGCATCTCTAAAAATCACCAACAACAGCCATTCCAGAATTTTGCTTTGTTTGCTTATGTCTGCCTGGGTTTGGGGACATCAGGTGGCATCATTCACTGCATGGCCCCTTTAAACAACTGGCCAATACTGGCATTGACTCACTGTGTCTCAATATTCCATACAATCCAACGTGACCATTTTGATCCTAGCAAGAGGTGGGGGTTACACAAAGAGCGCAACTGAGAGGGCTGACAATAGAAACACAGGGCTGTGCAGCTCAGGGGGTCAAGAGGTAAAGAGCCAGTCCTGGCTGTCACTCACCCCAGCCCAGGACCATAAATCAGTTTAACTGCTTCCAAGGTAAGAGAGTCAACACAGTACTCTTCTTGTGGACTGTGTGAAGAATCCTGGGGGCAGTCGAATGTTCAGATTATTTATTATTACGGGTTAGTGTAGTAACCTGTGTTGTATGTATATGGTTGTACACCCTAGCTGCTCAGCCAATGTGAATGTGATGCATGGAATGTTGGTGTGAGAATCTTGAATGGAATATTTGGGGGCCTGGATGCTTGAGTGTGTCGTTTGGAGTATGGGCTGAGCAGCAGGCAGACTGCTCCTGGAGGGGCTGTATGTCTACTACTTATCTACAATGTAACTGGTCTCAATGAATCTACCTGAAACTCCATCCTGGCTGTGGACCTCGTTACTACAGATTTTTGGCGACGAGGATGGGATACGAATCCACGCGTGCATAGCACGATGGACACTGAACTGACTTTCCCCTTAACCTGGTCCATTTATTCACCTGTATGTTGGGGAAAGTCAGTACGAGTGTGCGTCACTCATTTCTAATGTTTTCTTTAAAAATTATTGGGGGATGATGGGTGGGTGATATATATATATATTATGTATATTTGTCTATGCATCTCCTCTACATTGTTTCTTTTTATGGCGTGTACTTATTGTGCATTTCTTGTATATTTTCTCTCAATTTACTTTCATTTTCTCTTGTACTTTCTCTTGCATACCTCTGTTGTATTTTCTTCTGTTCTCATGCCTGATTTTCTTTGGTTTCTTTGCTATTATCCTTTCAAGCTTTGTGTTCTCTTTCTTCTCGCTTTTTCTCTACTTTTCCATTTTCTATTTCTTGTTGTTCCCGTTGTTTGAACCTTCCTCTTCTTGGTGGTTGCTATTTTTGTTTTGTAGAAGAAGGGAAGGTATGTAGTGACCTTTGTTGTATGTATCTGGTTACTTATTTCTTAGCTGCTCAGCCAGTGTGAATGTGATGCATGGAATGTAGATGTGATGGTCTAGAATGGAATGTTTGGGTGCCTGGATGCTTGAGTGTGTCAGTCGGAGTATGGACTGAGCAGCAGGCAGACTACTCCGGGTGGGGCTGTATCTCTGCTACTTATCTACATGTAACTGGTCTCAATAAATCTACCTGAAACTTCATCCTGGCTGCGGACCTCGTTACTACAGATTTTTGGCGACGAGGGTGGGATACAAACCCACGTGTGCATAGCACGATGGACACCCGAACTGACTTTCCCCTTAACCTGTTCCATTTATTCACCTGTATGTTCGGGAAAGTCAGTTCGGGTGTGCGTCACCCACTTCTAATGTTTTCTTGAAAAATTATTGGAGGATGATGGGTGGGTGATATATATCATGTATATTTGTCTATGCATCTCCTCTACATTGTTTATTTTTATGGAATGTACTTATTGTGCATCTCTTGTATATTTTCTCTCAATTTACTTTCATTTTCTCTTTTGCTTTCTCTTGCATACCTCTGTTGTATTTTCTTCTGTTCTCATGCCTGATTTTCTTTGGTTTCTTGCTATTATCCTTTCAAGCTTTGGGTTCACTTTCTTCTCGCATTTTCTCTACTTTTCCATTTTCTATTACTTGTGGTTCCCCTTGTTTGAACCTTCCTCTTCTTGGCAGTTGCTATGTTTGTTTTGTAGAAGAAAAGAAGGCATTTAGTAACCTGTGTTGTATGTATCTGATTACTAACTCCTTAGCTGCTCAGCCAGTGTGAATGTGATGCATGGAATGTTGGTGTTAGAGTCTTGAATGGAATGTTTGGGTGCCTGGATGCTTGAGTGTGTCAGTTGGAGTCTGGGCTGAGCAGCAGGCAGACTGCTCCTGGTGGGGCAGTATCTCTACTTATCTACATATAACTGGTCTTAATAAATCTACCTGAAACTACATCCTGGCTGCTGACCTTGTTACTACAGTTAGCTACTGGAGATTAAACAACTGGGATGTTTCCTTCTTTGACTCTACGCGTGGTTGGACCCGTCTTTGAAGAACCATGCAGAGGCAGCCAAAGTCAATGGTTGAAAGAGACTTTAGAAGCAGGGATCAAAAGAAGGTGCCCAGCTGCAATCTTCAGTGCCAACAGTCCTTTCAGGTGCCCATTGGCTGGGCTCAACTCACTAGCCAGTGAGCATGGCCGTGGGCTCCGAGGTTCACCCTGTGCATTGATAAAACTGACCTTTACTCTTAGTCCTGCTGTTCGCAATACCCGCAGGGCACTCTCTATACCCGTGAGTGACTCTCACCTCAGAGCCCCGACGCGTCTTAGCCCTTCGGTGTAGCAGATTGTACAGCTCCCGGTCATCGTCCCGCTCTGTGTGTGAGGGGTCATGGGGCTCGTTCCATAGGTTTGCCTCCTCTGCTCGCTTCCGCTTCATCTCCCGGTCAAAGTACAGCAGAGTCTCACTGTAAGGGACAGAAAAGAACACCTCAGGTTAGACGGATCATGATTCTGAAAGCACAGCTACCAGGATGCACAGGTCATGGTTCTGAGGCAGCAGAACTTTTCATTCAGGTAACACAGATCTTACATGAAGAAGACAGCAGAGATAGCTACCAAATTACATGGTACAACTTAAGGGCTTTTCTATTGGGTTGCAAACAACCAGTGCATAAGTTGTGCTGGAGACTGTAGGTGATGGGCACCAGCGCTCATTTTTAGAAAACGCCATTTTTTTTCATCATCAGACTTTGACTTCGAGCAAGAGAGAGAGAACGAGCAGCTGGGAAGGCAGGAGTAAGAGAAAGATAGGAAAACAGTGACAAAGTGAGAAAGCAGTGATAAAAGAGAACCTGCACGAGTAATATTAAGAGACAGGAACTGTAGTGTGGTGCAAGAAAGACGAATGATGTGGCGTCAAGAGCAAGCAGCCTTGGTGGTTGGAAACCCTGGCATTTGGCAGCACCAGAATGGTCCTTCCAGTGATCCATTTGGGTAATCCATTTGATTCTATCTTCTATGCATTACTGCACCATGGTATGTGTCAAACTACCCCAGTAGCAGAGCCGGAGGCAAGAGACGTCCCAGGACAAGGCTCAACTTCAAGGAGCAATATCATACAGTCATGGCCTTAGGGCTCTTCACTGGCTCCCGGTGAAGTAAAGAATTGAAATCCTATTCACCAGGCCTTCAGGGGGTAGCTACGCATGTTTTAAGAATCTGGTGTTCAATAACATCCAACCAGGAATGTATAAAATATGGCTCTTGCGCCATTGAAAACCTCCTATTCTAAAACAAAGACAGCAATATCATAAGACTGGTGTCCCTGCTGGCATCACATTCTGTGAAAGCATCTAGTGTCTTTTGACCCTGCTGGCATCACAAGAAGTGGCACAAATGAAGATGAACCTTCAAATACATGTTAGATTAACAGAATAACAAAAAGGATACTAATGCGAAGGGAGTTATATTTACGAATCATATTTTAACAAAACTGCTTCCATGATATGCCAGAGACATTAGCATGGAACCATCACATTCATAAGTATAGACGTGATAAGCCCACATGGACACCTTAATGCCCCAAAACAGCAACAAAAGACCAAGCTCAGATTATGTTGTGCAACATTTGAGGAACACAGCCTCAAACACCTAGGAACACCCTCAAATGCCCTGGCATTGCTGGGAATGCCCAACAACAGACTCAGAAGCCTAACACAACAGTTACATTCTTTAGTATTGCCTCAAATTCCCTGGTATAACTTCAAAAGCTTAGGCATAACCTCAAACACTGATGTATAGACTCCAATGCCCAAGCATAAGTTCAAAGGTCAAAGAAAATCTCAGATACATAGGAACATCCCCAGACACCAAGGCACAGAATCAAGCACCCAGGTGTAACTTTCATATACCCAGACACAGAAATCATTTGGTTAGGCACAACTATCATGTAGCTGGTGCTCTACATGCTCAACGTAGTTTCACATGCACCTTATCGCCAAATATGCCTAATAATGGACTCGTATGCATACGAAGGGCCTCAATAATACAGGCAAAGCGCCTATGTTTAACTGCAGCCCTATCTGTTCAGTGCAGTCCAGGCCCATATTATGAATGTGGCTACATATTCCCAAGAATAAGAACTCTTTTTAAAGAAAAACAGCCGTAATAACGCGGTCATAACCATTTGGAAACGTTACTGCAAATTCAAATGAGTCGGTTGGATACAGGAAAGAAATAATGCGGTAAGTCTGTATTATTACACCTCTGTCTGGTCTAAGATAATGTAATGGTGCCCCCTAGCCCTGGAAATGATACTGCGACCAGGAGCCAGATCTAGTGTCTGAGCTGTACATCCATGGTTTCTGTGATGCAACAGTTATTGGTGCCATAATGCAGAATTGACGTGCATTGGCAGGGCTTTGTGGAACCTTCAACGCAAGGTTAGCATGGATGTTGCATCTCAGAACTGAGATGCTTTGGGAGAGCACAGCTGTGGTTAGGGTCCCCAAGCAGGGCCAGACTGGCTACCGGGCGCTTTGCATGCTGCCGAGCTAGGGGCTGATGTCACTGCGGTGGGGGCTAATTTCGAAGATGGAGACCTGCATGTGCTTCGAAATAAGCAAAGCTAAACGACTTCGTTCAGCACACGCAGGTACCCATCAACGGAATCAGCCCCCGGCTCGGCAGCATGCCAAAACGCCCGGTCGCCAGTCCGGCCCTGTCCCCAAGACTGCAAGCATACTGCTGCTCAAGATGAGGTATTTTGTCAGGCTTGTGTGTATTATCCTCGTGATGGATCTACAGTTCAAAGGCACAGAAGGAGTCCTACACACCGAAGATTTAGCAACATGTTAACTTTAAGGATTCTAATAAGGAATCATTTCAACAGGTGCAGTGAAGCAATTCCAAACCAACTGGCCATAAAGCGTGTAACTCACTTAGTGTGGACTCGGAAGCGAAGCCGGGTAAAACTGGATACCCTGAAGGTCCCACGCGGCAGGAGGGTGGGCTTGGACTCCAGGACCTGTTCCTACATTATGCAGCGACGCAGTGACAACACGTGGTGTCTTAGTTGGGAGAAATCACTGTTGGTGGGCGTGCACCGCCACCACCCCTACACTCGCTCAGCCCCCTCGGAATGGAGGCAGCTTCACCTCTCCATTAGGAGGAAAGGGAACCAATCCCGATTCCGCAAGCAACTCAAGACCTGGCTCTTCTCCCAGCAAGATTGTTAGTCAGACCCTCTTTTCATGCATCTCACTCTAAATATTAGAAGAACTCTATTTCCGCAATGCCAGGATGCTGCTTGGGGCAACAGAGCACGTAACAAACACAATAAATATCAAATATCTCATTTACAGACAGCCATAGGGGCAGATAAAGGAGGTAGGACACACAGGGCTAGAAACAGCTGGAACACAGATTGCTCGGAATAACTGGAAGGAAGCATGTGAAGACGTTAAGCAGGCAGCACCTAAGATTTTAAGCTGATACAACTTTACTTTCTAACTAGAAGGTATCTTGACATCGAGTAAGCTGCAACGGATTTACCCTGCAAGACCTCCTGCATGTGGCAGATGCGGGCAGCCCACTGATGCTTTTTATGGACTAGCTTAAAAGCGCAGCTGTCTCCAAACAATTAAGTGAACATCACTAGAGAAGGGCTTTGGCTTCGCACACATGTTGGGAGCCAGGAGTACATATTTTGGTTGTGCTTGACATCCATGCAGCTATGATCATTTTGTTAATTTAATCTAGAACTTTCAGGGGCACACACACAATATGGTACTGCTAGATAATGTATGTTGTTTTCTCTGGCAGCAGCATAGATGGCAGGAGGACAGTCATTAACTTACATGGATTATTTAGGTCTGGCTTGACAGTGCAACTGCCTCCTGATCTTTGAAACCTACAGCAATATCATTCTATAGTTCTTTGCACTAACACAAATACATATCTATTCCCATGCAATTTACTTGTAAT
The DNA here is from genome assembly GCF_964263255.1 of Lissotriton vulgaris. Taxonomy (NCBI): domain Eukaryota; kingdom Metazoa; phylum Chordata; class Amphibia; order Caudata; family Salamandridae; genus Lissotriton; species Lissotriton vulgaris. The sequence goes on along the minus strand of NC_141693.1, from coordinate 1,863,156,539 downwards.
TCTTCACAGTACCATACAACGTTCCTTTAATGCCAGACCTATTGGTATTGCCAATGCTTGTTTACAAATGACATTGGCCTGCCCGCAGTTTGTGAGTTTTTGGGGGGAGGTGGTACAATTCCTGTACATGGATTGGAACTGGAAAGGTCTATAAAAATGTGCCTCCATGGCATAATGCCACCACAGAATTAACTTAAAATGTATACTCAATGATGGCTTCGGGCACAGTACAGGCAAGGCACAGGCTTGTCATGCACTGGGTAGCCTCCCAGGCCCAGAGATGACGGCCAAGAAAAAAGATTTATTGGACTGGGCCCTTGTGGTTGAATAGAACATGAAGCTGGCCTGTAGAGACAATAAGGTCACTGGAGATCCAGCAGCCTGGACGGAAAGTGTCACCAGAATCATTAACCCACCCAACAATAGACCACCCTGAATGTACAAAGAAAGGGCCCTGATACGCGGGCCTGCTGCAATGGGTTGATATTTAGTGTTGACACCTAATAATTATTGTGGTTAATTACAGTGGCAGCTGCAGTCAGCAAAAAGTGGTGGGGCAGCGTGGGTGACAATAAGAAAACAAGCATTTACAATGCAATGGTTTCGCCTTTGGAAAAGTTTGAGCTATTGGCATTGTAAATGACAAAATGTGTATTTATGTGTTGGTTTTGAAAACAGATAAATAAATGCCATTGTCAATTACATTACCATTAGCTTAATCTCTCGCAAATGTGAGACCTATTGCATTTCATTTCGCTGCCTGTGCAAGAAAAGTGTGGGGTGCAGGATGAGATACAACAGGATGCATAAATCCGGTGGGGTGGTGAGCACTGGTCAGGGCTGAGGTGCATTGACGGAGCTGTGTGCACCGAGAGCAGTGGGGAGGTGGGGAGGGGGAAAGGCAGACTTCCATGTTAGACGAGGCCTCCTGGACTGCGGAGGCGGTGGTGGTCTGGAGCAGCAGGAGCCTCGCACAGCAAACGGCGAGAGTCCACATGGCAGCGTTTAGACACCCGCACTCCTCCCCTCCGGAGCCCCTCCTAAACTTGTTACCTGATGAATCTCTCAATACAGCATCACAGAGCTATGCTTCAGAGGTCGATAAGCTAGGGCTCTGGTGTTCTACTTGCTATCAAAGGCCCTGGTAAACTAACTTCCAACACCCCAAACATGTATCATAAGCATCTCTGGTGCTGCTGTCCCACTTGTCCTCAAAGGCTTTGGCTAAAATAGATCCCAGCACCCCAAAGCCGTTTTATAAGCATCACGCTGCGAGAGCATCATAAGGGCATACTACATATAGCCATACACTAGGGTGCTGCTGCTCCCGCACCTCATCAGCGTCTCTCAGTAGAGCATCATAAGGTTATACTCCATAGACCCATACGCTAGGGCGCTGCTGCTCCCACACCTCATCAGCGTCTCTCAGTAGAGCATCATAAGGTTATACTTTATGGAGTTAGGGCCTACAGAACTGGGTAAGATTCTCCACAAGAGGCCTCAAGAACTGGACAGAATATGTAGGAGGCCTCCAGAACTGGACACAATACTAAGAAGTGAACTCCAGAACTGGATACAATACCTAAGATCTGGCCTCCAGAGCTGGACACAGGGCCTGCAGAACTGGGTACGATTCTCCACAAGAGTCCTCACGAACTGCACACAATAGGTAAGATATGCCTTGCAAAACTGGACAAAATATGCAAGAGGCCTCAAGAACTGGACACAATACCCAGGATCTGGCCTCCAGAACTGGACATAATACGTAAGATGTGGCTCACAGAACTGGCACAATATGTGAGAGACCTACAGAACTGAACACAGTACGTAAGAGGCCCCCAGAACTGGACACAAGACTTAGATTTGGCCGCCAGAACTGGAAACACTACTCAAGCTACCGCCTCCAGAAGTGAACACAATTCGTAAGACAAGACACGTAGAATTGTATACACTGCCCCAGAAGAGGCCAGCAGAACTGGACACAATTTCTAGGGTGTGGCCGGGAAGGCATGGACACACCGCCCCAGAACAGGCCTCCAGAACTGGACACAATACTTCAACTGTACAACACACCCCGAAGGTACCTCTACAAGTGACACCAAACTCCAGATGTGTTCAGATGTGCCCTGCAGAGCAGATCTAATGGTCCAGCTGAGGCCTCTGGAACTGGACACAATCCTCATGTGTTCTCTCCAGATGTGGAAAAATGAACTTCTTCTCATATTTGATATGTTGCCTCGTAATCCGGAAGGCGCGCTCACCAGGAGGCCTTCTAGACTGGTGGCAATAATTCAGACCCCTCCCCCCACACAAGTAAACAAACAGCCCAACATGTACCCACATATATTACCCCACATGTGCCCATCTGCTCTTGCGCCCAGTCAGGCACACCTTAACACACTGGACACACTATTCCAGATGATGAATATGGAACAGGACCCCGAAGTAACCTCCGAAGTGGACCCCGTGTTCTACAATCGGACACCTGGGCTTGCAAAATGGACACAATTGTCTGTGCACGCGGCACATTTAGAGTTTTTTGTTGGCAAAATCTGCATACGATAATCTTTACTGGGAGTTCATTTCTGCATAGCGCATAGAGCTAACTGAACCACCTTCCAGGCGCATTTGCGCATTCTTCCCACTCCAATTTCCACACCCTTCTGGAAACTGGGGTGTGCCAGCTGCCCGGCGATGGACTCCCTGCCGCACAGTTCCATGCAGACCCTGGCACCCGCGGCACCAGTCCTCGCGAGATAGCTCCGGGGGTTCAGCGCCTGCAGTGAGCGCTACGTGCATCGCGCCAGAGCAAGATCCAGCGAGGAGGCAGAAAAGTGTTCAGCTCCTCTGTGGTCTGGGAGGGAGCACAAGGCACGTCATGGGTCCATTGGGAGTCGGATAGCTCAGTTGGCTGACTACCAGTTGCAGCGGTAACGTATGTGAACGTTGCTCCCTACTTGAGAAGTTCTGTTACTCCATTCTCACCCACTGGGAAGCACCTTGTGTGTTTAAATACCCAATAAAAGTTGCACAACTTTTATAGTTCAATAGTGCATACACAATAGCACAGCGCTGCGTGAAATACACAATAAATGCATGAATAACAAGCATTAAGCACAGGCACACGGACAGCGGAAGGGGGGGCGGGAATGGGCAAACTAAGGGGCATAGGAACAGGCAGTGTGAAGGAAATGACTGGGCGAAATTTGCACATTAGGGCTTAGGAAGGGGCTGGCAGTGGCACAGATAGGGGGCAAGGCAAGAGCACTGCGCAGCTATGTGTAAAGGGGTGAGAAGGTCTGGGACAGGGAGATAGTTGGAAGCAGTGTACCAAGAAAAGAAACAGCCGGGTCACGGGTGTGGATTACGAGAAAATATGGATTGATTATGCAGAGGGAAGAGTAGGTAATGGTATGCAGGGAGGGAGCGAGGAAATGTTGGGGAGCAGCCTGTTGAAAAACGTATGAGTAACATTTTAAAAGGCTACGTAGAGTGTACAGTGTGTGAAGACTGAGGTGGAGCACTGTAAAAGGAGCACACACAGTGTGCAGCGGAAGAGTGGGTGGAGTGTGTATGGAAAACAGACGCCTGGGTCAGGGGGCAGGGTGGGGTGCCAAGGGAGAGTCCACTCATTGTGCAGCTGTGACTATGTGAGAGTTGTGCTGCGCAGGGAGTGAAGAGGGGTGTGGTGTGTAGAGCGCACGATGGGGCGCAGTGCACATGGAGTGGGCGGTGTTTTGGGGAGGTAGGGGCATAATAGGCCAGTTTGTTCAGGGAAGAGAGAGGGTTAACGGCTGGCTGACATCTGTATGGAAAAGGAGGGGGCGACCTCGGGTGCTACAGCGTGGACGCGCACCCGGGCCGTGCACAGGGACGGACAGAGGGGATGGGGGACAGCTCTCAAAGCTCCAGGCCCAGCAACGCCACAATAAACAGAAGGAAAGGGAGTGCTGTCACAAGGAGCCCTTCACTTCCGGTCTTGGTGCGTCTCTCCGCAGCCCGGATGGAATGCCAGGAATCTATGTCCCAGGACAATGGAGGACCCAAGCGGGGAGGGAACTGCTATCCTCATTATACAATCTCATGCTTTACTCCTCGGCTTCTCCCTCTAAAAAATTGAACATAAACAACGAGCTGTACACCACAATGGAACCGCCTCCCCTCCCCAAGCAAAAGTTTAAACAACAGATAATATCGCGGTGACGTAACACAGACTCCCCCACCTACCTTTTGACTTGGATCAGTCCTTTACAAGTGGGCGGGATACTCCGGAGCCCGAAGGGAGCCTGTAGCCAGTCACAGGTGGAGGTGTTGGGGATCCGAGGTTCATCAGCATTCAACTTTAAGGACTCCCGGGGAACGGTTCACGCGTTAAAAATACAGCAACAGAACATAACTTAACTAGGAAAGCAAGAGCAGACTACCGGAGAGCTGCGGAGGGAGGGGGAGCGGGACTAAGGAGAGCTGCGGGCGGAGGGAGGGGGGGAACGGGACTAAGGAGAGCTGCGGGCGGGGGGGGAGCGAAACTAAGGAGAGCTGCGGAGGGAGGGGGGGAGCGGGACTAAGGAGAGCTGAGGGCGGAGGGAGGGGGGGAGCGGGACTGGAACAGCAACAGGTCGTTTCGCGATTCGGGGGCGTGTTTGCGTGCTCTCCCCTTCCCATTGACTGGAAGGTAAAATTCCAGCCAATGGGAAGAGGAGAGGGCGTGACTTAAAAAAAGTCACGGAAACGCCCCCGATTCGCGTTCCGAGGGGAAAGAATGATTGACAGCCAATGTCTTCCAATGGCTAGCCTCCATTTATGGAGCTAGCCAATGGAAGAAGGGGCGGATTCAAGTCCCCCATATAGTAAACAATAGCTTTCGACTGGGAGGGGCACTGCTTCGCAGTGCCCCCGCCAAGGTCGAAACCTAAAAAATAGGAAAGCGTATTTTTATTAGCAGAAAGGAAGCACAGGTGTGGCACATATTATTTTGCTGGCTCTGAAAATCTTTGTGCCTTGGCTGAATCTTTTTCCAAATGTTTAAGACCTATTGAAATGTTTCTGCCATAATCAGAGAACAATTGCAGCCCAGACAGCGAGTTAAACTGCAAGGTGGCTCAGCGAGTTAAGAAGCAAGATGGCTTAGCAAATTAAAAGCTTACCCTTCACATTTGGGGGACTCTGCATAATGCCCTACATCAGCACAGCCATAACCTAGTGTGTACCAATTGTATACCTCATCAATCCCTTGTTACATTTCCCAACGGAGAAATACATAGTGGAAATTAAATCCTTTGTTATTGACACTTTTTCGTGAAGCTTGTGCGGGTTTTTTTTTCTCACTATAATTTGGTATAGCGTGCACATTTTCTACATGATCACTCCACTGCAAGCAAAACAAATAAGTAAAAAAAAAAAAAAGATTGTCAGTTACAACGCCAATAGCTCTAACTTTAACAAATGCGAGATAGTTGGAATACTCAACAGAGAAGGAAAATTAATCAGAAAAAGATGGGTTAACGTTAATTTGACACCAGAGGATTTTCTTTACATTCTCATGGACATGCAACTGTATTGCTAAAGATACAGCGATTGAACTCGAACTAAAGTTAACAAATACAAATTAAAATCTGATAAAATTGAGCAATTAGCTAGAAGTTCAAAATTGAATAAACTGACGACAAAACAATGGGCAATGGTGAGAAGATTCGTTTTTGGGGGTTCTGTGACTGCAGCATTTACCACATAATCATGGATGCACCATATTTGCACGTATTTTGCCACACAATTAACAAAAGCTTCATATTTCACCACACATTTTGTTTCTGGCTCAAATAGACAAAAACAACATGTCAGAGATAGTTTTGCATAATTTGCATTTTGGCCACACAATGTATTTTTTCCCTCGGAATCACAGTGTAGTTGTAGGTATACAATAAAACCAAAAGGGCCTCTTCATGAAATTGGCACTCCATCAAAAAAGCCTAACTTGCCAACCAAATGCACTTCCAATGGTGTCACACATTATGTGATGAGTTAAAGATGACTTGCCTGCATCACACACAAAACCCTTCACTCACCTTCCCCCAACTACCTAAACAGCAAACTGGTAAGACCTATTGAAATGTTTCTGCCATAATCAGAGAACAATTGCAGCCCAGACAGCGAGTTAAACTGCAAGGTGGCTCAGCGAGTTAAGAAGCAAGATGGCTTAGCAAATTAAAAGCTTACCCTTCACATTTGGGGGACTCTGCATAATGCCCTACATCAGCACAGCCATAACCTAGTGTGTACCAATTGTATACCTCATCAATCCCTTGTTACATTTCCCAACGGAGAAATACATAGTGGAAATTAAATCCTTTGTTATTGACACTTTTTCGTGAAGCTTGTGCGGGTTTTTTTTTCTCACTATAATTTGGTATAGCGTGCACATTTTCTACATGATCACTCCACTGCAAGCAAAACAAATAAGTAAAAAAAAAAAAAAGATTGTCAGTTACAACGCCAATAGCTCTAACTTTAACAAATGCGAGATCGAATACATCGCAAATGCTTGTTCTTTTCAGAAGTGTATACATGCCAATACCTTTTTTTGCCGGACCGAAGAATATTTTGACTAACAATACATATACACCTGCACACACGCACTCTCACCGAGACCACTTACTTGACATGGCTGCAGTAACATTCATGCTGAGTGAGACGTGTGCACCGCTGGTAGTGCTGGAGTTGAGAAACTAGTGAATAAGTGCCCACTGCCCACCCCGCCTGCAACGGCCGCCGGGAATTGAAGTTCTGCAAAGATGTTGGTTAGTAATTGACATCGGAGGAATATGCTGGTGCAGTTACCAGCGTGGTCCGTATAGGAGCGCGTGCGCGGTGAGCTGAATTTGACCCCCTTTAATGAACCCCAGGCTAAAAGCATAAGACGACTGATGTTTTCTCCTATCCCCCGCCCGGTTTGAATGAGTAGAGGTGGATGTGCAGGAGTAGGTAGAGCCTGCCCTCACTCTGTATTCTAGAGCACGCTTCTCGGCACTGGGATGCTTGGCTAGATCTAAGCAGGAGGTTAAACTATATTGTACACCGGTCTGTCGCTGCTTGTGACCTCCCCCCTCTTCGAGTCGTGGGGCAGCCCCAAAGGAGCCTCGCTGTCCGTCGTCCTCGCATGAGCACGTTCTCTTTGCATGACGCTGCATGTTTATTCAAAGCTTTGTCAGGCAGGCGGCCGTGCACTTCCATTCTGTGCATTGTTCTCTGCAGGGGATGATGCTCGCCGTTTATGCTGAGTTTTTAAGAGCGAGAGCAGCGGGCTCTCCGGTGAATCGGTGGCTGCCGCTGCCAGTGTGACCTGGATACCTCAATGGTTTTCCCGCTCTCGCCCACCCTCCTTGGCTGCTGTCTCTCGCGCGCGCATAGACCTACCGCACTCGGGCTGGGACTTTGACAGGCATGGAGATAGTGTGACCCGCGGGACAGGACGATGCAGGAGCCCCCCGGATCCCTGGCGATGGACGGGTATTCCAGCAATGTGCCCGCCTTCCTCACCAAACTCTGGACCTGCAAGAGCAGACTACCGGAGAGCTGCGGGCGGAGGGAGGGGGGGAGCGGGACTAAGGAGAGCTGCGGGCGGGGGGTGGGGGGGAACGGGACTAAGGCGAGCTGCGGGCAGGGGGGGAGCGAAATTAAGGAGAGCTGCGGAGGGAGGGGGGGGGAGCGGGACTAAGGAGAGCTGCGGGCGGAGGGAGGGGGGGAGCGGGACTGGAACAGCAACAGGTCGTTTCGCGATTCGGGGGCGTGTTTGCGTGCTCTCCCCTTCCCATTGGCTGGAAGGTAAAATTCCAGCCAATGGGAAGAGGAGAGGGCGTGACTTAAAAAAAGTCACGGAAACGCCCCCGATTCGCGTTCCGAGGGGAAAGAATGATTGACAGCCAATGTCTTCCAATGGCTAGCCTCCATTTATGGAGCTAGCCAATGGAAGAAGGGGCGGATTCAAGTCCCCCATATAGTAAACAATAGCTTTCGACTGGGAGGGGCACTGCTTCGCAGTGCCCCCGCCAAGGTCGAAACCTAAAAAAAGTTAATTTACCTGCCGCTTAAGTGCTCATATGCTCCTCTGCTGCCAGTGCACGCTGCTCTAATTCTGATAAACTATTACCCAGCATGAGAGAAGTGCCGGGATTGGTCTTAGCTGTCTGGTTTTGCACTCCCACAGGGACTGGGGCCTCTGCCTGCTGTTCTCCACCCGGCTGTACAACACAGCTTGAGTTGGAGAAATCTAAGTGCGTATGTCGGTTTGAACGTCTTAAGACAGCCAGCCAAATCCACATGCGCACTTGCAGTGCCCACCACTGCTCCTCAATGCTTGCTGCTGTCATCAGGAGGGCCCGCCCCCACTCAATGATGAAAAATAAAAATGATAATAAAATTGTTTCTTTATCATTTTATTTGTCATGTTTGCATCTGCTGGCTCTCGGCAGTGGGGCGACGCTCTATACCCTTAAAGGAGGAGCCGCTGCTGACTGGTTAATTATGGTTGAATTGTCCGGCAGAGCAGTTGCAGTCGCACGTGTAATGGTGTTTGATGCTTATGTTTATATTTAAAAACTCAATAAATATATAGATTTTTTAAAACAAAGCTTTCAATGCATACAGTTTCCTAAATTCACCAGATTGAGCTAAATGCCATTTCACCTATGGAGACATCACTAGCCGACGACCTCCTTTTAAGCAATCGGTGAGACTCATTTAACTGTGTGTCAAAAAAGCAAAAAAGCTGTTCAAGTGAGTTCACACAAATATCAGTAACTAGTTACCAAAGAAGACTATTTTTAAGATTGACAAACTTGTAAAAATCTAAAATAGTTGGAATACTCAACAGAGAAGGAAAATTAATCAGAAAAAGATGGGTTAACGTTAATTTGACACCAGAGGATTTTCTTTACATTCTCATGGACATGCAACTGTATTGCTAAAGATACAGCGATTGAACTCGAACTAAAGTTAACAAATACAAATTAAAATCTGATAAAATTGAGCAATTAGCTAGAAGTTCAAAATTGAATAAACTGACGACAAAACAATGGGCAATGGTGAGAAGATTCGTTTTTGGGGGTTCTGTGACTGCAGCATTTACCACATAATCATGGATGCACCATATTTGCACGTATTTTGCCACACAATTAACAAAAGCTTCATATTTCACCACACATTTTGTTTCTGGCTCAAATAGACAAAAACAACATGTCAGAGATAGTTTTGCATAATTTGCATTTTGGCCACACAATGTATTTTTTTCCCTCGGAATCACAGTGTAGTTGTAGGTATACAATAAAACCAAAAGGGCCTCTTCATGAAATTGGCACTCCATCAAAAAAGCCTAACTTGCCAACCAAATGCACTTCCAATGGTGTCACACATTATGTGATGAGTTAAAGATGACTTGCCTGCATCACACACAAAACCCTTCACTCACCTTCCCCCAACTACCTAAACAGCAAACTGGTAAAAGCAGGAAAATCCAGAACTCTGAGATGCTCCAACTCACTCCTTCTCATCCCTCCGAATTTGAAAAGGAAAACTACTCAGTGCCAATCCTTTTCTGGTAATGTACCCAGGATTTGGAACGTACTCCCTAGAGACCTCAGATGCAACCCCTCCTTCTCCTGCTTCAAAAGGAACTGAAACTCCATCTCCTCAACAAATACCTTAACTACCAACATCAACTAACCTAGACTTCTATATCCTAGCTGACTCCTCTCTCACTTGACCATGAAGGATAGGTGGTTACTTGAATGTGTTTTTCTCCCTCCCCTTCACGGTTTGCCTAATTATTATGTTTTACTTACGTCTTTTTTCTTCCTTAGGTCCTACTACGTAGTGCAATTCTTTTTCTCTCCTGTGTGTATGTAAAGCGCTCTTATACCCACGGGTCAAGCTAGCTCTATATAAAACTTTGTAAATAAATAAAGATGACATATTGGGAATAAAATCAATATGGATACCGTCATTTCTTTGTAAGTGCATGTTCTGTTATTTAAGTGTAAGTGGAGCACATAAATAAACACTAACCACATATAGAGTGCCCAGTGACTCCCCAAAGACGCCACCATATATAGCCATCAATTGTGTGTAATAAAAGTTAAGTAATGCCTAGGCAAAAAGAAAGAGTAAACTCTTTCTGTCTAAGTAGGTGTCAAGGGGAAGGGGATAGAGTAGGCCAATGGAAGCCCAGGACTATTCATCAAAGAAACTAACAACCTACTGTTTCCCCTACTTGGGAAGAGTTCCCAGATCTCCAACCAGATCCCCAACCCACAGACAGCAACCCCAACATTTATGAAATCTTACTATAGCGCCATCACCCAGTTTAATCTGTTGCTAAGTTATTTGCAAGCCCTTTGCTGTGCCTACCTGGCTGAAACAAATATTTCTTCCTCCCCTGAAAAATCCAGTCTCAGCTGCACTGGATATCCAAAGGATGCCACTTCGCCCACTGGCACTGAAACACTCTCCTCCTCCGGGAGGGCTCTCTTATGGGACAACGTCTTCAGGTTGAGATCAGGAAGAATAGGAGCCTATCTGGACAAGCATCATCTTGCCTTTTTTAATCTTCGCACACAATATTCTGTCACACAGCTCGACATCTGCTGTTGTAATCAACAAATTCCATCCTCCGTCGGTATTATTTCTCCAAGCTTTCTGAATCAATCTGTGGTCACCTTTCATGGATGACCACATCTTTTCCACCTCTACATTGAGAAGCTCGCTAGCACTGTGAATGGTTCCTCTTTAGGCCCTCAGATAGGATCTGCATGGGGACTTCTAGCACCTGGAGTCGTAACTCCTTCTAGAATTTGCCAACACACTTGAATTTTGTCTCTACTAGTGTGACTCCCTTGATTACACTGAATTTAAAATCTTTCAACTGGAAATAAAATCCTCTGCTCTTGCACTGCTTCTTCAAAGCTTGCAACTTCTTTGACAGTGAAGGCTGCTCCTTTCCAAATCGTGTCACCCAGTTAGCCAATCTCTCCTTTTTATCCTCTGTGGACCACACTGCCCTCTCTTTGCTCGCTGTCTTCTCCGCCATTTTGGAATGTATGGCGTTGATGGAACACAGGGGCGTTCTTTCAGCTTGAATGAGCTCCATCTCCTCACCAGGTCCCACAGTTGAGGCTCTCCTCCCTTGTCAAGAGGGCCTGCCTTTTGGGTAAACAAATCCTCTTTGCGCTGGAGTCTGTTGGCCACTGTCCCCAGGGGGCAAGCAATCAGAAGCACCAAACGCTCCAAGGTTTGCGTGGCAGCTACACTCTGATGTCAAAACAAGACAAAGAAGTCACTGCAGCTAAGACCAGCAAGCCTCCTTAGATGTTCTCACAGATATCCTCATCGCAGAAAAGGTTTTGTTGTTGTCAGTTGATCAGATTGCCCAGATCCTTGAATCGTCTGAGGATCTGCAAAGCCTCTCTTCCAAGGGAACCCAAAAGTATTTTTCCCATTACCCTTTAAAAGTTCTACACCTTTGGCCCACTCTACATACTTCTCCAACCCCTACAACAGATCCGTGAAAAAGATGACATAGCAAACCTTTGGAATTAATGTAATTTGATTGGAAGGATTACGCAAACCCAAAAAATAGTTTTGTAAGAAAGAATGTTCTAAATATAAATCCGTTGTGCAATTGGAGTGCAAAACTATTTTAGGTACTAGGAAACAGTGGTTAATGACATCACCCAGAGTGGTTGTTGCCCAGTAATAATTGAATGGCCCACCCGCCATGAGATAAGGCATAACAAAGCCCAATCATGAGTCAGCCCAGCGATTCCTCTAGCCATAGACCAGTGTCGGAAGCAGCAGAACTACCTATCAGGGTGAACAGATCAACATCTGAGGCAGCAGGACTATCCATCCAGGTACTCAGGTGTTCCATGTGCAAATAGCAGAATTACATCTCAGGTGATAAAGATCCTTCGGGCTCAGGTGCCTAGGACAGCTCTCGCTCAGCCGCAGTGTTTTCCTTTGGCTTGCGGACATGTCTCAGGAGGAGGCTTTAGAAAGTAGGGCTGCCCTCAGGTTTCACAGATCTCACTCATTCATACAGAAGAACTGAGCTCTAGCTCGGAATTTGTTGATCAGGCAGCAGAGGTATTCTCAGATCACACTGATCCTGTGGTCTTGTACTGCAGGTTTGGACATTGGTGGTGTCCCTCAGGGTACACAGATCTTACAGGTGGAAATATTGACACAGAGCTTAGGCAGCAATGCTTCCGCTCTGTCTGTTGTCATGTTACAAGGGGAAAGTGCTGATCCTTACCTGAGAAGCATTTTCTCCTAAAAAAAACACACTTTGATTGTGAAGAATGGCTACTTCACTCTTGAAATAAAACCCTCTAAAAGTATAGTTATTCATTGGATGAAATAATCTCGAAAAATGGCTCATGTCCTCTTGGCCACAGGTAATTGGGCCCTCCTCTAATCCAAGGTGGAAAAAACCTGGGGGTCTACATCAACAAGGACTTACCTCTCGACGTCCAAGTAGCAAAGGCATCAGGCACCTGCTTTTTCCAACTTAAATTGTTGATGGAAATCTTACATTTTATCAACCAGGATTTGCACTGATCAGGGTTCAATACTTGGAAAGTACTAGTGGGGAAGTTAGTAGGACCTGGCCCCTAAAGCGCAGAGAATGCATTAATCTATTTTATTCTGGGCACATATCAAGCACGCGGCTACCTAAATGGGTCTCCCAACAATGAGCATAATTCAGACAAATAGCCAGATTTTCAACAGTTCCTGAAACTCAGGAGCACATTTACAAGCCCGTTGCACCAACGGGGCGTCAATGTTTTTGATGCTCCAGTGGTGCACAATGTGGAGCCATATTTACAAGTCCACACAAAGCCACCCTGCGTGGCTTTTCAAGGGTTTGTAAATATGGCACCCTTCCACGCATTACACGCACCCAACAAGCATGGATTCTGATGTATTCCCAGATTTACTAGGTTTTTTAACCTGGGAATGCATCAGATTCTAACTACTCCCAAGGGATGGCGGAAAAGTGGTGCAACGAGGAGAAATACCCTTATTTCTCCTAGCTTTTTCCTCTTTCTATGTGTGCTGCATGAGGAAAAGGCCGTGAATTGTTTTTTTTAGGCAGGAAAGTGTCCCTTCCTACACAAAAGCAATCATCCCTGCAATGCAGGTGGGAAACAGCCATTACAACGCGGCTGTTACCTTTCATAGCATCTACCGCTTGGTCGTTACAACACAGGTACCGTTACCGCACATCATTTTACCACGCATGAAGTTACAACCATTATGACTTTCCCACGCATGCCTTTACAACAAATTATGTTGTAAAGGCATGTATGGTAAGGGCATATGTGTGGTATAGGTGGTAAGGGCATATGCGAGGTAACAGCCGTGTTGTAATGGCGGGTGCAGCTAGTCAGCATCTTTACCTCGGAAGATCGGCGAAGGGATCGTCTGCTTGAGCTTTAAAAAAAAAACCTGTGCATTGATCAACTGGAACTGGTATGGCATTGTCATACACAAAAAGGTAACAGTTAAGAAGGAGCGCACAGCAAGTTCAGGTGAGTACGATGCACAAATCAAGATGTGGTACTCAAGGAGGGAACGGGGCGGTTACCACGACTCCAGTTATTAAACCACCCGAGGTAGTTTAAACATAACAATAAAGGGGTTCATCCGAGCACTCCTGTAGTAATTAAGAAAAACAGCCCTCCAGTCGTGGTATTCCTACTGGTAATATCCAAGTTTAATATTCTTCATAATTCTTTTCAATGTCCAAAGTGCAGCCAACACGTGTTTCGTCTCGTCAGTACAATGACTTAAGACTTCTTCAGGGCAATCTCATCCGTTCCTAAAGTCTTTATTAGAGATGTTATTAGGTATTTGTATTTCCTTCGGTCTCCTCAAATCAAAATAAAACGGTACGAGTGTATCATCTCATCATCTTGTAATCAGGCGTCGCAAAATCTGAACATTCACAAATCTCGCCGTGCCTGTCACCGCTCAAATCGTTCTCTTAGTTATAACACGTGTGCGTGTTCTTCAAATCACACGACTCATCCGTAAGAATCTCGGCGTTCAGACTGGCGGACTGTTTTTCTTAATTACTACAGGAGTGCTCGGATGAACCCCTTTATTGGTATGGCATTGTCCCCTCATAGGTAAGGGGGATTACACAAGAGGGCATGTATCAGGGGGGGTTTCAGGGCTGGTGCAGTGGTGTGTTCGGCTTTAGGCTTCAGGGCTGGGGTTGGGTTTATTTTAGGACAGGGTGGTAGGGGAGTGCACCAGAGGAGGTTTTAGGGCTCAGTGCTGGGATTGTTGTTTAAGACTGCGGGCCAGGAGGGGTAGTGCCAGAGGCTATTTTAGGGCTCAGGGCTGTTTTCTTTTCAGGACTGGGGGCCAGGGTGGGTGGCGCTAAGGCCCGGTTTTAGGGCTCAGAGCTTGTGCCAGGTTTTCTTTTTAGGACTGGGGGTTTGTACCAAGCCTTTAGATGCCACATAAGAGCTTAGCATATTTCATTATGGAGGACGTGGAACGTATGATTATGGGTGTAAGTTGACGCCACATGTCTTTGTTTTAGTGAGATTTTTGTAAGAAATAAATTACCATTTCAATTACTGGTTTGAATACCCTCATTCTTATGTGGTAACATGTTATTTTTCTATTCCAGAAAAAAAGAAAGCACAGGAAAAGATAGGGTTAATTGTACATTGGGGGAAGGTGCACTGACCTTTTTACAACGCAGCAGTTACCACGCATATGCCAACACCACCTATACCACTCATATGCCCTTACCATACATGCCTACAATGTAATTTGTTGTAACAGCATGCGTGGTAAAGGAATAATCTTTGTAACATCATGCGTGGTAAAGGTAACGCTTGGTAATGGTACCCGTGATGTAATCACCATGTGGCCGGGTCTGGTGGCTCAGTGGACTAATGCGTCCACTGCAGGGGCCTATGTTCGACCTCATAGTTACAGGTTCAAATCCCGGTGGGTCCACCGTCCACTCAGTCTTTCATCCATCTGAGGTCGATAAAATGAGTACCATTGAGTTGGTTAACAATGAACATCTGTTATTCAGCGGCAAGATACCTACTGGTGAACGTGGGCTTTACAAATGCACATGTTATGGTATGGTAAAGGCATGCGTGGTGCCATTGCAGGCACCCGTGCTCCATGCTGCAAGGGTGTCTGTGTTAGAGCCAGGCAGCCTATTGCGCGCCAGAGCAGAGGAAAGCACAGGGCTGCGTCGTATTGCTCTAAATATGATGCATCCCTGCACTTTCCTAAAGACACATATCGGCACAGCAAGATGGCATGCAGCGCCGCTCTGCGTCATTATCTTGTAAATATGCCCCTCAGTTCGTCTTCCATCTTGTGTAAGCTGATAGACAAAAAAATCCCTTCTTTAGGGATAAGCAAAGGAATGACCCCCACTTTAAACCTTCTGAATGTAAGTTGAAGAAGCCGACGTTGCTGGGGTCTGGTAGCATAGAGAAGATACTTCTCGATGAAGATGACACTGCTTGGTATCCTAAAACTATGAGAACTGTTCTGAGTTAAGGTGCTGTAAAGAGCGGGATATTGTTAACAAGCAAAGGCAATAGGTCTCGCTGTTCCAATCTGTTGGCTTTGCCAATGCTTTTTGCTGGTGCTTTGGAGCATCAGCTAAATGTAATGCGTTCTGCCCATTTGGGCTGAGGGAGGCAATGGACGAACTAGAGTTGTTGGGAAAAGGGAGGAACATGGAGTGCATATGCGGAGACTGAGGGGCTGATTCACAGAACTAACTTAAGACAAAATCCTAAATGTACTACTTTTGGTATTCACAGAAGTTAGGATTTTGTCTTAAGACAGACTTAAGACAGAATCCTAACTTAAGTCTGTCTTACGTCTGTCTTAAGACAAAATCCTAACTTCTGTGAATACCAAAAGTAGTAAGTTTAGGATTTTGTCTTAAATTAGTTCTGTGAATTGGGCCCGGAGAATTGAGAGAGAAATTGCTCACGAGGGAGAGAGCAAGAAAACACATGGTGCTGAAAGAGAAAGAAAGATGTACATGTACCTCCCTGAATGCGAGCAGTGAAGAGAGGCAATCGTCCAGTCAAAAGGCTGGTAAAGAAGATATGCTCCCACCGGGGGTGGGGGGGGGGGGGGGGGGGACAAACACAAGAGGAGAAGGCAAACCATTGAATAAGAAGCAAGCAAATTTGAGTGTCAGAAAAGTCAATGAAGTGTAAGCAAATGGCTGGCTCGGAACCCACTGTAAGTTGTTGAAAGGGTCCACAAGAGGTCTGTCCGCAAATCAATCAATCAATCAAAGACATTTATAGAGCGCGCTACTTACCCGGAGGGTCTCAAGGCGCTTGGGGGGGGGGGGGGGGTTGCTGCTACTGCTCGAACAGCCAGGTCTTGAGCTTCTTCCTGAAGGAGAGGTGGTCTTGGGTCAGGCGCAGGTCGGACGGGAGGGAGTTCCAGGTCTTGGCGGCCAGGTAGGAGAAGGACCTTCCTCCTGTTGTCGCTCTTCGGATGCGGGGGACGGCGGCGAGGGCGTGGTTGGTCGATCGGAGGTGGCGTTTGGGAGCGTAGAAGTTGAGGCGGTTGTTGAGGTAGCTCGGGCCTTGGTCGTGTAGGGCTTTGTGCTTTGTGTGCGTGGGTGAGGAGACAGAAGGTGATTCTCTTGTTGACGGGGAGCCAGTGCAGGTCTCTTAGATGTCCGGAGATGTGGCTGCGTCGGGGGATGTCGAGGATGAGTCTGGCTGAGGCGTTCTGGATCCGCTGGAGTCTCTTCTGGAGCTTGGCGGTGGTTCCGGCGTAGAGGGCGTTGCCGTAGTCCAGTCGGCTGGTGACGAGGGCCTGGGTGACCGTCTTCCTGGTCTCAGTGGGGATCCACCGGAAGATCTTCCGTAGCATGCGCAGGATGTTAAAGCAGGACGCGGAGACGGCGTTGACTTGTCTGGTCATGGAGAGGGAGGAGTCCAGGATGAAGCCCAGGTTGCGTGCGTGGTCTGTCGGTTTGGGTGTGGTGCCCAGGGCGGGGGGCCACCAGGAGTCGTCCCAGGCGGAGGGCGAGGAGCCCAGGATGAGGACTTCCGTCTTGTCTGAGTTCAGTTTCAGGCGGCTGGTTGTCATCCACTCGGCTACGTCTTTCATCCCTTCGTGAAGGTTGGCTCTGGCGGTGGCGGGGTCGTTGGTGAGGGAGAGAATCAGCTGGGTGTCGTCAGCGTAGGAGATGATGTTGAGGTTGTGTTGGCGTGCGATGGCCGCGAGGGGGCTCATGTAGACGTTGAAGAGGGTGGGGCTCAGCGAGGATCCTTGAGGGACGCCACAGATGACTTCGGTGGCCTCTGACTTGTACGGTGGTAGACGGACTCTCTGTGTTCTTCCGTCGAGGAAGGAGATGATCCATTCCAGTGCCTTCTCCTGGATTCCGACGTTGCTGAGGCGCTGCACTAGGGTGCGGTGGCAGACAGTGTCGAATGCCGCGGAGAGGTCTAGGAGGATGAGGGCCGCTGTTTCGCCGTTGTCCATCAGGGCTCGGATGTCATCGGTGGCAGCGATGAGGGCGGTCTCGGTGCTGTGGTTGGCTCGGAAGCCAGACTGTGAGGGGTCGAGGGATCCATTCGTCTCGAGGAAGGCGGCCAGCTGTTTGTTGACGGACTTCTCGATGACTTTGGCTGGAAACGGGAGGAGCGAGATGGGGCGGTAATTCTTGAGTTCGGTGGGGTCCGCTGTAGGTTTCTTGAGTAGGGCGCTGAGTTCGGCGTGCTTCCAGCTCTCCGGGAAGGTGGCGGTGTCGAAGGAGGTGTTGATGATGTCCCGCAGGTGGGGTGCGATGACAGCGTCGGCCTTGTTGAAGACGAGGTGAGGGCAGGGGTCGGTTGGAGATCCGGAGTGGATGGAGTTCATCATGCGGACGGTGTCTTCGGTGCTGATCGGAGTCCAGGCGCGGAGGGTGGTGGTGGGGGCTAAAAGACCTACGACCTAAAAGAACAGTCAACTGATCTCTTTGCTATATCAAAGGTGCAGAACTTGTTCATGGCACTGGTTCTGCTTTCACTGCAAAGAAATCTTGTAGTCATGAAGAGTTTGAAGCTCAGATGTTTTGAAGTTGCCTCATTGTAGGTTCAACTGCAGAGGATATAAAGACAGAGTGCATGAACTCACATTTGGAATGAGGCAACTTGCAGACTCCATGGAAGCTGCAGAATGAAAATGAATACCGTGTGTGTCGTGCACGCTGCAAACCAGTCTGCTTTTAGACAAGATGACAGCCTTAGCAGATAAGGCAACATAGGCACAGGCTTAAAGGGATTTTCCCAAGATAACACAATACAATCTAATGGTGAATCGATGATTACAGTCTGCGTCTTCTGTGCTGAATGTTGAGGCCAGATTGTTTCTCCTCCTGTGCCACTCTCAGCAGGAAGTTAGAATCCTGCACTAACCCACAATCGTACACACTCACTGCAGAAAGTTGGGAACTTTTTGGGAATGCAGAGAATGATGTTACAAAAGATAAGGGAGCATATTACCAAGGGCCATTATCGCCGCCTTAGCGGGACTTTTTCCCGCTAAGGCGGCAATAATTTTATCGCCCTATTACCTAGCTGTGGCTAACACCAGTTAGCGACAGCTAGTAGACGATAGCGATCATCTTGGGGCCCACTTTGCATGTCAGCGATATTTATCGCTAATGACATGCAAAGTGGGCGTGCCAAGATGTTAGCGACTGGAAACAGTCTCTAATATCGCTATCTCCAATTATCAACAAAGCCTTACTTTTGAAAATATTTGAGCTAAGCGCGAATATCTCCAAAAGTTAACACTTGGCCAGAGCAGTTCTTAGCCATGTTATCCAATGGAAGGTGGATAACATGGCTAAGAGCATTGTCACGATAATGCATGAATATCGCTGATTTTTCAGCGATATTCATGCATTTTGCAGGATTTTTACCGCTTTTGAGATAAACCTTGATAATATCAAGGTATCTCAGCTATAAAAATAGTCGGAGCACGGCGATATAATTTTAGCCGCTAACCATGCATAGCGATAATTATCGCTATTGCTAGGTAATATGCCCCAGGATTTTTGTTGTCGTGTTCTCCAGATGTCCCTTCTGTGCAAAGCACACGGACAACGCTAAATGGCGACTTTTCACATGTTCCCCAAAGTATATAAATATTCCATCAGCAAATAATATTCCCAAAAGTTGTGGTTCTTTTATTTATCTATCTATGTTAATTGCTTACTCTTATGTATTAATTATTTATTTAAGTTATGTGAGTTCTGCCTAAGCCTGTCTCAGGCCACGCTCTGAGTTTTGTTGTCATGTTTGCCAGGCTGCCTAAGCCTGTCTCAGGCCACGCTCTGAGTTTTGTTGTCATGTTTGCCAGGCATTCTATGATTGTGTGGAATGTATGCAGGGCCTGCCTGGCCTCAGTTGTCCTGACTGGTGCCCCTTTTACAGCTCATTTATAATCTTATCAGTTGGTAATTTCCCAAAATGTACTTCTTCTCATTAGAGTGCAACGCGCGGGGGTACATACAAGTTAAATCAGAAAGGTAACATGATTTTTCAGCCACAGTTTGTATTTTTCCCTGGGGTCCAGAGGCACCATGCCGGCTAGAAGCATTGAGCCCGCTTTTCCTTCTGTGCACGCGGATTGAGACAGCTGCGAGCTGCTGGGATTACGGGCTATAATGGCTCTTGTTCGGACCTGCTGGGACACGCACCGGCCGGGCCCACGCCACTCTGCCTGGGGTAACGCAGGAGAGCTCCATACCCTAGAGGTACTTAGGGGCTTATTTACAGACCCCTTGCGCCACCCGTACGTCACTTTTTCCATCTTAAAAATGACCCAAAAGTGGCGCAAGAGGCTTGTAAATAAGCCCCTTTGTGCCTGTATTATTACATGCCTCGAAAGGTTTGAAGATCGTCAGCAGCGGGGCTGTCCTGCAGATTACATTGATTCTATACACCAGAGCTATCCCTGAGGATGCGCAGGTCGTCAGCAGCGGGGCTGTCCTGCAGATTACATAGATTCTATACACCAGAGCTATCCCTCAGGGTGCGCAGGTCGTCAGCAGCGGGGCTGTCCTGCAGATTATATAGATTCTATACACCAGAGCTATCCCTAAGGGGGCGCAGGTCGTAAGCAGTGGGGCTATCCCGCAAATTACCCAGATTCTATACACCAGAGCTATCCCTCGGGTGCGCAGGTCGTAAGCAGTGGGGCTATCCCGCAAATTACCCAGATTCTATACACCAGAGCTATCGCTCAGGGTGCGCAGGTCGTGAGCAGCAGGGCTATCCCGCAAATTACCCAGATTCTATACACCAGAGCTATCCCTCGGGTGCGCAGGTCGTAAGCAGTGGGGCTATCCCGCAAATTACCCAGATTCCATACACCAGAGCTATCCCTCAGGGTGCGCAGGCCGTACGCAGTATGGCTAACCTGCAGATTACACAGATTCTATACACCAGAGCTATCCCTCGGGTGCGCAGGTCGTAAGCAGTGGGGCTAACCTGCAGATTACACAGATTCTATACACCAGAGCTATCCCTCAGGATGCGCAGGTCGTCAGCAGCGGGGCTGTCCTGCAGATTACATAGATTCTATACACCAGAGCTATCCCTAAGGGGACGCAGGTCGTAAGCAGTGGGGCTATCCCGCAAATTACCCAGATTCTATACACCAGAGCTATCCCTCGGGTGCGCAGGTCGTAAACAGTGGGGCTATCCCGCAAATTACCCAGATTCCATACACCAGAGCTATCCCTCAGGGTGCGCAGGCCGTACGCAGTATGGCTAACCTGCAGATTACACAGATTCTATACACCAGAGCTATCCCTCAGGATGCGCAGGTCGTCAGCAGCGGGGCTGTCCTGCAGATTACATAGATTCTATACACCAGAGCTATCCCTAAGGGGACGCAGGTCGTAAGCAGTGGGGCTATCCCGCAAATTACCCAGATTCTATACACCAGAGCTATCCCTCGGGTGCGCAGGTCGTAAGCAGTGGGGCTATCCCGCAAATTACCCAGATTCTATACACCAGAGCTATCGCTCGGGGTGCGCAGGTCGTGAGCAGCAGGGCTATCCCGCAAATTACCCAGATTCTATACACCAGAGCTATCCCTCGGGTGCGCAGGTCGTAAGCAGTGGGGCTATCCCGCAAATTACCCAGATTCCATACACCAGAGCTATCCCTCAGGGTGCGCAGGCCGTACGCAGTATGGCTAACCTGCAGATTACACAGATTCTATACACCAGAGCTATCCCTCGGGTGCGCAGGTCGTAAGCAGTGGGGCTAACCTGCAGATTACACAGATTCTATACACCAGAGCTATCCCTCAGGATGCGCAGGTCGTCAGCAGCGGGGCTGTCCTGCAGATTACATAGATTCTATACACCAGAGCTATCCCTAAGGGGACGCAGGTCGTAAGCAGTGGGGCTATCCCGCAAATTACCCAGATTCTATACACCAGAGCTATCCCTCGGGTGCGCAGGTCGTAAGCAGTGGGGCTATCCCGCAAATTACCCAGATTCCATACACCAGAGCTATCCCTCAGGGTGCGCAGGCCGTACGCAGTATGGCTAACCTGCAGATTACACAGATTCTATACACCAGAGCTATCCCTCAGGATGCGCAGGTCGTCAGCAGCGGGGCTGTCCTGCAGATTACATAGATTCTATACACCAGAGCTATCCCTAAGGGGACGCAGGTCGTAAGCAGTGGGGCTATCCCGCAAATTACCCAGATTCTATACACCAGAGCTATCCCTCGGGTGCGCAGGTCGTAAGCAGTGGGGCTATCCCGCAAATTACCCAGATTCTATACACCAGAGCTATCCCTCGGGTGCGCAGGTCGTAAGCAGTGGGGCTATCCCGCAAATTACCCAGATTCCATACACCAGAGCTATCCCTCGGGTGCGCAGGTCGTAAGCAGTGGGGCTATCCCGCAAATTACCCAGATTCTATACACCAGAGCTATCCCTCAGGGTGCGCAGGTCGTACGCAGTATGGCTAACCTGCAGATTACACAGATTCTATACACCAGAGCTATCCCTCGGGTGCGCAGGTCGTAAGCAGTGGGGCTAACCTGCAGATTACACAGATTCTATACACCAGAGCTATCCCTCGGGTGCGCAGGTCGTAAGCAGTGGGGCTATCCCGCAAATTACCCAGATTCTATACACCAGAGCTATCCCTCAGGGTGCGCAGGTCGTACGCAGTGGGGCTATCCCGCAAATTACACAGATTCTATACACCAGAGCTATCCCTCGGTGTGCACAGGTCATAAGCAGCAGGGCTATTCCGCATTTTACACAAATTATATACACCAGAGCTATCCCTCAGGGTGCGCAGGTCGTCAGCAGCAGGGCTATCCCGCAAATTACACAGATTCTATACACCAGAGCTATCCCTCAGGGTGCGCAGATCGTCAGCAGCAGGGCTAACCTGCAGATTACACAAATTATATACACCAGAGCTATCCCTCAGGGTGCGCAGGTCGTCAGCAGCAGGGCTAACCTGCAGATTACACAAATTATATACACCAGAGCTATCCCTCAGGGTGCGCAGGTCGTCAGCAGCAGGGCTATCCCGCAAATTACACAGATTCTATACACCAGAGCTATCCCTCGGTGTGCACAGGTCATAAGCAGCAGGGCTATTCCGCATTTTACACAAATTATATACACCAGAGCTATCCCTCAGGGTGCGCAGGCCGTACGCAGTATGGCTAACCTGCAGATTACACAGATTCTATACACCAGAGCTATCCCTCAGGATGCGCAGGTCGTCAGCAGCGGGGCTGTCCTGCAGATTACATAGATTCTATACACCAGAGCTATCCCTAAGGGGACGCAGGTCGTAAGCAGTGGGGCTATCCCGCAAATTACCCAGATTCTATACACCAGAGCTATCCCTCGGGTGCGCAGGTCGTAAGCAGTGGGGCTATCCCGCAAATTACCCAGATTCTATACACCAGAGCTATCCCTCGGGTGCGCAGGTCGTAAGCAGTGGGGCTATCCCGCAAATTACCCAGATTCCATACACCAGAGCTATCCCTCGGGTGCGCAGGTCGTAAGCAGTGGGGCTATCCCGCAAATTACCCAGATTCTATACACCAGAGCTATCCCTCAGGGTGCGCAGGTCGTACGCAGTATGGCTAACCTGCAGATTACACAGATTCTATACACCAGAGCTATCCCTCGGGTGCGCAGGTCGTAAGCAGTGGGGCTAACCTGCAGATTACACAGATTCTATACACCAGAGCTATCCCTCGGGTGCGCAGGTCGTAAGCAGTGGGGCTATCCCGCAAATTACACAGATTCTATACACCAGAGCTATCCCTCGGTGTGCACAGGTCATAAGCAGCAGGGCTATTCCGCATTTTACACAAATTATATACACCAGAGCTATCCCTCAGGGTGCGCAGGTCGTCAGCAGCAGAGCTATCCCGCAAATTACACAGATTCTATACACCAGAGCTATCCCTCAGGGTGCGCAGATCGTCAGCAGCAGGGCTAACCTGCAGATTACACAAATTATATACACCAGAGCTATCCCTCAGGGTGCGCAGGTCGTCAGCAGCAGGGCTAACCTGCAGATTACACAAATTATATACACCAGAGCTATCCCTCAGGGTGCGCAGGTCGTCAGCAGCAGGGCTATCCCGCAAATTACACAGATTCTATACACCAGAGCTATCCCTCGGTGTGCACAGGTCATAAGCAGCAGGGCTATTCCGCATTTTACACAAATTATATACACCAGAGCTATCCCTCAGGGTGCGCAGGTCGTCAGCAGCAGGGCTATCCCGCAAATTACACAGATTATATACACCAGAGCTATCCCTCGGTGTGCACAGGTCATAAGCAGCAGGGCTATTCCGCATTTTACCCAGATTCTATACACCAGAGCTATCCCTCAGGGTGCGCAGGTCGTAAGTAGCAAGGCTGTCCTGCAGATTACATTGATTCTATACACCAGAGCTATCCCTCAGGTGAGCAGGTCGTAAGCAGCAGGGCTATCCTGCAGATGACTCAGATTCTATACACCCGAGCTATCCCTCAGGGTGCGCAGGCCGTACGCAGTATGGCTAACCTGCAGATTACACAGATTCTATACACCAGAGCTATCCCTCAGGGTGCGCAGGTCGTCAGCAGCAGGGCTATCCCGCAAATTACACAGATTCTATACACCAGAGCTATCCCTCGGTGTGCACAGGTCATAAGCATCAGGGCTATTCCGCATTTTACACAGACTCTATACACCAGAGCTATCCCTCTGGGTGAGCAGTTCGCGAGCAGCAGGGCTATCCCGCAAACTATACAGATTCTACACACCAAAGCTATCCCTCAGGGTGCGCAGGGCTATCCTGCAAATTACACAGATTCTATACACCAAAGCTATCCCTCAGGGTTCACAGGTCGGGCTATCCTGCATATTACCCACATTCTATACACCAGATCTATCCCTCTAGGTGCTCAGGTCATGAACAGCAGGGCTATCCCACAGATGATACAAATTCTATACACCAGCGCTATCCCTCAGGGTGCGCAGGTCGTAAACAGCAATATCTCCTTTATAGAATCCAAGTGGTGCAGAATGGGGCGGCCCAACCTTGCTCCTAGAACCCACATGACCCCGCATTTGAGAGCCCTCCACTGGCTCCCCATTGATAAGAGGGTTCTACTTAAGACACTGGTCCTGACTCATAAAGCCCTTCATGGAAAGGGGCAGTGTACCTGAGGAGGAGGATTCGTGCTGATGCCCCTTTCAGGAATTTATGATCTTCTCACGACCATATAGTCAGAATTCCCAAAATACGCCGGGCTAGAACCGGATGCAGCTCCTTCTCTTACCTTGGCTTAGTGGCCTGGAGCGATCTCTCCCTGGAACTTCATTCCATTTCTGAGCTGTCTTCAAGGAAAAACTAAAGCTCGTTAGGACTATCGGCGCCATTCAATATGGCAACCTTACATTACAGCGCCGGGACACTCTATGGCGTAGGCATGCGCTTTACAAATGCCTTTCATTTCACTTCATATCTTGCAGACTGCACAAATCTCACATAGCAATGCCATGCCTCATGCTGTGCAAATCTTAGAAGGGCTGTCCCTCAAAGCACAAAGAACTGCTACAGCAGAGCTATCCCACAAAGTGTACAGCTCTCAGACTTCAGATTACGAGGATCTTAGTAGGACTATGCCTCACGTTGTGCATATGTAAATGTAAATGTAAATGTGTTGTATTTGTATAGCGCGAACAGTAGTCCGTAAGCATCCCGGCGCTTGTACTCCTACCACAAGGAAACCACTCCTGGCTTTTCCTTGTGAGGTGTCCACTCCTGGGCATCCCATGGTGAAACCAGGCATCCCTTGTGTATCGGGGGCCGTTGTGGAGACTAAGCAAGCTATTGCCCAGAGTTGCAGCGTGGGGCCCATGCTTAGATTCGGCACTGAGGCGAGAATATCCGGTCAGAGGAATTTAAGACCGATCCCGCCGAGGCGGGAATCGAACCCTGGTCCCTGGCCAGCACTCTGCATCAAGGTCTGCCGCTCTAACCATTGAGCCACACATATATTAGACAGCAGTTCCTTCTCTCAAGTTACTGAGATCTCAAACAGCAGCACTGTTCCTCACACTACACAGAACTCACCAACTACTGCTATCTGTCAAGCCACACACATCTAAGTCTCCCACCCCCTCTGAATCCAAAGCCTTTGCCACATCGGCATCCACGACAACCCCCTCAAGCTGCTATCCTCTTTTCTCACTGAACGCACTCAAAGAATCCGTCTCCCACTGTACACCTCGGAACCCAAGAGCATCATCTGCGGCGTACCCCAGGGCTCCTCACTCAGAGTCACACTGTTCAACGTCTACGTGACTCCACTGGTATCCATCACTCGCAGCCACAGTCTCAACATCATCTCCTACACCAATGACACCCAGCTCATACTCTCCTTCACCAAAGACAAAGACACCCCTCAACCGAACTTCCAGAACGCCATGACGAATGTCGCCGGCTGGATGACAGCCAACTGCCTCAAACCCAACATTGATAAAATCAAAGTTCTCCTCTTAGGAAGACCCCCCTCTCCATGGGACGACTCCTGGTGGCCCTCCGCCCTCAGACCAGCACCGACCACCCATGCCTGTAACCTCAAAATCAACCTCAATAGCGAGCTCTCCATCAGACGACAAGTCAACTCGGTTGCCTCCACCTGCTTCAACACCCACAGAATGCTCCGTAAAGTATTCAGAAGGATCCCAACTGACACCAAAAGAACCGTCACTCGAACCCTCATCACCAGTCAACTTGACTACGGGAATGCCCTCCCCACCGGAACCACCACCATCCTCCTTAGGCGACTCCAAACAATCCAGAACGCAGCAACAAGAATCATCCTGGACCTACCCAGAGGATCCCACATCACCCCCCACCTCCGTAGCCTGCCCTGGCTCCCCATCAAGTAGAGATGACACTTGAAGCTGCTCCCACACGCCTACTAAGCCCTCTACAACATGGGACCAGAATACCTGAACAACCACCTGACCTTCCACCAGCCCACTAGACACCTGTGGTCTGCCTCCCTGGCCACCATCCCCCGCATCCACCGTATCCGAACCCGGAAGATGCTCCTTCTCCCACCTTAAAGCCGAAGCCTGGAACGACCTCCCCTTCCACCTCCGAACCTCTACCTCCCTCACCGATTTCAGGAATGGACTTAAGGCCTGGCTGTTTGAGTAGCTCCAGCTCACACAGCGCCTGGAAGACCCTCAGGGTAATTAGTGCGCTTAACAAGTACTGATTGATTGATAAGTGAACATAGCAATCCCACATGCAACACAGGTCTCAGGCAGCAGCACTATTCCCAAAGGGCAGTGCTATCCCTCAAGGTGCACAGATTTCAGACAGCAGCACTATCCCTCCGGTTGCAAATATCTCATACAGCTGCACGGCCCCTCTGCCTGTGCAGATCGCAAACAGCAGTGCCCTAGGGTTGCGCAGATCTTAGACAGCAGTGCTATCTCTCAGGATGCACAGATCTCTGCCAGCAGCACTATCACCCAGGGTGCACTGAGCTCAGACAGCAGTGTTGTCCTCTATGAAGAAACTCAAGAAAATGTACCCTTTTTCACATAAATTATTACTGTTATTTCATAATTAATGAAATGTGGACCTTTTTCATCATGTCAAACCTTATTTCTTTAATTAGAGTTCTTTAGAGCTTTTTGATGCTTTGGGCCTTTCTGTTTGTCCCACAACAAAATACATTTAGACCAAATATCAAGGTAAATACAGTACACATATGTATTCAATATATAGAGTAAAATAAGAAATATCAGCTATCCCGTGTGACGAAATTGTGTGATCCTAGGCAAATGTAAATGTGGGATTCTTGTAAAGCGCACTGTTACTCTAACCGAGTGCCCTGGCGCTGCAGACCGCTGGGGAACCCGTCCTGGTTTTCCCTGTGAGATGCTCCCTACTGGGTATCTCCAGGGTGAAACCAGGCATCCCCAGTGTCTGTGGGGGGCCGTTGTAGAGATGAGGCAAGCTCATTGCCGAGTGTGTTCCCTGGTTAGAGTAGGCACCGAGGTGAGAATTATCGAGTCAGCTGACCGCTGACCCACGACCCTGCCGCGTCGGGAATGAACCCTGGTCCCAGGCCGTTCTCTGCTTACAGGTCTGCCGCTCTGTTTACAGGTCTGCCGCCTCTAACCAGTGAGCCACACCACTCCACAATATATTTCATCGAGTTCTTTTTTGTCATTATCATATTTGAGAGAACTTTCAAATATGTGCGTTCCGGGTGTGCACAATACACAAACCTCTTGTTTGTTAACAGACTGGGGCGAACCTCTGTCTGGAATAAATATCTACACCACACATATATGGTACACATGACAGCTAACTTTCCACATTAGTTCACTAATGACATTGTCAGAAAGGGGGGCGGGGGCCAGTAATGCTTTTAAGTTACTGTTTGAAAACTATCCCATTTAATGCATACTTCTCAATGCAGTTATATAATCTGAAGTACTGAAACACATCTGCGTATTTAAAGAATACACTTTTTAAAATGTTGAAGCCGCTTCATCATATTTTCACCTGATGCTTGCTGCATGACTTACCAAATATTGTCAGGGCTCGGCTGGTCCACGGCTCTTGGAGATCAGCCACACCCCAGGCTCAGCTCTCCCTGTTAATGTGTTGGCTCACCCACCTATCAGAGAGCAGGGCTATCCCTCAGGTTGTGCAAATCTCAGACAGCAGTACCATCCCTCTTTTTGCACAAATCTCACAGAAGTACTATCCCCTACTGTGTACAGATGTCAGACAGCAGCGCTATCTCTCAGGGTGCACAGATGTCAGACAGCAGCGCTATCCCTCAGGGTGCGCAGATCACAAACATGAGTGCTATCCCTCAGGCTGTGCAGATATCAAACAGCAGTGCTATCCACCAGAGTGCACAGATCTGAGACAGCAGCGCTATCCCTCATGCTGTGCAGATCTCCAGCAGCAGTGCTATCTACCAGGGTGCACAGATGTCAGACAGCAGCGCTATCCCTCAGGCTGTGCAGATCTCAGACAGCAGCACTATCTCTCAAGGTGCGCCGATCTCAAACAGCAGTGCTGTTCCCTGGTGTGCGCAGATCTCGGACAGCAGCGCTATCCCTCAGGCAGTAGCCACTGCACCTGGATTCCTTTACCTGATGAGAGGGCTCTTCTCCGGCTCCTCCTCCTGGCGGCAGCAGCAGCAGCACAGATTCCAGACCTCCATGGTGTCTGCACCGATCAAAGGTGTCCCAGGAATCGAGGCCGCCGCTACCGAAAAGGGTGTCAGTAGGATTGGGTTAGCTCTCGGTGGGAAGGGGGCCCTCTCAGCGAGCAGAGCTGGAGCCGGGCCGGCATCCTAGGCGGAACGGAGCACGCCACTCAGTGTCTTCAACAATCTGGGGTCAGAAATGCCAGAATCGGTCATGTGAAGATTGCAACTTTTTGTCAGCTTCAGTACTTAAAGGGAGCTCGAGAGGCGGGGCTGGGTGGGAGGCGTCCAGTGGCCCACACAGCCTAATGAAGAGGGGATGAAAAGAGATGCAAGCATCTGGTCTTCGTCTGAAACTTTCATCTTTCAGCTGACTCCTTCGCAGGGTGTGAGAGTACCAACGGGCCCCCTGGCACTTCGGAGATAAAACATGCCGGAGACACAGAAAGGATGTGGGGGCTGGGGAGCAGTCAGTCACACGTGGCACTGGAGTCGGACATGTGACTGACTCTGTCCCAGCCCGTATACAGGAGTCTCAGGAGCTTCAACTACTGATGAGTCGAGCTCACCTCTGGTGTGGGAGAAATCCCTTAATGCATCTGCAGACTACTCCAATTGGGAAGTCAAGAAATCTCTGAATTTAGGGAGGCCATTCCTCAGGTGTCAGATAACCACACAAGTCATTTAAAGTCCATTGGGACATTGGTGTTAGCATTTAACATGATTTATCTACAGACCAGCACACCGACAGATTACCTAGTACTGAAACTTTTTGAACAAAAAAGTTAAAGCTATCGGCGGCCCTTACCCCTACTTGGAAAATAACTGTTTTCTACCTTCGAGGGAAATTCTCTTTAGATCTCCTGCCTCGCCATATGATATTTAAGCTGCTAATAGTTGTCTGTAAGTTATTTATGGCTTTTTACAGCATGCCCTTGTATTAAGGCTGAGTTAGCCTTATATAAATCTTATTCATGCATTGCTAGCGCCCAGCGGTACCTCTTCATGGCGCGTTATAGATTAGATACAAGTACTGCCGATGCCCAATAACCTGCGCTCGACGTGTACTCGTGCTAACAGGGCTCCCCAGGGTCCAGGCTTTAGATAAAGCAGTGCACCCTCACACCCGACAGAGCTATCAGTTGACACAGAGGTTACCAACGTGTTATCAGTCACCGAAGCGGTATTTGAGACTCCCTCAATGTCCTAGGATGGGCCCCACTTGGCCCTCGAATTCTGCCCGAATGTTTAACGTTCTTAAAGTGTTAAGGAAAGGGGTTGGGGGGAGGAGGGGTCACATGTTTTGCAAGTTTCTTGGATGCAGCCCCCACCCCCGCCCCTCTTGCTGGGTGGATTTATCAAAGAGGCATAGAGACGAGCTGCGATTGATATCGGAGCCCCCGAAGGGCCTCAGTAAGGATCAGATGTGACTCCCCCGCCGGCAGGAGCCAAATATAATCCTCCCCGCGTGATGGCCGCCTCTGGAGCGAGGCCAGTCTGGTTTCTAGGAACCCCAAGGTGCAGGCAATGGCGGCCACTGCTGCACCGTCATACACATGAAAACATGCCCCAAGAAACACGATGGTGATACGGGGAGGTGTGCAAGAGCAGAAACTACAGGCACAGTTATTATTTATTATTTAAAACATTTGTAGAGCGCGGTTGTCACCTGGCAGGTATCCTGGCGCTTGAAAGGAAACAAGCAGTCGCAATTGCAACAAGCATTGGCATAGCCAATAGGTCTCGCCTTTGGGACCTTATGAGTGTTTAGCCATGCAACACTTGATGTTGTTACACCAAGGATATTGTGCTGGTTAACTAAACACGTATAATGTCCCAAAGGCGAGACCTATTGGCTATGCCAATGCTTGTTAATTTTGTTACAGACAACGCCAATCTTGTCCAGCTCATCACTGCTGCGTTGTCAAGAGCCCTGTATGGGGGGCCTTCTTAGCTCTAACGCAACATCTGCCACTGCTCCTCCAAAACAGCAAAAAGGGAAACAAATACACACACAACACGAGGCCAGCCCATTGGTCTACGGATGTAGAGTCTTCCACAGCAACACGTTGTGGGCATGTGAGCCCTTAAAAATGCCCACTAATGTTCCAAGCAGCAGAACAAGGGCTGAGATGGTGGTGCCACACCGCCATCTGGCCTGCACAAGAGCTCCTTGAAAGACAGAGACAGTTGGCATTCCCCTGGGAATGGGAAAAAGCCTTAGCCTAGACCAGCCTGGTGTACAAGACTGGCAAGTACCCAAGACCTGGCTTTCAGTTCCTTCTCAGGCCGCCTCAGTAGGTGAACGAGGCCAATCCAGGCCTTCCCCTGCAAAGCAAGTCTCTCCTCACCATATCCCTAGGTATGGTGAGGCTGCCTGAGGGGAACAGATACTCTTCACCCCTTATAAAGTGCCTAGCGCTCAAGTGAGTTAGTGAAACCATGCCTCAGCAGCGCCTCATCCACAATCTGGTTCCACATAGACTATTGTTGCTCTGTCAACTGCTGAATTGTTGAAGGTGCCAGCTGATTGGTCTGAAACTGATGGCAAAATATAATAGGCTGTATTATGATGCGATACAGAAACAGAAATATTCACATTGCAGAAGGAAACAGAGGGTTCACAACTACAAAAGTGATGCAATAACCAAATGCATGGTTGGAAAAGCCAATACACTCACACCAAAAAGTCTGATAGTTACAGAACAGATTAGCTTTGTTACAAATTCACGCCTTTCCTGTGAGAGAAATTAGAAGACTTTGTGCGCCAATAATCTGTAGGTTTCAGAATCAGGTCTGAAATGCTTTGATACTTTCATTATTCTAAGCAGAAGAGGATGCATGTATGTGCCCATTCGAAAATTGGGGTGAGTAGAAGTATATTTGTGACAGAGAAGAACGGTTTCCATGGCAACAAGTCAGACCCATACTATCTCCCACTCTATAACAGGAATGCACCCCACCTATTCTGGGACGAAAGGCTCATGAGAGAGCTTGTTTGAGGGGGATCCTTAATACAGAAGCCAAAATATCGATGGTTCAGAATATCATGGATACCAGTATATTTAGGAATGGAATATTGTTGATAAGTATATTTTTTACATTTTTGGGAAGTATATAGAAGGTGAACATACCTGCAAGTTTAATTTTGTGCATTTAATAATATTTATTATATTTAGGAGTTTTTGTTAGTATTTTTTCATATTTTTGTTATTTTCTTTGAAATTGCAATTATAGTTCTTTTGGGTTGTGGAATATTTTACTTTCTTATTTTTATATATATTTTTTTTTTTTGGTAATCAAAATTTGTGATAATTAAAATTGTCAGAGTATTGGGTTTAACCGAGACTCAAACTCAAGTGTGATTTTCAAATTCAGTTCAACACGGTCGGAATCCAGAACCTCTGGCTTTAAGTGGGACAGGTCCTGCCTGGTCTTAAACTTGGCAGTAATTAAAATCTGACTTTGAAAAGGGTCCCTAGCAGGCCCTATATTAATTCCCTCAACTCAAAAGCACTGATCAATTTATTTAGAATGGCTGCAAAACATAATGCATGATTGTGATGTAGTTTCTGTTTATATGCAGCATGTTTTACTTCGTATGGCATTCCAATAAAGAATCTTTATTCACAATCTCATTTTCAGAACTGAAACATTTTCAATTCTAATTATTCACAACAAAATGGTTATTTACAGCTGACAAGCATTGGCAAAGCCAATAGATATGACTTGTTTTATGGCTTCGTCCATTGTTGTATTGATGCAACAGCAGTAAACGCCTACGGGGCACCCAAATGACAGGGCAGATGGCATGCTGTGTTAAGCATGAGGCTTTAATTTATGCATTTTGAGCCACTCCCTAAATTGCATGGGCCACACCTCTTGGAAAAATTCCTACTTACGTTTCTTTGGACATGCCCCTTCAGAGAGATCTCTCGCCTTTTTTGCCCTCTTAAAGCACTGCAATACCTTTGAAGTTTCTTCTGCCTTGTTATTTATTTATTACAAACATGTTATTTTAACACATGCACCAGTAGATAAAGGCAGCTCCCGTTGCCTACATTTTAAGTACCTGATCTAGAAATATCTTTAATTCACAATTCAGTCTAATGCTGCCTATTGAGTAGCAATTTGCCACTTTCGAACTATGACACACCGGTTGTTGGGTCGCTTTGCTGGGGCAGAGGACTGGATTGGCTAAGGACAGTATTGAAGACTGCCCCTTGTGTGTGTTTGCCATTGTTTAAACTGGAGTTGTACTTAAATTTGTTGCATGTAGAATTCTGAACTCTAAGTAATGCTTGAGAAGCATAATAAAGGTGACACCGCACGCTCGAGCTCTCAACGATAATAGGAAACTATTCATTAACACATGATAAACGGAGGTGTAGAAATCGCCAAGAGCGGCCAGAAAAAGAACTCGCTCCATTCACATCACATTCGGTAAACCATAAGAAAAGATTTTTAGTATCTTATAGAGACAACTTCAAAAGGGCCTCTTTTTCCGGTTATCATCAGAAATCTCACAGAAGCAAATTCAATAAGCTGTAACAATGGGAAGGGAAAAGCGGAGGCAACACATCCTTTCTGAAGCTAAAGACATCTTTGTTCACTTATACCACAGCTCCGTCTGTGTCATTACTGCTTGCCCACACATTACGTTATCAAGCTTCAGCACGTCTTTCGCAGCCTCGTCAGCATCAATAAAAGTCAAGCACGTGAATTAGTCATGAAAAATGACCTGATTAGAGACGTAAATTAAAGGCATCTTGTTTGACGTGTGTAGGTAGCCTTTGAGAGGAAGGGCAGACCTGGGAGAGCTGCTAAAAGCAACCTTTAGTCAAGATACGCTGGGTGCGCTACCCTCAAGGCATTTAAATACAAGCGCGCCCGCCTCGCGCTGAGAGAATTCAATAAGCTGTAATAATGGGAAGGGAAAAGCTGAGGCAACGCGTCTTTTCTGAAACTAAAGACATCTTTGTTCACTTATACCACAGCTCCGTCTGTGTCATTACTGCTTGCCCACACATTACATTATCTAACTTCGGCACATCTTTCGCAGCCTTGTCAACGTCAATAAAAGTCAAGCACATTAATTAGTCATAAAAAATAACCTGATTAAAGAAGTGAATTAAAGGCATCTTGGTCTTGTTTGATGAAGATGTGTGTAGGTAGCCTTTGCGAGGAAGGGCAGACTTGGGAGAGCTGCTAAAAGCAACCTTTAGTCAGGATGCGCTGCACGCGCTACCGTCAAAGCATTTGAATACAAGCGCGTGTGCCTCGACGAGGAGAGGAGGAGGCAGCAGGGGGAGCGGAGAGAGGAGGGGGCCTGTGCCTGTTTCCCTTGTGGGAGCGAACAGGAACCATCTGCTAATTACAAACAGATTGTTTCAAAGCTCGCTCCACAAGGAATTTGCAAACGTGCACGCGTTGCCATTGCAAGCAATGCAATGCGTGCACGTTTTTGGCCCAAAAAGTGAATCGATTACTAAAGGTCTCCTCCTATGCAGCGAATGCGCTGCGTAGGCGAGACATAAAAAGAGGCGCAGTTACTGCCAGCCTTGCTTCTCTAAGGCAAGGAGAGGATGACTTTTGTGCTGGAAAGCAAGGTTCGAGCCTCGGAGTCGCGTCCACATCATGTGATTCTGGGCAAATCACTTAATCTCCCCGTGCCTGAGTGTGCCCTTGTGTAATGTAACCAGTGCTTATGTTAAGCAGCTCCAATACCTTGGGTCGAGTTCGCACTATATAAATCCGCACTAAAAAAAAAGACAGTGCTTGTTTACCCACCACTTGCAGGATTTCAAAACACATAAAAGGTATTGTCATTTACAATGCCAATAGCTCAGACTCTTGTAAATGCGAGATCTATTGCTTTGCAAATGCTTGTTTCCATGTCATTTTTGTCCAGAGTGCCTCTACTGATACCAAGGCTGAATTACAGGACTAGTGTACATTATTGAACACAAACATGTATTTAAACTCTGAGCAATGCTGGATTAACTTGTTACACCTGATTAAGTTTACACAAATGAAATAAACAGGAAGGTAGGCGACAATCAAAAGAAGAGGTGAGACCACGCCCAGGAATTCCAGGTCAAAACGAGCAGCTGTTTAAGGAAATCAGGAAGATGCAAGAGTTTTAAATAATACATAATGAAGGTTACACGAGAAATCGTGTACACACATGCATAGAAGGAGGAAGGAGGGGGAGAAGGAAAAAGCATCTTTGGCCTTGTAAGCCGGACTGCCTGCTAGAAAGCGGTGCTATGCATGGGGCCTCATGCCTTGCAGGCCGCATGCTGTGAACGTCCCTAGGGCTGTTATGTGCTAAGTTGCTGCCCCTGCTCTGGGGTCAGCTGCCTGCCGCATTTCTGTTGTGATGTTCAGTTAGCAGGTAAATAAACCTGCTGCTATCCGTCATGTCTGCAGGGGCTGTTGGGAGGTCGGAGCTACGTCCAGGCAAGAGAACAGCACCAACCTGGTCATGTAGGGAAAAGGGCCAAAAATGTTAGAAGCCACCAAACTGCTGGCAATAGACACATGGGCCACATTGTTAAAATTAAAGTGCAGCATTTTGTGTCAATTGAAAAGGAAAAAAAAGATTTTTAAGATTTGATTTAGGCAAGCCGTGACGCAGAAAAGACAGGTATGTGCTGCCATGCTAAATCGGCAGCACGGTGTCGCACAGTAAAAAAAAATATTTAAAGTTCGACGTTGCGGCACTTTAAAAAAAAAGCATTTGTTAAGGCGCAAAATATGCAATGAGGTGTGGCGCATTAAATAAATAAAAATTTCAAAATGGAAGCGTGACGTTGCAGCGCTTTAAAAAAAAGCAGTTGGTAAGGCGCGCACACGAAAGGCATGCCAGGCTAGTTAAAAAAAAAAAAGCAGTTTTGGGAGAGCATGTCCTGGCTGCAAGAGCAGGCATGAGTAAGCCATTCAAGAAACTAGTGCTCAGAGACTGTAATTAAAACATACCGAGTAACAACACAGTAAGAGGCTAGTCCTCATGGGAGGTTACACAAGGAGAAAAGGCGGTACTAAGGAGGGACTACAAAGCTTATTCAAGAATCAAAAGAAACTAATTAGAAAGGACAGTAACATGAGCCAATTGAAAAGATGGCTGGAAAATGGGAGGAGCTTCAAATTCATCTCGAAGAGACAGTGTGAGCGCTGCTTAGGCGACACCTAAAAACTTTCACTATGTATGTCACAAAAGACAACACAGGTGTAGTTCCTTGTAAAGGAAAGCAAACTTTTTGCAGCTCATAGTTCATAGGCGAGGAAGAGGAGCGCAGTTTATTATTATTATTATGTATAGTTTATCGCTAAGGCAAATACAAATATCTCACAAGGGAAAATTCATATTTGTTGCAAAGAGAATCCTCAAAGTATAGTTTATGGCAAAGAAAGAGTAAACCTTTCACAAGGTATAGTAAAGCTAGTTAAAACATTTCACAAGTTATAATTTACAGCAGAGGAAAGGGACCCAGCTTTGCTAAGTATAGTTTATGGCAAAGGAAATGAAAAACTGTTCACAATGTGTAATGTATAGTACCAGTACATAAAAACATTTGACTAAGTATAGCTTATAGCAAAGAAGGATAAACATTTCACAAAGAGTAGTTTATAGTAGAGGCAGAGCAAACCTTTCACTAATATAGTAGAGGAAGAGGAACAGCATTTATAGAGTATAATTTATAGCAAAGAAGGACAGAACTTTTCTCAAAGTGTTTTTTGTAGTTAAGATAGAGTAACCCTCTCACTGGGTATAGGTTATAGTAGAGGAAGACAGGCACCTTTATAGAGTATAGTTTAAAGGAAAATTAAAAACAATCACAAGGTACAGTTTACAGGAGTGGAAGAGAATAATATTTTCCTATATAAGATTTAAGGGAGAGGATGTATAGTTTATAGTAAAGGTATAGCAAATCACTCATAAGTAGTAGTTAATAGTAGAGGAAAGTAAATATTTTCAGATAGCATAATTTTACATATGTTATGTTAAATGTTATGTTAAAAATATTTGTACCGCGCTCGGTCACCAGACGGTTTCATGGCGCTCAAAACAATTGCGGGGGAACAGGATGGCAGGTTCACTCAGTAGGCTAGCTGAAAAAGGTGAATCTTAAGTAATTTGCGGAAGCAGACATAACGAGGGCAGATCCTAAGGGAAATAGGGAGGGAGTTCCACATAGTGGGGGCCAGGAAAGAGAAGCATAATCCGCCATGCTTTTTGCATTTGAACCTTGGGATCGAAAGCAGGTTGTGAGAGGCAGACCGGAGGTCTCTAGAGGGGGTGTAGCGCTGAAGGCTGGATGTAGTAAAGGCCGGGGCTTGGTCTGTAAGGGCCTTAAAAACTGTACAGCCAAGTTTGAACAAACAGCGATAGGCCACGGGGAGCCAGTGCAATCTTCTCATCAAGGGCGAGACATGTTGGTGTTTGGGCTGATGAAAGACCAGTCTAACCGCCTGGTTTTGCACCAGCTGCAGCCGATGGAGATGGTAAGCAGGAATTCCAACATAGAGGGAGTTGGCGTAGTCAATACGCGAGGTGACAAGAGCCATGATGACAAGAATGAGTCATCTGCAAAATTCGTAGATTCCTCAACACTGAGGCCAGTGTTGAGGAATCTA
Organism: Lissotriton vulgaris; assembly: GCF_964263255.1. Taxonomy (NCBI): domain Eukaryota; kingdom Metazoa; phylum Chordata; class Amphibia; order Caudata; family Salamandridae; genus Lissotriton; species Lissotriton vulgaris. Next base: position 1,863,119,081 of record NC_141693.1, on the reverse strand, counting down.
TGAATTTTGCAGATCCTGCGTAGATGGAAAAAGCAGGAAGATGTTACTGCATTGATTTGAGGCCTCATAGACAGGTCACTAGATAATATAACGCCTAGGCTCTTTACCGAGTTGACGGGGCAGGGTTGAGGCCCAAGAGAGGGCGGCCAGAAGCTGGAAGTCCAGGGGTTAGCTGGCCCCCCCGTCAACACCAACTCAGTCTTGTTAGGATTAAGCTTCAGCTGACTATAATGCATCCACTCAGAGATCACAAGCACAGTGGATTGAAAATTGGTGGAGGAAGAAGGGGAGGGATAAAGAGGAAAAATCAGTTGTAAATCATCCGCATAATTAAAAATAGTAACGGGGGTGTGACGAAGGGATGCCATGAGGGGTTGCATGTAAAGGTTAAACAGAAGTGGCGACAGAGCAGAGCCCTGAGGGACTCCACAAGATAAAGGGGAATAAGAAGCAGAATAAGTGGACAGGTGGACTGCTTGGGAGCGCTGATGCAAGAAAGATGTGATCCAAGAAAGGGCCACTCCTTGGATACCCGCTTTGTTGACACGGTCGATCAAGATGGCATGATCGACCGTGTCAAACGCCACTGACAGGTCCAACAATACAAGGGCTTGGGCGATATTCTTGTCGGCGCCTTGCCTCAGGACATCCATCACAGCCACAATAACAGCTTCGGTGGAATGCGCTGGCCGAAAGCCAGCTTGCTGATTATCCAAAAAGGCAGAGCTCTCAATGAATGCACTGAGGCAGCGAGTGACGTAGTTCTCTAAGATTTTCCCCAAATAGGGAAGAAGAGAGATCGGTCGAAAGTTACTCATGACCATAGGGTCGGCGCCCGGCTTTTTTAGTATGGGCAATACGACCGCCTGTTTGAAATAGTCTGGGACGATGCCAGTAGCAAGCGATTTATTGAGCAGTGACAGAGGGGGGTCAGGACAGGCCAAGAAAGTGTCTTTAAGAATTTGCGGGGGACATCAATCGTTAGGGGAACTAGAGCTCACTAAATGTAACAAAGAAGTGAACTCGGTCAGGGAGATGGGAGGGAAAACATCAAATCGGCAGGGGTTCATAGGGGGCAAAGGAGGGGGAATGGAGGAGGAAGGGGAGGGGATGTTATTTTTAATGGTGGCAATTTTTTCAATGAAATACGAATTCAGGGAATCACAAAGAGCTTGGGTGGGTAGGGGTTGAGCAGTGACACGGTCCGGCAGAGTGAGCTCCTCAACAATAGAAAAAATGTCCTTAGCCTTAGAGGCAGAGTCCAAAATTTTCTGGGAAAAATAAGAGGTTTTGGCCGATAGGATAGATTTTTTGTACTGTTTCAGTAAATCCATATACTCAATTTTGGAGATGGGGTCGTAATTGCACCTCCAACGGCGCTCCGCTTGACGAAGGGACAGTTTATCCGATTTTAGTTGGTCTATAAACCAGCGCTGAGAGTCATGGGGATGTTTAGTTTTTATAGTTTTTAACGGGGCTTCTTTGTCACTGGCAGATACTAGCCATTGCTCGAGAAGGCGAGCCTGATCGGACAGCGAGGCCTGGTCCCTAGGGGCAGTACAAGCCAAGATGGCGTGAAATTCTGCAATATTAGCACGTTTCCAATTGCGGGCAGTAAAATTGGTAATAGGGATGGGGAGGGCAGGCACAGTGAGGTTAATTGAAAATGAAATAAAGGAAGGATCGGACCAAGAGCAAGGAAACACTGATGGAGGAGAGATATCAAGGTTGGTCGTCGACACTTGGTCAAGAATGTGACCTTTACTATGGGTAGCTACAATGATATGTTGACGGCAATTCATACCGAGTAGGAGATCAGTGAAATCCTCGGAGATATTACTCTCCCGGGGGTCAGTTGGCCAATAGTTAAAATCGCCAATAATAAGAATTTTGGCGGAGTTAATGATTAGCCTGGAGACCAGTTCGCCGAACTGATGAGAAAAAAGAGGCATGCTGTCAGGGGGTCTATAAACAAGGACACAAATAAAAGAAAACCTAGAAGAGGAGAATTTAAGAGTGAGGCAGTCAGTTTTGGCAATGGTGGAAGTTTCCAGGGTGGTAAACTTAAGCTGGGAACGAATAATAGCTGCGACCCCCCCCTCCGGCTCTCCCACCGGTCCTATTGGACTGTAAGATATAATAACCAGTGGGGATAGCACCGAGAATACCCCGGGCAGAATCTTCCGTTAGCCAGGTTTCAGAGAGTAGGAGGATATCCACGTTATCATCATCCAACAGCTGAAATATCTCAAGCTGGTGTTTCACCAGCGAACGAGTGTTGAGATATACAACCGCTAGAGATAAAGGCCCAGCGGACCCTACGCCAGGTGAGATGGTAGGAGAGAAAGAGTGTCGTGTCGGGGCACTCAAATCGCAAATACCAGGCGAGGGGCCCGGGGAGATGAAGATACCATAGTTTTGGGTGGCACCAGTTGCACGGGAGTCCAGAGGGCCTGAGTGTTGAAGGGCAAGAAGGTCCGTGCGGGAGTAGGTGGTCAGATGGGCATAAGGCATAAATATTAATAAATACTTTTCACAAGGTATGATATATGATAGAGTTAAAAAAAAATCAAAATCATTTTACAGGACACCTTTTACAGGAAAGGTATGTACAAACCTCTCAAAGTGTAAAGTTTATAATAGAAGGAGAGAAAAAAACTTTCACTAAGTACAGTAAAGAAAGACACAATCATAAGGTATAGTTTATAGTAAAGGCACAGCACATTTTTCTTACTAGTTATAGCGTGGATTAAAGGAAGGGGGGAGTTTAATTTATAGCAAAAGAAAAGGAAAACTTTTCCAAGATATAATGTATAGCCGCAGTACAGAAAAGCCTTTTATAGGATATCTTTGGCTTGAAAGGTATGGAGAAAACTTGTAAAGGGTGCAATTTACATTAGAGACAACCTTTTACAAGGTCCAGTCAGTAGTACAGTTATAGAATACCTTTTTAGTGGAGTATATTTTATTACAGAGGAGGGGAGAAAACCTTTTACAAGGTACAGTTTCTACTTTTTACAAACGATGGTTTATAGGAGAGCACAAGCAGAAATGGGTATGATACATATATCTGAGGGTAGATGAAATGAAAAGAAAATCCTTTCATAAGGTATAATTTATAAAGATACTGATTAAAACAATTACAAGACACACTATTTATAGTAGAGAAGTGTATATTAAAAAGCACATTAAAAAGCAGTCAAGAGCGTCAACTTCTCCAGAACCATGCAACTACAGAAACAAGTGGATGTTCATTTATGTTCCATACAGAATAAAACATTTGTACACAATATTCAAAGTATTTTCCATAAATAACCCTCTGCCAGACAGTTTCATACACCTTAAATTATGTGCTTCTGAGTGCACCTGTGAATGTGTGTACACAGATGTGTCTGCCTGCAAGACGTAAGTTTGAAGGTTATCTAGTGAAAAATAAAATGTGATGACCTAGCTACCATGCTCAAAGATTGTATATACACCCAGGTGTATGCATGTGCATGTGCAAGCGGTGGTGAGGGGTTTGTAAAAGAGGTATAGAAAAACACCCTACAAGCTATAATTTGTAGTAAAAGTTCAAGGCAAATGTTTGCTCATTATAGTTTATAGTAGCATTATATTATAATGCTTTGAAAAGATACAGTTTACAGTTCAGGTACAGAAAACCTTTTACAAGGTGTTGTTTATAGTAGACTTATATAAACATTTTACAAGAACACTGAAGGCCCTGATTTGCTTTGCTACCACCTGTTGCCACTGAGAGGGCCCCAGAAGGTGGCCATTTTGAGGAGGCTTGCCTCACTTCCGACTCTCCCTGCGGTCTCTGCTGGCAATATCTGAACTGGAACTGGCGGGGACCCCGCTACATAGGGAGGTTTGAGCAACCACCAGGTTCCTGATATTAGCCACTTCCAGTTGAGGGCTACCAAGGGTTAGACCACCCAAATAAAATTGACCCCCGGGCACTGTCCTCAGGAGGGCCCTGTGAGGTTGAGGGGGATGATGAGCCAGCAGCTAACCATCCAGGAACTACCAAAGGGGCTACCTTGGATACTATATTGCAGGCAATTACTAACCCCTGGGAAGCATTGGTGACAAAAATAGACACTATTGTGGCGGATATGGGGATACTAAGGGATGATCACCATTGCCTGGCAGGGTGGGTCACAAACACCGAACGAACTCTGACGGATCTATCCCCGGAGATAGAGTCCCTAGAGAATGCATTGCCGTAAGGAGGGTAGGGTCGAGACCTTGGAACATAGAGCAGAGGAAGCTGAAAATTGGGCTCGGAAGAACAATTTTTGGGTGATTGGCCTGCCTGAACGTGCAGAGGGACCTAACATGCTGTTCTTTTAAGAAAGATGTCTGAGGGACAATGAGTCACCGGATGGACTTTCCCCTTTCTTTGCCCTGGAGAGGGCACACAGAGCCCTGGCGAACCCACCGCCTCCTGGTGCCGCTCCTCGCCATGCAGTGGCCAAACTACTTTACTACAAAGACCAGGCCAACATACTGCACCAGGCCAGATTTCATGGGGATCTGAAAATTTAGAACAGTAGGGGCATGATTTTCCCAGACTTCAATAGGGAGGTCCAGGAACAGCGACCCACTTTTTTGAAAGCTAAAAGGCGTCTGTGCCAGCTGGGGGTCCACTGTGCCATGCTGTTTCCTGCCAGGCTGCGAGTGGTCACCACAGATGGGGGTCAGTTTTTTCAATTGCTGCAGGACATGTGGGAAAGGATAGACCAGCGCTGCATTCTCACAATACCGGGACTCCGTCAGGACGTAAGTCTGTTCGGACCAAATCGTGGTGACAGGCCTGGAGTCTCAACAGGACATTCCTCACTAAGGCACAGGTCCAGCATGAACAGTTGAGAGACGTGGAGATGGTGGCGACGATGAGTGGATCAGGAGCGAGCCCTCCCATTGATGATGGAGGAAGGTGGCATTCAAGACTTTGAATCTGATCACGGATCGATCTCTTTGTGGGGCTCCCATTCTGTATTACTGCTGTTGAGACCCGGTACAGCTGATGATCTTTGACTGAGAGTACATCAGGATCAGCTGAGCTGCTCCTGGGTGGGTAAGAATACAGACCCCTCGGCTGTGAGTGTATGTTGACTCCATGATGTGGGGTGGTGAGGTATCTGGCCAGGAGGTGCCCATGTTGGTGCACACCCCACTGAGTGTTTCACGTATGGTTTGCATGCGTGTGGTTTCTGTTGGAATGCTGGTTTGGATAGAAGGATGTTGCCTTCTTGTCCTGGGTTTGGAGGGTTGGGATTGTTGTTGTATGAGCTGAGTCCTTGGGAGGATATTAATTTGGTCCTGGATCTGGAAGGGCACACCTCAGAGCAGGCGTAGCAATAGAATAAGGCTGCGGAATTGCGGCGAGGGCTTGATTGGATGATCGTAGTTGGCGGGTGGGTGTGTAGAAGGACAGTCTTGTGTTGAGGCATTGGGGTCCTAGGTCGTAGAGGGTCTTGTGTGCGTGGGTGAGGAGACGGAACGTTATTCTCTTGTTGACGGGGAGCCAGTGGAGGTCTTTCAGGTGACCGGAAATGTGAGCTTGACGGGGGATGTCCAGTATGAGTCTGGCTGAGGCGTTTTGGATGCGTTGGAGTTTTTTCTGTAGTTTGGCTGTGGTTCCAGCGTAAAGGGTATTTCCATAATCCAGTCGGCTAGTGACCAGTGCGTGGGTGACTGTCTTTCTTGTTTCGGTGGGGATCCAGCGGAAGATTTTTTTGAGCATGCGTAGGATGTTGAAGCATGAAGATGAGACGGCGTTGACTTGTCTGGTCATCGAGAGGGAGGAGTCTAGGATGAAGCCCAGGTTGCATGCGTGATCTGTAGGTATGGGTGCTGTACCCAGGGCCGGTGGCCACCATGAGTTGTCCCAGGCAGAGGGGGATGATCCTAAGATGAGGACTTCTGTTTTGTCCGAGTTTAGTTTTAAACGGCTGTTCTTCATCCATTCGGCTACTTCTTTCATTCCTTCGTGTAGATTGGTTTTGGCGGTGTTTGGGTCTTTGGTGAGGGGACATCTACGGGGAGTATGGGAACACAGGAAAGAGAAGGGACCTAAAGGAAGGGTAATGCTTAAAACTGTTTAACGCAATTTTTAATTCCGCTATCTAGAAAGGTGGGACTAAGACTATGGTTGGAATAAGTCCTATAGACTAGGCTCTAATATTGTTGATATGCTGGTGTTGAGTGACGCAGCTCGGGGAGTGCGAGGGGGATAGTTGGGGTGGGGGTGGATGACTATTGAAGGGTAAGACGAAGAGATAACTCAGGTGCATTTATTGTATGGCTCAAGCTATACATGTACATGTTAAGAACCAATACAATTCTGTTAACAAAACAAAAGTACTATCCCTTCAGCACTTGGATCTCAGTGGTAGTGCGGGTCTAGCAGTCCAAGGCTCTTCAGAGGGAGAAAGGTCAAAATAGGCATATGCTCAAAACTTAAAATAGCCACAGTGACCCCAAAAATATGTTTGTCCAGATGCTCAAAACTTAAAATAGCCACAGTGACCCCAAAAATATGTTTGTCCAGTTTAACCCCTTAACTGCTGCCGACGGCCAACGGTCGTCACGAGCACTACCTCCCCAGTGCTGCGCACGACCGTTGGCCGTCGAGCCAGCATTCGTTCTTCGAACGTTCAGCACTGGGCGCTGAACGTTCGAAGCTCTGATGAGGTTAATACTTACTTTTGGCAACAAAAGCACTATTTATTATGTACGCAAAACACTAAACAATCCAGCCTCTCAAGACTAATGCCCTAATACTGGTCAGGGCAATGTCCCCAATGCAAGTCCCTCAAAGCTAGTTCCCTACTACTGGGGGTACTCTCCCAATCCTCCATGCTTAACAATGTGTCACTGGCAGAACTGTGGAGGTGACCCCAGAGATGCTGCCCACGCTAGCAATGCACATCAAAGTCTGGCTTGATCTTGAAAATTAAGCTCCTCTGGCGCTTATCCCCCAAGTATGTGCAAGTTTTGAAAGGTCCTTCGGCCCTGCTCCAGTCTCACAGTCCACAGCCTTCAGAAGTGTCCTGGAACCGGGGCATGTTTGCCCTTGTGATGCACAGCTTATGCTGTGTCTTCTTGCAGTATGTAGGGCAGCACACTGAATGGCTCACAGACGACGGCTTCTGGGTGCAGAGGCTTCTTCTTCACGGTTTGGGCTCCGGGGAACTAGCCCCAACAAAGGAAACTGCACTGGGAGACAGTCCCCACAGTCTCAGTCCCAACGAAGCAAACTGCAACAGGTGATGGCCGACAACTACACAACAGTTAATAACTTCTGCGAGAGAGCAGACAGTTCTCTCTCAATACTTTTTCGGACTGGACCAGATATCTCACACCTGCTCACCGGGATCTACTCACCAGAATCCCAGCTGTGCCTCTCTCTCTCCAGGCTCTCTCTTCCCCTCACAGGGGACACTGGCAGGGAGGCAGAAGGCTGGTGCTCCAGGTACAGGGTAGGCTCCTCGCCTAGGTAGACTGACAGATCTAGATTCCCAGCCTGGTAGTAGCTGCTCAAAGTCTAGGCAATCTTCTTTCTCCCCATGAACAATGCTAAATGTTGGACTCTTGCTTCCACAGTTATAGTCCAACTTCAAACACAAGTGTGATTTGGTGTCTGGTCCACTGAAATTCAAGTTGTGGGTGTTAGTTCCTTTGAAGTGCTCTCTCGTCTGCCCTCTTCTTTCCTAAAAGGACAGTCTGCCACAGCAGTGGTGGATCCAATTTTGACTGATCCAAAATACAGTCCAAGGAAGTAGCTGGTGATCAAATCGGGCTGTCATCCTCCACTGAAATATACCTCACAAAGTTTCAGAGATCTACAAATTCCCTTCTATCAAGATTCCCTGGTCCACAGTGCCAGCCTTATCAGTCCCACCATCTCCCAGACAATGAGCCCAGGCCCCAGTGACCAATAACTCTTCCTGGAATCAAAGAGACCTTTAATGTGCACAGAGAGGATGCTCTGCTCCCTTCCTCCAGAGTGTGTTCCCACCCAATCCCTCAAAAATGTCAGCAATCCGCACCTCCTGTCTGGGACTTGTCATGCTTACTACCACCAACATTTCAAGGCCCTAAGCTTCTAAAGTGTAACCCCCTGGCCTCCATGTTATGTATCATACATAGGCTCTCATACATCCCATCATGCACACACAAGTGTCACAGGAAACATCCTTTACAACGCACCTTTTACCACGCAGTGCCTTTACGACGCAACTTTTACAACGCAAACCATTACAACGCATTGCGCTGGGGGCCCTCTAGGATAAGGAATAGGTTTAATTTACTATTCAACACCTTCCCTACTATCCACGGGGACTGGAGTTGGAATAGTAAATTAAACTATTCACTATCCAGCGCCCCAAAGCACTATGCGTTGTAAAGGCATGCATTGTAAAAACCGCGTTGTAAAGGCATGCGTGGTAAAAGTATGCGTTGTAACGTCATACATCCAAGTATCACGCACTGTCTGTCGCTACACACAATCCATGCAGGTAAAGGTGAGGTAAGTACACAGCTGCTGAACTTCACATGAATGGGCCGGTAGGCACCACTCCTCTGACACACGTAAAACAGCCTGTTCACAATACAAAACTCTAAACAGATTTGCTGCCATGAACACACTTATATCCCATAACTCCTTTGGTGCACCACTCCCCGAATAACAATATTGCATTACCAAGAGGCAGGCTTAGCTAATGGTGTGCATGGATGATCCATGTTTGCCAGGGCTCGAGTCGGGAGTCCATGTGGGTGAACGGCGTCCCCTACTCTTTTCACAGGGTGGACCCCGTCCCCACTGCCAAGAACTTGGGCCACACAGGCGTGGATGAAAAAGGAAAATGTTTTTGTAAGCAGTATTGTCCTAATTGCAGTAATATGAAACAGCGTTTATTTGCCGCCCTGTGCCTTTAAAACATAAATCGGCAAAGGACTAGGTTAATTGCGCAGCATTCACGGCGATTCTTTGCTATCAGGTGTGGTTATTCGATTTGGCTGCGGGGCAGCTTCCTCTAGTAATGCAGACACCCCAGCTTTCCCAGAGACTTGCATGAGTAGTTCCCTCAGTCCAGGTTTTTACTTTGTATACGATGTCTTTATTTGCGCATTTTCTAATGGGACAAGTAGGACTACAAGTTTCAGACTACAGAGTAAAAACTTGGACTTGACGTAGGAAACGTGCGAGCTCTGACTTTTATGACGTCATGAGGTCATTTGCATATTGTCAGTCCCCCCACTTCTTATTATAGGACGTGTGCCCTGATGTTTGCCCAATACTAAAAATCATTATGAGGGTCCCGATATACATGCAGCTGGGGCACTCAGGGCAAGGACATACGTCTGTCAGGAAACCTCTTTAACCACTTCTATGCTCATGACGGAGCCGCTCCGTCATGAGCCTCGGTTGAGCTGTGCTCATGACGGAGCGGTTCCGTCATGGCCCGCTCGGCGCGCCTGCGCGGCGCGAATTCCGCGCCTGCGCTGGATGTTCCATTGAGCGGGCGGGGCCATGACGGAACTGCTCCGTCATGAGCACAGCTCAACCGCGGCTCGTGACGGAGCGGCTCCATCACGAGAATGCGAGCACCGTTCGGGCCCCCCACCCCTTAGCGCTGCGGCGAAATTCCCGCCGCAGCGAAGGGGTTAACCTGCAGTCGGAACAAAGACCAGCCTTTACAATGCAGACACTACTCTCACTGCGACATTACAGCACATTACTTTACCATGCAAGTCGATACAACAACTTGCTGTATGGGGCACGTGGTTGGACTGGTGTTGGATTTTGAAGTCCAAAAATGTCCCTACTGGTGTGTAGACTGGAGTTGGAATAGTAATTTATACTATTTTGAAGTCCAACACCTCCTAAAGAAAGTTGTTGTACCGGCTTGTGTGGTAAAGTAACCACGTGATAATGTCTCAGTCGCGGTACTGACTGTAATGTAAAGGCATGGGGGGTAAATGCATGCAGGGTTCTGTCATACAACCGCGTCTGTCACCATGCAGGGGAATTTTGAATCCCAACAGTAACTTATAAAAAGAAATAAAGTAGCTGCATCATTTTGTACGTGTGTGCATGTATAGTGTGCACGTCTCCAAAATGACGTGGGCAGTCACGTCAAAGGCTTTTTATAAACTTTAGCCGTGCTGCACAGCATCCGAATACTGTCTGTGTGGCTAGAAACCATTGGCTCGACCTATAGAGTTTGCCAATGCTTCTTTGAAAAGAGGCCTCTCGCAGCTCCACGTTATTACTTTGTACATGAATCACAGAAAAAATGAAAAAATAATAATGCCCCACAGGGAATGACATACATAGATAAATGCAGAAGCCATAAATAGTACATAAGAAACAATAGTTTTACAGTTATTAGGCCTGCCCTGTTTTTGGTGTGAGAGGCAGCTGACTATCTGCAAACATGTGACACTGACTGCACAAGACCTGGATCTCTGGAAAAGACCTTTCGAGCTTATGAGCTCATAGCCTTACATGTCTTCTCCAAAATGGTTACTTTGATTCAGTTGTGCCCTCGTAGAAAGTATGTTTATCTCTGTTCTTTACTTCCTGTTGGAATAGAAATGTCCCGCTTCCTGGGCCAGAAAGCGGACATTTCTATTCCAACAGGAAGTAAAGAACGTTCTACGAGGGCGTACCTCCCTTTCACAGGAGTCACCACTGAAATCTAACTGGGTTAGGAGGATAAGGCACAGATGGCAGCAGCTGGATGTGGCTGAGGGGCCTACCAGCCTCACTTCTTTGAAATGTTTGCCAGCTCCTTATTTATTTATTTATTTATTTATTTATTTATTTATTTATTTATTTATAAAGTTCAACTGGATCCTTTGCTCCATTCATGGATGTCACAGGAATGGCATGGACGTCAATTCCCCAAAATGCAAGGGGTAGCGGAAGTGACATCACATACCCTTTGGCCATAATGGTATCACATTAGGAGACACCATATGACCTTTGATCCGATTCTTCCCAGTGATGTCACGTGACCTTAATTTTGATGAAATCACAATAACTGATATCGTGGATGCTCCATAATAACCGCATTTTTACTAAAACAACACCGCAACAACAAATGTTTATTTTAAACACTATCTACGCTAAGGTGCTGGCATGATATGGCAGGGTAACTTCACATGTTTCTCTTTGCATTATATTAAATATTATGAGTGTGTCTGAAGAATATATAGTGCCACAAAACAGCACTGGGAACCTAAATTATTTATACCACAGAAAGTCATGATGTAATAGTTTACCTAATGTATACAGCAACGAGATTTGGATTGATAAGTGTTAGTTAAAAAAAAAACACAATAGTAATGACCACATGAATTTACTGGCAATGACCATACTTTTTTAATAGTAATTATGTTATTAGTTTAAAGCATTCCTTATTGTTAAAACATCGGGATTTATGATCCATTTGCAAGGCACTATCGCTCCATTGCGATGCACAAAGGTGAAGCTTTTATTTCACAAAATCATTTTTCATGTATTCACAATAATGAAACAATGGAAGAACTTGTTAGGAACATATTTTCAGTCATGTTTTAATTAATCAGAAGAGTTTGCATTACACTGCTGAATTTATTTACAAAGCGGAATGTCCCTGTGGAAGCTGCAGATAGTAAACAGAGTTCACCGAGACACTCTTTAGCTGCTGTTTTATCAGTGACAGCCGATGAGCTTAGAAAGTGGTTGGGCGTGGGGGGCGTGGATTGCGCAGCCGAGATGGCCACGTTTCTTTGAGCTCCGTCACGTCGCCTGGAGGTGCGCAATAAAACTCGCTGACAGAGCCTGTTTTTGCGTGCGAAAATGATCGCATCGGACGGCGGAATGCGGGAAGACGGCTGTGAATGCTTTTGAAGAGGCTGCGACGCTCCCAATATACTTTATTTCACCTGAAGCCTTTCTCCTCAACAAGCTACTCAAAATGGCGGCTCCTATAAGCTGAATGAAACGTCGGCGAATACTTGGATAAGTACTCCCTGTGTGCCTGTGTGCCTATACTATTTGACTTTTGCCTGCTACTCTTGCTTAAATCTTGTTATTTTTTACGCTTGCGCCACAATACAGCGACACTACGATACAGTGTCATTTCCTCAATCTTTTTGCTCATAGGGCTACTCTTTCCAAGTGATTACTCCTGCCCAGCGGCGTGTCTAATATACAGGTTGTGGAGATACCCTTTACGTGGTGACCTTTTTCATTCTTTTTTCTTGCCTCTTCTCATGGCAGACAAGATGGGTCTCTCTCTCAAAACCAAAGACTCCAAAACTACTCCTAAAAGGTCTAAACATAATTCTCCTAATCCAGAACTTGTCCCGAAAGACTCTGGCACTACTTTGGATGCAATTCTCTCTCACCTGAATTCTGTTCACGATATTGCGCAAAGTACAAAAACCAATACCTACTTGCTTCAAGTTGAGGTTGCGGCAATTAGAAGCAATTTTAAGAATTTAACACTTCGAGTTTCCAATGCTGAAGCGCGCATCATTGCTGTTGAAGACTCCACACACCAGCAGTCTAAGTCTATGCAGAACATGGAGCGCTCCTTGGCTGCATTGCGGAGAGATCTTACGGAGCAGGAAGACAGAAACCGTAGATCCAATCTGCACATTTTTGGGTTACCTGAGGATGCAGAGAAAATGGCGCCTTCTATGATTGACTTTTTTCTCAACTGGATTCCTTCTGTGCTGAATATCTCGTTTCAGAAAGACTTTGAAATAGAGCGTGCTCACAGAGTTCCTTCATTCAAATTGAAATCTTCTCCTCACCCTAGATCAGTGGTTTTTAAACCATTGCGACATCAACATTCTGAGCAAATTTTGGCGCAGATGCAGAAAGTTAAAGCGATTACTTGGGAGGGTCACAGAATCGCTATATCTCAAGATTTTGCCAGAGATACTGTCATCCGACGGAAAGGTTTCCTTAATTTGCGACGGCGTCTTCTTGACATGAACATACCATTCTCTTTTGCTGGTCCTTCGAAAAACCTTTAAGGGCCGTTCTCAGATTTTCTATGAACCTGTTGATCTGTCTACTTTTTTGGAGAATCACGCTGAGTCTCAGATGGAGTCTTCGCCTTCTTCTAGTGCCTCTGGTTCCTGAATAGTTCTTGGATTTTTGTATATGCTATGTCTCTACTGGTTTCTATATTCTTGCGCTCCTTGCGAGAATATTTGTTAGCATTTTGGAAAAAATTATAGATTACATTTACAGTGCTTAATATGTTCTAATCTTTTCTTTTCTTTGCAGGATCAATCTATATGATATTGGCTATGGGCCCGATTCACAGAATGAACTTAAGACTTAATCCTAAACTTACTACTATTTTGGTATTCACAGAATGCACTTACTACTTTTGGCATTCATAGAATGAATTTACTACTTTTGGTATTCACAGAATGACTTACTACTTTTGGTATTCACAGAAGTTAGGATTTTGTCTTAAGTTTGTCTTAAGACAAACTTAAGACAAACTTAAGACAGACTTAAATTAGGATATTGTCTTAAGTCTGTCTTAAATCTGTCTTAAGTTTGTCTTAAGTCTGTCTTAAGTCTGTCTTAAATCTGTCTTAAGACAAGCTTAAGACAAAATCCTAACTTCTGTGAAAACCAAAAGTAGTAAGTTCATTCTGTGAATGCCAAAAGTAGTAAGTGCATTCTGTGAATACCAAAATAGTAGTAAGTTTAGGATTGAGTCTTAAATTCATTCTGTGAATCGGGCCCCAAGTTCTTTTATTCTTTTTTATAATTGGCTTAGTTGTGGCTTTATGAGTGGTCTCTTTTCTTTTTACGTATGTGTCTCTTTCCTTTCCTTGTAGTACCTCTTTCTTTGAGTATTCAGTGTCCGAATGGTTTTCCTTTGTCTTCTTATTCATGGTTATTTGATATATTTGGCACGTCTCTATATCTTATTTTTATGTGGTGTTCATTATCTTTGCTACCTTCTTTGTCCTTTCTATATTCTGATTGGTAGAATCTGTATTTTGGCTTGCTTGGAAGTTTCGTTCGTCTCTTCTCGCCCTTACTAGGTAACCTTTTTTGCATTTTAATAACATGTTCTATTCTATTATCTTTCTTCTCCTGTTCTAGATAATTGTTTGGTATTCTGGTCTTTCATTCTTCGATTGTTGCCTGGTCTTAATGAATTGTAAGGTTTTTCTATAGTAATGCTATTTATAATGTTGTCATTAGACTTTTTATGGGTTGGTTACCTTATATTTATTCTGCTGATATAGTCATATTTTTATGATGTTTCCATCTGTTATACATGAAATGCTCTTTTTTCTTTGTTTTTATGCTTCATATATCATTTATTATATGTTATGAATTGCTAGCTCCTTATGGGGTGTATCCCTTTTGCATTGCAATGCAAAAACCACATGGCCTGTCTGAACTGGGGTGGCGTGGAGTGCAAAAAAATGATGGATTTAGGCCCAGATCCCTGTACTGGGGTGAATGTATGACATTGTTCTGCATTCTGTCCATCAACTGTTGTTTTTGCATTTGTCACCCGAGTGGGATGGGTATGCTCAGACGTGAGTCCCATGCTCTCCACACCACTGGAGTCAAGCTATCCTGGCTGAAGACGGCTGATAGCCAGAAACCGGTCCTAGGATGCTTGATTCCGGTCGAGGAAGGACATGGCTTGGCAGTTCGGGCTGGACTGTTCCCATGAGGCACAGGGTCAAGGCTGATTTGCATATGGCCATGTCTGAACTGGGGTGGTGTGGAGTGCAAAAGAACGATGGATTTAGGCCCAGATCTCTGTACTGGGGTGAATGTATGACATTGTTCTGCATTCTGTCCATCAACTGTTGTTTTTGCATTTGTCACCCCGAGTGGGATGGGTATGCTCAGATGTGAGTCCCATGCTCTCCACACCACTGGAGTTAAGATTTCCTGGCTGAAGACGGCTGATAGCCATAAACCAGTCCTAGGATGCTTGATTCCGGTCCAGGAAAGACATGGCTTGGCAGTTCGGGCTGGACTGTTCCCATGAGGCACAGGGTCAAGGCTGATTTGCATATGGCCATGTCTGAACTGGGGTGGTGTGGAGTGCAAAAAAACGATGGATTTAGTCCCAGATCTCTGTAATGGGGTGAGTGTATGACATTGTTCTGCATTCTGTCCATCAACTGTAGTTTTTGCATTTGGCTTTAAGTGGCAATCACGACGTCTTAAATATTTGGGGATCTGGTTTTGTAGTACTATTACAGGGACGGTTTCGTACAATGAAGCCCAAACTTTACTTAAAGTTCGTCAACTTTTGGATACCTGGTCACCTAAATATATTTCGTGGTGGGGACGTCTTCAAACTCTAAAAATGATGATAACCCCAATTATCAATTTTGTGTCCTCAATGCTTCCTGTTAAATTGTCTTCGTCTTTTTTTCACAAAATAGATTCCCTCACTTACACCTTCTTCTGGAGTGCCAAGAGAGCAAGAATAGCATATAAACACTTGAGCAAACCTTATGACATGGGAGGTTGTAATTTTCCGGATTGGGATCGTTATCAAGTGGCTTTCTTGGCCTCTCAAGGGGCTCTCTGGTTCTCTACAGACATTCTTCACACTCCTCCGTGGATGTTTATTGAACGGGAACTATCTTCTCCTCTACCTACTTCATCTTTTTTAACTATGTCCACATTGTCTATCCCCTTCTCTCGTGCTATTATTTTAGATACCATTGCTGCTGTGAAAGCGATTGATATGAAAGTTTCTAATCAAATTCATAAATCTAGATAGTCTTCTCTATGGCATAATCCTAGACTTCAGATTGAGGCTGACTCCAAGTTGATAGCTTATTGGGCTGCCAAAGGTATTACCCTTGTTCAGCATCTATATGATTTTAATCATGACCCATTACCTTTTTCTGCTTTGCTCGGCAGTTTTCTCTCTCTAGTCTTGACTTCTATACTTTTTTAAAGATCAAGGCTGCCGTATCTAAGGTCTGGCTTCTTTTGACTTCTTCTACTATTTCACTCTTATCTATATGGTAGACATCGGGTCATGTGGCCTCTAAGATTTATAAATTTCTATCTTCCACACCGCCTTTGGTGTCTACTGTTACACAACAAAAATGGCTTCATCATTTTGACCATGATTCTCTTGCACATATTTCTTCAGAAACTTGGCAACTTATCAGGAGATTCTCTCTTAGGAATAAGATTGCCCCCTCCCTAATCCAGTCTAAATTCTTCTCTCTTAATTTGTTACATTGGACACCGGTTCGCCTACATTCTCTTCATCTTAAATATGATGATCTATGTTGGAGTTGTTATTCAGCTGCTGGTACTTATCAACATATGTTTTTTGAATGTTCTTTACTCCAACCTTTTTGAGACTTGAATCATAAACATCTTATGCTAATTTTTAACATTCAATTCCAGCTTTCGCTACCTTTAATTTTATTGGGCCCATGGGCCACGATATTACCATTACCGCTGGATACTTTATATATGTCTTTATTAGATTGATTACTGACAATTGCGGTTAAAATTATTCTTACGGAATGGAAATCATTTGGATCCTTATCCTATCATACCTGGTGGGCTTGGGTCTCTTTTCTCCGTGGGGCTCATACCTCTGTGGAGGAGAATCATTTTTCTCCCTCTATTTCTAGTGGTGTGTGGAGATCTTTAGATAGATATGTGGACTTGGCTTCTAAAGGATTGGTAGAACAATATCCCTTTGTGTCGTCTTCTTAATCTTCCTTTTTTCGTTCCGTCTGTTTGTGCAGGAGACTCCTTACTTACTTACCTTTTATCTGATTACTCTTTCTTTTTCATTCTCAACGCTTTCTTCTCTTTTCTCTTTTCTACCTTTATTCTTCCTCCTTTTCTCTTTCATCTTTTCCTCTCTTTCCTTTTTTTCTTTCCTTTTTTCTTTCTTTTACTCAACCTTTTCTTCTTTTTATCAAGCAATACATTCTGACCTTCGAATTTGATCTATTTTTTTTGTTGGTATTGACTATAACATATACTATTTATATTGGTATGAAGGAAACATATTTCACAGAATTAACTTTGTATTTGTAACTGTCTCTTATATTAATGTATTGCTTTTTACTATATTTAACTATTTATATGCTCTTTTTAATCTGATAAAATATTAGAACAAAAAAAAAGTGGTTGGGCGTAAAACTTGCCCTGAAGTGCTATGAGAGAATGAAGCAGGTGAGCCATGCTTCTTCTAGAGTCAAATAGTGCATCTTAAATCATAATTTTCACATACATTTGCTTAAAAGCCAAAGGGTTTGTATCCTCAGAAAGCTTGCTTATTAAATATTCAAGTCTTTCATGGTGAGCCAGGCCAATGCAACCTGATGCTCTCCATGAATCTACCCAATTGGTTAAACAAATATGCAATGGGTGTTCTCATATGCCAGCATTTTGCGATGGGTGCCGCCCACATGCTCAAAGTACCTCTTTTGGCCAATCAAGCTAGTGCCACAATTCAGCTATCACTGCCATGGGGGACCTTTATGTCAAAAATTCCCTCTAACAATGTTAGGGCCAGTATTTTGTAATGGGTACCCCCGGAGCCTTACTCGTCCTCCCTTATGTTAAGAATTAACTCCAGTATGCCAGCGCCTGCCAACATTATGCAGAATTTCCTCCAGTATGCTAGTTCCAGCATACTGGAAGGTACCTCATGCCTAGAATTACTTCTAGCCTAACAGTGCCAGTATTTTGGCATAGATACCTGCTAATGCCTACAGTATAACAGACCCAGCTTTTCGCCATTGGTGCCTTTATAAGCGAAGAATTGTATGCTCGGGCCAATGGTAGATTGACAAGCTTAATACCATATTTTAACTCATGTGCACACTCACTCAAACTCATTCTCACACAAGGCAACGCATTGAGGCTGATTGGAGTGCTTCAAGAACTGCATCTTTTACCCTTTAGAAATGAATCCTCCTCTTGTGAGTGGCGCAGAGCCATGCATCTACAGCTATGGTCTTCACAAGGTTCAGTGTTCTGTGGAGACCACTTTTCTTTCAGTAATGCAGGGAGCGTACGCTGGCATTTCTACAGCATCATATGCTGGGTGTGTGGATCACAGGCCACGTGCAGGCTTTAGTGAACATTAAATGTAGTGTTGGGACAGAGAGTGTATCCCGCTTTCCCTTTCACTTCCAGTGAGCCAATGAATAAATAACCTTAGAAGGAGCCTGACCAGTGCCGATATGGTAAGCTTCGTCATGTCGTATGTCAGCTGTACAGGTGGACCGCAGTACTGGGTCATGTAGGCCCTTTAGAGAAGGCATGCTCAGCGGATTAATGCTGCTGGCTTCACACCTGTTCGATTAACTTATAGGGCCATAGTTTGCAGGCTGAAAGAGGCAGAGAATTCTGGCGCAATGGTGGGGAAGGGTAGTGTGCCTCTGGAAGACACCCTCTGTGTTTGTTTACAAGCATGTTTTTTTCTCTACCTATTTTCATGTTTTTAATGTTTGAATCCAGATACATAGATCAGGGTAGATAAGTATTGCCTAATGTGTGTTCCTCCTAGCTTTGGCAAATGACTTAACCTCAAAGCAACGTTTAGCTCTCATGTAAAATGTTTGTTAAATGTGCTAATGCTCTTCGGCCAAGTTTGCTATATATAAACCTGCAATAAAAAATAAGAGTGGTTCCATATACCATGTTCGTTTCTGATGATATAGGGGTGTTTTTATGGTGTTTATGCCTGGGGCTAACTTTCTTGATTTGCGATGCTCGTATGGCTATACGTTCTAAGCCTGTTTTCACTTGTTCCTCGAAATATAGTTTCGCACTGCAGAATTTTTACAATTAATGTCTTTCATGAGATGTAATCTATAGGGCCGCAGGGCGCAGAACGGACCACAATTGACACTCCAGATGTGTGAAAAAGGCTACTTTATTGAAGACAGGTGCACCTTACAAAACATAACCTTGGCCCTTGCCTCACAAAACTATAACTAGCAACACAGGCTTCATCTACGAATCCTCCACCTCCCACCCGTAAGGTTTCTCCAAACACAATTGCAATTTATTTAACAGACCACAACCTGAGAAATAACTTTCGCCCCTTTAAAACCTTTTAACCTCTTCTCAACCTGTCTAAAGATCTATCTACTCGATCAAGGACTGTTAACCCTTTAAACCCTGTAACCTCTTTTCTACCTGTCTAAGGATCTATCTACCAAGTATATCCTATTAGGGGTGGGCGGACAACTTCGTTCCGCCCATGGAATGTGCACAATTTTGCCTGTTCCACGAAGAAGGTGGAGCTGGCAAAACTCTGCACACTCGCGGCGGAGCGGAGTTGGCCTCCCACCTGTGCTATTAAAAGTTTAAAAACATCTATTTTAAGACTCACAAAACTCCTTACCTTATCTTCCGGCATCCCCGGGCTGCCCTCCTCCGATCTTGCGACTTCTTCATGAAAACTGCGCATGCGAGGGCTCCCGTGCATGCGCATTTCTCACGAGGAATGCACATGCGCGGGCGCCCATGCATGCCTAGTTTTCAAGAAGAAGACGCAATATCGGAAGTGGGCAGCCAGGGGACGCCGGAAGATAAGGTAAGGAGTTTTGTGGGCCTTTTAAATAGATATTTGTAAGCTTTTAATAGCGCAGGTGAGAGGCGGGTGGTGTGTAGCGGAGCTAGGCGGAGTGTGCAGAGGTTGGTTCGTCTCAGTGGCACTCCGCATAGCCCTTTATAGCCCCATTATGCCCACAACGTCCAGCCCTATATCCTATCCTAACCTCATTACCTGCTTGTCCCTAACCATAAAATGAAACAGTAAAACTGGCCAGAAATAGCTACCCAACGTCACTCAGAAATAGTCCCTATGACTTTTCTGACCCCCAGACCACTTCTAGGATATCTTCGTATGTCCAGGGCTACATCTAGGACTTCCTTTATTTGTATCAGGTACAACTCCATCCCGAAGCGAGACAAATGCACCCCATCATCTCTGAAAAAATACACTGCTGTATACTTTAGCTCTGGGTGCCTCCCTACAAAAAACCCTCATGTCCATATTTACTTTCCTCCTGGCCTTATCAATGGCAGCAGGCCTCTCGGTTCCCCTCCAATGCTCCACACCACAAAGCACCCTGACCACTGCTGCCTAATCTCCTTCAAATCCCGTTTCATCTGTTTCAAAAGAGACAAACCCTTACACACTACTAGATCATTTTCCCCCAAGTGAATTATCAGCACATCCAGACAAACATGGCGATGAAGTAACTTATTTAAAATTGGAAAAAGCTTGTGCCGCATGCCCCCTTTGCCATGCCAACTAACTTTAAACAGTTCCGGGTCTAGTCCTAGATTTACACCTTTCCCTTTTTGCTGTTCATGTCTTTCCACCCATTTTACAAATGAGTGCCCGACTATCCAAATTGATAGCGTCGCCAAGTCTGGCCCTGCCACTGCACCTGAAAAGACAAATGCGTGAGAAAAAGAATCACATATTTAGAGCCCTCCCCACCCCCTTTCTCCCTGCTTTGACATAGTGTTTAAAGCAGACCAATGTCCCAACTGCTTTAGCCTCTCTGAGTCCCAACCCATCCTTGCTGCGTCAGACGTCATCCCTATCCGGAATTAATGAGTTCCAAAGGCCTCTGGCACTTCACCCAGAAGTTTTAACAAATGCCTCGTGACCCATAGTAGCTGCGCCGACATCACTTCCTGCTCTGACCTTCTATGAAAGACGTCCCCCACCTCCCTCCTTGTTCCTCCCTGCAAAGCGCACCCCCATTACACCGAGCATATCAGAGGTTCCTCACTGGCCCAAAGTAACACTGACTCCCCAAACCCCTTTGATCCATCTTCGATTGAGTGAGGATGATGGTGACTACGTCGATCCCCTTTTCGCATCCCTGTACTTCCTCTCACTGCAGTCCTGAAACCCCTTTCCTTCCCAACAACTCTGATACGCTTACTGCTCCAAAATAAACCAAGACATTAATGAAGCAAATAAGACCGCCTCCTGCTGGCTGATGCAGATTCTTGGTAGCACCTCTATCATTGTGCCCAACATAACCGTAGTCACTGGTAACCTGGCCTGCTGTCCCCTACCCGATTCCCTGGCCCAACCCTCTAGCATAAGCTTCCCCAGCTCGCCTGCTGTTGGGGCATATCCCCACATTAGCTTGCCCAAGTACGCTATGCCGGCCTTCTTCGCCGCTATGGTAATCTTCGACAAACCCCTCTCAATCAGGGCCAAAATGAAACGAATGAACTCCTCTTCCTTTGCCCACGACCCAGATCTCCTCTCTGCACCTCCCTGCAGAAATTCATGCCATGCCTGTCCGTAATCCTATCTCGTAGAAACCGCTAATGACCCTACCACCAGTTGCAGCATCCTTTTTCTCCTACAGACCACATCCCTTCGGGCACCGGCGTCTTGTGAGATTCTGCCTCCGTGGCCAGCCCATTGAACTTTTCCCACTGTGAAGGAAACAAAGCATCCGCAATGTCATTGTCTACACCCATGACGTCCTTTGCCCTGAACTGTATGTTGTACTTTAGGCAACTTAGCATGAAAACTCTCATTAGCTTTAGGACCTGCTCATCCCTTGTGGACTGCCCGTTGACCACCTGCACCACTGCCATGTTGTCATACCCTGAAAGTGACCCTTTTATGTGTTAGCCTCTGCCCCTACAGCGTGACCGCTACTACAAGGGGAAACAATTCTAAAAAGGCAATGCTCCTGCCCTCTCCCTTCCAATGATGCAGCCACTCTTCCGCACACCACTTGCCCTGCCAGTATAGACCGAACCCCCATGCTCCAACAGCATCCGAGAATATCTGAACTTCCCATTTCCACTCCTCTGGTGCAGACATGGGGATCCCATTAAATTCCTCCAGAAACCTGCACCACATTCTTAAGTCCTCCGTTATCCCTGTCGACAAGCGCATGTAGTGGTGCGGCAGCGTGAGGCCTGTTATTGACCTGCTCCGTCTTCTACAAAATGTTCGTCCTGCCCTCACTACCCTACATGCAAAATTCAAATGTCTGAGTAACACTTGTACCATCCTTACTGTCACTTTCTTTTTGACCAAGATGTCATCAATCAACACCCTCATGGGCAGTTTTTTATCCTCCAGCAACCTGGCCTTCATAGCCACGGAATCTAGTTCAATCCCCAGAAATGACAACACCGTACTTCTCCGGCACCAAAGGTACACCCAGTGTCCCCATGAGTTCCTGGAAGCTTTCCAGCTGCTGTTGGCAGTCTGTTGAACCAGGCCGTCCCACCAGGAAAAAAATCATCAAGGTAATGTGTCACTGTCTCGTTTGCCGTTTTCCAAGAGAAAACCCATTGCAGGAATGAACTGAACTTTTTCAACATGACATCGAACACCCCATTGGTAAAGCCTTATCCACAAAGATGTTCCCATCCACCTAAATACCCTGCAGCTGAAAATCCTCCGGGTGTACTGGCAGCAACCGGAAGGCGGCCTTGATGTCGCATTTTGCCATCTCGCCCCTTTTCCTACCCCTTCCACCAGGGCCCTGGCTACGTTTACTGCAGACACTGATGTCAGGTCTTCTGAAAAGAAATTGTTCACTGACACCCCTTGCGGCCATGACAAATGCTGAATTAAACAATACTGGCCTCTCTTTTTTGGCACCACCCCCACAGAGAAATAATCTGGTCCTTTATCGGGCTAACTGCAAGTGGCCCCTCCATGCACCCTTTTTGTACCTCCTTTTGCAATTTCCCCCAAACAACTGATTTGTGAGCCACCACTGACTTCAGGTTCTCTGCCCATCTTGCCAACCTCGGGCTCTCGTATCCCAATTTAAAACCTTCCCTGAAACCCGTACTCAGTATTCCCGCTTCCTGTTCTCATGGGTAATGTGCTAGCCAGGCCTCTAAGCATTCCAGTATAATGGGTGTATGAGCCTTTGCCCATGTAACCATATCCCCCTCGGCCTCCCCTGCCTCCCATACCCTGCCGTCCGCTATTGGCACTCTGGTGTTGGATACCCTGCCCCCTTGTCTGGTCCTGCCCTGCATATCCTGCCCGAAACACTGTACCAATGGGGGCCTTCCTGAGCATTTCGAGCATTCATGCCGAAATATGCAATATTACCGGGAGCAGGTTACCTTGTTATAGTCCCAACAAGCCCGTGGCCCTCCTACCGCTGATTTCAGAGTATATGCCACCCACCCCTCCCGGGTGGGGCGACTTTGAAAGGGGTGTTAAACTAAAGGCAACCCACTGGCTGTGTATGTTGTCTTCCCGAATTTAACTGCCCTGCCCTGCTCTAATGATACAAATCAGTGTCAATCTCCCCCCAGTTTGTCTCGGGGTCCCATGCTAGTCTGGCTCAGAACTCCTCGTCATAGTGTGACCACGCGTAACCCCGTACGTCAATAGCGCCCTCCTAAGTACGTCCATGTATTTAAACAAGGCCACAGACCTATTCCGATATTTCTCGTAGTACACACTTGCAAAAATCAAAAAGACTGCCATCCAGTTCTCTATGGTCATAGGATCCCTGGGCCGTCGAGATAACTCTAGCTCCTCTTCTTTCGATCCCTCCTTGGATCACAATTGCGTATTTAGGAGCTTCAGCATGTCAACGTACTCTCCCTTCCAGATTTTTAGGTCTCGCCTTTTCCATTCCCAAGGAATGGGAAATGGCGAGAATTCAAGTGCTCAAAATCCTCGTGAAACCAAGGGTTTTTTCGTGCTGTTTTCTTTGAGTTCACGTGAATCACGTGACCAAACAAGCACGCGCATCAGCCTCCCTCCCTCCCTCCTAATTGCATTTTTTCACGGCCGCCAGCACATCAAAGGTCTTCTCCCAGCGTGTGCTCAGCGGCTTCTCCTCCCCTAATTATTCATGGCTGGCCGGTGGCCGGCCGTACTTTCAGTTTCCCGGCGCTCTTGTTTCCTGTTTGCTGCGCTCACGCACACAACTCCTGCTTCTCCCCCTCCCCCACCACATATCGCGGCTCACGGCCGCTCGCACGGTCAATGCTTGTTTTTTGTTTTTGTTTAATCTAGCACGTTTGCCAAAAGGAAAAAAATGCACACTTGCCATAGTCAGCCCTACTAACTTTGTCCGTACTTGTGATTTTTTTTTAACTTAACTTGTCTGAAACTTTTTTCTTTCGTCCGAAACCTTTCATTGGCCCCGATGCACATTTTGATATGGGCTGCTCGGTTACCTATCTACAGTTTCTAATGCTTGGCATACGTGTTAACATCACTTTTGCGCCTGTCATTTGCTTGCGACATACAACACTGGCTTCCATGCATGTTGAAAGTCATAACACATTATCGTCTGAGACGTTTATGAATGGCTCCCAATTCTGTGTTGCGAACCTAGAGCTGCAGATTATATACAGTTCTTAGCAGCAACACTTAATTTACTGAGTTATCCGAATTTACAATATTTTATAATTGTAATCATAGACACTAAACCACTTCAGGGATAACTCCCTTTCTTTGTCTTCTTTTGGAAGTCCTTCTTCATGTATGGCCTTTGTACTGGCATTCATAATTACAAGCCTCGCTTGTTTGATCTTACTAAACCACTCCAGGACATGTCCGATTCAGTGTTTAGAGCTGTCTAGAATGTCACAGCTAAGGCTATTTCCACTCCCACATGATATTGAAACGTTCAGTTGAATCGTGAGGCCCGTATATGGTATTACGATATTGTTGAGTTTAATTGTCGCCACTTACTGTAACGCAATGTTTGGAATTTCGAGTGCGCAGCAGAGTGTCGTTTCAGTGGAGTGCAGATACTTTACTGACTGACCGCTGTCGGATGCAGCAGTGTTTATAATTATAACCATAAAGCATGCTCTTTGTTTAACATCTCTGTGCACCCTGGGAGCAGGAAAGACGCACCTTGTGATGGGGAAATGGGCAGGTGTGTTAGATTTAGCGGTTTGGTGTAAGTAGCAATGTGTAGGGGAAGGGAGAGGGCTCGGACAGTGTGATTTTTGTTCCATTCAGTTTCTGAACGAAGACGCTTTCCACACCTGGAGTAAAAAAAAAAAAACAGCTCAATCCCACGATCGCGTACGATGGGTTTAAGCACAATGATGGTATACTTTTCAAAGACCCTCTTTTTTTGTTAGCCGTTTCCGTGTTCCGTGAGACCACAGAGCCCTTGCATCCAAACTTCAGAATTAGTAATCCGTGTATATCCTCTTCCGTGATGTGTCATTACCAGCTGACATATGGCACTCCCATCTACTGCTTTTCGATACTTTTTTACCCTGTGCGTTTGGCCACCCCGCCTACAATCCCTGATCAAGCCTTGCAGTTGAAGATCGAGTGCCATTAGACCTGTCTATTTTTGGGAGGCGTATGAGTGGCTGCGCTTTATGCAGACACGCCGATCCTAGGCATAGCCCTCGGTCACTTCCTTCTATATTAGACACGAGTAATTTTCAGCCATGCCCACAAATTGCAGAACAGGCTCAGTAACCTGGAGTGATTGCTTCCTCAGCACCAGTGACTGGGTCACCGCTACCATGTGTAACTATTCGAGTGTAAACATTCGCAGGTCTTTTAATGTATGTTTATAACTAATGCGCTCTATTACGCGAGTGTTTACGGTTTGCATTATTCTTCGGGTCCAATGGGCACCGCAACGTTACGCATTACTTTTTTGTTGTTGTTCTAAAATGATACACATGCCCCCCCCATGTTCCGAAGTATGTTAGTTATGCGAAGGCAGCTATTGGCTTCCATAACTTTTATTAAAGTATTAATTATTTACAAAATTAAAAGCCATTGTTATTTGTAATATCAATACATCTAAGTCACGTAAATACAACACACATTGCATTACAAATGCTATAGGTGTCACATTTGCGAAAGTTAAAACTACTGACATTGTAACTGACAAAGTTATTAATTTTGCTATTTTCAAAACCAACACATAAATTAAAAAAGTGTCATTTACAATACCAATCGCTCAAACTTTCCTAATACGAAAAGTTAAAAGTATGGGCATTGTAAATCACAAAACAAAAAAATAAAATGTTATTTAGAAAACCAATAGCTCAAACTTTCCTACTGCGAGACCTATTGGCAACGCCAGTGCTTGTTTCTTTTGTATCTAACATGAGGTGTGCCCCCAATGGTTTTGTCGCACCCATATATGGCAATTTTAGCAATCTGACCTCCTTACTTTCCTTGTCCTCTGTCAATTGACCTGTCCCCTATCGCTCTTGTCCTCCCCTGAGCCCTTTATCGCTGTAGTGGAGTGGTGTGGCTCACTGGTTAGAGGCGGCAGACCCAGAAGCAGAGAACGGCCCGGGACCAGGGTTCAATTCCCGACGCGGCAGGGTCGTTGACCAGGGTCAGCGGACTCGATAATTCTCGCCTCGGTGCCTACTCTAACCAGGGATCACACTCGGCAACTCTGGGCATTAGCTTGCCTCATCTCTACAACGGCCCCCCACATTCGCCGGGGATGCCTGGTTTCACCTTGGAGATACCCAGTAGTGACCATCTCATAGGGATAGCCAGGACGGGTTCCACAGCGGTCCACAGCGCCCCGACGCCTCAGGGCAGCAGTGCGCTATACAAGACCACATTACATTGAGTCATTCTGTGCCTTGTTGCCCATCGTCCCTCCTTCTTGGCCCTTATCTACCCCCTTTTCTGTCTTCTGCTCTTCTGTACCCACCCCTACATCCAGAACGTATCGTCCCTTGCAGAACTGAATCTCACTGTCCCCTTCGTCACCTTTGGCATCCGCCCTGTGGGCACCCTCAGCCTTGGGCTAACAGCCCTATCCCGCTCCCCTTTCTTACCTGGCGCCATGGTCTGTGTCCTCACTGCATCCAACTGCCTAACCAGTCGGGCAGAGGGTCGAGTTGTCTGAGGCTTAACCGGGAACTCCGCCTCCTGTCCCGCCTCCTGTAACACACTAGGCACAAAATTGCTTGTCCCCCCATTCTTCAGCGACTATTTCCCTGTCCTCCAAACTACCCTCATCATAGACTAGTGGGATGTCCTCCCACTCCCCCTCCCAGGCCCGGTTCTAGAGGGTGGGCCAGGCCCACCCAAACATGACCCTGGCCCACCCAAACACGAATCTTGGCCTTTGCAGCGACGTCAAGAAGGCAACAGAAAATTTGCACTATAATTTAAAACGTTCCTCTGAACGTAATTTATCATCTCCTTCTAGGAGTTGCGTGATTGGGCCTTGGCGCTCTCTCAGGCACCCCAATCACGCATCTCCTTTGGAAAGGTGAGTTGTGTCCTCGCCAACGTGTGGTAGAATAGGGACATGGTGAAGGGGACAAATCCCTTCTTTGGCACCAGGTGACCTTTGCGTGCTGCATGGATATTTCCTTCTTTTCAGCGCTGGAGAAAATGAGTTTGTTTATCCTGATTCACCTTTCCTGACCCCCTTCAGCTGCTTATTAGATCGGGCTGTGAGACAGATTTCCAACCCAGTGGGTAAGATAATGTGTGGCTATTTCGTTTTTAAAAAAACCTCCAAAGGCCCAACAAGATACATACTTCATGTATGCTCCGAGAATGTGTGGCTATTTTCATATTTTTAAAATCTGTGAGGGCCCAGCAAGACACATACTTTGTGTATGCCGTGTATATTTCACTTAAATTACTTGTATCATTTTCATGACTGGCTCTGCCACAAATGCAAGACAACAGTACAAATGTCCAGATAACTCTGGTGATTAATGGTCCTGCTGGATAGAAATCTTTTGTCTGTAGTTTTGGGATGCAGATAAACTGTAGTTTATGTGGATAGCTCAGTGGGTTACTGCCTTTGTCACAGAGATCTTTTTGTTACTTGCAGTTCAGAAGTTACAGATCTAACATAGGACAGTGACATATGAACTGTATTCTAAGAGCTGCATACAAACCTGCATGATATAATTAGAACGTTTTTTGTGTATTGCGATATAGTTAGAATTTCCCCACTCTTTCATTATTCTAATGTTGCTATAAAGAGTTCGTTTTGGCAGATGTACATTTTTTATCAGTAAAGACAAACCCTAACCACTGGGGTGTGCTTTAAATCCTGAGTTTGTGCTTCTCCAGACATATCCCTCTTAACACATACTGCCCACCAGTATGGCTGACATGTGAATCCTATACCCGGTAATCCTCATTGGCTTATGTGACATTCCCTATAGGCTGATTTACATATTTGTATGATTCATTGTCTCTGCATAATGTGTGAATTATATAAAGTACTGTGAAACCCTACACTACGAGTAGCGATATACCACAAATGAAAAGCATATGAGAGTGGCTACGGAGAGATGATGGGCACTGTTGGAGGGTGGCAATAAGGGCATCCAAGGAGGAAGTGAATATAGGGAGAGTCTATGTAGAGATGAGGGCACTGTTGGAGGGTAGCAGTGAGCTAATCAGAGGAGGAGGTCATGGAGGGCCACGCAGAGATGAGGAGCACTTTTGGAGGGTGGTAGTGAGGGAGTCTGAGGAGGGAATCATGAGGGGGAGAGGCTACAGAGAGATGAGGGGCACTGTTGGAGGGTGGTAATGAGGACATCCGGGAAGGAGGTCAATAGGGGAGAGTCTAGGGAGAGATGAGGGGCACTGGTAGAGAGTGGTAGTGTGAGAGTCTGAGGAGGAGGTCATGAGGGAGAAAGGCTACGGAGAGATGACGGGCACTGTTGGAGGGTGGTAGTAAAGAGAAAGAGGTCAAAAGGGGGGGCACCAATAAAGCCTTCCACACCAGCACTAAAGCTAACCCTGTCATGGCCTTTCTGTTTTTGTTTATTAAATTAGCAGTCGGGTCATTAGGGCCACTGTGGAACATATTTTAAAGTGTGTGCTAACTATATTTACTGGTATATTTATTGTTTTAAGTTTGAGGGGGATTTTACTAATTTTTTTTACCAGGAATAATGAAAAAGGATCCGGATGGTGGCTGATATGGGGCTGGGGCCCAAGGTCAGCTGTGAGATAAGGTGCACAAGAGATGGATGGTAGAAAATGGATAATCAGGGCTGGAAGGGAGTGTTCTGCAGAGTCCGGGGTTAGGTGGCGTTAGTAATCAAGAGAGATTCTCTCTAAAGGCTGGCAACGAGGGAGGCTGAGTAGTGTTACTTGCCTGATACTCCCACCTCAGAAACCTCCTTGTCACATCAAAGGGACCTTACATGGGATGCATTTTAAAAAAGAAAAATGAAATGTCTGTTTCATTTTTTTTAAGAGCAGGCAGCAGTCCGTGGGACCACTGCTTGCTCTTCAAAAATATTTTCACATCCTTTCACAAAGGGGAAGGGCTCCCATGGTGACCCCTTCCTCTTTCAAGTGGATTACTACCTATTTGGAGTAGGAGGTAAACTGCAAGTGTTTTGTGACTTTAATTGTGGTCGCAAAACAATGACGCATACAAATGCGGCTCGCTATTAGGAAGGGACTACCCTTGTTAATACCGTCTTTGAATATTATTAAATTGAACCCCTCCCCACCAGACCTCTGCGCGCGACCCCCTGCCAACCCACTATTCCTCTCCCCCCACTCCCTTCCGCGAGTCGCGACTGCCGCAGTGGCCCACCCGAAAGCACTCTTGGCCCACCCAAATAAAAATTCCTGGAGCCGGGCCTGCCCCCTCCTCTTGTACCCTTTGTACCCCCTGAGCCTTGCCTCTTGGATGAATTTCTCTAGAGTGCTCCATGTACTCGGCTGGAGCTCCGGGTGCCCCTCCGCCTCCACTTACCTTTTTTGCCCAAACTCTGTCACCGCTGCCCTAGGGGGCACCTCTGCCCAACTGGGCTGTCGCCCAGATGTGACCCTTTCAGACCTCCACTCATCCTTGCCACCATAGTCCCTCGCCGTGGTCCAGCTGGCCGCCCTAGATGCTGCTTTCACTTCCTCCCGGTATTGTGGAACCGCATGCAACTCATCCAAGGTATGCCTGCCCGTGCTCATTGATCCTGCAAGGAAAATGGAATGTCCGGCAGGCCATGGTTAGTATCCCTGCCTGCCCCTGGTCCAGGCACCACTACCAGTACCATATTTAACAAAGAGGGGAGGTAGAGTATCAAGTAGGATTCCTACTCCACGGGCACTGATACATAAACAAGGAGAATCCTACCACTAGTTGGAAAGAAAAGTGAAGAAAAAAAGGGGGGGGGGGAACACTCAGTGTTGTGTAAAATACCCCTCACACACCAACAGGCCCCTTGGTGTCATGCTTCATCATCGGGGTCTTCGCACCCCGCTAAGGGGATGCGGCACGCTACGACCTACGACTACGCGGGAGCGTTGACAAATCAGACTATGTGTGGTGTGTGTTGAGTGCAAGTGAAAGGAATAGGATGTGAGTGGGAAGTGTAGTGAAAAAATTAAAAAGTACCTGGCCAGTGGGTAAAAAGAAAAAACTTTATTCTGTACCTCTGGCTGGTGCTGTTAAAAAATGTGCTAGATGGCGAGGTTTTGTGTCTTAGTAAGGGACAGAACCTCTGGTGTGCGTCGACATGTTTCGGTACATGCGTACCTTCCTCAGGACGGGGCACAACTCCCAACCCTACTCACGTTTCTCTACAAAACAGGATTTTTGTTCTAATTTTCCTAAAAAGTGATTACATTCACTAGAGACAAATACAATGTGCCTACAGCGGATTTTTTTGGAACATGTAGTTACATGTCCTGAAAAAAAGAAAAAAACATTAGGTTTGGTTACCATATAGGTTGGCTCAGACAGGTGCAGTCACCTGGAGCCCCAAACGGTTGATTTAACCTGTAAAGGGAAAAAAATAGACATACAGGACACATAACACACAAACTCACACACACTTATGACAGACTTAGGATTTAGTGTTTTTAAACATACTTATTGTATGAGCTGATTAAAGCATCATGAGCAATTCCTGAACATCAGGGTAGGTAGGTGGATCCACAATCTATAGGAATAGAAGAGTGGGATCAGTGTTGTTGTTTCTACTCACTTGTTGGACTCTGTAATGTACCCACAGAGCTTAAACTCTGTTTAGTGAATACTCACGAAATCCGCCTTAGTCGGCCTCCTTCCACCACCCTGTGCTGCTCCGCCGTAAATGATGTACGGGTGAGCTTGGTGGTATTTAATCCAATGATCCACCTGGTTACTATCCTAATGTACTACCAAAAACAACAATGAGGAAATAACCGGGCGAAATAGCTGCACCGATGACTAGCGCAATTAACAACGCGCATGCGCGGATCGCACTCGAACAATGCGCAGCACGCATGCGCAATGGAACACTGAAGACCGGGCAGCGCGCATGCGCGAAGGAGAGAGAACGGCGGCTGCATCATACAGGCGCTGCCCCAGCGCGAGCGAAAATATCAGAGTGTGAGTGGCTAGCAAGCGGAAAGTCCATATATGGACAGGTAAAACCCGGTAATTAACAAATGACGGTGGTGTTCATGGTACATGTGACAAAACCACACACATGGAAGGGGCGTCAACAAGGTCATCACCCTTATATGGTCATTAGCCTTTCCGCTAATTAACCAATGAGAACTCACTTCATCCACCTTTAAATACCACCAAGCTCACCCGTACATCATTTACGGCGGAGCAGCACAGGGTGGTGGAAGGAGGCCGACTAAGGCGGATTTCGTGAGTATTCACTAAACAGAGTTTAAGCTCTGTGGGTACATTACAGAGTCCAACAAGTGAGTAGAAACAACAACACTGATCCCACTCTTCTATTCCTATAGATTGTGGATCCACCTACCTACCCTGATGTTCAGGAATTGCTCATGATGCTTTAATCAGCTCATACAATAAGTATGTTTAAAAACACTAAATCCTAAGTCTGTCATAAGTGTGTGTGAGTTTGTGTGTTATGTGTCCTGTATGTCTATTTTTTTCCCTTTACAGGTTAAATCAACCGTTTGGGGCTCCAGGTGACTGCACCTGTCTGAGCCAACCTATATGGTAACCAAACCTAATGTTTTTTTCTTTTTTTCAGGACATGTAACTACATGCTCCAAAAAAATCCGCTGTAGGCACATTGTATTTGTCTCTAGTGAATGTAATCACTTTTTAGGAAAATTAGAACAAAAATCCTGTTTTGTAGAGAAACGTGAGTAGGGTTGGGAGTTGTGCCCCGTCCTGAAGAAGGTACGCATGTACCGAAACATGTCGACGCACACCAGAGGTTCTGTCCCTTACTAAGACACAAAACCTCGCCATCTAGCACATTTTTTAACAGCACCAGCCAGAGGTACAGAATAAAGTTTTTTCTTTTTACCCACTGGCCAGGTACTTTTTAATTTTTTCACTACACTTCCCACTCACATCCTATTCCTTTCACTTGCACTCAACACACACCACACATAGTCTGATTTGTCAACGCTCCCGCGTAGTCGTAGGTCGTAGCGTGCCGCATCCCCTTAGCGGGGTGCGAAGACCCCGATGATGAAGCATGACACCAAGGGGCCTGTTGGTGTGTGAGGGGTATTTTACACAACACTGAGTGTTCCCCCCCCCCCCCCTTTTTTTCTTCACTTTTCTTTCCAACTAGTGGTAGGATTCTCCTTGTTTATGTACCACTACCAGTACCCCCTTACCTGAGCCACCTGAGGGTGCCTGAGTAAACCACCCTACTTCCCCCACTCACCTGACCGATTCCCCCCTTCCCCTGCCCGTTCCTGCTGAGTGTCCTCCCTTCGTTGCCGGGCCCACCCTCCTTTGACCCATATACCATGGCTGGTGGGAATCTCTCTCCCATACCCCTGGGCCCCTCATCTTCCTCCTCCCCCTCACTCCATTCTAGCAGTGAAGCTAGCCTTCTCTCTGCCAGTCTGGAAAATGCTCTCTCGCCCATTCTCCCTCGCCTCCCAGGTGCTCATCTGCCCCCACTGGGGTCCCCTGCACCCCCTCCTGCAGACCACTTATCCCTCAACCCCCAGGACGCCCGTTTAACCATGCTCTAATGTCCAGTGCCACAACCGCCTCGTCCCTGGGCCCCAACCCCCCTCCTCCCATTTCTCCTCCTCCATGACCACCTGGGGCTCCCCAACCTCCCTCCCCCGCTTAGGTGTCCCCCTGCCTACTAACCCTTCTTTTCTTCCCCGGACCTCACCCCCTAGCTCTGGCTCTACATGCATGGCCCTGTGGGACTCCCCCAAAACCCTCTTCTGGCCCCCCTGATCGCTAGCACCCCCCAGGTGCTCATGCCCCCCAGGTCGCCCAGGATAATGTTTCCTGCTTGATTGTGGCACCCAGGACGGTCACCGCCGTGGGGCCCTCATGGCGCTTATGGTTGCGCACTGCCCTTCCTTTCCCTTCCATAAATGTAAGGGGTGGATGCCTCAGGGAGCTCCTTCCCATTTTTCCTGCTTTTCAGGGGGCGCACATGCTCCGCTGCCCCTGCCACTGCCACGGCCTTTTGTCTTGCCCCGGTCCGCAGGGGGGAACATGCGAAACCCGCTGCGGCCACGCCCCCTGCTGTTCGACGCGGCAGCCGGGCTGCCTTCTCGTCATGGCCTCGGACGAGGTCCATGCGGCTAGCCTCTGCCAGGAGCCTCATTGCCTCCTGGACTCACGCATCCTTTACTGCCATCCCATTAAAGTGAGTAGGACTCCAACTGCCTAACTAACCTAAACTGACAAAAACCCTTTCCCTATGCTGGACGGTGGCTGTGTCACCTTCCAAAATGGTGACACAGCTCCTGAAATGGCCGGCTAAGTACCCCCCCGCCCCCGTAGCCCAATTGGAGCCCGAAGAGAGCCCAATTGGGCGCAGACCGCACCACCCAGCCCAAAATCCCCAGAGGTGCGAGTCTCCCTGACGGTCGCCCCCTCGCCCCCAATCCCTATTGGGCCTAGAGTAGACAGTTTAGAGTATGTGTATCTAAACTTGGGAAACAGCTCTGCGTTCACACCACAATGCCCCCCACCACCTTGCACCCCAGAGGCCCACCAGCATTCTTTTTCAGATCGCTCAGAACAACAACAAACATGAAGTGCATAACAGAAATACTTAAAAACACTTACAGACCTCCGACTCACCAATAGCCATAATGAAAACAAAGAAGCAGCTTTCATGGCGGTCCCGCATGAGGACCTTTTTAGGGCTCGGGCCTCGGCCGCCACGAAGTGGGGGTGGAGCTTCCGAGATCCTAATGTTAAAGAAAAAAAAAGGATCTCTAGGGCTCTGGGCAGACACATTCCTTAGTGTTTTATGGCATCTGCCTAGTGATTCGTCTTCGCTGTGCTGTCTATTTAGTAGCCTTGACGTGATAGGCTATATTTACTTTTTGTCCGTCATTGATGTTAGTTTCATGGCATATTCTGTGCGCGAACGAGCACGGAGAGTGATTAATCTTAATTAGGAGCTGTCAGAGTGCCCGTGTGCGAGCGCGTTCACCATTGCATTGCATGTATCATGCACGCGTTTAACATTTACCAGTCCATTCATTTTAATTAGGAGCTGTCAGGGTGCCGCGTTCACGGCGGAGATAATGGAAAGAAGTTTCCTGTAGCTTCAAGGGCAGGCACAGTATTTTTTAAGCTATCCCCCTAGCAAGAGTGGGGGCTTCACAAGCACTCTGCCCGCTCCTGGCCGCGTACAATCTGCTGGCCGCCTGTGAATCGCCGCTGCCCGTGGCCGGAATCATCTCCGCAAAGGTCGGCATCTGGTCGGGGCCGCCGAGGGCGAGAACCGAAGGAGCAGAGCCCTGATTGGCTCGAAGTGCCGAGCCCCCTCACCGAACGCCGCGCTGGGATTGGCTCCCAAGCGGCAGCGTCATCGCCTGTTTTTTTTTTTACTTTTGAGATCTGGGAAGCTTCCGTTAATATGAAAATGCCACTTTCTTACTCCACTATGGTACATCAAGCATTACAGCGTTTATCATGAAACCCACTGCAGACCTTGCACAGCCCGTGTTCCAGGCAGTGTAATGTTTAATATTAGCAGAGACATTTATCGTGTCACAATGAATCCTTACCCAAGGCAAGCTGCTTTGTTGTCAGTAACTGGAAGTGACGGTGCCTTGCTGTTCGACTGGCCAGCAGCGACGTGTGCCCTATAACCATAAGCAAATTGTTCTGGCAGATGGAGAAATTACCAGAAACGCCCCCGTTGAGAGAGGCCTACGACGCAGAGTCTGCTTAGCAGAGCCTTTTCTCTCGGATTTTGCATTTAGCTCATGGTTGTCTGTCTTTGCAAGAGGTCACAGACAGGAAAGGCAATTGTATTGGGGCTGTGGGAATTGATATGTGTAAGTAGAAAGAACAGCCAGCTACTGCAGGCACTTTTTGGGGTTAACTGGTGTTCTCAGAGTTCAGTCTACAATTTAGATTGATGATGCTCTGAGTCTTCAGCAGCAACAGAGCTCGTGGGTGGATACAGGCTTGCAGAAAAGTGTAATGATTCTTTGCTGTATTACCATGCTCTGTTTGTCCAGCACCTTTACAAAATATTGAAAACAAGCTGTCCGGGCGTGCTGAAGTATTCAGGCTTTCTATCAAATGCATAAACAAGAATATCCGCTTGAAAGAAAGATCGATATTCCCCGCATTTTCTCAGCACGGAGGGAAAAATATCGCAGTTGGGCATAATTCGTTTTAAATGGATGTCGAGGTTTCGGGGCACTTAAGTGCGCCCGTCAGTGTCGTGTGCGCTAAATTGCTGTCAGTAAAACAGAGGCTCGGCCTTTTACCTGCCTCTGACATTATTGGGAAACTTAAATGCAGGCTGCCTGCTGCTTTTCGGTGCTTATGTTGCCCGCCTGTAATTGCTGTTAAGTTGGAATGTCTCAGTAATTCGTTGTAATTGCTAAACAACTTGTTTTCTCTCACATCCTTGATTGGAAATCTTTCTTTAGCAAAAAAATAGACTAGAAATAGAAATTAAGCGTGGTACGTTGTAAATGGTGTGTGACGTCTGGACCTGAAATCTTGATTTGTTTAGTTCTCAAAGCCTACTTAGCGAAACAGATAATTATGACAGAAGTTTGTTGAAGCAGTGTAGATATAAATGCCCATTTTTTAAGGTTGCGGGTGCTAGACAGCACATACACTGGCTGTTGCGAGCCATATTGTGGGCTTACCAAGCACATACAGTGGTTTGGAGCTTACATAATGCTCTGCATTGGCAGGCTTTCCTGTCGCTCTCATTTTCTGCTTCTTATTTGTGCCCAAGGTTGTCAGTCCTGTGTTTGACCCTCCCATGGGAGCATAGCCTCTTTAAAAATCTATTTTGATTATCTGTCTTCTATGCTTCTACTGCTTGCTTTTCAGGCACAACTTGTTTTCTTTATGGTTATTCACTCCAGGAGAGTGTGTGTGGTTTTAAGCTGTCTCCCACATGTACTTTCTCACCCAGCAGTCCATATTGCTCTCTGTCACCAGTGTGCTTCTTCCTTCCTCTTTCCATGTTGTGATCGCTCTTGTGGCCTACTTTTCCCTGCTTTGTTTTCTCTCCCAGTGTGCCTCGCCCCCTTGGGGTTGCTTTATTACCCATTACTTCTCTTCCCCTCCATGGCGCTTTGTGTTACGCCCCCCCCACACACCTATCTGTTATCTCGCCTGTGTGCTGCTCACCCACCTGCTCCACATTGCTCTCTCGGCCGTTGCTTCTCATTCCTACCACAGCCCTCTGTGTCACTTCCCTTATATATTTCCTCCAACTCTCTTGCCGGTGTACTTCTCACCAACCCACTCCATGTTGCTTAGTGAGTAGTGAGTGCAGAGTAGTGAGTAGTGAGTGTAGAGTAGTGAGTAGTGAGTAGAGTAGTGAGTAGTGAGTAGTGAGTAGAGTAGTGAGTGGAGAGTAGTGAGTAGTGAGTAGTGAGTAGAGTAGTGAGTGCAGAGTAGTGAGTATTGAGTGCAGAGTAGTGAGTAGTGAGTAGAGTAGTGAGTAGTGAGTAGAGTAGTGAGTAGTGAGTAGAGTAGTGAGTAGAGTAGTGAGTGCAGAGTAGTGAGTAGAGTAGTGAGGTGAGTAGTGAGTGCAGAGTAGTGAGTGCAGAGTAGTGAGTGCAGAGTAGTGAGTGCAGAGTAGTGAGTGCAGAGTAGTGAGTGCAGAGTAGTGAGTAGAGTAGTGAGTAGAGTAGTGAGTAGAGTAGTGAGTGCAGAGTAGTGAGTAGAGTAGTGAGTAGAGTGTGCAGAGTAGTGAGTAGAGTAGTGAGTAGAGTAGTGAGTGCAGAGTAGTGAGTAGTGTAGTGAGTAGTGAGTAGTGAGTAGAGTAGTGAGGGCAGAGTAGTGAGTAGTGAGTAGAGTAGTGAGTAGTGAGTAGAGTAGTGAGTAGAGTAGTGAGTAGAGTAGTGAGTAGTGAGTAGTGAGTGCAGAGTAGTGAGTAGAGTAGTGAGTAGAGTAGTGAGTAGTGAGTGCAGAGTAGTGAGTGCAGAGTAGTGAGTGCAGAGTAGTGAGTGCAGAGTAGTGAGTAGAGTAGTGAGTAGAGTAGTGAGTAGAGTATGCAGAGTAGTGAGTAGAGTAGTGAGTAGTGAGTGCAGAGTAGTGAGTAGAGTAGTGAGTAGAGTAGTGAGTAGTGAGTGCAGAGTAGAGAGTGCAGAGTAGTGAGTGCAGAGTAGTGAGTAGAGTAGTGAGTAGAGTAGTGAGTAGAGTAGTGAGTAGAGTAGTGAGTAGAGTAGTGAGTAGAGTAGTGAGTGCAGAGTAGTGAGTAGAGTAGTGAGTAGAGTAGTGAGTAGAGTATGCAGAGTAGTGAGTAGAGTAGTGAGTAGAGTAGTGAGTAGTGAGTGCAGAGTAGTGAGTGCAGAGTAGTGAGTGCAGAGTAGTGAGTGCAGAGTAGTGAGTGCAGAGTAGTGAGTAGAGTAGTGAGTGCAGAGTAGTGAGTAGAGTAGTGAGTAGAGTGTGCAGAGTAGTGAGTAGAGTAGTGAGTAGAGTAGCGTAGTGAGTAGTGTAGAAAAAGGTAGGGCTAGGACCTTTCTCGAGATTTGCCCGGCGCTAACCGCCCTTGTACCATTCAAATTTACCAAGCAATGAGGCAGGCGCCGGAGACCAGAAGGCAGGAAACAGAAGTTTTATTCCGACGGAGCAGAACACATCAGATCAGACAACAAGGTATCGTCTCGAGGTGCTCTAACAGCCTCTCGGAGGCCTGGCCTCTTATACACTGGTTTATGGCATGTGACCTTTCTTTATTACAATCAGAACTTTGTATAGCAAGGAAAAGACATCCCCGTAATCCTCGTGTCAATCCCACCCCCATATACCTTCACAATAGAGGTCCTCAACCTGCTGATAAGAGGAGGGGGTCATCACGCAGCTGAGTGTTCTGTCGAGTCTTAGGATGTGTGCGCCTGATCATATCACAGGGGGTGGGGAGGCCTGGATCAATAGAGGGTCCTTTGAAGGAGAGCGACCTCATACAATAAGGGGCAGTAAATGATATCTCCCGGCTTAGGCGATGGCCTCGGACCTGCGTGGACAGCTGGACACGGGGTGAGGGGTCATCAATGGAGTGGTATTCATGCTGCGTGGACAATCCAGTGCGGAGGGAAGGTTTATCAACAGAGGGGCATTCATGGGAGGAGAGGAGGTGTTGGTCAGGCGCTGGCGTGACTCCCAAGGACAGGGTCATGCAGAAGGGTCATGCTCATGAGGGGGAGGGAGGGGGAGCCAGGGTGCGCGGAGGATGCTTGCTGGGTCAGAGGGGCGCGCTGGCGATTGATCGTGGACAGGGAGACCATGATATCTAAAATGGCTGCTGTGCACGTAGTACATAGGTGACAAGCTGGCGCAGATGATGTTCAGATCGCAAACTAAAATTCCACAGTCCTCCCTTTTAACATGTCTCGCCAACTTGTCAGTTTGGGTTTATCCCCATAAGGCCACGTATTTCTACTTCATAGAGGGGGCTCATGTGCTCATTTCGGAAGTCCAAAGTCTTTGGGCACATACAGTTAGAAACAAGGCCGCACAAAGGTGGCAGACATTGGATACCTAAGCAACACCCACATAATATCACAACAGGTATCAGCACGAAGGAAAACAACTTCCAACCCCAATTCTTCAAAGTGTCCCAAAACCAGCTCCCGAGCGACCATCCTTCTTGTTCTTGGTGAACCTCCGAGGAAAGTCTGTGGAGGTGCTCAATGGCTTTGTAGACTGAAGGCGAGTTATCTGGCACGTAGGTGCAGCAGCTAGATCCGATGATGCGGCATGCTCCTCCTCGGTCGGCTAGGACCACGTCTAGGACAAGACGATTTTGAAGGGTCACAAGGCGGACCGCCTGAAGCTCCGCAGTGTTGTTGGCGAGGATGCCAGCCGTGATGTTGATCGTTGTTTCTACTGCCTGGGTCAGGTGTCGGATAGCACGGCTGTTTGCCATTGGGCCCCACAGGGGAACAAGTCCCTTTGCTGCATCCAGGAACTGTGCTCCGGTGGAGTCGGCTTGTCCAATGTCGTCTGCACGCCTCTGCCGGTGGTGATTGGCAGGGGCTACATATGTAGGTGGAAGAACGAAGGCAATGTAACAGATACCCTTCCAACCTTTCGGGAGCCAGGTGTAAGCTTTGGTGCCACACACAAAGTACATGTTCGGAGAAGCAACAAAGGAAGGGGGGTCAACTGAGTCCAATGTTCTGGTGATTCGGCAGGAGCTGTGACCCACCAGTTGCGTTCCCTGGCCTTCTAGGCACACAAGACCGGTGACATTGATAACAGACAGAGCCACAGTCAGGGTGGCGGTAGTTTGTTTTTGCAGATGAGAGAAGGTGGTTCTGGCTGGATTGTGGAGTACCTGTACTTCGACTCGTTCTTTGGCTGGAATGTCTTTGAGGAAGGTGGCGCCTGCGAGCGCAGGACACAGGGCAGTAGGGGTCTTTCCGGTTCTGTTCAGCCAGAACCCAGAGTAGAAGTGTGACACTGTCCGGCTGGAGGTGGCGTTGTCCTTGTGGCTCTCTTGCATGAGGATCAACCAGGCGAGGCAGGAGCCATGAACTGAGAAAGGAGAAGGGATGAAGGGGATGGAGTGTCCTGTGGCATGCGGGAGCAACCCGCAGATCCAGCAGTTCGTAGCATTTGCAGCAAGGTTGTGTTGGTGCAACAGTTGCACGAAGGAATTGTTCCAGAATTCCCTGCGCCTTTCTCGGAGCTGAGGCGACAGAGAGATTAGGTGATGCTCTTTCAGGGGTGTTGGCTGTGCAGTAGGTAGCAATGCCTCATGAGCCGGTGTGCTTTCCTCCAGAATCCAGAAGGAGGTCATGAGGAGGAGGCAGAAGAGGAAGACAATGAAGAGTGCGATTGTCTTTGAATTGTGCAAGTTGTCAGTCTTTGGATTTCTATACTGGGTATTTCCTGTTGCTTCCATCATCTTCTTATCTGGCGCTTCCATCATCTTCTTATCTGGCGCTTCCATCACCTTCAAGGGGCTCGGTAGTGGGCAGAACCACAGACTTCGTTTAGCTTCTCTCCCAGTAACCCTTGGATGCTTAGGTCACCGTTCTGAGATTCAACTTAGTCCGTGGCCTACTTAGCCGAAACTCCCTCCTTTCGACGCAGGAAATACCCTTCTCTGGATGGCACAGTGGGATCAGAGAATTTTGCAAGTTCGAGTGCCTCAGTATCGGGATAACAGTCCAATATCGGTCGATCTTTGCTCAGGAGCTCTTCTTGGGTGCTGACGTTTTCTGTCGTGGCCAGGTTCGCAGAGACCTTCCGGCAATGATGTGCGTGCAGCCAGTGCTTCTTCCCCTCCACTCGAAGCGCCGTTCGGGTCGTAATCAGCACTTGCCAGGGGCCCGTCCACCGCGGTTCCAGACTCTTGGTCCGCTGGAAATTTCGTATCAACACGAAATCTCCCGGTTGGATGTCATGGCCGGGGCCCCTGGAAGCATCGGGGATGGCCTGCTGCACCTGTTGATGAATGACAGACAACGTCTTAGTTAATTTGCACAGATAATCAGATAGTAGGACGTCTGGGACGTCATGAATGGAGGTCGGTTTGGGAGCAGTGCAGAGATTCATCGGTCGCCCAAACACGACCTCGTAGGGGGTCAAATGGTGTTTAGTGGGAGTGGAGCGCATTGATAGCAAAGCCAGTGGGAGGGCATCCGGCCAGTTAAGTCCAGTGGTGGCCACTATTTTTGCCAATTTCAGCTTCAGTGTGGCATTATGGCGTTCCACCAGACCGGCGGATTGGGGGTGGAAGACCGCATGAAACCTTTGCTTCACCCCCAACCCCTTTAGGATTAGTTGGACAACCTCAGCTATGAAGTGGGGGCCATTGTCGCTCCATAAAATTCGACAAAGGCCATAGCGAGGGAAGAATTCCTTCAGTAGTACTTTGGCAGTAGTCATGGCAGTGTTGTCACGGGTTGGATAGGCCTCTGCCCATTTGCTGAAGGCACATACGATGACTAGTACATACTTCAGGCTTTGGCATCTCTCTAGTTGGATGTAGTCCATCTGGAGGACCTCAAAGGGGTGATTGGGGGTCCCAAACCCTCCCCGTGGTACCACAGTTCCTTTCCCGGGGTTGTGTTGCAGACAGATAAGGCACTGCTGAACTAGGCGTCTGGCTGAGTCAGGGATTTTGTCGTTGTGCCAGACTTTGGAAATGAGTTCGATCATGGGTGCAGATCCTATGTGTGCGGGGGAGTGTGCCATCGTCAGTATGGGGATCAGATATGAGTCGGGCAGCAACCATTTGTTTGCATCCTTCGTTCGCCAGCAGCCCTCCTCATCCTTCAAACCCACCCTTGCCCACTTAGTCAGCTCGTGAGGGGTGCTGGCCGACTGTATGTCTCTGATCATTACCCTTGTGTCACTCCATTTTTCTGCTTGTGACCTGGTCACATACATGCGTGTCACCGTCCTATTCTCAGCTGTGGTTCGTGCAGTGATGTCGGCCAATGCATTCCCTTGTCCGACTAAGTCTGTCACCCTTTTGTGTGCCTGACATTTGATCACCGCTAATCGTTTGGGGAGGAGAACTGCTTCAATCAGAGCGGAGACTAGATCTCCGTGGAGGATCGGGGTGCCGTGGGACGTCAGGAATCCCCTCTCCCTCCACAGGAGTCCAAAATGATGGACCACTCCGAAGGCATACTGGCTGTCTGTATATACGTTCGCGGTGGTCCCTGTGGCTATGATGCATGCTCGTGTGAGGGCTATCAGCTCTGCTGCCTGGGCAGATCGTTGTGTGATGCAGGCTGTCTCAACTACTGTTCGGGCTGTCGTTACTGCATAGGCAGCTGAAGTGGTGCCATCTGGGAGTTTGATGCATGAGCCGTCTACCCATAGCTCTCCATCGGGGTCAGAAAAAGCAGTGTCTCGGAGGTCAACCCTACTCCTAGTCTGTTCGTCCGTGAGGGTCACACAGTCGTGTATGGGAGGCACGTCGGGGTCATTTTCAGGCAGGGGTAGTAATGTGGCAGGATTCAAAGTCGTGCATCTCTTTAGTGTGATGTGGGGTGCAAGCAGAGTCAACTCGTACCCTGTCAGTCGTGCGCTAGTCAGGTGTTGGGTCTTTGTCTGGTTCAAAAGGGTGTCGACTGCATGGGGTACTAACACAGTGAGGGAGTTTGAAAGTACAATTCCTTCGCTCTGGCGGATAGAGACAGCAGCGGCAGCTACTGCTCGAAGGCAGGCAGGCAAAGCTCTGGCTACAGGATCAAGAGTGGCGGAGAAGTAGGCACAAGGGCGTTGCTTAGGACCAATTGATTGAGTTAGGACAGACAATGCACACCCCTCCCTTTCGTGGGTGAAGAGGGAGAAGGGTTTGGAGTAATCCGGGGTTCCGAGGATGGGTGCTGAGCAGAGTGCATCCCGTAATTCCTTAAAGGAGGCTTGACACTCAGTGGTCCAAGGAAGCGGGGAGGGGACATCTTTGGTCAGCAGGGCAAGTAATGGTTTCACAATGAGGCTGTAATTAGGCAACCACTGTCTGCAAAAAGAGGTTAGGCCAACCAAAGAGCGGACCTGCTTTTGTGTTTTTGGGATGGGGGTGTCTAGGATGGTTTGGATTCGGTCGGGTGTAAGTTTCCTCCCTTCTTTGGACAGAAGATGGCCTAGGTAAGTCACTTGTGGCTGGCAGAACTGTAACTTCTTTTTGGAGACTTTATGGCCATTTTCTGCAAGAAAGTGTAGGAGTTGGACAGTGGCTGTCGTGGCAAGTGGGGTGGTGTCGGCCGCCAAAAGGATATCGTCAACATATTGGATCAACACCACTCCATCTGGTAGCTGAAAGGCATCTAGCTGCCTTTTGAGGGCCTGGCTGTAAATGCTGGGACTTTCAGTGTACCCCTGGGGAGCTCTACAAAATCGGTACGAGCGGGATTTTAAAGTGAAGCCGAAGAGATAACGGCTGTCTGGATGGATGGGGATAGAGAAAAACGCGTTCTTAAGGTCGATAACAGTGAAGGTGGTGGCAGTGGACGGGATGAGGGTCAGAATGGTGGTGATATCAGAGACTACAGGATATTGGGGTACAACCACTTTGTTAATCTCTCGCAAGTCGATGATGAAGCAGTACGCTTTCTCATCTCCTTCACCTTGCTTCTTAACAATAGGTAGGATTGGGCTGTTGCAGACGTTGCTAACCACCTCTTCAACCACTCCTGCATCTACCAGAGACTGAATGATCGCTACCAGTGCCTTCTCACCCTCTGGCGATATCCGGTATTGCGGGAGTTTCGGGAGCATAGCGTCCTGTCGTACAGTTATGTGAATAGGATCAATCATCATTCGCCCCACATCAGAGTCATTTTTGGCCCACAGGTACGGAGGCAGGGTGTCAAGCAGGGACAGGTCAGCGTCAGTTATGGAGCACATGTGTCGTGGGGGACGGGATCTGGGCATGTCTGGGTTGTCGTACAGGATGACTCGTATTCCATCTGGGGAACACCTAATGGTAGCTCGAAAATGTTTCAGTAAGTCAATGCCCATAATGGCGTCAGGGGA
The DNA here is from genome assembly GCF_964263255.1 of Lissotriton vulgaris. Taxonomy (NCBI): domain Eukaryota; kingdom Metazoa; phylum Chordata; class Amphibia; order Caudata; family Salamandridae; genus Lissotriton; species Lissotriton vulgaris. The sequence continues at coordinate 1,863,075,194 of NC_141693.1, read as the reverse complement.
GTTGGAGGAAAGCAGGAATGTCGCGTCAGTGGTGTTGTTTTCTAGGTCAAAGGTAATAGGTACGGACAGGGGGTTAGTGGAGGGCGTTCCATCGAAACCTATCGACGTTATGTGTGAGCCAGACAAGGGTGCCCTTGGAATCAGTCGTTTTGATAACACACTACGTGTCGCCCCAGTGTCTACCAAGAATGGAGACTCTGTACCCAGGACCTTAGCGGTGACATAAGGACCTTGCTGGTCAACACAGAGCTCGACTGGATCCCTCCCTTGCCCCTGGCAGTCCTATGCAAAGTCGGGGGCATTTTCACCTTCGGACAGCTGATATTGGTTCTGTCGGGGACGGTCAAATGTGTTCAGTCTCCCTGATCTGTCATTGTTGGTGTCGTTGGTGTGCCCTCGTCCTTGTACTCTATTTCTCGGACCACCTGCCACATCCCTGGAGTCCCTATTTCTATTCACTTCTAGCAAAACCGGACACTGGGATTTCCAATGTCCGAACCCTTTGCAGAAGGCGCATTGGTCATTGCTAATGTCTCTACGTCCAGTGTGGGGTGTTGGGGTGTGATCTTTAGGAGGTAGATCTCTGGGGGTGGTTGATTGGTAGTTCCCTCTTTGGTGTTCCCGTCCTACCGCTATACCCTGTATCTGGGCTATCATTACCCTTTCCTTTAAATCCTTCTTCTTTCTCTCGGACGCCCTATCATTCTCATTCTTTTGGTGCTCGTAATACTGAGCCATCTGAAGGATAGCTGCGGGTTTGGAGGCCCCCCAACTACTCTCACTCGTCTGCAGTTTTTGGGAGACTTCTTGTGTTAGGCCCTTTACATAATTTTGTACAAACAGGTGCTGTCCGGTTGCGGTGGTCATGTCTTGGCCACTGTAGTCGGAGAACACTGTCTCGAATCGGGAGAAGTATTCTGACACATCTTCCTGGGGTTTCTGTCGACAGGCCGTGACTATCGACCAGTCTACCTTTCTTTCCGGGATCAGTGTTTTTAACTTCTGAACTAGTTTGTCTGGGAGTTCCAGTATGTCCTTCACTGGTTTCCTTCCTGGCTCTCGCTGTCTATCTAGTTTACCGAGTTGGTCCCAGGTATGTCCAAACAGGTCCGTGTGGTCAGCCTTCCGGATTTGCTTCCACACGTCAGCTGGCAGGCATAACCCAAAGAACAAGTCAATGTCCGCTAAAGTCATTATTGTCGAACCCAAGGCTGTGCCTAATTCGGTATAAAATGCCGTCGGGTTCTTTCTTAAATCGGGCAGTGTTTGTTTGAAGGTTAGGATATCCTGTCGGTCCCATGGTTGGTAAACCCAATTGTACACAACCCTCCCTTTTGCATTTTCATTATTGATATCATCGCTTGTTCCCTGGCCCCGTGGCGGGATCCAGTAAGGGGCCGCTTCTCTGATAGGCATCATAGTATTGGCTACTGCTACTGAGGTTGTTTCAGGGACTGTAACCTTGGTTTCTGGTTTTTGTTCCGTGAGGTGGCGGAAGACCTCAAGCATCTGCATGAAGAGCTCCGTCGCCTCACATTCAGTCCCATCCCCAACATCAATCTTCCTATACAGTGTTGTTAGTTTAGCGGGGCCCTTACTTCGATACCTATCTTCATATGCGTTCAGGGTGTGGTAGCTGAATCGCAAGATGAAATGCCGTCTGTGGCTGTCGGCATGTGAATTATATACGCTCATTGTGTAATCTTCGCTCTCCCTTCGTTCTACTAATGTCTTTGCTATTTTGTCGATCCCATCCCGCTCATCTTTGCTCAACCTATTTGGTCTGGCTGGTGGTTGTTTACTAGCCTCGGGGTCGTCTGACGATGTTGTTAATGTGGCTGGTGCGGAGGCCGTGAGGGCCGGTGCACTAGCGCCAAGGTCGTTCTCGTTTACACTTAGGGCCCGCGGGTGTTGCTGGCAGGGGGCATACGGAGGGGGCATGTAGATGATTGGGGGACCTAGCAGTAACTCATCGTTTGCTCGTTGTTTGGAGGGCAATTCAGGGTAGAGCGCAGAGGGGGTCCTAACAGGACATTGGCCTGTCGACCCTGATTCTTGGTTTTGTGTAGCTTCCTTTCTTTCTTTTATTTCCTCTTCTAGTTGCTTTGCGGCCAGGTGGGCTGCCTTTCGTAATTCTTTCCCTATTTTTGCTTCTTCTCTTTTCTTTCGTTGTTCCGTTTCTTTGCGCCACATGCCGATACTGTCGAGCATAGTGGGCGTGGTCTTATTCTTCTGGAGCGCTATTTCTAATGTTTTTATTTTATTTTCATTAAAGGAACCTATCAGTGGCCACTGACTTTCAGGGTTCTTTTTTGTATATTTATGCCATAGTTTAGTGTAAGCTATAGCGACTAGTCCATACTTAGTGAACATGTCCTTATTAGGGGTGCCCTCCAGTGGAGCTGGATGGTTCATCTCTAATAAGCGGTCCGGGCTAAACAGGCTACCAACCAGTGGGGAGAAGATAGGCATGACGGATTACAACGGGGACAAAAGTCTGCACTACCTATCTTATCACGGCGGGCAAAGACTAGACAGAATATTTCTATTCTCCGTTGTTTGCCGGCGGTGAATACCTCAAACGAACCAATACCGAATAATCGGTCAATCAAAACAATTCAGTGGGGAGAATAAGTGGGCACGAAAAGTTATCGTTACCCACTCTTTCTCTACCTGCAAAGAGAGACCTTGTTCTTCCCTGTTTGCAGACAAAGAATCTCCAGACAATAATCCACGAACGACAGTTCGGGAAACAGTGGGGGAGGAAGATAGGCACGACGGATTACAACGGGGACAAAAGTCTGCGTTACCTATCCTTCACTGTTTGCAAAGAGAGAGCCTGTTGTTTTCTCCGTTTGCAGACAGCGAATCTCCAGAGGTTTCAACAAAGCGTAATACTAGTATTATCCAAACAAAACAATCTTTTCTCAATTCGTCGTGTTTACACGACCTTACCCGGACCGCATGGACGGTTTCCTGTCCTCTGGATCCAGCGCCCGATCGTCCTCTCTCCTTCGTGATGCCCGTGGCACTCCTGATGGTTCCCAGTCAGGACCGTAGATCACTCGAGAGAGGTCTGTTCAGAACTAGTGAAGGTCGGATGATCGGCTGTCAGACGAGGGTCTATCGGACACGAGCTCTTCCCGATCGTTGCAGTCGTTCACTCTGTCATCGGGACCTCTCCCACTGGATCCACGTGTCGCTGATGGGCCCCACGCTTTGGGACGCCAATTGTAGAAAAAGGTAGGGCTAGGACCTTTCTCGAGATTTGCCCGGCGCTAACCGCCCTTGTACCATTCAAATTTACCAAGCAATGAGGCAGGCGCCGGAGACCAGAAGGCAGGAAACAGAAGTTTTATTCCGACGGAGCAGAACACATCAGATGAGACAACAAGGTATCGTCTCGAGGTGCTCTAACAGCCTCTCGGAGGCCTGGCCTCTTATACACTGGTTTATGGCATGTGACCTTTCTTTATTACAATCAGAACTTTGTAAAGCAAGGAAAAGACATCCCCGTAATCCTCGTGCCAATCCCACCCCCATATACCTTCACAATAGAGGTCCTCAACCTGCTGATAAGAGGAGGGGGTCATCACGCAGCTGAGTGTTCTGTCGAGTCTTAGGATGTGTGCGCCTGATCATATCACAGGGGGTGGGGAGGCCTGGATCAATAGAGGGTCCTTTGAAGGAGAGCGACCTCATACAATAAGGGGCAGTAAATGATATCTCCCGGCTTAGGCGATGGCCTCGGACCTGCGTGGACAGCTGGACACGGGGTGAGGGGTCATCAATGGAGTGGTATTCATGCTGCGTGGACAATCCAGTGCGGAGGGAAGGTTTATCAACAGAGGGGCATTCATGGGAGGAGAGGAGGTGTTGGTCAGGCGCTGGCGTGACTCCCAAGGACAGGGTCATGCAGAAGGGTCATGCTCATGAGGGGGAGGGAGGGGGAGCCAGGGTGCGCGGAGGATGCTTGCTGGGTCAGAGGGGCGCGCTGGCGATTGATCGTGGACAGGGAGACCATGATATCTAAAATGGCTGCCGTGCACGTAGTACATAGGTGACAAGCTGGCGCAGATGATGTTCAGATCGCAAACTAAAATTCCACAGTAGGACATCACAGGCAGCAGCTGTGCAAGCTTCTTACACTCACAAGGAGACCACAGGCAGCTGAGGTGCAATCTTCTCCCACTCACAAGAACGACATCACAGGCAGCAGCAGTGCAAGCTTCTTACGCTCAAAAGGAGACCACAGGCAGCAGAGGTGCAAGCTTCTCACACTCACAAGAAGGACATCACAGGCAGTAACGGTGCAATATTCTCACACTCACAAGGAGATCACTGGCAGTACACACCACATGAACACACTCCATAACACATAGCAACAATACATTGGCATTTACAATGCCATTAGCTCAAACTCAAATAAATCCGAGCCCGATTGCATTTCTAATGCTTGTTTGTCATGGCTGCTCTTTGTTGTTAACCTGGCACGGAATCTGAGACTTCTATGACAGCCAGGGTTGATTTATGCCACCGAGGAGCCGTCATTCATGTTTATATAGTATCTCTCCAAGCGATATCTCGGGCCTTCAAAGTCTTCTTTGTTCAAAATATTAATGGTGTTTTCTTACAACAGTTTATATTACAGTTTTAGTACAATTATGTAATGTCACTTTCAACTTACCTGAGGCCCACTGATGTTACGACTGTATCAGACACTAAGGTGGGGCGAGTCAGACAGGTGATGCGATACAGACGCATGGACATACTCAACTTGAAAAACTAAATTAGAGCTGCAGCACGATATTGCTACCATATGCTGCACAGCTCCACCAGTACATAAAGTGTGGAGGAACAGTCGGAGGTAGAACGTGCCAACTCAGGTTGTGTGTCCTGCCCTGGCTAAATGAATCAGCCAATAGGAAATGAGTATTCGTGGACGACAAAACAGTGCTTGTAAAGCACAGTGCTGAGGAGCCCTCTTATTGGTTGATTTCAGCGTGGCTTCTGCAGCCTGAGTCCACTGCAAACAGCCAATCAAATAACTGTTCTTTTCTCACTCTGAGGCCTGCCCATTTCAGCAGGGCATCTATTCAGTGTGGTTTAGCTGGCCTGAGCACTTTTGCCATAGTTAGCAGCTGAGTAGATATTCTGAGGCGTATCTTGGCAATGCTTTTGCCACCTCCGAGTCTAGGGGTCACAAAGTGCCAGAGGTCGCAAAGAGCAAGCCAGACCCCTAAATGGCGTCCATGAGGATTGGTTGCTCTGTAGAGACAGAGTAGTAGTGAGGGTAATGAAACTTGAGGGGCCCCCTTGCAAAACACGTGGAGGCCCCTCCCCACCCCGTGGCCCGGCACACCACCTACCACTTTGCCCCACCACCTGGTATATTTGATTTGAAACCTCCAACATTTAATGAAATGCCTCTATATTTTCTTGCTTAAAGTTCTAATGAGAAAGTGGGACACACTCTTACCATATAAGCTACACCATTTGTAACAATACTGTCAAAATCAGATTATTTAACTGAGGTAGCAATTAGAACAATGCCAAGGCGCGATCTTATTGTCTCAGGAACTGCCTATTGTTGAAGAACAAACAACAACTATGAAGGGTCTGAATTATAATGTACATTACCTCCTCGTTAGTCTTCCTCGCCACATGATTTACATAGTGAGCTTTAGCTCCACAACAGAACCCTCCAAAGCAAAAGAAAAACACCTCCCACCCCCTCCCAACATGGCCGACCAGTCCCACCTGACCTCTATAAGAGGCGGACCGGCCCAACCAACAGCCTGTTTTTTTTTGTTCTGCGCGATACTCTCCAGAGGCGCTGTTCAGGTAAGTTGGGCCGGCGTGAGCTGGCCCTTGGGGTTTAGGGTGGAGGACCTGCTCTAGCGGTCCCTGGTGCCTTAGGCCTACTAATCCCGCCCCCCTCTTCCTTCCCCCGGTCCTGTGGGGCCGGTTAGGTGCTGCTATAGCGTGCCAAGGGTCTACAGGGGGGGGGGCGGCCGGGAGTGTGGTGTTGTTGTACATGCCCGTGTCTCCCCCGGTCGTTACTGAGGGGCCCGAGCCATTGGATGGGCTTTTGGGTCCTGCGCATTCTCCTGTATGTGGTCATGCTGGTGTTTGTCACTCCCCTCAAGTATGGGTGTTTCTTGTATTCCTGGCTCCACTGTTTAGTTACCGCCTGGAATTGCGCTCTGACTACATGCATGTGCCTCGGCTACGGGGGTGTTTTGCGCAAATGTTTTACACCCTCAGGCAGCAGTTAGCGCTGTGGCACTGCCTGCGTGTGTAATTCGACTTCTCCCCGAGTTGGGGTCATGGGCGCTGACTCTCGGTTTGGCGCTTAAACATGACCCAGGTTCGAGTCCGGTGTGTGACTCGCATTTCAATTTTATAATTGGAAGGGGGTGCAGGTTTTGATGCACGCACATGGAATACGTTCCACATGGTTTCCGTAGTGCGCGGCGTGCTGGAGCCTTGCAGGGGTCAGCGACTCAGCGGCGCTTCGGCGGGGCGTTGTGTCCGGTGGGCGCGCAGCTTGTTGTGAGGCCGCTTGTCCGGCTTCTGAACTGGGATTCCCTCAGGTACACGAAGGGGGGGGGGGGCGGACTCGGTCCTACCTTTTTCTCGGCGGGTCCTCGGGGGCTCTGCGGTCCGGACCGGGTGCTCCCCTCCTGCGGGCCTGGGACGCTGGTCGCGGCCGAGTCTCGCCTCTGCCTCCCTTCATGGATGTGGCTGCCCTACGGGCCGCGGCGGTTTGCCGCGCTGTGATTGGTTCCGGGCGCCTCCCACCTCTCGGGGGCGGGCCCAGAGTAATTGGAAGGATTTGTGTTACTCTTCGGCACGAAATTACTGATAACGTGATTACTCTAGTAATTGCGAGTACTTTTAAGTTCTGGTTGCCTCCAGGTGCGTTTTCCTTCATTGGATTGACAGCGCGTCTGTCTCCTTCTCGGAGGTCCGGGGAACCATTTCATTGTAAAGTGCTCCGAGTTTCGGCTGTTGTTAGCTCAATGGGGTGTCTTGTGCCTTCGGTACGGACGGTCCTCGCAGGCCAGGGTTCGAATCCTGCCAATGCTGTAGAGGTGTCCCGCGAGGAATTTTTCAAAATGTTTTGTGTGTCGACCCTGTAATTCCTGGCTGTTGGCATTCATCACAATGTGAAGGGGTAGTGTTTTTATTCCTGCTGCGTACTCTGTGGGGGCACGGTGCTGCGTGGGGACAGTTCCTCTTTTGGGTCCGGTTTTGTCCGTGTTCCCTATTCTGACGCCCTGGGGGACTCGCCCTGGGCCGTCTGGTTGCCCCGGTCTCGAGTGTTCCACTCGTGGTGTCCCGTTCTGCAGCTGTGAAGAGGACACAATGGTCCAATCAGACCCTGGTGCAGAGGTCTGGCCCAGGCCTCGGCGGGTCTTGGGCTCGTGTTCCCTGGGTTCCGTTGTTTTCCTCTGGGCAATTGCGGGTTGTTTCTCTCCACGTCGGCCCCACAGGGCTTCGGTTGCCTGGACTCCTCCTTGGGCCTCAGGGAGTTAGCCGGGTTCAGGGTCCTCAGCGGCTTTCGTGCTAACGCCTTGGGCCCTGGCTGGGGGGTTATGCGCAAATTTTGGATCGTGTTGCGCTTCTGTGATGTCCGGCATGGCCCCTGCGCAGGGATGTCCCGCAGGTTCGTGCATCGTTCCTTGTGGGGCTTGGTTTTACCTCCGCCAGCAGGCGGTGGTGGTTCCCGGATGCAGTGGAGAAGTGCGGCTCACTCGTTTGAGCAGCTGGCCCGGATGCAGAGGTCTAGCCGGGGACCAGGGTTCAATTCCCCGCCTCGGCGGCTCTTGGGCTCAAAATCCCACGGAACTGATAATTTATTACGCGTGCCTCCGGACTCCCTTCCTCTGCTGGCGTCCGTTGTGAGGGACGGGGGGGGGGGGGTTCTTGTCACCCTCTACCACCCTGGTGGCCGCGAGGCGGGCTCGGCCGTCTGGTCTGGCTGCGTCTTTGTCGGCGGTGACAGCGTTTTTCGCCGCGGCCTTCCTTCAGAATCCTCTTCCACCTGGGGGTGTAGGCGTCCCGCCCTTGCATGGGTGGGGTCCTTCGGCGGGTCCGGGCCCGAGTTTCGGCTGTTACCGGTCTCATACTGGTTCTGCCGCTCCCTTTTTTTTCGCCCCTAGAGACTGACTTCGGCCCTCTCTCTCCAGGGGGTCCCCTGGGGGGGGGGGGGGGCGGTTGCCTCCGTTGCATCCCGTCCTGGGACGTGGCTGTCCCGGTTCTTGGGCTCTTCGGGCTTGCTGTCCGGTCTTGCTGGTCTTACGGACTTTCCGCGGGGTCCCACCGTCTCGACGGGTTGGGGTCCCTGCTCCTTCCCTTGTCTCACCTGTAGGTTTTTCTGGGCCCGTGGATTGGCCTGTGGGGCGGCCTGCGAGTGGGGTGCTCGCTTCGGCAGCACATGTACATAAATTGGTACGATGCGGAGTAGATTGGCATGGCCCCTGCGCAAGGATGACACGCAAATTCGTGAAGCATTCCACTCGGCCTCGTTCTTTTTCCCCCCCGTGGGTGAGGCTCCACGTCTGGCAGTGTCTCTCATCCGTCGGCTTCCTGACCTCTGTACGGGGGCCCCTTCGGGCCTCGTCTCGGGCTTTTCCTCCTTCGGGGGGGCGTGTGCCTGGTCCCGGTACTTCCCTCTGGTTCTGTCAGGGGAGGGGGCGTCCTTTGGCGCCGGGTCGTTTGGAGGTCGTAGGGTTCTCCTGCAGTCGCGCGGCTCCTCGTGCTCGGAGGTGACTGGAGGATGGCCGAGTGGTCTATGGCGCTGTGTTTAGGCCGCAGTCTCCTCGGGAGGCGTGGGTTTGAGTCCCACTAACGGTCCTCCTGGCCTGCCATCTTTTGCACCGATGCTCCGGTGTCCCCGTGTCTTGGTCGGGTCGACCGACCTGATGGTGTATGTGTCACCTGTCTTGTCCCTTCGGGCTGGCTGTCCCCCGGGGTCCGACTGGGTGGGGGCGGTTCGACGGGGTCGTATCTGGCCTTCGTTGACTGGTCTCGCCCTGACCCCGGTGGTGTTTCGACGCCTGGGGCCTCGACTCGGTCTGCCTCCGGTGGCCCTGTTCACAGTGGGGGACTCGGCCCTTTTGCCCGGATTCTGCTCTCTCCTCCCGGGTCCTTGTGATTGCCCTGTCTGTCGCTTGACCTTTCGGTCTGCTGTTCGCGTTTCCCCCGTGCCCTCTGCTCTCGCGGTTCCTCTACGGGATTCGCTTGGGCGGGGCCGGGGTGCTCCTGGGCGCTCGCTTCGGCAACGCATGGCCTTCTGTTGGAACGAGACAGAGCTGAGTGGCTTGGCCCCTGCGCAGTGACTCGCAACTTCGGGGGGCGTTCCAGTGTGTGGTTCCCGGCGGGGCCGCCGCCCCTGGTACCCGCTCCTTTTGCGAGCTGGCGGTTCGAGCCTTCTGGCCGTACAGGGGTCTTCTCGTTCCAGGGTTGGGTCCCCCGCACCCGGAGGCGGGGATGAGCCGGCCCTTTCTGCTGGCCTGCCTCCTTCTGCAGGCCTGATTCTTGAGCGGTTGTCGCTGCTTGATCGGATTGATCTTCTGGGGCGGTGGTTTTGCTGCTGGGCTACCACTGGTCTTCCGCTTTCTCTTACTGTGCCTGGCGAGGGGCTCCCCTCTGGCTTTGGTGCGGTCGGCTTGGTGCTGTCCGCTCCTCCGTGGACCCCTTGCGGGTCTTGGATTCCTGGCTGAGGTATTTTCCTTGGGCGTGGCCGCTTCTTCCCGGTGAGCCCGTTGGGCTGCCTTGCGGGCCTTCCACAGTCCGGTGTTCGACGGGCTGGTTTCCCTGGTGGCTCGCTTGGCTCCGGTGTTTGTTTTCTCCGTCGCCCTCGGACGCTCTGCCTGTCTCCCCCGCGGGTTCTCTCTCTCGGTCCACGAGCTCTTCTGGGTCCGCCCTTTGTGCCCCTGGCCTCGGTGGCTTTGCGGTTCCCCACCTTTGAGGTGGTTTTATTCCTGGTGGCAGTGGTGTCTGCTGGGCGGATGGGCGTGCGGGGGTCGTGCCTCCGCTCCCCTCCCTTATTGCGGGCCTTGCCGGACTGGCTGTTCCTCCGGCTTGTCCCCCGTTTCCTTCCCGGGGTTCCTTACCTGGTGTCCCGGGCTCGGGTGGTGTCTTTGCCGCCTTTTCCCTGCCGACGAGGTTCCTCTCTTGTCCGTGCTGGTTGACGGCGTGCTGTTTTGGCTTCTCTGGCCGCACGTCTTTCCTTTCCCGGTGGGATGGCCTGGTTGTGTCTGTTGGCCCGGTTCGTTCGGGCCGCTGGCCCTCTTTCCACCTTGGTTCGCTGGCTTCCACAGGCTATCTTCCCTTCCTACGCTTCGCTGGGTTCGGTGGATCCGGCGGGGGTCCAGGGTCGGTCCACGGGGTGTGGTCCGGTGTCCTGGGCCCCCTTCAGGGTGTCTCCTCTGTGGAGATTTGTCGGGCGTCGGCGGTGTCGTCCCCCGCCTTGTTCATGGGACTCTTTCGGTCCCGGGGGTCTTCGCTGGGGCCGTTCGGTAGGCGGGTGCTGCGGCTCCTGGCTGGCCTACTTTTCCTTTATATCTTGATTTCAGGTTTCCTGTGATCCCTGTTTTCTTGTCATTGATTCTACTTCAACCTTGGGTTGGTTTCTCTGCTTCACCGTGTGGTGTTGTTTTTAGGGTGGTCAATGAAGCCTTGTTGGCTTGGGTATTTGCTCACTATGTAAATCATGTGGCGAGGAAGACTAACGAGGAGGTAATGCCCCGGTTACTTACCGGTAATCTTCATTACTCCGAGTATAGTCTTCCTCGCCACATGAGTTCCCTCCCCCCCTCCCTGTCTGGCTATCGGCTTCATTGTTTGCTTGGTAGATCAGGCTGTTGGTTGGGCCGGTCCGCCTCTTATAGAGGTCAGGTGGGACTGGTCGGCCATGTTGGGAGGGGGTGGGAGGTGTTTTTCTTTTGCTTTGGAGGGTTCTGTTGTGGAGCTAAAGCTCACTATGTAAATCATGTGGCGAGGAAGACTATACTCGGAGTAATGAAGATTACCGGTAAGTAACCGGGGCATAAATGGACAATAACTTGAAACTTTGAAAGACAAAACCAAAAAGTCAGTATCCTTTGAAATTCAAGAGAAATAGACTGGTGAATTATCTGCATGCCACACACTAGCGTCAAGGGTTGTGAATGATAATAACATGAGCTAAGGAAGCCATTTCAATTTCTACCATCATGTCTTTATTAGTAAGCATTACAAAACAGGCTGAGGATGAAAACTGTTTGGATACCTCAGAACATTGATGCAGATGTTTATCTTAATTTGTAATTTCTGTAGTGTAAACAAAGCTAATTACAAGATTTAAGGCACATGTATTACAGCAGACAAGTGCAAGCAACACCATAAATAACACTGCATGTAGAATAAAAACAAACCATATCAGCAAGTACCTAATGACAGAATCTATACAAACTGTAGTTGGTAAAGCAAAAGAAAAGTGGAAATACTTTCAAAATGCATAATAAAGCAATCACCAGTCCAGCAATATACAAAAGTGAAGCATGTTTTGTAAAACAATCCAACTTTCTTCTTGCATCAAGGTGAAAATACTTTCAAAGTGCATGATAAAAACAAGTCCAGCAGTATGCAAAAATGAAGGCAGGTTAGTCATACAATTCCCTGTTTGGTGTGTGCATAAAGGCACATATATTTCAAAGTAACTGGTAAACAATAACGACTACAGCACCATACAATAATCAAACCAGTTTAGATTAACAATTCCCTTTTGGAAGGTTCAAATATTTCAAAATGACTGGCAAAACAGTAACAAGTACAGCAGGCAGCAGCATACAAAAGTCTAACCACTTTAGTCAAACAATGCCCTTTTGGTTTGTGCATGAAGGTGCAAATATTTCAAAGTGACTGGTAAAACAGTAACAAGTACAGCAAGCAGCAGCATACATAAATCAAAGCTATTTAGTCAAACTAACTCTTGTTTGTGCATGAAGGCATAAATATTTCAAAGTGCCTAATAAAGCAATAACAATTTAGCAGCATAAACATCAAACCCGTCCAGTCAAACAATGCCCCTTTTATTTTATTTTTTTAAACATTTTATTTAGTTTGGGTCAGACAGAATAATAGCAAAGCAGATTAACATACACGCGTTACATGGAGATTGACAGTTTGGGCATTTGGTATGAGAAATATAGCAACAATCTCTGTACACAAAGAAACAATCCATAGGTAAATATGCAATTCTCTATACGTTTGATCAAACACCGAAATAATGTTTTTTAGGACTTGATGTCAGTGTATGTGAGCAGGGTAGGGCAGAGAGCACCAAGGCGATTGAGTTAATGCAAGAAAAGTCGCTGGCCCACCATGCCCTTTTTATTTGTGTAAAAGGTGAAAATATTTTAACGTGATTGGTAAAAACAATAATTACAAGTTCAGCAGCATGAATATTAAACCAGTTAGAGAAAGTATGCCCCTTTAGTTTGTGCATAAAGGTGCAACTATTTAACACCTTAAGTGCTGCCGTCAGCCAACTGTCGTCGCGAGCACTACCTTGCCAGTGCTGCGCACGACCGTTGGCCGACGGGCCAGAATTCGTTCGTCGAACGTTCAGCACTGGGCGCTGAACGTTCGACGCTCTTAAGGTGTTAAGTGACTGGCAAAACAATAACAATCTCAGCAGCAAAATAAACAAAGCTGTTAACTCAAACGATGCCCCTTTTGTCTGTGTAAAAGAAAGCGTCAAGGGGGTCATATATGTCAGGTTAAACTGGAAACATTTCTTCTTGCCTCTATAAACGTATGTTCAGAATATTGAGGTAGCCTATATATATATATAAGCAAACACTATTTAAAGAATGCTATACTGGCAGAATACCATATTATTTACTGCTTCCTCATGGGATTCAGAGGACAGATACATTTAAAAAATCACATTATGAGTAGGAACAGTACTTGCAGGAGTCTGATTAAATTAATTGCAGAGTTTGAAGGCTGGTATACAAGGCTGAAGACTGCTTATACCAGTAAGAGTGGCTGGCAAATTAGAACGGTGGCCAAAGGCTACTACTGCTTGGTTCACTGAACTAGAGAGATGTACTTGACTGAAATAATCTTTGCCAGATCACACTCAGGGGCATATTAACAAGCAGCAGCGATAATTATCGCTGACCGCTGTTAGCGTGAGAAAAACCTATAGCCAGCTATCGCTGGCGATAATCTCCATGTTAGCGTTGTATTAACAACGCTTAACGCCATGGAGATAAAAATCCCAGCGATAGCGGGGATTAACGCCCTTTTCAATGTAATATCGCTGGTTTTCCAGCGATATTCATTGAAAATGGTGATAACCTTGTTGATAGGGCATGGTAAATCTTAGCCATGTAATCCACCTCCCATTGGATTACATGGCTAAATCAGGTCACAAGCAGGCGTTAGGAAAGTAGCGTTAACTGTGGTTAGCACTACTTTTCCTACCGCTCTGCATGTTAGCATGCAGCTTGATAACAGGAGAAATGTTGCTTAGCGACATTTCTCCTATTATTTTGCTCTGGAGAGCCCACTTTGCATCTCATTAGAGATGCAAAGCTGGGCGTTGTTGAAAGGCTCGCTAATTCAGCAAAACACGCAATAGCGTGTCTTTGCTGATAAGGCGATGAAATTATTGCCGCTTTTCGGCCAAAAACGGCTACAAAAGCGGCAATAATTTCTTATCGCCTCCATGGTAATATGCCCCTCAGTGCTTAAAGTTGCAAGCCCTGACAGTCTTTCCTGTGTCATTGTGCTTCAGAGATAGTTCTAGTTGGACCTGGGGTTGCCAAGTCACATAGAGTAGCCTGGCCTAGGGAACGACAGTCAGATCCTAGAAGCAAAGTGTAAAGTTTGCGCTCCACCCAGTAGTATCTCAGTGTTCATCCATGCAAAAACGACACCACACCAGATTTAGAGGAATACGGTCTGCTTTATAAAAACTCTTTGTTAGATTTACGGCTTATTAGCAGATTTCAGTACATTAAATATCTTCACATGCCATTATTACTTTGTGCCAAATTCTGTATGATATTAGCAATACTTCCTCCCAATAGAAAGATACTGGATGATGACCCTGTAATTTAAACAAGCGTTCCACACTCTACAATTCTAGGTCAAGTTTCAGCATTTGACAAGCACTTTTACAATACGGCGAAGCTGTACTTTACCCCTGTAGCTTCATGGATATTTCACACAAGTTGCACAGGTTTACAGCCCAAATTCAGTAATGTCACCCAATGACTCGATGCAAACAGCTGGGGCCTAAATGAAGACAAACAGGTAGTTATTTTATCTGATTCAAGGCTACATTAACTTGCTCCAGAACCCACTTCAGGCTATGTGGGCCCCCTTTACGAGCGCTGTACGTTCTGGGTCAGGTGCAGCTCCCACACCCTTACTTATCCCCAGTTCGGCCCCTTTTCCTGGTTTCTGGTACTGTGCAGTTAAACAGTATTTAGCCTCGTTTGAGCAGGAGGATCCGATCTCATAGGGTAATGTTATTGCCTCTACCCCCTTACTCGGAAACCGGTCCTCAACCTGGGGAGTAGTTCACAGTCTCATCCGTTGCTTCGTCACATTCCCTGTGACGCTCCTCACCTCCCTCCCGTTATGCGGCCCCAGCTTACTTGTTTAGGGTTAGATGGCCGGTCAAGCTCAGACTGTCGCCGGTACCCGGGGACACAACAGCGCCTTCTGTCACTCCTGGTTCTCGGTGCGCCCCTGTCCCTGGTCGAGACGCTTCACCCTCAGAAGCTGTGCCGAAAGCAGACACTGCCGCCCGGTGCACTCCTCAGAGACCCGCACCTCTAAGCCTGCGCAGTAATCGACGTCGCTGCACTTCTTCCGGCGTACTCACACGGCTGCTCCTTCCTCGCTGTCTCCTCACGCCGGCGGTTCCACCTCCCACGTCCAGCCTCCTCCGACACTGCTCCGCCTCCTCCGACGCCACTCAGATCTCTGTCAACACACAGAGGAAATCTGCGCCGGATAGGGCGCCTTCACCCCACAGGGATGTCAGCTGGTCTCACCAGATCCACACGCGGTGAGTCCTTGATGAAGGGATCGCTAGCTTCTCACAAGCATTATGGAGGGGGGGTGAATTCAGCTCCGCAGTTTCTAGGAATGACCCTTCAGAGTTAGGCTTCCTCACCCTTTCAATAGCGACTCGTCTCAGAGTCCCCAGGGCCCTTGGAATGTCTTGGGGGTTGTTTAAGAATTTTAGGTGTGGACTACCATGGCAGGGTTTGGTCAACACCGGTGGGGACAGGTCAGTACAGGAGATCACCCGGCCCACAGGTCAATCCCACTCCTGGTAAAGCGCTGTCCTCCCCCTCAGAGTCGCCTCCCTCCTCACCAGTTCCACTCTAGCACTCATTGGTCACCTCTAAAATGGCTGCCTCGCATTCCGCCTTATATAGGCTCCCCTCCAAAGGTCCAGCAGGGTCCAGAAGATTCTGGAAGGTCCCTATTCTAACCTATGGGTCTTTCTCCTAAGGTGGCAGTTATGGCAGTTAATAGCCACCATTTTGGGTACCTTGTAAATCTAGTCAGGAAGGCCCCTAGGACAACACCTCAAAAATTCAGTGGACATAAAAAGATAAAAAGGGTTTGAGGGGCAAAAAGGGGACAAAAATAAATAATTAATTAGGAGGGACTACCCAAAGGGCAGACAGGTCTATCACGCGTCCCCCCCAGCTGAAAGTGGGGAGAGCTACCCAACCCCTTGGGTGTCCTCATCACTAAGGCGGAAATACCTAGAGAGACCGTCTGTATTGGCGTGGTCCACTCCAGGCCGATGTTCCTCCCGGAAGTCCATTCCCTGTAGGGAGATGGACCATCTCAACAGCTTGGGGTTCTTCCCCTTCATTTGCATCAGCCAACGAAGAGGTCGATGGTCAGTCTGAACCAGGAAGCGCGAGCCAAACAGGTATGGCTGCAACTTCTTCAGAGCCCATACCACCGCAAAAGCTTCCCGCTCAATTGCACTCCACTTCCGTTCCCGGGGAAGCAGTCTCCTGGACAGGAAGACTACAGGCTGATCCAGACCCTCTTCAATGAGTTGCGATAACACTGCCCCAATGCCATGCTCTGATGGGTCTGTCTGGACAATGAACTCCTTGGAGAAGTCTGGGGCCCTCAGGACCGGTGCTGCACACATTGCCTGTTTCAATTTCACAAAGGCCTGCTGACAAGCCTCTGTCCAGACTACCCGTTGAGGTTGTTTCTTGGATGTGAGCTCTGTGAGGGGCGCTACAATAGTGCCATACCCCTTCACAAAGCGACGGTAGTAACCTGTGAGGCCCAGGAAAGCTCGGACCTCAGTCTGGGTCTTGGGGGGTTCCCAGGCCATGATTGCCTCAATCTTTGCCTGGAGGGGCTGCACTGTTCCCCTACCCACCAAGTGGCCTAGGTACACAACCGACCCCTGCCCAGTCTGACATTTGCTGTCCTTGATTGTCAATCCAGCTTGTTTCAGGGCTTGGAGAACAGCTTGCAAGTGACGCAAATGGTCCTCCCAACTGCTGCTGAAGACGGCAATGTCATCCAGGTAAGCAGCGGAGAAAGTCTCCATTCCGGAGAGGACCTGGTTCACCAGCCGCTGAAAAGTGGCAGGGGCGTTCTTGAGCCCAAAGGGCATCACGCAAAACTGGAAGTGTCCCTCAGGCGTGGAGAAAGCTGACCTCTCTTTTGCTCCATCTGTAAGGGAGATCTGCCAGTACCCTGAAGTAAGGTCAAATATACTCAGATATTGGGCAGCTCCCAGCCGGTCAATCAATTCATCCGCCCTAGGAATCGGATGAGCATCAGTCTTGGTCACTGAGTTCAGTCCCCGGTAATCCACACAGAACCTTAGTTCTGGAGTGGTGCCTGGTGGAGCAGCTTTTGGTACCAAAACCACCGGACTGGACCAGGGGCTACTGGAAGGTTCAATGACTCCTAGCTCCAGCATCTTGGTAACCTCACCGTGGATGCTGGCCTTCACCTTGTCTGATAGCCGGTAGGTCTTTGACATCACTGGTGGGCTGTCTCCTGTGTCCACATCATGGGTACACAGGTGGGTCCTTCCCGGGACAAGGGAGAACAACGTAGAGTACTGCTCCAATATCTGGCGGCAGTCCTCCCGCTGCTCAGGAGTTAGGGATGGGGAGAGAATCACTCCCTCCACCGACCCATCCTTTTCCTGAGACGCAAAAAGGTCAAGGAGAGGCTCGCTTTCCGCTTCCTCCCCTCCATCAGTCACCATCATCAAGACGACCTCGGGCCTCTCATGGTGGGGTTTGAGACGATTAGCATGTAGCACCCATAGGGGCTGTCGAGGGGTCTTAAGATCCACCAAGTAGGTGGCCTTACCCTTCTTCTCTAACACCTCAAAGGGGCCTGTCCAGCGATCCTGGAGAGCACTTAGCTCTCCAGGCTCCATCACCCACACTTTCTGGCCAGGCTCCAACTCCACCGGGTGAGCGTTGTGGTCATACCACTCTTTCATTACTGCTTGGCTGGCTTCCAAGTTGTCAGACGCTTGCTTCCACAACTTTGCCATTTGGCTCCGGAAGGCTAGCATGTAGCTCACCACATCCTGGGGAGGCTTTCTGGGAGTCTTTTCCCATCCATACTTCACCAGGCTGAGAGGTCCACGTACAGGGTGCTCATACTGAAGCTCGAAGGGGCTGAAGCCTACTCCCTTCTGCGGCACGTCCCTGTAGGAGAATAGCAAACAGGGTAGGAGGACGTCCCATTTCCTCCGCAGGCTCTCAGGCAGACTTCTTATCATGCCTTTCAAGGTCTTGTTGAACCTTTCTACCAGTCCATTGGACTGGGGGTGGTATGGAGTGGTGAACCGGTAGGTAACTCCACACTCCTTCCACATTGCCCGCATATATGCTGACATGAAGTTGGTCCCCCTTTCGGACACAACTTCCTTGGGGAAACCCACTCGGGTAAAGATCCCCATCAGGGCCCTAGCCACAACAGGTGCAGTGACAGTCCTCAGAGGAATTGCCTCTGGGTACCGCGTGGCGTGATCCACCAGAACCAGGATAAACCTGTGACCAGCTGTAGTTGGTGGATCTAATGGCCCCACAATGTCGATGCCCACCCTCTCAAAGGGGGTGCTAACAACAGGTAGTGGTTCCAGGGGAGCTTTCAGCTTCACCCCTGTCTTCCCACTGGCTTGACAGGATACACACGTCCGACAGTATGTGTCAGATGCCACTTTTATCTGAGGCCAGTAAAAGTGGGGGACAAGCCGGGCAAAGGTCTTGTCCTGACCTAAGTGTCCTGCCAAGGGAATCTCATGAGCCAATTCTAACAGAAAGGCTCGATATCGTTGAGGGACTACCAAGGCCTGTGATGAACCGGGTAAAGGTACCTTGGGTTCACTGTAGAGGAGTCCGTCCTCCCAGTAAATGTGGTAGTGCCCTGCAACGTTCCCTGCTGCCTGGGCTTCGGCCTGTCACCTCAGTCCCTCAAGGGTAGGGCACTCCTTCTGGCCCTTATAGAACTCCTCCCTGGTAGGCCCTCCCTCCACATGCCACTCGGCAGGGATAGGTAAGTCCTCCAGGGAGACTACTTCCCCCTCCACGGACTGCTGGCCCACCACCGCAGGTGGCCGATCTGTCTCATGGGGCGTGGAAGCCGAAGCAGGCTTCTCCTGTCTTCGGGTCTGTCCCTTTTTGGCAGCGGGCTGGGCCATTGTTCCAGGCTCCAGCCCAGGCGAACTCCCTCTCTGGGTAGTCGCAGACCTGGTGCTCGCACAGGCCCAGTCAGGTGTACCCAGCATCTCCGTATGAGTCCGGTATTCCACCTCTCTCCAAGCATTGTGCTCCATGTCATTTCCCAGCAGATAATCGACTGGCACGGCAGGGCTTACGGCAACTCGAAGTGAACCTGCAACCCCTTCCCACTCAAATGGAACCTCGGCCACAGGGTAGTGGCCCAATCTGCCGTCAGCCATCGCGGCGGGGTGGAGTACATGTGGGATCACCTGCTCTGGAGACACCAGTTGACTCCATACCATAGTCATACTGGCTCCTGTGTCTCTCAGAGCCTCCCCTCTTTGGCCATTGATGGTGACCCATTGCCCATACTTGGTAGTATTTGAGGGCACCTGGATCTTTGGAACCATCTCCCGATCTCCCAGGGACACTAAGGTGACACCCGCCCACTCACCCCCCTTATCTAAGGGCAACTCCTCCCCGAGCACTACACTAGCTACTCCTGGGGCTTTTCCTCCAGTGGGAGGGGGTGGTCTCTTTGGGCACTTGACATCTCCCTTATAAAGTCCAACACTACCACACTCAAAGCAGTGGACAACCCTTGGCTGCTGGCTTTGGCCAGGATGAGGGTTCCGGGGCGGGTTAGCCTTAGGGGTGGATCCTGTTCTCTTTCCCTGGAAACTGTTTTGGGGACCTTTTGAGAACTCCCGTTTTTTATCTCTCCCCTCCTTCTTCTGGGGGGCGCCCTGTCTGGCCCTTTGGGAATCCCCTCCAGTCCCCTTTGAGGACACCTGGGTACTTGCCCAGATGTCCGCCTCCTCTGCAAGCTTCCGGGGGTTGGTCAGCTTGCTATCCACCAGGTGTTGACGCAGCTCGGGAAAACATTTCTCGAGTAGATGCTCTTTGAGAATAAGGTCATATAATCCCTCATAGTCCTTCACCTCACTGCCTTGTATCCAACCCTCTAGTGCCTTCCTTGCATAATCCAGGAAATCCACCCAATTTTGCGAGCCTAATTTGTGACTTCTCCTGAATTCTTGTCGGTACTTCTCTGGGGTCAGCCCAAACTTCCTAATTAGCGCCACTTTCATGGTAGGGTAGTGGGTCTGCTCTTCCTGTTCTAGGGCCAACAGTGTGTCCCGTCCAGTAGGAGGCATATATTTGTATAAACCACCCCCCCAGTGTTTTTCCTGGATCCCATGGGCTCTTAAGGAGACCTCATAGGCAGCTAGCCACTTGGCGATGTCATCCCCTGGGCTGTAGCTGGAACTATATCTTTGGATAGGTAGGGTCTGGATTCCCTGGTTAGTTCTTTTGTTTCGCTGCCATCATTTGGAGAATTGGAGGGTCCTAACTGTAGGGCCTTGAGTTCTAACTCCCTAAGTTTCAACTCATGAGCCATCCTCTGTTCCTCCCTCTCCTGTTCCAACCTGGCTAACTCCCACTTTAGTTGTCTTTTTTCCCTCCTGTCCACTAGTTCAGCTTCGGTTAAGCTTCTTCCTGAGACACTGCTGCCCCCCCTTGAGAAGGTCCTAGGTCCTGGGAGTAGGTTTTCCATCTCAGGATGGAACAATCCCTCTACCCCTATGACTGTGTCCCGGTCCGTCCCCTCTTCCTCCTCCTTTCCCTCTCCTTGTGCTGCCACCCAATCCCTCAAACTGGTCTGGAGTTCCCCCTTCTTGGCACCACGCTTAAAAAACACTCCCATCTTCTGGCAAAAGTCTCTAAGCTGGGCTACAGAATAGGTTTCCAGTTCCTCCAGAGCAAATTCCATTTTTGCTAATGAGGGATATTGGGATAATCACTTGGGAAGAGTTGGTTCAAAGGGCAATTCGAAGCTACCTCCACCCACCACCAGGAGCCAATTTGGAAAAAACAAAAGAAATAATTGAGAAGTCCGCTAGGAGAAAACTCCAAGTGTAGGCCTATGGAATACACCTTCTTACTAAAGAGTGGACGCAAACACAGTTCTAATCCCACCGCTAGACACCAATTATGTTGGACCTGGGGTTGCCAAGTCACATAGAGTAGCCTGGCCTAGGGCACGACAGTCAGATCCTAGAAGCAAAAGTGTAAAGTTTGCGCTCCACCCAGTAGTATCTCAGTGTTCATCCATGCAAAAACGACACCACACCAGATTTAGAAGAATACGGTCTGCTTTATAAAAACTCTTTGTTATATTTACGGCTTATTAGCAGATTTCAGTACATTAAATATCTTCACATGCCATTATTACTTTGTGCCAAATTCTGTATGATATTAGCAATACTTCCTCCCAATAGAAAGATACTGGATGATGACCCTGTAATTTAAACAAGCGTTCCACACTCTACAATTCTAGGTCAAGTTTCAGCATTTGACAAGCTCTTTTACAATACGGCGAAGCTGTACTTTACCCCTGTAGCTTCATGGATATTTCACACAAGTTGCAAAGGTTTACAGCCCAAATTCAGTAATGTCACCCAATGACTCGATGCAAACAGCTGGGGCCTAAATGAAGACAAACAGGTAGTTATTTTATCTGATTCAAGGCTACATTAACTTGCTCCAGAACCCACTTCAGGCTATGTGGGCCCCCTTTACGAGCGCTGTACGTTCTGGGTCAGGTGCAGCTCCCACACACTTACTTATCCCCAGATCGGCCCCTTTTCCTGGTTTCTGGTACTGTGCAGTTAAACAGTATTTAGCCTCGTTTGAGCAGGAGGATCCGATCTCATAGGGTAATGTTATTGCCTCTACCCCCTTACTCGGAAACCGGTCCTCAACCTGGGGAGTAGTTCACAGTCTCATCCGTTGCTTCGTCACATTCCCTGTGACGCTCCTCACCTCCCTCCCGTTATGCGGCCCCGGCTTACTTGTTTAGGGTTAGATGGCCGTTCAAGCTCAGAC
This sequence comes from Lissotriton vulgaris, assembly GCF_964263255.1. NCBI lineage: Eukaryota > Metazoa > Chordata > Amphibia > Caudata > Salamandridae > Lissotriton > Lissotriton vulgaris. Next base: position 1,863,053,550 of record NC_141693.1, on the reverse strand, counting down.
TGTCGCCGTTACCCGGGGACACAACAGCGCCTTCTGTCACTCCTGGTTCTCAGTGCGCCCCTGTCCCTGGTCGAGACGCTTCACCCTCAGAAGCTTCGCCAAAAGCAGACACTGCCGCCCGGTGCACTCCTCAGAGACCCGCACCTCTAAGCCTGCGCAGTAATCGACGCCGCTGCACTCCTCCCGGCGTTCTCACACAGGCTGCTGGGCCTGCGCAGTAATCGACGTCGCTGCACTCCTTCCGGCGTACTCACACGGCTGCTCCTTCCTCGCTGTCTCCTCACGCCAGCGGATTCGCCTCCCACGTCCAGCCTCCTCCGACGCTGCTCCGCCTCCTCCGACGCCACTCAGATCTCTGTCAACACACAGAGGAAATCTGCGCCGGATAGGGCGCCTTCACCCCACAGGGATGTCAGCTGGTCTCACCAGATCCACGCGCGGTGAGTCCTTGATGAAGGGATCGCTAGCTTCTCACAAGCATTATGGAGGGGGGGTGAATTCAGCTCCGCAGTTTCTAGGAATGACCCTTCAGAGTTAGGCTTCCTCACCCTTTCAATAGCGACTCGTCTCAGAGTCCCCAGGGCCCTTGGAATGTCTTGGGGGTTGTTTAAGAATTTTAGGTGTGGACTACCATGGCAGGGTTTGGTCAACACCGGTGGGGACAGGTCAGTAGAGGAGATCAGCCGGCCCACAGGTCAATCCCACTCCTGGTAAAGCACTGTCCTCCCCCTCAGAGTCGCCTCCCTCCTCACCAGTTCCACTCTAGCACTCACTGGTCACCTCTAAAATGGCTGCCTTGCATTCCGCCTAATATAGGCTCCCCTCCAAAGGTCCAGCAGGGTCCAGAAGATTCTGGAAGGTCCCTATTCTAACCTATGGGTCTTTCTCCTAAGGTGGCAGTTATGGCAGTTAATAGCCACCATTTTTGGGTACCTTATAAATCTAGTCAGGAAGGCGCCAAGGCCTCAAGAAAAGACTATGAGGGCAAAGATCACCTAACCCCTAGGACAACACCTCAAAAATTCAGTGGACATAAAAAGATAACAAGCATTTACAATGCAACGGTTTCGCCTTTGGAAAAGTTAGAGCTATTGGCATTGTTAATGACAAAATTTGTATTTATGTGTTGGTTTTGAAAACCGATAAATAAATGGCATTGTCATTTACATTGCCAATAGCTTAATCTCTCGCAAATGTGAGACCTATTGTACCCTACGGACGAGCTCAGCAGACAGCAATTACTACCACACACACACACACCCAGAGCCACACACACCCAGACACACACACCCAGAGCCACACACACACACACCCAGAGCCCAACACACCCACCCAGAGCAGTCACATACACACACCCACTGGAGCAGTCACACAAACACACACACACTGGAGCAGTCACACACACGCACTCTGGAGCAGTCACATACACACACTGGAGCAGTCACATACACATACACCCTGGAGCAGTCACATACACACACACCCTGGAGCAGTCACATACACACACACCCTGGAGCAGTCACACACACACACACCCTGGAGCAGTCACACACACACACACTCTGGAGCAGTAACATGCACACACACACACACACACACTGGAGCAGTCACACACGCACACACTCTGGAGCAGTCACATACACTCACTGGAGTAGTCACACACACACACTCGGGATCAGTCATACACACACACACACTGGAGCTGTCACACACGCACACATTCTGGAGCAGTCACACACACACACATACACACACTGGAGCAGTCACACACACACACGCACACACTGGAGCAGTCACACACACACTCTGGAGCAGTCACATACACACACACACACACTGGAGCAGTCATACACACACACACTGGAGCAGTCACATACACACACACTGGAGCAGTCATGGTTTTCAGGTGTTTTAGTCTAATTAGTTCAATGGAAGCAAGACTACAATACCCATAATGCATTAGGTGATGACAAAGGATGAGGACTGGATACGATGCCCCTAATGACGGAAAGAAGGCAGTCCTGCTATTGAGGTGTGGCACCAGCCTCTCTGTGGGGGTGTGGTTCCACACCTTGTCCCGCCTGGGGTTTTACATTTGAGGCTGTCACAGCGACGGTTTTCAAAGCCTGACCTGTTTTGCGTGACTTTCCACGGTAATACCACTGGCGCCCCAGGGTTGTAGCCGCAGCAAGTGTAAAACCGGGTGTCATCGAACAGAAATGGAGCAGCCCTTGCTTCCATCAAAATATCCATTCTAAATGTTTGTAGACTCTGGGGGTGAGACTACCACTTCCTAATGGCGAGCACAAACTTGCATGTAAAATAGGCTTCGGTGTCATGTTTATTACTGACATATAATCTCTTATATATGCCTCTTAACATCACTTCCGGCAGATCCGCGCCCTCTCCCCTCCTGGGAGTGAAACATTGGACAGCTCCGTGGGAGATCGCCTTTATCTGCTTATAGGGGGAAACCATGAACAGGTCTGTCTGAGACTCCCAGCTACGACCCCACCTTCTTTGATCCTGGACTGAACCATGTAAGAACCCCCCCCCTTCCTACCCCTCCATCCGAGACCCTGAACAGATTTTTTATTTTATTTTTATTTATTTTGTGAGACCCTGGAAAGTCCAGTATGGGCACCCCCCCCTCATGCCCTCCGTTATGAGACCCTTGATAGACCCAACGCCCCCCCTTCCCGCCGAGTGAAAACCTAATCAGATCTTACAAAGTCCCATCCCACGTCCAGTCCAGACATCAAAGCCCAGTCACCCCAACAAAACACAGCCACATCCTAGGCATATGCAAATAAGCCCCACAATCCTATTCCATTATTAACATCCCCATACTCTTAGGGCTGTATCCCAAATCCCTCACATACTCGTAAAAAGCATTTTCCCGTGGGAGCGGTAGTCTTAGCCTCCCACCCCCTTCCCTCCCAGTGCCACCTGTGGGAATCCGCCGGGTCGAACTCCTAAGGGAGGGTGCATTTTAGAATTCCTCCAGCTGCGCACACCGCAGCCCATCAGCACCAATAACGGGGAGCCCCAGTCCTGCGGGAGAGGCCCACAGGAGCCTGGGGGGTCTCCTCCGGCACCCGGGGAGGGAGCGCCGCGCCCGGGGGACTCGCACAACTTCACCCGATCCGGCTTTGTCACTCAAGGCGGATTAGGGAGCGTGAGGCGATCGGACGTTGCCTGGCCCGATTGGGCTGCTACTGCCGATGACGGGCTGAGAGCGCCCCCCCTCCTACAACTGATGGGCAGAGAACGCTCCCCCCTCCTATAACTTACGCGTGAGAGCGGCCGCTACCTGAGTCAGCGTCGCCCGGGGGGTGGGTTGGGGGGGTGGTGAGCTGACACTGGCTGCTGCCTTTTGAAGTACCTGCGCAGTCCGGAGAAGAGAGGCACGATGGGACTGAAGCCCCCGGGATAATCCCAGCTCGTGTTGGGGGTTAGTGCCACTTGCGACCTACCAGGCGCTTACTGGTGAGTAGGTAGGGAGGCGCTTTGGGGCGGCGCTACGTGGGCAGCTCAGCCGGGCACAACGTCTGCTGTACTTGCAAAGGGTGCAGCTGTGTCAGATATTTGCATCTAGCAAATAAATAACTCTTCATGGTTGGAGCTGCTGACCCCGACTGAACTTCACCCAAGTGAGTATATCCCTACTATGAGCTTACACTAATTTTCATTTGCGGACCCTGGCTATTATTATAGGAACCATAATCCACTGCTTCCTCATAGGACAATATGGGTTTACGCAATGTATGTTTGCAAGACTATTCATCCTGCTCAGCCTGCGGAGGGAGCACTGGCCAGGGTGCTCTCATAGGCTTAGGTTGGAAGGTGGGAACTTTAGCCAAGCCTCAGTCACAACTCCATCTGTCTCCCTAGCTCATGTCAGCATGTCATGTCACACCTAAATAGTTTGGGGTGCGCCACTCCTAATCTTCTTGACATACTTTATGGCAGTAAGCTTGCTTGAGGTAGGTTGCTTGATTAGAATTAATAATAATGTGCTTCTTGTTTCCTACATAGCACTTCATAGGACACTTCTGCTGGTCTAATCACGGTTTACTGTTCATCAATGTAGTTGTACCCAACTAATTGACCTTGGAAGGATGGAGGGTGAGTTTGCCTACATGGGAATTCAATCTGTTGCCTATAGATATCAACAGGTGTCGTCTGTTGACATTTAACTATGAGCTATTTTGCATACTTTTAATTATTGCACATAGTTCTACGCCCATAAACAAATGTGAGAGATTACTTAACAACAGTTTACAATGCAACTGTGGGTAAATAATATATGGAATAAAGTAGCCTCGGTCATACATTATAAGGACATTGCAAGTCACCGAGGAGTTCTGTCACCATACAGAGGAACAAGGCGAAGGCTGAGTGCATTTATAAGGCTATGGAACTCGGGTACCTTGTGAAATCTTTTTGAAGTATGGCATAGTGTACTTTATTCATTGTATTCCTTCCCTAAAACTGGTTAAATCCTCTGCGTCTTGCTCTCGAAAGATTCTTTATATCCTGTAAGGACCAGAAGTGTGGAATAAAATAATCATATTCCCATAAATAATGTTTCCTTTTTTACGAGCGTTGCTTCTTTAAGCAAGAGAGTAGACAAGTTAATCGGCTATTTTCGGGTCACTGTCTTCATATTTACAGGACTTGGCGTGTTCGTTAATTCTCTCCAAGTCGGTAAAAGCCCGGAAGCGCGGTTGAACCCCTCCGGAGAGTTGGCAGTAGAACTGGAAGAGAGTTTTAGGTGTGCAAGTCAGAGACCGGTCACTGCCTACCTGGGCTGTGCAAGAGCAGTACATACGTTCAATAAGGCTATGCTAATACTGGCGACAACGGGCTCGTGGGATGCTTCATTCCAGAGGTTGCTGAATCGAACTGGCATGATTTTTAGTGCGAGTAGATGCGCACGCATCACACTGATGCTAGTTAAACTGCAACGCAGTTAATAGGTATGCTGTCCCACATGTCCCTATCAAACTTTCTGGGACAATGATTCCATGTAACTAAAGCGGCCATTCATTTATGACAGTGCATTAAGGATCTGTGTGTCAAACACTCTCAATAAACTGATTACACCCACATTTAAGAAACCACACAATCAACACAACTCTTCTGTTGCTCCACCTCCCTTCCAGTCCCTCCTTCGGACGTCACCTCCAGGTTTGACATTAATCCCTGCAACACGCACGTTAACACATTGTAATCCCAAAGCAAGCACTACACAATGCGGTCTACATGAGCAATGTGTACATCACATGGATGTACAAAAATGAGACTCAGCAGAAGAAGCCCCCCAGATAGGCCGGCGCCGCTCACCTTCCTCGCGTCTCCACTCCAACGTTATCAACGGTACATGCTGTTTCACTCTAGGCTGGCTGCTTATCTGTCCCGACTCCGAGAAAATGGGAAGTTGCTGCTATGGGTGCAGCACCGATGCTGCCTAGAATCACTTCCTGGTGGTCACCATCCCGCCTACCTCCCACACACTGTGCCAGGATTGGCTGAACTAAGCCCTCGAGCTACATTCAATTGGACACGCAGTACGTCAAGGAAGAAGCTGCTCCTCCTTTCATACCAGAGCGTCTCCAGTCCACTCTCAGGCTATATCTTATCAGCTGTATTAAACAACGGAAAGCGATTGATATTTTAATTTTCTTAATCGCTCGCGTTGTGGTCTTTTCCTCGGACATTACAGTAACGGAGTTGGTTGAGCTCCTGCTGCGAAGATCCATTAATGCTTCTTCACGCCGCATTCAAATTCTGGCAGGATTTAACCGGCACAATGTTTGCTCTTTCCGTCTCCTACGCTGACCACAGAGACACCCCAAGGCCGCTGCCCCCACAGGGCTGTTGTTGCGCAGGAACTGGGGTGCAACCTTTGGGTAGAGGAGGTCTGATCAGGATACTACTTTAAGGAGATGGTAACTGCAACGTGGCCTAATCTGACTTGCTGCGGGGGCAAACAGAATACAGATGTCCAAGGAGTGACCACTACACCAAAAGCATCTGCCTCGCCAACCATCGCACTGAAAACAAGTCAGGTCCCGGGCCGGCCAGCCAATTACAGCGCGGCCCGGGAATGACGTCAGGGGGGTGTCCCGGGCCGGCCAGCCAATCACAGCGCGGCCCGGGAATGACGTCACGGGGGTATCCCGGGCCGGCAGCCAATCGCAGCGCGGCCCGGGACAAAGGGGCGGGGCTTAAAAAAAGCACCAGAAACGCCCCCGAATCGCGTTTTCGTGAGAAAGCGCGATTGACAGCCTCTGCCTCCCAATGGCTAGTCTCCATTTATGGAGCTAGCAAATTGGAAACAGAGGCTGTCCTAACCTCACTACTAAGCACAAAAGATTTCGACTGGGAGGGGCTTAGCAGCCCCTCGCCAAAAGTCGAAACCTAAAAAGGGTTTGAGGGGCAAAAAGGGGACAAAAATAAATAATTAATTAGGAGGGACTACCCAAAGGGCAGACAGGTCTAACAGTTCTTGATTCATTTTAACTTTGAAAATGACCTTTCTGCACTGGCTACAGAAACTGAAATTGTAAGAAAAAGTTGCAGTGCTGTTGCAACATCCAAAACACTGGGCAGAATTGCATGGTTTCTCAAAAATAAAAGGTCAGCCAGATCCTTTATTGTGCCACCTGAGATAAGTTGTATTTGTTCTTTCAACACTGCTTTTAAAGCGGTGAGTTGTTATGGAACTCTAGGGACAAGTATTTTTCGTAATGAGCTGCCAGGGTCATGGCTGCTTCAAACCACTCCTCCTCACTAGCTCTGAGGATTTCTGAAGGCATCATGACATGAAAGCATTGGCTTATGGTGTTCATACGAGCAAATCAAGTTTATATCTGATTAACAACAATTTCTATGTTACCATAAAACACAGACACCTTAGAATGGTCTTTGGGACTGCAACCCTTTGGTCTTCACGGAGATTATCGGAAAGCTTTTTTTTTTTTGCATCGTGGTAGTTTTTGTGTAAAATGCAATTTAATTCCTCATGCAGCTGCAAGTGAAGATGCTGAGATTAACAAACTGTTCTCTGAAAATGGCAAACGTATTGGCTGCACTACTTAACATATTTGATGCCTGTAAAAGGTCCAGATCTTTAGACTGAAGCAGTTTGGACGCAATATTTATTGTCTCCAGCACTTTGGACTGGATTACAACCATTAACACAAACTCAAGTCTCCATTCACTTCCTAAAACCGTGAGTTTAAGTGCACTCATCAACCTTTTTAGACTGCAGTAAAATGGTAGTAAGTGCTTTCATGAGGTCCATAAAATGATAGCGTAGAGCATGGAGAGCATCATATTCTGGATGCCCACAGTGTTGGACAGAGTCTCTTCAGTGTTGGCTTTGAATGAGTTGTGCTTTCTTTTGTAATTATAAGAAGTTCTCACAGTTTGATGCTGAAAAATAAATATACTTTCTGTAGAATGTCATAAAATTCTGCAATTTCAGGAACGTACATGCAGGCATTATTCAACACTAAATTCAGATTATGAGCAACACAGTGCACATAGACTGCATTTGGTTCTTTCTGTATTACCCTTGTTTGCGCTCCCCTATATATATACCACTCATTGTGCTGGCACCATCATATCCTTGACCGCTACATTTATTAAGCACCAGGCCTTTGTCCGCTATAAAGTTTATAAGTTCTGTTGCTATCTCCTCAGCACTTTGGCCTGTAATTTTATAGAAACCAACAAAGATTTAATTAATTTTGACTTCTGTTGAAATTTCTTCAGTATTAAGGCACAGTGTTGCATATCGGATAACCAGGCTTAATTGGTCTTCTTTTTTAATGTCCTGCGTTGTGTCCATTATAACATAGTAAAAATGGTGCATTTTTTATTTCACTTACTACTTCATTTTGTACTTTATTTGAAAGCATTTCAATAAGCTCATTTTGAATAGCAGGACTCAAGTATTTAAGTCTACTCTCTTTTGTAATCATATGGTTTAAAACAGCATCATATTTGTCCAAAAGTTCAATGACTGCCAAAACGTTCCCACCATCTTTTTCTTTCAGTTTTTCTCTATGTCCTCCGAAAGGTAAATTGTAAGTTGACAACAGAAGTGTAACATCGATCATCCTCCTCAGAATTTGTGTCCAATAGTTCACCTGCTCTTTGTAGTCAGATTCCAGTTGTGTATCGATCGTCTCATCCTGCCTCCATCTTCCATGTGCAGAACAAGCTGCTAAATGTGAGCGCGTCATTTCATGTTCTTTAATTTTTTTAGACATGCCTTGCCAATTTTATATACCATTAGCCCATGTTTGTTGATAGGATGACAGTGTTCTATCTCCAAATAGCCAACTAGGTTCACAGTATGCACTGTCCATTTTTAGAGATTAGCACAGCCACAGTCTTGGAGTCTCACATCCAGTCCTATTTTCCTTGTAGTAGTACTTTGTGGAAAAGCACATGTTTTTATTATCTAGTTTGAAGGGTCTTCTATGCTTGCAAGGTCCACTTCTAATGACAACCCTTTGTAACTCGGTATCATGCCAAGGTTTGTCTAAAAAGTTCCCTCTTTCACTTGGATACAAATCCTTGCAAAACTGACTATTGCTTGATTCTGGTTCTTCTAAATGCAATTCCACATCCTCACTCATAATGTCTTCAGTTTCTTCTTCAATGTTTGGCAATACTGCTGAAACAAGTTGCACATTTGTAGGTTCTTCACTTACTTCAGTCACTGGTAGCAGCAGTGACACACCTGGTGCGCCTGCAATTTCAGCACCTCCTTTACTTCTTTGTAATAGTAGACTCAGAAATTCTTCTGCTGATGGTGTATTCTCAGTTTCTGAACTTTCGTCAGTCACTGATTGCAGTGTAGGCTTGACTGATGTACTTGAAATTTCTCCGACTCCTTCTGTAATAGATGGAGGCACTGCTGACACAGCTTTTTTTACTTTTGCTTTCTATGTTTACTATAGTTGTTGTTGCCTACAGTGCTGGCACAATTGGTGCTTCACTGTGAAAAGGTACATCTGTGGTTTGATCAGAGCACTGTAATGTTTGGTTGTGTGGTGGGAACAATTGGGATTGTGACGATGCTGCTTTGTCTCCTGTTGATGATGCAGCTGCATCGCCTTCTGGTAATGATACATGAGATGATGATGCACCATGATCACCTGTACACTAATACATAGCAAATTTTCATGAATTTGCCTTTAAACTGCTCTTGTTTTGATTTAATTTGCCGCTTATGAGCACCGCTTAAATACTGTCTTGGCTATTTGCTCATTTCTTTTAATAAAATGTAATTGTAGAAAGTCAATGTTGTAGTAGGGTGCACGACTATGAAAGTAGCAGTAAGAATATTTTTGGCACACCACAAAGATTGTAATTGTGGGTTTTGTTGTACCACTATTGCCTAGAAAGATGGAAAATACAAAGCATTATTACTAAACACTACGGTAGCTTAAACATCCAATTGCAACTATTGATGTAAAGAGTTAGAGCAAGGGATACTTGAAGACAGGCACCGGAGGAATGGATACAAGAAGGTGCTTACTCAAGGGAAAGATACAAAAAGGAAATTGCAGAAGGGATGGGATTAAGGGGGTAATTGCTCAATGGTTGGATGAGGACGATAAGAGCCAAGAATGCAGGAGTTGAGGGATAGATGCAAGAAGGCATGAACTGAATGGACGGCTGCAAAGAGGCAGGAGCTAAGGGAAGAGCCAAGAAGACAGGAGATGAATGGATGGTGCTGTCTGGAATGTATTGTATTGTTATATTTATAGACGGCCTCCTACCCCTATGTGGAGCACTGAAGCGCTTGCGCTTGCTTACATGAGTAACAAGCTACAATATGTGTAGGGTGTGGGGTTGGAAGGGCGTTGTATTCATTTTGATGCTATGTTGGAAGTGCTCCCATTCCACATTGTGCATGAGGACCACTGACTGGGGTGCGTGTAGCTTCTGTGCAATAGAATGCAGCGCTTAGCAATCTGATGGATTGAGGTGAGAGATAATGCACACTATTTTGTTTTTCATCTTTCTGCAGGTCCCATTATGGTATTTCTTTTGCTCATAATCCCACTTTGGTGATTACTGTACGAAGTGGTCCGTTCTGAAAATACTGTGTCTATTGTTTAAAGTTAATGCTCCTGTGTAGATTAAAGGGTGGAGAACAGAGGAGATATCTGCTGGAATGGACTTTGGTAAAAGCATCCCATTTCTGATTGTCATTGCGAGGTGTCAAGAAGCGGAAAGGCCACCTGTAGCTAATTGGATTAGATCAGAAAAATCTCTGTGCTGCATACCACTTCTGCAGCAGGTTCAGCTGACTGGCTGTGAGCTTACTCAAGGTGAGAATGAATGATGAGTGTGTGAGCGCTGTACTGCAAGAGATGAGTGAGTTCAAGATGAGAGTGATACTTTAAGGAGGTAGATATTTGCAATCCCCCAGCCACAAATATGTTAGGAAATAGGAATTTGCCCCAATAACTTGGCTGAGTGCTTGTAATGCTTGAAATTGACATATAAAACCATGAGTACTCTATGATCTAGAGTGACTGTTTTCAACTGAGAAATGCTGACACTGTGCCATTAAAAGTAGAGCACCAGTGCTGAGAAGTGCAGGTACTCTACCATTAAAAGTAGTGCACCAGTGCTAAGAAGTGCAGGTACTCTCCCTTTCAAATTTTAGAAGTGCAGGCTCCCATTACCAGACAGCACCTGCCTATTTAAAGCACTGGTTGTATGGGACTACACATTAACCACCCAGTCATGAAACCACCCATAGTACACCTCCTTGACGCAAACTTGTGCAAAGCACAAGTTGCTCTTAACACTGCCTCCCAAAGAAATTTCTGGATTACAAACTGTAGAAAACAGATGAAGATGGCTCAGGCTTTCTAATAGAATATAATTTCTTGAACTCTCTCCCTCTTTACTGCTTTGCAGACAGGAGACACTTTGATGGAATTATAAACTCTTAAACGTTAACGTTTCATTGAAAGTTAACATAGCGATAATGGTAATTGGAGAACAGAAGTGCGATTCATGCTGACCCTCTCAATCTCGAGAAGTATTAGCTGTTAGAGGGGTACCATGATGACAGAGGCAGTTCTGAAACCCCCAAATTACTGGCAGCAACCAGCAGCTCTACGGAACCGATTGTCATCATTAATACCAATGGATGAGAAAAATGCCTGGGCTGCATTTCAAATGTAATAAGCCAGGCAGAGTTGTGTTCCATCATTACCACCCATTTAACCTCCGGATTCCAGGACACTGTGCTGGGCTAACATCATTTCCATTCTGTTACTCCCTGCAAGAGTGCCCTAGTTCATACAACTTATTTTTAATAAGTTTTCAGATAAATAATGTGGGAGATGGAACATATTACCTCCCATGTGAATGATAAATACGTTTAAAAGTGGACATGTATTTCATTATAATTTAGACATTGTTAGGCTGTTCATCTTGTTGTACCATTTATGATGACATTAAGTGAGAATATTTGCTATTTTGACATTAGGCAGTCCAGGAAAGAGGAAGTTAGTGCAATCAATGTGCGGTACTTTGAACTACTATTAATTTCTCTTACATGGTTATAGTGGAGTAGTGTAGTACACAATAAAATAAATGCCAGACAGCACATTTCCCATGTCACACACCCAAAAACCACAAGTTTGTATTTGATAAATGCTTTGTGGGTTCAAACAACTCTGATTTCTGATAATTTCAGGCAATTCGGAATTTGTCGACATGTAATTGCTGTAGTGTTCGTTTCTGCATCATGATACTCTTTGACGAAGGTAATTTTTCACACTGAGGGAATGCGATGAGAGCACTCTTGTAATACAAAGAGAAATGATGTACTATGCCAGTCGTATTTCCTGTAATCACCACAGAAACACTTAGGCAGAGTTTAAACATTCTGTACATTTGCTACAATTTGTTTTTTTGCTGAAATTTATACACAAAATGTATTTTCCATGGGCCTAGACGAGCCAGCCCATGTGGTAATTAGGGCCATCATATTCGTAGATGGCACCAGGAACATCTTAAGGATTTTAGGGGCCAACTGCCAAGCATATTTTGGGGACCCCTGTGAGCGCTGTACTGCATCCTATTCAGCTCTTCATGCCCTCTTTGGGCGAGTCACAGACCGTGCACAGACACACTAGTCCAAATTCTAAATGTGTTTACATGTAATACTCAGGGATAGTGATGTGTGTTTTCAATATTGTAACACAGCAGCTGCTCGCTAATATTATTGCAAATAATCTCTGTCTCACTCTCCCATTTCTCATGTGTGTGAGGTCCAGATTTGATCTAAAAGAAACTATTTTATGGATGTTGCATGAAACACAACATTCCTCTACAAAATGTCTGTAATGGAAACACATCACCAATATAAAAAAAAGCAAAGGGAAGTTGTATTTAAAACAATCTGTTCAGGAATCATTTAATGCCATCAGGGCAAGACTCTGCAGAACAAAGCTGTTTTTTTCAGGGGGCTGCCTGAAAGTCTGGGGCCCTGGGCAGGAGCCCACTTTGCCCATGCCTTAAAATGTCTCTGGATGGAATCTTCCTTTAATAGTTGCAACAATCTCCCATCCAGTAATGACAGCTTAAGAGGTAGTAAATGTGGCCTGGGAAATGTAAAGGAAGCCTTCGCAAGAGGCGATCCCAAGGATATGGCTCGACAAACATGATACGTGGCAGAGCACTTAGAATCAGGCCTGGGCCCTGGCATGAAACAGGAGCTGAGAATTTACTGTGCATGAAACCAAGTGTGAGGGAAGATAGCAGCCCATCACCAAATGGTGAGTATGTAAATGGAAGTAACAGGGTGGCCAGAGACAGTCCGACAGGCAAAGGGGCACCAAAGCCAATGCACCTAAATAATTTGAAAAGATATCTTGCAGCCCCTCGCGTTGGTTCACAACTTGGAAAAGCAAAGGCATGTACATTTTAGTAAGAAGCATCCAAATCTGTTCAAGCGGCACATGATTTCAAGCAAATAGTAGCTAGTTGTAAGCTTGCTTTTAAAATATGTGCACACATGTTTTTCCAATACACGCCATTCCCATATAACAGCTCTCCGTCTGAGCAAGTCTATATTGAAGTTTTTCAGGATGTTCAGAGTAAAGCGGAAGATGATAATGTGGTTAGTTGTTAAAGGGAAAAGTAAGATTCCGAACATCTTTCTTTCTCTTTTGCAGATGAAAGCAATAGAATTTTAGAAGGGAGTAAAGCACACTATATTAAGGGGTTTGTTTTGCATAGTGATGGACACATTCTTTTTTCCACATAGAGGATATTGTGAAGATGAATCCCTGATCTTCAAAAATGTAGATGAACATTACACATTCGATGAATAATTAACATCAATACTGGGAGGAGTAAGAGACTTATGTGCCCTCACATTATACACACTGTTGTCTACAAAGAATATACATTTTCGAGCAACTCATTATTTTCAATATGGTTGACAATTCTGTATTAGATTAGCAGTATGTTTAAAAAACATCAAGTCCACATTCAACTCCATGAGCTTTCACTCATGGTTCAAAATGCGGGAAGTACCATATAATGTCCAGAGATAGACATATCTATACTATGCAGATCAAATTGGTGTGGCACTGGGGGGGGCACACCTGTGCCCATTCATGGATTGGCTTTGCCCCTCGCTTCCCTAGTGGCCTTCACCAACCTAAGCCTCAGATAACAAATCAGAGAAGCAAGAACAAAAGTCCTGAGTTGGTTGGGGGATTGAAACCAAGGGCACAACTAGAGCCGAACTTCGGAGGTGTTACCTCTCCCAGCCAGGGCTGGCCATAGCACTGGTCAAACACGGTGCAACAGTCAAGTTCAAGTTCAAGATAACTTTATTCGGTTTTCAAGAAGAAACCATAAAAGTACATAAAATCGATAATAAAGTTTGTAGTTACCATGATCTATTTACAAACAACATGGAAAAAATTAAATCAGTTCAATTCTTAAAAGGAATACAAACAAGATAACAAGATTAAAATCCTCATTGTTCAGTCCTAAATAAGGCACTTAAGAAGATACAATAATAATTATAATTCATCTATATCAGATACAGCTACTAATACTGCCACGTGTGCACCCATGCTTATTTCAGGGGTGCAACAGGGTGTCCTTTTGACACCCCTGCACCCTTGAAAATGCATTCTCAATTTGCGATTCGCTAATTGCGAATCGCAAATTGAGAATATCTTCCCATTCATTCCTATGGGCCTCTAGGCCCATAGGAATGAAAGGGGAGGTATTCCTTAATTGCGCATCGCAATTTGAGATTCGCAATTAAGGAATATGTAGGATTCACAAAATGTATTGCAAATCATACATACATAGCATTTTGCGATTCTCAAATAGCGATTCGCTAAAAATAGCTATTTGAGAATCGCAAATGGAGATGTTGATACATATGGCTCTTATTTTCCATGATTTGCAGTGGTCTACAATTATGGTACCCCCAAACACCTGCACCATATGTTGCCACCGGAACACATTTGTCTTTACAGAGTGTAACAAGTTCAGTCACCGGTTTCTGCCCTAATTTAGATGCAAATCGGAAAAGTCCCTCAACCACCCTACGTTATGCACCCTTGTAGTCACAAGCGGATCCCTCTTCAGCTTATTATTAAAAATGTTCCCTAAATAGTTAACATTTTTCATTTTATCAATCCTTTTTTGCCCAACCGCATAGTTTCTTGTTTTAGTTGTTTGAGGTCATCAGACCATAACATAAGATTTCTCAAAATTAACCTTTAAATCCAGTGATAACATAAAATCAGAAAATGCACAAAGTGATTTTTGGAGGCCATTTGCTGTTATGGCCATTAGAACAATGTTGTCCGCATAGGAGAGGAGCGGGCCCGGGAACTCCCAATGGACAATCAAGATCTTTCACTTCCAGGAAAGCATCATTGTCATTGGTGTAAATTATAAAAAGAAAAGGCGCTAAGATGCATCTCTGCCGGACGCCCTCTGTCAATGCAAGTCTATACTGAAGTTTTTTAGGATGTTCAGAGTAACATGGTTTAAAATTCTGTATTAGCATAGCAGTATGCTTAAAAAAATCTAAGTCCACATTCAACTCTGTGAGCCTTCACTCATGGTTCAAAATATGGGAAGTACCATATAATGTCCAGAGATAGACATATCTACACTATGGAGATCAAATTGGTGTGGCACTGTAGGTGGCACACCTATGCCCATTCACGGATTGGCTTTACCCCTTGCTTCCCAAGTGGCCTTCACCGAACTAAGCCTCAGATAACCCGAACTTCAGAGGGGGCTACCACTCTTAGCCAGGGGTGGCCATAGCACTGGTCACACATGGTGCAACAGTCTTTTTTGGCACCCCTCCTCCATTTCCTCCTTCTCCATGAATTCCCTCACTATCACTCATCAAAAATGCACCTCATCTCTCTATAGCACCTTTCTGACAAACATTTCATTTTTTATAGCGCTACTCATAGTTTACTCACACTCAGTTCTGTGATCTGCATGGTACACATTCTTTGTAGCAGGCACAGTAACCCTCTGCACTTTGTGGGTGGCAGGAGTGCCCATGTGAGTTCATGGTGAGCGATGCAACAGTGTGAGAGTGGAGTAGAGGAGTGACTTCAGGGTGAGTAAGGTGACCATATGAATTTGGGAGCGGATGTAAGTGCAGAGTGAAATGAAAGAATGCATGGTTAGTGATTGGCTTGTTTGAGTGAGATTGCCGATTGAGCAGTGAGGGGGAAAGGTGAGGGAATGATGAGTAGTGTGCTCATGTGACTTCAGGGTGAGGTACAGGGTGAACAGCGCAAGTGCATTGTGAGTGCAGAATGATAGCTGTGAGTGCAGGGTGAGCGGGTGAATGGTGTGAGTGCATGGTGATCAGTTGTGAGTGCATTGTGATCGCTGTGAGTGCAGGGTGAGCGTAAAAGTGAAGGGCAAGAATGAGGAGTGAGTTGTCTGAATGCAGGGTGCATTCCAAGACACTTGAAGTAACTCAGCATGTTATTGACGGTGGCGTAGGGTTTCAGATATAAGTTAAACTATTGCTATAATGGCATTAATAGGGATCGAGGGTTAAGGAAATAAATAATGTGCTGATCCTGCAACAAACTTCCAGTCTTATGATTAGGGTTGCCAGCAACTTATGTTGATGTCCCAGACGGGCAAAAAATAAGCAGTCACCTAAAGCTGTATTTTCAGCACTTATCTGTGTACTCTTCAAACAGCAAATATAAAGAGAAAGCAATTTTATTTGTGTTCTAGGGCTGTCTGGATGATCCATGAGTGATAATTAAAGGGAACAAAGATAGAAAGGTCACATAACAAATGAATACATTCTTTTTTGTATCTATAACCCTATTTAGTGTCAACACGAGGTCTTTCCAGGCTCTTTAAACAACATATTGCTGGCATTTTTCTTTTGGCAACCCTACTTTATATTCCTTTTCATGAAATGCATTCACACACTACTGCAGTAAATGTAAATTTCAAATGTAAGGAATGGGCAGAGTGGGAGCCGAGGGGCTACTGGAACCAGAAAAAAACGAAGCCTTGGTAACGAATTTACAAAGGTAAGTAAATATGCAAATGGTCTCTGTCCTTGGGGCAGTTGCCTTCAACCCCCTTGCTGATGGGCCTGGGAACCCAGGTCACCTGCACCCCCGCACGCAGCATGCACCATTTAATTTATGAGGCAGGGCTGTTATGAAGCAACTCAATTGGTTCAATCAACGCTGAGAGAAGTGTAGTGCTGTCTGTGTGAGCTACAGCACTGATGGGGCCCCTGGAGGCTGGAACACGGGGCTGCTGCGGGCCTATAGTGAGTTTTAATCCCTGCCAGATGATGCATCCCACCTCAACCTCCGAAACTCCTCGCTCCTCCGACACTCACCTGCAGCTTCAGTGGCAGGCGCGGGCGGCAGAAGACAGGCAAGGCTAGCCAGGGGCTAACAATAATGTAATTATGGCCGGCGGCCACACAGTCCCTCTCAGTCGTCTCGGGGATGCCTCACCTTCTCACGCTAACTTTTAATTGCGAAATGCGCATGACAATGGTTATCTGCCCCATCCTAAGAGGGTGAAGACGGCACGGACGTGGAGACTTCTGTACGCAGCGTATCATTTAATTTATAAACGAGGCTGCAGCGAGGTGCAATGATGGTCAGCGTAACTTAAGTTACGTAAGCTATCACATCCCAGATGGATGTGTAGTGCTTGCAGGCAGCGCAGCCGCAGAGGAGGAGCCTGGAGCACGGAAGACCCCGGCAACATTGGGGCTGCGGGGGCCTGTGTTACACCCCTGCAGAGTAGCCAGCCATGAAATATGTATGTGGTGCCTCCTATGTGCCAGCAGGTATCCACTGTGTGACTTCTGTATGTGTATAGCTGACAAGGTGGAGGTTGAGGGCAAGGATGTTAATGAGTGGAACATGTAGGAATCTTCTGTGATGTAATGTAAGCAGTGTGACTCATAAATGGCCTCATGCACATGTTCGCACAGGCTCGAGTCACACTGCGTCCTTTAATATTGTTGTCCTTTGAAATACTTTTGACATACCATGTGGAAGTGGGTGGTCGGCCGTGATCACAACTGTTGATTCAGTTACTGCTGGGATCGCTGTCGTCTGGTTGCTGCCATCGTCGGTGATCTTTGATTGCAATAAAGTTGGAGTTTCTTTTGAGTTACCTTCGACTCCGCAGCTCATTTCAGCTTCTTGTGCCCATTTGAACTGAACTAGGCGGGACGGAGGGGTGGAGAGCAGTAGCTGCCTGTGAAGCACAGAGGGGAATGTACGGGGGGTTTTACCCAAACATAGTCACTGGGACCTGAGTTCCATATATATATACATTTCTTTATTCGGTTTTTGTCATTATAAAACCATAAAAGCAGCAATATGAAATTTACAACATAAAAATAAATCACACAAAAAAGATTTTTAAAGATTCCTTCGGTGCCTGATAATACATTTTAAAAAGTTCAGTGTATGATAACAGGTGCGCTCAGAGTCTAACATCTGTAAAAGAATCATGGCCGGCGACATTGTCTAAAACCCCAGACTTTTAGTAATGGGAATAGCCAGATTTTCCTGTGAGGGAGGTAGTATTTGCAGAACAGTATCGTGTGCATACATGTTTGTGCGGAAGTCTCATCACAGGGGCATAAAGTCAATTTTGTTTCCCAAGTGTTCGTTTGCGGGAAAGCGACTAGTCTGTGAAACAGATTTAGTCTGAGTCTAGCTAAAAGCATCCTTTCGTTAAATTTGAGTTAATTTCCAATGCAAGATAAGGCTGGATTTGTGGCGTTAGCTGTACCATGTTTGCGTGTTGTACAGATTGTTTATTTGAAAGCAGGGTAATTCTGAGTGACTCTAGGAGGCTCATTGCTTCTGTTTCAGCTCTTTCTTGCTTATCTCAGTCAGAGATAGTGGACTAAAGTAAAATCTTTCTAAACCCATATCCGTAAAGAATCGTTTAATGTAGGTAAGCCAGGCTATTCTGTGCGCATTATCCAGGGCCATTGAATCCTCTAGAATGGCCTTGGTCAGCATGTTCTTATCGGATAACCATATGCGCCTCCAGAGTAGCAGTGGCTGGACTTTTATTAGGTCCTCTATGTAGGGGATTCCCAGTTCCATATGACATGCATATGTAGATGAGCACTTGGGGGCAGATAGGAGGAATCTAGTGAACGAGTTCTCAGCTGTTTGAAGAGATGCAGCGTCAACGTGTCCCCAAACGCCAGCCCCGTATAGGGCAATGGCTAGGCATTTTGCAGAGTAGATTTGTAGCATCTCCACTGGTGATCTCCTTCCAAGTCTTTGTGAGAAGCTAATCAAGGCAGTATTGGCTCTCCTAAAAAGGTGTCTCCTCGACTCAATAGCTGCTTTCCAATTTAGTTTCTCATTGATCATTATGCCCAGATAGGGATACTGTGGGGTTCTCTCAAGATTTTGGTTATTGAGAGTGATGTTCTTTATTCGCTTTCTCCCTCCACCGGCCACCATTACGAACGTTTTTTTCACGTTTATGTGCAGGTCTAGTGCACCCATGAAATCAGCGTATTTATTTAAGGATTTCTGAAGTTCTATGGGGGTGCGAGCCAAAATTACTGCGTCATCCGCGTAGAGCAGTGCCGGGATCATGCGTTGTTTTAGTCTTGGGAGGTCCTGCCCCCCTCTCAACATCTTCTCTTCCAGCCCGTTTGTATACAGGGAGAAGAGGAAGGGGGCTAGGACACACCCCTGCCTGACTCCTCGCTCTACCTTGAATGACGGAGTGAGCTCTCCCTTTGTCCCGTAGCGCACTCTCGCAGAAGCGTCCGTATATAATTCCCTTAAGAAGTCCAGTAGTGGGGGATCCACCCCCATGTTTCGCAGAAGAGTCCATAGCTTTGAATGAGATACGCAGTCGAAAGCAGAGGACAAGTCCACGTACACCATGTACATTGTCCCCTGCTTTGCGTGGATGTACTTGGACACAATTAGACTTAAGTTGAGGGCCTGTTCTACAGTTCCAAACCCTTCTCTGAAACCAAATTGAAGGTCCGATAAAATCTTTCTGTCGTCAGCCCATTGTTGAAGTTGTTCCAGAATTACTCTGCCAACTACTTTTCCTACGGAATCTAATAAAGAAATCGGTCGATAACATTTGACGTCTTGGCGGTCCCCTTTTTTAAAAATAGGAACCATAATGGAGTTGGACCAAGACTCCATTAAGCCCAATCTCGCTGTTGCAGTGCATACTCTAGTGAGTATAGAGGCCCAGAGATCCGGATGTTGTTTGAAGAGATCCACAGGGACCCCGTCTGGTCCTGGGGCTTTGCCCCCTTTGCTTAGATTCAGTGCTTGCAGTACCTCAAGGATATCAAACTGCATGTTTATTGGGAAGTCGACAGGAGGATGAGAATGAGTTGTTTCTTCATTTGATGATGTTAGTTTGAATATATGGGAGAAATGATTTACCCATGTTTCCTCTTCTATCACTACGTCGATTTGAGGTCTGCTAGAGTCAGAAAGAAAAGGGGTTTTCACAATCCGCAAGAAAGACTCACTGTTTTTTGTGAGTGAGCTTTTGTGTAAATCGTTCCATAGGGACTGTTTCAGCTCCTGTTTTCTTTGTTTCCTGACCTTTTTGTACTGGAGTCTTAGATGTTTAATCAATTGTTTGTCTCTTTTTGGTTGTCTGAGAGCCTCTTTTAGCTTGGTTAATGAGGTGGTGCAGTCATGATTGAACCAGCCTGGAGTTGTTAAATTATTTGATTTATTTTCCCTGGTCAGCATTAGTTTGATTTTGTCCAAAATAATCTTGAAGTTTTCAAGGATGGTGTTATCATCGGACTCCAAATCTAGGCATTTTATTATGTTAGAATATAGAGTCTTTATTATGTTACTGCTTAGTTGGATTGGATCTATCTTACCCCATTTCACCGTAAAACCAATTACTTTGCCCACTTCTAACCGATTTTGGGAAAGAGTGTGTGCGATTATGGTTGTCTGTGTTGGGTGATTTAGGAGGTCCAGATCCACTCTAAGCGCTGAGTGGTCGCTTAAGTTGTTTGCCAATAAAGTAAAGTCCGTGGTTAGCTGTCTCAGCCCATCCGTTGAAAGGACATAATCGACAGTGGTCTCGTGTCCCCTCCCTAGGTATGTGGGGCAGAAAGTATTATCATCCGGATTTTGCTTGTTTATTATTGACAGTTCCAGGTCTGTAAGGAGATTGTTCATCGCTTCCCCTTTTCCATCATGGGTGAAATGGGCAAGGGGATTATCTTGCTCGTCCACTATCCCACAGTTATGGTTGTTCAAACATGGGCAGGGATGTATTTAAAGTCTCCTCCCCATAGTAAATGGACAGTAGCCTTTTTGCTGTATAATTTAGTATATCTAGCGATTTTTTCCTGGATTGTCTGAAGAGTTTTGATGAAATTGTCCTCTTCTAGGTTATTGTAGAGGTTTACTAGGATGACAGTAATGTCTTTGCCAACTGAAATGGAAATTAATTGGAAATTTGGTGTATTTTCAATTTTAAGGAGTTTCAAGCTAGGGATTGTATTCGCTATATAGGTAATCAAACCCCCCTTGGGCCTACCCACAGTGCTAGGAAGGGCTGGGGAAAAAAGAGTTTTATAACCTGCGATGTGCAGCTCTTTTGTGGCCCATGTTTCCTGGAGGCATATTATTTTGCCATCCTTTAGAAATTGAGCTGCTGAACCATCGTCTATTTTGGGGCGAAGTCCCGCTATATTCCAGAAGATGACAGACAGTGATCGTGGCCTGTTATCTTGTCCTGTAGTCATTTTCCTTTCCGGGACCCGAGATAAAATGGTTGGTTTATCGTTGGTGGGATCTGGTAATGGTCAGTCGACCATCTCCAGGCTGCTGTACCGGTTCATTGTTGGTATACCCAGCCAGTTTTCCCAAAATGGTGTTTCTACATATCTGGGTCTAAAGTGCCGTTGTGGTGGAACACCCCATTGTTCCATTCTCTTCTTCTGTTACGGGGTCCCATTACCTGCCATGGGCCGTCCTGTTGATAGTAATTTGGGTCGACCGACCACCAGGAGGGGTCTTGACCATTCTGCTGTGGGGGGATTTTGGGTCTAGCGTTAGTAAAATCCCAAGGCTGTGGAACTGCTTTACGCCACAAGTTGTCTTGTTCATTGAAATAGCTGTTATAATGCTTTTTGGGATAGAAAAAGGAAAGACTCTTTGTGTCTATTCCCCCACTTGGGTTATGTTGTTCCCAAGAGCACATGTACTCGACAACTTTGGGGTCCTCAAAAGTGATCACAATGCAATCACCCTGTATTACTTTTTTTGTATGTCCCACCCATGGGGTCCTACTGACTGTTGCTATCCTGCTTGTCCAGTTGGGGGGAGAAGGGCGATTTGTATTTAGCCAATATTGAACCTTATTCTTTAAGGACCAGTTAGGCTCTGTTGTCTCCCCTGCTAATTCCGGTACTCCCGTCATTACGACCAGGGCCGGACTGGGAACCAGAACCGGCCCTGGCAAAGTGCTCGGCCGGCCCCCCTCCCCCCCTCCGGGAGGAGAGGGGAGGGGGAGAGGTGCGACCGCGCTCTGTGACAGGGCCGGTTTTCGGCCGTTTTTGCAGCATAACGGCCCTGTAACAAAAACGGCCCCAGGGGCCCAAAACCGGCCCCCAACCATGCGGCCCACCGGGGGATTGCCCGGTGCCCTCAACGGCCAGTCCGGGCCTGATTACGACCACGAATGGCGATGCTTCAGGTGGGAGATGCATGTAAGATCTGCCATCAGAAGCTCCTCTCGTGGTACCTTTATTTACCGTAGGGTTTGGTTTGCTCTGGGGATCATTTGTAGCAACTGGTGTTTTAGGGGCTGGCGTGGTTACTTTTGTTGTTTTTATGACAGGGGCTTTTGGGAGTGTGTTGGGGTTAGGAGTTGGTATTGTTGTTACCGGAGGTGGTTTTCCTACTACAGGATCTTTTGCAACTGGTTGTGATTTTGTTACAGGACAGGTTTGTGTAACTTTTTTGCTTTGTGGGGAGGATGCAGGTTGGTTATTTGTTCCCTTTTTTTGGGGTTCACGAGTTAAGTTAGGTTGCAGAGATTTGGTAATTATTAGCATTTGGGTCTCAATATTTATTAATCTCATTTCAAGGGGTTGAAATAAAGATTTTAGTACTGAGGTAATTTTGTTTACCAGATCAAGGGAACCTGGTTCGTTGCTGTGGGGAATAATAACGGGTGAGCCTATTACGGTAGTGTTTATATTGTTATTAGGTGAGGAATGGTGTACTAAAACCTGATGATTGGTAGGGTCCGCCGCTCTTGGTGGCGAGCAAGCCAGATTTGGGGGCTAAGTTAGATCAGTTGTCTCAGCTGTTTCGATTCCGTTAACTATATCTGCTTTTCCCTTATCCTTCCTTTTCTTGACAGCCCCCTCCCTCCTCCCTCTTGCTTGTCTTACTTCTTCTGGCGTTTGCTCGCGTAAGAGTTCAGGTGTTTTTTCTAAATCGGAGTTGGTAAGTGAAAGGGAAAGTTGAGAGGCTGAGAGGTCTACGTTATTCGGGAGACTAAGCCTTTTGCTGCCTTGTAGTGAATCGGCTAGGGCATTTTCTACCTCTGGAGTTCTTGCTGTGGCCAATGGTCCCATAGAGGATCGCCTCGCAATCGCGGGGTCTGTAGATACTCTTTCCTCTATCAGACTAATACTTTGGTCGATAAAAGTATTAGCCTTGGTCAGAAAATCGTCCATTGGACCTAGAAGCTGTTCTCCGATCCCTCCCTTTTTTAATTTCTTCAGTTTGTTACTCCTGGTATTCATTTTCAGTGAGATGGGTTAGGAGGAATTTATCTCGTTAATATGCAGAAGAATGATGTAGAAATGCGTAAATAGTGGGGCTTAGAGGGAGGGCCCGGCCCGGTATCCTCACGGTCTCGAACGGCCTCAAACGGCCCGCTCTTTGCCCGGTCTTCGCCCCGGCTGCGACCCGCGCGCGTCCCGCTGTGCGCGTCGCTGGTCTTGCTGATATTCTCTTGGGCGGAGAGGGGGTGTGTTACTGGGAGGGGGCGCGGCTCACACAGGAAGAGGACCAGCTGTTGTTGGAGAATGCTGGTCCTCGCAGTCCCGGAGCAGCGCCTCTCACCTCAGCTGCGGCCACACAGATGATCTTTCCCACATGCTGTCGAGGCACTCAATTGGCAGAAAGTTCTGGGCTACTCCTGTAGCGGAGGGTCAGGCTGCAATGTCAGGAAACTCTCACGACGAGCGGCACCCGCGAAGCGGGGGCCGCAAGAGGTTTTCTACGCACAGGTGGGGGCGTGGCACTGGGAGGGGGCGCGGCTCACACGGGAAGAGGACCAGCTGTTGTTGGAGAATGCTGGTCCTCGCAGTCCCGGAGCGGCGCCTCTCACCTCCGCTGCGGCCACACAGATGATCTTTCCCACACGCTGTCGAGGCACTCAATTGGCAGAAAGTTCTGGGCTACTCCTGTAGCGGAGGGTCAGGCTGCAATGTCAGGAAACTCTCACGACGAGCGGCACCCGCGAAGCGGGGGCCGCAAGAGGTTTTCTACGCACAGGTGGGGGCGTGGCACTGGGAGGGGGCGCGGCTCACACGGGAAGAGGACCAGCTGTTGTTGGAGAATGCTGGTTCTCGCAGTCCCGGAGCGGCGCCTCTCACCTCAGCTGCGGCCACACAGATGATCTTTCCCACATGCTGTCGAGGCACTCAATTGGCAGAAAGTTCTGGGCTACTCCTGTAGCGGAGGGTCAGGCTGCAATGTCAGGAAACTCTCACGACGAGCGGCACCCGCGAAGCGGGGGCCGCAAGAGGTTTTCTACGCACAGGTGGGGGCGTGGCACTGGGAGGGGGCGCGGCTCACACGGGAAGAGGACCAGCTGTTGTTGGAGAATGCTGGTCCTCGCAGTCCCGGAGCGGCGCCTCTCACCTCCGCTGCGGCCACACAGATGATCTTTCCCACACGCTGTCGAGGCACTCAATTGGCAGAAAGTTCTGGGCTACTCCTGTAGCGGAGGGTCAGGCTGCAATGTCAGGAAACTCTCACGACGAGCGGCACCCGCGAAGCGGGGGCCGCAAGAGGTTTTCTACGCACAGGTGGGGGCGTGGCACTGGGAGGGGGCGCGGCTCACACGGGAAGAGGACCAGCTGTTGTTGGAGAATGCTGGTTCTCGCAGTCCCGGAGCGGCGCCTCTCACCTCCGCTGCGGCCACACAGATGATCTTTCCCACACGCTGTCGAGGCACTCAATTGGCAGAAAGTTCTGGGCTACTCCTGTAGCGGAGGGTCAGGCTGCAATGTCAGGAAACTCTCACGACGAGCGGCACCCGCTCGTCGTGAGAGTGATGAAATGAGTGATGGCGTGAAGTTGATAGACCAATGGACGGTTGTCGGCGTTTCAACGCCTCTCGAGCGGCGTCCGTTGCATGATTGATTCTGCAGCTCCAAAGACTCCCGGACCTCTGATTAATGGCCGGTCCCCGACGCATTTTCAAGCACCGGTCTCCACAGTCACTATATTTACCTTTCGCTGCCACCACGTGCAGACATCGACAATTACCGCGGGGTTGCCTGCCCCTCTTTCCAGTCCTGATGAAGACCCCCCAGCAAGGTCACGATCAACCCTGCACTACTTAGGTGGTCGAAACGTCGACAACCGTCCATTGGTCTATCAACTTCACGCCATCACTCATTTCATTTATTGTTAAATGTGAAGTATGATCTCCTAAACCAATTGTCATGAACTATTTGTCTTCCTAACTGTATATGACTCACAAATACAGTCTTCTTGATTCATTGATTTTACTGTCACTTACGTTACCTCACTACCTTATCCTCACCTGATCACTTACCACTACCCTTCCTTCCCTCCCTGGGGCACCGTACAACCAATTGTACTTATTGATTTACTCTTGTGTATATTTGATATACCCAGTCTCGTTGTGATTAAAACAATGTGGACCTAGTTAGTGTTGCTAATTATTTGTTTTGATTGTACAACATTAATTTATACAGACACTGGGACCCCTTCCTCTGTGAAGCACAGAGGCAACCCCTGCCAGCTTTATTCATCCTCAGAGGAGGGCTGCAGAAACTTTCTTTAAAAGTCATGTAGCAAAATCCCTCTCATGAGGAGCCGGTGTTTTACAGACCGACAGGGGACACTCAGCTACCTCCGCCCCCTCTCTTCCTACCTCATCTGCAGGTCAAAGATATATTGCAGAGTAGTCTGTGGTCCACTTCCCTGGAACTAGACTGACCAGCAACAGAACTAGACTCCGAGGAGAAATAGTCATGGTTTCTCATCCATCAATGTCAAAGCTCCCAACCAGTGGCGACCAGGAGAGATTTCTGAGCTCCAGGGCAGGGGTCTTTGAATGCCAGTTCCGCTTGCCAGGTTTAGTACCTCAAACCTGGAGGTTCTGTATCCTGCTGGAAAGAGCTGCGTTTAACCTCAATGAGGTAAGAAGTCCACTGACTGCTGCCAAAAGGTACTGGAGGTATATGTGCAGAGAGAGAAGGCTGCAGAGAAAAGAGGGCTGTGAGAAGCTCTGCAAAAAGAGCTGGATGTTGGTCAGCTGTATCCGTGCAAGGATTGGGGTGAGGTCTCGTGACTCTAGTCCTGCTGCAGTGTGCCCCTGAACGAGGCACCTTCTTCTGATCCTAAGCGCCCCCACCACCGCAACATCAGTCTGTAGTAGAGTGCGGATGAGGTTGGCCAAATGTACCTGAAGTGACTGCAGAGAACAAACACTATGAAAAAGCACCTTTGAAGGTTTTGCTTTACAAGTACTCAGGATTGTGTTCTGTAGCTCATCCTAAACAGAAGTGCCTCTAAGGGCTTGGAGGTAAGACAAACTGCAGCCTCATATGGTGGGTTCATTTCAAATCCTTCATCAGATTACTGCTGGGACCAGGGGTGGACCTTTCCTTTGGTTTGGTGGTGGGTTTGTGATTGGGGCCCTAGGAAGATTTCCCTCCCCTGAGAGGGCAGGGTTGAGTGTGATTGTCTGCTTACCTCTGCTCACGCTCTTCCACCTCTTCTGAACTGGAGCACAGCCACATCTTTGTAGGATGTTGAGGGAGTCAGCAGGGCTGGGGCAGAGGCCGCACTGGCAATCTTCATAGATTCCAACCCAAAAGTGAGAGCACTGCCATCAGTGTCAACATGTAGAAAGAGAGCCCCTCGCATAATGATTTTAAGATTCAATGTCCAACTAAGATGTTGGGGACCACAGTAACATTGACAGGCACAAAGGGGGCTACAGTGGTAGCATCAAGACAACGTTATCTTGTCATCATTATTACTACGGTATTATTGTTGGTTCTAAAGCATTCGGAAACTGAAAAGAGATTTACCCCACAAGCTCTTGGGGTAACAAGGTATTTCACACTCCTCTTTTCACACAACTTCTCAGAATTCCGAAGCAATATACAAAAAAAGGGACTAGGAGCGCATCTAAGCCCAGCATACGAGCTCCCAGATTTCAGAAGCAGCCTACATTGAGAATTCGCTAATCACCTATTCCGTGATATATAGGCCTCTGTATTACATGTGTAGTTTTGAGCTGTGTAATGTGATTAAAGTACTTTTTCTTTTCAAGTAAAACACTGGCTGGACAGAAATGAATTAATAGTTTCCGTGAGTTGTGAGCAGTGGGTTGGGGTGCATCAAAAAAGAACTGGAACTGTGATGCTGCATGCAATGGGGCGGATGAGTGTGGGGGTGGGGAGGGGTCAAAGGCATGGCTAAGATAAACAAATATTCTGTAACTCTTTCAGTTTTCCACCTTAGGTGACTACATATAAGATGCCATACAGCTTAAATGAAAAATAAATGCACACTAAGTTAATTAGTGGTAAATGCACTATCGTACATATGAAATCTCTATTAGTTATTGCATTGCAGAGCTCTCTGTCTGTAACCAGACATCCATCAAAAGTAGGGGGAGAGGAAGAGGAATAACTGGGTTCACCCTTCTCAAATGTACAACTTTAGCAATAAAATGAACCCGGTAAATTCTCACGTCTAACGTCACTGCGTTTCTGTATAACAAAAAAGAAGGGAGAGTAAAAACATTAGCCAAAGGCTGACAACAAGTTAATGTTCAAAGCGAAGAATGTGCGATACACTCTTGGTGCATAGGTGCTTCAAAATGCACAAAATCCAGTTGTCATACTGCGTAAAAGATTGTGATAAAACTTAGCCCTATGTGACTAGATCGTGATTGATAAACTGCTTTTAAAGATAGTTGTTATACATAACAAAATGATGACAAACACACATGCATGGAAAAAACATACATTCTAGACACCTTATTCGTGCGTCATGATCACGCTGGGCAGAGGAGGCCTGTAGTCACACCTTTGTCATGGCTGCCCTCGGCCACTGCACCTGAATCTGTTCACCCGAGGACCGCATCCTGCCGGAGCGCATCCCTAACCGGGTCTCTTGTGCCGGCACGTAGTGGAGTGCTTCTGCACACATGTCTAAGTTACAACAATCATTGGCGTAGGCAATAGTCTCGCCTTTGGGACCTTAAAAGTATTTAGTTATGCAGCACAATATCCTTACAGCAACAACATTAACTGTTGCATGGCTAAACATTTATAAGGTCCCAAAGGCGAGAACTATTGGCTATGCCAATGCTTGTTTTAGTTGCTTTTTAGTACTCCAGGAGCGCGAGCGCGCGTGTTTGTTTATTTGTTCTAACCCCCCCTCTCCGCATTCAAAAGAAGCCAGCACTCGCGTTCAATGTGGATTATCCTGTTTAAGATCTGGCACCATTAATTTCAATAAAAAGAAACAGGAATGCGTTTCGGCTGTCCTCACAGCCCTTGTCAACCTTACAAAAACACACAAATTTTACACAATATAAATGCTTCCCACAGGTGTTGCCAATTGCGTCGAAATAGAAGAGCTACTGCCATTTTCCAAACTTGCATCTTTTTAAAGGTACATTTCTCTTTCTCTGCAATCACCTGTGTTTGAACAAAGAATTGCATTTACATAACTCTACAGTTTTAAATGTCATTTTTTCCCCAATCGGTAATTAGCAGTGTGAGCGCTGCATTCTTCGAAAATAAATGTCACTGTTGTATTCGCTACATTGAAGTGCTGACAAAAGTCTTCATGCAGTTTAAGTCCTCTTAATATGACTGTTCTATCCAGCACTGCTATGACCAAAGTGATAATAGATATTAACCCCTTGCGTGCTGATGACGGCCCCGTCCATCATGCATCACAGTGCTCGTGTGCTGATGACGGCTGGGGGCCGTCATGAACCCGCCTACTCTTCGAAACGGCCGGACAGGCGCAGAATCGCGGCAGCGCCTAAGGCGATTAAAGACGGATGACATTACATATGTACAATATATTGGGGATGAGATCGTGATTACAGTGTTGTAGATTCGTACTGCAGATCTTCCCTGGTGTTTTGTTTTCATTTGAATTGGTCAGCCACGTACAAGGTAGTAAAATAACAGCTCTTAATGTACTTCTCGTCTCTTTCATCACTTTTCTAGGTGAATCAAACAATGAAAACCAGCTCATTCAAGTGTGCCATGTGTCCGCAGAATGCCACTTTTATTTACTTACACAAACTAAGGCGTAACACACTTTAGGACCATGAGCACCCACACTTCTTTTATTTTAAGAACAACTGCTTGTGCCTCCGTCTCATTCTCACAGTGCTTGCACAATGCCCAGGGCAGTCTGCAGCGGGGGCGAGTCTGAGACGTCAAGTCACTCTTCAGTGCTTGATTTTGCTCGCATGAAAGTGTCCCTAATAATCGTTGAAATGTCACTCTTAATTACACTGATATTATGAAAATGTCACACATAGCAGACTGAAACCTTGGCAGCTATGCTGGCCCCGCCCCCTGCTGTAGCGCCTCCATCAGTCCCACTCAGGCCTCGCTCGCATGATGAACCTACAATGTAGGTTCATCATGCGAGCGAGGCCGAGATGGGAGTGGAACTGCTACAATTTCAACTTAAGCCAAGTGACAGTCGCTGGGACACTTACTTTATACAGAGAAGGACAGGACACTCATGCACTATGCACTTTACTACCAGCTGCC
This sequence comes from Lissotriton vulgaris, assembly GCF_964263255.1. NCBI lineage: Eukaryota > Metazoa > Chordata > Amphibia > Caudata > Salamandridae > Lissotriton > Lissotriton vulgaris. The sequence goes on along the minus strand of NC_141693.1, from coordinate 1,863,023,918 downwards.
TTCTACTCTGTGTGCAAATTGCAAAAAACACAGTTGATGGACAGAATGCAGAACAATGTCTTACATTCAGCCCAGTACAAAGATCTGGGCCTAAATCCATCGTTTTTTTGCACTCCACACCACCCTAGGTCAGACACTGTCTATATGCAAATCAGCCTTGACCCTGTGCCTCATGGGAACAGTCCAGCCCGAACTACCAAGCCATGTCTTTCCTAGACCGGAATCAAGCATCCAAGGACCGGTTTCTGGCTATGTTGGACAGGCCACATGAAGGGCTTGCTCCCTCCCCGCATGACAGGGCCCGAACACCGGCCCTCCAGGTGTGACCCACAGAAGTAACCCGCACTCCGTCCCCTACGGGACTCCTGCCCCCGGACATCTCTGTATCATTGGGCCGAGCCACTGTCAGCTCCATCGCCCGGCCCGGCAGCCATCTTGGACACTGCACCACGAGGCCGCGTGGCCTCAACTCGACCCTAACCCTGGGCCTGGCCAGGCCCCGACATCCTGGCACCACCATCCACCCAGGAGGTGAACGGACCACTTGGCAGGTCAATGGGAGAAAGAAGTGTCGATGGCTCTCCCCCGCCAGGTGCCGATCGCCCCCAGCTCCCCCGGGCGCCGGCTCCACCCCCCTGCTGGGTGTCTGGACTCCCTCATCCCGGACCTCCCTACCTCCTAGTGCGAGGGTCCGGACATCAAAGGGCGCCAGACCTATAACTGGGGCAGCTCCAGAGCAGGAAGGCAGTTGTATCCTGGAGTCAAGAGACACCGTGAAGAACTCATCCTTGACGGATTGCTGGCGCTGCCGCAGCCCTGCCTTGTGAACTATCGTCCTGCCTGCTGGCGCTGCCGCAACCTTCTGCATCCTTCAACCTCGTCGGGACCTGCTGGCGCTGCCGCGGACCGTTGTAACTACCACCTTCATCGGAACCTGCTGGCGCTGCCGCGGACCGTCGCTACCTACGATCATCTCGGGACCTGCCGGCGCTGCCGCGGCCCGTCCTCCTAGAACACCAAGCTCGAGGATTGTGAGCTACCCATCATATCATCGCATCTACCAGATTGGTAACAAGACTGTCCCGCTACCCCCTTTCCCATCCAAGAGACTAGAATCGAGGGGACCCCTGAGTCCTGACCTCCTTGTACCATTCTACCGTACCTAAAGATTGCTTATAAAGAACGTTAAACCTTATCTTTGTGTGGTGTACCTCTGCGGGGGGGGGGAGTTACTCGTCTGTACGATCGCTGGAGACGGCTCTCCCCGGAGACCTCTCCCCTTGTCCTCGGCCGACCCTCCAGGTCCGTCTAACATTGGTGGCCAGCGGCGCGATCCGAATCAACGCGTACGTACAGAGAGTGACTCACCCCACGACTAAACCACAATGACAACCAGAGAGAGCGCAGAAAAATTCCAGATGGACAAATTGGAAGAGTACAACCATCGTGAGTTGAAACAATTTTGCATCGAACTAGGCATTGCTACCACCGGTCTGAGCACTAAAGACGATTTCAAGCACGCCATTGAGTCTTGGGCAGAAACCGGGGCCGTCGGACCCCCGGACCAAAATATTGCAGCATCAGAGAGGAACACCACTGCTCCCGAAGAGCGAAGAACGGGTCTCTCGCAGGAAGAGATCCAAGAGAGAGAAAGAAGCAGACTACATGAGTTAGAAATGGCACGGCTCAAAATGGACGGTGAACTAAAACTAGCCGAACAAAAACTGAACCTAGAACATCTGCGGCTCCGAGAAGAGCGGGAAGAAAAACAGAGACAAAGAGAACTCGAAGAAAAGAGACTAGCATACGAACACGAGCGCAAACTGGCAGAGTTAGACCTATGGAAGCAAAACAAAGACCTGGGGGTGCCTGAGCAACCGCGCACCCCAGGAGCTACAGAACCAAAGGTCCACATCCCCAAGGATGTCGTCCGAGAGTATTTCCGAAACGACGACATACAACAGTGGTTCAAGGCCTACGAGATAGCCATGACCTCCCACCGGATCGATCGAAGTGACTGGGGAGCCGGTCTATGGGGGAGGTTCGTCAATGAAGGCCGCGATGCCCTGTTACAGCTCCCAGACCATCTAATGACGTCCTATGACCACATGAAGGCTGCCCTCCTCACTCGATATGGGCTTACACCCGAAATGTACCGCCAGAGGTTCCGAGACTGCACCCGAATCCCGGGTACAACGTGGGTGGAATATGTGAACTATTTCAGCCGAGCCTTCGAGGGTTGGATCAAGGGGAGCCACGTAACGACCTACGAGCAACTTTTTAATCTCATTGTGTGGGAGCACCTCTCCAACAACTGCTTCGTCGAGCTCAGGCAGCACCTCCTCGACAGTAAATTGACTGATCCACGGCAGCTCGCCGCCGAGGCTGACCGATGGGAGAGCACCCGAGTAGGCCGGAGTGGGCCGAACGAACAGAACAGGAACAACCAAGGTCAGCACCGTCCCCGAGGAGGAGGAGGAGGCCTGGGACGGGGAAGAGACACCGTCCCGGCCGCTCCGGCTACCAGCACCCCGCCCCCGGCCAGCCGGGTCAACCCCCCGATGCGCCCGGGGTTCCGAGCCAATGTCACTTGTCACCGATGCCAGCGAGTCGGCCACTACGCCAATGATCCGAATTGCCCAAAGAACCAGACCCCGGGGACCCGCCAGGTAGCTGCCGTCGCGCTGGGAGAGGAGCAAATCTCCGAAGAACAGGAAGAATACGAACAAGAACAACAAGAGTGGGAACCGGCCGCCATGGTTCTAGCGTGCCTAGGGGGAAGAGACATGATCCCGCGGGCTCCCCTACCCGCCAACACCAGAAAATACAGTCAGTGGGTGAACATTAATGGGCGCAGGGCTGAAGCCCTACGTGACACGGGGGCCAGTGTGACGGCCGTCCGCTGTCACCTGGTGACCCCAGAACAGATCCTGCCGAACATTCTCTGCCCCGTCCGTTCAGCCGACAATTCTGAGAGTCTGTGTAGGATGGCCTGCGTCCCCTTCGAATGGGGAGGAGTCTCCGGCATGTTGAAGGTGACGGTCCGGGATGACGCCCCCGTGGACTGTCTCCTGGGGAATGATCTCGAGAGTTCCCCGTGGGCCGCCGTGGAAAGAAGAGAGCACCTGGGGATGTTGGGCCTCCCGGACTGGGCGTGCGTAACCACCCGGTCCATGGCCGCCCGTCCCATCCCCCGACCTGAAGAACCAGAATGGCCAGCACCTCCTCCCCTGATCGCTCCAGTGGAGGACACCGACCATACCGACCCCCCAGAGCAAACCCCAGAAAGGCTCGCTCAGCTCCAGGACCTTCCCGACCTGGCTCAGTGGCGTCAAGAAGGGGGGCCCACCCAGGAACAGTTCCGTCAAGAGCAGAAGACCTGTCCCTCCCTCGAGGGACTACGACAGCAAGCCCTCGCCCAGAGCGCGGGAGATACCGCCGGAGCCCATTGGATCTATTGGGACAACGACCTGTTGTATAGTGAACAGAGAATCGCGGAGTTAGGGGCCAGTCGAGTGTTGGTGGTGCCCCTCCGTTTTAGAGACTTCCTGTTGAATTTGGCCCACGATGTCCCTCTGGCTGGACACTTGGGACAGGACAAAACCTACAGTCGCCTGGTGACCCACTTTTTCTGGCCAAAGATGAGAAATGACGTCCTCAACCACTGCCGGTCCTGCCCCACGTGCCAGGCCAGCGGGAAGAGCGGCCGCAAACTCAAAGCACCCCTGCAACCCTTCCCGGTTGTTACCACCCCGTTCGAAAGGGTGGGAATAGACATTGTGGGACCCCTGGACCCCCGAACAGCACAAGGACATCGGTTCATCCTGGTACTGGTGGACCACGCCACCCGCTACCCCGAGGCTGTTCCCCTGCGAACTGTAACAGCCCCGGTGGTCGGCCGGGCCTTAATGGGGATCTTCTCCCGGGTGGGCTTCCCCCGAGAAGTCGTCAACGACAGAGGCACAAACTTTATTTCAAAATATATGAAATCCCTCTGGCAACAGTGCGGGGTCACCTACCGATTCACGACCCCCTATCACCCTCAAGGAAACGGACTAGTCGAGCGGTGCAACCGCACACTCAAGGGAATGATCGGGGGGTTGGAAGAGCCCCTCCGTCGCCAGTGGGATGTGCTACTCCCGTGCCTCCTCTTCGCCTATTGAGAAGTCCCCCAGAAGTCCCTCGGCTTCAGCCCTTTCGAACTCTTGTACGGACACCCTGTTCGAGGGCCCCTCAGCCTAGTCAAAGAAGGTTGGGAGATGGCCCCCCTGAAGACCCCTCCAGACGTCTTCAAGTATCTCCTGACCCTATGCAATCAGACCAGACGATTCAAAGAAATAGCAAAAGCGAATCTTGAGGCCAGTCAGGAGGACATGAAGAAATGGTACAATCAAAATGCCTCTTCCATCGAATTCGAACCTGGCCAACAAGTATGGGTGATGTCCCCCACCGAACCGTGTGCCTTGCAGGACAAGTGGACAGGGCCCTTCAAGGTAGTCGAGCGCAAGAGCCCCGTCACCTATCTCATCGATATGGAATCTCCCCGGAACCCCCTCCGGGTCCTCCACGCCAACAGACTCAAACCCCACTTTGTGCGCTCGGAGCTCAGCCTACTGATGGCTACAGACAGTGGAGCGGAAGAAGACTCCGAGCCCCTCCCTGACCTCCTAAGGACCCGTGAGAAAGATGGTTCAGTGGACGGGGTCCGACTCTCAGATGCCCTCACCCCGGAACAGCGCCAAGATTGCCGGGGCCTCCTGCTGCAATTTGCGACCCTGTTTTCCCTCACCCCAGGGGTCACCCCCTGGTGCTTGCACGACGTGGACACTGGGGACAGTCCCCCTATCAGACATCGGGCGTACCGCGTACCAGATCGGGTACGTGCCTGCATCCAAGAAGAGGTGTCAAAAATGCTCACGCTCGGGGTCATCGAGCCCTCGGACAGCCCCTGGGCCAGCCCGGTCGTGCTGGTCCCCAAAGCTGCTGCCCCAGGCACCACTCCTAAGCTCCGATTCTGCGTCAACTATCGGGGTCTGAACGCTGTCACCAGAACCGACGCTCATCCTATCCCCCGAGCAGATGAACTGATCGACCACATGGGGGCTGCCCGCTACCTCAGCATCTTTGACCTGACAGCGGGCTACTGGCAGATCGGCCTCACCCCCCGGGCTCAAGAACGATCCGCTTTCTCCACCCTCGATGGCCACTACCATTTCAAAGTCATGCCATTCGGCATGAAGAACGCTCCAGCTACTTTTCAGCGACTGGTGAACCAGGTATTGGCGGGACTCGAAGAGTTCAGTGCCGCCTACCTGGACGATATCGCTGTGTACAGACGCCACTGGTCAGACCACCTCCGCCACCTCCGAGAGGTCCTGCAGGCCCTCCAACAGGCCGGCCTCACAATCAAGGCCAGCAAATGCCAAATTGGTCAGGGGTCCGTGACCTATCTCGGACACCAAGTGGGAAGCGGTCTGGTGGCCCCTCTTCAACTCAAGATCGCTGCCATCCAGTCCTGGCAGCCTCCAGTCACGCAAACCGAGGTCCGAGCCTTCTTGGGGCTCACCGGATACTACCGGCGGTTTGTGAAGGACTATGGCAGCATTGTGGGGCCCCTCACAGAACTCACATCCAAAAACCACCCGAAAAAGGTCAACTGGACTCCAAACTGTCAAGCGGCCTTCGAGAAGCTGAAGGCCGCCATGTGCACCGCCCCTGTGCTCCAGGCCCCCGACTACAGCCGGGAATTCATCGTACAAACTGATGCCTCCGACCATGGCATCGGGGCTGTCCTCTCCCAGTTGAACCCCGAGGGACTTGACCAACCGGTGGCCTTCATCAGTAGACGCCTACTGGCCCGAGAACAGCGCTGGAGCACCATCGAGAGGGAGGCCTTCGCAGTAGTGTGGGCCCTCAAGAAGCTCCGGCCCTACCTCTTCGGTACCCATTTCCGGGTGCAAACAGATCATCGGCCCCTGCAATGGCTAATGCAGATGCGGGGGGAAAATCCCAAACTATTGCGTTGGTCCATCTCCCTGCAGGGGATGGACTTCACTGTGGAGCACCGACCTGGCCAAGACCACGCCAGCGCGGATGGCCTGTCACGCTTTTTCCGCCTCGACGAGGAGAGTCCCCAAGAGGATGGGTGACTCTCCCCGCCTTCAGCTGGGGGGGACGCATGTTGGACAGGCCACATGAAGGGCTTGCTCCCTCCCCGCATGACAGGGCCCGAACACCGGCCCTCCAGGTGTGACCCACAGAAGTAACCCGCACTCCGTCCCCTACGGGACTCCTGCCCCCGGACATCTCTGTATCATTGGGCCGAGCCACTGTCAGCTCCATCGCCCGGCCCGGCCGCCATCTTGGACACTGCACCACGAGGCCGCGTGGCCTCAACTCGACCCTAACCCTGGGCCTGGCCAGGCCCCGACATCCCGGCACCACCATCCACCCAGGAGGTGAACGGACCACTTGGCAGGTCAATGGGAGAAAGAAGAGTCGATGGCTCTCCCCCGCCAGGTGCCGATCGCCCCCAGTTCCCCCAGGCGCTGGCTCCACCCCCCTGCTGGGTGTCTGGACTCCCTCATCCCGGACCTCCCGACCTCCAAGTGCGAGGGTCCGGACATCAAAGGGCGCCAGACCTATAACTGGGGCAGCTCCAGAGCAGGAAGGCAGTTGTATCCTGGAGTCGAGAGACACCGTGAAGAACTCATCCTTGACGGACTGCTGGCGCTGCCGCAGCCCTGCCTTGTGAACTATCGTCCTGCCTGCTGGCGCTGCCGCAACCTTCTGCATCCTTCAACCTCGTCGGGACCTGCTGGCGCTGCCGCGGACCGTTGTAACTACCACCTTCATCGGAACCTGCTGGCGCTGCCGCGGACCGTCGCTACCTACGATCATCTCGGGACCTGCCGGCGCTGCCGCGGCCCGTCCTCCTAGAACACCGAGCTCGAGGATTGTGAGCTACCCATCATATCATCGCATCTACCAGATTGGTAACAAGACTGTCCCGCTACCCCCTTTCCCATCCAAGAGACTAGAATCGAGGGGACCCCTGAGTCCTGACCTCCTTGTACCATTCTACCGTACCTAAAGATTGCTTATAAAGAACGTTAAACCTTATCTTTGTGTGGTGTACCTCTGTGGGGGGGGGAAGTTACTCGTCTGTACGATCGCTGGAGACGGCTCTCCCCGGAGACCTCTCCCCTTGTCCTCGGCCGACCCTCCAGGTCCGTCTAACAGGCTATCAGCCTTCTTCAGCCTGGATAGCTTGACTCCAGTGATGTGGAGAGCCTGGGACTCACGTCTGAGCATACCCAGCCCACTCGGGGTGAAAATTGCAAAAAACACAGTTGGTGGACAGAATGCAGAACAATGTCTTACATTCACCCCAGTACAAAGATCTGGGCCTAAATTCATCGGTTTTTTTGCACTCCACACCACCCTAGGCAGACAATGGCTATATGCAAATCAGCCTTGACCCTGTGCCTCATGGGAACAGTCCAGCCCGAACTACCAAGCCATGTCTGTCCTAGACCGGAATCAAGCATCCAATGACCGGTTTCTGGCTATCAGCCTTCTTCAGCCTGGATAGCTTGACTCCAGTGATGTGGAGAGCCTGGGACTCACGTCTGAGCATACCCAGCCCACTCGTGGTGAAAATTGCAAAAAACACAGTTGGTGGACAGAATGCAGAACAATGTCTTACATTCACCCCAGTACAAAGATCTGGGCCTACATCCATCGTTTTTTAGCACTCCACATCACCCTAGGGCAGACACAGGCTATATGCAAATCAGCCTTCACCCTGTGCCTCATGGGAACAGTCCAGCCCGAACTACCAAGCCATGTCTGTCCTAGACCGGAATCAAGCATCCAATGACCGGTTTCTGGCTATCAGCCTTCTTCAGCCTGGATAGCTTGACTCCAGTGATGTGGAGAGCCTGGGACCCACGTCTGAGCATACCCAGCCCACTCGGGGTGAAAATTGCAAAAAACACAGTTGATGGACAGAATGCAGAACAATGTCTTACATTCACCCCAGTACAAAGATCTGGGTCTAAATCCATTGTTTTTTTGCACTCCACACCACCCCAGGTCAGACACTGGCTATATGCAAATCAGCCTTGACCCTGTGCCTCATGGGAACAGTCCAGCCTGAACCACCACTGAGGTGAATGTAAGACATTGTTCTGCATTCTTCCATCGACTGTGTTTTTTGCAATTTTCACCCCGAGTGTCCTGGGTATGCTCAGACGTGAGTCCCAGGCTCTCCACATCACTGGAGTCAAGCTATCCAGGCTAAAGAAGGCTGATAGCCAGAAACCAGTCCTTGGATGCTTGATTCCGGTCTAGGAAAGACATGGCTTGGTAGTTCGGGCTGGACTGTTCCCATGAGGCACAGGGTCAAGGCTGATTTGCATATAGCCATTGTCTGACCTAGGGTGGTGTGGAGTGCAAAAAAACGATGGATTTAGGCCCAGATCTTTGTACTGGGGTGAATGTAAGACATTGTTCTGCATTCTGTTCATCAACTGTGTTTTTTGCAATTTTCACCCCGAGTGGGCTGGGTATGCTCAGACGTGAGTCCCAGGCTCTCCACATCACTGGAGTCAAGCTATCCAGGCTGAAGAATTCTGATAGCCAGAAAACAGTCCTTGGATGCTTGATTCCGGTCTAGGAAAGACATGGCTTGGTAGTTCGGGCTGGACTGTTCCCATGAGGCAGATGGTCAAGGCTGATTTGCATATAGCCATTGTCTGACCTAGGGTGGTGTGGAGTGCAAAAGAACGATGGATTTAGGCCCAGATCTTTGTACTGGGGTGAATGTAAGACATTGTTCTGCATTCTGTCCATCAACTGTGGTTTTTGCAATTTTCTACTCTGTGTTCAGCCGGTCTACAGTGCCTGCGACGCGGGCGTTTAACAAGCAGAAATTGACCGTGCGCACTACTATTTTATGCATAATGCAAGCAAGGGAACTTGGGGAGGGGGTGCAGATTACTGGTCAGACTCGCGCGTCGTGCTGAGTCGGACCAATAATCTGTCCCCCCCCTCCCCAAGTTCGCCCAACCTGGCTTGTACTGATGCGCGGCCGCACCCTCGGGGATGCTTTTGGTCTCTCTGGTGGTCAGGTGGTGACGCTCACGCATGTAACAGTCATCAATCACTCCCTGCAGGACTGGTCACAAGTTGTTGTGGGCCGTGTGTGGTGCCGAAAGTGTACGTGGCCTGCGCGCAGCCTGGGCACACACACTAGTAAATTAATTCACCTGTCCACACAGTCAGGCAGGCTTGTAAGTTACTGGCCTGCCTGACTTAGTGGACGAGTGAATTAAAAGCATCATTGAGTGAGATGAGGACAGGTGAGATCATCACCTCACCTGCACCTCGCCAATGGCAGTTGTGCTCAGGTCCCGCACGGAGCGGACGGAGGTCAGACAGACTAGTGCAGAGAGACTTTCTGACTCTGTCATGGACAGACCGGCGGCTGGTGGCCTTCTAATTTTGTTACTGAGGGGCCGATTTTGCTAAATACAATCTGCCCCAGCAACAAAAATGCCCCCTCTGAAAAAGCCGGCCCCAACCCCATCCAGCCTACCGGGGGATTACCCCGTACCCTAAATAACCAGTCCGGTGTTGGTCGTTCACTGTGCGCGGCCAAGTGTGTACTAACATGTCATTTAGGCTCTTTCCTCTTCTGTGGGAAAATATGGGGTTAGGCATAGACAGATTTCCACTATTCAAAATAAGCAAGTGTTTCTGGATGATTTTGGAGACTAGATTGGAAGCAACACTATATGTTGTGATACAGATAGGTCATGCTTCTTGATCATTCTGTATAGAACGGGGCGAGAGGAGGGCATCTCTATAGCTGTTTATTGCTTGTTTCCTTGCCTGAGCCACCATTCGTCTTGGGTAGTTCCAAGCCACCATCTTGTTCTGTCGGTAGCTCTACGGAGGACACCATGAAGAGTTCCAATTAGACGCCAACACACTGGGCATTAAACCGTCTGTGTGAGTGAGGGTCTCCGAGAGGGATTGGTCGCTGTAGACTAGCAGTTTGTGAGTGAAAGTCCCCAAGGATTGCTAATGTGACGGTTCATCCATTTTACTGAATGCATTCGCAATCAGGAGTGAGATGCATGGTTCTCGTGTTGACATTGAAAGCATGACAGTTTGAGCCTCTTTCAGGGCTGACAAGTTAGGGATAGTGGGACAAACTTTTAGCTGATGGCCTTTTAGCTCAAAGATAGCCACCTATGACCAGAGGTACTTCAATAAGTGGAATCCACCATGTTTCTCCTCAAGGTCTTCATAAGAGGCCACAAGGGTCTGATGTAGGTGTTGTATACAAACGACTTAAGCACTTTATGTAAAAAAAAATATCACATATATTTATTGTTTGCTTAACATTTCACATTAAAAATCCCATCAATTCATGCATTTGATAACACAAAAGTTAATAAAAACACAATACATTAAAAAGATTAATCACAGTAAGCATGAAAACATATAAAGAGTACAACAACCAATAGCTAGGCAGAAAAAATCGGTCTTGGCGCCAAACGACCGGAGGGTGAAGATCGTTGGTCCGAGCAACCCACGATTGCGGATATCTGAACCCAAATATAAAAGGGATGGGGAGAGAGTATTCGTCTCCAAGAAATGAATAAGTGGCTTGGAGTGACTAATAAAGGGATAAAGGCGGTCCTCGACTGCGAGCATTTTCTGGCTAAAGGGGAACATACAGATAAATTCTCCGCATACGACAAAACCATCTCCCAATTTGGATTGGATTATGCCAATTGTGATTCCCTTTATATTAAGTTGAAAGTTTTAATACAGGAGCATTCCCACCAAGTTGTGGATTTTAGTGATACCGTCAACGCACAGATGATGAGAGAGTGCAAGCAGGAAAGTCTTGCTTATTGAAGGAGGTGACTGCATGAAAACTTTTAACAAAAGACAGAGTGTATATAATACGAGTCTTGAGAAAGATGGATTCATAAAGTATTTCCCATCAGTGGCGTCACTAGGGTTGGTGTCACCCAGTGCGGGTAACTCATGGTGTCACCCCCTTATGACTTACATCATGAATCCATGATGCCCCCCAGATACCCTTACACAGCTTTACAAAGGGACTAAAATGCACATGGCACCCGCGTGTCATGTGCAGCTACACACATGTCCTGGACAGTACAGGACACACACACTACGCATGGCACCAGTCTACCCATGCCCAGTTAGACACAGGTTTACTGGCAGCACAAGAACCCTACATGCCCGTTCAGGGCCACACTGTTTCCGGGCATAGCATGTTACATCTGCACAGACTCAGAAAGATGCGCACAGTAACTTATGGAAACATGACACCCATGTGCAACTCATAGCCAGTGGGCAGTACGTTACACTTGCACACAATAGCGCAACTACAGACCAAAGGAGTTTACTGGGTATATCGCACGCTCAGACACAAGGAGCACAGGTTGTAATCCTCAAAGGGCATACTTTCAAACACAGCGAAGGGAAGAATGGGGGTGCCACTTACCAGCTGCAGAGGAAGACAAGCGTGCACCTGGCGCTGCAAAACCCTGGTTCACTTCCCTGGGTCGGTTAGCTAGAGTTCAGCCTGCAGGGACTTCTTTTTCCTTTGGTTTTCCTGAAATGATTCCTCTTGCCCGCATCGCAAGAATCTCAGGGGCGGAATCCATCCTCCCCTTTCTTGGTGTTGGGTCGGGTAAGATTTTTGAGGCCTTGGAGTGTTTAGCACGCCACTTTTCTCTTGTAGCACACTGTTTGCTACCTCTCACATTTTGTTTGCAAAAGATAATTGCACAAGTGCCACCATTGCCTACGTAACGTTTGTTCTTGTGCTTTAGTGTCTGCCAGATTATGCAGTATTATACCTCTAATTGTACTGTTTTCTCTTGTAACCTGTACACATGTCACTTTTTCCTCCTGTATTGCACCGTTTGCTACCAACCTCATGTATTTTATTTGCTCACAATTGTCACTTTTGCAACTTAACGTTTGCTTTTGTAATTTGTTTACTTGTTATTTTCTAATCATCATGGTACAGAGTTCCTATTGTGAAGCGCTCTGACGCCTTCGGGTAAAGTCCGCGCTATACAAAAAATAATAAATAAACTTTTTGGGGCTCGAGGATCGCTACTGGAGAAAGGGTTGGGAGAGGGGCCCTCTGAATGTCTCACCCTGGAGCGTTAGGAGAGGCAGGCAGGACTCGGACAAAGCCATCCGTCACTGTGCAGACAGGCATGGGCAGCGCTGCCTCTGCTTCAGCATTCCGCCTCCCAGCTTAATATGCTGCTCTGTGCTCCGACTGCCAAGGGCAGGAAACAGGAGCCCTCGTTGCCTGGCACGATGAGCAGGAGGCCGGGCTTCTGGAGAGCATTAGCAGCCCGCGCTGTTACTTGTAGCATTTGGATTTTTAAAACGTCAGGTCCGGGTCCACGTCACGACGTGAGTGACGTTTCGAACGTCATTGACGCCCGGATGCTAATTAGGACAATAATTTTGGCCGGCGGCCGGGTAAGGTTCAACAGACAGAAATATTATTTTGCATTTTGGTGTCACGGACTCCGTGAAACCAAAATGCAAAATAATATTACTGTCTGTCAAACCTTACCCGGCCGCCGGCCAAGATTATTGTTGGCACGGACCATGGTCATAGCTGCCAAGGTTTCAGATTGCTATGTGTGACATTGTCATAATTTCAGAGTGAGTGACATTACGAGGACTATGAGTGACATTTTCTTGCGAGCAAAATCTAGCAATGAAGACAAGGAAAACATATAAATATCAGAAATTATCCCCATTTGAACAACGATAAACTCTAAGATCATCTTAAAACTTCTGTAAAACACCAGCAATGAAAGGGCACTAACAAGACACAGACTGTGTGACTATAGTTCTCATTATCAGAGAGCAGTCAGGCACAGCAGTTGTTAAGAAGATGATATAATTGATCTGCTCATTCATGACCTGCGCTAGCCTAAAAAAAAACACAAAATAATAGCATAGCAAGTGCAACTAGGTTGGTTACACCATCACTCAGTCTCAGGCATTATTGGTTGCTAGGGCAATAGGGTAAAACAAAGAATGCTGGGAAGTGCCAGCGCAAAACCCGGAGGTGTTTTCCTCTTAACATGCAACAGTGCAAATAAATGAGTAAATACAAATTGCACATTCACAAAGGTGTAAAACGAAGACCTAAAAAAAGTTGGACATTATATTATACTGGTTTTGCACAAATAAACAATGTTTAGATTTATGACACATTGTGGTCACCTAAGTACTGGTCCCTTTCAAAAGAGAAAACAATTCCTTTTTTTGAAAATAAAGATCTTTTTAAGATCGGATATGTAAATCTGTCACTGTAAATGGACTAGCTGCTACTTTGATTCCTTTAACAATATATAGATGCAGAATATAATTCAAACCATGTTCCTGGGTGGTGAAAGAGAAATTATGCTTGTGTGGTGAAAACTTCGTACCAGTGTTGCCAGGAAAAAGTAACAATTCCGGAGGCCAGGGCTGGGGCACAAGCTGAGGCAGGAAAAACACCTGTTTTGCCAGGCGGCCGGAAGAAAAACAATTAACAACTCATCGTGCCTCTGCCAGTTTACACCGACTCCCCCCCACCACCCCACCCCCATGCCCCTTGGTTCTGGCAATCAATTAGCATTATGCGGAGCATTAGTTTCGACTCCAGTCCGCTCTCTGTCCCATGTGGGGCCCAAGACCGGCGGACTCGAGCCTCCCAAACCAGAATGTAATAGGCCCCAAACATGGATCCTTTCTCAACCGCAATGCAATTTATCAAATTAATAAAGTTAACAAAAACATGAGTATGACTCAGCTGACTCGACCCGCCGCCGCAGTCGACTACAGACCGGGCATTTATTTTCAGGGCACTCCTCAGGAGACTGAGGCACACATTAATTCACAGCCAGGCCTGCCTGTATATTTTCAAAACCACTAGCCTAGTGTAAGCTTTCGTTTCAACTTTTTAACTAACCTGAATTGATTTCAATGTTAATGAGCTGAGCCCTTACCTGCGATCACACCAGGCCAGCATCATGTTGCCTCGTGTTGGCTGGCCCGAGCTGCCGGCGGTCTGAGTGATCATTTAGCTCCTGAGCCTGCCTCCCCTACATCGCGGGCGGCCCAGCAGGGCAGGTCAGTCTGGTGCGAACAGCAGGGTGCTGTGGGGCCGAGCAACACCATGATTCCCCCCGTCGCCCACAAACAAGTGAGTAACACTCGAGAGATGGGCCAGTCCGCAGCAGAGGGAGTTCTCACAACATGTAATACCTCCCTTCTGCACTTTTTGGAAGCAGGACGTGACGTCCTTATGCGACGCTACACTGAACGGTGGGCCGGGCTATGGCGCCTCTCAGGCTATCTAGTGACTCAGAGCCCCGCTGCGCGCCCCGCAGGAATAAAAAAAAGATACAGTGTAGCAGCACTACCTGCCACTCTCGGAGGATGAGCCTGAGTTGCTAGGAGGACTCCCAAGCCTACAGGAGCAGCCCGTGCAAGAACCGATGTGTGCCGCCAGCTGCAACACACTTTTTAAAGCGCACTGATGGTGTCACCCCTTTGGGATGGTGTCACCCAGTGCGGTCCGCACCCCCCGCACCCCCCTAGTGACGCCACTGTTTCCCATTGAAACACGTCAACGCTATATTTTGATACACAATCCGTCCATCGGGCATTGGTGAAAGAAAGCTATTTACAGATTGCATATTTCCATGCCCGTAATATTATGTTATGACGGAGGTGTAAAATGTTTAGAACAATTTTTTTCTGTCTAGCTATTGGTTGTTTCACTCTTTATATGTTTTCATGCTTACAGCGCGGGGACACGCCGAGATGGCGTAACCAGGTGCTATATAAACTCCTTTATTATTACTGTGATTAATCTTTTTAATGTATTGTGGTTTTATTAACTTTTGTGTTATCAAATGCATGAATTGATGGGCTTATTAATGTGAAATGTTGTTATGCAAACAATAAATATATGCGATATATATTTTTTTACATAAAGTGTTGAAGTTGTTTACCCCTTTATATATGGTCCAATCTCTGTGTGTGTGGATAATGAGAAGAGTATAGAAGTATGTGTGATACATGAGAACAGGTTCTAATCCGTAATATATTTTACCCAAGGGGATTTTTCTTTTCTCACTGAGTAAGTGCCCTATTCCTTTTGGGTATAAAGGGGCCCCTCTCCTTCTTACACACGTATATAAACGATCCACCTGTGTGAATAGTAATGTAGCAGGATCAGAGTCCCCGTGAGTGGCTAACCTCTCGAATGGAACCATCACAATTTATGGATAGGTTTACTCATGTCTACTACATATCCAAACAATAAAGCCACTGATACTCAAGCTTAAGTGAGTATGTGGCTGCTGACGTAAACAATGGTTTCTTTGTTCCTGCAATTAAATGGAGTCACTGTGCTCCTAACATGAATTTCTTACTGTTGCGAGACATGGGTTGTCTATTTAATCCATGCCTTTGCAGCAGGATGTGAGGTATCTTATCCCAGGCCGACAGATTCAATTCCACTTTCTAGGATCCACAGAATCCGGTATCTGGTGAATACGTGCATCACTTATCTGGTGAATACATGCATCGCACAGGATTAGTTTGTACATGATATTTGAAATACACTCCCATCTTACGGGCAGTGTGCAAGCCAGAGCAAACAAGGAACACGACGTTGGTCAAAGACACCATGAAATTTGACCATGATTGTTTAACTATCCCTACTAAAATTGGATCTATCTAAAACTTGGGACACTTTGAAGCAACTCTCTATGATAGCACAAACCCCTGATGAGGCAGATGAACTAAGGTTTTTAACATCAGTTATTCCTGAATAAGATGGATCTATAGAAATATAATCTACCAAAACGTGTGTTAACCGTTTCCTTGCATGGGCTACTGACCATGACACAGGACTGTAGAACAGATGTATTTTTCTGATTGGTTGGTAATAGACATCTTAGACCGCTCTTGAATATTATGGAGTGTGATGTGTGATTGATGGGTATGCATGAGACTAATGGTTTTGGGACTTATGATAAAGAAAAATGTAATAATATAAAGAGCACGCAAATGTATTATGAAAAGGAATTATATTTTTGTATAACTAATAATACAATTAATGCTATTTTTAAGACTTTAGTGTCATATGGCATGGATCATTGCCAAATAATTCATTTCTAGAAGAAATAAAGGTTGGGTGGAAGTTTCTGTGATATGATTATAAAATAATTACCCCTCTCCCGAACATAAAAGGGAAATATGGGGTGACCTTTTGAGGTTATGTTGGACAGCAAATGTCTCCCACACGCATAGTACTGCAGAGGGCCACCTCAGGCATTAACCCCTTCCATGCTGATGACGGCCGGGAGCCGTCATGGCACACAGCGCTGGTGTGCTGATGACGGCAGTCATGACCACAAATGCGATCGGAATGTGCCGCACAGGCGCAGAATCGGGGCCGTGCCCAAGAGCTTAAGGAGCCACTACTGCTTGCAGCAGTGTTCATAGTGAAATAGGGTACTACTGCCTACCCTGTAATGGGCATTGTCATTTGTGGGTATTAAGAGCTGCATACTAATGTGGGTGTTTGCCATCAGTGAAAAGAGAAGGTTTATTCTTACCAGAATCTAACCTGGTAGATGCCAACAGAAACAGTGCTCCTCGGAAGCTATGTATTGTAAAAGATCCAGATACGGGTTAATTCACATCTCAATCTTGTCACCAAGTTGCGTTGATGTCCGAGAACCAAAATTGTTTTGTTGTCTCCGCAAGTGAACATCATTCTCTTCATTTCCTTTTGGGCAGAAGAGGTTCTTGTTTAATCTAAATTACTGGACTTTGAAAGGGAGGTTATCTCACATTTTTTCATTTAGGCCACATGTGAACTCCTGATTGGTCTCACCAGTATATTCGACTTTATGGATCAACTTGGTTGTGATCCAGGATCTCGACATTCATGTTTCTCTTTACAGGTCTTCCTTACTGACTCTGAGGCCAATACCTCCTGGTTCAAAAGGATCAGAGCAACATGTTGAGGGGCTTGAGATAGGAGGGTATCCAAAGGAATTTACAGAGGAGCAATTTCTGGGACAGGTCCTTGGTCCTTCTGTTCACTAAATGAACAAGGTCCCGAGGACAGAATAATCTGGTGGCCTATCTGTATCAAACCTTCTTTATCTGTACCATGTTTCATACCAGGGAATCACGTTTGTAAATTTTCTTCATTTTTAGGTCTCGCTGAGTTAGCGCGCATGTGCTGCTTGGAGAGACATTTAGTAGCTGCTTTGAGAAGTGCTACTTTGCCAGCGACCAGCTTGCTAGAACGCGCACAAGAGCGCGCGCGATGTGCACAGCTGGCGCGGGTTCTTTGATCAAGCTTTCTTGCGCATTCTCCTCTCCAGCCTGTGAGGCGCACACAGCCGGAACATGCTTCATGTCCAAGGCGATTAAAAAAAAAAAAAGCAGCCACACAGCAATACGGAAACATTGTGGGCCAATGTTGCATTTCTATGTAGCCAGCTCCTGAGATTTTGCACTTCTTTCACTTCGCCGCGGCAAATGTTTAAAAGTACAGAATCTGTGTGTCTAAGGAATTGTTTGGTGAATGAAACATGAAGGCTTTTACACGCATGCACACTTACCCACACCTCTAACAAGTGACTGCCACTGAACGCCAAAGGACGCACAGATCAAGGGTGGGGGATGCAGGAAGCAGGGCCCTTGATGGCTTTGCTGTTAAGATGTTTTGTCCAGGGCCCTTTCATCAGCCCACCTTTTCCTGCCAGTAATTGCTGGGATGTTTCTTGATGTTCGCGGGGGTCTATCTCTCGATCAACGTGTGAAATGTTCATTGTCGGCAGCAGTCGTTCTGGTGGTTTTCCTTGGCACGAGAATTATTGGGGCTGCGGGGCGGCCAGCCACCGAGTCTAATGCAGGGCTCACTGCATTTTCTCCGCTTTCCTCAAAACGTGCGAAAGAGAGCTTTTCATCTAGCTGGCTACACATGAGGAAAAGTGTTTTTAATTGGCGTATTTACGTTCCTCTCCCGCGGACTGAGGTGTCACACTGATAAACGTTCGATTTTTCTGCAGAAACAGTGGCGTCTTCGTCTCATCCCAATCTCTCCTGCTCTGATCAGCGCCTGGACCTGTTTCTGAGGTGCCATATCCCATGTCTAAGCATCCCAGCTAATGGTCACAGCACAAACAATTTAAAAGAAGGCTTTGTGTATTTGTAGAAGGATCTGTGTGGAATAAAGGCCTTTGCGCTCCTCATTTCAGTTCACACATTGTGGGGAGGGGGGCGCTCCTATTATAATGGGGGTGGACCAATGCTCCATCAACATACGTTTAATGTGGGTGTTTAATATTCAGTGTAAGTTCCCTTTGTATGCTAGTATATTATTAAATATATCCATAGCTTTCTCAGCATTAAATTCAAGTCTCCTCAAATCAATGGGGAATTGTGTGTCATATGAAAAGGACATGTAAAACAGAATAGAAACATGGATGCCTTGCCTCTTTCCACAGAAGCCTGGTAACAGGGAATACACAGGCACAATATATTACCTGAAACACATTTAATTGCCCTATAACAGACAATTGTATTCACAGAGTAGCAGATAACTTTTGAATGTGCACCACTATTTGATAGTTCAGTCGGTTAAGGCGCAAACCGCAAAGATATGAGAGTAAACTGCAAACTACATGTTTGAAATC
The DNA here is from genome assembly GCF_964263255.1 of Lissotriton vulgaris. Classification (NCBI taxonomy): domain Eukaryota; kingdom Metazoa; phylum Chordata; class Amphibia; order Caudata; family Salamandridae; genus Lissotriton; species Lissotriton vulgaris. The sequence continues at coordinate 1,863,005,118 of NC_141693.1, read as the reverse complement.
CTGTAGTGTCGACTTGACGTTTCACTCTTCTGAGGTCGAGAACATGACCGCAATTAGGTAAGGTAACAGCTGAAACTTGCAGAGCTGGCTGTGTTATATTATTCTATATTAGAAGGCACAACATCCAGCATAATACCTAGCGAATTACTAGGCCCTGAGATCTTCTATAAAAGAACAAGCATTGGCATAGCCAATAGGTCTCGCCTTTGGGACCACACAAATATTTAGGTATGCAGCACAACATCCACAACATCAACTGTTGCATGACTAAATACTTATTTAGGTCCCAAAAGCGAGACCTATTGGCTATGCCAATGCTTGTTAATATTTATTTTGGAAAAGGTCTGTGTTTTCTGCAAGAAGAACAATCAATTACTTGCAGGGGTCTTGCTAGTCTTCCTTCTCAATAGCGGACCATAAGTGGTATCATGATTCTTTAAAACACAAAGTCAATGGAAAGGGCCTCTCTCAAGGAACACAAGCGGCCAACTACTGCTGCAGTGGTGTCGCAGCACATAGCATTGCTACCCCTGAGATCAGCATGCTCTTGGTGCAACAAACATATATGTGCACTGCCCCACGCTCACAAAATCTTTCAAAAAACATTTTTACAACATTTTCATTGTTGTCGTTTTCACTTGAGTCCATTGTTTGGCATTAACGCAGTAAAGTGCTTGTGTGACTGCTGATTAGTGTTGATTACATTCGGATTTACCTTTCTTGTGAGTTCTAAGTTTCCAGGGCGCTGTACGCAACAGTATTTGTGGGTTCTTTAGCGGTTCCGGCCTCCAGATATTGAAGTCGAGGGTAGAGGTTAGGGTTGCCCAACATAGGGTTGCCCAACATAGGCTTGCACCAGCCATGGCCATGTTAGATTTTAAGGATATCCACTACATACATTCATCTGCTATCAATCTAAGTAGAAACCCTTTACAATGTCTGTGGTTTTCCTGAACATCTGGCATACATCAGCATTTCACCAGCCATCACTGAGTCATTCATCTGCAGGTCACTGACTATGATGGAAAGCTGGGGTTTGTATGTGGGATGCGTTTACAATAAAGAGGTGGATGGAGAGAGAACATCTTTGAAGAGGTGTAACAGGTAAAGGATTGGTTGTGAAAACCGTTTTTAAATCACTCAAATAATTATTCTCAATTATGTTTTGAGTAACTTCACAAGTAAAGTGCTCGCCCATCAGTGTCCATCCGGTCCTCCATCGAGTGGCATCCTATTCATGTTTGAGAGTCTTTTCTCTAAGTTGGTTATGATAATCAAGTCCACGTTAGTCAGATCTTCATGTATTTGTTCTTCTAAGATATTTAAAGCTTTCAGAAAGAGGAGACCCTTTCACGATTCTTTCAAATCCCATGATTTGTCATCGATAACTATTTTTATCTTGGCTGTAAAGACAGGATATGCTTTGGTACCAATTTCTAACAACCATTTGCAATGCAATAGGTCTCACATTTGCGAGAGTTTAAGCTAATTGGCATTATGCATTTTATTTATCTGTTTTGATAATTAACACAAATAAAAGGCATTGCCATTTACAATGCCAATAGCTCGAGCTCTCGTAAATGCAGCGAGACCTATTTCACTTCAAAGAAGCGTCCCCATTGTCATGGGCTGCTTGGAAAGTGAAAGCAGGCATGGTGCGCTGAATGCTGCAGGAAAGCATGTCATGCCTGCCGTAGGAGAAATTCAAAGAAAATAGTGCTTACAGGCTAAATTAGACATAACGTGTAACAGAAGGAAAAGGGCCAGTCCTCATGGGAGGTTACAAATGACCTATCAACTGAGGAGCAAAAGAGGGAAATGCAACCAGGACGCCCTCCACTCATATATTTAAAAAAACAAAGGCATGGTTATAAGCAAACACATACATTTTAAAGAATTTTTGAATGAGAATCACATCCTACTGCTTCAGCAAGGCATCACTGGCAATCTAGTCATGCCCACCCATGTGTTATTCAGATTAATATAAAATCATCAACCACCTATGTCTAGAGCCCACCGGCCTAGAGTCTCAGGACGGGCTAACAAGAATTCAAGAACATTTTTATTAAAAATGTGAGGTGGGTTAGAAAGTGCCTCAAGTAAGCAACATCCATGGAGCTACTGGTTGGTACTCACCAGTTGGCTCACTGTGTCATCATTGGCACTTTCCTGATAGAAAAGAACGTGACCTAACTCCAATTACTATGCAAAAAAAAATAAAAGTGGGAGGAGTATCAATGAAAGTGATATCTATCTACCATATAAGCCCCATAGTGTAAAGGAGGTAAACTAAACTTCCCCTGAGTTGCGGACACCTATCACCCATATTCTTTAATTTTAAATGGCGTTCGCACTCACTTAAAAAATAATGGCACGCTTAGACCATTTTAACCTCAATGGCCAACATGTTTAATTGCCCAAAAAATTTGTGGCAATTTCATCAGGGTACACGGACTCAACTCCACCTCAAGAGTGCACCTGACCTGTGGGGGTTGATAAAAAAAATGAGAAAGATAAGTCAGACATAGAAAAATACATTTAAAATGTACAACATCATAGGAGGACAGCACCCATGCCATTTCCATACTTTGATTTAAACAACATAGTTACAAGCTGGTTGCCAGGTGGACTATCAGCAACTCACCAGAAGTGGACCTGGAGGGTATCGGCCCCCCAAATACGAAAGCAAACAAAATTTCACACCTGAAAGTAAATATGTGCATGTTACCATCAAAAGGATAAATCTTCCCTTTTTCCAAATCCCAGGGCACTTTCTTTCAATATTATATCATAGAATCGTGGTTGGGGCCTATAGAAATAAAATATCCACACCCGTTATAATTAATCATCATAAACCCCCCAAAGTCAATGTGGTCAAGTTTTCAATCTTCATACATCTGAAGTTTTAAAGTCAATTCACCGCTGGGCTCAGTACTAGCGCTAAGGATGAAATCAATGAGCCTCGACTGTTATAATCTAATCATTAAAAAACAAGTTTTAAGCCCCCAATTTCTAGTCTGCAAACATTTTAAATTGTAGGATCAACTCCTCGCCGGGCAGGGTGCTCACATTTAGGATGCAGTTAATGATTGCAGAGGAATCGGGTTCATTAAGACGCATCTGGAGAGGATGTGGTCCGTCGGCTAGATTGCCGATTTTGGCGCTGGGAATGGGGATTTGGGGGGGGCAGCCGACCAGTGGGAGGCTTGCCTCCCCGGGGAAGTTTGGGGCACCAGGGAAGGGGGGGGGGGGGGAAGGAAGCTTGACCCTCGGGGCTTGCTGTAGCTGGGCTGGTTGGGCTCTTTTGGGCTGCACACTATTTAATCGGCCATTTTGTGTCACTGCACACTGTTTGTGGTGCAGTGACACAGCAGCCAGGGGTTCCCATAGAAATTTGTTGTCGGGTTTTAGGCCTTTCGAGAGCGTGACAGGTAGCGAGCGGGGTTTTGCGGTCGCAGTGGTAGCTTAGTACTTCTGCTTTGTTCCTGTGGCTTGTGGCTCTGTTCGGCGAGTACGGCGTGATGGCGGCTTTCGGCGATCCCAGGGTGGCCGAGGCGATGCAGCTGTTGGGCGAGGCGGGCCGCATGGACATGGTGCGGCCCGACCTCCAGTTAAGGCCGCAGCGGCGCGCTGCCAACGGCGCTGCTGCAGCTGTCCTGGCGTGCGAGCCTTCGCGGTCACGGCCGCGGCAGGCTCCGTGAGGGGGGCGGGGGAGCGAGGGGCGGGGGACAGCGCGAGAAGCCCGCACAGCGTCTGAAGGCGCGGAGGGGGGGCAGGGAGGGCCGGGCGGAAGGGCAAAAAGGGGGCGCTGACTTTCTTGGAGGGGGTGGGGGGGGAGGAAAGAGGGCCATGGGGGGGTGGGGGGTGGGGGTGTCCCGCGAGGCAGGCATTGAACTAGAGGGCCTGGGGGGGTGGGGGCAGCCCAAGGGGTGCAAGTGGTGGTGCCAGATGTGGTGGTGGGGAGTGGGGCGGGGGGCCTAGGGGGAGGGGTTGCTGCGGGGGCTGATGGGGAGGGGTGGGACGCGGAGGGTGGAGCAGTGCCCCAGCTCGTGGAACAGGGTGGGATAATGGGGGGGGGGGGATGCGGGGGGAGATGCATCACCGCTGCTGATTGAGGACACAGAGTTGGGGGGGGGGGGGGAGGACACAGAGTTGGACTGGAGTTCTTCGTCGTCAGAGGAGGGAGGAGGCATGGTGGGCCCGAGCAGGCAGGCGACCCAGGGGCGAGGGCGGCAAGGCAGAGGTTGTGGACGGGGCCAGGCGGGGGGGAGTGGTGGGCCAGGGGGGGGGTGGAGCGCGGTGGCGCAGGAATGGCGAGGCGGAGGGGGGGTGCCGGGGTTGGCAGGGTGGGTGGGCGGGGGTAGTGGGGTGGTGGTAGGGGGGAGTGGCGGGCCAGGAGGTAGTGGCGGCAACGGGGAAGGAAGCGGGGGGAGATTGGGAAGGGGGCGCAGGGGGGGATGCGGGGCCCAGTTGGGGGTGTGGGAAGTGGGGAGGGCCGGGGGAACGGGAGTGGGATGGGGGTTGGGGCATGGGTGGCGGGGGGATCCCGTCGCGGCGCAGAGGCCACTCGGCGGGGTGGGGGCGGGGGGCGACGCTGGGGTGGGGGTGGGGTGGCAGAGGTGTGTAGGGGGGTGAAGGGGGGGGGGGGGGGGTTTCCACCCCGGCATGCTGGACTCCACCTTCTTTCCTTGGCAGGAGCTGTTTGCGGGGTGCTCACGTGAGCAGCATGGGGCTCCACACCACCGAGAGGATGGGCCGGCTCTGTCTGGTGCGGGCGGCCGAGCTCCAGCGTGGGACCTGGTTCATGAACCCGACGAATGGAGGCGGGTTTCGTCTCCGAAGGGTTGTTACATCCGCCGGGGGTGGGGGTTTGAGGATGGATGCACAAACTTCTGTTTGCGATGCGAGTGTGGTGGATGGGAGTGGGAGTGTGGATTTGTTGGATTTGATGCGGGTGTGTCAGGAGAGAGTGGGGTTGAGCCGGCTGGAACCCCTGAGGGGGGTCCGGGGTTGTGTGGCGCCGGCTGATGGAGAGTCGGAAGAGGCAGGAGAGATTCGGGGGGGGGGGGTGCGAGTAATGCAGTTGGCAGTGTATTACAGGCAAGGCAGGATGTGCCCAGAGTGACAGCCCCCTCAGCTCCACTGGTGAGGCGGCGGGATCCAGCAAGGACGCCGACCTTGACGCCAGGTCAGGCGGGAGACGGAGCGGGGAGTGGCAAGCAGCGCTGTGTGCAAGTCTTAGAGGGGACTGGGGGCGAGGGGGAAGACGGATGGCGGCTGGTGCGGGGACGGTATGTGCAGGATGCGGGAGTGGGAACGGACGGTGCGGCGGCAGGCGGCGACGGGGCCGGCGCGAGTGGCGGGTTGGCGGCAGTCGGAGGGACAGACGCTGCGGGTGAGGGAAGGAGAGTTGTGTGGTGCTGGTGCGTAAGTTACCGTACATGGGGCTTACCAAGCCGCTGGGGGCGCACCTTTCCGTGGCGACGAAAGAGAAGATATGGAAGGGGGAGTACCTCGATATCTTGAAGCTGCCCCACAGGGAGTTGACGTCTAAGGAAGGTTCGAAAGAGGAGGAGCAGGAGTTGGCTAGACGCCCAAAGGTGCCGCTGACGTTGGTTACTTGGTCAGCGGCTTTCCTAATATACGCAAGCGTGTACTGTGAGAAGTTTCCGAACCGGTCCGTGGCGCTTTTCAAATACATGGCTGTGGTGCGGAGAGCGCAGGTGACGAACGGCGGTTTCGCGTGGTCCCACTATGATGAGGAATTCCGGGCGCGTATGGCGGCGGACCAGGAGGCGCAATGTGGGGAGCTGGATTCAGATTTGTACCAGCAGACGATGGGCTGGGCCAAGTTTGGCCGCACCAAATACACGGCCAGCGGTTTGCCGCTGGTGCCGCCCCCCTTTAAAGCCCGCCCACCCGTGGAGGGGTGAGGCAGGAGGAGTCTGGCAGCCAGGCCAGAGTGGGGGCCTGCTGGGACTTCAATATAGGGAGCGTGCGGGAGGGCGGCATGCCGTTTCCGACACAAGTGCTAGAAATGCGGGCAGCGGCATCCAGTGCTGCGTTGCTGGGGACTTGGGGGCCCACCGGGCCAGCAGCCCGCCCAGGGAGGTGCCCAGGGAGGTGCCCAGGCAGGGGGGGGGGGGAGACAGGGTGGAGGGAGGGGGGATGGCAGAGGGGGGGGGATCCGGAGCTATGGGCAAAGGCTCGTACGCCAGTTAAGGTCGAGCGGATTGAGCCCTGGCTAGCGGCATATCCGCGGGCGGAGGTTGCGGCGGTGCTGCGTCGGGGGTTTCGGGAGGGGTTTCGGCTGGGCTATGAGGGCCCTCGGATTGCCCGCTGGGCGGACAATCTGAAGTCGGTGAACGCGCACAAGGGCAATGTGAGAGAGAAGCTGTTCAAAGAGGTCAGGGAGGGTAGGATGGCGGGCCCGTTCAAGGAGCCGTCGTTACCGGACTTGATCATCTCCCCCATCGGGGTGGTTCCCAAGCGTGAGGAGGGTCAGTTCCGGTTGATACAACACTTGTCTTGGCCGGAGGGGGAGTCAGGTAATGCCTACATTTCGGCAGACTTGGCGTCGGTGACTTACTTGTCGGTGGACGTGGCGCGGAGGCTCATCTCGGCGGCGGGGAGGGGCGCGCTGATGGCAAAATGCGATGTCAAGTCGGCTTTGCGACTACTTCCGGTCCACCCGGCGGATCATCAGTTGCTGGGGATTCAGTTTGAGGGACTCATTTTTGTGGACAAGGCGCTGCCGATGGGGTGCTCCATTTCGTGCGTGCCATTTGTGCGTTTCAGTTCATTCCTTCCGTGGGTTTTTTCGAGGCGCACAGGCTCTGAGTCAGTGACGCACTCCCTGGATGACTTTTTCCTGGTGGGGCAGCCCGGGCGGCGGACTGCCAGCGGCAGCTGGACGGTTTGGCCGGGTTGATGGGGGAGTTCGGTGTTCCCCTGGCGCCAGAGAAGACGTGCGGTCCCAGTACAGTGTTGTCCTTTCTCGGTATCGAGCTCGACTCGGTCGTCATGGAAGCGCGCCTACCGGAAGACAAGATGTCAGCAATGCTGGGGTTGGTGGACGGAATGCTGGCGAAAAGGAAGGTGATGGTGAGGGAGGTGCACAGGTGCTGTTGGGTCATTTGAATTTTGCTTGTCGCGTTGTGGGGGCGGGCCGAACGTTCTGCTGGCATCTGGGTTTGGCGTTGTCCGGTTTGCCCTTGCCTCATCACCATGTGCGCCTCTCGGCGGGAATGAAGGAGGATCTGCGAATGTGCCAATAGAGTACCCATGGCACCGGCGGAGGATTGGGAGTGGGACGTCACCATGTACTCTGATGCGGCGGCGGTTTCGGCCTGTACTGGGATGGAAAGTGGTGTGCGGAGCAGTGGCCGGAGGAATGGTAGGCAGGAGGGCGGAGTATTGCGTTTTTGGAATTGTTCCCGTTGGTGGTTGCGGTCGGGGGTGCTGGCGCACAAGCGGGTGCTGTTTCGGGTGGACAACATGGCCGTTGTGCAAGTGGTGAACAGACAGTCTTCCCGGGGCCCGCAGGTTCTGAAATTGATGAGGGTGTTTGTCTTGCGTTGCTTGGAAAATGACATCCTGTTTCAAGCGCAACACGTCCCAGGAGTGGACAATGACATTGCAGATGCTTTGTCTCGTTCACAGTCGGAGAGGTTCCATGGGCTAGCCACGGCGGCGGAGGAGGTCAAGACGCCGGTGCCGGAGGAACTGTGGTCAGTGGGCAAGGCAGGGTCTTACAGCTGGTGAAGGCGTCCATGGCGGTGTCAACCTGGAAGGCGTACGAGCAAGCCTGGGAGGAATTCCTGCTGTCTGGCGCGGTAAGGCGAGGGGACCGGTGGCTGCGCGAGGAGCAGGTGGTGCGCTTCATTTTGGCACTCATGGATAAGGGGCTGTTGCGGGTGACTATTGCGGGCAAGCTGTCGGCGGTGGAGTTCATGGGCAAGTTGTGGTGGGGCTACCCTCCGTCGGCGGGGGAATTGGGGACCCGGCTGCTGGAGGGGTGGGCGAGGGAGAAGGGTGCGAAGGCGCGGCTGCGACGGCCCATCATGGTGAATTTGTTGGAAGGAGTCATTGGCGCGCTGCCTTCGGTGTGCAGAGATGGGGGCGAGGCGGTCCTGTTTTCTACCTTGATGTCCTGGCTTTTCTTTGGGGCGTTTCGAGTGTCGGAGCTGCTGGGCGCGAGGGGGGGCGGGGGTGTTGTGGGAGGATGTGGAGTTGCGAGCGCAGGAGGTGGCGGTGCGTTTGCGTCGCTCAAAGACGGACCAGCGGGGGGGTCGGGACGTGGGTGGTGTTGGGCCCAGGTGGTCGGGAGCGGGTGTGTCCTGCAGCGTGGGGGAGGAGGTTGATGGCGAGCCGGTGCAAGAAGGAGGGGGAGGTTTTTGGTCGGGGTGGAGGTGACAGAGTGAAGGCGGCTCAGGCGTTGTGGGTCCTGCGGTACATGGGTGAGGACCCTATGGCGTACGGGACGCATTCCCTCCGGATTGGGGCGGCGACGGAGGCGGCACAAAGGGGTTGGGGAAAGGAGGAGATCCAGAGGCTGGGACGGTGGAAATCGGATTGTTACCAGACGTATGTGAGATTGCAGGAGGCGGATGGGGTGTTGTTACAGTGATTCCCGTTTCTGATATATGCGTCTTTACAGGTGCTGTGGCGGAGCCGGAGGTGGCTGTTTTGAATGTGTATATTGTGGGACACTCATTCGTCAAGCGGGCAGAACATGCGGAGTGGGACAGGCATCGGACACTCAATTTGGGATTGGATGAAGGGCTATACCGTTGTCACTGGAGGGGTAAAGGGGGTAGGCGTTGGCATGAGTTGTTGCCTTTGTTGAATACGGTGGTGAGAAGGGGGGTGTGCCCGGATGTGGTGGTGATTCATCTGGGCGAAAACGATTTGGTGCAGTGTAAGGGGCTGGCATTGCTCAAGCAAATGAAGAGGGACCTGAGGGAAATCAAGAAGCAATGGGCGGGCTGTCAAGTGATCTGGTCCGAGTTTATTCCCAGGCGGGTTTGGAGGGGAGCGGAGCGCCCAGGAGCTATAGACAGGGCACGGAGGAAGATTAATCGGGAGATGAGGGACTTTTGTGCCAGGGAGGTGGTGGGGAGGATGGAGCACCCGGAATCGCACTACGGCGCAGTGTATTTTTTCAGGGAGGATGGGATTCACCTGTCAAGGTACGGAATGGAATTATACATAGTGCAGTTGAAGGAGGCGTTGGATGGGGCGTTGGGGGTGCTCAGGTATCCCAGGAGGCAGGAGTCCTAGGGGGAGAAAGTCGTAAGCGATTTTCGAGTGGCGCTTTCCTAAGGAGATAGGGGGGATTTGCTGGAGGCCTGGGACTGTATGGTAGGCGGGGGGTGAGGTCATGGAGGTCACTGTGGTCATTCAGTCGGGGGGTAGGTTGCTGAGCGGATGTTTTGTAATACAGTTGCAATGTTGGGGTTAACTTTAGGGGTGGGGGGCTGTCAGGCAGTTGTTATTTAGTGAGCAGTAGTTTTGTTCGGCACAGGCCAGGTGGGTTGTTGTTTTAGGTGCACCCGATTCCAATAAAGCGGCCTTTATCACACTAATTTGGTGTCTGCGTCAGTGCTACCCCCCACTCATCTACTGGTGTGCCCCAATGGGGATTTGGGGGGCAGCCGACCAGCGGGAGGCTTGGCTCCCCGGGAAAGTTTGGGGCACCAGGGGAGGGGGGGGGGGAGGGGGAGGAAACTAGACCCTTGGGGCTTGCCGTAGCTGGGCTGGTTGGGCTCCTTTGGGCGGCACACTATTTAATCAGCCATTTTGTGTCACTGCACACTGTTTGTGGTGCAGTGACACAGCAGCCGGGTGGTCCCACAGAAATTTTTTGCCCGCCCTCCCTCCCTCTCGAACAAAGGTTCGAGCCTCGGAGTCACGTCTACATTCTGTGAATCTGGGAAAAATCACATAATGTCCCTGCGCTCTTGTAAAGCGCTCCAATACCTTTGGGGCAAGTTTGCACTATATAAATCTGCAAAAAAAATAAAAATAAAATCCTAACGTCTCCCAACCCCGAAGGAGTCTGTGGGCACGCCCCTCAATCCCGGAAGAGTTTTTCGACAGTGCGTACACAGCATCAACCAGTCCGGGGGGCCATCTTGAAGTCACTACTAGAATAAGGATGGCTAATCATGGTCGCCATCTTAGAGGAGTGTCAATACGCAATTGGTAGATCAGGAATGTTTATATAAATTGACAATGCCTCTACATGAAAAGCTGTAGATAAAAAATCTCCTTATTATACTGACAGTCAGAATGAGAAAATCTCTCGCACTAAGTATTTCAAGGCCACAGCACTGTAGGAACCAATAGGTGGAAAATCATTTAAAACTCAATGGTTTTGCACATTCATACCTACCATTACATCAGGATTTGAAAACTCTCAATCATGTTGCTTGTACAGAATTCCAAGAGTGATAGCAGGGTGTTACAATACCCACTCATAATCAGATATCCGGCACCTACAGACTGACACAAGCCTGTGACAAATATGGTTGGAGAGTGGGCTTCAAGTTCCTACTCCAATACAGCATGCCTAGCAGAGCAGCACATGCGCTGCCAAGGCTTGACCTACAAATAATGATGGATGCCCTTGCGTGCTTTGTTGCTGAGCAAGCATCAAGGAAAATATGAAGAGGCTGATTCCTCCTTGTCAGCACCGTTTCCACAGCTGCTAAAGTTATGTCTTTTTCTTCTACCTTTTTCATGGTACGGAGCCTACTCAGCCTGTTCCAATTATGTAGTCTTGATCTCCCTGGAGATACAAGGGCACTATGTAGTTGGTCAAAAGAGCCTGCCCAACAAACCCTTAGTCTGCCCAATTTGTAAGATAGGCCATCATCCTTTCCGAGGGCAGTGCCCCTACTAACTCTGCAACCAGAAAGCTTACACTCATGGCCAGTGCTTAATTTGCGCCAATGGTTTCCAGTGCCCGGCATTGACTTTTATTTGTCATCACCAGCACTTATGACAGCTGTCACATGGTGGCGCCGTTTGTGTAATTTAGAGATAAGCAGTACAGCAGCTGTTTATTGATTCAATGTACATTAAATTAACCCTGGGCGAAGAACTACGCTCCGTTCGCGGAGTTTGCGGAGTTTCGGCAACTCCGCGCTCCGCGGAGAACGCGAAGTTGTCAAATACTCCGCAAACTGCTGCGTAGCGTAGTTCTCGCGCGCTCAATAGCATTTTCGCGTGCGCGAGGATGCTTGTCGGTAAGATCGAGTTGCCGAACGCGCAGAACCTGCAATCTGGCACAGAATAACTCGCGAACACGTTAGTAGTGACCAGAAATAAGGGGACGCGAGCGGGCGGGACAAACCTCATGGGTAACTTCGCGCGCTACACATCCCGAGCATGCAGGCAATCAATCAGGATATTTGTATAGCGCGCTACTCACCCAGAGGGTCTCAAGGCGCTTGGGGGAGGGGGGTCCGCTACTGCTCAAACAGCCATGTCTTGAGTTGCTTACTGAAGCAGAGGTGGTATGGGTCAGGCGGAGGTGGATGAGGAGTGAGTTCCAAGTCTTGGCTGCCAGGTAGGAGAAGGATCTTCCTCCCATGGTGGATCTTCGGATGCGTGGCACGGTGGCGAGGGCGTGGCTGGTCGATCGTAGCTGGCGGGTGGGAGTGTAGAAGGTCAGGCGGTTGTTGAGGTACCTGGGGCCCAGGTCGTTGAGGGCCTTGTGTGCATGGTTGAGGAGTTGGAACGTGATCTCCTGCTGACGGGGAGCCAGTGAAGGTCTCTCAGGTGTCCGGAGATGTGGCTGTGTCGGGGGATGTCCAAGATGAGTCGTGCGGAGGCGTTCTGGATGCGTTGGAGTCTTTTCTGGAGTTTGGCTGTGGTTCCGGTATAGAGGGTGTTCCGAAGTCCAGTAGGCTGGTAACGAGTGCCTGTGTGACCATCTTCCTTGGTTTCGGTGGGGAGCCATCGGAAGATCTTTCGGAGCATGCGTAGGATGTTGAAGCATGATGATGAGACGGCGTTGACTTGTCTGGTCATCGAGAGGGAGGAGACCAGGATGAAGCCCAGGTTGCGTGTGTGGTCCGTTGGTTTCGATGCGCTGCCCAGGGCAGGGGGCCACCAGGAGTCGTCCCAGGCAGAGGCTGATGATCCAAGGATGAGGACTTCCGTTCCGTCTTGTCTGAGTTCAGTTTCAGGCGGCTGTTCCTCATCCACTCGGCTACGTCTTTCATCCCTTCGTGTAGGTTGGTTCTGGCGGTGGCTGGGTCATTGGTGAGGGAGAGGATCAGCTGGGTGTCATCGGCGTAGGAGATGATGTTGAGGTTGTGTTGGCATACGATGGATGCGAGGGGGCTCATGTAGACGTTGAAGAGGGTGGGGATGAGTGATGATCCTTGTGGTACGCCGCAGATGACTTCGGTGGCCTTGGATCTGTACGGGGGAGACGGACTCTCTGGGTTCTTCTGGTGAGGAACGAGATGATCCACTCCAGTGCCTTCTCTTGGATTCCGAAGTTGCTGAGGCGCTGCACTAGGGTGCGGTGGCAGACAGTATCGAATGCTGTGGAGAGGTCCAGGAGGATGAGGGCCGCTGTTTCCCCGTTGTCAAGCAGGGCTCGGATGTCGTCAGTGGCTGCTATGAGGGCAGTCTCGGTGCTGTGGTGGGCGCGGATGCTGGACTGCGAGTGGTCGAGGGATCCGTTCGTCCCGAGGAAGGCAGCAAGCTGTCTGTTGACGGTCTTCTCGATGACTTTGGCAGGAAAGGGGAGGAGCGAGATGGGGCGGTAGTTCTTGAGGTCGGCGGGGTCCGCTGATGGTTTCTTCAGGAGGGCGCTGAGTTCGGCATGCTTCCAGCTCTCCGGGAAGGTGGCGGTGCTGAAGGAGCAGTTGATGATGTCCCGGAGTTGGGGTGCGATGACGGAGTCGGCCTTGTTGAAGACGTGGTGGGGGCATGGGTCGGTTGGTGATCCAGAGTGGATGGTGTTCATCGTGTGGATGGGGTCTTCTGTGCTGACCGGGGTCCAGTCGCGGAGGGTGGTCGTGGGGGGTGTCGGTTCGGTGGTCTTGCGAGGGAGTGATGTCGTCGTTTCCGGCGCTGGGGTTGAAGAGCTCTTTGACGATGCTGAAGAGTTCCTTGCTGTTGTGTGCGTTGTTGTCGAGACGTTCCTTGAATGCTGTCTTCTTGGTGGTGTGGATCAGCTGGTGGTGTTAGCGGGTGGCGTGCTTGAGGGTGGTCATGTTGTCTGTAGTTAGGTTTTTTCGCCAGGCTTTCTCGAGGGTATGGCAGTTCTTGGAGTTCTTGAGGTCGTCGTTGAACCAGGAGGCTTTCTTGCTGCCGGGCCTGCTGGGATGGTTTCTCAGAAGTGCAAGGTCGTCAGCGCAGTTGGTGATCCACTGTGTGAGGTTGTTGGCTGTTTGGTTGGGGTCCGTTGAGCTGGCGGGAGGGTTCTGGCTCAGTGAAGTGGTGAGCTGGTCGGTGGTGATCTTGTTCCAGCTCCTGCTGGGAACCCGTTGCGGGTGGTGGTGAGTCGTGGTCTTTCTGAAGCTGAAGTGGACACAGCTGTGGTCTGTCCAGTGGAGTCCGGTGGAGTGGCTGAAGGAGATGTACTTGCTGGAGGAGAAGACTGGGTCAAGCGTGTGTCCGACGTAGTGGGTGGGGGTGTTCCCCAGTTGCTTGAGTCCGTGGTTGGCGAGGTTGTCCAGCAGGGTGGTGCTGTTGTTGTCATTGTTGTTCTCCAGGTGGAAGTTGAGGTCCCCTAGGAGGATGTAGTCAGCGGAGGCGAGGGCGTGCGGGCTGATAAAGTCTGCGATGTCTTCGCTGAATTGTGTGCTAGGTCCTGGGGGTCTGTAGATGAGGGTGCCTCTGAGTGTGGTCTTGGGGTCAGTGTGTATCTGGAAGTGAAGATGTTCGGCGGCTGTGAGGGTGTCGTCTGAGTTGGTCGTGATGCGGATGGTGTTCTTGTGGACGATGGCGATGCCTCCTCCTGTCTGGTTGACGCGGTCTCTCCGGGTGATCTTGTATCCGTCCGGGATGGCGACGGCGATGTCGGGCGCTGAGGAGGCATTCATCCATGTTTCCGTGAGGATGGCGACGTCTGGAGATGTGGTGTCAAGCAGGTTCCAGAGTTCCACGGCGCTCCCGAAGACGAAAGACTGCTTGCGAACGGGTGAAGCAAGCTACTACGCATGTTCGCGGAGTTATGCGGAGTTCGCGGAGTGCAAGTGCATCTTCGCGTAGCTCCGCGGAGTGCGGCTACGCGAACTACGCCCAGGCTTACATTAAATTCAACTAACTCCTGCTACTGAAGCCATTTGTATTGCTTTGTGGGCCTCAAATAGTCTGCCTTGTCACATTTGTAGCAGTGTGATGGTTCAAAGTTGTGCAGGTACTGCAATTGGAAGCACTGGCACGGCCAATGGGAAGTGCAAGCAGCAGTGGCCTCCCGATAAGGGCCCTAGCACTTATTTATTTAGAAATTAAGCACTGTGAAGGGGTAGGAGGCGTCACAGCAGGGATATTGGACCATCTGCTCCATTTCGAGTGAACAATCTGATGAATAGTTTCTTTTCATCTCCACCAGAAAAAACCTGACAGTCTCAAACAGACAAAAAAGAAAATTACCTCTGCGCTCTGGGCGAAGACTCCTAAGAGGGAGAGGGGTCATTTATTTATGTTTTTCAATAATAAACTCCTGCTTAGGGAGTTTTTTCTTTGAAAAGCAAAAAAACAAATGTGTGCAGCCATCTGAAAGACAGAGGCTGCGCAACAAACTTGCAGTGCCTTCATAGGAAGCGCCAATGATGGTGATTTCTCTGAAAACAAAGATCACTGTTGGGCAGGCCATGATCTCTAGATAGGGTGGGCAGTAGCCCATCAGGGTGTTGGACGTAATGTCCTCCACCTCTCTGATGGACAGTCGGCTTCCTGCCAAACAATAAATCGGACCTAAGGTTTTAGCATACAGTGGAAAATATGTGCCACCATATCCTGTTCGTTTTTTTCTTGCCATGCCTTTGTTCGTTTCACACTGGACTTTAGAATATACAAGCTCACTGTTGAAGGTCCATGCTTTTTTGTGACATATGACAGTAGAACTTCTGCCTCATTGGCTATTAGGTGCACCCAAAGTGTATAGAAGGTGACATCTTGATCATTTTTTTTTCCTCATCATGTACTCCTCGTGGGATGACTGCCTCTGTATAAAATCTACTTTCTCAATAGTGACAGTCTTCCTTAGAGTGTAGGTGGACTTTGGAGATGCCTGTACCTGGCATGAGTAGGAGCAAGCAAGAGTGCGCAGGTAGACCGACGTCCCATGTGGACTAGAATATATGTATGCATGTGATGAGGATTCCATGGCAGGACTGGAGGTGAAGATTATGCCAACATGTTCTTTGTTTATTTTAACAGCAGCCATTTCATTATATTTTAACACAACTACAGTTCTCATTAACCACAGGGAATTTAGTGAAAATCAACAAGAGACAACACTGCAGAGACAGTCCATCGGTATCCAATCACAAACCAGTACTTCTACGAAGCCCATCCTCTTGTGACATCAGAGCCTCTTACTTCGCTGCTCGTAGCCAATTTAAGTCTCTTTTCCTTTTGCTTGTGTGATTAGGCCTTATTTTGTTTGTTTTGCAGTTAGTTGTTGAATATTGCTCGCATTCGGTTTGAGTGTGTAACAGTACCTTGCAGAGGGACCTCTAAGCTCTCCTTCGCTGCGGTGATGGTCCTATGGTGCGTCTCGTCGTGCAGGGTGGTCTTCCACCCAGTAGGGGGGCTGCAGCAAAGATTTGGGTTCAACTGACCCAGGTACACTTCCCCTCCACAGGCCTCTCCTGATCCCCGTGAGGATGATGGGCATGGGGACTCTGATGATGACGCGAGCCCCTCATGGGCCTGGCACAACTCACCCATAACCTCGGTCCCAGGGCCTGATGCCCCCACTGCTCCCTCCACGTGGTTGTGAAGCACGTAGCAGCAAAAATGTGGGCCCCTAAGGGCAAAGAGGCGTGTAATCGCTTGAGGGTAGAGTGCCTTTGCCCCTCTTTAGACAGAAACGTGGCTCTTACCGCAGAGCTACACCTCCGGATGGCCATCTTCTTGGCCAAGTTTATGAAGAACCCCAAGAAGGGGATTGATTGATAGATCTTGGTGAGCACGATACTCTAAGCCTGCTCTTCAAGATGGCAGAAGACGCCAAAGTTTTGAGTGCTTTGATTTCCCCTGACGTCCTGTCTGGATGTGCACAGTGCGTAATCATCTTTCTGGGCGCTGGAAACTGTGTGCTGTACATGGAGCGCTGCTGTTCCTTGCTCATAGCGGTAGACCCAAAGCTGGCTGATCTGACTGATTCAAAGGCTGGCACAGTGGTCCAAGCGGGGCTCTTTGGGGAATACCTCAAAGAATTGGGAATGGTTGTGAATAAGTTTAAGCCTTTGGACCAGGCTGCCAATTCTGGTGAGTCCTTCATTAAAAGAGTTTTCCCCACTCTGGGTTTCAAGGGGGGGGGGGGGGGGGAAGGGCAGGGGTTGGAGTCGAGGCAGGGGCTCTCGACCAGTCAGTCCTCACAATACAAACCTAGAGGGTAAGGCTGCAGAAGGGGACCATATCCGGACCAGTCCCGGTTCAGCAACTTTTACCCAACTAGGGGAATAACTCATCAAAGAATTGGGAAGGTTTGTGAATAAGTTCAAGCCTTTGGACCAGGCTGCCAATTCTGGAGAGTCCTTCATTTAAAGAGTTTTCCCCACTCTGGTTTTCAAAGGGGGGGAAGGGGGTGGCAGGGGTTGCAGTCGAGGCAGGAGCCACTCGACCAGTCAGACCTCGCAATACGAACCTAGAGGGTAAGGCTGCAGAGGGGGACAATATCGGGACCAGTCCCGGTTCGGCAACTTTTACCCAACTAGGGGAAGGTGGCACAGAGGCTTCGACCAGGCTGCCAATTCCAGTGAGTGTCAACCCTGCTTTTTTCCTAAAAGTAGGAGGGGCGTCTAGCGAATTTTATCCAAGTCTGGAAACAGATCACAACCAATGCGAGCATCCTACAGAACATCCAAGGGATTCAAATAGAGTTCCTTGGTTCCCCCATTCGAGCAGTGCACCCAAGAGCCGTCCAGTTTTCAGCACAGGAACATGCGCTGGTGGATGCAGAGGTCCCCCACACTTCTGGCTACATGGGCTATTTGCCCAACCACTCTACATTCTCACAGCTTTATCAGCAACATATTCTTGGTATACAAAGGACAACGGCCAGTTATGAACTTACACAAATTCAACGAGGGGCTAGTATATTGCCACTTCAAGATGGAGGGAATCTCCTCTGTGATTTTCCCTGCCCCACTGACTGGACGGTTTGTATAGACCTGGAGGACGCCTACCTGTGCGTTCCAGTGTTTCCTTCACACAGGCGTTTTCTCCAGTTCTTCTGGCGCCAACAGGTATTCAAGTTTTTTACTCCCATACAGCCTTTCCTTTGCACCATGGTGCTTCACTAGAAACTTTTATGCTACAGTAAAGTTTTGCAGTAATGGAGTATACCCAAGTATGAATAAGGTGTAGTTTCAAGATATATGAGAATGAACATGGATTTATGAAATTATTTTGATTTTAAGTGACTTTAATTGAGTTTATAAAATGATAATGTGATTCTGAAATCGAGCAATGCCTCATGTTAGAGGTACAAGTTTAAACATGTTCTCAGCTAAACAATGGCCTACTGATATTAGAAATAGTTATTTTTTCCATGCTTACAGAGTGAACATTCCAATGGACATTATGGGATTCGGTTCTCATGAGAATATGGAGACCCTGAAAGTTATGCTAACCATAGCATGTATGTTTTGATAATGTTTCTTTTCAGCATTTGATATTAACTCATACTTTTCCATTCTCATGTAATGCGTGAGATTAGTTGATGTGCTAATTCTACATCCTGGACTGATGTCTTCAATGGTGGTTTGACACCACCTGATGCAAACATTTGTAAGAAATCTTATATAAGATGGAACCCGGAAGGAGGGGCAACACACAATTTAATTTTCTGTGTATGGCAAAGCACTCCCAATTTCTCTTTACTCTGAGAGATGCACTTTGCTTTTCGATGCAGACTAATTTGAGGATTTTTCGAATTTATTTTGGATTTATGGCTCTGTGCTACATTCAGTAGCAGATGGACTGAAATGTTGCCCTGCTGAACCAGATCTAATCTTGAGATAGACTCTCTCTTTAGCTAATGGACAATGCCATAGAGACTTTAATCTCCTATCCTTGGATTAGTGTAGCTCTTTCTTTGTTAGACCTGGAGAATTATCCTGCTACCCAATGGTAGTCGGATTCTGTACCTTTGAGTTTTGATTCGGATGTCTTTGCACACATGCTGAAAGCTTTGATTAAAGCAATTGTATTACTAACTGAATTATTGAAACGATTATGAATAATGAATGATTTTGGATCTTTAAATCAATAATTAAACTAAATCTGGTCTGTGACTTTATTTGTGTCAATGTTATTTCATTGAACTATGCAACTATTAGGAAGTATGGGGAAATTGACTATTTGTGGAGAAGTGTGGCTCAATGGTTAGAGTGGCAGATCCTGATGCAGAGGTCTGGCCCGGGACCAGGGTTCAATTCCCCGCCTCGGCGGGTCTTGGGCTCAAAAATTCCATGGACCTGATAATTCTCGCCTCAGTGCCTATTCCAATCATGGAGTCCCACTCTGGAACTCTGGGCAATAGCTTGCTTAATCTCCACAACGGCCCCCACAACGCTAAGAATGCCTGGCCTTCACCTTGGAGGTGCCCAGGGGTGGACGCCTCACAGGGAAAGCCAGGATAGGTTCCACAGCGGTATTCGTACAAGCACCTTGAGACCCTTGCGGGCGAGTAGTGCGCTATACAAGTATCAATTTACATTTTACATTTACTATTTGAGTAAGTAAAAAACCTTTATGGAGAGTAGATGGGAATTCACCCCTCTTATCGTCTAAAAAAGGTACATTGAAGATTTAGAGATAAATGAAGATCAGGATACTCCAATAGTAGGAGGGCCCAATGCGGTTGGGGTATTGGACAAAAAGCGTTACGCTTCCGCATAGTGATAAAAAATAAATTACTTTAACAGTAGTTCCTTCCTGTGTTTCCAGTACAGAGATGGAATATGTTTATTGCCATTGTGTTTAATAATCAGGTCTAGAAATGGTATGCAGCCATGGCCACAATTGTAGGTGAATTTGAGATTATTTTGTTTACGTTCACATATTCAACAAAACATTCATAGTCCACTTGATTAGAAATTTGTTTTTCTGTTTCTAAGATTATCTGTATTTTCTCTGATCTGCCATAGATTATGATCCAGTAACACTAGCCCTAGAGCCTACTCTTTCTCGAACTGAAGAATTATAGAAAAATTATGCACAACTAGTTTGTTTTGATATGCCCTCTGAGCTAGACTAGTGTTATGTGCTTTGAAGTATCTCATCGAGGCATCTAATCAGTCACCATCACTAGACTAAACCTTAGTTTCTATATTTTATTTGCCACGAGCCACATTATCAATGCCTCTTGATGGAGGTGTCTTCCTTATACTTTTTGACTCAAGAAGCCGCTGAAACGCTTCTGCGTTTGTAGTCTTATTCCCATCAGAACGAGGTATCATGTCTGAAAAGCATTTGCCTTTCAGGCTTTGTTTTAAGAGCACCTTTCTTTGAAAACGACGCACGTGCATCCCGGAGCCATTTTGGCTGGACAGTGGCTGTGCATATCCACCTCTCTGTTGCGTGAAGGTCTCCCATTGCAGGAGATGTTAGGCACAGGCTTTAACCTTCGGATCCTTTCTCCTCGTTGCTTCATAGTTGTTAACTGGGCGAAGCGATACCCATATCTTCAAAGCTCATTGCTGCAGATTTCCTGACTGTTGTTTAGTTATACAGAAAGAACAGATTAAATTTCCTCTATTGATGCAAAAGTGCATTTCTGAATATGTATGGTTTCATTTTCATTACCACTACCATAAGGTCACTGTAGCCGTGAGTATTACTTATTTTCACAGACACTGAGGTGATTAACTTCAGTTGCACCTTATATTGTGTAGGAGAGTAGGGTCAGCTTCCTATGGTTACCCCACTTTTTGCTGCGTTTCACTGTTTTTTTTCGACTTTAGTCTGGCTGTGGCTCTGCTAATCAGGACCACAGCCTGGCTGTTCTCTCTTTAAATTGATACCATGTACTTTAGGTACATACCAGATTGGTTAATGCGCTACCCTTGCGAGTCCCTGTATATGGTACCAGAGGCCTACCAGGGGCTGAAGCATGTATTATGCCACCCCTGGGAAGCCTTCAAAAATGGCACCACAGGTCTGCACTTGCAGCCTCCATAAGGTGGTGTAAGCACCTCTTACTTAGATTTGGTATACCTATATCTACTTTTACATATAGACACCTAGTCCCCTATAAGTCACTACTATGGCAGGCCTTGACAACCCTGAAGGCAGAGTGCTTGGTTTTGTGAGAGGGTGCCCTAGCATGAGTTGAGCCCCTCTGCAGCTTACGTAAATATCTCCTTATAGCGGTTCTATGATGTAGCCATACCATATACTCTTAAGTGCATTATAATCCTTGCGGTTAATGCTAACTTTGGATTGGCTTGGCTTTATCAAAACATGTCTTGTAAGGTGTCAAACACTTTGGAATACTACCCCCCCCGCCACTTCTGGCGACGGGGGTAGCATTCCACCCTTCTAGAGGGAGAAGACATGTACACACTGATATACCCGGTTAAAGTTCAACAGAGCCCCAGCATCACAAAATGGATGCTGCTGTACAGACACAAGTATGACCTCCTGCTGCTGGACGAAACTCAAGCAGGGGAGGCTTGGACAATAGGTTTCCTGTCCCTAGACAGGCTTTAGTGTATTGGGGCAAGGTGGGTTGCATTCAGTGAATACTTTTCAGACACTACCTGGGGCACACAAGCTGCTCCATGCATTTCCCAGTTTAAACCAGTTGCTGGGGCACTCGAGAACAGGCTACTATTTTTTTTTACTAAAAAGGCCTATCACATCA
Organism: Lissotriton vulgaris; assembly: GCF_964263255.1. Taxonomy (NCBI): domain Eukaryota; kingdom Metazoa; phylum Chordata; class Amphibia; order Caudata; family Salamandridae; genus Lissotriton; species Lissotriton vulgaris. The sequence goes on along the minus strand of NC_141693.1, from coordinate 1,862,984,048 downwards.
ATCCTCCTCTACCTGGGGTGACACTGCTCTGTAGCTAAATCTTGGAAGTATCAAACACCGAAGTTACTGAAGCACTGTGGCTGAAACAATGGTTGTGGTTTTCAATTTCTTTATTCTCTTTCCATATACACTTCTTGGCCTGGTCAAGTGGCCTACAATAAATAAATAAATATGCAAGAAGAACTGTAGCAGGGATTCTGCTCATACACAGAACTGTGCATAGAGACTTGGAACCTCAGTGAATTAGGGTGTCCAAAACTCACCTTAGTAACCAAAATCCCCTACCAGACTAGCAATCAGTGTCTCATTGGTTCTTCCATACCCCCAATGATTAGACAACCCAGAACATGGAACTTAGAATACCTCCGGCAATGTGGGACACATGAACACTCTTTCGTTATACTCTCATACCAGTCCAAAACAGGGAGTAAATGAAGACATGTGCAAGTTTGAAATATTTATTTCTAATGCCGTGTTCTCAGGCGCGGTATCTTAGCTAATACAAGCAGACATATTATAAGCAACAAGATTATCAGCATAGTTACTATTCCATAAAATACAAAAGGAGAAAGCATGTTAAAATGCTAAATGGAAATAGGCTAGATTATCCTAGATGTCACCCTCCCTTGCTGGTAGGTTATTTTTATATCTACAGAAGGTCTCTTGGGTTTACAAGGGCGGCCCCATACCTCTGGTCCTAGTAGAAATGGATCACATCATTTTCTACACCATCTCTCTGCATGCGAATGTTCTCCAAAGTGTGTTTGCATGCCTGCGCAGTGCATTATTAAACGCGCCAAAATCAGAGGTGGCCACAGCTGCATATATGTTATGTCTAGAACGTGCGCTGATCAGACCGAACAACCACTGTGTTGAAATAACCTTGAAGGCCTCGGCACTCACTATTCAGACAAAGCTTACCAAGCAAAGCTGCTACTATAGGAAAACATATTATTCTCGTGTGAAGCCAAACAGTCTGCTAGACTCTGCACACGGCACACATTATTACAAATGTTTAAAGGCAGCAAAAAGGAAAAATGGCGTTTAAACTGTTAATAAGCTCATGCTGACTTAACACAGTGTAAATGCAAGGCTCATACCCATGACAGAACATCTTGTACAGAAAATTGTAAACCCCAAAAAGACTTGAGTCTTTAACAAGGTTTAGCTTTTTTCCAATCTTCTCTTATTATAATTCAGAATAAACCCTGGCGACAAAGTGAAAAAGCATCTGGATTCATGCTGTTCTACATGAAACACGCATGCAAATAATATGCCACATAGATCACGTTGTCACGGATTTTGGATCACTTCATAGATAAGCTGTTAGGGTTTCTACACTACCTATTAGTAGATTAGATTAGAATGGCATCCAAATAAATCAAAACACATACAGCCAGCTCATGAATACTGAATTAGCAAAAACGCCGAAATGTTGCTAGTTCACTTAATTAGCAGATTGGCAATCTTATACTCAAACTGACCCAACCGGATCTTAAACCAATCCTTTTACTCTTTTCTGCCCTCATATCTTACAAGATTATAGGCTCCCAGTGATCTTGTTTAGGGAACCTAGCAGCCATGAATATCTAATCTAACAATTAATGACAGTAAATGATGATCTTCAATACGGATGAAAAACAATTACACTTATGTTGGGAGTTTGCTTTGCTACTAGTGTCTCCGCTTTTAGAAACTTGAGAGTATCGTAATAGAAAGTTCTGAAATTTGAAGACTACAATGAAAGGTTTTGTAATAATTAATTACTATTATTATCCATACCCCCAAAATTATTACAGAATTGAAAATTACCCATGCTAGTTCTTTTTGTGAAGAAATGTGGTTAAGTCAGGGCCAAAAGAGTAGGTTTTGGTAAGGCTCTGTAGTCCCTGGAGCACTATGCTAAAGCACATACAGTGGAACAATCACATATTCATTACTATCACCATTACTAGGCAAATCCAGCTAAATTAACTGAGGGTAGGCAGAGCTTTTTTCTGGCCACTGCTATAAGGTCGCTAGGTAAGGTGACAATTGCCGATATTCAGGTTGGACTACATGCTCTTTTGTAAGTTTTCAGTTTTTCCTATTTACTAATATTAGCAGGTAAAATCACGCCTGACAAACTGTAAATTGGGGTGGAAATATCAAATATGGTACAAATGAAAGGATTCAATCACATTGTTCTGCATCTAGGTGACCGCTGTGGAGGAAGGCTACGAGTACTTTAGATATAGTGCAGTGCAAATCCAAAAAACAATCCAGAATTGTTGGGAGGGCAGGAAAAGGAACATTAATACACCCAAGGCCAAGTCCGGATTATCAATGATCAGGTCCTCCCAATTTCAGAAGTGGTCTTTCTTCCACAAATGCAGTGTAAGGATTCCTTTGGTAAGAATGCCACTGGGTTGGAAACACATACATGTCACTAGTAGAATTGCAAAGAAGGGGCTTGCTTTGAACACCAAGGTCGTATCTTCAACTACTCTTCCATCCAAGTTCTACACAAAGAAACCTAGCAAATATATACATTTACAGGTAGTAGATATAGTGGGAAATCTAGGAGGAGGATCATTTGCACAAGTTTGCCCTTTGGAAAGGCTCACACTACTAAAGGGTATAAATAGCAATAAATGTACATATCTGTACATGTGTTCCTGAGAAATACGTAATATTAGTTTGCATTTGGTTTACATATTCTTTATATATGAAAAGAAGAGAACCATATATGTAATCACAAATGTAACAACTGTAAATCAAGTATGAACATTATGTCATATTTGCTTGAAGCTTCCCATGATATTGGTTGCAGGCCTTAGCTGGCTGAGAGGCTCTAATGCTACATGTTGTACATTTTCCAGTAATCTTCCCTTCAAGGCTGCCCTGCACTTCCTTGAGGGGAAGATCTTAACACCTGCACTATCCGATACGTTTTTACCCTAAACAAGTTCGTCAAGTAATCTTATTGTTTTGACTTGTATTTGTTTTGTATTTGAATTGTTTTGACAACGGCCCCCACAACGCTAAGGATGCCTGGCCTCCACCTTGGGGGTGCGCAGGAGTGGACGCCTCACAGGGAAAGCCAGGATGGGTTCCACAGCGGTATTCGTACAAGCGCCTTGAGACCCTTGCGGGTGAGTAGTGCGCTATACAAGTATCAATTTACATTTACATTTGTAGTCAGAGAAATTGGATATATGCTAGGTCAATTGTACATGTTTTTAAGCTCTGTGCTCTAACTGACCGTTTTCTAGTGAGAACCTTGGTCGGTTGAAATGACAATGGTCTTTGATCTTTTGATTGACGCTTTCTATTTAGCATTAAAGAGTAGTTGGACTTCGAGGCTTTCCGTCGTTTTAGTTTTTCATTTTAACACTTCATAACCAGTGGTTCCGTTACAAGACAGGCCGATCCCAGCTTTGCAGGATCACCGGCTTGCCTAAGAATCTTTGGCAGGATCCATCCACCCCATTTCAGGTGTAGGGAAGAAGATCGCACATAGACGTATGAATGACACCGTGGGGGAAGAGTGGTGTAAACTGAGAACAAAGTAGAGCCAGCAGCACAGTAGGAAAATGAGCAGACTGAATGGGCACAGATGAGCTCAGAGTTAGTATAAAAAAAACACACACACAATAATTCTCATTTTTGTAAAGGTTTTTTAATTTTTCTTCGATATGGGCACAACGTTTCAAAGGGAGATGATGAATTATCAATGATCAAAGGATTTTTAACGAAATCCAAAGGATGGCGTCAAGAGCCGGATGGTAAATGAGTGCAAACATAAAAGTGCAAAAACATCATAGTAAAAGATATTTGAATCCCCAAAGAGTCTGGTTAATCCAAATTTGTGTTAAAAAATTGAAAGGTTTAAGTTAAAACAATGTCAAAGGTGATATGTTAAATCCGGGTGCGATTGTTGACAACATTAAGCATGTAAACTTGGGTGACCAAACAAAGTTCCCACGGGTTCCTGTGAGTACTTGGTTTCAGACGTAAACCGTAAGTCAAACCCCAAAAGCGCAGTCCTGTGAACCTCGTTAAAAGAACGCTGTGCCTGCTGCCTCTCAGTCATCATCTGCAGGATGGTCTGGGGCACAGCACAGTAAAATAAACCTTGCTTCCATCAATATTCTTGGAGCCCTCGAAAATGCTCCAATTCACATCATACACAATCAAAAACAGAGAAAATTTGGTGGAGCCACATATGCCTTGCACTCCACATCTCATGACCCCACTAGGACAGAAACATAAAGGGCAACTGGGATCCTAAACCACAAATTAGAAGAAAACATTCCAGGCTTAATGAAGTGATCCCCTTCACCCTCTTCCAATTTGTGACTAAGGTTGAAGGTGGTTAGTACTGTAAGGCATTCGCAACCCTATATCAACACCCTACCCCTATAGAGACAGAAAAGACTTGTTCCCCATGCCCTCCTGCTCCCCCGCCTTTCTCATATATCACACATTTCTTTTAAGACCCACAAAGTCCATTAGCAGCGGCTGCGATGATCAGTCACAGAACAACATGAACAGAAAACAGTGATACTAGACAAATGCAGTACAAAGGCTAAAGCCACTCGCCGAGTGGACCTTCACTGGAGGTCTCGCCACAAGCAGAGGAACATGGTGATCATAGCAAATGGCAGAGGACCTCGCTTAGACCCGCCACCCACACACTAGGGTGCATGATGGAAAACGGAACAGCACCGGCACTGCCAGTTGCTGCCACTTTGGAGAGGTATGCAGAGTTAGGGAAAATAAACAAAAGGAAACCAAGCAGGGGCAGGAAGAAGGGCAACACACACACTGGCAAGTGTGTCTGTCATCTTAAACCAACAAGAGGCATTCCATATCAATAAATAAGTCAAACGGGTCTTTGCAATACTGAGTTCCCATTGCACTTCCTGGTCCTTTCATCCAGGATGCTAGGTCAGTTTCTCATCAAGGCGTGGAGCCACTGTTGGGGTGACTGGTCTGTGGCCAGAACTCCACCCAGCCTGAATTCTGCATCCCAGAGCCATTAGATGACAGTCCGTAGCCAATGATCATCTTAACTAGTCACCTTTTTCTGATTTAAACAGATCTGGCTCAATGGTGACAATGATCAAATGTACATGCTCAATAGCCATACTGATTGCTTACCACAATTCAAAGCGTGATAATCCTGGGTCGTGTTCCATACCTGTAAGAAGCCTCCACGATAACGTCAGTACTAGCAAGGGAGGGGCCTTTTCACTACAAACATATAAGGGATAGGATTACATGGTCCTGCCACAACAGAAGATTTTGTTCAGATTATTGCAGCACTGGAAAAAACCTCTTCAAAGACCTCTCAAATGCTGCATATAAAGGGACAAACTGGTTTCGACCATGTGTTAATCAGAGCATCATCACAGCCCCTTAGATATCCATTCTTATGAGCAAGTGGGGTTATTCTCAAAACCAAGGCAGGCACACCCAGATACAAAAAAAATAACCTAACAAACAATCAGCCAATCCTGAAACACCAAAAGTCAAGGCAAGAAGGAAGAGCACCTTCATACGTACTGAATCGCAGCCTTTGGATAGAAGGTCTCTATCAAACTTATGAGCAGCAGAGGAACTTCACATGGAGGTGTACGGCACCCTGTGGACGGAAATGTGTAGACTCAGATGGATGCTTTGAGGAATGCAAAGGCTCTTCCAGAGGGGCACAGTTAGTGTCTTTCAGGGAAGAAGGTTAGGAGCTCATGCACCAGGCATTAAATGCTTAGGACTTTGGTCCCCAGGAATGCCAGAAAGCTTCTTGTCTGCTCCTCAGTTTTTGGCACATCCTAAGAGCTGCAAGGATAGCACCTATCACCAGTTCAAGCACTTTGAATCCTTGCCATTTGGGCAACAGCAGCTGCTTTCTGGATGTACTGTCAAGCTCTTCCAGAGCACAGCAGAGGAGTCCCGACAAGAAGGCCTTGAGCAGGCAGGAGACTGATAAAGTAAGACAAGCAGCAAAGGATGGATGCAGGGGATACAGGAACGTGAGGGCTCTCGTCTAGAACAGTCATTAAGGCACACCATTGTTAGTAACCTCCAAGACACGCTTGCGAAGGTGAAAAATGAACTCGAACATGGTCGCTGCAAGGCTCTGACTGATGAGATATTTGGGCAGGCGGCCCTATAAGAGAAAGAAAGATGTTGATCAGCAGGAGAAAAATCCAGACCCAAATACAGTCAACAGCAATTACTGCATGCAGCCATGGGGCCACAAAAACATTTGCTAAAGCATACAGCTGGGATAAACACACCAAACTGGACTGAAACAAAGCGGAAAGAGCAATATGAACATTCAGCAGTGTATGCAGTTGGGTAGGCCAAAACCACCTATTTTTATTTGTTGAAGACTTTAAGATAGCATTTTGAGAAGCATAGTTATCAGCTGTTCTTATACAAGGCTATATATTTTTTTTAAATCTATATAATAAAAACAGCACCTTTTCTGCCTTGTCAGTGTGCTATACCTATTCAAGATGTATAACCGTACATTGGCCTCGCCAAGTCCTTCATTCACTTATCAGTTTGTGTATCAGGAAAATAACATGAATGATTTCTTCGGATTGCTGGAATTTGCACTTTTTTCTACAAGCTTGCCACTGTAGGCCTGCTTAGAGGCTGGTATAAGGCACAAGCACAGAGCACTGCATAACACAGGCCCACTTATCCTAAGAAATAAGATTAAGTTTTATGCACCAACTAGAAATCTCTGCTCTCAATCCACAGCAAGAGCAAGAACTACTCGAGTGAAGAGAGCCAGGATGGGAGAGCGAGCCTTCTCCCACATAGCCGCAACCAAATGGAATGAGTTGCCCGTGGCTCTCAGACTTACGGGGCTGCCACCTGTCATTTAGGAAACAATTGAAAACCTTCCTTTTCCCCAAACCAGACTAAAATTGTAGGACTCAGGTCAACCAAACCGCTCATCATAGTTATTGCAGCGCCGTGATATCCTACTCAGGATGATTGTTAGCGCTTTATAAGAAAAAATACAAGCAAACGCCAGTGTGGAGATTAATCCGAGCACTCCATCCATCTATCCATCCATCCACCCATCCATCCATCCATCCCTAGCCAGGTTTGCTACAGAGATTCCACAGCACAAACGTCACTTGCACTTCAATCTCGTTCTTCACCGACACCCAGTACCCTGCCTTCATTCTCTTTACAACATTGTAAGACTGGTATGCTGGTTTGCTGTTTACTTCGCATCCTCCTCTAGAGTTTCAGTGATTGGGCACACAGTACTCAGAGCAATGGTAGCTGCCTGCAGTGAATCAGCACTAGGCAAGGAGAGCAGGGAAAGCTCCTAGGTGATTCTTTTAACAAGTTTGCTATGAAATGGAATGAGGAGCGTGCACCCTCCAACTTTCCTGCTGGAACATTCAGAAGGAAGACCGGAAATGCACACACCTATTCAGGACACAATGCTTAGCTTAATGCACAATCCCGACACTTTCAGTGAGAGCTTTCACAGAAAGACACGCAACCCTGAACACAATCCGCTCCTTCACTCCACCAGTGAAGTCCCCTGGAGCTCTAATATATCTTTTTCTAAAACCTCCTGGCAATCTACTTGTGTGCCCCCTTGAAGCTTTAGGAGGACCCTCAAGAATGCTGCTGCAGTAAACTTGACTGGGCATCTTTCTTTGCATCCCCTACACTTGTGTCCCTGGGAGCAAAAGTACGAGCAGCCTATGCGCTCTCTAGACAGAAATAGATATTTAGTATTGTGATCCTCATATGGGAGTGAACCAGATTCCCAACTTTAACTATGAAAATCTGATCTTCCACTGTGATAAGAGCACAGAAGTTCCTGTCAGATCCCTCTCCCTACAGAGTATTTAGAGTACACAGTGGGTTGCAGAAGAGTGGTATTAGTTGACCCGGTCAAACTCATGCACTGCTCGCAATGACATTGAATAGGTGTCTTGGGCCAGCTTACTGCAGCAAAGACTGGAGATGGATGAGTCCATGTACCCGGCAATATCCGCAGAGACAACGAGGGAGGCAAGCTGCATTGTTGTACAGGCTGGAGGCATCATGTGCAGTGCCAGATAACAGCAATAATATTGTATAGTGGGGTGCAGAACAAAGTGGGGGATGAAGGAGGAGCATGAGCAAGTGGACACCTTGCCATAGAAGGTGCAGGAGATCAGTGGAGGATGGAGAAGGGTGAAAGTGGGTGGGGCCAGGGGAGTGGAGACAGAACATGTAGACTGCATGTAGGCAGAGGATGATTTAAGATGTAGTCACAGGTAGAGGCTTTGAGGCTGGAGAAAGTAGAGATGATGGATGCCGGAGCAGACAGTCTAGTAGAGATGGTGGGGGGGGGACAAGCGACGGGAATGAAGGCGGAAGAGGAGTATGGAGGAGAGCGATGACTGCAGAAGCAGGATCACGGTTCTGGGTGAGAGGGAAAGAGTAAAAGCCAGAGGTGGGGTGACACCCGACGGTGTAGGAGAATAATGAAGGGCATGAACTATCCAACTTACCTTGAGGTCAGTGTTGAGGACCCAGATGATTGTACACACTGTTGGATTCCGGGAAGACTTCAAGACCACAAAAGCACCAGGACCGTTTTCTCCACTGAAAGAAAGAGGACATGAATGAACACGCACAATGGTAAGAAGCTACATGAAGACATCCAGTGGTCGTGTATACACCTGCATGTGCACACACACACACACACTTCAAATTCTGGAGAAATATCCCACCCACAAGATTGAGAAAAATGCTTACCGCACGTATTTGGGATGAGGAGGTCTGTCTGCATGAGAGACAGCCATCCCTGAGGAAATATAGCGATCCTTTCGTCTCTCAATCCGGCGAACATTCACAAAATCCCTAAAAGAGGAAAAGCAGCAAATACTTAATGACCAGAGCAGGATGCAGGAAGTCAAGTATTTCAACAAAGTAGAGGGCGAAGCTAAATGACTGACTGCACTTATGTTGTGGAAACGACTTGCTAGGTCTCTTGGCACTGGTTGAAAGCACTGTCTGCCAAACAGACATCTTTAGTCTTTTCCGGAAGATTATCAGTGTAGGGAAGAGCTTATTGTCCAGCAAAAGCGTCTCCCCCAAGGGTACTATGCTAAATAGGATATCCACTCCAAGAACCAACGTGGAATCAGAACTGTGAAAAGATATTTACTTTTCTGTATGAATGTTAAGGTCCTTTACATGTAAGCCAGATACAGTTCTGACTTGGAGGACTTGGCAAAGTTTGAGGTATTAAGCAATAGCGGAATTGCAGTAGTCCAAAGAGGGATTTATTGCTGCACAGTCAACTAAAGCCTGTGTTTCTTCCCCCAGAAAGAAGCAGAAAGATTGCATGTCATTTCATAAACTGAAACTAGCAGTAAGCCACTACCAAGCTGACTTTAGGCAGAAGAGACATTGCCGTTCTAAAGAAAAGCTGAGCTTTTAAACTTTATTTGTAGGCTGCAAGTCCATACTAATGATTCTTTGAGTTGATAGGCCTGCTAGAGAAGGTCTGCATTTGTGGGCAAATATAAGCATCCTTTTTGAAATTGCTAAGTTGAAGATAACTGTTGGGGAGGCTGAACCCCTGCAAGTAAATGAACATGATCTAGATGTGGTGTGGGGGGGTCCAAGAACAGCACATCCACAAGGGTGTCTATCATTAGCGTAGCATTGGACAATCACCTGCACTTGAAAATGTCAAAGGCGGCAAGGTATAGATTGAAGAAGGTATGCACAGAGATGAGCCATGAGGAACCCCATCAATTCAACCATCTAAGAAACAGAGACCACCATTTCATTTCAGTGAAACAGCCGGTTTCTCTTAATCTCTCAAGACTCCCAATAGTAGTCTCTTTCAAAAGCACCATCGACCTGCGTCGACCCCTCATGCTCGACCGTAATCAGGCCTCTTCCCTAGTGTCTGAATCTCTATGCCCATCCTTAGGGTACTTGCCATAGTGTTCATCAGCTGTTCTTCCACAGCCACCCCACCCCCACAAGCCTACCTATGAGACCTGATCTCACATGAGAGCTTTCCAGACAGCCAATCGACGCCTTCTGATGCCAAAACTACAGGGTAACAGTGCAAAATTGGCTTAAAATCGTTATGTAACCGGACATACACCTTCGTTTGGAACAACCAGGTTAGTCTGCTCATTCATTTCAGGTATTTGCAAAGTACAAGATTAAAGCTGCAGACTAGATTTATTTGATGGTTAATACAAGAAATAGATTTGTCCTAAGGACGGTGTCATGGTGTGTGGTTAAGTGGTCTAACTGAGTGGCATGCAGATAAATATTCCGCAATAATCGTACAACCTCACATGATTCTCGCAGTTGCAGCTGAATGAAGCTAGGAGGACCATGTCCAAGTTGTCTGATGCATTGACTTTCTTAAGATTCTTGTGAACCAAAGGAATATAAAGAAAGGCATAACGGAACGCACCCGATAATTTTAGTTAAACACAACCCTCGTATGGAATTCTCTCCCGTTTACGTACATGAGAAGGGAAAATCTTGATGACTGTCCTTTGTCACAAATTGATCTACTAGAGGACAGCCCCAGCTCAGGCTCTCCGCTTAAACACTGCTTTAACCCTCAAGACAAAACTCTGCACGAAAGGTGTTCTGAATCACCCACTTGGATAGTTAACATCCGTGGACACCCAGAATGAAGCTTTGTCTCTCCGGGTCAGTTCAGAAATGGCTAGGATGTCTGGAGATCTAGAATAAGTTTGGCCTGAAAAAGGGAACAAAGAATCTTACTTTAGTAGATTATTTTTCGGACGGACACAAACAATGAGTAACTCGCCCATGGCAGTGTGCGGCCCCGTAGAGCTGGGTAGAGTCTGTTGTTGATGCAGTTTGTCCAGTGGAGGCTAAAAGTACGGAGCTTTGTGAAGGCTGTATTGCGGCGATCATAGAAAAGCATGTGAATGTTGATAAACAGACTTTTGCTAGCTAGCAGTTAATGTACTCTGGGATTCAGAAGTTAATAGCCATCCACACTTCAACAACTTCACCAGTCGGAGGTGCATATAAAGGTCTGGCCATCAAAAAGCACCTTCATGCCTTAGGCCTTAATGTGTATGTCCTGAGCCAGGCGTCCCTGAGTGTAGTCAGCCATTCACAGCTCTGCCCATCAGGTCTCTGTTGATCTCTAGCTGCTGCAAAGTAGATTCCTTGGCTGCTGAAGTCCAGAAGACAAGCAGTCTAAGAAGTAAGCCGTTCGTCAATGTAGTCAATGATGAACAAGTATGTTTAAGGTTATTGGGAAAAGAGTTGGTTGATGTGTCAACTGCTTAATGAACAGGGAGATTTGCGATTACGATGAAGGGGTGATCCTTAGGAGACATATTTAACACAGTATTGGACACATCCACCTTTGAATGCAGTCTTCTTCAAGTGAGCACCAATGACAAATTGTTGGTGAATCGTGTATGCTTAGACAAAAACAAATTGGGCAAGCCTAGACAGTCAATAAACAGAAGACTTAGAGTTGGAACAAACTCAAGGCCTGTTCAGGTTGCATAGCCCCCATTAAATGGATGTGGCAGATAGTAGTGATATCCAGCTTCCGAACTCACATCAGAATCTATGAGCATCATGCCAAATGTAGATGGACAAAATGGAAGTGATGATCTTCGGCAGCACCACCCCTTGGAACGACTCCTGGTGGCCCTCAGAACTAGGACCATCACCCAAACTGACCGACCACGTCAGAAACCTCTGTATAATCCTGGAGAGCAAACTGATCATGAAGTCCCAGATCAACAAAGTTGTCACCGCCTGCTTTCACACACTTCAAATGTTTCGAAAAGTCTTCAAATGGCTCCCCCTGAACATCAGGCGTACAGTCACTCAGCCCCTAATCACCAGCAGATGAGACTATGGCAACGCACTCTACGCTAGAACGCTAAACACCTTGTACAGGTACCCTAGACCATACAGAACTCTGCCACAAGACTCATCTTCGACCTCCACAAATGGACCCACATCACCCCCCACCTTAGAAAATTCTACAGGCTCCCCATGCCGAAGAGATGCAAATTCTAGCTGATGATCCAACAACTACGCTCTGCCTCCTTCTCACTCGCCCACGCCGCCCGTAGCCACCAAAGCAACAATGGAAGACGCTCCACCTACCTCGCAGCAAAAACGTTGAACGACCTCCCTCTGCAGCTCCGGACCTCCACCCCTTTACTGGACTTCTGGAGAGCACTTGAACGATTATGCCCCTCAAATGCCTGGTTACCCTTTCGGGAGATTTACCTAGTTCGATAAATCCACTTGATTGACTCTTTCCTGGCACAGATGTTTGCTCCAATGATTCGTAGAAGGGTAGAACTTAGAAGTATCAAGCTGATGTGTCTGTATTTAGTTACCTAGCAAAGACTGTTAGGAATGTCTCAGTCGGCATGGATATTAAGACTAAGTCACTACGTCTGATTGAGTACAGTCGTGATCTGGTTTACTCTTCAGCCGATAACAGACAGGTTGCTGGGCCCCGCACTGATGCTTCTGGTAAAGAATACAAATTACCTGTACTCAATGTGTTCAATGCAATGAAGATAAACCTGGAGACCTGTATATTCATCAATAATAAAGGTGTAGGAGGGGGATGAGTAAATTAATACTTTGGGAATCCTAGATTGTCCAGTGCAAATCTGGTGACCCACTTGAATGGAATCGTTGAAGACATGCAACTCAGATGGCAGAGAAACCTTTTACGTGACTTGTGTCAAAACACCTCCAGCATTGAGAAACCATGGTACATTGTATTGACATACGTGCAGAAGAAGACACAAGCCTGGTAGTATATTTAAAGACATACCTGGGAGAGATGACACCTCCTGCAACCCCTGAAGCCACTTCATAGGTCACCAGTGTATTATCATCCACTCTTTGAAGGACCTGCATTCAGAAAACAAAACGAAGGTTAAATTTAGGATATTGGGACCGGTGTAGGTCTGTAGTCGATACACAAATAACTGTTTGCGTGAAGTCAAAGGCGTAGGTCTTGCAGCGGGAGAATTTGACCCATTAGCAGAACGTACTGCCAGAGTAAACTGCGTTGAAACTACTTTGGAACATCCAATCACACACCACAGCTGCCCACCCTTAAATACATAAATATTGTGTTAAGTTGTAGGTCATTTAACAAGTTGGCATCACTTATCGAATGCTAGGTTGGCGTTTGTGTGCTGCTCTGCTATACTAAATGATCAGTGTACTGCTGCATGTTATCTGCTGTGAGCCTCCTGTCCCCAGCTCAGAAATGTGCAACTCGATTCCATGGACTGGGTGAGTACAGCTCCAAGCTGCCCGGCTCCTCCGTGTCCTGCACGATTACATCAGTCATAAGGCGGTAGCTCGAGCTGCCCTAAGATGATAAACGTTACCCCTCACCCCTGGGTAAGGTAATATGGCCAATACTTCATTAAACTGAGGCCCCTTTTGCAAGGCAGAGATGCTCACTTAGAAAGAAGGGGTGTGATTTAGCTCCCTCGCGGCCATGACAATTTTTAGATTGGGTACATAGTGCTGCTGCCTATAAGACCTGTTGGTTACAATAGGCATAATGTAGACACAGGCTCTGTTCCCTTCTGCAACTGGCTGGTTGAAATCAATCACCTCTTGGCTCATACTAGAGGGGCTTTTTCTCACCACATGATGTTGTCTCTCTGGTGTATTATTCATTCTCAGCAACAGCTGTAGGGTGCTATTTAGTGAACTGAACAAAATCACCCAGAAAAGAAACCTCCGCTCTAAAAGCAACACTTGAAAAATGGCGTTGACATATGAGCTTACATCCGTAAATGAAGATCTTTGTGGTCTTACACCAAACTATGATAAACAGATACCTCTGTGTTTGTGGCTCAGTGTTAAAAACTTGTAACAACTATTAAGGGATATTGCGTTTGCTTATTTCTCATTAATAGAATATGCACTGATCTTTCCAATAACGGAGTAGCAGAAAGGGGACTGCAAGTATAGCTTCAATCATATCCATATCCAGGTCCTGCAAATCCTTTTAGAAAAAAGATAGGACAGCTGCAGAACTTCTTTGCAGCAGTCTGTCTGCCAAATGAGCAGATCAAATGTGATCCAATGGTCCAAGCGCGGAGTGTATTCATAGGTACTCTACGCAAGTACAGTGGCATGTCTGAGGGTTCGGCTTCCGAGTTCTGCTTTCACTCAACAAAGGGCACTATGTGATTGGCAAGGACCTTGTTTTGTCTGGACTGGAACGGTTATCCATGTAGCCTTAAGGTCTAGGTTTCGAACACATCCATCTTTTTTTTTAGTTAGGCATATTGCAGCACTGTCTGGAGTTTGGGGGCTATGGGGAACCTGGGGCAATGACTCATCAAAATAAAATAAATCACAGTAAGGGAGCCAGAGGCCTGCCTGCCGTACATCCTCGACACATGAAGCCTAACACACCAAGGTATGGCAAGACCTACATTTCTATACTAATTTCTGGAATTACAGAACTATGTGTTACAAAAGGTTGAAATAAAAAAAAGGAAAAAGATTTGGACGGAAAGGCCACTCCCACTCTTTATGGCATACTTCATCATCAGCCAGTCTGTCCCACCATGTTAACATGATACTAACATGGTGGATCAACCTCATTGAGAAGGGATATCAGATTAAGTGTTCTCTGGTCATTAATGGGGTCCAGATGATTTTTTAAAACAACCTCCGTGTAAACCCGGTTATTTTCTTTATTCTTGGGTACACTCAGATGGATTAAACATTAAAGAAAAGGCTGCTACTAGGCTCGAACACATTGTCCTTATCCTTGCCAACATGTTTCGGCCTCCAGAAGATCCCTTGTAAGAGGGTCTAGGGCCTTCATCATGGCAGTCAGCTGTACTCCTTTTATCAGTCCTTATTGCACCAATCATGTGCATGCAGGTAAGAATAAGTCTCATCTGCCAGTCCACCATCTTCACCTTAAAATTGTTCGATGTTTCACAAGGGAGTCACATCAGGGAGGAACCTCTCCTGTAGTCACAACAGTCAAGGAACAGGTTCCTACCAGTAATGTACAGGAGCCACCGGTGCCCTCCACCAGATTACAGCCATGACTTACATTTCAGGAAATGCAATATGAGGATACAATATCACTTACGCCCACAAGACCCTCCTATCCAGACTGCAAACATGTATGACAAGTTAATTTTCTATACCAGTAAGAAGATATTTAAGAGTCACATACAGTAAAAACACACAGCAAGCTTTGAGAAAATCCTTGGTTTGCCTGTTGAAATGGGGCAAAATAAGTGCTGGCTGTAAGAGAAAATATATATAGGATATTGAACTTCTGCTGCTGACCCTTGTAAAGGAAGTAAAATGCACAGCGCCACTTAAAATACATTTAATTGATGCAAACTGAATGAATTTCGGAGGAAAATGGGTTTTGATGATTATATATATATATATATATATATATACATACATACATACATATACACACACACACACACACACACACACACACACACTTCTTTCGCCCTGCCTCTACACTAATAGAAACCTGCATTCAGGAAAGCCTTCAGGCTTTAATTGATTTTCAGGATTTATTTTAGGTTATTCAGGGGAGTCAAGTTACTATGAATGGTTGATTCAAACTGCAATAGCTTTGCAGGAGACTTCTCAAATTCTTAGATTATGCTCCATTCGGCTACATTAACATCATTTGTTGTTTAAGAGGTTAATTACAGTATTTCGGTTGGGTCTAGCCAAGGTGCAAGGAATTTACATTTTAGGTTGTTGACGGATATCTACTTCTTCCAGGATATAAGGCTGTTTACTTCACCTCTTTTTTCACTGTTAATTTACCTTCTTACAATCATCTAACCACAAGTATTTTCTCCAGTCTTATAACAAAAAGGGTCTTAGGAAAAAACCTCCAAGACCTGAGACGGGTGGAAAGGAGAGGGGAAACGTACTCCTGCTGAAATAATCCTAACTCAAAAATTGTATACTCACTGCTTGAAGTGACTGATCAAGGAGAAGGAGAAAATAACATACTCCCACCGCACTCAGAGGTGGTAAGAGGAAAAACCTATTTTTTTTATTTATAACCCTCACCCACTCTAGTAGTGGCATGCTTGATCATTGAGTTCACCCCAACTCCTAAAGGTAAGGGTGGGCTCAACCATATTTCAGGGAGAACAGAGATTTTATTGTTTTTGTTGTTTACATGAAGATAAAAAGCCCTAACTCACCCCCAGGTGTACTTTTATTAGTGGGGTGAGCGGGGAAATTAAAATCTTTAGGAAGGGGCAATAAGGATATTGTGGTCCTATGACCCTAACATAAATACGCCAACATATTCTCGGCCCTATTGTACTGGCCTGCGTGGGTTTAGGCCTTCGTCAGGGCGGAACCTTGCAATTATTATAAATGTGAACGTGGGGGGCCAAGGATGTGTACAATAAATGGAATTGCTGTTGAGAAGAAATCCAACTTAGTATTACTGTTCAACCAAAGACTTTTTCACATTTTACAATACCTCCTTTGACAACTACTGGAAAAGGTCTTTGGTTAAAGTGCAATAGTGTAGCAAGCCAATACCCCATTCTCCTCCTCCCTAATGCTATCTTTCAAAGGATTGGTTCACTCTCAGTCATTGTCCAACTTCGCAATGCTGTAAAACAGGTAATTGTTGTACAGTGCAGAAATAATTTTGATGGTATCTGTAGTAATATCCTACTGGGGCTGTTCCTAGCAGGTTCTGCAAGATTGTAGAATTATTTTAGGAACTGCATGTCCATCGAAGACGTGGCTTCCTGTGATGCCATTGTAGTCAGAGACTATGTGATGTCACTTCCTCTAGAACTGTAATGCAAAAGAAAGCTTTATGTCACAGCATGTCAACGGTGGTCATAGTTTGTGAATCTCGAGTTGTCCTTAAGTGACTTGCAATGCCCATAAAGAATATTACTTATGATCAGTACAGTGATCTTCCGCATCCCTCAGAGTGAAAAAGTGATCGGGCTTTTATCCCTTCAAAAGCCCTATTACTGCGTGAATTGTAGGAAGTGTTTCACAAAACTCTGAATGCATTCTCCCTACCACTCAGTAAATCGCGTCATCTCCACCCATGTAGCATCCACTTTAGTTTTCAAACTGTGCAACGCTTATTAGAGAAGGTGTACAGTGGGCTACTGCCTGAAGCCATAGAAGTGGGAGTGCAACAGCAGTGTTGAGGATCCTTATCACAACCCTACTGACAGATACACATAATCAGATTTAGGAACCTTACAGGCTGGGCCAAACCAGAGCGATGATCGCACAGGAGCAGATTGTTGTTCATTTTTTATTATTTGGAATCTGGGTAACATCGCTGGTGTGTTGGGAGAAGCCAACTGCAAATGTTAAGTGTGAGGATCGCCATCTAAAAAGATTACAGTGCTGCATGGGCACAGAATATCTTCAACTTACGTTTCTTTATTGAGAGACGTTCCCTGTACCTATTATTTACAAGGGTAAAATCTGTTTCTGCATCAATTCAAGTTGCCATTTCTATTACCTTATGTCAATCATAGCTCTATAGAGTACGCATTAGAGGAAGAGGCACTTAGGCTCTGTATTGCCTGTGTCTGAACAGACATAGGGTGCAGTCGGAGAATGGCCTGGTTACCTGTAACTGCAGAGAGTGTCTGCGTGAGGCAGACTGGTTAAGTCAGGGTGTCCCATACAGGCAAGGATCATGGTTGTCCCTGGGACTCCTGTACTTGCAGGATCATGCTTGGACCAGGGGTCTCTTATACTTAAAGGAGTCATGATAGGGCCCTGAACCTCCTGCAATTGCAAGGACCATGGTTGCGTCTTCTGTACTTGCAGTGGTTATGGTTGGGTCCTGGGTCTCCTGCACTTGCAGTGGTTATGGTTGGGCCCCGGATTGCAGTGGTTATGGTTGGGCCCCGGGTCTCCTGTACTTGCAGTGGTTATGGTTGGGTCCTGGGTCGCCTGTACTGGCAGTGGTTATGGTTGGGCCCCGGGTCTCCTGTACTTGCAGTGGTTATAGTTGGGCCCCGGGTCTCCAGCACTTGCAGTGGTTATGGTTGGGCCCCTGATTGCAGAGGTAATGGTTGGGTACGGGGTCTCCTGTACTTGCAGTGGTTATGGTTGGGCCCAGAGTCTCCTGTACTTGCAGTGGTTATGACTGTGTCCCCGATCTCCAGTACTTGCAAACATTACTATTCAGTGCTGGGTCTCATGTACCTGCAGGGTGTAAGGCATAGCCCAGGGATCCCACATACCTGAAAGGATCATGGCTGGGTCTTTGGGCCCCTGTATACTTGCAGAGGTTATATTTTGGTCTTCTGTACCCAAGTGAACCATGGTTGTGCCTCTGTTCTTCTACATTTGTATGGATCATGGCTGGGCCTTCGGCCTGTACTTGCATGAATCATTATTCTGCTCTTTGAGTCTCGCCCATGCTTGGATCATCAGCATCAGGCACACCAAGATGAGGCAGCAGTGTGTTCTAGAAATAGGATTTATTCACTGTGATTGAATCGTAGGTGTACAGTGCATGTTGGAAATCATGGATGGATGGATCTGAGATTACCAGGTTCAGAGGACTGATTATATCAGTGAGCACATGGAACAGTGAAAGCACCAAGCTGAATATGAAACTGGAAAAAGGCACAAGTTTTAAGTTTCTGTAACCAAAATCTCTCCCTGGAAGCGCTGTATTCGGAGACAACTAAAAACTGAAATGTTAGTGGCCTTCTGCAAGTTGTACAACATGGTCTTCTTTCCTTCCCTCCTTCCCCGTTTCTAAGGGGACAGGCAGGATGACAGGGTTGCAGGGTAGGCACAATGGGAATAGACAAAGGAATTGATGCTGATGCACTGACTCCTGGGTTACACACCTGACACAGAGAGACGGTTTTATTCCACAGGGTCATTTTCTCCGGCTGCAGGATAAGCTCCTGGTAGATCACTTCAGCAGTACACTGTATGAGAGCCTGGGAAGAAATACAGTCATGAATTTGAGAGGGCCTAGAGGAGAAGAAGGTTACAAGTGGGACAAAGCTTAAAGGGAGAACAAACATGCATAAGAGAACCTGTGGAGGAAGAGAGCAATTAGTGAGAGTTTGAGAAGTAACAAATGAGCCAGTGGGCTAGAGTCTTGGGGAAGAGTGGCATGCATAGGGCAGAGCTAGGACAGACTAGAGGCATACATGTAGAAAGGGAGAGGCATACATGTAGAAAGGGAGAGGCATACATGTAGAAAAGGAGAGGCATACATGGGGAGAAAGGGAGAGGCATACATGGGGAGAAAGGGAGAGGCATACATGGGGAGAAAGGGAGAGGCATACATGGGGAGAAAGGGAGAGGCATACATGGGGAGAAAGGGAGAGGCATACATGGGGGGAGAGGCATACATGGGGAGAAAGGTAGAGGCATACATGGGGAGAAAGGGAGAGGCATACATGGGGAGAAAGGGAGAGGCATACATGGGGGGGTAGGGAGAGGCATACATGGGGGGGAGGGAGAGGCATACATGGGGGGGGGGAGAGGCATACATGGGGGGGGGGGAGAGGCATACATGGGGGGGAGAGGCATACATGGGGGAAAAGGAGAGGCATACATGGGGGAAAAGGAGAGGCATACATGGGGAAAGGGAGAGGCATACATGGGGGAAAGGGAGAGGCATACATGGGGGAAAGGGAGAGGCATACATGGGGGAAAGGGAGAGGCATACATGGGGGAAAGGGAGAGGCATACATGGGGGAAAGGGAGAGGCATACATGGGGGGGGAAAGGGAGAGGCATACATGGGGGGAAAGGGAGAGGCATACATGGGGGAAAGGGAGAGGCATACATGGGGGAAAGGGAGAGGCATACATGGGGGAGAGGCATACATGGGGGAAAGGGAGAGGCATACATGGGGGGAAAGGGAGAGGCATACATGGGGAGAAAGGGAGAGGCATACATGGGGAGAAAGGGAGAGGCATACATGGGGAGAAAGGGAGAGGCATACATGGGGAGAAAGGGAGAGGCATACATGGGGAGAAAGGGAGAGGCATACATGGGGGGGAAGGGAGAGGCATACATGGGGAGAAAGGGAGAGGCATACATGGGGGGAAAGGGAGAGGCATACATGGGGGGGAAGGGAGAGGCATACATGGGGGGAAGGGAGAGGCATACATGGGGGGGAAGGGAGAGGCATACATGGGGGGGAAGGGAGAGGCATACATGGGGGGGGAAGGGAGAGGCATACATGGGGGGGAAGGGAGAGGCATACATGGGGGGGAAGGGAGAGGCATACATGGGGGGGAAGGGAGAGGCATACATGGGGGGAAAGGGAGAGGCATACATGGGGGGAAAGGGAGAGGCATACATGGGGGAAAGGGAGAGGCATACATGGGGGGAAAGGGAGAGGCATACATGGGGGGAAAGGGAGAGGCATACATGGGGGGAAAGGGAGAGGCATACATGGGGGAGAGGCATACATGGGGGGAAGGGAGAGGCATACATGGGGGGAAAGGGAGAGGCATACATGGGGGGGAAAGGGAGAGGCATACATGGGGGGGAAAGGGAGAGGCATACATGGGGGGAAATGGAGAGGCATACATGGGGGAAAGGGATAGGCATACATGGGGGAAAGGGATAGGCATACATGGGGGAAAGGGATAGGCATACATGGGGGAAAGGGAGAAGCACACTTGGAGTCATGAACAGAAAACAACCTGCAGAGAGGGGAGTTAAGAATGGGCAAGGAGGAAGACCTGAAGGAAATAGCCACTATAAACAAGAGAATCATGAATGGGAGCCACAATGAAGGAGGAAAACTAACCCAAGTAGGCGAGAGCTTTGAGAATGTATGGTCATGAATGGACAAGAGCAGGAGAGAAGCTTAAGGACTTTTCTTGGGCTTTAATGCCAGTTGGAGGCAATTTATTTATTTTTATGTATGTGTCTTATAGAGTGCCCGAATCACCCCCAAAGGGGTATCTCTGCGCTATAGGAGTGCCTAGATGTCAGCGTCAGGTAAATGAGGGATTACAGAGTCATCGAAGGGGATTGAAAAAGCACGGTTTTGAGAAGTCGTCAAAATTGGAGACAGTTGGCTTTAATTTAAGAAATGAATGTTCTTTTTCAGTGGTGTGCCAATGCCACAACATCTGTGCACATTTGAATAACCAAATGCTCCTTTTCAGCACTTGACTTTCACAGGACTGCATTCAAGACTTATTTCAAAAGGTGGTGTCAGATTAAACACTCAGAAACAGTGTTATAGTACAGATAACCATTAATAATTTTAAGGTCTGGTCAGTCAGTTCTTAACTTTTATGAAGAAAAAGGAGGTTAATGCATGCAAGTACATTAAAGAAGCTTAAAAATAGAACAAAATGAAAACGTGAAGTGCCTACCACATTCTATCCTAGACAACCACCACAAAACGTAAAAAGCTAGGTGCCCCAAATCAGCTTAACACTGAGCCCTGTAGACTATTTTAAGTGATGACAAATGTTTAACCTTTTCTAAGGCTCGTTCAGAAGTGCTGGCTTCTTCAAAAAAGTCACTGAGAGGGAACATTCAGATGGAAAGATAAAGTGTTACACTATTGGTAATCTGTGTCTTTTATTCATATTCAGGGACTTACAGCCTGATTCATCATTGGGAGGTTTTGAGAGTCTGAAAAAGCGAATCATAAGGAATCGCTATTCCAGACTCGCAAAACGGGATTCATGTAAGAATAGCAAAATTTGTTGCGATTCCTACTGATTCCTTATTTGCGATTAGCAAATTGCTAATCGCAAATAAGGAATAACTCCCCATTCATTCCTATGGGCCAAAAGGCCCATAGGAATGAATGGGGAGTATTCCTTATTTGCGATTAGCAATTAGCTAATCGCAAATAAGATAGCGATTTAAAGGGTGCCAGGGGTGTCCAGAGGACACCCTGTAGCACCCCTTAAATGCTAATTTAAACAGGTGTTGCGCACACACATGTCCAAAGGACATGTGTGTGTGCAACATGCAACTCAGAAAAATGCTTTTAAAAGCATTTTTCTGAGTTTGCTATTTACCACGAGGTTTGACCTCGCGGTAAATAGCGGGCCGAAATTGCGAATTCGCACATTTTAAATGGATGATGAATTGCATTTAAGGAATCTCAAATAGAGATTCCTTAAATGTAATTCACCGCAAAAAAGCGAAATCGCTATTACCGATTTTTGCATTTGGGATGATGAGTCCCAAATGCAAAAATAGCGCTTGCAAAGGGCCAGATTCTCAGAATTCGGCTTGATGAATCAGGCTGTAGACTGAAGCTAAACCTATTTAAGGGATGCAAGCTGTGCATCTTCCAAGCTCCTAAGGCCAAACAATTCAACACCGAAGCAAACAAGTGTCCACCCTTCACAAAGGCTTTCTAGAGTCTTCAAGGACTTTGTGTGGTGTCCAGTGAAGTGACGCATCGTGCCAATTAAAGGGGACCAAGTCAAGCGCTGAACTCTAAGCTGGGGACAGTAGCTGGCTTGCATGCAACTAAACAGTAGGAGTCCCTCTGATTGCGGTTTTGGAAGTATGGGAATTTATTTTGAACTGCAAACCGTGTTGGTGAAGATGGTTTGGTGGTAGGTGCACCAAAGTGCTGTAACAACCACGCCATACAACTGAGAGGCCATCAAGAACCAAGTGTTATTAGTTGCAGATTTGACTAGTGATCTCTCAAATAAGAGAAGCTATTAAGTCATTTACAATGGTTCCAGAATCAAGACAACCTCCTCCAGCTAACAAGATGGAACCCCAGGCCAGGAAACTGAAGTCTCTATTTCTCCAGAGTTCCTGGAGTAGCAGAGGGGGAGGCTCAAAGAATGGTCTGCGACCATGCAGGCTCTTTTCGACTGTGAGGGCCATAAAGCGACTTCCTCAATTAAGAGACCATCGTGCTTGTTCCTGGGTAGCTGGCTCAAGATGCCTTGTGGCTCTGGGGCAGACAGAGTACATCAAGATGTCCTCGATGCAGGCCTTTTCAGTCGGCTGGTCCTTGGCTACCCTTTGTAAATCAGATTACTCAGACTGGCAGGGACAGTCCACCTCCTTGTCATACGCAGGCTTGTCTTCCTATCTCCACAGGCCCTTCAACAAGTCTCTCCGGCAAGGTTCCCTGATTTAAGTTGCTTCAAAGACAGTTGCAAAAAAGCAGTGACAACAAACTAAGAAGCTTGAACTTACCCTTCCTCTGGTGAGTAAGCCATACCATTCAGTGAGGCTGCCTTGCCATTCAGTGAGGCTGCCTTATGTTATATCATATTTCATTAATATTTTTGTTTTGTCCGTATGACATTTTTTTTTCTAACAAGTATGACATTTTTTTTTCTAACAAGTAACATATTGAATATTTACAGATAATTTCTTGCAGGGCTTTACAGTGCTGCATCATTAACAAGTTTCCACAGAATTAGAAAAAGTTTACAGACCCAGTGGCAGGTGCAGGACTGACGAACTAGCTCATTTGGTTGTAGGGCAACATTTCTGTTCCCCATAGGCTGCTCTACCTAATTTTCTGGTTGGTTTACTGTTCCTTCCATCCTCACACTAGATCAGATAAATTGAGTTTCATCCAATGCCTCATACATTTTCAAAATATATTTAGGGCAGCCCATGGCAGCATCAACTGTTTTTTGCTGCTGCAACGCAACAGTCCATGTTTTTGTTCCAATCCACAATTATTTTGGGGTGATGGGATGACCAATCAATATACGATGTCCCTTTTTCTACATTGAAGTTCAAGATCACAATCAATCTCTGGTATCTATTCAAGGTCTGATCATCCCATGTTCGTAGATGTACAGATGCTGTTTCCTAGCCTAGTGGTAATCCCTGGGTGGCAGCTATTTAAGACACCAAGCCAGAAATTTGCTATTACTATTCACTACCATATTGCATGAGGATTCCATGTTCACTGCATTCCCTCAGGTAAGTGTCCCCAACCGTTCTAGCAAAGATCTGAGCCCTCATGTATATTCTGTGAAGGACCAAGTTGCACCAAGTTTAACCACAATCTCAACGAGAGCTCCCTAGAGTGCTCGAGTGCCTATTCTCCGGCCTCCCGCTCAGGTGTACCTTTGCCAGCTTCTCAGTGCGATTATAGGGTTCGCTAAATCCCTCTGGGTATTATTCAGTAGCTTACTATAGACTAAAGAGATTACTTTCCTGGCTTTAAACGGTGTCTAGAGTTTTACCCTCCACAATCAATTCTTCTGTACTTTTAGTGGTCTTACCCACACTTGATCATAGGACATGTAGGAGCTGTATGTATTTAAAATGTTTGACATGCTGTCTTTTCTTAATGTTCAGATGTTACTCAATGCCTGGGGGAGTTTTCTTACAGCCATTAGAGTCTAGTTTTTTTTTTACTCCAAGTCTGTGATATCTCCTGACATTGCTTGTGTAGATGTGTAATGGCCCATTGCTGGGGAACCATTTCACAACAGGAGGTGGTCACAGACAGGAAAGGGGGAATTTCATGTTTTGCCTGTTCATAGGAATCTCTGCTACACTGAAGAAGCAGTGGCCGGCTAACTCTTCCCACTAAACGGCCTGATTTGGTTTTGGCAAAGGAGAAAGATGCGCATTTGAAAGCTGGCAAGTCTGAAAGGTCAACAACCAGCCGGGGACAACGGAGTCCATCATTTTATGAGCACACACATATACATGGACTCCAATGTTCTGTCACAAGTCAATTCATAGACAAACACACGCATCTACCAGTCATGAGGAAGACTAAGAATCCACATGTGGAGGATTGAAAGAACTTTATGAGAGAGATGCCGGCGGACCTGCTCCTAACTCCCACAGGAGTACAGATGCAAAGGTCTGTGCTCAGCTCCACTCTACGATGCCACCGCTGTCATTCCTGCATTGCCTAGGTAGAGGGGCAGCAGCCAGCCTTGCAACGATAAAGTGCACTACAGGTATTCGAGAAGAGTGTCACTGGTGGTTTAAACAGAAGAACTTGCACTGGGAGAGGGAGAGCACAGCTTCCAAATGTAGAAGCTTTTTAGACCAGAGGAGAAAGGTCATGAATTGCTGACTCTGGAGATAAAGAAGAGTCTTGAAAGGATGACAGAATAGAGGTGACAAGAGCCCTGAATGGGTGAGGCTGAAAGAAGGGAAGTCAAGAATGGGTGACAATCTGAAGGGAGAGAAGCTACAAGAATGGAGAACAGCTCTGGGGTAGTGGCGAGTCATTAATATTAAAGAGCCTGTGGGAAAGAGTATTAAATAGAAGAAATGAAAGACCTTATGAGGAGAAAGATTTAAACAGGAGATGGACAGCTGCTAAGAAAGAAAGTTGTCCTGTACGAGAGCATGCATAAGTAATGTATCAGACATAAGTGGGATAAAGCCTGGAATGAGGGAGCCAGTCATGGATGGTAAACAGCAGCAGAAAGAAGGGGATGAGGTTCAGGAGAAGGGGGAGAAGAGAGAGAGCAGCTAGTTGGTTGTGGCCAGAAGGAGTACAAATATACGTTCTCCAGACTAGATGGCTGTCCGCGCATTATAACAGATATGGCAGATTAACAGTAGCTTAAAGATGTACATCTGTCCATCTTATCTAGTAAAGAAAGTTGGACAGAGGGGCGGTGGTGGGATGATCAGGAGAAATATTCCACCTGCCTCTTATTAGAAATATGGTAATTTCTGATTCGCTGAATTTAAGCAAAACCATAAAATTGACCCAGGAATGAAGGTGGATAGAACAAAGTCTGTTAACTCTCACAGGAATTGTAAATATGTATCAGGAAGTAGAAACGTAAGAATTCTACTGATGCATATCTTGTGGTGTTTTATATCTAATTAAAGATGTTTTGACAGTTTGCCTTGTGCAGTCCACCCTTACAGAGCAAGGCTAGCGGGCTTGCGTCAATGCTACATACACAAACTTTAGCCATCACCAGAAATCCACACACAACTCCAAAACTACATTAATGCAGTACACTTGCAGCCTATCGAGCTTACTGGGCTCAAAAGGCAGGACACACAAGGATTGAAGGTGGCTAGAAAGACCAGAGACCAAGGTGTTTTCTGAAGGGAATAGGAAATGGCCTGTTGTATTTTGGGAGATGATAGAGGATGCAATATTGTACATCTGCACGATGAACGAGTTAAGAAATATCCAGATGGATCTTGGGATGGTGTCATTTATTAAAGAAAGAATGCACATGTGTATATGAAATTTGAGTGAACTGTAGGAGTGAAGACCTGTTCATCTGCACTGTGAAAGGGTGTGGGTTAGCCATGGAGAGGAGCAGTAGTTTAGGCCTCAGCCGATTAAAGAAAGACGTGCTGCATGAAGCAGAAAATACCCAGGTAGGTGTGATATTGAGTAGAAAAGTAAGCCAGTGTTCTGTGTGAAGAGGAGTGTATTAAGTAGGTATTCTTACCTTCAAGATAAAGGACTTCCCATAGAATGGTGTTTCGATGGTGTACACAATATCTCCCACTTCCTGAATAACGAAAAAAACATATAGAACTTATTAAAACAGACTGCACTATAAGGAAATGTAGGTGCAGAAGACGAAAACTGACTGTGGTTTCACAAATGCTTCCTAATTGAGCCCAGTGCAGCGCAACATCAGACAGGTAGAAGGAGGAGCATCCTTGGGCCACTTCAGCCCTAAAAGAAGGTGAGCCACGTCAGCCATGAATGAAGGCAGGCAACGTCAGCCATAAAAGAAGGCAGGCAACGTCAGCCATGAATGAAGGCAGGCAACGTCAGCCATGAAAGAAGGCAGGCAACGTCAGCCATGAAAGAAGGCAGGCAACGTCAGCCATGAAAGAAGGCAGGCAACGTCAGTCATACATAAAAGATAAGCATTCAGTGACCGATTCAGCTAAGCGGGAGAATGAGCCACTCGTGGCTGATTTAACAGACAGGGGAAAGGGCAGACCAGGGCAAACATCAGGGAAAGAATGAATGTATTTCTGTTTACATTTACACATCTCTGATACAACGCAGGGCGTGGAACGTTTGCACCATATTCTGGGTGGTGATCACAGTCTGCTGGTCTCCTTTGGGGGCTAACTGCCTTATTCTTCATGTGGTTATGAGTAACAGTTTGTTATGGTCTAGGAGAATCACCAGGACAGGCCAGCAGTCTAGATTGTCCCTGCGACTAATAGCCTGGTCTTTCTTATCCCCTGCTCCTTCTGGAGTCTCTTACTCCTATAAGGAGTTTGTTAAACGCAAGGACCATCTATGCCTTGTAGATAATACCTCTAAAATCGCACTATATCTGTGGAGTGGGTCTACCGCATTTCAACTTTTGTACCCTCTGCACTGCTCCACTTTTGTACCCTCTGCACTGCTCCACTTTTATACCCTCTTCTTACAAGCCATTCATGGTTCATCAATGATTCAGACCTGCACTGAGTTAGACCGGTCAGTTACGTGGCTGCTAAATACCAATTCCGTTCCATCCAAGTTTGCATATTTACAAAAAATGGTCTAAGTTGGTTCTAGGGATTTCAAGGTGGTAGTAGAGACCGGCCCTCTGAACAACTGGAAACTAGTGTGCCACTCAGTGAATTGACTGATCACCAAGGGACTCGGGTGTCATTTTGTCACCAATATCCTACTATCTTTGAATTAGTGGCTCATCAGAAATAGATCCTAATGGTGACTGCTCCATGTACCTATATTTATGGACTGTATTCAGGAACAGGCTCTGCGCCAAGATGACTTAAAGCCCAACTGCTGGAACTGGATTGGTGGATCACAATTCTACAATATATTTACTAGCAGGACTGTTTTACCAATAGATCTAAAAGAAAAAGCTGAGTATTCCTAAATACACATCCAGTTGCAGATACAATGCACCTGCAGATGTGTAATGTAGAAAGGGAACTTGACAATTCACCAACTTGCTGGAGGAAAGAGGTGAAATGCAGCAAGAAAAGGACTCAGATTTCATAAAAAGAGCTGCCTTTCCCAAGAAAATACATTATTTGATCATACAAACTCATGCCTTGCACATTCTGCCATAGATCCCATCAGTATTCACTCACGTTGCTTTTCTCGAATTTCCAGCTGGCCTCTTGTGCCAGGATCTGCTCGACCACTTCCAAGGACTCCTTGCCCTGCTGCACATACTCGCGTTCCTGGAACACAAGGGATGGTTATTCCTGGGGGGTGCTTGGGACAGAGACCCACTTCACAAAGCCAGGTGCACATTCAACGCTGACCGGCATCATATAGGAAATATCCGAAAAGTAACAAACTGGACAACTCTGAACACCCCTCTGTTTCTTTTGTTTCATATCACACATTTTAGATTCCTACAACCTACACTTCTGAATGACTGGGCGGGTAGAGTACAATCGTTTTATGGATACTAGGAGTATGGCTATGTATTTGTAAGCTTTATTGTTTAGTTAATTAAAACCATTACAATAGAAAAGATCTACAAAGAGTAAACAATTATCAGATAAACTTCTTTAAAAAAATCTTGTGTATAAAAACGTGTGCAAATGAGATATTTGTAAACAAGTAGTCAGTGTAATACGGCTTGTGTTTGCTGATATATAACAAGATTGTCAGGCAAATAGGTCCATAGTTCTCCTGCTTAAAATATGTACATTAAAGTTTACTGAGGCAATCAGTGCATTCCAGAATTCTTCAACTAGCACTCTGACTATAGAGCGGGCTTAGTCTGTTTTGTTTGACTTTGCATTTCCATGACAGAGCTCGGTGATAGACACCGCCCGAGTATGGACACACATTTTTGCATATCAGTGGGCAGAATTTTAAAAAACAGATGCTGGAAGCTTCCTGACACGCTCTGGTTTGAAGGGAAGGAATTACTCAAACTAGTCTCCATTACAAAGCAACATACCAGTTATCTCTCTCAATGGCCAGACCAAATCCCTTCACAGTCGTCCCTAAATGAAGGTTATTTGGGATCCAATGTCAACCATTTGGCTAGACAAGCTGCATAACTGGTTGATATTCAAATAAAGTGTAACTTTTTTCACCTGGCTCTTCTCTAGACAGATAAGTCTCAAATATTTACTAGTTCCACTGTCTAAGACAATAATTAATTCTAACTATTTTATCTGGTTCTTTTGCCTACCAAAGTCAAGTCAGAATGTGTACTAGAAAGGAAATACTTGTTAAAAAATAAAGTGGATATTTTGTAAATTATAAATTGACTCAAGTCACCGCTCACCCAGCACAAATATACAGGTCTAAAGTAGATGCAAATAAAGCTGCTGACACATTTCTTCCACAAACACCACTGCAAAGATAACATTTCTGAAGAGCGCCATATCAAAAAAGTTAACAGTAGGTCAAAATAGTCGGAACCCATCACTTATCCCTCTGCGATCTAGAGCCGCATATTGTTTGAAAGCCCAGCTTGCGATACCCGAGCTACTGGTAGAGAGGAGAAGAGAGGCCCACCTGGCTAAGACTACTTGGAAAGCTGAAGGAGAAGTAAGAGTTGAAGAAACAAACTCTCCTCAAAGCTTTTAATAAGGTTTTACCACACTCCACATTGGATCTTTTCAGCCAGCAGGGCAGTCTCGTCTCCTAATATATCCTCGAGATTCCACCAAATTATCTATTCCTTCAACAATGAGCAAACCAGACAATGTACCTGAGCTGTGACTGCTTGCCGCCCTGTCCCGTCATCATCAGACTCATTGTCAGATCCTTAAAAGGGCAAAGAGACACAGGTCAAAAGACAGGTAACCGCCAGGATAACAGATTTTCATGTACTAGAGGACATTTTCTGACAAAGGGTGTTTATTTATTTATTTTTTTAACTGGAACACTAGAGTAGAGGCCTCTGGTAATAATTTATAGCTGGTGCAAATTTGTATGATGGAAAGGGATGCAATATCACTGGAACAATTAGGCACAATCCGAAAGGGACAAGTTTTCACTAGCACAATGGGAATGTACACTATCATACATGGCATTTCCAACACCAGGGCAAGGATGCATCACAGAGGATACAATAAGATCTTCATGCCCAGGGTTTGGGTGCGCGAGACCGCCACAAGAGATTCCCGTAGTGCAGGGACACTTCAGCTGCTCCCAATCCCTTCAAGATTTTAGAGGCATCCCCTTCTCACCTGCAGAGGACTCCGGGGGAGAGTAGAATTGTCCTGAGAAGGGCCGGGGTTGAAGCAGGGGCTGATGATTGGCCGCAGCCTGTGTCGCCAGATACCCTGCAACCAACAAAATTGCGAGAAAATTAACAAAAAGAAAGAGCGCACATGCACAGGTTTAATGATGCTAACGGCTTTATCTTAAGTTGTCATTACAGAATGAAAGTTGAAGTTTGGTGAAATTACTCCTACTAGAAACCCAACTCACATCATCCTTTGCCAGTGCGATATGGCTGTGTGGAACCCAGACACCACTGCCCCAGTAATCCAGGATAGAACTGGCAAGCATTTCACATGAGTAAAGAAATTGAATGACGCACCACTACTACTGTACTGTATATATCTATATAATCTTCAATAAAATACTTTGAAATAAAAAAAAATGTACTTAAAAATACACTTATGAAAATAACCTTCCCTGAAAGAGTGAACAAGAGACCTATTTAATACAGGAGATGCAAGCATCACAGTTCCTTGGCCAGCCCAATAAAGTCTTTCAGGAGCAGCCGGTTTGTGTACAGAAAGGCTGGGGGAACGAGGGCAGATACTAAAGGTGTAGATGTCCTCTTGTCTGAGGTGAAGTTCTCTGAAGTCTTTCTGCACTGAAGCCCAACCTCTTCCAATCATGGCTCCTCAAAGTGTCTGATTGGGTGGTAAAGGATAGTTTTCAGGCTAATGTATTGTATGGTATTTGCATTTATATACTACCCCTGACAAGGCGTCAAAGCGCTTTTTGGAGAGTAGCCCACTACTCGGGAACCCAAAAAGGATTAGTGTTGAATTAGTATAGTGAAGTATGAAAGTAAATTGAGTGGTGGATAGGTTAGTCAGTTATTTGGATTTCAGAAGGGTAGTGGAGGGATAGAAGAGGGGACAAAAGGTTTGTATTTATATAGCGCTCGTTACCCCTGATGGGGTGTTGAAGCGCTTTTTTGGAGAATGTGTAGCAGCCTCTAAAACAGTCCTTCAAATCTGTGCACCTCCCCCTACCCATCTCCTAGACCTCCGTTGTTAATGTACTTTGGTTACATAGGGGCCAGATTAAGCCTCCCAATCTCCCTAATAGCAGTAGTGTCATGTCTCCCGACTTTTCCCCAGCGGCAGTAGTGGCATGACCCCCCCAACGCCAGTAGTGCCATGTCCCCCCCCAATGCCAGTAGTGCCATGTCCCCCCCCCAACGCCAGTAGTGCCATGTCCCCCCCCCAACGCCAGTAGTGCCATGTCCCCCCCCCCCCAACGCCAGTAGTGCCATGCCCCCCCCCCCCCCAACGCCAGTAGTGCCATGCCCCCCCCCCCAACGCCAGTAGTGCCATGTCCCCCCCCCCAACGCCAGTAGTGCCATGTCCCCCCCCCCCCCAACGCCAGTAGTGCCATGTTCCCCCCCCCCCCCCCCCCAACGCCAGTAGTGCCATGTTCCCCCCCCCCCCCCCCAACGCCAGTAGGGCCATGTCCCCCCCAACGCCAGTAGGGCCATGTCCCCCCCCACGCCAGTAGGGCCATGTCCCCCCCCCCCCCAACGCCAGTAGGGCCATGCCTCCCCAACGCCAGTAGGGCCATGCCTCCCCAACGCCAGTAGGGCCATGCCTCCCCAACGCCAGTAGGGCCATGCCTCCCCAACGCCAGTAGGGCCATGCCTCCCCAACGCCAGTAGGGCCATGCCTCCCCAACGCCAGTAGGGCCATGCCTCCCCAACGCCAGTAGTGCCATGCCTCCCCAACGCCAGTAGTGCCATGCCTCCCCAACGCCAGTAGTGCCATGCCTCCCCAACGCCAGTAGTGCCATGCCTCCCCAACGCCAGTAGTGCCATGCCTCCCCAACGCCAGTAGTGCCATGCCTCCACATCTTCCCCAAAGCCAGTAGTGTCATGCCTCCCAATCTCCCCGATGGCAGTAGTGTCTTGTCTCCCCGATGGCAGTAGTGTCATGTCTCCCCGATGGCAGTAGTGTCATGTCTCCCCATCTCCCCAATGGCAGTAGTGTTATGTCTCCCCAATTGCAGTAGTGTCATGCCTCCCCTTCTCCCCAATGGCAGTAGTGTCCTGTCTCCGAGGGCAGTAGTGTCATGCCTCCCCAATGGCAGTAGTGTCTTGTCTCCCCGATGGCAGTAGTTTCATGCTTCCCCATGTCCACAATGGCAGTAGTGCCAGGTCTCCCCAAGGGCAGTAGTGCCATGTTAGTTGGGCCAGCTGGCTTCTGTTCAACTTGCCCATACTTATCGGCAAGGATAGCATGAATCCAGGAAACAAAAACACAGCGCTCCCAGCCCAAGTAGCCAACTCACATCTCTCCTCATTGGCCTCCTGAGATAAGACTTTGAAATCAAGGAACCAGGTTTCCAACCAAGCGATGACGAAGGACGCGATGGGAAGCAGGTAGCCGAACGCCCCTTTCGAGAGAAGCTGCAATGAAAGGAGGTACACAAGACGTGAGATGCGACACTTTGTTTGGCTATCTGTTATGACGAAATTGTTGCCTCAGCTACAACGCAGAGTGCAGGACAACATAATCATTCACTTACCTGCCTTCACTCTCAAGAGCTCGGTTGGATCTCAGCGCAACTTCTATAAACACACAAAATGATTGGGACCAACTCTGCAGCATAGGTCCATTATTTGAGCATGGAGTTCAATGGTGTCAGGAAGTGGACACAAGATCCTCTTCTACTGAGGGATCCATCCGCCTCAGCTGCATGTGGACTTTATAATGTGGCAGACAGTTAAGAGCACAAGGAGCAGGCGCCGGTGCTGGGAACCTTTTCCTTTAGTTTACACTCTTCCAAGAGAAGGCAACCTTGACCCCTCTGAAATGACCCACTGCTCTTTCGCTTCCATTTATTGCGCTCCACCATCATGGATGCTGCCAGAATTAAAAGGATACAGGGGGTTCTGGTTCACCCACTGTGGAGTCTCTGGTGCTGTACCACCAAACTATTCAACTAGAAAGATACTGAGACTTCACACACCAGATACTTTGTGCTTAGTTTTCAGAGGAGGGCTTGCTCAGTCTTACCACTGGAGGGACAAAGCATATGATTTTAGGGAAGACCTAGTTGAAAAGGACACCTCACACATCAGATAAACTCCATCATGTGCCTCTGCCCACAAGAGTTTGAAGTGAAAGATTCCAAATCCCAAAACACAAAGGGGGAAAAAAAAAGACGGACAGAACCACGGAGGCAACTTGGGTTCTCTGCAACAATTAATAAGAACTCAAGAGTGGGCATCTTTGAGAAAATTGGTGCAAGCCATCTATTCATTTAGGATCTAGAACAACATCCCAGTATCAAGTCAGAACAGCCCCAATTCTGGAAAGAGTTTGACTCGCCTCTTTAAAGAACACTACATCGCGGAACACAATACATTAACCATTGACAACTCTGTCTCCTGTCCTCTTACTTGTAAACTTTAGGCTTGCCTTTGACCATGTACAAAACTCTGCTGCCTTTCGGCTAGGTTTGCATAATAGCAATACCACATACGTATATAAACGCCTGGCTCATTATTGCACTCCAGCCACCAACTGAGAGCGGAGTACTCCGCTGTGTTTCTGGCATTAACTGTAATAAAACTTGAATGAGCAATTCCGATTTACAAAGCTGCAATTCATTCCAGGTCTTTAAATGCAGGTTTATAACAGAAGAAGTCAGCATGACGTTCAAGGACGTCTGAGGAAGGGGAGTGAGAACATGCTCTAGTTCCCTACTCAAGACCGGGCAGATGAACAACATTCCCAGTTAGGGTCTTAAAAGGCAAGTGGGTGCAAACTGAAATACAACACTACATGATAGCAAATTGCCTGAAGAATCAAATGACTCCGGTCACTAGGAACCAGCTTATAAGTACATACAGGGCGGTTTTCAACTCGAAACTAAACGCATGACTATGGACAAGGAGATGTCTCCCACGCCAGCCTGTGAGTAAATACAGGGCCTGATTCACAAAGGTAAAGTTAGAACAAAAGTCTAAGTTTAGACAATGTTTATTTAATATCACTCCTGTTTCCCGCATTCCTCCGATGGTTTGACTGTTCTGCAAAATCTGACATGGTATCCCAATATGCGCCTTACAATATTAGGACTCAATATACCCGCAGACGAGGGAAGCTTGCAGGGCTGTCATATATATATACACACTACTACAGCAGTACCAGTCTTTCAAGTGGACTGGTGTTTAAAGTAAACTTGCACTGCAGCTGCTGCCTCCTGCAGTACTTGTACTGTGCACTGTGGAAGCTTGCACGGCAGCTGCTGCCTCCTACAGTACTTGTACTGTGCATTGTGGAAGATTGCATTGCAGCTACTGCCTCCTGTAGCACTTGTAGTAAGCATTGTGGAAGCTCGCATTGCAGCTGCAGCCTCCTGCAGTGCAGGTGCTGTGCACAGGGAAGCCTGCACTGCAGCTGCTGCCTCCTACAGTACTTGTACTGTGCATTGTGGAAGATTGCATTGCAGCTACTGCCTCCTGTAGCACTTGTAGTAAGCATTGTGGAAGCTCGCATTGCAGCTTCAGCCTCCTACAGTACAGGTGCTGTGCACAGGGAAGCTTGCACTAGAGCTGCCGTCTCCTGCAGTACTTAAATCAAAAATGCGAGATTCTCTTTGGGAGGATCAGAACATTCACAATAACTTCTAGTGTTCTTTCATACCTTACACAACACAGTTCATCAGCTCTACACGCTCAATCAAAAGACCCCAGACCCTATTGGCCAATTATAGTACATGTAATGAGACAAGGGAATGCATTAAAAAAGTATTTATTAAAAATATTATTTACCAAGTTCTCTTAGTATCTGATGGATGGTCCACTGTTCAACAATACATTAAAAACACAATGTTATATACATGTGATAATGAGAGACAAACAAATAAAAGTGCAAACTGATAAATCACATCTAATTTCGGTTGTTCCATATGAAATTCGTTCTATTTGTTAAAATGTTCACAGCCCTTACTATCTATTGGACATAAACCAGTTCCTTGGGTGCAACCATATATAAAATAAAAAACAAAGGCGTTGACGTGTTTCGGTGGAGTTTTTCTTGATGAAACCACCTTCTTCAAGACTAAAACTATATAACAGTCTCTCTTGTATTAAGACCCGGAAAAGTCCTCATCAATTCCAGGGATGGATCAGAAACTTGTATCCTTCAATCAATGTGGACTGGGCTCCTTAGGGCTCCAAGCGCAAATTCTACACGATCTCTGGTTCATAGGCACAACACTCCTTAAGTGTTTAAATGGTGGAGGTGCAGTCAGATGCCCCCTACAGCCTTGGTCCAAATTAGGAATCCAAGGATTGTTGTCAATATGAGGACCTGCGATGTTGCTAGGAATCCTTGAACTGGTTGGTTCAGATATAAGGGATCCCCAATTTCATCCACTAATAGTGGGACCTTGCTGTGCTATATTTCATGCGCGGAAACTCCGGCCCTCGATCGTAAAATGTATCATACACCTGTGGTACCCCTTCTCTTGGCTAGTGGGGTTGCACCCTCTTTTTTTCAAGCAATCCTGCAGTACTTATACGGTGTTCTGTGGAAACTTGTACTGCAGCTACCCCCTCCTGCAGTGCATGTACTGTGCATAGGACAGAGTGGCATAGCAGGGGACTGCACCCCACGTGTTGCACGGCCGTTGCACCCCAACAGCTCCCGCCAGTTCCCGCGTGCCACGGGGCGAGGCAAATAATAGTAGCGTCACAAGGCCAAGCAAACAGTAGTAGTGCCAGGGCTTTAAGTGGGCCGGGTCTCAAGGGGTCTGAGCACCAGCATTTTTTTTCAGGGGGCCTCGAAACGCGTCTCTATCGGGCTTTGTTTTGAGCCCTGACACAGGCAGTCCGTTTTTTTTCCCCAGACTGCAGTGCCAGCTGTTTGCTGTCACTGCAGTCTCGAAAAAAGTGCCAGGGCGCAAAACAAAGCCTGATAGAGACCCGTTTCGAGACAGCAGGCACATGGATGTGCTCTCCTCACACTGCTCACTTCTCAGTAGTAGAGAAGTTACAGCATGACGTCATGCCAGGAGAGTGTTGTGGGGGAAGGGAAATCCTTTAAGAGTAATTTTATTTTTGGATTTCCCTTCTCTTTCTGAAACTCAGGAACAGCAACATTGTGGTAGGGTCACCAGGGATTTATTTGGAAGCTTTGTCAATATTATATACAAGTCATAGTTGCAGCTTATTTATCTTCTGCAAGTAATAACCATTGACAAAGCCAATATCCCTTACTTAATGTAGGCATGATGTTACTTGCATCAAATATCTGGATGCAATGACAGAAACATACAAGTCGGGCAGCACACTATGCTAAGCACAGATTTTTTGCGTAAGTGATTTAAAGCCACGCCCCTAATTACACTGACCACGCCCCTTTGAGAGACCCCCCCCCCCCCCCCCCCCGTTTTTTCATCCCACTTAAAGCCCCGAGTAGTGCCACAGAGCCAGGAAAAAAAAGTAAAAATCCGACAGGGAGACCGCGGCAGGATGAGGGAAGGTGTGCCTGAGCCAGGCAGAGAGTGGAGAGGTCCACAAGCCCTTTCAAGGTGAGACTACGCGAAGGGGCCTGGCCACGACCAAGGCAGGGAGCCGGTGAATGCTCGACAATGACCACTAATGTGATCTGGCCAGAGAAAGCAGGAGATTGTGCTTGGACCTGGCAACGCGCAAAAACGTTTAAAGGCGCAATGTGAAGAGGGAGGGAGGTGGTCTGTACGAGGGAGGCAAAAAAAGTGCAGGCGAATGAAATAGTGTGAAAGCGAGATCTAGTGAGAAAGATTCATTTTCTGTAATCTCGTATGGTCACTAGTGATCCTAAGTGCCCTGCAGCAGCATCTTGATGTGGGGCAGCCCTAGGGGAGAGGGCAGAAGACGGCGACGGATAGATAGTCAGATGGAGCAGATCAATGTTCACCCAGGATGTAAAGAATCATACATTCAATGGCCGTGCCAAGAGGAGAAACTCCTTTTCCGGATGCCACTCAACTCTTTAAGCGCCGTGAAGTCTGATCTCACCATGAAGTGCTTGAGCCGCAGAGACGACTCTTCCACCTCCAGTGGCACCCAGCGGCGGTTGCAGGCAGCAGGCCGGGCCTTGTGAAGTCCGCGTATAAGGGGGCTTCTGCGATGAGTTTGGGCGGATGCATCTGGGCTCACTCTTCACTGTCTCCCTGCAACAGCTGCCATCGCTTGTGGAGCTGGAGCGCGCGGGACAAGACACAGATACACTTAGCAAAGAGCAATCACGTCAGTGAAGTCTGCAAGGTCCTCCTGAAATCATTCATGGGACAATAAAGCGATCCCAAATACACCTTTTTACAGTTCTTTCAAACAGATCCTACATGTTATTGAATATTTCCGGGTCGTCTAGATGGCTAGGAGTGGCAAGACGTCCCAGTAATAGACGTCCCAGAAAGTACAAGCTCACCAATCATGGGTTTAAACAAAGGAGTTAATAGACGAGCACATAGCGCCACCGTGCGTCAGCGCGAGGGTTCTGCAGCACACGGACAACCTGGGAGGTTCCTTCAGTATTTTACGCTAGATTCCCAGTTTTGACGCATTAAGAAACAAGCGGAGGGAGGTTAAGAAATTGCCTTGAATCAGAGTGTGTTTGATCAAGTTGATTGGGAGGTTGGAGGGGGCGAAAGTCCGGTCATCTAGTTCCAGTAACACTATTTAAGTGTGATAGCATGCACCATGAGTGGTGGGGGGGTCCATATACTCTTCATCCGCGGAGGAACATCCCCTGGAGCTCGACCACAATCGCAGCAGGCACCGTCATAGTCCACCCCTGAAGGACATTAAACACAGTCTCTTTACGCATCTGAAACTGAAGTTGGGTAGTGGCCACTGGCCGCGGTTAGTTTTCCCCTACATTGCTTTTTGGTACCAAACTCCTATTACTAGGGCCGGATCATGAGTGGGCTGGGGGGTAGGGCGGATAGTGGGGTCCGATTCAAGCACACACCCATGCTTGAGCAGGGGGTCTGAACTGTGTTGGTTGCTGGGTGATAACCTCCGCACACCAGGTCAGCAGGTCAAACCAGCAGAATTTAAACAGGTAAACATCAGTACAGTGTTTTCTAGTGGGCACCAAAATCCTCACGTTATTCCCCAAAACCAGTATATCGAACCGGGTGACTTCTGAAGCATGAGAAGTCGGGCTTTGTTGGGCGCAATAAATAACACCTTCCCTCTGGGGGACTGGTAACCAGGGTGATCCCATCAACTAAGAGAGGCACCAACAGAAGCAACGATCGTATAGACCTGGTGGAGCCCGCTCCACCGCATGACCCAAACAGAGGGGCTCAGTGGCAACAACACAACACCACACAAAAACAAGCATTTGCAATGCAATAGGTCTCACATTTGCCAAAGTTTGAGCGATTGGAATTGTAAATGACAATGCCTTTTATTTGCGTGTTTTGAAAACCTGCAAGTGGTGCATAAACACACACTTTGTACTTCTAGTCATTGATAACGAGAAACAAGGCTGGCATTAACTGCCCGTTTTGCCTCCAGCCTTGCTTCTTGTAATTTACAATGCCAATAGCTCAAACTCTCACAAATACGAG
Organism: Lissotriton vulgaris; assembly: GCF_964263255.1. NCBI lineage: Eukaryota > Metazoa > Chordata > Amphibia > Caudata > Salamandridae > Lissotriton > Lissotriton vulgaris. Next base: position 1,862,945,306 of record NC_141693.1, on the reverse strand, counting down.
ACCTATTGTATTGCAAATGCTTATTTTCTTTGCATTTCTGCAACTGTTAAGAGAGCCTTTGCTGCGCTTTCACGCATATTTTATTGACTTCTAGAGCACAGCAGGGTAACTTTGCACACCTCCCGAAAACACAGGAATATCTCAGATTTAATCACAGGACGCAGATCTTTCCGCTAAAGGCAGGGCCATCCATCAGATTAATAGGGGGCTGGTTTGGCCTTACAAGATGGAACATGAGCCGAGCCATCAATAAACCTGCTACATAAACCGTGGAATAAACGGAATGTAAACATATGACAAAGTGTGTTTCTTTAATGCGAGGGTCTGTTGTCTTGCGTGATATATAGGAGGCCTGGGTCTAGACCTATTATTAGCAACTCTTTAAAATATACATGCAGTGTACTACGGCTCCGCCCAGAGGAGCAACTATTTCACTCTCCTCTGATGCTAGGGGCTGTTTGATGTATTATCATGCCACCTATGGAGTGCTTGCATTGCAATGCACGATGGACTATTGTACATTTTAAAAGTGCACTAAATCGGTCACACATTAAATGCTTTGCCATGTATGCATTGTATAAAGAAAGAAATTTGTTTAGCATGTTAATCACTTTTGTAAATATTTTAGTTCAAATTAGCACTTTTCCAGCAGGAGCGCCCCATACACTAATAAACAAGCATTATCAAATCCAATAGGTCTGACTGTAATATGGCAAAACAGTCATATAGAAATGCTGTTCACAAACTTTAGCTCATTAACCACTTGGCTGCTAGGCGTTTTCCCCCCCCCTGTGCTGGAAAATGCCATTTTAGTGGCACCATGACGAGCTCAGCTCGTCATCAGCACACGACACCCGTGGGTGATGACGAGCTGAGCTCGTCATCAGCATCGAAGGGGTTAAAGCCAGAACTCTTGGCTCTACTAACGCTGGTTTTCTAATGATGGACTTGGAGGCTGGCCCATGTTTATAGTAGACCAACAGCGGTACAAAAGGGGGTGGTGATGGACGGAGCATCTGAATCAAACACTCACACCCAGTCAAAAGATCTGGGTTTAATCCATCACCGTTCTTTAGCCCACTCTGCCACCCCAGTTCAGACATGGCTATATGCAAATCAATCTGACCCTGTGCCTCATGGGAACAGTCCAGTCCGAAATGCCAAGCCATGTCTTCCCTGGACCGGAAACAAGCTTCCGAGGACCGGTTTCTGGCATTCCAGCCGTCTTTAGCCCGGCTTGCTTGAATCCAGTGGCAAAGTGAGCAAGGGACTCACGTCTGAGCATACCCTGCCACACTTATGGCAGCCAAAAGGGGGTGGTGATCACAATGATGGGACCCCCTAGAAGCACCGCACAGCCCTCACTCACAATGACAGGACCCCTAGAAACACTGATGGGACCCCTAGAAGCACTGCACATCCCTCACTCACAATGATGGGACCCCTAGAAGCACTGCACAGCCCTCACTCACAATGATGGGACCCCTAGAAGCACTGCACATCCCTCACTCACAATAGCGGGACCCCTAGAAGCACTGCACAGCCCTCACAATGACGGGACCCATAGAAGCACCGCACAGCCCTCACTCAAAATGATGAGACCCCCTAGAAGCACTGCACAGCCATCACTCACAATGATGGGACCCCTAGAAGCAGTGATGGGACCCGTAGAAGCACTGCACAGCCCTCACTCACAATGATGGGACCCATAGAAGCACTGCACAGCCCTCACTCACATTGACGGGACCCCTAAAAGCACCGCACCTCCCTCGCTGACAATGATGGGACCCCTAGAAGCACTGCACAGCCCACTCACAATGACGGGACCCCTAGAAGCACTGCACAGCCCTCACTCACAATGATGGGACCCCCCTAGAAGCACTGCACATCCCTCACTCACAATGATGGGACTCCTAGAAGCACTGCACAGCCCTCACTCACAATGATGGGACCCCTAGAAGCACTGCACAGCCCTCACTCACAATGATGGGACCCCTAGAAGCACTGCACAGCCCTCACTCACAATGATGGGACCCCCTAGAAGCACTGCACAGCCCTCACTCACAATGATTGGGCTCCTAGAAGCACCACTCAGTCCTCACTCACAATGACGGGACCCCTAGAAGCACTGCACAGCCCTCACTCACAATGATGGGACCCCCTAGAAGCACTGCACAGCCCTCACTCACAATGATGGGACCCCCTAGAAGCACTGCACAGCCCTCACTCACAATGATGGGGTCCCTAGAAGCACCGCACAGCCCTCACTCACAATGACAGGACCCCTAGAAGCACTGCACATCCCTCACTCACAATGATGGGGCCCCTAGAAGCACTGCACAGCCCTCACTCACAATGATGGGACCCCTAGAAGCACTGCACATCCCTCACTCACAATAGCGGGACCCCTAGAAGCACTGCACAGCCCTCACTCACAATGATGGGACCCCTAGTAGCACTCCACAGCCCTCACTCACAATGATGGGACCCCTAGAAGCATTGCACAGCCCTCACTCACAATGATGGGACCCCTAAAAGCACCGCACCTCCCTCACTCACAATGACGGGACCCCTAGAAGCACTGCACAGCCCTCACTCACAATGAGTGGACCCTAGAAGCACTGCACCTCCCTCACAATGATGGGACCCCTAGAAGCACTGCACAGCCCTCACTCAATGATGGGACCCCTAGAAGCACTGCACAGCCCTCACTCACAATGACGGGACCCCTAGAAGCATTGCACAACCCTCACTCACAATGATGGGACCCCTAGAAGCACTGCACAGCCCTCACTCACAATGATGGGACCCCTAGAAGCACTGATGGGACCCCTAGAAGCACTACACATCCCTCAATCACAATTACGGGACCCCTAGAAGCACTGCACAGCCCTCACTCACAATGAGTGGACCCCTAGAAGCACTGCACAGCCCTAACTCACAATGACAGGACCCCTAAAAGCACCGCACCTCCCTCACTCACAATGATGGGACCCCTAAAAGCATTGCACAGCCCTCGCTCACAATGATGGGACCCCTAGAAGCACTGCACAGCCATCACTCACAATGACGGGACCCCCTAGAAGCACTGCACAGCCCTCACTCACAATGATGGGACTCCTAGAAGCACTGCACAGCCCTCACTCACAATGATGGGACCCCTAGAAGCACTGCACAGCCCTCACTCACAATGATGGGACCCCTAGAAGCACTGCACAGCCCTCACTCACAATGATGGGACCCCTAGAAGCACTGCACAGCCCTCACTCACAATGATGGGACCCCTAGAAGCACTGCACAGCCCTCACTCACAATTATTGGACCCCTAGAAGCATTGCACAGCCCTCACTCACAATGATGGGACCCCTAGAAGCACTGCACAGCCCTCACTCACAATGCTCAGGACAGCACCTGGCCCCAAGAAGCACTGCATAGCCCTCACTCACAATGACGGGACCCCTAGAAGCATTGCACAACCCTCACTCACAATGATGGGACCCCTAGAAGCACTGCACAGCCCTCACTCACAATGATGGGACCCCTAGAAGCACTACACATCCCTCACTCACAATGACGGGACCCCTAGAAGCACAGCACAGCCCTCACTCACAATGAGTGGACCCCTAGAAGCACTGCACAGCCCTCACTCACAATGCACGGGCCAGCTCCTGCACCATGAAGCAGTGCACAGCTGTCACAATGCATGGGGTCTCTCCTGACCCCCTACAGAACAGCCCGTTCACAATGCTCTGGGCAGCTCCTGGCCCTAGAAGCACCGCACAGCCCTCACTCAATGCACAGGGCAGCTCATGACCCTAGAATCACTGCACAGGCCTCACTCACAATGCACAGGGCTGCTCCTGACCCCTGGAAACACTGCACAGCCCAAGCCCACACTTGCAAATGAGGGCTGGGCAGTGCTTCTAGGGGTCAGCATCTGCCCTGTGCATTGTAAATTGTAAATTGATAAATTTAAAATAAAAAATGTAAATTGATACTTGTATAGCGCACTACTCACCCGCAAGGGTCTCAAGGCGCTTGTACGAATACCGCTGTGGAACCCATCCTGGCTTTCCCTTTGAGGTGTCCACTCCTGGGCACCCCCAAGGTGGAGGCCAGGCATCCTTAGCGTTGTGGGGGCCGTTGTGGAGATTAAGCAAGCTACTGCCCAGAGTTGCAGAGTGGGACTCCATGATTGGAATAGGGACCGAGACGAGAATTATCAGGTCCGTGGAATTTTTTGAGCCCAAGACTCGGCGAGGCGGGGAATTGAACCCTGGACATCTGCATCAGGGTCTGCCGCTCTGCAATGCATGGGGCAGCTCCTGACCCCTAGATGCACTGCACAGCCCTCACTCAATGCACAGGGCAGCTCCTGACCCTAGACGCTCCGGACCCTAGACGCTCCGGACCCTAGAAGCACTGCACAGCCCTCACTCACGGGGTAACTTCAGACCCCTAAAAACATTTCACAGCCCTGACTCGCAATGCACAGGGCAGCTCCTGACCCCTAGAAACACTGCACGAACCTCACTCAATGCAAAGGGCAGCTCCTGACCCCTAATAGCACTGCACAGGCCTCACACACAATGCACGGGCAGCTCCTGACCCTAGAAGCATCGCACAGCCCCCGGCCCTCACTCACAATGCATGGGGCAGCTCCTGACCCCTAGAAGCACCGCACAGCCCCGGGCCCTCACTCACAATGCATGGGGCAGCTCCTGACCCTAGAACTGTGGTTCCCAAACTGTGCGCCGCGGCGCCCTGGTGCGCCGTTATCAGTAGCCAGGGGCGCCACCGCACTATGTGGAAATATAGCATCTGGCCGCGTTAGGCCCCCTGTGCAGCGATGTCAGAAGTGCCACAACACCAGAGTAATTATGCGCGATTAAAACAAACAAAGACACGATCACACGCACACTCATGCATGAATAAACACACAAACGCTGCGCACAGGCTTCATTTCTAACAAGCCAAGCCCCATTTTCTTTCTTTTCCTACATGGGGACACCGGAATCAATCAAGTGTCAAAAAATGTATGAATCACATCAGTGCTATTATTGAAGTCGACACAACTACTTCATGCTTAGCCCACAAACGTCGGTGAAATACGAGGCAAACCATCCAGAATTTCAGTAGAAGAATATAAAGTACACTGGCACCATTTACTTTGAACCTGGTGAACGCGGATGTTGACCTAAGGCTACCACCACACGAAAGATCAGCAAAGATTGTTTCAAGCCACAAGGCAATCGGACAATATTTGACAAGTTATCACCTGAGGTTTGATGGGTCTACCATAAAGAAGAAGCAGAGGAATGGACCTCGGCTAAAAAAGAAAAACTACAATCCTTAATGAGTAAAAGAACCAAGCACAGCGAGGGGGCAGGAGAGCAGGCACAGCGAGGGGGCAGGAGAGCAAGGCGCAGGAGAGCAAGGGACAGGAGAGCAAGCACAACGAGGGGGCAGGAGAGCAAGCACAGCAAGGGGGCAGGAGAGCAAGCACAGCAAGGGGGCAGGAGAGCAAGGGGCAGGAGAGCAAGCACAAAGAGGGGGCAGGAGAGCAAGGAGCAGGAGAGCAAGCACAGCAAGGGGGCAGGAGAACAAGGGGCAGGAGAGCAAGCACAAAGAGGGGGCAGGAGAGCAAGGAGCAGGAGAGCAAGCACAAAGAGGGGGCAGGAGAGCAAGGAGCAGGAGAGCAAGCACAACGAGGGGGCAGGAGAGCAAGCACAGCAAGGGGGCAGGAGAGCAAGCACAGCAAGGGGGCAGGAGAGCAAGGGGCAGGAGAGCAAGCACAAAGAGGGGGCAGGAGAGCAAGGAGCAGGAGAGCAAGCACAGCAAGGGGGCAGGAGAGCAGGGGGCAGGAGAGCAAGGGGCAGGAGAGCAAGCACAAAGGGGCAGGAGAGCAAGGAGCAGGAGAGCAAGCACAGCGAGGGGGCAGGAGAGCAAGGAGCAGGAGAGCAAGCACAGCGAGGGGGCAGGAGAGCAGGCACAGCGAGGGGGCAGGAGAGCAAGGCGCAGGAGAGCAAGGGACAGGAGAGCAAGCACAACGAGGGGGCAGGAGAGCAAGCACAGCAAGGGGGCAGGAGAGCAAGGGGCAGGAGAGCAAGCACAAAGAGGGGGAAGGAGAGCAAGGAGCAGGAGAGCAAGCACAAAGAGGGGGCAGGAGAGCAAGGAGCAGGAGAGCAAGCACAACGAGGGGGCAGGAGAGCAAGCACAACGAGGGGGCAGGAGAGGAAGGAGCAGGAGAGCAAGCACAACGAAGGGGCAGGAGAGCAAGCACAGCAAGGGGGCAGGAGAGCAAGGGGCAGGAGAGCAAGGGGCAGGAGAGCAAGGGGCAGGAGAGCAAGGGGCAGGAGAGCAAGCACAACGAGGGGGCAGGAGAGCAAGCACAACGAGGTCCTAGCCCCACATCTGTAGCATCCATCGATGCCCCTCGGCTATTGCATTTATTTGTTACAACTAGCAGCCAGACTCGCCTTTCATGTGTGAAAGTTTGAAAATGATTATACCAGTGGGCTCTGATTAGCAGCATGCCAAAGACTGACAAATATTAATTTGTCAGTCTTTGGCATGGAGAATGAATAATGGTCTGCTGGTAGTTTAAAGCTAGCTAGCAGCTGTTATCATTTTTATTCCCAATACCTTCATTGCATCCCAATTACTTTAAGGAAGCCAACAGGAAGTATTCCCAAGGTCTTGCTTACATCCCCCCCCACCCGCCGGTGAAAAAATGGTGGGGAGCCACGGCCAACTGCCTATTGGGTCAAGGGAGCCACGGGTTAAAAAAGTTTGGAAACCACTGCCCTAGAAGCACCGCACAGCTCGCTCACAATGCGCAGGGGAGCTGTTACTCCTGGGCTAAAGTGGTTGAAGGCCCTGGTGCCAGCAGAGGTGACCTCACACATGACCCCTGCACAAGATGACGACGCTTCGGAGGCCTGCGGGACGTAGACCAGAACAAAGGACGGATATTGTAAAGTAGACTGGGGTTTTGGGACGTGAAAGTAGAATCTTGCGATAGAGCCTCATACAGTCGCAGAAAGAAGGAAATGAAATCGGAGCTCAGAAGGGACATTCCCAGTCTGACGAGGAGAGGAAACAGTGGTCATGTGAAGCGGTGTGGTTCAAGAAAAGGCTGCTGCTGGAGAGCTGCGGTGAAGGGGTGTGGCCCTCAGAGGTGCGTCACTGTGCAAAGTAAAGAACTGCAGATCTCAGGGGCAGCACAATACCGGAAACGTCACTGTACGGAGAAAAGAGGTGCAGATCTCACAGGTGGTGCTGAACAGGGAGAGCTACTGTGCAGAGAAAGGAGCTGTAGATCTCACGGCAGGCACTGTACGCGGATAGCTACTGTGCAGAGGAAGGAGCTGTAGATCTCACGGCAGGCACTGTATACACGGATAGCTACTGTGCAGAGAAAGGAGCTGTAGATCTCACGGCAGGCACTGTACGCGGATAGCTACTGTGCAGAGAAAGGAGCTGTAGATCTCACGACAGGCACTGTACAGCGAGAGCTACTGTGCAGAGAAAGGAGGTGTAGATCTCACAGCAGGCACTGTACGCGGATAGCTGCTGTGCAGAGAAAGGAGCTGTAGATCTCATGGCAGGCACTGTACGCGGATAGCTGCTGTGCAGAGAAAGGAGCTGTAGATCTCACGGCAGGCACTGTAAGCGGATAGCTACTGTGCAGAGAAAGGAGCTGTAGATCTCACAGCAGGCACTGTAGACGGATAGCTACTGTGCAGAGAAAGGAGCTGTAGATCTCATGGCAGGCACTGTACATGGAGAGCTACTGTGCAGAGAAAGGAGCTGTAGACCTCACAGCAGGCACTGTAGACGGATAGCTACTGTGCAGAGGAAGGAGCTGTAGATCTCACGACATGCACTGTACAGCGAGAGCTACTGTGCAGAGAAAGGAGGTGTAGATCTCACGGCAGGCACTGTACAGCGAGAGCTACTGTGCAGGGAAAGGAGCTGTAGATCTCACGGCAGGCACTGTACAGCGAGAGCTACTTTGCAGAGAAAGGAGCTGTAGATCTCACGGCAGGCACTGTACAGCGAGAGCTACTGTGCAGAGGAAGGAGCTGTAGATCTCACGGCAGGCACTGTACGCGGATAGCTACTGTGCAGAGAAAGGAGCTGTAGATCTCACGGCAGGCACTGTACGCAGATAGCTACAGTGCAGAGAAAGGAGCTGTAGACCTCACGGCAGGCAATGTACGCGGATAGCTACTGTGCAGAGAAAGGAGCTGTAGATCTCACGGCAGGCCCTGTACGTGGATAGCTACTATGCAGAGAAAGGAGCTGTAGATCTCACGACAAGCACTGTACAATGAGAGCTACTGTGCAGAGAAAGGAGGAGTAGATCTCACGGCAGGCACTGTACAGCGAGAGCTACTGTGCAGGGAAAGGAGCTGTAGATCTCACGGCAGGCACTGTACACGGATAGCTACTGTGCAGAGAAAGGAGCTGTAGATCTCACAGCAGGCACTGTACAGGGAGAGCTACTGTGCAGAGAAAGGAGCTGTAGATAGCACAAAAGGCACTTACAGGGAGATCTCACAGGTGGTGCGGTACTGGGATAGTTACTGTGTAGAGAACTAAACTGTGGATCTCACAGCAGCATCGTATGGGTGGGTCATTGTGCAGAGAAATAAACTACACACATCACAGGTGGTGCAGTACTGGAAGCGTCACTGTGCAGAGAAGCCAAATGTAGCTCTCAGAGGCTGCATGGTAACGCACAGAGAAAGGCAGAGTAGACTTCACGAGGAGCTGTGGCACTGCACTCTTAGCGTCAAGTGAAGGAGGTGTAGGCCTCATTCGCCAGGTACGCTATGTATTACTGTGCAGAGAAATGTAGTGCAGGCCTCACTGACGGCACAGTACCGGATGAAGTGATGAGAAATTAAGAAAGAAAAAAAAAAAGTAGTGCAGGCCTCACTGGTGGCACAGTACCGGATGAAGTGCTGAGAAATGAAGAAAAAAAAAGTAGTGCGGGCCTCACTGGTGGCACAGTACTGAGAAAGGAGGATATGGGAGGCCTCCAGGTAGCCATGCACTCACTATACAAGACCACAAGAACAGAATGGAAATGCGGGGCGCATGGGGTAGTGGGTGGACGGGCAAAACAAAAATACATTATTTCCATGATGTCAACAATTTAAAGATACAAATCGTCTAGTAATAACAATGGTACAGAAGCTATGCTCCAGGGGTGCAACAAGAATAGAGAGAAAGCCAGTGAGTAGCATCGAACTTAGACAGATATTAACTTTATCCCGTCATAAGCCAGGGGCTGATCAAAGCTTATAGGAATTGTAAAAATATGTATTCCTAAAGCTGTCTTTAGGCAAGACCTAAAGTAACAATAAAAAAAAAAAAACAATATGAGAAGTGTCACAAAGGGGTCAATGGAAATTGAATTATTTCAGTGCAAAACAAGATGGGGCGTGCGGGTGCGGTGTGGTTACCATTTAAAAAAAATGTTTAATCAGACAACTGTGACACCCTTAATCTCCTCATCATGGAGCACCCTGCCAACCGTGGAGAAGTGTGGCTCACTGGTTTGAGGAGGCAGACCTGGAAGCAGAGGTAAGCCCGGGACCAGGGTTCAATTCCCGGCTCGGCGGGGTCTTGAGTCCTAAAATGTCCATGGACTTGACAATTCTCGCTCCGGTGCCTACTCGATTCACAGGTTCACACTCTGCGACTCTGGGCAATAGCTTGCTTAATCTCCACAACGGCCCCTCGCGGCGGGATGCCTGACTTTCACCTTGCGGATACCCTGCCAGGGTTATCTCACAGGGGAATACCAGGACGGGTTCCCTAAGCAAGCGCTTAGAAACCGCTCGGTGATTTGCGCTATATAAATTCCTGTACATTTACATTTACAACCTAACCAAGAAAGAGGTTCTTGTAAGTCTGCCGCCTGAAAGAAATCAGATTTTGATGAGGGATGGGGAGATTCACCAACTCCCCCATCCAAGGACTGACAAACAAATCATATAACCAACCTTAGGCACACATACTAAGAGTTCACAAGATCATACAATATATAGTGGTAAACATGGATGTCTTTTTTGATGGTTTATTTCCGGCCAGTTGGCCTCTTCTTTTAGCCTTCTTTGTTTAGCTAACACGTGTTTCGTCGTCTTAGGGTATCCCTACGACTGTCGCCAAGACTGCAGCACACATGCTCAGGCGAATTTTGGAATACTACCACGGGAGGGCTTTCCCAATTTCGAAAATAATTTTTTCACACGGATGTTAATATGGAAGCGGACTGAAGAGCGCATACTGGCGGCGTTTTAAAACAATACGCGATATTGGTTTTAACTGTGAAGTACGAAACAGGCTACTCCGGGTCTGATTGTCAACCGGGAGTAGAGGAAAGGCTTTAAACAACTGTTTGGCAAAACAGCCCCGATGAAGTCGTAGGGATGTACCCTAAGATGACGAGACGCTGGTTGGCCAACTGGCCGAAAACAAACCATGAAAAAAGGACACAAATGTTTACTATATATATATTTTATTATCTTGTGAACTTTTACTGTGTGCCTAAGGTCATATGATAGTTTTGATAACAGGAAGATTTTAAAGTCAACTCTTTCACAGAAAAATCACTAATATACATTAGTTCTTTCACCCCAGACTAGTCAAACTAGAAACCATAAACTGTCATTGTGTAAAACTTGAACCAGGGCACAAGCGGCCAGAGCTGAGAACAGCCAACTCACCTCGGACAGAATGACCTTTACGACCAGGAAGGCACAGGACACGAGTGTGGTGATCTGAGAAAAGAGCAAAGGCAACAGTGAGTGGTGCACATTTCACCATACCGGATATACTCCGAAGGCCCACCCACCTCAATACCCCCTTAGAAAAACCAATGAAGTGACCTGCCTGACATTCACTTAATGCCATTCGGGGACTAGCGGACGCCTGCCACAGCTCTGTGCAGCATCCACCTCCCTTCAAAGCACCAGAATCCCTCCACCATCCAGTCCTGTCGGAGGTCATCCCACCACAGGTTACACAGAGTAGGGTATCTATAGCACCAGATAAACCAGATGCTGTCTGAGCGCTCATTTAGCAAAGTAGACATTTGCATCAGCAAACCAAGATCTGCCAGCATGAATAAGCGAATTTAAATGTCAAAGTTTTGTTTAGATTTGAAATAACGCGATAAATAATAAATAAAACGCACACTGCCAATAGGTAAAAGTACTAATAGACAAAGTTCTGTTTTATTAACATGACAGTTTGTTGATTTTTGGAGCAAATACAACATATATATAGTGACGAGTGCAAAAATGCTCAACATCTGTAGCAGCTTTAAGGGTATTTGCTCACTTCCAATTATAGAGATGTTGGTATTTACCGATAGAAAAAGTGGTGAGATATTCTGTGTATAAAAATGGAAAAAAAAAGAACCGTTTCATTTCGAAGAATTCATGGACAGCATGTATTTCTCACTGACCTGCTGGGGGGGGTTGGCAATCCGAAGTGGACCAATGAGAAAATGCAGAAATGATTTGCTAAATGAAGCCGAATTAAGCATTGGATTTATTTAATGCCACCCAAGAAACAAACATCTGAATTGCCCTTCACCTTTAAAGAACCTACTGTCCATTATCTCTCCTTCCAAGCAGCTGTATCACTCACTTTAAGAAGCCCGCACTGGTTGCATATTTCAGTCAGCTTAAAGCATTGGCTTCTGCAGTTCCCCACTTCTAAAGGCCAACTTCCACCTTCCACTTCAAAACGGGAATGACCCATCTCCCCAAAGCGCCAGTTGTCACACTGCCTTCCAAAGACCAACAGCATCTCCCGTTCCAAGCATCGCAGTCCTTGCGGCCTTCCAAACAGCAAGCCTCACCTTCCTCAGAGTAGCATCCGCTGCTGCTCCTCTAAACATGGTCTCACGCCATACTCCCCACGCACTTCCGGACCATCACCTCACTGAGATTCCTAATGGCCCTCAAGGCCTGGCTGGTCGAATAAGCCTCTAGCGCCTGCAAGCTCCTGGATACCCTATCAGGTGATTAGCCACACTTTATAAATCTGATTGCTTGAAGCTCTAATTTGGTTGGAAGTGTGGCCATACCTCTTTCCAAGTACCTGGCTCCAGCATTGGCTGCTGCTAAACCATGTAGCTACAAACACAACCAGCGCCTTCCCTAAACTCACTAGTCCCATGACCTCTACTCAATCCAGGCATCACCGCTTCAACCAACAGGCATGACTATCACAGTGTGCACCGCCATATGGGGCAAAAGTTACAGTACTACTTACCGCTATCACCCACCAATGTTGAAGACGAAATACAGCGTACCCCAGCAGCAAGCCGGAGAATCGAAAAAAGGCAAGAACCTAGAGAAGAGAAACAAGGTGTGTGGATTAGAGGTGGAGAGGAGTTTGTGAAATGGAGATTAGATGGAGCATTTTAACTCAAAGGCAGTGTGGTGCAGATTTAAAATCGTGTCCCAGATCCAATAGAGGCCCATAATCACACTTGCATTTTCTGGTTTGCTAAGAATAACGGATTTCATTCTGTGTTATCTTTTACTTTAACAGCCTCGCCTTTCTGCTCACTACATGGCTTCGTGCTCAAATTAGCCCAAACATTTCTGCACAGTCTTGGGGGCTGGGCTCCAGTTCTCCGTTTCGCCCAATTTCCTTCTTTTATTGACAGGGGTGAATGGAGAATTTTCTCCAAGAAAGAACATTCCTGGAGTCCTGATGAATGAGTCTCAGTCTGTAGGCTATGGTGGATGTCCGCCAATGTGGAGTTCCATGCAGTCAAAGATGACTGGATCTCACTTTGACAGCTGTGGGGTACTCCAGGCATTCCACGCTGTCAGTGGAGGTCTTCTCTAGGGTAAAATAGTGTGGTCAAGGGTAAAAGATCTTATGCCACCAATGGATGGGAGGGCGCTCAGGATCTTCTTGAAGGAGGACTCTTGCACTCCAATGGAACAGCATCTCACCCTGTACTCAGTGGTGTCCTCACTGCTGTCAAAAATAAAGTGCCTTGGACTATCGCCTGTAGGGTCTTCTGAGAAGCCTTTTTAGAAGGAGTAAATTCAATGTAGTGAAGGTTTCTGAAGAAATATCCTGATTGAAGCCAGACCGTCTTATCTACCGCTCTTCATTGGCCAAGGACACTTCTGAACGAATGTCTAAATTGTGAATACTCAAAATGAAAAAAGGGGACATTATCGCACACCTGGAACGACCCACAGGTTAGATTAGTTTACTTCATTTTTTTAGCACAACCAGCTTCAAGGCACCGGACGAGGCAAAGCAAACAAATGTAAAGATATAGATATAGATATATGCAAACTGTAAACACAAAGTTTTGAAACATGCACACTTTTTTTAATGAACGGTTAGAAGTTAACAATAACTATGTTTATGCAAAAAAACATAAAACCGAAAACCTGAACACTAGAATAGGGACATGGGTTGCAGTAGTCTGTTTTCTATTTCACCTGCAACCCTAAACAGGAAGTGCGGGGAATTGAGGGGGAAAATGGGGAAAGGTCAGAAACTGATGGCTGAACAAAAGTGAGGCAGGAAAAGAAAATTCAGTATTAACAACGGAGCACTGCAGAGGGGTGAAGGAGTGAGTGAGTATTCTGCTTCTAAACTGAGTTTGAAAACAGGAACACAGTGAAACAAATTGTATGTCGTGAACACGTAGAAAAGATATCTGAATATACATTGTTTTAATCATGGGTTCTGCATGTTGCACGCTTTTATCCTGGTTTTGGGAAATAAATCCTGTAGATTTGGATTGCTGTTGCATATTACTAGAGTTAAAGAATGTGGAAGCAAACACAGCCAAAGTCAATGGGATAGGCATTGTCGCCAGTCTGGTTAGTTTGTCAATGCTACTGTTGTATTATCATGTTTCAAATAAATAAACTTTATTAGGAAAACTGCTGGGCTCGCAATAAAAAAAAAACATTAAAAAAAACATTGGCAAAAAGCAAAATCATTTTTTGCTCTCAGAGGACACATTGCAATAGCAGTCCTTGGCACTTAATTGACTTTTTGGACGTGCTCCTTGTGATCTGCGAAAGGGCAGCATGCTGGCACCCGACACATTGTCCCATGATGTATATTGTTGAGTTATGGACATTTATTCCACCCACTACAAAAGACCAAAATATGAAGAGGGCTGGTTGAAGGCCCCATAAGTAAGTTTATTATCTGTATAATGGTAGTAAAATGAAAAGGTCTTGGCTCTCAGACCTTAAAACAGGTGTCACTTACAAATATATCGAAGAACGAGCTTGAAAACGTATACTCCAAAATCTCCTTCCTCAGATTCTCCTTGATCCCATCACTGGTCTAAGGATGAGAAAAAAAACAAAAAGAAGTGAGAAGGGCTGCGGAAATCAGAGGTGAAACTGTATGAAGACTAAAAGATAAAGCTTACCCTGGGAAACCTAAGCACAGCCAACAAGTGCTTCAAGGCACCAACACCTGTGTATCGTACAGGAAATCCCTTTGAGAGAGAGACCTATGATACTCACTGGCATTCGTAAACACTAAGATAATCAACCTATATATAGGATGTCACTTAAAACCCTTTTAAAGCCCCAACTAAAGGCACAGTTCTCTTCTTGGTTTTAAATACATTAGACATAAGTAGGACCATTTAAAAGATGCATAATTCTTTTAAATTGTCTTCCATCTAAAGCTAAATGGGAAAGAATACAAATCTCATCCTAAAGAACCAAAAGTACACTAATGTGTCTCCCAAGGGGGCAGGACCCAGTAGTATTGACTGGGTGCCATGGTTGAATATTTATTATAGCTATTGTGCCTGATCGAGAGTTATCCTATGAGGTCACCTCGCCATCTACAGGAAAACCAGGATATTTAGAAGTATTGGACCTAACACGGCTAATCCAAATGGCCATCCATCACAAAGGTCACTCCTAATGTGGCTTAAGATATGCTGCAACACTCAGTACAGCCCCAGGAGCTCCACAACCTCTGTAAAGATCTCCCTTCCTATATTTTTCCCTTGTTGGGAACATAGCTCCTTCACAAGAGGGATAGGAGGATTCACATCCTCCCAGCTAGCACCCGCTGCGCTCCTTTCTTTTCCATAAGGTTGTAGGCAATAAGATAGTGAATCATGGATGGGCATAGTTTAGTTTTTCAATTTGTAATGCGCAACAGAAGACGGAGATAACGGGTGGCCAGGGTGGTTATTTATCGAAAAGCCAGGTTTTTAAAGACTTGCAAAACTGTTTGTAATTGGCTTCATTGCAGAGTATTGTGGGTAAAAAGTTCCAAATTGCGGGACCAAGATAGGAAAAGGCCTTGCCGCCCATCCGGGCTAGTTTGAATTTTGGTACAATGAACCTCACTTGTGTGGCAGAGCGGAGATTTCGCGAGGGAAGGTAGGGACTAACCAAAGACTGGAGATAACGAGGAGCGCAGCAGGATTTTATTTTATGCATGTAACTCAGTGCCTTAAATTTGATTCGGTTCTCAATTTTAAGCCAGAGCAGCTTGTGTCTGTAGGACGAGATGGAAGTGGCTTTTGGGACATTACACAGAAGCCTAACAGCGGCATTTTGTACCATCTGCAGCCTATGGACTACTGATTTGTTCGACCCTAGGTAAAGGATATTTCCATAGTCAAGTCTGGATGTTATTAGAGCTTTGACTACGGTTTTTCTGGTGGATTCCCGGTAGCATCCAACAGATTTTCCTTAACCATTTGAGAATGGTGAAGCAGGTAGCTGCAACTTTGATGGATTGAGGATGCATGCTAAGTGAGTCATCAATTATGATGCCCAGAATTTTGACTTGGAAGACAGAGATGGAAGATTGCCCATTTCATTTTGCCAGTGTTGAGGGTTCCATAGCTCTTTCTCCTTTCCCAATAACAGAATCTCAGTTTTCTCTCCATTTAGTTTGAGAAAATGTTGCTGCATCCAGAGAGCCATTTTGTTCAAGCCAGTTTTAAGCGTTGATGGGTCATTAGTTTTGTGAGAAGACCAGGAGAAAATGATTTGAGAATGGTCGGCATAGGAAAAAAGGAATAGTCCTGATTTTTCTGCTACCTTGGCCAGTGGTCTAACAGAGATTGAATAACAAGGGGCTGAGGATAGAGCCCTGAGGAACCCCATGGGCAAAAGAGTGGGTTTCTGAGCAGGCTGAGTGTGAGAAGACCTGGAAGGTACGTTTAGTAAGGAAGGCAGTGAGCCAGTTTAAGGTGAGACCCTTTATGCCTTGTGACAGGGGTGTGTTAATTAGCACAGTATGAGACACCATATCAAAAGCTGTGCTTAGATCTAGTAAAATGAGCGCTACAGTGTCTCCATTGTCCAGGTGTTGACGCATGCTTTCCGGGACCCCTACTAGGGTGGTTTCAGTTGAAAAGCCCGCTGTGAAGCCTGACTGGGAGGGATGGAGAAGACCATGTGTTGTTACAAAAAACGGTTGAGGTGTTGGTGGATGTGTCTTTCTAAAATCTTAGAGAAGATGGGAAGTAAGGATATGGAGCGGTAATTACTGGGCTCATCCGGGTAAGCGTTTGCCTGTTTCAAGAGTGGGTGAATCAAAGCGTGCTTCCAGGATGATGGAATAACCACTTCCTGTAGAGAGGTGTTCAGAAGATGGACTATCGCCGACAATGAGGAAGCATTTAGCTGCTTTAGTATTGAGGCAGGTAAGGGATCATTCCGCGATCCAGATTTGATGTTATTTAGGTGTGTTAGATCTTCTATGGTGAATGGGGGCCAGATCGTTAGGGAGCGTTCGGGGAGATTGTTTTTTTTTTTGCTAGGTTAGGGAGTGGGTCAATGTCGAGCGGGATAGGGGGAAGTGGTGGGGTAACAGGAGGTTGTCTTTGCCTGATTGAGCACAATATCATGATAGATTTTGTCCACTTTTTGAACAAAGAATGAGGCCAGGATCTCGCATTTGGGTTTAGTTAATGCAGGCTTTGTCCACTTTTTGAAGAAAGAATGAGGCCAGGATCTCGCATTTGGGTTTAGTTAATGCAGGCTTTGTCCACTTTTTGAACAAAGAATGAGGCCAGGATCTCGCATTTGGGTTTAGTTAATGCAGGCTTTGTCCACTTTTTGAACAAAGAATGAGGCCAGGATCTCGCATTTGGGTTTAGTTAATGCAGGCGCTTGAGTTTTGGATCCCGTCAGTTCTTTGACGGTATTAAAAAGAGTCTTAGAGCAGTTAGCAACGTTTGCAATAGTAGTTGAGACATATTCTGCTATAGCTGGTTTGCAGAGTTTATGATAGTGTTTTAGGGCACTTTTATAGACCGATTTTGACAGAGAAGTGTAGTTCTTTCTCCACTTTCTCTCTAAGCTTTTGCAGTTGGATTTTTCCATTTTTAGTGTCACGTTAAACCAAGGGGCCGGAGGCAGATGGTTGTGTACTCTTTTTATTCGTTACAGGTAAGCATGTATTCATGGCCTCCAAAAGCCAGTTATGTACTGAAGATGATAGCTGGTTTACTTGGGATACTGGACCGGGTATATGGGAATCCAAAAAGGTGTTTAGGACTACAATGTCTAACTTTTTCCAATTTCTGCTCCTTGAGATTGGCACATTAGGAGTGGAAGATAGATGTGCTGGAAGAGTTAGGTCGAATTTAATCAAACTTGTCGGCAGCGTCGGGTGACAAGAGATCTCAGTGAGGTTTGAGAAGACTGGATCAAGGCAGTGTCCTGCTGTATGTGAAGGGCCGGAGTTTCTTAGATGAAGGTACAGAGAGGTTAGATCAGCGATCAGGTTTGCGCTAGTATTATTTGAAGAGTTTTCTAAATGGAGATGGAGGTCTCCAAGGAGGGAGAAATTAGCTGCGTTCATAATTAAAGGGGCTATGAGTTCCACAAAGCTCGTGGTACATAAGGAAGAAGTGGGGGAGGGGTGGGGGGGTGATATACCAGTACACCAGAAAAGGTGAATTTTGGGGATAGTAGTAGTTTGAAAAGGGCAGCCTCACAATGTGGGAAAGGCAGGTGTTCAAAAGCGCATTTGAATTTGTTTTTTTAAAGATAACCTCTATCCCACCTCTTATTTTGGCGTTTCGATCTTTCCTTACTACGGCATAATTATCGGGTAGTGCAGCAGCTATATCAGGACCTGAGCTATCTTGAAGCCAGGTCTCTGTGAGGAAGATTGCATCGGGTTTGTCATTTACTAATAAATAAAAAATATCGTATTTGTGTTTCGGTAGAGAGCGGCATTTAAGACTGATAAAAGAGAAGGGTTTATTTTCAGAGGCCGATGAGTTGAGCTGGGCAAGTGAGTCTTGGCTTCAGGGTTGGGAGTAAAGAGAAAGCCACAGTTTGTGCAAGATTTGTATTTAAGTGGGTGTTCTCTGGTGCAATTAGGGTGTGGGGGTATGTAGAGGGCCATTAGTTGTTCAGCAGAATATATGAGTCCATTAGTGTGCGTCTTAATATTTAGTTTAAAATTCGAAGCAGGTCCGGAGTGTTTTGGCAAGGGTCTAGGATTTCTGGCCCTAGGCCTGGTGCAGACGGGCTTGCCTTTGGCGCGCCAGCTGCACGTCGGGCTCATGGTCCTAATTTACACACTTTCAGCAGCTACACTGCTATCCAAGTATGCGTGATGGAAAGCACTTCCGGTTAGGACGTGTAGTTTCCCTCCACTCAAGCGGAAGAATCCGTGGTGGACCGGGGGAAAACGCTGCTGCCGGGATCGAAGTGCAAAACACAAAGTGGATGAGTGGAAAGTACTTTAAGTTTTAAAAACAGTGAAGGCAATAGTGCATTTTAAAAATAGTTACCTGCAATTTTGCAGATTTCACAGGGAATAGTGGTTTGAGGCACAATCTCTGCTATGTCCCATGCTGTTCCAACAAACGGATAGGGAGGCCTGCTGATACGGTTTGCCATGTCTGAGGCACCCTATATCTTCTGGCACGCCAAGTCCTACCTGTGCCATCTCTCAAATATACACCACTCCACACTGGAGATCGAAAGGGTCTGGGCATTGCGGATAACAGTGGCTCCTTTACGTCTCCTAACAATGGCTTGCCATTCCATCGGAGAAACGCCACCAATCTTCTAGCTTTCAGGAAAGGGCTGAAGACCTGGCTTTTTGATAAATAAACGTTTTCTTTTTTCTAGCCATGCATTAGGGAGAAGTTATTGCGCCACGACACCTCCGGGTAATCGTGCGCTTTAAAAATTGCCATAACATAACACTTTCAGATGCGAAACCTCTCAGAGTCTGAAGCTCCCAAGGAAACTGCCAGCCGGTGCCCAGGCCCTTCCACCTTGGGTTAGTATCTTGCATGCTTATGCAGTATCACAGCCCCAACTGTAGCTCTTAACAGAATGGGACTGAGAACAGCCCAAGACTCACCAGGGGCGGCTCCTCCATTATGGCGGAGACGTCACCCCACTAAAAAATAAAATATTAAAACCAGTGTTTGTTTTGTACTGTTTATTGATACCTTGTCCCTTTAAATGTGACTCCAATGTATTCTTAGAACCTTGCTATGTTCATGAGGTGCATTCCACTAGGGATTCACTCTACCTTAGACTCTAACTGAACTGGTTGGCTGTTTCTGTATGCCATTCAATAAATCTATCTCAATCTACTCAACTGCCTCCCTTGGATCATTACATAAATTTATTGGCGACGATGCGTGCTGTGTAATACCCTTGGGTCTGGCCATCAAGAGATAGAGCTTCGTTCCTGCTTATTGTTGACCACCCGTCACTTTAAGGATCGAGTCGGCATTTCCTACTTCAACACGGAATCATCAAACGGGCTCTCTACAATTACGGAGGTATATTTCTACCGTTTCGGAATTATCTACACTTAATTCCTACAAATACGGAGATATCAGGAAGGATTTTCGAGAACCACATCCTTCGTTGGACTAAATCAACCGACTTCAAACAAAGACTACTTGAAAACTGTAAGACTATTTATTCTTATTTATTTGTCTTATTCATCGTTTGTGGTTACTCGGACTTCTACTTTATTTTCCTTTCCTGATACTTTTGCTCTGCCTTGGCTTTGACCGTTGTCAATTAAAAAAATTACATTTCATACCTCGAGCCATACCTCGAGCCCTTCTGTGGCTGGAGTTCTGATCTTCTGCATTCTGTTTCCGTGTGCAGTCCTGTGACGTCTATTCAAGCCTCCATGTCAGCACGTTTGTGAAGAGCGTTGTGAAGAGCGTCATACGTCATCACCCTACGTCTTCTATTGTTCCTTTTCATTGGACGAATGCTTTGACTGTCGGGATTGGTCCTACCATTCGTCTTTATGACGTACTGAACATTCTTCATGCATTCACCGCTGATGCGCACAGCTCTTATCTTCATTTTCGCGCATTCACCGCTGATGCGCACAGCGTTCATTGCTTAGCAACCATTTGTTCGCTGATGTGCACAGCTCCCGCTTTCAAGTTATTTATGCGCACAGCTCCCGCTTTCAACATATTTTTGTGCACAGCTTTTCTTGAACACTCGCTGATGTGCACAGCTCCTTTTGTTTAAATTACGTACATAAAGTACTGTTTTACCTTTATTCTATTTATTTGATACTAGTTCCCATATTTAACGCTGGTACACACAGTTTTTATTATATACAACTTTTGGCTCACATTTCTGTTTATACTACTCACTTTGCTTTATTGATTTTATTGATCAATTTTTTTTTTTAGTTATGTCTACTCTACAGTCAGTTAATCCACCTCCAGCTTTTCTGGAAACTCCTGGCGAACCTTCTATAAGGTGGGAAATCTGGCATGATGCTTTTGAGAATTATCTAGGAGCTATTGGAGCATCTAGATTTCGCCCTGAAAGTAAGAAATGTCTTCTTTTACACTCCCTAGGCTTTGAGGGCAGGTCAGTCTACAAACACCTCCCTGACCTACCTGTTACTGAAGGTGTTGTTTCTGATGAATATAGTGACACCATTCAGAAACTTAAAATACGTTTCGATAAACAACCTAATCTTATGGTTCGTAGACACACTTTCTTTAAGAGAAAACAAGCTGATTCCGAAGATATTGATACTTATATCTCTATCTTACGCAGATTGGCATCTGAATGTAAATTTGAGAACTTCAATGAACAACTTATAAGGGATCAGTTTGTGTGTCATTGCAAGGATAAGAACATCAGACAAAAGTTGTTAGCATTGAGCGATCCGTCTCTTGATGACACTATTAAATTAGCTAAAAGTGTAGAAACATCTATGGTTTCTCTCAAAGAACTTGAGGACAAAGTTATTGAACCTATAAATGCCTTAAGTTTAAATTCTTCTTCTAGGTTCAATAAAAGAAAATCTGTACCGAATATCACTAAAGGTAAAGTTTGGAATAAAACTGTTTCCTCTCAAATGTGCATAAGATGTGGCAACCCCCAACACCTTAAAGGTTCTTCTTGTCCTGCTTCCAACGTTGTGTGCAACTATTGTAAAAAGTTGGGACATTTTGCTAAGGTCTGCTTAAAATTGAAAAACAAGAAAAGTTTTGATAAACCTGTTGTGGGTGTTGTAGATTCTGATTCTTCTTCAGATTCTGAGATAACTATTGGAGTTGTCTCTGATTTTCCTGATGAATCAATAATCGAAGGTGATCCTGATTCCTGTGTTGACCCCATCATTGATGTGGCTGTTGGTGACAAAATTTTGAAACTCCTTGTAGATTCTGGTGCTAAAATCACCATGATTGATAAGGATTTATTTGACATTACATGGAATAACTCTCGTCCTCTTCTTCCTCCAGACCGTGCTCCTGTGTCTTACGAAGGGAGGAGGATTAGTCTCCTTGGCTTCTTTGAAGACATCTTATGTTTTCAGGGAAGGAAGATTAGAGGGAAAATTTATGTTGCTATTAAAGGACTCAATATATTGGGTTGGTTCCATCAGGGTCTTTTCGGAATGACACTTAAACCTGGTGCGAGGGAACAAGTTTTTATTGCTACATGTTCTGATTATTTAGAAATGCTCAAATGCAAGTTTCCCTCTGTTTTTAGTTCAAAATTGGGCAAAATAAAAGGCTTCAAGCACAAAATCATTGTAAAAGAAGGATCAACACCTGTTAAACACAAACTTAGGGGTGTACCTTTCAGCGTCAGAGATGATTTGAAGAAAGAACTGGAAATGTTATGTGAGTGTGGTGAGATTGAACCTACTGAATCTCTCTTTGGCTTTCGCCTTTGGTCGTAGCCCGTAAGAGGGATGGCAAACTTAGGGTCTGTGTTGACCTTCGCTCAGTCAACAAAGAGATTTGGGTAGATTCTCATCCCCTTCCCCGCATTAACAATCTTTTTGCAGCTACCAAAGGAGCAAAGTTCTTCACCAAACTTGATTTAGCCAGTGCCTACCACCAGGTTGAGCTACATCCCGATTCCCGTCACATTACTGCTTTCATTTCCCCTTTGGGTACGTTTCAGTATAAACGCATGCCTTTTGGTCTAGCGTCG
Source organism: Lissotriton vulgaris (assembly GCF_964263255.1). NCBI lineage: Eukaryota > Metazoa > Chordata > Amphibia > Caudata > Salamandridae > Lissotriton > Lissotriton vulgaris. The sequence goes on along the minus strand of NC_141693.1, from coordinate 1,862,922,831 downwards.
GCCGCTTCGGTCTTTCAGAGAGTTATGGGTAATATTTTGCAAGGTGTTAAGGGTGTAACAGTCTTCCAAGATGATGTGTTGATCTTTGGCAAAGATGTAGGTTCTCATGATTGTGTTCTGGATAATGTTCTTAGTTTATTTCAAGATCATGGTGTTGTTTTGAAACTTGAAAAATGCAAATTCTTGTGTACGGAAGTTGAGTATCTCGGCCACATTTTGACACAAGACGGAATTAAGCCTAGACCTGGACTTTTGGACGCTATTTCTAAAGCTCCTACTCCGTCTGATAAAACTGGAGTTAAATCTCTTCTGGGTATTTGTGAATACTACTCCAGGTTTATTCCCCATTATGCGACCATTGTACGTCCTATCAGTAATTTGTTGAAAAAAGGAGTCAAATTCGTTTGGTGTGAAGAGTGTGTCCAAGCTTTTGAAGAAGTGAAAACTTCCCTAATGTCTGATTCTGTACTTAAGCCCTTTGACCCTGCCTTACCTTGTTGCCTTACCGTTGACGCAAGTTGTGTCGGTCTTGGTGCCACTTTAACACAAAACGAAGGTGGTGTGGAAAGAACCATCAGTTTTGCTTCAAGAGTGTTGAGATCGGCTGAGATTCAATAGTCTGTGATAGAGAAGGAGCTTTTGGCTTGTACCTGGGCCATTGAGAAATTCAGACCGTTCATTTGGGGTAGGCGTTTTTTACTTCAAACCGACCACAAACCTTTGGTTAACATCTTGGGTGGTGGCCTTACCAAGTGTTGTACACCCAGGATTTTAAGAATGGTCACCAGGCTCTTACAATACAATTTTGATGTTGTGCATATTGCCGGGGGGAAAAACGTAAGGGCTGATTTCTTGTCCCGCTTTCCTCCTACTGTGTGTGACGACGATGTCGACATCCCATTTTCAAATCTTATTGATGAAGATTGTGATGATTGCTTAGTTGCTTGTGTGGACATTCCTGAGTTACAAGTTTGTTCTGAAGTTGAGTGGAGAAAGGCTTTTGATAAGGATAGTATTCTTCAAGATGTTTGCAACTTTGTTAAGATGGGCTGGCCACGTGAAAAAGTGTTGTCTGCTTCCCTTCAACCCTTTTCTAAAGTTGGGCATGAGATTTCCATTGAGGACGGTATTTTATTACGCAATGATAAAATCATCCCTCCTTTTGCTTTTAGAAAAGACATCATTGCCAAAGCTCATGAGGGTCATTTAGGTTGTTCCCTCACCAAACGAAGGATTCGCGAGATGTTCTGGTGGCCTGCCATGGATTCAGACATTGATTGTTTTGTTGCAGAATGTTGTATATGTAAATCTTCTGATAAGAGTCTCAAGACTTGGGTTCCCCCTCTTATGCCAGTTGAATGTCCTGATCGTCCTTGGGCTAAGCTGGGTGTTGATATAAAGGGTCCCTACTCCATGCTCAGTGGATGTTTCAGGTTCAATTTGGTTTTAGTTGACTATGCTTCCAAATGGCCTGAGTTTAAACTAACTAAAGACGCTGATACCAAAAGTGTAATTGAATTTCTTTGTGATGTATGGAGCAGGGAAGGTTTTCCTGAAGTGTTGGTTTCCGACTATGGGAAGCAATTTGTGAGCCATGAGTTTGTTGAATTTCTTTTCAAGTCTGGGGTCAAGCATGTCAAGAGCTCCCTTTATCATCCTCAAGGGAATGGTCTCGTTGAGAGGATGAACAGAGTGGTTGGCGACTGTGTGAAGTGGGCTAGAAGTAGCAATGTTGAGGTCAGTAAAGCTTTGAAGAGCATGATTTGGTTTTACAGAACCACCCCTCACTCCTCCACTAAGATCTCTCCTTTTGAGTTAATGAGAGGTCGGAAGCCTAACACTTCATTTTGTCCTGGGTGGATGTCCAAATGGATTAAGTCAAGTTCAGATGTTTCAAGTCTCATGTCCATTGTTAAAAGTAATGTCTTACTTGCCCAGTCCAAACAAAAGGAATATTTTGATGTAAGGAAAGGAACGAAAGAGAGTGTTTTGGAAGTTGGCGATTATGTGCGGATCAGGAAGTCTGGGCATGTCAGCAAAGGGGAAAGCAAGTTTGGACCTCCTGTAAAAGTTGTTAAAGTCACAGGCAATGCCATACAAGTTGAAGGAGGTTTCTGGTGGAATCTCAATAGAGTTGCTAAAATTGTCCGTGACTCTGGGGTTCTCTCTAAAGCTAATTCCTCCTCACATGTTTCTGAAAATCCCTCCAATACTTCTGTACTCAACAATACTTCCTCCGCTGACACAGGTACCAGGAAGAGCTCTCGCATTGTAAATAGACCTTTAAGATTTAGAGAGTAAGTTTACAAATGTATTTTGTAATTAGACTGTTATTTATCTCTGCTTTTCTTTTGTTTTCCCTTGTGTTTCTCTTTTCTCATGACTATTCATTCTTTTAAGACAAGCATTTGCAATGCAATAGGTCTCGCATTAGGAAAGTTTGAGCTATTGGTATTGTAAATGGCAAAGTTTTTATTTATGTTTCTTTTTTTTTTTAAATAGCTAAATTAATAGCTTTGTCATTTACAATGCCAATAGTTATAACTTTCGCAAATGTGATACCTATAGCATTTGTAATGCAATATGTTTTGTATTTACAAACCGCGAGAGGACAAAAAAAAGCTCTGGACCACTGCCTTCAAAAGGGACCTCAAAGTTCTCCTCCTCCAGAGACACCTCCAAAAGTAATTCACGTCCTCGCGCTATTTGTGAGTAAGAGGATTATGGTTCGATCCCCGGGCTAGGCGGCAGGGGTCTGCCCAGCACCATGTGATTCTGGGCAATAGCTTGCTTAATCTTCCCAATGGCCCCCAGCGCCGGGATGCCTCCGGGTAGCTGTGCGCTTTACAAATACTGGATTCACATTTACATATTATTTGGAAATAAGACATTTGAATAAAGTCAAAAGAGAAAGGCACAGCATTGGGTGGGATAGAGAAGCTTCAGGACAATGGTATGTGTGCTGTAACAAACTCAAGTTGGCTAAAATAATTGAGATGTTGACAGTGTGATGAATAGACATGGAGGTGGGACAATCATGAACTGTCCTGTGATCACGTTGCCTTGCACAAAGGTAAAGGGTCAGCTGCGGATATTAAAGCTGACAAAGACGGAAGGAAGGGAGAAACCCAGTTCATCTTCAAAAACAGTATGTACAGAAAAGTGCCTTTCCATAAACTCTCATTGATTTTTAAAGAAGAAAACAATTTTCCTCCCACACATTGATTTTTAAATAACGTGAGTACCTTTTCAAAATTCTCACCTGTATATTGTTAACAGTTGTCTTACCAGTAAGATGTAGCTTAGACCTCAAAAATGCCAATGGGAGTTGGCCCAGACCAGGCTGGGAGGAGCGGGCGGGAGCTGGCAGGGCTGTCTCATGATCTCCTCTGCCCCTGACACACACTGAGCAGAGGAGGCTGGAAAGGGCGAGAAGAGCAGAAAACAGCACTCTGCACCCCCGAATTTTCAAAAGCAGCCCCAGTGGGGGCGGGATCTGAAGGAGGGGACCACCAGGCGTTCAAGGTGGAGTGAGGAGCCGGCCGGCGGGGGTGTTGGACTGGAGGCACCGGGCCGCTCTCTCCTGCAGCAGCCAGCCATGCAGCTTTGGTGGAGAGGGGGCGAGCAGGACTGCAGCTGAGCAGGGGCGGCAGCCCCCGGAGCTGCGGCGTGACCGGGCTGGCCTGAAGCCCCCCCCCCACCCCTTCAAACCCTGAACCCCGTGTGCACTGGACCCGGCCACCGATAGCCCCTCTGGGACAGAGCAGGTAAGGACACGGCCCGTGAACCCGCATGACTTGGCGAGCAGGAGGCGGGGCAATGAAGGGTTAATGTTTATGTTGCGGGGTCAGGGCCGGCTTTAGGCATGTGCAAGCTGTGCACCTGCACAGGGCCGCCAAACCCCAGGGGCCGCCACGAGGATGAATACAATATTTGCGTGGCGGCCCCTGGCAGGGATTTGGCGGCCTCCGGCTCTCGTCCCTGATTGGCAGTGGCGGTGTTAATCACCAACGGCGTGGGGTCTGGCAGACGCCGGAAGCCGAGGATTCGAGTCTGCGCAGACTCAACCTCATACTGCTTCCCCCGTCGGCGTGTGCCTGCATTCTGTGGTCCTCGGAACGTACTCGAAGAAGGAAGCCTGGCTGCCATCACTGTGCCATCAACTCCCAGCGCCTGGAGCTAGACGGACACGGACAGACTGCAGAGACGAGTCTACTCTCACTCGAGTCCCGACCCGTGACAGCTAGTCAGGGGTCGAGTCTGCACTGCAGTTCACCGGGCAGCCCAGGTAAGGATAAGTGAGTTATTATGCAAATGTGTTACCTGAACAAGGGAATTTGTTGGCGGCCCCCATGGTGAAATTGCTGCACACTATTGCTTTACAAAATCGGAGTGCAAGGTTTGAACAGGATCTGCCAAATTCACATTTCTTTTTTGCAGTATTATGGGCACGGGGAGATGCAGTGATTTGCCGAGAATTACAGGATGTTAAACCCAGACTCGAACCTGGTTCCCCAGTTTCAAAGTCGGCAACTCTGGTCGTTATGCCAGATCCTCTCCCCCTCAACACCCTCCTTCCCATGTCACCCACCATGCACGCGTGCCAACCCGATGCAAGCCACGCGCATGATAGGTTGCCTGATGTCTCTTCTAATGCCCGTGTGACACCTGTTTGGGGCACGCGTGTGCAGTGGAAGCTTGCACTGCTGGTGCCCAGAAGGTACCCATTCCCTGTGCCTCAGTGACGTTCGAGAAAAGCTTTTCATTCTACAAAAACATGAAACGAGTTGTACTGTCAGGGCCTGACAAATCTGGTGGTCAAAAGTACATTGCAAACACAACTGCCAAAGCAAGCATCCTCCTGTCATCACTTTGTGTTTCACCTTGCATTTTGTGCTCCTCGCTATGCCATGTGCACAAGCACACTTTGAGTATTTGTGCCTCTGGGCGAACATGCTTCCGTTACGTGTCGGTTGTGCAGTCAAGAGACTCAGCCAGGCCGTCACTGGCCGTGATGCAAGCAAAGCAATATGCCCCCCATCCCCTGGTCTGCTAATACAAAAACACTATAATTGTGGGGCTGTTGCTGTGGTGGGGGGAGGGTGAGTGCTGTTCAGTGTCAACTACGTGGCTTCAGTGATGAGTTGTGTACACGAGGCGTCAGTGTTCTGCCTAAAGCGCTCTGTTTGTGAAAGTCAAGTTATAGGGGCCACTACAAAAGCACGTGGTGGATGTTGGCGGGTCCGAAGTGCTGCTTAGAGGTCCAGGACAGCCGGTTCTGGCACACGATATGGAGAGACCACCTTAGGAAGAAATTCAGGGTTGGTGCAATGGACAACCATTGCGTTAATTTATTAATCATGGGCTAAAAACGGACTGACATGCAAAGGGTTACAGTAACCGACAGAAGAGCGAAAAAAATGAACTCACTGAAATATTTGATTCATTCAGTATGCCCTTGCTTACTGTGTGAGATTGCTTTACATATTTTTTTAAATCTGCATTGGCCTTGAAATTCTGTAAAGTACGGGTTCAATTTGCTTGATAGAATTGCTTGAGTGGACTGATGTTTTAATTGTGCCCAAACGCAATTGTTCCAAATTGGTAAAAATTCACAATTTTAAAAACTTCAACCTTCCTGAACCCTGGAGTCTACTGTACACTGTCGTCCTCTAACTTTCTTTTAAAGCCAAGTAACATCACTCATGGTCTATCTGATTTTCACTTACTGTGTGCGTTTTCACACGATTTTCTGACTTTATCTAGGTGGGAGATTCTTTTAAAGCTCATTGCATCACGTATGTTTTGCTCCGCCCCGCCCGGACCCCCTCTTCCGGGGCCTCCTACCTACGCTCCCTGCCCAGGGCCACCATGATCCTAGAGCCGCCCCTGGTGGCAGGGGCGTGGCACGTGCGCCTAGGAGCTGTCCCTTAGTAGCTCAGAGGGGGGCGGACGTGTGTGTGTGTGTCTGGGGGGCGGCGGTGGTTTCACAGCTTTGGGGTGTCTGACAGCAAGGGGAGACGCGTCTGGCCACTCGTGAGTGTTTCTGACAGTCCTGGGGAGGGTGTGTGTGTCATCTTTTGGGGGCCTGAGCTGCATTTGGGGTGTTAAAGTTCTAAGAGTCATTTCCGATACCTCTGAGCGGGGCCAGGCTGATGTGGGAGGTTTGACACTTTTAGAAAGGAGGCCGCTCCAGAGGGTGCCTTGCTAGTGTGTTTTTTTTTTTAAATAGTTTTTATCTGACATCTCGGAGCGGGGGTCTTGTGTCTGTAGGATGGGGTCTCAGCTACGGACTGAGGGCGTGCGCGGTCCTGGACTCTAGCACAGGGGAGCTGACATAAATGACGGGGCAGGGGGAATGGGAATTGAGTGACAGGGAGTCTGACATTCATGAGAAGGGTCTGGCATGCTGGTTGGGGAGGGGGCTTACGGCGAAGGGGTTGAGGGTTCTGGAGGCACTGGCGGGGAAATCAGGGCCCTTGAGATCCCTGGAAAAAGACAGCTCCGGGTAGGGGTGGTCTGGCAGATCTGTGGCGCGTCTCCCAGCTCTGCCCACGGTGCAGTGTGCGACAGCTCCTAGAAGCGGCTGACAGCTCCTGGAAAGAGCGAGGGGAGGGGGTGGCGGCGGCAGGCGCGATAGAAGTCTGACAGCTGTAGAAGAATTAAAGTGCGACCGCTCTGTGGGGGTCGGACAGATCAGGACGAGGTCTCTTTAAACCGTTTCGGATCAGGCGTAGGCATGGCCAGGCGGCTCCAAGAGGGTGGAAGGGGAAGCCATTCTCGTGTGTACTGTACTCTGCACTGTTTACAGGGCAGCCCTCCTCGGTTTCCCCACCCCGCCCCAGACTGCCAATGCTTGGTAAAAGTCCGAGCTCTGGTGTAGGTAGTTTAGCCATACCCCCGAGTCAGCATCGCGATTTCATTGCGGTGATTTAAATGACCACCCCAGTGCAGTATGGGTGTTGTAGTTCTTTACTTTGGCTTTAGAATGTTTTCTAAAAAGCCGAGGACTTGTAAGCGGTATTCCGTGGGTAGCAGCGAGTTGGCGCCCTTGGTGTAAGGGCGAGCACATGGCGTGCTTGGTGTAAGCCCCGTATATAGCATGTGTACATTGATGCCTCGTGTCACGCATATAACCGGGGCATGGAGTGTGTGTGGGTTCGGTGAACGGTGGTGGCAGGGGGCTAAAATCCCCAAGTGGCCGATTTAAATGAACTGGACACACACATGATGTTTCAGATGGATCGGACACCCACATGACCCCAGGGGGGAGACCGGGATACGTGGAGCGCGAGAAAGGGCTCGGACACATATAGATTAGACATACTAGACAGGACCACCGTTCGGGGCGAACACACGAGGCACAGTAGAGGAACTGAACACAAAATAGGTGTAAAGGGATTAAACACGTTCACAGAAACACAACTCGAACCCACGGAGGCTGTGCAGCAGGATACCACGCACAAAGCGGGAGTTGGGGCAGGTTTCCCTCTCTGGACTGTGCTGCACAAAAGTTCACGCTCGCCTGTTTGTGCCCCTGTATATCTCTGTCAGAGCATGGCCCGCTGTCTCTTTTAAGTTTGATTTATTAAGAAATAGAAACAAGTCCCGCGGCGACCCGGAAGCTCTTGGCCGGCCGGCCAATCCGGTCGCGGCCGACCGGAAGTCCCGCCTCCCGAGCTGCCGGCGCATGGAGCGCCCTGCCTGTCCGAATCAGCCCGGGTCCCCAGGAGGGGGCCGGGGAGAAGGAGGAGTGTGGCGCCTGTTGCGGGGCCGGCGCGACAACAGGAAACAGCGCCCCGGTGCCGAAGGAGGGAAGAAGAGTCCTGCTGCCGGGCCCTGCAGCTGAGGAGAGCCGCCGCATGAAGGAAGCCGGTGAGTGGGTTGCTGAGCGGGGGGAAGCATGTGCGCGAGTGCGGGGGGGGGGAAGCATGTGCGCGAGTGCGGGGGGGGGGAAGCATGTGCGCGAGTGGGGGGGGCGGGCTTTGTATGTGTGTGTGCGTGCGTGTGTGTGACTGTGGGGGAGGGGGGGTGTGTGTGAGCGAGTGTCTGTGTGCCTGTATGTGTGTGCCTGCGCTCGCCTGTGTGTGCGTGCGTGCATGCAGAGGGGTGGCTCCACTCTGAAGCTCCACTCTGAAGCTCCACTCTGAAGCTCCACTCTGAAGCTCCACTCTGAAGCTCCACTCTGAAGCTCCACTCTGAAGCTCCACTCTGAAGCTCCACTCTGAAGCTCCACTCTGAAGCTCCACTCTGAAGCTCCACTCTGAAGCTCCACTCTGAAGCTCCACTCTGAAGCTCCACTCTGCACTCTGAAGCTCCACTCTGAAGCTCCACTCTGCACTCTAAAGCTCCACTCTGAAGCTCCACTCTGCACTCTAAAGCTCCACTCTGCACTCTAAAGCTCCACTCTGCACTCTAAAGCTCCACTCTGCACTCTAAAGCTCCACTCTGCACTCTAAAGCTCCACTCTGCACTCTAAAGCTCCACTCTGCACTCTAAAGCTCCACTCTGCACTCTAAAGCTCCACTCTGCACTCTAAAGCTCCACTCTGCACTCTAAAGCTCCACTCTGCACTCTAAAGCTCCACTCTGCACTCTAAAGCTCCACTCTGCACTCTAAAGCTCCACTCTGCACTCTAAAGCTCCACTCTGCACTCTAAAGCTCCACTCTGCACTCTAAAGCTCCACTCTGCACTCTAAAGCTCCACTCTGCACTCTAAAGCTCCACTCTGCACTCTAAAGCTCCACTCTGCACTCTAAAGCTCCACTCTGCACTCTAAAGCTCCACTCTGCACTCTAAAGCTCCACTCTGAAGCTCCACTCTGCACTCTAAAGCTCCACTCTGAAGCTCCACTCTGCACTCTAAAGCTCCACTCTGAAGCTCCACTCTGCACTCTAAAGCTCCACTCTGAAGCTCCACTCTGCACTCTAAAGCTCCACTCTGAAGCTCCACTCTGCACTCTAAAGCTCCACTCTGAAGCTCCACTCTGCACTCTAAAGCTCCACTCTGAAGCTCCACTCTGCACTCTAAAGCTCCACTCTGAAGCTCCACTCTGCACTCTAAAGCTCCACTCTGAAGCTCCACTCTGCACTCTAAAGCTCCACTCTGAAGCTCCACTCTGAAGCTCCACTCTGAAGCTCCACTCTGAAGCTCCACTCTGAAGCTCCACTCTGAAGCTCCACTCTGAAGCTCCACTCTGAAGCTCCACTCTGAAGCTCCACTCTAAAGCTCCACTCTGAAGCTCCACTCTGAAGCTCCACTCTGAAGCTCCACTCTGAAGCTCCACTCTGCACTCTAAAGCTCCACTCTGAAGCTCCACTCTGCACTCTAAAGCTCCACTCTGAAGCTCCACTCTGCACTCTAAAGCTCCACTCTGAAGCTCCACTCTGCACTCTAAAGCTCCACTCTGAAGCTCCACTCTGCACTCTAAAGCTCCACTCTGAAGCTCCACTCTGCACTCTAAAGCTCCACTCTGAAGCTCCACTCTGCACTCTAAAGCTCCACTCTGAAGCTCCACTCTGCACTCTAAAGCTCCACTCTGAAGCTCCACTCTGCACTCTAAAGCTCCACTCTGAAGCTCCACTCTGCACTCTAAAGCTCCACTCTGAAGCTCCACTCTGCACTCTAAAGCTCCACTCTGAAGCTCCACTCTGCACTCTAAAGCTCCACTCTGAAGCTCCACTCTGCACTCTAAAGCTCCACTCTGAAGCTCCACTCTGAAGCTCCACTCTGAAGCTCCACTCTGAAGCTCCACTCTGCACTCTAAAGCTCCACTCTAAAGCTCCACTCTAAAGCTCCACTCTGAAGCTCCACTCTGAAGCTCCACTCTGAAGCTCCACTCTGAAGCTCCACTCTGAAGCTCCACTCTGAAGCTCCACTCTGAAGCTCCACTCTAAAGCTCCACTCTAAAGCTCCACTCTGAAGCTCCACTCTGAAGCTCCACTCTGCACTCTAAAGCTCCACTCTGAAGCTCCACTCTGCACTCTAAAGCTCCACTCTGAAGCTCCACTCTGCACTCTAAAGCTCCACTCTGAAGCTCCACTCTGCACTCTAAAGCTCCACTCTGAAGCTCCACTCTGCACTCTAAAGCTCCACTCTGAAGCTCCACTCTGCACTCTAAAGCTCCACTCTGAAGCTCCACTCTGCACTCTAAAGCTCCACTCTGAAGCTCCACTCTGCACTCTAAAGCTCCACTCTGAAGCTCCACTCTGCACTCTAAAGCTCCACTCTGAAGCTCCACTCTGAAGCTCCACTCTGCACTCTAAAGCTCCACTCTGAAGCTCCACGCTCCACTCTAAAGCTCCACTCTAAAGCTCCACTCTAAAGCTCCACTCTAAAGCTCCACTCTAAAGCTCCACTCTAAAGCTCCACTCTAAAGCTCCACTCTAAAGCTCCACTCTAAAGCTCCACTCTAAAGCTCCACTCTAAAGCTCCACTCTGCACTCTAAAGCTCCACTCTGAAGCTCCACGCTCCACTCTAAAGCTCCACTCTGAAGCTCCACTCTGAAGCTCCACTCTGCACTCTAAAGCTCCACTCTGAAGCTCCACGCTCCACTCTAAAGCTCCACTCTAAAGCTCCACTCTAAAGCTCCACTCTAAAGCTCCACTCTAAAGCTCCACTCTAAAGCTCCACTCTGAAGCTCCACGCTCCACTCTAAAGCTCCACTCTAAAGCTCCACTCTAAAGCTCCACTCTAAAGCTCCACTCTAAAGCTCCACTCTAAAGCTCCACTCTAAAGCTCCACTCTGAAGCTCCACTCTGAAGCTCCACTCTGAAGCTCCACTCTGAAGCTCCACTCTGAAGCTCCACTCTGAAGCTCCACTCTGAAGCTCCACTCTGAAGCTCCACTCTGCACTCTAAAGCTCCACTCTAAAGCTCCACTCTGCACTCTAAAGCTCCACTCTAAAGCTCCACTCTGCACTCTAAAGCTCCACTCTAAAGCTCCACTCTGCACTCTAAAGCTCCACTCTGCACTCTAAAGCTCCACTCTGCACTCTAAAGCTCCACTCTGCACTCTAAAGCTCCACTCTGCACTCTAAAGCTCCACTCTGCACTCTAAAGCTCCACTCTGCACTCTAAAGCTCCACTCTGCACTCTAAAGCTCCACTCTGCACTCTAAAGCTCCACTCTGCACTCTAAAGCTCCACTCTGAAGCTCCACTCTGCACTCTAAAGCTCCACTCTGAAGCTCCACTCTGCACTCTGAAGCTCCACTCTGAAGCTCCACTCTGAAGCTCCACTCTAAAGCTCCACTCTGCACTCTAAAGCTCCACTCTAAAGCTCCACTCTGCACTCTAAAGCTCCACTCTAAAGCTCCACTCTGCACTCTAAAGCTCCACTCTAAAGCTCCACTCTGCACTCTAAAGCTCCACTCTAAAGCTCCACTCTGCACTCTAAAGCTCCACTCTAAAGCTCCACTCTGCACTCTAAAGCTCCACTCTAAAGCTCCACTCTGCACTCTAAAGCTCCACTCTGCACTCTAAAGCTCCACTCTGCACTCTAAAGCTCCACTCTGCACTCTAAAGCTCCACTCTGCACTCTAAAGCTCCACTCTGCACTCTAAAGCTCCACTCTGAAGCTCCACTCTGCACTCTAAAGCTCCACTCTGAAGCTCCACTCTGCACTCTGAAGCTCCACTCTGAAGCTCCACTCTGAAGCTCCACTCTGAAGCTCCACTCTGAAGCTCCACTCTGAAGCTCCACTCTGAAGCTCCACTCTGAAGCTCCACTCTGAAGCTCCACTCTGAAGCTCCACTCTGAAGCTCCACTCTGAAGCTCCACTCTGAAGCTCCACTCTGAAGCTCCACTCTGAAGCTCCACTCTGAAGCTCCACTCTGAAGCTCCACTCTGAAGCTCTAAAGCTCCCCCTTTGCCAGCGTTTTACCGTCATTTTCTTTATCAGTCTTCACCCCGTTTCGCATGTTAAAATAGAAAAAAACAACATTTCATTCCAGCAAGCGTTCTTCATTGAAAGCCAGTCTAGGCAAAAACGAAAGTAATAAAAAGTGAAACTGACACGCCACTCCACACACAGCAAGCAGCGCGCTCCCGAGGTGAAATCTGACAGCCTCAAAGCGCGCGTCTGCTATGTGTCCACATTCCTAGGTACAGGCCAATACGGGCCACAATAGGTCTGAAGCAGACACCTTCAATGCTCACGCATTGAGGGTAGGTCTGCTCGACCTAAAAAGGAGATGATGTAATATTCTAGGTTTGTTTTGTACTGTTTATTGATACCTTGTCCCTTTAAATGTGACTCCAATGTATTCTTAGAACCTTGCTATGTTCATGAGGTGCATTCCACTAGGGATTCACTCTACCTTAGACTCTAACTGAACTGGTTGGCTGTTTCTGTATGCCATTCAATAAATCTATCTCAATCTACTCAACTGCCTCCCTTGGATCATTACACAGTTTATTATAATTTTATTTTTCTTACGTAGTTAATCGCCAGCCTTAGGGCAGGGGCAGAACAATCCTGACAGAGCGTCACTCAGCTGCAGGGAGGAGAGTTGTGCACTGTAAGTGCGTCTGTCTGTTCGGCCAGCTTTCTTAGGACGGCCAAACCGACATGCGCACTAACATTTCTCCAACCCAGCTGTGATACACAGCCAAATGGAGAAATGGCACATGCTCTCTGTGCCTGATTGAGCGTCAAGTCAGCTTGGACTTTTACGACTCACCAAAAATCACTAGTGGCTTCGACCTACAGTTTGGGAAATACTGGGTTAAATAGTTTAAACTACACATACATACATACACCATGAAGGTGAAGAGCCCAAACAATGGGAGACTGCATAGACTTTAAAGAAAGAGAGTCAGTAAGGTATCCCTCTGCAGTGGTACAGTAAAATAGGGATGTACCCCCGACTACACAATATTCTGCTACCATAGTCAGCCTCATGGGCCATTTGCACATACTATCTTAGGTAGCACAACAAGCACCTTGGCATCCGTAGGCACCTGGGGTAATACATTTCAAAGGAACAACGGTCCCTATTGATAACAGTGACATTCAATATTATCAGAATGATATAAGCAATGTTTTAATAAAGACCAAACAATTTACCTAACGGTGAGGTGAGAAAACCTGCCCGGTGCTCAGGCAAAAGTGATACAGCAGTGTTTGCAGAATATATATATATATATCCCACAATTCAAATTAGCATTATGTAAACGGCCTGTATAATTTGTCAATGGCGTTTCGATCCACTACGACCATGGGATGATGGCTATGCAGTCCTTAGCGGTCTCCTCATTTGATACGATGCCACACTAATTTCATTAGCCTTTCCTCGTTACCCACAGTGAGTTGGCGGGACTTGCATTTCCCTCATTTCAGCTATATCCAAGACAGAATTGTCCACCTTTCTAGCTACTTCATAATTAATAGCCCGAGCACAGCTAAAATTGGGCACCATCATATGCAGCCCATACCAACATTAATTACTCTCAGACCACCCAGCCTGCTAACTACCTGCTTTCCTCGACTGATGCACCTGCATCACCCACAGAACTGTTCTCCTCGATAAGTCATCAGCTTGGGGCGACATCGAATTTTTTGTCTCAATGATGTTCCTACAATTGTAGTGGATCTAAACGCCATAGCAAATACAGACATGTTTACATGAAAACTTGTGAAATAGGGCTCTATATCTACACTGCATAATGTGAAACACACAGAGCGTAATTTACATGAGTCACTCTTGCCTGAGCACATTTTCTCATCTCTCCGACTTACCACCTCAATGTAATCCCTGTGCATAAATTGTTTGGCCTTATTATTAAAACATTATTTGGTTACATAATTTTATTATGATCAAATATCACTGTTATTATATGGACCACGGTTTTCTTAACGTCTCACGGCCTGAATCAAAAAAGCAGTAGCCACTTTCACAAAGAGGAATAGTGTGGGCATCAGCTAAACAACCTAGCTCAGCTCTGGCTCCTCACATCAATAAAACAGGAATAACTTTAGTGGGCTTGCATAATGATCTACCTCAAATGTGCAAAAGTGTTGGGGGATTGCAAAGGGATGTCCAGAAAAATAGTAGCAGGACAGATTCACAAAGCCATTAGATGACTTGTATCAAAATATCACCTCACACCTGCAAGAGTCTTCAACAAATAGGAAAAGTTATGCAGATTTGTAACGTGCACTATAACTTGGGAGCAGATGAGAGTCTATAAAACGTAGGTCCTAGACGACTACTCGAAAAGCCAAGTATACGGCTTCTTGTAGAATTCAAGTGAAGAGGAGGCTCTTATGTGTATCAGCAGTTTGTTCCATGATTTAGGAACAATGTTGGAGAAGGCTTGACTGGCAGATCTGGTTTTCAATATGCGTGAGATGTGTAAGAGGAGGGCGGACGAGAGGAGGTGTTTGGGAGGTTTGTCAAAGCAGATGCGATTGTTGAGGTATGCTGGGCCAGTGTTATATAATGCCTTGAATGCGTGTGTGAGGAGTTTGAATTGTGCTTGTGCTTGTGTATGGGAGGTTGATGGGGATTGTGGTCACAGAGTTCTGAGTGGTCTGCTGTCTTCTGCTGAGATTTGTGTTGATCCCAGCACAGAGGATTTTCCCCTAGCTCAGTTTGTTTGTGATGAGGGCGTGACTCATTGGGAACCATTTTTAAATCTGGATCCCAAATTTCTTGGTTTTGATAATCCTAGTTCTTTTGCCAACTAGGTGGAGTTCCATAGTGAAGTGGTCTCCCAGAAGATCATGATATTGGTCTTGTTGGCGCTCCGCTTCAGACAGGTGGCCTTCATCCACTGGGCTATTTCAGTCATGCCGATTGAACTTGATCTGGGTACTGGGCATCTTGCCAGTGAGGGGGAAGAATGAGTGGTGTCGTAAGTATCGGAGAAGACTTTTTATGACATGAGAGCAGATGATGCGGACTAGAGGGAGTTTGTAAGCACTGAAAAGGGTGGGGCTCAGGGAGGACCCTTACACAACACTGTAGATTAGGTTGTGGCAGTCCGAAGTGTACAGTGTGTGTACAGTGTCAGGCTGACTGACTAAGTCCTTCCAGTTGAGAAAAAGCAGACGCATCGGAATGCGCATCTTTGGATTCAGATATCCTGTAGTGTTGGATGGGGTGGGAAACCCTGTCAAACGCTGCGGTGAGTTCCATGAGGATGGAGGTTCGCTGGGTCTCCTCCATCTAGTCTCATGAGGATGCAGACATGGGTAAAACACACTAACAGGGCACTGTAGAACGAGAGCCTTCATCACAACACAATATCCAGAGACTGAGTACTGTGCCATGAGGGATCTTCCACCCAAGGCACGAGAGCATTGTTACGCAGGAGCCTTCAACACAACGCACAGAAGCATCACACAAAGTGTCTATGGCATGAAGTGTGTCCTTGCCAGCTACAGGAACTCTGCACCGCTCCGCTATGGTCCTCCCTGTAAAGGTTAATCTTCATAGAAAGATTCCCCGGATTAGAAGATCCTCCTGCATATTGGCTACCTTTGAGTAACACCCCAGTGACACAGTGAGGGTACACCTCACTTCGATTTAGACAGCAGGCCTCACCAGAACCAGTGCTTTAAATGGGCAGGTCCTGTACCTGCATTTCTTTCATATGAAAAGGAGAGTATGTGAACTTCTCAGCACTACTGCAATACATTTAATGGGTGGAGTACCGGAACTTATCAGGAGCAAAAAGGTACTCTAAATAAGGAGTACCCGCACTTCTGTATTTCCATTTAAAGCACTGACCGGAACCACATGATGGTGGAAAGTTCTGGCGGAGTTGCGCTGAGTGACTGAGGGATGGCTGTCCTCAGAAGCCCGGCCTGGGCCCTAAATCATACAATGAGCTCTTAAGTGGAGCGCTCCTATGGATTCAATCACTTGAGCCCTCCCGAGGGGCCGCGGACGTCATCACACCATCAATGCTAACTCGGTTACCCTTTGAGTCATGGCTCCCATTACCAGGATATATGCTCCTTTCAGCACATTTGTTTCCAGGCCAGGCTCACAAATCACAGGGTGCTGCGGATCCCGAGGCTGGTGACCTTATAAGCAGTGCTGGAGTGATTGCAGAAGGGAACATTGGAAAGGAAGCGCTGGGAGGGCCCAAAGAGCGAAGATCATCGGACAAAACGGAGCTACTCAGAGCAAGACTGGAAACAATGAGGGGTAGATTCAAGAACCCGGTACTGCATGTCAGGACGGAGGGGCACGAGCCACCAATCACAGGAGAGTAATGCAGGGTAGGATTTAGGTGCACTGGCAGAGCTGTGCAGGGGAAGGGGGCCGTACTGGAGTTCAGAAGGTACTGCAGGACAGGATTAAAATGCACTGGCAGAGCTGTGCAGAGGGAGCAGTACTGGAGTTCAGAAGGTACTGCAGGACAGGATTGAAATGCACTGGCAGAGCTGGGGGAGGGAGCAGAACTGGGGCTTAGAAGGTACTATACGACAGGATCGAGATACACTGGCAGAGTTGTGCGAGGGGGTGGGCGGTACTGTAGCTCAGATGGTCCTACAGCACATGATAGGCATGCACTGGCAGAGCTGTGCAGGGGGCAGGACTGGAGTTCAGTAGGAACTACAGGACAGGATCAAGATGCACTGGCAGAGCTGTTCGGGTGCAGTACTGGAGTTCAGAATGTACTACAGGGCAGTATCGAGATACACTGGCAGAGCTGCGAGAGTGCCAAGGAGTAGCAGGGGTTCTAGAGCAGGACAGAGGCCCTGTTGTGTGCTTGAGGCATGGGGCATCTCAGTACTGGTGTAGCAGGGGCTGCCGGCCAGCAGGGAGGTGCCCTGGCAGAGCTATGAGTGGGCCTTGGTGTAGCGGAAGGTAGCAGAACCGCAGAAGAACAGTGCACTGTCCGTAGTCCAGGAGCTAAGATGGACTCGCATTGGCACAGCTGTGCCCAAAGCTGGGTTACCGGACGAGAGTGACTAGTGCATGTCAGGAGTGAGTGGCGTGCCCTGGCACAGCAATGGGCATGTCTCAGAACTAGGGTAGGAGGAGCGCTGGAGGCAGAACAGAGGTGCACTGGCCAATAAACCGCCCTCTGTCTCGACGCTGCCGAAGAGGACAAAAGACACGCGAACAACGGGGCGCTGCCCAGTGCCGCGGTCATGGGTCATGCAGTGAGGTGCACTGACAGAGCAAGGTGGCTTTAAGTACTGGGTCGGGGGCACTGGCTGCGCCTGGCTCACTGCACTGGGGGTAGAGACACTACTTGGAGATTAAATGCACTATGTGGTATTGGTTGAATTGAACACAAGACCCGGTGTGAAAAACGGGAAAGTAAAAGGGCCGGGGGGGGGGGGGGGGAGGGGGGGGGGAATATAAACACCACGAGTTTTGTGTATAATATACTACTAACAGGGCAAACAGCTTCAAGTACTAACACAACGTGGCCAATGAGGCGCACCGTTAAAGAAAACAAGAATCCACTGGGACACCACAGGATGAGGTAAGCAGGCCAGACTACGTGGGTCGCAGATAACCAGCGAGAGGAAGTGAGACAATCGATAAGATAGGACTGCGAAGAGCGACTAGGAAGTGAAAGGCCCGTGTGTGAATACCCGAACCTGCACAGCGCTACAGAAATGTCGCATTGCAACACATAGATTATCACAGTCAATTAAGGAAACAAAACCGATACGTTGACGGTTGCAAGCACACGAGCCAACAACTTCTCCCCACCCCACGACCGCCAGACATCACACAACACATGCAGTGGCTGTGCAAGTCCTCCAATACCAAAGCAACCGCAGCAGTGCGAGTTTGCCTCACGTACGGACCTCAGTAAAGCGCAAGACAGCTCGAGAGCACGGCGCAGGACGCAGCAGTGCACGGGAGAGCACGGCGCAGTACGCAGCGGTGCACGCGGAGACATGGCATCTTCACGTCCCAGCGGAGGGATAGCAGCTAAAAAAGAATGCACTTTATGAGAACATAACCTGCACAAAAGTGCAACATTAGTTTACGGTAAAAGGAAAATATTTGCGGCTGTGATTCAAGTAATTAATTTTGTTAAGAAATTGTAATATTTGGGGATCCCCTCTAAAATTCCATGTGTGGTAAAGGGAAAATAAAAAAAATAAATCCCCAAATCCTACCACTGGACATCTATACCATTGTTTGAATGTCATTTATTCATTAGTTATAGCCGACCAATGATTTTTTGAATCATGAAAGTACATCAGTATTTCTACAGTAAACAAGTGTTTTGCAAACTCTGGAGAGTTGCGGCCTACTTCACAGTTGCCAGACTCGATCTAATAAAAAAAATTACCTTCCACACAACTTTAATGAATAAGGATTAGACAATTCTTAGGTTTTAGTCGATCATACAATGGATTTTTAAATTCGCCGCAAGTGCCATAATCAAGATTCCTTAGAATTAGCACATGTAAAGTGCTCCAATACCCTAGGGTCGAGTTCACACTATATAAAACGGCAAAAAAAAAAAAAAAAAAAAAAAGCTTCCTCTGTTTTCACCACTCACCTTCCAGACCAACTTTAAAACTTAGGAACGGGGCACACTCACAAAGAGTTTTAACTCCAAGTCTGCCATATTTAGAGTATATATATAGCATAAACAACAGTTCTCAAAGTAAGAGAGGCAGCAACTACTCTACAAGTGAAAATGCTTCTTCACTGAAGCCAGTGTGGGTGGGCTTGCGGGAGGGTGAATGTGAAAAAGGGTCAAATGCAAGCTAGAAGAGCGAGTGTAAGTACGGTTGAATAGGTCATACATTTAAGACCCCAAAAGGATGACTACCAGACTGGCCTTGTGATACGCAACAAGAAATGTATGAAGGCCTTCTGCAAGGCTTCTTTCCGATCCTAAGTAAAAAATGGGTTGTCGAATAAAAAAAAAAAAATCAGGATCATATTTCTCACCCTATACCTCCATCAATATATCCTTTAACTCCACTCTCGATCTCAAACCCCAAAATAACCCTTTCTAGACTCCTCCATATTTCCCCCTCCTTGTATCATATCATACCTCTGATCCCCAACCCTCCTCATCAGAAACGCCGCAGCATCCACGCCTGCATCTAAAAGTACCGTGAGGCAGTTCAGTGAACAGACCTCTCCGATGCAAGAGTCATCTATTCAGTCATTCGTGGTGGACGGTCGTCATTCACTTCTAGACCCTCAAAAACTAATTACAAACGACATTTAATTAAATAGCTCAATTAAAAAAAATGGATAAGGGTGTGTTGGAGAGGGGTGTACTTACGTTTAACTGAATAATCCACAGGAGGGAGACGAACAGAAGGTCAAAGGTCACAAAGAGGCAGAAAGTCCGCCTGACATCCGAGATGGGCTTCTTCTTCTCGGGAGTCAGGAAGTAGTGCGGGGAGTAGAGCTGGCTCTGGGAGTAGGAGGTGTTGATGGACGCGATGGCGGGCAGGCTCTGCTCCAGGTCGCTAGGGTAGTACCCCGGGGGCTTACTCATCGTCCTCTCAGAGCCGGGGCCCGGGGGCAGATGCGAGGCCAGCAGGGATCAGCACACGGTCTGAGGATAGAAACAGGGACAGTGAGTGGAAGGACAGGTATAGAGGTCCCCTCAGACTTCCCACACGCTGCAATGGGTTCCCTTTTACGCCCACAGTCCGTCGGCACTTCGCTCTCACCGGAGGGGTCTAATGTCAGAGTCCTCCGGGTCTGATGTGGGCCCACTGACTGCCTAGCCGAGTTCTCACGTTCTCTGGGTGCGTGCGTGAACAGACCATTAAACCAGAGGTTTTATTCCATTGTGAAAAGCCAGTGGCGTAACGAAACCTGAGCTCCCACCCCCTGTGAGCCCCAGGCAAGGGTACTGCGTCGTGCCCCCCCTGGAGCTCTTGCGAAGCCCTATGTTACGCCACTGGGGGAAGCACATTAATTAGCAAGTCTGCGAAGGCAAACGGAAACCTGAACTTTATCAGCAAGTCACGCACTGACCCAGGAAGGCTGAGAATGGAGTGATTTGCCTGGCTGGGAAACCTCATATGTGCTGTGGGAGCGGCCTGGGACTACAGCCCGCTTGTTGTACACCTGGTGTAGCTGCCTTCTGATCCCACAGCCATCCCTTCATAACAGGACCGCTTCTTTCACCGCTGAAAGTGGTGAGCCGGCTCAGTCTAGCCAAGACGCCTGTTCTAGGAGTGGGTCTGGGATGAAGAATTTCCCCCAATACAATAACAAAATGCGTACCTGCTCCGCCTCACATTACCCTAAACAGGATCTCCAGGTAGAGCGCGGTTTACCAGATAACTAACGTGAAGCTTGAAAACAAGCTCCTATGCCAGTTCGCGTCAGTTCCCATTCCCCCTTCACTCTACGGACGGCTAATGAAACAAGCATTTGCAATGCAATAGGTCTCGCATTAGGAAAGTGTGAGCTATTGTAAATATATATTTTTTTAATATGTGTTGGCTTTGAAAATATATAAATTAATAGCATTGTTATTCACAAAGCCAATAGCTTACACTTTCCTAATGAGAGTCCTATCGGCTATGGCAATGTTTGTTGGTAGCAAGCAAGGACAGTGCTGTTGTAGTGCTGAGTGATGATGTGGTGGTGTCCCCGAGTGGCGTGGTGGTGTCCCCGAGTGGCGTGGTGGTGCCCCCGAGTGGCGTGGTGGTGCCCCCGAGTGGTGTCTCTGAGTGGTGCCCCCGAGTGGCGTGGTGGTGCCCCCGAGTGGTGTCCCTGAGTGGTGCCCCCGAGTGGCGTGGTGGTGCCCCCGAGTGGTGTCCCTGAGTGGTGCCCCAGAGTGGTGTGGTGGTGCCCCTGAGAGATGTGGTGGTGCCCCAGAGAGATGTGGTGGTGCCCCAGAGAGATGTGGTGGTGCCCCAGAGAGATGTGGTGGTGCCCCAGAGAGATGTGGTGGTGCCCCAGAGAGATGTGGTGGTGCCCCAGAGAGGTGCCCCCGAGGGATGTAGTGGTGCCCCCGAGGGATGTGGTGGTGCCCCCGAGGGATGTGGTGGTGCCCCCGAGGGATGCCCCTGAGGGATGTGGTGGTGCCCCGAGGGATGCCCCTGAGGGATGTGGTGGTGCCCCCGAGTGGTGCCCCTGAAGGATGTGGTGGTGCCCCTGAAGGGTGTGGTGGTGCCCCTGAAGGGTGTGGTGGTGCCCCTGAAGGGTGTGGTGGTGCCCCTGAAGGGTGTGGTGGTGCCCCTGAAGGGTGTGGTGGTGCCCCTGAGGAATTAGGTTAGAGAAAGTTAAGAATATTGCATGGGAGAAAGGAACACATACTGTATGGGAAATAGGGAGGTATAGTGTATGGGAGATAGGACAGCCTAAGAAATGAGGCATCATGTCGGAGGCAAATTCAGGGAGACTGTAAAAAACTGGAAAGCTGTGCATATAGGAGAAAGAAAGTCTGGTTGAATGGGAGAAGACTACAGACTGTATGGGAGTAAGGAAGGTAGGTTGTATGGCATAATGTATGATAAGAGTGCATGTGTTAAAGGTGGATACAGTTTATGCAAAATAAAATATTTGTATGGGAGACAAATAGACTAATGGAGAAAGCAGAGAAGATTCTGGGAGAAGTTAAAAACTGTTTATGGGAGAACAGAAGGTAGAGACTAAGGGGAAAGTTACACCCTACTGCATGGAAGAAAGGATGATAGATCATGAAAGAAGCAACAGTAGACCTTAAGACAGATCAAAAGGCAGTGTGCATCAGGGAACAGGAAATAGAAAAGATGGGTTATGGGAGAAAGGGAGGCAGTAGGCAAGGGTAAAAGTAAGACAGAGCATGAGAGAAACAAAAGCCGACATGGGAAAAAGGAAAACAGAGAGCAAGGAAGAAGGGAAGGGAGAGTTCATGGGAGAGAGTAAGGCAGAAAGAATGGAAAACAAGCATTGGCATACCCAATAGGTCTCGCCTTTGGGAACTTATAAGTGTTTAGCCAGAGATACTGGCTTTGCCAATGTCTAAGCTATGTTGTAGAGGATTGTGGTTACTATGCAGCATGTTGAAAAGTTATAATAAACAAGTATAAGCATTTTTGTGTATATATATCTATATCTAGATATATAAATATAATCTCTAAGAAGACATTACGTACAACTGAACGACCCAAATAAAGAATTAACTTAAAAAATGTCTTCTAGTTTTTTGTCCTTGCAATTCTAGCAACTTCTTCCTGCCT
This sequence comes from Lissotriton vulgaris, assembly GCF_964263255.1. Taxonomy (NCBI): domain Eukaryota; kingdom Metazoa; phylum Chordata; class Amphibia; order Caudata; family Salamandridae; genus Lissotriton; species Lissotriton vulgaris. The sequence continues at coordinate 1,862,900,695 of NC_141693.1, read as the reverse complement.
GTTCTAATGCTGGTTTGTTATAGTTTTATTTTTTGTTATGGGAGGGAGGGGGGGACATAAACAGGAGGTTGGAGGCTGGAAAATAGTACCGGAATTACAACATGAGCAGCAGACAGACTTTAGGAGAGAATCAAAAGATGGCAGATTCTGAGGGAAGACTGAGGTGGTGCTGAGGAGGTGGTGTGCCGATGCGGAGGTGATGCTCAGGTGATGGTAAATGATACTCAGGTGGTGCTGAAATAAGGTGAGGTAGTTCTGAAGTGGCGGTGTGCTGGTGCAGAGGTGATGCTGGGTGATACGGAGGTGGTGCTGAGTGATGCTGTGGTGGTAAGTCAGGCTGAGGTGGTGGTGCTACACTGGTGCTCTAGTGGTGCTGAGTTGGTGCTGTTCTTGGATGATACTGTGCTGATGCGGCAGTAGTGCTGATGCTGAAGTGGTGCTGCATTGGTGCTGAATTGATGCTGAGGTGGGGCTGTGCTGATGTTGAGGTGCTGATGCGGAGGTGGTGGGCTGGTGCTGAGGTGGAGCTGCACTGATGCAGAGTCTGTGGTGGGCTGGTGGTGGTGCACTGACGAAGTGGTGCTGAGACGGTGCTATGCGGAGGTGGTGCTCAGGTGACGCTGAGTGACCCGGAGGTTGTGCAGAGTCATGCTTTGGTGGTGGTGTTAAGCTGGCTCTCAGGTGGTGCAGAGTGATGCTGATTTGGTGCTGTGCTGTTGTTGAAGTTGTGCTGCAGTGATGCTGAAGTTGTGCTGCATTGTTGCTGTATTGGGCCTAGAAAAAAAAAAACTGACAGCAAAAGCTGATGCAAAGTAGAAAAATATAGCACTATAGTGGTTTAATGTTCCTCATACGGAAATGGATAATGGCACTACATATTGCGGGGAGCGACTCTACAACAAGTCTCAACTGCGACCACAGCAACCACTCCTGCTACCCTTACCATGCAGAGTTTAGTATGGATGACAGTACAGTCGAGGAATAACGGCTGAGGATGTCACTAGCCAGTAGACAGAGAGCACAGCACATACTAGTGTGGGCAGCAGGAGCAGGCACGGACCCCCGGTACCCACATCGCAGGCAAACAGAAATCGCTCGAAGCCACTGCTAGCCAGAGTGCAGACAAACAGAAGACCGCTGCTGGCCACAGCAAAATAGCCACAAACCAGGTCATGTATGGGGTACAGACCTACCTGGATACAGGCAGCACAGCCAGCCATAGACAGAGGAAAACCAAGAAAGCAACCTGGCCAGTTCTACGGCATCGGCAGTGATTTTTCAACAGAAAAGAAGGGATTGCTGATAAGACCCATGCCCTCGGCACCTGAAACAGGGGCAGTGGGGCTATACTAATGTCACAACTAAGAGTCGCTCGGGCCTCAATTGCTAACTCAAAGCGGAGCCAGGCAACGCAGCCAAGTGGAGATACAAAAGTGCAGCTGCATCCTGCAGGTATTGTCCACCTTTGTGGTAATTTGAATAAAGCCACAACATAAGAGGCGGTGTACTGCAGTGTCCGGAGGGAGTCCAAGCTGCGCTCATCTGCACCAACGCACAAATCAGAAAGGACAGAATGGATGGATGAATGAATGAATGAACGGTGTTAATTTATGGGCGGTGTGCAAGCGGCCTCAACCCTAAAGCCGGGGCACAACCAGATCTCTTCATCCACCAGCTATACTGAACGCTCACGATATTTGACGACAGCTAATGGATGCGGAAAATGAAGCGAGTAAAACCACAGTACACCGGTAAGTGAAAGCAATCTGCTGTCCGTCTATGACCTCGTGGGCGAGCTGCGCGTGCCTGTACTGCTGCAGATGAGTAATCATAAACTGGGAGAGATACTAGGCCAGGTGAATCCATGGGGGTGGGGGGGATATTAGCCCAGCACACCCCTATTCTGTGGGGGCATTCCTCCACACCTGACCTGCCATAGGCCAAGCAGAAGCGTAGGGCCAGGTATTAGACCAGGTGAGAACCACCAACCTTTGGCATGACCACTGCACAGCATGGGGACTGGAAGTAAGGGTGGTGCAGCAGCACAAAATTAATCATGTTGGAGTCCAGAAGGTAAATGAGCAAGATTTTTGTTTCCCCGGTCACATTTGCTCTGCGTTTCAAAAACAAAAGGTCAAACGTCATGCTAGGACTTCTGACAAACTTCTGCTTATTAAGAAACTTGTATTTACTTATAATTCTCGGACTTAGAGGATTTTGTAAACGTGACATAGGAGGACAATCTTGTTATGGTACCACAACTTAAAAAAACTGATATCCTTCAGCTTTTTTCCCTTTAAACACACAACAACGTTTAAATAATGTAAATAGACTAAACATAGGATTCAAAATAGCTCAGCAATTACGATAGAGTAAACGAAGCACACTTTTTTGCAATTCTGAAGTGTGATGAAAACATATTTTAATAGGATTAAAATAAATCAGGGCCGTTTACTTGGGTGATTGACTCACATGACAAATATCCGCTGATGATCTTTTCAGTGCTCTGTAGTATACTAGTAAAACGGCATGTCTATGCAAATGGAATATCCATTCCAATGAAAAATGTGCTGTCTGTAAGTGACGGTGTGCAACCACAACAGTGTTCTAGAATGCACCAGCAGCTACACACCACACCTTTACCGCTCTCCTGCTGAATCGGCGCGGTACATTTGCTAGACTTGTTTTTGGTACGATGCTTGGATTTTTCACAATCGCTGAGACTTTAGTGATGCAGCACCCCGCTCTTGTATTATTCTAGCACCACTGCTGCATGGTGGAGGCCTACACCGATAAGGACCAACCAGGGAACCCAACCAAACATGGGAAGAGCTCCCCAGGGGTAGATAAAGGAAGAGGGCCAGGTGGGGATGGTGCGTGCCAGCCAAGCAGCAGCGAGGGAAGGACTGGCAACCAGGCCTAGGAATGCTCATCTGTACCGCGTCCATACATTCTACATCCGAGCTATATCTCCGCCACATACCGGACAAGGCAGACTCAGACACGCCGAGGAGGGCCAGGCCGATACAGAGAGCTGCCGTTCACATCGACCAGCAGAAAATGGGTCCGGACAGGCCCAGTGGCAGGAGCCTGTCATCAGGGGAGCATTCCTGCGCCAGGTGCCACCTCTGGGCAAGACAGGTCCCGGCGTGCGACACACGGCACCCACTTTCACTGCGGACACGCCTGCCGGATATCTCACAGCAGCACCAAGCAGCGGAGTCAGCAACCTGTCACCAGCCGCATGGACAGGCCCTGGCTGGTGCACTCTATACTACCCTTTGAATATGTAAAGCGCTCTGATACCCTCACGGGTCATGTTCGCGCTCTATAAAACCTTAAATAAATAAATAAATAAATAAATAGGGCGATGGTGCCCTACCAGCAAGGTGTGAGCAGAGAGCAGTGCGGGCTGGTCAGCGTCGCCGCCCCTTCCACCAGTGCAGACTGGGCAGGGCCGCCGTGCCCAGTGTCAGAATACAAAATCATGGGGCCTCGCTGCAGAACGAAATCAAGGGGCTCAGAGTTCCCGTATCTCTCAAACATTGATTCACCTTGCTCTGAATAGGTTCCCTGAAGGTCGGAGGCCCCTGAAGTGGTGTGCCCCGCTGGGGCTGGTGTTACGCCCTGGACCGCACCCCTTCAAGTAAAGCATAACGAGAAACACCAGTGCTGACGGCCCGTTTAGCAAGGTTTGAGCAGAAAGACAAGTGCAAGCTGGACTAGAGTCCTTCCAGTAAGCTAGGTTAAGGAACTAGTGCAGAGCCTTTCTGCCGCAGTACGAGAACTATGCAAACATGGCGGACGGACTCCCTGAGGTACGAGAACAGACTAGGGCCTGCCTGCACAGGGCCTGCCAGACAAACTAGCGCAGACGTCCCCCTTTCCCAGGAATACTTCGAGACTAACCAGTGCATAACTGTTCTGCGCCCCACCAGCGAGGGGTACCCGCCCTTCCTTAATATTCCCCAATATATAACCTCGACTATAAATAATAAATATCCCTCGTGGACACCATACACCATTACGGTCCGATCTATAGTGTCCTGCCTCTCTGCAAGATGGGTTCAGATGCCCACCAGAGCAAAACGGGCAGAGTCCTCACCTGGCACAGAGGGATGCCAGACAGTGCAGAGGTCCACTCCCCCTTTCAATGACACAGATACATGTTCCCGTGCTGACACTGATAGTTATGCTAAGCAGTTCCCAAAACTCACCCACGAACCCACCCCGTGTCCGCTCTCCTGGCCAGGCATGAACACCACACGCCTCGTCGGACTCCACCGTATCAGTGTACAGAATATCAGAACTGTACCCATTTTAACGGCATGATTCTTAGGCGGTTTATAAAATCACCATCTAGCGAGAAATACTTTATACCCAGTTTCTTTTGCAGCCGAAAAGTGCTAACCTTTGAATTTCTTGCTACTTTGGAAACAAGGAGGGTCCACTGCAATGCCTCCTTCCAGCAAGGAGAACGAGGCAACAATGACGAAAACGGCACGCACACAAAAAAGAAAAAAGGGGCGGGAACAGGATACTGAATCCTGCCCCTCCAGGACTCCCTGACCTGCCTCATGGTTGCCAAGGCAATATTTCTGAAAATATTGTCGTGCTACCGCAAGGCAGGTCATGGAGTCGTCGAGAGGCGGGATCCAGAGCAGACAAATCTGCTAAACAGGAGCTTTTTCCAATGGCAGGCTTCCGTTTCGAAAGGCCTGCCAAGGGAAAAAATGGGCATGGCTTCACGCCATACTGAAATCCCCTGCTCACAATATCGCTTTGCCTGTAGAAGCTGTGCTGCAACGCAGGCTTTGACCTAAAAAGGAAAGGCTGACAGTATGGGAGAAAGGAAAAAAGAAGAAGCTAGAAAGCATGGGAGAAAGGAAGGGTGAGATCGAGGGTGACAGCAAGGCAGACATGGGAAAAGGAAGGTGAATGGCATGGGGGAAAGGGAAGCAGAGTGAGAGGGAAAAACGAAGGCAGAGTGCATGGGAAAAATGAAGACGGACAGCAAGGGAGAAAGGTTGGGAGAGTGCATGGGAGAAAGGAAGGCAGAGATCATGGGAGAAGAAAAGCAGAGTGCATGAGAAACTTGGGGCACAGTGCACAGAAAAGAATGGAAGGTAGACTAGGAGAAAGTATTCAAACGTTATCACATAAAGCAAAGAGCGTATGTGAAAAAAGAAGGCAGCTTATGTGACAAAAGGGAAGGCAAAGAATGGCAGTAAGGAAGACGGCGTGTGGGAGGAAAGGAAGGAGAACATAGGAGAAAAGAAAGCAGAGTGCGCCGAAAAATGAAAGAAAAGTACCGAGCTTAGCAGAATGGAAAACAGAGAGCACGGAAAAATGAAAGTGAATTAAGAATGTGGGAAAGAAAAAGCAGAGAACTGAGAGAAAGGAAAGCAGGTATTGGGAGGGGAAAAATTAGTGAATGGGGGAAGGAAAGTAATCTATGGAAACAATGTTGAAAGCGAGAGAGAGGGGAAGAAACAGAGGTAAGGAGAGAGAGACCTGGATGAAGAACAGACCATGAAAAACAAATAAATAAAGGTTCAGGAGAGCGAGGCCAGCAAGTTCGGGAGCGCATTCCTTTGAAGACTGAGGGGAGAGGGGGGGGGAGCTTGGCTTCCTTTGAAGTCTGATGCAGAGGCTCAGACAAATGGTGGTGTGCGAGCGCCTTCCTTTCAAGTCTGATGGGGTGGGGCGGGGGAGCAAATGGCGAGTGCGCGATCGGCTCACATGCACTGGCCATAATCTGCATTCCAAAGCCCTCTTGGCAGGATTTTCTGGTGCCCCTCTATATCTCTCGCATAGCGATTGCTTACGCAATAGCTAAGCTCGACCTAAAAAGCAAATACATTGACTGGAGTTGAACCCCTGTCTGTGCCCCTCTTAGCGGCACATGTATGGAGTCCTTTAGCACTTATGTTGACGAAGTACAGAGAGAGATCCCAAGAGGGAGCTATCTTGGGCTTCATAGCTAGTAATGAAGGTTGCTGCTCCGACCTCACCCCCGCCTAGAGGCTGAGACCAAACTAGAACACTTCTGCCTAAGCTCTGGTTTCACCATGCCATCTGCAGACCAGAAACATCCAGTTGGAGAAGTGATCAGAATCAAGAGTGTCTCCTTACCCAAGGAGACCTTAAAACTTGACTGACTGAGAAGCAAAAGACAATGCAGTGGGGGTAGATTAATGAGAAAAAGACATGAACCTACAAATGGCAACGTGCAGGTGAGAATCAGGATTACTAGTTCCAAAGCAGGCACAGGAAGCCATAGAGATGAAGAGTTCTTGCTAGTCAACCACCCGCCCACCATGCTGTGTGTCTGAAGATGCTGGGGAGAGGTGAAAAGCCTAGAATGCTGTGAAGGTTCCAACACTAGAGGTCCTATATAGGATGCATACTTCTTTGGAACCCTGCAACCACTAAACCTTGTCCAAAAGTTGCCACAGGCTAGTAGGCATGCACCAGCTTAGAAATGGTGCTACGATGACCAGAAAATCCCATAATATAGCCAACTGAAGCTTCTATTGGCATATCCATGGAAACTAGAATCCTGCAGTTCTACACTCTGGCATATGGATTGACCACCCTTGGCACACATCGACCACCTATAAATAATGTGCTGAAGTTAATTTTAAAAGTTACTAAAAAGCACCCACATGTAGAACTGTGCTTCAAGGATGTATTACTAGTCATCTTTCAGTTGTTGACTAGTATCCATGTGTGCAACCATAGAACAGGTGCTATAATTAGATTGTAAAATGACAATACAAGAACAGAATGTACCTCATTATGCACCATAATAGACTTATTTTGCTGTATAATTTAGGCAGCCCTACATACTTTGGTCCAGAACTACTCCATAAACTAACTAGTAGCCCAGTGTCGTAACCAAGGCCTCTGCAGCACTTGCAGTGGGAGGAGGCCCCGAGCTCCAAGGGGCCCCTCAGCTCAGTAACTAGGCCTGAAAGTTTCTGAGTGAGTCCTCGGGGGGGGATGGGGCGGGAGTCTATGTACTTGGCAGGAGGCCCCCTCAAGTTTTGTTACACCACTGTAGTAGCCCTACATATATCCAACCGAATAGTACTTGTAATCATTGAAAAGGTGTAACTGCACGTCTGAAACATCCCAGTCATTTGGGATGAAACTTACATAGACTTTACATTTTTTTTTTTTTAAACGTAAAAAAAAAAAAAAAAAAAAGTATGATAGGATCTGCTTTGGAATACCTGCCAGATGTCAAAATAAGGTTACACTAGACCTGCAGTGCACTCAAAGCTACATTGTATATTTTATTTGGCTGCCTCGCTATCTGTGCACAGAGCAGAAATGTGGAGGGGTCTCCCAAAGTTCAGAGGCCTTCTCATAAATGAACAGATTGGTTGATACAATCACAGGTGGCAGCGGCCATTATATTTTATGGCTAGCACCAATTCAGAACCAGGTCTCTTTATCCTTACGTGCTAGAAACTCCGCTTTACACTATTCATCATTTCAACTGTTGGTATACGGCAGTCCTCCTTCGTTCCAAAGCTATGCAACTGATCGGGTAAAATTACAATAACTCATTAGTAATACGGTACAGAACACAAATAAAAACCAACCACAACAGGGGGAGAAGGAGGACTGGGCTAGGTTCACCCTCCTATGTGTTCAAAGTGTAGCAAAAAGGATCTGTGGATGACGGATTAAAAGAACCTAGCCAAGGACATACGGGTGGTTCACTAATTGGGTGAAAACCAACCGCGGTTAGCCGAAAAGAAAGATTCCTTTTGAGTCCCCTCTAGGGAGACTCTAGGTGACATGCTTCATCATTGGGGCCATCCCAAGCATCTACTGCTTGGGGCGTGCTGCGACTCGCAGAGTTACATAGGAACAACACCTCACATGTCATCTTAGCAAATGTAGCCCTAACCCCTACTTATCAAACACACCCTCCTGTGTGCCCTTCTTTAAATCTACACACCCAGGGCCCCCTTATCAATCGATCCAAACAGTGCCACCTATCAAAATACACACATTCATCAAAATGTGCACCATTACCCACTAATTAAAAGGAAGCGCGTCCTTCAGGTCCTTTCTTGCAGAATGTTTGGCACAGGACACTTACTTCTCAAAATATGCCCCAATGTAACTACCTATAAAATGTGCTCTTTCCTGGCACTAGTCTTCTAAACAGAGCTGCCAGCCCTGCCAAGCAATTATGTTCTCTAATGAAATCTAGCACCTGTGCCAAATAGCATCCAGCAAGCAAAACCCAACATAGAGAGAAATCTTCTCTCTAGTCAACAACTTAGCCACCTCTGACCGTGCTTGCCCTCACTTCACTCCCTCCCAGGCCCTCTGCTCTTCTCTTAACAACTTCTTTATCGAGAAGATTGTTAAAATTAAATCTAACATCTTGGTCACTCCTTTTACTCCTCCTCACTCTGTTCCCTCTGTGTCCAAATCTTCTTTCTCTTCTTTTCCCCCCCTCTCCTTGGACTCTTTTCTAGCTCTGCTCACTAAAATCAAGTCGGGCTCCCCCACTGACTGTGCCCCTGCCCGTATTCTTAAAACCCTTTTCTCTTCTTGTCCCGATACCCCTCTCTCCTTTCTTAATGCCTCTCTCTCCACTGGATTGGTTCCTTCTTCATTTAAATCTGCTATGGTTTCTCCCATTCTTAAAAAACCTGGTCTCGATTCTTCTCTTCCCTCTAACTTTAGACCTATCTCTCTTCTCCCCTATCTTGCTAAAATCCTCGAATCTTACGTTACTTCCTGTCTCTCTACTTATGTTGAACAAAACCAGCTCCTGGCTTCTCACCAAGCCGGTTTTCGTTCGGGTCATTCGACCGAAACCGTGGTGCTAGCCGTCCTTGACGAGCTTAAAGCCAAGGCCGACGTCAACTCCCCCCAAGCTTTGATCCTCCTCGACTTGTCCGCTGCGTTTGACACGGTCGACCATAACATTCTTTTGGATCGTGTCAGCGCAGCGGGCATACGAGGTTCTGCCCTCTCCTGGATCACCTCCTTCTTGACAGGTCGCTCTCAAGCCGTTCACCTTCCCGGCTTTTCTGCTTCCCCTCTCCCGGTGCCCTGTGGGGTCCCCCAAGGTTCTTCTCTTTCTCCCCTTCTTTTCAACCTCTATATTCACCCTCTTATCTCTTCCCTTCTTGAACTGGGGGTCTCTGTGTATAACTACGCTGACGACCTCCAGCTCGTCTTTGATCTTTCCTCTTCTTCTCACTCCCTATCCTTTTTTCACTCTACCATGGTCTTTATTTCTGGGTGGATGAGCGCCAACCACCTCAAGCTCAATCCAGATAAGACTGAGCTTGTCCTGATTGGCGGCTCATCCAGCCCCTGGTCCCCTGCTTTCTGGCCTCCCATTCTTGGCCCCCCTCCCACCCCCGTTCCTTCTGTTAAAACTTTGGGCATCAAGGGCAGACAGGACCTGTCCATGCACGGCCAGGTCAGTGCCGTGGTGTCCTCCTGTTTTCTTTCCCTCCGGATGATCCGGAAAATCTCTCGTTTCTTTTCTCCTGACTCCCTTAAAATCATTATTTCTGCCCTTATCACTTCCCGCCTTGATTATGGCAATAGCTTGTTCGCTGGCATTCCTGCCTATGAAACCCGCCGCTTACAAGCTATCCAGAATCAGGCTGCCCGTCTTATCTTTCACTTGCCCAAAACCCATCACATCACTCCCGTCCTCAAATCCCTTCACTGGTTGCCCATTCTTCAGAGATCTCTGTTCAAATTAGGGTGCCTTGTTTATCGGGCCCTTGATCACTCTGCACCGGCTTTCATCAATTCTTTGATTTCCCTTCACACTCCTGCCCGCACTCTCCGTTCATCATCTTCTGCCCTCCTCACCATTCCCCGCTTTCACAAATCTCGCACTGGTGGAACCCGTTTTTCTGTTCTTGCTCCCCGGTTCTGGAACTCCCTTCCTCTTTCTATGCGTTCGATCCCTATCTTTTCACACTTCCGCAAAGCGCTGAAAACTTTTCTGTTTGCCCTGGCCTACCCCAGCTAAACCTCCTGGCCCTGTCTGTTCGGTTCTTTAGAGCTCCCAGCGCCAGGAAGCCGTTTTGGCCATCGTGCGCTCTATAAGTAATTTCATTCATTCATTCATTCATTCATTCATTCATTCATTCATTCATAGACTCTGAATTGCACGCTCATCTATCTATCTGCGCACTGCAGGACCACTTACAAATCACTTTTCAGCTTTTACAGTATGAGGTGAAAGCTCTATTACACATAAGAGGAGCAGGTTATTGCATACCTGAATTAGTGTAAACCAAAAATAAAATATCCTGCACACCTTACTTCAACATGTAGTTGTTGAACATAGTGACACTCACCATATGTGTCATTGTATGTCACAATCTTAAATGTAACTAAAAACGTATAACAGATATTGTCCTTGTTAATTACATGCATGGTTGAATCCTGTTCTTACATAAAACACTCATATCGTTGGGTCCTGTTCACTCTTTATAAGACTGAATATGCTAACTCAGACAATAACTCATGAACAACAAATTGTGTCTGGCCTGGTAGGTTAAAAGCATTCACCCTAACTTACTCTTCAAACATGCCTCTGCTCAGCACTTGAGAGATCTAGCCTACAACCTCCTTGCTCCCACCTTTCGAGAGATGGAAAGGCCAAATGAATGCAGTCTCCCTCTCCCGCTTTCACACACTCTAGCTGCTCAAAAAGAGCTTCATTAGCTCCCACCAATAATCGTAGGACAGCACCATCAGCAAGCTGGCCTACAACAATGCACTATGCCCTGAATCGACACGCAACTGACCAGAAAACTCCAGACCTTCTAAAAATCAGCAGCCAGGCTTGCCTTCAACCTTCCACCCTGCAATCACATCACAAAACATCTCAAAGAGATCAACTGGCTCCCAATTAAACAATCATTGGCACAGACAATAGGTCTCGCCTTTGGGACCTTATAAGTTTTTAACCATGCAACAGTTAATGTTGTTCCACCAAGGATATTGTGCTGCATAACTAAATACTTATAAGGTCCCAAAAGTGAGACCTGTTGGCAATGCCAATGGCTGTTTAAATTCCTTTGCTTTGGGAAGAGGGAGTGGCCACATACTTGGTTTGAAAGCTCAGTTTCACCAAACAATGAACTCACAAGGTCAAACTGCTGTACCTCGCTTTCTTCTGTGCGCAAGCAACAGGAATTCCAAGGCTCGTTTGGACTTGGAAAAATATCCTAGCAGACATGAAATCTTTGATCAAAGTAACGTCGAAGTTGGTTGAAAACATTTGTACTAGGATTCTGAACCGTATTAACATCTGAGCGTTAATTAAATTGTTCCCATTCCCCCCCCCCCCCCCCCCCCCCAAGTGCAAGCAAATATCTAATCCTAACAAATAAAGTATATATTTCCAAAATAACATGAACGTTTTGTAGTCTTTGCCTTTATTAATTTCTTGTGCTGGAAATAAAAGGCCTGGACTGCTTTTTGTTTGTCCTGTCAAGAGAGGGCAGTATAGCATTGTGGACAGGGACATGCTATTTTGCAGAAAGTGCATATACACTGATTGCTGGCGATTTTCCACAGTGCTAGAATAAAAAACAAGTCGACCACGAAAGTGAAAGTTAAAGCGACTGCGAGCCGGCAAATGTAAACAGCTCTTTTCAAGCACTTGTGCTGGCATCAACCTTGCGGGAGCGAGCAGCGGCGCGCGGGCCATCTGTTTTCAATTACCGTGGCCGCACGTGCCGCTGCTCGCTCCCGCAAGGTGGATGCCAGCACAAGCACGAGTGCTTGAAAAGAGCTGACCAATTTCTAAGGTCATCTCCTAGAGTAGCGCATGCGCGCTGCCTAGGCGAGACCTAAAAAAAAGAAGCCCTCTTCAAACTCCTCATCAATACATACAATGCTTTATACCACATTGGCCCCATGTACCTCAACAACTAGACACCTCGGCTCAGCCAGACTCCTATCACCCCCCCCACCACTTAATACGCATAGTGCCTTAAACGTCATCTACTTAACTCCCGCTAGCAAAGTTCAATGGTTCATCTACCCAGAATAAGGAGCCAACATGTTTTGGCTGCATTTATAGCCCATATGGGCCATCTGCCTTTATCAGTGCTCCCGTCTACACTTGTGCCATGCCCCAACAAGAGTCCAGACACTCTCTTACCCATTTATTAATTCTTCAAACGGCACCCTAAATTTAGATAAGGTTCAAGCTTACTTGTTAGATCGGAGAGCCAGTCCCTTTTAGTCAAAGTTGTCATGGATAATGTGCCTGTTGTGTCAGCTATCACATGCCCAGTCGACAGGTTGTCTACCAGTTGCCGAACTGGCAGATGGGAAATCGGATAGGTGAGGGAGGAGGCACGTTTTTCCGGACTAAAATTATTTTCAACTTTTTAGGAGGGTCTAGTAGTGGCAATCTGCTAGAGGCTGCCCTTTTTTGTCAATTTGCTTTTGTGCACATTTGATTATTTTCGAAAAAACAATACCAGCATAGGAAGTGTGATAGACAGATGGACGGACAGACGGACTTACTTACTGAGAGGCAGCCAGTCCTACTGAGAAAAGAGCAGCTTAGATAGGAGAAAACGGTTCTATCACTTGAGTATCAGCACACCATTTTAAGGACCATAGATTTTGCAACTGACTCAGTACTCCAACTCAAACGAACAGGGCAACAATTACTCATCAACCACCAATGACCTTAAAAATCTAGCATAACATTCCATAAAAAATGAGTTGGTACTTGCTAACAATTTCCCAGCCCTAGTTGAATCATCCCAAACCCACTACAAAGTTCTACTGAGGATAAGGCTAGTTTGTCTCGACTTACTCCTCAATGTTCCCTAAATCGTGTGAATTCTCAAACGAATTCTCTCCCAGTTTAGGATAACTGGGAGAGCATTAGTTCCCAGTATGTATTAACAGAAACAGGACTTTGGTATTGGTCACAGAGTTAAATATTATTCTAGTAACTCTTCTCATTTAAAAGAATCCAGTAGATTTTGTGTCCATTTAAAAGAAGAGAAAGTAACATAACAATTGTAAATAATGAATAACGATATTTTCTTTCACAAGCATTTTCAACCGTCTTTTGCTACCTCCTTCAATGAGGACAAGGGAAAATGAAGTACTGGTTCATTCCATGTTGGAACCCATTTAAAATTGAAACACCTGAGTTGTGTCCAGCCAACACACGGTTCATCAGTCGATAGCTGTGTGCCCAGACCTTTTTCAAGGCATACTGGGTCAAAGACACTTCACATGTATGACTGTGCCTTCAGGTGCAGAATGAAGGGTGTGACATCTGGCTGCATCCCCCCCACACTTGTCCATTATATATATATTTTTTTATCACAGACCACCTGTGCATTGCCTCGCCACGATTTCCAAGCAACATTCTAATATTTACACCCATATCTTTCAGTGGCAGGCATATTGGTGCACGATGTTCACATTACTATTCAGAAAAGATTTTGTAGTATTGCTGCGGTTTGAATTTGGTCTAAATATTCTGTGGATTGACATCTTTTGTGAATTTTTTCAAGCATCGTTTGGAATATTGAACGAACGAGTTTTCTTCATAACTTGAAGCGACTGGCATCAGAATGGAAAATGTTATTACCCTTTTCCTGAACTTCATCCGCATGTAGCTGAAGAGTGTCAACTGTTATTGCCCTGCTGATTCAATGAATGGTGTTCAGGCTAAGGTGTATTGAAAATCTTTATGTTCTTGTTGATATAAGGATTCTCGAAGCGTAACACGATGGTTAATGGCGGTAGTGGTGTAATATTCTCTGACCCAATAATATTGTTTAAGAGTATGCAGACTTATTAATTCTAAAACCTTTACTTTTAAGATATCGATTCAGCAGAGTACATTTTGGAGTAGTCCCTTACATCACATTCCATTCACAAAGTGAATGGAATAATTAATTCCAATTCCTGGGGGCGTGGCTAAGCACGCAATGGCAGCAGATGTGCCTGGGTAGAGCTCCGTGCTGAGCTCCCCTCATTCAGGCAATTTTCCCTGTGTACAGCCCCCGTCGACAGCAAAGCTGTGGGTGACTGCTCCCCACACACTGACAAAGACTGGAGCTGGGAGGCGGCCTGTGGCCACTTCTACGGGGGCGGGAAGCACCGGCCCCTGCTGCGGATCCTCGGAGCCGGCGCCTGCACCTACGCAAGCCCGAGGTCGGGCGCTGTGAAGCAGGCCGGGCGAGATAGCCGGGCGGTCTCAGGACCCAGCAGACATCAGAATCCTGCCAGTTTTCCTCCTGATGCCTGCAGAGATCGGCCGGACGAGGAGAGAGACCCCCTGCTGGCGGTGCCCGATCGAGGTGTGGGCCTCCGTCATGGAGGCGAAGGACGGCGGCGGCCATATTGACGGGCTGGTCCCGACCGGGCCCGGGAGGAATCAAGTGAGGACACAGCGAGGCAACCCCGGCAACGGCCGGACGGGACGAGACCCCTGAGTACCACATCTGGGCTCCCTCCTGCACTGGGGTGGAGGCGAAGGGTTGCTGCAGAGCGAGCTGAACTCCCTGGGCCCCTGCTCTCAAACTGGGCAACCAGAGCGGCCATCTTGGTGGGCCTTCTCAACCCGATGCGCAGATCGGCGCACCTACAGGATCCCATGCCCTGCCTGAGGCGACTACCGGAGGCGACGCTGAGTGAACACAACCCTCACAGACACTGATTGACTGCGGAGCGCCCAGACCCTCATGAAATTGGCGCTGCACTAGCAGCATCGCGGACCTGCCCGAGGGAGCCTGGCCCACATGCCCTCCCCCCCATACCCCCCTGCTGACGGAGAGTCCCGGCCCGCAGTCGAGACCGGCTGGAGCATGGGGGCACCGCTCTGCAGGTGGCGACGCTGGGGGCACCGCCCTGCAGGTGGCGACGCTGGGGCCTCCCTGAGCGGATGAGCGGGCGCGGCTGAGGGGCAGCATACATGTGGAGTGAAGGTACTTGTGGCATTTATTCAAAACGCTTCTTTGCCTCCTGACCCTGCCTATATGTGCTGCCGATTGTGGGCCAGGGTCCCATCCATACTGGCTGTGGACGCACGGAGCACTGACCGGTGCGGACCTGCCGCCCACCCCGCGTCTAAGGAGAGAGGGGGGTGTTATCGTTGACTGAAATGGGGACCTGGATCGGCCCACCCCGCGGCTGGGAGCATTGCCCGAACTGGGGAGGTGGTAGTGGTCGCCGAGGCCTTTGACTGACTGTGTGGCAGCTCAGCGCCCATAACAAACAGATGCTGGAAAGACCAGTCCCGACTGGGCGTCCGAACAACCGGGTGGGTTATCCTGTTGCGAACTAAGTGTGCTTCCCATCAACTCCGCTGAGCCAACCCTTGCGGTGGATCATCTATCGCGTGGAGGACCTGAACCTACAAAGGTGAAGTAAACTGTATATCTCATTGCATCCACCGGGCGGCGAATCTCTCCCCCTACCGTACAAAAAGGCGGCCGGTGTACCAGGAGGCACTGTTGCACCTTTTCAGACAGTGCTCATCTGTGGCAACTGGCACCGGAACATTCCCTACGTCAGAGAACTTTCTTTGAGAGCGGTTGCCCATAGACCTGTATCAAATTGCCCATGTCTGGAGGGCCTAAGACGAGGGCCGGTGCTGGCGGCGCACGGATAAAGGGACGGATGGCGAAACAGGCAGACCAGGATCAAACCGCCTCCAAGCTGGACACTCTGCTGGCGGCTATGGAGCGCTTAGAGAAATCCCTACAACTCACCTGCACGTCACTGGAGACGAAGATGGATAGCGTAGCCATTGACCTGACACCTCAGAGAGGATCATAAGAAATTGTCTGAGCGCACAGCTACCGTGGCGGACGTCACACCCAAAGTATCACAAACGGACAAACACGTCCAGGACCTCCTCAACCGTGTAGAGTTCCTCGAAGACCGCGCAGAGGATGAGGAAGGAAGGGCACGAAGAAATAACGTCCGTATCGTAGGACTGCCGGAAAGATGGGAGGGCAGAGAACCGGAAATCCGAATGGAGAAGTGGCTCATGGACCTCCTTCCTGAGGGTTCCCTTTCTCCCCACTTTGTGGTTGAGCGAGCTCATAGAGTGCCAGCGAGGCCCCCAGAGGGCTCCAACCCGAGACCCATGCTCATCAGACTATTGAACTACTGAGACCGCAATGCTGTGCTGCGGGAGACTAGGAAGCTATCTGAGGTCAGGGTTGAAAACGCGAAGATAATGCTCTTTCCTGATTACACAATACAGGTACAGCGCCAACAACACTTCCTGGCGGTGAAACAGCGACTCCGCGACTTGACACTAAAATACTCTTTGCTCTTCCCAGCGCGGCTGCTCGTGGTCGCCCACGACAAAACCCATTTCTTTGACACCCCGGTGGCGGTGGAAGCCTGGCTAGACTCGGGAACTGATGTAGAACCCGGCGCCGTGGCCACCGGGTCAACTGCACGACACAACAGATGTCCCCGACGTCGCCACCAGCGGAGGCTATCACCCTCAGGAAGAACTCGGATGGAAACTGAAATAGGCCCTCCAACCGAACTCATGCACAGCGAGCAACAGGAGGCTCTGCGGATGGTGGCGGAGATAAGCGGCTCGCAGGAAGAAGACTCGCTCCTGGTGACTAGTCCCCGTGACCTCCCCAGTGATGATGAACACATATATGGACTGCCGGACTCGCAGGCATCAGCGGACCAGGGGCGGCCTTAGGCATGTGCAAGCTGTGCACCTGCACAGGGCCATCAAACCCCAGGGGCCACCACACCAATATATATCCTTAATATAATAATCCTCTGAGGATGGATACATATTAGCGTGGCGGCCTCTGGCAGGGATTTGGCGGCCTCAGGCTCTGTTCCACTTCCAAACACCCTGACCCCCCCTCTTCACTGGCCTCTGCGCTCCGCCCCACCCAGCCCCCCTCTTCGGGGGCCGCCTACCTACGCTCCCTGCCCAGGGCCGCCATGAGCCTAGAGCCGCCCCTGAGCGGACCTACCTGACGTCACGCCTCAAACAGCTGACTTCATTCATTAATGTCTTTCTGAACTGTTTGCCCCTTCTTGCTAAGCCCATAACCTCTTTATGCCACACGGTAGGGGGTTTCCTTTTTGACACCGTCTTACCCCATTGGTACTCTGCTGAGACTGCCCTGCCCCTGTGGAGGGTGCCGGGGACTGGCCTGATGAGCTCTCCAGAGACATAGAAAGTACCAGCCAGAGATAGTACGAGGGGCCATATGGCCTGTGGGGGAAAGACACCCTCTACCTGCACATGTGTTAGGCTCTTACCTTCGGAGCCGAGTGCTTAACGACCCCCCCCTGAACTCAAGTTTTTTTTTTGTTATTAAGCTCTCTAGAGCGTTTGGACGATAACATGTTCTGCTGTCGACCTTTTGGTATTGTATTGTTGCTCCTAATGTTCACAGGATTGTTTGCTTATATGTACTTTGTTTCCCTGCTATCATTGGGTAATGGGTGCGAGTGGAGATCCACGGCAGATTTTCATGCCTGTTTAGGTGACTTTGCGCTGCTGTGGGGTGGTGGAGGGGGGAGGGTGATGGTCACGCTGAGATTGAGGGATAATTATGACTATGGTTAAATTCTGCACCTGTAACGTGCGGGGAATGCACACGCCATCACGCCGTTACCAGGTTTATACCTATCTTAAAAGACAGCACATCCAAATGGCACTGTTACAGGAGACCCATCTGACCGCTGCGGAGGCATTGGCGATCCGCCGCAAATGGAGGGGGCAAATTCACGCTACTGGCTATTCGGCTTATGCGAGAGGAGTACCGATTTGGGTACGACCTGGAGTTCCCTTTGCGCTTTCCCATTGCATGATAGACACAGATGGCAGATATGTAGTGCTGCAGGGATCCCTAGACGGTCAGCCTGTAGTATTGGCTTCCATTTATGCCCCTAACACTGATCAACCCCGTTTTTTTGAGCGGCTGTCGGCAGTACTGGCGCCATGGCTGGGAATGCCTTTTTTGTTGGGAGGTGATTATAACTGTGTATTGGATGTCGCTCTGGATCGTTAGTTCCTCCCCTTGGCCAGTGCACGGGTGAGCAGGGCTATGAGGGCGCTCAGGGATTGGGCTGCACAATGAGATCTGCATGATGCCTGGAGAGTGCGCAACCCCCATACGAAGACATACTCATATTACTCTGGTGCACACACACTCCACGTAAGGTTAGACAGATCCATGTTGACCAGTGATCTGCTCCCCCAAGTGGTTGACTCCTGCTATCTAGGACGCACCCACTCTGACCATAACCCCCACACTTTAGATTTCGCCTGGGTGCGCCCACATCCACCAGTGCCAACCTGGCGCCTGCAACCAGATCTTCTGGATGGCCCGTTCAGGGGAGCACTTGAAACCCGCCTCCTGCAATATTTTGAGGAGAACTCTGACACCGCCTCCTCTCCGCAGCTGGAATGGGACGCTTTCAAGGTGGTGGTCAGGGGACACTGTCTGGGAACGCAGGCAGGGATGCGTAGGCAGATTGAAGGAGAACTTGATTGAGTCGAGGCCGCACTGCTGGATGGGGAACGTGAGGCGATTGAGGGCGACGACACAAACTTGTTGGCAAACAGAGAACGACATGCGGAGTTACTAGACAGGCTGAAGCATCTAAATTACGCGGCACACTCACGCATGCTTCCGGGGATAAACCAGGCAAGCTGCTGTCTTGCCTGATCAGGCGGGAAACCCAAACTACCCCGCTGAGGTCAATAACAGCAGCACAGAATACCATAGTATACACACAACAAGCAATACACAATGCCTTCATAACACATTATGAGGGCATGTACTGCTCTCGCATACAGGTTACTGCAGAACAGATCGACATATCTAACCACCCTGCCCTTACCGGCTGTTACCGATGTGCAATGGGAAGACCTTGGGGCTCCCCTGACATCGGAAAAGCTTAGATCTGCCATATTTTCTCTGTCAAATGGCAAATCCCCGGGACCCGACGGACTTCCCGCAGAGTTTTATAAGGCCTACTCTATCATACTGATCCCGGAACTATTGCGCATGTTCGCGGCGGCAGTTCAGGACT
Source organism: Lissotriton vulgaris (assembly GCF_964263255.1). Taxonomy (NCBI): domain Eukaryota; kingdom Metazoa; phylum Chordata; class Amphibia; order Caudata; family Salamandridae; genus Lissotriton; species Lissotriton vulgaris. Next base: position 1,862,881,606 of record NC_141693.1, on the reverse strand, counting down.
CTGCCCTTCCTCCCACACTAAATGAGGCGAATCTCATATCACTTTTGAAGCCAGGCAGGGATGGGGCCAATCTGGGGTCGTACCGTCCCCTAGCACTCCTCAACACGGACTATAAAATCCTGGCTTCTACATTGGCACAGAGGCTGGCACCGTTGGTGCCCACCCTGGTCCACAGTGATCAAAATGGTTTTGTACCTGCGCGCAGCACATCCTACAACATCAGACGGCTGTTTTGTGTGCAAAGCCTGGCCCTACACCGATGGCCTAACTCGGGATGCTTAGTGCGTGATCTGGAAAAAGCATTCGATTCTGTAGAGTGTCGGTGCTAAGAAAATATGACTTGGGAGAGGGCTTCCTACAACAGGTGGAGCTACTGTATCAAAGGCCAGTGGTACGTGTCCGGACGGGCAGGCTCATCTCTGACCAGATCAGGGTATGTAGAGGCACTAGGCAGGGGTGCCCCTCTCCCCTCTTATATTCGCCCTCATGATGGTACCATTGGCGATTCGACTGCGTGCTTCAGGCGAAGATTGGGGAATACAGCTGGCGGACGGGATGCATGCAGTGTCATTATATGCGGGTGACCTATTACTTTACATCCGTGACTGGACCAGCTTCACACAGGAACTCACTGACATTTTCCGGGAATTCGGCGAAATGTCGGGACTCCGGGTCAACTGGACCAAATCGGGCGTTTATCCCTTTAATGCCGCAACACAAGAGTGTGATATTGCCATCATGGGAGAACGGCTAGTGTGGTATCCCAACACGTTTCGATAGCTAGGGTTGTATATTTACCGTGACCCTGTTGATGTGTTGGAGGGGAACTTGATACGAGCAATCTCTTCACTCACTGCACAGGTGACATTCTGGAGCTCTCTCCCGCTAAATGTTCCGGCTCGTATCACCCTGACGAAAATGGTGGTATTGCCTAGATTACTGTACTTTTGCGCCAATATGCCAGTTTATATTCCTGTTTGCATATTCCGCGAGCTAGAGACTCTGAGCAGACGATTGATTTGGAACAAGGGGCGACCCAGGGTAGCACTACACACCCTCTATGCATCGTTGGAAGCAGGCTGACTAGCTGTACCAAACCATGAATGATATTATTTAGCAGCACAGCTGCAGTGGGTGGATACTGGCTAAGCGGGAAAAATTTGGCCAATACTGCCACAGATGTGACAGTTTTAACTGTCACTCAGACACACAAGCTTTTTCATCCGCTCTCTAAGTCCCGATGCCCACCACAGATACACTTAGCGGTGGCGCGAAAATGTTATGCACGCAGCTTAAAGCTCACAAACAGTACTAAGCCCTATGCGCCTAACCTGCCATTGTTGGGGACGCCCTGGGGTACTGGGACACTCACGGAAGCGGCACTGAGCAGCTGGCTACAGGCAGATCTAGACACGGTGGGCGCCCTGTACGAGGATGGCTCGCTGCTCTCGTTCGAGTCGCTGGTCGCTGACGCGGGGATTCCAGCAGGCCAGTTCCTCATGCACGCAACACTAACGTGCATACTCACAGATGCTTGGGGTGGCCTTGCGGTACAACCACCACCTCATTTACTGATACAATACCTACACATGATGGGTAATGGGTCTCACTTGGTACACTGGCTAGCACAAGCCTTACACATGCATACACAATACTCCTCCCAGCGCCTGCGAGACAAGTGGGCTAGAGACAGGGGACAGGACTGGACCGATAAAGAATGGGGTAAGGCACTAGCCGGAACATCAGATATCCCACGCAATTCCCAATTTAAAATCATCCAATATTATATTATACATCGAGCATACCTTTCCCCTGATCAGATAAACCGCTATTTTGGGCTGACAACAGCATCCTGTCCTAGGTGCGGATTACTAGATGCAGACTTTCTGCATATGCTTTGGGCCTGCCCTTCTTTGCAAGGTTACTGGACGGAGGTCTCAACTGCACTGGCATTAGGGGCGGGAGGTGGATTGCCACACACATGGGAAGCCTGTCTATTGGGCCTATACAGAAGGACGAAGCGGTCGAATATCCCAGCTAGCTTCTGGGACCTTGGACTCATAACTGCAAAAAGGCTCATTACCAAACGCTGGAAAAATGGAGAACCCCCACAGGCCATACACTGGCGCACGTCATTTGATAACTGGGCAAAAGCAGAAAGCGTCGCTTTACATAGGGAGGAGACTGCAGGCCTTCGCAAATACCCCATAGCCCAGACCTGGGATGATATCCTGGCCGCCTTTCACCAGGTGTGTATACAGAGAGGCATTGCTTAGGCACACATCCTTCATCACTGCACACATCCTTCATCACTCCCCAGACCCCCGGGATAGCATTGATGCAAGAGATCCGCCCAGACGACACTCCCACGCCTGCGCCCTTCCGACAGCAGCGGATGGCACTTTGTCACGGTCACAGGGTGACACACGAGATAGTGGATGTTGCTGCATCACTAGCGTTCCTTCGCCCTCTCCCTCCCCCCAACCCCCCAGGGGTCACACTGAACTGTTTATGCAACGATTGGCGAAACACGCACCCCACACGCACTTGTCCCTTGCCCCATTTTGATTAGCATTTTGTTCGGTTCTTATTTTCTTGAGTTTGGTTTAGTCCGAACATTCCCAGATTGGGATTTTGACAGTTGCACCAGAAATTACTTTTCCCTGAGCTACATGTAGAGTCCGCCGGAACGGATTGCGTCGCACCGATACTTCAGGATCCCCAGAAGTTTGAGTGTATTATTTGATCGAGAAACAGTTGGCACGATTTCATGAACAGGGATATCCCACTAGGATAGCTAAACCCTGACACTGGAGAGCGCACTCAATGTTCTGCACTGCATAGGCCCTGGTGTATCAATTACTCGAAACATTACATAATATGGGCGTAAAACCAACACTACCTGGCTGGGGACGCGCATATTGGCTAGTATAGCCCTTATCAAGTGCCTGTACCATATGGTTTCAGTGTGGTATGCTTCACTTAAGTTAATTTAGCTCATGGGACGTATGCGTTGCCACTGACTGCGGCGCTGAACTGTTGTTGTGTACGGATGCCAAGACGAAATATTACCAGATGTGCATGTCTTACTGCATTCTTCAATAGCTTAGACCTAAATAACATGTGTAACAAGTGGTACATGCACCAGACCAATAGATGTTGTGTTTAATCCTGCTTGTTGCATCCATGAAACCTTGTATCGAAAACCGCAAAATGTTAAAAACGTTAATAAAAATATTCAAACAAAAAAATAATTAATTCCAATTCCCTAAAATGTTATAGATTCAAGATTCTGAAACGGCTCGATTAATTTTAGGTCAGTAAGTGTGACACCAGATTGTTGGTTTGCAGTGGGTGACGTTTCCCTTTGAGTATTCATTTTGCGAATAATCATGCTTGTGGCAGAAGTAATACTTCTCGTGATCTATGATCTTGCATCGATTTATCATCTTTACTTCCAAGAATCATAATTGCTGTCCTCCAGGAGCTGGAGAAAAGTTTAAAAAGAAAATCTGTTTTGGATAAATAGGTAATCCAACCATATTGCACTTGAGAATATTGCCTTTCCAGTAGCGGGAAGCAGAATGCAAAAAGGATGAACTTTCTTGCTTTAATAAAATATATTTGCATAGCAAGACTGAAATTATTATGCTTGATCTGATAGTTCAGTGAACTAATACATCCCCTGCAGGCATATGTTTTGACTCCATGGTTAAAAGCTGGAATCCCACAGATCCTTTAATAATTTTCTATTCAATAAAATGAATGTGAATTGCATTGGGCAACAATAAATATCAGTTATCTATCAATGCACCACAAACAGTTGACACCTTTCTACTGGGTGGCAGGTGATCATTTGAAGTTGTTCACTGCTTCGTTTGTATGTCTCGGAGGTTATCTGGACCAGCTGTTCTAGGAGTAACTCTTCAGTTAAAGGCTGGTACACTGGTATGTGATATACAAGAAATCTTTGGAGGATTGTTTCCCAACAGTCCATTGTTCACAGAAAATTGATGTACTTATCAGGGACTCGTACAATGTGTCCTGTTGTGCAACTCTCCTATAAAGAGCTGTAGCAATTGTAAAATCCCAATGGGATGAATGTTTGGTTTTGCACTTTTCACACAAACCAGTTTGTAGGTCACGTTTAGCACAGCCAATCTACTCCTAGCTCTTTAATAAACTTTAATGGGTAGAATACTCACCATCACCAAACTAATGCCTAAGAATTACAATGTAGCCCCTCAATAATTTACTTCAAATAACCATATTCACAGGCCTCTCCATTTAGTGTCTAGCATTAAAGTTGTTAGGCTTACTCTGCTCTTAATCTGTTTGTCCAGATAAATTCTGACATAAAACATCAAACATAACCCAAACAAACCAAAAAAGCCTCTTGGGAGTGGCAAAAGGGACCACTGGAAGTGATAGAATGTGAAGTCTCCATTACGGTCCATATGAGTAATTGTGATGTGTTGTTTGATTGATCCAAAGGGTTGGACAACACATTTTTAACATGGAACCAGGCATTCTTTTAGGGGAATACCTACACTTTATATTATAGTATAGGTGTGGGGTAGGATTACCACTCCTTTTGTAAGTACTGAAGAAGCGATGTGGATCATTATTGGACCGTAGGGTGCGAAACATGTTGACCTTTCGATAGATTTGAAGCTACTCAGGTACATAACGCCCTTACAGTAGCCCCAACCATTTTATGGGATTTTTAATCCTGCCAGGAGAGCCATCACATTTAAAGGTTTTCTGGTAGCTCTTAGACAGTTTTATCCTATTTTTCCTCACTCCTAAATACCAATCACTCCACAGACATCATCATGCAGCAAATACAATAGAAGATCACTGCCAAAGCAGCCCTTCACGGGGCTCATAGGGCATTGCAGCGCCGGCCTTACGAAGAGCAATGCCCGATGATGAAGCAAGACATCCCCAGTGATGACACCAAGAAAGAATCCATAGGATTTCTCCTCCTTTTTTGGTCCACCATTTTGTCTTGCTCTTATTTTTCTGATAGGAACAGTACCTTCCCTTGGATTGACTGGACTTCAGATTACTCATTACCACTCTGTTCACTTCATACATTTTTCATAAATCTAGTTTGCTAATTATCTCAATAGCTCAGCTGCTCACATAAATCTTCAGAGACATCTAGTCTTTCATACAGGTCAATATGAAATTCTTTGATTTGCTCTCTTATTCTGCATTTGGACACTGCCCAATTGGCTTCAGTGGTCTGCAACATAATAGGTAATGAGATGGATTATTGTGTTAGAGAGGGAAGCAGTTCTAATAATTTTTGCTAAAATAGTAATACGATAAGATGTGCGGATCCTTATGATTTTTAAAAATAAATATTACATCCTTTGGGGTGGCCTACCATGTTCTAAAGAGTCTCTACACAGCTTCAAGGCATTGGGCCAGGACTGAAAACTTCACGAGTTTACCGGACAGACAGCACAGTTGATGACATCTAAATCACATATAGTAAGACTATATTGATGAATTTGGTAAAGGAACACGTTTCCACTGTATCAGGATCAGTTGCATGGGGAAAGAAAAAAAAAACCTCATGGCCGTTTTGGCAGAGTATGGAATGCTATGTAATGGATTCCTCTCAGTCATTAGGCAGCACACCATCAAACCATTGATGTACTACAAACTGAACTCAAACCAACTCAAACCATTCTGAGACACTATCAGTCAAAGTAATAATATATGGACAACCTCCTGGTAAGTGTGTTGCAGTCCATAAAACAGATGGCAAACGTTTACAAAGGCGCATTAGGCACTTCCACAGAATACAAGGCAGTGTTCTGAAGGCACAGGGATGTGTCAGCTAAGCAACACACAGTACAAGTGTTCACTAAAAGTTAAATGGCTGCCAACCAAAAGTAACTACTTAAGCTTCCCATGGTATTGGCTAAATGGGTAAGAGGCATGAACTACAAACGTATTACCTTCTACTCAGAAATCCCCCTGTAAAGGAAAAGTTCTCCTTGCACTTTCTTCCAGAATTCTTGCAACACATGTGAAACATTACTCAATAGGCAAATACTTGCTAAAATGACGACTTTCAATCTAGAACCCTGCCTTAACACCAGGACATCCCTTTAAATTCATATGTGCCACACTGCAATCTTCATCATCCTCTTCCTTGTAACGACAAATGAGAATGGGTAGACATGGTGTCCACTAGAAAAAAAACTGCAGCTCAGCATTCAACCTTATTGAACCCTTGAAAGTGCCCACGTGCAACAGCATTTGAATTCAGTGTTTGTGATCCACTAGTATAGTAATTTAATTAGCGCTCAGAAATAATTTGAAGCATTCAACAGCCTACGGACAAGCATCTCTTTCTCTATTACTAAATAATTCTGTCACGCTGACTATAAAGACCGATGCATGATGCAAAAGCTATGAGAGGTTCAGAAATTTGAGGCAACAGCGAAAGCACAGCGGCAGGGTTCACCAAATTATGCAGCACAATGTTGAACATTTCAATATTTTAACACACACCTAGGCATCACATCATTCCATGGCCCTTCTATAATGTGGCAAAAAATTATTATAAATAAATTAAATAAATTATTGTTGGTAGAGGATGGAAATCTATCCACATGTTATAATGAATTCTTAAATCTAAATATAATTTCCACATCCACTGTATACTAATATAGGCGCATTATGCAAGTTCTCTGCCTGCAGTGACTGTGTAAATAGTTAACTGTGTGTATTGTTTTTTCTAAATTCTTTATTGAGAAGCCGGTTCATGGAACAATGGAGTAGGAGAAATTCCAAACTGCCCGATAGTTGCTGGAAGATCTACTCTCTTGGTAGATGCGATACTTCATAGTTAACAAATTGTGCCTTACAAATGTTACTTCAAGAATTAAGCAACATTAGTGGTTCCTGGAAGCCGATACTAGGAGCTAGGGTTTTAGTGTAGAGGAACTAGTGGGGCTGTGCAAAGTTTACGGAGGTCAGTTGGACACAGACCTATTAGTTATGGTGTTGACAGGAAAGGGATGACCCTACTAACGCCTTACTTTGTGGTGGAAAACCAAACGCATACAACAATTGCGACAGTCGCGTGCACACATACAATCAATATTAAACAATATAGGTTTGTGTTCAATACATCAAGTCAATATTCGCTGTAGTTTTATTGGTTCCTTTAATGTGTGTTGGCACAGAACAGCCAGTCGACACGAGTTGCGTCAGAGAAACAGTGATCTCCGACTCTTCAGGGCCCAAGCCACGGTAGACTGTATAATTCCTAAAGCGGTGATAATTCCAACCTGGTTGGGTTCAAAGAGAATTCGGTAGTAGGCAAGTATAGATCATCAGGCATGTATCCAAAAATGGTATTGGTGTTGGTAAAGCCAAAGACAAGCAAGGAAAGTTATGAGAAGGGTCATGGAGTCCGGTGCAGAAACATTATGAGTTGTTGTCATAGTAGTGAATCAGACAGCTGCAGCGGAAGACAAGCGTTCCTGGAAGCTGCCAGCCCATCGGAGTTATCTGCAGAACGAGTCTCTGAGTCACGATTGTCGAGACTTAGGGCCTTATTAAGAGTACGGTAGTCCTGGGACTGCCGTACTCGTGGTGGTTGTCCGACCACCACCACCCGTCAACCCTGGTGGGAGTGTGGCAGTGGAACCGCCACAAGACCTCCGCCTCCCCGGGGATCAAGGATCCCGCTGCAGCAGTCTGACTACGGCCTGAATATGCGGGCAGTGCTGATACCGGAACAGCAGAGCATATTCCGACCTGCATATCCACCTTCTTTCTCATGGCGGGACCCAGCCATGAAAAGGGTGACTGACATGCAGTTAAGGGGGCCCCGTCAGTGCCCTCGGATGATTCTGGGCCTGGTGGTGCATGCACGGGGTGGGGGGAAGCACATGTGTGCCCCCCTGGAATTACACCCTTGTTCCTGCATGGTGTGGCATGCATGACTTGGCGCATGCCACACCATGCAGGAATGTGCTGCAGGCTCTTATGGCGGCAATATATTTGTTAGGCTCTCCTATGACTACAGTGAGACGGCCGCAGGATGAAGTTGTAATCCGGCAGTGGCACTCACCACGGCCTTGGCTGTCTTCCTGGGACTGCAGCGTTGGCAGTCCCAGCCAAAGACCGCCAAAGTCATAATAAGGCCCTTAGCGCAGCAGGCAGGGTTTGGCACCAAATGCCTAAATCAGTCTTCAATTCTCACTTTTGCTTGCGGCTCTCTGAGTTCCTTCTCTTCTTGAGCCATCAAATCCGAGTTCCTAGTACCACCTAAACACTCAATTCAGGGTTGTTACAGGGAGTGACATATATTAGCCAATGGGCTGCTTACCTTTATAGTGCCTACATCCTCTATATGACCACTTCTTGTGGGAAGTGGACATAACCCTAAACCAGAAAACCTAATTCTGCCAAAACTAAGATGGTGGAATCATATGCTAATTTTCCCACCTGTCCTGGTGGGATGTATGACATTACAACGCATACAATCACAACGACTTACCATTACAACGAAACTATTACAACGCTACATCCATTACAACGCATGCTATTACAACGCATGCCATTACATCCCCGATGCTATTACAACGCATACATTACAACGTAAGTATGGGTAAGTATTTAATTTTATTTATATTAATTAAATATTAATATTTTTTTTTAATAATTTAATACATTTTTAATACAAATCTTAATTTCAATTAAGGGGTTACAATTACTATTCTAACTCCAGGGGGGTGTAATAGTAGGGTAAGTGTTGGATAGTGTAGGGGTTACAATTACTATTCTAACTCCAGGGGGCTGTAATAGTAGGGTAAATGTTGGATAGTGTAGGGGTTAAAATTACTAAATTAAAAAATATATTTTTTTGATAATAATTTTACATATAAATGTAATTAATATAATTAATATTAATTTAATTAATTAAAATATTTAATTATTTAAAATACTTACCTATACTTACGTTGTAATGGTGTGCATTGTAATAGCATTTGGGATGTAATGGCATGCGTTGTAATAGCATGCGTTGTAATGGATGTAGCGTTGTAATGGTAGGTCATTGTAATAGTTGCGTTGTGATGGGTGTTTCCCGTCCTGGTGGCAAATGGGCCCGGGGGCAGCCTGGGTCGCATATCAAAGGCGGCAGAGTAATTTGAAGCCTCCTGCCTTGATATTCTGATAACTTAGCCATCCTGCCTGATCGATACGGTCTCAACTTCTTCGGAAATCAAACCACAGCAAAGACTTCCTTCTCAACTGCACTTCAACACTGCCTCCCAATTGCTGCTCCAAATTAGGAAAATGATGAAGACTCACCTTTTTAAAAACACTACATCACAATTAACTGTCCATAACCCAGCTTCCTCTCCATTACTCATTCACTGAATGCTTGCTTTAGACCACGTACAAAGCTCCACTGCCTTGTAGGTAGATTTGCGCTATGGAAATAGTGTATGCATACAAACATGAATAGGCAGGCAGATGAGCTTGCGGCACCAGGACAGGTAAGGTAAGGCACTGAGAATCACATGGACATATAGGGCAAGTACTGGGAATATATCAAGTGTTAAGATGAGGGTCTCAGAGGGCATCAACAGTCAAGGTGAGGGTCTGGGGCCTCCTGGATAGTCAAGGTGACCGTCTGGAGCATCATGAACGGCAGGGTGAGGCGCTAGAGGTGTCTGATACACAGGGGCAGGCAGAGTGAGGCGTGGGTAGCATGGACAAATACGAGGAATTCACGCTGGTTCTTCCGCCTGCTGTACCCAGCTCTACATTACTTGAGCACCAAAGTCTTGGTGCCTAGATGATCTAATACTGCATATGAACCTTTAATGTTGTATAGAGTAGGAAAACCAATTGTATTAGAAAATGCTTAGGCAACTATTTCTTAAATGTTTTATTTGTAATGGGTGCATCAAAATGTAAATACCAAAACCCAGATCTAGGATTAGATTGGATACTTTTATTGTATCAAAAAAAGAGAAATTACACATAAATACATTTCAATATATATTCAGTTCAATTAATTAAAAATGTTTTGTCATTGCTGTAAACGAAACAACCCCATCATTCATTCAAACTTCCTCATTCATCCTTCACTATAGGTTGAATAATATATTACAATATTGATTCTTTATTGAAATCAATTCTTCCTTATTCAATGTATTAACATTTCAGATATATTTTTCATATAGTGACAGTATTGTTCACTTTGATACATTTTTAACCCCTTCGATGCTGGTGACGGAACCATTCCGTCATCAGACACGGTTGAGCTGTGCTGATGACGGAATGGTTCCGTCACGACCACACTCATTATCATTGGGGCCCAGCACAGGAGGAAAATATCAACAGCAGCGATGAGGTTAAATATTCTTAGTCATTATTGAAATCAAGTTATTTTTCAAACTAGGAGGGTTGTTTGAATTGATATTTCGTATCCATCATGGCTTTGTGTTTCAATCTCCTCCTACACGTGTTTCAGCTTGACATCCTTCGCCAGGAAGCCATGTGTAATGGAAAAAACCTATAAAAACACATACAGCAAAAGGGATCTCGGTTATTGTCTCACAGCCCTCCAAAGTATTTCATTAATAGCTACGGTTTACTTTGTGCGTCACGTTCCAAGTGTGCTACCTTATGTCCCATGTCTGTGATTAGATAATCTATGTCCATAGATAGGTTCAAACTCATGTTTCCAGTGTCCCACCTTATTTCCCATATTTACAATAAAACATTTCACGTCCATGGATAGATCCAAGTCCATGTCTATGGATAATAGTAGTTGAAAACGAGAACCCCAAAAGTCCGGGAAGCTTAAAGGATTAAGACCGGAAGAAGAAAAAAATGGCAAAGCTTTCCGAACACTTCGAGAAAACTAAATGTGTTTTTATTTTTGTTCATCTATTCAATGAGAACTGGGAATAACTTCGAGAAAGGTGTCTGGCTCTTGATAAAAGTGTGTAACAAAATAGTCACACATCCATCACTGACAGCTAACAAATCCTATAGAGTTATCATGGAATGTTTACTTAGTGTATATAAGTAGTTCTAGGTGATGGACACTCCCTGGTGGAGGGAGTCAATAAAATACAGGGCCAGTGCTCTAATAGGGGCAAACAAAGACTACATTAAGAAATTACTGCAAGGGTTGAAGACAGATGTTGTTTGTGCCCATTATATAGACACCACCACGTTCCCAGTCGCTAGTGTGTTCATAGGACGTGTTCATAGCAGCCATATTGGGAGGGTCCCCTATTGTTAAAAAAAAAAATCTAAGAACAACTTAATGCCAAAGAGGTCATACATATAAAGGGTAATTAAAAAGGTAAAGAAGTTGTTCTACTCTTAATGTCTAAGATTATTAATGGTCTACTGGCTAAATCCCAACTTTGACCTGAGTGTTACGCTCGAATGGGGAATAATCCTCAAACAATCGATAATAGCAGCCATGTTGGAGAAGAAAATCTTCATTGACAACCAAGAACATTTGAAAGTACCCCGAAAACTGCAGCAATTTATATGTGGACCAAATATATATTACTGGGTGTTATAAGTGATGTGTGGAGATAACTCAGACACCCTAGAGAAAAGTATTTAATTTATGTAAAATAGGGTACATAAAGCTAGAAAAAAGTTTGTGTAAAAATATTACATGCCTCTTAATTCATATTAACACTTTACAGACAATTGCTGTCAAACATGAAAGGACTATGCAGTAAGTCAAACTGTAAGAACATCGACAGAGAGTATATAGCATAATACCAGGTCTCATTAACCCAAAGGTTACAGCAAAAGCACTCCATAGTGCGAGTGCAAGAGGGATATTACAGGAAGTTTCACACAAAGTTTAAATAATGGCTAGTATTGCAATCTGAAAACTAACCACCTGAATGTACCAAGTTTCCCTAATTTTTTTGGGAAGTGGGGGGTGGAGATGACAGATGAGAGGAGGATCCGTGAAATCATTTGGTATTACATCAGATAGCCTGATCCCATGGAATTTCACTATTCAAGCCTCTTTTATACGTGTCCAATATGAAAAAAAAAAACTTCTGAGTTTCCTGATTTCTGTCCTTAAACTGTCTGCCTTCGTATTGTTTTTTCCAACATGATCCGCTGTATGTCATTAGGTGTACGTTGTGCCTCTGTGTAATCCTTTACTAGTGGTGCAGTTCGTTTTTAGGTCGAGCAGACGTACTCTCAATGCGTGAGCATTGAGAGGGTCTGCTACAGACCTAATGTCGCCCGTATTCAGGAGAGTGGACACGACTCAGACGCGCGCTTTTGCAGTCTCAGTTTTGACTGCGGGAGCGCGCGTCTGAGCCGCGCATGCGCAGAGTACCCGCGCATGCGCAGAGTAACTCACAGCCCTTGCTCACACGGACGCAGGCAGGCAGCCCCCACCCCTCTGCATGCACGCACGCACACACAGGCGAGCACATGCACACGCAGGTACACACATACAGGCACACAGACACTCGCTCACACACCCCCCCTCCCCCACAGTCACACACACGCACGCACACACATACAAAGCCCCCCCCCCCCGCACATGCTTCCCCCCCCCCCCCCCCCGCTCAGCAACCCACTCACCGGCTTCCTTCGTGCGGCGGCTCTCCTCAGCTGCAGGGCCCGGCAGCAGGACTCTTCTTCCCTCCTTCGGCACCGGGGCGCAGGGTAGGCTCCTGCCTGCTCCGGTGCTCCAAACACGGCTCCGTCCAATCGCGGCTCTTCCGTGGGAGGCGGGGTAGGCTCCCGCCCTCCTACTTCCCGTTTCCTGTTGTCGCGCCGGCCTGCCTGACTTCCTGGTCGCAAGCCGGCAGAGTGACGGCGGTGATTTGCGGTATTTATTTATTTAGTTATTTATGCATTTTTATATAGCGCGGACTTTACCCGAAGGCGGTATTTATTTATTTATGTATTTATGCATTTTATATTCTATTATCTTCGTGTTATTTGGGAAGATTATGCAATCTGCTAGGAGTCTGCCCCTTCCTCTCTGGTCACGCACGCTAACGTGTTTTTTTTTTTTCATGCACAGTGTTTACATGCAGTATTTTTTTTTCTCTTGATGTAAATTGTTCGCCGTGGTTTGGTGGGAAGTAAACTACTGCAGTTCAGGGAAACAACTGGAGCGCTTTCCAAATATAGCAGTTAAGAAATACAAAGTTAACTTGTCTAATTTGCAAGAATATGAGTAATCGTGATAGTAACCAACCAAGCTTTTTGTCGAGAGCCCTGTTTCTAATCTCGCTCTGTGACATGGGACTGCCTGATAAAACGCAGCTAACGCGAGGGAAGTGGTCTGGGATTGTGGTAACGTCAATAGAGTTTTATACAGAGGTTGTCTTTTTAGCTTAAAACAGCCACTTTGCGGCACTAGGGAATTGTTCCGTAGCAGGCACTATCTTGGAGGTCCCTTTTGAAGGCCTGGGAGGAGGCAGTGGTCCGGAGTTTTTTTTTGTCCTCTCGCCGTTTGTAAATACAAAACATATTGCATTACAAATGCTATAGGTATCACATTTGCGAAAGTTATAACTATTGGCATTGTAAATGACGAAGCTATTAATTTAGCTGTTTAAAAAAAAGAAACAAATAAAAACTTTGCCATTTACAATACCAATAGCTCAAACTTTCCTAATGCGAGACCTATTGCATTGCAAATGCTTGTTTTGTTTGTATGGCGGACCGATATTCCTTGCACCTAGTAGCCATGGTGCGTGAACATTACCCCACATTTCCCAGCTTGCAGGGGCAGAGCAGCAAATATAGGATATTGATGGTTTTGCAGTTTGTGAGACTTTTCAAGTTGACATTGTATCCATTGATGCTCTATTTAGTTGCTTCAATTGCAAAATCACACACATTACATATGGTGCATTTGAAATTTCCTATGGGAAGAGTATTGCTATCTATAGTTATTTGGATGGCCAGCTTCCTTTGTGGCATACATGATCTAACGATGTAGTCCTTGGTATTTTTTTTCCTCCTATGTGCAAATAGAGGTCTAGGTATGTGCTGTTCTCTTTTTGCATTTAGGATATGCCAATGAGAATTGATTCTTTAGTATATCTTCTCATTCATGGCAGAGTGGCGTGTGACTAATACCAAACTGGACGTCTGTTACTTAATAAATGCTGTCAATCATAATATCATAAAAACACACAAGCTGATAGCCAGAAACCGGTCCTAGGATGCTTGATTCCGGTCCATGGAAGACCTGGCTTGGCAGTTCGGGCTGGACTGTTCCCATGAGGCACAGGGCCAAGACTGATTTGCAAATGGCCAGGTTTGAACTGGGGTGGTTTGGTGAGCAAAATAATGATGGATTTAACCTAGATCTGTGACTGGGGGTGAAGGTTTTGCCATTATGCAACATTCCGTCCATCACCTTGTGTGTTTTGCTGTTCACTATGTGGGAAGGGTATGCCCAGACGTGGGTCCCGTGCTCATTGAAGTCAAGCTATCCTGGCTGAAGACGGCTGATAGCCAGAAACAGGTCCTAGGATGCTTGATTCCGGTCCAGGGAAGACATGGCTTGGCAGTTCAGTCTGGACTGTTCCCATGAGGCATAGGGTCAAGACTGATTTGCATATGACCATGCCTGAACTAGGGTGGCGTGGTGAGCAAAATAATGATGGATTAAACCCAGATCTGTAAATGGGGGTAAATGTTTTGCCAATGTGCAACATTCCGTCCATCATCTGGCAGATCAGGGAGGGTCAAAGGCAAGACTTTTCATTTAGAAATTCTAAATATAGACATAAATCTAGAATTGATTTTATTCTTACTAGTAGAGCTTTGGCCGATGACATTGCCTCAATACCCTATACTCCAATACATCTCTCGGATCATTCGGCAATCGAGTTAGAATTAAAATTGGTTACGGCACCGCCTACAAGAATGTGGTCCTTTGATAGGTCCTTACTCTCTTCAATAGAAGATATTGAATTCTTACAGTTAGAAACACGCTACTTCTTCAACACTAACATTGGAACAGCCTCAACAGGAACTATATGGGATGCATTTAAATGTACACTAAGAGGCCTCATTAAAAATAAAGTTGCTTATAGAAGAAGGCAGTATACAGAGGAAGTAACTTCAATTGAAGAAAACATTTTGACAGTTCAGTCTGACATCGATAATATTGGTCTAATAGACAATCAGGACCTTGCCAAAAAACACGTTGAGCTAGATAGGTTAAAGCACGCATTATCGGCAATTCTAGAGAAACGTGTCTTGCAGAGATGGGAGGCAAGCAAGCTCTCACATTTTCAATATGGCGAGGGGGCAGGGAAATTACTTGCCTGGAAGACAAAATCTGACCTGGTCCGTAACAACATTTCCTCTGTTACATCAGCGAGGGGTACCTTTTCCAGGGACGACGAAATCAGAGTAGCTTTTAGAACTTTCTTTCAAACTATATATCAAGACGATCTTGATGTAACTCAGAATGACATCACGAGTTGGTTGGGAGGTATCTCTCTACCATCTTTAACATTAGATCAGAGCCGTTCCTTGGATGAGGATATAACCATTACAGAGGTAGAGGAGGCTATAAGGAGAGCAAAGGGTGGAAAGGCGGCAGGCACTGATGGTTTGCCATGTGAAATATATAAAAAATTGATCACAGAGGTCTCTCCAGTATTAGTCACCCTATTTAATCAAATTCTGAGAGACGGCGAATTGCCACCTGAATCATGGGATAATGCCTCCATAACCCTCATCTTGAAGCCTGGCAAACCCTCTTCAGATTGTGGCTCATATCGGCCTATTTCTATTCTAAACGCTGACTACAAAATCTTTGCCACTATATTGGCCAATCGGTTGGGCCGGGTAGCGCCAGATATTATAGCTCCGAATCAAAAAGGGTTTATAAAGGGGAGACAGCTGTCTGAGCTCACTTATGAACTACTAGGCTCTATAGATATCGCTATAAAAGAGGCGATCCCCTTGGCTGTCCTCACGTTGGATGCTACCAAGGCCTTCGACAGGGTGAATTGGCTATACCTGTCGGAGGCCTTGAGGAAGTTCAATGTAGAGGATAGATTTCGAAGAACGATAAACTTGTTATATCGGTGCCCATCTGCTTCACTTTTGATAAACGGCGGTTTGATGGAGCCATTCAGGGTCACGAGAGGAACTAGGCAGGGTTGTCCCCTGTCCCCCCTCCTTTTTGATGTATACATCGAACCCTTTGCTCAAATTTTAAGAGATAGTACACTCATTAAACCTTTTACTTTTGGTGGCTGGGAGAAAAAGGTGGCACTTTATGCGGATGACATTATGATTTTTACTTCTAGCTATGATGAGGAATACCCAGAGATAATCGATCTGGCTCTCAAATTTGGTAAAGTCTCAGGTTATGAGATTAACGCCTCAAAGACAGAGTCAATGTCCTGGAATATGAATATAACTGACAATAACGGGACATCCAAAACCCAAATTCGCTACCTGGGGATAAACATAATTAAAGACATCAACGCAATTGCTTCTCTAAACTTCACCAAAGTAGCTGCAGAATGCCGGAAACTCATGAGAGCCTGGTCACATCTCCCGCTCACTGTCTTGGGTAAGGTTAACCTAGCGAAGAAGAGTATCTTACCGAAAATTTCTTTTCTGTTTAACTCAATTCCACTTTCTTTTGATGTAAAATTAATTTCAAAGCTGCAGGGCGAAATTACCAGCTTTATTTGGAATAGTAAAAGTCCCAGAATCTCGTGGAAAAAAAATCAGACGTCGTAGGGAGAAGGGAGGGCTGGCTGGTCCAGACCTTCAAATCTATGCATGGGCTTTCCAGCTCTCGCATACACGTATGTTGCTTAAAACTCCTACATCTACAGGGATGGGCCTTCTTTTTTCTACACTATTGGAATGTGAAAGAGTAGACCAATCTGGTTTCTTGTTTAAATTTGGAGACCCCAAATTCTTTAAGAAAATAAAATTAAAAGTTTTACAAGGGATTGCATCTACTTGGTATAAAGTGAGGCAAGCGACTAAAGTTGGCTACTATTCTGGGAAGGCTCCTATATGTAACTTGCCCGTTCCCCCTGCATGGACAACGGATGCACTTACCAATCCGTTAATAGAAGCTGGTATCAATAGTTGGGATGACTTGTTTATGGATGGGTCTTTGCTTCCATGGGACTATTTAATTAACAAAGTAGGCCCAAATCTGTCGAGATTTAAATATATTCAGATCTCTAGCTGGGCACAGTCATAAGGAGCAGCCAGCACGGTTTAGTAAGCTGCATATAGGTGGTTATAGTGAATTGGTAACTTACCTTCTAGACAGCCCAGTGGCAAAGAAAGAAATTTCACTCTGGTATAACAAAATAATAGATGAAATAGATGCTAACTTCCATTTACCGACATCATTATGGGCTGAATCAATACCAGGTTTGGATGTGGAGGAGCTTTGGATGGCCTCTTGCTCAACACTCTGGGACCTAGTTAAACCTGCGTGGCTTCGTAGGAACCACCTTTTTACTATACATAGGGTATACTATTCCCCGCATAGGTTGACCAAGTTTTCTCTAACAGGTCTGGTGGTATGCCCAAGATGTGGGTTAATTGCAGCAACAGACATTCATATGTTCTTCAACTGTCCAAATCTATCCGTATATTGGGAAGCCATCAGCAGCAAGCTATCACAATCTTTGGGTGAACACATCTCTATAGACCTTGCTCTTGTTATCTTTGGTCTTAATAGCAAAGTCCACAACGCCTCAACCAATTTGCTATTCTATGACATTCTAGCGGCTCGTAGGGAGATATGTAGACACTGGAAAGATGCTCAACCACCCACAGTGCATGAATGGCGAGCATCACTTCTTCAAATTTCTAAACTGGACCTCGCCAGGGCAGGAAATTCCAATAGGAGAGCTTTTTGGGCCATGCTTGGATAGTAGCGATAAGCCTGGGTTTTTTTTTTTTCCCCAGGTCCTATGATTAATGCGCGCATTGCCTACCCTGGTTTCCATCACTGAGTGTCTTGGAGTTATGGGGGTCTCTATAACTCGGGCACTATCTACTAAGGCTCAGCCCTAAGCAAGATCATGTCTGGCCTGTGTGAATGGTGCTGATGGGAATTGGTCTTCCTTCCTCCCCAATGATTTCTCCCTCCAGCTATACGCTGAGACAGCACAGAACACGACCATACGCCTTATTGCTCTGTGGCGGTCTTTTGATTTTGATAGATTGGAGCCGTGCACGCAAATGAGGATAAAAAAAATTTAAAAAACAATTAAAAAAAATTAAAAAAAAAAACATTCCGTCCATCACCTTGTGTGTTTTGCCCATCTAAATATCATGACAAATACGAGGAATTCAGGCTGCTACTAAAGTCTGCTGTTACCCAGCTCTGCATTTCTTGAGCGCCAAAGTCTTGGTGCCTTGATGATCTAATAGTGCATATGAACCTTTAATGCTTTAAAGAGTAGGAAAACCATCAGCTATTAATACCGCAATATAGCAAATAAACATAACTATTTCTTTTCAGTTAGATTATTGGTTTGAAGAATAGGAAAACATTAATGAATGTTATCAGATGTTAAACAGACTTCCTAAAACCGCTATTATGCACTTCCACCTCCCAAAACAGCTTCTACATATTTATTTCTCTCATAAGGCTCCAGACTTCTGCTGGGTGACATGCATTGTCTCAGACGGACTGTGGTCACCTTCGCCACTGAAGCAACGCATACTAGGCCTGGTTTTGGGTACACCAGGATTGCCTGCCTATCCTTCATTTTGGGCTGTTGCAGGGTTTTACTTTTGCTAGCACCAACCACCGGTTTGTGTAAAGAACGGAGTTCCTAATGGAGTGCACCAGAGTGTTTGTGACAGGGACGATATAAGAGTACAAATTTCTCATCTGCTGAAGTGGGTTTACTTGATTCCATTGCACAATTACAATGGTTGAGATTCATGTAGGGCATCAGACCTTATAGTGTTTATTGGGATTAGAGTGGGTTTTAAAGAGCAGGTGAAGTGCAAAACGAACAGCCTGTATTAATTACATGCATCTCTTTAATAGCATATTTACTTATAAGATCCTAACATAACATGTTAATAATAAACTTTCCAGTTGCATAGAATATATCGAATAAAACCTAAAGTAAATTTAAAAAGTCCCAATAAGATGTAACTGTGGCTAATCAATAACCATAGAAGGGGTTCTCTGCGCTCTTCTGGTTGTAAACCTGGCTCCCATGATGCAACTAGCCACAGGCTTGTAAACTCTGATCTGACTTTAATCTGTGCAAGTTGCAATCTAAAACTGTTTTCCACAATGGGATTAACCATTTACTACGTCAATGCTTAGTCTTGGTGCAAAATAGCATAAAGTGCATTATTAACTCCTTACCGCCATAATCAAAATCACAGGATTCAGAATGTATATGAATAGGGGGAAATTTAAGAATAAGGCACAAGTTTAGATAATTCAACTTAATGGCTCAACAGGTTACAGACGACACTTGTAACCAAATGGGCTCAGTAAAGGTGCTTCCATCAAAGAAGGGAAGGGGTGGAAAGGATCTGCACTCTACCAGAAATTTCTGAGAACATACATAATATCCTCTCATCATTCCCCACAAAATCAGCATTGCTATCCACATTTGAATTTTGCATTTCACCCAACATAACGGGGTTCTCTTTCATAGGCTTCAAAAGCAAACACTATTTTACTAAATTCTACCACCCTATGATTTCTTTGCCATTTATGGCCGCATAGAATTTAATTGAAAATCTTCCAATTGCACACCTACCCAAAATTGACAGACAGGGAAGACTTTCATTAAGCAGTTTTTGTCTCCAACTTCTACAACACGTTACTTAGTTCTGCATCATAGGAAAACAACAGCATAATCTGTTGTGCTTCAAAACCAACAATAACACTGTGTGGGTGGAGTCAAGTTCCTGCACTGGTCCTCATCACCAAGATACTCAGTAAGTCTGAAGTGTTTTATTTCCCAAAAGCATAGCCCATGACTAGAAAGCAGGACCAGTCAGATCAGGAAACAGGTAAAAACTCCTCCTTTTGGAAAAGTGCCCTCACACACCCATGCGTGTGTCATGCTTCATCATTAGGCGTTGGTCCTGGGGGAGCGGGGGGGGGGGAGGGGGGGGACACTTGGAAACATAACTGCCGAGTAGCACATGATCGGACTTGCACATATGTTTTGCCCATCAATACTTTTAACGTTTTGTCCCTGGTTTGACAAAATTATGATCAGGTTTTACCCCAACTACAAGGTGTTTCCTACCCCAAATATGACTACCACGTTTTGTAACGGTTGCACGTCTACATGCGTGTCACCTGGCTCCATTCCCCCACGTCACCGGGTCTTCTGTGTAGACAAGAGGGAGTGGTACATATTCGGAAGCAGCGCTCACTGCCCCTCACCGGCATATGAGCAGTGGAGGGCAGGTAATACGCTGCATTCCGGGAGAGGCATCGCGAGTATTTTTTAGGTCTTGCTGGAGACCTATTGCTGCCAAGTTGGGTCTCAAGGGATATAGACCTGGGTACGAGCGCCGATTGCACATCGTGGACGCGCATGCCCAGCCCCCTGGAGCCGTGCACATCTTTTGCTCCACATTCCACAGTCACAGCGGCAGCCTCTCACAATCACGCGCGCACTCAGACACACTCACGGAAGCACACGCACCAGCCGCCCCCAGCTGTCCACACACGCACCAGCTGTCCACACACGCACCAGCTGCCCCCACACGCACCAGCCGCCCACACACTCACCAGCCGCCCCAAGCCAGTGCACAAGCCCCCACGGTGTAAAAAAGTCCCACTCACCGGGTGTCATCTCTTCCGCCTCCATTACCGTGGCACAAGCGGGGCTTCCCTCACTGATGGGAGCCCCGCACTTTTCATCCACAGCCTCAGTCGCCACTTTTCTGCCGCCACCGCCGGGCTCCCTTTTAGGCATGGGAGCCCAGCGTCACCACTTTCATCTCGGCGAGTCACTTTGTGCACGAGCTTATGGCGGAAGTCCCGCCCCACAACAAGCATGACGCTGCCGGACTTCCGGATTTCGCGCCAGATCGGGCCAGCGGCTTGCCAGGAACTCAAGCGATTTCTAAGTACTTGTTGTCTTCCTTGTTCTGTTGCATAGTCTTGACCTTGTCCTGAAGCCGTAGTTGGTAAGTCCCTATAGCTTTAGACGTGGCTCATTTATCTTACGATGGCTATTAGCGTCATTTCCTATGTGGTGTCGGAACCAATCCGACAGCTTGGTAGGTGCTAGATTGAAAAGGCCTCGGATAGGAGGGCGAGTCTTTCGCTTTAAAAAAAAAAAATCTATTTAAAGTGTTGGCTCGGATTAGTCAAACCTCTTTTCCCCTTCACCTTCGTGTGGGTACAACCTGTACCTTATAGGTCGTGAAGAAGTAGTACAATGTTTCCACAAATGTAAGTCAGGGAGTACTGGTTCCCTTTCGTATTCCTATCCTTCTGGTAGGTCTTGTTATTCGATTTGAGTTTGCTATAGCTTAGTTTTCGACCTGGGATCTAAAACTTTAAGAAAGGTCTTAAGCTGCCTATTGGAGTGGCGTTTGGCCGTTTATTCGTAATGTTTGCAAAGTTTAATCGGAACACCACGCTAGTCTTTGATATATATGTTTGGCAAATCTTGATGTATGTTCGTGGTTGGCAAGTAAAACGTGGTGGCAGTTTGACACCATTGTGTGTAAAGATGACCGCGGGTTTGGTCAACATTTCTCAGCAGTTGTAAGCTTAAAGTGCAAGTTTGACGATGGCAAATTGAACGGTGGTATTACTAAAGGTGTGCCAAGCCGTAATCAAGGGGTGTCAAGTGTAGAATTGCTAGGGCACTTCCCAAGGGGAAGACCTCGGGGGCGCAGGAATGTTCGTTTCGGGTGAAAATATGAGCGGATGTTTGAGGTTTTATTTTAAACTCTCCTTTAAATCAAGTCCTCTTCTGACATATATGTCAGAGGTTTATATTGTCGCTTGCGATAGCTATTGATATTATGTTTGGGTTCTAATCCGGGCCATTGAAATTACGAGGCAGGAAGGGCCGAATTATGCGGCATTATTAAGTAAATTATGTCCGGAAGAAAAACTAAATTATGCTGATTAATGCAGCCGATTTTGCGTTGCCAGTACCCAATTGTCTTTTTTACACTTAAGGCTGCGCATTGGTTGCACCTTAATACCAGTTTAACAGCCGAATACAGCAATAAGCAACAGAAACGGGACCTGTCAACTTCTGTAAAAGCAGGCCTTTCACTACACCGCAACATGGTACTTTGTTTTTATTAACCTTCGAACCATTAAACCTAGAAACATTTTTGTGTTAAATTCAGCAGAATTTGCTTGTACTCTGTCTAATATCTACCGACTCACGGAGGTCATGGAACCTGGATAAACCAATAGACTTTTTTATATACGATATATAGCCAGTTTCCTATTTTGGTCAGATTCAGTGCTATTGGATAGTCCCTTTTTAGGTCGCAACCTACCAGACAGCACTAGTATCTGTTATGCAAAAAGACATCTTGTGAAATTTCAGAAAGTTGACCTGGGAATATATTCTGTCCGTCGCTTGCCATTGGCTTAGTGGTTTGAAACTCGTGTGTTCTGCCTTTTTCTTTTTGCTGGCTTTATTTGCTTTAGGCTGTCGAGCTAGAGTTCGTACCTCCCCATACGAAAGCAGTATGTACAGTATTCTACAAACTCGTTTTCTGTAATAAACAGACCTGTAAATACTGTTTCGTTCTTGTCATATTTGCTGGGCTTTCAAAGACGGAGGTCAAATGTCACACTCTTGAGGTGCTTGTTTTTAGGTCTCTGCCTGGCGAAGATTGCGCAGTCTCGCTGGGGAGAACTGATGTTTTGCAGAGTGGGGCTTGAACTCGCCCCTCTTCTCCATTGGCTGGCTTCCTAAACGGAGGCCAGCCATTGGAGGAGAGGGGATGTCACTCCATTTAAGCCCCGTCTTTTGGGGATTCAGGGGGTGTTTTTTACTTTCTTTCTCTCCTCTTCCCATTGGCTGGAATTTTACATTCCAGCCAATGGGAAGAGGAAAGAAAGAAAAAAAAACACGCCCCAGAATCCCAAAATGATGCTCCCTTTCTCCGAGGCATATCTACATGACCTCGGAGAAAGATGGTGGTGTGCGTGGCGTGGTCCGCTTTGCTGCCAACTACCCAGGGTAAGTGCACTGGGGTGCGGGCTATGCAAGACGAGCGCGCTTGGTCCCATTTGCCTAGTCTCCCAGTTACAATAATATAGAGCCTAAGCGCTCTTTTTTTTTTATTCGCGCGATCAGTGGTGGGTGCAAATGTCGCTGTGCTTCGCTTTACGGACACTCTGCTGCAGCGGTACCTGCTTGCTAAGCCTATTGTCTCCCAGAGTGTCTACTAGTCCCTGCCAGTCGCTGCCATTGCATCCTCCTCCCTGATTGCAAATGCTAGAGTCCAGCACCACCGCAGCCTGCAATCCCTGCCGTCGTGGCTCCAGGGGAGGCGCGGCATGGACTAGTAAGTTGCGCACATCAACCCCTGTCCCCTAGGTGCAAATTTTTGATGGTATTACTTCATCATTTTGTAATTTTACACATGGTAATATTGTCTGGGCAAAGATTTACTCTAATTAATACCAGTTTAACAACCAAATACTAAAATAAGAAACTGAAAGATGAACAGTTAGCCTTCGCGAAGGGCCTTCTACTGCAAGCAATTGTCAATGGAAGTGGGGTACATGTTGGTTTTGATCATAGTCATGGGGGGGGGGTATTTAAGTGTATGTCACCGTATTGTGTACATTTTAGGACATGACATGTTTAAGTGGGTCATATTTTACTGTGCCTCGGTACATGTGGTATATTGTGGGGGCATGCCGCTGAAATACATGGAGTTTCCTTCATAGTGCAATATGTGTTGATTCTTCACTGGCACTGTGTGTTGCGCTCTGTGTGTGTGTTGCGCTCTGTGTGTGGGTCTGTGTGTTTGTGTTTGGCATTTGCGAGAGATTAAGCTATTGGCATTGTAAATGACAATGCCATTTATTTATCTGTTTCCAAAACCAACACATAAATAAAAGGTTTGTCATTTACCATGCCAATAGCTCGAACTTTTGCAAAGGCGAGACCGTTGCATTGTAAATGCTTGTTCCTTCCGGCATGCACATCAAAAGAGGGAATGTCTTGGCCACATTTAATTTCTTTGACAATGTCACTCGCAGATAGTCCTTTCCATTCCGCACTACAAACAATGAGGCCAGCCTTGAATACAGGTGGGGAAGGAGATATAGGTTATGTGTCTGTTTGTATGTTTATCACACGGTTCTACCAGAAGCAGTTACTCACACCGGAGCGGAAAAACAAATATATTTTATCGGAGTGAATCCCGTATCACAGCTCCCACGCCAATTTAGTTGACATCATAGACTTGTATCAATTTGAATGGGGATACATGTTTGGAGTTGTGTGCACACGAGCATACTTCCTCTACCGCACAGTTCCTGTGTGTAGAGGTGCCTTAAATCTCGCAACAAGCGAATGCCTTGGGCATAGAGTTTGCAGTGTGAATGAGCACTGCACAGCCGGTCCCCAGCGACTGAAGTATGAGTGTGACAGCATGCCTCCTTGCCCGCATGGATTGCGACAGTCATATGCACCAATTAGTCATGATAAAAATAAGTGACATGTCCTTCTCTCGAAAAAAGTGCCACTTCTTTTTTCTTTCATTTCTCTCACTTTAGGTTGGATCAAGGAACTCCTAAAGGACGTTCCTTAAGGTGCATTGACACAGACTAAAACCTGTATATAGGTACTATCAGAATACTGGTTGTCGCCGTCACTCTCAGATTCCTATTTTTTACTTTTTTTCCCTTCTAGCGCGGTCCTGAAGAAACGTAACAGGATCCTCCAGGGACCCATAAAAGGCGTGAAACATATTGACCTAACATACTCACTCACCACTATCACTTCCACTTGCTGACAACAGAACAGAAGGAAAATAATCACCCTTCTGATACAATTTTTCTAGAGGCCTTCTCTGTCATCAGTTTTAACCTTAACACACGGACTCCTGAATAAAGGTTTCTTAGGGTACCAGTGTGGAGCTC
Organism: Lissotriton vulgaris; assembly: GCF_964263255.1. Taxonomy (NCBI): domain Eukaryota; kingdom Metazoa; phylum Chordata; class Amphibia; order Caudata; family Salamandridae; genus Lissotriton; species Lissotriton vulgaris. The sequence continues at coordinate 1,862,856,459 of NC_141693.1, read as the reverse complement.
TCTCGCGGGACCGCAGCGCCACCCCCACGAGGAGCAACGCCCGATGATGAAGCATGACACCTGAATGGGTGTGTGAGGGCACTTTTTCCAAAAGGAGGAATCCCCCAGCTACACACTATTCCGTCCCCAACCGACCCTGCAAGTGAGTCTCACTCAAAGTCTCTGCCAAAGACCAAAATAGGCAAGCTCTTCTGGTCTTTTCTTTAGGAACAGTTACCCGCGAGTGATTATTATATTAGCCTTGGGAGCTAGGGAACTGGGCTGGTTTTCTCTTTGTCCCCCCCCTCCCCCAGTTCCAGATTTCTGATCGTCAAATAAAATTATGCAAGTACACAGGGAACATTGAAGCATCTATAAGAATATTCGAGAACATAAATGCACAAACCACACACTACAAAGGGGACCACGTGTTTTCTTAGGAACCCAACAAGGTGCTGCGAAATGTGGAGGTTAATTTTCAATACTGCTTTCTCAGTTTGTCACTATTTTGTGAACTTACACTTCCTCCTTTTCTGCTTCACTCGCTCAAAGTCCAATCATAAATACATCAAAAATAAGTAAAGGGCTGCAAACATGAGTGCGTGTTCACACCACCTCCAATTCAATTGCGCAAATTAAGCACTGAGAGCAGCCTAGTCACACAGCTATGCCTTCTGCACGTTTGGGCAGTATGACAAGAGGCCGACAACCATGGTAAAATGCTCAGGGATTCAGATTGTAAGAAAGGTGAGATGACAACTACTATCTTTAGTTGCATTTATTTTCAAATCTTTGTACTTCAACCGCTGCATTTAATATTCTATTTGGAAGTCAAGACTATAGTGGGGTAGGGGCACCAGACATGGCACAACACACACTCTCACACCCCTGGCCTCCCTCCCCCAATTTTGTGACTCGTAGATTACAGACGGTGATTATAGAGCATGGACTATTTAAAATACCTTGAGAAAAATAAAACATTTTCTGGAAAACCATCGACCTTTCCTTGTTCCGTAGCTACAAGGAACTCAAAGGCGATTCAGTCTCACAGGACAAAGGAAAGTAAACAAATCTTAGTTCTTGTTTTTCAGGATCCAGAGTACACATACTCTGTATAACTAATGTACACTTAACATGTCAACAAGACAAACGGAAAATGAATCAAAGGAATAAAACACAGTTAGGATCCATAATTAGGGTGCAGAGCAGAGCGCTTTTGTGTTAAAGATTATTCTCTGCTGAGAGCTGAAAGCACAAATTTGTAACAGGAGAATGTTCTTTGTTCCCAGTGCCTGGATGAGATCACACGCTACATGCCTTTCTGTTGACCAACCACAATGGCTTCTTCTCATAAAAAAAAGGAACCCATCAAAACGTATTTTCAGTTGGAATGTTTAAACAAAATGTTCAGAAGGATTCCTATTCCTCAAATATTTTAAATTATGCTCGTGTGTGTAACTGCAGTCCTGAGATGGAGGCAAGACAAACTCAGTGCTTCCTCTGTCACTTGATGCAGCTACTGGGACATGAACGGCCATGATTCTTTATGCACCGAAGCTCTCGTACCCAAAGCCTCAAAACTCCTCCACCCCCAATTCACTAATAGTCAGCTGCCTTCCTTAAAGCTGGTAGCAAAAACACAATGAACACAAAGTGCTACTCCTGGATTCTGCACCACTCATTTGGCAGTCCTCACGCTTGAAGTTTCTGCTGGAGGTATGCTTTCACTTTCAGCTGTGGCAATGGCTGCACACTCCCATCTAGTGGAATATGTTGCTCATCTTGCCCTACCACAGTTCATAGAGGGTACACATGCTGCAAGTCGGGTCTGGCAGATCAGTGGACTCCTGTGTTTGACCTCATGATCACAGATTCAAATCCTGGCGGATCCACTCAGCATTTCATTCTTCTGTGGACGATAGATGTAATATCTTCGAGTAGGGAAATATTAAACGTCTGTTATTCAGCAATAAGATTCCCTTCTGGGTGAATGCGCACTTCAAAAACATACATCATGCAAGTTACTATAACTAAAGTGGTGAGTAAATATGGCCAGATCTATTGGAAACTAGTCGAAAAGCAAAGGGCCCTCAGGAGTAGACCAGTATCGGGGTGATATCCCTTTGGCAAGGTGTTGTTTCCAAATACGCGTGTTTGGCTCGCTGATGAAGTGGGAAGTGGATGGAGCTTGTTGGATCTATACTAGGGTAGAACACCAGATCACAGGAAAATATAAGGATTAATTGCACCTCTTCATCTCACTAATGAATTTCCCCAATTTCCAAGTGGGCAGTGTTGCTGCTCTGTGTCTTTCTATTGAGTCTTTGATCTTAGTCGTCAAGTATAGGGTGGAGGGGCAGGAGGCAGGGTTCCCAGATCTGGTTGCCTTATAGATTGATCAGCAGTCTTGAATGTGTTATGTGCATGAAGCAGTGCAGTTTACCAAAAGTCAATCGTTCCTCTCATACTTCCAAAGACCTTAATTCGATGTACTGCTGCATCGAGGATACTCTTCATTGCAGTCAGTTGGAGCTCATGAATAGTGCCTAGGAGATAACTACCTCCATCTGGTAAGAAAGGTTTCCATCTGTGGAGTAGGATAGTGTTCCCCTTCCTACCGCTACACTATCTTTCCTGAATGCACCCTTTCCCTTGAAGTTAGATTTTTTTTTTTTTAATATTATCGCTTCTGTTTTCTGCCAAACCTATTTCTCCCCTTTCTTGTTTGTTGGTTCTCCATCTCCTTCAATCTGGCACTGGATTCATCAACGAATTTGGCAACGTCTATTTCTTCCTTCAGTATAGGGTACTTTGCTGCTCACATTCATACCTGTATCTGCTTGCTTGAAAATTGGACGATGAGTTGATCCTTAAAAGCGCAGTCATTTCACCAAATTGGCATCTGATTGGCAACTCTTAAACGAGCACACATTCTTCCACAGATTATTATCAATCAAAGACATTTATAGAGCGCACTACATACCCGTAGGGTCTCAAGGCGCTGGGGGTGGGGGGGTGCCGCTACTGCTCGAACAGCCAGGTCTTCAGCTTCTTCCTGAAGGAGAGGTGGTCTTGGGTCAGGCGCAGGTCGGTCGGGAGGGAGTTCCAGGTCTTGGCGGCCAGGTAGGAGAAGGACCTTCCTCCTGTAGTCGCTCTTCGGATGCGGGGGACGGCGGCGAGGGCGTGGTTGGCTGATCGGAGGTGGCGTTTGGGAGCGTAGAAGTTGATTCGGCTGTTGAGGTAGCTCGGGCCTTGGTCGTGTAGGGCTTTGTGTGCGTGGGTGAGGAGGCGGAAGGTGATTCTTTTGTTGACAGGGAGCCAGTGTAGGTCTCTCAGATGTCCGGAGATGTGGCTGGTTCGTGGGATGTCGAGGATGAGTCTGGCTGAGGCGTTCTGGATCCGCTGGAGTCTCTTCTGGAGCTTGGCGGTGGTACCGGCGTAGAGGGCGTTGCCGTAGTCCAGTCGGCTAGTGACGAGGGCCTGGGTGACGGTCTTCCTGGTCTCGGTGGGGATCCACCAGAAGATCTTGCGTAGCATGCGTAGGATGTTGAAGCACGCCGAGGAGACGTTGTTGACTTGCCTGGTCATGGAGAGGGAGGAGTCCAGGATGAATCCCAGGTTGCGTGCATGGTCTGTCGGTTTGGGTGCGGTGCCCAGGGCGGGAGGCCACCAGGAGTCGTCCCAGGCGGAGGGTGAAGAGCCCAGGATGAGGACCTCCGTCTTGTCTGAGTTCAGTTTCAGGCGGCTGGTCGTCATCCACTCGGCTACCTCTTTCATCCCTTCGTGCAGGTTGGCTCTGGCGGCGGCGGGGTCGTTGGTCAGGGAGAGGATCAGCTGGGTGTCGTCGGCGTAGGAGATTATGCTGAGGTTGTGTTGGCGTGCGATGGCCGCGAGGGGGCTCATGTAGACGTTGAAGAGGGTGGGGCTCAGTGAGGATCCTTGAGGGACGCCGCAGATGACTTCGGTGGCCTCTGACTTGTACGGTGGTAGGCGGACTCTCTGTGTTCTTCCGTCGAGGAAGGAGATGATCCATTCCAGCGCCTTGTCCTGGATTCCGACGTTGCTGAGGCGCTGTACTAGGGTGCGGTGGCAGACAGTGTCGAATGCCGCGGAGAGGTCTAGGAGGATGAGGGCCGCTGTTTCTCCGTTGTCCATCAGAGCTCGGATGTCATCGGTGGCGGCGATGAGGGCGGTCTCGGTGCTGTGGTTGGCACGGAAGCCAGACTGTGAGGGGGTCGAGGGATCCATTTGTCTCGAGGAAGGCGGCCATCTGCTTGTTGACGGTCTTCTCGATGACTTTGGCTGGAAATGGGAGGAGCGAGATGGGGCGGTAATTCTCGAGTTCGGTGGGGTCCGCTGTGGGTTTCTTGAGTAGAGCGCTGAGTTCGGCGTGCTTCCAGCTCTCAGGGAAGGTGGCGGTGTCGAAGGATGTGTTGATGATGTCTCGCAGGTGGGTTGCGATGACAGCGTCGGCCTTGTTGAAGACGTGGTGAGGGCAGGGGTCGGTCGGTGATCCGGAGTGGATGGAGTTCATCGTGCGGATGGTGTCTTCGGTGCTGATCGGGGTCCAGGCGTGGAGGGTGGTGGTGGGGGGTGGTTCTTCGGTCGTGGTGTGCGTTGGTTGGTTGTTGAAGCTGTTGTGTATGTCCGCGATCTTGTTGTGGAAGTATGAGGCGAGGGAGTTGCAGAGGTCTTGCGATGGGGTGATGTCGTTGTTTCCTGCGCTGGGGTTGGATAGCTCTTTCACGATGTTGAAGAGTTCCTTGCAGTTGTGTGCGTTGTTGTCCAGCCGGTCCTTGAATGCAGTTTTCTTGGCGGCGCGGATCAGCTGGTGGTGCTTCCGGGTGGCCAGCTTGAAGGTGGTCCTGTTGTCTGGTGTAGGTTCCCTTCTCCAGACTCTCTCGAGGGCTCGGCAGTTCTTCTTGGAGCTCTTGAGTTCGTCGGTGAACCATGGGGCTTTCTTGCTGCCGGGTCTGCTGGGCGGGGTCCTCAGCGGGGCGAGCTCGTCTGCGCAGTTGCTGATCCACTTCGTGAGGTTGTCGGCGGCCTGGCTGGGGTTCGCTGAGCTGGCAGGAGGGTGCTGGCTCAGGGAGGTGGCGAGCTGGTCTGCTGTGATCTTGTTCCAGCTTCTGCAGGCAGCCTGTTGCTGGTGGTGGTGGGTCGTAGTTCTTTTGAAGGTGAAGTGGACGCAGCTGTGGTCCGTCCATTGAAGCTCTGTGGCGTGGCTGAAGTCGATGTCTGTGCTGGATGAGAAGACTGCGTCGAGTGTGTGTCCGGCGAGGTGGGTGGGGGTGGACACCAGCTGCTTGAGTCCAAGATTGGCGAGGTTGTCGAGCAGGGTGCTGGTGTTGCGGTCGTTGTTGTTCTCCAGGTGGAAGTTGAGGTCCCCCAGGAGGATGTAGTCAGCGGAGGGGAGGGCATGAGGGCTGACGAAGTCGGCGATGTCCTCGCTGAATTGGGTGCGTGGTCCCGGAGGTCGGTAGATCAGGGTGCCTCCGAGGGTGGTGTTCGGGTCGGTGTGGATCTGGAAATGCAGGTGTTCGGCGGTGGTCAGGGTGTTGTCGGTGCTGGTCGTGAGACGGATGGTGTTCCTGTGGATGATGGCGATGCCTCCTCCCATCTGGTTGGCGGTGCGATCCCTCCGGGTGATCTTGTAGCCCTCTGGGATGGCGATGTCGGGAGCTGAAGAGGCGTTCATCCAGGTCTCCGTGAAGAAGGCAACGTCAGGGGCTGTGGCGTCTAGGAGGTTCCAGAGTTCAATGGCGTGTCTGTGGACAGAGCGGGTGTTCAGCAGGATGCACTTGAGGTGGGTGCTGCTGGTGTTCGACTTGGCGGGTGCTGGTGCGAGGCAGGTCCGGATGCAGGTGAACTTGCAGGCGTGGCAGCTGAAGGGTCCGTGGGTGCGTCGTGGTGTGGCTTGGTGGCATCCTGGGAATCGGCCGGTGTTGAGTGCGATGAGGGTGGCGGCGGTGTACGTCAGGCGGGTCGGTCGGGGTCTTCGTGGGCCAGGGGTCCTGGCACTGGGCGCGGTCCAGGCGCGGACGGGCGTAGACGGGCTTACCTTTGGCGCGCCATCGGCGCGCCCGCTGCGCGTTCGCGCGTCGCCATATAAGGCGAAGTGCGCGGGTGGGCGGAGCAGCTGGGAGGCGGGAGCGGGGAGGGAACAGAAGGAAAAAAGGGGCGGGGTCAACGGTGGTGGCGGGAAGCGGGGAGGGCGGCAACAGGCGGGAAAAAGACAGTCAATACGGCGGAAAAAACAACAATGAACACAAATACAGTTCAACAGGCAATACGGCGGAAAAACAACAATGAACACAAATACAGTTCAACAGGGAATACGGCGGAAAAACAACAATAAGCACAAATAAGCACTAATACGGGTCTGCACAGTGAACCAGGGGCACAGGGAGAGGAGCGCTGATCACGGACCACGCCGCTCGTAGGAGGGGGCGTGGTCACGAGCCGGCAGTCGGGCAGCGAGGCACAAAGGAAGGGGGGGCACACGCAGCAGCTGGTGGCCGTGCGGCGCGGGGGTGTCCTAAAACTAGGTCACACTCACCTGCGTCGCACGGTCGCCATATAAGGCCAAGTGCGCGGGTGGGCGGAGCAGCTGGGAGGCGGGAGCGGGGAGGGAACAGAAGGAAAAAAGGGGCGGGGTCAACGGTGGTGGCGGGGAGCGGGGAGGGCGGCAACAGGCGGGAAAAAGACAGTCAATACGGCGGAAAAAACAACAATGAACACAAATACAGTTCAACAGGCAATACGGCGGAAAAACAACAATAAGCACAAATAAGCACTAATACGGGTCTGCACAGTGAACCAGGGGCACAGGGAGAGGAGCGCTGATCACGGACCACGCCGCTCGTAGGAGGGGGCGTGGTCACGAGCCGGCAGTCGGGCAGAGAGGCACAAAGGAAGGGGGGGCACACGCAGCAGCTGGTGGCCGTGCGGCGCGGGGGTGTCCTAAAACTAGGTCACCCTAGTTATGGTCTAAGGGGGTTGCATTTAAAGGTTATGGTGTATCACTCCAATTTTAAAGCTTTGGCACATCCTGCCTACAATCTAAATGTTGCTTTCTTGTTGACAGTAATGGGATGACTTCATTGGGCCACTGCCACAACTAAAAAATATACAGGGCCTCCTTGCCCAAAGCGCTTATAAGAACTGCTTCCCCCGTCCCTCTCCTTTCTGGCTGACATTTTGGCCTTCAACGCAAATGAGTAGTCTTTAAAAATCTCAATACATTCCTTTCAGTCTTTTGAAAGGCTGCTTGGTGTTGGAAGCCAGGCGCTTGAATTATGACTGGAGTATATATCCTTTAATATTTGGATTCTATAATATACAAGGTTTGGCTAAAAAGGTGGCAGTGTAAGACTGAATTATGAACAAACTATTTTGTTTTCCTTCATTCTTGTTCAGGGGTATAAATCACTTCATCTTGTTGTGCTTGGGGAGCTGTTGTACTGCAGAGTTCAGACGTCCCGCAGATTTGTACGCTCTCTGCTTCCACCTGTTTGGGACTGCTCAGACTAGAGTGGAGTACTTGTGATTGCCTTATCTGACAGGCACCTGCAGTGGAGTTCAAATTACACTGAGCAGAGCGTGGCAAGTGTTACCAAGAGAATGGTGCACATCACTCTTCAGTGCCCATTTCAAGATTTAGGCTCAGACTAAGCTACTCTGCTGCAGTAAAAATGTTAAATTATTAGTCGGTTTCAAAATTAATGTGCAAGTCACACCTTAAGTAAACCCTAAAAGCATGTGTATTGACAGAAGAGCATGTTCGTACTCACAGGTCAAAGGGCCAATCAGCATGTGTACATTTTCCTAATACTGGATGGGTCACCTTAAGCATTTCAGGAACTGGTGGCAACTCTCGTTGTCAAACTAAAGTAAAGGTTCTCAATAGAAATGGCATGTAAATTAAGAGTATTATTACTACACATGCTTATTGGCCCATTGACCTGCGAGTACGAACATGCTCTTCTGTGACTACACATGCTTTTAAGGGTTTACTTAAGATGTGACTTGCACATTAATTAAGATGATTAATACTACAGACTACTGAAGAGGCGATCTCCTCTCAGGCAAGCCAACATTTCCACTGACTCTCCAGACCATTATCCCGACATTCCTACATCATTTAGAATCAACGATGTCATTTCCATAAAGTAACAGGTATTATTACATCGAGGACCTTCAGGCAATTAATATTGAAGGCATGTGTTACTTTCAGACAGATTAGGATAACATTGCATACCCATTGAATCTAACATCTTTTTCACCATCAAGGCACTGAGGTGCTCCATATCCGGGTTGAAGTTCTCCGACAAGAAGATGAACCTTTGTGGACACGACAGTAGAACAGGATAAGCTTAGACCAAGAAGAACTCATCTAGACTTTATCTGCGCTCTGTTCACTAGATCAGACTTTAAGCACAGCAGGATGATTTCATTGAAGTACATTCGTTAAATGACCGTGTCATAGGGCTTGATGATTAATTGTGCTTAAAGTTACCTTCGCACATCTGTTAATAGTCAAACACTAGGATTGTTGCCATCTCTATATTAACAAGCATTTACAATGCAATGGTTTTGCCTTTGTTAAAGTTAGAGCTATTGGCATTGCTCTTGACATTTTTAATTTATGTTTTTTTAACATAAATAAATTGCATTGTCATTTACAATGCCACTAGCTTTATCTCTCGCAAATGACACACACAAACACACAGAGCCCCCCCCCACACACACAGCCACACAGAGCCCCCCACACACACAGCCACACAAAGCTTCCTACACACACAGCCACACAAAGCTTCCTACACACACAGCCACACAAAGCTTCCCACACACACAGCCACACAGAGCCCTCCACACACACCCAGCCACACAGAGCCCTCCACACACACCCACACAGCACAAGCAGGCAACGGGGGCACACGGAGGCACAAGCAGGCAACAGGGGCACACAGAGGCACAAGCAGGCAACAGGGGCACACAGAGGCACAAGCAGGCAACAGGGGCACACAGAGGCACAAGCAGGCAACAGGGGCACACAGAGGCACAAGCAGGCAACAGGGGCACACAGAGGCACAAGCAGGCAACAGGGGCACACAGAGGCACAAGCAGGCAACAGGGGCACACAGAGGCACAAGCAGGCAACAGGGGCACACAGAGGCACAAGCAGGCAACAGGGGCACACAGAGGCACAAGCAGGCAACAGGGGCACACAGAGGCACAAGCAGGCAACAGGGGCACACAGAGGCACAAGCAGGCAACAGGGGCACAAGCAGGCAACAGGGGCACAAGCAGGCAACAGGGGCACAAGCAGGCAACAGGGGCACAAGCAGGCAACAGGGGCACAAGCAGGCAACAGGGGCACAAGCAGGCAACAGAGGCACACAGAGGCACAAGCAGGCAACAGGGGCACACGGAGGCACAAGCAGGCAACAGGGGCACACGGAGGCACAAGCAGGCAACAGGGGCACACGGAGGCACAAGCAGGCAACAGGGGCACACGCAGGCAACAGGGGCACACGATTACTGGTGGCTGACATTATTTCATGAAGTCGACCCATCACTTGTTTTGCTTTCCTTAAACAGAACAGGGTAGGAATCGAGTTCCTGCAGGAAACACATTAAAATGCACATGGAGTATTCCAAGCTAGCAGAGAAATGGGGTGGACAGTGATATTATTCTAGGTCTTCTACCGTCAACAGAGGGGTGGCTATCTATTTGTTCTAGAAGTGATAAACATGGACCAGGGAGATTACTTCTGATAGATGTTTCATAAGCAAGAGCCCTATGAAACGGACAAGCAATGGTAACTGTGTAATGACGGGTAAAATGGATATCCTCAATGAACAGGGACAGAGCACATATTTTCGAATGTAGTTGGCTGACTTGATGGATAGCGTAGATATGATGGATGGCTGGAGAGAACTGCATTGCACTGAAAGGGCTTATTCCTTTACCCTCTCCACCTACCCCCTACCCCTCCCCATGGCTCAATAAAAGAAAAGACACGAGAAAAAAAGCTAAACCTAGCATCTTCTTTCAGCCAGTGGGGCTCTCCTGCAACTCCGGCAGCCGAGGCAGCGGTGGGGGGGCGGGAACGGGAGCCGAGGCAGCGGTAGGGGGGCGGGAACGGGAGCCGAGGCAGCAGTAGGGGGGCGGGAACGAAGCCGGGGAGACACGGAGAGCGAGGCAGCGGTAGGGGGGCGGGAACGGGAGCCGAGGCAGCGGTAGGGGGGCGGGAACGGGGCCGGGGAGACACGGAGAGCGAGGCAGCGATAGGGGGGCGGGAACGGGAGCCGAGGCAGCGGTAGGGGGGCGGGAATGGGGCCGGGGAGACACAGAGAGCTAGGCAGCGGTAGGGGGGCGGGAACTGGGAGCCGAGGCAGCGGTAGGGGGGCGGGGGTGGGAACGGGGCCAGGGAGGCACGGAGAGCGAGGCAGCGGTAGGGGGGCGGGAACGGGGTCCGGAGACACAGAGCGGGAGAGGGGGTGGGAACGGGCAACTATGTCAGTCGGCCGAGCTCCGGTGTACTGCCCTCTGTCTTGAAAAGCCACACCCTACACTAACCTTAATCATACACGCCATAAAGATATTTCTCTCTGGGGTGCCGTGTTTGTACACCCTTTAAGCTCGCTGGCCTTCTGGTGCGCTCTGGGTCCCCTCCCGCCGGGCTGCAGTCAGCTCCCTAGCTCTACAATTCCCGCCTGTATCTCATCATCTTGACTCTGTTGCAGTGTGTTGCCTCTTCCTGGAATGCAGAACTTTTCCGGCTGCGCGAGACCTTTCTACGGGTGCCGATGTCACAGTGCTACACCAGATCAGCTCACATGACGGCAACAAAGCAAACGAGAGAAGGCGTGCAGCGGACATCCCCTTCTGCCTAAAGCTGCCATCTGGCGCTGCGAGGTGAGGCAGACCTGGTCCCAGGACTCGTGGAGGGGGCGCTGAGTGCCGTCAATGGCGGACCAGATTCGGGGGCGTTCTCGGCTTTTGGCTGACATAGCGTGACGTCGCCAAAAGCCAAACATTGTCGGGAACGCCCCCGAATCTGGTCCGAGATTGACGGACAGAGCCCTCTCCCAATGGCTAGCCTCCATTTATGGAGCTAGCCAATGGGAGGAGGGGGCATATACCCGACTGCACACACAACTCATAAGGTTTTTTGGCACGTGCGCATCGCCAGTCAAAACCTAAAAAGGAATGTCGCAAGAAAGTCACCAGAAGAGGGTGTCAAGTGGTCCACTGAGACACATTGTAAGATGATTGATGGAGCACTGTGGAGTGTGACCATAAATGTACTGCCAGGTTCTACCTTTGGAGACGTTATTTAGAGGGGGCGGGAGGGTGTGTGTGGATGTGTGTTTAATATTTGAGTGTCAGTGATCTTGTAGTATGCCGCCTTGGCCTCTGTAATGATGTACCTGTTGTGATGCAAAGCTCCTTTAGGCCTCACCTGGTACTCATGCACACACATGCATTGCTATTTTTTTCTGTATGAGGATATTTTGTGATTATATCTAGAACACTCGATTATTAAACATTCTCTTGCTGATGGAGAAGACACCAAAAATAGAGTATTCAGAGTCAGTCAATTACTTTAAGAAAAATACATATTTGTAAAGAATGACTGTCCAATATATTTGTATCCAAGTGGAGTTTATTGGATAGCAAGCAGGTACACCTTAACCGGTCAGGCTTCGTACGATAACTGCCCAACAACACTACATTCTGGAGTGTGGTCGTAGTGCATCTTCCACCACTATGGAAACCAGAGAATGCACTACGACCAAGACACCACAATATTTAGGGCGCAACTAAACTGTAAAGTTGTCAAATTTGTAGGTAGTAAATTTACTACAGTGTAGAATGTGGATGTCTAAATCGAGAAACTTTTACGGTAAAAGCTATGAAGACATGGAATTTCAAAAAGCAGTTGTTAGAATGAATTAAAATATTAGAACGCGGTTCGATAGAGGAACTTTCTAAATGAGGAAAGATGTTGAAAAATTCAGAAAAAGAAGTAGAATACGTTTTTAACCTGAACTCCAAGTTCCTTAATGGTAAATGCTTCAGAAAAGAATTATTTTATTTTAGCAAATTTAATTTATGCGGACAAAGAATTGCGTTAGTACGATGCAGATGGCCAAGCCACCTACCGTCATCCGTTTCCACTGGTCTCTGGTAATCTACAACCTACTTTTCGACTACAAACCATAGAAGATTTACCCCCAGCTGCCACCCACTCACTGCCCCTTCCTTCATTCAGCGATCAATGTTAACTACACAACAAGCACTGCACCATTTAAATCACCTGACCCAACTCCCCTAACCTGTATCTCTGGCATCAACATACATGCCATCACACACCTGGTTACATTCACCACCATATCTTGAGCCTGCAGTGGCCACCTGTCAAATACTTACATGATCCCTCCGCAAGTTCAGCTTCATCTCCGGCGTCCGTAGCTAATCTTCAAATGGACTTTATTGGTTCCATAATTTTTAACACTTCCGGGTCGCATAATAACCAATACCACGGCAGAACATATACTGGGCGTAACATATGAGCGGAAAGTACCGGTAACATGTTAGGTCATCTACGATTGGATCATTGCGAGGCACTCCAGCCAATCCTAGCGCGCTATAAAGAATTCCTAAAGTGTTGATTGGTTGTGCTTACAGTCAGTGGGTGCCACCCATCTTTGAGAAAGAGCCGAAGAGAAGGCTTTTGTTGGGTCTATTTCACCTCAAGTGAGGTAGAGCCCGTTTACTATTAGGTTATCACCGGCGTCTGCTGTACTGGATAGGAAGGATGAGGGATGGTGGAAGGGGTCAGAAGAGAGGGGAAGGGAAGTAGAGCCCCAGGTGACCAGTGTGAACAGGGCTTCGACGCTATCATAGGCATGACTGGGGTGGGGGGAGATGTGGCGTACCAGTCCGAGCTACCGACAGTAAAAACGGGGAACGAAATTCCGTCGTCGGTTCAATATTCTGTAATTCCGGGCATATCACCCCGTGCCTTTACAAATAATGGATTTGATCATATAGAATTCAATACAATGCACATGTAAAGCCCTCTGTGGTATCTTGGGTTACAGAGCCATCAGCATGTATGGTTCTGTAACCAAGTATTGATATGCTGCCTTGTAACCAGTTCATCATCACTGGAATGTAATGTTGAATATATTCTAGTGCGGAAATTAGTGTGTACAGGAGATTGATGCTGATTCCAGCCCTGATTGTGGATGGGGTCTCTGTTTAGCAGTAACTTAAAGAAGCTAACCACACTAAGTTATCCTGGCGGTCTTCTGTCTTAACACCCTCTAATGCTTTTACGCCAAGTTCGAGCCATTTGAAACTGGACAACAAGAAATGCACTTGGCGACTACTGGACCACAGGGGGATGGGAGGTGGGACAGAGGTGACAGCCATAAGTCGAAGGTGATTTTTTTTTTACTTCAGTTAATAAAAAACATAATATATTTTACAAATAAAACATTGAAAGTGCAATGATTTTTTTTAGATCAATTTAATTTTAAACAACGCAAAAATTCATACAAAATATGTATACTAGCGTCTTGAGGCAACTCTATATTTCTAATCTTGTTATAATCTTCTAGTCAAGGACCTCTTATTAAATATAAATCCTTGCAAACACTTAAAATGAATCAAATGGTACACAGACCGGCCTATGCCTCCTTATCATACCTCCACAGAATTGTGTTGATTAGACAAGTTATATTTGTCTATGTCTGTTACAAATGTTAATGAACTTGATGTCCCTCCGAGGTTTTACAATCGTTTGTCACCTTGCTTTGATAACAAAGTTTCTATAGTATAGGCCTTCTATTAAAAGTTCATCAGCCCCATTACGATCAATGTCCGATCCACTTTGAGATGACATTTTATCACACACAGGCATGTCAAAGGGGTACCAACATTACATAGTGTTTATAGAGAACTTAAAATCATGTTATACTCTATTTGGATAAAATCACTGTAGTGCCGTCATACATTTTGTTGATCAGACCTTTTGTGGTTAGAAGCCTCTCCACCTTAAGATAACATTTTATAAAGGCTGCTATTGTTTGTGGAGACTCCCCTTACATGCAAAATAGTAAAGCATGCCGACATGATCTAACACTATACATATTAAACATTCTTTTCAATAAAATTTCTTTCTGTTAATAAAATTGGGCAAATCAGTAAATATGGGTCAGACTTTCTGTGTGTAATTGGCAGAGTCTGCACTTTGTGTTCGAAGGTGCTGGTTGACATGTGGGGATATATTCTAGTGTTTGGCGTAAGACAAACGTAAGTGAAGTATCTTGCTTTTGTAGAATGATCTCAGTAATGTTGTAAAATATTTCTGAGGATGAGGCTCTCTGTAAGAGACAATTGTTATCCAGGCGATCCTTCTTTTTCTAAACTCTTCTTTATCTTCGAGCCATGACAGCCCTTCTTGTTTGTTTATTGATAGCTTTTTAAAAAGATTCCTGTGGAAGCGCCATGTCCCATAACTCTTTGGCTTTCAAATTTGATAGTGCTGTTTTGAGAGCTCAGGCCCAATTGCTCGAATTTTGATACGTGTTATTGTAGATTTCATTCCATATCATGGCTCGCAGTGTGTTTTCATCGGAGGATCTTATTAATGACATATATTTAATCAGTGCACCTGTTTCTGCTAATTTTTTGTTTAGTAGCCCAAACTCCAATCGGATCTTAGAAGGAGGTGCGCTCTCAGGAAGATGGAATGGAAGTCTAAAAAATTATTTTGTGGTGACTTAGGAAAAGTCTCAAACTTGCCCGGAAAAGCTTCAGTGCCATAGCAAAGTGTTGGAATGAACTAGGCTTATGTTGCAGCTAATAAAGGCTGAATGGTCGGGCTTTGCAATTTCCGATGCATTCGCCGGAATGCTGAGATTAGGGAAGCAATTCTTGGTTTCAGTGCATTCTGGTGTAAATTATGTGACTCTCGATCTTGTAGCCAGACACCGAGGTATTTATAAAACGTGCCTCTGACGATTAGTCCCCCCCCCCCTCACAGGGACCAGCTACGTTTCTTATTTATTTTTCTGCCAAAAAATCACTACCTGTGTTTTTGTAAGATTAATGGCCGTTTCATTCTCAATACAGTAGATATTTAATTGGTTAAGTAGCCTTTCTAGGCACACCCCGGTTAGATTTATAAGGACAATATCGTTAGCGTATTGTAGTGAGAAATATAACAAAAAGGAGGGGAGGAGGATCAAGATGTGATCCAGTAGGGCTTAGATTACCACTCAAGAAAATTGAATGGAAGGTCCAGCCACAGTCGCAGCCCTGGAGAGTGTGGACAACAAAAAGGAGACTGGGCTGTTCCTAAAAGAAGGAAAAGGACGGTCACTAAGGTGCAGGGGATAGTACTCGATGGAGAGATAACCCGTGGTATCCATTATGTTGGATATAATGGCCTCACACACCCTTGCGAGTGTCATGCTTCATCATAGGCAATGCTCCTCGTTGGGCAGGCGGTGCAATGCCCAACGGGCACTCCTCAAAGAGGGGCTCTTTATCGGAGATCTTTTATCCAACTGCCTATGGGTGAAGTGTGGGTGAGGGGCCAGAACAGAGTAGATGGTGTGGGTGAGGATAAAATGAGGCACAAGGTACTGGAAAACAATTTTATTCTGGTGGTCCTCTGCCGCAAATAAAATCAAGAATAGTCTATATCTGCTGGAACTTAGGTTTCCAGGAGCGATACAGTACTAAGATGTAAAAGGTGTCGTCAACATGTTTCTCGCTTAAAGTTCATTGACTGCGATTCTTCAGGACCTAGTATATCAAAAACTACTATCTACAGAAACATGACCTACAAGAGTATCAGTTTGCAAACAGCACACAAGTTGTACTACCTGCTCAACACCTGCTCTTGCCTAAATTGGGAGACAAAAGAGATTGTTACCACAGGTAAGTGACAATCTGTGAATCCTGTAGTGACCGTGAGCAGACTGTGACATTGTGACATACTAGTGATAAGTGTAGCTAGTATGTGGCTAAAAACCAAAGTGGCAAGTCCAAAGTTGGATATATAAAAAACAATAAAAACAATAGGTTGCAGCAGCATTCATATTTGGCGGAGTATCAGTAGCAGTAGGAGCAATTAACTCACCTAGTAGTTAGAGAAACAGGGTGTCAACAATACCCGGTAGGTCTGACATCAGGGGAGAAACCATTATGATTGAGGCTAGGGAGGGGGAAAGAAGGGTATGAGGGTGTTAGGATATGGGGTAGCCTCCCAGATCGCACCAAAAGCGTTCGTGTATATGACTTGCTTGATGAAAAGCAGGTAGCCAAAAGGGAGGGTTTTATTTTTTTGCCAGTCGATAAAAACTATATGCCCGGTCTCACTGAGGAACTGTACATTACTCCAGTTGAAGGGTATCTAAAGGTCTGACAAAACTTATGTGGTAACTATACCGATAAGGGTCATAGACGCTCAGTTTAATGTGCCAGGATAATAGACAATGCAGTCTCAAAAGGCGGTATGAACATCCTCGATGGTCTGTACCGGGGTATTAGTTAACAAAGTCCCAAGTGCGGTAAGAACAATCTCTACAGTCTATATAGAAAGACCCATGCAGTAAAGGGTCTCCTCAACAGCAAGGCTATACCACTGTGGGTTGTTGTCGGGCGACAACATAGACGTCTGTTTCTTACAAGAAACGCACATTAACTCCACGGCCTCACCCAGGCTCAAACATTCAAGATGGGGATCCACATACTCAGCTATATTTTCCAATTATGCCAGGGGAGTAGCTATACTTGTGCGCAGAGGTATTGACTGGAAACAGCACACGGTGACCAGTGATAAAGATAGCAGATATGTGGTGTAGCATGGAACCCTGCTTGGCAAAAATGTGATATTGGCGGCTGTATATGGGCTGAACGTAGACGATCCAGAGTTCTTCAGGGAAGTGTGGGCGCAGATAACAATTCTAGACTGCCCTACAGTTATCTGGGGAGGTGACTTCAACCTGTCATAGATGATTCATTGGATAGAAAGGGCGCATCCAGGCAATTACATCCACACACCAGCCAGGCACTGAGAGACATAATCAATGAAGGCTCTTTAATAGATATATGGAGATCCCGAAACGCAGGCACTAGATTAGGAACATGTATTTCCGCACACCACGCTGCCTGGTCTAGATTTGACTTTTGGCTGGTATCTCAAGATGTGGCCACTTGGACTGTTGATGTTGGAATTTTGGCCCGCTCCCTCTCTGATCATGCTCCCTGTCTTTTAGAACTAGAAATTCCTGGGGCCCCCACAAGGGCTTTCACCTGGCGCCTCCCACCACATGCGCTTCAAGATGCAGCCTTCACTGAAGAGATAAGGCAATAAGAAAAACATGTGGAATTCTGTTTATATTGTCTGACAGATGTGTTGCTTTTAATTAAGTATTTTTCTTTTCTTTTCTGTTTATTTCTCTTATTTCCTAATCTGAACAGGCGATTCAATAGCAAAACAGGCAACTTAACACAAAGTCCTGATGATGATCCCAGTTCACTAGGGGCCAGGGATCGAAACGCCGTCGACATTTTTAGCAATTCTGTAATGTTTTCCATTGTGTTTATCCTATTACAGTAATTGTTTGTCCGAACTTGCTTATGATTGATGTAAATGCAAGGGACAGTTGGCTCCCACGTCTTTCTTGCCTGATATTTCTTGTCTCTTTCTTTTTTTATTTTTCTATCTTTCACTCTTGAATCTCTTTTGAGTGACTTTTGGATAGGTACAGGCTTGTACCCAATCAGATAGTGAATTGGACCCCTCCGGTGGTCTTCCTTACTCATGTATATACTTGAATAAAGTCCTTCAGGCCCGGCTGGGTACTGAAACTACTTGATATAGTACTTGTTAGAACTGGGGGTCTCTAGTTGGCAGAGGTAAGTACCTTAGACCAAGTAGGGACCCTTGCTTCTAGTCAGGGTGAAGGAATACACACAGTAGATAACCTCCGCTCTCCCTCTAGGTAGCTTGGCGCGAGCAGGCAGGCTTATCCCCAAGGTAATGTGTATAATAACTGCACTCAACACAACAATAATCCCCAATCCACCACAAACTGAGACCACACAGGTAAGTATATTTTTATAAAAATATATAACTTTATCTAGTTTCAGCAAGGTAAATCAGCAGTTGCACGATAATCACTTCATTATAAAAATGATGCACTTAATCTTAATGGTGGTACGTAGTTTCAGGAAGTTCTCATGTAAAAACAAGTGTCTCAAGTCTCTTCAACCCGGTATTAAAAATAACGCCACTGAGTTATAATGGATACGCTCTAAAAACGAGCCAGGACAACAATGTTAGCGCTTAAAGTAGCCAAGTCGATCTGCCCCCAATACCAGGAATGCCAAGCGCTACAAGCACGTCTCACCCGAGGGCTGGGGGGACTCCTTTTCCTTCCCACGGCACTTCTTTCGGCCTCAGGCGAGCCTCCCTTGCCAGCGCTCACTCGCGCTCGAGCCCGGCCGGTCTCAGCAGGCTCTCCGCCCGCTCCCAGTCTCTCGGGGGCGGCGAGGAGCAGAGACGGCAGGCCGGGGGTTCGAGCCCTCCTACAACTCCCTCGGCGAGGTCGGGTCAGGCTTCCCCGGGCCCGGCGGTGATTACGCAGGCAGACGAGGACCTTGACGGCGGGAACCAATCCTGTCGCGGCACTCTTGCCGAGCCTCCCGTGACGACACCGTCACACAGGGGGAATCAGCCAATCCGGTCGCGGCGCTTCTGCCGAGCCTCCTGTGACGACACCGCCTGCTCTGGAGAGAGCGACCAATCCGGTCGCGGCGTTTCTTCTTCAGCCTCAGGCGGCAGCCAATCCCAGCGCGGCCCCTTCGTGGCTGCAGGCAGACCCTCGGGGTGATTTCAGGGCCCGGGCCCGCGGCGATGCTAAGGCGGGTCAAGCGAAATTAACCCCCGCCACGCTGGAAAGCTTCAGCACCCTCTGGCCCCCACACACACGTGTCAAGGCACACGTCGATCTTGAGATACAGCAGTTAGCAGACAGCGCGGCGCTCTCCAGCAGAACAGAGAGCAGCCAGCGCGCTACACGGGGCAATCAGCAGGGCTTAGTCCAGCAGTCCCCGAGTTTCACTGCACACAGCTATTTCTTGATCTCCTCTTCACACAGCAGCTCTAGGGGGGGGGCACAGCAGAGTCTTGTTATCCTTGGGCAACCTTTATGTTCCTGGGTTGCAGACAGGGAGCCAGCTCTTCTCAGGCCCTTGGAGATTCAGGTTGCAGACACAGCACACAGCAAAGTCTTAGCAGTTTCAAGCAGGCAGGGACACAGCCCACAGCAAAGTCCCTTTCTCCTCCTCAGCTTCCAGTTAGACAGCAGAACAGGTCAGCCCTTAGAGCACACAGCAAGGCAATCTTCCTTTAGTTATCCAGTCGTCCTTCTTCCAGCAGAGGTTCCTTCTTGATTGTAGAATTTTAGAATCTAATCTTCTGTAGTAAGGGGTCCTTCCCTTATACCCCTGAACGCCTTTGAAGTCCCTTGTGCAAGGGGATCCTTGGCTCTGGAATGTTTCTGGTGTTCTTCTTCCTGACAGCCTCAGGGCCAGAGGTGACAGTGGGCCGGCAGGGGAGTTAGCCAGCACGGTGGTCAGGCAGGCACAGCCCAGCACTATCAGGCGCTTCTCTCTCCCCTTCCCCGGGCAACAGATGTCGCCTTTCACCCCTGGGCTGACTCCAACCCCCTCCGGGGCCCTGCAGCTCCTGTCACGCAGGCATTCCACACACACAGGCCCAAGCACACAGAAAGGTTTATACAAAAGAACAGCCACTTTCTAAAAGTGCTATTCTCAACCCCAGGATCCAAAAACAACCTTCCCTAAAAGATGTGTCATTTAATTCTGAGTTCAGGGATATCTTTCATTGATGTTCCATCTTGTTCCTATAGGGAGATAGGCTGGGTTCCAATGGGACCAGCCTCCCCATGTTACCCTAGGGAGCCTTACAGCCCTACAGCAGTGAGCACACAAAGTGGCTGCTGCTCTCCACCAGAGCATGTTACCTGCACTAGTACATGCTCTACCCTATCCATACACTGCACCCTGCCCAGGGGGGTACCTGGAGCCTTCCATAGG
The DNA here is from genome assembly GCF_964263255.1 of Lissotriton vulgaris. Classification (NCBI taxonomy): domain Eukaryota; kingdom Metazoa; phylum Chordata; class Amphibia; order Caudata; family Salamandridae; genus Lissotriton; species Lissotriton vulgaris. Next base: position 1,862,836,325 of record NC_141693.1, on the reverse strand, counting down.
GGTGGCTGATGTGCACAGACAGGGGAGGGTTCAGCCCAGCCAGTGGGGACACTGGCCAGGCGGACATGGCAGTCCACTGACTGCACACAGGCCCTGCGCTGGCAGGCCTGAGACACCATTTTAGAGCTACTCATGTGGGTGGCGCAATCTGCGCTGCAGGCCCACTAGTAGCATCTGTCATCACCAGCCCTGGCACACACAGTGCACTTTACTAGGGACTTCATGGTGATACAGATATGCCAATCAGGTATACCCAATCAATATGACAATTTACAGAGGGAGCACTTACCCTCTGACACTGTTCAGCAGTGGCAGAGGGTCCAAAGCATCTAAATCAGCAAAAACGAAATCCAGCACAGCATCAAAAATACATGAGTCAGAGGCAAAAAGATGGGGAAAAACCACGCCAAAGATGTCAGGTCTAACACGTGTCCCCTCCAGCTGAAAGTGGGGAGAACTACCCAACCTCTTGGGAGTTCTCATCACTAAGGCAGAAGAATCTGGACAGACCGTCAGCATTGGCGTGTTCTGTACCAGGGCGGTGCTCCACCGTGAAGTCCATCCCCTGTAGGGAAATGGACCACCTCAACAGTTTTGGGTTCTCGCCCCTCATATGCATTAACCATCTGAGGGGCCTGTGGTCGGTCTGAACACGGAAGGGAGTCCCAAACAGGTAGGGCCTCAGCTTCTTCAGAGCCCAGACCACAGCGAAAGCTTCCCTTTCGATTGCACTCCATCTCTGTTCCCTGGGGAGTAGCCTCCTACTAATGAAAGCCACTGGTTGGTCTTCGCCCTCCTCATTGATCTGTGAGAGTACTGCTCCCACGCCTTGCTCTGAAGCGTCAGTTTGCACAATGAACTCACTGGAAAAGTCAGGTGCCTTAAGCACCGGTGCTGTGCACATGGCAGTTTTGAGGGTGTCAAAAGCAGTTTGACAGGCCTCAGTCCAATTCACTTTCCTGGGCTGATTTCTAGATGTCAGCTCTGTCAAAGGGGCTACAATGGTGCCATAACCTTTGACAAACCGTCTGTAATACCCGGTGAGACCTAAAAAGGCTCTCACCTCAGTCTGGGTCTTGGGGGGTTCCCAAGCCAGAATGGTCTCAATCTTCGCCTGTAGGGGCGCCACCTGGCCGCTCCCCACCTGGTGTCCCAAGTACACCACAGATCCCTGCCCTATCTGGCACTTACTGGCCTTGATAGTGAGGCCTGCCTTCTGCAGGGCCTTCAACACTGCGCAGAGGTGTTGCAAGTGTTCCTCCCAAGTGGAGCTGAACACAGCAATGTCATCCAGGTATGCTGCGCTGAATTCCTCCAGCCCTGCTAATACCTGGTTGACCAGTCTCTGGAATGTGGCCGGGGCATTTTTCATCCCAAAGGGCATGACACGAAACTGGAAGTGCCCCTCGGGTGTTGAAAATGCTGATCTTTCCTTGGCCCCCTCAGTTAAGGCAATCTGCCAGTAACCTGAAGTCAAATCAAAAGTGCTCAGGTACCGGGCAGCTCCCAACCGATCCACCAGCTCATCAGCTCGGGGGATGGGGTGCGCGTCAGTCTTGGTAACCGCATTGAGCCCGCGGTAGTCCACACAGAACCGGAGTTCTGGGGGGCCACCAGGTGTAGCAGCTTTCTTAGGCACTAAGACCACTGGGCTAGCCCAGGGGCTGCTGGAGGGCTCAATTACCCCTAGCGCTAACATCTTAGAAACCTCTTCTTTGATGCTAGCCCTGACCTTGTCAGCCACTCTGTAAAACTTCTGTTTCACAGGCAGGTTGTCACCGGTGTCCACATCGTGGACGCACCACTTGGTGACACCTGGGGTCAGGGAGAACAGGGGGGCGAACTGACCCAAGACTTGGCGACAGTCCTTCTGCTGCTCTGGGGTCAGGGTGGGTGAGAGTATCACACCATCCACTGACCCATCCTGCTCCTTGACTGCCAGGAGGTCAGGGAGAGGATCACTATCCTCCTCCCCTCCAGCATCTGTAGCCATGAGCATAGTCACTTCAGTCCTCTCAAAGTGGGGTTTGAGGCGGTTCACATGTAGCACTCTCAGGGGTTGCCTGGGAGTCTTCAGGTTAACCAAATAGGTAACCTCGCTCTTGCGCTCCACCACCTCGTATGGCCCAGACCACTTGTCACGGAGCGCACAAGGCTCCACAGGCACCATCACCCACACTTTCTGTCCAGGTTGGAACTCCACTAGAGAGGTGTTCTGGTCATACCACCTCTTCATTTCCTCCTGGCTAGCCTCCAGGTTCTCTTGAGCGAGCTTCCTGAAGCGCTTGGTCTGGTTGCGAATGGCCAGCACATAGCTGAACACATCCTGAGGGGTTTTCCCACGGGATTTCTCCCACCCCTCCTTCACCAGAGTAAGAGGCCCTCGGACAGGGTGGCCATACAGCAACTCAAAGGGACTGAACCCTAAGGATTTCTGAGGCACCTCCCTGTAGGCAAACAACAGGCATGGCAACAAGACATCCCATTTCTCCTCATGGGCTCTTCCAGGCCCATGATCATGCCCTTCAAGGTGCGGTTGAATCTCTCAACCAAACCATTTCCTTGAGGGTGGTAAGGAGTGGTGAATTTGTATGTCACCCCACACTCCGCCCACAGGGACTTCATATACCTAGAAATGAAGTTTGTCCCCCTGTCCGAGACCACCTCCCTTGGAAATCCCACACGGGAAAAGATCCCCATCAGGGCACGGCCCACCACGGGGGCTGTGACCGTCCTGAGCGGGATGGCTTCCGGGTACCGAGTGGCATGGTCCACCAAGACGAGGATAAACCTGTTGCCTAGGGCTGTCTTGGGATCCAGGGGCCCCACGATGTCAATGCCCACCCGCTCAAAAGGGGTGCTCACCACGGGAAAGGGTTGGAGGGGTGCCACGCACTTCCCTCCACTCTTGCCACTGGCCTGACAAGTCTGACAAGACTTACAAAAGGCAGCGACGTGCTTCTTCATCTGGGGCCAGTAGAAATGGGTGACAAGCCTGTGATAGGTCTTGTCTTGCCCCAGATGTCCTGCGAGAGGCACGTCATGAGCCAGACCCAGTAGGAAGTTCCTGAAGCGCTCGGGCACTACCAGCACTCGGGCTGCACCGGGCTCAGCGAACTTAGGCTCACTATAAAGTAAGTCATCCTCCCAGTAGATCAAATGCTCCTTGGACCCCAGGCCTGCGGCCTGGTCGGCAGCCTGCTGCCGCACACCAACGAGAGAAGGGCACTCCTTCTGAGCCTGGCAGAATTCCTCCCTGGAGGGACCACCTTCTTGCTGCCACTGGGACAGCTCAGGCAATTCCCCTAGTTCGGCCACCTGCTCCCCTGTAGGTTCCAGGGCATCCCCCTCTGGGTCTGCCTCCTCCTGGACCGTGGGAACAGTGGGGGCCGGTTTCCCGCGCCCTCTACCCCTTCTTCTCTTGGCAGGTTCCTGGGCCTTTGTTCCAGGCTCCAGCTCTGCTAGACCGCCCTCTCTGGCTGTCATGGCCCGGGTGGACACACAGATCCACGCAGGGAAACCCAACATCTCCAAGTGAGTCCTGTGCTCTACATCTTTCCATGGAGAGTTCTCCAGATCATTACCTAATAGACAATCTACAGGCAAGGCATCACTTACAACAACTTCCAATGTACCGGAGACTCCTCCCCACTCAAATGGAACACATGCCAACTTGCAGTAGCGCACTGAACTGTCAGCTGCCACCACAGGACGGAGTACATTGGGAATGATCTGCTCTTTAGACACCCATTGACACCTGACAGATGTCACACTGGCCCCGGTGTCTCTCAGAGCGTCTATCTCCTTTCCATTGATGGTCACCTTCTGCCCATATTTCTTAGTGTTTAAGGGCAGCAAGGCTTCCTGGGCCATCTCTTGGTCTCCTAAAGAGACAAGGGTCATCACTGCTAACCCCTCCTCCCCACTAGAAATCAAATCCCCTCCCAAAGCTACACTGGCCAACGCCGGGGCTGGAGCACCAGAGGGTGCTGGAGGTTTCTTGGGACATTTGGGGGCAATGTGCCCCACCTCCCCACATGTAAAGCAGGTAGGCGGGGGCCTGTTGTCCTGCTTGCCCTTACGGGGCCAGGACTTCTTAGACTTGGGTGGTTGATACACCTTCTCCTGGGAACCAGTTTGGGGCCCTTTAGAAGACTCCTTTTGATTACCCGTGTCCCCCCCACTCTTCTGCTGGGGACCCTGTCCACCCTTGGCACACGTCGATCTTGAGATACAGCAGTTAGCAGACAGCGCGGCGCTCTCCAGCAGAACAGAGAGCAGCCAGCGCGCTACACGGGGCAATCAGCAGGGCTTAGTCCAGCAGTCCCCGAGTTTCACTGCACACAGCGATTTCTTGATCTCCTCTTCACACAGCAGCTCTAGGGGGGGGGCACAGCAGAGTCTTGTTATCCTTGGGCAACCTTTATGTTCCTGGGTTGCAGACAGGGAGCCAGCTCTTCTCAGGCCCTTGGAGATTCAGGTTGCAGACACAGCACACAGCAAAGTCTTAGCAGTTTCAAGCAGGCAGGGACACAGCCCACAGCAAAGTCCCTTTCTCCTCCTCAGCTTCCAGTTAGACAGCAGAACAGGTCAGCCCTTAGAGCACACAGCAAGGCAATCTTCCTTTAGTTATCCAGCCGTCCTTCTTCCAGCAGAGGTTCCTTCTTGATTGTAGAATTTTAGAATCTAATCTTCTGTAGTAAGGGGTCCTTCCCTTATACCCCTGAACGCCTTTGAAGTCCCTTGTGCAAGGGGATCCTTGGCTCTGGAATGTTTCTGGTGTTCTTCTTCCTGACAGCCTCAGGGCCAGAGGTGACAGTGGGCCGGCAGGGGAGTTAGCCAGCACGGTGGTCAGGCAGGCACAGCCCAGCACTATCAGGCGCTTCTCTCTCCCCTTCCTCGGGCAACAGATGTCGCCTTTCACCCCTGGGCTGACTCCAACCCCCTCCGGGGCCCTGCAGCTCCTGTCACGCAGGCATTCCACACACACAGGCCCAAGCACACAGAAAGGTTTATACAAAAGAACAGCCACTTTCTAAAAGTGCTATTCTCAACCCCAGGATCCAAAAACAACCTTCCCTAAAAGATGTGTCATTTAATTCTGAGTTCAGGGATATCTTTCATTGATGTTCCATCTTGTTCCTATAGGGAGATAGGCTGGGGTCCAATGGGACCAGCCTCCCCATGTTACCCTAGGGAGCCTTACAGCCCTACAGCAGTGAGCACACAAAGTGGCTGCTGCTCTCCACCAGAGCATGTTACCTGCACTAGTACATGCTCTACCCTATCCATACACTGCACCCTGCCCAGGGGGGTACCTGGAGCCTTCCATAGGGGTGGCTGATGTGCACAGACAGGGGAGGGTTCAGCCCAGCCAGTGGGGACACTGGCCAGGCGGACATGGCAGTCCACTGACTGCACACAGGCCCTGCGCTGGCAGGCCTGAGACACCATTTTAGAGCTACTCATGTGGGTGGTGCAATCTGCGCTGCAGGCCCACTAGTAGCATCTGTCATCACCAGCCCTGGCACACACAGTGCACTTTACTAGGGACTTCATGGTGATACAGATATGCCAATCAGGTATACCCAATCAATATGACAATTTACAGAGGGAGCACTTACCCTCTGACACTGTTCAGCAGTGGCAGAGGGTCCAAAGCATCTAAATCAGCAAAAACGAAATCCAGCACAGCATCAAAAATACATGAGTCAGAGGCAAAAAGATGGGGAAAAACCACGCCAAGGATGTCAGGTCTAACAGTACTGATTCTAGTCTATATTTGTCATTGCATGGTTCATTGTGTTTATCCTAAGGACCGTTGTTTTCTTAAAAAGATATTTTGCCCATGGTCCCTAGGTATCTATTGGGTTCCCTTGTTACACTTGAAAAGACTTGAGCGCAAACGCTGGTTTGCAAGGGCTCTTAACTGTCCAAACCTACCTGGGTCTGGGTCTCCTAGTGCTTCATTCCTTCAGGCCCGGCTGGGTACTGAAACTACTTGATATAGTACTGATTCTAGTCTATATTTGTCATTGCATGGTTCATTGTGTTTATCCTAAGGACCGTTGTTTTCTTAAAAAGATATTTTGCCCATGGTTCCTAGGTATCTATTGGGTTCCCTTGTTACACTCGAAAAGACTGGAGGTTTTTACTGGCTTTTTGTCTATTCCTCTAGTTCAGGGACACCTTTCTACAGACACCTGCTCTTTGCACATAATATGTTTGTGTAAGGCAAAGTGGCTAATAAAGGACTCTGTCCTTTCCTTTGGCAGGCCAGGTCAAAGACAAAAGAGTGACTATCACATCTAGCCATTGACAGCTGGATAATAAAGAGATGACAGTTGGGTTTCATAGGGGGAATAGTGGTGTGATTAGCTTTATTATTACACAAAAATGAAAGGCAACCAGAATTGTGCCAGCCAGATATTTTGCTGAGATATAACAACAGAAACAAGACACGTTCGTTTTTGCTTGAATTGTTTCTATTTTTTTTCTTCTGTTGTTTTGGAATCCTTCGGGCTCTGCGACCAGTCCTGAAGTTCTTCGACCCCCGCACCCGGCAGTTGGTAATACAGGCGACTGTTATATCGCGCCTGGATTATGCCAGCTCTCTCCTGGTGGGGCTAACCTGGCTGAAGTCACCCGCCTCCAACGCGTGCAGAATGCTGCCGCTAGAGCAATCGTTGGTCTTCCTAGATCCTGCCCCGTTTCCAGTACTTTGAAAGCATTGCACTGGCTGCCAGTTAGGGCCAGAATTCAATTCAAGGTACTGTGCCTGGCCTTTAAGATTCTAAAGGGTACGGCCCCTCAAATTCTTACGGACCTCCTGTCCTGGTACGTCCCCACTCGGCCTTTGAGATCTTTGGGCCAAGCTCCTTCTATCATCCCTCGATATAAGTTGTGCCGTGTTGGTGGTCGTTCCTTCCGGGTCAAAGCAGCCGAACTGTGGAACTCCCTCCCGGTGGAGATTCGGCTGTTGGAGGATCTTTTCTCCTTCCGTAAGGCTATTAAAACCTTCTTATTTTAACTTGGTTCCTTTTCTTTAGCTGTTGTGTTTCCTGTGGCTGTTGTGTGTTACCTTGCCATGCGCCAGGACGCCCCTTAGCCGGGGCAGCTGTGCGCAGTACAAATTCACGTAACATAACATAACATAACATTTTCTTCTTCAAATAGACAAACAAGTGTAGGCAACACGTTTCACCTAACCATAGGCTTCCTCAGGGTAGTACTGTATAAAATTGGATGTAGTCATATATTTGAGTAAATAACCGCGTCACCATGATACTGTGAACATCTGTTCCACACTAACATGTCTCCGTATTTGTAAAGCCCTGGAGCAAAAACTGTTGAATACTGAAGACCATCCAAGAATCACAAGTCTCTCAGAAATCGTTAATACTGTTATTTTGAATCGCTATGTTCAGAATGAAAGTGTTCGGTGGGAACGCTGTGTGATTGGCCTGGTGCTGAATGGACTGCATTATTCTTTTCTGAGAGGATCTCTTTGACTTCACCTTTCCATCGCTAGTAGACTCCGATAGGACAAAGAGGTTTCACCATCATTCCTGAGTTCTAGGTGTTTATGACTCGCCGGAAGTGAGTTCTATAATTTTGTAACTTGAAAGAAAAGCAAGTTCCATCTATGGCTTTCTTCTTGCAGGGTGATAAGATGAACTGGGGTTTTAATCTGATATGCAATGTCTTCTTCTGTATATCTCTATAGTATCGCCTGTAAGAATATTCTCCCAACAGGGAGCCAGTGAAGGGCTCTTAAGATGGAGAGACGAGTATACTGATAGAGCGCGCAGGTCACCCGGCTATACATTTACCATACTCCCCTGGGCCCATAATCAATAATAAATTTACTTAACCAGGTAACCTATGCGCTGACTACCAGATATTTTATTCTTCTAGGTCCTATACCATTGACTTACCAATCCTTGTCACTGGTACCTATAACCTATTGGATCAGGGAGTTAGTTTTAAAGGCAGTTCAATAAACAAATAGCATTTACACTCATATAATAACCACAGACTCAGGAAGTTTTTAAAACTCTTTATCTAAATTTCATCAAAGGTCATGATCCACAGATTGAAAGCAATAAGACTATCAATAATCAAAATCAGAAATAGTGTATAACTATGCAAAATATATATTATGCCAATCATTTAGTAATTTCTAAAGGGAAGGTAAGAACAAGGAACAAGCTATTATATTTAAAACACACTTGCACAATTTTCTAAGGGTGGGTAAAGAAATAGGAACATACTAAAATAACACAGTTTATGCAATTATCAAAGGTTGGGAAAAAAGGGAAAATAATATGCAATAACGAAACCAACTTTTAGCATGTAACTATAGGGAAGGTAAGAAATGGAACACTCTATCAGTCAAATAACCACGTTTAATTACTTAAAGGGAGGGTGAAGAAAAAGGAAACATTGATGCAATCATGAAAAGCATTTTAGCATTTAACTACAAGGAGGGTAAGAAAATAGAACACGCTATTAATTCAGTAAAAACATGAATTTATCATTTACCAAGGGAAGGGTAAGAAAAGGAACATATGCAATTGAAACTTTAGCAAATTTAGGGAGGGTAAAGAAAAGGACGCAAATTATACTGACAATTACCCACACAGATTTATATTTACCTAGAATGGTGTGAAGACCAACCCTGGCCACGGGTCAGTTGAAGTGACAGATGAACCCCAAAGGTTTCAGTGCCAGTAGGCCAGCAGGTGCAGATCAGAATCAGGACAGGAAAAACCCAGATTTGGATCAGGACCGGACCACCAAAGGTTAAGACCAGCACCCTCAGTTCAGTTGCAATGCCTGCGCTACTCCCTCTCTGCAAGGAATCTGTCAATACCCCGATTGGGTTACAGCATTCACCAGCAAAGTGCTTTGCCAGCACTTCAGCTTCCCAGAACCCCGATTGGGTCACCAAATCTTCTGGCAGAGTGCTTCGCAGCACCACTGCTCTTAATCACCTATTGAGTGCGTTGGGTCAGTGACTGGTCAGCTATTCGGACAAGTCGAACAAATTAACTAGCTAAGCCTACTCTAGTTATACTATTTTTCATGTCAGTGTTCCACCACCCAATGTTGCAAGTGTAAGGATCCCCAATTTCGATTGGACAAAGGAGGAGGACAGGTCATCACACCACCCGAAATTCTGTTACTTCAGTGTTGAATATTCATTTTTCGTTCCCGCCCATCAATTTTACTTTCACATGACATATTCCTTCCCCCTAACAATGGTTGTTCTATTGACAAATACATTGTAATATATTGTGTACAATTTAGCTTCTTCTAGCCGGGTTAGAGGTTGTCTTCCCAGGCACATCTTGACTGTGACCATCTTTGGCTCAGATTCAATGACAAATGACTTCAGCTTCTCTCTGTAACTGGTCATGCTCGGAAAGACTTTCAAGATGGAGTATTAGCACCTCCCAGGCCCAAAGATTACGATATATGAAAAGTAGAAGAGAAACAGTTTTAGAACACAGAATAAATTAATACACTGTATACCATGTCTTTCTACTCGATACCCATTACTTTATAATAAACTATAGCATTAGGATTGGCAGAACGAACAGCTTAGCAAAAACAGCAGTGCAAGCTTCTCGCATGTGAGAACACAGAGCAGCCATATTAGCAATAGTGCGCAGAAGCGACAGTTTCCCACCAAAGCTGAGAGTACGTCATGTCACGTGAGTATGACAGACGCATGCGCAGTAGAAACCCTCGCGTAGCAGCAGCCATATTAGATGCAAGCGTATTATGGTTAGTAAAACACAAAAGTAAGCTTCACTCGGACACCCGATGTCAATGTAAAAGGTGTAAAATTAGAAAAACAAACATGTTTGTTACATAGTTAATGTTGTTTTGAGGTTCATGAATACGAGCAAGTCGCTTCTTGTGCGAATCCTTGCTCCATCAATCTCACAAGTTGCCTTGCTGACGCGTTCCAAATTGAACTCACAAGGTGAGTCAATATATGTTCAATGAGCATTTTCTTTCAGAAGGTATTCATGAGCATGCATTAAAGCCCCAGTGCGTCTGTGGCGTTCTAGCATCATCATGTCTGCCTGGACTTTGCAAAGAAACTGCTAGTGTGACGAAGCATCCCTTTTAAAAACATTATGCATCAGAATATAGCTTGAGATTAGATGCTCAATCAAGTGTGTTAACAACATTCATGACTATGCCCATCACTTTTGCAGGATAACGGACGATGTCAAATATTCCTAGGAGTCTGAAGGAATGGGAATTAGACAGAGGAATAAACCATAGCTGCCAGTGAGTGTGTTGAGTTTATAGCTTTGATGCAGGTTGAGTGCCATATCATCTAAACATTCAATTTAAGCTAATCTAAATCACCTTTTATTCACAGCTAGCTTTCACACCTTAAATTTCTTAAAAGCTTGAAAACCTTGCAATTTATTTAATAGGTAATCTTGAGTTGCTTGGCTTCTATCCATATTTTTGGATAGTGCCAAGAGACCTGTCTGGGGTGAACCATGTCCTTTATAAATACTGATAAATGAAAAGAAAAAAATGCTAAAGAGAGCAGAGAGAGAGAAAAGTTAAGATGGTGATAAACAAACAACAAATTAGATTAAAGCAATTGCAGAAAATGTACTGAGATAGAAAGGGAAAGAAAATGACAGGATGAGATGAAGAACCAAGAGACAAAAAACACAAAAAAACGAGTTTCAATCACAAAAGGGAAAACAGAATGCAGAATAAGTGGTATAAAGTTAGATTCATGTGGGGGGGGGAATGAAAAAAGAGAGATTAGTAAAACATGAATAAGCAAGGAAAAAGAGACAAATGGCAAGAAAAGGAGGAATGGAAAGGGAAGCAAAAAATAAATAAACAGATTATATCTGTAATATGTGGGTCACTTGTTTCAATAGTTGTGAGAAAAGTCACTGATTGCAGAGATTATGTGCGTCGGGCAGGGACGTAACATAGCCCCTGCATAGCTGGGGGCTCCCCAACCTACCTACCAGGGGTCTCCTAACCCGACAAGGGCCCCCATTCAGCCCAAAGCCAATGAATATTTGTGAGGGATGGGAGACCAAGGGCCCCCTCGTTACATTCTGCAGGAGCCCATCATTTTGTGTTGAGGCACTGGCGTCCTGTAGTCACAAATGGTAATCCCAATGTGTAAAGCCATTGAGTTAATGCACCCACAGCAAAGATTTGTGTGTTACAAATTTTTTACAGGATCCATCAAAGTGGGGTAAATTAGTGGGTCATTTCAACTACTGCACTGCCCCTAGTGGCCTCATGTAGAAAGCCGTTTGTGATTGCAACCCCTGGAGTTGTGGATGTACCTGATTCTCAAAGGTCTTTATTGGACCCTGTCCCCTTTAGGAAACGTTTTACTGCCCTTAGGAGGAAACTGTAGTGTTCCAGGGTGCCACTGGTTCCTACCCCTGACATTTTCCAGATTTTATTTTTTGGTTTTTCAAAACCACTAACATACAAGCCAACATTTTAGGACAGGGACGAGCGAGATTTAAAATAAAAAATGGGTAGAACGAAAATTCCCCATTGACTTCTATTGTAAAAAATGCCATTACAGGTGGGAGACAGCTAAAATAAAGCCATTCTTGGCTTGAAAAATCGGTAGTCTCCCGCCTGAATCTGGTCTATTGGCATGTATGCAGTAACACTGGTTCCTTCAAAGAACATGGACTGCTTTAAAAAAAATGTTTTGAAATTGTGGGAAACCAGGTTACTGGTTGAGGGAGGTTAAAACCCTAATCAAGTGGCAACCACAATTCTTCTAAGAGTGAAACACATGCAAACCCCACATTAACCTGTGCTCAACCCTCTCATAACTTGGCACAAAAGCAGCCAGGCTTAAGTTAGACCAATTTTGAAAAATAGAGTAAACTTTCAAAACAACAATAATCCAATCAGTAGAATCAAAGGTATGCAGTTTTACAGGTTTTGAGGAAATGAAGCACTAAGAAGTAAAAAAAACGCCAACCACGGTTCTCTGGTCATGGTAGACCAGGTCCAAGTCACAAGTTCATGCCGGCCGTGATGAAGCGCTGGCCGGCTACAGGACTGAGTTCAGTCCACTGGCACACTACATTGTGGCCTGGAGGTCGAGATGCAGAGTCCTTGCGTTTAGCTGCGTTAGCCGGCGTTGAGGAGTCATCGACGAGGAACTGTGATTCGAGGTATGACGTTGAGATGTGTCACACAGCAGCAGAGTCATTAAAGCCATTGAATGGCATGTGCGATGTGAGGTCCTACATCGTGGTCAAGGAAGCCGTTGACCGGAGCTTGCGAGGACTTGTGTTTGGCTGCATGGTGCTGGGCCGATGCCGGTATCAAGCTGCATCGTTGTCGAAGAAGCCGCCTGGGCTTGCGTTTTCTTGTGCTGTGATGCATTAGCCAAGGACGAAATGTGTCGCATTGGGCTGGTGCCAGTGGTGAGCTGCATTGCATCAAGATGCAAGGAGCTCTGTTAAAGTCAAAGAAGCCTGATATGTGGCTTTAAACATGGGGCCAGCCGACTGAGTTTTGGCTAATTCCTGCAGTTCTGGGTCCTCCCCCTGCAGAGGTGTTTAGAATTTCCTTCCTCCACCCCCATGGACCCAGCTTTTCTGGGGGCACAAAAGACTAGTGTGAAACCCTTTGTAAGTGTCCTGGGGCAGAGTTTTTGTGATGTGCAAGAGTGGTAGGTGACCGGTCCTACCCCTCATTCTGACATAGATGCTCATCCTGACAACAACTAGTCCCCATTTGGCTTAATGTCTGGGAGTAATATACAAAGATCAACTGCGAGCTACACCTAGTCACGTGACTCAGGGTACAGGCTGCATGCACCAAATGGCTAGAACAAGAAAATGCCAACTTTCTAATGGATGGAGGATGGGAAGTAGACACAACAGTTAACGCCAGATAAGAATCAGACAATTACTAACTAAAAGGTAGGCGAGAATGCAGGTTATCCTCTAGGGATGTAATACTGAGAGGTTACAAATCCAAATAACTAACATTCACTCTATTTCTTTGACTAGCCCGCTCCACACTTCCAGATCGATTGCGATCGTACAAAAAGGAACGAAGGCTATCCCAGCCAAATAAGACAGTTTATCCACAGTCCTCCGCCTAGAATTCGGTATGTCGCCGAAGTCAGAGACATTTCAAAGGTTCTTTGTGTAATTTGAATGGAGCCATATATTGAACTTTTTAAATAAAACTTTGTTTTCTTTACATCAAACAAACATAAAGAAAAAAGGCCCTGATGAGATTCCGGGAACTGGTTTCCTGGTTTCGAAACGCGTCGGCAGGCATGGCACACTTGGAGGAATAATTTGTTCACAATAGCTATTAAACATCATTAGTTAGCTTAGATAGTATCGAATAGTTTCATCAATTTGACTGTATTCCTCAATTTGCCCCCCCCTCCTTTTTTCGGATTTGTCTCCCATTTATTGAAATCAATTGTATAGACATTTTGGTATGGGTTTTGGTGTTGAATACTTGTTTTTTATGGATGATGTTGTTTGATTTATTGTTTAGATGTATTGTTTTCATTTTTGTAAATTGTTATGTGTAGTATTGTAAATATATGTACAATTGGTCCTTTTTTGCTAATCAATGTGTAAAAAACTTTGAAAGAAAAAAAGAAATTGAATGGTATGAAAAACGAATACCGGGTCAGAATGAAATAATAAATTATTCTGGTCCTTCTAAAATTGTGTCTGTGGTAAATAGAAGAGTGGTTTAGGCATATTTTGTGTTTTACATTTGAAAAAGGGTCCAGCCTACTCCACGCCCAAGTACGGACCTAACTCCTTTGTGTTCCAAAACTTTCTAAAAGTGGCTTTTTTAAAATTGTGACTTAAAATCAAACTTTACAGTTAAAGACAGTTTTAAATTACAATTCTTTACTTGACTTTGCTACCTGCTCTCATTTGAAAGGTATCACTTATTAAAGACAATAAGGTAACCCACTATTATCCTATGGGAGAGGCAGGCCTTGCAGTAGTGAAAATGAATGTAAGAATTATTTTACTACCAGGACATGTAAAAGTTAAACGTACATGTCCAACTTTTTAAATACACTGTACCCTGCCCTATGGACTGTTTAGGGCTTACCGTGGGGGTGATTTATCTGCTATAAAGGAAGGTCTGGACCTGGCAAAAGGCTTATTTGGCCAGGCCAAAATGGCAGTCTAGACCTGCACACCAGGTTTCAACAGCAGGCCTGTCTCACATTTGAAAGGCTATTTAAGTGGGTGGCACAGTTAGTGCTGCAGAGCCATCAGTAGCACCTAGCTTTACTAAGTTAAACAAGTAAATTAAATGTGTAAATTTGGTGTAAGTCATTTTCACCATGTTCCAAAGAGAGAGCACAAGCACTTTAGCACAGGTTAGCAACAAATTCTGCAAAAACAAGACAAGTGTAGTAAAAATGTTTGGGGGCAGACCACTCTAAGGCTGACATGTCTTACAGAAATCTTAAAATTAGGATGGTGGACTGGTGTCGTTTCGTTTCAAAATGCTTTATTCGGTTTGTACAAGTACAACCATATAGCAACATACAACAATACTGTATGAAAACATATTTGTGTAGGTTGAAATAATGAAACTTATTTAAAATTGGACTGGTGTCACTTGCAGTTCACCATCCCTGTTATTATAGCCAATCCCAGAGGGTTCACAAATTGCAACCTGTTTAATGAATATTAATTAGGTATGCCGTTCTGCGATGCTATGCTATTCGCTTTTGAACCGATCTATTTGTACATAGGTTTGTTCACAAAATACTATTTAATTCGCAATTTTTGGTGTGCAATTTGCAACCACATTTTACTAATTGAATATCAGCCCCCTAGAGACCTACCACTCTCTCCCAACAACGTGCTGGCATTAAGGATCATGTTCTATGAGCGGGAATTAAATATTTCAGGCTTCATGAAATTTGAAGATGTGTTCAAAGGACAGTAAAGTGTTCTTTCCAAATCAAACAAATATGTCCAGGTGTGTAGCAAACCAATTATCCTTTATATAGACTTACTTGTAGGTGGGAATACAACCCACATACTTGTATGTTATTTTCCTCTTTCACCCATGATTCTTACCATATTCTGTATGTCTATGTGATGTGCCAACTACATACTAAGCAGGGAAAATAAAATACCAACATTGGCTGATTTCCCTACATTTTTTGCCAGCCCTGACAATAACGATACTTGTCATAAGTAAAAATCTGGCTAGGTGGCGACCCTATGCCTTTCTCCCCTTTTTCACTCAAGTTCGTCAGTGATAAACTTTTGTTTTTTTAATTTTACATTTCGCCTATAATATGCAATCATTGCAGACACCCATTGTCTAGGTTCCTGGGCCACCTGAAGCAGGGTAGGGCAATATCACCTCTGAAACTGAGGTGCGCCCAAGACCCAGCAGGGCAGGGAGTAAAATTTGGCATGCTTTTGGATATGTGTAAAACTACTCGAAGAAAAGGATGAAATTCAAGTTTAGCCATATTTATGTTAGACTTACAGTCCCTCAACATTGAGGGCTGACTGCAGAACAGACTATTCCAAGATGAGTGCTTGATTTGGGGACCTGTAGCACGTCCCTACGCTATGTGTGTCCAGTCTGTTAATCACAAGCTCTGTCCGTTAACATCCTTTGTTAAAGATTAGGGGAAGAGGTGGGACGTACGGGATCGACACTGCCCTATGGGGCAATCTGGCAGTGCAAGATAGGCCGGTCTGACTGGCCACTGTGTGGTCTGTGAGCCTGTTTTATGGTCTGGTGCGACGATTGTTAGGTCTTGCCTACATATTGCTGCAAGACAAATTCTTTACAATTCTGTGTGATTTACAACACACCAACAGCATACCATTATTTGTTTTTGTTGTCACTGTAAGTTCAATCTTTTGATTGCTTAACCCCCATAGGCTTCCCTTTCTTTCTTTTGTTAGCTTCTCCTAGGAGCATGGAATAAGTATGTCTTCTTCTTTGTCTTTTTTCTTCCGCCTCTTTCAACAATGCACAATTTTTTAGGTCTCGCCTAAATGTAAATGTAAATGTATTTGAGCTTGTAAAGCGCACTGCTACCCGTCCATAGGTCTCCTGGTGCAGTATAACTCTGGGGAACCCGTCCTGGCTTTCCCTGTGGGATGGTCCCTGCTGGGAGTCCCCAAGGTGGAGCCAGGCATCCCCGGAATTGATGGGGCCGCTGTGGAGATGAGGCAAGCTAATGCCCAGAGTTGCAGAGTAGAACCCCTGATTAGAGTAAGCACCGAAGCGAGAATTATCGAGTCCGCTGACCAAGGTCCACGACCCTGCCGCGTCGGGAATTGAACCCTGGTCCCGGGCCGACTTCTGCTCTCGGGTCTGCCGCCTCTAACCAGTGAGCCACACTACTCCACTCCACTAGGCAGTGCTTGCGCTGTCTCTTCGAGACATGCTGTGTCCATTTTTTCTAAGCCCCTCCCATCTTTTCTATTGGCTCCTCTTACTGTCCTTGGGCTTTTCATTTGTGAAATAGCTTACCAGTCCCTTTTGTAACCTCCCATATGGACTGCCCCTGTTACATGGGCTCTTACGCTGCATGTTATTTAAACACTTATAAGCACTATTTCTTTAGATGTCTTCCAGCAGCGGTGGCACTCAGCTGTCCTCCAGCACCGCTAACCATGCACCTTTATTTATTTATTAATGGCACTGGTATGCTTAAAAAGAATTCTTGCCTCCGACACAGCATGCCCGCGCGTATTTGTTGATTTAGTAACAGTCCCATGTGCTTCGGCTCGCTCGTCTCCTCGGATGCCTCCTCCTCCCCCTGCTTATTATTTCAAGGAACGCACCTTTTAACAACACTCCAGCAGCACTCACGCTCAGTTGCTGCTCCTCCGTCTGGCTGCATACTTGATGTTTCAGGATTCTTTTTGCAGCCAGTATAATCATTTATGTATATAAGGTTTGCTTTACATTATTTTAACGGTACAAAAGGGGTTGGTGATAGACGGAGCATCTGAATCAATCAAACACTCACACCCAGTCAAAAGATCTGGGTTTAATCCATCACCGTTCTTTAGCCCACTCTGCCACCCCAGTTCAGACATGGCTATATGCAAATTAGTCTGACCCTGTGCCTCATGGGAACAGTCCAGCCCGAACTGCCAAGCCATGTCTTCCCTGGACCAGAAACAAGCTACCGAGGACCGGTTTCTGGCATTCCAGCCGTCTTCAGCCCGGCTTGCTTGAATCCAGTGGCAAAGTGAGCAAGGGACTCACGTCTGAGCATACCCTGCCACACTTATGGCGGCCAAAAGCAGTACAAAAGGGGGTGGTGATGGACGGAGCATCTGAATCAATCAAACACTCACACCCAGTCAAAAGATCTGGGTTTAATCCATCACCGTTCTTTAGCCCACTCCACCACCCCAGTTCAGACATGGCTATATGCAAATCAGTCTGACCCTGTGCCTCATGGGAACAGTCCAGCCCGAACTGCCAAGCCATATCTTCCTGGATGCTTGATTCCGGTCTAGGAAAGACATGGCTTGGTAGTTCGGGCTGGACTGTTCCCATGAGGCACAGGGTCAAGGCTGATTTGCATATGGCCATTGTCTGACCTAGGGTGGTGTGGAGTGCAAAAAAACGATGGATTTAGGCCCAGATCTTTGTACTGGGGTGAATGTAAGACATCGTTCTGCATTCTGTCCATCAACTGTGTTTTTTGCAATTTTCACCCCGAGTGGGCCGGGTATGCTCAGACGTGAGTCCCAGGCTCTCCACATCACTGGAGTCAAGCTATCTAGGCTGAAGAAGGCTGATAGCCAGAAACCGGTCCTTGGATACTTGATTCCGGTCTAGGAAAGATATGGCTTGGTAGTTCGGGCTGGACTGTTCCCATGAGGCACAGGGTCAAGGCTGATTTGCATATAGCCATTGTCTGACCTAGGGTGGTGTGGAGTGCAAAAAAACGATGGATTTAGGCCCAGATCTTTGTACTGGGGTGAATGTAAGACATTGTTCTGCATTCTGTCCATCAACTGTGTTTTTTACATTATTTTAAGGCTGCACGTCTTTTAATGACACTTAAGCAGCACTCGTTCTCAGATGCCACGTGCTTCTCTCCTCGGATGCTTACTCCACCTCCCAGCTTCTTATTTCAAGGAACGCACCTTTCAACCACACTCAGATAAACAAAGAGTGCGGTATCTGCCCGTGTTGTGCCCTCCCTCCACCACTAGTCCATTGCATGTCATCACTCATTGTAATATGGCCAGCTTCCAGTGCGTTATGGTAACCATGTTGTTCCTGCTTACATTTGACATGCTTTACTTAATCTTGTTTTTAACAGCAGTCCTCAAGGCCTCAGAAGGCTCCAGACACGCTGCAACGCTGGGATTATTATCGCCCAACCCTTACCCGGTCCTTCCATGAATATGGCGGCCGACCACTTCAATTTAGTTATGCAGATCAGTGAGGCACCGTGCTTTCTCTTTATATGTATCAGTGTTGGATTCTTGTACTGCCAGCACACAATAATTGGGACATGTTCTCCCCCCCCCACACTGGCGGAGAGTGGGAACTTTGAACAACACAATGGGAGCAGTCTTTTATTCCTTGCAGAGACTAAAATAGGTTTGCTTTACATTCATTTAAGGCTGCACGCCTTTTAACAACACTCCAGTAGCATTTGTGCGCAGCTGCCTTTGCTCCTCCCCTGCCTCTTATTTCAGAGAGGGCGCCTTTTAACAACACGCAGAAAAACAGGGAGTGCTGTATCTCCCCGTGAGGCGTAGGGTGACCAGGCGTCCCGGCTTTGCCAGGACGGTCCCCGTTTTTCACCAGCTGTCCGGGCAGATTTCGAGAAATTTAGCTTGTGTCCCGGTTTTTGGAGAGGGTCGACTAAAAACGGGGGGGGGGTGTTTTTTTATGTATTACAAAGCGGGGATAGTTAGCAGTTGTTCCAAGAAAGCAATTTAATTCACAGGCAAGGGTTTAAAAATGGCATCTAATGCACGGCTCGAGTCGGGGTACCACGCGGGTGGATGGCATCCCCCCACTTATATTACGGGGGGGATGCCGTCCCCCCTGCCTAACAGCTGTTCTTCACGCTTTGGCCTCTCTGGGACGAGATCGGAGCGCACCTTTCGTGACGTCACTTCCCGCCGTGACATCACTTCCGGTGACAGCGTCCCCCCACTTCTATTTTTAGGACTCCTGCCCTGATCTAGTGTATGTTACTGCCTGTTTTGTAATTCTCTGCTGAGGAGCGCTGTCATTCTGTGCGCTCGCTTGACGAAAAATTATAGTCCTTCTTCTATTTCTGTGAAAGGGCCGTGTTTTTTGCTTTAAAATTCTGGTTACCCTACGTGAGGTGCCCTCGCTCCACCACCGCTCCATTGCATCTCATCATTCATTGTAATATGGCCAGATTCCAGTACGTTAAAATAATCATGTTGTTCCTGCTGACATTTCTCGCGCTTTACTTAATCTTGTTTTTAGCAGCAGTCCACAGACTTTCTCTTTACATGTATCAGCGTTGGATTCTTCCACTGCCCGCCCACAACAATTGGGCCATGTTCTTCCCCACCGCACTGGCAGAGAGTGGGAACTTTGAACCACACAATGGGAGCTGTGTTTTATTCCTTGCCAGAGACTAAAATAGATTTTGAAAGTCATTGTTCCTCTGTAGTTGTGAAAGTTGAGCACGCACCATAATTCGTACACTTTACAGCTCAATTCTGCACTGTTTCTCTTCTCCAAACTGCATTGTGCTGATAAATCGGTATGCCGCTTTGCTTTAATGTAATTACTTCTCAGCTTTGGTCGTGTTGTGTTATTATGTTAGCGTGTGTTTGTTTATGGGATTACGTAGTGCCCCAAGCTCTCATACGTCTCTTTTTTTTAACACCCAAATACACTACCTAATTGTTTTTTAGTTATCAAAAGGCAATGCTATTCACACAGTTCCATGTCACACAATTTAACTCCACTCAATTCTAATTCACACCTAATAATTTCTCATCATGCCACAAAAATTAACAGCCCATCACATAATTAAACTCCACTACATACCACTCCACAAAACAAAATGCACTTCAACATAATTACACTCCATAACACACAATCCCACTCCACAAAATTAAAAAACACTTAATACCACATAATTATCTATACTACTATTATAAAGGAAGAACTTTGAACCTTTGAGGCGGGTAAACTCGGGAACCACAGCGCCAATCCACACACCCGATACATCGTTGAAATCGTCAGGGTGTGCAGATGGACATAGGCTATATAAACCTAATAAATATACCTTATTTAAAAAATGTACCGAAAAAAAAGTAGTCCCTTGGAAGAAGCTCCGGCCGCGACGTGCGTGCCTGACGTGAGGAGCGCGGGGAAGAGCGGCGTCCAGGAGCGCGAGGAGGACCGGCGGACATGGCACGGGGAGGAGCGGTGAGGAGCGGCGGACAGGCGGTGAGGAGCGGCAGATAGGCGGTGAGGAGCGGCGGACAGGCGGGGAGGAGCGGTAAACGGCGGATGAGGTAGGTTATTTATTTATTTATTTAGGAGCGGTGAGCGGCGGAAAAATGAAGCAAAAATGAAAATCGTGAGCAAGATGAAGCAAACGGAGCATTACAAAAGTGAGCCAAACGGTGCATTAAAGGAGGAAAAAGTTACGTGTGCAGGTTACAAAAGCGTACATCGTGAGCAAGAGGAAGCAAACGGAGCATTACAAAAGTGAGCCAAATGGTGCATTACAGGAGGAAAAAGTTACGTGTGCAGGTTGCAAAAGCGTAGAAAGTAAACATAGAGGTATAGGAGGAAAAAGTGACATGTGCAGGTAGCAAGAGGAAGCAAACGGAGCATTACAAAAATGAGCCAAATGGTGGATTACAGGAGAAAAAGTTACGTGTGCAGGTTACAAAAGTGTAGAAAGTAAACATAGAGGTATAGGAGGAAAAAGTGACGTGTGCAGGTAGCAAGAGGAAGCAAACGGAGCATTAAAAAAGTGAGCCAAACGGTGCATTACAGGAGGAAAAAGTTATGTGTGCAGGTTACAAAAGCGTACAAAGTAAACATAGAGGTATAATACTGCAATATATGGAGGAAGGCTCCGGGGGACCCACGGACAATGTCGGGGTGGGCGAGGGCCCTGAAGCCTAATTGCTCCCGGACAACGTTGGGACGGGCTGCTAGTTATCCACATATTTACACTGCACACCATGCTACATAATTCCACTACATACCTGTACTATCTGGCTGCGCAGATGCAGTGGGTGTCGGGATGGCTCAGCGGTAGGAACCAGGAGGACACTGCCTCGGACTCTACTGTCTGGACCCAGACTCAAATTTACTCACTGTTCCATCCTATGGCTCGGCCCCATGTCCCACGCAGCTACACTTAGCGGTGGCGCGCAAATGCTTCCTCCGATGCCTAAGACTCACCCGCACGACGAAGCCGTACGCCCCTATACTTCCTCTCCTGGGCACCCCCAGAACACAGGGCGTCCTGACAGAGGCCCTTTTGGCCAGCTGGACACAGGTCGGGGTGGAAACACTAGGCGACCTCTACGCTGATGGCGCACTGCTTTCCTTCGCGGATCTCGCAGCTGGCACGAACCTCCCGGCTGGACAGTTTTTATTGAATGTGTCCCTTGCACGCACGCTGACTGCCTCCTGGGGGGACATGTCGGAGGAACTGCCGATGCACTACTTCATGCAATACCTGCATGTCATGGGCAACGGCTCCCATATCATACACTGGCTGGCGCAAGCCCTGCTGACCCACACGCAACCTACCACACTGTTGCTCAGAGAGAAGTGCGCAACGGACAGAGGGAGGGACTGGGCAAATAAAGAGTGGGCAATGATCTTGGCCGGACCGACGAATGTTCCGCGTAACCCCCGTTTTAAACTCATCCAGTTCTATATCTTGCACCGTGCCTACCTCACGCCCGACAAAATAAACAGGTACTTCGCAGCCACTGACACCGCTTGCCAGCGTTGTACCCTGGTGGGGGCGGACCTACTGCACATGCTCTGGTATTGCCCCACCATACAGACATACTGGGACGAAGTCACATCCTCGCTCACGCAAAGCACTGACGAACACGTGCCACGCACATGGGAGGCCTGTTTTTTAGGACTCTATAAGCGCACAAAACTGAAAAAAGTACAGGCGAGGTTCTGGGACATGGGCCTAATCACGGCCAAGTGCTTAATCACCAAGCACTGGAAAGCCAATGTCCCCTCACACATCCGACATTGGCACACATCCTTTCTTAACTGGGCATGGGCAGAGAACACAGTGCTTATCTGGGAGGAAACAGCTGGCGTCCGGAAATTCCCAATCACGCAGCTCTGGGAGGACCTCCTCAAATCCTTCCAACAAACCTGTCAGGAACAACAAGGGGTACCATGAGAAGACACGGCCCATTGCCAGCAGTCCCCCCCCCCTCTTCCCCCCCCTGCCCCCTCTCCCCCCTCTTTTCTACACAGTCGCGGCCCGGGCTGACGCTAATGTTCCCAACCGCTTGCCACGCCTCACCTACCTGCACTGCGCCACACCTACATCACTGCCCCTGCTCCGGCTGGCTCCCAATCTGCGACCTGCCGCTGATGACACACTGACCGCTCCTCCACACTGGGCGACAACTCCTACACGGCGGATCCTGGTCATGTCCCTTGGAGGATGGCCCCTGTCATAGTTGTGTTCTGGAGTCGTCTCACGTGGGCCCCCACCCGGGCCCCCCTGCGCCCCGGCGATTGCCCCGCCGCACCCAGTCCCCGGACTGTTAACTCACCACTGCACCTGCGACCATCCCCCCCCTTGCGCGCTGACAGATGCTATTGTTTACCCCCATAGTTTTACAAGTTCCGGAACTAGTTCCCACGCTGGTCATGTTCCCCGACCAGGACCTTTATTGTTCCTGCCGATACTACTCTACACACCATGGCTATGTTACGGGACAGCACGCAACTGCTGACACACTATGCTCCTGTTACAACGACGTGACAAGACCCACTGTACAATAGAGGCTTGGGCCACGACCTGAAACAATGTCTTCCACCACCGGACGGCTGACACCAAGCACCGACAGCTACCTTAGACGCCTGTGCACGCGCAGGCGTCACTACAGGGTTTACCAACCGCTAGGCCTATGGGCAACTGCGCCCCAGTTACAGTGGTCGCAACCTGGCGCCGTCGACATCATACACTTACTCACATGCCTTAGTGAGCTATACTATTTTACACCAACCCGCAACAGGATGGCATCACGAACACATAGCCTTTAGTATCCATACTGATAGTCCTCTCCCTGTGGAGACGGATCAAAGTTCGAGCAATGCCAATACTGACAAAGCATTGATGTGTCTAAACTAACAACAAAACGACAAAATTCATAGACCTGCTTGTTATTGTGCTGTGTATTAAGCTATGTCCACATGATTCTTTTCCTATACTACGCCGCCGGACCCCAGGGTTGCCGGCTTATTGGCTGTGTTCACTTGCTAATGTTTCCTACGATCAGTATTACCGGCTGCCGGCCCCTGTGGGTTGTAGGCCAAGTGCTGAGTGTAAGAGTGGTTTGAACAATAAAGGTCTTTAAAAATAAAACAAATTAAAAAAAATAATTCCACTACACAAATCCGCTCCACACCACACAATTCTACCCCACACAATTCCACAACTAACAACTCCAATCAAACCCAATAATTCCACTACACACCACATACATACACTCCATAACACATAGGTGAAACACATTGTCATTTGCAACACCAGTAGCTCTAACTCTAGGAAATGCAAGTCCTTTTGCATTTCCAATGCTTGATAAACTTTTATACATGTGTCATAGTATTCCTGTACGTGTGATGTGCATTCCTACTTTGAACACAGACATGCGGCTTCATATTTATGTTGCTTTCACTCTATCTGCCATCTCTTTCGACGCTGTAGTTGCACTTATAACTATATTACTCTACGGCACTCTAGCTATGCTACTCCACGCCACTCTGCACCACTCCACGCCACTCCTCCCAATACTACTCTACTCTGTGCCAATGCACTCTGCACCACTCCACTCCACTCTACCCCACTCTACGCCACTCCACTCATCCCAACCTACTGATTGCCACTCCATTAATTGCTACTCTAGTCTTCACACTATTCCACTCTACTCCATTCTGCACCACTGTACACCACACCACTCCACTCTGTGCCATTCCACCCTTCTCTTCGCAGCTCCACTCAAATCCACTCCACTCTACACCACCCCATTCTGTGCCACTCTGCTCCATGCCACTCCGCTGCACACAATGCCAATTTGTGCCACTCAGATCTGTGCCACTCTAAGCCATTCCACTCTACCTAAGCCTCTCTCCACCACGGCACTCTAGCCACTCCACTGTATGTCACCACTCTACTCTGTGCTACTTTATGCCTCTCCACTCTACTCTATGCCACTTATTCTATGCCTCTCTACTTTGTGCCATTCTACTCAATGCCATCCTACACTATGCTACTCTACACCACTCGACTCCACACCACTCTCTACTTTACGCCATTCTACTCTGTGCCACGCCACTTAATGCCACTCTACTCTACACCACTCCACACAGTGCCATTCAATGCCACTCTATAATCTTTGCCACTCTACTCTATTCTGCACCACTTTACTCCACATTGGTCTACTCCATGTGACTCAACTCTACACAGTCAACGAATGTTGTGGGTAGACTCAACTACCCTCGTGATTATGCGCTCTATTAGCAATGAAACAGATAGGTTTCTTCTCAATTTTTCATTTATTTATGCTTCAAGTTCATGTAGTCTTCAATCCATTGATAAACCATAATTTATAAACAATATTTTCTTGCGTGCATAATAACAATCTTATGTCGCAATGTGATCATTCCACATGATTTTTACATCCACCCAATGCATTTCGGGTCAAAAACCAAGACCCTTCGTCAGGGGTCTAAAAACAAAAGATAATACAGGACCAAATTAGTTACTCCGACAATTATGGCTATTTGTCATGTTAAGTACTCAACGTGAAATTTGAAATGGCTATATCAGCTCACCAAGTGGCCAGTTATCTGTGTGGCTAGTAGACAACAAAAATGAATTTCAAGTGCACCAAGTGACAACTATAAACGTATAAGTGTAACGTAGCGTGTGGTGTTGACAGAAAACTGTCAAGACTGAACTACATGCATACCGAAGAGTTACCGAGTTGTGTGATAAACGAACAAAGTATCAGTGCAGCGATAAAGACGATGGTGTGATAGTATCCAGAAACCCCGGGTGAAGAAACACTTACAGAGGATAGGACAACGCCGTAACTCCGCAGGCTATCGCCGGTTTACGCGGTTCAGGAAGAGCGGTGTAAAGAACGTTTGAACACAGGTCACGTGATCGGAAGATTACTCAATCCATGAAGATTAGGAGAAAGCAAGAGCACCCATCATGTGATTAGAGTACGAATGCTTCACAACACGGAAGTGAACGAATGAAGTATGTGAATTGTGGTGACATAGATTAAACATTGATATGAACAGTAAATCCTATGCGTGATTCAAAAATGTAAAATACAATAAATGGAAATAAAGAAATGAATAGATATGACATGTCATATGATGAGGACCAGAGTAGTTCGTGGGACAATGCAGTGCTTCACAAAACAATCATAAAAACACAAGAATGTTCAACACGATCATTCATCCCGAATGGATGTGCAGAATTAAGTCTCTTGAGCCAGTGAAATTCTGCTCTTAATCTTTGTTTTAGAGGATCCATGTCTGGGCGTTGTGGGATAGTCTTGAGAACCGTGAATTTAAGTTGTGATATTTGATGGCTGGCTTCTTTCCAGTGACATGCTATGGTTGATTTGGTATTCATCTGCCGAATGTTACTCCTATGCTCTGTGATACGTATTTTTATTTTGCGTTCTGTTTGGCCCACATATACTTTCCCGCATGGGCATTTGATTGCGTACACACAATTGGTGGTATCACAAGTGCTCGTGTGATTGAGTTCTATAGGATAACCTTTAGTGGGATGTGTGAAAATTCTTCCTGTCATCACGTTATTGCAATGAATGCAATTTGAGCATTTGAGCATTCCTTTCCAGTTCGGGTTCTCTTTCTTGGTCGTTTTGAGTAATTCTTTCAAATTCTTAGGCCTTTGCAAAGCAAATGTTACTTTATCACAGTATAATATAGGCCTAAGAATTTGAAAGAATTACTCAAAACGACCAAGAAAGAGAACTCGAACTGGAAAGGAATGCTCAAATGCTCAAATTGCATTCATTGCAATAACGTGATGACAGGAAGAATTTTCACACATCCCACTAAAGGTTATCCTATAGAACTCAATCACACGAGCACTTGTGATACCACCAATTGCGTGTACGCAATCAAATGCCCATGCGGGAAAGTATATGTGGGCCAAACGGAACGCAAAATAAAAATACGTATCACAGAGCATAAGAGTAACATTCGGCAGATGAATACCAAATCAACCATAGCATGTCACTGGAAAGAAGCCAGCCATCAAATATCACAACTTAAATTCACGGTTCTCTTGACTATCCCACAACGCCCAGACATGGATCCTCTAAAACAAAGATTAAGAGCAGAATTTCACTGGATCAAGAGACTTAATTCTGCACATCCATTCGGGATGAATGATCGTGTTCATTCGTTCACTTCCGTGTTGTGAAGCATTCATACTCTAATCACATGACGGGTGCTCTTGCTTTCTCTTAATCTTCATGGATTGGGTAATCTTCCGATCACGTGACCTGCGTTCAAACGTTCTTTACACCGCTCTTCCTGAACCGCATAAACCGGCGATAGCCTGCGGAGTTACGGCGTTGTCCTATCCTCTGTAAGTGTTTCTTCACCCGAGGTTTCTGAATACTATCACACCATCGTCTTTATCGCTGCACTGATACTTTGTTCGTTTATCGCACAACTCGGTAACTCTTCGGTATGCATGTAGTTCAGTCTTGACAGTTTTCTATCAACACCACACGCTACGTTACACTTACACGTTTATAGTTGTCACTTGGTGCACTTGAAATTCATTTTTGTTGTCTACTAGCCACACAGATAACTGGCCACTTGGTGAGCTGATATAGCCATTTCAAATTTCACGTTGAGTACTTAACATGACAAATAGCCATAATTGTCGGAGTAACTAATTTGGTCCTGTATTATCTTTTGTTTTCAGACCCCTGACGAAGGGTCTTGGTTTTTGACCCGAAATGCATTGGGTGGATGTAAAAATCACGTGGAATGATCACATTGCGACATAAGATTGTCATTATGCACACAAGAAAATATTGTTTATAAATTATGGTTTATCAATGGATTGAAAACTACATGAACTTGAAATATAAATAAATGAAAAATTGAGAAGAAACCTATCTGTTTCATTGCTAATAGAGCGCATAATGACGAGGGTAGTTGAGTCTACCCACAACATTCGTTGATTGTGTTCGAAGGCACGGTTTGACTACGTGCGACGATTATGCGCCACCACAAACTTTTGAAGATTTCAGTTGTAATGTTTCTGTAGAACTGAGTGCACAGGGATAATACGTTTTCTCAACTCTACACAGTGCCACTCCACGCTACTCTACTCTACACCACTCTATTGTACACCATTCTTTTCTACACCACTCTATGCCACACCACTCTGCTGCATACAGTGCCACTCTCCACCACAGGAACTGGCGCCACTCTATGCTGCACCATTCTACTCTAGGCCACTTTATTCTACTCTATGCCACTCTATACCACGCCACTGTACTCTGTGCCACTCCACTCCACTGTAGACCACTCCACTCTAGACTACTCCACTCCATGCTACCCTACTCAATGCCCCTCCACTCTACTCCACCCACTCTATTCTCACTACCCTACGCCTGTCTCCACCATTCTGCTCTAAGCCACTCTACTTCACCCCACTCTAGACTACTCTACGCCACTTCAGGCCGCTCCCCTCCACAAAGTGCCTCTCTACTTTACTTCACTCTCCTCTACCCCACTTCACTAACTTTTATCCATGCTGAAAGTAGCCACACGAGTGTACAACAGGGCTGAAAGACATCGACAAAGTCAATAGCCCTCACATAGGTGCAACCAATTGGCTTTGCCAATGCTTGTTACTGATGATTTTCCTCTTATCACAACATCCAATGCCTATTGCAAGCACAAATGCATGCAGAAAAGTGAGACAACTTCAGATTCGAAAATGGGGGGCACTTTTATTTTTATGCCTGAGCCTAATTTCTGTCCCAGTCCGACACTGGGGAAGTAAACACAGGGCAATACCACGCGGGAGGCACACTGGTGCATCACTGCAGCTGTAGGCTTTCTAAGAGTGTTTACCACGGCATGTGACACGGGGTGTGTAAACACTTCAACCGAAAGTGCAAAGTCTACCCCAGAGCGTCTGCTGACTAGCCTTGTGCTTGTAAACTGTTAGACCAGACACCATAAGAAGTCAACAACAAAATGTCTACTGTGCTAGCGTGTGCATGCACTGTGGTCAGAGTATGCATGACGTCAGGCAGAGATTACCAGCCAATCCATGCAGACACACCCGATTCTCGTGGGAGACCCCAGAGTTTTTATACTGAAAATGGCTTTTCTTTGGCATTCTCCCACTTCAATGCATGTAGACGGGAACACTAAACTCCCCAGGTGTTTATCTGAAAATGTCCTTCTTTCCTGTCTCCAAATGTTGGCATGTATGCAACAAAGGAACAAGAAGGGGAGAGCATGGTTGAGAAATTGTATTGTTGTGAAGTTCCAAGGAATAGGGGCACAAAAGAATTATTGATTTGCTCCTAATAATTGGGGCAAATGGGTAGGCAGGAGGCAAATCCAGGATAGGAGGGTCCGCAACTAGGGTTGAGACTTTTCTCAGAAAAAATACTGGCCGTTTATTACGTTTTGCTGTTCTATAAGGGCCAAGAGCGGGTAGGTAAAAATATATTGGTGTAAAATTCTCAATACTCTTTTGTAACATGGCAGTAAGTCCTCTGTTTTCTTTTATAATAATTTAAAGAGTATTCCGACAGCTCTAAAATCATTTTTATAGCAATTTCTTCATGTGTTTGCTGTTCTTGGTTTTAATTTCAGAACCGGATTGCACAGCTTTTCCTATTTATTTTTACTGACATGGACATACATATGCAGACCAGTAGTGCTTTAAATGGACAGGTACTCTCCAGTACTGAGTACCTGCACTTCTTTAATTTGAATGGAAGTGTACCTGCACTTCTCAGCACTGCTGCAATACATTTAATGGGAGAGTACAGGCACTTATCAGCACTATTAGAATACATTTAATGGGAGAGTACCAGCACTTTTTAGGCACAACCAGGCACTTGGGACAGTAAGTACCAGCACTTATATTTTTTCAGGGAAAGCTCTGTAGCCCTGCCTGATAATTGACCATTCAGCACCCTATCCACTGCCTGCTATTAAACCAACAGGTCCTCTCTCCTGTCTGACCGCCATTCATCTGTAATGCCTTAGAGTATGTCCTAAACTCGCAGGTGACTCCGATGCCAGTTTACCTGATGCGCGTGACACTGCCCCAACATCGCTGGACTTGCAGAAAAAGGCCTGTCTTGTATGTGACTGATTGATTTGGAGTGGTGTGGCTCACTGGTTAGAGGCGGCAGACCCGGAAGCAGAGGTCGGCCCGGGACCAGGGTTCGATTCCCGACACGGCAGGGTCTTGGGCCATGGTCAGCGGACTCGATAATTCTCGCCTCGGTGCCTACTCCAACCATGGGTCCCACTCAGCAACTTTGGGCAATAGCTTAATCTCTACTAACGGCCCCATCAGCGCCGGGGATGCTTGTCTTCACCTTGGAGATGCCCAGGAGGGACCATCTCACAGGGAAAGCCAGGATGGGTTCCCCAGCGGTATACAGCGCCGGGACGCCCCTTTGCTGGGGCAGCTGTGCGCTTTAGAAGTATACGACATTAAACATTTAACATTTAACATTTGACTCTCCCCCAGTCCTACCACCTTTCAGGGGTAGGATTTCCTGATTGAATGACTTGGTATTGGATATTAACAAGTCACTGGCACTGGCACAGAACGTGTCCTTTGCATGAAAATAGGTGCCAGGGCAGACAATTCCAAGGACCACAAAATAGACAAAAAACTGCTTCCTAAAAGGAAGGTGGTGGGCATGCCAGAAGATGCCCTAGCACGTGGCTTTCCCTAGGAGGACAGAACCAGCAAGGTGAGGCAGTTAACTGGAGGTAGTGGGTCAGGGGGAGACTTGGGTGGTCTCACACAACAGGAAGAGGAGGTACATAAAGGGAAAGGAGAGAGAGAATGAGAAGGGAGCAGGTTGGGTGTGACTACAGATAGTGGCCCACCTGGAACTTACACAGGGCACACAAATAAACAGTGAGGTAAGAGATTACACTGTGGCCTGGGCAAGAGGGCGAAGCCCAAGAGGGTTGCTAGCATATATGCCAGGCTATAAGGACAGAAGGAGTCAGCCCCCAGAAATGTGTTAATGAATCGTTAATTCTGGCCTACAAGCTAGGAAGGATACAGAGGCGCTCACTTTCACTGTGAGTCAAAGAGGAGGGAACTGGGGAAGTGATGGCAAACAAAGGCACAAGGAACTCACTTCGTGTTTATTCTCGGGCACTATTTCCTGGTGCTACCTGCTTTATGAGTAGGGTTCCCGGTTGTATGGTAATTATTTTTTTGACATTTACGTCTAGATTTATCCATTTTTATTATGGGTTTTGTGAAAAAATAAAGCTGAAACTGGTATATTTCCACACTTATTTAACCAATAAATATGCAGCCATGCTTGAATGCCTGTCAGGATTCAGTGCGTTGAAGACCTGCAGAAGATGCAGTTTTATGAAAATATGCACTTTTCAGTATCAGCCTTGTGCAAAGGTACTGCTGTTTAAGCCTCTTTACTAAAATGCCTTTCTTTTTAACCACCTTACCTATAAATACACACAGTTATTTGCCTGGCAGTCATGGACAAGTGTATTTAGAATCACTCGAAAAACACCCAATTGCTGCTTTATCCACATTTAAAAATAAGAACAGACAAGAAAATAAATGGTTTTCTGTCTGTATTTATCTGTAAAAAAAATCATTAAAAAAACGGACAACAGAGAGAGCCTCTGAGGGCGTAAAACCGGGTCAGGAATGCTAAAGGTGTAGAGGTGTATATTGTTTAACTTTATAGCTGTCTCTTCCTCTAATCAGATCACTAGCACAGAATCAGACCGAGGCACAGTTTTATGGTTTTGCATATGCTGGTAGCTTTGAACAGCTCTGCAGGTCCCTTGATGGTATTTTATATGATATTGTCTGCTTAGGTAGTTACTGCACTCAGTTGTCCAATCTGAGATTTTGTGTAAAGATGTGGTCCTGAGTTTATCTGCATTTTATTGACATCATTCTCTCACACAGTTCATCTCACACACACTACAAGGACAATCTCTCATAATATGCACACTGCATCCCATTCGCTCATAACATTTGTTTACAAAGTGAGCTTCTCACAAAAAACATCCTTTCACCTGCCAACTCCCACCTTACAGACATTGCACTGCAACAGCTCACGCATTGCACAGTTCTGAGATCCTTGGAGCTGCCCTTCCTCAGTGGTGGCTGCGGAGCAGGAACACACACTGTGCGCACTGACCGTCTGCCCCTTGCACCACGAGCAAGCTGAGGCGGCCTGGTCGCTATTTAGTAGGCAAGGGTTCTGGGTCGCCACCCAGACTCCAGACAGGTATTAGACATTATCATGTCTGTCAGATCATGTCCCCCCAGCACTGGGCAGCAGCGGTCAAAGTGCAATTTAAATAAGTATGGGAGCTGTGATGCTGTGCCCAATGAGGACAGGGTCAAAGGCGTGGCTAGAAAAACACAATATTCTGTAACTTTTTTCGGTCTTTCACCTTCAGGTAACTGTATATAAAATAAGGCACACCTTAAATAAAAAATACATGCAAGTTAAGCTAATGAGTGAGAAA
The DNA here is from genome assembly GCF_964263255.1 of Lissotriton vulgaris. Lineage (NCBI taxonomy): Eukaryota > Metazoa > Chordata > Amphibia > Caudata > Salamandridae > Lissotriton > Lissotriton vulgaris. The sequence goes on along the minus strand of NC_141693.1, from coordinate 1,862,804,249 downwards.
TGTAATATTGTACTTTATGAAACCTCTATTAGTTAATGCCCTTTAGACGTCAGTGTCTGTAACCCGAGAGCCACTGAAGTGAATCTTGGTTGGAGCAGTGGAGAGTAGTTAGGGACGTAACACAGGCCCCGCAGCCTATGCGGCACAGGGGGGACCACCAAATCTTCAGGGGGCACCTATTCATTCCAAGGGCAATACAATCTATGCACTATGGGAGGCACAGATGCCCTTCAGCACAATTTACAGGGGGGAGGGGCATACATTTGCATCATATAACTAAAAATAGTGACTTGTGTATGTTTAGTGCTAAGGGATCCCAGTCTTTGACTGAAAGCACTGCTAATATTTAATTCATTATTTTAAATGTGCAGTATGCACGGTATAAGATAAGATAGGGTCATAGAAAATGTGCAAAAAGGTTTAGATTTTAGTAATACACAGACTGCACATAGGTCAAGTTTGTTTATAACTGTCCTTTAAAAGCACACACTTCACAGCTCAGCTGGTAACTTCCTTGCAATACCACTCAAAGAGAATACATTTGTGTCATCTAGAAGCTTCAAGTGGTTCCATTAATTAAAGCCAATAAACTCATCAAAGCCCTCTTTACATTTGCAGATTGACTAGTTGCTTATGTCTGCATTTCTTTAAGGCAAGCCGGCACCCTGGCAAGAAGGCGTGTTTACCTTTCTGTCCCTCTCTCGGTTTCACAACACAGGAGACTCCCTGCCTTACACTGCTGCAACTGAAGCATTTCAGCGGTCGGAATGAATGTGTTTTCACAAAAAGGTGGGGGAACATTTAAATTAAAAAAAAGTAAGGGCACGTGCTGCCCCTCCGATCCCCACCCACCTCAACTACTGCTGGGCAGAGAGCGAAGAGGGAGACGGGCATGTCACAGTGCTGCTCGGGCACTGAGATGGCAGTTTCGCGTATGCTGTAGCCTCACAGCATGGCACAAGGGGTGGGGTGCTGTAAGTGGCACAGCATTGCGGTCATGCGGTCACAGAGACGCTTGATAAGGAACTCTATAGGAGTGATTGAAGGGGCACGCGTGCCGTGCACCACGAGAGGTGATGTTGCCACCCCCTCCCCCTCTGGTGTGGGCATAGACCGGAAACAACACGTGCGCCGTTCCTGCGCTTGCACTCAGTGCAGATTCACATGTGGCACAGGGCCCTCTCTTAATAGTCACTGGGGATGAGGTGCACGCGCATGTCAGTGCTGCACCTGCCTTCCTCCGCGTGCCCCGATGTACAGACTGGTTGTGGGTCCGTGCACACAACGACGCACAAGCCGCGAGAATCCCAATTAAGGCGTCAAGAAGCCTACCGCGGTCTCTGATTAGCAACCAACCAGCAGCCTCTTCTGGGAGTACCCTGCGGTGCTGAGCGAGGACACACATCTGCTGCCTGTGTATCGATCACGCATGCAGGCTCCTTTTCACGATATAAAAAGCCAAAACGACGGGCCTCGCCTATGTGTGGGTCTCCCTATGTATGCAAAGGCCGAATGCCACTAAACCCCGAAGTTAAGCTGTTATAGGCACACCCGCACCCCGCCGTTTGCCTTCCCTTGAGACACGTAGTAGCCCCCCCTCTCACGCCACCTCCTTCAGTCTTCTGTCCACAGAGGTTAGAAGCAGACTAAGGGTGGTACAAGCGCTATACATACATTCCCCAGATTGCTTCATGGCATCAGTAGCACCACGTTCGAGTCACGTGTTCCACTGTAATCTAGAGCTGTCAGCTGTAGTTCAAGGTGTTCTGTGAAGACTGGACTTTAATTTTCCAGACTGAAATGAGAATGTTAATGAATGCATACGACTCAAGCATGATGACCCCCCATACCGTGGGATCATACCACAGCCTGAGCACACGCCGCTTGTATGAAATGACATTTAAGCGATGGACCTGTTTTGTGCAGAACCAGGATGGCTCCTCCCCCAGGGACTGCAAGTGTCTGTTTCATGAGAGTGTTTGCAGTGGATGGGAATAGACGCGCTGTGTCACCAGCATCACGGGTTAAAGGCAAACATGCCAGCAGTTCAGGCCAGGACGCAGCAGCCAGTGACGTGCTTTGTGGAACGGCTGTGCGTAATGCGTAATGCGTGCGGAGCGGCACCTTCCCGCCACAGGTGGTAGTGGCGTTCACCTCGCTGCTCGTAGGCTCAGGAAGAGACGGTCTGATTGTAGGTGTGTTCACCTTTCTGATTACAGGCCCTAGGAGAAACCATCAGTACAAAGGGCACACGTTGTAAACAAGCATCTACAATGCAATAGTTCTTACATTGGGAGAGTTAGAGCTATTGGCGTTGTAAATGACTATGCCTTTTATTTATGTGTTTTGAAAACCTGCAAGTGGTGCGCAAACATGCACTTTGTACTTATAGTCAGGGCTGTAAGTGGGCGGGGTCTGAGCACCAGCAGTTATTTTCAGGGGGTCTCGAAACGGGTCTCTATCAAGCTCTATTTTCGGGCCTCGCAAAGGTAGTCCGGTTTTCTTGGACTACGGTAAGAGCATGCATATCGATGTGCGCATGCTAATTTTGCTCAGAACTTTTTGCTTCTCTTGTTGCCGCCAACCGGACCCCTTACCGCTGCCCTGCTGGTTCTCGCAGCCCAAGGCGGGGACTGCTGTTGCCTCTCGCGGCCTCCGCCGCCATTGCCGCCATCACCGTGCCAAGTAACGGGCGGAGACTACACCTCCTAGAAGCCTTCTGTGGCGCGGGCCAATGCGTCACAGCATAGCGCCAGGAGGCCCTCAAAAACCTCTGAGGTCTCCCGCAGTGCGGGACTTTTTGGTTCTCTTGTTGCCGCCAACCGGACCCCTTACCGCTGCCCTGCTGGTTCTCGCAGCCCAAGGCGGGGACTGCTGTTGCCTCTCGCAGCCTCCGCCGCCATTGCCACCATCACCGCGCCAAGTAACGGGCAGAGACTACACCTTCCAGAAGCCTTCTGTGGCGTGGACCGACGCGTCACATCATAGCGGCAGGAGGCGCTTTAAAACCTCTAAGGCCGACCCGTTTGCGCCTGTCAGAGCCCAGAGGAGGCCAGGCTCTGACATTTTGCTGCAGAGAACTGTAACAATTATATTCTTTTTTGGGGTTTGTTCTTAAGTTAGTCTTTTTTTTGTAATTGCGTGGCATTGAGGCCCTTAAATATGAGTAAAAGAAAGGTCGGGGATAGGGTGGTGGGCACATTAGATGCTTTTTAAAATAAAGCAGAATCTGTACTAATGCATGAGATCCAGGCAACTGAGCGAAGGCTCTCACTGGAACCTGTACCTTCTTGGGGAGGCTCTTTGCCTTGCGCCCAGATACCCCACCCATCGTCAAGTAACGAATTAGAACCAGCTTGTGACATAACACCTCCTAGCTTGACACGTGAGGAGATTCTGACCCCCACAATGGGCACTCCGCAAATCCATTGTAGCACACAGAGCCCTACTATGGTAATGACTAGGGGGAAGAAAGCTATGGGGGGACCAGGGGCCAAACCACCTACTAAAAAAGGAAAGGTTGAAGTTTAAAACAGAATTCATTGGCCGCCATTAACAAATCTAGTAGAGTACATGTTTTGGGAAGTCGGGTGTCACTATCTCGGATGTTAATCCTGTTGTTAACCCAACATCAATTTTATTAACCCTCCAACCCAAGCAGGTAACTTGTACCAATATTCAGTTCAATCCAGAGGAATTGTGCTCACTATAAGAGAACAAATAGCAGCCCTCATTGAACCAATTTCCAAGAGTTTAGACTCAGTTGATGAAAGGCTTAATAAGATCGAACAATGTCTTTCATGTAGTAATCAAAGGAACATCGTCCAACCTACCATCCATGCCAAAGAGGGGGTCCAAAGTAACACCCTAGGGGTTGTACCTAGCACGCAGCTTGGAAATTCGGTAAATGCCCAAACAAGTCGTGGTTTAGTACAATCGGTGATAAGTCCAGCCTGCATCTCCACCTCTAGTGCTAACAATGGTACCCCTGCAGTGTTGGTGCAGCAAAGTGGGGACGAAGGTAATAGAAGAAGACAAGTTGATCAGGGTACAGAAGGAGATTCTAACATGCTACCCAGTCTCGATCTTCCCCCTGAAGCCACGCCCTACGCGGTTGTTTTAGCGAATGTGCCCCCACCCGTGAGCACTGGTCAACGGTCAGAAATAAGGCTCCCTACTTAGTTAGTAAAAAGACAGGCATTAGACAACAACTATTTGACAAATTCAAAATGGTGCGACAAATTCATTGGGTAGGCCACTCACATAAATCTATGGCTGGTGACTGTGTGGTACTGAGCTTTAGGGTTATAGTATCTCCGTGCACTCACTCGCTAATTGTAATTCAATTGGTTCGAGCGCGTTACCTTGTCGCACTATGCCTGGTAGTGCCTTAAGTCATATGTGCAAAATGTGATAAGGGAATCACTGCAAGGCGCGCAATTTCACATGAAACTGGTGGGTTTCTTCAAATGTTTATGCCAAAAATGCAAACCAAAACTTGCTTGAAAGCTTAATTCAGAATTTATTTCATTCCAATATAGCGTTGATTTAAAGAGTTCATTTTTGGAAAAAATCAAACATCATTCCATCTTCACATTACTTGTTGCTTGCCCAATGCATTTCGGGTTAGTAGGTGTAACCCTTCGTCAGGGGCCTAAAAATGAAAACATACAAGACCTTAACTTTCAGAAAAAAGAGCCATGGGGTCAAGATGACCAAACATATAAATGACATTGACATGAAGCAGAGGCACCTCCCAACACCATCACATCAGCTCGGAACTTGGGTATCAAGTTCGACGACCAACTGTCTTTTAAAAATCAAGCAGTAACTATAGCTGGGACCTGCTTTCAGATTATAAAGGCACTGAGGAAATTCTTCGATCTCCTCCCGCTGCCAGCCAGAAAAACGGTGGCTGTGGCTTTAATTAACTCCAGGTTGGACTACTGCAACGGCCTGTATGCTGGAGCTAACAAATCAGTCCTGCACCGATTGCAGATGGTCCAACACGCCGCTGCGCGCCTAGTACTACGCTGGCCACGTAGATCCTCAGCCTCAGCGGCCCTGAAGGCGCTACATTGGCTGCCTATTAGTAAAAGGATCTTATTTAAGATACTTGTCATCACGTTCAGGGCGTTCCAACAGCAAGGACCTAAATACCTCTGCAACGGGTTTAAGAAATATCACCCCACCCGCTGTCTGAGATCTGCTAGCCAGAACTTGCTTACTATCCCTCGCTTTAAGCTGACTACAAGAGGTGGCAGATCCCTCTTCTTTCTGGGCGCTAAGGCCTGGAATCAGTTACCACCCTCCCTAAGAGCATTATCCCAGGAGACCCACTTCAGGAAAGCATTAAAAACTTGGGTCTTTTCTTTAACCGATGTCGCCTGCAGAGCCTTGATCTAGTAGTGTGATGCAATAGGTCACTCATCATCTTGCCCCCTACCCGTCCATCTGGGTTGGTTAAGCGCCAAGATACTCCCTGGAGTGATAGGAGCGCTATAGAAATGTGCTTTACATTACATTACATTACATTGATACTGGGGTTATACATGATACAGCATTGTCAAGCCTGTAAGTTAAGAATACATCAAACAAAACTAACCCAGCTAGTATCGTAATAACATTGGTGTGGCTCAGACAAGTGCCTAAAGTACAGCCAGTGGTGGGTTCGTGGGTCGAAAGTGAAGGCGGGTTGAAAATTGAAGAATGGGGTGAGAGCCTGGCAGAGGGACAAACTCAATCGACAAACGAGGAGCTTACCGCAATGGTAACGTGTAGTCGTCTCGAAGTTCCAAACGCGGAACCGGTCCGATAAGCGGAGAGCCAATGGGGAGGTTAGTTATAGGTATGTCAGGGGGTCACGTGATGCGGGTTGGAAAAAAACAAACGGGATGAAAAAGGGAAACTGCAATGTTTGGAATTACGAAAAAGGTGTAGGAACACCCGAAAACTGAATATAAGAATTAATCATGACAGGGTAAAAGCAAATTCGAAGTCTCCAAAACGCGCTAAAAAGCGTGGCAGTTTAGAGTGTGCTGGGGTCACGTGTTGCGCCGAAGAAAGGTAAACAAAGGCTCATGTGAGCAAGCATCGAACGGGAGAAACGTATACAAGAGAACTGACGAATCAGGAGAAAAAATATATGGGCAATGTCATACTGGTGATGGTGATCAAATGTTGGGCTGTGGCAAACGTAAACATGTGAAATGAAAAATCAAACACTGTGATGTGCGGAGTGGCAACATAAACAATCGAACAGGGAATACTGACTGAACAAATAAGTGCATACATATAGTGTACAGCATTCAACCAATATATTGCAAAAAATGAGAAAGTTCGATAAGAGATTGTTCATTGGATCATCCGTAAAGGAGTGGGAGGTCGCTCATATAGCCATATGGAGTGTCATAAGTTACAGAAAACATGAAAATTCAATCCGATCATTGATCCCTGCTGGTTGGAGGGAATTCAGTTTCTTGATCCAGTGAAATTCCGCTTGTAGTCGTTGTTTAGTGGGATCAATGTCTTGGCGTTGCGGGAGTATCTCCAGTATGGTGAATTTGAGTTGGGTGATTTGATGATTATTTTCAAGCCAGTGTGTTGCTAATGCTGATTTCATATTTTTTGTCCGAATATTACTTTTGTGCTCTGATATTCTCGTCTTGATCTTTCTTTCTGTCTGGCCGACATATATTTTGCCACATGGGCATTTGATTGCGTAGATCACATTTTTTGTATCACAAGTTCCTGTGTATAGTAAATCAATTTTGTGACCTTTAGTTGGATGCATAAAGATGTTTCCAGGTATTATATTGTTGCAATGTATGCAATTCAAGCATTTGAGCATACCTTTTGGTGAAGTTTTGATGACTTTTTTGGTGCTGAGTGTCTCTTTGAGGTTTTTCGATCTTTTGAAGGCAAAGGTCAGCTGGTCACTGTAGAGATTGGTTAAGTCTGGTTCTGTTCTGATAAGGTTCCAATGCTGATTGATGATTCTCTTGATTTGAGTAGATGCTGTCGAGTATTTTAAAACGCACACTGTCTTGTTTTCTTTTGATTGAGGCTTTGATATTAACAGTTGATCTCTTGAGAGATTTGTAACTTTTTTGATGGATTCATCCAACACATCTTTGGGATATCCACGTTTTTGGTATTGTTGTAGCTGATCTGTGAGAGTTTCTTCCAATCTGTGAGGGTCCGAGGTGATCCTTTTGAGACGAATGAATTGGGAAGTAGGTAAATGCTTTTTCAAAGTTTCAGGATGAAAGCTTTGGTACAACAAACTAGAATTCCGATCGGTGGGTTTTTTGTACACTTGAGTGTGTAGTTTTTGGTTGATGATTGTGATCTGTACATCTAAAAAAGCAATGGTTTCCTTCTGGATGGTGTGCGTGAATTTGATTCTGGGATTTAGCTGATTTATTTCCATGATGTTAGTCAACAATTGTTCTTTGTCACCTTTCCAAATTAAAAATAAATCATCTATATATCTTTTGAACGTCACTAAGTGATCAGTCCAGTTGGTGTTGTTCAGGATATTCTCATGTTCAAATTTAGACATAAACAGGTTAGCATATGAGGGGGCCCCCCCAAAACCCATTGAGGTTCCATTGCACTGATTGTAGAACTTGTTGTCCCATTCAAAATAGCTGTGGTATAGCGCAAAATGCATGAGTTCCACTAGAAAGATTTTATTGGCTTCACATTCATCATCTCTTAAAAGACTCCATTCGAAAGCTTCAAGACCTTCATTGTGTGGTATGGAAGTGTAAAGTGATACTACATCAATAGTACTGAGCCAATATTCTACATCGGGTTCCAACTCAATGGTTTTGAGTAAGTTGAGAAAAGATGTGGTATCCTTGATGTAGGTTTGCCCTCTTTGCACAATCGGCTGTAGAAAATGGTCTAAATATTTACCAACACTGTCAGATATAGACCCGCACGCAGACACGATAGGTCTGAACGGTGGTCTTTTCAAGTCTTTGTGAATTTTTGGCAACATATAGAGTTTTGGTCTCCTTGGATATTTGGTTACCAAAAATTTGTATGTTCTATCGTCGATCCATTTTTGTTCAAGGGCATGATCCAAAATTACTGTAAGGATTTTCTGGTATTCCTCAGTGGGGTCTCCATCCAAAGGGATGTAAGTGTTCTTATCTTGTACGTGTTGATTGACACTCGAATTATAAAAGGTGGTATCCATGACGATCAGGGCTCCCCCTTTGTCTGCTTTCTGGAAAGTTATTTCAGTATCATTTGACAACTGCATGAGGGTGCTCAGTTCATTCTTAGACATGTTGTTTTTAGTAATTTTGTTGAAGTTGATTTTTTGAATATCCGTTAGTATCATTCTTTCCACAGTTTCTATGGTTTTGTGCGAATATGGAGCACAGAATGTGCTCTTGGGTTTAAAGACTGTGATATCGGTGGTGGATGAAGGTGTCGCATCTTTGAAAAAATATTTCAATTTGAGGTTTCTGAAGAACTTGAATAACGCTATCTCTGTTTCCGCAAGGCTGGTCTTATAAGTCGGTACAAATGTAATTCCTTTGTTTAATACCGCCATCTGGGCTGGTGTCAAAAGTTTAGATGAGATGTTGATAACTAGGTCGGTTTTGTTGACTTCTGGCTCCTTGTTCGTTTGGCTATTTCTTCGGGAGTTTCTTCTCCCCCTCCTGATGCGATTATGGGTGGTGCGTTGGCTGCGGGACTGATGTCTAAAAAAGGCTGCTTCTTGGTAGATGTACTCGGTTGTTGGGTTTTCTCAATAGGTTGTCTTGTCTGTGCGATGTCCGATTCCGATACTAAACTTTCTTGTGACGAATTGGTAGATGGTTTAGTTTTGGGTTGTTGCCATTTCTTTTGATTATAAATTTCTGCCCAGGTGTACACTTCGTCATATTTATAATCAATTGTGTCTCTTTTGTATTTCCTGACTTTCCGATCATTTACTTCTTTGGCGTATTTGTCTAGTCTTTTATTTACATCCTCAAGTGTTGTTTGTAAATCTGGAAATTTTTCAAGCTCCTTTTTCATGTTGTTTAGATCGACGTTGATTTCTTTTAGAACTTTGGAAAGTTCCTGTATGATTAATAAGATTAAATCCAGTGAGCATTTGTTCAGAATTTGGTACCACTTTTCAACAAAATTTTTACTGTTCTTGCACAACATAGGTTTTAGAGCGATTCTCAACCCTCTGGGGATTCTCCTGTTTTTATGATAATGTATCAGTGTCGTCGCATGTAATCTTTGGTTGATTTCTTTTTTGCTTAGAAATTCAAATTGCCGAATTAATTGTGCTGTAGTGGAAATATTTGGACTGAAAGCTCTGGTCTCTTGTATGAGTCCATAAATTTCTTCTGCCGCTTCAGAAGTGAAGGCTAACAACTCAGCTTGATTGGACGTTAGAAGTAAATGATCGGAAAGTCAGGAAATACAAAAGAGACACAATTGATTATAAATATGACGAAGTGTACACCTGGGCAGAAATTTATAATCAAAAGAAATGGCAACAACCCAAAACTAAACCATCTACCAATTCGTCACAAGAAAGTTTAGTATCTGAATCGGACATCGCACAGACAAGACAACCTATTGAGAAAACCCAACAACCGAGTACATCTACCAAGAAGCAGCCTTTTTTAGACATCAGTCCCGCAGCCAACGCACCACCCATAATCGCATCAGGAGGGGGAGAAGAAACTCCCGAAGAAATAGCCAAACGAACAAGGAGCTAGAAGTCAACAAAACCGACCTAGTTATCAACATCTCATCTAAACTTTTGACACCAGCCCAGATGGCGGTATTAAACAAAGGAATTACATTTGTACCGACTTATAAGACCAGCCTTGCGGAAACAGAGATAGCGTTATTCAAGTTCTTCAGAAACCTCAAATTGAAATATTTTTTCAAAGATGCGACACCTTCATCCACCACCGATATCACAGTCTTTAAACCCAAGAGCACATTCTGTGCTCCATATTCGCACAAAACCATAGAAACTGTGGAAAGAATGATACTAACGGATATTCAAAAAATCAACTTCAACAAAATTACTAAAAACAACATGTCTAAGAATGAACTGAGCACCCTCATGCAGTTGTCAAATGATACTGAAATAACTTTCCAGAAAGCAGACAAAGGGGGAGCCCTGATCGTCATGGATACCACCTTTTATAATTCGAGTGTCAATCAACACGTACAAGATAAGAACACTTACATCCCTTTGGATGGAGACCCCACTGAGGAATACCAGAAAATCCTTACAGTAATTTTGGATCATGCCCTTGAACAAAAATGGATCGACGATAGAACATACAAATTTTTGGTAACCAAATATCCAAGGAGACCAAAACTCTATATGTTGCCAAAAATTCACAAAGACTTGAAAAGACCACCGTTCAGACCTATCGTGTCTGCGTGCGGGTCTATATCTGACAGTGTTGGTAAATATTTAGACCATTTTCTACAGCCGATTGTGCAAAGAGGGCAAACCTACATCAAGGATACCACATCTTTTCTCAACTTACTCAAAACCATTGAGTTGGAACCCGATGTAGAATATTGGCTCAGTACTATTGATGTAGTATCACTTTACACTTCCATACCACACAATGAAGGTCTTGAAGCTTTCGAATGGAGTCTTTTAAGAGATGATGAATGTGAAGCCAATAAAATCTTTCTAGTGGAACTCATGCATTTTGCGCTATACCACAGCTATTTTGAATGGGACAACAAGTTCTACAATCAGTGCAATGGAACCTCAATGGGTTTTGGGGGGGCCCCCTCATATGCTAACCTGTTTATGTCTAAATTTGAACATGAGAATATCCTGAACAACACCAACTGGACTGATCACTTAGTGACGTTCAAAAGATATATAGATGATTTATTTTTAATTTGGAAAGGTGACAAAGAACAATTGTTGACTAACATCATGGAAATCAATCAGCTAAATCCCAGAATCAAATTCACGCACACCATCCAGAAGGAAACCATTGCTTTTTTAGATGTACAGATCACAATCATCAACCAAAAACTACACACTCAAGTGTACAAAAAACCCACCGATCGGAATTCTAGTTTGTTGTACCAAAGCTTTCATCCTGAAACTTTGAAAAAGCATTTACCTACTTCCCAATTCATTCGTCTCAAAAGGATCACCTCGGACCCTCACAGATTGGAAGAAACTCTCACAGATCAGCTACAACAATACCAAAAACGTGGATATCCCAAAGATGTGTTGCTTGAATCCATCAAAAAAGTTACGAATCTCTCAAGAGGTCAACTGTTAATATCAAAGCCTCAATCAAAAGAAAACAAGACAGTGTGCGTTTTAAAATACTCGACAGCATCTACTCAAATCAAGAGAATCATCAATCAGCATTGGAACCTTATCAGAACAGAACCAGACTTAACCAATCTCTACAGTGACCAGCTGACCTTTGCCTTCAAAAGATCGAAAAACCTCAAAGAGACACTCAGCACCAAAAAAGTCATCAAAACTTCACCAAAAGGGATGCTCAAATGCTTGAATTGCATACATTGCAACAATATAATACCCAGAAACATCTTTATGCATCCAACTAAAGGTCACAAAATTGATTTACTATACACAGGAACTTGTGATACAAAAAATGTGATCTACGCAATCAAATGCCCATGTGGCAAAATATATGTCGGCCAGACAGAAAGAAAGATCAAGACGAGAATATCAGAGCACAAAAGTAATATTCTGACAAAAAATATGGCATTAGCAACACACTGGCTTGAAAATAATCATCAAATCACCCAACTCAAATTCACCATACTGGAGATACTCCCGCAACGCCAAGACATTGATCCCACTAAACAACGACTACAAGCGGAATTTCACTGGATCAAGAAACTGAATTCCCTCCAACCAGCAGGGATCAATGATCGGATTGAATTTTCATGTTTTCTGTAACTTATGACACTCCATATGGCTATATGAGCGACCTCCCACTCCTTTACGGATGATCCAATGAACAATCTCTTATCGAACTTTCTCATTTTTTGCAATATATTGGTTGAATGCTGTACACTATATGTATGCACTTATTTGTTCAGTCAGTATTCCCTGTTCGATTGTTTATGTTGCCACTCCGCACATCACAGTGTTTGATTTTTCATTTCACATGTTTACGTTTGCCACAGCCCAACATTTGATCACCATCACCAGTATGACATTGCCCATATATTTTTTCTCCTGATTCGTCAGTTTTCTTGTATACGTTTCTCCCGTTCGATGCTTGCTCGCATGAGCCTTTGTTTACCTTTCTTCGGCGCAACACGTGACCCCAGCACACTCTAAACTGCCACGCTTTTTAGCGCGTTTTGGAGACTTCGAATTTGCTTTTACCCTGTCATGATTAATTCTTATATTCAGTTTTCGGGTGTTCCTACACCTTTTTCGTAATTCCAAACATTGCAGTTTCCCTTTTTCATCCCGTTTGTTTTTTTCCAACCCGCATCACGTGACCCCCTGACATACCTATAACTAACCTCCCCATTGGCTCTCCGCTTATCGGACCGGTTCCGCGTTTGGAACTTCGAGACGACTACACGTTACCATTGCGGTAAGCTCCTCGTTTGTCGATTGAGTTTGTCCCTCTGCCAGGCTCTCACCCCATTCTTTAATTTTCAACCCGACTTCACTTTCGACCCACTAACCCACCACTGGCTGTACTTTAGGCACTTGTCTGAGCCACACCAATGTTATTACGATACTAGCTGGGTTAGTTTTGTTTGATGTATTCTTAACTTACAGGCTTGACAATGCTGTATCATGTATAACCCCAGTATCAATGTCATTTATATGTTTGGTCATCTTGACCCCATGGCTCTTTTTTCTGAAAGTTAAGGTCTTGTATGTTTTCATTTTTAGGCCCCTGACGAAGGGTTACACCTACTAACCCGAAATGCATTGGGCAAGCAACAAGTAATGTGAAGATGGAATGATGTTTGATTTTTTCCAAAAATGAACTCTTTAAATCAACGCTATATTGGAATGAAATAAATTCTGAATTAAGCTTTCAAGCAAGTTTTGGTTTGCATTTTTGGCATAAACATTTGAAGAAACCCACCAGTTTCATGTGAAATTGCGCGCCTTGCAGTGATTCCCTTATCACATTTTGCACGTACTGAGCTTTAGGTCATCCTCCTTGGTTCAATATATTCTAGAGATGGCTGGACACTACTCCCCTGCAGTAGAGGAAATTAGATTACTTCCCCTAGGATTTTTTTACAATCCACGGAGGCTGCCTAGATACAAAGAAGTGAGGGCCCCCAACGGTGGTTACAACCAGTTCAATTACCCGGTACAAACTTATAATCGGTTCGAGTTACTATCAACCCTCGAAGATATTGACTAACTGAGAGGGAGGGACAGCATTTGTAGGTAGTGAGGTTAAAAAGGTGGTTGAAGGGAACCAAGCCAATTGTCTTGGTAACATGTTGGGAAGGGAGAGTGTACCTCCAAGTGTCACGCCGATAGTTGGCACAAGGAGTGCCCGTATGGGTAGTGAACCGAGGGATATTCCCACTAAACTTGTCGCCCAACCCCACTCAAGAACGCCTAGCACAGGCCAGCCTCTATCAGTTGATGGGAATGTAGAGGAGGGTTTGTCAAGTTTTTTGATTAAAGGCCCTAGTTCCTCGAAGCCATGTATGACACTATCCTCCTGGAACATAGCAGAATTAGAAACAAAAACAATGTCCACAGACTGGTCATCATATATAGAGTCTACTGATGCGTGGGCTTTCCAGGAGACATGGTCTGTAGAAGGAGTCTTTCACTTAGGCTATTTAAACTTTTTTAAAGCAGCGAACAGGGGTCCGAGGGGTCGTCCAGTTGGTGGGTTGACTTGTTAGGTGAGACAAATAGAGGGGATAAGGGTGGATGAGCTAATCATTGATAGCCCGGATATAATGGCCATACGGGTCGGTTCATCTAAAGGGCTAGACATAACAATATTTAATGTTTATTCGCGGGGTCAACCGGGTGGCAGGAGTTCAAACATCATTACAATTCTTGAAAGTCGTTTGATTTCTGATGTAAACACCAGCAACCTGATTATTGCTGGGGATTTCAATACCTGTTTCGAACCCCTAGATTTCGAAGATGGTAGGCTGAGTGAAGATGTGGATGCATTATGGGGCATCCCTCATTTGGACCTCCAACCAATGAGGAAATGGTTTGAGGCCGCCCTCCAATTGAGGGGGCTTTGCCTGGAAAGGTGCCTGAGGGCGGCCAATGGGGGGACGCAGTCTGATAGGCAGGGTGCAAGGAAATTTGACAATGGAAGAACTGGTAGTCGCATAGATTACATTCTTGTCAATGTGGAACTATGGCCATCAGTTCTAGATATGGTAGTTCATACGAAGCCAGAAAGTGATCACAACGCTCTGGTTTTACAATTGAACGATAGAAGCTTTTGTAGCTTCTTACCGAGGGAAAACGAAATAACCTCTGAAATGGTAACTATTGCCAATGATCTATGAAGGGTTCGGTGGGCAAGGGTAGCCAATAATGATAGTAACGTTACACAGATTAGGGCCATGGTCTCGGGTTCCTTGATGACACTCTCTGATTGTAAGTCTCAGGAGGAGTTAAACGCCACTCTATTGGGAGTCCACAATGAACTCTTTATGGGTTTGAAAATGTTTTTTATGAAAGAAAACTCCCCCAAAAAGAGTAGACCCCCTGAAGCCAAGTTCATGGTACAATAGCACCTGTAGAAAGGCTTACAAAGCCCTTGTGGAAGCCATTAGGTCGAGGTCATAGGGTGACATCAAACAGTGTAGAGCTAACTATAAAGCTTCACAGAGACTCGCTAAGAGAGAGTGGGACGAAGAAAGATGGAAGGACCTGTTACAGGCATGTAATGGGAGAAACATGACCCAGTTTTGGCAACTACTTAAATGGGGGAATAGTTCGCAGCAACAGATCCCCTGTAGTCATGTCGAACCTGAACAATGGGTGACGTTTTTTAAAGATTAGTTTAAGGCAGCAAATAGAAGCGATGAAATAGCCCCTCCTATTTTATCTGAAGAGCCATTGAAGTTTACATGCAGAGAGGTGGAGTATGTGTTGAAAATAGTCCAGAGTGGCAGGGCCCCGGGGCCAGACTGCATCCCTGCAGATCTGTTCAAACAAAATCAAGACCTGTGCGTCCCATACATAAAGCTACTAGCAAACGCCATAGGTAGTGGTGCCCCGCTCCCAGCATCCTGGTCTGGTGCAGATATCATACCGATCTATAAGAAGGGGGATCGCTCTGCACCTGCAAACTACAGACCCATCAGTCTAATCGACGCTGTTCAAAAGATAGTAGCGAGATTAGTACTAGGGAGGGTACAGGGATGGATGACCGAAGGTGACATTCTAACACCCTTACAGGCAGGGTTTTGGTCCCATACAGGAACCCTTGATCAGGCCTTTAGATTTGTGTTAATTTATCGGAAAGAGGTGGCTTTAGGTGGGGGCTTGCTTTTCGTGGCATTTGGGGATTTAAAATCTGCATTTGATCTCTTTCCAAGGGAGAAACTGTGGAGGGCACTATTGAAAATGGGGATGCCCCAATGTTTGGATGCCATTCTGGTCAAACTACATGAACACATTTATGCGCAGGTTCGTTGGGGTAAACCAGGTGAGACCACAGAAAGGTTTAATGTCAGCAAAGGGATTCGCCAGGGGTGCGTGCTGGCTCCCACCCTGTTTTCTTTATTTATAAATGGGGTGGTCCAGTACTTGGCAAACCACCCAAGTGATGAGTCAATGCTTGCTGGCATGAAAGTTCCACTGCTCATGGTCGCGGACGACACCTTGCTTATATCCAAAACGAGACAGGGTCTGCAGTTGGCACTGTCTCGTTTTGAGGTGTTCTGCTGCGAACGTGAGCTTGTGGTAAACGTAGGGAAGACAAAGTTTATGGTGCTCCATAGAGCCGAGCCAGTTAAAGCGGGCGTTTATATGGATGGTGTCTTACTGGAGCAAACAGAGTCTTTACCTACTTTGGTGTTACATTTAATGATAAATTAAGTTGGAAACCCCAAGTTGAAATGCTAGCGCTAAAGCACACCCAGCTGGCCGGTGCCCTGGTTAAGGAGCATAGGTTGTCTCTAACTAAACCTATAGCCCCTATTGTTAAGATATATACAACCAAAATCTGCCCAGCCATATTATATGGTGCTGAAATCTTGTAGTTTTGTAATTTATCTCCACTTTCTTTAGCCCAAAATAAGTTCATGAGATTGTTAATAGGTTTTCCGCAATCGTCCCCCCTAATACCACTGTTTCTCGACTTTGGCTGCTACGCACTTGAAGATGTAGCTCACTGCAGACCACTGGCATTTTGGTGGTGTCTTTGGATCACCCCGGAACTTTCCCTGTATGCTAAGGCTCTACTGGTAGTGAGGGGGCTGAGTCGATCATATAAGTTCCCATGGTTGACTGCAACTAGGTCCCTGCTGACTGATATGGGGATGAGGAATCTAAGGGAACACCCAGAGGCTGCGGAATTTCCCTCGAAAAGGTCCTATAGAGCAGCATACTGGGAGTTGGTCAAAATTAAGAGATTCTCCTCCCATATCAGCCAGTCACTGTCAAGGGACTTCCTTGAGATAAAGGACGAATCGTACTTGGAAGGTTACTGGGATCTCATTACGAAGCCTCAGGACCGTAAACTGTATCACCAGTTCAGGATAGGCACATTACCCCTACGATGGTTTACAAGCAACTGGAATCCTGTTAGTAGTGATAAGTGTGTATTTTGCCATGATAGTAGCGAAAATATTGTTCATTTTTTATTTGTATACCCTGCATACCATCGGCCGAGGAGTATCTGGCTGAAACCAGTATGTTTGTCTATGAACACAGGATCGGCAATGGTTGCAAGGAGAATATTGAAAACTGATACTTCCGACCTTGTTGTCATTAGTGTAACAAAGTTTTTGAGCTGGGCGTTGGCCTTACGTTATAAAATGGGGGGGGGGCAAAGTAGTTGTGTAATGATCAAAGATGGGCCTTTTAAACAAGGGACGGAGTTGGAATAGTAATACAGTGTTTGTTTTAGAGGATTATTCAACCTTTGTAAATAATTGTTGAAAGATTAAGTCTTTTGCTGTGTTATTTATTTAATTCTTTTTAAGATACTTTTTAATATGTATATATATATATATATATATATATATATATATATATATATATATATATACATTTATTTATGAATCATTATTGATGGTGCATTTTAAAGTGGATGAAATCTGTATTAATTTTTTGGATACTTGTCTTTTATGATGAAAATCGCAATAAAGACTTAGGGCCAGATGTAGGAAGCGTAATTCCGGTCGGTAACGGCCGAAATTACTGAATTTCATCCGTTACCGACCGGAATTAGGCTACTGAGATGTAGGTGCCCAAATTGCTAATTCGGTAATTTACCGATTCGGTATTTTAAGGAATCGGTAAATTACCGATTCCTTAAAATACCGAAGCGGTAAATTACAGAATTAGCAATGTAGGGAGCACTCAAATGAGTGCTTTCCCCTTTTTGGGATTCGTTATTTACCACCAACTACAAGTTGGTGGTAAATAAAGAAAAAAAAAAGCAATTTTATGCAAATTGCTTCAGTGCCATGTTGCAGACATACATGCCGTTGGGGCATGTATGTCTGCAACATGTGCACCCATACACAATTGAGGGGTGCAACAGGGTGTCAAAGTGACACCCTGCCACCCTTCAATGTTTCACCCAATTACCGAATCGGTATTTACCGATTCGGTAATTGACATTCATTCCTATGTGCCTCTAGGCGCATAGGAATGAATGGCAATTACCGAATCGGTAAATATCGAATCGGTAATTACCGAAACTTACTGATTCGGTAATTTTTTCGGTAAAATTACCTACATCCCATTTGCCTGTTCTTAAATACCGAATCAGTATGACTCGGTATTTAAGAATCGGTAATCTGGGATTACCTACATCTGGCCCATAATGAACTGAACTGAACTGAACTGAGTAGTGGAGGTCAAGGCATGACGTCATGCCAGGTGAGCTGCGTTGTAATCCTTTAAAGAGAGCCATTTTCTCTCAGGATTTCCCTTCTCTTTTTGCAGTTAGTAGCAGCCATTGACAAAGCCAATAGTCCTGACTTGTAGGTATTATGTTACTTGTTGTATCATATATCTGGATGCAATGACAGAGACAGCAAAATACAAGTCGGGCGGCACACTGTGCTAATGACAGATTTTTGGCTTTTGTGTTTTAAGCCATGCCCTTAATTACATAGGCCATGCCCCTTCGAGAGACTCCCCAGTTTTTTTAGCCCACTTAAAGCCCTGCTTATAGTTCTTGCTTACCAGAAGCAGTAAAAGAGATGTAGTTACTGCCAGCATTGCAAATGCTTCTTATTGCTATGGACATTCTTAATTGCCCTTTTCAATCAATGAATCAACCAATTAGGGAATTGTGAAGTGTGCTACTCATTCGTGGAGTCTCAAGGCTCTGGGGGGTAGGGGGGAGGGGTGCAGCTCCGAGTTAGCCAAACTGCCAGGTCTTGAGGCTGTTCCTGAAGGTGTGCAGAGTGGGGGAGAGTCTGCCCTTTTAGGTCCTGCTGCTGCAATCATGCAATAATTCCAACTTTTCTATTTTAGCATTCTTTGTGTCCAGCTAGAAAGGGCAGGCTAACAACGAGAAAGGGCTGGGCTGCTATCTGCACACAAAAGTGCCCCACTTTGCCTTATAGTGATTCTAGTGTGGGTTTCTTGGTTTGTATTGCCAGCATAGGCTCCTAAACATTCGTTTTTAACTCCGCCCTAAAAACACGCAGGTATCAGCTTAGCACTGACAGGGAAATAAATCATTAGTATTTCTTATCAGTGCATTATGCAACTTTTTGCAGGCCCTTCGAAACCTAACAATGCCACTTATTTGTGTGGAGAAAGACTTGCCTTTTTTCCTAGAAAGTCAAGTTTCTTCCTAAAATTGGTCAGGTGGTTGGGATGGACAAAGGGACATGAATGTAAATGAGTACATGGGTGAAGGAAAATTAGCAAATCTATATATATATATATATTTAAGGTATGCAGATGTGGAGTCAGGAATAGTAAACCTATGCTTACCTGAATGCACTTACCTGTCAATATTTTGTCTGCCAATATTCTGTCCTCGATTTGTTTTGTACCACGATGTTCTCGGGGTCAGTACTGCAACGCACTGGGTAAAGCAAGTGCATGTCTGGGAAGCGGATTAGGCTGGGAGCTTTAGGAGGGATATTAGGAGCAGCGGGTGCAGTTTGGTTTATTAAACAAAAAAGCAACTTCAATGCCACACGAAGGTTTTGCTTTCAACTTTCTAGTGGGGATTCTGAGGGTGGGCTGAAAATGTTAAGTCAATGGGGCTAGGCTGGAGGTGGAATACGTTTGATAAGGAAGTTAAAGAAGTTAGAGTGGCGGGCACACTTTTAAGGGTAGCTGTCCAAGATTTTGATTTTGTCTCCATTGGAGGTAGTTCCAAAGAAAGGAGAAGGAAGTTCAGGGTTAGACACCATTTGTCCTTCCAAATTGTGTTTTTGATTAACAGCTTTATTGCATATTAGGATATGTTGGTTACATTTGCTGGTGTAGATAATGTGGTACGTTTGGCTGAAGTTGCAGGAAATTCTCAGAGATTCTGAAATGTGCCACTCTGCTTGTTGTTTGGTGTAGATTCATCTGGTTGATTTCTAGTTTTTGGGTATGCAATTTGTAGGGAAGATTATTGTTAACACATATTGCCAATAGCTCGTTCCATGTTGTGTCATTATTTTAAACATTCAGTACGTTACTGCAGTAGGTTTTCTAATTTGCATTATGAATTTGCATCGTTATGCACTATTTGTAGGATGGATGTTTTCTTTGTGGATAAGATTAGAAGTGAGGAGTGTGACGTGGCTTTGACGCTCTTTCAGGATTTGATGGGTAAACTAGGAGTGCCTTTGGCACAGGAAAGGATTGAAATGCTGAGTTCTTGTATTGTGCTTAAGCTTAAGTTTTGATTAGGTTAGGTTGGGTATTTGGTTTCCCAAAGGTGAGGTGTTGTTGTTAATAACAGAGGCTTTGGCCAAGAGAAGTTAGTGCCGAAAACGTTGCAGCATTTGATGGGATATTTGAATTTTGCTTGCAAATTGGTGAAGGCCGGAAGGACTTTTTGTACAAGAATGGGTTTGCCATGGCTCAGGATGTTCTGCCACTTCATAGGTTAAGACTGAAAGGAGTGGTGAAGGCAGACCTGCAGGTATGTGTTGCGTTTATGTGGTGTTTCAATGGTGCTACCATGTGGCCACTGGCGAAAGCAGAGTTGAGAAAGCAAATATAATCCTATGCAGCTGGAGCAGGGGGTTTCGGCTTTACTGGCAGAAAAATTGGAATAGTGGCCAGAAAATTAGTTGAAGCAAGGGCGAGGTATAACAATTTTAGAGTATTTGATGTTGTGTGTGGCCATGCTTCTATGGGATAAACTAATGACAAACTAGAAGGCAACTTTTAGTATGGGTAATCTGGCTGTGGTGGAGTTGGTGAGCAGGCAGATGCCAAGGTAAGAGAAGATTTTGAGGGTGTTGCGGTTGATTGTTGGTTGTATTACACACATTCGTATCAGGTGCTGCACCTTGAAGATGCTTTGTCCTGTGCATTGTTGGAGATTACATGGGTTGTTGCCGGGAGCCATCAGACTTATGAGCACTAGGGGAATATTGCTGCAGCAGTGAATCAAGAGATAATCAACTAACTCCACGAGAAGAACTTACAAGCAGGTGTGGGGGGGATGTTTGGCATGTGGGGTGGTGAAATGAGAGGGGTGAGTATGGGTGTGGAGATTTGACGATATTGGGTAATTTGTTTTATGTTACAGTTGATTGACAAAGGATTGTCATCTGTTACAATGTGGAGTGGTGTGGCTCACTGGTTAGAGGCGGCAGACCCGGAAGCAGAGAATGGCCCAGGACCAGGGTTCAATGCCCGACGCGGCAGGGTCGTGGACCAGGGTCAGCGGACTCGATAATTCTCGCCTCGGTGCCTACTCTAAGCAGGGGTCACACTCGGCAACTCTGGGCATTAGCTTGCCTCATCTCTACAACGGCCCCCCACATTCGCCGGGGATGCCTGGTTTCACCTTGGAGATACCCAGTAGGGACCATCTCACAGGGATAGCCAGGACGGGTTCCCCAGCGGTCTACAGTGCCACGCCGCCTCCGGGCAGCAGTGCGCTTTACAAGACACATACATTTACATTACATTTACATTACAATAGCAAATAAATTGTTGTGGTTACGAGCCCACAGTGAGAGTCAAGAAGAGGAAAAAGTTAGAGCATGTTTACCAGAAAATGCTTTCAAGAGGTTGGATTTGAGGGAACTGACCCAACAATGATGGAATTGATCTTTTGGGTTGCGTTCGTCAGCTTGCTTTGAATAGAAAAGCAAATCTCCAGACTAACAATTATTAGCAACACACAGAACCAAATATACACCCTGATATGTGCCCTTGTATGGAGAGAAGGTCACCGTTCTCAATACATACATTGATTTAGATGAAGACCCTTGTGATGTGCTTGGGTAGATTGGAATTCCCATATGGAATTAAGCTCTAACTAACAATAGTCTGGTGTTATTGCCCCTGGTTTTCCCAGATGCGGGAACAACAGACCTAATTTTGCTGCCTGGAAAAGCCAGCCAGAAAAATAACTTTAGGCCTCGGCTGCAACAGTTCCCAGGTCATGTCCCTATGCCGCGCCTGACCTTCTTGTCTGGCACAGGAGGACATGCAAGGCACTTTTCCTATTCACAGACACGCTATATTCAAATACACAGTGCCATGTGTTAGTACTCTTAACCTATGCACTCATATATTTCATAAATTCATTATTAAATACTTTGCAAAATTGTAGAATATGCACTGAGGAGTTTGTAGTGCTTCCAGTACCTGTGCTTTATGCTTAGTATAACCAGGTCTGCACAATTATTCCCCATGCCATGGGGTTTAACTCATAATTACATGGTATTGACAGGATCTTACAGCACAGTACCGACAATTATGGGTACAATGTCAGCACCCCTACAGGACTGTGCCACTTGTACCAAGGGCCACATATAAGGACAGGTGTAGTTTCTTAGCAACTTAGTGTAGGAGCCAAAATCATGTATATATTGGGGTGTCCACTTCACTGATTAAAGAAATCAGAAGAGGCCGACGGTATGTAGGGGAAGGGTGCCTGGCGATTCTCTGATAAAGAATCTCAGGATAGACCATCAGTGTAGAGGGAGAGGGGTGCTGTCTTCTCTGATTAAATACCACCTGCATACAGACAAGGGGAACCCACTTTTCTGATTAAGGGGAGGTCGTTCCAGGACTTGGCGACGAGGTAGGAGAATGAGCATCCTCCGCTGTTGGTTCGGCGGATGTGCGGAGTGTGAGCAAGGGCATGATAGGCGGAGCGCAGGTGTCCGGGTGGTTGGTAGAAGTTCAGGTGGTGGTTGATGTATACTGGTCCTTGGTCATGGAGGGCCTTGTAGACATGTGTCAGCATTTTGAATCTGCACCTTTTCTGGATGGGGAACCAGTGGAGGTTCCAGAGGTGGGGGTGATGTTGGTCCTGGCGACTATGTTTTGTATCTCTTTTGGAGTCTCTTCAGGATTTGGGTGGTGAGTCCTGTGTAGAGTGCATTGCCGTATTCCAGCCAGCTGGTGACTAGGGCTCGAGTGACGGCTTATTTATAGAATGGTGCATATACTTACAATTAAAATCCTTGTGAGTGACCATTTGGATACAGGAATGTTCACTACTCTAAATATACACCTTGGAATTGGAAGAGACATCTGTATAGAGATCTTGGGAGAAACTATGTCTAGGTAAGAAACTAAGCTTAAAGTAGGATGTTCATCTTACAAATTAGACTAGAAAAAATGATTAGGGGTTCTGCCCACCTCACCCTCCCGTACCTGAGCAGGAGACATCCAAGGATGAAAAAGTAGAGAGAAAAGGTACTGAAGGGATCAATCCATTTTTAATTATCAAACAAGAAATAATTAATTATCTTGTGATAAACAAATTAAATCAAAGAAGAATATATCAAAGTTCATATACACAAATTGGGCGGACAGCCAAAGAGGCACAACAGGACACAGTTTATATACAACACATCACATGTACATTATATACAAATATACAAAACATATACAATATAAAAGTAACTTATATGTACCCTCAAGACAAAAGAATATATACAAAAATGTATATACAAACCAATTTACATATGTACCTCCTCTAACAGTCTAGTGGAGTATACAACTACAAGGTAGTCCCACACGAAAGAGCACCAAGGGGTTAACACATATACCCAGCTTATATTTGCATAGGTGCATCAATGAGTAAATCTAATCTTTCTTCGATTTAAACAAGGGACTCCGTTTAAAGCCAAAGGTGTCGACGCAGTCGCGGTCGCGTTTCAGCCAGATGATATAGGCTTCATCAGGACATGGGTACTCTAATCTTCAGGGCCCTGGCCCAGTCTAGGGAAAATCTTAGTTGGCCAACCCACACTACCACCCACAAAGGGTGGGGTAGTTGCCACCGTCTCGGCACGAATCTCGTGAAATCTTATTTTCTTCACTGTATCCACCCAGCAAGAAATGCAGGAGATGAAACAGGTGTGTGTTTAGGAGGTGGCTCAAGTCACACAGTCTTCCTTAATTCACAAGCGGCTACAGCCACGCGTAGAACCAATGTCAGCCAATGTTACAAATTAAACAAGTGGGCAAGTCCATCCATGTGGAGCGGTGCTCGCTTTTTTAATTGCATAGCATGGTAGAAAACTGTGATATCTCAATCAATACTGGGTGCACCTAAGTTTTCTGTCCTGTGTCCTCTTCTTAGTCTTCTGTTCCACAGTCTGTGAGCGAAGCTCAGCTGAGATGCAGCCCAGGTACTTCACATAAACTCACCCCCAAACCCTGCTTTAGGTACATCCCAAGTCCTCCTTCCAGGTGCACCTCAAGTTTTTTCTCCTGGGGGTCCCCTGTCTTTCCTCTGACCATGGTTCAGGAAGAGTGAATTGTTGCTGACCACTCCAATGCACGTCTATGCATTGATGACCAAGGAATTTCCAGATGTGGGTACCGTGGTCTTCAATAATTCACAAGTGCTGGGAAAGAGGGGTCTTTGCCATGTGTGGGTATGCTTGGCAGAAAAGTTACCTTTGAGTGTTCAGTGCCAGGTCCATGGTGTTGAGAATTTTGGTACTTTTGATCCATTTCAGCTGACTCCTGGCACAAACCTGCAACCCACCTGCAGGCTACAGGCACACAATGGTGGCCTTGTTTGGCCTGCCCAGAACTAGAAGTAACTCACCTGAGCAAGTGCAGTCTACTGGGTTTGGCTCCAGGGCTGCAGGGAATTTTAATAGATGACACTACAGAACTTGCCTACCCAATAGGGTATCTCGGTGTCAGGCCATGGACTGCGGCCATGCGCCTGCGGTGGCCTCATTCCGACAGCTGGAGGTTACCTGCTCACCTTTCTTAGTACTTTGTTTGCTTAAGCTTGTCTTGATTTCTGAAGGATCTTCAGCTTTCTCACCACTTACCGAGTCTTAGCTTTCTTGTCCCTGCTTGTCAGGCTTACAGTTCCCTATGAAATAATCACTTGAGCTTAAACCAACCTGGTGCTGGAATATGACATTAGGGAAGGGGTGGTCTAGGTGCTTTACCAAAGATGTTAACTCTTTTGTAATTTTCTCTATTTCATGACAGCTCAAACTTTTTGTTTGTGAACACGCATGTAAGGACCCACACAGAAACAGACTCACAAGCTACAGCAGATGTTACTGAACACAAGTGTATTTGAAAAGGCCATCAGTGGTAATCTGCTGCCGCCGGGCAGTAGCACAGATATTACAACCATGGGATAGCGGCAGGCTGTTGCCTAGCCAGGAGTGATGTTGCACTTAACTGGACATTGCGCATCCCTAGGCTGCACCCTACCTGAGGAGTCGGGTCACATCTCTGGGCCAAAAATCGGGCTTGGGACACACCTCTGAATCACAGCTTGCCCTATGAAGTCTTTGCACATGGCAGGCCGCTGCATCACCAGAGAGCATTGAACACATCCGAGTAATGCAGCGTACCTAGGAGCAACCTTGCCCATGCCAAGCCGCTGCATCACTAGAGAGCATTGAGCGCATCCCAGTAATGCAGCGTACCTAGGAACGACCTTGCCCATGCCAAGCCGCTGCATCACTAGAGAGCATTGAGCACATCCCAGTAATGCAGCGTACCCAGGAGCGACCTTGCCCATGCCAAGCCGCTGCATCACTAGAGAGCATTGAGCACATCCCAGTAATGCAGCGTACCTAGGAGCGACCTTGCCCATGCCAAGCCGCTGCATCACTAGAGAGCATTGAGCACATCCCAGTAATGCAGCGTACCTAGGAGCGACCTTGCACATGCGAGGCCGCTGCATCACTAGAGAGCATTGAGCACATCCCAGTAATGCAGCGTACATAGGAGCGACCTTGCCCATGCCAAGCCGCTGCATCACTAGAGAGCATTGAGAACATCCCAGTAATGCAGCGCACCTAGGAGCGACCTTGCACATGCGAGGCCGCTGCATCACCAGAGAGCATTGAGCACATAATGCTGCATACCTAGGAGCGACCATGCACATGCAAAGCCGTTGCATCACCAGAGAGCATTGAGCACATAATGCTGCATACCTAGGAGCAACCTTGCACATTCGAGGTCATTTTATCACCAGAGAGCATTGAGCACATCCCAGGAAGGCAGCCTACCTAGGTGCATCCTTGCACATGCCAGACCGCTGCATCTCCAGAGAGCACTGAGCACATTCCAGTAATACAGCGTGCCCAGGAGCGACCTTGCACATGCGAGAATGCTGAATCACATGAAAGCATTGAGCACATCCCAGTAATACAGCGTACCTAGAAGCGACCTTGCACATGCCAGGTGGCTGCATCACCAGAGAGCATTGTGTTCTTCACAGTAATACCGCGTATTTAGGGCCAACCTTGCACATGCGAGGCATCTGCATCACCTGAGAGCATATTCCAGTAATGCAGCGTACCTAGGAGCGACCTTGCACATGACAAGCCGCTGCATCACCAGAGAGCATTGAGCACATCCCATGGAGGCAGCATGCTTAGGAGAGTATTTACTGCCAAGACTGTAGTCCTCCTGCCAAATGTATATGCAGGTAGACTTTAGGTTTACTCACAGCAGAGATTACTCCATCTCCACCGTGATTAAACCCTCCCAACAGCACTACGTGTAAGGGCCATTGGAGGTAGACCTTTAATCCGGCCCCCCTAATTTTGATGGTTGGAATTAGTTGTCAGATTTCAGGAAAACCATGGTGGTTAGGGGTAAGCCTGGGCGTGGGTCACAGAGTTTTTGTACGCGAAACTCCGTGAATTTACCAAACAACTCAGAGAAGTTCCGCGAGTGGCGGAGTGCAGCGCAAACTGAGCTTGTGCTAGTATTCCTGCCGCTCGGGTATAAATTCTACCCGAGCGGCACAGCTCCCCCTTGCAAACTTACTATTCGGGATCCCGAACTTATGGTTTGCGATCGCGAGCAGGGAAAAAACCCTGCTGCACATCGCGAAGCAGAGTTTTCTGCACTCCGAGGAGTGCGGAGGCCAGAAAACTCCGTGAATGGAGCGAAGTTCAGTGCCTAGGCCTAGTTAAGGGCAGTAAAAATTGCTAAACGCTCACCATGCCATGGGGCCGGACTCCCCTGGTGAGGGGAGCATTTGCTTTTTTATTTTCAAAAAGAAAATTCTGCTTCATGATTTCTTTCTTGAAAAAAACAAGAAAGCAATTTGGTGCACAGCTCCGCCCACCAAACTGTAAACAGAACTGACAGGAACCTCTGTGATGACGGTTCCTGTGAGTGTTTTATAAATGACAGCCAACTTGGTGGTCATTTCTATATTTGGTGGGCGGCCCTTCAGACACTGCGATGGAGTAATTTTCTCAGTCTCCCTGATGGAGTAACAGGCCGTCTGCCAAAAAATAAATCAGTCTCTTAATTGTATTGGGATTCCATAGGCGTATATCCAGAGTCCCTGGTGCTTTTTTTTCCGGGCAAGATGGGTGCTTGCCTGTTCTTCTAACACGCAGCGGAGGCGGCTGTTGAATTGGGAATGAGACTCGTGGGAGCATTGGAGGTTGTTTCCGATCTAGTCCTTGCTAATGTTAAGGGAGATGCAGTGAACTTCCAGGTTTCTAATGCTTTGCGAGAAGTTCCCGATGACGATAAGCCCCGGCAGTTACCGAACCTCTTTTCCAAAACAGAATTGGAATAAGAATAAAAAACAGGGAAAAAAGCAACAAAAACAGGGGAACATCCTGCTTCGCCAATACCTGAGTCTACTGAATGCACATATGATTTGCGCGACCTGTAGGAGAGTAGAGTCTGCTTTCCTATGGTCACCCCACTTTTTGCTTTTTGCTTCACTGGTTTTTGACTTAATGTGGCTGTGGGCCTGCTAATCTGACCCACAGCCCTGCTGTTCTCTCTCTAAGTTCACAACCATGTACTTTAGGTACATCACCAATTGGGATTGGGTCACCTTGTGAGCCCCTATACAGAGTACTATAGGTACCCAGGGCATAGGTGCATCCAAGGCCTATCAGGGGCTGCAGAATATCTTTTGCCACCCCTGGCTGGCCATCCCAACTGACACAACTGGCTGATCACTCAGCTGGGGCAAGGTCGTGTAAACACCCCTTGCTTAGATATAGTATACCTATGTCTAAACCTATATCTGGACACATATGCACCTATAAGTCACTCCAATGGCAGGCCTTAATAATCCTGGAGGCAGAGTGCTTGGTTTTATGTGAGATGGTGCTCTAGCATGAGCTGAGCCTGTCTGCAGCTTTCTGAACCATCTCCTTATAGCTGTTCTAGGATATTGCCATACCATATACTCTTAAGTGCATTATGAACCACGCGGTTAAATGCTATCTATGGTTTGGCTTTATCAAAACATGTGGTGTAAGGTGTCATATGCTTTGGAATACTACCCCCTCGCCAGTCCTGACAACGGGGGTAGCATTCCACCCTTCTAGAGGGAGAAGACATGTTACTTTCCTTAAACGCGGTTAACATCAATCAGAGCCTCAGCATCACAAAATGGATGCTGCTGCCACAGACACAAGTCTGGCCTTCTGCTGCTGACCGAAACTCTGGCAGGGGAGGCCTGGACAAAAGGTTTCCTGTCACAGGGAGGTGCTAGCAACACCCTAGACAGGAGATAGTGGATTGGGGCAGGGAGGGCTGAATGAAACTAGACACTGCATGGGGCACACAAGGTGTCCCATGCATAGCCCAGTTCAAACCGGTGCTGGGGCACTCCATCCCCAACTCTGGCGCGAAACTGGACAAAGGGAAAGGGGTGTAATCACCCTTTTCCTGGGTCCCACCCATAGGAGGGACCTAGCAGGTGATACAGCCCCTTGATTTGGAATAAAGGTAGGAGCTGTGCCCTTAGACTTTAGATCATCCTGACTGAAACTTTGATATGAAACTCTGGACCCTTCGACATCCTACTCAACGTAGAAGACTGAAGAATCTCCCTTGTGGTCAAGGAGTGTCCACCCTGCACAAGCAAGCACCATCAGCGCTCAAAGGTTTTCTTTGTTGTTGCTCCCGCCAGAGCTCGAACAATGGAGACCAACAAGAACCAGACTCCCAGACATCCAACAGCCCGATCCACAGCCCCAGCAAAGCTGAGACCCGTGGAGGCGACGTGAGACGTGGGACCGGCCATCTTGGAAAGCCAGCGAAGTGCTTCCTGTGCAGCTCCCAAGGCACCCTCGAAGCTGTGCATTGGGGATTGAGAAGCACCAGCCCCCAGCAGCTTTTGCACCGAAGATCACCTCTCCACACTCACCGGGTGCTGCGTGGGGCACGTTTTGCATTTTCCTGCTTGATGCGTCTGTTTGGTCACTTGCCCGTTGGCTAGTGGCCTCTGCGATGACAAACCTATGAATTTTTACTGCTGGTCTGGTTAATCCAGACTGGCCTTTGCTTCCCTGAAAAGGAGCAGCCCATCAGACCTTGCTGGTCTGATCCAGAAGCCATCTTCGATTCCTGCGTGGGTTGCATTTGCCAAGGCCTGTTGACTCCGATTCGACAACCGACACCGCCAACAGCGAGAGCCTTTGTGGGACAGTCTGTGTCCACCACCTGGTCATCGTCGATACTTCCTGGTCCACGTGGCAGCGGAGACAAACTTCACGACAGCACCTGATCGCAACCCGACATCGCCTGGTTCCTTCCTGGTTCCATCCTGGTCACTGGCTAGTGTCCCAGACTCTGTCCCCTCTGCTTTCAGGTACTCTACATCTTCGATCCACCATTGGATCCAACCGGAGTTTCTCTCCTGGTCGCCTGCAGCATCTTTTCACCAAGGCTCTACAGAACTCCACGACGAAACCCAACGCACTTTAACACCTTTACACCCGCTTCCTGTGGGTGAGGTAACAAGAGTTTTACTGTGCTCCTGTAGAGATTTACATCCCTAGTGTCCTAGTTTTAAGTGGTTAAGTTCTAGTCCAGTCGGAAGACTTCTAAATCTGCAACTTTCTAACTTTTACGCACCATTGACTTCTAATAGTGCACGTGTGTGCCTATAGACACTGCACCCGCATCCTGTGAGCCTCCCCCGTCCTAACTTCTGTTAGTCCAGTGTAGCCCCAGTGATTCTAAAGGCCCTAGGCCTTACCATTGTTCGTGACGTGGTTCTTATACCACTATTTTAGTATATGGTTTGAGTGGCCACCAGAGCCTATCCATATTTGTGCAACCTTTGTATGTTATATGAAGTTCTTTGTTTAACGCTTGTGCTTCTGCCCTCATAAAGAGTACAGAGGATTATTCTAGTAATAAATACATATATTTTATAATATATATGTGTGGTGTCCTTTCATTTGGTATTAAAAGGATTGCATATGGTAAAACAGCTGGCTTCACATGCCCTCTTGAGTTTAGCCTAACACTGCTTTTGTCCAGGCTACCAATAGGATAGCTGGTCTATAAGGTTGACTTACAACCAATCACCATAGGGGTTGTTTGGACTGGTGCAAGGTGCTCACTAGAATAGTGAACATCACATACCAGGCCAACTTCTCACACGACCAGACTGGTATTAAGTCACTAGATCGTTTCCAGGTTCCTGATCAACGTTCTCCTTGCTCTTTACAGGATACATTGGTATCACCCACCAGTGGAGGAGACCTCGGCAGAGGTCGGGGTGCCCAACAAAGCTGTGAGCAGCCACGCAAGACTGAGGGTAAAGGCAAGCAAGACGACTCTCTGCATCAAAGACCCCAGTTTCAGAAGAAGAAAGTTGCCGATTTAACAGCGAGGTGTGCCACGGATAGTGAGAACGCAGCTTCGGAATCTGACATGGGCGCTGACGCTGCTAGACAGCGCGGCGGAGATTACAGTAGTGCAGGAAGCAATGCGTCCATTTCTGAAGGTGACAGAAACTGACACGTTTGTTACTGTTGAGACAGCTGACACTAGAGTGGCTCCCCCTGAAAGGCTTTATGAAATTGTTCTTTTAATTGAAGGTGACATACAACGTACTATAAAAGGGGTGTTTTGGGAAAATCTGACTACTACCTATGACATTTTGTTAGCAGAGGCTGACTGGCCCCCACCCTTCATTCTGTCCGCTCCGCAAGGGGAGGAGGTAATCCTCCTCGCTTTCGCGCACACAGTGCCAAAGGAGCAGGCCCTGAATTTTGCAGAAGAGTGGGCTAAGGTGCTTGCACCGCCGTTGTACCGTACTCAATGTGGGTGGGACAAATTTTCCCCCAGACATGAGATACCATTGCGGTCTATACCACAACCTCAACCCCAATATCCCATGTGGCGTGAAGCGAAAGCTCCCGTGGCTGAAATCCTTGAACAATTGGAATATCAAGGTGTGATTGAAAGGTGTGTGTCTCCAATGAATAATCCTCTTTTTACTCTGACCAAGCCTGATGGCTCGTACCGCTTGGTATTGGATTACCGGCACTTGAACTCTCATTGTCGGACCTACGTGGTACAGAATACTCACAGTTCTGCCCTTGTGGATAGTCTCGTGTATAAACGTTTTAAAACAACAATTGACATATCCAATGGCTTTTTAGCCATAATCTGTCC
This sequence comes from Lissotriton vulgaris, assembly GCF_964263255.1. Classification (NCBI taxonomy): domain Eukaryota; kingdom Metazoa; phylum Chordata; class Amphibia; order Caudata; family Salamandridae; genus Lissotriton; species Lissotriton vulgaris. The sequence continues at coordinate 1,862,773,003 of NC_141693.1, read as the reverse complement.
TCCATTAGTAGTCAATAGACAGCATTTATCTGTGGCGGTAAACAAAAACAGTTCCTGAGCAGTTCTTATAGCAATGGGCTATGAGAACAGTCAAGGCGTCTTTACCGCCCGCATAGTCTCTCTTTTAGAAAGACTCAAATCAAATCAAATCAAATTATCTTTATTCGGTACTTAAAAAGATACCATTAAAGAGCATAAAAAATACATGTATACAATATTTAAAAACATATTTCAAAGACGTAATATTAAAAAGAATTTTTACAGATAAAAGACTCGACCCTGATGCATGCTCGTATGTGGATGACATTTATCTCACAGATGACGAATTATGGCCGCATCTGTGTCACGTTGACCGCATCATTTGTACATTTGCGGACTTCAGTTACAAATTTAACTTTGCAAAGTCACACATTGCAGAGTATACAGTGTTGTGCCTGGGCTATGAGCTCAACAATGAAGGTTGAGGTTTAGCACCTCGCTTCCTGGAGGAATGCGCCTTGCTGCGCGCTCCAACAACTGTGAAAAAACTACAATCTTCTGCTGGGTTTTTTGAATTTCAGGCGTACATACATTCCTGAATATGCCCAGCGTATCAAGCCACTTTATGCTTTGGTACAACCTACTTTTACCAAATATTGCTGGCTTCCTGAACAGCAGTTACACGTTCCAAAAGTAAGATTGATGATGACATCTTGGCAGCTATTGCCGCTACAGAGAAGGGAGGTAATTACCCTAGAGGTTTCCCTTCTAAATACTTTTATCTTTTAAGTCCTGATAAAGTTCCCTATGTGAGAATTAACAACATTGGTGACAGGTTGATTCCCAACGCGGACCGCAGGCTGTCTTTGATAATGGCAGCTCACGAGGGCATGGCCTCGGCACACGCCGGCGTGTCAGCTACTGTATCTCTTTTACAACAGCGTTACTGGTGGCGTGGATTGTACAAACAGACGTGTGATAATGTTCTTCATTGTGACATATGCCAGCAGAGGAACCCTTCCACTGCTGCGCGCCCCCTCCAGACATAGTTGTACATATCTTATAAACCACTTGGGTGTGTTTATTTAGACCACTGCAGTCCTTTCTCCTCTGATACTGCGTATAAGTACATCATAGTTGCAGTAGAGTCGTGCACACTCTTTGTTTTTGGTGTGGCCACAAAGGAGCGCTGATGCCAGAACTGTCATAAGGGATTTGCCTGTCTTTGTGGGAATTTTTGCATGTGGCACCTTTCATTCAGACCAGGGTCCAGCGTTCGCCTCTAAGGCGTACAAGGATACCATGGGTTCATTGGGGGTCCAAGTCAAATTTTCATCTCCATACAGGCCTGAGGGCAATAGTGTTGTGGAGCAAATGAACGGTGACTTATAGCAATCCTTGACAGCTAAGGTTTTAGGTACAGGCCAGAACTGGCTAGCCCATCTTTATAACGTGAAGCGTGGACATAATAATCTCCCTAGAAGGTCTCTGGGTGGGCGGACCCCGTATAAAATGCTCTTTGGCATCAAAATGTTTGTCCCGGACCTTGAGGGTCGAGACATGGCAGCGCCTACAGCATCCTTTGACGTAGATGAACATTGTACTGTGCTACAGGACCTACAAAAGACCAGAGACAGTCTTGCAAAGGAACATTTGCCCTCCACATCTGATGCTGCTCTTCAGATTCCGGTAGTTGGCTGGCTACCCCGATTTGGTGATCTGGTCCGAGAGAAGGTGGAGAACAAGAAGGAGGTCGGCCCCTCATATTGTGCACCAGTTCCTGTGCTTGGAGTGAAGGGTACAAGAACAGTCATTTTACCACCACTTCCTGGTCGAAAGGAAAATAGGTACATCTCAAGTGACAATGTCAAATTACAGCGAGTGGCCGATTCTTTTTAGTATGACTCCAGCGGTCTCTTGTCCAGCAATGCTGAGAAATACTGTTTTGGGTCCGGCGAGTTCCACCAGGCCTGACATTGCCATTGGGATGCCTATAGTTACTGATCCTTTATTTAATACACCGGCAGTTGAACCCCTTAATGAGGCGGAGTATACCTATCCTACAGACTTGTCAATTCCTGATTTGCAAACATCAGCAATTAACCAGTCACGCTTTTCATTTGACACTGACTCTGTTGCATCAAGGTCCCCATCGAAAATGTTGCTGTTTGGTTTAAGAAACACTTTTTGATACCCCCTTGGACTTACATTTGGCTAGTGCTTTTTTCAATTTTTTTGTTCATGTCGATTGGATTTGTGGTGTTTTTTATTAGTCTTGTGAATGGACACTATGTTAAAGAAAGACCTTCAATTCGGCTAATTGATGGAACTTTGGCACCCCACTCCTCATCAAGTCTCTGCGGTGGTAGGCTCTTGCATTGGCCTGCTTAAGCAACTCCGGAAACTGGTACCTATCCTTTCTGTCCCCACATTGCAATCTATTTTGTCCGCCACAGTTCTGTCTCGGCTGGACTATGGCAATGCTCTTTATTTAGGTCTGCCGCGGAAACTTCTGAGGAAACTGCAGGTAGTGCAGAATGATGCAGCCAGGCTGATTTTTTCTCTACCGAGGAGAACTCGTGTGAAGCCTCTTCTATTGAAGCTGCACTGGCTGCCGAACGAACATAGAGTGCAGTTTAAATGTCTCTGTATAGCCCATAAAGCCATCTATGGAGAAGCCCCTGATTACATTAAAGATCGTCTGAGGAAGTACACCCCGGGCAGAGCTTTGCGCTCTGGGAAAGCCTGTAAATTAACTCAACCCCGATTTAATCTTAAATCTAAGGGTGGCAGAGCTTTGTCGGTACTCCTTCCACAAATCTGGAACGAGCTACCTGCAACCTGGGAAGGGGAGTCAGCGTTACTGTCTTTCAGAAAGGAGTTAAAACCCCACCTGTTTAAAAAAATAACATCAATACTCTAATTGTCTGGTTTGATGGCGCATGGCCCTCCGGTTGTAGCATGTTGTGTACTTTTTCTGTGAAAGCGCTTAGAGACCAGTGGTGATTTGCGCTATACAAAAACATAGTAACATAACACATCATGAAGAGGGACCAGACTTTTGTTAACATTACAGCTTGTCCCGTTTTAGATGGGATTGGATGGTATGCTGTTAAATTTCAGATACACTGCCCCACAGAGGTTATTAATGTTCCCAATGTACTACATGTTTATATGGGGAATGTGGTTAAACAAAATATACAATCTGATGATTGGGATGTCCAGGCCGTAGAGACTCTATTTTCTGTTTTGAAATATTATGCTGCTTTTGATGCTGAAGATTTGTATTTGGACTCAGTGAATGATGCTGATTTATTTTGTTACCAACATTATTGCAACACTTTTCTGCACAAAGCAAACACATTTAGAAATGTGGTTAATTATACACTATGGGAACATTGTCCAGCTCCCGTTGAGGGCAGCTCAAAAACTCTTTTTAAAAAGTTTACATATTTTACTGATTTTAATCAATCAAATCCCGATGCATTTTATTTTAAGATGACTGGCGAGTCCTCTTCCAAAGTTAGACTTACCCACACTAAATTATTATATTCTAAGTCCTTTCTTGACCAATTATCAATTGGGGGCTATGAACTGTGGAAATATACCATTGATCTTAAATTTGTTTGGGGTTGTAAAGGCACTGAGGCTTTGCATCCTGCATGTCTCATCCCGAACCATATATTGTTTTTGAATTCAACACTTTCACAGACAACCTGCTTTGGATTGGCTACCTCTAAAAAATTAAGTGCTCCCTCTTTTCCTGATTTAGGAGAATACCCAACATGGTACAATCATACAGATTTGTCCCTTACTGAATTACAGTCTCTGTTGCTAAATTCGTCTTTTATCATTTCCAGTTTTGATTCCAGAGGTTGGTTAATGTAGCAAAAAAGCTTTGATTTATGCCAACATTGTTTTCTGGGTCTGACCCCTGGCTATACACAAGTGAGGGAAGATCCCCGTTTTTTTTTTCCAAGACTGTCATAATATATTTATTATTTAACTTCCAATATGCAAAGAAGATTAGTATTCAAGACATGTTACACAAAGTATACAAAATTATAAATACATCTCTTCCACCAAAAAAGTGTAAAAATATGCAATTCAAATGTGTGCTCAAACATCAACAGAAAGTATCAGTTACCTGAGAATACAGTGGTATTCGCAGCTTTATAAATACGAAACATTTACATTTTCCTTGTGATTTAGAGAGCTATTCTTTTATCCCGGAGGACACTGAGGTGGACTGTGCAATTTAAAACTCAATAAATTAAGTACATTTAAAAGCTGAGGTGTAAGACGTCCAAAATACAGAACCAAGCTTTCAGGAGTCTTGATTCAATACATTCAGTTTAATTTTCAACCGAACAATTGGTCATTAGCAATATGCACCTTTTGTACACGGATGCAGCTACTGCAATGAAACTGGCATCCCAATGGCAATTGGGGCTGCTCCGATCAAGTATTTCAGTTTTGGTGCTTGTCGCGCTTGTGTAATGTATGGCAGCATGGGTGCTCCAGATCCAGCCTTTATCCAGCTCCTGAGGAATGCCTCCATGTACCGGTCTATGTCGCAATCCGTCACATCCCACAAATTACCCAAAACTAGGGGGCATCCTGCCATGAGGTACTTAAGGATAATACCAGCTCCTTCCAACTTTCCACGCACAGCCAGAGGAGCACTGCTGCAGCTAAACAGCAAGGACACAGCACTACAATCCAGCCGTACGAGGGATTGACCATCAAGGCAGTAGGCATCAGCACCATGCCCGGCATAGATGTACAGATCGTGCTGGGTTAACCCAGCCTGGACCTGCTCAGGAATTGGAGATTCCCCCGTGACACCACTCCATTTGGACTCACTCTGAAACCAGTCCCTGAAGCGTTCTTCGGTCCCAAAGTGATCATTCTGTTACTACCTATTCGGTAAGCAAGTTATGTCAGAACTGGCTCAAACACTCCACCATAGCATCAGTCAAACTCCATCTATCCAAATTAACTGAGGATGTTGATCTAAATGACTTTGTTGAAGGCCCTCTGGGAGGTAGACCGCAAAGATGGGTATATGCTGTTTACAATGAGGTTTGAAAGCTGTCTCAAATTGAAGCAGCTGCTATATTATGTGAAATAGATCAAGCAAATTTAGTGAAAGTGCTTGCAGTTGTTAATAACAGTATTAACACCCTTTCTACCCGAATTTACACATTAGACAATATTCCTCTCTATTTCTACCTTTTAATTTGACTTTAAAGCAATAATTCATGTTTATGAAGGATGCTGCATATTCATTTTTGCATATTGAAAAGTTAGAACCATTGCCTTTTTCTGTTGCAGAATCTAATTCAGCTGTTTGGCTCATTCATGGGTTAATAACGTTGCCTTTTCCACTATTTATATTTGATTCATGTATAAAATACTATGCCATAGGCAGGTTTGAACCTTTAGGTAGCACTTATCTCCATGAAGCTTCGTCTCTGCCATTTACCTATAGGTGCCTGAGGGAGAGTAAAGAAGTTTATCTTAAAGGTGAAGATTGCACTTCCTCATCTGATCACTCATTAGTTTGTAGGAACATCCAATTGCACGGCTCTTGTAATTCAGACGCCCTGAATTTAGCATGCATTTTGAAGGGAAATCCTGTCCCGGCCATAACTCCGACTTTCATGTTGCTAGCAAACGGTAGTTATTTGCTTTTAAATAATGAAAACTGCTGTGGTATGCTGGTAGGGATACCATACATTGTGACTGTTTCCCAATGTGTAGCCTGTTGCAAAAATGTGCTGTTCCCTCCTCCACTTGGGAAGCTCGATGTCTCCATCTGGCCTTCCATTCCGACCTTGAAAGCAGAGTTCAATAAGATGATTCGAATAAGGGCTCTTTTTTCTCAGAAAGAACTTTCCCTTACATCTGCCTGTGAAACATTGGTCCTTCACGTGGCTGACACTCGCACCGAGGTGCATGCCCTTTTGAATATTGATCTCCCCCTGCATTTTGGGGCCTTGATTCACACTATCTTCAATGCCTCATCGACCACGGGCTTGGCGCACTTTTTTAAAATTGTAAGTTCTGGCCTTGTGACTTCATTCCAAACTATGGGCCAGATCCAGGTAAATTCAATTTAGCGAGTCCTTAATAGCGATTTTTACCGAAGCACTATTAAGGACTCGCTAAATTGAATGTAGGTAGGAATCGCTAAAATATTAGCAATTCCTTAAAATTCCTTAATAATGAATCGGTAATTGAGATTTGTTATTAAGGAATACATAGCCATTCATTCCTTTGGATCAGGAGGCCCATAGGAATGAATAGGAAGACATTCACTATTTGCGATTCGGTATTACCGAACCGCAAATAGCGGGAGGTATTGCAATATGTGCACATGTGGCACACATCCATGCCCTAAGGGCACTTTTAAAAAAGCTAAAAAGTGCTTTTTTTTAAAAAGGAAATCGCTACTTACCACCAACTTGAAGTGGGTGGTAATCAGCGATTCCTTAAGGCTGAAGTGCACTTTTTTTTAGTGCTACGTACATTGCATTTAAGGGATTGGTATTTCCGATTCCTTAATTGCAAGAGCAAAATAAGGAATCGCTATTTTGCGATTCCTTATTTTGCAAGTAGGTTTAAACTCAACCACATTGCACTCAGCCAAATACCGGTCGTTAAGGCAGAAATTCGCAGAATTTCTGTGTTACCGCTCAGTATTTGGACACCTACATCTGGCCCTATATTTGGTGTGATACTGGCATTTTTTCATTCTATTTTTTCCAACGTCGTTGGCGTTTTACTGTTGATTCTTGCTTTGGCTGCCGGTATACTGCTGTTAATTTGCTTACTGAGAAATGGCTGCACTATCTGTGCCCACAACAATCTGCCCGGCTGCTTCAGCTTCGTAACCGGATGCTTGTTTATTATGGGGCATTCCCCCTGGCTACCTTAAGTGTAGCATATGGATTATCATTCCGGTTCTCGTATTTTACATGAGTGCAGCCTGTCTTCCATTGCCTGGATTGTAATTTTGAATGGGCTCTGGATTTGTGTCTTTGCAACACGGTGTCTCCTGACCCGGATTATGATCTACTAATGAGTCCCTTAGTTGCTATTCTGGTATTCTGGTAGTCCTGGGTAATTGGAATATATGGACTGCAGCACAATACTTTCTGTCACACAGGTATCTCGAAGAACACCCAAGTTGTTCTCTGATGGTGCTAGAGGCTCCAGCTGTTGTGGAACATGTATGTTCTTTCCCACTCTTGAATTGGATGGCTACAATGTTCTCTGAAGATAACAACAACTTCCTATTGGAGGCTGTTGCAACATACTGTGCCTACACGCTTTTGGATTGAGATAGCAACGTTCTGGCTACAAATGCGTACTGGATTTGTGACTTTTTTCTTTCACTTTTTTACTCTGATTCACATTTTGTGCCTTAGACACTATGCAACATCTGCTTGTTTTGAGTAAAATAAATTTGGGGGGTTACTAATTCGGAATTTTACTCCCAATTGTATAGTTTGGCAAATTTTGAACTTGATTCTGTCTCACTTGAACTTGAACTCTGCGTTCTAAATTGCCCCCCATTCTGTGCATGTTCCAATCAAGGGAGGGTGTAGTGAGGGCTGGGCCTTACTTACGCACATTGCTATGTTAGCATAGGCTTATTAGAAGTTTAAACTCCATTTTACCTTTTTGCCGCTTTTGCACATGACATATACGTAACTGTTGTAAGTTAGGCTGCTTGAATTGCTTCACATGAGAATGGCTTGTTTTCAATGTTCTGAGACTTACAGCTTACTGCACAGTGAGCGCTGATGCCTCCAATGTTATCAAAACAATGTTCAGTGTTGTTCAGGTTGATCGACTCATGCACTAGACATAACATGCACGCAGCTGCTGCTAGCTGAAAATCTGGCGTCTTAAATATCACACTGCATGCATGATTTAGACACTCTGAAGAAAGCCAGTTTAAAGAGAGACATAGAGCTATTGCAGATCCTGATGTGATTCACTTCTGCTGATCTTGGAGGTATGGGGTCCCCTATACCAGCCTAAGAGACCTTCTACATTTTATAAAATATAGTTCTTAGCTAGGGAGGGTGGCACACTAGGTGCTATATATCCTTTTCCCACCATCTTTATAATATGATTTCTCCTTTTGTGTTTTATGGAATTGTAACAATACTGATCATATTATTTTTACTCATATGTCTGCTTATGCTCGCAAAAATTCTGCATCTTAGAGCACGACGTTAAAATAAATATTTTAAACTTTATTGTGTCTCTTTATTACCCATGTTGTGGACTGGTATGAGAATATAACGAAAGAGTGTTCTTGATTCCCACCATTCCTAAGATTAACCTAAGTCGCTTGTTCTGGGTTGTCTAATCATTGGTAGCTTTGCTATAGGACGAAGAGCTAATGTGACCCTGATGCTAGTCGGTTAGGGGTTCTAGGTACTGAGGTGAGTTTTTTGGTGCACCACAATTCACTGATGCCCTGGGTCCCTGTGCACAGTTCTGTGTCTGAGCAGAATCCCTGCAACAATAGTGTAAGACTTCCGGCGGAGTGCTGCAGATTACTTTGCGCTGAACCTGCTTTGTAACATAAATACAAGCCTGGCACTGAGACTGTATTTTATAATGAATGGAGGCGTGGGTTCAAGGGCTCCGGTTGTGCTGTAAAGGTGATCTGTTTTGCTCGCGCTCCTAGAATCCACCGTCGCCAGTGCCACACAACTAAAGGCACTAATAACATATGCCCTGTATCCTGAGACCGGCAAGGGTGTGTTTTTCTTACAAAAACTGCGTACATTAGGCACCGCCATTACTGCTAAACTGCCATATCCGGAAGGGATCACATACAAAATGGCGGGCGCGTGTTCTCATGGCCAGAAGATCGGGCGAATTACATGGCCACACGTTCAGAGTCTGTAATGTACAAGGTAGCAGTCCAGCCAAGTCCAAATCAGATCACTCATACCGAGGGGACCGAATGTATGGCGAATGTATGGCGTTGTGACTCCGTCAGTTCTATGATGTGTACATGAATACAAGTCCAGCCAGATTAAGAGCAACCACGGGCGGCAGCCCCTGATAAAGGTTCCACATGTTATCTACGCTGTTGTACCTGCAGACGTTGTGAAGGGAAACTTATATAAGCGATTGGTCAGTCAATGCGTGTAGGTCTCAGGGGGCCATATCATTGATGCTGGAAACACGACCGCGCCGTACTTCATCTACTACGACAGCGAGGAGCGAGGAGTAATTCATAAGTCAATATTTTCTGTCCCACGAGCCTTCAGTTATTGAATCACAGTTATTGAATCACTATTAGTCACACATACCGGCGGATACTGTCCAGAAACGGTATTATGGAGACCAAGGAACAGAAAAACCTAAAAAGGCTCAAATCTGAACACTCAAATCCAGGCTCACCTGTTAAAGACACGAAGGTCTCTAATGAAGCAATAGAAATTATCCTAAGCAGACTGGACGAGGTGAAAGGCTTGGCCAAATCAACTAAGGAAGAGGTGGCGGCAATACGACAGGACATACGAGACACCAATGTAAGGCTTACAGAGTCAGAATCGAGGATCAGTCGTCTGGAGGATATAGAAACCAAAACATGCGGAGCTCTCAAGCGACTGACCATAGCCTCGGACCAAACAACGAGGAAGTTGGCCGAATTGGAGGACAGAAATCGGAGGGGGGACCGCCGCATTTTTGGCATTCTGGAGGGATCCGAGGAATCAGAGGGCTCCTGTGTACCGTTCCTGGAATCCTGGTTCAAGCAAGCCACCAACATGACCTTCGACCAACCAATGGAATTCGACAGGGCGAATAGAGTCCCAGGCAGGATTTCTAAAACACAAAAAGGTCCTAGACCCATCGTTTGCAAGCCTCTACGATACCAGCATGTGGAACAGATCCTTTCCTTTGTCCACAAAAACAACCACATCTTATGGAAAAACGCTAAAGTATATATTTCGCAAGACTACAGCAAGGAAACAGTGGATGTGAGGAAGGCATTTCTAGCGCTCCGTCCGCAACTCAAATCAATGGGATATCAGTATGGTTTCATAGGACCAGCGAAATACAGAGTAATCATACAAGGATCCCCACATATCTTTTCGGATCCTATGAAGCTCAAACGAATTCTAGATGGCACCAAAGTCCAAGATATGGACACTAACAGCTCAGGAAACATGGCAGCCTCAGCCTCCTGCTACAAATGAGTATCCTTTGCTATAAATTGACTGTGTAAAGCCACTACTTTCTGATGTTTGGTAATGTTGTGGTCACTGGTAAGACTCTCCACGGCCATGATATGTGCAGTAATATTGATATTTGCGTGGCATATAGGTGCTACTGGTACTTGTTTGAACAATTGTCCGTATCATGGAGCTTTTTCCTTGCCACTCAACACATTGTATTGGCCACCATACCTTATTCATGCTGTTGACTATATTCGATATGTGTCATGATGATCTCAGTGCACTTGATGTCCTGCCCTAGCACTGTGCAATGCACGATATACAGTTGCTCTTGATAACTGCTCGTGATAAATGGAGATGGTAAATTGCGGTAGTAGTCTCAGAAATTGTGATACAATTTATACTTGAAATGCTGTCTTTAATACGGAGTGGTTGAATATGATAGAAAATCTCATTCTATGCCTGATCTCTTCTTGACCTGCAGTCACACTGATTTCTGATTGTGGAAAAGAATACGTGTTTGTCCACTGAGTATCCCAGAAGCACAAATTTGGTTTCGCTTTTGTTACATGATGGGGCCTTTGCCTCTACCCCCATGTGTCTAGGATTCTGATCTCTTGTTAGATTTAGCAATAGTCTATTTGTTTTCTGATACAGTTCCAATGTTTCTATGAAGTTGTGTAACCACGGGAGGAATATGCTGCGATTTCTCTCAAGTCACCATGCTTACTGTTTACTGTTGGGGAGGGCGGGGTGGGGGAAGAGTGGGTTGGGGGAGGGTATGTATGGTATGTGTAGTATTCTTCTTTCCTTTTTCGTATTTTTTGTCCTGATAATGTCTGACAGTTGCATGTTACACTCACAGGCTTACACAATTACTTACCATCTGGGTTGGTCGGCCACAGTATTTGGCAAAACTTTCAGGTACACCACTGTCTTTATACGGGGTAACTCGCAGATAATAAGCCCAACTAGGGGTCATGTGGCTTGGGATCGTAATGTCTCCAGATGGTGTACTCTACAATTGATACACCACTTGGTATGGCCGCCATAGACAAATTGGAAATATTATCCCTGAATGTAAAAGGTTTGAACCAGCCCATCAAGAGGCAAAGGATATTGGACTATCTGCGTAGACAGCAAGGAGATATTGTCCTATTGCAGGAGACTAAAATTGATGCTAAACAATTCTACACGTTAAGAAATAAATATTACTCTGAGGTTGTGGGGTCTGAAGCGGTGGGAAAAAAGAACGGAGTTTTGGTACTACTAGCGAAAAAATCAAAGGTTGAACTCCTCTCGTCCACAACAGATGATAAAGGGAGGTGGGTCACAGCTAGACTAAGCAGAGACAACACAGAATTCTATATCACAAATATTTATGGCCCTAACACTAACGACTTAAAATTTTGGGAGGACCTGGCTTAACAAATTGGGGCCATACCAGACTCGGCCGTACATCTACTGGCTGGGGACTTTAACTTTCCCATGTATCCTACTCTAGATAGAGACTCGCGGTGCCCCTTTAGGTCGAATAAAGCCCACAAAGCTTTTATTAACCTATGCAAGCGCTTTCACCTTGTTGATACGTGGAGACTACAAAACCCCACGGCCAGGGACTATACATTCTATTCCTCCCCTCATGACTCCTATTCGCGTATAGACTACATTCTTATAACACAGAATGGGGTCCCTAGGATAGAAGACACGTCTATAGAGCCAAGGGTAATATCCGACCACTCCTGCATTTCCCTATCCATCTCCAACGTGAAGACTTCTCCCCGACAAACGTCGTGGCGATTGAACGATGAAATACTAGACAAAGAGCAACACCGGATTACTATCCAGTCTGCTATTAACTCATATTTGGACCTTAATAAGAGGGGATATACTACCAACCTCATCCGTTGGGAGGCCCTGAAAAGCACTATTAGGGGGGTTTGCATTAAAATTAGATCAGCAATGAATAAAGACCATAATATGAAATTAGAAACCTTAGAGCGCGAAATATTGGCCCTCGAAAATAAGCACCAGATGATCAGAGGTGTCATGACACTGAATACATTGGCTAACAAGAAATATGAGTATAATAAAATAGTGAGCGAAAGGGCTGGGTTATGGTTAGATAGGAGACGGAGGTTTAAACTCTGTGACTCGAATAAGGCGGGTAAGAGCTTAGCCGCATACTTGAGGTTTAAGGTGCAGAAAAACACAATTAATACTGTTAAAGACACATCAGGGGTCACCCATTCGGAGCCAGACAAGATAGCAGAGGTATTTAAAGACTTCTATGAAACTTTATACGGCAAAAATACTTCTGTAGAAGAAAATAAGATGCAGGACTATTTAAACGAATGTGACCTCCCCAAGCTTTCCTCTGATGAGCAACTACGGCTTAATTCACCGATCACGATCACTGAAATAGAGCAAGCGATTAGATCTTTGAAATGCGGAAAGGCACCCGGTACCGATGGTTTCACAGCAAAATATTATAAAACCTTTCCCTCCCTGTTGGTGGAACCTCTTCTCCACCTCTTTCGGGAAATAAACGATACTGGTGAAATTAAAGGTACCTTGTCTGAAGCTATAATCGCAGTACTCCAGAAGGATGGTAAGGACCCTTCTCTCCCAAAGAACTATAGGCCCATCTCCCTCATTAATCTTGATTGTAAACTCTTAGCCATGATCCTCTCTGCTCGCCTCCAACGAGTACTCCCACAATTAATCCACCCTTGTCAAGCAGGGTTTCTTAAAAACAGACTCTCCAGTGACAATAGTAGGGGGCTAGCACACGTTCTGTAAAAAGCTCAACTCCTGGACAGACCCACTGCGGCAATAACTTTAGACGCCGAAAAGGCCTTCGAAAAAAGTGGATTGGTCTTTCCTGGAAGTGGTCTTACATAAGTTCAACCAGGGGGTGACATTCACGAAATTAGTAATGTCCCTCTATTTTTGTCCAACAGCTAAAGTTAGAGCAGGTGGCTCTTTTTCCTCCTCTTTTCGGCTGCAACAGGGAACAAGACAAGGGTGCCCCCTGTCACCTTCTCTGTTTCTGCTGGCGATCGAGCCGTTTCTCTACCACATAAGACATAATGACGCGATTGCTGGTATTCCATTTCAGGGATGTAACGTAAAACTTACCGCATATGCGGATGATGTACTAATTATGTCGGAGAAACGGGTGAAGCCATACCCACACTTATGACAACTATTGATGAGTTCTCCCGTGTCTCGGGGTACAAACTGAATAAGGACAAAACGGAAGTCAAACTCCTTAATAATATAGGTAATAAAGATATCCTTGGAGACTCGGGTCTAACGTGGCAGCCAAAATGTTTTAAATATCTAGGTCTCGATTTTGACAAAGACCTAATCTCCACTTTAAAAATCAATGAGGAACTAACCCTGAAAAAGATCTCCGCTTTACTAGACGGGTGGTCACCCAAATTCCTTTCTTGGTGGGGCAGAGCGGAGACCCTTAAAATGATGTGCACCCCGTTGGTGAATTATTTGGCCATCATGCTCCCTATGACATTTTCTGATGAATTCATCAATAAGGTGGATAAGTTGTTTGGTGGTTTCCTGTGGCAGGGTAAGAAAGCCAGGGTATCACTGAAAAAGCTGCAACTAGCGAAAGAAAAAGGCGGCCTGGGTCTTCCCTCGTTCAGGAATTATCAGACAGCTTTCCTCTGCAAACAAGGAGCACAATGGCTGGTAGACTCCCCATCCTATGCACTAATGTGGTTAAATATTGAGAAATCTATCATAGCTCATGCGCCTCTACCGACCCTGCTTACCATGGATCTTTCTCACTTGCCTCACTCTAAATTTATTATGTTGAACACCTGGCGGCCCCTGTTAAGACTAGATCAGACCCACAGAACTAACTTAACAATTAAAAAATCCACGTTTATGGCCCTATGGAGAAACCCCTATCTTAAACTTGACGGCAAAACCCTCTATTGGGAATCCTGGTCTAAGAAAGGCATTAACATGGTGACTGACCTTTATGAGGGAACACAGCCCCTTCCTTTCTCGAATCTAGAGGCAACATATGACCTAACACCCATGGACTTTTACGAGTTCTTGAAATTGAAAACCATCTTATCAACCCGTGGCCTTGCCCCTCACACACCGTAGCTTGTGTCCCACTTGACACTTTTCATGTCCGCTGGCCACTTCGTCTCTAAAGTATATAGGTTACTACTTCCTCTGCCCAGGAAATCCCACAGACAGGTTGAATTCAAATGGGAAACAGAACCCAACTCCACTGGTATAGAGTTTGATTGGGACATGATCCATAGAACCGCCTTATCCAATAAGGTTTCGCCAATCCTATCCCAGACAAAATACATGCTATTGAACAGAACGTTCTGGACCCCAAATAGACTTTTTATGTGCCATTTGAGAGATACCCCCACATGCTGGAATTGTCAGTCAGGGAAAGGAGACCTCGCCCACATGCTCTTTTACTGCCCTTCTCTGCAGACTTACTGGGGGAAGATTTTCAATTGCATACAACATGTTTTCAATCTGAACCCTGTGAGGGAATTTGTATATATTATATTGGGAGCGTTCGAACCACAGTTACCGAGCACACAGGATCGCCAACTCTTGGGTTTGATGTTAACACTGGCGTGTAAGGTGATTTTGTGCAAATGGAAAAATGCATCAGAAGTTAGCTTTAAGACCTAGCAGGATTGGCTCTCCTTTTTGAGAGGAGCGGATAATCTGGCGCTACAATCTGCCACCTGGCGACCTTCCAATAAGAGACTCTGGAAATCACTTGATGAGTCCTCCTTCCGTTTTGATCCTCCGTGATGTAATGACTTGTGCTGTATACTTCCGATTGCGGAGTCCTGTGTCTGACCTAATTATGGATGGCTTGAAATGTCATGTAACTGTATATCTTCTTTTTTCATCCCCTTATCTTGTCAATGTCAATGTCATTATCCCCATATTATCCCCATGTAATCCTGTTTACAGATTTCGCCAGACAAGTGTATTTTGATTTTCTTTTAGGTTTGTGTATTGTTGTCGAATATCACATTGGACTTAATCTATGTATTGGAAGCCTTATTGTATTGTACTTTCTTTGTTTCCCCTATTTTTTTTTCTCAATAAAAATGATTTGAATAACAAAACAAAACAAAAAAAACTTCCTTAAATCTGCTGAATGAAAGGATTCTAAACTCCAAGTTTCCTGTCAGTAGACAATGTCACAGTCCTTTAAAAGGCAGGATTTGAGTATATTTGTGGGTATATTTTTCTCACTCCACTGATATTCCATGAGGTAATGAGCAGCGTAGACAGGTCATGATTATCTTTTACCTGCTCAGAAGCCATAACCAGTTTTCCTCAATGTTTTGATTTAGAATGCTCACACTCCAATTTATTCCTTCATTACCCACTATTGATAAGCTGTTAACCTCTTTACACAGATTACTACCGGGCCCTTTGTCCCAGCAATGTGGGACATGTTTGACCTATGATTTTTCTTGTACTAGTGCATCCCCTTTTATGTGTGGGTATCTTTCAGTCTCTTATATATTTATATCAATTCAGATTGTTTGCCCAAACTTGTTTTCCAATGTATTAGCAAATAAAGGACACTTTTGCCTCGTTTGCTTCATCGTTCTTTGTAGCTATAAATACAACCGAGGTTATATATTTTGAACCGAAGTGTGATAATGCTTCACAACTTTAATGAGATTCCTCTATTTAATATATCCACATATATCCCGGAAGAATAATCAGTTTGCCTAAAAGTCCCTCTGAGTGAGTAACCATGGAGGGATCTTGTTGCATTGTCTCTGTTGCTATTGCGACACTGCTGCGTGACAGGGTGTTTTTGATAGAAATAGAGATTGAGATGTTTTTTTCCTTCTGTAGCAACTGTATTGGAATTACAGAATACTATTTCTTTTTAGTTGGCTCCTTCAACTTCTGATGACTTTAAACTGAAAGTGAATTCATTCTCTCAGTTTTCTCTGTGTTGTGCTCTCTGAGCCTATTTTTACCTTTGTGGGTTCTTTTCTTTGAGCCGGAAATATGGGAAATGTTTTGATTGGCACAGAAGGATGGAGACCCTGAACTGTGACAGTAGCATTTGTCTTTTTGTTCAGTTTTTTTGTCTCATTTTATTCTTTTTTTTATAGCAGCGTCATGTGATGTGGATAAATAAACGTGATCCATAGTGTTAGTGTGTTGGGGTGCCCTGTGGACAACTGTTTCTTTCAGTTCATTTATTTCCTGTACTTGATGTGTTATCAAGAGAGGTGGTTGCCTGGGCATCACACCTTCATTGTTAAGGTATAGTCTTCATGTTAGTTGTGACTGGTCTTTCTGTGTTTTTCTATGGTTGTCCTTATTGCCTTGACATTTTTCTTGGCCCCTTACCTATTTTCATTTTTTGTTTAAAGTCTATGAGTAAGGTGCACAGTGTCTTTGGGAGAGTGGCTAGTTTATTATAGCTTTATAGCCCGCCGTAGAGGTCTATACCGTCTATTAAAGGCCCTCTCCAGCGTTAAAGGCCTCGAGCCGAAGGCGAGGGCCTTTAACAAGGGAGAGAGACTTTAATAGCGGTATAGCCCATCTACGAAGGGCTATAAGGCTGTTAGAACATTCTGTCACTAAAGGACAGAATGTTCTAAGAAAAAAAACAAAGCCTTTTGGGAGCGTGAGGGGATTGGAATCCCCTCAGGTTCCATGAAGCCTTTGTTCACAGCCAGAGCTGTGAACAAAGAAACATTGGAATGTTGAAGCTCCAGGCTCATACCAGCCATTATAAGCCCAGAGCACTCCATTGTTTTCAATGGAGCTCCCAACATTCCAATGTTCTAATTAAGAGTGTAGAGCAGGCAGAGAGGAAGTCATAGCAGCCCCCCACTCTACGGGCTGCAATTATGTGGTTTTGGAGTAGGGCAGCGCAGCAAGTCACCTTGCTGCGCTGCCCTACTACGCTGAAGTGAAAGGGCAGGAATGCACTGTATTTATCCTAGTGCATTCCTGTCCTTTCCCCCTGTGCTGGGGCAGATTTGTCAGACTAGCGCTAAAGCAGGCCCCCTTGCACCAGTATGCCTGTATTGTCGGCAGGAATGTTATTGTGTAGGAAGGGACACAATCCTGCACCCGAGAGGCGTTCTCCCCGTTCTATGTGTGCTGCAGAATGCAGTACACATAGAAAGAGGAAAAAACGAGGAGAAATAGAGGCATTTCTCCTCATTACGCCTCATCTTGGGAGGAGTATGATTTTGATGCATTCCCAGGTTCACAAGTATTTGTAAATCTGGGAATATGTCAAAAACACGGGGGCTGCGCAGCAATGCCCGTGGAATGCCTCCCTACGATTTGCACTGTGCTGCCTTACTCAAGATTTATGAGATCACTCAAAGCCATGCAAGGTGGATTTTGTGGCTACATGGATCTGGCTCAGATCCTTGTGTCATGCATGTGCAACTTTGTGCGGTGAAACGTGACACAAAGCTCCCATAAATAGGCTCCTATGTCTTTAGAGATGCTCTTATTACTAGTTGTCATCTCTGTTTCCAGATTTCAGACCTCAGAAACTGGTATGCTGTTGTCCATGTTGCTGCTACTAAACATTTCAATGTTGTCTTGTAAGAGCAGCAGCAGCGACAAGCTTGTTCCCCAAGTGTATTAGTCGGGCTAAAGTCACTGGGATCTGAGACTTTAGACTTTAGACTCCACAGATTGATATCACATGCCGTTGGATCCTTCGGTGGTATAGACTTCTAGTCATCGTTTCGTTCCTCATTGGCTATCTCATGCAGTAGAAAAGGATTTCCGGGTTGCAGATTCTTCAGTTGAGCTGCAGTATTTTTATCAAAGTACCCAGCGTCCAGATTGGTACTGGATTTGAATCTGCGATCTTCTGTCTCCCTCTTAAACTTAATTGCCTTCCAATTGGAAATAGGAACCTACTTAAGGTCCAGTGCCTATATCCCAAATTGCTCCGTGATTGAAGGAAGGATGACAACATGGTCTCATTGTTCACTCGATACACACCAAAGATCCACCCATCACTCCCGCCACCACCTCACATGATAACCACACCCCTCAACAGATCCTTCTCAACTGGATCCCACTCACCACAGATGATACCCTCAAGACCATGAAGAGCATTCACTGCGGAGCCCCCTTGGACTTCTGTCCGTGCCACATCTTCCACGCCGTGCCTTCACCCGAACTATGCCACACCATCAACTGCTCCATCAAAACCTCCACCTTCCTCGATGACTGGAAACACGCCAAGATCAACCCAGTGCTGAAGAAACCGTCAGCTGACCTAACAGACCTCAAGGACTTCAGACCCATCTCCCTGCTCCTCTTCACAGCCAAGGTCATCAAAAAAGCCATCAACGCCTAACTCTCCGAGTTCATTGAAGCCAATCACGTCCTGGACTTCTCTCAATCTGGCTTCCAAAGCAACCACAATAACAAGATCGCCCTCCTCTCTGCCAACGGTGACATACTCTCCCTCCTCAACCGGGGAGAAACAGAAGTCCTACTCCTCGAACTTTGGCCGCCTTCAACGCGTCTCCCATTGTACCCTAATCACGAGACTCCAGGGCGCCAGCATCCACAACAAAGCCCTGGACTGGATCTATTCCTTCCTCACCAGTAGAAGACAGAGAGTCAGACTTCCCGTGTTCCTCTCGGAACCCACAGAAATCAGCTGTGGAGTGCCTCAGGTCTCTTCCTTGAGCCCCACGCTTCTCAACATCTACATGGCCCCTCTCGCAAGCATCGTCAGGAGCCACGGACTCAGCATCGCAACATTCACCGATAACACTCAGCTGATTCTCTCCCTCACTTACAAGCCCAATATCACCAGAAACAATTTCCACAGTTGGATGAAGGCTGTCGCTACCTGGATGAGAGACAGCCATCTCAAGTTCAACTCTGACAAGACCGAAGTCCTCATCCTGGGGCCCAACACATCAGTCTGTGTAGATTCATGGTGGCCCCTTAGTTACGAACACCCACCTACACACCCACTGACCACGCACAAAATCTCGGCATCATACTGGACTCCTCGCTTACCATGAACCCCTAGGTCAATGCCGTCACCTCATCATACTTCCACACTCTTCACCTGCTTCGGAAGCCCTGCAGATGAATCCCCACTGAGGACAGGAAGACGGTCACCCATGCACTCATAAGCAGGAGACTCAACTACAGCAATACACTCTATGAAGGAGACACCTAGAAATTCCTCCGATAACTTCAGAACGTTCAGAATGCCGCAACCAGACTGGTCCTCGACATCCCCAACCACAGCCACATCTCCGAACACCTACAAGAATTCCACTGGCTCCCAGTCAACAACAGAGTCACCTTCAAGCTCCTCACACACACCTATAAAGCCCTTCACTACCCCGGACCAGCATACCTGAACCACTGCCTCCCATTCCACGGCAGTTGGGCTGACACTCCGCTCAACTCAACTGGCCCTCGCCACCATCCCTCGTATCCGCAAGACCAGGACTAGAGGAAGATCATTCTTCTACCTCGCCTCTATATCCTGGAATGCCATGCCTCTCCACCTCAGGCTCTCCCCGTCTCTGACACAATTGGGTAAGGATCTCAAGACCGGGATCTTTGAATGAACCACAGCGCCCATTCGGTCCTGCACCCCAGTCCCCCTCAGCGCCTTGAGAGCCTCGCGGGTGAGTAGCCACACTTAACAAGTACTGATTGATTGATTGATTACTTGATTGACCAGCAAGAAAATTGAGACCGTCCTTCCAGCACCACCTTATTTCCAAATTTGAAAAAGTGAGAATAGGGGTCGTACGCTCTCAGTGATCATCCTGAAAGCCTGGAACAACATGCAAATCCATTTGAAATCGCAAACTGATTTACTTAGGTTAAAAAAACAATTGAAAACATATTTATTCAACCTCGATATGTAATTTAGATTACAGCCCATATGATACACTCCATTTTGTCAATCCTTTTCGCTTCTTTTCTTAATCATTACCATCACCTTGTAGAGCTGGGATACCAGGGTCGGACTGGCCACATCGGGCACCGGGCGTTTACCCGGTGGGCTGCCAGGATGGGGCCTGGTTTTGGGCAACATATCTGCAATATCGGCCCTGTAACAAAATCGGCTGAACCTGCAAACAGCTCGGCTGTCCCCCACAACTCCCCGGGGGGGGAGGTGGCCGAGCACTTTGCCAGGGCCGATTTTGGTTCTCGGTCCTGCCCTGTGGGATACCTCGAGGTCTGATTTTGCACTATACAAATCCAAACTCATCATCATCAAAGTATTCTGATGAAAGCCCTTAGGAGAAATGCCTGTTTTTTGCATGTGGCATTGTTGTGGATTTGTTGGGACCAGTCCCCCTGCTTTTTATTGATACGATTGGGCTTGAAGTTTGCTTTTTTACGGTGCTGTGGTGGACGCCACCTCTCCTTTTATTGGTACCAAGTGCACCTCAGGCAGGATGCAGAAAGGGTCACTTGAGCCTCCGGGGTCTTTCAAGAGTGTACATAGCACACCTTTTACATGCTCTCTCTTCTGTTAGCTGCTGTACAGTGTCTGTTTACTGATACATATAAGGGGCATTAGCACATCATTTAATCAAGTTTACAACTTTAGAGAGAAAAATTATATATGCCAATGGACCTGATTCAGGCAGGAAAGATCCGATTTTTAAAGCATAAATGTCTTTATTTTGGCAGCCTCCCATCTGACATTGCCTCTGCTTCAATAGAAGTCAAGGAAAAATACATTCCCTTGATTTTTTTTCCCAAAATCTCCCACTTTGCTTTTCTAAAATGTTGGCATGTATGAAAAGGTTTTGCCAATGTCCGGCATCTACAAATGGAGGTATTCTCCAGCTTTCTTCTATGTACTGATCAACATGACCTTATGCTGGCATTTCAATAATATATCATTCGGCCCAACCCAGCTTGCTATTGTTGTGTCTTGCCGGGCTCACAAGCTGCACCAGGAGTCGGGACTACCTTCACACCACCACTCCCCATCCTATGTCGTGCCTCCAAACACCATCCCCCAACTCCCATCATGGCCCCCCATAGTCCACCTGTAGCCTTCACTGTCAGCGATACCTGGAGGGCTAGAGCCAGGGCTGGAATGGCTGTACCAGGATTCTGGCACTTTCCCCGGAAGCTTGAAGGGTGAGGGCTGAATTTGCAATGGTGGGGGTCGGTTTTGTTACTGCAGGCTGGTTTTTCTGAGGTACTGCAATATTGGCCCCCCAGTAACGAAAACAGCAAGCAAGAGTTTGCAGCCTCTCAGGGCTAGGCAGTGCTTACCCAATGGCTGGTCTAAGAAAATTGCCAGGATGTCTTTGGGTGCCCAGTTTAGCCCTGTCCAGACCGGGCAATGGGGGCAGTGCGGCCAGAATTTCTCCTGAGGGCATGCATATGTGGGCAGCCGAAATGTGTGCTACCTTTCTGGGGGAGTAGACCAGGCGAGGAATGAGCGCTCGCAGCTGCACATCCCCCAGCTCACATCCTCGGTTTCACGTCAACATATCAACACCACCAATCTGCTTTGTAATGTACTTGTAAATAATGAACCAAGTAATACTGTTAAACACATTGAAACATGTGCACATGTGGCATATAAAATGATGGTATATTAATCCATGACTGGTAGGCGGCCCTTCATTTTGTGTTGATGGAACTGATCCCTTCCTGTGAGCCCTAACTGGATCAGACACATATTTATTGCAAGCCAAGAAGATAGCAGTGAGCAGTGATCTGCTGAGGGTTGGTGTTGTGGTTGACTCTTCCCTCTTCTTCTATCCCTCTATTATCCCATTCAATCCAACTAACAGACACACATGATCACTGCTCAAATTAACTCATATTTCTCTGTACTAATCCACCGCTAATCCGTTTTGGGTTCCGGAGTATCGTGTTACTTGCCAAAAGCTCTTTGATACCATTTCAGGGATAGATAGTCAGTGCTATATAGATACAATTCTAATTACTCCATGCTTGGTGGCCCCACCCTCTCGCCAGCATGCCTCCCTGACCACCTAGAGCAAGCCCCTCTTTCAGCATGGGCTGTGTGCGTCCCTGTGCATATCTGCCCTTTCACACCTTGCATTCATGTGGGTCTCGGCTCTCTTTCACCATGTGACTGTGGGGCCTGCACACATAAGGATCACGTCATTTCTATCCATGTACCTGAGGGGCATATTACCAAGGGATGCGATAGGAAATTATCGCCGCTTTAACGGTTTGGGGCCCGCTTTGCATGTCTGCGATATGTATCGCTAATGACATACAAAGTGGGCATTCCCAACCTGTTAACGACTGAAAGCAGTCGCTAACCACGCTATTGCCTATTACCAACACAGGCGTAGCATTGAAAATATTCGCACTAAGCGCGAATATCTCCAAAAACTAACGCCTGCTCAGACCAGTTCTTAGCCATTATATCCAATGGAAGGTAGATATAATGGCTAAGACCCTGTTAGTGATAATGCATGAATATCGCTGTATTCTCAGCGATATTCACGGATTTTGCCGCTATCGCCAGGATTTTTATCGCTTTTGAGATAAACGTTGCTAATAGCACGTTATCTCAGCGATAAAATCCTGTAATAGGCGGCGATAAAAAAATTGCCGCTAAGCCTACATAGCGATAAATATCGCTATTTGTTGATAATAATACCCCCAAGTGTCTCTGCATACGCTGAGGTTATGGGCTCAAAATCATCAGGTGCATGGATGTACCTGCACACACAGGAGCTCGAAGTAAGGTCAATTATTTAGCATACATTTTTATTATTCTCTCTATAGAGGATGTCAGAATAAAAATAATCAATACAATAATTTTTGTTCATACATACAATTACATGTTGTAAAAAAGTTAAGGAGAATAGCAGAGAAAGAGGAGTTTTAAAGCAGGTATTAGTTTGATTTAAAACAAAGTGATATTTGAATCTAGCTTATGATAGTAGTGTAAAGAAAGCTGATGTTTTAATTTCTGTTGTATATCAAAATATGGAACTTGCACTTACTGACATATTTCTCATGTGAAGAAAGCCTCCCATCAGCTATTATTTTTCTCTCTTAACCCATTCCCATTTACCCTTGGGCATTCTTGTTACACACTGAATTTGTGTGGGCCTGGAGCACCTTCTGGAAAAGTTGGAGCAGGCCTCGTTGTATTCATGGTATTTCCGCAGAACAAACAGTTCTGATAAGACCTCAGAGTTCATGGCAATATCCACACGGTCAGTGCCCGAATGAAGTTGATACTGAGTGCAGCGGTGCCACAGACGACTTGATAGAGGATGCAGGGTGCAAGACTCTTACCGCTGTTGTGGTTAGGTGTTGATGGGCATCAGGTCATTGTTACATGGAGGCACGGTAGTGCAGATCGGACCAGTGCAGCATACTACATCAGCCAGGACCCGACTAGAACTGGTGACCTGGTGAGAAGACTCCATTTGCCTTGCCAGCCACCCGAACTTGAAAAATATTTGAGAGGTGGTCTACTCCATGTAGTGTAATGGCCAGAGCTGCCGACTTTGGAGCTGGGGAAACAGGTTTGAGTCTCGGCGTCAGCTCAGCATCCCGTGACTCTAGGCAAATCACTTAGGGCCAGATGTATGATGCTTTTAGCGGGTGTAAACGGGTCTTAGACCTGTTTGCGCACACTAAAAAGCATGGGCCCATGTACAAACAGTATTTTGGGACTCGCAAATAAATTACGACTCACAAAATACTGTTTTGCGACTCGCTATTAGGAAGGGGCGTTCCATTCCTCCTAATAGCGACCGCAAAGCTATGTACCAATGTTTTGCGACTGCAATTGCGGTCGCAAAAAGCTTGCAAATTACCACCTACTTAATGCATTCGCAAATAGGAAGGGGTCCCCAGGCGACTCCTTCCCCTTTGCAAATGCATACAATGTTATTGTTTAATAGCAGACAGTGGTCCCAGGGACCACCTCCCTGCCCTTAAAAAATTTAACAAAAACGTTTCATTTTTTAAAAAAATGCATCCCGTTTTCCTTCAAGGAAAACAGGCTGCATTTAAAAAAAGAGCTGCTTTATTTAAAAGCAGTCCCAGACATGGTGGTATGCTGAGCTCAGCGGGCCACCATCCCTGGGAGGGCCTATCATTCCCAATGGGCTCGCAAATTGCGAGAGGCGCATTATTATTCAAGAGCCTCGCTACTTGCGACCCCATTGGGAATCGCAAACAGCGTTAAATACACTGTTGTGCATGCCGAATAGAACCTCACAAATTGCGAGTCGCAAATGCAACGCAATTTGCGAGGCGCTATTTGGCAGGTCGTACATGTGGCCGTTAATCTCCTTGTGCCAACCAAAAATGAATGTGTCCTTGTGTAATCTATGTGGTGCTCATGTAAAGCACTCCAATATATTCAGGTCGAATTCACGCTATACAAAACTGCAAAGAAAAAAAATACACCCCTTAGCACATGTCTATCTGACCACTGGATCTGTGGACAGGGATTTTAGTGTTGTAACTAGGAAATATGTATCCTGGCTCTGTATATGAGGATTTCATGCTGATGCTATCTGTCTGGGGGCATCCTCACTGGGATTGTAATAAATATGAACACTTATAAAGCCACCTACATTATTCTGAGAGTCTAGACTCTTGGAATTATAATTTATATTTTAAAGAGATTTAATGAGGACAGCATTAAACACAGCGAAACAGTTGGATTTCACATTAAACATATTTACATTGCATTGTACTTATTGACTCAATCAGACACATGGAGAGAAATTGATTTGTCCAGAATCACGATTTTTAATGAAATACCCAGATTTGATTCTAAATATGCATCTTAACGCCTAGACTTTATCTTCCGTGCCTACTTCAGCATCATTCATATGCACCTGTTTTAGCAAGGTGTCAAAGGTCTTGAGCCAGTGACTCGGGCAACAAAAAAGTATCTTCTTCCAGAGTACCAAAATTCTTTGCACCCGCCATGAGTTTTTCATCAGTTTTGAGAATGAAACTGTTCATCACTCAAATATGTTTTTCAATGGGACAAGTGGCCCAAGAGCAGGTTGGCATCAGTTTAGCCTTTGTGGGCCAGACCCACAATTTATACATGGCAAATGAAAGGGTCTGAGCTAACAAGACACTGGCCTACTTAGATAGTCTGGCCTTGAAGAAAATCCCAGAAGTGGCAGAGGGACAACTAGGAGCCCCCATTACAGATGGGGAGATCAGGAAGGCGCTAACTTCATTTGCCAATGGAAAAACCCCTGGCACGAATGGCTTGCCAATCAAATATTTTCAGACAGATGCTACTGTGCTGGTACCCAGATGCTAAAGCTCTATACTACAGCTTGGGAGAAAGGCAGCCTGCCTAACACCACCAACAAAGCTCTAATAATCTGTTTACCCAAGCAGCGGAGACAGGGCACATGATATCTCACTCTACGCAGATGACGTGCTACTATTTTGAGGAATGCGGAAGAAGGGTCGCACCCACAACTGGGTATCTGGAGGAGTTTGGTAGGTTGTTGGCCGAAGACATGTGCGTTGCCCTAGAATCAACCCACACAGTTGTGCCTGGGAGTGCTTGCCTCCTGGGGGCTTCATCTGGGAGCAAGAGACATTTATATACTTGGAGGTGAGGATATATTGCAGACCTGATTACCTCTTGGGTGGCATTTGGGTTCCACATGAGGTATTTGAGAGGCAGTCTCTGAGGCTGTCGGTGATGTGCAGAGTGGCCCTGGTCAAAACGATGTTGCTTCCAAGGCTGCTACACTACTTTAACCCCATAACCGCGGCCGTTATTTCACCGCAGTGCGGAGGTTCCACGTCGGCCGTTGGACGTTCGCAGCACCAGCAAGGTAGTGCTCGCAATGGCCAACGGCCGACTGCAGCACAAAAGGGGTTAATCATCTACTCATCTGGGTGCCAGAATATTGGCTCATGGCCCTGGAAGCTCTCCTTAGGGGCTGTGAACTGGCATAGGGCGGCTCTAAGTACCCTCCAGCTGCTGCTAGCAGACTGTGCTTTGGGGCGGCCTACCATGATCTGTATAACCTTGTTAGCACGGATGCAATGGATAGCTGGGGGGTTAGACAGTGGGCTCACACAGGGAATGGGTCAGATAGAAGCAGCAGTAACCAGGGGCTATGTGATGGCACACCGCCTGGATCCAACATGGGAGATAAGTGTGCCAAATGCCCTGATGGTTGTTGCTCTAAAATTGTGGGTAAGTAAGATGGTGTGAAAAACTAGATCAAGACCGCTGAATACGCCAACTATTCCATTCTTCGGGTTCAAACGTGGCGGAAATTATTATACAACCCCCACACTGATTTACTTGACAGAAAATGGGCTGCCCAAGACTGGCAATCACTCCTTTTAACCAGATTTATAGATGACTTTGGACTTACAGCCTTCCAACTCCTGACCTACAGGGCTATAATTCACAATATTAAACACAGCTGGACCTCTTTTAATAGTGAACCAGGCACTCACATACTTTTACAATTAATATTCACTGCAGGGAACAGTCATAAGAGGTGTTCTGTGGCAAAGAATGGGAGATGGTCCTAGCACCCACCCAGAAGGTCTTCATTAATTTGTGGTTCTACTATCTACCCATGACTTACATGTCCCCAAGTGGACTAAATTTAATACGCTGGATGGAAGACATCAAATGCCCCGAATGTGCTAAACATAATGCTGATCAATGTCACGTGGTATGGATGTTCAGTCATTTTGGAAGAGTGTAACTGAAAAGCTAGGTGTTCCTGCTGTGTTTTCCACCTGAAAACTAAAAAGGCTGCGAAGAGATTCCTAGATCTAGCATTAGCAGTAGTTAGCAAATGTAAAGTTATAACCAGGGCCACTGGAATTAAGTGATTGTGCGGGTGGGCGATTTTCACATAATTCTGGATTTACAGTATTTACCACATAATCCAACATCTGCAGAACAAAATCATGTTTCTAGCTAAAACGGTTCAAAACGTATTGAAAACGCAGTGACGCCTTTCTGTTGCTTACTGCTATATTTGGGTGTTAAACTGGTACAAATGAGGTGCAACCAATGCCCATAAATCGTTACCAAGTTTAAAAATGATGAAATAATGAAGTAATATATTACAAAATGTGCAGCATTATAGGTACAATTTGCCTTTTCTTGCCACATAATTTACTTAACCTTGCTGCATCATTTGGCCCCGTCCTGCCGCATAATACGAGTGGCCCTATCTATAACTTTAGGGCCGTGTCTCCTCCCCGATAGCAAATGGCTCAGCAACGTAGGCGGGCCAAGTCTGAAAGTCCTGCACTACATGCGGAAGAGGCGCGCATCCTCCCTCGAAGACTGATGACCCATTGATAGGACCAGTCCACTGGCATTTTTATAACCATGGAGCATCAGGACGAGGTGGGCAAGGTGGGCAAGGGCAGAGAGAGTGACTGTAATTGCTTGACCCTCCCCAAACCCTGCTATAACATCTAATAAAGGCTTGTCCCGGGCATACTGCTTGGTTTGTTAAAGGCTAAGGAATCAACATTAGTTGTATTTAGTTATTAGAATGGGTCGACTACAGTTCATTTGTTGGTGTACATAACCTGTGCCTCTTTGGTTGCCTTATCTCATTGCCTAATCCAAAGGCCTCGCCTGGTTGCACAATCTGAGCAGATTCAAAAGATGTAGCTGAAAAAGGTTATGTTATTATGGCACTGTAGAAAAACCCAAAACCAATAAACAGATTTACAAAAACTTTCAAACAGAAACAACTTTGTAACATGTGTGCCTAGGATTGCTAAACATCTTTTAGAAATACCTTCCTGCTGTCTGTGATAGTTGAACATCCCTGAGAGATGTCTGAAGTAGGTAGCCATCATTAAGAGTGGGCACTGGGGCGTCTTTGAGTTACAAGGTCCTGCTTAATGTGACCCGGTGTTCAGATTATAGCCTCTGCTTCTGTCTCCTGGGCTGAAATCGATGGACAGAGGCAGCTGGGAGCGGGGTGGTGGTGCGAGGAGTTACACAGAGGAGGCGGGCAGTGTTTGTATGTGACTTCCATTTACAAGCACTGTGAGCAGTCTCATCTACACGTGACACCATAGAAAAGGAGGAAAGGTAAAAAATGGACCAGCACAAATAACCGTGCAAAGATACAAATGAATAATAAAAACACAAACAGAACACTAGGTGCATGTCATGATGTTCGAAGATCTTATTCTTTGAGAACCTCTATGGCACATTGTAGAAGTGTAGTACTGCACTGTCCTCTCGTGGTCATTTGATATATTGACAGCGTTTCATATTTACTTGTTGCACATACAGCGGGCTCACAAATCTCTCTCTTACAATGCGCATCAATTTCTGCATCTCTTTTAATCACCCGGATAGAGCAGCGCTTAGGAGACACTGTGCTATAAGCAAACTATGAATGAATAAATAAAGCTGGAGTCTGCCGTGGCGTGCCAGGTACTGTAATATTGCACACATTAGCTCTACATCGGCAGCAGCTGACATACAAGTGATCAGTATTGCACAATGCGGCTCCGGCTGAGATCCAGGATAGGCCAGGTCTATTCAGCTATTCATCCGTCAGGGCCGCACGGCTGCAGGGTCACGGGATCTGCGTGGAGGCTTCATGTTAAGGCCGCGTGGGGCCCTGTGGAGGCGGCTCTAGCGGCGCCTTCTCGCCAGGACCTGGAACACATTAGTTACATAGTGAGCCAAAGCCAGACGGCCGCACGCACATACATCTGGCAATGCACCTCAGTGCTGCCCTGCAGCCGCACCTACTAATACAGCACAGACACCGCAAAGCACAGCTCACCCATTGCCCGCTTTCCCAAGATTCCAGGGTCCGCGCATCAGTAGCTCATCCAGTCCAGATTGTATTTTTGCATTTCTGTGATTTGTAATCCTGTTGGGCTCATTTTAAGTTCAGGACCTGTCAGAGGCGAAGCAAAAACCTGCACTGGATGTGCTACCTGCAAATGAACCTGGGAAACTTGAGAGATCCGTCAAACGCACTCCACACCAAGGGGTATATTTACCAGAGGCTTGTTTTGCGTTTGCACCACACAATGTGGTAGATGCGCAACAGATCTCTATGATAGATTTATGAAGCCACGCAAAGCCACTTTGCGTGGCTCTGAGTGGCTTCAAAAATCTGGAGTAGCGTGACGCGGTGCAAGTCTCTGCGTTGCGCTTCTCTGCCCTGGGTGGGCGTTCCAAGGACGTTGCACGGGTGTTCCCGTGCCTCTCCCATGGGTTTTGACCTATTCCCACATTTACATGAATGTGTGAACCAGGGAATGCAACACAATCTTACACCTTCCCTGGGGAGGCGTAACAAGGCAAAATATTTGTATTTCTTCTCATTACCTCCTCTTTCTGTAGGTGCTGCATTATGCAGCACTCATGGAAAGAGGAATTTGCCTCCTGGGATTGTTTTTGTTTCTGCACAAAAACAATCCGGTAAGCAATGCAGGCACCGTGGTACCATGGTTCAAGGTTGCCTGTGTTGGCGCTTGGCAGCCAAAATGGCACTGGCGCAGTGAGAAGGACAGGAATGCATTGCATTCTCCTGAATACGCCTCATTCCTGCCCTTTCCCTCTTACGCAGGGCAGCGTTGCGTGACTTTTTGTAAATATGCCCCTTACTTTTTAGCACAAATACACTCACGCAAAGCTCTCCAAATGCAGCTCAGTCTTGCACTGCCGTGCTCTGCAATTACATTAATGGTCCTACACAGCTCAGTCGATGCACCTCATTCACGACCAGTATCCTTCTGCGATTCCATTAGGAAAATCCGCACAGTGCACCCCACTGCAATTCAGACTTTCAGTTTCAGCAAACCCACACCATTGCACACACCCTCTCGATGCATCTCAGTTCCAGTACGCTGCACCCCCCGCCATTTCAGAACTGGGACTCAGCTCTATAGAAAAAGAGAGAAGGTACCCTGCCTAGTATTTATAGAGGCCCTAATTAGAGGATCCAAAAGTGATAAAGAGGGGGGTGATTAGCCCAAGGGCTGGAGCTGCACAGGACAAACACCAGGTCAATCAAAACAGACTAAACCAGATATATTAGAAAAATACATACTTTTTATTTTCTTCTTTTTAAATATATTATCAGTAATTTTCAGAGGACAAACATATACAGGTTAGATAGTCAAAATGATATTCCGCAAAATACATAACAAAAATTCTTTTTTTTAAAGATTAAGAACTGCCCAGTACTGACCACACTTCAGACAAACTTACACACTCATTCATACAGGGATTGTCTCTAACTATAGTTTAAACATTCAACTACCATTCATCCATTCATATAATCCTGGCATGGGCAACAATAGATATTCAATAAGCTGCACAGTGTCAAATAAATGTCAACCTTACATGTAGCACATAGAGAAGGTCTATACATGTTTCCTCTTTTCTAAAAGCAAATAACATGATGAAAATGAAATGTTTATGTGTATATATTAGGAATACGGGACTAAGACAAAGTTTTTTTATTTCCAGATTTTACTCCTTTTCCCCTGCCCAGCATACTACCCTGGCCCTGACGAAGGTGTGGCCATATTGGCTTTTCACCGAAACGCGCGTCGGCACGTTTTCCCAGGAATACGGCATTCTGTCCTAATTACATCAGGACCCGTACTAATACCATCTACCTGGATGAACTTCCCGATTTAGGCAACTTATTGAATATCTATTGTTGCCCATGCCAGGATTATATGAATGGATGAATGGTAGTTGAATGTTTAAACTATAGTTAGAGACAATCCCTGTATGAATGAGTGTGTAAGTTTGTCTGAAGTGTGGTCAGTACTGGGCAGTTCTTAATCTTTAAAAAAAAGAATTTTTGTTATGTATTTTGCGGAATATCATTTTGACTATCTAACCTGTATATGTTTGTCCTCTGAAAATTACTGATAATATATTTAAAAAGAAGAAAATAAAAAGTATGTAATTTTCTAATATATCTGGTTTAGTCTGTTTTGATTGACCTGGTGTTTGTCCTGTGCAGCTCCAGCCCTTGGGCTAATCACCCCCCTCTTTATCACTTTTGGATCCACTAATTAGGGCCTCTATAAATACTAGGCAGGGTACCTTCTCTCTTTTTCTATACAGTTGTTCTTTCCCCCCTTGGCCTGCCTATATCATTAAGAAACCCCTTGGGAAGCCCCCTTCTTTTGTCTTGTCCTGGGACTCAGCTCTGCCAACACGCCTCTATCCTGACATGCAGCACACTCATAGTGGTCTGCCAATGAACTTCACAATAGCAGCATCCATGCTGTCCCAGTTCTGTGGCATAAACATAGCACTGCCACACCCTCTGCTTTTCCATTACTGATTGTCACACACAGCGCTGCCGGCTCACTTCAGCTCTGACTTGAGGCACTACTACTAAAGAGTGACCTACTATTCATAGACAGACGTCTGCATTCCTCTGCCAGTTCATGTTAGTCCCATCAGGGCCTATTTACGAGAATGTCACATCGTGCAGCGCAGCGAGTCACCTTGCTGTGCTGCACTGCATGACAGGAAAAGGACTGGAGTGCGCTTCATTTAAGGCAATACGGCACATTCCTGCCTTTTCCCTGTGCTGGTGCCCTTTAACAGCCTAGTGCCAATGCAGGTACCCTTGCACCATGGTGCAAAGGTACCTGTGTTGCATGCAGGAATGTTTTTTGTGCAGAAAGGGGCACCTTCCTGCACAAAACCAATCCTCAGAGGAATTCTCCTATGTTTGGTACAGATTGCATAGAAAGAGGAAATAACAAGGAGAAATAAAGACAGGTTTCCCTTGATACGCCTCCCTGGGAAGGTGCATTCTTTGACACATTCCCAGGTCTACCAGTTCTGGTAAATCCGGGAATACACCAAAAACCATGGGAGTTGAGTGGAAATATCCACGCGAGGCCCATGGAACACCTTCCAAGGCCAGAGTAAGACAATGCAGCAATTTGGACTGCGTTGCCTTACTCCGGATTTATGGAGCCGCTCAGGACCATGCACAGGGGCCTTGCGCGGCTTCTTAAATCACATGTAATGTTTGCGTTGATCTTGAACCACGTAACGTGGTGCAAGAGCGACGCAAACCAGCTCATAATCGTATAGTTCTTCTCTCACTACTGTTTTAGCGCTAAGGTTAACACACATCTCAACAGTGTGCTCTGGTTTACTCCTGTGAGGCCGCACCCTACCCACCGCACTCGTGCATCCACTTCACCCCCTTGTTTTCACCTCTCTCAGCGCTCTGTTTTGTGTCCTTCGTTCCTTCTGTGTCCAGCTGACTCTCCTCTGGGTCTGTGCACTTTGAGGCCTCTTGTTCACAAGCTTCTAGGCGCTTGGCCTCTTTCAGCATGATGCGGTCTGTGTATTGTTCTAGTCTGCTGAGCACGGCATACTCATCATCTGTAAGGGGATGCAAACAACCATTATTCATTCATTTACTCATAGTGGACCCGGCATATCAAAGTATTTACTCCTCCACAAAGCGCTGCTAGTCAGGTAAGTCAATGAAACTTGAAAGGCGCTTACGAGCACTTTCAAATAGCAGGGAAATGTGACACCACAGTAGTGTTCACTCTTCCCGTGTCTCACCATATGCATAAGTGGCTTCTGTGGTTACTGACTGCCACTGTTTATTACAATTGCCAAGATGGAAGCTGTGAAAGACAGTTGTAGTTGTGCAAAGGATAGTGCCTGGAGACCCTCTCGGATTAGTGCGCTATACAAGTCAACATAACATAACATAACATAGCTGAGCATGAGGGGATGGGCAGCCATGCAAAGGGGCCTTGCGTGGTTTCTTAAATCACATGTAAGGTTTGCGTCGATCTTGAACCACGTAACGTGGTGCAAGAGCGACGCAAACCAGCTCATAAATAGGCCCCATCGTATAGTTCTTCTCTCACTACTGTTTTAGCGCTAAGGCAAACACACAGCCCGACAGTGTGCTCTGGTTTACTCCTGGGAGGCCTCACCCTACCCACCGCGCCCGTGCACCCACTTCATCCCTTGTTTTCACCTCTCTCAGTGCTCTGTTTTGTGTCCTTCGTTCCTTCTGTGTCCAGCTGACTCTCCTCTTGGTCTGTGCATTTTGAGGCCTCTTGTTCACAAGCTTCTAGGCGCTTGGCCTCATTCAGCATGAGGCGGTCTGTGTATTGTTCTAGTCTGCTGAGCACGGCATACTCATCATCTGTAAGGGGATGCAAACAACCTTTATTCATTCATTTACTCATAGTGGACCCAGCATATTAAAGCATTTTCCCCTCCACAAAGCGCTGCTAGTCAGGTATGTCAATGAAACTTGCAAGGCGCTTACGAGCACTTTCAAATAGCCGGGAAACGTGACACCACAGTAGTGTTCACTCTTCCTGTGTCTCACCATATGCATACGTGGCTTCTTTGGTTACTGACTGCCACGGTTTATTACCATTACCAAGATGGAAGCTGTGAAAGATAGTTGTAGCTGTGCAAATGATAGTGCCTGGAGACCCTCTTGGATTAGAGCACTAAACAAACCAACATAACACAACATAGCTGAGCATGGTGGGATGGGCAGCAGCAGTCTTTCACCAGGCCTCTTTCACAATATGCTATATGTTTGGTGTGGCTACCCCTGTCTTCTCAGGGGGAGGGGACTTCTGTCCCTTGCAGGCCTGTGTCTCTGTTGGTAAGGATTCACAGGAGGAATCTTGCTTCTTTAATATGAATGAGAAAGGATATCTGTGAATTGTTATAAAAGGCAAATTTGACAGTACTTCGTACATCCCGTGCAGTGTATACATTTGCTCTGTCACATCACCAACACTGGACGTGTGCAGGCCCAGCCAGTGAATCACTGACCTCGTCTCTACAATCAGCTCCATGCAGCTGAGACTGCTAATGCCACTTTCTGCCCAACCGGAGACCTACTGAAGACCCCATCACAGGACATGCACCAGCAACATTAGGATCGGTGTCTGCACACCACGCATAATTACACCTCTACGAACCAGGGGCCTCATTTATGGAAAGGGACGCATCGCTTCGTGAAAACAGCGATGCGTCACTTTTCACTGCGCCCTCCTTGCAACACCAATGATGCGTCATATTTACAGTATGACACATCATTGCGCAAGGAGTTACAGATACGTCAGTATTTCTGACGTATCTGTATGGCGCAAAGTGACACATTGCTGGAGTGTGTCAGAAAAGTGACGCAACCCCAGCAATGTATCCTTTCACATGGGGCAAGCCCCATGTGAAAGGGCTTGCGTCAGTCTTACGCCTGCTGTGAGGCAAGCGTAAGAAATTGACGCATTTGTGTCCTAGAAGTGGCACAGTGAAATCGCATAGATTTCACTGCGTCACTTCTACGACCCTTTCTTGCGTCAATACGCCCCCGCATACATTATACCTGGTGCAGGTATAATGTGGCGCAGGGGTTTACAAACTGACGTGTCTACCTAGATGCGTCACTTTGTAAATTTGGCGTAACAGGGCGCATTTTTTACGCCATGGGTGCGTCACAAAAAGTGACGCACCAGGACGTACACTGCACGTACATTTGCACTTCTAAGAACGATATGCACTCACTTCCAATGATAGCGGCAGCCGTCACTGCATATCACGTCACATCACTAGGCACTGCACGTGCGCTGCACGTACATTTATACTTCTCAGAACCATATGCACTCACTTCCAATGATAGCGGCAGCCGTGGCTACACACCATCATCAATAGATGCTGCATGTACATTTACACCTCTGAGAACCATATGTGCTCACTTCCAATGATAGCGGAGGCCATGACTGCACACCACTAGTGACTGCACTGCACTGCACGTACATTTACACCTCGGCGATCCTTGTGCGCTCACTTCCAACTGTAGCATCAGCCGTGACTGCACATCACTAGTGACAGCACTGCACGTACATTTACACCTCTTCTGTCCATGTGCACTCACTTCCAAGGATAGCAGCAGCCTGACCGCACAGCCCTAGTGACTGCAATACACTGCACATACAGTTACATATATGCAATCCATGTGCGCTCACCTCCAAAGAAAGCTGTAGCCATTATTGCACATCACAAGGGACTGCACTGCACATACTTTTATAACTCTGCGGTCCATGTGCACTCACTTCCAATGATAGTGGCAGCCGAGACTGTACACCACTAATGTCTCCAATGCACATACTTACACCTCTGCGATTCTTGTGCACTCACCTCCAATGATAGCAGCAGCAGTAGCTGCACATCACTAGTGACTGCACTGCATGGACATTTATACCGGTCGGTAACGGCCGAAATCGGCTGTTACCGACCGGTATTGGGCGACCTACATCGGGCACCTCGACCTTTACAATCACTGGGACGTATTTACAAGCCGATTGCCCCACAGGAGCATCACTTTTTACGATGATCCACTAGCGTAATGCCCATCTCCATATTTGCAAGGCGGCGCTAAGCCACTTTGCTTTTCTTAATGCTGCCTTGTAAATATTGTACCCTTTCATTCAGTTGTCTGTGTTTTGACACTGCCCCAGATTGACAAGAAATGGTAAATCTGAGGCAGCGCCAACAATCAATGCCATTGAAAGGGTGGTGTTAGAATGGCGCAGCGAGGAGAAATACTTGTATTTCTCCTTGTTTTTTGCTCTGTGTGTGCTGCATTCTGTAACTCATATAGAAGGAGCAAACCACCATTGTAGACTGTTTATGTGCAGGAAGGTCTCCCTTCCTGCACATAAACAATCTTCCCTGCATCGCAGGCATGGCTGTGC
Organism: Lissotriton vulgaris; assembly: GCF_964263255.1. NCBI lineage: Eukaryota > Metazoa > Chordata > Amphibia > Caudata > Salamandridae > Lissotriton > Lissotriton vulgaris. Next base: position 1,862,737,025 of record NC_141693.1, on the reverse strand, counting down.
TGGCGCTAGGCAACTTTTTCATCACCAGTGCAAGGGAATACACATCAGGGTATTTGTGTAAATACGGTGCATCCCTGCATATTTTAAATGATGCAGCGTGGCGCTGCTGAATTGTTTGCAACACCGCACTGCATCATGTCTTAGTGTGTATGCCTCATTGTGCGCCCACCTCCAGCAATAGCGGCAGCCATGACGGCACACCACTAGTGACTGCACATATATTCACACCTCTGAGGTATATGTGCACTCACTTCCAAAGATAGCGGCATCCGTGACTGCCACGAGAGCCCAGATAAGCACCTGTGGATGAGCACAGGAGATCCACCCATTGTAACTTTGGCCGTTTGATTGGAGGCTGCGATTTGTGGTGCAGACTGGTTGGCCTTCTCATAGAGGTGTGCTTGCAAAGAGCCATACCAAGTCTTGCCCTTCCAGCAGTTACCAACCATCAACCTCCCACCAGTCTAAAAATGCCAACTTCAAACACCAACAGGGCCTGGGCCTTCTATTCAAGTTTCCGCCTCTACCATGAACCTAACACTGTGGGCATATTTACAAGGAAATGTGGAGCTGCATCAAGTTAGGCAATGCCATACTCTGACATTTCCAAAACACAGGGATGAGCCGTATTTACATTATGGTGCACCCCGGTATTTTTCCTAGTTCTGTCCATCATTAAGGGTGGTTTGCAAAATGCATCACACATAGAAAAAACAAAAACGAGGAGAAACAAAAGTATTTCTCCTCTTGCGTCATTCTAAAGTCTGCTCCTGCATGCTCCTGCCTCAGATTTACACTACCTTGTAAATCTGGAGCAGTGTAAAGAAGCAAGGGATGTTGCGGTGGAACGTCCACAGCAACATCCATTGCACACCCCTTTAACGCAAAGTGATGCATGTAAAGGGGCCTTATTTACAAGGCTTTGTAAATATAGAGTAGGGTATAGCGCCATCAGAGCGTTGCTAAAAATGACATTGTGGTGGCACAATCCCCTTGTAAATATACCCCAGTATATCTTAAAATTCAAAACAACACCCTAAAGTGGGGGTGCATGTGACAATTGCCAGTACTTCTCAATCGACATGCTCAAAGCTGTGGTGTCAGGTTAAGGTATCAGAGGGTAGGTTCTGGCCTTCTTTGGCAGGCCTCATGCTGATGAAGTGCTGATACAGCTCAGTCTTGGACCCTACTATGGAACACTGGCTGTTGACATATGTCATCCCATGGCACCCCAACTACAAGACCTACCCCCAAGCAATGTACAAGCTCATCAGCAGACAAGCTCCTCTAGCATGCCTGTGATTTCTCACCACCATCAGACAACATCGACTCCATGCCCCAGGACACTGTCTGCCCTTTATTATCACACCTCTGAGTCAGCAGCCAAACTTCTTTACTGCCCTACAACACCGAGTTCCAAATCTGCACAATATCCTGCACCTACCGAGTGTTCTTCTGTTTGCATGTTGAAATCAGAGACTTCCCAGGGGCTACTTCTCAGGAGCCATGGTCAGTGAGCACCCCAAAGTGCGGGTCCTTTTTTCCAAAGGAAGTGACACCTCTTACGAACTATGGGCGTCTGTTTGTTTGGAGGCAGTTTTGATGGAGATGAGAGTACCACCTTTTTGTGAGACCTAGCAGCCACATGCAAAATCTAATATGGTCATAGGACCCCAGTGGAAACATTTGACATATCTGTGTGAGTGTTTGGGTCCCTGGGGGTCCTTAATTTCAGCAGGTGGTTTCAGGTGCGTGGCACAAGCACTTAATTGTCAACACCAGCACTTATGACAGTTTGCCACACGGTGGCACTGTGTATCTAATTTAGAGATGAACACAACAGTTGTTTATGAATTATATATACATTCAAAATGGCTAATAGGTGCCAATATCCATTCTTATAGCTTTGGGTGTCCTGAAATATTCTGAATTGTCACACTTGTAGGAGTGTGATGGTCAGTAGTTGCATTGATGATGTCATTGGCAGCGCTGACAGGTGCTATGGGTGTTGCAATCTGCAGCAGCCTCCTGACAAGGCCCTGGCTCTTAATGTTTTATAAACTAAGCACTACTCTCAGGCGATTTCATTTTGTCTTGCATGTGCATCTCTACAGTGCATGCCTTGTCTGTCATTCATGCCTGAGTTACTGCGTTCCCCTTTGCAGGACGATCTCTTTGCTTTATCGTGATTGTAGATGCTGGAGATATCAGTTCTCACAGTTTCTCTGGTACATTAATGCTAATCCAATGGACTCTAAAAAATTTGGCCTGAAGGCTAGGGCGGTCGACCTCGAATCTGGGGAACCGGGTTCAAGTCTCAGCAATGACACTGAACATCCTGTGATTCTGGGCAAATCCCTTAATCTCTCCGCGCCTAACAAAAATGAAAGTGTCCTCATGTAATGCAACTGGTGCTATGAAAAACGATCTGATACCCTGTACCGGGTCAAGTTTGCGCTATATAAAACTCTGAAAAATCAAACAAACAAACAAAAAAAAAATAGCATTCAGACACGAGCTCATTATGCAGACCAGTACCCCTAAAACTGACCACATGCTCCCAGAAGCCTGCGGCCCAAAAAAAATCAGCTATTACATGCCAGAGTGAAAAAGCTAGCCAATTTTGTTTCCCTAGTAGGCCCAACTGGCAACCAACAGCCAAGGGTGTATGCTACCCAAGAATAGAAACCAAAATATTGTCTGACAGAACTATTGCGTTCTATGTATCATTTGCAAAAATATTTTTGCATTAGAGTTAATAACAGAAAATCCACACCCACCGTGACGATATTTTTGTACACTATATTTAGGCCATGATATTTCCGTCAGACGATAATGTTAACACTATTTTAACATACAAGCAGCCAAGGGAAGCTTCAGGACATGGAGAGACTTCGAGAACCATGGACTGCAAAACCTTGTGCCAACACCCAAGTCTCTCCTACAAGTTTGTCTTTCCCGGTTGGTGGACTTTCCTACACTTTTGGTCCAAACAGTGCTTAATTTGTACCAGTGGTTTCTGGTGCTAGGCACTGGCGTTTAACTGTCAACACTGGAACATATGGCAGCTGCCACATGTTGGCGCTGTTTATGTCATTTAGAGATGAGCAGGACAACAGTTATTTATTATTTCAATATTTGTTGAAGAATTACTATTACCAGCCGCCAAACTCTTTCTTATAGATTTGAGTCAAAATTGTCACACTGGTAGCTGTGTGATGGTTAGTAGTTGTGCAGGTAGTATAACTGGCAGCACTGTCAGTGGCAATGGGTCTTGCAAGCTGCTATGGCCTCCTGACGAGGGCCCTGGTTCTTATTGTTTTACAAATTAAGCACTGGTTCAAACACAGGAGCAGGAGCCAAACCTGCTGAGTTCTGCTGCATTTCTACCAGACTGTTGTTGTAGAGTGGGATGGACCCTACAAATGCTGTGTGATCCTGTACTGGCTGGAGATCTGGTAGTAAGTGCAAGTACCAGAGCCCCTCTGAAATGCTAGAGAACTTGACCCCTTAGGCTAAAATGAGGGTGAGTTTAGCCTCCTAGATTAACATTGTATTACTCTAGTGATCACATGTTGGTGCTTGAACGTGCCAAGTACTTTGGGTTTTCACTATTGTGTTTTATTTTAAGAGTTCAATTATTCTATTAATGTATTAAGACGAGTTATATCATCACCTCTGTCTGAATACTGATGTTCACTGAGTTTGAGCACCCATATAATAAAGTGTCCACCACCCAATCACAGCTGCCACTAAAGAGTCAAGGAAAGCAAGGGGGGACTTGGGTATTATTCCTGAGGGTGGTAGACCAGTGAGAGAAAAGCAGGTGCCAATGCCAATGTATGATTGGAGAGTGTCATGGCATGTGTGGTGGGAAGCCACTAGCTGGGCTTCCAAACTTGTGTTCTTCTGTAATTGTTTGGTCTATGCAGACAAAAATGGGAGCTCTTTTATAGTGCAGTTTAGTGTGAAGGAATAGTCTGAGGTCGCTCTTAGAATGTGTCTGCAGCATGTGCTGTTTTGAGATGGGAGTCAGTGGAGTCGCCTGTTCCCTCTGTTTGAGTCCTAATGTGGCGTAGCCTCCCCCCGCCTCATCAAGGCACCACACGTCTGTACTGGCTGTCCTTACAAAAGTTTCAGAACCCACCGTCCTTACTAATGTTGCTAGAGACCTGTGGGCCTTGATATAAAGTGCATACATTTACAAAGGTGGCTCAGTGATAGAGCACTCGCTGCTGATGTATTAAGTGATCGACAGTTCAACAATCCCAGTAAGACTGACTCAGCCTTCCACTCCTCTGAGGTCATTACATTGAATACCATTACATGAGGTAATAGTACCACTTGTAAGTTACAGCACTTAGAAGTGTGGTAGGAGGCACTGTATAAAATACATTGGTATTGTTATTATAATTTTTGGACTTGGCCCTGCTGGCAGGGTCATCCTGGAACTTTTTGCCTTTCCCCCTAGCATTTTTGCTGTTATGGAATTGGTGGTTTCAGGATTCTGAACACTTTGCGCTGGTTAGCAGTGCAAAGTGTGTGTGTTGTCTACCTCACACAGGCTCAATTTAGGAACCCCCATGGTAGAAACTGTATATGCCATGTGTGGTGTGCCTGAACTGAAAATAATGAATGCTACGCAATGGTGTGCAGAGGTTTATTTTCACCAGTGAAGGAAATGTCACTTTTAAAATGGACGCCATAGCTGTGTGCTCTGTGCCGCCTGCCTGAAGTGGGTTGGCGGTCTAGTGTTTGAAGTGACAGGGTGCCCTACACCTCCCCTACAGTGACAGTTGGGACTGGAACTGCCGGGAGCCTTCTAGAAGGTTCTTGCCCTTTCTGGTAGGTGGGGTGAGGAGGTTATATATAGGGGGACTCTGTCTGCATGTGCTCTGATGGAGCGTGGACTTAATTGAGAGGGGACACTCTGCCAGGAGGTACCGCCATAAGGGCCTGCGTGCTGGGCCCTGTGCCCATCTGTACCCCTCTGCTGTCCACCGGGCTAGTGTGAGACTCTGCTGGAGTGGAGACTGCTGCGCTAGCAGGATTGCCATAACAATGCAGGATGACTGTTCCTAGGACCTGCTGCTTCATGTCTGGTGTGCTGCCCTACTGCCTGCTGATCTTGCCCTGCATTAACTGTCTCTGGCCCCTAGCGCCTCGTGAGGCTATATTCCACTTGCTAGAGAAGAGGGGCTGAAGCCTGCAGCGCTATTCTGTGGGACCTTGACTGCATTCCTGGGACCTAGCGCCTAGTGAGCGCTACCACTGTGCCCAGAAGGAGGTGAGGAGCGTGTGCACTATTTCCTACATTGCCAGGAGAGTTGCGCTATCTGATTGTCTCTGGAGCGTTACATATGACCCAGGACTTTTCCAGACTGGTTGCCGGAAGAAAGGAGCTAGCGCCTGCAGCGCGGTGCTGCCAAAGCACTACTAGGAAACCCCGGCGTGTAAGGTTCCCCCCTGCCTGCTTGTTAAAAGCGGGAGCCCACCCGCATGATATAGCTTGCTCGCGGCTGCTCCCCGCCTCATTGATGGCTTTAAAAGCAGCGGGTGCCCAGCCTGCACGTTAAGCTTGTCGCAAATCACCGCCACAGCCCTGGGCAAGAAAAAGAAGAGAGCCACCGCGCGTCCCGGGAGAACTGCCTGTTGCAAACTACAGCGGGAGCCTATCCAGCTTTATGCGTTATTGAAAACAGCGGGTGCCCACCTCGCATGGTGCTTTATGTAGAAGGGAGCCTACCCCTCATTCCCGCGCAGAGGAATCGCCGATGATCACCGCACAGGCTCCCCCGCTGACGTCGGGGGAACCATGCTGCGATTGGCGCTGGCGGGAGCGCCTTAAGGAAGACCCGCCCCGCCACAGAGGAAGCCGGAAGTGAGGTGGTGGTGGTGCGGGGCTCCCATGAGCTGATGGGAGCCCTGTGTTTGTAAAGGGGCAAGGCGGGAGCCTACCCCGGGCTAGCAGACGGGCCAAAAGTCGACTGAGACTTCGCTCCGTAGGTGGGAGCTGACCGTGTCCCAGTGAGGGAAGGAGAGCCCCCCGCGTGCCTCCTTGAGCCTCGCGGGCACCACACTGAAGTCCCGGGTCCCGGAGGGGTGCCCGGGTGAAGTCGGGAGAAGCTGCTCCAACGCGAGGGAGCAGAGCGAAGAACCGACGAGTACTGCCCCAGCAGGTGAGTGGGTCTCCTCGGTGGTGCTTGGTGGCAGTGCCTGTGCAAGGCACAGAGTCTGAGAAGCCCATCTGGCAGCGTGTTGCTCCAATAAGGGGCCCAGACTTCCAGTGGTTGGGGGGGGTGTCGGGGCACATTGCCGGTGCCCGCCCCCTGTGCCAGAGCTTGACACAGCTGCCCCGCCTGACAATGGGCAGCTGCAACAAAGGCATTTTTTGAGTTCACGGGTCCCAGGGGGGGGGGGGGGGCTCCCAAGTGCCAGCACTTGTGGTTGGGCCACAGCTGCACCCCCTTTTCTGAATCGCACCGCCGAAGCGGGCAGCTGCACCACAGGGGCATTTGGGATTTGAGAGTCCCAGAAGGGGGATTACACAGTGCCAGTACATTTTGTTACAGCTGCGACGTGGGGCACGATATTGCTTTCAAATCCCCAGTGGGTGTGGGGGGGGGGGGGGGGAGCATTTTTGAGTACTGAGTCCCAAAGGGGGGCTCCAACGTGTCCAGTACCGATTTATTTACCACAGTTGTCCCGCCAGGGATTACGTTGTTATGAAGGAGGACCCAATGATGCCTAATGTACTTGTAAGGTATCCATGCCCAGGTGTTTAGGCCCATGTGCCTCACGCTGAGATGATACCTAATGGGTTTCTATGTTCACAGGTCTATGCCTACTGCAGATGTTACTGTCTAATGCTCTATGCTACTGACACTGTTTTCCCCTAAGGCTGACCACTGATGGTTATGCATGCACTGTTTGTATGCCTACTGCATTGATGATGATAACGCTTTTCCCCTAATGCCTACATGGCTTGTTTTCTGTTTAGGCCTAATGCTTTCATGCCTAATGGTTCCATGCCAACCAGATGCCACCTGTGAATGTATTTACATGCCTGACACTATTGTGGTGATGCTTATGTTCACGCCCAAAGCGTGTCACTATGTTGCTATGCGCAGGGTATACCAGTAGGGATTGACTGGTTACAGTTATCATTGCTGATGGACTTTCCATTTATTCTTTCTTTGTACTTGTGATGGTTCGGGCAGCGGCCCGATTGGCCCTGCCGTGTAAATAGTCCCCCTGTAGACTGCTACCCGGTGCTAGTTGGCACAGTGCTACAACTGTGATTGCCTTATGACGTGTTCTGCATAATACATATGCTGTTTTTTCACCTAACCTGGTGTGGGCTCTTTTTGTAGTGTGCCTAGTGTGTTACCTGTGAGTGCATAGATGCTTTAAACAATGCCTCTGAGTTTAGCCCACCCACTCCGCACCACGTTACCCCGTTTCTAACAACACTAATATGCAATGGACATATCAAGAGTAAGTTAACAGCGGGCAGCTGGTGAAGAGGTATTTTGCTGCTGCAAAAATGTGCTTGTTGTCTTTAACCTGAGTAGGTTTGTCCAACATGTTTACAATCCATAGTTTGCAGTTCCCTTGTCTCATGATAGCTGTAAAGCTGGTGTTGTTCCCAATCCATTGTTTAAAGTGTTTGTCCCCCAACCCATACACCATGGGTCTGGTTGCTCCCTAGTTAACAAACATGTTGGATTGGTTGCTCGGGAGACCATCTCTTCTGTCCTACCTGCACCCTATTTTATTGTTCTTTCTTTCGCGATCACCTCTCCTATCGCCCAAGGCTAAATGTTGGAACCCGGGTTTCACAGACACCTAAGTGCTTAAGTGAAAATGTGCATTGCATGACGTAGACGAGTGGGCGATCGCTGAGGAAATACATATGAAACTTAGTTGCAGGGATAACAAGCTGCAGGAGGACATGGAAACCTGGGCTGCACTACCAGACACTAAGCATACAGAACAAGAGGTGGAGGATGGGCGGAATGTGCAGTCTCTGGGCAAAGTGTCCCTCTGGACGCAGGATCACAACCAGTGGGTAGGGGAACGACTGTGGTCGCCCTGAGCCCTTGATGGCCACAGGATGGTGGGGGGGAAAGGGGGATTCCGGGATCAGATGGCTACTCAATGCTCCAAAGCACAATAGCTTTCTGCCAAGTGACAAATAGTTTCAGAAAGAGAGACAAGGATAGGATTAATCAAAAATGGGACTTGGCTTGCAGCCAGGGGTTATTGATGTCGTTGTAAGGTATCAACTCTGCAGGAGGAACAGTATCACACGCCTCACACCAGAAACTAAAAAAGAAATCTTTTTGAATTTAGCAACCCAGTCCTTAATTCTATTTTACGACCTCCTCTATCTGGTGATGGCACACACCTCTTTCAATGCAACGCAGCCTCGACTGCTGCTTCTGAAAGTCCGGGTCTTCTGTTGAACAGGGTTGGCAAAGAGCTTCCCAAACACAAGCTCCTCAAAAAAAAAAACACTGTTTTTTCAATTCAAACAAGGCACCAGCCACTGCTTGTTCCTCTGCCTATTGTAGTTATGGTATTTTCAGCGCTGGGAGGCCCTTTGGCTAGCCAGGCACTTTAGAAATGCCTAGAATAGAATAGAATGGAATAGAATAGTAGGTTGTCCTTCACACAAAGCCACAAATTTTAAAGGCTTTGGGTCATTCCCCCTACAGCTCAAGACCCATGGACCGGTCAGTCTTTAGTGCCACACACCACACAATCAGTAGTCATCTGAAATGTCCATCAACTCCCCCCTCAACCAAACCTGAGTGTCCCAGTCATTCAGACTGCTGATGACAAACCCGTGATTGGACAAATCCTTAGGACCCAATCACAGCCACGCTGAGGGTACTATGCTGCCTCCTCGTGCATGCCCAAGTCACCTACAAGAGTCCTTGCGTCTTGACCCTTCGGAACCCCTCAAAAGATGCCAGCAATACCATTAGAGTTTACCTGGGAAAGAAATATATGATGCTGAGTTCCCTCTTCCTGGGGGTGATCAGGAAATCACTCACGGAACTGGCCTGAAGTCTGAACTCCCTTCTTGCCTCCCGTTGGTGATTGAAGGGGCATGAACAAAGTAAAACCAAAGGGGATGATGGACGGAGTGTTGAACATTGCAAGCACTCACCCCCATTCAACTGATCTGGGTTTAATCCATCATCATTCTTTAGCTCACTTCGCCACCCCAGTTCAGACATGGCCATATGCAAATCAGTGTGACCCTGTGCCTCATGGGAACAGTCCAGCCGAACTGCCAAGCCATGTCTTCCCTGGACCAGAAACAAGCATGCCGGGACCGGTTTCAGGCTCACAGACCTCATCAGCCAGGCTATCTTGAATCCAGTGGCAAAGTGAGCAAGGGACCCAAGTCTGGGTATACCCTTCCAACTAGGGTAAACAAAGCAAAAGCAAAGGAGATGATGGACGGAGTGTTGAACATTGTAAGCACTCACCCCCAGATTTCTGCACTGGGGTGAATGTATGACATTGTTCTGCATTCTGTCCATCAATCGTTCTTTTTGCATTTGTCACCCCCGAGTGGGACGGGTATGCCCAGACGTGGGTCCCGTGCTCTCCATGCCACTGGACTCAAGCTATATTGGCTGATGAGAGCTGAAAGCCCGAAACTGGTCCTAGGATGCTTGTTTCCAGTCCAGGGAGGACCTGGCCTGGCAGTTCGGGCTGGACTGTTCCCATTGTGCACAGGGTCAAGACTGATTTGCATATGGCGCTGGGTCCAAACTGGAATGGCATGGTGAGCAAAAAAACAATGGACTTGCCCAGATCTCTGTACTTGGGTGAATGTATGCCATTGTTCTGCATTCTGTCTATCAATCGTTCTTTTTGCATTTGTCACCCCGAGCGGGACGGGTATGCCCAGACATGGGTCTAGTGCTGTCCATGCCACTGGAGTCAAGCTATCCTGGCTGATGAGGGCTGAAAGCCCGAAACTGATCCTAGCATACTTGTTTCCAGTCCAGGGACGACCTGGCCTGGCAGTTCGGGCTGAACTGTTCCCATTGGGCACAGGGTCAAGACTGATTTGTATATGGCTGGGTCCAAACTGGAATGCCATGGCGAGCAAAAAAACGATGGGCTTAGGTCCAGATTTCTGTACTGGGGTGAACATATGGCATTGTTCTGCATTCTGTCCATCAATCGTTCTTTTTGCATTTGTCACTCCGAGTGGGGCGGGTATGCTCAGACGTGGATCCTGTGCTCTCCATGCCACTGAAGTCAAGCTATCCTGGCTGATGAGGGCTGAAAGCCCGAAACCGGTCCTAGGATGCTTCTTTCCAGTCCAGAGAGGACCTGGCCTGGCAGTTCGGGCTGAACTGTTCCCATTGGGCACAGGGTCAAGACTGATTTGCATATGGCTGGGTCCAAACTGAAATGGCATGGTGAGCAAAAAAAACAATGGACTTAGGCCCAGATCTCTGTACTGGAGTGAATGTATGACCAAGTTCTGCCTTCTGTCCATCAATCGTTCTTTTTGCATTTGTCACTTCGAGTAGGATGGGTATGCCCAGACGTGGGTCTAGTGCTCTCCATGCCACTGGAGTCAAGCTATCCTGGCTGATGAGGGCTGAAAGCCCGAAACCGGTCCTAGCATGCTTGTTTCCAGTCCAGGGAGGACCTGGTCTGGCAGTTCGGGCTGGACTGTTCCCATTGGGCACAGGGTCAAGACTGATTTGCATATGGCTGGGTCCAAACTGAAATGACATGATGAGCAAAAAAAAAATGGACTTAGGCCCAGATCTCTGTACTGGGGTGAATGTATGACATTGTCTGCATTCTGTCCATCAATCGTTCTTTTTGCATTTGTCACCCGAGTGGGATGGGTATGCCCAGACGTGGGTCCCGTGCTCTCCGTGCCACTGGAGTCAAGCTATCCTGGCTGATGAGGCTGAAAGCTGGGCACAGGGTCAAGACTGATTTGCATATGGCTGGGTCCTAACTGGAATGGCATGGTGAGCAAAAAAACGATGGACCTAGGCCCAGATCTCTGCACTGGGGTAAATGTATGACATTGTTCTTCATTCTGGCCATCAATCGTTCTTTTTGCAAATTAAGGGGTATGGCCTTGCAAGGCATGATGGGCTCACCAGGGTTGGGGCAGTGAGCAAAAAGTGGCTGAAGCATGTGTTAGTGCCTAAAAAAAGTATGGGGACTGTGATCCTGAGTCTAACGGGGTGGGGTCACAGACATGGCTACAGACAACAAAATATGATGTACCTATTTTATTGGCCTTTCATCTACAGGCAACTGTATGAAATGTAACATCCATTGTTTAAACTAAAAATAAAGGCATGCTAAACCATTCTGTATGAAATGCACTGCTCTGATGGAAAAGCTCCGTTGGTTAATGCACCACTGCAGATGTCTGGAGTGAATCCGGGGTGTCAACAGGTTCCCCATACAGGGTTACACTATTCCCCAGTGCACCTACTTGGTGCAGTGAGGAACAGAAACATATGTGTTTATCATGCTATATGGTCCAGGGCTGTGACCGAAACTTCTCTGAATACGTACGTCATTATTTTAAAACTGTATTACACACAGCATAAGATATATTGCCGCAAATGTGCACAAAAGAGTCTGTTTAAGATAAATACGACTGCTTTCAAAATGTGTATTTTTAATACGTACTTAGACTTTACCTAGCGCAAATGTATATGTAAAAGTGTCCATTGTAAGAAAGCACCCGGATTTCTGGTAACACTTTGTAGCATCCCAACAGCAATCTACTACATACTTTTCAGAACCTCTATCTTCACAGTCCAGAAGACGGGGGCCCACTACATACTTTTTAGCTTGAGGAAACTTAAGGCAAGCATTAAACGTTCAGAATCAGTGCATTTTTATTTTAAAGTATATTGTTTTGGAAAAAAAATCAAGAAAGCTTGAGGGAGGCGTCACCCCAAAGAGATTCTACCGGCTTTCACCTGTCACCTCTGGGGAGAAAGAAGGCAGGGTCAAAGAGCAGAAGAGTGCTCTGCCAGGGCCAGGGGTTGAGGAAAGGACTGGATCAGACCGCCTCGAATGCTCCCTTCACACTCTTTCTTCACGCTGTCTCAGCGGTGTTAGGCAGTGGCACGAGGTGCCAGCGGCAGGTGAGCATCTGTCAGGCCCCGGTGATGGCGTCAATGCGCGCCCTGTCAAGAGTTCAGAGACCTCGCGTGCCACCTCGTCAGGGGCGCTGACAGTGTGCTTGACAAGGCGCGAGCGGGCAGGAAACCTGTCAGCGCCTTCCACGCGCCAGCTGGGAGCAGGACCTTTGCCTGCCACACGATGGCGCTGCCGGCTTCCTTAAGCACTGGTTGGGCTTTTTGGGGGGCGAAGGCTCAAAAGGTAATGCACACAACATGGGCAACTTATAAAAGCAATATCATAATAAGGTTAATCATCCATCTAGCGCATTACTACAGTATCACAGGCCCTAGGTGTTGGAAATAATAGATTATACCCCATGTATTGCTACTCAGTTTACTAAACCTCGGTTGGCCTTCTACTTAATTGAACGGATGCACTATTGTGGATGTCCGTGGCCAGCATTTAACTCACTCACTCAGCTTCTTTGCACCACAGCTAAGTGAAATTAAGCCCTGTTCCACAGTGTAACAAAATTGAAGCTTTGGGGGCAGCCAGCCTGGGGCAGTAAGCACCTCGTCTGGTTTGGGCAGGTTGTGCAGTCCATGAGACTGCAGAACAGGATGGTGAGGTTGGGGGTGGGGCAGCCGACCGTAGGGAGGTCCCCCCCCCCCCCCCCCCGGGTGGTTTGGGAGGGGCGGGTGGGGGGCTGGTTAGCAGCCCAAACTGTGGGTTTTTTCACAATTGGGCTCCTTTTTCCTACCAAATGGAGCCCAAGCATAAATGCTTTGGGCTCCGCCTCCCGGCCATCATTTTAGGTTTGGTGACCTGGTGGCCGGGATGCTGTATTCAGAAAAAGTTTTTGTCAGGAGATTTTATAGTTCACGTTGCTTTTCGCATAATGGCAGCGGAGGATTATAGGGTTCTGGAAGCTATTAGGCTTCTTAGTGAGGCTGGAAGATTAGATTTAGTACTTGGGGATGTTGCCGGGCCGTCGCGGCCTCAGCGGCAGGCCTCAGCTGGAGTAGCGGCGGTGGTGGCGGCTTGCTTAACGCCTAAGTGCTCTAGGACTGACCTGGTAAGTGAGCGGGCCGCTCTCGCTTTAAGAAAACGGCCCGGGCGTTAAATCTCGGCGTTTGGAGGTTGGTGAGCCAGCGGGAGGCGCTGGCCACCCTGCTTTTTCTGTGAGGCTGTCGGAGGATATGGCGGTTGACACTGTGGAACCGCCGGAGTTGATTCAAGTACCTGCGGCTCCTGCGAGAGCGGTTTCAGCTCCCGCCCAGCGGGGGAAGCGAGGAGGAAAGCGTGGAGGCAAGAGGCGTTGGGTGAGCAGGAGTCGTCGTTGGGAGGGGGGGTGGAAGCTGCGCACGGGTTGAGCTCTCCGGCGCGTGTGTTTTCTCAGGCAGTAGTGATTGTCGGGGAGGGACCGGATGATTTACTCATCCCTCCATCTCTCGCGGGCTGCATTTAAGTGGTGTGATTGCGAGGGAGAAGGAGGGGATTGGCTTTCTCACGCCGGCTCGTCCTTCTCTGTTGGTGCGCGAGGACACCAGGTTAGATAAGGGGATGCAGGGGGTGGGAGAAGGTGCAGCTCGGGGTCAATTGTGCCTTTTAGCCCACTTCTGTTTTCCCCACAGAGTTCGCATAAGGTGATGTGGTGTCAGTACACAGTGGTTCGATGGATGAGGGAGAGTGGGCACAGGTGGGAGGGTGAGGGGGTTTTCCTTTGGAGGCGCAGGGTCATGAGTCAGGCATTTTGCCCTCCCCCTCTCATTCTTTGTCTTTGGGTACGGTTGTTCCGGGGGATGCTTTTAGGGCTGATACATGTTCACCTTTTCAGGTGGGAGTTATGAGGCATGGTGTGCGTGCTAGGTCCTGGGAGGGGCCTGATGTTTTGTCTTCATGGTCGGAGGGGGTGCGAGAGGCTGGTTTTGGCAGGGGTGGCACAGGGTTTGGTCCTCAGGGCAGCTTTGCAGGTAATTTTGAGTTTCCAGGTTTGAAGGTAGGGGGCCTGGGTAGGGGATTGGGGGCTCAGGATGTGGCACCTAAAGAGAGTGGTGAGGGGAGAGGTCAAATTTTGGACTCGGCATCAGCTGTGGGGCAGGCAATGTTAGATTGGAGTAGTGGTGAGGAGGTGGGAGCGCCTTACCCCCATCCTCCTAGTGTCTCTTTTAAGGCAAGTGTTTCAGATTTTCAGCTTGGCAGGCAAACAAAGGGTACGTGGTCTGGTGGACGTGTTTCAGGTGGGAGTGAGGAATGTGGAGTTTTTGGTAGTAAGGGACCCGGCACACCAGTCCAGCCTGTTAGGGACCGACCCGGAGCAACGGACTCGGTAGGGTGAAGTGCGGCCCAATGGCGCAGAGGAGAAGGGAGGGTGGAGCCTAGCGCGGCACATTCCGTACCAACGGTCAGCAAATGTAGGTCTGGCGCGACCTCGCTGGCCCCAACATCTCCTCAGCATCAACGGATGGACTGGACAGCCGAAAATCTACATAGGAGTGGTCAACGTTTAGGGGAGTACCGGCGGGTACAGTCAGCTCCCCCGTCAAGTGTAATGAAAGGGGTCGGTAAGGCCCATGCAGGTCTTAAAGGTTCCGGGAAGGCTCATAAAAGGATGCTGGTGTCAGGCCCTTCCCAGCTGGAGGAGTCTTTGATTTTAGATTATGATGATGATAGCCCAGAGGAAGGCGAGCTGCGTGATAATGAAACTGGGGGGGGGGGGGCAATTTCATGTTTCTCGTAGTCTTTTACAGGCACCGGTGGTAGTGCGACCAAAGAAGGCGGTGGTGTCCGGACCAGGTCGAGAGCGCGGCCCCTCAGTGAGGGTTCCTCGGATGGTCGATAATGTGGAACAAATGGCATGGAGATCGGGGCCGGGTCAAGCCCCCTTGTTACACCCATGTGAGCTTTGTGAACCACGTGCCAAACCAAAAATGGTGTCTGTGGGGACGGGGGGAAGCAGTTGTTGAGGGGGTTGAAGGCAAATTCTATAAAGGACGTTACGTTAAGGATCAAGGGGTAGGCACGGGGGATGGGGTTGGAACTTTGGGCGCCAAGGTTGAGAGTTGCATGAACACTGAAGCAGTTGAACTAGTGACAGACACTTTACATAACAAGGAGCTGAAAATTAAGAAATTGCTCTATATGGGTGTAACAAAGCCTCTAGAGGCTCATTTGATGTTGTCAACAAAAGAGAGGATTTGGAAAGGTGAGTATGTGGAAATCTTGAAATTACTGCACAGGGAGGTACGTTCTAAAGAGGCTTCTAAAGAGGAGGAGTACGAGTTGGCCAAACGCCCAAAAGTCCCCCTAACAATTGAGAATTGGACGGCAGTGTTTTTGATATACGCTAGCGTATATTGGGAAAAGTTCCCAGAGCGCTGTGTAGCTATATTTAAGTACATGGATGTTATCAGGAAAAGCACAGATAACGTGTAGTGGTTTTGCGTGGGCCCAATATGATGAGGAGTTTAGGGCTCGGATGGCTTGGGACCCTGAAGCCAAGTGGGGAGAATTGGATACGGACGTATGGCAACATACGATGGGTGCCTATGCCCAGTGGTAAGACAATTTTTACTGCTAGTGGATTACCGTTAGTTGACCAGCGCTTTCAGGGAAAGCCCACTAGGGGAGGGGTGGGAAGTACAATGGCCACACAGACTGGGGTGGGTGGGTGTGTGCTGGGACTTCAACAAAGGTTTGTGCACTAGAAAATACTGTAAATTGTGTCACGAATGCTCACAGTGTGGCAAAAGGCACCCGTTGGTTAGGTGTTGGGAGTCCTGGAATTCAGGCGGCCAGCAGTGGCCACAGCAGAGTACTAGCGCTCCAGGCCCCTCTCAGCAATCACAGTCAAATAGGGGAGGGAAAAACACTCCAGGCGTTGGACCCAAAGGCTCATACTCCGGTTAAATTGGAACAATTGGCAGAAGGATTGCGGGGGTATGGCGATGCTAGAGCACAACAGATTTTACTGACTGGTTTTCAAGAAGGGTTCCGACTTGGTTATTCAGGACCGCGGCTGCGGTGCTGGTCCAAGAATTTGAAATCGGCTGACGAACACAAGGCAGTGGTACAAGATAAACTGGACAAAGAAGTGCGGGAGGGAAGGATGGCAGGTCCTTTTGATGATTGGCCTTTGGATAACTTGATCATCTCCCCAAATGGAGTTGTTCCCAAAAAGGAAGCAGGGCAGTACAGATTAATCCAACATTTGTCATGGCCGGAGGGGTCCTCAGTTAATGACTTCATTGATGAGGAGGCAGCTTCCGTGTCTTATTCTTCAGGCTATGTCACTAGTGGTGACTGCTGGCACTTCTGCGGAAATGGCAAAATGAGATATAAAATCTGCATTTAGATTGCTCCCAGTCCATCCTGAAGATTAGAATCGTCTGGGGATCCATTTCAATGGGAAGTGGTACGTGGACAAGGCATTGCCAATGGGTTGTTCGATGTCCTTCGCTCTTTTTGAGACGTTCAGCACTTTTCTGCAATGGTTTTTCACACAGCATTCCGGCCATGAGTTAGTGACGCATTATTTAGAGGATTTCTTTTTCGGCGGATCCCTGGGCTCTTCAGAGTGTCAGGCAGCCCTGGACACATTCCAGAAGCTTATGGATCTTTTGGGAGTACCGTTGGCACCAGAGAAGACAATGGGTCCTTGCGCGACCATGTCTTTTCAGGGAATTGAGATTGATTCACGGGCAATATAAGAAGGTGAAAATGCTGGAGCTCTTGGAGTCAATGTTGGCAAAAACAAAGGTCACAGTCAAAGAAGTGCAGGTTCTGTTGGGCCATCTTCATTTTGCTTGTGAGGTGGTCAGAGCGGGTAGAACTTTTTGCAGGCGCCTAGGTAGGGCGTTGTCTGGTCATCACTTGCCTCATCACCGCGTGCGCTTGTCAGCGGGGTTCAAGGAAGATCTGCGTATGTGGGAGGCCTTTCTGCATTCTTTCAATGGTGTTTCTTTCTACAGGGAGGAGGACTGGGTGTGGGACATCCAGATTTTCTCGGATGCAGCGGGCAGTGATGGTTTTGGCCTGTACTGACAAGGCAAGTGGTGTGCAGAGAAGTGGCCTGAGCAGTGGAAGGATGGGGGCAGGAGCATCACCTTCCTAGAACTATTTCCAGTGGTGGTAGCATTGACTTTGTGGGGGCAGGAGTTGGCTCACAAAAAGGTTCTTTTTCGGATTGACAACTTGGCTGTAGTGGACATCATCAATAGACAGTCGGCCAGGGATACACAGATCTTGAAACTGCTCTGAGTCTTTGTGTTGGGTTGCCTTAGGTATGAGCTTTAGGGCCTTACACATTCCTGGTGTGGACAATGACATTGCGGATGCTTTGTCTCGTTCGCAGTGGGAGAGATTCCATAGGCTGGCCTCAGAGGCGGACAGGACACCGACCCCCATGCCGGAACACCTATGGTATGTAGGCGACACAGGGTCATACAGCTGGTGGTAGGTTTGCTGTCTTCTTCTACTCGGACTGCATATGAACTGGCTTGGAGAGGATTTTTGGCGTCCGGGGCCTGCAGGCGTGATCCTGGCTGGAGGAGGTCAGACGATGTAGTTCAGTTTATCCTTGACTTGATGGACAAAGGATTATCCAGAGTTACCATTGCAGGAAAGTTAGCTGGCATTTCTTTCATGGGCAAGCTGCTTTGGGGTTACTCTCCCTCTGCTGGGGAGGTAGGGAAGAGAATGTTGGAAGGTTGGTCCCGGGAGCGGGGAGTGGAGTCTGTTAGGTGCCCCTTGTCATGGCAAAACTTGGCTAGAGTATGGGAGGCTTTGCCGAGGATCTGCAGGGATGAGTTTGAGGCGTGCCTTTTTTCAACGCTTATGGTGTGGATGTTTTTTTGAGCTTTCAGAGTTTCTGAGCTGTTAGGTTCTAAGTTACATGGGGGGGTTGTTTGGGGGGACGTTCATTTATCAGAAAAACGTGACCATGTATGGCTATCTCGCTCGAAAACTGACCAAAAAGGCAAAGGTAAAGATGTTTGGTTGGAAGCGTCCTCCCCTTCCGGGACGTGCCCCTTACAGTGGGCGCGGCGTTGACGGTTTGTTTCTGGGGGGTCCTGGAGGCTTTTGTGTTTCAGCATATTGACGAATCTAGGGTCACGGACTACCAATTACGCATGGTGCTACGCAAAGCTTTGCGGAATATCAGTTTAGATGATAAAAATATGGTACTCACTCTTTTAGGATTGGGGCGGCAACCAAAGCTCATAATAGGGGTTGGTCTAGACAGGACATCATGCGCTTAGGGCGTTGGTCTTCTAACTGCTTTCAGCGCTATGTGAGAAATGAAGCGGGGGAGGCACTTGCGTCATCATCTTTGTCTTAAATCTGATACTGCCTTTCTCGTTTCAGGTTCCGTGGCTGGCCCCCGCTGAGCAGTTATGACCATATGGATTGTGGGGCATTTCTTTGTGAAGCGGGCACATGTCCAAGCTTGCAATAGCTACTTTGGATCTCTGCTGGGTTTTAAGCGTTTGTTCAATATAATGTGGAAGGGCAAAGGAGGCATGCTTTGGAAGGAGTTAATTCCTGCTCTTAATTCTTGGTTAGTCGGGGGCCACTGCCCAGATGTGTTGGTTATTCACTTGGGGGAAAATGACTTGTGCGAGGTCAAGGGCGTGGTTCTTTTGAGGGCAATGAAGAAAGATCTTTCTCTTGTGAAACAGCAGTGGTCAGGTTGCCATGTCTTATGGACAGAGTTGGTTCCGCGGAGGTCTAGGAGAGGTGCGAACAAGCCCATAGCGACCGATAGGACGCGTAAGAAGGTCAATCTTGAAGTTTCCAGATTTTGTAGAGGCTTGGGTTTTGGTCGAGTGACTCATGGTGACATTCGGTATGATACAGTAGAGTTTTTTCGTAGCAATTGGGTTCATCTTTCCAGGATTGGTATGGATTTGTATCTTCTGGAATTAAGAGAGGTTTTGTCACGTTGTTTGAAGATTCTGGAATTTGCTACCTAGGTTACTTTACCTTTTAGTGAGTTTTTAGCACTGGTTGGGGGGCAGAAAGGGGGTGTTGTTCTCTTCCCTCCGCTTTCTGGGTGGCGGGGGTTTAGTGGTTTTTGCCAGGCTTGGCAAGATTGTCGTTGGCATTTGTTTAGTTGTGGCATTGTCAGGGGGAGTTGGGCAGGATAATTTATTGGGGTGGTTCCATAGGTTGGGGGAACAAGAGCTGTTGAAGGGCAAACGGGGGAGGTGGTGTTATGGTTTGGGGGATTTGATAAGTTGAAATGATTATGCAGGGTTTTGCATTGTTTGGATTTTTGTAATGATGTAATGTGCGGGTGGGATTGGTGATTGGGGGTTAAGGAAGTGTCACATTTAGTGAGGATTAGTTTTGTAAGGAGTTGGCCGAGGTTCTTAATTTGTTAATGTGCACCTGTTTCAATAAAGCAGCCTTTTTCACACACAACAACTGTCTGTTGGTCTGCTCACCCCCCCCCCACCCCTCCCTCCCAATGGCTCTGGGGTGGGGCCACAGGTATGACTTGGGAACTTTTGGGCCAACAGCCACCATTTTGTAGAGGTTGACACGGTGGATGGTGTACAGGAAGGACATCCTTTTTCGACCCGTCCGCCCCCTTCTTTTTTATTATGTGGTTTGGGAGGTCATGAGCATGTTGAATTAGTTGGGTCAGGTGCACAAGGGAGGAGCTCTCTACATATATGGGTTTTGTCCAGGGCTTTAAGTGGGATGAAAAAAACTGGGGGAGTTTCTCGAAGGAGCGTGGTCAATGTAATTAAGGGCGTGGCTTAAAACGACGTAAGCCAAAAATCTGTAATTAGCATAGTTTGCCGCCCGACTTGTATTTTGTTGTTTCTGTCATTGCATCCAGATATATGATACAACAAGTAACATCATACCTACAACAAGTCAGGACTATTGGATTTGTCAATGGCTGTTAGTTGCGTAAGATAAATAATCAGCAACTATGGCTTGTATATAATATGGAAAAAGCTTCCACTTAAAGCGCTGGTGACACCACAACAATGTTGCTGCTCCTGTGTTTCAAAAAGAGCAGGAAAATCCAGAGAGAAAATGACTCTCTTTAAAGGATTTCCCTTCTCCTCACCTGGCATGATGTCACGCCGTAACTTCTCCACTAGTGAGAAGTGAGCCGTGTTAGCAGCACACACTTCAATGTGCCTGCTGTCACTGCAGTCCGGAAAGAAACGGGCCGTCTGTGCCAGGGCACAAAACAGAGCCCGATAGAGAACCATTTCGAAGCCCCCTTTAAAAACTATAATGGTGCTCAGACCCGGTGAGACTGGCCCTGGTTTTGTCACTGATGAAGCAGATATGAGTTGGCAGTTTGCTGCAATGTTTTGATCATTTTGATCGGTTTTATTGCCTGTTGGGGTGGGCAGAGCAGTTACGTTGGGGGATGGGAGTAAGTTGACACTTGCAGAAAGCAGGAAGATTAAGTTTTGCAGTAAATAAAATTCAAGGTGTAGGCAGTAGGTACAGTGACAGACAGTTGAGTTTGGGGAGTTGTTAGTGGTACTTAGGGATGGGAGTAGGCGGGGAGGAAGGTGAATAGTGATGTAGTGATGTATTGTGAGATGTTTATAGGTATTATGGCAAATTGGTTGTGCAGGGGGGGGGGGTAATTATAAATAAATAAAAACGTACCTTCGGCGGTCCGGTCCCAAGTCGCGGTCCTCCTTGCAGGAAGCAGCCACAGGCAGCCTTCTTCCGCTCTCCTAAGCCAATCACAACTCTGCAATGGCAGGATTGTGATTGGCCAGGATGCCGCCTGCACAGGCGTCTATGGGGGGGCCGTTTTCTCCTTGCAGACTGCATGCTGCCTACATGGAGAAAACTGGAGAGTGGGCACAACTGGTTTGGTCGGCCCTGGGGCTGACCAGACAGTCAGCGCCCACAACATTGGACTTGCCACTCCTTTCAGACCCGCCCTCCCCCAACCAAATGGTTCTTCTGCTTTCTCGCAGTGCTTTCATTCAAGGTAAGTGTTGAAGTGTGTGACAAACAAACCCATATATTTGGGAAACAAAGCCGGGTGCAGAGGCTTAGTTATAACAGAATCTTACAGAAAATACAGAAACAGCGCTCTCGAACAGGCCTTTACTCAAGGCGCTGCTTCCGTCTTCAGACTCACCGGGTGTCTCCAGCAGTGTGTCGCCCTCCGACGTGTCATCGTCCTCTGGCTCAGGTTCCTCGTTTATTGGCTCGGGGTCCTCGTCCGGGGGCTCCTCGTCCTCATCAAGGGTTTTGGGGTCCTCCTCGGCCGTCTCGCTGTTGCCTCCTCGTGAGTTGATGGAATCCAGGTGGGACTGAACGATCCGCTGGACAGCTTCAAACAAAGCATCATTAAATGAGGAGGCGGCCAGACATCGGGCCCAATGGTAACCGCAAGCCTCTTAGGCAGCCCACCACCCCCTCATTTCTGCATCAGGGATTACCCCTTAATCTGGAGCTTTCTACAGTGCTTCCCGCCTATTTGAATGCATTCTGTTTTTCAACATGAGAAGGGCCACTGGAATTAAGAGGCAGCATCAGAGGAAATTATAAACCGGGTTGACTGAATTATACGGTAAGAAATGGCAAATTAGGTGGCATCATGTGCCATACTCTAGCTCATGGGTACTCACAAACTTTCTCTCGGGGGCCAAATTTACAGTGTGGTTTGTGGCCGAGGGCCGCACCGGTGGGGGCAGGGGCAGTGTGGGAGGGGGCGGAGCTAGAGCAAAAAAAAAGCAGTGACCATGAGGTTGAACACAGGCCCCTGCAACGGACGCCTTTGTCTACTGAGCCAACAGACCCAACATACACACATCTCTCTCTCTCTCTCTCTCTCCCTCTCTTTCCCTCTCTTTCCCTCTCTCCATCCCTATCTTTATCTCTCCCTCCCTCTCTCTATCTCCCTCATTCTCTCACTCTCTGTCTCCCTCCCTTTCTCTCTGTCTCCCTCCCTCCCTCTCTGTCTGTCTCCCTCTCTTTCTCTCTGTCTCCCTCCCTCTCTCGCTGTCTCCCTCTCTCTGTCTCCCTCCCTCTGTCTCCCTCCCTCTCTCGCTGTCTCCCTCTCTCTGTCTCCCTCTGTCTGTCTCCCTCCCTCCCTCCCTCTGTCTGTCTCCCTCCCTCTCTCTGTCTCCCTCCCTCTCTCTCCCTCCCTCCCTCTCTCTCCCTCTGTCTCCCTCTGTCTCCCTCTATCTGCCTCCCTCCTTCTCTCACTCTCTGTCTCCCTCCCTTTCTCTCTGTCTCCCTCCCTCTCTCTCTGTCTCCCTCCCTCTCCCTTCCTCTCTCTGTCCCCCTCCCTCTGTCCCCCTCCCTCTGTCTGTCTCCCTCTGTCTCCCTCCCTCCCTCTGTCTGTCTCCCTTCCTCCTTCTGTCTCCATCACTCTCGCTCCCTCTGTCTCCCTCCCTATGTCTCCCTCTCTCTGTCTCCCTCTGTTTCTGTTCCTCTGTCTCCCTCTCTCTCCCTCTGTCTGTCTCCCTCTCTCCGTCTCCCTCTCTCTCTCTCTCTCCCTCTCTCTCTCTCTCTCCCTCTCTCCCTCTCTCTCTGTCTCCCTCCCTCTCTCTCCCTCTCTCTCTCTCCCCTTCTCTGTCTCCCTCTCTCTGTGTCCTTCTCCCTCCCTCTATCTCTCCCTGACTCTCTCCCTCTGTCTCCCTCCCTCTGACTTCCTCTCTGTCTCCCACCCTATCTCCCTGTCTCCCTCTCTCTCTTTCTCCCTCTCTGTCTGTCTCACTCTCTGTCTGTCTCCCTCTGTCTCCCTCTCCCTCCCTCCCTCTGTCTCCCTCTCCCTCACTCTGTCTCCCCCTGACTCCCTGTCTCTCTCTCTCTCTATCTCTGTCTGCCTCGCTCTGTCTCCCTCTCTCTTCCTCCCTCTCCCTCCCTCTCCCTCCCTCTCCCTCTGTCTCCCTCCATCTTACTCCGCCTCCCTCCGTCTCCCTCTCTGTCTCCCTCTCCAGCTCTCTGTCACTCTGCCTCTCTGTCTATCTCTGCCTCTAACTGTCTGTTGCTGTCCCTGTTTCTACCTCTATCGAATTATGTCTGTCCCTGTCTCTGTCTCCTTCCCTCTGTCTCCCTCTCCTTGTCTCTGTCTGTCTCAGTCTGTCTCTGCCTCTATCTATCTCTGTCTATATCTCTCTCTGTGTCTAGCTCTGCCTGTCTCTGCCTTTATCTGTCCCTGACTCTATCTTTGTCTCTCTCTGTCTCTCTCTCTGTCTCTGTCTCTATCGCTGTCTGTCTCTACCTCTATCTGTTTCTGCATCTATCTTTCTCTGTCTGTCCCTGTCTCTGCCTCCCTCCCTCTGTCTCTCTCCGTCTGTCTCCCTCCCTCTCCCTCTCTCTGTCTCCCTCTCGGTCTCCTTCTCCCTCCCTCTGTCTCTGCCTGACTCCCTCCCTCTGCCTCACTCTGTCACCCTCCCTCTGACTCCCTCTCTGTCTCCCTCCCTCTGTTTCCCTCTCCCTCTCTCTCTGTCTCCCTCTCTCTCTGTCTCCCTCTCTCTGTCTCCCTACCTCTGTCTCTATCTCCCTCACTCCGTCTGCCCCTGACTCCCTCTGACTCTCTTTCTCTGTCTGCCTCTCTCTGTCTACCTCTCTCTCCCTCCATCTGTCTCCCTCGGACTCACTCCGCCTCCCTCCGTTTCCCTCTCTGTCTCCCTCTCCATCTCTCTGTCACTCTGCCTCTCTGTCTGTCTCTGCCTCTATCTGTCTGTAGCTGTCCCTGTCTCTGCCTCTATCTGTTTCTGTCTGTTCCTGTCTCTATCTCCCTCCCTATGTCTCCCTCTCTGTGTCTCTGTCTCTGTCTATAACTCTCTCTGACTCTAGCTCTGTCTGTCTCTGCCTCTATCTGTCCCTGCCTCTATCTTTGTCTCTCTCCGTCTCCGTCTCTCTCTGTCTCTGTCTCTATCGCTGTCTGTCTCTTCCTCTATCTGTCTCTGCCTCTATCTGTCTCTGTCTGTCCCTGTCTCTGCCTCTATCTACGTCTGTCTGCTCCTGTCTCTATCTGTCTCTGCCTCTATCTGGCTCTGCCTCTATCTGGCTCTGTCTCTAAATGTCTTTATCTGCCTCTGTCTCTATCTGTCTCACCTCACTGGGCTCTCACTCCCTGCTGTCCTCCACCTCACCCAGCTTTCAGTCCCTGCTGTCCTCTGTCACCTCACCCCGCATGTGTGTCAGCCTGGGTTGAGACAGCTTCCCATGAACACACACAGCCGCACCCCAATACTTCACAGGTCTTTAAACGACCATTTACATGTTAATGAGGCTTTCTTCACCTCTTCTTAGTGCCCTGCAGCTCCACTCTAACTATCACTGGAATCGCCTGTCCCCCATAAAGCAGTCTCTCTGAGTCCACGCTGCTGCAACCGGCGGTGTTTGCTGACACTTTAAATTTTAAAAAAAGAACACCGGTACGATGTCTGCAAGGTTCATGGGCCACCAAGGAAGGCTTCCCGGGCCGCACTTTGAGTACCCGTGCTCTAGCTGTATTACTTAACTATGTTGTCATTTTCACACATGTTAAACACACTCCAAGCATAAATTACTCCTCATTAGTATCAGTTTAATGCCTAATTACAGCAATCGGCAACTGAAATGGAACTAGTTAAGCTCCTCAAAGCCAAACAGTACACAGGGTAGCGTTTTTAGTAACTTTCGATTTGTTTGAGGTAGAAAAAAAATTGGATTACAATTTACAAATGATGCATCCCATGATGGTGTATGTGGCAAGTGTTACAAACCCATAATTATGTGGAAATTGCAGCGGCTGCAGAGTAACATAATTCCAGTGACCTTGCCCATGAGTAACATCGATTTACCTATACCCTCTGGATGCAGGTAGCCGGGTCATACCAAACCTGCCTGTTGTTGAGCGGTCACTGTCAGGGCTGGTGATGCCCAGCCTGCCACTATCTTATACCTGGCGTTTATCTGCAGAATAGCTCCTTGAGGGTCCAGCTTTGGTTAGCGCCTGTTACCCATTCCATCTGTGCCCACTCTGAGGTTCCGTGACGGTTCCGTGACGACTTGAACCCGTGTTTTCAAGTTTGTCGGAAATACATAAAATTAGTATCAGCGAACCGCAAATGATCCATTTAGTATATCCTAGTGTTTTCGCTACGCTACGAGCAAGAGCACTCCTTCCACTGACACATTTCTGATATACACACGGCATCCATCTTAGATCATGGCCGCCATTTTGTGGTTCCTTGCCCTCACATATGCAATAGCCTCTGTTCATTTCATTCACTCCACTTTGATTAAGGACACGTAGCCTTAGCCGGAGATTCACCTCTTACATGACACGTGCACCTTAAACCAGATCACGCTGAAGCTGCATGACTCGACAAAGGCTGCCTCCTCTGCCCGAGGCCAGTCCACCTGAACTGGTTTTCCTGTCCATTGTACCTGATCATGATTAGGCGGCCGAAGCCGGTAGCCTTGCCCATTTACAACCCACAAACATCTCTTATCCCGTTTTCTATCTTCTGCACCTGGCTCTGCTCCTTTTCCTTCTGGGCCTTTATTAGGGGGAGGTAACGAACTTTACGATGAGGCGGTCCGGGTCTTGAATGCAATATTGACAAGGGATTGTGATGGACTGGTGGGAACCCCTCTTCGTGATGTTTGGTATCAGATATTATCGACAGTTCCTGTGTAACGCCAAATATTTATTGTTTAGAGACACAAAGGTTTGGGAATGTACCGACATGTGAAATATTTGCCTAGAGCACAATTTTTAGTATATAAGGAGCAACCCACTTTGTACAAATCGAACAGTCTCCTAGATTCTGCCCGTGTGTAGATTCTGTGACTTCTGTGTCCCTGCAGTAATAAACCTTTGGTCTTTGACGCCACCATCGAGAAGCCCGTGTTTCTGTTCATTTGTGCACCAAGGCAGGTGGGACTCCGGGGTCTTTGGGTGTTGTACCCTGACACCTCTGGACGGAACCAAAAAGTCCAGAACTCCAATTGGCGCCCAACGTGGGGCGACGTCATTCGGTACCGGTCCAAAAGCCTGAAGAGTTCGAGAAGCTTCGTGTGAAGATTCCTGAGGGAGGCGCCCCACTTCATCGATCCCGGCATATCGCAAAAGTGGCCCTGAAGTTCTCTTCCACGAGGGTTTCCCGTTCAGGACGGCTGCAGTGGGCCGTTGCCTTGACCGTCGCCCTGTCTTGGACCCGAAGTGGTGCAGTCCTTAGTACAGCGAAACGTGACGGGTTTCTCCTTGGTGACGTCTTCAGTGCCTCAGTTAAGTATTTAGTGATAGCTAGCTGGTTACTTTTGTGAGGATTGTTAAAAATCCTTGATCGGTTCTTGGTTTGGTTTGGTTTTGTAAGATTATCATTGGTTGTTCTGGTTACGATAATCTATTTGGTTCAGTTTTGGGTATCGATACATCAGTTCGTTTTGGTAGGCCTAAGTTCTTGGTTCAAGTGCACAATTTGTTTCGTGTTTTGTTTGTTTTGTGTTCCGGACTGAGAATGGTAAGTCGGAAAATGTTGTCTTGTTTTAGTTGCAACAGTGACTCACAATTAGAGGATTCCTGTCTGGTTCCTCCGATTGGGACTCCCCTATATGACCTATATTGTAAGTATGGTGTGGGTCCTATAACTTATAATGAGATATGGGTCCGTTATTGTAAGAAGGATGGTGTCCTTAGTTGGCCACTGCATGGTAGTTTTGAACAAGAGATTCTCGACAATTTAGAAGCGAAATTGTTTAGGAAGAAAGCCCGGCCGGCAATGTTTGACTCTTTTCGTTATTGGCGGAAAGAATCCAAACAGAGAGAAATGAAAAGGTTGAAAAAAGAGCAAAAAGAACTAGAAGAGTTAACTCTAGAGCAAGCGACTAAGCAGTTGCAGGCTAACGAGTGTGAGAAAGCCATAGATGTAGCCATTAGAGAGCGTAACTTAGCGATTGACAAGTGCTATCCTGCCTTGCCATCGAAAATGGCTAAGATACTGGAGGACTCCGAAAACGATCCTCTGCTATCTTATCTGTTACGGTCGCCTCCACCGTATGCACAAGGTGCTACGGCTCCGCTCATCCCGAATGTTCAATTGCCGGTTGCTGGACAACCTGGTGCTCCTGCTCTTGTTCCTCAGAATCAAGTTCCTTTACTTCCTGTGGTGAATGTAAATGTTCCTACAGCTCCTCCTCTTCCTGCACTACCCGCTCCTATACCTACCACTGTACCTACTGCTCCAGAAACTATTTTCCTCGATACTCCTACTGTTTCGTCATCTATTCCTACCTCTACTGCGTTCTCTATGTCTGCGAGTGTACTAACTCCACTTTCTGTTCGTCGAAGAATTACTGATTCAGTTACTAATATGCTGTCTCCTATATATAAAACCCTGATTAAGACTCCTACTCCTGACTCTGTTCAGAGACGGAGTCAGCTTCCAAGTACTGAGGAACGGGGAGTTTTAGACTCCACGGCTCTCAGATGGATTACAAAAGTTAGAAGATATAGTACGAAAGATGTGTTAGAGACATTTATGCAATGGGGAGAGCCAACACAGCGATACGTCTTCGACGAGATGTGCTCGTTGTTGCGTGAGGAAATAGAAGAAGACGATGTCGAATCAGATTTGGAAGATTTAATTAAGATTCAAAAAGAGTTTGCTGCTGGAATGATAGTGGGCGATAATATAAAGGAAGCGATGGAACTCATTTTGAGTTTTAGGAATGATCCATCTCTTCGTTCCCCGAGAGATTTAGAGAAAGGTAGAATGAAGCCAAGTCGCCAATATCCTATGAGGGAGGTTCCTCCAATTTGGCGCGAAGCAGTACAACGTGATGATAATGCGGGTATTGCAGCTGCTCCAGCGCAGTTCCAAAGAGTATGGATACATATTCCGTGGAAGCGAGCAGAAGTGTTAGCAGTGAAACAGGCCTTGCCAGATCCACGTAAGAATCCAGCCGGATATTACAAGGAATTGACACAGACAGTTGAGGCTTGTATAATGAACTTAGCCGACATTGATATGTTGTTTGGTAATGTAGTTCCACAACCAGTGTGGGCTAAAATTCGTAGAGAGGATCATCAGGCTGCTTTAGGTGGTGATTGGGCAGCTATCACTGCAGCAGATGCTCAACAAATAGGTGGTGCGAAACCCGAACCCCTAATTGCTAATCTTCCTGGTAGAATAATAGATTTAATGAAGACTCTGATGCCAGCATTGCGTGTTAATTGGGATAAATTATCCGCATGCAAGCAGAAGAAAGACGAAAGTGTCTCCGACTTCTTCACGAGGTTCGAAGAGACTTTTGTAGACCATAGTGGTCAGGATATGAGCACTGAAGGAGGACAGAGATTGTTTGTCGATAAATTTGTGCATAATTTGTTACCCGAATTATGCAATAAATTGAAAGACTCAGAAAGTGCGTGGGCTGTATCTACGACAGCGCAAATACTTGCGACTGCACAGTACTATGAAAATAGGGATAAAGAGGAAAAGGAGAAATCAGAGAAGAAAACGAAAGATTTAAAGACTAAAGTTCTTTTACAGCAGGCGTATCCGCCTCGCACGAATCAGACTAATATGCAACAGAATTCGTATCAAAAGACAGATTATAATTCGACCAGGCCTCAATACCAGTGGAATCAGTGTGCGTACTGTAAGAAAGAGGGTCACTATAAAAATGATTGTCAGATTTTAGCGCAAAATAATGCGGCAGCAGCTCAGAGAGGTCGTGGTGGTTTTGTGCAGAATTCTAGAGGACGGGGACGAGGTGCTATGCCTCCACAAACTAATGATCGTCCTTCTAATCACTTTGATCAGCGAAATGTACAGTCAGCTCAACAGAATAGATCTCAGCAATATCTTGTTGAGGATTATTGTGAAGTTGAAGAGGGATTTCAACAAAATGGGTACTAGGACAGCCATAGACAGAGAGAGGGAGTAGTATCAGTTCCAGTGGATCAGAGTGGGCCTTATGTCGCAGTAGCAACATCAGGTGTAGTCGAACCGTTTCTGTTGGATACTGGTGCCGCAAAAAGTTCTATCATGCATGCGAAACTCCCTGGCGCACCTTTGTCTGGCTCAACAAATGTTTCCGTAGGTTTTTCAGGCGCCCCTGTGTACAACCCGATATCTGGTCCTTTGTCTATTTCTGTTGGACCGTGTCAATTGAAAGCACCCTTAATTTTGACGACAGGTTGTAATGAAAATCTGCTTGGTTTAGATTTGTTAAAACGACTATATGCGACATTGTACTGTTCTCCGGAAGGAGTACAGCTTACTTTGGGTAAAAGACTCACCTCTCCGATGTACTTGTCAATGGACGCACTCCCGCCGGAGCTACGTTCACTCCCTGATTCTCTTTGGGCGACTGGTCCCAATGATGTAGGTCTCCTAGAGATTCCACCGTATGTAGTAACTTTGAAAGCGAATGTGAAATTTCCAAGAATTCCTCAATATAAAATATCGAATGAAGGTGAGCGTGCACTCTTATTGATTGTGCAAGATTTGATTAAAAAAGGTGTGGTTGAAGAAACGCGAGGAAATGTTTGTAATAGTCCTGTATTGCCGATTTTGAAACGAACAGATCCTACAAAGCCTCCAGTCTATAGGTTTGTCATAGACCTTAGAGAAGTTAATAAGATTGTAATTCCGCAGTTTCCTGTAGTGCCAGACATTACTGCCTTGTTAACATTGATTCCTGCTACAGCTACATGGTTCTCAGTCATCGACTTGAAGAATGCCTTTTTCAGCATTCCGATAGCCGAGGAAAGTAGAGATATTTTTGGCTTCTGTTTAGGAGGTCGCAGTTTCAGATTTAAACGCGCTCCACAAGGCTACTGTGAAAGTCCATCTATTTACAGTCAAGCTTTAAAAAGCCAGTTAGATTCTTTTGTCCTTCCTCCAGGTTCTGCCCTAGTACAATACGTAGATGATCTTTTGGTGGCTGCCGATGACAAGGAAACTTGCAAGGCAGCTACAATTTCGTTATTGCATCATTTGTCTAATTTGAATCATAAGGTGTCACCTTCCAAAATGCAATATTGCTGCCAAGAAGTAACCTACTTAGGTCATCTCTTGTCAAAGGAGGGAAGGAAGTTGACCCCAGAAAGAATAAAAGCAATTACGCAGATGAGTGTTCCACGCACACAGAGGGAAGTACGTGCCTTTCTAGGTATTACCTCTTACTGTAGGCAATGGATCCCAAATTTTTCACTTTTAGCGAAACCGTTGGTAGCTTTGACTGGGAAAAATGTTCCGAGTCCGGTGCCATGGTCTGATGAATGTCAAGAGAGTTTTGCTGAATTACGGAAAGCTTTGTGTTCAGCTCCTGTATTGGGCACACCTGATTACAGTAAGCCATTCACGCTCTACGTTCACGAAAGAGAAGGTTGCGCGTTGAGTGTCTTGACACAGAAGTTTGGTGATAAACAACGCCCTTGTGCGTATTTCTCATCAACATTAGATCCGGTAGCTAGAGCATTGCCTAGTTGTTTGAGGGCTACAGCGGCAGCTGCAGCTTCCATTCGACAATCTGCTGGTTTGGTGATGAACAATATGCTAGTGGTCATGGTTCCTCATGCAGTGGACACACTCATGAACCGAACGAAGACACAACACCTTACTAGTGCGAGATTATCTGGTTACGAGCTGACGTTATTAGCGAGTCATATTCAGATCAAAAGATGCAATGTATTGAACCCAGCAACATTGTTGCCGACTGATCAAGAGTCGAGTGATTCTGAGCCACATGACTGTTATTTCAAAACGGAGGAAGAGACAAAAGGTCGTATCGACTTGAGAGATACTCCCCTATCCGACCCAGATGGTACGCTGTATGTGGACGGGTCATGTTTTAAATTGGAGAATGGTGATGTGACTGCTGCCTACGCGGTAACGACTTTGAAGACGATTGTGGAGACTGCAAGAGTGAGTCAGAATTCTGCCCAAGCTGCAGAGTTAATAGCTCTTACGAGAGCGTGTGTTTTAGCTGAGGGAAAGAGAGTGAATGTGTTTACAGATAGTCAGTACGCATTTGGCGTGGCCCATAGTTTTGGCCGGTTGTGGAGAGAAAGGGGTTTCATTACGTCCCATGGGACTAAGATTCAACATGGTCAGCTAGTTAACGACTTGTTAGAATCTCTAACCTTGCCGACTGAAGTTGCGATTGTGAAGTGCAGTGCTCATAAAGCAATCACGGATGATGTTGGTCGGGGAAATGCCTTTGCTGATGAAACCGCTAAACAGACAGCTAGAGACACGATGAGTAGAATGTATGTTGCTACGTCTGCAAGATGGATTACTGAGTCTGGAATGTGTGAGGACACAATGGAAAGTGTGAAAAAGATTCAGAAAGAAGCGACTGAGGAAGAGAAACGCGTATGGAGAGAAAGTACGGGCAAATTGGACTCGAATGGATGTTGGATCGATTTGACAGAACAGCAGCGTTGGATGTTGCCTGATGCGTATGTGCTTGCAGTAGTAACGATGGCGCATGGAGTGGCGCACATAAGTTCTAAAGGGATATGTAAGATGTTAGCTCCGGTTTGGAAGAATGAGGGAATCAGTAAGTGTGCAGAGAGAGTGGTGAAAAATTGTATGGTGTGCTTGATGCATAATCCTGGCAAGGGAACTCCAACTCCAGCTGGTCATTTTGCTCCTCCTTCCTGTCCCTTTGAAGTAATACAGTTAGACTTCATTCACATGGAACGCTGCAACAATTTAAAATACGTCCTGGTGGTGGTTTGTGCTTTTTCCAGGTGGATAGAAGCATACCCACTAAAGGACAACACTGCTTTATCAACTGCCAAAATTCTTCTCAAAGAATTTTTTCCTAGGTTTGGAATGCCACGGATTGTATGGTCAGATAACGGAAGTGAGTTTATAGGGAAAGTTATGCAGAGTGTGTGTGCTGGTCTAGGATTGAAACAAAAATTTCATAGTGCGAACCATCCCCAGTCTGCTGGTTTAGTCGAGGGTTACAATGGCACCCTCAAGCTTAAAATAGCCAAAATTCAAGCATCCACAGGTTTGGCTTGGCCAGACGCACTTCCTTTGGCCTTGTTATCAACGAGAGCAACAGTGCATTCTAGAATAGGGCTTTCTCCATATGAGATTGTATTTGGCCGCCCGGCAAATGTCTGGGGTGTGCCAAGGCCTAAACAATTCTGCTCCATTGAATATCCTATGTTGATAGACTATCTTTACGACTTGACTGCTAAATTAAGTCTTATTCATCAACAGGTCTTTGATGCTTTGCCAAAACCTCCGGAGAGTCCAGGGCATCAGCTGAAACCCGGCGACCACGTGGTGGTCAGAAATTTTGCGAGGACAAAGAATCTTCAGCCTCGCTACATCGGCCCCTTCCAAATCCTGCTGGCGACGAGGACAGCTGTACGTGTTGCTGGTCGCAAGCACTGGATCCACGCTTCTCACGTAAAGCGTGTTCCACTGCCGCTGCCCTACGACGACTGGGTGAAGAAGGGAATTGGTGCCTCCGAATCTGAAATAACTCCAAAATTTGTCCCTTTCAGCGATGCCGATTTGATTTCTGACACTTTGAAACGTGACTATCCTCTTGAAAAGACTGCTTTGAACATTGAACATTTGTCTCCAGCATCAGAAGAAACTTTGTCATCTGCGAACGTAAACTCTGCAACAGCTGCTAGTGATACACTATTTTCCGATCAAACAGTACCAGCGAAGAAAAGATACCACCTTAGAAGCCATAAAACGAACTTATAAAGCAGGCAACTGCATATTGTGATTTTGATATTTATATACATTGGACTTTTTTGCTTTTCAGCCAGGAAGTTTGCTATTGTTTATTGTTTTTAATAAATTGCCTTGCCGTCTGGGTAGCCGTAGGGTCGTGGCTGTGTGCCTAGTTTGAATTTGCAGGGGTCTGACACAAGGTCGATCTTTCTGTTAGTACTGGGAACTCCCAGGGCTGACAGAGGCATTTTCATCTACGTACACATCATCAGTGGTCGCGAGCGGATTGTAGAAGATGGAGCTTCCTGCGCTGCAACGAAAGAATGTGGTTTACGTTCGCAGAAACAGACTAAATAGAATTCTTCACAGCAAATGTTTCTTGATGCAATGTGCCATTACATTTTTGATTGTTTTAGCAACACTGGTGGGTGGAATTGTCTTTAGCATAAATTTGATTTTTGTGCCAGTGTCTACAGTACCTCCCCTTGATCCTGCTATTTCTACTGTTTCTTCTATACACTCTTTTCACTCGTTTCCGGAACATGAGCAAGCTCGACGCTCAGAATTCATTAATAATACTTTTGTACAGCTCTTGCACCAACACCAACTGGTAGTTAACACGACAGACTGCTGGGTGTGTGGCTTGATACCCCACACTATGGATAAAGGTATTCCCTATTTGGTTTTGCCTTACAGCTACAATGGATCATTTCAGGCCCTTCAAACTATCTTTGCTTATGCTCTTGAGACCTATCCTCCACGTCCACCACGTTCCACTAAATATAACTCTGCCAACAAAGCTTTAGTCCAGGGAATTATTGACATGGTCAAAGACGTCAATAATACTCCATCATACCCTAGAGACGAATTGCGAGTATATTTAAGTTGGAATACTTCAGAGTATCGCCTTAGTTTAGGAGAAAGCAAGCGTAAAAGCTCAACTCCAATCTGGGTCGTACCTCACCGAGGTCAGGTCTGTTTGCAAGGTAATGGGAGAAATCCGAGAGCTCAGCTAGGGAGGAGTGAGTGCGTAGAGACTTATGTGTTTCCGGCTAACTCTTCCCCTGCCTTTCTTACTGCTAGGGGTACCTATTTCATTTGTCGAGACAGAGCTTATACATGGTTGCCTGCCGACTTCTCAGGATCATGTTATATTGCTCGATTGTTGCCTCCGACATACACTGCTTCACCAGATTACCACAGAACAAGAGTAGCAAGAGGTGTTTTCAGCAAGGAAGATACAGCTGGTCAGGAAGCTGGAGACTTCTTCAAAGGCTTCCTTCCGTTCTGGGGACCTATGGCCAATAGTAGAAACATACGTCAGCTAACACGGGTAGTTGAATCTACTATTACCGAAACTGCTGGTGCCCTTAGCAATCTGACAGCTGAGCTTCAGGCGGATAGGCTCATGACATTGCAGAACCGTATGGTTCTAGATGTTATACTTGCAGATCGAGGTGGGGTATGCAGAATGATCCAATCGAGCTGCTGTGTCTTTATTCCTAATAATGCTCCAACAGTTTACGAGGCGATCTCTAAGTTGCACAAGATTTCGGACTCCATACATGTAGATGAGGGAAACTGGTCCTTTATGGAGTGGGTTTGGACTCTGATCTCAGCGTGGGGATGGAAGGTTCTAATGGTCATTGGTGTCATCTTAATATTACTATTCTCATGTTGTCTGATTATCCAGTGTGGTCCTGCTCTGTGTAGTCTTTGTGCTACAACCTGTTTTAGGAAACCACCTGCATTTGGAGAAAAGACACGAGAAAGGATGATGATACAACAGCATGTCACTGACCTGATGAGCATAGAACTAGATTCAGACATAGATTGAGTAATTGCCTATGTAAGGGCAAAAGGAGGGTCTGAGGTTCCGTGACGGTTCCGTGACGACTTGAACCCGTGTTTTCAAGTTTGTCGGAAATACATAAAATTAGTATCAGCGAACCGCAAATGATCCATTTAGTATATCCTAGTGTTTTCGCTACGCTACGAGCAAGAGCACTCCTTCCACTGACACATTTCTGATATACACACGGCATCCATCTTAGATCATGGCCGCCATTTTGTGGTTCCTTGCCCTCACATATGCAATAGCCTCTGTTCATTTCATTCACTCCACTTTGATTAAGGACACGTAGCCTTAGCCGGAGATTCACCTCTTACATGACACGTGCACCTTAAACCAGATCACGCTGAAGCTGCATGACTCGACAAAGGCTGCCTCCTCTGCCCGAGGCCAGTCCACCTGAACTGGTTTTCCTGTCCATTGTACCTGATCATGATTAGGCGGCCGAAGCCGGTAGCCTTGCCCATTTACAACCCACAAACATCTCTTATCCCGTTTTCTATCTTCTGCACCTGGCTCTGCTCCTTTTCCTTCTGGGCCTTTATTAGGGGGAGGTAACGAACTTTACGATGAGGCGGTCCGGGTCTTGAATGCAATATTGACAAGGGATTGTGATGGACTGGTGGGAACCCCTCTTCGTGATGTTTGGTATCAGATATTATCGACAGTTCCTGTGTAACGCCAAATATTTATTGTTTAGAGACACAAAGGTTTGGGAATGTACCGACATGTGAAATATTTGCCTAGAGCACAATTTTTAGTATATAAGGAGCAACCCACTTTGTACAAATCGAACAGTCTCCTAGATTCTGCCCGTGTGTAGATTCTGTGACTTCTGTGTCCCTGCAGTAATAAACCTTTGGTCTTTGACGCCACCATCGAGAAGCCCGTGTTTCTGTTCATTTGTGCACCAAGGCAGGTGGGACTCCGGGGTCTTTGGGTGTTGTACCCTGACACCTCTGGACGGAACCAAAAAGTCCAGAACTCCAACTCCTGTCCCATATGCATCAAGTGACCAGAGAGTGTCAGTATGAACTGGAAGCCTACTGCCCCACTCTACCTCTGACGCAAGACCGTCTGTAATATGCTGTCAGTTTGTGGTACTATTGGACCAGCCCAACCCCATTCATCTGACCGGTGGTACACTGGATCAGTCCCATCTAGACCTCTGATCCAAGGTCACCTCTGGCACTGCACACGAGCTATCCTGACCTCAGAATCAAACTCACCTCTGCAGTGGTGGACCAGCACAAACCATGCCATCAGGTGGCATGTGCCTCTGCAACAGCCCCTCCTACCCATTTGACACTCTGGGCCTCCTGTAATGTGGACCAGCCACATCCCTGCCCTCTAAGCCCTGGCCACATGGTACTGTACCAAGTCACACCCCCTTTCCTCCAGTCCGTGGGCAACCTATGATAGTAAGCCTGCTCAGACTTACCCTCTCACCCCCCAGATCATCGATGATATTGGATCAGTCTAACCCGGACCCTCTGACATCAGATCCACAGTGTGTTATTAGTAGGCCTCTCAGTTTTCAGTTTTTACTGATTTTTACAGATATAGACATATAACTGTTTATTTGCATGTCCATATTTATTTTTAAATACAGATTAATACCAAAAATAGGCCTTCTTTGGATCCTTTTTTTCTACTGTCAATCAAGAGTGCCAGGTCAGTAGCTGTACAGATTAAGAGGTGGGGGAGATGGAAAGACAATCGATTTCTTAATTAAGCTTAATTGAGTGCAGATCTACATTTAATTACGCTATTCTATGATGCAAGTGTTTTTAGAAAACGCTATTGCACTGTATACAGCTGAAACCATTAAGACATTCAAATGCGAGTATACATTTATCATTTAAATAAATGAGAAAAAATACCCATTGCAACTTAATTATTTATACAGTAAACTCAAAATAAAAATGGATAAATATAGAAAAAATTAGCCCCCAAAAAATGTGGATAAATACAGACGAAAATGTTAAAAAAACATAAGTACCATAAAACTGGGAGCCCTAGTTATGAGCCCAAGGTCCAAGTACACCTGTGACATTTCACAATCACCAACCCTGCTCTTTACCCCCAGGTCAGCAGATTGGTATTAAGCTATGACCCGGGTTCTCTTGTTTTTAAAGGACCAGTCCCGCACTTGACCTCTGATCCCAGGTTTCCTCTGTGGTATTGGGCCTTGACCCCAGGACACCTGCGACAATGGACCCACTTCCCAACACTTTCAGCCCAGCAGGTATCTCCTGGTAACCCGCACAGAGTCACGTGGGTCATTTCCACCCAAAATAGTCAGACAGGAAGTCAGAAGCGAAAAGAAGCCTATCGAGAAAGTTTGAGGGAAACGGAAAAAGATATATTAAAAAAAAGGGAAAGAGCGGGCAAGGGAAGATGAAAAGAGGGGCAGGAGAAGGGATGCAGAGAGAAAGAAAGAGCGCACGAGTCGGCAGAGACAGATGAGTTTTTGTAATTCTCGAGTCTGACTCCATTTTCTTCTGTGCCACCATTTTGTGTTGCCCTCACGTAGGCCTGTGAAGGTAGCCTGGCGAATAAAGTGGCCTGGCCTTCTTAGTTCATGTATACATTAACTAGGTTTCTTTTTGACTCTGAAATGAACTGTAAGAAACTGACCTCTTCACTTGAAACTGACCTCGCAAAGCCAATTTCCCTGATCGATCTTTGTCTGAGATTGCCAATCAATGTTCAGGACATCGTTAACTTTTAGTTTCCTTGCACATGCCTTATCTTGTTCAGCATCTGTTACCGTTTCTTTTTTATGTTTCTTCATTACATGGGTTATGCTTTCAATTATAGGTTTGTCCGGCTTGTGGAGATTGAATTTGGGACATTCCTAATAATTAACTTTTGGGTTGGGATACTGTAAATTGAGTTTTTGTTATGTGATACTTTGTTTGAAAATGTACCTTATTGGCTAGCTAGAATTTTGTGCAGTGGGTGTACATTTATAATGTGAATATTGGGTATAAAAGGAGACGTCTCGCCTTAGTAAAATGAGCAGTCTCCTGAGAATTTACACCGTGATGTATTTCTAGGATCACTGTTACTAGCTGCAGCTAATAATCTTGTTCTCTGACGACATCCAGAAGTGTTCGGTGTCTCTGTATACCAAGACAGGTGAACTCGAAGATCTTAGGCGTGCCCCTGACGCAGCTGGGTTAAACCCCGGTTCTTCACAGAAAGAGGAAATCACAGATATAGAGTGAAGGGGCAAGGGGGAGTTGGATATGCAAGAGGAGTGATAGAGTGGACAGAGACAGACAGAAGGGAGGGAAGAGAGGCCGAGGAGGAGACCAAGAGTGAGAAAGTGAGAGGCATGGGAAGAAATGGAAGGAAAGGTGTGGAGAACAAGAGGGGGAAGAGGAAGAAAAGAGAGGGGATGGAACAGAGTGAAAGGGAAGATGCAAGAGAAAGATATAGGCGGAGAAGGATAGGGGGCAGAGAGAGAAAAATGGAAAATGATAGAGGTGGGTGAGCCAATAAATTAACAGGGAGATCTGAGCCAGTGCAGATCCGAGCCAAGGGTCTGGCTTGGCTCTAAGAGCATGTGCAAGAGTCGAGACTTGAAAATATTTGGCATGCAAATGATGCAACAAACATAATGTTTGATATGTGATAAGGTGTCTTCAAACTTCAAAAAGATGTATTTTTTGACACACGGATGAGTTTCACCTTAGTACATCAGACTATATACCTGCATTGACAAGCATTTATTAAATATGAGAGTTATTAAACTTGAACTGAGAAACATTCCTGACGCTACCCTGATGACAATGCTCTTAGTGAACTATGAGGCAAGTTGTCATGTGTACCCTAAACTTGACCTTTATTTTTTATTACAGATGAAGAAACATTGTACGCGATTAAATTAAACACACAAGGTTTTTGCACACTGCACACCCTAAATTCACTTATTTGAATGTGCTCTCAAGTGTCATAATAAAGAAAATGGAGTCTTGGTGAAATTAAAGTATTTCCCTTGGATCACACCTTTTTGTCAAGCAGGGAAGCCAGGAATGATTCCAGATTTTCCAGTTTCACACTGCAATATAGCCAATACAAAGATATCTCTTTCGCAGAGCAAACACGCAGAATCCACATTTGTTTTGGCAGTTTAAGATAGCCAATCACAACAGACTCAGACTATGACATAACAATTATTTTTTAGGTTCCACAATTCCAAGTTTCTGTTAGCCCTCAAACATGGTACAAAATAACACTGACTAATATCAATAATATATTCATGTTCCAGTCTCTTCATTAAATTCACAAACCCACGCTTCTCGACATCAGTAAAAATCACATTTTCTTGATATGAATACAGCCGGTAAAAGTCAAGTTTTTTTTGCCATCAACACAGCCAATACGTGTTTTGTCATAATGGCGTATTCGCCTCTGACTTCATCAGGGCTTGAAACGTTTAAAGCTGTATCCTTGTAGTCAATGCCAGATAAACACCTGGAAGGAGAACTTTCCTGCTGGCTCGCTAAACTGTTTTGTTGAGAAACTCTTCCCTGTACCGAATGTGATATGTAATAAGATTAGATGTGACTACAGGGATACCACTTCTAACGTTTCAAGCCCTGATGAAGTCAGAGGGAAATAAAGAGACTAGAACAGGAATATATTATTGAATTTGAACAGTGTTATTTGGTAAAATATCTGAAAGCTCAGGGTAACTTGGAATTGTGGAACCATTAGATTTTTAAAGCGTTGTTAGGTGGCCTTCCCTACCCTTGAGCACCAAGTTCTCTGTGATATATATATATATATATATATATATATATATATATATATATATATATATATATATATATATATATATATATATATATATATATATATATATATATATATATATATATATATCTATATATATACTTTTATCTTTTTGACTCACGAGTGCACCTTCGTGTATGGCCACCTTGCGTTGGATTAATTTATTTTTTAGGTCTAGGGAAATTTGCTGGAATTCACAGTATGTTTGGTCAAGGCCGGGATTCTAACCTAGTTCCCCATGTTGCATGGTCGACAGCAATATCTACTAGGCCATGTCGCATCTGATAAAGCTCGGCTCGTTTTGGGCACGAGGTTCCAAGAGGACTACGAGCTCAACTAGAGCCAGGCATAAGGCCCGAGCCTGGCTCGAGCTTACAGTGGCTCGTCCACCTCTTAGAAAACAATGGGGTCATAGAGGCAT
Source organism: Lissotriton vulgaris (assembly GCF_964263255.1). Taxonomy (NCBI): domain Eukaryota; kingdom Metazoa; phylum Chordata; class Amphibia; order Caudata; family Salamandridae; genus Lissotriton; species Lissotriton vulgaris. The sequence continues at coordinate 1,862,697,139 of NC_141693.1, read as the reverse complement.
GAGGAAATGGGTAAAAAGTAAACATAAAGGAAACACCAGTAGAAGAGAGAAAAGAGGAAAAGGGGCGGCAAAGAGAAGTGTTGAGAGAAAAAAAGGGGAGAACACGGACAGGAGGTGGAAAAGAAGAGAAATGAGGGTAGAAGAGTGCACTGGCTTGAGGTCTTCTGGACTTGACACAAAGTCTCAAAATAAATGCAGTTCCCAAGTCAATGTGGAGAGAGAGGGACTAAAATACACCTCGGGAGATTGAGGGGCGACATCGCCAGACCAGCAGCTCAATATTTCCATTATAAACTGAAAAAGCACATTACAAATGCGCGGTTTGTTTCCAGGCCCAGACCCCGCCGGCCTCCGCTTCCCTGCCAGGTGCGCGCTCCCTGCAGTCTGGGCTTCGGGCCCATCGAGGTCACGCGCCACGCCCCCGGGGTTATTGCAAGGATATTAACTATTTCCAGGAAGGTTCGATTCGATTCCAGGAAGAGTGCCGAGGCCTCTGTCTCTGTCGACATTCTTCTTGTGAACACCTCTTTTGTGTTTGTCGCCAACATCTGTTTGCCCCCCAGACTAGGCACTGTCTGTGCCCTGCCCCTGTCCATCCATAGTCCCCGCGTGCCCCCTGTCAGCGTGTGTGACCCTCGTGCTTTCCTGAGGCCACTGTACCTGGAGACAGGCGCACGTCCTCTGTGCCTCTGGCTCGTGTCCTTTCTGCTCCCCGTCCGAGCAAGTTGCGCCCCCCCCCCCCCCTGCCCCACCCCCAACACTGTATGTAACAAGCCCCCTCCCCATTCCCCCCCTCCCCCCGCCCCACATCCTCCCCACGTTATAGCAGAAATCCTTACCTTTCAGAGAGGGCGGGACGTAGCTGCAGGTGCCGGGACGCTTGGATTTCAGAAGGTGTCCTTCTCCGACGGACCTCTAAGAGACAGGGAGAGAAAAGGGGACAGAGAAAGGGGACACGGAAACTGTAGGTAACAGATACAGGTGTGTCAATCTAGAGCAACGTCACATGGGCCTGCGTGGGTGATAGGGACAAGGACAGGCGCAGAAGAGACAAGCACGGCAATTCACAAATAGACCTTATCAAGTGTGAGAGAGAGGACTGCACAGGTAACAGGGACAGGTGCATCAATCTACAGATAGACTTTACCAGATGTGAGAGAGAGAAAGGACTGTGCAGATGACAGGGACAGGTGCATCAATCTACTGAAAGACTTTACCAGGTGTGAGAGAGCTAGAGGACTGTGCAGGTAACAGGGACAGGTGCATCAATCTACAGATAGACTTTACCAGGTGTGAGAGAGAGAGAGAGAGAGGACTGCGCAGGTAACAGGGACAGGTGTATCAATCTACAGATAGACTTTACCAGGTGTGAGAGAGCGAGAGGACTGTGCAGGTAACAGGGACAGGTGTATCAATCTACAGATAGACTTTACCAGGTGTGAGAGAGCGAGAGGACTGTGCAGGTAACAGGGACAGGTGCATCAATCTACAAATAGACTTTACCAGGTGTGAGAGAGCAAGAGGACTGTGCAGGTAACAGGGACAGGTGCATCAATCTACAAATAGACTTTACCAGGTGTGAGAGAGAGAGAGAGAGAGGACTGTGCAGGTAACAGAGACAGGTGCATCAATCTACAAATAGACTTTACCATGTGTGAGAGAGCGAGAGGACTGTGCAGGTAACAGGGACAGGTGCATCAATCTACAGATAGACTTTACCAGGTGTGAGAGAGCGAGAGGACTGTGCAGGTAACAGAGACAGGTGCATCAATCTACAGATAGACTTTACCAGGTGTGAGAGAGCCAGAGGACTGTGCAGGTAACAGGGACAGGTGCATCAATCTACAGATAGACTTTACCAGGTGTGAGAGAGCGAGAGGACTGTGCAGGTAACAGAGACAGGTGAATCAATCTACAAATAGACAGGTGCATCAATACACAGATAGACTTTACCAGGTGTGAGAGAGCGAGAGGACTGTGCAGGTAACAGAGACAGGTGAATCAATCTACAAATAGACTTTACCAGGTGTGAGAGAGCGAGAGGACTGTGCAGGTAACAGAGACAGGTGCATCAATCTACAGATAGACTTTACCAGGTGTGAGAGAGCGAGAGGACTGTGCAGGTAACAGAGACAGGTGCATCAATCTACAGATAGACTTTACCAGGTGTGAGAGAGCGAGAGGACTGTGCAGGTAACAGAGACAGGTGAATCAATATACAGATAGACTTTACCAGGTGTGAGAGAGCGAGAGGACTGTGCAGGTAACAGAGACAGGTGCATCAATCTACAGATAGACTTTACCAGGTGTGAGAGAGCGAGAGGACTGTGCAGGTAACAGGGACAGGTGTATCAATCTACAGATAGACTTTACCAGGTGTGAGAGAGCGAGAGGACTGTGCAGGTAACAGAGACAGGTGCATCAATCTACAGATAGACTTTACCAGGTGTGAGAGAGCGAGAGGACTGTGCAGGTAACAGAGACAGGTGCATCAATCTACAGATAGACTTTACCAGGTGTGAGAGAGCCAGAGGACTGTGCAGGTAACAGGGACAGGTGCATCAATCTACAGATAGACTTTACCAGGTGTGAGAGAGCGAGAGGACTGTGCAGGTAACAGAGACAGGTGCATCAATCTACAGATAGACTTTACCAGGTGTGAGAGAGCGAGAGGACTGTGCAGGTAACAGAGACAGGTGAATCAATCTACAGATAGACTTTACCAGGTGTGAGAGAGCGAGAGGACTGTGCAGGTAACAGAGACAGGTGCATCAATCTACAGATAGACTTTACCAGGTGTGAGGACTGTGCAGGTAACAGAGACAGGTGCATCAATCTACAGATAGACTTTACCAGGTGTGAGAGAGCGAGAGGACTGTGCAGGTAACAGAGACAGGTGAATCAATCTACAGATAGACTTTACCAGGTGTGAGAGAGCGAGAGGACTGTGCAGGTAACAGAGACAGGTGCATCAATCTACAGATAGACTTTACCAGGTGTGAGAGAGCTAGAGGACTGTGAAGGTAACAGGGTAACAGGGACAGGTGCATCAATCTACAAATAGACTTTACCAGGTGTGAGAGAGCGAGAGGACTGTGCAGGTAACAGGGACAGGTGCATCAATCTACAGATAGACTTTACCAGGTGTGAGAGAGCGAGAGGACTGTGCAGGTAACAGGGATAGGTGCATCAATCTACAGATAGACTTTACCAGGTGTGAGAGAGGGAGAGGACTGTGCAGGTAACAGAGACAGGTGCATCAATCTACAGATAGACTTTACCAGGTGTGAGAGAGCGAGAGGACTGTGCAGGTAACAGAGACAGGTGCATCAATCTACAGATAGACTTTACCAGGTGTGAGAGAGCGAGAGGACTGTGCAGGTAACAGAGACAGGTGCATCAATCTACAGATAGACTTTACCAGGTGTGAGAGAGCGAGAGGACTGTGCAGGTAACAGGGACAGGTGCATCAATCTACAGATAGACTTTACCAGGTGTGAGAGAGCGAGAGGACTGTGCAGGTAACAGAGACAGGTGCATCAATCTACAGATAGACTTTACCAGGTGTGAGAGAGCGAGAGGACTGTGCAGGTAACAAAGACAGGTGCATCAATCTACAGATAGACTTTACCAGGTGTGAGAGAGCGAGAGGACTGTGCAGGTAACAGGGACAGGTGCATCAATCTACAGATAGACTTTACCAGGTGTGAGAGAGCGAGAGGACTGTGCAGGTAACAGAGACAGGTGCATCAATCTACAGGTAGACTTTACCAGGTGTGAGAGAGAGGACTGCACAGGTAACGGGGACAGGTGCATCAATCTACAGATAGACTTTACCAGGTGTCAGAGAGAGGACTAAACAGCTAACAGGGAGAGGTGACTCAATCTACAGAGTGACTTTGCCAGTTGTGAGAGAGCGAGAGGACTGCACAGGTAACAGAGACAGGTGCATCAATCTACAGATAGACGTTACCAGGTGTGGGAGAGCTAGAGGACTGTGCAGGTAACAGGGACAGGTGCATCAATCTACAGATAGACTTTACCAGGTGTGAGAGAGCGAGAGGACTGTGCAGGTAACAGGGACAGGTGCATCAATCTACAGATAGACTTTACCAGGTGTGAGAGAGCGAGAGGACTGTGCAGGTAACAGAGACAGGTGCATCAATCTACAGATAGACTTTACCAGGTGTGAGAGAGCTAGAGGACTGTGCAGGTAACAGGGACAGGTGCATCAATCTACAAATAGACTTTACCAGGTGTGAGAGAGCGAGAGGACTGTGCAGGTAACAGGGACAGGTGCATCAATCTACAGATAGACTTTACCAGGTGTGAGAGAGCTAGAGGACTGTGCAGGTAACAGGGACAGGTGCATCAATCTACAAATAGACTTTACCAGGTGTGAGAGAGCGAGAGGACTGTGCAGGTAACAGGGACAGGTGCATCAATCTACAGATAGACTTTACCAGGTGTGAGAGAGCGAGAGGACTGCGCAGGTAACAGAGACAGGTGCATCAATCTACAGATAGACGTTACCAGGTGTGGGAGAGCTAGAGGACTGCGCAGGTAACAGGGACAGGTGCATCAATCTACAGATAGACTTTACCAGGTGTGAGAGAGCTAGAGGACTGTGCAGGTAACAGGGACAGGTGCATCAATCTACAAATAGACTTTACCAGGTGTGAGAGAGCGAGAGGACTGTGCAGGTAACAGGGACAGGTGCATCAATCTACAAATAGACTTTACCAGGTGTGAGAGAGCTAGAGGACTGTGCAGGTAACAGGGACAGGTGCATCAATCTACAAATAGACTTTACCAGGTGTGAGAGAGCGGGAGGACTGTGCAGGTAACAGGGACAGGTGCATCAATCTACAGATAGACTTTACCAGGTGTGAGAGAGCGAGAGGACTGTGCAGGTAACAGGGACAGGTGCATCAATCTACAGATAGACTTTACCAGGTGTGAGAGAGCGAGAAGACTGTGCAGGTAACAGAGACAGGTGCATCAATCTACAGATAGACTTTACCAGGTGTGAGAGAGCTAGAGGACTGTGAAGGTAACAGGGACAGGTGCATCAATCTACAAATAGACTTTACCAGGTGTGAGAGAGCGAGAGGACTGTGCAGGTAACAGGGACAGGTGCATCAATCTACAGATAGACTTTACCAGGTGTGAGAGAGCGAGAAGACTGTGCAGGTAACAGAGACAGGTGCATCAATCTACAGATAGACTTTACCAGGTGTGAGAGAGCTAGAGGACTGTGAAGGTAACAGGGACAGGTGCATCAATCTACAAATAGACTTTACCAGGTGTGAGAGAGCGAGAGGACTGTGCAGGTAACAGGGACAGGTGCATCAATCTATAGATAGACTTTACCAGGAGTGAGAGAGCGAGAGGACTGTGCAGGTAACAGGGACAGGTGCATCAATCTACATATAGACTACTTTACCAGGTGTGAGAGAGCGAGAGGACTGTGCAGGTAACAGAGACAGGTGCATCAATCTACAGATAGACTTTACCAGGAGTGAGAGAGAGAAAGGACTGTGCAGGTAACAGGGACAGGTGCATCAATATACAGATAGACTTTACCAGGTGTGAGAGGGCGAGAGGACTGAGCAGGTAACAGGGACAGGTGCATCAATCTACAGATAGACTTTACCAGGTGTGAGAGAGCGAGAGGACTGTGCAGGTAACAGGGACAGGTGTATCAATCTACAGATAGACTTTACCAGGTGTGAGAGAGCGAGAGGACTGTGCAGGTAACAGAGACAGGTGCATCAATCTACAGATAGACTTTACCAGGTGTGAGAGAGCGAGAGGACTGTGCAGGTAACAGAGACAGGTGAATCAATCTACAGATAGACTTTACCAGGTGTGAGAGAGCCAGAGGACTGTGCAGGTAACAGAGACAGGTGCATCAATCTACAGATAGACTTTACCAGGTGTGAGAGAGCCAGAGGACTGTGCAGGTAACAGAGACAGATGAATCAATCTACAGATAGACTTTGCCAGGTGTGAGAGGACTGTGCAGGAAACAGGGACAGGTGTATCAATCTACAGATAGACTTTACCAGGTGTGAGAGAGAGCCAGAGGACTGTGCAGGTAACAGGGACAGATGAATCAATCTACAGATAGACTTTACCAGTTGTGAGAGAGAGTACTATGCAGGTAACATGGACAGGTGCATCAATCTACAGATAGACTTTACCAGGTGTGAGAGAGAGGACTGCGCAGGTAACGGGGACAGGTGCATCAACCTACAGATAGACTTTACCAGGTGTGAGAGAGAGGACTGTGCAGGTAACAGGGACAGGTGTGGCAATCTACAGATAGACTTTACCAGGTGTGAGAGAGAGAGAGAGAGGACTGCGCAGGTAACGGGGACAGATGAATAAATCTACAGATAGACTTTACCAGGTGTGGGAGAGAGGACTGCACAGGTAGCATGGACAGGTGCATCAATCTACAGATAGAATTACCAGGTGTGAGAGAGAGGACTGTGCAGGAAACAGACAGAGTGTGGCAATCTTCAGATAAACTTTACCAGGTGTGAGAGAGAGAGGACTGTGCAGGTAACGGAGACAGGTGCGTCAATCTACAGAGAGACTTTACAAGGTATGAGAGAGAGGCGGTGTAGGTAACAAGAAGTGACGCATCGTCTGTTAACCAACTTTATCAGGGACACAAGGTGTTAGAGAGGGGGTTCAGCAGGCAACAGAGACAGATGTGTCAATATAGAGCAACACTACAGGGGCCTGTGCAGGTAACAGAGACAGGTACTACAATCTACAGGTAGACTTTACCAGGTGTGAGAGAGAGGACTGTGCAGGTAACAGGGACAGGTGCGGCAATTTACAGATAAACTTTACCATGTGTGAGAGAGAGGACTGTGTAGGTAACAGAGACAGATGAATTAATCTGCAGATAGACTTTACCAGGTGTGAGAGAGAGGACTGGGCAGTTAACAGAGACAGGTGAATCAATCTACAGATAGACTTTACCAGGTGTGAGAGAGAGGACTGTGTAGGTAACAGAGACAGATGAATTAATCTGCAGATAGACTTTACCAGGTGTGAGAGAGAGAGGACTGGGCAGTTAACAGAGACAGGTGAATCAATCTACACATAGACTTTACCAGGTGTGAGAGAGCAAGAGGACAGTGCAGGTAACAGAGACAGGTGCATCAATCTACAGATAGACTTTACCAGGTGTGAGAGAGAGGACTGTGTAGGTAACAGAGACAGGTACTGCAATCTACAGGTAGACCTTACCAGGTGGGAGAGAGGACTGCACAGGTAACAGGGACAGAGGAATCAATCTACAGATAGACTTTACCAGGTGTGAGAGAGAGGACTGCGCAGCTAACAGGGACTGGTGCGGCAATCTACAGATAGACTTTACCAGGTGTGAGAGAGCAAGAGGACTGTACAGGTAAAAGAGACAGGTGCATCAATCTACAGATAGACTTTACCAGGTGTGAGAGAGAGGGCTGTGCAGGTAACAGGGACAGGTGCAACAATCTACAGATAGACTTTACCAGGTGTGAGAGAGAGAGAGGACTGTGCAGGTAACAGGGACAGGTGCGGCAATCTACAGATAGACTTTACCAGGTGTGAGAGAGCGGGAGGACTGTGCAGGTAACAGAGACAGGTGAATCTAGCTACAGATAGACTTTACTAGGTGTGAGGGAGAGGACTGTGTAGGTAACAGGGACAGATGAATCAATCTACAGATAGACTTTGCCAGTTGTGAGAGAGAGGACTGTGCAGGCAAAAGAGACATGTGGATCAATCTACAGATAGACTTTACCAGGTGTGAGAGAGAGAGGACTGTGCAGGTAATAGGGACATGTGCGGCAATCTACAGAGAGACTTTACCAGGTGTGAGGGAGCGAGAGGACTGTGCAGGTAACAGAGACAGGTGCATCAATCTACAGATAGACTTTACCCGGTGTGAGAGAGCAAGAGGACTGTGCAGGTAACAGAGACAGGTGAATCTAGCTACAGATAGACTTTACCAGGTGTGAGAGATAGTACTGTGCATGTAACAGGGACAGATGAATCAATCTACAAATGACTTTACCAGGTGTGAGAGAGAGGACTGTGCAGGTAACAGAGACAGGTGCATTAATCTACAGAGAGACTTTACCATGTGTGAGAGAGCGAGAGAACTGTGCAGGTAACAGGGACAGGTGCATCAATCTACAAATAGACTTTACCATGTGTGAGAGAGCAAGAGGACTGTGCAGGTAACAGGGACAGATGAATTAATCTACAGATAGACTTTACCAGGTGTGAGAGAGAGTACTATGCAGGTAACATGGACAGGTGCATCAATCTACAGATAGACTTTACCAGGTGTGAGAGAGCAAGAGGACTGTGCAGGTAACAGAGACAGGCGAATCAATCTACAGATAGACTTTACCATGTGTGAGAGAGAGGACTGTGCAGGTAACAGAGACAGATGAATTAATCTACAGATAGACTTTACCAGGTGTGAGAGAGAGTACTATGCAGGTAACATGGACAGGTGCATCAATCTACAGATAGACTTTACCAGGTGTGAGAGAGCAAGAGGACTGTGCAGGTAACAGGGACAGGTGCATCAATCTACAGATAGACTTTACCAGGTGTGAGAGAGCGAGAGGACTGTGCAGGTAACAGAGACAGGTGCATCAATCTACAGATAGACTTTACCAGGTGTGAGAGAGCGAGAGGACTGTGCAGGTAACAGGGACAGATGAATTAATCTACAGATAGACTTTACCAGGTGTGAGAGATAGTACTGTGCATGTAACAGGGACAGACGAATCAATCTACAAATGACTTTACCAGGTGTGAGAGAGAGGACTGTGCAGGTAACAGAGACAGGTGAATCAATCTACAGATAGACTTTACCAGGTGTGAGAGAGCAAGAGGACTGTGCAGGTAACAGAGACAGGCGAATCAATCTACAGATAGACTTTACCAGGTGTGAGAGAGCAAGAGGACTGTGCAGGTAACAGAGACAGGTGCATCAATCTACAGATAGACTTTACCAGGTGTGAGAGAGCGAGAGGACTGTGCAGGTAACAGAGACAGGTGAATCAATCTACAAATAGACTTTACCAGGTGTGAGAGATAGTACTGTGCAGTTAGCATGGACAGGTGCATCAATCTACAGATAGACTTTACCAGGTGTGAGAGAGCAAGAGGACTGTGCAGGTAACAGAGACAGGTAAATCAATCTACAGATAGACTTTACCAGGTGTGAGAGAGCGAGAGGACTGCACAGGTAACAGGGACAGGTGCATCAATCTACAGATAGACTTTACCAGGTGTGAGAGAGAGAGAGAGGACTGCACAGGTAACAGGGACAGATGAATCAATCTACAGATAGACTTTACCAGGTGTGAGAGAGCGAGAGGACTGTGCAGGTAACAGAGACAGGTCAATCTAGCTACAGATAGACTTTACCAGGTGTGAGAGATAGTACTGTGCATGTAACAGGGACAGACGAATCAATCTACAAATGACTTTACCAGGTGTGAGAGAGAGGACTGTGCAGGTAACAGAGACAGGTGAATCAATCTACAGATAGACTTTACCAGGTGTGAGAGAGAGAAAGGACTGTGAAGGTAATAGGAACAGGTGCGGCAATCTACAGATAGACTTCATCAGGTGTGAGAGAGAGGACTGCAGAGGTAACAGGGACAGGTGCGGCAATCTACAGATAGACTTTACCAGGTGTGTGAGAGAGAGAGAGGACTGTGCAGGTAACAGTAACAGGTGCGTCAATCCACAGACAGACTTTTCTAGGTGAGAGGAGAGGACTGAACAGGTAACAGGGACAGATCAATCAATCTACAGATAGACTTTACAGGTTTGAGAGAGAGGCCTGTGCAGGAAACAGAGATAGGTGCACCAATCTACAGATAGACTTTACCAGGTGTGAGAGAGAGTACTGTGCAGGTAACAGGGACAGGTGTGGCAATCTACAGATAGACTTTACCAGGTGTGAGAGACAGGACTGTGTGGGTAGCAGGGACAGGTGGATCAATCTACAGACTAACGGTACCTGGTGTGAGAGAGAGGACTGCACAGGTAACAGCACCAGGTGCGGCAATCTACAGATAGACTTTACCAGTGTTGGAATTCAGCAATTTATGTACTTTCATTTAAGTTGTGTTAGGTTAGCATTTATAAGGCTATGTTAGTAGCAGCCGCCACGCCTACTGTGCCCCATTTAGTTTTACTCGTTATACACGTTTAAGTTGGCGTTTGCGGATCCATTTCGCTGTTCGTAGGCCATGTTACACTGTGACTATATTGAACTCCAATTATCTGTATTGCTTGCCTCAGCAGAAGACTGTGTTCAACTATTTTTTTTCTCTCATGTTCAGGGTTTGATTCTGACTTACTAATGCCTCTGCATGCCTAGCCTTCTCCATAGCTCTGCTCCCACGTTAGGAGGAGCCGAGACCTAGCAAGGCAACCTTGAGATAGTGATATTGTGTACCCATCTCGCAGGTGGTAGCCCATCCTTCTGTGCCTTCTTTGTTCATGAACGGCTTAAGACTGTAACTTTCCACTGAAGGTGTGGTTGAGGGTTGTCGGAAGAATTATTATGCATTACCAAGAGTTGGGGAATCAGTCACCTTGACAGACATCCCTGGATGCTGGTCAGATTGGGCTCCGCTGCAGTGTATTCTACTAATAAACGATTGTTTGTATTCTCTACTGTCTGACCGACTCTTCACTTATTTGGAAGGCTATGAGGTGGTCGTAGGTGACCTGGGTGACCCTAATCGGGTCATTTCCTTCAGTTGGCGCCCGAACAGGAACTCCATCGGGTGACTGGCCGATCTCTCGCCCGTGGAAGGGTGGAAAGGACGGGGCTGTGCTGGGTCAGAAGGGCAGATCGGGGATCCCTGCTTGATTGAGCCTAGTTCTAGCAGCTGCTCCACCTGTCTGATCAGGCGATGCCTTGCCCAGTGACCACCCTGGCTGGGATCCTAAAAGGCAAAACCCTTGGATCTGACAATTTGGTCCGAAGAGTGGGCAGTGGAGAATAACTTTACTTGACCAGTGTGCACCAGGTGAATTTGTTTTGTCTTGTGATAAATATGGCGCCATCTTGAGTCCTAGCTTATTCGAACTTGGGGGGTCTGCGGATCTTTGAGATACAGGGTGTTTGCGAACGCTCTGCCAGGCCATTTGTTGAATTTGGTCTATTCTTGAAAAGACCTGGGACTATAGCCTATCTTATTGTCTTGGCACAGTCTTCGGACTACCTGGTACGGTTTTCGGATTATCTTGGCATTTGGCGTTTGGTATTATATTTGTACAGTGTAGACAGTGCATGTGTCTTATATTAAGATGCCTTGAGTAAATTAGGGTGTTTTTGATTTCGGTGTTGTTCTACTGAGGCTAGATTGGAAGAGAGGCAACCTGCCCCATCCAGAAGGCCCACCAAATTATCGATGTATACGTCAAGTACAGTATTGGCCTTATTATAATTAGCACGCTGTGGCATAAGTATACGAGGGACAATGCATACATGCAGGGGCCAGCTAACAGGTACATTTGATGAACGAAAATTGAGTTTCCTGCAGGATAAATTGTTTGCTATAAGAAGTAGGTAGTCTATGTTTGACAATCTCCAGGTGTGGCAGATGGAAGCGAAGCAGCGATGTATGAGAGCAGAGAAGGAGGCCTGGAGAGAGAAGGTGCAGACAGTGACGCAGAAAGCCATGGCCTACGATAGAGAGAAAATAGAAAAGGGTGTAGAATGTGCAGATAGGAAGTTTCCCTTACAGAGTGATAAATGCTATGTTGCTCGGGAAGAAAGTGATGTCTTTGTGGAAGAGCTCTTAGATACCCAATCCCCACCTCCTTATGCCCCGCAGAGGGTGTACCCCATTGTTCCAACGTCTCAGCCTTCAGACTCTGCTCTTGCTATTGATGGTCTTCCTGTCTCTGGCTCAGTTGCTCTGACCTCGTCCCCACCTGCTTCCTGCTGTCTCTGCAAGCTGCAGGTGCGGGGCACTAGTTCTCCTGTTATGTCTGAAGGCCCTATACATGTTGTCTCATCTACTCTAACCCCTTCTTTGCAGCCTTTGCTATCGCTGATACCTGTTTCGTCATCTGCTCTGTCCCCCTCAACTATTTAATCTCCGGTACTACTGAGTGCTGGGATGCCTGTACGTGGACTTGATGAAGAAAATTGGGCAGCAGCACAAGAACCAATGGGGTGGGTGTTGATGAGATCTAATGTGGGAAATGAGGAGAAAAGAATGGTGGCTGATCAGGCTGCGCAGTACAACATGGCAGGAGAGTACAGGGTGTTTGGATGAGGATGGGTGCTGGAGTGATCTGTCTGGGAAGCAAAGATGGATGATGCCTAATGCTTATGTACTTCCTGTTGTCACTATGGCACATGGCCCAGCCCACATTAGCGGGAAAGGAATATGTAAGGTGCTGGATCCTTTATGGTAGAATGACAATATCCATAAGGTAGCCGCTCATCTGGTGAAGCACTGTATGATCTGTATTACACACAATTGTGGAAAGGGCACCCCTATACCCAATGGCAATGTTGCACCGCCTTCCTTCCCTTCGGAGGTTTTCCAAATGGATTTCATCGAAATGAAACAAGTGAATAATTTGAAAAAATGTATTGGTTGTCGTTTGTGCATTCAGTAAATGGATTGAAGCCTACCCCAATAACGAGAACACAGCCTTGGCGACAGCAAAGGCACTCTTGAAAGAGTTTGATCTGGAGTGACAACGGAAGTCACTTCAATTCAAAGGTTATCCAACTGGTGTGCGATGGTCTACACATTAAACAGAAGTTTCATGCAGCAAACAACCCTCATTAGAGCAGGTTTGGTTGAGAAGTACAATGGTACTCTCAAGCTGAAGCTAGCGAAGATAAAGGAAAGTACAGGATTGCAGTGGCCAGATGCACTACCCTTGCTTTGTTATCCACCAGGGCGACAGTGCATTCTAGAACAGGGTTGTCCTCATACGAGATGGTTTTTGGCCACCCTGCAAATGTATGGGGTGTTCCACGCCCCAACATTTCTCAGAGATAGAATACCCCTTGCTTGTGGATCATCTCTATGAGTTTACGTTCTATCCACCAACAGATTCAGGAGATGTTACAGCCAGTACCTGAGGGGTCCTGGCATCAGCTGCAGCCTGGTGACTTCATAATGATCCACAACTTCCAGAGGAAGAGTTGTCCAGAGCTCGCTGGAAGGGGCCTCTCCAAGTCCTCCTTGCCACCTGGACAGCAGTCAAAGTGGAGGGTCAGAGGCATTGGATTAATGCCACGGACTGCAGCCGGATCCCCATCCCACTTCTCTATGATTGCTGGGTACTTGAAGGCATCGGAGACCATGAGTTTGAAAAGGTACCTCGCTAAACTCCCTTCTCTGATGCCCGAGTGAGTTGGGCATAGACAGAGGAAGAGAGTGATGCTGTTTTACAGGAAGCAATACCTTCAGAGATCAGGCCTTCCCAAGAGCCATTCCCGTCTAACTCAACAGCAATTAAGTCTCAGTCCCCTTCCACTCCTGAGTTTCAGGTTCTTTTCCATGACAACACTGTGCGTAGAGTTACCCAGTACAATTTGCGTCCCCGACAGAAGGACAGTGTACTGCAGGGAAAGTTAGAAGAATAGGGATGGACTTCATGGAAGATGAATAGGGTGTGGGTACCCTGTCTAAGGTGCAAGTGCTAGAATAGGGTAAAGAAGAGTGGTGCACTGCCCTAGACACTGGACAGGATCAGTTGAGGGGGTTTTCTCAGAAGGGAAGGTGCCCTATCCTGAACGAAAAGGACTGTTCTATGCTATGACTATAACTCAGTCTGACTGTGAGACTGTGTTAGAGTATATAGTAGAACATTCACAATAGGACAACTAGTTTCTGTGATTCACTCCGCAGGAGTGAATCAAGGTAGTGCAGATTCTGTCTAGGGCAGGTTGTCCTAGTGTTAATGTTCTTTCAGAATTAGTGGCCAGGTAGATCCACTTCAGAATCAGCACACCAACCTGGAGTACTTTTGAGTAATTGAGGCAAGAGAGTATTGTCGAATTTTTGAGTGCATTATTGCTGTGCATACGCAGAGTATGTAGTAGAACACCAAGGATTTACTCCAGGAAATGGAGGGGAACAGGATGCTTTACACCCAGACACCTGCATGAACATCTGTGAAAGTAAGAAAAATGCCACATGGCTCCAGAATGAGATGATGGATTTTCAGGGATTTAATGTCTCTGAGTACTCTAGATCTTTCCACTCCCGTAATATTACCCAAGACAGTGGTTAACACTACAGCCAGTTTTTGTGTTCAGGGTTTTGGAAATGCTCCCGTAGGTAAAAATAGTTGCAACTATACATATCTCTTGTATACAAATAGTAGTCGACCTTTACTTCCACCTTCTAATGTGTATTTTGTATGTGGACCTCTGCCTTATATACGACTTCCTAGGCGTTGGTCTGGCACATGTTATGTCTCCTTTCTTTTGCCACCTGTCTATATTGCACCATCTAGTTATCACAAAGACCATAGGTTACAATGTAAAAGTACATACCTGTTCCGAGTGAATAGGGTAATTGATGCTGAGGAAATAGATCAAACAAACACTACCCTGTAGCAGTTTACTGATGCTATAAAGGGTATCTTGCCCTTCTGGGGTCCTATGTACAATAGTCGTACAATTTGTCGCCTCACTAGGGTAGTAGAAGGAGTTATTAATGCCACTGCAGGAATACTAACCAATATTACAGCTGAGCTGCAGGCTACCAGGCTTGCTGCTCTTCAAAATAGGATGGTGTTAGATGTCATTCTTGCCGATAGGGGAGGAGCCTGTCGCGTCATCTGCAGCAGTTGTTGCATGTACATACCAGATCATGCTCCGAATGTTTATGCAGCCATACAGAAGTTGCATCGACTTGCTTCTGGTATTCACCAAGAGAATGTGACATGGTCTTGGGATATGATGAGTACGTGGGGTTGGAAGATACTTCTTTTCCTCATGGCCATAGCAGGTGTCATTTTTACGCGTTGCCTGTGCATTAACAGTCTTCCAACTTGTTGCTCCTACTGTGTTAGTAAGCTGACACCTACACCCAAAATATCGGGACCAGATACTAAAGCCACTGTTATGATGATGCAAGATGAACAGGATATGATGAACATTGATGAAGGCATTTTTGAAAACTGAACATGTCTTGCAACTACATGATTATTTAGCTCTGTTAGTAGAAAGAAACAATGTGAACTGTGATTATTCTTTTTTGCTCATAATTGTAAAGACCCTTAACCTGATAGCACTAATAAAGTTTAGCCTTATATATGCTAAAAGGAGGGTCTGTTGGAATTCAACAATTTGGGCCAGATGTAGGTGAAATAGATTTACCGATTTTAAATTACCGAATTTTACCGATTCAGTAATTAAAAATCGGTAAATCTATGGGGTCGACATGTAGGTATTCCAGATGTGCTGGAATACCGAATCGGATAATTTCGGTATTTACCGATTCTGTAAATACCGAATCAGTAATGCCCATTCATTCCTATGGGCTTTGAAGCCCATAGGAATGAATGGGCATTACCGATTCGATATTTACCGAATCGGTAAATACCGATTTTCATAAGGGTGCAGGGGGTGTCACTTTGACACCCTCTGGAACCCCCAAAACAGGCTCGGGTGCCATGTGGCAGGCATACATGCCCTAAGGGCAGGTCTGCCTGTCACATGGCATAGGTGTGCATGCACACATGTGCATGCACACCGGAATCGGTATTTTACCATCAAATTGGATTTGATGGTAAAATACCGATTCGGTAAGGCTCCTGGGACTCTGAAGAGTCCCACCTACATATGGGTGGCTCAGATTCAGTAAATTTACCGATTTTTTATTTTACTGATTCGGTAAAATTTCCGAATCGGTAATTTTACCAATTCGGTAAAATAATGCCCCCTACATGCCAATCACCTATTTACCGATCGGTAACGGCCGAAAATACCGATTTTCGGCCGTTACCGACCGACCTACATCGGGCCCTTTATGTACTTTCATCTGCGTTGTGTTAGGTTAGCATTTTTAAGGCTATGATAGTAGCAGCCGCCATGCCTACTGTACCCCACTGAGTTTTCCTTGTTATACAAGCTTAAGTTCGCGTTTGCGGCTCCATTTCGCAATTCGTAGGTCATGTTACACTGTGACTGGATATAACTCCAATTATCTGTATTGCTTGCCTTATAGAAGACTGTGTTCAGCTATTTTGTTTCTCTCATGTTCAAGGTTGGAGTCCGACTTACTAATGAATAGGCCATTCTGCCTCTACATCCCTATCCTTCTCCATAGCCCTGCTCCCACCTTAGGAGGAGCCGAGACCTAGCAAGGCAACATTGAGATAGTGATAGTGTGTACCCATCTCGCAGGTGGTAGTCCATCCTTCTGTGCCTTCTTTGTTCATGAATGGCACAAGCCGGTAACTTTCCACTGGGGGTGTGGTTGGGGGTTGCCCGAAGAATGATTATGCGTTACCAAGTTTTGGGGAGTCAGTCCCCTCGACAGCCATCCCCTGATGCTGGTCTGATTGGGCTCCACTGCAATGTATTTTACTACTAAACAATTGTTTGTATTCTCTACTGACTGACCGACACTTCACTTGTTTGGAAGACTATGAGGTGGTCATAAGTGACATGGGTGACCATAATTGGGTAATTTCTTTCACCAGGTGTGAGGGTGAGGACTGTGCAGGTAACAGGGACAGGTGCGCCAATCTACAGATAGACTTTACCAGGTGTGAGGGAGAGGACTGTGCAGGTAACAGGGACAGGTGCCTCAATCTACAGATAGACTTTACCAGGTGTGAGAGAGAGGACTGTACAGGTTACTGCGGCAATCTACAGATAGACTTTACTAGGTGTGAGGGAGAGGACTGGGCAGGTAAGAGGGACAGGTAAATCAATCTACAGATAGACTTTACAAGGTATGGGGGACAAAACTGTGCAGGTAACATTGACAGGTGCATCAATCTACAGATAGATTTTACCAAGTAAGAGAGAGAGAGGACTGTGCAGGTAACAGGGACAGGTGTGGCGATCTACAGATAGACTTTACCTGGTGTGAGAGAGAGGACTGTGCAGGAAACAGAGACAGGTGCATCAATCTGCAGATAGACTTTACCAGGTCTGAGAGAAAGGACTGCAGGTAACAGGGACAGGTGCATCAATCTAAATAATAACTTTCCCAGGTGTGAAAGAGAGGACTGTGCGGGAAACGGGTACAGAAGCATCAATCTACAGATAGACATTACCAGGTGTGAGAGAGAGGACTGTGCAGGTAACAGGGACAGGTGACTCAATCTACAGATAGATAGACTTTACCAGGTGTAAGAGAGAGGACTGTGAAGGTAACAGGGACAGGTGCGGCAATCTACAGAACGACTTTACCAGGTGTAAGAGAGAGGCCTGTGCAGGAAAAGGGACAAGTGCGGCAATCAACAGATAGACCTTACCAGGTATGAGCGAGAGGCTTGTGCAGGAAACAAGGACAGGCGTATAATCTAAAGGTTGACTTTACCAGATGTGAAAGAGAGGACTGTGCGGGGAAACAGATACAGAAGCAGCAATCTACAGATAGACTTAACCAGGTGTGAGAGAGAGGACTGTGCATGTGGGAGAGACAGATGCGGCAATCTACAGATTGACTTTACTGGGTATGAGAGAGAGGACTGCACTGGTTACAGAAAGAGGTCCAGCAATCGAGAGACAGATCTGAAATCTACAGATAGACTTTACCAGGTGTGAGGGAGGGTGGCTGAGCAGGTAAAAGATACAGGTGCATCAACCTCCAGATAGACTTTACAAAGTGAGAGAGAGAAGATTGTGCAGATAACATTGGCATGTGAATCAATTTACCAGGTGTGAGATACAGGACTATAAAGGTAACACAGGAACAGGTGCACCAGTCTATAAACCCTCATCACCGGGGTATTCAGGTGTGAGAGAGGGGACCATGCAGGTAAAACAGGGACAGGTGCATCAGTCTAGAAACTAACACTACCAGGGATATTCAGGTGTAAGAGCGGACTGTGCAGGTAAGACAGGGACAGGTGCATCAGTCTATAAACCCTCATTACCAGGGATATTCAGGTGGGAGAGAAGGGATCATGCAGGTAAAACAGGGACGGGTGCATCAGTCTATAAACCCTCATTACCGGGTTTTTCAGGTGTGACACAGGAGGCTGTGTAGGTAACACTGGGACTGGGGCACCATTCTATAAGCCCTCATTACCAGGGACATTCAGGTGTGTGATTAGACTGTGAAGGTAACATAGGGGCAGGTGAATCAGTACCTGTCTGTAAACCCTCATTACCAGGGGTATTCAGGTGTGAGAGAAGGGGCTGTACATTTAATACAGGGACAGGTGCACCTGTCTGTAAACCCTCATTACCAGGGACATTCAGGTGTGAAAGAAGGCGCAGTGCAGGTAACAAATGAGCTGGCACATCAGCCTGTACTGACCGTAAGGGAGCTGCGCTCTCCCTGCACGGTAGGCAGCATGAAGGGGTGGGGAGTCCCCCCGACCTGAGGGGCTTGGTTCCCCGGACACAGAGTGCAGAAATGTGATTTTTAGGTGAAGTTGTGGCTGCAGGGAGGCCAGGTTCCCCTGAGGCCGCCCGGATTAGCTCGCCGGTGGCTGGCCGTGGAACAGAGCCCAGCTCTCTCTGGAACATTCCAGTCGGCAATGAATGCACTCTTGTTTAACTCCCCACTCCTGAATTGTGAAATTGTGCTCTCACCCACTCTCCCTCGCATGGGGGATTTAAAGAGCCGCTCCCCCGGCCTCGCCCCAGTCTCTCTCAGTCTGAGGCTTTGTTTCTCTCCCGTTTGCACGTGAAAGTCCTGTATTTGGAGATGGGGGTGGCGCCCACAGGGCTGGGGTGGGAGCCAACCTCACAATTGAATCGACGTAGTCAAGTGCCAGGCCTTGTGAGCACAGAAGACAAATAACATTATTATTGTGAGTTTTACTTATAAGCTATATACCACAAAACATAGAATTGTGAAAAGAACATAAAGAACTCTTCACGCATCCTTCTCGCAAGCTATAGGGTAACTGCGCTTATGTATTACTTAAAGTGACAGCGTCTAAAACAAGTTTGGCTGGTAGCATAAAAATAGCTGTTTTTCAATATGTAAAACAAATGTTCTGATTTGAAAGTCACAGTGCCTCATTTATAAGCCCCCTGTGCCACTGGTGTGTCACTTTTTGAAATGTTCCGTGGTGCAGGAGCCTACTCCATTTTACGAGGCAGAACTAAGCCACTTTTTTTGGCTCAATGCTTCCTTGTAAATATTGTTCTCTTCAACAGTTTTCTGCATTAAAGGGTAGTGCAATAGGTGTTGCTGGGGGCGTTCCCAGCAACATCCATGGCTTTTTGACATTGCCCCAGAATTACGAGAAATTGTAACTCCGAGGCAGCTCCAAAAACCTTACGCCTCCCCAGGAGAGGCGTAAGGGAGGCACAACGAGGAGAAATATTTATTTGATATTTGATATTTGTGAGTATTTGTAGAGCGCGAACTTTCGCTCCGGAAGGAGCATCTTGGCGCTGAGCATGCCCGTGTGAGATGAGTGATACATGACGAAAATCTGGGTCTAAATAGCTGCCAGTACAGAAATGTCTGGTTGTTGGTACACCCAGGTCTTGAGGAGTTGTCTAAAAAGACTCTCCTTTTCAGTTAATCTAAGATTAACAGGTAGATTATTCCATGCCCTTGCTGCCAAAACGGTGAAGGATTTCCCGCCCCTGGTTTTGTACTTAAATCTTGGGATTGTGTTGAGATTGGTCCCAGAGGATCTCAGACATCGTGTGGGATTATAGTGAGTGAAGCGTTTAGCAAGATAGTGAGGACCTATATTTTTCATGGATTTAAAAACGGTAAGCAAAAGTTTAAAAAGGATTCTTTTGTGGAGTGGTAGCCAATGGAGGGAATTTAAAGCTGCTGAAGCTGATGACCTACTAGGGAGTTTCAGGACCAGTCTAGCGGCTGCATGTTGTATACTCTGTAACTTCCTGAGGGTGGACTTTTTCACTCCAGCCATTAGGCCGTTACAATAATCGAGTCGGGAGAGTATTAAGGCTACCGCGACTGATTTCCTAGCGGCGATGGGGAGGAAGTCAAAGAACTTCTTTAGGGATTTAATAAGTCCAAAACAGCGTCCGGCAGTGATCCTGACGTGGTCATCGAAAGAGAGGGATGAGTCAAATTGCACGCCCAGGTTCCGTGCGGAAGAAACAGCACTGGGTGGGGCCTCTGATCCTGTGGGCCACCAGTCTTTCGGGCAAAAGGATAGATCTTTGCCCAGTGGTATAATTTCTGTCTTCGCACTGTTGCATTTCAGATGGTTATTATTCAGCCACTGAAAGACGTCAGAGAGGCAATTGCGAAATCGCAAGTCAGCGTCCATACACTTTTTATCAATGGCGACGACAAGTTGTGTGTCGTCGGCATATGACGTGACGAGGATCCCATGGGATTCTATCACAGCGAGGAGGGGGGCCATATAGATGTTGAAAAAAAGGAGGCTTAATATGGACCCCTGGGGCACCCCTGATGTAATGGGTTTTTCGCTGGATAGATAGGGACCCAAAGACACAGTCTGGGACCTGTTTGACAGGAAAGATTTTACCCATGCCAGAACAGTGTCTGTCACGCCAATCTCTCGCATTCTATTAATCAGAATGACATGAGAGATAGTGTCGAACGCTGCTGTGAGGTCAAGCAGGATGAGGACGGCTTGCTTTCCTTCATCCTGCAAGAACTTGATGGAATCAGACAGTTCTATCAAAGCTGTTTCGGTGGAATGGCCGGAGCGAAACCCCGACTGTTGGGGGTGCAAGATGTTGTGGGTCTCTACAAATGCTTTTAGCTCCCCATGTACTAACTGTTCCGTGATCTTACCTAGGACAGGTAGTAATGAAATGGGGCGCATGTTGGTGAGATCTGTAGGAGATTTGTTCAGCTTTTTCATCAGAGGCTTCACAATAGCCTTCTTCCAGTCGTTGGGCACTATCCCCGACTCTAAAGATTTATTGATGATAATGTTGATGCAGGGGTTAACTGCCTCAATAAGGTGGTGGAGAATGGCGGGGGGGCAAGAGTCGGTAGGGGCTCCTGATTTACAGGCCAAAATTGCCTTGCTTGTTTGCTGGAGAGAAACAGGATTAAAGTGACTGAAGGAGGGATAGCTGACAGTCGCTTCATGGAGAGTAATTGAGGGGGAGGGAAAGTCTCTCTGAATGTTAGCGATTTTATCCACAAAGAAATCTGCGATCTGATTGCACAGATTTTCAGACGGGGGAATTTCGGGCGTGAGGGCTTTAGGGTGGGTAAAGGACTTGACTATAGAAAATATAGTTTTTTGTTTTTGGTGGGCTTCATTTATAGCCTTAGTAAAGTATTCCCTTTTAGCCGCTTTTATATAAGAGAGATATACTTTCCTCTGTTGGACATAAAGTGTTCTTGCGGCCTCATCATAGGTTTTTCTCCACTTCCTTTCAGATTTACGGCAAAGGAGATGGCTATCAATTAGGGCCTGGGTGAACCAGGGTGCATTTGGCTTTTTTTTGTGACATGTCGCTTGGTGGCCTTTAAGGTTGGAATTATCTGAGACAATTTGGTCCATCCAGGCATGAAAGTTGTAGGAATCCACTACAACGTCTCCGGTTAGCTTAGGGGCCTTGGCTAGGGGTTGGGAGTTTAGCTTGATGCGTTCCGTCACCTTCCTCCAATTAACTGTGAAGGAAGGGTGGGAGCGCCTGTTGTTGGGTGCGGTAGGGGCTTGTATCTCAATATCGAATGGAATGAAACAGTGATCAGTCCAGATTTGAGGAATTGGAGGGGATGTAGTCAAAGTTGTGAGGTTGGAGCATATGCCATCGAGGGTATGTCCCGCATGGTGAGTGGGAGCAGAAACAATTTGGGATAATCCAAAAATATTTAATGATTGTTGAAGTGAAATGGTGAAGGGGTCGACACATGATTCAAGATGTATGTTCATATCACCTAGTAAAGTAAAATTGGGGTAATGTAGCATGAGTGCCCCGAGAACATCATCTAGAGATTCTAGGAAAGGAGTCGCGTTGCCAGGAGGGCGATATATCAGGCCCCCCGAGAAGGAAGTGGAAGCATTGATTTTAATGGAGAAGCCTATACCCTCGCTTCCTTTAAGGTGGTCAAGGTCAAATGTATGACAAAGAAAGGTTTTCTTGATGACTAGTGCTACACCACCTCCTCGCCCAAGAGGTCTGTCTCGCCTAAAGATGGTAAAGTCTAAAGGGAGAGCAGTTGCCAAATCAGGATTAGAGGAGTCATTGAGCCAGGTTTCGGTGATGAAAAGAGCATCTAGATCATGTACTAGTATAAGGTCATGTATATCTTGACAGTGACAGGATAGTGATCTGGCATTGATAAGACCTCCCTTAAAGTAAATGGGATTATGCTTAAATGGGGAAAGCGGTACATATGCCTCAGCGATTATCGCAGGGGGCTTCCACTCACAATGTAGACATATAAATGTACTCGAGAGGAGGTTAGTGGGGGGGCAGCCCTTGCAATGGTCACTCATTGTGGGGCGTAGTGCATATAGATCGTTACTACCATACCTGATGGTGTGGGGTTTTAGGCCAGCATGCCCTGCGCCCGGTGCGTTCCGGTCGCGGACGGGCGCAGACGGGCTTGCCTTAGGCGCGCCTTCGGCGCGCAAACATCTTTATTTCACCTTGTTTTTCCTTTTTGTATGTGTGCTGCAGCACACATAGTAAGAGGAAAAGATGTATTCCTTCCTACAAAAAAACAATCAACTCCGCAATGCAGGCACCTTTGCACCATGGTGCAAAGGAACCTGCGTTGGCACACGGCAGCCCATTATGCACCAGCGCAGGTGAAAAGCACAGAAATGTGCCATGTCTGATAGATACGGCACATTCCAGACCTTTCTTTTGCTGTGTCAGCGCAGCAGGAAGGCCTGTGGCGCTGCCCTATGGCAAAAACTCATAAATGAAGCCCATAATGTTTTGGTTCAGAAAAGGGGGTGGTGATGAACAGAGTGTCTGAATTAAGCAGACCACTCTTACCCAGTCCAAAGATCAGGGCTTGATCCATCACCGTTATTTATCTCACTGCACCATCCCAGCTCAGAACCTGGCTATATGCAAATCAGTCTGTCCCTGGCCCAGTGCATCATGGGAACAGGGCAGACTAAACTACCAAGCCAATTCTTCACCAGAAAGGAGACAAGCTACCGGGGACCGGTTTCTGGCATTTCAGCCTTCTTCGGCCCGGCTTGCTTGAATCCTGATGGTGCAGTGAGAAAGGGACTCATGTCTGAGTATACCCTTCCACGCTCGTGGCTGATGAGAGGTGTTACCTCGATACCGGTCCGGTCCTCGGATGCTTAATTCCGTTCTGGGAAGGACATGGCTTTTGTAGTTCGGACTGGACTGTTCCCATGGGGCACAGGGTCAGAGCTGATTTGCATATCGCCATTGTCTAACCCAGGGTGGTGTGGAGTGCAAAAAAACGATGGATTTTGGCCCAGATCTTTGGACTGGGATGAATGTGTGACATTGATCCACATTCGGTCCATCACCTGTTTTGTTCACAGGACAACACAGGCCAGGAGCAAGAAGAGATCCAGGCTCTCACTCTGGGGTGGTAAAGACACAGCAACACTTCGCCCATAGCACGTAGAGCCACACCCCCCACAGGAAGGGACAAGCATCTGTACACTATGGGACACCCTCCACCACCACCACAGTCGCAGGCTAAAGCGCAGCCGACACCATATTCACACGCCTTTGTGACCTCTCTACCCCCATCTGCCAGCTTGCTGACCCCGCCACTGCCGCGCCCAGATGGAAGCTCTATGTGGGTTGTCTAAACCACTACTTTACAGGGACCCGAGAGACAAATGGGTAGTAAAATGGTCACTGTTAATGCATTTTGGCGGCGACAAACTTTATGAATTGTTCAAGATGCTGCCATGAATATGACGCAGCCATCACAGCGCTCAACTGATACTTTGACCCCCGAATGAAACCGGATCATGAGCGGTTCAAGCTGAACCAAGCTTGGCAAACAGAGGCGGAAACTGTAGACATGTTCTACGCCCGATTGAAGAAGTTGGCGCGCATGTGCACGAAAATTGACCAGACGAGGGAAATTAGGGTGCAAATTATCCAAGGGTGCAAGTCCGTCGTGCTGATCCTGGTTGAAATCCTCATCCTAGCCCGCTCTCATGAGCTGTCAGACAGACAGGAGGAAGAGATGGAGGCCGCCGAGTTCGCAACACTCCAACTGCTCTGACACAGAAAATGGTTCACGTCAAGGAAGAGATAGTAGAGGCAGTACAATGGTGCCCCAGACTTGGACCTGGACAAGGATGAGCCACTGTGAGCCGGCCCAGTGGAAAATGTGGGCATTGGGGTTTTGACCACAAATCGCAAGACCAATGCCCAGCGAGAGAAAAAACATACTCGAAATGCGGCAAGGCCAAATATTATGCCAGCGTCTGTCGAAGTGGGGGAGGATGGTCCCAAGGAGGCGCATCCAGAGGACGGCCCATGACCCTATGACAACTAACGCTCGAAGACAACGAAACCGCAGAAGCACCAAAAGAACAGGGAGCCACTGCCTACTACGAAGACAACAACAACACCTTTGTCATTTTATTTGCGGGACAGCCAGGCCGCAAGAATCGCCCTCTTCTGATGTGCGATATACAAGTCAACGGGACCTCAGTGCATGAACTGATAAATACTGGTGCATCCATAAATGTAATGGACTGTGACTAGTATGACAGATTGTCGCCGAAGCCGCCCCTTGCCCACAGATCAGCCAAAATCTACACCTATGTAGGGACAGAACCCATACCGCTACTAGGAGTTATTGAGGTCGAAGTCTCAAGTTCAGAATACTTAGTGAAGACAAGATTCCACGTTACTAATGGGAAAAAGGGAATGCTGCTGGGGTGTCACACCCCGGAAGACTTAGAGCTGGTGTTTTTCGCCATACAGGTGCACGACACCCATGCAGAGGACATCTTGAGTGAATTCCCACAACTCTTCCAGGGTTTGGGCAGACTGAAGGGGCACCAAGTAAAACTGCACATCGACAAAGTCATCAAACTATCTCTTTTGTACCACTATTTACCCGAGTCCAGTGGTCTATCGGGTTACCCCATTGACACATAACCCCGTCTCCTTCAGTGACTCCTGCCAGCAGTGTATTTTTACCCATAGTCCCCATTGCCTGCACTGCAGGAGCTCGCTGCTCCCTGCTGGTACTAGCACATAGGATCACCATAGCAGGCACCGAATGAGCTCCCTGCTGGAACTAGGACATAGACTATCTGGGTGCAGGTACCTACCTAAAGCCGAACGCGACAAAGACAGAATTCCACCTGCTCTCTAAGAGCACCAAACAAACTCCATTTGAAGTTGGCTCTGACGTGAATTTGGACGGCTTCATCACACAGCTGACAGCCCATGAGAAATGTTTTGTTTTTGCCCCAGACACAGATCTCTCTTTCACGGCAAGGCATCAGCTCTCCCAGCTGGAAAAGGTGAAACTTCCTACCTCAACCTGACTTCAGAGCAACAGTGCAATGGTGTGTCGTCTTGCATCTGACCGGAGGAACACTTTAGTCAATCAATCAAGATTTACATTGCATGGCTAATCACCCCATAGGATATCCAGGTCACGGAGGCTTATTCAAACAGCCAGGTCCTGAGGGCCAATCGGAATTCCGGACGTGAGGTGATGGTCCGGAGTTGCCTGGTGAGACTGTTCCGGGTCTTTGCTGCGATGTGCGAGAAGGAGCTTCCTACACTACTGCTTAGGTAGAGGCGGGGAGCATGGGCAAGTGAGAAGGATGCGGACAATAGTCTTCTCGACGGTTAGTGGAAGTTCGGAAAGGCATCATGCGCACTGCAACACGTCTCATCAAGGGCTTGAAGAAGCTAGACCTCATACCAAGTACCTTGAGAGAACTACATTGGCCACATCATCCTCAAGACCAGTTGTCACCAGGAACTGGATCTCCTGCATGCCAGGATGGGCGATGTGGACCACGCCACACCAGGATCCAGGACCTCACTCTACTGGAGATGATGTGCACAGGTAGAAGACCAGAATGCATGCCACCCCCAACTATACCCCCAGGATGGGGAGCAACAACATCCCCATCAGCAACAGAACAGCTCATCTCATTCTGCAATCCAAGGAGAAACTGAAGACCATGTTCTCAAAGAGCAGTACCGCTCTACACGAGAGGGAAGTGCACGTCATCGGCCTTATTGTAGATGATCCTGAATCGTATCTCAGGGGACCTCCCTGCTGTCCAGTGATCCGCTGCTTTTCAGCTAGGTTTGCACTATGCAAATACCACTGCATGGACGTTCAAAATACTGTTCGAGCCATGCGTATAGGGACATGGTTTTAATGTGATGGGAAGATTACACCTTTAGAACAAGTGAAGGGACTGATAGTGACTTTTTCTTTCAACAGAGGTTGATCTTATAAAACAATCTATGTGTGTGTGAATATGTTAATGTTGCACATACACTTCCTCATGGTAGGTGGCCCCTCCAGGTCAATGATGGCTCCTATAAGGCATTTTAACTCCCAAAGGCAGCTCAATGTTGCAGAGCCAGCCTTGAATACTTACCCAGGAACTTGCAAAAACCCTCACAGAACATAAAATATTGTTTTGCTTTTCACCTACAGTTCCATCCTATGAAGATCTCTAGGGGAATCTGGAGAGTTATATGGAAAGGAAATGTGTTCCAGTGAAAGGTCGCCATTTGTGATCATTATGGCAAATATATAAATTATACTATGTTATTTAATTTCAATTAAAGAAGGTTAAACACATTTTAACTGACTAGAGTTTATCTTGATATGTTTATATACATCTTGCCAAAGCTATTGTGCATGCTTCTAGTACAAAGCCTCAATTGGACAATGCAAACTCACCTCTGCACCTTGGTGCAAGACTCTGGGTGTCACAAGGATGCTTCTTGCGTGGGGAGGACCGCAGCTGCAGGCCAATCTTAGTAGATATGACTGTGCCCCGTGTTTTCCCCTTTGGGGAATGCTGTGCTGCTTTGCAGCATACCAAGGTCCTGAGTTTTTTACTTTGGATTTTTTATTGACCCTGGAAAGCTCGCCTCACTGCAATAATAGTAGGTGCAGGTGAAGCCGTGTTTCTTTGCTGTCGAGGCCAGCCATTTACTTCTGAAGGATTTGGGGCCTGATTCAGAGTTTATCAGACTGTACTCTGTCCGAAAGAGTGGTGAAGGACATTTCCTCCGCCATCTTGACAGAATAATGTCAGTCAAATTTAGAGATGGCTGCTGGCCCAGTGGTCACCTCTGTACACTGAAAGGACTCTCTCTCATGGTTGTTCCTTCCAAAATACACAAAGTTTGGTGGACTGCGCCATCTGTGTTTGATAGCCCTCACTAAATGTTTCCAAAGTTTCTGTTTTTCTGAAACAATCTCCCAAAGTGGGAGTATATTCCAGAAAAACATAACACTAATGGCCTCCAATCCCTTGGAGATTTCTCCAAGGTTGTTGGGGGCCATTATTCTTGTTTTTCTGTCCCACGCCACCAGGTGTTTCCTGGTAGTGACAGACAGGAAAAAATACATTATTCCTTCCACATGAAAAACGGTGGGCAGTGTAATGCACCACGCATTACCCCTGCTAGGCTGCTAAAGATAGTAACAACAACACTACTAACCATCACACTCCTACAAGTGTGATAATTCAGACTATTTCAGGCCCTCAAAGCCATAAGAATGGCTTGGACGGCAGGTAATAGTCATGTTTAATGTATATTAAATTAATAATTAATTGTAGTTGTCATCTGTAAATTAGCCAGACAGCACCACCTTGTGGTAGACTGAAACAAGCGTGGGTTTTGACTATTGAATGGTTGTGCTGAACACTGGAAACCACCTGCTCAAATTAAGCAATGACATTGCTGCAACATGGATTAGCCAAGTTACTACGTTTCCTTATTGCATGAAGTATTACCATTATCATTTAGCCTTTCTTTTTTGTATTCATCCATTTAGATGTCCCTTGCATAGAAGAGGGGTTGATCCACCCCACTCTTCTCCACTGGGTCATGGCAATCAATAGGCAGTGGTAGAGCTGGTAATAAGGGATTGTGGGACTTTGCTTAGGAGCTTAGGTATTCACGCCGTAGACAAGATACTCACGTTTAACTAGTAAGACCTACGCTTGATGTTTAAATGGGTTCCATTACACAGCTTCCAGGCGTATTTTTACAATCACCCATGCCAAGTTTCTCAGACTAGTCACTAGTTGGTCCAGTCCAGGTTTTTTTCTTTGAATTCTGGGATTTGTAGTCTTGATTATTCCATTACAAAAAAGGGACTACAAGTTCTAGAATTCAGATTTAAACATCCTGGACTGGAGCAGCTAATCACACAGGGAGCTGGTAAACCTGGCAGCTCTGGACAATATGTCTTTGAAAGTTGTATTCATTATACCTATAGTGACCCTTTGCAATACCTATCTAAACAAAAATCCTTCTAAGGGCTTTGCCTATTGTTACACTATGAAACTAATACTGTCTGAGCACCTGGGTGCCTATGGGAGACTATGGGTCAGAGTTCATGAAAGCTCTGACGTAAAGGACGGAGGGCAAGTGCTGCTCATGTGAAACCCCATTGATGATGACAGGGCAGGCCATGCATTCCTGGGGCGGCATCAGGGCCAAGGGAAAGGTGATTGCTAATAGGGAAGCACAGGTGAGCTGAGGGAGCCTTGGACAAATGGACGTAGATTAAGAAGGAACAATGGCAACGGCTGATACCCGAGACTTTTCCTCTTCTGCACATGGCGCAGTCTATTCTGCACTTGATCTCAGTAAAGAAGCATTGGCAAAGGTAATATGTCAAGCGTTTGTAACCTATTGGCTTTGCCAATGCTTTAGCCTGCGGTATGTAATCCCAGATCCAGGTTACAACAGTACCTAATCTGAAAAAAACGTGCAGGGTATTTTTTAAAGCGGGTGGGGGGAGCAAGGGGTGCAGAAGTAACATTAGGGGATGGGGAGGCAAGAAGCGACACAGGGAGTGGAAGCAACACGGGGGAGCACAGCTGGTTTGACAAAAGGAACATGGAGCCACAGGTGAGTGAGAGGAAGCAACATAGAGGGTAGGGTGGAGGGAAGCAAAACAAAGGGCGTGAGCAATGAGGAGTACTGGGAGGAGCAACCGAGTGAAAGAGAGCAACATGGGGAAGAAGCACATGAGCGAGAAAGCAACTGGGTGGAAGTACGCAAGACGAGCGCAACATGGAGAGACAGGGAGAAGAATATCAGCAACAGAGAGCAAAACAGAGCGCAAGGGAAAGAAGTGCATGAGAGAGACAGCTGGGAAACACATGCACTCTCCATGGAGTGCTTAACTCAAAAGAAAAAAGTAGTTCTTGAAAAGCAAGCAGTGGAGGCGTAGGTGAAAAGGCTGTGCTCCATGGGAGGGATAAACACAAGATTGACAAGCTTGCCACAAATAAGAAGCAGGCAAAGAAGACAAAACTTTCTGTACGTTTTCCCCTTTTTCCTGCCTTCAAAGTCGTTTGCAGCCAATAACCTGTTGTAAAGCTAAAGGGGGCGGAGGAGGGTGGATCCCACTGAATTCAGAAAAGGTCAAGGAGAGCGTATTATCATCACCGCTGCCACCACTTGCAGTTTGGTGAATGGGAGACAATGTTTGTAAGGTCACAGTGAAGCTTTTAGTGCGGAAGTGGGGAGTGCACCTGCCCCTGAGAGCCAGAGACGGGATGGGAGAGTAGTGTGTGCCAGCTGATAGCATCATCTTCCTTAGCAGCCACAGAAGCGCGTGAACCAGGAAACTCTCATGACATGCAAAATCAGAGCAGAACCGTGGACCGTGGAACATATACGGGCGTGGACCGGAAGCTTCCATCCAGGAACAGCGGGTCAGGGGTCAGGCACACTCGGGGTATCGGTCAGCCACTCACCTGGAAGGAAGTCACATCCTCTTCTGCAAGAGAAAGGGACCGGGAGAGGGAGAGGGAGGGGGAGCAGGGGAGGGTGCAGCGAGAAATGAAATAGGAGAAGAGATAAGGAAAGACGTAACGGGCAGAGGAGAAAGAAATGCATATACGGATGAGAGCGAAAGTATAGAAGCAGAGAAGAGGGAGAAAGAAGATAGAGAAGCAGGGAGACGGGAAGACGTTTAGAGAGACATGAGAATGAGAGAGGGCGAGAGGGAGTCAGAAAAAATGAAAGGAACAGGAGGAAAAAGGGGTAAATAGAAATAAAGGTGAAGATAGAGGGAGCGAAGAAGTAAGGGAGAGAAACAGAGGCGAGAGAGCGAGCAGGCACAGAGAGGGACGGGGGCAGAAAAAAACGTGTTACTTAAATAAATAAAGCTGATTAAACATCATTCCACAGCGTATAAATCACGAACCTTTAACCCGGATTAGCATTTGGCAGCAGGTCAAAATCAGGGCGCACGAGCAGAGACTGATTTGGGCCTCAGCACTAGGGTCACGCGATGCAGGCCAGAGTAGAGGTGCACTGGCAGAACTGTATGTGTGTACCTGCATGCCAGAGTAGAGGTGCTCTAGCAGAACTGTATGTGTGTACCTGCATGCCAGAGTAGAGGTGCTCTGGCAGAGCTGTGACTCAGTACCTGTAGGCCAGAGTAGAGGTGCTCTGGCAGAACTGTATGTGTGTGCCTGCATGCCAGAGTAGAGGTGCTCTGGCAGAACTGTATGTGTGTACCTGCATGCCAGAGTAGAGGTGCTCTGGCAGAGCTGTGACTCAGTACCTGCAGGCCAGAGTGGTGGTGCTCTGGCAGAACTGTATGTGTGTACCTGCAGGCCAGAGTGGAGGTGCTCTGGCAGAGCTGTGACTCAGTACTTGCAGGCCAGAGTGGAGGTGCTCTGGCAGAGCTGTGACTCAGTACCTGCAGGCGAGTGAAGGTGCTCCTGGAGAGCTGTGACTCAGTGCCTGCAGGCCAGATTAGAAGTGCTCTGGCAGAGCCATGATTCTGTACCTGCAGGCCAGAGTGGAGGTGCTCTGGCAGAGCTGTGACTTAGTACCTGCAGGCCAGAGTAGAGGTGCTCTGGCAGAACTGTATGTGTGTGCCTGCATGCCAGAGTAGAGGTGCTCTGGCAGAACTGTATGTGTGTACCTGCATGCCAGAGTAGAGGTGCTCTGGCAGAGCTGTGACTCAGTACCTGCAGGCCAGAGTGGTGGTGCTCTGGCAGAACTGTATGTGTGTACCTGCAGGCCAGAGTGGAGGTGCTCTGGCAGAGCTGTGACTCAGTACTTGCAGGCCAGAGTGGAGGTGCTCTGGCAGAGTTGTGACTCAGTACCTGCAGGCGAGTGGAGGTGCTCCTGGAGAGCTGTGACTCAGTGCCTGCAGGCCAGATTAGAAGTGCTCTGGCAGAGCCATGATTCTGTACCTGCAGGCCAGAGTGGAGGTGCTCTGGCAGAGCTGTGACTTAGTACCTGCAGGCCAGAGTGGAGGTGCTCTAGGAGAGCTGTGACCCAGTACCTGCAGGCCAGATTAAAGGTGCTCTGGCAGAGCTGTGACCCAGTACCTGCAGGCCAAAGTGGAGGTACTCCGGGAGAGCTGTGACTCAGTACCTGCAGGCCAGAGTGCAGGTGCTCTGGCAGAGCTCTGTCTGAGTACCTGCAGGCCAGAGTGGAGGTGCTCTGGGAGAGCTCTGCCTGAGTACCTGCAGATCAGAGAGGAGGTGCTCTGGGAGAGCCGTGTCTGAGTACCTGCAGGCCAGAGTGGAGATGCTCCGGCAGAGCAGTGTCTGAGTACCTGCAGGCCAGAGTGGAGGTGCTCCGGCAGAGCCCTGTCTGAGTACCTGCAGGCCAGAGTGGATGTGCTCTGGTAGAGCCTTGTCTGAGTACCTGCAAGCCAGAGCAGATGTGCTCTGGCAGAGCCATGACTCAGTACCTTCATGCCAGAGTGGAGTGGCCCTGGCAGAGCCGTGCCTGTGTATCTGCAGGGCGGAGTGGAGGTGCTCTGGTAGAGCCATGTCTGAGTACCTGCAGGCCATAATGCAGGTGTCCTTGCAGAGCCATGTCTGAGAGCCTGCAGGCCAGAGAGGAGGTGCTCTGGCAGAGCCATGTCTGAGAATCAGGAAGGCCGGAATCAAGGTGTCGTGGCAGAGCTGTGTCTGAGTACCTGCAGGCCAGAGTGGAGGTGCTCTGGCAGAGCCATGTCTGAGTACCATTTTAGGTGAAGCACTGTGTGCTTCAGCTCATGACCTCGGTGAAAGATGTGTGTTTTCAGTACTAGCTCAACGAGGTTCTGTATAATGAGGTGCATTGGAGGAGCTCTGGTTTATCAGGAGTTGTAACATGGGTATCTTTGAGATTCATTGGTAGAGCTCTCTGTGGGTCCAAGTGCTGGAATAGCATCAGGGTCAAACGTCAGGAATTAATTACACCTGCAAAGCTGTCCATGGGCTCCAGTGCTGGCACCGAGGCTTGCACATCAGGCTTGCAGGACACTGGTAAGAGCAATGGGTCAATCCCACACTGGAGCAGTACCGAGCGGTGCCTAGCAGGTCAGGATGAAGGGAACCAGTACTAGACCCATAAGCTGTGGCAAAGCCAATAGGTTATGTCTTTATCATGTGAGTGCTGAGCTATTGTTTTTGCCAATGTTTGTCTGCAAAATATTGCAAAAACAACAAGATGATGGACGGAGTGCTTAAACTTTTCAACCACTCAACCCCAGTCATCGATATGGGTTTAATCCAGTGTTTTTTTGCTCACTGTGCCACCCCATTTTGGACCCAGCCATATGCAAACCAGTCTTGACCCTGCTCCTCATGTATTTTTTTGCTTTGTAGAGTAGTGTATAGAGACAGTTTCAAAAATAATGTCAAAATACTGTAGTAAAAGCAAACACATTTTTAATGTATCTCAAAACTGAACATTGAATTCAATGTTTATAGAAGGCATAGTTTATTTTTCAACTACTTTCACACAGTACATTTTGAACATATTTTAAAAAGATTAAGAACATTATGTAATGTAAAAAGAAACACTTGCCAGGCCCTAATCTACTTTCCATAGGATTCTGACATTTGATCCTCTGTAGTAGTCCAGGGAGCAGATTTATGAGGCTCCAGGAGAAGTGACATTCTGAGTACACCCACAACCTTAGACAGCCTCCAGCGGGTTCCTCACCAAATGCCATAAAGGCCTTTGTATGTCAAGGCTTGTGCTTCTGTGCAATATGGGGAATGCAGGAAATACAACTAAAACAAAATATCTCTGTGGCTGTGCTTTCACAGAATTAGAATGGGAGCAGTACAGCGTGGGAGGCGCATTTGATAGGGAAAGCTGCTTACGAGGGAGAGAAATAGAAAACACATCCCCTCCCAATGTGAGCAGTGGAAGGATGTAAGTTAACCAATTAAAAGGATCGTAAAAAGGCTATTCTCCAGGGAAGGGACAGATACCAGAAGAGGAGGGTGAGCCATCAATTAAGAAGCAAACAAATGAGAGTGACACTAAAGCCAACTAAAGGTAAGCAAAGGGTGGGCTGTAAGCCCAATAGGTCAATCGCAACCAGACAACTTGCGCTGTCTGTTTAGGCGAGACCTAAAAAGGGTGGGAAATATAGCTGAAGTACAGCAGCAGAGGTGTGTATGTTTGCACCAGTGTTAAACTATCAAGAAGAGAGCCAAAGGAGGGGGGGGAGGGGGGGCTTGGCGCCCGTAG
This sequence comes from Lissotriton vulgaris, assembly GCF_964263255.1. Lineage (NCBI taxonomy): Eukaryota > Metazoa > Chordata > Amphibia > Caudata > Salamandridae > Lissotriton > Lissotriton vulgaris. Next base: position 1,862,663,304 of record NC_141693.1, on the reverse strand, counting down.
GTGATGGCGGCACCTGAGTGAGGCTCTGCCGCGGCACCGGGAGGCTTGCCTTTCAAACTCCCCGGTTCCTGTGTTGGAGGCTTGGGCCTGCCGTTGGAACACCTCCACAATGCTCTGGGACCCCTGAGGCATTTCCATCTTTGAAGGAGATGACAGAATTTATTGCCCTACCTCTGAGGGCGCTCTGCTGCTTGCGACTGCCATTTTGAGTGACCCGACGCAGAGCGCTCCTCTCCTGAAGACGAATGCGTCTTGCTTCTCTTCCTCTGTTTGACGGTCGCTTGACCCTCGGAAGACCCTCGCAGCTCCTGAGAAGTCTAAGCCTCCTGAAACATCCTAGAGGAGGTGTCTACAAGTGAGTGCATGCCTTTGTTTCCAGCGCGGCTGCCATTTTGTACACTTCGGTGTATTTTCATCTATAAGCCGCCATGTTTGCTCCCCTTCCCCCGCGTCTTTTGGCTTTGCCTGGACACTTATAATGCCTCATTTGTTGCTTTATCCTGTGACACTTCATTATCTTAAACCAGCGTTTTAATGCAATGTAGAGGCGGTAGACTACTTGCCGTCCCTATTGATTTGTGCATTTTCCTGAGAGTTGTTTCAGCGTTACAGATGCTTCCTCCTTGGCTACTCTTCAACTGGATGGCGATTTTACTATAACTATTTACCTTTTGCTTGCAGGCTTGGCTTTTTTGGATATCCTTTCTGCCTCAGCTGGTTCTTTCCACGCCTTTATTTAAATTATGCATTGCATTTATCTTGGAAGCCCTGCCAATATGTTTCTGCTTTTACTGGTTCAGCAGTCTTTCTTGCGTGACCTATATTACGTCTACGAATTCTCCTTGTCTGCATTTTAGACCTGACTGCTTCCTCATTTCGTCAGTCGTACCTGCTATCCTCCATGCTTATTCCCTTTCCTCCTATCACCCATGATTGGCACTTCGTAACTGGACCTGCCTTCAAGTGACTTTTTTGCCACAAACAGTGCCTCCTTTTTCTGCTGTCTCACGCTGTTACAATACGCTTTTTACACGTTTTCTCTTTGTTTCTTCAGCTTCTTTTTATGGGACGACTCAAATCTATGTCCCAATCACGACTTGACTATATTTTTGTTTCCCATGATCTTGCTCAAACGCTCACCGCGGCGGAAATTGGTCCAATATTTCGATCCGATCATGCCCCTGTAGTAGTTAGCCTTGAGGTTCTCCCCAAAATTGATGGTCCTAAAAGGTGGCGTTTTAATAATGCCCTCCTTCTAGATCCCAAGTTTTCCAATTCCTTCTCTACCTTTTTTGATGAATTTTTCCTTTTTAATGATGTCCCTCCCGTCTCAAAACATAATCTCTGGGATGCTTTTAAAGCAGCTGTACGCGACTTCATTATTAATTTTGTCGCTAAGAAACACAAACTGCTCGCCAATTCACTAAAACCCTCCTTCATGACATTAAGAGATTGGAACACGCTATCTCACTTAACATTCCTCAGATAGTCTGACAACTCTGGTCGCTGCTAAGATTAAATTTAATGAAAAGTCTACTGAAGATGCTTCTCTGTATCTGCTTAAGTCAAGTGCCAAATTTTATGGTGGTAGGAATAAAGCTGGGCAGATTCTTGCTAATTACTTAAAGGTCAAGCAGAATAAAGTGAACATTGAATTGGTTTATGACACCAATGCACATTTACAGCATAAGGATGCTGATATTCTTGCTACTTTTTCCCATTTCTATGAGACCTTATATACCTCTGACACCCAATCTTCTCCTCAGTCTCTTGCTCACTTCTTTTCCACCATTCAAACACCTACACCTTCCCCTCTTGACCTCTCCTCCTTAGAATCTGGCATTTCACAGAAAGAATTGCTTACTCCTCTTCAACGTCTTAAGCTCAACAAAGCTCCTGGCCCGGATGGTTTTACTGTTGAGTTTTAACTTCACTTCTCCAAACTACTGATTCCAAAACGTCACTCTCTTCTCCACTCTTTTGCTGAATTAGGTTCTTCCTCTGGCACTTTTTCGGATGCACACATTTGTTTAATACCCAAACCCGGGAAAGATGTCCAATATTGCAAAAACTACAGACCCATCTCCCTAGTTAATATTGACTATAAAATCTTTGCCAAATCATTAGCAATTCGATTGGACCATTTGCTTCCTGACCTTCTAGTTGATGAACAATCAGGCTTTGTTAAAGGTCGTTACATTACTGACAATACCAGACTTTTATTTAACATCTTAACAAAATCCCCTCATCTCCAAATCCTCTTGCGGCGATAGCCCTAGACGCTAAAAAAGCGTTTGATAGGGTTGAGTGGCCTTACCTCTTTCATACTCTTAGATGGTTTGGGTTTGGCTCTAAATTCACCTCCCTGATTTCACTATTATATTCTCGCCCTCGTGCTGCAGTTTATGCCAATGGCCAAATTTCTCCCTATTTTGATCTTGGTAGAGGTGTTCGTCAAGGACGTGCTCTCTCACCTTTTCTTTTTAACTTAGCCTTAGAACCCTTTTTGTCCAGACTACGCCAAAATCCTAATATCCATGGCTTTCAGACTAGGGATCTTTCCATAAAACTTGCTGCTTATGCAGACGACATATTACTTTTCATCTCGAACCCTGCAGTTTCGGTCCCCGCTTTTTTGCAGGAAGTACAGACCTATTCCTCAATTTCTGGTTATAAACTTAACCATGATAAATGCAAAATCTTACCCTTGACAAAATTCACCTTTAAGCCTGATTTCAGCGCCTCCAATTTCACCTGGAGCTCTTCCCATATTAAGTATTTAGGGTTGCATATCACTCCTTCTATCCCGGATACTGTTTCCCTTTGTCTTACTAAATGTATTCAGAAATTATCCGACCTTACGGCTAAGTGGCATCCTCTCTACCTGTCTTGGTGGGGCCGCTTAGATACTATCAAAATGATGCTTTCCCCTATTGTTCTTTATACCCTTTCCAATATTCCTATTCCAGCTAAGTTAAAAAAAAAAATTAATTCAGTCTTATCTTCCTTTTATGGCATAATAATAAACCTAGAATGTCTCTTGCTAAACTCATTCGTCCCACTTCTGAAGGCGGTGTAAATTTTCCGTATTTCCTAGCCTATCACAAGGCTTTTTTGTTGCGTCAATCTTCCTTTTGGCTACAAGATCCTGCCTCTCCTTGCCCTTTGTGGACTAAGGTTGAACGCCTTTTCCTTTCCCCTTTCTCCTTTGCTGAGTGTATCTCCTTTTCGCGCAAGCCCTCTTCAATTCTTACTCCTATCCATAAATTCACTCTCAAACTCCTCTTATCCTCTACTCCTCCTCCTCCTGAATGTATTGCTGATTTCCTTTCTATCACCATTTGGCACAATAAATACCTTCTAATCCGGGGTAAGCCTATTTTCTGGAAATCTTGGAGAACCAAAGGTCAGCTTTGGATATCACAGTTATTCTCACAATCCACCTTCTTGCCCTTCCAGACTTTCCGCTCTACTTTTGATTTACCCTTCTCTTTTGCTCCCAAATACCTCCTCCTTAAAGCATCGGTCATGGAAACTTACAACAAACTTTCCAAGTCTATCCCTTCTTTCATCTCGCCTAATCCTATCACTCAACTTCATTCTACTTTACAAACCCTTCCTAAAGCTTCTGCCATCTATAAACACCTTCATGCACACACACTTCCCAGATCCAAATCCAAGGTTGAAGAGCAATGGGAGAATGATTTTTCCATATCATGGCCAATTTCTCTTTGGGACAAAATTTGGACAAAGATTCGTAAAACTTCTAGGGCTGCATCTCTAACGCAATCTACATTTTTTATCTATAATCGTTTGTTACACACTCCTTCTACCCTTCAAAAACGTTACCCTACCACATCAGATACATGTTGGTCTTGCTCTTCACCTAATGCCACTTTATTTCACATGTTGTGCCTTTGCAAAAAGGTACGCACTTTCTGGTTACAAGTTTGTGCACAAATTAATGTTATTTTTTCCACTAATATTCCATTCTCCCCTATCCAGATCTTTTTGGGTAGTCTTTCCCCTTGTTGGGGCCAGATTGATCTCAATGTTCGTATTGTTGATTTATTATTGGCTGTTGCATTTCAACAAATTACTATTAATTGGAAGTCTGCGTCTACAATTACTTTCAAAGCATGGTGGTATAATGTTTGTCATAATCATAGACTTGATACTGCTTTTGTTTTTCCTGCCCAGTTGGCAGCGAAGCGTGCTGATTTATGGCTTCCTGTTTTGCTGTATTTAGATAAATGTACAACTCGTTCCTTTCGTCCACGACCTGCTCAGCAGGAAGTTTCCAAACCCCCTTGATACCCTTTCTCTTTCCTCATGTTCTGCTAAAATGTTTAACTGCATAGTTATATTTGCATTTGTTTTTATTGTATATTTACTGTACCCTTTCTTTTTACTTCTTGATACCCATGATTAGTTTATGATGTTTCGAATTACTCATTTCATTTTGCATTGTCTTTTGATTATTATTCTTGTGATTCCCCTTCCCTTCCCATCCCCTTATTGTTTTCCCTCATAACTCTTTACTTATATTTTGTATTATTACCTTGCATTACTATTAATAAACTTATTTTGAACAAAAAAAAAGAAGAGAGCCAAAGACACCCCAGGGCAGGACCTCAGGAGCATATCATTCAGAAATCCACAAATCCAAGCACGATGTGACACAATAACAGATACAGCTCCCAAATGAACACAGACAAACATCAGCATTGAAACAAGCATTGGCATAGCCAAAAGGTCTCACTTTTGGGACCTTAAAGGTATTTAGTTATGCAGCACAATATATTTGGTGCAACAACATCAACTGTTGCATCGCTAAATACTTATAAAGGTCCCAAAAGCGAGACCTATTGGCTATGCCAATGCTTTTTTTAGGAGGTCCTGGTCCACTTTGCTGCTCTTTGTGGTGTGGTACTCTGGTCCAGTGGTCTGTGCTGGGAATACTTGCTACAAGACTCATCACAAGGAGGTGGAAAGCTGCTAGGCCACTAACAATAGAGCCATGGAAAGAGGAAGTAGAGAAGTTGAGCCTAGCCAGAGTGCAGCAATACAATAGGAGGAACAGCGAGGGCTTCGAAAAATACCTATAGCCATGACCTGGGATATGCTGCTGGAGTTATAATAATAATAATAATAATTAAGTAGCTTGTAGAGCGCATGGTGACGCCATCCCGGCGTGTCCCCGCGCTGTGGAGAGAGCAGCAAGATGGAGTGAAGAGCTAAAGGGTAAACAGATGGGTTTTTAAAAGTTTCCTAAAAGTTGTTTCAGACTCCGCGAATCTGATGTTCGTTGGGAGGGAGTTCCAGTGGTTGGCAGCCAACACACGAAAGGAGCGGCCTCCCATTCTGGCCTTCTTTATACGAGGAACTTTAAGAAGACCCATGCCCGTGGAGCGAAGTGCTCTGTTGGGCACATAGGGGATGGCCAGATCCTTCAGGTATTCAGGGGCTTTCAGCGAGGTTATCCTGTAGCAGATTAAGAGTGCTTTAAACAGGATCCTCTTTTTTATAGGGAGCCAGTGAAGAGCATCCAAAGTAGGTTTAGATGCAGCTCTTTTGGGGAGTTTAAGTACCAGCTGTGCTGCCGTATTTTGAAGGACCTGCATCCTTCTAATGTTCTTTTCTGTCATCCCCAATAACAGCACATTACCGTAATCAATGCGGGAGTTGACCAATGCTTGGGTCATGGTACGTCTGGCCTCAAGAGGAAGAAGGTCCAGAGTACGATTTAGGGTCTTCAATACCCCAAAACATTTCCCTACTACTTTATTTACGTGGCTCTCAAATGAGAGTTTGGGATCAACCCAGACTCCCAGGATCTTAGCCTCCTTGCATGGGATAGGTAGAGGACCCAAACAGGGAGGCCACCATTCCTGAGTCCAGCTGGCATCATTACCCCCTATCACTAGGACCTCAGTTTTTGAACCATTGAGCTTCAGGCAGTGTTGGTTCATCCAACCTGCAAGCTCCTGCATGCAGGTTTTAAAGTTAGCCGCTGCTAGGGTGGGTGACGGTGATAGGGAGATAAGCAGTTGAGTATCGTCGGCATAAGATACTAATTTTATGCCGTACGATTGGACCACATCAGCCAGCGGGGCCATGTACAGGTTGAACAGAGTGGGGCTCAGGGCAGAGCCCTGAGGCACCCCCTGTTCTAAGGCTATGCTGTGTGAGAGAAACGTACTTCTCTGAACCTGGAAACTGCGGTCGATAAGGAAGGCTTTTATCCAAGCTAATGCCTCCTTGGTGACCCCAGCTTTGCTCAGACACTGTAGCAAGATGGAGTTCTTTAAATCATGGGACGGGATCACACAAACGACAGTCGACCCGGCAGGCACTAAGGCATAGATAGGGGCGCTGGTCGCTTGTACAGTTAATACGCCACATCATAACCATTACGCAGCCCAAGGAAGTGGAAATGAGACAAACAGAAAGAATGAGTACCCTGATCTGGGAATTAGAAGAGCAAACGTGAAAATATTGATTGTAAATGCTGCCTGTCAACTAGTACTATAATACTTGCTTTCTATCAACCATTGTGGATGCCAACTGTAATGCCCAGTTAGTTAACTTTGGGAGAGGGAGGGATCTGGGTTGTTTTATTGGGCATGATTTACACATGGACCTCCTGTTACAAGTCTAATATAGGATACACAAATGGCGTGTGGAGCCATAACACTCTCTGACATTACGTAATGTATGATCGAGCCAGAACTGGCAATGGTATAACAACATGACAACTGTACTTCTTACAATGTGATTATTATACATGTATGCTCATAAACCGAAACAGGTGCTAATTGTACAAGCAAGATTACTTATAAAACTCAATAAAGTTGGTTTAAAATAAAAAAATAAAAAAGTTAGATATCAGCCAAAATTAGAACACAATTAGGCGCAAGCAGAGACAGAGCTATATATAAAGGCAGACGATTGGTGGAATGCCTGACCACATCTTTGTTAGCTTTAGTTTAGTGGTTCAGCTCACCGTCTTATCATTTAGGATGAAAAAAGAATAAGAGAACAAGGAAAAAGAATGAGAGGTTCTCAAAGGAGAAGTGTTTAAAGACACTCGTTTATACGGAGAGAAGTTTTAATAAAATATACGAGCTAGTAGAGTATAGACCAATACTGAAAAATTCACTGAATATATAAACGCAATGATGGGAAAATGCAATAAAATGCTAAAAACAAAACAAAACAAAAAAAACTTCACTCTTGGTTCAAAACGGCCTCATTAAGAGCTACCAATCCTTAATTCTATACCTTTTTGTGGTCCTGCTCCCAGTTTCACTTAAGATAAATGCGGTTTGTGTCATTTTAAACATAAATTAATTTGGAAACATTAGACATCAGTTGAGGACTCTTGCACCGGTAGAGACAGAGCGAATTCAGACTGCAAACAGCTCTGAGTCCTGCCACAAGGTGGCACTAAGTTACCACAAGTTGAGGAAGCAAGAGCTTAGGTGCAAAGCCCTTCATTAACAATATACATATTAAAATAACATTGTGATTTGGCCAACCCTTTGCAGTTTCAAATACGTAGCACGGTACGGCATCCACAGCCGAAAAGTTTACATCACCTCCCACTGAAACACCCAGTTGCTCAAATCCTTTTTTCGGATACCAAGTATGCCACAGCATCTGAGGAGGCTCAATTGGGTAATGCACCCGCCGCGGTTATATTTTGGTAAAACATAGTCTTGTACTTAAATTCTGGTATGGCCGACTCTGCCCTACATGTTCCAGAGATCGAGAAAAAGAACGCAGTTAAACTCTATAAGTACATGGGATTTTTATGGTGCTATAAACAATCTACCTTCCAATCGCTATTTGAAAAACAAGCATTGGCTGCGCGGCCGTGAAAGTAATGCGGCCGCGAAAGTGAAAGTGGGACAGTGAAAGAGTAAGCAGTCTTGAAATACAGACCTGCGGTCGTGAGACATGCTCTGTGGTGGGAGAGGGGCATGTGCTGGCCTTGAGAGCAAAGAAATATGGTACCTGATGGCGGCTGTGCACATGCATGCGTGCATTCCAGCAAGCCTTATGCCATAAACACAAGCTTGTGGTCGCATTTCTAAGCCCCCACTTACTAAATGTCTCGCCAGAGCAGTGCATGAGCTGGCTCAGGCGAGACCTAAAAAGGATGTAGACAGGCACAGAAAAACACCAAGAGATGGAGTAAATAGAGACTATAAGAATGTTGCCACAGAGGGAGTCAAGTCCACATTTACTTTTGTGATTGATTACAGCTAGTAACCATACATGCACCAGCTACAACCGGATATAGGCCTACCTCAAGTATCCATTTTCGGAGAGTGATGAAAGATCAGATTGGCTCATATTATTAATATTATAATTTTTTTATTTTTATTAAACATGGCATGGTGCGAAACATAACACAATATCAATTAGGGTTAGCAGATGCATAGTCTCGTTGTTTGGTCCTACCAGCTGTCTACCTGTAATGGGATTCACAACAATGCTCTTAGTTTTCCTCTAAATTTACGTCAGTCGTAGATTTTCAGGCGTACTTCAACATGCATAATGTCCTCATGCACAGTTTCCACTTGGTTGAAAATTAGGCAAGATTGTATGGTGCAGCAATACGCTTTTTCACCTTCAATTGTTTTTGGTTTTTCCAGGGGAAATTACTATTCCCTATGGAGAAACTCTTTCCCTGACTTACTCTTAAAGGTCTCATTATGAGGTGCCCGAGGTTGGGGGGGAGGGCATTACCAATTCCAGAAGATATTCACCCCCTCCCCCCCAACCCGAGATTTTCCAAGTTTAGGCCCTGGAATGGGCAATAATCATGTGCACCTGGGAGCAACACTATCATGTAATTTTCTGCACGGGCCTTTGCGGATGGCGGGGGCCAAGAGAGTGGATGGGTTTGGCATGTTTTACCGTGGCTGGAGGGATCACTGGGTGTCCTCTATGCTGTTGGATGCGGTCAGGTGAGGGCTAGCAAAAACCTCTTCTTTCATCTGTTGGCACAAAGCCCCTGTGGTTTTACCAGGTGCCTTTTGCACCTGGTAAATTCAGGCCTAGTATTCTCGAACCCGGGCAAGTAGGAATCAGCTTGGAGTTATCTCCCATTGAGATACAGCTTAGACCAGTGGGTATCAGGGCTTAATTTGAGCCAGAAGTTTCGGTGCTCAAAACTGGCACTTAATTATGAACACCGGCACTTACGACAGCCGGCCACATGAAGGACCTGTTTAATGTAGAGATGAGCACAACTACAGTTATTTATTAATTCAATATTAATACCTCCCACCCAAGCCATTCTTATAGCTTAGGGGGTCTGGAATAGCCTGGATTGTCAGACTTGTAGGAGTGAGATGGTTAGTATTTGTGGAGAAGTGTGGCTCAGGGGTTAGAGGCGGCAGAAACGGAAGCTGAGATCGGCCCTGGACCAGGGTTCAATTCCCCGCCTCGGCGGGTCTTGGGCTAAAAAATTCCACGGACTCGATAATTCTCGCTCTGGTGCCTTCTCGACTCACGGGTTCACACTCTGCAACTCTGGGCAACAGCTTGCTTAATCTCCACAACGGCCCCTCGCGGCGGGATGCCTGGCTTTCACTTTGTGGATACCCTGCCGGGATATCTCACAGGGGAATACCAGGACGGGTTCCCTAAGCAAGCGTCGGGAAACCCACTGCGGGTAGCTGTGCGCTATATAAGCTCAAATACATTTACATTTATTTGTATTGATACTGTCATTGGCAGCGCTGTTTTAAAATTAAGCGCTGCTTGTTATTCAAATTGTGACCAATATAGACCCCCATTTTATCACTACTGCAACACTGAGACCCCTTCTGAATCATTATTGAAATCTGGGGACCCTAATAAAATCATTATTGGAAGCCAAGGACCCTGGCCAAAGCATTTTTGGTGATTTGAACTACAAAACAACACAAAGAATACAGAAAAAAGCATTCATAAAACAAATACACAAATTATGAAATACTTTATTTAATGAACAAACAAATATAAAAAATCAAAATCGTAATTTTACTGTGCAGGTTGGAGTTCTAAATTTATTCGAGGACAATCATAATCCATATTATTTTCTGTTTGCTCCACTTGCAGTGATCCCACAAATATGAGGATACTAACTTAATTTTTAGCCTCCATTTTCAAATCCACTCACATTTACAGAACGTGTTAACATTCTTAATTTTAGATTTGGCTTCTTTATTTATATACACTTTAGTAATCTGTGAATAATATTGTCTTTTCTAAGCAGTCGCGGACCCCTAGCATAGGCTTGGTGGATCCCAGGGTTTCCTGGACCACAGCTTAAGAACCACTGGCTTAGACCAGCTCGGAATGAGGGCCTAAAAAGCAGGGGTGGTTCGTAATGAAAAGGCCCATCCACATTATTTCCTTTCACAGTTGTGTTTTTGCCTACATTTCCAGGACTGGGAGCTTCCGCCAAATAGTTCCCGCAGATTTCTGAGTCGTGCATGTTCATTTCAAAATGCTGGGCCATCCTCCCAACTTTTATCTCATAGTGGCTAGATTCATGCCACATCACTTGCGATTAAGGGCCTTGATGATGGAATATTTTTCACATTCCGAAGTACTGAAGCTGCACCAAGTGCTCTGAAACTACTGGAATGTAATACACAGCGCTATATCAACTCCCACAATAACTTAAATAAATGCAAAGGTATACAAGGATATGGACACAAAAGGGTGTTTCTTTTGTGCCCCTTTCCTTACCAAGAGAGTAGTATGAATTAGAAAGTCGAACCCCATCACCTTTGGTGGTTAAATGAAAAGATGATTTGTGTAAAGGGACCACTTTGGGGACTCCTATGTACAATTATATAAAATGCCTGGGTAGGTAAGAAAGTATCTGGTATGGGTTTGAAGACCTTTTTGTCTAATGTCTTGTTTTATGTCTTATATAAAAGAGTTACCTATGTCTTATGCTAATTCAGCCTTACTTTTCATTTAATTCAATGTATGCTCCTTGTATGTTGCTATAGTGTCATGGTGGGGTTGCCACTGATGTGCATCGCAGAGGTGCTTTAATTTTGGCTATTTATTGCATAATTTCTACTTATATTGTCATAAGATATTTAAGAGCATGGGGTATTTGGACAACGTTCATGAGATAGGAACTAATTAATGTAGTCCATGTCCTATTTTTAATGGAGAAAATGAAGACCTACCTGGAGGAGGTACGTGCATCTAGAAAGCAGATAAAGCAAAATGTCATATAAACATGATTTAAGAGGAAACAAAGTAGGGCAAAACAAAGTAGGAAAGTACCCCCTTTTGCATGGTTATCCCCCCACTGTTTGCCTGATATCTGATGCACCATGACTGCGTGTGCACTGGGTCCCTGTCAATCAGGTTTCCAGTGCCTTTGTTCTTTCCCAAAACTGTACCTTTTTTCACAAATGACACAACTTTGGCTCACCTGTAAGTCTCTTGTAAAAGGTGCCAGTGGTACCCAGGGCCTTGTGACCAGAGATGGTCTCTAAGGGCTGCAGCATGTATTGTGCCACCATCAGAGACACCTAACCAAACACATGCACACTGCTATTGCAGACTGTGTGTTTTGGTGCAGACAAACCTTAAGAGTCAGCATGACACTTAATTGACAGAGAGAAAAAAGATAGAGACATTGATAAAGAGAGAAAATTAGATAGAGAGTAGAAGCGAGATGGAGACAAACAGAGATAGAGGGTAGAGAGAGTGAATGAGAGAGTGTGAAAAATAAAATAGAAAAAAGGAGGAAGAAAGGGTAAACAGTCAAAATATCGAGTTCTTAATTTCGACCTACACTTATATCGAGTTGCTAATATCGATGGGACAGAATATCGATGTCCAGAATATCGATGGCCAGAATATCGACCCTAAGGTAAGTAATATCGAAATTACTAATATCGATAGCATATATATCGATGTAAGTAATTTCGATTTACTAATATGTGTTAGAAATATTAGTTAAGTATTTAAATTAATTGTTATAATATGTGTTTAATATGTTTTTATAATTTAAAAATATATAAAAGTAAATAATATGTTTTACTACCACAGCGGGTTGTGGGTTTATAGGGGAATAGGGTGGGAAGTAATTTATTTGTAATTAAATAATTATTTTTCAATGATTAATTTATTTTGCAATTAAATATTAATTGGCAATGATTTATTTTAATTGATTAATTGATTAATTAATTGATAATTTATGTATATTTTTAACTAAATTATATGTTTTACTACCACAGCGGGTTGTGGGTTTATAGGGGAATAGGGTGGGAAGTAATTTATTTGTACTTAAATAATTATTTTTCAATGATTAATTTATTTTGCAATTAAATATTAATTGGCAATGATTTATTTTAATTGATTAATTGATTAATTAATTGATAATTTATGTATATTTTTAACTAAATTATATGTTTTACTACTGGAGCGGGTTGTGGGTTTATAGGGGAATAGGGTGGGAAGTAATTTATTTGTAATATTAATTAATTTTGGGTAAAGGGGTATTTTTAGGGTTCAGGGTCAGTTTTCAGTTTTTGGGTAAAGGGGTATTTTTAGGGTTTAGGGTCAGTTTTCAGTTTTTGGGTAAAGGGGTATTTTTAGGGTTCAGGGTCAGTTTTCAGTTTTTGGGTAAAGGGGTATTTTTAGGGTTCAGGGTCAGTTTTCAGTTTTTGGGTAAAGGGGTATTTTTAGGGTTCAGGGTCAGTTTTCAGTTTTTGGGTAAAGGGGTATTTTTAGGGTTCAGGGTCAGTTTTCAGTTTTTGGGTAAAGGGGTATTTTTAGGGTTCAGGGTCAGTTTTCAGTTCTTTGGTAAAGGGGTATTTTTAGGGTTCAGGGTCAGTTTTCAGTTTTTGGGTAAAGGGGTATTTTTAAGGTTCAGGGTCAGTTTTCAGTTTTTGGGTAAAGGGGTATTTTTAGGGTTCAGGGTCAGTTTTCAGTTTTTGGGTAAAGGGGTATTTTTTGGGTTCAGGGTCAGTTTTCAGTTCTTTGGTAAAGGGGTATTTTTAGGGTTCAGGGTCAGTTTTCAGTTTATGGGTAAAGGGGTATTTTTAGGGTTCAGGGTCAGTTTTAGGTTTTTGGGTAAAGGGGTATTTTTAGTGTTCAGGGTCAGTTTTCCCTACTGTTGCACCCACTGGAGTGGGAATAGTAATTATTGTTAAGTAATTATATATTATATATGATTTATCATTTTATTTTTTTATTAAATATGTATTATTATTTTTTTTTACAATTATTACATATATTTAAATATGTTTAAGTAATTAATAAGTATTATTTCCAGTTTTTTAATGTTATTTTAAATTTAAAAAAAATCGATATATTTAACAACGATATTTTTAACATCGATATTAATTTTTCGATATTTTGGTACTTACCATGTTGTACATAGGGCGTCGATATTTTTGCTATCGATATAATTACGCCGATATTTGTGTAGGTCGAAATTCTGTCTGTCGAAATTCTGTCATAGATCCGGAAGAAAGATGGATAGAAAAAGAGATAGCAATGTAAAGGGACAGAAAGAGAGTGATGGGAAAGAAGAAACAGGGACAGAGAAATAGAATGACAGCAAAAAAGTTAAGGTGAAGAGACAGAAAAAGAAATAGGGATGGTGGGAGAATGTTAGAAATAGAGCAAGCACACAATGATGGGAGGGAAAGAGACAAATAAAGAGTAACAGCGAGGGTGAGAAAGGGAGAGAGAGAAAGGGAGAGAGAGAGGGGGAGGGGAGAGAGAGGCACTCAGACAGACATACAGCCAGAGTTTGAAGATACATTTGGCGTCCAGCCCACACCCAAAATTGCACCAACTGTTATTACTAGTCCAAGAGAAAACATGTACCTGCTGTTCTGTAAACAAATGCTGAAGGCCCACAGAAATGTCCCCAGCCGGGCCTACCCAGGGAGCTGAGCTATCGAAACACCCTCTACTGCTTGATATCTAGAAACAAGCCAACAAATATCTGGCTGCACACCAGCAAAAGCAACTACCAAGCTTTCCACTTCAAAGATGTGCAAACTCTGCAAAACGAGGCAACACCACTGGTCAAGGAAGAGGAGCTCCAAACACAGGAGGCTGAAGCCTAACCAAGAGAAACAAGACTCGAAATCTACTCTCTATGGAACCCAAGCAAAGGTTTATAACCATGGGACAATCAGCTAGGGGCACAAAGCACCGAGAAATGCACAGACTGCCATACAGGAGCTGAACATCAGCAGAAAACCTCCTCACCAGGGTCAGTGAGCACAGGCTAGAGATGAACGCAGGCAGCTAATGACATAGGGTACAGCCTGTGGTCACGCGCTGGAAATAGAAACAGGCTCAGCCACATCTGTGGATCTAACACAGGAAGCTAATGACAAAGGGTAGAGTCTCTGCTCACAGGCTGGATTAGAAACAGGCATAGACACACCCGGGAATCCCAAAAAGACAGCTAATGACAAAGGGTAGAACCTCTGGTCACAGGTTGGATTAGAAACAGGCACAGACACACCTGGGAATCCCACACAGGAAGTAAATGACAAAGGATAGAGTCTGTGATCACAGGCTGGAGATGGAAACAGGCACATCAACACCTGTGGATCTAACATAGGCAGCTAATGACACAGGGTAGAGTCTGTGAACACAGGCTGGATTAGAAACAAGATGAACCACAGCTGTGGATCTAAAACAGGCAGCTAATAACAATGTCTTTGATCACAGGGTGTGGGTTTAACACAGGCAGCTAATGACAAAGGATAGAGTCTGTGGCCAGAGGCTGGATTAGAAACAGGCACAGACACACCTGTGGATCTAACACAGGCATCTATCTAATGACACAGGGTAGAGTCTGTGATCACAGCCTGGAGGGGAGCGAGGCACATCTACATCTGGGAATCCCACACAAGCAGCTAATGACAAAGTGCAGGGTGACTGTTAAAAGCCTAGAGATGGAAAGAGGCGGAACCACATGTGTAGACACAACATAAGCAATTAACGACAAAGGATTAAAGGCCGAGAAGAACACAGGTTAATCATCTCCTAAATATACCACACATGCCCCGAGCCCCTGTTTGTGCAAGGGTCGGAATTGTGTGGTATTTACTGCAGCCAGTAATTACAGGCCACAACCGATAGCTCAATATCTTACATTTCGGCACGCCAAACCTTCCAGAATTTAAAAGGAATGAAACGGTGTTCACTCTAACGTGGGTTTTTTGATGCATTCAGCACCAACATCCAGATATTATTCCCCAAAACCTCTGAATACACAGTAATTTTAATTTCCCAAAAATTCTCAGGCCTGATCCACAGAGGCAAACATTCACTTTTGTGTTACGATTGTTTGCTATTCACAAAGGTATTTTACTAGTAGTCTCTGTACAACTGCGGAGTCTCCCCACATAAAAAGGAAGGACAGCCCTAATATGTTTGAGCTATTTTACTAATTCACATGACTAGAACTGTTCACCCAAGCAAAAGCAAAGCCTTCAGCTAGGAGACAAATTCTCACAAACATCAGTACAATTAAATTGCTGCTCTTCGCTAAGACCCAACCTGGCGGAGGCCTTCACACACTGCATCCGCGAGGGTCGCATGACGGACTCCATGGCAGAAGCCAATATTATCATAATCCCCAAAGAAGGGAAAGACCCCCAATACCCGCAGAGGTACTGCACAATATCACTCATCAATGTGGACTGTAAAATACACGCAAAAATCCTAGCAAACAGACTAAACACGGTCCTGCCCTACCTCATCCACAACTCACAAGTAGGGTACCTCAAAAAAAGACTGTCCCAAGACCACACAAGACTACTATGCCACCTCATCAACCAAACAACACACAGCGCAGACCAGGCGGTGATGATAGCACTGGACGCGGAGAAGGCGTTCAACAGAGTCTCCTGGCAATTCCTCGATCTCTGCATGGAGAAATTTGGCCTGGGCACCACATACAGGGGCATGGTTATGGCACTATACAACAAGCCAAAAGCCAGGGTTGTAGTAAATGGAGGCACATCAGAGGCGCTAACTCTGGAAAGAGGGGCGAGGCAGGGGTGGCCCCTGTCTCCGGGCCTCTTCCTACTAGCGCTTGAACCACTACTGACAATTAAAAGGATGAACCCAGACATAGCAGGAGTCCAGGTCAAGGACAAAACAGTGAAACTCGAGTCGTACACAGAAAATTTGCTAATAACGACAACGAAACCAACTACAACCATAGCAGCACTTATGAACTCCATTGAAGAGTATGCAAAGGCCTCAGGCTACAAACTAAACAGGGACAAATCGGAGTGTAAACCTATGAACGTGCATACAACCAGAGCGGTACTGGGCAACTCAGGCCTAGCCTGGCAAACAAAACCTCTTAAATATCTGGGCCTACTTTTTGGCAGGGACCTTAAAGCAACCCTAGAACACAATGAAGAAGCCACCCTGAAGAAAATAAAGGAGAGACTGGACCTGTGGTCCCCTAATACATCAGCTGGTGGGGTAGAGTAGATACGATAAAAATGATTATAACACCAGCTATCAACTATACACTCAGCATGCTTCCCTTAACCATGACAGTAGACTTCCACAAAAAACTTGACAAGCTAATAAACAAGTTCTTATGGAAAGATAAGAAACCGAGAATCAGACTACAGAAACTGAGACTCAATAAAGATCTGGGTGGACTGAACGTTATGAACTTTAAAAACTTCCAGACCGCCTGCTTAGCTAAACAAGGGATCTTCTGGATAACCAACACACACGACTACGAACCTGAGTGGCTAAAACTCGAAAAGAATATCCTGGGGGGTTAAACCCAATAGTAATGCTCACAGCAAACAAGCACCCGGCCAGGCACGACCCCATCATCAAACACACCATAACAGCCCTGCTTAGAGTAGACAAACAAATGGGAGAACGGATCAGAGGCACCAGCTGGGAATCAATCTGGTTTAATATGAGAATACAATACAAAGGGGGGACAATGTGAAACGAAACCTGGATCAAGAAGGGTATCACCACCCCAGCGCAGCTGGAAAAAGACAACTCTCCACTCATGTTCCAAAACCTCAAAGAAGTGCACAGTCTTCCGGATGTAGAGCTCTACACTTTCCACAAAATCAAGACAGCCATCACCAAAGCGAGTCTACACAAGGGGAAACCCACCATCATACAATACATGAGCAACCTCAATAGGACAGGACACCAAACAGCACAAATATACTAACTCCTGAGCCCCAAATCATCCGCACTTAACGCAAAAGCAGCTAAATTCTGGGAAACACTGTACACGAGACACCTCAGTTAGGAAGAAAAGGGTAGACTATGGAGGTCAGCCACAACAAATAAAATTACACCACAACTTACACAGACAAAATACTGGCTCTTACATAAGGCCTTCTGGACTCCTGCCAAACTTGCAAAGGGAGGCATAAGGGAAAGCTATACGTGCTGGAACTGCCATAGGGCGACAGGGGACCTACAACACCTCATCTTCGAATGTCCAAAAGTCAAGACGTTCTGGATGAGAGTGAGTGACCTCATCAACACGACCATAGGGAAGAACATACAGCCAGGCTTCATAGGGCTAGCCACAGCATACATGGCACCAGACCTAGAGAACAAAGAGGAGAGAGACCTAGTAGACATCCTACTCACAGCAGCAGTCAAAACCATATTAGTAAACTGGAAAGACACAGCCAAGGCAACATTCAAGAGCTGGGTAAACTGGGTCACCTTTCTCAGAGGAGCAGACAACATCACTGGGAAATTCTCACCTTGCCAGAACGCTAAGAATGAAATGTGGGCGGCCCTGGATGAACACCTAGAGGTACACACCCCCCCGTAAACACACACTGCACACTCCACTAGAAAGCAGCCAAAGCTACGAGCTAAGAAGGCAACACCGAGGCACCCCCCCTCTTTCTTTTCCCCTCTCTCACTCTCCAGGGGGTTTACAGACCTACAACCCAAACAGCCTATACCATGTATGTTTTATGTACCCATGAAACCATAAAATGCATAATATCTCCCAGCTGTAACACCCCCTAGCATCACTGCATTACTACTGTACTGTATTGTAAAATCTTCTAAATAAAAAAACTTTTGAAATAAAAAAAAATTGCTGCTGTTCAGAGTGTGGAAGGGTTCCGAGACCTAATGCATTTCTTACATTAGTGCCCAGCCTTTAAAGGTACAAGGAAAAGGAGACTGGCTTAGATTCTATTGTTGTCCGGTACAGCCACACATAGAATGATATAATTTTGCTTTTGGCAGGTAAGATACTTTCCTAAACCATCAGCAGCGGGGATTGGTCACTGGAAAAGGCTCTGCACCATTTCCTCCTCAGACAGTCATCCCTTGCTGCATATGGTTAAGGCCCATTCTTCTCCTATTTTAGGCCATTCAAGGTTAAAGGCTTGATCTGTTGATTATGAAAGGTTATGTTAAAAGCAGTAGGCTCAGGGTCGGACAGGCCTGTAGGGGGATCTGGCAATGCCAGATGGGCTGGTTTTTGGCTGTTTGTGGTCTGTTTTATGGACTGGTGGGGCAGGTTTCACTGATATCACCACAAACTTTGCCTGCAGCAATCATAAAGTATACAGTCTACAGTGCTACCAAACTTTGCAAAACACCTATACGGTATTCCCTTACAAGTTAAAAAACGGACCCGATTTGCTCCTGTAGGTCACCTTTTTTTAGCCATCTAATTCGCTAATGCAGGACATTCTATTTTGTGCCATCCTTGCCAAGCTAGAAAGTGTCAAAGTTTTTTGCCATTTTTACAGCACAATATTTAAGCATAGAATTAGCTAGGGTCATCCACGTAGAGCTGAAAAATCTCAAAAGCCTTTTACCACTCCAGGTACACTATTACAGCTTCGAATTGGTAAAATACCTACAAGCCAACCAGGAGTGAATAAAACCAAAATACAACAGATGTGCTTTGCTCTTATTAGAGCTCATAACAGAGGTACAGCTCTGTCTAGACACAAGGGCGTGCCCGGTATGTCAATACAGACCCTTTCAGGCTTAGAGCTCTGCGCTTACACTCTGCTTTCAGGCATGACAGCATACAGCACGGGCAATGGATCTGTACACTTCAGCCATTGGCTTTCTCTACCATGTAAGTGACAAACCTTACCCTATCATATGTGCCCTTCTGCCTGATTTTAGGTTCCTGTTCCAGGACTGGTGAACCATTCCTTTAGTTTTCCATTTTTTTCCTTTCCAGAATCCCTTTCAGTTTTCTTCTTCGCCTCTTTTTATTTACATTTTTTAGAGCATACTACGGTTCCCCAGACGGTTCTACTGGGCGGCTTGCTTGCTGCTCAATTAGTTTGCAGTAGACTAAGTCCCACGTGGCCACCACAACTAAACCAGTTAACCATCATGGTATGATAGCGTGCCATTGCTTTACCATTCCAAGATGGTCAACGTGTTGGCTCTAAATGTAGCCGTCATGCTAAACAACACAACACTATTTGCAAAACTATTGGAAAATGATCCATCAATGCCTTGCATAATTTCATTTGTGATTGCAAGCATATGAACGCTATATTTTTGTGGCCAAATAGTTTCTGTTTTCTACGTTTATTCTTTTATCTTGCACATGTTGTTGAGTTTATGTGTTTTATTGTGGTTGTGTCAGTGGGTGAATGCAAGAAAGAGTTGGTGAATTGATTCATGACTCAGCATGAGTGCACAGATGAGTAGCAGAGATCAAGTGGAGGAGTGTGGCTCACTGATTAGAGCGGCAGACCCTGATGCAGAGGTCTGGCCTGGAACCAGGGTTCAATTCCCGACGCAGCAGGGTCCTGAGCCCAAAAATGTCCACGGACTCGATAATTCTCGCCTCGGTGCCTACTCTAATCATGGGGTCCCACGCTGCAACTCTGGGCAATAGCTTGCTTAATCTCCACTACGGGGCCCACCCCGTTGCGGGAAGCCTGGCTTTCACCTTGGGGTTGCCCAGTAGGGGTTATCTCACAGGGAAAAAGCCAGGATGGGTTCCCAAGGCAAGCGCCTTGATGCCTTCGGGTGATACGTGCGCTATATAAGTTGCAATACATACATGTCTGATGGCTTACTGAATGCCTAAACCCATCAATGACTGAAGAGGCACTTTCATTTATAAGCCAGACGTACTGGCATTTCCAATGCTTGTTTTTATTTTTTACAGTTCACAGTCTATTGGCAACAGCTCTGTCATAGTTGATGTCATTAGCAATGTCATGAATTTTTTTATTTCAGACGTCATTAGCGATGTCATGATTGAGGTCATTTACCATGTGATGCAATTTGTAAGGCCATGAACAGTGCGTGATGGAGGCACGAGTTATGGTTAATTTACTTGCCCATAACTGCAGAATTTAATTGATTTTTAGGGGGTTTTGTTTTTGACCATAACTGCCCTTTAACATTGGGTTTTCAGTGAATGAACACGCATATAATATGTATCTATAAATAAAGAAATACAGTGGCAGTCGACATTGTAATTCTAGTTAGGCCAGGATTTCAATAGAAGAGGATTTTTTGTTTCTTTAATAACTTTGGCGCCGTTTGATGAATCTGCACAAAACTTTCCCAAAACAAAGTCCATCCACTTTGGCACCTTCGTAGAATGCACTGATCTCTCAAGCTTGGGCTAAGAAAAAGGAGGGGTTTCAAAAGTGTGGTTTTCCATGCCCAATGGCAGGGGCGGCCTTAGGCATGTGCAAGCTGTGCACCTGCACAGGGCCACCAAATCCCAGGGGCCACCACGCCAATATATATCTTTATATAATAATCCTTTGAGGATGGAAACATATTTGTGTGGTGGCCCCTGGCAGGGATTTGGTGGCCTCTGGCTCTGTTCCACTTCCAAACACCCTGACCCCCCCTCTTCATTGGCCTCCGTGCTCCGCCCCGGCCGGACCCCCTCTTCGGGGCCCCTTACCTACACTACCTGCCCAGGGCCACCGTGAGCCTAGAGCCGCCCCTGCCAATGGGAAACTTTGCTCTCCCATACAGAAAAAATGGCTGAACCGAATGACACCAAATTTGGTGCACACTTAGATCCATGCTCAGAAAATGTGTTTTTTTGTAATTTGGTGTAAATTCGTTCAGCTGCATTTATCAAATTTGCAATTTAAGAGAGACTCAGATTGGGCATTAAGGAGTTACCTCTCTAAAATAGTTAGGTATATCTTTACGGTGGGTATTGTGGGAGTCCTGTGGTAGCACAAAATGAAATGAAATAGCTGCTTCTGATCTGTCAAGGGAGCTTTTTCTCTCATCAACCATTTCGGTGGCTGCTGTACCCCTCCTCCTCCCATGGACATAAATTATATGGCTGACTGGCTGCAACATTGAACAACATGTTGTGACTGCCATTAGACGATTCGGGGACTTATTCGCAGAGTCTTGGATATGTAGAAAAAAGGCCACAAAGGGTGAGCTGACACTGACCACCCCCAAGGCTCATGTGGAGGGTCCATTGGGACTCCCGCACTAGTAATACATAAAAAAAGGTGAAGATGTTGTTGGTGGAATAAGGGTATTAAATTGGGACTCAATGCAGCCCCTGTGTGGTACCACAATACCAAAGGAGTAGTGTATTTCTAAAATAAGAATTTTTAAAAAATGCCGTACACATTGGTTGTTTCCTGCTCCCTGGCAGTTCCTGGGGCTAGGCCTTAGACCTAACCCCTACTGTGCCTGGCTGAATAATATACTCTAACGTTTAGACACAGACATACAGACAACATAAATTTGTATTATTTTTTTTAATGGTCTAACAAAAACCTTTTTGGGATAATTTTAAAAATTTATGTTCGTTTTTTCTAGTTTTTTATTTTTTGGTGGGGTTCCATGAAAAAAATAGGGCATCTGAAGTTGGATCCAAAAACACATAACGCTAGCACTGCAGTTAGGAGGCATTCTGAGATTGTTCCAAGCTCCGGAGCTCTGCTCTTCATAGGAAATAGCATGACAGTAATCGGTTTGGCACAAGCCATATTGGAGTACAAAGGATTGATAGTCCTCTGTATTGCCAGAACTGCAGCTGAAGATGAAGCTTCCTCTTCCTGCTTCTTCATGGCAGAATTCAATTGGTGACTGTGCCATGCTTTTTGGTGCTTCCTCATACGTGACATGCCAAAGGAGTGCTTGTTGCCAGTACTTTGCTAAATTCTGCGTAGCCCGGGTGCCATGTGACCACTTAAGCAGACACTTTCTTCTATCCAGTTGATACTAAAAAAAGAATTGCCAGGTGATTCTCATGTGGTCTTTGGCTGCTCCTCCCGCTACTTGGGATCCTGTGAAGGTGTCTATATACATTTCCCAGTCGCGGTCACCACTGGGTAGTTATAGTTTGACCATGTTTACATAGGAAATTGAGTTTTTGGTTTGCTACTAACTTTGGTGGAATTTGATGAACCTTTACAAATCTTTCCCAAAAATGTCATATCCACAATAGCTCCTTCCTAGAAACTTTTGAAGTGATTCGTCAAGCAGGGGTGAGAAAAAGGGGGAATCCCAAAATGTGTTTGCCACATGCAATTTTCCAAATGAAAATTGAACAGCGATTCAGAAAAAACTCAGCTGAAGAGAATTACACCAAATTTGCCAAAAATCTAGAACTTTAACCAGAAAGTATGTTTTGTGTGATTTGGTATAAATCCATTCTGTGTTTTTTTGAAAAATTAAAGTTCAAAATCTATGAATATTTTACAGTACAGTACAACTGGAGATCCACTCTGACGATCCGAAGTGCCTCAAGCTAAAACCACGCAACCTGGTTGGCTGACCACAACCAAAGAAAATGTTGTGACTGCCATGTTACTAATCAGAGGCTCGGTCCCTGTGTCTGAAAAACAAATTTAGAAAAAAAGGATAAGGGGACAGGGTAGGAGTACCCAGACCCACCAGCGTGGGTGGGATCCCAGTGGGCCCCGTGAAGTGCAAATGAAAAAATATTTGTTTTTATGGTGCAGTAGATCCATGGAGTTGACGCAGCACCCAGCATGACCGCATATGATGCTATGGCAGAACGATGGACCCACAGAGCTCTAAAAAAAAGAAATTGGCCTTGGGCACGTGGGCGGGGCTGCGACGGCCAACGGTTGTTCGCAGTACCAGGGAGGGAGTGCTCACAGAAGGGGTTAAAAAACTAAGAAATTCACCAAAAAAAACAAAGGTTTAATGTGACATTATATTGCGTTGAAAATGTTGATTACTACATAACATTCTTATCATGATGTAACTATAACTTGTGCCCTCGCCATGCACTGCTTACACCCTCACGTATGACATCATTAATTTCATGATCAATGACAGCATTGATATTACTGATGACATATGAAATTACATAATTTATGACAGCACTGTGCATGGCAGGGTGCAAGTTTTAGTTATGCCAGTTATAGTTAACTAAACTAACTATAACTTGTGCATTCACTGTGCACAATGTTGTCATCAAGGATATTATTTAAGATGTCATCAATGATGTTATCAATGATATCATACAACATGTCCTGACTGATGTAATATGTGACATCATAAGCAGTGCAAGTTGAGGGTTACTACAGTTCATTATAACTGGTGAATTTCAGTGGTATTTTGAGTTTTAAAATATTGGAGAATGTTTACTGACATTTTCACCTACCTAGAATGTTACTTTTCGCTTTGTTTTTTTCAGTGAATTTCTGATTTTTTTAAATGTAAAGTAAGATATTTTTACCATAACTAACTATAACGTCACTTTAATCTTTGATTTTTTCCAGGTAATTTTCTGAGGTTTTTTCAGTGTAAAGTAACACCATAAATGGTGGTCTTTTATATAGGCAAGACTGATAGGCTTTCCCTCCTAAACATACAAATGTATTACTGAGCTTCACTCCTGATTGTGGTAAATCAATGGCTTCACACCCCACAGACTGACCCAGCATTTTACGCAGACAGAAATAGCTTGGGAGAGGGAGGAGTCATGAGACATTTATACAATAAAACTCGGGAAAAATCACTACTGGGCCACACAGCACACAGAGTGCAAATTTGGCACAAAGCACTCAGACAGTTGGGGTGGGAGGAAGGGATAACGCAAATGACTCCACTGTGGGAGGCTCAGTGGCTGGGCAGACTGGTTACGAGTAGGGGCTTTAAACACTGGGATTCAATTGGAATATCAACAGTGAGGGACCTTTGGCAGAAAGAGGAAATAATCACTTTTGCACAACTTCAAAAACAATATGAGATGGCGTCAACAGAATTGTTTCTGTATACTCCAATTCGACACACTTCAGAAAGCCATACCAAAGGGAGCTATACTTCCTGAAGCCTCCTCGCTGGAGGATAGGCTCCTAAAAGAAAGGATAGATAAAAAGGCCATCCCTCTCACTTACCGCAAACTTATCAATAATCAACCAGACCACACAATGGGCCTCAGAGAAAAATTGCAAGGGGAGATGGTAGACTTTGATGAGACTGATTGACAGGAAGCCCTAGCATCCCCGAGAGGTTGCAATATGCTACAAACTAAGATTAGTTCAATTGAAAATACTTCATCGTATTTATTATACTAGAGTAACCCTTTATAAGATAGGGAAAATTGACAACCAACTCTGCCTAAGACAATGCAGGAGGGATGGCACCTTCTATCATACACTGTGGGACTGCCCAGTAATAAAAACTTTCTGGGAGACAATTATGTACATACTTATGTGAGTGAGGGGAGTAACAATTGCCCCCGAGCTCAAGAGATGTATTTTAAACATATGGAAACCAACAGATCTCAACCATGCGGGGCAAGATTGGGCAACATGAGGTATAAAGTTGGCAAAACGGAATATAGCCTAACACTGGGGAGATCCAAACGCACCAATCGAGAATGGCGTGGGGACATGGAAAGAGTAACGGTGGCTGAGAGGGTGGCATATATACATTGGGATGCTGAATAAAATGGGAACGAATATGGAGCAAGTGGAACACTTACAGAGGGAACATCTGTGAACCGCCCTGAGTGGATCGCAGGAGATCTCAAGTTGAATATTAAGAGTGTAGAACTGTAATAATCCAATTTTGTATTAAAACTGTAATGGTGTCGCACTTATAACAACAAAGTGATTCAATATTTACGGAAGCATGTCTTTATGTAGATGATTTTATGAACTGTCAAAATGTTATAGTTATTTGTCATTTAATAATTACATTAAAAAAAAGAATTATAGGCTTTGTCAAAGGGTCAGAAGAGTCAGAACACAAAAAATAAAAGAAAGGCCTATTGGCTTTATTAGGCAGTCAGCACATCAACACATATAAAGCAGACCTATTGACTTTGTTAATAAATCACCACAATAATTTAGCAATAAATATAATCCAATGTACATACTGCCACAAAAAGTTTTTAAATAAAACGTTTTGAAATAAAAATGTATTTGAGCCTTTCTCTTATAGTGTAGTTCCTATATTCCCAATAGGCTCTACGCATTGGAGTAACATATCCTATAGATGTGACGTAGGACTGAGGTCTACTAGGTCTCTATCAAATATATTAGGCTTAATTGTGAGTGCCAGCTAGCTCAGAGGTCACTAGAAACTTTCTCGAATTCACAAGAAGGGATTAGTTTCTGACACCCGCATAAACATGACAACTTTGTTTCCCCAAGATAAAACTGATCATCAGAGTCGTGGAAACAATAGATAGATATTTCACTCAGTCAATCGTGCATGCTTCATTTCACCAGAGGTGCAGAGAAATAGAGAGACGGGCGTTTTCAATAAAAGTATTTATTGAACAGTCTTCTTTCTCAAGCATAAAAATGAACTGCTACAATCGTAAAACTGTTTGTAAAATATAATACATACAGTATAAAGAGTAGAATAAAATAATACTGTAAGAGCATTGTATGGTGCCTAAACCATAGATAAATACATACATAAATGACAGAGGCTAAAAGTATGCTAATCAAATGGGGAAGGATCATTCGTCCTGCACAACCTTAGGTATGCAGGAAGAACCAATTAAAAGACCCTCATGCACGTGATGGGTATGGTGGTATCTTAGCGGTATATCTTGATTCTCCGCTATCTAATCACGTGTGTGCATAATCATCAGGTCGATCAGGTTATGCAACCTCCACCAGGAGGTTCTTACCCAAGGTTGATGCAGTAGTGAGCCAGTGAGGAGGGGTATTAAAAGGCCCGGAAAACCAGATAGAGAAAAATTTTATTGGGTCTGGGTTCGGGTCTGCTAAACTCTGAATTAGTGCATCTCATGAACTTATTATGAGTAATAGGTGCACTCAGAGTATTAGAGTCATAAATAGTGGGGGGATTTAAAATTGGTCGACATGTTTCTGCCTCAATCGCCTTAATTAGGACTTACAGGCATTCATCAGGACCGCTAGGTGAATAATGTGAAAAAAGATATAAATAATGTGCTCTCCCCACAGCATTGCCAGCATCAAACCAGCATCCCTCCTGGGTCGGAGTGGGAGCCAGCAATCATTTTTTTATGTGGGTGTCCAGGTCCAACCTTGGACACCCAAAATATTGTCAGCCACTGGGAGCTGTGGGAGGAGATGGATTGCCCTCACAGCCCAACTGGTTCCCCAGCTAGCGCCCACCCTGTATGCTGACAGGAGACGGCTACACTGTTTCTGTTCCCGCCTGGCAGGAGCAAACCTAATTTCCCTGCTCTGGAGAGCATGGTCAGGCAGTTAGCTTTGTTTACTCTAATTTATTTATTTCAATTATTTAATCAACCAGTGTGTCAACCCCCAGGGCCAAGGCCCACCCATATGGGGGATTATAACTTTTTAGATTTTACAGTGGTACCGCAGTACTTTTGCAATACCTTCAAAGCTGATTTTTGCTCCTAAACTTGGGAACTACCCAGAGCTCTCCGTTTATTTTTTGCATAATTTATGAAGCACTCTAATCCTGAAAGGGTATTGTTTTTACGTATACAGGACGCTCCCTGTGTGTGGACAAGGTTAAACATCTCTGAGGAGCTATAAGGATGTGAAATGCGTATCAGGGGTTGCTTTTAGTCATTCCAGGTTTGTTTGGATGGTATTTCATCAATCCAAAGCTGTAATACTGTGCCTGGAGTCGTAAAAGGCTATTGTCATTTTACAGCTCGGCGTGGATGGCACTGTGCTATCCCATGCTTAAAGACTTTGCTGTGAAATGGTAAAAAAACGATGTCCCTTTCTAGCTCAGTGTGTATGGCACTGTGCTAATCCTATGCTCAAAACTTTTGCAAGAAAAACAGATATTTGAAGCGAACAGATTCAGAGTGTCGCTTGTGTTGTAGGGTGCTCTACGCAGGAGCTGCTCTCCACCTAAGCCTAAAAAGGGCATTGAAATTCGTCAGGGGTTACTTTAATTCATTCCAGAGTTCTCTGCTCATTTTTTGCATAAGAGACAGAGGAAAGAAGAGATAGAAAGAGAAAGTCGAAAGAGAATGAGCATAAGAGAGATTGATAGAGAAACAAGTTGAAAGTTTAAGAATCAGTGTGAAAGAGAAAATAAGGGGAGAAACAATGAGCATGAGATTAAAACCCACACAGTCGGGCAAACAGAAAAACATTTAGATATATGTACAGTGATAAGAACAGTGTAAAAAGCATTGCCAATAGGTTCAGCATTGCCTGTCACACTTTTGGGTTTCTCAATGCTTGTTTTGGCAAGGGTTTTACAAAACATTATTGTTGTGGAAGCTGCTGTGCCACAACAAAATAAAACAACATTGACTAATAGCAAAAAATGTTTTGGTCTGAAAAAAAGCACACATTGCCCTAGTAGTCCCTGGCACTTAAGATGACTACTTTGTGTGTGGATGTGCTCCTTGCAAAAGGGAAGAATGCTTTTACTCACAGTGAAGCTAGCCAATGGCTGAAGTGGGCTGACCCAAATGTGAATGACACACTAACAGACCAATAAATGAGGAGGGCTAGCCAAAAGTCTCCATAAATAATTGTATGAAACATATAATTTGAATACGGTCACGAGGTTTTAGCTAAATCCGATCTAAAGGGAGAGGAATCAATAAGCACCAGATGGAGCGATAGTAAATTGATTTTGACTCATAAGGTAATATAATATTCTGGATTTGTGATAGCTCTGCTTTATCCAGAAAATCCTTTGGAGGAAATTTTTCCAACATAAGGATAGTGTGTTGTGAAAAATTCCTCTGCTTGATTCTCACATTACTATTACCAGCACCGTGAAAATCCCCTACCCATACCACCATCACCATGTTTAACACCGGCCGGCACAAATAGCGTTGGCATGGTTTTCCACAGTAAAGCCAGTCCAGTTGGCTTAGCTAATACTTGTTTTGTGCTGTAGATAATTCATCTTTTTGATTGGTCAAAGGGGCAGTGTTTGCTACTGAAAGTCCAGCTCTGGGTCTAACTCAGTTCTAACCCCTATCTTTAGAACAGTTATGCTGCTACAGTAAGACATGAACTTTATAAGGGCGCACTGGGTCCAAGCTACCAGGAGCTGGTCTGGCACAACCAGAGATGATAAAACTGGCCATCAGTCGCTCCCATTGCAGGAGCCAAGGCGGCAGAGTCCCTCGTTTGTTTCTCCTCAAAGGAGGATCGCTCTTGACATCATCAGGTGGCGCCTAGAACTGCACCATATAAGGCTTCACAAGCCGAGGGATTGGTCTCTTTTTCTCTCTGCCGCGCACCGGGATGCATCATGCTACATCAACGCCCACCCACTCACGGAAGAAGGCGGAGTTGGCTGAATTTCTTGCAGCAGAAAGAGGGGGCTACTCAACATTTTTGACTTGTTTACTGAACATACACCCTGGAGGAGTGCTTGTTTATGTGGGCACTAGGCAGGCAGGAGGGGGGACTGACCTGCTGGCGGTCCTGAACCTTTCTTTCTTACCCTGGAATGCCCAAAGTTGAACATTTCGGGGGGTCTGCCTGGTGACAGGTACCATGGCATGGCAATGGTGTAACGAAACTCGAGGGCCCCCACCTGCAAAGTACATGGAGGGGACCACCTCCGGCCACACTCAGGAGCTCTCCAGCCAGGGTACTGTGCTGAGGGAGCCCCCTGGAGCTTGGGCCCCCCGCACCCTGGGAGGCTACAGGGTCTTTGTTATGCCACTGCAGCGGGGTGGATGTACAATGCAGTGCCCTGGAGTAGGTGTTGGTATCTATTTACGGGTATTCCTAGGGCTTTAAGTGGCCGGGTCTGAGCACTGGCAGTTTTTTTAAGGGGGCCTCGAAACGGGTCTCTTTCGGCTCTGTTTTGTTCCTGATGTCACTGCAGTCTGTTTGTTTCCGCGCTGCAGTGACAGCAGGACCATCATGTGTGAAACAAATACATTTAGGAAAATGAAAATATTGCTTCTGGACCTAAACAAAGAACACAATACAATCGATTCAATTAGAGTGTTAACATATAATGAACAACAGCTGAGTCTATATGTTTTTTTTTAAGGTAAAGATACATTTTCTTTTTATTATAATCAAAGAATCAAAAAAGTTTCAGAAAAGTTTGTCTGGCAATTACACCTATCAGATTTGGATGCCTAAACAATTATTTATACTGTGTATTAACCTGATTGCTTGTTTTCACCGTTTTTGCAGTTCTGAAATAATATATTAATCCAAAAAAAGCATTTACAATATAAAAACAACATTCAATGATGACATGGCTTTGAATTCTAGTGTATCCTATGCGCGTTTCGGCTCTCAGCCTTCATCAGGAAGCCATGAATAAACTTGAATCAGAACCTGAACAGGGTGCGGGTAACCAAAAGAGATACTATGTCAGTGCTGTACAGCGGTCCTCTGTACATAATAAAGCCTCTGTTAGAACATGAGGTCTATAGCTATCTTTATAACCAATAACAGTTAAAAAAAACACCAGTCGTTATACAATCATGATGAACAGCCTAACTCAATAACCCAAATGGGTTTGTGACCATTAATCAGTATAACCCAAAATCCATCACCAAGTGAGCATCCATACTAATATAATAAAGAGAGAGCCCAAACCTTTGAGGCGGGTAATCTCAGGAACCACAGCACCAATCACAACACCCAATACAGCGTTGGAAAGGGCAGTTGCAGCAGAAGGACATAGGCTATGCAGACACCCACCATATACATTTAAAAGGTAAAAGAACCGTGCCAGCAAAGTAGTCCCTTGTGGGCGTGTCTGCGTTGTGCTGTGGGCGTGTGCTGGGGGCGTGACAAACGCTGGGGGCGTGTGGTACGTTCCGCCCTTCATGCCATGTCTCATATTGTGTGCTAATCCCACCCTGCTTCCTTTAAATACACCTGCACCCCTTAATCATAACCCACCCTTACTCCTTAAAATACCCCAACACCATTAAACACTAACCCATCTTAACCCTTTAAATATACCCTGTACCCCAAAACCCAAACCTATCCCTAAACCCTAAAAATACCCCTGTACTCCAAAACCCAAACCTAGCCATGAACCCTAAAAATACATCTGTACCTCAAAACCCAAACCTAGCCCTGAACCCTAAAAATACCCCTGTACCCCAAACCCCAAACCTACCCCTGAACCCTAAAATACCCCTGTACCCCAAAATCCAAACCTAGTCCTGAACCCTAAAAATACCCATGTACCCCAAAACCCAAACCTACCCCTGAACCCTAAAAATACCCTTGTACCCCAAAACCCAAACCTAGCCCTGAACCCTAAAAATAACCCTGTACCCCAAACTCCGAACCTACCCCTGAACCCTAAAATACCCCTGTACCCCAAAACCCAAACCCAAACCTAGCCCTGAACCCTAAAAAATACCCCTCTACCCCGAAACCCAAACCTAGCCCTAAACCCTAAAAATACCCCTGTACTCCAAAACCCAAACCTAGCCATGAACCCTAAAAATACATCTGTACCTCAAAACCCAAACCTAGCCCTGAACCCTAAAAATACCCCTGTACCCCGAACCCCAAACCTACCCCTGAACCCTAAAATACCCCTGTACCCCAAAATCCAAACCTAGTCCTGAACCCTAAAAATACCCATGTACCCCAAAACCCAAACCTACCCCTGAACCCTAAAAATACCCTTGTACCCCAAAACCCAAACCTAGCCCTGAACCCTAAAAAATACCCCTGTACCCCAAAACCCAAACCTAGCCCTAAACCCTTAAAATACCCCTGTACCCCAAAACCCAAACCTACCCCTGAACCCTAAAAATACCCCTATACCCCAAAACCCAAGCCTAGCCCTGAACCCTAAAAATACCCCTGTACCCCAAACCCATACTTATCCCTAAAACCTAAAACTACCCCTGTACCCATAACCCAAAACTATATCTGAACCCGTAAAATACCCAAACACCCCAAAACATATACCTCAGTACCCCAAAACATATACCCCTATACCCATACTTACCTTATCCAAACATTTAAAAAAAAACATGCTTTAACCATTCATGCATTTTTTGTTGTAAATGTATGCATGGTAAAAGCATATAAAATGTAATGCCTTGCGTTATAATGGCCTGCGGAGTCATGGTACTTTCATAATGAAAGTATGCGGAGTGATGGTATGCGGAAAGAAAGTTGCGGAATAATGGGTGTTTACCCTCCCCCGGTAAGTACATTGGTGGCACGGCGGCCCACATCTCCAGCAACATACTCATATTTTTTCACCACCCATTTGAAAAATGCACAGGTCTCTCTCGATGATGGCCAGCACCGACATACACTTTTAGACACACCTCCCGCCACAAGTTCTAGAATTGCAAACTTTAGAGCTGGGGAGCTACGTTCGAATCTCGGCATCAGCTCAACATCCTGTGATTCCAGGCAAATCGCTTTGTCTCCCCGTGCCTACCACAAATGAACGTGTTCTTCTGTAATGTAAATTGTGCTCATGCCATGTTGTCTAGTTTGCGCTATATAATATTGCAAGGAAAAATAAAGTAGGGAAACTCGAGTTCACACACTACTGAACGCGCACTCTTAAGTGCATCAGCAGTGCACTGTGAATCGGAGCGTTTCACAGGACTGTCACAGATAAGAAATGCTATCAAAACGAAATCCTACAAAACAATATACTACTGGCCGGCAGCAATTCATACCCGGACAACGTCGGGACGGGCTGCTAGTATCATTATAAATTCAATCCATAAAACTTCTGAAACTTAATAGTAAGTTCCGTCTAAAATAATTAGATGAAAATATACAAGCAAGAATGAAGAAACAGCAAAGATGAGTCAAAATTAGAAATAAAAATAATAAAGAAGAAAATAAATGTGACAAATGGTATCTCCATAATAAGAGTGGTTATCTACCTCGCCTGAATAAAGGGAGGAGAGAGAGGAGAGAAAATAGAGAAAGAGAAGGCAAAATTTGCACTCCCTAGCCTATTCTTAATACCTCGTAGTGGATGTATATCACTTTAACATCTGGATCGAATAATGTCGACGGATATGGCCTTACTGCCAATCTATAGATTCCCAAAACTAGAGAAAAAAAAACACAAAAGTGTTTAAAACCTGAAGTTGATCACTCAGAAAGTCCGCACCTAGAACCTCTCCTGAACATATTTACCTTAGCAATGCAGATAGAGCTAGACAGGTGGTCAAGGGAGATCCAGGCCACCAGTACCTAATATGTCAATATAAATAGGCTGGATACAACTCTGATCAATAGCACGAATAACTCAGAACGATATTTCTCCAACTGCAATCCCGCAGAAAGTCGTAGAAATGCCTTATGAATCAGAGTAATTCCTCTTGTTATTATTTACTATAAATCAAACTAGGGCCTCTTAATGTCATATCCAATCGATGTGCATGTGTTGACACTGCTCACTTCTCACTAGGGGAGAAGTTACGGGATGGCGCCGTCATGCCAGGTGAGTGTTGTAGGAGAAGGGAAATCCTTTACAGAGAATCATCTTCCCTCTGGATGTCCCTTCTCTTTTTGAAACTCAGGAGCAGCAACATTGTCGTGGTGTCACCAGGGCTTTAAGTGGAAGCTTTTTCAGTATTATATACAACAAGCTTATTTGCTTATTTTTCTAATGCAACTAACAACCATTGACAAAGCCAATAGTTCTGACTTGTTGTATGATATATCTAGATGCAATGACATAAACCGCAAAATACAAGTCGGGCGGCACACTATGCTAAGCATAGATTTTTTAGTTTAAGTGTTTCTAAGTAAGTGTTAATTACATTGGCCACACCCCTCAGAGAAACCCTCCAGTTTTTTCATCCCACTTAAAGCTCTGGGTATCCCTCTGAGTGGCGGAGGAGAAGTTGACACTAAGGTATGCCCCGGATGCCCTTGGTTGAAGGCGTGGGTGATGGATCAGGAACGGAGCCTGCTGGCACTCTTGCATCCTGTAGAGTTGCGCTGCAATGGGAAGTGGAAACAAATGGTGCACCGCTTGCACCATCTTTCCGCTGTTTTGCTGATTTTATGTACTGTCGTCTCATAATAATAATTATGTCTTTGCTGCTTACTTCCTGTGTTCTCATAACAATGATGTTATTATTTCACCGATATCACGTGCAGGTGTGCATAAAAGGCTACGCCCTTTGTTATTGTACACTAATCACAGCTTTCTCTCCCCTTGAGAGCTGTTTCAGTGGGGAGCAGCGACTTGCAGGTGGTGAGCGCTCTCACGACCAGTGCTTGAGCGAGCAGACACGGACTGTTTTTCAGTAATGCACTTTTGCCTTCTCCTCCACAACTACCAGCACTTTTTTAAATTGTCTTACGTGTCAGTAAATTTTATAATGTATGTTTTTATATATATCGTATCATATGGCTTGCAGAAATGTGCACATTTGTTTTGTCATATTTTTAAAGTGGTCTTGACTTCATTGTATTACGTAGTATACTTTTATGGTTTTTGCTATGAACCGAATAAAGTATTTTTGACTGACTAACTACCAGCACTCACAGCACAGCAGAACATTTCAAACACAGTGCACCCTCCGATGCCTGTCCGTGTCCAGTCAGCTCACAGCTGCTGGGCTCCAGCTGCTAGAAGCAGCATCGCTCCAGATAGGCACCTCCCTGAACCTTTGAAGTGTGTTTGTCTGAAATCTCCCCTCTCCGTGCACCTTTGACCTGTGGCCCAGAGTATAAACACATTGGTACCCAGCTGATGGCCCACTAACCCCTATTGCATAGCAATTCCTTTCAGATGTTCAAAGTGCTGGCTTGGATTCTGTCCTGAGAAACGATTCATTGGTCTATTGCTGTGGACAGCTAATAGGAGGGTCTTTCTTTAACGTGTGAGGAGCGGGCTGCAGGAATATGATTGGCGCAGAGCCCTCGATCTATCCGTGAATACCGAGTGACTGCATTTATACAGCGCTCACCTCACAGACCCTAGGCGCTGTTTCACAGCTGCTCAACCTTTTTACAGAGTCCAGAATTTTAGCGCAGTATTTAGCAATTGTCTTATGTTATGTTATGTTATTATCAGCTAGATTCATCAAAGTCCCGATTTGCGAGTCCTTAATAGCGATTATTAAGGAATCGCTATTAAGGACTTGCAAATCGGGATTCATGTAGAAATCGCAAAATAAATTTCGATTCCTACAGCCTCCTTATTTGCGATTAGCAAATTGCTAATCGCAAATAAGGAATAACTCCCCATTCATTCCTATGGGCCTAAAGGCCCATAGGAATGAATGGGGAGTCAATCCTTATTTGCGATTAGCAATTTGCTAATCGCAAATAAGGATGCAATTTCAAGGGTGCCAGGGGTGTCCAAAGGACACACTGTAGCACCCCTGAAATATGAATTTACACTGATGTTGTGCACACACATGTCCAAAGGACATGTGTGTGTGTAACATGCAACTTAGAAAAATGCATTTAAATGCATTTTTCTAAGTTTTTCGCTATTTACCACGAGGTTTGACTTTGTGGTAAATAGCGCTCCAAAATTGCGAATTCGCAATTTTTAAATGTTTCATGAATAGCATTTAAGGAATCTCTAATAGAGATTTCTTAAATGCTAATCCTCGCAAATGTGCGAATTCTTTATTAGCGATTTTTGCATTTGGGATGATGAATCCCAAATGCAAAAATTGCACTCGCAAAGGGCCAGATTCACAGAATCATGCCCTTTTGCGAGCGCATTTCGCTTGATGAATCTGGCTGTTAATTTTTATAAAGCGCACAGCTACTCAATAGAGTGTCCCGGCGCTGGGCTGAGCGTATAAAGACATTTCAGGGGAGAGTCTTTAAATATGTTGGTCAAGGAATAGCCATGTTTTAAGTTGTTTCCTAAAAAGCCCTAAATCATCCAGTTGTCTGAGTGTGGCAGGCATCCAATTCCATAGACAGGCCGCTTGTACCTGGAAGGAAGGTCCGCCCCTACGTGAGCGGGCAAACCTAGGCACTGTCATCAAATGAAGTTGTGAGGATCTTAGATTTCTGCTCGGAGTATAAAAAGACACCTGCTTCCTAATGTATGGGGCTCCAAGGCCATGGAGAGCTTTAAAGGCCAGCACAAGGGCCTTGAAGTAAATTCTATTGTGAATAGGCAGCCAGTAAAGATTCCTTAGATGGAGAGGGATCCGTTCTCTTGGACCCAACATGGGGAATGCTCTAGTGGCCATGTTTTGAATAACTTGAAGTTTATGCAGGAGGTAATCCGGAAAGCCCAAGTAGAGGACGTTGGCGAAGTCCAGTCTAGCTGTTATAAGAGCTTGGACCACCGTCCTTCTATGAGTAAGCGAAAGAAGGGGGAGAAATTTCTGGAGCATTTTTAGGATGCCATAACAAGTCCCGGTGACAGATTTCAGTTGAGTTTTTATGTCAAGGGAGGCATCCAATTTTACCCCCAGATTTCTCACTGCTCCTGCCGATGGCTGTGGAGATGGAGTATCACCCGGCCACCAGCCTCTCCACGCTTCCCGGGTAAATGAGCCGAAAAGGATCACCTCTGATTTCTCGGGGTTACACTGCAGTTGGTTAAATCTGAATCACGCAAAAACCTCGCTTAGGCATTTGCTAATCCTCTCTCCGTCGGGCTCCTCTCCCTTTTTACAGGTGAACAACAGCTGAGTATCATCAGAGTAGTATATAATAGTTGCACCATGGGCCTCAGCCAAAGGGGCGAGGGGGGCCAGATAGAGATTGAACAGCAACGGGCTCAGAATGAAACCCTGAGGAACTCCTACCCTCATAGGAGGAATACAGGCTGCAAATGGGGGGACCAAACCTTCTGTCTCCTGTCCGCCAAAAAGGAGGAGAGCCATTCTAACACTGTGCCACCAAAGACCGCACTCCCTTAACCTCTGCAGGAGGTGGTCAGGGGGCACGGTGTCAAAAGCAGCGGACAAATCGAGTAGGAATAGAACCGCTCTTCCACCTGTATCTAAGGTCTCCTTGATAGACTCTGATATCTCGAGTAATGCTGTCTCAGTGCTAAAATTGGCATGGAAACCGGATTGACTCGTATGGAGGCCGTTTGTTTCTGCAAAGTTAGTAATAATAGAGTGCACATATTTTTCAATGGATTTTGCAAAAAAAGGCAGCAGGGAAATAGGCCTATAACTGGATGTTAAAGTAGGATCTGCCATAGTTTTTTTTAGCATGGGTAGGATTTTTGCCCTGTTCCATACAGATGGAACCTGGCCCCTTCTCAATGACAGGTTCAGAACCTGGTTAACCTCTGGGTTAATGATCTCCGCCATGGCCACAAGTATTTTTGCAGGGCAGGGATCAGACGGAGACCCTGACTTTAAGTTTTTCATGATGGACAGAGAATGCTCCAGGTATTGGGAGGAAACTGAAGGATGGTAGCCGTGTTAGCCGGAGAAGTTGGGCGCAAGACAGAAAGATAGACGCTCTGCGACCCTTCCGAGGAGGTAAGGGATTTTTGAATCTTCAACACTTTCTCGTGAAAGGAGGAGGCAAACTTGCCTATCCAGTTTTCTGACACAATCCTTTCCAAGACTGCTGGTTTCGGTGAGACAAAGTGTTGGACGATTTTGAAGATTTCCTTACTCTTATTCCCTGAAGCCTCAATTCTAGCTGAAAAAAAAACTTTCTTTGCATCCACAAATCTGTTATGATACTTCTTTAAGGCCTCTTTATCTAGTGCCTTACTATCTGCACTAAAGTCTCTCCTCGCAACTCTTTCCAGGTGTTTACAGGAACTCTTACATTTCCTTAACATGTCATTAAACCAAGGCGCCGATGGCCTTATTGCCTGGTGAGAGCGTGATGACTGTGGGGCCAGAACCTCCATGCCATGTTTTAACCGATTCTCGAGATTAATGGTAGCGTCCTTGATCTTACTGTGCATAGGAAAGGGATTTGAGGAGAGTTCTCTACTCAGTGCTTCAGGGGTAATTTTGTGGAAAGCTCTAGTTGTAAAGGGTGGGTGTTTCTCAGGGATACAGGTCTGCTTCATTAGTTTGCTGATCTGCAAACCAATCAAAAGGTGGTCTGTTCAAACTAAGGGAACAGGTTTCGCCGTTATTATTGGAACGTTGAAGAAAATTTGATATAACGTATGGCCTTTCTTGTGAGTCGGCATAGATACATAGGGAAATAGGTTCCAGCGCCAGAACCCCTGGCCCCCGCGAACGCCACGATGCCCATCTCCGCTACGACTCCAGCACCCTCCTTCGCACTCAACTCCGGCCAATCACGCACCAGCTGCCTGGCCGCTCCGAAGCGCACCCAAGGACCCTTCTCCTGCCGGAACTGCAGCTTCACCAGCATCCGGCCCACCAACCCAGCAACCAGGAAAGAACCCAACCACCTTAGATGCATCCTACTCAACACCCGCTCCGCACGCAAACACGCTGTGGAACTCTGGGACCTACTCGACTCAACCTCCCCAGACGTCGCCTTCCTGACGGAGACCTGGCTGAACCCCTCCTCGGCACCCGACATCGCCATCGCCATCGCCATCTCGGAAGGTTACAAGATCACCCGCAGGGACCGCACCAACGGAGTAGGAGGAGGAATCGCCATCGTCCACAGGAACACTCTCAAAATCTCACCAAACACCGACAAAACCCTCAGCACCGCCGAACTCCTGCACTTCCAGATCCACACTGAATCCAACACCACCCTCAGAGGAACCCTCATCTACAGACCCCCCGGACCCCGACCACAGTTCAGCTACTCCATCGCCGACTTTGTCAGCACACAGGCCCTCGCCTCCATGAACTACATCCTCCTCGGGGATCTGAACTTTCACCTCGAGAACAACAACGACACCAACCCTACCACCCTAATCAATAATCTTGTCAACCTCGAACTCAGACAACTCGTCACAACGCCCACCCACTCCACTGGACACATGCTTGACCCCATCTTCTTCGCAAGCCCCCACATCTCTTTCAGCCACACCACCGAACTCCACTGGACCGATCATCGCTGCATCCACTTCATCTTCCGGAAACCCACCACGCACCGGCGCACCCAACAGATCCCTCACCGCTGCTGGAGCAAAGTCACTGAAGACCAGCTAACCACCACTCTCACCCGAAGCCCCCTGCCGACCCCATCAACCCTGACACCGCCGCCCTTAACTTCAGACAGTGGATCGACGACTGCGCCAACACCCTCGTCCTTTTCAAGAAACCCTCCAACAGCCACACCAGCAAGAAAGCCAGCTGGTTCACTGAAGACCTCCAGGCCTCCACGCAAACCTGCTGAAAGCTAGAGAAGAACTGGCACCGTAAACAAACACGGAAATCTATGCAGCCCACAAGAACGCCACCCGCAGACACCACCACCTCATCCGATCCGCCAAAAGGGCCTCCCTCAAAGACCGCCTAGACAACAATGCACACAACAGCAAAGAGCTCTTTAACATCGAGAAGAAACTCTCCAACCCCAGCTCCAACACCAACAACATCACACCCTCGCAAGACCTGTGCGACTCGATTGCCACCTTCTTCCATCGCAAGATCGCAGATAACCACAACAGCTTCAATGCCACGACCGCTCCGACAACCATTGAGACCTCCACCCCCACGATCACCATCTGAACCGAGCGCCTGCTCTCTTGGACCAACATAAACGACGACGACACCATCAAAATCATGAACACCATCCAATCTGGATCTCCGTTAGGCATGGGCGGAAAATCCGTTCCGCTCGCGGATTTTGCGGATTTTCGGGAAATCCGCAATCCGCGAGATTTGCGAATCTCCCGCAAAATCCGCAAATCCGCGAGCAGCGGATTTTGCTCGCACTGCTCGCACTGTTCGCGTGAGTTCGCGTGAGTTCGCGCCCCGCGAATAAGTGCAAAATTGCAGAAATACGATCTTAGCAAAACTGAAAGTAACTACTTACCAGGTTCAAAAGTTCAGGCTCATCATTTGTAGCCATTTCCTGTAGTGCTTCCTGAGGGGCCCCTCCAGAGTTCAGTTGCCAGTTGAAACTATTATGTGACCCTGCTCTGAACCTCAGAATAGTTACACATATGCCACAAAGGTCCTGAATTACAGCTAAGGGAGACAAGCAGGAGCCAGGCTGGAAGTTAAAATCCATTAATCAGCCCCTAATTCATTATTGTCAGTTGGGGCAGGGCAGGTGTTGTAACTAATTTTGCAACAATGAAAGCACTTAGCAAGTGCAAAAGATCACTAATCAGGGCGCACTAAGGAAGCAGGTGCCAGCTAAAAAAATATTCTGTGACACATTAATCAGCCCCAAATTAATTCAGGTCACTTGAGGCAGGGAAGGTGTGCTTTGCTTTGCCGAAAATAATGTACACTGGACAACCAGAGGGTGTGGTGATGAAACAGAGGGTGGCATGGGTGGGCCAGAGGGTGGCATGAGTAGTCAGAGAGTGGCAGTGGTGACAGAGAGTGGCAGTGATGAAGAAGAGTGTCCCAAACAGGCTGGACACGTAGAAACAACAAGTTCGCGAAACTTGCGACCCGACAGGTAAGTTCGCAATTTGCGAAAGTGTACAAAACCCTCGCGAACTGGCAGAAACACGGGCGAACACAAAAAAAAAAAAATCTGCAAATTCGCGGGAATTCGCGGATTTTGCGGATTGCGAATCCGCAAATCCGCAAAATTCGCGAACGCGAGATCCGCAAAATTCGCTCATGCTTAATCTCCGTCAGACTCATGCCCACACCACATATTCAACAAAGCCAGCACCTCCATTGCACCCCATCTCCGGAAAGCCATCAACATTTCCTTCGAGATAGCAACCTTCCCGGAGAGTTGAAGGCATGCCGAGATCAACGCCTTACTCAAAAAACCCAAGGCGGACCCCAAGGACCTCAAGAACTTCCGGGCCATCTCCCTGATCCCTTTCCCGGCGAAGTCATTGAAAAGACCGTCAACAAACAACTGACCCACTAACTCGAGGAGAGTAGCATCCTGGACCCGTCGCAGTCCGATTTCCGCAGCAACCACAGCACCTAAACTGCCCTCATCGCCACCACCGACAACATCAGGGCCCTGCTAGACAACAGAGAAACCCCGGCCCTCACACCCTCCTGGACCTGTCAGCCGCCTTCGACATGGTCTGGCACCTCACACTACGCACACGCCTCCACAACGCCGGGATCCAAGAGAAGGCCCTGGACTGGACCACCTCCATCGTCTCCGGCAGAACAAAGAGCGTCCTCCTCCCCCCTTCCGCTTCAAAGCCACCAAGATCATCTGCGGCGACCCCAGGGCTGATCCCTCAGCCCAACGCTGTTCAACATCTACATGGCACCTCTCGCCCATGTCGCCCGACTGCACGACCTCAACATCATCTCTTATGCCGACAAAACCAAGCTGATCCTCTCCCTCACCAAAGACCTCCACACCTCTAAAACCAACCTCCACGAAAAAATAAAAGCCGTTGCCGAGTGGATGAAGAACAGCCTTCTGAAGCTGAACTCAGACAAGACGAGGGTCCTCATCCTCGGCTCCATCTCCAACCACGCACGTAACCTAGGGGTCATCCTCGACTCCACCCTCTCCATGACAAAGCAGGTCAACGCCGTCTCCTCCTCCTGCTTCAACAACCTACGCATGCTCCGCAAGATCTACAAGTGGATCCCCACCGAAACAAGAAGAACGGTCACCCAGGCCCTCGTCAGGAGCAGGTTGGACTACGGAAACGGCCTCTATGCAGGAGCCTAGGCCAAACTCCTGAAAAGTCTTCAATGCATCCAGAACGCCTCTGCACGCCTGATCCTCACGTCACTAGTTGCAGCCACATCACACCCCACCTGAGAGACCTGCACTAGCTCCCTGTCAACAAAAAGATAACCTTCAAACTCCTCACCAATGCACACAAGGCACTCCACAACACCTGACCAGCGTACCTCAATCGATGACTCAGCTTCTACACCCCCACCCGACAACTCCGCTCTGCTGACCTCGCCCTCGCCACAGTCTCCCGCATCCGAAGAGCGACCGCCGGCGCCGCCAAGACCCGGACCACCCTCCCCATCCATACGGCAGACCCAAGACCTGCTGACCTCCAGAAGACTCCTCAAGACCTGGCTTTTTGAGCAGGAGCAGCCCCCCCCCAGCACTTTGAGACCCTCATGGGTAAGTATGGCACTT
Organism: Lissotriton vulgaris; assembly: GCF_964263255.1. Classification (NCBI taxonomy): domain Eukaryota; kingdom Metazoa; phylum Chordata; class Amphibia; order Caudata; family Salamandridae; genus Lissotriton; species Lissotriton vulgaris. Next base: position 1,862,621,776 of record NC_141693.1, on the reverse strand, counting down.
TACAAATGCTATGATTGATTGATTGATTGAGCTAACTATCAGGATTAAATTGTTACCTGTAGGTTACATGGAGCCCGGATAGCAGTCACATTAACCCTTAGACAACCCCAGGGCTTAAAAACTATGGGGCTGGAAAAATATGAAAGTGGTGTGACGTAAAAATCGACTTAACAAAAATAACTGACAAAATTAGCTCACTGTTTGAAATAGGATCCCCCTTTTCTCTGCGTCTCCGTCCGTGTGGGGATTGCAGCAGTTAGTGTCTCCTGTGTGGAGGCGGCGAAGGGTACTATAAAAAATAGCCAATCACAACTCTGCTTTCATGGTCTGTATTTCAACACAAAACTTGAAATGAAGACAAGGCGGTACTAAGCAGGGACTAACAAGAATATTAACTAATCAGAAGCCAGCATTTACATAGGGCAATGACACAAGCTAATGACAAATATGGGGGGAGAGTGGGCGGGGCTTCTATTCCATACTCCAATACAGCATGGCTTGCACCAGGCTCAACCTAAAGAAGCAATGCAGATAATACATAAGGTGTAGCTCTCAAAAAGAAGTGTTTAAAAGACTGTGGGTCCTGTCTAATTAAAGCACGAAAGCCAAGGGTGGCACGCTTCATCGTAGGGCTCCTCCTCACACGGGCATAGAGCGAGGGTGCCAGTGTAGGCTAAGACCCTCATAAAGGGAAGATCTTTCGTGTCGTTGTTGGAAGAGGGTCCTATATGAAGAGTGGTGTTGGTATTAAATCAGATGGGCTTACGCAGAGATTAAATAAAATAAAGAGAATCGGTTAAAGCTACATCCTAGTTGACTCTAATGGTTATCCATGTCCTGAGTGGCTAGGTGGTATAAGAAGAGAAGGGGTGAATTTGATCCAACAAGAGAGGTCAACATTTTCCCTCCATTTTCTATACCTTCAATCGAGAGGTGTTTAGGTATTCTTCAGGCACAACCCCATCTTGACTAACAGTACTTGTCTTGTGAATAGAAATAATGATTTAAATGATACCTAGCAAGTGGTAATTTATTCTGGTTAGTGTCCACGGGCTGTCGAATCTCTGATTGAACAGAAATAAAAAAGAATCCACAACTGGAAATAATATATAGACCTATATCTGCCGTTACGCTTCCAAGACATATACTTGTGACACAACAATTAAAAAAAGTTAATCCCACAGTGTCACCCACCGTCCTATTCTTGAGAATGGGGCGTTCTTACCCACATTGAGTTAGGGTGGCTCCAGAAGAGGCATGAGCAATCTAGTTCAGGGGTCTCCAACCTTGTGTGTATTGAGAGCTACTTGGGTGCAATTAAAATCATTGCAAGCTACTAATATTATTAGTGTTGTCATAGTGACCACATCGGACAAGATTACATGTGTGGCCACCCGATGCAAGATTACCCTGAGTGATCACCTATGTGTCAGGCAGGGTTGCCAGCAGGAATGTAAAAAAAGCTTAATCTGTTTGGAGTGCCTCTAAGTAGGTAACACATGGCAGTTACAGTGCAGTGCCCTTGGAGTAAAAGTAATATTAGTAATACGCCTCCCCACATGATTATTCACTCAAAAATCAGCTTTAAATATATTTAGCAACTAAGCCATTTTACTCCAAACATCAGCTTATGAGAACTGAAAATACACATATTTTCATCTTGAATACACAGTTTTGGTATAAATATATTAATTTAACCAAGCAAAAAGTTACAACTTAGTGGGCTGGGATGAACATAGGAGAGTTACTTACAGGTTGATGGAGAGCTACCAGTAGCTCACAAGCTACTAGTTAGAGAAGCCTGATCCAGGTTGTCAAAAAATATATTGGGTTAACCTGGTCTTATGTGGTAAATAGAAGACATGGGGGTACTCATGATAATGCGTTGCAAACTTAACTATATTAACATAAAAAGGTCAGGTCAAGATCATGCTGCAAACATGGTTATAATGCTAGTGGTGGTAAAGCAATCAAAAACTAACTTTAAGGATGTGATCACACCTGCCTAAGGGTGAGCGCATACGTGGTACTCATGCTGTGGTGGTGACAGACTTGCTAGTTGTAACCAGTGCTTAATTTGTAAAGATAATTGCCTAAGCTATTGTCAGGAGGCCACAGCGGCTTGCACCACACATTACCCCTGCCAGTGGGGCCAATGACAGTAACAACACAACTATTAACCATTACACTAATAGAGGTGTAACAATTCGGACTATTCCATGCCCCAAAAGCTATAAGAATGATTTGGGCTGCAGGTTATAGTCATTTTTAGTGTAAAGTGAATTAGTAATTGACTCTTCTCTAAATTAGCCAGACAGTGCCACCATGTGGCAGACTGTCACAAGCGCTGGTGTTGACAATTAAGTGCCGGTGCTGAGCACCGGAAACCACCGGCTCAAATTAAGAACTGGTTGTAACATTATAAGGGCAGTGTAGGAAGCAGTTTCAACAGAAAGATGAGAGGCATTACAATCTTTAAGAGATGTTTCAATGTTCAATGATATTCCATTCACTCCATGTAAGTAGAAAAAATATTTACTTTGTTTTCTTCAAAAACAAGTAGGCACAGTCGAGTTTCACCCTACAAGGGCTTCTTCAGGGATGTAATCATATATAAAAGTGTAGACATGTATACCCATTTAAAACTGAATATAAAGCCACAATAAGTATGTATTTAATCATTGACGCGTAACTCATGAATATACCAGGAGCAACTAAAGAGACCAACTTGGAAGAAACCCATTAGTGAGAGACAGAAGAAAACCAAAAAGTCCAAATTCATGTGCCATTAAAAGAATGTACTCCACAATTTTAAAAGAAAAAAAATAATACAAATAAATCAGTAGTTAAAATCACATACGTTACACACAACAATTCTGTGTATACGTGTGGAATAGTCCAATATGAAACAAAGTGGTATTGTGTACAGAAAGAGATTTGGGACAGAGTGAACTGATACTCAAAAAATGTTGAACAGTAGCCTACCCAGACAGTGACCAAACCAGAAACAAGGTCGAGGAGCTAGACCATCATATACCTTGAGAAGTGAAAATATCCAAATCAACAAGGGCTTACCAATGTATTGACTTTTCACTGTATTTCAATCCTAAAAGGAAACACCAGTACTCTGCCACACTTTAGATTGCTTCTTCGTCCTTCAGGCAATAAATGTCCATCATGTATCCAAAGTGGTAACCTAAGCATGGAATCCCATTGAGTGAGCGCAGTTTACTAATACCAAACATTGAGAATACATATACTCTGTGAAAAATTCCAACACCACATATTCATGTGAGGGGTCTTCCAAGTGAAAAGCCACCCAACACATTTATCGTAAACGCTAGCAGCAACATTCTCCACACGCACTACTTCTGATGAGCAGAGCAATCACCAAACAATAGCAGTGGTAAATGACACTGTGAATGAGAGACATCGTTGACCATGTGTAAACCTAGTAACATATCCCTTAGCGAGCATCTGTAACACCAAGGAGCCGTTGACCGTGAAAATGTAACGGCATAACTTCAACTGTTGAGTTGTAATCAAATCAATTTTCACCACCAATAAAGCTCCCAAAGTTTCAATTCCTGTGTTGGCTACTAAAAAGTCGCGATATATATTTTAGGATGCGTGCAGCGATTACCTAAGTGAGTTTCAAAGTTTCCCTGATACGTATCAGATGGTTTACTGAGTTTAATTCGGCCTCACCCGAATAGCGCGTATCAGAGAGCAAACTTAAGTCAACTGTCAGCCGTCTTATTAAAACAACCCTCACCCGATTTAAACAACCAAAGAACAAACATTACTCTTACCAACCGTCCTACCCCATAGCCGATCTGCAGTGACTTGTTTGGTACGAATAAAGCAATACTTTGAAAACGTGTCTTCGTATCGGGTTAGTCTCAAGTCACAGAAGTCATCCAACTCTTCCTGCTTTCTTACCTTTCTTAAGGTGTTTCCAGCTACCAGAAGTGGCTACGTGTCAGTGTGTGAATTCACCGCAAAACTAGACTGCAAACAACACTACCACAGTGACGTATTCCGTGTAGGAGGCAGGTAAACCATAACAAACTCATTATAACATATAATCAGACCCGACAGACAAGCGAGTGATTAAGAATTGAATTCGGTTAGTAGGGTTCTGTCCTTTCTCAGTCTGCAGCTCAATTGTACAAATGCATTCTGTGACCCTCATAGTTACATAATGGTGAACAGAATTAACAAGTCATATGATACAACGCTAGCTTTATGGGTGTAAAGTTCCAAATCTGGTGGCTCCATATATTGCCAAGTCAAATGAGAAGTTTGGGTGTTAAAGCAGCCATCTTGCTGCTACCTTGTTGCATCAGATGCCTGGTCGACCGTGCTGTCTGGGAGGAAGAGGAGACAGCGGCCTGTGTTTTATAACAGGTGTCTTACTGGTGGGTTGTAGGCAGTGGTATTTGTATCACATGCTATCAACAAAAAGAGTTTAACTATAAAACAGGTGTTGCAGACTGAGAGAGGACAGAACACTGCACCAACTTTATCTGCTGGTGTAATAGTGATCTCAGATTCATTGGCAAGGTTCTTGACAAGCCTAATTTCTTCTTTAGATAGATTTAAACATCTGTAGCAACCTGAGTGACCACTGCGCCTTCCGGCCTGGTCACCCCAACGCTCCTCCTGCATGTGCCTGCTCCCGCAGCCAGCCACAGCCACCCGAGGGCCGCCGAGCCCACACCAGCCTCCCGCCGCCCCTGCCTCCCGAGGGCCGCCGAGCCCACACCAGCCTCCCGCCGCCCCAGCCTCCCGAGGGCCGCCGAGCCCACACCAGCCTCCCGCTGCCCCAGCCTCCCGAGGGCCGCCGAGCCCACAAAAGCCTCCCGCCGCCCCAGCCACCCGAGGGCCGCCGAGCCCGCTCCAGCTTTCCCGCCGCTTCAGCCCGCGGCCCCGCCCCCCTGCCAGCCGATTGGCTCTCGCTCCCGCCTCCCCGCAGACCCTCCCGACCGGCTCCCTTCTTAAGGGGAGCCTGACCAGAACCAGGGAGTGGCCACTGCGCCTTCCGGCCTGGTCACCCCCACGCTCCCCCTGCCTGTGCCTGCTTCCGCAGCTACAGCCACCCGAGGGCCGCCGAGCCCACACCAGCCTCCCGCCGCCTCAGCCTCCCGAGGGCCGCCGAGCCCACACCAGCCTCCCGCCGCCCCAGCCTCCCGAGGGCCGCCAAGCCCACACAAGCCTCCCGCCGCCCCAGCCACCCGAGGGCCGCCGAGCCCGCTCCAGCTTTCCCGCCGCCCCAGCCCGCGCCCCCCCCCCCCCCGCCAGCCGATTGGCTCTCGCTCCCGCCTCCCCACAGACCCTCCCGACTGGCTCCCTTCTTATGACGTTCCCAGAGGGACCGCGCAGCAGACGCGCGCAGCGGGAGCACCGATTGAGCGCCGAAGGTGCGCCAAAGGTAAGCCCGTCTACGCCCGTCCGTGCCTGGACCGTGCCCAGCACCAGGACCTCTGGCCCCCGCAGACCCCAGCCCACCCGCCGGACGTACGACGCCGCCACCCTCAACGCACTCAACGCCGGCCGAATCCCAGGATGCTACCGAGCCACCCCGAGACGCACCCACGGACCCTTCTGCTGCAACGCCTGCAAGTTCACCTGCATCCGGACCAGCACTACTCCAGCACCAACCAAGACCAAGACGAGCAACAGCAGCAGCCACCTGAAATGCATCCTGCTCAAAACCCGCTCCGTCCACAGACACGCCATCGAGCTCTGGAACCTGCTCAACACAACCTCACCAGACGTCGCCTTCCTCACGGAAACCTGGATGAACGCCTCCTCAGCGCCCAACATTGCCATCGCCATCCCAGACGGCTACAAGATCATCCGAAGGGACCGCATCAACCAGACCGGAGGAGGCATCGCCATCATCCACAGGAACACCATCCGCATCACGACCAACACCGACGACACCCTCGCACCCGCTGAGCACCTGCACTTCCAGGTCCACATCAACCCCAAGACCACCCTCAGAGGTACCCTCATCTACAGACCCCCGGGACCACGCACACAATTCAGCGAAGACATCGCCGACTTCATCAGCCCGCACGCCCTCCTCTCCGCTGACTACATCCTCCTCGGGGACCTCAACTTCCACCTGGAGAACAACAACGACCGCAACACCACCACCCTGCTGGACAACCTCGCAAACCTGGGACTCAAGCAGCTGGTCACCACCCCCACCCACTACGCCGGACACACACTCGACCCCGTCTTCTCATCCAGCAAGGACATTGCCTTCAGCCACGCCACCGGACTCCACTGGACGGACCACAGCTGCGTCCACTTCAGCTTCAGAAGGACCACGATCCACCACCACCAGCAACAGGTTGCACGCAGAAGCTGGAACAAGATCACAGCCGACCAGCTCGCGACCTCCCTGAGCATGAACCCTCCCACCAGCGTAACGAACCCAAGCCAGGCGGCCACCAACCTCGCGAAGTGGATCAGCAACTGCGCAGACGACCTCGCCCCTCTGAAGACCCCGCCTAGCAGACCCGGTAGCAAGAAAGCCCCATGGTTCACCGACGAACTCAAGAGCTCCAAGAAGAACTGCCGAGCCCTCGAGAGAACATGGCGCAGAGACCCAACACCGGACAACATGACTGGCCTCAAGCTCGCCACCCGAAAACACCACCAACTCATCCACGCCACCAAGAAAAACGCATTCAAGGAACGACTGGACAACAACGCACACAACAGCAGGGAACTCTTCAACATCGTTAAAGAGCTCTCCAACCCCAACGCCGGAAACAACGACATCACCCCTTCGCAAGACCTCTGCAACTCCCTCGCCTCCTACTTCCACAACAAGATCGCGGACATACACAACAGCTTCAGCACTCAACCGACGCACGCCACGACCGAACCACCGCCCCCCACCACCACCACCCTCCGCGCCTGGACCCCGATCAGCACCGAAGACACCGTCCGCACGATGAACTCCATCCACTCCGGATCTCCTACCGACCCCTGCCCTCACCACGTCTTCAACAAGGCCGACGCTGTCATCGCACCCCACCTGCGGGACATCATCAACACCTCCTTCGACACCGCTACCTTCCCGGAGAGCTGGAAGCACGCCGAACTCAGCGCTCTACTAAAGAAGCCATCAGCCGACCCCACCGACCTCAAGAACTACCGCCCCATCTCGCTGCTCCCGTTTCCTGCAAAAGTCATTGAGAAGACCGTCAACAAGCAGCTGGCCGCCTTCCTCGAGACGAACGGATCCCTCGACCTCTCGCAGTCTGGCTTCAGGGCCAACCACAGCACCGAGACCGCCCTGATCGCAGCCACCGATGACATCCGAGCACTGCTTGACAACGGAGAAACAGCAGCCCTCATCCTCCTAGACCTCTCCGCGGCCTTCGACACTGTCTGCCACCGTACACTAGTGCAGCGACTTAGCAACGTCGGAATCCAGGAGAAGGCACTGGAGTGGATCATCTCCTTCCTCGCCGGAAGGACACAGAGAGTCCGTATCCCCCCGTTCAGATCTGAAGACACCGAAGTCATCTGCGGTGTTCCTCAAGGCTCCTCGCTCAGTCCAACCCTCTTCAACGTCTACATGAGCCCCCTCACAGACATCGCACGCCAGCACAACCTCAACATCATCTCCTACGCCGACGACACCCAGCTGATTCTCTCCCTCACCAACGACCCCGCCACCGCCAGAGCCAACCTTCACGAAGGGATGAAAGAGGTACCCGAATGGATGAAGAACAGCCGCCTGAAACTGAACTCGGACAAGACAGAAGTCCTCATCCTGGGATCCTCACCCTCCGCCTGGGACGACTCCTGGTGGCCCCCCACCCTCGGCAGCGCACCCAAACCAACAGACCACGCACGCAACCTGGGCTTCATCCTGGACTCCTCCCTTTCCATGACCAGACAAATCAACGCCGTCTCCTCGTCGTGCTTCAACATCCTGCGCATGCTACGTAAGTTCTTCCGGTGGATCCCCACCGAGACCAGGAAGACGGTCACCCAGGCCCTCGTCACCAGCCGTCTGGACTACGGCAACTCTCTCTACGCCGGAACCACTGCCAAACTCCAGAAGAGACTCCAGCGGATCCAGAACGCCTCAGCACGACTCATCCTGGACATCCCCCGCCGCAGCCACATCTCCGGACACCTGAGAGACCTGCACTGGCTCCCGGTCAACAAGAGAATCACCTTCCGACTCCTCACCCACGCACACAAAGCCCTACACAACCAAGGCCCAGGATACCTCAACAGCCGCCTCAACTTCTACGCTCCCAAACGCCAGCTTCGATCGACCGGCCACACCCTCGCCGCCGTCCCCCGCATCCGAAGAGCCACCACAGGGGGACGGTCCTTCTCCTACCTCGCCGCCAAGACATGGAACTCCCTCCCGACCCACCTCCGCCTGACCCAGGACCACCTCGCCTTCAGGAAGCAACTCAAGACCTGGCTGTTCGAGCAGTAGCGGACCCCCCTCCCCCAGCGCCTTGAGACCCTCTGGGTGAGTAGTGCGCTATATAAATGCTTTGATTGATTGATTGATTGATTGATTGATCTCTAAGGGTGATGGTGAAGACCCTTAAGTAGTGTACGGCCTCTGTCTTCTGAGATAAATCATCAATAATTAAGGTTCTAGCAATCAAGACGTATGTCACAGATCAGCATTGGGCAGAGCAGCAATTAAAGGCATGGAAAAGAATTTCAAATACACCGATGTATCTACAAGTACAAGGGTCAGAATTGTAGAAGAGAAGGTATTCCCAACAAGAGGCTTCTAAAATGGACAAGAGGAAAACAGGCAGATCTATCCATCATCAAATCAAGTGAGACCCTTACTCGAAGCATGGATGGCCAGATTGAACCCCTCATACTTGGACACTTATTGTAAAGACCCAATTCCCCGGAAAAGACTATGATGCTTGAAAAAAATCAAAGGAAAACGAAGAAGAGGATGACCAGCAGCAAGGAGGATGGGTTCAGTCACAACAGCAACAAAGGCGCTCATGAGAAGTCTGGCAGGGCATTCCGGAAACAGTCTATCTATGAAGTTGCCTGGAGTCGTCATCTAAGAAGAAAAAACTCAATGTCCCACCAGGGCTGTACCCAGGCATTTCACACTGTATCATTTATGTCTGGCACCTCTGCCCCATTGACTGGAATGACAAAGACTATTTGTAAACAACGCAGTAAAAGACTCACCGAAAGCCAAAGTTACCCGAGATAACTTGAGTGCAATCACATAGGATAGCAATGGATAGTTAAAACAAATCCAGCTTCTTGTGCGCAAACACTATACAAATATTTGGAGCTGCCATTCAGCGCCAAAGATACTAGCAGCTTCTAATTGTTGTTGTGTGTCCTATTTTAACTGCTCCTTTCACTAGTCTGTAAATAAACGTAATTATATTGTTCTTTGTACATAAACACTGGGTGAGCTTTGTTTTTATTGCGCCATGTTTAATAGTGCCATGCTATGTATTTTTTTTGCCAAAGGAATCAGAGCACTTTATATGGGCTCCAGATTACATTACACAAGGCCGCATTTTATTATATGCCTTTAGGCACAGGGAGTTCTAGGTATTCGCCCAAAATCACAATGTTGATCTGACGCCAGGACTCAAACCTGGTTCCCCATTTCCAAAAGTCAGCAGATCAGGCCCTTAGGCCACCTCTCCTCCTCCTCCTCCTTATATTGGACTTCCTGGCCCCAGTGGCATAACGAACCTTGAGGGGGCCCCCCTGCAGGGTACGTGAAGGGGCCCCCTCAGGACTCAATCTAGAGCTCCCCAGCAAAAATGCGGTACTGACGGGGCCCCCTGGAGGGTGAGGGCCCCCCCCCCCCCGCACTGCAGAGGCTGCAGGGGCCTGTGTTACGCCCCTGCCTGGCCCATTACACCTCCTAGATTAAACCTTCACTGCTCCATTGGCTACATCTGAAAAGTCATTGTCCTAAAGGGAGTACATTTCTTGCAATATTTTTTGACAATACCTGCCACCAAAATTCTCTGGTATTCACTAATGGCAAACAAAGCAAACACAAGGAGATGATGGGCGGAGCGCTAAAACTTTTCAGATACTCACCCCCAGTCACAGATCTGGGTTGAGCCCATCATCGTTTTTTTAGCTCACCTGCTACCCCAGTTCAGACAAAGCTATATCAATCAATCAATCAAAGCATTTGCATAGCGCGCTACTCACCCGGAGGGTCTCAGGGCGCTTGGGGTATGGGGGTCCGCTACTGCTCGAACAGCCAGGTCTTGAGTTGCTTCCTGAAGGCGAGGTGGTCTTGGGTCAGGCGGAGGTGGGTGGGGAGGGAGTTCCAAGTCTTGGCGGCCAGGTAGGAGAAGGATCTTCCTCCCGTTGTGGCTCTTCGGATGCGGGGGACGGCGGCGAGGGCGTGGCTGGTCGATCGAAGCTGGCGGGTGGGAGTGTAGAAGTTCAGGCGGTCGTTGAGGTATCTTGGGCCTTGGTTGTAGAGAGATTTGTGTGCGTGGGTGAGGAGTCGTAACGTGATTCTCTTGCTGACGGGGAGCCAGTGCAGGTCTCTCAGGTGTGCGGAGATGTGGCTGTGTCGGGGGATGTCCAGGATGAGTCGTGCTGAGGCGTTCTGAATGCGCTGGAGTCTTTCTGGAGTTTTGCAGTGGTTCCGGCGTAGAGGGAGTTGCCGTAGTCCAGTCGGCTGGTGACGAGGGCCTGGGTGACCGTCTTCCAGGTTTCGGTGGGGATCCACCGGAAGATCTTACGTAGAATGCTTAGGATGTTGTAGCATGACGAGGAGACGGCGTTGACTTGTCTGGTCATGGAGAGAGAGGAGTCCAGGATGAAGCCCAGGTTGCGTGCGTGGTCTGTTGTTTTGGGTGCGCTGCCCAGGGCAGGGGGCCACCAGGAGTCATCTCAGGCGGAGGGCGACGATCCCAGGATGAGGACTTCCGTCTTATCTGAGTTCAGTTTCAGGCAGCTGTTCGTCATCCACTCGGCTACGTCTTTCATCCCTTCGTGTAGGTTGGTTCTGGCGGTGGCGGGGTCGTTGGTGAGGGAGAGGATCAGATGGGTGTCGTCGGCGTAGGAGATGATGTTGAGGTTGAGTTGGCATGCGATGGCCGCGAGGGGGCTCATGTAGATGTTGAACAGCGCGGGGCTGAGTGATGATCCTTTTGGTACGCCGCAGATGACTTCGTGGCTTCTGATCTGAACAGGGGAGGCGGACTCTCTGTGTCCTTCTGGCGAGGAAGGAGATGATCCATTCCAGTGCCTTCTCTTGGATTCCGATGTTGCTGAGGCTCTGTACTAGAGTGCAGTGGCAGACCGTGTCGAACGCCGCGGAGAGGTCCAGGAGGATGAGGGCCGCTGTTTCTCCGTTGTCGAGCAGGGTTCGGATGTCGTCGGTGGCTGCGATGAGGGCGGTCTCGGTACTGTGGTTGGTCCGGAAGCCGGACTGCGAGTGATCAAGGGATGCATTCGTCTCGAGGAAGGCGGCGAGCTGTCTGTTGGCGGTCTTCTCGATGACTTTGGGAGGAAACGGTAGGAGCGAGATGGGGCGGTAGTTTTTGAGGTCGGTGGAGTCTGCTGATGGTTTCTTCAGTAGGGCGCTGAGTTCCGCGTGCTTCCAGCTCTCTGGGAAGGTTGCGGTGTCGAAGGAGGCGTTGATGATGTCCCGTAGATGGGGTGCGATGACGGAGTCAGCCTTGTTGAAGACGTGGTGAGGGCAGGGGTCGGTTGGTAATCCGGAGTGGATGGAGTTCATCGTGCGGATGGTGTCTTCGGTGTTGATCGGGGTCCAGGCGCGGAGGGTGGTGGTGGGGGGCGTTGGTGCGGTCGTAGGGTGCGTCGGCTGTGTGCTGAAGCTGTTGTGTATGTCTGCGATCTTGCTGTGGAAGAACGAGGCAAGCGAGTTGCAGAGGTCTTGCGATGGGGTGATGTCGTTGTTTCCGGCGCTGGGGTTGGAGAGCTCTTTGACGATGTTGAAGAGTTCCTTGCTGTTGTGGGCGTTGTTGTCCAGTCGTTCCTTGAATGCGGTTTTCTTAGTGACGTGGATCAGTTGGTGGTGTTCTCGAGTGGCGAGCTTGAGGGTGGTCATGTTGTCTGGTGTCGGGTCTCTGCGCCAGGCTTTCTCGAGGGCACGCAGTTCTTCTTGGAGCTTTTGAGTTCGTCGGTGAACCAGGATGCTTTCTTGCTGCCGGGTCTGCTGGGAGGGGTCTTCAGTAGAGCGAGGTCATCTGCGCAGTTGCTGATCCACCTCGTGAGGCTGTTGGCGGCTTGGTTGGGGTTCGCTGAGCTGGCGGGAGGGTTCTGGCTCAGGGAAGCGGCGAGCTGGTCGGCTGTGATCTTGTTCCAGCTTCTGCGGGGAACCTGTTGCTGGTGGTGGTGGAGCGTGGTCCTTCTGAAGCTGAAGTGGACGCAGCTGTGGTCCGTCCAGTGGAGTCCGGTGGCGTGGCTGAAGGAGATGTCCTTGCTGGAGGAGAAGATGGGGTCTAGCGTGTGGCCGGCGTAGTTGGTGGGGGTGGTCACCAGTTGCTTGAGTCCGAGGTTGGAGAGGTTGTCCAGCAGGGTGGTGGTGTTGCGGTCGTTGTTGTTCTCCAGGTGAAAGTTGAGGTCCCCGAGGAGGATGTAGTCAGCGGAGGGGAGGGCGTGTGCGGCTGTGAGGGTGTCGTCGGAGTTGGTTGTGATGCGGATCATGTTCTTGTGGACGACGGCGATGCCTCCTCCCGTCTGGTTGGCGCGGTCCCTCCGGGTGATCTTGTATCCGTCCGGGATGGCGATGGCGATGTCTGGTGCTGAGGAGGCGTTCATCCAGGCTTCCGTGAGGAAGGAGACGTCTGGAGCTGTGGTGTCGAGGAGATTCCAGAGTTCTACGGCGTGTCTGTGGAGGGAGCGGGTGTTCAGCAGGATGCATTTCAGGTGGTTGCTGCTGTTGCTCGTCTTGGCGGGTGCAGTGCAGGTCCGGATGCAGGAGAACTTGCAAGATTGGCAGGTGAAGGGTCCGTGGGTGCGTCCTGGGGTGGCTCGGTGGCAGCCTGGGGTCCGGCCGGTGTTGACAGCGTTGAGGATGGCGTGGTTGTAAGTCTGGCAGGTGGGCTGGCATCCTCGGGGGCCAGGGGGTCTGGCGCTGGGCACGGTCCAGGCGCGGACGGGCTCAGACGGGCCCAGACGGGCTTACCTTTGGCGCACCATTGGCGTGCCCGCTGCGCGCAGTCGCTGCGCGTGCGCGTGGACTCCGCTATAAATGGCGTAGTGGGGGGCGGAGCGAGGGAGGAGCAGCTGGGAGGCAGGAGCGGGATGGCGAGTGGGGGGGGGCATGCGGGGATGCCGGAGGGAGCGGGGGTGGGGCCGCGGGGGAGCAGCGGCAGGGATCGGGGTGGGGCAGGCAACAACGAGGGACAGAGGGACAACTAAAGGACACACACGAGAACGAGAACGGCAGCAAAGAAAAGTACAGTTACCAAAACGAAAAAAACTGCAAGCAGGCACAGGGACAGTCAGGGAACAGGGGCCAACCAAGACAGGGGCAGTCTTGAGCTCGGCAGCGGCGGCAGCAGCGGGAGGAGAGCGGGCACACTCGGAGTGGCCACGCTGCAGGAGGAGCGACCGGGCCGTCCAGGTCAGGTCGCTATGAAAATCAGCCTTGACCCTGTGCCTCATGGGAACAGTCCAGCCCGAACTGTAAAGCCATATCTTCCCTGGACCAGAAACAAGCATCCTGGGACTGGTTTCGGGGTAACACCCCTCATCAGCCAGGCTAGTTTGTATCCAGTGGCAAATTGAGCAAGGGACCCAAGTGTGGGCATAACAGGTTCAAGACTGGTTTGCATATGGCAGGGTCTGAACTGAGGTGGCGAAGTGAGCTAAAGAACGATGATGGATTCAACCCAGATCTGTGACTGGGTGTCAGGCTAGTAACCAAGTTTCCACGGGAGCGAAGAAGGATCCCTACACCTCCAGGACACAGGAGCAAGAATGCGAATAGACACACACTCCTGTCTACTGTCTCCTAAAAGTATGAGGGAATTTACCCTAGGAGTGTCCACCACTCTCCTCATACGAGGGGGTATGCAGGGTACAGCAGGAGTCGTAGATGGATGTCCAGGCTAGAAAACAAAATAAGCAATACACATAATATATCCTTACTTCCCTAACCTGTATGCAGGAGACATTGACATGCATGATTCTACCAGTGTGCTTACCCCAACTGTAGATTAGGCAGGCTTTATCGAAGAGTTCAAAAAAGGTAGGCTGAATAATCAGTATCGGGGTAGGAGGAGTAGAACTCTCGAGGGACATTCACACCAGACAAACGAAAACAAAGTATGGGGGATGTGAGGAGCACCGGCCGGCTGTTGTGGGCGGAAACAGCGGAGCAGTACACACACACATGAGGAGAGACACCCGGCCCTCAAAGGAGACAAGGGCGGAGCGCTCACTCTCACAGGAGGGATAAGAGAACAAAAGAACTCACCAGGTATTTCTCAATCATACAACAGAAGCAAGATAAAAGAATTGAGCGAACTAACGCCCGCTAAATGCGTGAGAGAAGTGAGGGCAAACGCAATAAACTTCTCGTGTAAGAAATCAAGAAACGCCGAAGCTCGGCAAAGATACGCTCACACAGAAAACGACCATCCAGCTGAGGCAGGGTCAGGGAATGAAGGCAACAAAGCGGGAAGGGTCCAAGGAGACTCAGAGAAATCCAAAGAACGCCACGGAGACCTCGAGGCAGGAACCAGGAAGTGAAGTGGGGGCGTGGTACTGGAACAGTAAGCCAAGCAAAGGCTACGTTCTGCCGTGCCTCTTTTTTTAAGTAAGGGAGCGTCTAAAAATTAACTAGCAGTTTGGTTTTAGGTACCTGGGAAAAAGACCACAACTCAGCAATCTCGCATGTAAAGGTGATTAATTCCTAACACTGGGGATGAGTGTCTGAAAAGTTTCAGCGCTCCGTCCATCATCTCCTTGTGTTTGCTTTGTTCGCGATAAGTTGGCAACTATGCCCAGACGTGGGTCCCTTGCTCACTTTGGCTCTGAATTCAAGCTAGCCTCGCTGAGGAGGGGTGTTACCCCGAAACCGGTCCTGTGATGCTTGTTTCCGGTCCAGAGAAGACATGGCTTGGCACTTATTTATTTATAAAGTTTTATATAGCGTGAACTTCATCCAGCAGGATATCAGAGCGATTTGCAATTGAGGCAAAGGTAACAAATTAGAACATTAGTCTAACATGGGGAATCTAATGGACATTGAATCAATTAGTACAAACATAACAGGCTGGACTGTTCCCATGAGGCACAGGGTCAAGACTGATTTGCATATGGCTGGGTCTGAATTGGGGTGGCGAAGTGAGCTAAAGAATGATGATGGATTCAACCCAGATCTGTGACTGGGGGTGAGTGTCTTAAAGGTTTCAGCGCTCCGGCCATCATCTCCTTGTGTTTGCTTTGTATTTACTGACAGCCTCATTTCCTTGTGAAAATGCTTCACATTAGTGTTTGATAAGGACAGGTGAAATTGGGAGCTCTGTATATGTCTCAGTACTAGTGTAAGGAGGGGAGGTTGGTTGAGAATCACTTTTAATTTAGGAGAACACTTTGCATTCTGGTTCTTGTTGTTGTACTTTGTCCATAATACCTGTAAGACTGTAGGTACTGGAAGCCATTGCCTTGCATACGTACACTTCTGTCAAGCAATGAGCATGCCAAACAATCTACAACACATACAAGCGACTGAGCAGCTCTCACCAGTCTTACTCATAAACCAACATAGGTATTCACTCACAACTCTTTTAAGTGTCACATTCATCTTACATTGGAGCATACCCACTAACAGAAATAAAAAAGCATGGTATTTAGAAGCCGACGCAGACACTGGCTTACAAGGGAAACCTTAGAACTGCGCTGTACGAAAATACCAGCTTTTGAATATCAACCCATGACAATATCAAGAGCAGGATATCGAAAACCACTGTATCGTCAAGGTATGTTTATACAGGTAGATACAGATGCACTATTTATACCTTCACGTGTATGTATCTTGATGATATGCGTCATCAAGGTATGAAGAAGTGGTGGTAAAGGGGCAATCTATCATAAAGATAAAAAGAGTTCTCCTTCTGAATTCCTGAATATCCAAACCACTAAGAACAAGCATTCTAGAATGTTGCATTGTCCGATGATGTCAGCTGGGGCGTTGAGATGTACTGTGACATCATGCACTGGATGGCCCCATTAAGAGTAGTAAATCTACACTTTTCTATATGTACATACTTTGATAATATATATTAGTGCTCAATATCCTTCACTCCATATTGTTGAAGGTCAATATTTTGCCATTGAATATTGTGTCATACGTTCTCTTGGAATCGTCTGGAAAGTGGCCATGGGACTGCAAAATGTGAAATGAAATGAAATGAATGAGACTTATATAGCGCACGACTTACCCTGGGGCATCTCAGCGCTTGCTTAGGGAACCCGTCCTGGTATTCCCCTGTGAGATAACCCTGGCAGGTATCCACAAGGTGAAAGCCAGGCATCCCACCGCGAGGGGCCGTTGTGGAGATTAAGCAAGCTATTGCCCAGAGTCGCAGAGTGTGAACCCGTGAGTCGAGGAGGCACCGGAGCGAGAATTAACGAGTCCGTGGAATTTTTGAGCCCAAGACCCACCGAGGCGGGGAATTGAACCCTGGTCCCGGGCCGAACTCAGGCTCCAGGTCTGCCGCCTCTAACCCCTGAGCCACACTTCTCCACCAAATGTTCAGGTGTGACTTCATAGCACTGGATTGTGTTATATAAATGGCAGTAATGATATAACATAAAATAAATTGCAACCAGGATGAGCTACTCCTCAGCCTCGGAATAAACATTTCAGCAAGGACTCTGGTCTTTGGAGGGGTTAGGGGTAATGCCTGAGAGATTTCTTACTATAAAGGTGTCCCATGTTGGGTGTCATTGATTTATCCAAATGGCACAAGCTAGAAAGGTTCTGATATAAAGTGCTGTACTCAATGTTGTTCTAAATCTTGGGTGGTCACCTCCCTGGGTTAGCCGTAAAATCGGAGAGGCACACCAAAGCATGGAATGATCCCTTATTTTTCATTCATGATGTAGATAAACTTCGCAATCCAAATTTCAATAAGCTGGTCCGGATTCACTAAGTGATACTCATATATAGCACTAAGGCAGTTTATTGCAAAATAGTGATTGTTGGACCCGGCCCATTAGGCAGGTTCACCCCTAGACTTTTTGCGTTTTCCTAGCCTATTTATGGAACCTGGTATTGGTGATTTTAGGTCTCTGCGCACTTTTTCACTGTGGTACAGTGTAAAGTGCTTGAGCTCTCTGTGGATGAATGGTGAGTGACCTGCCCTCCCATAGGAATGAATGGGGAATATGTATGCCCATGGTAGTTCCTGATGCGTGGGGAGTGCAGGGGCGAGTTTGGTATGAGAGAACTCGTGAGAATGAATGCTGCAAAATGATGTATGCAGCATGGCTGTGTCTAGTCCAGAAGTCCTACTTTTGGAAGTTGGCATATTTGTGCACGTTGGTGCTAGCGTGTGATTGGCTGGTGAGCCTGGCCCAGAGTGCATGGGCCTGCTTGTGGATTGACTGTCTGGTTTGAGGATGACAGGGGCTGGAGAGCCCAGGAGGTTGTCTGAAGTCAGCCCATGGATGAAAGGCAGCATCTGCTGCCAGGGAAGTGGGAGGGGATAGCACCTGATAGTGAAGGGCTGTTCCTGTGTAACTACAAAGCTGGCTCCACCTCCCGCTGGGCGACTGACACCTCTGTCCCTGATACTGAAGGGGACTTCCCTCTAAACCAGTCCAGCTGGTTCTCACACTGCCTGCTTCAAAGGACTTCAAAGAACTTCAAAGGTTTTGCACTGTATAAAAAGGGGTTGTATCCCCTTCCAAATTGTTCTTGTTTTCAACTTGAATCTGCCAGGGGCTGCTGCTGCTTGAGCTCAGGGGAATCCCTGGCTCTGCCCAGCCCTGGGCACCTGATGGACTTTCCTGGACTCCTGGGGGACCCCTCTGCCTTGCTGGGCTGATGGGGGGGACTTTGCTTTGCCCCCTGAGACTCTCTGGGACCTTTGTGCAGCATGGTGGAGCTGCACTCCTGGAAGGACCTTAGTACTTTGTGTCTAGCGCTTTGGGAGCACTTTATTGCCCCCTAGCGCTTTAGAGCGCTTTATTTTGATTATGGCGCTGAGGAGCGCTTTGCCCGCCTTGGCGAGTGCCCACCTCGCTTATTCTTGACTTTTATTTAATTTCGGCTGCCCACGCCGGTATTGCCGATATTTTAAAATGCCTCCCCGCCTGCCTGCCTAAAGGAGAAGGGCCGCTGCGCTGCCCGCAGCGACCCGGAAGTGGATGGCCGGCCGGCCAATCCCAGCGCGGCCGGCCGGAAGTCCCGCCCCCGCAGCCCGAGAGGAGAGAAGCTGCCCGGGGGAGAGAAGAAGGACGCGTGATGGCGGCTGGTCTGCAGGGCTCCCGTGAGCGGAGGGAGCCCTGCAGCGAGAGGAGCGGCCGAGAGCGTCTGAGCGGGCCGGCGGGGCTCCGTGGTGGAAGAGGAGCCCCGCGCTGGCCAGAAGGAGCCGCTGTCCGGAGGAGCCGCCCCTGAGGCCCGGTGAGTCTGGGCTGGGGTCGGGCGGAGTGGAGCAGAGCAGGGGAGGGGCGCCGGGACACGTTGTCGGTGTCCGCCCCTCCCCCGCAGTAGCGCGAGCTCGCGCTCGAGAAGAGAAGCCACGAAGGCTTCAAGGGCGGCCCCAGATGGCAGTGGGCCGCCCCAACGTTGCTGAGTGCCAGAAGGAAGCCATGAAGGCTTCATGGGCGGCCCCGGTTGGCAGTGGGTCGCCCCAACGTGCACAGAGCCCGGAGAGGCTCCCCGCCCCATTTTATTGTATTTAGAGCCCTGAGAGGCTCTGGGGGGCATTTGGTGAAGTAAATGGAGAGTCAGGGCGGCCCCGGATGGCAGTGGGTCGCCCCAACGCTGAGAGAGCCTGTGTGGCTCAGAGGGGCCATATGTGTTTTTAAGAGCCTGTGTGGCTCCAACGTTTGACCAGTGTTGGCCAGAGCCTGTGTGGCTCCAACGTGCGCAGTGTTGGCTTCAGAGCCTGTGTGGCTTAGCTGGCGCCGTTTTGTTGATTCTTCAGGTGCCCAGCACTTTGTGGGCACCTGCCACGTTTAGGCCTTTCTGTGATGTACACAGTTGCCCAGCACTTTGTGGGCAACTGCCACGTTTAGGCTTTTGTACTTTGGACTGGCGCTGCATGGCAGCGCGCCCTGACTTTGGACCCAGGGCATCCTTGCCCCAACAAGGCCAGTTGGCCTAGGGACTGCCACAGGTAGTGGCTTATGTAGTGTTGGCGCAATGCGATTTCTATGCTTTTTAATAGTTATTGCTTATGTGAGTTTTTGCGCTATTGATTTATTAGGCACCTCTGAATGTTTATGCATTATGTGTCTTCCTTTCCATGCGCTGCACCTCTGAATGTTTAGTCATCATGTGTCTTCTTGCGCTGCACCCCTGAATGTATTTTATTGCATCATGTGCCCTATTCTTAACACCTCTGAATGTGTTACTGCATCATGTGTCTTCCTTTCCATGCGCTGCACCTCTGAATGGTTAGTCATCATGTGTCTTCTTGCGCTGCACCCCTGAATGTAGTTTATTGCATCATGTGCTCTATTCTTACTCCTCTGAATGTAGGTTATTGCATCATGGGTAATGTGTCCTTTTCCTAGACCCCTAAATGCTGAGTGATACTTAGGTGGTTGTCTTTTCTACTCCTCTGAATGTAGGTTTATTGCATCATGAGTAATGTATTCTTTCTTAGACCCCTAATGCTGTGTGATACTTAGGTGGTTCTTCTTTCTTAGTACAGGTGGTCCTAGTAAGGTCCTGGTTCCTGTTACCAGTGGTTACTGGTTGTTATCTTTGTGATTACCATTTTATGTTTTATTATTTCTTATTCTAGAAGTGCTATATCTGACTATGACAGTGGCCCTTGTGGCCCTGTCTTGTGTACATAATCCCTGTGAATATTGCCCGTGCCAGTTGGCACCATGTATATGTGTGATTTTATCTGATGTGTTTTTACAATACAAAAGTTATTTTTATAATAACCTTGTGTGGAGTCTCTTCTGTGGTGTGCCTAGTATGTTGTTGCTGTTGTGCGCTGGCGCAAATGCTTTACACATTGCCTCCGAGTTTAGCCTTACTGCTTGAGCCAAGCTACCAAGGGGGTGAGCAGAGGTTATCTTGGCGTGTGACTTCCTTGCCCTGACTAGAATGGTGGTTTCTGCCTGGCTTTGGCGTCAGCCTTAGCCTACCAGAAATAGCCAGTTCTAACATTGTTGGTCAGCGGTGCGGATTTTGGACTTGTGTTTGCGCAGTGCCATAGCGACAACTGGCTACATTACAAAACTCTGCAATTGTTTTTTTCAGATAGTCACATGTTTGGGATTATTGTTTTTGATTTTTTCCCTCAAGAGTGTCATTTTCAAATGTGTTTCTGCGCTTTATGTTTAGTGGCAGATGAGAGAAAGTGACGGGGCAGGACGCCAGTAGAGGGGGAGGTTCCCATAGCTTAGGAATCCCTTGCTGGGTCCCGTGTCCAATCCCAAATCCTGTCCCTGTGTGGGTAGATGGAAGAGAGGGAGTGTGAGGAGAAATGACTTGCTCAGGAGGGTGGTTGTTCCCTGAGTGTAGTGTGTGTCTGGATTCCCCAGTGTGGTAGGATCCAGTGGTGGCAGCTTTAATGTGTCCAGTGTGTTACCCGCTCCCAGAGTTTGGTACCTGTGTCACGTGTGGTCAGGTTGAGTGATCAGGGGTGGTGGAAACTGCCTTACCAGTCCGAGGGGGGGGAGTGTGCGAATGAGTGATGTGCTGAACTGGAGGAGTTGGTGTGAGTTTTCTTTTTGTTAAAGAGCTTGCATGAGAGGTGTACCTCTGGTGGTGTGCACTGGACAAGAAGGTGGATGTCTGGCGGTGTGCTAGATGTCTTGCAGAGGCATTAGGGAGTGGTTCCAAAAGGAGTGGCTTGTGTATCTGATGATCCTGTAAAGGGAAAGAGGTTCATGTGTAACCCAGCTTGGTCCCAGTAGTATGGTAGGGGTGTAGGGGCTCACGCCCTGTCTCAGTGGAGGCGGAGTGAGTGTGGGACGGTGTGTCCCACGTTGGCCTGAAACCCTATCTCAGGGCCTGGAGGGTTCCTTAAGGGAGCGCCAGGTCAGGGGCCTAAGCTGTACATAGGTCATTTGAGGAGGATCTTCCTGTGTCTAGAGGACGGGGAGTGTCTGTAACCAGAACTCCGGCGGTCCTAGTGTTGGGCAGTACCGCTCCTAAGTGGAGGGTGCAGAAGTCCTGGCTCGCTGAGCATTTGACCGTCTAGAGTGCTTGACCATTTTGTGGGGCCTCTGGAGGTCGTTCCCCGAGGAGGGGGGAAAGCCAGGTTGGGGTGTGGCCTGACCTGGAAGGAGTACTGGAGGAAAGTGTGTCACTGATACGCCGCTGGCGTGTGCTCTGTCTAGCCTGGGACATACTGAGAATCACCCTGTGATAGGGAGTACTGGAGGAGAGTGTGTCGCTGATACGCCGCTGGCGTGTGCTCTGTCTAGCCTGAGACATACTGGAACTGGAAGGGGGTGCAGAGGGACGGTGTCCTTACTTCTGACCCCGGTGTAACCTGAGGGTTTAGATCTTAGGTTGGGAGATTAGGAAACTTCTAGGTCAAGAGGAATCTCTACCAAAGTGGATCAGCTGAAGAGACTGAGGGGGCTGCCCTTGCTGTGTGTTCTGGGGCTCACCTGCAGTTTGTTGTTTCCACCAAGGTAGAGGAAAGGGGGCTTTGCTGTGTGCTGTGTCCCCCCACCTGCTTGAAGAGGAACTGTGCTGTGTGCTTTGTACCTCAGAAGTGAAATAGTTTCCAGGTGGTAGACCAGTGATGGAGTGAGGTCCTGATCTGGTAGGAGAATTGTGTTCTGGTGAAGTGCTTTTCTGTGAGGGTGCGGAAACCCAGAAGTAGAGGTAGGGTGGGGCATTCTTGCCCGTGACCTCTGGTCAGCTTGAGGGTATGGTCCCTAGGTTGTTGGATCAGTGGTGGTTGTAGCTACACTGAGAGAGAGAGTGGAGAATGGCTATTGTATGCCAGGGGTTACTACCCCCCACTCTGTGGATTAGTTAGGACCTGTGATTTGGATGGCCTATGGCCTGGTCTTGGCTGTGGATGACTAGTGTGTACCAGTGGGGTACCCTAGTTGAGTCAGAGAGTTATTATTTGGAGGAAACCATGTAGGTTCAGAGTGGCGCAAAACTGGACGGTGTCCCTGCGGTGCGAGGCCGTGTCCGTGGTTTTGTCGCCCAAAGCAGTGAAGCCCATCAGTGGTGTGATTGGTCTACCCTGCGTTTTGGCTGGAAGGGGGTTGTGTTGGACCCGGCCCATTAGGCAGGTTCACCCCTAGACTTTTTGCGTTTTCCTAGCCTATTTATGGAACCTGGTATTGGTGATTTTAGGTCTCTGCGCACTTTTTCACTGTGGTACAGTGTAAAGTGCTTGAGCTCTCTGTGGATGAATGGTGAGTGACCTGCCCTCCCATAGGAATGAATGGGGCATATGTATGCCCATGGTAGTTCCTGATGCGTGGGGAGTGCAGGGGCGAGTTTGGTATGAGAGAACTCGTGAGAATGAATGCTGCAAAATGATGTATGCAGCATGGCTGTGTCTAGTCCAGAAGTCCTACTTTTGGAAGTTGGCATATTTGTGCACGTTGGTGCTAGCGTGTGATTGGCTGGTGAGCCTGGCCCAGAGTGCATGGGCCTGCTTGTGGATTGACTGTCTGGTTTGAGGATGACAGGGGCTGGAGAGCCCAGGAGGTTGTCTGAAGTCAGCCCATGGATGAAAGGCAGCATCTGCTGCCAGGGAAGTGGGAGGGGATAGCACCTGATAGTGAAGGGCTGTTCCTGTGTAACTACAAAGCTGGCTCCACCTCCCGCTGGGCGACTGACACCTCTGTCCCTGATACTGAAGGGGACTTCCCTCTAAACCAGTCCAGCTGGTTCTCACACTGCCTGCTTCAAAGGACTTCAAAGAACTTCAAAGGTTTTGCACTGTATAAAAAGGGGTTGTATCCCCTTCCAAATTGTTCTTGTTTTCAACTTGAATCTGCCAGGGGCTGCTGCTGCTTGAGCTCAGGGGAATCCCTGGCTCTGCCCAGCCCTGGGCACCTGATGGACTTTCCTGGACTCCTGGGGGACCCCTCTGCCTTGCTGGGCTGATGGGGGGGACTTTGCTTTGCCCCCTGAGACTCTCTGGGACCTTTGTGCAGCATGGTGGAGCTGCACTCCTGGAAGGACCTTAGTACTTTGTGTCTAGCGCTTTGGGAGCACTTTATTGCCCCCTAGCGCTTTAGAGCGCTTTATTTTGATTATGGCGCTGAGGAGCGCTTTGCCCGCCTTGGCGAGTGCCCACCTCGCTTATTCTTGACTTTTATTTAATTTCGGCTGCCCACGCCGGTATTGCCGATATTTTAAAATGCCTCCCCGCCTGCCTGCCTAAAGGAGAAGGGCCGCTGCGCTGCCCGCAGCGACCCGGAAGTGGATGGCCGGCCGGCCAATCCCAGCGCGGCCGGCCGGAAGTCCCGCCCCCGCAGCCCGAGAGGAGAGAAGCTGCCCGGGGGAGAGAAGAAGGACGCGTGATGGCGGCTGGTCTGCAGGGCTCCCGTGAGCGGAGGGAGCCCTGCAGCGAGAGGAGCGGCCGAGAGCGTCTGAGCGGGCCGGCGGGGCTCCGTGGTGGAAGAGGAGCCCCGCGCTGGCCAGAAGGAGCCGCTGTCCGGAGGAGCCGCCCCTGAGGCCCGGTGAGTCTGGGCTGGGGTCGGGCGGAGTGGAGCAGAGCAGGGGAGGGGCGCCGGGACACGTTGTCGGTGTCCGCCCCTCCCCCGCAGTAGCGCGAGCTCGCGCTCGAGAAGAGAAGCCACGAAGGCTTCAAGGGCGGCCCCAGATGGCAGTGGGCCGCCCCAACGTTGCTGAGTGCCAGAAGGAAGCCATGAAGGCTTCATGGGCGGCCCCGGTTGGCAGTGGGTCGCCCCAACGTGCACAGAGCCCGGAGAGGCTCCCCGCCCCATTTTATTGTATTTAGAGCCCTGAGAGGCTCTGGGGGGCATTTGGTGAAGTAAATGGAGAGTCAGGGCGGCCCCGGATGGCAGTGGGTCGCCCCAACGCTGAGAGAGCCTGTGTGGCTCAGAGGGGCCATATGTGTTTTTAAGAGCCTGTGTGGCTCCAACGTTTGACCAGTGTTGGCCAGAGCCTGTGTGGCTCCAACGTGCGCAGTGTTGGCTTCAGAGCCTGTGTGGCTTAGCTGGCGCCGTTTTGTTGATTCTTCAGGTGCCCAGCACTTTGTGGGCACCTGCCACGTTTAGGCCTTTCTGTGATGTACACAGTTGCCCAGCACTTTGTGGGCAACTGCCACGTTTAGGCTTTTGTACTTTGGACTGGCGCTGCATGGCAGCGCGCCCTGACTTTGGACCCAGGGCATCCTTGCCCCAACAAGGCCAGTTGGCCTAGGGACTGCCACAGGTAGTGGCTTATGTAGTGTTGGCGCAATGCGATTTCTATGCTTTTTAATAGTTATTGCTTATGTGAGTTTTTGCGCTATTGATTTATTAGGCACCTCTGAATGTTTATGCATTATGTGTCTTCCTTTCCATGCGCTGCACCTCTGAATGTTTAGTCATCATGTGTCTTCTTGCGCTGCACCCCTGAATGTATTTTATTGCATCATGTGCCCTATTCTTAACACCTCTGAATGTGTTACTGCATCATGTGTCTTCCTTTCCATGCGCTGCACCTCTGAATGGTTAGTCATCATGTGTCTTCTTGCGCTGCACCCCTGAATGTAGTTTATTGCATCATGTGCTCTATTCTTACTCCTCTGAATGTAGGTTATTGCATCATGGGTAATGTGTCCTTTTCCTAGACCCCTAAATGCTGAGTGATACTTAGGTGGTTGTCTTTTCTACTCCTCTGAATGTAGGTTTATTGCATCATGAGTAATGTATTCTTTCTTAGACCCCTAATGCTGTGTGATACTTAGGTGGTTCTTCTTTCTTAGTACAGGTGGTCCTAGTAAGGTCCTGGTTCCTGTTACCAGTGGTTACTGGTTGTTATCTTTGTGATTACCATTTTATGTTTTATTATTTCTTATTCTAGAAGTGCTATATCTGACTATGACAGTGGCCCTTGTGGCCCTGTCTTGTGTACATAATCCCTGTGAATATTGCCCGTGCCAGTTGGCACCATGTATATGTGTGATTTTATCTGATGTGTTTTTACAATACAAAAGTTATTTTTATAATAACCTTGTGTGGAGTCTCTTCTGTGGTGTGCCTAGTATGTTGTTGCTGTTGTGCGCTGGCGCAAATGCTTTACACATTGCCTCCGAGTTTAGCCTTACTGCTTGAGCCAAGCTACCAAGGGGGTGAGCAGAGGTTATCTTGGCGTGTGACTTCCTTGCCCTGACTAGAATGGTGGTTTCTGCCTGGCTTTGGCGTCAGCCTTAGCCTACCAGAAATAGCCAGTTCTAACAGTGATCTTTATTTTATCTTTGTAGCATTAATATGCAACACAGAAAACACGTTTCGTCCCAGATACAAAAGGAATTCTTCAGGGACTAGTTTTTGATCAGATCCTAATCTTTTGGTCATAACAGTATATTTTGGCAATGTGTTGAGAGTTGAATGCTTTTGTGTGTCTCTCCTGTTTTGTGTACAAACACTTTATCCAGCCATATCTCCCACTGTGGGCTCAATTATTAGTCCGGCAGTCCACGAACTACAACCTTGTGGGGGCACTGCGGCGGAGGTCTGCCTACCGCCATATTAAGATTAGAGTATTTGGACTGCCCTTGCCCCGCCGCAGCCGCCAAGGAACCACTGTTCCCTGGCGGTGTTGAGGCATCAATATGCTTGACGACAACGTCGCGGTCCCACCAAGCATATCAGGAGTTTCCTCTCTGCCATGGTTTTCCCTCCTCCATAAAAACCCTGACAGAAAGCAAACAAAGGGCCCCCTTATGCCTCTGCGCCCAGTGGATGCACATGAGGGGATGTGCATGCACACAGGTTTCTGCATGGCACAGACTTTTCAGTCCATGCCGTGCAGGAACTGCTTTTTGAGTTCCCATTGTAGTGTCCATTTTTAGAGGCACCGCCGTGGGAATGCCAAAGAATAGTCCGCCATACAGGAGGAAACTCCTAATCTGACAGGCGGCCTGACCGCAGCTTTGACTGTGAGTGGAGAAGTGTGGCTCAATGGTTAGAGTGGCAGACCCTGATGCAGAGGTCTAGCCCGGGACCAGGGTTCAATTCCCTGCCTCGGCGGGTCTTGGGCTCAAAATTCCACGGACCTGATAATTCTCGCCTCGGTGCCTATTCCAATCATGGGTCCCACTCTGCAACTCTGGGCAATAGCTTGCTTAATCTCCACAACGGCCCCCACAACGCTAAGGATGCCTGGCCTCCACCTTGGGGGTTCCCAGGAGTGGACGCCTCACAGAGAAAGCCAGGATGGGTTCCACAGCGGTATTCGTACAAGCGCCATGAGACCCTTGCGGGTGAGCAGTGCGCTATACAAGTATCAATTTACAATTTACTGTCCGGTGGCGGGCGGACCTGGCGCCGCACCTCCAAAGTCATAATAAGGCCCCGTGTTCTAATACTTGTAATTTTGCTTTTTGTCAGACTGCGAGCTACAGAAAGCAAAGAGACGTGAGATGCAGGTGAGCTCCCCACACCTGGCATGAGGCAACCCACCTCAACGAAGAGCAGAGAAAATTCTGCAGTACCTGTAAGTGGAAGCCAAGGCAGAGAAAAGGACGAATGGTGTGGCGGGGAGCTCTGTGCCGAGGACGGTATTGACCAGAGGAATTGTGGACATGGGAGATTTAGTGCAGAAAGCGAATTTAAAGACAACATGGAACAATCCTTTGGCACATGCAAGGGGCACGTGCAAAGTCAAGAACAAGTCAAAATGCACAAACTGCAGAAATCAGCGTGTACACCATATAATCTTAAAATTACAATAAATGATGCGACCCTTGGCCACAGCCTTTAACAGTTATGCTATGCCCCGACCCATGCCTCCCCCCGCCCCTTCTTTGGTGAATACCTGGTCTTCTCTTTTCTTTGACTGGAGTATTAGGTAAACAAACAAATATACAGACGGGCAGACTTTCGGATAGATAGATAGCCTTAATGAACAAGTGCACAGCTGGATGGAAAGGCAGTGAGAGGGCGTGATGAATGGACTGACAGAAACAGGCATTACGTTGTCATAAGTGCACACAGGATACACTTTAAAAGATGGCGCATCTCACCTGGAGAGACGGGGTCCCCGGGTGCTCTGAACAAGGTGGCTGGGGTGGGTCTGCGTCTTCTGATCTGTGGAGAGAAGAGATCACGCGATCATCAGAGGAGGCAGCACAGTCATGACCCTGCACAAGTAAAGCGGCCATCAAGTGAACGATGTCAAACTGCAGATCAACACCGCAGCCAGCATCATCAAACGAATCAACATAGAGCGCTCACTGTTGTTCATTGTTAAAAATGCAGGACTGTGAAGAGAGAACTGCTTTCTGTACACTGGAAGGCCTCTTTAAGAGGTCTATAACAATTCTGTTTGGATTTGAAAATATATTCACCTCTTTTAATATTAGTTATGCAATTTATCTTTGAGCAAACATCTCTCAAAGATGTTACTATCAAAGACACGTCTTGCCCTGTTTGAGGTTTGTTTATATGATGTAGTCATATGACTGTTTACAAGTAAGGACGCGCTGTGGCAAGAGGAAAATACTATTTATGTAGTTGGAAGAGGAATAATTGAGCTGAATGCTTTCCACTGACAAACGCAGTGATGAGTTCGAACCCTGGCAAGGTGACTCAGTTTTCCATCCTTCACGGAGGGTAAACTGAATCCGTTAAAACAGGTATTAGCAACATCAGTCAATTACAGCTCTTAGAAAGGGAAGATGTGTAGCACAATTTAAAAAAGTTATTATTATTATACGTTATTCATCTAATAAAGGTTACTATGGAACCTCTCATGCCTGGCACAGGGTCAGACTGATTTGCACATGGCCATGTCTGAACTGGGGTGGCGGAGTGAGCAAAAGAATGATGATGGATTAAACCCAGATCAGTTAACAAGGGATGAGTGCTTGCAATGTTCAACACTCTGTTCTTCATCCCCTTTAGTTTTTCTTTGTTCGCCCTAAGTTGGTAGGGTATGCCCAGACGTGGGTCCCTTGCTCACTTTGCCACTGGATTCAAGCTAGCCTGGCTCATGACAGCTGATTAGCCAGAAACCGGTCCCAGGATGCTTTTTCCCGGTCCAGGGAAGACATGGCTTTGCAGTTCGGGCTGGACTGTTCCCATGAGGCACAGGGTCAGATTGGTTCGCATATGGCCATGTCTGAAATGGGGTGGCGGAGTGAGCTAAAGAATGATGATGGATTAAACCCAGATCAGTTGACTGGGGGTGAGTGCTTGCAATGTTCAACACTCCGTCCTTCATCCCCTTTGGTTTTACCTCTCATGCCTCCCATGTTAATGGAGTTTCATTCATCCCCTAGATACTGAACTTCAGTGGAGTCTCCCATCAATACCCTTGTGCACTCCAGTCGGGTTTCACCCATCGGATCTATAGTCTAATATACTTCAATAGAGTCCAACCATCCCTTATGAATACCATAATGCACTTCAATGCAGTCTCACCATACCTTATCAATAGCCTAATACACTTCAATGAAGTCCCACCCATCTATTCTCAATAGCCTAATAAATGTCAATGGAGCCTCGCCATACCTTATCAATAGCCTAATCCACTTCAATGGAGTCTCACCGTCCCTTATCAATAGCCTAATACACTTCAATGGAGTCCTGCCCGTCTCTCATCAATACCCTAATACACTTCAACGGAGTGTCACCCATCTCTTACCAAAAGCCTAACACACTTCAATGGCGTCCCAAACATCTCTTATCAATAGCCTAACACATTTCAATGGAGCCTCACCATATCTTATCTTTAGCCTAATACACTTCAATGGAGTCCTGCCCGTCTCTCATCAATAGCCTAATACACTTCAATGGAGTCCTGCCCGTCTCTCATCAATAGCCTAATACACTTCAATGGAGTCCTGCCCGTCTCTCATCAATAGCCTAATACACTTCAATGGAGTCCTGCCCGTCTCTCATCAATAGCCTAATACACTTCAATGGAGTCCTGCCCGTCTCTCATCAATAGCCTAATACACTTCAATGGCGTCTCACCATACCTTATCAATACCCTAATACACTTCAACGGAGTGTCACCCATCTCTTACCAAAAGCCTAACACACTTCAATGGCGTCCCAAACATCTCTTATCAATAGCCTAACACATTTCAATGGAGTCCCACCCATCTCTTATCAATAGCATATACCCTTCAATTGAGTCCCACCAGCCTCTTATCAATAGCCTAATACACTTCAATGGAGCCTCACTGTCCCTTATCAATATCTTAATACACTTCAATGGAGTCCCACCCATCTCTTATCAATAGCCTACACACTTCAATGGAGTCCCACCCATCTCTTATCAATAGCCTAACACACTTCAATGTAGTCTCACCGTCCCTTATCAATATCCTAACACACTTCAATGGAATCCCGTCGTCCCTTATCAATAGCCTAACACACTCCAATGGAGTGTCACCCATCTATTGTCTCTAGCCTAGTACCCTTCAATTGAGTATCCATCAACCCTCATCAATAGTCTAACACACTTTATTGCAGCCTCCCCTTTCCTTAGGGTAAGTAAGTAACTTTATTAACTGTGCGATTACTTAAAATCTTTACAGTATAAAACACATAAACAACACCCCCCACCCAAAGTACCCTTCCCCCAGTAAAAACCCAATGTTCAGCTTTAAAATAGCACCGTGGCTGCGCAGGCTCTATTTACTACTTTTTGTCTGTTAAAACTTCAATTAAACGATTTTTTTTTGTAATTAAAATGATGAGTTAGCACAGTTTCGCACCTTTGCACCTCCAAGGATCAAATATTTGTATAAGAGTCCGACAGGGTTGTTCTCTCCATAGTGCTAATTGTCAATACGATAAATTCTTAACGAGCCCCCTGTCCGGCCCCATGTTGGATTTCTGATTCCAGTGATTCCAGTGGCTTTGCAAGAAATCCCTAAATTAGGTGACAACTAACAGGGTTAGGGCACCAGATAATTTTCATTGCCTCCCCTTTCCTTATTAATTATCTACTACATTTCAATTGAGCCTAACACCCCGTCATCAATAGCCTCGTGCACTCCAACGGAGCCTCACCAACCCTACCCATAATCTACTGCACGAGCCTAGTACTCTTCAATCAATTCTCGCTCTTCCCTTATCAATAATTTGCTATACTTCAGTCAAGTCTCACACTCTCCCATTAATAGCATAGTGCACTGCAGTGGAGTCTCACCCTTCTCCATCGGTAGTCTACTGCCCTCCAACTGAGTCTCACCCATCTATGGTGCACTGCACTTTAATGGATTCTCACTCAATAATAGTCTACTGAGTTTAAATTGAGTCTCACCCATTCCTAATTATTCCATTTCAATGCAGTCTCACCCATCACTTATCAGTACATTACTCCACTTCGTTGGAGTCTCACCAATCCATCATCAGCACATTACTACATGTTGGTGGAGTCTCGCCCATCCCTCATCAGTACATTACTACATGTGGGTGGAGTCTCACCCATCCCTCATCTGTACATTACTACATGTGGGTGGAGTCTCACCCATCCCTCATCAGTACATTACTACATGAGGGTGGAGTCTCACCCATCCCTCATCAGTACATTACTACATTTCTTTGGAGTCTCACCAATCCCTCATCAGTACATTACTACATGTCGGTGGAGTCTCACCCATCCCTCATCAGTACATTACTAAATTTCTTTAGAGTCTCACCCATCCCTCATCAGTACATTGCTACATGTCGGTGGAGTCTCACTCATCCCTCATCAGTACATTACTACATGTGGGTGGAGTCTCACCCATCCCTCATCAGTACATTACTACATTTCTTTGGAGTCTCACCAATCCCTCATCAGTACATTACTACATGTCGGTGGAGTCTCACCCATCCCTCATCAGTACATTACTAAATTTCTTTAGAGTCTCACCCATCCCTCATCAGTACATTGCTACATGTCGGTGGAGTCTCACTCATCCCTCATCAGTTCATTACTACATGTGGGTGGAGTCTCACCCATCCCTCATCAGTACATTACTACATTTCTTTGGAGTCTCACCAATCTCTCATCAGTACATTACTACATGTCGGTGGAGTCTCACTCATCCCTCATCAGTACATTACTACATGTCGGTGGAGTCTCACTCATCCCTCATCAGTACATTACTACATGTCAGTGGAGTCTCACCAATCCCTCATCAGTACATTACTACATGTCGGTGGAGTCTCACCCATCCCTCATCAGTACATTACTACATTTCTTTGGAGTCTCACCAATCCCTCATCAGTACATTACTACATGTCGGTGGAGTCTCACCAATCCCTCATCAGTACATTACTACATTTCTTTGGAGTCTCACCAATCCCTCATCAGTACATTACTACATGTCGGTGGAGTCTCACCCATCCCTCATCAGTACATTACTACATGTTGGTGGAGTCTCACTCTTCCCTCATCAGTACTTACTAAATTTCTTTGGAGTCTCACCCATCCCTCATCAGTACATTACTACATGTCGGTGGAGTCTCACTCATCCCTCATAAGTACATTACTACATGTCGGTGGAGTCTCACCCACCCCTCATCAGTACATCACTACATGTCGGTGGAGTCTCACCCACCCCTCATCAGTACCTCACTACATGTCGGTGGAGTCTCACCCACCCCTCATCAGTACATTACTACATTTCTTTGGAGTCTCACCAATCCCTCATCAGTACATTACTACATGTCGGTGGAGTCTCACCAATCCCTCATCAGTACATTGCTACATTTCTTTGGAGTCTCACCAATCCCTCAGCAGTACATTACTATATTTCTTTGGAGTCTCACCAATCCCTCATCAGTACATTACTACATGTCGGTGGAGTCTCACCCATCCCTCATCAGTACATTACTACATGTTGGTGGAGTCTCACTCTTCCCTCATCAGTACTTACTAAATTTCTTTGGAGTCTCACCCATCCCTCATCAGTACATTACTACATGTCGGTGGAGTCTCACCCACCCCTCATCAGTACATTACTACATGTCGGTGGAGTCTCACTCATCCCTCATCAGTACATTACTACATGTCAGTGGAGTCTCACCAATCCCTCATCAGTACATTGCTACATTTCTTTGGAGTCTCACCAATCCCTCATCAGTACATTATTATATTTCTTTGGAGTCTCACCAATCCCTCATCAGTACATTACTACATGTCGGTGGAGTCTCACCCATCCCTCATCAGTACATTACTACATGTCGGCGGAGTCTCACTCATCCCTCATCAGTACTTACTAAATTTCTTTGAAGTCTCACCCATCCCTCATCAGTACATTACTACATGTCGGTGGAGTCTCACTCATCCCTCATCAGTACATTACTACATGTCGGTGGAGTCTCACTCATCCCTCATCAGTACATTACACCATATCTGTGGAGTCTCACCCATCCCTCATCAGTACATTACTACATTTCTTTGGAGTCTCACCCATCCCTCATCAGTACATTACTACATTTCTTTGGAGTCTCACCCATCCCTCATCAGTACATTACTACATTTCTTTGGAGTCTCACCAATCCCTCATCAGTACATTACTACATGTCGGCGGAGTCTCACTCATCCCTCATCAGTACTTACTAAATTTCTTTGAAGTCTCACCAATCCCTCATCAGTACATTACTACATGTCGGCGGAGTCTCACTCATCCCTCATCAGTACTTACTAAATTTCTTTGGAGTCTCACCCATCCCTCATCAGTACATTACTACATGTCGGTGGAGTCTCACCCACCCCTCATCAGTAAATTACTACATGTCGGTGGAGTCTCACTCATCCCTCATCAGTACATTACTACATGTCGGTGGAGTCTCACCAATCCCTCATCAGTACATTGCTACATTGCTACATTTCTTTGGAGTCTCACCAATCCCTCATCAGTACATTATTATATTTCTTTGGAGTCTCACCAATCCCTCATCAGTACATTACTACATGTCGGTGGAGTCTCACCCATCCCTCATCAGTACATTACTACATGTCGGCGGAGTCTCACTCATCCCTCATCAGTACTTACTAAATTTCTTTGAAGTCTCACCCATCCCTCATCAGTACATTACTACATGTCGGTGGAGTCTCACTCATCCCTCATCAGTACATTACTACATGTCGGTGGAGTCTCACTCATCCCTCATCAGTACATTACACCATATCTGTGGAGTCTCACCCATCCCTCATCAGTATATTACTACATTTCTTTGGAGTCTCACCCATCCCTCATCAGTACATTAGTACATTTCTTTGGAGTCTCACCAATCCCTCATCAGTACATTACTACATGTCGGCGGAGTCTCACTCATCCCTCATCAGTACTTACTAAATTTCTTTGAAGTCTCACCCATCCCTCATCAGTACATTACTACATGTCGGTGGAGTCTCACTCATCCCTCATCAGTACTTACTAAATTTCTTTGGAGTCTCACTCATCCCTCATCAGTACATAACTACATTTCTTCGGAGTCTCACTCATCCCCCATCATTAGTTCTATCGTCCTCCGCCGGCTCTATGGCACTGCATTTATGCTGTTGTTTCTCACTTATGGCCATCAGTCCCACGCACCAGTCATTAATGGATTCACATCATCAATCCCCACTCACACTCATTGAAGTCCCACTTACTAACCTAGAGGGATTCCCATAATTCATCGGGGTTCGAATCTCCCCCTTACTCTCCGCATGCACTGCACGGGAGTGGAAGGGAATGACGTTACTGGCCTCGTGCGTCAGAGGAGACTCTACTCTCTGCGCATCACGAGCCTCGTGCACCACACTGGGGTCTCACTCATTCTCGGTCACTGGTTCGAAGAAGCTGCACGCGCTCCCCTTGACGGCTCTCATGTGTCAGTGGCCCTCATTCATTCCTCATTCACTCATCATCGCTTATTCCCATATAACTCGTCCTCACTCATTCCCGTTCTCTCCTCCTAAGCTCTTGAAATGAGCCACACTCACTCCCCGCCATCTGCCTCTTGGGGGTTAACCGGACCACCTTTCGATGGAGGGGCACTCGTCGCGCATGAGGGACCTCAGACTTCGCGGGAGTTCATTCTCCCCCCTTTAAAGGCCCTATGCGTGTCCCTGAGCCGCAGTCATTCCCTGCCACTTGTTTCTCACTTGAGAACGCGGCCGCGCTCGCTGACTTCAAATGAGTTGATAACATCCCAAGAATTTACGCAAAGTCCCCAAATCCCCTTATCCTGGCCTCATTTTAATTAAATAATTTATAAACCAGCAAAACCCCCTGCCGTGGCCTTGTCCTTGAAGCTAACAAAACAACATTCCGTACTTTATAACTCAGCTGCGAGCCTGGTAGGGAGTGCGTCGGGTGTTATTGTGGAATTCCTCACACCAAACCACCAAGGTAGCAGCACTAACACAAGAGTAATCTACCTTAACAAAAAGAACAGCAACTAAAGTTAACAGCCCGATCACCCACCACCTAAGATAACACGAGTACCTTCAATCCCCAAGTTAAATCCAACATTATCAATCACATCCCAGGTTAACCCGAATACCAACAGCCCAAGTTCACCCTACGACAAACAGCAATACAAATGAACTGTATGATCACACCAATCCAAAGTAGCATTTCTTTCAGATGTAACCCATCGGTACACCTTCAACAACATAAAACAAATAACTGCAACAACTCAAGATAACACCTCAACCAACAACTGTACAAGACAAAATTTGGACCAATAACATACCCCTCATCAACAGCACGAGAAACGTTTCCCACCAATTTCTCTACCAATGAACTAGACGAAAGACATCAACCAAAACAAAACCAACAACTTCCCGGTTTAGCATAAGTACCAGAAACAAACCATCTTAATACCACTATTAACAACACAAGTAAACTCAACTGCGATGAACAACAAAGCAACACCTCTACTACTAACAATACAACATAATACCTTTACCAATAACAAACCAACTCCACAACGCAAAGCAACATATTTACCAACACCTACCCTAGTTGCCTCTACTACTGGCACTGGTCAGAATGTATGCTAGTGCCATCATTAACTCAAGTTCTTCACTGCCTCATTTAAAACTAGCCACAACTTCAGCAACCGACACTAACACTGTTTCCACTAACTCAAACCATGATCTTCAGCAACAGGCAGACCTCAAAGATTGATCAACAACAGGGCTCGAGTTGGGGTACCACGCGTGTGGACGGCGTCCCCCCACTTATTTTACCGGGAGCTCAATAACTGGAGCAAATGGAGCCACACATTCACTCTTTGGCCTCTCTGGGGCGAGATCGGAGCTCATTCAGAATGCTGCTCACGCACTGGCTTCTCTGATGCAATTGCATCTAAGGGGTGAGCGAGGGGAGGCAATGAGTCTGACGGTGCAAGCCACCTTTCGTGACATCACTTCCTGTTGTGACGTCAGCGTCCCCCCACTTCTTTTTGTAGGACTTGTGCCCTGACAACAATATTAACCAACACTTCTACTACTTACTAACCCAAAACTGTCAACAACAACCCAACCATCTTCTACCTTTTTAGAGTTGTAATATCCTTATACAATTTCATCAACTTCAAAAAATACTCCCTCCCCCAAGTGTCAGTTGAACTGTCTGTAAAAGGCGGTGAACATTTTGGTGATGGTATTTCAATTTGTGGCTTCTTTGCAGACACCACAAGTAGCAAGCCAATGGTACACAAACATATGTTTTTGTTGATTGTTACTTAGAAGAACAAGGGGTTGTAAAGGATGATGAATGGAGACAGTATGTAGACCAGCCCTCATCCTTACATGACATACATTATACACTGGGTGGCCTGGAGTACCAGGAGTCAAATGTGGTATAGAGTTGTACATGTCACTTTAGATGAGACTAGCAGTTAGAGAAAGGTCATTTGAGGTTGACCTTGAAGTAAGTTAGGGAGGGTGAGGGCCTGGGACCAAGAGAGAGATTATTATGAAATAAGAAGTTTGAGTTAAGAAGAGAGATTGAGCTCAGGAGGGTGAGACAGAGCTCGGAGGTGGGGTGGGCGAGTTACCAGAAGAAGAGTCAGACAGGGGTGAGATATCGGCTGCTTACGCTAGAAGAGTACGTGGGGCAGGATTACATATACCTAGTGTGCTTACGAGAAGCTTGGATTTGCGAAATTGAAGGTGTTATGGGAGTTTGTAAGCTGTTTGATTTGTTGCCATTTTGCTGCCGCCGCAATGGTGCAGATGAAAGGCGCAGGTCAATTTTCAGGAAAACAACATATCAAGAATCCTTAGCAGATGTAGAAGGAACCAGGATATCTGGGAGAAAAGAGAGACGTGACGTTAGGGATGATATCTGATGTCTGCTTCTGAAGAGTTTTGCAGTAGGGAATGAAGAGTTATTTTGTGCTCAATAACCATGAGACAAACATGAGTGGACCTGAATTGAGTAGGCCAGGAAGGAGAAAAGTTTAATCATAACAGAGATTGTAGGAAAATCCAAATAAGGATATAATGTCAAAGAGGAAGCAAGACTAGAGGGGTGAATGAGGACACCATGGAAAGGAGCAAGAACAGTTAGAGAGTTTGTATGAGAAGTAATTAATGGCAGTGCTAGCAATCCCCTGAGATCAAAGCATGTTTAATAAGATTAAGCTGTCAAATACATCGAAGGCAGCCGAGAGGTTGAGGGGGATAAGTACAAGAGAGAGGCAGTTGTAAGGAGTTGGACGTCAGTGCATAAAAAGTGAGTCTAGTTAATACAAAGACTTTACACAAGTAAGTGGTTGTGAGATAGGACCATAGTTTGAGTGAGAGCGAGGATCAGCAGGGCTTTCTAATGGAGGGGTAAGCACACTTTGGATTCAAAACATTAAAGCTAGATGCCAGTGATGAAGGTTTGAATGAAGAGGTGGAAAGGGGGATAAGGGAGGGTACATGAGCAGAGGGAAAATAGTGTGATCATTTGAGGACAGACGGGGTCTGATTGTGCACAGGAGGGATTCACAGATTTGAGTATGGGGATTTATTCACTCAATTATGTGGTAGTGAAGGAAATGAAGGTGGCAGATTGAACTTGTGGAGTGGAAAAGTGAAAGAGGGATATGATCTGAAATATATTTATAAAGCGCAAACTAATGCCCAGAGGCATCTAGGTGCTACCCACACTGAGAGAAGTGCCTGCAAAAGTAGAGTAGCCACAAAAGGGAACAGAAACTGAACAACCTGTTACTGAATAAAAAGGGAGGAGGGCGGGCTAAGAGAGAAGGAGAGAGATGGTGGAGTTAAGAATACAAATATTCAGTGAAGTCATCAGCTGTGAGAGTTGAGTGGGAGATAGTTGTCCCAGAGAAGCAATGAGCAACAACTGGATGGTCAGGGATATCAACTTTCGATTTGACTAGTACGATGTGGTTAGTAGGTCCAAGTAATTGCGGGTTTTGGCTAGAAGAAGGGCAGTGGTATGAGTGCTGAGTGAATGTTAGTATTTTGAGATCAAGTGGCCTCTGTTGTTTCCTCAGTTGGATAAGGGAGTGTGTGAAGCTGATGGGTCAAATGCATGTAGAGAGTGGTCCATTGTCAGTTCCATAGTTTAACTGGATTGTGCGGATGGAGTAGCGAAACCTTTGCAAAAGAGCATCATGTTCTGAGCTTGACTCATAAGTTGGAGAGCCCTAAGTTTGAGATTCATGCCGTGAGTTTGTTGAGAGGAGATAAGATGGGGAGTTGGTCTAAAAGCGAGTTAAGGTCATCAAATGGTGGTTGAACAAGACTGGGAGGCACAGATGAGAAGTCTCTGTGCTTTAAATGGAGTGGATACAATTAGTCTTTCAAGAGTGGGTGTAGGAGAGGCAGAGAATATGACTGAATGATTTAGCAAAGATGATTTCAAGTACAGACCATCTCCTCTGTCAATGCAGGGCCATGAAGGGGATCTGTAGAGCAGCAGGAGCAGGGCCGGATTGGCCATAGCGGGCACCAGGCATTTCCCTGGTGGGCCGGAGGGGTGAGGGCCGGTTTTGTGCCCGGTGGGGGCTAGTTTAGTCACTGGGGGCTGGTTTTGCAGCACCAGCTCTATCAAAAGTCCACCACATAGTTGGTGCAGTTTTTTACATTTTGAGATGAGCACAACAAGTGTGTTTAATAAATCAAAATACATAAAAATAGTCTGAATTGTATTACTTGTAGGAGTGCGATGGTTAGTAGTTGTGTTGGTACTGTTATTGGCAGTGCTGGCAGGAGCAATGTGTGGTGCAAGCTGCAGTAGCATCCCAAGAAGGATCCTGGAACTTACTTCTTACAAATTAGGCACTGACGACCATCCTGGGAGAGCAGGAACTCTGGAGGGGGAAGCAGAGTTTGAGTAAAGTGATGTCTTATGAGGGGATCACCAGTGCTCCTGTTCTGTCACTCGGTCAGTGCGTGGTCATGATATAGTATAAATGACCAAACAGGCTATGCTTTTATGATCAGAGTCACTAGAATTAGGAGGTAAAGGAGGACCACATTATGTGGTGGGGGGCAAAATTACGTAGCAACAAAAGGCAAATTATGCAGCATAATGTAGCACAATCGATGACAATATTATTTTCTTAGTTTGTCATTTCAACCCCTATTAATACGGGAGACAGTCATTACAACGCGGGCTTTACACCGCGCTACCATTACGACGCAGCCATCACAACGCAAGTCGTTACAACGACTTGCTCTGAATGGTGCTATATAATAAAGAATAGTATAATTTACTATTCCAACACCTTCCCTACTGTTACGTAGGCTGGAGTTGGAATAGTAAATTATACTATTCCTAAATCCAGCGCCTACAGCGCAAGTCGTTGTAACGACTTTCGTTGTGATAACTGCGTTGTAATGGTAGTGCAGTGTAAACACCGCGTCGTAATGACATACATCCAGTAATACTGTCTTGGAAAGAGTTATTGTAATTAATACCAGATTGACACCTAAATACAGCATCAGCAACATAAATGTTGCACGTTAACATTTGAAAAGGATTTGTCAATGTGTAGAACCGCGTTTTGACGCTTTTCTTTAGTGACGTTTGTTCCTCATGAACTAGTCCATTATTCTTTCAGTTCTTACTCTGAATAAGATACACCACGAGAGGGGGGTGATGATGGTGGCATAGGACATTG
The DNA here is from genome assembly GCF_964263255.1 of Lissotriton vulgaris. Classification (NCBI taxonomy): domain Eukaryota; kingdom Metazoa; phylum Chordata; class Amphibia; order Caudata; family Salamandridae; genus Lissotriton; species Lissotriton vulgaris. The sequence continues at coordinate 1,862,582,335 of NC_141693.1, read as the reverse complement.
GGATTTCCCCCTTCTTATGATGATGGCAATTTTCATATGGATTTACAAGATGGCAGCGGGTTGGATACCTCGAGTGATGTGGGGTTGGACTTGCCACTTGGACCACCGACTGAAGAGAGTGCTTCATTTGTGGTTGTGGTCCGACGGCAGCTGGGGTCCTTGATATGCAGCTGCCCTCTGTTATGTTCAAAACTAATGTCCTTACAGAAATTCTACAACCTGGGCTAGTGATGTCTGAGCCCTTGCTCCCCTTCAACATGGCCCTCACTGATACTTTATGGGCACATGGTCAAGCCCCTTGTCCTGCACACCCCTGAATAGGCAGGTGGTCAGATATCACAGATGGGAAACAGGTGACCCTAGTTTTCTCACTAAGAATCCTTTTGCAGGACGCCTAGTGGTTTGGTTTCAAACAGTATGCTTAATACCAAGTCTTTCCCCACTTCTCCACTAGATAGGGAGTCCAAGAGGATTGAGGCATTTGGAAAATGGATGTTCCCTGCAGCCAGCATGGCACTGAGATCAATTAATGCAGCTTGCTTCCTAGTCTGCTATACGCACGCCTGCTGGGCCAGCAAGATCTTGCCAGCAGGCCCAGAAGGCTTTATGGCCTCTCTGGCTCAAACAATTCATGATGGGCAGGACCTGGACAAGTCAGAAATTCATCCTGCCATCCAGATACTATGGGCTGCTTGTGGAGGAGATGGTGCTCTCTTCCTGGGGAGGGCGTTTGGCACCAGCTCCACCACCACACGTGGATGCATGACATTTTTTTTTTAGTGTATAAACCTTTTTCATGATGATGCCCTTTAATGGCTAAAGCATTTTTGGTGAATTTGCTGTTTCTGCCATAGAGAATTTTAAGGACAGTAGTGCCGTGGAATGCTCCCTGTGCTCCCTGTGACTATTGACTCACACCAACCTGTTCCCACATCAGGTTAGAAAATTCCAGGGGACTGACCTAGAGACATAATCAATTGCCCACCCACTTCAGCAGTCACTGCCATCCTTTCAAGGCTGAGGACTGGGGTCTCACAGGCATTGCGCATGCCTGCGGGTGCCCCATTCTTCCCAGTTCTCTTCCCCAGCAGCAACAGCCTCTAAGCCGCTTCAGTTTGCCTTTAGCGGTACATACCCATGCAAAAGGATACTCACAACCACCCTGCATATTCAGTGGGATTCAGTGGAGTCATCTCTGCCCATTCAGGTCAGCATTTATTTTGCTCCTAGGAGGCATTTCACACCTATTCACTCCTATTCAAGGCTAATTACAGGTTGGGAGAAGCTAGAGAGCCAATGTAAATTAGAACCCATGATCTTCAGGGAGGAAAAGGGTAACCTTCTAAAAGTTATTTTTACTTAATATTCATGAAATATCTGACTTCACAATAGATTTGCGGTTTTATGAACTATTAGAAATGTTTTTTTCATTATTTTTGTAGCTGGTCAAATTCCCAAAATACAGTATTAGTATTTTAATGTATTACTTTGGTTTTCTACAAAGAACAACTAGGCCTGCCACCATGTAAGTCACAGTAAAAGCATGTTACCATTACATTTCTACACATGCTACTTTGAAATACTAAGCACCTTGTCTTGTGAGCTAAAAGGCGTACATAGGGGTGACATGTTAATGTTTAAAAGGGACATTTTGACATGTCGAATTGCAGTTTTTACGCTGCTTCATTCAGGCTACTATGGTAGGCCCATAGCCATGATAGCACTGTCAATGTAGTAAATTCCACAATAGGTGCTACAGGCCACTGCTGGCAATTAACTTCCAGGCCCTGGGTACTCCTTGTACCATATATTAGGGACTTCTAGGAAGTTAAATATGCCAATTAGGAGTGTGTCCATTTAACCTTGATTATAGAGAGAACAAAGGCACTTCTTTACTGGTCTAACAGGGGTAAAGCCAGAAAAAATACAGGGTCCAGCAAAAGGTGAAAAATCTGGGGTGACCGAGCAGAAACAGCAGATTTCCTACATGCATAGAGCCAGCTCAAGTTTAGTACCTGAGTGATTCCGGGGATGAGATCATTGAGTCGAGATGGGCGGATCTCTTTGCCCCCGATATTCTGATGTCATGTAATGAAACAAAAGCCAAATTTACAAACATTTGGTACCAAAGTCCAAGAAAGACACTCATAGTGCAATGCAAAGATATGCACACACGTACTGGGTTCGGGTGGGGGGTCCCACAAGAGTGTCGCCCTTGTATGAACGTCACACTCAGTGCCATCACTAATCCTGGGTTTTTTACCCTTAAGTAATTATCATTGGTCACGGTGTTTTATTCGAACGAGCCCAATAGGAGCAAAAAAAAAAAGACTCCAACAACCAGAATGCACTAGGCTGGCACACGAAAGACAGTGACCGTGATGGCATTGAGTGACGCACGCAGAGGCTCCAGTGACGTACACTGTCACTAACCACTCAGGGATGCCATGCCCTTTAAAGTCTAAGCCCTTCCCACCCAGCATCACTACTTATGTGTACTATGCAGCAATCACCCCTTGCGTTTCCCAGAGATACCCTCGTAGTCTCATATCCTACACCCCATATTGTCTCTCTGTTGCACTGTTCAGAGCCCACCTCCCTTCCAACCTCCGAGCCCTCTCCACCCAGGCCTCTTCCCGCGCACTGAACAAGGAGGCTTTGCTGCCCTTCCCGGCCGAGACCTCCCCCAGCTCACGCACACACGACCTCCTTGTACTTGAGGCAGCGCCTGGAGCCGGCTCTGTTGATACAGGGCGGCGGGCCGCTGATAAGCGCTACAGCTGACCTTGAGGTCTCGACTGTTCGACGTCACTCCTCGCAGGCGGGGAATGAGGGGAGGAACAGGAGTATGACGAGCGCCTAGGGAGCGCTCCCCTGGCTCGTGGCGAGTGTGAGGTATTTAGCAGTTTCTGATTGAACCATTCGACGAGAGGAAGACCCCTGGAAGCAGTGACAACGTAAAATGGTGCCCCCCCCCCACCCCACCATGTGAAGTGTGCCCCTGAGTCTCAAATATCTCACATATATTCATGGCCTCCTTGGGCGGAGTGGGGCCCCTAGAGGGATCAGGGACCCCCTGCGCTGCAGGTTCCTGCTTTAGTCGTCTGGATGAAAGGCTGAGTCCCCCTGAAGAAGGATGAGCCCCCCTGAACATTGCTAGAAACATGAATCCCGAGGCTTGCATGCAGGGTCGAATCAGATAGCTAAAAATGTAGCCCAAATTTGCAAATCAGGGCGGGTGTGTACTTGGAAAGACAAGATGTGCAGGTGTATGGGAGACTGCATGCATGTGTGCTTGCTTCATGCAATGTTTGTGGTAATATAAAAAGTCAAGAATAAAAACCGGCGCCCCACACCATAATACAGGCCCACAAACAGTTAAAAACCCCATGCACTGATCTGTCAGACCAGCCTTCATGGCACTGCTAGAGTGCCCAATAGGCCAGTCCAACCCTGCTTCGCCCTTATGGTGACATCACTGGTGGGGGGTAAAGGGCAGGCAGCAGAGTAAGTGGAATGTACACATGGGTCCTTGAGTACAGAAAACAATCTCTGCGGCTTCGCCTAGGTGACTATAGGTTTCGGTAGGCGGTCACCAGTCCAGGTTCTCCAGGCCTCTGCATTTTGTTCTCCTGGAGCGCACTAGAGAGGTTCCGGCTGGAGGAGTGTGTTACATGTTGTTGGGTTGCTTCAAGGCTTCAGCCTCTAGCCAGACACCACTGAAAGGTGTCCTCTGTGCTTCTCCTGCCAGATAACCCTTCTTGTTGAGCCAGGCTACGCTTTAGGCCACTAGGTCCCAGTTTTCTTAGTCTTCTCTTGTTGCAGTCAGAAGACTCTGGCATGATGTTCACAGTGAGCTTCTCCCAGAGGGTCTGGTTTCCTACTTGTGAAGTTTCACTCCAGATTTCTGAATGTGGTCGGCCACCCCTGCCCATCCGGCAGAGCCTCTTCCTGGACTCTCATCTCTCCTCATTAGAATCAGATCTGAGGAGTGGTCTTAAGAGAGGTTACTGTTGATCCTTCTCTTTTGGTTGCTCTTCTGGCATCAAACAGACGTCTACTTCTTCCGTCCTGCTCTTTCTGAGGTCCTGGCAGGCTCCGGGAGGGCTCAGGGTGGCGGACCTCTTCTGGTTCTCAACTCAATTTTTCCCTTGGGGTTAATTGTGGGGCTAGAGCCTCCCAGGCCTCAGGACCTCCCCATGTGACACCCTGTGAGGATATAGAAGGGGGCCGGTCGGACCTCTTTGGGTTCTCCAAAGGTTGTTCATACAGGGGTTTATCTGGGTCTACAGCTTCTCACTAACCACTCAGTCACTCCCGGCTGTGCTGCTTCCTTCTGACCCAGTTTCCTGTGGCCGGGACCACAGGCGTGTGATTTCTGGTTCTACAGCCACATATGTAGACTTGTCCCAGTGACTGGTACTCAGTCACAGTGGGGCAGGGTCTACAAAGAGATTTCTTACAGGAGATACAATGATTCCACCAGCTGGTCGGGAGAACCAGAATCAGTAGTAATAGTGCCCAAGTTCTTCCCTCTATCCTGTGCTTAATTTGAGCTGGTGGTTTCCAGCACTTAGCACCAGTGCTAAAATGTAAACACGGGCACTTTTGACAGTTTACCACATGATGGCGCTATTTGTCAAATATAGAGGTGAGCACAACAGTTAATTCAATATACCATAAAACGGCTATTACCTGCCTTCCAAGCCATTCCTACAGCTTTGGGGGCTTGGAATAGTCTGAATTTTCACAATTGTTGGATTTCATGATTAGTAGTTGTGTTGGTTTTATCATAGATGGCACTGACAAGAGCCATGGGCAAGCTTCAGTGGACTCCTTTCGAGAGCCCCAGCACTTATTTTTTCACAAATTAATCATTGCCTCCATCAAACATGTTTGTACTCATCTGGATCCCTCTGGAACATTTCCTCTCCTCCTTTCACCTCCCCGAGCTTAAAAAAGATGGCTTTTTCAGTGAACTTCGACAGCATCTTAGCTTTTATTCTGCATTTCTCTGGTTTTGCTTGCTTTCTGTAGGTGGGCATCTTTCTAAGCCAATCCAAGTGACGGTATAGTTTTCCCAGGGGCAGCTCCTCCACTACAGCAGAGGAGGGTCGTCCCACTACTCTCAAAGCAGGAAAATAACCTTGTTATTATAATTATATTTTCCCTCTATGGGCCTGGGTTAGGGCGAGGCGGGACTTGGGTCTCAGGGGGAGGAGTGGCGGCACACTAAGTGTGAATGACGGTTGGCTGGCAGTCTTGGACTGTCCAAACAGTTATGTGCACTTTGCATGTTCCCCACCAGGCTGTAATAGAGAAGTTTAATGGACAAGTGTGGCTCAATGGTTAGAGCGGCAGACCCCCACTGCGAACGAGCATCCGCAATGTCATTGCTGACCCTGGGCACATGCACCGCACGGAAAGCAATGTCAAAGCGCAAGGAGAAGTGTGGCTCAATGGTTAGAGCGGCAGACCCTGATGCAGCGGTCTGGCCCGGGACCAGGGGTCAGTTCCCCGCCTCGGCAGGTCTTGGGCTCAAAATTCCACGGGCCTGATAATTCTTGCCTCGGTACCTGTTCCAATCATAGAGTCCCACTCTGCAACTCTGGGCAATACCTTGCTTAATCTCCACAACAGCCCCCACAACGCTAAGGATGCCTGGCCTCCACCTTGGGGTGCCCAGGAGTGGACGCCTCACAGGGAAAGCCAGGATGGGTTCCACAGCGGGATTCATACAAGCGCCTTGAGACCCTTGCGGGTGAGTAGTGCGCTATACAAGTATCAATTTACATATCAATTTAATACACAAGGAGAGCATGCAGAGGCGCCCTGTCCCTGTCTGTTTGTGTAAATTTTCAGCACTATTAGGACTTGTTTAGGCGCAATCAAAGTACCTAAGCCTGAAATCAATCAGCTGATTGATTTCAGGCTTAGGTACTTTGATTGCGCCTAAACAAGTCCTAATAGTGCTGAAAATTTACACAAACAAAACCCCTTGCTGGCCATTCTATATTACAATAAACTCTGCCCGAGCCCGCAAGGGTATATTGGGTTGCTCACCTTCTTATATACTGTCCCTGTCTGAGCGCTGAACCACTGCGCTCAGACCAATCAGATCGCTGCATTGTAGAGTTTTGATTGGCTTAGGGGAGCCTGTGTGCTTCCGGGAACGAAGGGGAGGAGAAGGTGGTCGTGAGAAGGGACCTAAGCTGAGGAGACATGGCGGCTGTGAAAAGGTAAGTGTTTCTTTAATTTATTTTTTTGGTTCACTGCCCAGTTCCCGCAACCCCTTACCCTGCTAGACTTCACTGCATTTTCCATTTCATTATTTTTCCTTGCCTCAGATTGGTTGTCCGAGAGTAGCCTCATCACTTTGCTCACAGCATCCATGAGCGCGTGGTTCCAACCTTGCAACTTTCCCTTTGGGTGAATTGTTAGCAAACGGGTTTATTAAGCAGGGTTGGCCCTGAAACAGTCGAAACCCTCACACGGGGCTAATTTAAGAAGCAATGTTCATTGAAAGTATGTTGATTCAACAAATAGTTCCCAAAGGTAAATAAAGTTTAAAAAATGAGCGAAAGGGGTTACATCTCTGCGGTAAAATAAACTTTCACTGTACATGCGTGCCTGTAGGCATGCCAACATAAATTCAAGTCACACAGCCCCTTTCAGTCTTTGCAACGTGTTGTACAGTAGGGTTGCGTGCCAACTTTTCTAAAGCCAAACTTGAACAATGCTGCATTAATCTCTGTTAAGACCCAAAGGCTATGGGGGGCTTACTTGCTAACGCCGTGTGATGACAAAGAGGCGACAGGTCATTTAGACAGTCGCAAACTAGGAACAGTTAACACCAAAAACGACATCCACTTAGGCCTAATGATGACATCGCAAAAATCATATGAGATGGCATGCAGAAGAGAGGAAACGACAAAGGAAGACACCATGAGAAATAACTGACATTAAAAAAACAAGCATTAGCAAAGCCAATCGGTCTCACCTATGAAACCTATTAGCTTTGTTAATGTGCTTAACCTTGTTGAAAAGCATCGCGGCTGCTGTGCACCATGGCGAAAAAGAAAGATCCAATGACTCAACTGTCGGATCATTTTGTAGGCACATTCCTGCGTTCAACACACATGCATGGTGCACAGCAGCCGCGATGCTGTTTTGTCCAAAATGGATCGATAAGTAAAAAAAAAACACTATTGCGAAAGCCCTGTTTTAAAATGGAGCTCGAAGAACTTAAAAAAAGAAAAATGATTGAGCTCGTTGTAGGAGGGGGGCGGCGTAAAGCAAAAAGCTGTGCGGGGAGCAGCAACACATGGGAGAGAACATTAGCGAAAAAGAGCAACATGGAGTGTGGTTGCAAATGCACACGGTAAAAGAGAGCAATGGGGTTTGGGGGGGGGGGGGCGGCCGACCACCGGGAGGGCTTTGGGGCCAGGAGGGAGGGGGTGGGGGGAGGAGAGAGACTAGGAGACCACAGGGGATCCTGGGATTTTTGGGCTGGTTGGGCTGCCTTGGGCGGTTTGGGCTACACACTGGGCTTGCTTTGGGCTGGTTGGGGTACAGGGTTTAGGTACGTCCATGTTGATTCACTAACCACCATTTTAGTGGTAGTGACACAGCAGCCGGAAGGGTCCCCTGGTCACGAGTTGTTTTGGCGGTTCGTGGGGGTGCTGTTGCGGTTCTGTGGTTGCGACGTGGTTAATTGGTGTAGGCGAGGCTTTTGTTGGTGTCCGGTGTGGCGGTGCGGCTATGGCGCGTTTAATGGACCCGCGCGTTATGGAGGCGGTGAGGCTGCATTAGTCCAGATCACATCCATCTCGTGGGGTTGGTGCCGAGCACAACGAGAGCAGGACCCGTCATCTATGAAGCAATTGACTCACTTGCAGAAAATTTGACCAGAGGCCAACTAGCAGCCTTGGAATCATTAGAGAAAGCAAACTCCTTTGTCATTAAACCATTGGACAAAGGGGGAAACGTGGTGCTGTGAGATGTGAAGAAATACACAGCAGAAGCTAAAAGACAGTTGGATTTTTCTGGCAGTTATATGGAAACCAGTCCTGCTCAGTATTGTCTTATGAATGATTTGCTCCACAGTATGTTGGGCAGTTGGCATGAGAGGGGTATTTTAAGCCTGGATGAATTATTGTTTTTGACTGTCAAGAAACCCAGGACACCATGTTTTTATATGTTGCCCAAGGTACACAAACACAATACAGACCCACCTGGTAGGCCTATTATATCAGCCAAGAATAGTCTCCTGGAAAACATTTCCATATATCTTGACTATGTTTTATTCCCATATGAATGCAGTGTTCCATCATACTGTTGTGATAGCATGGATTTCATCTTATAAATCTATGATATCCCATGAAAATCTAGTTATATTTTTGCAACAGTAGATGTGGTTTCCCTCTACACCTGCATTAAGTAGGAATTGGGGCTAAAAGCATGTAGATAGTTTTTTCAGGGACAGAACATTAGCAACATGTGACCATGCCATGGCTCTCATTGAGATGCTACAGTTTTGTCTGTAAACAAAAAACAACAGAAACAATGCCAGTACTGTGACCTCTACTAGAGAGAATTAAATTGTGTTACAGAAAGAATTAAACTGAGTGCAAATTCAGACAATTTATCAGAATAGATCACTGTTTATTTATCATATGTTTTTTTAGAGTTTTTGTTGGTTATTATTCACCAAAGATACACAGAAACAATTGAAGAACAAACAATACATAATACAATTTTCATAAAAATGACATTAGCCTAAAAATGTGCATAAATAACAAAAATCTATCATATGTGGTTGATCAACATCAGCACTCCAATCTCACACTCACACACAACCCATACATACAAGTCAATATTTACAATTTGAATATCACAAAATAGAAATTTTAAAGTACACCAAAGAAACTTGTTTGATTTGATCAGAGGATATTGGACAATATCAAAAACAATTTAGTGAATTGAGATCTTATGGTGTAAACACACGGTCTACGCGTTTCGAACCCCTAACTGATTGGGGGGTTCTCATCAGGACCTCATAACTGTGGTGGGAGAGAGAAACGAGATCTGGGTCACTAAATGTGAAAAGGCTATGGAACATACTACTAGCTGCCCTTATTGGAGGATGCCTCTTACCTTCACAAAGGAGTGTGCACTGATTAATCAAAAACCGGACGTTGACAACTAAAGAGAGGGGGCACAAACAAACCAATCAGAACCCCATAACTGCACTGTAGGTGAATACACACCCTAAAGGTTTCAAAGACACACTTACTTTACTGCTGCATGGAAGTCTGTAAAATGTCTGTGAAAAGAGTGGGAAAAGGGACTTTTATAGAAATGTCATTGGGACCGCGGTGAAAAAAGGAAAATGAATGTTACCAGGCTTACTTGTAGTAACTCCGCGGGGTTATAGAAAGCCAGGATTAGATCGTGGACCTATAGGAACAAAAGGTGCCTATGAGACAAATGGTTTGCAATAGTCATCTAGATTGAAACGTGGCTTCGATTAACAAAATACAAAAAATGCCCGGGCTTACTTGGAATTGTTGATAAGCCGCGAAGTAAGGTGAAAGTCCAGGACGGGATCGAGGACCTGTGGAGATAGGGTGCGCTCGTGTTAAAACTGGTTTGGTGTCGGCGTGTTAAAGCGCAAAGCTCTTTTTGGCAGTTTAGACGCAGATGATGCAGAGCGCGCTTCCCTTCGAGGAGCCAACGCTCTCCTCTATATGGTGTCCGGGTCTGAATCGTGGAAGAACGACTACCTAACTGGCGTCCTGTTTGTGCGTTTAATGGCCTTGCCGCCGAACTTCCGGGAATTAGAGGATCATGGGAAATGTAGTTCTGGCGGTGGGCGGGAGCCTCAAATGTCGAAAAATGACGGTTTTCTTCTGCATCGCTATGTTCGGTGCCTGCTTCATGATTTAGAGACATTATTACGAGGAATAGTTCCTGCACCTATTTGAAAATGTAAAATTTTCGGGGCGGAAAATGTTGGTATCGCTGAGTTTTGTCCAAATATCATCAGGCTTGTCCGGACATTCTTTATGAATGAAACAACACGGGGGGCCGACATGGTGGTATTGTCTTTGATCCAAACATAAATGAACTGTTGAAAGTGTCTCAACTCGAGAACTGGCCGGCTGGTTGACTGAATTGGTGAATGTGATATTTATTCAAATATCCGGATAGAGATATGAGAATTTGTCTCGATCTGCGTGGCATGATGTGAAAACCGAGGTGGTGATGTAGTCCTTACACGTAATGGACAAACAGATCCATGCAAAGTGCATATGAGTCAGGGCCGTTAATGGGAAAATGTGACCCTCAGTTCAGCTTGAATTGTTCTGACATTTCATTTAGGCCATCGACTGCAATGTTGAACTTCAGGATAAGCATGGCTTCCCTCTTGGATAACTTTGAATCCAGATCTCCTCCTCTTTGGTCTCTATCGACCTTTAAGATTACTGTCCATTTCAGGTCCGATTCCTTATGAGCCATAGTTTGCCAATGGTTCACCAATGGCGCTGTCAAGACCTTCATTTTTATTCGTGATTTATACTGTGTTATACGTGTTCGGACTTCTTGATTGGTTTTATCAATATATAAGAGGTTGCATGGACATTTTATGCCATATATGACATTGCGTGATCTACAGTTGGTAAATGAGTTGTGTCTCCAATAGATGTTCCTTCGTTGGGAGACTGATCCTTCTTCTGTAGTGGCACAGCATAAACAAGACCCACATTTTTTATGTCCGACAACTGGAGGTAAACCAGCATAGGCTCTAACTGATAGCACTTCTTTTTGTGGCATTGCTGCTCTGACCAAATGGTTGGCTAGGCTGTGGTTTTTCTTGAAGGCGAACAATGGTTCAACATTGAGCGATGTATGTAAAGTTTTTTACTAGATGCCAATTAGTGAACACCGCCTTTTTCAACAAGTTGGAATTAGGACAGTAAGTTGAAAAAAAAGACAATCCTGTCTGTTTCTTTTTTTGTCTTTCTTTCTAGCAGACTTTCTCGCGGTGTCCACCATGCGCGTTTGATAGATCTTTTCAGTAATTTTTTGGGGTACCTGCATTCCAAAAGGTTGTTCGTCAAGTTAGTGGCATTGGCCATGAATTCATCTTTGAAATGGCAATTGCGGCGAATTCGAAGGTATTGCCCGTACGGTAGATTATCCTTCATACTTCTTGGATGATTTCTTGTAAAATGCAACGACTTGTTGTGGTCTGTTTCTTTTTTGTGCAAAATTGTTACAAGTCCTCCTTCACATGGATATACTGCCACATCCAGGAAAGGCATTCTGTACTTCGAATAATTCAAGACATTTTTGTCTGTAGCATATTTGTTTTCTGTTTGGCAATCAATGGTATAAACAGCTAACTGGAACGGGCATGGGAAGTTGCTTTGTACCGAGTTTTGCCTGTATGTTTATGGGTTGGTGGGAGTCTGAATACATTTGGTCGGAAGAATTTGAGGAACATTCACAACATCTGGTCTTGTGGACACCTTACATAGACAATATTTTTCTGATATGGGATGGCCCACAAAAAAAGCTGGATACGTTTCTTGAACAGATATCTGAGAATGATCTAAATTTGAAGTTCACCAGTAAAAGTAACAAAAGTAGGGCAGACCTTTTGGATATCATTGTGGAGGGTCAGGATGAGATACAGACTAAAATACTTTAGGAGGCCACTGCAGGGAAGAGTATTTTACATGCCCACAGCCATCATCCCTGAAACTAAAATGGAGCATCTTCTATGGGGAGCTCCTAAGAGTGAAAAGGAATTGTAGTACACCAGAATCTTATAATACTGAGGAGAAAAGAATAGTGGAGACATTTCTGATGAGAGGATACACACACAAGGTGGTTGAGAAAGCAAAACTGAAAGAGAGGGGAGTGAACAGGACTAGTCTCCTTAAACCTAAATCAAATAGAGGAAAGAACTAGGAAGTCAGGTTGATTACAACATTTAACTCCAAATCTGCAGCAGTTCATACAATTATAAGAAAAATTGGCATTTACTGAGGTCTGACGCCACGATTGGGAAGGTAGTCAGCCCCAGTCCGCATATAACATACCACAGATGCAGCTCACTCAAGAACATGCTGGTACACACCTATGAAGAGACAGTGAGCACATGGTTGAGGGAAATTCTTGGTTTGTACAAATGTGGGAAAGGTAAAGCATACGCGCACAGTACCAACATGAAAATGGTGTCTTTACCAAATGGCATGGAACACAAGACTGGGCAATTTATGAATTGCAACAACGATTTTGTGGTGTATGTTTCGATCCAGGAAAAAAAAGAATTTTGAAACATCTAAGGGCAATCGGGAACAATGATGTTACTATGGCTAGACTTCGCAACATGTTTCATGGTCCAAACACTACTGAAGGTTTTAAGATCTTCTTTGGTACTGATAGGATTCCGGCACAAACGAGAGGAGGAAATAGAGAAGGAGCTCTGAGAAGATTAGAGTCTGAGTACATTATTCACATCAACAGTAAACATCTGGGTGGCCTCAACCAGGTTGCGGAGCTCCATGTACATTTGGGTTAAGATGCAAAAACATTCTGACCAGCAAGCCCAGCAGCTGTGGCCTCCCTCACGGGGGTTTCTCCAGTTGTATATGAATTAGGTATAGGTATTTGTGTTCTAGCAAGTCTTTTCCTTTGGAGAACACCAATCAGTGTTGGTCCTTTTTATCCATAACAGGATTTCCAATTTAAGCTGTGGGTACGTACCCTATTGTGATGCAGTTGTTGTACATAAAAGGTTGTTACCTTGAAAATAGTGAATAAATGGCCTCTGATGTTACCAGTGAGGTACTGCTCTTCCGGGTAGAATCTCTTATGAGTCTGGGTCACTGGACCGGGATGAGTTTTAATACACAATTTCAGCCTCTTGCCTGAAAGTAGTTTGCTCAGGAACACAAATCAGTAAGTCACTTGACCGTAAATTGTAGTTCGTACACTGGTTCTGTTTGTTGTGTATTGCATCGCATTATATACTATGTGCACGTGCTATGGAATAATTATGATAATGGAATACTGTGTTAGTATTATTTATGTTTGATCCCATAATTTTTTTTCATGTTTAGCATTAGTTGCAACTAAGCATGGGCGAATTTTGCGAATCTGGCGTTCGCGAATTTTGCGAATTTGCGAACTCGCAATCCGCAAAATCCGCAAATTCTCGCGAATTTGCGGATTTTTTTTATTTTATTTATTTTATTATTTTATTTAAAATATTTATAAAGCGCGACTGTCACCTGGCAGGTATCCTGGCGCTGATAGCTACTCCTGTGGTTTATTGACGGGGGGGAGCTGAAAAAGGCCGGTTATTTGTTTTATCGGGACAGGGGAAAGAGCCAAGTTTTGATACGTTTCCTGAATGGGAGGAGGTGAGGGATATGGCGAATTTCGGCAGGTAGACTGTTCCATAGCTTGGCTGCAGCTACTCTGAACGATCTTCCTCCCATCCTGGCCTTCTTACATCTAGGCACTCTCGCGAGGCAAGCAGTAGTGGACCTAAGTGTTCTGGTGGGGGTATACCAGGAGAATAGACGTTGGAGAGGTCTGGGTCCTGTTCCATGCAGTGCCTTGAAGACCAAACAAAGGGCCTTGAAGGCAATGCGTTGCCTCAAAGGTAGCCAATGTAACTCGGCCAGTGCGGCAGTGGCCGAGGATCTCCTGGTCCATCCCAGAGCCAGTTTGGCTGCTGCTGACTGGACTCGTTGGAGTCTGTCCAGTAGTGTCGCCGGAGATTCAAGCAGCAGGGCGTTGCAGTAGTCAAGGCGACTAAGAATAGTACACCTGACTACTAGTGCTCTGGCGGAGGATGGAAGCAGAGGCAAGACTTTGCGCAGTGAGCGCATAAGGCCGGTGCAGGTTGCGACTGTTCTTGAGACCTGAGTCTCCATGCTCAATTGATGGTTGAGCATGACGCCCAGGTTGCGGACGGTGGTAACTGGTGGGGGGTTGTTGGAGTTCTCCGGGGGCCAGAACTCAGCGGGCAGAGGGCGGGGTATGCGACTCGCAGGGCAGTACATCACCTCAGTCTTTGAGGAGTTGAACTGAAGTGAGTTCTGGTGCAGCCAGCATGCCGTGTCTCGTAGGCAGTCGTGGAAGGCTTGTAAGGAGATGGAGTCTTCGCCTTCCCACGAGAGAAGGAGCTGTGTGTCGTCCGCGTAGTTTGCTGTGGTCATGTTGTGTGACTTGATTAACGTGACCAGAGGTTTTAAGTAAACGTTAAAAAGAATCGGACTGATAGAGGAACCTTGGGGGACACCGTGTGGGACCGGGGAGAAGACCGATTGAAAAGGGGGAAGGGAGACAGCTTGTTTTCTGTCGCTGAGGTAGGAGTGGAACCAGATAAGGGCCGTGCCGTCAATCCCTGCCGCTCTCAACCGCTGGAGCAGGATTCTGTGATTGACAGTATCGAATGCGGCAGACAAGTCAAGTAAAATGAGGGCCACAGCTTGGCCCCTGTCTGCGCGCATTCGGAGCTCCTCCATGGCCGTGAGCACCGCGGTTTCCGTGCCATGGGCTGGGCGAAACCCAAATTGGAATTCGTCCAAAAAATGGTGCTGCTCAAGGTGGGTTGAGAGGCATTTACTGACCCAGCGTTCGAGCACCTTCACTGGGAAGGGCAAGAGTGATATGGGACGGAAGTTGGACAGACAGTCTGGATTGAGCGTGGGTTTCTTTAGCAGCGGGGTAATAAGCGCTTGCTTCCAAGAGCGGGGAACGACGCCACAGCTCAGGGATTGGTTGCATATCAACCGAAGGGTGTGAAATAGTTGGTGCCCACAGGCTTTCCATATTTTCGGTGGCAGAGGGTCAAGGGGGGATCCGGAAGTAATGCCCTGTGCGACTGTTTCAAATTCTACTTGAGAAATAAGAGGGAAAGCCAGCAATTTGTTCGTGGAAAAACAGGTTGGCCTCAGAGAATCAGGGTTAGTGGAGATGATTTCGGGGAGGGTGGAGAGAGTGGAAGGCGGGGGTGTTGCCAGGTTATTAATGATGGTCTCAATTTTATCAGTGAAAAACTGAGCAAGATTGTCACAAAGGGACTGAGAGGGGGGGATGGAGTTTTTGACGCAGTCGGGGTGTAAGATATTGTCCAAAATCTGGAATATGCTTTTTGGACTGTTGGCTGCATTGGCAATGGTGGAGCAGTAGTAGTTCGCTTTACTTTCTGCAATGGCGGACTTGTAGTCACGGAGTGCCTTCTTCCAGAGGATTTTATTGTTGTTACAGTATCCGTGTCTCCACTTTCTCTCAGCTTGTTTGCAGGCTGATTTAAGGGTTTTCAAAGAGTCGTTGTACCAGGGAGCCGGGGCTCTACCTTTCGGTTTACAGAGCTTAAGAGGGGCAGCAGCGTCCGCAAGAGAAGTGATTCTTGAGCTAAAGGACCTGTAGTTGTCTTCCACTAAGCTGGTAATAGCGAAACTGTCTTCCACCTCAAAGGTTCCGGTGGAGGTACTGAGTTTTTCAAGCGCTTTCCAGTTTCGGTACGAGAATTGTGGGGGTGGGTGGGATTTGATTTTGCTTGTTGTGGCACTCTTAATGTAGAGTTTGATGAGCGAGTGGTCTGTCCAACTCATGGGCAGAATGTCGCCTACTTGGGTTAGACCTGGGCTCGAGAAGATAAGATCGAGTCGGTTGCCTGCGGAGTGAGTGGGGTCCTTTATCAGTTGTTGGAGGCCTACATTATCACAGGACAGCCGAAGATTGTCTAGTCCTGCATCAAGACTGCCGTTTGGCCAAAGGTTAAAGTCTCCTAGAAGTATAAGGTTACTGTGAGAAGTTGCCATATTGGTGATAGTCGTGAGGAGGGCTTGCTGTTGCGGGATAGAAAAGGCCCCAGGCGGGCGGTAGCAGACGATTACCGTGAAGGTTTCGCCTTGATGGCAGTTTATAGACAGCCCAAAGAGCTCGGTTCCAGGGGTCGGGTCTATGTCTAGGATGTTCGTTTGCCACGAGGCTTTGAAGATGACACCAACTCCGCCACCGCGGCCTTTAGGTCTGGGGAGGGGGAGGATGTTAAAGTTTAGCGGACAAGCAGCTGCTAGGTCTGTCTCACAGTTTGCATGTGTCCATGTCTCAGTTAGAAAGAGTACATCTAGATGGTGAGACTCGATAAGAAGATTAATTTCAGTGGCGTGTTTAGGTAAGGATCTTACGTTCAAGAGGCCTCCTACAATTAGGTTCCGTTGTAGGAAGTCAGTTAGTGGGAAGGCCGATTCTTCGAAGGAGAGCTTGCCTTCATGCGCATACCCCCGAAGGTCGAGAAAAGCATCCCGAGTGGAGCCAGGGGATGAAGGGCTGTGCCGGGCAGGGTTTGTGGCGCTAGGCGCGTCCTCGTCGCGGACGAGCGCAGACGAGCTTGCCTTAAGCGCGCCTTCGGCGCGCAATCGGCGTGCCCGCTGCGCTCGTCCGCTGCGCTTCCGACAGTGACACATAGTTGTAGTGGTGACGGGTAGCGTAGGAGGGGGTGTGGCCAACAAGAAGTGGGCGTGGCTGTCGTCTCCCTTCGGCGTTCTATGGCGCCAAGAAACGAGTGGTTTCCGTGTCCCAGCAGCTAATGATCAGCTGTTATGGGATTAGGTGTATTTCAGGTAGGCAAGTATTTTAAAAGCAAAACAATTCACAATATTAAAAAAGCGAGTGAATTACACCTCCCGGCTTTTCGCCTCAGGAGTAGCAGCAATGGAGCCCTTTTGGTGTGTGTTCGCAAGGATTTCTGCCAGTTCGCAAGGATTTCTGCCAGTTCGCGAGGGTTTTGTACCAGTTCGCAATTGCGAACTTACATGTCGGCTCGCAACGGTCGAGATTATGTTGTTTCTACGTCTGGTTCATCATCACAGGTTCCCAGCACCCTCTGTTTCACCCCTGCCACCCTCTGTTTCACCCATGCCACCCTCTGGTACATCAATGCCACCCTCTGGTTCATCATCACTGTAGATTATGGGGGGAAAAAGCAAGCACACCTGCCTGCTTCAACTGACATGAATTAATTTGGGGTTGATTTATTAATGTGTCACTGTTTTAAAATTCCAGTCTGGCACCTGCTTCCTTATCTGTAATTTGCTTTCTGTTGCAGTGCAATTTTTTTTTCCAGGACCTTTGTGGCCTACTTGTAGGTATTCTATGAGCGTGCTGTGAGGGTCAGAGCAGAGTCTATTTATCTATATCTATCTATCTGTCTATCTAGATAGATAGATAGATAGATAGATAGATAGATAGATAGATAGATAGAGATAGATATCGTTCTTTCACTGTGTCAAGGATAGCAAGAAGAAATTATGGACATATTATATTATCAATTAACGGTAAGGCTAAATTTAGGGTATGGGGTGAATAGTGGTAAAGGGTGATAACAGTAATTTTAGGGTTTGGGGTGGATAGTTGTAAAGGTATTTTTAGGGTTTAGGGGTGGGTAGTGGTAAAGGCAGGTTGAGAGTTAAATGTTAAACAAGCATTGGAAATGCAATAGGGCTCTCATTAGGAAAGTTTGAGCTATTGGTATTATAAATGAATTTTTTAAAATGTATGCGTTATTTTGTAAAATAGCTAAATTAATAGCTTTGTCATTTGCGTTGTGGCCTAGTGACATGGCTGTACATGGTCACCAAATTTCTTTTTTTAAAAATATTTTGTCTTATTATCAGCGATAGATAAATTGCCAGAGAAGCAGGGGTTAAGCGGCATCACTATGCATTTGGTGTGCGGATAATGCCTCTACCCTGCCATGGTTCACTCATGCCTTCCCTCTGATTTTCTTTTTTATATCCCTGCTCTCCTACATTGTGCACTTTTCCAGGATTAACAAGAGGAGCACAACGGTCCTCTAATTACTTAATTCAGAAAGCGAGTTGTTGGCAGTGCCTTTATGGAAGCTTTTTAGTGGGTGACAGCAGTGCTTTGCGCGACCATGAGAAGGTCAGGCTAGAACTCGAGGGGGGAGCGGAGCTTGACTTGGGGGGCGTGCCATTGGCTTGACAATGAACTCAGCGAACAGAAGATGGATGGAATCAAGAGCAGCCTGTCCAAAAAAATCTTGATTCCATGGGCCATGCCGTTATTTTCTTTTGTTTAATAATTTTTTTTAAACTCAACCACAGACTTGACATGTCACCCTTCCCTTCAATAGGGGTTAGCGATTCAGACCTTAAACTTGTGTTGATTTGGTATGAACTAATTTTCCTTTAATAAATAAGGTTGTACTATAAAGCAGAACGAATGCTAGATGAGCACTATTAATCAGTGGAAACGTAAAGTAGTCCCGTGGATGCCTAGGGTATTTAAAGAAGCTCAATCAAATGCCACCTTGTGCGTTTTGAGGTAATTATTGGGGTCCCTTATTTACTTGGGAATTATTTAACTTTTAGATTTTTTTTTATTTCGTTCTCTAGGAAATAAATCATTTCTGTAATGATGGTAAAACAAAATTAACGAAGACATCCACTGCATGGTGGAGCAGAAGATAGACATTTCCTTTGAAGAATCTGTGCTTGGGGAATTATGTTTTCATTCACAAGGTGCGAAACTTTGACAAAGATTGGTTAAAAAAAATAGCTGTTTATACCCTTGGGTAGTGGATACATTTGAGCTTCCCAATATGTAAGGATCACATGTTGGACTCTAGTGAAAAAGACAGACTACACAGGAATAACGCCATGCCACCCAGGAATGCATAAACGTGAACCTGAGGAGGCGCCGTGAAGCTGCAACACTACAGAAGTGCCCTATGGTGAACAATCCCGAGAAAGCCGATAAACATTGTCATCTGTTCAAACATGAGGAAGATAAACAGGCACGGGAGGGCAGTGAAATCTTTCATGCATCTGATTATGGAAGCAGAGTATATTACCAAATTGCTACATGTCAGTAAAGCGCTGTCCATAATTTATCAGGGTGTTGAGGGAAGTATGCAATATTGTACCCGCCCAATTGATTTACACGGCAGGCCCTGCTGGGGAGCGACAGCTGCGGTGGATTTCAGATGTGATTTATGGGCTGGAGGCAGAGGCAGTCAATAGAGCAAGGTGCAGAGATAATATGACAGGAGAGCTGTGGAGCCAGTGGGTAGAGGACACCGTGGAAAAGAGAACAGACAAGTGAGAAATGGGACTGCGGCTAGAGGGCGAACCGGACCACAATGGCGCTGCAGTCCAGTCGTTCGAGATTTGTCGATACTTCCTAACCACTCAGTGATGTTCTGAATTAAACACGTCACCACCGTTCGCCACTTCAAGAACCTCTATTAAACACCACTACAGATCACAAACCGGAAGCACGGAGGGCTTGGGAATCAGAAAGGGTGCAAAACTGGGCTAGAACATGACGGGAATGGAAGCAAAGAGGGGTAGTAAAGACGATTAGCTCACAACAAGCGTTCACTCAAGGAAGCAAAGCAAACAGCTGGAGAAGAGAGAAAACGGCAGGAATCGAAGTAAAGAGGAGGATGCAAGGAGCGGTACAGAGGGAGTTAATGATAGAAACGTTGAAAGTAAAATATGAGCACCAACCGGTAGACAGTCAAAATATCGAGTTGGAAATATCGACTTACCATAATATCGAGTCTGTAATATCGAAGGAGCATAATATCGAAGGCAAGAATATCGTAGGACAGAATATCGACCCAAGGTAAGTAATATCGAAATACTTAATATCGATGTAAGTAATATCGAAGTTAGTAATATCGATAGCATATATATCGATGTTAATAATTTCGATGACACTAATATCGATATTTGTATTATTTTATAGTTTTTTATTATGTATGTGTTATATGTTTAATTTAAGTATTTAAAATAATTACTATTATATGTGTATACATTTTCTATAATAATATAGAAATTTATAAGGAAATTTGATGTTTTAGTACCGTAGCGGGTTGTGGGTTTATAGGGGAATAGGGTGGGAAGTAATTTAATTATGGTAAGTTGATTAATAATTAGTAGGATTAATTAATTAATTATAATTATTTGCTAATTAATATTGATTAATTGGGAAATAATTAATTGATTAATTGATATATATTTTCTGTAGCGGGATGTGGGTTTATAGGGGAATAGGGTGGGGAGTAATTTAATAATAATTAATTAATTAATATATGTTTTTAAATATTTATAACTAATTAATTGGCAAATAATTAATATTAATTAGTTAATTAATTAATATAATTTGGTACATATTTTAAATTAGTAATTAATTGGTAATTAAATAATATTAGTTAGTTAATTACATTATTAGAGTAATTTATTTATATATATTATTTTTAGTTACTGTTAATTAATTAATTGGGGAAAATGATATTAATTATTAAATTATATTAATTACAGCTTATGTGCTAATATATTTACTTTATTGTTATTGTTAATTAATTATTCATTGCTAATTAAATAATATTATTTACCTTTGGGTTAAGGAGTATTTTTAGGGTTCAGGGTCATTTTTGGGTTTTTGGGTAAAGGGGTATTTTTAGGGTTCAGGGTCAGTTTTCTGTTTTTGGGTAAAGGGGTATTTTTAGGGTTCAGGGTCAGTTTTCAGTTCATGGGTAAATGGGTATTTTTAGTGTTCAGGGTCAGTTTTCAGTTCATGGGTAAAGGGGTATTTTTAGGGTTCAGGGTCAGTTTTCAGTTCATGGGTAAAGGGGTATTTTTAGGGTTCAGGGTCAGTTTTCAGTTTTTGGGTAAAGGGGTATTTTTAGGGTTCAGGGTCAGTTTTCAGTTCTTGGGTAAAGGGGTATTTTTAGGGTTCAGGGTCAGTTTTCAGTTCTTGGGTAAGGGGGTATTTTTAGGGTTCAGGGTCAGTTTTCAGTTTTTGGGTAAAGGGGTATTTTTAGTGTTCAGGGTCAGTTTTCAGTTCATGGGTAAAGGGGTATTTTTAGGGTTCAGGGTCAGTTTTCAGTTCATGGGTAAAGGGGTATTTTTAGGGTTCAGGGTCAGTTTTCAGTTTTTGGGTAAAGGGGTATTTTTAGGGTTCAGGGTTAGTTTTCAGTTCATGGGTAAAGGGGTATTTTTAGGGTTCAGGGTCAGTTTTCAGTTCATGGGTAAAGGGGTATTTTTAGCGTTCAGGGTCAGTTTTCAGTTCATGGGGAAAGGGGTATTTTTAGGGTTCAGGGTCAGTTTTCAGTTCATGGGTAAAGGGGTATTTTTAGGGTTCAGGGTCAGTTTTCAGTTCATGGGTAAAGGGGTATTTTTAGGGTTCAGGGTCAGTTTTCAGTTCTTGGGTAATGGGGTATTTTTAGGGTTCAGGGTCAGTTTTCAGTTTTTGGGTAAAGGGGTATTTTTAGTAAATTAATTATTAATACTTATTGTTCAGTACATATATATTATATCTTTACTGTATATATTTTTATTTATTAATTTTAAACATTATTAGATACTTTTAAATATGTATATTTTATTTATTAGTGTTATATACTTACTTTTACATTTATATATATTAAAAAAAAAATCGATATTTTTAACATCGATATTTTTTACAACGATATTATTTTTTCGATATTTTTGTACTTACCATGTTGTAGATAGGATGTCGATATTTTTGCCCTCGATATTGTTGACTCGATATTCTTGTAGGTCGATATTTTTGTAGTCGATATTCTGTCATAGATCCGCACCAACCACCATCACCGCCCCCGACAGAGGAAGCCTCGAGACGCAGTCCGAATCCCTGGAGATACCCATGACGGCTTAGGCACACCCAGACATCGCCATGACCTACACGCACAGCGCTCCATCAGGAAGGTAGAGACTCATACAAGTCACCCAGAGCAGCGGGAGGAAAGGAGAGACGAGGTGGAGAATGAGGAGAGGGACAAGGCTCCGTCGGAGGGGGAGCAAAGGGAAACACGAGAAGAGAAATGTAAACCAAAGTAGATGCATAAAAGGAGACACGGCCGGCGGCCGTGAAACTGAAAGTACGGCCGGCCGGCCGTGAATAATTAGGGGATGAGCGCACGCTGATAAGCTTGTGGGAGGGAGGCTGGGCTGCCTTTGATGTGGTAATGCGAGGCAGGCAGACAGGCGGCTGGTGGCATTGTGCACACGCTTTTTAGGGCTTGCGCTTACGCAATGACCTAAAAAGCGCACATGCACTCCATGGAATCGCCAGTGTTTCAACTCTGTTTAAGTCACTATAGAGCTTCGACAGCTATGCGCATGCGCATCAGCAGGCGAGCCCTAAAAAAGAAGAGTGATTGCTGGGTTCCCTCAATAAAAAATACATTTAAGATTAAAATATAAATTATATTGATCTGTTAATCACTGCAAAGTATTTCAAGATTTCCCAAAGAAATAAAAAAAGCATGCTCAGGTGCCTTCTTTTGTGTTAGAGGAAAGCAATTCATTACAAGGTTAAGAACTTTAAAAGCAGGCAGAACGTAGAAAGAGAAAACATTTGGACAATTTATATATTTTACTGTCCTTTCTGGACTCTGGTGAAGCTGCAAATGTGCCTGGGAGGTTTATTGGCATGCTATAAAGATAATACCATGCTCTCTTCACTTGCTATTTGACCTACAAATCTTAGCAGTTGTAAAAATAAAATGACAGCTCTGCAGTTCTGCATCAGCAAAAAGAAAGAAAAAAGGCTTTTTGCTGGTGCCAAACAGCAACAGCCAAAAAAGAAAGTAAACAGCACAATGAGCTCTGTGTGAGCACCTTGTGATTTTGTGCTAATGGTATTATTTCTACGAACTTAACTTCTAGTAACATGAGAATCTCAAAAACAGACAAAACACCAGCATTGAATGTTATATATAAAACTGGACATTTATTTCCTTACTTTTCTGTGAAAAATGCATGGACTAAAAGACTATAGCTATTTATCAACTCTTCTCCTTAAAAGTTAAAAGCCCTATCCCCCAGTTTAAAGCATGCACAACTCCATTTGGAGACTTTAAACATGGAAGCAAGATAACATCTTTCCCCGACTTCAAATTAAAATATTCATACAACATGGACAGCACTGGGCGGGGGGAGGGGGGCGGTATCCCAGAGGGGACGCAGCACACGAGGAAGACAACACATGCATTCCAGTGGAGCCCTGAAGGACAAAATAAAGAAGTACTTCCCTAAAGTGAGCAGTGGAAGGATACGTCAGGTAATTAGAGAGATGGTAAATAGGCTGCGCTCCAGGGGGGTTGGAGGGGAACAAACACAAGATAGACAAGGAAAGATATTGAATAAAAAGCAAGTAACTGAGGGTGACAATACAGCCCATCCGTGGTAAGCAGTAGGCTGTCTGTAAGTCCCTATAATGTCTTGGTAAGCCCCCAATATGCCTTTTGCAACAAGACAGCTGAGATCAATCTAATAAGTAAAAGCAGTGCAACCCTGTATTGTTCTGCTTTTGATAGATAAACCTAAAAGAGGAAACACATGACGAAATCACTTAAAGGTGTTTATGAGCTATCAAAGTAATTTCTAAATGCTTATTAACCAATAATACTGATACATTTACACAAATTCTTTTTCACCGGCCAGTTATTTGCTTTTCCAGAACAACGAACATGAAGTTATTGGTCAGTATATTTTACTGAAAAAAGTGTTATCCCTACAGCATAGTGACATTTGGCTATGCCTTAAAACCACTGCACAGCTCTCCGACGTTTGTTGGCAATTCTCTTCCTGCTCATGGGTCTGATGTTCACTCTTAGTAGACCAACCACAACTCCCTCCAAAACAAATAGACTGATACAGATAAATCTGTAAGTGAAGCATGTGTACAGTAAGGGGAGGGTAGATGCGAGAGCCTCAGCGGCACCTCCCTTCTCGTTGGACCAGGCAGGTGGAGAGTCTGCAGATCCTCAGCCTGGTGGATCCGCTGAAGACACTGACAATTTTTATATTTAAAGCACCAGCAAAGCCTTTGTTATATATAAAAAAAGAAAATGTCCCTGACACCCTGAGAGTTTTTTCTCAGTACATGGGGGTCAATTATTTGCTTTTATGTTCCGGACCACCACGTTTTCCACACTCTTCCAAACAAGAAAAATCACATTGAGCTCTCTACCCTAAATATGGTGGACGGTCGGAGATACTTTGACCAACAGTCATATTTCTGATGAGTTGTTGGTCAAAGGTTTCCACAGCGTAAGTCCTGCCGTTGGAGCCATGATGCTTCCACCGACTCAGGGGAACAGCAAGTTCCGCAGATGGGACCTCGAGTGCTCCGTCCACCAAACAATAAATAAGGCCCTTATTCCCTGAGAACTAGTGGTCCATTTGCTTTGTAGCTCTTGGTGACTCACTGTAATGAAGGTGGTGGTGAACGCGCAGCTGACGGAAGCTGAAAGGCCATAGTTTGTACGGGCAAAGAAATTGATGATAGATCTCAACATATCATGCAGATTATGCACTAAACTAATAAATAAGAGATAAATGAGATGCACTGTGGTAAAAGTAGCTTTTTTAATACTGCCCAGAGGATACAAAAAAACTGTCAAACTATGGCAGGCTCTGACTACTGTTGAGAAAGAGCTTTTGCAGTAAGGATGCCCACACTCTGCATGTTTATGAGAGGTGTCAGGTTCGTGATAAGTGAGACCTAAAGTCGAAATGGCTCTGCGACCTTGTGGGTCAATAATTTTATTGAACTAATTTTGGCAGCTAGGGAAACTGGTACTGCACCACCGCTTGCCACCATCTTCAAAGCACAAGTTGCCCACCTCCCATGACCATCGGTTCATTGGTTATACATTAAGGACCTTAAACACACAAGCGAGAGGCAACAAAACAAAGTGTACACAAAGAAAATGTGTACAAGAAACAATGAGGATAAGAGTAGTAGGTCCTTTTGCTTTTTCTACATGGGTTGGATGCTGAGAATGTGACATGTTGTATGCAATTGCCGAGCATGGCTCGGATGATTTGACTCCTGAATTTTGAATGCGTAACTTCAAACCCTAATATAGGATTTGAAGTTTTCAAGCTTTGATGTAGACAAACTCGTTCCTAAAAGAGTACACATCGAAAATTGGTTGTTCCTTGCAGTGTTGTTTACGCAGTTCAGCTGATAATAGCTTTTTACATAAAGCTGCCCTGAGGAAGCCTAATTGCTAAGGCGAAACGCGTTGGCTGTCCTTGTGCTTTTTTAGAAGAAGAACATGAATAAAAGACGGTTACAAACAAGAAGGACCCACTAGTCTTATCCGCGTTGCTTCTTGTACAAATTTTTTTATGTACACTTTGTTTTGTTGCCTCTCACTTGTGTGTTTAATGGGTCAATACCTTCTTTCTCTTTCTTTCTTTCCCAGTGGAAGGCTTGATGATCTATGTGGAACCTGGCACGAATCAGTGGTAATGATTATACAGGTTCATAGGAAGTTCTGGGGTTCTTTCGGGGTACTGGGGCGGGGCCTAGACCTGACGGTTTCTACTTTTCAATGAGGTATCTCGACTCAGACTTTGTATCCCACACACTTCACACCTCCAGGAGATCCAGAACTTTAAGCAGCTGAGCTTTGTGCTCTGACAATGTGTCGTCGTGGTTTACTAGTACTTCCAGGAGATTCATTCCTTTCACAGTTCTCTCTTTCAACCTGTGGAAGGTGGTGAAGCTTCGCCCAGTGGGCGCTCTGATTCTGTCTTTTCTTGGTCTTTTTTACCCACTAGGAAGTGGTTGTATCCACTCTGGTGCCTTAATTACTGGGAACGTGTGACTACCAGTGATGTGATCAAGGACATCATCCACTTTTGGTACTGGGTACTGATCTGTTTAAGCATGTGACATGTTTAAGCATGTGGTAATCTGTGCACATGGGCGCATGGTTATTCTTGGCATGGGCTGCTAGGATTGGAGAGATGTCCATATGTCTTCTCCAATCTGTGATATCTGCTTTGCATCAGGACCTCTATCTGAAGGGTTTTTCATCCATGAGGCAAATGTTGAGCTCTGCTTCTTTGATTCTCCCGTATACCACTTGCATGGCCCTGCTGGTTAGCTTATGTTGTAGGCGTCTTTAGCTGTCCCATGCATCAGCGTCCGAGAAGTGCAAAAAAGGCTGGTCTCAAACTTCAGTTTCTCCTGTGTTGATGTGATGCTCTGGCCAGAAGATAGGTCTGAGCTCTCGTTGTTTCTAGCTTGAGATTGGCCCCACCAGTGATGAGTGCACTATGTGCCAATGGATAACAAGGATCTCTTCTCTAGGATACCCCTGGCAGATTGTCTCTTCCTGGAGGTAACCTGAATATTGTCGGGCAACTACCAGCATAGAGTCAACTTTGTGTACCGTTTGTCCTACTCTCCATCCCCCGATGAGATTGTCACTGCTTCTCCTGTGGACAGGGTAACTTCTCCCACAGGTCCTGATTCTGTGCTGGAGCAGGTGTATATGCATAACGTGGGTCTAGCCACATCAGACATTATTTGGAGAGTTCACTGTACCTGGCAGAGTAGGTTGCAAGGAGACACTTCTCTTTACCGTTGAAGGGGGCATATTAGTGCAAGGGTAGTCACTTGTTAGTGTATTTTAGATATCATTTTCAGGAGGCATGCTTGCAGCATTTATAACGAAAACATGAGCTTTCTCCTGCTCCAGAGATATCTTGTACTGACAGGGGTCACTTTTTGGTAAGTTTTATTTTTCTTCAAAGTTTCTGGTGACACAGCTTGTAGATGGTGGCTCTTGGTGAAACTACAGTTGGCGCCACAGTTTTCTTCCCTAAATGTGAAACGTTTTTAACTGACATCGCAGAGGCTACCAACTAGGACGTTGCTGTAATTTACCTGTGGCTCTAGAGTATAGGGCGTCTTACAGATTTCTGATGCTTGGACCACATTAGCTTGGTTAAGGCACATAGGGAATTACCTTTCTTTTCCACACCGGAAACAAAAGGGAAACAAAATGGAAACCATGCTGCTCGCTTCTTCAGGGGTTCCTTCTTAATATCCCTGAACACGTCCTCTGAGTCACACCTGGTTTGATCCTAGGAGCCTGCCTCTAGGTCTTGGGCTCTATGCCATGGGCCGTTGAGGAGTAGCTGACTTTCAGGACACCACCTGCTACTGAACTTCCTTTACTGTCTTTCCTAAGTCTTCTCCTTGCTACTCATGGAGTTCACTTCGTCATTTGCGTGACCTAAACTGTGTCAGTCTTAGGAGGCTCTGGGACACCTTAAATCTCTGGTAGGTTGGGAAACCTGGGATGACTGCTCTTCCATTAACCTAGCCAAATCCTAAGAGGTATCAACGAATGTCCTGTTGCCCCGAGATCACCGTCTCCACATGTGTGGCATCTAAATCTGTCTGAGTGACCACTCTGTAGATGATGGCTAGCTGCAGTACTGTTTTAAGCTGTACTATGAAATCTGACAGCTGCTCTCCCTTCCTCTGACAGACAATACTTACTTCTCTTTATTCAGGCTACTGTAAAGGCCTTCTACAGTGGCAATAACTTCAGCTGTACAAATGTATGGATTGGAAGTTGTGTGAGATGCCCCCGTCTTTGATATAGGGCTTTAGGAAAGTCTCTGGAATACTCAATCCATTCTCCCTGGTTCCAAAGGTCCACTCTCCCTCCAGTTGGACTTCATCTAGCCAGACAGAGAAAGATTCCACTGCCCAGGGAACTGACTGCACCCCTGAAAACAAAGGTAGACGATGGTCCATCACCCGTGAAACGCACCAACCTATTGATAGACTCTCACAACGTGGTCAGGAAAGGGGGATAATAAGCTGCCTCAGCAACTTCTCATGGAATGGCTGCTGCTACAGTCTTAAAACACCAACCCCTGTTGTCACCCACCCTTGTAGCTCCATCCTTATGTCCTCCACTGTCAGTACAGTAGCACGTGTTGTAGGGACCTGCTGGACTAGCCAGGAGGGCTCCTAATGGTGGAATCAGCTATCTATGGTGGATTCAGCTATCTATGGGCTGGAAATTGCATTGAACCACTTAGTCAACCCAATGTTCTCATGGGTGAACATCAACTACCGGGTTTCAACGTATGTCTTGTACGTCAAGTCCCTCTAACAAGTCCACGATAGAAGTGAAAGGTGGGATACACTTTAATATCATGCATCCATTCAGATTCCTGCTTCGGTACATGCCACAATTTATTGCCACTCCATCCTGCCTCACTACAGGGCACGGGGGAAACCAAAAGTAAATATGAAGTCAGTCAGTCCTTACATTTACCAAGTTAGGCTGTCTCATTTTAAGGTGTTCAAACCTCTCCCACCTTCTAATCCAGAAAACAGATTTTCCCCTTATTCAGCCAGCCATATTCCTAAAAGAGCAGATACAAGCTTGCTATCTCAAGAGATTCACAAATAACAGCAGATCTTTCTACACCCCAGTGCTTAATTTGTAAAAACAAATTTGTGCCAGGGCCCTCATCAAAGGGCCACTGCAGCTCGTGCCATCCACTGCTCCTGCAGCACTACTATCAAACCCCTACAAGTGTGACTATTCAGAATATTTCAGGCACCTCAAGCTATAAGAATGACTGGGGCTGCAGGTATTAATAATTTTTTTATTGATTTTGAATTATTGACAACAGTTGTTGTGCTCATCTTTAGATTAAACAAACAGCGCCACTATGTGCCAGACTGTCATAAGTGCTGGTGTTGACAATTAAGTCAGGGTGCTGAGCACCAGAAATCACTGGCTCAAATTAAACACTACTCCATCCGTTTTAAACTTGCTTCCTATTGAAAGCAACCAATTGTCCTTGCTGACTGGCTTAAAAAATTGCTGAGGACTTATCTCTTCTAGATTATAGACCCGCATCCAAGTGGACCTTCTCGAGTAGTGTCTCTTATGGATGCAGAAGATCAGTTGCAGTTCTCCCAGCAAATGACCCTTCATCGCTCTTACCCTTCAAGCTTCAACCTGCAATGTCGCGGATGTGGAACACCCCACACTCCTGCATTTTAATTCATGTTATGTTGCAGGGCAGTCAGCTTGTTTGCATTTCAAATTAAAACATTGATGATTTCGTTTTGCTTTTTAGCATCTTTGAGAAAAGGTCAGGAAAGTTGTCAAACAAGGATATTAAAGATGGAGAGAACCAACATATTTACAAGGCTTATTCTGGCAACAAAAGCGAAATGCATGCATGACACCCTCTAGATGTCATTTTTGATTTGGTTCATCGGTGTATTCAAATTTGTTGAAAGTATGTCATCACATTTCGAAATGATATCTGTTCTCAAATAAAGTGTCTTTGATTTGGCATGAAATCTGGTTCTTCCTCATTATTCACAGTTTTGTCAATATTGACCTTAAAACCTGAATTTTTTCTAAACACATCTACTAATCCGTTCAATGTGAGAAGAGATTCTCAAAGATCCAATGTGTACACTTAGCTGAGGGTTGCACAACTGGGTGGTTCCCTTAAAACATAAGAAAGTTTCAATATGTATATATTGAAAAGGAGGGGAGATAAGGGACATCTTTGTTTTGTTTCCTGCAGGAATTAAAATTGCGTACTTATCTCTTCATTAATCAAGACTGTTGCCTGAGTGTTTTCGTAACCTGATTGACGATCAAGGTTAGAGTACTACTAAAGTCCATTCTAGCCGCCAACCCTCAGAGGTATTTTCATCTCACTGTCGAACGCTCGTTTTGGTGCAGGGATTCTGCACATATACAGAACTTTGCACAGGAAAATGGGACCTCAGTGAATAGGGGTGTACCAACCTACCACATTAGTACCCAAAATCCCAAACCGCTCAGCTATAGTGTCTCATTCGTTCTCCGTCTACAGCAGAGGTCTTCACACTTTTCTATGCCGAGACCCCCTGTCAACATTTTCAGACGTAAGGACTCCCTCCTGACAAACATTTCTAGAACGTGATACTCCTCATCTATAACCATACACTCCCCCAGTTCCCACAGAAAATAATTTTTACAGTGGGGATTATTTAACAGTGTTTAGCAAGTCAAAGGTTTGTGGGTGACAAATCAACAGTAAAAACAGTCCACCAGACCATAAAACAGGCCAGCTAGCAGCCACAAAAAGCCCACACACTGACCTGCCTGTTCACCCCTTTGGGCACTGCCAGACTGTCCTGTAGGCAGGGCTACTGGAATTATGAGGCACGGAAGGACCAAATTATGTGGCAGTTTTAAACTTGTAAAGACCGAGCTGTATAAGTATTTTGCAAGGAATGGGAAACTACATGCATTTGTGCTTGCTGCAGACAATATTTGTGGTAATAGCACAGAAATTAACAGTAAAAACAGTCCACCAGACCATACAACAGGCGAGCAAGCAGCAAAAAAAATAAAAGCCCACACACTGACCTGACTGGCCATCCCTTTGGGCACTGCCAGCCTGCCCTAAAGGCAGGGCTACTGGAATTATGAGGCAGGGGAGGGCCAAATTTTGCAGGAGGGTTGATTGAGTTGTGTGGTAAGAAAATGTAAATAATGCTATGTGATGCAGCATATTTTGGGATCGTTTTGCTTCATTATTTTGCCATTTTTTAAACACAGTATCACTAAGCAAAGATTTCACCTCATCAGTACCAGTCTATAACCAAAATACAGCAATAAACAACAGAAAGATGTCTAGTCATCCTTTGTGAAGTGCCTTCCACTCCGCAGTGTCGTCACATTAGAAGCTCACCTGGCTCTGGCCAGGAGCAGCACAGGTCCCTTAAAGCCCTGGCGGTCTGGTGCAGAGTTAAGCAGTTCACACACAACTCCCACCCGGTCCCCTTTATCCCTCTCTCCCTTAGCAGGCCATTTTCTTTCACCCCGTTTTACAACTTCTGAACTCTCCCCATTTGACCTCTCACTGCACCTTTAATCATCTCTCGCTGTTCTGTTTTTTCAATCCCCTCATCTCTAACAGTCTCTCTTATTTATCTCATG
Organism: Lissotriton vulgaris; assembly: GCF_964263255.1. Taxonomy (NCBI): domain Eukaryota; kingdom Metazoa; phylum Chordata; class Amphibia; order Caudata; family Salamandridae; genus Lissotriton; species Lissotriton vulgaris. The sequence continues at coordinate 1,862,551,461 of NC_141693.1, read as the reverse complement.
GCCTCCCTGGCCCCATCTCCTCTCTCAACCCTCAGCACTTCTCATTCACCTCAAGTCTCTCCCTTCAAATTTCTGCCTTCTCTATTTGTATCTTACATTTCTCCAGTCCTGCCATTCATCGATCCCATCTCTCCTTTGTTGTTCCACACCTTCTTGAACTAACGTACCTCTCTCCTGTTACCTCAGTACCCACCCCAGTACTCCCTCTATTCCACTTTTGCTGCTCTCCCTCACCAACGCCGCAACAAATTCTTTTTATACCTCATGGATCACCTCTCAGCTATCTTCTCTCTTTAATGGTAGCTCTCCTCTCTGCCTTCACCTCTCTCACACCCACCTCTCCTCTTGTGTTTCCGCACTTCCTTCGCCACTTTACATTTCTCTTCATCCCTGACCTCTCAAATTGATTTCTCTGACTCCCTTGCAGCCCTCCTCACTTCTCTCATCTGTCTTCTCTCATCTGTCTTCTCCCATCCCGTCTCCTTTCACCCTCATCTCTCCTCACCTCTCACATCTTCCCCTCTCACCCCTCCCACGTCTCTCACCTTGCCTCTCCTCACTTTGCTCACATCATCCACCCCTTCTTTCCAGTCCCCTCTCACACCTGCATCCCGCCTCTCGCCTCTAGCTCCGCACCTCTCTCCTTGCCTCCCAATCGGCCTCGCATACCCCCATCTCCCGTCAGCTACAGTATGTCTGGCCCTGTCTTTCATTACCTAATAATCACACGCAGACAGTGCCTTGTCGGTCCAGGCTCCTCCCCTTCATCCCTACAGTGTTATCCCCCTTCAAACCCTCCTCTGGCCCAACCAAGCACACTGCTCTTCTGTCAGCTGCATGATGGCAGTGCCATTTCTAAAGGGGGAAGAGCACCTGCAGCCTTCACCAAAGCCGCACTGGCCCAACCCTGCCTCAGGAAGAAAGTAAAAGGCACACCCCTAGCACACAACATGTGACACCTCTGATTGGATTCTCCTTATTTTCATATGTTGAATACCTAATGATAAGACATGATTGAGTTTTGGTAAGAATGGCTAGTTTTGTGTTCAAAAAACCTTTTTTGTTTGAAAAGATTGTTCTTTCCGGTGGCGCAGGTGGGAGTGTGACTGCCTCCCTAGGGGACTATAAAGCACAGATGGAAGTGTCAGATTGAAAAGCATGTGGGATAACATTGCAATAAGAATCGAATAACAGATATCAATAAGTGAAACTCATGCTATTTACCAAATGTAACTGGCTTGGTAGATGCCTCTGGGACAGTGCACAGTGGGGTTTTAAGGTGTGTAAGCAGTTGTCGGGGAGAACTGAGCTGATTGCGGTAATTGATAACAGTAAGTGCAATGTACAGGTGCGCAACGCCCATTTGGCTCAAAGAGCTACAGCGCCACCCCCTCCCCTCCAACCCCTGTTGTGTGTGTCAGCATGGGCTGCGACTGCTTCCCGGGCACACACACACACAGTTTTTGAGCTGTTGTTGTCTGGAATCCGTCTCACTGCAGCCTCACACTAATACTTCACAGGTCTTTAAAAGACTATTTACTTGTTAACGAGGCTTTGTTATTCTTTCACCCCTTCTTAGAGCACCTGAATCTTCAATCTGCTAATTGCTAAAAGAATTACCCCCCTACTCGAAGGTTTTATTAGCCCCCCATGAAACTTGACTCTAGTTGCGCCTCTGTCCCTGCATGCACACTACCAGGAAAGCAAGCACACAGAGAAGTGTGACCTACACAGGGATTTCCATTTGCACATAGTGCATGTACCTCTGGGGTCTGGTCCTTAGCTTTTGTTAAGAATAGCTAATTTTGTCTTCGAAAAACGATTTTTTTCTTAAAAGACTAGTCTTTCCAGTGGCGCAGGTGGGAGTCTGACTGCCTCCCCCCTTCCTCCCCTCCCCCTCCAAATTCACCCTACCCCAGAGTCCGGCATAGCCTATGTGGGCTTTCCCCAACCCAAAATGGAGGTCAGAGTACGACAACAGATAACAGCGAGGGCAGAGCAGAGGAATTTCAAAGACAGCAGTAGTAAAAGGGCGAGTGTGAAAATAAAGGAGTGTTTTGGCTTCCAGTTCCAGGCCGAAGTGCAACCGGGAATGCATAACCCCCTATCTATGACTACACGGCCCCCCTGGGGGTTGTGCCCCACAGATTGAAGACCCCTGATCTACAGTGAAGCTATCAATGATTAAACAACCCAGAACACGTCACTCTCTCTTGGGAATCGCAGGAGCCAGAATACTCTTTCGCTCACTCACTCATGCTTGTCCACAATGCGAGTAATCAGAGATGCTGTATAGTTTAAAATGTTTATTTTAACTAACACGCTCTATGGTACAGTACACGCGCCGTTACTAGCAGCAAAATGCATAAACACAATATAGCCAGCATTGTCACAATTCCATAGAATACAAACAGGATATAATTTTATAAAGACAGTGGAAAAGGAATAAGAAACCTAGCTGCTCCTTTTCTTACCTTGCCCCCCATCTCTGGAACAAGCTCCCACCCTGCATTTCGTCTATCACAGATAACCCACGTTTTTCGCAGAGAATTAAAAACATGGCTGTTCCCTAATGATATGAGATAGATCTAGGTTGGTCGAAGTGTCTGCAAGCGCCCTGAGACCTAACAGTGACATGTGCGCTATACAAGATCCTTTGACTTTGACTAACCACCCTTCCCGTGGTAAGTAATAGTTTACTATAAAAAAGAAGACCTCTGGGCTTTGTCAGCAGGCCCCATACATCAAGGCCTAGATGAAAGGTTCACATCGCAGGACAAGCAAAGCTCTTCTCTCTGGAACAGTGTCTCCAAGTGTGTCTAAACATGTTTAGCTTGCAATATTAAAGCACATGATTTCCATTAGTACAGCTGTGGGAAGTATGTTATGTCTAGGTGCGAGGGACTGACCAGCATAGAATAAAAAGGGGCATTGTTGATCTACCTTGTACATTGTGTGCAGACTAATCCTCAGAGCACAGCAGAGAACGTGAAAAGCAGACAGTTCTCATGTGAAAGGGGCACAAACAGAGTATTGCGAAATATATGCTTGAAGTGTCGTGCACAAAAGCAGCCTCATGACAGTGAAGCATATGCTAATTTAGCAAATGTCGACAGTGGACCCAAAAGCTATACTACAGTTTTAGGGTCTTTTTCTTGGTAGTTAGGATAGCCCCTGTTCTTAGTTTCTCAGGGACCTTTTGTCTGTTGTCTCCTGTGGGTATCAGATTTTTTGAAGATGATCAACAATGTCCAACCCAGATTTGTGTGACCTTCCAGCCGAAAATCGCAAGATTCAATTCAACTGGTCCTTTTTTATTGTTAGATTCCCCACTTACTCTGAGTCCCTTCTTTCTGGTTTTTCCAAGTGAAGACATTGGTTAGTGTCTTTTTCTAGTCCTATCTTCTTAAAAAGCAATAACATGGGGCCTTCTCCAATATTTGCTGTAGGAAAGTGGAATAGTATTTGAGGTGCACAAGTATCTGTCTCAAACGATAAGGCCCAGAATGCTAGCTGTCACACAAAACTAGTAAAATAAAGCTGTGCTAAATCCCTGGTAATGTGACAGGGAGTAGTGAGGCTTAAATCAATGGCAATCTGTAAAATATTCAGGCAGTGCATACACAGTAGAAACATCACACAAAACACAATAAAATTCTTCAACCAATTTTCAAATAAAGTTAAAAAGTGAAATGTATAAATAAAATTAGACCAAAACAACAAAAAGCTAATAAGGGAAACACAGATGTAAGTGAAAATAGCACTTGAAAGCAAAAACTGCCAATGATAGTCTATCGAAGTGGTAGATTGGGACCTAGGCATAATTTGAGGCTAACTGAGAAGGAGTCCTGGTTAAATATACCAAGTGAATTGGTCCCGTGATGTTCTGGAAGTCAAAAAGTTTCTAAGTCTCAATGCAGGAAGGGACTTTGGCACTTTTTGAGAGTTTTCTGTTTAACAGTTTCCAAATCTGGCTCACTGAATAAAGGACATTGTGACCTGTCCTCCAATATATGCATCGAAAGCATCAAAAATAATCAGAGTCAATGTTATCCAAAACCATCTGAATCAAAGTTAACAGAAAGAACCCAGGTCAAGGACTCCTGAAACTTTCCCATAAACTATTATTTCAAACAAAGTTTAATCCAAGAAGCAGTTATATGCGTTTAACTTCTGTGATCTTTTTTTTCAAGCCGCAATCGATACATAAATATTCTTTGTGCCTTAGATAAAAAAAAACACAAATCGTTTCGATGTCCCAGCCTACCAGACAGTGCGGCAATCTAGTTTGCTAGAGAAATCAAGGGGACATTCAGAAAGTTGACCTAGGAAGGCCTCTGCCTATTTCTTATCATTGGCTTTGTGGCTTGCAACTCATGTTTTCTTTCTTTCCATTGGCTGGCTTCATTTGTTTTAAGCTATACAGCTTGAGGTTGTACCTTCCCTTGCCCAAATCTTATTTACAGTATCCTTCTGAGTGCCCCCTTTTTGTAAACAGACCTCTATATCTTATTCTCATCTCATCATATTTGCTGTGCATTCAAAGACCGAGGTCAAATATCAGGCACTGTCTTCCGAGGGTTCTTGTTTACTTTTGTTTCACTGACTTGAAAGTGATAGGATTTATGTGATGATCTTGCTGGATACTGAGGGTAGGAAAGAGTGTTTTTTTCTAGCACAAGATAACATTTTAATGAACTGTGTAAGTATTATAGAATATATCAGAATTAGGAACACAAATGAAACACATTAGTTGTTATTTCTAAAATGAGTTGGAAACAAATTCTTTAATATAATCAAAACAAATCAATACACTAGGTGATGCCATTTCCACACGGTATTGTGTGTGCACTGTATAGTTTTATTACTAAAACTATGTCCGTGCAAGTGTAGTGGTCATTTCAATTGAAAACATATTGTCTGTAATGGTAGTGCGCTAACACACCATGCATACTTCACTCTAAGCCACTCCACTCTACTGTTCACCACTCCACTTTACACCACTCCACGCTGCTGCACTCTACATCACTCTACTCCACTGCACTCTACACCCTTGCACTCTATGCCTCTCTACTCTACCCTGTACTACTCTACTGTACGCCAATGCATTATTTGCCACTTTACTCTACACCACTGCACTCTAAACCACTGCACCTTACATCACTCCAGTCTAGGCCACACCAATCTACTCTGCACAACTCCACTCTACCCCACTATACACTACGCCACTCTGCTATACTGCACTATGTCCACTGCACACTATGCCAATACACATTACACCTATGCACTTTACTCTGTAACACTTGACCTTATGCCCCTGCACTCTACGCCAATCCAGTGTATGCCACTCCAATCTACTCTGCACCACTGCACTCTACACAACTTTACTCTATGCAACTGCACTCTACTCTGCACCAATCCACTCCACTCCACGCCACTTCACTCTACTCTGAAACAATCTACTCTGCACCACTGCACTCTATGCCATTCGACTCCACCCTATGCCACTCCACTCTATTCCACTGCACTCTGCGCCACTCCACTCCTAACCACTGCACTCTACACCAATGCACCCAACACAACTGCACTCTGTCACTTCACTATATGCCACTGCAGTCTACTTTGCATCACTGTACTCTACGCCACTACTCTCTTGGCCACTCTAATCCACTCTACACAACTGCACTCTAACACTCTGCTCTGCAACACTGCACTCTTCACCACTGAACTCTCTGCCACTCTACTCTGCACCACTCCACTCCACAATACACTCTACCCCACTGCACTCTGTGACACTGTACTCTATGGCACTAAACTCTACTCAACACCACTCTATGCTACTCTATTCTGCAGCACTCTACGCCACTGCACTCTATACCATTCGACTCTGCTGCGTGCCACTGCCCTCTGCATCACTCAACTCTACGCCACTCCACTCTGCATCACTCTACCCCACTCTACTCTGCATCACTGCACTCTACTCCACTGTACTCAATGCCACTCCACTCTATTCCACTTCACTCTATGCCACTCTACTCCACGTGCCACCACTGCAGTCTACTATGCACCACTCTAATCTATGCCACTGCATTCTACGACACTGCATTGTACGCCACTGAATTCAAGGCCACTTCACTCAATGCCGCTGCACTCTATTGTCATGACCCTTGCCTCTTTTTAAACTGTAATGCTAAAGTAGTGAGCAATAACTTCCCTGTCTATCATTACTACCAGTTTCATCACCGCCTTCATCTACTCCGGTGAGGTGCACTCAAGCACAGAATAATCATGCCTGACGCATGGCTATTTGGTTATTAAAGTGGCCAAAATTAGTACTATATTTTCGACTGTCTCTCTTAATTTTTAAAACATTTTATTGTCAGTCTTATAGAGGAGTGTCATAATCTTCCTCCGAAGACAAGATTCCTGATTTATTAATTGCGGTCTACTTTTAAATAGAAAAATAATGAGTCATTTTTCAAGCATGCTGGAAAGAATTTGTTTAATCACAAGGTAGATCGAATGTTATCTCCTACAGATTTAATTGCTAAGAGACAGTACATTTGGTAACTGTTGACCTCGTATCGTTCCAAAGTGAAGTCTGACTCATTGCAAAGTCCAGTTTCGAAAGAGGATGTTAATAAACCACCTTAAAAACTTTCCGTTCGATAATGCATATTTGTAACTCTAACTTTTAATCTTGTTCTTTTTCTCCAAGTTTAAAATGTATTGTTGTTTCATCTATATTATATATTTATTTATATAATTATAAACCTATAATGTATAAAATCTATAATTAATAGCTTATGTATATATGAATTCCGTTTCTTCATATTTATAATACTGGCACCCATTTTACTTCCTTCCCTTTCCTCTTTCTTCCCCCAAACATACATTTCTTAAGTTGCCTAACATTATAGTTGTCTGTATTAATGATAATTTTCATAGGAGTTCATAAAAGTACTCAATGTTGTTATACAATGTATCATCTAATGCAATTTATCTAATTTAAGACAACTTGTTTGCTCAAATGCTATTAAATAAATCTTTGAATACAAAAATGCCCACCCTAACATTCTGGCAACTTTAGACATCTCTGGGGACTCCTACATGGTAAGGGCATGAGAGGTAATTATTAATCCGAACACCATTAAATATTACAGATGAACTCCTCAATGTGTGAGGCAATGACCATTCCTACCCGGCCTCTCCGCAGCACTTGAGGCCATTGGCCAGCACACACGTCTGTGTTGTCTGATGCAACCCCTGGGCCTAGTCCTTTCTGACTGGGGAAACCCCATGGGTTAATTCAGGCCACTTCTTTGTCTAACAAGGTTTGAGTGTCACACTGAATCTATTCAATCTATACCTGACACTGCTCTATCACATCCTTGCTACTTAAGATATATGCAGTTGACATTTAGATTATTATTTTATTATTAATTTAATTTAGAAAGCGCACAAATCACCCCGGGAGAGGTATCTCGGCGCTGTGCAGCGCATAGACAGATAATCAAACTAATTATGCCAGAAATAGCGTTTTAAGAAGTTTTCTACTAAAAAAAAATCTGAGATTTCTACTTTCTACTTCAAATTGAACATGAGGTCACAAGCAAAAAAAGTGGTTAATTGCCTAAGGGGTATATGGAAGGGACTATGCCTAATTTGTGGGAAATCACACAATTTTATTATGAGCCTGGTTGAACTGTGCCCTTCTCATGGACTGAATAAATGATAACTCCCAGAAGCAGTACAGAGAGGGCGCTCCTCTCCATCTTCCGCACAAATGCTGCCCTCAAGACAGCTCAGCATCCGCTAAACTAGTCTGGTGCTGTCCTTAGGTTAGTGTAACTTCAACACGAAATGGCTCTAGTGCTTGTCGGGCATCTTGCTTGGAACACTGCGGAAAACCCGAAAGAACCCAGGACCATGCTGTCTGGTTTATATTCGGCCTCGAAGACCACGGTCAGGTCAGAATTCTCTGAAGCTCTGTCCTGGTTCCATCAAAGAGAAAGACAATTGAAGACAATGAGTACTCTCCACCGTGGGATCCAGGGCCATGCTTTAGTGCATTGACCTGAAATCTTCCAATCTTGCCTTCCTGCCAGGGATCTGAGATCAACCACCTTGAACATACCGACTGTCTGCCAGCCGCTGTGCAGAGTGGCCAGACCTGATCTTCCAAGGCTCAGCCTTCACAGACATGCCAAGGACACATTCTTCTACTTGGCTTTCTACCAGTGTGAGAGCTGTCGTGTTCTGGGCCAAAGCTTGCTAGAAACCGTCTCACTCACACTTTGTCTTTCTGCTTTTCATATGCAAACAATACACACCATGATGCCAGGGCAAACACCGTGCCAGGGATCCATACCTCTATGCTAAAGATGCCCACAATATGCCTATAATAGGCAGTATAAGGGCTCTGTCATGCCAAGTATGGCCATCACAATGCCAAGGATGCCCGCAGTATAACTAAGATGGCCAACATTATGTTAGAAGTGGTCACATTCATGCCAGGGATGTCCATAATATCCACAAATGGCACCATCACGCAAGGGATGGGTCCTGTCTCGCCGCCACTGAGCCTGGGCATTTTTTTTCAACTGATCTGTCATTTATTTGCCTCCCCCTCTTCCCTACACCTGTGCATTGACAACATAGCGATTCTACTGCTTCGACATCCTATGACTTTGTGTGGACAACTTCACTAACACTGACAACATCTGGTTCTACTTTGTAGGGCATCCCCCGCAAGAAGACAATGAAGAGCATCCTCAGATACCACTGATAGCAAAACCCGGTCCTTTGGGAGGACATTAAAAAGCATCACCAGGCCCTACAAGCAGACAATGAAGAGTATCCTTGGATACCACCAATAATGACAACCAACTCTGCAGGAAGACAATGAAGAGCATCCTCAGATACCCCTGATAGCAACACGTGGTCCTTTAGGGGTACATTAAAAAGCATCAGCAGGCCCTACAAGCAGACAATGAAGAGTATCCTCGGATACCACCAATAATCTGCAGGAAGACAGTGAACAGCATCTTCAGATACCACTGACGACAACATCTGGTTCTACTTTGAAGAGCATCCTTGGACAGCACCAGTTCTGACATCAGGTCCTACATAAAGCCAGTGAAAAGGGCCCTCAGCTACTACATATTTCAAAAGGCCTTAGAGGGCACAGCATAGAAGACCCCGAGACCACTTCCGTATTGACACTAGGATTACCAGGAACACAGTGGCAGAATATGGGAGAATCAGCCCCAGAAACTGACGCCTTAGAGGAGGCTGCAGGAGAGTGCCCTCGGAACCCACATATACTGATACTTGGGGAGAGACAGAGGAAAAGTGCTTTCAAAGACTATAGAGACTGCAATGAGGCTTGCAAGGGACAATGAAAGAACATACTCAGATAGTTACTGACATCAGATCCTATAGGACTACAGCTGACGAGTGTCAGTAGACACAGTAGAAGCACAGTTACAAACAACATAGCTACTGACAACAGCCCCTGCAGAGGGCAGCGTGAGAGCATCCTCTAACATCAAGGGGCATCCTCATTAATCACAGATGGTGGCACTAGGCCAGCTACAGTCATTAGGTCCTTGCAGGGACAGCCGGAGTGCACCCAGAGATAGTGGTCGATCCAGACACAGCCCAGCTGGAGGACGCCATCTTACCCTGCCAGATACATACGCTAGAGGGACAGTAGAAGGCAAAGCATAGACTGTTGCTAGGATCCCTCGGGTCGCGTCCAGCAGAAGGGTATCCGAGAGATACTCACAGCGTGCAGGAGAGGACAGCAGGAGGGCCATGAATGCAAGAGCAGGAAGGCACCCTAACTGAGCACTGCATGCTGATGCGGGGGTCTTAGAGGGACAGCGGTTGTACCCTAAGACACTAGGGACTCAGGGGGTGAAACATCTGGTTCTGACAATGGGGTCCCAGAGAGACATGTGGGCACTGCCAGATGCTGATTTTTGACACAGATGTGTGAGAGCAGGATGCCAACCTCATACACACCTACTTCTAACACATCCCTCAAGGGGGACCGCAGGAGACCCCTAAAACACACCTTGTTATACAGTGATTCCTCAAAGTAAAAAAAAAAAAAATGATAATTACGCACGACTACCCGGAGGTATCTCGGCGCTTGTACTAATACCGCCAAGGAACCCTTCCTGGCCTTTCCCTGTGAGGAGCCCACTCCTGGGCACCCCCAAGGTGAAGTCTGGCATCCTCAGCGTTGTTGGGGCCGTTGTAAAGATTAAGCAAGCTATTGCCCAGAGGTGCAGAGTGGGACTCATGATCAGAATAGGCACCGAGGCGAGAATTATCAGGTCCGAGACCCGCCGAGGCGGGAATTGAACCCTGGTCCCAGCCAGACTACTTCATCAGGGTCTGCCGCTCTAACCATTGAGCCACACTTCTCTACAATTCCTCTCTTCTTTCTTTACATCAATGTAGCTGGACAGAGAAAGGCAAAGGGGTTAAGTCACTGAACCCTACAGAGATCAGGTTAATAAAAAGTAGACCGCAGAAGCACCCTAAGACACATTTAGACCATCCAGACTTCGGCGAGCGCAACCCTGGTGGAGGACCACCCCGTTATTTTGAGATCCAGACCTGCGTGGTGGAGAGCTCACTGTTCAGTGGATGAATGTCAAGCAGTGCAGGTTACTGAACAGTTGCCATGTTGGTAACCAACGTTTGTAAAACAAACTCTTAAAGCAATGGTCTGACATGCAGGGGGTTTACTTCCTACACTGGCCCTTTAATGTTTCCATGCTCGTGACCAAAGGGTCTTGCCAGGGAAATCCAGTGACAGTCGCCCTGCCCTATATAGGAGGAGTGACCATCTCTGGGACCCGGCCACCCTAGGGAAGTCAGGTCCAGGGTATCTGATGGCAGCACCATCCACAGCTCCCCTGATGAACAGCCTGAGGTTTCCCTACTTCTATGGAAGGGGGAACTGTGAGTTTGGAGGGAGAGGCATCTGTTCTTGGCAGTCTTGAAACTCAAAATGACCCTGACACTATGCTCTTCAGGGGTGCAGGTAGTGAGGGACGCACGCTATATAGTTTTATCAATAAATCTGCATGCCAGTGCGAATTGTGTTGCCATTTCAGTGGAACATGTGCTGCCTGTAAATAACAGTGTGCTACTACATCAAGCTTTAGTAATATTTGCAACGGTGTACTCCAAAATGCACCTTCGACTTCATACCACACCCTTACCACTCTTCTGTGGAATGGGCATAGCTCATTTGCTGTATTTGTTCTTAGTAACGCCTATGTTTTTTTGCGATGAAATTAAATTAGAGAGCCCACTGTTACCACCCAAAGGGGGATCCAGCTGCTGCCCGTCCTAAAGGGGTGAGGAGCCATGCCTGTCACCTCTTGGCCACTGTAGAGAATGTCTGTCAAGGGGAGTAAAGGTCAGACTGACAGACACTCTTTATTTTTAGGTCAGGCAGCCAGGAGATAGGCATGCGCTAAATGCGCAGGCTCCCGGTTGGCTGACCTTTGCCGGGCTGAAGAAGCCAGCTATGGTGGGTGTGACATCTTCAGCCTGGCAAAGCACCTCAAGGTCCTCCCCGTCATGTCGAGCGGGAGTGTCACACATTTACTCGGACTTGGGTGCTTTAGTTCCAAGCCCTTAAGTGGCCTGGGCCAAAAGCTAATCACTGACAACCCGTCAAGAGTGGGGTGGAGTCAGCAGTCTCACGTACCCTATAGCACTTTGTGATGAGTGAGGGGCTGCTGCCTTCCCTCAAGGCAGAAGTTTGAACCCTCCTGGGACCTTCGAGGCTTGGGTCTGCAGCAACTTGATGACGGAATGTTGGGTCACTATCAAACTTCATCGTAAGGTTCTTGCAACATCCGTGGGAGAAGGTGGCCTAGCAAGTCCAAGGAGCCAAAGGTCTATAAATCAGATTCGATTTTTGATCCCAAAATAGAAGATTTCAGTTTTCTCGGTATTATACTTCAGATGGTTCAAATTCATCTAATGACTTGAGTGAGACAGTTCCTGAATTTTAATAACGAGCTAAAAGCGTTCTTGTCTAATGACAGGATCAATTAGGTATCATCAGCATTTGAATTAGGAGAGATTCCCAAGGATTTCATAAGAGCTATCAACGGAGACATTTATACATTAAAAACGGTAGGGATGAGTCCTTGGGGACCCCATGCTTCAATACGTTTCCCCTTAATATCAACTGAGAAATTTATACATTGAACACGGTCGGGATGAGTTCTTGGGGACCCCGTCCTTCAACCCTTTTCCCCTTAACATAAAGTGGTCCATCGTGACCACCTGATTCCTGTTTGTCAGAAAAGATTGAACTTACGCCCAAGCACAGCCACAATTTCTGATAGCACCAAGGCTGTAATAAAATATTGTGCGACTGCGTATCGAAAGATGCCGATAAGTCGAGCAGAATTAAGACAGCGTTATCACCATCACCATTATCAAGCATCATTTTTATAGACACAGAGACTGCAAGGAAAGCAGATTCAGTGGAATGTCGTGGTCTAAAACTGGACTGGGGACTATGCAAAAGCTGAGACAACTCCAAATAATCAACAAGTTGTGAGTTAACTAGCTTTTCCAATATTTTAGCTGGGGCAGGGAGCAGGGAAATTGGTCTAAACTACGTCAGGATCTACAGTTGGCTACTTTAACTGTGGTTTCACTAATGCCAACTTCCATTTATCATGCACTGAGGCTAATATTAATGACGGCTTTGTAATGAAAATCTGAATTTGTTTTAAGGTTCGCAGTGGCCTTCCTGAAAACAGAAAGAGGGCAGAGATTGATAGGCGAGCCTAAATTACACCGCTGAATAGCAGACTCGGATTGTTGCAAGGTAATAGGCTTTAACTCAGTAAATGTGGAGTTTAAGGTAGTCCTCGCAACTTCTTATGGGTTGGCTTGCTAATGTTAAGCCCGGCTTGGATGGCTTCAATCTTTTGTTCAAAGAATTCTGAGAAGTGTGGCTCAATGGTTAGAGCGGCAGACCCTGATGCAGAGGTCTAGCCCGCGACCAGGGTTCAATGCCTCGCCGGGTCTTGGGCTCAAAATTCCACAGACCTGATAATTCTCGCCTCGGTGCCTATTCCAATCATGGAGTGCAACTCTGGGCAATAGCTTGCTTAATCTCCACAACGGCCCCCACAACGCTAAGGATGCCTGGCCTCCACCTTGGGGGTGCCCAGGAGTGGACGCCTCACAGGGAAAGGCAGGATGGGTTCCACAGCGTGTTCGTACAAGCGCCTTGAGACCCTTGCGTGAAAGTAGTGCGCTATACAAGTATCAATTTACATTTACATTTACAGACTATTGCACATTCCAGGGAAGGTTTAATATACGTTGAGCAAGTTTTAGGGTAACGGAAGCAAGCCTTTAGCGATCAGAAAGATCGCTCATGGACCATTTTTGCCAGCTCTTCTTTAGTAGTGACATACTGTTCTTTGCTTCCTTAGTTCATTCGTGATAGCTTATACCAGATGATTTATAAATAGATAGCTAGATCCCCATTTTTGTTCAAGCCTTTTATAGGCTAATCTTTCTTTAGCCAGGGAAAGATAGAACCAGGGGGTGGGAGCTCTCCGGCTCTTCTGTCCAAGCGAGCGCTTTGGTGCTAGATCACCTAAGGCATCACGGAGCCAACTATTAAAATGATCCAGGTCCGTATCTAACTCCCCCATTGTAGTTAGTGGGGAGCAGGTCAATTGGTGGATTAGACTCAGGCCTTGTATTTTACTCCACTGACGGTGGCTATTACCATCAATGGCTACACTCCTGCTTCTCATTATGTTGGAATCAACTGCGAGCCTAAAACGGATAAACATATGATCGGACCACACCTGAAATTCAGGTTGGTCAACTGGGAGATAATGAAAACTAGTGAAGATTAGGTCCAAGGTGAGGCCAGCAAAATGCATGGAACTAGTAACCTGTTGGGAAAGATTGAAGATTGTTAGATTGCCTGATATAGTCTAGGTCGATGAATTATTTCCATTATCAACATGACAATTAAAATCGCCTAAGACAGTAAAGTTTGCATGCTGTACCCAATGAGGAGTAAAGTCATCTCCTAATGAGTCGAGTAAGTTTAAAATTTGTCCTGGAACGATAGATCAAAACACCAGAAAAGAACAATATTGGGTGGTTCTTAGACAGAAACAAACGCTCCCTCCAACTGATCTAAATTGAACAGGGTGCAATGCAAAAAGTTGTGAAGGATAACTGAGCGGCCCCCTCCTCTAGCTCCATTTCTATCAAGATGATGAATGGAATATGCAGCTGAAATGACATTTGCTATATCCAAGTTTAAGGAGTCATGTACCCAGGTCTCGGTAAGGAACAGGCAGTCTGGGTTCTCACCGACTAGTAAGTTATACATTTCCAAAGCATGCTCAGGGAGGGTCCGTACATTCATGAGCCCAACCCGTAACCAAGGGCTGATATTAAAGCCACTGAGAGAGTTTAGTTGACTTTAGTTTCCTGTTAATCCCCTCATAGATGGAGATGTTACTAGTCTCAAATTTAAGAAATTGTTTGCCTTTTAGACAAGATATAGCTTCCACTACTTTTATAATTTCTAGGTTGGTCCCACATCGAGGAATCTCATCTGAGTTCTTGGTCCCTGTGGGGGGTACTTGGGAGGGTGGGTACAAGCTCGGTCAGTACTGGCAGCATGACTGGTGCTGGACGCGGAACAGATAGTGATAGGCAAAGGCGGGCTTGCCTTTGGTGTGCTGGTGGCGCCCCTCTATGCGAGACCACAATGCGTCTGCACAGCAGGTCTACTTATGAGCATAATGCTCCCCACCTCTCCAAATACCACTAGACCACTAGCCTGCTCCAAGGTAGCACCCCGTAATGGAACAAATATGGCAGCAGGAAGTCGCTCAATAGCCGAAAAACCAAACCAGGTGATGGAGCAAAATAAGACACAATGATATCATCACACATTAAAACATAGCATCAAAGGCATTCAATAGGAACATAAAAATGTTAAAACTGGCAGAATAAGTGAATCCAAAAGTGCAGCATGCAGGAAACAGAAAGCAATGGGACTCTGGCTTAATGCTGCCTGGCATTTGTCTCTCTAGCCATGTGACTTCAGTGATGTAAGATTGACGGCAGCACCCGCACTGCGAAATTTGTTCCAGCACCCTTGCAAAAGTGAACTACTCATTAGGTCGCTTAAGGAGCAGCAGCACTGAGCCAGAGTGAGTCACGTGCCAGCCCGGGCCCCATGATATCCCAGTAGCCCGGATGCACAACTTGCCTTAGCTCAGGTTGTGGCCCTGTGAGGCCGGAATAGAGTGGGTTACATGCCAGCCGTCCCTGGTCCTGAAAACAGGGGCAGCTCCTTCGTTGAAACGAGGAGCGTCGCCCCAATTAAAGTCCGCCCTTAAAGCAGCAGAGAGCAAAAATAAAATGCTGGTTCATTACCATTTATTTTTCATTCCTGTCCCAAGCTAAGCTTCAGGGCGGGGGTCGGTCCACTGCTGACTGACAACAGCAGGAGGGAGGAGGGTGGGCTAGCTAATGCCCTCATTAAAGTGTGCAAGTCTTTTTGTCCAGCCGTCTTACAACAGCCAGCCACACATGCACACTTTAAACCTCTCAACCGGGTTGAGAGTCAGTGCAGGCCTCCAGTGCGCTGTGGGGCGGCGGGTGATGCTGCTCCCTCCAATCAGAGCTCTGCTCACATGCTGCATGTGAGCAACACCAGGATTGGGCAATGGAGTCCCAGCATTCGGTTCCAGTTGCTGCAAAGAAGAGACCCGGAGCAAGGACATCATGTTAGGTAAGATTTAAAAAATGTTTATCATACTTTGCCCGGGTCCTCGCCTCACGCCCCATAAATCCCAGGCGCCACCTCCTGAAAAGGCTGGGGCGGTGCAATGTAGGGACACATAGTCATTGACAGTAATTGTGAAGGAGCAGGACTGGTAAAGCTGGGGCAGTATTGGTCACATGCCGTGCTAGTGCCTCTGACAAGCCAGTGAGGCTGGGGCAAAGTCACTCACGTAGCCATGACTGTCTGGGTTTATCTATAGGCCAACCGTCTTCAGACAGACAGAGATGTCAGAACATTTGTCTTTCTAGTGTTCGTTAACAAGTAATGGTGAAAAGTGGGGGGTGGGACGGACTTTACTAGAGTTGTGCTTCCGGTGGCGGCTCCTATAACCTGGAAGGGAGGCCTCTTCTGTGTGTGTATTTACTACATAGCCCTGGCAACACTCAGTGCACGGCACCCGCACACCAGAACCAAACTGCTGAAAATACACTGGCGGCGTCCGATTTGTTTCTTTTACGTTCAGCACCTGAACTCTACCTCGCTGTCCGGCCCTCTACTCCACACACTGTCAAATGTTTACCCCTATGTTATGTTATCTTATGTTATACAGATTTGTAAGCGCATTATCACTTGGGAAGGTATCCTGGAGCTGAGCAGTTGCGAGTCTAGGACATAGTGGGACTACTCGAAAAGCCAGGTCTTCTGCTTTTGCGGAATTTAAGAAGTGAGAAAGAGCCGCTTCTGTGCAGCTGCGGGTCATTCCATGCTTAGGAGAGATGTAGGAGAAAGCTCAACCACCAGGTTTGGTTATCCGCATGTGAGGGATGTGTGCTATGTAAGAGTCTGGATGAGTGGAGGTGTCTGGAAGGTTTGAGAAAGCAGGTGTGATAGTTGAGGTATGCTGGAACAGTGTTATGTAGTGCTTTGAAAGTGTGAGTGAGGAGTTTGTGAATTGTGCTTGTTTGTGAACTGAGAGCCAATGGAACTCCTTCAGGTGGGGTGTAAAGTGAGTGTGGTGTGGGAGGCTGAGAGCGATTCTGGCCTCTCATACGCACCACCTTCTTTCTGCGCACTAGATACCTCGTCAGGGATAGAAGGCGCTATATAAATGCACTTATAACACAATCTTCACCTCTCTCAGACTCAGCACCTGATTGAGTCCTTCCCCAATGAATAGCATTGCTAATGGGGGTCAATAAGTGTGTGCGGAGGTTTGGAGTTTCCCGCCTTTGCAACATCACCACACTCAATATGTATTCAAGACAAGGTTCCCCCTCTGCGTCCAGTACTGACACCTTTTTCCAATCTTCCTGACTCTGGTGTGCACCGCCACCTGTCCCATCCTTCTCGGTTGTGTGTTCTGATGAGGTCACACTGGACAGCTGAGTGACCACTCACAGCATGAGTTGCAGTGTGACGGGCACCAGCACTCATTTTTGGGGACCATAACTTAATTTTCAGCATCAGACTGTGACCCAGAGCAAGAGAGAGGCAAAGGGAGAAAGAAGGAGGAAGATAGCGAGGGGGAAACAGTCACAAAAGGAGATATTTTGGATGAAAAGGAAGCTGCAAGAGTGAGATAAATAGACAGGGGGTGGAGGGTGATGGAGAGAAGAGGCGTGGCTTTCGGCAGTGTCAGGCTTTTGAGAAACTCTTTGGTCCCTTGACCCTGCACTTATTTTAAATATAATGAATATTACCATTATTGTTATTTTCAAATAAAGCCCTGATTGGTGGCCCGTGTGGGATGGTGAGTGCGGTGTGGATTACGCTATTGAAGTTAAGGTCTTGTGAGAAGTCTAGAGCCTGTGATCCTGGACAAACATGGCTGCTGTCTAGGCTAGAGATTTTATCTCCCGAGCAAACCAGAGTTCGTGTCTTTCTGTCTCTGGATGACGATTGATGAAGATGCTTTGACTATATTTAATCTAGCATTTATCTCTCTCCTGATTTACTCGTCTTTAACCTTTGGAAATAAGGTTTAGTTTGTAGATTTTTCCCATAACCCCTTGCGAGTCAGACACAGCTGCGTAAATTCTGGCACCAGGACGCTCAGAGGTGCCGATATGAATTTGGACAGAAGGAATGCGGCCTGGGGTTTATTTATTTTATGCATTTTTATATAGCGCGGACTTTACCCGAAGGTGTCAGAGCTCTTCACAATAGGAACAGTACTGATACATGAGGATAAGATTACAAGTGAACAAATTACAAAAGCAAACGTTAAGTTACATGAGGCAAAAGTGACAATTGTGAGCAAACTAAATGAAAGAGGTAGCAAACGGTACATTACAGGAGGAAAAAGTGACGTGTGAGGGTTACAAAAGCGTACAAAGTACAAGTAGAGGTATAATACTGCAATAAATGGCAGACACTCAAACACAAGAACAAACGTTACGTTACGTAGGCAATGGTGGCCCTTGTGCAAGTATCTAAAGCAAACAAAAAGTATAAAAGGTAGCAAACAGTGTGTTACAAGAGAAAAGTGATGTGTGCATGTTACAAAAGAGTACCAAACACAGGTAGAAGGATAATACTGCAATAAATGGCAGATACTCAAACCACAAGAACACACTGGGAAGGCACTTCCATAGTCATGGAGAATAGAATTTTCTATAATGGAAGGTCTTCCTTCAGATGATAGAGAGGACGTGAATTGAATTTCGAAGTGTCTCTGGAGGAGGAGAACTTTGAGGTCAGTTTTGAAGGCCTGGGAGGAGGTGGTGGTCCTGAGCTGAGGCAGAAGTGAGTTCCAGATTCTCACCTCGTTGCCTGAAAATGAATGGGCCATCGATTTTTCCTTCTTGAAAGTGGGAGGTTCAAGCAGTAAATTTTCTGTATTACGTGATGCTCTAGAGCTTTCAGAGAGTTTCAGTTTATTCGCCAGGTAGCAAGGAGAGGAGGAGTGCAAGGCTTTGTGGGTGATACAGGCCGTCTTGTAGATAGATCTTGCCTTGATAGGAAGCCAGCGGAGGGTGGATAACATGGGTGTGATGTGGTCGCTTCTTTTGGCCTCATAAATGAAACGAGCTGCTGAAAGGAGAACAGATTTAAGGGTGGACAGGTGGGATTTGGGGAGGCCAGTAAGAAGATAATTGCAGTAATCTAGTCTGCAGAGGACCAGCAATTGGACCAGGGTTTTAAGGTCTTGCTCCGGGAAGAAGCGACGAATTCCCCAAAGAAGGCGCAGTTGGTATCGAGCAGACTTTGCAATCGAATTGATGTGGGAGATTAGATTGAGTTTTTTATCGAGTATGACACCAAGGTATTTTGCGCTGTCGACAATGATGGGTTTATTGTTAAGTAGATTCATCTGATCCATCCATGTTTGAACCGTGGGAGGAGAAAGTGAGGAGGAGAGGAGGAGGATTTCAGTTTTGGAGGGATTCAGAATCAGTTGATGAGTTGACATCCAGTTTTGAATGGAGTCGAGAGTAGAGCTTAGGATGGAGAGATCGTGAGTGGAGGCAACCTTGAGGTAGATTTGAGTGTCGTCTGCGTAGAGATGATAGTGGATCCTGGATTTACTTAGGAGGTTTCCCAGTGGTTCTAAATAGATATTGAACAATGTGGGTGCAAGTATAGAGCCTTGCGGAACACCTTGACCTACCGCCAAAGGAGATGAAAGACTGTTCGCTATTTTGATCATTTGGGATCTATCAAAGAGGATGGAAGCAAACCATTTACGCTGTTGCCTACTGGTCTCTAGGGTGTATTTATGATTACTTAAATATAAATTTATGCAGTGCACACCTCGCTGAGAGCAAAGGGGCGCTATGCATTGAAACATCAGGGTGCAGGGAGTGGGGAGAACTCTGTTAAAAATACGATAGTGGACTTAGCCTGGGTGGTGTGGGAAGGGAAGGGGAGGGAAGGGAGTCCTTGGTCAATCCTAGCAGTGTGGGGAGGGAAGGGAAGTCTCGGTCGCTCCTGGAAGGGAGTCCTTGGTCGTTCCCAGGGCTCGAGGCAGGGTACCACGCGGGTGGACGGCGTCCCCCCACTTGTTTTACCGGATGGACGCCGTCCCCCCTGCCCAAAAGCTGGACATTCAATTGTGGCGTTACTTGCCCGCACGGCCGCCGCATCTATCTCCTAAGTATAGGGCTGGCTGTCAATCTTGTACAGCATGCGAATGCGCTACCTATCAAAATTCTGCTTTGCCCTTTAAACCTGCCCCCATCGCCTTGTAACCTTTGTTATGTTGAACCTGGGCAGGAGCGCATTGACACCTGATCCGTCAGCCACTGTTATGCAATAGAGGTCGACAGAAGAGGCTACAAAAGTATGAGGGGAGGGTTGCAGCAAGGGATGGGACACGAAAGGTGTTCTGTTAAGAAGAGACTCTCATACACGGCCCTTCGATGCAATTTAATATATTCACTGCCTGTTCGACTGTTAGCAGAGACGGGGGAAAAGGAACTTTCTTTTTCAGGATGGTAAAAGAGCACGGGTATTTCAGCACCTCAAGGTCTTTAAAAATTTTAAAATCGGCTTGCAACCATCAGACATTTTTCGAAAATAAAATTACATTTACATTCCTACATAAAATATATATCCCCAGTAAAAGGAAACATGCTTAATTTTAAGCCCCCAAACAGGTATTTAACAATAACGTTATTTGCATTAAAGAGGGAGTAAGACACAGAGAATGACGCTACATTCCACGTGGCCCCACCAAGTGAAGCGGTACTCCCTCTAATAAGAGGGGACTACCTTTCGTGACCTCACTTCCTGTTGTGACATTACTTCCGGTGACACCACCTAACTTGGAGCGTACCCCACTTCTTTTTTTAGGACTTGTGCAGGAGGAGTATCTGCCAGGCAGATTCATGTGAAGTCTGGACCCCCAGGTTCTTTCAGTCCGGTCTGGGGGTGAATGCTGCTCGTTACTGTTCTGTACGCACCAGGTCTTGATCTGTACCTGCCTGTACGACCCTGAGTCTTCTCACTTTCACCCTGTAATTTCCAACTCACTGCCAGACCCAGATTCCACTCACTGTCACTTTCTGATTTCTAACTCACTGACAGACCCTATTCTATTTTATTCTATTCGTTTCTGTTCTATTCAATTGGTCTTATATAGCACATAGCTACCCGAAGGCCTCTCAATGCTAGAACAGTCAGAGAAGAGCTCAAAATCATATTAGCCAGCTCTCAAACAGAACTAGTTACTATAGAGCCATGTTTTCATGGTCTTACAGAATGTGAATAGACTGGACAGCAGGCATAGTACTTCCAAATGAAAAGTATTCCAGAGTTTGGGGGCCTGGTGGTAGAAAGAACAGTAAGTTGTTGAAGAAGATCTAAGTAGCCTTCCAGGGGTGTAGGTGATAGCTAGCCATCTTAATAAGAAAGGACTTTTCTTTCGAAGTGACCTGTGCCGAATACAGAACCTTTAACTGGACCATCGATTGGAACCCAGTGCAGATCCTCCAAGGACATTTTTACAGATCGGTGCCTAGGGACATTCATAGGAAACCGAGCGGTGTAATTCTGCGGGATCTGTAGTCTCTTTGCTACATAGCTAGTTGATTCCTCTTACTGTCACCCCCTGATTTCTAACTCACTGCCAGTGTAAAATGTACATCCCCAGTAAAAGGAAACATGTTTAATTTTAAGTCCCCAAACAATTATTTAAAAATAACGTTATTTGCATTAAAGAGGGAGTGAGACACAGAGAATGACGCTACATTCCGCGTGGCCCCCCAAGTGAAGCGGTACTCCCTGTAATAAGAGGGGACTACCTTTCGTGACCTCACTTCCTGTCGTGACATCACTTCTGGTGACACCACCTAACTTGGAGCGTCCCCCCACTTCTTTTTTTAGGACTTGTGCCCTGGTCCTTCCTGGTGATGGGGGAGGAAGGGAGTCCTCTGTCGCTCTAGGTGATGTGGGGAGGAAAGGGAGTTCTCAGTCACCCCTTAAAGAGAGTTCTTGGTCGTTCCTGGTGATAGAGGAGGGAAGGGGTTCTCAGTCACTCCTGGAAGGGAGTCCTGGGTCGTTCCTGATAGTGGGGTGAGGGAAGGGAGTCCTTGGTGCCTCTTGAAAGGTGTCCTTGGTCGTTCCTTGTGGGGGGGAGGGAAGGGAGTCCTCGGTCGCCCCCGGTGGTGGGGGAGAGAAGGGAGTCCTCAGTCGCCTCTAGTGGTGGGGGAGGGAAGGTAATCCTCGGTTGCTCCTGGTGATGTGGGGAGGGAAGTGAGTCCTCAGTCGCCCCTGGTGATGAGGGGAGGGAAGGGTGTGCTCGGTCGCCCATGGTGGTGGGGGAGGGAAGGGAGTCCTCAGTCGCCCCTGGTGATGGTCAAGGGAAAGGAGTACTCAGTCGCCTCTGGTGATGTGGAGGGAAGGGAGTCCTCGGTCACCCCTGATGATAAGGGGAGGGGGTCCTCGGTCACCTCCGGTGGTGGGGGAGGGAAAGGAGTCCTCATCGCCCCTGGTGATAGGGAGGAAAGGGAGCCCTCGGTCGCCCCTGGTGATGGGGGAGGGACGGGAGTCCTCAGTCGATCCTTGGTGATGGGGGAGGGAAGGAAGTCCTTGGTCGCCCCTGGTGATGGAGGAGGGAAAGGAGTCCTTGGTCGCCCCTGGAAGGGAGTCCTTGGTCACCCCTGGTGGCGTGGGGAGGGAAAGAGTCCTCTGTCACCCCTGTTGATGGGGAGGGAAGGGAGTCCTCGGTCGCCCCTGGTGATGGGGGAGGGGAAGGGAGTCCTCGGTCGCCCCTAGGGATGGGGGAGGGAAGGGAGTCCTCGGTTGCCCCTGTTGATGGGGGAGGGAAAGGAGTCTTCGGTCACCCATTGAAGAGAGTCATCGGTCACCCCTGGTGGTGGGGGGAGGGAAAGGAGTCCTCGGTCGCCCCTGTTGATGGGGGAGGGAAGGGAGTCCTCGGTCGCCCCTTGTGATGGGGGAAGGAAGGTAGCCCTCGGTCGCCCCTAGGGATGGGGGAGGGAAGTTAGCCCTCGGTCCCCCCAAGGGATTTGGGAGGGACGGGAGTCCTCGGTCACCCATTGAAGGGAGTCATCGGTCACCCCTGGTGGTGGGGGGAGGGAAAGGAGTCCTCGGTCGCCCCTGTTGATGGGGGAGGGAAGGGAGTCCTCGGTCGCCCCTTGTGATGGGGGAAGGAAGGTAGCCCTCGGTCCCCCCTAGGGATGGGGGAGGGATGGGAGTCCTCATCGCCCCTGGTGATAGGGGAGGAAAGGGAGCCCTCGGTCGCCCCTGGTGATGGGGGAGGGACGGGAGTCCTCAGTCGATCCTTGGTGATGGGGGAGGGAAGGGAGTCCTTGGTCGCCCCTGGTGATGGAGGAGGGAAAGGAGTCCTTGGTCGACCCTGGAAGGGAGTCCTTGGTCACCCCTGGTGGCGTGGGGAGGGAAAGAGTCCTCTGTCACCCCTGTTGATGGGGAGGGAAGGGAGTCCTCGGTCGCCCCTTGTGATGGGGGAAGGAAGGTAGCCCTCGGTCGCCCCTAGGGATGGGGGAGGGAAGGGAGTCCTCGGTCGCCCATTGAAGGGAGTCATCGGTCACCCCAGGTGGTGGGGGAAGGAAGGGAGTCCTCGGTCGCCCCTTTTTATGGGGGAAGGAAGGGAGTCCTCGGTCGCCCCGAGGGATGGGGGAGGGAAGGGAGTCCTCAGTTAACCCTGGGGTAAGAGCAGAGTCTCGTGTGGGCCGAGATGCATCTCTTCAGATCTTTCCTAAGTGCAGGAGGAGTATCTGTCCGGCAGCTTCATGTGAAGTCTGGACCCCCAGGTTCTTTCAGTCCGGTCTGGGGGTGAATGCTGCTCGTTACTGTTCTGTACGCACCAGGTCTTGATCTGTACCTGCCTGTACGACCCTGAGTCTTCTCACTTTCACCCTGTAATTTCCAACTCACTGCCAGACCCAGATTTCACTCACTGTCACTTTCTGATTTCTAACTCACTGACAGACCCTATTCTATTTTATTCTATTCTTTTCTATTCTATTCAATTGGTCTTATATAGCACATAGCTACCCGAAGGCCTCTCAATGCTAGAACAGTCAGAGAACATCAAAATCATATTAACCAGCTCTCAAACAGAACTAGTTACTATAGAGCCATGTTTTCATGGTCTTACAGAATGTGAGTTGATTGAACAGCAGGCATAGTACTTCCAAATGAAAAGTATTCCAGAGTTTGGGGGCCTGGTGGTAGAAAGAACAGCCACCCCAAGGGTTGCTGCTGTAAGTATGTTGAAGAGGATCTAAGTAGCCTTCCAGGGGTGTAGGTGATAGCTAGCCATCTTAATAAGAAGGGACTTTTCTTTCGAAGTGACCTGTGCCGAATACAGAACCTTTAACTGGACCATCGATTGGAACCCAGTGCAGATCCTCCAAGGACATTTTTACAGATCGGTGCCTAGGGACATTCATAGGAAGCCGGGCAGTGTAATTCTGCCGGATCTGTAGTCTCTTTGCTACATAGCTAGTTGATTCCTCTTACTGTCACCCCCTGATTTCTAACTCACTGCCAGGCCATGATTGAACTCACTGTGACTGTCCCCCCTCTGATTTCTAACTCAATGCCAGGCCATGATTCCACTCACTGTGACTGTCCCCCTCTGATTTCTAACTCACTGCCAGGCCATGATTCCACTCACTGTGACTGTCACCCCCTGATTTCTAACTCACTGCCAGGCCATGATTCCACTCCCTGTGACTATCCCCCTCTGATTTCTAACTCACTGCCAGGCCATGATTCCACTCACCGTGACAGTCACCCACTGATTTCTAACTCACTGCCAGGCCATGATTCCACTCACTGTGACTTTCCCTCTCTAATTTCTAACTCACTGCCAGGCAATGATTCCACTCACTGTGACTGTCCCCCTCTGATTTTTAACTCACTGCCAGGCCATGATTGCACTCACTGTAACTGTCCCATCCTGATTTCTAACTCACTTCCAGGCCATGATTCCACTCACTGTGACTGTCCCCCTTTGATTTTTGACTCACTGTCAAGCCATGATTCCACTCACTGTAACTGTCCCCTCCTGATTTATAACTCACTGCCAGGCAATTATTCCACTCATTGTGACTGTCCCTCTCTGTTTTCTAACTCACTGCCAGGAAATGATTGCACTCACTGTGACTGTCCTCCCTCTGATTTCTAACTCAAACCCAGGCCATGATTCCACTCAATGTGACTGTCCCCCTCTGATTTCTAACTCACTGCCAGGCCATGATTCCACTCACTGTGACTGTCACCCACTGATTTCAAACTCACTGCCAGGCCATGATTCCACTCACTGTGATTGTCAACCCCTGATTTCTAACTCACTGCCAGGCCATGAGTCCACTCACTGTGACTGTCCCCCTCTGATTTCTAACTCACTGCTAGGCCATGATTCCGCGCACTGTGACTGTCCCCCTCTGATTTCTAACTCACTGCTAGGCCATGATTCCGCGCATTGTGACTGTCCCCCTCTAATTTCTAACTCACTGCCAGGCCATGATTCTACTCACTATGACTGTCACCGTCTGATTTATAACTCACTGCCAGGCCACGATTCCACTCATGGTGACTGTCACCCCCTGATTTCTGACTCACTGCCAGGCCATGATTCCTCTCAGTGTGACTGTCCCCTCCTGATTTCTAACTCACTGCCAGGCCATGACTCCACTCACTGTGACTCTCCCCTCTTGATTTCTAACTCACTGCCAGGCCATGATTGCACTCACTGTGAGTGCCCCCCCCCCTGATTTCTAACTCACTGCCAGGCCATGATTTCGCTTGCAGCGACTACCCCCCCCCCCCCCCCCCCCCCCGGAGTTTTCTAGCTCACTGCCAGGCCATGATTTCACTCACTGTGACTGTCACCCTCTGATTTCAAACTCACTGCCAGGCCATAATTCCGCTTGCAGTGACTGTCCCCCTCTGATTTCTAATTCACTGCAAGGCCATGATTCCACTCACTGTGACTGTCACCCACTGATTTCTAACTCACTGCCAGGCCATGATTCCACTCACTGTGACTGTCACCCCCTGATTTCTAACTCACTGCCAGGCCATGATTGCACTCACTGTAACTGTCCCCTTCTGATTTCTAACTCACTTCCAGGCCATGATTCCACTCAAAGCGACTGCCCCCCCTTATTTCTAACTCACTGCCAGGCCATGATTCCACTCACAGCGACTGCCCCCCCTGATTTCTAACTCACTGCCAGGCCATGATTCCACTCACTGTGACTGTCCCCGTCTGAATTCGAACTCACTGCTGGGCGATAATTCCACTCACTGTGACTGTCCCCTTTGATTTCTAACTCACTGCCAGGCCATGATTCTACTCACAACAACTGTCCCCCACTGATTTCTAACTCACTGCCAGGCAATGATTCCACTCACTGTAACTGTCTCCCTCTGATTTCTAACTCACTGCCAGGCCATGATTCCACTCAGTGTGACTGTCCCCTCCTGATTTCTAACTCACTGCTAGGCCATGATTTCACTCATTGTGACTGTTCCCCTCTGATTTCTAACTCACTGCCAGTGCCAGGCCATGATTGCACTCACTGTGAGTGCCCCCCTGATTTCTAACTCACTGCCAGGCCATGATTTCGCTTGCAGCGACTGCCCCCTCTGATTTCTAACTCACTGCCAGGCCATGATTTCACTCACTGTGAGTGCCCCCCCCCCCCCTGATTTCTACCTCACTGCCAGGCCATGATTTCGCTTGCAGCGACTGCCCCCCTCTGATTTCAAACTCACTGCCAGGCCATGATTTCACTCACTGTGACTGTCCCCCTCTGATTTCTAACTCACTGCAAGGCCATGATTCCACTCGCCGTGACTGTCACCCACTGATTTCTAACTCACTGCCAGGCCATGATTCCACTCACTGTGACTGTCACCCCCTGATTTCTAACTCACTGCCAGGTCATGATTCCACTCACTGTGACTGTCCTCTGATTTCTAACTCACTGCCAGGCCAGGATTGCACTCACTGTAACTGTCCCCTCCTGATTTCTAACTCACTTCCAGGCCATGATTCCACTCAAAGCGACTGCCCCCCCTTATTTCTAACTCACTGCCAGGCCATGATTCCACTCACAGCGACTGCCCCCCCTGATTTCTAACTCACTGTCAGGCCAGGATTGCACTCACTGTGACTGTCCCCGTCTGAATTCGAACTCACTGCTGGGCGATAATTCCACTCACTGTGACTGTCCCCCTTTGATTTCTAACTCACTGCCAGGCCATGATTCTACTCACAATGACTGCCCCCCCTGATTTCTAACTCACTGCCAGGCCATGATTCCACTCACTGTGACTGTCCCCCTCTGAATTAGAAATCATTGCTGAGTGATGATTCCACTCACAGCAACTGTCCCCCCCCCTGATTTCTAACTCACTGCCAGGCCATGATTCCACTCATAGCGTTCACTCAGGGGGTTGTAGATATTTTGCTGTGAACCTTCCCAGCACGTATCTCCCCTCCCACCGTTTTAACCAAGGGAGTCAGCCACGCTAAGAAAGTTCCCTGTGGACTGACCCACCTTTTTTAACTCACCACTATTTCACGACTACACTTTCACTTGCCCTCTCACACGCATGCACCATATGGCTGGAACAAAAGATCTCCGATAAAGAGCCCCTTTACGGGTGCCCGTCAGACATTGCAGCGCCAGTCTGACAAGGAGCAGAACCCATATGATGAAGCATGACACTTAGCTTGCTAGGTGTGCGAGGGTTTAAGTTCCAAAAAGGGAATTCCCCCTCCCTTTATACTGTCCTCTACGCTACACGCACACTCCTAATTTCACAGTCCCATCGGGGAACTTTGTACCCTTCTTGTGTTACTCCTTGATTTCTAACTCGCTCTCAGGCCCAGACACCTCTCACTGTCAGCCCCTTATTTCTAGCCCTCTTTCACGCTTGCTCGCCTCTTCATGATTTATAAATGACTGTCTTGGCCATGTCTGAACTGGGGTGGCTTGGTGAGCTAAATATTAACGATGGATTAAACCCAGACCTGTGACTGGGGGTAAATGTTTTGCCATTGTGCAACATTCCGTCCATCATCTTGTGTGTTTTGCTGTTCACCCTATGTGGGAAGGGTATGCCCAGACGTGGGTCGCGTGCTCACTACATTTACATTTACATTTTCATTTACATTTACATTTACATTTGCCACGCCACTGGAGTCAAGCTATCCTGGCTGAAGACGGCTGATAGCCAGAAACTGGTCCTAGGATGCTTGATTCCGATCCATGGAAGACATGGCTTGGCAGTTCGGGCTGGACTATTCCCATGAGGCACAGGGTCAAGACTAATTTGCATATGGCCATGTCTGAACTGGGATGGCTTGATGAATGTTTTGCCATTGTGCAAAATTGCGTCCATCATCTTGTGTGTTTTGATGTCTTGCTCAGACTCCATGATCAGGCCCAGACCCCTGTCTCTATCACTCTCTGGTTTCAAACTCACTCTCAGACCCAGATTTCTTTTGCTTCCATCTCCTATACTTGTAACTCACGGACAGGCACAGATTTACCGAAACACAAGGTTTTGCGTAGGGCAGGAATTGCGCCGTATCTCCCAGATACGGCGCATTCCTGTCCTTTTGTCCAGCGCTGGCACACAAGTGCCAATTTGCAGGAATGAATGTTTTTGTGCAGGAAAGGACACCTTACTGCACAAAAACAATCACAAGAGGCTTTTTCCTCTATCTATATGTGCCGCAGAATGCAGTAAACATAGAAAAAGTGACAACAAGGAGAAATAAAGGTATTTCTCCTTGTTGCGCCTCCCTAATACCTCCCCTAGGGAGATGTAGGTTTTTGGCGCATTCCCAGGTTCCAACATGTCGTACATCTGGGAATGTGTCAAATGTCAAGGGTCTCACATGTGAACACCCACAGTAGTGCCCATAGCACACCGACCTATTGCAGGGTGAGGCAACGCAGCGACTTGCTCTCTGTTGACTCAGTCCAAAAGTGAAGTTGCGCCAATACACAGAGACTATTAAATGATGTCTAGAGTATTTAACTCTTGACAGGCCCTACACGGCTGCTATCTGTAATACAGTACAACCTGCCTGACCCCACATCTTGCGCGACTGAAAGACACCTCTCCTTTATTTAGACATCACCATTTCGGCTTGCGGTGGAGTATGAGGGAGAGGGGGGGGTTTACATATTTTAAGTGACTTTGGTGACGGTCCAGTGGCGCACTTTACACTGCTATATCTAAAAGGCCAGGTAAAGCCACCCTGTGTGGCTTTACATGGCCTTGTAGATGTGGACTGAGGCAAGTCACTGCGTTGCCTCACCTGTGATAGGGAGGCCTGCCATGGGAGTTATGGTCGGTGTTCCCATGTGACACCTATGACATTTGACACATTTCCAGACTCCGTAAGCATGGGAAAGTGTCAAAAGCCTACGCCTCCCCAGGGGAAGCATAAGGGAGGCGTAACGAGGGCAAATCCCTTTATTTCTCCTAATTTTTCCGTTTCTATGCGTGCTGCATTCTGCGCTGTATATCTGATAGATTCGGAACATTCCTGCCCTTTTCTTTTGCTATAGGGCAGTGCAATAAGAAGGCATGCAGCTTCCCTACGACAAAACCTTATAAATGAGGCCCTGTGTTTCTAGATGTTACTGTCATGTAATTGATCTGCACATCACACCCTATGACGTAGCAAAAGGGCACGTTACACATACCACTAACTCTGTGCTGCTCCAGAGGGGCCGACTGGGAACGTACTGACTGGTATCTGTGAAGTCGCAGAAATGTCCCTGAGATTGTACTCACATTGTGTCCGATGTCACAGCGGGGCATCTTGGTTGGTGAGCCAAGGTTGGGATTCGAACCTGTTTCCCCGGTGCGAAAGTCGGCAGCTTTAGCCCATAGGCCACATCCCTAGCCAAACCTTTACAAGTCTTGCCTATAGACAGCCTTTAGCTGTTGTCGAAGACGTAGTGTGGGCAAATAGCAAACTAAACCCCCTCCCCCCAATTCGACTGGTACCTCAAATTCCATCAGGAGAGTGAAACTAGTAAGGTCTATCCTCCCTAAAAGAGGTCCTTTCATCCCCCCTATCTATTAATCTCTCCACCCTTTAAGTCTTTCATCCAGCGTCCATTTTATCTGTCTATTCATGCTGCCATCCGTCTGTCTTTTCATCTAATCCATCCATTCTTCCTTTACCATGGCTCCATCCATCTATCCATCCATCCATCCAACCATCCATCATTTCACCCACCTTTTATCAATCACCTGTCCTTTCACCCTTCCATCCAGGTTTCCATCCATCTCTCCAACATTCATCCTTCAATCCATTCTTACGTGCACCCACCCATACAAATATAACTTTACTCTTCCATCTCTCAAACCTTTCACCTTTGTATCCATCCTTTTATTGACCTCTCCTTCTTGTCGCAGTTTCTTCCTTCTTTTCATATTTCCTATATTTCATTCTTCCTTTCTGCCCTCCCTTTCTCTTTCCCTCTATTTTCCTCATTCTTTCTCCATCTGTTATGGTTTCTACCCCGCATTTAGAAAAGAAAAGCAGCAAGTTTGTATATAGTGTGAACTGAACCCAAAAGTTTTGGAGCACTTTACATGATTTATTATTATATATCGTTTTGTATGCATGGGGAGATTAATTAATTTTTGACCCGAGACTAAAAACCCATCTCCTAAATCGACAGCTCGAGTATTAAGCCACAACCCCAACCACAAGAGCGGAAGCATTTTTAATATTATATACAACTTGATGCATGAAACAACCATTGGCAAAGCCAATAGTCTTGGCTTCTTGTAGGTGTAATGTTACTTGTATTATATATCTGGATGCAATGACAGAAGCAGCAAAATATTAGTAGAGTGGCACACTATGCGATGCACATATTTTTATGTTAATTGCTTTTAGCCACACCCTTAATTGCATCGGTTACGCTCCTTTGAAAGATCCCCGAGTATTTTCATCCCTCTCAAAGCCCTGGTCTACACACGAGGTCAGGTTCTTGGCACACATAGCCTTGGTTGCAGCACACAGAGACCTTACTCTGCCGCACACAGAGGAAAATAATTAGAGGGAACATTGGCTATGACCAGGAACTATTTTATGTTCCAAAATAAGTACTACTATCAGACCAGAGGCGTGGCGA
This sequence comes from Lissotriton vulgaris, assembly GCF_964263255.1. Taxonomy (NCBI): domain Eukaryota; kingdom Metazoa; phylum Chordata; class Amphibia; order Caudata; family Salamandridae; genus Lissotriton; species Lissotriton vulgaris. Next base: position 1,862,520,522 of record NC_141693.1, on the reverse strand, counting down.
TGGGACCTAGTTTTGCCCCAAATTTAGCCATCATCTATATGGACGCATACGAACAAGAGTACGTCCTCTCTCCCCATAACCCGCACAGAAATAACATCTCTCTGTGGCAGAGGTACATCGATGATGTGCTTTTGATTAGGGAAGGGAATGCTCCTGAATTTAATCTATTCCATTGTTGGCTTAATGCCCAATCTAGTGATATCCAATTCTCGATTGACCATAGTAGTAAATAAATCAATTTCTTAGATATAACAATAAAGGCTGAAGATGATAAGTTACACACTACACTCTATAGGAAGGCGACAGAGAGAAACACCTTACTCAGTTACCGGAGTCACCACCCGCGCTGTCTAAGAGATAATTTACCCTATGGACAGTTTTTAAGGATAGGTCGGAACTGTTCCAAACGGGAAGATTATTTCTTAGAATCAACTGACCCTCTGAACAGACTTAGGGACAGAGTATATCCCGTCCGCCTCCTGAAAAAATCACGGAAGCGAGCCTGGTATAGTCACAGGGAAACATTACTAACACCCAAAGAGAAGCCCTTGAATCCTCAAGAGAGACTTACATGTGTAACAACATTTTGTACTGAAAGCAATGTCATTAAGAAAATTATAAATAGCCACTGGCCCATGATTGCCAATGAGCTAAATATCTGAGAACCTCCCTTACATACCTTTAGGAGAGGTAAGAGCCATAGAAAGGCTTTGGTTAAATCACTTCTTCCACCTACAGAACCCATTAAAGGCCATTACAAATGTGGGTGTGCACTCACTAAAGAAATCAAATGATTTACACATAATGACTACACTCATACTCAGATTGAACATACCAACTTCAATTCGTCAGGAGTTATATATGCGATTCAGTGCCCTTGCGCTTTTTTGTACATAGGCCAAACGACTCAGAAAGCCAAATGCTTGGTGTCAGAACACAAGGGTCACCCTTGGTGGAACATTTCACCAGGTTTGGACACTCTCCCACTGATCTTAAATGGTGGGTCATTGAAAAAGTGCATATTAACCCCAGGGGTGGCAACCTGACAAACAACCTCAATTACAGGGAATGTAAATGGATACATACCTTTGATACAATAAACAAGGGCCTTAACGAATATGAGGAGATTGCAAGACAGACAGACAAATTTGAGGATAGGCTGAATTCTCCGAATACCTCTGTAGTCTACACACATAAGGTTGTTCTATCTTAGAGAATTGCCTTTGTATCTGTATTATCCTGCAGTAGAACGCATGTTATATTGCCTGCATTGCCTTGTACATACATTGTAGCTAATTGTAAATAATGCTTCAATGACATGCACTGTGTTTTTAGGTTTTGCCTGCGGTTTGCGCACGTAGTGCGCAAGCGCTAAAAAACCTCTTGAGTTCAATATCGGCTTGATTACCCGCCTCTGTCTCTCATTGGCTAGCTCCATAAATGGAGGCTAGCCATTGGGAGACAGAGGCTGTCAATCGCGCTTTCTCTTGAAAACGCGATTCGGGGGCGTTTCTGGTGCTTTTTTTAAGCCCCGCCCCTTTGTTCCGGGCCGCGCTGCGATTGGCTGCCGGCCCGGGTCACCCCCGTGACGTCATTCCCGGGCCGCGCTGTGATTGGCTGCCGGCCGGGACACCCCCGTGACGTCAGCCAATCACAGCGCGGCCCGGGACCTGACTTGTTTTTTTCATTGTTTTTAAGCACTCCATGATGGTGCATTAGCTATCTCTCTCCACGAGTACCTCTCTCCATCAGCGCACGCCGAGATCCCCAATTAGCTGGAGGGAATACGGAAGAAGGGAGAATCAAAGCCTTTATTCCCTGCTCCCGCAAAGAGGATATTGCAGTTTGGCTTTGCATCGTCTGTCAGGGGTGGCATCCGAGGAAGACCCTCACACTTCTAACTGAGCATCCGTTCAGAATACTGTGGACTTTATTTTGGCACAAAATATACAGTTGCATCCTTTTTTTTATTGTTTGATTTATTTTCTTCTTCTGGGTAATCGGTTTTTGCGTTCTACGCCCGGCGCTTCTCCTGCCTAATTATGAACTTTCTACGTCGCCGGCTCTCAGACAGCAGCTTCATCGCAAACCTGCCCAATGGATACATGACCGACCTGCAGCGCCCGGAGCCCCAGCAGCCGCCCCCTGCCGCCGTGTCTGCCACTGCCACTGCCGCGCCCGCTCCAGCCCAGCAGCCTCCACCCGCCGCGCCCTCGCCGGCCCCGGAGAGGCGCCCGTCCACCCAGTCCACCTCGGTCGGCAGCAGCTTCTTCTCCTCCATCTCCAACGCCGTGAAGCAGACGGCGGCCGCCGCCTCGGCGGGGCTGGTGGAGCAGACCTCGGCGGCCACAGGACAAGCCAAGAAGTTCAAACAGCTGCTGGTCATTGACGAGCAGCACGTTGACTGGTAAGTGGTGCATGGTGTGCAAGTGGCCGGCGGGGGCAACCTGACTCCATCCGGTGCCCGCCCAGCTCCTTGACCGTAAAAATGCCTAAAATTAATCGGGAGCGCATTTTGAAACGGGAATAGCAACATGCTGCGCACATGGGGCGACATGGGCCATTGCGGGGACAGTTTGTCGCACTTTTATTAATGCCGGCGCAATTTCACCCAGAGAAAGGAGAATGTAAAAAAAAATAGCGTGGAAACATGATGTTTAATTGCAAGCATGAAAACGCAGGTTGTGCAAGTAAGACTGTCAATTCCATTCATATTGATAGGAAGCCATATTTCCAATCTTAGACAGTAATGCAAATAAAAGTGCATTCTGGGAGTTGTAGTTCAATTTCATGTATATTTCACACATTGGTCTAATGTTCCAGCTACACGTGATTTCTAAAGGAAAATCAAGGACTAAAAACCTGCTGTGCTGATGACATCACGGGAAAGCTCAAGGGGCGTGGCGGGTCAGGTGGTCCATATGTGGTGAAAGCACTGAGATCTCCTAAACGAGTTTTGTCAGGCACGAGCGTTACTGGGGGTGACAAGGGCTCAAAGGTCGGGTGCACCTGGGGATGCTGGAGAACCTTACAGCACTGGGGCCTGTGCGGATGGGTTCTAGATAGGCAGTTGTCTCTAAAATGCTTGTGGGGCTGTGCAGAGTCGAACACATAGCATACAAGCACACTAGGATCACTGGTCACTTAAATGGCGCTACTGTGACACTGGTCACTGAAATGCCGGTACTGTGACACTGGAATCACTGGTCACTGAAATGGCGGTACTGTTTCGGATCGGTTTTAGGAGATTGGGGACGTGGAGCTAGCTAGTCTTGTAATCAGGTGCACCTGTGGGCGAGGAGGGTTCTTACACGCGCCCATCTGCAGAAGGTGTGCATAATGCCGTTATTGCCAGGTACCAAAGCAATCCTCTGAATAAGGATATGTAAAGGCCCACTGGAGGAGTTGCAAGTGGAAGGAGTTCTTTTTGGCAGTGAAGCTTGATGTAGGTAGAACTGATCCATGTGACTATTAGGAAATACACCTCTTCGGTGTTGAGAACCAGCACATTTAAACCATTGATAGAGGGCATTAAAAGTCGAGGGCGTTTGCTTCCACCAATCCAATGAGTCGTGTCTCATTGGGTCTCGCCCGCCGACCGCACATGTGCTGTCCAACGAGAGTGGTTTTGTTTAAAATAAATGGATTGGAGCCAGCTCATTGCTTATCGTTCGTAGGAATCATTGTCACTTTTCTTTGCCTACTAACTGGCCAGCAGTTACTGGGCGTCACTTACTCTTTTTTTTTCTGTGGAGCACAGATTGATTCATCTTGATTAGTGTCCTTCCGCTGCTTGCTGTGTGATTGTGTTACTATTTCTTCTTCCCACCCCCCATACCCACCCTTTCTCTGTTTTCCCTTTCACTTTACATAATGTAAATTTAGCTACTGTTCTTAAAATGCCTTTGTAAATGTGTCCGTCTTGTGTCTATTCACATACTTGCTATTGTACTCAATTTCTAATGCTACTTATATAGTTTGAAACTTCCATCAAAAACTTTTTTTTTTATTGCAACTTTAAACAAGCATTTACAATGCAACGGTTTCGCCTTTGGAAATGTTAAAGCTATTTGCAATGTAAATGACAATGCCATTTATTTATCTGTTTTCAAAACCAACACATAAATACAAATGTTGTCATTTACAATGCCAATAGCTCAAACTTTTCCAAAGGCGAAACCGTTGCATTGTAAATGCTTCTTAACTTTGTATTCACACATAAGATTTTTGTTTATAGAACTATTTTTGTATGGATATAGGTTGCAATCAAAATGTTAGGGCTTATGCTTTATTGCTTGTTGTCCCTATTATGTAACGCAATGTATTATGTTTGAAAAATTATGTTTACATGAACCATGATTAGTATACAACTGTTTTGGTATTAGTGGTATTATATGGATATTACTATATTGAAGCGGGCAGTTTAGAGAGGCCACATATCATCCACATCTAGTCCACATGAACCCCCGCGTTAGGAATTCCCCCCGGGGCATAAACCGGCCCCTTTTCCTAGATCACGTTGACAACGTGAATGCGGGATCCGCCTGTTAATGGTGGTTGAATTGCCCGGACGCGTTGCTTCTCAATTGTAAGTAGACGCAGACCGGAGGACTGAAGCTCCCCGCACCTAAAGGTAAGACGGCTGCCTTTCTGCTATCTAGCACCCAATTACATGGGGCTTTAACGGGTTTTTGCTAATTATAGCGGCCACGCTAGTTTACTTGTCCTGCTTCACCGCGATCCTCTTGATTAGAGGTAGGCGTTTACGGCACCTCGCTTCTCAGACCCTGAATTAAATCGGTCTCTTTACCGCTATGCGGTTGTCCATTTTCACTGGGATCGGTTTAGAGGTATGCGTTTATGGCTCCACGCCCCTCAATATCATAAACCGTTAGTTTCACCGCTACGCGGTCCTTTGGGATAACTTGGCACAGTCCGTATAATATATCCTTTGGCTGCTGACACGTTAGGCCATTTATCACCGTAATTATTCTTAGGATTGTTACTGCCCCCTTTTTTAACTCACTAACTATCGGCATTTTTATCTTCACCCTTTGTACATATGCACTTATGATCTCACTATACACAGGCTAATTGATAGCCACAATGTGTTTTATTCTTCGTGTTTACATGAACCAGGTATGCTTACCCCATATAAACTTGTGCATTTTAGTATGGTATCCATGGTGCCTTCCAAATGACGTTGGATAACCTTACGAAATACTTAACGGCACTGGAAGAACTTTGTACACCCAGCTGCATTGATTCACAATCATCCTGTTTAGCCAATCTGGCAACAGGACTAGGTCAGTAAATAATACACTGACCTTTGCTCTGGGACCACATAATTAATGCCCATACCTAATATGTGCCTTTCATCTTAGGTTGCCTCCCCTTCTTGTCCTGAAGAAGACTCGCCGCTGAGGTTGTAAACTACCCTTGCAGCACTAGTCGAGTCGAAACGTCAACGCCTCTCTACTTCTCAGACCTGTACCGCTTTTTCCCTATTTGGTCCATGAATTTGCATTTCTTGCAGGATATATGAACTGACAGATTACATGTATAGTTTAGACAAGCGTGTATTGGACAGGCCTTGTACGACTGGATAAGAGTACCAGTTTATTAAAGTATCTGACTTATTTTTTGTACCCCTTCTTTTTGATACATATCTTTCTAATTCACCACTACTTTCCTTTTCTTCTTATCTTTTGGCAACCGTTATACATGCTATGAAATGTGCATACATTTGTATAAATAAATCAGACAAAAGTATTGCAATTAATTGCCTTCTATTGTGATCACTGTTTGTTTACAGGTACTCCGTAAATTGTGTTTTGAGTACAGAAGCTCCTTAACAACCATTTTGGATATGAATTATCAGTATTGTAGTGTATTCACAATACCTAATCTTTGCCCTTATAATTAATTTATCTCTTTAAATTATTGGTTACGGACCGCTATTGTATTCCCCTAAACCGGTTCTGTGGGCAGCTGCACCTTGGAAGAATGTAGCTTTTGATATATCAGGCCCTTTTAACAAGCTACCTCAAGAAGCGAGATTTGCTCTGGCAATGATGGATTATCATTCAAAGTGGCTAGAAGTTACGTTTGTGTCGTAGGCAACTCCTAAAGTGGGTATTGACATTTTTGTGAAATATTTTTTCGGGAAAGTTTTCCTGAAGAGATGGTTATAAACAATGGGTTGCAACAAAGTCTACGGAGATGGAAGAATTTTTGGTTATGCATGGTACTAGGCACATTACCACATCATCATATGAACTACAAGAGAATGGGCAGGTTGAGCGCTTTAATAGGGTGCTCAAGGAGAGCGTTGTGGTAGAGTTAAGTTCAGGTGCGGATTGGAAAAATGCACTTAGGGTGAAACGTTGGATGTACCGCATTACTCCTCAAATGGTTACTGAGGTCATTCCTTTCCGTTTGTTGAAAGGGTAGCTAAGGGATAAGGTTAATAAAATGGGTGTGGTGGATTTGGAAAATGTGGTGGAGAGGGTGAGAGGGTGATGCTGAAACAAGAAAGAATGAAAGCAAGGTATGACAGTACATAGAAGGTGAAAGAGCCCATTTCTGCTGTGTGGGACTGGGTAAAAACTAAGGGTGGGCGTAGTTCATGAAGTAGCGCTACGCGTAGCTACGCAAAGTGCACTTCACACTACGCGAGTTATGCGTAGCACTATGTGAACTGCGTCGTAGCATGTTCGCACTGTGCAAGATGTCGTTTTCAATGAGTGCACAGTGCGGACAAGCATCCGGCACTGTGCAATCATTGAAAACGGCATCTTGCACAGTGTGAGTTGTACTTTTCTGCCGCTCGAGTAGCTTTTGACTCAAGCTGCAGTTTCTCAACGTGACTGGTAGTTTCTCATCGCGAGCGGTCGCGAGTATGGGCGACCACTCGTAATGCGAAACCTGACCTCCCCGCGTTGAGAATCTCGCCTGGAGGTTTATTTTCCATGCTCGGGATCGGCAACTTGATGTTGCTGATTGCGAACAAGGAAAAAGTCTAGCGAGGATGTCATTTTGCTTGCTCGCGGTCGCCAACTTGACATTGAGGACCGCGAGCAAGCAAAAAATGACTGCTGCACTACGCTACGCATGTTTGCACTGTGCTACGTGCAGTTCGCATAGTGGGAAGTTGCGCAAAGTTCGCAAACTACGCAAGCGTAGCGTAGTGCTTTGCCCAGGGTTAGTAAAAACACTCAAATCCGAAAACCATCTGAAACTTAACTCCCTCAAAACAGAATTCCTTTTAATCGCTCTCCCTAACAAACCTCACACTATCCTGGATTAGATGAAGCACCAAACAGCTCTCAATGGACAACTGCTCATAGTCGACTCAGCAAAATCTCTAGGGGTAACGCGGGACAGTAACTTAAAGATGCAGAAACACATTAGCGCCTCAACAAAACGAGCCAAATTCCACCTAAAGACACTTCAAAAACTGAAACTCTTTCTGCCCGCATACCCCTTCAAACAAGCAGTTCAAGCCCTAGTAATCCCCACGTGGAATATGGAGCAGTAACCCTTTGCGGCCTCTCAAGGTCATCGACAGCCCCGCTTAGAGCCACGATCAACTCAGCTGCACAACTCATCACCGGGTCTAAGAGAAACGCTCACATTTCCCCAGACCTGAGAGCACTCAACTGGCTACCGTTTGAAGCCAGAATTCACCTAAAAATAGCTTGCATGACGAACAAGGCCCTCTACCACAACGCCCCACAATACCTAGCTCAGAAACTGGTGCTCTCTGCGGGCAGCAGAGCCTCCAGGAGTGCCAAGACTCTTCTCCTACAACCTCAACAATTTGCCCAGATAAAAACGTATAACTGGTCCTTTTCTGATATGGCTCCGAGGATATGGAACGCTTTGCTCAGTGAAACAAGAATGAACCCTTCCACTTGTTCCTTCAAAAGAGAAGTGAAAACTATCCTCATGGCTAAATTCATGTGAACTCTACGACTATTTACTGTATTTTTGACTGTATATATGACTGTATTGTTTACTGGTTATATCTTTGTATACTATATCCGCCTTCTATTGATGACCTGTAAAGCGCCCTGATGCTCGCAAAAGTCTGGTTCGGGCTATATAAAACCTTCAACAACAAAAAAAGGGGAGATTCCAAGTTTGGTAGGCCCATCTAAGTGATAAAAGTATTCAATAAAAGCTTGGTTACACAGGACGGCAAAGTGTGGAATGTTCACAGAGCGGTCAAGTGTTAAGGTGTAAACAAAATGAGTGTTGGGGATGCTGAGGGGGCACTGATTAGAAATGTATATTTTACATTTTCTTTGGTTTTATGTTTCGACATTCTGGTTTGAATTGTGTATTAATAGTGTGTTAAAGCTTGTTAAAGTGGGGGGATATGTTATATCTGTAGTTGCTGTGATATATAGTAGGAGTGTTGAATACATGCATTAGTGGTGTGCTTTGTATTTGTACTTTAGAGCTCAATAGGTTTGGTGTTCATTTAACTGCATGGAGTGTTTCATGATGTTGCGGTGTTCTGGAACTTAGGTCTCCTGGTCAGTTGCTGGAAAACGTTGCATCCTACAGTCCTGTACTAGTACTGTGTTGCTCAATAACGAACTTATTTTTATATAAACATGCATCTTTATTACACCCCTGTTCTTTTGGAGGTCTCAGGGAAGTCAAAGATCTCCTATTTTTATTTATTTTATTTTTTACATTTGTATGGCGCACAACTACCCAAAAAGGGTTTCCTGGCGCCGACAACATGTTGCTGGGCGAAGTTACGCAGAAAGGCTTGCAGGGAATTATTTATTGAAAAGATAGGTCTTGATATTCTTTCTAAATCTGGCATAGTTTTCCTCTGTCCTGATATTAGCTGGGAGGGAATTCCAAAAAGTGGGCCCCAGACTGGAGAAAGATCTTCCCCCCATTCTTGCTAATTTGTATCTGGGGATCACAAAAAATGCTCCTGAGTGGGAGCGCAGCGTCCTTCCAGGGGTGTAAGGGGTGACAAGTGCTTGCAGATATTTGGGGGCCATGAGATTTTAAATTTTGAACATATAGGTGAGAGCTTTGAACCTAATGCGTTGCTCAATCCTGAGCCAATGTAAATCCTTCATATGTTTGGATATACTGGTGAATTTGGGGATATTACAAAGAAGTCTTGCCGCTGAGTTTTGAGCAAGCTGCAGCCTTTTGATCACGGCCTGATTTGCTCCCATGTACAGAATGTTACCGTAGTCGAGACGCGATGTTATCAGTGCGTTTACTACGGTCTTTTGGGTTACAGGGGGCAGCATCCAGAGGATCTTCCTCAACCACTTCATTATGGTGAAGCAAAGGCCAACTACTTTGTTGGCCTGTTGCCTCATGGATAGAGTGTCGTCGAGGCAGACACCCAGATTTCTTGCATGGTCAACTGGGGTTGGGATGATCCCTAACTCGGCTGGCCAGTGGGAAGGGTTCCACAGATGTTTGTTTTTCCCTAGGAGTATGACCTCCGTTTTATCTCCATTTAATTTCAGTTGGTTGTTGGACATCCAACTGAAGATGTTCAGGAGCCCCTGTCTGAGGAGGGAAGGGGCTGGGGATTTTCGCTCGGACAAAGAAAAGATGATTTGAGAATCATCAGCATAGGTCATAAGGGTAAGACCAGACCTGTCCGCTAAGTCGGCCAATGGCCGAAGGTAGATGTTGAAGAACAGGGGGCTTACAATGGAGCCCTGCGGGACTCCATATGGTGCACTGAAGGTGTCGGAACAGGCAAGGGATGAGGTGATTTGAAAGGTCCTGTGCATTAGAAAAGACCTAATCCATTCAAGTGCTGCACCTCGAATGCCATTTCTATCTAATGTAGTCAGCAGTTTGGCATGTGAGATGGTGTCAAACGCCGCACTCAAATCTAACAATATGAGTGCGACAGTTTGGCCATTATCTAGGCGCTTCCTAATGGCTTCCGTGACGCCTAATAAAGCAGTTTCACTTGAGAAACCGGCACGAAAACCGGACTGAGATGGATGGAGGAGGGCGTTGTTTTCGGTAAATAGGGTGAGAGCAGAGTGAATATGTCTCCAAAGAAGCTTAGAGCAAGCTGGTAGAAGGGACATAGGTCGATAATTTGCCAGCACCTCTGGGTTTGCAGAGGGTTTCTTCAATAAGGGACTGACCATGGCGTGCTTCCACAGTGAAGGTACCGTGGAAAGAGTGAGGGAGGAGTTAAGAGTGTTGGCAACAATAGTCAGAGCTGGGTCGTCAAGGGTTTTTAAAATACCTACCGGGAGGGGGTGTCGGGGGGAGCCGGACTTGATGGACCTAAGAGAGGACTTAAGCGAGTCCAAGGTGATTTCAGGCCAAAGTTTGAGAATATTTTTAACCGGTGGGCTTGGTGGCAGAAAGACTGGAAGGTCATTGGGGAGAGGTTGAGAGTTAATGACATGAAAAATGTTTTCAATTTTATCAGTGAAAAACGACGCTAAGTCTTGGCATTGTTTGGTGTTCAACGGGAGGGCGTTGGCAGTTGTGTTGGCACCTGCAAGTTCTTTAACAGTATTAAATCGTGTTTTTGCCTTGTTTGATGCGGAATTGATGGTATTGGCAACCTGGAGGGCGCGAGCTTTGGTACATGCAGAATGGTATTTATTTCTAGCGATTTGATATTTCCTCTTTTTATGAGTAGAATAATCCTTCCTCCATTGCCTCTCAAGGTGTTTACACCTTGATTTTTCTGTCCTCAGGCATTTAGTAAACCAGGGGGCTGGGGGTCGATGTACATTTTTTTTAGTTTGAGCAGGGGGGAGACAGGTATCAACGGCCTTTTCCAACCAGTATTGCATTGCATTGGCTATACCTTCCATGTCTGAGGCAGGAGCCGGAGGACTGATGGCCAGAAATTCGTTAAGTCTGCTAGCATCTAGTTGTTTCCAATTTCGCATGGACGAAACCGGCCATACAGAGTTTGTTAGAGTAGGTGTAGGTAATGTTAGGCCGAAATGTATAAGGTGGTGATCTGACCAGCAAACTGGAGTCGTGGTCTTCCATCTAAGTTCAGGGATGTTTGAGATGATGGGATCTAGTAAATGTCCCGCCTTATGAGTGGGGCCAGAGTTTAGTAGTCTTAGTTGCAGTACTGCTAAGTCTTCCAGTAAATTGGAGCAGGCTGTGTTAGGGTCATCAAAGTGCATATTAAAATCACCAAGCAGGGTGAGATGTTTAGAGGGACCCACACCATCTACTTGTGACATCTGGAGAGCGGTGACCTCTTGAATGCCCATATCGTCTGCTGGATCCCAGCTGGTAGCGTGGCGTGAATGTGGAAATTATAATTGTGTTTGGAGACCAGATTGCCTTATGTGGAGACCCAGAAATCTTGCCCGCATCTAAGTCATGTGGCCCTTGCATAATGGGGACCTTGGCACGCATAAGCATCTTGGTTGTGGTGGTGAGCGGATTTACCGGTTGTAGGATCCAGAATGGCCCGATTGGTCGACCATGCCACATCTCTCTTGTGCCACTGGAAGCTCATTGCGTGCGGTGTCTGATCACAGGTTGTGACCCTCGGAGTTTGAGGCATAACCATAGTAGTGCCTAATTGTACCACGTGAGGCATTGCTGAATGTGTGCCTATGTATGTGTGTTCAGAATTGTGCAGTGCGACCCATATCAAAATTACCTGACTTCTTAGAGATGCCCCCTGAAACCTAAACCTGCAATCCACGTCTGGACTGAGAGGCTGCGTAGGCTACCACACTGCAGACATGTTGCTGGACCCCTGGGGGGAGAGCCGCCCGCTCTCCTGGGCCTGCAACAACGCACATCCTGGGCGAGGTGCTAGGTCTCCTCCCCAGGATGGGCAGGGGGAAGCTTCAAAGGCCTGCCGCCTCTGTGAGCTTCTCCGGACCATTTGCTGTACCCAGCAACTGGCCCCCACCAGTCCTGACCCCCACTCTGGCAGGAAGACTGGTGGGAAAACCTACATCAGAAAGGGGGGTGTGCCAGCCTGTGCCAACCCCACCCCTCAGGTGGGGGAGACAAGGTGAAGCACGACCCGAGTTCCAGTCATCTTGAAGATGGGGAGCCCTGCCCAATCACAGCTAGGCTCCTGCCCCCCTCCCACGCCAGAACAGGGGCCTATTCGTCCCTGCCCTTGCTCTACCTGTAACGCCCCTAAATTCAGTATTTAGGAGCTCCCTGAACCTTCCTACCTCAGATCCCGATAAGAAAAGAAGAAAGAAGATCAAGAAGAAGATGACCCGCCGTGCAGCTGCTAACAACAGGACGACACCAACTGACTTGGCCCCAGCCCACCCGGCCTGTCGATCCTGGAACCTGCTCCTGCCTACGCCCGGCGACTCCTGCGGACAGCAACCTTTGGACACCCGGAGGACCTGCCCGCCTTGACCCTCTTAAAGACTGGGACTCCCATAAGCAGAGGCTCTGCTCAACAACCCTACCCCTGGTGCCAGCCAGGAAGCTCCAGACCAACCCACTCTGCACCCGCCGAGCCCGGCCCGTGCCTGAGTGATCCAAGACCGCAAGGACGTCCACCCCGGTGACTGGGACCTGAAGTCCAGTGCCTCAAGACCCTCCTCAATGAACCAGAAAATGCCTGTAGCCTCAGAATCAGGGACCCCCCCCCCCCCAACCGCAACCAGCCGAGGGTAAGATTTCCCGACGCCCCAAGACACCCCTGCACCCAGCGCCCTGCGACTCCCTGTGCCTTCCTTTGGGGTACCTACCTCTGCTCCAAGATCCCAACTTATCTCTCGAAGTGGTGGTCGCACCTGAAGAATCACCGTCCCTGAGCCTGCAGCCTTTGTTCCCTTTTTACCTTTCCCATTGAATAACATTGAGCGCCCGAAAACCAAAAGCACCCTGCACCCAGCCGCCCGAGTGCCTCTGGCCGTGCACCCTGTGTCCTAACCTACTTCCCCGTTTGCCCTGAGCAAGTGATCGGGAGCCCAGCTCCCACAGCTGCGTGGCCTGGTAGCCAGCAGCCACCAACCGAAGGCCCCCTGCTTCTCATTGGATAACATTGGGCCTAACTACCTCTGCACCCGGCTGCCCATGTGCCGCTGAGGGTGTACCAACTGTACCTACCTGACCCTGGCGGACCCCTGAGTCTATGCCCAGAATCTTAACTTCACCAGTCGAGTACTCATCTGGAAACCAATAATTCAATTTCCTGCCATAGGATAACATTGACTGGTTTGACTCGAAAAATCTTCTAAGTGTGAAGTTTTGAAACTCTGAAATATTCCTATAAAATCATCCGAGTAACAAATTTTGAAATACTCACCTACAATCAGGAGAGGAGCCAGTACTATACCTTTCAGCCCAGTACTGACCTGCAACAGTATTTTTTACCGTACTTACCCATAACTGAATTTTTTTCTTCCACAGGAAACCATTGACCGCTTTTCTCTGAAAATTCTTTTAAGTGTCTACTTTTGAAAATTACAAATATTCCTTAAAAATTGTACCAACTACTGAAACGTAATTGCTTACCTGTCTTGGGTTGAGTTCCAAGTGCTGGACCTAGGAGCTCAGTACTGGATTACAAAAGTAACCTACTTTACCCTTGACTTGAATTTCCTGCCATAGGATAACATTGCCAGTTTTTCATTGAAAAGTTTCTAAGTGTCAACTTTTAAAATACCTTTTTATTCCTTAAAAATCATTGCAATAACCAAAACGTTTTTACTAAACTGTTTTCAGCTTAGACCCCAAGACTGAATCTAGGATCCAGACCTGGGATTACAAAAGTAATCTAGAAAGTAATCAAATGCATTTATGTAGAAAAACCCAATGAGCTCAATGTTAAATTGTGTTTAGAATTGTGTTGCCTACTGCAACCCTTATACCTATTGTGTTTACAAAGTTATTGACTTTCTGCAAGGTATTCAGCTGAGATCACTCATATTGAGAATGTTTTGATACCTGTTGGTTCTAAAAATAAAATAACTATGGGGCCCATTATGATCGCTGACGGACCTGAGTCCGTCCGCCACCATAGAGTAGGAGGGAACCTCCGCATGGCCTGCGGAGTTCCCTCCTGTCCAATTAGGATGTGACCGCCACCGTGGCGGTCACATCCTCTATCTTTACCATTGCGGCGGGTGCGTCTTCAAGCTGCACCCGCCGCAATGGTAAAAATGCATACATTGCATTTGTATGCAGAAAGCGGCAGGCACCGTGCGGTGCCTGCCGATTTCTGCATACAAATGCAGGGGGGTACCATAGGTACCCCCATGTGCACCTCCCCCTTCCCCCAGGGGGCCCGCAACAGGCCCCCGCAGTGAAGTTCCACTTGCTTTTCCACGGCGGAAAACCCGCCGCGGAAAAGCACTTTTTAAAGCCCATCCTAATATGGCTAGCGGTGTCTGAGAGACACCTTCACCATATTAGAGCTTTTCCGCCGCGGTTGTAAGCCAACCGCGGAGGAAAAGCTGCGGACCGAAACCAGGACCCACCAGCCATCCTAATGTGGCGGTGGGTCTTTGGTGGGTCCGCTGCGGTCTTTCCGCATCCTCCGGGCCGGCGGTGGCTTCCGCCGGCCCGGAGGATGCGGAAAGACCGCAATCGTAATAGGCCCCTATATCTTTTGATATAAAAACAATTGGCCTGGAGTTCAGTCCTTGAGTGTGTGAAACCCTTTGCTGTCTGAGTGTGTACAACAAATGCTTTACACTGTCCTCTGGTACTGCCTTACTGCTCGACCAAGCTACCACTTTTGAGAGTAGCGTCATCCCTGACTTTAACCTCTGTTATACCTATGGGGATTGTGGACTCTATACACACTGTACCTTACTTTGTTCCAGTATATATAGAGCCACTTTCCCACAATCAGTTGCACGCATTATGGTGCAGAGTGTGTATGTATGCGAGCATGTTCCGTACGGACCTGCCTGATATCCATTGCACTGCTTATCGGTGCAGAGTGATTGTGTGTGTGGGAGTGACAGTCTGTGGACCGCCAGTTATTCACTACAATGGCTGGCGGTCTTGCCTTGAACGTTGATTTCTTGCCAGACGAACACTATGGTTGACATTGGTTTTACCCATGTGGCCTGGCCTGCGGTGCTGCACTTTTTAGTGTTATAATTCCTAGTATGTACACATTTCTGATATCGTTGTGACCAGGGGTGCACCTGATAACTGTGTGGTATTGAATTATAAGAATTGCTGGGTTGGGCCTGGGATTGACAACGCGTTGCACTGCATATGGTTGCTGGGGTGGGTGAAGGAGGGGGGTGGGTTACATTAGGATCTGTCCCACGTGTGCATATTGTTAATGTAATTTCAACCCAATTGTGCCTAGTACTGCTAGTAATATTTCCAAATGTGATGTATAGCCCAAAATGCTGTTCATGTTGCGTTGATTATTGTGTGTGTTGAATACAAACGTTATTTACATACATCACGTGTGAAGTCTGTTTTGTGACGCTCAAGGTATTTACAGTGAGTGAGTGCAGTGCCAATGCTTTACACGTTGTCTCTGTGGTAGGCCTGACTGCTCAGTGCTAAGCTACCCAAGGGGGAGCGCAGGTTATACAGTGTGTGTAATCACTGTCCCTGACGGAAGTGATAGGTCCTGCCTGACTGGGGCATCGGTTCAAACAACCAGAAAGTGCCAGTTCCAGCAGGCGCACTGTGGTTGTTCATGCCAATCTGTTGTCACTGGGGCCTCTCTGACGCACTAGAGGGGAGCACTGCGGTTGTCCATGCCAATATATTGTCACTCTCTTTAATATCAAGGATACATTCTGATAGTTCATACCATTTTATTGCCATTGTCTGTGATGTCATAGAGGGTCACATTGTGATTCTTCATATCAGTCCATTGCTAACTGACGTCATAGAAGTGTAAGCTACACATTCCACTCAGGAGTACAGACCGCAATGCACATTTAAACAGCACTTCCAATACGGTGTGCCTAGTGTCTGAAAGAGTGAGCCGGCTGTGCACAGGAAGGCGGCTACAACATAACACTGCCCCATTCTCGGAAATTAACCTGCTTCGGCTCTGTGGTCTGCAGACTATCCCCTAGATTCATCATCGGCATGTTTTGCGAGTCTGTAATAGCGATTAACAAGGAATCCCTATTACAGACTCGCAAAACGGGATTCATGTAGGAATAGCTATATTTATTGCGATTCCTACAACTTCCTTATTTGCGATTAGCTAATTGCTAATCGCAAATAAGGAATAACTCCCGATTCATTCCTATGAGCCCTTAAGGCCCATAGGAATGAATGGGAAGACATATCAATGTGCGAATTGCTATTAGAGATTCACATTTTGAGTTTGCGATTTCAAGGGTGCAGGGGTGCCCAAAGGACACCCTGTTGCACCCCTGAAATGATATTGGATGCTGGTGTTACGCACACACATGTCCCAAGGACATGTGTGTGTGTAACATACAACTTTGAAAAATGCACTTAAGTGCATTTTTCTAAGTTTCCGCTATTTACCACGAGGTTTGACTTCGCGGTAAATAGAGGCCCAAAATTGCGAATTCGCAATTTTTAAATGTTTCATGAATCGCATTTAAGGAATCTCAAATAGAGATTCCTTAAATGCAATTCCTCGCAAATTTGCAAATTCTATAATAGCGATTTTTGCATTTGGGATGATGAATCCCAAATGCAAAAATTGCGCTCGCAAAGGGCCAGATTCTCAGAATCTAGCCCTTTGCGAGCCGATTTTCCGTTGATGAATCTGGCCGTATGACCGCTGTCATGGAAAAGATGAACAGTGTATAATTTCCCAGAGGAAAGGGGTGAGATGTGGCTTGCCTTTTGAGTCTTAAGGTTTTTGACTTTTAAGGAATGCATGAGGTGGGATTGGCTGTTAAAAAGACTATGGGACATATTTACGCGCCCCTTTGCAAACTTCTTGCAACACGCAACGTGTTTCAAGAGTGACGCAATTTAAAAGCGGGATTTATGAAGCCGCGCAGGACCACTTTGCACGTCCCTGAGTGGCTTCATAAATCTCGAGTAAAGTAATGCTGTGTTACTCTGCACCAGGGAGGCGCTTTCATGGGCGGAGCGTGGGCGTTCCCACGCATATCCATGGATCTTGACGCATTTCCAGATTTACCTGAAGAGGTAAACCCGGGAACGCGCAAAAAACATATGCCCGCCAAGGTGAGGAGTAAAGAGGAGAAACATGTCTGTAACACACATAGAAAGAGGAAAAAGCCTCATGGGAATTTTTTTGTACAGGAAGGTGACCCTCCTGCACAAAATCAATCCTCCTTGCAACGCAGGAAGCCTTGCACAAGGGTGCAAGGGGGCCTGCATTGGTGCTGGGCAGTCAAAAGGGCGCCAGCGACGGGGAAAAGACAGGCAGGCACCGTATTGACTTAAATACAACACAATCCTTCCCTTTCCCTGAAACGCAGGAATACCCACGCTCCACCCACGGAAGCGCCTCCCTGGCGCAGAGTAAGACAACGCACTGATGTGTGCTCTGTTTCTTTACTTGAGGGTTATGGAGCCGCTCAGGCCCATGCAAGGTGGCCTCGGGCGGCTTCATAATCTCGTTTTTAATTTGAGTCACTCTTGTTGTAAATATGCCCCACAGTATCTGTCCATGGGGTGAAAACGTGATCATGCACCAAACTGGAATTAATGTGCGCTCTCAGCCGACCTTTCTCAGAAACAGGGACAGGTATTTACTTTAGATGAAAGTGTCGGGTACCGGGACAGGCCCTAAACACCTGTCTGGATAAATTCGAGACTTCTGGTCACTCTCACTGCGCTCATCACGTCTCTGAGTGAGTGCTGCGCCTGTGCTTACGCCCCCTCAAGGCGCTCATCATCACGTCTCTGAGTGAGTAGAGTTCCCGTCCTTAAGCCCTATCAAGACGCTCATCACGCCTCTGAGTAAGTGCTGCTCATCGCACCCCTGAGTGAGTGCTGCTCATCGCACCCCTGAGTGAGTGCTGCTACCGACGGTATGTCCCCTCACAGCGCTCATCACGAGTGATAGTGGACGTACCCTTTCACAGCGCTCATCGCGCCCCGGAGTGAGTGCTTTTCCCGTGGGCGTACCCCCTCGCGGCGCTCATGCTGGTAAGTGCTGCCCGCGCTTGCCACTAAGGGGGGCGGGGGGGTAACGTGCGCCCCTGCTTTGCAGGGGTGCTCCTCAAACGTCAAGGCGCTCCATCTAGCCCAAAGCCAATCATATCACTGAGATATGGGAGACTGTGAGGCCCCTCTCCACATTGTTTGTGTGTAGGGTGGGTGGGCGGGGTGGTCATTTTGCGGTACGCCCCCAGTTGCCAAGGTGCAGCAGCCATCCCATGTCCCGTTCATCATGTTGCCCTTGGGTAAGGGCATCCCTGGGCCACTGCTGCCCCCTCGTGTCTCTTTTTGTCACTGAGAGGGCGATCATCTGTGACAGTGCCAGTGCCCATCGCAAATAAATGCCCCACCTTATCCCCACCCTAAATCTGAGGGGTGCACCCTAGATTTTCCCCCAAGCTGACTAAGTCACAGCGCCGGGCACCGCCTTAGATGCACCCGCCCCAGCTGGTGCAGCGCCTGGTCATGTGTTTTGTGTCAGTGTGTGACCAGGGAGGGCGCGCGGTGTGCTCCTGTGCACTCTCACACCTTCACCTGTGGAAAAACAAAACTTCCGAAAACACGTGACAGTTACAGCCCGGTCCTTACCATTTCCACGGAGCGGGCATCGAGCTGGGTGGGCGGCGCGGACACCGCGAAGTGGATCTTCTTCCGGTCCTTGCGTTCCATCCTCCGGGCCGGGCCGGGTTGGGTCTCTTCTGTCACTGACTGGATGTCCCCGACTCTCTCGGTCTATGTATCTTCCTGGCTATCGCGCTCTACCTGCGTCTGCCTCTTCCTGGCGTCTCGCGCTATCTCCGTCTGTCCCAGAGCGCTTCGATCTGTCTGTACCTGTCACTGTCTGAACCTGTCCTTATTTTCCTGCCCCACGTGTCTCTCTCTTTTTCTCCCTCCACATATATTTATGTCCGTTACCTACTCCCACCTTCTCTCTCCAGTCTCCCCGGCTCTCTAACACCCTCGATACCCCTATCTGAGCTGTCTCTCACATTCACACTCATGAACTCTGTCGATTCCTAAACCATCTCCCATCCACCGCCCCTGGACTCCCCCTCTTTCTCGCGTTCTCTCTCAGTCTCCGAAACTCTTTCCCCTGGCGGTCTCTGTCCTTCTGGGCGTCTCTCAATCTTCCGTGAGTTCTTTCTGCCTCAGTGTCTCGGGTGAGGGACACCGTCCTTCAAGGATTAAGGTCAGTCCCGCGAGGTAAATGTAGTCTCTCCCAGGGGGACCCGTTAGGGGTAGTTCCAGGAGGTTTGGTCGGGTGGCCCAGGTAGGTCCTGCCGGTGCGGGCTAGAGAGGACCGTCCAGGTGAGTCCTGTCGGTGCCGGCTAGGGAGGACGGTCCAGGTGAGTCCTGCCGGTGCCGGCTAGAGAGGACGGTCCAGGTGAGTCTTGCCGGTGCCGGCTAGAGAGGACAGCCCAGGTGGGCCCTGAAGGCGGTGGTCCTGCTGGGATCGTAGATCCGGGACTAGCTCTCGACCAGTCCCGCAGCCGCCCGGTAGGTGCTGTAGGATAGGGTCCCCTCTGAAGTTCCGGTCGGAGGGTGCTGCAGGGTTCGGGGCTGTGTGTGTCCTGCACAAGACGCTGCTCCCGTAGGGTCCTCGGGGACAGGGTCCAGGTAGGTCCCGCAGGATGTACTGCAGGGTAGGAAGCAGGGAGGTCGTGCAGAAGAGGGTCGCGTCGGAGGGACGGCTGTGGAGCTGCTGGACAGCGTCCAGGTAGGGTCAGAGCGTCCTGCAGGGTAGGAAGCAGGGGTGTCGCGCAGAAGAGGGTCCCGTCGGAGGGACCAGACGGGCTATGGTGCCACAGGACAGCGTCCAGGTGGTTTCAGAGGGTCCTGCGGGAGGTGCTGCAGGGTAGGAAGCAGGGGGGTCGTGCCGGAGGCTGGTTGGTAAGTTTCACCCCAGAGCTGCCGTCCCTTGTGGCTGCAGCCTCGCTCTCTGCGCGCCGATACAGCATGCCCCGGCCCTGCAGGTCCGCCAGCACTCCGCCCCTTCTGTTGCCGCCCTCCTGCCCAGCCCGGCCTCCTGTGACCGGGGAGGGAGCTCGGCCCGGCCGGGGACAGTCCCTGGAAAAACTTGTGTCGCCCCAGAGGTGCTGCCAGCAGCTGTGGCTTTGGCAACTCCCGCCCCCGCCCGACGGCTTCTACTTCTTTCGTGCTGCAGGAGAGAAAACATCTCCCAGGTGGGAAGGTGAGAGTGATGCTGCGGGAGGAGAGGCGAGGAGGGGGAGAGCAGAGAGGGACGAACCCACGAAGAAGTATTACGGGGCATGTGAAGAGAGGAGCTATGCTGGCACGAGTCAGCAGGGAGAAGGAAGGAAGACTGAGGGAGAAAAGGCGGGAGACACGGAAGGGGGGAAGAAATAAAGGAATGGGAGTTGAGGAATAAGGAAAGGGTAAACAAGAAGCGGAGGAAGGAATAAAGGAACAGGAGACAAGGAAAGAGGAAGGAATAAGGGAACGTGAGACAAGGAACGAGGAAGTAGTTTGGGAACGGGAGACAAGCGACGAGGAAGGAATACAGGAACAGGAGACAAGGAATGGAGGAAGGAATGGGAGACAAAGAACGGAGGAAGGAATAAAGGATTCGGAGACAAACGAGGACGGAGTGGTAGGACGAAGAAATAAATAAAGAGTGACTGCGTGAGAGAAATGTTAAGAAAGGAGCTGCTACTTAAAGTCAACTACGAACAGGAGGGGCACAACGTACGGAGGAGAAGGAGGCAAAAGAGGAGAGAAGAGATGGAGGGTGAAGATAGCAAGAGAGAGGCGGCGAGAGGATGAACAGAGAGGGAAGAAAAAAAGGCCCGTACACAAAACCACCCAAGACCCTTACAACGGTAGAGTAACAGACCATGGAAAGAGCAGCCTTCCTCAAAATCTCTCACAGACCATAGAAGACAATCAGATCTCAGATCACCAAACTGGATTCCACCCCGGAAGAGGCACTGAACCAACCCTAATCACCATTTGGGAAGATCTAAAAATGAGGGTAATAAAAATAGCGAAGCCACACTGCTGCTTCTGGACCTCTCAGCAGCCTTCCACGAGGCCCACCTGAAACCTTACTGCTCAGGCGCAAGGACATTGGCATAGAAGACATCACCCTTAGCTGGATTTCTTCTTACCTACAAAACATGACTGATAAGGGCCCATATCCCTCCTTACACAGCAAAACCATACAACAGAAAAACAGGAGCTCCACGCGGAACTATCACCTCACTCCCGCTGTCCGCTTGCCACATGAATCCACTCCCGACACAATCCAGACAAAAGCCTACAGAACAATGTTTTCCCTTCCGTCCTACACATCGCCGGCCCAACTTAGGCTGGAATTTGGATTGCAAAAACAAGCCCTTGCCAGACAGGGAGCATACATCAATTGCTGCCACAAACTCCGCTCGGCCCCCACCAACACTCTAAGCTCGCTGCTATGGCAAGACATCCAAAACAGGGATAAATCTCAGGCAAGATCCTACCTGAAGACTGCTCTGGTGGCCACTAATCTAACTGCGATTTGGGACATGCAACTCGGGCACAACTCATTCAAAAAACTAGTCTGGAAAACCGTTAAAACACTATCCTTACTAGAGGACAAGGCCACATTCGCTAAAAGAAACCATGCCTGGATGTCATTAAACTCTTATAAAACGCTGATACCACAACCCTACTTCAGCCAGGGTTATCCCAAGACAATAAAACTGAAGTTCTTGAAACACAGACTAGGGGTTCTGCCCAGCGGAGAGTATCTTCCACCATGGCTCAGGAGAAACGGCCACGAAGTCTGTCCTTTTTGCAAAACAGACAAGGGCGATATACTTCATCTGACCTGCCTTTGCGAAGAGCTACGGCCAGCCCGTCAACAGCTCTTAAAGGCCCAGCTTAAGCAGCTAGGAACTTGCACAAGAAGGCAAGCGGTTCTCGCCTGCCTGAACCCTTCGAACACGCAACTGAATTGCAGATACGTTAAGTTCCTTGCAATGATCGAGCAAAAATTGTCATAGATAACATGTAGGCGGCCTACAGGACTCACAGGAATACGCTGCCCCGCCTTAAAGACAACTGCTCCTTGCTAATCAGACTGGGTTTTTCTGTGTACGCTTTTTAACGACGAGAATAATGCACAAATCTTAATGATTTTTTAATGTATATATTATTTTACTTTTTTCTTATGTTACCGATTGTAATACGTTTTGCACTGGTTTTAATTAACTATGCATAATAAACTTACTTACTTACTTACTTACTTACACTCCCGAGCAGATCAATAGCTTTGGATTTACATGTTACTATTAAGTCGATGATGCACAGATAATACTGAATGTGGTAAACCCTAAGGACACAGGAAAATCAAAGCTTTCCAGTTACCTCAAAGCAGTAGCATAATGGATGGCTAGCAAGAACCTCAAAGTAAATGCTTCAGAAACAGAAATACTCACCAGAGGTGACTGGAAAAACATATAATGGGGTACGAAACCATAGAGTTCACAGGCTCACTACTCATAATGAAAGCCCAGTGAATAGACTATCCAAATCTTTCTTCTTTACCATGAGTATGCTTTGATGTATCGTCCCACACCTCGCATTCCCTCAAAAGGTTTAAGCAACTATTTCATCCTCTCAAAATTGAACTACACTAACAGAGTTTACCAAGGCTCCCCACTTGCCATGTTATGTTAGTATGAATTTGTAGAGCGCACGTTCACCCTGGGGTTTCTTGGCGCTGTGTACCGCTGGGGAACCCGTCCTGTTTTCCCTGTGAGATGGTCCCTATTGGGCATCCCCAAGGTGAAGCCAGGCATCCCCAGCAGCGAGGGGGCCGTTGTGGAGATTAAGCAAGCTATTGCCCAGAGTTGCAGCGTGGGACCCATGGATAGAGAGGCACCGAGGCGAGATTTATCGAGCCCACTGACATTGGTTCCATACCCTGCCGCGTCGGGAATTGAACCCTGGTCCCGGGCCGACAAAAAAAGATTGCAGAGAATCAGAAACGCTGCAGCAAGACTACTCAACTACTCTCTCACCATGAACCTCCAGATCAACACTGTGCCCCCCACATGTTTCAACACCGTCCGCATACTCTACAAGACCTTCAAATGGATCCCCCCTCAACTCCAGGAAAACCATCACCCAGGCACTCACCACAAGCAGGCTGGACATCGGAAACACGTTTTACTCCGAAATCAACAAAACACTCCTTCGCAAACTCCAGACCGTCCAGAATGCTGCAGCCAGACTTGTCCTCAGCTTCCCACGACGTGACCACATCACCCAGCACCTCAACAACCTCCACTGGCTCCCTATCGAAAAGAGAGCAAACTTCAAACTGCTCACACAAGCCCACAAAGCCCTCCATAACACTGGACCCCAATATCTCAACGAAAGAATCTCCTTCCATGTCGCCCAAGAGAAACCTCCGTTCCGCAGACCTAGCCCTTGCCAAGGTCCCCTGCATCCTCAGAGCTCGAACGGGGGGCAGATCCTTCTCCTGCATCGCGGCCATGACCTGGAATAAACCACCTCTCAGCATCAGACGAAGCCCAACACTGCAAATCTTCAGAAAAGACCTCAAGACCTGGCTATTCGGATGACCTCGAAGCTTCCCGAAAACCCACCCCCACCCCAGCGGCTTGAGACCCTCACTGGTGAGTAGTGTGCTCCAAAAATCCATGATTGATTGAAAATCCCTGATTGTTTGACTACTACTACATATTCAATCTCACTTACTTCCTATCCTGAAAAGTCTACAGTGACTACCACCGCAAGAAGATCCTTGTTCCAGCTGCTGTGCATCACTCACAGGGCAATAAACCCCGCACAGGTAATATACACCGCAAAGGCCCTGGATTCATTCACAAAAGAAAATCACCAAATGGTCCCATCACAGAAGCTTATGCTGGAGGTTAGCAGTACCACAGCTATTAATTCCACCTCACAGGAGAAAAAACATTGAAGGCATTTCCTACTCTGTACACGATGCCAAATTGTGAAACTCCCGCCCACCAACGATAAGAGCAACCGAGGACCAATTGAGTTCAGAGAATGATTAAGATCTGGCTATTCCCAGTATAACAACTAGAAAACACCCAAAGGACTAACCCGCGAAAAGTGAGTCACATGGAAATAGCATAAATACATCTAATGACACCACAGTGCAAGAAGAAACCTTTTGTCCCCAAAGGTAAGAGGGTAAGAGCCACTGAGGACTACCCTACATATCAGAAGAAGGTCCAAGAGCAAGCTATCCCACCATAACTACCAGAAAGAATGCCTAGGCCTCATTTGCAAAAAATGAAAAGGTAAAAGGCAAGTACCACCTGCTCTATTGCCCTGTCTAGAGTAGCCACTCTCAGTGAAGCTCTTCACCCACCACGGAAAACTAAGTAACTCACACCCTCTAAAATCAGCACCACATACATCTAAAAAAGAACGACTTCAGATTATTCTACATGACTTGTAAAGATGGCCGCCCAACATGATCCCTTGATACCAAATCTGTCTTTCCACTGGATTCTCCTTCGTCTCTCCTTATCACATGGCCTATGAATCTCTTTCCCTCGCTCTCCTTAGCATGTGATCCGCTATAACTTCCCTCACGTGTGCAGAGGAATCTTTCTCC
Source organism: Lissotriton vulgaris (assembly GCF_964263255.1). NCBI lineage: Eukaryota > Metazoa > Chordata > Amphibia > Caudata > Salamandridae > Lissotriton > Lissotriton vulgaris. Next base: position 1,862,495,822 of record NC_141693.1, on the reverse strand, counting down.
CTTCATTCTCCTTAGCAGGCGGTCTGCCACCAGGGTGTGCATCACCTCTCTCAACATACTATAGCACCTAATTTTGGATGCACCTGAAAAACACTATTGCAAAATAGGCCCCTTTGGAGCTACATCTAGCTCCTATTAAGGGGGCAGATCTCTCTCCTTCCTGGGTACTTCTCTCTGGAGCAAGCTTCCACTGACTCTCAGGTGCATTAAAGTAACAAATGTGTTGTGAAAAAAATTAAAACCTGGCTTTTCTCATGCCCCTAGTTCTGTCCTTCATCCTCTTGCTGACGATCGCTCTGCAGTAGCGCCAGGACACTCTTCGGAGTAACAAGCGCGCTTCATACATCTTATACATAGACACTTATAGACATTTATCTACCACAAACAACTAGAGTTAATAAGCGCATAAGGTGATTTCCTGAGAGCACAGGGTAAATCTCGATAACCAACTATTAACTCAAAATAACCACTGGATTAACCACTAAAATTGGGACCCAGAGTAGCATACTACTCGCCGCAAAGCACTTGAAGGCCTCATCATGGTAGTAAGCACTAAATAAATGCAATTACAATACAATGCATAGATGCAAAGGGGAATAGTAGACAGACCAAGAGCGAAGAGGGAGGAGCCAATGTAGAAGGGTGAGTGGAAGAGATTGAGGGTAGTGAAGAAAGTAAAGGGTGGAAAAGGTGGATGTCGGAAGAGAAGGGGTGAGGGAAGCTGAGAGATAAGGAAGGATGTCGATAAAGAAAGGAGAGAGAAGGAGAAATATGAGATGGAAGGGGTAAAGGAATAGTTGAGCTGAAAGATGGGAATCTAAGTAGGAAATCCAGAAGGAAGTGGAAATGAGGGAAGATAAGACTAGGGACTGATGGAAAGTGAGCAGAAGCTGGGAGGGTGGGATAAAAAGTGAAAGGAAAAGACAGAAGATGGAAAAAAAAAAGGATTGCCTGAGTGAGGATGTGAGAGAAAGCTGGGAAACAAAGTGACAGAAGGCAAGGTAAGATGCTAAAATAGATGGTAAAGGGAATGTGAACGAGTGGAGAAGTAGAGAGGAAGTAAGGAGAGAAAGGAAAGGTAGCAAAGGATTTGGGCACATGCGAACAGAAGGAATGAGAATGAGTGAACAAGATTAGGAGGAAATAGAAGGAGAGAAAGTGACCTAGGATCCCAGTGATTGGAGAAGGGAAGGGAAGGAGAAGAGAGACCCTGGTTAGGGTTAACATCGGTGGCAGCAGAACTGGACAGGACTGGCCTTTTTACTACTTTCTGCACAGGAGGAGCTGTCTACTGGATTCTCCTATTTAAAGTGGTCTCCCAGTCCCTAAACTCAAGTCCTTCCCTTCATTCATGTGGGATGTGGATGTCGCTTGCATGCATGTAGTATAATGACCATGGTGCACGGAATGTAATAGGCTATTTGTATAGCGCGACTGTCACTTCGAGGAGCATCCTGGCGCTGAACGGAACCCAGAAAAGGAGGCTTAGCTGGTTAACTGCTTGCGGTAAGAGGGAGACATCATATCAGGGTTTTGCAAAGGGCGTCAGATGCAGAGAAAATCCATGTTTTTAGAGCTTTCCTGTGCACTTGTGGTGCTTTACTGTTGGCGGAATGGAATCCATTTTGGATTTCCAGGTGCAAGCGTTACAAAAGATGGAGGAGTGAATAGAACTTTCCAGGCTGGACATAATGATTTCAGGGCTCTCCCAATACATCCCTGAGGCCTTTGTAGTGCATCAGACTCTTAGGCCTGGAGAATACGAGACAGTGGGATTTTCTGAAGTGGCTGGAAAGTCTTTGGGCTTTTTCAGCTCTATTTCTCCCCTGAAGTCTTAGGCCTCTCCCTCCGGTGGTTAACCTCTAAGTTAAATGGGGAAGCTTTTCTGTTCTTTATGCTATTGCTTTGAGTCTCCCATCAAGCTCCCGGCTCCACCACAGCTTCCTTCTCATACCCGAAAACAACAGTATAGCTGGATTACTTTTGGAAAATTAGGCAAAAGGCAAGATTTATCCAAAACTGGTTGGGCCCTTGGAATAAGCAAACTATGCCTGCAAACTTGGTAAAGTATGTTGTAGAACCTACCAGCCAATGTGTTGTAATTTCAATGCTCCAAAATCCAGGGTGTGGTAATATCGATTACCTATACTTAATTTGCTATCAATAATCAATAAGAATAACTCAGAATAATGAGAGGCAGAATCCGAGATATTGAGGTTAACTCAAAAGGGTTTTATTCCTGTAAAAGGAATTGGGTTATTGGCTCGAGCCAAGGTGGCATAACCATTCCATTCACCACACAGGGTTCAGGAAGGGAAGACAGAACACATATTGTTTACAAAAGTGCATATATATAGTCAATGCATTACAATGTATGAGCATACAGTAGGCGTAATAGTAGGCGTGACTGCTGAAAAAGGAGAGATAAAACATGAAAACGTCACAAAAGAGGCATGGCAATAGGCGTGCATGAAGGTGTACACCGGATACGTCATTTAACATGATGTCACAAGTAGGCGGAACCACTAGAGAATCCTGCAGTGTCAGCATAATTATATGGCAGAGATGCGCGCGCAGCTGTTTGACGTGGATCTGACGTGTAACTGGAGGGCGAAGGGGACTTGACTTTTAGCACTACAAGTGTAGACATAAGTGGAGACATAAGTCTGGGATGTCAGATCAACCTAGTCCCAAATCGTATCTGATATCATATGTTTAAGGAACAGTAGTATCTGGAAGGGAAAAGGTCTCTAGACATAGACTACCCTATTCTGAATATGAATGCGTGTACATGTGTCTACATGTCGGCATGCGGGGTGAGGGGGCATGGGCCTACCATGGCAACGGAGTCTATGAATTACTTGCACGGAGACAGAAGAGCCTGGCCCTCTGCTCCTGTAGCTGGGAGGATGTTTACTTGAGCTACGAGACAGGAATGTGTTTTCGAGGAGTGGAGCAGATAATTCGAAGGTTGAATACAGTCTTGGCAGGCAGAGGTTAGGCTATGCACCGGAGTCGCGCAAGAAGTAAGGTGGGGGCCACTGGCACAGAGGTAGCCTGGGCTGCGGCCCTCGGAGTCAGGAAACAGGAGAGAACTCGAAAAAGGCTTCATGGCAGAATCTGGGCCTACTTTCGCCAGAGCTGAAAAACGTGCAAAGTGTACCACAAAAAGACGGTGGCACGGCATAGATAGGAACTGAATATTCAATCCGTTCATGGCGGATCTGAAAGAGGACAAGTTAAAGATGGACGCAAATGTATTTGCGTCTTCGTAGCTGGCACAGGAGGGAAATTACATGCACTGCAAGCTAGTACATGGAGACGGTGGGGTTCTCGCTGGGGAACACAACTTGACCAAAAATTATATTTCCTCATTCCCTCCTTGTTCCCCACGGACCCTTCATGATACATCGATATTCATCAATTGATCGACTTGTTCACTTAACATTATTTGCTCTTCTTGCTTTATGCGCTTTGAATGGGAACTTGAATGTGGAACACATGAAGTGGCACACAAACCACAAATTGCCGGTCCGCATTGGAGACACAGGCAACAACTGAATACTACGAGAAAACCAATACCTAGGAGGGATAGGATCTTCCACCCCCAGGCTGACAACGTTGTCCAGAACCAACCGGACCAAGTCCAGGTGCCTGGATTCTGATGAATTAAACTTGCGATTTTATGAAGACGTGTAATAGCTTTGTACACCGTTGGCGCGTTATTAGGTATAAAAATACAGCAGCTTGACCCGATGACCTTACAAGCTCCACCCCTATCTGCCAAGATGACGTCAATAACAAGACGATTTTGAAGAACAACAACCCGCATAGCGGACTGCTCCTCCGTTAAGTTACCTAGTGCTGAAGTGGTTTCATTCACTACTGCTTCGAGGGTTCTAGTTAATTTTCGTATCAGTTTACTGTTAAAGACAGCACCTAAGTAGGGGAAGAAACCTTTATTGAAATCTGTATATTTCTCCCAGGCAGTTTCAGTATAATCGACAAGCGGGAGATCTCTCTGGTATCTATGTTTTACTAGATTGGTGTTTCTATGATAATCAGGAGGGGCTAGGAATACGGGTGGCAGAAGGAATGCAATATAACAGGTACCATCCCAGTCTAAAGGCAGACGGACATATGCAGTACGACCGCAAACAAAATAGGAATGACGTAAAGCCCTAAACGTGGATCTACCATGATCAGTAAATTCGACTATAGTGGTGCATTTACTATGACCTACGTGTACAGAACCATTCTTGCGAACACATAGTTCACCAGTGACAGGCAAGACTGCCATAGCAGGCAGGACAGGAGCAGCATCGGATTCAACAGATAAAATCATGAAAGTGACTGTGTAATTACCTAATCCATATACTTCATTTTCTATATCAGTTCCAGTAGCAACGGGGAGTCCCTCCTTGTCAGGGTAGCATACCTTAAGCAAGACTATGTTCAGGTTTCCCCAAACCCAGTTACCTTCATAAATAGCAGCAGTAGATACTAGAGAATTAAGCATTTTGAACCATGCAGCGCATGTACCATTGTGGGTGAACGGGTACGGGAAAAGGGGCAAAACACCCTTGTTGTCTTGGTAAGGAGGGAGTCGACCACATATCCAACAATTAGTAGCATTGGTAGTCTGGTGAGAGTGATGTAACATACTAATGAAAGTGTTGTTGCGCAGCGCAAGTCTATAAGACAATTCATGAGGCGGTAATTCACTAAAAGAATGTTCAGTAGTAGCATTATAAGTAGCATGCTTGAATATAGGGTAGTATATATGCAGAAGAATACCAGCAGTGATAACCAGCAAACATAGGAAAAACATAACAAGTAGTGTCACTATGCAGCGACTACGGAGTGATTTGCAATACGCATTTTTCTTATGTTGTCTTTGTCTATCTCTCTCTCTATCTCGATCTAGGGGATACATGTCAGAAACTAATTTAACCGATTCACCTAGGGGAGGACTTAAACAATTAAACTGTCTGACTTGCTAGATCGTAATTTTTGTCTGTAAAGTTCTGAAGCAGTTTTCTCGACCAAAGGGAGTTTTGTGTCAGTTTGTGAAGGAGGGCAGGGCTTAGTGTCCAAGTCCGAAGGAAGTCCAAAGTATTTCTTTACGTGGCTGGAATGCAGCCACCCCTTCCTGCCCTCGATTTTTACAGCGGTCCTCGTCGTAAGCAGAACCAACTTCGGCGACTGCCAGCGGGGCTCCAGCGGACTCTTCCGGTCGAAATTTCTGACGTACACAAAGTCACCAGGTACCACCTCATGGGGCTTCGTCTCGGTGTTATCGGGAAAGGCTGCAGCTACCTGTGAACGACAAGATTGTAGTGCAGACATCAAGGAGGCAAGGTAATCTGTCAGCATAAGACAATCAACATCAGTTATTTTACGTGGAATGGGCGTCCCCCACATATTCGGTGGCCTACCGAAGACCACTTCATACGGAGATAGCCCAGAACGGGAATGGGCCACCATCCTCATATAGAAGAGGGCGACCGGCAAGGCAACTATCCAGTCTATACCTTTGTCTCTACAGATCTTGGAAAGTCGGATTTTCAATGTTTGATTATGACGCTCCACGAGACCTGCTGCCTCGGGATGCCGGACACAATGGAACTTCCACTTGTAACCTAACAGGAGTGTAATATTTTCTACAAGTGCGGATGAGAACGGCTGACCATTATCTGAGTACACGATACGGGGCAAACCATACCGCGGGAAGTATTCACGGACTAACTGCTTGGCAGTAGTCGGAGCAGTATAATCGGGAACTGGGTATGCCTCTATCCATCGGGAAAGAGCACACACGACTACGAGGACATATTTAAAACCTCGGCAGCGTTCCATCTGGATATAATCCATCTGGAGGACTTCAAAAGGGTGATCGGGAGGCTGAAATCCACCTTGCTCTACGGGGATGCTTTTACCTGGATTGAACTGACCACAGATCATGCAAGTACGCACTTTCTGTTTGGCTGCTGCCCGTAAGTTTTTATTGGACCATATGTGTTGAATACTATCTAGCATAGCTTTCTCTCCAAGGTGTGCGGGACTATGTATTGTATTAATGATGACTTGTACCATAGAATCGGGGAGAAACCATGTAGATTTTCCCTTCGTCATCCATCCCTGGTCTGTTTGGACCCCTCCTAGTTTAGTCCATTCCTTAATTTCATCCGGTGTTGCATGTGACTGTATGTCGATTACATCATGTGCGGGATCCCTAACTGTCATGCAGTGTGCTGGAACCCTTATTTGTGTCTGATCAGTTACATGAGTTCGGTTCTGAGCAGTTTGCTTTGCTGTTCGGTCTGCCAGGTCGTTACCCTGGGAAATGGCATCAGTAACCTTAGTATGTGCCTTACATTTCATGATAGAGATTGCAGTGGGTAGATGTATTGCATCTAACAGAGCTTGAATGAGGGGACCATGTTGGATGTTGGCACCGTGAGAAGTTAAGTAACCTCTCTCTCGCCAGAGGACTCCGAAGTCGTGTACGACTCCGAATGCATAACGTGAATCAGTATATATGTTGACTCTCTTATTCTTAGCTTGAATACATGCTTGTGTCAGAGCAATAAGCTCTGCAGCTTGAGCTGATAAAGTGTCAATACAGTTTGTTTCAATGACTTCTGTGTCTGTCGTGACGGCGTAGGCTGCCACTAATTCACCTGTCTTTGTTCTCATACATGAACCATCCACATAAAGTGTCAGGTCTGGATCTGGTAACGGAACATCTGTTAAGTCTTGTCTAGGCTTTGTTGTGATAGTGATAACTTCAATGCAATCATGTGCTAATGGATCTACTCCATTTAATGGCAATAACGTGGCTGGATTCAATGTACTGCAGCGTCTGATTTCAATGTGTGGCTGAAACAATGTCAATTCATAACCTGTCAATCTTGCGATAGTCAGGTGCTGGGTTTGAGTCCGATTCAAGAGGACTTCTACAGAATGTGGAACCTGTACTGTCAATGGATGTCCTAACACGATAGAATCACTCTGTCTAATTGCTAAAGCTGTTGCTGCAACTGATTTCAAACATGGTGGAAGGGCTTGTGCTACTGGGTCTAGTGTACTGGAAAAATAAGCACAAGGCTTGTGTGAACCTGCTTGTTCCTGAGTGAGGACTGACAAAGCAGTACCTTCACGTTCTGTGACAAAAAGTGTAAAAGGCTTACTGTAACATGGTGTTGCTAAAACAGGTGCTTGACATAAGGCTTTCTTTAAGTCTTCAAAAGCTTGTGTATGTTCCTGAGTCCAAGGGAGGACAGACGTAGTCGCTGCCCCCTGTGTCGTTAACTGAATGAGTGGCTTGGCTAGAAATGCATATTGGGGAATCCATTGTCTACAGTATGAGGTGAGGCCTATAAAGGCCCGTACCTCCTTTAGTGTTCTGGGCGGTGACATGTTTACAATTAACTGAATGCGATCAGGTGTGAGCTGTCTCCCCACTTTGGACAGCAAGTGACCCAGGTACACAACTTGCTGAACACAGAATTGCAGCTTCGAAGGAGACACCTTGTGCCCCTTGTCGGCCAGGAAATTCAGAACAATCAGGGATGCATTTTCGCATTCGGGTTCGCTTCGAGCGGTGATCAGCAGATCATCGACATATTGAAGCAGAGCAGTGTGAACTGGCATATGGATGCTGTCGAGTTGTTTTTTCAGTGCTTGACTATAGATACTGGGGCTTTCTGTGAATCCTTGAGGTGCACGGGCAAATTTAAAAGATCGGCCATTTAAACTGAATCCGAACAAAAATTGGCTTTCCGGGTCTATAGGAACACTGAAGAAAGCATTCTTGAGATCTATTACAGTAAAGAACGCTGCTTCGGAATCAATAGCTGTCAATAATGAAGAGATATCTGGGACCACAGGGTACTGTGGTACAATGCATTTGTTCAATTCGCGCAGATCAATAACCAATCGATAAACAGGGGGAGCATTTGGGTCAGTACGTTTAAGAACAGGAATGATAGGAGAATTACACACATTAGAGTCCGTTTCCACGACCACTCCTTGTGCGATGAGCTCGTCAATGATTCTCAGTAAAGCCACTACAGCATCCGGGGGTAACTTGTATTGTCGAATTCGTGGTAATACCACTCCTGCTTTGAGTGTGACTCGATATGGGGTTATGTGCATGCAACCTACATCAGTGGGGCCCTGCGCCCACAGGTGGGCAGGGACTTTCTGTAGTCTGGGATCCATATCTCTCAATACATAATGGCCTTTGAAATCTCGCAAAAATAATCGTACTCCCTCAGGAGAACAACAGATAATAGCTCCTAAAGCTTTCAGTGTTTTTATGCCTAAAAGATTTTCTGGACATGATTTCGTGAGCAATAAATCTGTAGTCCGTGTCAGAGGACCTACTGCAAGAGGGAGGGGTTGTGATACTTCGTTAATAATGGGTTTTCCTGAAAATCCGAGGGACACGTTCTGTGAGCCTGAGAGGGGTGCCCCTGGTACTTCATCGTGACTGATCGTGGTTCTGCTTGCCCCTGTATCAATGAGAAACTTTCTGTCTTTCCCTAAAACTTGACTGTGTACATAAGGACCATTCTGATCTACAGGAACTTCAATAAGAGGCAAGCGGAATTCACTCTCTAGGCTGTCTCATGTGTAACGTTGGTAATCAGGGTAATCGTTCTGTGCATACTGATACATTTGCTGTGTCGTGGTTTGTGTTGCAGTAATGGGCTGTTGCTGAGGTATCGCTACTGTCTGTGAAGGAGCCGACATTGGTGCGATCTGCTGTGTATTCTGGGGTACTTGTTGTGAAGTCTGATCTTGTCTAGGAGGACGCGGTCTCTCTTTTGTCTTGCCCGTGGCAATATTATGTTTCAGAACGGGACATTCATTTATATAATGACCTGGCTGCTTACAATAATTACATACACCCTTTACAGGAACTGACGCATTACTAGCTTGGTTCGCACCCTTTTTCTGACCATCAGCAGGAACTGACTGAGCAACTAACATTTTCATTTTCGTATCTTTCATACGTCTCTGTTCATGTTCTTGTTCTTCTCTGAGTCTATTCTGGTGATACTGTAACATTTGTAACATTTGCGAAGGAGTATTAGCTTGCCAAGTGCTTTCTACTTTCAGTACTCTATTCTTAACCTGGGGTAGAGAATTCTCGACTAATTTCGTTACAAAAAGATGTGGATATGACTCGCTACTCGGTTTCAAACCACTGTTAATACCAAAACATTTCTCAAATCGTGTGTAAAAATCACTAGTGTCTTCATCAGGTTTCTGTTTGCATGCTGAAATTGCACCCCAATCTTCCTTTTTCGTACTCAATAAACGTGGCAACACCTGTATTAATAAACCTGGTAATGCTTTAACTTTATCCCCAAGCCCTAGGCCTGGCACTCGGGTATTCTCTTCATCTTGTAATGCAGCCCAATCAATCTTTGCATTACCCACCTCCCATTCTTTTTCTTTCAGTTTCTCGTATATGCCTGGAGGCAACAATACTTTCAATATTTTCATAAGGTCGGGATAAGTGTAATCGCCCATTAATAACATATCCTTTATTTCACGGTGGAAACCTGCAGGATCTTTATCGTGACTGGGTACTAGTTTCTTCATTTCCAATAATTCGATTTTAGTTACAGGAGTATACACAAACACGCGTCTGAGCGTGTGGTCTGCGTTCTGCACGGGGTGCACTTCTCGCAACGGATTCTGTCTATCCATGTAATACATGGTCTTTCGCTCCATAACGGGTACTGGGGTAACCTGCGGATTTAAGAATGTATTATACTTGTGGCGGTGTTCTAGAATTACTTTAATCAGGTCAGTACTTAGACCTCTCCATCTGTTCGTGACCAGTTCAATTAGTATATCGCGCAGGGGTCCTGGATCAGAATGTTGACTTTTATACAATAAGAGCAGATGCTGTATCATGTACATACCAGCTAAACGCTGTTCACTCGGTGTCAAATTCAGAAACGTGTGCGCTAGCACATCATCACCATATTTCTCAGAACTGTCAGCCCATTGCACGGCTGACCTGGCTAATTCTTGTTCATCCATGGAATCAAGTTCATGATACCCCATGCGCTCTTGAAGTACTCGGTCGGTGGCTTGGAATAAGTGTTCGGGAGTTTTAGGATTACACATGGCTTCCTGATATATTCTTTTACATTCCGGGCGCACTAGACGCACCGGATCTTTAAACGGTCTTCCTTTACCTACATACGCTATCATGTCTCTAACTGGCATTTGTTCTTGAACTAGTGTTTGTGCCTGTACTGGTGTTTCTGGTTCTTCCTCTGCCTCCTCCTCGTCGGATTCTTGTTTGTCTGAATCTACTGCTGGTTCGGTCTTTCTTTGCTCATGCATCTTAGTTATCGAAGTTCTGATCCTTCGGTACATGTTATCTATACTGGCTTCCTTGTCATGCTGTCCATCGGCTATATGTCGGCCCCACCTATGGAGTGCTTTCAGGTCAGCCGGGTTCGCACCCGGCCTATCTGCTTCTCGAATAAAACAGTTTATAAGAAACCGTAATAACTTGGCTTTAGTTTCCACTTTCTGATGGGCCATGGCCTCCTTAATGCATTCAGGCCCTACTCCTGTCTGCACAAACTTATATATTTGATCCATATGTTCTGTCATTCCAGGTAGTGTCATTAGGAAGTTCGTGACTCGACGTAAACGTACTGATGCGAGTAACATTTCTATGTCATTCTTTTTACCAGGTACCGGGTCATATCTACAATCTTCAAGGCGATCTCCATAAATTGTAATATCTGTTTTGGGTGTACGCTGTTGTGACACCTCTCTAAGACTCAGGCGAGGGTTTGGTGGTGGGGTCCGGTAACCTGCCCCTCCGGACGCGCCTCCTGAGGCACCGGCTCCGAAAGGGTCTGTATCAAGGGAAGTAGGAGGAGGTGGAGGGAGAACTGGAAGACCAGGAGCAGGAGGATTCGGGGGAGGAGTAGCTTGTCGGGGAGAAAGGCCATAAGGATTCAGACCGTTAGGCGCAGGCGCGGGGGGCAATGGAGCTGGGGTATTAACATAGGTGGGAACAACATCGTCTAAGTAGGAAGAAAGGAAAACGTCCTTTGCTGTCCTCGGATGTGTTTTAGTCGGGAGCAATGGGGGTGGTAGGTCCTTCGGTATTTCTGGAGAGGCCTTGGGCAGGCCCTTTGACAAGATGGGGAACATGCCATTCATAAGCGTATTTCGCTGTCTGTCTACTTGTTCTAACTTCACTCTGATACCTTCCTCAACTAATGCGTTTTCTCGGACCTTTTCGGGGTCCTCCTTACTCTTCTCTTCTAATCTATGAGCTTTTTCTGTGCGCCTGTGCGACTCTTTACGCCATAACTCGATGGCATCTTTCTGTGACTGTCTAGCTTTCTTTTTCCATAACGCTTCCTCTACTCTCATGATGCAATCCGCATCCCATGTCCCAGCAGCGGGCCATCTCTGATTCTCTGACAGTTCTTTAGTGTAGTCTACCCATAAGTCAAGAAATAAAACAGCATCTAAGCCATGCTTATGGTACATAAAGTACCCTGGAGTGTCCCTAGGTGGAATGGGAACAGCTTCTTCTAGAACCCCCTTACGGGTTTTTATTTGTCTTAATTTGGAAAACAACGGCATTCTGAAATCTGGCTACTAGGTTCTTACTCAGATGTGGACACTAACATGCTATACATAAGACACGTTTAAGCACAACAATGAAAATCGAACATTCACTCATACCACGACATTTGAATGACACATTAAAACATTTCAAAAACAAACCACATTAATCGATAACAGTGACAAGTGCAACAGGATGTACCGCTAAACGGCACAGATACACCTTTTACAGGTGCAAACTAGATGTACTGCTATACAGTACAGATACACTGCTGAACAGTGCAGAACAGGTTCGTGTACCCGAACCCGACTTGACCGGCACAAACTAATGCGCACGTCAGGATGCGTCCCTAGCAACGGTACTCACCAGGAAGCACGGAAACAGAAGGCCTCGGAAAACTCTGGACTGGACTCGACTCGGACTGGATTCGGACTCGACGCAGATACTTCGGAAACTTCGGAACCTGGCGGGCCTCGGTATACCACGGATCTTGCTCTCTCAGCTAGGCTCAGGTCGGGATCCTCCGCACGCCTCACCGCCTCGTCTGGGTGTTGATCGCAGCCTCAGTCACCTCCGTTGGCCTGAGGGAGATACAGGAAATCCTGCGGGTACGCGTAAGTGTCCGTCCGGCTGTGGGCAGGGGGCTAGGCCTGCAACACACCACCGGCGCGTGGGGTGGGGGAGGGGTCCCTATTCGGGCGCCAGAACTGTGGTAATATCGATTACCTATACTTAATTTGCTATCAATAATCAATAAGAATAACTCAGAATAATGAGAGGCAGAATCCGAGATATTGAGGTTAACTCAAAAGGGTTTTATTCCTGTAAAAGGAATTGGGTTATTGGCTCGAGCCAAGGTGGCATAACCATTCCATTCACCACACAGGGTTCAGGAAGGGAAGACAGAACACATATTGTTTACAAAAGTGCATATATATAGTCAATGCATTACAATGTATGAGCATACAGTAGGCGTAATAGTAGGCGTGACTGCTGAAAAAGGAGAGATAAAACATGAAAACGTCACAAAAGAGGCATGGCAATAGGCGTGCATGAAGGTGTACACCGGATACGTCATTTAACATGATGTCACAAGTAGGCGGAACCACTAGAGAATCCTGCAGTGTCAGCATAATTATATGGCAGAGATGCGCGCGCAGCTGTTTGACGTGGATCTGACGTGTAACTGGAGGGCGAAGGGGACTTGACTTTTAGCACTACAAGTGTAGACATAAGTGGAGACATAAGTCTGGGATGTCAGATCAACCTAGTCCCAAATCGTATCTGATATCATATGTTTAAGGAACAGTAGTATCTGGAAGGGAAAAGGTCTCTAGACATAGACTACCCTATTCTGAATATGAATGCGTGTACATGTGTCTACATGTCGGCATGCGGGGTGAGGGGGCATGGGCCTACCATGGCAACGGAGTCTATGAATTACTTGCACGGAGACAGAAGAGCCTGGCCCTCTGCTCCTGTAGCTGGGAGGATGTTTACTTGAGCTACGAGACAGGAATGTGTTTTCGAGGAGTGGAGCAGATAATTCGAAGGTTGAATACAGTCTTGGCAGGCAGAGGTTAGGCTATGCACCGGAGTCGCGCAAGAAGTAAGGTGGGGGCCACTGGCACAGAGGTAGCCTGGGCTGCGGCCCTCGGAGTCAGGAAACAGGAGAGAACTCGAAAAAGGCTTCATGGCAGAATCTGGGCCTACTTTCGCCAGAGCTGAAAAACGTGCAAAGTGTACCACAAAAAGACGGTGGCACGGCATAGATAGGAACTGAATATTCAATCCGTTCATGGCGGATCTGAAAGAGGACAAGTTAAAGATGGACGCAAATGTATTTGCGTCTTCGTAGCTGGCACAGGAGGGAAATTACATGCACTGCAAGCTAGTACATGGAGACGGTGGGGTTCTCGCTGGGGAACACAACTTGACCAAAAATTATATTTCCTCAAGGGTCTCAATCCAGTGGAGAGTGAGAAACTCTTTTGAGCTTCAGTGTGGGATTTGCGGACTTCCAACTCCCATTCACCGGGTTCGTAAATATGAATGTGGAAGTTCTGCAGCCTGACAGTAGATGAGCTGCCTTTAGCCTGCCTTAAGGAGAGTCCAAACTTAAACCAAAGAAGCATCTAGATTTAGAGGTGTATATTTCAGATATAATAATCCCGGCCGTGTGAACAATCCTAAAGATTTGTCCAGCCATAAAATCCATTTGCAAAATTGTAGCATGAGAGGTCAATTTGCCAAATGTTGAAGGGTTAAGGGCAAAAATAACATATTTTTAGATCACTTCTAATCTGGGTGAAGGTGTTTTACAAAATATTGACAGTGTCAATGGTGCACAGCGCGAGCATCCCTCTGATGTTGGGTCACTTACTGGTTTTGAAGTCCCCATGATGAAAGATTCAGGTGCAAACCTTACAGTTGCCCTGAGCGTGAATATGACAACACATTTAAAGGGAAAAGTAAAACTGAGGCAACTCGATGTCAGACAAAGTAGTTATGGTCGGAAACCAATTGAGTTATTGGGCTATTTCAATATTGTTATTAATTTCAGAAGGAACACCAGGAAAGGGGAAGTATATGTTCCTTTAGTGAAGGACACAGTGATAAACTTGCGGCACCAGTAACAACCTGGAATGTCACTCAATCCCAATGCATCTCTACAAGGAATGAGCAATAAAGTGATTACTATGAATGACCGGTTACAAATATGTTCGTTAAAGGTTATTCTGAGTTTTTTCCCCTAGGAATATTGGGTGGGTTTAAGGGTATATTCAAGAGGTTTTCTTTAAAAAAAAAAAAAATGCCTATTCAGCTGCGTGCAAAGTCAGGCTTATACCATCAGTGTCAGAGATTCTGTAAAGGCTGAGCGACAACAACTGTGAAAGGAGAAGATTGGTGAACCCCTGGAAGCCACCGAATGGTTAACCATTGTAGTTATAGCGGAGGAGGGTAAGGGAGAGATTAGGCTATGTATTAATGTATGATCATTGAACAAAAGAGTTGTGAAGCACAGATTTCCCTTGCCTAGCATACGTGGGATGGTGTTAATGATTTCGGCGCATTATTACGTGAGACTGATGAAGATTCCATGAATTTGACATAATTTGTCACTCCATTTGACACTTTTCACTTTAATCGAATGTCATTTCAATTTTCTTTCACTGCATCTGTATTTAAACGCAACATGACAATCATAATGGATAAATTACTTAGAGATACGTTTTTTTCAGGATGACATCTTAGTTTATGGTGATACACTCAAACAGCACACAGATAAAGTGAAAAAGTCTTGAATTGCATTTTAAATTGTATATATATGTGCTTTTATGGTGTTTTTTAATCACTGAATAAAGATCCTCTGAACTGAAGTCTTGAATGTTTTGAAACGAAATGGCATGCCATTGAAAACCACAAAATGCAGATTTGGATGCTTAGAACTGAGTCATCTAGGTCATACAATATTGTCCACTTGAAAAAGCAATCAAAACCAGAAAAGATTTACCAATGCCACGAAAGAAAGAACACGTTCACACTTGTTTTGGTATAACAGATCATTATTTGAGGTTCACTTCTGAATTGTGTCCTCAAAACATTCAATACTTGTTTTCTACTCAAAAAGGGGTCTTTTTGGAGTGGAATGATTGTAAGGGTGAGTCTGAGGAATCATCAGTTTGCTGCAGCAGCTGAACTCCAGAGTTTAGTCCCAGGCCTACCTTGTAAATTAATTATGGTGTTAGTGATATTGGTTTGGAAGCCGTTTTAAAACAACTTCAGGATGGAAAGGAAGTCACCACAGCATGTTGTTTCTAGAGCATTACAAGGGGCAGAATGCAAATATTCTGCTATAGAAAAAAAACTTGGGTGGTATTTCAGGCAGTGAAAATATTCAGGCAGTTTTTGGGGGTGTTTGGTTCAAGGTGTAGTCTGACCACAAACCTCTGCAAGAAAACTGGTAAGAAATGCCTGGATGCCTTCACAGACTTGTACATAGGCTGTGGCATTACAAAGTTATAATTTGTCAGTAAATTACATGCCTGATGTCTTTAATAGAGCAGCAGATTTTCTCTCAAAGCTAGTTCCCAGTAAAATTAGATTTGATTAATATGATGCAGAGTGGTGGAATTGTCATTATAAGAAGGTTTCATAATGAGGAGTTCAAGACTGGGTCACCCTTCAAATGTGAGGCCGCTTCTTATGGTTTTGGTGTATGATTGTCCTCAGGGGCTGACCGAGGCCAAGGAAAATTAGGATATAGTTATTGGGGACCTGGGATAGACTTAATGGTTGAAAAAGGGACACATGAGTGTGTTGACTGTAGTGCAAGTCCAAAAAGATCAGAACACTTCCATGGTCTGTGGAGAAATCCCAAAGAAGTCGTGGGAGGAAACAGAACTCAAAATACTTGGGCCTCCTACATTTGTCTCCAATCCATTTTATATTGTGAGGGGGAAGGATAGGTATTCTAGGAGCCTGAAGTTGCCCTAGTTAAAGCCAGTTCTACACATGCCTCTTTGAGTGATGCAGGTGTTTGCCTGAGAAAGTAATCCAAAGGTTCTAAAAAAAAAGGCAATCTCCTGTAAGATGGAGGACTTTTAAAAAGAAAGGAACTTTGCACAAGAGGTGATTGTTATATAAGCCTCAATCCAATGGAATGGTTGAGAGGTTTAATAGAACCCTGAAAACAGCAAAATAAAGAAGAACTGAGTTACAAATGATCCCGGACCTGCTTGAATGATCACAGATTGATAATTAAAGCACATGGAGGCAGAATTTCCATGTTCAAAATGAATTCAGAGGAGTTTACATACACTCTTTTTCAAGTACCAGGTCCATTCCCTTTCCAGGATCTCAAATATAAACCAATGCCTGCTATTTTTCTTTGGGAAGGCTGACTACCCTAGCATCATTACAATTTCCTGGGTGTGGCAACATTGGGCCTGATTTTAAGAGCAGGCAAAATCACAGTGGGAATGGACTGCAGTGCAGCCCGGTCAATTCCCTGCCCCCCACCCGACCCCCTCTACCACACCCCACACCCACCTTCCTCCACACCAGCACTGGCCCCCATACACTGCTCAGAGCAGGTGGTGAATGTGGGTTTTAAACCACACATACTTTGGCATTGAGGCCAACGAAACCGGATCCATACATTAACTCTCCATTCCTTGGAGTTTCATTTGTAATATTAGTAAAATGTATGCGTTGATAGCGTAAATTCCAGCCCTGGAATCTCCGCACATATCAACTCTAGACTTATAATCGGGGCCATAGCGTGTGTCCGAGTAAGATAGCTGAGAGGGGATATTAACACATTAATATCACACCATCTTAATAAAGGGAGAAGCATGGCCACGCTGCTATTGATAAATCTCGCACATCAGGGTCAAGGCCCATACCTTATTACAAACAACTTTGGGATGTTTTATCAACTGCCCTGGATGGACCAATGGGCAGTGTTAGTAACCATTGCATGTTTACACAGTTGCTCATCACATACATTGATAATAGAGTCACTCTGCAGTTATCAACTGGGGAATTAAAACATGCTTTCAATGCACGAACCTGAAGCTTGAAAAATAAAGGTTTGTATTTCAATATCTTGAATTTGTATGTCGGAAAACCTCCCGTGTCTTCCATTGGCATGTCTGAAGCTTCTTAATTTATTTTAATAAACACCTTCAGCACATGAGATCGTTTGGACCAGATCTTTAGCACATATATAAAATGTGGAAATATACGCCTAGCAGCAGCCAAAACGGTGGTACAGAACCCGTCTCAAACAATATGGATTTTCAAGGTTTGCAGGGCTTGAACACCTGGACACAGCCTTGGTTAAAGGCCGTGTTTGAGTACCTGTAACACTTCTACAATCATTAAAGACTGTGGGGATGGTGAGGAAGTTGTCTCAAAGTGGGTAACTGGTGCACACACGCATGTGCAAGCACATACGCGCCCTAGATACAGGTCTCGGCAACCAGGGGTATCACCACACTCAGTTGTGGAAGTAGTCACACACTTTGGCTTTCTATCCCTCTGACATCAGTCTAGAACAGCCAATTGATGAGTGTGGAATATTGAGAGAGGCTATGGCCCAGGGTAGGTTGTCTACCTTCAGGGGCATCTTCTGTGCTTAGAATATGTCTGCAGGACGGGTGCCGAATACTGTGAGATTCTCATACTTGACTTCGCCTAGAGTTTGAGATGCCTAAGACAGAATGAGATGAACATCTCAAGAATTCAGACATTGATTGACATAAGAAACTGACAAAGGAAATGCTTCAGCAATTACCTAATAAATTGTAGGTGGAGATGATTGGTGACTAATGAGACACACACCATCGTGGCTTCATGGAAAAAATGACATGAATTTTAATAATTCTTGAAATGTATGTTTTATAGCCACTGCTGCACCTGCTGTGGGGCAGACTTCAAAATGTGTGGATCATGGCATCTTTTGAGGCAGGAATTAAGAGGGTTCAGTAAAGGTTCTGGGTCTTAGGAACATGGAGCAGATTTTCAACACTCCTGGACCAATGATTTTATACAGGGCAATGGTAGGAAATCCCTCTATTGTTTAGTGCATTCAGAGACTAGTCCTACATGTTCAGACTTGCTTCTGTCAAAGTTTTGGAAATGCAAATATGCAGAATTTGCTGGTTGCCACGTGGGTTCTAAGCACAGGGGCCGAAGGCATCAAACGCGCCTTTACAAAACTGGTAACAAAAAAGGGTTTGGTGCAGTAGAAAGCATCCATGGTGGGAGGTGGGATTGGATATCAGTTCATTGCAAGGGTGTCTGCATCTCTGAGAACACTGAGAGTGAAGCTTTGAGAGCAACACAGCTTCTGATACAGATGCTAACAGTTTGTTCCTTACAGCAGGTCCCATTAAACCCATAGATCAATGCACCATCACACTCACTTTGAGGGTTATGAGTTATATCAATATGGAAGAGTGACAGTAAATGAGGGAGGACCCGCCTGGGACATGTTTGAACTAGCCGAGGAAGGAGTTTGGAGATTGTTCATGTGTGCAATGTGTAAGCTGGCATTTGAGAAAGGATCCTGTTTGACCTTTCACCTTCTGGGGACTGGGAGCCTAGTTTGAGTAACCAATCTCAGACTCCTGATCCTCTTCTCTGGGAAAGCTCCAACACCAGTGGAGGAGCACAGCACCCTGCGGCGCTCAGCACCAGGCTGGTACGATTGAGCTGACCTCTGAGGAACCTTTGAAAATACTATTCTTCTATGTCTGTTTCCCTAACCTAGTCACTTGTTCGCTCTATGGTCCTTCAAAAGAGGTTTATTGATGATCAGCGTGTGCACTACCTGAGAAAAGACATCTTTGGGGTGCGATATGGCTACCTCAAAAAAAATATTATTTAGTGGGAGGCATCAGTCACCCACCCAGGAAGTGACTGGGTCATGACCTAGAAAGGTGTGACTAGCGGTGATCCTTGGTCTGGGGGTGTGGTGGGTCCAGAAGATGGGACTTAAAACAGAAGTGGGTGGGACCATGGGACAGTTTTTAGGTCTTGCATCAGACAGCACATGCTTTGCTGTTGTGAAATTGTACAAAAGACAGAGCCACCCAATTATCCCTCGAGGACTGGGTATATTAATGACAAATCTACATAAATGTCCCCTAAGGAATTATTTCTCGATTCTTTACTATTTATAAACAGTCACACAAAGTGAACATATATTAAAGAGAACATGGGATATATCTCGATTCTTACTTATTTAGATCAAGATTTAGTATGGCAACAACAATACTACTGACAGTACAAATCCTATTGTGAGTAGTATATAACACCTTTTGCTTTATGCATGGACAGACAATATACCATACATCACAACATTTTCTTTAGGCATATGACTGTTATCAAGATGACACAGAGGTTCACTTATAAGCAAATCGATGTTAAGAGCGTCGACGTTTCGGTCCGCTAATGGTGAAAATATTCCCCAGGACCATCCTCAGGACGAAAAAATGTTGCACATTCCTAATTACAATGTAGAATAAACATAATCAATGAACAAATGTTATTATCCCTGTATAAAGTATTGTCTGCTCACCTCAAAAGACACCCAAAAGGTGAAACCAAAAACAGGAATTAGCCCTGTGACACCGTGCGAATCAGAACAGAAAGTGCTAATCCAAAACGTGACTGAAAATATCAAAAAAATCAAAAAAATTACTACAATTATATTTACAGGCCAACAAACAATTGGTTTAGGGCTTACCTAATACTTCCAGCCGGAAGTATATTTTAGTCAAATGGACCTCAATGTCCAAAGAATCTAAAAATGTATTAAAAGGGGACATTTATGTAGATTTGTTGTTGTGAAAGGCATATTGTGGGCTAAGAAGATGCAGAGACGTAGAGCCCGCCCATTGTGTGCCATTGGTTGGTTTTTCTGTGACTCTTATTTGCCTGCTTCTTATTCATGTCCCAGCTTGTCAGTTTTATGTTTGACCCTCTCATAGAGCATAGCCTATTTACCATCTCTTTTCATGGGCCTTATTCTGTACTTCCACAGCTTGCTTTTCAAACACTACTTTTTTATAGATTAAGCACTCGGTAGGAGTGCATGTTTTGTCCAGCGGTCTCCTTTGTGTACTTCTCTCACTTTGAACTCAATATTGCTCTCTGTCATCTGTGTTCTCCCCACCTCCTTCCATAATACTCTCTCCCTTCTCCCCACCTCCTTCCATGTAACTCTCGCCCTTGTGTACTCCCCCGCTAGTTTCTCACCGAGTGCTTCACCCCCGCCTGCTCCGTTGCTCTTTTTCCTGTTGATTTTACTCCCCACCTCGCGCTTTATGTTGCTTCTCGTCTCGTGCCTATGCTCTCCTCTCTCACCCATTGCTTCTGTACTCCCTTGTTGACTCCTCGCCCGTGTGTTTCTCTTCCGCTCGCTCCATGTTGCTCTCTCGCCCATTGCATCTCCTCCCGACCAGTGTCCGGGGTGTTGCTGTGCCCCACATCGCCCCCGGTTACTACTATCTCTGTGGCTTTCACCTCCCCTCCATTGTTTTCCCCATGTCTTGCCTCCCACCTGCTTTAAAAAATATATATATGCTTTTCCACATTTATTCTCCTTTTTAGTTACTACTTGGATCAGTAACCAATCCGAAAACAAGCATTGGCAAAGCCAATAGGTTTCACCTTTGGAGAGCTACTGACAATATGTTTTGCTGATGCATGCAGAAAGAAAAATAATAAAGCTGATCTGAAACAATAAAAAGAAAGTGAAGCAATGCTGATGCGTGCAGAAAAAAAGGGGTTTCACCTAAAACAGTTATTGCCGAAAATAAGTTCTCCGAAGCACAAGTACAGAGCTAATTGTGATACAATGGCAAAGTGAAAAGCAATGCCGATCTGAGAAGATAAAAAGAAAGTGACTTAAATGTCGTAATTAAATGATAAATCATAGTGTTAATAGAGGCAGAAGCGGAGGGACACAAATTAAACTAAAGTAATTAGTACTTTGTCCGTGCTGCAGAAAAGTGAAAGGAAGTAATGTCAGACATATGGTGGCCAATTAGAATGTAGCTACAGTGACTGACAATCAAGCCTGCAAATGGTAATTGATGGAGGGGCTCCAAGCCCTTTACTGCATACAGTAGGCCTCGCAGCAACAGAGCATGCACGCTCTTAGGCGAGAGCTGGAAAGCACACATGCTCACAAAATGATAGCCAAGTGGAAAAGACTTATTTTTTTTAATCTTTAGCAGTGCTGCACATCATCGGGGATGCAATGCAAAGGAGTTGTAGAGAGTGCATGGCCAATATCAATCAATCAATCAATCAATCAATCAATCAATCAATCAATCAATCAGAGCATTTCTAAAGCACGCTACTCACCTGTGAGGGTCTTAAGGCGCTGGGGGGTGGGGGTGGTTGCTGCTACTGTTGGAAGAGCCAGGTCTTGAGTAGTCTTCTGAAGGTTATCAGGTCCTGGGTCAGCCGTAGGAGGATGGGGTGGGTGTTCCAGGTCTTGGCGGGGAGGTGAGAGAACGATCTGCCGCCGGAGGTCGTTCTTCGGATGCGGGGGACAGTGGCGAGGGCGAGGTCAGCGGAGTGGAGCTGGCGGTTGGGGGTGTAGAAGGTGAGTCATCTGTTGAGGTATGCTGGTCCGGTGTTGTGGAGTGCCTTGTGTGGGCGGGTGAAGAGCTTGAAGGTGATCATCTTGTTGACGGGGAGCCAGTGCAGGTCTCTCAGGTAGGGTGTGATGTGGCTGCGGCGGGGGATGTCGGGGATCAGGCGATCTGAATGCTTTGTAGTCGTTTCAGGAGTTTGGCCGAGGCTCCTACGTAGAGGGCGTTTCCGTAGTCCAATCTGCTGCTGATGAGGGCCTGGGTGACCATCTTTATGGTTTCGGTGGGGATCCACCTGTAGATCTTGCGGAGCATGAGGAGGGTGTTGAAGCAGGACGAGACGGCATTGACCTGCTTTGTCTTGGAGTGGGTGGAGTCGAGGATGAAACCCAGGTTGCGTGTGTGGTCGGTGGGTGTTGGTGCTGTTCCTAGTGCGATAGGCCACCAGGAGTAGTCCCAGGCCAAGGGGGTGGAGCCGAGGATGAGGACTTCTGTCTTGTCCGAGTTTAGCTTCAGTCAGCTGTTCTTCATCCATTCGGCGACGGCTTGCATTCTTTCGTGGAAGTTGGTTTTGGCAGTGATGGGGTCCTTGATGAGGGAGAGGATCAGCTGGGTGTCGTCAGCATAAGAGATGATGTTGAGGTCGTGCAGTGGACGACATAGGCGAGCAGTGCCATATAGATGCTGAACAATGTCGGGCTGAGGGATGAGCCCTGGGGTGTGCCGCAGATGATCTCTGTGGCTTCAGAGTGGAAAGGGGGGAGGCCGGAGAGGAAGGAGATGGTCCAGCCCAGAGCCTTGTCAAGGATTCCAGTGTCGTGGAGGCGTGTGCTTAGGGTGCGATGGCAGACGGTGTTGAAGGCGGCTGACAGGTCCAGGAGGATGAAGGCTGAGGTTTTGCTGTTGTCCAGCAGGGCTCTGATATCATCGGTGGCGGCAATAAGGGCAGTTTTGGTGCTGTGGTTGCTGCAGAAACCTGGACTGGGATGGGTCTAGGATGCTGTTCTCCTTGAGGTAGCGGGTCAGTTGTCTGTTGACGGTCTTCTCAATGACCTTCGCCAGGAACGGGAGCAGGGAGATGGGTCGGAAGTTCTTGAGGTCTTTAGGGTCGGCCTTGGGTTTTTTGAGTAAGGCGTTGATCTCTGCGTGCTTCCAGCTCTCTGGGAAGGTCGCTGTTTCGAAGGAGATGTTGATGGCTTTCCGGAGATGGGGTGCGATGGTGGTGCTGGCTTTGTTGAAGATGTGGTGTGGGCATGGGTTTGACGGTAATCCGGAGTGATGGTGTTCATGATTTTGTCAGTTTCTTCTGGACTTGGTGTTGGTCATCACATTTAATCACCAATCCAATTTCAAGTCTAGCACAAAACGACAACAGTACCCAGGAAGAGTGTCAACTAAGACATTGTGTGAGCAGGGAGGCTACTGTCTTTTTAACTTGCTACACAGGAGCAGGTACCAAGGTTGGGTAAACCAGTTTGGGGCCAGTCACACCCCAGGAACATTCTTTTTCGAGAGGCAATGTTGGGTAGACTACGGTTGGCTCCTCGAGGAGTGGACATGTGCATTCCTTGGAAGCTAGAGGTGCCCAACTTTGGAGGCAACCGTCACAGCGGCCTGCACTAAGTTTGGCATCCCATTCGGGGATCTCCCTTCACCATTCCAAAAAGAGCTGAACTCATTAGGGCATCTCGGCTTAGACCTATGCAACATTCCCTGATGCTCTCTGTCCTGTTCCAGTTTTCCTGTTTGATACTGTGTTGTGAGGCCAACACGCTTACAATCATGCAAAGACGTCTAGCCTCATTCCAGAGTATCTAGCCACTGTGGGCTGTCAGCAGACAACCTACAGGAGGTAGAGCTTGACCTCCACAGCTTTCAGGAGGGCACCTCCCTGCATCATAGAGGGAGAACTCAACTACTTACCACCCGCCCCCGCCCCGCCCCCTTCCTGAAATCCAGATACCACTGAACATCTGGCCCTCTATTGGCCAAGGAGGTGGAAAGTTATTGTTAAGGGAAGAATGAGGTTGAGATTTTCCTTACTTTTTTTATTTTAGACTTACTTTTGCAAAATAAATCTTCTCACGTGTCACAACAGTATGAAAGTGTTTATTGGCAAAACAAAAACAGGCTGCGGATCACAGAGTAAATTGGCTAGGGGTTCCCTTGAAAATGGCTATGGGAGCCAGTTTGAGGAGTGTAGGCAAGACTCACGTTTACACTCTACTAAAGGCGAGTGTCTAGCAGAGGTCACATGATAGGTTTCACTCTAAGGCTCTGAGCTGGTACCTCTACCTGAGCTCACGAGAGCGACCTTTACCAATAGCAAAAATGTAAACTGTTTTCGGCTAGGCAAGCTATTCTAATATTCCTCGTCATCTCAGCCAGAGTGCAAGGGGCCTCAAGGTCAGAGGTGGGCATCTCCTGTGGGCAATGTTCCGGGTTGGACTGGCTTATCGTGTAGTCTGGCACTGCCAGCTTAGCCAGCTGAAAGAGCCAGTTTGTGAGCTGTGTTTTTGGTAATGACCCCCCCAAAAAAATGTACCCTTTGGCATTTTCAAGGTGTTCCACCTGCCAGTGCCAGAATGCCCGAAGGACCAGTCCAATCTTCGCAGTATAAACCGCAACAAGAAAACATGGCTGAAGCAGGTTACAGTCACACTAATACAGACACAGGCATTGAACATTTTCACACTACATCCCTATTTTCTTTCTGCATTTGATGCTGTGGAAAGCCCATACATTTTGTTTTGAGCCATTAGCTGCGCATCAGCTGCGCATGGCCACCGCCATCACAGGATAACCTGCCCTGGCTCTGATAGAGAGCTAAGAAATGACCATTCCGATGGATTTCCTGCCCAGAGATTCCCTGGACCGAGGCCAGCTGTCCCTGCTTGTGGGGGGCTGACGTAGAATAGATCTCTAGAATCCACCATGGAGAGGCGTGAGGTGAATGGTCGACAGCGAGGAATGATGGTGAGGTGATCTTCTGACTGCTAGGAGTGAAGGTGACGTAGTCAGGTGACAGTGACAGCGAGGAGTGAAGGTGACGTGGTCAGGTGACAGCGAGGAGTAAAGGTGGTGTGGTCAGGTGACAGCGACTGCGAGGAGTGCAGGTGATGTGGTCGGGTGACAGCGAGGAGTGAAGGTGAAGGTGACTGCGAGGAGTGAAGGTGAGGTGATGGGGTGACTGCGAGGAGTGAAGGTAACACTAAGGAGTGAAAGAGAGGTGGTAGGGTAACAGCAAGGAGTGAAGGTGAGGTGGTCCGGTGACAGCCGGACCACCTCACCTTCACTCGCCTTCACTCGCAGTCACCTTCACAGGTGACTGCGAGGAGTGAAGGTGAGGTGATGGGGTGAATGCGAGGAGTGAAGGTGACACTAAGAAGTGAAAGAGAGGTGGTAGGGTAACAGCAAGGAGTGAAGGTGAGGTGGTCCGGTGACAGCAAGGAGTGAAGGTGATGTGGTTGGGTGACAGTGAGGAGTGAAAGTGGGGTGACAGTGAGGAGTGAAGGTGAGGTGGTCCGGTGACAGCGAGGAGTGAAGGTGAGGTGGTAATGTGACAGCGAGGAGTGAAGGTGGGGTGACAGCGAGGAGTGAAGGTGAGGTGGTCCGGTGACAGCGAGGAGTGAAGGTGAGGTGATCGGGTGACTGCGAGGAGTGAAGGTGACACTAAGGAGTGAAAGTGAGGTGATAGGGTAACAGGGAGGATTGAATGTGAAGTGGTCACGTGACAGCAAGGAGTGAAGGTGACGTGGTCGGGTGACAGCGAAGAGTGAAGGTGAGGTGATCGGGTGACTGAGAGGAGTGAAGGTGAGGTGGTGGGGTGACTGTGAGGAGTGTAAGTGACAGTGAAGAGTGAAAGTAAGTTGGTTGTGGGACAGTGTGGAGTGTATGTGAGGTGATCGGGTGACTGCGTGGAGTGAAGGTGAGGTGATTGGGTGACAGCGAGGAGTGATGGTGACACTGAGGAGTGAAAGTGAGGTGGTAGGGTAACAGCGAGGAGTGGAGGTGGGGTGTTCGGGTGACTGCGTGGAGTGAAGGTGAGGTGGTGGGGTGACAGCCAGGAATGAAGGTGAGGTGGTCAAGTGACTGCGAGGAGTATAGATGACAGTAAAGAGTGAAAGTAAGGGAGTTGCGGAACAGTGTGGAGTGTACATGAGGCGATCGGCCGACAGCGAGGAGTGATGGTGAGGTGATCGTGTGACAGCGAGGAGTGAAAGTGAGGTGGTGGGGTGACTGCGGGGAGTGAAGGCGAAATGGTCGGGTGACAGCGAGGAGTGAAGGTGACACTGAGGAGTGAAAGTGAGGTGGTAGGTAACAGTGAGGAGTGAAGTTGAGGTGGTCGGGTAACAGCGAGGAGTGAAGGTGAGGTGATTGGGTGAGTGCGAAGAGTGAAGGTGAGGTGGTCGGGTGACAGCAAGGACTGAAGGGGAGGTGATCGGAGACTGCGAGGAGTGAAAGTGAATTGGTCAGGTGACAGCGAGGAGTGAAGGTGACATTGAGGAGTGAAAGTGAGTTGGTAGCGTAACATCGAGGAGTGACGGTGAGGTGGTCGGTGACAGCGAGGAGTGAAGGTGACACTGAGGAGTGAAAGTGAGGTGGTAGCGTAACCGCAAGGAGTTAAGGTGAGCTGATCGGGTGAGTGTGAGGAGTGAAGGTGATGTTGTTGGTGACAGTGAGGAGTGAAGGTGAGGTGGTCGGGTGACTGCGAGGAGTGTAGGTGACAGTGAAGAGTGAAAGTAAGGTGGTTGCGGAACAGTGTGGAGTGTATGTGAGGTGATCGGTTGAAAGCGAGAAGTGATAGTGAGGTGATCGGGTGACTGCGAGGAGTGAAGGTCACATGGTCAGGTGAGAGCGAGGAGTGAAGGTGAGGTGGTGGGGTGACTGCGAGGAGTGAAGGATAACCTGCCCTGGCTCTGAAAGAGCGCTAAGAAATTACCATTCCGATGGATTTCCTGCCCAGAGATTCCCTGGACCGAGGCCAGCTGTCCCCGCTTGTGGAGGGCTGGTGTAGAATAGATCTCTAGAATCCACCTTGGAGAGGCGTGAGGTGAGGGGTCGACCGAGAGGAGTGATGGTGAGGTGATCTTCTGACTGCTAGGAGTGAAGGTGACGTGGTCTGGCGAGAGCGAGGAGTGAAGTTGGGGTCACTGCGAAGAGTGAAGGTGAGGTGATCGGGTGACTCTGAGGAGTGAAAGTGACACTGAGGAGTGAAAGTGAGGTGGTAGGGTAACAGCGAGGAGTGAAGGTGACATGGTCCGGTGACAGCGAGGAGTGAAGGTAATGTGGTCGTTGACAGCGAGGAGTGAAGGTGACATGGTCAGGTGACAGTGAGGAGTGAAGGTGAGGTGGTCGGATGACAACGAGGTGTGAAGGTGAGGTTGACTGTGAGTTGACTGCGAGTAGTGAAGGTGAGGTGGTGGGGTGACTGCGAGGAGTGTAGGTGGCAGTGAAGAGTGAAAGTAAGGTGGTTGCTGGACAGTGTGGAGTGTATGTGAGGTGATCAGGTGACTGCGAGGAGTGAAGGTGAGGTGATCGGGTCACTGTGAGGAGTGAAGGTGACGTGGTCAGGTGACAGCGAGGAGTGAAGGTGAGGTGGTGGGGTGACTGCGAGGAGTGAAGGCAAGGTGATCGGGTGACTGCGAGAAGTGAAGGTGAAGCGGTCGGGTGACAGCGAGGAGTGAAGGTGACTTTGAGGAGTGAAAGTGAGGTGGTAGGGTAACAGCGAGGAGTGAAGGCGAGGTGGTCGGGTGACAGCGAGGAGTGAAAGTGAGGTGATCTGGTGAGTGTGAGGAGTGAAGATGAGGTGGTCGGATGACAGCGAGGAGTGAAGGTGAGGTGATTGGGTGACTGCGCGGAGTGAAGGTGAGGTGATTGGGTGACTGCGAGGAGTGAAGGTGAAGTGGTCCCTAAGCCCCGCGCTGTTCAATGTCGATATGAGTCCTTTAGCAGAGATTGTTCATCCATTCGGCATAAAAATCATTACCTGTTCTGATGACACACAGCTCGTGGTGGTATTAAACCATCCAGAGAAGTCATCTAGTGACCTAGGAAGCTCCCTAGAGGAGGTAGCCAAATGGATGGAACTCTCTTGCCTAAAAACTCAATGGGGACAAGACCGAGCTTATGCTCCTCTGTAACTCTCCTTCTTTTAATCCCGAGCTACTTTGGCCTAAATGCCTTGGCCCTGCTCCAGATCCTAAAGACCAGATCAAAAGCCTTGGCATTTGGCTGGACCTCTCCCTTAGCTTCAACTATCAGGCGACAAAACTATCGGCCACTTGCTATGGCCTGCTGAGGATGCTGCGCAAAATACTCCCTCTTCTCCCAATTCAGGCAAAAAGAATCATGGTCCAGGTTCTCATTCTATACCCAGGGCACGAGTCGGGGTACCACGCGGGTGGACGGCATCCCCCCACTTATTTTCCAGGGTTTTCCAGGGTGGACGCCGTCCACCCTGCTCAATCAAAACGCCGTCCCGCTCCAGACTTTCCTTCGTCCCCGGCCTCGCCTGCTGCCTGCCCGCCTCAGCCGGATATGTACGAAAACAGACTCCCCCAATATTGCACCTCACTGCCAGCTTTATTAGCCCATCATCCCCTAATGCTGTGGTTCCCAAAGTGTGCGCCGCGGCACCCCGGTGCACCGTGATGAGAAGCCAGGGGCGCCGCGGCGCCGAGTAGGATGTGGGGGAGCTTGAAAGAAATGCCACCTTCTGCTGTATCACACATGCTTCAAAACATTGGCACAGAGCGTCCTCTCTCCACCTGCCCGCCCCCATTCCTGCAATCACAGGCTGCTAGAAGCGCAAGAGCAGCCCCACCCCGCCCATTGTCACTTTGTATGGGGCTGATTGCCACATACAGAATGTCAATGGGCCAGTTTGGGGTGTTACAGCATGTGGTGAGCCGCTTCCTGACGGTAGCGCCGCCGGCAACATTAACAGCTGGTCAAGGGCATTCCCAAAAATCTCACCAGAAGTATGCTGCTTGCCACAGGGTCAGGAGTCTCTCTCTCTCTTCTTTTGGCATATGTTGAAAGCTAACACGATGTGCAACATTTGAAAATGAACGGAGGGTGTAATGTGTTTCAATTAAAAGTTCGATTATTTTAAGACTGTTTTTTCACACAGTATTGTCTAAAATAAAAAAAATCTGAGCAGCGAAGGCTCTTGCAGGGCTGTTAATCGGTGAGTCGAGTTCCCAAGAGGTATGTTAGTCCCTTCCCCCCAGCCTGCTTGCTCAAATCAGAGGCGAACACCCTGCAACTGGCTGTGCATAAAAGGCAAGAACCACCCGCTTAATTACTGGAAAGGTGAGGAAGCATGCACCACTCCACTGCAACTTTTGGGATTCATAGCCCTTGCACAAGAATCCACAGACACCCCGGAAATGTTTCTTTTGTGACTGCTTTTTTAAACATGTTTGTGCACTTCGGTATATTCAACACAATATTCACCATAATATGATGCAATCGTTTTTCAGTGAACGAGTGAAAAAGTGTTGGGTACCCTAATCTCATGCTGCTGTATCAGCCTTTCATCTTCACTAGATCGATAACATTATGATAATTAATTTGTCTAACAATACATATCAGGTATGACACCTGACAAATGTACATTTCCTATTGTCTTACAGGCTGGATGGGTGAAAGGGTAAATGGTTGGATGGATGAGTGAATGGATGGGTGGGTGGAAGAGTGGATGGGTGAGTGAAAGGATGCTTGGGTGAAATGGTACACGGTTGGATGGATGAGTGAGTGAATGGATGGATGAAGGGATGGATGACTGAAAGGATGGAAGGAAAGATAGACGATGGATAGGTTTTCAAATAGTTGAAAAGGTTTGGATATGGATGGGCACACAGATGGAAGGACAGAATGAATGGTGAAAGACTGCATGATGGATAAAAGAATTAATAGATGACAATGTACATTTGGAATGGTGGATATCAGGGGTTTGATGGAAGGATGAATGGTTAGATCATTGGACAAGAGAGCTCTTCTGGGGATGGTTGTGATCAGTGGCGTCACAAGGGGGGTGCGGGAGGTGCGGGCCGCACCGGGTGTCACCAGCAGAGGGCTGACACCAAAATGAACTCCTCGCTATTTATTTACTGTTCATGTAACACCGTCCGTATTGTCCCATGCTGTTTATAGTGCAGGGAAATGGACGGATGCCAGAATCTTCCTTTTCCCAGTTCTGCGAGCGCAGCGGCTTTGTCGGGAGGGGCTTGAGTATAAAATGAGCTCCGCCCTAGACCTTCTGCTCGCTATTCTTTTTGCTCGGAGATGCGATCTTGGTCGTGTTCATGTTCCGAGTGCATGTGGGCGTTTGGGGAACACCACATTCAGTGAACACAAAGTCAAGATTGGCCCAATCTCTAATGGTAAGAACTTTCAGAGTTTCGTAAAAAGTCACATTTGCAGTTAATTTTTGGAACCTTTTGAATCATCCGTGTATATATGTTGCGAGGCTTGTCCTGCATTATTGCAGATGTTAATATGAGAAGCACTGAAAAGACCATTTGATTTCTTTGGACAGCGCTATGATGGCCCAAACGCAGGTAGGTCACAGAGTGTGCAGGATGGCAGGAGGAACGAAAAAAGGCCTCGCCCTGTTTGCCACGCCTGCCCTAGACAATGGAGGTTCAGTTGAATCATACAAAAGTATTAAAAAAAGGCTCCGATACTCAGCACATCGAAGCGGGGTAGGAGCGGGGTAGGCGCAAATTTGCGTGCACAAATTCAAAGCGCATTTCATGAGTTTATTTCAGTCACTTTGAGAAGAGCCAAAAACTGTGGGAGAAACCATGTGGGGGAGAAGGCGACGAGGAAAGGGTTAAAAGAGCAGCAGGCAGGGGAGGGAGGTGCAGGCGGAGGGGGTGGATGGTGCAAGCAGAGAAGGAGATGATGTAGGCTGAGAGGGAGACGGTGCAG
This sequence comes from Lissotriton vulgaris, assembly GCF_964263255.1. NCBI lineage: Eukaryota > Metazoa > Chordata > Amphibia > Caudata > Salamandridae > Lissotriton > Lissotriton vulgaris. The sequence continues at coordinate 1,862,465,141 of NC_141693.1, read as the reverse complement.
CCAGAGGGAGAGATGGTGCAGGCAGGGGATGAGATGGTGCAGGCATGGGATGAGATGGTGCAGGCAGGGGGTAGACGGAGCAGGCAGAGGGCAGATGGTGCAGGCAGAGGGAGAGATGGTGCAGACAGAGGGAGAGATGGTGCAGGCAGAGTGGAAATGGTGCAGGTAGAGTGGAAATGGTGCAGGTAGAGTGGAAATGGTGCAGGCAGAGGGAGAGATGGTGCAGGCAGAGGGAGAGATGGTGCAGGCAGAGGGAGAGCTGGTGCAGGCAGAGGGAGAGCTGGTGCAGGCGGAGTGGGAGGGGGAGATGGTGCAGGCAGAGGGAGAGATGGTGCAGGCAGAGGGAGAGATGGTGCAGGCAGAGGGAGAGATGGTGCAGGCAGAGGGAGACATGGTGAAGGCGGAGGGAGAGATGGTGCAGGCGGAGGGAGAGATGGTGCGGACAGAGGGAGAGATGGGAGCCATCCTATTCAACAGATCTCCCTGCCTTGCATTTGTCCTGCTCACACCTGTCATGATGTCACTTCCTGTTGTGATGTCACTTCCTGTTGTGATGTCACTTCCTGTGACCACGCCTAACTTGGAGAGTCCCCCCACTTCTTTTTTTAGGACTTGTACCCTGTCTATACCGCTTGGACTATGGGAACGCCCTTTATTTAGGAGCCCCGCAATCCACTACACACAAGCTACAGATCATTCAAAACTGCGCAGCATGCCTGCTCCTCCAGACCCCTTACAGACAACCCGCAAAACCAGCACTGAGGAGCCTTCACTGGCTGCCTGTTAGGGAGAGAATCCAATTTGAAGCCATGTGTATTGCTCACGAGGGCTTTTGGAGGAATGGCCCAGCAATCAGCCGATCTATGATAATTCCTTACCAACCTAGCAGAAAACTCCGCTCGGCGTCCTCTTCCCTCGCCCTACTCCCAAGGATAAAGAGAGATAGAGGTGGTGGGCGCTCCTTTTCCTATAACTCCGTAAAGCTATAGAACGCTTTCCCCCCCATACATACTGGTGGAACATAACCTGCTGCCCTTTCGTAAACTCCTAAAAGCACTGCTCTTTAACAACTGCACTTAATTACTGGACCATCTCAGTCTATCCGTGTTCGTCTGCAGCGCTGGGATGCCTCAGGGTAGCTATTGCGCTATATAAATGTTTTTTTTCATTTCATTTTGGGTGACAGCAAGGAGTGAAGGTCACACTGAGGAGTGAAAGTGAGGTGGTGGGGTAACAGTGAGGAATGAAGGTGAGGTGGTCAGGTGAGCGCGAGGAGTGAAACTGAGGTGGTAGGGTTAACAGCGAGGAGTGAAGGTGAGGTGATCGGGTGAGTGAGGAGTGAAGGTGATGTGGTCGAGTGACAGTGAGGAGTGAGGTGCTGTGGTTTGGTGACAGTGAGTAGTGATGGTGAGGTGGTCAGGTGACTATGGGGAGTGTAGGTGACAGTGAAGAGTGAAAATAAGGTAGTTGCGGGACGGTGTGGAGTGTATGTGAGGTGATCGAGTGAATGCGAGAAGTGAAGGAGAGGTGATCGGTGACAGCGGGGAGTGAAGGTGAAGTGATCGAGTGACAGCAAGGAGTGAAGATGAGGTGATCGGGTGACAGGGAGGAGTGAAGGTGAGATGGTGCAGTGACAGCGAGGAGTGAATGTGAGGTGATCAAGTGACAGCAGGGAGTGAAGGTGAGATGGTCGGGTGACAGCGAGGAGTGAAGGTGTGGTGACCGACTGACAGCGAGGAGTGAAGGTGAGGTGATCGAGGAAGGAAAGTGGGTGAATTTAGATTAGAGACGCAATAGCTCTCCTATTCCGAAAGGATTCCAGCTTTCCCTCACATTCCCCTGGCCCCCACCGCTCCCTGCAGGCGAGGTGACAATTCTGCATCGTTTTGTCCCAAAACTCCTCCCTCGGCACTGGAGCACGCCGAGGCAGTTCCTGCTGGGGGCCCAGGAGGGCCCCTGAATTATTTATCGCCTCCAGCCAGGGGGGCACTTGCATTAATGAGCCGAGCGAGGGGCACGGACCACAGATGAAAGGGCCCTCCACTAATTAACTATTTCACACGGGAGGAGGGCAAGGGGTCGAGGGCTCCAGGTTTGTATGTTTTGGGGGGTGATGGGTGCAGGGATGCTGCTTCGGCGGAGGTGGAATCCCGTATCTTCTCTAAAGGATGTCGTGTAGCGCGTGTCTCTGGATGCCTATTTTTATCTGCGCACCTCTGTGTGGGAGCGCGTGTGGGCACGTGAGAGGGCTTGTCGTAGATGAAGGCGCTTCCATTATGCAAATGATCTAGAATTGTCTCCTTTACCCCAGGATGTATAGAGTTCTGTAGCTTCCAAGACATGTTATCGAAACTTAAACACCTATACATACAGTGGCGTAACGAAAGTTGAGGGCCCCCCCTGCAAACTACACAATGTTAAGTGGGTTTCCTGATGCAGACTCCTGTCATGATATACAACATCGGGGCCACTCATCGTTCAGTTTTGACAAAAGTGCATCCACTGCTCCTTCTCGTCTCCGTTTTAAAACATTAGAGACAATGCGACAATGCAGTATTTCAAAAGCAGATGTAACCACAAAGAGCACATTTTGACAATACATTTTCATTAGTAGACAATAGCAATCTTAAGAGGAATTGCATAGCTTCATTTACACTTTGACCCCAATTCCATCACAGTCACTCTCTCTCTCTCTCGCTCAGTCAGTCAGTCTCTCTCCCTCAGTCAGTCAGTCTATCTCTCTCTGTCATTCAGTCTCTCTCAGTCAGTCAGCCTCTCTCAGTCAGTCAGTATGTCAGTTAGTCAGTCCCTCGCTCTCTCTCTGTCAGTCATCCAGTCTCTCTCTCTGTCAGTCAGTCTCTCTCTCTCAGTCAGTCAGTCTTTCTCTTTCTCTGTCATTCATTCTCTCTCAGTCAGTCAGTCTCTCTCAGTCAGTCAGTCTCTCTCAGTTAGTCAGTCTGTCAGTTAGTCAGTCTCTCGCTCTCTCTCTGTCAGTCAGCCAGTCTCTCTCTCTGTCGGTCAGTCTCTCTCTCTCAGTCAGTCAGTCTTTCTCTTTCTCTGTCATTCATTCTCTCTCAGTCAGTCAGTCTCTCTCAGTCAGTCAGTCTCTCCTAGTCAGTCAGTCTGTCAGTTAGTCAGTCTCTCGCTCTCTCTCTGTCAGTCAGCCAGTCTCTCTCTCTGTCGGTCAGTCTCTCTCTCTCAGTCAGTCAGTCTTTCTCTCTCTGTCATTCATTCTCTCTAAGTCAGTCAGTCTCTCTCAGTCAGTCAGTCTCTCTCAGTCAGTCTGTCAGTCAATCAGTCAGTCTCTCTCTCTCTCAGTTAGTCGGTCTCTCTTTCTCTGTCAGTCTATCTCAGTCAGTCCCTCTCTCTGTCAGTCTCTCTCTCAGTCTCTCTCTCTCTCAGTCAGTCTCTCTCCATGTCAGTCCCTCTGTCTGTCAGTCCCTCTGTCTGTCAGTCCCTCTGTCTGTTAGTCTCTCTATCAGTCCCACTCTCTGTCAGTCTCTCTATCTCTCTCTTTCTGTCAATCTCTCTCAGTCAGTCAGTCTCTCTCTTTCTGTCAGTCAGTCTCTCCCTTTCTGCCAGTCAGTCTCTAACAGTCTCTCTCTTTCAGTTAGCCAGTCTCTCTCTATTAGTCAGTCTCTCTCTCTCTCTCTCTCTCTCTCTCTCTCTCTCTCTCTCTCTCTCTGTCAGTCAGTCTCTCTCTGTCAGTCTCTCTCTCTGTCAGTCAGTCTCTCTCTCTGTCAGAATCTCAGCCCCTCTCTCTCTCTCTCTGTCAGTCTCTCTCTCTCAGTCAGTCTCTCTCTGTCAGTCTCTCTATCAGTCAGTCTCTCTTTAAGTCAGTCTCTCTCTCTCAGTCTTTCTCAGTCAGTCAGTCTCTCTCTTAGTCAGCCTCTCTCTTAGTCAGTCTCTCTCTTAGTCAGTCTCTCTCTCTGTCAGTCTCTATCTCAGTCAGTCCCTCTCCCTGTCAGTCCCTCTCTCTGTCAGTCTCTCTCTCTCAGCCTCTCTCTCTCTCAGGCTCTCTCTCAGTCTCTCTCTCTCCAGACAGTCTCTCTCTCCAACTGTCAGTCACTCTCATTCAGTCATTCTCTCTCTCTCTCGCAGTCAGCCAGTCTCTTTCAGTCAGTCTCTCTCTCTCTCATTCAGTGACTCTCTCTGTCAGTCAGTCTCTCTGTCAGTCAGTCTCTCTCTGTGAGTCTCTCTCTGTCAGTCAGTCTCTCTCTCTCTGTCGGTCAGTCTCTCTTTCTCTGTTATGTTATGTTATGTTATGTTATGTTATTTATTGTCTTGTATAGCACACTGCTACTCAGAAGAGTGTCCTGGCGCTTTATTACCAACCTGTCAGTCTCTCAGTCTCTCCCTCTCTCTGTCAGTCTCTGTCAGTCAGTCTCTCTCTCTCAGTCAGTCTCTTTCTCTCTTAGTCTCTCTCTCTGTCAGTCAGTCTCTCTCTCTCCCAGTCAGTCTCTCTCTCTCCCAGTTAGTCAGTCTCTCTCAGTCAGTCATTCTCTCTCTACCTCAGTCAGTCAGTCTCTCTCTCTGTCAGTCAGTCAGCCTCTCTCAGCCTCTCACAGTCAGTCAGTCTCTCTCTCTCTGTCAGTCTCTCTCTCAGTAAGTCTCTTTCTCAGTCAGTCTCTCTGTCAGTCAGTCTCTCTTGCAGTCAATCAGTCTATCTCTCTGTCAGTCAGTCTCTGCCTCTCTCTCTCAGTCTCTCTCTCTCTCTCTCTGTCAGCCAGTATCTCTCTACCTCAGTCAGTCAGTCTCAGTCAGCCAGTCTCTCTCTCTCTGTCAGTCAGTCTCACTCTCAATCAGTCTCTCTCTCTCTGTCAGTCAGTCACTCTCTCAGTCAGCCAGTCTCTCTCTCTCTGTCAGTCCGTTTCTCAGTCAGTCAGTCTCTCGGTCAGTCAGTATTCAGTCTCTCAGTCAGTCAGTCAGTCTCTACTCTCTCTCCACTCTCTCCACTCTCTCCATTCTCTCTCAACTCTGTCCACTCGATCTCTACTGTCTCTCTCTCCACTCTCTCTCCACTGTCTCTCTCTCGAAGTTCACCCTCTCTACTCTCGCTCCACTCTCTCACTATCTCTCTCTCTCCACTCTCTCTCTACTCTCTCTCCACTGTCTCCCTCCACTCTCTCTCTCTCCACTCTCTCGCTCCACCCTCTCTCCCTTCTCTCTCTCTCTCTCTACTCCCTCTCCACTCTTTCCCTCTCTCTACTGTCTCTCTCCACTGTCTCTCTCCACTCTGTCTCTGCTCTCTCCACTTTCTCTCTCTCCACTCTCCTCACTCTCTCTCTCCACTGTCTCCCTACACTCTCTCTCTACTCTCTCTCTACTCTCTCTCCACTCCTTCTCCACTCTCTCTCCACTCTCTCTCCACTCTCTCTCTCTCTCTCTCTCTCTCTCTCTCTCTCTCTCCACTCTCTCTCGCTACTCTCTCTCCACCCTCTCTCTCTCTCCAATCTCTCCACACTCTCTCCACTCTCTCTCTCTCCACTCTCTCGCCACTGTCTCTCCCCGCTCTCTCCACTCTCTCCCCACTCTCTCTCCACTCTCTCTCCCTCCACTGTCTATCTCCACTCTCTCTTTACTCTCTCTCCACTGTCTCTCTCTACTCTCTCTCTCTCTCTCCACTCTCTTTCTCACTCCACTCTTTCTCTCTCCACTCTCTCTCTCTCCACTCTCTCTCCACTCTCTCTCTCTCCACTCACTCCCACTCTCCCTCACAAAGTAGTGTGTGTTCCATGGGCGTCCGCAGAAATTTTTCGGGGGGGGGAGGGCACATTTTTTACTTCATCACCATCCCCCTTGCACCCTTCTCCCCTCTGCCTTGCACCCTTCTTGCCCTCCCTCTTGCACCCTTCTCCCCCTCCCCCTTGCACCCTTCTCCCCTCCCCCTTGTACCGTACTCCACCTCCGCCTTGCACCCTTTTCTACCTTGCACCATTCTCCCCTCTGCCTTGCACCCTTCTCCCCTCTGCCTTGCACCCTTCTCCCCTCTGCCTTTCACCCTTCACCCCTCTGTCTTGCACCCTTCTCCTCTCTGCCTTGCACCCTACTCCACCTCTGCCTTGCACCCTTTTCTACGTTGCACCATTCTCCCCTCTGCCTTGCACCATTCTCCCCTCCCCCTTGCACGCTTCTCCCCCTCCCCCTTGTATCCTACTCCACCTCCGCCTTGCACCCTTTTCTACCTTGCACCCTTCTCCCCTATGCCTTGCACCCTTCTCCCCTCTACCTTGCACCCTTCTCGCCTCTGCCTTGCACCCTTCTCCCCTCTGCCTTGCACCCTTCCCCTCTCTGCCTTGCACCATACTCCACCTCTGCCTTGCACCCTTTTCTACCGTGCACCATTCTCCCCTCTGCCTTAGACCCTTCTCCCCTCTGCCTTGTACCCTTCTCCCCTCCACCTTGCACCCTTCTCTACCTTGCACTCTTCTCCCCTCCGCCTTGCACCCTTCTCCCCTCTGCCTTGCATCCTTCTCCCCTCTGCCTTTCACCCTTCACCCCTCTGTCTTGCACCCTTCTCTTCTCTGCCTTGCACCATTCTCCCCTCCCCCTTGCACTTTTCTCCCCCTCCCCCTTGTACACTACTCCACGTCTGCCTTGCACCCTTTTCTACCTTGCACCATTCTCCCCTCTGCCTTGCACCATTTTCCCCTCCCCCTTGCACTTTTCTCCCCCTCCCCCTTGTACACTACTCCACGTCCGCCTTGCACCCTTTTCTACCTTGCACCCTTCTTCCCTATGCCTCGCACCCTTCTCCCTTCTCCCCTCTACCTTGCACCCTTCTACCCTCTGCCTTGCACCCATCTCCCCTCTGCCTTGCACCCTTCCCCTCTCTGCCTTGCACCCTACTCCACCTATGCCTTGCACCCTTTTCTACCATGCACCATTCTCCCCACTGCCTTACACCCTTCTTCCCTCTGCCTTGTACCCTTCTCCCCTCCGCCTTGCACCCTTCTCTACCTTGCACTCTTCTCCCCTCTGCCTTGCACCCTTCTCCCCGTTGCACCTTTCTTCCCCTACCCGTTGCACCCTTCTCCCCTCTGCCTTGCACCCTTCTCTACCTTGCACCTTTCTCCTCTCTGCCTTGCGCCCTTCTCATCTCTGCCTTGCGCCCTTCTCCCCTCTGCCTTGCACCCTTCTCCCCCTCTGCCATGCACCCTTCTCTACCTTGCACTCTTCTCCCCTCCGCCTTTGAACCCTTCTCCCCTCTGCCTTGCACCCTTCTCCCCTCTGCCTTGCACCCTTCTCTTCTCTGCCTTATACCCTTCTCCCCTCTGCCTTGCACCCTTCTCCTCTCTGCCTGGCACCCTTCTCCCCTCTGCCTTGCACCTTTCTCCCCTTTGCCTTGCACCCTTCTTCCCCTCCGCCTTGCACCCTTCTCTTCTCTGCCTTGTACCCTTCTCCTCTCTGCCTTGCACCCTTCTCCCCCTCCACCTTGCACCCTTCTCTACCTTACACCCTTCTCCACTGTTCCTTTTACTCTTCTCCTCTCTGCCTTGTACCCTTCTCGCCTCTGCCTTGCACCCATCTCCCCTCTGCCTTGCACCCTTCTCCCCTCTGCCTTGCCCCCTTCTCTACCTTGCACCCTTCTCCCTTCCACCTTGCACCCTTCTCCCCTCTGCCTTGCACCCTTCTTCCCTCCGCCTTGCACCCTTCTATACCTTGCAGCCTTCTCCTCTCTGCTTTGCACCCTTCTCGTCTCTGCCTTGCACCCTTCTCCTCTCTACCTTGCACCCTTCTCCCCTCTGCCTTGCACCCTTCTCCTCTCTGCCTTGCACCCTTCTCCTCTCTACCTTGCACCCTTCTCCTCTCTGCCTTGCACCCTTCTCTACCTTGCACCCTTTTCCTCTCTGCCTTGCACCCTTCTCCTTGCGCCCTTCTCCTTTCTGCCTTGTACCCTTCTCCCCTCTGCCTTGCACCCTTCTCCCCTCTGCCTTGCACCCTTCTCCCCCTCCGCCTTCCACCCTTCTCTACCTTGCACCCTTCTCCTCTCTACCTTGCTCCCTTCTCCTTTATGCCTTGTACCCTTCTCCCCTCTGCCTTTGCACCCTTCTTCCCTCTTACTTGCACCCTTCTCCTCTCTGCCTTCCGCCCTTCTCCCCTCTGCCTTGCACCCCTCTCCCCCTCTGCCATGCACCCTTCTCTACCTTGCACTCTTCTCCCCTCCGCCTTTGAACCCTTCTCCCCTCTGCCTTGCACTCTTCTGCCCTCTGCCTTGCACCCTTCTCTTCTCTGCCTGTACCCTTCTCCCCTGTGCCTTGCACCCTTCTCCTCTCTGCCTTGCACCCTTCTCCTCTCTGCCTTGCACCCTTCTCCCCTCTGCCTTGCACCTTTCTCCCCTTTGCCTTGCACCCTTCTCCCCCTCCGCCTTGCACCCTTCTCTACCTTGCACCCTTCTCCTCGCTGCCTTGGAACCCTTCTCTACCTTACACCCTTCTCTACCTTACACCCTTCTCCACTGTTCCTTATACTCTTCTCCTCTCTGCATTGTACCCTTCTCCCCTCTGCCTTGCACCCATCTCCCCTCTGCCTTGCACCCTTCTCCCCTCTGCCTTGCACCCTTCTCTCACTCCGCCTTGCACCCTTCTCTACCTTGCACCCTTCTCCCTTCCGCCTTGCACCCTTCTCCCCTCTGCCTTGCACCCTTCTTCCCTCCGCCTTGCACCCTTCTCTACCTTGCAGCCTTCTCCTCTCTGCTTTGCACCCTTCTCGTCTCTGCCTTGCACCCTTCTCCTCTCTACCTTGCACCCTTCTCCCCTCTGCCTTGCACCCTTCTCCTCTCTGCCTTGCACCCTTCTCCTCTCTACCTTGCACCCTTCTCCCCTCTGCTTTGTACCCTTCTCTACCTTGCACCCTTTTCCTCTCTGCCTTGCACCCTTCTCCTTGCGCCCCTCTCCTTTCTGCCTTGTACCCTTCTCCCCTCTGCCTTGCACCCTTCTCCCCTCTGCCTTGCACCCTTCTCCCCCTCCGCCTTGCACCCTTCTCTACCTTGCACCCTTCTCCTCTCTGCCTTGCACCCTTCTCTTCTCTGCCTTGTACCCTTCTCCCCTCTGCCTTGCACCCTTCTCCCCTCTGCCTTGCACCCTTCTTCTCTCTGCCTTGCACCCTTCTCCCCTCTGCCTTGCACCCTTCTCCCCTCTGCCTTGCAACCTTCTCCCCCTCCGCCTTGCACCCTTCTCTACCTTGTACCCTTATCCCCTCTGCCTTGCAACCTTCTCCCCCTCTGCCTTGCACCCTTCTCTACCTTGTACCCTTCTCCTTTCTGCCTTGCACCCTTCTCCCCTCTGCCTTGCACCATTCTGCCCCCCCTTCTCCCCTCCCTGCCGACACCCATGGTGTATTCTAACAAGAGTGCTTACCTGAGGGCATCATTTTGCTGCCTCATCCCTTCTCATATGAGCTTTGCCCTGGAGAATACTCTCTCTGGCGGGCCCCACTCCCACCATTTTCAGGGTCCTGAGCAGTGCTCTGTGCTGTCTCCTGCTCTTGCTCTCTGGGGCTGGGGCCCCACCCCACCCCACCCCACCCCATCCTTGTCCCTGTCTCTTCTCTTCTCTTGTGGGGTGGGCTTTGCTTATGGAGAGGAGAGAGTGGGGCGGGGCTCTGTGCTGCCTCAGAGGAGCAGTGGAGACTGCGGTCTCTGGGGCCCCCACACCCACCCTTGTCCCTGTCTCTTCTCTTCTCTTGTGGGGTGGGCTTTGCTTATGGAGAGGAGAGAGTGGGGGCCGGGCTCAGTGCTGCCTCAGAGGAGCAGTGGAGACTGCAGTCTCTGGGGGCCCCCACGCCCACCCCTATCCTTGTCCCTGTCTCTTCTCTTCTCCTGTGGGGTGGGCTTTGCTTATAGAGAGGAGAGAGTGGGGGCCAGGCTCTGTGCTGCCTCGAAGGAGCAGTGGAGACTGCAGTCTCTGGGTCCCCCACCCCCATCCTTGTCCCTGTCTCTTCTCTTCTCCTTTGGGGTGGGCTTTGCTTATAGAGAGGAGAGAGTGGGGGCCGGGCTCTGTGCTGCCTCAGAGGAGCAGTGGAGACTGCAGTCTCTGGGGCCCCCACCCTCATCCTTGTCCCTGTCTCATCTCTTCTCTTCTCTTGTGGGTGGGCTTTGCCTATGAAGAGGAGAGAGTGGGGGCTGGGCTCTGTGCTGCTTCAGAGGAGCAGTGGAGACTGCTGTCTCTGGGGCCCCCACCCCCACCTTTGTCCCTGTCTCTTCTCTTCTCTTGTGGGGTGGGCTTTGCTTATGGAGAGGAGAGAGTGGGGGCCGGGCTCTGTGCTGCCTCAGGGGAGCAGTGGAAACTGCAGTCTCTGGTGCCCCCACCCCCACCCCCATCCTTGTCCCTATCTCTTCCCTTCTCTTGTGGGGTGGGCTTTGATTATGGAGAGGAGAGAGTGGGGGCCGCAGTCCTGCCAAGTGTCACGCTTCAGGTGTGACAGTAACGCATTTCAGTGTAGTGCTCCGTATCACCGCACTGACATGCATTGTTACGCATTTGCGTAGTGTCCAACCCTGATGAAGCACTGCCTAAAACTACTACTGTGGTGTGGTTACTGGTAGCACACCGGCGCCCTTGCCTTGCAGGTGCTGCTCCTGCAGGTTTGGTGCTTGTAGCTGAGCTAAGACTGCTGCTTACAGACAGCTCACTGCTACATTGTATCTATTTCCTGTGGCGCCACTCTCAGATAGGTTGCGGTCATTGTTAGGCCAAGCTACTACCATCACAGCCGGGGCGGGACAGACCGATCAAATTAAGTTGATTTATTATATAACGTCTTGCTCTTCTGTGACGGGAGGTGGGAGACTTCATGTCCTGCTGCCAAAGGCGGGGAATTTGTTATGGGAGAATTTGCGGTGGCGCTTTAATCATGGCCCGTGCAGCGCTGCCTCCTTCTGCTTCTCGCACCGGTACGGGCTGCTGCGTGCAGTCAAAATCTAATGGACCTGCACCGCGCCTAATTCAGTTACAGCCGAGCTTCACGTCACACAGTGATCGGCGATTGCAGCGGCAGGCTGTCGGAACACATTGCAAAGAAAGAAAGAAAGCGGTAACTGTGTCTTACCCTAATGGATTACTAGTAAACTGTGCCCCTTCCTAACTTAAACGTTGTTGCTTCTTATAACCCTAACTGCTGCCTTTGTCGGTGCTGCTCCATTGCGGGGTTTAGCGGGCAGAGTCTTCGGGATATCTGAGGGCGTCAGGATGCCAGAAAGAGGACTGCACATAAAATGTGTGCAGTTGGTTCAACTATGGGGTGAGAGGGTACAGTGTGCCCTGTTACATGTGCTCTGTTACAGCAGAAGTTACTATCGGACTCACATGACATTAAGCCCACAAACTCCTGTTGAGACGGTCAGGGTCACAGTACTGAAGGACGGTGTGACTATGTGTGGTGCCGCTGCCCGTCCAATTATTTTCTGTGCCAGTGGTGTCACCAAATTCAGCAAAGCCTCTGTGATAGCCGGTGGGTCATGTTGATGTGTGCCAATGCCTGCAGGGTTGGGCAGGTAGCGGCGTGCCAAACAGGGGAGGCTGCTTGGGGTTAATGGTTTCATTAGTGTTAAAGTGTAGTTCGATTGTGATATTTACTGTTAACAAGACGCTGTACTCATTTGCGTAAAGTCTTATTTATTCAGCCTATACCTATTTCCCTCATTTTCATTGCTTTATTTTGCGTGTGAGAAAGTGTCACTCGTAGTCATTAAATGTCACTCGTAAAATTCTGAAAATATCACACCTTGGCAGCTATGCCAAAAAATATATAAGTAAAATTCTGAAAATATATAAGTAAAATTCTGAAAATATCTAAAACCGCTCTGTGCTGCCTCAGAGGAGCAGTGGAGACTGCTGTCTCTGGGGCCCCCATTCCCACCACCACCCCCACCCTTGTCCCTGTCTCTTCTCTTCTCTTGTGGGGTGGGCTTTGCTTATGGAGAGGAGAGAGTGGGGGCCGGGCTCTGTGCTGCCTCAGAGGAGCAGTGGAGGCTGCAGTCTCTGGGGCCCCCACCCTTGTCCCGGGCCTGCCTCTTACTGAAGAGAAACAATTTTGATACTTTGTTTCTCTTCAGTCAGAGGGATGGGGCCAGGGGCTCAGAGCAGGCTGCACCTGCTTCAGACACAGAGGGAGAGAGACTTGCTTTAGCCCCCGGCCCCTCAGAAGAGCTGAGCGGCCCAGGGGCCCCCTTCATTAACTGTAGAGAGTGGGGCCCCCCGCACCGCGGGGGCTGCGGGGGCGTTTGTTACGCCCCTGTATACATATACATCTACTTGTACATTGGTGTATAATACATCCGTCTGCATAAGGGTTTATGTTTATGCTCTACTGTGCATGTATATGTGTACTCCTAAGGATGTAGGTGTCTCTGTGTACGTAGGATAAAAAAACTGGAGGGTCTCCTAAAGGGGCGCGGCCAATGTTATTAAGGGCGTGGCTTAAAAACACATAAACTAAAAAGCTGCACTTTACATAGTGTGCCGCCCGACTTGTATTTTGCTGTTTCCGACAAGGCATCCAGATATATGATACAACAAGTAATATCATACCTAAAACAAGTCACGACTATTGGCTATGTCAATGGTTGTTAGTTGCATAAGAAAAATAAGCAGCAACTATGGCTTGTATATAATATTGAAAAACCTTCCAATTAAAGCCCTGGTGACACCAGGACAATGTTGCTGCTCCTGAGTTTCAAAAGGAGAAGGGAAATCCAGAGAGAAAATGACTCTCTTTAAAGGATTCCCCTTCCCGACAACACTCACCTGGCATGACGTTATGCCGTAACTTCTCCACTGATGAGAAGTGAGCAGTGTGACTGAGCACTGGCAGCGCACGTTGATGTGCCTGCTGTCAGTGCAGTCCGGCAAAAAACTGACCGCCTGTGCCAGGGTATAAAACAGAGCCAGATAGTGGCCCGTTTCGAGGCCTCCTTTAACCCCTTTGCTGCGGGTGTTTTCCCCCAGGGGGAGGGGGGCCGCGCGCTGCGCCGCTGTGCTTGTGACGAGCTTGGCTAGTCATGAGGCACAGTGCAGCTGCACTCATGACGAGCGGAGCTCGTCACAACCACACCCGTTTTGGAACGTTCAGCACAGCGGGGGAAATTATCGCCGCGTGTGAACGTTCCAACGGTCATGACGAGCTGAGCTCGTCATGAGTGCAGCTCAACCGTGCCTCATGATGAGCTGAGCTCGTCATGAGCATGTAAGAGCTTAAATAACTGCCGGTGCTCAGCACCAGTGAGACCCGGCCCACTTAAAGCGCGGGTGCATATGTCATCGAACATGGAGGGTATGTGTGCATGTGCCTGACCTGTGAATGTCAGCTCTCATGCATGCACACAGGTGTGTGCTGGACTGCACTGTGTGACAGGAAGACCTTGTTTGCATGTATTGAGACCTGTGAGTCCTGTGCATGGCTTGGAACACTGTGCCACCCCTCCTGGTTTGCTTTTCCGGATCAGGCCTTGTGTTTTTCTCCACTTTCAGAACTGTGCTGTGTTGACAGAGGGCCGCCCATAGGTTAACTATGTTCTGATTGAGCGTGGCTACTGCCCCCTGATGACTGGCTGATGATTGTAGGTGGTGGCAGATGTTAGTGGTCCATGGGTACAGGACTTTCACCTTCTCTCTGGCAAAGACTATGTGCTGGTTGTCACCACTCCATTTCCCATAAGTATATCCCTTGCCTTTCTCATGTGTGGGGGCGTTTGCGCGTTGTGTGTATGGGTGATGTGCAGTTTACCTGCGTTTCGATAGCGTTGGACTCCAGTTGGAGCAGGTCCCCCGCTCCACCTCCCCCGCAGCCCCTGCCTCGCGTGGGCTCCCTCGCTTCAGCTCCGCTCTGTTCCGCTCAGCCCCACAATAGGGCTTTGTTCTTTCAGCTGGTGTAATACTGTCTCTGCTTTCCGTACCTGTTTGTATCTCTTATTTCTTGTTCATTGCCCTTTTCACTGTGGTAGCCTTAGTTTACTTTATTTATATATTTATTCTGCTGTTGTTGTAACCTTTTATTCCTTGTGCACTGCTGTTTCTCAATGCTGTAACCTTTTCAATGCTGTAGCCTGATATATTGTATCTGTATCCATTCTACTGTTTAGTCTCTGCCCTGATGCTCGCTTGTCTTTTCCCGCTTCTGCCACCGATTTTATCTTCTTCTTCCCTCCTATTCTAATCCTGCCCAGTGCCCTTCCCAGAAGAACCTACTTAATAAAAGCCACAGTGCTGCCGCAAAGCAGGTGTGCTGCTAGTACGCCAAAGGTAAGCCTGCCTGCACCTGTCCGTGCCCGGACCATGTCCAGCGCCCGGAACCCTGGATCTCCGGCCTCCTGCAGCTACCCCATCGATGAGCTCATAGCCTTGGACCCCGAAACCGCTACAACAACTGCTTATACACCTCTCCATACTTAACAGTAGGACATTTCTTGTTCTGCCACTGTCTCTTCTCCTGCTCATGCAACGGTCACCACCACTCCAACCACAACTGCATCTGGACACCTCCACTGCCTCCTGCTTAATGTCCGATCACTCTGCAAACACGTCACTGAGATCTGGGATACCATCTATCCCTCACCCCTGACGTTGTCTTCCTCACCGATTCCTGGATCAACCCTGTATCTGCACTCAACAGCAACACAGCCCTGCCCAATGGCTACTAGATAGCACACCTGAATCACCATCATCCACAAAGAAACCATCCACTGCACCACCACCGCAGATGACACCACCCTGATCATGGAAAACCTCAACTTTCAACTCCAAACATACAGCAAAACCAACATCAGAGACAGACTTGCTAACAGACCTCCAGGACCATTCCCAGGTTCTGCAACACCATCCCCTAATTGATTGCATCACAAGCCATTAACACCAAACACTACATCTTCCTCTGAGACCCCAATTTTCATGAACATCAGACTCATTCAACTAGTGACCGACACCACACACAAGGCAGGACACACGCTCAACCCTCTTTTTACAGACAGCAGCAGAGTCAAGCCATGTCACCAAGCTCACCTAGACGGACCATCCAATAGTCCACTTCACCATCACATCAACCCCCAGCACCTCACACAGCAGCTGGATCAAAATCTCCAAAAGTCAATGGACCACCACCCTCAACACTTCCCACTCTGACACCACAACCAACCTTGAACAGGCTGTCAAGAGCTTCACTGCCTGGATCAACAACTGTGCCAACAGAGTAGCCCCATCAAATCCACCAAACTCAAGACCTCCACCAAACATGCCAGTTGGTACACCCCAGAACGGAGAACCACGAAACCCAACTGCAAGCAACTAGAAAGGAAATGGAGCACCAGCAAGGATCACTCAGACCCCACCACCTTCAAAACTTCGCTCAACCACTACCCTCAACTCCTGAAAGAGACGAAAAAGAATGCCCTATCCGACTGCATCAAATCCAGCTCCAACCACAGCAAAGAGCTCTTCAGCATCATCAAGGAGTTTTCCAACCCCTCAGCAACCAGAAATATCATCACCCTTTCCCAAGAACTGCGTGACACCCTGGCGGACGTCTTCCGTGAACGCATCTCTACTATCTACAAACACTTCAAACCCCAACCTGACGCCTTAAACATCCTCCACTTCCTGACTTTCACAGACGCTTACTCTGACCACCTGATCACTGCTTGGGACCAGCTCACCACACAGAGCACCACAGCCATTGTGCACTCCATCAACTCAGGAGCACCCACGGACCCCTGTCCCCACCGCAAGATCAACCACGGATATAGAACCATCAGCAACAAGCTCACCTCCATCTTCAACACAACCATCACCTCACCTTCCCAGAGGAATGGAAACATGCTGAAGTCAAACCCTCCAAAAGAAACCCATCCAGGAACCTGAAAAAGCTCAAGAACCATCTCTCCGCTCCCATTTCCCATCAAAGTCCTCGAAAAAGGCCAGCAACCGCTAACTAACTGAATATCTATGAAACAACGATCTACTGGATTCATCCCAATCGGGATTCCATACCAACCACAGCACATAAGCCACCCTGATCGCAGCCAATGATGACGTCAGAACCCTCCTGGACTGGGGAGAAGGCTCTTCAACCTCTCAGTAGCCTTCAACACCGTGTCCCACCACACCCTGATCAAGAAGCTTCATCAGATCAAAATCAAGAAGACGCTCTCATATTGATTGCATCCTTCCTCACAGGAAGAACTCAGAGAATCTGCCAACCATCTTTCACTCCGGAACCCAAGAACTTCATCTGCGGCATCCCTCAAGGTTCATCACTCACCCTACTCCGTTCAACGTCTAAATGACCCCCAGCCAACAGCATCAGAGTCCATGGACTGAACATCATATCCTAGGCAGACGACACATGGCTTTTATTCTCTCTATCGGAAGACCCTTCCTCCACAAGGGCCAACTTTCACCTGTGCATGACCAACATTACAGACTGGTTGCATAACAACTGCCTCAAACTCAAAATGGACAAAACAGAAACACTGAACTTTGGAAAATACACCTACCCGTGGAATGACTACTGGTGGCCTGCTGAACTAGGACCCTCACTCACTTCAAAGGACCATGCCCTTAACCGTAGCAACATCCTGAACAGCAAACTCACCGTGAGAAACCAGATCAGCGTAGCCTCTTCTCCCTGCTTCCTCACTCTTTATCATACTGCTAACGATCTCAAATGGTTTCAAGTCAGCAGCAGACATACATCACTCAAGCACTCATCACTAGTGACATGGATTATGGCAACGCACTCTATGAAGGAATTGCCACACACCTCCTGAAGACACTGCAGACAATACATAACTCAGAGGCCAGACTCGTCCTCGACCTCCCCAAACAGAACCAATTCACCACACACCACAACAAACTCCACTGGCTCCCCACCCACAAGGGATGTCAATTCAAGTTGTTGACGCACACCTACAAAGTCCTCCACAATCAAGGACCAGTATTCAGCAACCCTCCAGACATCTGCGCTCTGCCTCCAATATCCTCGAACACCCTTGTATCCGCTGAAGAAACAGTGGAGGATGCTCCTTTTCCTACCTCACCGCAAAGTCCTGGAACAGCCTCCCCTCCACCTCAGGACCACACCCTCTCCAGGAATTCAAAAAAAGGGAATAAGGACCTGGCTGTTGAACTGATTCCACCTGAGCAGCAATGCACTCAGCACCTGGTTACCCTAGCTGGCGATAAGCAGAGCTCTATAATCCTAATTGATTGATTGACTTGCACCTCGCATCATTGTCGCACCTGATGGTCCTCTCTTTGCAGGCACCCCTTTTCCAGGAAGAAAAGGTCACTCTTCACCCCCTCCTAGCTCTGCCTGAGGTCTGTTAGACCTGCTGGGTGGCAAGATCTTGCAGCATCATGCATCTGTCTTTATAGGTTATGCTCCCTTCCTCATCTTCATGTTGCTGGTGGTCCCCTCGCAATGATGACATGCTCTGTGCCCAGTCTGGTTCTAGTTCAGGCCACTGCAATCATGTGCACCTAACTAAATTATGTAGTAAGAAAAGCCAAATTATGCGGCATAATGTGGCATATTTTGTGATTTTATTACCTCATCTTTGTCATTTTTCCACATGCTTAAACTATCTGGACAAAGGTTTCACCTCGTTAGTACCTGTTTCACACACAATAAGCAACAGAAAAGTGACCAGGGAAACTTTGTGAAGGTCCTTCCATTGCATTTTTTTGTACCTTTTGATCTGCTCGAGCTAGAAACAATATTTGTTAAATTATGCAGATTATGCAGCAGCTGATAGATATTGTAGCAAATCGATAAGTTTAAAATGTTGCAGCTGTAAAATTGAATAATTCCAGTGGCCCAGTTCTAGATACATAAAACCTTGCGCCAGAAGCCAAAGACAACTGAACATAAAGAAGAGGATCTACTTCTTCTCCTAGATGGAAGGAACTTTTTTTTTTTTTAAAGGCTCATCTTTGGCTGGCGCTCGTCTTTTGCCTTGGTGACCCTCCTTGACTCCTGTACACAATTGGCACCTCTGTGGCATTCTTCGCACATAAAGGTTTTGCCAAGAGCTGAATTTCTGCCATTTGCTACTTCTTCTCGAGGTTGGGCTCTTGCCTTGATTTCTCAAGGAACCTCTGATGTTGTCAGCTGTGGGGAGAAACCTACCTGCGTGTGCGAAATAAGATAGACTGTGTGTGCTGGTAAAATCATGGTAACAAATGAGGTAATACTATCACAATATGTGCTGCATTGAACCGTATAATTGACCTTTTCTTGCACATAACCTGATGCATAATTTGATCCTCCCATGCCACATAATTCCAAGGGCCCTGATGTAGTCAGGTTGGGCCCAGTACAGATCACCGTTGCTAGGTGACCACCAGCCCTGATACCAAAAAGATCTGCATGAGTCTGGCTGATGACAGACTATATGGTATCAGAAATTAACATTAATGTAGTGTTCAAAAACGTTTTTGACCAAACTCTGGGGCATATTAACCAGGAGTTTGTGCCACAGCAACGTCACTTTTACTGACATTCCGGTGGCACACTGTCCTGCTCTATATTTACAAACTGGCGTTAAGCCACTTTTGGTGGCTTAACGCCGTCTTGTAAATATGGTATCCTTTCATGCAGTTTTCTGCATGAAAGGGTCATACAACAGGTGTTGTTGCTGTGGGCGATCTGCCTCAATACTCATTGCTGTTGGACGCAGCCCCAGATTTACAAGGATCTGTAAATCTGAGGCAGCGACAAAACTAACACCATGCAAAAGCAGTGGAGCAATGAAATACTTTTATTTCTCCTCGTTTTTGCTTTTTCTATGTGTGCTGCAGTCTGCAGCACACTCGGAAAGAGCGAAACACCATTTTGAATGCAGCACAAATAGAAGTAGCAAATCGCCCTTATTGATTGTTGATGCGCAGGAAGGGACACCTTCCTGCACATCAACAATTATCCCTGCAACACAGGCACCCTTGCACTATGGTGCAAGAGTGCCTGCGCTGGGGCTAGGCAGCTATTTTCAGCACCAGCGCTAAGGGAAATAAAGGGATGTGCCGTATACTTGAAAATATGGCACATCCATGCATTTTGCAAATGGCGAGCGCCACGCTGCCAAATTTGGCTCGGCGCCACACTGCACCATTTCATTGTAAATATGCCCCTCTGTGACTTGTTTCCTGCTTCGAATTGGATTTGCAGTGGCGTTGGAGTATTTTTCTGAATGGGGCGCTGGCCTTTGACAACACTTCTCACAAATATCATAGGAGTTACTAATGCCTGTATGACTGAGCAAATAAGTTCTGCTGGGAGTCTTCTGGGAGGCTCAGAGAAATGTTTGTAAACATGGGATCAAATTTTCCCTGTCACAGAGCATTATACCTTATAGGTTGTTTAAAATATTGTTTAGTTTATTAGTCAATTAAAACTATAAACAAAATCACACGGTTAAAAAGTACGTTACAAATAAAGAGTAAAATGGATGTAAACCAGGTATGGCATACAGCTAGTACAACCTCAATTCTTCACGCTACATACCATTTGATTTCTTCAACTTTTCTGCCTTGAAATTTTAATCAGGATACCAACACTTATCTATGTTGGATAAAAAGTGACTAAACAGGAATTGTTTGTTACCCTAATGTATAAAAAAGAAAGCTTTTTGCACAGATAACTAAAATGTCTTTTAAGTACAATAATATATATAATTGAAATGCCTATAAGCAGTACTAAGAAAGATATGAATACGGTGCCAGATGGACTGTGAAACCCACTGTTAAAAAACCATTATACAAATATTCACATCATTAAAAATACAGAAATAGATAAAGTAGTTATCTGAGTCTAATGGGATAGGTAACTACTAGTTTCAGTCCCTAGCAGTCCCTAGCAGCCCGTCCTTCACAGTTACTGTGCGTGCTTGGTTAACATTAAGGGTTTCCAAGTTATCACAATATAGAATTACATTCAGGGACCACCTCCAGATTACACATTTTGGATATTTGGATATTTGGAGGGGTATTTATAGAGCGCGGCGTTCGCTCCGGAAGGAGCATCATGGCGCTGAAAGTCCTTGAGGCCAGGTCGCAGAGTGGTAGGGGGGAGGCTAAATGGAAGCTTTGGTCCAATCGTCCGGAAGATTAAAAATCCATGTTTTGAGAAGTTTTCTAAAAGGTTTCTCATGTGTCTGAAGTCTTAGGTTTTTGGGCATGTTGTTCCAGGCTTTGATCGCCAGGGAGCTTAGGGTTTTACCTCCTTTAGACTTCAGGTTAAACCTGGTAGAGGCCATGAAGTTTTCTTGAGCAGAGCGGAGGGAACGACTCGGGTTGTAGTGTGGGAAGCGTCTAGTAAGATAAATAGGACCTGTTTTGTTAAAGGCCCGAAAGGCAACGGTGAGAATCTTGAAAAGTATTCTCTTGTGCAGGGGAAGCCAATGCAAGGTCTTTAGGGCTGCAGAGATTGAGGATTTGCGAGGTAATTTTAAGACAAGGCGGGCGGCAGTGTGTAGAACACTTTGGAGTTTGGAGAGGGTGGACTTCTTGGTCCCTGCCAGGAGGCCGTTGCAGTAGTCCACGCGCGAGAGAATGAGGGCTACTGTTACCGTTTTTCTGGAATCTAGGGGAAGAAAGTCAAAAAACTTTCTGAGGGATTTGATTATGCCGAAGCATCTGCCAGCCACGGTCGAGGCGTGATGGTCAAATGAAAGATCAGAGTCAAAGAGTACTCCGAGGTTTCTAGCAGTAGTGACGGTCTGGGGGGGGGGGGGCAGCAGAATTATCAGGCCACCAAAGGGCAGGACAGAAAGAGGCATTCTTTCCGATGGGGAGGATCTCTGTTTTATTTGAGTTGCAGCGGAGGTGGTTGGAGTCCATCCATTGGAATACAGCAGTTAGGCAGTATTTAAGATTGAGCTCTGCATTGTTGGAGTTGTCGTCTAGGGGGATGATCAACTGAGTATCATCGGCATATGAGGTGACAGTTATGCCGAATGATTCAATCAGGGTGAGGAGAGGGATAAGGTAAATGTTAAAAAGAAGGGGACTTAGGATGGACCCTTGGGGAACTCCGGAGGAGACCATTTTCTCTTTAGATTGAAAAGGGCCCAGAGCGACAGTTTGGGACCTGTCGCTGAGAAAAGATCTGATCCATGATAGAGCTGAGTCAGAGATGCCAATGTCCATTAACCACATCGCTGCTGCACATTTTCCCCTCCGGTGCTGAAGAATTCAGATTTACAGCATTTCATGACGAGCTCAGCTCGTCATCAGCACAGCTCCACTGTGCCTCATGACGAGCTGAGCTCGTCATGAGCATGGAAAGGGTTAATCTGTTGATCAGGATGGAATGGGATATGGTGTCGAACGCTGCCGTGAGGTCAAGAAGGATTAGAATGGCCTTCTTCCTTTGGTCTTGCAGCGTTTTGATGGTATCGGTCAGTTCAATTAAGGCAGTTTCGGTTGAATGTTTAGGCCAAAAACCGGATTGTTGAGGGTGAAGTATGTTATGGGTTTCCAGAAAAGATTTAAGTTCTTTATGGACTAACTGTTCTGTTATTTTTCCCAGAACGGGGAGAAGGGTGATAGGACGGAGATTGGTCAAGTCCACTGGGGATTTATTAGCTTTTTTCATGAGTGGTTTGACAACACCCTTTTTCCATGAGCGAGGAACAGATCCAGAACTGAGAGACAGGTTGATAATGTCATTAACGATAGGGTTTATCTCGTCAATGATTTGATGGAGAATCTTGGGGGGGCAGGGGTCGGAAGGGGAGCCGGATTTGCAAGAAAGAATCGCATCTCTGGTTTGGGCCAGAGTGACCGGGGTAAAGTTTTTGAGACTACCAGCTGTCGAGCAAGGTTGATGGTGATGGGGAAGTCCATGGGGGGTTTGGGGAGGGGGGAAGTTCTTCTGGATGGAGGTAATTTTTTCATCAAAGTAATCTGAGATCTTGTCGCATAGCTCTTGGGATGGGGGGATTTCAGGTTGGAGAGCTTTGGGATGAGTGAAGGTCTTTACTATCGTGAATAAAGTTTTTTGTTTTTGGCTGGCTTCATTGATGGCTTTTACAAAGAACGTTCTCTTGGCTGATTTGATGGCGAGGAGATAGTTTTTCCTCTGAAGTGTATAGGCGCGGCGGTCGTCATTGGCATGAGTAGATGTGCGGAGGCTAAGTCAGGTGTGAACCAGGGAGCGTTGTTTTTAGTTTTCTTCTGGATTCTATCATGATGATTAGTAGGGCTCTGTTTTGTAATTTCTTGTGAGAGCCAGTTATGGAAGAGGTCGGCATCTCTTTCGATGTTTCCGGATAGAGAGGGGGAGAGGGCTTGGGAAATGGGATTAAGAATGAGATTTTTCTGGACGGTTTTCCAGTTGGCAGAGTGACCACGATGAGGATTGAGTTTATTGATGGTTAGAGGGCGGCTGCTAGAGATGTGGAATGGGATCAGGCTGTGATCGGTCCATATCTGGGGTAGGGGGGGTAGGATGATGAGAGAAGGGAGATTAGAGCAGACGCCATCTAGGGTGTGACCTAGTGAGTGGGTAGGCAACGCGACACTTTGTTGTAGATGGAAAATTTCAAGTGTCTGAAGAAAATTTCTCGTTTGAGAGTCGGAAGGGGACTCGAGGTACAAATTGAAGTCACCTAGAAGGGTAAAATGTGGGTAACGAAGTAGGAAGTGTCCCAGAGCGTTGTTGAGGGAGTCGAGAAATTTAGAAGCATTGCCGGGTGGGCGGTAAATCAGACCACCTGAGAGGGAAAGGGATTGGCTAAGTTTAATGGAGAAGCCCATTCCCTCTGCGTCAGTAAGTGGGTCAAGGCAGAAGGTGTGACAGTTGAAGGTGTTTTTCAAAATAATTGCAACACCTCCTCCTCTTCCTTTAAGTCTGTCCTGTCTGTGGAAGGAGTAACCCTGGGGGAGGGCTACGGCTATGTCAGGGTTGCTGTCTTCTGTGAGCCAAGTTTCGGTGATCATGAGGCAATCAAGGTCATGGTCTATGATGAGGTCATGAATGTCTTGGCTATGTTTGCACATAGACCGGGCATTTATTAGTCCACCTTTGAAGAATGGTAGCTGGTTCTTGGGGGGAATTTGCTGGTCAAGGTCGATGGTAAGTGACCAGCGGCATTTAGTGCAACTGGCAGAACCAACTACCTTTGAAAGGTCAAGTTTGCAGGAGCAGTAGGGAGTACCTCGGAGTCGGAGGAGGTCATTGGGTGCATACCTGATATGAGAGGGGATTAGGGCAGGGTTTCCTGCGCCTGGCGCGGTCTTGGCGCGGACAGGCGCAGACGGGCTTGCCTTAGGCGCGCCTTCGGCGCGCAAACGGCGCTCCCGCTGCGCTCGTCCGCTGCGCGTCCTATGCATGCACATTTGTAAGAGAAGGAAGGGGGCGTGGCCTCAAAAGGGGGCGGAGTCAGCGCGCACGCCGGTGGTGATGGCGGCTGCTGGCAGAGAGCGAGGAAGGGCGCGAACAGCTATTGGGATCAGCTGTGCGCAAAGGTGAATGGGAGCGCTAAGGTGTGCTTTGATTAAAAAACACGAAATAGTGACACCACACAAAGAGCAAGAATACTGTTAAAGCACAATTTTCAAAAACAAATGAGTACCTCCAGCTCCCGGCTTCCGCCTCAGGACTGGGTCAAGGGTTTGCTGGTTGCCGCTAGGAATCAGCGGGTTTAAGTACGGCGGCCAGGGGGCGTGGCCTCAAAAGGGGGCGGAGTCAGCGCGCACGCCGGTGGTGATGGCGGCTGCTGGCAGAGAGCGAAGAAGGGCGCGAACACATCACATATCCTGTTAGCTGATCATTTTGTTAAAACAGATCAATATGAGTCAGTCTAATGTTCAGCATTGTGTTGATTGTGTCCATGGACTCCACCAGTGCATGCCTGTAGGACCTAATTCCCCATTCAAGGAACTCCCATCTTAATAGAACTCTTCGTTGAACCATCAAAGAGGGACAAACACAGATGATGTGAATCAGAGGTTCAGCCCCCTGCCCCTGGTGGCATAGACGGCAAGACTGGTCTTCACTTTGACATCCTCCATTTTGGCATGAGGTCTAGTGTGGGTATTTCTCCAAATCTTAGCGCCAAAAACAACTGTTTGATCTTCCAGGGTAAGGCGCAGCTAGCAAGGCTGATTCCCTTAAAGTGGAATATGATTTCAACACCAGCCACCCGTGGCAACGTTTTGACAGGGTATCTTTGTCTGCCATCCAACTTTGCAATTTTGGAGATTTATTTATGAGCTTCTTAAAGATTTGCCCAGAGATATTAGAGTTCCAAAGGTCACCCAGATCAAGCGTTGTAATGCTGTTTTGTAAAAATGTCTTGTAAGCATAGTTGCCCCTTTGCAAGTTAATTTCAGTCAGTCAGTCAAATAATCTTTATTTCGATCGTAGACCATAAAAGATACATAGAAACCATCCAAATCATTACTTAAAAACACTATCCAATAACACTAATAATAAATACAAGTATAAAAATTAAAAAACTGCACAGCATTAAAACACATAGATACTGTTCATAAGTCATTTCCACAGGTAAGAATTTTTTCTACAGATAAGACCTTCTCCTTCGCCACATGGCATCAATAAAGCGTGAGACTGAGAATACAACTGGGGTAGAAGTATTACTCTTAAGTATTCTAAGAGCCTCTTTGTAATGTCTAAATCCCAAGTTTTTGCAAAGTTGGATAAGCCAACGTTGCCGTATGGTTTTATAAGTTGGACAAAAAAAGAAAACGTGGACTCAGATTCTTCTTTGGCCCCACACGCTGGACATTCTACAGTTTTGATGGGCGACCATTTGTTGGAGAAGACCCTAACCAGGGGTGTTCCATATCTAAATTGTAGATAATATTTCTTTGCTGTGGAAGGTAAAATTTCGTCTAAGAATGGTTCAACTATATAAGCATCTTTTAAATTAAAAAACTGAGCTGTGAGTGGGCCCAGAGAAGAATTACCAAGGATGGCCTCTAGTCTTTTTCTGCGATCCAGCTTAACCAATTCAGCACGCAACAACTGGGCGCAGACATCGGCAGGATTAGACCAAAGGCCAGGCAAGTCTAGTCTTGTACACTCTTTTTTTATGAAGGCCAACCAGGGTATTTTCTCCAACCCAGGGAGGGCTAATAACTCTTCCAAGGCTGATCTAAAATGGATTAATTCAGGAGTCACCCACAGCCTACACCAGTAAATCATAGGGCTTAGGGCAACGTCCTCTTCTAAAGGAATAATACCGAGGTCCATTCTCAATGGGGTGAGGGGCGTACTGGGTGGGAGAGCCAACAAGGATCTTAAGAATTGATTTTCCGTCTTGCTAATACCACCCACCGGGCAATGACCCCACAGTTCAGCTCCGTATAGGATTGCTCCCCTAGCTTGGGCTTTATGAATTACAATAATCAATGCTACTGGCTTGGTTGTGGACTCTCGGTGTAATTTTAGAATACCACCCGTCATCTGGGCTAGTCTAAGTTTGGCCTTTGCCAATTGGGGGGCCCAGTCCATTTTGTCCGTAAGAGTGATACCCAGGTAATCAAAAACAGTGACCCTGTCCAAAGCTACGCCATTCAACGAGGGATTGGGACATCTGGCCTTAGTTAGATTACAGACCATGAATTTGGTTTTTTGTATATTAATCTCCAACCCCCTTATATGACACAAATTTGCAAAGCTGTCCAGGGCGCGTTGGATTCCGATGGGAGATTTTGACAACAGAAGAGTGTCGTCTGAAAACATTAGTGCCACCACCTGTTCATTTCTCATTTTTGAGGCGTTGATGTCTTTAACACCTTTTAGGTGGGCAATCAAAGCATTAATGAAAAGACAAAATAAGGTCGGTGCCAATACGCACCCCTGTCTAACTCCTCTGTTGACTGGGATTTTGGTTGTAAGACTACCCCATTTACCACTCCTAACTTGGGCAAAGTTATCAGAATGGAGTCTCCTAATGATGTTAAGGAGATCAGTTGGTACCCCCATATCCTCCAAAACATCCCACAAAATTTTACGGGGAACAAGATCAAAGGCTGTTTTGAGGTCAACAAAAATTATGTAGAAGCTGCCACCCTCTACTCTCATGGTCTTCTAGTAAAGTAGCTGGAGCCTTAATAACTGGTCGACCATGGAGGTCTTTTCCCTAAAACCAGCCTGAAAGGGGCTAAGAATCTGCCATTCTTCCATCCAATTCTGGATCCGATCGAGAATGATACGTGAGAATAGTTTTTGGCTCACATCGATCAGACTGATCGGTCGATGTAATTTCAGTCCAGACTAGATTTGCCAGAGTGTTTTCTGCCGCTGCTCGCAAGTTATAACATAGCTTTATGAACGTCGCCAGCCTAGCGAGTGTTTGTTTTGTAAACAGAAATTCTAGCCGGATTTGCGTCGGAGAAGCAGACGTGGGGAGCCTAAAAAATTGTTTGTATGCTCTTATCAGTTTTTATAACAAAAGAGCATCATCACCCAACATAATCTCCATTCCAAATGCAAGGGTTGGCAACAGTTTGGCTTTCAGAAGTGATCCCATGGGCTTTAGATCGTGATCTTTAATAGATCTGGCCAGTGACACGAATCTTTAATTAAGGGCCTGCGCTTTCACCCTAATCGCCTTCTTCTGGGAAACAAAGGAGGAATTTGCGTCTATTTTCACTCCTAGGTATACGTAGATTTTGACCTCCTCAATTTTGTTTCCGTTAATAACCCATTTTCGATTTGTCTTGACGGGACGATTGCACACCATCACACTTGTTTTTGAAAAATTTATTTTCAGGCTGTTCTTTTCAGTGTAAGCTCCCAGAGTGTTGAGCAGTATTTTGAGTTCTATTTGCGTGTTGCTGAACAACACCAGGTCATCTGCATCACCAGGTCATCTGCATAAAGGATATGTGACAATTGTTTACCTCCTACAGAAGGAGCGTGGGCAATCTGTTCATCAAGCTCAGTGGAAAGATCTTGCAAAAATTAGTTAAAAAGGAAGGGGGCTAGAACACAGCCCTGTTTTACGCCTAAAGTTATTTGGACCTTCCTTGATACGCAAGAGCCATCTCCGATTTTGATTTTGACCCAGGTGTTGGAATATACAAGTCTAATTGCTTGTAGGATGCTCGATGGGATGCCCCATTGCTGAAGCTTAGCCCATAATTTGTCCCGAGGGACACCATCAAAAGCTGCTTTAAAGTCAACAAAACACAAGTAAAGAGGTGTCCTGGTTTCTTTTGCTCTATTCCTGATTAGGCTCAAGGCCATAAGATTAGTTAAAGTACCTTGGCCCCGTTAGAAGCCAGTTTGATTTAGGGGAATTCTTCCATTGCCATGCGCCCAGAATTCCAGATCGTGGAGTATTAACGTTGAAAAATATTTTAACTCAACAACCATCAGTGCTATTAGCCTATAGTTGTTTTTTGAAAATGGGATGAAGGATGGAGCCCCTCCAGCTAGAGGGAATAACGTTGTTTTCCAAAATGAAATTGAACATTGATGCTAGAAAAACAGCCAATTTTGTGGTAAACCATTTGGACCTGGGGCACAGTCGGCCGGGACTTTTTGATGACCATCTCTAGTTCAGCCGCTGTAATTTTCTGCTGTACCACAGTGGTTTTATTTGGGCAGAATGTACTAGCAGGATGAATCAGATCACTCTTGAAATGTGACTTTAAATAATTTACCCAATCTATCTCACTGATATTGGCATTCTTTGCAGCTGCATAGCCTTTCTCGTTCAGATTTATTATATACCAAAATCTTTTCGAATCATGCGTTTTGGAAGCATGTTGTAACTGGGCCCATAGTGTTTCCTGTTTTGCTTGTTTATACTTCCAGATCTCTTTTTTTAGCTGCCGTCTTTCAATACGGAACTGTTGTAGTAGGTAAGGGTCTCCTGGATATTGCCGAAAGAGTCTGCCTCTTTCCTTTCTCATGTTACGAATTTGAACAGGCAGAATTAACGATTTGCCATGATCAAGTCGAATTCCTTTCTTGTGACTCCTGTCATTTTGGGTTTTAGTTGTATTATTAGCGAAGGTCTCCCAAGTCGCTATTGGATTGTGTTTACATTGGGCTAGGTTCTGTAGACTTGTGACCTCGTTCTGCGCTAATGACTTGATGGACCCAGGGCTCTACTTCAGGCGTTTCAGATTTTCTGAGTATGTTTCTCCCAAAAATTTACGAAAAGCCTCAAGTTTGCCCAGGGATGTGTTCACCTTGATTACTTGAGGGTTGTGGTCACTTTCCACACGATGGCATATCCTATAATCACAGACCTGATGGTAAAGGGGCATTGAAACAAGGGTATAGTCTATGATTGAGACCGTGTCACCACAAATCCTTGACCAGCCAGGTGTAATATCAGATGGTTTTCGGCCATTTAACACCAGCAGGACAAATATTTCACAGGCTTTTATGAGTTCCTCACCTGAGTTGTCTTTCCGTAAGATTGATGGCATTGCTTGTTCTGGGAGAGGGCCCACTGCGTCGCTACGTTCTTCGGAAGGAAAATGAAAAAGGTTGAGGTTAAAGTCACCGGAAACTAGCCATTGTGCCTTGTTGTGGCTATCTTTTAACTGGGATAGATGAGCTGTTATTCTCCTTGAAGATGTGGCTTTCTGCTAGTGAATTGATGTACAGATTTACGATGATAATTGATTCTTTGTGGTTACTGTCCCGACCTTCCAGATTTATTCCCAGCATATTTGGGTCATCCACATACACTTCCACTGTTTCAAGAATTATGTTTGTATTTATATAAATTGCCAGACCCCCTTTTGCCCTCCCATATGCACTCTTTCTTTCAGCTAATTTTGTGTATTCCTTGTAGCCAATGAGAGCGCCCAAGTTTCTTGGAACATTAAGATATCAAAGGTTCGCAGGAAACCTGTGAAACCTGGGTCTGAAAGTTTTGTCTGTAAACCGTTAATGTTCCATGAGCACACTTCCAGGCCGCTCTGAATTATTTTTGGTGGATTTCCCTCGCATCAGTTTTGGGCATTCCCGGTTTGAGACAACGCCTGCGGTAACTAACTCCAAGAAGATTGCTCCTCATTAGTTGTAAACCAATATTTGTGGGCGCTCAGCAGTTGTATCATTAGTTACTCCAACAGACATTTTGGTGAGATCTAAGTCTGATTAGTGATAGACTGCAGGGGAGGTCCTTCCCCAGCACCTCTTAATACAGACGCAGTGGACCCCGGCTGCTCACTTGATAATGACCCTGCGAGCAATATGTGGGGATCTCTATCTCCATGATAGGCTGTTACTTCGATGCCCCAGGCCTTTAGATGCTTTTTCTTTTCCAGAATCACAGCTGAAAGCACAGAGGATGAGAAGGAGACTAAAGTCAGATCTGCAAGCTGACATCTTTATGCAGGCAGTAACTTAATGGAAAACATTTCATCAGACTTTACATTGTAAAGATAGTAGATTAAGCTTATTAATGATTCAAGTATGTCAACTATCTTGAATGCCACTAAGTAAGACTCGCAAAGCTTCAAAAATATGTATATGCCCACTAGAACATTGTGTGCCCTATTGATACGCTAGATACCACTAAGACGATTGTTTACCAGCTGAACCAGTGCAAAACAGAAACACGACAGAGCAAGAGAAGTATTACCTATATGCCCAGGTAAATGCTGCCACCAGTAACACTATGCAGCATTGGATATACCTGTCCATTCACAGTGATGCTGGAAAAGTTTTCAGAATGGGGTTGCTGCCATCAATATTACATCACTGAAGTTATAGGGATAGTGAACAATCCAAGCCTCATTCAAAGAAAAAGTGTAGCTAATGAGCCACGCCCATTCAGTAGTAGGGTGGTAAGTCTGTAGTGGTGCATTTTGGAGCATAGTGTCACAACTATATTAGTAAAGCATTGTGTTGTAGCACATTGTCATTTACAGACAGCATATGTTCCATTGATAAGGCCCAATTTTCCAATTTTTTATACAACAGCAAGGAAGAGATATAGGATTCTGAGTTTGAAGTATCTTCTCCTGATATATACAGGGACTGAGCTAGGAGAAACTTCCCACATTTAGGATTGTATACCTAAAGTATCTTTCTCTATAGCATCTCAGGCTATGACCTGGAAGTAACTCCCTCTGGCACATTTAAAACTATGAGCATGAAGAAACCTTCTTTGATACATATAAGGTTTAGCACTTGATGGTACTAACTCTGGTACATTTTGAACTATGAGCTTGAAGTTACTTTCTTTGGTCTATATAAGGCTATGTGTTGAAGTAACTTCCCCATATACATGCAAGCTCTGTGCTTGAAGTCACCCTCCATGGTACATGCAAGGCTCTGTGCTCGAAGTAACCCTTGCTGGTTCATGCAGGGGTGTGTGCATGAAGTAACTTTCTCTGGCACATGCAAGGTTTAGTGCATAAAGTAACTCTCTGGTCCATACAAGGCTCTGTGCTTGAAGTAACACTCTCTGGTCCATGCAAGGCTCTGTGCTTGAAGTACCTCTCTGGAACATGCAAGGCTCTGTGCCTGAAGTAATTCTCTCTGGTCAATGCAAAGCTCTGTGCTTGAAGTAACACTCTCTGGTCCATGCAAGGCTCTGTGCTTGAAGTACCTCTCTGGTACAAGCAAGGCTCTGTGCCTGAAGTAATTCTCTCTGGTCCATGCAAGGCTCTGTGCTTGAAGTACCTCTCTGGTACATGCAAGGCTCTGTGCCTGAAGTAATTCTCTCTGGTCTATGCAAAGCTCTGTGCTTGAAGTAACACTCTCTGGTCCATGCAAGGCTCTGTGCTTGAAGTACCTCTCTGGTACATGCAAGGCTCTGTGCCTGAAGTAATTCTCTCTGGTCCATGCAAGGCTCTGTGCTTGAAGTACCTCTATGGTACATCCAAGGTTCTGTGCCTGAAGTAATTCACTCTGGTCTATGCAAGGCTCTGTACTTGAAGTAACACTCTCTGGTCCATGCAAGGCTTTGTGCGTGTAGTAATCCTCTCTAGTCCATGCAAGGCTCTGTGCTTGTGGTAGCTCTCTCTGGTACATGCAAGGCTCTGTGCTTGAAGTAACACGCTCTGGTCCATGCAAGGCTCTGTGCTTGTAGTAATCCTCTCTAGTCCATGCAAGGCTCTGTGCTTGTAGTAACTCTCTCTGGTACATGCAAGGATCTGTGCTTGAAGTTACTCTCTCTGGTCCATGCACAGCTTTGTGCTTCAAGTAACCCTCTCTGGTCCAAGCAAGGCTCTGTGTTCAAACTAACTCTCCCTGTACATGCAAGGCTCTGTGCACAAAATAATCCTCTCTGGTCCATGCTAGGTTCTGTGCTTGAAGTAACTCTCTCTGGTACATGCAAGGCTCTGTGCTTGAAGTAACTCTCTCTGGAGCATGCAAGGCTCTGTGCCTGAAGTAACTTTCTGGTCCATGCAAGGTTATGTGCTTGAAGTAAGTATCCTGGTACATGAAAGGCTCTGTGCTTGAAGTAAGTATCTCTGGTATATGCAGGGCTCTGTGCTCGAAGTAACCCTCTCTGTTCCATTCAAGGCTCTGTGCTCGGAGTAACCCTCTCTGGTCCATGCAAGGCTCTGTCCTTGAAGTAACTCCCTGTTTTTAAAAAAAAGTAGTTTATTGGTTTTTCATACAAAACATACATGGATCCATGTGTGATGCTTATCGTCATATCCCCGAAAAAGATCAAGCAATAGCCCCCCATTAGTCATACATTACATGGTGTGATGATATGTTGGCTGCCGCAGTCAATACTCCAAGTAAAACTGGACCCAAAATAACTTAGCCCTTACGTTTATCCTTATGAAACTGTAACTCCCCTCCCCCCTCCCTCATGCCCCACCACCTACACAGACAGCCGTATACAAACTCGAGTAAAATGCTTTCCCAGGAATAGCCATGTGTTAAGTTACGTGATGTGCCCGTTGTGTCCCAGCTCAACTCCCCCCATCAGCATCATGTCCCTCCCCTGCGTCATGTGGCTCGTGGTCTCGTAGTGTCTGCACTAGTGCCTCCCAAGCAGCCGCTGCCTCTAGTGCCTTATCATCATTACGCCTGCGCGCCATTTGAAATCGTAGTGCGCTTTCGCTGGCGGCACATTTTAGGAGCTCGCTCTTCCACCTGTTACTGGTGGGACCTATGGTTGCTTTCCAATGTTTCATAATTTCCCGCTTTGCCAATAGGAGTCCCATGTCTATGAACTTGCTCGTAATCTTGTTCTTGCGCGTGTGTGAAAACCAATGCAGTATACTAATAGCCATGTCGAACTGCAGCCTCCTCTCTGTCACCTCATTCAAGATGTCAGCAACTTCCGTCCAGTAGCGTCCTACTGCTGGGCAAGTCCAAAGCATATGGTCTAGTTCCACCCCTACTCTCGAACATCTAGGGCACGCCGCCTCCTCCGCCCCAAAGTATTTTCGGATCTTCCCAGGTGTTAAGTACTCTCTGTGGAGAATGTAGAAATGCACCAATTGGAATCGTGCGTTCCTTGTGCTCTTCCGGGCTCGTTGCACTATCTGCGCCCAGGCTGTCTCAGGGGTGTCCTTGCCTAAATCAGTTTCCCACTTTCCTTTGAGTGCAGTCAGGGTAGGCAAGTTTTTGTGGAGCATTTTAGCGTACAGGCATGTAACTGCCTTGTGGGTCCCAGCCGCCATCAAGGCGTTGCGAGGGCGGGATTTTGATCGCTATCTTATCACCTTTGATCTGAACCCCGTTCTAGTCGACTGAACCTTTGTTGCCTGTCTTTGAGGAAAGAAGGTGCATCCCTTACCAGGTTAGTTCAATCAATAATGGACTCCGCTCGGAAGAACCACAAACAACTTCTAGCTTTCAAGGATTTATTATAAAGTTAGGGTGAGTTGTAAGTACAAGCATCTCAGCATAATATTCACCAGATACATGGGTACGATTACATACATGTGCTCTCTGAAAACCCTCAGGCGAGCAAATAAAACTACCAAAACTAGCTCCAATATTAATAGAGCTGCAAGCATAGACACATATTGTGATCTCTCAATCATTTACAGGCGGAGTAAAAGGGTCAGGTTAGGCTGTCCCTACCCTGCTCTGAATGGTATCCCTACTTAACAGAATCCCAACCTACCAAAAGGTGTCAGCGGTGAATGACTCCCTAGGGAGATCACCCACTCTTAGTCTCTAGATGAAACCTATAAGTGCCGGTCATGACCCCTCTCTGCCTACCCATCCGCTCTCTAAAGGGTCCTCAGGCGTCTGCTCTAACTCCACCCAGGGGTGCTGTCCCTAATACAAAAACACAATCTCATTTGAGACGCCCCTCGAGAGACGCCCCTCACGTGATGTCGCTTCTGGCTTTTTCCATGGTTTTCTTCATTGGGGCCTCGTGCGTTAGAGTTGACCTTGCTTCTCAGACTCTTCTCCGGCCCGCTGATACCCCTCAAACATTCCTAAACCCTCCTCCATGTCTGGTTCATTTCCCTGAACAACCTTCTATTCATTCCGCGTATAATTGGATCCCCCTTCCCATTTGTAGACAGACATCTGCAGCCAGGATCCCAATTCTCATAAACTTCTAACAGAAGTTTGCAACATTCCGTCTCGGCGCACTTGGCTCATACTAATACGTGTAAATCAAGCATGGCTAAAGATTTCAGGCCTACAACATTTCTCTTAATGATTATATTCTTCGACTTCTTCCATTAATCAATATCTCATGTTCATACTCTACTTTAGGATTATATAACACCTCTATATAATATAAACCTATTACATACCTAACTACTAAATATCATTTAGTGCAATCCACGTCGTGCAAATGAATACCTTTCCCAACCCCTTTCAGCTCTGGCCCTGAGGCCTACTCCGTTCTGTGCTTACAGCACGTCATTCTTTCATTTTAGCAGCTACACGACATGGATTCAGGATTAATCACGTCTAATAAGGTTATACATGTTCACACATTTCTGCATTAGTTTCACTTCTACATAAATTTCCAGATTAACTACACATGTCTGAATATAAGTGAATATAATGTTAGCACTCATGGCATTTCTCTTCATGATTGTGCGTACTACGTGTAAGTGTGACGCACTGCTACAATTCGTTCAGTTTGCGCTCTCTCAGTTCCCCCCTTTGATGACCTATAGGGGTCATCACCAACATTTAAACTGAACTAATTGCCAGTGTTCCTCGCTTCTGTGTTTCTAGAGCCCTCAGGCTCCTATACTGATTGTCTTGTATTGCAGCTAATCTCTGTAGCTGCTCTCTCTGGGCTCTCTCCAATCTCTTTGATCTATACCATTTGTATGCCCTCACCAATCCCCACAACATGATCACACAGATCAATATTATGATGATAGGTTTCAGCACATACCATACGAAGCTCTTTCCCAAGTTGGCGAACCAACCTCCAACGTCACCCATTCCATGGCCCACCTTTTCCCAAACATTTTCTCTACTCAGGTCTTCGATCTCCTTGTGGATATTAGTTATATTCATGATAACTTTCTCCAGGGGCTTTGAATTGTCTGGAATGTAAGTACAACATTCCTGGACCTTCAAAGCCTTACAGACTCCGCCCTCCTTTGCTAGCAGGACGTCTAATGCAAGACGGTTTTGGAGTACCATGGCCCTTATCGATTGCATCTCTCCTTCCACCAGCATTAAGGACCTTGCAGTGCTAGCAGACAACCTGTCTACGACTGTTGCCAGTCGTCTAATTTTGACATCATTGAGGATCAGTCCTAAGAGAGGAAATACGGCTCCGAATACATCTCCAACCATTTCTGCATCTCCCAGGTCTCTTCTCCCCCTTACTGAAGCCTTGCCCTCGATGATCTCTAAGTCTTGGGCATGATATATTTTGGGGAAGATAATTGCTAAATAACATGAGCCATACCAGTTGTCAGGCAGTCTCACGTAAGCATTCCTTCCACACACAAAATATACATTTGGAATCACTTGCATTCCTTTCAAGAAATCTTTTGTATAATATTCTAAATTGAAAGCATGTTCACAACTGACTTCTCCTACGTATACATTTTCATAATACCTTTTGGCTCTGTGAAGACATAACTTTCCTCTCTGCGCTTTATCCAAAGCTATTGGACCACTACTACCCTTTCTCTTGTGTGCCTTCTCTTCCTCGGTCCAATCTGTTTTCCATTGTCCTGATTTTTTCAAAATCTTCTGCCTTCTGTATCGATCATCCACCTGCCCTATAAACTTCTTCTCGACCTCTGACACCTTGCATGTCAAATTATTTCTGCGGGCATGTGAAGTATCTAAGGTAATCCAAGGAATGAAGAACTTGGCCAATCTGTCTTCACTCTTCCAGTAGTCCCATTTATTCATTTGTTTGTAATTTGGGACTTCTGGTAACACTGAATCATAATTGGAGAAATAGTATTCAAAACTATCTCTCCCATAAAATATACTAAGCAATAAGCTACATGTAATGCCATATGTCAGCGGGAGGTGATGGTATCTAATGCCTTCATCTACAGACGCCGGCAACTGCATGCAAACATAGCAGTCCTTAACCTCCATGGCATCCACGTATTCATACAGAAGTTTAGCATAAGCGTTTGACCTAAAGTCACCTTGGGACTCATCCATATGTAATCTGCGGGCTTCTGCTGCTAATAACGCCTTTTCCTGTATATTTTCTCCTTTCTCACCAGCAACAGTGGGTTTTGGTGTCACTACAGACTTCTCATCTGGTACCCTTGCCTCCCCCTCATGTCCCACTACATATGAAACTGTGACGACTAAAGCTATCAGAAATATCACTCCTACTATTAGTGTGCCTATTATACATCATGCACTGGGACAGGAACAGACTAATTTGCATACAGCCAGGTTCTGAAACTGGGATGGTGCAGTGAGCTAAAAAACGGTGTTGGATCTAGCCCTGATCTCTTGACTGGGTGAGAGTATTCTGTTTAATTCAGAGACTCTGTCCCGCACCACCCCTTGTTGTAAATATTATACATTTGGCCCTATGACTCGGGGTGCCTGCCTCCATTTCGTCAGACTGTAGGATTCTCTTCCTTATCTCAACACGAAGCTCTTTTCTTCTCGTCCCTTTACAGTCTCTTTTGTTCCTTCTGTCTTTAGAGCCCCACAACTGGAAGCTGGCAACTCCTTTGCAAAAAGTCTTTTTAAAGCTTCAACACAGACAACCCTAGCCCTTCTCCGTCAACTTATGGGAAGGTCCCTAAGAATTTCTGCTTCCTAGGCGCTAGGTAATCTTCTTCTTCTTAATTATTTACAAAAGTCTTTAAGCATCCACAATCAGGCTTGGGCCTGTGGCTTGGACGGCATAGTTCAGTATTTCCAGGCGAAGAGTGTGCTCTTCATGGCTTGTTATCTTTGTTCCAAAGTCAGGGAATTGCAATTCTGTGAAAAACATGTGCTTTAACTTGCTGAGGCGGGGAGGGCTGGGGAGTGTGAAAGTTAGTGACCCTTCTGCTTCGACTCCGGGTACTAACAGCTGTACTTCCACCGTGATGATGGGCTCAGAGCTGGACACCACCACCGCTCGTATCCTCCCTGTCTCCCGCTCCAAAGACATTTGTCGCCAGATATGTCCACTCAGGAGTGGCGTATCTTCTGCTGGGCACACGTACTCTTCTTGATCTTCTTAGATCCGGTGCTTCAGAGCCCTGAGCACCTTCTTCCTGGTCTGAATCTTCGGATATTGGAGGGAGGGTTCTCTCTGGAGTCGTCCTCAGGCTTGAACTCCTTCTTTGAGGCCAGCTGGCTTCTCCACGTCTTACCCTCCTGCTCCTTGTCCTCCTGCTTTGTTCTCGCTCTCTTTCAGCCGGGTCAGTATCTGATTCGTACTCCCAGCTACTTTCTCCTTCAGTAGCGTCGTCTGTTTCGCTGTTGTACTGACCGTCCTCGGGCTGATCAGACTCGTTCCCTGCTTCTTCCGGCACCTCTACAGCTTGGCTAGCCCCCTCTATGGCTTCTCGGTCCACAGCTGGACTTCCATCCGAGAGAGGAGCTGTTTCTTCCAGAGGTGCTGGAACCCTCCGCGTATGCGACGCGTGGATCCAATTGGGCAGGCCTCCCACCTTCACTGCGGTGTTCGTGATCAGGATGATCTGGTAGGGTCCTCGCCAGCGAACATCCAGGCAGCTTCTTCTCACGTGCTTTCGCACAAGTACCCAATCACCAGGGTACAGGTCATGGCACGGATCCTGGCACGACGGAACTTCGGCAGCCTGCACCTGAAGGGACACAGAATGAATGGCGTCAGACAGCCCCTTACAATAGTCCAGGATCATATCATCTGTGATGTTTAACAATGAAGCAGTTGGTACAGATGGCAGCCTCATTGCTCTCCCCATTAACACCTCGTGAGGCGACAATCCCGTTCTTCTGTCTGGGGTACTACGGAGGCTCATAAGGACCAATGGCAGAGCATCAGGCCAACTCAGGGACGTTGATGAACACATCTTAGCAATTCGAGCTTTAATAGTGCTATTTATCTGCTCCACGATCCCTGATGCTTCTGGTCGGTAACTACAATGCAATTTCTGATCTATGTTTAGGGCCGCACAAATCATCTTCACAAGCTCGCTGTTGAAATGAGTTCCCCTATCTGATTCCAAAGAGGCCGGCACCCCGAATCTAGGGATGAGTTCCCTAAGCAGTAACTTAGCTACTGTGAGGGTGTCACACCTGCGTGTAGGGTATGCCTCGACCCATCTGGAAAATACGCAAACCACCACCAAAACATAACGGAGGCGGTTGCACCTTGGCATTTCAATGAAATCTAACTGCATCCGATTGAATGGACCTCCAGACCTCCCTATGTGGCTCAGTGCGACTGGTGTTCTTTTTCCTACATTCAGCTGCTGACAGGTCACACAACGTTGGCACACCGCTTCAGCTGCTACTCTGAATTTAGGGTTGTACCACGTTTGTCTGAATACTCTCATCATAGCGTCTCTCCCTAAGTGTACTGGACCATGGATCTGTCTAGCCATTGGGCTCACCAGCTCATTGGGTAACACTGCCCTTCCGTCTGCCGAGACCCAGAAGTGAGCCTCACCCACCACACATCCTGCCTTTTCCCATGTTTGCTTTTCAAAATCGGGCGCGTTATCTTGCATGCACTTCAGCTCATCCCAAGTGTCGACCGTTTCCAATATCATGGCTAATTCAGTTCTTACATTTATTCCACCCACTTCCACCTCTGTGAAAGAGTACCCTTGCTCCGCGCAGTACCTCGCAACTTCGTCGGCATATCTATTGCCTTGTGACACGAAGTCCATATTTCGAGTATGAGCGGTACATTTTACAACCGCAATCCCTGCTGGACATTGCAAAGCTTCTAACAGTAGACGCACAAACTCTCCATTTCGAATGGGAGAGCCTGAAGACGTCATGTAACCTCTCTGAGACCATAACTGCCCGTAATCATGAACTACCCCGTAACCGTATTGGCTGTCGGTGTATATGGTGACTCGAATTTGGTTGCTTGCCAGGCAGGCACGCATTAATGCAATAATCTCGGCTACCTGAGCGGAGTGTACTCCTTCCAGGCATCCAGCTTCCACAATTCCAGAAATTGTACAAACAGCGTAAGCTGCTCTCAACTGCCCAACTTCGTCTCTTACACATGAGCCATCAACAAAGAAAATTTCATCGGGGTCAGTCAGTGGCTCATCCACGATGTCGGGTCTCGGTTTGGTGCATAGTTCAGTCACATCGAGGCAATCATGGTCTGTACATTCATCATCATCGATATCACTTGGGAGAGGCATCAAGGTAGCAGGGTTCAAAACAGAGCATCTCTTGAGGGTCACGTTCCCTGCAGCAAGAATGACTTGCTCATAGCGCGTGAGCCTGCTGTTGGTCAGATGCTGTGTTTTGGTCCTGGTCATCAACAGTTCAACCGAGTGGGGCACGTACACCTCTAACGGGTGCCCCATCACGATGTTCTCGCAACGCTCGATACACCTGTTGCAGCAACGGATTTGAGACATCCGGGCAACGCTGCGGCTACTGGGTCTAACGTAGCCGAGAAATAGGCAACTGGTCTACGGGCATTCCCATGAATTTGGACCAACACAGATAACGCACAACCGTAAAGCAAGAATGGTTTATCGTAATCAGGCATTCCCAGAGCAGGAGCACGACACAGGTCCTCTCTCAGCTGCAGGAACGCCATCAAGCAGTCTTTGTCCCATGGTACCGGATCACTCACCTCCTTGTGCGTCAGTTTTTGCAAGGGTTTTGCTTTCAGTGAAAAGTTCGCGATCCACTGTCGGCAATAACCCACCATCCCTAGAAACATCCTGACTTCTCTCTGTGTCTTTGGCGCATTCATTTTCATGATCGCCTCTATTCTGTCTGGTGACACTTTTCGTTTACCCTTCTCTATTCTGTGCCCCAAGTACTGCACTTCTGTCAAGCAGTACTGCAATTTTCCCGGGGACACCTTGTGCCCATTTACAGCTAGGTGATTTAGCAAAGCAATGGAATCCTCCCTGCAAGCTTCCTCTGTCTCTGACGCCACAAGGAGATCGTCTATGTACTGGACCAGAACTGACTTCTGGGGCAGTACCAGACTTTCAAGATTCTTCTTCAATAGCTGGTTAAAGATCGATGGGCTTTCTGTATACCCCTGGGGGATACGACACCATGTTAATACGCGATTTTCCAGCTTAAAAGCGAAAAGGAAATGGCTATCCTCATCCAATGGGATCGAAAAGAAAGCCTGGCAAAGATCAATCACAGTGAACCATTCAGCTTGGAACGGTATCTGAAACAATATCACGGATGGATTCGGTACCACTGGACAACATGAGACAACTATGTTATTAATCTTTCGGAGGTCCTGCACTATCCTAAATTTCCCATTTGGTTTCTGCAAACCCATGATCGGGGAGTTACATGGACTACCCACGATTTCCTTCAGTATTCCCTGCTTAATCATGGACTCGATCACTGGTTTTATGCCTGCAATCGTTTCTGGAGTCAATTTATATTGGGGTGTTCTTGGAAACTCGGCGTGCGGTTTCACTTCTATTTTCACTGGGTCCACTTCCTTGACCAGTCCGATCTCTTCCCCAGTGAAATCCCACAATTCTGGTGCTACGGTCTCTCTCAGATCCCATGGGAGCTCATCCACGGTCAAAGTGGGATACAACTCCACGCATATTCTTGAATTTGCGACTTTGAAGTCCGCATCGTCATCATTGGTCAACACCTCCACCCCTTGAGGTGTACAATATATTGTACAATTTAATTTGCACAAAAGGTCTCTTCCTAACAGACATACAGGACTAGAATCGCAAACCACAAACTGATGCTCATCGCTGTATTTCCCTATTTTCACCTGCACTGGTTCTGTCAATTGGCTAGTCATTCTCCTGTTTGCGACCCCCACCACTTGTATAGTCTCTCCAGACATGGGCAGGCCTGGAACTGCGGCTGATCTTATCGTGGATCTGGTGGCTCATGTGTCCACTAGGAAGGTCGTGGGGCACCCTGCCACTTCGGCCTCTACGTAGGGTCCCCTTTGGTCCACATCTAAGGCCGCCCCGAGGGTACAATCTTCTCTTTCTACTCTCTGTCCTGTTAGTGGATCAATGTAATAGCATTCTTCCCCTCCTACAAACAGAGGCATCTGTCTATATGTCTTACCCATGGTCCCTACTCTGGGTGGCTGGGGGAACTGGGCTCGTGGGGGTGGGGTCCCCCCTTTGAGCACCTTCCCTTGGTAGGGTATAACCCCTCTCGCCGGAGTCCTCTGAACCTCTTCCTCCTCTACCTCCTGTTCTCCAATTTCAACGTTGTAGGGACACTCGCGTTTCCAATGCCCCACCTCGTTACACTGGTGGCATCGAGTCGTTTTCTTCAATGCGGCTATATCCACCCTTGGTCTAAAGGTGGAGTTCTCCTCATTGCCCTTGCTCTGGACATACTGTTTCTTACCCCCAGTTCCTGTTCCCTGCTGCTGTTGCTGCTGTCCACCCTTACCAGCTGCCTGCATCTGCACCACCATCAGTTTTTCTTTTAACTTCTTTGCCTTGGAGTCTATCTCATCACAGCAGTACCTGGCATATCTCAGGATTTCATCTAAAGGTTTATTTTGCCAACAAATTAAGTGTTGCTGAATCATTAAGCTAATATCCGGTCTTAGACCCAGGACAAACTTAGACACGAACTGCCCAATGTCTTTCGGGTCCATTACATCCAACCCGCTATATTGTTTAAACGCTTTCAGCAATCTCTCATAATATTCATGAACAGTCTCCTTGGGTTCTTGTCTAGTTCGATCTATTTTGACCCAATCTATGTCCTGCATTGGCACCTTGTCCTTCAGCCAAGTCATCACTCTCTCGTATTTTACCATTACTGTCTCGGACGGCCCATTAGTCCTTGCATCCCTTTCTGGTTCTGCTGTGGGCCACTCGGCGCTAACCTTACATGCGGTCCACAGGTCTCCTGGTACCACTATATTAAATAGTGTATTCAAATCTATCCACAGTACCTTGGAGATTTTCACGAACCTCTCCACTTGCTTATACCACTCGACGGGGTTCTCCCTTAATTTTGGGAAAGAGTTAGTAAAGGCTGCTAAGTCCCCCCTACTCCATGGCACATGCACATAGTTCCCATTTGCAACCTCACGCAAAGGGTATGCCTCTACTCTTTGTAATCCTCCTGGTGTCATACCAAGCATGCTTCTCCTGACGGTCCCCTTCTTGGACCACCTTTCCTCCCACTTATCCAGTGCCCTCCACGTCCTTATTCCCGTGATCAGTTCCCTTATGTGCGTTTTCAATCCTATTGTTCTTCTCTCATCTAAGTCTCGATCTGAGTAATGTAGCCTGTGGTTACCCTGTAACGCTTTAGTCCGTGACAGGTCCACCATATATTTGCCTGCTAGTTCAACTAATTTCTCATGGATTGTTCTCGCCTTCCGGGTGATATCCTTTGCCATGAACAGTATTTCATCCTGCTCGTACATCTCCATTCTTTCTAGAGGCAAGGTACCATCTACCATGTCATCCAGATCTGACTTTAAGCTGGCGACATCGAGTCTCTTGGCTTTTATCTCTGCTCGCAGTATGTCTTTCGAAGGGGGTTCACTGGCCTCTCTGCCATCCCAACTCCGAGCCCTACGCTTGGGCTCCGGAGAGTTAAAGAGAGCCCTACCTTCCTCCCATCTCTCTAAATCCCACGCTCGGCCATCCTGCCTGGGGAGGTGATGAAACACAGGCCTGTTTCCCCCTATCCCATTTTGTCCATTCTCTTTGGCTCCCCTTCCTTCATGGCAAGGTTCACCGTGGTTCTCTACCCTGCCCTCATTCTCTCGTAGTCTAGTGTCACTCAGTATCTGGTAAGATCCTTCCCGGTTCCCCATATCCCCTGGACTGCGTTCCTGTCCGTAATCACAGGGGTCTTGGCGAGACCTCTCGCAACTCCCGTTCTGTCCACTATTCCCAGACACATAGTGGGTGCACTTGAAACTGTTTCTATACTCCTGCGTCCTCCGGTCTCCTTCACTGTGTATTGCGCGAGACACCCCCCCACACTCGGGCCCCTGTTTTCCAGGTCTGACCTCCCTCTCCTTCTGATAGGGCAAGTGTCCCCTCTCCTGTCCTGTTCCTTCCCGTCCCACTCTGGACTGCTTTCACCAGCCCCACAGTGAGTCCGGGTCCTGCTATCCTGGCTTTCCCTACCAGCTTCCGCTGTTATGATGCTCTTGTGAGCCTCTACGGCCTCGTCCCACTTCCTCATGTACTCACTTAGCTCCTGGAAGGATTTTCGTCCTGATCCCCTCAGATCCTCCGGCCATCTAGGGCCCCCCGGATCCCCTATCTGATCTACTGCTGTATTTACTGGGGTGCTCCACTCTCTCGGTCTTGGCAACTGACTTGGGGAGTTGATCGTATCGTTCCTCCTTGCCATCCCTGCTCTTTCCCTGTCCCTCCGTACCTGTTCCTCCCCTCTAGCTCTTTCTGGGTCATAGATCGATACTATAGGGCCTATAGTAACAGGTACTTGCAGGGCATCTGGTAGTGCGTAAGATGTGGCACACTCCGTTTCCGGCACCCGTTGTACCACAAACCTTCCGACCACCTGCTGCACCGGACTAGGTTGGGGCAGGTCCTTCTTTGCAGTGGGATCCCAATCATTAATGGGAAGCGGTCCATTCTCCCCTATGCTGGCCCCCCCCCCTCTTCTGTCTCGTCTTTTCCTGTTTCTTTGCGATACGGGGGTGGCCTATCTGTCAGTAACCTATTTATCAGGCTGTCCTCTGTCTCGCTCTCTTCATCTTCTTCTAATGGACTTTTGTTCCCTGGCACTTCTAACACTGGGTACAGTTTATTTACTTCAATGTTATGCACTCTCCATCTTTTAGCATCCGCATCCCATTTGGCATCCTGCACTGCTCTTACCAATCGTTTCACCCTTTCCTGTCGTCTATTCAGGTTCCTCTCGTGCGCTGCCCTAATCCATGCATTGAGAGCTTCGAACTGGGTCGGTCTAGGCATAGGTCTCATTGAGGTCATGACTGCTTTCAATCTGTGTAGCACCTCTAATCTGAACGTCCCATACTTTGGAAACGTCAGTTCCTCATTTCCCTCTGTAATCTTACTCCACTCTGATATCCACATTATTGTATGGAGCCCAACATTTGCCGCCATATAATAAGCCGGCGTACCCTCCGGCGGGGCTTCTTCCCCTTCATAAGATCTCCGCCTCTCTCTTTTAAACGCCGCTCTTAACCATTTAAAACACTTCATGATTATACGCACAATTTCCAGCCTCACTATTCTGTTTACTTCCTGATGACAATCCACCAATCCTAGCGCGGCTTTGCTAGCTGGCCTATCACAGCGCGGTCTTGCTCCGGCCGGCCAATCCCAGCGCGGCACTTCCTGACGTCACTCGTCTCCGCTTTGCAGCAGCACCTCTCCTTTCTCAGCTCGTCTCCCGGTCATGCATGCGTCCCATTCATACGCCGAAAAATGACTACTTCCGACCAAGCCGTCACTTCTCTTGACTGTACGTCCACAGTCTATCTGTAATTGTCATACCAATTGACGAAACGTCCTCCGTCTCTCTGATAGGTTGCTTACACACAGTAACTTCCGACCAGCGTCCGTTACTCACACACTCACTCTTACGTTCCCCCTATCACGGTCCTGCGGGCGATCAATGGTACCTCATGACCCCCTCCACTCTGGTTTGACAATTACTCTGGATGTCCGATACACCCGAACCACTTAAGCTCTCCTTGAACTTAAGATTTTCACCGGTTGCGTGCGCTCACAACCTGTTCCACAGTCACTCTACAGGCATTCAACTCCGCCAGACATTACAACATAGATACAGCACAAAAACACCGCAATCTAACACGCATGACCCTTTATACTCACTCTCGACCGATACTGCTGCTTTTCTGTCTCACGTCATCCGGACCTTCTTCGGCGGGCGGTTCTTCCGATCATCGATCTCTAGGGACCTTGGGGTAGTCTAACCTGGCCTAGGTCACCTTCCTCAAGAAGGCAACCATCCTCTATAGCTACCAACTGCGAGGGCGGGATTTTGATCGCTATCTTATCACCTTTGATCTAAACCCCGTTCTGGTCGACTGAACCTTTGTTGCCTGTCTTTGAGGAAAGAAGGTGCATCCCTTACCAGGTTAGTTCAATCAATAATGGACTCCGCTCGGAAGAACCACAAACAACTTCTAGCTTTCAAGGATTTATTATAAAGTTAGGGTGAGTTGTAAGTACAAGCATCTCAGCATA
The DNA here is from genome assembly GCF_964263255.1 of Lissotriton vulgaris. Taxonomy (NCBI): domain Eukaryota; kingdom Metazoa; phylum Chordata; class Amphibia; order Caudata; family Salamandridae; genus Lissotriton; species Lissotriton vulgaris. The sequence goes on along the minus strand of NC_141693.1, from coordinate 1,862,420,448 downwards.
ATATTCACCAGATACATGGGTACGATTACATACATGTGCTCTCTGAAAACCCTCAGGCGAGCAAAGAAAACTACCAAAACTAGCTCCAATATTAATAGAGCTGCAAGCATAGACACATATTGTGATCTCTCAATCATTTACAGGCGGAGTAAAAGGGTCAGGTTAGGCTGTCCCTACCCTGCTCTGGATGGTATCCCTACTTAACAGAATCCCAACCTACCAAAAGGTGTCAGCGGTGAATGACTCCCTAGGGAGATCACCCACTCTTAGGGCCAGATGTAGGTAAATTTTATTTTCCGACCTCTTAAATACCGAGTCATACCGACTCGGTATTTCAGAGGTCGGAAAATAAAAGTACCGAGATGTAGGTAAATGCAGATGTGCAATTACCGATTCGGAAACAGTCGGTATTTTCCGATGCGGGAAATACCGACCAGTTAATGCCCATTCATTCCTATGGGCTTTGAAGCCCATAGGATTGATTGGGCATTTACCGGTCGGTATTTACCACATCGGAAAATACCGACTGTCACAAGGGTGCAGGGGGTGTCACTTTGACACCCTCTGGCACCCCCAAAAGAGGCTCGGGTGCCATGTGGCAGGCATACCTGCCCTAAGGGCAGGTCTGCCTGTCATATGGCATAGGTGTGCATGCACACATGTGCATGCACACCAGAAACTGTATTTTACCATCAAGTAGTATTTGATGGTAAAATACCGATTTTGTACTGCTTGTGGGACTCAGAAGAGTCCCACCTACATACCAATTTACCGGAATCCGTAATGATACCGACTCGGTATTTTACATACTCGGTAAATTTACTTATCGGTAAATTTACCGAGTCTGTAAAATACAGGGACCTACATGTCAAATTGCTCTTACCGGATCGGTAACGGCCGAATTCGGCCGTTACCACCCGGTAAACGCCTACCTACATCTGGCCCTTAGTCTCTAGATGAAACCTATAAGTGCCGGTCATGACCCCTCTCTGCCTACCCATCCGCTCTCTAAAGGGTCCTCAGGCGTCTGCTCTAACTCCACCCAGGGGTGCTGTCCCTAATACAAAAACACAATCTCATTTGAGACGCCCCTCGAGAGACGCCCCTCACGTGATGTCGCTTCTGGCTTTTTCCATGGTTTTCTTCATTGGGGCCTCGTGCGTTAGAGTTGACCTTGCTTCTCAGACTCTTCTCCGGCCCGCTGATACCCCTCAAACATTCCTAAACCCTCCTCCATGTCTGGTTCATTTCCCTGAACAACATTCTATTCATTCCGCGTATAATTGGATCCCCCTTCCCATTTGTAGACAGACATCTGCAGCCAGGATCCCAATTCTCATAAACTTCTAACAGAAGTTTGCAACATTCCGTCTCGGCGCACTTGGCTCATACTAATACGTGTAAATCAAGCATGGCTAAACATTTCAGGCCTACAACATTTCTCTTAATGATTATATTCTTCGACTTCTTCCATTAATCAATATCTCATGTTCATACTCTACTTTAGGATTATATAACACCTCTATATAATATAAACCTATTACATACCTAACTACTAAATATCATTTAGTGCAATCCACGTCGTGCAAATGAATACCTTTCCCAACCCCTTTCAGCTCTGGCCCTGAGGCCTACTCCGTTCTGTGCTTACAGCACGTCATTCTTTCATTTTAGCAGCTACACGACATGGATTCAGGATTAATCACGTCTAATAAGGTTATACATGTTCACACATTTCTGCATTAGTTCCACTTCTACATAAATTTCCAGATTAACTACACATGTCTGAATATAAGTCAATATAATGTTAGCACTCATGGCATTTCTCTTCATGATTGTGCGTACTACGTGTAAGTGTGATGCACTGCTACAATTCGTTCAGTTTGCGCTCTCTCAGCGTACTGGCAGGCCATAGTCGTCTTAGGTTCTAGCAACCCCTCCTTCCACTGCGCCTGTATTGCTCTAGTGAGAGCAGCATGCAACAAGAATCCCCCCTCGGCAACTCGAATCTCTCCTGTAGAGTTTGGTAGGGTAACAACGTCCCGTCTTCGTATAGATCTCCCAGGACTTGCATCCCAGCCTCCTCCCATGTTTGTAGCTGCGACCAATCGCCGCCGTGTGGTAGCGCCGTTATCATCCCGACAGGTATCTCGGGCGCATATGGGTGAATCACCCTCGCCCTGCGTTGGGAGCGATTGCAACAGAGCCTAAACGTCTTCTCCTCAGTGAGAAGGTGTCTGAGGTCCAGTCTCTGCTGCAAAGCTATGTACGCAAGGACGTGGCGCGGCGTTCTCCTCTCTCTTTTGTGTTCTGGGCCCCGGAATACCCTCGCTACTTCTTGTGTAAAGATCTGCAGTTGGGCTGCTAAATAGTATGTCTCAAAGTCTGGGACCGCCAGTCCACCCTCATCTTTAGGTCGCAAAAGCATCGTCTGTGCTACCCTACATCTGCCCGAGCCCCAGAGAAACAATATTATTAATGATTTCAATAATTTAAAAGTAGTGCTGGGTACCCACACCGGAAGCGTTCTATAGTAATATAAAAGCCTTGGGAGCGCTATCATCTTCAAGAGGGATATGCGGCCTGTTTCCGATAGGGGGAGGGAGGCCCAACAGGCCATACTGCCTTTCAAAGCCCCTATGCCGCGGCCCACATTGCCCTCCAGCATGTCCGCCGCTGTGTGATAGACGTACACCCCTAGGTATTTCAAGCAGGTGGGCTCCCAGCCTATTGCCTGACTCATATGTGGCCTGACTACCCCCCGTCGCACTGGGAATATACATGTCTTGGACCAATTCACCTTCAAGCCCGACATTTCTCCAAATTGCGAGAGTAACCTCTCTGCTCCAGCCAGTGCCCCACCCGCATCTTCAAGGAATAGTAATAAGTCGTCTGCGTAAAGAGATATATACTGCTGTCCGTCTCTGCTGCCTAGGCCTCCGTAGTGTTTCCCTGACCGGATCTCGGCAGCGAGGGGTTCTATCGCCAAGGCGAATAGCAATGGGGATAACGAGCACCCTTGCCTCGTCCCACGCTCCAACGGATACTGGGGTGATATCAGCGATCCTATTCTCACTCAAGCCACCGCGGAGGTATACAATACTTTTGTCCATTGTAGATACCCCTTACCTAAACCGAATCGCCTCAAGACTTTATATAAGTACTCCCACTCCAAGCTATCAAAAGCTTTCTCAATGTCTATCAACATTATCAGCTGTGTTTGCGCGTCTAGGTGGTCGTCATCCAAAAGTCGTATCAATCTCCTGATGTTTGCGGCTGTGTTCCGCATCGGTATGAAACTGGCCTGATCTTCATGGACCAGCGCAGCCATGTGTTGCAGTAGGCGTGCCGCCAAAATGCTACTTAGTATATTATAGTCTGTGGTCAACATTGACAGCGGTCTGTATGAGGTCTTGTTCCCACTCTCCCTTCCAGGCTTCAACAGTGGAATCACCAGTGCTTCTCGCATTGATTGGGGTAGGTGAGCTGGCTCTTTGGACTCTTTATTAGACTTCCTGGAGCCTCAGCGTTAATAGATCTACATATTTCCCATAAAACTCTATGGGCAACCCATCCAGCCCCGTCGTTTTATTGCGGGCCATTTGTTTAATGGCACCCCGAATTTCCCCCAGGTCTATTTCTTTCCCCAGAGCGTCCGCCTATTCTTAGTCTAGTCCCAGTAAGTCCAACTCGTGTAGGAAAGTGTCGAGAGTAGGGTCTCCGCTCTCTAATTTACTTTCATAGAGCACCTCATAATAGCGTTTGAAGCACTGCATAGTTTCGTTTTGGGTGTAGACCGTTCCTCCCTCCTCACCTTCCAGAGTCAGGGTAGGGGAGTTTCTCTTTGTGGGGTTAGCCAACCAGGCTAGCAAAGTTCCCGCCTTGTCTCCCTCTGCATGCACCCTCATCGTGTAGGCCATGTGGTCAAAACAGCGCAAGCGCTCCACTTCAACCGCTACCGCTTCTTTGGCTGCACTTATCTCCTCCTGTAGTTCAGGGTGGCCAGGTCTCGCCGCTTCAATCTCTCGCAATTTAGTATCAGCTTTATCTAGGTCTTCTCGGAGCACCTTCCGTATACCCGCGTGCTTTCGTATACAGAGCCCCCTGACGACCACCTTAAAGGCGTCCCATTCTGTCGCCCTCGACGTGGCCGTGCCAGCGTTCACGGTGAAATATTGTGTAATCCCCTCTTCTAGCGCCGCATGGAAAAGTGGGTCGTCTAACGTTTCGGGCCGTAGCTTCCAAGTAGGGACACACGAGACCCCAACCATCCAGTCCATGGTGATTAGCAGGGGGTTATGATCAGAGATCGTTCTGGTAAGATATTCAGTCCGCACAATCGCAGGCATTACTGTTGGGGAGCACAGCACCACGTCGAGTCGAACGTGCAGCTCATGCATACCAGAGAAATAGAAGTAATCCCGATCTCTCGGGTGTTGCGCGCGCCAGACGTCTGTCATTCCCCAATGCACTTGCCAGTCAAGTCTGCCCCTAGCCAATCGATGCATTGGGGAGTCCGCCAAGGGAGGGTGAGACCTATCTAAGGAGACGTCCACTACAGAGTTGAAGCCCCCCCCCCCCCCCATCACAAGCGGACCCGCAAGGTAGTGCGCCAGAGCTCCAGATAACTTCGTCAGGAAGTTCAGCTGATCAATGTTGGGTGCGTATATACTACATAGGGCAACATCCCTGCCCCTGAGCCTCCCCTCAATTGCTATGTATCTACCCTCTCGGTCTATTGTCTGCCTAGTCAACTGAAAAGGAACTCCCGCCCTAATCCAGATCAGTGCTCCTCTAGCAAATGCAGAATAGTTGGTGTTGTATACATGTCCCCTTCATCTTTGCTGCAATCAATCAATCAATCAAGGCATTTATAGAGCGCCCTACTCACCCAGAGGGTCTCAAGGCGCTTGGGGGGGGGGGTGGGGGTGGGGCTTGTGCCGCTACTGCTCGAACAGCCAGGTCTTGAGCTTCTTCCTGAAGGAGAGGTGGTCTTGGGTCAGGCGAAGGTCGGTCGGGAGGGTGTTCCAGGTCTTGGCGGCCAGGTAGGAGAAGGACCTTTCTCCTGTTGTCGCTCTTCGGATGCGGGGGACGGCGGCGAGGGCGTGGTTGGTCGATCGGAGGTGGCGTTTGGGAGCGTAGAAGTTGAGGCGGTTGTTGAGGTAGCTCGGGCCTTGGCCGTGTAGGGCTTTGTGTGCGTGGGTGAGGAGACGGAAGGTGATTCTCTTGTTGACGGGGAGCCAGTGCAGGTCTCTCAGATGTCCGGAGATGTGGCTGCGTCGGGGGATGTCGAGGATGAGTCTGGCTGAGGCGTTCTGGATCCGCTGGAGTCTCTTCTGTTGCTTAGCGGTGGTTCCGGCGTAGAGGGCGTTGCCGTAGTCCAGTCGGCTGGTGACGAGGGCCTGGGTGACCGTCTTCCTGGTCTCGGTGGGGATCCACCGGAAGATCTTCCGTAGCATGCGCAGGATGTTGAAACAGGACGCGGAGACGGCGTTGACTTGTCTGGTCATGGAGAGGGAGGAGTCCAGGATGAAGCCCAGGTTGCGTGCATGGTCTGTCGGTTTGGGTGCGGTGCCCAGGGCGGGGGGCCACCAGGACTCGTCCCAGGCGGAGGGCGAGGAGCCCAGGATGAGGACTTCCGTCTTGTCTGAGTTCAGCTTCAGGCGGCTGGTCGTCATCCACTCGGCTACGTTTTTCATCCCTTCGTGGATGTTGGTTCTGGCGGCGGCGGGGTCGTTGGTCAGGGAGAGGATCAGCTGGGTGTCGTCGGCGTAGGAGATGATGTTGAGGTTGTGTTGGCGTGCAATGGCCGCAAGGGGGCTCATGTAGACGTTGAAGAGGGTGGGGCTGAGTGAGGAGCCCTGAGGAACGCCGCAGATGACTTCCGTGGCTGCAGATCTGAACGGTGGTAGGCGTACTCTCTGTGTCCTTCCAGCGAGGAAGGAGATGATCCACTCCAGGGCATTTTCCTGGATTCGGATGTTGCTGAGGCGCTGCACTAGGGTGCGGTGGCAAACAGTGTCGAACGCCGAGGAGAGGTCTAGGAGGATGAGGGCCGCTGTTTCACCGTTGTCCAGCAGGGCTCGGATGTCATCGGTGGCAGCGATGAGGGCGGTCTCGGTGCTGTGGTTGGCTCGGAAGCCAGACTGTGAGGGGTCGAGGGATCCATTCGTCTCGAGGAAGGCGGCCAGCTGCTTGTTGACGGTCTTCTCGATGACTTTGGCTGGAAACGGGAGGAGCAAGATGGGGCGGTAATTCTTGAGTTCGGTGGGGTCCGCTGTTGGTTTCTTTAGTAGAGCGCTGAGTTCGGCGTGCTTCCAGCTCTCAGGGAAGGTGGCGGTGTCGAAGGAGGTGTTGATGATGTCCCGCAGGTGGGGTGCGATGACAGCGTCGGCCTTGTTGAAGATGTGGTGAGGGCAGGGGTCGGTCGGAGATCCGGAGTGGATAGAGTTCATCGTGCAGATGGTGTCTTCTGTGTTGATCTGGGTCCAGGCGCTGAGGGTGGTGGTAGGGGGCGTTGGTGCGGTCGTGGGCAGCGTTGTTTGTGGGCTGAAGCTGTTGTGTATGTCAGCGATCTTGTTGTGGAAGTAGGAGGCGAGGGAGTTGCAGAGGTCTTGCGACGGGGTGATGTCGTTGATTCCGGCGTTGGGGTTGGAGAGCTCTTTCACGATGTTGAAGAGTTCCTTGCAGTTGTGTGCGTTGTTGTCCAGCCGGTCCTTGAATGCTGTTTTCTTGGTGGCGCGGATCAGTTGATGGTGCTTCCGGGTGGCGAGCTTGAGGGTGGTCATGTTGTCCAGTGTTGGCTCCCTTCTCCAGGCTTTCTCAAGGGCTCGGCAGTTCTATCCCCTCGGTTTTCGTTAAGTGTGTTTCTTGGAGTAGGGCTATATGGACCCCCCTGCGAACTAGATAAGCATGAACTTTGTGTCACCTCGCCATAGTGTGTAGCCCCCTCACGTTCCAGGTTATACATCTCAGATTATTGGAATCAGCCATTTTCCCAAAGCATTCTGTGGGATCGAAAACATTCCTCCGCTTCTACAGAGGTGGCGGTCCCTCCCCAACGTCCCCTCAACTGTCCCAATCCCCCCACACCCCCAAGAACAGGTCCTAGTGATTCCCACCTAGTTCCCATCCAAACCATGACTTCTGTCATACAACTGTTAAGCCCAACAGCAGTCCCTGTGGGCGCGCCTTATGGGCAATGAGGGGGTGCCGCACACCAACGGGTAGCCACCCCAATTCGACCAACTCGCATTTATCAACCGGGCCCTGTAAAATCAAGTCCCCCTGTTCCCCCCCGAGCAGCTGAGCGTCAATTAGTTCCAATGGTGTATGTCCAAAGGTCCACATCAATTACAGACCTATAAGGCAGCTGTTTCACTTAATAATAATACAGATGCTTGTTGAGCGCGAACAGCTGCCTCTAGTGAGGTGTCCCGGCGCTAGCGAGTCCTACAGCAAAGAGTGAGTAGTCAGGAGGAAGAACAGGATTATTGCATAAAAAGCCAAGTTTTTGGAGCTTCCTAAAGCTGGCTTCTGTCGTGGCGGATTGGATGGCAGGGGGCAGGGTATTCCAAAGTTTCGCCGTGCCGGCCGAGAAGGACCTGCCTCCAAGTCTAGCTTTCCTTACGCGCGGTACGGTTAGCTTGAGCAGGGAGTTTGAGCGCAGCTCTCGTTTTTGGTGGTATCGGGGGAGTCGGAGTTTTAGATAATTGGGGCACGTGACTTTTAGCGCTCTGAAAGCCAGGGTAAGCACTTTGAACTTAATTCTGCTTGCCACTGGCAGCCAATGCAGCTCGTGCAGATGCGGAGAGATGTGCTGCCTGAAAGGGACACGTTTTATCAATCTCGCAGCCGCATTCTGCACGATCTGTAAGCGTTGCACCGCATATTTGGGCAGACCAAGATAGAGACCATTAGAATAATCAAGTCGAGATGTGATTGTTGCATGAACAACTGTTTTTTGACACTCGACTGGTAGCAGAGGCAGAAATTTCCGCAAATTTCTGAGTTTATGCAGGCAGCCAGCTGTTGTATATGCGGCAAGAAAGACAGGTTCTCATCCCATCTTACTCCTAGATTTTTTGCATGGGTTCCGGGAGATGGGGCAGGGCCCATTTCCGTTGGCCACCACAGGTCAGGAGGGGGATGTTTGAGATTTCCGAAGAATAGTACCTCCGTTTTGCTCGCATTCATTTTGAGCTTATTAGTGTTCATCCATTTGGCCACGTCTCGAAGACAGCCCCTAATTTTGCTGAAGGCTGCCTCAGACGTGTCTGTATATGGGAAGACTAATTGAGTGTCGTCCGCATAAGATATTGCCTTAACCCCCCATTTGGCAATCAAGGTGAAAAGCGGGGCCAAATAGGCATTGAACAGCAGAGGGCTGAGTGTCGACCCTTGTGGGACGCCACACCAGAGGTTTTTAGGTCCAGAAGAGAAGGGGCCCAGGGCCACTTTCTGGGAGCGATTAGTGAGGTAGGAGAGTAGCCAGTTAAGTGCTTTGTCTCCAAGGCCAATGTCCTTAAGCCGGGTCAACAGTCTGCTATGATCTACAGTATCGAAAGCAGCTGATAGATCCAGGAGCACCAGCATAGCTGATGCCCCTGAATCTAAGGACCACCTGATTGACTCGGCGACCTCAATGAGGGCCGTCTCGGTGCTGAAGCCGGCCCTAAAGCCAGACTGAGTTTCATGTAGGCCTTGGCTTGGCGCGTCTATCTCTAGTGCTGCACTTCTCTACCTGCCCCCACTTCCATCACTCCTCCCTCCTCCCATCAAACCTGCTGTGGTGGGCCCCTCAATGTTAGGGAGGAGCGCTATGCTCAGTCTCACAGCCACTTCAGCTTTCGTCCAGCATGTCATTTGCCGTGGCTGGCGTGACTGGCGGGAGGCGCGTGCTGTCCGCCTCAGAACGCTCATCTTCCGAACCTTCACCGCCGACGTCCGAGTCTGCTTTCTCTGGAGAGTGGAGTCTGTGTGGGCTCGATAAAGCCATTACCGCCTCCAGCGCATCCCTCCGTTCAGTTTCTGCCTGCTGCGATAGTGGGCCTCTCAGACTGCCCTGGCGACGTCGGTATCTCCTCGACCTCCTTTGCTGCTGGAATGTTGTGGGGCTCCGCGCCCTGCGGACTGTTCCATCCTTTCCAGCTCTGTAGAGTTCTAACCATGCGCCAACCTCATCCGGTGTATCAAAGAAGTTTGTCGAGCCATTAACAATGATGCGCAGTTTCGCCGGGAATAGCAGCGTGTATTGGAGCCCCTCCGCTCGCAGTTCTCTTTTAATAGCCAAAAAGGAGGATCGTTTCCGTTGGGTTTCGTATGTATAGTCCAGGAATAGGTTCACCTTATTGTTACCCACTTGATATGGCCCATACATGCGCACTCTCTGGAGCAGGTGGTCTCTGTCTCGGTAGTGCAGCAGCCTCGCCACCACCGGCCTCGGGAGACGTCCCTGCTGTGGAAGTCTAGCAGGCACCCTATGAGCTCTCTCCAGAGTGTAGAATGTCAACAGGCCTTCTGGAGCCACCTCTGCCTTGAGCCATTCCTCCAGATACTTCACCATATCATATCCTTCCGTTTTTTCGGACAGCCCTACTATGCGGACATTGTTCCGGCGGTTGCGCCCTTCTGCCTCCTCCGCTCTCTTCTCCAGCGCTCCCACCGGTCGAGGACATCAGACATGGTGGACTTGAGGGCAGTGTGCTCCGGAACCACAGACTGGAGTGTCTTTTCAACCTCCGTGACTCTGTACACCAGCTTCCCGTGGTCCGCTAGCAAAAGGCCTAGCCCTGTCGCAACTTGTGCTATATCCTGCTGCAGCGTTGCCTTGGTGTCCACTGTTGCTGCCAAGATTTTGTCCAGCTGCTGCTGCAGTTGTGGGTCGCGTGGCTGATCCTGTTCATCTTGCTCACCATGCCCTGACAATTCCGTGTCGGACTGTTGTTGGGCCCCCTCTTTCTTGCCTCTTGGTTTCCCAATATTGCGCTCCTGTGGGGGGCCAGTCTTCACACCTGGCGTCCAAGTCGAGGATGGTTAGCGTCCCTTATCAGAGAAGGGACCTGCCTTGCGTGCCCCTCTTGGGCAAATTAATGAATCGTACTCTCCCAGCCAGTACCAGCTCAGTCCTGGTTAATTGCGTCGCTCGGGCTCCCTCGGTCTCACCTCCGTTATGGTGCTGGCGACGGTCAACTCCCCAATTCCTTCCTGATGCCCTTCTCATGCGGGTCACCGTGGGTAGATAAGCTATCTCTCAGGCTTCGCCCTCCCCCTTACCGAGCTGCAGGAAAACTCGCCGGTAGGTCAGGGAGCGTGAAGTGCACTCATGCCCCGCGGGACAACAGTTATGGGGAGTCGGTCAGCTGTTGGACGCCTCCATGTTATGGCGCTCCGCCCAGGCAAAAGGGCGCCGTTCTGTCGTCCCCTCTTGTTCTGCAGAACTGCACAGCAGGGCTAGGCCCAATCCCCAGTTGACTGTTCCACGGTGGGCCCAAGTCCCCAAAGGCCAGTTACTCGGTCCTCCAGCTCCCCGGGCACTCGAGGTATGCAGATTGTTCGGGGCACAACTTCTCCAGGGAAGGGACGAGGTCCTTCGACACAGTAAAAGTCCTCCCGCTAGGGCTCAGGAGCCGTCCTTATTAATAGGCCAGCAGCGCCCTCCGTAGGCTCCGCGGCCAGGGGCAGAGACTTCAGCACAGCACAGAGGAAAGCACCTAAATCGGGGCGGGAGAGGCCGATAATGGCCAACCGCTATATGGAGGGAACTGAGCAATGTCCTGCCGGCAGATACCAGTGGCCGATTGATGATGCGGGTCGCAAAGGGCTCAAGTGTCTCCTCCGACTCACACGAGACCGCAGCTCGCCCCGCTGTTGCCGCTCACAGCAGGCCTCCAGCTCTCATCAGGCCATAAGCTGCGCCAGGGTCTCGAGCAGCTCTCGATCCCACAGCGCACACGGTCCCGTCCTCCCACAGGGGCCCGACTTGGGATCAGCGTCAGGCTGCAAGGCTCCGCAGTAATCAGGTCACCTCGCTCACAGCGGAGGTGAGCGCTCCGCAGCGATCGTCTGTCCGGTGTCTCACCTTCCGACACGGCTCTCCTCAAATCGGGCCATCCGCCAACATCGCCTCCAGCTCCCCGATCAGCCACCAGTCAGGGGGGCGTCCGCTCCCCGCACGTCCAATGCTGGCGGTGCGATCCCGTGCTCCAGTTGCCCCGGCCTCTCAGTCCGTTACCTGCCGAGTGCTGTGGGGGGAGAGGGGGGGGCAGTGTGCGGTTGCCGCAGAGGTCCCCGGGTGATGACAGTCTCAGCGCTCCACCATTTTAGGCTATGCAGCTCCGCCCCCTCAATCAATGCTTCCAGCGCCTGTTTCTCGCGTCGGCGACCGCTGATCTCCCCGAGACCTTGGTCGAGTGCTCCCAGCTCATTCACCCATCACTTGGGCAGGTTTGGGGACCCAGGGTGCACATTTACCAGGCTAATTGCGGGCTCGGTTGTGGAGCTCGCAAGTTAGGCGGCCATCGTCCGCGGCTCCAAGCTCCGCCCTCCTTGAAGTAACTCCCTGTTACATGCAAGGCTCGGGGCTTGAAGTAACTCTCTCTTGTATGCGTAGCTCTGTGCTTGAAGTAACTCTCCCTGGTACATGCAAGGCTCTGTGCTTGAAGTAACTCCCTGGTACATGCAAGGCTCTGTGCTGGAAGTATCTTGTTCCGGTCCATGCAAGCCTCTGTGCTTGAAGTAATTCTCTCTGGTCCATGCAGGGCTCTGTGCTTTAAGTAACTTTCCCTGGTACATGCAAGGCTCTGTGCTTGAAGTAACTCTCTCTGCTTCATGCAAGGCTCTGGTCTTGAAATAAGTATCTCTGGAACATGAACGGCTCTGTGCTTAAAGTAACTATCTCCGGTCCATGCAAGGCTCTGTGCTTGAAGTAACTCTTCTTGGTTCATGCAGGGTTCTGTGCTTGTAGTAACTCTCCCTGATACATGCAGGGCTCTGTGCTTGAGGTAACTCTCCCTGGTACATGCAAGGCGCTGTGCTTGAAGTAACTCTCTCTGGTTCATGCAGGGCTCTGCGCTTGCAGTGAGTATCTCTGGCACATGAAAGGCTCTGTGCTTGAAGCAACTCTCCCTGGTACATGCAAGGCTCTGTGATTGAAGTAACTATCTCCGGTCCATGCAAGGCTCTGTGCTTGAAGCAACTCTCCCTGGTACATGCAGGCTCTGTGCTTGAAGTAACTCTCTTCAGCCCATGCAAGGCTCTGTGCTCGAAGTAACTCTCTCGGGTTCATGCAAGGCTCTGTCCTTGTAGTGAGTACCTCTGGTACATGCAAGGCTCTGTGCTTGAAGTAACTCTCCCTGGTACATGCAGGCTCTGTACTTGAAGTAACTCTCCCTGGTACTTGCGGACTCTGTGCGTGAAGTAACTCTCTCCAGTCCCTGCAAGGCTCTGTGCTTTACGTAACTCTCTCCGGTCCCTGCAAGGCTCTGAGCTTGAAGTAACTCTCTCTGGTCCTTGCAAGGCTATGTGCTTGAAGTAACTCTCTCCGGTCCATGCAAGGCTCTGTGCTTGAAGTAACTCTCCCTGGTCAATGTAAGGCGCTGTGCTTGAAGTAACTCTCCCTGCTTCATGTAAGCCTCTGCGCTCTAAGCAATTAATGCTGGTTCATTCAAGGCTCTGTACTTGAAAAAACACCCTCCAGTCCATGCAAGGCTCTGTGCTCAAAGTATCTCTCTCCGGTCCATGCAAGGCTCTGTGCTTGAAGTAACTCTCTGGTCCATGCAAGGCTCTGTGCTTAAAGTAACTCTCTCTGTTCCATACAAGGCTCTGTGCTTGAAGTAACTCTCTCTGGTTCATGCAAGGCTCTGTGCTTGAAGTAACTCTCTCTGGTCCCTGCAAGGCTCTGTGCTTGAAGTAACTCTCTGGTCAATGCAAGGCTCTGTGCTTGCAATAACTATCTCTGTGCATGAAGTAACTCTCTCCGGTCGATGCACGGCTCTGTGCTTGAAAAAACACCCTCCAGTCCATGCAAGGCTCTGTGCTCAAAGTATCTCTCTGCAGTTCATGCAAGGCTCTGTGCTCGAAGTATCTCTCTGGAGTTCATGCAAGGCTCTGTGCTTCAAGTATCTCTCTCCGGTCCATGCAAGGTTCTGTGCTTGAAGTAACTCTCTCCAGTCCATGCACGGTTCTGTGCTCAAAGTATCTCGCTCCGGTCCATGCAAGGCTCTATGCTTGAAGTAACTCTCTGGTCCATGCAAGGCTCTGTGCTTAAAGTAACTCTCTCTGTTCCATACAAGGCTCTGTGCTTGAAGTAACTCTCTCTGGTTCATGCAAGGCTCTGTGCTTGAAGTAACCCTCTCCGGTCCATGCAAGGCTCTGTGCTTGAAGTAACTCTCCCTGGTCAATGTAAGGCGCTGTGCTTGAAGTAACTCTCCCTGCTTCATGTAAGCCTCTGCGCTCTAAGCAATTAATGCTGGTTCATTCAAGGCTCTGTACTTGAAGTAACTCTCTCCGGTCCATGCAAGGCTCTGTACTTGAAGTAACTCTCTCCGGTCCATGAAAGGGTCTGTGCTTGAAGTAACCCTTGCTGGTTCGTGCAAGTGTCTCTGCATGAAGTAACTGTCTCTGGTGCATGCAAGGCTCTGTGTATGAAGTAACTCTCTGGTCCATACAAGGCTCTGTGCTTGAAGTAACTCTCTCTGGCACATGCAGGCTTTGTCTTCAAGGTAAACGTCCCTGGTCCATGCAAGGCTCTGTGCTTGAAAAAACACCCTCCAGTCCATGCAAGGCTCTGTGCTCAAAGTATCTCTCTCCGGTCCATGCAAGGCTCTGTGCTTGAAGTAACTCTCTGGTCCATGCAAGGCTCTGTGCTTAAAGTAACTCTCTCTGTTCCATACAAGGCTCTGTGCTTGAAGTAACTCTCTCTGGTTCATGCAAGGCTCTGTGTTTGAAGTAACTCTCTCTGGTCCCTGCAAGGCTCTGTGCTTGAAGTAACTCTCTGGTCAATGCAAGGCTCTGTGCTTGCAGTAACTATCTCTGTGCATGAAGTAACTCTCTCCGGTCGATGCACGGCTCTGTGCTTGAAAAAACACCCTCCAGTCCATGCAAGGCTCTGTGCTCAAAGTATCTCTCTGCAGTTCATGCAAGGCTCTGTGCTCAAAGTATCTCTCTGCAGTTCATGCAAGGCTCTGTGCTTCAAGTATCTCTCTCCGGTCCATGCAAGGTTCTGTGCTTGAAGTAACTCTCTCCGGTCCATGCACGGTTCTGTGCTCAAAGTATCTCGCTCCGGTCCATGCAAGGCTCTGTGCTTGAAGTAACTCTCTGGTCCATGCAAGGCTCTGTGCTTAAAGTAACTCTCTCTGTTCCATACAAGGCTCTGTGCTTGAAGTAACTCTCTCTGGTTCATGCAAGGCTCTGTGCTTGAAGTAACTCTCTCTGGTCCCTTCAGGGCTCTGTGCTTGAAGTAACTCTCTGGTCAATGCAAGGCTCTGTGCTTGCAGTGACTATCTCTGTGCATGAAGTAACTCTCTCCGGTCGATGCAGGGCTCTGTGCTTGAAAAAACACCCTCCAGTCCATGCAAGGCTCTGTGCTCAAAGTATCTCTCTGCAGTTCATGCAAGGCTCTGTGCTCGAAGTATCTCTCTGCAGTTCATGCAAGGCTCTGTGCTTCAAGTATCTCTCTTTGGTGCATGCAAGGTTCTGTACTTGAAGTAAATAATGCTGGTCCATGCAAGGCTCTGTGCTTGAAGTAACCGTTGCTGGTTCATGCAGGGGTCTGTGCATGAAGTAACTTTCTATGGCACATGTAAGGCTCTGTGCTCGAAGTAACACTCTCCGGTCCATGCAAGGTTCTGTGCTTGAAGTAACACTCTCCGGTCCATGCAAGGCTCTGTGCTTGAAGTAACTCTCCCTGGTACATGCAAGGCTCTGTGCTTGAAAAAACACCCTCCAGTCCATGCACGGCTCTTTGCTTGAAGTATCTCTCTTTGGTGCCTGCAAGGTTCTGTGCTCAAAGTATCTCTCTCCGGTCCATGCAAGGCTCTGTGCTCGAAGTATCTCGCTCCAGTCCATGCAAGGCTCTGTGCTTGAAGTAACTCTCTGGTCAATGCAAGGCTCTGTGCTTGAAGTAACTATCTCTGTGCATGAAGTAACTTTCTCCGGTCCATGCAAGGTTCTGTGCTTGAAGTAACACTCTCCGGTCCATGCAAGGCTCTGTGCTTGAAGTAACTCTCCCTGGTACATGCAAGGCTCTGTGCTTGAAAAAACACCCTCCAGTCCATGCACGGCTCTTTGCTTGAAGTATCTCTCTTTGGTGCCTGCAAGGTTCTGTGCTCAAAGTATCTCTCTCCGGTCCATGCAAGGCTCTGTGCTCGAAGTATCTCGCTCCAGTCCATGCAAGGCTCTGTGCTTGAAGTAACTCTCTGGTCAATGCAAGGCTCTGTGCTTGAAGTAACTATCTCTGTGCATGAAGTAACTCTCTCCGGTCGATGCAAGGCTCTGTGCTTGAAGTAACTCTCTGGTCCATGCAAGGCTATGTGCTTAAAGTAACTCTCTCTGTTCCATACAAGGCTCTGTGCTTGAAGTAACTCTCTGGTCACTGCAAGGCTCTGTGATTGAAGTAACTATCTCTGTGCATGAAGTAACTCTCTCCGGTCGATGCAAGGCTCTGTGCTTGAAGTAACTCTTTCCATTCCATTCAAGGCTCTGTGCATGAAGTAACTCTGTGGTCCATACAAGGCTCTGTGCTTGAAGTAACTCTCCCTGATACATGAAAGGCTCTGTGCTCGAAGTAACCCTCCCTGCTTCATGTAAGCCTCTGCGCTCTAAGTAATTAATGCTGGTTCATGCAAGGCTCTGTGCTTGAAGTAACTCTCTCCGTTCCATGCAAGGCTCTGTGCTTGAAGTAACTCTCTTTGGTGCATGAAGGGCTCTGTACTTGAAGTTATTCTCTTTGGTGCATGAAGGGCTCTGTACTTGAAGTAATTCTCTCCGGTCCATGCAAGGCCCTGTGCTCAAAGTAACCCTTGCTGGTTCGTGCAGGGGTCTCTGCATGAAGTAACTGTCTCTGGCGCATGCAAGGTTCTGTGCATGAAGTAACTCTCCAGTCCATGCAGGGCTCTGTGCTTGAAGTAACACTCTCCAGTCCATGGAAGGTTCTGTGCATGAAGTAACTCTCTGGTCCATGCAAGGCTCTGTGCTCAAAGTATCTCTCTCCGGTCCATGCAAGGCTCTGTGCTTGAAGTAACTCTCTGGTCCATGCAAGGCTCTGTGCTTAAAGTAACTCTCTCTGTTCCATACAAGGCTCTGTGCTTGAAGTAACTCTCTCTGGTTCATGCAAGGCTCTGTGCTTGAAGTAACTCTCTGGTCCATGCAAGGCTCTGTGCTTAAAGTAACTCTCTCTGTTCCATACAAGGCTCTGTGGTTGAAGTAACTCTCTCCAGTCCATGCAAGGCTCTTTGCTTGAAGTATCTCTCTTTGGTGCATGAAAGGCTCTGTGCTTGAAGTAAACGTTGCTGGTTCATGCAGGGGTCTGTGCATGAAGTAACTTTCTCTGGCACATGCAAGGCTCTGTGCTCGAAGTAACACTCTCCGGTCAATGTAAGGTTCTGTGCTTGAAGTAATTCTCTCCGGTCCATGCAAGGCTCTGTGCGTGAAGTAACTCTCTCCGGTCCATGCAAGGCGCTGTGCTTGAAGTAACTGTCTGTGGTCCATGCAAGGCTCTGTGCGTGAAGTATCTATCTCTGGTACATGCAAGGCTCTGTGCTCGAAGTAACCCTCCCTGCTTCATGTAAGCCTCTGCGCTCTAAGTAATTAATGCTGGTTCATTCAAGGCTCTGTACTTGAAGTAACTCTCTCCGGTCCATGAAAGGGTCTGTGCTTGAAGTAACCCTTGCTGGTTCGTGCAGGGGTCTCTGCATCAAGTAACTGTCTCTGGCGCATGCAAGGCTCTGTGCATGAAGTAACTCTCTGGTCCATACAAGGCTCTATGCTTGAAGAAACACTCTCCGGTCCATGCAAGGTTCTGTGCTTTAAGTAACCCTTGCTGGTTCTTGCAGGGGTCTGTGCATGAAGTAACTTTCTATGGCACATGCAAGGCTATGTGCTCGAAGTAACACTCTCCGGTCCATGCAAGGTTCTGTGCTTGAAATAATTCTCTCCAGTCCATGCAAGGCTCTGTGCTTGAAGTAACTCTCCCTGGTAAATGCAAGGCTCTGTGCTTGAAAAAACACCCTCCAGTCCATGCAAGGCTCCGTGCTCAAAGTATCTCTCTCCGGTCCATGCAAGGCTCTTTGCTTGAAGTATCTCTCTTTGGTGCATGAAAGGTTCTGTACTTGAAGTGATTAATGCTGGTCCATGCAAGGCTCAGTGCTCGAAGTAACACTCTCCGGTCCATGCAAGGTTCTGTGCTTGAAGTAATTCTCTCCGGTCCATGCACGGTTCTATGCTAGAAGTAACTCTCTCCGGTCCATGCACGGTTCTGTGCTAGAAGTAACTCTCTCCGGTCCATGCACGGTTCTGTGCTTGAAGTATCTCTCTTTGGTGCATGAAAGGCTCTGTACTTGAAGTGATTAATGCTGGTCCATGCAAGGCTCAGTGCTCGAAGTAACACTCTCCGGTCCATGCAAGGTTCTGTGCTTGAAGTAACTCTCTCCGGTCCATGCACGGTTCTGTGCTCAAAGTATCTCGCTCCGGTCCATGCAAGGCTCTGTGCTTGAAGTAACTCTCTGGTCCATGCAAGGCTCTGTGCTTAAAGTAACTCTCTCTGTTCCATACAAGGCTCTGTGCTTGAAGTAACTCTCTCTGGTTCATGCAAGGCTCTGTGCTTGAAGTAACTCTCTCTGGTCCCTGCAGGGCTCTGTGCTTGAAGTAACTCTCTGGTCAATGCAAGGCTCTGTGCTTGCAGTGACTATCTCTGTGCATGAAGTAACTCTCTCCGGTCGATGCAGGGCTCTGTGCTTGAAAAAACACCCTCCAGTCCATGCAAGGCTCTGTGCTCAAAGTATCTCTCTGCAGTTCATGCAAGGCTCTGTGCTCGAAGTATCTCTCTGCAGTTCATGCAAGGCTCTGTGCTTCAAGTATCTCTCTTTGGTGCATGCAAGGTTCTGTACTTGAAGTAAATAATGCTGGTCCATGCAAGGCTCTGTGCTTGAAGTAACCGTTGCTGGTTCATGCAGGGGTCTGTGCATGAAGTAACTTTCTATGGCACATGTAAGGCTCTGTGCTCGAAGTAACACTCTCCGGTCCATGCAAGGTTCTGTGCTTGAAGTAACACTCTCCGGTCCATGCAAGGCTCTGTGCTTGAAGTAACTCTCCCTGGTACATGCAAGGCTCTGTGCTTGAAAAAACACCCTCCAGTCCATGCACGGCTCTTTGCTTGAAGTATCTCTCTTTGGTGCCTGCAAGGTTCTGTGCTCAAAGTATCTCTCTCCGGTCCATGCAAGGCTCTGTGCTCGAAGTATCTCGCTCCAGTCCATGCAAGGCTCTGTGCTTGAAGTAACTCTCTGGTCAATGCAAGGCTCTGTGCTTGAAGTAACTATCTCTGTGCATGAAGTAACTTTCTCCGGTCCATGCAAGGTTCTGTGCTTGAAGTAACACTCTCCAATCCATGCAAGGCTCTGTGCTTGAAGTAACTCTCCCTGGTACATGCAAGGCTCTGTGCTTGAAAAAACACCCTCCAGTCCATGCACGGCTCTTTGCTTGAAGTATCTCTCTTTGGTGCCTGCAAGGTTCTGTGCTCAAAGTATCTCTCTCCGGTCCATGCAAGGCTCTGTGCTCGAAGTATCTCGCTCCAGTCCATGCAAGGCTCTGTGCTTGAAGTAACTCTCTGGTCAATGCAAGGCTCTGTGCTTGAAGTAACTATCTCTGTGCATGAAGTAACTCTCTCCGGTCGATGCAAGGCTCTGTGCTTGAAGTAACTCTCTGGTCCATGCAAGGCTATGTGCTTAAAGTAACTCTCTCTGTTCCATACAAGGCTCTGTGCTTGAAGTAACTCTCTGGTCACTGCAAGGCTCTGTGATTGAAGTAACTATCTCTGTGCATGAAGTAACTCTCTCCAGTCGATGCAAGGCTCTGTGCTTGAAGTAACTCTTTCCATTTCATTCAAGGCTCTGTGCATGAAGTAACTCTGTGGTCCATACAAGGCTCTGTGCTTGAAGTAACTCTCCCTGATACATGAAAGGCTCTGTGCTCGAAGTAACCCTCCCTGCTTCATGTAAGCCTCTGCGCTCTAAGTAATTAATGCTGGTTCATGCAAGGCTCTGTGCTTGAAGTAACTCTCTCCGTTCCATGCAAGGCTCTGTGCTTGAAGTAACTCTCTTTGGTGCATGAAGGGCTCTGTACTTGAAGTTATTCTCTTTGGTGCATGAAGGGCTCTGTACTTGAAGTAATTCTCTCCGGTCCATGCAAGGCTCTGTGCTCAAAGTAACCCTTGCTGGTTCGTGCAGGGGTCTCTGCATGAAGTAACTGTCTCTGGCGCATGCAAGGTTCTGTGCATGAAGTAACTCTCCAGTCCATGCAGGGCTCTGTGCTTGAAGTAACACTCTCCAGTCCATGGAAGGTTCTGTGCATGAAGTAACTCTCTGGTCCATGCAAGGCTCTGTGCTCAAAGTATCTCTCTCCGGTCCATGCAAGGCTCTGTGCTTGAAGTAACTCTCTGGTCCATGCAAGGCTCTGTGCTTAAAGTAACTCTCTCTGTTCCATACAAGGCTCTGTGCTTGAAGTAACTCTCTCTGGTTCATGCAAGGCTCTGTGCTTGAAGTAACTCTCTGGTCCATGCAAGGCTCTGTGCTTAAAGTAACTCTCTCTGTTCCATACAAGGCTCTGTGGTTGAAGTAACTCTCTCCAGTCCATGCAAGGCTCTTTGCTTGAAGTATCTCTCTTTGGTGCATGAAAGGCTCTGTGCTTGAAGTAAACGTTGCTGGTTCATGCAGGGGTCTGTGCATGAAGTAACTTTCTCTGGCACATGCAAGGCTCTGTACTCGAAGTAACACTCTCCGGTCAATGTAAGGTTCTGTGCTTGAAGTAATTCTCTCCGGTCCATGCAAGGCTCTGTGCGTGAAGTAACTCTCTCCGGTCCATGCAAGGCGCTGTGCTTGAAGTAACTGTCTGTGGTCCATGCAAGGCTCTGTGCGTGAAGTATCTATCTCTGGTACATGCAAGGCTCTGTGCTCGAAGTAACCCTCCCTGCTTCATGTAAGCCTCTGCGCTCTAAGTAATTAATGCTGGTTCATTCAAGGCTCTGTACTTGAAGTAACTCTCTCCGGTCCATGAAAGGGTCTGTGCTTGAAGTAACCCTTGCTGGTTCGTGCAGGGGTCTCTGCATCAAGTAACTGTCTCTGGCGCATGCAAGGCTCTGTGCATGAAGTAACTCTCTGGTCCATACAAGGCTCTATGCTTGAAGAAACACTCTCCGGTCCATGCAAGGTTCTGTGCTTTAAGTAACCCTTGCTGGTTCTTGCAGGGGTCTGTGCATGAAGTAACTTTCTATGGCACATGCAAGGCTATGTGCTCGAAGTAACACTCTCCGGTCCATGCGAGGTTCTGTGCTTGAAATAATTCTCTCCAGTCCATGCAAGGCTCTGTGCTTGAAGTAACTCTCCCTGGTAAATGCAAGGCTCTGTGCTTGAAAAAACACCCTCCAGTCCATGCAAGGCTCCGTGCTCAAAGTATCTCTCTCCGGTCCATGCAAGGCTCTTTGCTTGAAGTATCTCTCTTTGGTGCATGAAAGGTTCTGTACTTGAAGTGATTAATGCTGGTCCATGCAAGGCTCAGTGCTCGAAGTAACACTCTCCGGTCCATGCAAGGTTCTGTGCTTGAAGTAATTCTCTCCGGTCCATGCACGGTTCTGTGCTAGAAGTAACTCTCTCCGGTCCATGCACGGTTCTGTGCTAGAAGTAACTCTCTCCGGTCCATGCACGGTTCTGTGCTTGAAGTATCTCTCTTTGGTGCATGAAAGGCTCTGTACTTGAAGTGATTAATGCTGGTCCATGCAAGGCTCAGTGCTCGAAGTAACACTCTCCGGTCCATGCAAGGTTCTGTGCTAGAAGTAACTCTCTCCGGTCCATGCACGGTTCTGTGCTTGAAGTAATTCTCTCCGGTCCATGCAAGGCTCTGTGCTTGAAGTAATTCTCTCCGGTCCATGCAAGGCTCTGTGCTTGAAGGATTCTCTCCGGTCCATGCACGGTTCTGTGCTTGAAGTAACTCTCTCCGGTCCATGTAAGGCTCTGTGCTTGAAGTAACACTTTCCGGTCCATGCAAGGCTCTGTGCTCGAAGTATCTCGCTCCGGTCCGTGCAAGGCTCTGTGCATGAAGTAACTCTCTGGTCCATACAAGGCTCTGTGCTTGAAGTAACTCTCTGGTCAATGCAAGGCTCTGTGCTTGAAGTAACTATCTCTGTGCATGGAGTGACTCTCTACGGTCGATGCAAGGCTCTCTTGCTTGAAGTAACTCTTTCCGTTCCATTCAAGGCTCTGTGCTTGAAGTAACTCTTTCTGTTCCATACAAGGCTCTGCGCTTGAAGTAACTATCTCTGGTACATGAAAGGCTCTCTATTTAAAGCAAATTTCTTGGGTTCAACCCAGGCTCTGCCCTTCCAGTAACTCTTTTTGCTACATTGCAGGTTTTGTGCTTTAAGTAACCCTCTCCGGTTCATGCATGGCTCTGTGCTTGAAGTAACACTCCCAGGTAAATGCAAGGCTCTGTGCTTGAAGTAACACTCCCAGGTACATGCTGGGGTCTGTGCTATTAGTTACTCTCTGATACTTGCAAGGCTCAGAGCTTGAAGTAACGTGCTCTGGTACATGGAAGGCTGTGTGCTTTAAGTAACTCTCTAGTACATACAAGGCTCTGTGCTTAAAGTCAGTGCCATCTTAAGGATTTGTGGGGCCTTGGACAAGACATATTTTGGGGGCCAATGGAAGGAACAGATTTTTAATTTTAATATCCATTTCCTGTTAACTCAACCCTGCATGATGCCCAACAAGACTACATTAGATGGTAAACTTTAACCTCTTCCACGCTGATGACGAGCTGGGCTCGTCATGGAGTAGCCTCCTCGCACGCTGATGACGAGCCCAGCTCGTCATGTAAAGTGCGGTTTGCGAAATCTCAGCATAGGGGCTGAATTCCACTAGCGCGCATGGAGTTAACAGGGTTACACAAAAATAGTTGTAACATGTCCTACCCAGGACCTGAAAACAATCCATAAGATGACACTGAGTACAGAGACAGAGGTAGAGAAGGAGAGAAGTTTAGATTGAGAAATAGAATTGACAGAGATCAAATAGAGAAGTTCACTTTCCCAGGGGGCAACTTGGAAGGTGGGGTCCCTGTGCAATTGTCCGCTTTGCCCAGGCTTTAAAACGCCTCTGCTTGAAGTAACTTGTCTGCCCTCTGACAGTGCCCGGCCGGGTTCACTGTAAGTAAAATTATTTTACTTCAACACGCATGGGTTTTACATCTATTGGCCCTTTTCAAGGTAAATCACTTCACCTTTCCAAGAATATTTACTAATATTCAAGGCGCCTACATATAATTATAATTCCACAATATATATTATGTTTTTTAGACGTCCCACACCCCTTGTCCTGATGAGACCCTCACTCTAAGGGTCGAAACGCCGTTGACGTACTGGAGGCGAATAAGACTCATACAGTGCTTATGATTGTGTAGCAACTGTTCTATGATTGATCTAAATAATCTTTTTGAGTTATGCCTCTTTTCTTGTAAATAATCACAATTGTAACCTGTATAGCTCACCTGTATGTACACACGTTGTTTCTTTGGTTACTTCACAAATCACTGGGGACACATTGCACCTTATATATTGTAGTATATGTTGTAGTCGAAAGCATTGTTGATTTTTCTCAAACAAAAATTTACATAAAAGAATGGTTTGATACGGACCTAATTGTGTCTCTTCTCTTTGCCACCCTGTTTCTAATAGTGTGATAGGCATTAGGTGCCCAATTTATTATAAATTCATTTAGTGATATGCCACTGGAACCATTGTTTTTCTGGATAAACACTTTACCCTGGTTCCGTTGTGAGTAGGGTCTCCCTTGTTCTTCTTTTTCGCGTGAAGTAACTATGGGGCATATTTGCAAGCCTCTATCGCCACGGGAGCGTCACTTTTTTGGCGGTCTGGTGGCATAGCGCCACTTTCAATCTTTACATGGTGGCACTAAGCCACTTAGTGTGGCTTAACACCACCTTTCTCCTCAGTGCGGCAAAGGGGCATGCAATGGGTGCTGCTGTTGGTGTTTCACGGCAACACCTATTGCTTTTTCACACTGCCCCAGATTTACAAGGAGGTGTAAATCAGTGGCAGCAACAAAATCTAATGCCATACAAGAGCATGCGTTAGAATGGCTCTCAAGGAGAAATGCTTTTAGTTCTCCTTGTTTTTCCCTTTTTTGTGTTGCATTCTGCTGCACACATAGAAAGAGCAAAAAGCCATTCATGATTATTTATGTGTAGGAAGGTGTCCCTTCTTGCACATAAACAATCATTTAATAACGACAATTTTTTACTTCCATGTGTGCTGCAAAATGCAGCACACAAAGAAGTAACAAATCGCCATTATGGATTTTTATGTGAAGGAAGAGAAACCTACCTGCACATAAACAATTATTCCCTGCAACACAGGTACCCTTGCTATATGGTGCAAAGGTGCCTGCAATGGTGCTTAGTAGCTCCTTTTAGCACCAGCACTAGGGAAAACACAGGGATGCTCCGTACTGCAGTAAAAATGGCGCATCCCTGCGTTTTGAAAACGTCAGAGCGCAGCGCTGCCAAATTCGACACAGCTCAGCGTTCCAACACTTTCTGGTAAATATGCCCCATGTCTGGTGCACTCAAGTCACTGTACTTAAAGTAATTTTCTCAGGTACATTTAAGATTCAGAACTTGATATTGAGGAAGGGAGTAAGAAAGCAGCGGTTGTTCCAAGGGCTGGAGAGGAGGGAGGCTGGCCAAACTAATCGCTGTTCAGCTAGAACAACTCCGTCTGGTTAGGGTACCAACGAAGCCTTGTTACAGCACCAGGGCCTGTAATTATATGTCAAGAGTGGTTGGGAAATTTGGAAAATCAATAAAAGCTGGCATTTATTACTCCATTAAAATTAAAATGTAAAATGTAAAAAAATACGTGAACAAATCACGTCAAAAATATTTTAGAGCAGTCTAAACTGTCAAACTAATTCTAAATCCTAAATTATACTGAAAGCAAACAGAGGCAGCCCAGAATAGTAAAAAAAAAAAGAGTACAGAGGGTTATTCACAAATTCCTATTCATATGCCAGCTTCTGGCCATTACACCTTTCCAAAACATGGAGAAATGCCCAGTATTTTTCTGAGAAGAATGTGGTAACCCTACCTTTGATTCTGACGCACATGAACGCGTGCCAGCTCTCCAGTTTGACATTTAAATTATCATCAGCAAAAAAAGCAAAGTGAACATGGAATTTTGCATTAAGAAGTAGGATATTTAACCTATGAATTTTCTAAAAGCCACATGTAGTTTAAGGGATCGAATGAAAAAATAAATTTGGTCACAAAACCACTCGGCATTACTACACTTGCATTGTCATGTTTTGTTTAACTCTGCAGCTGCTTTACTTGATTTCAGGAATTTAACCCCTTCGATGCTCACAATGGAACCCAGCCGTCATAAGCCATGGGTGGACTGTGCGCATGACGACTGGGTTCCGTCACGACCCCGCCTGCGATTGGAATGTCCAGCACTGGGCTGGAATTCCTGCAGCAGGCAAGGTTTTAACTGGCAATAAGTAATTTTTCATATCCTCCTGCCCTTGTCAGATCAGATAACATTGTGCGCTGCCCTCATATAGTTACTTCATCTAAACTCAGGAATGCTGTACCATGCACTGGTCAGGAGGTAGGTGATAATGATTTCCCTTTTGAGGGATGTGCAGCACAATAGAGTGTGTGTTGCAGCACCGGCTGCACCCTACTTCCAGAGCGAATGTGCATACTTCCTGCAGGCGTCACCTGACACCTGTTCACGCGCAGCTCCTAGAAACCTCACCTTTCCACTAAAGCCACAATCTAGTGGCTGCTGTTTGTAGTGATGAACTGTCTCCAGACTGGGTTACCTGAGGATCCAATCCCCTCTCACGCCCTGAATCATGTTGAGTGAGGAGGAAACAGCAAGTCATCTTGGTCATTGTTTTGATTCTCCACTATCCCAGGAGGTGTGGGATACCACCACGTGCCCAGCATGTTAATGCAAAGTAGGTTTTTGCTATTTTAGGGACTTTGAGCCAGATGTACATAGACTACTGTTTGCGATTTCCTAGTAGCAAAGTTTTGTGATGCACTTGTAGGAAATCGCAAATAGATGTGTACAACAGTGTGTTTTACTCTGTTTGCGATTCCCAATGGGTCGCAAGGGACCTGCCTCATTAATATTCATGAGGCAGGTCGCAATTTGCGACCCATTGGAAATGGCAAGCACTCACATGGCTGGTGGCCTGCTTGGTTCAGCAGACCACTATGTATGTGACTGCTTTTTAAATAAAGCAGTTTTTTATTTTGAAATGCAACCCATTTTCCTTAAAGAAAAACAGAATGCCTTTTAAAAAAAGAAAAATGAAAGTTCCCTTTTCTTTTTTGAGAGTAGGCTGGGTTCCGTGGGACCGCTGCATGCTCTTAAAAAATGTTGGTGCCCACATTCAAAAAGGGGAAAGGATCCCTTGGAGATTCCTTTCCGTTTGCGACTAGGTTATCACCTTCTTCACAGAGTCGGCAAAGTATGAATGTTTTGCGACCACATTTCGGCTGCAAAAAATTCATACATGCCCCTGCAACTCGTTATTAGGAAGGGACGCCCTTACCACGCCCATCCTAATAGCGACTCACAATTCTAATTTGTGATTCCGTAATAGCTTAATGAATCACAAATAGGGCTTTGTACAATTAAAAATGTGAATCAGGCTGTTTGCGAGCTGAAAAAAATCTTTGTACATCTGCTTCATAATGTCTAAAACGCTTTGTACTGTATTTTGCACCATCAGAGACCCTCAAGGTAATTAGCAAGACCATGACCAAGATACCAAGATCACAAAATGTTCCTACTGAATTCATCATTGATTGCGTAAAACAGCTATAAGAAAATCTATAATTTTTAAAATCCTAATCAAAGGTACTGCTATGGGCAGCTGCTTTGCCCCAAACATGGCAATACTTTATGTGGATGAATTTGAACAAATCAATTTTTCAATCCAGTAATTCACAACTTCATCAGTTACGAATATGGTTCCATTTTATTGGAATTTCTTTGCCATTTGAAAAGGCTCCAGTGATTCCCTTTTGGCACTAGTTGAGTGACTAAACAACCTCAACCCTACCTCACTAACTGATGGTCTTTGGGAGAGGTTAATTGAGTGAAGTATCACAAATGCCTTATGAAGATGGCTAGAAAAAGAGCATGGCTGTGCCATAGAGAAAGACTTCTCGCCCACCAAACTTGTGAGAATCATTGGCATATTCATTTTTAACTGACTAACACTCTCAGAAAATTATGCTATGTATTTGACATTTTTAATCAGTAATAGGGATATACTTCAGAAACCACTTATTGCTTCAAAAGTAATACAAATATTCATGACGTTGTGATATCTTCAGATCGGAGTAATGAAGTAACTTCCAACATCTTACCTGTGGTATGAGACCACAAGTGTGGTACAGTTCCGTAACCTGTACCTTGCCAACCACGACAAATTGTAATTCTACCAATGATGTTTGCTCAATGGAGTGTCCTTGTGTTTTACTTTATGTCGGACATATTATACAGAATATTAAACTGAGTATTACATAACACAAGAGCAGAATCAGATGCAACGTTGGATTTGTTGATTTAGTGAACCACTTCGAAACACATGGTATTCTCCTAAATACCAGAAAAGTGAATTCAACATATCTAGCCTATTCTTACTCAAGGAACATAGCTGAATCTTCCACTTGGAGACAGCTAATACTGAACTGAATTAGAATTTCTAGAGACAGTCACCTGCCACTTTGAAAAAACGAACTCTTCTAGAAAGTTATACTCAATTTCCTTGCTCCAAACCCTTTCGTACATATTGTATAGAACAGATGTATTGTCATCTTTAGTTCTTATCCTCTTTTCAGAATAGCGTGTTCTCTGTCGTGCACATACTGTATCCATCAAATTAAGCACCAGCAATTATGACTCTCCGTTGCGCATTATATGCTTGGAGTTGCTCTCAGTTGAATTGGTGCTTGCCACATTTTGTCGCATCTCTAGCTTGTGTGATTTGACAGTTTTTTCTACATGCTTAATTGCAGTGGATTTCTTGAAGACTTGTCTTAGTACAACTCCTTGTTTGACGGTCAAGCCTTTATTTTGATGCATTCCTTTTGAAATGATCTTAACAGGCAGGATGGGCTTTCGTTAGCTTGTTGGGTTTGGCTCTCCCGTGAATGTCTCAACTTACTGAAGTGTTTCCTCAGTTTCTACTCCTCCTTCAAATGTCTATATTTCATTCATAATTCTTTATTAAAATGCATGGCTATATATTGGCATTCATTAAAATTTGTTTCCATTCTCTATAAATTTACTCCCAATTGGTTCTGTTGTTTGGCATCTTTCCGACGCCTCCATCTCCCAGGGAGGATTCTCCACTCAGATTCTGCTAAAAACCTGACTGTCTCCCTATTTAGGAAGACCCCCTGGGATGGAAAGAGCTTTTTCAGGACCACCACAGTGCTCTGGAATAGTCTGCCACTGACACTAAAAACTGCCTCCCCCTTACTTGCCTCCAGAAAGGCTTTGAAGACCGGGCTTTTTTCGCAAGACTAAGAGTCACTCGATTCCCTGCAAGGAAGCTTTCTCCCCAACAGTCCTGCACTTATACCCTCTCCCTATAGCACCAAGACGCCCTCGGGCATGAGTTTCGCGCTTTATAAATCATATTCAAAATCTTGGATGATTTGGTTATTTATAGGGATATCTGTGACTGCTTGTCCTTTGGCAGAGTGGCCCATGAATGTGAGTGCATTTATGGAATTCCTGGTTGTATATTCTGTGACAAATACTTTTTTACAGCAACCTCGAGTAATTTTGGGGAGAGTCATTCATTAATTATACATGTGCAAGTACTTTATCCTCATCTTGATGATACTTTTATGGTGAAGCTGTTCTGCTCTTAAGCAGGCCACTCTGGATTTATTTCGTCCTTGAATGTTTTAGCTACCTCAAACTATTCTGTGAGGAACAATTACTTACGTGTACATCTGCAAGTATTGTCTACTCAGATTGCTGCCTCTTTTTCTGTGCAGCCATCCAGCTGTGACCTCTTTTTATTTGATGTTATCACCTGCAGAGTCGGTTGAGTAAGTGTGCCTGCATGGTTGGTATAATTGGTTTGAAGCTACCTTTGTTTTAGTTAGTGAATATTTCCAACCAATATTGCTGTCACTTTATGCTATATTATATTAGTATTCCCGATCACCCAGTTACTCCTTCACCTACCCTGCCTATGTTGTTGGTTAAGACATCTTTCCAACCATGTCCTTTTCAGTCCTCATAGAGTGGCTTCCGTAGAGGGGCTGCCTTTTTTCTTCTATACAGTTCTCACTAGAACCACAACTCAGGTTTGCCGTCTGCAGCCTTTCACTGCTTATCTAAATTCCCTTCGCCCGCTCTTCCTACAGTAAGTGGCCTTCCCAGGTGTTATGATTATTTTTCAGCCCTTCGGTTACCTGGGTAGGAACTTCTTCTGGCTTCCCACAACTTGTAACTATTGTTTCTAAAATGTTGGTCATTGTTTTCTTTTAGATTGGTGGCCATTAAGTGGCTCCACACCCTTTTCTTGTCTTGAGGATGACCACATCCGATTTCTGACTGAGGTCAAAAAGTCAACATGTTTTATAGCCTGAATATAATAATATACACTGCAGGCTGCATTAACAAAATGAATGTGTTGACATCTAATTGGATATATTTTCACCATGAAACAATGCTCATTCAGACATCCACGCTTTGTCATGCATTACTATGGCTTCTTGTCACCTTTGTCACTGATGTTTTGTTGTGATTAGCTAATTCCAGACAAATCAGAAATATTTGTAAGTACAAAATCATAAAGTAGAATTTAGTTCCAACACACAGGCCTATACATCATTAAATGTATTCATCACTGTTGTTCTCACACGCTGAATTTTTAGCAGTTTTTCAAAAAAGTGTGTAAATATTGTCCAGGTGGATACCAGTTTTTCCTATTACTTTTACCAAGTTTCCACATGAAATATTAGGATGACTCGTCTTTCTAAAATGGTATTATAGAAAGGCACAAATGCACATAATGAGACTCAAGCTAACTGCAAAATTGATCTTATAAAAAGAAACACATTTTAAAATCCATTTGAGAGTGATTTGAATAATGAAAGGAATTAATGATAATTCACTTGCTTTATTGAAATGCAAAATACTCAAGCCTAAAAATAAATGCACTTTTAAAGATATGCTGCTTTTTATGTGAGGATAAGGAAGTGTGCTATAAGTTTTATTAAGCAGCTTAGGGAAGAAACTTAGACAAACTTTATCCCGAAGCCAGATGTTTAACCCTAGAAGTTAGATTTTGAATATATTTTGGAACTTTTAGCACAAATAATAGCCTTTGGAATTTAAAAAGTGTAGAGTCTAATCTTACTTATCACACATGAACACCATGCATTTTATGCAGTTTGGCACTACCTGGACATTTCAGCTGTTCTGCTGAATTAGAGAGGGAACACACTTGGGGGCATATATACACAAGGAGCTATCGCGGAATTAACTGCACTTTATCGCAGCCAAAGTCGTGATAATTTTACCCCACCATTCAGAAGCTGGTGCTAACAGCCCACAGCACCACTTTTACCATGAAAGCAGCTGCAAAAAACATTGCCACAGAGGAACCCCCGGAACTATCTCTAAAGAGATGCAGAGTAGGCGTTCCCGTGACAAAAGCTGGAACAACACCACACCTCAACATTCACAACGACCAGCTAGATCGGAGATAAGAACACAAAACACGCGATAAGGCGCGTTAGCAGCAGGATTTTTACACCTGCTCTGACCTGGTGTACAGTCGGACCACAGCCTGCACCACAAAAGGGAGCACAGCCCAGGGCGTCATTGGAAGGGCAACAGATGCCATGGAGCAACTGATTGTGCAGGCCGGACACTTAAGAGGGCCACAACACCCACCGCCACGACCCCCAGGACCAACCCCCGGGCCACCCCCGCGGCAAAGACATGCCACATCAGCCAAACCTAAACATGCACGAAACAATACGCCTGATGTCGCACAATCACAACTGGTGACATGCATGTGTCGTCACAGAAAGGAGCATCACACATTCACTGCCCTGATCCTGGAGGTGAGTTTCGGATGAGGTCAATGATGTCTTAGATGGCTTGGGTGTCGATGGTGGTGTTGTCCTCCTCGTCATCAGTGAAGAGTGGCTGGGACTGCTCTGCAGGAGGTGTTGACGGTGCCCCTATGATATGAAGGGAGATGGTGTATTACAATGTGTTCACATGTATGTAGCCGCATGGTACATGTTGACATTCAGACAGCATAGCATTGTACATTGTGACAGTCTGTGGATCTGGGCGAAGACCCAGAGTCATTGTGGGTGTGCATTGTGCTGTGCTTGGTTGTGCATGTGTGCCATTGTGCCCATCTCCACCCGTCCCCTAGTACCTGGTGGTCACTCACCCTGTTGCGGTTGTGTCATGTCCTGTCGAGCAGTGTCCGATCCCCCGACTCCGACCACAGTCTCCACACTAATGACTGTAGACACCAGCTCCTCCATGTCATCCAGCTCGAGCTGTGGCGCTGGGTTCCCACCTCGAATCTGCGTTGCTGCCTTCCGGTTGGCGGAGAGTTTTTCCATGGTCTGCCGCTTGATGTCATTTCATCGCCTCTTGACCTTGTCCATTGTCCTCTAGTGCTATATAACACTTGTGCTTGACACAGTGTTATATAGTAATTTTTTTAATGATGGGGGGTTTATTTATTTATTTATTTATAAAGTTTTATATAGCGCGAACTTGATCCCAAAGGATATAAGAGCGCGTTACAATTTGAGGCAAAGGTAACAAATCAGAACATTAGTCTAACATTGGGAATCTAATGGGCATTGAATCAACTAGTTGCCGTTACATCAGGTGGGATTGATTATTGTTTCATAGTGCGGGTGGTTTTCTTTTGGATTGGGGGGTTAGATTGTAGAGGGTGATGTGATCACGTTTTTAAGAGTGTCAAGTGAAATGGGTTGTGCACAGTCAATTTAGTCATCTTTGTATTTTTTTCAGTAACCCCTGACGAAGAACCGTAAGGTTCGAAATGCATTGGGTGGAACAAAATAATTCATTTCTCTACGAATGTTTTGTATACACGTGCCGCTGGACAAAGTCTGGATAGACGACAGGAGGCATTTCAAAATGTCTAATAAAACATTAATGTGGAACTACGCTGTCTCTGGAGTGATTACACAATGCAGTTTAAATGTTAGATTGAAGCGTGGATAAGAGTACTGGTTTACGTTTGTATTAAACAAGATTACTTATTAACTAGGATTGATTATGAGGAAAAGTTCCTAATTTCGCAGTGTGACAGATGGGTGCGCAGCGTTACGTACCTCTTTTACATACAATATGTCATCTTGGACATACATCATATTTGCTGTCTTTCCCATCCAGACCGCAGGCAACAATACTTGGAAGTCAATGATTTTAAGCTCTGCTACAACACTATCTGGTGGCATGAAGAAGAGAGATCAAGGGTCAAGAAAACTTCTTCCAGCTTAACCTCTTAAGCGCTGCTGACGGCCAACGGTCGTCACGAGCGCTACCTCCCCAGTGCTGCGCACGACCATTGGACGTCCATTCAGCACTAGTTCCAATGGACAGCGCAGCACTGGGGAGGGATATTTGCGCCGCAGCTAAGGTGTTAAGTATTACAAGTATTTTGTTTATCTTCTACAACAGGTATTGATAAACTAAGGTATTGTGATTGAGGGTTCTAAGATCTACACATGTCGTTTTTGGCTAAAAGCACTGGTGCTAGCCTCTTTGAAACATTGATAGGCTCCATAGGTCTTTCCTTACGCAGTGCCACTGACAAAGGTACAGTTACCACTTTGCGCACCTTTGTCATGATTCCTTGCCGCAATACAATTGCATGTTTAAAATATTTGAGCAGACCCAA
Organism: Lissotriton vulgaris; assembly: GCF_964263255.1. NCBI lineage: Eukaryota > Metazoa > Chordata > Amphibia > Caudata > Salamandridae > Lissotriton > Lissotriton vulgaris. The sequence continues at coordinate 1,862,388,211 of NC_141693.1, read as the reverse complement.
CTGTGTCCTAAACACCTCAGGAAATCCTTCCTGCCACATGCTTAGAATGTAAGTAACCTGCACACTCAATACCTCACCTGGGTGGTTAGGATCAAGAGTTATCCCACATCACATTATTGCGGCTAGCCTAGAAACATACTCCATCCTTGGCCACATACATCCTAGATTGCTTACTATGATTCTAGATTAGTATAACTGCATCATACGACCCCAACATTTCAGTTTTCTTCCTACCATATACCATTAGCTTGACACATGGCTGCATTAGTTCCTCATGCTTGTACACCTTTGGCATTTCTCCCGGTCTGGGAGCTCAGTGGAGTAATGCATCCACTGCTGGTGTCTGTATTTGACCTCATGGTCACAGGTTTGAATCCTGGCAGGTCCACTCAGTCTTTCATTTATTGAGGTGGATCAAATGAGTACCAGAGAATTGGGTCCTACTGAGCATCTTCAGTGTGAGCATGCCAATACACGCTATTTCTCCCTCAATCAAGGTGTATCTTGCATATACCCGGCCTTAACTGTGACATTCTTCCCTTTAATATATATATTACAATAACGAGGCACAATAGTCACCATTTGAGCCACATATATGCAGAGTGAATTCATCAACTCCTTCCCTCGAATCGATTTCATTGTGTTGACACTCTTGATTCGTGACTTACCTTTCAATTCACTTGCATGGCATGTGCAAGCGTAGATTGATTGCATTTTCTGCAAGTTTTGTTGGCAGTCGGGCAACTATTGCCCATCACCATGTATTCTTTAATACCAAAATACAACCTGTAGCACCTTCCTAGAGTGTCTTTGTCATTCCTGGTCATGTTGCTACCACACGGAGTTCCTAAACCCCTGTACTCCTTCCCTTTAGCTACCTACCTGGCACCAACGTCCTTGCCATCGGACTCATGTTGTTTGCCATTGGACTCGGGTTACTTCCCAACGGGCTCAAGTTGCTGATGTCTAGATACATGTACACAAAGGCTTGGCACATTAAAATGCCTTTTCCAAGGTCTTTGGCTAATAACTTTTCTTGAGTCTTTTTACTCGCAACTTTTTAGGGCTCGCCTGCTGTGCGCATGCGCATAGCTGACGAAGCTCTAATGTGGCTTATCCAGAGGTTAACCACCACTGGCGATTCCACTGGCAATTGCATGCAATGCATGTGCTTTTTAGGTGATTGCGCAAGCGCAAGCCCTAAAAAGCGAGTGCACAATGCCATCAGCCGCCTGCCTGCCTGCCTCGCATTACCACATCAAAGGCAGCCCAGCCTCCCTCCCACAGCTTCTCTAATTATTCACGGCCGGCCGGCTGGCCGGCCGTACTTTACATCACGCCTGTTTGTTATATCTTAGCAATGATGTCACTGTCTCATGGCCACTGTGCTCACTGGATTCCAGAGTGTGGAATCCAGGGAGCAGACCTGAGATGCAGAGTTGCTGAAGAGTTGGTCCTTGAATGCTCCTGGGGTTGTTATACTGAATAAACTTTTCCTATTTTATCCACTGTACTTCAAGTCATTTCAGTGGCCACGAGGATGGGATTCGTTTGTAGAAATTGATGAAAGAATTTTGACTTGGATTGAAGATTTTCTACAAATTGAAGACTTTCTACACACAACCCCAGGTTAAGACTGAATTTTTCGTGAAGTTTCAAGGTACCTGACGAAGAAATAATAAGAGATCAATTTATAAATAGAGTTAAAAATATCAAAATTCAAGAACGTTTACTTGAGCTAAAAAATCCATCTCTACAGAAAACTCTTGACACTGCTAGGAAAATGGAGAATACTTCCCATTATGTTAAAGAATTAAGTTCTAAAGATGAATCTGGTAATGTTAATGCTGTATCTACAGGGTATAAAAAATCTGATTATAAAAATGATAACAAAGAAGTTAAGCCCAATTTTTCTAGGAATAAATCTAGTTTCACCAAAAGAGTATGTTATAGATGTGGAAGTCAGAAACACACTGCTGACTTTAATAAATGTCCTGCTAACAAAGTCACATGCATCAAATGCAAAAAAATTGGCCACTTCGCCAAATGTTGTAGAACTGGTGATTACAGTAATTGGAGGCGTTCAGTAAATCTTGTGGAATCTCATGTTGTCAGCGATGAGGAAGTATTTGATGGAGATGATAATGATATTGAAGTGATGATGTTACAGGATGATTTTGTTAATGATATTTCTGAAGATTATTATCCGCCTAAATGTGAAGTGCTAATAAATGATGTGTACATGATGCTTTGGGCAGATTCATGTTCGCCGTACACTATCATTGATAAAAAATATGTGGGAAATTGGAAACAAATACACCTTAATAACCTCTGATGCACGACCTAAAGGTTATTGTGGCGTTAGATTACCTGTTATAGGTTATTTTAATGCCAGGGTAACTTTCAAAGGTAGATCGTGTTCAACTAAAGTTTATGTTGTAGAACAGGGACGTGCCTTATTAAGTTGGAAAGATCTTAAAAAAATGGGGTTAGTATTAAATCCTAATCATCCTGACCAAGTGGTTTTGGCTAATGATTATCTTGAACATGTACTGTTAACTAATGAAGAATCTTCCTCAAAATGGGAATCTGTTTTTCCCAAATTATTTAGCAAAGAACTAGGATGTTTAATCAAGTTTGAACACAAGATCATTTTAAAAGCAGACAATATTCCATCTGTTCATAAAGTAAGGAATGTACCATTTGCCCTAAGGAATCCTTTAAAGGAAGAGTTAAACAGATTGTGTAATGCCAAGGTAATAGAGCCTATTGAAGCTTCAAATTGGCTTAGTCCCATCGTTTTGGCTCGCAAACCCAATGGAAAAATTAGGATGTGTGTGGACCTGAGGGATTTGAATACAAATATTTGGGTTGATAGATATCCTCTGCCACACATCAATGAAATGATTTCAAGCATTAAAGATGCCATGTATTTCTCGTCGATTGATTTGTCAAATGCATACCACCAAATCAAATTACATTCTGACTCTAGGCATTTAACATCTTTCATTACACCTGAGGGTGCTTTTCAATATCTCAGAATGCCATTTGGATTGGCGTCTGCATCCTCAGTTTTTCAGAGAGTCATGTGCAGTATTTTGAAGGGTGAATTGAATGTGAGAATTTTTCAAGATGATGTTCTTATTTGGGGGAATGACATACTTTCTCACGACCAAGCAGTACACGGTGTGCTGCAGAAATTACAAGATGCTGGTCTAACTGTATGTGGTGAAAAGTGCAAGTTTGGAGTGAAAGAAATTGATTACCTAGGTCATACCATTTCCAACGAAGGGGTTAAACCTAAAATGAAACTATTGGAAGCTATTGAAAAAGCACCCCATCCCATTAACAAAGATCAGTTACGATCATTTTTGGGACTTGCGGAGTATTACTCTAAATTTGTCCCAAACTTTGCTGACAAAGTGTATAATTTAAGATTGTTAATGAAAAAAGGCGCTTCTTTTGCATGGTCAACCTTGTGTCAACAAGCTTTTGAAAACATCAAAAAAGATATCACAAAAGCTGTAGCTCTTAAACCTTATGATCCTGATCACGTCTCTATAATTGTTGTGGACTCCAGTGCTTATGGTTTAGGAGCTGTCCTTATGCAAAAACACAATGGTGCAGAACGAATTATAGCGTTTGCCTCTCGCACACTTAAGGGTGCTGAACCTTCATACTCCGTAATTGAAAAGGAGGCTTTAGCATGTTGGTGGGGTGTAGACCATTTCAAAACTTTTATTTGGGGCACTTCTTTTGAATTAAGAACAGATCACCGACCTCTCATTGACATTTTCACAACGAAAGGTGCTTCAAGAGCCACTCCTAGAATAGCAAAATGGTTATATAGATTACAGGGTTATAATTTTCAAATAAATTATGTTCCCGGTCATAAAAACATTAATGCAGACTGTTTATCACGTCTTCCTTTGCCCTATGACAAGGATGAAACATCTGAGGATAACGATGAGTGGTTAGTTGCCAGCATTGAGGAATCTTGTAATAATGCAATCAGTGAACAAGAATGGGTTCAAGCTGTGACTAGTGACACTTTATTACAACAAATCATTAACAACCTACATGTTGGCGCAGATCTGTCATCCTTGAACAAGTCTATTTTGGCTGATTATAAAATGATTTGGCCCGAATTATCTTTTCATGATGGCATTCTTAGGAGAGGCGATAGATTAGTTGTACCTGCAGTTTTGCGTGACAAATTATTGAATTTATTACATGAAGGACACAGTGGTATGACTAGAATGAAGAAGAGAGCCAGGAATGATTTTTGGTGGGCTGGAATGGACAAGGACATAGACAGGTGCGTTAGGAATTGCCTAGCATGTATGTCTAGTGACAAATCTCACAAATCCCAAGAAACTACTATTTCAGCAACTCCTTTTCCTGAAAAGCCTTGGGATAAAGTTGCTATTGATATTTGTGGTCCATTTCATGTCAAAGGCATCGAAAATAAGTTCGCAATTGTCTTGATGGATTTTCACTCTAAATGGCCTGAAGTCGCTTTTGTAAGGGATATCAAAGCCTCCAATATTGTTGAATTTTGCGAAGGTATTTTCCGAAGAGAGGGGTATCCTAGCACTATCTTATCAGATAATGGCCCGCAATTTATAGCCGAGGAATTTTCCGCTTATCTTAATAAAGTTGGAGTAAAACACATTACCACCTCTGTATATAATCCAAGAGAAAATGGTTTAATAGAAAGATTCAACCGAGTGTTGAAGGAATGCATCCAACTTGCCAGCAACAATGATGATGACTGTAAGGATGCTGTCAAGGAGATGTTATGGTGTTATAGAAATACTCCACACACAGCTACGGGAATATCTCCGTTTTCTTTATTAAAAGGACGTGAGGCTGGATCTAAGGTCAAACCCGTATGGATGTCTAGGAATATTTCAAAAGTGACTGATGGTAAGAACTTAGCATTTAAGGTTCGACAATATCAAAATAAATATGTGCAAAATCACAATTCTAAAATCAGCTGTAATGCTAAAGCATTTAGTGTTGGTGACTGGGTACGCTCACAATTAATGGGTAATCGGAAACCTGGCTCTTCTAAATGGTCTAAACCAAAACAAATTATTCTTGTAACTGGTAATATTGTGAAATTGGATGATGGTAAGCAATGGAATGTGAGAAGCATCACAAGGTGCAATGATCTAGAGTGCAAACAGATGAATGGTCTGGTTGACAATTCTCCAAAACATCTGTTGAGAAAAGAGATGATGTACCCATTTCTGTGTCTTCATCCACTAGACCTAAGTGTAGACCAGTTTGGATGAAGGATTACATCTGTCCTTGATTGGGTACTTTCTATGTGTATCAATATGAAATTCAGTTGGTATCTATTTATATGCTCATCTCTTTTAGTCTTATTTTTCTCTTTGTTTTGTTGTTTGTTTTGTTATTTTATAGAAAGGGAGATATGTTATATCTTAGCAATGATGTCACTGTCTCATGGCCACTGTGCTCACTGGATTCCAGAGTGTGGAATCCAGGGAGCAGACCTGAGATGCAGAGTTGCTGAAGAGTTGGTCCTTGAATGCTCCTGGGGTTGTTATACTGAATAAACTACTTTTCCTATTTTATCCACTGTACTTCAAGTCATTTCACTGTTAGACCATGAAGTTCCGTCCTGTGTGATTTTATAATAAACTGATCTGTAAACTTCGTTACATAAAAAGCTACGCATTTGAATTAAGTTACATACTATGAATTTAACGACAATATTTAAGTTTTCCAATATTTTCATCGAACAATAAATGCTAGTGAATTTTTAAAAAAAGCACCTTTACAAGCGTGGTCTCGAAGGCACGGACCTTCATAATGGCTGTCACGGATGCAGCTGCAAGTGACTTTTTCCATTTAAACTGGTCAAAATAACGTGGCATCTGCGCTACTAGTGCATGGCCATTGGCCACGGTTCTAGAAAAATAAATAACACTTTGCCCAAGAGAGCAGTGGCTGTTAAAGTTGTTGTGACTTTTATTGCCTGTACATTCGGTGAGTTCCTTAAGTGATCCCTTCATACACCTCAGTATTTGACTCTTCACTACTTAATGTGAAAGAGCTATAATTTTTCCAGCTTATTCAACCTTTGTAGCGTGCACACTACCGACCATATACCAGAGCGCATATGCACTGGTCTAGTACTCCGCCCCGCCGTTTCCAGATAGCAGTGGGCCAGTGGCGCAATGGATAACGCGTCTGCCTACGGAGCAGAAGATTCCAGGTTCGACTCCTGGCTGACTCGACTCGACGCTGTAAAGAGCTCTTTTCATCCCTTTGTTAAGAAGTGCAATTATTAAGGACAACATGAAATTAGACGAGTGTTAAAGAGTAACTCTACTATACTTTGCCAAAATCGCGGCATTTTAATTAGAACATATAGAGGGGAAATGGACAAACATATCATTTTTTTATTTAATAGCGTAAAACAAAAGATGCATTCCCAGATGCTCTGTTTTAATTGTAAAGAAAAGAAAGGTTACAGTCGTCTTGACAAAGAACTTATTTTTTATGGTAAAATAAATTATTGTGACATACACATATAGCGCACTATTATAGTTGAACCAAATCTAACCGTCTCTTAGAGGAACACCGGGTGATGGGGGGAGGGGGGTTCGAGGGAGGAGTGTGCTTTTCTTTTTTTTCTTGAAACATGACTAAGAAAGCTGTGTGTCAACGCAGGCCCGACGGCTGCTCCTTGATGCAATACATCGTGTGGTTTTATTTTACAAAATACTTTTATGCCAATAATGCCAGATTTGATGAATTAATTATATTTTAAACCCATCTCCATATGCATTGGACTAGGCCTCTACTTGTTTTTAGAAATACTTTTCGCTGCTTGATGCCACTCAGATGTATTAACATCAGTTTCCTAAAAGAGATCAAGGTCTTGTTTAATGGACAAATGCATGTACACTTCGGGAACAGTCGAATTAGCACATCTAACATAAAAAAAAAACATCATTAGCGGCGCATGGGAAAATGGCTCGAGGTATCTTGCGAACTGGGAAAGTACTGAAATTGCAAAATTGCAGGTTTCATGGACGTAGCGCTTACTTAAAATGGAGCCAGCTTTTGCTCCTTTTGCAGGCATTACTTTCAACCTTCAGACCTCGGTTTTAAAAAACATACCTAGCTTTGAATGGACCTTAGACATTTTCTATTGGGTCTCAGGTGTTTTGCGTTCAGTGAAATTCATCAATACCCAGAATGCACCGATGCACCCACCACAGAGCTCAACAGATGCCCCCACCACACAGCTCCACAGATGCACCCACCACGCAGCTCCACCGAGGCACCCACCACACAGCTCCACCGAGGCACCCCCACACAGCTCTACAGATGCACCCACCACACAGCTCCACCTACACAGCTCCACCGATGCACCCACCACACAGCTCCACCGATGCACCCAGCACACATGTCCACCGATGCACCAACCACACAGCTCCACCGATGCACCAACCACACAGCTCCACCGATGCACCCACCACACAGCTCCACCGATGCTCCAACTAAGCTCCACCAATGCACCCACCACACAGCTCCACCAATGCACCCACTAAGCTCCACCGATGCACCCACCACACAGCTTCACCGATGTACCCACCACACAGCTACACCCATGCAGCCACCACACAGCTCCACCGACACAGCTCCACCGATGCACCCAGCACACAGCTCCACCGATGCACCAACCACACAGCTCCACCGATGCACCAACCACACAGCTCCACTGATGCACCCACCACACAGCTCCACCGATGCTCCAACTAAGCTCCACCAATGCACCCACCACACAGCTCCACCAATGCACCCACTAAGCTCCACCGATGCACCCACCACACAGCTACACTGATGTACCCACCACACAGCTACACCCATGCAGCCACCACACAGCTCCACCGACACAGCTCCACCGATGCACCCACCACCCAGCTCCACCAATGCTCCAACTAAGCTCCACCAATGCACCCACCACACAGCTCCAACAATGCACCCACTAAGTTCCACCGATGCACCCACCACACAGCTACACTGATGTACCCACCACACAGCTACACCCATGCAGCCACCACACAGCTCCACCTACACAGCTCCACCGATGCACCCACCACACAGCTCCATTGATGCACCCACCACACAGCTCCACACATGCAGCCACCACACAGCTCCACCGACACAGCTCCCCCGATGCACCCACCACCACCAATGCACCCACCACACAGCTCCACCGATGCACCCACCACACAGCTCCACCTACACAGCTCCACCGATGCACCCACCACACAGGTCCACCGATGCACCAACCACACAGCTCCACCGATGCACCAACCACACAGCTCCACCGATGCACCCACCACACAGCTCCACCGATGCTCCAACTAAGCTCCACCAATGCACCCACCACACAGCTCCACCAATGCACCCACTAAGCTCCACCGATGCACCCACCACACAGCTCCACAGATGCACCCACCACACAGCTCCACCGAGGCACCCACCACACAGCTCCACCAAACGACCCAACACACAGCTCCACCGATGCACCCACCACACAGCTCCACCGAACGACCCACCACACAGCTCCACCGATGCACCCACCACACAGCTCCACCGATGCACCCACCACACAGCTCCACCGATGCAGCCACCACACAGCTCCACCGACACAGCTCCACCAATGCAACCACCACCCAGCTCCACCGATGCACCCACCACACAGCTCCACCGACACAGCTCCACCGATGCACCCAACACACAGCTCCACCGAGCCACCCACCATACAGCTCCACCGAGCCACCCACCACACAGCTCCACCGATGCACCCACCACACCGCTCTACCGAGGCACCCACCACAAAGCTCCACAGATGCACCCACCACACAGTTCCACAGATGCACCCACCACACAGTTCCACCGAGGCGCCCACCACACAGCTCCACCGAACGACCCACCACACAGCTCCACCGAACAACCCACCACACAGCTCCACCGACGCACCCACTACACAGCTCCACCGATGCAGCCACCACACAGAATTTGAATTTAAAAACATTTGTATAGCGCGCTTATACCACGCGGTTTCATGGCGCTTTTCAGATTGCGAGGAGACAGCAGGAGCAGAGGAAGTTAGACAGCGAAAGCTCGAGAGAAGAGCAGGGTTTTAAGGCTTTTTCGAAACTCTGTGTAAGAAGGTGTCATGCGGAGTTCCACAGGGAGGGAGTTCCAAAACACAGGAGCGAGAACCGCAAATTTTGTTCCACCAGCCTTTTTCTTTTTAAATCGAGGAGTGCCATGTGGGTGGAGCGAAGCTCTCTACCCGGGGTGTAAGGCTTAATGGCAGAACAAATAAACTCCGGAGCGGTGCCCATTTTGGCCTGGAAAGTGAGGCAACCAAGCTTGAACAAGGCTCGCTCTTTCAACGGCAGCCAGTGCAGTGCCTGCAAAAGAGGAGTTGCACGATGGAATTTAGTCAGGCCATGGATCAGGCGGGCAGCCTGGTTCTGCACTAGTTGCAGGCGGTGAATAGCATAGGCCGGCGCGCCATTGTAGATAATGTTGCCATAATCGAGGCGCGAGAGCACCATTGCCATCACTATGATCTTTAGAGCAGGAAGGGAAAAGAAACGGGAAATCTTCCTAATAGTTCTGAGGGAGAAAAAACAAGAGGAAACAACAGAACTAACCTGTGAGTGGACAGAAAGTGAGGGATTAAGGAGGATACCGAGAGTTTTGACTTTGGGAACGGGGAGTGGGGGGACACCAAGTGAGAGGGGCCAGTGGGACGGGGACCAAGGGCTGCAACCACCTCCGGTCAAGACTAACTCCGTCTTGTCCGGGTTGAGTTTGAGGTGGTTGCAGTTCATCCAATCCTGGATGAACAACATAACAGATTGAACATTCTGGAAGGATGAGGGGGAGTGAGAAAGGTTGAAACACAGCTCCACCGATGCACCCAGCTCCACCAATGCACCCACCACACAGCTCCACCGATGCACCCACCACACAGCTCCACCTACACAGCTCCACCGATGCACCCACCACACAGCTCCACCAAGGCACCCACCACACAGCTACACTGAGGCAACCACCACACAGCTCCACCGATGCACCCACCACACAGCTCCACCGACATAGCTCCACCGATGCACCCACCACCCAGCTCCACCGATGCACCCACCACACAGCTCCACTGACACAGCTCCACCGATGCACCCACCACACAGCTCCACCGATGCACCCACCACACAGCTCCACCTACACAGCTCCACCGATGCACCAACCACACAGCTCCATTGATGCACCCACCACACAGCTCCACACATGCTGCCACCACACAGCTCCTCCGACACAGCTTCCCCGATGCACCCACCACCACCAATGCACCCACCACACAGCTCCACCGATGCACCCACCACACAGCTCCACCTACACAGCTCCACCGATGCACCCACCACACAGCTCCACCGATGCACCCACCTACACAGCTCCACCGATGCATCCACCTACACAGCTCCACCGATGCACCCACCACACAGCTCCACCGATGCACCCACCACACAGCTCCACCGATGCACCCACCACACAGCTCCACCGATGCAGCCACCACACAGCTCCACCGATGCAGCCACCACACAGCTCCACCGACACAGCTCCACCGATGCACCCACCACCCATCTCCACCGATGCAGCCACCACACAGCTCCACCGACACAGCTCCACCGATGCACCCAACACACAGCTTCACCGAGCCACCCACCATACAGCTCCACCAAGGCACCCACCACACAGCTCCACCGATGCACCCACCACACAGCTCTACCGAGGCACCCACCACAAAGCTCCACAGATGCACCCACCACACAGCTCCACAGATGCACCCACTCCACAGATGCAACCACCACACAGCTTCACCGAGGCACCCACCACACAGCTCCACCAAACGACCCACCACACAGCTCCACCGATGCACCCACCACACAACTCCACCGATGCAGCCACCACACAGCTCCACCAATGCACCCAGCTCCACCAATGCAACCACCACACAGCTCCACCGATGCACCCACCACACAGCTCCACCTACACAGCTCCACCGATGCACCCACCACACAGCTCCCCCGAGGCACCCACCACACAGCTACACTGATGCACCCACCACACAGCTCCACCGATGCACCCACCACACAGCTCCACCGACACAGCTCCACCGATGCACCCACCACACAGCTCCACTGATGCACCCACCACACAGCTCCACCGAGGCACCCACCATACAGCTCCACCGAGGCACCCACCACACAGCTCCACAGATGCACCCACCCACAGCTCCACAGATGCACCCACCACACACCTTCACTGATGCACCCACCACACAGCTCCACAGATGCACCCAGCTCCACCGATGCACCCACCACACAGCTCTGCCGAGGCACCCACCACACAGCTCCACCGATGCACCCACCACACAGCTCCACCGATGCACCCACCACACAGCTCCACCAATGCACCCACCACACAGCTCCACCAATGCACCCACTAAGCTCCACCGATGCACACACCACTCAGCGCAACAACAGCATCACTCAGCGCAACCACAGCATCACTGGTTCAAATATGTTCTTTCAATGTTTCAAGCTGTTTTCAAGCTTTCATGCTTTATTACAAATCACAAAAAGATGTTAATATTTCACTTCTGTTCTTGGATTTTCGTCACAATATAAAACACTGAACATAATCTTGACAAAAGTTATTTACAAAAGTTTAAGCTATTGCCATTACAAATTAAATAACTTATTCAAGTATTAATTATTTAAAAAAATTAAAAGCCATTGTTATTTGTAATATCAGTACATCTAAGTCACGTAAATACAAAACATGTTGCATTGCAAATGCTATAGGTGTTTGCGAAAGTTATAACTATTAGCATTGTAAATGACAAAGCTATTAATTTAGCTAATTTAAAAAATAACACATAAATAAAAAAAAATCATTTATAAGACCAATAGCTCAAACTTTCCTAATGCGAGCCCTATTGCATTTCCAATGCTTGTTAAACTATCTGATCTCTTAGCATCTCATCCTGAACTGACCTGTAGATGCACATGACCTCTAAACCTCTTAAGAATGCCAGGAAAGGGCTACTGACTCTCCTGATAGTTACATATTTGGAACTCATCTAGCACTATCAGTCGGAATCTCGGGTTCTCTTGATAATAACAACAACAATCACATTTGTAGAGTGCACAGATACCTCTGAAGTGGCGTCCAAGTGCTAGGGATAAAGATCCCTCAAAGAAGGGAGCAGAAAGGGGCTAAAAGCTGCATTAACATGAGTCAAAAATAAAAGTTTTCAATAACTTTCTGAAAGCAGCTTCAGATGTGATACTTTTCTGTTTAAGAGGAGGAGCATTCCACAGCTTAGTTGTCAGAAAGGTAAAATATCTGCCTCTTCTTCTGGCTCTGTGAATGCGAGGAATGTGGAAAAGTTTCTGATTATTAGATCTTATAACTCTACCCTGTGAAAAGGGTTTGAAATGGCTCCTGAAGTAAAGAAGACCTTTATAATGGTAGGCCCTGAAGGCTAGGACCAGAGCATTGAACCGGATTCTCTTAATGATCGGAATCCAATGAAGGGCATGTAAGTGACCCAACACCGAAGTTTGATGTGGGATCTTAACGATCAGCCGGGCAGCCACATTTTGAATGGTCTGTAGGTGCTGAATCAAATAGGTGGGAAGGCCCAGATACAGACTGTTAAGAGTAGTCCAACCTAGAGGCTATTAAGGCATGGACAATCGTCTTGCGATGATCTATTGGGATAAAGTGCATCATACTTCTTAAAGACCTCAGTGTGAAAAAAACAGTAAGAAGATAAAGTCTTAACCTGGGGCTTAAATGTCAAGCCTGAGTCGAATTTCACCCCCAGGTTTCTAACCATGAGCACAGGGCTGGGGGAACCCCCAGCTCCGATGGCCACCAAAGACTTCCCCTTTTTCTTTTGCTGTTTTGCTTTTCTTTATCATTCCCACCTGCGTACAAATGTATGGTGATTTTAGCTTCTTGACATGTCTCTCTAAAATGGACCGAATCTATATACCAATTGACATACTGTCATTACGGAACTGTCATTTTTTAATATGTCATTTTTCTTGTTATGTAATTCGTTGTTGATGTATTTGTCCTAACAATCAAATTATTTGTGACACTATGTTGTGGGCCATCTGTGTAAGCGGTATATTTGTTGTCCTTTTTATTTGTTTTCAAATGTATTTTACTATGTATATGTTTTTTACACTGTTTGTATATTTATGTCAGTCTTTTGTAATTGTTACAGCCCCGATGAAGTTCCCGTGGCACTGGGGAACGAAACGCGTTGGCTGTGTGCCGGTGTTTCTTTCAAGAATTTAATAAAAAGAAGAAATACTTACTTGTCACCTGTCCTGACTTCTATAAAGCCAGTAAATCTGGCTAAACACTTATAAGGTCCCAAAGGCAAGACCTATTGGGTATGCCAATGCTTGTTCTGTCTTTGAATTCATGTCAAATTTATGTTATTTGTTGTGAGTATGTGTCTTGTTGATCACAAACAAAAAATCAAAGGCCCTACACGCCGGGCCCAAACTCCCAGGATATAGGGGTCATTTGTTTTCTGTTTCTCAGAAATAAAATTTCTGTGTTGAGAGTCAATTTGTGAAAAACTATGGCGGCCATGCCCAAAACCCTAAGGTTCTTCAGAGGAGTGGCCATGGTCGGGCCTCCAGTGAAGCACAGTGATCACCGCTAGGGCAGTGATGAACTGAAAATAAGGTGAGAAAATTTAAAGGAGAAACCCTTGTATGAAAAGGGAGGGGTTAGTTACAGTAAGAAAAATAAGAGAGAGAGATCCCTTTTCATGTATGTATTGAGACAGAATGCTGTCTTTTTGGGATTTTTATCTCATTAGAATGGTGATGCGTTAAATTGTGTCTGAGGTTATAACAGGATCAACAAATTTACAATTTCTACCAGATACATCAATTATTAACTTGCTAAAACATAATAAAAACCACAGAGAATGTCGGGACAAACAATGTTATTTATGAAATTGTCAAAAGTTTATTCTGTATTTTGATTACAAAACATATTTAAAAAAATATTTCACATTTGTTAAAAAAACATTTTCATAAGATTTAAAACAATACAATGAATTTCACAGTGAAAAAATGTGTAATGAGATAAAAATCCCAAAAAGACAGCATTCTGTCTCAATACATACATGAAAAAGGATCTCTCTTATTTTTCTTACTGAAAATAAGGTGGTCTTCTGTCCTTCAGAATCCTCTACAACCCTTAAAGACCATCGATAAATCAGTCCGAGAGTCTGGGTAAAAAACACACAACTGGAACATGGGAACAACGGTAGAAACCTTCCCAGAACATGGGCAACTATTGTGTACACTGTTGTTTGTTGTTGGGCACCAAGAGAGACAAATCCATTTTGAGTTGATTGTTTTTTTTTTACCCAAGAGCACTGTTCAGGTAACAGTTTTCGTGCAGAATAATTTTTTCAAACAGGTCATACATGTATGCAGTAGAAAATGTATCTTCTTGTGATGGAGAGTCCTTCCTGTTCTTTGTTGAGTCCCTGGCCATGTTGGATTTGGATTCTGCAGGGACAGCATAACTCATCGTTTGTCTGCAATAACTATCACCCACCATCAACTGTTTTCTCCTTTTTGGGAAATCCACTATATTTAGCTCAATACTTAACAACATTGTCTTAAATTGGTTGGTGTTTTAGAAAGGTTACCCACCACCATTATTTACCTCTTTTTGGATTTGTTTCCATTTTTCTTGTTTGTTGGTGGCCTGGAGTTTGGACTATGAGATATAAAGCAGGCCTGTGTGGGGATAAAAGGAAAAGACTGAAAGAAAAGATGGTAAGTGTTGGACCCGGCCTCGTGGCGTGGCCCTCGCTGACCCCCATAACCCCAGAACGACGGATGGAACTGATTCCGGTCCACCCAGAACTATACACGAGACTCCTACACCGGACCTGAGACGACCTCCAGACCGCGTGCCTGCACCCATGCACATGGCCATCAGACTCCATGTTTGGCCACCCCGGCCAGCCGGCCGCCTTCTTCCCTTTCGGCAGCCTCTGGCCGCTCCCGGCTGCAGCTGGGCGTGCGCGTCCGGCGCGCCCCGACCCACCCGGGGCGTGAACGACTCACCAAGTACCCGAAACCAAGGCTTCCATCACACCTCCGGGCCCCTCCCGAGGAACTGGTTTCCCTCACACTTCCGAACCATCCCTGGGGGCTGGTTTCGATCGCACCCTTGGCTTCCTAGCGAGCTGGCTCCAGACCTTGATGAGCGTCTGGGATCCCCTGGACGCATGGTCCAAAAGCATCAAAGACCCAGCCGCCCAGACAATCGGGCGCCTGGCCCTCGGACCTCCGGCCTCCTGCCTCTGAGGGTCCGGACATCAAAGGGCTCCGGGACTATAAGACAGCCTGCCTTCCATCTAGCCGGCAGTTGTATCTTGGACAAGAAAGCCCTGCTGATCTGATCGCGGCTGACCTTGAGGAGAACAGACTCTGACCCACCGAGCCCTGCTGACGTCGTCGCGGCTCATCCTCGAAGCTACGGAACTGAACCACCGAGCCCTGCTGACGCTGTCGCGGCTCCCTCTCGAAGAGTAAGACCTGAACCATCGGAGCCCTGCTGACCTTGTCGCGGCCCACTCTTGAGAACGAGAGACTCTTGCTATCATCCTGAGCCCTGCGGATGCTGTCGTGGCTCTACCTGCCTACGAGTACTACGGAGTACTCCTGACCAAGCCCTGCTGACCTCGTTGCGGCTTGAAGAACCCTCTGGTCCGGCTGGACCATCGACGCTACCCTCACGACAATCTTGAACCGAAGTGAGTCGGACAGCCAGTACCATCGCCAGCCCCCGTACCCACCAGTTCGAGGATTGAGAACTGTGCGCAGGGTGCGTGGCGTGCCAACTGGCCCTCTAAGACTGTCCCGCTTCCCTGTTCCCTTGTTACGAGACTTTCGCGATCCCTCGATCGCTGTGCATTGCTCCTTACTTTTACTTTGATAAAGTTCATACTTGATAAAGATTCACGGTGTGGTGTCCGTTCGTAAGTGTGGTGTGTCGACAGTGTGTACGATCAGTCCTCCCCGGCGGGAACTCCCCCTCGATAAGACTCGGCAGGAATTGTGGGAGAGGAGGTCTCGGGTGGTTAGGAGAGTAATCTTGACCCCTGGGGTCACTGCCTTCCAACATTGGTGGCAGCGACGCGATACGAACCTACGTCTGAAGATCGTACCACTGACACACTACCTGAACCCACACGCAGCAAACGCACGAGAAAGGAAGAGCAATAATGACGTCCACAGAATCTGGTGAGAAGACGACATTCGATAAAGACCTATTGGAAGACTACACCCATAGAGAGCTAAAGCAGTTCTGCAGAGAACTGAGTATCACGAGTACCGGACTAAGTACTAAGGAAGATTTCCAGAAAGCGCTAACCGCTTGGGTAGAGTCCGGAGCATCCCTTCCCCCGACCGAAGACAATGAGGGAGGGAGACCACAGACCGAACCCAGTACACCGGCCGGTGAAAGAAACCAGCAACCAACCCGGAGCCCAGCAACCGGGAGAGATCGGTCGTCGGAAGAGATGGCCGACCGAGAACATGACCGAAGCCATGAACTGGAACTGGTGCGCCTCAAATTGGAGGGCGAACTCAAACTTGCAGAGGAAAAGTTGGCAGTCGAGCAATTGCGGCTCCAGGGAGAGCTAGAGGAGAAGAAGCTCCAGAGGGAGCACGAAGGCCGGAAACTCCAGCTCGAGCACGAGCACGAGCGCAGCCTCAAAGAACTAGAGCTGAAAGCCAGAGCAGAGGCAACCGGACCACCGGGACTCGGAGAGCAGGTGGTCCCCGAGAAACGAAGGTGCACATCCCCAAAGACGTCGTGAAGGAGTTTTACAAAGGGGACGACAGCCAGCAGTGGTTCAAGGCCTACGAGGTCGCCATGTCCGCCCACCGGGTCCCCGAGAAGGACTGGGGGACCGGCCTGTGGAGCCGCTTCCTCAGCGAGGGAAGAGACAACCTGCTGGACCTACCGACCGCACACATGAACGCCTACCCCCACATGAAAGACGCTCTCCTATTCCGCTACGGCCTAATGCCAGAAATGTATCGCCAGCGGTTTAGGGAGAGCAAGAAGATTCCTGGCACCACATGGGTGGACTACGTGAACTACTACACCCAGGCCTTGGATGGGTGGATCAAGGGCAGCAATGTTACCACCTTCGAAGGCCTAGTCGACCTAGTCGCTTACGAGCACCTGTCCGCGAATTGCTTTGTGGAACTGAGGCAGCATCTCCTGGACAGCAAGCTCGCCAATCCACGAAAACTGGCTGTTGAAGCCGATCGCTGGGTGGCCACCCGAGTCCAGAAGGGGCCCGGGGGAAACCCCCCACGGAACAACCAAGGATCTTCCCGCCAGCGGGGTGGGGGAGGTCGAGGCAAACAGCAAGGATCTCAGTCAGGGCCCCAGCGTAGCCCCCCCAGAAACCAGGCCCCCGCTCTCCTCCCTCGACGAGAGCAGCCCCGAGCGTAGATCCCCCAGGGCTCCACCCCAGCACAACGTGCGTCAAGTGTCAGCAGCCTGGGCACTATGCCGGTGATCCCCGATGCCCTCTGACCCAGAAATCTACTCCCACTGGCCTCTCCACCAGACAGATATCCTCGGTAGCCCTAGAAGAGGAAGAAATAGAAGAGCAGGGGAAGTGGGAGCCCGCCGCCATGGTCTTAGCCTCCCTGGGGAATAGCGAGATGATCCCAGGAGACTACCTGCCCGACAACACAGAAAAGTATCGTCAGACAGTTAAAGTTACGGGCGCAGCATCGGTGCCCTTAGAGACACAGGAGCCAGCATCACGTCCGTTAGATACACGCTAGTCCCTGAGTCCATGATCATCCCCCACACCTCTTGTAGAGTGATAGCAGCTGACAATTCCGTCCGCACCTGCAGGATAGCACAGGTCCCGTTTGAGTGGGAGGGAGTTTCGGGCGATCTACAGGTAGCGGTCCGCACGGACATGCCTGTAGACTGCCTTCTGGGGAATGACCTAGAGAGTTCAAAGTGGAAAGAGGTAGAAAGAAGGACCCATCTAGAGATGTTGGGTCTGCCCCACTGGGCCTGTGTGAGCACCCGAGCCATGACCGCCAGAATGTCCAACCCCGGGAACGAAGAGTCCTAGATCCCCAGTGAAGCCCCTGATGCCCCAGAGGGAAGCGAGCGCCCCACGGTCCTCGACCAGCCCTCCAATGAAGGAAGCGAATCCGACGAAGGTCCCCTCGGATCCGCCGTCGAGCCGGTCCCCACCCTAACAGATATCCCAGAGTTGGCCCAGTGGCGCCAAGAAGGAGGACCGTTCCGAGAGGAGTTCTACCAAGAGCAGACCTCCTGCCCTGCCTTTGAGGGGCTCTGGCAACAGGCCGCAGCCCAGGCCGCTGGAGACCAGTCCGGCTCCCACTACCTTTACTGGGAAAACGGCCTACTTTACAGCGAACAGAAGACCGCCGAACTAGGGTCAGCCCGGGTGCTGGTGGTACCCCTACGTTTCCGCGGCCTCCTCCTCAACCTGGCCCACGATGTGCCCCTGGCGGGACACTTGGGCCAAGATAAAACATTCCATCGGTTAGTGACCCATTTCTACTGGCCCCGCATGCTGGCCGATGTGGAACACCACTGTAAGTCCTGCCCCACATGTCAGGCTAGCGGCAAAAGCGGAGGCAAGCGCAAGGCTCCCCTCCAGCCCTTTCCAGTTGTCAGTACCCCCTTTGAGAGGGTAGGAATCGACATTGTCGGACCTCTGGACCCCCGGACCTCCTTAGGTCACCGGTTCATTCTGGTTCTGGTCGATCACGCCACCCGATACCCCGAAGCCATCCCCCTCCGGACAGTGATGGCCCCGGTCGTGGGCCGGGCCCTCATGGGGATCTTCTCCCGGGTGGGATTCCCGCGGGAAGTGGTGAGCGACCGAGGCACAAACTTTATTTCCAGGTACATGAAGTCCCTTTGGCAACAGTGTGGGGTGTCGTACAGGTTCACCACCCCATATCATCCCCAGGGTAACGGCCTGGTTGAGCGGTTCAACCGCACCCTGAAAGGAATGATCATGGGTCTCGAGGAGCCCTTGCGACGCAAGTGGGATGTCCTCCTGCCCTGCCTCCTGTTCGCATACCGAGAGGTTCCCCAGAAATCCTTGGGGTTCAGCCCTTTCGAGCTGCTCTATGGGCACCCTGTCCGGGGTCCCCTCAGCCTGGTCAAGGAAGGCTGGGAGACAGCCCCCCCGAGCACACCCCCGTGTGTTCTCCTACGTCCTGGCCCTCCGGAACCGGACGTGGAAATTTCGCAAGCTGGCCGAGGCCAACCTGGAGGCCAGCCAAGAGGAGATGAAATGCTGGTACGACCAGAATGCCACTCTGGTCGAGTTTCAGCCCGGCCAACAGGTTTGGGTCATGTCCCCAGTAGAACCTTGTGCCCTTCAGGACAAGTGGACTGGACCCTTTGAGGGTGATAGATCGCAAGAGCCAGGTCACATACCTCGTCGATACGAAATCGGCCAGAATGCCCGGAAAGTCCTACACGTGAACCGGCTCAAACCCCACTTTGTGCGTTCTGAGTTGGGATTACTCCTTGCCACCGACGACGGAGAGGAAGAGGAAACGGACCCTCTACCAGATCTCCTGTGTGCGAAGGATCAAGATGGCTCCATAGAGGGAGTGAGTCTCTCCTCCTCCCTCACCCCCGTGCAGCGTGAAGAATGTCACCAGTTGTTGGGACAATTCTCAGACCTCTTCTCCCTGACCCCCGGCGTCACCAGTTGGTGCGCCCACGACGTGGACACCGGGGACAGCCCTCCGGTACGGCACAGAGCCTACCGAGTCCCTGACCGAGTTCGAGTCTGCATCAAGGCCGAAGTTGACAAGATGTTGGCCCTGGGAGTGGTAGAAGCCTCCGACAGCCCATGGGCTAGCCCCGTGGTCCTGGTTCCGAAGGCGGCCGCCCCCGGCACCGTTCCTGAGCTGAGGTTCTACGTAGACTACCGCAGACTCAACGCAGTCACCCGAACCGACGCACACCCCATCCCCCGAGCCGACAAACTCATTGACCGCCTAGGGTCGGCTCAGTACCTCAGTACCTCAGTACCTTCGATCTCACCAGTGGCTACTGGCAGATCGGCCTCACGGAGAGGGCCCGAGAAAGGTCTGCTTTCTCCACTCCGGATGGCCACTTCCACTTCAGAGTAATGCCCTTCGGCATGAAAAACGCCCCCGCCACCTTCCAGCGACTGGTCAACCAGGTCCTGGGCGGGTTGGAAAGTTTCAGCGCGGCGTATCTCGACGACATTGCCGTGTTCAGTGCCCACTGGCCCGAGCACCTGCACCAGCTGTGGGAGGTGTTGGCCGCCCTGCGCCGCGCTGGGCTCACCATTAAAGCTAGCAAGTGCCAGATAGGACAAAGCTCCGTGGTATACCTCGGGCATCAGGTCAGAAGCGGCCTCGTAGCCCCCCTCCAACCCAAGATAGATGCCATCAATGCCTGGGAGACCCCCACGACCCAGACTGAGGTGCGGGCCTTCCTAGGACTCACAGGGTATTACCGTAGATTCATCAAGGGCTACGGGAGTATTGTAGGCCCCCTCACAGAGTTAACAGCCAAGGCAAACCCCAAGAAGGTTAGTTGGACCCCCGCCTGTTAGAAGGCGTTCGAGGAACTGAAAAAGGCCATGTGCACCGCTCCAGTACTACAGGCCCCTGACTACTCCAGAGAGTTCGTGGTCCAGACCGACGTCTCCGAACATGGCATTGGAGCCGTGCTCTCCCAGGTGGACGACCAGGGAATTGACCACCCAGTAGCCTTTATCAGCCGGAGGCTACTACCCCGGGAGCAGAGATGGAGCACCATCGAGCGAGAGGCCTTCGCAGTAGTCTGGGCCTTGAAGAAGCTGCAGCCCTACCTGTTCGGTACCCACTTCCGGGTCCAGACGGATCACCGCCCTCTCCGGTGGCTCATGCAGATGAGAGGAGAGAACCCTACCATGTTACGCTGGTCCATCTTTCTCCAAGGGATGGATTTTACTGTGGAACACAGGCCGGGTGCAGACGACGCCAACGCCGACGGCCTGTCCCTCTTCTTCCGCCTCAGCGAAGAGAACCCCCAAGAGGATGGGTAGTTCTCCTCGTCTTTCAGCTGGAGGGGACACATGTTGGACCCGGCCTCGTGGCGTGGCCCTCGCTGACCCCCATAACCCCAGAACGACGGATGGAACTGATTCCCGTCCACCCAGAACTATACACGAGACTCCTACACCGGACCTGAGACGACCTCCAGACCGCGTGCCTGCACCCATGCACGTGACCATCAGACTCCATGTTTGGCCACCCCAGCCAGCCGGCCGCCTTCTTCCCTTTTGGCAGCCTCTGGCCGCTCCCGGCTGCAGCTGGGCGTGCGTGTCTGGCGCACCCCGACCCGCCCGGGGGGTGAACGACTCACCAAGTACCCGAAACCAAGGCTTCCATCACACCTCCGAACCTTCCCTGGGGGCTGGTTTCGATCGCACCCTTGGCTTCCTAGCGAGCTGGCTCCAGACCTTGATGAGCGTCTGGGATCCCCTGGACGCATGGTCCAAAAGCATCAAAGACCCAGCCGCCCAGACAATCGGGCGCCTGGCCCTCGGACCTCCGGCCTCCTGCCTCTGAGGGTCCGGACATCAAAGGGCTCCGGGACTATAAGACAGCCTGCCTTCCATCTAGCCGGCAGTTGTATCTTGGACAAGAAAGCCCTGCTGATCTGATCGCGGCTGACCTTGAGGAGAACAGACTCTGACCCACCGAGCCCTGCTGACGTCGTCGCGGCTCATCCTCGAAGCTACGGAACTGAACCACCGAGCCCTGTTGACGCTGTCGCGGCTCCCTCTCGAAGAATAAGACCTGAACCATCGGAGCCCTGCTGACCTCGTCGCGGCCCACTCTTGAGAACGAGAGACTCTTGCTATCATCCTGAGCCCTGCGGACGCTGTCGCAGCTCTACCTGCCTACGAGTACTACGGAGTACTCCTGACCAAGCCCTGCCAACCTCGTCGCAGCTTGAAGAACCCTCTGGTCCGGCTGGACCATCAACGCTACCCTCACGACAATCTTGAACCGAAGTGAGTCGGACAGCCAGTACCATCGCCAGCCCCCGTACCCCCCAGTTCGAGGATTGAGAACTGTGCGCAGGGTGCGTGGCATGCCAACTGGCCCTCTAAGTCTGTCCCGCTTCCCCGTTCCCTTGTTACGAGACTTTCGCGATCCCTCGATCGCTGTGTATTGCTCCTTACTTTTACTTTGATAAAGTTCATGTAATGTAATGTAATGTAAAAAGGATTTGTAGAGCGCTGCGTTCACCGGACGGTTTCTTGGCGCAATTCATACTTGATAAAGATTCACGGTGTGGTGTCCGTTCGTAAGTGTGGTGTGTCGACAGTGTGTACGATCAGTCCTCACCGGTGGGACTCCCCCTCGATAAGACTCGGCAGGAATTGTGGGAGAGGAGGTCTCGGGTGGTTAGGAGAGTAATCTTGACCCCTGGGGTCAGCGCCTTCCACCAGTAAGGGCATGGGGCTTTTTTGATATAGTGATTTTCTGGGGATATATTTTCTCTTTTTTCTTTGTTTTTTTTCCCCCCACCAGATTTCTCACTGTAGTGTGTGTTTTTTTAACTGCTTGGGGTGTAGTCTTCTATAGGCCACTGATGTTTGTCTCGGCGATTTTAATGGATTTTACACATTCTCAGTTTGATGTGCTAAATTAATTTTAGAGCCTATGGATGGCCTTGAATTCATGCCAAATTTAGGTTATTGGTTGTTGGCGTGTGCCTCATGGTGACTTAGTAGCAAGCAGGGGGTCCTAAAGTCCAGGGCCAAACCACCAGCAATTTTCCTTTGTTCGCAGCCACCTTCTTCCCCAGGTGCTTGTCCACCATCTTGTGTGAAATGGGTAATTAATGTGCAATTTTCAGTGGCGGCTGCCAATACATAAAAATGGAGGCACGATGCGCCCAACTCACCACAAATGATACTCCTACCCGGCGAGGCACTGCTCTCACGGTGATGATGTCCACATGCAGGAAAGGGAAGGACTTCCCTTCCTTTCCAGTGGAGCACAAATTCTGACAATGTGTGTGTGCATTAACAATACTGAAGGAAAGTGACTCTGCTACCAATAGGGAAATGTGCAAAATAGAAGTCAATTCCTCAGGACATTGCATCAGTCAATCAGGCATTAGACTGAAGGAAAGTTTGGTGAAAGTGATCTAGCAAGCTCTCTATCCAGCTAACAAGGTTTAGCTTCAGCAAATTGTGTTGTGTAAACAAGCAAGATGAGGGCGTTATTCAAGAAAAAACGCCAGATTCGTGTGAAGACTATAAACATGACTTTTTTTTGGAAAAAATAAATTAGTGAAGCTCCATATTTAATTCTATTTGATACGAATTTGCCAACAATTACTGTAAATGATGCTAGTAACTATGACCCAGTGGCTGTTCTCGTGCAAGTGAGAGAGGTTGCGATAGTCTATACTCCTAGGCCAGATGTACGACCCTACCAATTTGCGATGTGCAAATTGCATCGTTTTGCAACACGCAATTTGGGACTCGCAAATTGGAATGCACAGCAGTGTCTCAGACACTGATCGCGTTTCCTAATAGGTTCGCAAATTGCATGCCTCATTAATATTCATGAGGCAGGTGCAATTTGCAACACCATTAGAAATGGCTAACACTCCCAGGGATGGTGGCCTGCTGGGGTCAGCAGACCACCATGTATGTGACAGCTTTCTAAAATAAAGCAGCATTAAAAAAAAAATGCAGCCCGTTGCATTTAAGAAAGAAAAATGAAACATTTCTATTTAATTAGGGCAGGCAGTGGTCCCTGGAACCACTGCCTCATCTTAAAAAATATTTTTGCATCCATTCCCAAACAGGAAGGAGTCCCCTGGGTAGCCCTTACCGTATGCGAGTGGCTTTCCACCTACTTGAAGTAGGTGGTAAACTGAGAGTGTTTTGCGGCCCCAAATGCGGTTGCAAAACAATGGTACATTCCATTGTGTCTCGCTATTAGATAGGGACACCCCTTCCTTATAGTGCGAGTCGCAAACCTTATTTTGCGAGTCACCAACTCGCAAAATAGCACTTGTACATCCCAGGATCCTTTTTGCGGTCACAAACAGGCCTATTTCCTGTTTGCGACCACAAAAAACGGTCATGCATCTGGCCCTAGTGGCTGAAGGGTGGCTGAAAATCATTACTCTATGTTGGAAAAAGAGATTCTTCCCTGCAATTGGTTATCACACTTTTTTAGACAATATATATGGGTTAGGGATTTGTAGTCCGCATCGACCATAAACCGCTGGTGATCTTGGTAACCACCAAAGGACCTGGAAGGGCGATGTCACAGATTGCCAGGTGGCTCTTTAGGTTCCAAGAATTTACTTTTAAAAGTAGAATATGGATCCAGAAAATACAATATCACAGCACTTGATTTTGGTGAGCCAGCATGAAGTGAAAATGAATGCATTATAGATAGTGTCATGGATGTACTCAAATTTGTAACCTATTTTGGTGGCTGAAATTGGATCGATATGTTGAAGCAATTGTCAGGAGTTGTATTAGTTGGGCCTGGGGTGATAAATCCCATAAAACTATAAGGTATCCTCCCGAGGAGAATGAGAATCCAACGAGGCCTTGAAGAAAATTATTTTGGGCCTTGAGGGTCCATTTCACATACTGGGAAGTGGTCCCATGTTTGTACTGGTCGTGTTAGCTTTTTATTCGCAATAGGGTTCAAGGCCCAGATGTACGACCCTAAATTGCAGTCGCAAACGGGCAATCAGCCTGTTTGTGACCACAATTTAGGGCATGCCCATGGACAAACCTCATTTTGGGAATTGGAAATGTTATCGATTCGCAAAATGAGGTTTGCCACTCGCTAGGAAAGGGCGTGCCAAGGGCGTCTCTTCCTAATAGCGAGTGCAAATGGCATGTAAGATTGTTTTGTCGCAAAACACTCACAGTTTGCCACCCTTTTCAAAAGGGTGGTAAGCCACTCGCAAATAGGAAGGGGTCCCCGAGGGACCCCTTCCCCTTTGTGAATGGGTGCGGAAATATTTTTAAGAGCAGGCAGTGGTCCCAGGGACCACTGCCTGCCCTTAAAAAATGAAACGGAAAATAACATTTTTCTTTTTCTAAATGCATCCCGTTTTCCTTTAAGGAAAACGGGCTGTATTTAACAAAAAACTGCTTTTTTTTAAAAACAGTCACAGATATGGTGGTCTGCTGACCCCAGCATGCCACCATCCCTTTGATTGTGAGCCATTCCCAATGGGGTCGCAAATTGCGACAGCCTCATGAATATTATTGAGGCATGCAATTCTGAGACACTGCTGTACCTTCATTTTTGGAGTCGCAATTTGACGCAGTTTGCGACTTGCAAAAATGAATGGTCGTACATCTGGCCCAAATTCATAGAACTCTTTGTGGGAGGATGAGTGCTTGTTGAAATTGTAACTGACAGTGATGGGTGTGAGGCAGGTGGCTTCTGTGATTAAGATTTTGGAGGCGCTTAGGGTGGTGCATATAAGTACTTCAGGGGCATATTTACAAGAAGATGCGGCGGAGCACAGCGTTAGCCTACTTGGCTTAACGCTGTGCTCTGCCACTTCTGGAACGCAGGGCTAAGCTGTATTTTCAAGAATGCAGTGCAGCCTTGCATTTTCCGCTGCGCTAGCGCTAGTTTAGCTGTCTACCGCCAACGCAGGTACCCTTTCAGCTTAGTGCAAGAGGCCCAGCGTTGAGGGGAATGATTGTTTATGTGCAGAAAGGTGTCCCTTCCTGCACATAAACAATCTGAAATGGCGTTTTGAAACTTCTATGTGTGCTGCTTAATCCAGCACACATTGAAGTTGCAAGAAGTCATTTTTTAATGATTGTTTATGTGCAGGAAGGAACACCTTCCCACACATAAGCATTCAATGGTGTTTTGCTGTTCCTATGTGTGCTGCACAATGCAGCACACATAGAAACAGCAAATTCAAGGAGAAATTAAACATTTCTTCTTGTTGCGCCAATGTAAGACCAGGTTTTCCCTGGTCTTAATTTTGGTGCTGCCCCATATTTATTCCACCCTTGTAAATATGGGGCAGCGTCAAAATCAATGAGTGCTGCGGTGGAACACACATTGCCCTCCCCTTTAACGCTAAATATAGCCCAAAAGGGTATCTTATTCACAAGGTGGGGTTAAGACACGTTAAGTGGCTTAACGCCACCTTGTGAATAAGGTGAAGCCCATATCGCCACCACAACATCGAGAAAAGTGTCTTTACGGTGGCGATAGGGCTTGTAAATGTGCCCCTCAGTGTCCCCAGAGAAGAGTAATGGCGTAATTGAAATTTGAAACAGAGTATTAAAGGAAGGGCTACCGATGTCTATATCTGAGGGGACAATGGGCATAAGACAAAAAGAAACTTTTTTATGGGTATACCATACAACCCAGAATGTGTTAACTGGAGAGATGTGATATAAAGTAATAATGGGAACAAAGTTCTACTCAAGATTAAGGCCAAACTGATATTGGGTGATGATCAGAGCAGAAGGGGTTGTAACCAGAGTAGTTTCAAGTGGGCCAGGCTCAAGGTGGGAGACTGGCTATGGGCAAAGTTGAGACAAAGAGGGGCATGTTCACAAGGGCATTTCGCAACCAGAGAGCCACTTTTACTGATGCTCCGGTGGAGCAATGCCCTGCTCCTTATTTACAAAGCGTTGCTAAGCCACTTTGCGTGGCTTAACGCCGCATTGTAAATATTGCACTCTTTCACACAGGTATTGCTGGTGAATAGGGTTTGGGTGTGTCTGGTGTTGAGCAGGAGCCATTTGAAGATCTTGGGGAGCATTTGAAGAGTGAGAAAACAGGTTGAGAAGACAGTGTTAATCTGGTTTTTCATGGTGAGCTTGCTGTTCAGGAAGATGCCGAGGTTGTGGGAATGGTCTGTTGGCGTGGGTGAGGGTGCTATTTCAGAAGGCAACAGGAGTCCTTTCATGTGGCGGTGCTGTTCCCGAAGATCAGTACTTTTTTGTCCCTGTAGAGTTTGAGGAAGTTGTCTTCTATCCAGTCGGCGATGCACCTGTGGAAGTTGTCCCTCATAGTGGCAGGCTCTTCTGATAGCGAGAGAATGAGCTGGGTCTTGTTGGCCTAGAAAATGATGTTCAGTCTATGGGTTCTGAAGATGTTGGCCAGGGGGGTCAAGTAGGTGTTTAACCGGGTGGGGCAGAGGAACGAGCCTTGAGGGGTGCCACAGATGTTCTCTTGTTCAGGTATCTGTGTGAAAGGGGGGTGCAATGGGAGATGCTGTGGGCGTTCCACCACAACACCCATTGCTTTTTGATGCTGCCCCAGATTTACAAGGATCTGTGAATCTGAGGCAGCAGTAAAAACTAACACCACTGGAAAGAAGGCATTAGCGTGGCGCAACGAGGAAAAATACTTTTATTTCTCTTCATTTTTTGCTCTTTCTATGTGTGCTGCATATTGTCCTACTTCAAAGTGGGTCCTAGGTACAAATATTCGACCCTCAGACCCACTCTTCAATACATTTCTGGACCTGTTGAAGACATAGAGGACTGAACTGCTGCTGTGATGAAAAATCAATCAATCAGACTTGCATAGCGCAACTAATCACCCGTGAGGGTGTACAGTCACTGAGGATCTTGCTGCGAAGTCTCAGTCGATCAGCCAGGTCTTGAGTCCTTTTTTGAATTCCAGAGAGAGGGTGAGGTCCGGAGGTGTAGAGGTAGGTTATTCCAGGACCTGGCCGCAAAGTAGGAGAAGGAATGACCTCCGCTGCGGCTTTGATGAATACGAGGGGTGTGAGCGAGGTGAAAGGAGCCGGAGCGCAGATGTCTGGAGGGTTGGTGGAAGTTCAGACGGTTGTTGATGTATATATGCTGGTCCTTGGTTGTGCAAGGTCTTGTAAACATGGATCATCAGCTTGTGACATCTCTTCTAAACTCCCCACAGTGGAGTTTTCTGCGGTGGGGGGTGATGTGGATCCACTTGGGAAGGCAGAGGATGAATCTGGCTGTAGAATTCTGTACGATCTGTAGTCTTTTCAGGAGGTGTGAAGTGATTCCTGCGTAGCATGTGTAGCTGTAGTCCAGATTGCTGGTGAATAGGGTTTGGGTGTGTCTGGTGTTGAGCAGGAGCCATTTGAAGATCTTGGGGAGCATTTGAAGAGTGAGAAAACAGGTTGAGAAGACAGTGTTAATCTGGTTTTTCATGGTGAGCTTGCTGTTCAGGAAGATGCCGAGGTTGTGGGAATGGTCTGTTGGCGTGGGTGAAGGTGCTATTTCAGAAGGCAACAGGAGTCCTTTCATGTGGCGGTGCTGTTCCCGAAGATCAGTACTTTTTTGTCCCTGTAGAGTTTGAGGAAGTTGTCTTCTATCCAGTCGGCGATGCACCTGTGGAAGTTGTCCCTCATAGTGGCAGGCTCTTCTGATAGCGAGAGAATGAGCTGGGTCTTGTTGGCCTAGAAAATGATGTTCAGTCTATGGGTTCTGAAGATGTTGGCCAGGGGGGTCAAGTAGGTGTTTAACCGGGTGGGGCAGAGGAACGAGCCTTGAGGGGCGCCACAGATGTTCTCTTATGTTCGGAGGTGAAGGGAGGTAGGTGGATTCTCTAAGTTCTTCTTATGAGGAAGGAGACGATCCACCTGAGGGTGTCTCCTTGAATTCCAAAGTGAGGGAGCCTCTTCATAAGGCTGTGGTGGGATACTGTGTCCAGTGCTGCTGAGAGGTCAAGGAGGATCAAGGCCGCTATTTCTCCTTGGTCCAGGAGGGCTCTGATATTGTCAGTGACGGTGTTGAGAGAAGTTTCGGTGCTTTGGTTGGTACAGAAAACAGACTGGGAGATGTCCAGTAGATTGCTGTTGTCCCAGTTTTCCATGAGTTTGTGGTTGATGGCTTTTTCAAGTACCTTCATAGGAAAGGGGAGCATAGAGATGGACGGACGTTCTTGAGTTTTCCGGGGTTGGCGGAAGGTTTTTTGAGAAGGGGCTTGACTTCAGCATGTTTCCATTCATCAGGAAAGGTGGCTGTGGTGATGGATGCATTGAGGATGGTGATGAGTTTGTTACTGAATTGCTTTCCAGGTTGAAAATGTTGTTAGGGCAGGGGTCCGTACGAGCTCCTGAGTGGACAGAGTTCATGATAGAAGTGGTGTTTTGAGTGGTGAGCTGGTCCCAGGTGGTTAGCAGGTGGTCGGGTTTGCATCTGTGGGAGCAATGAGGCTGAGGCTGTTGGTGGTGAGTGGGATGGGGCTCAAGTTTTTTATAGATGTGGGAGATCTTGTCATGGAAGAAGACTGCCAGGGTGTTGCAGAGTTCCTGGGATGGGGTGCTGAGGTTTTCAGAGGCTGAGGGGTTGGAGAACTCTCTGACGATGTTGATTATTTCTCACTGCAGATGGCAAAGGCATTGCTTTTTGTCCTTTTCAGGGTTGTTGGTATTGGTTGAGCAATGTTTTTCAGGATCTATGGTCTTTAATGTCCTTGTTGGTGCGCCATGTTCTTTCAAGTTGCCTACAGTTGCTTTTTTTAGCACTTACTTCCATGGTGTACCAGTTGGCCTGGTTGGAGGGTCTCTTTAGTTTTGCGGGCTTGATGGGGGTGGGGAGGGCGACTTTATCGGCGCATTCAGAGATACAGGGTGCTGGAAAGGCGGGATTACTTCTTTAGAATTTGCAAAGTATTCTCCAGAATCCCATCACAGGTCGACTAGATATAACATGGAAGTAATAAGGGTTAAACAAGAATATTCCACGGCCCTCACCACCTCACTCTCCTCTCCAAAAGAGCTTTCTAGGATAGTGGATTCCCTTATAACCCTCCAGACCCCGGATCCTGTCATTGCCTCACAGGAGCTCTGTAATAGTATAGACTCTTTTTTCCAGACAAAAATCTCGGATATTTATTCCGCCTTGGAGTTGCAGAGATCTCTTACCAGTGAGCCCCCAGTCCCTGTGGATTTGGATCCTGTTCTTTGGGAGAAATTCTTGCCGGGATGTTTGGAATCCTTCCCCCCTCTCTCCTTACAGGATTTAGAGATTCTTCTTAACAAAACCAAATCCGGCTCCCCTCTAGATGCTTGCCCGCTCAAGATCCTTAAGCAGTGTAGAGAATCCCTCCTGCCCCCCCTTGTTGACATCATGAACAGGGCCATGAGGGATGGTATTTTTCCTCCTCAATGGAAAAATGCGGTAGTAAAACCTTTACTCAAGAAACCTTCTCTTGACCCTGGGGTATTAAAGAACTTCCGCCCCATCTCACTGCTCCCGGCCCCTGCGAAGATGTTAGAAACACACTTGAATAAACATCTCGCTGCCTTCGTGGAAAGCTCGGGCTGTCTGGACCACTTCCAACATGACTTCAGGAGGGAACATAGCACTGAGTCGGCCCTCACCATAGTGCTGGATAATATCCGCACGCGAGTTGATGGGGGACAGACCTCCCTCCTGATCCTTCTAGACCTTACGGCTGCCTTCGACACCCTTTCTCCCTCAGTTTTAACATCTCGCCTGAGGGAGATCGGGGCCCAGGGGGCGGCTTTGGGGCTACTCACCTCTTTCCTCGATCAACGAGAGCAAAGAGTGAAGCTGGGTAAATTCCTATCTCCATCCCTGTCTGTGCAATGTGGGGTCCCTCAGGGGTCGGCGTTAAGCCCGACCCTTTTTAACATATATGTGACCCCACTTGCCAGACTGATTAGATCTTTTGGGATGGAGGTAGTCTCCTATGCGGATGACACGCAGATCCTCGTCTCTCTCTCCCAGTCAGTTACATCGACTGCCTCCAATTTTAGATCTTGTATGGAGGCAGTCGGGCAATGGATGATCTATAATTCATTGAAACTGAATGGGGAGAAGACAGAGGTGATGGTGTTTGGAGGAAAGGAGGAGGTATGGTCAGCCGATTGGTGGCCAGACTCATTGGGAGCTTGTCCTGTTCCTGCCCCTTCTGCCAAAAATCTTGGGGTCGTGATCGATTCCACCCTCAGGATGTGTCAACAGGTTAACAGAACTGTATCTACCTGTTGGGGTATCATTCATATACTGAGGAAGATTAGGCATTATCTTTCACAGCAGGCAAGGAAACAACTTGCTGTTGCCCTCATCGGCTCTCGGTTGGACTACTGCAATGCGCTGTATGCGGGACTGAATAAAAGTCTGCTGCAGCGCTTGCAGGTGGTCCAGAACGCAGCGGCCAGGTTTGTTCTGGATCTGCCCTGGTGCACTTCGGCTACCTCTGCCAGAAAACTGCTTCACTGGCTTCCTATAGAGGACTGTATACTTTTTAAGACCATGTGCATGACCTACAGGGCCTTAGCAAAAAGTAGCCCTACTGGAATTGGATCCATTTTGTCCCGTTATAGTCCCTCTAGGAACCTGCGTTCCTCTAACACACTCCTTTTATCAGTCCCTCGCATTCGGAGAACCAAATGGGGTGGTAAAGCCTTTTCCATCCTGGCACCTAAGTGGTGGAACGCCCTCCCACTGGAACTAAGGTCTCTTCCCACCCTTCAGTTATTTAGAAATGCCCTGAAAACTCGTCTTTTTGTGCGGACATATTTGTAGTTGTGCTTTGCCTTATTTTTTTTCTAATCTGTTTTGGTAGGCGCCTTGATGCCTTCGGGTTTTAGTCGCGCAATACAAATTGTTTTTCATTCATTCATTCTAGACCTTTTTACCTGTCATACAGTGAAATAGGCAATCTATTTAACCAAATCATAAATCACTTTCAATTGGCTCCCATTAGTTTCCCCAAAGAACCACCGACTAAGGACTAAGTTCAAAATTTTATGACAAAGCCAAAGACAGTTGGATGTATAAACATCTCAGCAAGAGGTTCAGAAGATAACAGGTACTAATACAAACATAATCCTACGGAAAAGTCTCAGTCGGGTAAGAAACAATACCAAAATTAATTCAAGAATCATCAGGCTAACGAGAATTGCCACGACCTGAGTTTTAGTAAGCATTTGGAAAAAGGAATAAAATCCAGGTTAATCTGTCCCTACACTGTACTAAGTGACATCCCTACTCAACAATGCCCCAATCCTAGCAAAGGTGTCAGCCATGGTGACTTCCAAAGAAGTTCACTCACTTTCCTTCGATCTCAATCTCCAAGTTACTCAGTCATAGCTAAGCTCTCTGCCTGACCAACCGCTCTCTCTGACTCCCAGTCCATCTGCTCTACCTCCCCCCTCGGGGTGCTGTCCCTAATACAAAACCCCACAATGCGGACGACACGCCCAAAGGTACCCCCCTCTCGAAGGTGTTGATTTTCAGAAACTTTCCACCATGGCACCACTCCATCCTTGTCTGTTAGAGCGTCCTTGGGTCCCAGACTCTTCTTTGCTTCTGGTTGCTTCCCTAAATTCCTCAATCACTCCTCCATGTCTAGGTCTACCATCTTAACTCTCATACACAATGGGCCCCTTTCTGCCCTATCTACATAGTCTGGCACCTGCAAAGGAACGCATGTGAATAAGCTCACATTTCAAATGTTACAGTTAACTTTTAACTAAAAGCAGCTTTCTCAAAACATTTCTATGGTTAATTTTTAAGCAAAGCATTTTCAATCAGGCCTACACGATTTCCATGAACTAGGCCTCTGCACGTTTATGTGTATTACCATGCTAACAGAAGCAATGCAGTTCATTCTTTAACACCAAACTCTAATGCAAAATACAATTTTCTACTTAAGATGCTTAATCACAATTATTACAACTGTAAGTTTAATAAACAATGCTAAAGGCACAACGGTGATTTATTAAACACACTCTTATTAATGAAAGTCTCCACAGCAAACGACATTTCTAGGTTAAACCAGCATTACTGATTCTTAAAGCACATTACATTAGCCCTTAGTATAACTCTAACACCCTCTACATTCGTTTTCAATCCTACATTACATTTAAACATAGTTATAAAGTCCTCTACATATGTGGGTGCTGACTACTTGTGGATATGATGCACCCCTACAGAATTTTCTTCATTTTAGCTCTCTCAGTTCCCCCCTTTGATGACCTGTGCCATCACCACCAACCCCAACATCGTTTAGGATAGGAACCGAGCTAGACAGAACTTGTGGCTACTTTCCCTCGCTTGAGCATCTCCAACGCTCTCAAGCTCCGATATTGACTGTCTTGCAGCCTCTACATTCTTTGCTCTTGCACCCTCATTGACCTTGCCAACCTATTGGACCTATACCACTTGTACAGTCTCATCAAACCCCACAACCCAATCACACAGGCCACTACGATGATGAGGGGTCTCAGTACGTATCCAAGGAAACTCCTTCCCAGATTGGCAAACCAGTTTCCAACATTTCCGAATCCCTTGCCAACTTTCTCCCACACGTTTTTTTGCATCAAATCCTCAAGTTCATAATGAATGGCAGTAATGTTACGTATATATTTCTTCAGATCCTTAGAATTATCTGGAATATACGTGCAACATTCCTGAACCTTCAAAAGTTTACAGACTCCTCCCTCTTTTGCTAGAAGGACGTCTAATGCAAGACGGTTCTGTAAAACCATTGTCCTTATCGACAACATCTCACCCTCAACCAACACTAACGACCTAGCTGTACTCATTGACAGTTCATCCACCACAGTTGCCAACCGCCATATTTTCACGTCATTCAGAATCACTCCCAACATTGGTATAGCTGCTGCAAACACATCACCTATTATTGCACCCGCACTCTCTCCCCGCTTCGCCCTCCTCTGGTGTCCACCCTCCAAGAGAGCAATGTCCTCAGTGTGGTATATCTTGGGAAAAATAATTGCCAAATAACATGTCCCATACCATTTCTCTGGCAATCGCACATACGCATTTTTCCCACAGACAAAGTATACAGTAGGGATCACTTGTACCATACTCTTCAGGAAATCCTTTGTGTAATACTCCAACGTAAAAGTGTGCTCACAGGTTGTATGACCCACATACACATTTTCATAATACGTCTGTGGTCTGTGAAGGCACAACTTCCCTTTCTGCACTTCATCTAAAGCTATTGGACCATAACTTCCCTTTATCTTGTGCAACTTCTCCTCATCTGTCCAGTCAACTTTACCTTGCCCTGAATCCTGCAACTGTTTTTGTTTTTGGTATCTATCTTCCACTTGTTCTATGAACTTCTTCTCTATCTCTGATAATGAACATGTAAAATTGTGTTGGTGAGCATATGAGGTGTCTAACTCTTGTGTTGGAATGAAAAAATATCCAAGTCTATCCTTTGACTTATAATAATCCCACTTGTTCAAGTGCTTATAAGCAGGGACTTCCGGAAGCACAGCATCATAATTCGAAAAGAAATACTCAACATGGTTTCGCCCATAAAATATGCTAAGCAGCAAACTACATGAAATTCCATACGTCAATGGAAGGTGATGGTATCTAATACCTTCGTCTACTGAAGCCGGCAGTTGCATACACACGTAGCAGTCTTTCGCATCCATCGCATCAATGTATTCATACAACAATTTTGCATACGCATTTTGCCCAAAATTACCTTTAGACAGATCTGCATGTAATCTACGACTTTCTTCTACTAGCAAAGCCTCCTCGGCTCCTGACCTCTTTCTGGCTAGGAGTGGTAGGTTTCGGGGTTCCCTCAACCTCCACTGCCTGCTCTTGTGGTGCTAAATAGGAAACTATAACTACTAAGAATATAAAGAATATCACTCCACCTATAAGTGTGCCTATAATGCACTTAGCCCTACGAGTCGGGTTTCCAGCCTCCATGGTCTCAGAACAGTGTGTTTCGTTTTTAGCCACAACACAAAGTCTCTTTCTCGGCTTTTGAAAGTTCTTGAACCACACCTGGAAGCAGAAATCCCCTTTCAGTTCATTTGCATCGACATCAGACAACCCTAACCCTTCTCTGTCCTCTAAAGGGAAGTCCCTAAATTTCTTCTTCTTCCACTCAGCTCTAAATAAGTTCAACAGCTATTTACAAAAGTCTTTCAAAAGTCTTTAATAATCAATGATGATACTTGCTCCAACTGCAGATAGCACATAATCCAAAAGTTCCATCCGAAGAACAACTGCTTCGTAAGCTGGTATGTCAGGACCAAAAGTAGGAAAAATCAGTCTATCCGGAATTAAATCACATATCTTGCTTAGGTAAGGGGGATTAGGAATAGTGAGTGTCAGTACGCCTTCAATTTCCAGTCCAGGTACCAACAGTATCACTTCCAACTTAACGTTTGGGATCGTACTGGTCACAGTCACTGACCTCACCCTCCCGGACCTCAGTACACCTGGCATTTGTCAATGGGTAGGTCCACTCAGGAGTGGCGTATCTTCGACAAGGTATTCTCACCCTCCTTGACCTTCTCGGACCTCTTTGCTCTGCCTCTTGTTTTCCCTCTTCCGGGTCTGATTCCTGAGATATAGGGGCGAGATCCCTTTCAGAGGCCAACCTTAGGTTCAGTCGTCTTCCCCTTTCAGGCCAACTTGCCTCTGTGCCGCTCACTCTTCTGCTTCTCGTTTGCACACCCTGCTCATCACTGTTTTCAGCTTGTTCTGTGTTCAAATCACCTTCACAGCAACTTCCCCATTCAGAGGCAGATTCTGTGTCACTGTTGTTGTGACTTGCTTCAGCTCGATCAGGTGAGTTACCAGCTTCTTCAGACACCCCCACAGCTTGGCTTGTCCCCTCTAGTGGATCTTCTTCCACAGCTGGATTTTCATCAACAAGAGGAGCTGTTTCATCCAGGGGTGCTGGAACTCTTCGGGTGTGAGAAGCATGGACCCAATTCGGCAATCCACCACACTTCACGGCGGTGTTTGTCACCAGGATAACTTGGAATGGTCCTCTCCAGCGCACATCTAGGCAGCTCTTCCTCACGTGCTTCCGCACCAGGACCCAGTCACCCGGGCACAGGTCGTGACAAAGGTCTCTAGAAGCCGGAATTTCAGCAGTCTGCACCTGAAGGGACACAGAATGGATGACATCAGAAAGTCCCTTGCAGTAGTCGAGAATCAGATCATCTGTGATATTTAGCAAGGCTGTTAAAGGGACAGATGGCAATCTCATAACCCTCCCCATCAACACTTCATGGGGTGAGAGCCCTGTCTTCCTGTCTGGTGTACTACGTAAGCTCATTAACACCAACAGTAATGCATCTGGCCATTTCAGGGACGTGGATGAGCATACTTTCGCCATTCGAGCCTTGAGAGTTCCATTTATCTGCTCCACTATGCCAGAAGCCTCTGGTCGATAGCTACAATGCAGTCTCTGGTCACAATAACTTAGCTACTGTGAGTGTATCGCACCTACGTGTTGGGTATGCCTCAACCCACCTGGAAAACACACACATAATCACCAAGACATATCTGAGGCGATTACATCTCGGCATTTCAATGAAATCCAATTGCATCCTGTTGAAGGGTCCACCGGACCTAACAATGTGACTCAATATGACTGGTGTTCTTTTCCCAACATTCATCTGTTGACATGTAACACACCTCTGACACACTGCTTCCGCAGCCGTTCGAAACTTGGGATTATACCAAGTCTGCCTGAACACTCGCATCATTGCATCTCTTCCCAGATGTACAGGACCATGTATCTGTCGAGCCATCGGACTCACCAGCTCATTCGGTAATACAGCCCTCCCATAAGCCGAAATCCACAGATCTAATTCTCCTTTGACACAGCCAGCTGTCCCCCACACTCTCTTCTCATAGTCTGACGCTTGTTCCTGCATTTTCCTCAATTCATCCCAGGTATTAGCCACTTCAAGTATCATGTTCAACTCGGTCCCTCCCTGTGTCCCTTCAACAATTTGGTCAGTAAATGAGTATCCCTGCTCTGCACAGTACCGTGTTACTACATCAGCATAGCGATTACCCAGGGACACAAAATCAGTGCCCTTGCTATGTGCTGTGCATTTCACCACCGCTATCTCTGCTGGACCCTGCAAAGCCTCCAACAGTAATCTGACAAATTCTCCATTCCTGATAGGGGAGCCTGATGATGTCATGTAACCCCTTTGAGACCATAACTGCCCGAAGTCATGAACCACACCGAACCCATATTGGCTGTCAGTGTATATGGTAATCCGAATCTTGTTGGCTGCCTAACAGGCACGCGTCAACGCAATTATCTCTGCCACCTGAGCGGAGTGTACTCTTTCCAGGCAAGCCGCCTCCACAATTCCTGAAATCGTACAAACAGCGTAAGCTGCTCTCAACTGTCCATTATTGTCCCTTACACATGAACCATCAACAAAGAAAATTTCATCAGGGTCGGTCAATGGTTCATCGACAATATCCGGTCTGGGCTTGGTACATAATTCAGTCACATCGAGGCAATCATGGTCTTCACAATCATCGTCTAAAGCATTTGGTAATGGCATCAAGGTAGCAGGATTCAAAACCGAGCACCTCTTAAGGGTCACATTCTCCGCGGCAAGTATGACCTGCTCGTAGCGTGTGAGCCTATTGTTGGTCAAGTGCTGAGTTTTGGTCCTGGTCATCAACAATTCCACCGAGTGTGGAACATATACCATCAGTGAATGTCCCATCACAATGCTTTCACACCTTTCAATGCTGACACCTGTTGCGGCAACGGATTTGAGACATCCGGGCAACGCTGCGGCTACTGGGTCGAAGGTAGCCGAGAAATAAGCAACTGGTCTACGGACACCTCCATGATCTTGAGTTAAGACTGCCAAAGCACAACCTTCCTGCTCACAACAGAACAATGAAAATGATTTGTGGTAGTCAGGCATTCCCAGAGCCGGAGCGCGACACAAGTCCTCTCTCAACTCAAGGAAAGCCATCATGCAGTCTTTGTCCCATGGTACCGGATCACTCACATCCTTGTGCGTCAGTTTCTGCAAAGGTTTCGCTTTCAGAGAAAAATTGGCAATCCACTGGCGACAGTAGCCAACCATCCCCAAGAACATCCTGACCTCTCTCTGGGTCGAAGGCACCATCATTTTCATGATCGCCTCAGTCCTGTCAGGTGACACTTTCCTCTTTCCCTTCTCTATCCGGTGACCCAGATACTGAACTTCAGATAAACAGTACTGTAACTTGCTGGGGGACACCTTGTGGCCATTTACGGCCAAATGGTTCAGCAAGGCAATGGTGTCAATTCTACAAGCATCTTCTGTCTCTGACGCAACAAGGAGGTCATCTATGTACTGTACGAGAACGGAGTTCTGCGGCAGTACTAGATCCTCTAGATTCCTTTTCAGCAGCTGGTTGAAGATCGATGGGCTCTCAGTATACCCCTGAGGGATACGACACCACGTTAAAACACAATTTTCCAGCTTAAATGCGAAAAGATATTGGCTCTCTTCGTGCAAAGGAATCGAGAAGAAAGCCTGACACAAATCAATCACAGTAAACCACTCAGCCTGGTACGGTATCTGAAACAATATTACTGAAGGATTCGGTACCACTGGACAACAGGGAACAACTATGTTGTTCACCTTTCGTAAATCCTGCACAATCCTGAACTTCCCGCTAGGCTTCTGCAAGCCCATGATCGGAGAGTTACATGGACTGCCCATGATTTCCTTCAGAATTCCCTGTCTAATCATGGATTCGATCACAGGTTTTATTCCTGCAATAGTTTCCGGTGTCAACTTGTATTGGGGTGTTCTCGGAAACTCGACATTCTGTCTCACTTGAATCTTAACTGGCTCTACTCCTCGAATCAAGCCTATCTCCTCTCCTGTAAAGTCCCACACCTCTTGCCTGACTGAATCCCTCAAGTCCCAGGGGAGTTCCTCCACAGTTAAAGCAGGGTACAATTCTATGCACACTCGCGTGTTCGGAACCTTAAAGGCAGCATCATCATCGTTTGTCTGCAACTCCACTCCCTTGGGGGTACAGTAGATGGTACAATTAAGCTTACATAGAAGGTCTCTTCCTAACAGACACACAGGGCTGGAATCACACACTACAAATTGGTGTCTGTCCCTGAAATTTCCTATCTTCACTGGGACTGGCTCAGTCAGTGGGTTCGTCATTCTCCTATTTGCAACTCCTACGACTTGGATGGTCTATCCGGACAGTGGTAGGTTAGGGACTACTGCAGACCACACAGTAGAGCGGGTAGCACCAGTATCTACCAAAAAAGGTAGTGGGGTGTCCATCCACATCCGCCTCTACAAATGGTCCCCTCTGTTCTACCTCCAATACTGCCCGAGGGTACAGTCCTCCTCTCATCTCAGACACCGTCCTGTCACGGGGTCAAAGTAATAGTATTCGTCCCCTTCAACTATGAAAGGCATCTGTTGGTAAACCTTGCTCCCTGCCGAAATCTTCGCTGGCTGGGGAACCGGAGCCCTAGGAGCCGAAGTCCCCCCTTTTGCCGCCTTGAACTTCGCTACTGTTGCTTTCGGTGCCGGAGGGGCCTGGACCTCCTCCTCCTCCTCCTCTACTTGGTTTTCCGGGTTATGGGGACACTCGCGTCTCCAATTTTCGATCTCATGACACTGATGACACCTAGTTGTCTTTTTCAGAGTTGCCAGGTCTACCCTTGGTCTTGGACCGTCCTCACTGTCCCTTTTCTGACCACCCGATTTCCTACCTAATGTTCCGTTTCCCGACTGGCCCTGTTCTCCCGGTTGCATCTGGACTAACATCAGCTTATCCTTAAGCTTCCTGGTCTTAGAGTCTATTTCATCACTGCAGTACCTCGCGTACCTCAGATTCTCGTCAAGAGGCTTGTTCTGCCAACAAATTAGATGTTGTTGTATCATGAGACAGATATCAGGTCTCAGTCCCAGAACGAACTTGGACACAAATTGTCCTATGTCCTTTGGATCCATCACATCCAATCCACTGTACTGCTTGAATATTTGCAATAATCGCTCGTAATACTCGTGGACTGTCTCCTTCAGTTCCTGCCTAGTCCGATCTATTTTCACCCAGTTGATGTCCTGTGGTGGTACCTTGGTTTTCAACCACGTGATCGCCTGCTCATACTTTATCATCACCCTGGGTGAGGGTCCGTTTGTGGTCGCATCTCGCTCTGGCTCCACTGTGGGCCATTCAACGCTGACCTTACATGCTAGCCACAGGTCTCCTGGGACCACAATGTCAAACAGTGTATTCAGATCGATCCACAGTACTTTTGATATCTTAACGAACCTCTCTACCTGCTTGTACCACTCCACTGGATTCTCTCGCAACTTTGGAAATGTGTTCGTAAAGGCAGCCAAATCTCCCCTACTCCAGGGTACATGCACATATCCCCCATGAGCCACCTCCCTCAAGGGGTACGCCTCCATATTCATCAACCCCCCTCCTGGAGATGTCTCAATAGCGCTCCGCCTAACGCTCTTTTTCTTCGACCACCTTTCCTCCCATTTTTCCAATTGGACCCATGTTCGGATTCCCACAATCAATTCCCTGATGTGGGTTTTTAATCCGATCACCCTATTCTCCTCTAGGTCTTGATCCGAGTACTGCAGTCTATGGTCACCCTGTAATGCTTTCGTCCTTGTCAAATCAACTGAGTACTTGTTCGCTAATTCAAATAATTTTTCATGAGCTGTCCTAGCCCTGCGGGTAAAGTCCTTCGCAACAAACAACAGCTCATCTGGTTCATAAAGTTCTATTCTTTCCAAGGGCAATGTACCTTCCACTATTTCCTCCACCTCTGATTTAAGTCTCAGCACATCTATTCTCCTTGCCTTTATTGCCGCCCTCAATGTACCTTGACTAGAGGTTTCACTAGAGTCCCTCCCTTTACATTCCTGACTCACTCGTCTGTCTTCCTCAGGTGAGTTATGGGGAATCCTTTCTCTTTCCCAGCTTTCGCGGTCGCAGTGCTGTCTTCTATCGGTAGGTGCATGGGTGGACGTTCCCCTATTTTCCTCACGCCTACAGTCCCATTCGTGCCTGTTTCCGTTAGACGTGCAGTGAGACACCCCCCTATTTTCCTGACTTCCATGGCCACAGTCATCCTTTGACCTGTCGCTCTGGGTATCCACTACCGTCTCCCAAGTTCGCAAATCTGGCCTTAATTCCCCAATCGACTTTGGTTGTGGTCCTCTCAGATCCATCGGTGCTCTCAGACCCCCCTGCTCTCCAGATGAGTCTGCCGATGCTACCAAAGGAGTGCTCCTTTCTATAGGCCTAGGCAATTGGCTCCACCCGTCCTTCGTTGGTGCTTCTCTCCCTATCTATTTGTGGCAGACTCTCACTTTGTGTCTGTTCTGCATTATACACTGATACTATGGGACCTATAGTGACAGGTACCGTAAGAGCGTCTTGCAGTCTCTGAGAACTGGCCCCCCTCTTCACTGCGTACCTTCTGTACCGTAAATCTTCCCACTACTCTCGTCTCAGGGGAATGCTGGGATGCCCTCTCTTCCTCCACCGAGCCGGACCTGTCCCCTACTGGGCCCAAGCCGCTCTCCATTAGGACGCCACCGTCCACGACAGATGCTTCCCTGCCCATTGATGGTGCTGGCCTCCCTTCAATCTCAGGATTATATGGAGGTGGTCTCTCCGACAACAGTCTCTCTATCAAACTGTCGTCTGTCTCACTGTCATCATCCTCTGTGTTCTTTCTCTGTGCATCCCCTACACTCTCCAGCAATGGGTATAGAATGTCTCCTTCAATGGTCTGCACTCTCCACCTCTTGGCTAGTGCATCCCATCTCGCATCCTGGACCGCCCTAACTGATCTCTTCACTCTTTCCTGTCGCCTGTCTCTGTTCTTTTCATATGCTGCCCTAATCCATGCATTTAATGCCTCGAACTGTGTTGGTCTAGGCAAAGGCCGCAAAGAAGCCATAGTCGCTTTTAACTGGTACAACACCTCCAATCTAAACGTTCCATATCTAGGAAAGGTCAATTCCTCGCTTCCGTCTGTCATCTTACACCAGTTCTCAAGCCACAATATGGTATGCAGCCCAACATTCGTGGCCATGTAGTGAGCTGGCGTATCCTCGGGTGGAGCCTCTTCCCCACCCTGAGGTTCTAACTTCTTTTCTCCCTTGAAACAACCTCGCAACCCTTTTAAACATGTCATGATGAAAACCGCAACGTTTTTTTGTTTACAGCGCTCTTTTACTTCCCGATGACATTCCACCAATCCCAGCGCGGCTTCACACTAACCGCCCTATCCCAGCGCGGCTCTTTCTGACGTCACTCGCTTCGCTGTAACCGCCCAATCCCAGCGCGGCTCTACACTAACCGTCCTATCCCAGCGCGGTTCTTTCTGACGTCACTCGCCTCCGCTTCGCAGCAGTTCCCCTCCTCTCTCAGCTCGTCTCCCGGTCACGCATGCGTCCCAATCATACACTTGAAATGATCACTTCCGACCAAGCAACCACTTCCTTGACTGTACGTCCACAGTCTAACTGTAATTGTCACCAAACTGGCAAATGTCTGTCCATAAAACGACCGGCCAATCGCCTCTGATAGGTTTCACACACACAGCAACTTCCGACCAGCGTCCGTTACCCACTCACTCACACATTTGTTCCCCCTATCTCGGTCCTGCGGGCGATCAATGGTACCTCATGATCCCCTTACAATGGTCGACAATTACTGTAGGTGTTCGATACACCCGAACCACTTAAACTCTCCTTGAGCTTAAGATTTTCTCCGGTTGCGCACGCTCTCAACCTGATCTCCTTTCATACTACAGGCATTCAACTCCGCAAGACAATGCAATTCAACAATACAATGCACACCGCAATCTAACACGCATGACCCTTTTCATACTCACTCTCTTACGACCTGCTGCTTCCTGCCGCACCGTCACTTTCCATCATTTTCCATGGAACGCCATCCTCCTTCCGCGGTCCTCTGGACGCTCATCACCAGATGTCTATGGGCCTTGGGGAAATCTTAACCTACTCTAGATTACCCTCACTCCAGAAGATAAACCATCCTACTCTGCTACCAACTGGAAAGGCGGGATTACTTCTTTAGAATTTGCAAAGTATTCTCCAGAATCCCGTCACAGGTCGACTAGACCTTTTTACCTGTCATAGAGTGAAATAGGCAATCTATTTAACCAAATCATAAATCACTTTCAATTGGC
Organism: Lissotriton vulgaris; assembly: GCF_964263255.1. Lineage (NCBI taxonomy): Eukaryota > Metazoa > Chordata > Amphibia > Caudata > Salamandridae > Lissotriton > Lissotriton vulgaris. The sequence goes on along the minus strand of NC_141693.1, from coordinate 1,862,344,985 downwards.
TCCCATTAGTTTCCCCAAAGAACCACCGACTAAGGACTAAGTTCAAAAGTTTATTACAAAGCCAAAGACAGTTGGATGTATAAACATCTCAGCAAGAGGTTCAGAAGATAAACAGGTACTAAGACAAACATAATCCTACGGAAAAGTCTCAGTCGGATAAGAAACAATACCAAAATTAATTCAAGAATCATCAGGCTAACGAGAATTGCCACGACCTGAGTTTTAGTAAGCATTTAGAAAAAGGAAAAAAATCCAGGTTAATCTGTCCCTACACTGTACTAAGTGACATCCCTACTCAACAATGCCCCAATCCTAGCAAAGGTGTCAGCCGTGGTGACTTCCAAAGAAGTTCACTCACTTTCCTTCGATCTCAATCTCCAAGTTACTCAGTCATAGCTAAGCTCTCTGCCTGACCAACCGCTCTCTCTGACTCCCAGTCCATCTGCTCTACCTCCCCCCTCGGGGTGCTGTCCCTAATACAAAACCCCACAATGCGGACGACACGCCCAAAGGTACGCCCCTCTCGAAGGTGTTGATTTTCAGAAACTTTCCACCATGGCACCACTCCATCCTTGTCCGTTAGAGCGTCCTTGGGTCCCAGACTCTTCTTTGCTTCTGGTTGCTTCCCTAAATTCCTCAATCACTCCTCCATGTCTAGGTCTACCATCTTAACTCTCATACACAATGGGCCCCTTTCTGCACTATCTACTTAGTCTGACACCTGCAAAGGAACGCATGTGAATAAGCTCACATTTCAAATGTTACAGTTAACTTTGAACAAAAAGCAGCTTTCTCAAAACATTTCTATGGTTTATTGTTAAGCAAAGCATTTTCAATCAGGCCTACACGATTTCCATGAACTAGGCCTCTGCATGTTTATGTGTATTACCATGCTAACAGAAGCAATGCAGTTCATTCTTTAACACCAAACTCTAATGCAAAATACAATTTTCTACTTAAGATGCTTAATCACAATTATTACAACTGTAAGTTTAATAAACAATGCTAAAGGCACAACTGTGATTTGTTAAACACACTCTTATTAATGAAAGTCTCCACAGCAAGCAACATTTCTAGGTTAAACCAGCATTACTGATTCTTAAAGCACATTACATTAGCCCTTAGTATAACTCTAATACCGTCTACATTAGTTTTCAATCCTACATTACATTTAAACATAGTTATAAAGTCCTCTACATATGTGGGTGCTGACTACTTGTGGATATGATGCACCCCTACAGAATTTTCTTCATTTTAGCTCTCTCTCAGTGCAGCCAGGTGTTGGTGAGGAAGATGGCGTCAGGATGATGGAGGTGACGGTGTCACAGATCTCGGTGGAGTGTTTGCAGAGAGATCGTGTGAAGAGCAGGAGGCATTGGAGATAATCTGCGGTGGTTGTGGTTGGTGTGGCAGTGGTAACTGTGCGTGCAAGTCCTCCGTTATTGCAGGTGAACCAGCAGTGCCGGCAGGTGAAAAGTCCTACCGTGGATCGTGGTGAGGTGCGGCAGCAACTGTTGTTGCGGTTTCCAGGCTCTGTGGCGTTGTAGCGACAGGTGGCGGGAGAGCCAGCCTTCCTAGTGCTGGGTGCAGTCCAGGCATGGATGGGCTGAGATGCAATTGCCTTTAGCACCTCTTCGACAGGGCATCCGCTGCGCAACCACACTGTGCCCTCCATTAAGTAGTCCCTGCGCGGTGTGCAGGTCTTACCGGAGATGGGAAGCAAGGGAAGAGCAGGCGAACAAACAGCAGCAGAAAAAGCAGCAGTGGGGGAGCAGCTGCAAAACAGTAAGAAACAAAATCAGAATAGTGCAGGCAAAGAGAACAAAAACAAAGTTTATTATACAGTGGTAAAAGTCAATCAGTCAATCAGTCAAAAGTGGTAAAAGGAATAAGCAGTACACACACTGAAAGGTGGCTGAACAATCTCAGGTTACAATAGATACAATGCTAACAATGAAAGAAAATCAACAGCTTGGAGCAGTGAGGGGGAACTGGCACAAATACCTGCTTAAATGGAGGTAAGTCTGCGACCTCCATTAAGTAGCTCCTGGACGGGGATTACTGGAGGTGGAAGTGGGTAAAGAGCCATTGAAAAAACAGCAGCAGGGATGAGCGGTGCCCGGGGAGCACTGGTAAAACGACAGGAAACAAAATCGGACTAGTGCAGAGCAAAAATAACTGCTCTGTTGTCCTGCTACTCTGCTGCCCTGCTGCCTGAGTGAGAAAGTCTGGATCAGTATTTTGAAACCAGGACCACCAAATTGACTCCAAGGGCTAATTGGCTGGCCTCCTGATCAGAATCTCATGGCTGGAAAAGGCTTCAGGCACCTCCAACCCTGCTTCTGGACTCTGCCTGCTGTGAGTCCTAATCCCCTCAGGGGCACTTCTCTAGTCTTGGACCCTTGGAAGTGGGGATAAAAGAGCTCGGCCAGCCCAGCTGTGGAGTCACCTGTACCAGCCCAACAGGACAAATACCCAATGCACCGTGGGGCACACCCTAAGCAGCTCTTCACAGTTCCTGATCAAAATTGACGCAGCACAACACAGAATCTACGCAAGCCCGCATCGCAGCCCTCACAGCTCATTGGAACAGTCGCTGCACAACGCATCTTCGACACAGACCTCACAGCTTTTCATTGAAACTGTTGCAGCCTCAACACAAGCCCGCATCGCAGCCCTCCCAGCTCCTTGGAACCTCTGCTGCACAACACATCTTTGATGCAGACCTCGCAATGCTTCTCAAGCCTGCCGCTGCACGGTGCAATGCTGTGCAGCGCTCCGCAACCAGGATTTAAGGTACATTTTTCAGCGGGACTAACTTGGTACCTGTATCCAGCCCACTCTCCATTGCAATCAGCCTTGTCTTGTGACTTTGTCCCAGTTCAAAAACCACAGTTGATGGACAGAATGCAGAACAATGTCATACATTCACCCCAGTACAGAGAGCTGGGCCTAAATCCATTGTTTTTTTGCACTCCACACCACCCCAGTTCAGACATGGCCATATGCAAATCAGTCTGACCCTGTGCCTCATGGGAACAGTCCAGCCCGAACTGCCAAGCCATGCCTTTCCTGGACCGGAAACAAGCTTCCGAGGACCCGTTTCTGGCATTCCAGCCGTCTTCAGCCCGGCTTGCTTGAATCCAGTGGTGTGGAGTGCATGTTTTTTGTATTTGTCACCCCGAGTGGGATGGGTATGCTCAGACGTGAGTCCCATGCACTCCACACCACTGGATTCAAGCAAGCCAAGCTGAATACGGCTGGAATGCCAGAAACCGGTCCTAGGAAGCTTGTTTCCGGTCCAGGGAAAGCATGGCTTGGCAGTTCGGGCTGGACTGTTCCCATGAGGCACAGGGTCAGACTGATTTGCATATGGCCATGTCTGAACTGGAGTGGTGTGGAGTGCAAAAAAACGATGGATTTAGGCCCAGATCTCTGTACTGAGGTGAATGTATGACATTCTTCTGCATTCTGTCCATCACCTGTGGTTCTTGCATTTGTCAACCCGAGTGGGATGGGTATGCTCAGACGTGAGTCCCATGCACTCCACACCACTGGATTCAAGCAAGCCAGGCTGAAGACGGCTGGAATGCCAGGAACCGGTCCTCTGAAGCTTGTTTCTGGTCCAGGGAAGGCATGGCTTGGCAGTTCGGGCTGGACTGTTCCCATGAGGCACAGGGTCAGACTGATTTGCATATGGCCATGTCTGAACTGGGGTGGTGTGGAGTGCAAAAAAACAAAACAAACAAAAAAACGATGGATTTAGGCCCAGATCTCTGTACTGGGGTGAATGTATGACATTGTTCTGCATGCTGTCCATCACCTGTGGTTTTTGCATTTGTCACCCCGAGTGGGATGGGTATGCTCAGACGTGAGTCCCAAGCACTCCACACCACTGGATTCAAGCAAGCCGGGCTGAAGATGGCTGGAATGCCAGAAACCGGTCCTCGGAAGCTTGTTTCCAGTCCAGGGAAGGCATGGCTTGGCAGTTCGGGCTGGACTGTTCCCATGAGGCACAGGGTCAGACTGATTTGCATATGGCCATGTCTGAACTGGGGTGGTGTGGAGTGCAAAAAAATTATGGATTTAGGCCCAGATCTCTGTACTGGGGTGAATGTATGACACTGTTCTGCATTCTGCCCATCACCTGTGGTTTTTGCATTTGTCACCCTGAGTGAGATGGGTATGCTCAGACGTGAGTCCCATGCACTCCACACCACTGGATTCAAGCAAGCCGGGCTGAAGACGGCTGGAATGCCAGAAACCGGTCCTCGGAAGCTTCTTTCTGGTCCAGGGAAGGCATGGCTTGGCAGTTCGGGCTGGACTATTCCCATGAGGCACAGGGTCAGACTGATTTGAATATGGCCATGTCTGAACTGGGGTGGTGTGGAGTGCAAAAAAACAAAACAAACAAAAAAAATGATGGATTTAGGCCCAGATCTCTGTACTGGGGTGAATGTATGACATTGTTCTGCATTCTGTCCATCACCTGTGGTTTTTGCATTTGTCACCCCGAGTGGGATGGGTATGCTCAGACGTGAGTCCCAAGCACTCCACACCACTGGATTCAAGCAAGCCGGGCTGAAGATGGCTGGAATGCCAGAAACCGGTCCTCGGAAGCTTGTTTCCGGTCCAGGGAAGGCATGGCTTGGCAGTTCGGGCTGGACTGTTCCCATGAGGCACAGGGTCAGACTGATTTGCATATGGCCATGTCTGAACTGGGGTGGTGTGGAGTGCAAAAAAAATATGGATTTAGGCCCAGATCTCTGTACTGGGGTGAATATATGACATTGTTCTGCATTCTGTCCATCACCTGTGGTTTTTGCATTTGTCACCCCGAGTGGGATGGATATGCTCAAACGTGAGTCCCAGGCACACCGCACCACTGGATACAAGCAAGCCGGGCTGAAGACGGCCGGAATGCCAGAAACCGGTCCTCGGAAGCTTCTTTCTGGTCCAGGGAAGGCATGGCTTGGCAGTTCGGGCTGGACTATTCCAATGAGGCACAGGGTCAGACTGATTTGCATATGGCCATGTCTGAACTGGGGTGGTGTGGAGTGCAAAAAAACGATGTTTTTAGGCCCAGATCTCTGTTCTGGAGATGTGTCTTGTTCCATGGGTGTTGCGTGGGAACACCCACAGCAACACCCAAGGAACGCACCTTCAGCGAAAGTGCTGCGTTTGAAGGGGCCGTATTTACAAGGAGAGGAAAAGTCACGAAAGTGGCTTTTCATCTTCTCGTAACTATGAAGGAGGACCCTGCGCCATCAGTATGTCACGAAAAGTGACGTACTGGTGGCGCAGGGCGCTTGTAAATCTGCCCAAAGCATCTATAAAGCTGGACTAAAAGATCTCCCAACTGATAGAGCTGGTCATTCCCCGGGGTAATCAAAGTGCCCCATATAAATCCTGTTTCTAGTGCCTACACAAGACATCTTCAACCCAGGGAGCTAGCCATTCCACAGTAAAGCCAGCGCGCTCCATCTAAACCCTACTGCCCTCCCAACCCGCATAACTTAGACCCTTTTTCGGACATAAATGTAAATACCTGTCCCAACTCAGAGTGACAGTCAGTGTAGCGATGGGAATTCTGAAACTCGGGAATGCTGGGGTATTTTTAGTTTTGGATGAAAAAGGAGGGAATTCCAATGGAATTGATGTCTGGGCACTGATTGCTGGCTGGAATTGATGTCTGGGCACTGATTGCTGAAAATATTCCCGATTCCTGGGCTGTTTTCCCTTCACGTTTCTTCTAGTTTTACATCGCCGGGTATTCTTTCCTCAAACTCTCCTCTCTGTCCTAGTTTATTTCTCCTCCTTTCAAGCTAGATTTATTTGTTTCAAAGCCCTCACGACCCTTGCGATAGTTTGGTCTGCAGGTATAGTCAAAACTTCTAGGGCCTCATTTATGAAAAGTGACGCATCGCTGCGTGAAAACAGCGATGCGTCACTTTTCACTGCGCACTCCTTGCGACACCAATGATGCGTCATATTTAATGTATGACGCATCATGTCGCAAGGACTTACAGATACGTCAGTATTTCTGACGCATCTGTAAGCGCAAAAGTGACGCATTGCTGGAGTGTGTCACAAAAGTGACGCAACTCCAGCAATGCGTCCTTTCACATGGGGAAAGCCCCATGTGAAAGGGCTTGCGTCAGTCTTACGCCTGCTGTGAGGCAGGCGCAAGATTTTGACGCAACAGCATCCTAAAAGTGACGCAGTGAAATCTCATAGATTTCACTGCGTCACTATTACGAGGCTTTTTGCGGGGGAACGCCCCCTCTGCATACATTATACCTGACGCAGGTATAATGTGGCGCAGGAGTTTAAAAAGTGACGCATCTACCTAGATGCGTCACTTTTGAAATATGGCGCAACAAGGCGCATTTTGTACGCCGCTGGTGCGTCACAAAAAGTGACGCACCGGTGGCGCAAAACTGACGCAAGGCCTCATAAATAAGGGCCCTACTCTTTAAAACAAAGTTGTGCTTAAGATCTAGGGCCTCATTTATGAAAAGTGACGCATCGCTGCGTGAAAACAGCGATGCGTCACTTTTCACTGCGCACTCCTTGCGACACCAATGATGCGTCATATTTAATGTATGACGCATCATGTCGCAAGGACTTACAGATACGTCAGTATTTCTGACGCATCTGTAAGCGCAAAAGTGACGCATTGCTGGAGTGTGTCACAAAAGTGACGCAACTCCAGCAATGCGTCCTTTCACATGGGGAAAGCCCCATGTGAAAGGGCTTGCGTCAGTCTTACGCCTGCTGTGAGGCAGGCACAAGATTTTGACGCAACAGCATCCTAAAAGTGATGCAGTGAAATCTCATAGATTTCACTGCGTCACTATTACAAGGCTTTTTGCGGGGGAACGCCCCCTCTGCATACATTATACCTGACGCAGGTATAATGTGGCGCAGGAGTTTAAAAAGTGACGCATCTACCTAGATGCGTCACTTTTTAAATATGGCGCAACAAGGCGCATTTTGTACGCCGCTGGTGCGTCACAAAAAGTGACGCACCGGCGGCGCAAAACTGATGCAAGGCCTCATAAATAAGGGCCCTGGTTCACACCACAGAAGACTTTGAGGATAAATAGAGTAAGGCTTCGTTTTTAAACTCTGCCCGAGGCGACTTCGATGTTTGGAGAACAGAGGCCACGAGGATGCAAATTGAATTATGAAGCACGAGCAACCTATTTTAAAACTATATTAAGTATAAAAAACAAAGATCACGAGCAGCACACGGCACTGCTAAACATTACTGCGGGGAGGGGCGCTCGCCTACTTTGGAGAGAGTATTCATCAAAACTGAATGAAGCATTCTGTCTTGAAGTTGTTTGCTCAAAACCTGGCTCTTACACCAAAGTTATTCTTCCTGAGCCTTCCTGACCCGTATATGTTCTTTCACGACAGTCTAGCGTCAAGAAAACATTTGGTGTGCTTGCACGCTATACGTTATTATAACATACTACAACATAACATAGCATACGATAACATAGCATAACATAAAATAGCATAACATAGCATACCATAACATAACATAGCATACCATTACATAACATAGCATATCATAAAATAGCATATCATAGCATAACATACCATAACATTGCATAACATAAAATAGCATAGCACAACATATCATAACATAGCATAACATAACATATCATAACATAGCATAACATAAAATACCATAGCATAACATATCATAGCATAGGCTATGCTATGATATGTTATGCTATGGTATTTTATGTTATGCTATGTTATGATATGTTATATTATGCTATGTTATGATATGTTATGCTATGATAGCATAAAATATCATAACACAACATAGCATAACACAACATAGCATAACATAAAATAGCAGAGCATAACATATCATACCATAACATAGCAGAACATAGCATACCATAACATAGCATACTATACCACAACATACCATAACATAAAATAGCAGCCAGAGCATAACATAACATAGCATAACATAGCATGCCATAACATAACATAGCATACCATAACATAGCATAACATAACATAACATGACATAAAATAGCAGAGCATAACATATCATACCATAGCAGAACACAGCATACCATAACATAGCATAACATAGCATACCATAACATAACATAGCATGCCATAGCATTGCATAACATAACATGACATGACATGACATGACAACACAACACAACACAACACAACACAACACAACACTACACTACACTACACTACACACCACACATTACACACATTACACCACAAGTAATACATCATCACGGTTGATTCAGGACTTGCCAGCTCCTACCAAGAGGCCTCGTTAAACTGTTTTTGCATCTAGAAAGATTGCAAGAGGATGCTGCACACCCGGTTTACATTCCGAGGAGCAGTGCTTAATTTGAGCCGGTGGTTTCTGATGCTTGCCACTGGCACTTATGACAGTTTGCCACATGGTGGCACTATCTGTCTGATTTAGAGATGAGCACAACAATAGTTATTTTTTAATTCAGTAAACATTCAAAAATGATTAGTATGTGCCACCCAGGCCAGTCTTATAGCTTTAGGGGTGTGAAATAGTCTGAATTGTCGCCCTTGCAGGAGTGTGATGGTTAGTGGCTGTGGTGGGGCAGTTACTGACAGCACCTGCAGGGGATATGGTGTGGTGGAGGCTGCAGTGGCCTCTTGACAAGAGCCCTAGCACTTAAATTTTTAAGCACTGCAAAGGAGTGCATTTTATGGCCAATCTCCTGCCTCTAGTCACTCTTGCATGCAGAGTCAGGGGTGTAACACAGGCCCCTGCATCCCCCGCAGTGCGGGGGGGCCCACGATCTCCAGGAGGCCCCCTCAGCACTGCACTTTGGCGGGGTAGATCCTGATAGAGTCCCGAGAGGGCCCCTCTATGTACCTTGCAGGGGGGTCCCCTCAATTATCGTTACGCCACTGTGCAGAGTCAGGGTCATTACGGACGTCAGTAATCACCATACGCTTTTCTTCCCTCACACCCCAACTCTATTGACCTTGTCTCGTTGCTGTAGGTCCTCACTTCTTGCTCCCTCTTTATGGAACACTCACCCTCTCTTGCTTCACTATACCGATTAACTTCTGGCTTCCTGGAAAGCCTTACAGCAATGTTTGGAAGCTTCTAATTCAGCTCCTTGAAAACCTTTTATGTGTATGTATATGAGCTTTACAAGTGTGGTTACTGGATTTCTCCAGAGACCAGAGACCAGAGGCTTCTAATCTACACCTCTCCCAGATGGCCACCCTAGCACAGGGGTAAAGCATCTGTCATCTGGTTGGGGAATAGAGAGGGGTCTGCCGCGGACCCTATCACAGTTCATTAACCACCACTGCAGATTTTTGCTGTACCCTCTGAGATCTGGACCATGCCACAGAGATACCCCTAATGCTACGCAAACTGGAACTTCAGGCCCCACTGCAGAGCCTGCATATTCTAGCAGACATGTGTCACAAGCAGGATGCAGGAGGTCATGAGGCCCAGTAACCTCACAGCCAGTCTCACCGAAATCCAGAATAGAGGCTGAAACATCAGTATCATAACCTGACTATCTTGGACTCGACATTCGGGAGGATAAGCCTGAAACTGCACTGTGCCCAGAACAGCTCAGATGAAAGGGGGCATCTGAGAAGGGGTCTAGTGTGACTTTGGCACGTTGACAGTGAACCCCAACGAGTGCAAGGGGTTCACTGTAGTCTGAAGGTAGGAAACAACTGCCTGGGTTGAGCCAGCCTTCAACAGCTGGTCTTCTAGACAGGGGAAGACTGGCACCCTGATCTCTGCTGATGAGCTGCGACCACCACCATCATCTTGATGAACACCCAAGGGGCACTGATAAGTCCAAAAAGGAGCACAGTGAACTGAAAGTACTTGTGGCCTACAGTGAACTCCAGGTAACGTCTGTAGGTAGGCAGGATGGGAACGTGGAAGTATGTGTCCGGCAAGTCCAATGCTAACATCCAGTTTCCTGGGTCCATGGCAGACAGGACTTGAGCAAGTGTGAGCATTTTGAATTTCTCCTTTCTCAGGAAGAAATTGACAGGGCGCAGGTCTAGGATAGGATGAAGGTCTCTGTGCTTCTTGGGCACCAGAAAGTAGCAGAAATAGCAAGCACTACCTACTTCTGATGCCAGCACCCTCTCTAATACTCTCTTGGCCAAGAGAGATGGCAAGAAATAAGGTCGTCCCTCACCCTGTCATAAGTGGGTGGCATGGGTGGAAGGGTAGTTATGAATGGGTGGGAGTAGCCCCTTCGAACAATCTAGAGAACTCAGTGTCTGGATGCTTTCGACCTCCAGTGGGGCAGGTGTTTTTGTATCCTGTCTCCCACTGGGAGCTCATCATGGTTTGAGGGCAAAAAGAGGTGGTGAGGCTGTGGCTGCCAGGCAGTGGTGGGCTTGCCTGATCTCTGGCTACCTGAACCTCGAGGGCTGTGGGTACCGCATCCTAGGCCACGCAGCGGCGGGGCAGCTTGCATGCAGTGGTGGATGGGTGAGTAGAGATGGGGCTGGAAGAACCTTCTGTGACCACGAAAGGAGCAACAGGTGGACTGAGTTTGGCGAGGGACTATATAATTGGCCAAGGACCTGGATTTAGCTCTCCTGCCCTTGAAGTGCTCTAGCACTGATATATATATATATATATTACAAGGTAGGTGGTAATTTGCAGGGTAGTGGCGCCCTAAAGGAGATTCACTAATTATATAGTCAAATGTGTACTAAAAATGCAGTGCTATTGAGGTAGAGAGAACCACCCTACTCTCTAACATGTGGTCAAAGACAACATAGCAAATTTCACGGTAAGTCTACGGTATTCAACACTTCCTCATATATTTTTTTTTGGTTAAGGGTGAAGATATATAAACAACACTCTATATGGAATTTTATGGGCGATACAATATAACATTTCTAAATATGAAATACTAAGGTCAGATTTCCTCATTCTGAGATGATAAATGTTGTTCAATATGTAATCACATAGAACTCACATGTAATTAGAATCAATGTGCTTGTGTTTCCACTAATTGAACACTTTCTGTGGTTGCGGAGTTAGATATTCAAAGAAACACTACAGTCACAAATATGGGCTTATGCAATATATACATATACAGTACACCACATTACAGTGAGTCTCTTATGTGTTTTACACGTCTCTTAGCCCTGAGGAAGTTGTGCAAAACACGTGTTGGCTATGGCAAAAGAGCTTTACAATTGAACAAAAGAACAACAAAGAACACAATAAGAAGCAGACAATGATTGTTATTTGATATTAGCGTGTGCTGGAGAAATATTGTACTTTGCTCTAGTGCTGAATCCGAGTTTTGTCGCCGAAGAGATGGGAGGGATCAAAGGACATGTCCATAGGTGATGCCTAGACATCCCTCTAAAGGCCAGTGGTTCTCAACCAGGCTTGGCACCTAAGGGCCACCGATGATTAAATAGTTCTGCATACTTAGTCAGTCTTATCCAGCCCATAGCACATGCCAAACTTAGCTGTGTCGCTCCTGTCAGCGAAAGCTTGGGAGAGTATGAATCTGTTCTCCTCCAAGACCATAGGCAGTGCCTGAGTGACCAAGTCCTAGAGCGAATGGAGTATCAGCCCAAAAGGAACACGGTGTTCACCATCCACAGTGTTAGGCTGACGGAAGAAAAGAGCTTCTTACCCAAGGGATCCAGCCTCTTGGATTCCCTGTGTTGGTGGAGTGCTAGGCAATGCACCAGGATTTACTCTAGAAGTGGAGACTTGTACAACCATTCTCTCTGGTGTGGGGTTTTAGACGTGGAAGTTGGGGGTCCCCTGTGATGGGGCGAAGGCGGTGGGCAACTGTCCTATTCACAGGAGCCCCTGTGCAGGGCTTGGACCATGCTCCAAGTAGGATGTTCGTGAGGGCTTCATTAAATGGGATAAGCAGTTCCAAAATGGGTAACTTCTGGCTGAAGCACCTCTTTACAGCCACGAAAGGTAGCTGAAGGTCTAGACCTCAGCTGCCCTCCTCACCACCATAGCAAATGAGGCTCCCTCCACCATACTCATGGGAGGAGGAGAGACCAAGCAAGTATCTTATGAGGTATCCAGTCCACTAGCATCCACTAAATCTTCACACCAGGTGTCCTCAGTGAGATTAATGGACTGTTATTCTTCAGTGTCCAGTGGCCTCTCTCGTTCATCCTCAAGTCCTAGCTCATAGGCATAGGGCATAGGCTCTGTGTCGGAGTCGGGAATGAGAATGGGGAGGCGCCAGGGACGTCAGCAATGGGGCCGGCATGAGGGCAGGTCAAGGTGGGTCGAAAAATGCTGTTCCAGATCCATCCATGGATCCTCAGGGTCCAACTGGTGCCATAGGGTGCGCCTGCTGGCTGAAGACCAGGAGGAGCCCTCCCAAACCCATGTGGCCCGAAGATGCTCCATGGGGGAGAGCCCCCCAAATATGTGGTGCATAGCCTCATAAAACTCTTGAAATTGAGCGGGGGTTGCTCCAGCTCCTGGAAACTTGGGGAGGCACGGATACGGCCCAGGTGCAGGCTCAACTGCAGAGCCAGGCCTCGAATGCTGGCACTCTCTCTTCTCGTTGAATGACTTCAATGGACGGAGCAAAGTCGAAGACTTCTTCGACTTTATGTTCTTTTTATGTTTTTGAGACTTTCCCGGTTGACTTTGAGTGCGACAGTGCGCATTTGAAATGGCTCCGCCACCGATCCTGGGACCTTCCTCTGAATCGGTATCGATACAGGCGCAGCATTGCACGTCGAGCGGCAAAGAGCTTGAGGTTGCACTCCCTCCTGGCCTTGGGGTACATGGTGCGATAATCGACACAGGTCTTGGCATCTTATTTGTGCTCAAAGCACCATAGGCAGAAGATGTGTGGGTCCGTCACAAACATTTGCTGGTGACAGGTGCCACAGGACTTAAAACCAATCTTTCTCGCAGACATCCCTGCCACACCAGGAGACAATGTCTCAAAAAATCTTTGACAAAAGGTCAAGAAAATGTCACTCAAAAAGTGACTGGGGGTAGCCCTTCTCCAGATCTCTGATGACTGGTGCAAAAAGAAAAGGTATGTGTTGTAACCTCTCTCTTCCCCTTACCCACCCCTCTCCCCTCTCCCCTCTTGGTACAGCCTACTCTGCCTCCGGGAGTGCGTGTTAGAATGTTGGTTGTGAGAGTCTGCCGCCAAGCTGGGAGCACCTGTTTACTTATGACTAATAAATGCATGCTGAGAACCCCCTTTGAGTAGTGATTCTTTACCACATTGTTTGGCGACGAAGGAGCGGAGCTGAGCCAGGGTCAGTGTGGTGTATCCCCCCTGGATAAGTTTGATGCTTGTGCGGAGTTTTTGATTTGATAAAGAAGTCTCACCCAGTTGACGAGGAAAGATCACAGTACAACGGTCAGGAATCGATGCTGAGCCAGTGTCAGTAAGGTCGATGGAAAGAAATCTGGTCGATGCATACTGTATTACGAGCGGTCTTCAGCCTAACGAGGTGCCGTCAAGAAGCGTAAAGTAAAGAGTGAGGCTGCCTAAGCGATTTGACAAACTATTACTTAGGGAAGAATTTCATTCCGGGCAGTGAGAGGGCGCCCTTTCAAACATTGCTGTGTCCCCTCCGAGTATTGGGAGGTGGAAGCTGTGGACACTCGTGAGGGAAAAGGAACAGTTGTTCTTGCTTCAAGAAACCGCAGGGTCTACTACAGGAAGTTCCTGTTCTGCAAGCGGGAAACAGAAAGAGGACTCCGCAGCCTAATGGTGTTGGTGCAAGGAAGCAAGACTTGTCGGCAACTGAGGGATTTGTACCAGTCTAGAAGGTGAGCCGTGGAAGCTGTGTGAGCAGAAAGGGAGCGGAGCAGGAAAACAGTCGCATTTCTCATTCATGGTATTAAACTGACCCGAGGCGGAGTGTGCGGCGTTCAAGGCAAGAGTGAGTGACAGCATTGGGAAGCGGGACCCCCCCCACTCCTGGGATTATAGGAGGTGAGAGAACTATTGTCTCGGAGAATTCAGAAATATAAGGGGGAGGAAGATTATCCGAAGGGGACCCAATCTGGACTAACCTGAATCGTATTGAGCTTTGGAAACACTGTGAGGAGCGGTAAGCGGAACCTAGGGTGTAGTAAATGTATTGTAATGGAATGGTGGCAGCGCGTGATAGCTGTGTGAGGACATACCAGAGGAACAGGGGTGTAGCGAACCCTAGTTCCCGTGAGTGAAAACTGACTGAGGCAGCACATTGAGCCAATTGAAATGTCTGAGAGAATCAGGAAAGGTGTTTAACCCCTGTTGCCACGCAGAAAACGGAACTGAGGCAGCGAGTTGAAGCTGCATGAGGAGATTCAAGAGGAACAGAGGGAACAGAGGGTGTAGCGAACCTTGGTTCCAGTGATTGAGAACTATCTGTGGCAGCACATTGTGCCGTTTGAAATGTCTGAGAGGATCAGGAAAGGTGTTTAACCCCTGTTGCCACGCAGAAAACGGAACTGAGGCAGCGAGTTGAGGCTGCGTGGGAAGATTCAAGAGGAACAGAGGGTGGGGCTAACCTCTGGTTCCGTGAAGGAAACTGAACTGAGGCAACGTGTTAAAACTGCATGAGGAGATCTCTGAGGGGCAGGGAGTGCAGTGAACCTCAGAAAGGGGTTCGGAAAAGACGTTGAGGAAGCGCGTCGTGGGAGAGCTACGTAATCTCAGGTGACCTTTGACTAAGGGTTTACCGGGATCATTAATCTACAGGCGTGTTGAGCAAAACAGATTAAGTGCACGGAAGGAAAAGCAGAAAACTAGACCGTTTGATTAAGAACCCCCACGGCTTGAGGGAACTAACGTCTGGTACGTGGAGCCACCGAGGGGCCATTTTGAGAGTGAGAAAACACTAAAGTGAAATTTATTAGAAGAACGAAAATGTGTGATTTATCGCACCCTGAGCCGTTAATGAGGGGAGAAGGTGCTAGTATCGAGGATAGGGAAGAGAGGAACGTTAGGTTTAAAAAACGCATACCACCACCTGTGCAGTTTATGGAGGAGGATAAGAAAAACATTGTGGAATGGAGTGAGTGGAAAGAAAATTTTGAGAAATATATATCAGTTGTTGAGGAAGAACAAGTACCTCTCACACCTGAGGAAAAGGCGGAAATATTACTTCACTGTTTGGGAACTGGAGGACGGAAAATGTACCACGAAAGGGAAAAGGTGTACATGAAAGGTACTGCCAGAAATATTTATGAGAACATTTTGAAGGTGTTGGATGCACATCATACACAAGCCTCGTTTGTTAAAGTAGAAAAGAATGAAGTGTACAAGGAAGGAATGGATATCAAAGAGGGAGTTAGTGCAAACGGATTAAACCCGGTGTGTACCATCTACATAGGTGGAGTAGAGACAGAAGTGATCTCAGAATCTGGGTCACGTTATAGTGTGGTAAGCCAGAGTGAGTGGAATAGTAAATTTGCAAAAAAATATGGAAATAAATTGATAGAGGCCAACACATCCCTAAAAACGTACACAGGGGAAGACATCAAAGTAAAAGGATACAAAGTCATGGAATTAATGTACAAGGGAAGTAATACAACAAGTACTATATATATAACGGAAGGTGGACCCACCATGCTAGGGTGGAAGGATCAAAAGAAATTGAGAATATCATTTAGTGGAAAAGGAAAAGGACACAAAGGTGAGCCGGCACGGATCCGGAGCACGGATACAACAAAGGGTGAAACGGGGATCGCTCACACGTCACCGTCTAAAGGTTCGGTAGTTTTTCAAGAAGCTGCAAGCAATAAAGTATGTGGAAAACAAGTAACAAAGGACAAACTAAGGGAAAAACTAGAAACTTGCCAAGTTGGGTGGACGAAAGAGAGTTACGTAAGAAATGCGAGAGAAAAGGCAGAGGAGGTGAAGTTGCGAAAAACAGAGAATTCGAGAGAAAGGGAGAGCGCATAGTAAATGCAACAAACGAGCGAGGAAAAATAAAATGTAGGAGTAACCACTTTAATCGCAGTGAGACGAGGCAAAGTACCACATCGGCTGAGTTCAGGACCAAAACAAGGGAAGAATATGTGGACTATGGTGGACAGAAAAGAGAAGTGGACTTAAGTTTGTTTGAGGATAAGGGTGAGAATAAAGCTAAATATTTTCAAAGGCCTTACAGTGGTAAGAGGGAGAGTGAGAGTAGGGAAATGCAGAAAATACTAAAAGGTTCCCCACTAAGAGGCCTGTCAGGGAAGAAGGGTCCACTCGATAATTATTGGAGTAAGCAGGAGTGTCATGGCCCAGGAAACACAACTGAGTTCTTCCAGGGGAGTCATGGAAGGGAGCAGAATGACAGACTGAGGTCAGCAGAGACTGATGCTAATGATCCAGAGCTGTTTGGAATGGAGTTCGAAAAAGGTCAGGACTCTGCTGACGGCCAAGGTAAGGAGGGTAGAAGAGGGACCAGACCAGTCACCGAGGATGACATTGAGATAGAGACTTATCTTGTCAGAGGGAGCAGGCGGGGTGTGTCCGGGCCCCAGTTACTGCCCAAGGAAGAAAACAGCGTTACCGCCAAGATCACCATCCCTGAGGGGGATGGAAAGACTAGTAGAGGAGTGCTCAACTCCAGGTTGGAATAAACTGTACAGCTTGTTCACACTAAGAGGAGCCTAGGGGAAAAAGTTAGGTGGCACTCTTTCCTGTCTTGTGCCTATGTCATGAGACTTATCTCGCAGTTATTAGAAGCGCAAGGGCGGAGTGGTAGAAGAGGACTTCTAAGGATCGGCATAACCGGCTACAACTATGGTAGAATAAAGGGTGTTCATCCTTTGTGAGAAAGGTCAGGACTCTGTGCGGGACCTAGTGGACCAAAGGAACCTAACGCTCAAGACTACTTCTTGTCAGTTCTATACTGAGGTTAACGAGATGGTTTTACAGTTTGCTGTTAAATGTTTCCTTTGATATAGCTCCAGTTTTCTTCTCCCCCCCCCCTCCTTCCTTTCCAGCCTCCACGCCACCTCTTCACTCATCTCTCACTTCTCCTTTCCCCTTCTTACTGCTCACTCTCGTTCCCCCCCCCCCCCCCCCCCCCCCCCGCCTGGGGCTCCACAATTCCTTTTCTTCTGTTCTCCTTAGGGGGGAAGGTGTGTTGTAACCTCTCTCTTCCCCTTACCCACCCCTCTCCCCTCTCCCCTCTTGGTACAGCCTACTCTGCCTCCGGGAGAGCGTGTTAGAATGTTGGTTGTGAGAGTCTGCCGCCAAGCTGGGAGCACCTGTTTACTTATGACTAATAAATGCATGCTGAGAACCCCCTTTGAGTAGTGATTCTTTACCACAGTATGATGTCAGCATACTGGGGTGGTGCCTGTATAGGCATCACACACATTACTTCCAGCGCGGATGATGTCGAAGTTAGTTAGTTAGTTAGTTAGTTAGTTAAAAAGTTCTTGATAAAGCTCACTGAGACCAAGCGGCTTCCTGGCGCTAGAGTAGAGGACTGAGAAGCATAGAAGTCTGCTGAGAGGGAATCAGCAGGAGTACGCTTGGGAGAACAGGAAGATCTTAAGGGCCTTGCGGAATTGTAAGTAATCGGGAGTAGATCTAATGGACAATGGAAGGCTGTTCCAAACGCGAGGGGCCAGTACAGAGAATCTAGACCCTCCGGTCTTGGATCTGCGGAAACGAGGGACATTGAGAAGGGCCTGATTGGAGGAACGGATGGCACGACTGGGAGTGTAGGGATTGATGAGGGAATTATTGAAAGGCCGGGGCCGTGCGGGCGCGGGCCATGAAAGCCAGACATCCCATCTTGAAAAGGGATCTCTAGCAGATGGGGAGCCAGTGAAGGGATTTCAAAACAGGAGTGATGTGGTGGAACTTGGGAAGGTGGTAGATACGGCGGGCGGCCTGATTATGAATAGCCTGTAGACGGCGTAGTTCGTAGGCCGGAATGCCCACGTAGAGGCTATTCCCTAATCAAGACGGGAGAGAATCATTGCCAAAATAATAAGTTTAAGAGCATCAGGGGAAAAGAAACAGGACACTTTCCGAATAATCCGGAGGGAAAGAAAACAGGAGGAGACAACTGAACTAATCTGGGCATGCATGGAGAGGTCCCGACTGACTTTAATGCCCAGGGTCTTTGCTGAGGCCGCCGAAGATGTCACACAGAGACAAACAATGTCATCTCCTGGCATTCAGGAGTACTTCTCTTGAAAGAAAAAGTCAGACAGAGTCAGACATCTGGGGATACTTCTAAGGCAAGGAATCTGCGGCTAGAAGTCTCTATCAGAGAGGCCGTTTTGCACTGCTAAACACCATAACGCGCAAAACGGGCATTCTACCACCACTGCACTAATGTCACTTAACTACAGGTAAGATTGGTAGCTCTTTACCACTAGAAGGTTAGTGATTAGAGTGATCCTCCTGGTCTAGCAAGACTTCATTAATACAAGACACACCTATGTCATAACTAAGGCTCCCTGTTTTCCGTTTTAACTGATTTTTTCAGATAAATATAAACTGAAACGCATTTATTTTCCTGCCTGTATTTAATTTTAAATGTGGATATAAAAAGGCAATTGAATTATTTGACTTATTCTAAATGCTGTCAGTCATTACTGCTTGGCCAATAGCTGTGCGGGCTGATAGGTAAGGGGTTAAAAAACAGAAAGCAATTTTAGTAAAGAGGCTTAAGCAACAGTAGATATGCACAACCCTGATACTAAAATGTTCATGTTTTCATATAAACGAATTGATTTATCATCTGTGGTTGTTCAGATCATTCAAACCTATCAAGCATTCACACATGAATGCATATTTATCGGTTACTTAAATGTGGAAATATACTAGTTTCAACTTCATTTTTTCACAAAATATAAAATAAATATGGATAAGTACAAATAACATTAGCAAAAAATAAATATGGATAAATACAGATGGAAATCTCAAAAAAATAAATACCATAAAGCTGTGAGGGCACATATATGATCTGTATTTGCCTATGACCAAATAGGTGGTGGCAGCGCACCGTGATTTGTGAATCTGTGTGAATTTGACCAGACCTTTTCTTTTGTGTCAGAGAGAGGATGAGAGGATGCTGTACTGACCCTTCTTGTGTAAATATGTGAACCCCCCAAAACCTTGGGGTTTAGTTTGTGGTTTGCAACAAATGTGTAGCAAATGCATAGTAGTAGAACTCTATTTGTGGTATAAGTCTGAGTACTGGGGCAAGTGGGAGTAATTTTGGGGGTCACTGGTTTAGCACAGAAAAAAACAGAGGATGTCTGTAATCCTGTGAGTGGAGGGTGGAAACAAAGATACTTATGTAAGGGTAGAAGGAGACAGTGTTTCCCTTAGAAATTCAATAAGGTACTTCGCAGCAAAAGGTTGCTGATACATTCAACCTGAGCCATTTGGTATATTGAAGGGGTGAGAAGTGGGACTGCAGTTTATGAGTGGAAGATTGTATATAGGGCCCGTCCATTATTCTGTCCTTGATTGTTGATTCAAGAACGCTAATGACATTGAGGTGCAGAGATCTAACACTCCAATGTGCACCTATTTTAGATACTTCTGCAAGGAGCCTGGATGATTGCTACCTGCTGTGACAGCCATCGCCTTGTACAAGGGGTGTTTGATGAACAGCTAAAAAATGGCATTTAAAAAAGAACCAATCAAAACTAAATATGATGTCTTTGACAGTGGTCACGATTCACAGGACTAACTTACGACAAAATTCTAAACTTCCTACCATTTTGGTATTCACAGAAGGCACTTACTCCTTTTGGTGTTCACAGAAGGCACTTACTCATTTCGGTATTCACCGAAGTTAGGAGTCCTAACTTTAGAACTCCTAAACTGAGAAAAATCCTAACTTTAAGACTTTCGGTATTCACAGAAGGCATTTAGGAGTCCTAAAGTTAGGAGTCCTAACTTTACTACTCCTAAACTGAGAAAAATCCTAACTTTAAGACTTTCGGTATTCGCAGAAGGCATTTAGGAGTCCTAAAGTTAGGACTCTTAACTTCTGTGAATACCGAATTGAGTAAGTGCCTTCTGTGAATAGCAAAATGGTAATAAGTTTAGGATTTTGTCTTAAGTTAGTTCTTTGAAGTTCTTAGTCTTCAGATTTCTTGTTTGGAAAAGGTGCATAAAAGAGGAATTCAAATCACTGCAAAAGCACTACACTTGGTTTCAGTTCCAAGTTCTTCTTAACTAAAGATAGGATTGCACTGCAGAGTACTGAAAAAGCTGCTGTTTAAGAAGGACTGGTGTGTGCATAACAGCCAGTCTCCTAGAGATAAGTTTACATTACCTGAACTCTGCAGTTTCTGTCGTTTTAGATACTTCTGCAAGGGGCCAGACTGATTGTTACCAATTGTGACAGCCATCACCTTGCACAAAGAGCGTGTCTGATGAACAGCCAGAAAACAACATTAAAAAGAGAACCAATAAAAACCAAATATATGTCTTTGACACTGTATCCACATCTGTCTGGATAATGTGCATAAAAAAGGATTTCAAATCACTGCAAAACCACTACAATTTGTTTCAGTTGTACGTTCTTCTTAACCAAAGATGGTAGTGCTCCAGAGAGTACTCAAAAGCTGCTGTGTAATTAGGACTGGTATCAGGCCACCAGCCAGTCTCCTAGAGATGAGAGGACATCACCTGAAATCTGCAGTTTCTGCTGTAATTGCTGAGGGTCTGCCTAGAGTCTAGGAGCCCGTCTGCCTTCTGAGAGAGGGAAGGAAAGTACCTGGCCCTGCAGGAGGAGAGACTGTCCTGATGGAGAGGGCCGGTGTATTCCATGAGGAACGCACAGAGAAAGTTGACTACAACAGAGAGTGAAAGTAGGAGCAACGGTTGCGTGAGAGGGTTATCCAATTTCTCTAATGGTACCTACTGTGAACTGCACCAAGACTTTGTGAGTACAAGCATCAATGTGTTTTCCAGCAATGTGCCATGAGACTGGTGTTGCCTCTGCGGAAGTCTTGACGAGGAGCCACATCGCCACCAAATCAGAAGCCCTGATCGACACTTAGGCTGCAGTTGCCGAAGACAATCAATAAAGGATGACTCGTCTGAAGGCTGTAATGCCTGTACCTCAGCTCCTGTCTGCAGACAGCTAGGGCGGCCCCATAATGCCAGAGACAAGTGCCAATGTTGAGGCCTGCCTCTCTGACTCCATCCAGTGGTCCCTGTTCAAATGCGAGGTCATCCCTGCAGCCCCAACCCTAGGGGAGCCACCACTGTGAGGGTAGGTATGTGAACTACATCAGTCGCACAGCTAGAACTGCAGTACCATCCAAAAGGAAAACTCTGGGCTTACTTATTCAGAATTAGGTGTGAGAGCTCAGGAACGGCTTGCTTCCTGCTTGCCGTTACACCCAATAGCCTTCTGGTTTACTCAAATAATCATTTATACTTTTACTGGATCCCTGCATTTGTCCAGAAAATACACGTATGTGAGTTCCCACCTTTCGGTTGCACCCATTCAAATGGTACTTACCTTACCGGATGAGGGTGTATAACAATGGTGAAGCATGTAAACAGTGGGTGGGTGATTTGTCTCCACATATTATTTAAATAAATCAGGAAGCTATTGAGTGGAACGGTAGGCAGGACCCAACCAGTCCCTGAGCCCTCGCACCTTGGTGTGTATATTTGTTGTCTTGTGGGAGGCCACAACAATAACCTCTCTGTTTTGTGTGAGATCAAAATCAGGGCTTCACCTGTGACCAGAATGACACCAGAACGTGCAGAAGAATCCTACATGTGTACACAAGGGATGAAAGACGCTGAACTGATTTGCTCACCTGATCACTTGAAGTCATCTGCTGTCGTGCCTAGCTATTGCCTGTGTATGCCAAGGACTAAAGTAATTAGGAATCACCTAGAACATGGAGAGAG
The DNA here is from genome assembly GCF_964263255.1 of Lissotriton vulgaris. Classification (NCBI taxonomy): domain Eukaryota; kingdom Metazoa; phylum Chordata; class Amphibia; order Caudata; family Salamandridae; genus Lissotriton; species Lissotriton vulgaris. Next base: position 1,862,323,083 of record NC_141693.1, on the reverse strand, counting down.
TAATGGAACGGCTTGCAATGCATTAATGAAGATCGAAGCCGGGATCATAAGCTCATAATTGAAACTACTATGGAACTGTGCGTTATTTTGTTTTGCTGTGAGGGCAAAGTAGTTTGTTAATTGGAAAATAAGTACTGTGATAGACAATATGTTATTGTGTCTGTTGGTGAACTGTTGAGTTCTGAGCTTTTGATCCCCATGCTACCTCCCTGGGAATCTCTTGACTGCTCGCTTTGGCCAACCTGAGAGTCAGGTGCAGAAAGGGTTGGATTTCACCCAATTTTTAGACCTATCGTAGGACAAACACCAGGGCACCAAAGGCAAATGACCTCACTCATCCTAGATGGGAACCGGTGCATAGACGTCAATTAGGGTTCACAACTGCGACCCCTAAGCCACCCGTTGTGACCCCTGTCGTCTTGCTTGCATCCTCTAGCTGTTTGCAAGCCAAGGCAAGCGCTCTGGTGGCATCAAATCAGCCGCAGTGTGAGTATCGCTTGACAGCACTCCTGTGCTGAAGCTCTGCCTGCATCATGATGCCCTGCAAGCTGGACCTAGGTGGGGGAAAGAACTCATCTCACGCATTGCTACGGTGACCCCAAGCCGGCCGGCACAGTCTTTGATTTCATACAATTTATGTATCAAATCGCTGAGCTCAGCCTGGGCCATAAACTGAGCAATTGAGCATGAAGTAAACAAAGCATGGCTGGGCATGATTGGGCAGTGACTAACTACACATGCTTCCGCTAGCAGCATGTGTGTGTAAGTGCAAACGCACATGTCCTGCACCCTACCCTAGCTGAAGAGGGGGTCCCTCGTGCGGTATGTGTACCACCATGTTTGGTGTTGCTGACTGTGTCTCTGGACCATCAATCTGGTAGAGCATGGAAGTGCTACCGAAGACGGCCCTGCAAACATTATTGGCCCACGCAGTTCTATAAGCTGCACTGACAAGATGCAGTGTTCTAGTCGGAGTTGAGTCGGACTCCTGCATGCTGCGTGGGTGCTAGTTGCCAAGACTCGGCATCGGTAATGTGAATCGCTACGTACCGATTCGGCACGGACCGAATCGGAAAGTACCGAATCGGCTACCACCGAATCGGAAATAGCCGAATCGGCTACCACCGAATCGGAAATAGCCGAATCGGCTCCCACCGAATCAGAAATAGCCGAATCGGTAAAATCCGATTCGGCAATTACCGAATCGGAGGCATGAAAACACACCCATGGGCAAAAAGCCCATAGGAATGCATTGAAGAAACCGATTCTGTAAAATCCGAATCTGCTTTTACCGAATCGTTAAAATCCGATTCGGTAAAATCCGATTCGGTTAAAGCCGATTCGGTAAAAGCCGATTCAGCCAATGAGGTGGATCCCCCCTCCCCCACCCAAACAGGGAGTGGCAACCCTGGCAGGTGCAGCTAATTAAGAACTTTCTGGAGAGCCAGCCTGAGCTGAACACTCACAGTTAGCAGCAGTGGGAGTAGGAGGTAGAGAACTGTTCAGAGCAAGATGGCAAACCAGAGTGAGAGCCAGAAGTCCAGCCAGAAGAGGAAGCCAAAGTTCAGCAGCATCGAGCTGCAGGTGTTGGTTGAGGAGGTGGTGAGGGTGCACCGGCAGCTATTCGGGAAGCTGTCCCTCAATGTGCCGGACAGCACCAAGAGGAGGCTCTGGAGTGAAATCGCCCAAAAGGTCAATGCTGTAGGTGTCCCCCCCAGGTCCCTTTATGAGCTGAAGAAGCGCTTCTATGATATCCGCAGCCTGACCAAAAGAAAGATGGCTGAGATCCAGAGGCAAGCAGGACTCACAGGTGGGGGCAGGAATCCTGCGCCACCCCTCACAGAGCTGGAGGAACTGGTCTCCAGCACCATTGAGAGGGAGAGCGTGACCGGAATTGGGACCCTGGACAGCTCAGCCAGAGCTACAGCTACAGGTAAGAAGCATGCGCATCATGACACACCCTACCAGACACCTCCCCATTAGACACATTGCACAGCCAAACCCCAGCACAGTACTGTAACCAACATACAAGAGACAAGCATCATGGTACATGTAGTCAGCAGAAGTTAGCAAAATATGGCAGTGCAGAATCACAAGATAGGAAACAGTGGAACACATTCTAAGGAGATGCAAGGACATGTGGAATGCTTTAATTGTACTGACTGTAATACATCGGCACTCAATTTACAAATGCTTCTTTGTACCTAGGTGCACCATCAGGCGGAGAACCACTGACAACAGAGGCAGCAGCACCATCTACCAGTGCAGTCGCAGGGCCGAGCACGAGTCAGGCTGCCGAGGAGGAGGAGGAAAACACCATAGGGCTGGGTATTGAGGGAGACCTGGCAATTGACTATGATTTACTTCATTCCCCACAAATGCCGAGCACACCCCCCTTGCTGTTCTCCCCAGAGAACTCCCCGACAAGGGACCTCCATCCACCTACACCAGCTCCTGCCACGATTATGGCTGTGGCTCCAGTAAACCCTGTCCTGGGAGCAGGGGCTCAGGCCCCGGCCAGCACCACACCCCCACCAGTGGCACCCCAGCCCACTCAGCAGGCCGGCAGCAGCAGTACCCGGCGCCGTACCATCACCACCACTGCTGCACCAGCACGGGAGGGCAGTGTCTTCATGGGCCTTGAAGGGAATGTGGTGAAAATCCAAAGGCAGCAGGCGAAGTCCATCATGGCCTGCCAGCGCCAGCTCCTGCAGCACAATCTGCAGATGGGGGAAATGGTGAAAGGTTTCAAGGCCTTTGTAGATACCAACAAGGAGGTAGCAGCAGGTCTTGGCAGGCTGACCACTGCCATTACCCAGTTATGCGGCAGACTAGAGGAGCATGAGCTCTCGCGCAGGCGGGATGCCCGCGTGCAAAACCGCTCCATAAGCCGCCTTGCTGCTGCAACGGCACAACTCTGTCAGCGCGGTGCCAACATGGAGTCAAGTCTCACCCAAAATACAGCCGAGATAACAAGGGGAATGGCCCGCATCACTACAGCAATGGAGGCCATGATTATCTCAAACACTGCCGCAAATCCTGCCCTGGACCTGGGGGATGCTGGGGACAGCAGCAGCCGCAGCAGCCTGGCCAGCGCTGCGTCAGAGCCACGCAGGAGCACCAGGCGCTCCGCAGAAGCGGCTGGACATTCTGAAGGGGGTGAGGGACACTCCAGTGGGGCTGCCAAGCGCTCAAAGAAATAGGCTTGCAAGGGCGGGTGAGGCAACCTGGACCTTAGACTTTTGTTTTCTTAGCTATTACACCTTTTTTTTGTTGCACATCAGTGCAGTAACTGTGTTGCAACAGTATTAAAATTTGCTTTTCACCACAACCATTTACCTGTCTGTGCATCCGTACTCACTCAGAAATAGTTTTCTGTAATCTCCTCACGTCTGTATCTGCCATCACTTGGCGTGGACACCCCAGCTGGCTGTGTTAGTGGCACAGCTTCGTCGTCGTCATGGTCCTCGTAGTCAGACAACTCCACCTCAGTGCCCTTCTTCACCGCAAGGTTGTGTAACATTGCACATACAGCTATGATCTTGCAGCAGGTGATGGGGGTATACTGCCTTGCACCTCCACTCTTGTGCAGGCATCTGAATCTACTTTTCCAGATGCCAAAGGTCCGTTCGACGACATTCCTTGTGCTTTTGTGGGCCCGGTTATACCTCCTTTGGCTGGGTGTGGAGGGGTTGAGGTAGGGGGTGAGTATGAATGAGCGGAGGGCATATGCACTGTCGCCTGGAAGGGAAAGGGGCAGTGCTTAATTTGTAAAATATGAAGTGCAGGTGCTCAAATATTTGTCGGAGGGCACACCCACTTGCACATGGCTCCACCCACTTCCTCCACTGGCCCCACCCACTCTCTATTGGCTCCGCCCATATCCTCAACTGGCACTGATGAAAGGCAGATGTGATACCCTATCTGAATTTCAGCAAGGGAGCCTTGCTCCAAGTAAGGTTTTGATACGAGGTTTCCCTGCCCTGTGAACATTTTGAAAAAGATTAAATTAAAAGTGCATTTAAAGCACAATTTTGGAATACATTAGCTAAAATGACTAGTGCATTGAAAAGAGACATGTGAAATTCAAACATTCCAGTGCTCTATGCGCTGATTTAGGGAAAGGACAATACTGTATGCATTATAATGCCTATCCCTGGCATTATGGTGGCGTGACACGGTGGTGGCCAGTGTTCGGATATTAGCATCATTGTCAAATTAAGGTAGCCACATGCTGTATAATGGTGGCAACCATTGACAAACTGAGGGCATCCTTGAATTTATGATGCCACCCTGATTACCGTTTTTAATATATTTTGGCCATCCATAGTATTAATGGTGTCGAGACCTGACACAAAGGTGGCATTCATGCAATGGTACCCATTATTGGCCTATTGTGTGGTCCTTGGCTTTATGGTTGCTATCTCTGGCATAGCAATCTACATGCAATCTACATGCTGAAGTCTTTGATAACAGTTTTAAGGTTACTGTAGATTAGGATTGAAATTTATGAACTGCAAGTAACAAAACATTCTATGAGACAAAAGCCGTAACCCTCTGAGCTACCCACAGAAAAATACTGTTCTGTGATATGCAGAATAGACGTTCTTTGCAGCAGGCATGTTAACTCTCTCTCTGTGCTACTGCAGAGTCAAAAGTTGCACGAGACAACTCTGATCTCTCTGCAGCAGGAATATGATAAATCATCACTTTATCTTTCACTTACCTACAGAATCACTGAGTGTTGGGTAAATAATTCCTGCTGCTCAGCTTGGTCGCTGTAGCTGGAGTCTGTGGGGCCACTCACTGCAGATCGGTGATCTGACTGATAGTGTTGTGATGTGCTGGAGACAAGGGAAGACTGGCCATCTGCAGCTTGAAGTGAGGGTGAGAAGTCATGGTGTGGCACGCTTTCAGAGCTGTGCCCTGCATTTAGACACACAGCGCCCACTCTCAGTCTCACCATGACTGACATAGCCACCAAAGAATCGCCACAACCAGGCGAGAGGAGCACTGTTCAGGAAGTCATGCAGGTCGTTGAATTGTGAATTCGTTCGGCGGCAGAAGTAGTTCTTGGTGATGGCAGGATCTTGGAATTAAAACATGGGGCTGCTGCTCACCCTGCACGGACCAGAAGCCTTTCAGTTGTAGTGGCTACATCAGATATGAGAGTCCCTCCTGGGTATGCAGCTCTGTCTCAGCTGAGCTGACAGGAGCGCACATGCATGAGCTGGCACCAGCCACAACAGTGCTGTAGATGTGAAACCATGAAGTCGGGGGGGGGGGGGGGGGGCTGGTGCTACGATTAACGTTGCAGAGATCAGATAAAATCTGCTCAGCATGCGCTGGGCTCAGGCTGCACACGGCAACCTTATAAAGTGCTTGAAAATGTGTGCACACGCATCAGCGCAACAAGGTCTGAGGCCTTAACAAAACTGAAAGCACGCCACAAGTGAAGCATGTTTGCAGTGCAAGGCACCATGGTACGTCGTTATATGTGCGTCTTTCACAGAGAAATAGTTTGCATTTGAAAGATAGGGATATTTTCTGGCGTACAGGCTTGGATGATGGTTCTAATATGCCTTTCAGTCACACTGTGTGTAGTTCCACGGCTGGAAATGGTGGCGCCACAGTGACGAACGAGGCAGAACACAGAGCATATCCCTTACAGTCTTTTGCTGCATCACATTCCAGCAAACAGACTGTGCTAAGATGTTGTTTGATGTTACACTATGTGGCACAACTGCACCAGTGCTGTACACAGTCACACTTGCTCACTGCCCGCGGCTTGGCAACCTCACCTGCAGCTATGCCAGGGCTTCTGAATCTGAACTACAGTACTGTAACCCACCCGGCACCCACTGACTGCAGACAGCTGCCTGCTCGCGCGCGGCCGTTTTAAAGCAATAATCTAATATCTGTGTAGTTTTCGTGTACTTGTTCATGTTAAAGAGGAAATGGGATTCCAAAGAAGGCAAACAGAAAAGGATGTGCTAAACAAATGACGTGAAGCAAGAACATTTTCCAGAGAGTATTTTGTTATTAAAACCCTACAGCGACATTCGCTAATTAGAGTGAAAGACGCTAACTGCCTCACAGTCATTTCTCCAATAAACATCGTTTTCCGTTGTCCTGTCAAATTTAATACATTACTTTCAGTGATTTCCCATTTAGATGTGGTGTTACTGAATGTTTTTTGTTTTTTATCTTTAAAAAATATATACATATGTTCATATTTAGAGTGGTTTCAATCAGCCCTCCTCTATCGGTCTGTTGCAGCGGCATTCATTTGGTTACTCTTACCACAACACTCATTAAGCACATTTGAGGATCAGTATGCTTCACCCGTTGGCTTCCAGCACCGTGAGCGATGGCATTTTACTTATCCGCAACTGTCATAAAAGTAGTTCACTTTTGGCCCAAAGCTTCAGGGACAATGTTTCCTTTTAAGATATATTTTTTAAAGTTTGCGAGTGCCTGCCAGCTGCCTTCTCATTGCTTACATGCTACTTGCTACTTGCTTCTTTTCTCAACCCCACGCTTTACTACTGACCATTCAACACAGGCCATTGACCACGTCTGAACATTAAATCAATAAAAATAAAGTATGCCACAAAACATTCAGAGATGTCTGCATGTGCAAATGCATGTGTGCAGATGAATGGATGGACCTCTTTAATTGCTTCATGGTATTACACACACTACAGGGTGCACTGCAGCCTTAAAGCACTGACTGGGGACTCACTTACTTCAACATAGAACATACCAGGGCAGGCTCAGGCAAGACCGAGACTGGGAATGAGGCACGCAGCTCATTTGTGAGTTCAGACAGTGATAGAGTCCTGGCGCCTGCTGCAACTGCACTTCGTCTCCGATCCTCAGCAATTCATGGATTTGTGGCGCCACGGTGGTCAATCATGATTTTAAACTCACTGCACCTTAGCAACGTGACGGCCCGTGCGAGCAGACAGCTGCGCTGTGCAAGATAGGATTCGAAATTGCAGCAAAAGTTAAACAAGAAGCACTATCAGCCTACCACAACAAAATCCAGTAGCGGAAGGTGAGCACTAGCAGGACATGACGTCACGTCACGTCAGTCCCTGTGGCGCCAGCCTGTATCACGCATTGGGCTAATGTCTCCCAAATTGAAACATTGTAGGAGCCTGCCATCAGCAACCGGCGCTACTACCTCAGCCGACTCTAAGCCTGCGAGAGCAGTACGTGCAGGTCACATGTTTAAGGACAGAAGACAGTGAATGGTAACGGCTTGTGGAGAGGAATATATAATCGGGCTGACTGGCTCGCTCTCTCAGCTGGGTACAGCACTGCACAGCGGCACTCCTTTTTACTCCAGAGACAGTCTGTGCGAGTGTGTAAAGTGAACAACACCGCAGTAAGGAAATTATATTTTATTTTCTCTTTGACACATGATGTATAGACTGCTTTGCAGTCGTGCAGTTAATTTAAGTTGTAAACCCGGCCCTGATAAAAAGGTGCCGGTGCTAAGCACCGGAAAGCACCGGCACAAATTAAGCACTGGAAAGGGGTAACATTACACACATGCATACATGTATTACACCTAGCTACTTTGTGTTATGGGGGTCTGATGATGTGTCTCACCTAGGAGGTATCCTTCACCAAATTCGCCAGCCATCAGCCGTGCATAGATGCCGCTCTGTTGGAAAATATAGGAGTCGTGGGTACTCCCTGGGAATTTTGCTACCAGGTCTGTGATGGTGCACTTCGCATTGCAGATCACCTGCACGTTGATGATGTGCGTAGACTTCCGATTGCGGTATATGTATTCTGTGTCCGCTGGTGGGCAAATCGGAATGTGCGTGCCATCTATGCAGCCAATGATTTGGGGAAATTGTGCCATCTGGTAGAAGTCAGCTTTAGTTTGTAGCAGTTCTGCGTGGGTTGCAGGGAAAGAGATGTATTGGTCCATCCTGTGTATCATGGCGTCAAGGAATGTGTGGAAGAACCTTGACAGGCTGCTCTGGGTCACCCCTCCTGCCGCTGCAACTCCACTTTGATAGCTGCCAGACGCAAGCAGGTGTAGGCTGCATAGCACCTGGACGTGTACTGGGATGGCGTGTGCCCTTGGGGTGTGGTGGTCCAACAATGGTTTGAGGTCCCTGATGAGCTCAAGAATGGTGTCAGAGTCCAGCCTGTATCTCTGTAGGATCTCTGCCTCTGTGAGCATGAACAGGGTTATCCTCTGTCTGTAGACCTGTTCATTTCTTTGCCATTCCCTCTGTCCTTCCTGCTGTAGCCGTAGCCGCCTCGCAATGACATAAAAAGCTGCCATCCTGCAAGTTGCAATGCATTTTGGGGCTGTTTTTATGGGTTGGAGTTGGTTACCACCTGATTGTAATCCATGGTAAATACCGAGTGAATTCTACCGATTTTGAGCCGAAATCGGTGTTTCTGTGCCTCCCTACATCTCCCCATCTGTCCGAATCGGGGAATTTCCCGATCGGTGATTCAAACGAATCGGTAGGTTCTCCGATTCGGCTCATGTCCGAATCGGTGTATCTACCGATTCGGTACATGGACCGAATCGGCTTTATTCCGAATCGGTGTGTCTACCGATTCGGTACATGGACCGATTCGGATAATTTCCGATTCGGTGTCAGTACCGATTCGGTACATGGACCGATTCGGATAATTTCCGAATCGGTGTCACTACCGATTCGGTACATGGACCGATTCGGTTATTTTCCGAATCGGTGTCACTACCGATTCGGTACATGGACCGATTCGGTGTTTGCATCCGATTCGGTGTGTTACCGATTCGTTACATATCCGATTTTCGGTATGTACGTATCGGATTCTTTTCCATTCGGTACTCATTCCGAATCGGTTTTCGCTCCGATTTTGACTTTTTTCTTTGCCCTACATCTCGATGGCTGTATACCGATAGGTAAGGGCCCAAAATCGGTATTTTCGGCCGTTACCGATCGGTAACGGCCTACCTACATCTGGCCCTAAGAGTGGTGGGACTCCACATACAATGAAGGTGGGGAGTGTCTGACAAAGTGTAGGGTGTTGAAAATGCACTGGAGAAAGTTTAATATGATGCATATTGAATAAATGCATGATGCTGGAGAAAGCTCAATAATGTATGAGATGCAAGAAACCCTAAAGGGGTGATGCTCAATGGACTTACTTGGGAATGTTATGTGGGGTGCATGTTGACAGCTTGCTAAATATTAGAACAAAGTGTGGTACTTTATCTGAAAAGCAATGTGTATTATGCAACAAAAGGGTGTGCACTACTTTTGAATACAATTATATTTTCTAGTATTACTGGTTTAACAACTCCCAGAGTATAAGAAAAAGTTGAATCTGCCTCATTTTGGTTGTATTTTCCATGTTTAGGCAAGGATTCATTTTGTGTTCTGTATTGGATAAAAAAGGTGCATTGAGAGGGCAGGAAGGAGGATCAACAGATGTGCTGCATCAACAATGGAGACAAGTACAAGGATGCATTTTTTTGCATGGCCCTGTGGACCCCAAAAGTTCAGGGCAGAGGTAGCCCACAGGCATATGGGTAGTGGGTGCCTCAGTACGGCTAGAGGAGGCTGTGCAAAGAGACTGACAGGCTGGTCTGCTGCTCATTTACTGAAAGGCTTGAAAGCAGAACAGCAGTAGAACATACTACAAGTATACACTGGGAATGCTAGATGGACACCTGTGTTTCATCTTTACCGAGCCTGCACAGTGAGTGTACATCTGGAAGGCAGTAAATAGAGCAAGTTGGGCTTTGAATACATTAGGCAGGGCGGTTGAATATCGTAAAATAAAGATGGAACAGATGTTATCTTTGCATGTTGGCATTGACACTATATTGTGGTTAACAGGACTTCTAGTGTAAATGCAACAGGAGAAACAGGATTGGGTCTGCTTCCCACCGACTTGAGCCTGGCATGAAAGGTTGACTAAGTATGAGGGTAGTCCATTAACATATATGAATGTTTTGCTGATATAGGTAACCTGTTATTGCTTCATTATAAAAACTGTTTGAAAGCTAGAGTACACCTTAATTCATTAATTCATCTTCAATATGAGAATCGCCACCCTTTGGCTCTTCCTGTATTTCAAAACATGACAAATCCTACTGAAAGACTTAATTGTGTCTGCCCTGAAAAAAAGTACTTGGCTCAGCTCAGAGTCAACACCACTGTGTCCCAAGATAAGGAAATGACACCCGTGGACACTCAAAAAATAAAGGTATGCTACAGTAACCTTTGTCAGTCGGCATGGTGGCATGGTTGTGTATACAATATTATACAATGTTAACATATAGAAAATAATAAATGCATTAAAACATCTCTTGTATACTGTTTTTTTTCATAATGGCTGTTAAGAAAAAAATCACATGCATGTGTGTGAAAGGCTCTCTGTGTTTCCTCACAGTTATGTGCAGTATATCATGCCATGCTCTAACCTTTTTTTCTTTATTTTTGACATTTGAGCAGTAGATTTGTTGAGTTCAGCTGCAAATAAAGGAACAAAGACAAATATGTCTTTCCCTATTAGGAAACCCAACGATCCAAAACAAAAAGCAATATTGGACGCATTCATTAAAAATAAAAACAGGAGTACGAGTACCGAAGACCCTCCTACGGGTTCTAATGGAGGAAAGAGAACAAACGAGTTGTCTGATGCTTCCCCATCTAGCAGTGAGTTCTCATTCCTATGACATCCCTGAAACATCATCTGCTGCCATTACAGCTGCTTGTCCCTGTGCTGATGATAGTTCTGCCATTGTTGCCATTACTGATATTTCTTCACATGCTGGCAGTGCGGAGTGATCATTTCTAGGCCTGGGCAGAGCTCGCGGAGAAGCTCTATGCAGCATTCTGCTGAGTTACCGAAACACTCAGCAAGATTCCATGGAGTTGTGTGTGCGGGCAATGTTAGTGTGTACACCAAACGTCTTGGACTTTTTGATGCCCTGGCGCCGGATGTATGACATTACAGCGCATGCTTTTACCACGCATGCCTTTACAACGCGGTTTTTACAACGAAAACCTTTACAACGCGTAGCGCTTTGTGGTGCTGGATAGTGAATAGTTTAATTTACTATTCCAACTCCAGTCCCCGTGGACACTAGGGAAGGTGTTGGATAGTAAATTAAACTTATTTCCTATCCTAGAGCGGCCCCAGCGCAATGCGTTGTAATGGTTTGCGTTGTAAAAGTTGCGTCGTAAAGGCACTGTGTGGTAAAAGTTGCGTTGTAAAGGATGTTTCCCCCTGGCGCCCCCTTCCAATGCAGATATGCGTAGTTTAGAGCGTGCATGCCTAGCTGAGGATTACTGGCGATCCGGAGTTTAGGCATGGAACCGTGCCAGAATGGCTGAAGATGCAGAGTGGCAGAGGCAGTGCAAGGCAAGGCCTGCCGACTGTGCCACTGCATGTACATTTGATCACCCACAGAGTACTGCAGGGGAGACAGAGGGAGCAAAGAACATGAAAGGTGTCACAGAGTGTTCAAATGTGCCCGAGGATGTACTGAGGCTGTGGAGTGTGTGGCTGGAGGCATGGTTAGTGACTGAAGCTGTTCAGGTAGCTGAGGTCATCCGTTGTTGATAGAGTGGCGGGGGTAGATCGGCTGAGGGTGTACAACGTAATCATATGTATTCCCATTCCACCAGAGAAACTCCCTCTACTCCACATTCTAAGTCTTCCTCATTGTGTCCTTCTCCAGCCCTTGGCCACCTACCCCTCTGCCAGCCGGATACTCACCCTTGGGGCCACTGCTAAAGGCCGTGGGCCTCATTTATGAAAAGTGACGCATCGCTGCGTGAAAACAGCGATGCGTCACTTCTCAGTGCGCCCTCTTTGCGACATGATTGATACGTCATATTTATTGGGTGACGCATCATGTCGCAAGGAGTTACAGTCAGTATTTCTGACATATCTGTATGGCGCAAAAGTGACGCATTGCTGGAGTGTGTCACAAAAGTGACTTAACTCCAGCAATGTGTACTTTCATATGGGGCAAGCCCCATGTGAAAGGGCCCGCGTCAGTCTTACGCCTGCTGTGAGGCAGGCGTAAGAATTTGACGCATTTGTGTCCTAGAAGTGGCGCAGTGAAATCTTATAGATTTCACTGCGTCACTTCTATGACCTTTTCTTGCGTCAGAACGCCCCCCTGCATACATTATACCTGGCACAGGTATAATGTGGAGCAGGGGTTTACAAAGTGACGCATCTACCTAGATGCGTCACTTTGTAAATATGGTGCAACAAGGCACATTTTTTACGCTGCTGTTGCGTCACAAAAAGTGAAGCACCAGCGGCGTAAAAGTGACGCACGGCCTCATAAATGAGGCCCCGTATGTAGGACAGAGAGACGAAGGCACACAGAGCTAGCAGTAGCGTCAGGAAGGTGCAATCCCATTGCGAAGCCTTATCTCCTTCCCCTGGCCTCCACCTTTGGGGGAACTACCTGGGGTTTGCTTTGTGGGCGCAGTCTATGGTCCCCAAATGGTAGGGGGTCTGACATAAAGAAGTGGTCCACAGGTTGACCCAAGCTCGCAACAGTCCTTCCAGCAGGCACCCAGGGTCCACTGCCCCTGCGAACCTGAGCCCAGACTCACTGCTGCCACTCACGCACCTACCACACAAACGTTGCACAGTATAGGGAAGGAGCACTGACTGGAATTAGTATAATACCAAGAACGTGAGTGCTGAGCTTTAAGGAGTCATATACTCTACAATTAAAAGATGAAAAACTACCAGGGCCAGACTGGCCATAGCAGGCACTGGGCTATCCCTCAGTGCACCACACGGGTGGGGGCTGGTTTTGGGCCCCTGGGGGCCGTTTTTGTTACAGGGCCGTTTTTGCAGCATAGCTGCAAAATCGTCCCTGTACCAAAATCGGCCGAAAACCGGCCAAGGCAAAGACCTCGGCGGCACCTACATCCTTCCCCACCCCCCCTCCCTGCACTGTGCCAGGGCCGGTTGTGGTTCCCAGTCCGGCCCTGAAAACTACTAAGTAGAACATCTATTATCATGAGGTGTAAGAGCATGTGACGTCACTTCCGTTACCCTGGTATTTGAGTGAATCGACAGCCATGTGTGAACCCTGTCATAGTGCCCACACCGCCATTCACTCCCGCCCGCTTGTACATATACACGATTCCTCCCAAATGAAACTCTGGAGACATATTTATGGGAAAGAACTGCTGCAGTTTATTTCATACAACACAAGTATGACGTTATATGGTGGGTCATCTTACGGGCGATCCAAAGCAGGCAGCCCCTCGCTGTCCTGAATGCCTTAGGAGCCATCTTGCACGGCGGGTCGATGCTCTGACGGTGCAGCACATTACCAACTTCGTTATACTCCCGACCCCCCTGTCAGGGCGGAGCGGTGTGGCACACCCCCGGTCGGTTCAGGCCCCCCGACCGCCCGAAGGACTAACGGGGCGCCGTCGCGGTTTCCCGGAACCTCCTTCGGCTCCTGGTCCTTGGCTCAGGCACCCTTACTGTGCCAGGCAGAGGTACCCTTACTGTACCCTTCTGCCGCAGAGGTACCCTTACTGTACCCGTCTGCTTCCAGATAGCCCTGTAACTCCGCCTGCAACACAAAGAAGATCATTACAACACTCTACTACTTCGCGCCACCGCTCAAGCTGCTGGGTCAGGGTTCAGGGTGGGAACAGCACTTGAGCCGCGGGTGGACAGGGATGGCGAAAGGCCGAGCCTTGTCCACCGCGGTATAAATAGGGGGTTCGCCCCTCCCACGGTAAGCCCTCCCCTGGCCGGTGAATGGTGGACGTGGGGAGGGGCGCCCCATTGGTGACGGCTGGAGCTCGCCGGGTGGGACTAAGGCGCTGCCCCGCCCATGCTCCCCTGCGGGTCACGCGGTCAGCGGCATAGTGCCCACACCGCCATTCACTCCCGCCCGCTTGTACATATACACGATTCCTCCCAAATGAATCTCTAGAGACATATTTATGAGAAAGAACTGCTGCAGGTTTATTTCATACAACACACGTATGACGTTTTATGGTGGGTCATCTTACGGGCGATCCAAAGCAGGCAGCCCCTCGCTGTCCTGCATGCCTTAGGAGCCATCTTGCACGGCGAGTGGATGCTCTGACGGTGCAGCACATTACCAACTTCGTTATACTCCCGCCCCCCCTGTCAGGGCGGAGCGGTATGGCACACCCCCGGTCGGTTCAGGCCCTCCGACCGCCCGAAGGACTAACGGGGCACCTTCGCGGTTTCCCGGAACCTCCTTTGGCTCTTGGTCCTTGGCTCAGGCACCCTTACTGTGCCAGGCAGAGGTACCCTTACTGTACCCTTCTGCCGCAGAGGTACCCTTACTGTACCCGTCTACTTCCAGATCGCCCTGTACTCCGCCACAGCTCTGGAGGAGGCCCCCGTCGATGACAGAGCCCCCCCTCCTCCTTAGCTACCTACATCCTGTCGCTGTATACTGCCTCTTGCACGTCCAGGAGGAATGTATCGACTCCCAATCTAGACAGTGTACCCTGTCTTTATCGTAGTACCCTTCAGTTTCCTCTTGTATTGGTACTGCCTAATGAAACCCAAGCCTCTCTTCCCATGAACTCCTGCATGGATCTGTTGACCAGCCTGCGGGAATGTTCTACTGCTACCGGTGATCTAGCCCTGCAAGGGACACCCTCAAACCACAGGAGCTCGCCCGCTCCTAACCTGTTGCCCATCGCTACCACGGCCTTCTGTATGCCCTGCATCAGTGCCCCTCTTCCAATGGTGACTAAGTTGTTCCCCCCCAGCTGTAAGCAAGGTGTTGGTCTAGCTTGCGCCTCGAATTGCCCAACTCATTCCCGGGTGGCCCAACCAGGCTCACAACCAGGTATTCAGGATCTTACATATTGTCTGTCAGTTTCAACAGGATCAAAATACAGGAGGGGGGGGGGGCAGAAAAACGTTCATGGAATAATTCCTAGGCACATGTCTTGTCCCCCGGAATTAGGATCATTCCATAGTCTACGACTCTAATAGTCTTTCTTCCAGATATATTCACATAACAATCAAGGGAGCCTGCAATCCAGTCCACTTGTGTTTCTACGTTAGGCCACAATGAGCCTACCCTGCCAGTGTGAGCACAATAAAGCCAACCTACTGGCTTTGCCAATGCATTCTTCAATCCATAAAATTGTCCTAAAGTGGTTTATTACATAATGTATACAAGATTATCACATAGTAATGCCCCTTCTGACAACTGCATGCACTAGATCATGCTACAACGAGCAGGTCTCAATACTAGTCAAGACTAGTTACTATCAACGTTCATTAAGCTTACAGAAAGGCGAGCTCGGTGGCCGCGCATAGGAATTTTCTTTTTTTTTGGGGGCGTTTTACTGTAAGCTCACCACCCGGAGATCAGTATCTTACATTGTCCGTGTATTTTGGCTGCCTGTCATGTATCGCATTGTTGTACCTCTACTTGTACTCTGTACTTTAGCGACTTGCCCGTCCGAGTTGCAAGAACCATTTCGCCCACCATATCCTCTTGCAGGGGTATGTTGGAGGGTCGCTTGCGTGCCACCAGCGCTTGTTGCAGAAGTGGTGTCTCCACCTGCTTCTTCTGCTAACGACCATAGCTCTAGGGGTGTGTGGTTTAGGGTCACTTCGTGAACTCATCCCCCTATTCTCCCCTCCAGGCCTTCAAACTGACCTCAACGTTCTCATTAGTCGGAGACACCTCCAAAGTTACTTGGTGCCCTTTCATATCTCCCCTTGCCTCAGGAAGTGTCGTCCCTGTGCGGTGCTCGTGGATGGATGGTCTGCCAGTTCCAGCAGTCTACCTTCTACCTGTCTATGGTACTTTATCGTATTTATCTCGAGTTAGCGTCATAACTGCGTTTTGGCACCACTAGCTATCTGTTCATCAGCTCTCTACTAATTGAGAATCGCTATCTAAAACCTCTATTTTAGTTATAGCTATGTGCTTACCCAACTTTTAGTGCACCACTGCATCCTAGTTATTAGAAGACAACAACACCACCCACTTGCTGCCCTGGGTAAACGCGGGTGACTATGTCTTCCCTGACGCAACCTGTGCCTGCCCTTGTTTGCAGAGGGATGCCCTCCAGTGTCTATCTGGGCTTGTTTCTATATGGTGCCAGCGAAGTTCCTCCTTAAGGCCTGAGCTTTGGGTTGGTGCTAAGCTTAGAGTGCTGCTGGCTGGTATTTAACAGCTTCTGACATTGCTTCCAAGTAATAATACCAGACCACAGTACACCTACGACACGCCCGTACCAATGGCCTGCCAATGCTTGTTACTTGTATAATATACCTGAAGCCATGTGAGTAGGGTGGTTCCCCAGCGCGGTTCCTGCATTGGAGACAGAATACATTCATTGGAAGCCCTGCCCCCCCTTGTCTGCCAATCCGATTCTCTGCAATGCAACAGGGATCAACAATACCCCACACGCTACCCTGGCCAAGCCTTTTTTGACTAGGTCACTTATTCACATGCTGCATCTGCTTGATGACGATTGCAGTTTGGCGAGTGTGATTTAGTGCTCAACTCGTCCCCCTACTCTTCTTCACACAACACCTCACCTTCCAAGGCCTTTAAAACTGACCTCAAGTTCTCCTCCTTTAAAGACACTTAATTTCAATTAATGCCCTCTCTCGCATCTTAATCTTACACAAGTCATATAGGGTCTGTTTGCAGCTTAATCTTACCCAAGTCTCACATTGTTAACTTACACCTTCTTATTCTCTTACCTGAGGGATTGCAAGGGGCAGGGAAACGTGCCCGCAGCCGTTCCCTCTGTTTTCCAACCCCCTCTCACCCTGTCTCAAATTATCACAGACTTTTGACAGAGGCAGGGAGTACATCCCGGCACTCTGATCTAGGCCAACTCCCAAACTGCGCATTCTTAACAAGCACTACATACCCCCGCTGAAATTCTGGATTCAGACATAGCAACTCATTTGCAAGGTTGTTTCTCTGGCCCGAAATTTGCCTCTGGTTATTGTGCTTGGATTCAGATAGATTGCTCCTTTGGCAGAGTTCTGTCCTGAGCTGCGGTCTTCCTACTACGAATCTACCTAATGTTGGGGATCCCAAGTCATCCAAACTCCAAAAGGAGAGCCTTTGTTACAGCTATACAGCAAAGGAAAGCTTGGGGGCATGGAGTCCTCCATATTCAAAACCCCTCCAAGGGCATAGACACCAATGACAGGAACTACTGACTTGCCCTTTGCTACCCCTTGCAATACCTGCACCAAGGGGTATTAAAGCAGTGGCAGAAGCAAAATAGACATGTCTCTTATGTCCCCATTTCCTTCTACAAAGTGCATGCTTTGGCAAATCTGTCTCAAAGGAGCACAGATGAGCATACTGAATGGTAAGGGCATAGAAATGAAGGGAAATTTACTTTGTAGCATTGCTGGCTCGGCTGCAATAAAGACCTATTGAGATAGATAGAACAAAAGTTGAATGTACATCAGTAAATGTTGAAAACTTTTTATAGCGCGGTGAGTCCACAGAAGCCAGTGGCTGGGAACTAGACTCGAGACATCGGGTATCAGAGCGCTTTACATGGGCACCCGTTTGTGACATGAGGGCGCATTATGCGGGGCTGCAGATTCGAAAGCAGTCCCCCAAATTCGCGTTTGGAGGCACTGAACCAAATTATATACCCCTATCCCGATAGCATGGAGGCCATACGATACCTAAGGGGACATGCCTCTGTTAGGCGCAGGGAGATCGACTCATTTGACCTTTATGCTATTCTTCCGCAGATCTATTTGCCTACCACGTTGTACTGCTTGCTGAGGACCTTGGAAATGTAACACGATTAAATCTCGTCGAGGCCACCACAACCTTCCTTGGTCCTAGGATCAATATAGGTTTATTTCTAAATTCGTCAATAATAATCAAAACACCTACCAGGGACATGGTGTGAACTATTTTGGATTGGGAAAAGATATTCAAATTACCAACCTTGGTAGGCTGGAATGCTGAGCCGACCTTGCTGGTACTCGAACCGGCGGCCTGTAAATGAGCGAGTGTTCAGCTCTGAGAAGCGTGCGACCATTCAGACAACGCAAGTCTCCTCAGCCTATCTCGAATCCCTAAGAGTTAATTGAACACAGGTTATATTGACTGTGAGTTGGGCCCGCTGGCCTAAGCAAAATCATCATTAACAACTTGCATCGGCTGTTGAGCTATTTTCGCTCATTTACAGGCCGCCGAAGAATAGCATAAAGGTCAAATGAGTCGATCTCCCTGCGGGGTTACGGAAGTGACGTCACATGCTCTTACACCTCATGATAATAGATGTTCTACTTAGTAGTTTTCAGGGCCGGACTGGGAACCACAACCGGCCCTGGCACAGTGCAGGGAGGGGGGTGGGGGAGGATGTAGGTGCCGCCGAGGTCTTTGCCGGGGCCGGTTTTCGGCCGATTTTGGTACAGGGACGATTTTTGCAGCTATGCTGCAAAAACGGCCCTGTAACAAAAACGGCCCCCAGGGGCCCAAAACCAGCCCCCACCCGTGTGGTGCACTGAGGGATAGCCCAGTGCCTGCTATGGCCAGTCTGGCCCTGGTAGTTTTTCATCTTTTAATTGTAGAGTATATGACTCCTTAAATCTCAGCACTCACGTTCTTGGTATTATACTAATTCCAGTCAGTGC
Organism: Lissotriton vulgaris; assembly: GCF_964263255.1. Classification (NCBI taxonomy): domain Eukaryota; kingdom Metazoa; phylum Chordata; class Amphibia; order Caudata; family Salamandridae; genus Lissotriton; species Lissotriton vulgaris. Next base: position 1,862,304,423 of record NC_141693.1, on the reverse strand, counting down.
TCCTTCCCTATACTGTGCAACGTTTGTGTGGTAGGTGCGTGAGTGGCAGCAGTGAGTCTGGGCTCAGGTTCGCAGGGGCAGTGGACCCTGGGTGCCTGCTGGAAGGACTGTTGCGAGCTTGGGTCAACCTGTGGACCACTTCTTTATGTCAGACCCCCTACCATTTGGGGACCATAGACTGCGCCCACAAAGCAAACCCCAGGTAGTTCATTAGTATATATCCTTTATTATAAATAGTTTATTTAGATTATTTTTACTTGTTTTTACTTGTTTTGATTCATACACAATCTATATAAGAATAGCTAATACAATGACATAATAGTGCATTCGAAAACCAAAAAGCTCAATAACATGTGAATAAATTTATACACCATAGACAGATATGTATAACTCATGTGATGGACGAGAATATTGACTTAGGCAGTGCGGCAGATCTCTTACAACGCGTGTTTCGGCATACATGCCTTCATCGCCGTCCACTATTCTAGAAAAACATATAATATCAATGTAAATAATATAAAATGAGTGTCTCTCTGATAATACAAACTAATATAAACAGGTATTCACTGAAAACAACACTATTACATGAATATCTACACTTGCACTGTAGGTAACGAAATATATTACATGTAGAGAAAACACAGCCTTCGAGTTCATAATACATCACTTCACATAGTAAAAGATTAGAAAGATATAAAGAGAAAAATACGAATTTGTTTGTATATACAAAAAACTGTACATTTATATACATGTGTATTAGAAAAAAATATACAAAAATACATTCTTATCTACATATATTTACACCAGAATCTAAAATTTCCTATGTACAGTGACTAGTTCAATCATAATAGTTATTATACCTGTTCCTTTATCTTTATTTAAACAGTTTGCTGCTTAATTTAAAATGGTATGTGAAATAATAGTTCTTACCACAGTAGCGATGGAACGCTCAGATATAATGTGGTTTCTGCTTCGGTGACAATTAAAGGTAATTGTGATGGAGCTCTGTAGGTTCGCATGAAGATAATATCTATAAATAAGAGTACGCCTATTTATAGAGATGGTCATGTAGAAGGAGCCGATTAAATAGACATCAAGCCTTAATATACCACTAATCCGACATGTATCTATGGATGGATGCCTTATGCTTAATTTTTATATTAAAAGTTTAGACAAAGAGAAGTCTGGGTAGCAAGTTGAACGATACAGTCTATTCTTGCTCTTGAAAATGCCTACGTATGGCAGTGGGCTGTTATTTATAAGAAGCTAGGATGCGGCATCGAACTGTGAGGCGTCCTCTTCTGGGCACCCCCAAGGTGGAGGCCAGGCATCCTTAGCGTTGTGGGGGCAGTTGTGGAGATTAAGCAAGCTATTTCCCAGAGTTGCAGCGTGGGACTCCGTGATTGGAATAGGCACCGAGTCGAGAATTGTCAGGTCCGTGGAAATTTTGAGCCCAAGACCCGCCGAGGCGGGGAATTGAACCCTGGCTGCGGGCTAGACCTCTGCATCAGGGTCTGCCGCTCTAACCATTGAGCCACACTTCTCCACAGAGATGGAGGAAACAGTCCTTGTACTACACCCAGGAACTGGGCATGTGATCCTTCCTCCTTGGAGAAGTTTAGCTGTCCTCATCCGGGTGTTTGATTACACTTAAAATAGCATATTTTATTTCTTTACGTGTTTTTTTAGCGCAGACCAGATCTTGAGGTCATTGGAGTGCTGTACAGAAACACAAAAAAAACAATTGCACCAGACAGGAAGTAAGTGCATAAAAAAACAGAGCATGTTTAACTCGGGACAGTAGCAGGCTAACTCGGGTGGGCGCTGGTAAACTCCGCCACACTGCATAGATGGAGTTTTTGCCAAACTCCGCGCTCCAAGCAGCCTGCAGGGTGCCACAACTCAGAGAACTCCACCTGCAGAGCAGAGTTTACCTCCCAGGCCTATTCATTTCACACTGAGGTTGAAGATTCATCTTCTTATGGAGGCAGCTTAGACAGTACTTCCTTGGCTGACCTTGCTGATTGTTTATCATCCTGTGATGGCAATACAGTCCGCTCTTTTTTGGGGAGTGACATAATAGAGGCACCTCGAATCAAAGAAACTAGTCTGACACCAACATCAAAATCCCACCCGGCAAGTGAATTCTTGGCAAACAACTTGTCACTGAATCATTATAGTGCCCCAGTTCAACCAAAACTTCAAGCATTCCCCTTAACTACATGCTGTAGGTTTAATGGAGATTACAAAACTCATCCATGGGTAAAGTATTCAGTCCTTAAAGATGCTGTTTATTGTTTTGCATGCAGTAATTTTGATGCTGTAATTGTGGGAGTAGGAGGACGTGAACCTGGCAATATTGCACTCGTTGATATTGGTTTCAGTAAGTGATAAAAGCTTACTTGTTCTTCGTCCAAACATTCATAGTCAGAGAAGCATAGAACATCAGTTATTGCTTGGACCAACTTCAAAAGATTACAGCAGCCTACAAATCATCAGCAGTCAGTTTCTTCCATACTAATAAGAGGTGCAAAGTGGGAAATTGAGGAGAATTGACAACATGTCAAGCCACTGCTTAAGGTAGTATGTCGTCAAGAGCTTGCATTCCATGCCACGGATGAAACTGAGGATTCTCACAATAGGGAAGATTTCATTGAATTGTTAGAGATGATTTCATATAAAGATGAGAGGTTAAATACAAAATGTCTAGAAGGCATGGTCGCTATACCTCTCCTGATTACCAAAATAAAATGAAATCTGTAGTGGTAACGCTTGCCCATGAGCTCACTGTCATAAAGTGAAAAAATATTTTGCGGTGAAAGTTGATGAAACCAAAGATGTTTCACATAAAGAGCAGCTGAGTTTTATTATCCACTTTGTTGATGGTGATGAAATTACTCAGGAGAATGCACTAGGGTTTCACCATATGGAGCTCCAGCCTGGCTGCAGCCATTGTTTAAGCACTACAGAAAGCTGGACTTGACTGAAAGAAGTGTGTAGCTCAGTGCTAGGATGCAGCATCTGTAATGAGTGTCTGTTTTAAAGAGGTTCAATCAAAAATAAGCGAGAACGCATCATAAGCAATTTATATACACTGCCATACCCGTTGCCTAAACCTTGTGTTAGTGCAAACAGTAACTAACATACAACCAGTAAAACATGTCTTTTCAACATTGTGAGCAATTTATGTTTTTCTTTCACAAAGTTCACTAAGGCATGAGCTCTTTGTGAAATCTCAGAAAGAGATAAAACTGTGTGTTAAGGAGCTAAAAAGACTCAGATATGAGGTGGTTTTACTGGTATCCTGGGTTCGAAAAGTACAGATCCACTTTGAGTCTATTATCTTTGTTATCTGTGTAACAGAATCACAACAACGTGACAAGGAGGCTAGGCCAGAAGCCAAAGGAATTCTTAAGAACATTAAAAACTTTGGCCTTTTACTTACATTGCTGTGTATGGAACTCATTCTCCCAAAGATGCACAGTCTATCCAAAGAATTACAGAGAAAAGACTTTGACATGCCAAGAGCATGTGACCTAATTAAGTCAACAAGAAGTTATTTAGTGAAACTCTGTCAAGACAGTCAGTGCAATAAATGTTTAGGTCAGGCTAAGGATTTAGCAGAGGAGTGTGGAATTGAGATGCACGAAAAATCCAATCCAAGGGCTCTACCTGTGAGACGATTTTGGAAAAGGGGGTGGTGATGGACAGAGTTCCTGAATGATGCAGAATACTCTTACCCAGTCAAGAGATCAGGGCTTGATCCATCTCCGTTTTTTAGCTCACTGCACCATCCCAGCTCAGAACCTGGCTACATGCAAATCAGTCTGTTCCTGTCCCAGTGCATGACGGGAACAGGGCTAACCAAACTACCAAGCCAATTCTTATACTGGGAAGGAAACAAGCTTCCGGGGACCGGTTTCTGGCATTTCAGCCGTCGTGGGCCTGGCTTGCTTGAATCCTGATGGTGCAATGAGCAAGGGACTCGCGTCTGAGTATACCCTCCCACACTTAGTGTGGACAAAATCGATTTTGGAAAAGGGGGTGGTGATGGACAGAGTTTCTGAATGATGCAGAATACTCTTACCCAGGCAAGAGATCAGGGCTTGATCCATCACTGTTTTTTTAGCTCACTGCACCATCCCAGCTCAGAACCTCGCTACATGCAAATTAGTCTGTTCCTGTCCCAGTGCATGATGGGAACAGGGCAAACCAAACTACCAAGCCAATTCTTATACTGGGAAGGAAACAAGCTTCCGGGGACCGGTTTCTGGTATTTCAGCCGTCGCCGGCCCGGCTTGCTTGAATCCTGATGGTGCAATGAGCAAGGGACTCACGTCTGAGTATACCCTCCCACACTTAGTGTGGACAAAAAAGATTTTGGAAAAGGGGATGGTGATGGACAGAGTTTCTGAATGATGCAGAATACTCTTACCCAGTCAAGAGATCAGGGCTTGATCCATCACCGTTTTTAGCTCACTGCACCATCCCGGCTCAGAACCTGGCTACATGCAAATTAGTCTGTTCCTGTCCCAGTGCATGATTGGAACAGGGCAAACCAAACTACCAAGCCAATTCTTATACTGGGAAGGAAACAAGCTTCCGGGGACCGGTTTCTGGAATTTCAGCCGTCGTCGGCCCGGCTTGCTTGAATCCTGATGGTGCATGAGCAAGGGACTCACGTCTGAGTATACCCTCCCACACTTAGTGTGGACAAAATCGATTTTGGAAAAGGGGGTGGTGATGGACAGAGTTTCTGAATGATGCAGAATTCTCTTACCCAGTCAAGAGATCAGGGCTTGATCCATCACCGTTTTTTAGCTCACTGCACCATCCCAACTCAGAACCTGGCTACATGCAAATTAGTCTGTTCCTGTCCCAGTGCATGATGGGAACAGGGCAAACCAAACTACCAAGCCAATTCTTATACTGGGAAGGAAACAAGCTTCCGGGGACCGGTTTCTGGCATTTCAGCCGTCGTGGGCCTGGCTTGCTTGAATCCTGATGGTGCAATGAGCAAGGGACTCGCGTCTGAGTATACCCTCCCACACTTAGTGTGGACAAAATCGATTTTGGAAAAGGGGGTGGTGATGGACAGAGTTTCTGAATTATGCAGAATACTCTTACCCAGACAAGAGATCAGGGCTTGATCCATCACTGTTTTTTAGCTCACTGCACCATCCCAGCTCAGAACCTCGCTACATGCAAATTAGTCTGTTCCTGTCCCAGTGCATGATGGGAACAGGGCAAACCAAACTACCAAGCCAATTCTTATACTGGGAAGGAAACAAGCTTCCGGGGACCGGTTTCTGGTATTTCAGCCGTCGTCGGCCCGGCTTGCTTGAATCCTGATGGTGCAATGAGCAAGGGACTCACGTCTGAGTATACCCTCCCACACTTAGTGTGGACAAAAAAGATTTTGGAAAAGGGGATGGTGATGGACAGAGTTTCTGAATGATGCAGAATACTCTTACCCAGTCAAGAGATCAGGGCTTGATCCATCACCGTTTTTAGCTCACTGCACCATCCCGGCTCAGAACCTGGCTACATGCAAATTAGTCTGTTCCTGTCCCAGTGCATGATTGGAACAGGGCAAACCAAACTACCAAGCCAATTCTTATACTGGGAAGGAAACAAGCTTCCGGGGACCGGTTTCTGGAATTTCAGCCGTCGTCGGCCCGGCTTGCTTGAATCCTGATGGTGCAATGAGCAGGGACTCACGTCTGAGTATACCCTCCCACACTTAGTGTGGACAAAATCGATTTTGGAAAAGGGGGTGGTGATGGACAGAGTTTCTGAATGATGCAGAATACTCTTATCCAGTCAAGAGATCAGGGCTTGATCCATCACTGTTTTTTAGCTCACTGCACCATCCCAGCTCAGAACCTGGCTACATGCAAATTAGTCTGTTCCTGTCCCAGTGCATGATGGGAACAGGGCAAACCAAACTACCAAGCCAATTCTTATACTGGGAAGGAAACAAGCTTCCGGGGACCGGCTTTTGGCATTTCAGCCGTCGTCGGCCCGGCTTGCTTGAATCCTGATGGTGCATGAGCAAGGGACTCACGTCTGAGTATACCCTCCCACACTTAGTGTGGACAAAATCGATTTTGGAAAAGGGGGTGGTGATGGACAGAGTTTCTGAATGATGCAGAATTCTCTTACCCAGTCAAGAGATCAGGGCTTGATCCATCACCGTTTTTTAGCTCACTGCACCATCCCAACTCAGAACCTGGCTACATGCAAATTAGTCTGTTCCTGTCCCAGTGGATGATGGGAACAGGGCAAACCAAACTACCAAGCCAATTCTTATACTGGGAAGGAAACAAGCTTCCGGGGACCGGTTTCTGGAATTTCAGCCGTCGTCGGCCCGGCTTGCTTGAATCCTGATGGTGCAATGAGCAAGGGACTCACGTCTGAATATACCCTCCCACACTTAGTGTGGACAAAATCGATTTTGGAAAAGGGGGTGGTGATGGACAGAGTTTCTGAATGATGCAGAATACTCTTACCCAGTCAAGAGATCAGGGCTTGATCCATCACCGTTTTTTAGCTCACTGCACCATCCCAGCTCAGAACCTGGCTACATGCAAATTAGTCTGTTCCTGTCCCAGTGCATGATGGGAACAGGGCAAACCAAACTACCAAGCCAATTCTTATACTGGGAAGGAAACAAGCTTCCGGGGACCGGTTTCTGGCATTTCAGCCATCGTCGGCCCAGCTTGCTTGAATCCTGATGGTGCAATGAGCAAGGGACTCACGTCTGAGTATACCCTCCCACACTTAGTGTGGACAAAATCGATTTTGGAAAAGGGGGTGGTGATGGACAGAGTTTCTGAATGATGCAGAATACTCTTACCCAGTCAAGAGATCAGGGCTTGATCCATCACCGTTTTTTAGCTCACTGCACCATCCCAGCTCAGAACCTGGCTACATGCAAATTAGTCTGTTCCTGTCCCAGTGCATGATGGGAACAGGGCAAACCAAACTACCAAGCCAATTCTTATACTGGGAAGGAAACAAGCTTCCGGGGAGTTGATGAAACCAAAGATGTTTCACATAAAGAGCAGCTGAGTTTTATTATCCACTTTGTTGATGGTGATGAAATTACTCAGGAGAATGCACTAGGGTTTCACCATATGGAGCTCCAGCCTGGCGGCAGCCATTGTTTAAGCACTTCAGAAAGCTGGACTTGACTGAAAGAAGTGTGTAGCTCAGTGCTAGGATGCAGCATCTGTAATGAGTGTCTGTTTTAATGAGGTTCAATCAAAAATAAGCGAGAACGCATCATAAGCAATTTATATACACTGCCATATCCATCGCCTAAACCTTGTGTTAGTGCAAACAGTAACTAACATACAACCAGTAAAACATATCTTTTTAACATTGTGAGCAGTTTATGTTTTTCTTTCTCAAAGTTCACTAAGGAATGAGCTCTTTGTGAAATCTCAGAAAGAGATAAAACTGTGTGTTAAGGAGCTAAAAAGACTCAGATATGAGGTGGTTTTACTGGTATCCTGGGTTCGAAAAGTACAGATCCACTTTGAGTCTATTATCTTTGTTATCTGTGTAACAGAATCACAACAACGTGACAAGGAGGCTAGGCCAGAAGCCAAAGGAATTCTTAAGAACATTAAAAACTTTGGCCTTTTACTTACATTGCGGTGTATGGAACTCATTCTCCCAAAGATTCACAGCCTATCCAAAGAATTACAGAGAAAAGACTTTGACATGCCAAGAGCATGTGACCTAATTAAGTCAACAAGAAGTTATTTAGTGAAACTCTGTCAAGACAGTCAGTGAAATAAATGTTTAGGTCAGGCTAAGGATTTAGCAGAGCAGTGTGGAATTGAGATGCACGAAAAATCCAATCCAAGGGCTCTACCTGTGAGACACCATACATTGAGTAACAAACTTACATATATTTTTTTGTCAGTACCTATGTAGGGAAAATATCCTGCCATTTTGATGTCTTAGAAAGTCAAACTCCACAGTCTGAACACTTAAAGCAGGAAGTGTATTTCGCTACTTTGGATAGAGTTGTAAATTAGTTTGATCCTCGATTTATAGACAACATGGGTGTAATGTCTGCTGTAAGAATGTTCAATCCAAAAGCTGAACAATTTTTGGACTTTCACTCTGCACTATTTATTGTTGACAAATATCCAGAAGTTGCAGTTGACCAAAGTCTTCTACAATCCAAACTGGAAACTGCAAAATCGCATCTTTCAGACAAGAATGTACTAGGTATTCACACTGTCAGGCACTATCTCATGTAACCACCAGGAGCATTTCCTCAGGTTTTGGATCTTTTATCCAAAGATATAAAATCTAATTCTTACATTACCTATTAGTACATCTACAATGCACCTGTATGAAAAGGGTAAAACATTATTTGTGCAATAAATGTGGAGACAAGAGACTCAGGGCAGATGTATCAAGATTCTGTTTTGCAAATCTCAAATTGCGAAAATTTGCGATTCGCAGTATCAGATTCGCAAAACCGGATGTATGTAAATAATCGCAACATTTTTGCGATTTCTTAAATGTCGCAAAAAAATCGCAGAATCCTGTTTTGCGATTCCTTAATAGCGAAATTCGCAATTTAAGAAATCGCAAATCCGGAAATCTGCAATGCAGGTGCAGCTTGATGTCATCACAACCAGGAAGGGGGAGTGATTAGCTGCACCTGCTTGCCTGAGCCACACCCAGTGGCAGTTAGGAGTGTGTTTGGAGGCTGCATAGCACTGCTAGCTCTGCAATGGAGTCACAGAGGCCACAGGAGGGCATGGAGCCAGAAAAAAGAAAAAGGAAGCACACATTTTCAGAAAATGAGCAGGAGGTCTTAATAGATGAAATGGTTTGCAGCCATGAACTGCTTTTTGGTAAAAAAAAAAAAAAAAGCCTTGAAGGTACCAGAATCAAGGAAACGAAAGATCTGGCTTGAAATACAACAAAAGGTAAATGCAGTTGGAGTCACCACACGTACCATAGATGAACTGCAAAAAAGATGGTACGACATGCGCCAGAAATCAAAAGAGAGGGTGGCAGCCAGGTTGAAGGAGGCCCAGAAGACCGGTGGAGGAACTTCAACTGCTGAGCAACCAACACCACATGAGTAGCTTGTGGAGGCCACTCCCCTGCCTGAGAGACTTTGTGGAGTGGCTGAGAATAACATCTCCGACCCTGCTTCCAGTACTCAAGATAAGATGCATGGCAAAAAGATTGAAACAGCTAGGTTTTGCATGCACATAATGTAGATTGAGGGACATTAAGTAAACATATTTGACTCTGGTCCACTCCTTACAGCACACATACAAATGCATCATGGGAGTTGTAGTATGATGAGGGATATTTTGTCTATGACAGCAATGACAAACATGCTTAGATTGTGGGTTGCATTGAAGGCAAAATGAGAGTGTCAGGATTGATAGAACTCCACATTTGAAAACTTTATTTGGTCTAAAATGCATGACAAAACACAAACTCATATATCCCCCTTTACATCCACAGCACAATCAAGGGCACCAGGGGACATTGCTGAAGGAGAGGACTCCCAAATTAAAGTGGATTACGGAAATGAAGGGGAAAGCAGCAAGGAATATATTACAACGACAATAGTGCACAGGAAGCGTAGACATGTGCCCCCACTGCCTGCTTTGGAGGATGACATGGACAACACTGGGGATGCCAGAGACAATAGTCAGGACACTCGGGAACCAAGTGAGAGCAGAGAACAACAGCAACCACAACAAAGACCACACACATATGGAGCACAAAGGTCCTTGTCCAGTAGTAATAGTGTCCATGTAGAGGAGAGCACTGTATTTGCAGGACTGGAGCAAGACATGCTTCAAGTGCAGCGTCTGCAACATAAGGCACTGCAGTCAATAAACAGGCAGCTGAGCACTTGGAACAGAAATCAGAGTAACATGGGTGATGGGATGAAGGCCATGGCAGATGCAATTGAAAAATTGTGTACTACACTTGAGCGCACCGAAAGTGACAGAAACAGGGCTGCACAACGTGCCCATTCACGTATGCACAGTTATACGAAGGCTGTGAATCGCCTCTGCACAGCAACAAGCAACCTCACACGGCGCAGCATCACCATGCAAATGCAGATGACTAACTGCAGCCAAGACATTGCTAGAGGGATAGAGCAAGTAACTAATGCTGTGGAACTGTTGCAAACAGCCAACTCTGGTGGCAGCACCCTAATGGTCTCAGGAGAAAGTGAGGAGACCTCCAGCAGGAGCAGTAACACTCCTACATTACCACTAACTCAACGCCGCAGTGCCAGACATGGTTCTGCTAGTAGCCACGAAATGGAGAGCACACAGTCTGAACACCGCCCTGCACCCAGGCGCCACCATAGGAAGTGAAGTGGTTTAGGACACTAATGTTTAGAATGGTGAAGCAACCAACTTGATGTTTTTTATTTACTCTACTTAACAGTGCCATGACTGTGTTGCAACATGTTATGGGTTCTGATAACAAAAATGTGTGTGAAGTGTCAATAAACAGAGCATCTTTAACACAGATATTTTGGTACAATACATTAATTTCTTACCTGAAAGTAGTTCCGTGTGATCTCAGACCTTTTCTGGCATGCAGCCGCTGCCCCTACTCCTGCTGCTGCTCTGCCAAGGGGAGGTGTGCAATCATCATCCGATGTGTCTGAGTCGCTCACTTCAATTTCAGTCCCTTTCCTCATTGCCATGTTGTGGAGCATTGTGCAGCTTGTTACTATTTTACAGGTATATACTCAAAATATCGAGTTTTTAATATCGAGTTACATTAATATCGAGTTAAAAATATAGACTGGACACAATATCGAATGGACAGAATATAGACTACAAAAATATCGAATAGAATAGCGTTAATATCGAATCAAAAATATAGAATGGACAAAATATCGAATGAACAGAATATAGACAACAAAAATATAGAATGGACAGAATATAGACAACAAAAATATTGAATTTGAGGTAAGTAAGTTAATATACATTTTTTAATAGTTTTCAATTTTTTAAAGTATTTTTTCTGTTAGTACAAGTGTGAAAAGTGTATATTTATTTTATAATTTATTTTAATTATTTATTTTATGGTATTTAATATTTTTGTAGTATAATTCTGTAGCGGGTTGTGGGTTTATAGGGGAATAGGATGGGAAGTAATTAAATTATAAATAATTAAATATGTTAATTTATTTATTGGTATTTATTTTGAATTCATTGTTAATTAATAATTAATTGGTAATTAATAAAAATATAATTAGTAATTATTTTAATTAATTGATTAATTGATAATCATGTTAATTTTATTAATGTATTTTCTGTAGCGGGTTGTGGGTTAATAGGGGAATAGGGTGGGAAGTAATTTAATTATAATTAATTAAATATTTAAATTTATTTACTGGTATTTATTTTGAATTAATTGATATTTACATTTTTAATTGGTAATTAATAAAAATATAATTGGTAATTATTAGCGGGTTGTGGGTTTATAGGGGAATTGGGTGGGAAGTAATTTAATTGTAATTAATTAAATATTTTAATGTATTTATTGGTTTTGTTTTGTTGTAATTTTTAATTATTTTTTAATTGTTAATTAATTAATTGTTAATTGGTAAATAATTTGTATTAATATGTAATTATTTGTAATAATTATTATTGTATTTTTAATTGATTAATTATTATATTATATACAATTGTTAATTACTTTTAATTGTTTTTATTCATATATGAAGTATTTACTTTCCCTACTGTTGTACTCTCTGGAGTGTGAATAGTCATTTTTACCCCTACCCTATCCAACGCTTTCCTTACGGTTGCACTCACTGGGATGGGAATAGTAAATTTTATTCCTATGCTATCCAACACTTTCTCTACTGTTGCACTCTCTGGAGTGGGAATAGTAATTTTTACCCTCCCGCTATCCAACGCTTTCTCTACTGTTGCACTCACTGGAGTGGGAATAGTAATTTTTACTCCTTCGCTATCCAACACTTTCCATACTGTTGCACTCTTTTGAGTGGGAATAGCAATTTTTACCCCTACGCTATCTAACGCTTTCCCTACTGTTGCACTCACTGGAGTGGGAATAGTAATTTTAACCCTCCCGCTATCCAATGCTTTCCCTACTGTTGGACTCTCTGGAGTGGGAATAGTAATTTTTACCCTCCCGCTATCCAATGCTTTCCCTACTGTTGCACTCACTGGAGTGGGAATAGTCAATTTTATGCCTACGCTATCCAACGCTTTCCCTACTGTTGCACTCTCTGGAGTGGGAATAGTAATTTTTACCCTCCCACTATCCAACGCTTTCGCTACTGTTGCACTCACTGGAGTGGGAATAGTAATTTTTACTCCTACGCTATCCAACACTTTCCATACTATTGCACTCTTTTGAGTGGGAATAGCAATTTTTACCCCTACGCTATCTAACGCTTTCCCTACTGTTGCACTCACTGGAGTGGGAACAGTAGTTTTACCCTCCCGCTATCCAATGCTTTCCCTACTGTTGGACTCTCTGGAGTGGGAATAGTAATTTTTACCCTCCCGCTATCCAACGCTTTCCCTACTGTTGCACTCACTGAAGTGGGAATAGAAATTTTTACCCCTACGCTATCCAACGCTTTCCCTACTGTTGCACTCACTGAATTGGGAATAGTAATTTTTACTCCTACACTATCCAACACTTTCCCTACTGTTGCACTCTCTGGAGTGGGAATAGTAATTTTAACCCTCCCGCTATTCAACGCTTTCCCTACTGTTGCACTTTCTGGAGTGGGAATAGTAATTTTTACCCCTATGCTATCCAACACTTTCCAAACTGTTGCACTCTTTGGAGTGGGAATAGTAATTCTTACCCCTACGCTATCCAACGCTTTCCCTACTGTTGCACTCTTTGGAGTGGGAATAGTCATTTTAACTCTCCCGCTATCCCACGCTTTCCCTACTGTTGCACTCTCTGGAGTGGGAATAGTAATTTTTACCCTCCCGCTATCCAACGCTTTCTCTACTGTTGCATTTACTGGAGTGGTAATAGTAAATGTTACCCTCCTGCTATCCTGTGGCAAAAACATAGTATATTTTGTATTAATAATTTGTTTATATATATATATGTGTTAAAAAATGTAATTGTATGTTTATTTATTTTTACCTTAAATTAGTTATTTATTAATTTTAAGGTTATTTAATTATTTTAAGTATGTTTAAGTTAATTATATTTATTATTTCATTACTTTTACATTACTTTTAAGATATTTAAAAAATTCGATATTTTGGCTAACTATATTTTTTACATCGATATTTTCGATTCAATATTTTTGTACTTACCTGTTTGGAGATAGGAAGTCGATATTTTGGTATTCTATATTTTTTACTCGATATTTTGCTACATCGATATTTATGACATCGATATTATGTCAGTGATCCCTATTTTACAACATGTCTCAGGGCTGTACTGCAGTGCCCCTCCACTTTTATGTATGTATCTGAAACGGCTTTTCAAAATGCCAAATGTGCGTTCTATGATGCTGCGCGTTGACCGGTGTGCACTGTTGTACCCTCTCTCACTTGCATTAGCTGGATTCAGATATGGTGTTAGGATGAAGTCTCGCACTGCGTAGGCACTGTCACCTGCATGGATAGAAATGAAAAGTAAGTCAATGTTCCTCTGCCAAATGAGTAATGGATGGATGGATGTGTGATATGTATTTACCTAGCAGGTATCCCTCTCCAAACTGTCCCACTATGTCGGAAAATGAAAGAGTCATGAGTGCTGCCAGGGTATTTTGCCACAATGTCATTGATGATGTATTTAGCATTGCACACAATCTGGATATTCAGGGAATGGTAGCATTTCCGGTTTCTGAAGACATATTCTGTAGCTGCAGGTGGTGTGATGGCGATATTGGTCCCATCAATGCAGCCAATTACATGGGGGAAACGTGCAATTTGATAAAAGTCAAGTTTGGTTTCTTGTAATGCCTGTTGGGTGGTTGGAAAGAAAATGTGATGTCCTAGCCTGTTCAGCATTGCATCCAAAAAAGCATGAAAAAAGCGCGAAAGAGTACACTGTGACACCCCACTAACCTCTGCTATGACTCCTTGGAAACTCCCTGAGGCCAGAAGGTGCAGTGAGCACAATACCTGCACACGGGTTGGAATTGATTGTGTCCTTCCTGTTGGGTGCTCCAAATAGGGTTTCAGGTCATCTATGAGGCCCAAGATGGTGTGTGGGGGCAGCCTGTACTTATCATGGATGTCCTCTTCACTCTCCTGGAACAAAGTCATGAGCAGTCTGAATATTCACTCCAGTCTCAGTCTCCTCTGTGCAAGGGCACGGATACGCAGCCTCCTGGCTATCACATATAGTCCTGCCATTGTAGAAGTTTCAGTTGCATTGTGGGTTGCTTTTTATACCTTCCACCTGGTTACCACCTGCATGCACTTGGTGGTAATTGTGATTTCTTAAATTGTGATTTTCACGATTTCGCAATTTGCAAATTTGCCATTTTCGCAAACTTGGAACATCGCAAATTAAGAAATCACAATATTATTAGCAGAGTTCATGTTCTCGCCACGTCAAGTTCGCAATTCTTGCGATTTCTTATTTTGCGATGCGATTTCTATCAAACATACCTTTTTCCTAGTTTGTTGCAAACGCAGTTTTTTTGTGATTTGCAGCGTTTGCAACTAAAAAATTAGTTGATACATCTGCCCCTCAGTGACTTAATGATAATGTCTTTTGAAGCGAATGAGGTTAAGCAGCTAAATGTGAATGAAGCCATCGGCAGATTTGCTAACATGCGCCACCAGAGGTATCCTGAGCTGGTTCTCTCCCTCATTCAGAGATGCAGCCTTACACTTTGTATTGTATTTAATCTTCTCATGAAGGCAATCAAGCAGCATCAATATTGCTGCAGCCAGTGCAGCCCAAAGTGAATATTTACACCAATGTGTACTACTCTGCTAGCCACTAATATCTTCCTTGACTTCCAGCCCGTCCAATGGTTGCTTTTCAGTCTGTTTCCTTTGCATTGAAGCATATTCCACCTGCAGACATCTGCCAGTGATCACAGAAGCCAATACTCAATGCAGAAACACAAAGACAGCATCTACCACACTGCCATGCAGTATCAGCCTTCTCCTGATGGCCAGGCAAACAACAGTTACTCCTCAATCAGTCTCTATTCCGCTTGAGCCCATGCTATCTGAAGAATTCTGCCAGTAAAATCTCAGAAGCCAGTACCATATGCAGAGTTAAGAATCAGAAGCTATCATGCTGCCAACCAGTATCGCCCTTCATCTGATGTCTAGGCAAGCAACAGCTATTTCCCAGTCAGTCTCCTCTTTTCACCTTGAGGCAAAGGCCACCTGAAGATATCTGCCAGTGATCGCATAAGTCAGTAACCTATGCAGGAGCACACAGACATCAGTTATCATGCTGCCAAGAATATCCACCTCCTCAATAGAGCCAGAAAGCAACCGCTGCACTCCTGTCAATCTGTTTTCACCTTGAATCATTTGCTGTCCGAAAATATAAGCCAGTGATCACAGAAGAAAGTATCCACTGCAGGGGAAAGAAGACAGCATCTAACATGCTGAAATGCAGCATCAGCCTTCTCTTGATGGTCAAGCAAACAGCAGTTACTCCTTAATCGTCTTTATTCAATTTGAGGCCTATGCCATTTTGAAGATACCCACCAGTGATCGCAGAAGCCAATACCCTACACAGGAGCACAAAGACAGCATCTGCAATGCTGCCATGCAGTATCAGCCTTCTCCTGATGGCCAGGCAAACAATTTATTCCTCGAGAAGTCTCTATTCTCCTTGAGGCCTATGTCACCTGCAGACATCTGCCAGTAAAATCTCATAAGCCAGTACCTTGTGAAGGGTCAGGCAGACAGAATCTATCTCGCTGCCAAATAGTATTGACCTTCTCCTGATGGCTAGACAAGCAACAGCAATTTTCCAGTCAGTCTCTTCTTCTCATCTTGTTATGATGTATTTAATACATTTATTAAGCACACAAAACACCCCAAAAAAGGAGTCTCTCAGCACTCAAGCACAGACACAGGTTACAACTAGTTAAATGTTTATGGAATGAAGAGGGAGCGCAGGAGCGCTGATAAACTGTAAGCTGATTCCAGTGTTTGGGGGCTAAAAATAAAAATGAGCAGCCTCCATACCTAGCAGTACAAATGGATCCCCCCGACACCAGAAAAACCGTCACCCAGGCCCTCGTCACCAGCAGACTAGACTACGGGAACGCCCTCTACTCAGGAACAAAAACAAAGCTCCTGAGATGACTAAAAAAAATCCAGAACGCCTCGGCACGACTGATCCTCGAAATCCCCCGACGCAGCCACATCACGCCCCACCTGAGAGGCCTGCATTGGCTCCCCGTCAACAAGAGGATCACCTTCAAACTCCTCATCCACGCGCACAAAACCCTACACAACACCGGACCTACATACCTCAACAACCGACTCAGCTTCCACACCCCCACCCAAAGCTTCCGCTCAGCCAACTTCACCCTCGCCACAGTTCCTCGTATCCGTAAAGCCACCGCCGGCGGCAGATCCTTCTCCTACCTCGCCGCCAAGACCTGGAACACTCTTCCCACCAGCCTACGTCAGACCCGGTACCTGCTGGCCTTCAGAAGACTTCTCAAGACCTGGCTCTTCGATCAGCAGTAACCCCCCTCCCCCCCAGCGCCTTGAGACCCTCACTGGTATGTAGCGTGCTTTAGAAATGCAGTGATTGATTGCTTGATTATTAACAGTTGTTCCCTAGATCTAAGATTGCGTTTGGGAATGTAGGGCTGTAACTTGTTTTGCAAGTAACATGGGCCACTTCCATATAGAGACTAGTGGACCAAGCATAAGAGCTTAAAAAGGGTTTGCCTTCTTATAGAGAACCAATGCAAAGATCTTTGTGTGTGTTCCGCAAGAGAGTGCGAGAGGGGAGGTCACAGATCAAGCGGGCACCAAAGTCTGTATAACCGGAACCTTAGAAAAGAGACCTTCTTTCATTGCAACCATTAAGGCTTTACTCTACCCTAGTTCAGGCGACTCACAATCAGTGCTGGATGAGGTACCTCCTGGTATGCAATAGTAGCCAGGGGAAGACTTTCCTGTGCATACTTATCAAGCCAAAACGCGTTCTAGAGACTGAGTTCACATGTTCTTTCATAGACAAATTTGCATCAATTAGAACACCAAGGTTTCTGACTGTATTTTTGGGGATAGGATTTGTCCCCAGCTCACTTGGCTACCAGTCATTAACCCCTTCGATGCTGATGACGAGCTCAGCTCGTCATCACCCACGGGTGTCGTGTGCTGATGACGAGCTGAGCTCGTCATGAACAATGAGATATTCCATTATTCAGCACAGGAGGAAAATGCCTCTAGCAGCCAAGGTGTTAAACCAGAGGGCGCGAGCTTTCCCAAAGAGCAAGATCTCAGTCTTGCTAGTGTTCAGTTGAAGGTAGTTGGCTGACATCCAGAGAGCAACCATAATCATACATTAACTGAATCTTAGTTTGGTGAATTCAGGATTGGGCCCCATAGTGATGACAAGTTGTGTATCATCTGCATATGAGATAACATCAAATCACAAGATCTTATCACTTTGGCTGGGGGGTGCATAGATTTTAAAAAGGGTGTGGGTCGAAGGCAAGCCCTGTAGCACCCCCTTGTCCAGTACCATGTTCTAGAATTAAAAAGATGAAGCTGTACTGAATGAGTTCAATTAGCCAGAAAGTTTTTCAGCCAGCCTAATGCTTTACCCCCGTTACCAATCTTCCACAGTCTTTGAACTAACTTTGCTTGGGAGATTGTGTAGGAACCTGCAGACAAGTCTAGTAACACCAACATGGCAGAGTTCCCTCCGTCCAAGGCAAGTCTAATTGAATCCAGGACCTGAATTAATGCTGTTCCATACTATACAAGGCCCGCAATTCTGACAGAAAGGGATCCAACAGCGAGTAGGTTTCTAGAAACGCTGTGAGTTGACGATTGACCAGGGTCTCCATGAATTTTCCAAGAAAGGGAAGCAGAGCCAAAGGTTTATAATCTGCCATCTCTCGTGGGTCAGCTGTAAATGTTTTTAGTATTGGTTTGACACGAGCAATTTTCCATTTTACTGGGAAGGATTCCATGCTCAAGGAAAGATTGAGTAGATCGGTAACATGGGCAAGAAGGGCTGGGGGGAAAGTGGCCTTAATATAAGGCGGGCAGGATCACCCGGAAACCCAGATTTGATTGTAATAATCAGGGTCAACAGTTGTTCTGGAATAACTGGATTAAAAGTATTTAAGAGCATGGAGTGGAAAATGTCTGACAAATTAGATAAGGTCAGCCCTTCTGTCTTCTTATCGTTGGGAAAGATTTATAGATCTTGGAGATCTTTTGCTCAAAGTGAGTTGCAAGATTATCACACAGAACCTGAGAGGCCGGAATTGGTGGGGCTCAAATTGTAAGATTAGTCAAATCCTTCAAAATCTTATAATGTTTTCTCGTTGAATTGCCTGCCTTCTTAATCCTGTCTACTAAATAGGACTTTCTTGCTACTTTGATGTTCTTTTGATAGTTATCTAACATATAGTTTCGTACATAGTTTTGTCGACAGGAGAATCAGTAGTTCTCCATTTTCATTCTAGCCTTCTGCAGACAGTTTTTTCCCTTTTTAAAGATTCTGAGAACGAGGGTGATGCTGCACTGTTTTTGTTCCGGCTAACTCTGAGTGGAGCGATGGGTTCTAATGACTGAATAAGTTCTCCTTCAAAATAATTTAAGGGTAGATTGATATCTTCATAACCCCTCAAAATATGGGGGAAGAAGACCGGAGTAAATGGGGAGAGTACTTAATTCCTACATGATTTTGTCAATCTTGGGGCTCTTACATTTGCATTTTTAGAAGTTACTGTGTTGAAGTAAAAGCTAATAGCAGAATGACCTGTCCAGACCTGTGGATTAGAAGAGTCTAAGGGGCCCATTAGGATGGCAGACGGATCGCCCCCGCCAGGCTGGCGGTAGTCACCGCCGGCCTGGCGGGGGTGATCCGCCCACCATCCTACCCTTAATTACCCACCGCCATATTAGCATGGCGGGGTGACCGCGGCGGATGGAAAGACCGTCCGCCGCTTTTCCGCCCCGGTCGCCTTGCGGCCGCGGCGGGGAAGGTTTAATATGGTGGCGGTGTCTATTAGACACCGCCACCATATTAGCATTGCCCAAAACAGATGCCTTTCCGTGGCGGGCATGCGGTCTTCACTGCGGAGGCCCCCTGCGGGCCCCCAGAGTGAAGGACAGGTGGGGGGTGCACACAAGGGTATCTGTGATACCCCCCTGCATTTACATTAACAAAGTGGCAGGCACCGCGCAGTGCCTGCATCTTTGTTAATGTAAATGCAAATGTGCATTTTTATCATTGTGGCGGGCGGTGCTGAGAGCACCGCCCGCCACAATGATAAAAATGCAGGATGTGCCCGCCACTGTGGCGGGCACATCCTAATACTCCCCACGGGCCCCCCGCCCTTATGGCGGGTGGTCTCGATTTCGGATACGATGGCGGGCAGACTAAGTCCGCCCGTCATCCTAATGACCCCCTACGTGTTGGCCGGGTGAGTTCATAAATATCAGTGTCAGCATTTGTCCTGCTATATGCATAGTGCCTTCCACTTTTAGATAAAGACATAAGATATCCAGGTCTGAGAGTAAGCATATTGTGTCTGCATCGGAGCTCAACTCCGCATGATGGTTAAAATCACTGACCAACAAGAGGTTCTCTGATGCTAGAACAAGAGGTGCCAGCCATTCTATCAGCTCAGAACTAAACTCTTTCCTTACACCTGGTGATGGACAGACTAATGCACCATTTCAGATGGACCTTGACAATGTTTCAAGTTTAAAAAAACATCTCTGCCCAGTCGATGCTGCATGATTCTAAGAGTACGATTTTTACTGTGTTTCTAAAGGCAATTGCGGCCCCCCCTCAATACAATAAACTATCTGACGATACTAATTAGGCTATAGTCCGAGGGAAAAGCTATGGAAATCAATCAGTCAATCATAGCATTTGTAAAGCACACTACATATCCGTGAGGGTCTAAAGGCACTGGTGGGGGGGGGGGGGTGGGAGGGGGGGAAACGCTGCTACTGTTCGAAGAGCCAGGTCTTGAGGAGTCTCTTGAAGGTTAGGAGGTCTTTGGTCTGCCGTAGGCGGATGGGGAGGGTCTTCCACGTCTTGGCGACAAGGTGGGAGAATGATCTGCCACCGGCGGTCACTCTTCAGATGCGGGGGACAGTGGCGAGGGCGCGGTCTGCAGAGCGGAGCTTGCGGGATGAGGTGTAGAGGCTGAGTCGGCTGTTGAGTTACGCTGGTCTGGTGTTGTGGAGTGCCTTGTGTGCCAGAAACTGAACGCGCCCTTAGTGAAGCACTTTCTCGATCTACAACATAGACCGGAAGATGTACACTGGCGCATCCTGGAAAAAATTAAAACCCCAGACGGTAAAGGAGGATGCGCTATCCGTAAAAAATGCGAAGTCTTTTGGATTTTTGTTCTGGACACACACAAAAGGGGACTAAACAATGAGATTCCTTGGGAGAACGCCATCTGTCCTTAAGTAGAAACATCCAATTAATCTTCCTGGAATTCCAGATGATCATCCCTTTTGTGGTATAGTCCTTGAAATAGTTAGGACATTTCCCAAAAGTTATATGGAACCGTTTATAGTGTTAGGCAAAGAGGGCGCCTATCACCGCACCCCTCTATATTTCTTTCCAACCCAATAATGGAAACACACCCTCCTTTATTCTCCCCCCTTTGTATGCGTAGATATTAAAAATGTTATAGGATTCATCAATGTAATTTGATCTTCAAAGCGGATGTCTTTTCAATGGGGAATTTTCCCCCGTTTAGAAAGGTTCAAGAATTTCTATACAGAGTATTTCTATGGTCCATATGCAGATTAGCTTGCATATGAGGACACTCTCCATTATTTGTATTAGGAGATGTAGTGGCGGGCAATCACGTGACAAATAGGGATCCACCTTGTCACTCGCCGCCTTTCCTTAGCCGCTGCGAATACCTGTTACGACGGTTAAAATAAAAACATCTGATTAGCATTGAGAATGATTTCATTATTCGGGAGATACACCCCCATATTGTCATAACATACGCTGTGAATTACTGCTCTGGCTCTTTAAGTTATGCCTCACATGCACCATCCGCCGATTTTCGAACTGCGGGACACTTTCCCTTTAAGCAGAGGCTTTAATGATTTGACACGTCAGCACAAGCAATTTAGTCAGAAGGATTTAAGAAAGGGCGGAACAGTTGGCTAGGTTAACCACCTTTTCCAACGACTGCGGGACGCTAACATACACGTCGAAGGTGGCGCCCGCAGGTTGATGTCAACGTTCGTCCGACAGGCATTCTCGGTAAGCTTAGAGACATCCCCACCCCTTATAACTTGCCCCGTAATAGTGCCGTTTAATTATATCATCCCGATATTCTAGAGTAAATACAGATTTGTTGAACTCTCTCCCACAGTATTGAAGACTTGCCTTGGGATGCCAGCGTATATTCTGTGTGCGGCTCCCCCGTTTTCTATAATATCAACCACCTATGGTATGGAATCGGTAAGTTTTGTCAAGGTTACTTGCGATATTGCATTAACCACTTACGCTATTTCGTATGCGCGTGCAGGCGGTCCTTTCCCTTTTGAACTTGCCCTATAGTAGCGCAATCGGACCCGACACTTGATAGTAATTGCAAGCGCGTGCAGGCCTCCCTTTGAGTTCGAACCTGCCTTGTAACAGCGCATTCGCACCCGATATTTGAAAGTAATTGCAGGGCTTTTGTTTCATCTTTTACCCACAGTTCGAAGATATTAACAAGGGACGTTAGCGGATATCCTGATTTCGGCGCACTCTTTTTTATATTAGCAATTATCCTTTTGCGTATATTCGGTAAGTTTTGTTGCCCTCAATTGCATAATTGTTTCAGTAAACTTAACTACTTTAGCACATATTTACAACCATCGTCCGGTCTCTCATTAACAGTACCGAAGATTGACGGTTGCTTCTTGGGTCATCAAGGCGCAATCTCCCATGTTGATTCAATACTTGGTAAGATCTTGATATCTGCAGCCCATAATAGTCCGGCATAGTTGCAGCACTCATATATAGAAGAACAACTAATGTTCTTATCGATTTTCTTTCTCAGCACTAAGACCCGATGACCGATTGACAAAGTTAACCACCGGAGCTATTTCATAGTGCTTTTTTCAGTGGAAATCACGAATGCATCAATTACCCTGGTAAGAAGAATAGGTTAATATATACTGGCGCTATATAAATAGGGTATCTAAAACTGTGATGTATTCTCAATAGCGATGTTCTTACCACTCTAGATCGCAATTTTTGTGGAGTGAAATGTGCCTGCGCCTAGATGAAAGGAGAATATAGAAACTATATTTCTATCCATCCTTGAAATATACATAAGGAACTCAGAGTGAGCATTTATCCTATGTTCTCCCTGGTCAGGTATGAATACAACTAAATAAGCATGCTCATGGTTTCTCTATCTCTTATTGTGAGCAATAGAAGTCCAATGTACTATTTCGATTTAATGGGGGGTATTAATTCATGTGTTGCACCACCCCTATAATATAACACTGCTCAAATATAAAATATTTAGTTTGTACCTTGTGTAGCTATATTGGTTAGCTACATAAGTAGGGAGAAACTGTTTTGTAAGCACAGCCATAAGCATAGTTTTATGCATATGTACCATTACATGTATGATAGGAGTGAGAAATATTCCTCTGTTTGTTTTTAATTTATTTTACATATGTTTTTCAGATTTTAATGTGGCTCCTGAAGAAGGCGTTCTGTTAAAACGCCAAAACGCGCGTCGATGACTATTTCTGTCCGCCACTGTTTTATGAAATTTGGTGTAATTGTGTTAGAAAAATATTTTATTTGCATTGGATTAATTGTCTTCTTTAATGTTTGGTGTTTATGTTTTTGAATTAATATGTTTTTACCATGAATATGTATACCTATGAATAAATTCAATTTTGTACTTTTTAATTAATTGTTGTGCTCCCTATATGTTTTCTCTCCCTGGCTACGTTATTTAATCGCCTGTTTTTCTTACATTGTCTGGTGTTGTGGAGTGCCTTGTGTGCGTGGGTGAGGAGCTTGAAGGTTATCCTCTTGTTGATGGGGAGCCAGTGCAGGTCTCTCAGGTGGGGTGTGATGTGGCCGCGGCGCGGGATGTCGAGGATCAGGCGTTACAGAGGCGTTCTGGATGCATTGGAGCCTTTTCAGGAATTTGGCTGGGGTTCCTGCGTAGAGTGCATTGCCGTAGTCCAGTCTACTGCTGACGAGGGCCTGGGTGACCATCCTTCTAGTTGTGGTGGGGATCCACTTGAAGATCCTGCGAAGCATGCGTAGGGTGTTGAAGCAGGAGGAGGAGACGGCATTGACCTGCTTTGTCATGCAGAGTGTGGAGTCGAGGATGACCCCCAGGATCGTGCGTGGTTGGTGGGTGTAGGGGGTGCTCTTAGTGCCGTCGGCCACCAGGAGTCGTTCCAGGCTGAGGGGGTGGAACTGAGGTCCTCCATCTTGTCCGAGATCAGCTTCAGACGACTGTTCCTCATCCAGTCGGCGACACCTTCATTCCTTCGTGGAGGTTGGTTTTGGCAGTGTGGGGGTCCTTGGTGAGCGAGAGGATCAGCTGGGTGTCGTCAGCACAGGAGATGATGTTTAGGTCGTGCCGTCGGGTGACGTGGGTGAGCTGTGCCATATATACGTTGAACAACGTTGGGCTGAGGGAAGATCCTTGGGGTACGCCGCAGATGATCTCGTTGGCTTTGGAGCGGAAGGGCGGGAGGTGGGAGATTGTTGTAGGATGCGGCCCTGTTTCCATGATAAAACCAAGATCAGGTCTTTCTGTATCCAGAAGATTGCAAATTCCAGCACGTGTTTGGGAATGGAGCAATCCTTTAGGAAGAGACAGTGCTCCTGTGAAATGGTGGATCCAACAGATTCTGATCCTTCCACCATGTTTTTAATGTAGCAGTCCGGCCCCCCAATATTGTTATCTAAAAGTTTTCACATGCCCTGGGGGGTAGAAAGGAAGCAAAAACAATTACAATGATTGTAGGAGTGGGCACCATCCTGCTCTAGAGATAGCCCTCCAATACACAGTGGGCTAGGGGTTAGTCTCCTTTTTTCCTTACGGCCAGCACTAGTGTATGATGTGAGGCTCATGGTCTTTCCCCTAACAGTTAAAAGGCAGGGATCCTGGCGACTGGCAGTGTCCAAGCGTGGACGGGCACAGACGGGCTTGCCTTTGGCACGTCTTCAATGTGCCGGCGGCTTGTCCGCTGCGCGAGTTTGTGCTGGGAGATTAATTAAATAGCCTACACACAGCCTAGGGGGTAAGGCAGGATTTGGTGAACTAGATTGACAACCACAAGAAATGGCGGGCACTAGTATCTCGAATCTGAGTATCGTTTAGGGTAAACAAATGTCAATTCCAGCCTAAAGTGTAGTCATGCATCCATCTAATTTAAGGTGCTCACGATACTATGATATTATGCATGCAGTCAATTATTAAAACCAAAGCCATTAAAGCAATCATAAAAGACTCTAAACCAATTTTATTGGTGGGAGGCATATGCCGCATGAAGATATCCACCAGTGATTGCAGAAGACAGTAGCTTATGCAGGAGCACACAGACATCAGTTATTATGCTGCCAAGCATAACCACCTCCTTAATATAGACAGGAAAGCAACTGCTGCTCTCCTGTCAATATGTTTAACCTTGAACCATTTGCTTGCTGAAAATAGCCAGTGTTCACAGAAGAAAGTATCCACTGCTGGGCCAAGAAGACAGCAAATACCATGCTGAAAGTTATAGATATTGTTTTAGTAGTTTTCTTCATACTCTTGCTTCTATGTATACTTACAGAGCCTTCTCTGTCCTGATCCCGCAGTTGTGGAACAAGTTACCAGAAAACCTACACAAGGAAACTACCCTCCTCCCATTCAGAAAAAAACTGAGACCCTCTTATTCACAGAGGCCTGGAACCAACACATGCTTTGACCGGGATTCTAACAGTCAACCGATGGTGGGGTTTCTAGCTACTCTCTCATAGGGGTAAGAGACCTGCCGGTGATTATGCGCATTATAAATCCTAATTAACAATAACAATAACACTCTATTAACCATGTCGCTAGAAATAAAAAAGTCTTCTCCCACCTTCCCCTTCATATTACCTGAGATCAATAATTATGTTCATGGAAATCCTGAATGTGGTTCTCTAAAATATTGTAATGAATAAATATTCCATGTACTTATGGCATTGAGTTTGCTTTAAAGGTTGCATATTATTGTACAAAAGAGAGAGATTGTGAAGTGTTTATAATTTGCCTTAGAACAACTGTGGTAGCTGCTGCCAATTTCTTTCCATTCTCATGTCTGGAATTGTCATAGAGAAGTTCTCACATGGCTTGCTCAGCTCAGAAAGTTGATATTATTGTATCAGTTCAGAGACTGAATGTATATTAGCCCATATTTTGTTTCTGTATCAGGAAATCCTCTTTTTCAGTTTTGACAGGTGATTTCCATTGGAGTCCTAAATATGAAAAACATACATTTATCCTGTGTACATGTGTTTTTTAGTGTTACGCTGCGCGCTGACTGCTGCACGATCCTCTTGTCGGTCGTTTCTGTGATTGACAGAGTATGTTTCTTTCTGCAAATAAAATAGCAATTTTTTGAGTAGGCATGTGAGTGTCTTTGGCAGTGAGGCAATTGAAAAATGTGCTGTTCCTTTTTCGGATTGCCTAATTTGCGAATACATTTTTTTTAAAACGTTTACTGAGATATATTAAAAGTAAGTACTTGGCTTATTGTTTCTCTAAAGACAGAAAGAGTGTGTTAGGGCTGTCTCTGAATTCTAGCTCATGCATTTAAAGTTAGGCAGTGGTAGGTCAGGGTTTTAAATAAACAACATTTATATTCAGCAGTCATTTGTGTAAATATACTTGTCTAATATTGATTAAAAAGATTTGCAAAAAGGCAGATTCCTAACAATGTGTGCAACAGTGTATTAGGTCTGCTGCATGCAGCAGCTGTATATAAAACATCTGCTAATGCTGATTTATGAAGTCATGCTTTATTTAGGAGTAGGGTAATTTAGGGGTATGCTAATTTGTGAAGGATTATACTCCGAAACTTTTTTATCCTTATAGTTTCTGTGACAACAACCCTAACAGAAAGATTCCAAGAGAAATCAAGACAAGCACAATTTTTTAGTGGGGTAATGCTCTTACCAAAAAAAGATTTTATAAGGAAATTCGCTCTCAAAACTTCTTTTTGTGCAGAAAACTTTTCCTGTAAGCGAAGATGAGTAACATCAGTAAGATCACCAAAATTCCCAAACAGAGCAAAGGGCGAAGTTTGAAACCTTTCCTACTGCTAATTTAAATGTTAAATCTTTTTCTATTTCACTATATTTGCTTTTAATCTGTATTGTTTATGTTTATTTTTTAGATGTATTCACTGATTACCAATTGATATATTAATATGATTTGCTTTATAAGTAGTGCCTTGAACTGGCTGTACATAACCCTCGATCTACAAGATCTGTAAAGGGGGTAAGAATCCATTTGAAGGGTATTCAGAAATGCAGAAACTGTGGCTATTCTTACGTCTCATACATGTGCCCTTAGTAGTAACAGTCCAAAAATGGTTCCAAACCTTTTATAGAAATAATTGTGGTCTGATGCATATTATACACAGTTTTGCCTATATTGGGGTGGACACTGTACCATGGACGTCGATTCATCAAAATGCCAGGGATAGTAAATTGATATTACATGCTATGTGACCCCGCCTAATTTTACAGGAAGTGACATCACATGAACTTTGACCTGGTGACATGATCGGAAGTGACATCATCCACCCGATGATGTCACAGTAAGTGACATCACAATGCATTTCACCAGATGACATAAGAAGTGCCATCATGTGATCGGTGGACCCCATGAAATCAAAGGAAGTGACATTGCATGACCTTTGACTTGGTGCTATCACAGGAAGTGATTAATCTAACTTTTAGTTGCTTGCATCAAACACATAGGCTGGAAAATCTCTACAGATACAAAAGAAGTACCCTATAAGCAGACATACTTTAAATCCTAATGAAAATGCAGCTACATACGTTGTTTCAGGTAGTGTCTTCAGATGTACAATTAAGATAATGTAGTATTGATTAAGAACTTTTCAAACCGTGCACAACAATGGAGAATACGCTAGTCTCGTTGAAATCAGTCGTTCACATTATCAAATAACTTATAAAATGGGAAGGTTGATGGGCCTATAATGTTCCAAACAAGTTTGCGCTATCATTTGTTTTAGAAACTAAGAGTACCATGTAATTAAATCTCACCAGTGATAACAGAAGTCAGTAGCCTATGCAGGGGCAAAAAGAGAGCATCTACCATGCTTCTAAGCACTATTGGCAAAGTACCAACTTGCTGTCCATTGAGTTTCTTTATGTAACATTGGATATGCAGCCTCATTACATCAGCTTGTTATGTGTAGACATATGGACACAGCATTACAAAGCACCTTTAGCCACTTTGATTTCCTGCAGCCAAGCACTTGCTGTTCATCTATTTGTTCTCTCATCAAGACTGACAATTATAAGAACAGCTACTATTCTTTGTACCGGCCAGTATCCTATTCAGAGATCTGCATACTGCATGTGTGGCACTGGCAGCCTATTCTGGATTTCATATTAACTGAATATCAACTTACCCTCAAGTCAGTCGCTACATATGGGAATGTCCCAGAAATCACTATAACCAGCTGCTGCTCCTTCCAGCAGATACAATTCTAGATGGGGACATGGGAACTGTTGGCCTCTTCTATCCACCCAGTTAGCGCCTTCTTCTTTTAATGGAGGCTGAGTAGCAACATCTCTTCGTATCAGTAATGCAGTATCAACAAGACAGCAGTATCTTCGTCCATGTGAGTAAAATCTGCCCAAATTGTCTTAACACTTTCAAATCATGATAATGAAGAATATCAACACAAGAACTGTACCACTGATGTGCATGTTCTGCCGAAGAAATTAATGATAGTTGACCTCCAAGGGTTCAATGGCTCCACAGGTTTAGAAGCATGTACAGAATGTCATGGAAAGGAAGATTGTGGGGCGAACTCGACCTGCATTAAATAGCACTGTTATCTACATTCCAAGACTGTGATTTAATTATATGGTAGTCTTAGTTTCTAAAACAAATGATAATGTGAACTTGTTTTGAACATTATAGGCCCATCAACCTTTCCCTTTTATAAGTTTTTTGATATTGATAATGGCTGATTTCAACGTGACTAGTGTATTCTCCATTGTTGTACACTATTTGATAGGTTCTTAATCAATGCTACTTTATCTTAAATGTATATCTGAAGAAACTACCTGAAACCATGTATGTAGCTGCATTTTCAATAGGATTTGAAGTATGTCTCTAGATTTTCCAGCCTCTGTGTTTGATGCAGCAACTAAATGTTAGCTGCCTCACTTCCTGGAATAGCAGCAAGCCAAAAGTCATGCAATGTCGCTTCATTTGATTTCATGGGATCCATGGATCACGTGATGTCACTTCTCTGATTTCATCGGGTCGAATGCCTTGCGATGTCACTTACTGTGACATCATTGGGGTGGGTGATGTCAATTCCATTGATGTTACCAGGTCAAATTTCATGCTATGTCACTTCCTGTAACATCAGGCGGTGTCACAGGGCATGTGATGTCACTTTCACGCTCCCTGGCCTATTGATGAATCGACATCCCTGGTCAAGTGCCCAACCCAACCTGGGTCTAACATAAGCAAAACTGTATAAAATATGTATCAGGCCACAGTTATTTCTGTAAACAGTTTGGAACCATTTTTTGACTGTTCCTACTAAAGGCACATGCATGAGAAGTATGAGTAGCCACAGTTTCTGCATTTCTGGCTACCCTTCCAATTGAGGCTGAACCCCCCTATTGATCTTGCAGATTGAGACTTGTTGTGTCCAGCCAGTTAGACAGGAATGTGTACAGTTCAAGGCATTAATCATAAAGCAAATCATATTAACATATCTATTGATAAACAGTTAATGCATCTCAAATATAAACTTAAAACAATACAGGTTAAAAGCTAATATAGTGAAATAGAAAGAGGCTTAACATTTAAATTTAGAGTGGGGAAGGTTTCAAACTTCACACTTGGGTCAGTTTGGGAACTTTGGTGATCTTACTGATGTTATTCATCTTCGCTTCCAGGGTAAGTTTCCTGCACAAAAATACGTTTTAAGAGAGAATTTCCTTATAAAATCTTTTTTGGTTAGATAATTCTCCCACTAAAATAATTTAGCTTGTCTTGATTTCTCTTGGAATCCTGTGGTGTTTTTACAAAAACTGCAAGGATAGAAAAAGTTTCATAGTATAAACCTTCACAGATTAGCATACCCCTAAATTACCATACCCCTAAATAAAGCATGACTTCATAAATCAGCATCAGCAGACGTTTAATAAACAGGTGTTGTATGCAGCAGGCCTAATACATCGCTAGCAATCTGCCTTTTTGCAAATCCTTTTAATCAATATTAGACAAGTATATTGACACAAATGGCTGCTGAATATGAATGTTGTTTATCTAAAACCCTGAACCACCACTGCCTAAATTTAAATGCACTAGTAAGAATTCAGAGACAGTCCTAACACACTCTTTCTATTTTCAGAGAAACAATAAGCCAAATGCTTACCTTCAATATATCTTGGTAAACGTTTTTAATAAAGATTTTTTTCACATGTTTATTATCAAATCAGCTCATGCAAAAAAGGAACATCACATTTTTCAATTGCTTCTCTGCCAAAGAAACTGCTCACATACCTACTTGAAAAATTGTTATTCTGTCAATCACAGAAGCGACCGACAAGAGGATCCTCCAGCACTCAGCGAGTGACACTAAAACACACATGCACACAGGATAAATGTATATTTTTTATATATAGGACTCCAATGGAGATCACATGTCAAACCTGGAAAAAGAGGATTTGCAGGTGCAGAGACAAAATAAGGGATAATACACGTTCAATTTCTGAACTGATACAATAATATAAACTTTCTGAGCTGAGCCAGCTATGTGAGAATTTCTCTATTACAATTCCAGGCATGAGAGTTGCAGGAAAATGGCAGCAGCTACCAGTTGTTCTAAGGCAAATTATAAACATTTCACACACTCTCTCTCTCTCTTTTGCACAATAATATGCAATATTTAAAGCAAACTGATTGTCATAAGTTCATGGAATATTTATTCATTACAATATTTTAGAGGACCACATTCAGAATTTCATCAACATCAATACTGATCTTTGGTAATACAAAGGGGAAGGTGGGAGAAGATATTTTTTTTTATTTCTACTGAAATGGTAATGGAGTGTTACAAATGCTGTAAGTATACATAGCAGCAAGGGTATGAAGAAAACTACTAAAATGATTTATATTATTTTCAGCATTTTCAGCCCACAAATGTGACCTTTAGCCAAGACCATATATTCCATCCATGAAGATTAAACCGAACTTTAATTATGTGTAGTTCATTGATGCTAATATGGATGTGACCAATATGGTCATTTATACTCAAAGATCAATTTTATTTATTTATGTATTTATTCTATTTATAGAGCGCATGGTTACACCGCCGGTGTGTCCATGTGCTTGTAGTCGAAAAATTGCATTCAGTAGGGGTTGAGAGTCACAAAAGGTCTTGGGAGAAATATATTGACTAACTGGTGGGAAAAAGCCATGTCTTTACCTTGCTACGGAAGGTCGTTTTACCGGGCTTTGTTCTTATTTCCACTGGCAGTGTATTCCAGTGTTTAGATGCCAGGAATCTAAAGGATTGACCACCCATCCTAGCCTTTTTGATTCTAGGAATAATTACTAACGCTTTGACTTCGGATCTCAGGTTTCTGCTGGATGTGTAAGCTACTATTATTGTTTGAAAGTATTGTGGTCCTTTATTTGTCAAAATGCGGTAGCAACGGCACATGGTCTTGACCAGTATTCTCTTTTCGACTGGTAGCCAGTGCAGCCTGGCTAGCCTGGATGTTCTTTTTGGTAGATCCAGCACTACGTGGGCTGCTACGTTTAGTATCCATTGCAGCTTCATTATACTTTTTTTAGATGTGCCTAAATATAGGGCATTTCCGTAGTAAATCCGAGAAGTGACTACGGCATGCACTATAGTTTTCCTGGTATTGACAGGAAATAGGTTCGCGGACCTTCCTCATGACCTTTAGTGCCCCAAAGCATTTACCTGTGACTTTCCGGATCTGACTCTCAACTGTCAGGTTGAAGTCGAGCCAGACTCCAAGATTTTTGACTTCTGTTTTAGGGGTTGGAAGTTGGCCGAGTGCACCATGCTGAAGACCAGATTGATGGAGCTTTTTCCACTATCATCACTTCCGTTTTGCTGCCATTGAGTTTAAGGCAGTGCTTAGACATCCATGCTGTTACCTCCTCCATACATCGGGAAAATTGGTGGGCAGTAAGTCCTGGATTTTGGAACAATGTGATAATAAGCTGAGTGTCGTCAGCATAGGACACGACTGACACCTTGTGGCCTTGCACAAAAGTGGCAAGCGGTCCCATATATAAGTTGAACAACATGGGGCTTAAGATTCATCCCTGGGGAACCCCCTGGAACAGGGGCAAGCTCTTGGACGTATGGGTGTCTTGTGTGACCTGGAAACCTTGTGACAACACGAACGACATCAACCAGCGTGGTGCCATGCCCCTAACACCACTCGTCTCTAATCTTTGGAAGAGGAGGCCATGGGAGACGGTGCCCAAAGCTGCCCTGAGGTCCAGCAAGGTCAGAGCAGCTGTGTGGACTTCGTCCGCGTGCAGTCTTAGGGTTTTCGTAGCCAGGAGGAGGGCTGTCTCCGTCAAATGTGCAGTTCGAAAACCTGATTGGGAAGGGTGCATTGGGTTATTTCTGTCAAAGGGATCGGTCAACTGTACATTCACAGCTTTTTCTGCTATTTTGCAAAAAATTGTAGCAGTGAGATAGGGCGTAGGTTCTCTAGTACCGAGTGGTCAATTTGTGTTTTTTTCCTTAAAGGGCGGACCATAGCTTGTTTCCATTTATAGGAATCAATCAACACATGTATTATTTACTTAATAAAAACCTTTACAGAATGTGATACATGATTAAAAATCATTACAAAATATCAAGATAGTCATAGGTAAGTAAAAAATCTAAAAATCGTGCAAGAACTTAATCGGAGATGATTAAGGACTTGACTGAAAAAGTCACACTCGAAGTTCCATGGAGTCATAAAAACTGATTAAAAGAATGTAAACTATACTGATCATATCTGCTTTTGAAAGTGCTCGTTTGGAAAGAATCCCTTTAAAAAAATCCATAAAACCATTGACCAGCTGCATGTCCAACTGACTGAATAATTTCTTTTTTACTTTCTGTGAGCAGGGTCTGATTTTTATCAATATGAATGATGGAAGTAAGACTCTCAAGCACTAAGTTGTTGACACGGTTTAATGTGCTGCAAAATAAGTTGTCTGTGGCAAATTAACACATGTGCTGTTGTTTTTTTTTTTTTTACTATTAGTTTCAATTAAACGCCAGAAAGGATGAATCTTCATCCCAGAACTCTTTCATCTATAATCTTGTGATAGATTTCATCAAGAGCTCCTAATATGATTTTGTTGATCTGATTGTAGGTCAGTAATTCTGCCATGGACGAAGCTCACAGAATCCTCCTTGACCCTCTTACAGCCTGGCCAGAAAAACAGCAGACGGCACGCCTGGTAGATGGATTGGTTCATTAGATTACATTCCAGCCGTCTTTGTGGCTGAGCCGAGAACAGGGGTAAAGTGAATGGCTGTCAGAAGAGATTACGTTGGGCATTGACCAGTTGTCTGATCAGTGAGGCGTGGAATGCTTGGCATCGGTAGCGTGATGAGGTCATGAACTTCACTTGGATTGGATTAAACAGTGGATTTAGCGAGGGACCTGAGCTAGCTTTTGGAATTACTTTCTTTGGATTTAATTTCTTCTTTTTGTCTCTAGAAGGAGCCGTCACTGCTGTACCACAAGCCTAAGTACTTGTACGAATCTTCTGTTTTGATTTTTCCTTTCTTAATATACCAACAGCTTTTCATGCATATCCTTTTGCCGATGTACAGGATATTTGACTGGTCAAAGGTAATCGTGAGTTGATTGCTTGCACAATATGAGTTGTGCTGCTTAAGGTGACCTGCCCAAGGTGTGTAAGGTGCAAAGCTTGTCCGGTTAAATATTACTGTACCGTTCACGTACATTAAAAGTTGGATCAATTGAGGCTGGGTGTAGACGATTATGTGGAGGGGTCAGCACCTTCTACCACACTATACTGGAATGCCCGGCTATCAAGGAATATTTGGAAGCAATACTCACATGCGTGGAAAACACCAGTGGCGGGGTTATTACATTTTTCCCTAAATTGTGCCTACTCAACACATGGGAGGCTACAGATATGAATCATGCGGAGCAGCTTTGGACCACTATGGGACTCATAATCGCAAAACGTAACATTGCCCAGCAGTGGGGGGCAGCGGAGTCACCAACCCTAGTGGAGTGGGAGAGAGACATGGATTGGTGCATGATTGCAGAAATGGAATTCTATAAAAGTAGAGGATGCCCCAAGCAGTGGGACTCGGTATGGGGTAAATGGAGCGCACATAGGGGAAATATATGTATTCCCCCCTCGCCCAAGGGAGTGGACCAGGTAGGGTAGGCAATATCAGGGAGTCAACGAAGATGATATTTGATGGGGGATCTTCTCAGACCGATATCAAAGGGGACATCAAGAGTTGTAACCAAATGAACTGTTTTAATCAGTGTTGGTCTCTTATACTAATAAAAAGATTTTTTGTAAAAGGTTGGATCAATTTTGTGCTGAGCGTAGGAAGACAGGCTTACTTGTTGAGCAGATTGATGCTGATCTTTGCTATGTCCAGATTTAGAAAGCATATAACCTTCAGGAGAGTCAAGAGGTGGTAATCTTGCTGGTAAATGCAGAACCACTACTTTCACTTGGACCCATATATCTTTGTAGAGAGCCTGGGTGGCTCTCAAGAGGACTTTGTTAAAGCCTCAGTCTGACAACTTGAGCCATAGTTTGTTCCGGTTAGTTGTGTCGAAGGCTACCTGGAGATGGATGAAGCTCACAAAAAAGTCTGTTGTCGTGGAGGCCTTGAACTTGGCAGCCAGCATTAATAAGAATAACTATATTGTCCAGAGCACCAAGTCCATCTCTGAAGCCTGTTTGCCCAAGTTTCGGGAATTCTCAATAATAGGTTTGCATATAGTTTTGTTTCTGTCATAGAGATATTTGGTATAAATAGGCAACATTCTCCAATGGTACACACTCTGCTCTTGGCAGCCAGGACACAATTGGGAGCTATTATATTGTGTAGAGTGATATTTCTCTGAACTTGTAATTGATCCGAAATTAACCCTAAGACCTCGGCTGTGGCACCTCCTCTAAAACATTAGCTATAGTTTGAACTTCATGGATAGCCAATCAATTTCCATACATTGGCCAACAAGAAAGCAAAAAAACAGACAGTCTCAGATATTTCCCTAGGTTGTCTTTTCTAATATGGGTATTTCGTGGTGGTATGAAGTTAGCAAGATTGCAAGATCTGGACAAGGCTTTGGGCGGATAAAGCAGGTTGTTATCTTAAGCTTATGTGTATGGTATGCATATCAGTATAATTAATCAACAAAGGTCCACCTTACGTAGAGTTGGTATGTATCCTGATGTTCATGGAATACACACTCTGTGTTAAAATACCCCTCACACACCAAAAGGGCCCTTAGTGTCATGCTTCATCATCGGGGTCTTCCCGCCCCGCTGCGGGACGGGGCAGTGCTGCTACAAGCGACTACGCTGGAGCACCTTTTAATTGTGGGTGCTACGTGAGTGAATGGGAGTGAGTGTCAGTAGGGTCAGTGGTGTGATATAGATAGGTGGTGTTAAAAAATACCTGGCCTAGTGGTAGAAAAAACTATTTAATAGGCACTGGCTGGTATTGTTAAAAAAGTGATTCGGAGAGGTAAAGCAAGTTAATGGGCTTACTCTCCTGTGCGGGTCAACATGTTTCGGGGCGCTATTCCCCTTCGTCAGGACCAGGGTTGGATCCCCCTGACACTCACTCATGTTATTCCACAAAATTTTAGGGTGTATGTACAAAGGAAAGTGATGATATACTAAAATACCCCTCACACACCAAAAGGTTGTGACAACCTTCGATACGGTGGATCATACCATCCTCCTCTCCCGTATCGGAGCGGCGGGGTTCGGGGGGACCGCCCTGGTCTGGTTGTCCTCCTTCCTGAGCGACCGCACCCAGGCTGTTCGACTGGGTGACTTCACGGCGGACGTCCGGAAAGTTCAGTGCGGGGTTCCCCAAGGTTCCTCCCTCTCTCCCCTCTTGTTTAACCTGTACATTGCTCCCCTAATCTTCTCTCTCCAACAGATGGAGGTCGGCGTATTTAATTATGCGGACGACCTCCAGCTTGTCTTCAATCTGTCTTCTCCTTCTTCTATTCTAAACTTTCAATCTGTTATGCTTCACATCAGGGACTGGATGAACCACAACCACCTTAAACTCAACCCCGACAAAATCGAGTTGGTGTTGACGGGTGGTTCATCCAGCCCCTGGTCCCCTCTTTTCTGGCCCCCTTCTCTTGGCCCCCCTCCTACCCCGGCTTCCTCAGTTAAAACACTTGGCATAAAACTTAATTCTCAACTCACCCTTCACTCCCAGGTTAGCTCTGTGGTATCTTCTTCCTTTCTTTCACTGCGCACTATACGTAGGGTGTCCCGTTTCTTCACTGTCTCTGCTCTAAAGATCATCATCTTGGCCATGGTGGTATCCCGCCTGGACTACGGCAACGCCCTGTATGCCGGCATCCCCGCCTACAGTCTGCGTCGCCTGCAACAGATCCAAAACCAGGCGGCCCGCCTGGTTTTCAAACTCCCCAAATTTCACCACTCTACCCCGCTCCTGAAATCACTTCACTGGCTCCCTGTGCGAGCCAGAATTGAATTCAAGCTTGCTTCCATCACCTTCCGGGCCCGACACGGACTCGCACCTGAATTCATTTCCTCTGAGATTGTCTCCTATGTCCCCACCAGGGAACTTCGTTCGTCCTCTCAGTCCCTCCTCACCATCACACGCTACCGGAGAAAGAAGTGGGGAGGCTCTAAATTTGCCACCCTTGTCCCTACCCTCTGGAACTCCCTTCCCCTTGAACTCCGCACCATCTCTCTCTACCCACAATTCCGTAAACAACTTAAGACCTACCTATTCACGAAAGCTTTCGAATAATAACTCTCCTGTTCCCCCAGCTTTTTAACTAGGATCCTGTCAGTAATAGCGCCAAGAAACCGCAGGTATACGAGCGCTCTATAAGAAATTTTAAATTCAAATTCAAATACAACCACGGAAGCCACGGACGAAGGAGGAAGCACCGACGTGCTGGGGGTTGAATGGACCGCCATTACCCTTTGTCCAGACTTGGCTCATGAGGCACTGATTCCCATCTGACTGAGAATATTATGCACAGTGGGGAGTATTATTAATTCCTTGGACTGTACACAGTTCTTGAACGACAGATGACATAACGTGGGAGCCCTTGTCACTTCTTAGATGAAGTGGGACATGCCACTATTTAAAAAGTGAACCCTGTATTTTCCCGACAGACTGCTGCGGTGAACTACATCCATTATTTTTTTCATTTGTTCGAAAAACTTTCACCATATTGCTAATTAAGTCTTCACTGTGCAAATGGTATGGTGAATGCTGGTGGTGCTCAGATTTGTTGGTCTAAGGTTGGCAATCTAGATACATCTGCCAAATAAATGTGTTTTACTAAGTGATATGACATTAGAATGTCAGAAGAAATTTAAATTATAAATGAAATGTAAATATTTTCAGTCACATCATTAGGATGTGAAGCACACGGTTTTCTGTTAAAAATGTGGTATCTGTCTGTTTATGATGTCATTTAATTCAGTTGGCACATAAAGTAATATTATCATATTGTGTTTACGTAGGGGGCTTCCTTCGCAACATATAGCAGTCCTGATGATGGTCTTATAGACATCTGCAATAAAGACCGAAACGTCGACCGTATCATCACCTCCAAAGCAATCCATTTCTCTTAGAGTTACCTTGGTACATGAATGGACTTGGTTACTCTCTACTAATCAAAGGAGTTGATGATTGTTATGAACTGATTTGTTGATTTATATGTACATCTGTCCATAACCCCTTTTTGCGTACATTGATCTGTTAATTTAATCCCCATCAATTGATTTTCTGATTGACTCAATACAATATATTTTTTCAGACAAAAACATTTTTCCGTGTGCTTGTTTTTCCTTTTCTTTTTTCATTTAATGTTTCAATAATCAATAAATTGTTTGGTTATCCTATGGATACATTTAGGTTAGATTTCTGAAAACTAACTATGAAGTCTCAAGCTAGCAAATCAATCTAACTAAGTAGACAAACAAAATCCCTTGTAGCCACTCCTTACCATCACAGACAAGCACAGCCTGAGCTGGAGTTCTGACAAGGCCAGGACCCATCTCAGAACCCAAGATTAACCCTACTAATCCCTTACTCCCTATACCACTGTACGTCTGCTAGAGGGCGCAGTTGCCTTAAGTGCAGTGGTGGTAGGAGGATTTTCCTTGGCTTTTGGACAATCTACATCTTTTGTCAAGGGCCGGACTAAGAACCAAAACCAGCCCTGGCAAAGTGCTTGGTCGCCCCTCCCACCCATCCCCCAACGGGGGGGTTGGGGGTGCGACCGTGCTCGTTGCCAGGGCCGGTTTTCGACCGATTTTGTTACAGGGCCATGTAACAAAAAAACGGCCCCAGGGGCCCAAAACCGACCTCCACCCTTGCGGAGCACCAGGGCATTGCCCGGTACCTGCAACGGCCAGTCCGGGCCTGCTTTTGTCCAATGGGTCTTTACTTTACACAACTAACACCAGGGCTTCTTCTTGCATTTACCTTTGCTGGATTATGTCTCCGCCCCCCCCCCCATATGCAGGTTTTTGGGGCCCTGATGAAGACTTCTGATCTCTACCCTTGTCCCTATCCTTATCTGGAGTTTTAGAATCCTGTTTCTTTTGGACACCACCATTGTTCTGAGTTTTCTGGTTCAACCTGGTTCTGACACACTTATCTGCCTTCTTTCCCAATTCTTGGGGAGAAGTCAGATCAGAGTCAACCAGGTATTGATGCAACAACTGATTTTGGCAATTATTAAGGATCTGCTCTCTCATAATCAAATTGTATAATCCTTTAAAATCATTTACTTTTCTGGGTGTCTCTGAACTTAATCCTATACTGTTCAGTGGTTAAGCCTAAGCCATCAATGAGATCACTCTTCAATATTGAGTAGTTGTCAGCATCCTCTTCTATAAAGGTGAGGAGCTTATCTCTACCTTTGTCAGCAAAGGAGAGCCAGAAGATAGCTGCCCACTGCTCTTGATGGACCATCTGAACTTTACAGGCCCTTTCTAAAGCAGTTATCCATTTATGGATGTCATCCCAAACATGGTAGGGAGGGACAATCTTGCTCAGGTTCCTATTATCAAATAAATGTTTCTTAATTCCAGGGACACTGTTGCTGCCACCATGGGACTCTAGTCCCAACTTTCTTCTTGACCTCGAGGGACTCTTTATCAAGGGCCAATTGCTCATGCCTGAGCCTAAGCCTAGTTTTTTCAAGTTCAAGCATTTGGTATTCCCTATCAAAAGGGTAGTCCCTCTTGCTAGATACAGAGGTCCCTACAGACTGTCCTGAGTGAGATTACTCTCTGCAGAGGGAGATCTAGATCTCATTGGTAAACTCTGCACTCTTCCAGGAGTGGTAAAGAGGGGGCCTTCATGGCCTTCTCCATCACCTCGCTGAAGATTTGAGTTATCCAGGTGGGAAACATCAGGTTGCTCCTGGTCAGTGTTAGAGTCAAGGTCATAGAATGTGTCACCTCCTGACCTATCCTCATTCCCTGTCCCACCCACTCTATCCTGTTCATCTGACCCAGGAGTCTTCCTTAGGTCATCTAACAGTAACACCTCTATGAAGCATTCAGTGTTGGCATTTCTCCCTGTCTTCAGCTTTCATCTCCTTTAGTAGACATACTAAGTGTGGTGAGGTGTTGCACCTTCCTAACCTAGTGGGAACTAAACTCTGTGAATTTGGAGAAAGGGTGAGCTATACCCTTGTCTTACCCAACCCTAAGTTTAGTAGAACTTACTTATTCTAAGCTAGTATTATATGTACCGGGTACTTAGTGGTTTTCAGTTAATCAATACAAAGATTTATAGGGCAAAACAATGCAAAACAATGCAGGCTTGAATCCCAATTGCTGCACACCAATGTGAGAATGTTGACCTGGTATATGATGTCCACTATTTGAAGTGGGCACTTAGCCCCAGTCCAAACACCCTTATAGTGATTTGACGAGGTCAAAGATAACCTTAGAAAGCTATCCAAGTGGTAGCTGTGGAGAGCAGCCTTCAGGCTCAGTCTTGAAGGAATGTTAAGCAGCTTGTTTTACCAGAATGCAACCTTATAGTTTTGGTTAAACGAAAGGAGAACCACACAGTACTTATAATAATATGTATGTATCTATTACAACACTCTCTAGTACGACACAGTACCCTCTACACGAGGATACTCACAAAGCACACAATACTGTAGCACAGAAACAGGTTGTAAGTAGCACTAATTCACAGTGGGCTCCAGGGGGAGACCAGACAATATACTAAAATAGTTGTATTAAAACCAAGACTTGAGTCAAGACAGTTTTTAGAGCACGTAGAATCGCTGGGACCTCAAGGAACCACCTAAGGTGAGTAAATAGGGACCCCATGGAGGACAGCATGACCGCGTGCTCCGTACAATTCTATGGGGAAGTCGTGGTTGGAGTTTTAAAATTTAAGTACCCTTCCCAATGAACTTTGAAGAAACCCTGTGGAAGTTAGGAGGTTGAAGAGCCACCCCACCCATGGATACCATAGTACCAGAGTTACCTATCCCAGGGGAGCTGTGTGCATAGGTCTGAAGAGGCGTCGGAAACCGCTGTCGATCTCTATGGAGGACTTCGAAGAAGAGCCACTACTGGGAAGAAGAAAAGTGTCCGGTGGAATCCAAAGATGATTCTAGTTGAATACTACCTGAAAGCAGAGGGGACAGAGTCTGGGTCACTCAGGAGTGACCAGGGGCTTGGTAGATGAATGCCCACCGATGTTGGGTGCTTCAGGTGCGTTGAGGGGGTTCTTGACTCTGCAGCCACTGGGAACAGGAGACGTCGAGGATGACCAGGAGCTTGATACGAGCTGTCCCACAAAGGATGTTGAGTGCTGTGGGGTCTGTGTCCATCGGGAGTGCTAACTCTCCTTGGCAGTAGCAACCTATGAGAAGGTCAAGAAAGGTTACGGTTCGGACCAGCAAGGTCCAGAAGACTCACCAAACACATGGCAGTCAGGTGCCTGGAGCAAGCAGGGGAGCCCAAGAAAAGCAAAGTTGACCCTCAAGAGGACCCGCAGGCCGGAGGCACAGGAGTTACAAGGGGACCTCTAGCAGTTTCACAAAGCAGCAGCTCACTGAGCACTCAGTGTGAGGAGGGCGGAGTTCTTTGTAGGAAACGGTTGGGGCTACTTGGAGCACAGTGCACTTATTTGGGAAATGCCAACAAGCAAAGGCACTTGCAAATGAGGGGTACAGGTATTGCAGCCCGCCTCAAACTTAGTGAGAGGGCAGCTCGGTCCTCGAGGGACTTGGAAACCCACCTCTTGTGTTGCTGGAGCCTTTGGAGTTCGTAGGAGCTCAGGAGCAGCAGACCGGTCAATTGTGATGTGGTGCCTGCGGTATCGGGTGAGTGACTCCTTCACTCTAAGGGAGATGTCTTCAGCTGTCCTTGATGCTCCACAGGTCCCACATGGAGCCTGTATGGTGCACAGGCACAGACGATGCTATGGACAGAGTGGGAGACGAAGTTGGGCCCAAACAAAGTCCAGAGTGTCCACAAGGTCGAAGGTCAGTGGTTTCTTGATTAGAATCTTGTCCACGTCAAATCTAGGGTCCTACAGCCAGGTCAGCCCTTATATGCCCATGTGAGAGGGTTGGACAGATTAAGGAGGCCCTCCTAGGGGAGGGTCTGGACAATGGGGAGGATACTCCCCTGTCCTTTACCCAGTTTTGCACCAGAGCAGAAGCCAACGGCTCCCAGGACTGGATTGAATTGGACTATGCACAGGGACACCAAATGTGCCCCTCATGATGACTTTTGGTCTCTGGCAAGCACACCCACCCAGAATTAATACAGTAAATCCTATCTGGAAGGTGGTCATTCCTCCCTGTGCCAGGATGCCTATTGTTCCACCTTCCTCTGCTCGAGCTTGGCTCAGCAGCAGGAAATGTGTCTCTGGTCAGCAGCAACCATTTTGTACTGCCCGGGACTAGAAGGTTGGTACCAGGAACACCAAGGACCAATGAAGCTTGCTTCTGATGTTTGACACCTAATACGATAGGGTTACTATATGGCGTACATGACTTATACACTGACAACCCAGGAGAATGGACTCCCTAGGCTGCAGGGGTGTTCTGCTCATGCAGTGGCACCCTCTCGCTTAGAACCAAGCACCCTGCCCTCAGGATTGTAAAGGCCTGCTAGAGGGGCGATTACAAGGTTTTAAGTGCAGTGACCCTTAGATATAGTAAACTTATATCTAACAGTGGTGCATGCACTATCTTACACAGGGTTCAATAGCATGCCTGTAGTTTCATTTTGCATGACCTCTCATGGGTGGCACAATACATGCTGCAGCCCCTGGGAGGCCTCTGGGGTACCTATGTCCTGGGTACATGTGTACCATATACAAGGGACTGACAAGTGTACCCCAGTATCCAATCTGGAGTGTACTTGAGGACATGACATAACAATTTAGGGAGAAAGCAGATAGACAGGGGTCCTGATTGGCAGGATCCCAGTCAGACTAGTCAAAGACAGTATCACATCATGAAGCAAAACGTGTGGGTAACCATAAGAAGCAGATCCTACTTTCCTACTCAACCATCAATGACTAGGTTTAACACTTAGCTGAACTCATTCCTCATTGACCTGAAATAATGCTCCTCTAAAGTCATCCCTCAATGACCCAGAATAATGCTCCCCTGAACTCACCCCTCAATGGCCTTGAAAATAATGTTCATTAGATCTCATCCCTCTATTAGTTGGAATGGCACTCCTCTGAACTCAACCATCAATGACCTGGAAAAATGCTCCTTTAAAGTCTTCCATCAGTGACTAGGTATGATGCTCCACTGAACTCATTCGTTATTGACCTGGAATAATGTTCCTCAAAGCCCATCCCTCTACAACCTTGAATAATACTCATTTGAACTCCCCTCAGTGACCTGGAATAATGCTCTTCTAAACTCAAGCTGTCAATGACTAGGTATGACACTCCACTGAACTCATTTAATGACCTGGAATAATGTGTCTGTGAATCCATCCTCCCAATGACCTGCCGTGGCGCTCCTTTGAACTCATTCCTGAATGACCTTGAATAATGCTCCTTTGAACTCAAAGCATCGAAGGCTAGGTATGATGCTAGCCAGGAATAGTGTGCCTCAGAGTTCATTCCCTAATGGCGTGGAATAACATTCCTCTGAACTCTAACCTAGTGACCTAGAATGAGCTAGGCAGGCATACTGAGGGGCAATCACAATCGAGACAAAGTCAGAGAAAAATATATCTTGATCACTAAGCAAGGGGGCAGAAATCCATCTAGAGGAAATAATTCATCTCACCTGCCAACACGGAACAGGGGCGTGTGCCAGTGAACCACTCCAGCCAATGCAATCACAGAGTACACGCAGCTGGATACAAACTCTATGCTTTTTAAGCCAGTGCACATTTCAAAAGGGCACCAGGACACTCTTAACAGAGGACTTACTCTCAATAGAGTTCATCCGTCCTGTAAACCCCTTGATGCCGGAGGCTACCAAGGCCACGTGGATAACAACTACAGTTGCCCAGAAAGTACTAACAGAACACTGTATCTTTAAAGCCTAGGGAATTAACATTGCCCCTCACCAAAACCCAGGATACCCATCACCTCTACTTGACCCCATTCTGAGGATGGCACAAAACACAAATGGGTGCACCAATTTAGTGCTCAGAGGGGCCCTGGGACAATCACTGCAACGGAGGGCCAACTCGATGATGGTTCTACAAGATAGATCTTGGGCAGCATCCACACCTCGAAGCTGACCTGCAGGCCTTGGGCTAATCACCATAACCAGGGAAGGAAGGCGGCATAAGAGTCAAGAACATCACACTCCGTCTATGCTCATGGCAAATTAATGGTCTGTCAACAAAGATTTTGGAATCAGAATTCCTGCAGTACCTCAACTCAGTTGACATAATCATACCGCACGAAACATGGCTTGCTGACCCACACCATCTACAAGGCTTCATGTGTTTTGCCACATCTGCCGTAAAGCGTGGTAAATATGGCCATCGCTCATACGTATTCATGACTAACAGAGCATCAGCAGCGCTAGTAGGCTCTTCCTCAGCAGCGGCCACACCAGTCAAGATCACCATCTCTCTTTGGGGAGGACAAGATGAGGTGGTGTTAGTTAACACATATATCCATCCAAAACATAAAGCCAAAGATTCAGAGAAGCTAATATGCCAATTATAAAGCTATATGACTGAGATGGAAATCCTAAAGTTCATCCCCTCTGGGGACTTAAACAATACCTTTTTGACACATCGGGGGTAAAGAGGCCTGCATTCACACCTCATCTTGTAATATTCCGACTCACTGCGTACTGTCACATGGAAGCAAGAGCCGTAAGAACAGCCATCTCCTGGAAGACCAAGAACATCTCAACTTTAGGGCTCTTGATGGAAGATTACCTGGAGACTACTACTCCTCAATATGCTCAATACTAGATTATACGTTTGCAAGCCTCTCTCTGTTTCCCTGTAACCATGGGTTCAGAATGGGACGGGGGGACAGCAATCACCAACCACAAGAAACTCTTCTACCTCCTTCCATCCACCAAGACGTGGCCTTGGGCTCCACTTACACCTCAACCCTTAGGAGGATTAAATGTGCGGCGTCAAACATGGAGTCCCTGTCAGTGACAGCAATTGAGCTCTTTCAGGCACATGCAACAGGCATAAATGGCCATGTAACTAACTGGGAACGCTTTACTGCTAATTTATTAAACCTCTACCCCTCGTCAGCTAAAAAGATCATAGCCTGACACCCAGCCAGAGAAAGAGGATCCCA
This sequence comes from Lissotriton vulgaris, assembly GCF_964263255.1. Taxonomy (NCBI): domain Eukaryota; kingdom Metazoa; phylum Chordata; class Amphibia; order Caudata; family Salamandridae; genus Lissotriton; species Lissotriton vulgaris. Next base: position 1,862,259,922 of record NC_141693.1, on the reverse strand, counting down.
AAGAACGAGGGGGCATATTAGCAAGAACCTTGTTGAAATTATCGGTGTTTTAAACGGCGATAATGGACTTGCAAATATGCGTTATAGAATTCCAATAGAAGCCCAGGTTAGATGTTCTGCACATCAAACCTGGGCTTCTACAACGCATATTAGCAAGAACATTGTCGCTGTTTTAGCAGCAGTTTCCTGCCGCTAAAACAGCGGTTCTTGCTAATATGCCCCCTAGGGACTAACTAAAGTATCTTAAAAAATCAGTAAACAGCACTCTAAGATCTCTGAGAAGACAGCCAGGGGCTTCAAGCCTTCAACTTCTCCTGCAACAACAAAGACACTTGCTTAAAAAACTGAAATGGGGAATCGAAATTTGCCTAGCTTACGTAACGGTAAGTTTCAATTCTATTAAGGACACGGAGGCGAGGATTATGCTATATCTTCCTTCGCTTTATTAACATAAAGACTCCACAGCAGCTTAGGAAAAGATATATAACAGTGAACAAAAATGCTTTAAGGCCTAAAGCATTTGACGGAACGTTCAACAGATCAAAAACAACAACTCCCAAGAGTCTCTTTGTATATTGGCAGTCCATAGTCCTTCCACTCTGTCCATCACCGCTATAAACCCGGCCTTCTCTTCCTCTTCCTCCTCTTTCTTCGCGCAGATCACGCCTATACCTCATTGATGCTGCTTAGCACCCTCGTTGCCTGTCGAAAAAGGGAACAGCGTAAGCGAGGTGACCCAGGAATGCAACAATAAGGCGAGGAGCATTCAGTGACTAATACAGTACAGACAATGTAAAGGAAAACGCTTTACTTACTGCCATACGGGTGGGTAGAGACACCACTTGTGTAGCCTGGGTGGGATAATCCTCGCCTCCGTGTCCTTAATAGAATTGAAACTTACCGTTACGTAAGCTAGGCAAATTTCGATTCTATGTCAGGACCGGAGGCTTCAGATTATGCTAGTTCAAAGCTTACTTACCACCAACTGGGCCAAATCCACCACAGGCTTAAAATAAAACCTCTTAAAGGTGAATCCAAGGACCAATCCGCCTCTCGCATTAGATCCTCCAAGCGAGCACCCACTAAGAACGCCTTAGAGGCCATGGCCCCTCCGGCAGAGTGTGCTCCAAAGAGAGTCGTATTGATGCCTGCTTCCTGCATGACCCACCGCACCCACCAAGCAATAGTGGGGGAGGAGACAGCTTTGTGTGGCTTCCGCAGGGCAATCAACAACTGACGTTCGCCCGGAGGGCGTAATTCCAAGGTCAGGTCTTCATATGCTTTGAGGCATTGCACAACACACAACTTAGGAGTGTCAAGAAAAGCTGGATAGGTAATGGATCGCGACGACGTTTTGGTGCGTCGGCCCACGGTAAAAGTGACCCCATCCGGGGAAAAAATGCGTGCAGATATATCCAGCGCGCGCACGTCAGAGACGCGTCTACAAGAAATCAAACATAACAAGATGGCCAACTCTGCCGAAAGCTCCTTAAGAGACAGATAGGAATTGGCCGGCCAGGACAGGAACAAGTTCAGAACCAAATTGACGTCCCAAAGGACGGAGTACCTGGGTTCAGGAGGCAACGCGAGACGAATAGCCCGCAGAAGCCGGCAAACAAAAGGATGTTCTCCTACTGGGTTGCCATCGATGTTGTCATGGCCTGCCGAAATCGCCGATCGAATAGCATTGATCGTTCTATAGGCCAAGCCCTTGTCGGCTAGGTGAGCCAGGAAATTCAGCACGGGAACGAGGCCCGCGACCAAGGGATCCAAATCCCTTCGTAGACACCAACGCATCCACTTAAGCCAAGCGGATCTGTAGCGCTTCGTCGTACTATCGGCCCACGCTTTGGAGAGCAAGTGCTCAGCCGACCCCGAAAGGCCTGGGAGCGACCAGCGTCTCCTGAGAGCCTCCATGCCACGAGGCGGAGAGAGCTCTGCGTGATGAGAGGATGCGGTTCCCGATCCGGATTTGTCAGGAGCAGAGGATACAGGGGGAGTAGGATTGGAAAATCCCAAGAAAGTTCCAGAAGAACCGGAAACCACACTTGAGACCTCCAGAGCGGCGTAACCAACACCAACTCCGCTCCTTGGCGGCGTACTTGGGCCGCCGTTCGCAATATCATGGAGAACGGGGGAAACGCAAACGGTCGTTCCCGACTCCAGTCCTGTAGAAAGGCGTCCGTGGCTTTCGCCAGAGGGTCCGGCCTCCAGCTGAAAAAACGCGGCAGCTGGTGGTCGAGACGGGACGCAAACAGGTCCACCGAAAAGGGACCCCAGAGAGTTTGTAACCACCAAAAGACCCCCGGATCCAGTTTCCACTGACTGGCATCCCTGAGGTGCCTGGAGTGCCAATCCGCTACCTGGTTGGCCTGACCCGGTAGATACTCTGCCGTCACCGCAATGTGACGCGACAGGCAATAGTCCCAGAAGTCCTTCGCCAAATCCGCCAAAGCGCGGGAACGAGGACCCCCTAGATGGTTCACATAACGAACCGCCGAAACATTGTCCATCCGTAGAAGGACACAGGCTTTGACCGAATCCTTGGTCCAGCAACGGACTGCGAAGGAGCCCGCCAGGAGCTCCAAACAGTTGATATGCAACCGTTGTTCTTCTGAAGACCAGGCTCCGCCGGTGGAGAAATCCCCGCACCGGGCGCCCCAGCCCGACCTGCTGGCATCGGACTCTATGACTAGATCCGGGGCCGATCCGAAGATCGCCCGACCATTCCATGCCTCCATGTGAGACAGCCACCAAGACATTTCCTCCTTCACTTCTTCCGTGAGAGGAACCCACTGATCGTAGCTCATCCCACGACGTAGGTGTTGCGCTTTCAGACGTTGGAGCGCCCTGTAATGCAGGGGCCCCGGAAAAATCGCTTGGATGGAGGATGACAGAAGTCCCACCACCTTGGCGATATGGCGCAGAGAAGTGCCATCTTTGGCGATCGTCTGCCGAAGCAGGTGTCGTATTTTCTCGACTTTCCGACTCGGCAGGCTCAAGACAGCCTGCACCGAGTCCACCACGAAACCCAGGAAGATAATCTTCTGAGTGGGGACCAAAACCGATTTGGAGCCGTTGATTACGAACCCTAGTTTCTGAAGGAGGTGCACGGCCTGCCGAAGCTGGCCCGCCAACACCTCCGGGCACTGCCCCATGAGGAGAATGTCGTCTAAGTACATCAACATCCGGACCCCTTGACTTCTGAGAAACTCCACTACCGGGTGGAGTACTTTCGTGAAGCACCAGGGGGCCGACGACAGACCGAACGGCAGTGCGGTGAACTCGAACACCCTGTCGTTCCATATAAACTGAAGGAAATGACGATGCGGGGGATGGATGGGGACGACCAAATAGGCATCCTTGAGATCCAGTCTCACCATCCAATCTCGAGGGAGGAGTACGTCTCGAAGGAGGTGGATACCCTCCATCTTGAAATGTCGATAGATCAACCACCCGTTGAATTCTTTGAGATTGATCACAGGTCTTTTGCCCCCATCTGTCTTGTCCACTAAGAAGACATTGCTGAGGAAACGGTTGGGATGGTGCGTTGATAGGCGGATGGCCCCTTTGCGGAGCAGTTCCGAGACCTCCCCGTCTATCAACCGCGCGTCTGACTCTGAAAACACCATTGGACGCGGGGGCACCGCTTGCGTGGGCTGGTCGTAGAACTCTATGTGGAACCCACGTACGGTTTGCAAGACCCAAGCGTCGGCAGTGAGCAACTCCCACTCCCCGTAAAAGGTTGCCAACCTCCCTCCAATTGGAACTTGATCCAAACAAAGTACGCTTACCGGAGGCATTTCCTTGTCCAGAGTTCTTCCTGAACCCTCTGCCGCCGAAGCGTTGCCCTCTGTTGGGGTAGAAGTTGTTAAAGTTGGCTGAGGTCTGGTACTGGCCTCTGCCGGAGCCTTGTCCTTTGTTGGTAGCTTGCTGGCCACGGCCGGTCGCGCGGCCCCTACCGCGACCGGCCCCTCCGGAGAAACGTTGGTGAAACACCCGTTTAATGCTGGACTGAGCCTTGTCCAGCGATGTGAACGTGTTCACGAATTTGCCCAGCTCCCTGATAAAGGGCTCGCCAAAGAGGCCTCCCTGGGCTACTGCACCCGCCTCCGACGAGGCCAGATCCCCTAACTTCGGATCCAATTTAATCAAGAGCGAACGCCGTCGTTCAGTAGACAGGGCGCAGTTGGCGTTGCCTAGGAACACGATCACCCTTTGGGCCCAATTAGAAAGCACCTCCGGTGAAATGACGGTGCCATTTGCCTTCGCCTCCTCCACCATATCGAGGATCTTCGTGGCAGGCCCTACTGCATCCAACAGTTTGTCCTGGCAGGACCGCCAGGACCGATCGATACCCTTCCTGGGGTCTTTCATAAATTTCGCTAAGAAGGTGGCCATTTTGGCGTCCAGCTCAGGGGTCATGGCCACCTTACCCTCCAAAGTCGGTCTAGGGCACTCCCCACGCAGGCAACCCCTTGCCTCCTTCTCCAGCGGCTTGCGCAGCCTGCCCGCTACAAACTTCGCCACCGTCTCCCCCGGTGTCCAAGCCGCGGAGCGCGGGTGGACGATCTCGTCCGGGTCCAGCATGCTCGACTCATCCCGTGCCATTTCCTTGGCCGAGGACGACGGGAGCCAAAAACGGGTCGACTCCCCGTCGTCATCAGTGTCCGGAGAGTCATATACAGGAGAAGCGGGGGCCGTCGACACGTCCCCTGAAGCACCCGGATCCGCCAAGGGGGAAGGGGGCACCGCCGTTGCCTTCGCCAAAAAGGCGTCCCGGAGACGCTCAAACGCGCCCCTGTCCACACCTTGGGCCTCCGAGGACGGGCCTTCCCTGCAGGGCTTCTTCGGTGCGGGCGGCAATCCGCCGGATGTCCCCGGGAGTTCGGGGGCCGGAGTCACATGCGCGGACGCAAGTTTTGCGCATTCCTCCACGATGCGGGCGGAGAGGCGGTCCTCCATAGGCCCTACCACCTCCGTCACGCAGCGGTAAATGGAATTATCCACCGCCTGGTAGAACTCGTCGTCCTGTAGGTAGGAGTAGGGTTCTTCCTCGTACTCTCCTTCCATTTCGAAGCACCGGAGTAACTCCAAAGGCACCCAGAAGGGCGTTAATCGAGACAATTCTCGGATATGGGCAGACCAACTGACTGCGATCACTTTGTGGGCCAAAGGACGTGGCAGGTAGGGCTGCACCAACCCCCCAGCGCGCAGACTCTCCTCGCCGGGACCGAGTCTCCACACCCCTCAAGCGCGCCAAGCCACACACAGTTAATGAGGTGCACAAAATTCACCCGAAGGTGTTTTACGCGGTCAGCGCCGCAATACAGACCCCAATGGGGCGTCAGAAACAGGGAAATACAGACCCGGATCACCAGGTGTCAGAGGGGTACGCGAGGGCTGGCTCCTGCGCAGGCAGACTCCACGGCGCGGCCCCTGTAACTGCGGAGGCGTGCCGAGGAGTCGGCGAGACGCGAGGGCGCCCCCTGGCGGCTTACTTACTCACCGCACACAAATGGGAAAGAAAGATCGCGTAGGAACGATAGAACGTTCCCGCGACCGGGGACTCTGTAATGGAAAATAAACCATGGGATGAGTCCCCAACGATCGTACATACAATACAACCAGTAAACTCATAAAGGAAACATGAAAAACACTTATCTGGCTGCGGGAGCAGCGAAGAAAGAGGGGGAAGAGGAAGAGAAGGCCGGGTTTATAGCGGTGATGGACAGAGTGGAAGGACTATGGACTGCCAATATACAAAGAGACTCTTGGGAGTTGTTGTTTTTGATCTGTTGAACGTTCCGTCAAATGCTTTAGGCATTAAAGCATTTTTGTTCACTGTTATATATCTTTTCCTAAGCTGCTGTGGAGTCTTTATGTTAATAAAGCGAAGGAAGATATAGCATAATCTGAAGCCTCCGGTCCTGACATAGAATCAATAAAGATCAAGAAGAAGTAACTTGGGCAAGGCTCCTCGACATAAACCACAATGATAGCGTTCGCTTTTGGAAAACACTGAACACTATAATCCATCCTCAGCATGAGGGCATTTCGTCACACATCTCAGAACAAATCTGTGCAAAATTTTTAACTGAGCATTTTAATCATCAAACGACCGAACACCCAATATAAATTGATCGCCACCAAGGGAACGCTCAGGAGTTGACCTAATGGAGGCACCTGCACCAACCTCGCCTGATACCGAATATACACCTGATTATGAGGCCAGAGCATCAATGGCACCTTTAATAATGAAACAGATCACAAAAGGGAGAAGAGAGGGGGCTCTGGGTCCGAATGGCATTCCACCAGCATTGTTTAAACAGAAGGCGGCTGACTGGGCAAGCATATTGCAACCTCTATTCTCAGAAGTCATATCATTAAGCAGAATACCAGAATCATGGGAGGGCTCAACGATTGTACTGATCTATAAGAGTGATGACAAGGCCCTGCTGGATAACTATCGATTGTGGCACTGATCGACAATGAGGCAAAATATTTTGGGGGCACCATGCTAGAGGACCTTACAGACTGGGCAGGTAACAACGAGATAATACTGCTAAACCAGACAGGTTTCTGCAAAACGTCAGGCACACCAACAAACATCCTTGCAATCTCTCTACTCTTCAATGCTGCCAAGACTGCCAATCTTCCATTACATCAATGCATCATCGACTTTAGTGCTGCCTTTGATAACGTCGAGAGGGGAAGACTGTGGGGGGAGTTGGCCCGATGGAGATTTCTACAAGCTGTCCTAAAGAAATCATCACTTCTCCACACAGATACCTGGGTCCAGGTGAAATTGGGAGGGCGGATTCCCCTCTCTAGAAGAATGTCCACAACTATCAGCCTGAAGCAGGGCTGTGTGCTGGTGCCACACCCTGTTCACCCTATTTATGGCAGACCTCCTGCAAGCACTCAACATCTGCATCTCCCATGCACCCAGGCTAGGAGGCAGGATATTGACCAAGCTCATGTATGCCGATGACGTACTCCTGCTTAGACACACTCAGGTTGGCTTGCAACATCTTCTTAATGAAATGTAGACCTAAGCTACAGAAAACAACCTAAAAATCAACTTATGGAAAGCAAGGACACTGACCATCAACAACAAAAGGAATCGGCAGTGGAGTTGGCATCATATGCTGGAACAAGATCAGATCCTCCACCACAGCTCCATCATTCAACCTTCAAGAAACTGGGTTGGAAGGCCGTAAAATGACTCTCACTGGTGGAGGACAAGGCTACCTTCTCAGCCAGATCCCACACCTGGATGGCCCTAAATACTTATAAAACACTTGCAGCCCAAAAATATTTTCATTAGGGTTATCCTGAATTATTAAAAACAAAATTTCTTAAAAAAAAAAAAATATTAGGCATCATCTGGGCCTTTTTCCAAGTACCCAGAACCTTCCACCCCGGCAGAGGGCGCAGACCCAAACTTTTTGTAGCTTGTGTGAAACGGGAACAGGAGATATTCTACATCTAATCTGCACCTGCAAGGATCTACTGCAGGAAAGAATACAGCTGATAAAGGCCCCCTTCAAACAGAGGAGAATTCGAACTAGGAGGCAAGCTTGCTGGCATGCTTTGATCGAGGGCTACAAAATTGAACTGTAGATTGGTAACAGTTCTTATGCTAGCCAAACATAAAGTTCCTGATTGCAGAGGCGGCCAGGCCACCAGCTGAAAATGCATTGGGAGGCCACTGGGTATTGTGTATAGACAAAGAACTTGGTACTAGGCCCTCAAGCCAAGACCCTGATCAATAAACGACAATGTTACGTTTATAACTTCATCAAAGCAAATAACTTGATCCCAGGAGACTTTTAAAGGGAAATCGTCACACTCATTACATCATTAAAGTAACACTCTAAAGGGCTCTAAATCCTCAACGTGGTGTTTTGATAAACAAACTCAATCTAAAATATAGTTGAACCCTGATTAACTCTAGAGTGGCTGAGTACACCATGTCGGGGATGCAATCTGAGAGGCCTCTTTTCTTCGCTTTCTTCTCCCCTTTCCTTTCCCTTGCACTGTGAGCACCTGGTACATGATTTGGCATAGGGCTGAGCGGGAAGCAGCCACGTTTTTAAAATCAAAATGTTGCTCTTTTTAAAAATGACCTTGCAGCAACATTGAAACGTTTCACAATGAGTCATATTCTGGCTGCCTCATGCCTGCCAGGATTTCATTTTAAGAATGTAGAATTTATGCTGTACTTCATTTCGAGTATGAGGCTGAATGCGAAGATACTGGCTCATAATTTGACAATGCTGCTTTTTTAATTGCACCGTAGCAACAATTCTATTCACTTCGCAACTGCTAGGCGCTATCGCCAGACATGTATGCGTTGCACTGCACTCTACTGTATGCATTAACGGTTTAATTGGCGTGCATCAATGGTTTTATTGATTGTTTTATTGTATTGCAATGGTTTTTTGTAACTATGCAAACATAAATAAACTGGATGCGTCTTTGAATTCATTCCAGAGGGCATAAAATACTGCTCCTTTAAACTGATCCTTCAATGACCTTGAATAATGCTCCTCTGAACTTCCTGCAATTACCTGGAATCTGGAATATTGTTCCTCTAAACTCAGTCATTAATGACCTGGAATACTGCTCCTCTGAACTCATTCCTATATGACCTTGAAAAATGCTTCAATGAACTCTTCTGTCAATGACCTGAGATAATGCTCCTCTGAACTCATCCCTCAATGACCTTGAGAAATGCTCCTCTGAACTCTTCCCTCAATGCCCTGAGATAATTCTCCTCTGAACTTATACCTCAATGACCTGAGATAATGCTCCTCTGAATTCATCCCTAAATGACCTTGAAACACACTACTCTGAATTCATCCCTCAATGACCTTGAAACACACTACTCTGAATTCATCCCTCAATGACCTTGAAACATACTCCTCTGAATTCATCCCTCAATGACCTTGAAACACACTACTCTGAATGCATCCCTCAATGACCTTGAAACACACTACTCTGAATTCATCCCTCAATGACCTTGAAACACACTCCTCTGAATTCATCCTTCAATGACCTTGGATAACAATCCTCTGCTGAGCTCATCTATTAGTGGACGGGAAAAAAGACTATGAGCAGGTATATGGACTTCTTAAGAAAATGTTTCTCTTTTCTGAGCAGTTTCTGGCAGTGTTCGGGTTGCACGTCACCTTGTATGCTATATGGCGCGCGCAAGTAGCCTAACCTGTTTTCCATTAGCCCGCAGGTATCTTCTTATGGAAAATAAAGGGCTCCTGTGTGGCATGAAACAAAGGATGCCCTTACCAGCATATGTCAGGGTGCAAGTAGAAAGTAGCTTACTTTAGACGGGCTGATCCACTGAGGACGGGCACGCTGTGCTTGTTTCTCCCAGGTCGCGTTCCACCTAGACTGTGTGCCTTGCCCTGCAGCTGGCACCCGGACCCCAGAATCCGTTCCTTCCTTCTAACATCTGCCCACGCCCTGGGCTACACAATGGGCAATAGATGGCACTGGTGGAAGGAGAGCCTGATAAAGGCCCTCGCAGAGTGCTCTGACACCTACCACATACACCCCTTACCTTGGATTGACAATGTCCAAGGCTCTCAAGCCTCCCAGTTCCATGCGTGAGTAGCTAAAGTAGTCCAAGTGTTTGTGTGCACGCTCATATTTGTAGTCTTTATTTAGTGCCAATATCAGCAACACTCTTCATCCCACATAAAGCAATATTATTTGAAAATAAACCACACAACAGCTTGTTTGTGGCGAAAATTGTTGTAGGTTTATCTGCATAACAAATATGCCAACATGGTGGGTTATTTTACGGGCGATCCAAGGGCAGGCAACCCCTCCGCCGCCTGCCCGCCTGATGAGCCAAATTACACAGTGGCCATTAACAACCGGTGCTTACCAATTTTGGGGAGGTGCTAAACCCTGATTTTATGTTGATGTAAAGGCAAAACCCTGAGCTGAATGAGCTACACACACATGGAGCTGTTACATTCGAGAGCCCTGTGCCCACTTGCTGAAGTCATTTGCTTCATGTCATGAAGGATGACTTTTGATTTGAATCTAGACACAACCCCTTTCCAATTGGCCGTTCACAGCATTGTTTACTATACCTGGAAAGATCTATTCCGATTGATGGAGGAGGGCTGTTGCATCTCGTTAAGGGTAGTCTTGTGTATTTTGTCTTGTCTTTAGTATGTCTAGAAAATGCGACAAATAGTTTTTTCCCAGTTTTGCAAATATTTCCGCTGATTCTTGGTTCTTGGCATTTCATGGTGATTTGCCAGTTCATGTGGGGCTTTAAAATCCCCAAAAAACGTCAACTGCAATAAATTCACGAAGAAGTGGCTAATTTGTTCTGCCATTAAATTTCTACCGTGGGCATATTTCGCTTTTTCATGTTTCTTGTCTCGTCAGAATGCGTGGTCTATCACAACTACTCAATCAATCAATTAATCAATCAATCAATCAGAGTACTTGTAAAGCGTGCTACTTACCCGTGAGGGTCTCAAGGCGCTGAGGGGAGGGAGTGCTGCTGCTGCTCTGAAGGCGAGTAGGTCTTGGGTCTGCCGTAGGTGGGTAGGGAGGGTGTTCCAGGTCTTAGTGGCGAGGTAGGAGAAGGATCTGCTGCCGGAGGTTGTTCGTTGGATGCGGGTAACAGTGGTGAGGGCGAGGCTGGCAGAGCGGAGCGGGTGGGTGGGGGTGTAGAAGCTGAGTCTGCTGTTCAGGTAGGCTGGTCCAGGGTTGTGGAGTGCTTTGTGTGCGTGGGTGAGGAGCTTGAAGGTGATCCTCTTGTCGACGGGGAGCCAGTGTAGGTCTCTCAGGTGGGGGCTGATGTGGCTGCGATGGGGGATGTTGACGATCAGTCGGGTGGAGGCGTTTTGGATGCGTTGTAGTCGTCATAGGTGTTTGGCCGGATTCCTGCGTAAAGTGTGTTGCCGTAGTCCAGTCTGCTGCTGACGAGGGCCTGTGTCACCGTTCTTCTTGTTTCAGTCGGGATCCACTTGTAGATCCTACGGAGCATGCGGAGGGTGTTGTAGCAGGAGGAGGAGACGGCGGTGATCTGTTTGGACATGGAGAGGGAGGAGTCGAGGATGAATCCTAGGTTGCGTGCATGGTCGGTGGGTGTCCCCAGTGTGGTCGGCCACCAGAAGCCATCCCAGGCTGAGGGGGTGGGTCCGAGGATGAGTACCTCCGTCCTGTCCGAGTTCAGCTTCAGACGGCTGTTCCTCGTCCAGTCTGCGACAGCCTTCATTCCCTCGTAGAGGTTGGTTTTGGCGGTGTGCGGGTCTTTGGTGAGGGAGAAGATGAGTTGGGTGTTGGTCGGCCACTTGTGCGAGGGGGACCATGTAGATGTTGAACAGCATCGGGCTGAGCCCTGGGGGACGCCACAGATGACATCGGTGGCCTCGGATCGGAAGGCCAGGCGGCGGATACTCTGGGTTCTGCCGGAGAGGAAGGACGTGGTCCAGTCAAGGGCCTTCTCTTGGATTCCGGCTTCTAGGAGGCGTGTCTTTAGAGTGCGATGGCAGACCGTGTCGAAGTTGGCTGACAGGTCCAGGAGGATGAGGGCTGATGTTTCGCCCTTGTCTAGTTGGCGCCTGATGTCGTCTGTGGCAGTGATGAGGGCTGTCTCAGTGCTGTGGTTTCGTCTGAACCCGGACTGGGAAGTGTCCAAGATGTTGTTGTCTACCCGGTGGCGCGCCTGTTGCATGTTGACGATTTTCTCGATTACCTTCGCCGGGAGCGGGAGCAGGGAGATGGGCCAGAAGTTCTTGAGGTCCTTGGGATCCGCCTTGGGCTTCTTGTGGAGGGCGTGGATTCGGCGTGTTTCCAGCTTTCCGGGAATGTCGCTGTTTCGAAGGAGATGTTGATGACCTTCCGTAGTTGGGGTGCGATGGCAGCATCTGCTTTGTTGAATACTTGGTGTGGGCACGGGTCTGACGGAGATCCTGAGTGGATGGAGTTCATGACCTTGTGTGTATCGCCGTCGTTGATGTTGGACCAGGAGGTCAGACGATTGGCACTGGTGGTGTTCACAGGGGAGGTGGGGTCTGGCATAGTCGGGGAGGTCATGGTGTTGAAGCTGTCATGTATGTCTGCGATCTTGCGGTGGAAGAAGATAGCCAGTGAGTTGCACAGTTCTTGTGAGGGCGGTATGTCGGTGGCGCTTGGGTTAGAGAGTTCCTTTACGATACTGAAAAGCTTTTTGCTGTTGTGTGCGTTGTTATCCAGGCGGTCTTTGAAGGAGGATCTTTTGGCTAATCAGATGAGTTGGTGATGTCTGCGGCTGGCGTCCTTGTGGGCTGCGTGGTTGTCCAGAGTGCGTTCGTGGAGCCATATCTTCCCCAGTTTCGGCATGCGCGTTTGGAGGTCTGCAGCTCGTCGGTGAACCAGGTGGCTCTCTTGCTGGCATGGTTGTTGGAGGGTTTCTTGACTGGGGCGAGGGTGTTGGCGCAGTCGTCGATCCACTGTCTGAGGTTGCGGGCTGCGGTGTCTGAGTTGGTGGGGTCGGTGGGTGGTTTTTGGGCGAGGGTGGTGATCAGCTGGTCTTCGGTGGCTTTGCTCCAGCAGCGGCAAGGTAGCTGTTGGGTGAGGTGGTGCGTGGTTGGTTTATTGAAGGTGAAATGGATGCAGCGGTGGTCGGTCCAGTGGAGTTCAGTGGTGTGGTTGAAGGTGATGTGGGTGCCTGTGGAGAAGACGGGGTCCAGCGTGTGGCCAGCGGCGTGGGTGGGTGCGTTGACGAGTTGTCTGAGGCCGAAGTTGGCGAGGTTGGCGATCAGGATGGCGGAGTTGGCGTTGTCGTTGTTCAGGTCCCTGAGGAGGATGTAGTCCATGGAGGCCAATGCGTGGGTGCTGGCGAGGTTGGCGATGGAGTCGCTGAATTGAACTCGGGGTCTTGGGGGTCTGTAAATGAGTGTTCCTCTGAGGTTGGTGTTGGGGGTCGGTGTGTATCCGGAAGTGCAGGTGTTCGGCGTTGTTGAGGGTGTCGTCTGCATGGGTGGCGACCTTGAGGGTGGAACCAACAAGTCTCTGGACCTATTATTTACGACACCAAAGAAATTACTTTGATTGGTCCCGGGGAACATCAAAGCTTGGTAAAAATTAGTCTCATTGATGCTATGCAATTTCAATTTATATTGGGACTACAGTGACTCACCAAGCACAAACCGAAAATTGATTGGGCTAGAAGGACAGTGGAACTAGATTTGGAATACTGCAAGGAACATTGCTTTCACTCATGTGACATAGTTCAGCTTCCCTCGCCTTCAAAAATTTTAGCCACCCAGATGCACATGGTTTGCACTATCGGAGTAGGAGAAATCCCTCGAGAGTATCTGGATTTGGCTGCAGTTTTTGATGAACAAGAATCTCAAAGGCTGCCACCACATCATGAATATGATTGTAAGATCGATTTGGAACCAAGCGCATCTTTGCAATGAAATAGAATCTATGCCCTCTCGGAAGTTGAGAATTGCCATTTGAAGCAATACCTGGACCAGTACTTGGCAAACAGTTTTAAACAACTTTCACAGTACCCAGTCTCATCTCCTTTATTTTTCATTCCGAAGAAGGAAGGGAAGGTGAAGACCTTTATTGATTATAGAACCTTGAATCTAGTCACTAAGAAGAATCGTTATCAATTACCTTTGATTTTGAAACTTTTGGATCAGGTAAAGGAAGCTAATGTATATACCAAATTGGACCTGAGAGGGGCTTACCTTTTGGTGAGAATGGCAGAGGGCGATGAATGGAAGACCGCATTCCGAACCCGTTTTTGTTTCTTCGAATATCAGGTTATGCCATTCGGCTTGTGCAACGCTCCTGTGGCATTCTAACATTTCATCAATGACATTCTCAGAGAGTATTTGGACCGCTTCGCAGTAGTTTACATTGATGATTTCCTTATCTTCTCTGAAAATTTGGAAGAACAAATTTTGCATGTTTGAGCAATTATGGAAAGATAGCTGGAAAATCAACTGTATGTGAAGCTGGAAAAATGTGTATTTCATATGTCTCTAGTGGAGTTTCTGGGCTACATTTTGCCTCCGGCAGGGAGTCTCCATGGATGACACTAATATGAGAGCTATTAAAGATTTGCCATCACCTCGAAATGTAAAAGAGATACAAAGTTTTATTGGGTTTGCCAATTTTATAGACGCTTTATCCACAGCTTTTCAGAGAAGGTTAGCCCTCTTACTCGTTTACTGAAGAAGAAAGAGAAATTTGTTTGGAATACGGAGACAGAAGAGGCCTTTCAACTAAAAGGATACCTTTACCATGGCACCGATCTTGCTGCATCCAGATCCCGAAGAGCCATTGTTTGTTGAGGCTGACGCTTCCAATTTTGCCATTGGTGGAATTCTGTCTCAAAGGCAAAAGAACATTGGGCAGCTTCATCCGGTGGCATATCATTCCAAAAAATGTAACGGTGGCTGAGGTCAACTATGCAATCGCAGATAAGGAACTGTTGGCTGTGAAAGATGACTTTTTGGAATGGAGGCATTATTTATTAGGAGCAAAGCATGTGGTTACAGTCTTTGACGATCATAGAAATTTGCAATCCTTGAAATCTGCTAGCACCCTTACCCACAGACAATTGAGATTGTCACTATTCTTTGCTGATTACAATGTTGTCCTAACCAACAAGCCAGGTACAAAAAATTGAAAGGTGGATGCCTTATTTGCATTAATACAGGTGAAGGTAAAGAGCTCCCCACTGACGGATTGATCATTCCAAAAGAAAAGGTAATTGGAACCATTCAGTATTCTGAGTTGGAGTAAAGCCTTAAAGATTTCTTTTCTAAAGAAGAAAGTTTGAAATGGATTGAGGAGGGCTCTGGAAGAGACCTGAAAGATTGAAAGCCTTACTTGCAAGGGAATCTTTATGTTCATAGTGAAGAACTACAGAAGAAGGTCATTCAGCATTGTCACAATAACCAATTGGCTGGCCACAAGGGAGTCAAGAAGACCTTGGAATTGATAAGACGAGAATTTTGGTGGCCGGACATGGACGCTCAGGTAAGGCAATATGTGGTGTCTTGTGAACAATGTGTCAAAAGAAAGGTTATCAGGCAGCCTCCACAAGGTTTGCTAATTCATTTGCCGGTAGCCCCCTATCCTTGGCATACAGTTTCAATGGATTTCATTTTAGATTTGCCCTCTAGCCAAGGGTATTCCACCATTTGGGTGATGATTGACCACTTTTCTAAGATGAGTCATTTTGTTCCGCTTAAATATCTTCCATATTCTACCCTGTTGGCTACGTTGTAGCTTTGGAATTCCATGCACCATGTAGTGAAGGTACATAGGAATCCAAAGTTGGTGATTTCGGATCAGGGACCCCAGTTTATTTCACATTTTTGGAGATCATTTTGAAAAAGATTGGGAGTTGATTCTCGTTAGTCAGCTGGTTTCCATCTGGAGACTGATGGGCAGACTGAGAGGATAAATCAGAACCTGGAGCAATACCTGCAACCCATTCAGCCCAATGTTTCACACACATTTGAATCAATGCTCATAGCTGTGGCATATCCTCCACACAACTGCCACAGTAGAGAAGAGTGCTGGTTCCACGAGACGCACCAAGGCAAAGGCAGGCAATATCGGGCACATGCACAACCCCCAGTCACGTGGAACACTGCAGCGCATGTATGCTGCATTTACTAGGCGCAGTGCCACTGGCAGTGCTGCGGATCAGCTACTGCCTTAGCTTCCACATTGCCTACGTTAACTGCGTCCAGCCCTGGTTCCACTGCCGAACATGCACATTTGAGTGTTCCATGGTTGTCTGGCTATCCAACACAACCGTAGATGAATTGAACTATGACTTGTGTCTGCACCTCCTGTTGGAACACAAACAAGAGTGTAACCGAGACAGCCGTGAATTGGATGCCTTGACATACTGCGTATGTATTGGAAGTTGTGCATGGGAGATTGCACAATTCCTTGTGTGCTATGACCACAACAAGGTGCTCCCCTATTGGGCTGTGTTGCAGATTGGTGAAATGGCGTGGGCTGAGCACACCTACCCAGACCAGTTAATTGATTGGCTCACCCTGGTGTTCATTGAACACGACAACGACGTACTGTTGGAACACATTGCACATGAAGCTGCGCGGACATTCATGGACGAGTAACTATGTTCCTGCAGCCACATCCAATTGTGACCCACAGCACAGGTCCCAACAACCTGCTGCTTAGAGGGGATTGCTCACACAGCCCACCACAACAGTGGACATGTCTGCCATCGTCCGGACTCTGGATGCATGTGCTTGGAACAGCGCATGTGTACACTCACCTGTGCAAGAGGGATGCAGGTCCATGGTTGGAGAAACACAGCGTTGTGTGACAACGTTGCCCATTCGGACACACTGCTGGGGGAGAGCACACACATGGCAATGTAGCACGTCATGTAAACCTGTCGTACCCCTTCACCTGATCACTGTCAGCAGAGCAGACAATCAGTGCACTCCGCTGGCAGAGCACTATGCAGATCCCATGGGCAGTGAGTCGTGCACTCTCACACGGGGCAATGGGAAGACGCCAAACAACACATGACTCATCCAGCAAGGCAAGGTGGGCTGGGAGTGTTGCCATCCGTTATTATTGTCGTCCATGTTTGCACCAACATTTTCTAAACAACGACATGTACCCATGCGACGTGTAGGTGTCTGAAGCATGTCCCTGCCTGTTGTGGCCGTTGACTCGTCCGCACTGACACGCACATGCCAATAAAGTCTATGTCACTTTACTGGTGTCTAAATGTGAGGGGTGTTGATTTTATCGTCCCTCTACAGTGAGGAACTGACTGAAGCATGAGCAATGGGGATGTGTTCCTTTTGCAAGCTCAACCTCAATGTGCCAGGCATTGTTTTGGGATAGGTGCTGGCCAACATGTGCACTTACGTAACTCCAGCAATGTGAGTATGGTGTCCAACCTCTGACCATGTGGAGCAATGTCATATTTCATTCCAGAATGTGTCCACACAGATGTGTGTAAGTAGGTATGCGTCGTGAAGTTCTGTTGACACATGTGATGTAGGACACCCCTCCTGGCCTGCTACCGATTTGGTCACACCTACACACTGCCCTATTCAACACATGGATGTGTGCCTACTTGGGGTGGGTCATGAGATTGTTGTTGATGTGCAATGGGGACATAGCTAGTACTCACCTTCCCAGTCATCCAATTTACCATGTGTCTCAGGGATGCACATGTGCATAGATGTTAGTTACCAGGGTGCACCTTCAGGTGCAATCATTGTCCTTACACACAGCCATGCTTCCATACGTGAGAGAACATAGTAATGACACATATGTGTGATTTAGAATGTTTTATTCACATTCAGGTGATTGACGGAGCTAGAGCTGTACATGGCCATCCAAGCCCACATCACACGGAAGCCCAGTGGTGGGCCAATCAGAGTCCCTTGGGGATTGAGAAGTGATGCTGCATTGTGCCAAGGCTATCAGTGACATGTTCCACGATCGTTGTGGGTGTGCAGTGTGCTACACATAATTGTGCATGTGTGCCATTGTGCCCATCTCCCCCCGTCACCCCCGGCCTGGTCATTACTCACCCTGTTGTTGTTGGGTCAGGTCATATCGTGCTGTGTCCAGGCCCCCAATTCATTGCACCGTCTCCACACTGCTGACTGTGGCCACCATTTCCTCCAGCGCATCCAGTTCCTCCTATGGTGCAGGACTCCCACCTCCAGTCGCCCTTGCTTCCTTCCTGTTGGCGGAGAGCTTCTCATTGGTTTGGCTGTGCACTTCATGCCAGCGCCTCTTGAACTCTTCCTGTGACCTCCTCGACACTCCGACTGCATTGACGTTGGTGACGATGGCCTGCCAAATTTCCATTTGGGTTGCCAGGGCCATAGTGGAGGTGCCGAACAGTTGTTGATGGTGACCTCTGACCCTGCTAAGGGCCGGGTCGCTCCCCCGCCACCGAACAGCACCGCCTGTGCGCACTCACCCCCGCTGCTGCCGCTCCAAGTACAGGTTCGATCCCCCTGTGCCCAGGACTGTGGTTGTTGTGATAGCTATTTTTGCCTCCTGCCTGTTTTTCCTATGTTACTCTTAGTACCTTCTGCCTGATTTTTTTCCCGCTGTTGTAGCCCCCTGCGCCCCCCACACCCTCCTTCACTTCTGTGATCGCTGTGTTTTCCCGCCGCTGTGCCCCGCAGCCACGCCCCCTTCACCTGCGGCAGAACCACCAAACCCCCAAGGACCGGGCCCAACCACCTCTGCTGCATACTCTTCAAAACACGCTCTGCAAGCAAACACGCCGTTGAGCTCTGGGACCTGCTCGACACCAACGGCCAAGACGTTGCCTTCCTGACCGAGACCTGGTGGAACGACTCATCGGCACCTGACATCGCCGTTGCCATGCCGGACGGCTACAAGATCGACCGCGCCAACGGGATGGGAGGAGGAATAGCCATTGTCCACAAGTCCACCCTGCAGGCCCACACCCTCGCAGATGACTCCCTCAACTCCGCCGAACACCTCCACTTCCGGATCCACACTGACGCCAACACCACTCTCAGAGGAACACTCATCTACAGACCCCCCGGACCCTCTTCAGCGACTCCATCGCCAACCTCGCCAGCAACCACGCACTCGCCTCCACGGACTACATCTTCCTCGGGGACCTGAATTTCCACCTCGAGAACAACAACGACGTCAACTCCACCACCCTAATCGA
This sequence comes from Lissotriton vulgaris, assembly GCF_964263255.1. NCBI lineage: Eukaryota > Metazoa > Chordata > Amphibia > Caudata > Salamandridae > Lissotriton > Lissotriton vulgaris. The sequence goes on along the minus strand of NC_141693.1, from coordinate 1,862,241,195 downwards.
CAACCTCCCCAACCTCGGCCTCCGAAAACTCATCACCGAACCCACCCACGCCGCCGGCCACAGGCTCGACCCTGTCTTCTCCACAAGCACCCATATCGCCTTCAACCACACCACCGAACTCCACTGGACTGACCACCGACCAGCGATGCATCCACTTCACCTTCAAGAAACCAGCCACGGACCACTGCACCCAACATCTGCCTTGTCGCTGCTGGAGCAAAGTCACCTAGGACCAGTTAATCTCCACCCTCACCCAGAACCCACCCACCGACCCCACCGACACAGACACCGCCGTCCAAAACTTCAGACAGTGAATCGACGACTGCGCCAACACCCTCGCCCCGTTCAAGAAACCCTCCGTCAACCACCCCAGCAAGAAAGCCGCCTCCTGGTTCACCAAAGAACTCCAAACCTACGAACATGCCGGAAGCTGGAGAAGAAATGGCTTCACGACCAGACAGCCACGCAGCCCACAAGGACGCCATTCGCAGCCATCACCACCTCATCAGAACAGCCAAGAGATCGTCCTTCAAAACAAGACTGGACAACAACGCACACGACAGCAAAGAACTTTTCAACATAGTGAAGGAACTTTCCAACCCCAGCGCCAACACCTACATTCTGCCCTCGCAAGACCTGTGCGACTCACTTGCCACCTTCTTCCATCGCAAGATCGCCAACATCCATGACAGCTTCAACTCCTCATTAGCCCTGACCACTACAAACCACACCCCGAACGCCACCTGCACAAACCAGCTGACCTCCTGACCCAACATCAACGACGAAGAGACAGGCAAGGTCATGAACTCCATCCACTCGGATCTCCATCAGACCCCTGCCCACACCAAGTTTTCAACAAAGCGGACGCAACCATCGCACCCCAATTGCAGAAGATCATCAACATCTCCTTCGACACAGCAACATTTCCGGGAAGTTGGAAGCACGTCAAAATCAACGCCCTCCTCAAGAAGCCCAAGGCGGACCCCAAAGACCTCAAGAACTTCCGGCCCATCTCTCTGCACCCCTTCCCGGTGAAGGTCATCGAGAAAATCGCCAACATGCAGCTGACCCGCCACCTCGAGGACAACACCATCCTAGACCCATCCCAGTCCGGATTCAGACGCAACCACAGCAGCGAGACTGCCCTCATCGGTGCCACAGACGTCAGGCGCCAACTATACAATGGCGAAACTTCAGCCCTCATCCTCCAGGACCTATCAGCCGACTTCGACATGGTCTGCCATCGCACACTAAGAACACGCCTCCAAGAAGCCGGTATCCAGAAGAAGGCCCTGGACCGGACCACTTCCTTCCTTTCCGGCAGAACCCAGAGAGTCCGCCCCCCGCCCTGCCGCTCCAAAGCCATCGACATTATCTGCGGCGTACCCCAGGGCTCATCCCTCAGCCCGACCCTGTTCAACGTATACATGGCCCCCCTCGCACAAGTGGCCAGCGAACATGACCTTAACATCATCTCCTACACAGCTCATCCTCCTTCTCACCAAGGACCGCAGACCGCCAGAACCAACCTCCACGAAAGGATGAAGGCCGTCGCCGAGTGGATGAGGAGCAGCTGCCTGAAACTGAACTCGGACAAGACGGCGGTCCTCATCCTAGGCCCCACCCCCTCTGCGTGGGACGACTCCTGGTGGCCGATCACACTGGGAGCAGCTCCAACACCCACGGAGCACGCACGCAACCTAGGGTTCATCCTTGACTCCTCCCTCTCCATGTCGAAGCAGGTCAACGCCGTCGCCTCCTCCTGCTACAAAACCCTCCGCATGCTTCGCAGGATCTACAAATGTATCCCGACCGAAACTAGAAGAATGGTAACCCAAGCCCTCGTCAGCAACAGGCTGGACTACGGCAACGCACTCTACGCAGGAATCCCAGCCAAGCACCTGCGTCGACTATAACGCATCCAGAACGTCTCAGCCCGACTGATCCTCAACGTCTCCCGCCACAGTCACATCACCTCCCACCTCAGAGAGGTGCACTGGCTCCCCGTCAACAAAAAGATCACCTTCAAACTCCTCACCAACACACACAAAGCACTCCACAACACCGGACCAGCCTACCTGAACGACAGACTCAACTTCTACACCCCCCCCCCGACAGCTCCGCTCCGCCAGCCTCGCCCTCACCGCCGTCCCACGCATACAACGAATGGCCTCCGGTGGCAGATCCTTCTCCTTCCTCGCCGCCAAGACCTGGAACAGCCTCCCCACGCATCTACAGCAGACCCAAGACCTGCTCCCCTTCAGAAGGCTCCTTAAGACCTGGCTCTTCGAGCAGTAGCAGAACCCCCCCCCCACATTCCCCCTCAGCGCCTTGAGACCCTCACGGGTACGTAGCGCACTTTATAAGTTCACTGATTGATTGATTAATTGATTGAGTGATTCTATCACCTCTGTGACGAGGATCCGGTCTTCCTGCAGTCTGAACCCTGTCTTCCTGTTGTCCTTGCCCTTCCCCGGACACGGGGTTCCTGGCAGTACCTCCGGTGGGCTTGTGAGGTTCGGCTTGTCCTCTACACTCGGTCCGGGTGCATCCATGTTGCAGCGCAGTTTGAACTGCTTTTTTCTTTTTTTTTGTGCTTCTTTTATAGTGCTGTTTCCCACCAGACGCGTGGGATTTGCAGGCCTGTGGCTGGTTTTCTCTGATTTTTTTACCGCGATTGGCCTCATCGCATGTTTTTTTGCGTTTGCGTTTCACATTTTTGCGGCATGGTGTTGATAATCATGCTGACATTTGTCGCGTTATATGGTGGCTAGCACATGCTTTCACCTTGTTGTGAATTTCACATTGACACAGGGTTATTTTTCCGCGAAGGGCCGTGATGTTGAAAGTTGTGTTACACTACACTTGCAGTAGTTATCACACTTTCTTGTGAATATACCCCTGAGTATTCATTGGTGCTTGTTTCAAAACAGATCTGAGAAGAGTGTTTCTCCCAGAAAAGAGAATCTTACATCTCCAATTGGCAATACACAGACTTTTGTCTTCTCTGGATTCTCCAGCTAATCTTTGGTTGGAAGTTTAGGTACCTATGGCAGCATCAATGCATCTGCCATTCATTCTTTGAACAAGTTAATTTCGATGTTGTTGGAAGTGAGTGAATCTTTTTCCCGGTGGCTGGACATTTGGAATCTGTTAAAGGGAGTGAAGATACATCAAGACCTTCCACTAGTCCTCTCAACAGATGACTATTGTAAGAAAGTGCCCCTGTTTACATGGTGTGCCCCCACTTTTTGCCTGATACTTGATGCACTTTGAATTGATGTGAACTTGGTCCCTGGGCCTGTGTACTTTCCCAAAACTGTACCTTTTTATCCACAATTGGCACACCTCTGGCCACAGGTAAGCCCCTTGTAAAAGGTACCGATGTACCAAGGGCACTGTGACTACGGAAGGCCTATGAGGGCTGTAGCACTTATTCAGTGACCCTTAGAGGCACTGCACCTTAAGACCCACACACTGCCATTGCAGGCTATGTGCTTTGGTGCATAGAAAATTGAAGAATCGACATGGAACACATCCCTGTGGGCCATTCCTGCAACCCACTGCCTGTGGCCTAGATCCGTCACCCCTCTAGCAGGGTGCACTAGACCACTGGTGAGTATACAGTTGAATGAGCAATGTACCCCTACAATATCTAAGTCCATTCTTGGACCTTGTAAGTGCAGTACAGCCATAAAGAGTAGGTGGTCTGGGAGTGGGTCATTAAGCCTAACTGCTCGATCACACTACCACAGATAGAGCTGTTAGAGATCATCTAATTTAGCCTCTGCTACACCTGGACCCGGTGCTCACTAGACCTTACTTTGGTATAGTATATACAGAGCCAGCGTCCTACAAGTGTCAGTTGGGATGGGGTGCATGTCAGTTCAAGTAGTTAGTTCTGGTGAGACGAAGATGCTTGAATTGGAGAGAGTTAATGAAAATATTTCAGGCCCTGAGGTTCTTTTACATTCTCGTGTTTCAGAGGAATGTGTTAAATAATAACAGACAGCATGGTTACAGTTTCTTACATAAATCATCAGGGAAGTACACCATCAAAGATATCAACTAATTAGCAGTTCAATTGAGCATTCTAGTGAAAAAGAACTTGGTGAACCTCTCAGCAGTGCACATCAAGGAACCTGATAATGTGATAGTGGACTTGCTGAGCCAGAAGTTATTTTTGTTGAAGATTTACATAGCGTGAACTCGACCCGAAGGTTTTGGAGCGGTTTACATGCGCACCGGTTATGTTACACAAGGACACATACATTTTTTTTGTTGGTAGGCACGGGGAGATTAAGTGATTTGCCCAGAATCACAGGATGTGGGCAGCACCCCGAGGCTTGAAACTTTGTTTCCCAGTTCCAAAGCCTGGGATTTAGCTGTCAGATCACATCCTCTCCCTGGAGACACATCCTTCGTCATATGATCTAACTCTCTCCATAATGACTCTCGGGAAAATTTGCAAGGGGTTTGTGGTCTCCTATCTGCATCTCATTGCACTGAAGGACAATGCATGTCTTCCAAGGTTTGCCCCAGGTTTCTGGAAGCGGGAGCCTGGGGAGTAGACACTATGGTGATGAAATAGCCAAAAGAAACTCTTTATGCCTTTGCTCCATTTCCTGTAATTCATTCATAAAGTTCAATCAAAATCTCTAGAGGAGAATTAACTGATTTAGTTTTCCATGGACGAACGTCCATCTTCCCCCCCCATATCTGACTGTGTCGTTTTTACTTGAAATTGAACGTGCTTACCTACATAAATGCCCGCACCCCTCTGTGCACTTCCTGCCATAGAAGAGCAATGAAAGCCTGCCCAGTTCTTGAAAATGTAACTTGCATCTAAGATATTCCAAAAGTGTGTATCTTGAAAGAAAATAACATCGGGATTATACCCTCTGAGCCAGGTTTTAATTGCATAGGACTTGCGTCTATTGTTAAGACCATTGGCATTGAATGAGAGCATAGTTATATTATTCCTGCTCATAGTTATTGTATTTTATCAAATGCTCCAAAATAGAGCCCCCCAAACCTCCAACAATCTCTAGGCTCTGATACTAGTGTAAACATATTTATATGGTCTTTAAATGGTCTAACAGTATGTGTCCTGGTGCGCAATGTAGGTCTAAGAGGTGCTAAATAGCCATGAAAACAGGTAAACATGTAACAGTACCTGAAATATTTAAAGCGCCTAACTAAATCAGTTAAATCTCACCCTGGCCACAATCTATGCTCCTGTTTTTGATAACCCTCTCCCTCTTTTACAGCTAAAACAGGCCTTATCCTGTATCCCAAGTCCCATTATATGGGGGGGGGGGGGGGGGGGGTGAGGGTGATTTTAACTTCCTGCAGGATCTTTTAGTCGATTCAACAAGGAAAGAGCGCAAACAAAATAAACCTCAGGTCTATATTGTTAATGTTAATGTTAATGTTAAGGGAAATTTATTGAGCGCACTGTCACCATGAGTTTCCTGGCGCTGATAGGACACTGAGGTTGAGCAAGAGGAGTTTAGTGGGGATGTGAAAAGAGCAGTGTTTTTAAAGATTTCCTAAAAGATAGGAGGGAGCAAGAGGTCTTGAGTGACAGTGGAAGAGAATTCCATAGCTTGGGAGCCAGGTGAGAGAAGCTGCGGCCGCCAGATTTAGTGAGTTTAAACCGGGGGATAACTAGAAGCTGAAGGTGGGTGGACCTCAAGGTGCGGGGAGGACGGTAAGGGGTGATCAGGGACTTCAGGAAAGCAGGGAAGGGACCAGTTAAGGCTTTGAAGACCAGGCAACAGACCTTGAAGGCTATTCTTTCACTGACTGGTAGCCAGTGTAGTTGATGTAACAGAGGTTTGGCCGACTGCCATCTAGGGATTTTAAATGCCAGTCTGGCAGCCTGGTTCTGGATGATCTGTAGCCTAGCCAGCTGGGATTTGGGGAGGCCATGGTATAGGGCGTTAGTGAAGTCCAAACGGGACATCACCAAAGCTATTAAGACTTGTAGCAGGGCTTCGGAAGTCAGAAGATGGGCAACTTTCCGTATCCTGTATAGCTGGAACATACAGGAGGATGTTACAGCACTCACCTGGGCCTTGAGAGTGAGCTCAGAGTCAATAATGACCCCGAGACTCTTTACGCAGCAAGCGGGAGAGGGAGGTGACCCAAGCTCAGTTGGCCAGTACTGAGGGCCCCAATGGGGGGCACTTCTCCCAGGGAGGAGAAGCTCAGTTTTGCCAGGATTGAGCTTTAATTGATTTTGGTTCATCCAGTGTTGGATGTGTGTCATGACCGCCTGGAAGTTGGTGACAGCGTCAGGGGAGGTGAGGGGGAAAATAATTTGTAAATCGTCCGCGTAATTGAACACTGTGACGTCCCACCTACCTAGGGAGTGAAGGAGAGGTTGAAGGTATAAATTAAAAAGGAGGGGGGACAGAGAAGATCCCTGGGGAACCCCGCAGGATGAAGGAACACTGGTGGCGCTAAAGGGACCCAAGCTCACTGCTTGAGATCTACCCTCTAGGAAAGATTTGACCCAGGACAAGGCAGGCCCACAGACTCCGGCGGCCTCGACACGGTGGAGTAAGATGTTATGATCCCCCGTGTCGAATGCCGCCGATAAGTCTAGTAGGACTAATGCCTGCGGGAGTCCTCTGTCAGCATTGCTTCTGAGGTTGTCCAGCACGGCGAGAATCACAGCCTCAGTGGAATGGGCTGGTCTAAAGCCGGCCTGGTTTATTTCCAGGAAGTTGGACTCCTCGATAAATTGCGAGAGGCAAGTAGTAACATGTGCCTCCAGGATTTTAGACAGGAAAGGCAAGAGGGAGATGGGCCGGTAGTTGGTGAGGACCGCTGGGTCCGCGCCAGTTTTTTTTAGCAGAGGCACCAGTACAGCCTCCTTAAACGACCTGGGGACTGTGCCAGAGTTAAGGGAGGTGTTGAGTAAGGGTAGGATACAGTGCGGAAGTGTGTGACAAAGGTCGCGAAGTACTGAAGGAGGACAACAGTCCTTGGGGGAACCGGATTTCACTCGGGTGGCCAACTTGGCAAGGGAGTCAGAATCGAGTGTGGGGAAACAGGACAAAGTGGAGATGTTAGCAGGGGGGGCTACAGCTGCAACTGAGGGGAGGGAATAGGGAATGGAATTTTTAATTGCCGAGATCTTGTCGATAAAGAAGGAGTTTAAGGCATTGCATGACTCTGCGGAAGGGGGCAAGTTCGGGAGTGTCCTGGCGTCCGATGTTAATTCGCCGAGGACCTTAAATATCTCTTTAGATTTGTTGGTGGCTGTTAATATTCTCTCGGAGACGAAAGCAGACTTAGTTGTAGTAATGGCTTTTTTATAATCTTTGCGTGCGGACACGTACGCCTCCCTATCAGTGCTGAGATAGTTACGCCTCCACCTACGCTCCAGTTGACGCAGCTCAAGATGTTGTTGTTTCAGGGCTGAGTTGAACCATTTATGGGATTTGCTGTGGCGTGAGCGAGGGAAGCCGGACAGGGGGGCGAATTGGTCGCTAGCCGTCGTGAGCCAATGAGTGATGTTTGTGTCCAGAGTATTGACGTCTAGAGTGTTATTCGATAAGGATTGGGTCTCCGCGAGGAAGGAAAGGAAGGCAGAGGAATCAAGAGCATTCCATTTCCGAGCGGTTCCACCCTCCAGAGGGGGGGGCCTAGCCAGACCCTTTACAGAGATGGAGGACTCAATCAATGAATGGTCGGACCAGACGCAAGGGGAGATAATCGGGCAAGATAGGGATACCCCCTGCGTCCAAATGTGGTCCAGGATGTGACCCCCGGTATGAGTAGGGGAGGTGACGTGCTGGATCAAATTAAGGCTGAGGAGTGCCTCAAACAGTTCGGTGGCGTGGGGGCCAGCATCGGCATGATTGAACCAATAATTAAAATCGCCAAACATGGCGATGCGGGCCGAAGATGTCAACAAGGCGGAGAGCTGTTCACTAAGGGCAGCAGGAAACAAGGGCATAGAGGTAGGGGGCCGATATAGGACAATGAGGGTCAAAGCACCAGCTTCCGTTGCCAGGCTGATGACAAGGTTCTCAGCGTCAGGGAGACATAGCGAGGAAGATGCAATGAGAGTCAGATCTTTGCGTATGACTGCCGCCACCCCTCCGCCACGGCGGGCAGTGGGCCGATTGCCCTGTCTAGCTGTAAAAACGATCTAGATATTGTAGATAAATGGCGCCTTCAAAATCCAGGAAAGCGTGAGTACTCATGCTTTTCGGCCAAATATGACTCAGCATCTAGAATAGATTTCTTCCTAACTTCATACGACCTTACTGTCACTAAGTATGATCTTATTCTAAATGCTTTTTCTGACCATGCTCTAATTAAAATGAATATTGTTGTTGGTAGTTGGGAAGGAAAAGCACAGAAAAGATGGTATTTTAATAAATTCAACCTGGAAAATGAGCTCTGGTGCACAGAAATAGCCAATGAAATTAGCGACTTTTCTATATAAATATTGACTCTGCTCTAACTAATGTAATCTGGGACGCATTTAAGGCTACGCTAAGAGGCATAATTACCTCGAAAGAAATCCTGCAACAAAGGGCAAAAAAAGAGGAGAGAATGACGATCGAGGCAAGACTTGCCCATGCGATCCAGGAGTACACTAAGAATAGTCATCCTAATACTAAGCAAGAGCTACTCCAGGCAAAAATACAAATAAGAGAATACTATTATCGATTAGGAGACACCGTAAGTAGGACTTACCTCCAGACAGTATATGAAGAGAGTGAATACACAGGAAAGCTTTTATCATGGCAGGCAAAAGAGAAACAGGTTCGAAATAGAATTTAGAGTGTCTGAGATGGGTTAGCTAAAACACGTCTAACCAGAACTGAAGATATTGGCGAAGCTTTTTTTAAGCACTACAAGGGAATCTACCAATTAGATCATCATACATCCTCTGATTTTATTACAGGCTTCCTCCATAATCTGCTTGTCCCCCATCTAAATAGGGAATTTAGAGAAGAACTGCTAGAGGAATTCACTAATGAAGAACTCGAGTTAGTTATTAGCTCGATGGCAAACTGTAAAGCAACTGGAGAAGATGGTCTCCTAGTTGAATTTTTTTAAAGATTTGCTTCATCCCTTAATGTACAAATTTTAAATCCTACTAACCACTTACTTAAGGGTGGTGATCCTCCGCCATCTTTTCGTACTGCAGTAGTGGTTAGCAAGCTGAAGAAGGACAAAAATCGGGAGAATCTTAACTCTTACAGACCCATATGCCTCCTCAACGTTGATTATAAAATCTTCACAAAATTACTTACAAATAGATGGTCGGCTCACTTATTCATACAGACCAATGTGGGTTTGTAGCCAGGAGACAGCTATCTAACAACCCGAAATTTTCAATAGAAGTGTTGATTTTTTTAATCAGAATAAGTTAGAGGCTCAGATATGGTTTTTACTTTTTAGATGCCGAAAAAGCATTCAACTTGGTTTCATGGGAATGTTTGTTTTTAAATTTGGAGAAATGTGCCTTCCCGTATGGGTTTACGCTATTAATAAGACGGTTATACACGAACTCACAGGTGCAAATTCTAATTACCTCCATAAATGTAAGCACCTGCCCAATAAATAGGGGCACTAGACAAGGGTGTCCTCTATCCAAGATTTTCTTTGAATTATTTATAGAATCCCTGGCAATAGCAATTAGACAGAAAAAGGCGCATACTACTCCGCTTCAAGGGATGACTAATATAAAACTATATGCCGACGATATTGTCCTTTTTCTAAATCCTAAAGAAGATACCCAAGAGGAAATCTTGGGGATTTTCTCGGATTTCCAGGCAATAGGAGGCTACAAAAGAAATAAATCCAAGACGGAAATCTCACTGTGCAATTGTTCCATCAATTCGATATTGCCAAATTTTAGATCAGTCTACAATACTAGCCCAAAGAGATATTTAAGGATTTATGTGACGGAGAAAATAGAGGATATATTTCAACTGAACTATATCCTACTGATCCAAAAAGTGAAGCGCCTTTTAACACGATGGATCCAACTCCCATTATTAATATTAGGTTGTGTGGCACTAATAGGTATGTCTATCCTGCCCTAATTTAATTTCCTATTTTCAGCTGCTCCGTGTTCACTACAAGCATCTTTTTTTAAAGAAATAGACAGTTTACTTTAATCCTTTTATGGACTAATAAAACACTGAGACTGGCACTCAGCACTTTAAGCTATCCTGTTGCAGAGAGAGGCATGTCCCTCCCATGCATTAGGAACTATTATCATGCAAGTTTTGCACATAACAGTTATAGATTTCTATCTCAATCAGACCATCCGGAGGTTAATAACTTTTTTATGAATAAGATTTCAATGGAGTATAACATTATAGATCCAATAGAATAGTTAAGTACCCTAAGAAAGTATGATAGAAGACTCTCCAACAGATGTTTAAGCAAAAATCTCAATTCCTATCATTTATGGTATTCCAGGAAAAAATAGCTTGACAAGGCTGTTTCAACTCTACACTGGGGAGAGGAGTTTATTAGAGACTGGGGTCTTAAGAAAATGGGAAGAGAATGGCTATACACAAGTTAGGGATTCTGCCGATGGCAATTCCTGGAAGACATGGCCTGAGATAGAAATGGGGCTTTTACAATCTAAAGCCATGCTGAAATGGCCATTTATTGTTATCAGATTCTTTTTGGAAAAATGTGATGGCAGGAGTTTAACACCACCCGTAGGCATTAGGGAAGCTTTTAAAACCCCAGTACAACGGTCTGATAGTGCCTGGGTCAAAATCTTTGACGAAAATAAGCCTTACACCTTATATGGAAAGATTTGAGACAGGTGGTGGAAAAGGGAAGGGTTGCAGCTCTCACAATTAACTTGGAATGGAATTAATAAACTAAATTCTACAGTTTTGAGAGGCACACATCTTAATCATGTGCAATTTTATTCAAAATGGTCAATTTACAGAACACCTTCCTTTTTACATAATATGTATTCACACATTGAAGACAGGTGTTTTCCTTGCGCTAGAGAGAACTGCGGCACCTGGTTACATATTGTATGGGACTGCCCGAAAATTAGCAGCCTATGGGAAGAAATTGAAGACTACCTCAGAGCTAGCATAGATCTTTATATCTTCATTGATAAATTCATTGCAGTAATGGGTTGCTCCCTCGATATGACGTTAAGTAATACACAAGAATAGTGGTTATATATTGCAGCATTAGTAGCAAGATCCTTAATCTTACAAAATTGGCGAAACAATAAGATACCCTCCTTCCAAGCTTGGAAATCGAAACTTAAAAATAATTAAGGAATTTGAGAGAAAATATGCATTAAGATCAGGGTCATTAAGGAAGTTTGAGAAACTTTGGAGCTCCATAGGGAATTAGTCTGGGATCAGGGGAGAATGATTGTTAGTAGATGGTATAAAAAGTGGTGAGAGAGGGGTGAATTCTGGATTGAATGGCAAAACCGGGGAAAGTTTGATTTCTCAGATTAACCTCCGAAACTAACGCTATTCGATGTTATGCACTTATGCAATTTAACATTCATATTTTGTGCACCTCTTGCTTTTAGCCAATCTTTTACTTGTTAAGGACCTTTTTAGAAATTGATTGTTTTTTTTCTCTGCAACATGATTAACTGTAAGGCAACTTAAGTTCCTATACCCTAAATGTCTTGCACAATGCACTTTATCCTGTAAAACTATATTATTGTATTTTCTTGAACTCTCAATAAAAAATTAATTTAAAAAAACTAAAAAATTCTGGAGGAGAGGGGGGATCTAATTCTAGTGGTTCCTTACTGGCCTCAGAGGTCCTGGTTTTCTCTGCTGAAATCTCTATCACTTCATCCGTCTTAGGTACACCTGCAATTTTCATGTCTTCTAAAACCTGTTGCTTTGTCCCATCCTCACAAACTCACTCTATTGTTTTGGAGGTTGAGAAGTCCAATCTGTTAGCAAGAGGCCTTTCTTCTTCCTGGTGAAGGCCATTCAGAATTCTAGGGGACTTCCACACTGCTAACCTTTTGTAAAGACTGTAAATCCTTTGAAATGTGTTATTCTCATGTCCGTTCCGCTCCTTCTTGTGAATTCTCTGCAGTCTTGCATTTTCTTTTAAATGGCTTTCAGCCTAATCTATCACTTTCTAACTGAAGGTCTAAATGGTTTGCAAATCATGCCTTCAGAGAGTTTTCCAAACCACGAGAGGAGACAAAGTATTTTGTTTGTTTCTAGACTGTTTAAAAGTTTTTTGATCTCCTAGACCGCCTTCTGATTCTCTATTTCCTGCTTGGAATCTTCTCACTGTATTGAAAGATCTACATGGTTACACCTTTGAACCTTTGGAAACTGTGGATTTGAAGTTTCTTTTTTTCAACGTTTCTTTCTTGGTGGCTATCACTTCGGCTAAGAGAATAGATGAACTGGGAGGATTGAGATGTATTTCTCCTTTTATCAGATTTATGGATGATGGGGTAGTTCATAGATCTGACCCTACCTTCATTCCAGAGGTTAATTCTTTGTTTCACAAGTCTCTGGAGTTGAATATTCCTTCTGTCTTTCCATCTCCCCTCAATGATTAAGAAGTTTTGTTGAGTATTCTGAATGTTAAAAGGGCTCTTTTGGTTTATGCTTACAGGTCTTAACAATATACTAGTAAAATTGATAATTTGTTTTTGAGGTTCTGCCAGCCTGGACGGGGGAAGAGAGAAACTTCAATGACTCTGAGCAGGTGTATTAGGTTGACCAATCTGCTGACAGGACAAGTCAATTTGGGTTATATTCCAATTCAGGGAAGACTCCACGAGGGCCATGGCTGCTTCTTGGGTGGAGCTTCAGGGAGTATCTATCCAGGAAATGTGTAGAGCAGCCACATGGTCATCACAGCATACCTTTGTTAGGCATTGTCAGTTAAATTCTGGTTCTTAATGTCATAAATCTGGGAACTGGGGTTTTGAATTATGCAAAATAATTTGGTGTTATGCTCTTTTCCTATGATATGCACTGGTAAACTTGGGTGTAGCTTACTTTATTCTTTGTGATATATTTATATAATTAGTTGAAGTGTTTTTTTCATTGATTACTCAAAGAACTGCAGCTTTGCTATACCTCATTAGTAAATACTGGGACGAGGACGAGGTACATAGGGGTAAGGCCCTGGTTACTTACCAGTAATCTTCATTACCCTTAGTCCATCTCATCCTCATCACAGTCATTACAACCTACCCTCCCTCCTTTACAGTCCTTCAACGGTGTATGGATAAATAAAGGTGGAGCCATGAGTGTGGGCCCCCGTTATGGTACCCAGGTAAGGAGTGTGCAGCTAGCTTCTTTTGGGTATTCCTGCTATGGTTCCTGCCATGAGGTGACAGTAACCTCATTAGTGATGACTGGCACGAGGGCGAGATGGACTATGAAGATTATCGGTAAGTAACTGGTGCATTCTGACACCTCAGACCTGTTCTTTCCACAACACTTCACTTTCTGTCTCTTTATCTCTTGGGGGTTAATTTTTATCCTCGTTTTTTCCTATCCATGTTTATCTATGTGTCTCTGTCTCTTTCTTATGCCTCCTCTCGTGTTGTGGGTCAAAGTTTCATGAGGAAATATAAGGAAAACGAGCTGCATTAGAAAAACCTTCTTTATTTAAAAGCAGTCCAGACATGGAGGTCTGCTGAGCCCAGCAGGCCACCATACCTGGGAGGGCCAGCCATTCCTAATGGAGTTGCAAATTGCGAGAGCCTCATTAATATGCATGAGATGTGCGACCCCATTAGGAATCACTGACAGTGTGTCAGACACTGTTGTACATGGCATTTAGCGACTCGCAAATTGCGACTTGCAATTGAGCGAAATTTGCGCGTCGCTAGATGACATGGTCGTACATCTGGCCCCTAGTCCCGTATCTGAACTCGAAAATAACAGAGCACGAATAAGACTTGACTGTCTTAATGAGCTACAATTTTTTCTTCAAGTATCTCAGACTGCGGCAGTTCCTCCATTGTAGTAACAGATGCACAGAACCGGGGCCTCCCCGACCTCCTCAACCCAAACCGGACCCCTGGCCTCTAAGACAGGCAAAAAGGTAGAGCCAATCTCTGTTCAATTCTTTTATCTGTTTTTCTATCTCTTTTTTCCAGTATGAAAGAGGTAGGCTCACTGCACGCTGAAAAAACACGCAGAAAAAGGAAAACTGCGCTGTTTACACTCGGATCCTCCACACCCAAACCAAACAGAGACAAACTTTGAACTCCCCTCTCCTCTTACTCCCCTGCTGCTGCAGGGTCATCAGGCCGGCGCTGCTAGAGACCCGTCCTGGACAAATACAGCACTTTTATATTTATAAACTGGAGCAGCTGCTTATCTCTTGGTTTTGTTTTTCACAGGACGGCGCAGGGGGTCATCTCTCCTCTATAAAGATCTGCATAGAACCTAGACGTCACAGGTGCAATGCTGCCAGGAGTGGGACAGACTCAGACTTTCATTCTGGCAAGGCTGATAACATGAGTAGTGTTGGCTTTGGTGATTTTAACTCGTGTTACGCTCAGCACAGCAAAACAGTCATATCCTTGGCAGAAATTATGTTATAAATACCGTGTTCTTTCATCACTATCTAATCAATGTTTCATAATTTAACATGTTTAAACTACTGTTAAAGATAAATAGTTTATAAACTCAGACACTTGTCTATTGAATATTAGTAGTGCTGCCTAAATAATCACAAAAGTATGTTGAGAGTAGTAAAGGGGTCACTGCTGAAATGGGCATTTGCCTGGCTCTTAAAGCAAGCAAGGCCAGCACTTTCAGTAGGTAAAGTGAGAGCATCAACTAGTGGTGAAGCAACATTACTGCATAAGCCCAGGCACCATGCCTGCAGGTACACCCTTATTGTGTCCATACTTTAACAAGCATTGGCATTGCCAATAGGTCTCGTCTTTTGGAGGTGTAAGTAGTTTTGCTAAATATGAGGACTCCATAAGTAATACATTGCAAATTGTCCTGTAAATGAAAAAAAAGTACCCATTTGTAGCAGTTTACTGTTTTAGTGTAGTGTAGGTGAAGGCCTTTTTTCAGGGAGTGATTCACAGTTTCCGAAAATATCGACACAAATCACCATGCATGCTGTTAACTTATTCTCTTATTCATTAAGCGTAACACAGACCACCGATTTCTTGGCTCAGGCTAGTTTGTTTTTAAGTCATACAGGTTCTATAGGAGTGCCTTCAGGACACACATAACTACATTTTTCACTGATGTGGCAAAGTGTGCAACCAATGTGACCGGTGGACCTGGCCACGATAACGTTACTCGAAAGTCGTGTGAGGAATAGCGCTATATTGATGCAAGTAACAGCATGGCAATGGGCATACTTCCAACTCGACGAGACAATGAGGCTACATACAACCTTGGAATGACCCAACGAGAACAATAACATGTTTAAAATGAGTGGGTAAACACTAGGGGCCTTATTTATGAAGGCCTTGCGCCGCCGGTGCGTCACTTTTAACATGGGAAAAAGTGACGCACCGGTGGCGCAAGACCTTCATAAATAAGGCCCTAGGTTTGCCGAGTGAAGAGGAAGACCGATGCCTCTTCTCAAAGAGAGGGGGAAGCTGCTTCTCACAACCCACTGCCTCCGGGAAGCGAGCCCATCATGGACCACACACACAGCTCCATTCTGACGTGACCATTACGAGTATTCAGGCAAATCACCCCGCCCTGTGCACCTCACTCCCTCCTGCACTTTTGGTGAGGCCTGAGTGCTCAAAAGGCAAAATGACGGCGCTATAAAAGAATAAATTCACCGCAAACAGTGGTGGGGGTCTATTTTCAGACTACTATAAAGGAACACCCATAATAAACTCTGGCTAGCTATCGGGGAACGTGCACTTTCATACTTTGCTACGGGCGCACCTCCTTCCGTAGTCGCGCAATAACTCCACTCCACGCTGTTACTTGAAGCGTAAAAGGCCATTTTATTAGGACAAGGTTGCAATCCTTTAGACTTTGATAACAGTACATGCAATAAATATACTTTTCCCATCCCATACCGACCCATTCTCCCTTCAGCCTTCTCAAAACCATCTCACCTGTTTGACTCTTCCCCATTCACTCAGTGACCTCCTTCCTCTCCCCATTCTCATCTTCACTTGCCCTCCAAGTAATCTCTGTGGAATTTCCTTCATTGCTTTCCACGCCCCGCTATCAGTCAACTGTGTACCGTTCTCCCCCCCCGAGGGGTGGATCCGCCCGTATATGGCTCACCACCCCTCCAAAATACAGCCAACCAGGGAACCCCCGTAGGGCGGTTCCCTGCCACCCCTCCTCCCCCAGTTCCTGTGCACCTTTCACGTGCCGTCAGCCGGCCCTGCAGCTAAATGTGGACAACCATCCACCACCTACAACTTGCGTCCCGTATTAAAATTAATCTTGTTGGGACAGTCCGTGACCGCGAAAGGTGCACCAATTCTAAACAAGGCCACTTGTTCCTCCAGTTCCTGTGTACCTTTCCCCTCCCAACCGCGGCACCATGTGGACGACCATCCACCACCTAAAACCTGTGTCCTGTGGAAACAATTAGTATTCTTGGGACAGTCCCCAACCGTGAAAGGTGCATCATCTCTAAACAAGACCACCTGTTCCTCCCTAAAACTGTCCCGTTACCTGCGGGCCATTTCCTTTGAAGCATGTTCGACAGCCCCCCATTCCATCCTCTGCGAAGCACAATTCATTTACATAACCAACTGCCCCAAGTTCCATTTCATTGACCCATAGCCAGTGCTTAATTTGTAAAAAAATAAGTGCCAGGGCTCTCATCAGGAGGCAGCTTGCAACAGCCCATTTCTCTTGTTAGTGCCGCCTAAAACAAAACCATCTACTAACCGTGAAAGTGGGTTGAGGACGTGGTGTAATGGCCAGAGCTGGTGGCTTCGGAGCGCGGGAACTAGGTTTGAGTCTTGGCTGCGGCTCAACATCCTGTGATTCTGGGCAAATCACTCAATCTCCCCCTGTATATGAATGTGCCCTTAACTAGTGCTCCTGAAAAGTGCTGGTGCTGAGCAACGGAAAACACCAGCTCAAATTAGTCACTGTTTATAAGGTGCAGATTAGAGTGGGATGCAGTTTTCACTTATTTGTATGTCATTCTAACTGAAAATAAATATGACCCAATAACACGTTATTTAGTGCCTTGCCACTGTACTAACAGACATACATTATTACAGGGCAAAGGTCAAATTCAAGTTTTTACCACAGAAAGTTGAAAGGATGAAAACATTGTTTTACTTTCTCACACACTGACTGTAACAATGACTTTAACCAGGTAAACAATTGTCCTAATACCCATGTATCTCTTCAGTGCAATCTTACACCATTACAACTGAGTTTTAGTTAAATACCACCTCCCATATTCGCCTCTTGTGAGTCATGGCCCTCCCCCAATCTCAACTTTGGTAATAAATAGCATATCACTCGTTGCATATATGCACAAAACAAAGCACAGTAAAGAATTAGAGGCAACCGAGCACTTTTTCATCCACATTTCAAAAGTGGTGTGCAGTACTTTTTCTCCGGTATCATCCATGTGCCAAACAGAGGGCGTGTGATTCTATCCCAAAAGAAATATGGAAATAAAATGCATTATAACAGACCCCGGGATAATGAGTACGTTTCTGTCTGTGAAACACGCAGGTGGCCTGGAGCTAAAATAGCACCCTGCTTAAGGGGACGCTGTCAGAGGCACAGGGCTCGAGGCGATGTTTTTGCAGGCCCTGGGCCCATCAGTAATGCTGTCTCTTCCGGCTTCACTGTTTTTCACACACATCACAAACTAGGCCCCACTGAATCTGTAGAATTAGCAAAGGAGAATTTCCTACATGTGAGGGCCTGGGGCACCTCTACATTCTGTCACCTTTTGACCTCTCTGGACTGTAATTCACCCTGAGCTGGGAGAGACCCTGTGCTAATCACAGAATGGGACTTCATGTGAGCAACCCCCATGAGGAACTGGTGGCGCTGAGTGCCCACTAGCCAAGGTGCTTGGGCACGTGCGGCCGAGGGGTCAAAGGCTGCTGAATAGATTCCAAGAATTCAGTTGCTGGCAGAATAATACACTTTCTCAAACCTATGCAAGATCGTGCTAAGAGAGAGACCAAGGGCCAGATTTAGGAAGCCTAATACCGGTCGGTAATGGGCGAAATTACCACATTTCGGTTGTTACGGACCGGTATTAGGTTTTCAGATGTAGGGGCCTAATTTAAGGATTCGGAAATTTACCGAATCAGTAATTTAAGGAATCGGTAAATTACCAAATTTGTAAATACCGATTCGGTAAATTACCCTTAATGTAGGAAGCACTCAAGTGAGTGCTTTTCACTTGTAAGGATTCGTTATCTACCACCAACTACAAGTTGGTGGTAAATAAAGAAAACCGTTAAAAAAGCAATTATGTGCTTTTTTAACAGTGCCATGTGGCAGACATACATGCCCATAGGGCATGTATGTGTGCCACATGTGCACCCATGCACTATTCAGGGGTGCAACAAGGTGTCAATGTGACACCCTGCCACCCTTGAATGTGTTCCCCATTTTACCGATTCGGTATTTACCGATTCGGTAATTCTCATTCATTCCTATGGGCCTGGAGACCCATATGGATGAATGGGAAATAACGAATCGGTAAATACGGATTCGGTATTTACAGAATTTTACAGATTCAGTAAAAAATACCGAATAGATACCTACATCCCATTTACCGATTCTAAAATACCGAATCGGTAAAATTCGGTATTTTAGAATCGATTAATCAGGATTACCTCCATCTGGCCCCAAGTGCGGTGTCAGAAAAACTATGAAACATTAACGTAGTCTGCCCGGCCCGAGACAGGAAAAGGCTGGTGAAGAGCAGCAGGAGCGCATGCAGGGCCTTTAAAGTTTACTTTAAACCTGTTTCCCCGGGCTTAATCGCCCAGTGGGAGCCGGAGCTAACCTCGCCGGTGACCTGCACAGACAGTGTAATGCCACCCAACACTCTCCCCAACAAAAAAGGCAGCGTTGCTACTTATTGTTACTGCTGCTGGTGGTGGAGAGCCAGGCACTGACTGGCTGGCCGACCGGCCTTCCTTTAGTCAAGGAATGCTGCTGCCTGCACTCGACGTCGGGGTTCTTGATGACTCTTGGCGGGACCGTGCGTGCGTGTGTGGCGGGGCGTGGCACTTTGAAAAAAACCTACGCATGCGCTGCCTGTCTATGCACAGCCCTGCCCTCACAGAACAAAATCCAGCCCCCTGCCCCCAGTCAAGCCCCCCCCCCTATATATAGCTGCATCCATCATGCTGCACAAATGCTTGCGCCCAGTTACTGTGACCCCCGGAGCCCCAAAGCTCTTCGTAACCCAAACCCCCACCAAGTGTGCCAAGCTTGTCAGCCAAGCATTCCCAGTGCATTGTTAAGCATTGTTGAAAAACCATCTTGACCAGGGCGCAAGTCGTAAAAAAAGAAGTGGGGGGACGCTGTCACCGGGAGTGACGTCACGATGGGAAGTGACGTCATGAAAGGTGCCAAGCGCCTTGTCCCAGAGAGGCCAAAGAGTGAAGTCCAGCTGTTTGGCAGGGGCGACGGAATCCCCCGGGTAAAATAAGTGGGGGGGGACACCGTCCACCTGCGTGTTACCCCGACTTGAGCCCTGAATTCTTGACGTACAACCATTTCCCCTTCATCTGCGCCGTCATCCCCTCTGACAGCCGTCCTTGTCCACCGAGACACACCGCCCCCCCAGGGGACCTCCACTACACCCAATCCTTAACTGCCCCCTTGCGGATGAACTTGACCTAGTTCTCCCTTAAAAGGGCCCGTCCGGACTGGAAAGTAACGTCTCACTCAGTTACTCCTTTCCCCATAATCTACCAGCCCTTGCCGTAGCCAACCTATTTCAGATCCCTGCCTCTCTAGGCCCTCGTAGACTCGATTGTTGATACCCGACCCACTGCAGATAACATCCCTCTTGTTTGCCGTAGCACCGGCTTCCTCTTGTGAGATGTCAAGCGCCATGACCTCATGCTAACCGGGAAAGACCTCCTGGTTCTGACTACCTCCCCACCTCCCCACCCTCCCCTCCCCCAATGCCCTTCCCCTGTTCTTTCAGTGTGGCCCAGCTTAATCTCCTATGAGTGGATGGCTCTCCTTCCCTTGTACCGTCCTTCGTAACCTCGTTGCTTATCTGGCACAGGAACCTTCACCAGTCTCCCGTCTCCGAAATGACCGGTCTGTTTGATGATGTACCAAGTAAACCCGCTCCTCCTCCCCCAGGTCAGGCCTCTCTGCTCCTGGTTTAAGTGATCCCCTTGTAAGGGCCGCAAAATTCACTAGCAAGCCCCAGCTGTGGGTAGAGGCTGAGTATTGCGTTGATGCCCCTTCCGATTTAGCCAAGTTTGGACTGACCTTATCCCTTCTCCCACATTTCTGAGCCCGGCGCAACACTCCGTCCCTTGTGCCATTCAGCTGCTATTCATGGCTTTCTGCAGGGCAATTGCTCTGCCCCCAAGCCCCACATCGTAACATGCTGTTCCAATAGTTTGATACCGATGTCCTCTTTTGTGTCAACTGGCACCCCGGCCCCATTTGTCACTCTCCTCCGACATGGCAAATAGTGATAAGTGACCCATTTCTTGCTCTCTTCCTTCCGCTTGTTACCACATTGTCCGTTTCGACCCATCCCTACCCATCATTTGGTTCCAAGCGTCCTATTTTTCCTGAAGCATGCCACAGCTGCACCTGTATCACCGCCACATCCCTCACAGCCCCCTACATACGCCAGCCGGCCAGCTGAATTTCTTCTTTGCCCAGTGTTCCCCTGTCCCAAGGCATCTGCTTCATGCCTTTATCTGAGTGTCCATCCGGGACCTCCTCATTATAACCGGAGCTGCTGTTCCTTTTTAGGTCGACGACCGTAGGTTGCGCTTGTGCAGTTCGGTCCGAAGATTTAATGTTTTTTAGTTAGGGGGCTTGAACCCGCCCCTCTTCGCCATTGTCTGGCCTCGTAAATGCTGGCCAGCCCTTGGAGGAGAGGGGCGTCACTCTGTTTAAACCCCATCTCTTTCGGATTGGGGGCGTGTTTTTTCGTTTCTTTCTCGCTGTGACCTCATCATGAAAAAACACGCCCCCCCTGTCTGAAAAGAACGAGGCTCTTTCACGATCCCTCCCCTGGTGTCCTCCTCCTGCCCTGTCTCTTCCCACCTCATCTCTTTCCCTCTGGTGCCTCCCCCTTCCTTCCTCCCTCCCCCTCCCCTCGTCGGAGCCTGCCGCAGTCCGGGATCTCCCTGATCGGCACCTCACGGGCGCTTCGCAGACCCGGCGATGGCGCTGTGCACAACCACTGCAGAATGTGGGTTGGGAGACTCTCTGTCCCAATGACCGAGGATAGGTGCACATGCGCAGTGTAAGCATTCGCGCGCACGCTCTGTTGCCGTCTATGCTCCTCGCCGCCTCGGGGCCCGGGTCAACCATGGCAGACAGCGCCAGCGGGAGCAAAACAGACGGTGCGGGCTCAACTGCCATGAAGAGCTCATCCTCCTCCTCCTCTAGCAAGTCCGGCATCGTCACCTCACCCTTCCGCCTGGAGGAGCTCTGCAACCAGCTGGCGTCTCTGCAGCAGGAGAACAAGGTCCTCAAGATCGAGCTAGAAACCTACAAGCTCAAGTGCAAAGCCCTGCAGGAAAAGAACCGTGACCTGTGCAAGGCCAGGGTCACCATCGTGAGTACTGGTGGCCAGGGGGCGCGGGGTTGGCGTCACCGTTACGAGTCAGTGCTTGCAGGCGGTGTGTGCTTGTGTCTTCCCTCTTGGTGTCTCTGGCACTTCAGTGGGTTGGTCAGCTCTATGTCTTGTATCTCGTACGCTGCTGTCTTTGCCTCAACGTCTCTGTGGCTTGGACCCCTCCTGAGTCTCCCCCCTTCATAGTGTCTGTGTGTGCTGGTCTCGTACCTCTCAGTTTACTTGATGTTCTCTCATTGCTTGTGTCTTTTCTGTTTCTTTCTCTGTGGTTTGAGCCACTCACTGCATCTCTCTCTATCCTGGAGCCTTTATGTGGTTTGATCTCGTGCATGTCTCTCCCTGTCCCATAGTCTCTCACTGTGCCTTGGGTCTCTTTTGCTTCTCCTTCCTCAGAATCTCTCCGTGGTTTGGACCCTTTGTATGTTTCTTCGCGTCTTGGAGTGTCCATGGTTTAGACCGCTTATGTCCTTTCACTGCTCTTTGCTCTCCCTCACACCTACCCGTTGCTATCCTGAGAAGTGTTTTCTGACAAACACCTTATTCCTCGTCAAATAATAACCTTTCCTCCAAAATTTCAGATTGTCCTTTCGAATGTGTGCTATTGTTTTCTTCTGCCTCGACATGGATAGATCCTGCCTGCCAGTGTGCATGCTCCTGCTGTGACCCCACTGTTCCACTCAGATACTACTGTTATGAGCCCATACTTTGCCTCATCATCCCAGGTTTAGATTTAAATTGTAATTCAATCAATTGCCAGGTTTTACCACTGCAAGACAGGTTTTACCATGGCATAGTCTTACTCCTCATGCATCTCTTTATTCTGTCTTACTCGTCTCCTGCATCTCTTTATTCTGTCTTACTCCTCTCATGCACCTCTTCATTCTGTCTTACTCCTCATGCATCACTTTATTCTGTCTGTCTTTTTCCTCTCTGGCATCTCCTTATTCCATCTTACTCGTCTCCTGCATCTCTTTATTTTCTTTTACTTTTACTCCTCTCCTGCATCTCTTTATTCCGTCTTACTCAGTTAAAGCATCTCTTTATTCCGTCTTACTCCTCTTGTGCCTCTTTTTATTCCATCATACTTGTCCCCACCATCTCCTTATTCCGTCTTACTTTTGTCTCATTCATCTCTTTATTCAATCTTACTCCTCTTGCACCTTTCTAGTCTCTAACTCCTCTCATGCATCTCTTTATTCTGTCGTACTCCTCTCGTGCATCTATTTATTCCGTCTTACTCCTCTCATGCATCTCAATTCTGTCTTATTCCTCATGCATCTCTTTATTGCATGTTACTCCTCCTATGCTTCTCTTTATTCTGTCTTACTGCTCATGCATGCTCTTTATTCTGTTTGTCCTCTCGTGCATCTCTTTATTGTGTCTTAATCCTCTCATTCATGCATCGCTTTATCCTGTCTTACTCCTCTCATGCATCTGTATTCCGTCTTACTCCTCTGATTCATGCATCTCTTTATTCTGTCCTACTCCTCTCATGCATCTCTATTCTGTCTTATTCCTATCATGCATCTCAATTCTTTTTTACTACTCATGCATGCTCTTTATTCTGTTTGTCCTCTCGTGCATCTTTTTATTCTGTCTTAATCCTCTCATTCATGCATCGCTTTATCCTGTTTTACTCCTCCCATGCATCTGTATTCCATATTACACCTCTGATTAATGCATCTCTTTATTCTTACTCCTCTCGTGCATCTCTTCATTCTGTCTTACTCCACTTTTACCTTTCTAGTCTGTCTTAATCCTCTCATGCATCTCATCTCTCTAACCGTATCTTTTTCTCTCATACATCTCGTGTGTGTCGTACTTCTGTCATGCTCCTCTCTAGTTCGCATTTTACACCTGTCATGCCACTGTCTTGTCTGTCTTACTCCTCTCATGCATATCTTTATTCTTTATCTTATCATGGACCTCACTGGTCTGGGTTTTACTCCTCTCATGCACTTCTCTAGTCCTCATCTTACTGTCATCATGCAGCTCTCTGGTCTGTCTTACTCCTCTCTTGGATCTCTCTAGCATCTCCAGCATGTGTCTTACTCCTCTCATCCACCTCTTGTCTCTTACTCCTTTCATCCACCTCTACAGTCTGCATCTTATTTCTCTCATCTATCTCTGTAGTCTCTTACTCCTCTCATACATTTCTCTAGTCTTTGTCTTACTCCTCTCATGTACCTCTGTAGTCCATGCCTTGATCTTCTCATACACATCGTTAATCCAAGTCTTACTCCCTCCACAAAGCTCTCTAGTCTGCATCTTACCCCTGGTGTGCCCACTGCCTTTGTCTTATGCCTTCCATGAAGCTCTCTAGTCTGCTTTTTACTCCTGTTCCCTGCTTGTCATCCCGGTTTTTCTCTGCCTCTGTTCCCCCGGTTTTCTCTGCCTCTGTTCCCCCGGTTTTTCTCTGCCTCTGTTCCCTGCTTGTCATCCCGGTTTTTCTGTGCCTCTGTGTGCGTGGCTCTGTCTGTGTGCGTTGCTCTGCATGTGTGTGTGCGTGGCTCTGTCTGTGTGTGTGCGTGGCTCTGTCTGTGTGTGTGCGTGGCTCTGTCTGTGTGTGTGCGTGGCTCTGTCTGTGTATGTGTGCGTGACTCTGTCTGTGTGTGTGTATGGCTCTGTCTGTGTGTGTGCGTGGCTCTGTCTGTGTGTGTGCGTGGCTCTGTCTGTGTGTGTGCATGGCTCTGTCTGTGTGTGTGCGTGGATCTGTGTGTGTGTGCGTGGCTCTGTCTGTGTGAGTGTGTGCATGGCTCTGTCTGTGTGTGTGTGCGTGGCTCTGTTTGTGTGTGTGTGCGCTGCTCTGTCTGTGTGTGCGTGGCTCTGTCTGTGTGTGTGTGCATGGCTCTGTCTGTGTGTGTGTGTGTGTGGCTCTGTGTCCGCGAATACTCTCTACTACTCTCTAATGCTCACCTATTGCCATTGTAAATGACAATACCATTTATTTATGTTTTAAAAAAAAAAATTAAAAAAATGTCATGAGCAATGCCAATAGCTCTACCTTTAATAATGCCGAGACCATTGCATTGTAAATGCTTGTTGCTCCTTGTCCTCAGCTCCGTCTTCAGCCGCACTTGCCTCCTGTTAAAACACCAAAGGGTCTGGTTACCTGAAATCCCCCGTATCCCCTGACAACTCCACTCAGCATGATCCCTCCTCGCACTTCATCTGCCATACAACACTCCCACCCCTTAACACCCCGTCACATTCCCCTGACTTTATCCTCTCACCATCATTGCCATCCTTCGCAAAATGTATTCATAACATTGTAGGATTCGTAACGTTGTAGGATTCGATGCACAATACCTTGTTGGAGGGTAGGCCACCGCGGACCGCTACTGTTTCTGGCCAGCGTCCCGAGGCCGTTGTACGCCCCGCCGGATTCACCCCCTTTCCTGCCAGCCTCAATTGGCAGTCCTGGTTCCCCCCCCCCAGGTTGCTCCAACCTGGTGGGTCCCATACACCACCGGGCCTCGTGCTGTGGTGGCAGTCCTTCACCCCTGCTCTGAGTACCAGGGCAACTGCCGCCTGCTGCTCTCTGACAGCATCCCCAGGACCACACCCACCTCCTTCCTGAGCAGCAACCTCTATTCATGGGCCTGCCCTGCCCTCCCTGGCACAGCCTCCCCCTTCTGAGCCCCCAGCAACCCTGCTACCAAAAACCATAGGTCAGTCTGCCGCGCCTGATCCAAGACGAACGTCGCTGAGAAGGCGCCCGCTGCTCGCCCTCCTAAAGAGGGTCCATACTTGCTAGGGGTACCCTAAAGCACACAGAATAGTCAGTAGGCCGATGGTTAAGAGCACACAAAACTAAGATCCTTCGATCGTGTGAGTCTGTATATGAGAAGGGACAGGACGATAAAAGGTACACCAGGAGAATGATCGGTGGGAAAAGGCTACATGATCACATAGTGTTCGATGTTCTGATGCTCGCAGCTTGGTGTCAAAGTCACGGAATGCAATCTAGAAAGTGTGTGCATTTCATTGCTAATCGTTTCAAGTTAAGGGGCAACTGACTTAAAGTTAAGGTGCTAATGGGGCGTGGTTTAGCCTGCTGTAACATGGCTGCACTTTATGTGGGCTCTGCCGGCCAAGCTCAAAATACGGCAAAATCCTGTGGACCTGCGTGGATTTCCAGCTCCACGCACAGCGATCCTGGTCCCCGGCGCTTGGGGGCACATAGTGGCTGGTCTGCTTGCCCAATGCTGTGCTGTGGCAAAGGTTAGCGGCACCACGGGGGCTCCGTGCCTACAAGCGCCTGGCGGGCCTGTACTGAGCAGCGGCGGAGTGGGCTGTGCCCGGCAAAGGAGATAGCGCCTGCAGCCTTCAAGACCCGACCGGAGCCGCTGCTGCTAGCCCTACAGCCAAGTGAGTGTGGCGCTTCGGTGCGGGTGGTCTGCGGCCGGGAGGGAGTGCAATTGTTGGGCCATGGGGCTCGGGGCTGCGCACCTCCATGGACGCTTCTCTCTTTGGCAGCCTATGGTTGGGGCCTGGCGCCGCGCACCCTGCGTCCCGCGAAGTGGACGGCACTCTCCCTTCGCTTCCCTGCTGCTGGCTGCCCCCGCCTGGCTTGCCCCTCCTGCGGCTCTCTCTGCCGTCCCTCCTTACACGGGCGCGAAGACTTCACCTGCTCCGGTGCCCCGCCGCAGCACATCTTCCACCTTCTTGGGCTGAGCTGGGCCTATCATCCACCGGACTGCCGGCAAACCCCTGCTGACCTGCATGATCCCCCCAGTCCTCGCACTGCGCTTGGTTGCTCAGCTGCCCGGCTGCTGAGTGGCGGCTACCTTCGACCACTCTGTAAAGAGGATGAAGGATATCCAGAAAGGGCGATTCACAGGTGTAGGTAATAATCCAAATGGGTTTTTATTCCAAGTAATCACAGCATCTCACGGGAGCGCCACCAGCTCTCAGGTAATACAAAAGCTTAATGCATCTTACAACAACTGTCAAATGCCAAAATTTCTTTAACCTCACTTGACATTGTTGGCAATTCTATAGTGTTGATGTTTAAATGTTGCATATCGGACTCCAATGGAACAACATCAAAACCTGATAAACCGTCAAACTGATCAGGTTCATGTGTTTCAACAGTTCTAACATGCACAGTACGTTTAGCTTTACATACACTATTAAAATGACCAAATTTATGACAGTTTGTACACTTCTTACCAAGAGCATTACATACTGGACTATTACTAAGATGTGTTCTTGATCCGCACCTGAAACAAAATGTGTTAGTTCGAGCTTGTTGAGGTTTGCTAAATTTGTTTCTAACTGCCAAAGCATTCATTGATAAATCATTTTGTACAAAATTAACAGGCACAGTGTTTTCAGGCACAATACTTTTTCGAAGAAACTATACTTCTCTCAATGCTTTTAGCCATTTCTATCACTTCAGCCAACGTAGGATCCCTGCAACTCAAAATCCTTTCTTGAATCTTTTTATGGCAACAACCATAAACAAATTGATCCCTGATGTAAATGTCTAAATCGGCTCCAAAGTTGCACTCAGATGACATGTTCCTTAACACAGAAATAAAGTCTTCTACACTTTCCTCCATGTTTTGCTTTCTCTTCCTAAAATTAAAGCGCTCCAAAATAACATTTGGCTGTTCCAAAAATGTTCTATTTAGTCTATGAACTGCATCCCTGTAAACATTCCATCCAACACCCCTTCCTGGAGGTGGAATAGCAGGAGGTAAGTTATCATAGATTTCTCTTCCAGCTCTCCCCAAATGGCTGTAAAGAAGAGCTAATTTTCTTTTAGGCGTGTATTCTTCGGCATCAATTGTTACCAAATAATTCTCAAAGCTTCTAAACCATATTTTCCAAGGTTCAACTGGTTTTCCATTAATAGGTAAAAATGTATTCAAAATAATCACTTGTTGATTATTTGCCATGTTTAAATATTTTCTTCAAGTTAAAAAATAAATTATGTTCCAATACCTTCAAAGTATTTAAACTAGACTTGCGCTCTTTCTGTCTTTAAATAATTAAAATTTCAGTCTTTAAAAATGCCACAAAGTAATATTTCCAATGTGCTAAACAGAAATATAAATATTTTCGTGAATTGTCAATAAAATGCACAAACCATTTTCATGTAGATTTCCTTTTAAAATTGAACACTTGCGCAAAGATTTTGAAATGGGAAATGAGCAATCGAAATCGTGCGCGTAGTGTTTTCTTTAAGGAATCGGCTTCAGAAACGAAATACCTCCGTTGCGCGATGACGTCATTGCGATCTGTTCTCGCGTGGTTTGAGCTCAATCAGCTCCGTCTCAAATCACAGATTTAGTCAAAAATCCATAAGACGATCAAATCACTTCCTTCAAGATCCGTTCAAAAAGGTAAGTGAAGAACACGCGTTTCTTTTAAAAATAAGCACAGTGGAACAAATACATTCTTGGAAGTTTATCGTTACTAAGTAGAATAACGATCCAAGAAATTAGTGAAAATGCCGAAAATGGTTGAATTTTCCCAAATCCTGTCGCCAAATGTAAAGAGGATGAAGGTTATCCAGAAAGGACGATTCACAGGTGTAGGTAATAATCCAAATGGGTTATTATTCCAAGTAATCATAGCATCTCACGGGAGCTCCACCGGCTCTGAGGTAATACAAAAGCTTAATGCATCTTACAACAACTGTAAAGTTAAACTGAAGCTAAACTGAAAGAGCATCCTCGAGAGATGCACCTTCAAACATAAACATGTTTGAAGGAACACTCTCTGCGAGGATGTAGGGAATAGAACGTGGGAGGCTAAGAACACATTACCTAACAAAAGCATTATGTATTAATGGAAGTAGAAGAAAGACAATACCTTACACACTCCAGACTGTTATGGGCCTGCACGCGCCAGGCGATCCTATCCTGGGACGAAGCAGGGAGGTGGTGCCTGGCACGGCGGACCGCATCTGCAACCAACAGTCCCTGGCCGGGACCAGAGCTGCTGCTGACTGCCTCTACAGCCACGGGCGTGTAGCACTGTGGTGTTGGGGGGTCCATGGGTGGGAGGGAGCATGCTCGTCGGACCGCAGCGTTTGGGATGGCGTGGCCTACTCTGGGCACTCCCCCTTTGGCCTACTCATGAGTGGGGCCCTGCGCAGCGAGTCCTGCACCTTGCAAAGTGGGTGAAGCGTTCCCCTTGCTTCCATTCTGCCGGCCCCCACGCCTTGCGTGCCCTTCTTGTGGCCTTTCCCTTCTGATACCACTGAGGAGCACCATCCATCCGCCTGGGCCGTGCTGGACCCACCGCACCTCCGTCTGCTCAGTGGTCTGGTCTCCCCTCATTATCGGCTGTGTGCTGCCCTGTGAGTGAGGCGCCCTCACAGGTTTACACTCCGGGGTCTCTGGGGAAAGCTCACCATCCGGTCTACCACCTGTAATTTGCACTGTCATATCTGCACAATCCAATGACGTTGTCAAGGTGCTCACACATTCATCGCTGCTGCCCGTGGTGGCGGCTCCAGGCAACTCATTACTCCTGCTGAAAGGGGGTCTGGCTTCCTCACTCTCCCTACAGTTTCTGCCACCTCAGTGCCTCACAACTTCATTTCCTTTGCTGCTTTGGCCGTGCTTTTCGGCCTGTTGACTCAGGACACTCTGCACCCTCTCACTCTGCGCCCCATTCGTTCCCTCATTTGGGTGTCTGTGTGCTGAGTGACTGACCGACCCAACAGTGGTGGTTTCATCATGGGCAAAGTAGACACCAAGCAGCCCAAAATTGCCTTTGACCAGCGTAGGCAGACTAAACAGAAGGGGCCACTGCTGGGGAAAGAAGAATCTGCTGCTCAGGCAGACTCTGGTGCCACTCGTGAAGACTATCTGAAAGTTATCATGCTGGATGTTAAGGCTAGTGTCAGCGGCATTGCAACCCAACTGGAGCAGCTGTCTGCTATCCTTGCTGTTGGGAGAACTAGGGTGGACTCGCATAATGCGCAGATCACACGCTTAGAAACCAGGGTCTCCAATGTTGAGAACTCCATGACCGGAGATAAACAAACGTTACTCCAAATGGACAGAATTCTGGAACTCATAAAGAGCAAAAATGAGGATATGGAGGCGCGCTCCCGCAGAAGCAACCTCCGTATTACCGGACTGCAGGAATCCTCCAACATCACGAAAATGGAAGACTTTGTTGAGCAGCTTCTTCGTGATCTTTTTGGAGAGGTCCTTTCCCCGGTCTTCATCATGGAGAGGGCGCACCGTTCCCTGGGGCCCAGGCCCCTCCAGGAGCTCAGTCCCACCTGATCATCGCAAAAAACTGTTGAATTTCCGAGATTGAGATTCAAATTTACTGGCTGCCCAGGAGCGGGGTGAAGTGCACCACCAAGATAATTCCCTTGCCTTCTACCCTGACTTTACGCTGGCAGTGCAGGCTGCCCGGAGGGAATTCATTCCACTAAAGAGGCTGCTCCAAAAACGTGACGTCTCCTACAATCTGGTCTGCCCGGCCAAACTTAGGGTGAAGACTGGGACACAAATGCAGCTTTTCAGCAACCTGAAAGCTGCCATGACCTTTACGAGGAAACTGGACAAGCAGCAGTGTCAAACAGCACCCAATTTGCAGTGGGAGATTGGGGGTGGCTCGAGTGACAATGACTGACAATGACTCATGCTCCTCTGATATTGCCACCCTCTTGATTGGCCTCGTCGCCCACCAGGTCCACTGTCCAGTCAACTAATTCCATTATTTTCATCTCTGTGTCTCGCACTGTCCCCGGTATTCATCAATGCCTGGCTGTTTATGCAACCCGCACCTTGGCTGGTCACTGTATTCTATAGGCCACTCTGTGGTACTTTTTGAATTCACCTTGTACTAGTTATGCAACGTTTTGCTTGACTCGACCCCCAGGTCTAACTGCCTATTCTAGTCCTACACTCCTTGCATTTCCTCCCTAATGCCTGGGACCTTTTTGTTTTCACCCGCTCTGCCATAGAATTGCCCGCTCTCTATTGTGGCTTGGCTACCCTGTTCCGTAGGCCAGGGGTGTATGCCAGGTGGAACCATGCCCCATTCGGGATCATTGCCTCAATATCCTCCCTTGCTCCCTTTCCTAGTTGGGGTTCCCCGGGAGGGCTGGGTTTGAATTCTCAACCTAATTGGTGGGTTGGGGTGGGTGGTGGGGGGGTTGGGGTGCTATCCATGCGACTGTTGCCTCCCTACCGAGGCTTGTTAATTATTTTTGCTTGTTTTAACCTTGTGCATGTCATTGTGTGCTCTGATTTGCTACATGTTGCTGGATTGGTTGCCTCTCCTCAGAGGCTTGTTACTACCTTTATTTAATTTTGTTTTCTACATCATGGTGCGTGCTATACCAGATTCGATACTGCATGACACGTCACTAGCACCTGTCACTCACCCTTCGCATTGGCCTCTATCCACCACTTAGCTTCAGTGCACCCCAACATGGCAGACACAACGTTCTGGACTTGGAACATCAGGGGCCTTAATGACCATGCAAGGCCCATCTTATGCACGCCCATCTCATATGGCACAAAGTAGACATATGCTTCAGTCAGGCAACCCACCTCCTACTTGCCACCTCCTCAAGGCTCCTTTACAAACACTGGGGAGAAATTCACTCTTCCTTCTATTCTAATTATTCACGCGGAGTGTCCATCCTTCTCCAAAGAGGGCTTCGCTGGCACTCCTCCCTGTCCATTGCCGACCCGGATGATAGATTTGTTATCCTACACGGCACTCTCCTTGCTCAGCCCCAAGAAATGGCACCAATTCAGACAGTCTGTAGTTTTTCACTCAATTTTGGCAGCATATTTCTTCCTTGGGACCTGCCACTATCCTTTTGGGAGGCGACTTTAACATTGCACCCTCATCTTCGCTTGGCCGCTCCGGGCCGCATGCACAGCACCCCGTGCTACCTCACTTCTACAAACCATCCTCTCCGACAACTCCCTGCTTGATTTCTGGTGGCACGTCCACCCAGATGTACGCAAGGGCACCTGTGTGACGGGGTGGCAGGGTTGTTGGTCCCCGCTGGACCTTTGGGTCAATACCCGCAATGCCTCCGTATGGGTCACCTCCGTGGAACACATGACCTGCACCCTCTCCGACCATGCTCCCGTGCGCTTATGCCTGTAAGCCCTGCATACCCCGCAGCGCATGTTCGCTTGGTGGCTGCCTCCCAATGCAGTCTGTGACTCTGTCTTCCACAGGGAGATACAAACGGCAATTGTCAATTATTTCGAACTCAACTCCGGTTCGCTCGATTCCCCTTCAACACTTTGGGAAGATTTCAAGGTTGTGATCCGGGTTGAGTGTATTTCCAAACAATCTGGAGTTCTGCGCTACATCCGGGGTGTCCTAGAGCGTCTAGAGAGGGAGATCAGGGTCCTTGACTCCCAACAGTCCCAAAACCCCAATCCCGACACCTTGGCACTGATCAGGGGCAAAATTACTGAATTTCATGACAAAGCTAATGGAGATTTCATTCTTGGGCAGGGAGGCTAGAACCCGCTGTTATGGTGAGGGTGACCACCCTAGAAAAACCCTTATCAACCTCCTGCGTCCACCGCATGCTGCCTCATATGTCACTTCACTCCAAGACGGGGGCCCGGACACAGGACGACCTCTCCCAGGGATGTGGTTGCCAGGTTCTACACCTTCTACTCGCAGCTATATGCTGCTGTAGAGGTGAAATCCTCAATCAATATTTTGAAACAATCAAACTCCTTTGGATGGGCAATAAGCACCGAGAATACCTGGACGAGCCCTTCAATAAAGACTATGTCTGTCATTAGTGGTCTCCCCGGGGACAAAGCTCCTGGCTCTCATGGCCTGCCTGCATACTTAAGCAATTTGTGCCCCTTCTTGTCCTGCATCTGGCTGCCATGTACAATTATTCTTTCGAATATGGCCGTTTTCCTCCCACTCTCCACGATGCTCTGCTCACACTCCTATTAAAGCCCAACAGATCCCCTGAGCTTTGCGACTCCTATTGCCCTTTATCCCTCATTAATACTGACAACATTTTCACTAAATTGTTGGCCTCGCGCCTTCTTCCTCTCTTGCCTCTGATAGCTCGCCCGGATCAGTGTGGTTTAATTCGCGGACGAGCCACATCCCATAACCTTCGGACCATATTTGCCGTCCTCCATCAGGTCAACCCCTCCCTACCGGTCATGTTGGCTCTCCCAGATGCCACCAAGGCCTTCGATACCTTTGAATGGCCCTTCCTCTTCTATATCTTCCTACGTCTGCGATTCAGTGCAGTCTTTTATACACCCTTCCCGTCACCCGCATAAGGATAAACAGTCAGATTATGGAGCCCATTCCTATTGCGAGGGGTACTAGGCAGGGGTGCCCTCTCTCCCCCATGCTCTTCACCATTGCCATGGAACCTCTCAGTGCCAGGCTCAGACAGCACCACACCCAAAGGGGCATTGGCTTTGCTGCTTGGGTCCTGGTCGTCTCCATGTACCCGGATGATGTCACACTGTGCATCCCCAAACCACAGGAAAACCTTACCCCCATGATCAGAGAAGTAATGAGGTTCAGGGGCCTGTCCGGCATCCAGGTAAACTGGAGTAAGTCTATTCTCTTCCCTATCACGGATGCCACTGTACCCTTTGCCCCAGACTATCCCTTTGTCTGGGCGTCAGGTCCCACCAGATATCTGGGCATCTGGTTAAACAGGGACGTGGACGAGCTGTGGGTGGTCAATTTCGGCCGCACAATGGACTGGTTGGAAACCAAAATTCCGTTGTGGCAGAAACTTCCCCTATCTCAGGCGGGGCACATCGCCATTGCCAACATGGTGGTTCTCCCAAAGTTTTTATATCTCTTCTTAAACGCCCTTCCCACTCACAGTGTATTTTTTCCTCAAATTACGCTCTCTTATCATCACCCTTGTCTGGGCCGGGTGGCAGGCCCGAATTGCATATGACATTCGTACACTCCCTCTGTCCCGAGGTGGCATGGGTGCCCCAGTCTCCAAGTTATATGCGCTAAGTGTCCAGGCTAGCTTTCTTCACTTCTGGTTACACCCCACGACTTTCCAACCACATGTTGCAGTGGAGGCCGATCTCGCTGCTCCTTGGCCACCATAGCCCACTCTCTTTGTTCCTCCCAAACCTCCACGCATGGAGATCAACACAGTGGAGAACCTGCGCTGGGCTTGAGACGGTCTCCGGAAGCACTCTGGCACCAGCATACTCTCTGCTCACGCCGTGCCCCTCACCAATAACCCAGCATTCCCTCCCTTGCAGACTGCTGGTATGGCCAAGCGTGCTGCGTGTATGGGGCTCACCACTTTGGTGGACCTCTAACCCAATAATACCTTTCTCACCATCAATGGCACGGTAGGCCCAATGGACACGCTGCTATATTATCAAATTAGAGCGTCCTGTCGAGAAACCCACACCACATTCCCTCAACCCCCTCCTGCGCTCGCTGCCCTTGACATGGTCTATGCTTCCAGCTCCCCGCGCAAAATGGTCACCAGAATTTATGGTCTCATGCTCACTGCATTCCTTGTCACAACTGATCGCGCCTGCACTGCCTGGAGCGAAGACCTGGGTACATGGGCGTCCGCAGGGGAGGGCAAGGAGGGGCGCTTGCCCCCCCTGGATCGGCATGTCCCATTCCATTTACGGACGCCTTTGGTCCGTAATTTTCACAATTACAGCAGGCTCTTCCCCTGCGAGAAGCCCCAGGGGTTTAAATGTTCGCTCACTTGGGGCCTCTCGCACTTCTCTTTGAACTCTAGAGGCTGCAGCAGCCCTTCCCTGACCTCGAGCAGACTGTGGACAGGCATATTGTCATTCTGTCTGCTGCTGATCCTCACATAAAGAATGACAATGGGCCGTCTGCCTTTAACGTGCCTTGAAGGCGAGTGATGAAGTTAAAAGTTTGCCCCCCCGCCCGGAAGGCGAGTGATGAAGTTAAAGTGTTGCACCCCCCACCCCCTTCCCACCCTGGAAACATTTCTGCGGACGCCCATGCCTGGGTACAGACCTCCCCCAGGACGTCTGGCTGTACTGCTGCAACCAGATTAAAAGCCTGTCCCCTAACTATCATTTGCGGCTCATCCACTTCAAATACAGATTATACCGCACACCTGCAACACTGCATAGAATGGGTCTCATCGCAAGTGACGGATGCATACGGTGCTCTACCACGGCTGCTGACTTTTCTCACTTGGCCTGGCTGTGCCCTAAGGTTTCTGCTTATTGGCGGGATGTGTGTGCTGTCATCACTGAGATCACCTCCACGCCCATCGCTCCCAACCCTCTGGTGTGCCTGCTGGGCTATGTGAAACAGTTCCCAGTTGCCAGTTGCAAGCTCATCGCCATGCTACTGGTTCTTGCCAGGCGCAGAGTGTCCATGCACTGGGGCTGGAGACCGGCACCCAAGGTCCGGGCCTGGTTGGAGGATTCCGCACACTGTCAGACGCTACTGGGGGAATTTTGGGATCTGATGCCAGATTTCAGAGCCCCCCTCATTTCCTATCTACAACGTCAAGATGCCCCGTCTAGTCCATTGCTCAACTCGCCCAACAGAACAGCCTTGCCTGACACAGACAGTGCGGCTACTCAGCCACAAATGTCATTATTGTCCCCACGACACTACACACTAACTCCCACACACACTCTGATGTCGTAGGATGTCTTCATGCTATGTTGTGCACTGAGTTGTATCATCATGCCCACGTCCTAAGTGTATGTAATGGGTGGTTAAATGTGACTATGCAAGTGCCTTTTTTTTAAGGTTTTTTTTATAGCGCGAACAAGACCGTTGCGTTTTACAGGGTACATATAGGTGAATGACATATACATATACAAACATTGAGTTATGCGCATACATTACTGTAGAGCACATATCTACAAGAGTGTATAGATAGTTCAGGTGAATTTGGACAAGAGAATCAATTTCACTTATTTTTTGAAGAAAGCAGCGGACGGATTAAGTCTCGTTTCTCGGGACAAGGCATTCCAAATCCTGGGGCCCATTCCTGAGGAGGTTCAATTGTATGTTTTTTTCTTGGAGAAACGTTGTGGTTTAAGTAGAAGATTGTCAGAACTCCTAGTAGATCTGTTACCACCCGATAGTACTAGCTTCTCCGCAAAGTATCTCAGGGTTTTGTGGTGCAATGCCTTATATGTCATACAGAAGATTTTCTAATGGATTCTGGCATCAAAACGTAACCAGTTGAGGGAACAAGGTCAGGGGAAATTTGGCAGTTTCTTTTGGAGCCTGTGATGAGTCTAGCGGCTGTTGATCTGGGAAGAGAACAACAAGAAAATTGCCTACCCACCAATATTTTTGCACAAAGTTCAAAAGTTCAAAAAAGCGTTTGTCAAGTTTGACCAGATATTTATTAGTACCAACTATTTATGTATATTTAAAATTTTTGGGAAAAACATTTTTTCGACAAAGAAAGGCACTATACATCCATATATTTACAGTATTGTACATCGTAGTTTACAAACAAAAAATGACAATGCCAAAAAAACTTAGAAAGACATGAATGCTAACATCCTACATAAAACAAAAAACAATTAAACAAAACCATGCATGATGTAATTATATATCTTGGAATTGAACATTCAAATGAGGTATACTTTTAAGTATAGTGTGTTTAGTTTTTAATAGTTCTTTGCCAGCCAGGTCTGTGTTTTTTGGAGGGTTGAGTTAATGTATTTAATGTCTTCAAAAGAGTGGTTCCATAAACAGAGTGAAGAGTGTTGGGGAGAGGGAATATTCCTGGTGTACTCCCAAGGTGACTGGGGTGGGGTTAGATGAGGATTGGTTGATCTTGAATCTTTGTGTTCTGTTTTGGAGGAAGGAAGGGAACCAGTTTAAACCATTCCCGCTAAACCCATTCTATGTTTCAAGAGGTCTAGTAGGTTGTCGTGTTTGACTGTGTCGAAGGCTGAGGATAAGTGCAGTAGGATTAGCAAACAGGCTTTGTTTTGATCCAGTATTTGTAGTGCGTGATTCGGTACTGTGCCCTGATCGAAAGCCAGATTGGAATTGATCAAGTAGGTTGAAGTGGTCAATGTGGTTACTAAGCTGCATGTGGACACATTTTTCGAGTAGTTTGGCTAGGGTCGAGATGTTGAATATTGGGCGGTAGTTATTCAGGTCTGACGGGTCTGCTGATACTTTCTTTAGGATGGGTGATTCCTAACCAGCTTTGAGGATGTCTGGGATGGTTCCTTGCAGAAGAGAGGTATTTATAATCCTGGCCCATAGGGGCACTAGCAGTGAAATGAAGGTCTTTAAGTGGGTTGCTGGGAGAGGATCTGTGAAATGATTGGAGGCATTCAAAGCCGTGAGCGTGTCTAAGATAGTTTCTTCGCTGTAGATGTTGAAGGTGGTCCAGTTATTCTTGAGGTCGAGCGTTGCAGAGCAGTTAAGCGGGGGCATTGGTGTAGTCAGTGAGGAGCTCATGTGTGGGTCGGTAAGGGATAATTGGTCGTTAAGTAGGTCTGTCTTTAAGTTTTCAGTCTTTGTTGTGAAGCAGGCAAGTTCTTCACAATTGGGGTGTGTTTCTGGATTAGCTTGGGTGGAGTGGGAGACACCCTTAGATTGAGCTTTGATTATTTTGAATAGTTTTTCGGGGTGATTCTTAGCTTGGTCTAATTGTTTGCATATAAAGTCAGCTTTTGAACGTCTAATATTTGTGTGATAGGAGTTTCTGGTGCTTCGTCGTAATTTGAGGTGGGCAGTGGATGGAGCGGCTCTCTATTGTCTTTCAATTGCTCTCAGTGATCTTCTGTCTTCATTTAGACTGCCATCATACCAGGGGTTTGGGTATTTTGTGGTGACTCTTTTCAGTTGAAGGGGAGCTAGCCTGTCAAGTACCCTAATCATAGAGTGGAAGTAGTGATTGGTCAGATCTGTACATCCTTTAGTCCACCCAGTGGGGCTACAGGATGTGGCTAGCAGTTGTGAGTGTGGCAGGATTTAGGTCTTCTAGGGTCCTCTTCCAGATTTTCATTCTTGTAGGTTGGACAGAGAGTAGTTTAACTACTTCCTTGATAGGGAAAGTGATTATGTGATGGTCAGACTAGTCACAAGGGAGAATCGATTCTAGCTGGGTCGAATCTGCTTTGGAAATTACTAGATCAAGGGTTGAGCCTTTTTCGTGGGTGGGGCTATCACAGATTTGGGACAAGTAGAGGTCGGACAGTAAAGCTTTCAAGCTATTGACCTCTGGGTCGTCAAGATCGTTCCAGTGGAGGTTGAAGTCCCAGAGGAAGATCAGAGTATTCCGTTGACCAACATTTGTGGCTAGAATATCCATTATGTGATCGATGAAGGTAAGGTTGTTACCAGGAGGATGGTGGAATGCATGAAGTGAGCATATTGGCTTGTTATAGCTCGTGATGTCTAGGCAAAGGTATTCATAGGAAGAGAACACCGGGCAGTTGGAGAGGTTCACAGAGAGGTTGTTCCTATGAATGCAGGCAATGCCTGCCCCAGCCTATCAGATCTATCTAGTCTAGTGATGTAATAGTTTGGGAGAACTAAAATGTCTAAGATGGGCATGGATGATTTATTTAGCCAAGTTTCAGTTTAAATGATAAGGACGGGTTCATTGGTTATAATGAGGTCAGCTATATCAGCGGCATGACGTGCTGCTGATCTGCAGTTTAGTAGGATACATTTTAGCTGGGCCTTGGTCAGAGTGGTGTTCTGGTCGTGGGAGTTAGGTACTTGCTTGAGGGTACTTTCCACACTACCTCTGGGAGTGTGTCTTGTAATTCTAGATGCAATGGAATGGATGGGTTGGATTAAGGACAGTTTCTGTGTGTCATCCGTGTGCGCAGGTTTTGAGGGTTCGGAGGGGAGTTCATAGGAATGAAGTAGGGAAGTGAGCTCATTCTGTGATAGGGTATTTTTCCCCTGATCAGAAGGGATGAGGCATTGAAGTAAGGTACTGTTTTCCATTTGGGGGATTGTGGTGGGGGCTAGTGCATGGCTGATGAATGGGTTTTGGTTGCGGCTTCGATTTTTGACGGATCCGGTTTTGAAAAGTTTGGATGTCCTCTTTTATATGTTGTAAGGATAATAGTATCTCATCGAGCATGGGGATGGGTGTAGGGGTTAACATAATGATAGCCTGGACTGTGGTTAAGTGAGGAGGGGTTATTGCTTGTGTGGTGTCCCGGGGCATGACGTGAACTGGTTCGACGAATGGTGGTTTTTCAGTGTGTAAGTCCGTGGGGAAGGGAGGGGTGGAGAGGTGACGTGATGGGGTCTTGATGTGTGCTTAGAAGGATCGGATTTGTTGTGTTGCATTCTTATAGAGTGGTGGTTACTGGAAAGGGGGAGTAATGAGGTGATGTGAGGGGGATGAGTGTGAGCTGTAGGTGGAGAAACTGTGAGATTTGTAGTGCAGGGAGAGGCAGAAGGTTAGACTACGGACTGATCGAGAGTAAGTGTCTATTGGATATTGGAGATTGGAGCAGAATCCGCAATGGAGTTACTGGCGATGGAGAAGGAGGTGGGGAGGGAAGTGCTAACTAAAGGTTTGGCACGGTGTAGTTGTGGAGATGGTGAGTGGTAGTGGAGGACGAGGGAACGTGTGGGAAGGCTAGGGGCGAGGTGATGAGAGTGTGAGGGGAGGTGGGTATATTAGTAATTGTGGTGATGGTGCTGGGGAGGAGTGAGTATTAAGGAGATGTATGTCATTCGATGGGGTGTTGGTTCGGTCTGGGGTGGGTGTATAAGAACTATGGGAGATTGAGGTGGGTATAGTAGAAATTATGGTGGTGCTGGGGAGGAGTAGGGATTATGGGGATGTATGTCATTCGATGGGGTGTCGGTTCGGTCTGGGGTAGGTGTATATGAACTATGGGATACTGAGGCGAAATGTCTGGATAGGGAGTCAGATACGAAGTCAGTCAGAGGGTTAGGAGACTGGTTTATTGGGGAGGTGGGATAGGGTCTTGCAACCTTATTTATTCATTTAGTTATTTATTTTACGTAATTTGTATTGCGCAACAAATACCCTAAGGTGTATCGGCCCATTAAGGACTTCATGGGACAAGAGCCAACTGGAGGAATCATTGGTCAAATAACCTTTGCTTTGATGGTAGGGAAGATGTTGTCCAGTATATTCAGGTTAGGATCTGATGCTTACATGAGGGTGATCCCATTATGATAAATGGTAATTGTAGCAGTCGCTTTGTAGAATGGGTAGGGAATGATAGCTAATGTTAGACAATGCACAGTTTTCTTAGTGGATGTAATTGAGAATAGGGCCAGAAAGGCTATCCGCCATTGTGCTCTCCTTTCGGTGAAGAAGATAATGTCAGATGTTATGTGTCTTGTGTTTTTGAGAAATAGAGGTCAGAGATTGGGGTTTCTGGGTGAGATTTTAGCAGACGATGTTTGAAGCCTTCAGGACGCCTTTTTTGAGAGGTGGGGGGGTATTTGATGGAATAGGTGTGTAGGCCATGGGCTCCATAGTAAAGGTATGGAATGTAAAAAAAAAAAATTTAAAAAGTCAGGGAATACGTGAGGTATTGGGCCTTGTGAAGTTTGCAGAGAATTTAGGGTAGACGGGTATAACTCTCATCAGTGCGATTGTTGACTGAGGATTCAAGGAAGATATCTGTGAATCAGTCCAAGATGGACGCCCCGTTTGCTACCAGTGTCTGTTCCTTGGAGGAGGTCCTCTCTCATTTTCTATTAGTAGGTCCTCTGGGGGTGTAGTCTTGTTTCCTTTTCCACTGTGGAAGGTGGACCTTTTTAAGAGATTCTAAGATGTAGTCCTATGTCACTTTCTGTCTTAGAGCGTGTCCTGATTAGACCTTTAATCTTAGTTGAAAAACTAGTGCTGCCATTTTGTTTATTTTGTAAAGGCAACTACTTGTTTGATCAACAGCCCAGTGCACCCAGGCTACATACTCCGGTGGGCTCGTCTTAGTGTTGATGTAAATAATTGCCATTTAGTATTACATATATTTAGGTATAATTGCCATTTAAAGAGTTGGGCAACCGGACATACTGAAAGTTGTTTGCAGTGCAGTCATAATATTTCTTTTGCGAGGGTCTCCGGTAACAAGGCTAAAATAAGGACATCCGAGATCTATCTGCACATCGCTATATAAATATATATCTGGCGTGAAGAGGCGGGTCTCCGGTCTCAGCACGCATCTTTATTTAAATTATTTTGTTGACTTGAAGCGGGCGTAGGCGGAGGGTAGGAGCTGAGCTTTCTTGAACCCCGATATCATAAGAGTCTATCCGCGTTCACGTCCAGGGTGCGCCTCCTTGATCAGAAGCCCAAGGTTGCCCAAGCCTCAATGGCGGTCTGTGAGGGTGTCCCCACTGCCCTGGATCCTCCGACCGATAGTTTGTAATGCAACATGTGGTTTAATCCTTAATAAGGTTTTCCAAAGCCCAAAAAAAAAAGATACGGTGCTAAGCTTTTTAGAAATACCATTCAGTTTCTATATGCCACTGAGAGGCTATACAAAAACAAGTCAACGAGTGCGTTAAGTATTTACCCACGATGTCTGCACAGCCTTCAGCAGGTTTGCACTTGGACCGTACGTAATGCGTGTACGTGACAGCTCAGTTTCCTCAGGAAAACGGGGTGGGAGACCCTCATCCCTGTTATTGTTAAAGGAAATGGTAGCCTCTGTAATGAATAGGGGAGACAGCCCTCTCCACCCTGCAGTACGAATAAAGGGGCAGTGCATTATTGGGATTTGTTAAGAGCAGATGAACAGTTGTGCTGTTTCCCCTCTTGCTTCTGGAACTGAAAGAGAGCTCAGTCACGAAAGTGAAAGCGACCGCGCTGGGTTACTTAGTAACCTGATCCTGGAATGCAGCTAGGACACTGTGTGTCGCTGCTCACTCCGGAGACCCATAGACCATGTGAGTGAACGTTCACAGAAAAGGCGGGACATACCCCCGCCTTTGGCCATTTGCGTGCATTCATTTTTGAAAGCCACACGTAAAGGCCAATGGAATGTGTGGGAGGAGTCTGACCCACACGGAGAAGTCTCTTGAAAGTCTGGAGTGATTCCAAGAGGCCCTCT
This sequence comes from Lissotriton vulgaris, assembly GCF_964263255.1. Classification (NCBI taxonomy): domain Eukaryota; kingdom Metazoa; phylum Chordata; class Amphibia; order Caudata; family Salamandridae; genus Lissotriton; species Lissotriton vulgaris. The sequence continues at coordinate 1,862,199,415 of NC_141693.1, read as the reverse complement.
CCTAGGGCAGCGCATGGCTAGGCTTGACCTAAAAATCATTAGAAGACCCCAGGTAAGGGGCCCAATATCAAACAATTTATAACCCGCACAAAGCGATCCGTTTATCGCCAGCTCAACAAACAGCTCGAGCCACTAAGGGCCCTCTGCAAACTTTGAAGCTTCAAAAAATGTTGCTAGAAGACAATCTCCAAGTATACTTTTTGTGAGACAAACCCTCAGCGAAAGTGCACTTCAGATAAGTTTCATGTGAAGGACATCTAACATGGGCTTTAATTGGAATTCCATAGAGCATATTATCAAGCCCATTATCGCCGTTTTAGCAGCAGTTTTCTGCCGCTAAAACTGCGATAATTTTATCGCCTGTCTTGATAATATGCCTCTAGATGCGGACAAAGTCAGAGCAAACCTACAAGAATACCTACAAATCCACCTTCAGGTGATACCATCAACAAGTCAAAGTCAGCAAACTCTCACTGATCACAGCGAAAACAGCCCCAACAATGCCATGGAAGTCTTTGCCACAGTGAAAGACTTCACCTCTCCAGCAGCAAGCTCCACCACGACCTCTGCCCCCAGCTGTCCCTCTCCTGCAACATCACAAGCATCGATGAAACTATTGAGCCCCAATTGGACCCTTACTTTCTTGCAGCCCTCCTACCCATCTCTGCCAACACCAGAGGACAACCCTGACCACCTGGTTCACTATCACCAGTCAAGAAACCACAACAACTATGCAGTTTATAGACTCCGGAGCACCCTTGCACCCCTGCCCTTATCACGCCTTCATCTCAAAGAACTAAACCCCATCAGCGCAGACCTCATCCTTATTCAAAATGATTCAAACATTGTATCCACCTACCCGGACACATTTAAAAATGTCGCAGTACTCCTCTCTAAGACATCCTCAGCAGGCCTGAAGACACTAGCCAATAATTAGCCTATTTTGTATTTTATTTGTATTTGTATTTTATTTATTTGTAAAGCGCTAACAGTCATCCTGAAACGACATCACGGCGCTGAGGAAGTTGCAAGTGATTTGACATCAGCTCTGATTGAAAATTATTGATCTGGCCTGGGAAAGAGGAATGTTTTCAGTTGTTTCTTAAATGAGACAAAGCAGTCATTTGTTCTGATTTTAGGGGGTAGCTCGTTCCACTTTGTTGCCGCAATGTGAGAGAAGGCCCGCTCTCCCATCCTGACAGTGCGAGCTCGGGTGATGACTGCTCTTCCTAACGTCATAGATCGTAGGTGTCTGGAGGGTTTATGAAATCTGACCCTGTCGTGTAGGATGGTAGGGCCTGTGCCGTGGAGTACCTTGTGAGAAATGCACAACAGCTTAAAGATGGCTCGTTGCCGCATTGGGAGCCAATGAAGCTCACGCATGCAACTTTTAGCTGAATCATATTTCCTTTTATTGCAGATGGCTTTGGCAGCGGCATTCTGAACCAGCTGCAATTTGGAAAAGAGATAATCCGCCATTCCTACAAACAGAGAGTTACCGTAGTCCAGCCTACTCATCAGTAGTGACTGGACTAAGGTTTTCCTGCAATCCGTTGGCACCCAGGGGAAGACCCGTCTAAGCAACTTCAAAAGTCCAAAGCTCCTTCCGCAAGTTATAGAAACATGGGATTTCATGGATAGATCCCTATCCAGTGTTATACCTAGGTTTTTTGCTTTAGCAGTAGGGTTGGGAGGCAAACCCAGGTCACTTGGCCACCAGCTATTGTCCCAGGCCTGTGTGCCTCTGCCGAACAGTAAGATTTCGGATTTGTCGGCGTTTAGTCTAAGACAGTGGTCCTGCATCCACGTTGCTAATTCGGTCAAACAGTTTGTGAGTCTAGTTTTAGAGTCATCATTTCCATCAATGGTGACCATCAGCTGAGTGTCATCAGCATAAGAGCACATTTCTACGCCCCACTTTTTACCAATGGTTGCCAGCGAGGAGACAAATACATTAAACAAAGTCGGGCTCAATGACGCCCCCTGGGGAACTCCGTATTTTATGAGTCGTGGAGGGGATGTGTAGTCACCCAGACGTACTGATTGGGTTCGATCCGCTAGGAACGATTGTAACCATCCCAATGCTTTGCCCAGTATTCCTTTTTCTGCCAGGATGTTCAACAGTTGATTGTGTGGTACAGTATCAAAAGCCGCTGATAGATCAAGAAGTATCAGTGCGACTGTTCTACCTTGATCTACCTTGGTTCTGATACTGTCTGTCACCGCTAAGAGTGTAGATACCTATCCCCTGATCCCCTTCATGGCAATAGTAATGGAAAAGATGAAAAACAAATGCCTAGCCACCTACCTCAGTGATAACCACTTCCTCAACACCACTCAATTTAGATTCAGGGCCAACCACAGTACAGAGAATGCCCTCATCACTGCCACCGACAACATCTGGATGATCATGGACAGAGGTGGCACTGCAACCCTCATCCTAATAGATCATTCCACAGCCTTTAACATCGTCCTGACCCCATCCTTATCCAACAATTGCATGAGGCTGGCATCCAAAGTCCCGCACTTCACTAGATTTGCTCCAGCCCGGCATGCCGCGGTTAGTCAGTCGGCTTTCTTCCCTTCACTATGGACCCCGCCAACCTCACCTGCGGAGTTCCTCAAGGATCCTCACTATCCCCACTGTGCTCAATGCATACATGACGCCACTCACCAGCAACATCTGCACCCATGATTCAACATCATATCCTTTGCTGATGTCACCTAGCTCATAATCTCTCTCTCCGGCAAGACACCAAACACTCAGACAAATTTCTCCACCTGCATTCCTGAAGCCGCCAGATGGATGAAAACCAACTGCCTCAAGCTCGACACAGACAAGATAGAAGTAGTAATCTTCCACAAAGACACCTCATTCATGGACTGCACCTGGGGGCCACCGAACTCAGACCCACACCCCTCCCTGCTACCCACGCACAGAACCTTGGAATAGTAATTGACAACCAACGCACCATGACAGGTCAGGTGAATGCAGTCTCCGTTTCCTGCTTCCACACAATCAAGCTGCTCAAGAAGATCTTTAAATTTGCTCACAATCAGCACTGGCAGAACATCAACCAAGTGGGACTATGGCAACACACTCTGCTGGACTCAACACTCAACTGACCAGAAGACTCCAGACCATACAAAGCTCAGCATGCAGGCTCAGGTTCCACTTCCCACCCTGTGCTCGCATCACCCTGCACCTCAAAGAGCTCCACTGGCTCCCAGTTCACAAATGTGCACTCTTCGAACTCCTTATGCACACATACAAACCATCACACTACTCACACCCCTGCATATGCAGAACCAGAACTGGCAGGAGTGACTTCTCCTACCTAAGGTCTAAAGCAAGGATTGACCTCTCCATGGACATCCGAGCCTCCTCCTCAGATCTTGAATTCAGTAGAAAACTGAAGACCTGATTCTTCACCTAATCCCAGCCCTGGCTCAGCCATCTAGCTCCTGCTTCAGCGCCAAGATACCCTTTGGGGTGGGATGTGAGCTATACAAATACCCCTAACATAAGAGTACACAGTCTAGCCTAGACTGGTCAAAATCCAAGTACAAGTGACTATTACTAGTTCTAGTTGCAAGAATGAGGGATTTTATAATATAATCAAGCATTATTAAGAAAATTCTATTCTGGTCTGGTTGCATATTGTAACTAATACTGTATGGTTTCTGGTGGAATATTTTGATTCCATTAAGTGTTTTTCTTTTATTAATTTCTCTGGGTATACATAGACCAATGTCCAAAAATATTTGGTGCCATTGGATCCAGAAGAAACCACATTTAACTGGTCAGTTGGAATATGCACCAGTGCAGGTCCCAGACAGTGCACACTCTGCTGTATCAATACTGGCTAGTACATTAATAATCAATACATGTTTTGGGGACTATAGTGGTTTACCTTTTAAAGTTAATTTCCAATCCACCTACTCGGCACTCATCTTTCTCGCTTTTCCAAAAGGAAAAGTTGACAGTAAAGTAACGCGATTTTGGCACAAGATGCGCGCCCGGGCCGGCGCAGACTGGCTGGCAGGCTCCGGCATTCCAGGGTAATCCGCCTCCTTCCGGACTCTGCAACCCGCAGAGCACGTCGCTTCAGGGGAGATGGAATGCGTCCTGTCCAGGACTTCAGTTCACATCTGAACGGCCAGCAAGGCTGGGACAGGATCGGTCGCACGTCCGGCAGCACCTTCCTATGAAAGATTGGGCTCAGACTCTCACATCTGCACAGCCTCTGTTTCTGAGCGGTCGGGAGGGCTGGGGAAGGGACTGACCAGGTTTGATCTGTCTGGGGTTAGCCAAATGGTCTCCCCTTTGAAAAGTTCGTACGGGGGAAGAGAGTTAGAAACGTATCAGTCGCGGTGTGCCTTTGAAAGGCTGATATTCCTGGTGTAATGAGTCACATATCAATCTTACCTCTCTGGAAAGCCTGATGGGCTGGGACGGGGTTAGGCACATCTGTACTTGTACTAGACCATCAGGACAGGAATCAGACTCATGGTAATTCTGCTAAAAGACGAGTAACATGCAAAGCACCACCTCAAATTAAGGACTGAACGCTACACAGCCGAAGCAGGGCCGGACTGGCTGTAGCAGTCATCGGGCATGTCTCGGGAGGCTGGAAGGGTGGGGGACCGTTTTGGAGCTGTGGGGACAACTTTTGTTACTGGGGGCCGGTTTTGCAGCAGTGCTGGGGGTTGGTTTAGTTAAGCAGCAGTGCTTCCCACTTGCTCTCTCGGCCCCCCTTCCTGCCCCCCTAACCACCGGGGCGGCCCAATTAAATTGCCAGGGCTCATTTGTGTTCTCAGTCCGGCACTGAGCCCAAGAGGCTGGGCCTGCCTTTCAGAGACTGATAGGGCCGAGATAGAGCCACAGGCTCTTTGTTACATTCACCTCTCTGAAGCTTCTACGGATGCGTCTGGCGCAGGCAGGGCTGGGTCCATATCAGTACCAGAACCTGAACAGGTGAGCTGAAAGGGCTTTAGCTTCCCCGCTTCTTTTGATGTCTGCAGTAGTCTGGGCTGTGGAGTGCACAAGCATATCAATGGGAGTGCCAAGCCAGCGTCCAGCCTATGGTTTGGTTTGCTTCTAAGCATGGAGGCCATTCACCAAAATTCCTGGGGAAGCGAATGTGAAATCACACGCCGTTTGACCTTATTGACATCAAAGGAAGTGGCATCATATGACCTTTGATCCTGTATCTTCCCAGGAAGTGAAGTCACTTGACTGTAACCTGGATGACATCACAAGAATTGACATCACTGAAGTAATGTATCATTAATATAAAAACATAAAACAAATGTCTCTTTTGGATACACCTATTTTAGGGTGCTGATAGAAGCTTAAAAAGTGCTGGGGTGTAATGCAATACTTGCGCTAAATTGTACTGAGCAAAACGAAATTTGAAAAAATGGGTCAAATGGTGCAACTTAAAGCAAACGTTTCACATAAATCTGTTAAAAAGCCATGGGATATTAAAGGGCACTTGTTAAAAATATAAATCATTTCATGGTGTGTCAAGCCAATGAAACCTGCTATCCACAGGAGTTGACCCCTTATTTTTCAAAATGTACTCTGGGTGCCCCCATATGCCAAAAATATCCTCTATTATGCCAGGGTCAGCATTTTGCCATGGATAGCCCCCATACTCCAAGGGTACCCCATTATGCCAACAATTGCAAATAATATGCCGGTCCCAAAAATTGTGGTATTAACCGCTTAACCGCGGCGGCAATTCCGCAGCGGTGCGGTGGTTTAGCGGAGTGGGCGGGGCAACGTTGGTCAACGGACGTTTGCAGCACTACGGAGGTAGTGCTTGCGACTGCCGTTGGCCGACGAACACACACAAAGGGTTAATGTTATTCATGTACAATTGGTGACCCCAAGTTACCTCTAGTATAATAGGGCCAGTATGTTGTCATGTTTGTCCCCCTCTTAAATGCCACAGCTGCCATCCTTTATGCCAAGAATCACCTCCTGCCAGCATTTTGCCATGGGTGTCCCATACCATGCCAAGGGTGTCCCATACCAGGATTACCTCCAATATTCCTGTGCCAGCATTTTGTCATAAAAGTCCTATATATCAAGTATAAGCTCTATATGCCAGGTTCCTGTCTGTTAATAATGTCCTCCAGCGATCCAACACTAGTGTTTTTCCAAATCCAAAAGTAGACTTGCAAGCATAATACTACATTTCTACTCATTCTAATTTACATTCACTATCTCACACTCATTCTCATCTATTCATTCTTACTCATTCTCACTCACTTGCACTGATTCATTCTTACTCTCTTGCGGTCAGTTTTGCACTCACTCACATAGGGGCATATGTAGGTAATTTCCATTTTGCGATTCCCAAATAGCGATTTTTAAGGAATCGCTATTTGAGAATAGCAAAATGGAATGTAGGTAATAATTCGCAATTTTTTTGCGAATCTCTAACATTCCTTAATTGCGATTAGCAAATTGCGAATAGCAATTAAGGAATGAGTGTCCCATTCATTCCTATTGGCCAAAATGCCCATAGGAATGAATGGGGATACATTCTCAAATCGCGATTTTCTGTGAGAAAATCGCAATTTGAGAATCACAATTCCAAGGGTGCCAGGGTGTCCAAAGGACACCTGTTGCACCCCTGGAATGTGTCTGTAAGTACATGTGGCGCACATACATGCCCTAAGGGCATGTCTGTGCGGCACATGCCACTTTTAATTTTTTTTAAAAATGCATTTTTAAAGGAAATCGCAAAATACCATCTACTTGCCAAAATCCCAATTTTTAAGGCACCCCTATATAGCATTTAAGGAATCGCAAAATTGTGATTCCTTAAATGCTATAAGCAAAATAAGGAATCGCAATTTTTCGATTCCTTATTTTGCTAAGTGCCACCTACATACCAAAGGGGCATTTGCGATTCACAAACGCCGAAATTCAGCGAATTTCAGCGTTTGCGAATCGCACACGCCTACCTACATATGCTCCATAGTCATTCTTATACTGACTAACTCACGCCTACTTACTTTCACTGACTTGCACTCACTCTTACTCTTACTCATTCATTCTCACTTTCCCTGGCTCACTCATACTCACTTACTTACATTTAATCTTATTTATTGCCACTCCTATCTCAGACTGTCACTTTCACAGACACACACACATGCTCACATGTACACACTCTTTCATATGAACACTCCCTCTCTTACACACACTGTCACCCGAAAGTGCACAGCCAACATACATTAAAACATTTTTTTTACTTATCTGATGCTCCAGTTTTTATTACACTCATAGTGAATAGTATGTAATTATTCACTTTACTTTACTTTACTTTACGAACTTTACTACTCCTAAATTGAGAAAAATCCTAACTTTAAGGCTTTCGGTATTCACAGAAGGCATTTAGGAGTCCTAAAGTTCGGACTCCTAACTTCTGTGAATACCGAAATGAGTAAGTGCCCTCTGTGAATACCAAAATGAATAATTGCCTTCTGTGAATACCAAAATGGTAGTAAGTTTAGGATGTTGTCTTAAGTTAGTTCTGTGAATCGGGCCCATAGTTTCTAAAGGTAAAGTTGTAATCTTTTATGCTTGTGATGATGATGCTATTAGGAGAGCCACTCGAATTATGTGATCCTGCAGCCACAGTGGTTTTTGTATTATTATGGATTTGCCGCATTTGTCACATAAACCACCGTCTGCTGCATAATCTGCGGATTCTGCAAACAATAATAATAATATTGCTTCCAGATCAAACTGATCAAAATTTACTAAAAAACATGGTGACAAGTGTTCCTACAGTGTGCAGGCCCTTCGCAAAGGTTGACTGGTCATCTTTCAGTTGCTTTGCTTATTGCTGTATTTAGGTGTTAAATTGGTACAAATAAGGTGAAATCATTTCAGAGACAGTGTTGTCATATGTCAAAATAATGAAGTAATGCTGTCACACAATGTGCAGCATTATGCTGCATAACTTGCCTTTTCTTGCTGCATAATTTAGTCAACTATGCTACATAATTTGGTCCTCCTCTGCCCCAAAATTTCCGATGCCCTGGCTATTAGTGAACCAGAGGCAAGTTAGTTGTCATGTGAACCCCGCTTAGGATTTTATAACACATGGAACAACATTAAAGTCAATTAAAATATAAAAGTGGACTTTTTACAAAGGGCACATCCTAAACTGAGCTGTTTAAGGTACTCTTAAAAATGATGATAAAAAAATGGAGGAACAGTGAAAAAAGGTAATAGCCTAGCGTGAGACAGATTTTTCAAGCAGACAAACTGTGTTTAAAATCTGATGACCTGGTTTTACGTTTCAAAATTTAGATGAAGGGGAAGAGGCTTTATTACTGACATAAGAGAGTGGGTGGCAGAAGCCACATAAAGATTTTCACTCAATGTTCCAAAAGGACATCTTCCAGAGCCAGAGCGCAACATCTGGCTCTGGTATTCAATGGCTCTCTCACCTCTAGAAAAGGAACCTTTGGCGTATCTAAAAGGCTGACAGTTTGTTGCAAGATCAGCTTCAATAATCATAATTCAAATTACACCTTAACCCCACTTGCCAATCATCAATGACATGATGAATTAATTAGAGTGTCTAGGGATACATAATCTTGCATTCACACAGCTCACGCTACACTCACACAAATTCACGAGTCACCCTGCACTCACACAAGCACTACACTCACCCATTACTAACACACAGCTCACCTTTCATCCTCCCCATCCATTCACAAGAGCAAACTGGTCACCCAGTTCTCTCACAGGCACACTGCTCAGCCTGTCAGCCTGCACTCACCCCTCTCACCTTGAACTTACACCACTTATCAACACCAAGCCCTTACACACCACACCTCTAACACAGCACGCAATACATTACCCAATACTCAAGAGCAAGCACCTCGAATGCACTCATGGAATATCTGCTTCTTCCGTAGTACTTGATGCATATTCAGTTCCATCCAAAACTACAAGTCCAGTGCAAGATGGGGAGAGTGTTCTGAGGTACAGGAAAGAGATTGAGCTCAGGATGTGGGGCAGTGCTTAATTTATGAAAAATAAGTGCCAGCTCTTGTCAGGAGGCCACTGCAGCTTGCACCACCCTTTGCCCATTCCCAACACTGCCAATGACAGTACCAACACAACTACTATATAGCATACTCCTTCAAGTGTGTCAATTCAAACTATTCCAGTCCCTCAAAGCTATAAGAATGGCTTGGAGGTAGGTATTGCTCATATTTAAATAATATTAGATTCACAACCAACTGTTGTTGTGCTCATCTGTAAATTAGACAAACACTGCCGCTATATGGCAGACTATCATAAGTGCAGGTGTTGACAATTAGGTGCTGGTGCCGGGCACCGGAAACCACCAGCTCAAATTAAGCACTGATGTGGGGGCTGGTGTGGGAGGCGAAATCAGTTTTAAGCCGTGGTGATCAGCCAGGAGGGAGTGGTGCAAACAGGCGAAGGCTGCAGGACAAGGAGCAGCACAACATGCAACTGAGGCTGTGAGCTGGTGTTGGAAATGAGTGGGGACTGCAGGTTAAGAGTGTGGTTCATGTGGGGGAAGAAAGCACAAGCTCAAGAGAGTTTATTTGTTAGCCTTTCACTGAGCCCATGGGCCTTCATAACAGCCACTGGGAAGAAATGGGAGTCACCCTAGTCCTGCTACTTTTTCTGCTTCTGAAGCAATGATGTAGTCCAAAATCTGGGCCCAGTTGGCCTGCACAGTGCTCTGCCATGAAGGGGTTGGTACAGGAGGGGAGAGTGTGCTGAGGCTGCAGCTGGTGTTTGTGAATTGGTCAGGCCTGGGGGGAGCCAGTGAAGTTGAGAAGAGTGAATTGAGGTTGTAATTTGGTGTGAGAGGAGGGACAGGCATGAGGCTTTTGCAGTGTGGGACCACAGGCTAAGGCTGTACTTATCAGCAGTTTTGAAGTGCAAGGCAGGTTGGAAGAACAAACTTTATCCCTGATTGTCACAAATGCAAATGGGAAATAAAAAGCAAACAGGCTCAGACTGCATTGTGTCATCATGCTGGACATAGAAATCATTTTGGAAGAGGGGAAAATCCTTATTGGAAAACTCTATTCACCAATACTTCTACTAGTGATACTGCTGCTGGATCATAGAGCAATACTCATAGCCAGTACTTTTACATCATTGTGAAGGGGTCTTCCTCTTGCACACTGTCACGTCATTGTGTTTTAATGGGAAAGTTTAGGACCTCACTCATGCCAGGGACAGGGGTGTGCCTCGGCACACAATATATTAGACTGAGCCTAGGGCCAAAATCAAAAACCAGGAAACAAGATTTGCATTTGTGCACGCAGAACATGTCAACATGACTGCACACCTCGCAGGGATATTCTTAGTCCAACAGTATTTTCAGGCAATATTATGTTTCCCTAAATGAATATGGCTTATTTTATAGACTTTTCATTATGTATATGTTTAGTTGACTCCTGTAAATCATGCTATTCTGTAGATACTAAACAGGTGCATATTTATGTTCAATGATTGTCATTGGTCTAAATATGCATTATTGTCGACCATTGCCTGTGTCCACACAGTGTACACATGCAAGAACAGGCGTTCTCCTCACTGTAAATGCTGAGCAGCTCGGATGTTTCATTTTCTCTTCTCCTCAAGACCCAGTAGATGGTAGCAAGGAAAGTTGACCAGCACCAGTAAAGCAAACAATCCTTTATGTCTGTCTTGCTCAATGGAAAACTGCTGTTAGACTTGGCATCTTTGGCATGTTTTCCCGTAACATTTTGCCTCTATCTCCTGTTTTTTTGATGCTGTGCTGGATTTTGTTTTTGCTGGCTTTGATGCTTTGGACACTTTGCCACTGCTGATCAGTGTCAAAGTGCAAGTTCTCCCTGTGTAATAGTTATTATGATTGGTTCTCTCTGATTGGCATATTTGATTTACTGGTCGGTCCCTAGCAAAGTGCACTGAGTGTGCCTGGGTTGGTAAATCAAATACTACTAGTGGGCCTGCAGCACTGATTAAGCCACCTACATGAGTAGTTATGAAACAGTAACTCTGACCTGCCACTGCAGTGTCTGTGCACAGTTGTTAACTGCCATGTCGACTTGGCAAGTGCACCCACTTGTCAGGCCCTAACCTTCTCTTTTCTTACATGCCAATCACCCATAAGTTAGGCCCAAGGTACTACCCCTGTGGGTAGAGTGCAGTGTACGTGAAGGACATGCCCTGATGAGTGTGGCATGTCATGATAGTGAATTACTGCCAATTCCGTTTTTCACTATTGCAAGGCTACCTGCTCCCATAGGACAGAATGGGGAGTTTGTTTATAATCTCTTATAAAAATAACTGCCCCTGGGAACAAGGTAGGAAAATAAAGTTTAGTATGCCTGAACTCAGAATGTTAAAATGCATCTTTTAGTGAGGGTGATTTTTACATTCTGTGTGTGAAAATACCACTTTTAGAAAGCAGTTATTTTCTTGTTTAGTCATCCAGTGTGCCTCTGCTAGGATGTGGATTGACTGTCTGGGTTTGGAGTGTCGGGCTGGGGAGGAGCAGTGGCTCCAGAGAGCCTGATGAGTCAGGGCTGGGCAGAATAGACCTGCGCTGCATTAAGAGTAGGGGGAGGAGATTTCCTTTCACCTGAATGGGCCTGGTCTACTTTCTACAATGCTGTCTCCAGGAAGCTGCACCAGAGAGGAAAGAACTGACTTTGACTGGGCACAGGGCTTCTCTGCACAGAGAACAAATACTGGGGTTGGCCCGCAGTTGCTGTTTCTGCCAAGGAAAGGAGAAGGACTTAGCTGTGTGCTGTGTGCTGTGTCCTCTGCTGGAGGAAAGTCTCCAAGGGCTTGAGTATAGCTTGCCTCCTGTTTTGAAGTTTCAGTAACACAAAGACTTCACCCCCAGCTCCCCTGAACTTCCTTGCTTGGAGTTATGACCTACCAGGAGGCGCCTGTGAATGTCTTGAGCCTCTGGAGGTTGTTTCTGCTGCTGAGAGCTAGAAAGCAACGCAACAACAAGAAAATCGACGAATCGCTCTTCTTGCAACAGTTTTTCCGACCCAATGCCTTGGTGCGAGAAGTATCTCCCCGCACCACTGCACTGCTGCTGAAACTGACACAGCGCCTGCCGCCGCTGCAAGAATCAATGCATCGAGGGATCACTGTTGAAGAAAACGACGCAGCACCACTTGACGCTGTTGCATCTTTCGCCGTCGCATTGCGGATTTCCATGCATCGTCCCTGTGCTGCAAGTTTTCCCCGACGCATTACCCGTGGATCCTGGTCGTCTCAGAGTCAACGCATCGCTTCCCCTACAGATCAGACCTAACGCATTGCTCCCCTGTGTACAGCGGAACCGTCGCACCACTGAGGTCTCAGGAACGATGCATCTCTTTGTTTTGGACGCTTCCCATTGCGGGGGCTGTTTCTCCTGGTGAATTTTGTCGCAATGACAGGTACTTTGCAAGAAATCATGCATCCATAGTTTCCTATGGACTCAGTTGCTAAAACCTTTTGAAAGTAATTTTTCACTGTGTATGTCGGATTCCTGTTGTTTCAGTCTTGTTAAGTTTAAATAAAGATACTTTATGTTTCTAAACTGGTGTGGTGTTCATTTGTGGTGTTATCACTGTGTTACTGTGAGTGTTGGTACAAATACTCTGCACATTGCCTTTGGAATAAGCCTGTCTGCTCGTGGCAAGCTACCAAGGGGGGTGAGCAGGGGTTATCTACAGTGTGTATCCCCCTCAAACTGACTAGAAGCAAGGGTCCCTATTTGGACAAAGGCACCTACCGCTGCCAATGAGAGACCCCATTTCTAACACCTGCTATATGTCCTGGAGAGCTTACCTGCGGCCTGGCGATCTGAGAGTCGCCAAGATCCCTTAACATGGGACAGAATATTTGAATAGGGAGAGTTACTAAGGGACCTGCAGACCTGATGAGTGGTCTTAATGTCACAAACAACAGCCCACTAGAAGATTTGAGTGGTAAAAAGGTTGATCAGCCACAATACCTGTAGTAGTAGTACCGTAGGACATCCTGATTTCTTGGCAGTACAGCGGAAGGCCTCCTCACCACTGGCACTTGCTGTTTGTAGGACACCCCTGCAATAGTTTCCTCCCAGCATTTTCACTCTTCCTGCATCCATTCCCTTCCCACTGATCAACCACAATTCTAGCAGTGCAGGACAATTCACTCGATAAAAAAGACAAAAATACGTGCAGTCACTCAACTTTAATCTCATCAAGGCTTTAGCAATGCTGCTTGCTTGTGGGCCAGCAGATTCACCAGAAGACCCATGACCCGGCGAATTGCTCTGCAGACAAGTCGGCCAGTATAGTCAATAACTCAGTGAATATAGCTATTTTCACAAAGGAACTCTAAATGTCCCTAAACCAAACAGGCCTTGAGTCAATAGCCAGAGTACCGCTGGCCAATAACAGACTGTTTTAGTCAAATGGATAGAACGATTGAAAGATCTACCTTCTAACATATACCTACATTCATCAAAGAAAATAACCTGCTCTCAGATTAACGAAACATATTCTGGTATGGCTCTGGAGCAGCAGCATCAGTCATTTCCACATGGGATGTTTTTATAACTAAAGTGGATTTGAAACGCAATGGCACACTTATTACTTCAACCCTCACATTCCTTTGATAGAGTTCAGCTTCTACAGAGTCTTGCAAGATCAGAGTGCAGGGCACATAACTGAGGCAGACTGCGGGTATATTTGCAAGGGCTTATTGCTACAGGAATGTGACTTTTTGTGACGTTCCTGTGGTGATAAACCCTTCGCCTTATTTACAAGGCAGCGGTAAGCCACTTAGGCTTAATGCCGCCTTGAAAACAGGGCCCCCTTTCACACTACACTTAGAGTAAAAGGGGCAGGCAATAGGTGTTGCAGTGGGCATTTAGCCGCAGCACCCATTGGTTTTGATGCTGCCCCCTAGTTACAAAGGTGGCGTAAAAATGGTGCAGCTCTAAAATTAAGACCAAAAATAACTTGATCTTACCATGGCAAAATGAGCAGAAAATATTAATGTCTCCTTCTTTTTTGCAGTTTCTATGTGCGCTGAATTGCGCAGCACACATAGAAACAACAAATTGCCATGAATGATTGTTTATGCACAGGAAGGTGTCCTTTTCTGCACAAAAAATGGCTATTTGAAACTTCTAGGTGTGCTGCACAATGCAACACACAGAGGAGTTACAAACCACCATTAGTGATTGTTTATGTGGAGGAAGATACACCTTCCTGCATATGAACAATCATTCCCTCAACGCAGGCTCCCTCGCCTGCGGTGAAAGGGTGCCTTCGTTGGCGCTAGGCAGCTGAATTTATCGCCAGCACTAAGGAAAACACAGGGGTGCGCCCTATTGCTGTAAATACAGCGCATCCTTGTGTTTTCAGAATTGCGGAGCACGGCATTAGCAGTTTTAGTTTAACGCTGTGCTCTGCCATTCTATTGTAAATATGTCCCTGCATCTTTTCTATCAGACAGATAATCATCCCACTCCTCCCTTCAGATCAGCTCTGTTCAATTCACTACTAATGTACCAAACAACTTTAGTCCCCTTTAACTTCTACCTTAGCTCCCTATTCTACCTGATCTTTTCCTTCACTCTCAAGTGTTACTGTTAAGCAGATGATACACAAATCAGACATAGTACGAAAACCCACCTGACTTTGACTCACACTCAATTGGACGCATGATATTGAACTACAGCAAAATAAGCACATCGTAAATCGGAATATTCATTTGCAGTAAATTGATTAAACACTACCCATCAACAATAGGGCCTCAGCAAATAGATGCGCCACCAAACATCACGGCCCTAGTGAGGAATATAGGGATAAATACAGACTCCAGCCTGTCAATCATAATACAATTCTGTTTGTCCAAAAAGGTTTAAACTGCAATTTGTCACTTCTTGCCATCATATTAGCTATATAGATATTTCCACCTACATTGCTTGAAGGCTTGTCCTGCCACACGAACTGGAAGTGCTAGCCCACCTATGAAGGTTGGGTCTAGTTCCACCCCTTAACCTGACACATGTTAATTATAATCCGCTCAGCTACTAGTGGAGCTAGGACTGAGTAAGGAACCACTCCCCAATTCACCACTTTAAAATCCATGGTGCAGAATTACAAGGAAGTGTCGCAGTGCGGCAATGCAAGCCCTTTGGTTGCAGCACTTCCAAAGCACAGGGATGAGACATATTTACAATAATATGTCACATTCCTGTGCTCTCCCCTTCGCTGGTGCACAAACAGCTGCCATGCACTGGCGCAGGCACCCTTGCAGCATGATGCAAGGATGCCTGCGACATGGGGAGATTGTTTTTGTGTAGGAAAGGGGCACCTTCCTTCACAACAACAATCACTACAGGCATTTTCCTCTTTCAATGTGTACTGTAGAATGCAGAATGCAGAATGCAGAAACGCATTGAAAGAGGAAAATACAAAGAGAAATGAAAACATTTCTCCTTGTTGCACCTCCCTACGCCTCCCCTGGAGAGGCGTAGCATTCCGGGCATTTCCAGATTTACGATTCCTCGTAAATCTGGAAATGTGTCATGTTCCATGGGTGTTGTGTGGGAACACTTACAGCAACACCCATGGACGGCCCCTTTCACGCAAAGTGCTGCGTTTAATGGGGCCATATTTACAAGGACAGGAAAAGCCACGCAGGGTGGCTTTACCTGTCCTTGTAAATATGGAGCAGAAAAATACGTCACAAAAAGTGGCCGGTACTGGTGGCGCAGGGGGCTTGTAAATCAGCCCCCATGTTTCTTATTAGCAACTAAAGTTTTTCAATAATTGAGTAAAAGACTGTTTCCAGAGTGAAGGGGAAGAAAGTATGTAAAAAAAAGTATCATATTTATTAGCGCAAACCATGATGGAGCCTCAGAAGGTTTGTGATTGGATGTAGCAACTCGCGCCTCCACCTCATGGATAGCCAACGTGAATCCACCAAAAGACCCACTCCTACAAAATGTTTATTGTATATATTTTTTTTATAGACAGTTTATAAAGCGCCTGGTAACACCTTCCCGGTGTGTCCCCGCACTAGTAAGGAAGAGCTAGACACTTTAGCATAGACTGCCCACCCCAACGTGCCCCTATAGCCTATGCAGATGAGTTTTCAGTAATGCTCTAAACTTGACTTCCGCGCTCTCTAGTCTCATCTCCCGAGGGAGCTTATTCCAGCTGCGGGCAGCCATTACACTAAAGGAGCGCCCTCCCATTCTTGATTTATTAGCCCGCGGGACCACCAACTGACCCGTGCCTCCCGAGCGAAGAGCCCTCGAGGGTTCATATCTGCACACTAGGTTATCCAAATAAGAAGGGGCCCTCTTCCATACAATACGATGGCACATCAGGAGGCATTTATATTGGACTCTTTTCTTAACCGGTAGCCAGTGCAGGGTGTCCAGAGCCAGACTGGAGGCCGCTCTCCTAGGTCGTCTCAGAACCAGGCGTGCGGCCGAATTTTGTAGGACTTGTAATCGCCCCAAACTTTTCTCGGTGGCCCCCAGGAATAGCACATTCCCATAGTCCATTCGGGAAGTAACCAGCGCCTAAATCAAGGTCCGTCTGGCTGGCAGGGGGAGTAGGTCCAGCGTTTTATTCAGTGTTTTCAGAACACCAAAGCATTTACCGACTAGTCGTCGGATATGTCCCTCATAAAACAGGGTGGGATTAACCCACACCCCTAGGTTTTTTGCTTCCTCACATGGTACCGGGGTGGGACCCAGACATGGCGGCCACCACTCTGATGACAAACTAAGACTATCTCCACCCACTATCAACACCTCCGTTTTAGAGCCATTCAATTTTAAGCAGTGGGAGTCCATCCAATTAGCCAGAGCCTGCATACAGGCCTTAAAGTTGGATGCTGTCATTGCAGGGGCTTGGGACAGAGATAACAGCAGTTGGGTGTCGTCGGCGTATGATAATAATTCCACTCCATATGCCTGAACGATCCCGGCCAGGGGGGCCATATATAGGTTAAATAAGGTGGGGCTCAGGGCAGAGCCCTGAGGCACCCCCTGGTCCAGTGCCATTTCAGAAGAGCGGGTAGACCCCAGTTGGACTTGGAAGAAACGGCCCGTGAGGAATGACTTTAGCCATCCCAAGGCAGCCCCGGTTACACCACCATCGCTAAGACACTGCAGCAAGATGGAGTGTGCTACAGTGTCAAAAGCGGCACTGAGATCAAGCATCACCAGTGCCACGGTGTGCCCAGCATCCGCTCCCTGTCTCAACATTTCAGTGGCTCTCAGAAGGGCCGTCTCCATCGAAAAGCCTGCCCGGAAGGCCGACTGAGAGGAGTGAAGAATCTCAGCCCTCTCCAGGTGATCCACCAGTTGACGATTTACGACCTTCTCTGCCACTTTGGCCGAATAGGGAAGCAGAGATATAGGTCTCAGATTTTCAAGAACCTCCATACCCACATTCAGCTTTTTCCTGATTGGCAGGACAATAGCCTTCTTCCAGTCTGCCGGGAGCTATTGGGAGGTGAAGGAAACGTGAAGCACCTGCCTAAGCAGGGGTTCAAGTACCTCCAAACCCTCAGCCAGCACCCTGGGAGGCGCGGGGAGCCTGATTTTACACTGCGGCAGATACTGCGAAGGTCTTCCGACGGGGGGATACCGAAGTGCTCCAATCTCACCGTCAACCCTCCCCGCCCCAGTGGTTCTATAAACTCAAGGCCACTAGCAGGTTGTTCAGAAAAGGAAGCATAGATATTCTTGACTTTCCCAGCAAAGAATTCAGCCACCCGGTTACACTCTGCCCCCGAATCGGTAGACGGGGCGTTTAGGCTCGGTGCCTGGGATATTTCTTTAAAAATTTTAAATAACTCCTTCGCGGAGTGCTCTGCCTCTTCTATCCGCGTGTGGTAATATGCGGCCTTGGCCCCTCGCACTTGCCTTTGATATTTCCTCATAGCTAACTTGTAGCCATCCTTACTCCCAGAGCAGGATGTCAGCCGCCAGCTGCGCTCCAGCCTCTTACACTCAGATTTAGCCAGCTGTAACTGGAGTAAACCAGGGGGCGGTCCTGCTTCTTTTACTACAAAACTTAGAGCTGCTTAGTGGCGCCGTGGAGTTTAAGGCATTTAGAATGCACTCACCAAGCTTAGAGTTCGCACTCTCAATATCCGCGCCATCCAGCGGACCCCCGCTTAGTATACGTATAATAAAACTATTCTGGGAGAACTGCTTCCATTTGCGATACAAACATTTTTTTGTGTCAGCTAAGTCTCATAGACTGGGTTAATTATCTCGAAGGGAACTAAATAGTGATCTGACCATGGAATCGGGATTGGGGTATCCACAGTCACACCATCCCAGCTAGCGAACACCGGATCTAATAGGTGACCGAGTGTATGCGTAGGGGAGTCGTTTTTTAGCTCAAGTTGAAGTTCCTGAAATTGCTGACGAAGGTCAGTGACATCTTTCAATTGAGTATCTTCTAAATGCATGTTTATGTCACCTAAAACTAACAGTTTGCTCCGTCTAATAGCTAGGTGAGCGACGCCCTCAATGATACTAGACCTGAAGTTTCCGTAGCTGCCTGGGGGTCTATATAAGAGGATCCCGGATATAGAATCCTGTGGACTAAGCCTCAGATTGAACGTACCAGCTTCGCTACTGTCTATTTTAGTCTGGAGTAGAGTGCATTCGAATGGGGCCTTTACAATAATAGCAATCCCCCCACCTCTTCCTCCTCCCCTGTCAATTCTGGCTATGGAATATCCTGGAGGGACTGCGTTGATAAGGTCCGGGTCCGAGTGTTCGCCCAACCACGTCTCCGTTAGAAAAAGAATGTCTAGCTTCTCATCCAACAGGAGATCCCATATTTGAATGCAGTGCTTACTCAGAGATCGACAGTTCAATAGGCCTCCTTTAACTCTCCGCCCATCAGCAAAGCCGGCGGGTTCCCTAATGCATTTAAAGGAGCAGTAGGGGCCATCATGCAGCGCAATCGCCTCCATAGATCGTCTGCAGGGGGTTTTTAGTGGTGGGCATAGGTCACGAAGCTCCTGACTATCATAGTGGATGGGGACTCGCCCAAAATGGGCAGGGATTGTGGCCCCTAGCCCCGACCGGCCGCGCGCAGACGGGCTTAACTTAGGGGCAACTTCGGCGCGCCTTCGGCGCGCCCGCTGCACGCGTCCGCTGCGCGGTCGCGGTACCACACACATAAGTAGGCAGACGGAAATTAGGAGGGAGGGGCAGCTAGAGCGCTGACCTCACTGCGTAGACCCACGGGAAGAAATATGCCTAGTATATAACTGGAAGTTAGAGGGTAGCACGCATTTGTATTATTCAAAATAACTATTGAAAATAATCTAAATACATATTTGTACGCATGTCTTTATGAGGAGTGTGGCAGCACAACAGCTGGTGGTTATGTATAATTTTGAAATAGGGGGTCATAATTAGCTCTTTCGCAAGCGTGTCAACAACATATTACTACAAGTTAACACCCCCACCCCCTATGGCCCTAACTCAATATGCTGAAAGCCCTAGGAACTCTGGCCTACCTTCTATGTAGTGGCACGAATTGTGTTTTTGAAAACTGCCCTTACTCACACACAAATGTGTGTGACATGCTTCATCATCGGATCTGCTTACAAAACACCCTGGCGTAGCCCGCACAGGATGGAGCATAAGGAGGGGAAAGACAAACAACATAAAAATAAATCAAATAGGTGACTGTGTGTGCTACAACCAGTGACCTGAGACAGTGAGAGAAAAAGTGCAGCGAAGAAAGTGATTAAAATTGGCTCATGGGTGCCCTATCAAATAACTTTATTCCAGGGTCCCAACGCCAGGATTAAAATCGTGAAGGAAGGGCGTGTTATAGAGATGACTAGGTCCTCACAACAACCTCCTTAAACTGCCAATGTCAACATGTTTCGACCGTCTTCATGTGCCCCCAAGAGAGGGTCACGTCAGTCATCCTCAGGACTTCTACCAGTCCCAATCAGGTTCCCCACATTACCTTAATGTCCATCAACTGTGGTTTTTGCATTTGGGGGGCGGAGCTAGCCAGCAAGCGTGATGGCCGCCTGAAACCGCGGCTCCGCCGTGCACGGCCCAATTATCCTATATATATGCAGTAGGAGGAGCGTTTGAAGTCCAATTCCTGCTTCCCCGGACCGCCCGGGGTGTAGCCGTCTAGCGACAACCACAGCGGCAGCAAAGAAGAACACACAGGAGGGTGCAGAGCCCAGACGGCGTCCCCGCACTGAAGGCCGAGAAGCTGCGGTCTTGCGTGCGCCCAGGGTCTGTACGACGTAGCGCGGCGTGCGGCCGCCAGAGGTGATAAGAGCCGGAGATCCGGTGCGAGCCTGACGCTGAGTGCGATAACTGCCGCGCGTGCGGTGGCTGAGCAGACGGCTCCCCTCACCACGATTCATCTGTTCTGACCTCCTGAGGCTGTCCCTACACCGCCCCGCTATAACAACAAGCAGAGAATGCCCCGGACACTAGAGCGGGCATCAGACTGGCGGTCCCTGAGGTCTGCCTGGATGACGGTCTAAAACAGAAGCGGACGA
This sequence comes from Lissotriton vulgaris, assembly GCF_964263255.1. NCBI lineage: Eukaryota > Metazoa > Chordata > Amphibia > Caudata > Salamandridae > Lissotriton > Lissotriton vulgaris. The sequence goes on along the minus strand of NC_141693.1, from coordinate 1,862,178,825 downwards.
CATCCTCGCTGGGAATAGTCTGGGAATAGTCTGGTAAGACTGCTCGCTCCAATAGGCTGCGTGACATTCTGCCTTTTCCGACCTTGTGCCTGGCGACGTTGAGGTGCATTGAGCTCCCTGGGCAGTGAGAGGAGCTACGCCTGGTACATTGCATTCCCCCAGACCCGGCGGTACAGAGACATACGGGGAGTGGACACCCCTCTGGTCCCCCTAGTAGAGCTTTCACTCGGTGTCAGGCTGCTACTACAGGAGGCCTCCTAGGGCCGGTTATGAGCCAACTCTGGATGGAAGACACAAGCCATAGCTGATCTGGTCTGGCGCTTAGGCCGGGTCCGGCGGCGCGGCGGAGTTGGGGGAGAAAGGCATCTGGGAGACGCTGTTGTGAGGCAGCAGGAGGCGCAGCGATAAACTCTGTAGTGCGGGGGGAAACTACTGCATGCACTGCTGGACATCAAACGGAACACAAGTCTCCCCACTAGACGTGCGTGCTGCCGGCCACGAGATGGGAAAAAGTGACAGAACTCAAAGCAGATTGCCTTTTGCACAGAAACGGCTACTACAGCAGAGCCCACAGACAGAAGAAGGGGCAGCGCCGCGCACCGAGGAGGTCCAGGGTGCTAATTCAGACATCAAAGCCATGCTGCTCTCTATGGAGCAAAGCCTACAGTCCAGCATCTCCGCCCTAGGCACCAAAATGGACGCGATGTCTTACAGAATGGACCGCATGGTGGAGCGGCTGGATAAGCACGCTACATGACATGGCCGAAAGGAGGATGACCGAAGTAGAGGAGGCGCAAAGGGACCTAGACACAACGAACAAAAAAATGGAAAGAATGATGCAAGGACTACAGGACAAAACCGAGGATTTGGAGGCGCGGTCACGACGGTGCAACCTACGCATCACGGGTCTTCCGGAGAGCACACAGACGGGCCCAATGGAGCGGTTCGTGGAAAAATTACTTATAACGCTTCTGGGAGAGGGAGTGCTCTCTGCCATGTTCACGGTGGAGAGAGCACACAGGTTACTAGCTCCGCGCCCAAAACCCGGGGCGCCTCCTCTTCCCATAATAGCGGAACTGCTTAACTATCGGGACAGAGACACTGCGCTTAGAATGGCGAGGTCCAAACAACAATTGCAATATGAAGGATCCGCCATATCGCTGTACCCAGATATCACTGCGAAGGTGCAGGAAGAGCGCAAACAATTCATTCCGCACAAAAGCACCTCAGAGAGATGGGTTTGGACTACGCTCTGCTATATACAGCCAAGCTGCGAGTCAACAGACTTGGACATTCGCATATATTTACGGACCCTAAGGCACTTCAGCAAGTTATGAAGCGCTGGTCGAGGGAGCAGGACCCAGCTTGAGGTTCCGTGACAATCGTAAGCGGTGTTTTCGACTCGCACGAATATGGTCGAGTCTGGTATCTATGAACCGCAAATGACGAGTTTAGTGGGTGTACGCGTTTTCGCTGTGCTAACCTAAACCGTTCGTTTGTTTCGTGGGTTTCTTCATCTGAACCCACGGGTTCCATCTTAGATACGGCATCCATTTTGTTTCTTGCCCTCAAGTAGCCAGCGAACGGACGCTGTCTGGTTCGCGACCCTGGGATTCCCAAAACTCTTGCAGGAGACACGTTTCCTTTGAAGGTGTCTTTATGACGAGGGGGATGATACTGTAAGGCAGATGGCCCCGCTCGAGCCTCATCTTGCCGTGCCGGTCTATTGTCTCAGTTGTGCATTCATTAGGCACGTCCCCTTTGATGCCTGCAACTCGTGTTTCCTGATACCACCCCTTTTTACACCCTTTTCGATCTGTTCACTGTCCTCATCTTCCTCTGCACCTGTTTCTGTCTCTTCCTTGATTCGTTTATTGCCGAATGGAATGTACTAATGGTGGGAAGATGTACTTTTACAGTTGGGAACTGCCAAATGCTACTGTAATTATGTTCCGGGCCCTGAATACATGAAAGCGACCCCTTATGATCTTTACGATGGGAACCGGGTTGTAATCCTTTGTGCACCATGTTATCCTATGCTCGAAAACTGTATAAGAAGAGCGATCCACAGAGACAATTTGAAGCAGTCTCCGTGAACTTACATGCTATGTACTTCTCGTGACTTCTGTGTTCCCTGCAGTAATAAACCTCGAATCTTTGACGCCGAAGGAAGTGTCCCGTGTCTCTGTCACTTGTACGCCGGAACAGGTTACCCACGAAGGTTTTAGGTGTTATCCCTGGCACCGCTGGGTCTTAGAAAAACCCAGTCCTTCAGTTGGCGCCCAACGTAGGGCTGCATCAGTGGTACCGGTCCAAAGCCCGACGATCGTGAGGAACTTCGTGTGAAATCTCCGAGGGAAGGTGCACCCCGCTTCATCGATCCTGTTGTCGAAACAAGTGGCCCGACGACTTTTCCCGCGAAGATCCCCACCTCCTGACGGCTGTGACGGACTGCTGCCCTGACTGTAGATCTGTTTTGGCGCCTGGCGTAGACCTTGGTACAGCGAGACGATTGACGGGCCTTCCTGGTGATGCCATTGATCTTTGAGTTAAGTATTTGTGGGTCGCTCCCAGAGTCCTTCGTTGTGGGTGCTTAGTTGTTGCATGGTTCCATTGCATTTGTGGTTCTTGGTATTTTGTTCTTTGTTGTACTATTTGACGTCTGCAGTCGCCAAAAACCGAGGGTTTTTGCTCTTTGCAGGGACATTGTAATCCTATAACCCTTGACGTTTGTGAAACTCGGTTAGTGTGCACGATGCCTGGCCGTAGTACTTTGTTCAGTTGCTTTAGAAGTTGTGGTGCGGATTCCCGACTGGAGGACTCGTGTCCGATACCTCCGGTTGGAACTCCAACTTATGAGTTGTATAGCCGACACGGTTTGGGTCCAATTACATTCAATGAGTATTGGGTTCGTTACACTAAAAAAGACGGTGTCCTTAGTTGGCCACCTCATGGTAGTTTCGAAGCCCCGATTTTAGATAATCTTGAAGCTAAGTTGTTCCAAAGAAAAGCAAGGCCGGCCATGTTTGATTCCTTTCGGTTGTGGCGTAAAGAAGCCAAGCAGAGAGAAATCAAACAGATTAAACGTAATAAGAGAGAAGGAATTGTTACAACGGTAAGAAACGCAGAGCAGTTCCAGCGAGATAAGGAGGAAAAGGAAAAGGAAGTTTTCGATAGATTGCAGCGCATGACTATAGATAAGTGTTACCCCGCTTTACCGACGGATACGGATAAGAAGGAGGAAGTAGTAGAGGACCCCTTGTTGTCCTATCTCTTGAAGTCACCACCTCCGTATGCACAGGGTACCGCAGTTCCTATGGTTCCCCCTGTCCCTGTTCCTCCACCTGCTCCTGTTCCTGTACCCCAACCTGTTCCCGTTCTTCAACCAGTTCCTGCTCCTCTACCTGCTCCCGTCCCTACTGCTCCCCCGCTTGTACTTCCTCATACTCCTGTTCCCGCTGCTCCTACTGTTCTGGTTACTCCGGCTGTCCCTTCTGTTCCTGACACTTCTCTTGTTACCCCGTTGTGTTACTCTTCTTCCCCATCTTCTCGACGTCGTGTCCCTTCTGTTGCTGCTAACTTTTTCACTTCTCTTGGACCGGTTCTTGAGTCCGCTGGTTCTGATGGTCCCCAAAGGCGAAGTCAACTTCCTGGTGGTAGGGAACGTGACTCGCTATATAATATGGCGATGGGTTGGATTAGATACCCCCTTAGGAATCCTCCACGTGTGGTGCTTGATACGTTCTGTCAATTCAACATACCAACACAAAGGTTCGTGTTTGAGGAAATGTGCAAGTTTTTACGTGATCAAATATCGGCTGATGCGTCTGACGATGTATTGACTGCTCTGACTAATCTTCAGCTCCAGTTTGCGAGCAGAATACTGGTGGGTAGCAATGTTCGACGTGCTGTCGAGCAGTTGCTGTCTTTTCGTCCTTCTATAATGCCTCGGGCATTGTTCTTAGAAGACATTGAGGAACCACCAGCAGCGCCTGGTCAGTATCCCATGCGCGAAGTTCCACCAGTGTGGATGCCAGGCAACCCTGGTGCTGCCCCGCCGATCCTGCCACATTTCCAGAGAGTGTGGATACATCTTCCGTGGAAACGATCGGAAGTTTTGCAGGTTAAGCAGACTTTGCCTGACCCTCGCAAAAATCCTGCAGGGTATTATAAAGAATTGTCGCAGCTCGTGGATGCTACGATAATGAATCTTGCAGACATTGATATGCTATTTGGCAATGTCGTACCGCAACTGGTATGGGCAAAGATTTGTCAGGAAGACCATGCGGCAGAATTAGGCGGCGACTGGACTGCACTTCTTGCTGCGGATGCCTTGCAAGTTGGTGGGGCAAAGCCCGAACAGTTGATCGCTAATCTCCCTCAGAGAATAATAACCCTTATGAAGACGCTTATGCCAGCTATGAAGGTGAATTGGGACAAGTTGTCCGCTTGCAAGCAAAAGAAGGATGAGAGTGTCTCTGATTTCTTTACGAGATTTGAGGAGGCATTCATTGATCATAGTGGTCAAGATATGGGCACTGAGGGAGGTCAGAGATTGTTTGTGGACAAGTTTGTATCAAATTTGTTGCCGGACTTAAGCAACAAATTACGGAATTCAGAGAGTGCGTGGGCTGTTTCCACTTCTGCTCAGATACTGGCTACGGCCCAATATTATGAGAATAGAGAAAAAGAGGAAAATGATTGTGCCGATAAAAAGACAAAAGAGCTAAAAACGAAAGTGTTGTTGCAACAAGCGTATCCTCCACGTTCAAATCAGAATGATTCGCAACAGCGGAATAGATCGCAGTCTCATTCGAATAGGTCGCAATCACGAAATGACTCCTCTTCGCAGAGATCTACGTTGGGGTACTATCAGTGTGCCTATTGTAGGGGGGAGGGTCATTTGAAATTCGATTGTCCAGTTTTGCGCGATCGAAATAGTGGTAATTCATCTAGAGGAGGTCGTAGTGGTCCTCAACAGGCATCACGTGGTAGAGGTCGCGGTGCTCAAAATGATCGTTCAAATAATTCTTCCGATTCTAATAATTGTTTCGATCAGCGTGGATCGTCGCAAGGAAGATCTGCGCAGTACAATGTGGACGATTATTACGTCGATCAGGGCACTGACGACGGTAATTACTAGGACAGCCATAGACAAGGAGAGGGAGTAGTATCAGTTACGGTTGATCAGAGAGGGCCTTACGTCGCAGTTGCCACCTCGGGCGTCGTTGAGCCTTTTCTGTTGGACACTGGTGCAGCGAAAAGTTCTTTCATGCATTCGAAACTCCCTGGTGCACCTTTGTCTGGCTTACCAAATGTCTCCGTTGGATTCTCTGGCGCCCCTGTTAGCAATCCGGTTTCGCGCCCTTTGCCCCTTGCCATTGGGCCTTGTGAGCTGAAAGCTCCTTTGATTTTGACTACTGGTTGCGGTGAGAATCTTTTGGGCCTGGATTTGCTGAAACGTCTGTATGCAACTTTGTATTGTTCTCCTGCCGGAGTAAAGCTTACATTGGGTGAGAAAGTTGTCTCTCCTATGTACTTATCCATCGACAAGCTTCCACCGGAATTGAGTTCTCTTCCTGCATCTTTGTGGGCAACAGATCCCAATGACGTGGGCCTGCTTGACATCTCTCCTTATGTTGTTCACTTGAAATCTAATGTGCGATTGCCACGTATTCCCCAGTATCGTATCTCCCTTGATGGTGAGCGAGCACTGTTGGCGATCATCTACGATTTGATTGAGAAAGATGTTATCGAGGAAACTCGGGGAAACGTGTGCAATAGCCCTGTTCTACCCATTCTGAAGCGCACTGATCCATCAAAGCCCCCTGTTTATATCGTTTTGTCATCGATTTACGGGAGGTGAATAAAATTGTGATTCCTCAGTTCCCTGTGGTGCCCGACATTACGGCTCTACTGACTCTGATTCCAGCCTCTGCGTCTTGGTTCTCGGTGATCGATCTGAAGAATGCTTTCTTCAGCATTCCGATTGCTGAGGAGAGTAGGGACCTTTTCGGTTTCTCTCTTGGTGGCCGCAGCTTTAGGTTTAAACGCGCTCCTCAGGGCTACTGTGAGAGTCCATCGATATACAGCCAAGCCTTGAAGAGTCAACTTGATGCGTTCGTGTTGCCGGCCGGTGCGGCCTTGATCCAATATGTCGATGACTTATTGGTGGCTGCAGACACTCAGGACATTTGCAAACTTGCTACGGTGTCGTTGTTGCAGCATCTCTGTGACTTACATCACAAGGTGTCACCTTCTAAACTGCAATATTGTTGCCAAGAAGTAACCTATCTAGGTCACTTATTGTCAAAGGAGGGAAGGAGGTTGACCCCAGAGAGAATTGCAGCGATTGCTCGAATGACTGTGCCAACAACTCAGAGAGATGTGCGTGCCTTTTTAGGTATCACGTCATACTGCAGGTAATGGATTCCAAATTTTTCATTGCTAGCAAAACCATTGGTGGCTCTTACATGCAAGGATGTTCCAACTCCTTTACCATGGACGGAAGAATGTCAGAAAAGTTTTTCTGAATTGCGTGATGCGTTGTGTTCGGCCCCTGTGTTAGGTACCCTGACTACAGTAAGCCGTTTACACTATACGCTCACGAGAGGGAAGGTTGTGCGTTGAGTGTTTTGACGCAACAATTTGGTGGTAAGCAGCGTCCATGTGCATATTTTTCCTCGACCTTGGACCCAGTAGCTAGAGCATTGCCGAGTTGTTTGAGAGCAACAGCGGCAGCTGCGGTGTCCATCCGACAATCTGCAGGATTGGTCATGGCTAATATGCTTACGGTGATGGTTCCGCATTCAGTTGACACTCTCTTGAATCGTACGAAAACCCAACACCTGACGAGTGCAAGGTTGTCTGGGTATGAGTAGACGCTTTTGGCAAGTCACATTCAAATAAAACGCTGTAATGTCCTGAACCCGGCGACTTTGTTGCCAATCAGTATGGAATCAGACGAGGTAACACCTCATGACTGCTACTTACGAACTGAGGAGGAAACAAAAGGTTGTGTTGACTTGAAAAATACTCCATTGGAAGACCCCGATGGGACCCTGTATGTGGATGGGTCGTGTTTTAAGTTGCCGAATGGCGATGTGATGACTGCGTATGCTGTGGTGACGCTGAGTACGGTTGTGGAGACTGCAAGACTGAATCAGAATTCTGCACAGGCGGCAGAGCTGATTGCTTTGACTAGAGCGTGTGTGTTGTCGAAAGGGAAACGGGTGAATGTGTTTACGGATAGTCAGTATGCATTTGGTGTTGCGCACAGTTTTGGACGTTTGTGGAGAGAGAGAGGTTTTATGACGTCGCATGGTACAAAGATTCAGCATGGACAGCTTGTGAATGATCTTTTGGATGCACTTACATTGCCCGAGCAGGTGGCGATTATTAAATGTAGTGCACACCGTAAGGTGACGGATGATGTTGGTCGTGGCAATGCGTTTGCGGATGAGATTGCTAAGGAGACTGCCCGGAATCTTAGCACTAAAATGTATGTGACGAGTTCGGTAAGGTGGCCTGCAGAAACTGGTATGTGTGAGGACACTATCGAGAATGTGAAAGCGATTCAGAACGAGGCCACTGAGTCTGAAAAGACGAAGTGGAAAGAGAGTACGGGAAAGTTGGATGCGAATGGCTGTTGGATCGATTTGTCGGAGAATAAGAGATGGATGTTGCCGGATGCGTATGTACTGGCTATTGTGACTATGGCACACGGCTCGGCACATATTAGCGCGAAAGGTATCTGCAAGTTGTTGTCCCCTGTATGGAAGAATGATGGTATTGCTAAGTGTGCTGAGAGATTGGTCAAGAATTGTATGATATGTATGATGTACAATCCTGGTAAGGGAACTCCTACACCCCCTGGCCATTTTGCTCCCCCTTCATGTCCCTTTGAGGTGATTCAGCTAGACTTCATCCATATGGAGCAATGCAATAACCTGAAGTACGTTTTAGTTGTGGTTTGCGCATTCTCCCGATGGGTCGAAGCCTACCCTCTCAAAGACAACACTGCTCTGTCCACTGCAAAAATCCTACTAAAGGAATACTTTCCTCGGTATGGAATGCCACGGATTGTATGGTCTGATAACGGAAGTGAGTTTGTGGGGAGTGTGATGAAGAGTGTGTGTAAGGGCCTTGGAATTACACAGAAATTCCACAGCGCCAATCATCCCCAGTCAGCAGGTTTGGTTGAAGGGTATAATGGCACCCTTAAATTGAAACTGGCGAAGATTCAGGCTACGACTGGTCTCTCGTGGCCTGACGCTTTGCCCCTAGCTCTTCTGTCAACCAGGGCGACTGTACACTCCCGAGTAGGGCTTAGTCCCTATGAGATTGTGTTCGGCCGCCCTGCCAATGTTTGGGGGGTCCCTAGACCCAGTGTGTTCTCTGATCTTGAGTACCCAATGTTGATCGATTACCTTCATGATCTGACTGCTAAACTGAGGTTAATTCACCAACAGGTCTTTGAAGCACTGCCGACGCAGACGGAGGGTCCAGGCCACCAGCTCCAGCCCGGAGACTGGGTGGTGACGAGGAATTTTGGCCGGAAGCGCAACCTTGAGCCTCGTTTTACCGGACCCTACCAAGTGCTCCTTGCCTCGAGGACTGCTGTTCGTTTAGAAGGGCGTAAGAACTGGGTGCATGCCACCCATACCAAAAAGGTACCTATACCTTTACCAGCAGACTTGTGGGTGAGGAAGGGCATCGCCTCGTCTGAAGTTGAAACTGTGCCGAACTTCGTTCCATTTAGCGACGCTCATCCTGTCGGAGAGACCTCAGTGCAGCAGAACGACATTGTTGAACATTTGTCATCACAGAACTCAAGATCTGAACAATTGACTGATCAACAGAACTCTGTCTCATCATCGGATCAATTGTTTGACGAACAGACTCGTCCTGGGAGAAGCCGATATTTTCTCCGCTCCAACACCAGAGACTAATAAATAAATATATTTGCTTTCTCCCCTGACATCCACGTTACCCCATTGCCACTACAAAATTTGAACACACTTGCATATTTGTGATTTTGTAAATTTTGAGTCTTTTTCTACGTATGTGTTTTTGCTTCCACAGCTAGGAGATTTTGTATATATTGTTGATTAAAAATACCTTACATCATGGTGGACCGTAGGGCCGCGCGGGTACTTCCTTCTGGTTAGTAGGTCTTGACACTAGGTCAGAGACCGTCGATTCCTAGGAACTCCTGGGGATTGACTACTGCTACACAGAACGAAGTGCGTCAAGAACGTAGCGGACGGTTTTAGAGGATGGCTTTCTCGAAGCTGTCGGAATTGGAAAAAGCTCAGGCCCAAAGATTCGAATTGCGAAAAATTGCACGTACAAAATGCTTCATGTTTCAGGTGTTCCTCCTGTTCTTAACTGTTTCCTCGTTATTGGTGGGTGGGGTGTATTACATGATACAGTCATTGTTGCCTTCTGCCTCACCTACCCCTTCTTCTGAACCTAAACTTACCTCCACTGTTTCTCCTCATTCCTTCCACATCCTACCCCAACACGAGCAGGTTAGACATGCGGAATTCATGAACAATTCCTTCGTTCAGCTCCTTCATCAGCATCAGTTGGTGATGAACACTACTAATTGTTGGGTGTGTGGATTAATGCCACATACCACCGATAAGGGCATTCCGTACTTGGTCCTTCCTTATAGTTCCCAGGGTTCAGCTCGAGCATTCCAAACAATGTTTCGAAGGGCACTAGATTCCTACCCCAATCGAGAGCCACGTTCTCCACATTTTGGTCCCGGTCCGTACCATAAGCCTTTGGCAATAGCGATTGCTGATTTAGATAGGGATATCTATGAGCCGTCGCTCATCCCAGAGGAAGAGGTGCAAGCCTATAGGGATCTCAGTGAGGTTGAGTATAGTGCGCTCGTGGGCGAAAGACAGCTTAAAAGCTCGTCTCCAATATGGATCGTACCCCACCTTGGTAATTTCTGTCTAAAAGGCCGTGGCCGAAGCCCGAGAGCTCACCTTGGATAGAGTGCTTGCTCTGAGACGTATGTCCTACCAATGCTCTCTTCCCCTGTTCTCCTGACTTGCAAGGGTACGTACTTTGTCTGTTACGACCGTGCATATACATGGTTGCCCCTTGACTTTGCGGGCACCTGTTATATTGCAAATTTGTTGCCACCGACTTTTACAGTCGCTTCCGATTACCACAAGACCAGAGTTGTGAGGGGCGTGATTAGCAAAGAGGACACTGCCGGTCAAGAGGCAGGAGACTTTTTCAAGGGTTTCTTGCCGTTTTGGGGGCCTATGATCAATAGTAGGAACCTGAGACAGTTGACTCGAGTGGTAGAATCGACAGCTAACATCACTGCCAGTGCCCTTGGTAATATCACAGCAGAACTTCAGGCGGATAGGCTGATGACGTTACAAAATCGTATGGTTTTAGACGTTGTCTTAGCAGATCGAGGTGGAGTATGTAAGGTGATCCATTCGAGTTGTTGTATTTTCATTCCAGACAACGCTCCGACTGTCTATCAAGCCATCTCGAAGTTGCATAAGATCTCTGAGTCCATACACGTGGACGTAGGGTATTGGACGCTACTCGGGTGGTTTTGGGGCCTAATGTCGACTTGGGGTTGGAAGATTCTGATGATCATTGGGGTTGTTGTAGCATTTCTGTTCACGTGTTGTCTTTGTGTGCAGTGTGGTCCTGCCTTATGTGGCCTCTGTGCTACGACGTGTATAAGGCAGCCGCCTGTTACCAAAGGAACTCTGATGGATAGAATTATGTTGCAACAGCATCTAGATGGTCTGATGAATATCGAGATCGATTTTGATTCCGACTAGTGCTTGCCTACATGAGGGCAAAAGGAGCATCTGAGGTTCCGTGACAATCGTAAGCAGTGTTTTCGACTCGCACGAATATGGTCGAGTCTGGTATCTATGAACCGCAAATGACGAGTTTAGTGGGTGTACGCGTTTTCGCTGTGCTAACCTAAACCGTTCGTTTGTTTCGTGGGTTTCTTCATCTGAACCCACGGGTTCCATCTTAGATACGGCATCCATTTTGTTTCTTGCCCTCAAGTAGCCAGCGAACGGACGCTGTCCGCTTCGCGACCCTGGGATTCCCAAAACTCTTGCAAAAGACACGTTTCCTTTGAAGGTGTCTTTATGACGAGGGGGATGATACTGTAAGGCAGATGGCCCCGCTCGAGCCTCATCTTGCCGTGCCGGTCTATTGTCTCAGTTGTGCATTCATTAGGCACGTCCCCTTTGATGCCTGCAACTCGTGTTTCCTGATACCACCCCTTTTTAAACCCTTTTCGATCTGTTCACTGTCCTCATCTTCCTCTGCACCTGTTTCTGTCTCTTCCTTGATTCGTTTATTGCCGAATGGAATGTACTAATGGTGGGAAGATGTACTTTTACAGTTGGGAACTACCAAATGCTACTGTAATTATGTTCCGGGCCCTGAATACATGAACGCGACCCCTTATGATCTTTACGATGGGAACCGGGTTGTAATCCTTTGTGCACCATGTTATCCTATGCTCGAAAACTGTATAAGAAGAGCGATCCACAGATACAATTTGAAGCAGTCTCCGTGAACTTACATGCTATGTACTTCTCGTGTCTTCTGTGTTCCCTGCAGTAATAAACCTCGAATCTTTGACGCCGAAGGAAGTGCCCCGTGTCTCTGTCACTTGTACGCCGGAACAGGTTACCCACGAAGGTTTTAGGTGTTATCCCTGGCACCGCTGGGTCTTAGAAAAACCCAGTCCTTCAAGCTAGCGAAGAGACTCTGGGAGCTGAGGGGGGCGGCAGTCGTATGGACGACCAAGACTGATTTCCACGATTGCAAAGGAGCTGACTGCGCATCAGAACTGTGACAATCTGGGAAGGTCTTTGAGGGCTCTTCACGGAGATGAAACCAGGGAGGTCAACTCAACCTGCGAAGAAGACAGTCTGTGCAGATGAGTGGTTCGGGGAGGGGAGGAGGGTGGTGGAGCTTGTTGAACTAGATGCATAACTATATCCATGCAGGGCACCGATTTTCCTACATTCTATTTAATGAGATCTAAGTTAGTACTTTGAGCGCTGATTCACACTACACTGGGAACATTGATTAGGTAGTGATTTGCGCTGGGGACGAAGCGGTATAGAGAACACAAGACAAACTAATGGTTAGGAAAACGTTTCTCTATTCACAGACACAGTGCATGGCGGGGGTGGGTGGAAAGCCACTCAATTGTTCTGAGACTTAGGTAGAGACTATGACTCCGGGCTACCTGAGCCCCCGAGTGTTAAGCACACTGGTGATGTTGGTGATCAATGTTGGGGTGTTGAAGCTGGGGAGAGGGGTGGGCAATAAACGGACCAGGTTGGGGTGGGTCTGCTGTGGGCGGGGGGATGGAGGGATGGGAAGTTGGTGTTAAAGTTTGTAGATTTGATGCTGGTTCCTCAAGTTGGCCAAAAGAGTGAATGTTGCGCTGAGATGACTCGCTACTGTAGTCCTTCCCAATGGCACAGATGACTATTACCGCCGGAGCGCATACTGTAAATCCCATGGAAACCCTCAGGGCTTTAACCTGGAATGCGAGAGGATTGAACGATTACAGGAAATTGCGGAGGGTGTTACACTTTTTGCAGAGACACCACATTGACCTAGCTCTTATCCAGGAAACACATCTCCCTCTAACTAGCAAAATGTTACAACACAGGGGACTATCAGGCAACACCACGGTAGCTGGGTTTACTACACACTCAAGGGGAGTCCTGACTTGGGTAAATCCAAGATCTAAACTGGACTTGAAACTGGTACAAGCAGACTCAGAGGGTAGGTACCTCATCTCTAGATGCACGGGGAAGGGACACGATTTACTAGTGGTTAATGTGTATGGGCCAAACTACGACTCTCCAGAGTTCTACAAAAAGCTAGCACAATGCTGTCGAGAATTCTCCAACTCACAGATGCTTTGGGCGGGGGACTTCAATCTAGTGATGGATCCGGAATTAGATAGGTCTTCAGGTCCACGGCGCGGACCTTCTGCGGCAGCAGTTGCACTTCAGGCTGAATTACTGACATTAGATTTAGTTGATGTGTGGAGAGGAAGAAACGCCACTAGTGGAGGGTACACACATTACTCAGCATTTCACGACATTCACACCAGGATTGATTATTGGCTGGCCTCCTATTCTATCTCTAGACACATACTGTCCTGTACGGTTTTAGCACGTACTCTCTCTGATCACTCGCCAATATTGCTGGTCTTGGAGACTCCGATACGTAGGATCCCTCCCTTTACTTGGCGATTTCCCCAGCACTCACTGCTTGACGACAACTTTAGAGGGGAACTGGCAACAGAAATAGATCTCTTTTTTGAGAAAAACATTGGTTTGTTGACAGCTTTCAGACAGTGTGGGAAGCGTTTAACGTATACATATGAGGGGTGGCCATGGCCAAACACTCCAGCGTCCTCAAGGCTATTCGCCAACGCCTGAAATATCTGGAGTCGCAACTGATAGATCTGGAGAAACAACAATTGTCCGACCTGGACCCCGCAACAGCGACCCAGATCAGGTCCCTTATCTCAGATTTCAATGAAGAGGCCGACAGGGAAGTTTACTATATGGGTAAATACGCGACAGCGAGAACCTATTGAGAGAGTGAGCGTCCTAGTTCTCTCTTAGCTAAAATAATACGCAACAGCAAGAGGGCCCCAAAATTGACTGAGCTGGTCACGGCCGCTGGGGAGGTAGTCACGTCAGATGATGAGATTTTGAGGGAGTTCAGAGACTTCTACTCGGAATTGTACACTTCTAGAACCGAAACCCTAGAGGCTGACATGGACGAATACCTAGAACACATACAAATGCCGTTCTTAACACAATCGGATCGGGAGTTCTTAATGTCCCCTATACAGGAAGACGAGATATTGGAAGCACTGACTAGCATGCGCGAGCACAGCGCCCCAGAGGCATTTAAAGATAAATTAATTGCCCATCTCTCCTCTCTCTTTGATGAGGTTTGTGAAGATGGTTCCATGCCACAATCTATGAGAGAGGCCTTAATAGTCACCATTCTTAAACCCGGAAAACCCCATAATGCCTGTGGTTCGTACAGACCATTATGTTTACTGAATGTTGATGCGAAGTTATACGCTAAGGTTCTTGCCACACCACTTGCTTTAATAGCTCCAGAAATAGTGGCACCGGAGCAGTCCGGATTTATTCCAGGGAGGAACCTGAACTACAACATTCGCACGGTATAGGGGACCATTCAACACGTTAGGCAGGACTCGAAGGTGGTTGCCATCTTCTTAGACATGGAGAAGGCCTTCGACTCCGTGGAGAGGCCTTTCATGCTGCGGGTTTTGCGACGGTTGGGCCTCGGGGAACCGTTTTTGCAAATGATTAGTGCATTGTACTGGACTGCGCTTAGGAGATCGAGTATCTGACCCATTTGAAATCAGTAGAGGCACCAGGCAGGGCTGCCCTCTCTCACCATTGTTGTATGCGCTGGTCGCAGAACCTCTGGCCTGTGCGCTACGGGAATATCATTGGCACCGGGGAGTTAGCTTCCCGTCATATAAAATTGTAATCTCTACCTACGCTGATGATACACTTCTATATGTCCGCAACCCTGAAGCAAACCTGACTTCAGTTTTACGAGAGGTGGTCCGCTTTGGAGCGCTTTCCGGTCTCAAAATTAACTGGAACAAGTTGGTAGTGTTCCCGCTAACTCCGGTGACGAACCACTTCGAATTGGAATATCCGCTGCAGTGGTCTACTGACCCGGTACATTATCTAGGAATAATGATTCACTCGGACTCAGAGTTGTTGTTTCGTGAGAACTATGGTGTGGCCTTTAGCAAATGCGAAGACGATGTGGAGAAGTGGTGCAAACTCCCATTATCATTGATGGGACCTATAGCCATCATGAAGATGGTGGTGTTACCCCGGTTCCTCTTTCTCTTTAATACTTTACCCATCATACTGTCGAGAGCTTTCTTCAAGAACCTGATGAAACTTATGGTTTGTTTAGCCTGGGGCGGGAAACAGCCGAGAGTGCAATGGAATACGTTTACGCTCCCGTACCTACTGGGGGGCCTGGGAGCTCCAGACATAGAGCGTTATTACAGAGTTGCGCAGGCCGCCCATTTACACACGTGGCTGCATGGAGAAGAAACCATCCCAATTATAAAAATGGAGAGACTATTTGCGGACCCCCTCCCGCTACCGGCCACGATATGTACTCCCATGGACCGCAGGATAGGAGTGCTTGACTCAATTACTGCCACGAAACATGCGTGGTACTCGCTGTTGAAGGCCAGAGGAGGCAACTTGATTTACTCCCCCCTGATGGCTGTGGAATGGATGCTGTGGCTACCGCCGGTCTAGGAGAAGAGCGTAGTTCGATCATTGCATGAGCTGGGAATAGTGACCGCCGGGGAGCTGTTCGTAGATGGCACAGTAAAAACCTGGGATCAGGTTGCTCAGGTAGCAGATAGCACATCGCTCCTACAGAGATTTCAGTTTCACAGAGTTCGTAGTGCTCTGAGAGACATTCTGGGTCCAGATATGGAGGAGCCTCCTGAGCTTCCTGAACTTTCCCACGTTATTAAAACGGAGCAATCACGTAAAATGACAACACACTTATACAAGGCAATCACTCCCCACAGGGCCCAGGAACCCTCGAAGGCCAGGCTTGCATGGCAGAGTGATCTACAGATCACTATAGACGACAACATGTGGAAATACTGCTGTACGAACACCAGAAAGCTATCCTTAAATGGAAGGCACCGGCTGATCCACTTTAAATTTCTGCAGAGGGTGTATTACACTCCAGAACGTTTATACAGGTATGGTCTCAGACAATCTCCAGAGTGTGAGAGGTGTCATGCCCTCTCAGCTGACTTCCTCCACTTGGCATAGGGATGTCACAGAATACACAAATTCTGGGAGTCGGTAATAGCGGATTTGGGATAAATTCTTGATTTTGAACTGCCTGTGGACCCGGCCTTAGCGCTGCTGGGACACTCCAGGAACCTGCCAGTGGCAATAAGATGGTTGGCAGACATGGGCTTGTTGTTGGCCCGGCGTGCGGTAGCACAATGTTGGATGAGAGGTCCCCTCCCGACGAAGAAACGGTGGGCTAGGGACATGCTATACTGCTGCACTCAGTCGAAACATTACAGTGAATTACTCCCCCCCACAAGCCGCCCGAAGAACTTCTGGGGTCTATATAATACTTTAGAAGCACCAGAGAGGGCACTCCTGACACCCAACCTGACGGACAAGAGGAGACATAATAGCGCTGGTAAGAATCAGGCTCACATTTAAACATATAGTGGAAGCACCCTGTTGTCTTGGTTCGGGGGTCGGTCAGATACTCTGCGAGACGTACAGGTCACTTCTCAACAGAGACGTACATACACCATGAGGACTGTAGCGTTTCTCTCACTTCTGATACCAGTGGCCCGGTATGGGACGGTACACTTATGATAATTCGGAAGGGACGCACACATAGAGGTACATCACACTAACAGACGCATCACGTAGAGAGCTAGCTAGACAACACGTAGACTTGGGAACTAGTTTAGGAACTAGGGGGGGGGGAGTTACGGGGTGTTAGTATCTTAGGGGTGGGGGGGGGTTGTACTTAGGGGCCTTCACACTAGCGAGGGTTGTTTTAATCCAGAAAATACACCTCTGTTGCCTGCTGTTAGTATAAGCCCTACACTGTACTTACATATGGTTGTTAAGATACCCTGCGACCGGCTTTTGCATTGAAGTTCCGATACCCAGAACTATTATCTCTTCATGGGACAATGTACGCCGCCGGACCCCAGGGTTGTCGGCACAATGGCTGTGTATCCTCAAATTGTTGAAAGCCTGATCATTGAGAAAGTTGCGCTGCCGGCCCTGGAGGTTGTAGGCTGCTAGCCGTGTATAAACCTAAGTACGCTAATAAAGGTGTTTTTAAAAAAACAAAAAACTGTTGTTTTTGCATTTGTCACCCCGAGTGGGATGAATATGCTCAGACGTGAGTCCCATGCTCTCCACACCAATGGAGTCAAGCTATCCTGGCTGAAGACGGCTGATAGCCAGAAACCGGCCCTAGGATGCTTGATTCCGGTCCAGGAAAGACATGGCTTGGCAGTTCGGGCTGGACTGTTCCCATGAGGCACAGGGTCAAGGCTGATTTGCATATGGCCATTTCTGAACTGGGGTGGTGTGGAGTGCAAAAAAACGATGGATTTAGGCCCAGATCTCTGTAATGGGGTGAATGTATGACATTGTTCTGCATTCTGCCCATCAACTGTGGTGTTTGCATTTGTCACCCCGAGTGGGATGGGTATGCTCAGACATGAGTCCCATGCTCTCCACACCACTGGAGTGAAGATATCCTGGCTGAAGACGGCTGATAGGCAGAAACCGGTCCTAGGATGCTTAATTCCGGTCCAGGAAAGACATGGCTGGGCATTTCGGCTGGGTTGTTCCCATGAGGCACAGGGTCAAGGCGGATTGGCATATGGCCATGTCTGAACTGGGGTGGTGTGGAGTGCAAATAAACGATGGATTTAGGCCCAGATCTCTGTACTGGGGTGAATGTATGACATTGTTCTGCATTCTGTCCATCAACTGTGGTTGTTGCCCCTATTAACAAGGGCAGCATATATAGGAGTCAGTGCCAAAATTAAGACCAGGGAACATCTGGTCTTAAACAGGCAAAACATGGAGAAAGCTTTATTTCTCTTCGTTTTTGCTGTTTCCATGTGTGCTGCCTTGTGCACCGCGGATAGAAACAGCAAATAGCCTTTGATTGTTTATGTGCAGGAAGGTCCCCCTTCCTACACAAAAACAGTCATTTTTTTAAAATGCCGTTTTGCAACTTCTATGTGTGCTGCATTAAGCATTTAAAGATTGTTTATGTGCAGGAAGGGGGACCTTCCTGCACATAAACAAACTTCCTTTCAACACAGGCACCCTTGCACTATGGCGCAAGGATGCCTGTGTTGGCGCTAGGCATATAAAGTTAGCACTAGCTAGAACGCAGGGCTGCACCATATTTTAGTAAATATGGTGCAGCCCTGTGTTTTTCTAAAGTGACGAAGCGTGTTGTTAGCCTTCCTGGCTTAATGATATGCTTCGCCACTTTATTGTCAATATGACCCTAAATTTAGAATTTAAGGTTAGCTTTGCAGTTGGGTTAGGGATAGTGCTTAGGGTGAGAATCATTTTTAGGGTTAGAATTAAAATTGGTATTAGAGATAGATTTAGCATTACATTTGTGTGAGGATTATTATCATTAGATTGAGGATCAGGGTTAGCGTTAGGAAGTTAAGGTTAACATTAAGATGTATATTATGGTTAGGGTTAGTAAACCATTGCATTCAGGTTAGAGATAGTGTTATGAGGAGGATCTGGTTCAGTTTTAGGCTTAATATTGTTATGGTTGGAGTTAATACTATGTTAGAATTATTGTCACTATTAAAACGGGGAATTAGGATTAGCGTCAAGATTAAGGTTGGATGGGGTTGAGGTTATGCTTTTAATTAGGGTTAAGGTCACATTTACGGCTGGGGTCAGAATTAGGGTGAAGGTTTCTGTTAAAGGGAGTATTAGGGTGAGGGTGACGGTTAGTGTTGAAGATTAGATTAGGGTTGATTTTAGGGTTTAAATCAGTGTTTGTGTAATGTTCACGGTTGGTATTAGGATTAAGGTCAGGGCTGTGATTAAATTGAGGATTCAGGGTACAGCTCAGTTTTGTATTAACAATAGCTTAGTGTTAGCAATAGGTTTTAGATTTCATTTGTGCATTTGGCTCGTATTGTTTTCTCTGGCACATTTACCTTTCTTCTCTTTGATAAGTAATGTACAATTGTTGCCCTATGTCTAGCTCCTTGGTTTCTTACTACCATCAACAAGTAAGTGTTACATATAGTTACTACCCAGCCCTTGATGTCCAGTTCCATCTCACTCTAAATATAGTCACATTGGCTGTGATGGGAGACAGGGAGAGTTATTGTGCATAAATAATGTGTGTAAATTGGGCACTTTTGGAATTCAGACAGACTTGGCTCCCCACAGACCCTTGTTACTGTGTCAATCCACGTTTAAAGTGCAGCCGCAATGTACAGCTTTACTCCTCCTGCTA
Source organism: Lissotriton vulgaris (assembly GCF_964263255.1). Classification (NCBI taxonomy): domain Eukaryota; kingdom Metazoa; phylum Chordata; class Amphibia; order Caudata; family Salamandridae; genus Lissotriton; species Lissotriton vulgaris. The sequence continues at coordinate 1,862,159,685 of NC_141693.1, read as the reverse complement.
GCTTTTCAGACAGAAAAACAGAGTATAATATTACTAAATTCTTTCAAAACTAGCAGCCGGCCCTGTCTGACACATTCTTGCATTTTTAAAGCTTTCTAAACTAATCTCCTCCTTTCCAGATCCTGCAACCCGAGCTCGGAGTCGCTGCTTTGCAAGGGAATATGTGATGGGGGACTGGAAATGAGACAGAGGGGTTTGAAGAGCCAAGTCCCCGTAAACCCCATGAACACTTCCGCTTTGCAGACTGGGAAAAATGCATTATTTCTAACCCAAACCTAATGCAAAATGTAAGATTAACACGTACCCTAACAATAAGCCTGATCCTAACACTAACCGTAACACTAACTTTAACGGTAACCCTAGTTCTACCCCTAACCCAAAACATAACACTAAACTTAACCTTAACTCTAATCCTAAAACGAATATAATTGAAAAATGAACTGTAACAAAAACTCTAACAATTAGCCTGCTCTTAAAAATAACAGTTCAGAAAAGGGGGTGGTGATGGACAGAGTATCTGAATTAAACAGAACACTCATACCCAGTCAACAGATCAGGGCTTGATCCATCACCGTTTTTTAGCTCACTGCACCATCCCCGCTCAGAGCCTGGCTACATGCAAATTAATCTGTCCCTGGCCCAGTGCATCATGGGAACAGGGTAGACCAAACTACCAAGCCAATTCTTATACTGGGAAGGAAACAAGCTTCCGGGGACCGGTTTCTGGCATTACAGCCGTCTTCGGCCCGGCTTGCTTGAATCCTATAGCCAGGTTCTGAACTGGGGTGATGCAGTGAGCTAAATAACGGTGATGGATTCAGCCCTGATCTCTTGACTGGATAAGAGTGGTCTGCTTAATTAAGACACTCTGTTCATCACCACCCCTTTTTCTGAATCGTTTTTGGCCACTACAGGTGTGGCAGGGTATACTCAGACATGAGTCCCTTGCTCTCTGCACCACCAGGATTCAAGCAAGCCGGGCCGACGACGGCTGAAATGCCAGAAACCGGTCCCCAGAAGCTTGTCTCCTTTCCGGTGAAGAATTGGCTTGGTAGTTTGGTCTGCCGTGTTCCCATGAGGCACTGGGTCAGACTAATTTGCATGTAGCCAGGTTCTGAACAGGGATGATGCAGTGAGCTAAATAACGGTGATGGATTCAGCCCTGATCTCTTGACTGGGTAAGAGTGGTCTGCTTAATTCAGACACTCTGTTCATCACCACCCCCTTTTCTGAATCGTTTTTGGCCACTACAGGTGTGGCAGGGTATACTCAGACATGAGTACCTTGCTCACTGCACCACCAGGATTCAAGCAAGCCGGGCCGTCGACGGCTGAAATGCCAGAAACCAGTCCCCGGAAGCTTGTCTCCTTTCCGGTGAAGAATTGGCTTGGTAGTTTGGTCTGCCCTGTTCCCATGAGGCACTGGGTCAGACTAATTTGCATATAGCCAGGTTCTGAACTGGGGTGATGCAGTGAGCTAAATAACGGTGATGGATTCAGCCCTGATCTCTTGACTGGGTAAGAGTGGTCTGCTTAATTCAGACACTCTGTTCATCACCACCCCCTTTTCTGAATAGCTTAAAAATAACAGTAACATTAACCTTAATACTAGCCCTAATTCTATTCCTAACCCAAATCATAATACTAACGTTAACCTTAATCCAAACCTTAACTTCATGCAAACATGAATCCTAACACATACCATAACAACGAGACTGATCCTAACCTGAACCTTCACCTTAACCCTAAACCTAACCCTACCCCTACAAATAATACTAACTATAACCTAAACTCTAATCCTAATCATAAACCTAACCTAATGCAAACATCAAGCCTAATACATGCCCTATCAAGGAGCACAGGATAAGAAAGTCAAGCAGACAGCAGGTCACCACCTCTAGTAATGAGAGGGATACACTTTGCGATGGGGACAGTTTTACATCTGGGCTTGAAGCTACTCACTCTGAGATTGGGAGGCACATTCAGGAATATGGAGACCTGGGCACACAGGAACTGAGGGGCACAATTGTATGCCAAGGAAACTCAAATTATAGGGATACAGAAAAACATTTGTCACTGAAAAACTGGAATAAGAAGACACTAGGTGAATGAAAATGGGAAACACTGAGGCATAGCAGGCAATATCTAGGCAAGACCGTAGAGAACACAAAGTGCCTCCTTTGGGAGTGTATTGTAAAGGATGCTTACTTGTAATAATAGTTTTGCACCTTGAACCTAGCTTAAAATCTGAAATGCTGTGATATATATTTACAAATAGCTGTTGGCTATGTATAAGCACCTTGGGCATGATTCACAAAGGGAAACTGAGACGAAAGTCTAACTTTACGACTTTTGGTATTCACAAAGGGCATTTACGAGTAGTAAAGTTAGACAAAAATTGTCTCAGTTAAACTCAAAAGTCCTTAAACTTTTGGTCTCAGTTAAACTTAAGACCAAAACTTAAGTTTAACTGAGACAACCATCTAACTTTACAATCTAACTTTACAAGGGCAATTACGAGAAGTAAAGTTAGACTTTTGTCTCAGCTAAACTTAATTTTTGGTCTTTAATCGTAAATGCCTTTTGTGACTACTGAAAGTCGTAAATCTAGGCTTTCATCTCCATGATTCGGGCCCTTTGTTAACAGAAAATTAACAACTTTGGGGCATATTCTCAAGAACTTGTGATAACCATATCAAAAGTTACTTAATGTAACTTCCAACATCGCAGTGTATTGCGGGAAAATAACGCAGTGTTAACCAAGCATTCTCAGCATGGCGGTACCATGCGATAGTCTTCAGATAGTGCGTCAACTGACCGCATTAAAATCAACGCCACACTCCAAAAATGCGAAACGCGAACGCAAAAAAAGCTGCGATGAGGCCAATTGCGATACTGAAATCAGCAAAAACCAGCTACAGGCCTGCAAGTCACACACGCCAGGTGGGAAAACCCACCATAAAAGTAGGAAAAAAACTGACAAACAAATGCCAAACAACAGCGAAGCACAATGGATGTTGCCGGAGCAAGGACCGAGGAGAACCAGAACCCCACAAGCCCCCAGGAGGACCTGCCTGGGACCTTGGGGTAAGGGAAGGCCAAGGAGAAGAAGAATAGGAAGAAGAGATTCAGTCCGCAGGAAAACAGGATCCTGATAACGGAGGTGGTAGAACACCATCAACAACTCTCCATCGTGGACAAGGTGAATGCAGTGGGAAATGCTGAAGAGGACAATGAAAGAGGTCAAGAGATGCTGGAAGGATGTCAGCACATGTGACCCTGCCAATAAAAAGGGCTGTGCGCACGTGCACGATGCCATTTCCAACCTCTCTCGGGGTGTATCCATGTGGTGTGCCTGTAGGCATGGGGGCCCAGGGGCCTGCAGCATCACATTCCACAGGCCCGGAGGTGACATGATGGCGTCCGCCCCACGATAATCAACCATAGAGGGTCCATGACTAGCAGGGCACAGGCTTGCTGGCACCGGATCCACTGCGGCCGGCACATGCACACCGCCACAGGACGGTGACTTTTAGTGCAATGAGGTAGGGGCACCTTAAGTGCTGAGCAGGTGTGCACCCTGCAATGATGCCCCGTACCGGCGGTACAGACGGCTCAGGTTTTGTGTGCCCTGCAAGACCGCCGGGTAAGTCTAAGCCAGTGGGCAGCGTGGACCTACCGCCATGTGGCGTTGCCTCCTGGTTCACAGAGTTAGTGGCACCCATGAGGCTGAGCGGGTGTGCAGCCTGCGATGATGCAGGTTGCACTGGTATTTCCTCTTCCATGGAGAATTCAAGACTCAGCACCAAATGTGAGACCTGGGGGCCCGCGGAGTGGAGCTGTATAACGTGAAGGGAGCCATGTCCATGGGCCCAGGCTTGGGGCTTGCACCGGCACGTAGTGGGCCCTCATTTCTACACGCCGGTGGCGGGAGGTGAGCAGTGAGGCCTTGGGGCGCATTTGCGGTGCATGCACCGCTTGGTGTCGAGAGGTGATGGGGTGCAGCTGCCTGGGTGCGCAGGGGCTGGGGTGCATCTGCCTGGGTGTGCAGGGGCGGACAGGCGATGATGTTGGGTTTAATTGTATGTTCTTTGCCATTCATGTATCCGGACTCTGTTTCAGATGACAGGTCTGTCTCAGATGTGGGACCTGGTGTACTACACTACATATCGGTACATGGTTGGAGACACACTGGTAGCAGCAGGTGAGCAGTGACCTGGGTGCGCAGTGTCAGCACTCTCTCTCCCTTTCTCTCTCTTCTTTTCTCTGTGTCTCTCTTGCCCTTTCTGTCCGTCTATCTCTCTCATCCCCTCTCTATCCCTCTGTCTCTCTCTCCCCCTCTCTATCCGTCTATCTCTCTCTCCCTCTCTCTCTCCTTCGCTCTCTGTCCCTTGATGTGTGCAGGACACACCTTCTCATCATGGTATTTGTCTTGCAGGCTGTGACCTACGGAGTGTCCCGAGTGGTGCCGCCATGTGTCTTCATTTCTGTTCTGAGTTTGTTTTAATACACTTTCATTTGTTGCTTCGAAGGAGAATGTATGCTGCTCATTTTTTGACCATACATACATGTCACCAGATGTGATTGTGTGACATAAGGTGGATTATTTGGTACATGATTCCGCGTAGTTGATGTGGCATGTCTTTGGCCGGGGTGGGGGGGGCAGGAAGGAGGGGTCCTGGGGGTTGTGGTGGTGGGTGTTGTGGCCCTTTGGGGCATACAGTTGCATGATCAGTCGCTCCATGGCATCTGTTGCCCTTCATGTGTGGCTCTGGCCCGGGCTCCCTTTTCTGGTGCAGGCTGTCCTCCGACTTTACACCAGGTCAGAGCAAGTGTTAAATTCCGCTGGTCATCAGAGTGACTTGATGATGCTGAAACCTACAATACCACACATTGTAGACCTTTACGTTGCCTTTTCAATGGCATGTGGCCCTGAAAGAGATGATGAGAGCATTGAAAGACAACAGACAGGGAAAAGTAAGGTCTGCATTTGAGTTTAGAATAGCTTTCAGATGTTATACTGTTGGTACAGGTAGGTTATATTTTCATCTAGTAGTGTGAAACTATTCCAGATTTAAAAAAGCAAACCCCCTCTAAAGTGTAAAGTGTGAGGTGAAGTGTTAAAGTGTGAAGTGTAGCTGGTAGCAGATTCGTTGTAATAGTTAGCCTCAATGAATGGTCTTGTTTAGCACAATATCGACACAGTGATGTTTGCTGGATGTATACACTGAGGCCTATGTGGGTGCTCTGCAGAGGTCTATTAAGAAAATATTATAAAGAATCCATACTCCACACTGAAGCTGTAGAAGAATATTGCCACGCACTGTGTAAGGGCAGCAAACTGCAGAACGGACCAACTTCCCCAAAATGCATAAGCAATTGAATAATAGAACCACTAGATGCATGGAAGATATTGCATTTTTAATGAGTACTAACTGAAATAAAATCAAAGTAGGGATAACTTTTCTGATTAATCTTGACAATAATTTGGTACTTATCAACTTTAGCAAATATAGCTCTAGCGGCGCTGAATGGGTGTCACACCAGCATCTAATGGGATGCTACTTTCCTGTTAATGAAGTATTACAAATTGAAGCGAATAGTACTGCTGTTTCTTACAGGGGGTGAGCATGAGCTGAGCAGAGGAGTGTCTTTTGAGCCACTGGGCACACACTTCAGCCAACAGCCCAGCACCTGCTTGATTATTGGCCTGCCCTAACGCTGCGAAGCAAAACACAGTTGCTATGACGTCTTGGACATCTTGGCCCTGTCCATGTAATAGGAGAGCCCTTCAAACACCCAGGGGTATATTTACAAGAATTATCGCTAACTAGTATTATTATTAGATAGTGGCAATTTTCTTACCGACGAGTATCGCAGAAAACTATCGCCATGGTACCGACGTATTTACAATACATTGGCACATGGCAATCATATCAGCTCATGGCGGCGAAAACTGCCGCTAACAATAGTGTAAAGGCAATATAAATGTTGCCGCTAGCGAGAGAAAAGTGACGAAAGGCCAATTAGAGGCAAAAAAACTCACATATATGTCAGCCCAACGTCACTTTTCTGCCTTAACCTCCACCTGGACAACCCCAGTGACCAGAACGAACACCACCACTCTCCGGGAGAAACTCAGCAACATCATACTCAAGCAGCTAGTCACCGCACCAACCCACACAGCCAGACACACGCTCAAGCCCGTCTTCTCTGCCAGCGGGAACATTCAACTAAAACCACACCACCAAGCTCTCCTGGGCCAACCATCATTGTAGACATCACGCCTTCATCACGTCTACCGTACACCACCGCCATCATTGTCCCCTCCCCTTTGTAGCTAAATCAAGGCCACAGCAGACCTTCTTGTCAACTCCCTCAGCACTGCCACTCCACCAATGCTTACAGACACCAACGCCTCAGTGCACAACCTCCAACTATGGATTTCTAACTGCACCGGCACTGTGGCACCGCTCAAGTATAAACAGGGCAAACAACACTCCAAGAAGGCCAACTCCAGTAGTCCAGACACACCTGAGGATATCTCAAGTAGAGATGGAGCAACAACAACAATCAACTCTGCAACACAGTCACCCTTGCACCATGGTGCAAGGGTGCCTACGTTGGTGCAAGGCAGCCATTGAGCACCAGTGTAGGGGAAAAAGACTAAGGGGTTTAATCCTGAGCCACTTCCAGCTGTTAAACGCTACCTGTGCGTCATTTTCTTGATGTACTTGCAGCGTGAATCTTGCACCAGGGTGCGCCATATTTACAAACTGATGCATCTAGGCATATTCGTGACCTTGTGAAGCCCTGTGTCACGTTATACCTGCATCAGGTATGATGTATGCAGGATGGGCATTCCCACGCAACAAAGCCTCGTAGGATTGGCGCAGTAAAGTCTCTCAGATTTCACTGCGACAATATTAGGATGCCACTGCACCAAAACCTTACACCAACCTCACGGCAGGCATAAAGGTGACGCAGTGCCATATGGATAGGCTGATCCCATACATTGCTGTAGTTGCGTCATTCTTGCGACACAACTGTAGCAATGCGTGACTTTAGCGCTGCCAGATACGTCAGGATTCCAGACGTAGCTGTCATTGATTGTGACATGGAGCGCCGTACATTGTATATGGCACATCCATGGTGTCGCAAGGAAGGCACAGAGAAAATCGACACAACACTGTTTTGTCGCAGTGATGCAACACTTTTCATGAATTGGGCCCAGGAAGGCACCCTATCTTATTGATAGGGTGCATCCCTGACCTTTTTGTTTTGGCGTAGGACAACACAGCAATGTTCCTTGCAGCGCTGTCCAGCACCCAAACATCTTATATGTGGACCCAAGTGTTTGCACCAATGTTAAGATCAGCTATTCTCTGGTCTTAAAAAACTGCCTTTAACTGGACTTAGCAGCAGTTTTGGGCGTTATCGCTGTATGGGAATTTCATTGTAAGTATCGCGAAGTGTGGTTTGCGTGAGTTTTATCACGGAAACACCTACCTTGCATTTAATTTTCGTTAAGTCCCGCTAACAGAAGTGGTGATCCGGAAAATTCATGTTTCCTATGAAAAAGTGCCACTAACCGCAGTTAGTGGCAACTTGTAAATACGGTGATAAAAAAAGCCGCCGTAACGTCAAAAAATCGAAGCTACGGCGGCGTTAAGTTCTTGTAAATATGCCCCATAGTGTGTTCACCATTCTTTCTTCTACTTTTTGGCATCAGGGAACAATAAAGGCAGTTCAATGGTTTGATTGTCTTGAATGCAGATACTGCTTTGGGGGTAAATAGTGAAGGCCCCCCTCGGTGGAAAAACATGTTGCACCATCAGGGTCTCAGAGTGTGGCACCTTTAAAATTTCACGAGAAGGTTAAGTATTTCAGGGTGCCCTTGTGCATTGGTTCTAAAACATAATCAGTCACTTGTGTGAGCACAATGTGTAGCTCAAATATTGATGGTTGTGTGTGGTGTACTCGGAAAACCAACTTGCAGTCTTCTACTAAGGCATGTATGACCCATGTCATGAAGAGAGAAGAGCTGTTCTTGGTGACATATATTGACACAGATGAGATAACTTTTATTATTCCACTTATTTTGGAAACTCAGCACATCTGCAGACTAGGACACTTACAACTGCCTGTCAGAAAGCATGTATATAGAGTCATGAAGAGAGAAGAGCTATTTTTGGTGACCAATATTGACACAGATGAGACAACTTTTATTATTCCACTTCTTTTGGAAACTCAGTATATCTGGAGACTAGGACACCTACACTGCCTGCCAGAAAAAATTCTTACACAACCTAGAACCATATTTATACTTCACCTTTTCCAAATTCAGGGGCATATTTACTCAAAAGTGGCAAAATGTGTTGTTAAGCCAAGAAGGCTTACAACACGCTCTGTCACTTTAGAAACTCAAGTCTGCCCCATATTAACAAGCATACGGAGCAGCCCTGCATTTCCCCCTGTGCCAAATTTAGCAGTCTCCTAGCGCCAACGCAGGCACCCTTGCACCATACTGCAAAAGTGCCTGCACAGAGGGGAGTGATTGTTTATATGCAGGAAGGTGTTTCAATGTTTGCTGCACAATGCAGGACACATGGAAACAGCAAAAACGAGAAGAAATTAAACATTTCTCCTCGTTGCGCCAGGGTAAGGCCAGGTTTTCTCTGGTCTTAATTTTGGTGCTGCCCCATATTAACGCTGCCCTTGTAAATATGGGGCAGCTTCAAAATCAATGGGTGTTGCAGTGGAACGCCCACAGCAGCACCCACTGCCCTCCCCTTTCTCGCTAAGTATAGTGTGAAAAAGGTGCCTTATTTACAAGGCAGCGTTAAGCCACTTTAAGTGGCTTAACACTGCCTTGTAAATAAGGCGAAGCCCCTATCGCCACCGCAACTTCCTGAAAAGTGGCGTTGTGGTGGAGAAAGGGGCTAGTAAATATGCCCCTCAGTGCGCTATTAAAGTCATACGCGGTCCTCTGTCTGCCTGCGCTCACGCATAAACACACACACCAAAAAGAACCATTACAAATAAATAAAGCTACTAACTCATGATCTTCCCTCTACACATTACTTATTAAAACAAAATCATCAAACTTCACAATTTCATCTTCCTTTTCCACGTATAGTCCATACTCCACTCCCTTTACTATCCTGCAACCTTTACCTATCTGCACCACTCTCTGTATATTTCACTTTCTCCTGTCTTTATCACTATGGGACCGAATTGTTGTCGCAGCGTTACTTGGTCATTCAATTTGTCTGTTCTTGAGAGCAATATTCTTTGAGGTTTTACCTTTATTAGATCACCAACATTCACAGCAACAGATTTAGCAGTCTTCTACACATCCACTCTCTCCTTTGGTTTGTTTCTGTCCTTCGCACTCCCTAAGAATATAATTGTCTCTCATCGAACTGCAACCTCTGTGTTCTTCCTAATCAACCAGGGCAGCATGTCATGTTTTGTCCTTAAGGGAGCATCCAGAAAATGATGTCACAGCCTCAGCAGATATCATCAAACAAATCAATATTCTAGAAGGTTTATTGATGGTGATTGTTAGTGATGCAGGACAGGAGAACTGCTTCTATCCCTTCATTGGACGGCCCTGTCATACTTGAAATGTTTCCAACAAGCCTATACTCTCTCATACAATGAACCTGTCCGTTCTCTCTCATACCACACTCCAATTGGAACCCTTCCCTTCAGCATCCTATTCAACATCTCCACCAGCCCATTCGCCCCTGGGTGAAGAAGAGTTATATGTTTATGTTTGATACCCTCACCTGCCTTGAAAACTCATTCATCTCCTGATACACCAGCTAAACTCCACTGTCTGTCAGAATGGACATTGGAAGACCTTTTCTGTCAATTGCATCAGCCACAATCACGGTGCCAGTTCTAGTCCACAGCCACGTTATACTCAGACTACTTGGAGTAATCGTTCAGGAGAAACAATGTAAACAAATTTGAGAGGACTACCTAAACCCCCAAAAGTCGACACAATTACAAATGACTCCTCCTGAAGCCTCAGCAACGCATGGCACTGTGCGGGCTGCAGCGTTCTGCAAGACCTGCAGACGGCTCAGATTCTTCTCTAAGGTCCCTAAATAGAGAAGGTTGCCATAATCCATCTTAGATGTGACTAGTGCATGCACTAACGTTTGGTGTGCTTTGATGGGTAGAAATTTCAGCACCTTCCTAAGGCTCTTGAGAGTCCCGAAGCAGGATCCATCCACCCGATTGATCTGGGGGCCAAAGGTCAGGTTGGAATCAAACCAGATGCCCAAATTCCTCGCCTCCTGGCAGGGGGTAGGTGTTGGTCCCAGTCATGGTGGCCACCATGCCGACGTCCACGCCACCTGGCCACCCCATACGACCAGCACCTCAGTCTTGCCTCCGTTGAGCTTGAGGCAGTTGGCGGACATCCAGACTGCAAGATCTTGCATGCACGATCTGAAGATGCCCGCTGCGAGACTGGGCGCACGTGACAGGGAGATGACCAGCTGTGTGTCGTCGGCATAAGACACCATGCGCAGGCTGTGACTCTCCACTATAGTGGCTACCGGAGCAACGTAGAGATTGAAGAGAGTTGGACTCAGGGATGAGCCCTGCGGCACCCCCTGGTCCAAAGCTACACGCTCCGAATAGAAGTCACCCTGCCTGACTTGAAAGCCTCGGCCAGATAGGAATGATTGGATCCATTTCAGCGCAGCGCCTCTCACCCCTCCTTTGCTCAGACACTGTAGCAAGATGGAGTGTGCCACAGTGTCGAACACAGCGCTGAGATCCAGAAGTATCAAGGCCATAGTTTGACCCTCGTCTGCACCCTGCCTGATGGTTTCAGTTGCCATAAGGAGAGCTGACTCCGTGGAGTGACGTGGCCGAAACCCAAATTGGGTGGGATGAAGAAGATTGGTCTTCTCCACAAAGTGCATTAACTGCATATTGGCCAACTTTTCCGCCACTTTGGAAAAATAAGGTAGCAGGGAAATGGGACGCAGATTGTCCAGCTTCTCAGGGCTTATGTTGGGCTTCTTGCGGAGTGGGAGCACCACAGCCTGTTTCCAGTCCTCTGGCACAGAGCTGGACCGGAAGGAGACATCCAGCAGATGCCTTATGTAGGGTTCGAGTGTCATCAGGCTGTCCCCCAACCGCTTAGGAGAGGCTGGGTCCCAAGGGGAACCTGACTTCACTGATCTGCATATTTTAATTAGATCTTCTGATGAGGGGGTAATAAAGTTGAGAAGCAGGTTTTGTCCAGCTTCCTCTCCTGCTGGTACTGCTGATACTTCCGCGACTGAGGAAGGGACAGGGAAGGCAGAGTAGATCTTGGACACTTTATCCCCAAAATAGTTAGCAATACGATTGCAGGTGGCTACCGAGTACTCTTCCCCTCCTGTCAAGGTTTTAGGGATGGACAGGGATTTGTATACGCTTATCAGTTCCTTAGCTGAGTTCTCTGCACCCAGGATTTTGTCAGCATAATATGCAGCTTTCTCTATCCGGATCTTATTGTGATAAACCCGTCTATTGACGAGATATCTCTCTTTCAACTGGTTGTCGTAGGCCACTCTCCACTATCTTTCTGCACGTTTACAGTCCCTCTTGGCACAGCGCAACGCCTCGTTGAACCAAGGTGCAGTTCTTTGTCTCCGGGCCCCCTCCTTTGACCGGCCTAATGGGGCTGTGCAATTCAGGGCAGCCGTGATACGGTCATTGAGCAGTTTGTTTGCCGTATCCGCATTGTCACCTCCCGGGGGGCCCTCTGCGGTGAGAGCCTTATTAAACTCTGGCAGGGAGAACCTAACCCATTTACGCCTGGGGTAGTTGAGGGGGGTGGGGTTCGTGGCTTTATGTTTAGGAAGGAAGATTGAAAATGGTACAAGGAAATGATCGGTCCAGGGCAGGGGCACCGGGGAAGCAACCAAGACTTCCTCCCAGTTGGCGAATATTGGATCTAACAAGTGTCCATGTTGGTGTGTAGGAAGCTGCCCCTTTAGCTCTAACTGTAGGGTCTGAAGTTCTAGACGGAACTCCATTGCTCCTTTGTCGGACAAATCTTCTAGGTGCGTGTTTAAGTCTCCGAGTAACAGAAACTTGTCTCTCCTTATCGCTGTTTCTGTGACGCACTTTAAAAGGTTGCCTTTAAACCTAGCCATAGGTCCCGGTGGGCGATAGATTAAGAAGCCCTTCACAGTTGTGCTGCTTAATGCAGCAGGCATGGAAGTTGCAAGAAGTCATGTTTTTTAATTAATTGTTTATGTGCAAGAAGGGACACCTTCCTGCACATAAACAATCAATGACCTTTTGCTGTTTCTATGTGCAGAAAGGAAACTCTTGATGTACAGAATGCTGGACAATGCAAACATCCCCCCCCCAGTCACAAGGATCTGGGTTTAATCCATCATTCTTTTGCTCACCACACAACCCCAGTTTGGACCTAGCCATATGCAAATCAGTCTTGACCCTGTTCCTTATGGGAACAGTCCAGCCTGAACTTCCAAGCCAGGTCCTCCCTGGACCGGAAAACAGCACCCCGGGACCAGTTTCAGTGCATCACCCTTCATCAGCCAGGCTAGCTTGCATCCAGTGGTGTAGTGAGCAAGGAACCCACGTCTGGGCATACCCTTCCCACTCAGGGTGACATATGCAAAAGAAACAAATTGGAATGGCATGGTAAGCAAATAAACAATGGATTTAGGCCCAGATCTCTGTACTGGGGTGAATGTATGACTTTGTTCTGCATGCTGTCCATCAATTGTTCTTTTTGCATTTGTCACCCGGGTAAAACGGGTATGCCCAGACGTTAGGCCCGTACTCTCCATGCCACTTGAGTCAAGCTATCCTGGCTGATGAAACTCTGAAACCGGTCTAGGATGCTTGTTTCCAATCAAGTGAGGACCTGGCCTGACAGTTCGGGCTTGGCTGTTCCCATAGGGTACAGGGTCAAGACGGATTTGCATGAGGCTGGCTTGAAACTGGAATGACGTGGTGAGCAAATAAACTATGGATTTAGGCCCAGATCTCTGTACTGGGGTGAAGGTATGACTTAATTCTGCATTCTGTCCATCAATTGTTCTTTTTGCATTTGTCACCCCAAGTGGGACGGGTATGCCCAAACGTGGGTCCCGTGTTCTCCATGCCACTGGAGTCAAACTAGCCCGGCTGATGAGTGGTGAAACCCCAGAACCGGTCCTAGGATGCTTGTTTCCAGTCAGGGAGGACCTGTCCTGGCAGTTCGGGCTGGACTTTTCCCATTGGGCCCAGGGTCAAGACTGATTTGCATATGGCTGGGTTTAAGCTGGAATGGCATGGTGAGCAAAAAAACAATGGATTTAGGCCTAGATCTCTGTACTGGGGTGAATGTATGACATTTTTCTGCATTTTGTCCATTACTTGTTCTTTTTGCGTTTCTATGTGTGCTGCACATTGCCCCATATTTACGCTGCCTTTGTAAATATGGGACAGCGTCAAAATCAATGGGTATTGCGGTGGAACACCCACCACAACACTCATTGCCCGCCCCTTTCACACTAAGCATAGTGTGAAAGAAGGCCTTATTTACAAGGCAGCATTACGTCACATTTAGTGGCTTAATACTGCCTTGTGAATAAGGCAATATGCCTCTATGGGTGGTGTAGAGAAAATGGATAATGATAAGTCTCTTTAAAAAGAAGTTGACAAATGGAGCAAGAAAGCGCTTGCCAGTTGTGGAAGAAAACCATTTGATTGGCCAGTACTGTACACGTTCGCCTAAGGAGAGGGGCACTATTTTTTTACTAGCTAGAGACATGTTTACCTCTCTGCCATAGGATTTGCCTGGAACAAAAAATAAATGTGTTGGGTCAGTCCCTTTGACCGCCACATCAGTGCAACAATAACAAATGCAAACACATCCGCTTGGTAAAGACCAGAGCCGTCACCACAGCAAGACCAGAAAAGTGAGCACAGCTCCCATTATGGCAGAGGCAATTGTGGCAAAGATCTCTCACCCTGCAGCTGGGACAATAACAGTGACTACACCTGCAACACCAGCAATGACCACAGTAGGGACTGCAGCATTGACCTGATCTGCATCCTTAGCAGGAACAAATGCATCAACCACAGACGCCAAAACAATAGCATCAACATCAACTATAACTTCTATCACAGCACAGGCCATAGGAGCAAGATCCTTAGCAGGAACAAAAGCATCAACCACAGATGCCAAAACCATAGCAGCAACATCAACTATAATTTCTACCACAGCAGAGACCATAGGAGCATACTCCTTAGCAGGAACAAAATCATCAACCACAGATGCCAAAACCATAGCATCAACATCAACTATAACTTCTACCACAGCAGAGGCCATAGGAGCAAGATCCTTAGCAGGAACAAAAGCATCAACCACAGATGCCAAAACAATAGCAGCAACATCAACTATAACTTCTACCATTGCAGAGGCTATAGGAGCAACAACAAAATCGACAGTTGCCACAACAGTTATGCTCACAACCACCACCAGGGCAACAATAGCTGCAACAATAACTGCATGCATAGAAGGGAACCACAGCAAGGACAACAGCTTTCATTACAGCTGTTACCGCAGCAGGAACCAGAGAAGTGACCACATCTGCTACCACAAAAGGTACTATAGAAGTGACCATCGCATTAACCACAGCTGTCATCGCAGAAAATACAACTGCAGTCACAGCTGCAGGAACAACAACAGCACACTGTCGGGTATTTGGTACAAAGTGAGTTTGATAATAATCTGCCACACTCCCTGCTATGCAACGTCACTGTTACAGCAGTGATTTTCCCCTAGGGAAGGAGGAATGGATTCTAGCGAGAGAGCGATGGGGAGAAAGAGAAAGATGGACACAGCTTTGCTGTTGGGTTCTTATGGCAATAAGATGGGGTAACAGAATAACACCAATCACTTGTGTTTCACTGTTAATGGATAAAGCTATCACAAGTAAATAGAAGTAATTATAAGAAAACATTTGTAATAATACACAGTTTCTCACTTCTGTGTTCTGTGTTCGCACTCAGTGGCTTCAATTGGGCAGAGGGAAGAAACATATGAAGCTGGAAAGTAACCACTTTAAGGCAGTTGGAAGACTTACATGAGAGCTACAGCTGAAAGACCAAATGGGCCAGGAACAACCAGAGCAACTGTAAAGAAATACCTAGGGAGAACAAAAAGTGTGTGGGATAGACTGGTGAACAAACTAGCACTAAAGCACAAAGCTGCTCAGTGCAAATTCTTGGCTGGTGCTGATACACGCCATAAATGGTCTTAGGCACTTTTCAGCCTACGCTGACCTGGAAGGCCCTCCTCTTGACCTGAAGAGCTAATCGAATACCACCCTCCGCTATGACCCCCCATCTGCCACAAGCCATGCTGACATAGGTGCTGCCCTGCATGCTACGTCTGAAGTGTTCAGTCGATCTAGTGATTACCTGCGCGGTGTTCCATGGATTCCTTACACAACCCCAACTGTAATGCCAGCAGAGACCATAGCAGTAACAGCTGCAGCAACTGCAGTGACCATTGTTGCTCAACAGTGACAACCATAGAAGGTGCCACAGGAATGACAGCAGCTGCCATGATGGAAAGGACAGAGTAACAAACTACAGGAGGATACCCATAAACCCAGTAGAGACCAGGGTAAATGATGTATAGCATACAACAATGTCTTAACGGGTCTTGTTTAGTAGACAATTTACAAAAAAGCACAATGAATTGCAACAAACAGGGAAGAAAGGGAAATAGGGAGACAAAGGACCAGGAGACATTAATTGAGGAAATGCTTTTTCCATATATTCAGTTTATACGATCAAAATAACAATTACAAAAGAACTGTGTAATATTAAACATTTTGCAACCTGTATTAACCTGTATTAAGATGTGCACAAGTGTCCTTCAGAACGTGAAGGGCACTGGTGGCACGTGAAGGGGTATATGCAGCAGAAAAAAGAGGCACAAGAACAAAAAGTTATATATACACTGTACTCCTAGTGGTGCCCATACATTTGATACATTAACCCCTCCCCTGCTGATGACGGAACCGCTCCGTCATCAGCTACAGTTGAGCTGTGCTGATGACGGAGCGGTTCCGTCATGGCCCGGCCGCCGCGCCTGCGCGGCGCTGATTTCGCGCCTGCGCGGCAGGTTTATTGAGCGGGGCGGGTCATGACGGAACCGCTTTGTCTCCAGTACAGCTCAACTGTAGCTGGTGACGGAGCGGTTCTGTCACCAGCATGCGGCGGACGCGCGGCCCCCCCGTCCCTTTAGCGCTGCGGCGGAATAGCCGCCGCAGCGAAAGGGTTAAGAACAGAGTTGGGCAACCACGAGGGAGGCGCCGTGAATTATGCTGTAGAAGTTGACTGCGTTTCAGCCTTTATACAGTTTAGGCCATCATCAGGGCCAGGTTACAAACTTTTGAAGGTAACAGTGTTATGGTGTCTGAGCAATCAAGACACCATGTAGAAGGCGCTGTGATGGTGCTGGAGTAGGTTGCAACCATGAGAGGTGGGGAGAATGAGGAGAATGCGACTTGCAGAGTAGGGGCTGCATGCAGCCAACAGTTGGAAAGGACAACAGCAGCAACAAGATCTGTCAGCACTTCAGGTATAACAGCGGAGATGGTTGTAACTTCAAGAAAATGTTTATTCGGATAATAGAATTAATCTAAGCCACTAGTAACTGCTGAGCTCCACATTCCAGAGAACTAGTTTTCCCTCTCTATGCTACTATAGACAGGCAGCAAATATATGCACACCAGCCATGGTCTTGCTCTAGTAGGAATAGTCCAGCCCAGACCAATAAGTCCTCTCCCATCTGAATGGAAACACAAGTAACCCCAGATTGATTTCGGCACTCTTTAGCCACGCCACAGAGGTACAGCTTGAGTCCAGAGGCATTGTAAGCACAGGTATCCCATCCTGGCTTCCCGCAGCCGTAACCACAGCTTGGAAAATAGTAGCAGCCAGAGTTCCAAATATAGCCTCAGAGCCCACTATCCCAGGCTTGACTGGCTATTAAAGGCCAGCTCAAGTTTTAAAGGCCTGAGTCGAGGTGATAGAGCGCGCGGGTCACCCGGGTCACTAGATTTCCAAATTTTCCACGCACTGGGCCCTGGCGTGCATATGATGACCGTGTTTGCATGAACCGGGTGAAACCTCTGTCACGCTACTATGAGTAATCGAGTGGGTGACTCTTACACCACTCACTATTCGTGTACCTGACTTACCACAGGCACATTACTCCTGACGGATCAGGAGCTAGCAGTGGACAGGTTATAAGGGTTTTCCTAAAAGGGAGAAAATTCTACTTTACACATTTAATACCTTTAGTATCGCTTTAATGTATAATGACCACAGACACCTTGATGGTTTTAAGGGTTTTATATAGTATAAGTTTAGAACGAAAATGCCATTACAAGTAGGCAAATGCAAAGTAATACATCAATGATTAATATCAGAACCAGGATATAACTATGGATTAAAGTGAGTATCATAGAGTAAAAGGGAACACTATAGGGCATGAATCATAATGAACATTTATCTAATACAGTTTAATCTAGGGCAAGGACGTGAGGAAGACCTAATGTGTGACCTAATAATTTTATACTACTTCCTAAACCTTATGCTATCTTTCTAACTTCACGGCAACTATACTAAGGGAAAGGGAATAAGTGGAACAATCTAGATAAACAGTTGGGTTTAACAATGTCCTATAGGAAGGGTAAAAGTGGAACATGTACTAATAATCAATTGCATGAAATTTCATTCAAAGGAGATATGGAGAATATCACAGGCAAGATTGCTTTAATTAGAAGAGGAAAATTAAGGGTATAGTATAGACAGACACCTATGCCAATATTTACCTAAGTGAGAATGAGGACTAACCCTGGCCACGGGTCAGTTGGGAAAGAACGGGACAAGGACCCTCAAGGATTCAGGAAATACCAGGAGGTGAGCAGGTACAGCTCATGGACAGTCAGGACAGGATACCCCTCAGGTCTGGGTCAGGACTGGGTTCACCAAGGCACGACCAACCCCTCACAGCTTCGGATGTAACGCCAGCGTTACCCCCTCTTCTGCACGGAATCCGCCAATAACCCCGATTGGGTTTTCGAATCTCCCAGCAAAGTGCTTCGCTTAGCACTTAGGACTAATTTCCAACCCTTGGAGTTTGTGGAAAGTTTCAGGCAGAATGCTCCGCAGCACTCTGTATCAGGCACCTATAGAGGTCGTAGGGTCAGTGACAGGTCTGCTACTCGGACAAGTCGGACAATTTCTCTAAGCTAAGCTAGGCTATATATACAGTTTTAAGTCCCCAAGACCACCCATAAATGTTGCAAAATGACAAAGTCCCATCTTCTGATTGGTCAAGGGAGGTGGTTTAAGACATTTGTCACCACCTATATTTCTATTACGTATTTCACGTGACATTACCCTCCCCCTAACATCTGGGTTCCCAGGCATACGTGTGGGAAAGTACAATAGTGAAGAAAAGGTTTGCAACATTGTTGCGCATTTCAGAGTAAAAATAGCAGGTCTTCAAGGGCGAAGGTGCGCTTGGAAAGGACAGTCCCATTTTCAATAGCCAACTGGCCAGGTTCCATTGCTGCACGTCCCAGATCTTAGGTCACGTGATGAGGGATACGTCAGCTTCAATATGGTTCCCGTCCCTACTTCCAGGCCCTCATTTACGCGGTACATGAAAAGTAAGCGAAAACAAATTAATAACACAGAATAAAATGAATACACTGTACACCATGACCAACTACTCTTAATTCCTTATTTTATAATACTTATAGCATTAAGAGTTAGTGCAGAAAAGATGCATATACAAAAGCGGCTTAAGATAGCATGAAGCATGATTAAAGACAAGCGGCCATTTTAGCAACAATGCGCATGAGCGAACTTTTCCCTCCAGATTGCGAGTGCGTCACATCACATGGGTATGACCGACGCATGCGCAGACTGGATTTCTGCAAAGCGGCCATTTTATTAATGTGCAAGCGTGATTATGATGAAAGAACACATAGGCAAGCCTCCTAGGGACACCCGTGTGTTGGGGAAATACAAATAAAATGACAAACAATCGGAGTTAGTTCAGTTATGATTTAGGCGAGGTTCATGAAAGAGAGCAAGTCGCGTTACGTGCGAATCCTTGCTCCATCAATCCCCTCTTTGATGATATTTACTATCATCACTACACATGAAAACAGATGCCAACTTCATTCTTCCATTTCATCCATGTCAATCTCAATGAACTTATTGTTGAGCTTTCTCTCCGCCTCTCTGTGAGAATGATTGTTCTTTGCTTTCTTATATATCTGGTGTCTTAATTCTTCTAATTCTAAGTCTTCAGCCTTTCGCTTTCCTCTTTTATTCACTATATATTTTCTGCATTTCTGGCATTTGCAACAGATGAATATGATCAGAACAATCACACCTATTCCAACTATTGGCATCAGTATTTTCCATAGAAGACTTCTACCTAAGTTAGAAAACCAACTACCTACAGAGGAGAGACCATCAGTCAGTCTCTTCCAGGCACTGTCAACCTCTAATGGTTTGAGTTCTTTTTCTAAATTAGTAATGTTTCTTATATACTTCTTAATTTCGACACTTTTATCAGGAATGTAAGTGCAACAATGTTGTGCCCTCAGCATCCTGCAGACTCCGCCCTCTTTTGCCAATAAGGTATCAAGAGCAAGGCGATTCTGTAAAACCATTGATCTGATCGCAACCATTTCGGTATTGATCATCAGGAATCCAGCAGCAGTGTCAGTAGATAACCGATCCACTACTGTAGATAATTTGCAGATTCTATGAGTATTCAGAACTACCCCCATTCCAGGTATCAGTGCACTAAAAATATCACCTACAATTTCTCCTACACTTTCACGTTTGCTACGCACTAAGCCATTAGTAATCTCATTGCTTCCAGCTGCATTGTTCACATGGTATATTTTCGGAAAGACAATGCCAAAGTAGCAACTTCCATACCAGTGATCCGGCAATTTGAAATAAGCCTTGTTTCCACATATATAATAAATTCCTGGAAACACAGGTTCTGACCCATTTTTGAAACCCCAACCTCCAATTACCTTGTAATTATGTTCACACTCGCTGGAACCAATGAATACATTGTTATAATAACTAGTCTTTTCTCTATGAAGACAGAGTTTCCCTTTCCGTTCAAAATCCAGCAACAGAGCAGGAGTAACTTCGCCTTGTGAGGTGTTATCCATGTTTTCTGCCCATCTAGGTGTTCTGTCCTTCTCGTCATTTGCCTTTTTCTGAAACTTTTCCCTTCTCTTCTCTGCCATTTTCAAGAACATTTTCTCTTGTGCATGTAAAGAACAAGTCAAGTTAGCTTTTCTAGCTTCATTTAAATCTATGTCGCCTATAGTCAGGAAATATTCCCCCATGTAGCGAGTCACTCCACCAAGTGTATGTACAAGGTTCAGATTCCCTCTAATAGGAAGTTCTGAAAAGATAACGTCAGTGTTTGAGTAATAGTACTGCAAAGTGCTTCTATAGAACAAGCTAGCTAGAATACTACAGGAGATTCCATAGGTCAGGGGTAAATGGTGGTATGTCACACCTTCAGCTACTGAAGTAGGTAGCATCATGCAGACATAGCAATCTTCTATTTCCATAGCTTCTACATAGTGCACTAAAAGATTAGCGAAAACATTTAAGTGTGTCCTGTTCTTCATTTGGTGATAATGTAGTTCTCCCTCATCTGATGCTTCTAAGTCAGGTCGTGTATGTCTCAGACTCACTGAATTGTCACGTCTTTCTACTCTTCGTGGTGTTTCTTCAGTATTTACAACTTCTGCGTCTTGTGTCGTCAAGTCTGTAGGATATATGTTAGGGTCTTTGCTTATCATAAAAGGTATAAACACTGTTAATCCTATCCATATCATTACTATCAGTACTACACTACAGATGCATATTTTACAGCATGTCTTGCAACAGCTAAATCTGGACCTTCCAGTGACATTTGAATCAGACATTTTATCTTACAGGTGGCGTTTTCCAACCCCTCTTCGTTTCTTCTCAGCAGAGGTTTTACTTCGCTTCACCTCAAGGAGGGTCTTCGTCAGAACTCCGATTAGCAATTGGCTCTTCGTCACTTTTGCCACAGGCTTCGGGCTCATCAATTTCTTCCAACACCAAATAGGTCCACTCAGGGCTTCGATACAGTCTGTTCTGTTTCTTTACTCTGTCGCCCTTTCGGATGGACTTTCCTCGGGCTTCTTTTCCTTCACTTTCAGCCCTTTTTCGGTCCTTTAGTTTTTCTTCGACTGTTTTTATTCTTATTCTTAGTCTTTTTACATATCGGGGTTCATCCTTCTTTTCGATCCTATTTGTAGTCGAGGAAACTTGCTCTTCCTCGTGAACTCTTTTGCTTTTTCTTCTTTGTCGCACTATTGCTTCAGCAGTGTCTTTTTCCCTTCCTGTCTGACTAGTTCCAGGTCTTTCATCTATTTCTTCTGCCTGGTCCTTAAGCTGACCTAGTTCAGGTTTAGACTGTATTTGATCTTCGTTTGTTAGTGATTCACTGGACTCTTCTTCCTGAACACGTTCATCTATTACTAACTGATCCTGTTCATGCTCTTCGATCTCTTGATTTTCTTCCGCATGAACTTCTGCTTTGACTACTATCTGTCCCTTTCCAGTCTCCTCTGTCTCAGAAGGAGTGTCGATGACTTGAACTGTCCCTACTTGGCCTATTCCCTGATCAGATTTTATGATGGCTTTGATGATCTGACCTTCTCCTTCTTGTTCTGACTCACCTGCACTGTCCCACTCACTACCTAGGTAAGAGTATTTTCTGGTTCTTATTGGATCAAGAACTTGGTCATCAGCAGGAAACCATTCAACTTCTTGACTTGTGCCTGGTAGTTCGATGTCAGCGGGATCCGGACCCTCTTCTGGAGTCTCCTCAGCTGGACTACCTCCGGCTTCAGTCGCGTTTTCTCCAGTCACCTTCTTCGTGTGACTTGCATGGATCCACTTTGGTACACCAGCACACTTCACAGCAGTTGTGGTGACAAGGATCACTTGTCGAGGCTTGCCCCACTTTGGTCCAAGGCAACTCTTCCGGGTGTGTTTCTTCAACACCACCCAATCACCTGGTCTCAGATTGTGTGCTGGAGTTGTAGGCCATTCGACAGCAGTCTCTCCAATCTGGTGAGAGATAGAACGCACTTGGTCACCCAACTGCCTGCAGTACTCTAGCACCATATCATCAGAAATACTTAGCAGTTTGTGTCCAGGTACCCATGCCTGTCGCATCATTCTTCCCATCAGCACTTCATGGGGGCTCAGGCCTGTCTTTCTGTTTGGAATACTTCTCAAGCTCATCAGCACCATGGGCAAAGCTTCTATCCAATTCATTTTTGTGGAGTCACACAGTTTTGCCAGCCTGGACTTGAGAGTGCCGTTTATCTGCTCGACTATTCCAGAAGCCTCTGGATGATAGGTACAGTGCAGCCTTTGCTCCATTTTGAATGCTTTGCAGAGTTCTTTTAGGACTTCGTTTGAAAAATGTCCACCTTGGTCTGTTTCAATTGTCTCAGGAATTCCAAAGCGGGGGATCAGTTCCCTAAGTAACAATTTAGCTACCGTCAGGGCATCGTTCTTCTTTGCTGGATAAGCCTCCACCCACCGGGAAAACAAGCAAACTATGACCAGGACATATCGATATCCCTTGCACAGGGGCATTGTTATGAAGTCTGCCTGCATCCTAATGAAGGGACCTTCTGCTCTCCCAATGGTACTTTGTTCCACTACTGTCTTTTTTCCTGCATTGAACTGTTGACACACTAAACACCTCTGGCAAAGTTTGTCTGCTGTGCTCCTGAATTTTGGACTGTAGAACACCTTTTCAAACATTCGGCACATGGCATCCCTCCCAATATGTGTGGGTTCATGTATTATCCGGGCCATTGCGGTAACCAGTCGTTCGGGGAGTACAGGCATACCAGTTACATGGACCACAACACCATCCCTTTCCCTTGGTCGACATTCATCCTGCCTCCACCTGTTCCTTTCTTCCCTGTCTGTTGTCTGTTGTAGTTCTCTCAATTCATCCCATGTTCCCAACCTTTCAAACAACATCAGTTGGCAGCTGCTTCCACCTCCCCATAGTTTAATTAGGAGGGACATTTTGTGTCGGGCGCAGTACTGGGCAATTTGGTCAGCATTTCTGTTTCCGGCTGTCACCTCGTCATTTCCAGATCGGTGAGCCGCACACTTGACCACAGCCAATTCTTTGGGCAATTGGATGGCTTCCAGTAAGTTTTGTACTGGTTTCCCATTTCGGATGGGAGAACCTGAGGAGGTCATGAATTCTCTTTGCAACCATAGCTGGCCGAAGTCATGAACAACCCCATAACAGTACTGACTGTCAGTATAAACAGTTACTCTTTTGTTTTTCCCAATTTTACAAGCTCTTGTTAGAGCGATGAGCTCCGCTACTTGAGCAGATTTAACTTCGCAAAGATAGGAAGCTTCCAGGGTCTTTTCCAAAGTGACTACAGCATAGGCAGCACTCAAACCTCCATCCTCATGTCTCAAACATGAACCATCCACAAACATTTTGAGGTCTTCATCAACCAAGGCCACTTCCCTGATATCAGGACGGGGTTTTGTGCTAAATTCAGTTAAGTCTATGCAGCTATGTTCAATTTCATCTCCTGCCTCTACATCAATGGGAAGGGGCAATAGAGTTGCAGGGTTCAGAATGTTACATCGGGAAAATATTACATTTTCTGCACCAATGAGAATCCTCTCATACTTAGTCAGCCGACTAGGGGTGAGATACTGTGTCTTTGTTCGGGTAAGTAAGATCACAACTGAATGTGGAACAAATACAGTGACAGGATGTCCCATCACAATGTTCTCACTTTGCTCTAGACTAGTACAGGTAGCGGCTACTGCTTTCAGGCATCCAGGTAATGCAGCAGCCACTGGATCCAGGGCGGCTGAAAAGTAGGCCACGGGACGTCTAATCAGACCATGTTCCTGGGTTAGGACCGAGAGCGCACAATTGTCTCTCGTGTCACAGAACAGTTCAAAGTTCTTGGAATAGTCAGGCATTCCTAAGGCTGGAGCTGTGCACAGACAATTTCGCAATGTTACCCAAGCAGTCATGCATTCATCATTCCAACAAACTGGGTCTTCCGCTCCTTTCTTGGTCATGTTAATCAAGGGTTTAGCTATAGCCGCGAAACCCACGATCCACTGTCTGCAGTACCCAACAACTCCTAGGAACATTCTTACTTCTTTCTGGGTTACTAGTAGTGACATTTCTCGAATTATTTTAATTCTTTCTGTAGTGACTTTCCGGATCCCTTTCTCTATCTGGTGCCCTAGATATTTTACTGAGGTTTTGCAGAACTGTAGCTTGTCTGGTGAAACCTTATGTCCTCCCTTTCCTAGGTGATTCAGCAAGGCAATGGTATCTGTGACACAGTCGTCTTGACTTCTAGACGCTACCAGCAGGTCATCTATGTACTGCACCAGGACAGACTCTTTAGGCAGTACTAAAGATTCAAGGCATTTCTTTAGAATCTGGTTGAAAATCGATGGACTTTCTGTGTACCCCTGGGGGACACGATTCCAGACATAGATCTGGCTGTTGAATTCAAAACTGAAAAGGAATTTGCTTTCTGGATGCAATGGGATGGAAAAGAATGCATGGCACAGGTCAATGACAGTGAACCATTCCGCATTCCAAGGAATTTGATACAGTATTACTGCGGGGTTAGGCACTATGGGACAGCAAGGTACTACAATTTGGTTTACCTTGCGCAGGTCCTGCACTACCCTATACTTTCCGCTAGGCTTCTTAATTCCAAGTATGGGTGAATTACAGGGACTGCTCATCACTTCCTGAATGATGTTTGCTTTGAGCAATCTGTTTAATTCCTTTGCGACTCCTTCTTTCACTTCTGCACTCATTTTATACTGTTTGGTATTTGGGTATACAGCATTTGCTTTTATAGCTATTTTAACTGGGTCTACATTTGCCATTAAGCCTACATCTTTTCCAGTAAAATCCCAAACTTCAGGTATTACGCTCGATTGGAGTTCTTCAGGTAGACTTTCAATGGACATGGGCTTAATTTCTGTGTCGGGCCTTAGTAACATCAATTTATATAGGCCATCTTCATCTGGGGTCTGAATTTCAACACCATTTGGTGAGCAAAAGATGGTGCAACGCATTTTGCACAACAAATCTCGTCCTAATAGGTTTACGGGACTGGAATCACAGACCACAAATCTGTGCATTTCCTTGAAATTTCCGATGGAAATTTCCATAGGTTCTGTTACCGGAGTACTGATTATCTGATTTGAAACTCCCACTACTTGGATCGCTTCTCCCGAGAGGGGTAGGTTAGGAACGTCCGCTGTTCTCACAGTGGAACGGGTAGCACCAGTGTCCAACAGAAAGGTGACATCTGTCCCTTCAACCTTTCCTTCAATGTATGGTCCAGTCTGGTCTACCGGTAAGGAGGCGCCAAGCACGCACTCCTTGTCCTCCCCTCTCAGGCCCCGTCAGTATTGATCATCACAGAGAAAAGTATCATTTAACAGGTACTGTGGAATGGGTGCATTTCTTTCATTCTCTCCTTCCCACACTTCGACCCTTTCATTCTGTTGACCCTGATTCCTATAATTTTGTCTAGGAGCGCGTGGCAACGGGGGTTGATTTACCTGCTGTTGGGTCTTTCGGATCCCCTCTTTCTGCACCTGTGGATTTAAACCATTTACGGGGGCATTATCAGCCTGCAAGTGCGGACATTTATCTCTCCAATGCCCCATCTGACCACATCCGTGACAGGGGAATTTTCCCATAGCCTCTTCTCTACTCATTTTTACCCGGGGCCTGCCTCCACCCCCAGCATTCGGATTTGGTGCATTATTAGTATTAGTCATTTTACTTAACTGTTTTTCTTGTTGTTCAGCTAATTTCACCTGAGCCCACATCACCTTCTCCTTTAGGGCTTTCTTTTTGTTCTCGATCTCATCTTCGCAGTATTTGGCATATTTGAGAACATCATCAATGGGTTTCCCTTGCCAACTGATTTTGTTATCTCTAATCCACTGGGATATTTCAGGTCTCAATCCTAACACGAATCGATAACTGAAATGGGTCATATCCTTCATGTCCACATTATCGATTCCACTATAAGTTTTGAACACCTGTAGTAACCTTTCATAAAAGGAGTGGACTGATTCATCACGCTCTTGGGTAGTTCTATCTATACGGGTCCAATCAGTTTCCTTTGCAGGTACCTTTTTCTTTAGGTATTGTATGACTTGATCATATTTTCTCATTACTTCAGGTGAGGGAGCTCCAGTTACAGAGTCTCTCTCGTACTCCTCATTGGGCCAATCGATTTCAATTTTGCATTCGGTCCACAAATCTACAGGCACCACAATGTCGAAAAACCCATCCAGGTCTTTCAGAAGACATTTCTGAACTTTTATGAAGCGTTCGACCTGTCGGTACCAATCGACTGGTTTCTCCCGTAATTTTGGAAAGTCATTGGTAAATGATACTATATCTTGTCTGGACCAAGGGACATGGACATATTTTCCCCCTGGGACTTCTCTCATGGGACATAATTTTTCTGGTTTGTCAGTTTCTTGTAGGACGTACTCAGCAGTCCGTGGTCTCTCCTTGCTATCCTCCTTTTTCTTTGCCCACCTGGCTTTCCACTTGTCTAGATCTCCCCATTTCTGTGCTAAGTTTATCAGTTCTTTAATCTGCGTCTTCTTCCCTGCGGTATTCAGGTTTTCTAGATCTTTGTCTGAAAATTCTACCCTATAGGATTTCTGTAGTACCTTGGATCTGCTGATATCTATTCCCATACAAACTGCCGTGTCCATTAATTTGTCATAGTATATTTTTGCGTTCCGAGTAAGGTGTTTACACATGAACAACAACTCATCTTCCTCCCGGACATTCAATCGTTCTAAACCCACATTCCCTGCGCTCAGTTCCTCTAGCTCTATTCTTAGCTTATAAATATCTAGTGGTTTCGGATGAGGGGTTCCCTTTTCTAATTCTCGGGTCCATCTTTCTATTTCCTCGGGAGTTACCACTGTCGCACTTTGAGTTCCTGATGAAGACTCTATTAGTACGTCTTTGTTCCCAGTCTGAGTTCCCATTCGAGACCTACCAGGTCCCTGTTCCCTATTAGGCAGATCCATCAAGGAAGCCATGGACTCACATTCACTTGCTTGGTCATCAATAATGAGTGGTTCCCTTCTGGGCGGGGGCATCATCGGGGTTATGACTGGAGTTTTTGGAGTATTCATTCTGTCCCCATATAGGGGAAAAACTGGACCAATGGTTACTGGAATCGTCAGGGCTTCAGGATTTGGATTAATCTGAGCTATGGCATGTATGAGATCATTCCGCTGGCCTCTCAGGGCATCCCTTTCCTGCTCGTGTAATACTCGATTCATGGGGGGATCCTGTATCATTTGGGGTACTAGAGAAGGATATATATTCGGAGCAGATGGAGTGGATAAAACTGGTCTTTCCTCGCCAAAGGGGTTGTAATTCGGGACCACGGGGTCGGGTCTACCAAATCCCTCTCCTCCCGCTCTTCTCTGTTCTATCCCTGTGGAATCGGCTTCACTAGTACTTCTTCTTCCTGAAGGTCTCAATGGAGTAGTTAAGCTTTGAGATCTGGTGTCTTCATTATAATGCGGGGGACCTTTCATAAATAAGTCCTCTAAAAATTCATCTTCCGATTCACCCAGGGGCATCATGTGTCGGGTTTTCTCAGTACATTTTTTCCCTCCCATCATTTCATTAGCTCCGAACATGGGGAATAACCCTTCTACCATCATATTTTGTCTCCACTGTTTCAATTTCTGCTCCTTGGTTTCCTTTACCATTTTTGGATACCATCGGGTCACTCCCTTGTCCATTCGGGGTCTGTCTCGCTCTAGAGCCTCAATTTCCCATTCCTCTAAAGCTTCATACTGAGTTAATCTAGGTCTGGGATGTAATTCATTCATTCGGGTCCTCAGGTTAAATAGGACTCTCCCGTTAAAAGTACCATCAATGGGAAAGGCTAAAACTCCATCCTCCGCAGTGTACTTTACCCAGTTCTCTAACCATACACAGGTATGATACCCTTTTTCTAACATCATGAAAGAGGCTGGAGTATCTGGCGGAGGAATGATCACGCCCTCCCTAGTTCGTACGGGTTTGTCAGTTTTGAAGAAATTCTTTATTTTGCTGGTAAATGACATTTTTCTCTTTCCTCCGTACATGTTGTGAGGTCTGCCTCTGCTCATCAACTCTTTATGACACCCTAGATTTCGTGGATCAGGCAGAAAATCAGGGTACCACATACACCGCTCGTAACAATCTATAAGCTCGGTGCGGAAAATTTTGACTACTTCGTTTGAGCTTCCAATGTTAGCGCGACTCCAATTTCGCAACAACCAATCAGTACAGAGGTTGCAAAAGTTCCTGACCAATGGGTGCGCGACCTTTTCGCGAGACGCGTTCTCACGCTCAGGCACTCACCCCTCCCTTACAATTTCGGCTTCACTACACACCTGCTGGTTTAACCAATCCCAGCGCGGCACGGAGTGACGTCAGAGCAGCCCTTCGACTGACTCCCTCCTTTACAAGGTAACGGAAACTTTGTATTTTCTCTAAGGTGCTAATGTTAATTTTAGTCAACAACGTGTAACATTCGCCATTGTGTAGGAGTGTTCTAAAGAGATAGAAAGTTCTTCTTTTACTGCAAGTAAACCACTTCTGTCTACTTTTCATACACTTCGGATAGACTTCTCTTGCCTACCCTATCACGCAAGCATTAGAAAACCTGCTACTTCCCAGACTCATCCACTTCTTTCCGGGATATATACTAAGCCTAAGGTTTCGACAGCGTTTCCCTCTGCTAACACGCAAGCTCCGATGACTCTATTACTCCCTTAGTGTGACCCTTACTAGGTGATATCAGACCAAGGTTTCTTTCAGCAGTCCCGTTACTTTCATTCATACAGTTTTCCGAAAAAGACCTAATTAGCGCTTCCAGTTCCACTTGAACCATGCACTAACTTTTCCTCCCTACAAATGACCTCAGAACGCGATGGATTCTACTCACCATCCGTTATACAATTCCCCGGGGATTTCCGACGACACACAACAGTCACACACAATTGGTTAATAAAACATATAATATTTAGCAGCAATAAAATTATCTCAAAACAAATTAAAATATTTTAAAAACAGTTGCGCAATAAAATATTAAGTAACATAATCAATATTAAAATTTTAGCAGCACATTTATTTTTCACGGTTTATTTTCTAACTATCTTATCTACCTATCTTACTAGTCCTAACCATTCCTCTGCTTACCAGAAATTACTGATAGAGCGCGCGGGTCACCCGGGTCACTAGATTTCCAAATTTTCCACGCACTGGGCCCTGGCGTGCATATGATGACCGTGTTTGCATGAACCGGGTGAAACCTCTGTCACGCTACTATGAGTAATCGAGTGGGTGACTCTTACACCACTCACTATTCGTGTACCTGACTTACCACAGGCACATTACTCCTGACGGATCAGGAGCTAGCAGTGGACAGGTGATAAGGGTTTTCCTAAAAGGGAGAAAATTCTACTTTACACATTTAATACCTTTAGTATCGCTTTAATGTATAATGACCACAGACACCTTGATGGTTTTAAGGGTTTTATATAGTATAAGTTTAGAACGAAAATGCCATTACAAGTAGGCAAATGCAAAGTAATACATCAATGATTAATATCAGAACCAGGATATAACTATGGATTAAAGTGAGTATCATAGAGTAAAAGGGAACACTATAGGGCATGAATCATAATGAACATTTATCTAATACAGTTTAATCTAGGGCAAGGACGTGAGGAAGACCTAATGTGTGACCTAATAATTTTATACTACTTCCTAAACCTTATGCTATCTTTCTAACTTCACGGCAACCATACTAAGGGAAAGGGAATAAGTGGAACAATCTAGATAAACAGTTGGGTTTAACAATGTCCTATAGGAAGGGTAAAAGTGGAACATTTACTAATAATCAATTGCATGAAATTTCATTCAAAGGAGATATGGAGAATATCACAGGCAAGATTGCTTTAATTAGAAGAGGAAAATTAAGGGTATAGTATAGACAGACACCTATGCCAATATTTACCTAAGTGAGAATGAGGACTAACCCTGGCCACGGGTCAGTTGGGAAAGAACGGGACAAGGACCCTCAAGGATTCAGGAAATACCAGGAGGTGAGCAGGTACAGCTCATGGACAGTCAGGACAGGATACCCCTCAGGTCTGGGTCAGGACTGGGTTCACCAAGGCACGACCAACCCCTCACAGCTTCGGATGTAACGCCAGCGTTACCCCCTCTTCTGCACGGAATCCGCCAATAACCCCGATTGGGTTTTCGAATCTCCCAGCAAAGTGCTTCGCTTAGCACTTAGGACTAATTTCCACCCCTTGGAGTTTGTGGAAAGTTTCAGGCAGAATGCTCCGCAGCACTCTGTATCAGGCACCTATAGAGGTCGTAGGGTCAGTGACAGGTCTGCTACTCGGACAAGTCGGACAATTTCTCTAAGCTAAGCTAGGCTATATATACAGTTTTAAGTCCCCAAGACCACCCATAAATGTTGCAAAATGACAAAGTCCCATCTTCTGATTGGTCAAGGGAGGTGGTTTAAGACATTTGTCACCACCTATATTTCTATTACGTATTTCACGTGACATTACCCTCCCCCTAACATCTGGGTTCCCAGGCATACGTTTGGGAAAGTACAATAGTGAAGAAAAGGTTTGCAACATTGTTGCGCATTTCAGAGTAAAAATAGCAGGTCTTCAAGGGCGAAGGTGCGCTTGGAAAGGACAGTCCCATTTTCAATAGCCAACTGGCCAGGTTCCATTGCTGCACGTCCCAGATCTTAGGTCACGTGATGAGGGATACGTCAGCTTCAATATGGTTCCCGTCCCTACTTCCAGGCCCTCATTTACGCGGTACATGAAAAGTAAGCGAAAACAAATTAATAACACAGAATAAAATGAATACACTGTACACCATGACCAACTACTCTTAATCCCTTATTTTATAATACTTATAGCATTAAGAGTTAGTGCAGAAAAGATGCATATACAAAAGCGGCTTAAGATAGCATGAAGCATGATTAAAGACAAGCGGCCATTTTAGCAACAATGCGCATGAGCGAACTTTTCCCTCCAGATTGCGAGTGCGTCACATCACATGGGTATGACCGACGCATGCGCAGACTGGATTTCTGCAAAGCGGCCATTTTATTAATGTGCAAGCGTGATTATGATGAAAGAACACATAGGCAAGCCTCCTAGGGACACCCGTGTGTTGGGGAAATACAAATAAAATGACAAACAATCGGAGTTAGTTCAGTTATGATTTAGGCGAGGTTCATGAAAGAGAGCAAGTCGCGTTACGTGCGAATCCTTGCTCCATCAGAGGCGAGGGGCTTTAACAAGGCAGTGGGTCTTTAATGGTCGGTAGAGCCTGCTACGGAGGCTTTAAGGCTATTAGAACATTCCGCTCCTAGAGGGAAGAATGTTCTAATTTGTAAAACAAAGCCCTCAAGGATCCCTAGGGGATTGGAATTCCCTCGGGTGCCATGAGACCTTAGTTAAACATTGGAATGTTGATGCTCTGGGCTTCTACTGGCTATTAGAAGTCCAGAGCAATCCATTATTTTTGAAGGAGCGCTCAACATCCAATGTTCCAATATGACAGGGACAAAAATCAGTAGTGAAAGCTGCTACTTCAGCAGGGACCGTAGCATCAACAGCAGCTGCTATCGCATCAGGGATCACAGCAGCAACAACAACTGCCACAACAGCAGGCATCACAGTTGTAACCTCAGCCATAGTTAGCTTAGGAAACACATCAGCAACCATGTCTATCACCGCAGCAGTGACAGCAGTCATGATAGCAGTGACAATATCTGCTGCAACAACAGGGATAACAGCAGTGACTAAAGCTGCGGCCACAGCTGGCACCATGGCAGGTATAACCAAGAGCAAAAGTAGATGCCATTAAGGCACGTACCACAACACTTGCGCAGCTGTAATCAAAGCAGTGACAACAGGTAATTCAATAGAAAGAACTACAGTCTACAACAGGAGATACCTAGTGGCATTTCTAGAAGTGATTTGTAAGGGAAGTACACATGAGGCCAAAGCTAAATCTGGTGAGCCCACCTACAAAATTAGATAGACAGAAAACCAGACAGGTAGGTAGGTAGGTAGGTAGGTAGGTAGATAGATAGATAGATAGATAGATAGATAGATAGATAGATAGATAGATAGATAGATAGATAGACAGACAGACAGACAGACAGACAGACAGACAGACAGACAGACAGACAGACAGACAGACAGACAGACAGACAGACAGACAGACAGATAGACAGATAGATAGATAGATAGATAGATAGATAGATAGATAGATAGATAGATAGATAGATAGATAGATAGATAGATAGATAGATAGATAGATAGATAGATAGATAGATAGATAGATAGATAGATAGATAGATAGATAGATAGATAGATAGATAGATAGATGCCTGGTGCTCCCCTTCTTGGCGCTGGAGGTTTGCCATTTACCCTTTGGCACACAGTTATTGTATAAATAGCCTAATTCAATAAAGATGTCTACAGGGGTGGCTCCAAAACAATAGGCTACTTCAAGGCAATCTTTTTCATATAAAAAAAGGTTTATTCCTTATGCTTTTCAGTTGACAGTTCATGTTAGATCCAATATTCCAATTTATAAAAACTCTTCTTCTTCTCCCAAGAAGATAGAAATCATGAAACGTGTTTCGCAGAATTGCCACTTTTGCAAGGCACTCATAAAAACCTTTAAAATTCTGATCATACACAATTCTGAGGCATTTCATGATATAAATATATACATACAAATATACAGATCATACACCAAAAAGGTGTGCACCAACACATGTTCCAAATATGTTCCTCCTGGTCAGAGTCACTGCTGCTCTCTCCCCCGGGAAGCTCCACTGTTGTGGTTCTGCCCTCAGAGCCGCTCTAGCTCCTCTCCAGGTTAGTTTTTGAGAACCTCCTCCACCTGCAGGCTCCTGCCTGCGCCTCATCCCTGGTGGTCTAGTGAAAGTGCTTGGTCTTCTGCTAATCCACTCTGTGTGTGTGTCACCTTTTTCTGTTGCCTTTTCTCTGGTTTGCCTTTTCTGTTTTGCCTCTTTCTGTTTGCCTTTTCTGGTTGCCTTTTCTGTTTCTGTGTGCTCCCCGCCGCTGCTGCCCCATGGCTCCTCCCCCCAGCATGCCACTCCCGCTCCTAGCTCCCACATGCTCACTCTCCCCCCAACTCCTACTTAATGGCATTCGCTGTGCAGCAGGAAGAGCAAAATTTCTGACCCCCTGGTCAGAGTCACTGCTCTCCCTCTGCACAGCTCCACCGGTGTGGGTTTGCCCTTAGCGTCGCTCGAGCTCTTTGCCAGGTAGGTGTTTGAGGCCCTCATCCACCCGCAGGCTCCTGCCTGCGCCTCATCCCTGGTGGTCTAGTGGAAGAGCTTGCTCTTCTGCTAGTCCGCTCTGTGTGTGTCACCCTTTTCTGTTTGCCTTTTCTTTGTTTTGCCTTTTCTCTGTTTGCCTTTTTCTGTTTGCCTTTTCTGATTGCCTTTTCTGTTTCTGTTTTCTCCCCACCGCTGCTGCCCCCGTGGCAGCTCCTCCTCAGCGTGTTGCTCCCGCTCCCACCTCCTACCTCCGAGCTGCTCCCCCACACCCTCCCCATTTTTAATGGCGGCCATGCCGCTGGCGCCCCAAAAGCAAGCCTGTATGGGCCCATCCGCGACCCGACCTCGACCAGCGCCAGGGACCCTGGTCCCCCAACCCCCCACTGGTAAGACCCCAGCATTCCCCACACACTCTAAGCAGGATGCAACAACAACTGCCAGCTCTCAACACCGAACAACACCCATGGCCCGATCGCCTACTGAGACTGCGGCCGCACCTTCACCCAACTTCAGAGACTGGATGCCAACTCACGGGACGCCAGCGCACACAAACCACTGAACTGCATCCTCATCAATGTGCGCTCCCAGCACATACATGCCACAGAAATCTGGGCCCTCCTCAACACTCACACGCCCGAAGTCACCTTCCTCACAGATACCTGGACCGACACAAGATCCGCACCTGACATCACAACTGACATCCCTGATGGACACAAGACCCTGAGGAAGGACCACCCCAACCGCCAAGGAGGCCTCGCCATCCTCCACAAAAGCTCCCTCCGACTGACTACCACCAACTCGGATTACACCTTGCCACCCATGGAACACTTTCAACCCCGAAATTATTATGCTGCCTTTGGCGGTACACCACGTTCGTAATCTGGATTTCATCATTGACGAGCATCTTTCAATGAAGTAACAAGTCACTAGTTAACCCCCATTTGCTTTACCATTTTAAAATGGCTGAAAAAATCTTATGGATGATCCCCCTCTCTGCTGAAAAAACAGACGTCCATGCCCTAGTCACTTCTAGGCTAGACTACGGCAATGTTCTATACCTGGGCTCCAATAAAGCTATAGTCCAAAGACTTAAAGTGATGCAGAATGCGGCGGCTAGAATATTATGTCAGGTGCCTAAATGTTCATCAGTCACCAGCTTCCTCCGGAGTCTTCTTTGGCTGAAGGTGAAGAACTGTATAAAATTTAAGGCCCTCTGCTATATGATAAAAATTAAAACTGGAGTGGCCCCCAAATATTTACGAAAGTTAGCTCAGCTTTACCAACCCCCACGTCTCCTTCGATCTACCAATCAGATGAGGTTCTCTGTCCCTAAATTCAAACTCTCCCGCATGCGTGGCCAATCCTTTTCTTATTTATGACATACCTTGTGGAACTCGCTAACTTTCTGACTTCGTGAGGAAACCTTTTACCGCCTATTCCGCAAAAGTTTGAAGATTTGGCTCTTCAATACTTAGGGGCATATTACCAAGCAATAGCGATAATTATCGCTATTGCTTGGTTAGAGACAAAAATTTACCGCAGCGCTGCGGCGATTTTTACCGCAAATAAACCTTGGTATTACCAAGGTTTAACGCAAATGCGGTAAAAATCGCCGCAAAGCATGAATATCGCTGAAAAGTCAGCGATATTCATGCTTTAGCGAGCTAATGCTCTTAGCCATGTTATCCACCTCCCATTGAATAACATGGCTAAGAACTGCTCAGGGCAGGTGTTAGCTTTTGGAGATATTCCCGCTTAGCGCGAATATCTCCAAAAGTTGGTAATAGGAGATAGCGATGTTAGCGGCTGTTTTCAGTCTCTAACATCTTGGCACGCCCACTTTGCATCTCATTGGTGATAAATATCACTGACATCCAAAGTGGGGCCCAAGATGGTCGCTATCTCCTACTAGCTGTCGCTAACTGGTGTTAGCGGCAGCTAGGTAATAGGGAGATAATTTTATCTCCGCTTTCTTGGCTTTTAAAGCCAAAAAAGCGGAGATAAACCCCCTTGATAATATGCCCCTTAGTTTCATGGCTAGTTTTTCTCAGCTCTCCTATCAGGCCGGCGCTGGGAAACCCATCGGGGTAGCTGTGCGCCTTACAAAACCACTTCAAATGCAAATGTAAAATTCAGATCCAGTCCAACCCCAGAACGACGCTCCACGAAACGCTTGCCTACAGACCTCCTGAACCCCGCACCGCCTTCACCAACATCATCGCAGACTACATCATACACCACACTCTCGCCTCTGCACACTACACATTATTCTGAGACCTGAATTTCCACCTGGACAACCACTGCGATCCCAACACCACCACCCTCCTGGAGAACCTCACCAACATAGGACTGAAGCAACTCATCTCCACCCCCACTCGCACTGCAGGACACACACTCAACCCCATCTTCAATGGGGAAACAACATTCACTTCAGCTATACCACGTAACTGCTCTGGACAGACCACCAATGCATCCATTTTTTCTTTTCAAAACCCACCACACACAAGCACACGTGCAACCTCCCACGCAGAAGCTGGAACAAAGTCCCCGAAGAACACCTCACTGCCAACCTCCCCTGAACTCCACCCCAACTACGACAGACACCAACACAACGGCAAACAACCACCACCAATGGATGGCCAACTGCGCCAACACCCTCGCCCCCCCACCAGAACACCACGAAACGACACAACCAGAAAGCCAACTGGTTCACCACGGATCTCCGTGAATCCAAATGCTCCATCCGACGACTGGAAAATACATGGAGAAACAGTCAAACCCTGGAAGCACACTCCGCCTACAAAAAGGCCATCACAGCTCACCACCAACTCATCAAATCAACAAAGAAAAACTTCATCCAAAACAGACTCCTCACCAACACCCACAACTCCAAGGAACTCTTCGCCATCCTGCAGGAATTCACCAAACCCAACAGCAAAACAACTGACTACCCTCCCTCCCAAGACCTCTGTGACAAACTCAAATCCTTCTTTCACCACAAGATCAGGAAGCTCTACAACAACTTTGAAGACCAAGACCACAACATTGCCTCAACTCCCACACCCAATGCCGCCA
Organism: Lissotriton vulgaris; assembly: GCF_964263255.1. Lineage (NCBI taxonomy): Eukaryota > Metazoa > Chordata > Amphibia > Caudata > Salamandridae > Lissotriton > Lissotriton vulgaris. Next base: position 1,862,123,018 of record NC_141693.1, on the reverse strand, counting down.
CCCAACAGACCCTTCTCTCCTGGACCCCTCTCCCCACAGAAGACACCTTAGAGACTATGAAGAGCATCCACTCAGGAGCACCCTCTGACCACTGCTGACCACACATCTTCCACAAAGCTGCCAAAGCCATCGCACCTGAACTACACCGAACGATCAACAGCTCCCTCGAGACCACCACTGTGCCTGACATCTGGAAGTGTGCCGAAGTCAACCCTCTCCTAAAGAAGCCCTCCGCAGACCGGACGGACCTTAAGAACTGCAGACCCATCTCACTTCTTGCCTTTGCAGCCAAAGTCATAGAAAAGGTAGTCAACACCCAGCTAGCTCACTTGATGGAAACCGACGACATCCTAGATGTCTCCCAATCCGGATTCTGCAGCAACCACAGCACCAAAACCACCCACCCCACTGCCACTGACGACATCCGTGCCCTTCTCGACCAGGGCTACACAGCAGTCCTCATCCTCCTTGACCTATCAGCATCTTTTGACAACGTCTCCCACCGCACACTAGGCATCAGACTCCACAGCACCAGTATCCAAGGAAAAGCATTAGAATGGATACGACCTTCCTCTCAGGCAGAACACAGAGAATAAGACTTCTGCCCTTCCTCTTAGAACAGACTGAGATCAGGTGTGGAGTCCCTCAAGGATTCTCCTTCAGTCCCACGCTCTTCAACGTCTACATGGCCCCACTCACAATCATCGTCAGAAACCATGGGCATTGTCTCATATGCTGATGACAGCCATTTCATTCTCTCCCTCACCAATCAATCAATCAATCAATCAGTCATTTGTTAAGCACACTAGATACCCGTGAGGGCCTCAAGGCGCGGGGGAGGTGGGGGCCGCTACTGATCGAACAGCCAGGTCTTTAGTGTCCTCCTGAAGGTCAGCAGGTCTTGGGTCTGTCCTAGGCTCAGTGGGAGGGTGTTCCATGTCTTGACGGCGAGGTGGGAGACGGATCTACCGCCGGTGGTTGTTATTCGGATGTGCGGGACGGCGGCGAGTGAGAGGTTGGTGGAGCGTAGCTGGCGGTTAGGGGTGTAGAAGGAGAGCCGTCTTTTGAGGTAGGCTAGGCCGGTCTTGTGGAGTGCCTTGTGTGCATGGATGAGGAGCTTGAAGGATATACTCTTGTTGACTGGGAGCCAGTGCAGGTTTCTCAGGGGGGTGATGTGGCCGTGTCTCCCAATTTCTAACAGCTGCCTAAGAGATAGAATGAGGATCTCCTCCTTTTAGCCAGTGCATACAATTTACGCACAAGGATCTCTTCGCAATTATTGTTAGCAATGTTCCCTACATTTGTATTACATACAATTCACTTTTAACTCCTTGGATCCTGATGAAGGAACCGCTCCGTCATCAGCTGCGGGTCGCTGTGCTGATGACGGAGTGGTTCCGTCATGGCCCGCTCGGAACGCCTGCGCGGCGTGAATTCCACGCCTGCGCTGGACGTTCCATTGAGCGGGGCGGGCCATGACGGAACCGCTCCGTCATGAGCACAGCTCAACCGACGCTGGTGACGGAGCGGTTCCATTTCCAGCATGCGGCCGCCGCGCGGCCGCCCCGCCCCCTTAGCACTGCGGCGGAATAGCCGCGGCAGTGAAGGGGTTAAATGCTGAGGGTTCATTCAAAACAGCACTGTAATTGTATTGGCATGTGGACCAACTTAGCTTAAATCTTCATTGTACACCATTTCCGCTTTTGTTATCATATGATTTTTCTAAGCAGTAACTATCATCTTATGTTGCAGTCACCTTTTAGTAAAGATGTCTAACCTAATCCAAAATGTGTGACTCCCATAATGTAAGATAAGTGGTAGTCATTTGCCTTCCAGAGATTTCAAATGAGAATATTTGATCACACTCATTGATTGAGCTGGTACTCTTATCGCCCGCAGTGATGGCCAATCTGAAATAGGGACATTGAAATTTATTAAAATATTTGCTCATTTTTACAGGCCGTGCAAAGGAATATGGTCATCAGATACATTTCTAGAGCTCACCAATTATACTGAGGAAGGTGCTGTATTTTCACCATCTACCAAAATTGGTAGGCTTCTACAGACAGACAACAATATATAAAAAGAAAAAGACTAACCATTATTCAATTCAATTCAATGAAACTTTATTTCGGTCAATTTGACCATAAAAGTAGGTATGCAATAACATACATTTCTATAGATTAACCCCTCCCATGCTCGTGATGGAACCGTTCTGTCACGAGCGTCGGGTGGGCTGTGCTGGTGATGGAACGGTTCCGTCAAGGCCCGCTCGCCGTGCCTGCGCGGCGTGAATTCCGCGCCTGAGCTGACGTTCTAAAGAGCGGGCGGGGCCGTGACGGAACCGTTCCGTCACACACACAGCTCACCCACAGGCCGTGATGGAGCAGTTCCGTCATGAGTACGGGAGCACCGCGTGGCCCCGCCTCCCCCTTAGCGCTGCGGCGGAATAGCCGCCGCAGCGAAGGAGTTAAAAGATAAAACAATAAGAGGAAATCCGTTCTTCATGTAGCAATGCATGTGTAACACATGGATGTGACATACAGACAATCTATATTACAGTCAGTCCAATCCCACTAACTTCATTAAAGTGCAACATATGTGCAATTTACAAAGCTGGGCATGATAAGCCCATGCTCTAGCCCACAGGGCGACCATTACAGTAGCTTTTTGTAAAGTGCTTGCCTCTGTCAATTAAAAAAGTATAAACATGAGCATACGCCCGAGCCCGAAGGCCACCATTCAATATGTTGGAAGTCTTGTGCACTAGTGCACTATTCATCAAGCCAAAAATATATCAATTAAAAAAAAGGGGTCATAAAATTCATGAACATTACATACAAGTAAAAAAGACATCCAAAGTCTGTTAAAAAAATATATAACAAAAATCAACCAGAGTCTGTGGGGGTCAGCTTCAATAATGTTTTGCGAGTTCACCACATGGAGAATAAAAAGCCTGCTACTTAAAATGCTACAGGGAGGCATGTATCATATTTCAATATCCTAAAAACCTCTGAACAAAGCCTGGTTCCCAGGTTTCTACATAACTCAATCAGCTATCGTTTTCTCACCTTATACCCTGGGCAGAAAAAAACACATGATATTCTGTCTCCGCTGCGTTATTGCAGGCCCGGCAGCACATTTGTTTTTGAAAGCACGCAGTGCAGTACCCCATGCCTAAACTGCAGGTATAGCTTCCTTGCAGCAGCCGGCTTAATGTCGTCCAGTACAGACTCTAATCTGTACTGTTCTTTAATTTCTAAAAACACTGCAGTAGGCTTCCTGTTAAGGAGCTCCCCTGAGGTGAGCCAATGTGTTCTCCCAATAACTCTCCTTCAATTCCTTCCTTGATACCATGGTACAAGTTACTTCTGGGCTATCCCATAAATTACCCCTTCTCATAGTCAGAAAGGTGTCTCTGATAAAAGCCAGCCATGGTAGTTTCTCCACCCCTGATATACTCAGCTCCTCTCTCAGTTCTTCCCTATACTCAGCCAGTTGTGGGGTAACCCACAAACGCCAGAATAGAAGAGGTCTAAGGGCAGCTTCTTCTGCGATGGATCTGACCCCAAGGTCTAATCGAAGCGGTATGAGGGGGGGTTATGAGGGAGGCCAAATAATTGACTGGCAAAGGTGTTCTCAGCTTTTACTAGACTGTCAAGGTGACAATGTCCCCAGGCAGCACCTCTAGCTTGCACCTCTAGCTTGCGCCTTGTAGATTTCTACTACAGGTCACACTAGTTTGTAAGTGGAATTTCGGAATACCTTTGTCAGGCCCCTTGTTGTCTGGGCTAACTTCAAACTGGCTTTTTTAGTTTGTGCCCCCAGTCCATTTTTTTCTGTAATCGTGATGCCAAGATACTCAAAAACAGGCATCCTCTCCAGGGGTCTGCCTTCCAAACATGAATTTGGTCGGGTACTATTGCCTGGGTTCAACACCATACATTTTGTTTTCTGTAATTAATCTCAAGGCCCCTTTCCTTTCAGAAGGTGTCAAACTTATAAAGGACCCTCTGTATACCCATAGGTGTTTTTGAAAGTAGCAAAGGATTGTCATCAAACATCATGGCTGGGATTTTGCGGTTTGCCAACTTGGGTGCGTCTATGTCCTTCCCTGTATTTAGAACTTCAACTAACCCATTTATAAATAAAAAGAAGAGAGTTGGGTCAAGGACACATCCCTGACGGACACCTCTATCTACAGGGATGGGCGAAGTAAGTTCCCTGTGTTTACCAAACCTAATTTGTGCAAAATGACCTTTGTGTAATCGCCTCAAAAGTTGGCACAGGTACACTGGAAACCCCAAGTCCAGTAGGGTTGCCCACAATTTATCTCTTGGCACCAGGTCAAATGCAGATTTTAGGTCCACAAACATTAGATAGAGACTGCCACCCTCTATACACACGGTCTTCCAGTGTAATAATTGGAGCCTAAAAATCTGATCTAGTGTGGACATTTTTTCTCTAAACCCAGCTTGGGACGGGCTGAGGAAATTGTGCCCCTCCATCCAGCTCTGTAAGCGACCCAGCCGCACTCATGCAAATATTTTTTGGCTGATGGCAATGAGGCTTCTGGGCTGGAAATTTGTGGGGAGAAGAGGTGAGCCCTTTTTGTAGACAGGTACAATTTCCGCACCTGCCCAAGTGGCAGGGATCGCCATACCTAGCAGGATTGCATTAAATAGAGTTCAAAAGTAGGGTGCCCAAATGGTGGGTTCACTACGGAACAGGTCTCTGGGGATCTTATCAAGCCCTGGGGCTTTTGCTGGAACTATTTTGCTCAGTGCTGCAGTTATCTCTTTAAGTGTTATCACCGGGGTATCTTTTTTCTCCTTCCAGATGATTGTGTGTGCCTCAAGACTGTTGACCTGTGAGGGAGAAGGCTCATTATCTACAGTACTATCAACTGGCTCTGCCCTCGAGTAGGGGACTCAAAATGGTCCTTCCACACATCTGGCCCTAAATTTGGGTCTATCAACGGTTTGGCTTCAGACCTGCCCGTATTCACCACGTTCCAAAAAGTCCTCATATCATTAGTACCCAAGGAACTTCTCCAAAATCCCACTTGTCTCGTTCCTACCCTTTTTAAGCCTCATTCATATTATTTCTGTAGGCCGCTCTTTTATCTTTAATTAGTGGCCTATCCTTGGCCTTAATGGCAGAGATCAAAGCTAATTTGGTCTTACGACTGCTTTCATTGAACCAGGGATGCCGGAGTTTTCTATTGTACCTGGTTCTTTTGGTTAAGCAAAACAAATTAGCCATAGTAGTTGTCAGTCTAGTGTGGTTTGATGCAACTTTCAGAAGTACAATTGAGGTACCATCAGCTAAAACTGATTGCATCGCATTCGCGAGAATCAGGATGATGGTTTGGTATAGGGAGGACAACTTTTCTTGGGATTGGCATATGTCCACCCATTAAACTCTCTTCCTACAGTTGCTATGGGTTGATCTATCATCAGCTGGCAATATCAGACCAGATACACTCCCAGGGCATGGCGAGACCATCTCTAGAATCAGGGTGTTATGATCCCTGTCATGACGAGACACTATCTTAAAATCTATTACCCTATTCCAGGATTTTATATTTATCTAGATGTAATCTAGAATGGAGGCATGTCCAGTTCTATTAAAAGTGTGGTTGCCTGGTGAGTTCAATTTTGTTCTACCATTACATGCCCTCAATGAATGTTTTCATGTGAGAGAATTCCTCTGAAGCACCAAAGGGGTCCAGACTCTTACTAATGGGCTAGTAGTCTTGGGGATAACTCAGTGTTGATCTTCTTCACTGGGATTTCCTCAGTTGAGGTGCTCATATTGGCAATTAAAGTCCCCACCAAAAATCACCAGGCAATTATCAGGGATAGTAGACAGAAAGAACGTTAACTCATCGAGTGTCCTTGACTCTTGGCTGCGGCTAACCGGTCTAGAATAAACATTAATTAGAGCGATTGTGTAATCCTCGATGGAAAATAAAGAAGGATAAAAAAAATGCCTTTTGAAAGATTCTCCGTCTGTTTTACTGTACAGCCCAAATGTACACCAACCCAAGTGCAAAGCCCCCCTGAGGGCCTCCTCTTTCCCCACGATGCTGCAGCTATGCTGTACAATGTGTTGCCTGATTTAGAAATATCACCACTAGCCCAGGTTTCCTGGAACATACGGACCTTGTGTTGTTCAATGAATACCCCCCATTCAGGATTATCCATCTTAGAAAATAGTCCAGCGACGTTCCAAAATAAAACTCACAGCCTTGGTGGGTCCAAACGGCTATCTGTGATGGTGGGTATGGGTGATGGTGGGTATGAAATCTCAACTGTACTCAAATCTGTCATCTGGGCAATCTCGTTGAATACATTTAAATGTGATCTAGTTATTATGGCCTTGTTATGACTGACAATTTCTTCCATTTTGTTGCCACACAACTTCCTGCAGGTCTCACTGCACCTTGATGACATACTCTGTTCGGGAACCTTCCCTAGTTGAAGAATTTTCCCCTGTTGCTCTCTCTGAAGCGCTAACCATTATTACTTCAGAGATAATCAAATCAATCTCCTGTCCCAAATGTTAAACATAATTTTAATAAGGGTGGATTATATTCATCAGAATGCGTCTTTCAACTAAAAACTGATACTGTATCCAACATTCAAGAGTTTCCACCAACTACACAGTCTCTTAAATACTAATGAATGTTCTCACCAAACATCTGTGGCCACTCAGCACAACCCGGAAGTGTCGGATATTGTTTACTTCCAGTGCAAATTCCAACTGCCATTTAGTGAATGTCAATTTTAAAGAGGGATTTAACCATCTTATTTACAACCAACAGCAAGATTACAATCATTGCATCATTTTAAAGTTTTATTTTAATAAGATCTGTTGGTAAGAGGCAAGAGGGAAAACTGCAAAGGAGCGAAAAAGTTTAAATCTATGTGCATTACATTAAAGATACTAATAGTACTTAAATGAAATCCTCAAGCAGTATCCAAACTTTGGTCACATCGGGGCGTACCTTATCAGGGTCCTCGCACACTCACACAATGCCCCCCTTCCCTTTTATACATAGATCTTACCGAACGACATCTAAGTGACTTGAATAACTGATCAAATATATTATAGCAATCACAATTACTGTATCACCACCTTGTATAAACTGTCACCAGTGCAGGGTTGTAAGACGTTACAACGCATGCTTTTACTACGCATGCTGTTACAACGCAGGTTTTACTACGCATACCATTACAACGCATAGCGCTTTGGGGTGCTGGATAGTTAATAGTTTAAGTTACTATTCCAACTCCAGTCCCTGTGGACACTAGGGAAGGTGTTGGATAGTAAAATAAATCTACTCCCTGTCCTAGAGCGCCCCCCAACGCAATGCGTAGTAATGGTTTTCGTTGTAAAACCTGCGTTGTAATAGCACTGCGTGGTAAAAGTTGCGTTGTAAAGGATGTTTCCCCCAGTGCAGCCACCAAGCTACCCAGTAGCATCTGCAGAAGTGAATTGTAGGGGGCACACACTTGGCCACAGATAAAACTGGCGGGGCCACCTACAAAATGAAATAGATAGATAGATAGATAGATAGATAGATAGATAGATAGATAGATAGATAGATAGATAGATAGATAGATAGATAGATAGATAGATAGATTTGCTTACAATCTTTAGATTTTACATTGTATATATATTCATGTCAATATTTTGCAGCTATGTGCTAACATACATGCATAGTCAAATTCAGCAGCTGGTGTTGGGAGGCACAAGGCTGGGGGTGACAAAGAGAGCAGGGGCACGGGCCCCACCACCCTTTCTCCCCTCCCCCAGAGACGCCAGTGTAGCTTCCACAACTGTAATAACAGCTTGCACAAAGGCAGTAACAATGGCTGCAACAGTGACCATAGCTTCCATCATGTATGTAAAAGGAAGGTGATTGGTGGAATGCTTGAATTATTGTCAACCTCTGGTAATTACTGTCGGCTACCACCATTACAGGGACCAGAGTAGTGACCACCGCAGGGTCTAGAGCAGGGACAATTGCTGCCACCACAGCAGAATCAACAGCAGCCATGACTGTAGCCATCATAATTGGGAAACAGCAGCAACCACAGACGAAACCACATCAATGACCACGGGTGCCAACTCAACAGGAACTACATTTTGAAGAAATCCACTCACACACCTACTAATACCCTTCAAATATTTATTAGCAAAAAGAAAAACCATTCTGTACATCACAGTAACAGTCGACAAGAGGATCCCCAATGAACCGGTGACTGTACGCTAAAATTGAGAAATACACAAGATAAATGTTTAGGTTTTCACACAGAGAGCTTCTATGGCGATGGCGTGGTTGAAACTGCAACAAAGATGGCATTCGCAGAGAACAGACAAAACGCAGGATAGTACAATATTCATCCTTCGAAAAGCTGCAGCAAGAGCAAGAGTTTGTCTGAAGGAGATTAAGAGCCTGGGGGTCTGGCTGGAGCCTGATCTGTCCTTTAGGACACACGCCAAGAAGATCGCTGGCGTGTGTTATGGACTGCTCCGTTCGGCCCGTAAGGTTCTCCCCCTCTTACCTGAACTCTCCCGGAAGCTGTTAGTCCAGGGTCTAATCATCTCACGCCTGGACTACAGTAATGCACTCTTTCTCGGAGCACTGGAATCAACGTTCAAAATCCTGCAACAAGTGCAGAACGCGGCAGCCAGGCTGCTGCGGAACGTTCCGGCCACGCAATCAGCCAGGCCCGCTCTAAAGGCACTCCATTGGCTCCCGGTCAAAGAGAGAGTGACCTTCAAGGCCCTCTGTATTGCTCACAAGAGCATTCAGGGGAAAGGACCTGCTATTCTGAAGGACATGATTCGGCCCTATAAGCCCACCAGAGCCTTACGCTCCGATAATAAACACCTCCTTCAGATAAGAATTAGGAGAGCCCGTTCAGGTGGCAGGAGCTTTTCGATCCATACTGCACACGCCTGGAACTCCCTCCCACTCTCACTACGCTCTGAACCAAACCTGCTCAGGTTCAGGAAACATTTGAAAACTTATCTATTTCCAGAATAATTCTAAATCTGTTCTGCTTCACATAGGCAGCTTGCTCTGATTCTCTATAAGCGCTGGGATGCCTCTGGGTAACCGTGCGCGGTACAAAATTCGTTAATAATAATAATAATAATAATTTCTGACTTACAATGTCAGACGTGAGACTGTAGACTTCGAAAGTGGCGCAGTCCGGCCCCAGGGTTAACATTAGCAAGAAAATGACAGTGGCTACTACACATATGTTAAGGTAAATCATACAAATCTCACAACCCCTCAATTGTTCCCAATACTGTCCAATTGCTATGGCAAATCAACTGACATAAGTCTGCCCACTTCACAGGACATTTATTTATCAAAAAGCATTTTAAAGAACCATACTCAGAGGCTCTGTCAGCATCATCATCGATCTCCGTGAGCTGGGTGGGAATGAAGGAGAAGATTCTTCATTGTTAGCCAGATGATTATAAAGCACATATAAACTCTTATAGTTAAATATAATTAAATATATTTGTTGGAACTGTCACGTTCTGGTTGGTTGAGGCAGTACACCAGCCAGGCAGAACCTATCACTCCCCTCAGGGACGGGTGATTACACTCACTGTACCTGCGCTCACCCTTGGGTAGCTTGACACTGAGCAGTCAGTCTTACCATTTGTGAAGCATTGGCACAGCACTCACTCATAATAAATACACTGAGCATCACAAAAGAGACTTCACATGTGATGTATGTAATAACGTTTGTATTCAACACACATAATAATGAACACAACATGAATATCATGTATTTCCAGGTATAAATTACATTCAGAAGTACTACAAGCCGTACTAGTCCCAGCGGTGGTCAAATGACATCAGCAATATACACACTTGGGAAAGATCCTAATCTACACCCCCCCCCCCCTCAACCAACTCCCTTATGCGGTGCAACACGTTCTCTGCCCCAGGCCCACCCTAGTACTTCATTTAATTTAATACCACACAGTTACAGGGTTCACCCCAAGTCACAACAGTATCAGAAATATGCACATACCCAAAGTTATAACACTTTTTAGCAGCATCGCAAGCTGAGGCCACACGGGTAAGACCAATGTCACACATAATGCTATTCTACAGAAGTGTTCGCACACATACACACTTCCAACCAAATGCAGTGCAACTGATAACCAACAGGCTAATTGGTTGCACACAGCAGACCCTGTGGTCCCAAGCCTCCCTCCACCCTCCAACTCATCTGACAGATGAGAGACACCCCATCCACCCCCTCGGGAACGAGGACACATGCTGCTGAAGTCTCTACTAGTTCGGGCCCCATGAAGCAGCTAAGGGTAGGCAACAAGGTGATTTAGGAGGCAGTCGGCAGAAGGGATTTGGCAACCAGTCAAGAGTTCACCCACAGGATGTGGAGCAGACACAGGCCGGGGTAGTAGACAGTCCCACCCAAGGGGTCCCCAAGGACCTTCCGGCACTAGCCCAGGTCTTTAGGGAAGGTTCTGTAATGTTCAGTTGGTTTAGAGATCACCTTGCCAAAAGTTGGTGGTGCTTTACTTGTTTCTTGAAATAAAATGTGTGGTGATCAGTGACCTTGGGCCTGTGCGTGACTGCGCAAGAAGAGATCTTAACTGAGAGACCATTGTTAGGTCTGTCAGTAGCCAAGACCTTTTGATTTTAGAAAAACTATGGGGCATATTATCAGGAAGGGCGTTAAAATTATCGCCGCTTTAGCAGCAGAAAACTGTTGCTAAAGCGGCGATGATGGGCTTGATGATATGCCTTTGAGAATTCCAATAGAAGCCCATGTTCACACCAGAACATGGGCTTCAATGGGAATTCACAAGAGCATATTATCAAGCCCATTATAGCCGCTTTAGCAGCACTTTCCTGCCGCTAAAGCGGCGATCATTTTAACGCTGTTGCTTGAGAATATGCCCCAACATTTGTAATCTACTTCATTATAGGGGCTTCCAGCCCGCCATATTCATCCGCTCGTCTGTTATTGTGTCATTCACATTTTTCTTCCTCCCACGGCAGCATACATCATGTAGTAACGAATCGACCCACTTTAGCCATTGGCTTACGTCACTGTGAATGACGGCATTCTGCTCTTTGCACAAGGAGCACATCTGCACACCAAGTAGTTCCTTTCAGTGGCAATGACTACTGTGTGTGCTTTTTGAGACCAAAATATATTGTTGCTTTCAGCCAAATTGTTTTATTTTGGTGAGGGCCAAGCAGCTTTCCAACAATAAAGTTGTATAAAAACTCAACAAGTCTTGACTAAGTCAGAGCCAGTCAGCCAACGCCAGACCTACTGACTTTGCGAGAGTGCGTTTCCTGCTTGCTTTAATGGCCTAATGCAACTGTCCAATATCACAGCATTGCTTTTTGTGGACCTGTAAATCTGCACATTCAGATAAGTTATGAAACTCTACAATAAAATGTGAAAATGCCTCATGCTATCAAAACAGTATGAAATTTGGCAAACTATATAAAAACGCAAAGCATGTACGGATGTGCGTTGACTGGTATGAGTAATGACAACAAAATATTCTGTATCTTGTTGACTCAAATTTAGCTCTGACTGAAGATTAGGAGTTTCGAAAAATAGCCGGCTGCAGTGCGGCATTGTGGCGGCAGGTGGCAGCAGCCGGCTACTTTTTACACCAGGCTCGCCACATCAAGCGCTGTGCCCATGCTGTTGGCACGGTGAAGGTTTCGCTGGGCATTGCCTCAATGACCTTGGCTTCGGGTGCCCGGATCAGATACAGGCTTGGCAGTCAAAAGATGGTAGCTGGCTCCACGCTGTGCCAAGCATCGCGTGGTAATCACGGCTGTGTTACAAGGGTCTCTATACCCCGTCGCCCATGATGCCAGGCACGTGTCGGCTTCTGGTGCCCTACTTCGGATTAGATCTGTGGGATGAAATGGCGCACCCTCGCGCCCCTCCCTGCGATGCCCTCCCCTTCGCCGTCCCCATGGGGCCTCCAGCTCTGCTGTTGATGAACAGTATTTGGCTCAGCCACAAAACCTCATTTCTTTACTAGCTCCCCTGGCAGAGTCAGCTGGAAGCCAAGGCGCCCTATTACGAGGTGCCCACGAGACAAAGAATTCAGTGACAAGGCGCTGGACGCCCACCTGAGAGCCGTAACCCTGAGCTGACCATGCGCGGGGCCTGGATGGGCGCAGCTTCGTAAGTGGTGTGGGCAGCTACATCAAAGCCGCAAGGGCAGAGAGAGATTCGGTCCCGCTGGCAGTAAAATAATTGTGTATAGGGTGAACAGTGACGCCGTGGAATGGGCTCCATAAACAATCATGACATGCAGTCTCCGTCCGCGTGCTGCCGAGGTTGGGTGCACGCGGCATACACCGGTGCTAATTTTTTGGCAGACATATTGGGAATGGCAGCCTGCTCATATCATGATACTTTAGTTCTTGTTTCTGTAATAAAATTAAAAGAGGTCGGAGCGAGATATGCCACGTTGCGTGAGTTTATATTCCTGAATATTGCAGTCTGATGCTTGGCAAGTTGGGCTTGTGCCCCCGTGGCTTCCGGGCGTCCACTGAGAAGGACATAATTCAATATTGAACTTTCACCCAGTGACTTTGGAATGGGGGAAATACCATTCTATTTTCAATGGGGAGTTCTGCTTGTCCATCTGCCCCAAAGGATCACTAGTGTAACCCCTGCACATGAGCTTCATGAATTACCAGAAGGATCGAATTGGAAGTGCAATTAGGCCCAGGCACTCCCCAAAAAGAGGCCCACATTCGCAAGGAGGGGTGCTCCCCCCCCCCCCCCAGCTCCTCTCCTTGCCCCCCCTGTGCACACCCATGTGTACAAAAGCATCTCGGAGGAAGGCCTGACGCCGGAGCTCATCCGCCTTCATTTTAGGCATTGCAGGGAACAGAGCTGTTCCCCTGCAAAAGGCCTCGCCCTCAGCTCCCTGATGGGGCCACCTCGCACTCCTCTGAGCACGAGAGCAGCCCCGCCCCACCCATTATCATTCTGTGTGGGGCTGATTGCCACATACAGAATAACAATGGGTTAGTCTGGGCTGGCACAGCATGTGGTGGCCTCCTACAGTCTCGGTCCAGGGCAGGGCATTCTGTCACCTGGAAGTGCAAAAACGCCCATGCTGCTGCTAGGTGAGAAACCTGTTAGCCAAAGGAAGGCAGTGAAAGAAGTTCAAAGGAAAGGATTATAGTTCTAGAACAGCAGCCATGGTTGCTGTTTTTAGGTCGAGGGACCGTCGCACTGAGAAGCAGTGGGCGGAGTCCCAAAGACTTTATGTTTTGGAGTTAGGGGGCTTGGAACCCGCCCCTCTTCTCCATTGGCTGGCTTCCTAAACGGAGGCCAGCCATTGGAGGAGAAGGGCATCACTCGTTTCAAGCCCCGTCTTTTTCGGATTGAGGGGTGTGTTTTTTCGTTTCTTTCTATTTACTTTCTCTCCTCTTCCCATTGGCTGGAATTTTACCTTCCAGCCAATGGGAAGAGGAGAGAACGTAAACACACCCCTCAATCCGAAAAATGACCCTGCTTTCTCTGAGGCGTTTCTACTTTGCCTCGGAGAAAGATGGTGGTGCTTCAGCCCCTTCCCGTGCCCGCCCTTGTTTCAGTCGACCCCGATATCAGAGGCCCCTGCCTGAAATCCGGGGCTCCGGGCCCCTTTTCCCGGTCATGACGTATGCGTGGCGATGCACGTTGAGCGCGAGGTAGCCGGGGTGCTCTGCGGAGCTGCTGATCTTCTGAAATCCCAGCTAATGGCCCACTGATCTCTGCGCAGTTTCAGACACGTCCGAGCTGGACACGGAGTAGGTAAGAGTTTGGGTGCAGCTATGTGACCTCGACGGTGTGACAGGTTGACCGGGAGAGGGAGTCAGGGGCCCGGACATTTCACGGAAGATGGCGGCCGAACCGATAAAATGGCGACCGGAGTGCCCGGTAGAAAAACTTAAGGTGTGGTTGGTCAGGTGAGGCTGAAGGATTTGATTGCCTCTGGACGCTGGGAGACCGAAGCACTTACTCCGATTTTGCTGCTTTATGGAGGTGCCAAAGGCTCGTTGAAGGCGCGTCGGTAAGGGGGGCGGTTGGGTGGGGCACCTTGTCACTCGTCTTCCTCTGTGACGTATTAGTGGCCCGCGGGACTTCATGGAGACCGGGCTCTGGAAAGTAAACAGCCCGATGGGCCCGGAGCGGCGGTAGGGTTGAGCCGCATGGAGCACTGGCGGCTGAAATCGCTTAATATTTAAGGTAATAGAAGTCAACAGTTGCCATTTTATTTTATTTTGGTTGCTAAAGCGGAATGTCTCCTCTGAAGGGAGCATGTCTCAGTCCTAAAAAGAAAAAGTGTGCATTATGCACGCCCAATGATGGCCAATCTTTGGGGTCCTACAGCAGCTGCACACCCCATGCAGCTGTTGCACTATTGGCATCCAAACTAGTTCCTGCAAGGGTACGATGGGCGCTCATGGAGGAACGCAGAATTCCCGGTTCTGTCTCTTATGTAATATAACATAAATGCTTGAGGTGCAGAGAGTCCCGAGATTCTGCGCCCCGGTGCCACTGTACCTACTGCACTCATAGCAGACATTCCCCTGATTGGCGTCTAGTAAGTTGTATCTGACACCGTGGCCAAGGGCCACTGTACTGTCCAGTGAGAAGGAAGGTTCATGGGGTGGCTTGTGAGCGAGGGCAGCTCGGCGGCCCCTGGCGGTTAGGTCTAGGCTTGCACCGGTGCCCTCTGTGTCCCGAACCCCTTCGTAAGACCAAGTACGACCCCAACTCGCCTCGTGTTGGGCTCCGCAGACAGCCTTGGAGTTGGACGCATCTTTAGGGCTGCAGCCAGCACAGGTGGGGTGGGTGACGGGTTCTCAACGCCGGCCTGCACTTCCAAGGCTTGGGTGTCGCCACACAGCTTGACTTAACATCCGCAACCTGCCCTCAAGTGTTCTGCACGCGAACAATCCCCGCAGGACAGCACTGCTCAGAAAAGGACGCGGCTCACACCCGCCAGTACCGTCAAGCCACACGCTGCTCTGTACGGGCAGTAAAAGCGGAGCACTGCTGTGCCGTCAGCAGAGTACTGACTAATTCTGGAGGACACGCGTCCAGGTACAGGGGATAGCGCTTGCGGGGATACAGCTGAAAACCAAGAGCAGCCTAGGGGATCGGTGCTGGATTGGGAACACGGACTACTGCAATGTAGGGAACACTGCCCGGGGAAGTATCTGTTGCAGGGTAGGACCACCCAAGGCGAGGACACGGCTGCATCCCAAAAGGGGGGCGGGGGGTAGCTTTGCTGCACCACTGCCACTGGCAGAACAGGAGCTAGTGCTTTCGGACAAACAGCTGAGGAACACATGTATCTAGGCACTAGCATCCTAGGGTCCCTGTGCTGGATGGGAAGAGTAACTGCTGCATCCTGGAGGCCACTGGCCGGGGGTGTCACTGCTGCAGCCTAGAAATACTTGACTGAGGACACTGACTGCTGTAACCCAGGGGCCACTGGTGGAAGGGAGGGGGGCACGCCTGCAGTACAGGGGCTAGTGCTTGGGGGATACAGATGGAGCGGGTACTGCAGCAGGCTAGGGGAGCAGTGCTGGGTTTAACCATTGTTGAAGTCCAGGGGGCACTAGTGGCGGCGCACCCTGCTGCACCATGGGGGCACCGGTAGGTGGAGGCTCTATTTCAGCCCAGTGGTTACTAATTGGAATTCTGCAGCAGTCTAGGGCCATTGGCGAGTGAGGGCACAGCTCCTGCCTAGGTCCACTGGTGAATGAGCATACAGCAGCTGCCAGGGTCACTGGTAAATGACGGTACTGCTGCTGCCTAGGGCCGCTGGTGAGTGAGGGCAGTGCATCCGCAGGGCTCACTCTGAGCTGAGTTTGCACAAGAGTCAGTTATGCAGAAAAACAGCTTACCAAAAAATCTTGCACTCATACATGACCGATGAGTCCACCCATGCACTGGCAGTGATCCTTATGGAAGGGGTGCAGTAACAAAGTACACAAAGGGTACAATGGCGGAAGTCCAGTGGGGGACTAAAGATGTGACAGGTGCCCACTCACAAGCATCCCCAAGAGGGATTAATGCTTGGCGAGGTAGGTATTAGTTTTACAACCTCTACCCCTGACTAGAAAATACTTTGCTGGTGATGCATAAACACTCACATGTGATTCCAGTAAAGGTGGTCATGTGGCCACAGCAGAGGTGTAAATTTAGATAGCGGAAAAAACAAAAGCAACATGGATAACATCTTTAGCTGCACATAAAATATTGGCAGAGATTCAAACCTTCAAGAACTGGGGAATAACAACTGCCCCTTATGAGGAACCAAAATATCCTGATCTACTAACTCCGGCAGTAATAGAAGAAGAACAGAACCCCTGTAATAGATCTGGAATACCAGTACTCTGTGGAGCAATAGGGATTGCTGGAGCAAGAAGTGTGTAAGACGTTAGAGTCGGGGGTCATGGTCTGGAGGGTGCAGCAACAGGACCAATTGATCTAAGATGTATCGCTAGAACAATAAATAATCCAGTAAATTGAACAATAAATAATCGTCCTAAATCAAGCCGTCATATCGATTTCAGAATATGCTCGTGGAATATCAACGGTCTTGCCTCCAAAATGACCAATTCAGATTTTGTCAGCTATATAATATCTTTTGATATTATGATCTTTCAAGAAACGTGGCAAGTAGAGCCCCCGCATTTGCATGGCTTTTTATGTTTTTACGCAAGTGCGGTGAGAGAAAAAAAATATGGCCCTCTTCAAGGGGGATTAGCAATCTATGTCTCGGCAACAAGTGCCTATGAGATCAAGGAACTTGGTCCAATTAATCCTAATCTGAAGATAATAAACTTGCTCACTTCGAAATCAGGCAAGAAGGGCTCAAATTTAATCCTAATAAATGCCTATGTTCATCCAAAAAGGAAAGGAAACGTAGTAAAAGGATTTTGTAGTTACCTGGAGAGAATTATGAACGAAACACCGACAATGGATGTTATGCTTACCGGAGACTTCAATCTTAATTTGATGGGAACTTCAACAGACGATGAGAACCATTTTCTAAATACAGCCTGGAATATACCGCACCAAGTAACTTCAGAAATATCCAAATACTCCAAGTTAGATAGGCAGGCATTAGAGAATTTAGGGGCATATTACCAACAACTAGCGATAATTTTTGTCTCTAACTTGTTTAGAGACAAAAATTATCGCCGCACATCGGCGATTTTTATCGCAGATAAACCTTGCTATTAGCAAGGTTTATCGCAAATGCGATAAAAAACGGCCGCAATGCATGAATATCGCTGAAAAGTCAGCGAAATTCATGCATTATCGAGCAAATGCTCTTAGCCATGTTATCCACCTCCCATTGGATAACATGGCTAAGAACTGCTCAGGGCAGGTGTTAGCTTTTGGAGATATTCGCGCTTAGAGCGAATATCTCCAAAAGTTGGTAATAGGAGATAGCGATGTTAGGGACTGTTTCCAGTCGCTAACATCTTGGCACGCCCACTTTGCATGTCATTAGTGATAAATATCACTGACTTGCAAAGCGGGGCCCAAGATGGTCGCTATCTCCTATTAGCTGTCACTAACTGGTGTTAGCGACAGCTTGGTAATAGGGAGATAATTTTATCTCCGCTTTCTTGGCTTTTAAAGCCAAAAAAGCGGAGATAAACCCCCTTGATAATATGCCCCTTAGAGTCCTATAACATCAGAGCACTAAGTGGGAGATTCGTCGGAGATACTCCACCAGCGTGTACATTTCACTCAACAAGGATCAAGTAAAATCTTGGATTATACTTTTATGTCACTATCCTTATTTCATCACATTGCCTCATTTCAAATAGGGGAAAAAATCGATAGTGATCACTGCCCTCAGGAAATTATACTGAACATCAGTAAGCCTAAATTTGAGCCTTCTTTGGTACCTACAGATTCAATTTATACTGTAAATTATAAAAGGATTAAGTACTCGGCAGTGAATGAGGGATGCTTGCAAGAAATGGTGAAGCTGCATTTTGATGGAAGAATTCGAGTAAGCGAAGTTGAGAAATGGGAGAGTTTTATAACCACAATGGCAGGCTACTCCACAACTCCTAAATCCCAAAAGGGAAGGACTGATGACAACACAACTTCCTTTTCAAAAGAACATAAAATGAAGATAAAACGTACAAAAAAAATTCTCTTTCAGACAATGCGCCAAATTAGGTATTCCCCAAGAGACACTGCGAAATATGACCTCCTACGAGAATTGAAGGCTTCTCTGAAAAAAACAAAATGGGAAGCGAATAGAGCAATGGAGGATAGCTTGTGGGCCAAATTATATGCGGACATCAAGCAGAATGATGGGGCAAAATTCTGGAAATCAATCGATTCCTTTATAAATCCTAGGCATGATGGAGTTTCCTTTAATATCACCGAAGAAGCGTGGGCAAACTATCTTAAAGAACACTTCACACAACACAGAGACTCCGTTTTAGGGATAGAAAATGAGGCTGACAAATTAAGCCCACTGTGTGGAACTCTTTACAAACGAGAAGGCGGTATTACAACCATAAATATAGGAGAGATAAACCTAAAAAAGATAATCAAACGCCAAATTAAAAAGGGAAGAAGAGAGGGGGCTCCAGGCCCGAACGGTATCCCTCCCATCCTTTACAAACAGAACGAAAGCAAATGGGCTGTAGCACTCGAGCCATTATTCAAGGAGATTAAACAGTTTAATATACTAGCTGCTTCCTGGAAGGGCTCGATTATCTCTCCAATACTCAAGTCAGGGGATAAATCTCTACCATGCAATTATAGATTGGTCGCCCTTATGGACAATGAGGCAAAGTATTTTGCTGGGATCCACTTGGAGGAATTGCAGTCCTGGGCTACTGAAAACTCCTTAATTCCTGTTAATCAGACGGGATTTGCTAAATCAGTCAGTACAACAACGAATATTTTGACTATGGGCCTGTTAATTGATAAAGCCAAAAGCACCAAAATGCTAATCCATATGTGCTCTATCGACTACAAAGCAGCTTTTGACCATATCAATCGGAATCTCCTGTGGTCCAAATTGAAGAAGTGGGGGATCCCAGGGCAACTATTAAAACTGCTGATTAACCTGAACAATGAAACATGGATACAGGTGAAGTTGGGCGACGGCTCCCACCTGTCCAGACGCATCCCAACCAATAAGGGTCTTAAACAGGGATGTGTTTTCGCCCCAACGCTTTTTAATTTGCTCCGAGGAGACTTAATTCCGATCCTTAACAACTGCAATTCTCATGCACCGAAACGAGGAGGTCAAATACTGCCAACGTTATTATATGCGGATGACATAGTTCTAACCAGTCATACAAAAATAGGGCTGCAAAATCTTGTGGATGCCACACAGAGGTACTCTGATGGAAATCAACTGACGATAAATCTGGGGAAGACACAAACAATGTCAATTAACAAAAGAGGGAAAACTCCACATGGCTGGTTTTGGAACAAAACCCGCATTGAAGATACAACGATGTTCAAGTATCTAGGAGTCAAAATCGACATTAGTGGTCAATTTACCATTCAGAAAGCCAGTATCAGAAGCAAAGGCATTGCAATATCAATTTCTCTAAAAAAATTAAATAGCAGATTTTCCAGCCCATCTCTCCTGCCCCTGGCACAAGTTATAAGAGCCAAACTGCTGCCCACAATTACTTATGGGAGCGAAGTACAGAGAGGAAGAGACGCAGCGATTCTGGATAAAACCGTGACAGCTGCATATAGGATCATCTTTAGCCTGCCAAAATATACTTCCCCGGTTCAATTTAGGCTAGAGTTTGGCGGTCTCAGAAACAGTCTTTGGCAAGACAGGGGGCCTACATAACTACGTGGGACAAAATCCGGAAGGCAAAAAAGGGTACCTTAAACAGTTACTTATGGTCAGAACTAGAGCGGAACCCAGCTTCGCCATCCGCCAAGTACTTGAATAACAGCCTGGCGAACCTAGGGCTACAGGAGTTGTGGAATACCCCTACTAATAATACTACGATCAAAAGATTAGTAAAGAAAACAATAAAAGAACTTTCATGGGTTGAAGATAAAGCGTGTGTCGCCAAGAGGTCATATGGGTGGATTATCCTAAACTCCTACTCTAAACAAGGTCAACAGTGTTACCTTGACTTCGGGTATTCAAGATCTAGAAAATTGAAGTTTTTAAAATATAAACTGGGCCTGTCACCTTGCGCATGCCATCTACCACACTGGCTTAAAGAGAATGAGGGATCCCTCTGTCGTCTATGCGGCATGGAGCCCGAGGATATTCCACATTTGTTGTGCTCCTGTGATAATCTGCTGGAGGAAAGGAAACACTTGTTGAAATTCCAATTTTATCAGCGACGAATACGTACACTAAGAAATGCAGTCCTTGCTTGTTTCGCACCCAATGACCTTGATAGAGTTCACTTTTCGTTACCCTAGTTGCCCTATGATGATGTGCGAGTTAGCATCATATGACTAACTAATGAAGTTCGTATATGCATCTATGCTGAATTACTATTCTTGCTCCTTGCTTATGCTCAAATGTATGTGTGACCATATTAGTTTCTTAGCTTAGCCTGTGTGCCACCATTTTGTGTAACCCTCTGTGCCTGCGGGCCCCGCTCGCTCATATGCCCCTCCCGCAGGAATAAAGAAATGTACTAAGACAGCAGTTTTCGTTTCTCAGCTTACTGTGGCCGAAACTAACAAGTCTCTTTATCAGTAATGTTCTCATGCCCAGAGACGCCGAAGCCTAGCTCCATGGCCTTGAGTAGAGATAATAATGTATCCCTTGCAGGTGCAGATGCCTGCTGTATGAGAGCATTGTCCACTGGTCTGAGGCTCGGTGATTTTCCACAAGGGGCGTACCCCTCGTTACTGTATTGCATTATAATGTATTGCTGTGATGCAGAGAGTCAGTCCTCTCGTTCGCACTCCTAGGAGTGAGGTCAGACAGGGCCCTCTCATATGAGTGTTGTTTGGCCTAATAAAGACTTTTGTTTATTCTTCTCCACTGTCCGGCTGACTTCCTATATGGTGATTATAGGTGAGTGCGGTAAGTCACTCGGGTGGATTTGAGCCACGCTTATCAGATGGCGCCCGAACAGGGACCCCGCGATAAGGATCTTTCTCACCCGTAAGTGGGTAGCAGAAGACCGGGGACCCGCTGATCGGCACGGTGGGCCCGGGTACCCATCTGATGCCGAGCTTGGTTCTCGCAGCGCTGCCCCACCCTGCTGATCGGGAGAGGTCCCGGTTCGGATCTTACGCCGGGGTCCAGAAGGCGGAACTTGAAGCTGACCGTGTTGGTCTTGGCAGCCGGAGGTGGAGAACGGTAGAGGTCGGTGCCGCCTACGGAAGGTGAGTGGTCCACCTGTGATTGTTGCAGGAACGGGAGTGTTCTGGGAGACTAGAGTGTCTCCAATGGTTTGAGGAGCCGGTGTGCTCCTGGGGCTAGTGTGCTCCGGGGAACTCAGAGTACGAGTTGGTGCTCTGACAGACTTAACGAGGTTGGGGATGCATTTAGAGGTAATTGTTTGTAGCGATCCGACCGAATGGTACTGTGGTGAAGGCGCGGCTCATTGTGGGCAGACTCCGGTACTTACCCTGAACTCCTAGTGTGGTGGTTCAGTGGAGGTGAGATCTGGGTTTCCCGCGGTAAAGTGCGCAGTGATCCATAGTGCCGCACGGGTGGCGGATCTGTTCCCCGTCCTCAGAACAGTTAGCGTACTGTTCGGTCTGCGGCAGAGTCCAGGTTCCCCAGGACTTGGTCGACGGGCCTTGTCCCATTTGGTAACACGTGTTTGGAGATATTGTATTTGTGTATGCGTGGGTTTTTCCGATGTATGTCTAGATGTGTGTGTGAACGAGCTCGAGTTTGTGATTCAAGGTAACGTAGTCTGTGGAGAAGTGCTACTTTTACATCGAAGTAAAGATGCCGTGTTTTAGCAAGTTACGATGTTTTGGATGCTGTTGTCGACCCTCAGATACTAGACTGGCCGAGAGCCAACCTGCACCCCCTGAAGGGACACCGAGTTTTGATATGTATGTCAAACATGGACTGGTCCCGATTTTGTTTGGTACTTTGTGGCATCGGTACACTGCTGATAATGTGGATTTACAATGGCCTTTGACGGGTTCTTTCGATGAAGCTAAGTTGGATTATTTGCAAGACAAACTGTTTGCTAGGCGTAGCCGTCAGAGTATGTTTGATTCTTTGCGAGTGTGGCAGAAAGAGGCCAGGAAGCGCAAGCTGAGAGATGAGAAAGAGGCTTATAAAAAGTCCACCCAGACTATGGCGCAGAAGGCGAGAGAGCAGGTGGGAAATGAGAATGCGCTACGTATGGAGCGCGCAGATAGACTTTGTAGGTTGAAAGAAAATAAAAGTTATGTAGTGAGAGAGGACGACCCAGATGAGATGGAGGACATTTTGAATACCCGACCCCCTCCCCCTTATGCCCCACAGCCCTTGTACCCCTCCTTGCCACTTTCGGCCCCTAGTAGTGACGTTCCGGGTCCTTCAGCAAGTGCCCCCTAACTGTCCTCGCCCTCGACACCCCTCGTTTCTCTACTCCAGACCACTTCACCTGCACCCTCACAATTTTCTTTAGCACTCCCTACTGTTTCAGCTAGTACCACCCCCAGTCAGGAGATGCTAACGCCGAGTCGAGGCGCAGGTAGCGGATTACTCTCGCAGGTACGGAAGTTGCTTACGCGTTCTACGGTTGGTTTAGATGAGAAAAGTATGGTGGCTAATCAGGCATGTCAGTGGGCCAGGAATAATATTTATTCGTTTGAAGATATTTGGTCCACTATGAAAGATTTTGAGCCCTTGATGCAGCGGCATGCTTTGTGGCATATGTCCAATGTATTGATACCGCTATGGGAGCAGGGATATGGAGGTGTGGCCCCGGCGGTTTTACGAGACATACAGGCTGGAGCATATAGAACGAACACAGGGGTGAAAGAAGTGATGAGTAGTCTGCGTGCGCTATTGCAATACAGGAATGAATTACCCTCTGCCGGCACACCCCACTTCCCAGGTCTCCACCCAATGCGCGAGGTGCACCCTATTTTTCACCCCGAGGTCCCCGAGTTGCTAGACCCGGTAACGAAGGCTGTTACCAGGAACAGAATTGATGCACATTTTCAGGAGCAATGGGTGTATACGCCATGGAAGAGGAGTGAGGTGTTGTCATTGAAGGCCCAGCTACCGGATTCCAGAAAGAATCCGACTGCCTATTACAAAGAGCTTACGGAAGCGGCGTCTTCTACTGTGATGACGTTGGCTGATGTTGAATTGTTTTTCGGGCTTTTGGTCCCGGTTGATGTGTGGCGGCAAGTGAAAGGTACGGATCATACGGAGGAGCTGGGAGGTACATGGCAGGAGTTGCAGGATTGGGACAAGGAGCGTAAGCCCGGGGAGAAGCCGAAGGCTGAGATATTAGCCTTGCCAGGGCGCATAATAAAGTATATGCACTCACTCATCCCACCGAAAAAGGTAGATTGGGACAAGTTGACGGCTTGTAAGCAGAAAAAGGACGAAGCGGTCTCGGATTTCTTTACGAGGTTTGAGGAGACGTTTATGGATTACAGTGGACAGGATGTGTCACAAGATGGCGGATTGCGGCTTTTTGTTAATAGGTTTGTCATGAACTTATTGCCTGAAATTTCAGCTAGACTGCAAGCGTCGGAGAGCACGTGGACAACGTCCTCTCCTTCGGGAATACTCAGTATGGCGCAATATTATGAACACAGGGAAAATGAGAGTAAGGACAAGCAGGAAAAGAAAGCTAAGGATTTGAAGACAAGAGTTTTGTTGCAGCAAGTGGCTAGAGGCAGAGGAAGGGGTGCAGCGCCGAGTCGGGGGGCGGCTTTGGGAGAGGTGAGAGTAGGGAAAGGCTGGGACCGAATCAGTGCGCCAAGTGTAAGCAGGAGGGGCATTGGTGGCGAGATTGCCCACTGCTTCAGTCGGGTGGCGGTCCAGGAAGGGGACGAGGACGAGGTAGTGGTGATTTTGGGAGACATGCTGCGCGGTCAGACGGAGGAGGGAGACCGGGAGGCAATTACTTTGACAATGGGGCAGACAGACAACAGTCGCAGAGGGGCGGTGGTCAGTACTACAACGATGATTACTCAGTGGATGATTTGACAGGGTTCTCCCACAACTAGGACAGCGTAGGACAGAGCATGGGACCAGTACTTATGGAAGTTGATCAGAGGGGACCTTATGTCGAAGCTGACTTAATGGGGTCTCAACAAAAATTTCTAGTGGATACGGGTGCAATGAAAAGTTCAGTGGCTCGTTCTCGGGTCCCAGGGGCGGCTCTGTCTGGCAAGAATAATATCTCCGTGGGTTTCGCAGGAACTCCGGTGATTAGCCCCATTTCTAAACCTCTCACGTTGACGATTGGCCCTTTTTCTGTTGATTCACCGTTTCTATTGACATCCAATTGTGGGGAAAATTTGTTGGGCCTAGATTTATTAAAAAGGTTGCACGCCACCATCTATTGTTCTCCAGACGGCGTGTACCTTACTTTGGGCCCGAACGTTGCCCGCCCATTCCAGTGTTTTTCGAAAGACGATCCATTACCACCTGAATTCCAAGGCATACCCGACAGCCTGTGGGCTGTCAATGATACAGATGTAGGTAAAATGGATATTGCTCCGGTGACAATAAGAGTGAAGGTGGGAGCGAAATTGCCCCGAGTTCCACAGTACAGGATTCCTAGGGAGGGGGAGAAGGCCCTGTTACAAATAATACAAGATTTAATACGGTCAGGTGTAGTGGAAGAGACTGATTCGAACATATGCAACAGCCCTATTTTACCTATCCTCAAAAGACGGTCACCTGAAGCTACTGATAATACTCCTGATGTTTATAGATTTGTGATCGATTTGCGACACGTAAATAGAGTAGTGGAGCCACAGTACCCGGGGGTCTCGGATATTACTACAATACTGACAATGATACCCCCTTCTGCCAAATATTTCTCTGTCCTAGACTTGAAAAATGCTTTCTTCAGTATTCCAGTACATGAAGAAAGCCGTTACCTCTTCGGATTCTCATTGGCTGGCCGAAGCTTCCGCTTCAAGAGAATTCCCCAGGGGTACACTGAGAGTCCGAGCATATATAGTCAGGCTCTAAAGGCACAATTGGATGAACTGGAACTTCCACCTGGCAACGTCATGCTGCAGTATGTGGATGATATCCTGATAGCATCGGACGACGAGAAGGGTTGTCGGGATGCTACTGTGAAATTACTACATCATTTGGCCAAAAGAGGGCATAAAGTGTCCCTTCCAAAGTTTCAATACTGTCGAACGGAGGTCACCTACCTCGGTCACCTCCTTTCGAAAGTGGGGAGGAGATTGACGCCAGAGCGCATAAAAGCGATCACTAACATGCAGGTACCTAACACGCAGCGAGAGGTGCACGCGTTCTTAGGCATAACATCGTATTGTCGTCAGTGGATACCTAACTATGCGTCACTAACAAAACCCCTATTGTATCTGACTACCAAAGAAGTGCGCGAGCCCCTACCCTGGACCCCTGCATGTCAAGAAGCATTTGAGTCACTAAAAACGTCTTTGTGTTCTGCGCCAGTTCTTGGGACACCTGATTACCAGAAGCCTTTTGTTCTTTACGTACATGAGGCGGAAGGTTGCGCGTTGTCTGTCCTAACTCAGTGTTTTGGGGGGAAGCAGAGACCTTGTGCTTATTTCTCTGCCATGCTCGATAACGTGGCGAGAGCGCTGCCGAGCTGTCTGAGAGCCACGGCGGCTGCTGCGGTCTCTATAAGACAATCGGCAGGGCTCGTGCTGGGATCAGACCTCACAGTAATGGTACCGCATGCTGTGGACATTTTGCTGAACAGGACACAGACGCAGCACTTAACTAGTGCTCGTCTTACGGGTTATGAGATGACTCTTTTTGCACCCCATGTTACGATCAAAAGGTGTGCTACACTGAATCCCGCCACCTTGTTACCTATCCCTACAGATACAGATACAAAAGACGATGACATACATGATTGTTTGTTTAGGACTGAAGAGGAGACAAAGGGGAGGGTGGACCTGACAGACAGGCCCTTGGATGAACCGGATGGGGAGTTGTATGTAGATGGGTCCTGTTTTAAATTACCAGACGGTACATCGACAGCAGCATATGCAATAACAACATTACAGACGGTGGTGGAGACTTCTAGGATACCTTACAATTCTGCCCAGGCTGCGGAGATTATTGCCTTACTGAGAGCATGTGAATTGAGTGAGGGGTTGGATGTGAACATTTATACTGACAGCCAATACGCCTTTGGCGTGGCTCATAATTATGGGCGACTTTGGGCAGAACGGGGATTTCTGACCTCTCACGGACAACGCATACAACATGGTCCACTGGTATTACTACTGCTAACGGCACTGACACTACCCAAAAGATTGGCTGTGATAAAATGTAGCGCACACAAGACGATAGTGGATGATGTGGGAAGAGGCAATGCTTTTGCTGATGAGACAGCAAAGGAAACTGCTAGAGAAAAATTACCACGGATGTTTGTGGCAGGGCCAGCTAGATGGGTCCCAGATGTTCATATGTTCGCAGACACTGTACAGAGTGTCAAGAACATACAGGGAAAAGCGACAGACGAGGAATTGAGAGCATGGAAGGATGGGCAGGGACGACTGGATGCGGATGAATGTTGGACAGATGCGACAGACAAGAGACGATGGTTGCTACCGAATGCGTATGTTCTTCCAGTAGTGACGATGGCGCATGGGCCTGCCCATGTGAGCGCCAAGGGCATCTGTAAGCTGTTAGACCCGGTGTGGAGTAATAAAAATATCTCTAAAATGGCCACTAATTTGGTTCGTCAGTGCATGGTGTGTTTGAGACACAATCCTGGAAAAGGTACTCCTGTCCCAACTGGAAATTTTGCACCCCCTTCTTTCCCTTTCGAGGTGATCCAGATGGATTACATCGAAATGGAAAGGGTCAATAACTTGAAGTACGTCCTTGTAGTCGTATGTGCCTTTAGTAGGTGGGTGGAGGCGTACACTACGAAAGATTGCACAGCCATTTCTACTGCAAAGATGTTGATAAAGGAGTATTTCTCCCGTTTCGGATTACCTAGGGTGATCTGGAGTGATAATGGTACGTCCTTTAATGCAGAATTAGTGAAACAAATATGTAAAGGTTTGCATATATCCCAGAAATTCCACTCAGCCTTACATCCCCAGGCAGCAGGACTGGTGGAGCGGTTTAACGGCACGCTCAAGCTAAAGATGGCCAAAATATGTGAGAGTACAGGTCTCCGTTGGCCAGATGCACTTCCCTTAGCTTTGCTTTCAACGAGAGTCACTGTAAATGCAAAAATGGGCGTCTCCCCCCACGAAGTGGTATTCGGCCGTCCGGACAATATTTGGGGAGTGCCCAGGCCTAAATGTTTTTCTGAAGTGCCATATCCTCTGTTGACAGATTATCTGTATGCTTTGACTAAAGATCTCCGTTCTATTCATCAGCAGGTAGCAGACACTCTGAAGCCGCTGCCGGAGGGGCCTGGACATTCCATCCACCCAGGGGACTGGGTCGTCGTGCGAAGATACCAGCGGAAGTCTTGTCTGGAGCCAAGGTGGTCAGAGCCGCGCCAGGTGCTCCTCACCACGCGCACCGCACTTCGGATCGACGGCAGGAAGGCGTGGACTCACGCCTCACATGTAAAGAGAGTCCCGCTCCCGTTGCCCTATGACAAATGGGTACAGGATGGCATCGCTGACCAAGAGCATGAGTCTATACCGAGGTATGCTCCTTTCTCGGATGCTTCACTGATTGGAGAAGAGCGTAGCGGAATAGAGAATTCAGTGAGCTCTACTACTCCTGTTGCTACTAGTGAAGAGACATCAGAAAGTCCAGCGTCTGCCACAGATACACCTGTTTTGTTCATTGACCCCGAAGTGCCAGGGAGCACTCGCTATAATTTGAGGCCCCGAAAAAGAAATAACAAGTAACAGTGCTGAAAATGATGGACTAGACACCGGAAGAAGGGCTTAGTGGATTTCCTGAATAAGAAGATTTAGTGGTAGGAATGGACTTATAAGAGCCCTGGTGTTTAGCCGAAGATTGTGTTCTTTGAGACTATAGAGTGGTGCGGGGCCCGAATTAAGTGCTTCCCTTGTTTTTAAATTGTTGAATAACATCGTTGGAGTCAGGTATGGACGGTAAAAGCCTGCCTGTGAGGCTTTGAAGGACACAGGGAGAAGATCCCTTTTTAAGGGTTGAAGAACCCCTCTGGCCGGTTGAGGATTGTCTGGGACTATTTTTCTAGTAGTAGTGTGATTTTGATTTTTTGATTTTTGATACTTTAAAAGAGAAGAAGATTATTCAGAATGTATCCCTTTGGGCGGCCCATTCCTGATGAGGAGCAGCCCTTTGCAGCTCCCCCGAGACCTGAGCCTGATTCCCCCTGGTTGGCCCTTCCCCGAAAGGGAAAGATAGTGGTTATAATTATTATTCTGATTGCCTTTCTAGTGACTCTTGGAATATTGTTTTTCCTAGATAAAGCTTACCCCGTTCATGTATTCGCACCCACACCCACCGCTGTTCCAGAACATAATATGATTACTGTTGATTATGGTGAAAGAATGTTACGGAAAAATTACAAGGACAATGTTTTTATTAAGACTTTGCACCATGCACACGCCACTACCAACTTGACAGATTGTTGGGTTTGTGGGCTTTTACCTTCTGCTGCCTACAAGAAAGACAGATTCCTTGCTCTCCCTTTGACTCCGGTGAATAGCTGTGTGGGGTGGTACACTCTTATAGGTCTTGTTAAATATTTCCAGCAGCCAGATTCCCTGACTCCCCGCCTGCAGAATAGGGGGTGGACAATGACAATGCGAGTACGCCCTCTGCCTCCATCTTCCCTTGGACGAATATATACTGATGGACGTTTTGATCAAACTTTTATAGAGACTTGTGAGAAAAAGCTGGGTCGATTCCTGACACCAAATGATACTGACAGACTAAGGGATAGTTTCCTGAAATTGAATGCCACTTTGTCCTACAGACACCCCCCGAAGAGTAACGACAGTTCCAAGTCTCTGATACCCCTGGCTGTGGTGGGTCCTTCTCCATTTTTCTGTATAGAGGGAAGGGGTCCCATAAAAGTTGGTAATAGCTCCTGTAATGTGACTGCTTCAATACGCTTGCCCGTTAGTCCCTCTTTGATTGCCCCACCCAGTATCTATTTCATTTGCGGTGATAGTGGATACTTATGGTTGCCCGAGGGTTGGGGTGGGGTGTGCTACCTGGCCTATATGATTCCCCCTGTGTATGTGGCTCCCTCCGACTACCACAAAACTCATCGTCGATTTCCAAGTCCTCAGGAGCAGCCACAAGAGCAGCGTAAAAGGAGGGAACTTCAGGTAGATGACGTCGATCAGACAGACACCTCGTACCAACAATGGACTGATTTTTCTAAGGGTTTGCTTCCTTTCTGGGGTCCGATATTTAACAGCAGGGCTATTAGACGACTGTCTAGGGTAATGGAAAAGGTGGTTCTAACTGAAGCCGACATTACGACTAACATATCCGTTGAAATTCAGGCTATGAGATTATTTACGATCCAGAACAGGATGGTGCTTGACGTCATACTGGCTGATAGGGGTGGGGCCTGTCGCGTCATCGGGACGTCTTGCTGTGTTTACCTACCTGACTCCGCCCCGACTGTTAACTTGGCAGTACAGAAATTACATAGATTGGCGACTGAACTACATCAGGATAATGGGACATGGTCCCTACAAGGGTGGCTCTGGGGTGCCTTCTCTTCCTGGGGTTGGAAAATATTGATGGGTTTGGTTGGTGTGGTGAGTGTAATTCTGACTTGCTGCCTTTGCATATATTGCCTCCCTCCATGTTGTTCAATGTGTGCTGCCAATATGCGTCCGAAAAAGAAGTTACCTGGTCAATATACCACTTCTATGATTACTGAAATTCCTGCTGATGCAAGTTGTTTATCGCAGAAGATGTTCTAGACTAAAGAAATAAAGTCCTGCCCCTAGAATGGATGTCGGCACTACCTTTTGCAAATAAATGAGGCTATAGTTAGCCAATGATGCTAAAAGGAGGGTCTGATAGAGTTCACTTTTCGTTACCCTAGTTGCCCTATGATGATGTGCGAGTTAGCATCATATGACTAACTAATGAAGTTCTTATATGCATCTATGCTGAATTACTATTCTTGCTCCTTGCTTATGCTCAAATGTATGTGTGACCATATTAGTTTCTTAGCTTAGCCTGTGTGCCACCATTTTGTGTAACCCTCTGTGCCTGCGGGCCCCGCTCGCTCATATGCCCCTCCCGCAGGAATACAGAAATGTACTAAGACAGCAGTTTTCGTTTCTCAGCTTACTGTGGCCGAAACTAACAAGTCTCTTTATCAGTAATGTTCTCATGCTCAGAGACGCCGAAGTCTAGCTCCATGGCCTTGAGTAGAGATAATAATGTATCCCTTGCAGGTGCAGATGCCTGCTGTATGAGAGCATTGTCCACTGGTCTGAGGCTCGGTGATTTTCCACAAGGGGCGTACCCCTCGTTACTGTATTGCATTATAATGTATTGCTGTGATGCAGAGAGTCAGTCCTCTCGTTCGCACTCCTAGGAGTGAGGTCAGACAGGGCCCTCTCATATGAGTGTTGTTTGGCCTAATAGAAGACTTTTGTTTATTCTTCTCCACTGTCCGGCTGACTTCCTATATGGTGATTATAGGTGAGTGCGGTAAGTCACTCGGTGGATTTGAGCCACGCTTATCAACCTGCAGTCAAACTGCAGCAAGGTGAAGTTTATGAAGGAGGTAGAAAAAAAGCTGCAAAAACTTGACCCGTATTATACTTTAGAGGCTATTAAATTAAGAAGAATTTTTAACGGTTGTCTAGAAAGTATTAGATTTATGAAGGAGGCGGAAAGGAGAATGACGGCACCCGACCCTTCGCCAAACTCCTAGGGGACATTAAAAACAAACTGATTGTTACTTAAACAATGGTTTTTTTAAATGTATTAACCTCATGATTTTAGTAGGAAATGTGAAATGGAACATATATTTTTTTTATAGATGTAATTTTATGGCTGTGTAGAAAAATGTATTGTGTGTAGTAACAGTGTTATTAAAGGAGAAATTGCAATGGTTTTAATTAACTATGCAAAATAAAATTCCTTACTTACTTAAAAAAAAAAAAGATTGTGGGACTTCATGTTCTTTGCTCTGGCTATCCGTCCGATACACTTTCAGGCCACTAATGAGGGCCAAGTATGCAAGAGATGCTAAATGGGGCTACCAGGGGTATGCAGGCAATACTGATCAAGGGAGCTCACAGGTATTCTTGACAGGCTGGGCTATCCCCTGTGCTCCACCCGCTAACAGCAGTACAGGTTCCTACAAAGTTCCACTTCTTTAGGACACTGGGTAGGATGTTGGTTCCTCTTCTATGCAGGACTCTCCTGTTCGCTATAACTCCAGTAGCCATCTTTACTTCAATAAGGATCACCCAAACATCACTTCTAGTAGGTTGCAGGGCTTCAGGGTTGTTCCCTCCCAAGGACATCTGCACTGTAGGACCTCTCCAACTTATATCATATTTCATGGTACCCCCCTTACTTATCACCTACTCCCCTACATGTTGGTGTCCAATAAGTCAATTCAATGCAGTCACGTTTTCTATTTCTTCCCATATTTGTAACCCCCCACCTTCAGTTTCATATTTGTAGTTTCTGGATGGCTCTGCATTCATTACTTCTGACCACTAACGCAGATACTTTACTTCTCTGCAACCACAGCATCATGCAGCATCTCGGCCACCATAATCTCTATGACTGCCTCTCCCATATGAACCCCCTCAGCTAGAATCGGTGACGTAATTTTTATATCCAGTATCCACAGCAAGACGTCTGTAATGTAAATGTAAATGTATAGGCATTTATATAGCGCACTACTTACCCGGAGGGTCCCAAGGCGCTTCGACCGCTGCGAAACCCTTCCTGGCTTCCCTGAGAGATGGTCCCTTAATGGGTATCTCCAGGGTGAGACCAGGCATCCCCGGCGGTCTGGTGGGGCCGTTAGTGAAGATGAGGCAAGCTAATGCCCAGAGTTGCCGAGTGTGATTGCTGATCAGAGTGGGCACCGAGGCGAGAGAATTATCGAGTCCGCTGACCCTGGTCCAGAAACCTGCCGCGCCGGGAATCGGACCCTGGTCCCGGGCCGTCCTCTGCTCTCGGGTCTGCCGCCTCTAACCAGTGAGCCACACTACTTCACGTCTGTCTCCAGCACTGCAAAGCAGCTGCAGGATATCAAATGCTGAACAAATGGAAAATCCACCCATCTCTTTATCAACACAGTCAACAGCTTGATCAATGGTCAGCAAATGTTGAAAACTGATTACCACAACATTCTTCTGACCAGTAACCCTAGTATGCATTTGCACCAATAGTCAAGGTCAATAACTTCTCAAATTCCTCCGTCTTTAACCTCACCAGGCTTTCACCTACCTCTCACTGCTAACACCAGGTCGGATGACTACCTGCAATAACAGGACATGCCACCCTCCTGAGGGGATATTCTCAAGAACGTGTGCTAAGTACGGCAAAATTAGCTTAACGCAACTCTTCACATCGCAGTCTATCACGGAAAAATGATGCTGTGTTAACTTTGTATTCACAACACGGGGGTACCATGCGATAGGCCCACGATAACGCATCAAATGTCACGATAAAGTCAACACAACATCGCAAAAATGCGTAACACGAACGCAAAAAAAGTTGCAATGAGGCCAATTGCGATACAAACATCTGCGAAAACCAGCGACAGGCCTGCAAATCACACACGTCAGGCGGGGAAAATCACCATAAAAGTAGAAAAAAACATACAAACAAAAGCCAAACAACAGAGAAGCACAATGGAGGTTGCCGGAGCAAGTACAGAGGACAACCAGAACCCCACAAGCCCCCCGGAGTACCAGACTGGACCTCAGCCTCAGGGAAGGGCAAGGAGAAGAAGAGTAGGAAGAAGCGGTTACGCCGCAGCAAAACAGGATCCTGATAACGGAGGTGGTAGAACACCATCAACAACTGTTTGTCACCTCCACTGTGTCATTGGCAACAAAAAATGGAATATGGCAGTCCATCGTGAACAAGGTGAATGCAGTCGGAGTGCTGAAGAGGACCAATGGAAGAGGTCAAGAGGCACTGGAATGATGTCAAGCGCAAAACCAAGCAGAAACTCGCCAACAACCTGAACGCAGCACTGCAGACTGGAGGTGGGAGTCCTGCACCACAGGAGGAGCTGGATGATATGGAGGAAATAGTGTCCACAGTCATCCGTGGGGAGACGGTGGCAGGAGTTGGGGAACAGGACACTGCTCAACATGACCGGACACAACAGCACCGGGGTGAGTAACGACCATGGACTGGGTGGATGGGGTGAGATGGGCACAATGGCACACATGCACAATGAAGTAGAACATATCTGCAGACAAACCATGTCCCATGTCCCAGACCCCCAACTCCCACCAAGAGACTAATGTACCCAAGTATGCAACATCTCAGCACCATATAAGCACATAAGTCAAAGGCACACTGCATGTAAGGGAGAAGGGGCCACAAAATCAGAGCTGCAGGAGCAACTCTCCCAAAATGCAGCACACACACATAACATGCAGAGCACATCAACATTGACAACGATGTGGTACAAACCGCAACACATCCACAACAGAACACAGGACACAACTGGTTCAGCGTGTGTGTAGAAACTGGCCAATCACACTTGGCATAGCAGGGAAATGTGAGTTGATAATGTACAAGTACTAACATACATCCGTGATGTTGTCGAAATGTCCACTGTCCTGCATCAAATAGGCAGCTCCTCCCAAACACCCCAATGCACACAGTAATGCAGTCTGCATGACAACATGCACAAAGCGACAACATACATGAACACAATGAATGAATGAAATTGGTTTTATATAGCGCACTTCTACCCTGAGGCCTCATAGCGCTTATGACTGGACAGACACAGGAGATGGAACATGGCATATTAGTGTCTGGTAATGAAAAGATGAGTTCTAAGGAGTCTAGGAAAGGTCTGTAGATTGGTTTCCCTATGACTAAACTGCATTTCCCCTTCACATTGCAGAGGGAAATACAACACCTCCTGCAGGGCAGCATGAACCTCTCTTCTCTGATGACGAAGAGGAACACTACACCTTCGACTCCGACGCCCTCCAACAGCTCGTGGAGAGCCTCCACACACCACCTCCAGGAGCAGGGCAGCCCAGCTGCAATGAGGAGACCCCAACCCCTGCACAGACTACACAGGAGGCAGCACCCACCAACATAGCTGCCTCCCAGGACCCCAACGCTGGTTGTTGTGGTGACAGGAGAATCTGGCTGAACAGATGCGGGTGGGGTTTGATCGCATGGCAGCCAAACTAGATGCCATACGTGGGTGTCTAAGTCCCATCAGGGACCACTCACAGTCCCTAACGGACACCAACAGTGCACTCCATGCTCTCCAATGGACCATGGCTGACATCGCTGGAGCCCTGACTCAGAGACTATACCAACTGTCAGTCAGAGTGACTCTAGAGATGTCATACAGGGGTTGTGACACATGTGGAGGTTTTATGGAGACCATGGAGTGGATGCAGGCCGAAAGAGCGGCTGCCGTGGCTGCACACCAGCGAGAGGTACCTGGTTTCCTCAATGACCTCAAAACCATCCTCATGGCATTGCTCCCACAAGACCTGGCGTGGATGCATGCTGCTGCAGCCACTACATCCACATCTCTGCCCCCTGATGTGTCAGTGCCACACAGTGTGGCCACTGATGTGTCAAAGCAACACCGTGCTGGAGACAGAACACCACCACCCACACGTGAGGCACATGAAACAGCAGAGGAGGAAGAGGCAGATGAATCTGCCATTGTAGTAAGAAGGACGCAGTAGCATTCATCTCCGCCATATGGCCTGTTTCTGCTTGGTTATGCCCTTTGCATCATAACCTTCCACTGTCCCCCGATACACTTTGCAACACTCACCTTGGACCTCGTAATGGACTGCCATATTTTGTTTGATTGCCAATGACACTGCAATCAGACTGCAGACTGAACTCTTCCTCATGTTTGGACTTGTCATTCCCTGAAAGACTCTGGCTGGCCCTCCACGGGCCAACATTGTAAAGAGGGGTTAGCATGGCCCTGTACTGCTCCAGCTGCAACACTCCACTGAATGTGCATTAAACATTCATAATCACACAGATGTGTCATGTCTATGATATTTCAAGTGTGGAAGTATGGATGAATGTGTGCTCAGTGATTACCCCTTACGTCCATGTTACTCATGTCGATGGACTTGGGTCACAGAGTGACACATTCTCAAATGCGGTCCAGGTGGCGCCGACATAACAATAGGGACACCTGCATTAGTTACTTCCTTGTCCAGCCCAGTACCGAACCACGCCCAGAGCCATGGGGTCATTGTTCAAATCCTTACGCTGGACTGTCATACGCCAGGCCAGCCCACTCTGCTTACGCTCACACTGGGGGACGACAACGCTACATGTCCCAGGTCTAACCTGTAGTGATCTGCTGTTCTCAGGTCTAGTTGTCAGCATGCCACAGCCACTCCCTTATGGCTGGTTTACACCCACACTACACCCATCCAGCACATGCATCACAGGACATGTGACCCTGCCAATAAAAAGGGCCGGGTGCACGTGCTCAACGCCATTTCCACTGTCTCTCTGGGTGTATCCGTGTGGTTCTTATTTCTGCATTAGGACCTAGGGCCCTGCAACATCACATTACCCAGGCCCGGAGGTGACATGATGGCGTCCGCACTATGATACTCAATCATAGAGGGTCCATGACTTTCGGGGCACAGACTTGGTGGCACCAGAAACACTAAGGCCGGCACAGGCACACCGCCACAGGGCGGTGTCTTTCGGTGCACTGAGGTAAGGGCACCTTAAGTGCTGAGCGGGTGAGCAGCCTGCGATGATGCCCTGTCCTGGTGGTCTGGACTGGTGTTGATTGTTGAGAGCCCTGCTGGACCGCAGTGTAGGCCTGAGACAGCGGGCAGTGTGGGCCTACCGCCACGTGGCGTTGCTTCGGGGGTCACAGAGTTAGTGGGACCTCAAGGGCTGAGCCGGTGTGCAGCCTGCGATGATTCCGTGTGCACTGATATGTCCTCTGCCATAGTGAAATCAAGATCCAGAATCAAGTGTGAGACCTGGTGGCCTGCGGAGCAGGGCTGCATGATGTGGAGGGTCCCATGTTCGCGGGTCCAAGGTTTGCACCGGCACTTGGTGGGCCCTCTTGGAGATACGCCAGTGGCAGAAGGTGAGCAGTGATGCCTGGGTGCACAGGGTTGGGCATGCACCACTGGGCAGCGGGAGGGGCTGGGGTGCAGCTGGCTGGGTGCAAATGGGCGGACTGGCAACGATGGCGTGTGCAATTGAATGTACTTTGCCATTCATGTATCTGGACTCTGTTTCAGATGAAGGATCTGTTTCAGATGAGAGATCTGGTGAACTGCAGTGCATACTGGCACGTGGGTGGAGACACACCTGTGCCAGCAGGTGAGCAGTGAGGCCTGGGTGCACAGTGCCGGCACTCTCTCTCCCTATCCCTTTCTTCTTTTCACTGTGTCTCTCCCTCCCACTCTTTTTGTCTTTCTCTCTCTCTCTCCCTCTTTTTATGTCTTTGTCTCTCTCCCTCTCTTTCCGTCTTTCTCTCTCTCCCTCACCCTCTCTTTCTCTCCCTCGCTTTTTTTTCTTTCTCTCTCTCCCTCTCTCGGTCTTTCCGTCTTTCTCTCTCTCCCTCTCTTTCCGTCTTTCTCTCTCTCCCTCTCTTTCCATCTTTCTCTCTCCCTATTTTTCTATCTCTCTCTCCCTCTCTCTTTCGCTCTCTCTCTGTCCTTTGATGTGCACATGACACACCTTCTTATCTGAAATTTTGCCTTGCAGGCTGTGACCAACAGATTGTCCCGAGGAGACCCGCCATGAGTCTTCAAAATTGTTGTTTTGAGTTTTTTTGAATAAAATGTTTTGTTTGGTAATTCAAAGGTGATTGTGTGATGCTCATTTTTTGTGACGACACATGCATGTTACCTGTTGTAATTGTGCGACATCAGGCGAATTATTTTGTACATGATCACGTGACGTTGATGTGACATGTCTTTTCCGGTTGGGGGTACCCAGTGGCGATAGATGCCAGGGTCATCTGTGGCAATGTCTTTTGCGGCTGCTATTGCAGGTAAACTGATGATAGGGGCTGTCAGCACCAGCTTGTGAATGGGGTGATAAATTTATTGCGACTTTGGCTGCGATAAAGTGCCGTTAACTTGGCGATACATCCTTGAGAATATGCCCCCTGGTCTCAAAGATTATCCATTGGGCTTCAGCTGCATACTTCACCATAAGGCTCCCCACCTATACGCTGTTGTAAATGTGGGACCTGCAAATTACTACCTTCTTACCTTCCCCATGCGCTCCCTTCAGATTCTGATCTTTCAGCTTCCTGCGTCCTCTACACAGAAACTACCTCCCGGATGGCGTTACTGTCTCTTCCTGCAGTCAATATTTCTCTAAAAGTAATCTCCTATACCTGGAGCAACAAAATGGTAAATTATCTCCTTCTCCTATTCCCTGTCCTAGCATGCCCAACTCTATCCACTCCATACCTTAACCCTTCCATCATGGGCACAGGGTGTACTTATAGCACGACAGGGCGGTAGAAATGGCCGTAATAATAGAGGAGTTAAAAGAACACACTGGGGCCTGTCCACCAAGCATGTTTTTTTAGAAATATCTGCAAATGTTGCATTTACAAGCAGGTTAGGCAAGTAACATTGATCCAAATGTAGTATTATTTTACTACTACTTTACAAATGGGGCAAAAACGGATTTCCTGATGGTGCAATTGAGTGTTGAGTGTGTACAGCTGCAGCATGGAGAGCCTATAAACTGCTGGCCCCTTGCACAAGAGGAGACAGTATCTACCTCTCCTCCCTGGATGCCACCAGCTCTGGTGAAATCATGGAGACTTGGCTGAATCCATCATAGAGCTTACGACCAGATGTACTATTTATTGCTCACAAAATACTGTCACATTTTGCAACTAGTATTTTTTTAATACAGTAAATCTTTTTTCGAGGTGGCCTATGTACCGTTAGGTTCGTTTGTTAAAATCTGAATTGGATTGAATCACAATCCAACCTACCTAAATAAAATTATTTGGTAGGTCGCAAATTGTGACACAATCCGATTGGTCAATTCCAAAGATGGTGGCATTCAAGGGTCAACAGGCCGCCATGCTTGTTATTGATTTTCAATACATTTAACTCATTTTTTTAAATGCCACCCGTTTTTCTCAAATAAAAAAGTGACTAGTTTAAAAAAAACAAGTGTTAAAAAAAAGTTTCTTGAACAGTAGGCAGTGGTTCACCAAACCACTGCCTAGTCTTTAACAAACTATTTATATTCACAAAGAGGAAGAGGTGCGTAGGTGACAACTTCCTTTTTACAACTGGGTTACCACCACCTTTGAGGTGTGAGTGACTTTTCAATGTTTTGGAACCTGATTTTGATTGTCAAATATTGATACATAAGATATCGATTCTGTACTTGGAAGCGATGCCTACAACATGCCATTTCCTAATACGGAATCGGATTCCATTCAGAATCCATTTTACGAGTTAGAAAAACGGATGTATGACGTTACAACGCATACCATTACAACTACCTACCATTACAACGCGACCATTACAACGCATACCATTACAACGCATAGCGCTTAGAGGTGCTGGATAGTGGTAAGTATAATTTACTATTCCAACTCCAGTCCCCGTGGACACTAGGGAAGGTGTTGGATAGTAAATTAAACGTATTCCCTATCCTAGAGCGCCCCCCAGCGCAATGCGTTGTAATGGTATGCGTTGTAAAAGTTGCGTTGTAATGGTAGGTAGTTGTAAAAGTTGCGTTGTAACAGGTGTATACCTAGAAAAACCTTTCTAACTTCCAAAATGGGATTAATACGTAGGAAAAACCATTTAGCGATTGCAAATGCCTAATTGGAGCATTTGTGATCATTAAAATACTGAGGGCCTTATTTATGAGGCCTTCACACCACAGTTCATCACTTTTTGTGACACTGCGCCGGGCGTAAAAAATGCACCACACTGCACCATATTTAAAAAGTGATGCATCTAGGCAAATGCGTCACTTTGTAAACACCTGCACTATATTATACCTGTGTCAGGTATAATGTATGCAGGGTGGGCGTTCTGTCGCAGCAAAGCCACGTAAAAGTGACGCAGCGAAATCTATGAGATTTCACTGCACCATTTCTAGGTTGTTACTACGTCAAATCCTTACACCTGCATGAAGCAGGCATAAGGAGTGATGCAGGGATTTTCACATTGGGCTGGAGTTGCGTCTGTTTCAGACACACTCCAGCAATGTGCCAATTTGGCACCAACAGATGCATCGGGAATACTGACATTTCTGTAAATCTTTACGACATGGAGTGCTGTACAGTAAATACAGCTCATCCATGGTGTCGCAAGGATGACGCTATGAAAAAGTGTTGCATCGCTGTTTTCCAGCAGCGATGCAACACTTTCCATAAATGAGGCCCTGAGTTCATCTGGGTCTTAGACAGTAAGACTACAATGATACTAATTCTCATCATTACGGGTGGTACTTCGAATGTTGCATCAATTTTTAAGATGGAAATGAAGCCTTGTCTAACAAGACTCGGTACCAGAAGGTTCAACACAGTGTTGATGACATAATTATACCCTACTGCCTTACGTGTAGTACACTGATAAGCAAAAGATATGGGGGCATATTACCAACAAGTAGCGATATTTATCGCTAAATAGGCTTAGCGAGGATTTTTTTATCGCTGGCTATCGCTGGATATGTTAGCGGAGAAAACATGCTATTAGCAACGTTTCTCCATTGTGCTAAAATATCCAGCGATAGCGGCGAAATGCATGAATATCGCTGAGAATACCGCGATATTCACGCATTAGCGACTAAATGCTCTTAGGCATGTTATCCGCCTCCCATTGGATAACATGGCTAAGAACTGGTCTGGGCAGGTGTTAGTATTTGGAGATATTCGCGCTTAGCGCAAATATTTCCAACGCTACGCCTGCCTTGCTAATAGGCGATAGCGACGTTAGCGATTGCTTTCAATCGCTAACTGGTTGGGTACGCCCACTTTGCATGTCATTAGCGATAAACATCGCTGACATGCAAAGCGGGCCCCAAACTGCTCGCTGTCGCCTAAAAGCTGTCGCTAACATCAGTTAGCGACAACTTGCTAATAGGGGGATAGAATTATCACAGCTTAGCGGCCGAAAACAGCCGCTAAATCGGCGATAATTGCCTATCACCCCCCTTGGTAATATGCCCCATGATTCCCCAAACACTACTTGATGGTCAGATAAGGGAGGCTGCTTTTACTCAGGACCACAGACTGATGCTTTGTAATCATCTGTTTTCAAGAAGAGTGCTCTACAAAGTGCATACCCTGGATGCATCACATTTCCTGTTTGTAACATCTCTTACCCTTCTCAACTTGCTCCTACATGTTCATGAACACAACCCCAGATAACTCACTCTACTAACTTACAAGAACTGTCCAAGTGCATCCGACGTATAAAGACACCATACAAAGGACATAATGAGTGCATGGACCTTCAAGCAGGGAACTGTAAACACCTTTTGGTTAAAGATGCACCACCCACATTTGGGAAGTATGAGTTGTGTAACCAGTTCTTGATTAGTTGTGTACATAGTCTCCCGTTCCATGATGTGTAGCATTGCCCAATTTATGGCACTCCCTCTACAGGACAGAGTAAACGTATAATAATTTGTAACCTGCAATCCCACTCTCATAACATGCCTCTAATTTCCTCATTACAGTCGATTTTTGATATCTCTGGTTACCTGTAATAAGAAAATGACATAGTTGCTCAAGTGTAACAAATTATTACAGTTCAGTTGTGATGTCATAATTAATACCTTCTGCAATGGGGAAGTCAGGGCACCACACTGCATTACAGCTGCAGATTGAACACTTTCTGTTATGGTCTGTTTTTCTAAAAGGAACAGTGATCAGCTCAAAGGAGTGAGTTGTGGCAGCATGTTTATTTCTTGCACGTTGTAGTTCATTACAGGAAAGAACCAACCTTAACCAATGACCTCTTCCCTGGGGGTGCAACCCCAACGAAATTTCACATTAGTATTTGGCAAGGACCCATACTTTATCCCATTCTTTCGTAAAGGCTGGATATGTTCTCCCTTACAAGCCAGTTATGGCGAGGCACGATGAACCACTCCTTTTACAAGACTGCTAATTCCTGTGGGTGCCCGGGTGCTACCTTTCTGCGGTGCAGTGGGTGCACTCCTGTTGCAAGGAAAGCACCATAGCTCACCATTACTCTAGGTGCCACATACATGCACAATTTCAAATCCATTTATTTAGGAGGTATGTAGCGCGCCAGACTACTTCTTTCAGATGCTTTGTAGCGCTAAAAAGTCTTGGAGGAGGTCATCTCTAATCGTTCACGCTGAGCGTCAGAATCTGGTGGGTAAGGTGAACTCTTCCAGTGAGGTCAGTCTTCACTCCTTTAGCTGAAAGTAAGGTATAGCCAGGGCTTTAAGTGGATCTGGTCTCTAATTTCACAGGCGAAAATAATTATAGAAACCCTTGACAGCAAGGCCATCATAACGTGTATTTGTAAAGCGCACATTCACCCAAGTGTATCTTGGTGCTAGATAACAGTGGTTTATTACTACCCAATGGTACTCATTCTATCGATATCAGAAGGATGAAAGGCTAAGTGGACCCGTCAGGGTTTGAACCTGTGAACATGAAGTCAAACACAGGCCTTGTAGGCAGGCGGTCCCAAATATGATTGGATGCCATCCGCCATCCGAATAACTCCCACGGAGGAACAAAGGAACCCCAGAAATATGCACCGCCTACAGAGCAGTCCCCACAGCACACCACCAACTCATCAAATCCACAAAGAAGAAATTTCTCCAAAACAGAATCCTCACCAACGCCCACAACACCAAAGAACTCTTCTCCATCATCAAGGAATTTGCCAAACCCAACAGCGAAACAACAGACGTACCACCTTCCCAATACCTCTGCAACAGACTAACACTTTTTTTCACCTCAAGATTAAGATGATCTACGACAACTTCGACAACCAAGACCTCCGCACCACTACAAATCCCACCCCCAGCGACGCCACCCAACAGACCCTGCTTACCTGGACTCCACTCACGACAGAAGACACCCTAAAGACCATGAAGAGCATCCACTCCAAAGCACCCTCAGACCCATGCCCACCCCACATCGTCTACAGAGCCACAACAGCCATCACACCCGAACTACATCGGACGATCAACTGCTCCCTCTAAACCGCCACATTCCCTGACAACTGAAAACATGCCGTGGTCAACCCTCTCCTGAAGAAACCCTCTGCAGACCTGACGGACCTCAAGAACTTCAGGCCCATCTCCCTGCTTCCATTCACAGCCAAGTTCATCGAAAAGGCCATCAACACCCAGCTAGCAAACTTCACCGAAGCCAACAACGTTCGGACATCTCCCACTCTGGATTCTGCAGCAACCACAGCCCGAGACCGTCCTCCTCTCTTCCACCGATGACATCCCCTCCCTCCTCGACCAGGGCCACATGGCAGCCCTCATCCTCCTGGACCTCTCAACTGCCTTCGACACAGTCTCCCACTGCACCCTAGCCACCAGCCTCCACGACACTGGCATCCACAGAAAGGCCCTTGACTGGGTGTGCCCCTATCTCACAGGCAGAACTCAGTGAGTCAGACTCCCGCCCTACCTGTCAGAACCAACAGAGACCAGATGTGGAGTGCCCCAGGGATACTCCCTCAGCCCCACTTTTTTCAACATCTACATGGCCCCCCTTGCAACTATTGTTAGAAACCACAGGCTCAACATAGTCTCCAGTAAGTCAAAAAGGGGAATTCCTGGAGTATGCTTGTTCACC
The DNA here is from genome assembly GCF_964263255.1 of Lissotriton vulgaris. NCBI lineage: Eukaryota > Metazoa > Chordata > Amphibia > Caudata > Salamandridae > Lissotriton > Lissotriton vulgaris. The sequence goes on along the minus strand of NC_141693.1, from coordinate 1,862,079,856 downwards.
TCACCCCTGTCTCGTCAGGGGAAAGGACCTATAGTCCACTATGTATCAGGGAATATATAAGGATTTCCACAAAGAAATAAAATCGTTCACAATCTAGTTTTATTAAAAAACCAATATCTAAGCAATAAAATACAAAGTGAATTAATACAAAGCAGTTTAAAATCCAAAGAATCTTCCTTGGGATGATCATACACAAATGCAAACAATATTATACAGACACAATTAAAAAATGCAAAGCTAATAGAGACATATATATAACATTTCAGCAGTTGATAGACATAAGACAAAACAACATATCATGACAAACCCCTCGTATTACTGTGGCTCCCAAATGTCTTCGCCACTTTGTATTACTAGATCCACGGGCCTAAACCACTTTGACTTTATGTAAACACTAGTGATAATGTTGGGTATCCATCTAAAGTTTACCAAGCCCTGATTGGATTCTTTATGTCAGAACAAAATGCGTCGACGCGTTTCGGTGCAGTACATTTGATTCTGTGGCACCTTCTTCAGGACTTTTCTTGCTGGGGTTTCAAGAAGCGGTTAGTTACACCATATCCCCACTTTCAGTGGAAGACGTTCCAGCATGGGATCTGCTCTGCGTTGCAATTTGATTCTGCAAGCTTTAATGTGGATATTTCCTCTCTCCTGACATAGGAGCTCCTTCTCTGGGGTGCCTTCCTTTCGTCTTATAGAACTGTTTCACAATGTTTTGTTGTATATCTCGTAGTGTTTTAAAACGTTCCTTGAACGGGCATAGGGTATCTCAATTCCTCCCCAGAACTGGATATGTTCTGAATCTCAGAGGAGCCGCGTTTCTGCCTCGTTCTCTCACTCTCACTACGAGATATACAACAAAACATTGTGAAACAGTTCTATAAGACGAAAGGAAGGCACCCCAGAGAAGGAGCTCCTATGTCAGGAGAGAGGAAATATCCACATTAAAGCTTGCAGAATCAAATTGCAACGCAGAGCAGATCCCATGCTGGAACGTCTTCCACTGAAAGTGGGGATATGGTGTAACTAACCGCTTCTTGAAACCCCAGCAAGAAAAGTCCTGAAGAAGGTGCCACAGAATCAAATGTACTGCACCGAAACGCGTCGACGCATTTTGTTCTGACATAAAGAATCCAATCAGGGCTTGGTAAACTTTAGATGGATACCCAACATTATCACTAGTGTTTACATAAAGTCAAAGTGGTTTAGGCCCGTGGATCTAGTAATACAAAGTGGCGAAGACATTTGGGAGCCACAGTAATACGAGGTGTTTGTCATGATATGTTGTTTTGTCTTATGTCTATCAACTGCTGAAATGTTATATATATGTCTCTATTAGCTTTGCATTTTTTAATTGTGTCTGTATAATATTGTTTGCATTTGTGTATGATCATCCCAAGGAAGATTCTTTGGATTTTAAACTGCTTTGTATTAATTCACTTTGTATTTTATTGCTTAGATATTGGTTTTTTAATAAAACTAGATTGTGAACAATTTTATTTCTTTGTGGAAATCCTTATATATTCCCTGATACATAGTGGACTATAGGTCCTTTCCCCTGACAAGACAGGGGTGAGGTGAACAAGCATACTCCAGGGATTCCCCTTTTTGACTTACTGTCTTTCTACCCTGTTCCCTGGTGAAAGTGGGGTACCCTCTCTTTTGACATCAACATAGTCTCCTATGCCGACTCATCCTCTCCCTCACCAAAGAACCCAACATCACCAGGCACAACTTCCAAGCAGGGATGAAAGCCGTCAACACCTGAATGAAGAAGAGCTGCCTGCAACTCAACTCAGAGAAAACAGAAGTCCTCATCCTTAGCTCTACTCCCTCCGCATAGAACGACATCTGGTGGCCCCCTGCCCTCAGAAACCCCCCCACTCTAACGGACCACGCACGAAACCTCGGCATCAAACCTGACTCATCGCTCACAATGAAACAACAGATCAACGCTGTATCCTCTGCTGCTTCAACACCCTCCATATACTCTGAAAAACGTTCAGATGGATCCCATCCGAATCCAGAGAAGTGGTCATGCATGCCCTCATTACTAGCATACTGGACTACGGCAACGCCCTCTATGCCGGAATCAACAAAAAATTACTCAGCAAACTCCAGACCATCCAGAATGCCTCAGCCAGACTGATCCTAGAAATCTCCCGTCACAACCACATCACCCAACACCTCTGCGATCTTCGCCTAGCTCCCCATCCAAAGAAGAATAACCCTCAAGCTCCTCACTCACGCATACAAGGCCCTCCACAACATCGGACCTGCATACCTAAACAACCACCTCTCCTTCCACGCACCCAAGAGACACCTACGATCAGCCGACTTCTCTGGCCACCATCCCATGCATCTACAAGACTAGAACGGGAGGAAAGTCCTTCGACTACCTCACAGCCAAGGCCTGGAACAACCTCCTCCTCCACCTCCGGCAAGTCCCTACAATGATCCAGTTCAGGAACGACCTCAAGACCTGGCTCTTTGGATGACCTCGGCACTCAATGGAGCCCCCTCCCGCCCCCAGCGCCTTAAGACCATCGCGGGTGAGTAGCTGCGCCTTACAAACCCGATTGAGTGATTAAGAAGAGTATTGGAAGGAGTACTGAGCGCAGTACGAGAAATAGTACTGAGAAGAGTATTGGAAGGGAGTACTGAGCAGAGTACGAGAATTAATACCAAATGGAAGATTGATAAGAGTATTGGAAGGTGTAGCGAGTGGAGTAAGAGAAGAAGTATTAATAGAACAGAGGTTGTTTGGGTCCCAGGGATAATTTTTTATGACCACTCATCACTATACTCCCCGAAAGTAACTAAGCAAAATACAAATAATAGTGGAGGGTCAAAGGAATGAATTTTCTGAAAAAACGACTATGTGTGAGAATCAGTGGCAATAGTCCACTAATCTGGGTACATCATTCAGGGTTATTGAAAAATACCCATCAGTAGCTCTTCCTTGGCGCCCTTTTCATCATATGGGTTCCTTCTAACCATGAAGGATGGTATTTTGATATGGTCAATTGGGACAGCATAAGGACCAGTGATGGTATAACCGGGTCACAGGGAGCTTCTGAAAAGCAGTGCGGGGGGGGGGTGTTAGCGTGCAAAAAGTGCAGGATAGTGATATTAAAATTAGATAACTATGAGGAAAAATTATTTATTAAAGACCTCAGTGTTTCTAAGAGTTTAAAACGAGCGAAATTGGTAGTTTCACCTAATAGCTACCAACAGGTTGGTCGACATGACATGTTTCAGCAGATTTTTGGATCACAGAGGTATCCACTGCATTCCTCAGGACCTGTATCGCTACTGCTAGTGGTGTATTATGAAAATAAAAGGAAATCTTTCACCTGGGTACTAATGAAGGATCATTCTCCCAGCTAGGACGTCCAGTGTGAGAGAAACATAGTCGAAAAAAGAGAAAAGAACAGAAAAAACAACAATTAGTATATCTACAATATCCAAAGCACTTGCATGGTATATCATATTGGTGAAGAGAACCACTAATGTTATCCTCTTCGTAGTATTTTAATTCCTACATGTAACCACCATACCTCGAAATGATACGTGGTAGGACTCTCACTTACCATATTGTGCAGGAGAGTGCTGCCTCACCTCACCTGGCTCACAGCTCAGGTTATTGAAGCACCGCTCTACAATGAAAAGAAAGACATACATAGACGCGTCAGCAACCGCTGACTTCACACTTAATCAAAACTTATTCTGGCGTGCTTGCGGGTTTAAATGGCCGATGTGCCCAGTTTAGGGCCTCGGTAGAATTAAATATCATTGCAAAGGCCAAACCTCCGTTAGTAGAGAGGAATGTCTCTTGTCGGTTATTCTTAAGAACAAAGACGGTGAGATTTATAAACGACATCTATGTGTGCCCAATGGTAAGTGAGAGTCCTACCACGTATCATTTCGAGGTATGGTGGTTACATGTAGGAATTAAAATACTACGAAGAGGATAACATTAGTGGTTCTCTTCACCAATATGATATACCATGCAAGTGCTTTGGATATTGTAGATATACTAATTGTTGTTTTTCTGTTCTTTTCTCTTTTTTCGACTATGTTTCTCTCACACTGGACGTCCTAGCTGGGAGAATGATCCTTCATTAGTACCCAGGTGAAAGATTTCCTTTTATTTTCATAATACACCACTAGCAGTAGCGATACAGGTCCTGAGGAATGCAGTGGATACCTCTGTGATCCAAAAATCTGCTGAAACATGTCATGTCGACCAACCTGTTGGTAGCTATTAGGTGAAACTACCAATTTCGCTCGTTTTAAACTCTTAGAAACACTAAGGTCTTTAATAAATAATTTTTCCTCATAGTTATCTAATTTTAATATCACTATCCTGCACTTTTTGCACGCTAACACCCCCCCCCCCCCCCCCGCACTGCTTTTCAGAAGCTCCCTGTGACCCGGTTATACCATCACTGGTCCTTATGCTGTCCCAATTGACCATATCAAAATACCATCCTTCATGGTTAGAAGGAACCCATATGATGAAAAGGGCGCCAAGGAAGAGCTACTGATGGGTATTTTTCAATAACCCTGAATGATGTACCCAGATTAGTGGACTATTGCCACTGATTCTCACACATAGTCGTTTTTTCAGAAAATTCATTCCTTTGACCCTCCACTATTATTTGTAAGAGAAGAAGTGCCATATGTGGCATTGAGAAGAGCCCTGGACAGAGTACTGAGCAGAGTACGAAAAGTAGTACCATATGGGATATTTAGAAGAGCATTGTAATGAGTACTGAGCTGAGTATGAGAAGTAGTACCAAATGAAGTACTGAGAAGAGTATTGGAAGGAGAACTGAGCGGAGTACAAGAAGCAGTACTAAATAGAGTACTGAGAAGAGTATTGGAAGGAGAAGTGAGCGGAGTACAAGAAGTAGTACCAAATGGAGTACTGAGAAGAGTATTGGAAGGAGTCCCGAGTGGAGTACGAGAAGCAGTACCAAATGGTGCATGAGAAGTAGTACCGTACGAAGTACTGAGAGGAGAACTAGGAGCATCTCAAGGAGTACTTAAGGGGTGCCAAGAGAAGGCTCGATACTGAGAGATGATGGTGGCCTGGCACTGCCCACCTAGAGATCCCTAAGCCAGGACCTGGGTGCTGCTGTGGCACCAGGACTCTACTGCCCTCATGGGACGTGGGGAATGTAAATTGATATTTGTACTTGTATAGCGTACTACTCACCCGCAAGGGTCTCAAGGCGCTTGTACGAATACCGCTGTGGAACCCATCCTGGCTTTCCCTGTGAGGCGTCCACTCCTGGGCACCCCCAAGGTGGAGGCCAGGTATCCTTAGCCTTGTGGGGGGCGTTGTGGAGATTAAGCAAGCTATTGCCCAGAGTTGCAGAGTGGGACTCCATGATTGGAATAGGCACCGAGGCGAGAATTATCAGGTCCGTGGAATTTTTGAGCCCAAGACCCGCCGAGGCGGGGAATTGAACCCTGGTCCCAGGCTAGACCTCTGCATCAGGGTCTGCCGCTCTAATCATTGAGCCACACTTCTCCCTAATAGAGAGCATGACATGGACTTCAGCCCTTCCAGCTCTGAGGGACAAACACACACTGCTCTTATGAACATTTACATGATGTGAGGTTTCACTTACTAGGGTTGCCAGGGCAGGCCTCTAACGTCACCCCAATACCCCAGCCTCGTCCCAGTGAGGCCTCACGGATAGGGGTGCCCTGGCACGGGAGGCCGAGCCCTCCTCGGTTCCAGACTCAAGGCTCCTGGAGTGGTCCCTGAGGTCATGTCCAGCTGGACTTTCAAAAACATGTTGCATAGCTGACCTGGCATCTGAGACCTTGCCTCGTCGAGGTCCTGGAGCCATTCCTGATGGTCTGGTATCTAATGCTCTATCTACCTGGGCTCCAGGGCCATCCCAAAGAGGTGCCCTGGCACCTGATAACACGCCACTCTGGGTGCTGCTGAGTCATGCTCACTTGGGTACCACAGATGCCAAGTTTCCCATGCTCATGCGTGACAAGGTTATTCCTTTGCATTCTGGGACTGGTAGTCCTGGTTTTTACAAAGAATAAGCAAGATCATAAGTCGCAGGTGCAAAGAAAAAACCTGGACTGGAGCCGCTAGTCATGCACGAACCTGGGAAAGTTGGCAGGTCTGTGGTGCCTACCGTAGGACCCAGGGCCATGACTGCAGGAGAGGGGGCTCTCACACAGGACCCTCCGTCTGGCCTGTGTCCCACGCCTCGACCCACAGAGGTATTCTGACTCTCTGCCAGGACGGGCCAGCGAGGTGGACCGGCACCGCACCCGCGCCGACCGGGCACTACCTCCGCGCTGCCCGCCTCGCCTCGCCGAGATACAGTCAAAGACCAGTTTGCTGCCTCCAGTCCCAGAAGAAAGACTAAAGTTAAAACATCTGTTAATTTATAAACCAATTTAACCATGACTGGTTAATAAATAGCTAACAGCTGCCATGCCCCGTACCCCTCGGCACAGGAGAGGGGCACTCTGGGAATGTTTATGGAAACAGATTAATCTGCCAGCCTTGCCAGCCTCTCTCTCGTCTTTTCTCCTATTAGAAATTCGCTCCCAAAATCAAATTATCACTGGCTGCATTCACAGCGCCTCGTGATTACATTTTTCTTTATTTTTTCTTTCAGGGCATGCTTGGAAAAGAGAACAAAATCCACAGTTTCATGCCTTCTTGCTTTTTCGCCAACATGCTCAGTAGTTTGACCAGAGGAAAGGAGGCACTGAGAAGTCCATAATAACGCCACAAGGTCATGATAGCGCCTCGAATCAACGAGGCGTGCCAAGGTCTGCCTCGGCACTAAACTCTCAAGCATGTACGCTTGTGCCACTCGGGTCATTTTTTAAATGTGTATATCGGTTCATTATATAAGTAGAGATGCCAGCCATTATCATTCATTCATTATTTCTATGGGCTACGATCAATCAATCAAGCAAGCATTGGCAGTGCTGAAAAGGGTTGAAATGTGCACTAGAAAGCGGATAAGAGCAATTAAAAATGTCTGCTGCAGTGCAAGACAATTACAAAAGGATTTCTTTGTGTGCACAGTGCACGATTGATGTAAATATTAAATGTGTGGTGACAGATTATACTTTTCAGATTTTAAATAGTCATTCATGCATTCCAGTAAAGGCAGCAGGATACACCTAAACATCCAATACAAAGAAGGTGAGACAAAAATTGAAAAATTGTCCTCTGCCGTAGTCCAAGATGGGATCAGCAATGTCTCAAGCCAAAGCATTAATGCCCCTGAGCTAAATAAGCCAAAGGCTGAATAAAGCTGAAGTCCACTTGGAGTACATATAGAATACAATATGTTTGCCACCAGCGGTGCAAGTGCTATTACATGGGACCCCACCTTACCTGCTGGATGTGCTAGTGAGGCTACACACGGGGACCTATGCCCAAGTAAGGTGTGGAAAACATGGGGAACTCTCCGCACGCTTCCCTGTTAAAAAGGGGGTTCGTCAGGGGTGCGTACTTGCCCCTACTCTATTCTGCCTTTACATCAACGGGCTCATTGAACATTTAACCAGTGTCAAAGATAGCGATGCACCAAGGCTAGTCTCGGGAGGGTGCCTGCATTGATGTTTGCAGATGACACTCTGTTGTTATCCAAAACATCAACGGGCATACAACGCACTCTCGATGGTTTTGCTGATTTTTGTAATTTGAGGGGATTGGAGATCAACCTAACTAAGACCAAATTTATGATCTTCAATCCCCCCAAGACCACCCGCCCAAAACCATCCCTAGACGGCACACCCCTGGAGAGAGTGAGGACTTTTGAGTACCTAGGTATTACACTAACAGAACATCTTGAGTAGGATACCCAACTAGCCAAGGCAAGCCTGAAGTTAACCCAAACAGTGGGGGGGATTATGAAAATGCACAGAACTGCCACGTTCAAGCCTGCTGCCCCTGTTATCGAAATATATAAAGCACAGGCCAGGGGGGCCACCCTATATGGGGCTGAACTGTGGGGACACTGTAGGCCCAATTTCATGAGGCATTTAGTGGGTCTCCCTCGTAGCCCCCCTTCAGTCCCCCTCCGTATGGATATGGGCTTGCAACCTATCGATGAAGAGATCGCTTTAAGGCCTATTACATTCTGACATAAGCTCTGGGCAACACCAGAGCTGTCCTGCTACGGAGCGGAACTCAGGGAGGTCCTACTTGGCCTAACTAACAAGAAAATCCTGTGTCTTACCCACATAAGGGTTCTCAGCACAAAGATAGGAAGGCAGGACCTCTGGAAAGCACCCGAATTAGTGTGCCCACTAATAACCAGGGTGGATCTTGTGCGGCTCTAAAGGCACCATAATTTGACAATTCTCAAAGAAAGGTCCACCGGTGGCCGGCTGACACTAGAGTTTCTACAAGTAAAGGCTGAATATAGAAAAGAAAAGAAGAGTACCTGGATGTGATCTATCCTCCTCTGGCTAGGAAACTCTTTATTCATTTTAGATTGGGGACTCTTCCACTTATGACATTCACCAGCAAATGGGATAAAGAAAAGAAGGAAGAATGCCCGGCGTGCAAACATAAGGTAGAGTCTGAAATTCACATGCTTTTCCTCTGCCCTGTATACTTTGCACCACGGAGTTAGCCCCAATATGCAGAAACCTAGGGATAGGATATTAAAATACGACACCCATATTGTTTTTGCAGTTTCGCGCTTCCTGAATGGTATGTGGCATAAGCGCAGGGGCTTTCTGAAGTGATTGTGTGGAGAGCCTTATGTGTGCCCCTTTTTAACAAATCTATGGAGGCTTATACATTGGGGTCATTTGCACTACTTATCAATTCTATTTTGTTAAGTAACAGCCCTAAATGAACTGTATAGTTGTTTTTTAACTGATTTTAGGATAATGGCTAGCTAATTTTTTTATACTGTAACAGATGTAGATATATGATTGCATTATATTTTCTATCATTATCTAATTTTTTACTTTTCTTTTTGTGGTTTTATGATTGTAATAATGTACTTTTATGGCCTGAGCTGACCGAAATAAAGTTATTAACTGAACTGAACTGCTATTACATGTCAAACCTAACAATGACAACTTCAAGGAGCTAGGAAAGCTAACATGCTCATTGCATCATGGGGATCACAGGAGTCACAAAATGGATACCCTCAAGGGTGGTAGCACGCTGTACAAACACATATGGTTATTTAACTGGGCATCTTTGTAGAAATAATATCACAATCAATCAAATGCCAGGATGAGATCCACTGTCATCGTGGTTGTAGGGAATGGGTTTACTGGTTGAGGGGGGGGGGGGGGGGGGGGTGAAACCCTATTCAAGCAGCAACCACAATTCTTGTCAGGGTGAAACACAGGCAATCCCCAAATGAACCTGTGCTCATCCACTTGTAATTTGGCACAAAAGCAGTTAGGCTTATTTTAGAGGCAATGTGTGAAGTATTTATACAGCACACAAACAGTATCAAAGTGAGAATACAGCATGTGACTAAACCTACACCTAATTAGAAAAATAGAGCACAATGTAATCATTTTTTGGCACCACAGCGAGAAAAATCCAATTAGTAGACCCGAAGATGTGCAATTTTTAAGTTTTTGTAGAAATCATGTACCAAGAAGCAAATAGCGCCTACTGCGGTTATTTGGTCTTGAATTCTGGCACAGAAAAATCAGCTGCCCCGCCCTTAATAGACGCTGTCCATCGACCAAGGCACTAGCAGATGAAGGGTTTCTGATTACAGAGTATGCTTAAGCTTCACCATCAGAAACACCACAGTTCTCCTACCGCAGGCTCAGGGGGAAGGTAGAAACTCTGGCAAAGTGTGGATGAGCTACACCATTTCAAATTATGTTTTTTCCTGTGGACATTTAAGACAGACAGGCGGGGTCTGGAAAGCATGCATGCAACCCCCAGAGGACCCTGAGATCCTCCAACAACAACCTGCTAAAACTAGCTAAATTCAACTTAAAAACCAAAGGGGGAAAAACCCTCACCCATCTATCCTCCAGAGCATGGAACTCCATGCCCCACCATCTGAGGTCCCTGACTAAGGAAGCTCAGTTTAGGAAACAACTAAAAACATGGATCTTCAGTCTACCAGATAAGTATGTGCTAGATCCCATCTAATCCTGCCTCTATAACCTCAACTTTATGCATACCCTCATCTTTATGCATACCCTCCAGTCAGCGCCAGGATGCTCCTTCCGGAGCGATTGTTGCGCTCTACAAATACCGAATACCAATACCAATACCAATACCAATTTTGACATCCAGCTCTATGCAAGTCATAAGTTTAGGCCGACTGCGATGGAGCACATGCCGAATACAGTACTGAGTTCTGTCTGCTGAAAAGTACCTATTAACCTGGGCTTTGAGATGCAAAGTCCTTGTGTCATATGTTCCAGGCTGGGATCAAAGAACTGTCACCGAGGAGTGGCGATGCAAAGTCCGAAAATGAGACGCATTGCTCAGCAGCAGAGTCGATGACCGTCGACGAAGAGCTGCGGAGCAAGGTCCTGCATCACCGTCCAGGAAGCCATTGGGGCTTGCAGAGACTGTTCGCATTGGCTGCATCAAGTAAGCCATTGGGGCCTGAGAGGACTTGCACTGGGATGCGTCGGCATAGAGGGCAAGGTGTGTCACTTTGGAGATGATGGCAGGCATGGATGCATGGAGATGCGTCACTGTTGAATAATCCTGATATGTCCCTTTGGCTTGAACAGGCGACCAGTCGATTGGCCTTTGGAGATTCCTTAGAGTCCTGGGTCCACACTGGACTTCAGTAGGGCAGCGCACAGTAATAGAAGATTCCAGGGGTAGCAACTGCATGCCTTGGGCAGCAAAGGAGTCCTAGGTCAGCAAGCAGGTCAGCAGGGCAGACTTTACAGCTGGGCAGTCCTTCTTCTTAGCAGACTCAACTCGTAAGATCACTTCTGGACCTGTGGACTGCAGGTCCAGAAGTGACCTGATGAGTTGAGTCTGATGGTCCAATATTTATATATGGTGCCTTCTTTGAAGTGAGAGATGTTTCTGGAGTTTCATTCTTTGGAGGTGCCTGGGATTCCCTGCCTCCCTGCCTCCCTGCCCTAGTCCCAGTCTGTCTGTCGGTACAATAAGCTAGTGTGAATTCCTATGTGTGTAAACTGAGCCAGTGCCTTTGAAGTGCAAGTGTGGTAGGTGACAGCTCTACCCCACTATCAAGTCAAAGATGGCCCATCTTGTCAACAGCCAAACTCTCTATTGTGATGCTCTCTGGGAGGAATACATAAAGACCAACTACACCTAGTCATGTGACCCAGGAACAGACTGCAGGCGCGAATTGGTTAGGATAAGAAAATTCAAACTTTCTAAAAGGGGTATTTTCAGAATTGTGACTTAAAACCCAACTTTACCATTAAATAGGATTTAAAATTATAATTCCTCAGACACCAAACTTGACTTCCCTACCTGTTCCCAATCAAGAGTTAGCACTTATTAAATGTAATAAGGTGACCCAATGTTATAGTATGGGCGAGGCAGGCATCACAGTGTTGAAAAACAAACGTGTGAGCTTTTCTTCATCAAGCCATGTAAAACTTACAATGCACCCTGTTCCCCCTAGGCTGTTTAGGGCCTACCCTAGGGTTGACTTATATGTTATATAAAAAAAAGAAGGTTTAGGCCTGGCAAAAGGTTTATTTTTTCAGGCCGAAATGACAATTTGAAACTGCACACACAGGCTACCTTTCTAAACAGGCATGAGGCATGATTAGTAAGCTACTTAAGTGGGTGGCACCATTAGTGCTGTAGGCCCTCTAGTAGCATTTGATTTACAGGCTTGGGGTACATGCAGTACCACTTTATTAGGAACATACAAGTAAAATAAACGTGCAAGTTGGGTGTAAGCCAATTTTACAATGTTTCGAGGAGAGACAGCTTTAGCACTGATTAGCAGTGGTAAACGGTCCAGAGTCTTAAAAGCCAATAAAACCAGGTTTGGAAAACAGGAGGGTGACAGCAAAAATATTGTGTTGACCCTGCAGAGAGCAACAGTGGTGTTCTTAGAGCAGCCATACTGCTTGACCAATTGCATCATCCCCAAAGTACATATGTTAAATAGGTCTTCTTGGCAGCCATCTTTGTTTCTGGTTCAGCTACAGGTTTGTTTTTGTGGAATATGAAAGGGACCCACAGGCAAGTCTTCTAAAGTTGTTAAAAGTTTATCCTTGTTCCTGAACCAATATTCTTTTACAAATGTATATTCCCAGCCCAATCACCTTACACATTAATATAAAGCCCAACACATAAAATGAATCAATAGATATATTATTAACCCTGGGCATAGTACTGCGCTAGGAGCATACCTTAGCACACTACAAAAACCACTTTGCTTAATCTCGTAGTGTAGCAGCTAAATCAATAACATCCTCAGATGCTTTGATAACGCAATTGTACATGTTAAAAAGCATACTACCAAGTCACAAATGTGAACTTTTCAATGAAAACATTAGGCAATGAGAGAGGTGATGACTTGGGGTCCCCTCTAACCTAGGACCAAGCAGATGCTTCGGGCACAAAGAGCATAAAAAAAAGCACATCTTGTTGAACTTCGGTGGTGGTCCCATCCTCTTAGGACCACCCCAAGCACAGTTATTGGCAAAAAAACAATCCCAACCAAAGGCCCTGCAAAGCATTATGGGATGAGATTAGCAGTGGGCAGTGAATATTATAGTATCCATTATCAAAATAGTTCTACAAAGAGCTGCAGTTCAACTAGTCGTTACTAGATGTCCATCACGAGTCAAATGCAAAATTATTGAAACCCTTTGTCGCGATTGCAGGTCCGAGTCAGGAAGGGTTGACAGAACTGAGCAAAGCGTTCCACACAAACCTTTGCTGCATACGTGAAAGCCCGAATGGCTGCTGTCAGACACATTACACTACAAGGCCCAGAAGTCCCTGGAGCACGCTAACCGGAAAAGGATACAGTGCAATTAAGCACAGCCCAGCCGAATATAAGCCCCGCCTCTACCGGAAGTCGGGGCTTGACAATCTTTGGAAACCACATAGCGGAAGGTTTTCCCCACTGGAGGACCTTCGGAGGCAACGTCGGAAGAACCCTTCATCTTGCCAGAGGATTCGTTGGAAGTCATTGAAGCACTCGAGTGCTTAACAAAGTTATGCGAGGACCGCGTGACTTCAAACTCCCAGCCCGGGAGTTACAGGTATCAGAAACTTGGGAGTGGAAGACTGCGCATGGAGCGCTCTCCTCTCCGCTCTACCGCTATTGTTTTGTTTTGTATTAAGCCGAAGTTCTGTCTCTGAGCTTGCAGCAGATCTGTATCTTGGAGAAAGACGCCTGTGACTGCCTCCTTCGTTTACCGTTAAGGATAAGGGCATTTTCCTTTGGGTTTGGAAACGTTCATTTCTGTGGGGCCATTGCTGAATTCCTGCCATTATGCTGTGACAATGTAAACAGCGGTACCTATGTTTTGGATTACTTTTTGGCACCAGTCTAATTTCTCTTGACTTTTGAATTGGGCACTGTACTTAGTGTATGCCGGAAGTATTCACCTTTGATGCCAGACTTTGTTGAAATGCTGCTGAGCTCTCTGTGAGTTGACATGTTTTATGCTGACGTATTGGTGTTCTTGTATACTTAGCAATCACTGTGCTGCCTCTTACACCTTTCTTCTTTCTGAGTACTTATACAGAGCTGATAGAGAGAGATAGGCGTTCAGTCCTTGACCAGACCAGGTTGACCAGAGCTATTGCAGCAAGTCTTTATTATTTTATCCCCTTACCTTTTCCCTGGTGTGCTCCCTTCCAGAAGTGTGTATCATTCAGATTGTGGGGGATAGTGCTCAGGGTAATAGGGAGGCTACTCTTCACATCATCGCTCCTGCTGGCTGCTGCGCAAAGGTTAGTGGCGTAGATTCCTCTCTTGTGCTGCTGACAACCTGACTCCCTTTCATCAAGCATTTGCATTTGACTCGTGAGGGACATCTAGTAACCACCAGTCACTGGTCTAGGAGTTGGTCATGATGAACACCACCGCTCCATAATGGCTTTTCGAAAACCTGGGAAGTGTGGTAGCAAACTTCTCAGCATATTAAACCCATACTAATGCCAGTATGGGATTTAATAAGAAATGCACACAGAGTGCATCTTAGAGATGCCCCAAAAAAACAACCAGCCCAGGTGTGGTTCCTGAATGGCTGCCAAACATTTGCCACCACCTGACAGATTTCTGGCCCCCTGGATAGAGAGCCTCCACTCTCTGGGTCCAGAACCAAAGCCCATTCTGGGCAGAGGTGTCATGCCTTCTCCCCAAGGATGGGTTGGGTCCACAAGAAGGAAAGCTTCAAGGGCCTACCGCCTTTGTAAGGTGTCCCTGCTTTCTGCTGCATTCAGCAACTGGCTCCCACCCACTATGACCCTCACTTTGGGTGGGAGAATCTGCGAAAAAACAGAGGTAGGAGGATAGGTGTGCCCACATTTGCCCACCCCACCCCTCAGATGGGGAAGGCGAGGTGAAGCACACAACTCAACCCATTCCATCTTAGAGATGAGCGGGCCCAACCAATTACAAAGAGGCTCATGCCCCCCTCCAACTAGAGGGTGGGATAATAGGGGGTGTACTCAACCCAAGGAAAGGACCCATTGGTCCCGACCTGCACATCCCTAAATTTATTATTTAGGGGTGACCCTGAACCTTGCATCATAAAGATTTGAGGAAGAAAGAAGAAGCACCGGAGTCGTGCTGAACCAGGAAAAAAAGCTTTGTCCCCAGCCCTACCGGCCTGTCCCGACTTCAACCTGCCTACAGTGAGAACCCTGGTGAGTTCAGCAGCCACCAACCTCCAGAGCCCAGAGGACCAGTCCTGCACTCATCTAACAGACTCTGTCTCCCGTGAGCACCGCATTCACTCAAGTCAAGACTCACCCACAGAATCCAGATCCAGGTGGCTCAGTGATTCTGCACCACTCTGCACCCAATGCCCATGGCCTGAGTTCAAGTGGCCCAGCGCCACGAGGAGGTCTCCCCAGCAATCCTAACCTGCGATCTGGTGATCCCCGACCTCCCTCAAGCTTCAAGATTACGCCTGCGGCAACAACCTGAATCGTTCACCCAACCGTGGCCGGAGCTGGTAAGAAGAACCCGATGCCAAAAGACACCCCTGTACCTGATGCCCCACAGCCTTGGGAGGCCCAACCATTGGTGTCCAGGCATATCCCAAGATTCCAACATACCTCTCCAGCCGGTGGTCACCTCCAGGAAGTCTCCCTGCCCGAGCCTGCAGCACCTTTATCGAACCTAATATCTCCATTGCATCCACAGAGTCCCCGACTTTGCCTTGGCAATCTGCACCCCGCCACCCCTGTGCCGCTGGTGGTGCAGCTCCAGTGCTGATGATTGGCCCCTGCAGTACTAATCTTAACCCCAAGAGCTTTGCTCCCACAGCCAAGTGGCCTGCTCATAAGCAGCCCCTGACTAAAGGCCCCCTGAGCCCCACTAGCTAACATTGGGCCCCTGCAATCTTCACCCGGCTGCCCCAGTGCAGCTGGTGATGCAATTTGACTGCCAACCCAGACCTTGGGGAACCTGGTCCTAACCCCAAAAACTCCCACTCGTAAGTTGATTACTTGTGAAACCGATAACCATTTTTCTTCTGTAGGATCTAATGTTACCGGTTTCTGTTCCAAAAGTGTTCTAAGTGCTGAACTGATGTTTTGTATGGAGAAAAAGTAACTACACTGCAAACCTTAAAAAGTCTTACTTAGCGTGTACTGTGAGATCCCCGGCATGGTATCTAGGCATACCACCCAGAGTAGTTGATGTAATCCAAAAGTAATTACTGCTTTTTGAACCAATACCAACCTGTAACTCTTGCAGCTTTAATCACAACTGCATCTCCTTGTAAAGGCTTGCATTTAGGAGTATATTTTACTTGCCTGTGATAAGTACTGCTTGGTTCTAAAAATGAAACTTAAGTATACAATTTTTATACTTACCTAATATATCTGGATTCAGTCTCTGAGTGTGTGCCATCAGTCGTGATTGAGTGAATACAATAAATGCTTAACAAACGCTCTGGATAAGCCTAATTGCTCGCCCATACTACTACAAAGAGAGCTAGCTGTTAGTACTTACCTAATTTGGCCTCTGCTATACCGCTGGAAACTCCCTGGACTCTGTGCGCACTATACCTTACTTTGGTATAGTATGTACGAAGCCAGCATCCTACAGGGGTGCAGTTGCATTTACACCTGCATTTCAATGTCAATATTAATGGAAGATTGTGGCTATTGCAATCATCAATAAGTAGTCTTTCTATTATGTCTTTTGCTAACAGGAACTGAAACATTTGGTGCCTGCACTTCTTCTCCCATAAGTAGAGAGGGAGAGCTTGGGAAGCTGACAACAGGAAATACTGGCTATGTGACATCACCTGCAATAGTTTTAAACAAGCCCGTGCAAGAAAGGTCTACAGGAGCAAGCCGGCTACAGTGGGGTTATTGCTGGGTCTTTGCTGGTCAGCGTACAGGAGGATAATGACCAGTGAAATGCTTGGAGGATCGATGGCCACGAGTGTTAATCTTAGCAAGGTTTGCCCAGCATTCCATCCTTCTGAGGTCAGTAAAACTGAATATGTTTACAGCATCAAGAAGTGTTTATGTGCTATATAAAAAAAGAAAATATTAAAACAAATCGATCATAGGTCCTTTTGACATATCTTTTTTAGAAAAAAGAATGTCTGTGTTCTTGAACACCAGTAGAGATGTCATAGTAATGTAGGGCTACATGTATCAAGCTATTTTGCGGTCACAAAAGGAGCGATCCGCAGAATCGGCCTTTTGCGAATGCAAAAAAGGCTTTTTACATGTATTAAAATCCATTTTACGATTCAGTAACTTATCACCGAATCGCAAAATGGGTTTGCGATTCACTATTAGGAAGGGGCATGTTAAGGGTGTCCCTTCCCAGTACCGAATCGCATCAGTATGTAGGAATGTTTTGTGGCCAAAATGCTGTGGTAAAACATTCGTATTTTACCACCTACTTCAAGTAATAACCCATTCGCAAATGGGAAGGTTTGTTAGAGCATTTTTTAAGAGAAGGCAGTGATCCCACGGACCACTGCCTTCTCTTAAAAAATGAAAAGAAAGCCTTTAATTTTTGTGTTTTTGAAACGCAACCCGTTTTCCTTTAAGGAAGGGACAATAACTGACACAGCTCATTCAGTCTATTGGTATGGACAGGGAAGCCACAAGCGACTTCCGTGCCTTTATTTTATACTCTCTGGCCACGCCTGGCCAGAGAGTGCTACATTGTGTGTAAGCCCATCTGGGCTATGGGGCTTAGGTGTATAAGACCCCAGCAGCAACTAGACCGCTACATCCCATCCCAAGTCAGTGTTCAAAAGTAAAGAGCCGAATCAACACATAAAGTCTGTGAGGCATTGGCTTGGTCTAGGGTTGGGTCTCAGGTAGCATCTTTAGTGACAAACTGTGCGAGCCACTGGGGTGCTTCGGTTGGGTGACGGGCTAGGGGCCACTGGTGATTCAATGTCATTTCCAGCAGGCTACAGGGTGTTTACTGTAGCCTGCTCGTTCGCTGGGCGAGGTTGCAGACTATCCTCGAGGATGTCTTCTCGTTCTTCTCGGTTGGAGTGGAGTTGCGGGGAGTCAGCATTGGGCACATGTTTGAACCATGATATGTTGCAAGTGATGACCTCATGGCCCTTCTGCACTCTGATTGCTGTCCCGTTGGTCTTCACTACTGTCCATGTTCCGGGTTCATACACAGTGCGGAATTTCCCTCCGCCACGGCGATTCCCCACTAGCACCAGGTGGCCTGGCAGAATGACTCTTGTCTTGGCTCTCCTCATCTTTGTGGCTCGTTCATTGGTTGTTGTCCATCTAGCCTGAGTATTGGCGGGGTCATACGGTTCTGGAGCCCAGCCATTCGCAGCGGGTAGAGTGCCTCTCCGAGGCCTGTCCAGCATCAGAGACCACGGGGATCTTGGAGTCGTGCAGTGCGGTGTGCTGCGATATTCACGTAAGAACTTGTGCATTGCTACCTCCAGGTGGCCCTGCTCGGAAACCGCGATTCGTAGGACCTTGTTGAGTGTCCGCATGAAGTGCTCGGCTTTGCCATTGACCTGGAGCCACCGAGGAGTGATACAGCGGTGGTGGATCCCTTGGCGCTCTAGTATGCCCTTGAACTCAGTCCTTTGAAAAGAAGGCCCATTGTCTGTTTTGATCTCGTGGGGTAAACCAAATAGAGCAAATATCTTCTCCAACACAGGTTGTAAATCAGCAAAAGACATGGACGCAATTACCTCCACAATGGGGTATTTGGAGAACGCATCGATCACCACCGCCGTTGTCTGGCCATCTGGAAAGCTTCCGAAGTCTAGACTGAGTCGTGACCACGGAGGCATGGCTGGGTCTTTGGTTATGACCGGCACTGGGCATTCTTTGTTGCTGGTGAGCTGGCAGAGTCTGCAGTTCCTTACTAGGGTTTCGAAGGCATCTTCAAGACCAGGAAACCACACCTTTGCTGTCATAGGATTTCATCTGGGTGATCCCCTGGTGCCCTTCGTGGGCTAGGGCGGTGGCCATTTCTTGCAGGCTTGCTGGGATGACTAGCCGGGAGCCCCTTAGTATTACTTCATCAGATGCTATGCTCAACTCAGTCTCTTACTTCCCAAAGTGTTCCCAGTCAGTCCCGGACTGCCGGATTCCATCTGTTTGCCCCACACAGGAAGTCCTCCCACGATCCTTTCTGGGGAGCTTGTAGCATGCGCATGTGCATGAGCACGGCGTCGGTGCCAGTTTCTTGCCTGATTTCGTCGATCTTGAGAGCTTGAGGGCAGGCCGCCTGGGATATCATGTCAACATACTCTTCAGTCTTCTCTTCTTGGACACCACCATTGGTCATTTGCTCTGGAGGATGACGTGACAGGAAGTCCGCAGGGTTCTTCGCCCCTGGGCGATATACTACTTCCATTTTGGTATTGCTGCAACTGTATTGCCCAGAGCCCTATCCGCGGTGGAGGATGAGGTGCGGTGGCTTTGAATAATGGAACCAGTGGCTGGTGGTCCGTCACTACTCAGAAGGGGTGCCTACTTACATATAGATGGAAGTGGTTGCACGCCCACTTGATGGCTAATGCTTCTCTCTCTCTATCTGAGAGTATTGGGCTTCAGTTGATGTGAGAGCCTTGCTTGCGAGTGCCAATGGGGCCGATGTCCCCGGATCCGTCTCTGGGGTCAATAGTGCTCCTAGGCCCACCGGGCTGGCGTCTATTATGAGTTCGCTCATTCTGGTGGTGTTGAAATACGCCATCGTAGTTTTTCCCAACAGCGCTGCCTTGATCTTCTGGAAAGCGTCTTCTTCTGCTTGGTCCCACCTCCACGTTGCGTCTTTCTTCGTCAGAGCGCGCAACGGCTCTGCCAACGTGGACAGGTTTCATATGAACCTTCCAGAGTAGGTGGCCATACCGTGGAAACTGGGAACTTCTGATGCGGTCTTTGGGACAGGAGCCTGCAGGATAGCTTGTGACTTCTTCAAGTCTACCATGACTCTGTTCCGACTGAACCTGTATCCAAAAAAATCAATTGATTGCTGGAAGAATGAGCACTTTTCTCGGTGGAGGGTGAATCCATGTTCTGCCAGACACTGGAGCGTGGTGCAGAAATGGTGCAGATAATCCTCTTTGGTCTCTGAGTGTATCGAATGTCGTCACTGATATTCAGTACTCCAGGGAGTCCTGTGAGCAACTCCCAGATGGTGTTTTGGAATATTTCTGCGCTGACGAGTTCAGCCTTCGGTACCGTTGAAGGCCAATGTGGGTCGAGAAGGTCGTAATGAATCTGCTCTCCTCGGCCAGCCTCAACTGATGGTACCCCACATTCAGGTCGAGTTTGGTGAACCAGCGGGATCCATTCAGGTCAGCCAGGATGTCATCGACGGTCGGTGTCAAGTGCCTTTCCCGTTTGATTGCCTGGTTGGGCAAACGCATGTCGAAGCAGAGTCAAGTCTTGCCGGGTTGTTTTGGCTTCTCTGCGATAACCATGGGTGACACCCATGGTGTTGGTCCGGTTACCTTCTCGATGACTCCTTGCTGTTTGAGGTGTTGGAGCTCCTTCTCGACGAGGGCCTGAGATGGAATGGTATGCGTCTATGCCTCAGAGCTACCGGTTTCACAGCTTTCTCAATATTTAGTTTGATTGGGGCCATTTTGATACAACCAAGCCCCTCAAAGAGCTGTGGGAAACATCCCAGTAGTTCTTCTATCTGCAGGTCTTTGACTGCGTTGGCAAATGTGACCAGGTCAAGGTTGTCAGATGTGTGGCTTTCTACGAAGATGTCCGCCTCCCTGTCGATCACATGAAACGTGGTTGTGACTTTGTTTCCCTCTGCTTTCACCTGGACTGTCATTTTCCCCTTGAATGGCAGTGGTGTCTGGCTGCCGTATGTAAGTATTCGTACATGTGATGGTGAGAGCGCAGGTTTCATGTTCAGTCGTTTGTACTGCTGGGATCCCATTACATTGACAGACGCACCGGTGTCAATTAGCGCGGTGACTTCAGAACCAGCGATGTTGATGGTGCTTATTGGCTGCGGCTGCCTCTTCCACTTCAAATCACTGGCAAAGGAAATGAGGTAACACTCTCCCTCTTCATCTGTTGATGAATCCTTTAGGGATTGCCTTGTTCGCACAGCCGTGAGGGCAGGCTTTGGGTTCTCGGAATCTTTGAGTGAGAGGTGTCTCATTGCCTTCGACGGGAGTCATCGCCCTCTGGCTCCTCGGTTTCGCGCTCCTACCCTGCATGCTGCTGCAAAGTGGTTGGGGATCCCACACCTGGAACAGGTTTTTCCTTGTGCCGGACATTCCGTCTGGGGGTACTCTTCTTTGCCACAGAAACTGCAAAGTGACCCTTGCATACTTCGTCCCGGCTGTCGGCTGCAATTGCCTCGGCTTTGATTGCGGAGTGCATCGGCTCTCTCCGTCTTGACCGTGACTGGCTTCTCTGCCTGTTTAGTGAGCGTGGCCTCCATCACTGTTAACCTGGCATCAGACATCTCATGTGACCTGGCTAGGATGAGAATGTGCCCCAACGAGATACCTGGCTGACGTAGGATTAGGGTCCGGAGGGTCTTATTCCGGCACCCTTGGATCATCTGGGCATGCACTTCCTTGGGTTGGTCGTCATTGGTGCATGTACTTGCTAATTCACGCAGCCATGCATGGAAGGCATCCATCGATTCCCCTTTCCTCTGACATGAATTGCGTGGGCGCCACTTGCCCGCCCTCATCACCCGTGTAGTTCAGTGGGTTAGGGGGCCTCTGCCGGACACAGGGCCTGGCGCCTGGGGACAATAACTGACACAGCTCACACAGTGTACTGATATGGACGTGGAAGCGCAGCATTGACGTGCAGCGGGTGCGCCGATTGTGCGCCGAAGGAGCGACAAAGGCAAGCCCGTCTGCGCCCGTCCGCGCCTGAACCGCGCCCAGCGCCAGGACCCCTGGTCCCATCCGCCTATGCAAGACCACACGACGGATCTACGACGCCGCCACCCTCAACGCACTCAATGATGGGCGGAACCCTGCCTGCTACCGAGCCACCCCGAGATGCACCCACGGACCCTTCGCCTGCCAAGCCTGCCGTTTCTCCTGCTACCGGACCTGCACGGCCCTCGCCAAGCCCAGCACCAGCAGCAACCACCTGAAGTGCATCCTGCTCAACACCCGCTCCATCCACAGGCACGCCGTGGAACTCTGGGACCTGCTCGACACGACAGCACCAGACGTCGCCTTCCTCACCGAAACCTGGATGAACACATCCTCAGCGCCCGACATCGCAATAGCCATCCCGGACGGATACAAGATCACCCGGAAGG
Source organism: Lissotriton vulgaris (assembly GCF_964263255.1). Taxonomy (NCBI): domain Eukaryota; kingdom Metazoa; phylum Chordata; class Amphibia; order Caudata; family Salamandridae; genus Lissotriton; species Lissotriton vulgaris. The sequence goes on along the minus strand of NC_141693.1, from coordinate 1,862,057,939 downwards.
ACCGCGTCAACCAGACGGGAAGAGGCATCGCCATCGTACACAAGAACACCATCCGCATCTCAACTAACTCCGACGAAACCTTCACCACCGCCGAACACCTGCACTTCCAGATATACACTGTCCCCAAGAAAACCCTACGCGGCACCCTCATCTACAGACCACCGGGACCACGCACACAATTCAGCGAAGACATCGCAGACTTCATCAGCCCGCACGCCCTTCCCTCCGCCGACTACATCCTCCTAGGAGACCTCAACTTTCACCTGGAGAACAACAACGACAGAAACACCAACGCCCTGCTGGACAACCTCGCCAACCTCAGACTCAAGCAACTGGTGAACACCCCCACCCACTACGTCGACCACATGCTTGACCCCGTCTTCTCATCCAGCAAGCACATTTCCTTCAGCCACGCCACCGGACTCCACTGGACCGACCAAAGCTGCGTCCACTTCAGCTTCAAAAAAACTACGACCCACCACCACCCGCAACAGGTCCCCCGCCGAAGCTGAAGCAAGATCACCGCCGAGCAGCTCACCGCCTCCCTCAGCCAGAACCCTCCCACCAGCACAACGGACCCCAACGAAGCAGCCAGCAACCTCAGCAAGTGGCTGACCGCCTGCGCAGATGACCTCGCACCACTAAAGAACCCTCCCAGCAGACACGGCAGCAAGAAAACCCCCTGGTTCACCGACGAACTCAAGGAATCCAAGAAGAACTGCCGCACCCTCGAGAAAGCCTGGCGGCTCGACCACACCACAGACAACAGAACCGCCCGCAAGCACGCCATCCGCAAACACCATCAGCTGATCCGCACCACCAAGAAGACGGCACTCAAAGAACGACTGGCCAACAACACCCACGACAGCAAGGAACTCTTCAGCATCGTCAAAGAGTTCTCCAACCCCAGCGCCGGAAACAAGGACATCACTCACTCGCAAGACCTCTGCAACTCACTCGCCTCGTTCTTCCACCGCAAGATCGCCGACATACACAACAGCTTCGACACACAGACCACGAACCCTACCACCGAACCAACGCCCGCCACCACCACCCTCTGCAACTGGACCCCGATCAGCACCGAAGACACCATCCGCACGATGAACTCCATCCACTCCGGATCACAAACCGACCCGTGCCCACATCACGTTTTCAACAAAGCCGACGCCACCATCACACCCCATCTCCGAGACACCATCAACTCCTCCTTCCACACCGCCACCTTCCCGGAGAGCTGGAAGCACGCCGAGCTGACCGCCCTCCTGAAGAAACCAACGGCGGACCCCACCGACCTCAAGAACTACTGTCCCATCTCGCTCCTTCCTTTTCCGGCCAAAGTCATCGAGAAGACCATCAACAAACAGTTTGCCGCCTTCCTCGAGATGAACGGACCCCTCGACCCCTCGCAGTCCGGGTTTCGGGCCAACCACAGCACCGAGACGGCCCTGATCGCAGCCACCGATGACATCAGAAGTTGAACCCTGATCGACAACGGGGAAACAGCAGCCCTCATCCTCCTGGACCTCTCTGCGGGATTCGACACCGTCTGCCACCGCACCCTAGTGAAACGCCTCGGTAACATCGGAATCCGAGAGAAAGCGCTGGAGTGGATCATCTCGTTCCTCACTGGAAGAACCCAGAGAGTCCGCCTCCCTCCGTTCAGATCCGAGGCCACCGAAGTCATCTGCGGCGTACCACAAGGATCTTCACTCAGCCCTGCCCTCTTCAACGTCTACATGAGCCCCCTCGTAGCCATCGCACGCCAGCACAACCTCAACATCATCTCCTACACCGACGACACCCAGCTCATCCTCTCCCTCACCAGCGACCCCACCACCGCCAGAGCCAACCTACACGAAGGGATGAAAGACGTCGCCGACTGGATGAGGGACAGCTGCCTTAAACTGAACTCAGAAAAGACGGAAGTCCTCATCCTGGGATCATCACCCTCCGCCTGGGACAACTCCTGGTGGCCCCCGGCCCTGGGCACTGCTCCCAAACCAACGGACCACGCACGCAACCTGGGCTTCATCCTGGACTCCTCCCTGTCAATGACCAGACAAGTCAACGCCGTCTCATCCTCGTGCTTCAACACCCTGCGCATGCTCCGCAAGATCTTCAGATAGAACCCCATGGAAACCAGGAAGACCGTCACCCAGGCTCTCGCCACCAGCCGACTGGACTACGGGAACACCCTCCAAGCCGGAACCACAGCGAAACTTCAAAAAAGACTCCAACGCATCCAGAACGCCTCCTCACGACTCATCCTCGACATCCCCCGACACAGCCACATCACAGGACACCTGAGAGACCTGCACTGGCTCCCCGTCAGCAACAGAATCACGTTCAGACTCCTCACCCAATCAATCAATCAATCAAGGCATTTATATAGCGCGCTACTCACCCGGAGGGTCTCAAGGCGCTCAGGGGAGGGGGGGTCCGCTACTGCTCGAACAGCCAGGTCTTGAGCTGTTTCCTGAAGGCAAGGTGGCCCTGGGTCAGGCGTAGGTGGGTCGGGAGGGAGTTCCAAGTCTTGGCGGCCAGGTAGGAGAAGGACCTTCCTCCTGTGGTGGTTCTTCGGATCCGGGGGACGGCGGCGAGGGCGTGGCTGGTCGATCGAAGCTGGTGTGTGGGAGCGTAGAAGTTGAGGCGGCTGTTGAGGTAAGCTGGTCCTTGGTTGTGCAGGGCTTTGTGTGCGTGGGTGAGGAGACGGAAGGTGATTCTCTTGTTGACCGGGAGCCAGTGCAGATCTCTCAGGTGTTCGGTGATGTGAGTGCGACGGGGGATGTCCAGGATGAGTCGTGCTGAGGCGTTCTGGATCCGCTGGAGTCTCTTCTGGAGTTTGGTGGTGGTTCCAGCGTAGAGGGAGTTGCCGTAGTTCAGTCGGCTGGTGACGAGGGCCTGGGTGACCGTCTTCCTGGTCTCGGTGGGGATCCACCGGAAGATCTTACGTAGCATGCGCAGGACGTTGAGGCACGATGAGGAGACGGTGTTGACTTGTCTGGTCATGGAGAGGGAGGAGTCCAGGATGAAGCCCAGGTTGCGTGCGTGGTCTGTTGGTTTGGGTGCGCTGCCCAGGGCGGGGGGCCACCAGGAGTCGTCCCAGGCGGAGGGTGAGGATCCCAGGATGAGGACTTCCGTCTTGTCCGAGTTCAGTTTCAGGCGGCTGTTCATCATCCACTTGGCTACGTCTGTCATCCCTTCGTGTAGGTTGGCTCTGGCGGTTGCGGGTTCGTTGGTGAGGGAGAGGATCACCTGGGTGTCGTCGGCGTAGGAGATGATGTTGAGGTTGTGTTGACGTGCGATGGCCGCGAGGGGGCTCATGTAGACGTTGAAGAGGGTTGGGCTGAGCGAGGAGCCTTGAGGAACGCCGCAGATGACTTCGGTGGCTTCCGATCTGAACGGAGGGAGGCGGACTCTCTGTGTCCTTCCTGCGAGGAACGAGATGATCCATTCCAGTTCCTTCTCCTGGATTCCGACGGTGCTGAGGCGCTGCACTAGGGTGCGGTGGCAGACAGTGTCGAAGGCCGCTGAGAGGTCTAGGAGGATGCCGCTGTTTCTCCGTTGTCGAGCAGGGTTCGGATGTCATCGGTGGCTGCGCACACAAGGCACACAAGGCTCTCCACGACCTGGGCCCCAAGTACCTCAACGACCGCATGACCTTCTACACGCCCACCCGCCAGCTACGATCGACCAGCCACGCACTCGCCACCGTACCACGCATCCGCAGAGCCAGCGCCAGAGGAAGATCCAGGCTGGTGGATTCCAGGCTGGTGGCAGCTGCTTGGCGCCACTGGGAAAGGCAGCACGTCTAAGGGCAATTACTACGGCACAATCTAATTATTTTAAACTTGTGGCAGTCTAACTTTTAGGCTGCTTATGTTATTTTGTTATTATTTCCTGTTCGCTTTTAAAGTTCTGCTTCATCAATACTGCGGCGCTCTGCAGATCTAAAGGCAGGCGCCTCGCTGTTAAGATTTGTACCGTACTGTATTAACTTGCCGAACATTTTTGTGATCCTACCTGCTGCTTAGGGCCCCCTTTGCCCCGGTCCATCGCGGCTCCCCTGCCGTTAGTGTGGAGGGCGGCTCCCCTACCGCAGCTCCCTGTGCCGGTCTGGTGGAGAGAGCGGGCGCCATATTGGGAGGAGCCTGAAGAGCACTGGAACCAGAGTCAGCGGTCCAGTTGCCTGAGGCTCACTCCCATAAAACGCTATGTGTCAACGGGAGCGCAGCGGACGAGCGCAGCGGGCGCAACGAAGGCGCGCCGGAGTTGCGCCTGAGTTAAGCCCGTCTGCGCCCGTCCGCGAGCATTCGGGACCAGGGGCCACGGATTCTGGCCAAATACACATCTACTCCTCTTCTGAGTTAATCGCATTCAAACCTAATGCTAACTCGCGCCCCCCACTATCCCCACACACACTTAAGCGCATTTCTCAGCTGGAGATAGTGAACACCAATATCTCAGCTGATGATCTAATACCTATAAATATATTGAACCCAACCACCACCGGCCTTACACAAGAATGTAGATGTATTTACCTCAACACTCGGCCGATGGTTAAACAGCAGATCGATATCTTTCTCCTACTAACGTCCGAGAAACCAGATATGCTCTTATTGACTGAGACATGGCTCACTCCCGATTCTTTACCAGACATACTCGTATCTTTACCATCTGATTACTACATTCTCTCAGCCAACCGCCTACCTGGGAAAACCGGGGGCGGAGTTGCAGCTATTATTCTCAAATCCCACCAATTTTGAGAACTACCGTCTCTACTCCTTCCAGATACGGAGAACATTGTCATTAAGCTGGATACTGACAGTGGAGCATTAGTACTGGTTCTGTTGTACCCCCCACCCCAGTCTATGGCCACTTTTCCTTTAACTTTAACAGAACAACTTGCCTCTCATGTTACCAATTATTCTAAAATTCTTCTGATCGGGACTTAAATTACTGGTTCGATAATGTAAAGTTGGACCCCCAGGCAGCTGAACTGACAAACCTATTAACAGATTTAAACCTGAACCAGCATATACACACTCCAACCCATCAGAAGGGCCACAGCTTAGATCAGATTTGGTCACTTAACCTGCCCTTACAGCTAAAGTCCATTTGCCCTTGCAGTTGGTCAGACCATTTCACTATCTATTTCTCATTTTCCATCAAGGGGGCCGCTAAACCTATTTTACAAGCAGGCAGAGAAATCCGGAAATGGAAAACCATGGACCTACCCTCATTTTTAAACTCACTGAACTCTTCCCTCCCCGTGCAAAGTAAAGACATAGGGCCCGATGTAGGTCGGTCGGTAACGGCCGAAAATCGGTATTTTCGGCCGTTACCGATCGGTATACATGATTTGACATGTAGGTGCACTATTTTACCGAATCGGTAACTTTACCGATTCGGTAAAGTTACCGATTCTGTAAAATACAGAATCGGTAACTTTACCGATTCGGTAAAGTTACCGAATCGGTAAAATACCGATTCGGTAGTTTTACCGATTCGGAGCCACCCATATGTAGGTGGGACTCTTCAGAGTCCCAGGAGCCTTAACGAATCGGTATTTTACCATCAAATCCTATTTGATGGTAAAATAACGATTCCGGTGTGCATGCACATGTGTGCATGCACACCTATGCCATGTGACAGGCAGACCTGCCCTTAGGGCAGGTATGCCTGCCACATGGCACCCGTGCCTGTTTTGGGGGTGCCAGAGGGTGTCAAAGTGACACCCCCTGCACCCTTGAGAAATTCGGTATTTACCGATTCGGTAAATACCGAATCGGTAATGTCCATTCATTCCTATGGGCTTCAAAGCCCATAGGAATGAATGGGCATTACCGATTCGGTATTTACCGAATCGGTAAATACCGAATTCATCCGATTCGGTATTCCAGCACATCTGGAATACCTACATATCGGACCCATTGATTTACCGATTTTAAATTACCGAATCGGTAAAATTCGGTAATTTAAAATCGGTAAATCAATTTTACCTACATCGGGCCCATAGAGACAGCCGAAACTATGCTCACTCAGTGGCTGCGCCAAGCCGCAGACTGTCATGCCCCCCTGATTAGTTTTAGTAGATCACGAGGGAACGACGCTCATAAATGGTTCACCTCTGACCTAAGAAACTAAAACTTGAAATCAGACAAAAAGAAAGAAAGTGGGGAGCGAACTATTTACCACTTGATAGGGTAACTTACTGTTCTGCCAGAAAGGCGTACCAAAAGGTTCTGCTCCAACACAAAACTGAATATTTCTCTACAAAAATCCTAAATCCAGTGAACAGATCTAAAGAAATATTCAGCATTGTGAACGACTTGTGCAATGACGACAGGACAGCCCCCCCCCCAAAGTTCCTACACAGAAACTCTGTGATTCATTGAACCAATTTTTTAGTGAAAAAATCGCAAAAATAAAACAAAATATAACTAGCTCTCCTACCCCTACCCCTTTAGATGATATTTTTTACAACCCTTCGACACTATACACTTTTCCTATTATTGATCAAAAAATATTTATTGAACTCCTCACACGAGTCAAATCGGGGTCGCCCGACGACATCTGTCCGCCTTACATTTTTAAAGAAATAGGACGCACCATTCCCCAGAGCATCCTTCCCTTACTTAATGAATCTCTTACTCAGGGTAAGGTCCCTAGCAGTTTTAAACATGCACTTTTGATCCCGTTGACTAAAAAACCGGGCATTGATCCACTGGACCTCACAAACTATAGGCCTATCTCCCTTCTACCCTACCTACCAAACATTTTGGAGGCCCATGTCACCAACTGTCTCTCCAATTTTATTGAATCTACTGAATACCTAGAATTCAATCAAGCAGGGTTTCGTCCCTGCCACTCGATAGAGATAGTCATACTTGCAGTCCAGAATACCTTAAGAAACAATGCAGATAACAACTTGCATCAGGCTCTGGTGCTCCTTGATTTGTCGGCGGCGTTCGACACGGTTGAATATTCCATCTTGGTCGACCGTGTCGAACAGACCGGCCTCAGGGGCCCTGCCTTGAGCTGGCTGCAGTCCTTCATATCTGAACGCACTCAATCTGTGAGGTTAGGTATGTTCACAGCCCCCAAAATCAGTACCTCTTGTGGAGTTCCTCAGGGCTCTTCCCTGTCCCCTTATTTAATCTGTGTCTGTGCCCTTTGTTGTATTCTTTGAAAAATCACAATGTGACGATATACAACTACGCAGATGATTTACAACATATTTTTTCCCTGAGCTCTCCTGATGCAGTTGTAGAATTCCAAGCCACTATGACCCACATCCAAAGCTGGATGACTTTGAACCATCTTAAGCTCAACCCGGGCAAGACGAGACTTGTCTTGCCCGGGAAAAGTGAAATCAGCTGGGGCCCCCATTTCTGGCCCTTGGACTTGGGAAATCCCCCAAGCAAATCTCACTCCGTCAAGAGTCTGGGGGTAACCATCAGCGAGGATCTCTCACTGAAAAGCCAGATAGGAACGGTAGTCTCTTCTGGATTCTTCCAGTTGAGAAAGATAAGGAAAATCGCCCATCTTTTAACCCACTCGGCTCTGATTCAGGCAGTCATCGCCTTTGTCTTCTCACGCCTTCATTTTTCGAACAGTCTTTATCTGGGTCTTCCAGTAGGTCAGCTTAAAAGATTGCAGTATCTGCAGAATCAGGCAGCCAGGCTTATTTATAAGCAACCTAAGTGGCAGTCCATCAGGCCAGGCTTAGAAGAACTGCACTGGCTGCCTGTGGCGCAGAGAGCCGCATTCAAGGCCGGATGTATTATTTTTAAAGCTTTGCAAAATAAGGGCCCGAAATTTATAAGGCAGCTGATATGTAAATATATCCCTTCACGCAGCCTTCGTTCAGCCCATAAAGATTTACTTTTGGTACCCCAGTACAAGAAAAAACGTCAGGGAGGCAGCAGCTTTCACTACCTTGCAGCCTCCCTTTGGAACTCCTTGCCACAATCCTTGCGACAAACTGAAAACCTTCTTTCTTTTAGACATGCTTTCAAGACCTGGCTTTTTAAACAGGCATACTCTAAATAGATGACTGCCGAAAATGCCTTGCTGTGTTATGTCTTCAAACCCACTGTTCAATAGCGCCATGAAGCCCATGGGCGTACGTGCGCTGAATAAATAAATAATTAGCATAACATAACATAACATAACATAACATCCTTCTCCTACCTGGCAGCCAAGACGTGGAACTCCCTCCCCACCCACCTTCGGCGAACCCAAGACCATCTCTCCTTCAGGAAGCAGCTCAATACCTGGCTGTTCGAGCAGTAACTTTCCCCTCCCCCAGCGCCTTGAGACCCTCCTGGGTGAGTAGTGCGCTATACAAATGCCGTGATTGATTGATTGATTGATTGAAGCCAAGAGCGACTTCCGCCCCTTTATTTTATACTCTGCTACATTGTGTGTAAGCCCATTCAGGCTAAGGGTCCTGGGTGTATAAGACCCCAGGGGCAACTAGACCGCTACAGAATCTTGGGACAGCGGCCTTCAGAACTCTCTAATCAGGGCTTGAGGCTATGTTAAGTGGCGCCTGGAGCCTGGAAGTGGAGGTGCAGCGCCCATGGCCTATCTGAAAAGCCTGGTCCAAGGAAGGCCTTGCACTCAGTGCACCCTGTGCAAAGATGAAGGCTGTGCACAATGGCTATTACGTTTTATATATGAAATAGCAGAGTAAGTTGGCTTTTCAAACCCAGTCTCTGCCGTGTATGTGGTGGTGTGCCACATGGACCGGCATTGCCTGAGCCCTCCTCTTCCTCTTCCGCTGCCAAATAATGTCTGCTTCACCCACACCAACTTTACTGATGTTCACAAACATTGCAGTATGAAGCAGGTGTGACAGCTGGGAACACAAGGAGCGGGTTTCATCGTAGTTTATATTACATTGTCCGTTTATCACTAATGTTTGTGACATTCAGATTTCGCGAACATCCAGCACAAGTGAAAAAATACAAATATGTATGTTCAGATGTTAGTCCCTTGCTCACTTTGCCACTGGATTCAAGCAAGCCGGGCTGAAGACGGCTGGAATGCCAGAAATCGGTCCTCGGAAGCTTGTTTCCGGTCCAGGGAAGACATGGCTTGGCAGTTCGGGCTGGACTGTTCCAATGAGGCACAGGGTCAGACTGATTTGTATATAGCCATGTCTGAACTAGGGTGGCAGAGTGGGCTAACGAACGGTGATGGATTAAACCCAGATCTTTTGACTGGGTGTGAGTGTTTGATTGTTTCAGATGCTCCGTCCATCACCACCCCCTTTTGTACCACTTTTGGCCGCCATAGGTGTGGCAGGGTATGCTCAGACGTGAGTCCCTTGCTCACTTTGCCACTGGATTCAAGCAAGCCGGACTGAAGATGGCTGGAATGCCAGAAACCGGTCCTCGGAAGCTTGTTTCCGGTCCAGGGAAGACATGGCTTGGCAGTTCGGGCTGGACTGTTCCCATGAGGCACAGGGTCAGACTGATTTGCATATAGCCATGTCTGAACTAGTGTGGCAGAGTGGGCTAAAGAACGGTGATGGATTAAACCCAGATCTTTTGAATGGGTGTGAGTGTTTGATTGTTTCAGATGCTCCGTCCATCACCACCCCCTTTTGTACCGCACATGGGGTTTCTTGGCACTTTTTACAAATGTTTACTGTTAACTAACTCAACAGTACTTATTTTTTCTACCTCTGAAAGATGAAAGTAAGAGAGTACGCGCTGGGATTTGAATGATCAAACACAGGACCCTGGAGGGAAACACTGCGCAACCAGGATGGCAAATATCAAGGCTGGTGTAGGGACGGAATATCAAGTAAAAAATATCGAATTGCACAAATATCAAGTCATTAATCGTGGTTTAGAAATATCGACAGCAAGAATATCATGGTCAAGAATATCGACTTAAGGTAAGTATTATCAAAGTGTTTAATATCGTTTGCAAAAATATAGTTGTTCAAAATATAGTTTTTTTATTAATGTTATGTATTTTAGTATGTATTTTATATGTATGTGATGTTTTTTTTGTGTAAGAATTGTTTGTATTTTTAACATATGTTTTAAATTTGTAGTAGTTATTTAAAAAAATATTGGAGTTTTGCGTTTTTAGTGGGTTTATTGGGGAATAGGGTGGGAAGTAAGTTAATTATATTAAATGTAGTTATTATTTTTTTATTTATTAATATTTGTTTAATTGAGATGTTATAGTGTTAAATGTGGAAAGTAATTTAATATTAATTAATTAATAATTGGTTGATAATAAATTGTTAATTAATTATGGTAATTGTGTCAGTAAAGTTGTGTGTGTATTGTGGTGTTTATAGGTGAAAGGGTGGGAAGTAATTTATTTTTAATTTATGAATTAATATTTGGTTGTTAATTCATTTTAATTAATTCATTTATAATTAATTTTGGTAATTGTGTAATTATTTTTAGGGGTGTGTTGAGGTGTTTATAAGAGTAAAGGGTGAACAGTAATTTGTGTTTAATTAATTAATATATAGTTAATTTATTTTATTTATTTAGTCCTCTTATAACCTCCATACTATTGTATAAGCATCCTCTCGATGACAGCAATACGAATGCTTATATCTTAGAGGGTCGGATCTCAACTGATGTTCTATGGGACCAGTCCCACATGGCACATCGTAGACTGACCGAGAGGTGTAATCATTGGACAGTTCTACCCACCATTCGCATAATCCATATTCTAATAATCCCCAGAAAAGGCCACGCACTCTTCTGTTACTAAAACAATTAACCCTTTGATCCAACTCTTTAGAATATCTAACCGAGTTCCACCATTCCCTCCAAGATGGGGGGTCTACATGACACCACCTTTTACAGATTTCTCTCCTTGCTAGGAGAATCAAATAAAACACCAGTTGCCTGTTCAGTAGTAATGTCCTCCTCCCCCTCTGAAGGCTGTACTATACCAAAACATATTAAGATGAGGCTTACCTCTATATCTTTACCCAGTATTTTTGTCAGAGTCGTACCCACATTCTTCCAGTAATCCTTCAACACTGGGCAGGTAAAAAAACAAGTGGATATCATCTGCCTCTTGAGTATGGCATCTTGTACAGCTAGTTCTCCTCCATCCCCTCATTTTGGATATCTTGAGTGGAGACCAATATATCCTATAAATGGTAAAGAGGTGGTTCTTTCTTAGGGCAGTGGATTTAATCAAACGGTATAATTTATCCAAAGATACTTGCCATAAGGTTTGCAGCTCTTCGTCTGGCAAGCACTTATCCCAAACCATGTGGGGGGTATCCAATTTCCTGTCCGCAGCCTCCAGTAGATAATTTTACCAGAGAGCGATCTGCTTATTTTTTGGATTTGGGTCCTGGAGATCATCTTCCATTGCACAGTCTCCTGGTAATTGTCATTGTTGGTTTTCGTACCAGGTTGAAATTTGATAATCTTTAAATCTAGAGAGCCTGTTTTTTTGTTAAATTACCCCAGGTGTCCCAGGAAAGACAGCTGTTTCCTTCAACTATATCACCCCACCTCTTCACCCCCGCCTCTTTCAAAGGTTGAGGTAAGACGTAGTTCAAGCATTCCGGAGTGTCCCACACTGGGGCCCACTCACTCTAGTAAGGAATACCTGAAATACTACGACAGTCAAACCATAATTTGGCTGCAGCATGTAAGACCTTCAGGCGGACTTTTAAAAAAAAATTAGGGGCGTCGTGCAACAACTACAGCGCTGCTCTGCCGATCCATTAATTTACTCGCGCTGCACTGTTGAACAATTATTTATTAATTTTGTAGCGCGTCCTCGCCGAGTCTGTCACATTGATTGACGCTGCACTGATATTGATTAGTGCGCTTTAGGCTCTATTACTATTCGCTTTGCCTTTTCTGCCCCTGGCTGCGCTCGCCTTTGACCCTCCATTTTGTGCTGTTGTTGTTGTTTGGCCCCTGGTCAGCCCCTCCTCCCGCCACCGCCTCCCAGCTGCTGCCCCTCCCACCCACGATTAACTCCTCTACTCGCTCCTGAGCTCGCTGTAACCGCCTGGACCCTCCTTCAGTCCGGTTGCTCCTCCACGCTTCTGTCTGCTACCACGCTGGTATCGTTTTGATCTCCTACCCTGCATTTGTAAAGCCCTCTGTACGCCTAGCGCTGCACGCATCTATTTATTTATTTAACTACAGCGCTGCTCTGCCGATCCATTAATTTACTCGCGCTGCACTGTTGAACAATTATTTATTAATTTTGTAGCGCGTCCTCGCCGAGTCTGTCACATTGATTGACGCTGCACTGATATTGATTAGTGCGCTTTAGGCTCTATTACTATTCGCTTTGCCTTTTCTGCCCCTGGCTGCGCTCGCCTTTGACCCTCCATTTTGTGCTGTTGTTGTTGTTTGGCCCCTGGTCAGCCCCTCCTCCCGCCACCGCCTCCCAGCTGCTGCCCCTCCCACGCTCCGCCCCCCCCACCATCCATTTATGGCCAAATGCCCCCACGCGCAGCGTCCACGCGCTTCGGCCACGCCGAAGGTGCGCCAAAGGTAAGCCCGTCTACGCCCGTCCGCGCCTGGACCGCGCCCAGCGCCAGACCCCCTGGCCCTTGCGCTCCCCAGCCCCCCCGCACTACCTACAATGCCGCCACCCTCCTAGCCCTTAACCCCGGCCGCGCCCCCAACTGCGTCCAAGCCGCTCCTGGACGCACCCATGGACCGTTCTCCTGCTTCTCCTGCAAATTTAGCGGCACCGACACCATCTCCGCTACGACCACACCACAGATCCCCGACCCCAACCACCTACAATGCATCCTTCTCAACACCCGCTCGGTCCACAGGCACGCCATTGACCTTTGGAACCTACTAGACACCATCTCTCCTGACGTCGCCTTCCTAACGGAAACATGGATGAACGCATCCTCCGCCCCTGACATCGCCATCGCTATCCCAGATGACTATAAGATCACACGCAAGGACCGCACCGACCACACAGGAGGAGGAATCGCTATCGTCCATAAGAAATCCATCCGCATCTCTACCAGCTCCGACGCCAACATCGCTAACTCCGAACACCTTCACTTCCAGATCCACATCGACCCCAAGACCACACTCAGAGGCACCCTCCTTTACAGACCACCAGGACCCCGCGCAAAATTCAGTGAAGACATCACGGACTTCATCACCCCACACGCGCTCCCCTCCAAAGACTACATCCTTCTGGGAGACCTCAACTTCCACCTTGAAAAGATCAACGACCGCAACTCCGCCACCCTCTTAGACAACCTCGCCAACCTCGGACTTAAACAACTGGTCACTTACCCCACCCACATCGCAGGTCACACACTCGACCCCATCTTCACCTCCAGCAACCATGTCTCCTTCAGCCACACTACGGATCTCCTCTGGACTGACCACAGCTGCGTTCACTTCACCTACAACAAGCCGAAACCCATCATCCACCTCCAACCAACTCTACAAAGAAACTGGAACAAAATCACCACGGATCAGATCTCCACATCGCTCCTTCGAACCTCCCCAGCCCTCTCTTCTAACGCCAACGAAGCTGCCTCCAACCTCACCCTTTGGTTATCCAACACCGCCGACACCTTAGCACCACTGAAAAAACGTCAACACAAACTAGGCAACAAGAAGGCCTCATGGTTCAACGATGATCTCAAGAAGTCCAAGAAACTCTGCCGCTCCCTGGAAAAGGCCTGGAAAAAAGACCCATCCACCAGCACCAAGGACGCCTTCAAAAGCGCCACCCGTATTCACCACCAACTGATCCGAAAAGCCAAGAAAACAGCATTCAAGGATCGACTTGACAACAACGCCCACAACAGCAAGGAACTTTTCAACATCGTCAAGGAATTTTCCAACCCCTCGGCCAACTCCAACGACATCACCCCCTCTCAAGCCCTCTGCGACTCCCTAGCCTCTTTTTTCCACAACAAGATTGCTGACATCCACAACAGCTTTGACAACCAACCCGGAAGCCAACCCACCCTACCATCTGCTGACCATCTTCCCCCCGTAAACACCCTCAACGCCTGGAACCCAATCTCCACTGAGGACACCATCCGCCTGATGAATTCCATCCACTCCGGATCCCCCACAGACCCATGCCCTCACCACATCTTCAACAAAGCAGACTCCGTCATAGCACCGCACCTCCGAGACGTCATCAACTGCTCCTTCAACTCCGCTACCTTCCCAGAAGACTGGAAACACGCTGAACTCACCGCCCTTCTGAAAAAACCAACAGCAGACCCCACCGAACTCAAAAACTACCGCCCCATCTCGCTTCTTCCATTCCCGGCCAAAGTCATCGAGAAAGCCGTCAACAACCAGCTCGCCGACTTCCTCGAAGCCAACAAATCACTCGACCCCTCACAATCTGGCTTCCGAGCCAAACACAGCACTGAGACCGCCCTCATCGCAGCAACAGACGACATTCGAACTCTACTGGACAATGGAGACACAGTCGCACTCATCCTCCTCGACCTCTCCGCAGCCTTCGACACAGTCTGCCACAGCACCCTTTTACAACGCCTCAGAAACATCGGAATCCAAGGAAAAGCACTGGAATGGATCACCTCGTTCCTCACCGGAAGAACCCAGAGAGTCCGCCTCCCACCATTCAAGTCCGAGGCCTCTGAAATCATTTGCGGCGTACCTCAAGGATCCTCACTCAGTCCCACCCTATTCAACGTATACATGAGCCCCCTCGCGGCCATCGCCCGCCAACACAACCTCAACATCATCTCTTACGCGGACGACACTCAACTGATCCTCTCTCTCACCAAGGACCCCAGCACCGCCAAAACTAACCTACACGAAGGAATGAAAGAAGTCGCCGAATGGATGAAACAAAGCCGTCTGAAACTGAACTCAGACAAAACAGAAGTCCTCATCTTAGGTACATCCCCCTCTGCATGGGACGACTCCTGGTGGCCGGAAGCCCTCGGAAAAGCACCCATCCCGACAGACCACGCACGGAACCTTGGCGTCATCCTGGATTCTTCACTCTCAATGAACAGACAAGTCAACGCCGTATCATCTTCCTGCTTTAACATTCTTCGCATGCTCAGAAAAACATTTCGCTGGATCCCCTCCGAAACAAGGAAAACAGTCACCCACGCTCTAGTCACTAGCCGACTGGACTACGGAAACACCCTCTACGCAGGTACCACCGCTAAACTCCAGAAGAAACTACAACGAATCCAAAACGCCTCAGCCAGGCTCATATTAGACATCCCACGCAACGAACACATCTCTGGTCACCTTAAAGACCTCCACTGGCTCCCCGTCAATAAGAGGATCACTTTCCGACTGCTAACCCACGCACACAAATCACTCTACGACATCGGACCAGATTGCCTCAACTCTCGACTGTCCTTCTACACCCCCTCCCGCCAACTTCGCTCTTCCAGCCAAGCCTTCGCCACTGTACCTCGCATCAACAAGACCACCATGGGAGGCAGATCCTTTTCATACCTGGCTGCCAAAACTTGGAACTCACTCCCCGCTTACCTTCGCCTCACCCAGAATCACCTAGCGTTCAGAAAGCAGCTTAAAACGTGGATATTTGACAAATAATCCTCCTCCCCTTCCTAAGCGCCTTGAAACCCTCTGGGTATGTAGTGCGCTATACAAATTTTATGACTTGACTTGACTTGAATCCCCTTACCAGCCCAAACAAAAGTACAAATCTTTACCTGAATTATATTTAGAAGAATTTTTTCAAAAGTCAGGGGGATATTATTAAGAAGATAAGTGAACTTCGGCAATACGCACATTTTCACCAAATTTACCCTGCCATACTGTGTAAGTGGGAGATTCTGCCATCTCTTCAAAAGTGTATCCACCTCTTTAGAAACTCTGGCTATATTTGTTTTGGGGAGTTCAGTCAGCTCTTGTGTGATGGTAATTCCCAAATACCTTATCTCATTTGAAACCCTAAAACCCTGCACTTCCAAGTTCCATGACATGATCTCAGTCTTACTGCTATTAAGCTCATAGCCTGGCATTTTTCCAAAGACCTGCACTTCCCTGAATAAACTTGGTAAAGCTTGGTTAACCTTAGACGTAAAGAGTATTAAGTCGTCCGCATACAAAGCAAGTTTCCTTGAGAAACCATTCATTAAAAAGGGATGTATTTCGTTATTTAGCCTTAAACTTTGAGCAAATGGCTCGATATATAGATCAAAGAGAGTAGGAGACAACGGACAGCCCTGTCTGGTACCTCGCCCTATTACTACCGGAGCTGAAAGGTTCCCATTAACTAATATTTGGGCTCATGGTTCGCTATATATATTTTCCCCAACAGATATCTAAAGGTGGAGTCAAACCCAAAAGCCTCCAATACACTAGAAAGATAACACCAATTAACGCGATCAAAGGCTTTTGCAGCATCCAATGTTATAATTGCTAAGGGAGCTTTGGCCACCGCTGCCAGATCTATTGCACCAATTAAAGAGATGACAAGATCCTTCATCTGCCGCCCAGGGAGAAAACCCTTCTGGTCTTCATGTATTATTGCCCCAGCGATTTTAGTTAACCGCACGTTCATTATTCCAGTAAAAGTTTTATAGTCGGAGTTCAACAAAGATATCAGACGATAAGATTGGCATTGTGTGGGATCTTTACCCGGTTTTAAAAGCAGGGTGATAATTGCCTCTTTCCTGGTAATGGGGAACGTCCTCTCAAAATATCGATAAATAATTGTCACCATATATGTATTGGGAATCAGATCTGGACCTGCAGCTTTGCCTTTCTTGATTTTCTTAAGGGCTTCCACAATTTCATTCCCTGTTATATCTTGATTAAGTAGTGTTAAACCTTCAGGGCTCACTTTAGGAAGCTGTTTTTGAGCAAGCCAAAGATCTACAACTGGTTTATCCATCTCTAGATCCTCCTTATACAAGTCCTGCAAACATTTACAGAACTCCTTCTCAATCTCACTCTTATTGTCAGAAAATTGAGCAGAAGGCTCATCACCATTTTCTAATCTGATCCTTCTAATAAAGTTTTGAGACCTATCCATTCTACTCTTTATTGCTAACAGTTTTCCGCACTCCTCACCCTGACCGAACTCTCTCATTCTACTTGCTTCCCACTTCTGTAACATGATTCCTTCCAATGTCAACCTGTATTCACGTTGCAGATTCTCCACTATACCCATCAGTTTATCCTTTTCCTCCCCTGGGCTTGACCAGACTTTAAACTTGCTTCAGATTTCCTCAACCGCTCCTCCATTGAGGCTATCTTCTTCTTCTCTGATCTAACCCACCATGCAGCTGCCCCCTTCAGCATCTCCCTCAGCCATGCTTTAAAGGAGTCCCAAACCAAATGGATGCGCGCAGACTCTAGGTTTTGGTTACAAAAGGCTGCAGCATCTAGTTTAATTTTCTCCATAACTCCAGTTTGTGACACCAGTCTTCTATTCAATGTCCACCTCTTAACTAATGGAGTGGAGAAAAACTCCATACTTAATTCAATTGCACTATGATCTGATATATGAATGGGCAGATACCCAATTTTCTTTATCTACTTCTAGACGATCCATAAAAATATATTCGATCCTGGAGTAGTGACTGTTCTATTTGCTAAAAACGGAGTAGTCCTTTACATCTCCCATTTTCTTTCGCCATACATCACATTGATTTAAATGATCTAACATAGCAAAAAGACAAGCTCTAACTTGGGGCACATAAATTTGCGTACGAGGTGGAGATATATCAAGCTCATTATTCATTAATAAGTTGAAATCCCCGCCAATTATCAGTGGGACCTCAAACTCTAGCAAAGCGGAACATAGAATGTTAAAAAAAACTAACCTTGTCTTCATTTGGACCATAATTACTAGCCAGCGTATAGGTGCTAGCCCGAGTTTTTATCTCTGCAACCACCCAACGCCCTTTAGTATCCACCTGCATTTTACCCAATTCAATTCCGGAGTTTTTTAAAATAACTATTGCAGCTCCTTTAGAACAACATTGCTGATCTGTAGCTATCACCTTATCTACCCAGTTCTGCTTATTAAATAATGCCAAACTCTCAGACTTCAAAAGATGAGTCTCCTGAAGCATAAGAACATTTATGGAGGTATTTTTCAGATATTCTAAGACCAGTCCCTGTCTCCTTTTAACTCTCTATCCATTTACATTCCAGCATAATATGCCCAAATGCTCACTTCCTATGGCCGGATTCCTATCCCCCATCTTCAGATTTTCTAATTCTTCTGTTTTCAGTAAAGTTGGCTATATCAATAGAGGACACTTTTTTCATTTTTTTCTTTTTTTTTCCCTATACTCCCCACCATATACCCCACCACCACCCAACAGCCCCCCACCTCTCCCACCCTTCTCCCCTGGGAATCCTCCATGCCTACTTATTGGCTGACGCCAATTCGAGCTGCAAACCAACACCCGCCTTCAATATAAACATTTGTAAGCACGGACCTCCCCGCATCTAGTCATCTTAGTCTACTTTCTTTCTCATAAATTTACTCACCTAGCCACTTGCCTTACAGCCTGACAAAAATTCATCTACCTCCTATGGGGAATGAAAGTTGTACATTTTATTGGCCCTCATTACTTTAAGATATGCTGGGAACCTCAGCTGAACTTGGGCACCCAGTTGTCTCAGAGGGTCCATCTTCTTGCCTAGCTCCCATCTTCTGTCTTCAGTGACCCTAGAAATATCAGACCTTTGTTTAAATGAGAGGTCCTGGGCCTGTATAGCTGTTAATTTTAAGGCTGCCCCTAAGTGTTTTTCTTTGAGGGAATACAATTGTATGTTTACCAGGATTTTCCTAGGCTTCTTACGACCAGGTTTAAGCCTGAAAGGGTCACGGTGCACTCGCTGGATTTCCGCATCCCAAACTGAAGCAGAGGCAATTTGTGGAAAGGATTTAGACAGAATATCTATCACAAAGCCTTTTATGATCTCCCCTTCTGCGCCCTCCTTTAAATCAAGAATCCGGATATTGTTCCTCCTTGAGTTGTTTTCCATCCTTTCTAATCTGTCTGTTTTATCCTTTTCCTTTATCTTGAGCCTATCCAGTTCCTGGACATGGTCTTGCATATCTTTCTCAAGTTCTAGAACTTTATTTTCGAAATCCTCCGAGCGTTTTGTTAATACTGATAGATTCCCCTCCAAGCTGCTGCACGTTTCTGGGATTTTTTTCTGATTAGTGTCTGAGGTAGCAAAACAATCTTTACTCTTTAAGGAAAGCTGGCTCAGTAGGTCTTTCACAATATTTAAATCTGAGTTATCTTTAGCACCCTCTATGGCTCGCATATCCACAGCCTGGTCAGTCTCTTTTAACAATATTGAGCTCCCACATGCCTCATTAGCAGATATGCTAGGATCACTCAGGGGTGAGTACCTGTTTGAAACCAAGATGGCTGGAACAATGGCTGATATATCAGCTGGTTGTACAGGTGAAGGTGAAAATGAAGGTGAAGTTAAAGTTAAAATATTCTGTGTAACAACCTCCGTCTGAACCTCTGTAGGAGTAGGCAGCTCCATGCTACTCTGAGAGTTAACCTGTGGATTTATCTTAAAATAGAACCTTAGTGAAGGACTCACTCTGGGGTCTAATGGAGTTGTTTTTTCTTCCTTTCTTTTACAGGTGTACTCCTCCCTGCTTTATCAGCCGAGGTTTTATTCTTGGTTTTACCTTGCAGGAGCGTTAATGGCTGACCTACTTGTGGCTCCCCCTCAGAATCTGCAGCCTTGCTCAGAAAATAATGTAATCGCAATTTATATCTCTTTCCCCGAATCACTTCTCTGCCTGTATTTCCCAATTTTCATTCCAGTGGGTCTTTCTCTAATAACAAATTTGCAGTCTCACTTTCTAACTCAGCCCTTTTATCCTTTAAATTTCCACTCATTCGAAATGTGCAGCAGGAAGTCATGCCATACCCCATAGCTCTCGACCAGCTCGCTAGCTAGCCGCCATGTTCCCTCGTGGGCGTGACCCCCGCAGACAGCTCGCTCTATAGTTGTTAATTAATGTTAATTATTTGATATTTATTTTGGGTAATTGTTTTTTTTGTGTGCTTTTTTTTTTACGCGGTAAAGAGTGGCTATTAAACACATGTTAGTTACTTTATTATTAGCTGTTAATAGTAATAGTTTTTAATCTAAAAATAAGGTTTAATTGTGTTTTTTTCATTTATAGGTTTATTTAGGTGTGTGTTGTGGATATTATGGTGTTAAAGTGTGTGTAGTCAATTAATGTTTAATATTATTTTTAATTAATATATTTTTTTAATTGATTATTAATTATGTTATTTATGGAGGAAAATGTCATTAAAAATGTTGAAGTGTTTTGTTATTGGTGTGGTGTTATAGGGTAGGAAATAAAATAAATACATTTATGTATTCATTTTTTGTTTGTAAATATTTTCTAGTTTAAAAGAATGATTTTTTATAAATGTATGTATTATTTTATTTTATATATTATTTTTAAGTTTTTGTTATATGTAATTAATATTATATGTTTTCTTTTTGACTATTTAATATATTAGATTTTTCATTTTTTTATATTGTTTACTTATTTTTATGATTTGTTTTAATTTTTAATATGTTTTTATTTTTGTTTTAACTGTTTCAGTGTTAATAGTAATTTTTGCCTCTCCGCTACCTAACAATTTCCCTAATGTTTCACTCTCTGGAGTGGGAAAAGTAATTTTTACCTCTCCGCTATCCAGCACTTTTCCTACTATTGCACTCACTGGAGTTGGAATAGTAATTTTTACCCCTCCGCTATCCAACAATTTCCCTACTGTTGCACTCACTGGAGTGGGAATAGTAATGTTTACCCCTCTGGTATCCAACACTTTCTCTACTGTTGCACTCACTGGAGTGCGAATAGACATTTTTACTCCTCCGCTATCCAACACTTTGCTTATTGTTGCACTCACTGGAGTGGAAATAGTAATCTTTTCCCCTCCACTATCCAACACTTATCCTACTGTTGCACTCACTGGACTTGGAATAGTAAATTTCATTCCTCCGCTATCCAACACTTACCTTACTTTTGCACTCAGTGGAGTCGGGATAGTTATTTTTACCTGTTTGCTATTCAACACTTTCCCTACTGTTGCAGTGATGGTATTGTGAAATTTAAGTTTAAGTATTTTGTAATAGTTTAATGTTTTAATTTATTATAGATTTTTGTTTTTATATATTTTAAATCATTAATATATATCGTTATTTTGTATATTATTTCAAACTTTTAACATAAATTACAAATAATAGCTTATTGTTTTAAAGTAAATATTAATGTATAAATGATTATGTTTGTGTGTTTCTTTTTTATTAAGTATATTTGTTATATTTTATAAAAATGTATATATTTTTTTATTTTGTTAAAATTATATTTAAAATGTATTTGTTATTTTATATTTATATAAAAGTTGGTATTTTATACATCTATAGTTTTTACTTCGATATATTTTACTCAATATTTTTGCACTTACCTGTTTAAGTATAGGAGTCGATATTTTTGTTGTCTATATTTTTACTCAATAATTTTGACATTGATATTTCTGACATTGATGTTGTGTCAGTGAACCCTTCACCAATATGAATAAAACTGGCACTTTCAAGGGCCGGGCGTGAAAGGCCTTGTCCTTAACGTTTGGTTCACTTCAATCAAGGGGGCCAAAGTCATTGGGGTGCACAACTGAAATTCACTGCTGAGTGAGGTGTCAGCCTTTATACTTGTAACATTGTGTCATTTAGTCATTAATTGAGAACATTCTATGAAGAAAAGGCAAACAATACATTATTATCATGGAAATGAGACAGAACAGACATGTGCTCCCAGGACTGCTTTAATTTCAGTACATCAGACCTGCAGACATCTTTAGAGACTTTGGGGGTCATTAGGATGGCGGGCGGACATTCCCCGCCCGCCATCCTGTCGGGGATTGGGACCGCCCGTCATAAGGGTGGGGGTCCCGTGGGTGGTATTAGGATGCGGCCGCCACAGTTGCAGCAGCATCCTCCATTTATATCATTGTGGCAGGCGGTGCTCTCTGCACCGCCCGCCACAATGCCATAAATGAATGTATGCATTTGCATGCACAATGAGGCAGGCACAGCGCGGTGCCTACCACCTTGTATATGCAAATGCAGGGGGGTACCACAGGTACCCCCCGTGTGCACCCCCCACCCCATCTTCACTTTGGGGGCCCGCCGGGGGTCCCCAAAGTGAAGACCGCATGATGCCGCCACGGAAAGGCATTGTAAAATGCCCATCATAATATGGCTGGCGGTGTCTGATAGACACCGCCACCGCCACCATATTATTCCTTTTCCGCCTCGGCCGCAAGGCGACCGGGGCGGGAAAGCGGCGGACTGTCTTTCCATCCACCGAGGTCCCCCCGCCAAACTAAAATGCTAATATGCTACCGCCAGCCTGGCGGGGGTAATCCGCCCGACATCCTAATGGGCCCATTTGTGATTTTTTATGGTTTGACTTTGATGCATTGACGCTACCTGTTCACTGCAAGAAATTAAAGAAGTGTGGTTTCTTTCGACAAATTGACACATTCTCGGGTTCAATCATTTCCTTGTCCTTTACAGGAAAATCAAAGTAATTACCCAAGTCTTCCTGAATATTAATTTCTTTGGTAGAAGGGCTGGTGAGGAACAAGCTGGTACTAATAAAAATATAATTTGCTCAAAACGTGTTTGTGAGCGTGCCACCATTTGGGAGTGAAGAGAAATGGTGGTCCAAAAAGTGATAGTCCTAGGCATGATGAGTTGTTCAAGGATAAGATAAGAGTAAAAAAACGAAATAAACACTCTTGTGGATAGAATGAAAAGGAAAATTGAGGCCAGCATAGGATTTGTTAGTAGCTTTAAAGTCGGTAGCGTATATGCATTGGACAGTGAGGATTAGTGAGTGAGTTTGTTTTAAGGAGAGCAGCAACTCAAAGAACTATATCCAGCTATTGTCTAGAGATATTTATATGTTTGAAAAATTATAATCACAACCTTAAACTAAAAGTCAAATTGGGAATTAGCAAAGTAAGAAATTTGACAGATAGGGGCCGATTCAGATCTGGGTTGGAAAGCTCTCTGGAATGTTTACCGACCGAGCCGGACTCCTGCAGTCTTGACTTTATTTTAAATTTAAATTTTAAAAGATAAAAAAACGATATTTTTAAAAGATAAAAAAACGATATTTTTAACATCGATATTTTTAACATCTATATTATTTTTTCGATATTTTTGTACTTACCATGTTGTAGATAGGATGTCGATATTCTTGCCCTCGAAATTTTAGACTCGATATTACTGTAGGTCGATATTTTGGAGGTCGAAATTTTGTCAGTGATCCATTCTTGGGACTGGCAATATTATTAAAAACGAATTGTAGGGTCTCTCAGGAGATTATGGTCCTAGAACCCTATTGCCAACATGTTTCTGTCTCTTGCTGCCCCATAAAGGGTGCTTGGACTTTCTTCAGGCCGTGACCCCGTGAAAATAAGACAAGTAAGATAATTTCCCTATACTGTCCCACGCAGCGGTGGTGTTAATACTTCATATAGGACATATCACCTATCCAAAAATACATAAACTGTTCTAGTTAGCCAATGAATTCCTCTGTGGCAAACTAGGTCATACAGGGAGTACTTTTTGTGACACAGGTTGTTCAGGTATGCAGGTCAGATGTTGTATTGTGCTTTGTATACATTTGTGAGGAATTTGATTTGGTGGCATTTGTGGATGGGAGCCAGTGGAGCCCACTGAGGTGAGGTGAAATGTGGGGGTGTCGTGGGAAGTTGAGGATGATTCTCGCTGGAGCATTTTGGATGGTTTAAAGTCAGTGTAGGAGATGGTTGGAAATCTTGGCATAGAGTGTGTTGCCCTAGTCTAATCTGCTTGTGATGAGGGATGACCATGTTGACCTGTTGACGTGCATCTATGCACAGATCTTATGTGCATCTGTGCATCGATTTAAGGGAGCTGACAAGACTATGGCGTGGATATGTTGCCCTTACACAGCATTAATAAGTTAATTTCCACCTCAGTGGGGGAAACGTGTTTACCTTCATTGATCTTGCATGTGTGTACCACTATCAAATTAAGCTTCATGAAGAGGCACAGCAATTGTACAGCATTTATAACACCTGTAAACTGTTTAAATTATAAGGAAGCCTTTTAGATTGGAGTCAGCATCCTCTGTATTTCAAAGAGAGCAGACAGATATTTTAGGGGGTGTAGAAGGAGTCAAATTGTTCCAAGGCATTGTTATGGTCTTTTGTAAGAATATGATAGCACATGGTTCAAGATTAAAGAAAGCGTTAGAGAGGTGTAGTTGTTTTATATTAACCTCACATGCACAGTTGGAAAACTCAAATGTTTACTGTGGGTATTGAAATTATCATTATAACAGACCATAAGATTCTCAGAAGGATTTTCATGAGCAAAGAATTGGATGGAGTATCTTTGAGGTTCACAAAAAGGGTTGTAAATTTCCAGGAGTACATATTTGAGGTTTGGTATAATCCTGGAATGAGGAATAGTGCTATTGCCTCTCCAGATTAATAAATGTAGGAGGAGTGAGGGATTGAACCCTTCTCCAGCACCAACCAAAATCCCTGCACGGGTGAACCACAAAGAGTGACTAGCTTCACCCTCTGGTAGCTTGGCACAAAATAAGTCAGGCTTAAATCAGAGGCACTGTGTGAAATATTTATTATGCAGCACACAACCAAAAATAAAGTGAAAACACAATGAAAGAAAAATCCAATACCAATTTAGAAAAATAGAGTAAAATGTAATATATAATTTGACACCAGAAGGACAGAAATCTAATCAGTAAAACTGGAGTTCTGATTTCATTCAGTATTTAGTGAAAAGTAGAACCTAAAAGACCAAAGCGTCAACCGTGGGCATCTAGTTGCACAAGCCCGGGGTAAAGTCAAAAGTTGATGAAGCACAGTTTGGATACAAGAAGAGGATTAAACATATATAAAAAACGTACCTTCTCTGCTGCATGCCTCTCCTTCTGCTGCACGCCTCTCTTCCTCTGATGGAAGCACCGGAAGCACTCAGGCTTCCGGCTCTCCCAGCCAATCACAACGCTGCAGGAGCATCGTCATGATTGGCCTGAGCATCCTATTTGGATTCTCAGGCAGTGCCTGGGGAGGCTGGGCATGTTCTCCATGGGGCTGTGCAACACAGCCCCATGGAGAACATGCCAAGTGCCTATGACGATTTGGTCTGCCCAAGAGGCCCGGCCAAACTGCCATGTGCACTTAGAGGAGTTTAAACCACTCCTCCCCTGCTCTGGCGTCAGGGAGTCAGCTCCGGCGTGACTCCCGAAAGAGAAAGAAGATGCTAACGCCTTGTTATTATAATTTTGTTTTCTTTTTTTCACTGCTGCAATGGCTGTGGAGCGGCACTCCTCTGCCTCAACGGAGGAGCTGCCACTGAATGCTGCGTAGAAGAACGCAGTGGAAGTTATCGCAAAGTTAGGCTGGCGATGCACCTTGGGAGGATCAGTGAGCAGGTGGGTCCGGGTCTCCTATTGGTTCTCTGGCCACTTTTTAGAGGAACATTTTCTGTCCCAGGTTTTTGTTTTTGGCTTGTTGAGCACCTTCAGCACTACTTCCAAGGGGCAAGAACTTGGTGGGTACTACTTGGAGTGCAGGACTCACTTCAGGCTGGGTCCAGGTGCAGGCTCAAGGTTGTCGGAGCTTTTTGTCTCCCTGGAGCTCAAGCCAGAAGGCCAGCCAACTAGCACTTGGAGTCACGCTGATAGTCCCAGGCTCAATCAGCAAGGCAGGCCTAACGCAGCAGGGCAGTCCTCTGAAGGTACAAGACAGTGCAGTCCTCGGGTAACAGCAAAGGAAGAATTCAGAAGTACAAAGCAGTCTTCAAGCAGTAGAGCAGTCCTTTTGATTCATGAGTGAATTGAAGTGTTGATCTGAGGTCCAATATGTATACCTGGTGCAAGCCTTTGAAGTGGGAAAAACTTCTTGAATCCCCCACACATCTGGTTCTGGAATTTCCTTCTTCCCCTGCCCAGGCTTCATAAGATCTAGGGTGACAAAAGACTAGAGTGAAGTTCTTTATGAGTGTATGGAGGCAGCTCCTTTGAAATGAAAGTGGGACAGGGAACAACTCCGCCCCTCCCATCCTTGCGGGATGGCCCATCCTGCCAACTTCTAGTCCCTCTTTGTCTCACTGTTTGGAAGGAAGACACAACTATTCACAGTCATGTGACCTAGAACACAGGCTGCGAGCACCGAATGATTAGAACAAAAGCAAGCAGTGGAATTTTCAGGATTGTAACTTAAAATCTAACTTTTCCAATGCAGAGGTGTTGGAACCAGCACTTTCTGGTTGGCTGAAGGGATGCCCCCCAGCCAGGTAGAACCTACTACTCCCGTCAAGGAATGGGTGAATACACTTGCTGTATAACCTGTGCTTACACTTGGGTAGCTTGGCACTGACCAGTCAGGCTTAATTCAAAGGCAATGTGTAAAGCAAAGACACAGCAGTCACTTCCCATAAATACACTGAGCGTCACAAAAGAGACTTCGCACAGGATGTATGTAAAAACGTTTGCATTTAACACACGTATTCAATCATTATCACTAACATCAAGTACTTTAGGGCATGAAACGCATTTGGAAATATTACTGGCAATACTAGGCCCTCCTGTATTGTTACAATATCACTAGTATGCACAATGAGGACAATTCCTAATTAACCCCCCAGAGAGAGAGCACCCTTACCCGGTATGACACGCTGTCCACCCAGGCCCCAGTAGCAATCCTGATAATACAATCCCACACAGTTATAGGGTGCACTCCGGGTCACAACAATATAACACATTTGTACATACACAAAACTAAAACACATTTTAGCAGCACTGTGTTCCGGATCCATGCGGGTAAACCCATTGTTGCATGTATTGTGCTTTTGGCATGAAATCAGCTTATAAAGTGGCCCCCCCGGCAGTGTTGAAAATCACAACGGTCCGCAGGCTGTTTTTTTTTTTTTTTTATTTGTTTTTTATTGTTGCATCAAAGTATATGGGTACAGTGTAAATAAACTGCCGACGTGGCCTCAACATTCAGCCACGAACAGCTAGGCGATCAACGTTTTCTTATTTTATACAACTGGTACAAGTATGCATTTCCTCAATTAGTCAGTACAGATCGTGCAAATATGTCTGCAGGCTGGCAGACAGTGAACCTGCATCGCCAAGAGGACGATGAATAATGACAGGTATGTAAGTTCCCGCCTCAAGAGCGTAGGATCGGGGTCTGTACAGTCCACATAACGGTGCTACCAGAGAACGGGGGGGGGACAAAACTGTGGGAGGGAAGCATGTGGGCGCTAGCAGGGTCTAAGCGGGGGGATACTGGTGACGGGCGTCGGAGGGGGGCTACTGAGCTATCCAGTTTGCACTCCAAGGGGGGGGGAGAGGGACGGATAGGAGGTGGATACATCCCGTGTATGTGAGTAACGGGATGGGTGGTATGACATATGAGAATTCGACCGGGATGGGGATGTGGGGGGTATCGGGAGTCGGCCCTGGGATGGTTGACACCAGGTAGAGACTACTGGTCCTCTCGGGCGGGGGGGGGAGGAGTAGGTGGGTCTCCTGTACGTGTGGACTGCCGGAAGCTGTGGAGGAGCATGGCCCACTCCATGGATATGGGAATTTTACGCGCGCCCCTGGCTTCTTCCTCTCTAAGAGCATCCTCTTCCGCCGCCGCCCACTTACAGACCGCCCCCGTCCATGCTGCTATAGGGGGACCCTCCGAGGATCGCCAGTGCATGGCTATGCATCTGTTTGCCAACAGGAGCGCTAAGGACACGAAGCGTCTATGCACCGGGTCTTGCTTAGGGACATGAAAGATGCCTAGTGCGCTGGACTCCCAGGTGGCTAGTTTAGTGAGACCTGTGAGTTCCGACAGTGTACCGTGTACCGCCCGCCATAAGGGATGAAGGTCGGGACAGCTCCAAAACATGTGACGAAAATCCGCAGCAGGGGAGCAGCATCTGGGGCATAGGAATGGTGTGGAGGGATAGAACTTCTGCAATCGCGCTGGGGTGAGGTATGCCCTGTGTAAGATATAAAATTGGATGTTTTTGAAGCGGGCGTTCCTAGAGACGCGTTTTGGGGCCTCAAGTGCTTTAGTCCATTCCGAGTCGTGTAGTGCGCGACCTATGTCCTCCTCCCATGTAGCACGTAAGGTCGTCAGGGGAGCGTGTGAGAGTTCCCGGATGTATTTATAGAGCCAGGTGACCAAGTGGCGTCCCACTCCCATATGCAGGATAGTATGTATTACTGGATGTGTGTCTGTCTTGCCAGTTCGGAGATTGAAATGGGGCCGGTACCCATCGAGCAGCTGTCTATATCTGAGGAATTGACCCGGGGGGAGCCCGTATTCAGCGACCAGGCGGTCGAGTGATTTCAGCTGGCCTTCCTCAAAGATCGATTCCAGATCCGTGATGCCACAGTGTGACCATTCGGTGAACAGTGGAGCCGTGAAGTAGGAGTCCTGCCTGGGGCTGCCTATCAACGGTAGTAGCGGGAAGTACGGAGGTCTACTGGGGGATATCCGGTGGATCCGCATCATGCACCGGCGCGCTATCGCTACCTGAAGGGGGTATGTGCGCCGTGGCTTGGTGCCCGGGAGGAGAAGACGGGTGAGTTCCGGGGTTGCGATCCTGCCGGTCGAGGTAACAGTCTCCTGAGGGTAACGGTCCGCCGTCCAATATGACAGCCATTGGAGCTGTGCCGCGAGGAAATATGACTCGAAGGACGGAGCTCCGAGCCCTCCCTGTGTCGTGGGAAGTTGGAGAGTTTTCAGGGCAACCCTGTGTCGGCCCTCGCCCTAGATAAGGGTGCCTAGGAGGGAGTCGACGTCGCGGAAGAAGGACCTGGGTGGTACCACCGGTAAATTCGTGAAGTGGTAAAGGAGTCGGGGAAGCATCACCATTTTAGCCAGGGCTATCCGTCCTATTGGGGCCAACGGGAGCTTATTCCAGAAGGCAACAGTCGGGCGCAGATCAGCGAGTGCTCTGCGGTGATTACCCTAAAAAATGTCTACTGGAGAATGGTACAGGCGGACACCGAGGTACCGGGGAGCCTCTGCGGACCATGAGAGTTTATGCGGTCCGAGCTCGACTTCCCGGGGGGGTAGGCTCGGGTGAAAGGGGTAGACTGTGGACTTGTCCCAGTTCACCTGTAGTCCCGAGGCGTCCGCAAATTCCGCCAGCGTTGCCCCTATGGGGGCCAGGTCCATTTCGATGTCTCGGACGTATATGAGAAGATCGTCCGCGTACATGGAGACGCAATGTGCGCCGTCCGCAAGTGGAATGCCCCAGTCTACACCCTCCAGGCGCAGCCGAACCGCCAGCGGCTCGACTGCCAGCGCGAATAAGAGGGGCGACAGGGGGCACCCTTGTCTTGTGCCTCGCCGGACTCCAAACGCCCTGTATATGCGTTTCCCGATACGAATTCGAGTGGTTAGATCGGTATACAGAAGGCGTGTGTACGCCGTGAGTGTCAGGCCGATGTTGAGGTGCCGCAGGACTGAGAATAGATAGGGCCAGGTGAGGGTGTCGAACGCCTTCTCCAGGTCCATAATGAGACAGGCGGCACGGGGAAATCTGTCACGTACCTGATCCTGGATATGGAAGACTCGGCGGAGGTTCTGGGAGGTGTTCCTCCCCGGAACGAAGCCGCATTGGTCGGGGTGGACTAGTGGGCGTATGACCTGTGCATACCGATCAGCCAGGATTTTCCCCCGGATCTTACAGTCAGCCGACAGGAGCGTGATGGGACGATACGACCCCATGTGGAGTGGATCTCTGTGGGGTTTGCGAAAGGTGACAATCACGGACTCCCGCAGTGACTGGGGTAATCTCCCTAAATGAAGAGACGCCCCGAACATCCGTGATAGACGGGGGACCACTAGGGGAGAGAATGTCGAGTAGTATTCTAGTGGGAAGCCGTCCAGTCCCGGCGCTTTATTCCGAGACATGGCACGTATCGCCTGGGTGATGTCTGAGGGTACTATCTTGGCGTCGAGTGTGCGCTTGTCATCATCCGCTATCGCGGGTAACGTCAGCGGGTCTAAGAAACGATCCACAGAAGACGGGGAGTACTGGGCCGGGGTCCCGTACACTTGTGCATAGTGGCGCTGGAACGCCAGGAGGATCTCGGCCTGTGAACGCACTAGCACACCTTCTGGATTGATAATATCCGTGATTGGCTTGATTTCGGTGTCCTGCCTCGCCATCCAGGCCAGTAGCGCCCCTGTTTTGTCTCTGTCCTTATGCACCTTAGAGGCGTAAGCCCTAAAATTGTATTTTCGGAGGTCAGCGCAAGCAGTCTGATACTCCGACTTAGCCTCGGCCGTAAGCACGGCGTGTTCCTCCGAGTCGTCAGGCCGTTTAGTGAGTGCGGCTAGCTTCTGCTCTGAGGATAGGAGTGTCTGTTCCAATGTGCGGCGAACCCCTACTACCTGTTTGATGCATTCTCCCCTTGCCACTAATTTAAACGCGTCCCACTCTACCAGTACAGACGATGCCGTGTTCGTGTTTTGTGTGAAGTAATCTTGTATGCTGGTTTTGTGTGCGTCTCTGAAGACTGGATCTGATAGGCAATCCCTGGGGAGGCGTCAAGTGGGGACTGGTGGGTGCGGGGGGCGCCAGGTCAGACGAAGGATGTGGGCGTCATGATCTGAGAGGACCCGACCTAGGTAGTCTGTAGATGTTATCTTAGGGAGGAGTGGTGCAGAGCAGAGGAATCGGTCGAGGCGGACCCGGAGGTTGTGTGGAATCGAGTGGAAGGAGTAAATGCGATCCAGTGGGTGTAGGTGTCGCCATGCGTCAGTGAGCGCCCAATGCGTGGTCCATGCCCTGAAGAGCTCTGCCTGCCGGGGAACCGGGGAGTGTGCGGGGGAGGGTGCGAGCGGTCTAGGGTGGGGTCCAGCGTGCAGTTATAGTCACCCCCTAGCACCCACGGAACTGTAGTGAACTGGGCCAGAATGCCCGTGAGGTGGTCCCAGAATTTATCCTGATCCGTATTAGGGGCGTAAATGCTGCCTAGGAGTATTCCCTGTCCGTCAAGTATTCCCTCCAGAAGCGCATACCTGCCCTCCCTA
This sequence comes from Lissotriton vulgaris, assembly GCF_964263255.1. Classification (NCBI taxonomy): domain Eukaryota; kingdom Metazoa; phylum Chordata; class Amphibia; order Caudata; family Salamandridae; genus Lissotriton; species Lissotriton vulgaris. The sequence continues at coordinate 1,862,026,804 of NC_141693.1, read as the reverse complement.
TCTACCACCCGCCGGAGCACCCGGAAGGGAGTACCTGGTCTGACCCAGATTAATGCGCCGCGCGCAAACGCTGAGTATTGTGTGGCACAAAAGATCCCTCGCCATTTGGCCTGCAAACGAGTGAGTTCCGTAGCGTTAATGTGCGTCTCCTGCAGAAATGCAATACTAGCTGCCATACGCTTAATGTAGGAGTAAACAGAGTAGCGTTTGCTGGGCGTGTGTAGGCCTCGTACGTTCAGTGTAAGGACATTAATGTCTGATTGTGGGACTGCCATTCGTAAGGTGTCGTGGTTGGGAGAGGGACCCCCCTACAGCCCCCGAGGGCCGCCAGTGCGTGTGTGTCGCGTGTGCTCCTGTGCGCCAAGCTTCCACAATCGTGGGGGAGGAACTAAGGGGATGAACAACTAGTAGAACCTTGGGTGGGTAACAGTCCCAATACTGAGGATATATCACCGGGGGTGGCATATCCAAACTAGTGCCCCACTAGGGGAGAAATACAACAGACATCTGCGGGGGTGGCAGCGTGTGTCGCTGCTGGGCCTGTGCGTGGGTCGGGCTCTTGCAGGAGAGATGTCTATCGCTCGCTAGCGCATACAAGTATCTGGTGTAGCAGTCTAGGCTCCTAGACGTCGCGCAATACAGTAGGCAACCATGAGAAGGATATAGCAGTTGACAGTTCATTCATCACGAAGAGGTGTTAGGCTGGCTGGCCAGGGCAGCGTCCAATGTGTGTGCCACCACGAGGGGGGAAGAGATTGGGCCAAATCCCGACATTGTCCCATCGTTGTCCCGGTCTTTCTCAGGGGTGAACAGGTGTGGTTGACCTTCCAGATCCGATGCCGGAGTGACGTGTGCAGTTCGGTCACCGCCCGTAAGGCGTCTCGTCGCTCCTGCATGATTTGCATGAGGTCGGGTGAGCCTGTGGGGGAGGATGCCTGGCTTTTGGGGCGGTTTGATCGGGCACGGCTCGCGCCCCGTCTTCTGGATCGTCTGGAGTCGTCGTTGCCTGTCCTCTGGGGTCCGGGTTTAGGGATTAGCGGGCAGTGAAATTCAGTCCAGTCCTGTGCCTTCTCCGCCGTGTTGAAGAAGAGGGCTTTCCCTTTGTGAAGCACTTTAAGGCGGGCCGGGAACAGCAAGGAGTATTGAAGATCGTTTGCGCGAAGGCGCCTCTTGACTTCCAGAAACGTGGATCGCTGCTGCTGGACCTCTCGGGCATAGTCCGGGAAAACCATGACCTGCTGGTCTTCCACCTGCAGAGGGCCCGCCGTCCGGGCCGCACGGAGCACCGCATCTCGATCTCGGAAATGCAGGAATTTAGCCAACATGGGTCGCGGAGGGAGGCCAGGCTTGGGCGCTCGGGCCGGGACCCTATGGGCCCTTTCGATGGAGAAGTATGCCGACCGTTCGCATTCCGGGGTGAACGACCTGGTCCAGGACTCCATGTAGGTCAGAGGGTCCGAATTTTCAATCCCCTCCAGCAGGCCCAGGACGCGGATGTTACATCGTCTCGAGCGTCCCTCTAAATCCACCGTGCGTTCCTCTAGGGCCGCCACGCGGTGCAGGACCTCTTTCATGTCTGCCTCCTGCGTCTTCACCGTGGGCTGTAACTCGGTCACGATCCGTTCTCCTTCCTTCACCCTGTCCGCCAACTTACGATGTTCGTCACGGATCAAGCTAATGTCCATCGTCAGGACGCCCAATCTCTCCTCCATCGAGAGGCGAGACAGTTCGATCGCCGCCAACACCTGATCCAACTTCGCCGATAGCGTGGGGTCGGTTTGCGACGCATTGGCTTGCGTCCACGTCCTAGTGTGTGGCATCTTCTCGATGGCCGTTTCAGGGACAGCCGTCACCTGCGAGGCCTTCAGTTTCCCCATGAGTGCTGTCAAGAGGGCTCCCGGACCTTCGTGTACCTCGGGATCGGCACACCGTCGTCTCACAGTGTATCCAGGTAGGTGGCAACTCAGTGCCGGCTGGCCTTCCCAGTCCCTCCCGGCTCCAGGGCGGGCTCCGGTTCACCTCAGGGAGCCCCCACCGGTTCGGGGTGTCAAAGGTGGCCTGCGGCTGCTGGGGCCGGTAGCTCCGGTGTCAGGAGGTCGTGCTGGCGCCTTCTCCCTCTCCCTTGGCGCGTGGTGCAGTGTCAATGCCGACCGGCGGGGTCAGAGGTCAGGTGGTATGGACCAGGGGGGTCCGGGCAGCGGACGTCTGCCGGCACCGCCTCAGGTTCGGGGGGGGCACTCCTACGCTCGGGATAAGGCTCGCGCTATTCCTGGTGTCCGGGCCTCCATGGGCGCCATCTTAAGGTCAGGCACTCGGGTCCACCGAGCAGTGTGTGGCGGCGAGAGCGTTCTGGTTCTGGTTCCCCCGGTCAGGGGGCGATGTGCACTGTGTCCTCCCACGGGGCCCGGAGGAGGTAGGAGGCCGCCGGGGGTGCTGGCGCTGGGATCCTCGGGGGAGGGGGGAGAGATTGGCACTCACCGCCCTCGATGGAAGGTCGCGGACTTCTGGAGGGCACAACACAGTGCAGGCGACGTGTCCGTCAGCGTTCCGCGATCCGCGGTGGCAGGCTGGCTGATGCTGGAGTCCAATCAGGCTCCCGGTGGAACAGGAGCGCCGGTGCAGCGGAGTCCCGGTGCGCCGGCCGCCATCTTGCGTGCCGGGGTGCTGTTACGGGAGAGGGCGCAGTCCGGAGTGCACCCCCGTGGCCGGCCCCACCGCTCCTCCGGGACCCCCCGCAGCTGTCAGCTGGCCGCGTCCTCCAGGGTCGTCGCTCAGGGCATCGGCTCCCGGTGGCGTATGCGCCTGCAGGACGGAGCTGCGCCCGCCATTTTGACAGTCGGTGCTCGGCTCCGGTGAAAGATGTTTCAGCTTGCGCCGTCCGCCAGCGGCATTCCCAGGTCACCCGGAGGATGTCTCAGTGCGCGGGGATATCACAGGTGCTTTTTCCAGTAAATTGAGGCTCCCGGCGATCTCAGGTACTGGGCAGGATGCTAGCCCGATCGCGGAGCCTCAGCAGGACACAGCCGCCATCGTGGCTTGCTAAGCCACGCCCCCCGCAGGCTGTCACTCCTACTCACACACACACTCACTCTGCACCGCTACATGGTGCAACAAGTATTAGCCCAGACCGTGCAGAACGCTCTTGCGCACATATGCACTCAGCAATCTAATGCAGTGCTACTGGTACCCAACAGCTCAATGTATAACATTATGCAGATTTCATGGTAGCAGCCTCCTTCCACCCTATAGTTTACCCTGATTGTCCTATACACCTGGATGGAAGATAACCAGCCTCGCCTCCCGGAAACTAGGCTGCACACGGCCGAAGTCACACTAAGGTGTCTATTACGTTGGCGGGCGGACATAATCCGCCCGCCATCGTAACAGCAAATGGGACTGCCCGCTATATGTGCAGCGGTCCTGCAAATCAAATTAGGATACGCCCGCCACACTGGCGGGCGCATCCTGCATTTTTTACATTGCTGCGGGCGGTGCTGTATGCAGCACCCGCCACAATGTGAAAAATGCATGTTGTGCATTTGCATGCACAACGTGGCAGGCCCCAGCAGTGCCTGCCACCTTGTGCATGCACATGCAGGGGGTACCATAGGTACCCCCCTGTCCCCACCATCCTGGGGGCCACAACAGGCCCCCAACTGCGAACACCGCATGCCTTTCTGCCACGGAAAGGCTGCTTCCCGCATGCATTGTGTTCTGGAAGCGGTGTCTTACAGACACCACCACAATATTCAACCCTTTTCCGTCCGGTCGACGAGTCGACCGGGCAGAAAAGCGGCAGACGGTCTTCCCGCGATTCCCGCAGTACCCCCCGCCGTTTAATGACAGTAATCCTTCATATGTACAAGAGAATCCTCTGGTAGTGTGAACCACGCAGTCCCCTTCTCCGGTCCCACAAGCATATCTCATCACAAGTGTATGTCTTACCCTTTGCTGAAGGTTGGCACCAGTAGGTATACTGCTATATGTCTTTGAAGTTAGGGGTGGTTTAAGGGGTTTTCCTTTGAACTAGAGAATTCTCCCCTAAATTGAAGGCTTGTCTGCCATGGGGCTTGGAATGTAGATATTAATCTTTAGCGGGGCCATGACACGGCCCCAAGAGGCCAAGTCATTGTAATTGTAAGGCCATGGTTTATGGCTTTTGCTGGTAAATGCAATGATGTGCCCCCCCCACCCTCCGACTCCTCGTGTCCACTACAGCAAGGCACCACAGCACAGAAGACTCTTAAAGCATAGAAAACCCATATAGTTTTACCACTGAAATGGGTTGTCATGGTGAATCCATTGATAGGAAACATCATGAGGCTGTACACTGCCCGTAGCCCGGAGGCCACACAAAAGAATCAGCAAAACCCAGGCGCAAAACCAAAAATGTTTTGGGATACGCTACCTGATAAGTATCAGGTCCAATCAGAGGATTTTATATTACAATCTTTTTGAGACCAAACTTGAATTTTCTGGGATGGAGAATGCACATCTCTCTTTAGCTCCTCACTCAGGGCAGTCTGCCAGTGCCAGTACCCTGACGTGAAATTAAAGGTACTCAGGAACTTGGCAGCTCCTAGGCTATCAATGAACTCATTAGGTCGGGTTGGTAACTGAGTTGAGCCCTGTAATCCACATAGAAACTTAGTTCTTGGGTGGCTTTGGGTACCAGTACTACTGGACTGGAGTAGGGACTGTTGGAAAGCTCAATACTCCCAATTCCAGCATCTTGGATACTTCCTCCTTGATGCTAGCCCTCACCTAGTCAGATAGCCTGTAAATGTTGCTTTTCACATGCATACTGTTTCCTGTGTCAATGTGATGGGTACACAAATGTGTAAGCCCAAGGGAGAGAGAGCAGGGAAGGAAACTGCTCCAACAACTGTCTACAGTCGCTCTTCTGCTCGGGGGTCAGGGTAGGAGAGAGATTGATACCTTCCACTGACCCATCTAGCTTCTTTGAAGATAGGAGGTCTAATTTACAAATCCCTAATCGACTCAATACCAGACGATATGGACAAAGTTGAAAAATCATGGATGACGAAATTAGGGGACCCTGATTTTGACCTAGATAACGCTCTCCAGCTTGCGAATAAAGTGTTTTGCTCCACCAACATAAGGGCACAACAATATAAAGTCCTCTTCAATCTATACTATACCCCAGCCAAGCTTTTTAAATGGGGCAAAAGGGAGGACGATAAGTGTCCAAGATGCCAGGAGGGACCTGCCGACCTAATCCACATGTTCTCACAATGTAAAAAAATGAGGGGAATCTGTATAGAGATTGAGAAGTTTTTGGGGCTGCTAGATATTCAGGTAATTCTATCCCCCACCTTTATGATATCTGGGATTGGTAATAAGTCTGATTTAGAATGGGATAAGGAGGCTTTCTTGTTTATATGCTTAGCAGTCCTTCGGATCCTGTAGCAGCAGGATGGAAGGATAACACTGCACCTACTTTTCAAATGGGGCTTGCCAGATTGCTAGGCATTCATAACATTGAAGCCGCTCTTTATAAAAACAGGGGAAGAAATATGAGGGAGTGGGGTCTTTGCATCTGGTCTCCCCTTGCTCTGTGGAGACAAACCCCCTGAAGAGTTATTAAAGTGTCTGTGTATATCTATGAATTTTTCCCCTATGGCTTATCCAATCTTTTTATCCTCATCCTAATTATCTGCGAATTGTATATCTCATTTCCTTGTGTTGTAATCTATTTCATTGGTTGAAACGTCTGTCTCTTTTGACGAATGAACGGAATTAATGTATTGTACCAGGTAAAATGAATAATAAAAAAGCTTAAAAAAAAAAAAAAGAAGATAGGAGGTCAGGGAGAGGTTCATTCTAGACACGTTTTAAGGCATAGGCAAAGTGAGCAATTGCCCAGAGTCCCCAACTTCCTAGGACCCCCCTCGGAAAGTGAACTTTCTCTCTGTTTGATTTGTCTATTCTGTTCTCTAGTTAAATGTCTATCTCCCTCTCTGACTACCTCTGTCTCTACCTATTGTTGGCTGAAGGATTTTTGGGGTCCCGCACAAGACAAATTTCAGCTGTTTTTGTGTCACCCTTAAGCATGGGTGGAAAATCCGTTCCGCTCGCGGATTTTGCGGATTTTCGGTAAATTCGCAATACGCGAACGCTCGCGAATTTACTGAAAATCCGCAAATTCGCACGCAGCGGATTTTTTTTTCTTGGTGATACAATTTTGCGGCGTGCAGCGTTCACTTACCGTCATTCAGCGTTTGCCGAGTTGTTTTTCTCGATATTTTGCGAGTGCTGCGCCATTTTGGATCTTGCTGCGGGATCCAGCGGGATTTTGGCGACCGCGATTACGTAATTGCGGCTTGCCACCTTGCACAGCACGTATCGCGAGAGTTCGCAATTGTGAACACGTAGATGCGGCGAGCAGCAACAATCTCGCACTCGCGAAATTACAAAATTTGAAATTCTGCACAAGAAATCCACCGGCAAGCAGCATAAACCTTCTGAAAATGATGATTTTTATCAGAATAACTCCTCAGGTTGACATTTGCCTGCACTTTTTTTTGCAAGGAGTCCATTTTTGGGGGTGGGGGTGGGAGGAAGGAAGTGCCCCACAGTCTCCAACTTCCTGTTCCTGTCCAGCAGGCTCCTCCCAGTGCTTTCTTCATGTGCTGGTCACTTTCATTCGGATTCTTGACCTGGAAGGATTACTTTTTGTGGATGCTGCTAGATATTTGGATTTGAGGCCTTTTTGACTTTCTTTGGATCACTTTTGGATTAGAAATTTCACAAGTAAGTTTGTTTGGGGCATTACAGTTGCTGCAACTACAATTTTGGAATTTTCGATTTTCGGGCTGTTGTTGGGGCCTTTTGTCCAGGGGTAGTGAGTGGTGCATGGACTGAGTCTTTCTGTGGGGTCTCTTTAATGTAAACATCATGGAGGGCATGGATTGCCTGGGATTGTGCTGATTTTTGTGTGTTTTTCGATTTTTTTGGCTGCTGTTGGTGCCTTTTGCCCAGGGGTAGTGAGGGGTGCATGGACTGAGTCTTTCTGTGGGGTCTCTTTAATGTAAACATCATGGAGAGCATGGATGGCATGGGATTGTGCTGATTTTCTGTGTTTTTCGATTTTTTGGGCTGTTGTTGTGGTCTTTTGACCAGGGGTAGTGAGTGGTGCATGGGCCCAGTCTTTCTGTGGGTTGTCTTGAATTTTTAACATCATGGAGGGCATGGATGGCATGGGATTGTGCAGATTTTTCTGTGTTTTTCGATTTTTTGGGGTGTTCATAGGGACAGGCCATGTGGGTGGGGGCATTTTGAGTGCTGGTACAGGCAGGCCCTGGCCATGTGCTGGGAGGCAGGGGGCCATTTTGAATGCAGGCAGTGTTCTTAGGTCTGCAACCATTTTGCCTAGCTTTCAACCATTATGCCCAGGGGTAGTGAGTGGTGCATGGGCCTAGTCTTTCTGTGGGGTGTCTTGAATTTAAACATCATGGAGGGCATGGATGGCATGGGATTGTGCTGATTTTTCTGTGTTTTTCGATTTTTGGGCTGTTGTTGTGGCCTTTTGACCAGGGGTAGTGAGTACTGCATGAGCCCAGTCTTTCTGTAGGTTGTCTTGAATTTAAACATCATGGAGGGCATGGATGGCATGGGATTGTGCTGATTTTTCTGTGTTTTTCGATTTTTTGGGGTGTTCATGGGGACCGGCCATGTGGGTGGGGGCCAGTTTGAGTGCTGGTACAGGCAGGCCCTGGCCATGTGCTGGGAGGCAGGGGGTCATTTTGAATGCAGGCAGTGTTCTTAGGTCTGCAACCATTTTGCCTAGCTTTCAACCATTATGCCCAGGGGTAGTGAGTGGTGCATGGGCTAGTCTTTCTGTGGGGTGTCTTGAAATTAAACATCATGGAGGGCATGGATGGCATGGGATTGTGCTGATTTTTATGTGATTTGTTTGTTTTTTTGGGCTGTTGTTGTTGCCTTTTGGCCAGGGGAAGTGAGTGGTGCATGGGCCCAGTCTTTCTGTGGGTTGTCTTGAATTTAAACATCATGGAGGGCATGGATGGCATGGGATTGTGCTGATTGTTCTGTTTTTCGATTTTTTGGGGTGTTCATGGGGACAGGCCATGTGGGTGGGGGCCATTTTGAGTGATGGTACAGGCAGGCCCTGGCCATGTGCTGGGAGGCAGGGGGCCATTTTGAATGCAGGCAGTGTTCTTAGGTCTGCAACCATTTTGCCTAGCCTTCAACCATTATGCCCAGGGGTAGTGAGTGGTGCATGGGCCTAGTCTTTCTGTGGGGTGTCTTGAATTTAAACATCATGGAGTGCATGGATGGCATGGGATTGTGCTGATTTTTCTGTGTTTTTCGATTCTTTGGGGGTGTTCATGGGGACAGGCCATGTGGGTGGCGGCCATTTTGAGTGCTGGTACAGGCAGGCCCTGGCCATGTGCTGGGAGGCAGGGGGCCATTTTGAATGCAGGCAGTGTTCTTAGGTCTGCAACCATTTTGCCTAGCTTTCAACCATTATGCCCAAGGGTAGTGAGTGGTGCATGGGCCTAGTCTTTCTGTGGGGTGTCTTGAATTTAAACATCATGGAGTGCATGGATGGCATGGGATTGTGCTGATTTTTCTGTGATTTTCGTTTTTTTGGGCTGTTGTTGTTGCATTTTGACCAGGGGTAGTGAGTGGTGCATGGGCCCAGTCTTTCTGTGGGTTGTCTTGAATTTAAACATCATGGAGTGCATCGATGGCATGGGATTGTGCTGATTTTTCTGTGTTTTTCGATTTTTTGGGGTGTTCATGGGGACAGGCCATGTGGGTGGCGGCCATTTTGAGTGCTGGTACAGGCAGGCCCTGGCCATGTGCTGGGAGGCAGGGGGCCATTTTGAATGCAGGCAGTGTTCTTAGGTCTGCAACCATTTTGCCTAGCTTTCAACCATTATGCCCAGGGGTAGTGAGTGGTGCATGGGCCCAGTCTTTCTGTGGGTTGTCTTGAATTTTTAACATCATGGAGGGCATGGATGGCATGGGATTGTGCTGATTTTTCTGTGTTTTTCGATTTTTTGGGGTGTTCATAGGGACAGGCCATGTAGGTGGGGGGCATTTTGAGTGCTGGTACAGGCAGGCCCTGGCCATGTGCTGGGAGGCAGGGGGCCATTTTGAATGCAGGCAGTGTTCTTAGGTCTGCAACCATTTTGCCTAGCTTTCAACCATTATGCCCAGGGGTAGTGAGTGGTGCATGGGCCTAGTCTTTCTGTGGGGTGTCTTGAATTTAAACATCATGGAGGGCATGGATGGCATGGGATTGTGCTTATATTTCTGTGTTTTTCGATTTTTGGGCTGTTGTTGTGGCCTTTTGACCAGGGGTAGTGAGTGCTGCATGAGCCCAGTCTTTCTGTGGGTTGTCTTGAATTTAAACATCATGGAGGGCATGGATGGCATGGGATTGTGCTGATTTTTCTGTGTTTTTCGATTTTTTGGGGTGTTCATGGGGACAGGCCATGTGGGTGGGGGCCAGTTTGAGTGCTGGTACAGGCAGGCCCTGGCCATGTGCTGGGAGGCAGGGGGGCATTTTGAATGCAGGCAGTGTTCTTAGGTCTGCAACCATTTTGCCTAGCTTTCAACCATTATGCCCAGGGGTAGTGAGTGGTGCATGGGCTAGTCTTTCTGTGGGGTGTCTTGAATTTAAACATCAAGGAGGGCATGGATGGCATGGGACTGTGCTGATCTTTCTGTGTTTTTCAATGTTTTGGGCTGTTGTTGTGGCCTTTTGACCAGGGGTAGTGAGTGGTGCATGGGCCCAGTCTTTCTGTGGGTTGTCTTGAATTTAAACATCATGGAGGGCATGGATGGCATGGGTTTGTGCTGATTTTTCTGTGTTTTTCGATTTTTTGGGGTGTTCATGGGGACAAGACATGTGGGTTGGGGCCATTTTGAGTGCTGGTACAGGCAGGCCCTGGGCATGTGCCGGGAGGCAGGGGGCCATTTTGAATGCAGGCAGTATTCTTAGGTCTGCAACCATTTTGCCTAGCTTTCAACCATTATGCCCAGGGGTAGTGAGTGGTGCATGGGCTAGTCTTTCTGTGGGGTGTCTTGAAATTAAACATCATGGAGGGCATGGATGGCATGGGATTGTGCTGATTGTTATGTGATTTGTTTGTTTTTTTGGGCTGTTGTTGTTGCCTTTTGACCAGGGGAAGTGAGTGGTGCATGGGCCCAGTCTTTCTGTGGGTTGTCTTGAATTTAAACATCATGGAGGGCATGGATGGCATGGGATTGTGCTGATTGTTCTGTTTTTCGATTTTTTGGGGTGTTCATGGGGACAGGCCATGTGGGTGGGGGCCATTTTGAGTGATGGTACAGGCAGGCCCTGGCCATGTGCTGGGAGGCAGGGGGCCATTTTGAATGCAGGCAGTGTTCTTAGGTCTGCAACCATTTTGCCTAGCCTTCAACCATTATGCCCAGGGGTAGTGAGTGGTGCATGGGCCTAGTCTTTCTGTGGGGTGTCTTGAATTTAAACATCATGGAATGCATGGATGGCATGGGATTGTGCTGATTTTTCTGTGTTTTTCGATTTTTTGGGGTGTTAATGGGGACAGGCCATGTGGATGGCGGCCATTTTGAGTGCTGGTACAGGCAGGCCCATGCCCATGTGCTGGGAGGCAGGGGGGCCATTTTGAATGCAGGCAGTGTACTTAGGTCTGCAACCATTTTGCCTAGCTTTCAACCATTATGCCCAAGGGTAGAGAGTGGTGCATGGGCCTAGTCTTTCTGTGGGGTGTCTTGAATTTAAACATCATGGAGTGCATGGATGGCATGGGATTGTGCTGATTTTTCTGTGATTTTCTTTTTTTTGGGCTGTTGTTGTTGCATTTTGACCAGGGGTAGTGAGTGGTGCATGGGCCCAGTCTTTCTGTGGGTTGTCTTGAATTTAAACATCATGGAGTGCATGGATGGCATGGGATTGTGCTGATTTTTCCGTGTTTTTCAATTTTTTGGGGTGTTTAAGGGGACAGGCCATGTGGGTGGGGGCCATTTTGAGTGCTGGTACAGGCAGGCCCTTGCCATGTGCTGGGAGGCAGGGGGCCATTTTGAATGCAGGCAGTGTTCTTAGGTCTGCAACCATTTTGCCTAGCTTTCAACCATTATGCCCAGGGGTAGTGAGTGGTGCATGGACCTAGTCTTTCTGTGGGGTGTCTTGAATTTAAACATCATGGAGTGCATGGATGGCCTGGGATTGTGCTGATTTTTCTGTGATTTTCGTTTTTTGGGCTGTTGTTGTTGCCTTTTGACCAGGGGTAGTGAGTGGTGCATGGGCCCAGTCTTTCTGTGGGTTGTCTTGAATTTAAACATCATGGAGGGCATGGATGGCATGGGATTGTGCTGATTTTTCTGTGTTTTTTGATTTTTTGGGGTGTTCATGGGGACAGGCCATGTGGGTGGGGGCCATTTTGAGTGATGGTACAGGCAGGCCCTGGCCATGTGCTGGGAGGCAGGGGGCCATTTTGAATGCAGGCAGTGTTCTTAGGTCTGCAACCATTTTGCCTAGCCTTCAACCATTATGCCCAGGGGTAGTGGGTGGTGCATGGGCCTAGTCTTTCTGTGGGGTGTCTTGAATTTAAACATCATGGAGTGCATGGATGGCATGGGATTGTGCTGATTTTTCTGTGATTTTCGTTTTTTTGGGCTGTTGTTGTTGCATTTTGACCAGGGGTAGTGAGTGGTGCATGGGCCCAGTCTTTCTGTGGGTTGTCTTGAATTTAAACATCATGGAGTGCATGGATGGCATGGGATTGTGCTGATTTTTCTGTGTTTTTCGATTTTTTGGGGTGTTCATAGGGACAGGCCATGTAGGTGGGGGGCATTTTGAGTGCTGGTACAGGCAGGCCCTGGCCATGTGCTGGGAGGCAGGGGGCCATTTTGAATGCAGGCAGTGTTCTTAGGTCTGCAACCATTTTGCCTAGCTTTCAACCATTATGCCCAGGGGTAGTGAGTGGTGCATGGGCCTAGTCTTTCTGTGGGGTGTCTTGAATTTAAACATCATGGAGGGCATGGATGGCATGGGATTGTGCTGATATTTCTGTGTTTTTCGATTTTTGGGCTGTTGTTGTGGCCTTTTGACCAGGGGTAGTGAGTGCTGCATGAGCCCAGTCTTTCTGTGGGTTGTCTTGAATTTAAACATCATGGAGGGCATGGATGGCATGGGATTGTGCTGATTTTTCTGTGTTTTTCGATTTTTTGGGGTGTTCATGGGGACAGGCCATGCGGGGCTGGGCCAGTTTGAGTGCTGGTACAGGCAGGCCCTGGCCATGTGCTGGGAGGCAGGGGGCCATTTTGAATGCAGGCAGTGTTCTTAGGTCTGCAACCATTTTGCCTAGCTTTCAACCATTATGCCCAGGGGTAGTGAGTGGTGCATGGGCTAGTCTTTCTGTGGGGTGTCTTGAATTTAAACATCAAGGAGGGCATGGATGGCATGGGACTGTGCTGATCTTTCTCAATGTTTTGGGCTGTTGTTGTGGCCTTTTGACCAGGGGTAGTGAGTGGTGCATGGGCCCAGTCTTTCTGTGGGTTGTCTTGAATTTAAACATCATGGAGGGCATGGATGGCATGGGATTGTGCTGATTTTTCTGTGTTTTTCGATTTTTTGGGGTGTTCATGGGGACAAGACATGTGGGTTGGGGCCATTTTGAGTGCTGGTACAGGCAGGCCCTGGGCATGTGCCGGGAGGCAGGGGGCCATTTTGAATGCAGGCAGTATTCTTAGGTCTGCAACCATTTTGCCTAGCTTTCAACCATTATGCCCAGGGGTAGTGAGTGGTGCATGGGCTAGTCTTTCTGTGGGGTGTCTTGAAATTAAACATCATGGAGGGCATGGATGGCATGGGATTGTGCTGATTTTTATGTGATTTGTTTGTTTTTTTGGGCTGTTGTTGTTGCCTTTTGACCAGGGGAAGTGAGTGGTGCATGGGCCCAGTCTTTCTGTGGGTTGTCTTGAATTTAAACATCATGGAGGGCATGGATGGCATGGGATTGTGCTGATTGTTCTGTTTTTCGATTTTTTGGGGTGTTCATTGGGACAGGCCATGTGGGTGGGGGCCATTTTGAGTGATGGTACAGGCAGGCCCTGGCCATGTGCTGGGAGGCAGGGGGCCATTTTGAATGCAGGCAGTGTTCTTAGGTCTGCAACCATTTTGCCTAGCCTTCAACCATTATGCCCAGGGGTAGTGAGTGGTGCATGGGCCTAGTCTTTCTGTGGGGTGTCTTGAATTTAAACATCATGGAATGCATGGATGGCATGGGATTGTGCTGATTTTTCTGTGTTTTTCGATTTTTTGGGGTGTTAATGGGGACAGGCCATGTGGATGGCGGCCATTTTGAGTGCTGGTACAGGCAGGCCCATGCCCATGTGCTGGGAGGCAGGGGGGCCATTTTGAATGCAGGCAGTGTACTTAGGTCTGCAACCATTTTGCCTAGCTTTCAACCATTATGCCCAAGGGTAGTGAGTGGTGCATGGGCCTAGTCTTTCTGTGGGGTGTCTTGAATTTAAACATCATGGAGTGCATGGATGGCATGGGATTGTGCTGATTTTTCTGTGATTTTCTTTTTTTTGGGCTGTTGTTGTTGCATTTTGACCAGGGGTAGTGAGTGGTGCATGGGCCCAGTCTTTCTGTGGGTTGTCTTGAATTTAAACATCATGGAGTGCATGGATGGCATGGGATTGTGCAGATTTTTCTGTGTTTTTCAATTTTTTGGGGTGTTTAAGGGGACAGGCCATGTGGGTGGGGGCCATTTTGAGTGCTGGTACAGGCAGGCCCTTGCCATGTGCTGGGAGGCAGGGGGCCATTTTGAATGCAGGCAGTGTTCTTAGGTCTGCAACCATTTTGCCTAGCTTTCAACCATTATGCCCAGGGGTAGTGAGTGGTGCATGGACCTAGTCTTTCTGTGGGGTGTCTTGAATTTAAACATCATGGAGTGCATGGATGGCATGGGATTGTGCTGATTTTTCTGTGATTTTCGTTTTTTGGGCTGTTGTTGTTGCCCTTTGACCAGGGGTAGTGAGTGATGCATGGGCCCAGCCTTTCTGTGGGTTGTCTTGAATTTAAACATCATGGAGGGCATGGATGGCATGGGATTGTGCTGATTTTTCTGTGTTTTTTGATTTTTTGGGGTGTTCATGGGGACAGGCCATGTGGGTGGGGGCCATTTTGAGTGATGGTACAGGCAGGCCCTGGCCATGTGCTGGGAGGCAGGGGGCCATTTTGAATGCAGGCAGTGTTCTTAGGTCTGCAACCATTTTGCCTAGCCTTCAACCATTATGCCCAGGGGTAGTGAGTGGTGCATGGGCCTAGTCTTTCTGTGGGGTGTCTTGAATTTAAACATCATGGAGTGCATGGATGGCATGGGATTGTGCTGATTTTTCTGTGATTTTCGTTTTTTTGGGCTGTTGTTGTTGCATTTTGACCAGGGGTAGTGAGTGGTGCATGGGCCCAGTCTTTCTGTGGGTTGTCTTGAATTTAAACATCATGGAGTGCATCGATGGCATGGGATTGTGCTGATTTTTCTGTGTTTTTCGATTTTTTGGGGTGTTCATGGGGACAGGCCATGTGGGTGGCGGCCATTTTGAGTGCTGGTACAGGCAGGCCCTGGCCATGTGCTGGGAGGCAGGGGGCCATTTTGAATGCAGGCAGTGTTCTTAGGTCTGCAACCATTTTGCCTAGCTTTCAACCATTATGCCCAGGGGTAGTGAATGGTGCATCGGCCTAGTCTTTCTGTGGGGTGTCTTGAATTTAAACATCATGGAGTGCATGGATGGCATGGGATTGTGCTGATTTTTCTGTGATTTTCGTTTTTTTGGGCTGTTGTTGTTGCCTTTTGACCAGGGATAGTGAGTGGTGTATGGGCCCAGTCTTTCTGTGGGTTGTCTTGAATTTAAACATCATGGAGGGCATGGATGGCATGGGATTGTGCTGATTTTTCTGTGTTTTTCGATTTTTTGGGGGGTTCATGGGGACAGGCCATGTGGGTGGGGGCCATTTTGCGTGCTGGTACAGGCAGGCCCTAGCCATGTGCTGGGAGGCAGGGGGCCATTTTGAATGCAGGCAGTGTTCTTAGGTCTGCAACCATTTTGCCTAGCTTTCAACCATTATGCCCAAGGGTAGTGAGTGGTGCATGGGCCTAGTCTTTCTGTGGGGTGTCTTGAATTTAAACATCATGGAGTGCATGGATGGCATGGGATTGTGCTGATTTTTCTGTGATTTTCTTTTTTTTGGGCTGTTGTTGTTGCATTTTGACCAGGGGTAGTGAGTGGTGCATGGGCCCAGTCTTTCTGTGGGTTGTCTTGAATTTAAACATCATGGAGTGCATGGATGGCATGGGATTGTGCAGATTTTTCTGTGTTTTTCAATTTTTTGGGGTGTTTAAGGGGACAGGCCATGTGGGTGGGGGCCATTTTGAGTGCTGGTACAGGCAGGCCCTTGCCATGTGCTGGGAGGCAGGGGGCCATTTTGAATGCAGGCAGTGTTCTTAGGTCTGCAACCATTTTGCCTAGCTTTCAACCATTATGCCCAGGGGTAGTGAGTGGTGCATGGACCTAGTCTTTCTGTGGGGTGTCTTGAATTTAAACATCATGGAGTGCATGGATGGCATGGGATTGTGCTGATTTTTCTGTGATTTTCGTTTTTTGGGCTGTTGTTGTTGCCCTTTGACCAGGGGTAGTGAGTGATGCATGGGCCCAGTCTTTCTGTGGGTTGTCTTGAATTTAAACATCATGGAGGGCATGGATGGCATGGGATTGTGCTGATTTTTCTGTGTTTTTTGATTTTTTGGGGTGTTCATGGGGACAGGCCATGTGGGTGGGGGCCATTTTGAGTGATGGTACAGGCAGGCCCTGGCCATGTGCTGGGAGGCAGGGGGCCATTTTGAATGCAGGCAGTGTTCTTAGGTCTGCAACCATTTTGCCTAGCCTTCAACCATTATGCCCAGGGGTAGTGAGTGGTGCATGGGCCTAGTCTTTCTGTGGGGTGTCTTGAATTTAAACATCATGGAGTGCATGGATGGCATGGGATTGTGCTGATTTTTCTGTGATTTTCGTTTTTTTGGGCTGTTGTTGTTGCATTTTGACCAGGGGTAGTGAGTGGTGCATGGGCCCAGTCTTTCTGTGGGTTGTCTTGAATTTAAACATCATGGAGTGCATCGATGGCATGGGATTGTGCTGATTTTTCTGTGTTTTTCGATTTTTTGGGGTGTTCATGGGGACAGGCCATGTGGGTGGCGGCCATTTTGAGTGCTGGTACAGGCAGGCCCTGGCCATGTGCTGGGAGGCAGGGGGCCATTTTGAATGCAGGCAGTGTTCTTAGGTCTGCAACCATTTTGCCTAGCTTTCAACCATTATGCCCAGGGGTAGTGAATGGTGCATCGGCCTAGTCTTTCTGTGGGGTGTCTTGAATTTAAACATCATGGAGTGCATGGATGGCATGGGATTGTGCTGATTTTTCTGTGATTTTCGTTTTTTTGGGCTGTTGTTGTTGCCTTTTGACCAGGGATAGTGAGTGGTGTATGGGCCCAGTCTTTCTGTGGGTTGTCTTGAATTTAAACATCATGGAGGGCATGGATGGCATGGGATTGTGCTGATTTTTCTGTGTTTTTCGATTTTTTGGGGGGTTCATGGGGACAGGCCATGTGGGTGGGGGCCATTTTGCGTGCTGGTACAGGCAGGCCCTAGCCATGTGCTGGGAGGCAGGGGGCCATTTTGAATGCAGGCAGTGTTCTTAGGTCTGCAACCATTTTGCCTAGCTTTCAACCATTATGCCCAGGGGTAGTGAGTGGTGCATGGGCCTAGTCTTTCTGTGGGGTGTCTTGAATTTAAACATCATGGAGTGCATGGATGGCATGGGATTGTGCTGATTTTTCTGTGATTTTCGATTTTTTGGGGTGTTCATGGGGACAGGCCATGTGGGTGGCGGCCATTTTGAGTGCTGGTACAGGCAGGCCCTGGCCATGTGCTGGGAGGCAGGGGGCCATTTTGAATGCAGGCAGTGTTCTTAGGTCTGCAACCATTTTGCCTAGCTTTCAACCATTATGCCCAGGGGTAGTGAGTGGTGCATGGGCCTAGTCTTCCTGAGGGGTATCTTGAATTTAAACATCATGGAGGGCTTGGATGGCATGGGATTGTGCTGATTTTTATGTGGTTTTCGAGTTTTTGGGGTGTATAACTGAACTGTTGTTCCTCTGTCTTCCATTGCTTTTAGGTGCACAAGACTCAAGACTCAAGAGAACCACCAGTGCCA
The DNA here is from genome assembly GCF_964263255.1 of Lissotriton vulgaris. Classification (NCBI taxonomy): domain Eukaryota; kingdom Metazoa; phylum Chordata; class Amphibia; order Caudata; family Salamandridae; genus Lissotriton; species Lissotriton vulgaris. Next base: position 1,862,009,535 of record NC_141693.1, on the reverse strand, counting down.
GGAAGAAGTCCTGCAGCGGTGTGTGTGTGTGCAGCATAACGTCATGCGACGTCACGTCTGGCCACAGACAACTCTGCAACTCGTGACCTCTGAAGAAGATGGCCCCAAAAAAAGTTCCCCGTAGCTCCTCTAGCAAGAAAGTTGCCAGTAAGGAGCAGAAGAAGCAAGTTACCAAGGAGACTGGTGTGCCGCCCGCCACATTTTTTGGGAGTAAAAAAAAAAGTACGCCTGCAGCAGCAGCAGGATCTGCTGGGGACCAAGCTGGGAGCAGCACCCCCACACCATTGGGCTCAGTGCCACCACCACCACGACCACGCCAACTTAAGTCCAAGCCCTTGAGTGCTGCAGAGGCACTTAGTCTAGTTGTTCAATCACCATCGACCAGTGATGTTAGCTCATCGCAAGAAAGTAGCAGCAATGTCCCTCAATCAACACAGGTTGTTGTAACTCATCTGACGAGTGTTGAACAACCACAGCCGCAAAAACAACCACATGTGCAAGTACAAGCCCAAGTACTTGTGGAAGGAGAGGCAGCGCAAGGAGATGCGCAAGCAGAGGTGCATGGAGGTTCACCAGTGCCCACAATTGTTGTTCCTCCAGAAGTAGGGGCACATCAGGAAATCGACAATCAAGCCGAGGTATCATTTGAGGAAGCCACTCCTCCTGATGATCATTCATTGTCTTCCTCATCCCTAGCAATGAAAAGATCAAGGGTGGTGTCTACATCTTCTTCAAGCCCACCTCCTTCTGATGATACGGATCAAACTTGGGAACCACCACTGCGGTCTGAGAGTGAGGCACACCATGATCTGACAAAGGTAGTTAAGCGTAAAAGGAAGGTCGTCGAAAGTCTCATAGTTATGGAGTGTGATGAGGCTCACCAAGAAGTGGTGGATACTACTGCTGATGAAGACTCTCACGACGACGACCCAGTCGTCATAAAGGTCACTGCAGCCCCAGCGGGCATGCAGCAAACAGACATTTTGACCCTAGCCCGTGAAGCTGCTGAGCGTGATGATGTTGTCGACGAGGAGGCAATGGAAACACCACAATCATTGGAGTTAACTAGTACACCAACACGTACCGCTTCCATATTTCTTCCTCGCCAGAAGGGACCTCCATCCACCTCGACCTCAATTAGTGGTGGTGAAAGTGCACAACGTACTAAAGTTCGGCAATCCACATCCTCCACTTCATCTGGCATTAGCAGCATGACCACCACCACCAGTATCGCCGCCTCCTCCGGCCCCCACAGACATTTCAAGTCCGCAGTTTGGGACTTCTTTAGTGTTTGCCCAAAAAAGGAAAACGTCGCCATTTGTAGCATTTGTAAGCATGCAGTTAGTCGTGGTAAGTTTGGTACTAACTATGGTACCAGAGGCCAGAGAGGTCATCTTGAGAGACAGCACGCTGTCCAATGGTTTGCGTACCTAAAGGAGATCAAGGAAGCCCGAATTGCAAGTCAAGAAAACGTTGATGTTTCATCTGATGATGACGAGGAGGAAGAAGTGTCAAACACTTCACTTATACCCAGTACCCCTGTCAGCAGCATGAGCCACGCTAAGAGTGTGGGAGAGAGTGAGACACCAATGCGAAAAAGTTCATCAGCGAGCGTAACTGGGTCGAAGAAGTCATCATCATCATCATCCCGTAAAAGCCTGGTCCAGGGCAACATTAGAACCATGTTGTTTTCAGCAGCGCCATATGATCGCAACCACCCACTGACGCGTCTGTATAACACTAAGCTGGCTAAAATGCTAGCTCTGGACCTTCTCCCTTTTTCTTTTGTAGAAGGTGTTGGTTTTCTAGAATTAGTGGCAGCGCTCAGCCCTAAATGGAAGGTTCCTAGCCGGTTCTATTTTGCCAGAGTTGCGGTTCCAGCACTACATGAAGATGTGCTGGAGGTGATTGGGGCAGCTTTGCAGAAGAGTGCTGTTCACACTATACATCTGACAACAGACATGTGGACCAGTGGCGCAGGCGCTGATTACATGTGCATCACTGCACACTGGGTCTCTTTTTCAGGAGTTAAAGCAAAGCTAAACGCAGGTGTTGACCCGGACCATGTTTTTAAAGCTGCTCGGAAACATGCAACACTAGCCATGTTTGGCTTGGAGAAACGTCACACAGCAGAAAACATTTTGAATGAGTTTAACACAGAGGTCTTTCACTGGCTGTTCCCCAAAAAATGCCAGATTGGTTATGTTTCCACGGATAATGGCGCCAATGTAGTTAAGCTGTATGTGAGGTTTGACACCCTGCACTCCTTTAATATAAGCGAATCTAGTAGTCCTTATTTTTAGGTGCTATCGTTTGATCTGACTGGCTCAAGTCAGTAACATAACATATAACCCAAACAGAAAACTGCTTGTAAACGATGCACTATACACACATCCCCGCAGGGTATTCTATCAACCACACTTGTCTCTAGTTTCAACTATTGTAACAATGATTTCAATCAAATTATAAACAAACAGTTTTTTAGTTTTTCAAACAACAACAGAAAACCACTCGGATGAAGAACATCTTTTGTTTAATCGAAGTTTTCTTGTCTTGTTATTGATTCTTCAATCTTGGTACATTACTTCATGTACATACATCTTTTCAGTAGCTCCCAATGCATTTCAGTATAGCAATACCTTCGTCAGGGGATGCTCTAAACAAATACAACAATGATAATCAGAATCGTCAATGTGGGAACCCCACGCTCCACCGTAAAATCAGTTCTCATTGTTTGCAAGTTTGTCAAAACGAGTGCCAACTAAGTATTGCCTCCACCACTGTGCTTAAAAACTAAAATTCACCACGTGTGACACTGCACACAAATCCAAAAATGTGTCCAAAATTGTACCTGTCTTAATGTCGTAAACTACTGCGCTGCGTTTCATAAGTTGTTCCTGGATAACAAAACACTGAGGTAACTAATGAGGTAACTGGTACAACGGACCATGTCATTCTAAACAAAAACATACACATCTGTGTAGAGCTAAAACCAGCCGCCGCCTACCTCTACAAATGACTTTTGTTCCCCAAGGTGAAAAGCATCAAGTAGTCCTCTTCCTTGTGTTCTATCTCTGCAATGAATACACATAACGTTTAATACCACGCTAACCCGAGTGTTAGTCTCCCACCCTTGGTCCCGCGCGTCTTGCTGCTTACCTCGCTATCACGAGCCCTGATAGTAAATCGCCGCCATGCGTTCGAAAACGCCTCCTCAAACCCTCGCGTATTAAGCTCGCTATCTGTTCCGGGTTGACACTAAAAACGGACTATCGGAACTGGCGTTAGGCGCCATCTTAACCTAGTCTGAAAACGTTTTAATAGAGAAAGAAATGAAAACCATAAAGTGCTCGTATTTACAAAAGGGGTGAAGACTAATGTAAAGATTAAAGTGTACTACCAATTATAAATAAAGTCCCAAGTACTCCACTGAGTAAGCGCTGGTTGTGACAAAATTGCCATATAAACAATGAATGTGACCATGATAATAACAATATACAATGATTCAATCTAGGTTACAGAAAACATGTTAATTCAATTTTGTCATTGAGTCCCTGTGGCTCAAGCGTGTTCAGACTGCGAATCCAGTATGTCTCCCTCTGCAATAATTGGCGATTGGTGTCAGCATGTGCCTCCTGATCAATATTTTCTAGCACTGTGAAACGCAGTTGTGGAATTGTGTGCTGTCTCTCTTTCCAGTGCTCTGTCAGCAAGTGTTTTAGCTTGTCTTTTGTACCATCCCACACAAGTAGAGTTGTTTATGCCATCAAATGCCCGTGTGGGCTTGTGTATGTGGGTAAAACCACCAGAAAAATAAAAGTTCGCATCACGGAACACAAGAGTCTCATAAGAACAGGTAACCCGAAGTCCAATTTAGCCATGCACTGGAAAGAGAGACAGCACACAATTCCACAACTGCGTTTCACAGTGCTAGAAAATATTGATCAGGAGGCACATGCTGACACCAATCGCCAATTATTGCAGAGGGAGACATACTGGATTCGCAGGCTGAACACGCTTGAGCCACAGGGACTCAATGACAAAATTGAATTAACATGTTTTCTGTAACCTAGATTGAATCATTGTATATTGTTATTATCATGGTCACATTCATTGTTTATATGGCAATTTTGTCACAACCAGCGCTTACTCAGTGGAGTACTTGGGACTTTATTTATAATTGGTAGTACACTTTAATCTTTACATTAGTTTTCACTCCTTTTGTAAATACGAGCACTTTATGGTTTTCATTTCTTTCTCTATTAAAACGTTTTCAGACTAGGTTAAGATGGCGCCTAACGCCAGTTCCGATAGTCCGTTTTTAGTGTCAACCCGGAACAGATAGCGAGCTTAATACGCGAGGGTTTGAGGAGGCGTTTTCGAACGCATGGCGGCGATTTACTATCAGGGCTCGTGATAGCGAGGTAAGCAGCAAGACGCGCGGGACCAAGGGTGGGAGACTAACACTCGGGTTAGCGTGGTATTAAACGTTATGTGTATTCATTGCAGAGATAGAACACAAGGAAGAGGACTACTTGATGCTTTTCACCTTGGGGAACAAGAGTCATTTGTAGAGGTAGGCGGCGGCTGGTTTTAGCTCTACACAGATGTGTATGTTTTTGTTTAGAATGACATGGTCCGTTGTACCAGTTACCTCATTAGTTACCTCAGTGTTTTGTTATCCAGGAACAACTTATGAAACGCAGCGCAGTAGTTTACGACATTAAGACAGGTACAATTTTGGACACATTTTTGGATTTGTGTGCAGTGTCACACGTGGTGAATTTTAGTTTTTAAGCACAGTGGTGGAGGCAATACTTAGTTGGCACTCGTTTTGACAAACTTGCAAACAATGAGAACTGATTTTACGGTGGAGCGTGGGGTTCCCACATTGACGATTCTGATTATCATTGTTGCATTTGTTTAGAGCATCCCCTGACGAAGGTATTGCTATACCGAAATGCATTGGGAGCTACTGAAAAGATGTATGTACATGAAGTAATGTACCAAGATTGAAGAATCAATAACAAGACAAGAAAACTTCGATTAAACAAAAGATGTTCTTCATCCGAGTGGTTTTCTGTTGTTGTTTGAAAAACTAAAAAACTGTTTGTTTATAATTTGATTGAAATCATTGTTACAATAGTTGAAACTAGAGACAAGTGTGGTTGATAGAATACCCTGCGGGGATGTGTGTATAGTGCATCGTTTACAAGCAGTTTTCTGTTTGGGTTATAAGCCAATGTAGTTAAGGCCATGGAGCTGGGTAACTATTTCAGAGTGCCGTGTTTGGCGCACTGTAAAAAACCTGGTTGTTAAAAAATTCTTGAGTGATGAAGACAGTCCAGCGTGCGAGTTAGTGGCCACCTGCCGAAGAATGTGCAACCATTTCAGCCATTCTTTTAAGGCCCGGAAGCATCTGAGGAGCCTGCTACATGAACGTCGAATGCCAGTGAAAGCACTCATCCAGGAGGTGCCAACACGTTGGAACTCAACCTTCTACATGCTTGAGCGTCTGTATGAGCAGTATACGGTACTCAATCACTATTTCTTAACACTGGGTACAGCTCAGAAGGACCTGAGGCTAGATGCGGCGCAATGGAACCTAGTTAAAAGCCTGACAGACATGCTTCGTCCTTTTGAGGTCTTCACGCTTGCAGTCAGCAAGGAGGACTGTAATTTGGGAAAAGCTATCCCATTGTTGCGCATGCTGGAGCACCAACTGAAGGCGGTGTCTTCTATGTTTCAAAAAGATGAAAAAAAGCAAGACGCTTTTGTTTTGGCGGAGAAATTATTAGAGCGCCTACTTGGTGATGAACGTCTTAAAATGATCCACTCAGAACAGCATTACATTTGTGCTACTATTCTGGATCCACGCTACAAAAAGGCGCTGGCAGGCCGTGCATTCTTTCCTTTTGATGATGAAGATGTTACAAAGTACAAACGTTGGCTAGCCTTGTCAGCCAAGAGGTTTGAAAGAGAACGTCAGCAAATTGAAGGAAAAGGCAGTACATCAGCATCAGCAGGCCATCCCCAGTCAAAAGAATCCGCTTCTGCACCTGTGGCTGTGGCACAAGTGACCTCTCAGCCGTTAAAGACACCGGCAACCGGATCCTCTGCACCAGACACAACAGTAACATTGGATGCAGAGGAGGATTGGCTAACTCGGCTTGGGTTTGGTTCTCAAAAGGTCACAGCAAAAAGTAAGCAAAGTGGAGGAACCTTGGAGGACCTTGAGTCGATGGTGCAGAACTATCTGAATGACTCAACAGAGGTCTATGTTAATGCTGACCCATTGGCGTATTGGCATGGGAAAAAAGAATTGTGGTCACAGATCTCCAACCTGGCTATAAACTACTTGTCTTGGCCACTCGCAAGCGTGTCTTCTGAACGTGTTTTTAGTGCTGCTGGTGGCATTGTAACTTCCAAACGGGTCCGCCTCTCGCCCAAAAATGTGGAGAGGTTAACAATGATCAAGATGAATCAGCACCTCATACCACCAGATTACAACGTACGAGAACAAACACCGGATGAAGACGAGGAGGACAGCAACTTAGATGAGGGAATTTGTTCTCTGTTAGGTGACACTGACCTACTCCTGCCTGAATTCGCAGAGTATGAGCACAAATTCTTATTCTTATTCCCTGACACCGAGCCCTGAAAATGAGCCAATGAATCAATAACTTTCTTTTTCGTCCTTTTTCACTTTTATTCCTGTGTGTCTGTCTTTCTTTGTTTTGCACAGTTAATATAATTAAAACTTTAATCACCTAATCACAAAAACATGCCCATCTGCAGAACTGTCTTCACTTGTTTGCTTATTGATTTGAAGGTGCCGCAGTCTGCATTCTTCAGGTTCACAAGTTCACAAGAACATGCTCCTCTATCCTCCTCCTCCAGACTCCTATTTCCCTCAAAGCAGAGGGCTGGATTACGCCCAATGAAGAAAGACTCTGCACTTGTGGGGGTGTTCTACTTCTTTGCGGGTGAGTTGGCGGGTCTTGGGGCCATAGCTGGGAAGCTCTAAAAGTGGTTTGGACCAAATCGGAGGCGAAATTCTTTTTGCGTTTTTGCTGACTTGCTTGCCTTTGAGGTGCTCTTTGGGGGTGTTCTGGGTGTTTGTGGGTGAGTTTTGGGGTCTGGGAGCACTGCTGGGACAGTCTAATTTTGATTGCATTTGCTTTTCAGGAAATGCATGGTGAAAAACGGGAGTTATGACCTAGCTGCATAGTGCGTTTGGACAGAAGGCCGATAAATATTGTAATTATGAGATTTTCCTGTTTCGGGGTGTTGTGCTTTTTTGCGGGTGGGTTGGCGGGTCTTGGGGCATTGCTGGGAAGGTCTAATACCGGATAGAAGGGGTTTGGACAAAATCCATGAGGGAAAAGTTTTTGCTGTTTCTGACAATTCGCTCAATGTAGCGTTTTCGGGGGCCTGTTTGGGGGGCTTCCTGGTGTTTGTGGGTTTCGGGGTCTGGGAGCACTGCTGGCTATGGATACTTTTGATTGCAAGAGGTTTGAAGCAAATCCATGGTGGCAGAGGGGAGTTAGGGCCTAGCTGCAGAGCGCGCGCGGAGTGATTTTGGAAATTGCCATGAAAATGACTAAATCCCCATTTTTGTACTTTTGCTTTTTGGCTGTTTGGGGGTCTTCTACTAGTTTTCACCAGTGTTGATGGCTCTGGGGCCATTGCTGAGAAGCTCTAATACCGGATAAAAGTGGTTTGGACCAAATCGGAGACAAATTTTTCTTTGCATTTTTGCTGACTTGCTTGCCTTTGAAGTGCTCTTTGGGGGGGTTCCGGGTGTTTGTGGGTGAGTTTTGGGGTCTGGGAGCACTGCTGGGACAGTCTAATTTTGATTGCATTTGCTTTTCAGGAAATCCGTGGTGGAAACCGGGAGTTATGACCTAGCTGCACAGCGCGTTTGGACCGAAGGCCGATAAATATTGTAAGTATGAGATTTTCCTGTTTGGGGGTGTAGTGCTTTTTTGCGGGTGGGTTGGCGGGTCTTGGGGCATTGCTGGGAAGGTCTAATACCGGATAGAAGTGGTTTGGACAAATCCATAAGGAAAAGACTTTTGGCACTTTTTGTAACTTAGGGTTCGTTAGGGTTAGCCCAAGCAGCAGGATTGCATGTGTTTCGGGGTGTTCTCGATTTTTGCAACTGAGTTCTGGGGTCTTAGAGCACTCGTGGGAATGTGTAATTTTGGTTGCAAGTGATTTGAAGAAAATCCATGGTGGGAAAGGGGGGATTTGGCATAGTTAAAGAAAGCTTTTGCCACTATTCGTAACTTAGGGCTCGTTAGGGTTAGCAGTATTTGTATTGCATGTGTTTGGGTGGTGGGCTGTTTGTGGGGGGGTTTGCGAGTCTTGGAGCGATGCTGGGTATGGATACTTTTGCTTGCTTGCAAGTGGTTTGAATACAATCCACGGTGGGTAAGGGGGTATTTGGGCCTACTTTTCATTTCAAAGTACGTTTTGTCACCAGTTTTCTACTAGGCCTCGTTTTTTGAGATCTGATTGGGGGTCTTCTACATTTTTGCGACTGGCTTTAGTAAGGGTCTGGGTGGGAGCACTGCTGGGAAGGTCTAATTTTGTTCTAAAACACAGTTTACAGTACACCTAGCTTGAGGGGAAAGATCCGCTAAATTAATTTGCCCATACTTATTTATCCTTCAAAAGGAGACTCAGACAGAGTACGCACTTTCAAAAATATTGTACTGTCTATTAGGAAACTCAAAGTGTGACTTTTTGCACTACACAGCGTACATTTCTTATATTTATTTATCAGTGGTGTTCTAATATCACTTGCTGTTTTTCCATCAATAATTACAGGCCAGGTTTCAGTCTGTTCAATGGGAAAAAAAGGATGAAGTCAGGCTTCACATTAGCGAGCCGCAATTCAGCATCCGCCAGGCAGGCAGTGGACAGGGTGTCTTCTGGTCACCAACATTGATGGACGAAGCGTCAGCTGGAATGGAGGAGTGCCGCTAATAAGAGGAATGGTTTGATGCGTGCAACTTACTTACCAAATTCAACAGGACAACTACAACAACATACAGATACATTATCCATTGTTTTCTTCTATGAGTGTGACTGCATTTCTTGGATCTCTCTCTGCTTCTAAATTGATCCCTACAGCCATCCTATAGGTTTTACTTCGGCTATGTTTTAAACCTAATTTAATGTAGGAAGTGTTTCTCTGAGTGCAGAGATAGGCAAGTGAAAACGCTGCAGCCCTGTACTGTCGCATTCTGTCATTCACGGTTGTCGAAAGTACTACTCACTTTTCAGTAACAATGCATGCAGTAGTGCATGCACTTCCTTTATGTCACTTAAAAGATTTATGGTTAGCATTGTACCCAAAGATTTCTTTATCTTCAATTATTGTTTGTCCATGCTGTGCTTTTTTTTTCTTCTCTCAACAAAACGTACCCAAAAAGAAACCCCCATTCCCATCCATTTTCCAAACCCTAACCCTCTTCCCCCGGGCTGTGTGGTTTTGATTGATGTGTGACTAAATGACATCAATAATTCCACACACTTGCTGGGGAGGATAAGGTCATAGCAACAGGCTGGTGAAGGAATCCGAGGATATATTCAAGACTTACTCAGCTTCAGTACTATTTCTTGTAGTAGTAGCCAATGTCAAAGAAATTCAACGCAAGTACTAGTTATTATACTTTCAATACTTTACCATTTGTTAGGCTACATTGTGGCACTGTTCTAGTGTACTGTCACCTGCTATATTCTCTATCGTACCGTTGTAATGCTCCAGTAAGGACAAACCAGGTTTCATTTTCTTTTTTTCCATAGGCATGCAACTGCCACTGTGTCACACCACTAGTACCACCCCAATGAGGACATTTCATCCGCCCAGGATTGCCAACCTTAATCGCCATTTCCCGTGGAGCCAGCCCTGGGCCTAGCCCTACTTTCAAACACAAATTACAGGTAAGATAAGCGTTTGGTGGGAGGTAGTATAATGGAGTATCAGGAGAGACGAGAGATTGACGGTAGTACTACTAAAGTCCTAGGACTCTTGAATTCACTTATTCTGTGAGAAGCACTTAGTGTTGAAAACGTTTAGCTATTTACACTTAAAGGAAGAAAATGACACAGACTTAAGTTTCAGGAAACCAAACTTACTGTTAAACCCCCACCCAACAGACTCAAAAGCAGTAAAAAACAGGTATGCTCAGATAAAGTTTCAAAAAGTATATTTGTGTAGCCCTAACAAAATAATCTCCCGCAAGACCCTCCCTAACCCCAACGATTGTCCTTCAAAAGTCCCAAAAACAACCCAACTCCGAATTCCCACCCCCCAAAAGTCTCTAAAAAAGGGGCATGGGACACTACGGCAGGATGCTGTTAACTTTAGCGGCCAGGGCATCATACTCCTTGTGGAGGGTGGCATGGTCGGAGCAGAGGCCCTCCACCAAGGTCTTATATGTTAGGACCTCCTGCTCCAGGTAGGACACTCTGAGGCATAAGCGGTGCTGGCGTGCCTTGCAACTCCTGTGGGGGGCAGCTGCTGTCTTTGCTGCTCGGCGGTGACGGTTGGCTTTGGTAGCCCGGCTCCGTACCGCTGGAGCACTGCGCTGGCTGGCAGCCCGTGGGGGCCCGTAGGAGGATGCAGCTGTCCCAGTGGATGTTGTACCAGTAGACTGCGTGTCCTCATCCTCCAGGGCCACCAGCCGCCGATATTCGGCGACAGTGGCATCCAGCCTCCGTTGCCGGGCCATTCGAGCCCGCTCCTTCCTTGTGGGTGTTGTTGATTTGGAAGGAGCAACTATATGAAGAAAGAAAGAAATAGTCTGTAACCAATGCTCCTTAAGATTAACACAAAATGATTGAGCAGAAAGTTGTGTCACAGTACAACTAGCAACTTGAAAGCACAGTACATAACTATTGAGGCCAGTATCTATCTAACCTCCCACTTCTTCATCCTTGCTCTAACATTAGTGGGAGTTTAAGGAACAAATTCTACGAGCACTATGGACTTCCATTACAGTCGACTATGACAGTACACCAGTCTTATTCTTCTTCTTCTCTCTTGTTTAGGAAAATTGGTACATTATCTTATGCAAGCCGGCATAATGCCAGCACAGTGAACTTGCACCCGAGAAAAACAGACGCACACCATGATGAGTGAGACAGACTTGCGTTACTGTACCGGTCCAGTACATGCAGGTGGTGAAGCTCTTACTTTTCTATTACGGGTGGCACTGAGAATACTCTGTTAAAAGGGCTACTGCTTAATTAATTTAACTTTCACCCTACAGTGCAAATGAGTACTAGAAAAGGAAAATTAAGAAGCTAAATAATCTGATTATCTATCACTTCACATGGGATGTATTTGATTACATATGGGATGACTTTAGGTGCTTTGCTTTTTATTGAGTGTACAGTGATACACCCACACATGAATGATGTACTACTACTAAACTAAACTTATTAAGAGAGGTAGGGAGTGTTCACCGTAATAACCGGATATATGCTGTGCTTGCAGTTGCAATACAAACTACTGCTACTATTCATTGTAGTATTTGGACAAAATTACAACTTCTTTTCCTTGCCTTTCCTGCACTGGAACGGACGTGCGGGTGCGGTGTTACATGTTCTTCAAAGTAACACTTAGTTCATCCAGTGACCGTCTACTCTCTCTAGATACACATATGCTATCTAAGAGTCAGATAGTACCATGATCCAGGCATCCATCCATTCAAAGTATATGCACACATACAGTTTCTGTTTCACCCACCCAGGCTGTTCTCCTTCCACCCATCCTTGCTTCATCATTCACCCAGCCATGCACCATACCATATTCTTTCCTTCCCAGCCACCTCGGGGACCAAGCAAACACATATCATTCTTCTTTGCCAGTCATCATTAAATTTCTCATCCTTCCACACTTACTTACACCCTTCTTTCGCTTTTCGTTCATCCCATCCATCAAGTTCATCTCAGATCTGGTTGGGATTCTTCTCGCCAAAAACTTCACAGCTAAGTCGAAGTACATTTAGAGGAGGCTACTACCTGGTTGATTTATAATACACCCGTGCAGATAGCACACTCTGCAGTCTTCAATCTCAATAAGTAAGGAATATATAGCTTACCTCTGCCCGCCACCACCGTGTGAACCCTCACAGGCACATTGGTGTCGTCCGGCACTTGCACCGCATCCTCCCCAGAAGTGTTCCCCTCATCCAGCACCACCACCTCCACGCTGGCCCCGCCACCAGATGTTCCACCTACAAAGTACATTTAAGAATGTTAGAATACACCATTCACTACTATATAATATTTGGTCTAGGAATAAAGAAATGTGAAAAAAACAGAAAACAATGTAATCATTTGTGACTGTCTACTCTAAAGTAAAAATGTCCCTTTTTCCAGGAAAGGCTGTTGTCTTGCTGCACTTTTTGGCACAACTGATGAATGCTTGCTTTTTATTTTTAACACGCACCACTTTTTCTCCTAACAGACAGAAGCTTGACTTCTAAGAACACGAGCAAGATCAAGTTCAAACCAGGTGAGAGCTCGGCTCGACCACAAGAAATGTGTTCAATTAATCGTCAGCACTAAGCACTTTTCCATTTTCAGTTAAACGTTTAGTTTTATGACGAACTTGATTTTAAAAAATGTGTTTACTTTTAATAAAGCTTTTAAACTTAAATAGACTCTGTGGTTTTTGGTCCTCCAGACTAGAGAGGCTGAGCTAAAGGTTTTGCAATTTTTGCAAGCATGAGTCCGTGCCTCTGACACTTCTTGACTCTGACTCCGTATTCTTGTCCTGCGTTGGATAATCATCATTGGGGATCAATCATCGGTGACTTTGGGAGCTAAATGACTCTGCCACACTATCTAGTCAGTAAGGAGATTGGGGGTTCAACTACAAAGTCTGTTATCACTGAGGTATGTGGAAAGTCTAACAGCGCCTATTATAATTGATAAGCTAAGCAATGCATTATTTAGTGTCCATAGTCCTGTTTGTGCAGATTTGTCCCTGCAACAGTAGTAGAATGGATTGTCCTCCTATCCAAACCAAAAGTAAAGTAGTATCCTATTCTTTCTTGATGGTCATTCACCTTTTTATTGTTGGCAATTATCAAAGCATAAACATTTAGAAGGCTTGAAAAGACATTATGGATAATCCCAGAGGACTGCACTCAGTGCATAGAGCTATTGCTGACTAGAATGGGAGTCCAATGGAATTGCCAAATGTGCAATCTTAGTTAGCTACACAGACAGACTAATAAGAATAATCTAGTAATACCACAGGGAGTCATAGTCGAGGCAGGATAAGAATTTAGATACAGTCTACAAGAAGATCAAAGACGATTTAGAAAAAATCGAATGAGGAACGCTAGGAAAAAATAGGTACTCTGTATTAAAATTAAAACTTACCGGGGCCAGCAAAGGAGCCCTCGCCTGCCCGATCCTGGCCTGCATCCTGTTGAACAGCAGCCTCCTTCTCCTGTGTCCTCTTGCCCCTGGGGGGAGATGATGTACAACATGAAAGAAAGAAAGACCAGAAAACATGGATGATACCCTAGCTCCTGAGGCGGAAGCCGGGAGCATTTGCTCGTATTTTAAATTGTGACATCTTGCTTTGTAAATTGTTTTTAACCACTTGCCACTCACCCCTGAGCACTTTCTTGTGTGAAACGCTGCTGGAGATCACACCGTATAGCGGATCTTAGCGCTTACGGGTAGACAGAAAGAGCGCCGCCATCGCGCGCCAAACACCCTGGCCAAGCCCACTGCTTGAGGCCACGCCCATTTTATGACAGGCTTTAAAAGCGCACTGAATTGCTAGTCGCGCTACTGACACCCTAGCTCCTGAGGCGGAAGCCGGGAGCATTTGCTCGTATTTTAAATTGTGACATCTTGCTTTGTAAATTGTTTTTAACCACTTGCCACTCACTCCTGAGCACTTTCTTGTGTGAAACGCTGCTGGAGATCACACCGTATAGCGGACCTTAGCGCTTACAGGTAGACAGAAAGAGCGCCGCCATCGCGCGCCAAACACCCTGGCCAAGCCCACTGCTTGAGGCCACGCCCCCACCCATCTACAAGTATGTGCATTCCCTGGAAGCACAGCGGACGAGCGCACGGCGCGCGAAGGCGCGCCTAAGGCAAGCCCGTCTGCGCCCGTCCGCGCCAGGCCGGGCCCAGGGCCCCAAACCCCTGGAGAAAAAGGCCCACTATTGCGGACCTTTTCATCGGACATGCTTCATTCTCTGAGATGTCCGGTGAAACATAATTGGAATGTCTTACCGAACGACCGACTGACTTCCATCTCATGCCCATCCTGCAACTTCCATCTTGAGGCCCCTCAGCGTTGCCAAAGGTCTATCATAATTTGCCAGCCTACACAGAAGTGGTCTATTGGCAGTCTTAATTGTCGATCTCTTTGCAAACATAAAAAAGACATCCATGACCTCCTGTTGGAAGATACCCTTGATGCCCTGTTTCTCACTGAGACTTGGCTCCATGACAGTGCGGGCCCTGACATCGCAGAAGCTTTGCCACCTAACTATGCTATTATCAGAAAAGACCGAGGCATAGGAATAGGGGGAGGCATAGCTGTCATATTTAAAAGATCATTTCACTGCACCTTGGAACCAATTGCATTAACTGCCTCTGAGACGGTCCTTTTTAAACTACAATTGCACCCTAAATTTACCTTTACTGGTTTATTGATTTACAGACCACCTGGTCCCGCCCAAGCCTGGGCCACCCAATTTGTGGACTGGATCGCCTCTGTCAGAAGCAACTATGACAATCTGTCTATCTTAGGTGACCTAAATATACACCTGGACGACCCATCTACTAAACCAGGCAGTAATTTAATCCAAGACCTTGCGGCCATGAACATTGTGCTTTGGAACTCAGGAGTAACTCACAAAGGAGGCCATCTCTTGGATCCTATCTTTTCCAGTATCCCCTTGTCACACTGCCCTCCTGCTCTACCCTTGCACTGGACGGACCATTTTTTAGTTAATTTCAGCATACCCAATCCAACGGTTAACAGGCTATCCAGCCCGCAACCACTTCTTCGGAATAGAAATTGGAAGAAGCTTGATATTAACCACCTCATTTCCATCTTAGATTCCGCCCCAGTGGGTGAGATATTTGACTCAGAAGACATTGAGATAGTAGCCAAAAAGACTAACGACTGGCTGTTAGGAGCCCTAGATACATGTCTGCCCCAGGCTCATAAAAAACTCAAAGCCCACAACCCTCCAGCACCATGGTACAATGAATCATTGAAGATCTTAAAATCCAAATGCAAGCGTTTGGAACGTTTATGGAGGAAAGAATACTCCATTATAGTTGGAACCACCTACAGAATTGAGCTCAAACTTTACCACAAAGCCTGTACCATGGCTAGAGCAACCTATGTGGCAAAGACCATTGCCGAAGCCACAGACAAATCTAAAACATTGTTCAACTTAGTAAAGGACTTGGCTGGTGCAAATTCCACGGCCAAACCTCTTCCGCTGAACGAAGTACAATGTGAAGAGCTAGCACTGTTCTTTAAAAATAAAATAGAGACCATCTACCATGATATAGTCACGCAACAACAGACTCAGGCAAACACACACCCAGATCCTGATCCCAGTGGGGTGAACACCTCCCACTCGATAGACCTGCCTTACGAGCCTTTGTCGTTCTGGCCGGAACTAAAAATTCAGGACCTTCAAGCCATCTTAGGGAAACTGAAGTCGGGCTCCCCGATTGACCCCCTCCCTATCTCAGTATTAAAACTTCTTGACACCTCGCAACTTTCTGTAATAAGTCAGACCCTGAACCTATCCCTATCCTCAGCGAAGGTTCCATCTATGTGGAAACACGCAATGGTCTCGCCACTGTTAAAAAAACCATCAGCAGACCCCAAAATCTTGGCCAATTTCCGTCCGATATCATTACTACCTGCTTTCTCCAAAATCCTGGAGACACACGTCCACGGTCACCTTGCCAAATACTCGGAGAAAAACAACTTATTACATCCTTCCCAATCGGGTTTCCGCCCTGGCTTCTCGACCGAGACAACATTGCTCGGGGTGACGGAAAATCTTCGCCTTTTGGTCGACAGAGGGGAGTCTGCTGCGCTGATCCTTTTGGATCTCAGCGCAGCATTTTACACCATCTCCCACCCTATTTTGTTAAATTCTCTCTCGGCCATGGGCATCAGGGGAACTGCATTGGATTGGATTGCATCATTCCTTACTCTCAGGGCTTTTCAGATTGCTTCCAATACCTCGACCTCAAAAACCCATCATTCCCCCTACGGGGTCCCTCAGGGATCAGTTGTGAGTCCCCTGCTTTTTAATCTGTATGTAACCCCTCTTGCCCAGATTGCGGAGGAAACAGGCTTAAACATGTATACATACGCAGACCACTCAGATTATCTTCTCACTTTCGAAAGGTGAACAGGTCGCCCCCTCTTGCCTTCAAATCGGCCTCAGAAAGATTGCAACTTGGATGAGTAATAACCTACTCAAGTGAGGGAAATCTACAAGATTTCAATCAGTCACTTTGAGAACAATGATGCGTGACTGAAACCCTGCGCCTGCTTGAAGCAGACGTATGGCTTGACGCAGCATTGGGGAGATAGGGCACCCCAGAGCATTGCTGGAGCTGCGCCATCGTTGCGACGCAACTCCAGCAATGCGCCGCCTTTACGGCACAGATGCGTAACGCTTTGGTGACGTTTTTGGCCCATGGTACGCCGCATTGTAAATACGGCGCACCATGGGTGGTGGTGGCGTGGCGCACAATTACTGGCGCATCCCTGCTACTTTGCAGGGATGCGCCGGTAATTAAAAATCTGACCCTTAGTGTCTAGCATTACGCAGTTCTTTAAACTACACTCATACATAATTTCACAGGCCAATGAAATGAACACAAAATCGAAAACAAATAAGCATAGTAGCAACGCTACTGAGAAGGAGAGCAGTGCACCTGAAATGCACAGAACATTTTGAAATATAATTTACCTACAATGTAATCAGCAGCATTAATGCTCTTGGTAAAAAACAAAAATTTGCAATATAATAACACACAGAGCAGGAGAAAACAGAGTAGTAAAGAAATTGCTACTACTACTCACCAAGCCCGGGGATCTCAAGGCCGAGCAGGTCGAGCAGATCGCGTTCCCGGTCCAGGAGATCCGTCCAACGGTGGGTGGCCTGGTTGTAGGTGCGCCGCCCCTGAGAGTGTTGGTACATGGCCCGGCACACCTTCTCCCACCACTTCCGGCGCTCCTGGATCCCGTACCCGCGAGCGATCTTGCTGCCTGCCATGATGGTCCTGGGGAGGCGGTGCTGAACATAATAAACTACCACCTCCTCTGGCCACCTCCTCTGGCCACCTCCTCTGGGCCACCTCCTCTGGGTGCGACCTGCTCCCCCCTCAAACGCCCGCACGGGAGCCGGGCACGGGGTGCGGGACCCTACCCCTTCTCGGGATGCTTCCCGGCTCCCTTTACCATGGTCTGGGCAGGAAGGAAGATAAATAATAAAGAAAATAGAATGGGGACGCCCAAACTCTTGCGCAGTGGGAGAGGTGAAGGAGCTACGGACCGCTGCTGTTGACCTGTGACCCGCATCCCTCCGGTCACCGCTGCTCCCGCCACTGCTCGCCGCACCCGCTTCGCGGGTGCCGCTTTGCGGGTTGCAGCGAGGGGCCAGGCACCAAGGCTGTCACCAGAGCCAGGAGGCGGCAAGGAGGAGGGCGCAACATCACTCGGACTCCAAAGACCAGGAGTCCCTGCATCCGCCCAGGTGCGCACGGCCGTGCCTCCTGGGAGACACGCCCCCCGCCCACAACTACCTACTTTAACGGCCTGCATGACGCACAGTGGGACGCGTGCGGGACGCCGAGCGAAGCCCGAGCAAAGGGCGGGCAGTCTGTGGCAGTCAGGGGCTGACAGAGGCTGGGCTGGGCCACCCCCCTTACATCTATTGCCTCCGGACTAAGACCTCAGAGTTTACCTGTGGGTCCCGAAGCCATCATGTCAACCCGCTCTGGCAAAGCTTTGAGGGGCGGCGGAGAAAGTGCCTCCGGGGGTACTACGATGATTGGCACAATGGACAAATTCATTACCAGGGTGGCCGCCGTCATTGAAAAGGAGATCGCAATGACGGAACGCCGCCTCTCACTAGACCTCCTCCCTTCTAAACGCTCTTCTCTGGGAGCTGCGGCACATGTTTTGTCCCCAACTTCCCCCTTCCCCAGCGCACCTCTGCCTGGGACCCTCTCTGGGGAGCCACATATTGTAGCGCTAGAGGCTGGAATAGACAGGATAGAAAGTCTGATATCTGATTCTCTCCCCAACAGTCCTTGCACTGTGGTAGCAGAGTCCCGCCCCGCTCATCCCATAGCTAGCTCTCCCGGCATTATGTCTCAATCCGGTTCTAACGTCCCTACACCCGGCCTAAAACCACTGTCCCAGATTCGACCTACCCGGGTGCATAGGAAAAGGAAAAGGGCGACCAGCATTCGGAAGGGTTGCTACTCCACGCTTTATAAGCGTCCTAGGACCCAGCCCCAAAGGGGTCCTACACACTCAGACTCCGGAGGGCCTGAATTACCTGGGAACCCCACCCCCCCACAGCTTGCAGCCGACTCCCTGCAACCTCCCCCCTTGGTCCCGGCAATACTTGTTCCAGTAAACAAGGGTCCCTCACTCGAGCCAATCGAGAAACTGGTAAAGTCCCTGCTGGTACCACTCATTGACCAAGTTAAGAGTCTGGGGGATAGGCTTGACAGATTTGAACAGGTTACCAGGGACAATTTCTTTCCCTGAAAACCTTGTTTAAACTACAGCCAAAGCTTAGTGAGGACAATATAGACAGGAATGCTGGAAAAGGGGTTTCAGTGAGCCAACCATTGGGAGATCAGTCGACACTGCCAGCTAAGTCACTAGCTAACGGGAATGCTCCTACACCAGCTCCCCAGGCCGGTGCGAAGCAGGCAAGGCCGAGTGTTTCCACTCATGCTGCTCAAGTGCATGCTACTCCTTCCCCAGCAGTGATAATACCCGTGCCTAATCCTGCCCATAAGAAGCAACAGAAGGGAGGGACTGGTCCAAACTCTCAATCCTTGGCTGCTCCACTCGCTAAAGCCAGCGGAGTAGCCATAACCTCTAAGGCTAAACCTACCACCTCTCCGCCTAAAAATCCCTCCCCAGTGGCCATCCCGCAGAAACCGCCACGTAAGTGCCCCCCGGTCAACCTCCCACCTGAGTGCCACCCGTATGTTGTTGTCCTTATCAAAGTCCCCCCCCTAAAAGATACTCAGCAGGAAACTCACCAGGTGCTAAAGAAC
Source organism: Lissotriton vulgaris (assembly GCF_964263255.1). Taxonomy (NCBI): domain Eukaryota; kingdom Metazoa; phylum Chordata; class Amphibia; order Caudata; family Salamandridae; genus Lissotriton; species Lissotriton vulgaris. The sequence continues at coordinate 1,861,990,194 of NC_141693.1, read as the reverse complement.
AAGGTCATCCACTGGCTGAAAACCAATAGACCCCTTCCATTGGGCGTGGATGGCCTGATTCTTGGCGTACGTAGGGTGGGCTGGATCGGACACGGGAAAAAACCATTTGAGGGTGACTGTGTGGTGGTCAATTTTCAAGACACAAGAGCTGTCCATTCAATATGCTGCCAAGGGCGACCCGTGGCCGGACCGGGAGTTGATGCAGTTGATCTATCCTTCTTCTACCCACGGCCGGCCCCGATTATCCCTTTCATCCATCCCGGGCCCCCTCCCCAAAACAACGTCCATGGCCAATTTTTCCCAGGAACTACTGTAGCGCAGTTGCATACAGTTCCACCACTACCAAACTGGGGCTTCTGGGGCTGCTGACTTCGTGACGCTCCTGAGGAGGCCTTGGTGACTTGGAGTCCCGGTGTCGAATTCCCCCCTTCTGCCAAAATGCATAGCCCCCCGACCACACTAGAAGATCAGGACATTGTCGAGACTTCAGGGGTACTAGGGGAGGTGAGGGCGCCACTTGACCCTTCAGTTGGCTCTCCAACTGCGGGTGTTGTGGACTTATTTGCTCCTGACGAGACCTGTAGCATTGCGGCTGTGGCGGACCCACTCATTAGGGTTTTCAGCTGGAACGTAGCAGGCCTCGAGAGAAAGCTGGCATTGCCCAACTGGAACTCGCTTGTGGAGCAATACTCCATATGCCTGTTCCAGGAAACCTGGAGTAAGGAGCCCCTACACAAGGCAGGATACTCTACCCACTATTTACCAGCTGTCCACTCAGAAACTGGTAGGGGTCGCCCTTCAGGCGGCCTCCTCATCTGGGTGGCTTCTGAACTTAACTGTAGGGTGGTGGAGCGGGATACTAAATGCCCGGACCTCCTCAACATTTCCCTGAAAAACCCTCAGGGTCAAGTCATTCTAAACATCTTCGACATTTATGCCCGAGGTACGAAGGGGGGTAGAGAATCCCCAGTTATAGCTTGCCTGGAAGCCCTGCTTCGTTCGTCACCACACAAGCATTGCACTCTGGTGGCGGGCGATTTTAATTGCACCTTTGAGCCCCTGAAATCTTACAAGATCAAGAGGAACAGGACAATAGGTGGGGGATACCGTCCTTAGAACTTAGCCCAATCAAAAAGTGGACAGAAGTGGCCCTTCAGATTAACTCCATAACTATGGAGTTTGGTCTGAGGGCCGCCAATGGCAGGACTGGTTCTGATAAAGCAGGAGCCCATACTTACAACAGGCCTGGACATACGTCAAGAATTGATTATTTTCTTCTTGACGTAAACTTGTGGAGCATGGTAAATGATATGGTGATCTTACCTTCCGTGGAGAGTGATCACAATCTCCTCTCGCTCACATTGTCCCATAGGTGGTTATCTGGCACTGAGAGTAGAACCGCTTGCAATCTCGCCCCGGACTTGACAGCAGTCTCCAACTGTGGACGACGATTAAAGTGGGCGAAGCTGTCGCTCTCAGAAGAGAAAACCTCTGCTATAAGGCAGCTTCTTACCACAGCTCTAGATAACCTTGACTCCTACGAGGATGGGTTGTTGGAGGTGACTATTAGGTTCTGCACCCTAACTCAGGCTATCAGTGACCTTTTCGTAGTCCCAGCTAGTACCAACAGGAGGAAACCCCGTACACGGGCTAGACAGGGCTGGTTTAACCAGAAGTGCAGGGAGGCGAAGTCGCTCCTTATTGAAGCAGTCAAATCTAAAATACCCATTAGGACCAGGGTGGCTAGAAGGTACTATTCCCTCTGCCAAAAAAATGCTAAGAAGGAGTGGGAGGACAACTACTGGCAGGACCTTTTGGCTGCCAGCAAAGGGAAAGATGCCAAAGGCTTTTGGGACTTGGTGGGAAATAGGAATCGTCCCGATGATACACTGAGGACCTGCAGCATTAATGCTCAGACTTGGTTTACCCACTTTCAAACACTCTATTCCGCCATCGAAGGCCCACTTAATGATCCATTCATCCTTCCGCCATACACCTTAGATAGAGACCTGGACTTGTTTTCTGTACAGGATGTCACAAAGCAGATTAAAACCCTGGTGCCATTAAAAGCAGCTGGCCCGGACGGTCTCCCAGGAGACATCCTCTGAGCCTACCCAAAAGAATGGGGGGTACTGATCTCGGCCATTCTTAACGTAATCATCGAGGGAGGAACTGTGCCAGACTCCTGGAAAGGGGCCGAGGTAGTCCCAATTTTCAAAAAGGGTTGCCGGGACTTAACTGGGAACTATAGGCCTATAAGCCTAATAGACTCGATTCAGAAACTGGCGGGGAAAGCTATTTTGGGGAGGATCTTACAATGGGTGGATGACAACCACATTCTGTCTGATATGCAAGCCGGGTTTCGTTCAGGAACCGGAACTATTGAACAAGTGTTCAGGCTCTTGTTATTGTACTGGAAGGTGGTGGAGCTAGGCAAAGGCAGTCTTTACCTGGCCTTTATAGATCTGAAGACTGCCTTTGACCTGGTTCCTAGGGAGGAACTCTGGAGGGAGGGTGTTGTATGGCTTAGGGATGCCCCTGTACATCTTAAGCCTTCTCATTAAATTGCATAATGCCACCTATGCCCAGGTTAGATGGGGTTTGAATGGGGAAAAGACTGAAAAGATCAGGGTCGAGAGGGGAGTGTGGCAGGGCTGTGTTCTGGCTCCCACCCTATTTTCCCTCTACATCAATGGGGTGGTAGAGCACCTGCTCGGCGAACCAGCAGACGCCCCCACTTTGGGAGGCGTAAAAATCCCAACATTGCTGTTCGCCGATGACACCCTCCTCATTTCAAAAACCCCCCAAGGACTCCAGAAACTCCTGAACCGCTTCCAGGACTTTTGCACCATCAGAGGACTAGTCATCAATGTGGACAAAACCAAGTATTTAGTCATGCACCCCCCTCGTAAACTTGGCCGTCCCCCTATTTTGAACACCACTCCCCTCGAAAGAGTGGCAGAATTCGACTACCTGGGAATCCGCTTAAGTGATGCGATGAGCTGGTCCGCCCACATCAACAAAATGACAATTGGTCATAAAAGGGTGGGGGGAGCCCTACTCAAGGAGTACAGCAATTCAACCAAACAATGTGTTGCCCCATTAATAGACATTTATAAAGCCCGAGCTGTATCCGCATCACTCTACGGAGCCGAACTGTGGGGCCTAGGTAAATTGGAATCTCTGAGCAAGGCCGAGAACAAATTCATCAAAGACCTCCTTGCCATCCCGATGAGTACTCCGACAGTCCCAGTCTTAATGGATGTAGGCTGCAAAGCAATTGGGGACCAGGCACGCCTTCGCCCTCTCTTGCTTTGGGCTCGCCTGTGGAGGGTTCCGGAGTTAAAATCCTATTCTGACGGGTTAGCAGAGGTGATGCGCTCTGATGGTTGGCAGAAGATTAAATGGCTCAGGGACATCAAACAACTTCTAGGGGATCTAGGTCTGGAATCCTGTTGGCTCAGCCACTCAGCCCCCCCAAAGGAGTCCATAAAAAAACTATATTGGGAATGGGTCTTCGCGAAGCGCATCAGCAACCAGCAGCACTGCAATGCCACCGCAGCATTCTTGTTAATAAAAGATGTTGTTGCCTTCGAGCCCTACATGGATTTAATTACCATCGCCATGGACCGGTCTTTGTACATCAAATTCCGATTAGGAACCCTAACCCTTGCCGATCTTTGCTCCAGGTGGAACAAGTCCCAGCCAGCATCACGCCATTGTGCCCTATGTTCTGACAAACCAGAGACTGTGCCACATTTTCTTTTCGAATGTCCGGACTATGGGCGCCCTAGATCACGATGGCTCAAACCAATTTGCAGGAAACTGGGCACTCGCCAGCATACGGTTGCCCTCCGGATCCTATTAACTAATACAGCCCCTCCCATTGTCTGTGCTGTTTCCAAGTTTTTAAAATGGGCTTGGTTGATTCGAGTAAAAAGACTGTCCATATCAATTTAATTCTGTCTTAGCTAATTTATTCTGATCAATTGTGTTTTTATTCTTTTTATTCTTAATGTACAGTCACATTTTTCGACATGCTGTTTTTATTCTTTGTAATGCTTTTATGATATATGCATATCGAAATAAAGCAATCAACCACCAACCAGAATAGGGAAGAAGAAAAAAAAAGAGTTTAAAAAAGTAGTTTAAAATTAACCAAAAGTAGCAGAAAACACAAAAATATAGAGCTAGAAAAATAGAGGGATAGATAATAAGTAAAATAGATAAAAAAAAACTTCAAACAAGCAAAGGATGGCAGAGATTCAGAGAGGATAGAAAAAGCATGCCCAGAACCATAGCAATGAATGAGAAACAAGATGGCCGCGCCCGTTCACGACCGCGTGGGTAAGTTCGCGAGAGATTTTCCTCGCGAACACACGCGAAATTGTACTTGCGAGCCGCACACTTCGCTAGATTACACATCGCGCCCGGAAACGGAAATACGTCATGCAAACAAGATGGCCGCGCCCGTGAACGACCGTGAGGGTAACTTCGCGCCGTTGCGCTACAAGCGGCTCGCTAAAACGCACAAAATCTTGCGAACTACCACGCCTCAAAAAAACAAATCGCATATTCGCACGAATTCGCGGCTTCCGAATTCGATCTCGTGCACGTTCGCGCCCCGCGAATCCCGCGAAATTGCAGAAAAACGAGTTTTGCAAAACTGAAAGCACTCAGCAGGTGCAAAAGTTCAAACTCATCATTAGTAACCATTCCCTGTAGTGCTTCCTGACTGGGGCCCCTCCAGAGTTCAGTTGCTAGTTGCAACAATTGTATGACCCTGCTCTGACCCTCACAGCAGGCTCATAGAATAGCTACAAGTAGGCCACAAAGGTCCTGGAAAAAAAAATTGCACTGCAACAGAAAGCAAATTACAGATAAGGAAGCAGGTGCCAGACTGGAATTTTAAAACAGTGACACATTAATAAATCAACCCCAAATTAATTCATGTCAGTTGAAGCAGGGCAGGTGTGCTTGCTTTTCCCCCCCATAATCTACAGTGATGATGAACCAGAGGGTGGCATTGATGTACCAGAGGGTGGCATGAGTGAAACAGAGGGTGGCAGTGGTGAAACAGAGGGTGCTGGGAACCTGTGATGATGAACCAGACGTAGAAACAACATAGTCTCGACCATTGCGAGCTGACAAGTAAGTTCGCAATGGCGAACTGGTACAAAACCCTCGCGAACTGGCAGAAACCCTTGCGAACACAAAAAAAATCTGCAAATGCGCGAGAATTCGCGGATTTTGCAGATTGCGAGTTCGCAAATACGCAAGTTCGCGAATGCCAGATTCGCAAAATTCGCCCATGCTTAGTCACCCTGTTAAAGTTTAAGATTGAATTAGCAGGGAATGGGTACTAAAATTTAAATTTGTTCCATACAGGAACACCCAAAATATGTTTTTCCCAGGGCCCCTGTAGTGTAGTTCCTATATTCCCAACAGGCCCTGCGCATTGGAATAATATATCCTATAGATTTGACGTAGGACTGAGGTCGACTAGGTCTCTATCGAAAATATATTAAACTTAATAATGAGTGTGCCAGCTAACTCAGAGGTCAGTAGAAACTTTCTCGAATACACAAGAATGGATTAGTTGCTGACAACCGCATTAACATGATAACTTTGCTTCCCAAGAATAAGAAATATATCTCTCAGAGTCGCGGAAACAATAGATAAGTATTATACTCAGTCAATTGTGCATGCTTCATTTCAACAGAGCTTGTAGAGAAATAGAGAGACAGGCGTTTTCAATCAAAAGGTTTATTGAACAGTCTTCTTTCTCATAGAAGAGAAGTTAACTGCTACAATCATTATGCAGACTGCAATGTATAATACGTAGAGCGAGAATAGTACTATAAAATAATACTGTAAAAGCATTATATGGTTTCTAAGCCATATAAAAATACATACAGAAATACACAGGCTAAAATACTCAACTGGTGCTTCTAAATACGCCTATCCCAATGTACCTAACCTAAGTCTAGTACGAGGGAAGAAGTAAGTATTGTATAGCATAGGTTTAGTTGTTTTTGCCAAGAATCTACTAAAGGTTTCTCTAGGTTCTAATCAGCTTCATACCTTGGTTAGAATGAAGGAGGTCTGGTATCTCAGTCTCGGGACTCGATTTCCCAACACTCCGCAAGGGGAGCTTGGAAACACTGGAGCTGGATTCTCTGTGAGAGAAGGGCAGCCTCTTGATCAGTTTGTCCACTGGAGGGTCAGATTCCTTCGGCACTTGCTGTAGCGACCTGCGTTGGGCAAGTAGATAGTCGAACTGCTCCGAACCACCGTGGTTTGCTATAGCAAGTGGAGGTATATTTATACCTTGAAGATGTTTAGGAATGCCATAGATTGACGTAAGGTTGGGCATATGAATGTCAGGAAAGAACCCCTAGGGAATAGTTGTTCTTTGCAAAGTACATGAGTTCTTGAACAAATCAATATTCAAGCAAGGTGAAGTTCCCTAACTGCTTTAGCCGATTTTCCAAGAAATCGTGTGACGTTTGGTACGGGTGGAAGTAGCCATGCCTGTATTTGGGTTGCATGGGCTATGCCTGAATAAGGGATTGATTTCTATGCCTATATAAGGGCAATGTGAATTGTACCTATATAAGGGCATGAATCGGGAAAATTCACTCGGAGCTCTAAACGCCACATAACACCCACTCCACTTTCTTATGTACGACATTACTAAGTTCTAAGCACATAAAAACAGATCTAAACATGATGTGTTAAAACTCACCCAAAATACATAAAAATGTATTGGTACTGGTTGTACTCAAAAAGCATATGTGCTGTATGCATTTAAAGCAATGTTTCATTCAAAGCATATAGTTTGATATTTTGAAATGCTATCCAAATGAATCACGAAAATACATTTATGAAATGGCTCTTAATTACAGAAAAAAAGTCGAGACCATTCCATGGCAGATTATAAAACTGTTTGAATGTGGACAAGGTCAAATATTGTCTCTAGGAAGTTATTCAAAGAATTCTAGTTCTCTATGAATAGTTCTACTTTAAGCAGATTACTTTGTGCCAAAAAGTGAAAAAATACAAATTTGGAAAAATAAAAGCTTGATCATAGAAAAAAGAGTTCCAAAGTTAGAAACGTCAGCGTTGGTCGGGTTAGCATTGTTCAAATTGGATACCTGTGTGCCGCTTTCCTCCCGCACCTCACCATCAGCATTTTGCGTCTGTGAGATCTCAATGAATGCCGTCATCAGAATTGGTAGCCATTGGGGCCAACACTGCGCATGGGCCTTTACCGGGTCCAGCAAAGCATCAACATCCGTTGGCATGACTGATGGGAGTGTGAGACAGATGTCTAACACACATTCTTCTCCACATAGTAGGCATCGTAGAACAGGTAAAATGCAATCTTGCCAGATTAGTCTGAATGACATAATCCATGTGGTATTTAATTCTCTCAAACAAGTTAATCCCAAAATTTGGACTATGCACGCACGACATTTCATCACCAAAAGAGTGTTTTCCATGGTCAACTGGGTATCGCTGGTGATTTGGCTTGCCATATCGGAGCAAAAGGAGCCAAAATAGTATCCCTGCTGCGAGTCCCAAAACGAGAGGCAGTCCGCCAAACACAGAGAGCACGAAGTTTGGAAATATGCCTAGGACTGCTTCAAAGGGTGCTAACAGTCCCGAAAAAATTGTCTTAAATACATGTACAATACCACTTGTATCAGACATGTTTAAGATACAACCTAACATTTCTGAGAAGTGTACAGGGCAGTTTGTAGTTAATAGGGTGTGTATCTCTGCAGAAGTCCTTGCGACTTGCAGATCATATGTTTCTTTGGCCGAGGTCAATGGCACAGTTTTTTGTAAAAGAATGGCTTACATTCTGCTTAAAGTATCAATTCGTATAGAAGAGTTGTTCAGTGAGGGCCAAAACGGTGACTCCCGGTCTGTCTTGGTTTTTGGAAACAATACTTGCATACAGAAAGTGACCCTGGCTGACACGGTTACGAGATAGGCTAAACCTGGCAACATGCCACAGCAGCTGTGATCATTCAACATAATGTAACTTCCATTAGAAAGTTGCCTAAAAATTGGATCAATCGCTGCAGCTGGTGAACCTTGCAGGTGGCAGGATAAATTCTAAGAGGGACCATCGCAGGCCCTGTGTAAGTTTATACCCTGACATAGGAGAGAACCGCTTAGTGCGTTTTCACAATTATTACCACTAAGAAACACTTCTTTCCCCAACTCCAACATCTGTGTGTGTAAGGTAATTCCCAGGATGTCCTGATGTATTCTTTACCCAACCTTTCATATAGGCCTGCTGGTATACATTTTAAGCAGTACTGAAACTAGAAAACTGTAACAGACAGAGTGATTGTACTGTGTATTATCCATTCAACAGCTGGTTTTTCAGCGACTGTAAATGGCAATCTTTCAAGTTTTTCAATGCTCAGCACCGTACAGTCTGCTCCCCTTTGTTCCAATTTGATTTGTTTATCTGTGAGATTAAATTCAGAAAACAGTGACGTAGTGTTGATTAAATGCCAAGGCACATAGCCTAAACGAAGGTTTTGTAACGTCCAGCCTAATAGCATTATAGAACGTAATTGCGACTGACCATGTTGCAACATGACTAAGTCCTGTTCCATTATGTCCATGGCAGAGGATACTATGCTGTCCAAAGAATCTATCCTGGATGACAGAGTCGTTAACCCATTGTCAACTACAGAGAGAGATTTCTATAAATTAATACGATCAATTTCTTGTATTCGTTCTGCAGTCTCTGCTTGCGTAATCTTCCATGCTTCATTATATAGGGCATAGATACCAGCGTATATAAAACGTTTATGACGCGGTTATTTAGGTCCTTCTAAGAAGTCCCTCTGGTCAGCGCCATCTTTAAGTAAAGATAAGTGTTGTTTTACTTCCTTTAGTGTAGACTTGTGAAACCATTCAAGACACAGTTTCCCTACACTGTATGATGTTACTATTACTGGATGCTGTCTTTGAACATATCTTGGATCTGGCCTAGTGTATGTGAACCCTTGTGTCTTGTTCAGGAATCTATATTGACAGTTGTTTGTGTCTGTGGGCCAGATTCACAATTTTTTCCAATCAGGATCTGTTGTGTGAAGCAAAATAGTATGTACGTCGACCTCCCCCTCTGAACTGTTACTACTATCAGGTGTAGGCGTAGGTATGGATGGTTTGTTTAAATCTTTTATCTTGGCTAACCCAAGACAAGATGTCTGTTGGACAGTGTCATTCAAAAACATCATTTGCTCTGGGATGATGCAGGCTCTAAATCACGGGTACTCATAGTACGGCCAGCCGGCCGCCAGCGGCCCGGCAAGCCTTCCTGGGCGGCTGCGGACCTTGCAGACAATTTAACTGCGTGCCCAGACTCTGCTGCTCTGTGGGGGCCGGGCATTCCAGTGATAGTCAGAGAGGAGCTGCAGGGGCACTAAGAGGTAAAAAAATACAAAAGCATCATTAACATACAAACGGCCTTTTAAAGACCTTTAAAGTGCTTGGTGCGGCTGTGTGTATGTGTGTGCCCGAAAGCTGTCTCAGCCGGGGCACACACAGGCAGGGTGAGATGAGGGTGACAGAGGGAGGTAGAGGGAGGGAGATGGAGGGAGGGAAAGAGAGGGCGACAGAGGGAGACAGAGGGGGAGCGAGGGAGGGAGTGAAAGGGAGGGAGAGGGAGGGAAAGCGAGGGAGACAGAGGGAGACAGAGAGAGAGCGAGGGAGGGAGTGAAAGGGAGGGGGATTGAGGGAGAGCGAGGGAGGGAGGGAAAGGGAGGGAGAGCTATGGAGGGAGGGAAAGGGAGGCAGACAGCGGGAGAGCGAGGGAGGGAGGTAAAGGGAGGGAGAGCGAGGGATGGAAAGGGAGCCAGACAGAGGGAGAGCGAGGTAGGGAGGGAAAGGGAGGCAGACACAGACAGAGGGAGAGCAATGGAGGGAGGGTAAGGGAGGGAGAGGGAGGGAGAGTGAGGGGGGAAAGGGAGGCAGACAGAGGGAGAGCGAGGGAGGGAGGGAAAGGGAGAGAGAGGGAGAGAAAGCGAGGGAGGGAGGGAAAGGGAGGGAGACAGAGGGAGAGCGAGGGAGGGAGGGAAAGGGAGGCAGACACGGACAGAGGGAGAGCAAGGGAGGGAGGGAAAGGGAGGCAGAGAGAGGGAGAGCGAGGGAGGGAGGGAAGCAGAGGCAGACAGAGGGAGAGCGAGGGAGGGAGGGAAAGGGAGGGAGAGGGAGGGAGAGCGAGGGAGGGAGGGAAAGGGAGGCAGACAGAGGGAGAGCAAGGGAGGGAAGGGGAGGCAGACACAGACAGAGGGAGAGCGAGGGAGGGAGGGAGGGAAAGGGAAGGAGAGGGAGGGAGAGCAAGGGAGGGAAAGGGAGGCAGACAGAGGGAGAGCGTGGGAGGGAGGGAAAGGGAGGCAGACAGAGGGAGAGCAAGGGAGGGACGGAAAGGGAGGCAGACCGAGGGAGAGTGAGGGAGGGAGGGAAAGGGAGGCAGACAGAGGGAGAGCGAGGGAGGGAGGGAAAGGAGGAAGGAAAAGGGAGGCAAACAGAGGGAGAGCAAGGGAGGGAGGTGGAGGGAGGGAGACGGAGGGAAGGAAAGGGAGGGGAAGGGAAGTGAGAGGGAGGGAGGGAAAGGGAGGGAGAACGAGGAAGGGAGAACAAGGGAGGGAGGGAAAGGGAGGCAGAAAAAGGGAGAGCGAGGGAGGGAGGGAAAGAGAGGGGGAGGGAGAGTGAGGGAGGGAAAGGGAGGGAGAGGGAGGGAGAGCGAGAGAGGGAGGGCAAGGGAGGCAGACAGAGAGAGAGCGAAGGAGGGAGGGAAAGGGAGGCAGAGAGAGGGAGAGCGAGGGAGGGAGGGAAGCAGAGGCAGACAGAGGGAGAGCGAGGGAGGGAGGGAAAGGGAGGGAGAGGGAGGGAGAGCGAGGGAGGGAGGGAAAGGGAGGCAGACAGAGGGAGAGCAAGGGAGGGAAGGGGAGGCAGACACAGACAGAGGGAGAGCGAGGGAGGGAGGGAGGGAAAGGGAAGGAGAGGGAGGGAGAGCAAGGGAGGGAAAGGGAGGCAGACAGAGGGAGAGCGTGGGAGGGAGGGAAAGGGAGGCAGACAGAGGGAGAGCAAGGGAGGGACGGAAAAGGAGGCAGACCGAGGGAGAGTGAGGGAGGGAGGGAAAGGGAGGCAGACAGAGGGAGAGCGAGGGAGGGAGGGAAAGGAGGAAGGAAAAGGGAGGCAAACAGAGGGAGAGCAAGGGAGGGAGGTGGAGGGAGGGAGACGGAGGGAAGGAAAGGGAGGGGAAGGGAAGTGAGAGGGAGGGAGGGAAAGAGAGGGAGAACGAGGAAGGGAGAACAAGGGAGGGAGGGAAAGGGAGGCAGAAAAAGGGAGAGCGAGGGAGGGAGGGAAAGAGAGGGGGAGGGAGAGTGAGGGAGGGAAAGGGAGGGAGAGGGAGGGAGAGCGAGAGAGGGAGGGCAAGGGAGGCAAACAGAGGGAGAGCGAAGGAGGGAGGGAAAGGAGGGAGGGAAAAGGCGGCAGACAGATGGAGAGCGAGGGATGGAAGGAAAGGAGGGAGGGAAAGGGAGGCAGACAGAGGTAGAACAAGGGATGGAGGGAAAGGGAGGCAGACAGAGGGAGAGCGAGGGAGGGACAGAGGGAAAGGGAGGCAGACGGAGGGAGAGCGAGGGAGAGAGGGAAAGGACGGGGGAAAGGGAGGCAGACAGAGGGAGAGCGAGGGAAGGAAAGGAGGGAGGGTAAGGGAGGCAGACAGAGGGAGACAGAGAAAGGGAGACAAAGAAAGGGAGAGGGAGGGAGACAGAGGGAGGGAGACAGACGGAGACAGACAGAGGGAGGGAGACAGATGGAGATAGACAGAGGGAGGGAGGGAGACAGACAGAAGGGGAGACAGACGTAAACAGACAGATGGAGGGAGACAGACAGAGGGAGGGAGAGGGAGACAGACGGAGGGAGGGAGACAGACAGAGGGAGACAGACAGAGGGAGACAAACAAAGGGAGGGAGACAGACAGATGGAGACAGAGAGAGGGCGACAAACAAAGGGAGGAGGGAGGCAGAGGGAGGAGGGAGACAGAGGAAGGGAGACAAAGAGAGGGAGACAGACATAGGGAGACAAAGAGAGGAAGAGGGAGGGAGACAGAGGGAGACAGACAGAGGGAGACAAAGAGAGGGAGAGGGATGGAGACAGAAAGGGAGAGGGAGGGAGGCAAAGAGAGGGAGAGGAAGGGATACAGGGAAAGGGAGAGGGAGGGAGACAGAGAAAGGGAGAGGGAGGGAGACAGAGGGTGACAGACGGAGTGAGGGAGGAGGGTGACAGACAGAGGGAGGGAGGAGGGAGGGAGGAGGGTGACAAACAGAGGGAGGGAGGAGGGTGACAGACAGAGGGAGGAGGGTGAAAGACAGAGGGAGGGAGGTGAGAGGGGGGAGGGCGACATGGGGAGAAGAGCGACAGAGTGAGGAGGGCGACAGAGTGAGGAGGGCGACAGAGTGAGGAGGGCGACAGAGTGAGGAGGGAGACAGAGTGAGAAGGGAGACAGAGTGAGGGAGACAGAGAGTGAGAGGGAAGGAGAGAGGGAGACAGAGAGGGAGAGGGAAGGAGAGAGAGTGAGTGAGACAGAGAGAGAGAGAGAGGGAGACAGAGAGAGAGAGGGAGACAGAGAGAGAGAGAGACAGAGAGAGAGAGAGAGAGGGAGTGAGACAGAGGTGAGGTAATATGAATTTTTATGGTCAATTGTGTCCCCTAACGTAGACCCCAACGGCTCCGTGTACGTGCTTCAAGTACATGTATGTTCCCTCCACAACCAGCTATGAAGACGCAAATACATTTGCGTCCAACGTTAACATGTCCTCTTTCAGATCCACCATGAATGGATTGATTATTCCGTCCCTAAGTATGCCGTGCCACCGTCTTTACATGGTGCACTTTCACGTTTTCCTGGCTCTGGCGAGCTAGGCCCTGATTTCTGCCATCAAGCCCTTTCTGCCTTCTGTCTCCGAAAGCTGCAGCCTGGATCCGCATCCATGACCCTTGCCTTACTCCCTGCGTGGCGAGCGGTGCCCGGCTAGGCCTGCTTGCCTGCCAAAACTGTATTTTGCCTTCAAGTTATCTGCTCCGCTCCTCGAAAATACCTTCCTGTCTAGAGATTTAGGTAAACACCTCCCCAGCTGCAGAGCAAAGGGCCCGGCCTTTCTGTCTCCGTGCAAGTAATTCATTGCTCCCGTTGCCATGGTAGGCCCATGGCCCCTTGCATTACACGTAGACACGTAGTCACATATGCACGCACTAGCAGTCAGTATAGAATAGCCTCTGCCCGAGAGACCTTTCCTTCTAGATAATACCGTTCCTCAAACACAAGATATCAGATATGATATGGGTTTAGGTTGTTCTGACACGCCAGACTTTTGTCTCCCCGTATAGTGCTAAATGTCAAGTCCCCTTCACCCTCCAGTTCCACGTCAATCACACGTCATGTTGCCTGCGCGCGCATCCAGCCCAATATTTCTGCTGACACTGCAGGATTCTTCTATGGATCCACCCACTTGTGACACTTTTATGTGACGTTTCTAGCACACACCTTCGTGTACGCCCTCGTGCACGCCTTCTGTTACGCACATGTGTTCTTATCTCGTTTCTTTTCAGCTGTTACGCCTTCTGTATCCATCACCATTGTATGCATTTACTATATATATTGTACTCTGTTAATAAAGCATTGTCTATCCCTTCCTGAACCCTCGTGGTGATGGAACATGATACCTGGTTCGAACCAATTCCATTTTATGGAATAAAACCCTTATAAACTCAGATGCCACGGACTCTGCCTCTCATTTTGATTGAGCTATTTTATTGAACTTTACCGCATAGAAATTCTGCATAGGTAAATCTTTATTTACCACATAATTTGGCGCCCGAACAGGGACCCCTCCCCCACCTTACACGCCGGCGGTGCGTTGCAGGCCTAGCCCCCTGCCACAGCCGTGACGGACAACTACGCGTACCCGCAGGATTTCCTGTATCTCCTTCAGGCCAACGGAGGTGACTGAGACTGCGATCGACACCCAGACGAGGCGGTGAGGAGTGCGGAGGATCCCGACCAGAGCCCAGCCGAGAGAGCAAGGTCCGAGGTATTCAGAGGCCCACCAGTTCCGAAGTACATACGTCACGAGTCGAGTCGAGTCCAGTCCGGTCCAGTCCAGTGTCAAGTTTCCGAGGCCTTCCGTTCCGTGCTTCCCGGTGAGTACCATTGCTGGGGATGCATCAAGACGGGTGCATTAATTTGTGTCCGGTCAAGACGGGTTTGGGTACGCAGACCCGGTCTGCACTGTTTTAGCAGTGTATCTGTACTGTTTAGCAGTATATCCAGTATCTAGTTATCAAGTTATCTAGTAAATGTTTTAATGTGTGTTTTAATGTCGTGGTATGAGTGATTGTTTGATCTTCATTATTGTGTTTATTGTACTAGTTGTGTCCAAGTCCGAGTAAGTATCAAGTATCAAGTATCAAGGTTCGAAATGCCGCTATTCTCCAAATTAAGACAGATAGGAACTAGGAAAGGGATACTCGAGGAAGCTGTTCCCATCCCACCCAGGGACACTCCCGGATATTTTATGTACCACAAGCACGGCCTAGATGCCGTATTATATCTCGACTTGTGGGTGGATTATACTAAAGATTTAACAGAGAATCAGAGATGGCCCGCTACAGGGACATGGGATGCCGAGTGCATCATGAGAGTAGAAGAAGCATTATGGAAAAAGAAAGCCCGACAGTCACAGAAAGATGCCATTGAATTATGGCGTAAAGAATCGCATAGACGCACAGAGAAAGCACTCAGAAAAGCAGAGAAAAGTAGAGAGGATTCTGAAAAAGCCAAAGAAAAGGAACTACTAGAAGAAGGAGAACGAGTTAGAATAGAACAACACGATAGACGTAGTAATGCAATTATGACAGGATTGTATCCAGTCCTGGCCGAGGGCCTGCCCAAGGCGACCCCGGAAACACCGAAAAATCTGCCCCCTCCATTGGTTCCGACTAAATTACGTCACAAGACCGCAGCAGATATTTTCCTTTCTTCCTATTTAGACGACGTAGCTCCCGAATATACCAATGTCCCACCTGCACCTGTACCACCCGCTGATCGTCGGCCCCCAGGTCCGCAACAGCTTACCCCTCCCGGTCTGCTTCCTCCACCCTTACCTGTTATTCCCCCCGGTAACCCTTTTGGGCCTGGCGCGGTTCAGGCCCCAACCCAGTTGCAGCAGGTACCGACCCTACAGCCAGTTCATGCTCAAGCCTCCACTACAGGAGGTGCTACAGGAGGTTACCGTACCCCGCCACCAGTACAGCGATTAACTGTCAGAGAACTAGCAATGCAACGTACTCCGAAACCAGCCACAATTGAAAAGCTTAAAGAATATCTTACAGACTGTAGATATGATCCAATACCAGGCCAAGACGGTTGCATGATATTAGCCTCAATACGTATAAGACGTGCTGCAAACTTTTTAGTTCTATTTCCAGGAATGGCAGATTATCTAGACAGGATATATCATTTTGTTCAGACTGGGGAGGATCAGGAATGTATTCACGAGGCCATGGCACACCAGAAAGTAGACACTCAAGGTTAATATTAAGATTTCTCATAAACTGTTTCATAAGACAACGAGACCAGCCTGGTGTAAATAAAGACGAGATGGAGGTATTAACTACATGGGGTCAGAATATTGCAGACGGAAAACATGATAGACAGAAAAGTATAGAGGCCATGTACAGAAAAATCCGTAAGGAAATAACAGTATTTCATGAAAGACAGAAAGCTGAAAGTGAAGCAGATAATGACAAGAATGAATCCTCACAGGAGGATGAGCCAGATAATACAGGAACAATAGCATATTTAGGAAAGGGTAGACCCTTTAATAAAACGTTACGCCCGGAAAGCAAGAGACTTTTTCACTCTGCTATGTCAAACCTGAGGAGTCCTGAACATCTATTTCAGGCTACCGATAAAGTACTTCAAGAACGAATGGGGTACCATGTACTCAATTCCATGGATGAACAAGAATTAGCCAGGTCAGCAGTACAATGGGCTGACAATTCCGATAAATATAATGATGACGCAGTAGCGCAAACCTTTTTGAATCTTTCCCCAGACGAACAGCGACTAGCTGGTATGTACATGATACAACACCTCCTTACGTTGTATAAGAGCCAACATTCTGATCCAGGTCCCCTACATGATGTACTAATAGAGTTACTCATGAATAAATGGAGAGGCCTAGGTACCGATTTAATTAAAGTAATTTTAGAACATCGACACAGATATAGTGCTTTCCTGAATCCACAGTTTGTATCAGCTCCACCCCCAGAAAGGAAAATGTTTTACATAGACAGACAGAATCCTTTACGAGAAGTACATCCAGTCAAGAATGCTGATGATACCCTTACACGTGTGTATGTATACACGCCTATAACTAAAATGGAATTATTGGAAATGAAGAAAATAGTGCCCAGTCATGATAAAGACCCTGCAGGTTTCCACCGTGAAATAAAAGACATGTTACTCATGGGAGATTACACCTATCCCGACATTATGAAAATATTGAAAGTGTTATTGCCGGCCGGTATTTACGAGAAACTCAAGGAAAAAGAATGGGAGGTGGGAGACACAAAGATTGATTGGGCTGCATTAGAAAACGAAGAAACGACTCGGACCCCAGGTATAATTCTTGGGGATAAAACTAAAGCATTACCAGGATTGTTAGTACAGGTTTTGCCACGTTTGTTAGCAAGTAAAAAGGAGGACTGGGATGCAATCTCAGCCTGCAAACAGAAACCCGATGAAGACACTAGTGACTTTTATTCCCGATTTGAGAAATGTTTTATTATTAATAGTGGCCTGAAAGCAAGTAGCGAGTCATACCCACACCTTTTTGTATCAAAATTAGTCGAGAATTCCCTGCCCCAAGTTAAGAATCGTGTACTGAAGGTCGAGAGCACATGGCAAGCAAACACGCCTTCCCAAATGTTACAAATGTTACAGTACCACCAGAACAGAATTAGAGAAGAACATGATCACGAACAAAGACGTATGAAAGACACGAAAATGAAAATGCTCGTTGCTCAGTCAGTTCCAGCTGACGGTCAGAAAAAGGGCATGGCACAGTCCAATAATTCAGCAGCTCCTGTTAAAGGGACATGCAACTATTGTAAACAGCCAGGTCACTATGTAAACGATTGTGCAGTTTTGAAACACAATATATCCACAGGTAAAACTAAAGAGAGACCACGTCAACCTAGACAGGACCAGGCCCAACAACACGTGCCACAGAATGTACAGCCTATGCATGCTCCACAACAGACAGTACAGACCGTAGCGGTACCCCAGCCACAACCGATTGCCGCAACGCAACATGCAACGCAGCAGATGTACCAATATGCACAAACTGATTATCCCGATTATCAGCGATACACATGAAACAGCCTAGAGAGGGAGGTTGGCTTGCCTCTTATTGAGGTTCCTGTAGATCAAGAGGGTCCTTACGTACATAGTCAAGTATTAGGGAAAGATAGAAAGTTTTTGATTGACACAGGGGCAAGCAGAACGACAATCAGTCACGACGAGGTTCCAGGGGCACCCCTCTCAGGCTCACAGAATGTTTCCCTTGGTTTTTCAGGAAAGCCTATTGTTAATGAAGTATCGAAACCAGTTCCCCTTGCAGTTGGTCAATTGTCACGTACTACAGATTTGTTGCTCACGAAATCTTGTCCAGAAAACTTGTTAGGTATCAAGACGCTGAAAGCTCTAGGAGCTGTAATTTGTTGTTCTCCGGAAGGAGTAAGACTGTTTCTGCGTGACTTTAAGGGTCACTATGTGTTGAGAGATATTGATCCCAGATTACAGAATGTTCCTGCACATTTATGGGCACAAGGCCCCACTGATGTAGGTTGTATGCACATTACACCATATCGAGTTACACTCAAGCAAGGTGTTGTTTTACCACAAATCCGACAATACAAGTTACCCCCTGATGCTGTAGTGGCTTTACTGAAAATCATTGACAAGCTCATTGCACAAGGAGTGGTTGTAGAAACCGACTCAAATCTATGTAATTCCCCTATCATTCCAATTCTTAAACGCACTGATCCGAATGCACCTCCAGTTTATCGATTAGTGATCGATTTGCGAGAATTGAATAAATGCATTGTACTGCAGTACCCTGTGGTTCCAGACATCTCTTCTTTATTGACAGCTATTGATTCAGAGGCAACGTTCTTTACTGTAATTGATCTCAAGAACGCCTTCTTTAGTGTCCCCATTGATCCGGAAAGCCAATATCTTTTCGGATTCTGTTTAAATGGCCGAAGCTTCAAATTTGCAC
This sequence comes from Lissotriton vulgaris, assembly GCF_964263255.1. Classification (NCBI taxonomy): domain Eukaryota; kingdom Metazoa; phylum Chordata; class Amphibia; order Caudata; family Salamandridae; genus Lissotriton; species Lissotriton vulgaris. Next base: position 1,861,971,808 of record NC_141693.1, on the reverse strand, counting down.
GCGCACCTCAAGGATTCACAGAAAGCCCCAGCATCTATAGCCAAGCATTGAAAAGACAACTTGACAGTATTCACATGCCTGCTAACACTGCCCTACTTCAGTATGTCGATGATCTTTTGATCACCGCCCGAAGTGAACCAGAATGTGAACGAGCATCACTGACAGTCTTGTATTTCCTGGCAGACAAGGGACACAAGGTGTCTCCTTCGAAGCTGCAATTCTGTGTTCAGCAAGTGGTGTACCTTGGGCACTTGCTGTCCAAGAGGGGGAGACAGCTAACACCTGACCGCATCCAGTTAATTGTAAACATGTCACAACCCAAGACACAAAAGGAGGTACGGGCCTTTATAGGCCTCACTTCTTACTGCAGACAATGGATCCCTCAGTATGCATATTTAGCCAAGCCACTCATACAGTTGACAACTCAGGAGGCAGCGACATCGACTGTCCTCCCTTGGACTCAGGAACATACACAAGCTTTTGACGACTTAAAGAAAGCCTTATGTCAAGCACCAGTTTTAGCAACACCATGTTACAGCAAGCCTTTTAAACTTTTTGTCACAGAACGCGAAGGTACTGCATTGTCAGTACTCACACAGGATCAAGCAGGTTCACATAAACCGTGTGCTTATTTTTCCAGTACATTAGATCCAGTAGCCCAGGCTCTGCCTGCGTGCTTGAAATCAGTAGCAGCGACAGCTCTAGCAATTAGACAAAGCGATTCCATAGTGTTAGGACATCAATTGACAGTACAAGTTCCACATTCCGTGGAAGTTCTTTTAAACCGTACACAGACTCAGCACTTGACTATAGCACGACTGACAGGTTATGAATTGACATTGTTTCAGCCACACATAGAAATCAGACGTTGCAATACATTGAATCCAGCTACACTTTTACCACTAAGTGAGACAGACCCTTTGGCACAGGATTGTGTTGAAGTCATTACCATTACGACGAAACCCAGACAAGACTTGACAGACACCGCATTACCAGATCCAGACCTGACACTTTATGTGGATGGTTCATGTATGAGAACAAGTACAGGAGAGTTGGTGGCCGCATATGCAGTAACGACTGAAACTGAGGTCATAGAAACAAATCGTATTGACACCCTGTCAGCTCAAGCAGCAGAGCTCATCGCTCTGACTCAAGCCTGTATTCGAGCCAAAAATAAGAAAGTTAACATATACACAGATTCCCGTTATGCCTTCGGAGTCGTACATGACTTCGGAGTTCTCTGGCAAGAAAGAGGTTTTTTAACTTCTCACTGTGCCAAGATCCAGCACGGTCCCCTCATTCAAGCTCTGTTAGAAGCAATACATTTGCCTACAGCCATAGCCATCATGAAATGCAAAGCACATACGAAAGTCACAGATACCATTTCCCAGGGTTCACATAAACCGTGTGCTTATTTTTCCAGTACATTAGATCCAGTAGCCCAGGCTCTGCCTGCGTGCTTGAAATCAGTAGCAGCGACAGCTCTAGCAATTAGACAAAGCGATTCCATAGTGTTAGGACATCAATTGACAGTACAAGTTCCACATTCCGTGGAAGTTCTTTTAAACCGTACACAGACTCAGCACTTGACTATAGCACGACTGACAGGTTATGAATTGACATTGTTTCAGCCACACATAGAAATCAGACGTTGCAATACATTGAATCCAGCTACACTTTTACCACTAAGTGAGACAGACCCTTTGGCACATGATTGTGTTGAAGTCATTACCATTACGACGAAACCCAGACAAGACTTGACAGACACCGCATTACCAGATCCAGACCTGACACTTTATGTGGATGGTTCATGTATGAGAACAAGTACAGGAGAGTTGGTGGCCGCATATGCAGTAACGACTGAAACTGAGGTCATAGAAACAAATCGTATTGACACTCTGTCAGCTCAAGCAGCAGAGCTCATCGCTCTGACTCAAGCCTGTATTCGAGCCAAAAATAAGAAAGTTAACATATACACAGATTCCCGTTATGCCTTCAGAGTCGTACATGACTTCGGAGTTCTCTGGCAAGAAAGAGGTTTTTTAACTTCTCACGGCGCCAAGATCCAGCACGGTCCCCTCATTCAAGCTCTGTTAGAAGCAATACATTTGCCTACAGCCATAGCCATCATGAAATGCAAAGCACATACGAAAGTCACAGATACCATTTCCCAGGGTAACGACCTGGCAGACCGAACAGCCAAGCATACAGCTCAGACTCATACTCACACAACTGACTTGACAAAGATAATAGTTCCGACACCGACACATTGCATGACAGTTAAGGATCCCGCCCTAGATGTAATTGACATACAGACACATGCTACACCAGACGAAATCAAGAAATGGACTGAACTAGGAGGGATCCAGACAGAACAGGGATGGATGACGAAGGGAAAAGCCACATGGTTTCTCCCCGACTCTATGGTTCAAGTTATCATTAACACAGTACATAGTCCTGCACATTTAGGAGAAAAAGCCATGTTAGACAGTATTCAAAACCTTTGGTTCAACAAACATTTACGAGCAGCAGCAAAACAGAAAGTGCGTACTTGCATGATCTGTTGTCAGTTCAACCCAGGTAAAGGCATTCCCGTAGAGCAAGGTGGATTTCATCCTCCCGATCACCCTTTTGAAGTCCTCCAGATGGATTATATCCAGATGGAACGTTGTCGAGGATTCAAGTATGTCCTCGTAGTTGTATGTGCACTTTCCCGTTGGACAGAAGCATATCCAGTCCCAGATTACACTGCTCCGACCACTGCCAAGCAGCTGGTACGTGAATTCTTCCCACGGTATGGTTTGCCCCGTATCGTGTACTCAGATAATGGTCAGCCATTCTCGTCCGAGCTCATGAAGCAGGTATCACTCCTGCTAGGTTATCAGTGGAAGTTCCACTGTGTCCGACATCCCGAGGCAGCAGGTCTCGTGGAACGTCACAATCAGACCCTGAAAACACGTCTCGCTAAAATATGTAGGGAGAAAGGCGTAGACTGGATAGTAGCTTTACCAGTTGCTCTTTTTTACATGAGAATGATAGCACACTCTAGAACAGGGCTATCCCCGTACGAGGTGGTCTTTGGCAGGCCACCGAATATGTGGGGGACGCCTCTGCCTCGTAAAATCACAGATGTTGACTGTAATATGCTGACAGATTACCTTGCCTCCTTGATGTCTGCACTACAATCATGTCGTTCACAGGTAGCTGCAGCCTTTCCCGACAACACCGAGGTGAAGCCACACGAGATCGTCCCTGGAGATCTGGTCTACATCCGGAATTTCGAAAGAAGAAGTCCGCTGGAGCCCCGCTGGCAGGAGCCGAAGCTTGTTTTATTAACCACAAGGACAGCAGTGAAGGTGGAGGGCCGCAAGGGCTGGCTCCACTCGAGTCATGTAAAAAGACACTATGGACTGCCGCCAAAACCAGACTCCCAGCCCTGCCCCCTTCCAGAGACTGATACTAAACTCCCCCTGGTAGAGAAAACTCCTTCTCAAGAATTTCGCATGAAGTTGAGGTCTAGCAAGTCAGACAGTTTAATTGTTTAAGTCCTCCCCTAGGTGAATCGGTTAGACAAGTTCCTGACATGTACCCGCTAGACCCCAATAGAGAGAGAGATAGACAGAAACAGCTCAAGAAACGTGAATATTGTAAATCTCTCCGTAGTCACTGCATAGTGACATTATTGATTATGTTTTTTCTGAGTCTTATGATTATTGCTGCAAGTATATTGCTACACATATACTTTCCTATTTTCACACGTGCACATTCTTCCTCAAATGACACTGTCGAGCACACTTTCAGTGAATTACCCCCGCACGAGTTATCTTACCGACTTGCGCTGCGCAACAATACCTTTATCAGTATGTTACATCATTCCCATCAGACCAGCAATGCTACAAATTGTTGGATATGTGGCCGACTCCCTCCCTATCAGAAATACAAGGGAGTTATGCCCCTCTTTCCGTATCCGTTCACACACAATGGTTCCTGTGGTGCATGGTTTAGTTTAATGAATTCTTTAAATTCTGATTCCATAGTTTACCAGGGCAACTGGGTATGGGGAAATCTGAACACAGTTATGCATAAAGTATGTTTCCCTGACAAGGAGGGTCTTCCCCAAAGGACAGGGACCGATCTAGAAAACGAAGTATATGGATTAGGTAATTTTACACTTAACCTCATGATTCTGAATGTCCAGTCCGATACAAAACCAGACTTACCCGTTATGTCAGTATTACCAGTCAAAGGTGTCAGAAAGAATGGTTCAGTACACCTAGGTCATAGTAAATGTACTACTGTGATCGAATTCAGTGATAAAGGCAAGTCTACATTCAAAGCTTCCCGTCATTCATATTTCATTTGTGGTCATACAGCATATATACGCTTACCTCTAGATTGGGATGGTACTTGTTACATTGCATTCCTTCTGCCACCTGTTTTTCTAGCCCCTCCTGATTATCATAGGGACTCCCATCTAGTACACAATAGATCCAAGAGAGATCTCCCGATTGTCGACTATACTGAAACGGCATGGGAGCAATACACAGACTTTAATAAAGGCTTCTTTCCTTATTTAGGTACTGTCTTTAATAGTAAACTGATACGTAAATTAACCAGAACCCTTGAAGCAGTAGTGAAGGAAACTACTTCCGCCCTAGGCAACTTAACAGAGGAACAGTCTGCTATGAGACTTGTCGTTCTTCAAAATCGTCTTGTTCTTGACGTCATCCTGGCCGATAGGGGCGGAGCTTGTAGAGTCATCGGATCGAGTTGCTGTGTTTTCATTCCAGAAAACGCACCATCAGTGTATAGAGCCATAACCCGTCTCCACAAGATTGCAAGTCAGATACACCAGAATCCAGGCACCTGGACTTGGTCCGGTTGGCTCTGGAGCGTGTTATCAGCCTGGGGATGGAAAGTCCTATCCTTCCTAGGAATAGCCCTTCTCATAGTATTCAGTTGTTGTCTATGTCTGCAATGTGGGCCAGCGATTTGCGGCTTGTGCGCCACATCATGTATTCCTCATCCAAGTTCACATTCTAAATCCCGCCTGAAAAAGGAAGAGCAAATGATGTTATATGAACAGATTGATGGATTAATGAGGATTGATATATCATGAAGGGTCTGTAGGGGACAAGGAGGGAATGAGGTAATATGAATTTTTATGGTCAATTGTGTCCCCTAACGTAGACCCCAACGGCTCCGTGTACGTGCTTCAAGTACATGTATGTTCCCTCCACAACCAGCTATGAAGATGCAAATACATTTGCGTCCAACGTTAACATGTCCTCTTTCAGATCCACCATGAATGGATCGATTATTCCGTCCCTAAGTATGGCGTGCCACCGTCTTTACATGGTGCACTTTCACTTTTTCCTGGCTCTGGCGAGCTAGGCCCTGATTTCTGCCATCGAGCCCTTTCTGCCTTCTGTCTCCGAAAGCTGCAGCCTGGATCCGCATCCATGACCCTTGCCTTACTCCCTGCGTGGCGAGCGGTGCCCGGCTCGGCCTGCTTGCCTGCCAAAACTGTATTTTGCCTTCAAGTTATCTGCTCCGCTCCTCGAAAATACCTTCCTGTCTAGAGATTTAGGTAAACACCTCCCCAGCTGCAGAGCAAAGGGCCCGGCCTTTCTGTCTCCGTGCAAGTAATTCATTGCTCCCGTTGCCATGGTAGGCCCATGGCCCCTTGCATTACACGTAGACACGTAGTCACATATGCACGCACTAGCAGTCAGTATAGAATAGCCTCTGCCCAAGAGACCTTTCCTTCTAGATAATACCGTTCCTCAAACACAAGATATCAGATATGATATGGGTTTAGGTTGTTCTGACACGCCAGACTTTTGTCTCCCTGTATAGTGCTAAAATAAATGTCAAGTCCCCTTCACCCTCCAGTTCCACGTCAATCACACGTCATGTTGCCTGCGCGCACATCCAGCCCAATATTTCTGCTGACACTGCAGGATTCTTCTATGGATCCACCCACTTGTGACTCTGCTGCTCTGTGGGGGCCGGGCATTCCAGTGATAGTCAGAGAGGAGCTGCAGGGGCACTAAGAGGTAAAAAAATACAAAAGCATCATTAACATACAAATGGCCTTTTAAAGACCTTTAAAGTGCTTGGTGCGGCTGTGTGTATGTGTGTGCCCGAAAGCTGTCTCAGCCGGGGCACACACAGGCAGGGTGAGATGAGGGTGACAGAGGGAGGTAGAGGGAGGGAGATGGAGGGAGGGAAAGAGAGGGAGACAGAGGGAGACAGAGGGGGAGCGAGGGAGGGAGTGAAAGGGAGGGAGAGGGAGGGAAAGCGAGGGAGACAGAGGGAGACAGAGAGAGAGCGAGGGAGGGAGTGAAAGGGAGGGGGATTGAGGGAGAGCGAGGGAGGGAGGGAAATGGAGGGAGAGCTATGGAGGGAGGGAAAGGGAGGCAGACAGCGGGAGCGAGGGAGGGAGGTAAAGGGAGGGAGAGCGAGGGATGGAAAGGGAGCCAGACAGAGGGATAGCGAGGTAGGGAGGGAAAGGGAGGCAGACACAGACAGAGGGAGAGCAATGGAGGGAGGGTAAGGGAGGGAGAGGGAGGGAGAGTGAGGGGGGAAAGGGAGGCAGACAGAGGGAGAGCGAGGGAGGGAGGGAAAGGGAGAGAGAGGGAGAGAAAGCGAGGGAGGGAGGGAAAGGGAGGGAGACAGAGGGAGAGCAAGGGAGGGAGGGAAAGGGAGGCAGACACGGACAGAGGGAGAGCAAGGGAGGGAGGGAAAGGGAGGCAGAGAGAGGGAGAGCGAGGGAGGGAGGGAAGCAGAGGCAGACAGAGGGAGAGCGAGGGAGGGAGGGAAAGGGAGGGAGAGGGAGGGAGAGCGAGGGAGGGAGGGAAAGGGAGGCAGACAGAGGGAGAGCAAGGGAGGGAAGGGGAGGCAGACACAGACAGAGGGAGAGCGAGGGAGGGAGGGAGGGAAAGGGAAGGAGAGGGAGGGAGAGCAAGGGAGGGAAAGGGAGGCAGACAGAGGGAGAGCGTGGGAGGGAGGGAAAGGGAGGCAGACAGAGGGAGAGCAAGGGAGGGACGGAAAGGGAGGCAGACCGAGGGAGAGTGAGGGAGGGAGGGAAAGGGAGGCAGACAGAGGGAGAGCGAGGGAGGGAGGGAAAGGAGGAAGGAAAAGGGAGGCAAACAGAGGGAGAGCAAGGGAGGGAGGTGGAGGGAGGGAGACGGAGGGAAGGAAAGGGAGGGGAAGGGAAGTGAGAGGGAGGGAGGGAAAGGGAGGGAGAACGAGGAAGGGAGAACAAGGGAGGGAGGGAAAGGGAGGCAGAAAAAGGGAGAGCGAGGGAGGGAGGGAAAGAGAGGGGGAGGGAGAGTGAGGGAGAGCGAGTGAGGGAGGGAAAGGGAGGGAGAGGGAGGGAGAGCGAGAGAGGGAGGGCAAGGGAGGCAGACAGAGGGAGAGCGAAGGAGGGAGGGAAAGGAGGGAGGGAAAAGGAGGCAGACAGATGGAGAGCGAGGGATGGAAGGAAAGGAGGGAGGGAAAGGGAGGCAGACAGAGGTAGAACAAGGGATGGAGGGAAAGGGAGGCAGACAGAGGGAGAGCGAGGGAGGGACAGAGGGAAAGGGAGGCAGACGGAGGGAGAGCGAGGGAGAGAGGTAAAGGACGGGGGAAAGGGAGGCAGACAGAGGGAGAGCGAGGGAAGGAAAGGAGGGAGGGAAAGGGAGGCAGACAGAGGGAGACAGAGAAAGGGAGACAAAGAAAGGGAGAGGGAGGGAGACAGAGGGAGGGAGACAGACGGAGACAGACAGAGGGAGGGAGACAGATGGAGATAGACAGAGGGAGGGAGGGAGACAGACAGAAGGGGAGACAGACGTAAACAGACAGATGGAGGGAGACAGACAGAGGGAGGGAGAGGGAGACAGACGGAGGGAGGGAGACAGACAGAGGGAGACAGACAGAGGTAGACAAACAAAGGGAGGGAGACAGACAGATGGAGACAGAGAGAGGGTGACAAACAGAGGGAGGAGGGAGGCAGAGGGAGGAGGGAGACAGAGGAAGGGAGACAAAGAGAGGGAGACAGACATAGGGAGACAAAGAGAGGAAGAGGGAGGGAGACAGAGGGAGACAGACAGAGGGAGACAAAGAGAGGGAGAGGGATGGAGACAGAGAAAGGGAGAGGGAGGGAGGCAAAGAGAGGGAGAGGAAGGGATACAGGGAAAGGGAGAGGGAGGGAGACAGAGAAAGGGAGAGGGAGGGAGACAGAGGGTGACAGACGGAGGGAGGGAGGAGGGTGACAGACAGAGGGAGGGAGGAGGGAGGGAGGAGGGTGACAAACAGAGGGAGGGAGGAGGGTGACAGACAGAGGGAGGAGGGTGAAAGACAGAGGGAGGGAGGTGAGAGGGGGGAGGGCGACATGGGGAGAAGGGCGACAGAGTGAGGAGGGCGACAGAGTGAGGAGGGCGACAGAGTGAGGAGGGCGACAGAGTGAGGAGGGAGACAGAGTGAGAAGGGAGACAGAGTGAGGGAGACAGAGAGTGAGAGGGAAGGAGAGAGGGAGACAGAGAGGGAGAGGGAAGGAGAGAGAGTGAGTGAGACAGAGAGAGAGAGGGAGACAGAGAGAGAGAGGGAGACAGAGAGAGAGAGAGACAGAGAGAGAGAGAGAGAGGGAGTGAGACAGAGGGAGTCAGAGAGAGAGAGGGCAAGAGAGGGAGTGAGGGGCAGTGAGACAGTCTGAGTGAGACAGATGGAGAAATAGGGAGAGATGGAGGGAGAGAGGGAGGGGGAGAGGGAGAGAGAGGTTGAGAGAGGGAGGGAGAGGGAGAGAGAGGGAAAGAGAGGGAGAGAGAGAGAGATGTGTGTATGCCGGGTCTGGTGGCTCAGTGGACGAAGGCTTCCGCTGCAGGGACCTGTGTTCAACCTAATGGTCATAGTTTTTTTTGTTGTTCTAGCCCCGCCCCCTCCCCCAACTGACCCCGCCCCCACCGGTGCGGCCCTCGGACACAAACCGCACTGTAATTTTGGCCCCAAGAGAAAGTTTGTGAGTACCCATGCTCTAAATAAAGCTTCTAATCCCTGCACCTGCCAGTATTTTGTGCCCCAGGCAGTTTTTTTTCTCAATGGTGTCTTTCCAAAAGTCAAAACCTAATGTAGACAGCTGAGCATAAAAGTCCACAGAAAAAAGTGTGCTTTGTATTTGTCAACATACTTTTCATTCCTGTCCTATTAGCATTTTTAAAGTAAAATAATTCTGGATTTGAAACATTATATCCTGAAAAGTATGGAAATGTTTTTGAGCTACCCTTTGGTGGCGTAGGACAATGTTCCCATTGGTTATAAGTAAATACATTTCTAGGATTTGCAGATTTGTGCAAAAAATGATGACCATAGTGACTATAACAAAACATTTGTTTATAATCTGATGAGCCCTCTAAGTATTCATAATTTTTAAACTTTGCAGACATTTCTAAGTCTGACATCATATTATTAACAGTCTCGAAGTCACAATCATCAGAAAAGGTACTAGATGAAACAAAGTCACTGAAGGAAATCTTGAATTGGCGTGGAATCTTCAACAGCTCCGTCGGACCAAGAATGTCATATTCAGTTCTGTCCCAAGCTATACCACCAGGTATAGGAACGGCTGTGATGTTCACTGATGACAAGTCTCTTTGTTCACGATGATATGATTTGTGTGGCTTGAGGAGTAAGTTGATGTTCTTACTTGCTGTGTCCTTTTTAACATATCTTCCATTTATCAGCATCCCCAAAGTAAATACAAGAGTCAACCAAAGTAGAAGAAAAAGTACACCCAACACAATCCAAAGTTCAATCCATGGTGAAACCAGATATGTATTTTCCAGTTGACGAAAAAGTTCTGTTGCTTGTTCTTTAAAAGTTATTTTTACTGGCGTCGTTTCAGGTTCGCTGGGATCCTCGGAAAACGTATCCAAGTTAATGAAATAGCCTGAGGCAGTTCTGTCAATTGTAGGGATTGCTTCAGGATTCGATGTAATCGCTAGAACCACTTGATCACTTGTTACATTTGTATAGTCAGTTGCTATTTCATTGTAGACAGGCGTTTCTTGAAGAACTGTTATTTGGGTCTCAAGAGGTACAAGTTCCATGGCTTTATTGCATAGTCCTTCTCTTCGCACTGCAGATTTTTCAAAGGTGATGAGTCTCTCAGTTTGAACCTCTTGGACAGTAGTCAGATTCGTGCGTCGGCTACATCTTTGGAGTCCACTTGGCCTACTACTTATGACCGGCCACATGATGTGGTTTTACCAGGTCGATGGACACAAACCTGTTCTCCTTTATACCAGCAAGGGGCGGCAGTAATACTGTTCTTGATCCGTGGATGGCTAGGACAGATACTGGTTGTCTGTAAGAAGGCCCAAATTCCTTCTTGTCCGCGATCTTTTTTCTGACTAGATCCCCAATCTTTGGAATCCAGACAGGTCTTGCTGGGGCGGATGGTTTCTCTTCAGTGGTTGTTGGCTTCAGGAGTACGTTACTTTGTCTGGATTTTATTTCATTTAAGTCCTGCAAAACAGCCAAACGATCTTTGATATCAAAGGGTTTTTATTCTACCACTGAAGTGTAACAATCGAGGTCCGGCACAATCATTCTAGTTCCAAAAAGGATTTCATATGGAGTGATAACCCCTAGAGAACTTCTTGGCAGATTATTAAGACTACGTTGGAGACTTATTAGATGTTTGACCCACCCATCACCCGAGCCTAATACCCTAGCTGTTATAGATTGCTTTATGTCCCTATTTTTCTTTCCACTGCCAAATTTCCCTTAGGATGGAATGGACTAGAATACCGCAATGCAACGCCCATATTGGCCATGGCATCCTTGTAAGCTTGAGAGCTAAACACAGGACCCTGGTCAGAATGTAGCGTGCCGACTGCGTATCTGCCGATAAACACTCGCAAATCTTTTATAACAGTTCGAGCGTCAGCCGAGCACTGAGGCCACATCCAAATGAATCTTGAGCACGAATCCACTGCAACCATGATATATTTATAGTTACCATCCCTCTGTAAGGGACAGCAGTGATCCAGGTAAACACAAGCTAATGGTTTATCTGAAATTAATAGGGGCATCTGCGCAGGACGTTTCACTGTAGACAGTTTTATCTTTTGGCAGATTTCACAATCCAAACATAGTTTCTGGTTTGTTTCCTCATGCGCTGCCACCAGTATCGCTGTTCTAATAACGATACGGGAGCAGAAACACTAGCGTGTGCAGAGTAGGCGTGGGCGGAAAATCCGTTCCGCTCGCGGATTTTGCGGATTTTCGGGAAATCCGCAATCCGCGAGATTTGCGAATTTCCCGCAAAATCCGCAAATCCGCGAGCAGCGGATTTTGCTCGCACTGCTCGCACTGTTCGCGTGAGTTCGCGCCCCGCGAATAAGTGCAAAATTGCAGAAATACGATCTTAGCAAAACTGAAAGTAACTACTTACCAGGTTCAAAAGTTCAGGCTCATCATTAGTAGCCATTTCCTGGAGTGCTTCCTGAGGGGCCCCTCCAGAGTTCAGTTGCCAGTTGAAACTATTATGTGACCCTGCTCTGAACCTCAGAATAGTTACACATATGCCACAAAGGTCCTGAATTACAGCTAAGGGAGACAAGCAGGAGCCAGGCTGGAAGTTAAAATCCATTAATCAGCCCCTAATTCATTATTGCCAGTTGGGGCAGGGCAGGTGTTGTAACTAATTTTGCAACAATGAAAGCACTTAGCAAGTGCAAAAGATCACTAATCAGGGCGCACTAAGGAAGCAGGTGCCAGCTAAAAAAATATTCTGTGACACATGAATCAGCCCCAAATTAATTCAGGTCACTTGAGGCAGGGAAGGTGTGCTTTGCTTTGCCGAAAATAATGTACACTGGACAACCAGAGGGTGTGGTGATGAAACAGAGGGTGGCATGGGTGGGCCAGAGGGTGGCATGAGTAGTCAGAGAGTGGCAGTGGTGACAGAGAGTGGCAGTGATGAAGAAGAGTGTCCCAAACAGGCTGGACACGTAGAAACAACAAGTTCGCGAAACTTGCGACCCGACAGGTAAGTTCGCAATTTGCGAAAGTGTACAAAACCCTCGCGAACTGGCAGAAACACGGGCGAACACAAAAAAAAAAAAATCCGCAAATTCGCGGGAATTCGCGGATTTTGCGGATTGCGAATCCGCAAATCCGCAAAATTCGCGAACGCGAGATCCGCAAAATTCGCTCATGCTTAGTGCAGAGGCGAGCCTTTCAAGTGCTGCTAAGATTAGTCCTAATCTATGTTCCATGTTTCGAATTACTCTATCCATCACTCCAGGGATTCGAGCAAACTGAACATCATTTGCATCAGTTAGATATGAGTATTTGAGTGGAAAGCCTTTTGGTAATGTTTTACCACTGTCTTTGCTTGAAGCATTGACAGCTTGCATTATTTCGCCTTCTATTTTCGTTTTTGAACGAGTGATTGCAGCTACGGAAGTCGTTTGCACAGCTGCCTTCGCGGCTTCATCAGCCAATGAATTCCCTGCAACGTGAACGCCATCACGTTGATGACTCAGTGTATGTATCACGTGAGCCTTTTGTAGTTCTTTTCGTAACTGAACTACTTGTTCCCATAGCAACTTATGCTTAATTGTGTCACCTTTTGCATCTTTGAAACCGTTTTCAATCCAGTTCGTTTTCAATCCAGTTCTGCAAGTATTCATTGTAAGATTGAACGCAATAATATGAATCGCACACTATAAGTGTGGGGAATTCGCGATCAGTATTTTCAAGCTCCATCTTGAAAGCCTATAGTTCAGTTCGCTGAGCTATACAGTCTCCTAGAGATTGTTTTTTAGGGAACAGAGGTCAGAATTTACCATCGCGCCAGCGACCTTTAACAATCGCGCATGCAGCAATATAAGCTTGTTTACCCCCAATAGCGGGCTGTGCTGGTCCGTTAGTATAAATGATATATTTATACTGTTCTAGAGGCAGAATTTCAGTAGGCAGAGGACATTCTTGTTCATATTGTAGAAATTCTTGTATTTTCAAATAAGGGTCAAAAACGTATTCAATGTCTGTTGCAGCAAAAGAATTAAGCCATTGTATCCATCTCGGAAGTAAAGCTTTTGCATTCGGAATGCTCGCTTTCGTCACTGCCTCTAAGGCAGGTACAGGTGTAACGACCATTTTGCGCTTACCCTGTGCGAGGGCTCTCTCTTTTGCTACTGCAGTTTGAACTGCTGTCAGAATTTTTTCTGTAGAAGTACATTTCCTCTCTGCTTGTGTGTACAAGTGTGATTTGTAAGCTATTGGTACTTTTTCTCCTTCATTAAAGGTTAAGTACGAGAATCTGCATCTTCCTGGAATGATTCGGATCACTAAGTTGCATAAGCAAAAATTCTGTGTGTTTTTGAGCCCAATTAATTGTTTTAAAATCAGGTTTGATTAATTCATAGAGAGGTTTAACCCTTTCTGTGTAGTTTAGAATGTAAGTTCTTCCGAAATTTAGGAAACCTAGAATCGACTGTAAGTTTTTCAGCGTTTTTGGAGGTTGGAGCAGCGCACATGTCTCTTGAAAGTTTGCTGCCAGGCTTTTGCCTTCACTTGATAATTCATATCCTAGGAAAAGGACGTTTAAATGGGCAATTCTTGATTTCTTGAAATTGAATTTGTACCATTCAGAGGCGAAGCCAAGTATTATGGTGTTCACCCTGTTCAAGTGCCTATCCAAATCATCATCTGTTAGATAGATGTCATCGACATATGATAATGCCTCATCCTCATAGGTTTGTAGTAACTCTGTTACTCTGGCTGGAAATAACCCTGGACTATTCTTGAATCCCTGGGGGAGACAACAGAAATGACGCTGTGTCCCCATAATTGAGAAAGCGGTCAAATATCTACTTTCATGTGCAATGTTTTGACAGAAGAAACCGTTAAAAATATCTAGTGTGCTTTTGTATTTTTTATGCACAATGTTATTCATTAGTGCTGCACGGTGTGCATTTTGTACTGCAAAAGTTTTGCAACAAGAGTTTAAATGTCTGTAATCCAAAACTTGACAATATGTATTGTGTGGTTTGGAGACAGGAAACAGGATTGTTCATGGACGAGGTGCATGTTTCAATCACCCCTTGGTATTCAAGTTGATCTAATATCTCCCTGACTTGTTTTTTAACTTCTTGCTTAACTGGGTACTGCCTTTGTGCAGTTGATTGATTTTTTAACTGGATTTTATGTTGAGGAGAATCCTCATCCCATTCTACATGATTTTTATATAATGCAGGAGCCTGGGCTACTGCCGATTTCCTGCCATAGGTATATTTTTTATGAATTGGAATATGGTTGGAGAAAGCTGGAGTAATGATGTCTTCGCCATGTGGGCACTCCCTGACAAAATTCAGGTGGCCAGTCTTGTTCAGCTAAAAGAATGTCATAACCCTGAGAGAGTTTCTACCAAAAGAGTGCTCTTAGTTTTCTAGTTATGCCCCCCTCCATCTGGAGTGTTACTTCATATAACTTATGTGGGACACTAACCCTGGTATCTGCAGTTTCAACTTGGATATACTCATTCAAGTCCACTGTCTCCAGATGATTCTTCAAGTTTTTGTGAGCTATGGTGACTTCTGCTGCGCTGTCCAACATCGTTTGAGCCCATTCCCCATTCTTGAGTTGTGTCCTCAAGATCCTCGGCATGTATGATCTTTAGACCTGGTACCTTCTTTTTGGTGAATTGAGTTTTCTTATTTTTTGGAACGTGCTGGTCGTCTTTGGACTTCACGCGTTCTTCCTTTTGTTCTGATCGTGCTCTTCTTTCGGATTTCTGTGAGGAAGTCTGAAAGGTACAAGAGGAACGTGTATTAATATCTTGATATTGGTCAGGTTTTCTCAAATTATCCCTATTCCTGAGGTTATACCTCCTTTCAGAGGGCTCCTTTTGAGGAGACCTACATCGGGACTGAGAACGCTTCTCTTTAGAAGTTTGTTTAGTGTTCTCCCACTTCTTTTTGGGAGGAGTAGGAGTGTTTTTAATAAAGACCTTTTCAGGATTTTCAGTCAGTTGGGGTTTCACTGGTTTACCACCCAAACTGTCTCTACCTAGTTCTTCATAGGTTTTGTCAATTATTCTGGCTAATTCATATGGTTGCTCAGTTACATCAAATTTTCTCAACTTTTGGCGGATCGCCACGGATGCTGCTTCACTTTTAATATTAGCTAATATTATTGTTGAGACCTCTTTCAGTAATTTCATACACAGGTTTTTAAGCAGGCTCTGCCCCGTATTCATTTTGAATCTGTTTCAGGACGTCTGGTAATACCGCCATATACGGAACACCATGTGTTTTGGTATACATTGCAGCAAAGACTATACCCCAGGTGTCACAGTCCTCCAGGTGTGCTATGATCCCTATTGGTAAACAGATGGTTAGAATTCTGTGTTTCTCATGAGGAGTAGTATCAGGAAATACTGCCTCAATGTGAGTAATTTTTTGAGCTATCCAGAATGGGATTTGTTCCCGTTTTGCGGGTAATTTACCAATGACTGATTGTATAGTCTGTGGTGTAATTTTATTTGTTTTTCCCTGGTACGGGGTGTGTTGTGGAATCCTTATTGCTGTTTGGACAGTAAAGGTCCCCATGACATATTGAACCAATTGTCTGTGGATTTCAATTAGCTCATTTAGTTGAACTAATAGTTCTGCATCTGTCATATGTTCAATGGCAGGATGTGGTGTATAGCTGGCTAATACCGGCCATGTTGCTCCTGGTCTACCTAGTGGACCGAGCCTAGTAATGTGATGTGTATGTTTTAGGGCGCCTTTAAACCTGAGCGCATGCTCTTGGTATGTTAGTGGAATTTCAACATCCTCGAAAGGAATGTATTCCGTTTGAGCTACATCTTCTTTGTAGAAGTGAAACACTTTTGTTCCTGGATTTGGTTCAGGGAAGACTATCCACAAATAGAATACCCCTGTCTGATGATATTCGTGTGCCTCAATTACAAAAACTACCCTACAACATTTGCTGATAGGCCATTTCATATAAGTTTCATAGTGATGGCTTTCCTTAAAGTTTCTGGAATGCTTATGGCATCCGCGTCGGTCTCTTGGAGACCTGTATAGTTTAAAACCGGTACGGTGTTGCTGCCTGTAGCTCTACTGGTCTCGGTTTCGTTATCCGACATTTTTGTTTAATGAAAGTTGCAGAGCAAGTTTCAAGGAAACAAAGATAAGGTGAACAATATTTTGGAACGTTGTATCCTTCAACGTTGAATAACCAAAAACTAATACATAGGATTTTCGTCCTACTCAGCTATGGCGGATATTATCCCTTTACCCACTCCAGACGTCTATTGGAGTATTTACGGAAAAAGGGGTCTCTGAGAAAAGCACGACTGAGTTACTTTAGTATCTAGCGTTAAATTAGTGCCTTACCAAATGTTGGGCGCCATGTAGTGTAGTTCCTATATTCCCAATAGGGTCTGCGCATTGGAATATTATATCCTATAGATTTGACGTATGACTGAGGTCGACTAGGTCTCTATCGAATATATTAAACTTAATAGTGAGTGTGCCAGCTAACTCAGAGGTCACTAGAAACTTTCTCGAATACACAAGAAGGGATTAGTTTCTGACAATCGCATAAACATGACAACTTTGTTTCCCAAGAATAAGAAATATATCTCTCAGAGTCGTGGAAACAATAGATAAGTATTTCACTCAGTCAATCGTACATGCTTCGTTTCAACAGAGTTTGTAGCGAAACAGAGAGACGGGCGTTTTCAATAAAAAGGTTTATTGAACAGTCTTCTTTCTCATACAAGAGAAGTGAACTGCTACAATCATTATGCAGACTGCAAAGTATAATACGAACAGTGAGAATAGTATTATAAAATAATACTGTAAAAGCATTGTATGGTTTCTAAGCCATATCAAAATACATACATAAATACACAGGCTAAAATACTCAACTGGTGCTTCGAAATACACCTGCCCCAATGTACCTAACCTAAGTCTAGCACGCGGAAAGAAGTACGTTTTGTATAGCATAGGTTTAGTTGTTTTTGCCAAGAATCTACCAAAGGTTTCTCTAGGTTCTAATCAGCATCATACCTTGGTTAGAATGAAGGAGGTCTGCTATCTCAGTCTCGGGACTCGATATCCCAACACCCCGCAAGGGGAGCTTGGAAACACTGGAGCTGGATACTCGTGAAAGAAGGGCAGCCTCTCGACCAGTGCGTCAGCTGGAGGGTCGGCTTCCTTCAGTACTTGCTATAGCGAGCTGCGTCGGGCAAGTAGATAGTCGAACTGCTCCGAACCACTGTGGTTTGCTATAGCAAGTGAAGGTATACCCTGAAGGTGTTTAGGAATGCCATAGATTGACGTTAAGTCAGGCATATGAACATCAGGAAAGAACCCCTAGGGAATAGTTGTTCTTTGCAAAGTACATGAGTTCTTGGACAAATCAATATTCAAGGAAGGGGAAGTTCCCTAACTGCTTAAGCCGATTTTCAAAGAAATGGTTGTGACGTTTGGTACGGGTGGAAGTAGCCATGCCTGTATTTGGGTTGCATGGGCTATGCCTAAATAAGGGATTGATTTCTATGCCTTTATAAAGGCAATGTGAATTGTACCTATATAAGGGCATGAATCGGGAAAATTCACTCGGAGCTCTCAACGCCACACAACACCCCCAAAATCCTTATAATGATACTGGTTGGTTCATTCTCCTCTTTCAAACCATCATCAGTCACCAGGAGCATGGTGACATTGGAGCTCTCATAATGAGGTTTGAGGCAATTAACATGAAGTACCCTTAAGAGGTTCCTGGGGGTCATGAGGTCTACTTAGTAGTTGACTTTTCCCTTTCTCTTCTTCACCCCATAAGGTCCTGACCAGCAGTCTTGTCGGTTCCTGTTATTTTTATTGTTAATTTATTCTTATTAGGCGCAAAGCTACCCGAGGGTTTCCTGTCGCCGCCTGATAAGTCAAAAGAGACAAGAAAAGGCATTATAGATTACATAGACAGTTTTTAGGCCCACAACCGAGAGCCAAGAGAAGAGAACGGCCGGCCACCCATCCAGGACAGTCTGATCCTTGGCACAATAAAATTAGCCTGTGAGGCTGAGCGTAGTCCTGGTCCTGGTGTCCACTGGCTCCTTAACTCACACGTTTTACCCAAGTTGCAACTCGACTACAGTGGCCTTCTCATCCTGACAGAGTTTTCTTACCTCCTGGCTCGTGTCCAGGTTCAAAGAAGGGTTCTTCCAGAAGTATTGCACCTGGTTTGTGAGAGCCAGGATGTAGCAAACTACATTTTGGGGGGCTTTCTGGAAGCTTGCTCCCAACCCCACCTCCCACTTTACCTCACTGAGAGGTTCCCTAATAGGGCGACCATGGAGCTCAAATGGGCTAAATTCAACCCATTGTGTGGTACATCCTAGTAAGCAAAAAACAGGCATGGTAAGAGGATGTCCCACATCCATCTCAAAGGCTCATGCCGGCCCATAATCATGCCTTTCAGGGTCTTGGTGAATCTCTCAACAAGCCCATTGGTCTGAGGGTGATAGGGTGTGGAAAACTCATGTCACCCCACACTCATTCCACATTGACTTCATACATGTCTGTGCCCCTGCCAGATACAACTTCTTTTGGGGAGCTCTGCCTGGGTAAAAAATCCCCATCAGGGCTCTAGCCACTGGAGGTGCAGTCACATACCTTAGAGTGATGTCCTCTGGGTATCTGGTGGCATGATCCACCAAAACCAGGATAAACCTGTTGCTTAAGGCAGTTTCAGGGTCCCGAAGCCCAACAATGTTGCTGACTGCTGTTTCAAAAGGGATGCCAACGACACATAGGGAAACCAGGGGAGCTTTTAGTCTTTTCCCTGACTTCCCATTGGCCTGGCAGATGGGGCATCTGTGTGACACATATTTCCAGGTGCCGGGCCTCCTTGACTCCCCTTTTGGGCTGCCATGGCCCTTGTGGTCATGCACACCCACTCAGGCAACCCCTAACATTTCTAGGTTGGACCTAAGCTCCACTTCTTTCCCCACAGGGCTCTCCAAGTCATTTCCTAGGAGACAATCAACGATCATGGCAGGACTCACAGCTACTTTTAGAAAGCCTGAGATCCCCCCGCCCCCGAACTCAAAGTCAACAAGAGTCACTGGGTAGTGACTCTCATGGTTGTCTGCTGCCAAGCCTTTAGAAACCTATTCACTCACTCTGGTAAGTCAGATTTTATCAGATTAGGCTATTTTTAGGCTCTGCTGGGCCTGTCTGGTGAGCTTGCAAAGAACAGATGGTGTTCTGTTAACTCAGAAAGTTAATGAGCAATCAAGATGCCTTTATATCTAGTTTCTATCTTGTCACATTTGCTGTGCATTTAAAGACAAAGATCAAATTTCAGGCTATGTCTTCTGTTTATTTTTTCCTTGAGATTTGTGTTCACTTTTATTTCTCTGACTGCAAACTTAACAGGTGTATTTGTAAAGCGCATGATTACCCGTAGGTGTTCTGGCCCTGAATAACAATTGTTTATTGTTATCCAACGGTACTCATTTTATCGACCTCAGATAGATGAAAGCCTGAGTGGACCTCCCGGATTTTGAACCTGTGACCATGAGGTTGAATACATGCCCCTGCAGTGGCTGCTTTAGTCCACTGAGACACCAGACCCGGTGAGAAATTTGAAAAGTGAACTGTCTGATAGTCATTCTGGGCACACAACATTTAAATAGCTTGTAAATGAACAGTATACATATTTCAAAATATATTTCAGTAGTTCGGAAAACACTTTTTTGTAATTTGTAGTGAGATGGAAATAAAGATTTTAATATGATCCAAACAATCAGAATATGATGTGCAAATGATTAAATATTTGTTGAAATTCTAGGGCATGGTCTAACTGCGCTGCAAGATGGCCGCTTGCTGAGCATGCTCTGCCGGTCAAGCTATAATCCTTTTATCATCAGTGAGAACAGGAGAGCCATACCCAACTGAAAATCACACCTGGGTATTGCCTGTGGGACTGTGCGGCAGACGAGCCGTTACTCGCTACTGAAACAGAGCCGGAACTGCAGGGGTGCCCCTGTGAAAGATTTCCTACCTGTCATGCTGCGAGTCTTGATCCTGGAAGGTGGTACGGTCGGGGCCCACTGTTGGAGGATGGGCGGTGGGCTCGCTGAGGCTTCCTAACACCCACAACGAGGGGAGGCAGCATCGGGCAATGAACCTACCCTCTTGGAAACTTGCAGCCTCCCCAACACTCGGCCGGCCGTTCGGATGAAGATACGGCCAGACTGCCATCTTAGTTGGGGATTCCGCCAAGGGCGAGGACCCGTCTGGAGCCAGCGGGGAAGCTGCTGCAGCCCGTTGCCTCGCAGGATTGTGTGGAGAGAGGTGGATGTCCTGACGCTGTGGGTCCCAGGTGCATTTTGGGACAGTTGGAGACGTGGCACCCGCGCGTGGGGCCGGCGAGCACCTGAGTTTTGTGGGGTGCATGCCCGTGTGGTCACTGCCTTGCCACGAGGGATCCTGTGCTATACTCCGGGCCTGCTGTCACGGAAACAGCGTGAGACCAGGAGGTGAGGACCCGGATGTGGACGTATGCACCCGCTGGGAGTCGTGTTTTTGTGAATGATGCGGCCGGATCATCGTGACGCCTGCTGAGCCTTACATAGAAAGGCAGAAACAATAAGGGACTCTGCGATCAGCTCCTTGGCCACAACACTCCCTATTTTTGCAAGCACACGGCTGGCCGGGCCCTGGGCTGTGAGGAAGGGGCCTGTGCTGAGCTGGGCTCTGTTAATCAACATCTCCAAGATACGCTGAGGGGATACTTAGCTTATACCTGCTGTACAAGACAGTCCCCTTGTAGTGGCTCACTTACTTTGCACATTATCATGGGCAAACACGATGTGAAACAGCCCAAACTGACTTTTGAGAACAAATGACAAACTAGACTGATGGAATCTGAACTAGAAGGAGGCGCAGACCCACCACTAGGAGAGCAACCAGATGAACAAGGCGAGGACCTCCGTTCTTTACTCTTGGAAATGAGATCCAGCCTGAAAACTATAGATACCAAACTGGACATACTTACCTCACAACTGAATCAAGTGAAAAAACAGATTGATACGCACAAGCTACGTCTGGATCAGTTAGAAAACCGCACCACTGACAATCACGAATTCCAGGTTGAGACAAAAGAGCAGCTGCTGCAAATGGATAAGGTACTCAGCCTAATTAGGGCCAATAATGATGATTTAGAGGCCAGATCTCATTGCAATCATCTTCAGATTACGGGAATTCCTGAGATGACAGCCATTTCGAAAATGGAGACCTATGTTGACGAGCTGCTGTGTGAACTGTTTGTCCCTGATTTATCCGCTGTATTCGCAGTCGAAATAGCCCACCGCACACTGGGCCCCAGACCACCGATAGGAGCCACACCCAGGCCTATACTAGCTCGGATACTGAATTATCAATACCGGGACGTCATCTTGAGACTTGCCAGAGAGCGGGGAACTATCAATCACAAAGGGAAAACCATCTCATTCTATCTAGACTTTACCCCGGCGGTGCAGGCGGCCCGCAGAGAGTTTCTACCTGCAAAAAGTATCGTACTTCAGGCTAAGATCCCAAACGCTCTAATATACCTGGCTAAGTTGAAGGTGACCTATGACGGCACAGTACACAACATCACAGACGCTAAGCCCGCCTTGAAGTTCTCCAAACACGTGGGAGGGAAGAAGAGTAATGGAAAACCTGCGAAAGGGCATATTTGGAGGCTGGGATGAGCAACAATGGATGACTCCTCGCAAGACAAGTGAATTGGTGGGCTTGATATTGTTGGGTACACCATTATGCCTAGGCTATGAGATGACATACAGTGGCAATTAAGTGAGAGCAGACACGGCATGCACTATATGCAGTTGGTTCGCAGATGTCCTTTTGAAATGCGTAAATACTAAGCAATGGCTCTCCCACACCTGTCTCGGCCACCCCGCTCTCGGGCAGTTTAGTATTCCGGTGACCCCACACCCTCAGGGAGAGCTCCCATATTACGCTTCTTTTCCACATCAGGAAACAAATATTGAGTTTGATTTCCAGGGGGGTAACTGTACACAACCTGATTGGGTGTTGGTGTGGGTGGGGGGAGGGTGGGAATGGATATGGTTGTAGTTTCAGTCGGAGCAGCATCGCATTCTACGGACTTATGAGGCGAAGTCCTGGCATACACAAGGTTTACACGCAGGTCCCTCTGGGGGTTGAAGGTAACACTAAAGGTACCGCAAAGCGTGCTGCGATCATAGGGGGCGAGTCTATAGTTACTCACTACCTGGCATCTCTTAGGACACAACTAAGACTATCATGGTATCCTTGAATCTATTAACCTGGACTACCGGGGTCTGAACGACCATAGAAAAACAAGACTGGTTCAGGCATATCTACCCAGACACCATATAGATGTATGCTTCTTACAAGAGATGTACTTAAATAGCACTTCCCCATCTAAACTGCAGCACAAATGCTGGGCACACATCTACTCCTCAATCTATTCAAACTACGCACGGGGTGGCCATATTAGTGCGGCAAAGGCTGTATTGGAAGATGTCTGAATCTCATGCAGACCCAGAGGCGCGGTATGAGATACTGCTTGGGGTGCTTGCCGGGGTGACGGTTACGCTTGCAGCACTTTATGGACCAAACACAGATAGCCCAGTTTTCTTCCATACGGTATGAGCAAAAATTAAATCCATAGGTTACGACACCATAATATGGGGGGTGATTTTAATACTGTGCTGAATGATGCTATTGACAGAAAGGGGTTGTCTCGCACGCTGCATCTTAATTCCAGGACCATCTTAAATGCTATAATCTCAGATAGTAATCTCGCTGATGAAGACGTAACCCAAACAGGACAGAAGGCGCCTGTATTTCAGTACATCATAGTGCCTGGTCGAGGTTAGATTTTTGGTTAGTCTCACGCGACGTGGAGATGTGGGCACTGGAAGTTGCTCATCTTTCCAGAACACTCTCAGACCACGCTCCCTGCCTCTTATGGTTGCTCTTGCCTAAAACGCCAAACAGAATATTCAGTTGGAGACTCCCCCCCCAACGCCCTGTTAGTTGAGGCCTGCAAGGAGGAAATACGTGGAGACATTGAGGAATATTTCACCCTAAACTCTGGCCCAGTTACATCTCAGGTGCCTTTGAGGGAAGCCATCAAGGGGGAAATGCATAGCGTGCCAAGCTGGGGTACTGAAGGCACTCAGAGGTAGGCTAGCCTCCCTCGAGGCCCGCATGAAGGAGCTAGAGTCCCAATATTACATTATGAACGATCCTGCTCTCCTAGCTTCACTGAAGGAGGCACTCGGGGAATTTGAGGAGGAAGCACAGCGCAAAGTGAAATTCATGGTCAAACACACACAAGCTACATGATATGCTGAGGTAGACAGGCCAGGCAAACATGCTCAGGACACCACGCTCTGCTCCTTATGTGACTGAGGTCCTAGGGGTAGACCATACTTTGATTAGAGGTCTGCAAGACATTGTAGATCGCTAGACACTGTTTTATGCTACGTTATACACGGCCACGCACCGAACGGTGCCTGTGGAACTTTAGCCATTTTTTGAATCCTTAGAGCTGCTTTGTCTGGGGAGGGTTTTGCCGGCTGTTTTGATGGAGGACGCGACTGGAGCACACGAGGTTCTGAATTTATGAATTATCTGCCTCCTCGGTGTCTTCACAAGATTTTGATATTCTGGCTACATATTATCCAAGCCAAACAATGTTTTGTTATTTAATTCGGAGGATCTCCATTAAGTTAAGTATGATAATGTAGCTCAAGAACCTTTGTTTGGATTACATTGTCTGGGGAGGGGGCACAGGGAATACCTAGATGTACCATTCTCAATGGAAGATTTAGTCCAAGTCATACGAAGCCTGCCCCTAGATAAGGCCCCGGGCTCCGATAGACTCACCACCCCCTTTTACAAGGCCTACGTGTCAGAATTGGCCCACATTTGATAGCAGTTTATGAAGAGGTGCAGACTTCCAGCATCCTACCGCCCTCAATGCGGGAAGCCATGATAATGAAGCTGCTGAAGCCCAGGAGACCCAGTAATGAAGTGGATTCTTACAGACCACTATCATTAATTAATGTAGATCTTCGCCAAGATGCTTGCGGGTAGATTGCAGCCGTTACTCCAATTGATCGCCCGCCCAGATCAGTCGGGATTCATCCCAGGGAGATAAACCTCCCATAATCTGCACATTTTTTACAGCATTACACTATCTACATCCCAAATCTCAGGCGGTCGCGGTACTACTTGAGGCCACAAAAGCGTTTGGCACCCTGGAGTGGACATTCTATTTTCAATACTGGAAAGAATGGGTTATAGCCCTCTGTTTCAGGGTCTCATACGTCTGCTCTATATGGAGCCGTCTGCAAGGAACCGTATGAATGGCATGATCTTGCAATCATTTTGCATTACACGTGGATGCCCCCTCTCTCCTTTCCTCATCGCCACTGCGATGGAACCACTAGCAGCGAGGTTGAGACAGCATCATGCCTACAGGGGGTTAGGTTTTAGCACAAGAGGTCTCCTGGTCTCGCTATATGCGGACGATATTACCCTATATATCACTGATCCTGCCGTGCACACTGCCCCCATTCTCTGAGAACTGATAAAATTCAGAGGCTTATACGGCATATCCATAAATTGGGCCAAGTCCATTCTCTTCCCACTCACAGACAACACAACTCCATTCCCGGTTAAGTACCCCCTCGGTGGGCAGGTGACCCAGTGAAATATCTGGGGGTTTGGCTTAGCAGGGATGAACAGGAGATCTGGAACATGAACTTTGGGCGGGCCATTGCATGGTTGGAGGGAAAAGTGAACGCTTGGGCTAAGCTGCCTCTCCCTGGCTGGGAGGATAGCGATTGCCAAGATAGTGGTTTTGCCAAAATTCCTCTATTTATTCGCAAATATTCCGGTCCCCCTCACCCAGGCGTTCTTCAAAACAATACGTACTTTATTAATATCCATGGTGTGGGCAGGGCGACAGGCGCGGATCTCGTGGGAACTTTTGACACTGCCATTTGCTCAGGAAGGGCTGGGAGCCCCAGACATGCAGTTATACGCCTACTGTGCACAGGCTCAGTTCCTGCAGTTCCTGCATTTCTGGGTGCACCCTACCCCGTTCCAACCACTGGATGTGGCAGCGCAGATCCCTCTGCAGGTGGCTATCAATCAGCCATATAGGAGACCGCGAGATGGTCTAGACACTGTTAAGACCCTGCGCAGGGTGTGGGAAAGACTGCGCGACAGAGCCCAGCTAAAAATATGATATGCCCCTTCCGTCCCTCAAGCGCACAATCCCATGGTCCCCACAATGGCAGAGGGAGCGAGCAGGTCAGCAGCCAGGATTCTGGGATTACGCACTTTTGTAGATCTCTACCCTGAGGACGAATTCAGACCCCCGCCAACAACACCAGAGGGGGTGGTCGGGTCATTCTCAGAACTCTTTTTATACTACAAACTTTGTGCACCATACAGGCAGATACACATCACTTTCCCTGTCCCTGTCAACTCTTTTTTTTTTTTTTAGTTCAAAATAAGTTTATTAATTGTATTGCAAGGTAGGAATACAAAATATAATTAAAGAGTTATGAGGAAAAACAATAGGGGGAAAGGAAAGGAAGGGAAATCAAAAGAATGATAATCAAAATACATTGCAGAGTGAAATGAGCAATAAGAAACATAATAAACTAATCATGGGTATCGGAAAGTAAAAAGAAAGGGTACAGTAATTATACAATAAAAGCAAATGCGATTATAATTATGCATTTAAACATCTTAGCAGAGAATGAGGAATGAGAAAGGGCATCAAGGGGGTTTGGAAACCTTCTGCTGAGCAGGTCGTGGACGAAAGGAACGAGTTGTGCAGTTATCTAAATACATCGTAACAGGAAGCCATAAATCAGCACGCTTAGCTGCCAACTGGGCAGGAAAAACAAAAGCAGTATCAAGTCTATGATTGTGACAAACATTATACCACCATGCTTTGAAAGTAATAGTAGATGAAGACTTCCAATTAATAGTAATTTGTTGAAATGCAACAGCCAATAATAAGTCAACAATTCTAAACATGAAGATCAGTCTTGTCCCAACAAGGGGAAATACTTCCCAAAAAGATATGAGTAGGGGAGAGTGGAATACTAGTGCAAAAAATAACATTAATTTATGCCCAAACTTGTAACCAGAAGGCGCGTACATTCTTGCAAAGGAACAGCATATGAAATAAAGTGGCATTAGGTGAAGAGCAAGACCAGCATGTATCTGAGGTGGCAGGGAAACGCTTGTGAAGGGTAGGAGTGTGAAGCAAGCGGTTATATATAAAAAATATAGATTGTGTTAAAGATGCAGCCCTAGAAGTTTTACGAATCTTTGTCCAAATCTTGTCCCAAAGAGATATTGGCCAAGATATGGAAAAATCATTCTCCCAATGCTCCTCCGCCTTGGATTTTGATCTGGGAAGTGTATGTGCATGAATGTGTTTATAAATGGCAGAGGCTTTAGGAAGGGTTTGTAAGATAGAATGAAGGCGAATGGTGGGATCAGGTGAGATGGGAGAAGGGATCGACTTGGAAAGTCTATTATAAGTTTCCATGACCGTTGCTTTAAGGAGGAGGTATTTCGGAGCAAAGGAGAGGAACAAATCAAAAGTGGAACAGAGAGTGTGGAAAGGCAAAAAGGTAGATTGTGAGAATAACTGTGATATCCAAAGCAAACCTTTGGTTCTCCAAGATTTCCAGTAAAAGGGCTTACCCCGGAGTAGAAGGTATTTATTGTGCCAAATAGTGAATGTAAGGAAATTGTATTGTATTGTGTATTGTGGTATACTTATAGAGCGCAGCCTGTCACCACCAAGGGCATCCTGGCGCTTTTGAACCCTGATCCAACAACAACTTCAGCAGCTAGCCTGTCCTCGGGAAGAGGTAGGTTTTCAACGCCTTTCTAAAGGCTGAAAGAGCCTCAAGGCTCCTGAGGGATAATGGCAGGGAGTTCCAGAGTTTGGCCGCCGCTACTCTGAACGATCGGCCGCCCATCCTCACTCTCTGGAAGCGCGGGACTACTAACAGCTTGGATGACGAGGAGCGTAAGGCTCGAGATGGAAGATACCAAGCAAACATTCTCCGCAACGGGATTGGTCCCAAGCCATGAATCGCTCTAAACACTATGCATGCTGCTTTGTAGCGGACGCGAAGGTGAATCGGCAGCCAATGGAGTTCCTGTAGCGCTGCTGTAGACGAACTGTAGTAGGGGCGGGAAAGAGCGAGTTTGGCAGCCAGATTTTGTACCCTTTGAAGCTTGCCCAGTAGTGTTGCAGGGGCATCCAATAGTAGTGCGTTGCAGTAGTCGAGTCGACTTAGGATGGTACTCCGCACTACTTCGGATCTGGCTTGCTCAGGAAGGAGAGGTAGGACCTTACGCAGCATTCGGATGAGCATCATGCACGTTGACGTGGTCTTATTTACGTGCAGATCCAGCTGTAAATTAGGCCCAAAAATGACCCCCAGATTACGCGCCGAATGTGTGGCTGACACCGTCTCAGAAAAGGACGGGGGCCAAAAGTCAATTGGGAGGTCCCTGGGGACTCGGTCGCCGGAACAATGCAGCACCTCAGTTTTAGTACCGTTGAACTGTAACGAGTTGAAGCGGAGCCAGTCCGCTGTGGCCTGCATGCACCGGTGAAAAGTCTCCAGTGGGACCGCATCCTGTCCCTCCAGAGAAAAGACCAGCTGGGTATCATCTGCATAATTAAATGCAGAGATCCCAAATGATTTAATAAGCTGGACTAGAGGGCGGAGGTAAATGTTAAAGAGTATAGGGCTGATGGCTGAGCCCTGAGGTACTCCTTGTCCTACTCTCCGCTCCTCTGAGCTGAAGGGAGGGAGCGACACCCGTTGTTGACGATTATCCAAGTAGGAAATTAACCAGTCCCTAGCCTTGTCTTTGACCCCACACTCTTCCAGCCTCGCTATCAAGGTCGGATGGCTGACCGCGTCGAACGCGGCCGACATGTCGAGCAGCACCAAAAAGGCTGCCCGACCACTGTCGACTCGCGCCCGCAGATTGTCTAGCACGGTCACTAACGCGGATTCCGTCCCATGAGCTGGGCGGAAGCCAAATTGCGTCTCATCCAGCCAAGTGTTCCCTTCCAAGAAGTCGGATAGAGTGCGGGTGACCAACTTTTCCATGATTTTAACTGGAAAAGGAAGCAGGGAAATTGGCCGGTAATTGGAGAGACAGGCAGGGTCAAGCGTAGGTTTTTTTAGAAGCGGAGATACCACTGCCTTCTTCCAACAACCCGGTACAATCCCTGTTTCAAGTGACTGACAGCAGATGGAATGTAAAGGCTGGAAAAGTTCCTCCTGAAACAGCCTCCAGAGTTTTGGCGGAAGAGGGTCAAGAGGCGAGCCAGATGAGATGAGAGGAAGAGAAGCAATATAGAAGAAGAAAGGAGAAAGAAAAAAGGAATTAACGAAAATGAAAGAGCTTGTAAGGAGAAAATACAGGGGGAAAAATAGCAGGGAATCCAAAAGAATTGATGAAAGGAAAGAGGAAGAAAGGAGAGAACTACAACGTGTAAAGAGAGAGGTTATAACCGCAATATTAACACGAAAGCTGAAATACAGGAAGGGAAGCATGAAAAAAAGGGAACAAAGTAACAAAAGGAAATAAGGGGAGAACATACCTACAAAAGGAGAAGACAAAAAGGAGGAGGATGAAGAGGAACTGGGGAGGGATGGAACCACATGGGTGAGGCGAAACATCCTAGGTCGGCCAGGCGGGGAACCGGGGAGACAACAGCAGACGAGGAAAAATTCCTGCGGAAATGGAGAAGAGGAACAAAGATTAGTAGGGGAACAAAATAAATTCAAAAACAAACAATAGCGAACAACAACTAGACTAAGTAAGGGAACAAAGCGAGATAAACAGGCAAAGACATGACCCAAGCAAGAACATCAGGAGAGCAAAAACAAGAAAGGACACTGTTCAGCCAGGATGAGACGAAGAGGATCCAGATGAGTCCATGGCGGTGGTCTTGTTCGCATTGATGAAACTCTGTAGACGCACTGGATCTTCATATGTGGTCGTCTTGTTATTGTAGGTGACTTTAAACAAGCAGGGATGGTACAAACCATGTCTGGCCCCCATAGAACGAAGAACATCTCTCATGCCTAAAAAGGCCTTTCGACGATTATCAGTCGCTTTAGCATAGTCCTGAGCAAAGAACAATGGGGAACCAGACCAAGCTAATTTTGGTGAAGCCTTGGCAGCTGCAAGAACCTTCAGGAGGTCAGTATATTCCAGAAAATAGAGAATGACACCTCTTGGTCGCTGTGACATAGAAGGAGATGTAGGTAAGCGACCCAATCGGTGTGCACGCTGAATGTTGAGGGCTGTACCTTCTGGCAAGTGGAGCAGCTTGGGAAGAAAGGATCGGAAGAAAGTGACTGCATCCGAGCCCTAAGGCCTTCAACCAAGCCGTAAATACGAAGGTTGTTACGTCTGTTTCTGTTTTCCAACTCCTCCACCTGCTTCTGGAGGACACCAACTTGTGAAGTTAAATGGGAAACCGCAGATTGTGTCTCCTGAAATGAGGTGACAGACTGCTCGACTGAAGAGACTCTGGCGTCAATTTGCGACCAATTATCCGTAAGGGTCTGAAGCTTGACATTGGTTTCCTCCATGAAAGGACGCAGAGTGCCGATCTCCTCCAGAAAAGGACGGAAGGATCTAATTTCCTCCAGCAAGAGTTCCATTGAAACAGGTGTAGAAGACTTGAGAGGTGAGGGAGGATCTTTCTTGAGTCTCTTGGTGTTGGTTTTCCCCGGTGCTGACTGGGATGGATCCATGGCAGTGTCCGAGCCAGATGAGGTAAGAGAATCCTCTAGTTTAGAAAGAGCTGAGAATACTTTGGAATTCTGCACAAAAGCCACCTTCGTCGTAGATTTGGAATGCATGCTTGACACAGATTTAAGTCGTCCCATATAAAATATAGGAAGTTATGACAACCCACAGAACATGCAGTACCTGCCAAAACAAGTGGGCTCCAGCGCAGGTGGATGCGCAAGTGCATATAGTGAAGGAGAAGGAAATAATCCAATGAGGTACTGCTGAAGGTAACAAAAATTAGTCTAGAAAGATTCCAAAATGAAAAAACTTGACCATTTCGTATTGGTTAATGACTAAAAAACAATGTGACCATGCCAACAGAACAAGGCCAAGAAGCGTCAGCGAAGGCAGGAGCGATAAGTAGATGAAGAACAGGAGAACAACAAGTCAGAGCAAAGATAGTGCAGGTGAGTCAGTCATGACGAAATACCCAATGCAGTAACAACAAGTAATCTGCTGCAACCTTAGGGCATAAGTAAAGCTTTAAGGCTAGAAAGTCATAATAAGAGTTTTATCCTATGAAGAGATGGAAAGGTCGTAAGACGCGAGCTATGAGGTCTGAAAAACCATTGACGCGTTAATGAAGGAGGATAAGCTCTGTAGGGCACAAAATGGCGGATGAAAGAAGAACAAACTCACCAAAATGCTTGAGTGATAGAATATGACATCCAAGTATCACAGAACAAGTTGCCAAGTCCATTAAAAGCCTTTGGTAATCTTCTTATGCATCAAAGACTCTGGACGTCGATTTTATGTGAGAAATGCGCACTCGGCATCAGCAGCTAAAATGGCGGCCGCGCCACCGACACTCTGCTCGCAGCGCATTACATCGGAAAAATCCTTTATTTGAGGAAGGACAGGGTCCAAAGTTGGAGCGGAAGCATCAGGAGCCTTTCCGACACAAGGACACGAGGTTTCCGCAGGGGAAGACGGCACAGGTCCGAAGCAATCCCCGGAGCCTCACGGAGCCTCATGCAGATGCCGCCATCACCGACGGGCGCCAAGCCACGCCCTCCATCCCTGCGAACTCTAATGGCACTCGAGAATATAATTCAGACAGCCCTCTCCCACAGGCTCATAACACGCTTATATGGCAATATACAGAACACAGCCCCCATAATAAAGCCTGAACACTCAGGTAACGGAGGACCAGTGGACCTTCTGCTGTAACCAGCTCACGATGTTGTTCCCCAATAACAAATTGAGAATAATTCATTTTAAATACATTCATCACTGTTACAGAACCCCTGTTCAGCTCCATCGAATGGGGATTAGAGTGGTCGATAGCTGCTGGAGATGCAGCTACACACCAGCTACCTTCATACACATGGCATGGAGCTGCCCCTCCCCGGCCACCTACTGGGCCGACATTTTCAGTAAAATACATGACATAATAGGCACATCACCTGATCCTGAGCTGCTTATTGGTTTACTGGGTTACTTAAAGGACACGGCTGCAGAAACTTTGAAACTACATGCCATAATCTTGCTGGTAGCTAATCACGGGGTATCTATGTACTGGGAGAAAAAGGGAGCTCTCACATTAGCTGCCTGGGTACACGATGTCACGTTCTGCCATACACAACTGACAACCTTCTGGGAATTAATGCCGGTCGCTTCTAGACCGAAAGACTTTTGAGCTCCATTTCTTGATTGGGCTCATTCGCTAAAGACCGTGAGAGATAATTCCTGGGGGAAGACAATCCCCACAGGTCCACAATAAAGTGATGTGTGGATAGCGGTCGGTTACAAGTGGAGCTTGACTCAAGATATGTACATTATTGGGGTACTAGCTGTGCACTATAAGTTTACCGGTCTGGAACTCCCCCCTCCCCCACCCACCCTCTCCACCACACTGGAGTTGCTCCAGCCCACTGGCTAGGCTAAGACCTGCTCTGTATTAACTTCCTGTAACACCTCAGATGATATGTTGTACTCTGATCGAAATGTTTGTCTGTGATACTGTTAACTATTTGTGAAACACATGTGGCATTGATCTGCTTCGCTGGCTCAGTTGTAACTGTTGGTTGTCTTTGAAATGCCAATAAAAAAAAATATTTGCTGAAACTCAATTTACACACATTACTGTTCGTATCAGTAAAACTGTATTGTAGTGGGAATGTTTATCGCCATTTCATTTGAAAATGTCTGTCTGTAAATCACAGTGCGCTACTGCATCATGCTTTAGTGATATATTTATTAAAATAGAGAGTTTTAAAAGATGAACTGAGAAACATTACTGCTCCCCCCTAATGGCAACGCTATTAGTGAACTAAGTGGCAAGTTAGGGGTCATGTGTACCCTATATGTGAGCTAGATTCTTATTACACATGGATCAGTTGTTCAGCCTATTAAATAAACAAGAGCTTTTTGTACAGCACACATGAACTCACATATTTGGAGGTAGTCTTGTGTGTGATAATGAAGAAAAAGGTGACACAGTGAAATAAACTATTTACCTAAGATCACACAATTTGAGACAAGTTTATGGGTCAAGCGCATTACAGTTAGGTCGAGTAGATTATTCAGGTTACTAGATGTGCAGGTCTGGTAACATTTTTCGGATTTTTTGATGCCTGACTACTAAACCTGGTGGAAAATGTGGGGTTCTGAGGTCACCAAATGATACCTTACAACAGGCATACTGGCTCCTGTGTCCCTCGGAGCCTCTGCCTTCTGCCCAGTGATGATGACCCACTGCCCATACTTGGAAGTATTAGCAAGCAGGTCTCCTTGGGGTGCAATATCCTTGTCACCCATGGACACTAGAGTAACGGTAACGTCTGCTCTATCCCCCCCATAATAAGTTGGGTAATCTCTTCCGCAAGCGCTATGTTTATGTTTATTGGTTTATATAGCGCTGAATCACCCATGAGGGTATCTCGGCGCTTGGACTGAACATTGTAACAGGACCTGAATATGATTAAAAGAGATCGTTTTTAGCATTTTTCTAAAATGGGTCAGATTTGGGCAGGCCCTTAAATGTATCGGCAGGTTATTCCAAAACATCGGGCCTGGAAAGAGAAGGCCTTAGCTCCACTGCGCGCTTTTTGATCCTGGGAGTTGTGATCAGCAGATCAGAACTAGATCTGAGTAAGCGCGTGGGACAATAGGGGGTCAATTTGCGGGTTAGGTACATAGGCCCTTGCCCTCTAAGAGCTTTGTGAATGAGGCACCCTATTTTAAACTTAATTCTTTTGATAATAGGGAGCCAATGTAGTTGATTTAAGATAGGAGCAGAGGGTGTTCTGGCCGGAGCGTCGACCTTGAGGCGGGCGGCGGTATTCTGGACAACCTGTAATTTCTTTATGGCTGCCGTATTAGCTGAAAACAAAAGGGCATTACAATAGTCAATCATACTAAGTACCAAGGCCTGCATCAGTGTTTTCTTAGTAGAAATAGGCAAGAGGGAGAATATCCTGCGCAGGAGGCCTAGAATGTAATAGGAGGACCCCGCTGTGGTGTTGGCGTGTGTCTCCAAAGTCAGTTTACGATCTATTCTGACTCCCAGATTTTTGACCGCCTCCTTGGGAGTGAGAGCAGTGCCCAGTTCCTCTGGCCACCAGGAAGGAGTCCAGCAGATGTCAGCTCCTCCGAACAACATTATCTCCGACTGCCTGGGTACACGATGTCACGTTCTGCCATACACAACTGACAACCTTCTGGGAATTAATGCCGGTCGCTTCTAGACCGAAAGACTTTTGAGCTCCATTTCTTGATTGGGCTCATTCGCTAAAGACCGTGAGAGATAATTCCTGGGGGAAGACAATCCCCACAGGTCCACAATAAAGGTATGTGTGGATAGCGGTCGGTTACAAGTGGAGCTTGACTCAAGATATGTACATTATTGGGGTACTAGCTGTGCACTATAAGTTTACCGGTCTGGAACTCCCCCCTCCCCACCCACCCCCTCCACCACACTGGAGTTGCTCCAGCCCACTGGCTAGGCTAAGACCTGCTCTGTATTAACTTCCTGTAACACCTCAGATGATATGTTGTACTCTGATCGAAATGTTTGTCTGTGATACTGTTAACTATTTGTGAAACACATGTGGCATTGATCTGCTTCGCTGGCTCAGTTGTAACTGTTGGTTGTCTTTAAAATGCCAATAAAAAAAAATATTTGCTGAAACTCAATTTACACACATTACTGTTCGTATCAGTAAAACTGTATTGTAGTGGGAATGTTTATCGCCATTTCATTTGAAAACGTCTGTCTGTAAATCACAGTGCGCTACTGCATCATGCTTTAGTGATATATTTATTAAAATAGAGAGTTTTAAAAGATGAACTGAGAAACATTACTGCTCCCCCTAATGACAACGCTATTAGTGAACTAAGTGGCAAGTTAGGGGTCATGTGTACCCTATATGTGAGCTAGATTCTTATTACACATGGATCAGTTGTTCAGCCTATTAAATCAACAAGTGCTTTTTGTACAGCACACATGAACTCACATATTTGGAGGTAGTCTTGTGTGTGATAATGAAGAAAAAGGTGACACCGTGAAATAAACTATTTACCTAAGATCACACAATTTGAGACGAGTTTATGGGTCAAGTGCATTACAGTTAGGTCGAGTAGATTATTCGGGTTACTAGACATGCAGGTCTGGTAACATTTTTCGGATTTTTTGATGCTTGACTACTAAACCTGGTGGAAAATGTGGGGTTCTGAGGTCACCAAATGATACCTTACAACAGGCATACTGGCTCCTGTGTCCCTCGGAGCCTCTGCCTTCTGCCCAGTGATGATGACCCCCTGCCCATACTTGGAAGTATTAGCAAGCAGGTCTCCTTGGGGTACAATGTCCTTGTCACCCATGGACACTAGGGTAACGGTAACGTCTGCTCTATCCCCCCCATAATAAGTTGGGTAATCTTTTCCGCAAGCGCTATGTTTATGTTTATTGGTTTATATAGCGCTGAATCACCCATGAGGGTATCTCGGCGCTTGGACTGAAAATTGTAAAAGGACCTGAATATGATTAAAAGAGATACGTTTTTAGCATTTTTCTAAAATGGGTCAGATTTGGGCAGGCCCTTAAATGTATCGGCAGGTTATTCCAAAACATCAGGCCTGGAAAGAGAAGGCCTTAGCTCCACTGCGCGCTTTTTGGATCCTGGGAGTTGTGATCAGCAGATCAGAACTAGATCTGAGTAAGCGCGTGGGACAATAGGGGGTCAATTTGTGGGTCAGGTACATAGGCCCTTGCCCTCTAAGAGCTTTGTGAATGATGCACCCTATTTTGAACTTAATTATTTTGATAATAGGGAGCCAATGTAGTTGATTTAAGATAGGAGCAGAGGGTGTTCTGGCCGGAGCGTCGACCTTGAGGCGGGCGGCGGTATTCTGGACAACCTGTAATTTCTTTATGGCTGCCGTATTAGCTGAAAACAAAAGGGCATTACAATAGTCAATCATACTAAGTACCAAGGCCTGCATCAGTGTTTTCTTAGTAGAAATAGGCAAGAGGGGGAATATCCTGCGCAGGAGGCCTAGAATGTAATAGCAGGACCCCGCCATGGTGTTTGCGTGTGCCTCCAAAGTCAGTTTACGATCTATTCTGACTCACAGATTTTTGACCGCCTCCTTGGGAGTGGGATTTAGAAAAGGGGGTGGTGATGAACAGAGTGTCTGAGTTAAACAGACCACTCTTACCCAGTCCAAAGATCAGGGCTTGATCCATCACCGTTATTTATCTCACTGCCCCATCCCAGCTCAGAACCTGGCTATATGCAAATCAGTCTGTCCCTGGCCCAGTGCATCATGGGAACAGGGCAGACTAAACTACCAAGCCAATTCTTCACCAGAAAGGAGACAAGCTACCGGGGACCGGTTTCTGGCATTTCAGCCTTCTTCGGCCCGGCTTGCTTGAATCCTGATGGAGCAGTGAGAAAGGGACTCATGTCTGAGTATACCCTGCCACACCTATAGTGGCCAAAAACGATTTAGAAAAGGGGGTGGTGATGAACAGAGTGTCTGAGTTAAACAGACCACTCTTACCCAGTCCAAAGATCAGGGCTTGATCCATCACCGTTATTTATCTCACTGCCCCATCCCAGCTCAGAACCTGGCTATATGCAAATCAGTCTGTCCCTGGCCCAGTGCATCATGGGAACAGGGCAGACTAAACTACCAAGCCAATTCTTCACCAGAAAGGAGACAAGCTACCGGGGACCGGTTTCTGGCATTTCAGCCTTCTTCGGCCCGGCTTGCTTGAATCCTGATGGAGCAGTGAGAAAGGGACTCATGTCTGAGTATACCCTGCCACACCTATAGTGGCCAAAAACGATTTAGAACAGGGGGTGGTGATGAACAGAGTGTCTGAGTTAAACAGACCACTCTTACCCAGTCCAAAGATCAGGGCTTGATCCATCACCGTTATTTATCTCACTGCCCCATCCCAGCTCAGAACCTGGCTATATGCAAATCAGTCTGTCCCTGGCCCAGTGCATCATGGGAACAGGGCAGACTAAACTACCAAGCCAATTCTTCACCAGAAAGGAGACAAGCTACCGGGGACCGGTTTCTGGCATTTCAGCCTTCTTCGGCCCGGCTTGCTTGAATCCTGATGGAGCAGTGAGAAAGGGACTCATGTCTGAGTATACCCTGCCACACCTATAGTGGCCAAAAACGATTTAGAAAAGGGGGTGGTGATGAACAGAGTGTCTGAGTTAAACAGACCACTCTTACCCAGTCCAAAGATCAGGGCTTGATCCATCACCGTTATTTATCTCACTGCCCCATCCCAGCTCAGAACCTGGCTATATGCAAATCAGTCTGTCCCTGGCCCAGTGCATCATGGGAGCAGGGCAGACTAAACTACCAAGCCAATTCTTCACCAGAAAGGAGACAAGCTACCGGGGACCGGTTTCTGGCATTTCAGCCTTCTTCGGCCCGGCTTGCTTGAATCCTGATGGAGCAGTGAGAAAGGGACTCATGTCTGAGTATACCCTGCCACACCTATAGTGGCCAAAAACGATTTAGAAAAGGGGGTGGTGATGAACAGAGTGTCTGAGTTAAACAGACCACTCTTACCCAGTCCAAAGATCAGGGCTTGATCCATCACCGTTATTTATCTCACTGCCCCATCCCAGCTCAGAACCTGGCTATATGCAAATCAGTCTGTCCCTGGCCCAGTGCATCATGGGAACAGGGCAGACTAAACTACCAAGCCAATTCTTCACCAGAAAGGAGACAAGCTACCGGGGACCGGTTTCTGGCATTTCAGCCTTCTTCGGCCCGGCTTGCTTGAATCCTGATGGAGCAGTGAGAAAGGGACTCATGTCTGAGTATACCCTGCCACACCTATAGTGGCCAAAAACGATTTAGAAAAGGGGGTGGTGATGAACAGAGTGTCTGAGTTAAACAGACCACTCTTACCCAGTCCAAAGATCAGGGCTTGGTCCATCACCGTTATTTATCTCACTGCCCCATTCCAGCTCAGAACCTGGCTATATGCAAATCAGTCTGTCCCTGGCCCAGTGCATCATGGGAACAGGGCAGACTAAACTACCAAGCCAATTCTTCACCAGAAAGGAGACAAGCTACCGGGGACCGGTTTCTGTCATTTCAGCCTTCTTCGGCCCGGCTTGCTTGAATCCTGATGGAGCAGTGAGAAAGGGACTCATGTCTGAGTATACCCTGCCACACCTATAGTGGCCAAAAACGATTTAGAAAAGGGGGTGGTGATGAACAGAGTGTCTGAGTTAAACAGACCACTCTTACCCAGTCCAAAGATCAGGGCTTGATCCATCACCGTTATTTATCTCACTGCCCCATCCCAGCTCAGAACCTGGCTATATGCAAATCAGTCTGTCCCTGGCCCAGTGCATCATGGGAACAGGGCAGACTAAACTACCAAGCCAATTCTTCACCAGAAAGGAGACAAGCTACCGGGGACCGGTTTCTGGCATTTCAGCCCTCTTTGGCCCGGCTTGCTTGAATCCTGATGGAGCAGTGAGAAAGGGACTCATGTCTGAGTATACCCTGCCACACCTATAGTGGCCAAAAACGATTTAGAAATGGGGGTGGTGATGAACAGAGTGTCTGAGTTAAACAGACCACTCTTACCCAGTCCAAAGATCAGGGCTTGATCCATCACCGTTATTTATCTCACTGCCCCATCCCAGCTCAGAACCTGGCTATATGCAAATCAGTCTGTCCCTGGCCCAGTGCATCATGGGAACAGGGCAGACTAAACTACCAAGCCAATTCTTCACCAGAAAGGAGACAAGCTACCGGGGACCGGTTTCTGGCATTTCAGCCTTCTTCGGCCCGGCTTGCTTGAATCCTGATGGAGCAGTGAGAAAGGGACTCATGTCTGAGTATACCCTGCCACACCTATAGTGGCCAAAAACGATTTAGAAAAGGGGGTGGTGATGAACAGAGTGTCTGAGTTAAACAGACCACTCTTACCCAGTCCAAAGATCAGGGCTTGATCCATCACCGTTATTTATCTCACTGCCCCATCCCAGCTCAGAACCTGGCTATATGCAAATCAGTCTGTCCCTGGCCCAGTGCATCATGGGAGCAGGGCAGACTAAACTACCAAGCCAATTCTTCACCAGAAAGGAGACAAGCTACCGGGGACCGGTTTCTGGCATTTCAGCCTTCTTCGGCCCGGCTTGCTTGAATCCTGATGGAGCAGTGAGAAAGGGACTCATGTCTGAGTATACCCTGCCACACCTATAGTGGCCAAAAACGATTTAGAAAAGGGGGTGGTGATGAACAGAGTGTCTGAGTTAAACAGACCACTCTTACCCAGTCCAAAGATCAGGGCTTGATCCATCACCGTTATTTATCTCACTGCCCCATCCCAGCTCAGAACCTGGCTATATGCAAATCAGTCTGTCCCTGGCCCAGTGCATCATGGGAACAGGGCAGACTAAACTACCAAGCCAATTCTTCACCAGAAAGGAGACAAGCTACCGGGGACCGGTTTCTGGCATTTCAGCCTTCTTCGGCCCGGCTTGCTTGAATCCTGATGGAGCAGTGAGAAAGGGACTCATGTCTGAGTATACCCTGCCACACCTATAGTGGCCAAAAACGATTTAGAAAAGGGGGTGGTGATGAACAGAGTGTCTGAGTTAAACAGACCACTCTTACCCAGTCCAAAGATCAGGGCTTGGTCCATCACCGTTATTTATCTCACTGCCCCATCCCAGCTCAGAACCTGGCTATATGCAAATCAGTCTGTCCCTGGCCCAGTGCATCATGGGAACAGGGCAGACTAAACTACCAAGCCAATTCTTCACCAGAAAGGAGACAAGCTACCGGGGACCGGTTTCTGTCATTTCAGCCTTCTTCGGCCCGGCTTGCTTGAATCCTGATGGAGCAGTGAGAAAGGGACTCATGTCTGAGTATACCCTGCCACACCTATAGTGGCCAAAAACGATTTAGAAAAGGGGGTGGTGATGAACAGAGTGTCTGAGTTAAACAGACCACTCTTACCCAGTCCAAAGATCAGGGCTTGATCCATCACCGTTATTTATCTCACTGCCCCATCCCAGCTCAGAACCTGGCTATATGCAAATCAGTCTGTCCCTGGCCCAGTGCATCATGGGAACAGGGCAGACTAAACTACCAAGCCAATTCTTCACCAGAAAGGAGACAAGCTACCGGGGACCGGTTTCTGGCATTTCAGCCCTCTTCGGCCCGGCTTGCTTGAATCCTGATGGAGCAGTGAGAAAGGGACTCATGTCTGAGTATACCCTGCCACACCTATAGTGGCCAAAAACGATTTAGAAATGGGGGTGGTGATGAACAGAGTGTCTGAGTTAAACAGACCACTCTTACCCAGTCCAAAGATCAGGGCTTGATCCATCACCGTTATTTATCTCACTGCCCCATCCCAGCTCAGAACCTGGCTATATGCAAATCAGTCTGTCCCTGGCCCAGTGCATCATGGGAACAGGGCAGACTAAACTACCAAGCCAATTCTTCACCAGAAAGGAGACAAGCTACCGGGGACCGGTTTCTGGCATTTCAGCCTTCTTCGGCCCGGCTTGCTTGAATCCTGATGGAGCAGTGAGAAAGGGACTCATGTCTGAGTATACCCTGCCACACCTATAGTGGCCAAAAACGATTTAGAAAAGGGGGTGGTGATGAACAGAGTGTCTGAGTTAAACAGACCACTCTTACCCAGTCCAAAGATCAGGGCTTGATCCATCACCGTTATTTATCTCACTGCCCCATCCCAGCTCAGAACCTGGCTATATGCAAATCAGTCTGTCCCTGGCCCAGTGCATCATGGGAACAGGGCAGACTAAACTACCAAGCCAATTCTTCACCAGAAAGGAGACAAGCTACCGGGGACCGGTTTCTGGCATTTCAGCCTTCTTCGGCCCGGCTTGCTTGAATCCTGATGGAGCAGTGAGAAAGGGACTCATGTCTGAGTATACCCTGCCACACCTATAGTGGCCAAAAACGATTTAGAATAGGGGGTGGTGATGAACAGAGTGTCTGAGTTAAACAGACCACTCTTACCCAGTCCAAAGATCAGGGCTTGATCCATCACCGTTATTTATCTCACTGCCCCATCCCAGCTCAGAACCTGGCTATATGCAAATCAGTCTGTCCCTGGCCCAGTGCATCATGGGAACAGGGCAGACTAAACTACCAAGCCAATTCTTCACCAGAAAGGAGACAAGCTACCGGGGACCGGTTTCTGGCATTTCAGCCTTCTTCGGCCCGGCTTGCTTGAATCCTGATGGAGCAGTGAGAAAGGGACTCATGTCTGAGTATACCCTGCCACACCTATAGTGGCCAAAAACGATTTAGAAAAGGGGGTGGTGATGAACAGAGTGTCTGAGTTAAACAGACCACTCTTACCCAGTCCAAAGATCAGGGCTTGATCCATCACCGTTATTTATCTCACTGCCCCATCCCAGCTCAGAACCTGGCTATATGCAAATCAGTCTGTCCCTGGCCCAGTGCATCATGGGAACAGGGCAGACTAAACTACCAAGCCAATTCTTCACCAGAAAGGAGACAAGCTACCGGGGACCGGTTTCTGGCATTTCAGCCTTCTTCGGCCCGGCTTGCTTGAATCCTGATGGAGCAGTGAGAAAGGGACTCATGTCTGAGTATACCCTGCCACACCTATAGTGGCCAAAAACGATTTAGAAAAGGGGGTGGTGATGAACAGAGTGTCTGAGTTAAACAGACCACTCTTACCCAGTCCAAAGATCAGGGCTTGGTCCATCACCGTTATTTATCTCACTGCCCCATCCCAGCTCAGAACCTGGCTATATGCAAATCAGTCTGTCCCTGGCCCAGTGCATCATGGGAACAGGGCAGACTAAACTACCAAGCCAATTCTTCACCAGAAAGGAGACAAGCTACCGGGGACCGGTTTCTGGCATTTCAGCCTTCTTCGGCCCGGCTTGCTTGAATCCTGATGGAGCAGTGAGAAAGGGACTCATGTCTGAGTATACCCTGCCACACCTATAGTGGCCAAAAACGATTTAGAAAAGGGGGTGGTGATGAACAGAGTGTCTGAGTTAAACAGACCACTCTTACCCAGTCCAAAGATCAGGGCTTGATCCATCACCGTTATTTATCTCACTGCCCCATCCCAGCTCAGAACCTGGCTATATGCAAATCAGTCTGTCCCTGGCCCAGTGCATCATGGGAACAGGGCAGACTAAACTACCAAGCCAATTCTTCACCAGAAAGGAGACAAGCTACCGGGGACCGGTTTCTGGCATTTCAGCCTTCTTCAGCCCGGCTTGCTTGAATCCTGATGGAGCAGTGAGAAAGGGACTCATGTCTGAGTATACCCTGCCACACCTATAGTGGCCAAAAACGATTTAGAAAAGGGGGTGGTGATGAACAGAGTGTCTGAGTTAAACAGACCACTCTTACCCAGTCCAAAGATCAGGGCTTGATCCATCACCGTTATTTATCTCACTGCCCCATCCCAGCTCAGAACCTGGCTATATGCAAATCAGTCTGTCCCTGGCCCAGTGCATCATGGGAACAGGGCAGACTAAACTACCAAGCCAATTCTTCACCAGAAAGGAGACAAGCTACCGGGGACCGGTTTCTGGCATTTCAGCCCTCTTCGGCCTGGCTTGCTTGAATCCTGATGGAGCAGTGAGAAAGGGACTCATGTCTGAGTATACCCTGCCACACCTATAGTGGCCAAAAACGATTTAGAAATGGGGGTGGTGATGAACAGAGTGTCTGAGTTAAACAGACCACTCTTACCCAGTCCAAAGATCAGGGCTTGATCCATCACCGTTATTTATCTCACTGCCCCATCCCAGCTCAGAACCTGGCTATATGCAAATCAGTCTGTCCCTGGCCCAGTGCATCATGGGAACAGGGCAGACTAAACTACCAAGCCAATTCTTCACCAGAAAGGAGACAAGCTACCGGGGACCGGTTTCTGGCATTTCAGCCTTCTTCGGCCCGGCTTGCTTGAATCCTGATGGAGCAGTGAGAAAGGGACTCATGTCTGAGTATACCCTGCCACACCTATAGTGGCCAAAAACGATTTAGAAAAGGGGGTGGTGATGAACAGAGTGTCTGAGTTAAACAGACCACTCTTACCCAGTCCAAAGATCAGGGCTTGATCCATCACCGTTATTTATCTCACTGCCCCATCCCAGCTCAGAACCTGGCTATATGCAAATCAGTCTGTCCCTGGCCCAGTGCATCATGGGAACAGGGCAGACTAAACTACCAAGCCAATTCTTCACCAGAAAGGAGACAAGCTACCGGGGACCGGTTTCTGGCATTTCAGCCTTCTTCGGCCCGGCTTGCTTGAATCCTGATGGAGCAGTGAGAAAGGGACTCATGTCTGAGTATACCCTGCCACACCTATAGTGGCCAAAAACGATTTAGAATAGGGGGTGGTGATGAACAGAGTGTCAGAGTTAAACAGACCACTCTTACCCAGTCCAAAGATCAGGGCTTGATCCATCACCGTTATTTATCTCACTGCCCCATCCCAGCTCAGAACCTGGCTATATGCAAATCAGTCTGTCCCTGGCCCAGTGCATCATGGGAACAGGGCAGACTAAACTACCAAGCCAATTCTTCACCAGAAAGGAGACAAGCTACCGGGGACCGGTTTCTGGCATTTCAGCCTTCTTCGGCCCGGCTTGCTTGAATCCTGATGGAGCAGTGAGAAAGGGACTCATGTCTGAGTATACCCTGCCACACCTATAGTGGCCAAAAACGATTTAGAAAAGGGGGTGGTGATGAACAGAGTGTCTGAGTTAAACAGACCACTCTTACCCAGTCCAAAGATCAGGGCTTGATCCATCACCGTTATTTATCTCACTGCCCCATCCCAGCTCAGAACCTGGCTATATGCAAATCAGTCTGTCCCTGGCCCAGTGCATCATGGGAACAGGGCAGACTAAACTACCAAGCCAATTCTTCACCAGAAAGGAGACAAGCTACCGGGGACCGGTTTCTGGCATTTCAGCCTTCTTCGGCCCGGCTTGCTTGAATCCTGATGGAGCAGTGAGAAAGGGACTCATGTCTGAGTATACCCTGCCACACCTATAGTATATCCTTGGGAGTGGGAGCAGTGCCCAGTTCCTCTGGCCACCAGGAAGGAGTCCAGCAGATCTCAGCTCCTCCGAACAACATTATTTCCGGCTTACCTGCATTTAGTTGCAGGAAGTTGGACTGCATCCAAACGGCGATCGCTTTCATGCCTTCCGAAAATATCTGTTGGATGTGCGGATTGTTTTTGTCAAAGGTCAGGAGGAGCTGAGTATCATCTGCATACGAGATCGGGGTAAAACCGAGTTCTCTCATCAGTCTGGCTAGGGGGGAAACATAAATATTAAAAAGGGTCGGGCTGAGGCAGGAGCCCTCGGGGACCCCCTTGTTAACCTTAGTCGTGGTTGACTTAAATGTGCCCATAGTGACAGTCTGTGTCCTGTCTGTCAAGAAGCTAGTGAGCCATTGTAAGGCCAGAGCTCTGACACCTATACCGTCCAGTCTCTCCAATAAGATCTGATGGGAGATAGCCCTTGGGACTGCCCTCCAATGAACACTTGGCATCTCCCTTCATGTGTCCATTCCGGTAACCTTCATAACACTTTAGGGACAAACTTTCCTGTCTTCTTGTCAACAAAACCATGTTTTTTCTAGTCAGGTTGGGGATGGGCATCCTTCCCCTGTGAACTGTTTTTTGGGGGAACTCCGTACTGTTTTTTTGTATCCCTCCTCTTCTGTTGAGTACCCTTATCACCCTTTTGGGATTTCCCCTCAGATGCCTTCTTGGACCGGAAAGTGTTCGCCATCATTGACTTTGACGTTTTGTTATTTAAGCAAGATTTCCAGGACCTTTTGAGTTCTTTGTTTCATTTACAAGCGGAGTGCCCCCTCCTTGATGTAGGACACAGATACAGGAATGCTGAAAGTGTGTCCCACTTAATTTTAGGTTGTTGAATGATACTTGAGATGGCTGATATCTAGTAAGGAGCTTAGAATTATTAGAATTGGTACGATACTTGAGATGGATGATATCTAGTAAG
The DNA here is from genome assembly GCF_964263255.1 of Lissotriton vulgaris. NCBI lineage: Eukaryota > Metazoa > Chordata > Amphibia > Caudata > Salamandridae > Lissotriton > Lissotriton vulgaris. Next base: position 1,861,927,362 of record NC_141693.1, on the reverse strand, counting down.
GAGCATAGAATTATTAGAACACTTGATTATGTCCCAATGTGCTGCATGGAACTTTTTACCATAGTAAAATGGCGGACATATTTGATGACACATTGACATTACGGTTAGAGCTGTGATTTCTCCCCACAGGTGTTTGTCACAAATGACTCTTGCATTTAGCTATTTATTTGAGACTTTCAGTACCCTACGAGTTTTTGTGCTATTTAGATGTGGAATAGCCCCTCTTTTAAGGAGGACACCGATCCAGATTAATATGAAGTTGTGGAATTAAGCTTGAATGGGTTAGTATGAAGCAACAAGGATATTTTTTTAAATGTTTGGTGAGGATGTTAGTGTGCAATGTTAGGAATGTTTTGCGACAGGAGTATTTGGAAATAGCTTATGAGGTCTATAGTGTGCTTTTTGGCATGCATGTCAGCAATGTTTAGAATTGGGACTACTTCGAACTACCGTTACTACGCATTTTTCACATCGTAGAGACCTTTACTTAGCATGGTTTTAGTACGCATGCTGTTACTACGCATAAGCTTTTATTTAGAATGTTTCTACTTAGAAATATAATGAAAACTCACTAAATTGTGTAATTTGAAAAGCCACTGCAACCCCGACAGGATATCAGGAACTGAGTTCATGCGTTTTACGTGGTTGGCACATTATCGTGGTTGGTAAATGAGTTAGAATCATAGTCCGTTTTCAAATATTATGAAAATACAAAGAAGTAGACGTCATAACGTTGGAACGTCATTAAATAGAACCACACACAATGGAGAAAGGATGTACAGGTAAGAAGAAATAGCCCATAATTAGAGCATTGTATGATGAATATGTATTAAAAAAAAATATGAGCAGCCACATGCGAAGTAATGGTAGATCACCCCAACATATCGTAATATAGAGGTGAAAGGGGAATTAATAATTTATGACAGTGAGCAGAAGAATTTTAATGTGTGGAAATCATGTTTGCATTCTTTGAAACAAAGGATTAAAATAAGTTTCGTTATGATACATCTTCGTGGGATTACATTTTTTTTAAAGTGGATTTAAATATCACTAGCCTCATCAGAAAACAAATAGATGAAAAAAAGGAGTGAACATGTCATCGAAATGCAGCAGGAAGCAAATCACACCCAAAACCCGCTCCTGGGGTTAGGTTACTTTTTGATATGTATTCATATTTAAATAACTAAAATCGCGATGTGGTGGTATGCGAAGAAAGTTCTTGCCAAGTGATTGCATTTTAAAGAGAATTACAAACAGATGCAAAGTAAAAGAATGCGCAGTAGAAAAATGAGTACTAACATCATCTGCGAAGTAAAACTCGCATACTAATGGTATGCGCACTAATAGTATGAGAAGTAACTAGACATATTCCTTCTAACACAATGCGGAGGTAAAAGGTATCTTTGAGGGCTATGTTCATTGTGCTATGGGTTGCTTATGATTCTTTCTTTATGAGGGATAGTATATGACGTGTTAAGGAGAAGATGGTGATTCCATGGTTTTAATAGAGTTAGAGTTGGTTTTAATGGAGGCGATGTGCAATATTTATCACTGGAACATTATGATGATATAGTAGGAAATAATCCTTGTTTATATGGGAAATGATTGTTATCACTGATATTGTATTGATTGGAATCATGAAACATGAGTTCAATATACATATTTATACTATCATATTCGAGATTCGCCTATTCTGGGTGCATGCATTTTGAAATTTCCCATTGAGGAATGAGACTCTTGAACTGAAAAGTTAAGGAGGGTTCAATATGCTGCCCTCTAGAAATTTGATGGACCATTATCAGTAGAATTTGAGTGGTGTGTGCCCTGGGATTCAGATACTGATTGGGTCACATTGGCACTAGGCACTATGGTAATGTCAAGAAAGTGTAATGCCCTCTCTTCCTTTCTTATCCACATCCCTTGATTCAATATGGCTTGGGTTTAATTAGTTTTCCTTCTTGTACATCAACTGATTTAAATAATATTATCTTCTCTTCTATGTTACAAGATTTCAACTTGTCATTATTATCTGTACACTGAGTCATGAACTGCACTCCTGTTATGTGAATGCTGGTTCTTTCGTGTGGTTCTTTATTTTTATTTTGTTAACACACAGGATGTCATTATGTGATGGGTTTCTCATTTGTCTGGGAATGGGTTTGTAAAGTGTTTTTTTTAAGATATCATTTGATATGATCTTTATGTAGCTCATTGTATTGCAGCCCTGAAGAAGTCCACTGATGTAGGCGAAACGCATTGGCTGAGGCTGTGCGTATGAAAGTACAACAGCATTTTGGAATATAAGAAAAAGAAGAAACACAGAAAATTGCATGTTTTAATTGGACTTTTTTTCTAACATTGTTCTATTTTGGGTGCACCGCTGATGTTGTATGCCTCAAAGGTCATCCCAAACTTGGTGAGTAGAATGGTTTTCATGGGAGCATACTCATCTGGTTCCCAGCCTCTACAATAAGAAGTGTATCCCTCTTCACTGTATCCATGTGATTCCAAAGGCCTGCCCCACAATCCTCCTCTGGGACCTTGTGCATCCTCAGGTCTACTTCTTAGGCAGAAAAACATTTATCTAAATGATCCCCGCCACATAGCTTAACACCAGGTATTGGGGTATGCGGACTCTCACCTCTCCATGGGACACTGCTGGTTGGCTGCTGGTTTCTGCTGCTTGCTTGCCCTTAAGGTTCAGCTCCTTCAGATTCATTTCATAAACCATTCCCTTTTCTTCCAGGGCCAGCTTCTTCTCTTCTATGCCCCGGGCGGCCTCCTCTGCCGACTTCTTATCAGAATATTGCTCTCTGATTGCTTTCAGTTTCAACTTGGCTAGCTGCAGCCTGAACTCCCTCTCAGCCTTCCTGTCCACCAGAAGACCGTTTTAGTGTACATGCATTTAATAAGTGATCTATAACATCCTCTCAAAGGCTCTGAGGGCTACCTGGAGGTCCATCTTTGTGGCCCTCCTTTCAACATCCAGCCTCTCTGCAGTCAAAGCCTATGCAGCTCTATCTTTCTGAGGTCATCGACATTGACTAGCTCCAACTGCATGGTCGCAAAAAAGAGGTAAGGTAAACTTAAATTTGGGAAAAGGGAAAAAATAGCCAAATCAAATACTAAGGAGAAATTTTTCAAAATGTAATTTGATGTCAAACTATTTATCTGGGCTTTTACACAATTACTGCACGGTACTGCACAAAACTGGATACTACCACTTCCACCAATGTAAGACAATGTATTTTTGTTCAGAGTGTGTGAACCGTCTTCTAAATGTAAAATTCCCAAGTCTTTAGCTGTTTAGGCACATTTAGCACTACTTCCAAGGGTCCAAGACTGGGTGGGCACCACTTGGAGGCCAGGGTCCAGGTGTAGTTTCAAGCTTGTTGGAGACATTTGTGTCCCTGTAGCTATGCCTAGGACACAAGCCAACGAGCCCTTGGAGTCACTCATGGAGTCTTGGGATCAATCAGCAAGGCAAACCTCATGCTGCAGGGCAAAGGGCAGTCCTCGGAGGGTACAAGGCAGGCTTTAAGCAGCAGGGCAGTCCTTTGGTAGCAGCAAGGCAGTGCTCTGAAGTACAAAACAAGCCTTCTGGGGGTTCCCTGCAGGTCCAGGAGTAAACTGAAGGATTAGTGTGAGCATCTAATATTTATTATAACAACAACAGTGGATTTAGGGAAAAAGTTTATAGACCTGCGAGGCAAAGTCTCCTCTTTGAAATATCATGAAACACACAATATCACCTCGGGTCTTATCAATGCACTTTTAGCCTCTAGGCCAAAAGTGCATTGATAAGACCCGAGGTGATATTGTGTGTTTCATCCAATATTAATACCTGGTGCAAGCCTTTGCAGTGGGAGAAACTCCAAGACTTTCCCCCACATCTGGGTGTGGAGTATCCTTCTTCTTCAGCCCAGAATCCAAGAGGTCTAACATAACATATGTATTTGTAAAGCACACGTTCACCCAAGGGAATTTTTACGCTGAATAACAGATGTTTATTGCTATCCAACTCAATGGTGCTCATGTTATTAACCTCAGAAGGATGAAACGCTGAGTGTACCTGCCGGGATTTGAACCTGTAACCATGAGGTTGAACACAGGCCCCTACAGTGAACACATTAGTCCACTAAGTCACGAGACCCAGCAGGGTGACAAAGGGCTGGTGTGGAGTTCCTTGTGAGTATGCTGGAGGTAGCTCTTTTGAAATGTAAGTGTGACAGGGAACAGCTCCACCCCTTCCATCCTGGCAGAATGTCCCATCTTGCGAACTGCCAACTATTCATAGTCATGTAACCCAGGACATGGGCTGCAGGCAAAAAATGGTTAGGCTAACCCTGGGCGTAGTTCGCGTAGTAGCGTTACGCGTAGCTATGTTTAGTGCACTATGCAAAATGCTGCTTGCACTGATTACACAGTGCCGGATGCTTGTCCACACAGTGCAATCAGTGCAAACGGCATCTTGCACAGTGCAAGCGATCGTTTTCTGCCGCTCAAGTAATTTCTACTCGAGCTGCAGCTTTCTCAACGCGGACTGGTAGTTTCTCATCGCGAGTGGTCGCAAGCATACGCGACCACTCGCAATGAGAAACCTGACCTCCCCGCATTGAGAATCTCGCCAGAAGGTTTATTTTCCACGCTTGCGATCTGCAAATTGATGTAGCTGATCGTGAACGAGGAAAAAGTCTCGCTGGGATGTAATTTTGCTCGCTCGCCGTCGCCAACTTGACGAGGACCGCGAGTAAGCAAAAAATGTCTGCTACACTACGCGTGTTTGCACTGTGCTACGTGCAATCAGCGTAGTGCGAAGTAGAGCAAACTTTGCAAACTACGCGAGCGTAGCGTAGTACTTCACCCAGGGTTAGTTAGGACAAGAAAATCCCAACTTTGTAAAAGTGGCACTTTCAGAATTGTGACTTAAAATCTGACTTTACCATGAAAGAGGATTTTAAATTACAGTTCTTTTGAGACCAAACATGATGTTTCTACCTGTTCCAAATCAACAGTTAGCACTTAGTAAATATAATAAGGTAACCCAATGTTATCCTATTGGAGTGGAAAGCCTCACATTAGTGAAAAAAGAATTTAGGAGTGTTTCACCATTAGGACATATAAAACCTAAAAGTACATGTCCAACTTTTTAAATAACATGCACCCTGCCCTATGGGCTGTTAAGGGCCTACCTTAGGGGTTACTTATATGTATTAAAAAGGCGGGTTAGGCCTGGCAAAGGTTTATTTTGCCAGGTCGAGTTGGCAGTTTAAAACTACACAGAGGCCGTAATGGCTGACCTGAGATGTTTTAAAGGGCTACTTAAGTGGATGGCACTAAGGTGTTTCACCCTATGGGGTACCTAAGGGCTCCATTCTTAACCCTTTACTCTTCAATTTAAACATCAGACCTCTAGCTGATGTTGCGGAAGAGGCCGGGTTGTCCCTGTTTTCTTACGCGGGCGACTCCCAGATTATCTTCGCTCTCTCGATGGAGAGTGCGGCCTGGTCGTGCCTGTGAGAAGTTGGCCCGATATGCAACGTTCGCTATTCTAGCGACCGCTATGTATCGTTCCAACGACCCTTATGGTGTTTGGTTGTAAGTCAACCTATAGACCAGCTATCCTAGTAGCGTGGATACGAGCAGTCTAAGGCTAAAGACTCGAGAGGGCATGTTAAGCCAGCTGTTTACCACACATGTACCCCTTGAACACCAAGTGAAAGGACACCACACAAGTGTTATGAAAATAAACAGGATATTTATTAAGAATCACAACAGCCCTGTACTCTTTATGAGGACAGGGTACTAAGCACAAACCAAATCTCTTAGGAAAATACTTCAAGTGCACAATTAAAACAAGTGTCCGAGGACACGGAAAGTTTAAGGTCTCGGGCGGACCCGATAAGGCAAGTCGGAAGCGAGGGACTCAGGACCCTAGAGAAAAGAGGCTATGCAGGCACCGAAATGCCGAGTTACCTAGCCACGAGGGCTGCGGCTGCACAAGTCTTACAGGCGTCGGGGTCTTCGCTGACGAGCCAGGAGCCGGAAGAAAAGGAGTTGCTGGCCGGCGACCAGTGATGAATAGTTCGTAGGGATCCAAGCCTGGATCAGAGATTGATGATACCTGAAAGCAGAGGGGACCAAGTTCGTACTACTAGCCAGTAGTCAGAGGGTACCAGGATGGCACCGGTTGGCCGTCACCTCGACCAGGTGAGTGGGCGACGCTAGGCTCTGCAGTCTCACGGACCAGGAGGCGTTGTCGGCGACCACGGCGGAGGTGCGATCTGTCCCACGAAGGATGATGCTGTCGGCGTCGCTGGGCCCAGGATGGGGCAACAAGCCTTGGCAGATCTCAGGGCCACGTGGTGGGCCTAAGATGGCGTCTTGAGTGGACCAGGAGGGTCCGGGGTGCTTCTCGCAAAGATGGAAGCAAGGGCCAGTCTGGAGCAACCAGACCAGCAGTGTTGATTGTCGGATGTCGTCACAGAAGGGCACAAGCCAGCGGCTAGTGACCAGACAACGTGCTGAGCAGCGAGCAGAAGGGCCCCACGCAGGTCGTGGAGATGCTGGGAGACTGCACTTCGGTGCTGGAGCGGCTCAGGGTCGGGGCTTCTCGGACCCCAGAGCACTCACCAGAGAGTTACCTCGATGGTCGTGCTGGTTAAGAAAGCGTGCAGGTTTTGATGATGGCCGGTCCCTCGAGGTCTCGTCGCACCCACAGATCACAGCTGAGCTGATGACGTGGGTAGAGGTCAGAGGTGCCAGGGAAGCCGGTTCTCGTCGAGCTGGGCCGTCGGATCCTTGAGGAAGGACTTGCAGCAAACCGCAGAGTTCTTAGTTGGTGCCCGCTGATGCAGGGTGACTACTCCTTAGTCGCAAGGGAGAAATCTTGAGAAGAGACTCGAAGTCCTTTCGTAGAAAGTATTCTTGATTCAAAGATGATCTAATTTGGAAGGGTCCCCGCTCCGGCCTTTATTCTAAAGAAAGGGGTGGGTACATGACTAGGTCCTGCCCTAAGGGTGGGACCAGGAAGGGGGGTAGTTACACCCCTCTCCCCTGCCGGACTTTCCCCAGGCCAGGGCTGGCGCCCCTGGAACTGGTTCTGACCGGCAGATGCGTAGTGAGCACCGGGGTGCCACTCCGCAGTCACCTTCTCGCAGAAGCCCTACCTACCCAGAATACACAAACCCTGTCTGGGACGGTGCGAACACCGCCCTCGACAGGAAACCCTTTGTCCGAGCGCTCCTCGCTGGAAGGACTCCCAGCAGCAGGAGGTCAGACTCGTGTCTGTGGTGGCAGCATCCATTTTGTGGAGCTGAGGCTTTAGTTAACTTTAACCGGGGTTCACAGTTACGTACATGTCGTGTCCCTCTAGAAGGGTGGAATGCTAACCTCGTCGCCAGAATTGGTGAGAGGGCAGCACCCCGATTCGTATGACACCTTACTCGACATGCCTTGATAACGCGACACCGAAGTTACCGATGTGGTACGCGTTATCATGGAACAGCCATTGGGTCTTTGATCCGCAAGCTGCAACCGGCTCGGCTCGGGCCAGAGCACAGTTCACACGAGCCCACGCACTCTGCCTTCAGGATTGTCAAGGCCTGCCATAGGAGTGACTGATAGGAACTCGGGTGTCCATGGTATGGTTAGATATAGGGCTACTATACCTAAAGCAAAGGGTGATTACACGACTTCGCCCCAGCTGTCATGCAGCCAGTTGTGTCAAATTTAGGAGGCCAGCCAGGGGTGGCATAATACATGCTGCAGCCCCTGGCGGCCCTGGGTACACCTATGCCCTGAGTTACAGGGTCTGATAAGGTGGCCCAGTACCAATTGGAAATGTACCTAGGGTACATGGAATCCATTTTAAAGAGAGAGCAGTAGGCCTGGGGTCCTGATTGGCAGGGTCCCAGGTCGACTATGTCCAAAACCAGCTAAAACACAGGGCAAAAAGTTGGGGGCAACCATAGTCAGGATGTACCTTCCTACACACCCCCCCCCCCCCAAACGAAAGGAGATAAGGCTATCCTTGTCCAGGTAAGCCTCTATTACCTAAGTGGCCATATAAGGAAGGACCAGCTCTGGCTTGGTTTCCCCCTGTGTCATGGTCCACTAGGCAACCCCTCACCCTAAGGGTATCTGAGGGTCTCCACCATAGGGAATCTCTGTCTCTGGTGTGTCCTGGGAAAGAAGAAGGCTGATGCTGGGATGGAGTACTGAAGTGAGGCTCCTCTACCTTTGGGCTCAACTTCCTCCAATCACCATTCATCATGTGTGCCTTTCTTTCTTTAGCTGAGATGCACTGAGCTCTCAGGGTCAGCCTCTGGCTACCTAAAGCTGGAAGCTGAGTCCCTCTGTTTGGCTTACTGGAGGAACAGGTCAGGTCTGGGGTTTTTAGGCCCCATGTTTGGCTGTGCCCAACAGTGTCCAGCTGTGGGAGTTCCCTAACTACTTTTAAGGGGGATCCCTCAGGAGTCTGTTCTATTGTCACTTGGCTAGGTTTACCAGCTTCAGTGATCCTAATCTGCTGATTAAGGGGTTCTTTTGGACAGGGGGCCCTTTTGGGTCCACCACTGGCCTCCCTGTCCTCTTCAGCCCTGGGCTGACTGAGGCAGGGTAGAGAGGTGCAGGTTACCTGCTCCAGACTGGGTCCCACCTGGGAAGGGTCCACTGCTATCAGGGGCTCTGCCAGGCTAGGCCTGACTACCTCTGGGGCAGTTCCTTCAACAGGGGTAGAGTCAGTTCCCTGAGGAGGCTGGCTCTCACCTAGTGTCTGGGAGGGGGAAGACTCTTCTTCCTCCTCAATGCTCTCTGTTTGAGTGGAGTGATCCATTGTTTCAGGCTTCACAACCTCACTATCTGTCTGAGTAGAGGCTGAGACCATTTCAACCTTGCCAACCTTTTCAGGAGGGCACTCAGTCTGTGTTTGGGCTGTGACTGTCACAGCCCTCCTATCCTGCTCTGGAAAGTCTGTCTGAGCCTGGGCAGTGGCTACCACTGCCCTTCCAACCTTTTCAGGGAGGAATGGTGCTTGGACTGGGGCTGTAGCTATTACTGCCCCACTAACCTGTCTGGATAGGCCTATCATTCTGGAATGAGTTTCTTGTTCCACCTCAGCCCATGCTGAGAGTTCCAGGTCATTCCCCAGTAAGAAATCTGTCACTGCCACTCTCATGGGCCCTGTGACATTACCCCAGCTGAGCTTGACTACTGCCATGGGATGCCTTCTCTTCATTCCATGAATGTCCGTCACCTGATAAGTAAAACCAGGGGTCAGTTGAGCAGAGGGGACCAGATGGTCACTCACCATGGTGAGGCTGGCCCCTGTGTCTCTGAATGCCTCAACTTTCTGACCATTCACTAAAAATTCTTGTCTATACTTGCCCAAAATGTGGGGTCCAGTAGTGAAGTTGGCAAACCCCATGCCAGTCTCACAGACAAAAGTGTGGTCAGGGAACCTGGCTAGGCCATAGTCCTCCTGATTGCCCAAAGTAATGCCCACCACATTCTTGGGGGCACTCCCACCACCTGGGGGATTACCACTAGTGGTAACAGGAGGTCTGGGAGTGTTACTTGGGGGTATGTTTTCCTTATTGCTATTTTTAGGGCACTTGACATCACTTTTGTAATGGCCCACCTGTTTACAGGTATGGCAATAAGGTTTCTTCTGTTCTGAAGGAGTGTTCTGGGACCCACCACCCTTGTTGGAGTTTTGGGGCCCTTGGGAAGTCTTCTCTGTGGATTTATCCCCACCCTTCTCTTGAGGCTTGGTTGATTCCTTTTTCTGGTCACCACCCTGGTTTTTAGGCCTAACCCTGGTTCTGACCCATTTGTCTGCCCTCTTACCCAATTCCTGTGGAGAGGTCAGATCAGAGTCTACCAGGTGTTGATGTAATAGCTGGTTCTGACAATTATTTAAGATTTGCTCCCTCATAATTAGATTATACAATCCTTTAAAATCAGTAACCTTACTACCCAGTAGCCAGCCCTCAAAAGCCTTAATGGCACAATCGACAAAGTCAGACCAGTCTTGAGACTGCGTTTTCTGGGTATCCCTGAACAGCACCCTGTACTGCTCAGTGGTTAGGCCGAACCCTTCAACGAGTGTATTTTTCAAGACTTGGTAATCGTTAGCATCCTCCACCCTTGTGGTGAGGAGCTTGTCTCTTCCTTTTCCTTCAAAGGAGAGCCACAAGATAGCTGCCCACTGACTCTGGGGAACACCTTGCACAGTGCAGGCCCTCTCCAAAGCAGTAATCCATTTGTGGATGTCGTCCCCTTGTTTAAAGGGGGGCACTATCTTCCCAAGGTGTTTCGTATCAAAACTCCTTTCCCTATTGCTAGGTACAATGCTGCCACCAGTGGGGACTACCCCACTTAACTGTTGCTCTCTAGCAAAGGCAAGCCTTTCTTTGGCCAGGGCAAGTTCTTCCCTTTCAATCCTCAGATTAGCTGCCCTTTCTTTAGCTTCGTACACTCTCCTCTGAGGGGACGTCATCCCTCTTTGAGAAGAGTTGTGAGAGCCATTGGTTTGAAGGGATCTGCCAGAGTCTCTTGACAGAGATCTGGCTCGTCCATTCCCAATGTTAAGCTGACCTGACAGTAGCGCTGGGGGTCCCCCAGTACCACTATCATGTTTGCTGAAGTTGGACCTGCTTAGTCTTACGACTTCTACCTGTCCCTTATCTGCCTCATCCCCAGAGGGATCCTCATTCTCATCGTCCTCTACTTCTTCAGTCTCAGTCGAGAGGTGGATGAGGTCAGGATCGCCTCTGGTTCCCTCGAGGGGAGGCATGTCTCCTTCTGGATTAGAAGAGCTAAGACGGGTCTCAGCTTTTCTGGCATCATAAGTCTCCAAGAGACCAATCAGAAAGGACGTGGTGGGGTTAGACACCTGCTTGATCTTCCGGGAGTGACACACCTGTCTTAACTCCTTGAAGCTCAGCACAGTATATCTTGAAGGGATGACCTGTGGAGGGTCAACTGACACAAGGGGAGACTCAGGGTTTCCTCCTTTGTCCGACATACTGTTTCTAGTGTGGTGTAAGTGATGCACCTACCTACACTATGTGTTTACCTACTGTTCCCTTGCTAGGAGTTGCAGCCAAGGTGTGCTAAGCCTTGAGGAGCTGCAACAGCTGGTTCAGTAGAACTCAGAGTATTCTAAGCTTTAGTTATATGTACTAACAGTACTTATGTGATCTTTCAACAAGATATTCTTAGGATACGTGTGGTAAAACAACAGCAAGCTCAAATCCCAACCGCTGCTCACCAATGTGAGAAGTTGGCCCGATATGCAACGTTCGCTATTCTAGCGACCGCTATGTATCGTTCCAACGACCCTTATGGTGTTTGGTTGTAAGTCAACCTATAGACCAGCTATCCTAGTAGCGTGGATACGAGCAGTCTAAGGCTAAAGACTCGAGAGGGCGTGTTAAGCCAGCTGTTTACCACACATGTACCCCTTGAACACCAAGTGAAAGGACACCACACAAGTGTTATGAAAATAAACAGGATATTTATTAAGAATCACAACAGCCCTGTACTCTTTATGAGGACAGGGTACTAAGCACAAACCAAATCTCTTAGGAAAATACTTCAAGTGCACAATTAAAACAAGTGTCCGAGGACACGGAAAGTTTAAGGTCTCGGGCGGACCCGATAAGGCAAGTCGGAAGCGAGGGACTCAGGACCCTAGAGAAAAGAGGCTATGCAGGCACCGAAATGCCGAGTTACCTAGCCACGAGGGCTGCGGCTGCACAAGTCTTACAGGCGTCGGGGTCTTCGCTGACGAGCCAGGAGCCGGAAGAAAAGGAGTTGCTGGCCGGCGACCAGTGATGAATAGTTCGTAGGGATCCAAGCCTGGATCAGAGATTGATGATACCTGAAAGCAGAGGGGACCAAGTTCGTACTACTAGCCAGTAGTCAGAGGGTACCAGGAAGGCACCGGTTGGCCGTCACCTCGACCAGGTGAGTGGGCGACGCTAGGCTCGGCAGTCTCACGGACCAGGAGGCGTTGTCGGCGACCACGGTGGAGGTGCGAGCTGTCCCACGAAGGATGATGCTGTCGGCGTCGCTGGGCCCAGGATTGGGCAACAAGCCTTGGCATATCTCAGGGCCACGTGGTGGGCCTAAGATGGCGTCTTGAGTGGACCAGGAGGGTCCGGGGTGCTTCTCGCAAAGATGGAAGCAAGGGCCAGTCTGGAGCAACCAGACCAGCAGTGTTGATTGTCGGATGTCGTCACAGAAGGGCACAAGCCAGCGGCTAGTGACCAGACAACGTGCTGAGCAGCGAGCAGAAGGGCCCCACGCAGATCGTGGAGATGCTGGGAGACTGCACTTCGGTGCTGGAGCGGCTCAGGGTCGGGGCTTCTCGGACCCCAGAGCACTCACCAGAGAGTTACCTCGATGGTCGTGCTGGTTAAGAAAGCGTGCAGGTTTTGATGATGGCCGGTCCCTCGAGGTCTCGTCGCACCCACAGATCACAGCTGAGCTGATGACGTGGGTAGAGGTCAGAGGTGCCAGGGAAGCCGGTTCTCGTCGAGCTGGGCCGTCGGATCCTTGAGGAAGGACTTGCAGCAAACCGCAGAGTTCTTAGTTGGTGCCCGCTGATGCAGGGTGACTACTCCTTAGTCACAAGGGAGAAATCTTGAGAAGAGTCTCGAAGTCCTTTCGTAGAAAGTATTCTTGATTCAAAGATGATCTAATTTGGAAGGGTCCCCGCTCCGGCCTTTATTCTAAAGAAAGGGGTGGGTACATGACTAGGTCCTGCCCTAAGGGTGGGACCAGGAAGGGGGGTAGTTACACCCCTCTCCCCTGCCGGACTTTCCCCAGGCCAGGGCTGGCGCCCCTGGAACTGGTTCTGACCGGCAGATGCGTAGTGAGCACCGGGGTGCCACTCCGCAGTCACCTTCTCGCAGAAGCCCTACCTACCCAGAATACACAAACCCTGTCTGGGACGGTGCGAACACCGCCCTCGACAGGAAACCCTTTGTCCGAGCGCTCCTCGCTGGAAGGACTCCCAGCAGCAGGAGGTCAGACTCGTGTCTGTGGTGGCAGCATCCATTTTGTGGAGCTGAGGCTTTAGTTAACTTTAACCGGGGTTCACAGTTACGTACATGTCGTGTCCCTCTAGAAGGGTGGAATGCTAACCTCGTCGCCAGAATTGGTGAGAGGGCAGCACCCCGATTCGTATGACACCTTACTCGACATGCCTTGATAACGCGACACCGAAGTTACCGATGTGGTACGCGTTATCATGGAACAGCCATTGGGTCTTTGATCCGCAAGCTGCAACCGGCTCGGCTCGGGCCAGAGCACAGTTCACACGAGCCCACGCACTCTGCCTTCAGGATTGTCAAGGCCTGCCATAGGAGTGACTGATAGGAACTCGGGTGTCCATGGTATGGTTAGATATAGGGCTACTATACCTAAAGCAAAGGGTGATTACACGACTTCGCCCCAGCTGTCATGCAGCCAGTTGTGTCAAATTTAGGAGGCCAGCCAGGGGTGGCATAATACATGCTGCAGCCCCTGGCGGCCCTGGGTACACCTATGCCCTGAGTTACAGGGTCTGATAAGGTGGCCCAGTACCAATTGGAAATGTACCTAGGGTACATGGAATCCATTTTAAAGAGAGAGCAGTAGGCCTGGGGTCCTGATTGGCAGGGTCCCAGGTCGACTATGTCCAAAACCAGCTAAAACACAGGGCAAAAAGTTGGGGGCAACCATAGTCAGGATGTACCTTCCTACAGTGCCCCCTTCAGCTGGGCTTGAGTAAAATTGCATCATGGATGCAGTTAAATTATCTCAAGCTCAACGGAGAGAAAACCGAGGTCTTGATACTTGGTAAAAATAAGGATCTCTGGGGCCCACAACATTGGCCCAGTGAGATGGGTGCACTTCCTTTACCCTCCTGCCAACCGTAACTTGGGTGTAATCATCGATGACTCGCTAACTATGCATCATCAAGCTGTCAAGGTGGCCGTCCCATATTTTACCATCCTAAAGTGGATAAAAAGATCAGCTGGATGCTACCTGAGCCCATCCAAAGAACAGTAGTCCAGGCATTAATCACCTCAAGACTGGACTACGGTAATGTTCTCTACCTAGGATCCAACACGGAAGCGACTCGTAGGCTGCAGATGGTTCCGAACTCAATGTCAGTGCGGCTGTGTCTTACTCAAAAAGTTAAAAGCTAGAGAGGCAGTTAATTTGTTGAAAATTCTAACTACATAGAAGAGGACTCCCATTAAGTTACATGTTCTAATTTGCGTGGCAGCCATCTTGGAGAGATCCTACAGAACAATTCATTAAATTGTCTCTATCCAATACGAAAATGCTAAAAAACAGCGATTGCCAACCTGTCTGACTTGAATAATTGCTGTAAGTTCATTGCCACATTATTTAAATAAAAAATCACAAATATTAATTTTCAATGATCAAATTCATTCAATTGTCAATGTATAAAACAGTATTTTTACAGCGGTCCTTGTTCCAGAATTATGCCCTGAATGGGCTGACCCACAGTGATCTCACACCTTCATACTTGTTCTAATTAAAACAAATTTTATAGTACGATCATCCGCTGTATGGGCCGGCATGTTTAATTCATTCATTCCTTGGTGGTACCCTATTTGTATTTTGTACATGGAGGGGGTCCTATGGGGTGTCTGACACTTGCAGTCCTAAATATTAACAGCGTGTTGACAAATACCCAAAGGGGTTTCTACCCTCTATTCCAAAGATCTTTGTTGTAAAAACTCCAAGTGACTTCTATTGCAGGAGAGGCTATTTCAGGCCAGAGACAGCCAAAATAAACCCATTTTTGTCTTTAAAAATTGGGAGTCTCACGTCTGAATCCGGTCTATTGGTATGTATGTATGAGGCCAACATTTTAGAAGCGGTAACGGAGAGATTTTTTTAAAATAATAGGGAGAATCTATTTCTCCCACTGACATCTATTGAAAACAGGCAATTTCACGCAGAAGACAACCAAAATAAAGCAATTTCCCCTCCCCCAAAAAAATCGGGAGTATCCCGTCCGAACTGGGTATGGGGGGGGGGGACGTGTGTGTGTGTGTGTGTGTATAAAACACATATGCACTTGTGCACACATTGAAAGAAACACAATCACGCATATTCAAAACCTAAAACACGCACAGCAATATGTATCCAAACACGCTCTCCCTCACACACCCCAAGGTACACAAGGGCCTCTACCCCACACTCACACGCATAACGCACGCACCTAATTGTACACTCTGATGCACACAAACACGCTAAGACACACACTGGGCCTTTCAGTCTCGGCAGTTTGGGATTAGCGATGGAAAACAGCAATTAAAAAACAAACGCATCGCATTTTCGGAAGTAAGAAGTCTTCAGAGGCCGCAGTTAAAAGCCGAGGAGATACGCGGGAGGGAGGAGAAGGCGGCTAGGGGGGTGCCAGTCCTTTGGGGGTTCTCTACCAGGTGGTCGTCGCGGGAAAGTTCTGGTAATGAGTCTGAAGCCAAGACGCTGCACCTTCATAGAGGAGAAATACTTTAAAGTTGGCGCCCGACAGCGAGAGTCGCAGCTTTCAAATGCAAATCCGAAAGGAGCGCCGCGGCATATGGAGCCGGCGCACCGCGGCGGGGGCGGCCACGCTAATATTATTATTTTGGGGGTTAATCACTTGTTTCTTGAAGCTCCCGAGGGACGGGGGCCCTCCCGCGAAGATATTTTGCAACATTTATTTTCTTCGCCATAGCAACCCTGCCCTCGATAATAAAAAGGCGGAAGAGCCAGGGGGCATCAGGCAGAGGGCGAGCGAGAATAAAAACGGGGGGGGGGGGGCGGCGGAGGATAGGAGTGCTGACGGCTACCAGTCACCAGGCATGGGATTTGTGAAATTGGCATAGCTGCTAAAGTGGCCACATATCAAGTGTGACTTTTAGCCAACAGAATGTTGCATTCTGGGACTTGTAGTGAGCTCGGACTCAGAAAACACAGGACTGGCAAAAAACACAAAAAACTGGAGTGGCTGAAGGTGTCACACATTACAAGAGACTATTTTGACAGCTATGGCTGGACTGGAGTGTAGTTGTCTCCTAGCAAGTATTTTACTGGCATAGCCAATTTTTTATGTGAGTGAAAGTGAAAATGTTGGGGCAATCAAGAACATTTTGTATTTTTTCCTCTTTAAAATGTAAACTTAACAGTACAAGTACATAATAGAAATCACTGCAATATAACGGTTAAACTATCCTCACTGACAAAACAGAGGCAATATTGCCATGCTAAAATAACATATAGAAAATGTCAACACAAAGTCATATTCCAATACTAACTCATTAGCCTTAAAAAGTGATAACATGGATAATTGTCCACTATTTTTCTTTGAGAAAGATAGTAGCATTATTGAGGGTGTTGAGTTCTGAGCCTTAGGGTTTTCAGATGGTGACAAATTATAAGCGATTCATTATTTCTGGCTTTTTTTTTTGTAAATCCTGGTTCATTGGCATGGATGAAGCCTACAAATTCCAGAATGCAGTGTTGTTTTCAGTGCTTAATTTGAGCATGTGCTTTCAGGTGCTCAGCACCTGCACTTCTTTCACAGGGCCGGGGATACAATTTCTGAACCTGCAGGTGGTGTGTCAATATTAATTGTTTAAGTCAAAATAAAAAGAATAGCATACATTGCATGGTGACTGGCTGGTAAATGTTCATAGGCAGGTCGGCATATGCCTGTCCTGGCAAGCATGATTGTGTATCATCACGTTAGTGATAATGTCATCACGCTGATCATAAGCTGCTGAAGTTAGCTTGCTCGCTTCTTTGTTTTAAATTTTGCATTGCTGTGATCTTTCTTTTAGAGGGAATTTGGGGGGTGGTTAGGTGGGTTCTTGGGGACTTTCACAGCCTGCACTTCGCTATATTTTGAGTTGCCCATTGTTTTACTTATTTGTGGCTTCACGTAACCTTGTTCAATTTTTAAAATAAAAAACCCGATACCTCGTGAGTGCACCTCTCCGAGGCGGCTCTCCTGGGGGTTTTTTCTGGCGACAGCGGCCATCTTGGTCCAGACCCGCGCCACGAGCAGTCAGCACTCTAGTTGTTTCACGCTGCCCGCCACACCTCTTAAGTCGATGCCGGCCCGGAAGCGCAGCGGGCGAGCGCAGCGGGCACGATGATTGTGCGCCGAGGGCGCACCTAAGGCAAGCCCGTCTGTGCCCGTCCGCGCTAAGTCACGCTCAAGGCGAGTCACTCTGTCCGGCACGCCGAGGTCAGTCATGGTAACAGCTTCACCCACTTTACCAGTGAGGGGTTGAAATCCCTCAAACCCCCGACCTGTTCTCCCCACAGAGTTTGGTCCACTGGTCCTTCTAGTGACTTTGCCTGCGCTGAGTGTGGTTTCAGATTCTCGTATTAAACTCGGTCTTTGGCCATACCGGTGATTACTACTGTGGAGGGGACTATCAGGGCCTGCGTTATCCACGCTAGGTCTGTGAGGAGGCACCATGTCGATGTGGCGGACCTTATCTCGGATAATGATCTGGACATGTTGTTTGTCACAGAAACATGGTTTGATGCCTACTCCAATCCGATAGTTGCTCTGGTCACTCCCGCCAGTCGGGCAGGGGTGGTGGCCTCGCCATTTGGCTTAGGGATAGCTGGACACTGCTTCCTCTCTCTTGGGAGATTGTGAGGTTCTCAACTTCAGCATTCAATTTTCCGCTCACTTTCCGCTCGGGGGCTCTTTGGTCTACCGACCGCCCGGTCCGTCAAAGCACTTTTTGGACTCCTTTGGGGAAGCCCTAGCTGAGCGAGTTTTGCGCTTCTCCAGGTTTATTTTTCTTGGCGATGTCAATATTCATCTTAACCACGCTGAGGCTTTGGACGCCTCTGCCTTGTTGGACGCCTTCCATCTGGCAAACCTCTCTCAAAGAGTTCTGTTTCCCACCCATCTTGGCGGGCACACCCCAGATATTATAGGGGCCAACTTCCATTTATGGGTGAAAAAACCAAGACCGGTTCTTTGGTCTGACCATTTCCCCTCTCTTGGACTCTGCTGAACTCCTCTCGCCCTGCTCGTTGTTACCGCCCCCCTGCATTTAGGAGACCGGACACAGGGGGGTCTTAGTGTCGCACTGGGTGCTTCTCATCCCTCCTTTCTAGGGAATCTTGAGGACAACGTAGCCTAGTTTGCGGAATGGATTACAAGTTCGGTAGCGTCACTGTCTGCCCCGTGCCAGTCTAAGCTGAGGAGAGAATCCCCCTCCAAGCCTTGGTTCTCTTCCAAGCTGAGGACTCTGAAACAGGAGTGTAAAATTGCCGAGAGAACCTGGCGTGCCCGAGGCTACTGTCTTGTCGATAAGAACACTCTTGGAGCAAGACAAAGGCTCTACTATACAGCTATCGGAGATGCCAAGGGACTCTACTATGCCACGCGTTTTGAGCGTGCCAAAAACAACTCTAAAGAGATTTTCTCCATCGTTCAAACCTTTCTGGCCCCTTTTGCTCAGTCGGCGGCCACACCCGTTTCTGACTCCTGGTGTAATTCCTTGGCGGCTTTCTTCAAGGATAAAATATCCAGTATCCAAGCTTCGCTCTCCATCTCTCCAGGGCTCCATGATACGGTCTCTTCTCTACCTATTAGCAGGGTAGAGCCTCTCTTCACCTTCTTGGACTTTGGGCTAGTGGATTCGGCCAGCTCCTTTAAAATCTTGAAAGCTCTTAAGTCCGGCTCCCCCAAAGATCCCTGTGCTGCTAGGCTTCTGTCCGACCTGGCTGACACCATTAATTCAGAGGTGAACTTCTTGATTAATAAGTCACTCTGTACTGCGTCTGTGCCTACAGTCTGGAAACATGCCCTGATCCTTCCGCTGCTTAAGAAGCCGTCCTTGGACCCCTTAGTGCCTAAGAACTATCGCCCTATTTCGCTACTTCCAAGTTTGGCAAAAGTTTATGAGAAGGCCGTCACCTTTCAACTCACCAAGTTCATTGAGGAGTCTAAAGGGCTTCATCCGGCCCAGTCGGGCTTCTATGCTGCTCACAGCACGGAGTCTGCCTTGATGGAGGTTGCAGAGGCAATTCGGGAGTGTCTGGATGCCGGCGGAGGCCAGCGTTGGTTATGCTGGATCTCTCGGCGGCATTCAACACGGTCCCTCACGCCATGCTCCTCAATCGCCTCTCTGCTATTGGCATTGTTGGCAAAGCTTGGCATTGGATTAGCTCCTTCCTTGAGGGCCGGCAGCAGCAAATTTGGCTCCCCCCGAGTGCCTCTGTGCCTCTGCCGGTGTCAACGGGGATGCCACAGGGTTCATCACTTAGCCCTCTCCTTTTTAACATCTATGTGACTCCGCTCGTGTATCTTGCGGAATCACTGGTGGCTAAGGTGATGGCTTACGCCAATGATACCCAGCTGCTGTTCACCTGTTCCAAAGAGGTTGACTCGGTCGTGTTGGCCTAAAACTGCCTATCCTCTGTTTTTCACTGGCTATCCGACGCTCAGTTGAAATGTAATAAAGGGAAGTCGCAGGTGTTGTTGTTTGGCTACTTTCCTTCAGATGTCAGAGAGAGGCTTTGACCCCCAGGCTTTCCTCGGCCCTCGGATAGAACTGGCGCAGTAAAAAATCTAGGCGGCGTCTGGTTCGACCAAAACCTGCACTTTGTGATGCATGTGAAGAAATTGGCCGGTACTTGTTTTGGCATACTCAAGAGCCTGAGGAAGTTTCTCCCCCTTTTGCTGAGTACCTCCAGAGAAACTGTGGTCCGTGCATTGATTTTGTCCCGTTTGGACTACGCCAATGCCCTCTTGGTGGGCTGTTTGGGGTCCCTGGTCAAAAAATTGCAGGTCGTGCAGAACTTGGCGGTCAGACTCCTTATGGGGCTTTCTCCCAGAGATAGTGTTCAGACACACTTGCGTGCCCTGCATTGGCTGCCAGTTGAGTCACGCCTGAAATTCAAAATGCTGACTATTGCTCACCGGGCCCTGTTTGACACCGGCCCATTATACCTACAAAGGAGATTTGCCTTTAATGTGCAAGGGCGAGTGCTTCGGTCGTCCGCCCAATGGCTGATGCAGATTCCGAAGTTCAAGCGCCAGCGACTTGGTGGCAACTCCTTTGTGCGCCGGGCCGGTTTGGCCTGGAACTTGCTGCCCTTAGCCCTGAGGACCACCAAAGACCCATTGATTTTAAAAAGAAACTCAAGACTTTGCTGTTTTAATCTGATAATCGAACATTCCTTTCTCTCAGGAGCTAGCCCCCGGACACTTTGAGTAGCTGCGCGCTTTATAAGCTCAATATAACATAACATAACATAAATCCAAGAAGTCATCAACAAACTATGGCTTGCATTCTATTCCCCTAGTCTGCTGCAACCTGCTACTGCCTAAGCCTAAACCTCCCATGGGATAATTGTAGCTGGGGGCTGGCTCATGACAGAGTTGAGTCAAGGAAGCTGCAAGAGCGCATTTGGAACTTGAGAGTGAGGGCTGTTGAGGAAGAATAAATGAAAGTGAGTGTGGACTTTCCACTTGTTGCGTAGCCAAAGTATCATATCTGGCAGCCCTGCATTGCTGCTATCCTTAATGTGCTCGATGCGGCTGTGGCCCAACACAACTTTTGTGTGCCTTGGCGTCACCAGTAGAATCTGTACGCTGCACCCCAGAATGGTATTTGCTGAGCATGAGTGAGTCCAGTAGGCACCACAGCCATACATACTGGCATTGGCGACATTACTGCTGGGGACATTGCCTGTGCTGTAGCAGGCAGGATCACAGCAAGCTGAGCAGTGGATGCCAATGCCGTCGTCATCCCTGGACCTACTAATTACAAGCAGCACTAGCAGTGACATAACCTGCTGTGCTCAAGCAGAGCATGTTCCCCAATAAACCCAGTCATACCTCACTGATTAATATATGCAAAAAAGCATTTTCATTTGGGGTACATTTTGTTTTTGCACTCTGTGTAGGTAGGAAAGTAAAACATGTCCTCTTCCGCTTCTTTAGGAATGACAACAGGAAAAATCAGAGTTGAAAATAGCAGGGACATGTACAGGCTGACAACAGGGGTCACAGGCAGCAGCAGTGTTAGAGATGAGAGACAGCAAGAGTAAAGAAGAGAAGAAACAGCAAGAGTAAAGAAGAGAAGAAACAGCAAGAGAAGAGAGAGATAAAATGGACAAAGTAGAAGAAAAGGAGGAGAGCAAATCAGATACACAGAGAAAGCAGCCATGATGTGAAGAAGAGAGCATTAAGAAGAGAGACGATAGAATGAAAGAATGTGGAGGACAGGACAGAGGAAAAAAGCAGACAAATGAGTAAATGGAGACACAGCTAATCACTGCTACAGGGTGATAGTAAAGAGCCAAGATCGAGGGGAGAGAGAGCAGACCATGGATAAAAGTGAAGAGAAAAAAGTGCTGGGCTAAAACGAATAGAGGGCAAAATAGAAATACAGGGTGTGACAAAGGTTATAGAAAACAATTAGAGAGGTGAGAGTATAGACTCTTAGAGCAAAGACTTAGGGGACAGACAACAGGTTACATGATAGAGACTGAGGCAGTGAGAGTGTTGAAAGTGGGGCTCACCGGAGGAAGACGTGAGTGGTGGCCTCCTTGGCAAAATTTTCAGCACCAGCATTTCTTTTTTTACAAATTAAGCACTGGTTGTTTTGAAACGAATTTCCCGAAATTCAGCGTACTGTACCTAATAACATGGAGCCATCTGGTAAGCTATCACCAAATCAAGGTTCTGTTGGGTCCAGGATGGCTGAATAGGGGGGTGAAGCAGCAACATGTTGTTGGTCCTTTTAGTGTACTTCTGTGCCAACAAGATGTGAGGTGCAACCTGAAGCGGCTCGCACAGGTGAGAGCGGTGGTGTGGAGTGGGGGCGGTGGAATTCGACAGACGACAGGATAAGTAATATTAAATGAATAAATGAAACTACTTACTTTATTTAATATGACTTATCTCGTCGTCTGTCGATTTCCACCACCTGCCGCACCAACAATACACTGCTCTTACCTGTGCGAGCCTCCATTGGGTGCAACCAGCACCGTGTCAGGTTCAGCATCGTTGAATGGTCTTCAAACAGAAAATCTGATCAGAAGGGGTGAATCCCCGGCATTGAGAAAACATGCATGGCCAGTCAAGCATTAAAGCCAATGTGAGTTTCAGTGGTTTTCACATCTGCAATGTCAAGGCAGCCGTTGTCGACCTTATGCGATCAACAGAAAAATAGCTCTAAGAAACACCAGTGAGAGAGCTGCTTCATCTTTACCCACATGTTAATATTATTGAATACAGCATCAGATTGGGCAGAAGATGTGTGCTTCCACGGGAAAAAGAGTACCTGTATTGCTATTTTTTGATTTGTAGGGAAGCTTAACCTTAATCAAGGAGGACTGATTTGGTTGAGTCAACCGGCCAATGATCAAGGCTATAGGCCTTTTTGGTTCATTGGGGAAAGTTTTATGCCATAGGACTGCCCTGTTTATTACCAACACTTACAACAAAGGTAGTTGCCTGACCAATTTATTATCAAAAGCATAGTCTCATGATAATACGCATTTGATGGTAGACTTATTGTGTTAAACCGTGTGAAGCAGTAGTTTTTAACCTTTTGACTTCTGCGGGGCCCCCTTAATCATTGCTGGAGCCTGGGGCCCCCACTGAATCATTATTCTAATCCAGGGGCATTCACTGACTCGTTAGTGGAAGCTGAGGAGCCCGGCCAGAGCACTTTTTAAATGATTTGAACTGTAAAACAATGAGAATATAGAAAAAATACAACAAATACAATTTTAACAAGAAGGTTGGAGCCTTTCTAAATACAATTGAGGCACTCATCATCCATACTTTATTCTGTTTGATGCACTTGCGCGGCTCCCATGATTTGATTCAAACTAATGATATTACGTCATTTTTAGCCTCCAATTTCAAATTTATTCACATTTATAGAATGTTTTAAAATTTTCGATTTTCGATTTTACCTCTTGATTTATATACACTTTTTAAATCTGTTATGTCATTTTCCAAGTAGTTGCGGGATCCCTAAGTTGGCTTTGAGGCGCACCACTGTTGTAAAACGTATTTTGCTGCATGGTATCTCACAGGTTTACCATAACAGGCAAGGGTGTTTTTTGCTGGTTACCCTTTCTTACAATCCCTTGACGTAGAAGATCTGCATGGTGATAATCCTTTTTAGGCCCTTTCTCGATAGGTTGTATATTAGTTTACCAGCTAGAATTTTTAACATATTTTCAATGCTATGAGTATTGCCATGTGGGAAAGCCATGCATTCAAGTACAGTAGGTGTGAGGTAGTAATGATCACAGCCGATGGTAAAAGCTACAGGAATGATTGGTTCTTTCTGATAAAAACATATTTCATTTATAGTAAAGCCATTAGGCTTTACCATATATGGATGTGGCCAACAGCTAGAGTGGTCGGCCTCGATGCTGGGGAACCGGCTTCAAGTCTCAGCAGGGATGCTCAACAACCTGTTATTCTGGGAAAATCACTCAATCTCCCTGAGCCTTACAAAAAGGAATATGTTCATCTGTAACACAACTGGTGCTCATGTAAAGCGCTCTGATACCTATAACCCCCCCCCCCCCAAAAAAAATGACAGATCGTTATTTGTGTTAAAGCCCGTAAACTGTTATTTTATTACTTGGAACCTCAATGATAACTGCAGCAGGCAAAGAGTTTCTGTTCTGGTTGCCACTCTGAAAAATACTGGAGGTATAAGATTTATATTGTGATCATCTTAGCTTGACCCTCCTTCAAGGGACTGGAAGGTTTAGTTGTCTGTCAGGCGTTTTTAATAAAATAAATACAAATGCATACATGGATACACTTACAATGGGGCTTTGGGTCAGCTCCCTTCTGCCCCTTGTCTGTTCGAGTGTCATTCACATTCTGCTGGCTCCCATTACAGCAATTGCTCACCCCATTTCAGCCATTAGCTCTTTTACCCTGTGAGTGACAGCTTTTTGCCTGCTCACATGTGCACATCTGCCTGAAAAGGAGTGTGTTTAAGAGCCAGGGCTGTGAGCCTATCCTTTAGTTTTCCATTTTATGCATTACTAGTCCTCTTAATTTTTTTTCTTCTCCTTTTTATTAGGTCTTACATTTTATTAAAATTATTTATATGATATACATTCACATATGGGTTTCAGCCATCCCTTTTCATTCATTGGTCTATTCTTAAGTCGTTCACATTTTTCTGCAACCTGCTACAAAAAAAAACAGTCTGGGACATTTGGTCAGCCCACTCCAGCCAATGGCTAACTTCCTGTGCATGATTCCATTCTGCTCTTTCACAGGAAGCATAATCACACACACATTAGCTCAGTGTACGCCAGAGGCTATTATTGCCATATCTGCTTTTTGTGAATGAAAAATCATTTTGTTTTAGGCAATTTTTCTTTATATATTGATGGGGCCAGCAGCTCCCCCAGAAATTCTTTGTTTTTACAAAAGTAAGGCAAACAAAACAAGCATTGGCAAAGCTAAAAGGCTGGCAGACAATGCTTGTTTAGGTCTTGCATTAGCCAAGCTCTTTTGATTTTACCAAAACTATATGCATGGCATGCTATTTATAGGGGCGTTCAGGCAACTCTCTTCATCCATTGGTTTATTCTATTAGCATTCATATTTTTCTACTGCTCACAAGAGTATACAGCAGTGGATCAGCCCACTTCAGCCATTGGGTAACTTCGCCGTGAGTGATAGCATTCTGCTCTTTCGCAAGGAGCAAATTTGCACACAAAGTAATCCCATCTCATTCCATGTCAAAGACTACTATGGCATGGTGTGTATTTTGGGGCAATTTTATTTTGTGCTTTTAAGCCAATTTTATTTAAAATATTTTTGAAAGACCACCGACACTAACATTTTACCCAGACATGACAAAACAAAAAATGCACTGGCAAACCCCAAAGGCTGCCAGCCAATGTAAGAAATATTTGCTTTGTCAATGCTTGTCTTTATATTACATACTTCAGCCCTCCAGATTGTGCTACAAGTATTCTCATTCCATCTGCAGTGCACAGCATCTCATGAGGGTCAACTAATTTGGAATGATAGTATCCATAGTTTATAATTATTTTACTGTTGCAAATATTGGATTGGTGCAACACTTATACACTTTGCACTGTACTATTCTAAGACGGCTACCCATTTCACCGTTTGTGGAGTGGCCATCTTGGAATCCTATTGTGCATAGTCTATCATTTTTTTTACCACACCCAGATTGCCAACACATTACGTCTAAAGGTGGGGGCCATGTTAGAACTTTAAAACAACTATTCATTATGTACAATACTAGTCTAAGATGGTTGCCAATTGTTATGTTTCCTTTTTGATTGTCAAAAAACGTGTATCACACTTGCACACTGAGGTTCATTAGAATTCAATCCGTTGTTGCGTGCTCTAGGGTGTACTCTCCGTCTAGGAGTACTGATAAACAAGAAATAAGAAAGCGTGACCCTAACTTGGGTGACGTCCCCTAGTCACAGCCAAGTCCCAAAAACCTGGGTTGTAAAGTTAAGTAATAATCTTTCAAAATAAGTTAAAAAATTTCCTGTTTTCAGATTGCTTTATTCTTTCATCTGATTTTGTATTCAAATCTTCAAATTAATCCAAAGAAAATGATCATTAACATCCAATGTATATCCAATGTCATATTGTCCAATGCATTTCGGCTGTATAAGCCTTCATCGGGGACAGGATTTCTGAAAATTCAAAAAATTGTGATCATATATGAGGAATTCTCAGAGAATATGCAATAAGCTAATATCGTAGCGGTAAGGTACTCTCTCATAGTAATATCAAACGACATGTAGAAACGGTGAACATGTGTAAACAACATGGTGAAGGTGATCAAGTGCAGCCCAAGGTTAAATGAAACTATCAAACTCCTCTGTAAATAAATTCGTGACTAGATTCCATACATACGGGTGCGGTGGGAAAGACCAATAGAGTGAAGCTCAATGTTCAAGGAGGGTAAATGAGGATGCTAAAACGCGGTTGTGATATAATATCGTCGCCGGTACTGCTAGTTCAAAGTCTCGTGTGAGTCATAACTAAGAGCGTGTCGGAAAGACGCATGCCCATTCACCAGAGTTAACCACAAGTGATGTGTACTTACATTGGAAGAACTAGTACCGGGCGTTCATTACCGCCGGTCTGGAAAGCTGTCAGCTACCGGTTTAGCGTGCTCGTATTCTATAAAAGCCGTGGAGTTAGTGAAAATAAAAGATGGACTGTGGTCAAAAGAAAATCATGGTCGCCATCTTGGATAGGTGTGAAGTGAAACTGATAGAGTGAAGTATAAACGAAAGTAATCAGTCGTTCGATGAATCAAACAAATTGTAGAAACATAAGTCAAGGCAATGTAAGAGGAAGCCTGCATATCAATTTAAGTTAACTGTATCATGACATAAATTAAAGGTAGCAACTAAATTCTGTGCGATCATTCATCCCCATTAGTTTCAAAGTTTCCAATTTAAAAATCCAGAAGTTCTCTCGTTTTAATAAGTTCTTGTTATTGTCCACCCCTTCTCTTTTAACCACAATTTCAATAATGGTAAATCTTAATTGGCTAACATTATGGGAAGCTTCACAGAAATGTGCTGCTACTGTAGATTTCATTTGTTTATTGCGAATGTTCGATTTATGTTCGTTCAGCCTGGTTTTCATTTTTCTCTCTGTTTTCCCCACGTAACCACGTCCGCAGGTACATTTCAGCAAGAAGATAACATTCATTGAATCACAAGTGGCTGACACACGTAATTTGATATTGTATCCCTTACTTGGGTGAGTAATGATATTTCCTTTTATGATATTATTGCAGTGGTTGCAATTGTGACATGGTAATGTTCCATGAAAGGTTTCAGTCATTTCAATCTTTTTGGGTTTGATCATGTTTCCCAAATTCTGGGCCCTTTGGTAGGCGAATAGAGGTGGCTCACAAAAAATGTTATTGAACTCAGTTTCTTGAGATAGTATTATCCAATTCCTTTTTATGATGCTTTTGAATGCTTTGCTTTTAGTGGAATATTTTGATACTATCACCACTCTGGTACTGTCTTTCTTGGTTGTTTTCGTTAGTAAGTCTTTTCTGTCTCGTTGAGCACATCTCTGTTTGGCATCATCCAAAATGTTTTGGGGATATCCTCTATCCCTGAACCTTGATTCCTTCTCATTGATTCTGATTTCTGATATCTCTGGTGAAGATACTATTCTTTTAACTCTTAACATTTGCGAATATGGTAAATGTTTCTTCAAAGGAATGTTATGAAAGCTGTTAAGGTTCAACAAGTTGTTCCTGTCAGTTGGTTTGAGATAGATATCAGTCTCAAAATGAGAACCTTCTTTGTGAACATGTACATCTAAAAATGTGATATTGGTGTCATTGATCTCTGATGTGAATTGAATACGTTCATCACGTGTGTTAAGTTCGATAATGGCCTCCTTGAGTTTAGTTTCTGTACCAGTCCATATAATAAACATGTCATCTATATATCTGAGTATCAACTTTGTTTCAGACTTCCATGGTTCTTGAGTTAAAATGTGCTCTGTTTCAAATTGTTGCATGTACAAATTCGCATAAACAGGAGCTGCCGAATTTCCCATGGCAGTTCCGGTTTGTTGTAAGTAGTATTGGTCTTTCCATTTAAAATAGCTATGGAAGAGGGTGAAATGTAATAGTTCCATCAAAAAAACTTTGAAATCCATGTCAAGATCAGTGTTTAATAGTGTGCGCTCAATGGCTTCAATTCCATCTTGGTGTGGTATGGATGTATATAAGGATTTAACATCCATGCTGCATAATAGTATCCGCTCATCTTTCGTTATTTCAACTGTATTCAGTTTTTCCAAAAAGTGGGTCGTGTCCTTTACAAATGTCTTCATCCTCATCACACTGGGTTGTAAATACTTGTCAAGCAGTTGACCTATGGATTGATGCATGCTTCCAATTGTTGATACTATCGGTCGAAAAGGAGGGTTATTGAGATCCTTATGTAGCTTCGGTAGCATATGTATTGTGGGACTTTTAGGGTAGTTTGTGGTCAAGAATTTCTTGGTTCTTTCATTGATTACTCCATCGTTGTATGCTTTATTGATGATACTCTCCAAAACTTTAGAAAATTGTTCTGTTGGATTGTAATCCATGGGTAAATAGACTTGTGCGTCTCCTAGATGTTTCTCCACTTCTTGTTCATAATGTGTGGTGTTCATGATAACTATGGCACCTCCTTTATCAGCTTTCTGACAAATGATATTGGGATTATTTGCTATCTTTCTCAGAGCGTCTATCTGTTTTTGTGTGAGGTTGTGCCATCAGGTTTTCTTCTTGAAGCTCAATTTGGATAACTCCAGTTTTACTAGATTCTCAAACGTATCCAACGTTTTGTGTGACAATGGTGCCACATAGGAGCTGTGTGGTGATAATCCCAGAAGTTGGTCCTCTTTAGTATCACTTTTTTCTTTTACAATGTTGTCAAAGAAATGCCTGAGACGTAATTTCCTCATCAGTTTGTAAAAACTGACTTCAAGTTCAAGTCTATCCGTTTCAGTGGTTGGAACAAACGATGTTCCTTTCTGTAATGTCTCTATGGAAATGCAATCCAGTGTCGTATCAGAGATGTTAATGACTAAATTTTTTAAGTCGTGCCTTTCTTGGTTTTGTCTTTCTTCTTCTCTGCTGTTGTGCTCCGAGTGATTGATGAATCTTTTTCTTTTCCCTTTGCCCCTCCTGGGTCTTCTTTTTCTTGTTGGCCTTCCTCTAAAAAAGGCTCGTCACTCCTTTGAGTTGGAATCTGATTAGTTCCAGAACTTCCTGGTTGTTGATCAACAATTGTTTGTGGCTGTTGTCGAGGTCTACCAATGTTTTTCGATCTTGAAGTTTGGTCACTGTCTGTTGAAGAAGTATCTGTGCTCTGTGTGTAAGGTTTAGTCTGCCTACGGCGGGCATATACCTCAGCCCAGGTATATACCTCCCCAAGCTTGTAGTCAACAGTGTCCCGTCGTAATTTCCTTATTTTTCTGTCGTTGACTTCCTGGGTATGCTTGGTTAATTGGATGTTAATATCTTCCAAAATTTTCGCCCAATCTTCTGGTGGAGTACTTTTTGTTAGTTCTTCGGTTACGGTGTCAATCTCTTTTTGTAGTTCTTCTAGAATGGCAGATAGTTCTTCTATAATAAGAAGGATGAGGTCCAAAGAACATTTATTTAGGATAGCGAACCACTTCTCTTTAAAATTTAATGAATTTTTGCAAAGTGAGGGTTTGAGGGCAATCCTTAAGCCCCTAGGGATTCGCAGTGCTCGATGATATTTCACCAATGTGCTTGCGTGCAACCTCTGATTTATTGCCCTTTTTGAAAGGTAGAGTAATTGCCTGATATTTTGCTCCTTGTTTCTGTGTGATGTAGTCTCTGATGTATCCTCATGGATCAAAGAATAAATGCGAGTTGCCTCATCAGATGAAAAAGCAAAGGTCTCAGCTCGTTGGTCTGTGATATTCAAAATGTCTTCGTATTGCATTTTCTGTTGTAGGTGCCAAGCGTGTGTATCAGGAAAGAATAATGACAAAAAACGTGTATCACGCTTGCACACTGAGGTTCATTAGAATTCAATCCGTTGTTGCGTGCTCTAGGGTGTACTCTCCGTCTAGGAGTACTGATAAACAAGAAATAAGAAAGCGTGACCCTAACTTAGGTGACGTCCCCTAGTCACAGCCAAGTCCCAAAAACCTGGGTTGTAAAGTTAAGTAATAATCTTTCAAAATAAGTTCAAAAAGATCCTGTTTTCAGATTGCTTTATTCTTTCATCTGATTTTGTATTCAAATCTTCAAATTAATCCAAAGAAAATGATCATTAACATCCAATGTAAGCATTATGGCAACCAGGTTTAGATGGTGTGTTAATTCTTTCAGTTTTGATTATTGGTGATAAATGACTCATCATTGTCACGATGCATTCATTGATAGTATAATTAATGAATTCCTAAGAATACCACAAGGAACCACTGTTCTTTATTTTTTATAGTGCCCATGTTTACAGGTTGTTTGAGTGGAGTCCCTTTTATAGATCTTTTTTGCATTGTGATGAAGCATCTACTTTAATATGAACTTGATACCATTCATATCACAGGTGGCAGGAACTTTTCTGCCCCAGAGCACTTTTTCTTTATGTTTTCTTACTGTATGCTAACTTCATAAGCCCCATGTGACTGTTCTGTCCTCACAAGTTTTATGGGCAGGTTTCACCACCAGTGGCCTTTCGTTTCCACCAGTGGGATTTAACTACCACCTGTGGCACTGCCTTACCATCTGTAGTATTTAATTATTCCTTTATAACATTTACCAATAGCAGTGAGAACAGTGCTGGCTAAAGATACTGCTGATTCCAGCAAGAATATTTTTTCAACAGAAGTATTGCATGATATAAACCATGCTGTAATTACGAGAGTGGAGGGAGCAGTAGAGTATATTTGAAATAATGTTTGGCACTAGAGGGGTCATAGGACCATTGTACTCCTATCGCCCCGTCTACAGTTTATTTGAATAATTTCCCATCCGTCCGCTAATAAAGGGATACCTTAGGAGTGGATGAGTATTTTTTATTTAGATGTAACTACCCCCAACTGCTAATAAACAAAGAGCTCCCTGGAACACGGTCAAGCCCACCCTAACCTCTAGGAGTCAGGGTGAACCTGATGATGAAGCATGCCACTAGGGTGAGGGTTACATATAAAAAAAGATTACTTTTCCTTTTTCCCACTTCTCACTGAAGAGGTGAATAGTCATGGTGCACACACACTGCCCCATTTTAATTTTTAGGTCTCGCGCCTAGCGATACACTGCGCAGCAGTGTTCGCGCAGTGAGAGTCCTTTAGTCTGGGTTTTGAAAAGGGACCTGGAAAATGCACACGCTCATGCGTGTGATTTTACCGTTCCCTGCGTGTTGTTTTGTAAAATAAACATCAATAGGGCAGAAGCGGGCACATAGCTCCGCCCCTGGCCTATTGGTGTCTATTACATGCATTTCCTGCCATATGCTTTCAATTATCGTGCCCAGACACGGGCGTGATAATTGAAAACATATGGGCGCGCGCGCACCACTCGTGCCGATCTGGCGCAGGACAACCAACAGCTCTGAGGTGCCTCACCAACCACATACAAGAATCAAGATGCAACAACACTTGCTACAGAAATCGCCTTCCCGTGCGCAAAAGAGAAAAGATGTCAGAAACACTGCGCTCCACATGAAACCCAGACACATCCCAACACAAACAGAAACACTGTGACAGCCAAAGGCGGCCCCCTTCTCCGCAGGTCTCTGACGGGAACTGCTGACAATTCCAATGCGAGTGCGAGCCCCCGCAGCACCATACTAGACAGAAACGAATCACAACATATCCGCACACAAAGCGCAGCACAGACTGCGCACGCAAAACGACCCCCATCCTCACAGCAGAAAGTGCATTCTCGGCTGGTGGGGGGGGGGACCCACCCACTCCCTGGGCGGGCCGAGAGGTCACCCTGTGGCACACAGGCCGCCCCGCTTGCCGGCTCGTGTGATGTAGGCACCGGTCAAGTCCTGCGGATTAAAGCGCTGCTCCCCACTCCCCTCGCACAGTACAGGAGGAATCTGAGGAACAGGCAGGAAACAGAGCTCCCACGGGGCTGGCCCCCACAGCACATCCACTTCTGAGGGTGAAGAGAGACATCGCCAAGCCAGGTACGCTGCTATCACACGCATTCCCCAAGTCTCCCAAGAGCACAGTAGCAGCTAAAAACCACACCCAACACAGTGCTTTCCGTAATATTAGTAGATAGTTTCACCGCGAGGAAAAACTGCCTTATTAAAGTGAAGTGTGAGACTTGATGTAGGAGTTATGGAGAAGTGAAAGCATGATGAAGAAATGGTGGAGCACCTGACTGGTGGGATTTGGGCTGACTGGCATGGTGAGAGAATAAGGACAACAGGATTGTGTAGGAGCATTTGAGTAACTTAGAATCAAGGGCAGTCGCAGCCTCCAGGCAACCTCGACGGCTGCTGCAACTTTCTGACGTCTCCTGTAAAGCCCCTTAAACCCTCCCGCTCTCTTCGCGTTTAATGGCTTTAGGCGGGAACGCAGACTGGGGTTTGCTTTCTTTTCCGTCAAGTTGGGATACACCTGGCCTGCTCAGCCTTTCTCGCACCAGAGGGGAGCAACAGGGGCTCTCTTGCAGGGATTATTTGCACCCCCAACGCCCCAGCTCTTAGCACGCCAGGGCCCCGCTTTGCCGGTCCAAACCCATCCATCCC
The DNA here is from genome assembly GCF_964263255.1 of Lissotriton vulgaris. NCBI lineage: Eukaryota > Metazoa > Chordata > Amphibia > Caudata > Salamandridae > Lissotriton > Lissotriton vulgaris. The sequence goes on along the minus strand of NC_141693.1, from coordinate 1,861,895,046 downwards.
CCACCGAGAGGGGGGCGCAAACCCTCACTGCAAGCCCCCACCGTCCCACAGCGCACTCCCAAAATCCACCAACGACTAGGCCAGCGCCCCTTCATCCCTTCCGACCCGCAGCAGCCCTAGGAGCAATGCCAATCCTCTATCCGTAGCACCAAAGCCGCCATCTCCCAGCACTCGCTCTTTGCCATGCCTGACCCGCACAGACCTCCCAACACCCCAACGTACCCTATTCTGTCCACCTCGAGCGGCCGCAGGCACCGCGTCTGACACCGCACTGCCCCTGATCCCCCCTGGCCTCAGTCGAACGAAAGGCCAAGGGCACGAAACTGGGCCTGCACCCTGCACAATGGTTGCCTCCAACATGTTGCACAAAGACAGCACAACCACATCCAGCACTTTTACACACAGGTGTCACACCTTGTACAAAGAGCCCATCCAGCACTTTTAACAAAGGACTCAGTCCATGCTTTTGTGCACATTGTTGCATGCCAAGTCCGTGCAAAGGGCACACCGATCACCTTCACACCAAGTGCCCACCCAGCACCCTGCACCAAGTTCGCACCCATTGCGGTGCACGGAAGCCACAGCCACACTTTACGAGTGAAGCCTGCTTGCACGCTTTGTAGTGCGGAGTCTGGCACTTTCACCCCGGGCACCCCCGCCCTCTCTGCTGTTGCGGCCTTGGAGCGCTTCCACGCCTGAGTTTGTCTGCTGGGAGCTGCTCAGGGAGGGGTTTTTCCTTAACGGTATTTTGCCTTGGTATGCCATCCTGCGCTTGTGGTAAATGCCCCCCCTACCCCACCCACTCTTTTCCATTTGCTGTGTCCATGCCCCTGGCTTCTCCACTCTGTACGCGTCTCATCCATCTACTTATTCCAAGCAATTACTTGATCTCAAGCAAGACGACCCCCCCTCCTTGTGCCGCACCTTCCGAACTCTCGGCCCCAGCAAACACCCGCCCGCCGGCTGCCCCGCGCAACCCCTCCACCCGCTCTCTCCTTTATTGACCGTTTAATCCCTCGAAGTACCTGCTTAAAATCAGTTTAATACTCCTTCCACCCAGTTGCATGGAGACGAAAACGATGTCAGGATCTGAGCCAACAGCGCCTGCCGAGGTTTTAGGACTTCAAGTCCCAGGAAGCCTAGTGCAGGAGGCGCGGTTAAAAGGAGCAAATGCGCACTTCCGCGCGTGCGTAATTCCATGTGATTCCGGAAGTGATTGATGGTCCTTGAAGCGGTGGTGAATACCGCGAGTGAATTGATGTTGCCGAGTTACTCTGCCTGGAAAGAAGCCGCCAAGGCGGAACGGGAGACTACGGACAAAACCAGCAGGAAGGTAGGGAGGGTCAGAGTCGGGTTACGGCTCTGTCTTTCGATACGAGTGTGTTTGGAGACAGTGTACGGAGCAAACGGAGGGGGATTACACCGTGATTCTAACGGTTCCTCCTTCATCTCCGCTATTTGAATAAGCATCACTTTGGACATCGGCAGGACCTCCGGTTAGGAGGGAAGCCGCATTTCACAGAGAGGTCATGTACTCAGAGTGATTCTGTAAACGCTTGAAGTCTGGACAGCGTGTTGATCCCCCATGAGGAGGAGCACTGAAATTGCGGTTACATACCTAGGGCGGCGGCTTATAGAAACCGCGGAAGCCATTCCTGTTTATTCTATTGGCCTACTAAATATGGAAGGATTGATTAGTGTTGCAACTACGAGACTTCTTTGGGGGCATGCTTGCCGTAGCAAGTCAAACATTTGTGCCTGGATTCTATTCTTACTTATATATTGTGTTTGCCTTCTAAGGAGACTGCTAAGGTTACCGCCAGAGGGGAAGGTGTTTTTGGTTTCAGCTGGATATCAGCACAGGGGTCTGCTGTTAAGGTAACCGGGGTTTAGCAAGAACATTTGAGAGTAGACTGTGTTAGTATTTGAGTGATGCTCATGGTGTCTGCTTTTGTTTTACAGATACTTGTGTCCTTGCAGTCCCTACCCTTACTTTCCCCCGCCTGATCTGCCTGGAACTCCATGTTATTTATTCTGAGTTCGGAACAATCTGGGAGTGGAACCCTTATAGCATCATCCTGATCCTGAGGAGCGTCACAACCTGACAAACGAGGCCCCCGCCAATTGACAATGATGGGTGCTGTGCGAGCTCTCCGTCATTGACTACTATCCCTAAAGCAGTTGTGGACCGGGGTGAAACTGAGAGAACTTGACACTGGTGCACCAAGCGGCCCTCATGTTGCGGCTTGCCCGGCCTTCCTGATGCTGTGTCCCGGTGCTGCACTGGTGAGCAATTTGGCAGTAACCGGAGAGAGGACTGGTTGAGTGTGTGTGGGTGTGGTTGAGTGTGTGTATGGTTGAGTGTGTGTGGGTGTGGTTGAGTGTGTATGGGTGTGGTTAAGTGTGTGTGGGTGTGGTTGAGTGTGTGTGGGTGAGTGTGGGTGTGGGTGAGTGTGTGTGGGTGAGTGTGTGAGTGGGTGTGGTTGTGGGTGAGTGTGTGTGTGGTTGTGAGTGAGTGTGTGTGTGGTTGTGTGTGTGTGTGGTTGTGTGGTAAGGTCTCCTGATTGAGTACCCTCCCTGCCCCCTCCCTGCGGGGGTAGTCACCGGGGCCAGGCAGAGCATGTACGCGGACATGACAGTGGCCCTCATTCAAGCACACTGGTGAGCGCCCTGAAAGACACTGCAAAACATAGTACCGCACCCCTCAAACTCTGAGCCTTGACGCCCCACCACAGGGACAACACAGACATGGGGAAAGACCGGCTGCAGAGGGAGGCACAACAAACAAAAAGATGGATGAATACAAGGCGACAGGATGAGCAGCAAAGACAGAAACACTATGTGAGACGTACACTGACAGCAGAAGTGGAGGTGCCTCTCCCACTGGCGTGCAAATTCTCGTGGCCATAGCAACCTCCAGCACCGCAGTGCAGACCAAGAGTGACGCAATGTTGCAGGACATAGGCATGCTCCGAGTCGACCTCAGCACAGTGGCGGGGGAGAAAGCCAACCACCCCCCGGACAGACAGCAGAAGCAGCATGCAGGTAAGCACCCGACTCAAGCGTCGCAGCTGCTATCTTCGGGGGTTGTATTTGGGGTGGAAGGGACCTGACTAGTTTTAGCCTTCTTCTCAACATATTTGGTGTCCAGATCCTTGTAATCCCCTCCTGATAATGGGTTGCTAATCATTCCTCTCCCCTATTTTCCCAGTTTAGCTGTTTCCACAATGGCCTGTTAGTTTTAACCCTCTGGTCTGGCCTATTGGTAGTCTGGCTCCTCCCGTGTCCCCATCTTCTACAACCCATTGGTTATGCAATCGCCCCTTTCTATCCTGATGTTTTGGTCCTGGTCCATGTTATCTGTTGACGTTATGGCCCCTGACATTTTATAACAAGCATTTGTAATGCAATAGGTCTCGCAGTTACACAAGTTTAAGCTATTGGCATTGGGAAGGACAATGCCTTTTATTTATGTTTTAAAATGAAAACAAAAATAAAAGGCATGGTTATGTGCAATGTCAATAGCTCAAACTCACGTAAATGTGAGACCTATTGCATTGTAAATGCTTGTTCATCATTAGGCAGAGGGATACTCTTATGTTTGTCGTATTGTCGTTGGTAAAAATGACCAATATGTACAACATCAAGCTATTTTTTAATATGCTAAAATGTAACCTGGAAAACATAATTTTTGCTTCCTATGTTAGCGGGGCCAATTTTCTGACACATGGTGTGACATAGCTTAGACAGAGAAGTGCCTGCAGTTGAGATCTGTGGTTATCCAAAACTAGCCAGTTCATAAAAATGTGATCATTCCAATAGCGTATCCAATGGTGATTTGGAGTAGGGTGGATTGGAGCAGGGTGGGGTGGGGTGGAGTGGGGTGGATTGGAGTGGGTAGATTGGAGTGGGGTCGACTGGATTAGATTGGAGTGGGGTGGATTGAAATGGGGTGGGGTGGAATGGAGTGGGGTCGATTGGAGTGGGGTGGGATAAACTGGATTGGCATGGGGTGGGCCTGATAGGGGTGGGGTGGGATGGATTGGGGTGAGGTGAGGTGGGCTGGACTGGAGTGGGGTGAATTGCATTGAGGTGGGGCCGATTGGAATTGGATGAATTGGATTGAGTGGAGTGGATTAGATTGAGTGTGGTGGATTGTATGGGGTGGATTGGACTGGAATTGGGTGAACTGGAGTGGGGTGGAATGGAGTGGGGTGGACTGCATTGGGCGGACTGGTGGAATGAATTGGGTTCGATTGGATTGAGGATTAGTTTGGGGTCTGGTGGGATGGATTGGATTGGCGAGGATTGGATTGGGGTGGAGTGCACTGGATTGGAGCAGGGTGGAATAGAGTGGGTGGATTTTTTGGAGTGGGTTACAGTGAGGTAGACTGTATTGGAATGAAGTACACTGGATTTGAGTGGGGTGGATTGGACTGGAGTGGGTTGGGTTGGGTTGGATTAGAGTAGGGTGAATGGATTGGTAAACAGTTGGATGGATTTGATTGGAGTGGGATGGATTAGGTGGTTTAGAGTGGAATTGATTGGATTGGAGTGGGGTGAATTAAGGCAGACTGGAATGGAATGGAGTGTTGTGGATTAAGGTGAATTGGATTGAAGTGGTATAGAGTGGAGACGGGTGCTTTGGATGGATTGGAGACGGGTGCTTGGATTCGATTTGAGTGGGTGGATTGGAGTATGGTGGGTTGGGTGGATTGGATTGGGGTAGAGTGGGGTGTACTGAACTGAGGTGGGGTGGATTGGTTTGGTGTAGAGCTGAGTGGATTCGAGTAGAGGGGAGTGGAGTGGGCTGGAATGAAGTGGAGAGCGGAGGGGTGGATTGGAATAGAGTGGTTTGCTGGAGTAGAGTGCAGTGGACTGGAGTAGAGTGGGGTAGATTGGAGGGGGTGGAATGGAGAGGGGTGATTGGAGTGGAGTCAACGGGGTGGAGTGGATTGCAGTAGAGTGGATTAAAGTGGGGTGGATTAGAGAGGGTGGGTGGATCAAGCTAGAGTGGGATAAAGTAGATTTGGGTGGGGCCGGTCAGATTGGAGTGGGGTGGATTGCATTGAGGTGGGGTGGATTGCATTGAGGTGAGGTAGACTGGATTAGAGTGAATTGTATTGACTGGGGTGAACTGGATTGAGTGGGTGGACTAGATGGGGTGCATTTGAGTGGGGGGACTGCAGTGAGGTAGACTCTGGAGTGTGGGGAATTGGATTGAATGGGTAGATTGGACTGAGTGAGGTGGATTGGACTTGGGTGGACTGTATTGGATTGGGGTGGAATACATTGGAGTGGATTAAAGTGGGGTTGATTAAAGTGGGGTGAATTGGAGTGAGGTGGATTTGAGTCGGGTGGATTGGAGTGGGGTGGATTGGAGTGGAGTGGACTGGATTTGAATGGACTGGACTGTAATGGGGTCTATTGGACTGGAGTGTGTTGGGTTGGACTGGATTGGAGTTGGGTGGATTAATTGGTGTAGAGTGATGTGGATTGGATTAGAGTGGGTTGGATTAAGGTGGTTTGGAGTGGGGTAGACTGGATTGGAGAGAGGTGGATTAAGGTGGAGTCGACTAGATTGGACTGGAGTGGACTGAAATGGATTAGATTGGAGTGGGGTGGATTAGAGTGGGGTTGGTGAATTAGGTTGCAGTGGATTGGATTGGACGGGGTGGATTGAAATGTGATGGAATGGATTTGAATGGGTGGATTGGTTTGGATTGAAGTAAAGTAGGTTGGATTGGAATGGGTATGATTGGATTTAAGTGGGGTGGGTTGGATTGGAATGAGGTGGATTGGAGTGAGGTGGGTTGGATTGGAGTAGGGTGGGTTTGACTGGAAAGGGGTGGATTGGATTGGAGTTGGGTGGATTGGAGTGGGTGTGTTGGACTGGAGTGAGTGGATTGAAATTAACCCTGGGCAAAGCACTACGCTACGCTCGCGTAGTTTACGTAGTTTGCGCTACTTTGCACTACGCGAACTGCACGTAGCACAGTGCAAACACGCGTAGCGTAGTGCAGCGGTCATTTTCTGCTTGGTCGTGGTCCTCAATGTCAATTTGGCGACCGTGAGCAAGCAAAATGACATCCCGGCGAGACTTTTTCCTCGTTCGCGATCAGCAACATCAAGTTGCCAATCGCGAGCATGGAAAATAAACCTCCAGGCGAGATTCTCAACGCGGGGAGGTCAGGTTTCTCATTGCGAGTGGTCGCATATGCTCGCGACAGCTCGCTATGAGAAACTACCAGTCCGCGTTGAGAAAGCTGCTGCTCGAGTAAAAATCTTTTCAAGCGGCAGAAAACTACAGCTCGCACTGTGCAAGATGCCATTTTCAATGATTGCACAGTGCCGGATGCTTGTCCACACTGTGCAATAATTGAAAACGGCATCTTGCACAGTGCAAACAGAGTACTATGCAGTTCGTGTAGTGCTACGCGTAGCGGGAAGTGCACTTCGCGTAGCTACGCGTAGCGCTACTTTGCGAAGTCTTGTTGTGGTTTGTAGTGGGGCATGTTGGAGTGGGGCAGATTGTTTCCGATTGGAGTGGGACACATTGGAGTGGGGCACATTGGAGGTGAGAAGATTGTTTTGGATTGGAGTAGGGAACATTGGAGTGGCCACATTGTTTTGGAGTGTGGCAGATTGCTTTGGATTGGAGTGGTGTTGATTGTTTTGGATTGCTGGATTGGGGAAGATGCTTTTAGATTGGAGTGGGGCAGATTGTTTTGAATTGAGTGGGGCAGATTGTTTTGAATTGAGTGGGGCAGATTGTTTTGGATTGGAGTGGGGAAGATTGTTTTGGACTGGAGTGGGGCAGATAGGAGTGGGTAGTTTGAGAGGATTGGAGAGTAGCGAAAAGAAGACTTGGCAAAATAAAAGAAAGTTAACTATATAAAAGAAAACTTTGCAATTGTATTTGTCCTGTGGGGCATGTTTTTGCCAGTCGTATGCCTTCTGTTTGCAGGGCACTAGAAGTTGAAAAGAACAAAATAACACCTCAGTCCCATTGACAGCTGCAGACGGGCACTGATTAAGTTGAACAATCAGTGCTTGGTCCCTGCTCTACACAAAAGAACGAAAATGATGGTAGGCCTGCAGTGATCAGTTGCGAGGCTGTAAACAGTGCTATGAAAGCCAACACATTTAAAGCAAGAGGCAGGTTCCTAGCCCTTTTATGTTAACAAAAGTGTCTCTCAAGCGATACGCATGTGCTAGCGCAGGTAACTCCAACCTTTTCTGTAATGAGAGCTACTTCTGATCAGTGAACATCGTCTTGAGTTACTGAAGGCCTAGTTACTCGCACATTATTACCAAACACCCCCGCCCAGCTTCATTTACTTTATACCTAATGTCCATGGAGCCTGATACTATGGTTTGAACAAAATGCTGTGAACACCTTTCGCCATATGTGGCACTGTTACACGTACAACATAAATACATAACCCCTTTTTTATGGGAAAGATTTTGAGTGCAGAAAAATGTTCTGGCAAAATGTTCATAATAAGGAATATTTTTCAGCACTTTACATTTCTCCCATTAGAAATAATTGGCTGTATGTTTCTGTTATAAATATGGCACTGTGTCTACCAGCCACTGGGAGCAAGATGCCTACTGTTTGTAAATGTGACACTTTGAAAAGGGAGACTATTAAATTGAAATGAAGAGTTAACTTAATTATAAATAGGCTTCCCTGTTTTCAGTTTCTATTTTTGGTAAAATCTGGTGGGGTTTTTCCAGTGTTTTTAAGTGATTTCAATACCTTAAAAAAGCAGTTGTTATCAGTGTTTACACATTTTAACGCCAATAAAAAACAACAGAAACAGTGTATTTCCGGTGCTTATAGAACGTTTTGCTTGTATTATTGATTGCTTTCTGCACTGATAGTAAATGGTATATAGACAGTGCACGTACAGTGTATACGAGGTCCAAATACATTTTTGCAAATCAAACTTATTGTAGTACGCCATACAATACTTCTTCAGTGAAACTTTGGTAATGAACACTCGCTAGTTCCTTCCCATATAAAAGTTTTTATGTGAAAAGGCCCTTTCAACATTGGCACTTGAGACAGGCAAGGCCCAAACAGCCAGTGCACAATTTGCTAACTCTGGCCACTGACATAGCTTTCTATCCCAATACTATTGCACTTGATTCTCTGGGCAGGTTCTGCAACATTTGTGTTGAACTGGGCGCATATGCCCTCAGAGTAAGCATGAGCGGATTTTGCGGATTGGCAATCCGCGAATTTGCGGATTTGCAAACTCGCAATCCGCAAAATCCGCGAATTCCCGCGAATTTGCGGATTTTTTTTTTTTTTTGTGTTCGCCCGTGTTTCTGCCAGTTCGCGAGGGTTTTTACAATTTCGCAATTTGCGAACTTACCTGTCGGGTCGCAAGTTTTGCGAACTTGTTGTTTCTACGTGTCCAACCTGTTTGGGACACTCTTCTTCATCACTGCCACTCTCTGTCACCACTGCCACTCTCTGACTACTCATGCCACCCTCTGGCCCACCCATGCCACCCTCTGTTTCATCACCACACCCTCTGGTTGTCCAGTGTACATTATTTTTGGCAAAGCAAAGCACACCTTCCCTGCCTCAAGTGACCTGAATTAATTTGGGGCTGATTAATGTGTCACAGAATATTTTTTTAGCTGGCACCTGCTTCCTTAGTGCGCCCTGATTAGTGATCTTTTGCACTTGCTAAGTGCTTTCATTGTTGCAAAATTAGTTACAACACCTGCCCTGCCCCAACTGACAATAATGAATTAGGGGCTGATTAATGGATTTTAACTTCCAGCCTGGCTCCTGCTTGTCTCCCTTAGCTGTAATTCAGGACCTTTGTGGCATATGTGTAACTATTCTGAGGTTCAGAGCAGGGTCACATAATAGTTGCAACTGGCAACTGAACTCTGGAGGGGCCCCTCAGGAAGCACTACAGGAAATGGCTACTAATGATGAGCCTGAACTTTTGAACCTGGTAAGTAGTTACTTTCAGTTTTGCTAAAATCGTATTTCTGCAATTTCGCACTTATTCGCGGGGCGCGAACTCACGCGAACAGTGCGAGCAGTGCGAGCAAAATCCGCTGCTCGCGGATTTGCGGATTTTTCAGGAAATTCGCAAATCTCGCGGATTGCGGATTTCCCGAAAATCCGCAAAATCCGCGAGCGGAACGGATTTTCCGCCCATGCCTACCTCAGAGTTATTGAAGCGGTCAAAAATTAAGCAGCACTTTTGAAACTACTGAGAAGATTCCCTTTACGGAAGGGATCTAGAACTTGTACAGAGTACCACAGTGAGGTTTCATTGACTTCAAATGCCATGGTTGGTGAAGGGACATGTCTATGCATCATTGCTGCCATTTCTCATAAATTGTAAAATAAAAGTTCCTGAATTGCTCTTCAACATTGCTTTGTTTACTAAGTGGTAAGCACTTGAACATGGAATATGTTGCGGTGCCAAAGTCACTATAAGTGCCGCCCAGCTTACTCTCAAGGAGATGTTGCACATCTACACCAATTATGCAGATACTTGGCAGACAAGGTTGTTTTCAGACTCTAGTTTTTTTTATTATGTCCACTACAGCAGTTATGTTTTCCTGTGAAAATCTAAGACTTTTTTCACATCACTATCAATTTGCGACCAAAGATCCTCACATTTCTTGCCTTTGGCATCATCACTCAGCAAAAATTCGGAAAACCATTGCCACATGGATAACATAGCAGTTACAGCCTCTTGGACTAAGAACCATCAGCTAAGTGACACAGTTGGGATGACTCTTTCTTTGATGCCACACAAAGCACAAAATGATAATTATTTGCATTTTAGTTCCAGCGCACAACAAAACAGTGCACAAGAATGGACTAAAAGGTCAATAGCATTCCTCATTAACTCTGAAGACTGTAAAGATGCTTTCAGCATACCATCTAATAAGTGGCAAAGATCTCTCACTGGGAAGCACTTTAACTCAGGTATCGATTTTGACAGGTCACCACACAAGTCATTTCATATTCGTAGCTGAATCACTGCAAATACAAACAATTTCACTACTATTTGTTGAACTTGGAAATACCTTTTTGCAACAGCATTCCAAGTGACACTGCATTCCATGTTTTCCAAAGGTCTGGTGTCATGTTTTCACCACTATCCCAGATGCTTGGTGATATGACACTTTTTACATAAACTTGCTTTGATTGTTTAAAGCCTGGGGTGTTGGCAATTCACCTACTATCAATACTGACTGAAAAGGGGGGCTGATTTATCAAGGGGTTTTACCCATTCTCTGTGGGTAAATGTGATGATTTTACCTATCAGTGAAAAAATAAAAGGCACCCAAAATATCAAATATGACTTTGATATTTCCTGCTTCTATACAGTTTATAAAACATGCTTCTAAACCCTGCATCTTTAGACCAAAGAGCACAAAATTGAAATTAGCAAAAGGAAGAAGTAACAATATTTTAGTGACATCCCTAAACAACAAAACTCAAGCAGAATAATGTTAGCCCAGTCTTTCTTGGTGCTAGCTTGTATAACAAAGAAACATTGTATTGGCCCCTTCAGGAAGGAAAACTAATGACTCTTTCACTCTCCTTCATTCTAATTTTGTCTCATTTAAAAGCATCCAGAAACATCATTTTGTTGTCATGCTCAGCAATTGAGTTCAGAACAACCTTTATGTAGGAGTTAAATAGCTGGGTGCCTCAGTTCTTAGCCCCTGTGACCTACATGGGTCATAAATCTGAGTGGAGCACTGATCATTATAAAGCTCTTCTATCTGCAGCATGATCATGTAAAATAAACATAGCCTTTCCTTAACTTTAAAATGAAAACGCAACACTTATTTATTGCAGTTTTTAGTTAAAAATGAACTCACGGCTGGGACCTACTCTGATGGCTTCTGCCCTGGACACGCCTGTGCTAGGGCTTGCTTTGTAGACTTGACCTTAAAAGAAATAAAGCAACAGGCCTTCTCCATCTATTCACACAGGATCTGAAACATTCGTGTACCCATCATGACTTACACTGCCTTTTTTCGGTCTGGATGCACAGCACACCTGTCTGCAAGATGTACAGTAACCAGTTAATGACAATATACAATATACATAGAGTATACATAGAGTGGGTTGGACACCATCCAGAAAGGAATTATCTCTCACCTCATGCTATTGGCTATTTGGTGTACCATGTAAGGGTAGAACTTTGGGACCTCCAGCCTCAAGGGTCATGAAGGCAGCAACATGAAGATAAACTAAACAAGGCTCTATGTTTACCTTCTGTAGTTTCTACACCTTGCTTTTACCCTAACTCTTCAGTAGCAGATAAGAGGATGTGGGGGACACAGGAAAGGACAAGAGGTCAACCTTGTGAATATATTGAGGGTGAAAGGGTGTAAGAGCCCATTTCGTCTATTCGTTATTGGTGTGCAGTGACAAGGAAATAAGAGAATTCAAATGTCCAGAACAGGAGGCAAGAAAGCCTTTTATGTCTCTAGTGACAGTGGGTGAGTACTCAATTCAATTCATTTCAAAATAAGCTTTATTTGGTTGGAACATACAACCATAAAAGCACAATATATATTCACAAAACAAGGTAAAAACAGCTAATAGAAAGGTCAACATCCATGTTAAAAAATGGCGTACAAATACTGATTTCGTTAGACATCGTTCATTGCATCAGAGCTCCTAATGTAAACAATAGACACATAGCGGCTTTACATGATTTGGTGACAGAGATCCAAAGCACAAGGCTTCAGGGAGTGCATAATATAAAGTGTGTAAACTACGGCATAACTCCTAATGTAAACAATAGACTCATAGCACCATTACATACATTTGATAACAATAAACCATGACACATAGGCTTCGGAAGTGCAAAATATAAAGTGCAAAGTGCTTAATTGATTGATCCACCCCCAGACATTATCGGGGTGGTACTTTACGTTAGAACAACATACCCTTTCTAGCCTTAATTGAACTTAAAATTAATGTAGCAGTATAAAAACAAATCTCGGGTTCTTTAAGTGCAAAAAGAAGGGTCATAGCAGAATTAGTGGTTTTGGCTTCATACTTTGTAAGTACTCACATCCATGAGGAGCAGGAGTAGTATAAAAAGAGGCCTGCTTTTAGAGAGCCAGGGTATCTCTAGGGTCAGACTGATTGAGGTGATGAATTATATTTTTGATGTTTGTGACCCATGCTTTGTCCCATTGTTGTAAATGAGATGACTTCCCAGTAGCCACTGGGATCAGTGGTGTAACCAAACTTGAGGTCCTCCTGCAAAGTACATAGAGGGCTCCCCTCCTGATTCACCCAGGAGCTCTCAGGCTATGGTACCGAGCTGACCCCCTCCCCCCCCAGAGCTCTGGCCGCCCGCACTGAGGGTCTGCGGAGGCCTTTGCTACTCCACTGACTGAGATGACTTGTTTGGACAGGCTTTAAAGTCATAACTTTGTATATAGGGTTTATAGACCCGGAAGGAGTGTGAGGGTTTCCTCTCTCTTTTTTCTCCTTTCTGGATCTTGATTTTTCTCTGTCCATCTACCTCCTTCTCCTCTCTGATATGTCCATCATTTAACTTGTGGAACCTGTGCTCAGGCCTTAAAGTCTCCCCAGCCTGATCTCCCTCTGTTTGACCTTGTGACTCTGCCTTTTCCCCTATTACAAAGTCTGTTCTCAGCAGTTTTGGTGTCCACATTGATTCTAAACCGAAACTGGAGTCTCATACCTTAGCAGTAGTGTCATCATGCATATTACATCTTCACTAATATTAATACCTTTACTACCTCTTCTGTCTCATCCTTGATTGGTGCAAGGCTTGATTGCTGTAATTCATGATATCTTGGCTTGTCCAATCACCAAATCCAGAGCCTCTAAATGATGGTTTTCCTTCAAAAAAGATTTTTTTCCAAAGATTACATTGGCTGCCTACTCTGAAAAGAATACATGTCAAATCCCTCTTCCTTGCTTATAAAAGTTTGAGTGAATCTGCTCCTTTATTCCTCAGATCTAAGTTTTCCAAATATACCCCCACTTGCTGCCTTTGATCCTTCTCAGCAAATATATTGGTTATTCGTCACTTGAAAAGGTCGTGTAGGAGGAAAATCTTTCTATGTGTCTGCTTTGTGTCTTTCAAATAATCTTCCTCATGTTCTGAAGGCCACTTCTACCTACATTGCTTTCAGGAAAAATCTTAAAGCTTTTCTCTATACTCAATAACTACCTGTATTATATTCCCTAATTTTTCTAGTGTCAAGATACCTAACACCACATAGCATAGCATTACATACTTACATACCATACTATAACATACCATAACACAACACATACGGGCCTCTTTAGAGATTTTAACCTCTTCTAGATCTCTCTTCCTGAGTTAGCTGATGCATGTTGGTCTGTGATTTCAATTACGAAAAATCCTCTAGAATACAAGGACATCACACATTCACAGTGCCCACAAATTACTAACTCTTTTTTTAAACCATCTGTTTATTGGATTTTTGCGTTAAAGTACAGTTGCATTCATGGTACAGCTATAGCATACGTGATAATTTTCTGGTGGTAATTCAATCCAGGTGCGAGTCACGTGTATATAGTAAACATGTCTACAAAACCACACAACTGCCCATACAATTTTCTGCTGTGCCAATACTATCATACAAATGACTCACTCTTATATATTGATAAAAAGTCTATTTTATGCAGCAGAACTTCAGCTGTGGTGATATTACTACTGCACCTGTGTGTAAGGATGTATGCAGGACTTTATAAACTTCATTCTACCCATTGCATTCGACCAACGCAGTATGTGCATGTATCAGTATTTACAAAGTGCAAACCAGGCTGAGCATTAATGCCGTTGGTGGGGGGCGGACTGATTCTGGGTCAATAGTAGAGATTTATACAAAGGGGCGGAGCTAAGGATAGTGTAACTGGGTATCAAATTAATTGATATGAGGAGCTGGTGTGAATAATAATTATGATCGAGATCCTTTTAGAGTGAGTTTTCAATGCTTTTCTAAAATACAGGAGTGGTGGTGGAAGCCTTATTTGCAGTGGGACAGAGTCCCTGACTGAAAAGTCCTGTGTTTTTATTTTCAGATGTCAACTTATTGACTTCTAACCTGTCAATATGTTGGTTTCGTGGTTATGCATTGCATGTTACAGCCTTGTATCTGAGTAGAGGAATCTGGTGACAGCTTCCATGCCTTCCTGGAAGTTGTGTTTGGCTGCGTTGGCTTAGTTGGACAGGGAGAGGATGAGTTGGGTGTCGTCTGCATATGAAATAATGTTGAGTCTGTAAGTTCTGACGATGGGGGCGAGGGGAGCCTTGTAGACGTTGAAGATCGTTGGGCTGAGGGAGGACCCCTGGGAGACCCTGCAGGTGGTTGGTGTAGGGTCTGAGAGGAAAGGGGGGAGTCTGACAGACTGCGTTCTGCCAGAGAGGAAGGAGTATAGACAGTCGAGGGCCTTGTCCTGGATACCTGCATCATGGAGTCTGCATGTAGGGGTGCGGTGGGATACCGTATCAAAGGCCGCTGAGAGGTCGAGGAGGATGAGGCTACTGTTTCTCCTTCGTCCAGTATGGAGCGGATGTCGTCTGTTGCGGCAAGGAGGACGGTTTCTGTGCTGTGGTTTTTTCTTCGATGAAGGTGGCGAGTTGGCTGTTGATGGCTTTCTCAATTACTTTCGCTGGGAACGAGAGCAGGGAGATGGGTCTGCAGTTTTTGAGGTTGGTGGGGTCCGTCGAGGGACACTTTAGGAGGGGGTTTGTCTCTGCGTGTTTCCAGTGGTCGGGGAAGGAGGCATTTGCCAGGGAGCGGTTGATGGTGTGGTGAAGAATTGGGTGCGATGGTGTTGGCGGCTCTGTTGAAGATGTGGTGGGGCCAGGGGTCCGAGGGAGACCTGGAGTGGATTGACTTCATCGTCTTCAGTGTGTCTTGGGTGGTGAAGGTTGTCCAGCTGTCAATCGTTGGCTTCAAGGTGCCGGGTGGTTGCTGGGGGTTCCGTGTGTTAGTTGCCTTTGTTGAAGTTGTCCTAGATGTTCTTGATTTTGCGGTGGAAGAAGGTGCTTTCTTGGCATATGCATTGTTGTTCTTCTTGAGGGGAGCTATGGTGTTGATGCTGTAGGTGATCCATCTGTGTAGAGTTCAGGCAGCGGTGTTGGGGGCTTCGTCTTCCGCGGTGGTCGGGGTGGAGTTGCTGAGTGAGGAGGTGAGCTGTTTGTCAGTGATTTTGGTCCAGTTTTTTCATGGGAGCCGGTGCTGATGTCTGTGGATGGTGGGTGTACTGAAGGTGAAGTGGATGCATCGATGGTCTGTCCATGGGAGTTCGGTGGTGTGGCTGAAAGTGATGGAGTTTCCTGTTGTGAAGAGAGGGTTGAGGGTGTGTCCCGCTGAGTGGGTGGGTTCGGTCACGATCTGGCGAAGTCCAATGTTGTGGAGGTTGTCTAGGAGGGATCCGGTGTTGGGGTCTAGTTGGTTGTCGAGGTGGAAGTTGAGATCTCCCAGCAGGGTGTAGTTGGTGGAGGCGATGGCATGCGAAGAGATGATGTCTGTGAAAGGTCCGCGGGGTCGGTAGATGAGGGCTCCCTGGAAGGTGGTTGTAGGGCTGGCCTGTATCTTGAAGTGCAGGTGTTCCATCAGGTTTGTGGGCTCGTCGGGGAGTGTGCTCAGGCGGAGGGTGGATTTGTGGATAATGGCGATTCCTCCTCCCGGGCGGGTGGGGTGGTCTTTCCTGGAGATCTTGTATCCATGGCGAATGGCAATGGCGATGTCCGGTCCCCAGATGGTGTTGGTCCTGGTTTCGGTGAGGAATGCTATGTCCAGGGTGGTGCTGTCGAGGAAGTTCCAGATTTCTGTGGCGTGATCTGACGTTGAGAAGGATGCATTGCAGGGTCTTCGGTTCGGGTGTGTTTTTGCGGTAGGTTTGTGCTGGTTCCGTGTTCCTGACTGTGCTGTAGGTGTGCGTGCAGCGGTGACTGACAGCTGAAGGGTCCGATGGGTGTCAGCTGGTGATGCTAGCCTGCAGTTGTTGTTGCGGCCTGGGTTGAGTGCGTGGAGTGCTGCTGGGTGGTAGCATTGGCGGGGTGGAGGTCCAGGGTTTCTAGCGCTGATCGCGGTCGTGATGCAGACGGCCGCAGACGGGCTTGCATTTGGCGCACCCGCTGGGCGCGGCCACGCAGCAGCCGCCATTAAGTAGGGGTCGGGGAGGGCTGGACAACTGGGAGACGGGGAGGGGACCTGGATTGGAGGGGTCGTGCTGGTCGTGCTGGGGGGGAGGATCAGCTGGGGCAGCAGTGGCGGGGAAAACGGGCAGGAAAGGAAAAGGAGGAATAAAGGAGGAATAATGAGGAATAAAAGGAAATAGAAGTGGAATAAAGCAGAAAAGCGGAAATGCTCAGGAAACCAGAGGAGTGCAGAAAAGAGATTAAAGTGAGGGTAAAAACGAGTGAAAACGGAGAGGAAAAACGGAGCAAGAGAAAGGAGACAGAGGACCACTGGACCACAAGGGATGAGGCACAGGTAAACCAGCGGGTGGAGGAGGGCCTCGAACACCAACACTCGAGAGTGCAGAGGCTCTGGCAGGCCTCACTTAATGGTGGAGCTGTAAAGGTGGGAGAGCAATTTCACTGACAATGAGTCAGTGGTCTTGCTCCCTATTTACATTGTTTACAAATGATGAACAGGACATGCTTTTCTGGTATCTAGATCTGCAGTTTGATCACTATTTTTCAACACGTGTTTATCACACATATGAGCGCACCAAGCACGTTTGTCACAACGCTCCCATTTCTGATGGTTTTAAGAAAACTTTTTCTAAATGTTATAAACAAATAGCCATTTGCCTGACAAATGCTGTTGTTGGGGTCTAAACGTTCATAATAACACCCCTTTGTCTAAAGTTTCTAATTTAATGGAATGTGAGACTGTACGTTATAACTGGATCCAACTAAATTGTTGTATAGACCGGGGATTATCACGAGTTTTTTTTTTTTTATATAGTCACTGTGTACACCTTCAAACACTGTGTCATGTGCACCGTTGTCATTATGTAACAATTCAATGTTCTGTACCCACTTGATGATAACATGTCTACATTATTAGCTAAACGACATGATGATGAAATGTGTGCATAAATACCCATAGTGAATGGTTCAGAAAGAAGGATCCTATATTGTACTGATTTTAGTCATTGAATGGATGGATTCGCTCGGGGTACCGCTGATGTGTGTTGTTGGTCTCCTGTCTTTGCAAAAGAGGCCATGGGGACCACTGTCTTGTTATTACAGCAACATTTTGGAGTCTTGCCTTTGCTTAACAGTACCCACAATTTATTTTTATTAAGTTGTGCCCTCCTATTTTCCATGGCATATTACTTTTCACGTGCCATCTTGGCATCCAGTGCGACAACACATTAGTGTTTTTGTGCACCAACTCTACCCTAGGAACCAGCAAAAAATGATGTCCAGGTTTTCTGTTTCACAATAAGTCATGGCACATGAATCATTTACAGGTTACCTGGGTGAGGAAACGTTCCCTGTTCTGTCCTTGCAACTTTGATGCATGTCTTTTATTAGCTTCTAAGAGACTGTGCTGAAGCTATTTAATAATTGCACACGTTTTATAGGAGGTGTATCCACTTCTTGAGATTCCATTACAAATGCTGGGTTATGTCAATTCTTTGGATATCATCGGGAGGGGGCTAAAGGGTGTATGAAGTTACTTGAACGACCCTATTAATTTTAGTGAAAATATCCGAAACCCTGCTCCATTCTGTCATTTTGGGTCCCTTTCCGTGCCACCACACCTCCTTGTCAGTGGCAGAGGCCCTATTTTAACAACGGGGAGGGGCAGTGCCACAGCACACACACGCATACACATACTCACTTTCACCCATTCACAGCTCTGACCCCTGCCCTAATTAGCCGCAACTGCTCTCTGTCCACTTCCTTTCTCTTTGCAAGCTTCCCTGCTGATTTCCTCAACATTGCACTTGCTTTCTTCTCTCCCTCATTTCCTGGAAGTGGGCAAGCCAGACAAGGCTGGAACCAGGCCTGGTCTGAATATCTGACTCTGGCTTGGCCCATGGCCTATTGAGACTGGCGACCCAAACTAGAGCCGAGCCAAACACCAAGAGGATGCCCTTTGCCCCCCTTTGTGCTGGGTCCTCTTTATTTGGCTAATTAATGCAGCAGCTGTCATTGCCATGGTCACCCTTTCCTTGTTTATTGTTTGTTCAATGAGGTCAACGCAGCCATATTAACAGATCTTCCATTGCGCACTTTGTACTCTCTGATTATTTTATACATTGATCGAGTCAACGTGTGAAACTGACCATACTTTACTGATTTAGGTCATGAAATAACTAAGCACGACGGGTTGTCCTGCAGTGGGAAAAGGGAAGAAGATGGAGGGATTCACCCAGTGGCCAAAGTACAAGTCTTAAAAAGAAACTCGGGTTCAAATGCTTCTCCACGTGACCAAACTGTGTGTGCTACATAAAAGGCAAAACTCGCTTAGGTATGGTTTATTAGCCCATAGAGTTGCTGCAAACAAGAATGGCCATATATACAGTGCAGGTAACAAACTAACATATTTTCGCTCTACTCGTGGCAGTGTTGTCCGTCCACATGAGGTGGGGAATAGTTCCTGTGTGTAAAAACTATTGCTTTGAACAGATGTCAGTGATATTTCCCAGTGCCCTAAAGTGAAACCCAGGCGTTCAACAAAAAACAAATATTTATACATTTAAAGAGAATTTACCATATTTACATTGTTTGTTGTATCATGGCTTGCCTCCCTCCCCCACCCACTACTCTTTCCACCACCCCTTCTCTCGCCCCCCTTCCTTTGCCTCCTCTCTCCACCCTCTCTTCTCCCCTTGCACAGTAAGTAGCCCACCTCGAACTGAAGGGTATCATTTGTGTGTTTACAATGGGCAGCGTGTGTGCTTTTTATTTAATTACGGTGGATTGGGCCCACCTCTACTCTCCCCCACTCATCAATAATACACAAGGCCCTTTCTGTTGATCGCTGCTTAATGAGTCTCCGCTTATGATAATTAAAGTCCCGGGAAAACAAATCTCGGAAGATGGCTGCGGATAGGACGGCCTGCTGGGATAAAAAGGCGGGAAGTGGCAGGTTAGCAGGGGTGGCATGGAGAGAAGGAGGCCCGGCTCCAGGATTCGTGCTCTGGGAGGGCCATGCCAATGGAGCAGCAGGTGCAGTAGCACCGGAACCCGGAGACCTGAGGGGCCCACTGAATCCTGAAAATTGTAGTATTTTATTACCTCAAAAGCAGTCACAGGGGCCATTCTCCTTGCTTGCACCAGGGCCCCTGGTATTGAGACATCTGGCACTGCAGGTGGTGACACCTGTCCACTTTTGACATTTTAACACAATAATTACCAGCCAAGGAGCCTCCTACTTTGCTACCCTGCTGTGCTTACAGCTTTAGGGAAGGGGTGGGGCACGGCCTGTCAGAACATTAAGATGCTGATTGACCTCAGGATACTCCTGCTGATGTGCAGCTGAAGAAAAGTCCCTGCGGCCACGCATGGCTCCTTTGCAGCTTTTCATGTTTAAAAAAAAAACATTGGCGTCACATTTACGCTGCCGTTGCATCACTTTTTGTGAAGTTGCGGCACCGTAAATAATGTGCCATGTTGCTTCATATTTACGAAGTGACGCATCTAGACAGATACTTCACTTTGTAAACCCCTGCACTACATTATACCTGCATCAGGTATAATGTATGCAGGATGGGCAATCCTCCGCAAAAAGCCTCGTAGAAGTGGCGCAGTGAAATCTATAAGATTTCAGTGTGCCATTTCTAGAATGCCATTGCGTCAAATCCTTAAGCCTGCCTCATAGCAGGCGCAAGGGTGACGCACTGCTATAATCATAACCCTCCGCCCTGCATTGCTGGTGTTACGTCACGCTTCTAACTTAACGCCAGCAATGTGTCAGTTTTGCGCCAACAGATATGTCAGTGATACTGACGTATTTGTTATTCCTTGTGACATGATGCGTCATGCAGTAAATATGACACATCAAAGGTGTTGCAAGGAGGGCACACAGAGATGTGTCTCACCGTTGCTTTGTCACAGCAATGTAGAACCTTCTCATAAATAAGGCCCTGAAAGTTAAAAACAATTAGGTGAACCAAGCCCTTTAACTTCTTTGCAAACCTACCTAATACTATAATGCACAATTTACCATTATATTTACTCCCTGCTACACACATGTTTACTGAAAAACACATGTTTGAAAACTGTTATGTTCCGAAAAATGCAGAAGACCACTGATCTAGAGCTCAAGCAGCCCAAGTCAGGTTTCACCCAAGTTGGGGCTCTTCCGTCAGGTGCAGCTTGATTCCAGTGGCATAGTGAGCACGGGACCCATGTCTGGGCACACCTGATGCACTTAACCCCTTGAACGCTCATGAGGGAAGGTCTGACATAATATCGACAGACAGAATATCTACATACAAAAATATCGACACAAAAATATCGAAATCAAAAATATCGGAGTCATATCTTCATAAAGGTAAGTACAAAAATATCGAAAAAATAATATCGTAGTACAAAAATATCGAAATTAAAAATATCGTTTTTTTAAATGTAATAATAATAATGTAAAAATAATTTTAAAATACATATAATTTTACAAATATTAAATTAAAATATTAAAACATAATAAAAAAATTAAAACTAATACATATACATTTAACATAAATTAAAAACGTAATAATTTAATGTAATTTTATTTTTTTTAATTTCCTTTAATTGATTTAATTTAAATTTATTTTATTTTTACCCTGTACGACTGTACCCCAAAAACCCAAAACTGACCCTGAACCCTAAAAATACCCCTTTACCCAAACCTGAACCCTAAAAATACCCCTTTACCCAAAAACTGAAAACTGACCCTGAACCCTAAAAATACCCCTTTACCCAAAAACCCAAAACTGACCCTGAACCCTAAAAATACCCCTTTACCCAAAAACGGAAAACTGACCCTGAACCCTAAAAATACCCCTTTACCCAAAAACTGAAAACTGACCCTGAACCCAAAAAATACCCCTTTACCCAAAAACTGAAAACTGACCCTGAACCCTAAAAATACCCCTTTACCCAAAAACTGAAAACTGACCCTGAACCCAAAAAATACCCCTTTACCCAAAAACTGAAAACTGACCCTGAACCCTAAAAATACCCCTTTACCCAAAAACTGAAAACTGACCCTGAACCCTAAAAATACCCCTTTATCCAAAAATTGAAAACTGACCCTGAACCCTAAAAATACACCTTTACCCAAAATTAATTAATCGTATTTAATTACCAATTAATTATTAATTAACAATAACAATAAAGTAAATATATTAGCACATTAGCTGTAATTAATTAAATGTAATAATTAATATTATTTTTCCCAATTAATTAATTAACAATAACAAAAAATTATATATAAAAAAATTCCTCTAATTAATATAATTAACTAATTAATATTAATTAATTACCAATTAATTATTAATTAAAAATATGTACAAAATTATATTAATTAATTAACTAATTAATATTAATTAATTACCAATTAATTATTAATTAAAAATATTTACAAACATATATTAATTAATTAATTATTATTAAATTACTTCCCACCCTATTCCCCGATAAACCCACAACCCGCTCTGATACTAAAACGCAAAATGTAAACAAATTTACAAATTTTCAAACATACATTACAAAACATGTTTAACAAACATATAAACAACATAATAAAATACATAACACTAAATTTTTTTCCGATATTAGTAAAATTCGATATTAGTAACATACATACCTTAAAAAAACGATATTCTGTCTGTCGATATTTTGGACATCGATATTCTGTACTGTCGAAATTAAAACATCGATATTATTGTATATCGATATTTTAATTTCGATATTTTGTCTGCCTACCCTCATGAGGAGCTCAGCTTGTCATGTGCCACGGTGCTAGTGTGCTAATGACGAGCTGAGCTCGTCATGACCGTTGGAACGCTCGCACGCTGGGCTAATTCCCCTGCTGTGCGAACGTTCTACACAAACGGGTGTGGTCATGACGAGCTCAGCTCGTCATGAGCACAAGACCACCGTGGGCGCTGTGCGCGACCCCCCTCCCCCCACCACAGCGGGGGAATGAGCCCCGCATGCAAGGGGTTAAAGAGTGTCACACTGATGTAAACAAAAAAGTGATGGGTGGAACCCTTTAATCATTCTCAGCCACTGGTTCTTACTTGGGACCTAGTATACTCTTTATATTCCTCTCCTCAGGGTCTATAGGAGGCGGGACAGTTTTTTCTAGCCACAAGTTACACGTGAGCTGCAATTAAGTACCTTAAACGTGTACAATCCAGTTGGACCGTTTCACGCTGATTCTCACTTATTCTCTGAGTCAGCATAGACTGTGCATGCCTGCAGGGCAACTTTGAGTTAAGGTACTAGATGAAATATGTAATGCATCAATCAAGAGTAAAGTGATGACATACCTCAATGGTAATTAGGGGTTGACATTTACTACAACCAATGAATGAGACACTATGAAGGTAGCACCCAGGGTAGCAGCCCCTGGAAAAATGGACAATTGTTTGCATTTGATATTTATATTTCAGCTGTATCTACATTTCTAGATCTCTCTTTCTCTTGCTTTCCATTTTGCTGTCTGTCTCAGTTAAATGACTTTGTACTCTGGTGGCTGCTAGCAAGATACAAAGCCACACACTTCCTTCTCCCCATAGTATGTTTTCATTTTCTAGTATAGAGGTCATCATCCTGGGATGGAGTGAATCAGACTTCATTGAAGTAAGCTCTTTAGCAATTTCCAAGATTCAGCGGCTTCAAGCATCCACTTTGCGGTTGCTCCAAAGGCAAGACAGTCTACACTGCCTTATCTACTCTAGACTTGGCTTGTTGTGTTTTCATAAATTTCTTCAGGTCAGGTGTAACTTGCACTCTTCCCGATACAAAATTAGAACTCAAGTTCTTGCCTTAGCTGATGCCAATTCAACTAGCCCTGTAAACACACTTTAGGCCTGATTACGAGTCTGGCGGTCCGTGGACCGCCAGACTTGTGGGGGCGTGGCAGTGGCGGTCTCCTGACTGCCCTTTTACGATCTGGGTAGTTGGACAGCCGCAGCCCCGCCGCAGCCGCCAAGGAACCCACCGTTCCCTTGCAGTGTTACGGCAGTCAGGAGGCCGCAATATGCTTGGTGGGACTGCCGCGGTCTCGCCAAGCATATTACGAGTTTCCTCTCCGCCGGCAGTGTCATGGAGGTTCTTACTCCATGAACACTGTAGCAGAGGGGAACCAAAGGGGGCCCTTCAGGGCCCCATGTGCTTCCTCCGCATTTGGATGCACACAGCGGGCACAACATGTGGAGAAGTGTGGCTCAATGGTTAGAGCGGCAGACCCTGATGCAGATGTCTGGCCTGGGACCAGGGTTCAATTCCCCGCCTCGGCGGGTCTTGGGCTCAAAATTCCATGGACCTGATAATTCTCGCCTCTGTGCCTATTCCAATCATGGAGTCCCACTCTGCAACTCTGGGCAATAGCTTGCTTAATCTCCACAACGGCCCCCACAACGCTAAGGATGCCTGGCCTCCACCTTGGGGGTGCCCAGGAGTGGACGCCTCACAGGGAAAGCCAGGATGGGTTCCACAGTGGTATTCGTACAAGCGCCTTGAGACCCTTGCGGGTGAGTAGTGCGCTATACAAGTATCAATTTACAACATGTGCCCCCCTGTGTGCATGCACACCAGTTCCTGCACAGCATGGACTTTTCAGTCTATGCCATGCAGGAACTGTTTTTGGCGTTCCCTTTGTGGGTCGCATTTTCAGGGCACCTCTGTGGGAACGCCAAAACAAAGCCCACCAGAATCTGGTGGGCAGTCTGACCACGGCCAAAGTCCTAATCAGGCCCTTTGAGTACTAGTAACTATTTTTTTATTAAATGCCTGTTCGATTGCTGCACATAAGAGTGAATTAACACTCGCTATTACCTCTCTTAGGATCTTACATGTTGCAGAAACATGGTTAAATTACATTTCTAATCCGAACCGTGCAGCTGCTATTCCCCAATGTTATAGTATTTTCTGGTGTGACTGTTATATAAAAATGCTCCTATATCTAACACCTCCCTATCAGTCTGCATCTTAGCCGATTTTCCCTTTTCATTCGCAGAATCACTTGGTTTTAAAGTCTACCTCAACGCCACGTGCTCTCTTTCTCTCTGGCGCACTTCTCTATCACTCTGCCCCGCCTCCCTCCATCCTAAGAGACCATCTGCAGGCTTCAGTCAGGCTATTTCCAGGTTAATTGTTCTTTAGGTGCCTACATTTCTCAGTGTGTATGGTGTTAGGTGAATAGCACACTTTGCTTGACCATTGTCAGTCGGGGTTCCGACCTCTACACTGGCTAACTGGTGGTCTGCCGAATTAGGTCAGCTCCCTACTTTTTTCTATATCAACAAAGATTGTATCAGTTATATTCAACTGTATTTTTTTCTGTCAATAAAGTGGCTGCCACTTAACTTACTATATTCGATTATTGCACACACTTTTACCTCTTTTCCTGAACAACATAAACTTGTAGTAGAGGCAGTGATTTTCTTTCTCCGAATGCAGTGGCATAGCTGAGTCTTATGCCGCCCTTGGCGATGCTTGTAGCGGGTGAATGGAAGAGCGGAGGGAGGGTGCTGTTGATTTCTGGGGCCGCCCATGATGGCCACAGGTAATAGTAGGGCGGTGGAAGTCGCCGCCCCCAAAACTCGTGCCTCACCCCCCTCACCCTCCTTGCTATGCCACTGCCTGAATGGAATACTGCACCTTCCTTTATAGTGGGCTACCTATCACCTTACCCAGCAGGCTCCAGCATATTCAGAACAGTGCTGCAAGATTGCTATTAGGCATTGTCCGACAAATCCATCTCCACCCATTTCTGCACAGTGCATTGGCCTTCAAAGCGTTGCACATGTGCCACAGCACCTCTGCAGGCAGAGGGGCACTAGAGGCGAGGACTCAATACCGCCCTTCTCACATACTCCGTCCCTCATCTAGAATCTTGCTCTCTGTTCCTAGAATAAAAAAAACACCAATAAGTAATAGATCTTTTTATCACCCCTCCTCTAATTACCTGCCCTTTAGGAATACAATGAAAATGTGGTTATTTAATTAACATCTGTTCCAACCTTTTTTTTCCCTTTTAGCCCTAGGACAACCTAGCAGAATATACGTCGCTCTTTATAAATACCTCATTCATTCAACTGACAGGTGGTAATTGACCAAAAACAGTAATTAGGGGAATTACTTTCTAGATGGGATAAGTATTCACAGAGGTCATAACACCGAATACTTCATAGAGAAGGTGACAGGGAAGAAATAGGTGTGGCTCCTGAAGAAGGAGATATAAAAGCAGAATATACTGGCAGCTGTAGATGGCATTGAGCAGACACGGACAATGCAAGAGACTGCCAATGGAGTGTTACGGGAATGCCTATAGAGTGTGCATCCAGAAACTGAACCCTCAGGCCCAGTACAAAGTGAAGTGTACTTAAACAGAGCCAGGCTGCAAAGATTGCGCATGAACATGAGGGAGGAAAGGAGCCACTGCTTTGTACAGAGATCAGGCCTCTGAGTAGATGAGTGGTGTGATCTCAGAGAAATGGGAACTTTTCCAAGGCTTTGGTCTCTAATCTCTCCTTTCATCCTAGCTATTGCGCCACTAGCCAATAAACTGAGAATAGAAATAGTGAACTGGGGCCTCAGAGTGGGTGATATGATGCAGGTAGTATCACTGTATGCAGTCTATATGTCTATCTGTCTATCTGAGAGACAAGTAACACACATAAGAACAGTACCACAAAACGCATACTTAGGATACTGGATGAATTTGGATGAATGTCAGGGATTGGTTCAACTGTACAAATCACACCTGTTTCCCCCCTAGGAGCAATGGCTCACCAAGCAGTGGAACTTCTACCTGACCTAGGACTGATATGGCAACTTGGGTGCGTGAATTTTTGTGGACACGTTATCCATTGTCCAGCAGCCAACTTTGAACAAAATTTTGATAGAGGTCTCCAAGGTACAGACTGGCCGCCTCCCTTTTGGCTAGAATAATTGATAGCATGCTGGCCACAGCTCACCACAGGGATAAGCTTACACTTAAACTCCTATATGAACAAAGACGTTTAGTCCACTCAGATTTCTAACCTAATTTCTGGTATTCCAGCATCTCCCAATGTGGTTGGAAGAGATTCCCAAACGAGAGCAATTATTGTTTGCTCAGTACTATCAGGGGAAGGAACTGGAAGAGCCCCATCATGTCTGCTGCCAAAACAAACAGGCTGTGGGGTCTCCCACCTGGTGTACGAGATGTCTTTGATATGGGGCTGGGTGGTAAAGCGAGCCCTGAAAATAATTCTTTTCGTGGACTGTCATCTTGGTCTTCCTCCAGTTTCTAAAAACAGGGGCATGAAACAGACATGGCTGGATAGTTAGAGGGAGGAGGTTGCATGCTAGGGGGCTTATATGTTAATAATAGTTTTTTTGTCGTTTGAGGAAGGGAGATACTGATATGCAATTGGAACTCTTCAATTACTGACTTTTGCTAGAGTAGCAAGGGCTGCCCCCCACTTACCTGGGAAAGATTCCAGGAGCAATCAACTGAATCTGCCACTCAGTCAAAATCGTCTGCTGACCCCTCAATCTATTCGAGGGAAGTGAGTGAAAGACATTTGGCTACAGCTCATAGAATGGAATAAAATACTGACTTCCCATAAAATATTACCTAGCAATGCAAAAAAATTTCCCGCTCAGCTCAAAATTCTACATTGGAAATTTGAGCTGTCAAGTATGATGTCATCAATAATATATCTTAACATCATGAGCGATTTGATTTATAAATTAGGTAATAAGCAGTGCATGATGAGGAGCAACTTATAGTTAGGACAGTAAACTATAACTGGTGAATATCAGTATTTTTTAGTTTTTAAACATCAGTTTTCATCTTATTTCAGCACTTAACTATATTGTCACTTTAACCTTTGCTTTTTTGCACTGAATGTGTATGTAGTTTTAAAATAGGCTCAAAATAGCTTTAAAATCTTCCAAGATAAAGAGTATATTTACCAATTAAATACCAACACAGCCCCATTATAAAATTAAACAATTAAAAAATCAAAAATCAAATTCACTGATTCAACTACAATCAAACAAACATTACGGAAAGTGCATTACTGTGCAGAGTCAGATTACCAATCAAACACCATTTAAATAAAAATTAGGAAACGTGCATACATTTGAGGGTCGGATTTACTGACGTAACACCAATTGATCACATTTTACAGTAAATGTCTGTGGGGGACATGACAAGGGGCAAATTAACTACTCTAGCTCAACTCCGAAAAAACCCACTGTGAGGGTGCATAAATGGGCAATGGGTCAGATTTACTATTCTAACACCAATTTAATGAAAAATAGTGAAAATTCATATATTAGGCAGGTTCAGATTACTTGTCTAAATCCAGTCAAAGAAATATGGGAGAAAGTGCGTACATTTGGTGGGGTGGGTTATATTTAATAGTCTGACTACAATCTAACAAAAATTGGAGCAAATGTATATCTGTCAGGAGGGGAGAAACAAATATACTATTCTAAAACCAGGCAGACAAACACCGGGGAAGTGTATACATGGGGGTGGGGGGCTTGCATTTACTAGTTAAACTCCAGTCTAACAAACTCTGGAGAGAATTCATACATTGAAAGAGGGTAAGAATTAACTCCAGTCTAATAAACACTGGGGAAAGTGCAAACCTACGGAGGTCATACTTACTGTTCTAACTCCACTCCAACAAATACTGTGGAAAGTCCATACATTGGGGGTCAAACGTGTAGTTCTAACTCCGATCTAATAAATATTGGGTACATTTATATACGGGGACTGTCAGATTTGCTATTTAACTCCAGTCTAACAAACACTTGGGAAAGTGCAAACATTAGGAGTGTCAGATTTACTATTCTAACTCCAGTCAAATTTATACTAATAGAAATTGCATACATTGGAAGCGGTAGGGGTGGAGGTCCAATTGACTATTATGTGTTCAGTGTTTGTATACCTCAAGTCAGACAAACACTGGAAAAAGTTCATATATATGGGGTAGGGTAGATTTTCTATTTTAACTATTGTCTGACACACATCGGGAAAATTCTTACATTAGGGGGGGTCAGATTTATTATTCTTACTCTTGTATAACAACATTAGGGAAAATGCATGTATTTGACATGGTCCACATAAATCTTCAGGAAAGTGCACACATTGAGAGAGAGGGACATATTTAGTATTCTAACAAGAAACACATTATTTGGTGTGCAGATGGAATTGAATGACTTACCACAGGTAGTTTTATGCATGTTGAACAACAGTTAAAAACCACATGAGACACAACTGGTATAGAATTATTCTCATTGTTTCTAGTACATAATAAGCATTAGAGGCCATTTAGTTGTTAGGCATTATATTCTCGTCTGAGCTGTCTGAGAGGGATGAGAGTATCTGCAACCCCAAAGTCCTCAGGATTGTCGGCATCTGTGGCCCATCTCTTGTTCTGGTCCATTCTCTTTTTGCAAATGTTCTGAATGGCAGTGATATTTTTTCAAATGTGTTTAATCTATTATTTATCAGTGCTGTTAGTGCTTCCATTGCATCAATGTTCCAGACCTTTATCCACTACAGAGCTAATGGTATGGGAGTCTGTGTCCTCCAGGCATGTGCGATGATGTATCTAGCCGCCAAGAGTAGATATGTCAGCAGCTGTCTTATTGGGGTTGTGAATGGATATTCACTATTATCACCTGAGATGCATAAGAGCAAAATTGATAGATTGAATGGTATCTCGACGTTAGTGATTGGTCTGCTGTGCCACAGAATGACTTTCCTAAAGAGTTAAATATCTGTGCATGTATGCATGACCACCATGTGCAAATATGCACCCCTCCCACTGCATCCTCTCCAACAAAGAGTTGAACTGTTAAATGTCACTTTTAGACGTTCAGGGGTCAAATACCATCTAGCGAGAACTTTGTAGGAATTTGCTGTATATTGTGATGACTTTGCTGCTCTAGTCTAAATTTCTATTTGCAGAGCTTTCTCCCACTTTGATATATATCTCTGTGGAACATGAAGAGGTAGATTGCTTAGTGTTGTGTGTAACCTAGATATACCTCTGTTTCAGATGTGTGGTGGTAGGAGTTGTTCTCATAGTTTTTTTCCAAGTTCTCTCCTTCATTTGTTTTCTTTGAATCATCCAGTGTAGTGGTAGTTGGTTTAGATGCATTCGTCTAATCGTGAGATATTGAAAGACTAGGTACATGATTCCCTATTTCACATCTGCCCATTTCAACAGAGTTCACCTAATAGTGGTTGATCACCAGACCTCCATTTGTCAAAGCCCAGATCTGTAGTTAAAGGTTTAAAATCTACTTTGTTTGTAACTAGTGACATGGGTGATGAGAATGCGGTTATGTCATTTTTACTAGTTAATTGGTTTCAATAATCTAGGCACATCTTCAGTGAATATAGAGGTTTATGTTTTTGAAACTTGTCTTTAGGTGGTAGCCGAATTAGGTGTTTGGTATATTGCTATCACTTTAAGTGTTGTGTTAGAAGCTTCAGCACAGGCTGTTCATGGTGAAGGTTCCAGACTTTGACAGTTTGCTGGAGGCTGGAGTGGTTGCTTAGAGAAACGGTGTGCTGTCTTGGATACCTTGAATAAAACCCTTTTTGACTACACTCCGTATGTGTGCCTGCGTGAACATAAAAGTGCTGTAGCATAATTACTGAGCAGTCGTATTCAAGTACAATTCAAGGCTTTATTTATGTGAAGTCAGTGGTGGTAGTCCAATGCTGGCCTCGGTTGTGTGGCATATATACAGTGCTTTATATTAGGGAGGCCCAGTCCAGTTGGCTCCTTATACAGTATTTCTCTGTGTACTCTTGGGTTTTTAATATTCCGTCCCAATGTCACTTTTTTGTGTTGGTGTTGTACTGGTGTTAAATGTGTCTTAGGGAACCATGTGGGCTGGGTGTGCATCACATATAATAACCTGGGAAGGAAATTCATGTTAACACTCGTTATCCGCCCTGCCGAAACTCCAAATTTCCCCCATGAACCTTGTATAGTGTATCTGGTAATAGGGAGGATATTGAACTCATACAAGATTTTAAGTGATGTTGAGTAGTTGATATTCAAGTATTCTTTTGGCCCATGGTTTCAGGTCAGGCCATGGGTCTCCCAGAAGCATTTTCTATTATGTGAGGGATCAGATATTCCCATACCCTTTGATGGGATTTCATTTATTTAGAAACTGGAAATTGTTTCAAAGTTGTGAAATTCTTCTAGCAATGATGATATTGATTTTTCTGGTTATTTCAGAAAACAGAGCACATCACATGCAAACAGTCCTGATTTAAATGTTTCCTTATCTACTTCCTTCCCTCCTTCCCTTTATGCCCAGATTCTGGTTCACTTAGTAGTAGGGTTGGGCGGAACATGTGGAATTCTACCCCGTGGAATTCCACGGAGTTCCATAAAAACACTGCAGGATTCCGTGGAGTTCTGCAAATGTGAGGAACTAGGTACGTTGCGCTGTTCACGCTGTGATTTAGTGCCGGGAGCGCATTCCGAGCAGAAAAATCAGCACAAATGGCACATTCTGTGTGCCAGAGGGTGCAGCTACTCGAGTTGATTTTGCTGCAGCTTAAATAGATTTTTTATTCACGCGACAGCCTTCTTACCGCAAACGGTAACAACCCTCCGCATTTGAAAAACCTCAACAGATGTCCTCCTAGCACATGGAAATCGCGCTAGGGCATGCCAAATCTCGCTTGTGCTCACTAACTTAGCGTCCTGGAGTCACGTGTGAGAAATAAGTCCAGCATGTGGTGATTGGTGCAATTTGGCCAGAACTCCACATTCCAAGAGTTAACAACATTTCGCCAATTCTGCCTATGGAAGAGAATATTTTGGCCACCCCTACTCAGTAGATAAACAGCTCATTGTATGGGTAAATAAAAGGGGCAATAGTGGAAACCATTAACTTTATTTTTAGCAGAACAAGATCTGTAACTTTGTAGGATGAATGATGTCCAATCCAGTTTTAATTAAGACTTTTGTTAAATATTGAAAATCGACCCAATTGAATGCCTTCTCTGTATTAAGCAAAGAAAGGAATATTTATTTCCTTTTTAGGTCTCGCCTACGCAGCGCGCATGCGCTGCTTAGGAAAAAGACCTTTTGGAATTGATTCACTTTTCGTCCTAAAAACGTGCACGCGTTGCAATGTTTTCAATGGCAAAGCGTGCACGTTTTGCGATTCCCTTGCTGGAGCGAGCTTTGGCGCCATGTGTTACCAATTATCGCTTCTGGCACTGCTCGCTCCCGCAAGAGAAACCCTTTCACTTTTGCCGACCCGCAAGGGAAACGCTTTCACTTTTACCAACACTTTCCTTTGTAGCCCTCTGCTATTTGCTGTACCTTACTCAGGGACGCCTCACTCCCCCGTCGCTAATTAATTAATGATGGGGATGCTACCCGGAGCCTCGGCGGCTCATTAGTGGTCTACACGCGGTTTTGGCAGAGTTCGGTTTTTCACCCGACACGCGCTTTAAGCAGTCCCCCATCTCCTCTGTTTGGATCGAGGGGGACGCGTGGATGCAGTCGCCGGGGGCTATCGACCCAGCGCCTCCTTACCGGGATGCTCCTGAAAGCGCTGCAGGACGCGATCCACACCAGCCTTTATTGCCAGTGACCCTGGAGATCAGCCTTCTGAAGCTGCAGCAGAGCATGGGCTAAGAACAGCAGGGCCTCAGCGACTCAACACTCACGGCTCTGCAATGTCTCAGGGGCAGCAGGCCACTGCACAAACCTCCTCTCCGCTGCCTCTGGGGGCAACTTGATGGGCCCTGACAATGCCAGATGCCATGGCCGCTGGTGGAACAGCCCCTTCCTGGTGGCCCTTAGAGGGTGGGTCACTCATCGACCATCTGCCCAGGGCCATGGGGCTCTCACACCCGAGTGAGACCCCTCATCTGGCTGTCTGAGTGTCAGAAGAGCAGGGCCGTGCCCCTGGAGCGGCACAGTCCATTATTGGCACCTGGGCTGCAGGAAGAGGGCAGCTGAGCTGGAAGGAGCTGCCCAACTGACACAGGTGGTGATGCCAGAGTGCGACCATCCACCACATCACCCATGGCCACTGCATTATGATGTCATGGAATTACGTCACAGCAGACCGCCAACACGGTCTCCTATCGCTACCCTTGTCTGCCGGTGACAGGAGCTTAGCTGCTGGAGTCAACGAATGACCATGTGCAGCCACATCATACTGATGCAGTCACTCCATACCCACGTCATAGCGATACAGCCACGTCATAGCGATGCAGTCATGTCATATCCCCCCACATCATACCGATGCAGTCATGTCATACCCCCATATCATACCGATGCAGTCACGTCATACCCGCAGTCATACCGATGTAGCCACATCATAGCGATGCAGTCACATCATACCCCCACATCATAACGATGCAGTCACATCATACCCCCCACATCACACCGATGCAGCTGCTTCCCACCGATTCCAAAGAAGTGAATATGTGCACGTGGGCAGCACGTCGTGGTGGCTGCCAGCCGTCCTTCAGTGCACGCTGGCTGGATGAGAGGTGTAACACCGGTGTCAAGAGTGGCGCTGTCTGTGTGGTGAACAGGTCTGGCTTGAGAAGCGAGTGGCCCACGCTGCTCCCCAATGGGTACAGTCCCAAGGGCCTGATTACAAGAGGATTCAGAAAAGGGGGTGGTGATGAACAGAGTGTCTGAATTAAGCAGACCACTCTTACCCAGTCCAAAGATCAGGGCTTGATCCATCACCATTATTTATCTCACTGCACCATCCCAGTTCAGAACCTGGCTATATGCAAATCAGTCTGTCCCTGGCCCAGTGCATCATGGGAACAGGGCAGACTAAACTACCAAGCCAATTCTTCACCAGAAAGGAGACAAGCTACCGGGGACCGGTTTCTAGCATTTCAGCCGTCGTCGGCCCGGCTTGCTTGAATCCTGATGGTGCAGTGAGAAAGGGACTCATGTCTGAGTATACCCTGCCACACCTATAGTGGCCAAAAACGATTCAGAAAAGGGGTGGTGATGAACAGAGTGTCTGAATTAAGCAGACCACTCTTACCCAGTCCAAAGATCAGGGCTTGATCCATCACCGTTATTTATCTCACTGCACCATCCCAGTTCAGAACCTGGCTATATGCAAATCAGTCTGTCCCTGGCCCAGTGCATCATGGGAACAGGGCAGACTAAACTACCAAGCCAATTCTTCACCAGAAAGGAGACAAGCTACCGGGGACCGGTTTCTGGCATTTCAGCCGTCGTCGGCCCGGCTTGCTTGAATCCTGATGGTGCAGTGAGAAAGGGACTCATGTCTGAGTATACCCTGCCACACCTATAGTGGCCAAAAACGATTCAGAAAAGGGGTGGTGATGAACAGAGTGTCTGAATTAAGCAGACCACTCTTACCCAGTCCAAAGATCAGGGCTTGATCCATCACCGTTATTTATCTCACTGCACCATCCCAGTTCAGAACCTGGCTATATGCAAATCAGTCTGTCCCTGGCCCAGTGCATCATGGGAACAGGGCAGACTAAACTACCAAGCCAATTCTTCACCAGAAAGGAGACAAGCTACCGGGGACCGGTTTCTGGCATTTCAGCCGTCGTCGGCCCGGCTTGCTTGAATCCTGATGGTGCAGTGAGAAAGGGACTCATGTCTGAGTATACCCTGCCACACCTATAGTGGCCAAAAACGATTCAGAAAAGGGGTGGTGATGAACAGAGTGTCTGAATTAAGCAGACCACTCTTACCCAGTCCAAAGATCAGGGCTTGATCCATCACCGTTATTTATCTCACTGCACCATCCCAGTTCAGAACCTGGCTATATGCAAATCAGTCTGTCCCTGGCCCAGTGCATCATGGGAACAGGGCAGACTAAACTACCAAGCCAATTCTTCACCAGAAAGGAGACAAGCTACTGGGGACCGGTTTCTGGCATTTCAGCCGTCGTCAGCCCGGCTTGCTTGAATCCTGATGGTGCAGTGAGAAAGGGACTCATGTCTGAGTATACCCTGCCACACCTATAGTGGCCAAAAACGATTCAGAAAAGGGGGGGTTATGAACAGAGTGTCTGAATTAAGCAGACCACTCTTACCCAGTCCAAAGATCAGGGCTTGATCCATCACCGTTATTTATCTCACTGCACCATTCCAGTTCAGAACCTGGCTATATGCAAATCAGTCTGTCCCTGGCCCAGTGCATCATGGGAACAGGGCAGACTAAACTACCAAGCCAATTCTTCACCAGAAAGGAGACAAGCTACCGGGGACCGTTTTCTGGCATTTCAGCCATCGTCGGCCCGGCTTGCTTGAATCCTGATGGTGCAGTGAGAAAGGGACTCATGTCTGAGTATACCCTGCCACACCTATAGTGGCCAAAAACGATTCAGAAAAGGGGGTGGTGATGAACAGAGTGTCTGAATTAAGCAGACCACTCTTACCCAGTCCAAAGATCAGGCCTTGATCCATCACCGTTATTTATCTCACTGCACCATCCCAGTTCAGAACCTGGCTATATGCAAATCAGTCTGTCCCTGGCCCAGTGCATCATGGGAACAGGGCAGACTAAACTACCAAGCCAATTCTTTACCAGAAAGGAGACAAGCTACCGGGGACCGTTTTCTGGCATTTCAGCCGTCGTCGGCCCGGCTTGCTTGAATCCTGATGGTGCAGTGAGAAAGGGACTCATGTCTGAGTATACCCTGCCACACCGATAGTGCCCAAAAACGATTCAGAAAAGGGGGTGGTGATGAACAGAGTGACTGAATTAAGCAGACCACTCTTACCCAGTCCAAAGATCAGGGCTTGATCCATCACTGTTATTTATCTCACTGCACCATCCCAGCTCAGAACCTGGCTATATGCAAATCAGTCTGTCCCTGGCCCAGTGCATCATGGGAACAGGGCAGACTAAACCACCAAGCCAATTCTTCACCAGAAAGGAGACAAGCTACCGGGAACCGGTTTCAGGCATTTCAGCCGTCGTCGGCCCGGCTTGCTTGAATCCTGATGGTGCAGTGAGAAAGGGACTCATGTCTGAGTATACCCTGCCACACCTATAGTGGCCAAAAACGATTCAGAAAAGGGGGTGGTGATGAACAGAGTGCTTGCACCATCAGGATTCAAGCAAGCCGGGCCGATGACAGCTGTAAAGCCAGAAACCGGTCCCCGGAAGCTTGTTTCCTTCCCAGTGAAAGAATTGGCTTGGTAGTTTGGTTTGCCCTGTTCCCATGATGCACTGGGACAGGGACAGACTAATTTGCATGTAGCCAGGTTCTGAGCTGGGATGGTGCAGTGAGCTAAAAAATGGTGATGGATCAAGCCCTGATCTGTTGACTGGGTAGGAGTATTCTGCTTAATTTAGAAACTCTGTCCATCACCACCCCCTTTTCTGAATCGTTTTGTCCACCATAAGCGTGGAAGGGTATACTCAGATGTGAGTCCCTTGCTCATTGCACCATCAGGATTCAAGCAAGCCGGGCCGATGACGGCTGTAATGCCAGAAACCGGTCCCCGGAAGCTTCTTTCCTTCCCAGTGAAAGAATTGGCATGGTAGTTTGGTTTGCCCTGTTCCCATGATGCACTGGGACAGGGACAGACTAATTTGCATGTAGCCAGGTTCTGAGCTGGGATGGTGCAGTGAGCTAAAAAACGGTGATGGATCAAGCCCTGATCTGTTGACTGGGTAGGAGTATTCTGCTTAATTCAGAAACTCTGTCCATCACCACCCCCTTATCTGAATCGTTTTGTCCACCATAACGGTCACACTTTTCTTTCTGCCTTCGTGTTTGGCGCTGGGCGCCATCTTGGGGGTGTTGTGTAGCGAGTGTGCCACTTGTTTGAGCGCTCTAGCGCTCACTTGGAACACAGGTGAGCCCTACTTAAGGCGAGCTAGGCAGTAGCTCGGTCTTGGAGAAGGTAGTAGCACGCACGCGCGCTATGCTGCTGATTTGTAATCCTCAGCGCTGCTGTCATTTTAAAAATACCGCTTTTGTATTTTTGTTGTTCTAATTTGCATTTCCCCCGTTTTTAAAAGCAATCTTTGTGTGCCCTCTCACTTGCACCTTAAATTGGGCCCCCCACCGCGCTTTTCGCGGATCTGTCACACTTTTCTTTCTGCCTTCGTGTTTGGCGCTGGGCGCCATCTTGGGGGTGTTGTGTAGCGAGTGTGCCACTTGTTTGAGCGCTCTAGCGCTCACTTGGAACACAGGTGAGCCCTACTTAAGGCGAGCTAGGCAGTAGCTCGGTCTTGGAGAAGGTAGTAGCACGCACGCGCGCTATGCTGCTGATTTGTAATCCTCAGCGCTGCTGTCATTTTAAAAATACCGCTTTTGTATTTTTGTTGTTCTAATTTGCATTTCCCCCGTTTTTAAAAGCAATCTTTGTGTGCCCTCTCACTTGCACCTTAAATTGGGCCCCCCACCGCGCTTTTCGCGGATCTGTCACACTTTTCTTTCTGCCTTCGTGTTTGGCGCTGGGCGCCATCTTGGGGGTGTTGTGTAGCGAGTGTGCCACTTGTTTGAGCGCTCTAGCGCTCACTTGGAACACAGGTGAGCCCTACTTAAGGCGAGCTAGGCAGTAGCTCGGTCTTGGAGAAGGTAGTAGCACGCACGCGCGCTATGCTGCTGATTTGTAATCCTCAGCGCTGCTGTCATTTTAAAAATACCGCTTTTGTATTTTTGTTGTTCTAATTTGCATTTCCCCCGTTTTTAAAAGCAATCTTTGTGTGCCCTCTCACTTGCACCTTAAATTGGGCCCCCCACCGCGCTTTTCGCGGATCTGTCACACTTTTCTTTCTGCCTTCGTGTTTGGCGCTGGGCGCCATCTTGGGGGTGTTGTGTAGCGAGTGTGCCACTTGTTTGAGCGCTCTAGCGCTCACTTGGAACACAGGTGAGCCCTATTTAATGCTCGCCTCCTGCGTGCAGCGGTGACGCGCAGCGGTAGCGCCGGACTCTCACCGGAGTCAAGCCAGAGTCCTGCCCGTCTGCGCCCGTCAGCGTCCCGGAGGCGGGCGGAGCGGCGGGTGGGACTCTACCACCAGGGATGTGTCCCCTCGGGACCCCTGTTTTGCATTATTCCCCTCTGGAACTTCGTTCTTTCAACCCTCAGGGCTCAGGTTGTTGCACTGTCTTTCCCGGACGTCATCATGGTAAATCCTGCTGCCCGGGCTGTGGCTGGCGCCCGACCCGCTCGCTCTTTCCACGGTCAATCAATAACACCTGTAGTGTGGGCTTTGGTTGCATGCTATTAAACACCAGGTCAGCATGTAAACATGCGCAAGACATCTTTGAGCTCCTAGATATAGAGAAGCCACTATGTCTCATGCTCACGGAGACGTGGTGGGGCGATTCCTCTAACCCTGATGTCGCCATGGCAATCCCGCCTGACTATAACATCTTCAGGAAGGATAGAGCCAAGGGAAGGGGCGGGGGAGTGGCACTGCTGGTCAGGAAAGGCACCCCGTGTGCGATTCTGCCAGGAATGGACATTCGAGGCTCGGAGACCCTAGCCTTTTCTATTACTCTATCGCCACATCAGTCCTTCAAGGGACTGCTCGTGTATAGGCCACCTGGTGCACCTGGCACTTTCTTTGAAGATCTGGATTCGGTGCTGGTGGGGCTGGCCCTGAAAGCTGAGCATTGTATCGTGGCAGGGGACTTCAACTTCCGGATGGACGATCCGTCCGACCCTGCTGCCATTAAACTTTCTGAGGCGCTGACCCCGCTGGGGCTGATCCCCTATGTACAGGAGCCTACGCACGAGAAGGGGCACACTCTTGACCAGATATTCTCGTCCTCCCCTCTTGAGGACATAGAGATTACTCCCGTCTTATGGTCAGACCATTTTCTTGCCAAATTTGTGATCAAGGGCATAGTCAAACCATTGCCTATCCTGGCACATCAACAGGGTCGTGTCCATAGGGCATATCACCGAGTAACCCCAGAGATGCTGGCTCAGGCAGCAGTGGTCCATCCTTGCCCCCTCTCCGGCGATCTGGACAGGGATCTGCAGACCCTGCAGGACTGGTTTTTTGACAGGCTAAATGATCTTGCCCCGGAATTGGCATCTCGCCCGACACCGAAACGGGTCTCTGCGCCTTGGTTCATCGCTGCACTGTCGGCTACGCGGCAGCAGTGCAAGGTAGCCGAAAGAGCGTGGCGGGCACAATATGACACTGTTGCCAAGCAGACCTACAAAACGGTGGTTAAGGCTTATCACCGGGACATTCGCCTGGAAAAAAAAGCATATCTAGCCAGAAGAATAGAAGCCGCTTCTAACTCCTGCAAGGAGATTTTCTCCATTGTGAGAGAATTCACTTCTCCATGGTCCAACACCTCGGACGAGAAGCCATTAGGTACCTGGGCTACGGACCTTGCTGATTTCTTTACGAGCAAGATCCAACGCATTCAGGAGACATTCCTGACACCAGTGTCCACGGTCCACATTGAACCTGACATCACCATATTGCCACAAGCCGGGCCAGGTGTGACGCTGAGTGTGTTTCCACCGATCTCTGCTACTGACTCCTTAGCTCTAATGGGCAATTTAAAGTCGGGCTCACCCCTTGACCCTTGCCCTGCTAAATTTCTAGCGAAAGTTGCGGAGGTGATTAACCCACTGGCCAACCCGCTGTTAAATCTTTCGCTGACGCATGGAGTGGTCCCACAAGCTTGGAAACAGGCGATGGTGATTCCCTTGCTTAAAAAGCCAGGCCTAGATCCGAAGGCCCCAGTTAATTATAGGCCCATCTCTCTGTTGCCGGCTCTCACGAAGATTTTGGAAAAACACGTTCAAGGTGTGCTTTCCAATTTTCTTGAAACCAACGAGATCCTGCATGCCACCCAATCGGGCTTTCGTCCCCATCATAGCACTGAGACTGCGCTCCTTGAGGTCTCAGAAACCATTAAAGGGGTTCTGGACTCGGGGGGCAAAGTCATGCTGGTGATGTTAGATTTGTCGGCGGCGTTCGACACCGTTCCCCATGATGGTCTTCTCGCCAGACTCTCTGAGATAGGCCTACGGGGGACGGTGTTCGACTGGTTTTCTTCCTTTCTAGCCGGCCGCCGGCAAACGATCTGGGTTCCGCCGGACTCCGCCGTGATGCCGCCTCTGGGAGTCGGGGTCCCACAGGGCTCTATCTTGAGCCCGACCCTCTTCAATATCATTATGACCCCGTTGGCAGCGTTGGTGGAGTCGCGAGGCGCCCAGATCGTATCCTACGCGGATGACACCCAGCTCCTCTTCTCTTGTAAGAGAGGAGGTGACTTTGATGGGGAGAGTATTCGGGATTGCCTTGGGGCTGTTTTTCAATGGTTCCATCTGAACAGCCTCAAGTGCAATTCCGATCAGTCCGAGGTACTTTTCTTTGGGTGTGACACAGAGCCAGACTGGCAGGCCTGGTGGCCAATGAATATGTTTCCTCCGTCCTGTTCCTCCCAGGTTGCCAAGAATCTGGGGGTCAAGATGGATAATAGGCTAACCTTGAAATCCCAGATCTTGGGGGTGTCAGGGCACTTGCTTCGGCATCCTTAGGATGCTGCGGAGGTTTCTTCCCCTGCTTTCCGAGGAACACAGGAGATTGACAGTCCAGGCTCTGATTGGGTCCAGGTTGGATTATTCCAACATTCTTTACCTGGGCCTCCCAGAGTACTTGCTGCAGCGGCTTCAAGTGGTGCAGAATGCCGCTGCTAGGGCAATTTATGGTCTGAATAGGCGTTCCAGTGCCTCGGGCCTGTTGAAAACTTTGCACTGGCTTCCCATCCGCAAGCGGATCGCCTTTAAGGCTCTGACTCTGGCCTATAAAGCTCTTCACAAGGGGGGAGCTACGTACCTCCAAAAGAGACTGGTCTTTTATCAACCGACCAGGTCTCTGAGGTTGGAATCCCTGTACTTGGCAGTTGTTCCACGTGTAAAGAAAGCGCGCCTCGGAGGCCGCTCTTTTGGATTGCTGGCGCCACAGCTGTGGAACTCTTTGCCGCTTGCTCTGCGGGGAGCCACTAGCCTGATGGCTTTTAGAAAAAGCCTTAAAACTTGGCTGTTTACTCAGTAGTCTGTTTATTGTGAGTTTTGTCTGGCACTCTGGTTTTTCTTTTGTCTGGTGTTATGTTATTTTGTCGCAGTTTTTCCTTTCTCCAATAAAGCGCCGGGACACTCTTTTTGAGTAGCCGAGCGCTATATAAATAAATAAATAACATAACATAACATAAGCGTGGAAGGGTATACTCAGATGGGAGTCCCTTGCTCATTGCACCATCAGGATTCAAGCAAGCCGGGCCGATGACGGCTGTAATGCCAGAAACCGGTCCCCGGAAGCTTGTTTCCTTCCCAGTGAAAGAATTGGCTTGGTAGTTTGGTTTGCCCTGTTCCCATGATGCACTGGGACAGGGACAGACTAATTTGCATGTAGCCAGGTTCTGAGCTGGGATGGTGCAGTGAGCTAAAAAACGGTGATGACTGGGTAGGAGTATTCTGCTTAATTCAGAAACTCTGTCCATCACCACCCCCTTTTCTGAATCGTTTTGTCCACCATAAGCGTGGAAGGGTATACTCAGATGTGAGTCCCTTGCTCATTGCACCATCAGGATTCAAGCAAGCCGGGCCGATGACGGCTGTAATGCCAGAAACCGGTCCCCGGAAGCTTGTTTCCTTCCCAGTGAAAGAATTGGCTTGGTAGTTTGGTTTGCCCTGTTCCCATGATGCACTGGGTCAGGGACAGACTAATTTGCATGTAGCCAGGTTCTGAGCTGGGATGGTGCAGTGAGCTAAAAAACGGTGATGGATCAAGCCCTGATCTGTTGACGGGTAGGAGTATTCTGCTTAATTCAGAAACTCTGTCCATCACCACCCCCTTTTCGGAATCATTTTGTCCACCATAAGCGTGGAAGGGTATACTCAGATGTGAGTCCCTTGCTCATTGCACCATCAGGATTCAAGCAAGCCGGGCCGATGACGGCTGTAATGCCAGAAACCGGTCCCCGGAAGCTTGTTTCCTTCCCAGTGAAAGAATTGGCTTGGTAGTTTGGTTTG
This sequence comes from Lissotriton vulgaris, assembly GCF_964263255.1. Taxonomy (NCBI): domain Eukaryota; kingdom Metazoa; phylum Chordata; class Amphibia; order Caudata; family Salamandridae; genus Lissotriton; species Lissotriton vulgaris. The sequence continues at coordinate 1,861,853,805 of NC_141693.1, read as the reverse complement.
CCCTGCTCCCATGATGCACTGGGACAGGGACAGACTAATTTGCATGTAACCAGGTTCTGAGCTGGGATGGTGCAGTGAGCTAAAAAACGGTGATAGATCAAGCCCTGATCTGTTGAGTGGGTAGGAGTATTCTGCCTAATTCAGAAACTCTGTCCATCACCACCCCCTTTTCTGAATCGTTTTGTCCACCATAAGCCTGGAAGGGTATACTCAGATGTGAGTCCCTTGCTCATTGCACCATCAGGATTCAAGCAAGCCGGGCCGATGACGGCTGTAATGCCAGACACCGGTCCCCGGAATCTTGTTTCCTTCCCAGTGAAAGAATTGGCTTGATAGTTTGGTTTGCCCTGTTCCCATGATGCACTGGGACATGTACAGACTAATTTGCATGTAGCCAGGTTCCGAGCTGGGATGGTGCAGTGAGCTAAAAAACAGTGATGGATCAAGCCCTGATCTGTTGACTGGGTAGGAGTATTCTGCTTAATTCAGAAACTCTGTCCATCACCACCCCCTTTTCTGAATCGTTTTGTCCACCATAAGCGTGGAAGGGTATACTCAGATGTGAGTCCCTTGCTCATTGCACCATCAGGATTCAAGCAAGCCGGGCCGATGACGGCTGTAATGCCAGAAAACGGTCCCCGGAAGCTTGTTTCCTTCCCAGTGAAAGAATTGGCTTGGTAGTTTGGTTTGCCCTGTTCCCATGATGCACTGGGACAGGGACAGACTAATTTGCATGTAGCCAGGTTCTGAGCTGGGATGGTGCAGTGAGCTAAAAAACGGTGATGGATCAAGCCCTGATCTGTTGACTGGGTAGGAGTATTCTGCTTAATTCAGAAACTCTGCACATCACTACCCCCTTTTCTGAATTGATTACAAGAGGGCCAGAACGGGTGGAGGTATTCCCTTCTCCCTATCAATGCTGAAACCTAGAGTGCCTTATTTACTGGATGCAGTAAATACCTCACATTCCAAGTTATGGCCCCGGAAATGACTGCATTGCCCCACCTTGGAAGGATGCATCTGCCTTGCTGGAATTTGAACTCACGAACTCAAGGAACACTTTGTGCCAGAGGTGAGTGTTTAGCTCACTGAGCCATCACTCCCAGATTTGTGTATTTATGAAGTGTGTGCATCTTGTGAGACATCTGCTTATGTGCGCGGGAGAAAGGAGTGCCCTCTTGTGGCATCTTCTGCAGAGAGAATCGGGATCAGGAGTGCGTGACATGTTCTCTCGAGTGGTACTCTGGGAGAAATCTGCCAGCGATCGTGAAAGTAACGAGAACTTTGAGGGGAAGCTTTGTTTACTTTTACAGATCGTTACCATTTCAAGATATGCTTAGGCGCAATGTTTGCTTGCATGTGCATGTGCTGCGCCTCGTGTCCTGCGCATGCCAGAATCTGGAGCTCTAAGAGGAAGTCAGATGACCTGCGGCACAAGGGCGCTTTTGCAGGGCTCATTCTCTCAATTAACCCAGCGATTCAACTCTCAAGAACTCCAGCGTCTTCCGTACACTTGGAAACAAGATTTGGAAATACACCTTAAGTTGATGTAAACATTGCTGCGCTTAGCAGAAACCCCCACTACGGAATCTGTGTATTTACTACATCCTCAAACCTGTCTCCACTGCCCAGGAATGCGGCTGCCCGAGGCCACCACAGGAGGCCACTCAAGAGGGCAGCCCTCTAGTGGCATACCCCCCTCCTCCTGAGGGGGCAGGGACTCTGGGGGAGTCCCCTTCCTGGGTGCGGGCGGTGCCGCGTCATGTCCGGTGCGCGAGGCGGGGTGAGGGGTATATAGGTCCCCCTCACCACGCTGATGACCTCTTTGTCGCACCGGACATGCCACGGTCGCTGCCTCGCTGGACACGCCGTCTATCACCCTACCGCGCACCCGGTGTGGCTGGTGGTAGGAAGTATGGTGAGAATGTTGTAATCTTGTACTTTTTTAATTGCAGGCGGAGTTACAGGGCGATATGGAAGCAAATGGGCACAGAAGGGTACCTCTGTATGGCACATAGGGGTGCAAGAGCCCAGGAGTCTCACAGGAGGTTCCTGGAAACCGTGTCAGCGCCCCGTTAGTCCTTCGGGCGGTTGTGGGCCTGAACAACCGGGGGCTTGCTTTGCTACGCTCGGCCCTGAAAGGGGCGTGAGTAATAAGGGACCAGGTGTCACGTGATCCTGGAGGAGGATCACCAGAAGGGGCAGCACAGATGGGGTTCGCCCCAATGCTGCTCGGCTCATCAGGTGGGCAGGCGGCACAGATGGTTGCCTGTCCTTGGATCGCCCGTAAGCTAACCCACCATATTACATAACATTGTATGTAATAAACCTGAAGCATTTTTCCCAAAACAAAATCTGTGTGGTGTGTACTTATTTGCATGCATGCTATGTGCTTGAGGGTGGGGAGTGTTGCCATGATAGTACTATGGCCAGTGGTAACATGCTTTTCGATATCTGAAAAGATATTGTCTAAACTCTAAAGCGTTAACGCAGGACCCAGGACAGAGTTAAACCTCAATGGAACACGAGGCAGTGGGGCCTCCCTAAACACTCCACATACATTTGAACTTCATAAAACAGGACAGCAGAATTAAGGACCACAGAGAGTCAGCATCAAATTAGGAAACCATGAAGGTTTAATAAATCATTACAGAAGGCAAATACCAAGGAGGCAGTCCCTGTGAGTGTACACAATTATTTATAAGAAATCAGCCATCAAATGCAGCAGGAAGGTCTGACATATGATTAGCCTCAGAAAATTTCAAAATAATTCTAAGTCTAGACCATCCAACATGAGACAAACCAAGCGCTTAGGCTGTAAGAATCGAGGCATGCAAATGCCAATTAACACCAATTACACCAACTATTGTGGTTTCTATACTGGGTAATACTGACTGTTATGATGCATGACACGCTGGGGTACTGGAACATTTCCTTAGTTCTCCTGCAGAGTGGTTTGTAAATGCTGTTCCTTTACAGCCACTTCTTTTGATAGATTTTACTGTAAAATGCATATGTTGGCTCCATATTCTCAACGGACATATCAGAGGTATTCCCCCAAGCCTGTAGCAATTTGGGGTTGGTGTAACGGTTTCAGCAGCTGCTTGGCATTCTCAGTCCATCCTGTTGCAGGTACTATTTCATTTCAACAACACAGCCAGGTTATTCCTTGTATACTTGATTTGCTAGCGACAGAGATGAATGGCGGCTGAGCCTTAGTGGTCATAGACTTGGAATTCAATAGTGATCTCACACAATAACCTCAATGTCTAGTCAGAGCCCTTGATTTAAAGGTGTGTGGCAAGTGCTTCCATAAGGTTAGGTACAACTGCAGCCTTAGGGCACTACCTAGTAGTGGCATCTAAAAAACAGCAAAAGGCCAAAGAAGGGTATTTTCTCTTTGTGTAGGGAGCACGTCAGAAGTAAGACCGCAGTTTTACAGGCACTCTGCAACTGGGAAGACTCCTGCTGCTCATGGTCTTGTCGTCCTGCAAGTCTGCTGCAACATCGGTGCCTGTGCTCCATATAGGTTCTTGCATAGAAAACAAGCATTTGCATTGCCAATAGGTCTCACTTTTGGGACCGTATAAGTATTTAATTATGCAGCACAATATCCTTGGTGCAATAACATCAACTGTTGCATTGTTAAACATTTATAAGGTACCAAAGGCGAAACCTACTGGCTATGCCAATGCTTGTTTATTTAGCTATGTCAACTAGGTCAACTGCCAACCTTTTATTGCTATTTTTTGTTAGTCTTTTATAAATCCTGATTAGAATTCCAACACTAGCAATGGGAAGATATGATTTGAGAGTTCCTATTTGAGATGTAAACATTTTTACACCAAAGTTCAATAGAACCATTTAATTATATGAGGTAAAGTTCATAGGGTCGTTGTCTGGATTAAGTATTATGGTAACAGTGGATTCTAATATGGATTTAGTGACTGTGTGTGAGGATAAAAATTAGTTGAATGCTTTAGACACCGGTATGGCTAGTAAATAGTGATATTCTTGATGTGCTTTGCAAAAGGACACTGAGAAACCATTGAGACCCAGGCTTTGCTTTTCTAGAACACTTATAGCACTACCCGCTTCTTCGGATTGAGGTTCCGTGACGATTTGAACCTGTGTTTTCAAGTTTGTCGGAAATACATAATATCGGTATCAGCGAACCGCAAATGATCCATTTAGTATATCCTGGTGTTTTCGCTACGCTACGAGCAAGAGCACTCCTTTTATAAACACATCTCTGATCTACCCACGGCATCCATCTTAGATCATGGCCGCCATTTTGTGTTTCTTGCCCTCACATACGCAATAACCTCTGATCACTCCATTTCGATTAAAGACACGTAACCTTAGCCGGAGATTCACCTCTTTCATGACACGTGCACCTTAAACCAGATCACGCTGTAGCTGCATGACTCGACAAAGGCTGCCTCCTCTGCCCGAGGCCAGTCCTGCTAAACTGGTCTTCGTGTCCATTGTCCTGATCATGATTAGGCGGCCGAAGCCGGTAGCCTTGCCCATTTACAACCCACAAACATCCCTTATCCCACTTTTCTATCTTCCACACCTGGCTCTGTTTCTTTCTTTCTGAATCTTTATTAGGGGGAGGTAACGAACTTTACGATGAGGCGGTCCGGGTCCTGAATGCAATATTGACAGGGAATTGTGACAAACTAGTGGGAACCCCTCTCTTCGCAATGTTTGGCCTCAGATATTATCGACGGTGCCTGTGTAACGCCAAATATTTATTGTTTTAGACACAAAGGTTTTGGGAATGTATTACATGCAAAGAATTTGCCCCCAGCTTAAAAATCAGTATATAAGGAGCAACCCTCTTTGTACAAATCGAACAGGCTCCTAGTTACTGCCCGTGTGTAGTATCTGTGACTTCTGTGTCCCTGCAGTAATAAACCTTTGGTCTTTGACGCCACCATCGAGAAGCCCGTGTTTCTGTTCATTTGTGCACCAAGGCAGGTGGAACTCCGGGGTCTTTGGGTGTTGTTCCCTGACACCTCTGGACGGAACCAAAAAGTCCAGAACTCCAATTGGCGCCCAACGTGGGGCGACGTCATTCGGTACCGGTCCAAAAGCCTGAAGAGTTCGAGAAGCTTCGTGTGAAGATTCCTGAGGGAGGCGCCCCACTTCATCGATCCCGGCATATCGCAAAAGTGGCCCGAAGTTCTCTTCCACGAGGGTTTCCCGTTCAGGACGGCTGCAGTGGGCCGTTGCCTTGACCGTCGCCCTGTTTTGGACCCGAGGTGCAGTCCTTAGTACAGCGAAACGTGACGGGTTTCTCCTTGGTGACGTCTTCAGTGACTCAGTTAAGTATTTAGTGATAGCTAGCTGGTTACTTTGTGAGGATTGTTAAAATCCTTGATCGGTTCTTGGTTTGGTTTGGTTTTGTAAGATTATCACTGGTTGTTCTAGTTACGATAATCTATTTGGTTTAGTTTGGGTATCGATACATCAGTTCGTTTTGGTAGGCCTAAGTTCTTGGTTCGAGTGCACATATTTGTTCCGTGTTTTGTTTGTTTTGTGTTCCGGACTGAAAATGGTAAGTCGGAAAAACTGTATGTTGTCTTGTTTTAGGTGCAACAGTGATTCACGATTGGAGGACTCATGTCTGGTTCCTCCGATTGGGACTCCCCTATATGATTTATATTGTAAACATGGTGTGGGTCCTATATCTTATAATGAGGTATGGGTCCGTTACTGTAAGAAGGATGGTGTCCTTAGTTGGCCACTGCATGGTAGTTTTGAACCCGAGATTCTCGACAACTTAGAAGCGAAATTGTTTAGGAAGAAAGCCCGGCCGGCAATGTTTGATTCTTTCCGTTACTGGCGAAAAGAATCCAAACAGAGAGAAATGAAAAGGTTGAAGAAAGAACAGAAAGAACAAGAAGAGTTGACTCTAGAGCAAGCGGCTAAACAGTTGCAGGCTAACGAGTGTGAGAAGGCCATAGATGTAGCCATTAGAGAGCATAACTTAGCGATTGACAAGTGCTATCCTGCCTTGCCATCGAAAATGGCTAAGATACTGGAGGATTCCGAAAACGATCCTCTGTTATCTTATCTGTTACGGTCACCTCCACCGTACGCACAAGGTGCTACGGCTCCACTTGTCCCGAATGTTCAATTGCCGGTTGCTGGACAACCTGGTGTTCCTGCTCCTGTCCGCCAAAATCAAGTTCCCGTACCTCCTGTGATGAATGTGAATGTTCCTACAGCTCCTCCTCTTCCTGCATTGCCAGCCTCTATACCTACATCTGTACCTACTGTTCCACAAACTATTTTTCTCGATACTCCTACTGTTCCGTTATCTATTCCTACCTCTACTGCGTTCTCTACGTCTGCGAGTGTGCTAACTCCACTTTCTGTTCGTCGAAGAATCACTGATTCTGTTACTAATATACTGTCTCCTTTATATAAAACTTTAATTAAGACTCCTACTCCTGATTCAGTTCAAAGACGTAGTCAGCTCCCAAGTACTGAGGAACGGGGAATTTTAGATTCCACGGCTCTCAGATGGATTTCGAAGAGTAGAAGATATAGTACGAGAGATGTGCTAGACACATTTATGCAGTGGGGGGAACCAACACAACGGTATGTCTTTGATGAGATGTGCTCGTTGTTACGTGAAGAAATAGAAGAAGATGATGTTGAATCAGATTTGGAAGATTTAATTAAAGTTCAAAAAGAGTTCGCTGCTGGAATGATAGTGGGTGAGAATATAAAAGAAGCGATGGAACTTATTTTAAGTTTTAGGAATGATCCATCTCTTCGTTCACCGAGAGATTTAGAAAAAGGTAAAATGAAGCTAAGTCGCCAATATCCTATGAGGGAAGTTCCTCCAATCTGGCGCGAAGCAATAGCACGTGATGATAATGCTGGTATTGCAGGTGCTCCAGCACAGTTCCAGCGAGTGTGGATACACATTCCATGGAAGCGAGCTGAAGTGTTAGCGGTGAAACAGGCCTTGCCAGATCCACGTAAGAATCCTGCTGGATATTACAAGGAATTAACACAGACAGTTGAGGCTTGTATAATGAACTTAGCCGACATCGATATGTTATTTGGTAATGTAGTTCCGCAACCAGTGTGGGCTAAAATTCGTAGAGAGGATCATCAAGCTGCCTTAGGTGGTGATTGGGCAGCTATCACTGCAGCAGATGGTCAGCAAATAGGTGGCGCGAAACCCGAACCTCTAATTGCTAATCTTCCAGGTAGAATAATTGATCTAATGAAGACTCTGATGCCAGCATTGCGTGTAAATTGGGACAAGCTGTCAGCATGCAGGCAGAAGAAAGACGAAAGTGTCTCCGACTTCTTCACGAGGTTTGAAGAGACTTTTGTAGATCATAGTGGTCAGGACATGAGTACAGAAGGAGGACAAAGACTGTTTGTCGATAAATTTGTGCATAATTTGTTACCTGAATTATGCAATAAATTAAAAGACTCAGAAAGTGCGTGGGCTGTATCCACAACAGCGCAAATACTTGCGACTGCACAGTACTACGAAAACAGGGATAAAGAGGAGAAGGAAAAATCAGAGAAGAAAACAAAAGATTTAAAAACTAAAGTTCTTTTGCAGCAGGCGTATCCGCCTCGCACGAATCAATCTAATACGCAACAAGGTTCGTACCAAAGGACAGATTATAGCTCATCAAGACCTCAATACCAGTGGAACCAGTGTGCGTACTGTAAGAAAGAGGGTCACTATAAAAATGAATGTCCGATCTTAGCGCAAAATAATGCAGCAGCAGCTCAGAGAGATCGTGGTGGTTTTGTGCAGAATTCTAGAGGTCGAGGACGAGGTGCTATGCCTCCACAAACGAATGATCGTCCCTCCAATCACTTTGATCAACGAAATGGACAATCTACTCAGCAGAATAGATCTCAACAATATCTTGTTGAGGACTATAATGAAATAGATGAGGGTTTTCAGCAAAATGGGTACTAGGACAGCCATGGACAGAGAGAGGGAGTAGTATCAGTTCCAGTGGATCAGAGTGGGCCTTATGTCGCAGTAGCAACATCAGGTGTAGTCGAACCGTTTCTGTTGGATACTGGTGCCGCAAAAAGTTCTATCATTCATGCGAAACTCCCTGGCGCACCTTTGTCCGGCTCAACAAATGTTTCCGTAGGTTTTTCAGGCGCCCCTGTTTACAACCCGATATCTGGTCCTTTGTCTATTTCTGTTGGACCGTGCCAATTGAAAGCACCCCTGATTTTGACGACAGGTTGTAATGAAAATCTGCTTGGTTTAGATTTGTTAAAACGACTATATGCGACATTGTACTGTTCTCCGGAAGGAGTACAGCATACATTGGGTAAAAATATCACCTCTCCGATGTACTTGTCAATGGACGCACTCCCGCCAGAGCTACGTTCACTCCCTGATTCTCTTTGGGCGACTGGTCCTAATGATGTAGGTCTCCTAGAAATTCCACCGTATGTGGTAACTTTGAAAACAAATGTGAAATTTCCAAGAATTCCTCAATATAAAATATCTAGTGAAGGAGAGCGTGCACTTCTATTGATTGTGCAAGATTTGATTAAGAAAGGTGTGGTTGAAGAAACTAGAGGAAATGTCTGTAACAGTCCTGTATTGCCGATTCTGAAACGAACTGATCCCACAAAACCTCCAGTGTACAGGTTTGTCATAGACCTTAGAGAAGTTAATAAGATTGTGGTTCCGCAGTTTCCTGTGGTTCCGGATATTACTGCTCTGCTAACATTGATTCCTGCTACAGCCACATGGTTCTCAGTTATTGACTTAAAGAATGCCTTTTTCAGCATTCCGATAGCCGAAGAAAGTAGAGATATTTTCGGCTTCTGTCTAGGAGGTCGCAGTTTCAGATTTAAACGCGCTCCACAAGGCTATTGTGAGAGTCCATCCATTTACAGTCAAGCATTAAAAAGCCAGTTAGATTCTTTTGTCCTTCCTCCAGGTTCTGCTCTAGTACAGTATGTAGACGATCTTTTAGTGGCTGCCGATGACGAGGAAACTTGCAAAGCAGCTACAATTTCCCTATTGCATCATTTGTCTAATTTGAATCACAAGGTGTCTCCTTCCAAAATGCAATACTGCTGCCAAGAAGTGACCTACCTAGGTCATCTCTTGTCAAAGGAGGGAAGGAAGTTGACCCCAGAAAGAATAAAAGCAATTACACAGATGAGTGTTCCACGCACACAGAGAGAAGTACGTGCCTTTCTAGGTATTACCTCTTACTGTAGGCAGTGGATCCCAAATTTTTCTCTTTTAGCGAAACCATTGGTAGCTTTGACTGGGAAAAATGTTCCGAGTCCAGTGCCATGGTCTGATGAATGTCAAGAAAGTTTCATTGAATTACGAAAAGCATTGTGTTCAGCTCCTGTATTGGGTACACCTGATTACAGTAAGCCATTCACGCTCTACGTTCACGAGAGAGAAGGTTGCGCGTTGAGTGTTCTGACACAGAAGTTTGGTGATAAACAACGCCCTTGTGCGTATTTTTCATCAACATTAGATCCGGTAGCCAGAGCGTTGCCTAGTTGTTTGAGAGCTACAGCGGCAGCTGCGGCTTCCATTCGACAATCTGCTGGTTTGGTGATGAACAACATGCTAGTGGTCATGGTTCCTCATGCAGTGGATACACTCATGAACCGAACGAAGACTCAACACCTTACTAGTGCGAGATTATCTGGTTACGAGCTGACATTACTAGCGAGTCATATTCAGATCAAAAGATGTAATGTATTGAATCCAGCAACACTGTTGCCGACTGATCAAGAGTCGAGTGATTCCGAGCCACATGATTGCTGTTTTAAAATGGAGGAAGAGACAAAAGGACGCATTGACTTGAAAGATACTCCGTTATTAGATCCGGATGGTACGCTGTATGTGGACGGGTCATGTTTTAAATTGGAGAATGGTGATGTGACTGCTGCTTACGCAGTAACGACTTTGAAGACGATTGTGGAGACTGCAAGAGTGAGTCAGAATTCTGCCCAAGCTGCAGAATTAATAGCTCTAACGAGAGCGTGTGTTTTAGCTGAGGGAAAGAGAGTGAATGTGTTTACAGATAGTCAGTACGCATTTGGCGTGGCCCATAGTTTTGGCCGGTTGTGGAGAGAAAGAGGTTTCATTACGTCCCATGGGACTAAGATCCAACATGGTCAGCTAGTTAATGACTTGTTGGAATCTCTAACCTTGCCGACTGAAGTTGCGATTGTGAAGTGCAGTGCTCATAAAGCAATCACGGATGATGTTGGTCGTGGGAATGCTTTTGCTGATGAAATTGCTAAACAGACAGCTAGAGACACGATGAGCAGAATGTATGTTGCTACGTCTGCAAGATGGATTGCTGAGTCTGGAATGTGTGAGGATACTATGGAAAGTGTGAAAGAGATTCAGAAAGAAGCAACTGAGGAAGAGAAACGTGTATGGAGAGAAAGTACGGGCAAGTTGGACTCGAATGGATGTTGGATTGATTTGACAGAACAGCAGCGTTGGATGTTGCCCGATGCGTATGTGCTTGCAGTAGTGACGATGGCGCATGGAGTAGCGCATATAAGTTCTAAAGGGATATGTAAGATGTTAGCTCCGGTCTGGAAGAATGAGGGAATCAGTAAGTGTGCAGAGAGAGTGGTGAAAAATTGTATGGTGTGCTTGATGCATAATCCTGGCAAGGGAACTCCAACTCCAGCTGGTCATTTCGCTCCTCCTTCCTGCCCCTTTGAAGTGATTCAGTTAGACTTCATTCACATGGAGCGCTGCAATAATTTGAAGTATGTCCTGGTGGTAGTTTGTGCTTTTTCCAGGTGGATCGAAGCATATCCACTAAAGGACAACACTGCCCTATCAACTGCCAAAATTCTTCTCAAAGAATATTTCCCTAGATTTGGAATGCCACGGATTGTATGGTCAGACAACGGAAGTGAGTTTATAGGGAAAGTTATGCAGAGTGTGTGTGCCGGCCTAGGACTGAAACAAAAATTTCACAGTGCAAACCATCCCCAGTCTGCTGGTTTAGTGGAGGGTTACAATGGCACCCTCAAGCTGAAAATAGCTAAAATACAAGCATCCACAGGTTTAGCCTGGCCAGACGCACTTCCTTTGGCCTTGTTATCAACGAGAGCAACGGTACATTCTAGAATAGGGCTTAGTCCGTATGAAATAGTCTTTGGTCGCCCGGCAAATATCTGGGGTGTGCCAAGGCCTAAAGAATTTTGCTCCATAGAATATCCTATGTTGATAGACTACCTTTACGACTTGACTGCTAAATTGAGTCTTATTCATCAACAGGTTTTCGATGCTTTGCCAAAACCTCCGGAGAGTCCAGGGCATCAGCTGAAACCGGGAGACTTCGTTGTCATCAAGAACTTCGCGAGGACGAAGAACCTTCAGCCGAGATTTGTGGGGCCCTACCAAATCCTACTGGCAACGAGGACAGCAGTTCGTGTAGCTGGCCGCAAGCACTGGGTACACGCATCACATGTTAAGCGTGTCCCTTTGCCGCTCCCTTACGACGACTGGGTGAAAAAGGGAATTGGTGCCTCCGAATCTGAAAGCACACCGAAGTTCATCTCTTTCAGCGATGCCGAATTGATTACTGACACTTCAAAACCTGACTCTCCTCCTGAAAAGACTCCTTTTAACACTGAACATTTGTCTCCAGCATCAGAAGAAACTTTGCTATCTGCGAACTTAAACATTGCAACAGCTGCTAGTGATACACTATTTTCCGATCAGACAGTACCAGCGAAGCAGAGATATAACTTAAGAAGCCGTAAAATGGACAAATAAAGCAGGCAACTGCATATTGTGATTTTGATATATTGAACTTTTGCCTTCAGCCAGGAAGTTTGCTATTGTTTATTGTTTTTAAAATTGCCTTGCCGTCTGGGTAGCCGTAGGGTCGTGGCTGTGTGCCTAGTTTGAATCTGCAGGGATCTGACACAAGGTCGATCTTTCTGTTGGTTCTGGGAACTCCCAGGGCTGATAGAGGCATTTTCATCTACGTACACATCATCAGTGGTCGCGAGCGGATTGTAGAAGATGGAGCTTCCTGCGCTGCAACGAGAAAATGTGATTTATGTTCGCAGAAACAGACTTAATAGAATTCTTCATAGCAGATGCTTTTTGATGCAATGTGCCATTACATTCTTGATTATTTTAGCCACATTGGTGGGTGGAATCGTCTTTAGTATAAATTTGATTTTTGTGCCAGTAACTACAGTACCTCCCCTTGATCCTGCCACTTCTACTGTTTCTTCTATACACTCTTTTCACTCGTTTCCGGAACATGAGCAAGCCCGACGCTCAGAATTCACTAACAACACTTTTGTACAGCTCTTGCACCAACACCAACTGGTAGTTAACACTACAAACTGCTGGGTGTGTGGCTTGATACCCCACACTATGGATAAAGGTATTCCCTATCTGGTTTTGCCTTTCAGCTACAATGGATCATTTCAGGCCCTCCAAACCATCTTTGCTTATGCCCTTGAAACCTATCCTCCACGTCCACCGCGTTCCACTAAATATAACTCTGCCAACAAAGCCTTAGTCCAGGGAATTATTGACATGGTCAAGGACGTCAATAATACTCCATCTTACCCTAGAGACGAACTGCGAGTATATTTAAGTTGGAATACTTCAGAGTATCGCCTTAGTTTAGGAGAAAGCAAGCGTAAAAGCTCAACTCCAATCTGGGTCGTACCTCACCGAGGTCAGGTCTGTTTGCAAGGTAATGGGAGAAATCCGAGAGCTCAGCTAGGGAGGAGTGAGTGCGTAGAGACTTATGTGTTTCCGGCTAACTCTTCCCCTGCCTTTCTCACTGCTAGGGGTACCTACTTCATTTGTCGAGACAGAGCTTATACATGGTTGCCTGCCGACTTTTCAGGATCATGTTATATTGCTCGATTGTTGCCTCCGACATACACTGCTTCATCTGATTACCACAGAACCAGAGTAGCGAGAGGTGTCTTCAGCAAGGAAGATACCGCCGGTCAGGAAGCTGGAGACTTCTTCAAAGGCTTCCTTCCGTTCTGGGGGCCTATGGCCAATAGTAGAAACATACGTCAGCTAACACGGGTAGTTGAATCTACTATTACCGAAACTGCTGGTGCCCTTAGCAACTTGACAGCTGAGCTTCAGGCGGATAGACTCATGACGTTGCAGAACCGTATGGTTCTAGACGTTATACTTGCAGATCGAGGTGGGGTATGCAGAATGATCCAATCGAGCTGCTGTGTCTTTATTCCTAATAATGCTCCAACAGTCTATGAGGCGATCTCTAAGCTACACAAAATTTCCGACTCCATACATGTAGACAAGGGAAACTGGTCCTTCATGGAGTGGTTTTGGACTCTGATATCAGCGTGGGGATGGAAGGTTCTGATGGTCATTGGTGTCATCTTAGTATTCCTATTCTCATGTTGTCTGATTATCCAGTGTGGTCCTGCTCTGTGTAGTCTTTGTGCTGCAACGTGTCTCAGAAAACCACCTGCGTTTGGAGAAAAGACACGAGAAAGGATGATGATACAACAGCATGTCACTGACCTGATGAGCATAGAATTAGATTCTGACATAGACTGAGTAATTGCCTATGCAAGGGCAAAAGGAGGGTCTGAGGTTCCGTGACGATTTGAACCCGTGTTTTCAAGTTTGTCGGAAATACATAATATCGGTATCAGCGAACCGCAAATGATCCATTTAGTATATCCTGGTGTTTTCGCTACGCTACGAGCAAGAGCACTCCTTTTATAAACACATCTCTGATCTACCCACGGCATCCATCTTAGATCATGGCCGCCATTTTGTGTTTCTTGCCCTCACATACGCAATAACCTCTGATCACTCCATTTCGATTAAAGACACGTAACCTTAGCCGGAGATTCACCTCTTTCATGACACGTGCACCTTAAACCAGATCACGCTGTAGCTGCATGACTCGACAAAGGCTGCCTCCTCTGCCCGAGGCCAGTCCTGCTAAACTGGTCTTCGTGTCCATTGTCCTGATCATGATTAGGCGTCCGAAGCCGGTAGCCTTGCCCATTTACAACCCACAAACATCCCTTATCCCACTTTTCTATCTTCCACACCTGGCTCTGTTTCTTTCTTTCTGAATCTTTATTAGGGGGAGGTAACGAACTTTACGATGAGGCGGTCCGGGTCCTGAATGCAATATTGACAGGGAATTGTGACAAACTAGTGGGAACCCCTCTCTTCGCAATGTTTGGCCTCAGATATTATCGACGGTTCCTGTGTAACGCCAAATATTTATTGTTTTAGACACAAAGGTTTTGGGAATGTATTACATGCAAAGAATTTGCCCCCAGCTTAAAAATCAGTATATAAGGAGCAACCCTCTTTGTACAAATCGAACAGGCTCCTAGTTACTGCCCGTGTGTAGTATCTGTGACTTCTGTGTCCCTGCAGTAATAAACCTTTGGTCTTTGACGCCACCATCGAGAAGCCCGTGTTTCTGTTCATTTGTGCACCAAGGCAGGTGGAACTCCGGGGTCTTTGGGTGTTGTTCCCTGACACCTCTGGACGGAACCAAAAAGTCCAGAACTCCAGGATGTGACAGGATTCCCCAATTATATCATGATATGAGGACTGATTATGTATGTATCTGTAGTCTGAGTCGTGATTTTGGGCTTGATATTAAGTGGAATAGTAAGTATTGAAAGTCCACACAACCCTTTATGGTACCTTGTTTATATTTTATTAGGCACGTATGGTTTCTAGTTTCTTTTACCAAAGTTTATAGGCTAAGATCATTTTTCATAATGTTTTTGATTAATATATAACACATTTTCCACAATGTCTTTCATATACAATTGTTTAATTCTCCCCTGACTCTTCTTAGTTCTCTGTAGATTTTCTTTGGGAACATCTTGATTTTTGTTGGGTCTCTAGTTATTTCATCTGGGATTCTAGTTCAGCTTTTTTAGAAATGATAGTTTGGTAAAGGTGGCTGTGTATCATTTCAGTTCCCCTATACAGCTGTTTTTGCTGCACCCACACTACATTCTATGAGATCTCTCCATTCTTGTTTTCTTTGCAGTTATGTTTCCCCGATTAAGAGGTGCAATACCTTAATTCCTGCAACGCTGCTGGAGGTTTCAGACAATGGTGAAGATGATGATGAGGAACTTGACCATGATTGTGTTATTGTGACAGAGTTGTGTATCAAGCCAGAACAAATATCAAAGATGTTCCCTTTGAAATGGTTGAGCTGACTTTGTAAAGGGTCATTGTTTGAGACATCATCAACAAGCATTACACAATCTGTTCCAATTCTTAAATCACTGAAGCATCATACCAGTCTGTCATAACTTCAGTACAAGTGGCAGAACAGATTACTCTGACAAAGGCTTGCTGCCTAGCAGGAATATTGTGTGTGATAATTTCCACAGACAGCCAACATGGATTTGGAATGGTACGCAATTTTGGGCGAAGGGGTTTTATGCTATCCTCTGGTACTCCCATCAGGAATGGTTCCTATATTCTTGATCTTTCTTTTGGGGGTGATACAGCAAATAAGAGAAATATCAGCGGTCAAATGTACAGCCCACAAAGCTAGTGATGACATAGTCATAGGAAAATAGTTATACTGATCAAGAGGCTAAATATTCTGCCCTTAACAATGCAGCTGTGAGATTAAATTAGCAGATTTCAATACAAGAATCAGAACAAAGTGAAACCAATATAAGAATTGCTGAGAATGCAAACAATGTCAATAGTGTTTTTTTGTTAAAACCAATACAAAGCCCATGAAGTATATTGAGGAACCCCCAGAAGGAAGTATCATATGAAAGAAAGAAAGAAAGAGAGAGTTGGTTAGTTGTAAGAGGAATTCGAATGATTTGTGTGTTACTGCAAATCATCAGTTTGGACTACCAGACTCCATTTTATATTCCATGGCTCAATATGTGAATAGCCATACACACGTTGGAAGGGATGCAATGGCCAGAATTTTCAAAAAGTACTGGTACAATATAAAATTCTGAAATGTATCAGAAGATTTGTGCCAGTGGCATGTTACTTGCAAAGAAATTATCAGGGAAAGAAAATATTAGTTGCTATAAGCCACTTAGGCAAATCCGAAGGCTCATTTATTAGACCTCAAGTGGATTTAATTGAAATGTCTGTTTGTAATGGGCTTAAATATGTTCTACAGATTGTCTGCTTGTTTTCTAAGTGGGGAGAGGCGTATCCAATAAGTAGAAGGGACAGTATGGGAGTTGCCCAACTTTTTGTTGAGAGAGTTAGTGACACGTTTTTGTCTTACTAACCTCTATTGAGATTGATCAAGGAACTCCTTTTAAAAATGAGATCCTAATTTTATTGTGCACTGCTCTCCAAACTGAACAGATGCTCCTCTGTAGTTATCGTCCACAGTCATCAGGAATTGTGGAGAAGATGAATGCTACTATCAAAAGTAAGCTGGCCAAGGTATGTGCCTCCACAAATCTTAGAATGCCAGATGCTCTTCCACTTGTTCTCATGAGCATTAAAAGTATTCTAAATAAAAAGACTGATCTGTCACCTTGTGAACTTTTGATGGGCAGAGCCCTGAGAGTAGCATGCATTCCTTCAGCAACACTTGCATCAATAACTGATGATATCATATTGGATTACTGCAAAGCTCTTGTTAATGTGTTGAAATCTGTCACTTATTAGGTGAATTTAACAACAACACTGATAAAAGAAACTCATTGTCATCCACTAGAACCAGGTGATTGGATTCTGACCTTTGTAGGAGACGCAGTGAGTCAAGATGAAAGGGGCCACATCAAGCCATGCTTGTGATTAGCACTATTGTAAAGTGTGCAGGAAGCCTGGAGTGGATCAACGTAGCTCACACAAGAAGAGTGGCGACTGCGGATGAAGAAGTGGTAACAACATCCACTGATTCACAGAGTCAAACACAGATCTAGAGAGGTGAGGAACTGGTGAGAGTGAAGATCCTGTTGAAGGTAGCAGAAGTCAATGTCAGTCTGAGATTTGGAGTGAAGAACTGATGCAAAGTCATGAGCAACAGGACGAAATATTCTCTGATCTAGTTCATGAAACACTCCAGCTGGAAATTTGAGTTTCATGAACCCACAAGAGGAAGAAGCAGTTTACAATGAGTTGAGATGCTGATCATAGTACAAGTTTAACTGTGAGTAAAGATGACTCAGCAATACTCGCAAGTGAAGAAACAAGAGTAGAGAGTGAATACCCTGAAGATAAGTAGCTTATAAAAGAAGACATTGGGAGAACAATCAGAGTAAAAAAGGACAAGGAATTATTAAAATTGATTCGGAAAATAGAGACAGTGCAAACCAATTTGCCAAGAGGCCGTCAAGAAAGAAAGTCTCGAATAGAACATATAAATCACCTGAGTGGGAGTATCTGGCATCTGTGTCTGAAGAAGAAGAAGCAAAGGAGTTAGATGTAGAAGTCTATAATCCAACAAACTCTTGCCAATTCATCTTGGAAAACAAACTAGAAGAACAAGAATCACCTTGAATTTTGAAATCCTGAGGTTTGTAAAATTTTGAAACTAATCATCATTTTGCCTCTTCCTGAAGTATTACAGATGAAGAAATAGACTCTTGAATCTATGAACTGATCAATCAAACTGATAAAAACAAAAAAGAAATAACTCTGAAGTTTGATTTTTGATTATTGTTTAAAACAACAAAAGAAAATAACATTTATTATTGTCTTGAAAGAAATTATATCTTATTATCTTGAAGCGTCCTACAGTTTATCATTTAATGTGTTTCTAACTACATTTAATAAGCAAGTGTTTCTGTTGCCATACCTGTCGGATTTCAATACTTTGCTAAAAAAAGACCTTCATATTTTCCAACTGCTGAACTTTCTTATAAGAAGGAAACTCATAGTGCTAATAAGGTTTGACGATTTTCGACCTGTCAGATTTTTATTCAAGGCCTTCCATTTCTTTGCTTGCAATGGTCCTTTAGTTCAAGCATATTCAAATAAGATGATCAATAAACCGATAACCATTGGGCTAGGAAAGCCTCTGTCACTATAAAGACAAGATGAATGAATATACAGCAAAGTCTAGATCAACTTCCTCTTCTTTTGTTCCAGATACTAAGGTTTGGCCATCTTACCGATTTCTTCCTATGCACTCATTGCCGCTAAGGTTTTGACCATGATGTTTTGGCCCGTTTGTTATCATTAATCAGGTTAATGCTGTAGCTTTTCCTCTGAAGTTACCTTACACCTGGAGAGTTCTATTTGACTTTCATATTTTACAACTGAAACCATATATTTCATATCCATATCATATTGTATCTTCAGAACTGGCCTAGCTGGTCATTCCTTACTAAGGCTCGCTGGTTCTTCTCATAGGGTGGCTGGCAGTCTCAAGGTAGCTCGCTGGCTAGCTCTGGGATTGAGTCTGCTTTCTCCTTCCACAGGTGTGAGCTCGAGAGGTGATGGTACACTTCAGGTAGTTGTGTTGATCAAAGTTCAAAAAGGAAATATATCAAGCCTTGTCCGTGCAGGAAGAAGGCTGGGCACCATGCGGATCCATATTCAGGAAAACACCAAACAGTTTCAAAGAGGTGCTTACATTCTGGTAGAAAAAGTCCAGTACTAAACTACTCTGAGTATCTGGGGAACGAATTCAGCTCTCAATTGGAATGCCGCATTGTTTGAAGTTCTAGGGTATATTCATGGGTTAATCCTGGACAAAGTGAGAGAATAATACATCAATATAGAGGATTGCAGTGATGAAAGAAGGGGAAGGGTCGGTTTCACAGGGAAGGCCTTCTAGTGCAAGCGACTCTATTGCAGCTAAGACCTATCTAAGGCTAAATAAATTATACACATGTGCTATGAGAAGAAAGGGGCTCTTAGGGAGGCCTACAACGATTTTACAAAGTGGAATTAACAGGCTTCACCCTGGGGTACAGAAAAAGACTATCCAATATTTAATACAATGGCACCAACCAGTTAGTCGCCCAAAATTAGTAAAGGAGGGTCCGCAAAGGAAGGGATAACATACTGGGTGCCCCACTAGCCAACCAGCACCAATTTGTTCTCTGGCAAGTGCCACGGCGGCCTGGAGATTATTAGGGTTAGAGATCATGGGATAATAAGTCGAACACAGAACCTGCAGGAATGAAGTCGGATGGACAGCTGGTACATACATCTATATATGTTTGACATTAAAAGGTATATTGCTTGACAGAAGAGATTCTGGGACTTTGGTTTGCTGCACCAATGGACCCTGGTTGCTGTTGTTTTGTCTGGCGAAAAAGAGAAAGTTTCAAAAAGTCAGTACTGTAAGTAAGTACATAAACCACAGAGGGGCATACGTTTTGTTCTGCGTGACCAGTGAAGAACTGCTGCAGCTAAAGTAGTTTAATACTCTATGCAGTGTATAAGTACCTTTCACTTCAAGAGGTGTTTCTATATGATTTTTAGTTGCTCGGGCAAAGTAATATCAAGTATATATACATTATATTTGGTGAACTTTATGTTTAATTTAAGTCCTTCATTGTTCCCTGTCAGTTGAAGCACCTATGCCGCTCTCCTGGTCAGATCATTTTGCCATCCCACTGTCATTGGAGACCACTCCTATTAATAATATACCAACAGGTCCCAGCAAAATGGAACTCAAGCGGAATTTGAGGAAGGTGACTAATGACTCATTGGCTCCATTAATCTCTACTTTATTAATCTTAAGAGATGAGGACGTTGACTCCGCGGTACAGAGGTTTGAAGACGTTACCTCTGCAGCTGTGGATGAGCTTGCACCTCTCTCTTTGCGCTATAGTGCTAGAAAAAGGCCATCAGCTCCTTGGTATGTCGAGTCCCTAAGGCTACTAAGACAAGCCTGTAGAAAGCAGGAACGATGTTGGAGATCTAGTGGGAACATGCAGGATAGAGAGACTCACAAAATTCTTTTGAGGGAATATAGGACGGAGCTTATTAGAACTAAGCAAGAATATTTCTCAAACCTTACTGGGGCTCTTACCTCACCGAAAGAGCTTTTTAACATCGTAGACTCTCTTATCACTCTGAAGACCCCCGATCCTGTCACTAATTCACAGCAGCTCTGTGATAACATAGCAGAATTTTTTCATGACAAAATTGAGGGCATTGTCTCGGCTCTTGAGCTCCAAAGGATCCCTGCATCTTCACCTGCTCTTTCTGTTCCTCAGATCCCTCCCCTTACTGGGCCTGCTGGACCTACAAATTCGCTCTTGCTGTCCAGCTTTCCTTTACTTTCCTTACAGGAATTAGAAGTCCTCCTGATCAAGACCAAATCCGGGTCACCTCTTGATCCCTGTCCTCTTCTTCTTCTTAAACAATGTAAGGAAACTCTCCTGCCCCTGTTACTTCAGATCATGAATAAGGCCCTGAGTGAAGGCACTTTCCCTTCCCAATGGAAGAAAGCGGTTGTGAAGCCGCTCTTGAAGAAGCCGTCATTGGACCCAGAAGTGCTGAAAATTTTCCGCCCCCTTTCGCTGCTCCCAGCCCCAGCAAAGATGCTGGAAATCCATCTACACCATCATCTTCCTTCCTTTCTGGATTCCGCTGGCCTTTTGGATCACTCGCAGCACGGTTTCCGGAAGGGTCATAGCACGGAATCTGCCCTGACCGTAGTGCTTGACAACATCCGCACCACGGTTGACAAGGGCGGAAGTGCGTTGCTGATCCTTCTGGATCTCACAGCTGCGTTTGACACCCTGTCTCCCCTCGTTTTAACATCTCGTTTGAGGGAGATAGGAGTGGAGGGGCACGCTTTAAGCCTGTTGGCCTCCTTCTTGGACCAGAGGGAACAGAGAGTGAAGCTGGGAGAGTTCCTATCTCCATCCCGGCCGCTGAATTGGGGGGTCCCACAGGGGTCGGCGTTAAGCCCAACCCTGTTCAATATCTATGTGACCCCCCTGGCCAGGCTCATTAGATCTTTCGGGATGGAGGTAGTGTCGTACGCCGATGACACGCAGATCTTGCTGTCTCTCGCCCAGCCTGTCAGCTCCTCTGCCTCCAAATTTAGACTCTGTATGGAGGCAGTTGCCCTTTGGATGATCAACAATTCACTGCGGCTAAATGGCGAAAAGACGGAGATCCTCGTATTCGGCGAGAAGGAAGACATTTGGTCGGCGGAATGGTGGCCCGAATCCTTGGGGACCTGTCCGGCTCCAACTCGGGCAGCACGAAATCTGGGGGTTAGGATCGATCCCTTCCTTGACATGGCTCTTCAAGTAAGGCGGACTATCTCCAGCTGCTGGGGCATCATTGCAATCCTGCGCAAAATCAAGTACTACCTGTCTGTGCAAGCTCGGAAACAAACTGTCGTAGCTCTGATAACATCTCGGCTCGATTATTGCAATGCTTTATATGCCGGAGCCAATAAAGGTCTGTTGCAAGGCCTTCAATCGGTGCAAAATGCTGCGGCGAAGTTTGTCCTGGACCTTCCGAAAAGGTCGTCAGCGACCGCCGCCAGGAAATCTTTGCACTGGCTCCCCATTGACGCCAGGATTTCATTTAAAGTGTTATGCCTGGTGTATGGTGCCTTAAACAGGAAAGAGACTGGAGGCGTAAAAGATCTCCTCCTCCCGTATTCTCCTGCTAGGAACCTTCATTCCTCGACGAAACTGCTCCTTAGTGTTCCTCGAGTGCGAAGAGCTAAATGGGGAGGCAGAGCCTTCTCCAACCTGGCTCCAAGATGGTGGAACATAGTTCCCTTAGAGATCAGGATTTCATCCTCAATGCAATCTTTTAGAAAAGCTTTGAAAACGTGGCTCTTTGGTAAAGCATACCCTTAGCTTTTGGTTTTGCCTTTCTTTCCTTTTCTGATTTCCTTTGGTAGGCGCCTTGATGCCTCTGGGCAAAGTTGCGCGTTTATAAGTTTAATTTCATTCATTCATTCATTCATTCCCAGAACTTCGAGTTCATTCTTGCAATGCTAAAAGTGAAACTACAAGTTGCATAGTGTAAAGTGCTTTTGTGTAAAAAGGCAAGGCTAGCTCAAAGTATTATAACATGTGGACACTTATCTGCCATTGTAATTGCATGAATGCCAACTGTCTCCAACTTAACGCAAAAAAGACTGAAATCATGATCGTCGGTAAGAGAGCGGAACTCTGGGGGGACAGGTGGTGGCCTCAGGAACTTGGGACGTCCCCGACTCCGGTCACGGAATTAAGAAACCTGGGAGTTTGGCTTGACCCCACCCTCAGCTTTGCTGGCCATACAAAGAGAACTGCGGCCTGCTGTTTTGGTGTTCTTCGGGGTTTAAGACCAGTCCTCAAATTTTTTGATGCCTCGACCAGGCAGTTGGTGATTCAGGCGACGGTGATCTCCCGGCTTGATTACGCCAGCTCTCTTCTGTTGGGGGCCAACCAGGCAGAAATCACTCGCCTGCAGCGTGTTCAAAACGCTGCAGCCAGAGCGATAGTTGCCTTTCCCAGGTTTTGCTCCGTCTCTAACCCTCTACGCTCCTTGCACTGGCTGCCGGTCAAGATGAGAATTCATTTTAAGGTCTTATGTCTGGCCTTTAAAATCTTGAAAGGTTCTGCTCCCCAGATCCTTACTAACCTCTTGTCTCTCTATACTCCGACCCGCTCTCTTAGATCCTTTGGCCAAGCTCTCGCTGTGGTCCCCCGATTTAAGCTTAGTCGAGCTGGGGGCCGATCTTTTCGAGTGAGAGCGGCGGCGATTTGGAATTCTCTCCCTGTAGAGATCCGTCTGTTGGAGGATCTCTTGCTGTTCCGTAGGGCCATTAAAACTCTCTTATTTTAATGTTGTCCTGCAGCTGTGCCCCTTTTTTCACCTCTCTGCATTTGGCGGTGCTGTGTTCTACCTTGTCGTGCGCCGGGACGCTCCTTTGCTGGAGCATCTGTGCGCATTATAAGTGCCCATAGCATAGCATAGCATTGCATTCTTCTGAGTACGTGCAGTTCCTAACTTTGTGCTGATGATGGTTGCAGATGGTGGGCTTCCGCACTCCTTTTTGGGACCAGATCATATTTTGTGCCATCTGACTTTCAGCCAGAGCACTTGAGAAAAAAAGCATTGGCATAGCTTGCTGGGGAGATATTTATATATGTATTTTTTTTATTTGCAAAAAAAGGGAAGAATGTAATCATGTTTGTATTTATTTTGTATGTGTGATGCATGTATTTTTGGTATAAGATTTGTTTTTGTTTTTATTATCTGTGTAAAAATTGTAGTAGTTATTACATATTTTTGTTCTAATTTTGCATTTTTAGTTCCATTGTGGGATGTGGGTTTATCGGGGAATAGCGTGGGAAGTTATTTAATTGCCTCAAATTTTAAAGCGCTCTGATATCCTTCGGGATCAAGTTCGCGCTATATAAAACTTTATAAATAAATAAAGAAAATATTCCCTCATGTAAACATGGGTGCTAGATTCGTGCCATAAAATGTTTACACTTAAAAAGTGTTCAAATATGTGCTGTTTAAATAGGTATTGTTTTTTTAAATAACACGCCTTGTAGCTGCTCTGTGCATAACAATCATTCTTTGTGATGAGGAAAAGCAGATATCACAACATAACCAAGCACTCAAATCGTTTGCAGCTACAATGTTACAATGTCACTTAAACACTCTTTAGCAGTAACTTAAAAAAAATGCCGAAAATTAATCCCTATCTAATTTACCAGCTGAAGTGCAGGAAATTAAAAGATCTAAACAAATAAAAACATCTTGAACCATCTTTGTCACTGAAGTGAAATAAACCATTTTAGGCACGTGTGAACAATGTGTCCAGACGTGTGCAGTCATTTAAAGTGAAAGGTGTCCCGATGCCCGAGCTGCATACTGTAGTGGGAGGGAGCAAAATGTGAATGACAGCTAAACAGACCAATGCATGAAGCTGGCTGAACTTTACATGTATATATCATGTTTTTTGGGGGGGAAATCAAATGCTTGGCGCACCTTGCAAAGCCCATATACAAAAGCAGAAAATGGGCCAAGAAGGAGGGAGAGAAATATAGGAAAAGACTGTCAAATGGAGTAAGCAGGGATTTAAAAGAACCTGCAGGAGGGAGGTACAGAGACAGGAAGTTTAGGGTGGGGGAAGGAGGGATGAGGTGGAATCAAACGTTTGCAGATCTAGTATTTTACGACTGACTTACTGCATTCTACAACACTGGTGGCAGGCTCTTAAGAAAACCTTTGGTTCATGCACTTATATTATTATTTACAAAACAACACGTGACATGTATTTTGTGTTACATTATTGTAAAAATAGTCTGTTTATCTTGCAGGTTCTACTAGATGGCTAAAAAGATCTTTATCAAACGAAATAGGAAACGCTGAAGTGTGCACGTATAAAGGGGTTAGCTAAGCTAAAACATAACAAAGAAATGTGGGCTGTTGGGACCTGGAATCACATTTAGCAATTGTTGGATGTTTTTGTTTTGTCTCCCTTAAGTTGTACGAATTCGTTTAACACCCTGTAAAACGATGTAGAGCTAAAGCCTTGGGTTGGAAGCGGGGTGGTCTGCCGACACAGAGTGATCTGGCAACCATGCATACGAATGTTTAGAGGCTAGGCACAGGCAGTGGCGTAATGTTTTGTATACTGATGCTAGACTGAGTTGGATTTCAAACAGTCGTTTAAAAGATGGACAATTATGGGGCTAGAGGGCTTGAACAGGGTTATCATCTGTCTGGGGTAAAAATGTTAAGTAACTCCCAGGCTGAAGGATGCCGCGACTACGATGAGGCAGTCGCCCTTTTGTGGTTGGGTCATGGCGGCCCAGACACCTCTTAAAGCCGCCCACCAGCCTGCAGCCCACCAAGAGAGAAATAGTTTGTCAGGACTACAACTCCCTGAGTACTAAAAAGAACCTGTACTGAATAAGTACTCATGTATGAACCTGCAAAACCTATGAGTTCTGAATGGTGTTCCTTGGAAATAGAGTGAGTCATCTTGTAAGCCTAGGCTTGAGAAAAGGACAAGTAGAGCTAGAGGAGGAATACAAAGCATTGCAGAGAGGTGACCAATATAGGTCTGATCTGGCTTCATTTATGTCAGATTTGTGTAGTTTGCACATACAGAACATTTACAAACAGGGGCACCAGGAGCGCCCGGGCATTGCCCGCCGGCGTGTTAGTCATCACATATATTTTTTGTAGTTAAACAAAGTGAATGTAATTATCATTATGGCCCGTGACTCCTGCCACCAACCCAACCACGTACCGTGGGCTTGTCCACTCCAAGCACAATGATTGGCAACCCATCGCAGGGAAAGTTGAAGCGAAGTGTGCATGTCAGTTTGGTCGTTTTGTTTTCCACGGCCAACCTGACATGCGTACTTCAGCTGTTCTCAACCTATGCTATACAGTGGAGCCGAGGGAACACAGACACCGCTTCCTGGTCCTGGTATGAGTGCCATGTCTGCCTGCCCTATCCAATCTGGGTGCTGCTGTCACGCTGTTCACTGATACAAACAACATGAAAGCAGCATCAGGATTGGTTCAGTGGACGGGTGCCATTACACCTCTGCAGGACGGACAGCAGCGTGCATTAGGGCGAGCAAGCATCGGTGGTGCATGATGATGAGTGTAATGCCCTTTTTGATCTGCTTTATTAGTCCTAAACTTAAAGTCAAGAGATCAGACTTCATTGGTGACTTTATGCCTGTTGCTCATTTAATATGCACGTCAATTCGCCAGTCATCACCATCACAGATGACAGGGAAAGCGGGCTACAGGATACAATCCTTTAGCTAGTCCTACTGCCTTTACATACATTATTTGGTTACACTTTTAACTAATGATGTCAGATTGGTATACGACAAGGACAATTTGCAGGGTCTATTTGTACCTGAAACAAAGCCCGCCCCACACTACGGAGAATGTTTGTAGTGGGACACAGTTTCCAGGAAAGCCGTGGACCTATTCGGATGACCCAGGAAACACGGAATATGACCAGCAAGCTGCATGGCTATACAATCTGTCTAGCAGGGCAGTTGCAGACCACTCGGAGCAGGATTGGTCTTCATCCATAGGCGGTCCTTACTGTTTTGTGCTGAGATTAGTCCTTCTACTTAAATATGACTTTCAAAATTGAGAACAAATGGATGTTGGCAGTAGATGTTGTGAATGCTTGAGAATGGTCTCCGTTGTCCTGGTGTCAGAGTTGTAGTGCTGCTGTGGAAGACATGCACGTCTATGATGTCAATATCAGAGCCTGGCTCTGCTGACAAATGGCTGTAGTGTGCGTGGGCTCAGAGTGCGTCCTGCTCTTGCAGTCTTGAGCCCGCGTAAGCCATCATTCGGAGTTGATTGAGAGATGGCATATATAATAGCACTTCTGAATTTGCTCTGTTTTAGCTGGAATCTCGTGGACGTAGCCAACCACTGCACATGCGGTGAACGTGTATAGCATGAATGGTGGTTTGTTTTAACATTAAACTTCTACAAAAACAGAGCAAACGATTTCCCTTCTTACTTAACACGGGAGACTGCAAACATATTTTGTTGCCGTATGCTGTGTTTATTTAAAGAAAACATGGTCCAGGTAGAAATTTGATGTGGACAAAGGATAGACCCGAGTCGGTTTTTGCTGATTTTGTAGCGGGAAATGCAACAATCACATTTTTACTCAACCTCAGCTACGGATATACCTTTAGAAAAGTGGGCCCAATGTCTTTGCACTGTTCCTCATTTGTAGACACTGCAACAACAGGGTCCATTTAGTGTGCATAATTATTTTTGTAGTGCAAACCATTCATTACTGAACACGAAAGAAATAGTGCAACGTGGTCCGTATGATTTTGTTCCATTTATTTACTTAGGCATCATTACATATGTTTTTTTCACGGTACATTAATTTAGTTTTAAGGTTTGGGCTACAGGCAGTCAGACCTATTGCTTCCATTACATCACATATACTGAAGTTTGGGCCAGCCTTTGCTCGTGGCAGGATGGATTTGTTGTCTATTGCAGTTGTGTGGGAAGTGCTTTCATGTTGTGCATGAGGACCACCAAGATGTGGTTATTGTGTTATGGGCACAACACTTGGCAGTGTGATGGATGAGGTTATGTGCGAAACAGATACGCAAATTATAATTGTTATATTGTCTCAAACATATACAGCTAGATTCATCAAAGAGCCGTTTTGCGAGTCCTTAATAGCGATTATTAAGGAATCGCTATTAAGGACTTGCAAAACGGGATTCATGTAGGAATCGCTAAATAAATTGCGATTCCTACACATTCCTTATTTGCGATTAGCAAATTGCTAATCGCAAATAAGGAATACTCCCCATTCATTCCTATGGGCCTAAAGGCCCATAGGAATGAATGGGGAGTATTCCTTATTTGCGATTAGCAATTTGCTAATCGCAAATAAGATAGCGATTTGAAGGGTGCCAGGGGTGTCCGAAGGACACCCTGTAGCACCCCTGAAATGCAAATTTACACAGGTGTTGCGCACACACATGTCCAAAAGGACATGTGTGTGTGTAACATGCAACAGAGAAAAATGTACTAAAGTGCATTTTTCTATTTTTTCGCTATTTATCACGAAGTCAGACTTCGTGGTAAATAGAGGCCAAATATTGCGAATTCGCAATTTAAAATTGGTTAATGAATTGCATTTAAGGAATCTCTAATAGAGATTCCTTAAATGCAATTCCTCGCAAATATGCGATTTCGCAAATAGCGATTTTTGCATTTGGGATGATGAATCCCAGAAGCAAAAATTGCGCTCGCAAATGGCCAGATTCTCAGAATCTGGCCCTTTGCGAGCGCAATTTCCTTTCATGAATCTAGCTGATAGACAGCTGCACAAGCAATATTCTATGAGTCCATATGAAAATAGTGAAGGGAGCGGTGTGGATCGCAAATGCTCCTGGTGTGGCTCTGAAGCATAAATATGATAGATTGCCAGTGGCCGTGACTCAGCCTTTCAGTCTTCCGAGGTGGATGGAATGAGCAATACAAACTGGATTGGATGAACATCATTAAAAAACAATTCACTTTGTGGTGAGCGCTGTATTGATAATATATCAGGTTTAAATGATCACAAATAATTATGAATCTCATCATCTCATGTCATGGCCATTTATTCTGCCATTGCGTCTAACATTTCTTTTATAGGTTCACAGTGTCCACAAAGGTTCACCTCAGTCATCGGTTAAAGAAGTCAAATCTGTGTTAAGGAGAGTGGCTGTAGCTTTTATTCTTGCTGCGCCACACGCTCAATAGGAAGGTCCCCTCTATAGTGAATGTCACGAAAGCAATATGTGTGTCTGCTGTTCTTTTAAAATTATTGTTTTAAATATTAATTTAGAAACATTCCTGTGTCCTCATCATGAACACAGTGCTATTTGTAAGGTCATTGTATACCACATATGTGACCTAGGGCCAGATGTAGGTAAATATAATTTACAGATTCTAAAATACCGAATTTTACCGATTCGGTATTTTAGAATCAGTAACTGATATATAGCTAATGATTCGGTAAATTTTACCGAATCGGTAAAATTCGGTAAATATCGATTCGGTATTTACCAATTCGGTATTCCCCATTCATTTGAATGAGAATTACTGATTCGGTAAATACCGAATCGGTAATGGGGGTAGACTTACAAGGGTGGCAGGGTGTCACATTGACACCCTGTTGCACCCCTGTATAGTGCATGGGTGCACATGTGGAACACATACATGCCCGTCTGCCACATGGCATAGTTGAAAAAAGCACAAAATTGCTTTTTTTAGGGTTTTCGATATTTTGGTGGTAAATAACGAATCCTGATATGGGAAAAGCACTCATTTTAGTGATCCCTACATTAAGGATTGGGTAATTTACCGAAGCGGTATTTTAAGAATTCGGTAATTTACTGATTCCTTAAATTACCGATTTGGTAAATTACCAAATCCTTCATTTTGGCCTCCTACATCTAAAAGCCTAATACCGGTCGGTAACGGCCGAAATTCGGTAATTTCGGCCGTTACCGACCGGTATTAGGCTTCCTACATCTGGCCCTAAGTTTCTTATGATACCTTGAGCAGCATTATATTCTTTGAAATCAACATAAGATGTCTTTTTACAGAGCATATCCTGAATTTGCGTATTTTAAGGTGAACTCGTATGTAATAATGAAGAAAACTGAGGCTTGGTAAAATAAAATATTTGCCTAAGATTTTGGTCAAGTTTGGTCAAGTAGAAAGCCGGAATTGGTCAGAGGATTTCTGCTTTTACATTATGCAGCTCAGACCTTGCGCCTGTGTGGCTGACTTGTTTGTGGCGCAGCCGCGGTCCGTGCAGGTAACAGCGGTAGGGTGGTGGGGCCGGGTGGGGAGGGATTCCGAGGGACGATGCAGAGGTAAAGTTAAATAAATAAATAATTTTCCCCCCACCCGGCCCCACCGCTGTTACCTGCAGGGACCACAACTGTCGTGGCGTGAAAGTTGGAAAGAACTTAAATTCCCCACCACTTTCAAAAGTCACCTGCCACCACTGTTTATAAGCAATTAAATTAAATGTACGTCAGATACATAACCATTGATTATCCTTACAATCTAGCAAGGAACCAGTCATCCTGGTCATGGCTCTATGAGAGTTTGGGATGACACCTCACTCCACGTCATCATGTTTCTTGAACTAGGCTTTTCTTCTACAATGTATTGGTGCCTGAGATTGTATATATGTTATTTCATACCGCATATCTGCAGTTTCTACGCAGGTATTGCTTTTACACAATTTATTGAACTTGACAATATGCAGTCTGAAATCCTGTAGTTTACTGCACTTTTCAGAGGCTAGCGATTAAGTCACTGAGCCATCTTGCCAGCACCTGGTTTGTTTCTACAGGCCCGTGTGAACTAGGGACCCTAAAAGCAATGATTTGCAATAGAAGAGCTCAGGGAGAGTGACGTAGTGTCCAGACAACAGGGAGATAGAGGACAAACTTAGTTAGAGGTAGCACAAGTAACATACACAGAGGAAGGAAGGGTTCAAAGTGAAGGATGAGGCAGAGCTTGAGGGAAGGAGTATGAAAGATAAGCAACCAAGGGGGCAGTTTGAAGGACGCTGCATAGGGAAAGAGGAAGCAGGCATAGAAAGAACAAAAGGAAGCGAGGTCAGAGGTCGCCTTCGGGTATCAGTCAGAGGCGCATGAGATAAAGGTGAGGCTTGGCGTAATTGACAGGATGTGAAGTGCTATAAGCTAAAGGGCATACGGTGAGATCAGGGAGGGCAGGAGGGAAGCACTCGAGAAAGCCTGAAAAAAGAGCCACTTGTGCGAGCGAGGGGCAGGAACACGAGGGCGAGACGCAGGTGGATACATGTATATTTTGTGCAAGAAGGGAGGTATGCAATGATGAGTCGGGGATTGGGAAGGAAACATTGTGGTCTTTACACCTTGTAGTCCCCATACACTTACATCATCGTCTACCCTAGAGTGGGGATGGTTCTATTCCTTCACCTAAAGAGTTTTTTTTAATGTATTGTATTTTCCGTCCCGCCTGTACCACAGTAACTATTAAAATTTTATGCGAAGTGCAAATGGGCCAGGTCTCCTGCCTCCTTCCCCCTCCCCCTCAGCCGAATGATTTATTACTCGCAAATACCACAGAACTAATTAGTATAGTAATTAATTAATACGAATTTGCATATTTGCATGTGCAATTAGTGCAGTGGAGTGATTACTCTGAAAATGAGAAGTTTGGGGACTCAGATGTTGCTGTGAACTGGACTGGAAAGCAGTCGTCGTGCGCGTGAACTTCGGCATCGGCAGCCCCGGAGAGGGGGGCACGCGAGCAGGCGACCCCCCCTTTACACCACCATCCATCCCTACACAACGGCCGGTGGACGCTGAGTGCCGGCCACGGCGCCACGAGGGGCGAGGGGCTTCAACGCTATGTAGGCCGCCCGCGCGCGGAGGACCCTCCCCGCCCCCCGCCCGGTGCCAGAATGTTCCACGGATGGCTCCCGCCCTCGGCCGTGGCAGCGCTCCAAGTCTGCGGGAACGAGGCCTTATTGTTATGCGTTATGGTTCTCTTCGTGCTGCAGCTCTGGGTAATGGCTTGGCGCAAGCTGTTTCCCAATCAGGGACTTGCATTAATGGCGTCGCCGCCTTAAAGGGGAAGGCCGCGTCGCGCTTTTCGGTAGTCCCCATGCGCTTGTCCTCATGGGCTGGAAGTCCACCTGGGCGCCTAGCTTCCTGGTGCCACCATGTGACAGCGGACACCTGCTACCACGGTGATCTGGCAGTGTCACCTTCCTTACTCTTCCTTTTACCATCTTTGTTCACGGTCTCATTCCTTCTTCTCAGTTTCTCTCGTACCTCCAGCTTTCCTTGCTTGAGCTGACCTTACTGTGACTGTGATTTATCCTCTCTTATATCTTGCCGTATTCTGATTGGCTCTTACCTTGCTGGAAGTCTCCCTGCCCCACTGCCAATTCCACTGTCCTCATACCTCACCCTCCATGTCCCTCGTAACTTGCGCTACACTCAATGAATGGCCTTACGTTCCTGAAACTGTGTTTGCACCACCCCTTACTGTAAAAAGAACAATTGATGGACAGAACATTGAACAATGTCAAACATTCACCCCCAGTACAGAGATCTGGGCCAAAATCATTGTTTTTCTGCTCTTCATGCCATTCTAGTTTAAACTCCGCCATATGCAAATCAGTCTTGACCCTGTGCCTAATGGGAACAGTCCAGCCCGAACTGCCCGGCCAGGTTCTCCCTGGACCGGAAACAAGCATCCTGGGGTACTGTTTCAGGGTTTCACTTCTCATTACCCAGGCTACCTTGACTCCAGTTGCTGCAGCACCCCACCTCCCATACTGTGTCCCAATCTCATTGGGTCTTGCCTGTTGGGTACTTCTGTTGCCTCCACACATCTTCATCACTGCTTAAGCTTCCCCCCTGTTGGCTCACCTCCCTGTGTCTCTCTTCTGCCTTGATGTTTTTTTAGTGGTGGCCAGGGATACCAGCTCTCAATATTGACATGCCCTTCGACACCCGATGTACCCGTTGTACTGCTGCACTAGAGAAAACCATAACTGGAGACTGCGGTAAAAAGCAAGCAATGGGGAATACTGCGCTATGAAAACACTCACTAACATCGCATAACTCTCCTCTGGAGCCATGAAGCAGCAGCATAAGGAGACATGAAGTAGGGCTCTATGAGACATAGGACCATGCTTTCTGTACTTTCCACTACTCACCTTTTCAGCACTCCTTTGCAGAGGTCAACACTATGATCTCAGTGAGGGTCAAAGGGTCACTCTCGCTGCCCACAGTACTCCACCCGCTCTTCTATATGCTTTGTAGTATGACTTTCATGGCCTGTTAACTTCACACCTGCCCAGCTCTCGGTGGCTACTTTCCATTCTTCAACTCTTTGTTCTCTGAACCCTCCTCTCCAGTAATATGTCCTTTATTCATATCTTTTTCTTCCTTTCTTGCTTTCTTTTTCCTCTCCTTGTATGCATTTCAGTTAATCAGGTGGTTATTCTTTCATCACTTTTTTAAAAACAAATCTACAAAGAGCCTCGTTGTATTGCTGGATGTGCGACATTGCAGATAAGCCTGAAAGATGGAGACAGTAGTAGAGAATACGCTTTCCATATTCTGAACACTGAGAGCTGAATCACCTCTACACACTTAGGTTTTAATGTTGTGAAAGGCTGAACACTCCTTTTACTGTCCATGTGACCCATGCACTACACACTCTGTCAAGATACACAAAGCTTCTTACACTGTCCAGTGGCAGTGCAAGTATTTTTAGAGCCACGCGCAGACTGTCATTCTGCCTACTAAATGCTCCATCTGTCCTAGCAACACAATCATTTGGTGCCAACCCTGTGCAAGGAATTGGATTGTTATTGCTTGGGGGTAAGGAAGGTGACTACCCACCTCAAGGAATCATCACAACCCTTGTCATAGTGAACCATCAAAGTAACTACATTAATCTG
Organism: Lissotriton vulgaris; assembly: GCF_964263255.1. Classification (NCBI taxonomy): domain Eukaryota; kingdom Metazoa; phylum Chordata; class Amphibia; order Caudata; family Salamandridae; genus Lissotriton; species Lissotriton vulgaris. The sequence continues at coordinate 1,861,820,854 of NC_141693.1, read as the reverse complement.
AGCTCAACCCCATGGTAACTATGACAGAGAGCAGATACACTTAATCTAGGGCAATGTGCAAAGTATTTATTCAGTACCAAAACAGTAATAAAGTAGAAATGCAAAACAATAAAACTCCCAAACAAAATTAGAAAAATAGAATAAAACGTAATAAACAAAATTAGTCTTAATGACTAAAATCCAGTACGGGGTACTGGAGATACATCTTTGTAAAGTTTTAAGAAGGAATAGCGCCAAAAAGCACAAAGCTTCAATGTCACGGATGACAGTGACTGAGGCGCAGTTTAAGTCTGACCACAACGGAATGCAAGGCGGATACACACACCAGGTTCATCTTTTTATCAAATATTTTACCTTCTAACTATAGTTCTCTAAGCCCCAACCCACCACAGGGGTGCACTTTTAATCCCCCCCCACCCCCCCAGGACCGCAGAAGAGGCACTTAGACCTCACAGGGTGTCAAGCAGAGGCCAGTGGAAGTCCAGTTTCCTCTGATCTGGTTGGTAGTTGCAGAAAAGGCCTCTTGTAGCTTATTGTGGTCCTGTAGCTAGAACAGGAGGCCAGTCACATGACCCTTGGAGTCCACTTCATTGTCCTGGGTCCAGTCCTTCAGGGCTTTTCTCTGACTTTCTCAGGTCGAGGAGTGTTCTTGAGTGAGTGCCTAGAGATGCCACAAGTTACTGGGTGGGATGGATTGACTTCTGGACATGCCTTAACCAATGGGATAAATGTTCATGGGGCCAACCCTACCCACTTTGAGCTTTTTCAAGAAGGCAAAAGTCTTTGGCCACACTAAACTTGGGCTCTGAGGGCTGGGTGTGTGAGGAGTGTACTATGGTAATCCCTATGTCTTCCCACATTTAATACTAAAATTCAGTTTTGGGTACTCTGCTGTACCCACAATGAACCCAGAAACAGATCCTGGTGTTATCCCTTAGTCACTCCCCTTGCCTCTGTGTGGGGTTATCAAGTATGGAAACACTTCTAATGTGAAAGACTGCTTTCTGGAGTAAGAGTTACAACTGAGGCGTGGGTGCTTCAAGTGGGCAACCCCTAGAGCACAAATGCCAAAGACATTAAATCACATTTGTGTCTGGAAATTAGTTCTAAATGGTGAGCCTGAGACTCCCAAATTGTCAAACAGAATCTGTACATGCTTCTCTCTGTTATGACCAGGACGGGGACTAAAAGTCCGCCAGTTTCCCATGCTGGGTGAGGGGGATATCTCCCAGGGGAATAAAGAACACTTGATTGGAGCTTGTAACACCAGCTTTGGCCTGACCCCAGACCCTAGTACCCTATGAGGAGGAGGAGATTGTCTGGAGTCCAGCGGAAATCCTCGGGAGTGGATCCTGGGAGCCAAGTGTGAGATTCAGGCCCATCTGGACCACCACACCAATCGAGCTGTCTGCCCATACGCACCATGGGGCCCATTGGGCTGTCTGTCTGTGCACATAGTCAGACTGTCCATAGTCTGTGACCCCCAAATACCAGATAGGGGCACAGTGAAGTATAAGGGCCATCACCCTTGGATCCTGGCAGAAGGGAGAGAAGGGCTATCACCATGTGCGCTGCCATGAGCTGAAGATGGCCAATGCCTTGCTCGTGTAGTCTACGACCCCTGTATGCCAGGTAGCAGCCACTGCAGTCACCCTGGAACAGTGCCAAATCAAGAGGGCCGTGGCCCTTTGTGGCACTGTAACCTGTAGTGGCTGTTGCCCCGTGCACACTGTTATGACCTCCAGGTGTCCGGAGGGGCCATGTTACAGCCTGAAGCAGGCTGCAGCTGTGAAGAAGGAACAGGCCATGACCGATCGAGGAAGAGGAAGTTTCAACTATCAGCACTCAAGACATGTCACCGTACTCAGAGAGACACTTACTGCTGACCGGAGGAGCACCATGGACATCTGCAGCTTTGACCGCAGCATCCAGCATTGAGCTTTGAGACACCAAACCGCGACTCCTAGTGATATTCGGTAAGACTGACTACCAGGCTATCATGCCTCTGTGGGAAGTTACTCTGATTGATTCTGTTCTATTCAGGGACACTTTAGCTTCTGCAAAGCTATTGCTTCCCTCCTCATCTTCCTCGCCTTACCGGTAATGCTTGAGAAAACTGTGCATGCGCATTTCTCGCAAGAAATGGAAATGCGCGGGGGCGCGCGCATGCGCAGTTTTCTCAAGCATTACTGGTACGGCGAGGAAGATGAGGAGGGCAGCCCGGGATGCCACAGTATAGAGGTAAGTGGTTTTAAGTTTATTTTTAATTAATGTTATCTTACTTTTTAATAGGGGGGTGGAGGCGGGGGCTGGCCAACTTCGCTCCGCTGCGGAGTGTGCAGAGATTTTCCTTCTCCGCGTTCGAGAAGACAAATCTCCGCAAACTCCACAGGCAGAGCGGAGGTCTCCGCCCGGGATTACTGCACAATCACTTATTGAGATTGCCGGGTTTGTTTTGAGTCTTTGTACTGGAAGGTAGTGGGGGAGCAATACACTAATAATCAAACAAGCGGCCAGTTAACATACAACTTTTTAAATATAAGATCATGTTCCTTATTTGAACCTTTTCTTGACCTGATTTCACCCCCCTTTGCTAAAAGTTTGTATATTAGGTTTCGATATGTTAACTTGCTAGTGAAATTTCCAGGGAAAGAGATCTGCCTAGTTTTAGGCACTTGCTCTGCCTGCCGTGAAGCTGATGAAACGGAATAATACATTTTGTTTTTTTTGTCCCAGGTATCGGCAGTTACGTAGGAGATGGATTAGACCAATATGCCTCAACTTAGGTGTTCATGCAGTACCAGATTGCGTCAAGAATTGTAAAAACAGGTACCTCTGGGCCAATAGTTTTTGCTCTTAGCCGTTATTTATTCTCCTTTTGGCTAATTTGCATTTTTTTTATTATAGCTGTATTGCCACATTTAACTCTTTTCCCACTCTATGTTGTATATGAATTTTAAATATCTAGCTTGGTATACACGGTCTTCTATCCCATATATTTGGCGCTTGTATAGCATTTCCTTTTAAGTATGACTAGGTCGATTGTAGTTATGTACCTATGTATTTTTAACCTGATTTGGGATGTCATTTGTACTTGTGCCTGCAATGGTTTAATACTATTTTAATTGTAAATGTACCTTTGTTTTATTTTTGTATACTTTGATGGCTTTTTGTACAAATGACCGAATAAAGTTATATGTGGATATGGAGTCACATTTATCCTACATTTACTTCCTCCCCGAAAAGCCTTGGAGTGCTTGAACAGTGCTAAAATGAGAGTCAAGCGCTGAAGGGGTACTTATCCCAGTTACGCAAAGCCTATAGTAGGCCAAGCCCCGAGACATCAAGAGTGAAAAGCCTCAACCACCATGCTTACTCCGTGGCTCTCTGAAAGAAATTCCAACATGGTGCAATACATCTTTATCTCGTAATTATTGCACTTTGCCTTCAATATTTATTACACTGCACCTGCCCTACCTTACTAAGATATTTTTTATGAATGTAAGAAAAAAATATTTTTGTCTGCGTACCCACTTCAAAATGGGGTTAGCGTATCATCCTAACAGTAGACCTGCTCTCAGTTCTTTGCAGCCAGACAATGTCTTTGGTACAAATATTGCATAAATGTGCCATTTAAGTGCCATACATGGTGCACCCAACATCATCTAACTACAACCCAAAACTACTGTACATATTAGAACTAACCGTGCGCAGAAGACTTCGCTCCGCTAACGGAGCTTGGGGATTTTTGCATACTCTGCGTACCACTGAGAATGCAAAGTTTATGCAAAACTCTGACTCCGTGGCGGAGCGGAGTTCAGCCCTGGACCCTCTCCACCTCCACCCCCACTCAATAAATATTTTTAAAATAAAAATAAAAATTAAGGTAAATTAAACACACTTACCTTTATCGCGGCGTCTCCGGGGCTGCCCTCCTCCTCCTCACCGTGGTCCTAAAGAATCCCCTACGTCAGACGTATGTCATGTTAGGACTGCTCATGCGGACACAGTCCGACCCACAATGTGTGTCTGACGTGGGGGATTTGCAGGATCACGGCAAGGAGGAGGAGGGCAGCCTGGAGACGCCGCGATAAAGGTTAGTGAGTTTAATTTACCTTAATTTTTATTTTTAAAATCTTTATTGAAGGGGGTGGAGACGTGGAACGGAGCTCAACGGAGTCTGTGCCCAACTCAGTGGAGCTCTGTGTAGAGCAGCTACGCCAGCTCTCCCTGGGCTTAGTTAGAACACTGCATAAGCATCCGACGCAGGACAGATATGCCATGCATCACTATGCTCACCGTAGAACGTTCTACTGGGAAACTACACACATTGAAACATCCATCTAACATATAAATAACAAAAAACAAATATGCAGCATAACAAAGATATGTTATATAGTTGAACATCATTATTCTCACAGCACCACTGCAACTAAGAAACAACACAAACAAGGAAACATCCAGCACAGTACATTAAACACAATATACCACTAGGCATGGGCGTAAAATCCGTTCCGCTCGCGGATTTTGCGGATTTTCGGTAAATCCGCAATCCGCGAGATTCGCGGATTTCCCGCAAAATCCGCAAATCCGCGCGCTGCGGATTTTTTTGCTTGTGTTCGCACTGCTCGCGGCCCGCGGCGCGGGCAGCAACAATCTCGCACTCGCGAAATTACAAAAAAAAAAAAAAATGGCGGAGGAGTGAAGGAAGGAAGTGGCCCAGTATCCAACTTCCTGTTCCTGTCCAGCAAGTTCCTCCCATTGGGGAGGGGTGAAGGAAGTGCCCCAGTCTCCAACTTCCTGTTCCTGTTTCCTTTCCTGGCCATTTTGGATTCGATCTTGACTGGGAAGGATTACTTTTTGTGGATGCTGCTGGATATTTGGATTTGAGGCCTTTTGGATTCAAAATTTGATTTCACAAGTAAGTTGATAAGTTGATTTTCTTTGTGGTGATTTTTGTGTGTTTTCCGATTTTTGCGGTTGTTTTGGTGATTTTGCGGGTGTTTTCCTGCGTTCGCGTCGTGAAGCAACAATCTCGCACTCGCGAAATTGCAAAAAGTGCAAACAGGCTGGGCACGTAGAAACAACAAGTTCGCAAAACTGGCGATCTGACAAGTAAGTTCGCAATTTGCGAAATTGCACAAAACCCTCGCGAACTTGCAGAAACCCGTGCGAACACCCAAAAAAAAGAAATCCGCAAAATCCGCGAGGATTCGCGGATTTTGCGGATTTTCGCAATCCGCAAATCCGCAAATTCGCGGATTGCGAATCCGCAAAATCCGCTCATGCCTATATACCACAGTCATCCAACAATGCACCATATGCAATATAGTTTATCAAACTTGTCATAGCAGCACCAGTCACTTAATATGACTCACTCAAAAACACTCAACACATCATATTGGACACATCACCCTGCACACATCAAGCACAGCACAGACATGTCACATAGTTAGACATAACTGTACAAACAGTAGTATCAGCTGCACCCCATGTTATGTTAAGGTATGTTATGTGTATTTGTGTCAGTTTTACAATGTAGCTTGGGAGCCTTTTGAAGATCTTCCTCACCATATTCAGGGTGTGGACGCAGGATGCCGGGATATTTTGATTTGTGTGGTCATGTTCAGTTTGCTGCAGTGATTATTCCGAGGTTTATGGCATGGGTGCTGAGTCTGGGTCTGAGTTCAGCTGCCCACCAGTTGGAATTCCATAGTGAGCTGTTCTTGCAGAAAATCACTACTTCTATCTTGTCTGCGTTGAGCATGGGGCGGTTGGCTTTCATCCGATTAATGATTTTGGTCATGTAGGCATTGGACTTGTTTCTTGTGTTGGCGGTCTTGTCAAATAGGGAGAGAATGAGTTGCATGTTGGTGGCATAGGAGCGGATGTTGATGTTGTGTGCTCAGATAACATTGACCAGAGGCATCATGAATGCCCTGAATAGGGTGGGCCTGAGTGGTTTCTCTTGGGGCACTCTGCAGATACGTTTTTGGGCTTCTGAGGAGTAAGCTGAAAGGCTGACAGCTAATGTTCTGTTCATTATAATGGAGGAGATCCAGCGGAGAGCGGGTTTCCTGGATGCCTATTTCGTGCAGGTGCCTGATTAGGAAGGGGTGTGATACCGTGTTAAAGACTGCAGAGAAGTCCAGTAGAATAAGAGGTATGGTAGAATACGGGCTGCCTTGTCACCTCTGTCAAGGATCATGCGGAGGTCCTCTGCAGTGGTGATGAGTGTTGTTTCTGTACTGCCGTTGGGCCTGAATCCAGACAGTGTGGCATCGAGAAGCTGCTGGTTGCTGAGGTGATCGGTGTGGCGTCGGTTGATTAGTTTCTCTATGCCCTTTGCAGGGTGTGTTACGAAGGAGATGGCTCTGTAATAGGAAAGTGTGGCTGCTACAGTGGATGGTTTCTTGAGCAGGGGCATGATGGTGGCATATTTCCAGGTGTCCGGGAATGTGGCTGAGTCGATGGAGGCATTGAGGGTGGGTGTTAGCGCTAGGATGATTTGTAGGAATCCTTTGATGAAGGCGAGGTGGGGGCAAGGGTCAGATGGGGCTCTCAGTGGATGGTCTTCATGGTACCAGTGATTTAGACGGTGGTGACAGCGGTCCACGAGATCATGGTTTGTTCTTCGGATGTGATGGGTAGCGGTTTTGCACCGGTGATGGCGCCGAGTTGAGGGAAGAGGTTGCTATATATGTAGGTGACTTTGTAACAGAAGAATCATGAGAGCTTGTTCCAAAGGTCTTGTGAGGGGTGATGTTGCTGGAGGCGGCAGGAGGCGCAGTGAAATCTTTGATGATGGCGAAAATGTCTTGCTGCTGTTAAAGCTGGTGTCGCTGTGATCTGCAGAGCTGTGTGCTTGGTGTTTAATATCTGCTTTGTAGCCTCTTTGGGCTCTTTATCTGTGGTGTCTTGACTTGTTTTCCATTTGCGCTCCAGTTGCTTGCAGTGGCGTTTTGTCAGTCTGAGCTCCTCTTTGTACCAACTGGCCTGTGGGCGGGCTCTTGCCTGTGGATTGTGAGTGAGGGGAGCCAGGGTGTCGGTGCATGCGGTGATCCAGCAGTGAGGTTCTTCATGGTTTTCAGCAAGCTGCTAGTATGCTCAGAACTGTGCGCAGAGAGGGGAGAATACCACTCCTCTTCTGTAATGCTTTTCTAGCTGCTATAGGTGGTACCATTTGTGGTAGGTATGTTGTGGTGTAGGATGGGTATGCTGAAACTGATGAGGGTATGGCCTGTCCAGGTCTGGTTGCTGGCTTGGCATCTGTGATGTTCCTAACTGAAGAGAAAATTGTGTTCAATAGGTGTCTGGCAGTGTGGGTGGGTTCGGTAAAATCTGGTTGAGGCCAAGGTATCCAATGTTTTCTAGAAGGGCCATTTAGTTTGGGTCAGTGTGGTCTTCTAGGCAAAAGGTAGTGTCTCTAAGGAGAATGAAGGTGCTGGTACTCTTGATTAGGGATGCAAAGTCTATGATTTCGCTGGCAAAACTGGCGCAGGGTGCTGGTGGTCTGTATGCAAGGATTCCACCCAACAAGAAGTTGGCTGTGATACATATCTTGAAGGTGAGGTGTTCCATGTAGCTGGTGGGGGAGTCCATGTAGGTGGTGCAGCTGATGGTATTGTTGAATATGATGGTGGCTCTTCCTCCGGCCTTGTGCTGACAGCCTTGCCTGGTGATCCTATAGCAAGCGGGGAGGGCTGTAGTGATGTCCACTGCAGAGGTTGGGTTTTATATGTTTCCATGAGGAAGAGCCGTTCAAGAGTGTGGTCGTGCAGTAGGTCCATATTTTGTGGTGTGTTTGGTGAGTGAGTGGGTATTGAGTAGCATACATGCAAGTGTGGTGTGCTGTATGGGTGGTGTGTGTGCAGTGTGAGGGTGACGGGGTCTGTGTGAGTGTAATAAGCATGAGCGTGAAATCCGTTACGCTCGCGGATTTTGCGGATTTTCGGGAAATCCGCAATCCGCGAATTTTGCGGATTTCCCGCAAAATCCGCAAAAAAAAATCCACGAACGTAACGGGTTCAAAAGTTGAACCCACACTCATTTAACTATTTTACAATGGCGCCAGCAAGCTGCCAGCGCCGTTGTAAAATAGTTACAAAGTTAGCTTGCATAGGAACCACTAGATAAAACGAAGCAGGTGCTTCCTGTGCAAGCTAACTTTGTAACTATTTTACAGCGGCGCTGGCAGCTTGCTGGCGCCATTGTAAAATAGTTACAGGGCAGCACAGCCTTACAGGTCACTCAAGGGACCCCTGCGCCCTTCAGGGCGATTGCATAGTAACACACACATGGTCGCTCGAACTAGTTAATGCTCAAATTCAGTGACTCATTCATTAGCCCAAAAACAATCATGTGCCTCTTCCCAAATGTACCGCGGAAAATCAGCTGTGATGCTGGATAGAGGCCTTTGCATCCTTGACTTTCACGAGCGCAATACCCGTGCTGTTCCTGTGACCAGGAGCTTCTTTTTCTTCATCTGCTGAACCGATCTTTCTCTGACCTTTTATACATACAAGAGGCATGTGAACTCGCATGGAAGCACCCCCCCCACCACAAAATCCGCAAATCATGGTCGCTCGAACTAGTTAATGCTCAAATTCAGTGACTCATTCATTAGCCCAAAAACAATCATGAGCGTCTTCGAGGCTGGACAGGTGTGCCTCTTCCCCCAAATCTATCGTGGAAAATCAGCTGTGATGCTGGGTAGAGGCCTTTGCATCCTTGACTTTCATGAGCGCAATCCCCGTGCTGTTCCTGTGACCAGGAGCTTCTTTCTCTTCGTGTTCGCACGGGTTGCTGCAAGTTCGCACGCGTTTTGTACAATTTCGCAATTTGCGAAATTGTACAAAACCCTCGCGAACTTGCAGAAACCCGTGCGAACATAAAAAAAAAAAAGCAAATTCGCGAGAATTCGCGGATTTTGCGGATTGCGAGTTCGCAAATCCGCAAAATCCGCGAACGCGAGATCTGCAAAATTCGCCCATGCTTAGAGTGTAAGCACATGGGGCACTGGTTGCTGTTGGTGCAGCAGTGATGAGTGTAGGGTGTGGAAGAGTTCATAAGAACTTGAAGGAGACGCATTTGTACTCTCATTCCTTGATGTGTAGTGTGGCAGCAGAATGGTGAGAGGAGACCCAGATTGAGAGCACGGAGGAACACAGTAGGGTAGTGGTAGATAGGGGAGAACCAGTGTTTGTGACGTTGGGCACTGTCCAGGTGCAGTTGGGGGCAGACGGGCTTGCCTTTGGTGCACCTTTGGCATGCCAGCAGCACACCAGCTGCATGTGCCTGCTGCGCGTCCTCAATGAGGCAGCCATTGAGTAGCTCCTGAGTGAGGGTAGGAGCCCAGGGTGATGTGGGCAGAAACCAGTGTTGTTAATTTTTGGAAAGATGTATGATGGGAAATCCAGTGATGTCACATCCTGTGCAGATGGGTGATGGCAAATGAAGTCCTTTTGCTTGGCTTCTTCTTTTAAAGATATATTTTGTAGGAAACCAATATTCTACATGCCAACCAACCACAGAACATGTTAAACAAAACTGCTCCTCTGTTATTTGCCCACCCACAATAGTCCAGGGCATCCTGTTGATGGATATCATAGCTCTTCAACACAATTGATAATGTTAATTCATAACAAGATGTGGAGCTCTGAACTAAAAACCTAAACAGTAAAATACTTTGGTAAGACACTCAACACTAAAACACACTGACTTTTCAATTATTAAAACACTCTGACTGTAAACAACTTCTAAAGCACAAATATACTTTGAAGCTATAGTTTTTAAACCAACCTTGGCTCTCGCTATTGTCAAAATCCTTGAAATTAAGATGCGAAGGAGCCAGACCACAACAGCATTTTGCAGTCATACTAATGGCAGAATATGATGTATAAATGCATACTGCATAACCTTTTTACTAAGCAAAACATGTTGCAGCTACTGCAATATCCTCAAAAGCATCCTCATACATGTGCTCGATCTGTTACATTGCATGACATTATACTGAGAAAAACAACATTGAAATGCAAAAATATCGCCAAAAAAAGACAACCTATAGGGCGTGGCATGGAAAGCCAACATGGTGGACGCAACCTAACAGGGCTCCGCTAGTCCACGCCAAATAAACTTGTTAATCCGGTGAAAATTCTGAGCAAACGGAGCGCATAGGTTGAGCCGACTGCCGGAGCAACTGTTCCAGGCACGGAGCCGGTAGATGGCGTAATCTTGTCGGGTGCATCACGAGCTGTGGCTGATCAGGGCACGGTGTGTGCTCGGGCCTGCTGGAGGCCGGCGCCCGCTTGGAGCTCACGCCCCTGATCCGTTGAGTGGCCTGAGGAGATAGAGGGGGCCGGATTGTTGCCCTGGAGGTAAGAGGAGGCTGCCCGATGCCAGGTGCCACTGATACGGGATCCGGGTCCTGGCTATGGAGGCGATGAAAGGGGCGGGTCTGTGACCGAGCGGGACCCTCCTGTGGCATACGCGCCCCTCTGGAGGACTCCCCACTCGTGTACGCCACACTACCCGGTGATATTACCTGAAATACATGATGGTTGAGGCAATCGACGCCTCCAAGGCTTACAGCCCCACACGGCCTATTCGATGCCCCATATGCCTGCAATAGTCCTCGTGCTCTGGGGTTTGGATTTGGGCCTGCCAACCCCCCCCCCCCCCATATGAAACAGGGCAGCAGGATGTTTGGCTGGAGATTTTGACTGGCCCCACAGCGAGTACAGGGTACCACCCAGTCTTTTGCTTAGGGCCGCAATTCCCTGCCCATATATCCCGGTGGGGGCCAGGGAGTCCCAGCCGAACCAACAGTGCTGGAGGATGAGATAATTTCCCGGGACCAGGCATGGGGAGATCAGCGTGTGAGTGCGTCCTTCCACCGCTAGATGAGCAAGTACTATACCTGCATTATCCTGGCTGTGACGCTTTGCCTGGGGCCCTGAAGACCTGCGGGGGCATGCTGTGGGCTGGAGGTCCCACAGCTCTGGTCCCGTTAGGGGGCCTGCTTGGCTTTGGGTGCGGCTTGTGCCCTGGGGCATGCTGGATTTCGTGAGGCCTGGCCTGTGGCGATGTCCCTTGCTGAAATTGGAGAGACACCTGTAGCAGTGCCCCATGGCCTGAAGTGGATAAACTGGGAGCCCCCCTGGTCATAAGATCCTTGTGGCTACTAGATCAGCCACCCTCCCACCAGCCAACATGGGTAAAGAGTAGGCATGGGCGGATTTCGCGGATCCACGATCCACGAATTTGCGGATTTGCGTATTCGCAGATCCGCAAAATCAGCGAATTTGCGGATTCGCGGATTTTGCGGATTTTTTAAATGTGGGGGGGTCTGTGTGTAACTTTGCCATCACACCAAAGAGCGCCGGGGTCCCTCGAGTGAACTGTCCATCAAGTGGGTAAAGGGCGCGAAGACGGTGCACACACCACTAGTGTATGGGGAGGGGCCAAACGGACGGGGCTTATATGCGAGTTCACATGCCTCTTGTGTGTATAAAAGGACAGGCACAGATCAGAGAAGCTCGTGGTCACAGGAACTGCACAGGGATTGAGCTCGTGAAAGTCAATTATGCAAAGGCCTCCATCAAGCATCATAGCTAATTTTCGACGATAGATATGGGGAGAATGCACACCTACCCAGCCTCGACAAAACACACATTTTTGGGGGGGCTGATTAACTTTGCCATCACACCAAAGAGCGCCGGGGTCCCTCGAGTGAGCTGTCCATCAAGTGGGTAAAGGGCGAGAAGACGGTGCACACACCACTAGTGTGTTGGGAGGGGCCAAACGGATGGGGCTTATATGCGAGTTCACATGCCTCTTGTGTGTATAAAAGGACAGGCACGGATCAGAGAAGCTCGTGGTCGCAGGAACTGCACAGGGATTGAGCTTGTGAAAGTCAATTAATAAAGGCCTCCATCAAGCATCATAGCTAACTTTTGACGATAGATATGGGGAGAACGCACACCTACCCAGCCTCGACAAAACACACATTTTTGGGGGGGCTGATTAACTTTGCCATCACACCAAAGAGCGCCGGGGTCCCTCGAGTGAGCTGTCCATCAAGTGGGTAAAGGGCGCGAAGACGGTGCACACACCACTATTGTGTGGGGAGGGGCCAAATGGACGGGGCTTATATGCGAGTTCACATGCCTATTGTGTGTATAAAAGGACAGGCACGGATCAGAGAAGCTCGTGGTCACAGGAACTGCACAGGGATTGAGCTCGTGAAAGTCAATTATGCAAAGGCCTCCATCAAGCATCATAGCTAATTTTTGACGATAGATATGGGAAAACGCACACCTACCCAGCCTCGACAAAACACACATTTTTGAGGGGGCTGATTAACTTTGCCATCACACCAAAGAGCGCCGGGGTCCCTCGAGTGAGCTGCCCAGTGCCCATCATCCTGTAACTATTTTAGGATGGCGCCGGCAAGCTGCCAGCGCCATCCTAAAATAGTTACTAAATTAGCTTCATCAGGAAGCACTATTAGATAAAATAAAGCAGGTGCTCAAGCACCTGCTTTATTTTATCTATTAGTGCTTCCTGTTGAAGCTAACTTAGTAACTATTTTAGGATGGCGCTGGCAGCTTGCCGGCGCCATCCTAAAATAGTTACAACTTGAACTTTTGCCCCCCAAATCCGCCGCTCGCGGATTTGCGGATTTTCGGTAAATTCGCGGGAGTTCGCGGATTGCGGATTTACAGAAATTCCGTGAAATCCGCGAGCGTAACGGATTTTGCGCAAGTAGGGCAGTGAGGGTACTAAGCATAGCACCTTCAACCACTACACTACGACCCAGGGTGGCACCACCTGGGGAGACAGGTGGCACAGTGCCGGACAAAGTGGTATTCCTGTCAGCGATTACTGAGGCCATAGACATGCTTGATGCCAAGATTGGTGCCATGGGATCCGAAGTTTCCTTTTTTGCGACAAGACCTCCGGAAGGCCATGGACTGGATCACAGACGCCGAAACACGTGTTTCAACCGGCGAGGATCAAGTAACTACCCTACAGAAGATAGTGAATAAACTTACAGTAGTGGCACATGAGCCTGCGTCCCGGGTGGAAGATGCAGAAGGGCCGCTCCAGAAGTAATAATCTGTGCTTTGTCCGCTTCCCGGAGGGCTTCCCACCCAGTGACTAACAAGTCTCCTGCCTGGAGATACATTATGAACTTGCTTTGTGGTAGAAAAGGTACATCGGGCATTAACAAAGAAACCTCCCCCTGGAGAAAACCTGCGGCCCGTGATTGCCAAGTTACTGAATTATGCTGACAGAGACGCAAGATCCCACAAGGACAAACTCCTATATGACTCACGTCCTATTATGATCTTCCCGGATTTTACTCGATTGGTGCAACAGCAACGTCATTCCTTCACTGTGGCGAAGTGCAGATTACAAGACCTTAACATGCAATATATGCTTCTGTATCCGGCTCGAATGCGAGTTATCCATAACTCCAAATCTAATTTTTTTGATTCACCAGAAGCAGCCTTGCCTGGAATGATGAGCAAACTCACAAACTCACACACTCCACCTCAGCTGGAATAAGACTCCTCCCAGAGCTCGCAACGAAACAGACCAAAGAGGAACAAATCGAAAAAAAGACGCAGTTCACTGTTACATCTTATGTTAACTTTTTATGGGTGGTTTGGGTATAGTTGGAGGAGGTGCTCTGTGCACCCCCGTTGGGGGCTTGGGGTGCACCCCGGTTGGGGGCTTGGAGTTCACTGCAACAGATGCTCCTTGTTTATGGCAGTATCGGGGGTGAGGGTAGGGGGTCCCTCAGAGTCAACGTTAAAATGATTTCAGTTACTACATGTGCACAGATGTTATGCCTAGATTCCACAATATGAACCCAATTCACATATATTAAAGGTAGATGGCTACACAGACACGGACTCCTCTGCTTGGAGAATTGACGATGGTGTCCTAGAATGTTAGAGGACTACTAAATGAAATGAAGATCTGTGTTATTCTGCACCAAGTGAAGCAATACAAGGCTGACATTCTTCTCCTGCAGGAAATTCACCTTTTTGGTACCAAGGCCCCCTGCCTTGCCAGATTCGGATACCACACAATATATCATGCAGGGTTTACCTGAGGATCTCAGGGGACAGCCATTCTTATACACTGCCGTGTCCTGTTTGTTTTCATCATACGTTGGCTGGATCCTGGGGGATGATGCACCATTCTATCGGGAACACTACATGGCAGCATATATACCCCCCCACTAGGAAACACGTTCATAGACAACATTTCACAATTGTGGGGAGAGCTCCCAGAGGGCCTGGATGGGGATTGGAATGATGTTATGACACCAATGGACAGATGGCGAACCCCGAATAGATAGATCCAAATTGCACCTCCTGGCCACTATACTGGAATGGTTGGACATATGGCATGAGTATCATCCCTCCGAGATGGGCTACACATTTTTGTCCGCCGTGCACAGATCACTGTCCCGTTTAGATGATATATTCACACCACAAAGCTACATCCACCAGATCTCTCATATAGCCCATCTTCCCAGGGGATTGTCAGACCATTCCCCTGTCTTATTCAAACCCCGTATTCATTCTCATAAACCCCCCTTTAGGTGGCATATGTCTCCATGGCACCTTCGAGATCCTGAATATCAGGAGACCTTAACCAGGGCGGTCTCGGACTATCTCGAATTTAACGTGACCTTGGCCTCATCTCGGGGCATGTTATGGGAAGCTCTAAAACCCGCAATCCGCGGGGTAGATATAAGTTTCCATGCCAATGAAAAGCAAAAACAAACTGCACAACTTGCCGAACTGGAAAATCGTCAGCAGGCCTTGGAAGCTCGGCTCTTTACTGACTATAGCTCACCCCTCCAGCGCAGTCTATTCCAGACACAACACACCTACAGCAACATCTTATTGGCGAGGGGAAGGAAATCTTGCTGGCGTCACAACATTGGATCTATCAATGGAGGAACAAATACATTAAAATGATCCATAGGTTATGCCAGGCTGGGAGGACTCCCACGAGCATCCCAACACTCCGTGGTGCAGATGGCACCTTGTGCTCGTCCCTCGTGGCGGTGGCTGGGGTATTTGCTCCTTACTTCTCAGCACTATATACACGGCAGGAGCAGCTGTCGGAGGCCTTAAACACCAAATTCCTACAAGACAACACCCCTCAAAGGCTTACTGATCATGTGCAGGACCAACTTGATGCCCCTTTTACAGCGGATGAGCTCAGTGATGCACTGGACGCTAAGCGTCAGTGGCGGGCCCCCAGACCCAATGGTTTCCCTATGGAATTCCTAGGACCACACATAAACATACTGGGCCCACACTTACTGGAGGCAATACACGAAGCCCTTGACAACACATGTTGCCTCGAGATTGGCGACATGCTGATATCATCCTGTTTCTGAAGCCTGGCCGCCCACCAGAGGACCCATCATCGTATAGACCCATTTCCCTCAACAACTTTGAGCACAAACGTTTGGGCAAAATTCTAGCTGACCCCCTGCGGACCTCTGCGCAGGACTTGATTCATCTGGATACAACAGGTCCATAACGCTATGGCAAAGGCCTCAGAGCTAGGACTCCCTGCAGCCATACTATTGGCCGATATAGACAAGGCATTTGATTCGCTCAGTTGGTTGTATCTCTTCCAACTCCTCGTAGCTATTAATTTTGGCCTGCGCTTCCTAGCCTATGTACGTTTGCTGTATATAGATGTAACGGCTTCGGTCCGAATCGTGGGACGTCCGTTGGCCTCCTTCCCTATCTGTCGGGGCATGAGACAGGGCCAGGACTGCCCCCTGTCTCCGCTATTGTTCTCCCTAGCAGTGGAACCCTTGGCGGCGTTGGTACATGGTGAACCGCTGATCAGAGGTTTTGAATGGTCCCAGTCCCAATCTGACCGCATCGCACTATACGCTGATGATGTGCTGTTCTTCATAACCGACCCGTGGTTTTCAGGACCTCAAATCCTACAGATCCTCTGATTGTTTGGTCAGACCACCGGGGTCAATACTAACCCCTCAAAATCGGTGCTCTTCCCGGTATGTGGGAATCAGGGATGTGGAACCTGGACGGTGCAGCTGTCTCATGCGACCGCAGGTTTTAAATATTTGGGCATCTTCATGTTGCCCTCCCCGAAGACCTCATGGGCACACAACATCAACCCGCTTATTACTATTCTCAGGGATGAGACGGCAATTTGGTCTCCCCTCCCGCTACTGTTGTATGGGTGGTCATCAATTTAAAATGATCTCACTGCCCAGAATATTATACAAGTTGCAGAACTTCCCATATAATAGTTTACCCAAGTTAACACAATACAGAACTAATTTCTATGGAATAGAGGGACAGGCCGGGTGGCGGTAAGCATGTGCGGGTAGGTAACGAACTGCGGAGGCATTGCAGAAACAGATGTCTACACCTATTATGTAGCCTCTCATCTATTAATCATAAATGAATTGTGGTACAGCTCACCAGCGCTTTCGCACTCGAGCATATGGCAATTTCTTCAGCTCCTATATAGCACAGAACCTGGACTTTCTGCCTCCCGCTAGTAGAACCATGGTCTAGCTTTGGAGGTACACGTTCAGACAGATGGGGAGGCGCAGCCACTTGACGGAGGCGACTCCACTATGGTATGGTACACATCTTCGCCCTGTGACAGCCGTATTGGGTTTTCGCAAGTGGGACCAGGTGGGCATATCAACTCTGGGAGACATATTGCAGTGTACTACCTTAAAATCGTTTCAACAATTACAGAAAGAGTTCCATTTGCATAGGACACAATTTTATAAATATCTCCAGTTAAGGCATGCACTCACTCCCTGTAGTGTAGTTCCTATATTCCCAATAGGCTCTGCGCATTGGAATAATATATCCTATAGGTTAGACGTAGGACTGAGGTCTACTAGGTCTCTATCGAATATATTAGACTTAATTGTGAGTGCCAGCTAGCTCAGAGGTCACTAGAAACTTTCTCGAATTCACAAGAAGGGATTAGTTTCTGACAACCGCATGAACATGACAATCTTGTTTCCCCAAGATAAAACTGACCATCAGAGTTGTGGAAACAATAGATAGATATTTCACTCAGTCAATCATGCATGCTTCGTTTCACCAGAGGTGCAGAGAAATAGATAGACAGGCGTTTTCAATAAAATGGTTTTATTGAACAGTCTTCTTTCTCAAGCATAAGAAATGAACTGCTACAATCGTAAAACTGGTTGTAAAAGATAATGCATATAGTATAAAGAGTAGAATAAAATAATACTGTAAGAGCATTGTATGGTTGCTAAAGCATAGATAAATACATACATAAATAACAGAGGCTAAAAGTACTCAACTGGTGCTTCTAAAATACGCCTACACAGATGTACCTAACCTAAGCTTAGTACGAGGGAAGAAGTAAGTGAGGTGTAGCATAAATGTAGTATTCTTTTGCCAAGAATCTGTCCAAGATTTCTCTTAGGGTCTAATCAGCTCCATACCTTAGTTTGGAATGAAGAAGGTCAGGCTCAGGAATCGATTTCCCAGCAACCCGCAAGGGTAGCTTGGAAACACTGGAGCTGGATTTCTCAGCAGCAGAAAAGACAGCGTCTCTCTCAGTGCGTCAGCTGGAGGGTCGGCTTCCTTCGGCACTTGCTGTAGCAGGATGCGTCGGGCAAGTAGATAGTCGAACTGCTCCAAACCACTGTGTGTTTGCTAAGGCAAGTGTGGGCATATTTATACCTTGAAGTTGCCGAGTTTGACATAAAGGTGGACATAATAACGTAATTGAAGACTCTCTGTTGTTTGAAAACTCCATGAGTTCTTGGAGAACTCAATTCTCGAGAAAGGGAAAGTACCTAGCTGCTGAAGCCGAGCTTTCCAAGAAAGCGTTGTAGATTTTCGGAACTAGTGGAAGTAACCCTGCCGTATTTGGACTGCATGAGCTAGGACTAAATATGGTTATGATTCTTATGCCTATATAAGGACACAGTGATTTATACGTATATAAGGGCAGAAATCGGGAAATTTACAATAGTGTCCTAAAATGGTTCACAACACCCACTCAATGTTATCATGTTCATCTAAGATTAAGTACTAAACATAAAAGCTAGAGCATGTGTTTTTACAATCCCACCCTTAAAAGTACATGAAATGTATTAAAAAAATGGTCGTACACAAAATGAGCATTTGTAAAATATGCATCTAAGGGCAATGATTTCATTGTACGCATATGATATGATATTAGCAATGCTAACCAAATGAATCACGAAATTTACATTTATGAAATGGCTCTAGATACAGAAAAAAGGTCGAGACCATCCCATAGCAGAATATACATGCTAGTTCGATTTGTGCATTAGGTCAATATTGTTTCTAGGAAGTAGTCAAAGAATACTTGTTCTCTAAGAATAGTTCTACTTCAAGCAGATTGCTTTGTGCCAAAGTTCAGTCTGTTTTGGAAAAAGGTCAAATAAAATTGTAGTGAAATAGAGTTCCAAACTTGGAAGCTTTTGTTTTGAAAAAAAGTGAAGGTCAAATTTTAGAGTTTGAAAGAACGCTGTGTACTAATTTCAAAAGTTATTCTCGGTGTCAGGAGAAAACATTAAGTCATCCAGGCTGGCAAAGAAATCGTCTACCACAGTAGATGAGAGTTCAACTACTTCATTAAGAAGGTCAATTGTACACAGATGTGAAGCATCGCCGTCAGCGTCAGCCGCATTAGCAATGTTCATAGCAGATGGTACCTGTGTGCCTGCCGGTCCGGGTATCTCACCTCCAGTTGGATTTGCCGGTGAGATCTCAATGAATGCTGCCATCAGTATTGGTAGCCGTTGGGGGCAACACAACACATGAGCCGTTACTGGACCCAGTAATGCGTCAACATCCATTGGCATAGCCGATGGTAGTGTTAGACAGATATCTAACACGCATTCCTCTCCACAAAGCAGGCATTGTAGAACAGGTAAGATGCAATCTTGCCAGATTGGTCTGAATGACAGGAACCATGTGGTATTCAGATCTCTCAAACGAGCCAAGTCAAGGATCTGTGTTATTTTGTCACAATACCATTTACATTTACATTTAAGTTAGGAAAAATGCCCAGGACTGCTTCACAGGGTGCTAACAGTCGAGAAAAAAATTGTCTTAAATACATATGCAATACCGCTGGTATCAGACATGTTAAAGATACGACCTAACATTTCTGCAAAATGTATTGGGAAGTTTGTTGATAATAATGCATGTATCTCTGCAGAGGACCTTGCAACTTGCAGATCATACGTCTCTCTGGACGAGATCAGTGGCACCGTTTTTTGCAAAAGAATGGCTTTCATTCTGCTTAAAGTATCAATTCGTATAGAAGAGATGTTCAGTGAAGGCCATAGTGGCGACTCCCCATCTGTCTTGGTTTTAGGAAACAATACTTGCATACAACAAGTGACCCTGGCTGACAGACTAACAAGATAGCCTATTCCTGGCATCATTCCACAACAGCTGTGATCAATTAACATTCGAAAGCTGCCTAAAAATTGGATCTATCACCACTGTGGGCGAACCTTGCAGGTGGCAAGAAAGGTTATAGGAAGAACACTCGCAGGCTCTGTGTAAATTAATACCTTGACATAACAGTGTACTGCTTAGTGAGTTTTTACAATTTTTACCACTAAGAAATACCTCCTTTGCCCCACTCCAACATTTGTGTGTGTATGGGATGTGTTTTAACCAATACTGAAACTGGAAAATCGTCACTGGTATCGGGATGGTACCATGTATTATCCATTCAACCGATGGTTTCTCAGAAACGGTCAATGGTAATCTCTCCAGTTTTTCTATGCTCAGCACCGTATAGTCTGCTCCCCTCTGTGCCAACGAGATTTGTTTATCTGTAAGGTTAAACACAGTAAACAATGACTTAGTGTTGATTAAACACCAAGGCACATAGCCAGAACGAAGGTTTTGCAACGTCCAGCCTAACAGCATTATAGAACGTAATTAAGACTGGCCATGTTGCAACATTAGTAAGTCCTGTTCCATTATGTCTATGGCAGAGGATACAATGCTGTCCAAAGAATATTTTCTGGACGACAGAGTTGTTAACCCATTGTCAACTACAGAGAGTGATTTCTCTAAATTAATATGATCAATTCCTCGTATTCTTTCAGCTGTTTCCATTTGAGTGACTTTCCATGCTTCATTGTATGCAGCGTATATACCGGCGTATATGAAACGTTTATGATGTGGTTTACGAGGTCCCAGTAAGAATTCTCGCAAATCAACGCCATCTTTAAGCAAAGATAAGAGTTGTATTATTTCTGGAAGTGTGGATTTCTGTAGCCACTCAAGGCATAGTTTTCCTACACTGTAAGGTGTTATTATCCCTGGATGTTGTCTTTGGATATATCTTGGATCTGGCTGAGTTACTGTGAACCCTTGTGTCTTGTTCAGGAATCTATATTGACAGTTATTCATGTCTGTGGGCCAGATTAACCATTTTTTCCATTCAGGATGTGTTCTGTTTTGTAGAAAAATATAATTTACGTCTACCTCCTCACCTGAAGTTAAGTTACTATCAGGTGTGGGCTTAGGTATGGACGGTTTGTTTAAATCTTTTATCTTAGCCAGGCCATGACAAGATGTCTGTTGAACATTTTCATTTAAGAACAGTATTTGTTCTGGGATGATACAGCCTCTGAACAATGCTTCTAAACCTTGTATCTGCCAGTCTTTTTCAGTTTTTGTATCAATGTTGTCTTTCCAAAAGTCAAAGCCTAAGGTGGACAATTGAGCATAAAAGGCTGCAGAATAAATTTGTTTAGTATTTGTCAACATGCTTTTCATGCCTGTTTTATTCATACTTTTTAAGTAAAAACTTTCTGGGTTTGTAACATTAAAACCTTTAAAATATGGACATTTTCTAATAAATGTTTTAGAACTACTTTTTGGAGGTGTTGGGCAATGGTCCCATTGATTATAAGTTAAAACATTTCTAGGGTTTGCAGATTTATGCAAGTAATGATGGCCAAAATGAATAAAACAATACATTAGTACATAATTTGATGAACCTTCTAAGTATTCATGTGTTGTAAATTTTGCTGACATTTCTAAGTCTGCCATCATGTTATTAACAGTTTCAAAGTCCCAATCATCAGAGAATGTGCTGGGTGAAACGAAATCACTCAAGGAAACCTTGAATTGGTGTGGAATTTTCAGCAGCTCGACAGGGCCATAAATGTCATAATCAGTTGTATCCCAAGCTATACCACCAGGTAGAGGAACCGCTGTGATGTTCACTGATGACAGGTCTCGTTGTTCATGATGAGATAATTTGTGTGGCCTCAGAAGCAATTTGATGTTCTTACTTGCTGTGTCCATTTTAATGTGTTTTCCATCTATCAGCTTTCCCAAACTTAAAACAAGAATGAGCCATAGCAGGAGATAAAATACACCTAATCCAATCCAAAATTCAACCCATGGTGAAATCAGATATGTTTTTGCTTGAAGGTTTTATTTGGTGGCGTAGTTTCAGGTTCTCTGGGATCCTCAGAAAAGTTATCAAAGTTGATAAAATAGCCAGAGGCAGTTCTGTCAATAGTTATTGCATCCGGATTTCTTGAAATCGCTGGAGTTGCTTGTTCCCTTGACATGTTTGTATAGTCAGATGCTACTTCATTGTAGACAGGAGATTCTTGAAGAGCTGTTATTTGGGTTTCAAGAGGCACAAGTTCCATGCCTTTGTTGCATAGTCCTTCTTTTCTTACTTTAGAATCTTCAAAGGTGATGAGTCTTTCAGTTTGAACCTCTTGGATAGTAGCAAGATTTGGTTGTCTGCTACATCTTGGGAGCCCACTGGTCCAACTACTTATTATCGGCCACATGGTGTGGTTTTACCAGGTCAATTGATTCCTCATGCGTGGCCACCAGTATCGCTGTTGTAATAATGAAACTGTGACGGAAACACCTGCGTGTGCAGAGGCAAGCCCTTCATGTGCTGCTAAGATTAGTCCTAACCTGTGTTCCATGTTTGTGATTGCTCTATCCCCCACTCCAGGGATTCGAGAAAATGGAACATTATTTGCATCAATTATATATGAGTACTTGAGTGGATAGCCTTTTGTTAGTGTTTTACCACTGTCTTTTTTTGAAGCAGTGACTGCTTGCATTATTTCGCTGTCCATTTTTGTTTTTGAACGAGTAATTGCAGCTACGGAAGCCGTTTCCACAGCTGCCTTCACGGCTTCATCAGCCAATGAATTCCCTTCAACGTGAACGGCATCACGCTGATGACTCAGTGTATGAATCATGTGAGTCTATTGTAGTTCTTTCTGCAAAAGAACTACTTGTCCCCAAAGCATTTTATGCTTGATTGTGCAACCTTTAGCGTCTTTAAAACAATTTTGAACCCAGTTCTGCAGATATTCATTGTAAGACGAGACGCAGTAATACGAATCGCACACTATAAGTGTGGGGAATTCACAATTGTTTTTTTCAGGAGCCATCTTGAAAGCCTATAGTTCAGCTCGCTGAGTTGTACAGTCTTCTAGAGATTGAGTTTTTGTGACCATAGGTCGGAATTTACCATCGCGCCAGCGACCTTTAACAAATGCGCACGCTGCAGTATAAGCTTGTTTACTCCCAATTGCGGGCTGTGCTTATCCATTTGTATATATTATACAGCCATAATGTTCTAGAGGTAGAATTTTAATAGGCGGAGGACATTCTTGTTCGCATTGGTGAAATTCTTGTGTTTTCAAGTAAGGGTCAAAAAGATATTCAACGTCTGTTGCAGCAAGAGAGTTAACCTATTGCATCCATCTTGGATGTAGAGCTTTTGCATTTGGAATGCTTGCCTTCGTAACTGCCTCTAAGGCAGGTACAGGTGTAACAACTTTAATGCGTTTACCCTGTGAGAGGGCTCTCTCCTTTGCTACCGCAGTTTGAACCGCAGTCAAATTTTTTCTGTTGAAGTGAATTTTATTTCAGCTTGTGTGTACAAGTGTGGCTTGTAAGCTACTGGTATCTTTTCACCTTCATTAAAGGTTAGGTATGTGAATCCGCATCTCCCAGGGATGATTCGGATTACAAGGTTGCGTACATTGTCGCGTGTTTGTAAGTGTGTTGTTGCTAACATGTCTGTTTGCAGTGAACACAAAATTTCTTTGTGCTTTTGAGTCCAATTAGTAGGTTTGAAATCAGGTTTGATTAGTTCGTAGAGAGGTTTAACCCTTTCTGCGTAATTCAGAATGTAAGTTCTTCCGAAGTTTAGGAATCCTAGAATTGACTGTAAGTTTTTCAGCGTTTTTGGAGCGCACATTTTTCTAAAAAGTTGGTTGCTAGGCTTTTGCCTTCACTTGAAAGTTCGTATCACAAGAATAGGATGTTGAGGTGGGCAATTCTTGATTTTTTTAAGTTGAATTTATCCCCTTCAGAGGCGAATCCAAGTATTATGGTGTTCACCCTGTTCAAGTGCCTGTCCAAATCATCATCTGTAAGTTAGATGTCATCGACATAAGACAATGCCTCATCATCATACTTTTGTAGAAACTCTGTTACTCTGGCTGAAAATAACCCTGGACTATTCTTGAATCCTTGGGGGAGACGGCAAAATTGACGCTGTGTCCCCATTATTGAGAAAGCAGTCAAATACCTGCTTTCTGGTGCGATATTTTAACAGAAGAACCCGTTTGAAATGTCTAATGTCGGTTTGTATTTTTTGCGAACAATGTTATTCATCAGTGCTGCACTGTGTGCTTTGTACTGCAAAAGTTTTGCAACAAGAATTTAAATGTCTGTAATCCAAAACTAGACGATATGATTCGTCTGGTTTGGAGACAGGAAATAAAGGATTGTTGATGGACGAGGTGCATGTTTCAATCACCCCCTGGTATTCAACTTGATCTAAGATCTACCTGACTTGTTTTTTGAGCTTACTGCTTTACTGGGTACTGCCTCTGAGCAGTAGGTTGATTTTTTAACTGGATTTTATGGTGAGGAGAGTCCTCATCCCATCCCACATGATTTTTATATAATGCTGGAGCCTGGGCCACAGCCCATTTTCTGACATAGGTGTATTTTTTATGAATAGGAATATGGTTTGAGAAGGCTGGCATAATGATTACTTCGCCATGTGGGCACTCCCTGACAAATTTAGTCATTTTCAGCCAGAAGGATGCCATAACCCTTAGATAGTTTTTCCAAATAGAGTGCTTTTATTTTTCTAGTTATTTCCCCCTCTATCCGAAGTGTTACTTTATATAACTTATGTGGTACACTAACCCTGGTGTCGGTAGTTTCAACCTGAATGCATTCATTCAGATCCACTGTCTCCAGATGATTTTCCAGGATCCTGCGAACTATGGTGACCTCTGCTGCGCTGTCCAGCATTGTCTGGGCCCACTCCCCATTCTTGAGTTGTGTCCTCAAGATCCTCGGCATGTCTGATCTTAATACTTGCTACCTTCTTTTTGGAGAATTTAGTTTTCTTATTTTTTGGAACGTGATGATCGTCTTTGGACTTCACACTTTCTTCTTTGATTTCTGATCGTCCTCTTCTTTTGGATTTCTGCGAGGAAGTCTGAAAGGTACAAGAAGATAGTGTATCAGTATCTTGATATCTATTAGGTTTTCTTAAATTATCCCTATTTCTAAAGTTATACCTCTTTTCAGAGTGCTCCTTTTGAGACGATCTAGCTCTGGACTGAGAGCGCTTCTCTTTAGGAAGTGTCTGTCTACTATTTTCCCATTTCTTTTCAGGCGTAGTTAGATTGTTTTTGATAAAAACTTTGTCAGGATTTTCTGTTAATCCGGGCTTTACAGGTTTCCGTCCCAAACTATCTCTTCCTAGTTCTTCATAGGATTTTTCAATAATTCTGGCAAGTTCATACGGTTGCTCAGTAATATCGAGTTCTTTTAATTTTTGGCGGATTGCCACGGATGCTGCTTCACCTTTAATGTTAGCTAATAAAATAGCTGAGACTTGTTTGAAATCTTTCAGTAATTTCATACCAAGATTCAAGGCTGGTTCTGGACCGTATTCATTTTGAATCTGTCTCAGAACGTCTGGTATCACCGCCATAGACGGGAAACCATGTGTTTTTGTGTAAATTGAAGCATAGACTGTACCCCAAGTGTCACAGTCCTCCACCTGTAGTGCAATGCCCATTGGTAAACAGATTGTTAGAATCCCGTGTTTCTCATGAGGTGTCCTATCGGGAAATACTTCCTCTATTTGAGTAATTTTCTGGGCTAACCAGAATGGAATTTGTTCCCTTTTTGCGGGCAACTTACCGTTGACTGACTGTATAGACTGTGGTGTGATTTTGTTTGTGTTCCCCTGATGAGAGGTGTGCTGTGGAATTCTTATGGAGAGGTGTGGCTCACTGGTTAGAGGTGGCAGACCCGAGTGCAGAGAACGGCCCGGGACCAGGGTTCGATTCCCGACGCGGCAGGGTCTTGGACCAGGATCAGCGGACTGATAATTCTCGCATCGGTGCCTACTCCGACCAGGGAGCACACTCGGCAACTCTGGGCATTAGCTTGCCTCATCTCCACAACGGCCCCACACAAACGCCGGGGATGCCTGGTTTCACCTTGGAGACCCCCAGGAGGGACTATCACACAGGGAAAGCCAGGACGGGTTCCCCAGCGGTCTATAGCGCTACGAGGCCTCCGGGTAGCAGTGCGCTTTACAAGACACAACAATTTACAATTTACAATTTATAGCAGGTTGGAATGTTAAAGTCCGCATGACATATTGTACCAATTGTCTATGTATTTTAATTAATTGTTTTAGGTGAGCTAACTGTTCTACATCTGACATTCTCTCAATGTCAGGATGTGGTGTATAGCTGGCTAGTACCAGCCATGTTGCTCCTGGTCTACCTAGTGGACCGAGCCTGGTAATGTGATTTTGATGTTGTAGGACGCCTTTAAACCAGTGCTGATGCTCTTGGTAAGTTAGTGGAATTTCAATGTCCTCAAAAGGAACGTATTCCGCTGGATGTTCCTCTATCTTATAGAAGTGGAACACATGTGTTGTTGGATTTGCTTGTGGAAAGACAATCCATGAATAGAATACCTCTGTCTGCTGATATTCATGTGCCTCTAGGACAAATATGACTCTACCACCTCTTGCTGATAGGCCATTTTCTATAAGCTTTATAGCTATGGTTTTCCTTACGTTTTCCGGGATGAATATAGCATCCACGTCTTCTTCAGTAAACCCTGTGGTGTCAAGACCTGGTTGATGATTTCCAGATCCACCGGCTTTGGTGTTTTCATTATTTGACATTGTTTAATGAAAGTTTGCTGAGCAAGTTTCAAGGAAATAAAGATAAGGTGCACAATATTTTGGAACACTGTATCGTTCAACGTTCAACAAACCAAAAACTAAAAATACATTTTTTCGTCCTACTCAGTTTTATGGCGGATATTTTATCCTTTAACCCACTCCAGATGTCTATTGGAGTATTTACTGGTAAAGGGGTCTCTTGTGAAAAGCACGAATGAGTTACTCTAGTATCTAGCATTAAATTAATGCCTTAGCAAACGTTGGGCGCCATGTAGTGTAGTTCCTATATTCCCAATAGGCTCTGCGCATTGGAATAATATATCCTATAGGTTAGACGTAGGACTGAGGTCTACTAGGTTTCTATCGAATATATTAGACTTAATTGTGAGTGCCAGCTAGCTCAGAGGTCACTAGAAACTTTCTCGAATTCACAGAAGGGATTAGTTTCTGACAACCGCATAAACATGACAACTTTGTTTCCCCAAGATAAAACTGATCATCAGAGTCGTGGAAACAATAGATAGATATTTCAATCAGTCAATTGTTCATGCTTCCTTTCACCAGAAGTTCAGAAAAATAGATAGACAGGCATTTTAAATAAAAAGGTTTTATTGAACAGTCTTCTTTCTCAAGCATAAGAAATGAACTGCTACTATCATAAAACTGGTTGTAAAATATAATGCATACAGTATAAAGAGTTGAATGAAATAATACTGTAAGAGCATTGTATAGTTCCTAAACCATAGATAAATACATACATAAATAACAGAGGCTAAAAGTGCTCAACTGGTGCTTCTAAAATATGCCTACCTAAGCTTAGTACGAGGGAAGAAGTAAGTGAGGTGTAGCATAAATGTAGTATTCTTTTGTCAAGAATCTGTCCAAGATTTCTCTTAGGGTCTAATCAGCTCCGTACCTTAGTTTGGAATGAAGAAGGTCAAGCTCAGGAATCGATTTCCCAGCAACCCGCAAGGGTAGCTTGGAAACACTGGAGCTGGATTTCTCGGCAGGAGAAAAGATAGCGTCTCTCTCAGTGCGTCAGCTTCGAGAAGCCTTTGTAGAACATTGGAATGGTGCTCTGCGGGCCTTTACTGGCCCGTAGAAGCAGAGGGCACTCCATTGTCTGCAATGGAGCTCCCAACATTCCAATGTTCTAATGCCTTTTAAATATCCTCTTTTGGCACAAGCTATTTTGAACAGAACCAGAGTTAATCCTACATTTCCTTCTCAACAAGGGATTGCCCTCCTGTTGGGGTAGTTCTATTGTCCCCCGAATTTGGAGATGGGACTCTACCCACCAGGGAGGTTGGCTCTTGCCAGGGCTCTTCACCATCATCCTTCTATTACCATGCAGAATCGTTCCTCTCTGCTGTCTGAGCTGGATGGTACTGACTGACTGACTTTCACAGGGCCCGAGAATACTGTCTTTCATGTTGTTCACCTGTGCATTGATCCCGAGTCCCCCACATCAGTTGCAGAGGTTTTATTGACAACAGGGGCTTACCATGCTCCCTTAGCTTCCAAGTCTACAAGCACGACCAAAGAGTTGACCCATTTCTGTAATTTCCTTTTTTTTAAATGTGTCAGGATTACATTCCTAGGTTTCTCGCCCTTCATGGATAGACTTTGTCGTGAAGGTTTGGCTTCTCTGCTTTCAGGAGACAGGGCATTAATGAACACAAGATCTTTCATCAGCCTGCAGTGCCATGTCACGCTGGCAGACCTCCGGAGGATTGTCTATCTATGTTTCGAACTTGTTGCCCTATTCAAAGCACAGAATCGAATCATCTTCACCTTACTATTTGATAATCGCATCTGTCCTTTCACCTAATATAACCCTTATTGTGAATATTTATAACAACATTGTCAACATCAAAATCAATAGGGTTCTCTCCCAGCTTGAGCAGAAACTGGAAAAAATAAGTTGCTGTACAGGGAAGGAAACAATTATATTGTGGGGTGGTGATTTTAACATACATTTATGTTCTTTTCCTGCTAAAATGGTTTGTGGTAACGTGGATTCAAAAAACGATGATCTCCTCTTTTACATAGTGATTACGGGCTGAAATTGAATGATTTAATGTCAAAATTGAACCTTGAATTTTTCAAATTAACTGTATTCTCCCACCTAGTCCCTTTAATCTTACATTTTTGATTATATTTTATGCTCAGTCAACTGTGAGTATGTCTTAAAGGATTTTATGACCCATTCTATTTGCATGAGTGACCACTTTACCCAGAGCATCAAGGTTAGACTGGAGTACAGTTGTACAAACATTAATGTTGAACACATCTTCGACAACTCAGTCTTGACAACTCATAATGGCACCTCTTCGCGTTGGTCTCCTCTTCGCGTTGGTCTCTGGCGAACCAGGGAAACTTGTTCGATAAATTGTTTATTGCCAACTGGGTCGCCTTTGACACATGTTTGGATATTTCCTCTGTTAATATTTATATTAAGGCTACATTTCTCTTCATTTCTGTCTGGGGGTATCAAAGCTGTTCTGGGGCAGAACACATAGTGATAGGCCTAGGTGGTTTGATGGCATTTGTTCCAAAACCCATAAACACCTTAAGACAGCCCTTTGTAAGATGCCCATTGTCCCATGGACGTGAGAAGGTGTAGATTAGATTATAATTTAGCACTGAAAAAAACAGAAGATGGAATTAAAAAATCTTGACTGGGAATCCCTGATCAACGCAGGTGTGTCTAACGATGCCTCCACTTTCTCACGAGTCATCAATGGCCCTATTTCAAAGGATGATCGTGCCCCCATATTAAGGCAGCAATCAATGAGACCGATCAGTTTTCCAAGATTTATTTTCACTGTAACCATTGGTATATGGGTTGGACCCTTCTACTGAAGTTTCGACCTTCGATTTCAGTAATTTACGTTTCACCGTGTACAAAATCAATATGACAATTACTGTAAGCAATGGCAGAAAAACCACAGGCCCGGACAGCATTCCCATTGATCCATTCAAGACCAATGCCCCTCTAATGGGTCCAATTTTATATAGGGTATTATGGGCTTGCAGCCTCTCTGGCACCTCTGAAACCTGGCTGGAGGCAATAACTTTACCAAAGTTTAAGAAAGGGGATTGTGCTGATCCCGCTTGTTGCCGCCCTGTTTCAGTCCTCGACTCCATGGCAAAAGTATCAGGGAGAATTTTTCTGAACCATTTAGAAGAGTGGGCTAAAACGAACAACATTCTCTCTGGCCTTCAGTACGATTTCTGAAAAGGCCTGAGGACTTCTGAGAAGGGGTTGAATATTAATTTACTATCGGTAAATATACTCTTATGAAGAAGGACTAGTTGTTCTTAGCATTCATAGACTTATCAAGCGCATTTGATTGTGTTCTACATAGTAAGGTATTGGCAATTTTATTAGAGCTCGGGGTGAACCCAATGATTATAGGCCTTCTTAGAGAGATATTCTCTGGTGGGAAGGCTAGAGTATGTTTTGGTCTCGGGAGTGAATACACTAGGACTTTTGATCTTTGGAGAGGATCAGACTGGGCTGTGTACTCGCCTCCTTTATGTTCCCTATATATTAATAGGTTAGAGGCTGCCCTAAGAGGTACTTCCAAGGATCATCCCCAGATTGGTCACAGACCATACCCTGTTTGCTTTACGCTGATGACTGCGTTCTTATGTCGAGTACTCCGCTGGGGCTGCAGCTGCTACTTAATGTTTTTTTGCAGCTTTATGTTTGATCTTGGCCAGACCGTTAATATAGGGGAACGTTTGTAATGAAGTGTGGGAGGCAAATCCGCAAATGTCGTGATTTCACGATAAGTAATGTTAAGTTTTACCTCGACCTTAACTTCCTGGGTATTTTATTTGATGATAGTGTTTCATGGACCCCGGCTTGTTACATTAAAAAACAGCAGTATTTCAATAAATCTATCTTTGCCTTGCTTAACTTTGCCATTAACTTAAACAACAAGCTGTTTAGAGAAATGTTAACCATCTACTATACAAAATATGTATATGTGGCTCTATATTGAGCAGGAACCAGGGGCTTAAATAACAACAACCTGCTCCAAATCTTGGAGAATGTGTTCTTCTGGAACCCTTTGTCTGTTCCAAATAGTTTTTCCACCTTTGTTTGTCATGCAGAACTAGGGCCCTTGTTTTTATCTGACCTGATTAATGTTCAGCCAATTTATAATGGTGTGAAGTTTGGACTTGTGACTTTACTAACACATTTATCTCTATGCCATTGCTGACTAGATGATGAGAAACCATCTCAAACTCACCACCACAAAAAGAGAAATCATAACCTAAGGACAATAGTACACCCACTAGTGTACAATAATATGGCCTGAAAAACTTGAATTCATATCGGCCACATAAAGAGAATAGGGGTGGGCGGAATTTGCATTGTCGCGTTACGCAAAGCTTCGTCGAAACGGCAAAAAATATCCGTGAGCACGCAAAAGTTTTGTGAACATGCGGAATTGCTTGTTTCGCGTGTTAGCAATGCTTTTTTCCTGTTCGGGAACGCTGTTTGTGTGCTCGGGGAGAAATATCGCGTGAACATGTACTTTGAAAGCGTGAACAAGCAAAAAATTCTGCGAAGACGCCGAATTTTTGCCAATTCTGCATTCTCCGCGGAACGCAAAATTACCCAAATTCCGCGAGCGGAACGGAATTTACCGCCCAGGCCAAAAAGAGAAGAAAGAAAACTTGAAGTGAACATGGACCCAGACCTATCATTGATCCTACATGTTGATGAAATCGTGAGGAGTACATACCAACAATGAGAATGCGAAGTCTCATCTAACCTAATCTATGATACAGAGAGGAATTTCACGTAACTTTTGTGCTCGTCAAATGCTAATCTGAACTTTACCCTCTTTGCTTTCTAATATGTAAACTATAAAGGATTCAGAGTACCACAGCCAGGCCCGGACTGGCCATTGCGGGCACTGGGCAATCCCCCGGTGCACCGCACGTGTGGGGGCCGATTTTGGGCCCCTTGGGGCCATTTTTGTTACAGGGCCATTTTTGCAGCTCTATGCTGCAAAAGCCCCTGTAACAAAATCGGCTGAAAACCGGCCCCGGCAAAGTGCTCGGCCGCCCCCCTCCTCTTCCCACCCCCTTCGAGTGGGGAAGGGGGGCCGGCTAAGCACTTTGCCAGGGCCGGTTGTGGTTCCCAGTCCGGCCCTGACCACAGCAGGATGATTACTACACTTTCAAATAAGGAAGCGCATGACATCAGTCTTCCATGCACTACTTTGGCTACCC
This sequence comes from Lissotriton vulgaris, assembly GCF_964263255.1. NCBI lineage: Eukaryota > Metazoa > Chordata > Amphibia > Caudata > Salamandridae > Lissotriton > Lissotriton vulgaris. The sequence continues at coordinate 1,861,789,300 of NC_141693.1, read as the reverse complement.
ATAGCAAAGTGCTTAGCATTCAATGCACTCTGCACCTTTCACAGAGCAAGTCAAGAAAAAAGCTGAAAAAACCAACAACTGAAATTCAAATGAAACTCTCAGAAGAGCACACTACGGTCAATATTAGCATCTCAGATCATTGTACATTCCTACGGTAACAAGATCACTGCGAGATCTGTCTTCTGGGGACAGGCAGCAAAACTCAGGTTTTCTTAACCAGCCATGATACAAAATATACACAGGCGCGGTTCGTCCATTGGGGCGTTTGGGGCGTAGGCCCCCCTGCCCAAAGCCGCCCGCAGCTCCCTCAGCGTTTTTGAGTTAATACTATGACAATCATGTCAATGAATCAACATGACGTCAGACCGCCCTGCCTGGCGGTCTGGCATCATGTTGATTCATTGACATGATTGTACAGGCGGCAACACAAGTGTGCATGAGTGGGGACGGAGGGTGGATTTTTACCCGTGCCCACTCATGCGCACTTGTGTTTTTGCGACGTTGCGCATGCCCATTAGGAGCCCTAATGGGCGTGCTGCGGGCGAGAAGGTACCTGTGCCCCTGGCGCCAGGATTGGCCAGGGGCGCTGTGAGCCTGTGACGTGTGGGGCGCAGAGCCCAGAGGTGGCGTGGACCGGGACCGGCAGCAAGGTAAGAGTGTGTGTTTTTCTTTTATTTTAAAGTGTTTGGTGCAAGCGTGCGTGTATGCATGAATGTTTGGTGGAGAGTGTTGCGAATGGATGTGTTTGTGTGTATGCGTGTGTGAATACATTTCTTTGAGTGTTGTGTACGTGGGGGGTCGCCACCGGCCTGAGTGGCCTGGGGCCCGCACTCGCAAATCAGTTTGCGCCACACCACTTTAAAATGTCACCAGCCGCCCCTGAACATACAAGAATATTTGATAGATAGGAAGGAAGTAAAAACCTGGCTTTTACAGAGATAAAACGTAGACCTATTAGACCCTTTTTATATGTATTGAATTATGTCCTGATCACTACAGCGGACACCCCCCAAGATGATCGAACTTGATATGACCAGAATAGCAGTCTACACTCAAGTATAGCCATTTGCCATAAATATTGAAACCCACCTGCATCCTCTCTGTGCTGACTGTACTCGGTGCAGAGAAGCATCAAAGACATCAAACTAATTGGGATCCACTCTATGGATGAGTGCAGCCAATAGTAAACAGAGCTAGCGATGTAGCATTCATACACCCTAAGGGTCTCATCTGAGGACTGGAACAGTTGTTTTTTTAAAACAGACAACCTTAAGTAGCTGACGCTACATCATAAATACACACGCCGGTGGTCCTACGTAGAATCCCAGGAGGCAGAGTCACAGCAGGACAGCTTATTCCCTACTTATACCTACACACCCAAAAGCAGATATCAGTCCACCTCTGGCAACCACTCAGTCCTTAAACAGACAGTCAGTCGATGCTCGAAGAGATCTTCTACAAATTCTCATATCATCATCAGTCTATAAACATCCCAAAGTCATTATATAATAAAGGATGAATGTACCATAGACCATCAAGTCAGGTTTGAGTCCATCCCCATTCTTGTCTCTGCCTGTCAATACCCCTGACCCATAAGGCAGCAGCGTGTCTTACCAGCTTATTAAACAAATCTAATGAATACCATTACACTAAGATGTGGCATTTATGGTGCGTGATAAATACCACCTATTTTGAGTTTCTAATTTAGAAATAAGGCTTAACATGCAGAATCTGCTTCCGACACACCGAATTCGGCATGCTTTTACTTTTTTTTCCAGGCTTCTTCCCCTGATAAATGTCAGCGTTTGACCTGGCAGTATGTGTCAGAAGAAAACTGCAAGTGAGTGTTGGGACATGAATTCCCTTCCATAGTAGGCAGGCGTGTACCACTATCTTGAGTGCCTGAATGCATGTGAAATTGGTATCTGACTTATTCAGGCCCTGGCATCATACTTATCTAGCTTATGCATAGAGGCCCATGCCTGTCCCAGCCAATGTCAGGTCCAGAATATATTCTGGGATCTGGCAGTCTCACCAAGCAGAGCCTCATACTAGGGAGTGGATTTCTCTCCTTGCCCTGTGTAGATTGTGTAAACCAGTGAAGACATCATACCATGTTTTGTGTATTTGTTGTGTGTCCAAACCTTCTTTTCTTTGTCAGTGAGAGCATGGCCTACTGACCCCTCATGTGTAAAGTTCCTCTATTATGTGAAACCCTGACCCTTGCACTGAGCATCCCTTGTGCGTGTCTAAAGTGTGTGTGTGTGTATGTGTGTGTGTGCGCCTGCATGTGTGTGTGTCTCTATGTTGGAGCCTTTGGGTTCCATTTTGGATGCCCCTAGTTTGGCATGCCACAAGATGGAGAGTGAGGATAGCTTCCCTGGACAGTGGAAATGGGTTGCCTGTGTTCCCCAAGCTGGGGGGTGGTGGTCCCGGTAATGTAGTAAGGAGATTGGAGTCACGGATCACCTTTAGATATTCCATGAAGTCCTTGTTAACAAAGGACTGCTGATTAGTTCTTCATAATCACTGCCAGTTGGTGGATGATAGAGGTGAGATGTAGGACTGCGGATTTTTTTGAGGGTCAGCAAAGTTCTAGGCAGGACCTGCTCTTTTGTCTTTCATGGATTATTTTTTTGGGAAGGCTGATACCTGCCAGGTGCAGACAACACTTGAAGGTGCCCCTTTTTTGTCTAGTCCTGCTAGGAGCCAGCTACATTGCTACCTGCTTTGAGAAACATCATTTGCAAAAAAGCGGCATTTGTGCCCACTTTGCGTGCCCCTGTGGCACTTTGTTATTATAGAAGGGAACGCAGATGCTTGTGCATCCCCTTCTATAACACCGAAAGCGCTGGCGCACTTAAAGCACCAGTGCTAACAACAGAGGGAGTGCCCTATGCAAATGATGGAATTCCTTTGAGACTGCGTCCACGCCATATTACAGATGTGGGCGCAGAGTCAAGGAAGCCCTCAGGAGGCGCGCAGACAGTGCACCATTTAAAAGGTGGCGCACTGTCAGTGCGTCTCCTGACAGTAGCCCTCTGCAGGGGGTAAACTGGGTCCCATGGACCCACCAGATATCCCGTTGCAGGCGGGGCAGTCACTGACTGCACCCGCCTACAAAGGGATCTGTAAACCCCTTTGAAAGTGCAGGAAGATGCCGCCTTCACTGTGAAAACACAGAGCGGCTGCTCCATTTTTTCACAGGAATGTGCTACCCTGGGGGCTGCGCGAGTTCGCGGATGCCCTGGGTCAGCGCATTCACCATAATGGGGCGCATTGGCATTGTTTGCGCCCAGAGCAAACAATGCCAATATGTAATACGGCCCCTGGTTCTTAAATTAGGGGATCCACATCCCTGTCTAGAAAATGTTATAACAGTGGGACCTAAACCGCCACACTTTGTTCCAGCCCTGTTAGAAGGGGACCCGGAGGGTCGGCCGAGTACAGGGGGAGAGGCCTCCGGTGAGGGCCGTCTCCGGCGATCGTACAGACAAGTAACTTCCCCCCCACAGATGGACACCACACAAGGATGAGTTCAACACACTTTATATACGAAGTTTGAGGCAGGGTGATACGATACAATGGGGGCAGGACCCGAGGATCCTCCCAATTCTAGGCTCTGCAGGGATGGGGGTAGCGGGACAGTCTTGAGTACCGGTGCGGTACAGGTGCGGCAAGAGGGGAGCTCACAATCCTCGAGCTTGGGGATCCACAAAGATGGGCCGCGGCAGCGCCAGCAGGCTAGGTCGATTGTTCACAGCAAGGAGGGCCGCGGCAGCGCCAGCAGGCTAGGTCGATGGTTCACAGCAAGGAGGGCCGCGGCAGCGCCAGCAGGCTAGGTCGATGGTTCACAGCAAGGAGGGCCGTGGCAGCGCCAGCAGGCTAGGTCGATGGTTCACAGCAAGGAGGGCCGCGGCAGCGCCAGCAGGCTAGGACGATGGTGCACGATGAGAAAGACCGCTGCAGCGCCAGCAGGCCAAGATGATGGTTCACGGGAAAGAGGGCCGCGGCAGCGCCAGCAGGCTTCAGAGATGGTTCACAAGAAAGGGCCACGGCAGCGCCAGCAGGCCTTCAAGGATGAGTTCCTCACGGTGTCTCTCGACTCCAAGATACAACTGCCTTCCTGCTCTGGAGCTGCCCCAGTTATAGGTCTGGTCTCCTTTGATGTCCGGACCCTCGCACTCAGAGGTCGGGAGGTACGGGATGAGGGAGTCCAGACACCCAGCAGGGGGGTGGAGCCAGCGCCCGGGGAGGCCGGGGGCGATCAACACCTGGCGGAGGGGAGCCATTGACACTCCTTCTCCCATTGACCTGCCAAGTGGTCTCTTCACCCCCTGGGTGGATGGTGGTGCCTCGATGTCGGGGCCTGGCCAGGCCCAGGGTTGGGGTCGAGCTGAGGCCACGCGGCCTAGTGATGTAGTGTCCAAAGATGGCGGCTGGGCCGGGGCGGTGGTGCTGATGGGGCCCCGGGCCAGCCGATACTGGGGTGTTCGGGGGCTGGAGTTCCGTTGAGGACGGGTCGTGAGTTGCCCCAGCGGGTTGCCGGGATGGTTCTTGTCGAGGATGCAGGGAGGGCGGGGGTCCAGTCCTCGTCATGCGGGGAGGGAGCGGGCCTTCTCCGAGGCCTGTCCAACATGCGTCCCCCCCAGCTGAAGGCAGGGAGAGTCACCCATCCCCTTGGGTACTCTCCTCGCCGAGGCGGAAGAAGCGTGACAGGCCGTCTGCGTTGGCGTGGTCCTGGCCTGGACGATGCTCCACAGTGAAGTCCATCCCATGCAGGGAGATGGTCCAGCGTAACAGTTTTGGGTTCTCCCCCCGCATCTGCATCAGCCATTGCAGGGGTCGGTGATCTGTTTGTACCCGGAAGTGGGTGCCGAAGAGATAGGGCCGGAGCTTCTTGAGGGCCCACACCACGGCGAAGGCCTCCCTCTCGATGGTGCTCCGACGCTGTTCTCGGGCCAGCAGGCGTCGGCTAATGAAGGCCACTGGCTTGTCGACTCCCTCGGTGTTGAGTTGAGAGAGGACGGCCCCAATTCCATGATCTGAGGCGTCTGTTTGTACTATGAATTACCGGCTGTAGTCGGGGGCCTGGAGCACGGGGGCGGTGCACATGGCAGCCTTCAGTTTCTCAAAGGCCGCTTGACAGTCTGGAGTCCAGTTGACTGTTTTGGTGTTTTTCTTGGATGTCAGTTCTGTGAGGGGCCCCACAATGCTGCCATAGTCCTTCACAAACCGCCGGTAGTACCCGGTGAGCCCCAGGAAGGCTCAGACCTCGGTTTGGGTGATAGGTGGCTGCCAGGCCTGGATGGCAGCGATCTTGAGTTGGAGGGGGGCCACCAGACCGCTCCCCACTTGGTGTCCCAGGTAGGTCACGGACCCTTGGCCAATCTGGCATTTGCTGGCTTTGATGGTGAGCCCGGCCTGCCGGAGGGCGTGCAGGACCTCCCTGAGGTGGTGGAGGTGGTTCGCCCAGTGGCGACTGTACACAGCAATATCGTCCAGATAGGCGGCGCTGAATTCTTCGAGGCCCGCCAGTACCTTGTTCACGAGTCTCTGGAAGGTAGCCGGGGTGTTTTTCATGCCGAATGGCATCACTTTGAAGTGGTAGTGGCCATCCGGGGTAGAGAAGGCGGATCGCTCCTGGGCCCCTGGGGTGAGGCCGATCTGCCAGTAGCCCGCTGTTAGATCGAAGATGCTCAGGTAGCGGGCGGCCCCCATGCGGTCAATCAGCTCATCCGCCCGGGGGATGGGGTGAGCGTTGGTTCTGGTGACGGCGTTCAGGCCCCGATAGTCCACACAGAACCGGAGCTCGGGGGCCACGCCCGGGGCGGCAGCCTTGGGGACCAGTACAACTGGGCTGGCCCAGGGGCTGTCAGAGGGTTCGATCACCCCTAGAGCCAGCATTTTGGCGACTTCGTCCTGGATGCAGGTGCGCACTCGATCCGGCACTCGGTATGCCCTGTGGCGGATAGGGGGGCTGTCCCCGGTGTCCACGTCGTGAAGGCACCAGGGGGTGACCCCGGGGATGAGGGAGAACAGGTCTGCGAAGTGTAGCAGGAGATCTCAACAGTTTTGTCGCTGCTCTGGAGATAAGGCATCGGAGAGTCTGACCCCTTCCACGGAGCCGTCCTGCTCGAGTGTCCTCAGCAGGTCCGGGAGGGGCTCGGAGTCCTCCTCCATCCCACTATCGGTAGCCATCAGGAGGCTGAGTTCCGAACGTACGAAGTGGGGTTTGAGTCTGTTGGCGTGGAGGACCCTGAGGGGTTCCGGGGGGACTCCATGTCGATCAGGTAGGTGACGGGACCCTTGCGCTCTACCACCTTGAAGGGCCCCGTCCATTCGTCCTGTAGGGCGCAGGGTTCAACCGGGGACATCACCCAGACCTGTTGTCCCGGTTCGAACTCGATGGAGGAGGCATGCTGATCGTACCATCTCTTAATGTCCTCCTGACTAGCTTCAAGGTTGGCCTTGGTGAGCTCCCTGAATCGCCTGGTCTGGTTGCGGAGGGTCAGGAGATACTTGTATACATCCGGAGGAGTCTTCTGGGGGGCCACCTCCCACCCTTCTTTGACCAGGCTGAGGGGGCCCCAGACGGGGTGTCCATACAGGAGTTCGAATGGGCTGAAGCCCAGGGATTTCTGGGGGACTTCTCGGTAGGCGAACAGGAGGCACGGGAGCAGCACATCCCATTGGCGACGTAGGGGTTCTTCTAGGCCCATGATCATTCCCTTGAGGGTGCGGTTGAACCGCTCGACTAGGCCATTTCCTTGAGGGTGATAGGGGGTCATGAATTTGTAGGTGACCCCGCACTGTTGCCAGAGAGACTTCATGTATTTAGAGATAAAGTTCGTGCTCCTGTCGCTGACGACCTCCCGGGGGAAGCCCACCCGAGAGAAGATGCCCATCAGGGCTCGGCCTACCACGGGCGCCGTCACTGTCCAAAGAGGGATGGCCTCGGGGTAGCGGGTGGCGTGGTCCACCAGGACCAGGATGAACCGGTGCCCTTGTGCTGTGCGGGGGTGCAGGGGCCCCACAATGTCTATTCCCACCCGTTCAAACGGGGTGGTGACGATGGGGAAGGGCTGCAAGGGGGCTTTGAGTTTTCGCCGCTCTTCCCGCTGGCCTGGCAGGTTGGGCAGGCCAGGCAGTGGTTTGTTACATCATTCCGCATCTTCGGCCAGTAGAAGTGGGTCACCAGGCGGCTGTACGTCTTGTCTTGCCCTAGGTGTCCGGCAAGGGGCACATCGTGTGCCAGGTTCAAAAGGAAGTCTCTGAAGCGAAGGGGGACCAACAGCACCCGGCTGGCCCTCAGCTCAGCCTAGAGCAGGTCATTGTCCCAATAGATCCAGTGGGCTCCCGAGGTGTCCCCTGTGTTCTGGGCGAGTGCTTGCTGCCGGAGTCCCTCGAGGGAGGGAAATGTTCGCTGCTCTTGTCGGAATTGTTCCTGAGTGGGGCCACCCTCTTGACACCACTGGGCCAGTTCGGGAAGGTCCCGGATCCGATCGAGTCCTTCTTCGCTGGGTTTCGGAGAACTGGCTTCCAGGGTGGCTCCCTCGTGGACGATCGGGGGAGGGGGCTCTGGCCATTCGGGTTCCTCGGGACTAGGTATGGTGCGGGCGGCCATGGACCGGGTCGTTACGCAGACCCATTCAGGGAGGCCCATCATCCCCAGGGGCTCTCTTCTCTCGACGGCTGACCAGGGAGAACTCTCGAGGTCGTTCCCCAGGAGGCAGTTCACGGGGGCATCATCACGGACAGCCACTTTCAGCATCCCGGATACTCCTCCCCACTCGAAGGGGACGCAGGCCATCCGACATAGGCTTTCTGAGTTGTCGGCCGACCGTACGGGGCACAGGATATTTGGCAAAATCTGGTCCGGGGTCACCAGATGGCAGCGGACTGCGGTCACGCTGGCCCCGGTGTCGCGACGGGGTTCAGCCCGGTGTCCATTAATGTTGACCCACTGGCTGTACTTCTGCGTGTTGGCGGGAAGGGGTGCCCGCGGGATCAGGTCTTTTTCCCCTAGGCAGACCAGGGACATGGCGGCGGGTTCCCACTCGGGCTGGTCCGGCTCGTACTCTTCGGTGTCTTCTTGGTTTTGTTCTTCTCCCAGAGCGGCGGCAGCGACCTGGCGGGGCATAGGGCTCTTGTTCTTCGGGCAGTTGGGATCATTGCCGTAGTGGCCGGGTCGCTGGCATCGGTGGAAGGTAACGTTGGCGCGGAAACCTGGTCGCATCGGGAAGTTCCCCCGGCCGGTCGGGGGCGGGGTGTTGCTGGCGGGAGCCACCGGGACGGTATCTCTTCCCCGAACATGGCCTCCTCCTCCCCCTCGGGGGCGATGGAGCCCTTGAGCGGCTCTGCTCTGTTCGCTGGGCCCGTTTCGGGGAACTCGGGTGCTTTCCCACCGGTCAGCCTCTGCGGCGAGTTGCCGGGGTTCAGTCAGTTTACTATCAAGGAGGTGCTGCCTGAGCTCGACGAAGCAGTTATTAGAGAGGTGCTCCCATACAATAAGGTCAAAGAGTTGTTCGTAAGAGGTCACCTTGCTGCCCTTGATCCACCCCTCGAAGGCTCGGCTAAAGAAGTTCACGTACTCCACCCAAGTCGTACCCGGGATCCGTTTGCAGTCGCGGAACCTCTGGCGGTACATCTCGGGCGTGAGTCCGTATCGAGTGAGGAGAGCGGCTTTCATGTGGTTGTAGGACGTCATCTGGTGGTCCGGGAGTTGCAGCAGGGCGTCTCGCCCTTCGTTGACAAACCTCCCCCATAACCCGGCTCCCCAGTCGCTCCGGGGAATCTGGTGGGAGGTCATGGCTACTTCGTAGGCTTTGAACCATTGCTGGATATCATCGTTCCGGTAATATTCTCTGACGACATCCTTGGGGATGTGGACCTTGGGGTCCGTAGTGACAGGGGGGCTCGGGTGTCCGGGGACCCCGAGGTCTTTGTTATGCCTCCGAATCTCTAGTTCCTTCAAGTTGCGCTCATGCTCGTAGGCTAGCTTTTTCTCCTCTAACTCTCTCTGCCTTTGTTTCTCCTCTCGCTCCTCTCTGAGCCGTAAGTGTTCCAAAGTTATTTTTTGTTCCGCCAATTTGAGTTCTCCATCCAAGCGAAGTCGAGCCAACTCCAATTCGTGGAGCCTGCTCTTCTCTCGTTCTCGGGCCTCCTCTGGCGAGAGACCCGGTCTTCTTTCTTCTGTCGGCGCGGTGCTTGTTTCGGTTGTCTCTTGGCTTTCGTTTTGGGGTACGGCCGTACCCGTCTCTGCCCAAGATTCCAGGGCGTGTTTGAAGTCTTCTTTCGTGCTCAGTCCTGTGGTAGCAATGCCTAGTTCTATGCAGAATTGTTTTAGTTCTCGGTGGCTGTACTCTTCCAGCTTTTCCATCTGGAATTTTTCCGTTGTTCCGCTCTCTTTTGTTGTCATGGTGGTTGTGTGTCGTGGGGTGAGTCACTATCTGTACGATTATGCGTTGGTTCGGATCGTGCCTCTGGCCACCAATGTTAGAAGGGGACCCGGAGGGTCGGCCGAGTACAGGGGGAGAGGCCTCCGGTGAGGGCCGTCTCCGGCGATCGTACAGACAAGTAACTTCCCCCCCACAGATGGACACCACACAAGGATGAGTTCAACACACTTTATATACGAAGTTTGAGGCAGGGTGATACGATACAGTGGGGTCAGGACCCGAGGATCCTCCCAATTCTAGTCTCTGCAGGGATGGGGGTAGCGGGACAGTCTTTAGTACCGGCCCGGTACAGGTGCGGCAAGAGGGGAGCTCACAATCCTCGAGCTTGGGGATCCACAAAGATGGGCCGCGGCAGCGCCAGCAGGCTAGGTCGATTGTTCACAGCAAGGAGGGCCGTGGCAGCGCCAGCAGGCTAGGTCGATGGTTCACAGCAAGGTGGGCCGCGGCAGCGCCAGCAGGCTAGGTCGATGGTTCACAGCAAGGAGGGCCGCGGCAGCGCCAGCAGGCTAGGTCGATGGTTCACAGCCAGGAGGGCCGCGGCAGCGCCAGCAGGCTAGGACGATGAGAAAGACCGCGGCAGCGCCAGCAGGCCAAGATGATGGTTCACAGGAAAGAGGGCCGCGGCAGCGCCAGCAGGCTTCAGAGATGGTTCACAAGAAAGGGCCGCGGCAGCGCCAGCAGGCCTTCAAGGATGAGTTCCTCACGGTGTCTCTCGACTCCAAGATACAACTGCCTTCCTGCTCCGGAGCTGCCCCAGTTATAGGTCTGGTCTCCTTTGATGTCCGGACCCTCGCACTCGGAGGTCGGGAGGTCTGGGATGAGGGAGTCCAGACACCCAGCAGGGGGGTGGAGCCAGCGCCCGGGGAGGCCGGGGGCGATCGACACCTGGCGGAGGGGAGCCATTGACACTCCTTCTCCCATTGACCTGCCAAGTGGTCTCTTCACCCCCTGGGTGGATGGTGGTGCCTCGATATCGGGGGTGGCCAGGCCCAGGGTTGGGGTCGAGCTGAGGCCACGCGGCCTAGTGATGTAGTGTCCAAAGATGGCGGCTGGGCCGGGGCGGTGGTGCTGACGGGGGCCCGGGCCAGCCGATACTGGGGTGTTCGGGGGCTGGAGTTCCGTTGAGGATGGGTCGTGAGTTGCTCCAGCGGGTTGCCGGGATGGTTCTTGTCGAGGATGCAGGGAGGGCGGGGTTCCAGTCCTTGTCATGCGGGGAGGGAGCGGGCCTTCTCCGAGGCCTGTCCAACATCCAAGTTCTTCTTGACAAAGGAAGGGAAGCTCTACATGGTACTCGAAGTGAAGCCCGTCCTGATGTCTGCCCGACAGCCAGTCTTACAGAGGTCAGGGGACATCACCCAGGTCTGTTCTTTGGATATTTATATTGACTGGAAAAGCAGTGGAGCTGCCTAAAGTTCCTAGATCCTTGCTAAGAGAGGGGAGGGGTGTGCTTGGCCCTGCAAGAGAAGAGACAGTTCAGTAGGAGAGGGTCAGCATGTGCCCGGTGTCTAGAGCACCCAGAGGAAGCTAACAAATAGAGCGAGCCAGGAGAGACACGTCCCATAAAGGGATCCCCCAGTCACTCTGCACTGTTCCTGAGTGAACTGTATCATGGTTGCCCCACAGCAAAGATTCCTGTTATCTTGTAGTCCACCATACACTTGAGATATTGGTACAGTAGCTAGTGAAAATGAAAGTTAACCTCTGGTGAAGTAGGAAGCCAGGATCAGCCAGGAGGCCACAACTACCATAGAGATATCATTGCAAAGAAACTCAGCCAGGAAGTGACCACAAGTGCTATGTGTGATCACCGGTCTGCGGCCAGCTATGAGGGCTGTCACTCCTGAGGATTGTTGTTAACGCGCAGACCTGTCTAGTCCATTACGCAAAACCTGACCTGAACAAGGCTGCTGCAGCGGGCCCTTGAAGAAAGGGCCAGCCCTGTGAAAGTGGAAGCATGTTCTGTGCCTACCGTACACTAAGAGCAGGTAAATGCAGGGTTAGCCTTCTTAGGATAGAGACTGTCGCCTTTTAACCAAGGGTGGGATAAGACATGGAACCAAGTTGCTTCACTAACGAGTGACACTAATTTAAGTGGTCTGCACCTGAACTAAACTCTTGTCTACTCCATTTATTGTTGAGAACTGTAAAGACAGAAACGGAGCCATAACAGGAAAGAAAGAAGCGGTAAGGAGAAAGTAGGGTTGTAGCACTTCACTGTTAGATGCAACTGATTATAACCCTGTATTATGCTCTTATCGTGTTCTGGAGTAATTCGTTCTGCTGAGCGATTAAAGTCCTTTCTAGGTCTCGCTGAGTCAGCACATGCACTATTCTGTGAGACATTTAGTAGGCGAGTTTTCAAAGTGCTACCCCACACTTTGGCTGGCCTAGCGCTTGCATTCACGCGTGCAGTTGTCATCTGTCTTTCACAGGTCATTAAGTGCACCACTCGGCCGCACGTCTTGTGGCTCCTGCCATGTCTGCTTTTGACCCTCGCATGCACGTGCACCACTCGGCCGCAACTCTTGTGGCTCCTGCCATGTCTGCTTTTGACCCTCCCGCGCACACCACTCAGCTGCACGTCTTATTTTATAATGCCAAGGAGCATTGAGATAAAAGGTCTGACTTGTTTTGGGTATAGGTGGATTATTGTCTTTTATGACAGAAAACTCATACAGAGCACCACAAACAGTAGTCATGTGAACCGTGGTGTGAAACAAAGTATATTAGTGCACATATTATTAGCCGCGCCCCTTATTACAAGAGCCATACTTCTTGGAAAGGATCCTTAGTTTGACATCTTCGGTCACTCCTCTTTGAGAGAACCCTTCCTCACCTTTTTCAGCCCACTTAATGCACTTCCTGCTAGAAAACTCACCTGACGTCTGCTTATTGTACGGGGTGCGTGCACCAAGCAAGTGCTTTATTGGGAGAATTGGGTGCTCCGTAAACAGCAGTACATATTACAGCTAAAAAGAGCGGTTGTTGGCTCCTGGTTGCAACTAAGGGAGTGGAGGGTCGCAAACTGGCCCATGGTAATCCCGCCCAACTACAAACTAGTTGCCTGCAAAGGCTGCCTCGTGCTCATCTCCTGTTTAGAATCATGCTGTTTTGGAACAGTGCTATTGCTGGGTTCTAGGTGTGTGCTGGAGCAAGGCAGCACCCCACACACATCAAGTGTATTCAGCGCCCTCGCCAAAGCTTTTTGTGCAGACCATACTGCAGTGCACACGCGGCCCCCCAAACACACTTTAAATCAATTTGTTTAACCAAGGATGCATCATTTTTTTTTTAAAGACGTAGCTCCCAGGCCAGGTGGGGGCAGTGTCATGGGGACTGTTTTGCATAGGGGCACTTATTGTCTCCACCTCTTCCAACTGACCCCACGGACAGCACAGAGTCCTGCAGGAGAGCATAGTTCCTGTTCTTCTCTCCTACATTCGTGAAATGTCCGACACCTGCTGTGAAAGACCCCATGCCAAAAAGCAGGTATTTCTCTGTTGATCCGATCCCCAGTGAGTGTTTAAAGACATTCAAAATAATATATTGATTTCCCAATCGAAAGTTTTAGGATCCCAGAATGTAGCTGTGACACTGACGCCCTCCGTCTACAATATTGGTGTTATAAATGAGTAAGCTGATACCTGGGGGATGCTTGAGAAAAATAGGAGTGTCTTCCTCAAATATAAAGGAAAGAGCCCTACCGTCCTGACCAACTTCTGAAAATCTCGAGCAGCATAATTCATGCCTGGAAGTAAAATACCAGTGTGACCCTCCAAGCAGTACCAGTGTACCCTTCTTTCCTTTTACAGCATGGAACTAGGAGTACAAGAGTACTTTCAGGGCTGGATTTATCGCTGGTGGAGCCGCTGTGCGACAATCATATTTAGCGCCCCCACTTCCCCTGACCTCCGCCTCGGATTCTCTCACTACCACCTGCAAAAGTACCCCTCATCTCTCATATCATAAGATATTGCTAAACACAGTGCGCCGCTGAGGTCACAGCACCCCACTCACAGGTCAGCGCCCTGTGTGGCCGCACCAGTCGCCCTGCCCTAAAGCCGGCCCTGAGTACTTTACTCTTTAGACGTGCAGGTCCTGAGCTGGGTGATATTATCACACTCTCTCCTCGCCTCGTTCCCTCTCCGCTTCCAGTCTGAGCTTCTTTGTCCCAAGTTGTCAGCCACTATATACAATTCACCTCAACTGTTCTTTCTCCTTCGTGACTCACTGTCCTTTCTGTTACTTGTTTGTCTCTTCCAGTCTCTCTGGTTTGCTTTCTCATAGCTGTGGGCTCTGTTTTGTTTTTCGTCTCTTCCTGTTTTCTCTTCTCCCAGACTCTGTCATTCTTTTACCACCCCTTCTCTGTTGCTCTCCACTCTCTCCATTTGTTCCACTTTCTGAAACCTGTTTCTGCCAGTTGGCTTCTACCTATGTCTTTTTCTGTCTCACTTATTACTTTTCCTTAGATTCACTGCTTCCAGACATTCTGTAGACCTAACGTATTCTCCTCTTCGTTATTTTAGCCAATCATTCACTTGTTCAATGATTTTTTTTCTTTTCGCCCTCGTTCAATCCTGTTTCTGCTCTCTCCATTCTTCCCTTCCTTTCCCATCATTTATCGTCCTGCTGCAGCCTCCTGTTCAGCTTCCTTACCTTGACCTCTTTTACTATATCCCACTTCTGACACTCTAATTTCTTCTTTTCCAACGTAAGGGCACATAGGTGCAAAGATGAGCATCCCTTTGATACGCCTCAGCACACCCTATCTTTTCCGCCCCCCACCCGATGTTTCTTTCTCTGCTCTCGCTTTATTACAAAAACACATTTGCGCTTTTTCTCTTTTCAAGGGGCTCTCTGCAGAGCAACATTAATTGTTGAACATTATTCGATATATTTCAGGGTTTACAGTGCCACTTCTGATGGCAACCATTATCCATGGTTTAGTCACAATGTGTCTTTGGCATAGCATCATTCTTTTAAGTGTGAGTAATCGGATTGGTGTCGTTACAACGCAGGCTATTACAACGCCTGCTGTTACAACGCGGTTTTTACATCGCATACCACTACAACGCATAGTGCTTTTAAGCGCTGGATAGTAATTTATTTAATTTACTATTCCAACTCCAGTCCCCGTGGATAGTAGGGAAGGTGTTGGATAGTAAATTAAATATATTCCCTATCCTAGAGCGCCCCCCCAGCGCAATGCGTTGTAATGGTTTGCGTTGTAATGGTTGCGTTGTAATGGTAGTGCGTTGTAATAAATGCGTTGTAAGTGATGTTTCCCGAGTAATCATATTAAGACTCCTGTGTTCAACAAATGCCTAACTCTGCCCTTCGATAAGTCTAAACTGCTTGTCCATACTACCACAAACAAGCATTGGCATAGCCAATAATTCTCGCCTTTGGGACCTTATAAGTGTTTAGCCAAGCAACAGTTGGTGTTGTTGCACCAAGGATATTGTGCTGGATAACTAAATACTCATAAGGTCCCAAAAGAGAGATGTGCCAGTTGCCCGCGATTTATATAAATCGGCACGTAAAAACTATCCTGCCGCAATTAAGCTGGCAAAAAAACATACTACTTGGAGGCAATTTCTTCTTCGGATAAGGGACAGAAGGAGATTTTCAAGATAGTTAAGAGTTTTACTAATCCCACCGCACTTTCTCAGGAGCTTCCACCTTCCCTTTCGTTTTGCAATGCTATAGCTAACTATTTTGAAAAGAAAATCTATGACATTGTTAAGGACTTTCCATCTGTGCCTTCCATTCTGGCAACTTCGGAAAAAATGAGCATAGGCGTTATGACAACCAACACTCCCCGCTTGGAGTCATTTACGTATATCTCCCTGGAGGATTCACATCAGGCTATTTCGGCCATAAAATCTGGGTCTCCATTCGATCCTTGCCCGCCTATGGTCCTGCGAACCTTGGTTGAGGAGTTAAACCCAACTATTAATAGTATCATCAATTCCTCGTTGGCCACAGCATTAATCCCAAGTGAATGGAAATGTGCAGCGGTTATGCCACTGCAGAAAAAAGCCCTGCCAGACCCAACTATTCTGTCTAACCTGCATCCTATTTCCCTACTCCCGGCGGTGTTTAAACTGACGGAGAAATTCGTTAACTATCAACTTACGAGTTTTTTGGAGGAGAATAACATCCTGCACTCCAATCAATCAGGGTTTCGGTCCAAGCATTCGACTGAGTCCGCTCTTTTGTTTTCAGCAGAGACTCTACGAATGGCACTGGACCAAGGGAAGAAGGCCGTCTTGATTTTACTCGATCTATCGGCGGCCTTCGATACGGTCGCACATTCTAGCATAGGCTGCAGATGGTCCAGCATGCTGCTGCTCGCCTGGTACTCCGCTGGCCGAGAAGGTCATCTGCCTCGGCGGCGCTCTAGATCTTACACTGGCTGCCCATCCACAAGCGCATTCTATTCAAGGTTCTTGTCATCACCTTTAGAGCCTTTCAGTCTCAAGGTCCTAGATACCTGCTGAATGGCTTTAAACGCTATGTGCCAGTACGCTGCTTGATGTCCGCCAATCAAAATCTTTTGGTGATCCCCAGATTCAGATTGGCCACCAAGGGGGGGAAATCTCTTTTTGTGTTAGGATCAAGAGCTTGGAATAAATTGCCAGCTCAGCTTCGGCGCATAGTTAAGGAGAGCGATTTTAGGAAGTCTCTGAAGACATGGATCTTCTCACTCTCCGATGCGGCCTGCAGAGCACTAGTGTAAAGCTTGTATTGCGTGAAACTGCCTTTTGTCCACCAACCTATGTCAGCGGGGTTGGGTGCTGAGCGCCAAGATGCTCCTCGGAGTGATAGTAGCGCTATATAAATGTGTGTTTACATTACATTACATTACATTACATCTATTGGCTATGCCAATGCTTGTTTTCTATTACAAATGAGCACTGGACTGGACATTACGTTATTGTGTCTGTTGGTTGTCTGCTGAGTTCTGAGCTCAAGCAGCACCCCACTACTTTCCTGAGAAATCCATGACTGCTCGCCCTCACTACCCACAGAATAAAGTTTGAAAAGGGTTGTACTAGGTGCAGTTTGTAGATCCA
This sequence comes from Lissotriton vulgaris, assembly GCF_964263255.1. Taxonomy (NCBI): domain Eukaryota; kingdom Metazoa; phylum Chordata; class Amphibia; order Caudata; family Salamandridae; genus Lissotriton; species Lissotriton vulgaris. The sequence goes on along the minus strand of NC_141693.1, from coordinate 1,861,772,760 downwards.
TAGAAGGGAAGAGCCCGGAAGCAAAAGACCTCTACCACCAGGGTCGGAGCCAAATGCTACTATCTGCTCTGTGGCCCCAGAATGAAATCTCACATGGGGTCATAATTATCACACAGCTAGCTCCAATCCTTGTGAGGTAAAATAAAATTTTACAATACAAAAATACCATGCTCACAGTAAGTGACGCACAGAGCTAACCTTTAGCAGCCAGCAAACTACAACCGAGCTTTCTCCCACACTTTCGCCTCTCTTACACCAGGAAGTGGTGCGACCCAAGACAACATACGAGGACCTCTCAGGTATCCCGCGCTTTACTCCAAAATACTTCCCACAAAAGCTCACAACAAAAACAACTCTTCCAAAGAAGCACTTTCCACAGTGCAGTGTGTTACCATCTGAAAATGCACTTTGACCCCTACACAATGAGGTATTAAGTGCTATGTAAATGCTATAATACAATACCTACAATTGTACGTAATGTAATTATCTATTAACCACGTTCTTGAGTATGTAGAAAAATGCATAATTTAAACATTTCTGCTCCAACTCTGCTTGTCATTTTAGGCAATAAAATTTTATGTGGAATTATTACCAGTATAAAAAAGAAGGTGGCACATTTCAGAGTGGCTTTTTTGTTGCATCATACCGGCACATTCATCTCATGTCTTGAGACTGGCTTTCAATCTACTGTGACGTTCCGTGGCGCAGGAGCCTGCTCCATATTTACCAGGCAGCACTAAGCCACTTTTTTGGGCTTAGTGCTGCCTTGAAAATATTGTTCCCTTTAACACTGTTTTCTGTAATAACCCCTTGTGTGCGCACGTCGGCCAACGGCCATCGCAAGCACTACCTCGGTAGTGCTGCGCACGTCCATTGGCTGATGCGGCCCCGCCCACCTAATAGAACTCCCGCATCGCGAAGGAATTTGCGCTGTGGTAAAGTAGTTTAAGGGGTATGCAATGGGTGTTGCTGGGGGCGTTTCCAACAACATCAATGGCTTTTTGACACTGCCCCAGATTAAGGAGAAATCAAAATACTGAGGCAGCGCTAAAAATGTATGCCTACCCAGGTAAGGCGTAAAGGAGGCACAACAAGGAGAAATATCTTTATTTCTCCTCATTTTTCTATGTGTGCTGCATTCTGCAGCACAGATAGAAAGAGGAAAAAGCCTCTTGTGATTGTCTTTGTGCAGGAAGGTTTCCCAATCATCATCCTGCAATGCAGCCACCCTTTGACTATGGTGCAAAGGTGCCTGCTTTGGTGCACGGCAGCCCGTTGTGCACCAGCGCAGGGGAAAAGGACAGGAATGCTGTCTGATAGATATGGCACATTCCTGCCCTTTTCTTTTACCGTAGGGCAGCACAACAGATAGGCCTGTGGCACTTCCCTATGGGAAAAACTCATAAATGAGGCCCCCTGTATCAGCATTGTTTATGCCTCCCAGCGGCCGCCTGCTGCGTCCTGTATTCTGTGGGCCTCATTTATGAAAAGTGTTGCATTGCTGAGGGAAAACAGCAATGCAACACTTTCCATAGCGCCATCCTTGCGACAACAGTGATGCACCGTATTTACTTATTTGCATATGGCTGGGTCTAAACTGGGATGGCATGGTGAGCAAAAGAACGATGGATTTAACCCAGATCTCTTGACTGGGGGTGAATGCATGATTTATTCAGCATTCTGTCCATCATTTGTTTGCGTAGCCCGTATTTACTGTACGGCACTCCATGTCGCAAGGATTTACAGATACGTCAGTATTCCTGATGTATCTGATGGCGTGAAATTGACACATTGCTGGAATGTGTCTGTATACATAGCCGCAACTCCAGCAATGGGTCATTCCCATGTGAAAGGCACTGCGTCACCCCTAATTCCTGCATCAAGCAGGTGTAAGCATTTGACGCACTGACGCCGTAGAAGTGTTGCAGTGAAATCTCATAGATTTCACTGCATCACTTCTGCGTGGCTTTCCTGCAACGGAATGCCCACCCTGCATACATTATACCTGTTGCAGGTATAACGTAGCACAAGAGTTTACAAAGTGATGCATCTGCCTAGATACGTCACTTTGTAAATATGGCACAGTATTGCGCATTTTTTACACTGCCAGAGCGTCACAAGAAGTGACGCACGGCGGCATAAGTGTCTCATAAATAAGGCTCCTTGTATCTTGGCAGGTAGGGTGCCTGGAGGGGTACATTGCCTTTGCCTGCATGGTTCCTGCGAGGAGCGATAGGTTGGTTAGGCCGAGGCTTCTCTGTATGTGCCTACATAGAGAATCCCTTGCTACTGGTTATTAAACCCTGAGTTCGTTGCATTGTTTTTGTCCGTAGGGAGAGTCTGGTTGGACCCTGGGTTATCTGTATCTGCATGGCTCATGTTGAAAGAAGCAGCCTTCTTGGTGCTGGGAGTCCAGTAGGCGAATAGCAGCATCCCTGGAAGAAACAGTAGGGGTTGGCCTCTCGAGAACTGTAGGGTTCTAGAAAGGCAGGTTGGTGGGCCCTGTTTCCCTCTATCAACAGCACGGTTCCCATCTGATTGACCCCTATATCACACCCCGGAGCAGGGGCTGCTGGGCACTGTATGTACAGCAAGCTCCCTGCCTGGTCTAACTCTGTTACAGACGTGTAATTTCTTTCACATCTCCCACTGCTCTTTCAGTACATGAACTGGTGGCCACCAGGTGGCAGCAGAGGGACACAAAGGGCCCAGCTTCTTTACTCTCACAGCATGTCACTATTACTAGGACTGAAGCTACGGTCACTGTCACTCCCAGGCATCGGCTTTAGGATTGCTACTGCTGGTGACTCTCTGTCACTTTTTTAACGCTTTTCACTATGTGTGACGTTTACTGTAACCCCCTATTTCTGCCCCGTGTTCCACTGCGATTCACAGCGTAAAACACAAGAGCAGCCACTCAAATGTCTGACACTAGGACGGTAACTGCCTTACACCAGAAACGTCGCAGCGAGTCACTGTCATTATGACAATTGCAGTGCATCACTGCCTCCTATACGGACAGTCAGTGCCACTGTGCACCACGCCTGTCACTAGGACTATCGCTGTGCGTCAGTGACTCGAACGATAAGAACGTCTCATTTATCTGACACATTATCTGTGGATTAAAATCTTACACTTGGGCCATCGCCCCTGTCACCAGGTGTGTTTCTGTGCATCCATGCCTGACACTAGGACTGTCACTGTGCATCACAATCTTACACTGAGGCCATCGCACCCTGTCACCAGGTGTGTTTCTGTACATCCATGCCCGACACTAGGACTGTCACTGTGCATCACAATCTTACACTTGGGCCATCGCACCCTGTCACCAGGTGTGCTTCTGTGCATCCGTGCCTGACACTAGGACTGTCACTGTGCATCACACACTGGTGCCATCGCACCCTGTCACCATGTGTGTTTCTGTGCATCCGTGCCTGACACTAGGACTGTCACTGTGCATCACAATCTTACACTTGGGCCATCTCACCCTGCCACCAGGTGTGTTTCTGTGCATCCATGCCTGACACTAGCACTGTCACTGTGCATCACACACTGGTGCCATCGCACCCTGTCACCATTTGCGTTTCTGTGCATCCATGCCTGACACTAGGACAGTCACTGTGCATCACAATCTTACACTGGCGCCATCGCACCCTGTCACCAGGTGTGTTTCTGTGCATCCATGCCTGACTCTAGGACTGTCACTGTGCATCACAATCTTACACTTGGGCCGTCGCACCCTGTCACCAGGTGTGTTTCTGTGCATCCATGCCTGACACCAGGACTGTCACTGTGCATCACAATCTTACACTGGCGCCATCACACCCTGTCACCAGGTGTGTTTCTGTGCATCCATGCCTGACACTAGGACTGTCACTGTGCATCACAATCTTACACTGGGGCCATCGCACCCTGTCAGCAGGTGTGTTTCTATGCAACCATTCCTGGCACAAGGACTGTCACCAGGACCATCACGGCTTGTCACTAGGTGTGCTTATGTGCATCACTGCCTGGCACTAGGGTCACCTCTCCTGTCACTGGGACAGTCGCTGAGCATCACCAACCGTCACTGTATTGCCGAAGCCTAACACTAAAGCCACAAAAAGCTATCACATGTCAGTATTTATTGCCACGAAAACTGCCTCTTTCTCTCATGGGATTGTAATTTGCAGTCACTGCGACTGTGTCTGTATGTCTGTCTCTCATGGATTTGTCGTTTGCTGTTACTGCAGTTGTGTCTCTGTCTCTTAAGGGCTTGTCACTTTCTATCACTGCGGCTGTGTCTGTATGTCTCTGGCTCTTATGGGCTTGTCGTTTGCTGTCACTGCGGCTGTATCTGTATGCTAGTCTCTCATGGACTTGTCGTTTGCTGTCACTGTGGCTGTGTCTGTATGTCTGTCTCTCATGGGCTTATTAGGGCTCGACCTCTGCCAATGCGCTTCCGCATTGCAGATGTCAAGACTATTGAGTTGAAACCAGGAAAGCTAAACCAGGTGGATTGCGCCAAGTGCATGTGTGTCCGTGCCCGCACTTTCCATTTGCTTCCCGAGCCGCCTGCTTGCTTCACACTTCAAAGTAATGCGCCCACGCAATGCCGAGAGCCAGTGCTTCCTTCCCACTCGCTCACTCCCCTTCTCCCCCGCCCCCACCCCATCCGACTTGTTTGATAAGGGCGATCACATGCTTTATTTGATTTCGAACATGCTGATCCAGTGGTGCAGTTTGGTAATGGTAGTGCTGTACATGTCAGGTCTAACGAATGTGTGCTTTCAGCTGGACTCATATCAAGAGGCTGTGTTCTCTCTACCTTGCACTGAAATACAACACACGTCTCTCTCTTTCCTGACCCCTCCCCCACCCACAGGGAGAGCTCAGGCGCAACCTCCCCTACCCTCTCTCTTTGTGCTGTACATTTGTTCTTAATTAGTAGATGCCATATTACCCTCATCTGTGGCATGTTGCATTTACTTTGTTTCCCTGCCCTCTCCCTCTCTATCCTGTGTGCTGCTTCTCCCTTCGCACCCTTCGCAGTCTGCATATTGCTTTTTTATCTGTCCCCGTTCTGCTCAGCTTTTAAAAACGAAAGCCTCCCCCAATTTGTTGCCCATCCCACCACCTTTACTTGCTGCCACCTCTAGCCAGTACTTGGTTGCTCATTGCACTCCACGACTACTCCAATTCTTCCGCTCCCCATTTTTAAAGATTTCTTTTCAGTTTTTAGAAGTGCGCCGCCGCTGCAGTTTACTTCCGGGCCACTCCATTTTGTAAATGCACTTTGGTGCACATTTTATTTCTTTTCATCTAATGTTGCACCACTCAGCACCACCACAGCACCACTCAGCACCACCACATTATCACTCAGCACCACCACAGCACCACTCAGCACCACCACAGCCTCACTCAGCACCACCACAGCACCACTCAGCACCACCACAGCATCACTCAGCACCACCACAACACCCCTCAGCACCACCACAGCATCACTCAGCACCACCACAGCATCACTCAGCACCACCACAGCATCACTCAGCACCACCACAGCATCACCACTACAGCACCACTCAGCACCACCACAGCACCACTCAGCACCACCACAGCATCATTCAGCACCACAACAGCATCACTCAGCACCACCACAGCACCACTCAGCACCACCACAGCATCACTCAGCGCAACTCCAGCATCACTCAGCGCCACCACAGCACCACTCAGCACCACCACAGCACCACTCAGCGCCACCACAGCATCACTCAGCGCCAGCCCAGCATCACTCAACAACACCAGAGCAGCACTTAGCATCACCACATCATCACTCAGCACTACCCCAGCATCACTCAGCACCACCACAGCATCACTCAGAACCACAACAGCACCACTCAGCACACTACAGCATCACTATGCGCTACCACAGCATTATTATGCGCCACCACAGCATCACTCAGGGCCTCCACAGCATCACTCAGGCCCTCCACAGCATCACTCAGGACCTCCACAGTATCACTCAGGGCCTCCACAGCATCACTCAGGGCCTCCACAGCATCACTCAGGGCCTCCACAGCATCACTCACGGCCTCCACAGCATCACTCAGAGCCACCACAGCATCACTCAGGGCCACCACAGCATCACTCAGGGGCACCACAACATCACTATGTGCTTCCACAGCATCACTGAACGCCACAGCATCACTCGTCGCCACCACAACATCACTCCGCGCCATCACAGCATCAATCTGTGCAACCATTTAACAACAACTGGTTCAAATATGTTCTCTCAATGTTTGAAGCTTTATTACAAATGTCACAAAAAGATGTTAATATTTCACTTCTGTTCTTGGATTTTCCTCACAATAAAATACACTGAACATAATCTTCATAAAAGTTATTTACAAAAGTTTAAGCTATTGCCATTATAAATTACAATCACTTTTATTTAAGTATTAATGATTTAACAAAAATTAAAAGCCATTGTTATTTGTAATATCAATACATCTAAGTCACATAAATACAAAACATGTTGCATTACAAATGCTATAGGTATCACATTTGCGAAAATTATAACTATTGGCATTGTAAATGACAAAGTTATTAATTAAGCCATTTTCAATACCAACACATAAATAAAAAAATTGTCATTTGCAAGACCAATAGCTCAAACTTTCCTAATGCGAGACCTATTGCATTGCAAATGCTTGTTGTTTACAGTCACTGCAGCTGTGTCTGTATGTCTGTCGCCTATGGGTTGTCGTTTGCAGTCACTGTGGCTGTGTCTGTATGTCTGTGCCTCTCATGTGCTTTTCGTTTGCAGTCACTGCGGCTGTGTCTGTATGTCTGTCTCTCATGGGCTTTTTCTCTGCAGTCGCTGCAGCTGTGTCTGTATGTCTGTCTTTCATGGGCTTGTCGTTTGCTGTCACTGTTGCTGTGTCTGTATGTCTGTCTCTCATGGGCTTGTCGTTTGCTGTCACTGTTGCTGTGTCTGTATGTCTCTGTTTCTCATAGGTTTTTCGTTTACAGTCACTGCGACTGTGTCTGTGTGTCTGTCTCTAATGGGCTTGCCGTTTCCAGTCACTGCGGCTCTGTCTGTATGACTCTGTCTCTCATGGGCTTTGACGTTTGCAGTCACTGCGTGTAGGTATATCTCTGTCTCTCATGGGCTTGTCGTTTGCTGTCACTGCAGCTGTGTCTGTATGTCTGTCTGTCATGGGCTTGCTGTTTGCTGTCACTGTGGCTGTGTCTGTATGTCTGTCTCTCATGGGCTTGTCGTTTGCTGTCACTGCAGCTGTGTCTGTATGTCTGTCTGTCATGGGCTTGCTGTTTGCTGTCACTGTGGCTGTGTCTGTATGTCTGTCTCTCATGGGCTTGTCGTTTGCTGTCACTGTTGCTGTGTCTGTATGTTTCTGTCTCTCATGGGCTTGTTGTTTGCTATCACTGAGGCTGTGTAGGTATGTCTCTGTCTCATGGGCTTGTCGTTTGCTGTCACTGCGGTTGTGTAGGTATGTCTCTGTCTCTCATGGGCTTGTCGTTTGCTGTCACTGCGGCTGTGTCTGTATGTCTGTCTGTCATGGGCTTGCTGTTTGCTGTCACTGCGGCTGTGTAGGTATGTCTCTGTCTCTCATGGGCTTGTTATTTGCTGTCACTGCGGCTGTGTCAGTATGTCTGTCTGTCATGGGCTTGCTGTTTGCTGTCACTGTGGCTGTGTCTGTATGTCTGTCTCTCATGGGCGTGTTGTTTGCTGTCACTGTTGCTGTGTTTGTATGTCTCTGTCTCTCATGGGCTTGTCGTTTGCCATCACTGCGGCTGTGTAGGTATGTCTCCGTCTCATGGGCTTGTTGTTTGCTGTCACTGCGGCTGTGTCTGTATGTCTGTCTCTCATGGGCCAGTCGTTTGCTGTCACTGCAGTTGTATCTGTCTCTCATGGGCTCGTTGTTTGCTGACACTGCGGCTGTGTCTGTATGTCTGTCTCGTATGTGCTTGTCGTTTGCTGTCACTGCAGCTGTGTATGTATGTCTCTATCTCTCATGGGCTTGTTGTTTGCTGTCACTGTGGCTGCGTCTGTATGTCTCTGTCTATCATGGGATTGTTGTTTTCTGTCACTGCAGCTGTGTTTGTATGTCTGTCTCTCATGGGCCAGTAGTTTGCTGTCACTGCAGTTGTATCTGTCTCTCATGGGCTCGTTGTTTTCTGTTACTGCGGCTGTGTCTGTATGTCTGTCTCTTATGTGCTTGTCGTTTTCTGTCACTGCGGCTGTGTATGTATGTCTCTATCTCTCATGGGCTTGTTTGCTGTCACTGCGGCTGTGTCTGTATGTCTCTATCTCTCATGGGCTTGCTGTTTGCTGTCACTGCGGCTCTGTCGGTATATCTATCTCTCATGGGCTCGTTGTTTGTTGTCACTGCGGCTGTGTCTGTATGTCTCTGTCTCTTATGGGCTTGCTGTTTGCTGTCACCGCGTCTCTGTCGGTATGTCTATCTTTCATAGGCTCGTTGTTTGTTGTCACTGCAGCTGTGTCTGTATGTCTCTGTCTCTCGTGGGCTTGTTGTTTGCTGTCACTGCAGCTGTGTCTGCATGTCTGTCTCTCATGGGCTTGTCGTTTGCTGTCACTGCGGCTGCGTCTGTATGTCTCTATCTCTCATGGGCTCGTTGTTTGCTGTCACTGCGGCTGGGTCTGTATGTCTGTCTCTTATGTGCTTGTCATTTGCTGTCACTGCGGCTGTGTATGTATGTCTCTATCTCTCATGGGCTTGTTGTTTGCTGTCACTGCGGCTGCGGCTGTATGTCTCTGTCTATCATGGGCTTGTTGTTTTCTGTCACTGCAGCTGTGTTTGTATGTCTGTCTCTCATGGGCCAGTCGTTTGCTGTCACTGCAGTTGTATCTGTCTCTCATGGGCTCGTTGTTTGCTGTCACTGCGGCTGCATGTCTGTCTCTTATGTGCTTGTCGTTTGCTGTCACTGCGGCTGTGTATGTATGTCTCTATCTCTCATGGGCTTGTTGTTTGCTGTCTCTGCGGCTGCGGCTGTATGTCTCTGTCTCTCATGGGCCAGTTGTTTGCTGTCACTGCTGTTGTATCTGTCTCTCATAGGCTCGTTGTTTGTTGTCACTGCAGCTGTGTCTGTATGTCTCTGTCTCTCGTGGGCTTGTTGTTTGCTGTCACTGCAGCTGTGTCTGCATGTCTGTCTCTCATGGGCTTGTTGTTTGCTGTCACCTACCTACGCTCCCTGCCCAGGGCCACCATGAGCCTAGAGCCGGCCCTGCTGCGGCTGTGTCTGTATGTCTGATTGTACAGCACTTGTTCATTTTACTGTGGCCCGTGTAGGTAGGTGACCCGGTGTCCGCTGGAACGGTCCTGGAGCGGGTTGTCAGTGCCTTTCATTTCTCCTGACCCTTCACCCCTGTCGGTTTCTCCTGCTCTTCAACATCCTGCCTCCTCAATTCTCCTACATTCTGCCTCTTGCTCCCAAATCTCCCGTTCTTTTTCCGAGGTGCGGTTCCTCGTGCCTGGCCAGCGCCTAGAGCCTCCACCGGCCTTCAGTGAGCAGGCCTTGGCGGTGCCAGTGCGCACAATATGACTCTATTAATTGCTTTAGCCTGGCATCCAGAATGGCACAGCTGGAAGGGGCTCCTCGGGGCCTTGTGGGATTGCAGCGTGTAGGTCATGAGAGCTGCTGGCAGAGGGAAGGGGGGCAGCTCAGTGGGCAGACGCCTGATGGAGGGTGGCGGGAGGATGGGTCACTTGTCGGGATGGGCAGGACGTCAGCTCTGGAGAGGCTCCTACGCACAGCAGCTACAGCGTGGCCAGGACCTCTCCCCGCACCCCACTTTATGACATCAAGGAGATCATTGGCTGTAGTCTGTGAGGTTCTACGGAGAAAAAAAAAGATGGAAAGTCCGTGTCAATGAAAGTCAAACATATGATGCCCGGAAGTGGCAGGGGCACGGTGCCAGAGTGCGAGCGCGTGACAAGAGGGATGCCCCGTGAATCAAAGATGGGGTCAGCTTAATTTGAGCGCGAGATTATAAGCCATATGCTCTTCCTATGTGTGCACCAACAGCATGCCATGCTAAGAATGCAGGGGCGCGGGAGCTAAAGAGCTTTATTATGGCGCTACTCATGCACGCGGCGGAGACGCCTTGCTTCGAAGGGGACCCATTCCCAGGGCTTGGGGGATGCGGGGCCTGAATCCAGCTCAGCTTTGGGTCTTTTCTCAGGAGATTTATTTTTGTAGTTTTTGTATAGCGCGAACTCGGCCCGAGGGCACCGGAGCGCTTTACGTGAGAATCAAATTTCGTTACACAAGGTCAGATTCATTTTTTAGGTCTCGCCTGTCGATGCGCATGCGCATCGAGCAAGCGAGACTATGGGGGCTCATCGACTCTTTATCCAACTTGCAAGGAATCGTGGCGATTCCTTGCAGTGCACGAGAAATTTAAGCTCAATGCGCATGCGCATTGAGCTTAAATGCGCGTGCACATGCCCCCAGCCGCCTGCCTTGCCTACTCTCTCTCACAGCCTCCCCCAGCTCCGCCCCCTCACTACTTGATTGCACGGCCGCTAGGCCGTGCCTCCCCTACTCTCCTCCCCCCTCCTCCTCTCCTCCCCTGCCTGCCTGCCGCTAGGCCGTGCCTCCCCTCCTCTCCTCCCCCCTCCTCCTCCTACTCTCCTCCCCTGCCTGCCTGCCGGGTCGCACCTCTCCCCTCTCCGCCCCCTCCCCTGCCCGCCGTGCTTAAACGACAACTTGTTTTTGTAATGTCACGCTTCCAGTAAAATGTGTAAGTCCGATGAAAGATTTGTTAAACGGGGCATCTACAATGGAGCCCTTCGGCACACAATTGATGACTTGAAAAAATCCACACGCTCCCATCTACCATGACCTGATCCAGGCATGGAGTGGAGCTCGGCCCTGATTACAGGGCTTTAGGACCACCACTGTTTGCACACGTGACACTACAGCACGCGCCACAGCTCTGCGGTGGATCCCGGAGTGGACACTGCAGTCCTGCGCCAAGCTTCGCCTTCTGACACGTCTTGTGTGAGCTTGTCTTTTCCAACTCGGACTCTGCGTTCAAGCTGCGGACCTTGATCTGCTTGGCTGCTCGTAGGAGCAAGTCTGACAGCATGATGTATAATGTACACCGTACGTTACAGCGGCACCTGCTGTTTCAAGATCGATGCCTCGGTGTTATTAGAGATGTTGGTGTTAAGATGCGCAGCAGTAGGGGCAGCTCGTGCGTTGTTAACAGGCTCACAGCCAGTACATCTTGCATCAATCCGTGCCTTACACGAATATATTACTCAATTTAGACTGTACGGTACCGTGAGATGGAAGGCATGTAGTCCAGGGTCGGACTCGGGAACAAAAAAGTGTTCGGAAACCACAATTAAAGTTGCCTCCATTTGCGAAAAAAGTGACCAATGTTTGCCTATCTGGCCACTTTTGAACGTGTAAAGACACGCTGTATGGGTATTTTGTAAGGTGTGGGAGACTGTGTATGTGTGTTTGCTGCGAGCATTTTTGTAGTAACATCATGGAAATCGGCATTACAAACCCAGCCTATTTGGCCATTTAACAAGCACACCACCAGCTAAAAAAAAAATCGCCCCTCGTCCTGATCAGTCATGCTGCCCATCAAGCACTGAGTGCTTTCCCATAAGGCCATTCCGACCCTGATGCAGTGTCACCCGTTTGCTTTACAACACCCCCCCCCCTCCCCCTCCCCCTACCTACTATGTTCCTTCCGTACCTGCAATTGTGTTGCTTCCACCAGCCCTGCTATGTTGCTTCTGTCCCAGTGGTCAAACCTGCCAAACCAGTGTTACATTCCCTCACCCACTTAAAAAAATTCACACTTCAACCAATTCAATTCCAATCAGCTCCGCCCCCTCCCCTTCCCGCCGTGTCGCATTTCTCCTCCCCCCTCCCCTCTCTTCCCTCCGTCTTCAGTAGAAATCGTGGCTGTAGAATCAAATAAGCTTTATTGCAAAAAGACTTCCCGTGTCCAAACAATGTTACAATCACTTGAGGTATTGAGGCGGGGATTTGCAAATTGATGCTAACAGCCGAAGAGTCAGTCTTGAAGGATCTGACTAGTACAGGTATTCAGTCTGCACGGCACCCCACCCCCGCATTGTCCAAAGTTGCCAAGTTTTCAGTCTTAAGTGTGACATTTGCACGTTTTCAGTGTGCTCCTGTGTGATATTTCATTGCCTTATAGTCTGTGTCACTTTCTAATGGCGAGTAAAGCGGTTATGTCCGTGTAGAGAAACGTTGCACAGTAATGGTATAGAAATAGTCTTGAAACAATTGCAAACTCTTTAAACGCTTATGCTGTAACACAAATTACTTTCCTTTACGGACATGATCGCCATGAAACAATAGTGGTGTTATTTATAATAATATAGATGTATTTTATTGGTATATCTCCAGTTTGTTTAAACTGTGTGTTATTTTCATAAGCTACATCAGTTCTATTCAGTGATGAAAAATTATCATTCTCAGTATTCATCTGGACATGAAATGCAGCTGTGCAAACTTAAAATAACTCTGTGGGGGTGTGTTCTTGGAGGGGAAGGGGCTCATGCTAAGTATTGCCTGAGAGGCACTTATGCACACATCAAGCCTCTTTACATTCACCCCCAAAATCTTGCTAAACCCTACGATCGTCAGGTTTTTAGGTCTCGCCTCAACCCCTCACCCTCAACCCCTCACTCACCCTCACTCTCACTCATCCTCACTCACCCTCAACCCCTCACCCTCACCCTCAACTCCTCACCCTCACTCACTCACCCTCAACCCCTCACTCACCCTCACTCTCACTCACCCTCACTCAGCCTCAACTACTCCCCCTCACCCTCACTCACCCTCACTCACCCTCACCCTCACTCACCCTCAACACCTCACTCACACTCACCCACCCTCACCCTCACTCACCTTCAACACCTCACCCTCAACCTCAACCCCTCACTCACCCTCACCCTCACTCACCCTCACTCACCCTCACTCACCCTCACTCACCCTCACTCACCCTCACTCACCCTCACTCTCACTCACCCTCACTCAGCCTCAACTACTCCCCCTCACCCTCACTCACCCTCAACACCTCACCCTAACTCACCCTCACCCTCACTCACCCTCAACACCTCACTCGCCCTCACCCTCACTCACCCTCAACACCTCACCCTCAACGCCTCACCCTCACCCTCACTCACCCTCACCCTCACTCACCCTCACTCACCCTCACTCTCACTCACCCTCACTCAGCCTCAACTACTCCCCCTCACCCTCACTCACCCTCAACACCTCACCCTAACTCACCCTCACCCTCACTCACCCTCAACACCTCACTCGCCCTCACCCTCACTCACCCTCAACACCTCACCCTCAACGCCTCACCCTCACCCTCACTCACCCTCACCCTCACTCACCCTCACCCTCACTCACCCTCACTCACCCTCACTCACCCTCACTCACCCTCACTCTCACTCACCCTCACTCTCACTCACCCTCACTCTCACTCACCCTCACTCTCACTCACCCTCACTCACCCTCACTCACCCTCACTCACCCTCACTCTCACTCACCCTCACTCAGCCTCAACTACTCCCCCTCACCCTCACTCACCCTCAACACCTCACCCTAACTCACCCTCACCCTCACTCACCCTCAACACCTCACTCGCCCTCACCCTCACTCACCCTCAACACCTCACCCTCAACGCCTCACCCTCACCCTCACTCACCCTCACCCTCACTCACCCTCACTCACCCTCACTCTCACTCACCCTCACTCAGCCTCAACTACTCCCCCTCACCCTCACTCACCCTCAACACCTCACCCTAACTCACCCTCACCCTCACTCACCCTCAACACCTCACTCGCCCTCACCCTCACTCACCCTCAACACCTCACCCTCAACGCCTCACCCTCACCCTCACTCACCCTCACCCTCACTCACCCTCACCCTCACTCACCCTCACTCACCCTCACTCACCCTCACTCACCCTCACTCACCCTCACTCTCACTCACCCTCACTCTCACTCACCCTCACTCTCACTCACCCTCACTCTCACTCACCCTCACTCACCCTCACTCACCCTCAACACCTCACCCTCACACAGTGCAATAGGTCTCAGACCATTTCAGTTAGAGCTTTTAGAAATGTTTATGGCTTTTTTTATTTGTAATTCTTTAGCATTGGCTACAGGAAACAAAAATGCTAAACATTTACCAAAAAAACCCATAAACAATTCTAAAAGCACTAACTCTAATGGTGCGAGACCTATTGCATTTCCAATGCTTGTTTGGGACTGTTCCCGCGCATGGATAATGCTGGCGTGGGCTAGCGAGACACAGGTCATACATAGCCTGGCTCTACCGGCCGCATCACAGTGACAGGGGAGGCACAAATTAACCCAAAACACTACTGGGCATCTCGCGCTGCTGGAAGACGACCCTGAACTGCGTCCACTTTCGGCATGTCACGACAGCTGTGGTGATTTTTAGAAACTATTCAGCAGCATGCCATGAGCACTGGGGAGGCACGGAGCTAACCCAGGCGGTACTGAGACCCCAATGGCCCAGGATAGGCGCTAAGCAGTGCCAGACACTGCAGTGTAGACACGGGCGCTGCGAAACAGCACAGAGAGTCCTTGGGCGCTGTTGGCAAAAAAGCTTTGCGGTGGGGAAGGAGGTAGGAGCAATCATACATCACACAACACAAAACATTCACACATGGGCTAAACCCCATTCACACTGGCAGGCTCATTTCATTTCCATGCACCTACCTTACCCTGTGAGAAGGTGGACCCGACCACAGGGGTGCGTTGTGCAGACACTAGGCTTGGCATAGCGACACATGGCAAAGCACATTGGTGTTTCGACCAAGCCACCCCCACCTCGCCTCCACCCCTCCATTTTCTCCTTGATCCCTTGGTGGACATAGTGGCATCAATCAATCAATCAATCAATAATTATTTTATTTGATTCAGACCCCAACTGAGGTCAACAAATACCATTACATAAAAAAGAAGATGTTAGATTATATTTTTAAAAGTGATTTTAGAAAACTTTTTATTTGGAAAAAACAGGTTAAAATAGTTTGCGGTACACACAAAAAAACATACAATAGTTAAAACTATTAGATTTGTGCACCTTTTTTTAAAAATAGCTTTAAGAAACTATTTAAAAACTGAAACAAGTTAGAGCAAACAAATTCATTGGGGGGTGGGGGGGGACTTAAACACAATGATTAGATCTTGAGCTAAAAAAGCGATGTGTGCAAGACTGATTGGCTTTATGAATCGACGCCGAGCCTCTACCAATATTGATTAAGACAACTTAGTAATACGTGATAGAGATCTTGTGATTCGCTGTTGCATAGGTCACATTTGCCTAAAGAATTATTTGAGGCGTCCCATCTGGCGTAATATGCTTTTAAAGATAGAATCCTGATTGCAGAAGAAGGATACAGCGTCTTACACTGTGCTCTAACTGGAACTGTAGATAGAGCTTGGGGTTTATATACTATGTTTTCAGGAAAAAATTGTAATTGGATACAATATTCTTTATCCATTTCATAGCTTATTCTAGGCGATATGTTTTAAAAATAGCTTCAGATGCGCTGGAGAGCAGGCCTACAGAAGTGCGACGGTGCATTGTGACACTTCAAGGGCTTTTATAAGTTTTCTATTGAAGGTGTACAGAGACGCTTCATCTCTAAAAATCTCCAATTTTAATATATATCTTAATGAGCCAGGAACTGCTTGATAGAGATTAAAGGCCCACCTTACGATATTGGAGAATACTCGAGCAAATGTGCTTGTTAGAGAGAGCTCATGGCGTGAGGCTTGTACGGTGATTGATTGGGATACTTTTAACAGATTTCGAAGGATGATCCCTTCCTTTAATTTTATCGAATGCCGTGTTTTAATTTGTGTATATTCCATGGAGTAAGATAGTATCTCTGAGATTTTCATGCTGTAAACCTCCAACAAGGATTTAAAATGTCTATTGCCTGTTGAGCAATAAAATCTCTGTAGTGCCCCAACATGGGAGTCTGCCTTTCGCCCTAGATGTTGGAGATGGTAAACATTTTGTAAATTATGCCAAAAGATACGGCCCAAGTTGACATATTCTTTCACTATCTCAATTGGGTTTCCTCCCAATAACCATGAGAATGGTAAATATTTCCTTCTTCCACTAAAAGGTAAGATTTTGGTTTTAGATATTTTCTTTTGCATATTGGTTTAGTTAATTTAGATTTCTTTGCAAGCCTATTGGGGTACGATCAAATATTACAATATCATAGGTGTACATTAAGCAATGGATACTGCGCTGTGCTAATTTTGGTGGGGAGTTCATATTTTGAGAAAAGCGCCCCGGTAGACCACTTATGCCAATGGAAAATAATATGGGTGCTACTCAGCATCTATGTTTCAAGCTATTCATCGTAGGGATTGGATTGGTTAAGCCCTTTTCTCCCCCCCATTTGAACTCTACATCATGTTGCAGTGTGCAGGGAGATAATTACTTTAAGAAGATCAGTGGAAATCCCTAAACACTCTAGCTTTTTCCATAATGACGGTCTGTCCAAGCTATCAAAAGCGGTCGAAAAATCGATAAAAGCACAGTATAGTTTTTATGAATTTAACATAACATATTTATGAAGGACAGTCTGAAGAATGGCAATGTTATCCGACGTTGAGTGTTTTAGATGTTTCAAAATGCATGCTGCAAAGATCTTTCCGGGGGCATCAAGGAGGGCTATTTGTCTATAGTTGAATGTGTACGATCTTGTGCCTTTCTTTAGGCGAAGCACCACTATGCTCCCCCGCCAAGATTATGGTATTTTCCCAGTCTCAAAATAGTGTTGCAATAGTGGGTCCAGAAATTTACAGCAGTCATCGGTATTTGTTTGTAGGACTTTAATTGGAATATTGTCCTTGCCCAGCGCTGCGGATGATTTTATGAAAGCGGAGATCTGTGTGGCCGAGATGTTTGACAAGATCTGATCAAATTGGCCCTTGTGGATGGAGCGCAGGCCAGCGAGAAACTTGGTTATAGGAATTAGATTTGTAAAGTCTGAGGATGTGATTTTCCCACTTAGATGATGATACTGGTGTTGCTTGGGTTGATTTTCTTATCCGCATTTGTGCGGCAGTTATATTCCATAATGTCTTGTTGTTTCTGGGTTTTACTGAGATTTGGATGTCAACCCACACTCTGTCTTTTCGATGTTTCTCTTTTTCGTTGGCATAGTTTTTTTAGCTTTCTTATTTCTCCTTGTCTTGCAGCACAGAAAGATTGAAATTGCATTCTGGTCAGGTTATTTAAATATCGAGACAGATGATCTGTTCATTTTCTTTTTGATGGATTTTGCCGTTTTCTCAACTTGTTGTATTTGCCTGAAGGGAAGCCATTGTATTGTATCTTCGCATCTGGACATGAAGTCACCTTCTCCTTTTGTAAAGGCTGGCAGAGAAAAGGAAATTGCGGTGTTTATTTTATTAATTGCTTTGGGGATCCAGTAAATCCTGCCTGTTTTCTTGGTTTATACCTGCCCGGCCATCTAAGGTGCGTAGAAACCATGGAGATGTGGACTGTTTAAAGATATCGATTCCTATGGCTAAGTATGCATGATCACTTTCATGTGTGTACTGGATGGATATAATTGGACTTTCGCAAACAAGTCTAAACTGCAGATTAGATAATCTAAAACAGAAGAAATAAAGGAGCCCAATCGAGTAAATGCAGCCAGGATATCTCCATCTGTTCTCCCGTTTAAGATACTGCCATTGAATACCCCGATGAATGACAGAATCAGTTTCCCTAGTTTATCTGCTCTTATCTTATCAGGGAAAATGGGGGTTGGTATTGAACATGCTATTTCTTCAGGAGACTTCCCCTTGTTATTAAATAAGGTGTTGGAGATTTTTCAGTTGAAGTCCCCGGCTATTATCATCGGTGGGTGCCCCCTTGATTCTAGAGTTTGTTCAATTTTCGTGAAGGCTTTTTCCAAAAGGGGGTCATTTGAAGAACCAGGAGGAAAGTATATATTAAAAAGTAATAGTTCTAAAGTGGGCTCCTTTCTTTCTTTCCGGCACTTGATGCATTGCACATTTGGGAGTGAAAGCTCTATTTCTTCCTGATCCCAGTCGATTGCTTATTTTAGTAGGATCGCTAGGCCCCCTTTTGAGTGTCCTCTTCTTGAGGCCTCTGCTGCAGTGCGACAATGTCTCCTTCAACCTAAAACAACTAAATTGGTTCCAAACTTGATTTTCATAACCAAACACTCAGTCCTTAATGATAGAATAAGACAATTGATATACGCCAATTGGCATATATTAAATGTAAACCTCTCAAAAACAGAACAATTGCCCAAACCAATTTTTGCCTATAAGAGGAATAAGTCTCTTAAAGACCACTTTGTAAGATCAAGAATGATAACATCTAGCCCACATGGACAACAATCATCCTTGAATATGCAACCAGTCTCAGGAACCTATAGTTGTAGTAACTGTAAGTCATGTCAAACGGCAATACAAGGTTCTAGCCTAACATTTAACAAACAATTGGTTAAACCTAAGGACCTCAACAATTGCAGGACTAGTAATGTAATTTATCTCATTATTTGTCCTTGCCAATTGGGTTATGTGGGCCAAACAGGGAGAGCCCTTAATGTGAGACTGACAGAACACAGATCTGCCATACGGACGAAGAAATTAACAGCTCCTATGGTATCACATTATTTAGAACATAACCATACCCCAGATAGTATGTCTTGGTATGTTCTGGAAAGGGTTCAAGTAAAAATTGGTTTGGATTTGGAGAAAGTTCGTAAGATGCGGGAGGTCTATTGGATTTTTTTGCTGGGAACAGCAACCAATGGGTTAAATGCAGAAATCCCGTGGGAACAAGCATTCTTATAGGACATGCATAGATATATAATTCAGTTCTTATCGTGATGTTAGCACAATAGGATTAAATTGAGAGGAAATCTATAATTCTATATCTGGATTGTAAATTGTGCTATTTAAAGTTGGAATAAAAATTGTTTTGCATTTGTATATTCTGTTAGTTTTGATATACCCATCAGCTGATTTGGTATGAACAGTTTTTTCAATATTGGTTGGTATTGTATATTTTATCCAATTATTAAGATTCATGGAGATGTGAAACCACACTGTATTTTCAATTGCTCATGTTCCTTAAATGCATGTAGGCACTCGTTTTACCATCTATGTGGCCATACACTATTATCTTCGTCGTGTATTTCGTAGCCACTTATCCTAAAACCATAGGACAAGTGCCACGTTTCAATTGCTCATGTTCTTTGAATGTCTGTAGGTCTATGTTTTACCATCTATGTGGCCATACATTACCATCTTCTTCGTGTACTTTACAGCCACTTATCCTATTACCATAGGCCAATTGCCATTCCATTATGGTATTTCATCCTTATATAAAAAAATGGGAGTATTTTTTCTCCTTTTTTCATTATATCTTGCGCTTAGCGCCCTTTTGGTTAAATGTAAGTGCAATTATGTATATCACACAGTCCCATATGACGTAACTTAAATTAGAAGCTCGAGCATACCATATCATTATTTCACTTTTCTTGGTTCTATATATATATAATACTGAATAAGTAATCACTTACTCGGTGCTTTGTTCATTAATTTTTCTTTTCACCATTACATTGCAATTTGGGATAATCTAGCAAACTGATTCCACACTCTAATATGGCGTCTGCCCTACGTTGAGGACCATTACCCCAGACTCCAGGTCCGGTTGTCCAACATATTGCGAGATGTTTTGTCAAAATATCGCGCGAGATCTCGCCACAGTGGGTTAAATATCCCACATACACTCCTGCTCAGTTGCAGCAGTACGGGCCAGACGGATTCACCTTACGGCTTCACCTTCAGTAAGTAAGAACCCTGTGTTTTTAGGTCCACTTTATCTGGGTGCCGGTAATCTTTGTTTTTTACCTTAATGTCGTGAGTGGTCGGTCGACAGTAAATAGAGCCTGGGACATAGGTCGTTATATGCGTAAATAATATATTCCTCTGAACGCTACCTGCATTTATGCATTTGCAGATTTAGTTGCCGTTTTTAGTTATAGCACTTTTTATAACTAATTATATTCTTACCTGCTCTTCCTTTTTTACGTAGAGAGGGTTCCATCTTTACCAGCGCGCATAGAAATATCGTCTACCATTGGTTCAGCTTTATCCTCCAGTCTCTTAAAAAGGATATCCACAGACCTCGACTTTTAAAGGTACAGATCATTATACGCCTTTCTTTCATTAAAAACGACCCTGTATCCTACAGCCAGAGTTCTCACTATCTGTTTTAATTTCCCCTTACTGTAGCATTTCCCCTTGCGCCATACAAACTTACCATGCCGTCCGTCTGAGCTGGGAAATCCGAAGCACAAGATTCACAAGTATGCACGTTTTCACTTTACTCTTGGTAGTTACTTTTGCCTTAAAGGATAGTAACTCTTGGTAACAAGTACACCCAATTTTCACTTTAGATTCTGGCAGCTATCATCTCATCTCATCAGAACCTTATAATAAGAGAGCGTCACATATCTATTGATGGAACGTGTCGTACCATTGAGCCATCAGATGTGTAGCATTTGAGACCATACAACAGGTATTACTGTTGAAAGTTTTGGGTGCATGTCTTATTCAAATAGACAGGCACTTATCATACTAATAAGTACCCCCACATTTCATTTTATATTTTGGCAGCTGTCATTTCATCCTAGCAGGATCATATAACAAGGGACCATCATATACCTATTGATAGAACGTGATGCACCATTGAGCCATCAGACCTGCTGTAGTTGAGACCTCACAACAGGTATTATTGTTAAGACTTTGGGTGCATGTCTTGATTATATAAACAGACAGACACTTATTATACTGAAATCTTGCTGTACTATTTTTTGCCATAGATTTTAATCTTGTTCAAGATTCCTCCGTCGGATACCCATATTTTGCATAAATATATACTGCGCACATATCCCCAGTAGATACCCCAGGTATGAATCTACAAAATTCCTTTTCTCTAAGCAGTGGTTGATGTATTGAGCCACAATTTGGGGAACTAACTACAGACATTTAAAACTATCTTAAACATGGTTTTGGATTAGAGTGTTGGTATACAATGGAAAAAACACATCCATAAAGAGAATGTTGAATGAAATATATGTACACATGTACACTCTTGTAAATATAGACTGTAAATATACAGATAATGAAATGTACATAGAGATTGTAAATATGTAGATAATGAAATGTATACATAGAGCTAATAGGTTCCTGTGGTAGAGAGCTAATGGTGTTAGGAGAGGGTGCTCATGAATCATTCGTATAGTTGAGAGAACTAGTGAAACAAAGATATAAGTTCTGTCGCATGTTGTGTAATATAGATTGTTTTGTTTTTAAGAAAAATTAACTGAGTATTTTCTACCATTATAGTATCATACCAGCAATTGAAAATACAGGACTCCTGATGAAGGCAACTCGCCGAAACGCGTTGGATTCAGTTTTGTATTTGGCATTAATAATCAATTGTTGATCTATGCTTTAGTGCATGGATTATAAATTCTGGTGATTAGAAATATATTTATGTTTAGAAACCTGTATAAATTATTGTAAAAAGTTGTACATATGGTGATTTAAAAAAAGTGATAAAAAGCCACTTAACAATTGTGAGAAAAAAGTAATTAAAAAGAAGTTTTATAAATCCACAATTCATGGTATTTCAATCTATATAATAACAATATGTGATAGAGTTCTAGAAATACACACATAACCCGGTGTTCAAGCTAGCTTTCATAAAAAAAGGCCTCTGCTGCAGTGACACACACAAAATAATCTTTTTGTGAAAAAGGCACAAAGGACTAAGTTTCTTGCAGCAACACATTAGGCGGTGAATTTTCCAATATAAAAGATAACTTTTCTGGAGTTTTTCCAGCTATGTTCCATGACACTATTTTTAAGTTACTGCTTAAAAGGGAGTTTGAAAGCTTTACCCAATTTATTACTATTTAAAGAGCCAGCGATCCATGCCCAAGAATTTTCATCTGGGTGAGATGATTTTTTTGTTTTAGAATAGTTCCAGATTCGGCACACTCTGTTTTTGAAGGAGATCATCAGAGGGCTGTCCTGCTTATACATAGTGGAACGAGTAATGACACTGCCACACACTACATCGCACCATTATCACAGGGCGTGTCTGCATCATAACGTGTCTTATTTTGAGAACAATCATAGAGACAGGCAGGCTGGGGGTGTATGTGATCTACTCATGATGATGTGTAAAGAAACAAGGACCCCCTGATTTGGATCAAATTCCTGGGTCAGGGTAAGTAATATGTGTAAATTAACGCACCCAGGCAAAACAAGCTACCTACTGGCACATTTAAGATGGCAAACGAACCACAATTAATAAAGATAAACAACTGTTTTAGCACATAGAGTACATTTTAATTCCATACAAAAAATAATGTTTGATAAAATCAGTAGATCATTGATGAGACTTGATAAAACATTTTAGCATTGTAGCATATGCATTCATTATTAAGAAACGAGTTATAATATAAAAAGATGGATGCCATCTTAAATGTGCCAGTAGGTAGTTTGTTTTGCCTGGGTGCGTTAATTTATACATATCTGCTCATGATGACACATGTCGCAGAAGGATTTCAGACATATCATAGTTCACCATACAGTCCCTAATTTTGTTCTCTGTTAAAGTGTACGTCACCCAGTGGATCTTGTCAAAAACTCAGCCCTCTACTGGCCAGCCTGTTCGATTTTGAGTTGAGGCATAAACACTTAACTATGGATAAGCTTTAACATGAACTGAGTACATGTTGGTACATGCTTTGCACCGTTACCGCATGCATGGTTTTGCTGTGACCACAATGCACGTAAATGGCACACACCACTTATTTCCGTTTGGAGCACTTGGGTGCCAAGAATTTGTTCTGTTTCCATATCCGTCACTTAAATTTCTATTTAAAAGGCATGTGTCGACAACGGCAGATGCAGCCACATTGATTGAGAAATATTGGTTGTACTCCGTTTTTATATACACTTTTTGTACATATATATATATATATATATATATATATATATATATATATATATATATATATATATATATATATATATATATATATATATATATACAATTTTGAATCACAAGAGCAATAGCTATGATTTTAGGAAACTGCAATTAATGCTGGAGGGAGCAATGACGTGTATACACAGGGACAAGAATAAAATCAAAAGAACTATGTAATTTATTTTAAACAAAAATAGTTCAAGTACTCACATATCAAAAGTGACAAAAAGCGTGTTGTAATAAGTGAGGATGACCTTTAAAAAAAATATACATCGCATTAACAACATACAGGTAAACTCCTCAGAAACAATTTATACAAAATACAAAGAGTTCTTGTATTGTTCTCATGCCTGGCACAAATTTCTGCTCTTTGTCTAGGGCCACTTTGGCCACATAGGAACCATTGTCTTTTCAAAATATAAATAGGGTCTCACTGTAAGCAGAGTAGAACTCTACCAGGAGTTTGTCACTCCTGGTCATTGAACTCGGTCACCAGCATGAGATGTACACGCACCATTGTCGCTATATATTTCCCCCTAATCACGGACTTAAAGGCATCCCATTCTGGGAGGTCAGAGGAGGCTGAGCCAGGATTGTCCCGGAAATAGTTGGTTATACTTTCTCCAATAGTATGGCAAAACACCTGATCATCCAGGGCCCCAACTCTCAGTCGCCAGCTTGGGATGGTAGTGCGAGATCTCACCAAGGCAGACCGGTTTCCGCCCCAAGCATGGGACGGAGTCGGCTCTGTTGGCGGTCCTGGAGGAAACAAGGGGCATCTTGGATCGGGGAGGATCGGTGGCAGTCATCCTCCTCGATCTCAGTGCCGCTTTTGACACTGTAAATCACACCATCTTGTTGCAGCGCCTCGGGGAAATTGGGATTCAAGGAGGAGCGCTGGAGTGGATCCGTTCATTCCTATCTAGTAGGCAATTTCAGGTCTTTGAGGGAGCAACCATCTCCACAAGTAAGCCCTTGGACTGCGGAGTCCCGCAGGGCTCCTCATTAAGCCCGACGTGGTTTAACGTCTATATGAGACCGCTAGCTGGGGTTGTCCGTTTGTACGGTATTAAGATCGTTACCTACGCGGACGATACCCAGCTGGTGGTCTCATTCACGCGGGCTGGAGACCCTGTAGGCACATTGGACCTGGCGGGATGTCTGAGCGAGGTCAGTAGATGGATGACCCTGTCTTGTCTCAAACTTAATGGGGACAAGACAGAGGTTATGACGCTGGGACATCTAGCACCATCCACGATCAATCAGATCTGGCCTGCATGCCTAGGTACCCCCCCAGCCCCCAGGGATGCCATCAAGAGCCTGTGAGTCTGGTTGGATAAGTCTCTGACGTTCAACCATCAGGCCGTTGTACTATCTGCCACCTGTTTTGGCCTCATTAGAATATTGAAGAAGATTCTTCCATTTCTACCATTTGAGGCCAGACAAATTGTGGTCCAGAGACTGATACTTGCAAGGCTGGACTTTGGAAATGCGCTCTACCTTGGTGCCCCTGACTCCAAAGTAAAAAAGTTGCAGGTAATTCAGAATTGCGCGGCTCGGACCCTGCTTCAGCTTCCCCGTAGGACCTCTGTGAAGGCCGGACTAACAAGACTACATTGGCTTCCGGTGAAAGAGAGGATCAGCTTCAAATCCCTCTGTGTCGCTCATCAATCTTTCTGGGAAACTGGGCCACTGATCAGTCGCCCTTTGATCACTCCCTACCTTCCCAGTAGACAGCTCCGGTCTACCAATGCCTTACTAGCTGTTGCACCAAAGGTTAAAAGGTCCAGATCAGGAGGTCGCTCCTTCTCTTTGAACGCGGCTAAATTGTGGAACAGTCTACCTTTTCATCTCAGGTCTAACTCGGACCTTACCTCTTTTAGGAAAAACCTAAAAACTTTTCTGTTCAACAAATAGTCTGTCATTCTGTATTCAGCCCTATTGAGAACACTTGTTAGCTTTCAGCGCTGGGACGCCTCCGGGCAGCTATTCTGCGCTTTACAAAACTAATTTTCATTTCATTTCATTCATTCATTTCATTCATTCAGTTACGGGGTTATGATCTGATATCGTCCCAGCCAGAAACTCAGATTGCGTTACTGCCACATGCACGTCATGGAGTGCTGACCAGTTGGAAAATAGTGTGTATGTGGGTTTGTCACACAATAGGAGTCCACCAACCCGTAGTGACTCTGCCATTCTCTAGTTTTCTTTTACAGTTTACAGAGGTCGCACCCGGCAGCAGTGGATGGGAGCAGTCCAAATTCAGGTCAGGCAGCCCGTTAAAATAGCTTCCCACAAGCAGAGAGCAGGGCATAGATACCCGGCCGACCGCCTCCAGAAAGTATGCCTGGTCATAGCTGGGGCATATACGTTAACAAGGGCAATATCCCTCCCATCCAGATACGCTATGAGCAATATATATTGCCTAGATGGATCAATCGTGTAGTGCAAGACCTGGAAAGGAGCCCCCGGTGCACCCACACCAACAGCCCTAAGCAAAAGTGGATTAGGTTGTGAAATTTGTCCGCCCCGCCAGCTCATTCAGCCCTTGTCAGATGGGCCTCCTGTAACAGTGCTACATGTACCCCTCTACATCTCAAATAGGCCTGGACCTTGAATATTTTAGCCACATTGTTTAGCCCCTGAACGTTCTAGGAGATAAATGTATAGTTTACATCATCCCCAGCCATAGTGAAATATAACAGTCACTGTACACATAAAACATGTGATCCCAATAGCCATGTGTTTCCTTCTACTCTCCATATCATCTTCTTTTTGTAATGATGGCATTACATTGTTTTGACGGTCAAGTAGTAATACATAAGGACTGCTTGTGAACTTTATTTCGATCAAATGCAGAATGTAGTCAACAGTAATTATCCACTCTTGGCATTTTACTGGGAATGTTTTCTTCTTTTGATCCATAGAACGTGTGTAATTAAGTGAAATATATAGTGACGATGGTGGGTGTACATCTCATGCTGGTGACTGAGTTCAATGACCAGGAGAAGATGGCCTAGTTCTATGTCCCCTGATCATTCCAATTCGTGGGCTGAATTTTGGCCTGTCTGCTCGAAATCGTCCCTTTTAGATCTGGAAAGAATTAAGTCAGGTTTGCCACTTAATCCTTGCCCTATTGTCATATTTTTGAAACTGCTGTCTGCTTTTTTTAACCCCCACCTACATTTTATCTGGAATGCTTCTCTGACTTCTGGTAGCTATCCCTCTATTTGGAAAAAAGCATATGTCCTGCCTATTCTTAAGAAAGAAGACGCGGACCCTGGCATACTTAAGAACTTTAGGCCAGTCTCTCTCCTGCCGCTCCTGCAAAAATTCTGGAGAAGGACATTCAGAGGCAGTTATCTGACTTCCTGGAGTCTAATAACCTTCTTCATGACTCCCAATCAGGCTTTAGGACGGGCTACAGTACTGAGACTGCTCTGCTGGAAGTGGCGGAAACCATCCGAGAATGCCTTGACCAAGGTAGCTGTGCCATGCTTGTGCTGCTGGACCTGTCCTCAGTTTTTGATATGGTCTCCCAGCTGATCCTTTTAGACAGACTGGCACAGCTGGGTATCACGGGTACTATCTTGGCTTGGTTTCGCTCCTTCCTCAATGCTCGGTCTCAGCAGATCTTTCTGCACCCTAACGTCTCCTCTTCTAGCCCTATGGTATGCAGAGTTCCCCAGGGTTTCTGCATTGAGCCCCATCCTGTTTAATGTTTATCTTACACCTTTGGCATCTGTAGTGGAACATTGTGGAGTGAAAATTATTTCATACGCTGATGAAACACAGCTGGTGTTCTCATTTAAAGACCATGCAAAGGCCACTTTTGACAGTTTTAGGCACTCCCTCACCAAGATTGCCTCCTGGATGACAGACAGTTGCCTGAAATTAAACGCTGACAAAACGGAGGTGATATTTTTTAATCAACCCTCGCCTCCACGGGCAGATCTTTGGTGGCCGGGGCAGTTAAATCCTCCTCCTGTCCCTGTCACCTTTGTCAGAAACATAGGCTTTAAATTTGACTCTACACTCTCAGGCAAGGCCCAGAATGGTCAAGTCTCTAGAGCTTGTTTTTGGAAACTAAAGCCTTGCAAAGATTCCTCCACCTCCTGTCTATGGGCTGTCAGGCAACAATAGTCTATGCCCTTAGTAAATCTCAGCTGGACTGTGCTAACAGCTTGTACCTGGGTCTCCCTGCTTACCTTATCCAGAGATTGCAGATTGTCCAGACGCCACAGCTAGGCTCACTAGAAATGTGCCCCTCCGCCATCGCAATTCTCTTCATAGCCTTCACTGGCTCCCAGTAAAATGAGAATAGAATTCAAGGCATTGTCCCTGGCCTACAGAGCCTCAAGAGATAGAGGTCCAAGATATCTGCAATAGAGACTTCAGAAATATCGCCAGACCAGGAACTTGCGATCCAATTCTCAGGTACTACTCCACACCCCTCGCTTTGCCAAAGCCAGGATTGGCGGCGAGCCTTCACAGTGAGAACTGCCCCACTCTGGAATTCTATGCCTGGCCACCTGGATAAAGCAGAATCGGAATCCACTTTTAGGAAGGCCCTGAAATTTTGGTTATTTGATTTGCCCTAACTCATCCCCCATTCCCCTGGCACTACGCTGCTATTTTAGCGCCGGGACACCGCCGTTGGTCGTAACCATGCGCTCCACAAATGGATATGGATGGATGGGATATGGACCAGGACAGATTGCAGAACAAATTTCCTTTTGACAATTGGGAATTAACATAGGAGTTGTTTGGGTAAATGAGAGCAAACAGTAATCTTTTTCAATATCTGAAAGAATTCAGGATCTTGAAGGTGCAAAATGCACAATGGTAACCTCTCAAGTATCACCACTGGTCCTTTTACACACTCAGCTACAGCCGTCTTTTCTAACAACAACCTGTATTGTTTTTTCCTGTCGCGTTTAGCCCTATAAAAAGTCGTAGGGGGTGAAGTTGTTGTAATGTGCATATTAACCTCTTCGAGGCTATTGATGGAACTGTTCCGTCATGGCTCGCGGGTGAGCTGTGCTCATGATGGAACGGTTCCGTCACAGCCCGGCCGCCGTGCCTGCGCGGCGCGTTTAATTGAGCGGGCGGGGCCGTGACGGAACCGTTCCGTCATGAGCACAGCTCACCCGCGAACCGTGACGGAACGGTTCTGTCACCTGCGGAGCTCACCCGCGGAGCTCACCCGCCCGCCCCCCCCCCCGTGACCGTTAGCGCTGCGGCGGAATAGCCGCCGCAGCGAAAGGGCTAAGCAAGCAGAGAACAACATCGTTTTTTTTTCCTTGACCAATGGATTAAGAAAAGAAAGTGGTAATGTTCTCCAACCCATTCGTAACATAGTACGTCACATAATAATGTGTGAATCAAGCAAGTAGCAAACAATATGATGCTATTTTCCCTGACCAATGGACATAGAAAAGAATGCAGTAATGTTCTCCACCCCATTTTTTTTAACATAGTACGTCTTTAATGGGCTGTTGAGTTTGAATGGGCTTTACTTTCTCAATCGAGTTGTGTATTCATCAACCGCTGTTCCGCCACAATTAATTGTTTTTAAATTGTATGTGTTGTATTGTATGTATATATCTAGTGATTAATTGTAAACTAGAATGTATGTATTATAGAATAATGTTATGTCATGTTTCTGTGCATTTACAGCACTGAAGAAGCCCATATCTAGGCGAAATGCGTTGGCTGAGTAGAACTGTTCTCCTCAGTCAGACGACTGTGAATAAAGAAACTACAAGTAAAAAAAGAAACCGGTCACGAAAAAGACCTCTGAATTCATCTATTTTGTTGATTGTTTAGCACATTGCTTTTATCTATGAATTTTGAAAAGTTACCTCTCTACGGTGTTACAAGTTTAGTTATTAGTGGCATAATTTGGTGGCTAGCCATTTGAGGAGGACAACAACCAGTTTGTTAATCAAAAATCCTATAACAAAGTCGTTGGGCGCCATGCGGGTTCCCTGGCCGCCAAAATATGTTCAGTCTCTCCCGTAACTCCCATATATGAGACCAGTGATTGATAATACTCTTCTGTGACTCCCATATTTGAGGCCAGGGATTAACACTACTCTCAGGGCCTCACAATATGGCTCCAGCAATGGGTAATACTCTCTACTGTGGCCCTATATCAGATCATAACCTTCCTGTGACACCAATATATGAAACCAGCGACATACAAAACACTCCTGTGCCTCACAATATTTTTCCTGTGATTTGCAACAGAGTCACCTCTGGCCCTTTATTAGATCTGTGAGGTACAATACTCTATTGTGACTCTCATATATGAAATCAGTGAAATCAGTGGCGCACAATACTCTGAAACCAACAATTCTGTTACTCTCATGGACGAGACTAGTGACGGACAATACTCTTCTGTATCTCACAATACTTCTCCAGAGATGGGTAATGCTGGCATATGCAGCCCAATATTATATCAGTGAGGAACAGCACTCTCCTGTGACTCCTGTATTTGAGACCAGGGATGGATAGTACTCTTCTGTTCCTCACAAAATGACTCAAGCGATGGGTTACATTGTCATCTGTGACTCAATATGTAATCAGTGATGTACAATTGTCCCCTGCGACTTCAATAAATGAAAACAGTGTTGTGCAATATTCTGCTCTGGCTTTAATATATGAGACCAGTGTTGTGAAAAACTCTCATGTGACTTCAATATATAAGACCTGTGTTGTGCAATACGCTGCTCTAACTTCAGTATATGAGACCAGTGTTGTGCAATACTCTGCTCTGACTTTAGTATATGAGACTAGTATTATGCAATACTCTGCTCTGAATTTAATATTTGTGACCGGTGTTATGCATTACTCTGCTACGACTCCCCTATATGAGACCCCGTAGGAGAGTAGGATTTGCTTCCTATGGTCACCCCCACTTTTTGCTGTGATTCTCTGATTTTTTGACTTTAGTGTGGCTGTGGGCCTGCCCATCAGACCCATAGCCCAGCTGTTCTCTCTCTAAATTGATACCATGTACTTTAGGGACATACCAGATTAGTTACTGGGTCACTCCTGTGAGTCCCTGTATAGTGTACCATAGGTACACAGGGCACAGGTGCACCTTAGGCCTACCAGAGCTGCAGCATGTATTGTGCCACCCCTTGTTTGCCTTCCAAACTGACACCATAGGTCTGTTCACACAGCCTGGGTAAGGTGGTGTAATCACCCCTTACTTAGATATAGTATCCTATATCTACCTTTACATATAGACACATATACACCTATAAGTCACTCCTATGGTAGGCCTCGACAATCCTGGAGGCAGAGTGCCTGGTTTTGTGTGAGAGGGTGCCTTAGCATGAGCTGAGCCCCTCTGCAGCTTTCGGAACCATCTCCGTATAGTTGTTCTATGATATAGCCAAATCATATACTCTTAAGTGCATTATAATCCTCGCGGTGAATGATAACTTTGGTTTGGCCTTATCAAAACATGTTGTGTAAGGTGTCAAACACTTTGGAATACTACCCCCCTCCCCCCCCGCCAGTTCTGGCGGCGGGGGTAGCATTCCACCCTTCTAGAGGGAGAAGGCATGTAGTTACTGCTTTACCCGGTTAAAGTTAAACAGAGCCTCAGCATCACAAAACGGATGCTGCTGCCACAGACACGAGTCTGACCTCCTGTTGCTGGACAAAACTCCGGCAGGGGAGGCCTGGACAATAGGTTTCCTGTCCAGGGAGGTGCTGGCACCTCCCCAGACAGGGGTTTTGTGTATTGGGGCAGGGAGGGCTTCATTCAGTGAATGCTTCTAGACACTGCCTGGGGCACACAAGGTGCTCCATGCATAGCCCAGTTCAAACCGGTTGCTGGGCATACAGCCCCAGCTCTGGCGCAAAACTGGACAAAGGGAAAGGGGTGTAACCACCCCCTTCTCAGGACCACCCATAGGAGGGACCTAGCCAGGTAGTCTAGTATAGGAGCTGTGTCCCTAGGACTTTAGATTACCCTGGACGAATCTTTAAAAGACATATCCTGGACCTTCGACGTTCCATTCTGACTGGAAGACAGACGATATCTCCCTTGTAGTCAAGGAGTGACACCCTGTTCAAACAGGCACCAACAGCAACTTTGCCAGTCTGCATTTTTGAGGCTCCCGTCGGATCCCGAAGAATCTGCGACACAGGAACTGGACTTTCAGACTTCTCTGACCCGGAACCACATCCACAGCAAAGCTGAGACCCTTGGCGGACACGAGAGATATGAGACTGGAACTCCTGGACATCCTGCATTTTGCAACCTGCACTCCTTCAACGAGGTACCTCAAAGTTGTGCTTTGGGGTGCTTGAAACCCCAGACCCGAGCACCATGTGCACTGAAGCCCAGGCCCCCACACTCCGCGAGTGCTCCGTGGGCCCCACTTTTGCATTTGAGCTGGACGCGTCTTCCTGGTTCCTAGTCTGTTGGCTAGTGAGCCCCCTGAAGACTTTTCTTTGAACTTAACTTTCCTTCCTGGTTGCTCCAGGCTTGCTCCAGTTTCCCTGAAAAGGAGAAGCGCCACAGACTTTGCTGGTCTGCAACAAAGCCAATCTCAACATCCCATGTGGGTTGCGGTTGCCAAGGCTTGTTGGGTCCAATCCAGATACCAACACAGCAGACAACTAGATCCGTTGTGGGACAGCTCGAATCCAGTGCCTGGTCATTGTCGATGCCTCCCGGACCTCGTGGCTGAAGAGACAATTTCAACTACTTCACCTGAAATCACCCGACATCACTGGCTAGTGACCCAGACTCTGTACCTTCTGCTTTCAGGTTCTTCAGATCTTCGATCCACCCTTGGATCCACCCGGACACTTTTCCTCTGGTCGCCTGCAGCACTTCTTTGCAGCTCTCCATAGGAAACGACGACGAAACCCGACACGAAAACACACCTTTGCACCCGGCTTCCCTGGGTGAGGTAACACGAGTACTTCGGTGCTCCCATGGGTCTTGACTCTCGAAGTGTCCTAGTTGTAAAGGATTCCATCCTAGTCTATCCGGAAGTGTCCTTAAATTGTATATTTGTAACTTTTACGATCACCACAGAAAGTCAATGGTAACCCGCGCCTGTGTTTAGACACTGCGGGCCTCCTACTTCCTAACCTTTGGTGGATTAGAGTAGCCCCAGCGATTCCACAGGCCCCAGGCCTGCTTTCTAATTCTCCCGTGGTTCTTATACCACTTTCTTGGTATATGGTTTGTGAGGCCCTAGGGCATAACATATACTGTGCAATTTATCGTATATTAACTGTGTGACTTGTATTGTATTTTTATCTCTGACCTCTTAAAGAGTGCAGAGGGGTTGTGTTTAGAATAAATACATATATATTTGATATTTGATATATACCTTGTGTGGTGTCCTTTCATTTGGTACTCAAGGGATTATCGGCCACATGCATCATTGTTGGTATTTGCGATTCCTAAATTGCGAAAATTAAGGAATCGCAATTTAGAAATCGCAAATACCTATGCATTAAAAATTCGCATTTTTATTTGCGATTCGGTATTTTTCCTTAATTGCGATTCACAATTTGCGAATCACAATTAAGGAAAACCCTTCCCATTCATTCCTAAGGGCCAAAAGGCCCATAGGAATGAATGGGAAGGCATTCACATTTTGCGAATTTCAAATTGCGATTCGCAAAATGTGAATGCAATTTCAAGGGTGCAGGGGGGGGTCCAAAGAACCCCTCCCTCCACCCCTGAAATGTAACTTCAAATGCAATTTACACACACACATGCCCCAAGGGCATGTGTGTGTGTAAATTAAAACTTTCAAAAATGCAATTTGTGCATATTTGAACGTTTTCAGTAAATTAGCATGAAGTTCACCTTCATGCTATTTTACCACTTCCAAATTCCGAATTCGCAATTAAAAAATAATCATGCATTGCATTTAAGAAATCTGAAATTGCGATTTCTTAAATGCAATCACAATTTTAGAAATCACAACATGGTTGCGATTCCTAAAATTGCGAAATGCATGATGCATTCCAAATTAGTCAATTGCATTCACAAACCGCCTAAAATTGCGGTTCGCACCGTTTGCAAATGCAATTGACTTTGATGCATGTGGGTGTATAATTGGTAAATCAACTTGCTTAACTCGCTTACTGAAGTCTTAGCCTGAAGACTGCTGGTTCATGCTACCACTAGGATAGCTTTCTATAAGGTTGACTTTACAACCACCATCAATAAGGGTCGATTAGACTGGTGCAATGTGCCCACTAGAACTAGTGGACATCATATGGCAGGCTAACTTCTCACATTGGTGTGCAGCGGTTGGGATAAGAGCTTGCAATTGTTTTACCAAATATTCTCGAGATATCATCTGAAAGATCATATCAAGGTACCTGTAGGTACATATAAATCAAGTCTTAAATATACATAAGTTCTATTGAACTTAGCAGGTATAGGTGGTAAGGGCTTAACACACCCTGACTACAACTCCTAGAGAGGTACTAGTAGGAAAACAAGTAGTGTAGGTATGTGCACACACCACACCTCACTAGCAATGTCCTTGGAAGCAGGACCTAGTGGGTCTCTGCCAGAAGACAACCAAAGGTTGCCTTCTAAGTATGACACATTCTCTTTTCAGGAACTGAGAAGCTTGTGTGTGGTCAGAAGTCTGAGACAAGGACAGAGTCCAACCTTTAACCACCTTTTAGATATCTTAGTGGCTCATGATCCAGAAAATGCAACAGACCCAGGTAGCCAAGGTAGTAGAGAGGGGGGCCATCCCTCAACAGAAGAGAATGTAACTGGGGAGGATCCAGTGGTCTCTGATGATGAAGTGGATGCTGAACAGGACGAGATTGATGAACCTGACCTGAGCAACTCAGGACTATCTGGAGGTGGAAAGGGCCAAGGTAGCCCCCCCCTAACCTTCCAAATAGGCCTAACAATGGAAACAGAAGGCGCAGATCACTTTCCAGTGGTTCTGAGCATTCTGATTCCTCAGTAGGGCCCAGTGCCTCTGCTCAGAGGAGGATGACTTCCCCTCAGAGGAGAGAGCATTAAGCTAGAATTAAAGAGGTCAAGCTGAGGATCAAGAGGCAAGAGGTTGCCCTTGCAAAAGAGACCCTAGCTCTTGAAGGAGAGGAAAAATTGTGTGGGCTAGAGCCCACTGGTGGCAGCAACAACCCTAGTGGCAGGGAAAGGTCTCATGACCATAGAAACCTGAACAAGATTGTCCCTCCTTATCAGATTGGGGATGACATCCACAAATGGATAACTGCTTTGGAGAGGGCTTGCAAAGTACAGCAGGTACCCCAAAGTCAGTGGCAGCAATCTTGTGGCTCTCCTTTGCAGACAAAGGAAGAGACACGCTCCTCACTGTAAGAGAAGAGGATGCTGACAACTACTATGTCCTGAAGAGTGCTCTGATAGATGGGTTTGGCCTAACCACTGAGCAGTACAGGTTGCTGTTCAGAGATACCCAAAAGACACAGACTCAGGACGGACTGATTTTGTAGATTGTGCTAATAAGGCTCTGGAAGGCTGGTTGCTGGGCAGTAAAGTAAGTGACTATACAGGATTGTATAACCTTTTTATGGGAGAACAAATTCTTAACAACTGTCAAAACCAGTTATTGCATCAGCACTTGGTTGACTCTGATCTGACCTCTCCCTAAGAATTGGGAAAGAAGGCAGACAAATGGGTCAGAACCAGGGTGAAGCAGAAGGTACAGAACCAAGGCACTGATCAGAAGAAGCAAGACCAAAAGGGTGGGGAGAAAGCAAAAGACCAGATGTCTTCTCAAGATCCCCAAAAAGCTTCTAATGGTGGGGGTTCCCAACAATCTAACAAGAAAGAAGGTCTCAAGAAACCATGGTGCAGGTTTTGTAAAGTAAATACTCACTGGACCAGTGATTGCACCAAGAAGGAGGCAGCTCCAACCACCATTGCCCCTAAGGCAACTGTTCCCCCTAGTTCAGGTCCAAGTGGTGGTTCTCAACAGAAGGGTGTAGTAGGGTTAACCCTGGGAACTGAGATGGATTCTGGCCTAGTCAGGATACCAACTCAAGCTGTTTTAATCGGTGATGGGGACATAATTATGTCCTCTACTGTGAGTCCTAATAACTTCGGCAAGTACAAACAAACTCCTTTGATTAATGACGAAGTGGCTCAGGCCTACAGGGACACATGTGCTAGTGTCACAATGGTGACACCCATCTTTGTGGACCCTGGACAGATCATACTAGGTGAAAATTACCTAGTGACCAATGCTAGCAATGTCCCTACCACTCACAGTATGGCGATTGTTAATTTCTTGTGTGGAGGGGTAACTGGCCTCAAAAAGGTTAAGGTTAGCTCAGACCTCCCTGTAGAATGTTTGCTTGGAAATGACCTGGAGACTTTAGCTTGGGCTGAAGTGGAGTATAGGACCCATGCAGAAATGTTAGGGATATCAGCACATGTCCTTGCTGTGACTAGGTCACAGGTCAGAAATTGCAACACTGAACAGGCACTGGATTCTGGAACAATGGACCAGTTGCCTATCAGGAGGAGAAGCAGTAGGGTTAAGGCAGTGCCTCCCCCCTTGCCTCAGGAAGAGGATCAGCCTTCTTATTGTAAGATCCAGGAGGAAACTGTCCTAGAAGAACTTGAGCCTGATCAGGTTGAGTTTCTTGGGATAGGGGGACCCTACAGGGCAGATCTGAGGCAGGCGCAAATGGACTGCCCTTCTCTTGAACCCCTCAGACAGCAAGCTGCTTCTGAGGCTGCAGGGAATGCTAGTGGGACCCACACGGTTTACTGGGATGATGGGCTCCTGTATTCAGAGGCTAGAGACCCCGAGCCTGGAGCTCCCAGGAAGTTGGTCATACCTTTGGCATTCAGGGGCTTCCTTCTCACACTAGCCCATGATATTCCCCTTGCAGGATATCTTGGCCAGAACAAGACTTAGGACAGGCTTGTCCATCACTTTCACTGGCCTCACATGTCAGAGGATACCAAGGAGTTTTGTTGTTCCTGTGTCACCTGCCAAGCCAGTGTCAACTCAAGTGGCACCACAAAGACCCCCCTTATACCACTACCTGTGGTGGAGGGTCCCTTTGAACGTGTAGGGACTGACATTGTTTGACCAATGGATCTCCAAACAGCCTCTGGGCACAGATTTATTTTGGTGGTAGTGGATCATGCCACCAGATAACCAAAAGCCATTCCCCTTAGGACCACAACAGCACCTGTTGTGGTAAGAGCCCTCCTAGGAGTTTTCTCAAAAGTGGGTTCTCCGAAGGAGGTTGTCTCAGACAGAGGTGCAAACTTTATGTCTGGATATCTGACTGCAATGTGGAAGGAGTGTGGAGTGAACTACAAGTTCACTACACCCTCTCATCCACAGTGCAATTGTCTAGTTGAGAGATTCAACAAGACCTTAAAAGGCATGATTAAGGGTCTCCCTGAAAAGCTCAGGCGGAGATGGGACACTCTGCTGCCCTGCCTTTTGTTTGCTTACAGAGGGGTCCCACGGAAGGGGGTTGGCTACGGCCCTTTTGAACTTCTGTTTGGGCATCCTGTAAGAGGACCCCTTTGTCTGGTGAAGGAGGGATAGGAGTTACCTCTCAAACCTCCCAAACAAGACATTGTGGACTATGTACTTGGTCTCCGCTCCAGGATGGCCGAATACATGAAAAAGGCGTCCAAAAACCTTGAGGCTAGTCAGGAATTGCAAAAGGCCTGGTATGACCAAAAGGCTGTGCTGACTGTTTACCAGCCAGGACAGAAAGTGTGGGTGTCCGAGCCTGTGGCCCCGGCAGCTCTCCAAGACAAGTGGAGTGGACCTCACACTATTGTTGTACAGAAGGGAGAAGTCACCTATTTGGTTGACCTTGGAGCTCCCAGGAGCCCCCACAGGGTGCTTCATGTCAACAGATTGAAACCATATGTTGACAGGGCAGACATGGGCTTGCTCATGGCTACTGATGAGGGACAGGAGGAAGAGAGTGACCCTCTCCCAGACCTTCTCTCTCAGAACCCTGATGATGGTTCAGTTGATGGTGTAGCCTTGGAAGACAGCCTCACTGACCAACAGAAGCAGAACTGCATACAAGTTCTACTTTCCTACAGACATATGTTTTCACTGACTCCAAGTCAGACTACCTGGTGCACTCATGAAGTGAACACTGGGGACAGTCTGCCTGTTAATAGTAAGATTTACAGGCAACCTGATCATGTAAGGGACTGTATCAGGACACAGGTCCAAATGATGTTGGATTTGGGAGTCATTGAGCCCTCAGAGAGCCCTTGGGCCAGTCCAGTAGTCCTGGTGCCTAAACCTCACACCCAAGATGGTAAGATAGAGATGAGGTTTTGAGTGGATTACAGAGTCCTCAATGCTGTCACTAGGACATATGCCCATCCAATACCCAGGGCAGTTGAGCTCATTGACAGATTGGCATCTGCCAAGTTTTTGAATACATTTGACCTGACTGCTGGCTACTGGCAGATCAGACTAGCTGATGATGCGAAGCCAAATACAGCATTTTCAACCCCTGGTGGGCATTATCAGTTTGTGGTGATGCCCTTTGGTCTGAAAAATGCTCCTGCCACATTCCAAAGGTTGGTGAACCAAGTCCCCTCAGGTCTGGATGACTACTGTGCAGCTCATCTAGATGATATTGCTGTCTTTAGCTCCACTTGGGAAGAACACCTGATCCACCTAAAGAATGTTTTGGAGGCCCAGCAAAAGGCAGGCCTAACTATCAAGGCTACCAAGTGCCAGATAGGGCAGAGTCAGGTTTTATGCCTGGGCCACCTTGTAGGTGGAGGCCAGGTTCAACCACTGCAGAGCAAGATCCAGACCTTAGTGGACTGGACTGCTCCAACCACCCAGACTCAGGTCAGAGCTTTCTTGGACCTGACTGGGTATTACAGGAAATTTGTCAAGGGGTATGGTTCCATAGTGACACCCCTAATGACTCAACTTACAAGAAAATGCCAAAGAAAGTTCAGTGGACAGTCAGCTGTCAAAAGCCATATGATGACCTGAAGCAGGCCATGTGCACTGCACCAATTCTGCAAAGTCCAGACTACTCCAAAGAATTCATTGTTCAAACAGATGCTTCTGAGTTAGGGGCAGGTACTGTGCTTTCACAACTGAATAAAGATGGTCAAGACCAGCCAGTAGCTTTTATAAGCAGAAGGCTGACCCCTAGAGAGAAACCTTGGTCAGCTATGGAGCGGGAGGCCTTTGCTGTGGTTTGGGCACTGAAGAAGCTGAGGCCATACTTGTTTGGCACACACTTCAAGATTCAGACAGACCGTAAGCCCCTCTTGTGGCTAAATCAGATGAAGGGTGAAAATCCCAAACTGCTCAGGTGGTCCATTTCCCTACAGGGGATGGACTTTACAGTGGAACATAGACCTGGGAGTGACCATGCCAATGCAGATGGACTCTCAAGGTATTTCCACTTAGAACATGAAGACTCAACTGGTCAAGGTTAGTTTAATGCCCTGCATTGGGAAGGGGGGGGGGGGGTTGTAGGAGAGTAGGGTCTGCTTCCTATGGTCCCCCCCACTTTTTGCTGTGACTCTCTGGTTTTTCGACTTTAGTGTGGCTGTGGGCCTGCCCATCAGACCCACAGCCCAGCTGTTCTCTTTCTAAATTGATACCATGTACTTTAGGTACATACCAGATTGGTTACTGGGTCACTCTTGTGAGCCCCTGTATAGTGTACCATAGGTACCCATGGCATAGGTGCACCTTAGGCCTACCAGGGGCTGCAGCATGTATTGTGCCACCCCTGGTTTGCCTTCCAAACTGACACCACAGGTCTATTCACACAGCCTGGGTAAGGTGGTGTAATCACCCCTTACTTAGATATAGTAACCCTATATCTACCTTTACATATAGACACATATAAACCTATAAGTCCCTCCTATGGTAGGCCTCGACAATCCTGGAGGTAGAGTGCCTGGTTTTTGTGAGAGGGTGCCCTAGCATGAGCTGAGCCCCTCTGCAGCTTTCGGAACCATCTCCTTATAGCTGTTCTATGATACATGTAAGAAACGGAAGAGAGAGACCCCTTTCAACAACCAGGGGAATAGAGTACTATTGTCTAGTAGGAAAATTATCCCTTGGCGTACAAATGCTTAAGGTCAAAGAATTTAACTGCAATATTGGACGTAGCACATTCCAAAAATTCATGCAATAGAACTATTGCTTAAAACATAAACAGTACAAATCTGATTTACAGAAAGTGTTTATTTTTAAAAAAGGCAGGATGATTTTGTATTGTACAATTTGCAATTAAAAACATGTGTTCCTAAAATAAGACAATTCCTAACACAGTTGATAGTAGCCACTGTGTCTCATAAAAACAATTGATCACAAAATGCATAAATATCAATATTCACATGATCACATAAAATACATTCATCAGATAAAAATACTGGTAAACACACTAATAACCCTTTTACTTGTCGCAAATACTACAGTAAACAGAGAGACAGAAAAAGTAGACAGTTCAATTTGTCATTCTGTGACACATCAGGGTCACAATATTTTTCCAAACCAATCCTATTAGCATATATCCTTTGCTTATATTTAGGAATTGATTCCAGTCCCAAAAGATTGTGCCTGAGAGTGGCGTCGACAAGTTTCAATGGCTTTTTCTTATTGATCCATCTTTTTCAAGACAGAAATATGTCTCTCTTTCTAGGCACTGGTTGTTTGCCTGCTGATATGGTTCCTTACACCATATTATGACTGTTGTTGCACTCCATTTTCATTGGGCATACTCTTCCTGTTTGCCTTTGCAATTCTTTTTATGTGGAGTTCTCTAGATTTGCTGTGGCCCCTTCGTTTGATAGGTCTAATGTTACTTCCAGTGTTCACTATTTTTTTCTGTGAAATATTTTCCAATTTTATCTCGAAATATAATCAGTTGTCAGCGTTTTCCTTATCTTGATCTGAGTTCATAAAAATTACTTTTGCCAAGGTGTAATTAGTGCCAAATCTTTGTTCGAGTAGGATCTCCTTTTGTAGTTTCAACAATCATTAAAAATCACTAGAGCAATCTTCTCGATAGGCCAAGTTTCCCGAAGGTTACTTTTCTGATGTAAGGCTTAGATTTCCGCGACGTCTCCTGTGCGTTCGTATCTGCCGCGTTCATCATAAACGTTCACAGCAACGTCCCATACACGGTGTTACCGGTGTTACTGGATGACTCCTTGTGATCAAGAACACACTTTATTTACAACCAGTTTCAGCTTCTACACACCACTGTTTCTAGTGCTTCAGTAGAAAGAGTTCAATAGCACTAAGACTACAACTCCTAGAATACATGTGGGTCTTTTCAGCTTTATGCAAAACATGTACCAGAGTGTTAATAATCGAAGGAACAGGAGTATGGTGCCTGGAGCTGCAGCAGTGCATTTGAGGAGCTCTACAGTAGGATTACATGAAGGAAAGGGGCTCATTTAGAAGGGCAACAATGCAAAGGGATGAGGCAGAATTAAAGCTGTAAAAAACTATGAAATTTCGCCTTTACCTATTTCATGTTAATTTGCGAATGTCATGAAATTGACGAAACCATAATTTCAGAATCTGTAGAACAAAAATCTGCTAACTAGGTTTTCTCCTAAAAAAGATATAACATGAATCTGCAGACATGCAGAGTTTGAAAAGTAACACTTTTTCCATTTTATCACAAGTCTTCCTCACCTTGCTGGGATAATATTTTCAATCAAAATCAGTTCTTTTCTAAGGTTTTTTCAATATCGATGTTGTATTTGGAACAATTCTCAGCAAATATACATATTTGCTATTTGTAGAAATAAAAGTTACACCAAGGCTAATTTCAAACAAAATCCGAATTTGTTTAGTAAATGCTGTGCTTTTAAAATTTATCAGCTAACAAAAATTGAGGCCAGATGTGCAGAACCATTTTGCAACTGCACACCCTCAAATTCCTAAAATGGCAGGATTTTCAATCCCAAAATAGCTTTTTTGTATTTCTGACTCCAACGTGGGTTTACCAGCCCATGCTAAATCACAATAACGAAAGGGCGTAAAAGGGGAGTCCTCCCCTAAGTACAATTCAGTACGGTATGTATGAATCAATGGAGTAGTTACCTACACCTTAAAGGAGGAGGTAACTGATTTACAAAAGAGGTGTCTCATTGGAACACAA
Organism: Lissotriton vulgaris; assembly: GCF_964263255.1. Classification (NCBI taxonomy): domain Eukaryota; kingdom Metazoa; phylum Chordata; class Amphibia; order Caudata; family Salamandridae; genus Lissotriton; species Lissotriton vulgaris. The sequence goes on along the minus strand of NC_141693.1, from coordinate 1,861,731,461 downwards.
CCCCCCTCTATGAGTGGTTTCGGCAGCCAACTGGAGAGCAGGCATTGTAGAGTGGACCACAGACTGCACACCTTGATGTTTTCCCAAACAGGAAAATTTAAAAAACAAATCAGCATTAATATTCATTAGGCACTTTGTTCTGTAACCCCATTTTATTTATTTAATTTTATTTAGTGCATTTTTGTATACATGAAGGTGTCCGAGCGCTATACAATAGGACCACTTACGTTACATGAGAAAAGTGTTACACAATAGAACTAAACAAAAATATACAGGGGACTAAAAAAGAAAGGGTACACAAACACAATATCCAACACAGCAAGCAAGGGTGAGGAATGTTCAGTAAAAATTTACACATTTACAATGATGAGCGAACTTCCAAGAGGGGCCTGAGAATGAAAGTATTAGTTCTGAAAGTGTCTTTGGAAGAGAATAGATTTGAGGTCAGTTTTGAAGATCCGGATAGAGGAGGTGGCACGGAGCAATGGAGGAAGCAAGTTCCGGATTCTCACCGCATTACTTGAGAAGGATTGCACCATTGATCTTTCCCTTTTGAAGGAGGGGGGCTCAAGCAGAAACTTTTCCGCATTGCGAGAAGGTATAGAGCCTCCTGACAATTTCATTTATTCATCAGGTAACGAGGGGAGGAAGTGTGCAAGGCTTTATGGGTGATGCAGTCACTTTTGTAAATAGATCTTGCCTCGATGGGAAGCCATCAAAGAGAAGACAGGATAGGAGTGATGTGGTCGCTTTGTTTAGACCCTGAAATAAAGCGAGCTGCTGAATGGAGGATGGATTTGAGAGGGGATAGGTGGGATTTGGGTAGGCCTGTCAGAAGAGAATTGCAATATTCCAGTCTAGAGAGAACTAGCGATTGTACCAATGTTTTTAGGTCTTTCTCCTGGGAAGAACCGACGAGTCCCCCACAGAAGGCACAACTGGTAACATGCGTTCTTGGCAATAGAGTTAATGTGGGAGATTAGGTTGAGTCTTTTGTCAAGTATCACACCTAGGGATATAGCGCTGTCGACAATGATGGGTTTGTTGTTGAGTAAGTTCAGCTGATCCCTCCAAGATTGAACAGGAGGAGGGGAGAGAGAGGTAGATAGGAGGAGGAATTCAGTTTTGGAGGGATTTAGAATGAGTTGGTTATCTAACATCCAGTTGTAAATAGCGTTTAGAGTAGATTTGAGTAGTGAGTGATTGTGCGCTGAACCCACCTTGAGGTAGATTTGAGTGTCATTCACATAGAGATGGTAATGGATCCCAGATTTACTTAGGAGGTTCCCTAATGTTTCCAGGTAGAGATTAAACAAAGTGGGTGCAAGTATAGAGCCTTGAGGGACGCTATGACGTACAGCCAATCGAGACGAAAGACTGTTTGCTCTCTTGATCATTTGAGATCTGTCCAAGAGAAATGAGGCAAACCATTTAAGCACTGTGCCTTCCAAGCCCATTCTCTGTTGAAGAGTGTTAAGGAGGGTGTTATGATTAACAGTGTCAAAGGCTGCAGAGAGGGCTATAAGAATCAGAAGACACGATTCCCCGAGTCTAGTATATTCAGCGCATCATCAATCACTTGCAGCAGGGCTGTTTTAGTGCTACAATTTTGAATGAGATTATTGTCCATAAAATGTTGGGAAAGTAGTTTCGCAACAGATTTTTCTGTGATTTTCTAAAGAAAAGGCAGGTTGGTGATGGGGCGGAAGTTGTTGAGGTTGTTCGCATCAGCTGAGGTTTTTTTTTTTAGAAGAGGGGTAACCTGTCATGTTTTGAGGGCAACATGGAGGGTGCCTTGACTGAGGAAGAGATGAACCAGCCTGGTCCAGTAAGAGAGAGTATGGGTGTAAAAATCAATGGCGATGTCACTCGGGATGGGGTCAGAAGAATGGTTGGAGGGTTTGGTTTCGAGGATGCATTTGAGGAAGTGACTAATGTTATGTTATGTTAGGAAAACTTATACAGAGCACGGTTACCCTCAGGTGTCCTGGTGCTTGCTGCAGTCCTCCCGACATTCGTAGATTGTGCCTGAGAGGTGTTCAGAGCAACCATATTTTCAGCGCCTTCCTGAAGGCCAATAGATCATTAACATTTCTTAGCATTAGCTGCACCAGCGGCAAAACTTCTGCCTCCCCATCTAACTTTTTTTATAGGTGGTACAACTGCTAATTTTGCTCCTGACGAGCGTAACGCTCCATCGGGGTTGGGTGGGTGACCTGATCCACCAGTGATTTGACCTTTTCATCAAAGAACATCACAAATTCTGCTGCTTTCTTTGTAGAATCCTCAGCCTTCATGGTTAGGGGAGAGCAGTTTTGGTTTTTGACGAGGTCAAAAAAATGTTTGGATCTGTTTTTGGCTGAGTCAAGGAGGGATCTGAAATGTGATGCTTTTTTGTGCAAGATGTGATTATGGTATTTGGATCTTGCTGAACGTAAAAGAGAGAGATTGGAGTTGGATGGAGATTGTCTCCAATGTTTCTCCAAGATTCTAAGGTTCTTCCTTTCATCATAGAGAGCTTTATTGAACCAAGGTGCTGAAGGGGTGGGTCTTTTCCTTTTGCTTTGAAGTGGAGCACAAACACCTCACCCTTACGGGTCTCAAGGCGCTGGGGGCCGTAGTGGAAATTAGTGAGCTATTGTCCAGAGTCACACAGTGCTGAGCTGAGCTGCCTCTGGAGCGGGGGATCGAACTGTGAACCCTGTGCTCCAAAGTCAGCTGCCCTGGCCACTGCAAGCATAGCAGAATCACAAAGAGTGTCAAGATCAATGATTTTAGTGTTGCAGAACCAGGTAGAAGTTATTTTAGGTTGGCCAAGAGTTATAAAGTGCGATAGGTGAAAACGGAAGGGAATGAGGAAGTGGTCTGACCCATGAGACTGAACATTTGAAAATAAGACCTATTAGTACAAAGGTAGCACCACAAAAAGAAAGACTGATTGAAAAGCATTGGTGTGTAATCTGTAACACATTTTACAACGAGTCGTTCGATGTAACTGGTGCCTTCTTTGCTAAGTTTTTTTCACACCGAAAGGTTTTTTTGTGAAAAAGAATATAGGTTTTCCATTTCTGATGGAAACAAAATGTGTTTTTGTTTATTGTGGGAGAATATATGTGACTAATTACACAAAAGTACAAAATGTTGCCACTGAATAATTTATGTAAACCAATTTCAATCACTCTCCGATTTTATTAAAAAAAATAGAAACCCAAATCTTGAAAAATTTCACATGGAATATTTAGATTTTGAATACGGCATATAGGCTTGCATTAAAATCTTATTCAATTTCTGTTTAAAACAACTGGGGGGCAGATTTACAAGCCTCTTGCGACATGTTTACAACACCTTTGCATCACTTCTGTGACGCAGCGGTGGAGTGAACAAAGCACCTCCATGCAACAGATTTACAACCTGACGCATCGAGTGAGTTGTGTCACGTTGTAAAGCCCTGCTCTACATTATACCTGCATCAGGTATAATGTATGCAGGGTGGGCGTTCCGACGCAAGGAAGCCCTATAAAAGTGACGCAGGGAGATCTACAAGATTTCACGGAGTCACTTTTACGTCCATGCTGCGTCAAAACTCTGCACCTGCTTGAAGGGGGTGTAAGGAATGACGCAGCATGGTAGGCAGAGAGCGACCATGAGCATTGCTGGAGTTGCATCGTGCTTGCGACACGACTCCAGCGATGCGCTACCTTTATGCCGGAAGATGCAGCACACATCTGGCTATCCTTGCGCAATGGTGCGTCGCATTGTAAATGCAACGCATCCGTGGTGGCGCAGTATATTCCTGCGTGTCGCATCTTTATTGGCACATCCCTGCTGATATGCAGGGATGCGCCAGTCCTCGTAAATCTGCCCCTGAGTGAGCAACTGACTGAGCACAATCAAAATGAAATCTAAGGAGGCTATTGAAGAACCCTTGGTTCTTTTAATATCTATATGGGACTGAACAAGAGAACCAAAACTTGGCAATAGATACAGCTAGCAGAGAACAAAGGTGGTTGGTACTATGCTTTCATTTATCAAATCTAGAGTTGAAGGTACAGAGTTGTTTAAGTAAGCCTTTCAAGGATGGAGGAGCCTATGAACATTCACAGGAGCAGCACGTGACAATCATCTGCCCTGCTGTGAAGGCCACTGCGGCACAGGCACTACAGCATTGCAGCAGAACCAAACATACTACATCCTACATTGAGTCCAAAAACGGATGAATGGTCTTTATGATCTTTGAGGGACGCCCAACAGGGATACTTGGTTCATCTACAGTGCTTTTCTTGTCTGTGAGTGATCCACATTTTTGAGACATGCCCCTCGTAATGTTGGGCATATTTCATTACATTTGTGTGTGGTTGTTGACATAGTCAGAAGCTGTTTCTCTTTAGTGTTGGCTCTCTGTGATAGTTGGAACACTCCAAGAAATGTTTACCTTAAAGTGAAAGACATTGGTGCAGATTTACAAGCCCCTTGCGCCTCTTTTGCGCCGCCGTTGCGTCACTTTTGTGATGCAGCTGCGGCGCAAAAGATGCGCCATGGTGCGGGCTATGGTGCGCCGCATTGTAAATGCGGCGCATCATGGGTGGCGGAGACATGGCGCACAATTACTGGCGCATCCTTGCTAATTTGCAGGGATGCAGCAGTAATTGTAGATATGCCCCATTATGTTTATGGAGAGAATGGTTATGATATTATTCTAAGCTTTTGTCAAGTTTGGCTAGAAAAAGTGGGCTTCGGTTAGTGATCATAGTAAGTATAGTCACAACTTTTCATGACATTTTAGCTGTCAGCTCCGGGGGAATGAAACGGAAGTGATAAGGAGCTATTTAATATTTGAGTCCCTTTTCTTTTCTTCTTCTGCACAATGATCATGAAGGAGAAAGTATGTGAATATTTTAACATGGATGTTATTCCAATTCTGTTGGCTTTAATGAATCACACAGTAACACTTTCTGGTAACGTCAAGGCTTTCAGGGAAACGAGTAAGAGAGGCTCAATCCCACTGATCGTGCAACATCCTTAGTCAACCACAAATTGCCAACATGCACTTTCAAAGGGGCATTAAAAAAAAATAAAGACTGGCGAACTCATTCCGACCCTGGCCCTTTCAATTTCAACATAGCCTGTTCACCTCTCTCCAACTGGGTCCTTTTATCTTTCCACAAGTGTCTGCTTTTCGGAAAGGTTTTTTTTTTGTAAAACCACTCCATGAAAGTGCATGTGTTTCCCCCTTTCTGTGTGTTCTTTCACTTCTCCCAACACATTTATTCTAACAACATTATAAAAGTTCTACTTTTTTGTGTTTAGAGTTTTATACAGATTGGCCATTCCACTTGCTCTCCTGAGCACTATCAGTTTTAAACCATTTCGTCCAGGATCTTTCCTATACTTCTATGGTTACCTTTAGTTTCTTACCATTAGCGCTATCAGAATTTTAAAAAGCTGAAGCCACACTTTTCTTAAGCATTCCATGAGAGCGTATGTGTTTTTTTTCTATTTACTGTGCTTTCTTCCTTTTCTCAGTACACTTCTTTTCATCACATTACAAAAGTTTAATTCACCACTACTTTTTCTTTAAAGCCACTTTCATGTTTATAGGGCTGCTCCCCCCTTCGAGTCACGCTCCCAGGCACTTTAACTTTTTAACGATTTTATCTAATGCCGTTTTCCCTTAAACATTGACATTTTTTCCTTACTCTGTATCTGGCTTGAATCAATAGAATGATCCATCCTGAACGGAAATCGACAAACAAATTTCTTCAGTGACTTGATGTTGATCACAATCCTGAACCCCCCGGTCATCTTTGAGACTAGGAATACAATTGAATAAAACCACTTGTCCAAGTTGCTCTTTCAGTACTGGAACAATCTCCTTCTTTAAGGAGAAGGGAACAAATCCCATCCTTCAAAGCTTTTCTTCTGAGTGGATCCTTTGGTAGGTGACATATGAATCATCCCTGATGATGGAGGACGGGACAGGAACTCAAGTTGATAACCTCTCTTTGGAATGCTCAACCCCACGAGTAGGACGTTGTGTGACACCAACTCTTCAGGAAATGATGAAGTGTCCCACCAACTTCTGGTATCTCACCAGTAGGAACCTCTGTGGTGGCATAGTCAGGAACGCTGACTGGTATTTCCTAAATCCTGACAGTGTTTCTTCAGAAATTTCTCTTGGAAAACCTTTCCATGGAACTTCTGACCTCCCGCAGTGTTCTGTTGTCTACCGGATGGTTGACAAAACGATTTGCTCCAAGAAGAGAAAAAAAATAGTTTGCTCTGCTGGTGTTTCCAGAATGAAAAGGAATGCTCCGGTTCCTTGAATACTGTATGAGGTTTGTCTTAAACGTACTGACCAAATAGCCATAGCCCTGTAAATGGCAATCTGAAAGCCATAGTACGTTGTACTCAATCAGTGTTCCAGCCCTTTAAGAACAGATTGCACCTCGCCGCAATAGATGCACCACATGACAGAGCCGATTCCCTGACAGAATCGAAAGCAATATTAGAAAGAAATCCAGTTTGTCTTTCCATAGACTCCAAGAGATCTGGACACTGCCCACCTTCTTGCATTGCCTTTAACAAAGTCTTAAAGTCAGACAGTAAAGATTGTGTCACATATGCCCCATATACTCCAGCAGGAATTACTAGATGGGAGCAAGGATACGCCTTCTTCAATAAAGTATCTATATCTGTGTCAGCACCATCCTTAAGAATATTCTCTTCAGCCATTAAAGGTTGTCCCACAATCGAATCCACATGAACTGCTTCTGGGAGTTTTTCTTTCATCCCCTACAAGAGACAAAGATTTGTCATGAAGCAAAGCAAATTAATGCATTCTGGATCTTTCCATTCATTCAACAGAATGTCCATAACAAATTGATGAATGAGCAGAGCTTTACTAGATTGGGTTTTAAATTGTGGCAAGGCAGATTCTTTGGAAGTACTTGCAACATTCTCCTCTGGAAACCCCAAATGTTCTCTAACATGGGTAAAAATGTCTGGTAACATGACCGTTGACACATATTTCCCTTTATGCTCTATTGAGCTGTGAGATGACTCATCCGAAGAATTATAACTGGAGAGATCTGAACACAGGCCATGTTCTCCCAAAGATTGTGATCCTGCTTTCTTCTTCTTCAAGGTAGATAAAGTAGCCAAAATGAATTGCTTAAGTCACTCCTCTTCATTTCTTGGGTGGAGGTGATTGTACAGGACTGCAAGCAGTAGAAGATGACGATAAAGGAGAACAATGCCTGCGTTTCACTGCATGTTTATCCATTGCAAAATAGCTAATAGTGAGTACTAACCATAAACACCAGCTCTCTCAACAACTACACTTACGCTTAGATCTAGTTCAGCCAAACTAGTGGTTTTCCCCAAGATCAACAAAGCCCGATGGGGCGGCAGGAGTTTCTCTTTCTCTGCTTGTAAACTTTGGAACTCCTTGCCTGTAAATCTGAGATCTCAATCTAATTTACTTCAGTTCAGGAAAATGATAATAAGCAGGCTCTTCTCACATACTTTTATATAATTTTGTTCTTTTGGTCTGTCTTTTCTATTGGAATTCCAGTGCCAAGACGCTCCTGGGCATTCACACGCTTTATAAGCTTTTTACTTGCTTAATTGCACCAACAATGATGTAGAATGCCCTAAATTACGAGGACCTGACATGGCAGCTTGAACTGCTTTCAAACAGCGCTTGCAAGTAACAGCTCATTGCGCCCCCCCAGGGGAAGTGAGGTCGACAGACCAGTCTTCTGCTGGGGTGTTCGCGCAAGATAGGGACAGGGTGTTTAGGTAGCTAGGGGTGGGGATTAGGGGTGGAGTTTGAGACAAAGCCTTAAAGGGGGCAGGAGAGGAAGTTCTTCTTCTTCCTGTCTCCAGCGCCTCAGGGAAAAAAATTGGGGAAGTTTTTACCACCCTCCCACCCTACATGTTGTTTCGAAGTGGGGAATGGGATTGGCGTGCCAGTTTAGGACTAGTTGAAGCGGGTGTTAGTAGTACTTGGGAGAGGTGGGACTCCATGATGGGCATACTCTCCCTTCCGGGGAGGGGGATGCAGGTGCAGGATGGGGGTGCGGCAGGCAGGAGTGCGATGGCTCAAGATGTGGGTGAATTGGGAGTGAGTAACTGGAGTGTGGGTGTGGATGATGGATGAAAGATATGAGGTTGGGGATTGTTAACTGTTTATTAGTATTATGTTTATAATTGATTGTTCAACCCTGTTCTAATAAATGGCCTTTTATGCTAGCTAACAGCGTGGAGTTGTTATTGCGCGAAACAATCATTCACAGCTGTCACTTGCATGCACTGGATTCACCAAATGTGGAAGTAAATGCCCATTTGGAACGCGCATGAGCGCATCATGCAAAGACATGAAGAATATCGGTTGTGTACCTGACTCGTTATATGCAGCCCTGCAGCTGCACCTATAGAGCCCAGAAGGGGGTGCCAGGAAGCCTCATGTTGGCTTGTGACTGCCGCAACTGCTTGATGGAGAGGGAACTGTGTGTTCATCTCGGCACCAGACGACATCGGCAAAAGTAACAACCCCCCCCTCCCCAAGCGGGTTGTCTCCTACCTAGCCATGGAGTCATGGGAGGTCAACTACGTGTTCTAACTCCAACATGTCTTTCCCTCGTTGGTTTCAGAGTTCTTCTAAATCCCAGCTGAGGAAGATATCCCTCAACAGTCAGATGGAGGTGAAAGCCCGGCAGCCACCTATGTGTCCCCCAATCTCCCACCAGAGACAGGAAACAAAACAGGAAGTGCTAAGGTAAAGCTAGATCATTGTAGCCCTTAGCTGGAGGGTGGGTGGGGTCAGCAAGCATTTCCTGATTTGTTTTGTGTCTCTGATTGGATATTACCTCATTAGTGAGGACTAGGAACATAGAGGTAATGCCACATCCCTCCAGTGGTGCTAGAACAGTTTTCCAAGTGGGGGTTCTACCATTAATGTTGAATCACTGAACTCATAGGGACTCAGAAACATTCAAGCATCACACAAAGAACAAGTACATCAAATGTGCATCGCTCATTTGGCACAGCCTTCAAAACTCCACCATGGGTATTTTGGGGGTACTGCAGGGGGCTTCAATTGTCTCTGGCAGGTTTTTGTTTAGATTCAGTTGGTTGTAAAAAGTGCCTGGTAGCTTGAAGGTAATAGTGCCTGCTCCCTCTTCTAGCCCAGGGTTCTAGACACCTGGTCTGCCATTGCTAGACAGGACTCTCATAGTCTTCTTCAGTCTCCAGTGGTATCTGATGGGTAGCAGGCAATCCTTACCTCATGTGAGATGGTATAAAAACTGGGACCAAATACAGTGTGGCATATTGCTGCAATCAAGTGCAGGTACTACATTTAAAAAGATTGTCTTTGTAATTCAAGATCCTCATGCACACCTACAAAGTCCTCTACGGCGTAGGACCTGCACACATCAACCATCGACAGAACTTCCACAAACCTTCTAGACACCTGCGCTCCTCTTCACTCGCCCTCACATACTCCCCATCGCCGCATCAGCCATAGCCCCAGAGGTGGGCGCACCTTCTCTTACATCGCCACCAAGACCTAGAACAACCTTCCCCTCCAGCTCTGAACAAGCCCCTCACTGGCATACTTCAGACAGAGACTCAAGCCCTAGCTCTTTGACGGAGACTCAACGCCCAGGGGTGACAGTGTTGCGCCTTACAAATGCAGTTTGATTCAATTATGTAGTAGATGCAACAGTAAAAACAATAATTTGTGGCACGTGCAGAGGTCTTCAGATTCAGAACCTATGACCCCAAACAGATTCACTAACACGCAGCACGACATAACAAGATGGAGGCTGCTACCTTTCAAATACACTTGGTGGCGTTCACCTATTGGCAGGCTTTGTGCGGCTTGCAAACCTGTACCTGCCCTGGAAGCATTGCTGCTTTTCAATATTCAAGGCAGAGTTACTATGTCACTCTCAACATAATAAAAATAAACAAAGGTATCTTTGAATGGGGTACTGGTTACAACAACAGCCCTTTGAAAAAGTAGCAATTACAGATTCACTGATTGCATGAAGGTTGGAATAGGCTGACGTGATGGAGTGAGGCCGAACTTTTCTGGTACCTTTATGGCAAGGCATCATTGCAGTCAGGTGATAGGCAAGGGCACTGATTCGCCAAAAGGTCAGGGGTAAAGGAAATGACATCACACCCACTTTGGCCTGAATGGCATCACAGAAAGTGACATCCTACGACCTTTGATTCTAAATATCAGAAAGTGTCATGTGCTTATCTAGGTTCCTGATCGATACTGTGACCTTATGCCCCTATTCGGCTATAAAGCCCCTTTTTCCCTATATTGGCATAACCGTTCAAGTGCGATTTTCTGAAAAGTCATCTCTGGCCTCACACGAGCAGAGCCACAGAGCCACGTTCCAGCATGACTCTCTGCTACTTCCTTTGCGACCAATTAGTGCAATGACAGAGCAGCAGTCACTATCTGATATTCCTAGATAACACTCCGAGTTCTTCAACAAGATAAAAACTTAGCAAACCTGGAAATCCCCGCTTGCTATGTTTTGATTAGTAATGGAACTCTAATGAGCAACTGATAACTATCACTTCCTAGTGACATCTTTAATTGACGTCTTATGTCCAGCAAACTTGCGTCAAACCCGGCACCTGTCAGGTATAAATATTACCAACGTTGCCTTAAGCAATGAGCGAACATGTTGCTGATGCCAGCTGCCTGCATGACCCCGTGTTGGTAAAAACTAGCACTCTGTCGCTGCAGCCTGCTATCCTGTGGTGGTGAAGCTACTGATTACCATTATCGCCGCTACAGCGCGACCTATGGTGCAGTACGCTTGAGGAGCCGTGCAGCCGTCCTCTGCGAAGACATCCAGCCCAGCTGCCCGCGGACGCTGTCACCCCTCCTTCCTCGACGCGCTGAGAGAAGCCGCTGCCTTTCTCGTGCAGAGAAATCCAGTCCCGGCGCTTCCAGTTTACCCTCGCAGGTGACTGGGATATCGAGAGAGACCCCTGAAGGAGATACCAATCCTCCATCATTCTATTCAGAGGTATGGTGTTGACTAAACCCTTAGACGAGAATTCTTGAAACAAACCTTGGCAAAACCAACTTAACTTAAGCTACTTACTTACTCCCCCTTCTCACGTGTTAGGCTTAGGTCAGGCACACTGGGGTAGGCTTAGTTAGAAGCACCAGTTGAGTATGTAGCCTAATGTATATATGACTATATATATGTTTTATTACTTTTAAACCATTGTATGGCTAAGAAACCATATCAATGCTTTTACAGTTCTATTTTGCTATTCTTATCTTACTGTACGTACTTTTTATAATAACAGTTATTGCAATTGTGGCAATACATTTCTCTTGTACGAGAAGAAAGACTGTTCAATAAATGTTAACCCTTTATTGATAAACGCCCGTCTCTCTATTCTCTACATATTGTGAAAGTAAACTGCAATAGACTGACTGAGTGAAATCTATGTCTATTGTTTCACACGACCCTAGAGATCGACTCTTGATCTGAGGAGCAAAGTTGTCATGTTGCACGGTTGTTGGAAAGCTGAATCCCTTCTTGTCTGTGCCAAGGAAGCTGATCACTTCCTATACAGAGAAGAAAGTTTCCAGTGACCTCTGAGCTAGTTGGTAACACAACCCAATTAAGTTTAGCATAGTCAGTGGAGGCCTGGAATATCCGCAGTTCCACGTCGATACTACTGTTTATGTTATTCCAATGCGCAGGGCCTAGTGGGAAACTAGGAACTACACTACATGGCGCCCTAACGTTTGGTAAGGCGATAAACTAACGTAAGACTTGTAGAGTAACTCAGTCGTGCATATTTCACACCCCTTTCTCCCGTAAATACTCCAATAGACGTTTGGAGTGGGTGAAAGGTTAAAATCCGCCCGACCTTAGTAGGAAGAGATTCCTATGTAAAGCTCTGGTTTATTCAACGTTGAAGGATACAGTGTTCCAAAATATTGTGCATCTAATCTTTGTCTCCTTGGAGACCCACTCTGCAAAAACTGCATTTATACAATGTCAGTAGAAAACAACGGCACCACTGGGGCCGCAGTAGATGCGACTCAGCAAGGTCCCGAATACACAGACCCGGGTGCTATTATCATCCCGGTCCAGTTAAGAAGATCTATAACTTTAAAACTTATAGAAAACGGACTGACACCACAAGGTGGTACAGTAATTTTCGTGATAGAGGCTCACGAGTATCGGCAGACAGAGGTATTCTATTCATGGATAAACTTTCCAGCGGTAAACGCTATAACACAAGAGTTTCACTATTACAAAATAGAGGAACCTCCGGGAGAGTACGCTCCTTTCGAGGAGGTTGAAATCCCACTTAAATTTCAAGAGCACCTGCTCTGGTTTAATGGCGCCCTAAAACACAATGATCACATAACTAGGCTCGGTCCACTAGGTAGACCAGGAGCAACGTGGCCGGTTCTAGCCAGCTACACACCACATCCTGACATTGCAAGAATGTCAAAAGAAGAACTCTTATTTAACATAGGAGAATTAACAAAAGCTTATAGAGAGTTAGTAAAATTATTTATTAAAAATAATTTAAACACTTCTAAAAAGAGCTGGGATGGAAATAAACAATCCACTCCCAAGGAAAAAGTTTTCCAGTCCAGAGGAAGGTCTCCTCGACGGAGGGAAAGAACTCCGACTCGAGAACGCCAGTCTCCCCAACGGGAGCCCTCTGAGAAAAGATATAACCTTAGAAATAGGGATAATATAAAAAGACCTGATAGATATCAAAGTATTGATACACGTCCCTCTCGATCTCTTCCACAGAATTCGGAAAGAAGAGGACGGTCAGACCCAGGAGAGCACACCAAGTCCAAAGACAAGGAACCTGCTCAAAATAAGAAATCTCAATTTCCTAAAAAGAAGGTAGCCAGTATTAGAGTAATCAACCATGCCGAGAATACTGAGGACACAGTTGAAAAACGGGGAGTGGGCATTGACAATGTTGGACAGTGCAGCAGAAATCAGTATAGCGCGCAAGATCTTGATGAGTCATCTGGAGACAGTGGACACGAATGAATACATTCAGGTTGAAACTGCCGACGCCAGGCTTAGCGAGCCCCATAAAATATACGAAATAACATTGCGTATAGAGGGTGATAAGACTAGGAAAATTAAGGGTCTATTTTGGGATAAGCTCTCAAAAGGCTATGATATTCTGTTAGCTGAAAAAGATTGGCCCCCAGAGTTTGTCAGGGAGTGCCCTCGTGGCGAAGAAGTGATTATGCCTGCCTTCTCGAATCACATACCGATTCACAAAAAATACACATATGCAAGGAAATGGGCTGTAGCCCAGGCACCTGCATTGTATAAAAATCATGTAGGATGGGATGAGGATTCACCTCCTCACAAAATCCAACTAAAAAGTGAACCAACTGCCCAACGGCAGTATCCCATAAAGCAAGAAGCTAAAAAACAGGTCAGGGAGATCTTAGATCAACTTGAGTACCAGGGGGTGATTGAAACATGCACCTCTCAAATGAACAATCCTTTGTTTCCTGTCTCCAAGCCAGACAATTCATATCGTCTAGTTTTGGACTACAGACACCTTAATACATGTTGCAAAACTTTTGCAGTACAAAACTCGCATAGTGCAGCCCTAATGAATAACATAGTTAGGAAAAAATATAAAACGACATTAGACATTTCTAATGGTTTCTTTTGTCAAAACATTGCACCAGAAAGCAGATATTTGACCGCTTTCTCCGCATTTGGGTCGCAGAAAAAATTCTGTCGACTCCCACAGGGGTTCAAGAACAGCCCAGGACTATTCTCAGCTAGGGTAACAGAGTTACTACAAATCTATGATGATGAAGCATTATCTTACGTAGATGATATTTATCTCACAGACGACGACTTGGATACTCACTTGAAAAGAGTGAACACCATTATACTTGGGTTCGCAGCAGAGGGTTACAAATTCAACTTTAAAAAGTCTCGAATTGCCCATCTGACAGTACTGTTTTTAGGGTACGAATTATCAAGTGAAGGAAAAAGCCTAGCGGACAACTTCTTAGAGAAGTGCGCTGTACTCCAAGCTCCAAAAACGCTGAAGAATTTACAATCCATACTAGGTTTTCTGAATTTCGGAAGAACTTACATCCTAAATTACGCAGAGAGGGTTAAACCTCTCTACGAACTAATTAAACCTGATTTAAAACAAATCAATTGGACTCAAAAACACACAGAAATTTTGAGATCACTGCAAACAGACATGTTAGCAAAAACAAAATTAGATACACGTGACAACACGATCGATCTTGTAATCCGAGTCATCCCAGGAAGATGCGGATTCACGTACCTAACCTCTAATGAGGGAGAAAAGGTACCAATTTCAATTAAGTCTCACTTGTACACACAAGCAGAAAAAACATTCAGTCGCACAGAAAAAACTGTGAACGCAGTGCAAATCGCATTAGCAAATGAAAGAGAACTAGCACACGGCAAACGGATTAATATCCTTACAGCGGAATCCGCCTTCGAAGCGCTATTCAGCCCAGTAAACCTGCCTACAGTGTCACTGGATCCAAAATGGATACAGTGCATAGATTCTCTAGCAGCGGAAGACGTGAAATACTATTTCGCCCCGCAATACGAAGAACTGAGTGATTTAGAATATGAAGAAGAATATCCTCTGCCAATCGAAATCCTGCCTCTCCCACAATACGCATGTATAATCTATACAGATAGCTTTGTACAGCATTTCAACGTAGAGAGAAAATCCTACGATGCAGCATGTGCGATTATTAAAGGTCGTTGGCTGTGCGGTAAATTCAGACCGAAAGTAACAAAAACTGAATCTGTAAGAAACTGTTCGGTTCAGAGAACTGAAATCAGATCTTTAAAGATGGCGCTCGAAAATGCAGAACGCGAATTCCCCACACTTATCGTGTGCGATTCTCATTTTTGCGTCAAATCTTACAACAACAAACTGCAGAGTTGGATCGAAAACGACTACAAAGATGACACAGGTGCCACAATAAAGCATAAATTGCTTTGGGAACAAGTAGCTCTTTTTCACAAAGAACTACAAAAGACTCACGTGATTCACGCACAGAGTCTTCAACGTGATGGCGTTCACGTTGCAGGGAATTCATTGGCTAATACAGCCACCGCGGAAGCAACTAACCCGGCTTCCGTAGCCACAAAAAAGCGTACAGATAAGTATATAGACGGGGAAACCATGCTAGCAGTAAAAACGACCGTAAAAGGCGACTGTGCAGCACTACCCGTAAACTATCCACTCAATTATGCATACATAATCGATGCAAACTCCGTTCCTTTTGCTCGAATCCCTGGAGTGGGGGATAGAGTAATTCCAAACAGGAGCAGGAGGGGCTTCCTCCTACTGGAAGCACACATGGGGTTGGGTCTGAAACACCAAACAATCAAAGCCTCTCTGAAAGAATTGCAATCAGAGTACTGGTGGCCAGGAATGAGTATAGATATTCAATGTTTTGCTCAAAATTGTGAAGACTGCAACAGAGATCGCAGTAATGAACAGGCCAGTGTAGTTTCAGGATCCCTGCTAGACAACATAAGGCGGTCTATCTGCGCAATCAAAGAAGAGAAGCGCGTCCCAGTGTACAACGTTTAAGACGAAATGCACTTAAAAAATGAGGCCACCAGCACTCGGCTGACGCCTAGAACTGTTATAAAAGATTAGCGAGTCCATATCGGCACATACGCAATTACCACGTTCCATTCTGACCAGGGTCCTGCTTTCAGCTCTCGAGTCTATAAGGAGGCCATGGCCAGCATGGGAATTGGGTTGCGGTATTCTTGTCCGTCGCACAAGTGTGGTAGAAAGAAAAAACCGTGACATAAAGCAATCTATAACAGCGAAGGTATTAGGTTCAGGCGCTGGGTGGGTCAAACATTTAATAAGTGTCCAGACTAGTCTTAACAACATGCCAAGAAATTCTCTAAAAGGTTTCAGCCCATACGAACTATTGTTCGGAATAAGAATGAACGTTCAGGACCTCGATAGTCAGATGTCAGTGGTACAAGAAGAAACAACGCACTTTGATGTAAAGGATCGTTTGGCTGTTTTACAGGAACTGAATGAAACAAGAAAATCATTAAGCAACATAAAGTTAAAGCAACAGCCAAGTACCACTGACGAGGCACCACCCGCAACAGCCCCAGCAAGGCCTGTCTGGATTCCAAAGATTGGGGATCTAGTCAGAGAAAAGATCGCGGTTAAGAAGGAATTTGGGCCTTCTTACAGAAAAGCAGTACCTGTCTTAGCAGTCACCGGAACAAGATCAGTTGTGCTACCGCCCCTTGCTGGTAAAAAGGAGAACAGAGTCGTGTCTATCGATCTGGTAAAACCACAAGCATGTGGCCTATAATCAACAGTAGGCCCAGTGGACTCCCAAGAAACAACAGAATACCCAAACTTGCAACAATCCAAGAGGTTCAAACTGAAAGACTAATCACATTCGATCAGCCTGCAGTGCACAATGAAGGACTATGCAATAATGCCATGGAACTCGTGCCTCTTGAAACACAGATTGAAACAGTTCGTCAAGAAACAACACCAGTCTACAATGATGTGGCATCAGAAAGTGCTACCGAGAGACAGATTGAAAGAACAATCCCATCAATTGACAGAACTGCCTCTGGTTATTTCATCAACTTCGACAACTTCTCTGAAGATTTAAATGACCCGGAAGTGATGCCAGAAACAAAAAAGTCTTTTAAAGAAAAAGCAACGGAACTCTTTCATCAACTGAAGGAAATCTACCTCATTTCCCCTTGGCTAGAGTTCTGGTTCGGTCTAGGTGTATTTTTCCTCCTGCTTTGGCTCATCATGGTACTGTGTTTGGGAAAATTCATTGAAGGAAAATATATTACAATGGACACAGCAAGTCAGAACATCAACCTAGTCCTGAAACCACACAGATCATCCCACGTGAAGAAAAGAGAACTGTCAACAGTAAATGTCACAGCAATTCCAATACCTGGTGGGGTAGTATGGGAGAAAACAGACTATGAGATCTATGGTCCGGTCGAAATCCTGAAGTATCCTCATCAACTAAAGGTTTCCTTAAGTGACTTTGTGACACCAAGTACATTCTCTGATGATTGGGACTTTAACAGTATTAATGACATGATGTCTGATTTAGTAATGTCAGCTAGATTCACAGATCATGATTATTTACAAGGTTCATCTAGTTATGAGCAGTTATTCTGTTACACCCACTATGGGGATCATTACTTGCATAAATCTGCACAGCCTAGAAATGTTTTTATGTATAATCAATGGGAACATTGTTCTACACCACCTAAAAGCAGTTCTAAAGCATTTTTTGAGAAATTCAAATATTTTTCAGGGTTTAACACCAGTGATGCAGAAACGTTTTATTATAAACTGTTAGATAAAACAGGAATGAAAACAATGCTGACAAATTCTAAATTGATATATTCAGAAGCATTTTATGACAAAATGATGACATTTGGTTTTGATTATTGGAAAAATAATATTGAAACGAAATCAATTTGGGGTACAAAAGATTGGCAGGTGCAAGGCATAGAAGCACTATTTAGAACCTGCATGATACCAGAACAAATGTTATTTTTAAATGACACTGTACACCAAACATCTTGTCTTGGCCTAGCCAAGAACAAAGAAATGAAAACACCGTCTATACCAAAGCCAATACCTGAAAATACAACAGCTGATATTGGGTTAGACGTGTCACACATTTTAAATTTCAACAGAACACATCCTGATTGGAAAAAGTGGTTAATCTGGCCTACAGACACAAATAGCTGTCAAGATAGATTCCTGAATAAAACACAGGGTTTAAAAATGACCAGATTAGACCCTAGATATTCCCAGAGACAACATCCAGGAATTATAACCACATACAGTGTAGGGAAACTCTGCCTAGAATGGCTAACTACATCCACACTGGCTGAAATTAAGCAACACTTGTCTTTATTAAAAGATGGTGCTGATTTGCGCGATTTCATTTTTGGACCACGCAAACAGCGTCAAAAGCGTTTCATAGCGACCAGCATCTATGCTGCTTACAACGAGGCTTGGAAAGTAAAGCAAATTGAAACTGCTGAAAAAATACGAGAAATTGATCGTATTAATTTGGAAAAATCACTTTCTGTAGTAGACAATGGGTTAATGACTCTGTCTTCCAGAATATATTCTTTGGACAATATTGTATCCTCTGCCTTTGATGTGATAGACAGAGATTTGCTAATGTTACAACATGGCCAGTCTCAATTACGCTCTATTATAGAATTAGGCTGGACGCTGCAAAATCTTCGTTCAGGCTATGTGCCTTGGCGTCTGATAAACACAACGTCATTATTTTCCATTTTTAACCTTACTGATAAACAGATCGGTTTGGCACAGAAAGGAGCAGACTATACAATCTTGAGCATCGAGAAACTCGAGAGATTACCATTGACAATGTCAGAGAGTCCTGTCATTGAATGGATAATACACGGAATTATCACAATTCCGATAACAACTTTCCGCTTTAAAAAGTGCCTTGAGTACATACCTGCTGGCCAGTATGAACAATTGGGTAAGGGATATGTTAAATCCGAATGGAAATTACCATACACTCATTCTTGCTATAGTGACAGCGACAAAAATGTATTTCTTAGTGGTGAAAATTGTAAACACTCACTAAGCGGTATACTTTTGTGTCAGGGTATTAATTTACACGGAGCATGTGATGGCAATTCAAACAACCTTTCATGCCACCAGCTAGTCACACCTGCAACTCAGATAGAGCCCTTCTTTATGCAACTCGCAAACGGGAGTTACATTCTAAGAACGGATCACAGGTGCTGTGGCCTCGCGCCCGGAAAAAGTTATCTAGTACAAGTAACGTCCATGGTCAAATGCTGTATGCAAGCATTGTTCCCGAGCGGGCCTCCAGACTTAGTGACTCCCCTCTGGCCTCGTCTGAATCTCTATTCTATACGAATTGATACATTAAGCAAAATGAAATCTGTGCTTTTACAGACAACAGTGCCTATAACGTCATCTAAAGAGACGTATGATCTTCTAGTCGCAAGGACGGCTACTGAGGTCCATGACCTTTTATCAACAAATTGCCCCGTGCATTTCGTACAAATGCTCGACCAACTCCTTAACATGTCTAGTGCTACAAGCATCCCAGGCATATTTAAGACAGTCTTTACGGGACTGCTGACACCCTTCCAGGCAATTTTGGGAATCTTTCCTAATTTTGTGCACTCCATCTTTGGTGGTATTCCACTATTTTTTGGACTCATCGCAGGGATTCTATTTTTGACCCTCCTGCTACGTTATGGCAAGCCTCGGCTCAGACATAGCTCCCATGGGAATGGAAGAAACAATCCTAGCAATGCGCTACAGGGACAGGATAACTGACGTCCTCGGATTGGCCAGGCTGAGAGATCTAAACATGACCTGGTTCCTTTCATTCAGACCAATATGGCAAAATTGCATTTTACCTGTGCTACGGTGTATGCTTTGCGGCAATGAATGCGTGTTGGACATCTGTCTTTCACTTCCATCAGCAGTACCAATGGACGTCGATACTTTGCTCAGTCCAATAACGGCTCACGCATTGTGTTGTCCCCAGCGGCTACCAATCCTGATGACGGCATTCGTGGAGACTCCTGTACTACAGCCAAGTGGTAACAGTGGAGCGAGTGACAAAAGCAACATCATCCAGGTACAACGTTCTGTGAGCAGGGCTGGTCCTGTCTTCGATGACAGCAATCATTCTCACACCTGCCAAGTTACAGCGCTATCTAATTTGGTTGAACTATCACCTGATTTTGTAGACCAATTCTTTGAGAGCCTGTCTGATACGATGTTCTCACCCACAGAGAAACAATAACTTTTGAAAAGCTTTCCGACACACGGCGTTCCCATGAACTCTGAATTCGGCCTTCAGTTTTGATCAACATAAAACTGCCAGGAGCTTTGGTAAACTGATTTTTCTTTGAATTGGACAATTTTTTAATATTGACCCTCTCCTTTTGGCACGAACAATTCTTTGCTTAACGTAAAAACTATTCTTAGAGAACAGAAGCTTCACACTTCTATTTCTAAAAAACACATCTAGAGACATAACAACATAACACCAGCCTCTAGCACACATATTATTACAATGCATTTTTATGTGATGATTTATCTCGCATTTCTTCTGTCAGAGATACTTCATGTGTAATTCTTTATGCATAATCGTTCATTGATTTCATATGCAATACCTTTTGAATGATTACTATGCTTTAAAAAACGTACAGTACCTAAATTCCATGTATTGCAAGTACGCCTATTTCGAATGCATTTATGTATTTTGGGGTGGGCAATGTTACACATGCATCTTATTGCTTAGTTTTAGTAATTTTGATGGACATGAATTCGTGGAGTGGGTGTCATGTGCTTATCTAGGTTCCTGATCGATACTGTGACCTTATGCCCCTATTCGGCTATAAAGCCCCTTTTTCCCTATATTGGCATAACCGTTCAAGTGCGATTTTCTGAAAAGTCATCTCTGGCCTCACACGAGCAGAGCCACAGAGCCACGTTCCAGCATGACTCTCTGCTACTTCCTTTGCGACCAATTAGTGCAATGACAGAGCAGCAGTCACTATCTGATATTCCTAGATAACACTCCGAGTTCTTCAACAAGATAAAAACTTAGCAAACCTGGAAATCCCCGCTTGCTATGTTTTGATTAGTAATGGAACTCTAATGAGCAACTGATAACTATCACTTCCTAGTGACATCTTTAATTGACGTCTTATGTCCAGCAAACTTGCGTCAAACCCGGCACCTGTCAGGTATAAATATTACCAACGTTGCCTTAAGCAATGAGCGAACATGTTGCTGATGCCAGCTGCCTGCATGACCCCGTGTTGGTAAAAACTAGCACTCTGTCGCTGCAGCCTGCTATCCTGTGGTGGTGAAGCTACTGATTACCATTATCGCCGCTACAGCGCGACCTATGGTGCAGTACGCTTGAGGAGCCGTGCAGCCGTCCTCTGCGAAGACATCCAGCCCAGCTGCCCGCGGACGCTGTCACCCCTCCTTCCTCGACGCGCTGAGAGAAGCCGCTGCCTTTCTCGTGCAGAGAAATCCAGTCCCGGCGCTTCCAGTTTACCCTCGCAGGTGACTGGGATATCGAGAGAGACCCCTGAAGGAGATACCAATCCTCCATCATTCTATTCAGAGGTATGGTGTTGACTAAACCCTTAGACGAGAATTCTTGAAACAAACCTTGGCAAAACCAACTTAACTTAAGCTACTTACTTACTCCCCCTTCTCACGTGTTAGGCTTAGGTCAGGCACACTGGGGTAGGCTTAGTTAGAAGCACCAGTTGAGTATGTAGCCTAATGTATATATGACTATATATATGTTTTATTACTTTTAAACCATTGTATGGCTAAGAAACCATATCAATGCTTTTACAGTTCTATTTTGCTATTCTTATCTTACTGTACGTACTTTTTATAATAACAGTTATTGCAATTGTGGCAATACATTTCTCTTGTACGAGAAGAAAGACTGTTCAATAAATGTTAACCCTTTATTGATAAACGCCCGTCTCTCTATTCTCTACATATTGTGAAAGTAAACTGCAATAGACTGACTGAGTGAAATCTATGTCTATTGTTTCACACGACCCTAGAGATCGACTCTTGATCTGAGGAGCAAAGTTGTCATGTTGCACGGTTGTTGGAAAGCTGAATCCCTTCTTGTCTGTGCCAAGGAAGCTGATCACTTCCTATACAGAGAAGAAAGTTTCCAGTGACCTCTGAGCTAGTTGGTAATACAACCCAATTAAGTTTAGCATAGTCAGTGGAGGCCTGGAATATCCGCAGTTCCACGTCGATACTACTGTTTATGTTATTCCAATGCGCAGGGCCTAGTGGGAAACTAGGAACTACACTACAAAAGTGATGCCACATGACCGTAATCTGATGTAATAACAATAATTACATCCCTAAAGTCTAGAGGATAACTCAGAGAAATGGTATTGGCAAACCACTGGGAGGTGCTCAAAAAGGAAAATAATCGTAGCCACGCCCTTCTGTATGAATTCATATGAACCATATATTAAATAAGGAACTATATTATTGGGTTGACTTATGGTTTATTTGTGTTAATAAACTTTGATTTATGATCACATGGAAAGAACTATCACACATACAGAGTTGACGGTTATGATCAAACACATCACTTTTCAGTATTCACAATATTAAAGCCTGGCAACAAGTTAAAAAATGTGCAAATGTGCATTTTTTTTATTTGTTTCTTATTTTCATGCTATGATATGGTCTAAAGAGTGCGCATTGTGCTGCTGAATATATTTATTTTAACAAACTAGAAATGCAATTTCCCAGTGGGCGCTGCAGAAAGAAAACAGAGCCCATCGGGGCACTGTTTGCCTCGTATTCTTGGCACTGCTTTTGCCAGGTTTGAGGCCAGGGGTCGCAAGGGCAGTGCGGAGACTGGTAATGGACACGTGGGGGGGGAGTATGGGGGGGGGATGGGGGTAGCTGCTGCTACCTCTGCTGACCCCCTAAATAACGTCCCTGGTGACGGGCCTCGAGTCACAGGAATTGGTCTTCCCCTCCATACCTGCGGCTGTGGTAGCTGGTTCCTTGTGCCCTTGGGACACCTTGTGACTCTGCCATCACAAAGGCAGGTTTAGAGGCGGACGACTACAAGCATATTTTATGTATTTAATAATAGCAATCCGGTTTGTAGTGGAGGTTTTCCATTTCCCTTTAGGTATCATATGCCTGTACTCCTCATGCTCACCATAAGTGCAACTTGTGGTCACATGCACCTGTCTGTAGTTGTACTATTAACCCTTATGCTGCCTCACTGGCACTGGAACCTGTGACCTCTAGATTACACGATATTTCCCTCAGCAGGTAAATACAGCTCTTTTCAGCCTCTTCGTTGACGGCCTAGGTTACTCTGGTACAGACGGGCATCTTTTCATCTCACAGGGGGTGGCATCTGGCTCGACGGGCACCGCCTCGGAGCTGGGAGCGGAGGGGGCTTCTTCTTCCCAGGCAGGAAGCTCGGCGGGCCCCATGTGCTGGCGCTCGCACCCTGCGCGCCGCTTCCCCTGGTCTCAGCTGCCATCTCTAAATTGAGACGTCGAGGAGAGAGGCAGGCGGGCACTGGCTGCCAAGGCAGCGGGTTACAAGCGAGTGGCTGCCAGCAGCGCCAGTCTCCCATGGGGGCACGAGGGACCAGGCTGTGACTGCACGAGTGTGCGCCTCCATCCTGAGAGAGGCCGCAGCCTTCAGTCAGTACCGAGAGAAGCCGCAGACAGCAGTCAGCACTGAGAGAGGCCGCAGACAGCACAGCCGGAACCGAGAGAGGCCTCAGACAGCAGTCAGCACTGAGAGAGGCCGCAGACAGCACAGCCGGTACAGAGAGAGGCCGCAGCTTGCAGTCAGCACTGAGAGGCCGCAGGCCGCACAGCAGGCATCAGGACCTGCACTTACATGCAGCCAGAGATAGGCAGCAGGCATGTACAGCGACGGGCGGCCCCTGCTATCCTGCACAGCCAGCATTGAGCGGGGCTGCAGGCAGCTTTCACAGGCACTAGAAAGGCAGCAGCAACACTGCAAGAGTTCAGTGGCACCCTGCGTGGGCAGGATGCCCTGGACCAGCCTCACACTGAGAGAGGCTGCAGGTGACACGGGCAGTGGCGTTGAAAGGGGCGGTCCATGAGTGCTGCTGTGGGTGTTCCCATGCCACACCCATGGACCTGACACATTTCCAGGTTAACAAGAAATCGCAAATATGGAAATGCGTCTGAATGCAATGCCTCCCCAGGGGCGCAACGAGGAGAAATGTATTCATTTCTCCTTGTTTTTTCCCTCTTTCTATGCGTGCTGCATTCTGCAGCACACATAGAATGAGGAAATCACCTCTGGTGATTGTTTATGTAGAGGAAGGGTTCCCTTCATGCACATAACCAATCATTAGAACAATGATGTTTTGCAATTTCTATGTGTGCTGATGCAGCACACATAGAAGTTGTAAAACGCCATTTCTGATTGTTTATGTGCAGGAAGGGAAACCTTCCTGCACATAAACAATCATCCCCATGACACAGGCATCCTTGCACCATGGTGCAAGGGGGCCTGTACCGGCGCATGGCAGCAGTTTGTGTGCCAGCGCAGAGGGAAGCACAGAGATGCAACATATTGTTGTAAATATGTTGCATCCCTGTACTTCGAAACTAACGCAGCGTGGCGTAGCAAAATGACTTGCTGCGTTAGTTTATTGTAAATCTGCCCCTAATAGAGGCCGCAGCCTGCGAGAGGCTACAGCCAGCATGTCCCAGCCACATATATAGAGGGGCCAGTGACAGCCTGCACAGGAAGCACTGATAGAGGCACAGCCAGCACCGAGAGAGGCTGCAGCCGTGGTACACAGCCAGCATTGAGAGATGCCACAGGCAGCTTCCAGAGGCAGAAGAAACACAAAAGATGAGAATCCAGAGCCAGCCTGCGAAGGCAGCATGCCCCAGCACAACATAAGAGAGGTTGCAGCCTGCACAAGCAGCAGTGAGGGAGGCCGAAGGCTACAGAGGCAGCACTGAGGGGGTCGCAGACAACTTGCACAGCCAGCAGAAGGCTGCAGCAACAAACTGAGGCAGGACGAGACCTTCTGCCTGCAGAGGTAACTACTGAGAAAGACACTGCTTAACATAGGGCCTTGGTTGATAGCAACTTAACGTACGCCTAGTTCTTGGGGGACACCAAATCCTACTGGGTAACCATTAAAACCAGATAATCTCTCTTTCTCTCTCTGGACCTGTAAGAAATTGGATTATTATTTGATGTTGGTGACTACCAACCGCGAGGTATAAACATAATCCTTGTCAGGGTGAACCCACAAAGTCACTAAATTCAACTCAGCTGAACCCCCTGGTACCTATGTCACAGAACAAACAGGCATAACTTAGGGCAATGTTTAAAGCATATTTACAGCACCAAAACAGTAATAAAATCAGAATGCAAAAACAATAAAAATCCCAAACTGAATTTGAAACGTAGATTAAAATGTATTAAACAAAATTACACCAAAATGAACCAAATTCAATACGTGGAATCGGAGATATGAATTTTAAAAGTTGTAAGTAGAAATAACACCAAGAAGCATGGAGTGTCAATGGTTGCAGCAGATACGGACATAGGCGCAATTTGATGCTGAATGCAAATGAGCGCGGGCAGCAATGTCTCGTCCTAATGGGTGAAGGGGACACGCCCCCCCACCTTTTGCCCAAAAAGAAGAGTGTCTGTCAGGCTGTGCAAAGGGCAGCCCGACAGACACTCTTTATTTTCGGGTTTGGCAGCTAGGAGCTAGACATGCGCTATACAGCAGCGGTTTCTTCATAGGAGCCCTGAGGCATTGACCCCCCTACAGCTGCGAGCTATAACCTCCCAGGCTCATTTTTACATTTTAAATTACTTAGTACCTCCATTTTTTCTCTTTATTTAGGGGCGGGGTCGGTTGCTCTCACGAAAGACATAGGTGAGTGGGATGAGCAGCTGAGACTGAAACTGAGCTGCGCATGTCAGATTGGCCGGTATTTTTGCTCAGGCCAGCCTGACATGCGCCATTCAGGCTTACATATTAAAAGCTATCATGGAGCTGTGTGAGCAACGACATAGCCCCATTGGTCTTCAATGGAGCGTGGTGCTTGCATGCTCCAGCCAATTCTAGTACTGCTCTTATGCTGCATAATGTTATATACAGCATAAGAGCAGTGCTTGAGGTCTGCCGCAAGCTCCACAGCGATGTGGGGATGTGTACTGAGAAAGGGTGCTGCCGTCTTATCCTAGCTGTCCTGCCTGACATTGCTACTCTGGGCATCATGCCTGTCGGTCACCTGTCATGACCTGGGCAGAGGCTTGCTGCCGCTAGGGGTTGCCAACTCCTCAGTGCCACCACATGAGCATCTACCCGCACCTCAAGGGAGATGTGCGCCTGAGGAGGCTGCTGTGCATCACCAACTACTTTCTGAAGATTAACCCCTTCTATGCTTATGAAGAGCTCAGCTCATCATGAGGCACAGTGGAGCTGTGCTCATGACGAGCTGAGTTCGTCATAACTGCTGCGGCCTTCCCATGCACAGCTAATTCCCCGCCAGTGCGGGGGTTCTATTGGAGTGGGCGGAGTCATGACGAGCCCAGCTTGTCATGAGCACAGCTCCACTGTGCAGCATGACGAGCTGGGCTCGTCACGAGCACCGGGGTGCCGTGCGTGGCCCCTCCCCCCGCACCGCAGGGGAATTAGCCCCGCATGGAAGGGGTGAATGTGGATGGCAAGGTCGGGGAGACCACCGAGGAGGAGTGTCCATACAGTAAGTGCACCTTGCCCCTCTCAGATGCATCACAGGAGGGTGTACACCCGAGAGGGCTTTACAAAGGGGGATTTGGGAATCTAGTGACCACTGGTACTGGCCTGCGCCCTGTTGCTCCAGGGTGATGCTGAAAAGCGCGTTGTGTGAAGAGAAGCATGTGTGTATCCCAGTGTCATTGCACCATTTATTTACTTTAACCCACAGCAGACGGAGCCTAATTTGTTCTGCAAATGATGTGAGTGAGTACTGGATAGGACGCAGCCCGCCAAGGTGAGAATGTGGTGTTCCTGTGGGCAATAGCTTACCACTGATGCTGGTGTAATCATCCGTAAACCCTTCTGGATGTTGGGACTGGTGTTGTTTCTGGCATTGGGTAGGCACTTGCATGTTTAAGTGATCACTGCAGCAGTTTAGTGCCTGAGAAGCACTAGGGTGCAAGTGGCAGACACCATCTGCACCCCGAGGTCACAGCACATCAGACCTAGGCTCACCCTGGCCCGAGTGACCTCAGCGTCAGCCCTAACCCACTCAAATGTGTTTATTAAAAGGAAGCGCAATAAACTATACACCAATACTACTATCAAACAAATTACCACTTGAAGTAAATGCTTTAAAAGAAATAAACGTGTGCAATTGTAGTTTATTGTTTTAAGTTATCTCAACAATAACTTGTAGTGTTAGTCTCAAAGTAGCGGTACTGAGAACTTTCTCCAAAGTCCATTTACAATGGGCACACAAAATACGTGCTGTAAGCCTTCACCATGCCTGTTTGCATTGGGAGAAATGTTTTCTTCATAAGTTGTGTGGTTTTGGGTCCATCCTGGCCCCCTCTGGGGACCTGCAACCATGTAAACCGATGTCCAGGCTTGTAATAGCGCAGTGACTGCAGCGTCGGCCGAACAACGCACACATACACAGTGGCACACTAAAAACACATGCAGGCTTGCACTGGCTTACTGGTGCAGCATCGGCTTAGAGCCAATCTCAATGGAAATGGGCCAAAACTATGACCCAAAGCATCGTCTACCCCTATTTTCCAGATTATAAAAAATAAGGGTAGTGGACTACTTAAAAACCTATGAAAACGTAATGTGTAACATTAGATCTAAGGATGAAAAACAGCTTTTAATATCCTTTGTTAAACCCTATAAAGCAGTATCCACAGCTACCATTGCTAGATGGGTTAGACTAATATTGTCAGAAGCAGGAATAGATTTGTCCAAATTTGGGGCTCATTTTTTTCATGGGGCTATGGCCAGTAAAGTGTTCTAGGCAGAAGGATCCCTTTCCGATATCTTGAAAGCTACGGACTGGTCAAAGGCATCCACATTTGTACAGTTTTACCTTAGACCTGTGGAACATGTGAGCAGTTCAGCGTTAAAAAGCTTTAAATATGCATAATGGTAGCCTCCGGTCTTGTAATCAAATGACGATTCTCTAATTATCATACAGAGAGAATCTTGATTTCATTAAAGACAACAGAGGCTAACATTATCCCATTCCCACCCACCACACCCTGGTGGAAGATGAACTACATTAGTTTGATTTAGAAACAGACTTTAATTAAGAATAAGTTTATGTCGTTTTTTAAATATTTAATACTAAATTGTAACACTATATAGCTTAGAATAGCCTTTAATCTATTTGTGATTACTTACAAATATCTAACTCCAAAATATATCGGAATTACCAATTTTTTCCTCTTTTTTTCTTTCAGACACTTCATCTTTGTGATAATCACTTCATTATCTATACATTTAGAGTAGAAGATGTCAATTTAATGAATGTATGGTTCTCTGTCGCAGCTCTGAGAGGAAAACCTAGTTACTATTGTAGGAAAGTAGGATCTGCTTCTTATGGTTACCACTACTTTTTGCTCGATGTTGCACTATTTTTGACTAGTCTGACTGGGATCCTGCTAATCAGGACCGCAGTCTATCTGCATTCTCATTTACATTGTCATGCATGTACTTTGATACCCTCCAGATTTGATACTGGGGTACCCTTATAAGTCCCTAGTATAAGGTACCCATGTACCCAGGACATAGGTACCCCAGAGGCCTCCCATGGGCTGAAGCATGTATTATGCCACCCATGAGAGGCCATGCAAAATGGAAATACTGGTCTGCTACTGCAGTCTGTGTGAGCTGGTGCTCACAGAACTTACTTTATTCACTATATCTATTGGTCACTACACTTAAAACTTATAAGTCACCCCTATAACGGGCCTTATCAATCCTGAAGGAAAGGTGCTGGGTTTTATGTGAGAGGATGTCCCTACATTAGCAGAGCCCCTCTGCAGCCTACGGAGACCATTCTCCCGGGTTGTCTAAGACTCAGCCGGACATATAGGTAGAGGTGCATTATAACCTCGCGGTAAATGCTATCTCGAAAACGGCTGCATAGAAACATATCATGTTTGGTATCAAACACCTTGGAATCATACCTCCACACTGGCAACCGGTGTGGGAGGTATGATTCCACCCTTCTGAAGCGAGCTTCATGGGGTCACTGGTCCATCCGGTGCCAACTTTTTGGACCCGGACAGCACAACATAGATGCTGCCGACCAGAGACACATTTCTGCCCTCCTGCTGCTGAGCCAAGCTTGAGCAGAGGAAGGGAGCAAAATAGGCATCCTGTCACAGGGAGGTGTGACCACCTCCCAGGCAGGATTTAGTGTATTGGGGGTGGGTGGGTTCACTCTGAGAGTGCCGGAAAGTCTGCACCTGGGTCACATTTGGTATCCCTGTGCATAGTCCAGTTCAAACCAGTTCTGGGAGCCATTGGGTCCTGCTCTGGTGCAAAACTGGACAAAGGACATGGAAGTAACCTCCCCTCTGTCATGCCCCTCCCCTAAGAGGGTCCCCTGAATCTATCCAACCCTCTCCAGTGGGTACAAAAGGGCTTACCTGCCTGTAAGACTGTAGTGTAGTTCCTAGTTTCCCACTAGGCCCTGCGCATTGGAATAACATAAACAGTAGTATCGACGTGGAACTGCGGATATTCCAGGCCTCCACTGACTATGCTAAACTTAATTGGGTTGTG
Organism: Lissotriton vulgaris; assembly: GCF_964263255.1. NCBI lineage: Eukaryota > Metazoa > Chordata > Amphibia > Caudata > Salamandridae > Lissotriton > Lissotriton vulgaris. The sequence goes on along the minus strand of NC_141693.1, from coordinate 1,861,701,982 downwards.
TTACCAACTAGCTCAGAGGTCACTGGAAACTTTCTTCTCTGCATGGGAAGTGATCAGCTTCCTTGGCACAGACAAGAAGGGATTCAGCTTTCCAACAACCGTGCAACATGACAACTTTGCTCCTCAGATCAAGAGTCAATCTCTAGGGTCGTGTGAAACAATAGACATGTATTTCACTCAGTCAGTCTAGTGCAGTTTACTTTCACGATATGTAGAGAATAGAGAGACGGGCGTTTGTCAATAAAGGGTTAACATTTATTGAACAGTCTTTCTTCTCGTACAAGAGAAATGTATTGCCACAATTGCAAGACTTGTTATGATAAAAAGTACGTACAGTAAGATAAGTATTGCGAAATAGAACTGTAAAAGTATTGATATGGTTTCTTAGCCATACAATGGTTTAAAAGTAATAAAACATATATACAGTCATATATACATTAGGCTAACATACTCAACTGGTGCTTCTAACTAAGCCTACCCCAGTGTGCCTGACCTAAGCCTAACACGTGGAAGGGGAGTAAGTAAGTAGCTTTAAGTTAAGTTGGTTTTGCCAAGGTTTGTTTCAAGAATTCTCGTCTAAGGGTTTAGTCAACACCATACCTCTGAATAGAATGATGGAGGATTGGTATCTCCTTCAGGGGTCTCTCTCGATATCCCAGTCACCCGCGAGGGTAGACCGGAAACGCCGGAGCTGGATTTCTCTGCACGAGAAAGGCAGCAGGTCTCTTCAGCGCGTCGAGGAAGGAGGGGGGACAGCGTCCGCGGGCAGCTGGAATCTGCTGGATGTCTTCGCAGAGGGACGGCTGTTCAGCTGCTAAGCGTACTGCACCATAGTTCGCGCTTTGGCGGCGATAATGGTATCAGTAGCTTCACCACCACAGGGACAGCAGGCTGCAGCGACAGAGTGCTAGATTTACCAACACGGGGTCTTGCAGGCAGCTGGCATCAGCAACAGTAGCTCGCATTGCTTAAGGCAACGTTGGTGATATTTATACCTGACAGGTGCTGGGTTTGACGCAAGTTTGCTGGACATAAGACGTCAATTAAAGATGTCACTAGGAAGTGATAGTTATCAGTTGCTCATTAGAGTTCCATTACTAATCAAAACACAGCAAGCGGGGATTTCCAGGTTTGCTGAGTTTTTATCTTGTTGAAGAACTCGGAGTGTTAATCTAGGAATATCAGATAGTGACTTCTGCCCTGTCATTGCACTAATTGGTCGCAAAGGAAGTGGCAGAGAGCTATGCTGGAATGTGACTCTGTTCGTGTGAGGCCAGAGATGACTTTTCTGAAAATCGCACTTGAACGGTTATGCCAATATAGGTATCAGGCTTGGCTCCAAACTTCCTCGGGGCTGTGATGAGAGTCCAATCCCGGCCCTACCAAACGACCTCAGAGCTCTGTAATAAAACACAGAGCTGCTAAGAGAGTGCAGCAGGCCGCGGGAAGGGAAGGGAACAGCGGGAGGGAGATCTGCAATGACAAAGAACAAGATATTAAAGCACCCTATCTCCCTATACTACAACAAAGTAATCTAATCTCTCCACCCAACTCCTCCCCCCCACTAATCACCAGTTAGTACCTGTAAAGTAAAATACGCAAAGACCAAATCCAATGGAGACAGGAGATTGTTGTGGTGTGAGGAACGGGGTCAAACTGTGAATATAAAATAAACACGATTCACTCCCTTTACTCCAGGCACAGACTGTTGGCTGTTGCTCAAAAGTTAAGTCACCACACATACCCCAATGTAATGCATATGTTTCTATCAATGGGCAGCCACACAGTTCCTTTGGTTAACCTTTCCAATACCCTCCTGTCTCCTGTCCAGAATGATATAAGAAAACAATAATGAATACTGCGCTCCTCAGAAACACTTCCTTGCCACACAGTAAAAGAAATACTTCACATTGGCGTTACAGAGTTAATCCTCACTCTGTAAAGGTTATTAACGGGCGTGCCCTTAAGAAGTTCTGCTATGACACAAACAGTGAGGGCAGAAGGAAAGCGAGGCTCAAAGAAAAAAGCTCCAAGTGAGTCCTATCGCCTCCTTGCAAGAGTACCAGTATATACAATATTTACAGCAATAATGCACCTTGCAGGCTCAATTCTGAGTTGGCTCGCTCATCAGGTCCGTTTCCCTGAGAACCAACATGCAGCCACAAAAGTTTGTGACCACCCTGTCAACCACTGAGCCTCTTGAGTTTCCAAATAGATAGGCACAGGGTGCCGCTTTCGAACAGAAAACCGGGTGTGGATGTGTAGTTGGGATCGAAGCTACCAACGCCACACACCCAGCACCACCAGATTACTCACGGTAAAGATGCCCACTGGAACGCCAGACACCTCTTACCGCCTCCAGCCAGGGACTCCGGGAACGCCACCGCATACGGAATTATCGGCGTTTCACCGCCGTTAGACCTCAGTATTTATTTCCTGGCATGCGCGCGCAGCTCGCGTCGGAACGCGACGTCAGCGCGGCATGCCGGGAATTGTAGTTTTTGCTCTCTTTCCGGCCGCCACGGGCGCTCGGCGTCCAGAACATGACAGTACACCCCCCTTTACAAAGGGGTCCCACCACCTCCAGGTTTGCCAGGAAACAAACGGTGAAACCGGGCCACCAGCCGGGGTGCTTTAACAGCGTTCACTGGCTCCCAAGAATCCTCCTCTGGCCCAAACCCCTTCCAGGAGATCAGATATTGCAAACGACCTCTCACCAATCTAGAGTCCCGGATACATCTCACCTCATATTCCTGATCCTGCATCCCCCATATAGGCACCGGGGACTTACGAATTGGACTCCTAGAGGGTTTCAAAAGGGAAACGTGAAACACAGGGTGTATGCGAAGATGCGCCGGCAAATGCAGTCGCACAGCAACCGGGTTCACATGACTCACCACCCGGTAAGGACCAATAAACTTAGGATTAAACACACTGTGCTTCTTAAATTTAATATGCCTGGTGGACAACCATACTAAATCACCCTTTTTATATACAGGATTAGGTCTCCGGTGTTTGTCCGCTTGGTGTTTATACCTAGCTTTGGCCTTTTCAAGATTTTTGCGTGTGCTCAAAAGTATTTTGCGCACCCGCAACAACCTATCCCTTACCTCAGGTAACCTCACCTTATCAGATGGCAATAGCATAGGGGTGAACCTGGGATGATGACCATAAGAGCAAAAGAAAGGCGTGTATTGAGTGGATGCATGTTGAGTGCTGTTGTAGGCTATTTCTGCCACCCACAACCAATCAACCCATGACTCACTACTATCTTGTACGTAGCAACGTAGGTACTGTTTCAGGGATTGGTTCAGTCTCTCCGTCTGTCCATCCGTCTGCGGATGGAAACTGGTGGACACAGACGAAGTGATGTGCAACGCCTTACACCAGGTTTTCCAAAATCTCGCAGTGAATTGTGCCCCTCGATCGGACACTATGTCTCTGGGAAGGCCATGCAGTCTTACAATGTTCACCAGGAGTAGTTGAGCTAATTGTCCTGCAGTGGGTACTTGGGCACAAGGAATGAAGTGACCCATTTTGGTCAAGAAGTCCACTACCACAATTATGGCTGTTTTGCCTTGATCTTTTGGAAGCCCCACAATGAAGTCGACTGAGAACCTCTCCCACGGATTCTCCGGAGTGGGCAAAGGTAGTAACATTCCCTGAGGTTTTTGTCTGTTCGTTTTCATTTGACTGCATGTGACGCACTCCGCCACCCAACGAAGCACATCCGGTCTAAGGGAAGGCCACCAGAACTGCCTCTGGATTTTTTCCACGGTCTTGACAAAACCCATGTGACCGGCACACGGAACGTCATGGCACCAAGAGAACACAACACGGCGTAAGATTTCTGAGGGCACCAGTACCTGTTTTCCTCTCATCGGAAGGCCATGTTTCATTTTCCATTCCGGGTGATGTCTGAGCCATGTGCGCCACACACAGGTTTGCACTCCCCTCCTGACTCGGGATATGAAGTCTTCTGTATGAGTTACCGCTATGACTTTTGCAGGGTCAATGATAGACTGCACCGGTTTCTCCTCTGGTATCAGGTGGTTCTCTCTCCTGGTAAGTGCATCCGCCTTTCTATTGTAGGTACCAGGCCTAAAGGTAACCACGAATTGGAACTCTTCGAAGTACATCATCCACCTTAATTGTCTGGGGGAAAGGTGTCTCGCAGCTCTTAAAAACTGAAGATTACGGTGATCGGTGTATACCGTGATCTGGTGCGAAGCTCCCATCAACCAGTGTCGCCATTCCATAAAGGCATCCCGTATAGCTAGCAGTTCCTTTTCGGCAATGGTGTAGTTTACTTCCGAGGGATTGAGCTTCCTGGACATGTAGGCAATCGGGTGCAGAGTGCCTGTTGAGTCTTCCTTTTGAGATAACACTGCTCCCAGGGCTATTTCTGAAGCGTCTGCCTCGACTATGAATGGTAAATCCGGATTGGCGTGTGTTAACACTGGTGCAGAGGAGAACGCGGCCTTGAGCTCATCGAATGCTTGTTGAGCTTTGTCTGTCCATACAAACGGGATGTTTTTCTTCGTGAGTTGCGTGAGGGGTGACACCATTCCTGAGAAACCAGCGATGAATCGCCTGTAGAAGTTGGCAAACCCCAACAGGCTCTGTATGTCTTTAACATTGTTGGGACGGGGCCAGTCTATAATTGCTTGGACTTTTCTGTCGGCCATCACTTGCCCTGACGGAGTAAGCATCACACCTAGGAACTCCACCGTCGTGACGTGAAATTCACATTTGGTGATTTTACAGAAGAGATGGTGTTTCTGGAGGGCTTGCAGCACTGATTTTACATGGGAGATGTGTTCCTCTGTGGAGTTGGAATAAATGAGAATGTCGTCAATATAAACGACAGCGTAACGATCCAGGAATTCACGAAGGACCTCATTCAGAAAAAATTGAAATGCGGCCGGGGCATTGCAAAGCCCAAAGGGCATTACTAAATACTCATATAATCCATACCGCGTCTTAAAGGCCGTTTTCCACTCATCACCCCGTCTTATGCGAACAAGGTGATAAGCCCCACGCAAGTCCAACTTCGTATAGATATGTGCTGCTCTGACTTGTTCTAGCAGCACCGGGATCAAAGGTAGCGGATATTGATTTTTCACCATGATGGCGTTTAATGCTCTATAGTCGATGCAACATCTCTTTTCACCATTAGCCTTTGGTATGAAGAACAAAGGGGATGCTGCAGGTGATCTAGAGGGTCGAATAAATCCTAAGGCCAAATATTTGTCAAGATATTCTCGTAGCGTCTCTGTTTCAGGTATAGTAAGCGCGTAAATCCTTCCGTTTGGAATCTCGGAGCCAGGGAGGAGGTCAATGCGACAATCATACGTGCGGTGAGGTGGCAGCACCTCGGCCTCTTTGTCACTGAACACTAGTCCAAACTCAGCATAACAAGAGGGCAGAATTACGTCTTTTTCTGCTGCTGTGGCGATTGATTGCATAGGCTCTAAGTTTTGTGCAGGCTCCTTCTCCGTGGGAAAACAGTGTTCTCGACAATAAGGGGAAAGGAACTGAATGGATTTGGTAGCCCAACGTATATCCGGATCATGTTTTTGTAGCCAGGGAAGACCTAGGATGATTCCATATTGCGGAGCTTCAATGATGTTGAAGATCAACCGTTCCTGGTGGGAATCCGAACATACCATTTCATACTCGCTTGTACGATAAGTAATTGGTCCTGCTTGGAGTTCATGTCCATCAACAGCGTAGACTGTTTCAGGTCTTTCTTTGGAAATGAGGGTTATTCCTAATCGACGAGCCATGGAACAATCCATGAAACAACCTGTGGCTCCTGAATCAACCATTACCTGCACCTCTTGTCGTTTCTTGTTAATGGTAATGTACATGTTTATAAACAGGTGGTTTCTCATATCCAAGGAATCCGGGGTGACTGAAGGGATAATGTGTATGCTTGAGGGTTTCCCTTCGCTTTCCATCAAGCTTTGTCGTTTCCCGACTCCTTTGCGGAGACTCCTGCTACACTCGGGCCTCCCCATCCTCGGTTACCTTTAGGCTTCACTGGGCATTCCCTTACATAATGGCCTTTCTTCCCACAATAGAGACACAATCCTTGCTTGCGTCTGTGTTCTCTTTCGCTGGTGGTTAAGGAGGCTCGCACCGCCCCTATCTCCATGGCCTCGGGAGACGAAGTTGGTTTATCACTGTTACCAGGTTGTTCATAAGGCATCACGGCTTTGTCCTTCTTCTTATGCTCTCCTTTTCTTTCCTTCATGCGATGATCTAATCGCAACGTAAGGTCTATTAGAGCAGAACACGTACGGGGCTGAGGATCTATCTGGGCTAAGACGTCCTTCATATCTTCATGGAGGCCTTGATAGAACAAAGCGGTTCTTTTGGCTTCAGGCCAATCTGTTTCGGCCACTAATCTTCTGAAATTGTTGAGATAGGTAACAAGGTCATTGTCTCCCTGTTTCAATTGTAACAACTCTCTATCGGCCGTGAGAGTCTCGGCCCTCCTGTCAAAGGTTTTTTCAAACTCCTCTCTGAAATTATCCCAATGATATAAAAGTGGGTCATCCCTTTTGACAATTGGAACCGCCCACTGTGCAGCTTCTCCCCCTAAGTATGAGATCAGGAAAGCTACTCTTGCTTGGTGTGTGGAAAACATCTTGGGTTTGCACATAAAGTGCATCTGGACCTGTGTCATAAATACTTGAATCTTTTTGATATCACCATAGTACCTTTCCGGGGGTGCTAGCGGGATTTGTGCAGGCATTTCCACTACCACAGATGTGGCAGGGGAGGTGCTACTGGATGCCCCTGTAGTGGTAGTGGGGGTGGGCATTCTATCCAGCCTGGCACGCAGTTGTGCGTTCTCAGCCCTGGAAGCTGCTACCTCCCTATTAGCAGCTGTTAGCTCCACCTGTACTAAGGCCAAAGCGGCCATGACATCCTCTAAGGTGGTCATGGCGAACTCTCAGCACAGCCAAGAGGAGGCAAAATCCTTAGGCCGATAATTCTATCAGGCTTGGCTCCAAACTTCCTCGGGGCTGTGATGAGAGTCCAATCCCGGCCCTACCAAACGACCTCAGAGCTCTGTAATAAAACACAGAGCTGCTAAGAGAGTGCAGCAGGCCGCGGGAAGGGAAGGGAACAGCGGGGAGGGAGATCTGCAATGACAAAGAAAAGATATTAAAGCACCCTATCTCCCTATACTACAACAAAGTAATCTAATCTCTCCACCCAACTCCTCCCCCCCACTAATCACCAGTTAGTACCTGTAAAGTAAAATACGCAAAGACCAAATCCAATGGAGACAGGAGATTGTTGTGGTGTGAGGAACGGGGTCAAACTGTGAATATAAAGTAAACACGATTCACTCCCTTTACTCCAGGCACAGACTGTTGGCTGTTGCTCAAAAGTTAAGTCACCACACATACCCCAATGTAATGCATATGTTTCTATCAATGGGCAGCCACACAGTTCCTTTGGTTAACCTTTCCAATACCCTCCTGTCTCCTGTCCAGAATGATATAAGAAAACAATAATGAATACTGCGCTCCTCAGAAACACTTCCTTGCCACACAGTAAAAGAAATACTTCACATTGGCGTTACAGAGTTAATCCTCACTCTGTAAAGGTTATTAATGGGCGTGCCCTTAAGAAGTTCTGCTATGACACAAACAGTGAGGGCAGAAGGAAAGCGAGGCTCAAAGAAAAAAGCTCCAAGTGAGTCCTATCGCCTCCTTGCAAGAGTACCAGTATATACAATATTTACAGCAATAATGCACCTTGCAGGCTCAATTCTGAGTTGGCTCGCTCATCAGGTCCGTTTCCCTGAGAACCAACATGCAGCCACAAAAGTTTGTGACCACCCTCTCAACCACTGAGCCTCTTGAGTTTCCAAATAGATAGGCACAGGGTGCCGCTTTCGAACAGAAAACCGGGTGTGGATGTGTAGTTGGGATCGAAGCTACCAACGCCACACACCCAGCACCACCAGATTACTCACGGTAAAGATGCCCACTGGAACGCCAGACACCTCTTACCGCCTCCAGCCAGGGACTCCGGGAACGCCACCGCATACGGAATTATCGGCGTTTCACCGCCGTTAGACCTCAGTATTTATTTCCTGGCATGCGCGCGCAGCTCGCGTCGGAACGCGACGTCAGCGCGGCATGCCGGGAATTGTAGTTTTTGCTCTCTTTCCGGCCGCCACGGGCGCTCGGCGTCCAGAACATGACAATAGGGAATAAATGGATTTATAGCCGAATAGGGGCATAAGGTCACAGTATCGATCAGGAACCTAGATAAACACGCAACACCCACTCCACATTTTCATGTCCATCAAATTACTAAAACTAAGCAATTAGATGCATGTGTAACATTGCCCACCCCAAAATACATAAATGCATTCGAAATAGGCGTACTTGAAATACATGAAATTTAGGTACTGTACGTTTTTTGAAGCATAGAATCATTCAAAAACTATTGCATATGAAATCAATGAACGATTATGCATAAAGAATTACACATGAAGTATCTCTGACAGAAGAAAGGCGAGATAAATCATCACATAAAAATGCATTGTAATAACATGTGCTAGAGGCTGGTGTAATGTTGTTATGTCTCTAGATGTGTTTAGAAATAGAAGTGTGAAGCTTCTGTTCTCTAAGAATAGTTTTTACGTTAAGCAAAGAATTGTTCGTGCCAAAAAAAAAAGTCAATATTAAAAAATTGTCCAATTCAAAGAATTATTGCTTGAACGGGGAAAAATAGATTTCCAAAGCTCTTGGCAGTTTTTGTTGATCAAAACTGAAGGCCGAATTCAGAGTTCATGGGAACGCTGTGTGTCGGAAAAGCTTCTAAAAGTTATTGTTTCTGTATGGGTGAGAACATCGTATCAGACAGGCTCTCAAAGAATTGGTCTACAAATTCAGGTGATAGTTCAACCAAATTAGATAGCGCTGTAACTTGGCAGGTGTGAGAATGATTGCTGTCATCATAGTCGGGACCAGCAATGCTCACAGAACGTTGTACCTGGATGATGTTGCTTTTGTCACTCGCTCCACTGTTACCACTTGGCTGTAGTACAGGAGTCTCCACGAATGCCATCATCAGGATTGGTAGCCGCTGGGGACAACACAATGCGTGAGCCGTTATTGGACTGAGCAAAGTATCGACGTCCATTGGTACTGCTGATGGAAGTGAAAGACAGATGTCCAACACGCATTCATCGCCGCAAAGCATACACCGTAGCACAGGTAAAATGCAATTTTGCCATATCGGTCTGAATGAAAGGAACCAGGTCATGTTTAGATCTCTCAGCCTGGCCAATCCAAGGACGTTAGTTATCCTGTCCCGGTAGCGCATTGCTAGGATTGTCTCTTCCATTCCCATGGGAGCTATGTCTGAGCCGAGGCTTGCCATAACGTAGCAGGAGGGTCAAAAATAGAATCCCTGCGACGAGTCCCAAAAATAATGGTATGCCGCCAAAAATGGAGTGCACAAAATTAGGAAAGATTCCCAAAAATTGCCTGGAAGGGTGTTAGCAGTCCCGTAAAGACTGTCTTAAATATGCCTGGGATGCTTGTTGCCCTAGACATGTTAAGGAGTTGGCTGAACATTTCTATGAAATGCACGGGGCAATTTGTTGATAAAAGGTCATGAACTTCAGTAGCTGTCCTTGCAACTAGAAGATCATACGTCTCTTTAGATGACGTTATAGGCACTGTTGTCTGTAAAAGTACAGATTTCATTTTGCTTAATGTATCAATTCGTATAGAATAGAGATTCAGACGAGGCCAGATGGGAGTCACTGTGTCTGCAGGCCCACTCGGAAACAATGCTTGCATACAGCATTTGACCATGGATGTTACTTCTACTAGATAACTTTTCCCTGGCACGAGGCCACAACATCTGTGATCCGTTCTAAGAATGTAACTCCCGTTCGCGAGTTGCATAAAGAAGGGCTCTATCTGAGTTGCAGGTGTGACTAGCTGGTGGCATGAAAGGTTGTTAGAATTTCCATCACATGCTCCGTGTAAATTAATACCTTGACACAAAAGTATACCGCTTAGTGAATGTTTACAATTTTCACCACTAAGAAATAAATTTTTGTCGCTGTCACTATAGCAAGAATGAGTGTATGGTAATTTCCATTCAGATTTTACATATCCTTTACCCAATCGTTCATACTGGCCAGCAGGTATGTACTCAAGGCACTTTTTAAATCGGAAAGTTGTTATCGGAATTGTGATAATTCCGTGTATTATCCATTCAATGACAGGACTCTCTGACATTGTCAATGGTAATCTCTCGAGTTTTTCGATGCTCAGGATTGTATAGTCTGCTCCTTTCTGTGCCAAACTGATCTGTTTATCAGTAAGGTTAAAACTGGAAAATAATGACGTTGTGTTGATTAAACGCCAAGGCACATAGCCTGAACGAAGATTTTGCAGCGTCCAGCCTAGTTCTATAATAGAGCGTAATTGAGACTGGCCATGTTGTAACATTAGCAAGTCTCTGTCTATCACATCAAAGGCAGAGGATACAATATTGTCCAACGAATATATTCTGGAAGAGTCATTAACCCATTGTCTACCACAGAAAGTGATTTCTCCAAATTAATACGATCAATTTCTCGTATTTTTTCAGCAGTTTCAATTTGCTTTACTTTCCAAGCCTCGTTGTAAGCAGCATAGATACTGGTCGCTATGAAACGCTTTTGACTCTGTTTGCGTGGTCCAAGAATGAAATCGCGCAAATCAGCACCATCTTTTAATAAAGACAAGTGTTGCTTAATTTCAGCCAGTGTGGATGTTGTTAGCCATTCAAGGCAGAGTTTCCCTATACTGTATGTTGTTATAATCCCTGGATGTTGTCTCTGGGAGTATCTCGAGTCTAATCTGGTCATTTTTAACCCCTGTGTTTTATTCAGGAATCTATCTTGACAGCTATTTGTGTCTGTAGGCCAGATTAACCACTTTTTCCAATCAGGATTTGTTCTGTTGAAATGTAAAATTTGTGACACGTCTAACTCAATATCTGTGGTTGTATTCTCAGTTATTGGCTTTGGAATAGACGGTGTTTTAAGGTCTTTGATCTTAGCTAGGCCAAGACAAGATGTTTGGTGTATTGTGTCATTTAAAAACAACATTTGTTCTGGTATCATGCAGGTTCTAAATAGTGCTTCTATGCCTTGCACCTGCCAATCTTTTGTACCCCAAATTGTTTCCGTTTCAATATTATTTTTCCAATAATCAAAACCAAATGTCATCATTTTGTCATAAAATGCTTCTGAATATATCAATTTAGAATTTGTCAGCATTGTTTTCATTCCTGTTTTATCTAACAGTTTGTAATAAAACGTTTCTGCATCACTGGTGTTAAACCCTGAGAAGTATTTGAATTTCTCAAAAAATGCTTTAGAACTGCTTTTAGGTGGTGTAGAACAATTTTCCCATTGATTATACATAAAAACATTTCTAGGCTGTGCAGATTTATGCAGGTAATGATCCCCATAGTGGGTGTAACAGAATAACTGCTCATAACTAGATGAACCTTGTAAATAATCATGATCTGTGAATCTAGCTGACATTACTAAATCAGACATCATGTCATTAATACTGTTAAAGTCCCAATCATCAGAGAATGTACTAGGTGTCACAAAGTCACTTAAGGAAACCTTTAGTTGATGAGGATACTTCAGGATTTCGACCGGACCATATATCTCATAGTCTGTTTTCTCCCATACTACCCCACCAGGTATTGTAATTGCTGTGACATTTACTGTTGACAGTTCTCTTTTCTTCACGTGGGATGATCTGTGTGGTTTCAGGACTAGGTTGATGTTCTGACTTGCTGTGTCCATTGTAATATATTTTCCTTCAATGAATTTTCCCAAACATAGTACCATGATGAGCCAAAGCAGGAGGAAAAATACACCTAGACCGAACCAGAACTCTAGCCAAGGGGAAATAAGGTAGATTTCCTTCAGTTGATGAAAGAGTTCCGTTGCTTTTTCTTTAAAAGATTTTTTTGTTTCTGGCATCACTTCGGGGTCGTTTTGATCTTCAGAGAAGTTGTCGAAGTTGATGAAATAACCAGAGGCAGTTCTGTCAATTGATGGGATTGTTCTTTCAATCTGTCTCTCGGTAGCACTTTCTGATGCCACATCATTGTAGACTGGTGTTGTTTCTTGACGAACTGTTTCAATCTGTGTTTCAAGAGGCACGAGTTCCATGGCATAATTGCATAGTCCTTCATTGTGCACTGCAGGCTGATCGAATGTGATTAGTCTTTCAGTTTGAACCTCTTGGATTGTTGCAAGTTTGGGTATTCTGTTGTTTCTTGGGAGTTCACTGGGCCTACTGTTGATTATAGGCCACATGCTTGTGGTTTTACCAGATCGATAGACACGACTCTGTTCTCCTTTTTACCAGCAAGGGGCGGTAGCACAACTGATCTTGTTCCGGTGACTGCTAAGACAGGTACTGCTTTTCTGTAAGAAGGCCCAAATTCCTTCTTAACCGCGATCTTTTCTCTAACTAGATCCCCAATCTTTGGAATCCAGACAGGCCTTGCTGGGGCTGTTGCGGGTGGTGCCTCGTCAGTGGTACTTGGCTGTTGCTTTAACTTTATGTTGCTTAATGATTTTCTTGTTTCATTCAGTTCCTGTAAAACAGCCAAACGATCTTTTACATCAAAGTGCGTTGTTTCTTCTTGTACCACTGACATCTGACTATCGAGGTCCTGAACTCGCATTCTAATTCCGAACAATAGTTCGTATGGGCTGAAACCTTTTAGAGAATTTCTTGGCATGTTGTTAAGACTAGTCTGGACACTTATTAAATGTTTGACCCACCCAGCGCCTGAACCTAATACCTTCGCTGTTATAGATTGCTTTATGTCACGGTTTTTTCTTTCTACCACACTGTTCCCTTCCGGGGTATGACGGACAAGAATACCGCAACCCAATTCCCATGCTGGCCATGGCCTCCTTATAGGCTCGAGAGCTGAAAGCAGGACCCTGGTCAGAATGGAACGTGGTAATTGCGTATGTGCCGATATCGCAAATCTTTTATAACCGTTCTAGCGTCAGCCGATCGCTGGAGGCCTCATTTTTTAAGTGCTTTTCGTCTTAACTGTTAATAGGACGCAGGATGGGGTTTAGGCAGCGTTACGCTCTTTCTGACTGGTAGCCGGTAGCAAGGTTCGCTACTGCGATCCCGATTACAGTTTTCACAGTTGTTTGCATATATTTGGTGTTCTACACTCATTCCCGGCCACCAGAATACTGATTGTAATTCAGTCAGTGATTCCTTGATCTCTCTGTGCCTTAGACCCAAACCCATGTGTGCGTCTGCTATTAAAAATATTCTCCTGTTCATGTTTGGAATTACTCTGTCCCCCACTCCAGGGATTCGAGCAAAAGGAACGGAGTTTGCATCGATTATGTATGCATAATTGAGTGGATAGTTTACGGGTAGTGCTGCACAGTCGCCTTTTACGGTCGTTTTTACTGCCAGCATGGTTTCCCCGTCTATGTATTTATCTGTACGCTTTTTTGTGGCTACGGAAGCCGGTTTAGTTGCTTCCGCTTTGGCTGTATTAGCCAATGAATTCCCTGCAACGTGAACGCCATCACGTCGAAGACTCTGTGCGTGAATCACGTGAGTCTTTTGTAGTTCTTTGTGTAAAAGAGCTATCTCGTTCCAGAGCAATTTATGCTTTATTGTGGCACCTGTGTCATCTTTGTAGTCGTTTTCGATCCAACTCTGCAGTTTATTGTTGTAAGAGTTGACGCAAAAATGAGAATCGCACACTATAAGTGTCGGGAATTCACGTTCTGCATTTTCGAGCGCCATCTTTAAAGATCTGATTTCAGTTCTCTGAACCGAACAGTTTCTTACAGTTTCAGTTTTTGTTACTTTCGGTCTGAATTTACCGCACAGCCAACGACCTTTAATAATCGCACATGCTGCATCGTAGGTTTTTCTCTCTAAGTTGAAATGCTGTACAGAGCTATCTGTATAGATTATACAGGCGTATTGTGGGAGAGGCAGAATTTCGATTGGCAGAGGATATTCTTCTTCATATTCTAAATCTTCAGTTCTTCAAATTGCGGGGCGAAATAGTATTTCACGTCTTCCGCTCCTAGAGAATCTACGCACTGTATCCACTTCGGATCCAGTGACACTGTAGGCAGGTTTACTGGGCTGAATAGCGCTTCGAAGGCGGATTCCGCTGTAAGGATATTAATCCGTTTGCCGTGTGCTAGTTCTCGTTCATTTGCTAATGCGATTTGCACTGCTTTCACAGTTCTTTCTGTGGGACTGAATGCTTTTTCTGCTTGTGTGTACAAGTGAGATTTAATTGAAATAGGTACCTTTTCTCCCTCATTAGAGGTCAGGTACGTGAATCCGCATCTTCCTGGGATGACTCGGATTACAAGATCACGTGTGTTGTCACGTGTATCTAATTTTGTTTTTGCTAACATGTCTGTTTGCAGCGATCTCAAAATTTCTGTGTGTTTTTGAGTCCAATTGATTTGTTTAAAATCAGGTTTAATTAGTTCGTAGAGAGGTTTAACCCTCTCTGCGTAATTTAGTATGTAAGTTCTTCCGAAATTCAGAAAACCTAGTATGGATTGTAAGTTCTTCAGCGTTTTTGAAGCTTGGAGTACTGCGCACTTCTCTAAGAAGTTGTCCGCTAGGCTTTTCCCTTCACTTGATAATTCGTACCCCAAAAATAGTACTGTCAGATGGGCAATTCGAGACTTTTTAAAGTTGAATTTGTAACCCTCTGCTGCGAACCCAAGTATAATGGTGTTCACTCTTTTCAAGTGAGTATCCAAGTCGTCGTCTGTGAGATAAATATCATCTACGTAAGATAATGCTTCATCATCATAGATTTGTAGTAACTCTGTTACCCTAGCTGAGAATAGTCCTGGGCTGTTCTTGAACCCCTGTGGGAGTCGACAGAATTTTTTCTGTGACCCAAATGCAGAGAAAGCGGTCAAATATCTGCTTTCTGGTGCAATGTTTTGACAAAAGAAACCATTAGAAATGTCTAATGTCGTTTTATATTTTTTCCTAACTATGTTATTCATTAGGGCTGCACTATGCGAGTTTTGTACTGCAAAAGTTTTGCAACATGTATTAAGATGTCTGTAGTCCAAAACTAGACGATATGAATTGTCTGGCTTGGAGACAGGAAACAAAGGATTGTTCATTTGAGAGGTGCATGTTTCAATCACCCCCGGTACTCAAGTTGATCTAAGATCTCCCTGACTTGTTCTTTAGCTTCTTGCTTTATGGGATACTGCCGTTGGGCAGTTGGTTCACTTTTTAATTGGATTTTGTGAGGGGGTGAGTCCTCATCCCATCCTACATGATTTTTATATAATGCAGGTGCCTGGGCCACTGCCCATTTCCTTGCATATGTGTATTTTTTGTGAATCGGAATGTGATTCGAGAAGGCAGGCATAATCACTTCTTCGCCACGAGGGCACTCCCTGACAAACTCTGGGGGCCAATCTTTTTCAGCTAACAGAATATCATAGCCTTTTGAGAGTTTATCCCAAAATAGACCCTTAATTTTCCTAGTCTTATCACCCTCTATACGCAATGTTATTTCGTATATTTTATGGGGCTCGCTAAGTCTGGTGTCGGCAGTGTCAACCTGAATGTATTCATTCGTGTCCACTGTCTTCAGATGACTCATCAAGATCTTGCGCGCTATACTGATCTCTGCTGCACTGTCCAACATTGTCAATGCCCACTCCCCGTTTTTCAACTGTGTCCTCAGTATTCTCGGCATGGTTGATTACTCTAATACTGGCTACCTTCTTTTTCTGAAATTGAGATTTCTTATTTTGAGCAGGTTCCTTGTCTTTGGACTTGGTGTGCTCTCCTGGGTCTGACCGTCCTCTTCTTTCCGAATTCTGTGGAAAAGATCGAGAGGGACGTGTATCAATACTTTGATATCTATCAGTTTTTTTCAGATTATCCCTATTTCTAAGGTTATATCTTTTCTCAGAGGGCTCCCTCTGGGGAGACTGGCGTTCTCGAGTCGGAGTTCTTTCCCTCCGTCGAGGAGACCTTCCTCTGGACTGGAAAACTTTTTCCTTGGGAGTGGATTGTTTATTTCCATCCCAGCTCTTTTTAGGAGTGTTTAAATTATTTTTAATAAATAATTTTACTAACTCTCTATAAGCTTTAGTTAATTCTCCTATGTTAACTAAGAGATCTTCTTTTGACATTTTTGCAATGTCAGGATGTGGTGTGTAGCTGGCTAGAACCGGCCACGTGGCTCCTGGTCTACCTAGTGGACCGAGCCTGGTAATGTGATCATTATGTTTTAGGGCGCCATTAAACCAGAGCAGGTGCTCTTGAAATTTAAGTGGAATTTCAATCTCCTCGAAAGCAGCGTACTCTTCCGGAGGTCTCTCTATTTTGTAATAGTGAAACTCTTTTGTTCTAGCGTTTACCGCTGGAAAGTTTATCCATGAATAGAATACCTCTGTCTGCCGATACTCGTGAGCCTCTATCGCGAAAATTACTGTACCACCTTGAGGTGTCAGTCCGTTTTCTATAAGTTTTAAAGTAATAGATTTTCTTAAATGTGCCGGGATGATTATTGCATCCGGGTCTGTATGTTCGGGACCTTGCTGAGTCGCATCTGCTGCGCCCCCAGTGGTTCCATTATTTTCTGGCATTGTAAAAATGCGAGGTTTGCAGAGTAGGTCTCCAAGGAGACAAAGATTAGGTGCACAATATTTTGGAACACTGTATCCTTCAACATTGAATAAACCAGAGCTTTACATAGGAATCTCTTCCTACTAAGGTCGGGCGGATTTTAACCTTTCACCCACTCCAGACGTCTATTGGAGTATTTACGGGAGAAAGGGGTCTGTGTGAAATATGCACGACTGAGTTACTCTAACGTCTTGCGTTAGTTTATCGCCTTACCAAACGTTGGGCGCCATGTAGTGTAGTTCCTAGTTTCCCACTAGGCCCTGCGCATTGGAATAACATAAACAGTAGTATCGACGTGGAACTGCGGATATTCCAGGCCTCCACTGACTATGCTAAACTTAATTGGGTTGTGTTACCAACTAGCTCAGAGGTCACTGGAAACTTTCTTCTCT
This sequence comes from Lissotriton vulgaris, assembly GCF_964263255.1. Classification (NCBI taxonomy): domain Eukaryota; kingdom Metazoa; phylum Chordata; class Amphibia; order Caudata; family Salamandridae; genus Lissotriton; species Lissotriton vulgaris. The sequence goes on along the minus strand of NC_141693.1, from coordinate 1,861,684,842 downwards.
GCATGGGAAGTGATCAGCTTCCTTGGCACAGACAAGAAGGGATTCAGCTTTCCAACAACCGTGCAACATGACAACTTTGCTCCTCAGATCAAGAGTCAATCTCTAGGGTCGTGTGAAACAATAGACATGTATTTCACTCAGTCAGTCTAGTGCAGTTTACTTTCACGGTATGTAGAGAATAGAGAGACGGGCGTTTGTCAATAAAGGGTTAACATTTATTGAACAGTCTTTCTTCTTGTACAAGAGAAATGTATTGCCACAATTGCAAGACTTGTTATGATAAAAAGTACGTACAGTAAGATAAGTATTGCGAAATAGAACTGTAAAAGCATTGATATGGTTTCTTAGCCATACAATGGTTTAAAAGTAATAAAACATATATACAGTCATATATACATTAGGCTAACATACTCAACTGGTGCTTCTAACTAAGCCTACCCCAGTGTGCCTGACCTAAGCCTAACACGTGGAAGGGGAGTAAGTAAGTAGCTTTAAGTTAAGTTGGTTTTGCCAAGGTTTGTTTCAAGAATTCTCGTCTAAGGGTTTAGTCAACACCATACCTCTGAATAGAATGATGGAGGATTGGTATCTCCTTCAGGGGTCTCTCTCGATATCTCAGTCACCCGCGAGGGTAGACCGGAAACGCCAGAGCAGGATTTCTCTGCACGAGAAAGGCAGCGGGTCTCTTCAGCGTGTCGAGGAAGGAGGGGGGACAGCGTCCACGGGCAGCTGGAATCTGCTGGATGTCTTCGCAGAGGGACGGCTGTTCAGCTGCTAAGCGTACTGCACCATAGTTCGCGCTTTGGCGGCGATAATGGTATCAGTAGCTTCACCACCACAGGGACAGCAGGCTGCAGCGACAGAGTGCTAGATTTACCAACACGGGGTCTTGCAGGCAGCTGGCATCAGCAACAGTAGCTCGCATTGCTTAAGGCAACGTTGGTAATATTTATACCTGACAGGCGCCGGGTTTGACGCAAGTTTGCTGGACATAAGACGTCAATTAAAGATGTCACTAGGAAGTGATAGTTATCAGTTGCTCATTAGAGTTCCATTACTAATCAAAACACAGCAAGCGGGGATTTCCAGGTTTGCTGAGTTTTTATCTTGTTGAAGAACTCGGAGTGTTAATCTAGGAATATCAGATAGTGACTTCTGCTCTGTCATTGCACTAATTGGTCGCAAAGGAAGTGGCAGAGAGCTATGCTGGAATGTGACTCTGTTCGTGTGAGGCCAGAGATGACTTTTCTGAAAATCGCACTTGAACGGTTATGCCAATATAGGGAATAAATGGATTTATAGCCGAATAGGGGCATAAGGTCACAGTATCGATCAGGAACCTAGATAAACACGCAACAAGACTTTAGATTTTATGAGGACAAGATTCTCCAAGATGAAATCACTGACCTTCGACCGTCTGGACACTCTGGACTTCGCAGGGCCTCGATTGGGCTCAAATTCGTCCCCCTTTCTGTCTGAAGCTTTGTCTGTGCCCTTGCTCCATACAGGCCTGTGGTGCACTAAGGACAACTGAGGAATCTCCCTTGGAGTGAAGGAGTCACACCCCTGCATTTGGAGGCACCTCAACGCAACTGACCGGTTTCCGGCTCCTGCGCACAAAATGTCGAATACAAAATTATCGAGCTACAAAATTATCGCAACAAAAATATCGATGGCAAAAATATCTTGATCCTATCCTTAACAAGGTAAATACAAAAATATTGAAAAATTAAAATCGAATGTCAAAAATATCGTTTTTTGTAAAATATCGTTTTATTTTAATAAAATAAAAATGTAACATTAACAAAATAACACTTATAAATGTAATAAACATATTTAAAAATACATTAAAATATTTAAAATTAATAAATAATGTAATTAAAATTAATAATAAGAAATATATATTACATAGTATATTTTTCATTAATAATAACTCTAAATTAATTATTTAAATAATGTATAAATAAATACATTTTTTATAAATTACAAATAAATTTATATACATAAAATAATAATATGAATAACAATTATCAACAACATAAAACTAATAAAAAAGAACTAAATACATTTTAGATAGCGTATGAGTAAAAATTACTATTCCCACTCCAGAGAGTGCAACAGTAGGGAAAGTGTTGGATAGCGTAGGGGTAACATTACTATTCCCACTCCATAGAATGCAACAGTAGGGAAAGTGTTGGATAGCGTAGGGGTAACAATTACTATTCCCACTCCAGAGAGTGCAACAGTAGGGAAAGTGTTGGATAGTGTAGGGTTAAAATTAAATTATGATTCCTACTAATTAAAAATTAATTAAACATAATTAAATTACTTCCCACCCTATTCCCCTATAAAGCCACAACCCGCTACAGAACATATTTATCAATTAATCAATTAATTAAAATAAATTACCAATTAATTAAATTTTATTACCAATTAATTAAAATTCATTAATAATAAATACTAATTAATAATTAATTTACCATAATTAAATTACTTCCCACCCTATTCCCCTATAAACCCATAACCCGCTACAGAACATATTTATCAATTAATCAATTAGTTAAAATTAATTTCCAATTATTTAAAAATAATTACCAATTCATTAAAATTTATTAATAATTCCTACTAATTAATAATCAATTTAACATAATTAAATTACTTCCCACCCTATTCCCCTATAAACCCACAACCCACAATAGTACTAAAATACAAAATGTAATTAAATTACATTAAAAAAATTAACAAACATAATAAATACATTATAATATACACAAAAATGATTAAAAAATCGATATTAGTAACATCGAAATTATTTACATCGATATTACTGACATTGATATTTAAAACTTCAATATTACTAATATCGATGTTAAAAGTGTCGATATTACCTACCTTCTATATTATGTCCCTTCGATATTTAAACTTGGATATAATTGTATATCAAAATTTAAATCTCGATATTTTGTCTGTGCACCGATTTCAGCAACACAGGAAGTGGGTTACAAAGGTCCCTGAGGTTGATCTGCCATCTTAGCGAGTTTGAGGCCAGTATCCCTAGTGGGGACTGCATACCCGAACCCCTGTACACTGTGTCCATTTGCAGTTGCATATGCTTGTTGGCGATTACCAAGCTTGTTCACTGGACTCCGTGTAGTCCTGACCCTGAGCAGTATTTGCACCAAAGAACTCCGGCCTCCTCGCACCGAGTTGTAGATTGGTTCCTATATTCCCAATAGGCTCTGCGCATTGGAATAATATATCCTATAGATTTGACGTAGGACTGAGGTCAACTAGGTCTCTATCAAATGAACTAAACTTCATTGTGTGTACCAGCTAACTCAGAGGTCACTAGAAACTTTCTCGAATACACAAGAAGGGATTAGTCTCTGACAACCGCATAAACACGACAACTTTGTTTCCCAAGAATAAGAATATATCTCTCAGAGTCGCGGAAACAATAGATGAGTATTTCACTGAGTCATTTGTGCATGCTTCGTTTCTACAGAGTTGCAGAGAAATAGCGAGATGGGCGTTTTCAATAAAAAGGGTTTATTGAACAGTCTTCTTTCTCATGCAAGAGAGGTGAACTACTACAATCGTTATGCAGACTGCAACGTATAATGCGTACAGCGTAAACAGTAATATGAAATAATACTGTAAGAGCATTGTATGGTTTCTAAGCCATAAAAAAATACATACATAAATAACATTGACTAAAATACTCAACTGGTGCTTCTAAAATACGCCTACCCCAATGTACCTAACCTAAGTCTAGTACGAGGGAAGAAGTAAGGATTGTGTAGCATAGGATTAGTTTTTGCCAAGAATCTACCAAAGGTTTGTCTAGGTTCTAATCAGCTCCATATCTTGTTAGAACGAAGGAGGTCTGGTATCTCTGTCTCTGGACTCGATTTCCCAACACCCCGCAAGGGGAGCCGGAAACACTGGATCTGGATTCTCGGCAGGAGAAGGGCAGCTTCCTGATCAGTGCGTCAGCTGGAGAGTCAGCTTCCTTCTGCACTTGCTCCAAACTGCTCCGAACCACCGTATCTTGCTTGAGCAAGTGAAGGTATATTTATACCTTGAATGTGTTTAGGAATGCCATTGTTTGACATAAAGTCGGGCATATGAACGTCAGGTAAGAACCCCTAGGGAATAGTTGTTCTTTGTAAAGTAACTCAGGGGCATATTACCAAGCAATAGCGATAATTATCGCTATTGCTTGGTTAGCGTGAAAAAATTATCGCCGAGCAGCGGCGATTTTTTTTGCAGATAAACCTTGGTATTACCAATGTTTATCGCAAATGCGATAAAAATCGGCCGCAATGCATGAATATCGCTGAAAAGTCCGCGATATTTATGCATTAGCGAGCTAATGCTCTTAGCCATGTTATCCACCTCCCATTGGATAACATGGCTAAGAACTGCTCAGGGCAGGTGTTAGCTTTTGGAGATATTCGCGCTTAGTGCGAATATCTCCAAAAGTTGGTAATAGGAGATAGCGATGTTAGCGACTGTTTCCAGTCGCTAACATCTTGGCACGCCCACTTTGCATGTCATTAGTGATAAATATCACTGACATGCAACGTGGGGCCCAAGATGGTCGCTATCTGCTACTAGCTGTCGCTAACTGGTGTTAGCGACAGCTAGGTAATAGGGAGATCATTTTATCTCCGCTTTCTTGGCTTTTAAAGCCAAAAAAACGGAGATAAACCCCCTTGATAATATGCCCCTGAGTTCTTGGACAAATCAATATTCAAGCAAGGGGAAGTCCCTGACTGCTTAAGCTGGTTTTCCAAGAATTTGTTGTAACGATTGGTACGGGTGGAAGTGGCCATGGCTGTATTTGGGTAGCATGGGCTATGCCTAAATAAGGGCTTGGTTTCTATGCCTATATAAGGGCAATGTGAATTGCACCTATATAAGGGCATGAATCGGGAAAATCCACTCTGAGCTTAAAACGCCACACTACACCCACTCCACTTTCTTAGGTATGACATTACTCAGTGCTAAACACATAAAAACATATCTAAACATGATGTGTTAAAACCAACCCAAAATACATAAAAATTCATTGGTCCCGTTTGTACACGAAAAGCATTTGTGCTGTACGCATTTAAAGCGATGTTTCATTCAAAGCATATAGATGACATTAGAAAATGCTATCCGAATGAATCACCAAAATACATTTATGAAATGGCTCTTAATTACAGAAGAAAAATTCGAGACCATTCCATGGCAGATTATATAAACTGTGTGGACAAGGTCAAATATCGTCTCTTGGAAGTTTTCAAAGAATTCTATATCTCTATGAATAGTTCTACTTTAAGCAGATTACTTTGTGCCAAAAAATGAAAAAATACAAATTTGGAAAAACAAAAGTTTGATCATAGAAAAAAAATAAAGTTCCAAAGTTTGGACTTTGTTTTGAAAAATGAAGGTCGAATTCAGAGTCTCTCAGAACACTGCGTGCCAAATCAAAAGTCAGTGATATTCTTTGGTGAAAACATCAAATCTTCTAAGTCTGTAAAGCATTTGTCTACCATTGTAGGTGAAAGTTGGATTACCTCGTTAAAAAGATTAATCGCACATAGATGTGAAGCATCGCCGTCAGCGTTGGTCGTGTTAGCAATATTCGAAGTGGATGGTACCTGTGTGCCGCTTTTCTCTCGTACCTCATTGTCAGCATTTTGCGTCTGTGAGATCTCAATGAATGCCATCATCAGGATTTATATACACTGGGGACAACACAGTGCATGAGCCGTCACTGGTCCAAGCAAAGTATCAACATCTGTTGGCAGGACTGATGGGAGTCTGTGACAGATGTCTAACACGCATTCTTCTCCACATAACAGGCATCGTAGAACAGGTAAGATGCAATCTTGCCAGTTTGGTCTGAATGACATAAACCATGTGGTATTCAATCCTCTTAAACAAGTTAATCCCAAAATTTGGACTATGCGCGCACGACACTTCATCGCCAGTAGAGTATTTTCCACGGTGTTCTGGGTGTCTGCTGTGGATTGGCTTGCCATATCGAAGCAGTAGGAGCAAAAATAGTATCCCTGCAGCGAGTCCCAAAATGAGAGGCAATCCGCCAAACACAAAGTGCACGAAGTTTGGAAATATTCCTAGGACTGCTTCAAAGGTGCTAACAGTCCTGAAAAAATCATCTTAAATACATGTACAATACCACTCGTATCAGACATGTTTAAGATACGACCTAACATTTCTGAGAAATGTACAGGGCAATTTGAAGTTAATAGGGTGTGTATCTCTGCAGAAGTCATTGCGACGTGCAGATCGTAGGTCTCTTTGGCCGAGGTCAATGAAACAGCTTTCTGTAAAAGAATGGCTTTCATTCTGCTTAAACTATCAATTCATATAGAAGAGATGTTAAGTGAAGGCCATAACGGCGACTCCTGGTCTGTCTTGGTTTTTGGAAACAATACTTACACACAGCAAGTGACCCTGGCTGATACAGTTACGAGATAGGCTAAACCTAGCAACATGCCACAGCAGATGTGATTATTCAACATAATGCAACTCTCTTTAGAAAGATGCCCAAAAATTGGATCAATCACTGCAGCTGGTGAACCTTGCAGGATAAGTTGTTAGAAGAACCATCACAGGCTCCGTGTAAATTAATACCCTGACAAAGGAGAGAACCGCTTAGTGCGTTTTCACAATTTTTACAACTAAGAAACACTTCTTTCCCCCCACTTCAACATTTGCGTGAGTATGGTAATTCCCAGGATGTCTTGATGTATTCTTTACCCAACCTTTCATAAATGTCTGCTGGCATATGTTTTAAGCAATACTGAAAGTGGAAAATTGTAACAGGCAGAGTGATTGTTCCGTGTATTATCCATTCAATGGCTGGCTTTTCAGCAACAGTAAATGGCAATCTTTCCAGTTTTTCAATGCTCAGCACCGTATAGTCTGCTCCCCTCTGTGCCAGTTTGCTCTGTTTATCAGTGAGATTAAATTCTGAAAACAGTGACGTGGTATTGATTAACCCATTGTCAACTACAGAGAGAGATTTCTCTGAATTAATACGATCAATTTCTCGTATTCGTTCAGCAGTCTCTGCTTGTGTAATCTTCCATGCTTCATTATACAGAGCATAGATACCGGCGTATATAAAACATTTATGACGCGGTTTAGTAGGTCCTTGTAAAAAGTCCCTCAGATCAGTGCCATCTTTAAGTAAAGATAAGTGTATGGTAATTCCCAGGATGTCTTGATGTATTCTTTACCCAACCTTTCATAAATGTCTGCTGGCATATGTTTTAAGCAATACTGAAAGTGGAAAATTGTTCCATGCTTCATTATACAGAGCATAGATACCGGCGTATATAAAACATTTATGACGCGGTTTAGTAGGTCCTTGTAAAAAGTCCCTCAGATCAGTGCCATCTTTAAGTAAAGATAAGAGTATGGTAATTCCCAGGATGTCTTGATGTATTCTTTACCCAACCTTTCATAAATGTCTGCTGGCATATGTTTTAAGCAATACTGAAAGTGGAAAATTGTAACAGGCAGAGTGATTGTTCCGTGTATTATCCATTCAATGGCTGGCTTTTCAGCAACAGTAAATGGCAATCTTTCCAGTTTTTCAATGCTCAGCACCGTATAGTCTGCTCCCCTCTGTGCCAGTTTGCTCTGTTTATCAGTGAGATTAAATTCTGAAAACAGTGACGTGGTATTGACTAAACGCCAAGCCACATAGCCTGAACAAAGGTTTTGTAACATCCAGCCTAATAGCATTATAGAACGTAATTGCGACTGACCATGTTGCAACATGACCAAGACCTGTTCCATTATGTCTATGGCAGAGGATACAATGCTGTCCAAAGAATATATGTTGGACGACAGAGTCGTTAACCCATTGTCAACTACAGAGAGAGATTTCTCTGAATTAATACGATCAATTTCTCGTATTCGTTCAGCAGTCTCTGCTTGTGTAATCTTCCATGCTTCATTATACAGAGCATAGATACCGGCGTATATAAAACATTTATGACGCGGTTTAGTAGGTCCTTGTAAAAAGTCCCTCAGATCAGTGCCATCTTTAAGTAAAGATAAGTGTTGTTTTACTTCCTTTAGTGTAGACTTATGTAGCCATTCAAGGCACAGTTTCCCTACACTGTATGTTGTAACTATTCCTGGATGCTGTCTCTGAACATATCTTGGATCTGGCCTAGTGAATGTGAACCATTGTGTCTTATTCAGGAATCTATCTTGACAGTTGTTTGTGTCTGTGGGCCATATTAACCATTTTTTCCAATCTAGATCGGTTCTGTAGTGAAGCAAAACAGTATGTACGTCGACTACCACCTCTGAAGTGTTACCGCTACCAGGTGTAGGTGTAGGCATTCACGGATTGTTTAAATATTTTATCTTGGTTAACCCAAGACAAGATGTCTGTTGAACAGTGTCGTTCAAAAACATTATTTGCTCTGGGATGATGCAGGCACTAAATAAGGCTTCCAAACCCTGCACCTGCCAGTCTTTTGTGCCCCAGATAGTTTTTGTCTCAATGTTGGCTTTCCAAAAGTCGAAACCTAACGAAGACAGCTGAGCATAAAAGGCCGCAGAATAAATTTGCTTGGTATTTGTCATCATACTTTTCATTCCTGTCCTATTAAAATTTGTAAGGTAAAATGATTCTGGATTTGAAACATCAAAACCAGAAAAGTATGGAACTTTGCCATAAAATGTTTTTGAGCTACCCTTTGGTGGCCTTGGACAATGGTCCCATTGGTTATACATCAGTACATTTCTAGGGGTTGCAGATTTGTGCAAAAATGGTGACCATAGTGATTATAACAATGCATTGGTTCATAATCTGATGAACCTTCTAAATAGTCATGATTTGTGAACTTTGCAAACATTTCTAAGTCTGACATCATATTATTAACAGCCTCGAAGTCCCAATCATCAGAAAAGGTACTAGATGAAACAAAGTCATTCAAGGAAATCTTGAACTGGTGTGGAATCTTCAGCAGCTCCGCCAGACCGAAAATGTCATAATCAGTTCTGTCCCAAGCTATACCACCAGGTATAGGAACGGCTGTGATGTTCACTGATGACAAGTCTCTTTGTTCACAATGAGATGATTTGTGTGGCTTGAGTAGTAAGTTGATGTTCTTACTTGCTGTGTCGTTTTTAACATATGTTCCATTTATCAGCATTCCCAAAGTTATTACAAGAGTCAACCAAAGTAGAAGAAAAAGTACACCCAACACAATCCAAAGTTCAATCCATGGTGAACCCAGAAAAGTCTTTTCCATGTGATAAAAACGTTCTGTTGCTTGTTCTTTAAAAGTTCTTTTTACTGGCGTCGTTTCAGGTTCGCTGGGATCTTCGGAAAATGTGTCAAAGTTAATGAAGTAGCCAGAGGCAGTTCTGTCAATTGTAGGGATTGCATCAGGATTCGTTGAAATCGCTGGAACCACTTGATCACTTGTTTCATTTGTATAGTCAGATGATATTTCATTTTAGACAGGCGTTTCTTGACGAACTGTTATTTGGGTCTCAAGAGGTACAAGTTCCATGGTTTTGTTGCATAGTACTTCTTTTTGCACTGCAGATTCTTCAAAGGTGATGAGTCTCTCAGTTTGAATCTCTTGGATAGTAGCCAGATTAAGGCATCTGCTACATCTTTGGAGTCCACTTGGCCTGCTGCTTATGATTGGCCACATGATGTGGTTTTACCAGGTCGATGGACACAAACCTGTTCTCCTTTTAACCAGCAAGGGGCGGCAGTAATACTGTTCTTGATCCATGGATTGCTAGTACAGGTACTGGTTGTCTGTAAGAAGGCCCAAATTCCTTCTTGTTCGCTATCTTTTCTCTGACTAGATCCCCAATCTTCGGAATCCAGACAGGTCTTGCTGGGACGATCGGTTTCTCTTCAATGGTTGTTGGCTTCAGGAACACGTTACTTTGGCTTTTCCTTATTTCATTTAAGTCCTGCAAAACAGCCAAACGATCTTTGATATCAATGGGTTTTTGTTCTACCACTGAAGTCTAACAATCAAGATCCGAAATAATCATTCTTGTTCCAAAAAGGATTTTATATGGAGTGATTTCCCCTAGAGAACCTCTTGGCAGATTATTAAGACTACGTTGGACACTTATTAGATGTTTGACCCACCCATCACCCGAGCATAATACCCTAGCTGTTATAGATTGCTTTATGTCCTGTTTTTTTATCTCCACTACTGAATTTCCCTCTGGATGGAATGGATTAGAGTACCGCAATGCAACACCCAATTCGGCCATGGCCTCCTTGTAAGCTCGAGAGCTAAACGCAGGACCCTGGTCAGAATGTAGCGTGCCGACTGCGTATGTGCCGATAAAGACTTGCAAATCTTTTATAACAGTTTGAGCATCAGCCAAGCGCTGAGGCCACATCCAAATATATCTTGAGCACAAATCCACTGCGACCATGATATATTTATAGTTACCATCCCTCTGTAAGGGATCGCAGTGATCCAGGTAAACGCAAGCTAATGGTTTGTCTGAAATTAACAGGGGCATCTGCGCAGGGGCGTCTGCGCAGGACCTTTCACTGTAGACACTTTCATCTTCTCGCAGATTTCACATTCCAAAACATAGTTTCTGGTTTGTTTCCTCATGCGCGGCCACCAGTATCTCTGTTTTAATAATGACACTGTGGCGAAAACACCTGCGTGTGCAGAGGCAAGTCATTTATGTGCTGCTAAGATTAGTCCTGATCTATGTTCCATGTTTTGAATTACTCTATCCCCAACTCCAGAGATTCGAGCAAACGGAACATTATTTGCATCAGTTATATATGAGTATTTGAGTGGAAAGACTTTTGATAATGCTATACCACTGTCTTTGCTTGAAGCACTGACAGCTTGCATTATTTTGCTGTCTATTTTCGTTTTTGAACAAGTGATTGCAGCTACGGAAGCCGTTTGCACAGCTGCCTTTGCGGCTTCATCAGCCAATGAATTCCCTGCAACGTGAACGCCATCACGTTGCTGACTCAGTGTATGTATCACGTGAGCCTTTTGTAGTTCTTGTTGTAACTGAACTACTTGTTCCCAAAGCAATTTATGCTTAATTGTGCCACCTTTTGCATCTTTGTAACCATTTTGAATCCAGTTTTGCAAGTATTCATTGTAAGATTGAACACAATAATACGAATCGCACACTTTGAGTGTGGGGAATTCTCGATCTGTATTTTCAAGCGCCATCTTGAATGCTTGTAGTTCAGCTCGCTGAGCTGTACAATCTCCTAGAGACTGCGTCTCTAGGAGCCAGCGACCATTAACAATCGCGCACGCAGCACTATAAGCTTGTTTACCCTCCGTAGTGGGTTGGGCTGATCTGTCAGTATAAATTATACATTCATACTGCTCTAGAGGCAGAATCTCAGTAGGCAGAGGACATTCTTGTTCGTATTATAGAAATGCTTGTGTTTTCAAATAAGGGTCAAAAACGCATTCAACGTCTGTTGCAGCAAGAGAATGAACCCATTTTATCCATCTTGGATGTAAAGCTTTAGCATTCAGAATACTCACTTTTGTCATTGCCTCTAATACAGGTACAGATGTAACGACCATAATGCGCTTACCCTGTGCGAGGGCTCTCTCTTTTGGTACTGCAGTTTGAGCCGCTGTCTGAATTTTTTCTGTTGAAGTGAATTTCATATCTGCTTGTGTTTACAAATGTGATTTGTAAGCGATTGGTACTTTTTCTCCTTCATTAAAGGTTAAGTATGTGAATCTGTACTGTCCTGGTATGATTCGGATCACTAAGTTGCGTACGTTAATGCGTGTTTGTAAATGTTTTGTTGCTAACATGTCTGTTTGCAATGAACGCAAACTTTCCGTGTGTTTTTGAGTGAAATTAACTGTTTGAAATCATGTTTGATTAATTCGTAGAGAGGTTTAACCCTTTCTGTGTAGTTTAGAATGTAAGTTCTTCCGAAATTCAGGAAAACTAGAATCAACTGTAAGTTTTTCAGCGTTTTTGAACGTTGGAGCAGCGCACATTTCTCTCGAAAGTTTGCTGCCAGGCTTTTGTCTTCACTTGAAAGTTCATATGGGCAATTCGTGATTTCTTAAAATTGAATTTGTTTCCTTCAGAGGCAAAGCCCAATATTATGGTTTTCACCCTGTTCAAGTGCCTATCCAAGTCATCGTCTGTTAGATAGATGTCATCGACATATGATAATGCATCATCATCATAGGTTTGTAGTAACTCTGTTACTCTGGCTGAAAATAACCCTGGACTATTCTTGAATCCTTGGGGGAGACGACAGAAATTACACTGTGTCCCCATAATTGAGAAAGGGGTCAAGTACCTACTTTCTGGTGCAATGTTTTGACAGAAGAAACTGTTAGAAATATCTAATGTGGTTTTGTATTTTTACGCACAATGTTATTCATTAGTGCTGCACTGTGTGCATTTTGTAATGGAAAAGTTTGGAGACAGTAAACAAAGGATTGTTCATTGACGAGGTGCATGTTTCAATCACCCCGAGGTATTCAAGTTGATATAATCTCCCTGACCTGCTTTTTAGCTTCCTGCTTAACTGGATACTGCCTTTGTGCAGTCAGTTGATTTTTTAATTGGATTTTATGGTGAGGAGAATCCTCATCCCATCCTACATGATTTTTATATAATGCAGGAGTCTGGGCTACTGCCCATTTCCTGGCATAGGTATATTTTAAATGAATTGGAATGTGGTTGGAGAAAGCTGGCATAATGATGTCTTCGTCTTGTGGGCACTCCCTGACAAATTCAGGGGGGCAGTCTTGTTCAGCTAGAAGAATGTCATAACCCTGAGAGAGTCTCTCCCAAAAGAGTGCTCTTATTTTTCTAGTTATGTCCCCCTCCATCCGGAGTGTTACTTCGTATAACTTATGTGGGACACTAACCCTGGTATCTGCAGTTTCAACTTGGATGTACTCATTCAAGTCCACTGTCTCCAGATGATCCTTCAAGTTCTTGCAAACTATGGTGACTTCTGCTGTGCTGTCCAACATCGTTTGAGCCCATTCCCTGTTCTTGAGTTGTGTCCTCAAGATCCTCAGCATGTCTGATCTTTAGACCTGCTATCTTCTTTTTGATGAATTGAGTTTTCTTATTTTCTGAACGTGTTGAACGTCTTTGGACTTCACACATTCTTCTTTGCATTCTAACCGTCCTCTTCTTTCGGATTTCTGTGACGAAGTCTGAAAGGTACAAGAGGAACATGTATCAGTATCTTGATATCTATCAGGATTTCTCAAATTATCCCTATTCCTGAGGTTATACCTCCTTTCAGAGGGCTCCTTTAGAGGAGACCTACCTCGGGATTGAGAATGCTTCTCTTTAGAAGTTTGTTTAGTGTGCTCCCGCTTCTTTTTAGGAGGAGTAGGAGGGTTTTTAATAAAGACCTTTTCAGGACTTTCTGACAGTTGAGGTTCAACTGGTTTCCCACCCAAGCTGTCTCTGCCTAATTCTTCATAGGATTTTTCAATTATTCTGGCCAGTTCACGTGGTTGCTCAGATACATCAAATTCTCTTCGCTTTTAGCGGATCGCCATTGATGCTGCTTCACCTTTAATATTAGCTAATATTATTGTTGAGACCTGTTTGAAATCTTTAAGCAATTTCATACCTAGATTTAGAGCAGGCTCTGCCCCGTATTCATTTTGAATCTGTTTCAGGACGTCTGGTATTACTGCCATAGACGGAACACCATGTGTTTTAGTGTAGATTGCAGCAAAGACTGTACCCCAAGTGTCGCAGTCCTCCAGGTGTGGTGCGATCCCCATTGGTAAACAGATTGTTAGAATTCTGTGTTTCTCATGAGGGGTAGTATCAGGAAATGCTGCCTCAATTTGAGTAATTTTTTGAGCTATCCAGAATGGAATTTGTTCTTGTTTTGTGTTTTTAATTTACCAATGACTGAATGTAGAGTCTGTGGTGTAATTTTATTTATGTTCCCCTGGTAACGGGTGTGTTGTGGAATCCTTATTCCCGTTTGGACCGTGAAAGTCCGCATGACATATTGAACCAATTGTCTATAGATTCTGATTAGCTCTTTGAGTTGAACTAATAGTTCCGCATCTGACATTTCTTCAATGGCAGGATGTGGTGTATAGCTGGCTAATACTGGCCATGTTGCTCCTGGTCTACCTAGTGGACCGAGCCTGGTAATGTGGTGTATATGTTTTAGGGCACCTTTAAACCAGAGTGCATGCTCTTGGTATGTTAGTGGAATTTCAATGTCCTCGAAAGGAATGTATTCCTCTGGTGGTTCATCTTCTTTGTAGAAGTGAAACACTTTTGTTACTGGATTTGGCTCAGGGAAGACTATCCATGAATAGAATGCCCCTGTCTGATGATATTCATGTGCCTCTTTCACAAAAACTACCCTACCCCCTCTTACTGATAGGCCATTTTGTATAAGTCTTATAGTGATGGTTTTCCTTAAAGTTTTTGGAATGCTTATAGCATCCTCATCGGCTTCATGAAAGCCTGCTATGTTAAAAGCTGCATCGGCTGGATAAGCAGAAGATTCACCGGTTTCCGTGTTGTCACCGTTATTCAACAGTGTTTAATGAAATTTGCAGAGCAAGTTTCAAGGAAACAAAGATAAGGTGCACAATATTTTGGAACACTGTATCCTTCAACGTTGAACAAACCAAAAAACGAATACATAGAATTTTTCGTCCTACTCAGTTATGGCGGATATTATCCCTTTACCCACTCCAGACGTCTATTGGAGTATTACGGAAAAAGGGGTCTCTGAGAAAAGCACGACTCAGTTACTTTAGTATCTAGTGTTAAATTAGTGCCTTACCAAACATTGGCCACCATGTAGCGTAGTTCCTATATTCCCAATAGGCTCTGCGCATTGGAATAATATATCCTATAGATTTGACGTAGGACTAAGGTCAACTAGGTCTCTGTTGAATATACTAAACTTAATTGTGTGTGTGCCAGCTAACTCAGAGGTCACTAGAAACTTTCTCGAATACACAAGAAGGGATTAGTCTCTGACAACTGCATAAACATGACAACTTTGTTTCCCAAGAATAAGAATATATCTCTCAGAGTCACAGAAACAATAGATAAGTATTTCACTCAGTCAATCGTTACTACAGAGTTGCAGAGAAATAGTGAGACAGACGTTTTCAATAAAAAGGGTTTATTGAACAGTCTTCTTTCTCATGCAAGAGAGGTGAACTGCTGTAATTGTTATGCAGACTGCAAAGTATAATGCGTACAGCGTAAACAGTAATATGAAATAATACTGTAAGAGCATTGTATGGTTTCTAAGTCATATAAACATACATACATATACAACATTGACTAAAATACTCAACTGGTGCTTCTAAAATACGCCTACCCCAATGTACCTAACCTAAGTCTAGTACGAGGGAAGAAGTAAGTATTGTGTAGCATAGGTTTAGTTTTTGCCAAGAATCTACCAAAGGTTTGTCTAGGTTCTAATAAGCTCCATACCTTGTTAGAATGAAGGAGGTCTGGTATCTCTGTCTCGAGACTCGATTTCCCAACACCCGCAAGGGAAGCCGGTAAAACTGGAGCTGAATTCTCAGAAGGTGAAGGGCAGCTTCCTGATCAGTGCATCAGCTGGAGAGTCGGCTACCTTCTGCACTTGCTGTAGCGAGCTGGGTCGGGCAAGTAGGTCTTCGAACTGCTCCGAACCACCGTATCTTGATAGAGCAAGTGAAGGTATATTTATACCTTGAAGGTGTTTAAGAATTCCATAGTTTGACATAAAGTAGGTCATATGAACATCAGGAAAGAACCCCTAGGGAATAGTTGTTCTTTGTAAAGTAACTGAGTTTTTGAACAAATCAATATTCAAGCAAGGGTAAGTCCCTGACTGCTTAAGCTGGTTTTCCAAGAAGTCATTGTGACGTTTGGTATAGGTGGAAGTAGCCATGCCTGTATTTGGGTAGCATGGGCTATGCCTAAATAAGGGTTTGATTTCTATGCCTATATAAGGGCAATGTGAATTGTACCTATAGAAGGGCATGAATCGGGAAAATTCACTCGGTGCTTAAAATGCCACACAACAGAGTGCTCCGTGGGCTGGTACTTTGCAATCTTGCTCGAGGTCCCCTCGTGACTCCTGGTCATTCGGCCTGTGGGTCCTCCTGAGGGTTATCTTTTTTTGTTTAAATCTTTTTTATTAACATTTTAAGCATATAGACAGAACAGTGTTTATATGGCCAAAAGAGAACGGTAGTTGCCAACTGTAAGGGTCAATCAATCAATCAATCAGGAGTTTTTTAAAGCGCAACTACTCACCCGTAAGGGTCTCAACGCGCTAGGGGTGGGGTCTGGAGAGGGTCTGTCGAAGAGCCAGGTTTTGAGGTTTCTTGCAAAGATGGGGAGTGATGTTGTCTGTCTGAGGTAGAGCGGAAGGGCGTTCCATGCTTTGGCTGCGAGGAAGGAGAAGGAGCGGCCTCCCGATCTGGTCTTTCTGGTGCGGGGGACCTCGGCGTAGGAGAGCTGGGCTGATCGTAGGGTCCTTTGGGAGGAGCCCTGGGGGACTCCGCAGGTGGTAGGTGTGGGGTCTGAGAGGAAAGGGGGGAGTCTGACCCGTTGCGTCCTGCCAGAGAGGAAGGAGCAGATCCAGTCGAGGGCCTTGTCCTGGATTCCTGCGTTGTAGAGTCTGCATATTAGGGTGCGGTGGGAGACTGTGTCGAACGCCGCTGATAGGTCTAGGAGGATGAGGGCTACTGTTTCTCCTTCGTCCAGTTGGGTGCAGATGTCGTCTGTTGCGGCGAGGAGGGCGGTTTCCGTACTGTGTTTTTTTCCGAAGCCGGATTGGGAGGAGTCGAGGATGTTGTGTTCTTCAATGAATGTGGCGAGTTGGCTGTTGATGGCTTTCTCGATGACTTTCACTGGGAAAGGGAGCATGGGTGTGTAGTTTTTGAGGTCGGTGGGTTCCGCTGAGGGTTTCTTAAGGAGGGGGTTGACCTCTGCGTGTTTCCAGTCTTCTGGGAATGAGGCGGTCGCCAGGGAGCGGTTGATAGTGTGGCAGAGCATGGGTGCGATGGTGTCAGCGGCTCTGCTGAAGATGTGGTGGGGGAAGGCCGGGGTCCGTGGGGGCCCGAGTGGATTGACTTCATTGTCTTCAGTGTGTCTTTGGTGGTGAGGGCTGTCCAGTCATCAATCGCTGGTTTCCGGATGTCGGGGGTGGTTGGTGAGGGTTCAGTGTGTTGGTTGTCTTCGTCGAAGTTGTCGTAGATGCTCTTGATGTGGTGGAAAAAGGTGCTGAGTTTGTCACAGAGGTCTTGTGAGGGAGGGATGTCGGTAGACTCGCTGGTGGGTTGGGCGAACTCCTTGATGATGCTGAAGAGTTCCTTGCTGTTGTGTGCGTGGGTGGAGATTCTGTCTTCAATCTCTTTTTTCCTCGTTTCTCTGATGAGTTGATGGTGAGCATTGGTGGCGGCTCCGAAGTTGTTGTGGGCTTCGGTGGATTTGGTGTTTCTCCAGGCCTTTTTGAGGCGGCGGCATGTGCGCCTGGACTCTCGAAGTTCGGTGGTAAACCATCTGGCTTTCTTGGCACAGGTATTGTTGTTTTTCTTGAGGGGGGCTATGGTGTTGATGCTGTCCGAGATCCATCTATGCAGGGTTCGGGCTGCGGTGTTGGGGTCGTCGTTTTCCGCGATGGCTGGGGTGGAGTTGTTGAGTGAGGAGATGAGCTGGTCGTCGGTGATTTTGGTCCAGTTTCTTTGTGGAAGCAGGTGCTGGTGTCTGTGGATGGTGGGTGTTCTGAAGGTGAAGTGGACGCAACGATGGTCGGTCCATGGGAGTTCTGTGGTGTGGCTGAAGGTGATGGAGTTTCCTGTAGTGAAGGTGGGGTCGAGGGTGTGTCCTGCTGAGTGCGTGGGCTCAGTCACGATCTGGCAGAGTCCAATGTTGTGGAGGTTGTCCAGGAGGCGTGTGGTGTTGGGGTCCAGTTGATTGTCGAGGTGGAAGTTGAGGTCTCCCAGCAGGGTGTAGTTGGTGGATGCGATGGCCTGCGGGGAGATAATGTCTGTGATGAAGTTGGCGAAGGGTCCGCGGGGTCCAGGGGGTCGGTAGATGAGGGTTCCTCGGAGGGCGGCAGTGGGGCTGGCCAGTATCTTGAAGTGAAGGTGTTCCATCAGTTCTGTGGACTCGTCAGGGAGTGTGCTCAGGAGGAGTCTGGATTTGTGGACAATGCCGATTCCTCCTCCTGGGTGGGTGGGGCGGTCCTTCCTGTAGATCTTGTATCCTTGGGGGATGGCGATGGCAATGTCCGGTCCTGAGGTGGCGTTGGTCCAGGTTTCGGTGAAGAATGCTACGTCCGGGTTGGTGCTGTCGAGGAGGTCCCAGATTTCTGTGGCGAGTTTGTGGAGGGATCGGACGTTGAGGAGGATGCATTGCAGGGTCTTCGGTTTGGTTGTGTTCTTGTGGGCGGGTTGTGCTGGATCCGTGTTCTTGGCGGTGCTGCAGGTGTGCCGGCAGCAGTGACAGCTGAAGGGTCCATGGGTATCGGCTGGTGATGCTAGCTTGCAGTTGTTGTTACAGCCTGGGTTGAATGCGTGGAGTGCTGCTGGGTCGTAGCGTTGGCGGGCGGAGGTCCAGGGTTCCTGGTGCTGGTCGCGGACGGGTCGCGGACGGGCGCAGACGTGCTTGCCTTTGACGCGCCTTATGTGCACCAGCGGCGCGCCCGCAGTACCTTATGATGCAAAAGGGGACCAACGGGTATATCATAGTGGCCGCAATGGACCGCTGTGCAGTGTCCATGTAAAAGACATATCAATGTTGAAGTATTTCAGCGCCGGAAGGCATGCATGCAGACATCATAGATGTAGTGCAAATTGACCCAAACTGGGGACATAGGGCACAACAAAATGAGGACAACACAAAGCAAGGTAGGGTGGGGGGAGCTGCTAGAGACCTTCTGCTGTCTCCTCAGGGTCATCTTGATTTTTGTTGGGCTTTCCTGGTTGCTCCAGATGTGCCCTGACTCCCCATTTCTTGGTGAGTCTCCTGGACCTTGCTGGTCCACACCGTAACCTGCTTGACCTTCCTGCGTGGGTTGCTATTGCCAAGGCTTATTGGTGCTCCAGCCGAACACTGACCCCTCAACACTCGACATTATTCGTGGTACAGCTCTCATCTGGCTCCTGGTCATCGTCAACATCTCCTGGTCACCGTGGCTGGCGAGTCAAGCATCCCTTCTTTGAACCTGAAGCACCCTACAATGGTGGGCATTCGTCTACAGAGCTCCTGGTCACTCTGAAGTGCCCCAGACTCTGTCTCCTGTGCTTTCAGGTACCTCCCTTCCAGAATATAGGCTTGGTTTCCACCGGACCTTTGTCACCTTCACTGCAGCAGTACTTCTTCACAGTCCTCCATTGAGAATGACTGCGGTTCCTGACAGCATTCCAGACCTATGCACCCAGCTCCTCCGTGATAGGCAACTCAGGTACTATAGTATCCAGGGGTGGGGTGGCTCTCCAACCTTCTAAGTTCCAAAGGGTTTGCTTGAAGTCCTCCTAGAAGGATCCTTAAACCTTAAAATTACATTGTAGAGGGCCCGCAGTCGTGTTAGCACACTGGACCCGTGTTCCGTGGGAACCCTATCGACTTTCCTTGGGTAGTTCCTTGAAGTTCTACGTACTCCAGACCATGTCTTGATTCCAGTAGCGATTGTTATACCACTATTTTAGTACATGGCTTGGCCTCCCTCTGGAGCCCACTGTGTATTGTGCTACTTACAACTGTTCTATTGATCTCGTATTGTGTGCTTTGTGTTCTATCCTCGTTTAGAGGATAGTAGAGAGAGTTATATTAATAAATACATATTTTTATATAACTACTGTGTGGTTCTCCTCTCATTTGATTAATTCAGGAGGTGATATTCTGGTAAAACAAGCTGCTTTACAGTCCTTAGAGATTAAGCCTGAATGTTGCTCTCCACAGCTACCACTAAGATAGCTTTCCAAAGGTTATCTTTGACCTCATACATCTTAAGGGTCGTTTGGACTGGTGCAAGGTGCCCACTTTAATTAGTGGACATCATATACCAGGCCAACTTCTCACAACCATGGCGTTATATATTTTTGTTTGGAATGCTCCTATTCATGATGTAATGTGGTCTTTAAAGAGCTGCTTGTTGGGGAAGCAATAAGAGATCTTATTAAAAATGCTATTCGCAGGGTGACAGACTCTGAACAGGGTTTTGTGAGCACAATATTTTTGGTAAAGGAAAATGACAAAGGCTGGCGCACAGTTATACATTTTAAAAAACTGAATACCTTCCTAGTTTACAGGCACTTCAAAATGGAGGGCATTCACCTCTTAGGAGACATCCTACAAAAGAAGGATTGGCTTGTGAAATTAGATCTAAAAGACGCCTGCTTCACAATACCTATGGACAAGGACTCTCAAAAATATTTAAGATTCTCATGGAAAGGAGTAACATACCAGTTTTGGTGCCTTCCCTTTGGGCTCACCTCAGCCCCATGGTGCTTCACCAAGGTTCTATGGACAGTAGTTGCTACCTTGAAAAGGAGGGGTGTTTGCTTAGTAATCTACCTAGACGATATGCTTCTGATGTCGCAACATCAGGAGGCCTTGTTAAAACACATGAAATAGACTGTAGATCTTTTATAAAAGTTGGGCTTCATCATCAACATAGAAAAATCTATAATGACACCAACTCAAAACTTGGAATTCCTGGGGTTACAGGTAAATACAAGTACAAGCTAATTACAACTTCCAGCCAAGAAACTAACCAAAATAAAGAAAGAGGCTTCTTATGTTATGTCCAAAGATTTAGTCAGTTTACGCCAAATAGCAAGAGTAGTTGGGCTTCTATACTCCTCTATTCAAGCAGTATCATCGGGCCTGCTACACTACAGAGCCTTACAAAGACTGAAATCTTTAGGTCTAAAGAAGGGCCTATGGTATTCAGATACAATCCCTTTATTGCAGGAGGTCGAAAGGACCTCCTCTGGTCGTGGAACAATCTAGACAGTTGGAATGGTACTAACGGTTATTACACCACGATACGCAGAGCCTCCCTTTCATCAGCTTATACACCGATCCTCCATTAATGTACAGCTGACTGATGAATAAAAACCTCTCTTGATGCCAACTCACTATATAAGAAGTTATAACGCCCTTTATTTAGAGCTGTGAAAAACCCTGGGCATCATACCAAATTGAGGCCAATTGTTTTGCTTTATAGAGCCATTGATTAATATTTGAAATTGTGAAATGCTTCACCATATAAATTATAACTGAGGCTTACCTTATGCCCTATTTTGATTGGATTTTCGTAATACACACACCCTCCTTGGTATTTGATCAACAGAACAGATAACGGTACGCAGCATTTCCTCAAACTTAGAGGCCTTTCAACTCTCCCAGCTGGTTTCCCAGCCTACCCATATTGGGGGACATATTCTTGACCCCTTCTTCACCAACTTGCCGGAGACTAAAATTACATCTATTTCTCCGGTAGAGTGGACTGACCATTTCCTGGTGTCCATTCTTTGTCCTATATCGGTCACTCCCTCTACCTCTTCAGCTAGACGGGTACCTAGGAGGTTTTGGAACAAACTCAGGCTAGAAGACTTTCATCGTCTTCTGTTAGAGGAGCCGCTGGGTCCATTGAATGGCGTAGAGGAGGGATATGACCTCTTCTGCTCTTGGCTTACTAGGGCTCTAGACACTCTGATACCTATCGTATCGACTAAAATCAATACTAGAGAGTCGAGTCCCTGGTACGATGGCGCCGTACGTGCCCTGAAGGGAGCCTGTAGACGGGCGGGGAGGGCATGGCGGAAGACGTATGGGGCTGATTTTAAAGCTGCATACGCCACGGCCGTCAAGCTCTATCATCGGGCTATTTGTCGAGCTCGAGCGGCATCTTATGCCGCAGAATTTCGAAACAGCACTAACCCGTCGAAGGCCATCTTCAAGGCCGTGAAAGATCTCATGGCGAAGCGGACTACCTCTATGGCCGTGAGCTCCATCTCCCACTGCGAATCCCTCGCTTCTTACTTCTTGGGAAAAGTCCAAGCAATCTATCGGACATTCCCTAGCATAGGGATCGGTTTGGGAAGTTCCATCGGGACACCTCATCAGGTCACCCTGCTCTCATTCCCCCTTCTCACCTCGGATGGGTTTGACAAACTTGCGTTGCAAGTTAAATCTGGATCTCCATCTGATCCAGTAAGACCTGCTCTCTTCCGAGATCAGACCTTTATGGGACGCTCTGCTGTGCGTGCCCTGGTCAACCTCTCCCTGGAGTCGGGTGTAGTCCCAACTAAGTGGAAGCAGGCGGTGGTGTCCCCAATTATCAAAAAACCCTCCTTGGACCCGTCTAAGCCTGAAAGTTACCGTCCCATCTCGCTGCTACCCTGGCCGGCAAAGATTACAGAGGCTCATGTCAATCTGGCCCTGTCAGAACATCTTGCCCTGACCAACGCCCTTGACCCCACACAAAATGGCTTCCGTGCTGGGCACAGCACAGAGACCGCTCTTCTTGTGATGGTGGAACATCTCCGTGCAAGGTTGGATGCTGGTCAAACGGTGGCGCTGATATTGTTAGATCTCAGCGCCGCCTTCGACACGGTATCCCACAGCATCCTCCTGCATCGGCTCGAGGAGATTGGTATTGGTGGCCAGGTGTTGCAATGGTTCCGCTCCTTCCTCGACAATCGTTCCTTCTGTGTTGCCATCCCTCCCTTCAAGTCCAACTTCCAGCCTCTGGCCATGGGGGTCCCGCAGGGGACCTCGCTGAGTCCCACGTTGTTCAACCTTTACGTGAGACCGCTGGCTGATGTCGCTAGGCAGTCTCATATGCCGACGACACACAGCTGGCGGTCACTCTCAGCGGGGACGCGGGCCAGGATGCCCCCAGGTTTCAGGCTGGACTGAAGGCGGTGGCAAGCTGGTTGACAGGGAACTGTCTCCAGCTCAATCCACCAAAACGGAGGTAATGATTGTCGGAAGGGGAGTGGAGCTGTGGGGTGACCATTGGTGGCCTCCAGAGCTGGGACCTACCCCGACCCCGGTATCGGAGGTGAAAAATCTGGGGGTCTGGCTGGATGCGGGCCTTACCTTCATAGGACATACCAAAAAAACAGCAGCCTGTTGCTTTGGTCTGCTGAGAGGTTTAAGACCAGTACTCAAATTTTTTGATGCCCCAACCAGACAGCTGGTAATCCAGGCAACTATCATCTCTCGCCTGGATTATGCTAGCTCTCTTCTGGTCGGGGCCAACCAGGCTGAGTTAACTCGCCTGCAACGGGTACAAAATGCTGCAGCTAGAGCGATTGTCGGCCTGCCCAGATTTTGCCCGGTGGCGAGTGTCCTTCGCTCCCTACACTGGCTTCCAGTGAGGAAGCGTATTCTTTTTAAGGTCCTCTGTCTGACCTTTAAGATCTTGAGAGGTATAGGCCCTGAAATTTTGTCCAGCTGTCTTTCTTTCTATGTCCCCACTCGCACCCTCCGTTCTCAAGGCCAGGCCTTTGCTGTAGTCCCTAGATTCAGACTCAGCCGCATGGGGGGTCGCTCCTTCAGCGTAAAAGCTGCACTAACCTGGAATTCTCTCCCGGTTGAAATCCGTCTGTTAGAGGACCTTATGACCTTCCGGAGAGCAATAAAAACTTTTCTGTTTTAGCTGCCCCTATTCTGTCTTATCTTTTCCTGTTGTGTTATGTTTCTCCTTGTCTATGCGCCGGGACGCTCCTTGGCTGGAGTAGCTGTGCGCACAATAAATTATAATAACATAACATAACATAAGAGCCCTGACGAAATTCCCTCTGGCAAAGAATCTGGAATAAAACGCATTTGGCTGTGTGCCAGTTTTAAAAGATCTATTGAATAAAAGGAAAGAACTCTGGAATAATTCTTTATGTTGTCTGTACTGACTTCACAACGAGTGAACCTTCTATCCCTCTTTTTGAACTTGGCTACCAATTTACAATCTCGGACGGCGGGTGTGGGAAGAGATTGCATCACCCCTTTAAATTGTAGTACATATGGACTGAACGTGCTTGACCTTGGTGAGCCGTTTGTTCTTTCCTTGATAGACAGTTGGAATGGCAAGGCAATCTTCGGGAACACACCAGAGCACACAATGGGTCAGACGCAAGCAATCTAGGATGAGGAGCCAAAATAGGAAAGATAGAGCCTTGAGGAAAGTAGTCCCAGGAGGAACTTCCTCTCCACTTAAACTGTTTAGAAATTATGGTGAGTTTGAACGCTCTGATGAGTTTCAAATCCATTCTGATGAACAGTGTTGTTCTAATCAAGTTATACAACTTCACAGCAGTATCTTATATCAACCGCTTGGGGGGTGCAAGATCAAAGATACTTGCGGACCTAGCCAAGAAAATTTGGTACTTCTGTCGGAGCCCAAAAATCATACTGAAAGCAGAATTTATTCATGGTCATCAAAACACAAGAGCAGACTGGAACTTAAGGTTGCTAAAGGATTCAAGCGACTGGAAATTGAATCCTTTGCTCTTTAAAAGAAATCAGAATCTCTGGGGCCCCTTTCATGTAGACTTGTTTGCCAGCAGACTTACTTTCCAGGTTAATACTTGGAGACCAGATCCCAATGCTCAAGCAGTGGATGCCCTAGCCCAATCCTAGAATAATCAGAATTGTTATGCTTTCCCCCCCTTTGCTCTAATCCAGAGAATTCTTCACCCAAAACAATATTAAACAGACAATTTAAGATGGAGGGTATCCATCTTTTGAGGGACACTTTACAAGAGAAAGACTGGCTTGTGAAATTAGATCTCAAAGATGCTTATTTCACAATCCCGATGGAATACAACTCACAGAAATATTTACCAATTCTGCTGTCTTCCCTTTGGCCTCTCATCAGCTCCTACATATGAAGTGGACAATAGACCTCTTAGAAAGACTAGGATTCATTGTCAACACCGAAAAGTCAGTAACAGCAGAATCTAGAGTGTCTAGGTTTTCAGGTGAATGCCATCACCAGCCAACTGCAATTACCTTAAAGAAAATTGCCAAAAATAAAGAAGGAGGTAGCTTATGCCCTTTCAAAAGATACTCTGAGCCTAAGATCCTTAGCAAGAGTGGTTGGCCTTCTGTCTTCTTCTATCCAGGGGGTTTCACCAAATCCTTTAAACTACAGGGTCCTCCAGAGTCTAAAATCCTTGGGTTTAAGGAAGGGACTATGGTACTCAGCACGAGAGGATCCTGTGGTGGTGGAATAATCTGGACAGTTGCAATGGGAAGGCAATTACCTTGTTTTCCACCTCTTTGGAATCTGCTGCCACAGGATCGTGTACCTCAGCCTCTTTGGGGGAAGAAGGTATTATTCCCATGGAATTGTCTTCTGAAACCTCTTGCGTTACTCTGGTAAAAATGGGACCTTTGTTGTCCACTGCTGGCAGCCAGTCCCGTCCTGCCAGCCCTTCTGAAAACTCTACCTCCAAACATACGCATCATGATAGATTGAGCCCTGCTGAAGGCTGAGAAAGTTGATACATACTTTCTCAGGGTCTTGATAAAGTTTTCTCCAAAGAGTAAACCATTGTCGTCACCCATAGGATCTTTGTTGGACATGTCTGAGAGTTTAGGATTAATCCTTATAAGTATGGCCTTTTTACGCTTAGCGGAAAGGTCAGCATTAGTGTTGCCCAAAAGACATCTGACACGTTGACTCCAGCCACGTAGTAGGTCAACATCTACATGTGTGCCCTTTAGTGAAGCTTCTCCTGCCAGATCAAGAATTCTTGCAAGAGGTCCCAAAATATCCAAGACCTTGTCTTGGCATTGTTTGAGGCAATGCTCTAAGCCTTTTCTAGGGTCTTTGCCTGTTTTAAATAAAGAAAGTTCATCAATTTGGGATCTAAATGTGGTGTCATCCCTGCTTTAATATCTAGGAAGAATCTAGGGCATTATGCCCTCATCAAATTTCACGTTTCCTTCTCAAGGGAACTGCGGATCCAGTGTTTAATACATTTTGATATGTGGTCCATTGACCATCAGTCTGACCCCCCTTGTGTGAGTGATCTGATTAGGATTAAACATTTCCACCCTTGTAGGCTCTTTAATAGCCTTAGAGTGAGAGGCTTGCTCAAGGTCTTCTTCGTGGAGATCATGGTCTACATCTTCTAGGGGGTCAAAAACATATTCATCCTCCTTGTCCTCTGGATTTGAATCATAGGAGTAGGTTTCATTGCCAGCTTGCAAGCCGGGGTCCTTTGAGCCATGAAGGTCACTTGGTCTTATTGTGCCACGGTGGACACCTTGGATAATTGTGCCAATAAGGCTGCTCTTGCTCATTTTACCGCTATGGGTACCAAGGTCTCTTGTAGCACACAGGCTACCTGATGCTTCATCTCTCTGTTAAGTAGTGTGCTGGCAACCATTAATAAACAGAACATTAGACATGTGCTTAGTTTTTTTCAGAACCTTACTTCTTTTTTTGATGAGAGTCTCATCCTCTCAGAGGGATATTAGGTCCTCTTCAGAGTAGTCACTTTTTTTCTGTTGCTAAGGGCCGCCTCCACTGCCTCTTTCAGAGAGGATTTAAATTCCTTCTCCAAGAAGTTAAATAATACTCTTTCTGAGGCGCATGCTTGAAGTCTCCTCTGTCTCAATATCAGACATGATGTTGTGAAAGTTGATCCATTATAGCTGTTTAAAAAAAGCTTGATAATTTAAAATATTAATAATTGTATAAAAATAATTAGATGCTTATTAGCCAAAGGGTAGAGGTTGAAAATCCCCATATTCCCTTAAAAAGTTTTTTTTTTTTTTAGAAAAGTATCCTTTCTTATCTTCCTTTTAGTAACAAGCAGTTTCTATCGTTGAGCCTGCCTCCTTCAATGTTAGGAAAGGAAGGTTGTAAGGCTCGAGCTTGCTAACTGCAGTGTTAGTCCTTCCTTTCTTTTACCCAATTTGGGTATGCCTCCCTTCCCCGATGGCCTAAAGCGTGAAGGAAGTCATGAACTTGAGGAAAAAAAACTTCTGTGTACACAGAGCTGGGAAAGTCAGGGGCGGAGTCGCGTCCGTCTCCTGATTTCAAATCCCAGCTCTGTGGTCAGCCACGCAACTCTGTCACTTTCCAAAGGGGAGAGAGACATCGACAAAAAAAACTACTGCGGCGGGAAAGGGGCCCGCGGGAGCACCAAAGCGTTCCCTGTGGTGCCTGAGAAACCTTTGCCACACAACTCGATCTCTCTCCAAATGGGAGAGAGACCTAGTCAGAGTTACTGCAGGCAGGAGAGGGACCCGAAGCACTCTCTGCGGTGCCCGTGAACCCTTCCCCATGTCGGGGAAAAATCAGCTCTTAGGTTTCGGGTGCGGTGCCCCAGCCAAGTTACGTCCAACAGAGTCTCGCCGGAATTTCAGCCCACATGAGCTGATGACGCCGGTTGAGGCATTCGCTTGAGCCTTAGGTCAGTTATCGCCTTTTGGTAGACACATTTATTGCAATATTGTTCTATTTTAATTCAAAATTGTTCTATAAATATTGAAAAAAACGCTCAACGTTTGTAAAAGTCGCATATGTAAGTAAGTGTTTAAACGCATGCGTAAGCCATTAAATGCTTAAATTACGCATAAGGGGAGTAGGGACCTGACCAGATATTTGAGGGTTTGCTACCCAAGTATATAAAAAAATTCACTTACCTTGTAAGCTTGAAAAATAAAGATTAGTCATAGAAAAAAATAGGAGCTACAAGTTGAATGTACTTAACTGGTGAGGAGCTGCCTATAAAAGAGAATGATACCTCGCTACACTGTTGCTATTTTATCTTTCTAAAATTGTATGGAATGTTTTACTTATGACGTAACACATGTTCTTTTAAAGGGCTGCATGTTGGGGCAGCAATAAAGGTTATTGCATAATGGTAGCCTCCAGTCTTGTGAGTGGATATGTGTGTGTGCGCGTGTGTGTGAATGCACGGGGGAATCAGTGTTTATGTGTGTGTTTGTGTGCCATCCACCCCATTTCCTAATATAAGTACTAGCTGCCACTGAGCACGGGTAAGATACATCAAGCTGGTTGTCCCAGTCAAAGCTTAAACCATCTGACTTGATCTCTTCAGTCCCAATCCACTAGGAGTACAATTCTGGTGAGGCACTTAGGGCCAGATGTAGGAAGCCTAATTCCGGTCGTTAACGGCCGAAATGACCGAATTTCGTCTGTTACCGACCGGAATTAGGCTTTTCAGATGTAGGTGGCTAAATTGTAGGATTCGGTAATTTACCGAATCGGTAATTTAAGGAATCAGTAAATTACTGAATTCTTAGCATACCGATTCGGTAAATTACTGAATCCTTAATGTAGAGAGCACTCAAGTGAGTGCTTTTCACATTTAAGGATTCATTATTTACCAACAACTATTAGTTGGTGGTAAATTCCGAATACCTTTTAAAAGGCAATTTTATGTTTTTTATTCAGTGCCATGTGGCAGACATACATGTATGTCTGCCACATGAGCACCCATGCACTGTACAGGGGTGCAACAGGGGATCAATGTGATACCCTGCCATCTTTGTCGGTCTACCCCCTATTACCGATTCGGTATTTACCGAATCGGTAATTCCCATTCATTCCTATGGGCCTCTATGCCCATAGGAATGAATGGAGAATACCGATTCTGTAAATACCGAATCGGTATTTATCGAATTTTACTGATTCGGTAAAAGGTACCAGATCATTAGCTACATATCATTTACTGATTCTAAAATACTGAATAGGTAAAATTCGGTATTTTAGAATCGGTAAATGATATTTACCTACATCTGGCCCTTAGTTGTTCTCTGTCTCATGAGATGTCAGAGAACAACAGCAGGGTCCAGTCCAGGAACAGTTCTCATTGGTCAGATTATTACTACCATAAAAAGCACTCTTCCCGTTTTTTTTCTTGCTGTAGTCGCAGAGGAGGTCAGCATGCTGACCCTTGGAATTAATTTCTTTACACTGGTTACGAGAGGGAGCAGGTTCAGGGCTTCTCCCATGTCACAGTCCGTATGTCTAGTCTTGTCTGATCTTCCACTGGTTCAAAAAGTATTCTGAAGAGTGTTCCTGGCACGATCTAGTGGTGGGGATCACTCTTGGCTCCTCCCTAATCAATAAGCTCAGAGTTACCAGCCCCTAATCTACCTACATTTGCAGTAGTTTCTGCCCGCTTTCTGCAAACATCTCCAAAATGCTGTGTGTCAGTGCATTTTCAAGATGGCAAAAGACTTCGGCCATCCTAAACTTCGGCTCTGAGGGCTGGAGGTATGAATTTGGAGTGTACTGTGGTAATCCTAGTTAACACTAAAATCCAATTAGAAGTAGGTACTGTGTCCACAACAAATTCAGAGACAGAAGTCTGATAGGACAAAAGCAGAATACAACCAGACAGGTTATCAACAAGAATTCTGTATACTCCCTTACAAGTGTACCCAAAGGGTTACATATGACTCAAGAGAGCTGTCAATTCAGGGTGGATCTCATTCATTTTGAAGATCAATCTACAATAGTGGAATCTGAATATTGTCTAGTCACTGATACTTTACAATCAGTCGCTTTACTGTCAGTCACACCGCAGCACTTGCTTGTACACTACCTCATTGTGCTCCAGTCACCCGCACTGGTGCTGCTTCGTTTCCATGTGCATATGCAGTCACACAGCCAGCCCCCTCAACAGGTGTGGGCAACATTCTTACCAAGTCTTCTTCCATAGGGTCCTTACTCATTTTCCTATTTTTTATGGTTCAGTGATCTGGGAAAATATATAGAGGGCAGGCAGAGCAGTGGGAGCGCAAGCCCTACCACTGTACCTAACTTGTCTTATTTGATACAGGATGCCACTCGTAGCCATCTTTACGTGGACAATCTGCCGCTTTTGATCCCTGTGCTTGCCCGGTTTTAACTGACTACTGACTATATGGACTTCGCCTGGACTTGGTGAACTCGTGCCGATTTGGGCGATTTAGTCAAGTCAAGTCAAATAATTTATATAGCGCACTACATACCCAGAGGGTCTCAAGGCGCTTGAGGAGGGGTGGGGAATTACTTGTCGAATATCCAGGTTTTAAGTTGCTTTCTGAAGGCTAGGTGGTTTTGAGTAAGGCGGAGGTGAATGGGAAGGGAGTTCCAGGTTTTAGCCGCTAGGTAGGAGAAGGATCTTCCTCCCATGGTGGTTTTGTTGATGCGTGGAACAGCAGCGAGGGATTGGTTGGAAGAGCGTAGTTGGCGGGAGGGGGTGTAGAAGGAAAGTCGCATGTTGAGGCATTCGGATCCAAGTTCATAGAGTGCTTTGTGTGCGTGGGTGAGGAGACGAAACGTTATCCTCTTATTGACAGGGAGCCAGTGGAGGTCTTTCAGGTGACTGGAAATGTGGTTTTTGCGCGGGATGTCTAGTATGAGTCTTGCTGCAGCGTTTTGGATGCGTTGGAGTTTTTTCTGAAGTTTTGCGGTGGTACCGGCGTATAGGGTGTTTCCGTAGTCCAGGCGGCTTGTAACCAATGTGTGGGTGACCGTTTTCCTAGTTTCGGTGGGGATCCAGCGAAATGTTTTTTTGAGCATGCGAAGAATGTTGAAGCATGATGATGAAACGGCGTTGACTTGTCTGGTCATCGAGAGGGAGGAGTCCAGGATGACACCCAGGTTCCGTGCGTGGTCCGTTGGGGTGGGTGCTTTTCCAAGGGCCGCTGGGCACCAAGAGTCGTCCAAGGCGGAGGGGGAAGTACCTAAGATGAGGACTTCTGTTTTGTCTGAATTTAGTTTAAGACGGCTGTGATTCATCCACTCAGCTACTTCTTTCATTCCTTCATGTAGGTTGTTTTTGGCGGTGTTAGGGTCTTTGGTGAGTGAGAGGATCAGTTGAGTGTCATCAGCGTAGGAGATGATGTTGAGGTTGTGTTGGCGTGCGATGGTCGCGAGGGGGCTCATGTATACGTTGAAGAGGGTGGGGCTGAGTGAAGATCCGTGTGGCACGCCGCAGATGACTTCAGTGGCTTCTGACTTAAACGGTGGGAGGCGGACTCTCTGAGTTCTTCCGGCCAGGAACGAGGTGATCCAGTCCAGTGCTTTTCCTTGGATTCCGATGTTGTTGAGGCGTTGTATAAGGGTGCTGTGGCGGACTGTGTCGAAGGCTGCGGAGAGGTCGAGGAGGATGAGGGCGACAGTGTCTCCATTGTCCAGTAGTGTTCGAATGTCATCTGTTGCTGCGATGAGTGCGGTCTCAGTACTGTGTTTGGTTCGGAAGCCGGACTGTGAGGAGTCGATGGATTTGTGGGTTTCGAGGAAGGCGGCGAGCTGGTTGTTGACGGCTTTCTCGATGACTTTGGCCGGGAAAGGTAGGAGTGAGATGGGGTGGTAGTTTTTGAGATCGGTGGGGTCTGCTGTGGGTTTTTTCAGAAGGGCGCTGAGTTCCGCGTGTTTCCAGCTTTCCGGGAAGGTGGCGGAGTTGAGGGAGCAGTTGATGATGTCTCAGAGGTGGGGTGCTATGATGGAGTCAGCTTTGTTGAAGATGTGGTGGGGACATGGGTCTGTGGGGGATCCAGAGTGGATGGAGTTCATCAGGCGAATGGTGTCCTCAGTGGAGATTGGGTTCCAGTGGTAAAGGATGTTCAAAGGGGGTTTATGTTCAGAAGTAGGTTGGGTGGGTTGGTTTCCGGATTGGTTGTCGAAGCTGTTGTGGATGTTTGCGATTTTGTCGTGGGAGAATGAAGCTAGGGAGTCGCAAAGGATTTGAGAGGGAGTGATGTCGTTGGAGTTGGCGGTGGGGTTGGTAAACTCTTTGATGATGTTGAATAGTTCCTTGCTGTTGTGGGCGTTGTTGTCTAGTCTGTCTTTGAATGCGGATTTCTTGGCAGTCCGGATCAGTTGGTGGTGTAAACGGGTGGCGTTTTTGAAGGCGTCCCTGGTGCTAGTGTTTGGGTCTTTCTTCCAGGCTTTCTCAAGGGAGCGACAGAGTTTCTTGGAATTCTTAAGGTCATCGTTGAACCAGGGGGGCGTTTTTGCTGCCTAGCTTGATTTGACGTTTTTCCAGGGGTGCTAGGTTGTCGGCGCTGTTGGTTAGCCATTGTGTGAGGTTAATGGCTGCTTGGGTAGGGTTCGACGTATAGGCAGGGGGGTTTTGAAGAAGCGATGTGGAGATCTGGTCGATGGTGATTTTGTTCCAGTTTCTTCGCAGAGTAGGTTGAGGGTGGTTGTGGATTGTGGTCTTTTTGTAAGTAAAGTGAACGCAGCTGTGGTCCGTCCAATGGAGAGCTGTGGTGTGATTGAATGAGATGTGTTTGCTGGAGGTGAAGATAGGGTCGAGTGTATGTCCAGCGTTGTGGGTGGGGGTGTTTACTAGCTGTTTGAGTCCGAGGTTGGCTAGATTGTCCAGAAGGGTGGTGGTGTTGCTGTCGTGCTCTTTTCCAGGTGGAAATTGAGGTCTCCCAGTAGAATGTAGTCCTCGGAGGGGAGGTCCTTCCAGTCCCACCGCGGGTGGGACTGGAAGGACCAGCCTGCACAGCGCTTCCATCACCGCTGCAGCTGGGACCTCTTCCCGCCCACCTCCTTCCTGTATATAATTTACTGTCATTTCCGTGCAAGTGGGACGTGCGGGACCAGCCGGGCTAAGCCCGGGCAAAGGGCAGGCCGTCTGAGGCCGTCCGAGGACGATCGAGGCCGGGCTGGGCCCACTCCCCTTAGGTTTGTTTGGTATGAACTGTATCGTTTAGATTTTAGATATTAATTTATCTTGCTTTTGTATTTAGTAATATAGTTCTTCGCTCAGGGAAGGGGAGCAAAGTAACCCTCTCGACTACCGGAGGGGTAGTCACTAGGACTATGGATCAATTCCTCAAACGGGCTACGGTAATCCTGGAAAAAGAAATAGCCCTGACAGAAAAACGATTGTCCTTAGATTTGGTAACTGGAAAGCGCTCATCCTTGGGCGCCATTGGGGCAATTGCTTCCCCTGAACCTGGATCGCAAGATCTAACCGCTGCCCAACGCTCTACATCCAACTCTATGTTGGGAGAGTTGGACATTGCAGAAGTTACTTTAAATTCTACTACTACCAGTACAGCTTCTAGCGGATCTCCAAAGTCTCTTTCACGACTTACAACTCCCACAAAATCCCCAAGCCTGGTACTAACGAATAACAATAAACCTATTGTGACAAACAACAAATGGAAAAGAGGGGGTGGTCCTCAGAAGGGGAGCTCTGCCAAAGTTCCAAAAATAAATTGTCAAATACCTAGCCTTCAACCACTTAGTTCTCCCACGGGGCTTTCTGCCCCTATCAACCTAGCCTCTGACCATAGTGCTAATAATTAGCTTTTGGGGAAAATAGAAATACTTATGAAATCTTTGATGCTGCCCCTATTAGAGCGAACACGAATGATTAATAACAAACTAGACCAGCTAGAAAAGATAGTGATAGCCAATACCAGCACACTGGTTAGGCTAGTTACAGTAAGGGAGAATACCAAGCCTTCAGTGACTGCTAGCCAGATTCAAGGTCCTGTCAGCGGTATAAGGGCTGCCATACCTGTTACCACCTCAAAGCCCGTGAGCAAAGCTCCAGTTATTTCTAATGACGTTTCCCAGCACTGTCATAGTCTAACTACTGGGGCTCCAGTAACAGCCCAGGTCATCCAAAGGAAGCCAGACACCCTGCCTACAGAAAAGGCACATGTAGCTAGTAATATGGAGGGGAAGGTATTACTACCGGATCTGCCCCCCGAAGCTCACCCCCTTGTAGGAGTCTTAGCCGGTGTTCCGACCATAAGGGAACAGGTCAAGGAACCCTTTGCCTCACTTAAAAATAAGGTAGTTAGCTGGCTTAACCTAAATAGACCATTGCCCCCTCTAATCTCGAGTGAGATTATTATGGTAAGGATTCCATGGCTAGGTAGAACGGCAAAAACGATAAAAGGTGACTGTGTAGTGGTGACTTTTAGAGACCCTAGAGCCGTTGCTCATATATGTGCATGGATAAACCATGCGACGGATGCCACCATTCAGACACTCAAATTGAGAGGCTACACTGTCGATACTGAGTCAACGAGATCTCAAAATATCTTCATCGCACACACATAACGTATTAATAAGAATAAATATAAAGGCTCACACTACATGCATAGAGGAGACCGATACATCATCGATTATTCGTAAATGGCTGATTAATCCACAACAAATTGTAAAGGGTTTCCATCAAATTAGACTCAATGATCAGTCCTATCATTTGGCCAACCAGCCAGCACAGGGCTCGACTATGGGTAGAGCCAAGGGTGGTCTTCTTATTTTAATCTCTGTTAACTTCCCAGTGCAAGTTATTATACATGAAAAGGTTGGTTGTCACTCTCAATTGATATGGCTTCGCCATAAGAATGGTCGTAATGTCTTGTTGATTAACCATTATAACAACTTGTTTGACTCCTCGCGTTTATCTGTAGTAAACGAATTAGAGAAGGCTCTTGATAAGATTTGCCAGGATAATTGTGTTAATTTCTCATTTATTTGGGGCGGAGACTTCAATATTCCAATGTGTCCCTTATCATTAACCAAGGTATGTGGGGTCAATGATGAAAGAGGCGAGGGTCGTATTCACTTTATTCATAGTACTTACGGAGAGTCACTGAATTCCGTCTTGGCAAAGTATGATTTAACTGTATTACAGCTTGCCAAAGATGGAGAGGGAAACACCGTACCAACCTTTACCGGGAGGAACTCGGCCACCATTATTGACCATTTGTTGATTTCAGATGATATTAGTATATATTGTGTTACTCCGGTCGTATTGGATCTTGCGATCAGCGACCACAATTGTATCACGTTAATATTATTCATCTGGGGTAATAAGTTACCGGTAGCTAAAACTTTTGTTAATGAAATTGTCCCCTGTAGACCAAATGACCACAGGATAAAATGGAGAGGAGACAATTCAGAAAAACTCTTAGTCAAAATCATGGCGGCTTGTCTGCCCGACTTGCACGATTGTTTGGATGGTAATACAGACCCCCTAGGCATTTTATCTAGTTTTAATAGGATTAACATTTTAATTGATAACATCCTGACCACCACTAAGAATAGTAATAAGAAATCAATGAAAGGATGGTTTGATTCGCCTGTACGGAGTCCTTGCAGAAGCTAAAAAAGGCTTTATCCAGTAGGCCCAGGAATAGGCCGATTATCATAAGTCTCAGGGTTGCTTATAAAGAGCAGCTGAAGCGAAGGAAGCGTGAATTACAGGAGGAAGCATGGGATAATCTGACTAGAGCCGTAGAATTATCAAATAGCAAGCTTTTTTGGGATACAGTCAACTACCCTTTCCTTAAGAATGATGACACCCCTGTCCTTACCGCCCAAGTTAGTGAGGAATGCTGGGTCTCACATTTTAAGAGTATTTTTGACCCGGTGGGAGTGGTTGATTCATCCCCCGGGGACGGTGAGTTATGGCCAGCTATTCCGTTAGATATTACGGTATTGGAGGTAGAACAAGCGATTAGGTGTAGCAAGGGAGGGAAGGCCCCCGGTCCTGATGGGGTGCCAATCGATCTGTATAAGACAGATAGGATATTGTGGGGCCCAGTCTTGACCAAAGTATTTAATGCGGCAGTTATGGAAAGCACCCCGCATACATGGGGGAATCTGTAATTATCCCGATTTATAAAAAGGGAAATAGGTCTGTTGCAAAAAACTATCGACCTATTTCCCTTTTAGATTCATCCCTCAAGACAATGAGCCGGGTGTTGCTGGCCAGGTTAGAGGAATGGGCTGAGGATAGTAGAATACTTACTCGCTCTCAATTTGGGTTCCACAAGGGTCTAGGAACCATTGAACAATGCATAAACCTAGACCTCATCATAGGGAAGTATACACGCGCTAAGCAGGGCTCGCTTTATCTCTGCTTCGCAGACCTTAGCATCGCTTTTGATTTAGTCGACCATGCTTTGTTATGGTCGACCCTATTAGAGCAAGGTGCCCCTACTGGGATTATTTATTTCCTGGTGAGACTATATTCCAAATTATCTGCCCGCATAAGGTATGGCCCAGGTGGAGAATGCACTGATAGTATTAGAGTTAATTTAGGCATAAGACAAGGCTGTGTTCTTGTGCCCCTTCTTTTTTCTCTTTTTATTAATGCAGTTGATGCAGAGCTTAAGCTGGTTAACTCTGACGCCCCTCAAGTAGATGGTCAGGCTACTCCTGTTCTGCTTTACGCGGATGACTCTGTACTTTTATCGAGAACCCCGTGCGGCCTACAGAGATTAATGGGCAGGTTTGCGGGATTTATTAAAGGAAGAAAGTTAAAGATGAATAATAGCAAAACTTTTATATTGTCGTGTGGGAACAATACAAGGAAGTTGAGGTCCTTTTATATTGAGGGTCAAAAAATAGGAATTGTAAAAAAATTCTGCTACTTAGGTATAACTTTTAGTAGTAATCGTATGTGGTCACAGGAAATAACCAATGTTAAAGTGAAGATGTCTAAAAGTGCCTATGGAGTTTTTAAATTTGCGACTAAGTTAGGGGATCGCCGTATATATGATATGCTGCAAATATACCATCATAGATGTGTCTCAATCGCACTCTACGGATCTGGTGTCTGGGGGTATAGTTGTCATGAGGCTTTGCAAGTCGAAGAAAACTGCTTCATAAAAAAACTGTTATGTCTACCCAAGTCAGCTTCCACTGAGATAACGCACCAGGAAGTAGGGTTAGAATATTTGTCAGATCTAATTAGTTTAAAACCATTGATGGTATGGAGAGCAATATGGCGAAAGGAAGAAACCAGTTTTACTAGAAGCATTATTAGTGACTGCCTTCACTTAGATAAGAGATTATCGATCCCATGGATCAACTACGTTGTGTCAACTGTCAGGGATCTACTTAATATAAATATCCTGGCTGATCCCGACAGCTTATCTGATATCCCGAAGAAAGAGCTTAAGTCTATTTACTTGAGGAAGAAGGCCCAAGCACGTAGGGATGCCAATATGCTGTTAACAATCCCTCAGTATTATTACTCTAATACGGTTACTATTGGCTTTCAGAATTATTTGAAAGTAGTCACCAGACCATCCCATCGGTTTGTTCTTTCTAGATTAAGACTTGGAATCGTACACCTCTTGGTGGCGATTCCTCTTATAAAAAACTACCCTTCTATACCATGTCCCTGTGATGGGGTTACGAAACAGAGTATGGTCCACTTCCTATTTATTTGTGATTTTTATCTGCACTTTTGCGTCGTCTATCTAAAACCGTTATTTTAAAAAAAGGCAGTAACAACGGTAAAATCAGCCATGAGGTTGCTCTTTTCCTTAGACGAACCAGATATCTGTTTTTTTACAGCAACATATATTTTGAAATCAATACCTGTCAGGAAAAGCATGGTCCTTTATTTCATTTTGTTGTTCCTCTGCCATATGGATTTGCACTGTGTCTGCTTTTTAACTTGTCCCATTTAGCGATAACTGTATCAGAGCTTATGGATGTCTTTGTAAATATTATTGTGTGCTTCTATGATTGCTTTTTTAAATAATCAAATTGTGGCGTTGTGCTCGTGGTGCATCCTCTGTTACTATGGTTCCAGATGATGCACCACATCCCCACACTCCAGAATGTCAGAGAAACTACTGTTGGAGCTGGTTACTTGACTGGAAAGGACTAACCTGCTTGCTCTCCAATAAACTCCTTCATATATACTTTCATCTGGACCACTCGTTCTTTACAATATGGCGACAGAAGATGGGATTATTTAACCTGCAAGCAGGGAGATTGAGAACTCACGCAAGATTCTAGTTCTACCATCAATATTTATTTTGTTAAGTTTCCTTCATTATTAACTTATCAAATGGCATCTCAAGGTGGGTTGAACACTCCTATTCCATTTTTATCTCGTCCAGGTGAACCATCAATTAAATGGTCGGATTGGAAAGTTTATTTTTTAAATTATATTGAAGCCCTTGAGGAAGAACAGGATGATGTTTTTTCTCAAAAAAGGAAAAATGCTTTTGCATAGTTTAGGGCCGGAAGGTAATAGGATCTTTAACCAAATGGAAAAAAAGATTAGAACTGACGACAATACTGTATTTCTAGACGCACTTGAGGATTTGGATGTACATTACCATCCTCCAGTTTGTGTAGGAATAAGTAGGTATGAATTTTTTAAGAGGAAACAAGGAAAGTCAGAATCTGTTGAAGATTATGTTTCCTGCTTAAAGAAACTGGCCATTAATTGTGAATTTAGTACTCTCCATGATAGTTTTGTTAGAGACCAATTGGTCATGCATTCCAATAACACTTCTATCCAGGAAAAGCTATGGACTTGTGGAGATTCTCCACTTAATGAAATTTTTGCAATGGTCAGAAAGGCTGAAATGTCCAAAAGGTGCGCTAAAGTTGCCCTCAAGGACAGTGATAAAGATGATAGTGTAACTGTTAGTAAAGTAACTAATAATTACAAGAAAAAGAACAATTATAAATCCTCCTGTTCATATAAAAAAAGTACTAATCCAGGTCCTTCTTACAAGAAGGAAAATGTTCCTAATTGTTTCAGATGTGGTTTTAACGGACATTATGTGAATGATCCGAAGTGCCCAGCCTTAAAATCAAAGTGCAATTTCTGCAACAAGATTGGACACTTCTCTAAAGTTTGTAAATTTAAGTCTAGTAAAGACAAGAATATAGTGAAATGTGTTGATGACTCTAATGAACTAGACACAGGGAACGAAGATGCATCTAGTGATGATAGCATCTTTTGTATTCTTGATTTTTGGGAGGATGACAATACTGTTTTGAACATAAATTGTAAATCTAGGAAACCTACTTAATTGGAGGTGTTTTAATTAGCATTGTACCTGATTCTGGCTCCCAGTACACGATTGTTAAACGTGAGATTTGGGAAAAATTATTTGCACATGTTTTAAAAAAGGATTTGCTTCCATCTGACATCAAACCAGTTACTTTTACTGGTGAAAAAATTCCAATGGTGGGATTCGTTGAAGAAATTTTTGAATTCCAAGGGCGGAAATGTTTAGGCAAATTATATGTTGCTGAAATTGGTCCATCCATTCTGGGCTGGATTGATCAGGGTGCATTAGGCATCATTCTAAATGCAAGAAATGATGTTCAGGTTTTAATTCTTAATGAAGACAACAAAGAATTCTTAGACAAACTATCTTTACAATTTCCAAAGGTTTTTTCAGGGGAAATTGGAGAACTAATTGGCTTCACTCATAAGATCATTTTGAAAGAAGGTGCCAAACCTGTGTGCCACAAGGCAAGAAATATTCCCTTAAGCATCAGGAGTGATGTCATGAAAGATTTAGATGTTTTAGAAAAGAAGGGAGTCATCGAGCCTATAGAAAGCTCTGAATGGTTGGCTCCATTGGTCGTCGTGAGGAAACCTGATGGCCGTCTCCGCTTGTGCATTGATTTAAGAGACTTAAATAAAAATATTGTAATCGATAAATTTCCTCTCCCCAGGATTGATGAACTTTTAGCACAAAGCTGCGGAGTCAAATGGTTTTCTTCTATAGACTTGGTATCTGCGTACCATCAAATTCCCTTGCATGAGTCTAGCAAAAAACTTACGGCATTCATAACTCCCTTTGGATGTTATCAATTTATAAGAATGCCGTTTGGTCTAGCTTCGGCAGCTGCCGTTTTTCAACGAATTATGCACAAGTTGTTCAAGAGTATGGAATACGTGACCTACTTCTAAGATGACATACTTGTAATGGGCAAATCCAGATGCGACCATGACAAAAGACTATTTTCTGTTTTAAAAACACTTGAATGTAATGGTCTAACAGCCGAACCTAAGAAATGCAAGTTTGGTATGAACTCTTTGACCTACTTGGGACATGAAGTTGGTGAGAAAGGCATTTTTCCCAAAAAGAAGTTAGTCGAGGCAATTGAAAATGCTCCTGTTCCATGTTGTAAAGATGATCTTAGGTCATTCCTAGGTATGGTCGAATTTTACTCAAAATTCGTGAAGAATTTTGCTGACAAAACTTTTAATCTTAGGCAATTACTTAAAGTAAGATCAGAATTTGTGTGGAATGATATTCTACAAAATGACTTTCACAATATAAGGAAAGAAATAGTTAATGCATTTCCTCTCCAAGCATTTGATCACACTCTACACAACATAATCACTACCGACGCTAGTGGTAAAGGATTAGGTGCTGTCTTTTCACAGTCTAATATAGATGGTTTGGAAGTCACAATCGCTTTCGCATCCAGGTCTATAACCACACTTGAAGGGAAGTTCTCAGTCATTGAGAAAGAAATGCTAGCTGTTGTGTGGGGTATTGGGAAGTTTAGACAGTTCATTTGGGGGACTAGATTCACATTACGAACCGATCACAAGCCCTTATTAAAAACCCTTACATCAGAAGGTATGTTGAAAGCCACTCCGAGACTTGCACAAATGAGTCTTAAGTTACTAGGATATGTGTATGATGTTGCGTATATTCCTGGCAAAAGGAACATAGTCGCTGATTATTTAAGTCGTTCTCCATTACCAGGCTGTGATGATTCTTATGATTCTTTTGAGTCTAGTGAAGTTGCTGTTATCCATGAAGAGATTGACAAGCGATTAATGGCTATTTCCAAAAAAGACTGGGAACAGTGCTGTGATAATGATGAAATCTTGAACTCTGTTCGCAGCTTTGTTGTCAGTGGTTTGCCACGTAAGGCAAACTTGAGGGAGGAATTGAAACCATTTTGGGAAGTCAGGGACGAGCTTTGTATAGATGATGCTGACCACTTGTGTAGAGGTGAGAGAGTTGTGGTTCCTTGTTCCTTGAGAGATAAGATTTTATCTATCAATCATGAAGGTCATCTTGGTATCATGAAATTGAAGTCAAGAGTAAAATTATCGTACTGGTGGCCTGGTTTGGATAAAGAAGTTGAGAGATTTATTCAAAATTGTGATACTTGTGCCAATGCTGATAAGTCCTTACGCGTATTTAAACCTACCTTAGGATTTAGACATATTCCGATGTATCCATGGGAAGATTTAAGCATGGATTGGTTGGGTCCAATTGAAAATTGTGAAGGAAGCGTTAAACATATTCTGGTTGTAATTGATAATTACTCGAAATGGCCCGCAATTGAGATATCTGATAAGTTCGACACTAAAGTTGTTGTAGCCTTCCTACGTAAGTTATTTTTTCAGGAAGGTGTTCCATGGAACATTTTAACTGATAACGGTCCACAATTTAGATCTGATTTTTTTTTTAAGTTCTTAGATAGGAATGGCATAACTCCTAAAAAGACACCTGTATATCATCCTGCTGGCAACGGCATTGTTGAGAGATTCAACAGAGTAATTATGGGAAGTATTCAAGCCTCCATTCGTGCTGACAAGGATTGGGAAAAGGAGTTACTAGAAACTATTTGGGCCTATAGGATCACCCCCACCAGTACCAACTACAGCCCCTTCAGAATCCTTAGGGGTAGGGAACCCTTTACCAAGGATAATGTTACTTGGAATTCTAGGAAAATATGTGGGAAGTGGTCTCCTGCTTTAGTTCGTTCAAGGCTAAGGAAAATACAAGATTCACATATTAACGATTTTGGTAAGAAGAATTCCACTAAAGAGGCTGAACTCAATGTTGGTGATTGGGTTAGAATTAAACGTGATACTAAAGTTAAGAAGGGTCAAAGTAAGTTTTCTGATCCTTTGCAGGTTATGGAATTGTTCTCGAAATCTGCCAAGTTGAGTGACAACCAAGTTTGGCATCACAACAGGTTGGCAAAATGTAAAGGCAATTTTTCTTGTTCCAAGACTAACTCTGGTCTTGATTCTTCTTTTGAATGGTTGTGGGACGATGTCTTGCAGGGTGGTAACACTGGAAGTGATGTTGTTAGAGTTTCTACTAGAGATGTGTCAACATCTTCTCCACACTCATCCCCTCAGCTTCCATCTCCTGATTTACCTGCTTTGGCGCATCCTTCTTCTGCCTGTATCCAGAACACCACACGCACAGGTAGACAAATCAAAATTCCTACCCGTTTCAGAAGCTATGTAATGTAACTCATTGCAACCCTTGCTATGTTTTTTTTGTTTTGGTTGGGAAGAGGGGGTGTGGGTCATGTCGGTTTACTTATTAGTTTTACTTCTTTGCAATGTTATTGCACTTATTTATTGGTATGTTGTGTAATATTCTGTTTACTCTTTGCAAGGTTATCTTACACATTTATTATTATATCGTCCAATGTTCATTTGTTCTGTTAATATAAAGAAGGAAGATGTGGCGTTGTGCTCGTGGTGCATCCTCTGTTACTATGGTTCCAGATGATGCACCACATCCCCACACTCCAGAATGTCAGAGAAACTACTGTTGGAGCTGGTTACTTGACTGGAAAGGACTAACCTGCTTGCTCTCCAATAAACTCCTTCATATATACTTTCATCTGGACCACTCGTTCTTTACACAAATAAAGCTTTTTGAACTGAACTGATACAGTATCCCTCCTATCTTTATGGCACTGGGAACAATGAGAGGAAGCGCTCGCTACATCAAGACTCCAGTCTACTCGGAGTGGGGGAGCGAAAAAAATCCTTTTCTATATATAACCCTCACACAGTCTATTAGTGTCATGCTTCATCATCAGGTTCACCCTGACTCCCAAAGGTCAAGGTGGGCTCAACCATATACCAGGGAGCTCTTAAGAGAAAGAGACTAGGGGGCATGACTATTAGATAAAAACTGGGTATCCACTCCAAGGTATCCCTTTATTCTTGGAGCAGATGGGGCCACTTAGAAACAGAATTAAGGAAGGGAACAGCCAGGTGGTAAGTAGTTAAGCTCAGGTACCATTGAAAGGCCAGTAAAGTTGTGGCAGGGTTATGTCGGTCTTACTGCCTCTGAAAGGCTGTGAGACGTCCGTGGGTGTCAGAAGTCAGGCTCATCAGCCTTTCAAAGTTAGACAGATGTCAGGCAATAAGGCTGAAATGCATTAGGACTGTGGCTGCAGTGGTTAGAAATCAGGCTCATCTACTTTTGAATTGGCAGTAAGGCTTGGGCGGGCTAAGTATACATCAGGCTTATGGGCATCTGAGCG
This sequence comes from Lissotriton vulgaris, assembly GCF_964263255.1. NCBI lineage: Eukaryota > Metazoa > Chordata > Amphibia > Caudata > Salamandridae > Lissotriton > Lissotriton vulgaris. Next base: position 1,861,641,776 of record NC_141693.1, on the reverse strand, counting down.
GGCAGTACAGCTGTGACTGAGGTACTGAGACTTTATGGTCGAGTGACATGGAAAGGGCAGTAGATTTGTGGCAGGGTGAGGTAGAAGTCAGTTCTGCCTGCCTCTGAAGGGGCATTATTGCATGGATCGGCTATTATCAGAAGTCAGGCTCATCTCATTTGAAAGAGCAGAAGGGCTGTAGCAGAAGAGGTCAAAGGTCTGGCTCATGCCCCTCTGAAAGGACAGTAGGGCTGTGGCAGAGGTAGTCAGATGTCAGACCTATGTGTCTCTGAAAAGCAACAGGGCTGGGCTAGAGGTGGTAAGCAGGTGCGCTCAGCTGCCTTTGAAAGGACAGCAGAGCTGTACAAGGGTTTTCATTGGACATTGGTATGTTAAGTCATAATGTATGGAATAATCAAATATTTACCCTGTCACTTTTCCCCCCTTTCCTTCTTAATGTGGTTTCTCCTGGAACATTGATTCCTTTTATGTATGGACGCACAATAAAGCTCTTCACTTTAACCGGAGTTGATCTTAATTGATATCAAAACAGGCGATGAGTTTGGGACTGGTGCAGATGCTGCCTTTGTTGCCGAGGTTGGGAGACACAGTGGCAGCGTTTTGCTGTTTGGGATTTTTGCCTGGTGCATCTGGTGGAGGTCTCCTCCTGTCAGTATTGGCTCTGCCTGTGGGATTCTACTCCTGTTTGCAGCATATGTGTCATACCAACGCTGGAAGTATGTGGATGTTATGTTAGTATATTTTGCTATGGTGCATGTGTCACCCGGGAGCATCTCGGCCCTGTTGCAGATCCTGACCAGAGGAGCAGACCAAATAAGTTTAATATATGTAGGCTTTTAGTTGTTTCCTGAATTTACTGTATGTGGGGGTCTCTCGAAGTGCTATAGGTAGTTTGTTCCAGTACTGTGGGGCAAAATATGAGAAAGCCTTGCCCACGGTGCAGGTCTGACGGATTCGAGGTACGCACAGAAGGGATTGGGTACTTGATTGAAGACTTCGGCCGGAGACGTAGGTGGTGACTTTTTTTTTTAAGATGGCGTGGATCTTTGCCTTTCAGGGCGTTATACGTGAGGCAACAGATTTTGAAATGGGAACGCTTCTTCACTGGGAGCTAGTGCAGTTCCCTCAGCAAAAGCGCAGAAGGGGTACCTGCAGGGCGGTTCAGAATTAGTCTAGCCAAGGTGTTCTGGACCACCTGTAGCTTCATGAACAGGGTATCACCCACTGCAGCCAGCTGGGCATTTTCATAGTCCAGTCTACTGATCACCATACCCTGGGGGATGAGGGGAAATATTCTGCGCAAGAGACGTGTATTGTAATAGCAGGAGCTTGTAGTGGCAGCAATATGGTCTTTCATTGTTAGGGCTTGATCAAATGTTATTCCTAGGTTTTTTACCTTTTGTTTGGGCAGGCTCACACAAGCAGGCAATCTTTCCTCAGTTGCAGTTGGGGGCGGAGCACCGCGATTAGCGCCGTGCTTCTGCCTATATCTGCCAATGTGCTTCCCGTTGCGCAGCGGATGCGTGCAGCGGGCGTGCCGCTGGCGCGCCAAAGGCAAGCCTGTCTGCGCCCGTCCGTGACGGCTGGTGCCAGGGGCCATGCACTATGCCCGTTTCTCCCTTTGCTACTCCTCAATGGAGCATAACTCCCTTCAGGGGGAGTGGCCCATCAACCCAGATACTAGGAGAATTCTAGATACACTTGGGGTACTGTCCTGAAAAAACACTACTTGCAGTACCACCCCCTATCCTCCTGTCCACACGCCACTTACTAGCCCGAGGGAAGCCCTCACCAAAACCTCCCCCCACCTCTTCCAGGTCTTGTCAGGACCACCTGTCCATATGGTATCTTAACACCTGCTTGATGGTTTAGCACCAACTAGAGATTTTCTATCTTCTTGACTCCACCAAGCCTGACATACTACTCTTATCAGAAACATGGCTAACTCCACCCCGGACATTCTGGCCGCTATTCCGGACAACTACTACGTCCTCCAGGCTAACAGGCTTGAGGGAATAGTGGGGGGGAGTCACGGCCATAATCTCCCAGTCACATAATTTCACTTCTCTCACCACATCAACAATCCCTTCTGTTGATAGCCTCCTCTTTAAGTTTGAATCTAAAGGCTCCTCGTTCACATGTGCGTTAATCTATAGGCCCCCTGCCCATATGCCTAATTTTCCCCAATTATTCGGTAATCTGACAGCTGAGCTGGCGATTAACCACCCCAGAATCCTGATCATTGGCGACTTTAAGTACTGGCCACATGACCCGCGTGAAAGCTCTTGCTCGGCACACTTCTCTGATTTGCTTAATGGAATAAACTTCACCCAGCACATTAAAATAACCACTCACATAAAAGGACATACCCTGGAGCAAGCCTGGACCTCCAACCTCGACATCACCGACCTACAGATTTCTCCCTGCACATAATCTGATCACCATCGTATTTCCTTTTCCATCCCCTACACCCCTACAACTAAAGTCCCCACACCAGACTCTGCCACTTTCTTATCCACCTCTATGCCTTGCACCTCTCAGCCTATGGGCCTTTCGGTCTCCCCGCATACTCAGGCAGAAAACATCAGTGCCTGGTTGGCATCGGCAAGAGATAGCTTCACTCCCCTGAAAAAACATAAAAACAAGAGGCCCCATGACGCTCAGCGTTGGTTCACCAAGGACCTCAAGGATAAGAAACTTGCCTTGCGCCAAATAGAGCGCAAGTGGAGACTTGATTACAGTCCCATTAAAAAATCCACTTTTTTTTCAGCCCTAAAAACTATGGGCCCGATTCACAGAATGAACTTAAGACTCAATCCTAAACTTACTACTATTTTGGTATTCACAGAATACACGTATTACTTTTGGCATTCACAGAATGAACTTACTGCTTTTGGTATTCACAGAAGTTAGGATTTTGTCTTAAGTCTGTCTTAAGTCTGTCTTAAGACAAACTTAAGACAAAATCCTAACTTCTGTGAATACCAAAAGTAGTAAGTTCATTCTGTGAATGCCAAAAGTAGTAAGTGCATTCTGTGAATACCAAAATAGTAGTAAGTTTAGGATTGAGTCTTAAGTTCATTCTGTGAATCGGGCCCTATAAAACTGCCATTCTTACAGCTAAATCTGAATATTTCTCCTTGAGGATCTTGGAATCCACCAACAAAGCCAAAGACATATTTTCCATCGTGGACAAACTCGTGAAACCCGATGTGTCACTGTTAAACCCTCCCCATCACAAACTCTCTGTGACTCTCTCAACTCCTACTTTATTGATAAAATTTCCAACATCAAAACTAGTATCCCCAAGGCCACCTCACCTTCTGTTCCCGGTTACATTCATCACAATCCTTCCCTCTTTGATCACTTCCCTATGATCTCTCAGGAGACTTTCTTTTCCCTCCTCAAAAAGGTCCGCTCAGGCTCTCCGAGGGACAGTTGGCCCCCACATATTGCCCGCGAGATCTTTCTCAACATTCCTGAACCCCCCCTATTGTTCCTCAACAACTTCCTCACCTCTGTCACTGTCCCTAACCTCTTCAAGATAGCGGAACTCGCACCTATCCTCAAAAAACCAGGTGCTGACCCCCAGGTACTCAGCGACTTCCGCCCAATATCGTTGCTACCCTTTCTGGGCAAAATCTTAGAGGCCTTTTTCGCAAACTGCCTAAGCACATTTGTGGAAAACTCCCAGTTCCTAGACCCTCACCAAGCTGGCTTTAAGCCCCAACACTCCACCGAGTCTATTGCCCTGGCTGTCCACGATGAACTCAGAAAGAGGGCTGACCAAAACATCACGCAGGCACTGGTGCTCCTGGATTTGTCGGCGGCTTTCGACACCGTCGACCACAACTTGCTGCTCGACCGGGTCGAGAGCGCGGGCATCCGGGCCCTCCTTTGGGATGGCTCACCTCTTTCCTCAATGACCGCTATCAAGCGGTTCGTCTTTCTAGCATCTCCTCTGAGAAAAAAAGACTGACCTGCGGGGTCCCCCAGGGGTCCTCCCTCTCCCCCCTTCTGTTTAATCTGTACATTCTCCCCCTGATTTTTGATCTCCATTAGAGAGAAGTAGTCACATTTAATTACGCTGATGATCTCTAGCTTATTTTCAACAGCGACTCTTCACCCTCCTTTATGGAGAACTTCCAATCCACCATGACCTTCATCAGTAACTGGATGAACGCAAACCAGCTAAAGCTTAAACCAGACAAGACAGAGCTGGCCCTTACAGGGTCCCCAGGTAACCTGTGAAACTCTAACTTTTGGCACCACATCCTGGGTCGCCCACGTTCCCCAGTCAGCTCGGTCACGACAGAGCCTAGGTGTCACTATAAGCAGCGATGTTACCATGAAGGCCCAAATTAACTCAGTGGTCTCTGTCTGCTTCTTCCACCTATGAAGAATCAGGAAAATCAGCAGATTCCTATCATTTGAGGCTCTCATTCAAGTCACCCCGGCCCTAGTCATGTCGCGTATTGACTACGCCAACTCACTTTATGCCAGAATCCCTGACTATCAATTACACCGGCTTCAAATGGTTCAGAATCAAGCCGCCAGGCTTGTCCATGGCCAGCCAAAGTTTAGCCACACAAAATCCCTGCTCAAGAGTCTACACTGGCTCCCAATGACCCAGCGCAGCCTTTTCAAACTAGGCTGCCTGGTTCACAGAGCCTTGTCCTCCCACGGACCTGTTTTTATCGCCTCCAGAATACAACGCTATGTTCCTTCCCGTGACCTACGCCCTTCCATTTCGAACCTTTTGACCCCTTGCCTATTTAAACAGAAAAAACACGACGGCCTGAGATTCTCGTCCCTGGCACCACTTTTCTGGACCTCCCTCCACCCGGGACTGCGCCAAATCCCCTCCTATCCCCAGTTTAGGAAATCACTTAAAATATGGCTTTTCTCTCAGGCCTACAACTAGTCCCCTCCCTCCGCTTCTGTCAACGCCCTTCTGCCTAAGTGCCAAGAAACCGCTGGTGAGCGTGCACTCAACAATTTTATCATATCATATCATATCACGGGTATGGCACCCAATTGGTGGAGCCACCAGTCGTCCGACCAGATGGCTGGGGCTTTCCCAAGTAGCATAATCTCTGTTTTTTCTGGATTAAGTTGGAGAAAATTCTCAGTCATCCAGTTGGAGATTGCTATCATTCTGGCCAAGAAGCGCTTTTTCTCTAATTCAAGGTCTAGGCCCATGGTAAACATAAGCTGGGTGTCGTCAGAGTATGAGATGATCTCAAAGCCAAATTGCTCTGCGATCTTTCCCAGCGGGGCCATATACATATTGAACAGCGTCTGGCTTAGGCAGTAGCCCTGAAGGACAACATTGTCCAACTGCATTTTGCCTGAGGAGTATTGGCCTAAAATGATCGTCTGCTGTGTATATGACAGAAAGTTCTGCAGCAATTTTAGTGCTGTTCCCTGGATGCCGCTAGCCTGCAATCTGTTCATGAGCCTTAGATGTGAGATGGTGTCGAAGGCTGTGGACAGATCCAATAATATGCGTACCTATATCCATCCCCTGTCTAAGTGAGTCAGTCATGGCCAAGAGTACAGTCTCTGTGCTAAAACCTGGGTGGAACCCTGATTGTGAGGGATCCAGGATATTGTTTGTTTCAAGATAAGACCCCAGCTGCCTGTTAATTAGGCCTTCTAAATGCTTACCCAGAAGAGGTAGCAGGGAGATTGGCTGATAGTTGCTGAGTGCTTGAGGGTCCAGTGTGGCTTTTTTAAATATTGGCCGTACACATGCTTCCTTCCACGCTATAGGGATAATTTCCGTTTGTATAGAACAGTAGACATTTTTTTTAATCAAGGGGGCGCAACAAGTGGCTAGAAGAGCCATCGTCTTGGAAGAGCATGGATCTTGAGGTGAACTGGATTTAGCTGTGGCCAGGGAGTTATATACTTCCTCTAGAGTAGTAGGCTGAAAACAGTCCAAAGTACTGGGGGGGGGGGGGTTTCCCGCTCTCCTCTCCTAGTGATGCAGAGGAGCAACCGGGAATTTTGCATAGATATTGGATATCTTTTCCAGAAAGTAGGCGGCCAATAAATCGATTCCTCTAGAGATTGACTGTATGCTTGTGGGGAGATAAAGTACTGTACTATGCTGAAAAGGGCTTTTGTGGAGTTACTGGCTTGTTCTATCTGATCAATAATAAAAGTGTGCCTGGCAATTATGATGTTCCAGTGGTATTGGGACAGAGCCTGTTTATAAAGCTCCCTGTCTAGTGGGTCTTTCCTTTTCTGCCAGAGTTTCCCTAGAGTCTTACATTTGATTTTTTTCTACTTTTAAGTCTGGCATATACCATGGGGCTGATAGTCACTGCTGTAAGGGGCCGTGATTTTTAAAAGGAATCGTTACATCTAGCGCCATTGTGAAGGCTGAGTTGAAGCATTTCAGCAATTCAGATACTTCAGGATTTCTGTCTGGTAGCTTGGGGTGGAAGGCATCACTGAAGGATTCAAAAGTGAGTTTACGCCAAGGTCTGCACGCTTGTTGTCGTCACCCTTTGTTCACAATGGGGTCCAAAGGATGCAGGGGTTGGATAGTGAACATGATTATAGAAGGATCTGTCCACGTTAGAGGTAGTGGGGGTTTACAGACCCACTGGTCTATGTTGGAGAATATTAGATCTAGGGAGTGACCGGACTAGTGTGTCTTTGAGTGAGCCCTGATAACTCTAGGTTAGCTAGGAGTTTATTAACTTCTGGGTTAGTGTGTTCTTCCCCATGAAAGTTGAAATCGCCTAGCAGGAGAAATTTATTGGAAGCTAGGACATACATGGCTATTGTTCTACCAGCAGATCACTGAAATGCGTCTTAGATCCTGGGGGGAGATAGATCAGTGCTCCGTGCCAGCAATGTGTTGCGGATATGTTTCACTTAAAGATCCCTAATTCCATAGAGCTGTTCTGTTGGATGAGCTTACTTGTCCCTCTGAACTTATCTACGCCCCTTGGATTCTGCTTCCTCTTCCCAAAAGAAGAACATTTCTTCAAGTCAAGGACATGTTCACATTTCAATTTTTCGCATTGGGTGACCACCTGCCATTTTCTTTCCCATTCATTTCTATGGGAATTGTGTGCTCTAGTGGGGAATTGGTAAATTAGGCCTGGTCGAGCACCAGGGCACCAGTAAGCACTACTTAATTTATATTTGAACGTTAGAACATTTGTTTATTTTACATCAAGAAATCAACTTAGATCAGCATAACATTCATATTCATGTTACATTTGTGAAAGCGCGTATTCATTTGCCAACATATACATAGCTCTCTTGAAGTTTATATCGTACATCATTATATCAATACATTTAGTGTCCACCCAATGCATTTCGGGGCGCGAGCCCCTTCGTCAGGGGTCTGTGTATAGATAAAAAGAAAAAAGAGAAAGAAAAAGGAATCATGTTACTATTGATGCACTTTCGTGAATGAAATTGGATCTCTATATGATGTATGTTTCTTACCGCAAACTAGGTGAAATATATTGAAAATTGCACTCCTTGTAGAATACTGATGTGATCTATATGACAACAAGAGATACGTATAAGTATGTGGGGTTTATAAAACCAGTGCTATGTATGAAGAAATTCTCTATAGAACATGATGTTACCTGTGCACTTGTGTTGATGTGGTCTGTGGGGACAGAAAGGAGGGAAAACGCAAATTAGGGTTGAAGGGGGTGTACAATGTTTCTATTGCATGAGCCTGAAACTGGATAAGTTATAAGGTTGCCAAATATGCATGAGTTCTCACCTTATGTATGCTGACTTTAAATCAAGGAGCCTGTGCGGGAATAAAAGAAATTCCTGATAAATGCTGCGAAATAGCGGCGAACGCGGTAAGTAAAGACTCCAAAAGTAGTGGAGTTTACCTGAGAGTCCTACTCGGTATACATCGGGCTCTGCAAGTGCTCGGGGAGGAGGTAAAAAGATCTGCCAAGGAAGTAAAAAAAGTGGATTTTAAAGAGCTGGCCAGCGTGCTATTCGTTCAAGTCACAAAGCGAGAGGAAAGCTTTGTGGATAGTCTTAAAAAGGGGGGGCTTACCGGAGCAGAATGCTCGGTGATCCCGTCTCGGCGTCTTTTCGATGTGAGCGCGAAGGCGGTTAGTCCTTTCTTTATTCAGATGGTTGTTTATTCCGTCGCTATCGAAAACGGACTAGGGTGGTCCCGATGGCCATTTTGAATGAGAAGCACTTCATATTAAATTTGATGCTCTGTCACATTGAATCTACTGCGTGATCGTATTTTTCCAATGGATCCTACAACCTGCTCTTTTCAATTTTGAAAGGATTACGTGCTATACTGTGTCACATTTTAATCTAACTGATTACCTTCTACACAAAGTCTTCTATGGTGGTGAAGGAGCAAGGACTTGTAGAAAAGCAATCTGCACCTTTAACTCGCTAACAAGTATTAAAAACTCTTTTGTGTAAAACTAATGTTCACCACATCAACACGCGGGTTAGTGAAACTTGCATATGTGTTTACTAACGTCAATACCTCAAACACATTTCAAAAATGGCTTTAAAAGGGAAATCTTTATTGCGCATGCGTCAACTGCATCTATGAAGTTTGACGAGCTGTCACTTGGAGGGAAATGTTTGCGCAGGAGCAGGAGGTACTAATATGGAGTCTTGAAGGCTCGCGTGCTTTGCGTCTGCTGGCTTGAAACTAAATCGAGTGATTTTACTAATTCTAACTATGGGAAAGAATTAATAAATACATTGGGATAGAGTAGAGATGGGTGGTATAAAGTGAAACCGTTTATTTTTTAAAGTAACATCTGTCTTTCTGACTTCATCACTAGTGCGCATTTGGGCCTCTCGTGTATGACTGGAGTGAGCTGAGCCATGTGACGTTCGCGCATGGGCATTGAAAGTCAACCCGGAAGGATGACACAAGGGTCGGGAAGAGGACAAGGACGCAGAGTGCCTGAGTACCGGCAGTGAAATGAGCTTACATGCTAGACTGTTTTACAATTGTTGCAGATGAAATGTGAATGCGGGTGGGAAAATAAAGAATGAATACAAATTAAGGGGATGGGTTTATGAACAATGACCTGATAGAATAAAGTGACATATAAGCATGGTGTGATGATCTTTCCCCCTTGCCAGACCAATCAGATTTAGTATTTTTATGATATTGAAACATTAATGGGTGGTACATTTCAGAACAAAAGGTATAATTGAGATAGTTTTAGTTTGTTAAAAGAAGTCTGAGACGTCGATGTTGAGATGCTGTGAGCCGTGGGTGCTGTCGGAGTAGGAAGGGTAAAAAAATGAATGCAGAGCCTGATAGCCTAAATTATTAGTATTAGAAAGAAGATTGCAGAAGTATCTCGAGGAGGAAGAGAGTGTCGTTGGTATTCTAGAGAGGTCATCTATCCTGTTCTGATTCCTGTCCTCAAGCTTTTGTCGCCTGATCTATCCCAGGGGACCCTTACCAGCCCTTTGGCCAGGTGGTTGGTCTTCACACCGTCCTTGGTAACTATGATTTTGTGCTACTTGCAGATGTTCTTTTCTCTCTGTCTTCTTCCTTTCTGAGCATTGATCATTGATTGAATCCAAAGTATGTGTTTAATTGAATTTTCTCTTCTATGAATGACGGTGACTGCGTATTTGACATGCATTTTGAAATGCACATGCATTCAAAATGCATTCAAATTGCACATGCATTTTGAAATTTAGATAAAGATTTAAACCTTTCCCGAGTCTGTGGTTATTTACATTAAGTAAAGAATAAGTAAACGTATGTCATTTCACCATCAACTAGTTCAACTAATTGTCCATCGACAAGAGAAAATAACTTTTTGATTACTGAAAGATTAGTCAGGAATAGTGAAGAATTAATCTTGAAAACTGTGAAGAAATTTATAGAAACTTTAACTCCAGTGGTTTACTCATCTAAGTGTGTGAGTGTTTATGGGCCCAGGGGAGTATATGGTATTGGATTATCTGTTGTTGGTGCGCTGCTGGATCAGTGGCACTATCTTCTTGATCTCATTATGCAGTTTGACCCTCCACATAAATTCCTATAGGGGAAAGAAGAATCACCCCTGGAGTGGAAAAGATGGAAAGAAGAATTTTCAACTTACCTTACATTGATTGATGCAGACAAGATGCAAGAGGAAAAAAAGAAATGTATATTATTGCATCTATTAGGGTCAGAAGGGCAAGAGATTTTCCAATCCTTACCAATAATAAGAGCTCCAGGGGGTGATGGTGATTATGATAAGTTTGAAGAGGCTATGCTGAGGTCGGAACTATGTTTGAAACCCACAATTAGCTAAATACTAGAAAGATACAATTTTTACACAAGGTGACAGCATGAAAATGAGAGTTTTGATGAGTTTCTCACAGCACTAAGAAGTCTGTCTAATACGTGCTGTTTCGACCCTACCACATAAGAAATTATCAGAGACCAATTGATGGTAAACACCAATGTAAAGTTCATACAAGAACATTTATGGGTTATAGGGGATCTCTTTCAGGAAGAAGTAGTAAAATCGGCAACAGCTATTAAACAAACCATGTATTGAGTCAAAGATGTCAATGAGGTTAAAGGCACTAAAAACAGGGTGAAGTATGTCATGAAGGCAAGTATAATAGCAAACTCAAAGTGTCTTAAATATCGGAAGACACATCAGAGAACAGCAATCGTTCTCTGGAGGCACAGATGGAAGTGCTAATATTGTTCTGATGGTCTAACTGGAGGAGGACTCTGATATGTGAAGATTGATGAATCCTCCCAAATGCATTATCAAAATACTAGATACTCTGGCTCTCCATTCACTATCATGCCTTCTGAGACTTTTGAATCATTGTTTTCATCAAAAGTAATACTGCTGTTCACTTATGATATTCAAGCTGTGACATTTGATGGCAACAGAATAAATCTGTTAGGATATTTCTGTACTAATGTACATTTCAACTACAGATTGGCAAAAATCAACATCTACATACCAAAAACTGTTGTGTGAATTCCAGGTTGGCGTGACCAGAAACATATGAATACGATCCTCAATCCACGTGTGGCAGAACCTGTGATGGTAAACCGTGACTAGGACTTGTATACACAAGTGATAAATTCCTTCTCAGAAGTTTTCAGTGACAAAATAGGAAAGTTGAATAAGGTGTTACCCTCCACATTAAGTTCAAGAAATAATGTCGCCCCAGTGGGACAAAAAAATGAGGAATGTCTACGTCAGTATGAGGAATGATTTCCAAATGCTGTTAGAAAAGCTACAAACGGATGACATAGTAGAAGAAACATAGGGGCATATTATCAAGCCTGTGCGCTAAAATTATCGTCCCTTTATCGGCCGAAAACGGCCGATAAAGCGGCGATAATGGGCTTGATAATATGCTCTATGGAATTCCAATCGAAGCACATGTTAGATGTGAAGACATCTAACATAGGCTTCGATTGGAATTCCACAGAGCATATTATCAAGCCCATTATCGCCACTTTATCGGCCGTTTTCGGCCGATAAAGCGGCGATAATTTTAGCGCACAGGCTTGATAATATGCCCCTGAATTCTCTGCGTGGATCACGCGAGTCGTTCTAATTAAGGAAGGCGATGGCAATTTAAGACTGTGCTTGGACTTGAGAGTGCTCAATTCCTGTATCGCAGCTGACAGTCACCCTTTGCCCACGGTGCAAGATCTCTTGTCAAAGCTTAATTGAGCTGAAGTGTAAACCACACTTGACCTAGTGCATACCATTATGGCCCAGCGGTTCACCAACAACAGTTACTCCACTACCATATACTCACCCGGGCCCATAAACTCACAGTGGCAAAACCGCTGAGGGGGTCAAGTTTTATAAAATATCACAAACTGTTTAGGATTAGTTTATTCAATGCCTCTGTTAAATGTTCAACTAACCCTTCACAGATAAACAAGTTCTTTCCTCTGGTCGATGGACCATTAGTTGATGGCGATTATTTCACATAAACTAACTTTTCTATACTTTAAGTGAATCACCACAAACTCAAGAAGTTTTTTAATCTTTATCTAAATTTTAGATGCATGTGAACAATCTCAATACAGTGCAGTCACCATCATTCATAGGAGAAGAAAGTCAAATAATAAACACATTGCATTTATTTCTGACTCATGCAATAATTGTTACCGTTAAGAGAGAGGACAGAGAGAAAAGATTAAGAACATTAGCAAATAATAGAAATGTATAATTATCAAGGATGGTGTGGAAGACCAACTCCCTGGCCAATGGGCTGGTGGGGGTCCACTAAGATAGATTCAGGAGACAATGACTTCAGGACAGGAATCAGGACAGGATAGTTACCCTCTCTAAGATAGCGACGGTCGCGCCGCACCCCTCTCTGACACTCTCTTCCTCCTCGAGATTCTCCTGCAATCTTCAAATCTAACCCAATTAAATTAGGATAGGAATTTCTGCATCAGGTTCTGCAATCAACTCTTCATCAGCAATTCAGTATCTCACAGCCGTCAGCTTCTCTCCCCAACAGCAAGGCTTCATCATCTGCATTCAGCAATTCTTCATTAGCATCTCTCCTCTGCACTGGTCCAGCGTTCTCAGATCCGACTAACTAACTAAAGCTATCTTAATTATACCTTTCGTTCTGAATGTCCCACCCACTAATATTTCAACATCGGGAAAATACGACATTTGTTTGGTTCAGGCAAAAGGGGGTCTTTATCACACCATGCTTACCTGTCCCAAAATTCAGTTAATTGAATAGAAAAGGAGAGTACCCTGCCTTAGGATATGAAGGCCCTAGCTAAAGGGTCCAGTAGATATATATAGAGGGGTGGTTAACCTAGGGGTTGACACTAGACATCACAATCACATGGTCAAATCAAATAGACTATAAAGTTCATGTTTAGAAAATATATTGTTTTTGATTTTTTGTTTTCTGATAACAAAGATATAAAAAGATTCTTATTATACTGTAGAAATATATATTTTTTGGTTTATCATTAGTACATAAAAGTCATAAATAAGACAAACATAGATATAGAGACAATAACATCAAGGAAGTTTGTCCTACCCAGTAACGGCCAATCTTTACACACACAGTATCATTCACTTCTCACTCTTTCTAATCTAATACCATACACCATTCATTCTACCATTCATTCTTCTACTCCTTACAAGTACAACACAAAGGTGGTTCATGTGTTGTATATATCGGGGTGTTATTCCAGGTAGATGGTTTTAACTACGGGTCCTGATGTAGTGAGGACAATAACCGTATTCCTGGAGACATACGCCGACGCGCGTTTCGGTGACAAGCCAGTTAGGCCGCACCTTCGTCAGGGAAGGGGGCAGTGTACTGGGACGGGCACAAAGATAAAATTCTGCAAGATAGAGAGCAAGACAAAATACATTTTACTTTCATGTATATACATATACTATTCAATTTACAATTCAGTACTAACAATAAAGATTCATCATCATTGATGGGTCACTACATATTTCAAACATTTAGAGAAACTTCCAATCTTTCAGCCTACTGTTTTGTCCATCTGATAAACATTGGAGCAATGCTCCTACACTTGACCGTTGATCGCCATGCAGTGTCACACCCTCTAGAGACACTCCCTAATATAGATTCCCTGAAGAGTGGAATCTAGAAGGCATCATGATAGCCTTAACTGTATGGACCATAGAGCACATTTAACACCACAGAAAATCTTCACTTACACACAGGTCTATAAACTGCTTTTTATCATACATATTAAGACAGTTCATAGTCTCTCTCAGCACTCCTCTCTTTTGTACACGCATGATTCTATAGAACAGTTCACGGACCAAGTCCAGGGTCAGCAGATAGTTCAGCTAGTCGTCATATGTTAGTATAAATACCAGCTAGGACAGAGCAGTATAGTGTAACCCTATATGCAGTTGTTTAGTAATTCCTAGGCTATTCAACTATATATTTTACCTGAGAGTATATTTAGCTTTATTATTCCAGTATATCAGGCATCAAGTGGCGTCATGGGAATACAGGGGCGCCGATGCTGCTGGTAAACCAAAGGCCAGACTTCAGGCAGTTCAAATCCTGTGAGGGGGACAGATAAATATACTCTTATGTCAAACTTCTGGGGTGCCTCTAACCAGGTCGGATTTAGATTGTTAGTCCATATCCTTTCTAATCTCTGGGCTTATAGCCATAGTGCGTTATAGAAGTCTTTTAGGTATCCATCTCTGCAACCCTCTTATTTTTAAGGAGATCGTGGCTACCGGTTTAGAATATATATAGAGCTTATTATTGCGTAACGAATATAGTACTGCAAGTTTTTGAAATACCTACCAGTGTTGGTCGGCACCTTAGCGTAGTATTTTTGTTCCCCCTTCACGTTTAGGCGGTCATCTAGGGTCTAAGCAGTGGTAGGCAACAATGGAGCCTATCAAAGAAAATGAAGCTAAATCACTATTGCATCATAGCCAAGTTTGTAGTTAATTATTATTATTATTTGGTGAGAGCGTATTTCGGAAAAGTTCCTTAAAGCCTCACATGCCTACTCCTCAGTGCTATTGTTGCTACCAGTACATACCGGGGAGGCTGGCTCGTAGGGATGGAATTTTCTTTTTAATGTTCATACAGACGAGGAAGTGTGCAATTGCTTCTGACGTACCTAGGGATAGAGACGGCAATTGAGGATAGCTAGTAGACCCAACCCCTACAGTCTCATATTGCATGTTTATTTTACACTATTGTTTACCTTTCATAAATATATTAGCTGTCCTTAGAAGGGGGTTCCAATAGTGCTTTACTCTGTCGGTTTCTTGCCATAGATAGTAAATGGAAACGATGTCATCTCAAAATGTAGGGCTGCCTCAATGGGGGACTGGCTGATGCTGCGCCTGGGACAGGGAAGCGTAAAGAATACTGTAAACGGGTAGCGCTGAACACGTTTCTCAATTATAAAAAAATATATTTCTACAGTATAATAAGAATCTTTTTATATCTTTGTTATCAGAAAACAAAAAATAAAAAACTATATATTTTCTAAACATGAACTTTATAGTCTATTTGATTTGACCATGTGATTGTGATGTCTAGTGTCAACCCCTAGGTTAACCACCCCTCTATATATATCTACTGGACCCTTTAGCTAGGGCCTTCATATCCTAAGGCAGGGTACTCTCCTTTTCTATTCAATTGGTTTCTCCCCCCTATTTCCTGCCATATCCTAAAGCTACCCACGGGGAACCCCCTTCTTTGTCTTCTCCAAAATTCAGTTAAACCATTGTCCGTAAACCCAACCCCTTACTTTTTATTCATAAATTTTATTCCCACATACTAATTGTATCAATGCATTAAAACATTATGATGAATAGAACTCTTCACTGTTTAACTCTGCACCATTCTGTTCCCATAATGTAGCACTCGATCTTGGCTCCCTTTTAACTGCTTTGTCATGGCCTTCATGGCTTCACTCAGTGGAGTGGAGTGGAGTGGTGTGGCTCACTGGTTAGAGGCGGCAGACCCGTAAGCAGAGAGCGGCCCGGGGCCAGGGTTCAATTCCCGACGTGGCAGGTTCGTGGACCAGGGTCAAAACGGACTCGATAATTCTCGCCTCGGTGCCTACTCTAACCAGGGAACACACTCGGCAACTCTGGGCATTAAGCTTGCCTCATCTCTACAACGGCCCCCCACAGACGCCGGGGATGCCTGGTTCCACCTTGGAGATACCCAGAAAGGGACCATCTCACAGGGAAAACCAGGACGGGCTCCCCAGCGGTCTTCAGCGCCAGGATACTCCATGGAGTCGCAGTGCGCTTTACAAGTACACCCACATTTACATTTACTCAGTGGGCATGCGCAGACTTCGCGTCACTCAGCTTATTCAGTTATGCAAGAAAGGCCCAAATACGCACTAATGATGAAAATCAAAAGACAGGTGTTAATTTCTCAGATAAAATGTTTGCACTGTATACCACCCACCTCTACTCTATCCTATTTTATTTTTTAAACTTACCCCCGTATTGGCATTAGTAAAATAGCTTGATTTAATTTCAGATCAGCAGGCGCCATCCATGCGAGTCTTCAAGATGCCATGTTAATAGCTTCTGCTCATGTGCCAGAATTTCAGTCCAAGTATTAACTCATCATCCTATGTAGATGTAGTTGATGCATACGCAAAACAAATTTCCCGTTTAAAGCGGTATTAGTCCTTCTTCAATGTTATCTGCGTTAGAACATCCATAGGCAAGCTTCATTAACCCAAAAATGTTTGTGTGATTGCGCATTAGTTTCCACAAAACATTATTAATAACTTATTAGTGAGTTAATTGAGCGGATTGCTTCTGAGCAAGCCTCTTTTCTCCAGGACCTTGCTCCATCAATCCCCTCTCTGATGGCATTTTGAGCCATCACAAAATTACCCATCCCTACCAGATGCCAACATCAACAATTCTCAATTTCCTCTTTCGCTTTTATAGTTTCATCTTTTGCTTCTTTTCCTTCTAATTCTTTCATTATTTTATATAATTCCCCTTTTATCGCTTCTAGTTAGATTTCCTCAAATTCTCTCTTTCTTTTCTTTCCTTTCCCATCTATTTCTACAAGTATTCTCCTTTTTTGTTTACCCTTGCAACGCTTGTATACAATCATTATCATTAACACTATTTTCATTTTTACAACTATTGGTATTATTATTTGACCTAGAAAACTTTTCCCAAAATCAGAAAACCAATTCCCAATTGCAGTAATACTCTTTGTTAGTCTTTCCCATACACCGTCAACCTCCAGTTGGGTCAAATCTTCATGAATTCTTGTAATATTGTTAATAAATCCGTTGATTTCCTTACTTTTGTCAGGTATGTAAAGTGCAACAATGCTGAATTTTCAACATTTCACAGACTGCTCCTTCTTTTGTTAATAAAATATC
Source organism: Lissotriton vulgaris (assembly GCF_964263255.1). Lineage (NCBI taxonomy): Eukaryota > Metazoa > Chordata > Amphibia > Caudata > Salamandridae > Lissotriton > Lissotriton vulgaris. The sequence goes on along the minus strand of NC_141693.1, from coordinate 1,861,624,882 downwards.
AAGAGTAAGACGATTCTGTAAAATCATAGAGCTCATTGCAACCATTTCTGAATTAATCATCAAGAATCTTCCAGCAGTATCAGTCGAAAGACGATACACCTCTGTTGATAATTTACTAATTTTGTGCGAATTCAGAACAACTCCAACTGAGGGTATTAATGCACCAAATATATCACCCACTATTTCAGAAAAACTAGCCCTCTTAATTTGTGTTATTCCATTAAATATTTCATTCATTCCATTGGTTCTGTCCACATGATACATTTTTGGAAATACTTTTCCAAAGTAACAGCTAGCATACCACCTGGCAGGTAACCTATAATAAGCATTATTTCTCCATACATAATAGATGCCGGGAAATACATGATCAGTTTCCCCTTTTAATCCCCATCCGCCTTTGATTACGAAGTTGTGTTCACATTCACTGGAACCAATGAAAATATTATTATACTCTGACCTTAGCCTATGAAGACAAAATGTTCCCTTCTTCACAAAATTTAGAGACATCGCAGCATGAGCCTTACTCTTTCCATAAATTCCCTCCTTCCCAACCCATGGAGGTACATGGGTTTTCTGTTCAGCAGCTTTCTTTGTTAAACCCTGTCTCCTTTCTTCAACTAAATTAAGAAACTCCTTTTTCTTCTTCACATAATATACATGTTAAATTATTCTTGTTTGCCTGTACTATGTCATTCGGGCTCATTGTTAAGAAGAATTCACATGAACTGTGCATCCTTACTACTAAGTACTGGATTCATATTCTTTCAAACAGGTAATTCTGGATATACTACATCTATATTTGAATAGAAGTACTGCAACTTTCCAATTATATAAAATAAACTTGGCAATACATTACATGACACACCATATGTTAAAGGAATATGGTGATAAGTTACCCCTTCTGATACGGATGTGGGTAATTTCATACAGACGTAGGATCACTAATCTCTATTGTATCCACATACTGAAACAAAAACTTAGTAAACACATGTAAGGATGAATAATTTTCAGATCCATCATGAAGATACATAACCTCATCTATTTGTTCTAATCCTGTGTTAGTACTTTCTGTATTGGTATCTATTCTTTCATTAGTGACTATATTATTTCTATTATTAGCTACAATTAATAAAGGAGGTACCACCACTGTTAGAAATAACCATGTTAAATAATAATAATGGAATACTACATAAACAAGTTCTAAAACATTTTCGTTTCTAACCTCGTTTCGGTTGTTCAGTGACTTTAACTTCTGTCCTTTTCAATCTAAGGAAATATCCTTTTCCTCTTTTCTTTTCTTAATCAGTTTTGAAGGCAGAATGTGATCTTTATTTAATTGTGGCTTTAATTTGCTTTCATCAATCTGATCGACAGAGGCTCTCTCTGATTCTTCACGTAAATCTAAATTTTCAAACTCTTCAAGTATGACTTAGGTCCACTCAGGAGCCTTATATTTTCTTTTCAAAATTCTCAATCTTGGGCTTCTTCGTGTGGATTTTACTAATGATTTCTTTGGTTCACTTTGACTTGAAACCTCATTTACTTGGTCTGGGTTCTTCCTTGTTTTTCTTCAATACTATTTTAGGGCCATATGTATCATCAACCTGATTTGCGAATCTCAAATAGCGATTTTTAAGAAATCGCCATTTGAGAATCGCAAATAGGTATGTATGTACAAAATTGCTTTTTTTTGCGATTTCTTAAAATTCCTTAATTGCGATTAGCAAATTGCGAATCGCAATTAAGGAATATTTTCCCATTCATTTCTATGGGCCAGGAGGCCCATAGGAATGAATGGCAAGTTATTCTCAATTTGCGATTTGCAATTTGCTAATCGCAAATTGAGAATAATTTCAAGGGTGCAGGGGTGTCCAAAGGATACCCTGTTGAACCCCTGAAATATGCATGGGTGCACATGTGGCGCACATACATGCCCTAAGGGCATGTGTGTGCGTCACATGGCACTTTGAAAAATGCAAAAATGTACATTTTTCAAGAAATTCGCAAGATGGTAATTTGCGATTCCTTAAGGACATTTTGAAAAAAATTTGCTTCATACATTGCATTTAAGGAATCGCAAAATTTGCGATTCCTAAATGCAATTGCAAAATAAGGAATCGCAAATTTTGCGATTCCTTGTTTTGCACCAGATTTTGCTTTATACATACCATTTAGCAAATTCACATTCGCAAAGGCCAAAATTCTGCGAATTTCGGCCTTTGCGAATGCGAATTTGCTTGATACATATGGCCCCTAGTCTTTTAACTCCACATGGCCAATTGTCAACTTTTCTAGCTCTTTTAACCTGAACTGCACTTTCACCTTCTCCATCTTTCTCTAAGGGTCTTTTATTTTCACTTTGTCTCAGCACAATTTGCTTTGTTCTCTCTCACTTTCTGTTTGTCTTTGTTCTATATTTTCTGTATTTTGTTCTCCTTCCACTTTTCTTGTACTTGTTCTTCTATATCTAACTGGTCCTGGTCAGGTATTTCTGTATTTTGATCTTGTTCTGCTTGAACCTGTTCTTCTACCCCTATCTGATCCTGTTCAGGTCTTATTTCAATTTGTTCTTCTTCTGCCAGAACTTGTTGTTCTTCTTCTTTCTGTCCCTGCTCAGGGTTCTCGATAGCTTTGTTCATTTCTTCCTGCGTGTGTTCTTCTTTCCCTGTTTTTTTCTTTCTACTTTCCTGTCTCTCTGTAGATTATTTCTTCTTCTTGTTTTGATAACAACTTCAGGTATTTCAATCACTGGTATCCAGTCTTCCTGACTTGTACTTGGTTGCTCTTCATCTATTTGTTTGTCATATTCTATCCCTCTAGATTCTTCAGCTTCACCACCTTCAGCTTCCGACGTTTCAGCTTGTTCAGTCAGTTGTTGCTCTTGCTGTTCAGGTGCACTTGGTCCTCTTCTCATATGACTAGCATGAATCCAATTGGGTAAACCTGCACACTTCACTGCTGTTGTAGTGACCAGTATGACCTGTTGCGGTTTATCCCACCTGGATGCTAGACACAATTTTCTGGCGTATTTCTTCACTAACACCGAATCTCCAGAATTCAAATCATGTGCTTGACTTGGCTGCCTTGCAATTGCGTCTTCTCCAACCTGATGAGAGATAGAACGCACCAGATCAGCCAATCCTTTGCAATAGTCCAATAGCAGATCATCAATTATATTCATCAATTTATTTCCAAGAATGATTGCTTGTCTCATTGCCCTTCCCATCAGGATTTTGTGTGGACTCAATCCTGTTTTTCTGTCAGGGATGCTCCTGAGACTCTTCAATACAAGTGGTAGTGCATCTGGCCATTTCAGCATTGTAAATGCACACACCTTCCCTAATCTTGATTTAATTGTGCCATTAAGATGTTCAACTACTCCAGAAGCCTCTGGGCGATAAGCACAGTGCAGTTTTTGTTCAATGTTAAATGCAACATAGATTAATCGTATTATCTCAATATTAAAATGAGGTCCTCTATCTGATTCCAAAGTCACTGGAAACCAAATCTCTGTATCAATTCCCTCAGCAATAATTTTGCAACTGTCTTTTCTTCTAGTGGGGTATGCCTCTACCCATCTTGAAAACAAACACACTATGACCAATACATATTTCAATCTGTTGCATGGTGGTAATTCAATGAAATCTAACTGTAGCCTGGTGAATGGTCCTTCTGCCTTTCCAATTTTTCCCCAGCTAACCACTGTCTTCCTACCTGAGTTTTGCTGCTGACAGATTAAGCACCGTTGGCAAAGGCTCTCTGCGACTACCCTAAATTTTGGATTATACCAATTCTGTCTGAAAAGTCTGATCATCGCATCCCTGCCTATGAGTGTTGTTTCATGATATACTCTTACCATTTGGGAGAGCAGGCAGTCTGGCATGACTGCGATCTGAGTACACCCACACTTCATCTTCTGTCCTTTTTGTACAACCTGACCTTATCCAGATTTCTTTCTCTCGCTCTTCAGCCACTTCCTGCAATTGTCTGACCTCATCCCATGTTTCTAATGCTGAGAAAAACATCAGTTGGCAGCTTGTTTCATCATTTTCCATTTTCTTATTGTTTGCCAATTTGTTTCTTGCACAATATTGAGCAATTTGGTCAGCATATCTATTGCCCGCCATCACATAGTCATTTCCTGACTGATGTGCAGCACATTTGACCACTGCTATTTCTTTTGGCATTTGCAATGCTTCCAACAATTCTTTCACAGTTTTACTGTTTCTGATAGGAGATCTTGAAGAAGTCAGAAATTCCCTCTGCATCCAATGCTGGCCGAAGTCATGCAACCCCAAACCCATACTGACTGTCCGTGAATAAGGTTACTCTCCAATTTTTCCCAATTTTACAAGCCTTTTTTTAATGCCACCAATTCGGCTACTTGTGCAGACTTGACTCCTTGTAACCAGGATGCTTCAATATCTCCTGATATTTTACATTCAGCATAAGCAGCACTTAGGCCTCCTTCCTCCGTCCTCAAACATGACCCATCGACAAATAATACATGATCTGATTCCGTCAAGGGTACTTCTTTCATATCTGGGCGAGGTTTTGTACACATTTCAGTCACATCCAAACAATCATGATCTGCTTCATCTGTCACCTCTTCACAACATGGATCTGCTAACAAGGTGGCGGGATTCATCATTGTGCACCTTATCACTGTCACATTCTCTGCTCTTAAAATCACTCTTTCATACTTAGTCATCCGACTAGGGGTGAGGTGTTGTGTTCGAGTTCTTGTTAACTGAATGTAGCACATAAACCTTAACTGGATGTCCCATCACAATCGATTCACTTTTCTCTAGACTCACACAAGTCGCAGAAGCAGCCAGGTAAAGCTGAAGCCACTGGATCCAAAGTGGCAGAGAAATACGCCACTGGACGTCGGCTCAGTCCATGTCACTGAGTCAAAACTGAAAGTACACAACTCTCTCTTTCACAACAGAATAATACAAATTCTTTTGTATAATTTGACATTCCCAAAGCTGGCGCCTCACACAGACAATTTCAAAACTTTACAAATGCTTCCAAACATTCATCATTCCAATCAATCGGATCCTTTACACTTTTCCGAGTCAGTTGTATCAATGGCTTTGCCAGCAGGGAAAATCCATTTGTCCACTGCCTGCAATACCCAACCACTCCCAAAAACATTCTCATCTCCTTTTGTGTCTGAGGTTATTGCATTTGTTTGATTATTTTTATTCTTTCGGGGGTCACCCTTTCTAACTCCTCTTTCTATTATTTTGCCCTAAATACTTAACTTCTTGTGACGAAATTGCAATTTCTCTGGAGACACCTTGTGTCCTTCTGTGGCCAAATGGTTAAGTAATGCAATTGTGTCAGTGACACAATCCTCTCATGTCTTTGATGCCACCAATAGGTCATCAATGTATTGAACCAAAACAGATTGTTTGGGCATTACTAATGGCTCTAGACACTTTTTCAAGATCTGAATAAAATTCGAGGGACTTTCTGTGTACCCTTGCACACACGATCTCCAAACCAGAAAGCTAAGAAATACTGGCTATTCGGGTGCAATGGTATAGAAAAGAATGGTTGACACAAATCAATCAATGTATACCAACTTGCATTCCAAGGTATCTGATAAAGGATCACTGTTGGATTTGGTACTACCAGACAACTAAGGGTGGGCATAAAATCCGTTTCGCGGGCGAATTTGCGGATTTTACGCGATTTCGCGATCCGTGAATCTCGCAAAATCGCGGTAAAATCCGCGAATCAGCGGGGACGAATTTTCAGCCAAGCAAGGGTTACAGCAGCAGGTGCAAAAGTTGAACCTAATTTCTTTGTAACCTTTTACAAAAGGGTTACAAACAAATTAACTTCAACTTGGACACCTGCTGCTAATTGCTTCCTGGCGCCTCGTTGCCTACTTGCAACTATTCTCTGACCCTGCCCTGACCCTTGAAGCAGGGTCAGAGAATAGTTACAAGTAGGCAACGAGGCACCTGTCCAAGGAATTAAACCTCATCAGGAAGCACTTACAGATATAAAAAACAGGAAGAAGGGAGAGGATGGCAAATACACCCATTTTGAGTTGTCAGGAGGGGTTAAACTAAAAGAGACCTTTACAGCACAATTTTCATATGCATTTTGCTAAAAATAAAAAGCTGTATGTTCTGTAGGGGCAACTCAGGAATCTGGCCCTTCTCTCATTCTCTCTCTCCCTCTCTCTTTCCCTCTCTTTCTCTCTCTTTCTATCTATCTATCTATCTATCTATCTATCTATCTATCTATCTATCTATCTATCTATCTCTCCCTCTCCCATAAACGACTGCATGGGTAACTTCGCTATGCAAGCGGCTCGCGAAGACGCAAAAATCCCCGCGAACACGCAAAAAACCCCTCAAACACGCAAAAAAACAAAAATCCGCTAATTCGCACAAATTCGCGAATTTTGCGGATCGCGAATTCGCAAATCCGCAAATTCGCAGATCGCAAATTCGCTAAATTCGCCCATGCTTACAGACAACAAGGCACTAAAATCTTATAAATCTTTCACAAATCCTGCTCTATTCTGTACTTGCCACTAGGCTTTTTAAGTCTCAAAATTGGCAAATTACAAGGACTATCTACTGTTTCTTTCAGAATTTCTTGTTCAATCATTTGTTCAATTATTGGAGCAACTCCTGCTTTCACTTCTGGACTCATTTTGTACTGTTTTGTGTTTGGATAAACTGCACCTTCTTTCACCACTATTTTCACTGTATCAACATTTTTCATTAACCCTATATCTTTTCCTGAATAATCCCACACCTCTGGATTCACTGTGGGATTTAATTCTTCTGGCAATTCATTTTCAGTCATTAATGAAAACATCTCATCTACTTCTATCCCTTGCTTAGCTAGCAACATTTTGTAAACCATATCCTCATCAGGTGTTTGGAAAGCAACATCATCAGGAGTACAATAGATTGCAATAGGTCTCTCCCTAACACATTCACTGGACTCGCATCACACACCACAAACCAATGTATATCTTTAACATTTCCAACATGCACTTCCATTGATCTTGTAACTGGGGTTCTAATCTGTTTTTTTGATACTCCTACAACTTGGATAGTCTCTCCCGAGAGGGGTAGGTTTGGGATGTCTGCTGTTCTCACAGTAGACCGTGTACCACCAGTGTACCACCGTGTACCACCAGTGTCCAATAGAAAAGTGATGTCACTACCTTCTACTTTCCCATCAATAAATAGACCTGTCTGATCTACCAGCAAGGATGCGCCAAGCACGCACTCCTCTTCCTCCCCCATCAGGCATCATCACTGCGCATAGTCTGAGTCGTCTTCATCATTCTGTAAAAAATATTGTGAAACCACAGGGTTTTTCTTACCACTTTCTCTGTAAAATACGGTGTTGGCACTGTATTTTTGAATGTTCACATGGTTTGGCAAAGAAGCTCGTGGCACCTGATACTGTGGTGTAACTACCTGTTGCTGCTGTTGCTAGTTCACGACCACTTCATTCTGCATCTGCGGATTTAAATTTTGATTTACCCCATTATTATTCTGAATATTCGTACACTTGTTCTTCCAATGTCCATGCTTTCTGCACGCATGACAAGAACATTTCGTCCTTGCTTCCTCTCTACTCATTCGTCCTCTTCCTTTACTACCATTCAACACTTGTTCACTCTGACTATGCTCTTTCATCTGATTTCCAGTTTGGGCAACTAAATTTGTTTCTTTCTGCTCTGCCAACTTCACTTGTGCCCACATCATTTTCTCTTTTAACTTTGTGTGTTTTGCCTCAATGTCATCGCTGCAATATTTTGCATATTTCAATATCTCATCACTTGACTTGCTCTGCCAACTCAATATGTATTGCTGAATCATCTGACTAATCTCCTGTTTCAAACCATATACAAACTGATACACAAAATGTCCCATATCACCAATATTTTCAAAGCCACTATACTGCTTAACACCTGTAATAACCTCCCATAATAGACATGCGCAGACTCCTTAGGTTCTTGTGTCGTTCTGTCTATTTTCACCCAATCCGTTTCTTTAGGAGTGATCATCAGCTCTTCTGACGGTGCACCTGTTTTGGGATCTCTTGCATACTCTTCATTCAGCCAATCAACTGTAATCTTACACTCCGTCCATAAATCAGCAGGTTCCACAATTTCAAATAAACTTTCCAAATCTATCAACAATACCTTTGAAACTTTCCCAAACCTTTCCACTTGCTTGTACCATTTAACAGGTTTTTCTCCCAATCTGGGAAAATCATTTGTAAATGACAAAATATCCTGTCTACTCCATTGAACATGAACATATCCACCGCCAGGTACCTTGAACATACCCTTTCAATCTTTCTGATTCCCTTATTGGAAATTCAGACGATGCTTCTTTAGCTTGTGCTTCTTTCTTTTTTAACCCTCTAGTTCTCCATTTATCGTTGTCTCCCCATTTTGTCAAAATATTAAATTCTTTTATCTGCAGGCTTTTACCAGAAGTATTTATGCTTTCTAAAACGTAACAAGACCGTGATGTTTAATATGTTCTATGTTTTATGTCGTCTATGCAAGTGAGTGATTTGTCTTGAATGTTGTCCAGGATTTCGTGTATCCTTTTTGAGTCTTGTATGGCTCTATGAGTCAAATTTTTGTTGTCGGTTTTTCGTATAATCTGGAAATATGTTTAAATACATGCTAATTTGTTAAAATAAAATAACATTTTTTTTAAATATCACATATATGTTTTCGAATTTAATTTGAAAGGTAGTCATGATTTGATGTTGATGGTGCATTTTTCCTTGTGAGGTACTAAAATAAGTATCAGCATTGGCCCTCCTGTTGTTGTTTGTCAAACAATCCCAGGGCGGCTCTCTGTGACATCAGTATAACTCCTGCGACTGACCCGACCTTCACAAGGTAATACGAAAACGTATTTCTTTAACTTTTCTAAATAAAAAATGTGTTAGTAACAACATAAAAACAGCGCTACTGTGTCTGCTCCTCTAAATAAAGGATAGATTCAACTTATTCCGAAGTAATAAGTACTTCTTTTCACTGCGATTAACACCTCTGTTTACCCTTCATTCAAGCTCAGGGAGAACCTGTTTCTACTTAAACAATACCCCTTTTGGGAAAAAAAGGCCTAAGTCCCTCTGGTAACACCCTCCGTTATTTGACACGAATCCAGAGCACACTTTGTATATCAGATTGAATTTCAAACCTTAAGCGGGCAAAATGGTTTAGGCGATGGGATAGATCAAGAACACATGAGTAAGTCAAAACGAATTTTATTATTCAACAGTGTTCTTTCTTCAGAATCACTGTGAGTATCACTCTAGCCTACACGTGTTTCAACACAGCATGTGGCTGTGAATCTTCAGGGCTGATCTGAATGATCAAGGCGCGTTATCGGGAGACCGGTGATAATTCCGTCCCGGTCCTAATCGGGATGTTTATGAGTGGTGGCAGAACGGTACCGTGAATAATCGGTTGCCGTTTCCTCCAACAATATGGATCGTGTGTTTACAGTTCACACAGCGTCGTTGCTAATCGGGCTGTTACCCCGTGGATTGAGCTGAAATGCAGCTCCTGTTTCCGAAATGCCGGAACCGGCATTTCGGAAACAGGAGCTGCATTTCAGCTCAATCCACGATCCATATTGTTGGAGGAAACGGCAACCGATTATTCACGGTACCGTTCTGCCACCACTCATAAACATCCCGATTAGGACCGGGACGGAATTATCACCGGTCTCCCGATAACGCGCCTTGATCATTCAGATCAGCCCTGAAGATTCACAGCCACATGCTGTGTTGAAACACGTGTAGGCTAGAGTGATACTCACAGTGATTCTGAAGAAAGAACACTGTTGAATAATAAAATTCGTTTTGACTTACTCATGTGTTCTTGATCTATCCCATCGCCTAAACCATTTTGCCCGCTTAAGGTTTGAAATTCAATCTGATATACAAAGTGTGCTCTGGATTCGTGTCAAATTACATTAGAGAGAGGTCTCTGAACCTCTTCTCTCACAGAGGTTAAGGTTTTCCTCCGCCAAGAAGCACCTAATTTTATACTACGAGACATTAATACTTACCGTGAGAAGCTGAGCGCCACACTCCTGAACACTTAAAAACCTGATCGCTGACTCCATAAAAACACCCTCCGTTATCATTCGCACTCTACTTTTACACATGTTAGTCCCTAATGTAACACGGCCAGCCCTCCGTAGCTTCTCAGTATTACGAATACAGACCAGTAACCTTCTGCAGTATGACGTCTTTTGCCACCGGCTATTCAAAATTCGATTCTCGGGATGCCCATGTATCCTCTGTACCTGTGCTTCTAGACAACATAAAACAAGATGCTAACTCTTTTGTTAAAAATTAAAAAATAATCACTAATCAATACTTATCACCAAACTAGTCAACTAAAACCATCCTCTGCTACCAGAAAACTGATCCAGCGGTTCACCAACAACATATACTCCACTACCATATACTCACCTGGACCCATAAACTCACAGTGGTTAAACCGCTGGGGGGGTGGGATCAAGTTTAAAAAAACTTCACAAACTGTTTAGGATTAGTTTATTCAATACCTCTGTTAAGTTTTTAACTAACCCTTCACAGATAAACAAGTTCTTTCCTCTGGTCGATGGACCATTAGTTGAATCTAGTTGATGGCGATAATTTACATAAACTAACTTTTCTATACTTTAAGTGAATCACCACAGACTCAATAAGTTTTTAATCTTTATCTAAATTTTGTGAGTGGAACATTCAGAACGAAATGTATAATTAAGATTGCTTTAGTTAGTTAGTTGGATCTGAGAATGCTGGACCAGTGCAGAGGAGAGATGCTGATGAAGAATTGCTAAATGCAGACGATGAAGCCTTGCTGTCGGGGAGAGAAGCTGACTGCTGTTAGATGCTGAACTGCTGATGAAGATCGGGTTGCAGAACCTGAAGCACAAATTCCTATCTTAATTTAATAGGGTTAGATTTGAAGATTGCAGAAGAATCTTGAGGAGGAAGAGAGTGTCAGAGAGGGGTGCAGCGCAACCGTGGGTATCTTAGAGAGGGTAACTATCCTATCCGGGAGAGAGAGAGACAGATTGTAAAGTGAAGCGAGAGACAGGAGAAAGAGAGACGCTATAAAGAATCAGGTGTGCGTTTAAGTGAGCGAGCGGGAGAGGGAGACTGGCGAGCAATGCGAGAAAAAGAGAGAGCTAATAAAGCGACAGATAGGAACAAGCTAAGCCAGAGGAGAAAAGTGAGAGATCCAAACTGAGAAACAGGAGAGACGACAAGTGGAAGAGCAGACAAGAACAGACAGATCAGTGTGCGAGACCCTTGGAATTGAAGCAGAAATAAAACACTAAGGGCATATCTAATGGGCTGTCGGTCCATGCTCAACCGTCAGGCCTCCACAGTGTGTTGTTCAGAGCACCGATGCACAGTATTCTGTCACAGGGGTGGGTGTTTAAATCATCGCAACCAGGCTTCCTGCTCGCATTTAAAGATTACACTTCAGAATCCAATGGCGGGAGCCATGTCACCCTTACAGAGTGATTTACAGTGCCAGGACATAAATCAGGTCCTGATGTGGCAGTCCCAGTCACACTAAGGGACCCATTTTAAGTTGAGCATGGCGATATCTTTTGGGGAGAGGGGTACCACAAATCAAAATTATTAATTTTACCCAGTGTCGGAACGCATCTTGTAAAATCGAATGAGTTTCCAAGCACATTATGCCCTGTTGAAGTAGGGTGAGAATATACACAGAAATGCGACCTGAACTGGGTAAACATGCAGAATTGGCCCTAGTCTATGCAGCTCACTCATGATTGTTCCCAGTACCTAGCCCATAACTCGTAATGGCTGGTAACTTGGGTGGAGATTCTGTTCAAAATCGGTGCACGGAGTGATGGATACAGTGAGGCAGGAAGTAGGGTAAGAACGTTTCATTTCCTGCTTCTGTAGCCCCATTGAACTTCGTATACTAATTTATTTCAGTCTGCGTTTTCATTTATAAACATGTTGCTTTTAGTGTTTATTAGCACATTTATTAAATTTATCATTTGCTTTATTCGTAATTTTATTGTTTATAACATAACATAATTCTGTGAAATTGCATCCAGATTATTATGCTAATTATTGCATTTTTCATCTTCCTGCAAGAGGCCTGCTCTGTTCAAAATACCCAGAGAAGTGTTTAGAAGCTTTGTATAGACATAGATTAGGTACAGAGGAATCCAACATCCTGGGAAACTGAGTTTTCGGGCTGAGATGCAAACATCCTCAGTGGAGGCCGCTGGCTTCTCAGAGCCAGGCTGCCTTATCAGCTCTCTTGGGAAAACCACAAAGGAGCATTAAATCAAAGGTATCCAAGTACGGAAGAACCGAACTGTGATTCGGCTGAGGAATGTGGGCTAGAGGCCACCTAAGAAACTCCGACCATTGGTGCAAAAGCATTTTAGTGTGGGGCAGGAAGGCAGGGGTTGGAGAACAGGGACTGATACCATAATTTCCCTCATATAATTAAATGCTCTTATGAAATGTTGTCAAAGTGTTGCATTTAAATTTTTTACTCATTCCATGTTTTGCACCATTTTTTGTTGTTTTTACAGTTACATGTATACATATTATCTGCGCAAAATTAGGAAGTTGATTTTAATAGAGTTTTAAAAATATATGGTGTGGATTCTTTTGTGTGTCGATTCATGATGAAAGAAGTTTGGAGCGTACTAACAAACAAGTAAATCCCACAAGAATGATTGTTGCCCAGAAGGCACCATCCTCATGTAATGCGGAAGTGGTTTGTGCGCTGCATCCCACCATTTTCCTTGTTTCCAGTTGGTAAATTGGCTTTGACCCTGGATGTTGGCCAGAAAGTTTAGGGGTCTAGAGTAGGGACAAATTTTGCTTAAACTTGAAATAACCATATCAAATTAAAAGAAAATTATATTGAATTTAAAATTATAGTTTATATAGCACTCCATACATACACACATAAATTGTTTCTAAGTAATGCAAATAATAGGTGGTACAAGTATTCAGTTTAATGGTGCTCGATTTACTTGTATTCAACTATATGGTCTTGGAAGAATGAAGGGCTAAGTAAGCCTTGCTAGGATTTGCAATTGAACTTTGGTAACATGCAGATTTGCAAGGTGAGAATTAGCCACTTGCATCATCTTCACTACTGATGTCTGTGGGGTTCAGTCAAAGGATTAATTCCTACGGGATTACCTCGGGGCTTTCCTCTGACTTGAATTGTAATATCTGTTGATAATAATGTGTACATGAATGCACTGACCGTTTGATTACAGAATACGATAATGAGCCTTGAGAAAACCCTGGCTAAAATCGCCACTAAGGGTGAAACACATGTCGGCTGCTCCATTTCTCCAACAAAAATGGATTGTTTTGTACAAATGAAATGATAAAGTGGCAGTTGTCAATAAAAAACGTCTTCTTCAATTCAAATCGTCAATGATCATTCTTTATGTAGCAAAATAGGAATTAATACTTTGACTGAACTTGATTGCAAGGAAAAGAGAAACATACACTCACACTCCCTTTTTTCACTTTTCATTTTGAGGCTGGAAAGGTCCAGAGCCTTGAGCAAAGTTTCTCTAAAATATCAGGAATGAATATCCAGTTCCAGGACCTCTGGACCTTCTCCCCTTTTTCTACTACTGATGTCTGTGTAGCTGCAGGAGGGCATGCACTTGTGTGAGGGTGACATGCCTATTGCATACACCAAGTTACATTTTGCCATGAAATAATGATGGCCAATTGTGGCATATCTGGATACCATTGCCCTGATGTTGCCCATCACAGTGACAATGGTGGCTGTGATATAATGGTAGTAGATGTTGCTCGGTTGTGGACATCCATTGCATGTTAGTGAACACCTTTGATGGTATGATGACCTCAGCATAATATCTGTAGTTCCTGGCATATTATTAGCATCCGTGTCATGATGGTGCTGGAGCCCAAACCTGAGGTAATGCCTGCCATGGATTTATGGCGGTATTACTTGGAATACTGTGGGCAAACATAGCGTGATGGGTGCCGACCTCTTGAATTATGATTGGTATATTTGAGCCTCCATGCATGATGGTGCTCACTCTTGGCACAGTAGCAGTGGCACATCTTTGCTTGGTGGACGCCCCAGGGCATGTTGGCACATCTTCTGCATGGATAATGCTGGTCCTGTAAAAATGATGTTAATTCTTGGCACCCATGGCATTAAGATGTTCATCTCTTGTATTGTACTGATTGTGCCAGAACGGTGTTAACTCTTGGTATATTTTGGGCATCCACGATATGATGCCATCCCCACATACAATGCTTGCTCTGGATTAAGTTGGGCAGTTCACATTGGGAATTCATGACTTGATGGTGCACAGTTGGCCATGGGAATATGGCAGTAATCCTTGGCATATCATTAGCACCAATGAAGTAACACTATCTACTACAGTGATAATGCTGACCTCCAATAATTGCGGCAATTCATGGTATACTGTGTCCATCTATGGCGTGTTGATGCCCATCACGGGAATCCTGCTGGCCCTGATGTAATAGTAGTTATTTGTGGCATATTGTGGGTGTTGTAATCTACCCACACCTTTATGTATAGTTACAGTGGTACATTCCTGCCCCCTGTTGTCCCCTTCCTGATGGTATGTTCCACTTGAGTCTGCTTTAGAATGTTGACAGCCACCAGGCAGTCTTGGAGAGTGGGTGACAGAATAAAGACAAGTTCTTACCTTCTACCGCATCAAGAGTCTTCTTTACAACAGTGGGCATTCATGGCAAAATTTTATATTTGTGCATGCAAGTCAGAATATATCCATGTGTAGTGGTGAATTATTGATAGACGGGGTAAATTGATTTTTGGCCACCAAACATGCATGTAATAAACATAAATCAAAAAATATTGCTTTTTATGTTTGTTTATTTCCATGAAAATAATCCCCGTTTGTTATGGTGAAGTGAGTGTATTTTTTGAAAACTGAAAATGTGATGTTTTTGGACATTTTAGAATGATCAAATATATACCTACATACAGCTGATACTGGAGTACTATTAATTGTATTTGTGTAAGATCCGCGCCTTTTATCATTGGCACAGCCTTTGTATCGTGACCACCTGTAAGCACCATTGTAATCAGAGCATCAGCACATATGTAAAATTTGCAGATCTGCTGCACAGGCTGTAGGATTGTGAAATGTGCATAAATTATGTTTTCACCATGCCCCTTTCCAAGGAGGTTCCCAGTCATTACATATGACTCAAATCTCTCTGGATGGGGCAGGACAAAAAAAATGAACATATGTGAATTGAAGACGTGAAGAAGGATGCTACATATATTTAACAGGCTGTGTGAGAGTGTATTTCCTGAAGTGTCTCTATCATCTAAGCTGTTTTATGTAGGATAGGAAAACTGTGGTGGGGAACTGCCACAGCCGTTAGGGATGAGTGCTCTGTAGTGTTCCTTTCGAACGTTGTGTTTTTTTAGCAAAATTGAGTGAAATAGTGCTTTTAAATGCTGTAGATTCACCATTTTTGATTTTTTTTCTGTAAGGGAAAACCTTCCAGATATGCTGGAGGACGTCAGGCTTGCTGACTCAGTTCACTTGTTCAGTGTAGTTCAGGGCCAGTATTTACAACACCAGTGGGAGCAGCAGCTGCTACTTTGCTAAGGTGGCGGAACATCGCCCCACTGGAAAAATGAAATGATAATAACACAATGTTATTATCATTTCATTTTTCCTGTACTGGCCCTGTTGTGTTTTATTTACGGTGTGAGTGGGGCGGGGCTAGGCTGTCAGCCAGCAGGGGGGGGAGTGGTATGTGCACTTAAGGGTGCATGCCGGTTTGGCCAGCCGTATTGGGATGTAATGCACAGCCTAGGTGGAGAACATCCACAGGCTCCCACACACTGTCTGAGCACTGAAACATGGTCCTCAGACCAATCACAACACCACTATTAGAGGCACTGCGATTGGCTAAGGTAGGCCGGAAGCCTGTGTGCTTCTTGTTCCTGCGTCGTCGACAGAAGAAAAATGAAAGAGAGGAGGCAGGCAGATAAGTGGGATTTTCTTCTGTTTTATTTTTTAAACACCCCGTCTGCCTCACTACTACTGCCCTTATAACAGCCGCCACTGAGTGGAGAGAGGGGAGTGAAAAGGGTGAGAAATTTTGTCACAGTCTCTTGTAACACTATTTGGCTAAGCATCTGTTCTCTGAAACCAGTAATCCATAATAATATTATATGGCAAAATAATGCGCTTATTTGATAGCAAAATGATCAGTGACCTGGTGTATATTCTATGCTAAATTGAGTGACAAATCCTTTGCATTTCATCACCATTTTTTTGGATCTTAACTTCACTGAAAAGATTTTTTAAACTGTGGTACAAGAAAGCAGTTCAGTTTTTAGGTTGAGGACCGAAAGGCTGCGCTTGCGCAGTCTCCGGTCGGAGATTTAATGATTTTTAGTACGGGGCTTGAACCCGCCTCTCTCTTCCATTGGCTGGCTCCCTAAACGGAGGCCAGCCATTGGATGAGAGGGGCATCTCTCAGTTCAAGCCCCGTCTCTTTTGGATTCGGGGGCGTGTTTTTTGCGTTCTTTCGCCTGTGACGTCATCCGTCGCTCAGAATACCAAAACACGCCCCGAATCCGAAATTTTCGTCCGCCATTTTTCTGCTTGTTCCTGCCCCCCTCCCGCTGTCCGTGTCCTCTTTCCCACTGTCCGTGTCCTCTTTCCTGTTGTCCTCTTTCCCGTTGTATCCCACCCCCCTCCCGCTGTCCGTGTCTTTGTTCCCGTTGTATCCCGCCCCCCTCCCGCTGTCCGTGTCTTTCTTCCCGTTGTATCCTGCCCCCCTGCCCCCTCCCGCTGTCTGTGTCTTTGTTCGCGACTTTCAGCACGAGAAGCCGCGCAGACTTTCAGGAACACCTCCCCAGCCACCTCCAGAGTAGTGCAGTCTGAGAAGGGGGTGTCTCCCCTCGGGTGTCTCCCCTCGCAGCTGCCTCCAGCTATCTTCCAGCCAGCTGATTCTGGCAGTCCGGTTGGATGTTCCCATGGCGTGAGAAAAGGGCGCACCCTCAGGCAGTCTGAGCACGAGGTGCCCAGGGAGTGAGGAAGGGATGCTGAGTGACTGCTGAGATTGCCTGTGCCGGGCGTGCGTATGGGATGGAAGGTGCTGAATGTGACAGCCCCATATGTGTCGCTTTTGGGAAATGAGGGAGGTGACTGATGCTAGAGTTATGTGGAGAGGGTGCTGTGAGGGAGAGGCGCTGATTGTGCCAGTGACCGTGGTGCTGGGGGAGAAGGGACGGTTTCGGGGGGTTTTCTTGCTCGGAAACATGGCGTACAGCCCGTGGCAAATCCTGTCGCCAGTGCAGTGGGCCAAGTGGACGTGGTCTGCTGTCCGTGGAGGCGCAGGGCAGGAAGAGCAGGAGGAGGAAGACAACGACCAACAGGCGGAGGACAGATCCTTGAGGTCAGTACAGCGAAATCTGCCGGAGGTCACAAGGTTCGTGTCAACACAGCTGCTGTTTGTGATCTCTCACGCTCAGTATAGCGCGCGACCCTGTATAGCCAGTGTGGCAGCAACTTAACATGCAGTTTAGTGCCCTCTGTTTCCTCTCTGTATACGGCGTTGATGTTTTTACTATCTGATGTAACCTTGTATCTGCCCGGACAGCGTCTAGTATCTGTCTCCATCTTTAACATCAGCAGGTGGCAGGGCTGTTGGGCAGCGCTGATGGATGCCTTGGATGGGCTCTGGTTGGCGGAACTAGGCAGGAAGTAGGGTGTGATGTGGTGCGTGCATTCCTAATCTTGTTTAGAGCCACGACTCCGGAGGAATGGGCACATTAAATGCTCACGGTGGTCACAGCACATAACATACATGTCCATTTCAAGAGTGGATGCGGTAGTGGGGTGGGCTCCTAAGATACCCTTGGCTTTTTAGGGCTCAGTGCAGGCGCTGCCCATGACAATAAGGATGGGAAGCGACCCCGGAAAAGGAATGTATCTGTGGAATGGATGTTGTCTTCTCTGTGCGCGTGAGCAGTTCTAGAAAGACTTAACGAGAGGTGGCATGGCTGCCGAGAGTCCAGATAAAAATAGCGAGGACAGAGGGACTCGTGCTAAGTGGATTGGTTAGCAGAAGTAAGCGAGTCTGAGGACTGCTTTTTAAATCAATAAGTCAGACAGCAGCATTAGTTTTTGCTTCTGCACTGGGGCTAAGTATTGCAAAGTATTGCCGGGTTTGTCCCCCGGGTATCGTTTGGCACTCATGTTATTCAGTGCAAGAGGCAGTTTACTAACTTGTTAGTGGCATGTC
Organism: Lissotriton vulgaris; assembly: GCF_964263255.1. Taxonomy (NCBI): domain Eukaryota; kingdom Metazoa; phylum Chordata; class Amphibia; order Caudata; family Salamandridae; genus Lissotriton; species Lissotriton vulgaris. Next base: position 1,861,606,519 of record NC_141693.1, on the reverse strand, counting down.
GCAAAATGATGCCCGCCCCAACACTTCCCCCCCCCAATGTGGATGTGAAGAGGGACCCAGGTTTCCCATATATCGCACATGTGTTAATTGACTTTGCTTGCCTTCCGCCCGCTCCACAGGGGCTTGTTAGGGTCCTCTAATTTTATATTCTATGGGAATAGTAGTGCTGACCAAGTAATTTCTACTCACTCACCAATGGAACTGCTTTTGTTTTTGTTTTTCAGTTGAAGGCGTTTTATAGGTTGTGCGGTCAGTCCCTGAAGGCTGCATGGACACTAATGTAGGTTGCACAGGTTCCCCGTCCAAATTGTACAGGTAGCATTTGGAAGTCACATAGTTGACCCCTGAATACTGTGCGGAAAGATCATGGAGGCTTCAAAGATGGCATGTGAAAGTGGTATGGTCGGTCCACCTTGGTGCCACTGCCCAACAATTGACGGACAGAATGTCAAACATTCACCCCAGCACAGAGATCTGACCTAAATCCATCGTTGTTTTGCTCCCATGCCATTCCAGTTTAAATCCAGCCATCTTTTGCACACCTCAGAGACATGGCACACTTAGCACCTGAGACATCGTTATCTATTATTTAGAGACTGTATGCTTGACCATGGAAATCGCATGACCAGCCCCAAGAATTGTCATCATGATGCGGACTGTATGACAACTGAAGCCTGAGCTACAAATCCCTATAGACTGCAAGGTCAGGAGGTGGAGTTCTCAAAGTGGAGGCATGTATGTGTCTTTACACCTTCCAACATATACATAAATGTCTTTCCTGTAGGTTGTCCCTTTGGGGGCCATGGCGTTCCCATTGTTCTGGCATGGCTTGCCCAATGAGGTGGCACGTCTAGGCGCTAGAGCTTGTATGGTTGAATCCCAGAACTTGTATCATCTTTGATTGGCTGCAACACAGTCAGGCCATAGAGATGAGCCACTCAACAGCTAGCTGAAGGCAAACATTGGAGGGTATAAAGGCGGTCCAAAGAGGTGGCTGAAAACCTGTTTGCAGGAGGCTTTACATTGTGGATTGATGGACACTTGGTATTAGGCAAGATGATGTAGCCAGGGCAGCCTGCTCTGACCAGAAGGTCCAAAATAGCAAATTTAGGACCCAAAACCGCAGGCTTTGCCCTAAGATCCACATCTGAAGTTCTGCTGGTGACTGGATTTTTTGTTATCTGACTGAATCAACCTCGATATGGATTTGTCTTGAAGAGATGTACTTTCCAGTTTTGATGCAGGATGCAAAAGCGCAGAAATTGGCGTTTTTATTTACTGCTTTACTGTGCGTTGTGGGGGTCGAGGGAGAGGGACTTTTGCCGCTCCTCTAGTTAAAGGGACGAGATGGTTGCATTTTGGTGCAAGCCACACATCATTTATCAATCAGCTCTGCTAAGGTTTCATTTTCCTGCATGTATTAGTTGGTGTTTTCACTACATTTTCAGAGAATGAAGTATCTATGGGTTTGACAGGCGTCTTCTGCTCGAACCGTATTACAATCCGCTGTAGAGGGTTTGAATTTTATGAAGAATCCAGGGCTTTAAGTGGGATGAAAAAACTGTGGGTTCTCTCAAAGGGGGAATGGCCAATGTATGTCTTCCTTACCCCAGGTGTGTAATGTGCTAGTATTGGAGGGAGGTGTTTGTGTCTTGCATTTCTCCTAGTATGTGTGTATATGTGGCTGTATAAGAGGCTGCTGTGAGCTTCCCTGCCCACTGGTGTGTGTTTGTGTACAGTGGAGATGTACTATGTCTTTCTTACCCCAGGTGTGTAATGTGCTTGTTTTGGAGGGAGGTCATTGTGTCTTGCATTTCTCCTAGTATGTGTGTATATGCAGCTGTATAAGAGGGTGATGGGCGCTTCCTTGCCCACTGGTGTGTGTTTGTGTTCAGTGGAGATGTGCTATGTCTTCCTTACCCCAGATGTGTAGGCTCTATGTGAATGACTCTGTGTGGGTGGCTCGTTGTGGGTGGCTCTGTGTGTGTGTGGGTGGCTTTGTGTGTGTGGCTCTGTGTGGGTGTAAATGCAATAGGTCATGCATTTGCGAGCGATTAAGCTATTGGCATTGTAAATGACAATGCCATTTATTTAACGATTAAGCAATTGGCAATGTAAATGACAATGCCATTTATTTATAATTAAAAAAAGTCATGAGCAATGCCAATAGCTCTACCTTTAATAATGCAGAGACCATTGCATTGTAAATGCTTGTTATAGAGGCATATGGGAATGCAGCACATACATTTCAGAGGAGGTAAAAGACTAAAAAGACACGAATCACACTCTTTGTCACACTCTATGCTGGAGATATGTGATCTACTTTCACCACTTTAACAGGAGGGCTTTGTGTCATCCTTACAAAAGGCCTTAAAGGCCATAAATGCATGAGGCTTCATGAAAGAACACATACAATTGTTCAGATGCAGACCAGCTTTGACAGCATGGAAGACTTTAAGCATGCCCAGGAACCCAGTGCTACATCTCAATTCACATGGATTTTGGTCCAAATTCATGGCAATATTGATGTCCTCAGGGAATCCTATATTTAGAGTTAGGTACAGAAAATCTAGACTTAAATACCTACCGATATTTTTGTTTTTATATATGGTCCACAAAATTGTTTCCCATTAATATTCTGTTGTTGATATTCAGGGTGCATACCGTTTATGAATGAATGAATTGAAGGACTGGGACAGCTAACCATAAAGGGTTAGTTCCGGGAGTGGATCAGGAACCCAACACGCAGGTCACAATCATGCATACCAAGGTACATCTGGTGGCATTGATGTTTGCCTTGTACATGTATGCTGCGGCCAACGAAGGACACAGTCTTCAACTCCAAGGTAATGCCCTTGCAAGTGTATATACACACTGAGTCACCAGAACAAAGAAGCTGTACCTGGCTGAAGAGTATATAACAAGGGCGAAACTGGTCCTGGGTTGCTTGTATTCCGGTTCACGGAGGACCTGTCTTTGCAGTTCTGGCAGGTCTGTTCCGACTGGAGCAGGGTCAGGACTGATCTCCATATAGCTGGGTCCAAACTGAGGTGACATGGTGTGCACAATATTGATGGATTAAGATGCAGCCGAGTAATTACCAGTGGCAGAGATTAATTCCATCCATCACTTTTTGTATACTTCAGTGTGTCACTAAGTGGGACGGGAATGCCCAGACATGGGTCTTGTGCACACTGTGTCACTGGAACCAAGCTGTCCGCAGCTGATGAGACCATAACTAGGGTGAAACCAGTCCTGGGTTGCTTGTGTTCCGGATTAGGAAGGACGTGGTCTGGCTTGAGAGTTTCGGCTGGACTGTTCCGATTGGAGCAGGGTCAAGACTAATTTTCATATAGCTGGGTCGAAACTGAGGTGACATAGTGTGCAAAAAAACAATGTATTGGAATGCGGCCCTGAGCAATTATCATTGGCTGAGATCAATTCAAGCAATCCATCCTACTTTTTTTGTTTACTTGCAGGTGTACATAGCAACATTCATCAGATAATTATGCTTTTTCTATGGTGGTATACATGCGTTAAAAAACATGCATTGCAAAACAAGCACTGGAAAAAAGATCCACTGGTTAAGAAGTGAGATGAAAAAAGAGAGGATCCGTTAGCAACTGATTCCATAGCCTACATGTGAGTCCTGGGTATGTAATGCTCTATGCACCTCAGAAATATCCTTTTGGTAGATCACTCTGAAGCCTTGTAAAGTATTGTGATGCAAGTGAGGTTGGGTCCCTCTCTTCATACCTTGCAGCATGGCCCCCTTAGGATTTGTTACTCCAATGATGTGAACAGGAACTACCAAGAATAATATCTGAAGTGTATACCTCTGTGGGCCGTGATACTTTAGGTACACAAGTAATTAAGCCACATGTAAAACCGAAAAGCAACATTGAGGATCCCATTAAGTAAAATACTTGAAGGTAAAAAGAAAGAGAGGGGGTGAGACAAAAACACAAACTGTATCTCCAGTAGCTTGGTAGTCCAGTCAGGATGGTTATATTTTGAGGACTACAACAAAATTAAAGAGCCAAAAGGGTATCAGTATTGTGATAGCCAGCTGTTCCTGTTCTTTTCAGGATTCTGATGGTAAATGAGCAGAGACGGGGTCTAACTGAGTAACGAAGTAAAGAAGAAAATCGTAAGCAAAAAGGTGAAACAGGAAGAGAGACTGGGGTCAGCGTAAAAGAGAGAAGAGAAAAGGTCGGACTTTAAAACTCGAATTTACAAAGAAGTGGCAGCAATTCTTAAGCAACATGACGTTTCAGCTACAGACACTTCTGCAAACAGGACTTGCACTGGATCGCTTCTAGACAGCATAGCAGAAGAAACAATATTGCATCAACCTCCCCAGAGCTTTCTGGTGGCGAGTCCAACTAATGAAAGTACAAAAAAAAACATGTAAATCCTCCAGATAGGGTTTATTATCTAAATATACAAATTAAAAGAGATATACTGCGCACAATTAAAAGAGTCTTCTGGCTGCATTTATCTGAAGATTGTGACATAATACTAGGAGAAGGTGACTGAGGAGAGGAGGCAATACTTTTCCTTAATAATAGCTGAGGGTATCAGGGAAATCTACACAAGAGTGTGGGCTACAAAACAAGCTCCCGCTTTATACAGAAATCAAGCAGGGCGGGATAAATATTCTATTCCACATGTCATTCCCTTACACAGAGTGCCCCAAGCACACGCTCAATGGGGCATATTATCAAGGAGGTTTATCTCCGCTTTTTTGGCTTTAAAAGCCAAGAAAGCGGAGATAAAATTATCTTCCTATTACCTAGCTGTCGCTAACACCAGTTAGCGACAGCTAGTAGGAGATAGCGACCATCTTGGGCCCCACTTTGCATGTCAGTGATATTTATCACTAATGACATGCAAAGTGGGCGTGCCAAGATGTTAGCGACTGGAAACAGTCGCTAACATCGCTATCTCCTATTACCAACTTTTGGAGATATTCGCGCTAAGCGCGAATATCTCCAAAAGCTAACACCTGCCCTGAGCAGTTCTTAGCCATGCTATCCAATCGGAGGCGGATCACATGGCGAAGAGCATTAGCTCGGTAATGCATGAATATCGCTGACTTTTCAGCGATATTCATGCACTGGGGCCGATTTTTATCGCATTTGCGATAAACCTTGGTAATACCAAGGTTTATCTGCGATAAAAATCGCCGCAGCTCAGCGGTAAATTTTTGTCTCTAACCAAGCAATAGCGATAATTATCGCTATTGCTTGGTAATATGCCCCAATATTCCTTGAAGCCAGAAGCAAAGCATGATATAAAAGCAATACTGAGTGAACTACAATATCAGGGCATTATAGCGCCTTGTCTTTCACTAATGAACAATCCTCTTTTTCCCCGTCTAAAAAACCAGATGGATCCTAAAGAATAGTTTTAGATAAAAAAGTAAAAACACACACACACAAACATATGCAGTGCAAAATGCCCACAGATCGAGTTTAATGACCAAGTATGGAAAATATATAAAACAACCCTAGACATTTCTAATGAGATCTTCAGTCAGGACATAGCACCTGAAAGCAAGTATCTGACCATCTTCCGTTTAGATGGAATGCAGTGTTCTTTCACTGCATTTCATCGCAATATATAAGGTATAAGAATAGCCCTGACCTATTCCCATCACGCATAATGGAGATCTGCAACCATATACCAAGGCACTATCATATATTGATGATATCTACCTTACAGATGATGACTTAGATGCGATAAAAACCCACATTGCACCAGTGACAGAAATTCTAGAAATCCTTATTAAAAAAGTAGAGAATCTAGAAAAATTGGGTATAGCTAACTTGGACGTCCTAGAACACCTGGGTACGCAAGCCAGGTCTCCTACAACTAATGCACCATCTGGGAGACTGAGCAAAAATACACCAAGTATAGTAACTAGAATTCCTAGTGTGCCTACCACGGTGGTGAATTCTGTAGCAACCACAAGTGGAACGAATAGGTCAGCGACCATTTCCCCAAATATAACAACTGGGCAGAAAGCCGCTGGGGGTCAGAGGAATACAGGTGATCATGTTTATAACAACAAGAATCTGCCAGTACCCAGGCGCCACAATAATAATATCATCCCGGCCACAATTAATTTACCACCGGAATGTAGACCATACGTAGCGATCCTTGCCAATGTACCCAAATTACAGCCTACCCAATTTGAAAACCAGGAAACCTTAAAAAATAAAACCCTGCACTGGTTGGTGAAAAACTGTGGCTTCCCAATACGTGGGACCAGTGAGTTTATCTCTACACAGAGGGTAGGATGGGTGGGACCAAATAAAAAGGAGATAAATGGGGATTGCATAGTTATAAATTACAGGACTACTGAATGGGCGAGAGATTCGATTTTACATGCATCCATGCCATCTAATCATGAATATAACACCACGTTGTTCCCACTTGATTAGTTTTATAGGAATCAGTCAGGAAGACAAATTACTACGCACCCCTTCCAGCATCCAAGAGCTGCCCATATTAACCATCTAAATGTTCCCCCCACTTCTTCCTCACTGTTTAATATATATGACAACTTTACAGTCCCAATTTACAACAGATTTCAGGTGTTCAACTCATTAGAGGAGAATGATTGACTGAATGTATCATCTATGGTCCCACAACCTGAAATCGTTGTATCTGGCGATACAGTAACTATGGAAAAAGAGTTGGGGGGTCAATGTTGTGTAAGAGTTGTAACTGTGCAAAATTTAAACTTGTCCAATAATGAATCATGCAAAGATAATGATGTAATTGTGACAAATGTAAATGCATCACAAGACATTAATATGATATCGAGTCTAGAAACATCAATATTGACTAACCATCCTGAGGTCACAAGAGGCAATCATGCCGATTCCCTTGTAATTACCACCTGGAACATAGCAGGAATTGCCGCTAAACTAAGTACCCCGTTTTGGGACAACTTTATTATACATAGTTATGACATAATATGTCTACAAGAGACGTGGCATAGAGACCAAATACAAGTTGATGGTTACACCTCTTACAGTGTGACAGCAGTAGCCTCAAAGGCTGGTAGAGCAAAGGGTGGCCTACTGACTCTGGTTTCCACAAAACTAACAGAATTTAATGATGGGGGATATGTGGTGGTGGGTGAGCATGCTTCAGTTTTGCGCTTAATACACAGTAAAGGCAGGGATTTAATTATCGTGAATTTTTATAATAATATTGTGGGACCCAATCGGGATAAGATCGTTCCTGATGTTGAGTGTGCAATAGAAGAAGCAATCGCACGTTCAAATAACAGCACTGTATTACTCTGGGCAGGAGACTTTAATATCAAAGCATGTAGCCAAGCCCGAAAGGGGATTTGTGGACATCGAGAAGAGTACCCGGGTGGTGACAATATCTTTTTTAATCATTTCCCACACAGTAATTATGGTAGTGCACTGAACAATCTGGTAGCTAAATTAAATCTGGAGCTACTAGAATGTACAAAGAATAAAAACAACGAAAAAGTCCCCCACGTTTAGAGGGAGGGACGCCCACTCTAATATTGATCATATTTTGGTGACTAATGGCTCTGCTTACTCCAACGTCTGGGTAATAGAGCAGCCCTTGAGTGCCCATAATAGTATCTCAGTGGAATTAATGGGCTGGGGCCCAAAAACAACAGTATATGGTAGGCCTGTCCAATGGATCACGGCCGAGAGACCGAACGGCATGAGGATCAAATGGACCAAGATAGACCCTAATAAATTGACGAAGGATATCATTTGTAAATGTAGCAGAGAGGTCGAATATTGCCTAGCACCAAATGTGACCGCGCCCACCTTACTCTCTAAATTTCTAAAAAATAACGAGTACTGTTGAGAACTCTTTGGCCGTAAGAAACAGAAAGCCCAAAAGAAATAAAACTGTGTGGTTTGATAAACATTGTGCCCAAACTCTAAAAAAGCTAAAAATAGCGCTTGATGATAAACCAAGAGACAAAGAAAGAGTCAGAGAAGGACGAATTCATTATAAATCTGCTTTGGTATCTAGGAAAAAAGAGTTGCAAAACGATGCTTGGTGCAAATTAGATATGGCTGCTGAAACAAAAGATCACAAACTATTCTGGGAAACTATCAATGGCCCCTTCCTAAAGAATGATAATATTCCCGAAGTCAGTTCTCATGTCAGCTGCCACGCTTGGATTGTTCATTTTTCAGAGATTTTTAACTCTGATCTTAATTCAGATGGGTTTGTTTTTAATGCAGATACATTACTATGTCTTAAATGGCAGAAAATGCAGTTATTTTTAACTCTGGATGAAGTTACAGAGGCAATTAAAAATAGTAAGGGGGGTAAAGCACCTGGGCCTGATGGAGTACCCATGGATTTTATAAACATGAAATGATTCTATGGGCTCCAATTTTAACACGTTATTTTAATGCTGCAGTGGAAGATACCTTACCACTGACATGGGGTCAGTCAATTATTGTACCACTCCACAAAAAAGGATCCAGGTCCGAGGCCCGAAATTATCGACCCATCTCACTCTTGGACTCGACAGTTAAAATCCTTAGTCGAGTCCTACTAGTGAGATTGGAAGCCTGGGCTGAGGAGAAAAACATCTTATCCCCAGTCCAGTATGGGTTTCGCAGGGGGATGGGTACAATGGAGCAGTGCGTGAACCTGGAATTCATAGTCGGCAAATACACCAAAGCTAAAGCTGGTAATCTTTACCTGTGCTTTGCCGACTTGAGTTCAGCATTCGATCTGGTGGAACACGCACTGCTCTGGCCTACTTTGTTGGCGATGGGCGCCCCTATTGAAATTATCCATCTGCTTGCCCGACTGTACAATAATTTGTCCAGTAAAGTTAGATTTGGAAGAGATGGAGAATGCACCCCTTTTTTTAAACTCAGGAGAGGTATCCGACAAGGATGTGTACTTGCCCCTCTACTGTTCTCCCTTTTTATTAATCAGGTTGATCAAATTTTAAGACAGACTAATGCAGATGCACCTATCATTAATGGTAACCCGATTCCAATCCTTTTATACGCGGATGACGCAGTCCTCCTTTCTAGGACTCATAATGGACTGCAACATCTAATTAATCAATTCCACTTATTTATTGAAAGTAGGAAGTTGAAAATTAACAAAGGGAAGATGGTTACAATGGTATGTGGTAAGAAACTGAGAAAATGTAAGCCTTTTTTTTTTAGATGGGGAGAGACTAGAATCTGTCAGTAGTTTTTGTTATTTGGGTATTACTTTTTCAGGAGACGGGAGATGGGTTAATGAACAAAAAAGTGTCCTTTTTAAAATGGTTAGGAATACAAGTTGTATTTTTAGATTCGCAGCCAAATTAGGGGGTCGTAGAATTTATGAAATGTTATCTATATTTAATGCAAGATGTATATCTTCAGCCATATATGGGGCCGGGGTTTGGGGACATGATGTCCAGAGTGCCAAACTGATTCAGCGCGAGGAAAATGTGTTTTTAAAACGATTAATCAGTGCCCCGGCTACGGCTTTAACTGAGATAATACACAAGGAACTTGATATGAATCATGTTAATGATTTAATTGTTTTACGTCCTTTCTCCCTGTGGCGCTCAATTTGGGCAAAGGAGGAGACAAAGTTTACCCAGGATGTAACTACTGATTGTATTAAACTTGACCGCCGATCAAACATCCCTTGGCTGAGCCACATACAACATTGATATAAGACACTCTATGGCCTAAACATTTTTAAAGATCTTGCAATAGGTTTTACACCATCGAAGCGGGTGCTTAAAATATCACTCCTTAAATATACAGCTGGGATTAGAACGGAAAAATATGTAAAACAAAGTACGTTCAATCTCTACCTGGAATATAACATTAATGAAGGCTTCCAAACTTATCTTACTGTTGCTAGTATCAATTCCCATCGTTTTGTATTGACCCGTCTCCGCTTGGGAATTGTGCATCACCTAGTGGCCTTTCCAGTGGTTAAGAAACCCGCCACCTGTTTGTGTCCCTGTGATGGTAAATCCGAACAGAACATCTGTCATTTTATGCTATCCTGTAACTTTTATACCTCTTTTAGAAAATTTTATTTGAAACCCATCTTTTTAAAATATAACACGCGTGGTATACAAACAGCGATGCAACTGATGTTTAATTTAGAGACCCCAGATGTATGTTTTCATGTGGCCAATCAATCAATCAATCAATCAATGACACTTATAGAGCACGCTACATACCCGTAGGGTCTCAAGGCGCTTGGGGGAGGGGGGTGCCGCTACTGCTCGAACAGCCAGGTCTTCAGCTTCTTCCTGAAGGAGAGGTGGTCTTGGGTCAGGCGCAGGTCGGTCGGGAGGGAGTTCCAGGTCTTGGCGGCCAGGTAGGAGAAGGACCTTCCTCCTGTAGTTGCTCTTCGGATGCGGGGGATGGCGGCGAGGGAGTGGTTGGCTGATCGGAGGTGGCGTTTGGGAGCGTAGAAGTTGATCCGGCTTTTGAGGTAGCTCGGGCCTTGGTCGTGTAGGGCTTTGTGTGCGTGGGTGAGGAGGCGGAAGGTGATTCTTTTGTTGACGGGGAGCCAGTGAAGGTCTCTCAGATGTCCGGAGATGTGGCTGGTTCGTGGGATGTCGAGGATGAGTCTGGCTGAGGCGTTCTGTTTTAAATGTATTTAAAATGTATTTCTGTAAGAAAGTCAATTATTATATGAATTTATTCAATGATGCTTTATCTTTTTCAAGTATTCGAAATTTGTGCTGCTAAATGCATTCTGTACCTTTGGTAGGATGATACTGACACTTTGCACTTTATCATGCTAATTTGCTCATATATGAACGTTGTATAATTGCTGCTATTGTATATTGTGCACTGAAAGAATGCCATAACGCTTGCACTTTACTTTGGCGTAGCTTAGACCTTTTAAGTATTCGGTTTTGTGCTGCTAAATGCATATTGCACTTTAGGAAGGATGGAATTGATACTTTGCACTTTATCAGGCTAATTTTTCACATATATTAATATTGAACGAATGCTGCTATATTATATTGTACACAGAAATAATTTTATAATACTCTGCGCTTTACTTTGATAAATTTTGTACATATTTTAGCGGAAACATGCTCCTAAAACCTGATATATATGTATGTTGTTTTGTTTACTATGTCTGTTGCTATATGGTTGTATTTTTACATACCGAATAAAGCATCTTTTGACTTGACTTGACTTGATTTAGATGCACACCTAACTACAGATAATGACAATACTAACCATACAGGGTAACGGTAGCTTTACTTGGATATGAATTATCATATGAGGGCTTGGGACTGGCACCAGATTTCCTTCGCAAATGTGCTATCGTGCAGCCTTCCAACACACAAAAAAAGTTACAATCCCTGTTGGGGTTACTTAACTTTGGATGGACTTACTTGCCACACCATGCTGAGTGAGTGAAGCTGTTGTATGACTTAATTTCTCCAATGGTTTCTGCAAAACAAGTGCAAATACACGGATATCTTGAACGTGCTGGACAAAATCATGATATAGTCAAAATACTTACAAACTAGGATAACAAGACAAACATGGTATTAAGAGTTGTACCCAGCTATTTTGGTTGCACATATGTAATCTACAGTGAGCTACAGATGTTTTCCATTGTGAACAAATCACATTTGTATTCTCTAACTGAAGCAGGTTTTGCTTCCATAGAGAAAATCCTTATACATGTGAAGCATGCCATTTTGAAAGAGTGCCCCTTGGCGCAAGGGAAACGGATGATTGTGGTTTCTCCCATTCCTGCACTTGAGGTGGCCACTAAGGCAAGCATTCCAAAGGCTTGAGCCCTATACCTGAGATGGGGCACTAGGACTCTTTGTTAAATGTAGTGAACGTAAAGTTTTAGTATGATCTGACACTTCAGACACACGCTTTTCCCCAATATGAACTGAATGGCACTTAGATTCCAAAAGCTGACCTGTTAGTTCCCACATTAATACTGTCTGACTAATCCTTCTGTGTGCAAAGTTAAAATGTAGATCTAAAAATATTAGGAATGTATGGATTCAAAGATTCAAAAAGGAAATTGATTAAGAATAAACAGCTCTGGGGAAAGATAGATGTCTTACAAGATAATCTTCCTTTGGTCCATGTGATGGACACTGTGGGCCATCAGAGTGATCGTATTCACACCAAGGGAGTATGGTGTGCTTTGTGTCCGTCTTCATGTAGGAGATACTGAAACGTACTAGATAGTGTTATATAATAAATACATATTTTTATAACTACTGTGAGGTTCTCTTTTCATTTGATCTATACTATAAGATTGCATTCTGGTAAAACAAGCTGCTTTACACTCATTCAATACTAAGCCTGAACCCTGCTCTCCACAGCTACCAGTTGGATAGCTTTCTAAAGTTGTCTGAGACCTCTTAAATCACCATATGGGTTGTCTGGACTGGTGCAAGGTGCCCACTTACATAAGTGGACATCATATACCAGGCCAGCCTCTCACACATGCCCAAAACAATATCGAAAGCAGGAGACTCAATGAGCCCAAACTGAATGGTTTCAAAGTGTTCATTGTTTAAGGTTTTTCCCAAGGACTGAGTTTCTCTACATACTTCTCTAGAAATCAAGACTTTCCCATCAATTCCTACGATAGGTGCTGGAACATATTTTGTTGTTTATGTAAACCTTTCCTTTCATAAAATCTTTGCTCCTTGAAAGGCCCCAAAATCATTGGTAGCTAAAGTAGTACGGGATCTGTTTTTTTGTTGTTTATTTTTAACTGAGTTTTATATAGCGAACTTGACCCCGTATCGGGTATCAAAGCGCTGTACATATCACCAGTTGCGTTACACGAAGACACATTCATTTTGGTTGCTCCTTCTGGCATTAATTGCATATCCTAACGCAGGCCTATTGTTCTTAATTCTGACGCAACTCCTGCGCCCCTCCTGGACCACCCTGGCCACACAGCAGTCCCAGCCAAGCAGAACTTACTTTTTCCCATCAAGGACAGGTGATTACACTTGCTGTATAACCAGTGCTCACCTTTTGGTAGCTTTGCACTGAGTAGTCAGGCTTACTAAAGAGGCAGTGTGTAAAGCAAAGGCACAGCAGTCACTTGTGATAAATACATGAGTGTCAAGCTTCATACATTTACATTTACATTTACATTTACATAAAAATCAATAATAAAATCAAAGTATAAGGCAGCACTGCCTGCCAGTGTCATAAATCACAGGCGGTGCGCACGCGATCAGTCTCACTCACACACAGTCACTCTGCACCGCTACATGGTGTGATAGGTACCAGCCAGTCCATACAGAATGTTCTTGCACACATATGCAGTTAGCACCCTAATGCGGTGCCACTAGTACCAAGCAGGTCAATGGATCAAACGCTGCAGACTCGGTGGCCCCAGCCTCCCTCCACCATCTAGGTCACCCCTATTGTTCTATAATCCCAGATGAGAGATAACCAGCCCTGCCTCCTCTACATTGGGCCAAACGCACCCGAAGTCACACTTAGTATGGGTCCTTGGGAAGCAAGTGGGAATATGTAGCAGTTTTAATTAGGAAGTAGATGTAAACAAGGGTAGTTAAGTAGCCACACTGGAAATTCACCCACAGGTCTCAAAACACAAAGGAGTCACACAGTCTCTTGACCCGCTTCAGAACTTTCTCTGAAGCGTTCCTCCAACCCAGTTAATCGCTCTCGCTACTACCTGGTGTCAAGATGTCTTCTGGAGGGGCCAGGTTTGGAGAGGGCAGTTGGTCCGCCACGATGAGGCTCAAAAACGGAACAACCGATGAATAGGAAGTAACACAAGGGAGCCTCTCAACAGGAAGAGGTGCCCGACTTGATACACACTGATCAGGGTTGTGCATAGGCAATCCAGGGAACAGCATCTGGTATGCGTTGGTATGAGTCTCCCCAGGCACTTCAGAAACACGAAGAGTTGCAAATTCCTCACTTCCCTGGAAAGGAGACACAAGGACCGGTGCACGTCGAGTTGGGTTGCACCAGGCAATTCCGGTGACACACAGTCCGAAGAGTTTCAATTCCGTACCCCCCTGGAAATGAGGCATAATGTCCGGCACACGATGATACAGGTTGCCTAGACCAGTCCCGTCACACACACAGGTGCAAGTTCAGCAGAGCCACATGAAGTAGAATGAGGCACTACTACAGGTACAACCCCACCTCCGCGGGTCGCACAGTGTGAATCGGACACCGCCCGCAATGAGCATGCAGTCGGCGTGTTACACGAGAGAGTTGTGCACAATCGATTAAATGGGCCATGCATGGTCCCACAACCGGTGAATCCGCTTACCACCAACTAGACGCTTATGAGTGTCAGGGTTCCTGCAGTACGGATGTCACATGCCATAGATACGGGCAAGATTTCTGGGCTCAGCACTAAACGATCAGGTCTCCAGACACAAGTCTTAGTTCCATGCACAAACCGCGCTACCAGTTGGGATTCAGTAGTCGATGTGTGCACTTGGGAGGGCACCGCTCTCCAGATGTCAAAGGTAGATTGTGAAAGTTCCTCGTGGGAGATCTTTGATGTCACTGAGATCTCCGTGAAAACAGGAGGCCCAGGTTTGGGCCCCTAGGAGGCACACTTGTGGGGGCCACACTTCAGCAGGTCCTCGACCCAGGACAGCCACTACTTGGACAGTTATCTTCCATGTGAGTAACAGAGTCCTCCGGCAATGTGCACCACGAAGTCCAAGTACTCTGGTCCCACGTCCCCACAATGTATATCACCCCTTCCTGAAGGATGGCACCCATAGGTTTATTATGTTGTGTCTTTGAAAATTAGTGGTGCTGTAGGGTGTTTCCCTTTGAACCACAGATGTCTCCCCTAAATTGTAGGCCCATCTGTCATAGGTCCATGCAATGCAGATCTAAATCTTTAGTGGGGCCATGATCTGGCCCCTTGAGGTTAAGTATCAAAACCTCAATCTATCACATTCGGCCCTTAAATGACAGAGGTCTGCCGTTCTCGTGGGATGCCCATGGTTTATGGCTGTTGCTTGGGAAATGCACATATGTGCTACACTGATGTTTAATGGAGCTAGGCGCCACAGCACATGAGACTCTTTGAGCACAGAAATGTCCATATTCTATAAGTGGCATTTCTAAGCGAGTTATGCTAAAAAAAAACTTTACCAATGGAAAGGGTTTGGCATGTCAAAAACATTGATAGAACACATCAATGGGCTTGTCTGAAGATTGGAGGTCTGGCTATTTTATGTTACAGCAAATCTACCTTACCCTCTCTCCTCCCTTGTACTGACACATGGCCAAGTTTCCTTTGCTTGGAATCAGCAAGTTTTCCCTGTCGAGTTGTTTGTTATGCATGTTGCACATGCATAGATCAGGTATTTTCACAGGACCACGCTACTTTTAGGTTACAACCCGCATGGCCCCTGGCACCTACGGAAGAGGGACGTTCTCTAGTCTGACTAGCTTGTGTATGAACATCAGTCACATTGTTCATTTTAGTTAAGCAGAGGCCCCTTCTCTCAAGCACTGTGCACAGTGCACCCCTCAAGGTCAAGAACTATCTGCCAAGGGAAGTTGTGTAACGTTGCGGAGGAGCAGGAAAAGGCATACACCAGCGAAAGAAAAGGAACAAAGAGGGTAAAGCTCAAAAACATTAGAAAGCAAAGCAACCTTAATGTGAACAAACAGGGAACAGAACCCATAATGGACGAACACACTTTGTTACCATTAGGGTGTACACAGGTAAGACTCTGAACTGTCCACAGCAATATGGAATGTCACTTTTTCTGTGCATATTACTCTTTCAGATAGTTACCCGGTAACCCCTAAAGAAAGGAGTCAGCATAAGTGATTCTGTATGTGGACCCTAGGACACAAACAAGGATTGAACATGAGACAACACCTGATGGGTCCAGCAGCAAACACATGGCAATTCTTAAGTAAATAGAAATGTCACACTGTCACTGTTAAGGAACTTAGACTACATGTAACACAAGCAAAGGATGGGGCAAGAAATCCCTCCTAGAACCTAGAAAGTAACGTAAGAGCTGTAGCAAAGAGTCAGGAGCAGGGCATTCAGTGAAAAACTTCAGATCAAACAACAAGTCAAGCACAAGGATTCTAGGAGCGGTAGCAAGCAAGAGATTCACACTTGAAGGGAACTAGAGACTGCAAGAGAAACACTGAGAAAGGGAAAACGAACAAACGGTAGAAAAAAGACATATTAGGGAGTAAAGCAAAAACAATGCAGGGCTGAGATAAATCTGCAGCAAGCTGCACAGGAACAGGCTTTGGCTGATGCAAGGCAAGAACTGGACAGGGAAACAGGCAACAAGAGGTCTGGTACCCCGAGGTTTAAATTTCAATGCACAAACAAGGAACTTCAGAAAATGGCAGCTAAAAAGTTGTTCCATGCAGCAGCAAGCCCAGGATGGAGTCACAGACTGTCCTGCACAAGACTATTCACATGTGTGCACAGTTCCAATCTCCCACAAGCCCTAGAGGAGAGAATTAGGAGCTGAAGAACTGCAGAAGTACTACCATTGACGGGAATGCACAGTGGATGCTGGGTCTCTGTGAATACTAGGAACTGGGATCACTAGTCCATTGGATCAAACAAAGGGTTTCCAATGAGTCCAATATTGAAGTGGGAAGCAGGCAGAAGTCATACAGGGGTTTTGGAAGAGTTTTAGTGGTAATTTGGAGGCTGCACTTTGTCCATGTCCAGAGGCCCCCAGAGGTGGAACGATGAAATCGTACCATCGTCAGTGCCATTCAAAGTGGGGTTGTGAGATCTTGCTGGCCACACATTAGTGAATCTTGGGGCTGAAAATCTTCCTTGGGCACAGACACAAACCCAGCTCCTGGTGTTGGCCACTCCATTAGTATGGCTCTCCTGAGGCACCTTGGCTTATCTTTTTTATTGGACCGTATTCTGCAGTCTAATTTCTTGTAGTACTTCGCAGCTTCACGGAGCCCAGATGTTGCAGGGGAACTCGGACATACATGAGTTCCCAGGTACCCTTCATCTACTGGGAACATAGTCTGGTCATGTTGTGGAAGGAACTCGGGGACTCCCAACCCTCACCCTCCTAGAACAGTGCAGATCCTTCCTCGGTGCACAGTGGACAACTTTGGCTTGGTCCTCTTCGGCTCCTACACAGCCCACATCTTCTGAGCTGCATCTCACTTAAGCAAGAATGTCTCCAATGTCCCTCCTATGCAGTTGGTCAGCGTTCTCCTTTGAAGCAGAGTCCTGACAGCTTTTTCTGACAATCTAAAATGAAGATCCTAGGTTTCTGGACCCAACCTGACAAGGGGAGTTTGCTGTGTTTAACCCTCCCAGATATATCACTTCCATTGAGCACAGAGAGCTTATTGTTGCTACTGGTGTGGAGACCCTCACATCCATTAGACGAATCTTGATGAACTGGTTGGAAGGTTCTACTCCATCTGTATATTAAAGTTTCAGACAGTAGGTATGTATTCTAACAATAAATTCCCAAACAAGTTCTGGGCAGATCAGGCTATTTTTGCTTATTCCTCTCAAACTGGTCCAGAAAGGTTTTTTTCACAAGGCATTAGGTAAGTTCAACTGGGAGGCAGGAGATCGTAAAACAAAGTCACAAAAACAAGGAAGGCTGCCCCCACTTAAGTATGTGTTCACCTGGGGTGGGTAGCCCTTCCAAACAATAATGGGTCAAGCAGCGCCTTCTGTCTCCTCTCCTTAACGTATCTCAGTCCAAATATGGAGTGTTCAAGGAAGAATGCTGCAAGTCACATCTGCTCTCTGGCCTTCTCAATCAATCCTTCTTAGGTAACATCTGAATGCAGCAAACATACAATTAATCCAGTGTGACTATGACTATCTGGGCCACACATGCTCCATAAACATATCTTATACACACACCAAATGGTACACGCATATGACATCCATTCCTACATGGATGGTTGAAGGACCCAGTTTCAGGAGACTGACAGAGCACTTTAAAAACCCGCAGAGGTGAGTAGGGGCTTCTCCTTAGCACAGGCAGAAACTAAAGCCTGCCTTGCCATGATGAATATTATGCTGTAGTGAATTGAAGACATGAGTGTAAACTCTCCAAAGCAATTCAGGGATCCTTTCTCTGTCCCACCAGATGCACTCCCTCCCCCTCCGTCCCCCACCCACCCCCCCACCCCCCCAGATCACAATGCCTCAGAACTTGCTTCACAGTTGGAGACGCCCGGTTATCCGATTGGGAAAGCATCAGGAAAATCCATCTGCACACCTGTGCAGAATCCAGGTTTGTGCTCTGCCGAAATAAGAATTGTTTTAAAGGGATTGACCATTGAAGCAATTTAGGGTTCTCTTCCTTTATAGCCATCAGCCACTGAGCCGTCTGGACTACATACTTGGCACCAAACAAATAAAAAAACCTTTACATGCAGAGAACCTAGAATATGTCAAAGCACTATTTTTCAATTGCAAACGATTTCTTCACTAAGCAGCAGTATGATGCTGATTAAGGCAACCTGATGCTCCCTCGTTTTCCCGTTGAGCAAGCTAAGTAATACTCTGACTCCCTTGCCAAAAACACAATGAAGGGTTGACTGTAGTCAATAGCCTGCATAACTGTTGGACTGCACAAGGCAGCCTTCATGACATAAAGCCTCTGATACGACTAAGTACAGATTCCGTTTCTGGGCTTCTTCTTGGAGGTCATAGTGTTGTCAAAGAGGCAACCAAAGTTCCATAGATGGCCACAAAGTTAGGAACACTCTCTCCTGTATTTCAGTTGTGGGAATCTTCAATCAAGTATGGCTTGTACGTTTGCCTCCAAATGTCAGATCTTTCCATTCCCCTCCTAATATCACAGATAGACCACAGACAATTGAAACCTCTCACACGCTGTAGCCTCATTGCCAGCTTGGCCAATTGCGTCTAGCTGCCTAAATTGTCCTCACACTAACTGCTGAAGCAATGGCATCCAGATAGGTCTCTACACACCTCTTCGAGGTACTGATTCCACACTGAAATGTGTAAGTAACATTATTTAACCCAGAAGCCATTACCTTGAATGAGAGAGGTCTTCTGGAGTGAAGAATGCAGTTGTCTCCTTTCACTCTGCCAGTAGGCACTGGACATATTGAAAGTACTGAAATACTTGTCATGCACAATATTTCTACCAACTTGTCAGAACATCTCTTTACACTTCCCCTCTTGTTCAGGAGTCAGGTCAGGGGCAAGCATCACCCCATCTACTGGGCCATGCTTCTCATCAATGTGTTGGAGGAGCTCACATTCTTTTACTCGCATCCTATATCTCTTCTTCCATTGCCAGGAAGCTAACCGTGCAGGCTTCCTGGGATGAAGCTTTGGCCAGTCACTTGGAACACCCTCTGTGGTTTTGTCCACTGGCAGTGAGTGTCTGTCCCCTCTTTATAGTAAAGTGTGCATTCCAGTAATTGTGTTCTGAAACTGGTTATGTGCAGTTCTGTCCTTTTGCTTATCGACGCAGAGTTCTTTGGCTCAAGGTGTGAGCAGAAAGATAGGGTGGGGCTTGGAGTCAGCAAAACACACAAGATGATGGAGGGAATGTTGCACATTGGCAAACATTCACCCCCAGTCACAGATCTGGGTTTAATCCATCGTTATTTTGCTCACCCCGCCACCCCAGTTCAGACATGGCCATATGCAAATCAGTCTTGACCCTGTGCCTCATGGGAACAGTCCAGCCCGAACTGCCAAGCCATGTCTTCCCTGGACCGGAATCAAGCATCCTAGGACCAGTTTCTGGCTATGAGCCGTCATCAGCCAGGATAGCTTGACTCCAGTGGCATAGTGAGCACGGGACCCACGTCTGGGCATACCCTTCCCACATAGTGCTGGGCTGGGAGTCTCCAGGGAGGAAAACCCCAAATCAACAGCTCCAAGGCAAGAGAGTCTACCGAATGTAATTAACCTGTTACCCTGTGAGATGTAGCGCTTTAGGTGAACAATGGACCAGAAAGGGGCCAGAAGAAGCTCCCTTGATTTAAAGGGACCCTGTTTCTCCTCTGTTTTAACACCCCTCAGTCGGACCCACCTTAAAGAATCACTAGAATGTCCTGGTGGGAGTCCAGCAATTCACCTATTCGGCCTGGTTTCTCCTTTCAACCCTCCATTTTAGGTACCACTTGATTTTAATAATTACAAAATTGATTGAGGTGTAGCTATGGCCATCTGTGTCATATCCACTCATACATGCATTGTCTAAAAATGCTAAACAGTATACAAGTGCAACATCTATGTCCAAAATGGATCGACGAAGTATCCATTTGCAAGGGTCTGGCAGACCTTTAATAACTTTTTTTTTAAAGGTGGTAGAGGTCATTAGGCAAATCATTCCCTGAAAAGGGCAGGTAAAAAGGCCTCCTGTGTCACTATCAATGATTTTGCCGCTACCAATGTCTGTCCTCTACAACCCAGAGAGCCGACAGTAGTCATGCTCGGAGAAGAGGTTGCACATGATGTGCCCGTTTAGATTACAGAGTCACACTCTTGATCTCAATCCATTGCACAAAAGTACATTGCACTGAGGTTAGGATCATTAAGCCACAGCTTGCTATTGGTGACTTAGAAGCAGTGGCGCATGCTCTCCAGAGCCATACAGTGGACCTTTCTCCAACCCAACACCCCCAACTGAGAAGGTAGAAGTGTTACAACAGATGCTCTGAACCAAAACCAAACAGTGCTTTTCTGGGTTATAGCAGGTCATACCTGCCAGGTATTACCGACAATCTGTTCATGTAAGCAACACCTCTGAAGACTTTACATTAGACATCTGTAGTGGTTTGTAATTAAGAAATGAAGAGATGTGTTTGGCACATTAGTAGAATGTTGGGGCCTGAGTTGCTTCTCATGCCAGTTGTTATTCTCTGTGACGTAAGTTAGAATTGTTGTGATTTGTACTCACCTTAGGCATCTGGTCACAGGTCGTCCACCTGTGTGGTCACCGCTACGCTGCTGGGGACACTTATTGTGAATAAACTTCTCTTGTTGAGAAAACTGGCCCGGTCGACATTACTATAGTTTGGCGATGATTTGTGTCATCAGCCATGCCACATTTACACTGCGGAGTGTATTGTCACCAGCAACCGATTTAACTCTTGCAGCATGTCTAACTGGTTCCGGCATTTCAAGGAATTTGTGTCACTTTCAAGCAGCTCTCCATACTACAATTCAGTGATTTTCTTATTTTACGGAAAAGCTCACCTTCGGCAGGCCGATCGTTATTGATACACATCCTTGTATGCATCACTGAAACGCACTTGCAGAGGCTTTTGGTGCACGGCGAGGCTTCCAACCATCCAGCGCTTATGAGATTAGTGTGCCACCATTTTGTGAGGCCACACCATGTTGTGAGGTCACACCACTTTTGGGACTATTACCTGTGTGTTTTTCCAATCTCATTCTGCCAATTGTGTCGGTTCTTGAAACTGAAACAGCCTGTAGGGATAGCTCTGCACTCTTCGGTTGTGGGTCTAATTTCCAAAGATTTTCAAAGCTGGTGATAATTTTTCATATATAGAGACGTTCTTGAATATGAACTTTTATTATGGTTTGTAAGGGGTTTCAAACCATCATGTTTAGATTTGAGTGTTGCTCCTGCTAAGTGAAGATATATGAAGCCTACTTTGACTGTTTTTGAGTTTACTTATTAGCCTCTTGTTGCAAACAGTATTGTAATCCTCCACCTCCCTTACTTCAAAGTCCGGAAGATCAACCCTTCAAGTGGAAGAAATGGTTGGGGTTGTTTAACAATTTCATGATTGCCATTGATGCTAACAAATTTACTACAGCCACGAAAAAAGTTATTTTATTGAATGCTATAGGAGCTGAAGCAAAGGACATTTTTCAGCTCTTACTAGTTATCCAAACTCTTGCTGGTGCTGAAGATTAGGATGAGTTTTGTGAGGTAATTGGCTGATACATTTTTGCATTGAGCCTAATGTTGTTATGGAGAGGGTAAATTTGTATTCACTACATCAATTAACCAATGAATCTATTGAAATGTACCTGGCTGCCTTGCACATTCTAGGGTCGACATGTGATTTTGATACCCAGGCTGATCAATATATCAGAGATCAGATATTTAGGCATTGTGCCAACTAGAAGATTCGGGAACTGCTTGTATGGCATAAAAATACCTAACTTGTTGAAGTAGTAGAGATTACCATGGATCTAGAAAGATCTACTAAGTCGTGTAAAGCACTTAAGGAGGATAACCATTTGGAGATTGTGCTTGTATGTAATTTCAACAAAAGCAAATTCAACAATGGTAACACAAAAACAGATACTCCGATAGATCCAATGTTCTAGATGTGGATCCAGTGCACATACTATCAAAACATAATGTTTACCTTTAGTCAAGATTGCTTTAAATGTGGAAAAACTGGACATATATCCGCGGTATGAAGGTCTCAATGGAGTGTAAATATGTTATCAGAGAATAAAATGGAGAACCCACAAGAATCAGTGGAGAAAGAAAATATAACTCTAATGATTGAAGGTGGTGATATGAATAAAAGTGATATAGATGTTCTGCTTACGGCCGTGGATGCAGACCAATAAAAAACTCTGACAAGTGAAATAGCCATTGATGGGGTCAAGTCACTGATATTGACTGATTCAGGATCACCTTTTCCATTGGTTTCAGAAGCATTTTTCAAGGAACATTGGAAGAGCAGAGATCTTGAGTAAATTTACATAAAAGTATATGGTTATGGTAATTCTCTAATCTATATCATTGGTTATTTTGTGTCTTCTATTTCCATGTTATCTCGTACAATTTTAGGAAAGATTTATGTTGTCAAGAAAGGCCAAGATGTACTAGGATGGAGGCACCAAAGGAATATTGGGCTTGTTGATCCTGCGGCTGATATTCCCATATACTGTATATCAATTCATCAACAAGGTATCGAAAATGTAATTTCTTGTTACAAATATATTTTTAGGAAAGAGCTGGGGATGGTAAACTGTTTTACCCATTAAATCAGACTGAAAGTTGGAGTACATCCAGTCAAACAGAAGCTTAGGAATGGGTCACTGAATGTTAGAAACAATCTCAGTATGGAACTGCAACAGTTACAAGCTAATGGCATCACAGAACCAGTAGATTCATTTGAGTGGGTTTCTTCAATTGATTTAGTGAGAAACAAATCGGGTTCCTTGAGGTTGTGTGCAGACTTAAGATACCTTAATTATTTTTTTTTTAAAGAGTTTTTATATAGCGCGAACTAGACCCAAAGATATTGGGTATCAGAATGCTTCACATAGCACCAGTTTCATTACAAAAGGACACATAAATTTTTGTTAGGCATGGGGAGATTAAGTGATTTGTCTAGAATCACAGGATGTTGAGCATCAGTTGCCGAGAATCAAATCCCTTTCCCCAGCTTTGACGTCGACCGCTCTAGCTGTAAGGTTACATCCTCTCGCCAATAATAAGTACACCCTCTCCATTGATAAGTAGATAACAGTAACCTGTTATCCTCTACTTACAATTCAAGAATTACTAGCTCAGTTAGAGGTTGCAAAATATTTGATGTCTTTAGACCTTAAGTCTGCATACCACCAGATTGTGTTGGAGGAAAGTTGTATACAGCTTACAACTTTTATCACGCCTGATGGAACATACAGGTATGTATGCATGCCCTTTGGAGTTGCCCCGGCTATGTCAGTTTTCCAAAAGCTCATGTGTACACTATTTAAGGGCAAGTGATGGGTTATGGCTTTTAAGGATGATGTTCTGAAATTTGCTGTTTCTATAGACTCCAGAAACACAACAGGGAAAAATAGGGTCAAAGGGATATTTTAACGACCAGCCACAGTTCCAATCCCCAGTTTACACAATAACAATAACCAACTGAACTGGGGGTCTACTAGATATAAAGCCACCAAGTGCCTTAAGCTGCTACAGACAGAAGTAGTTCTTTGAAAGGTATAGCTCTGTATGAAAGCTTATCTACAAACCTTGAATGAATTTCACACAAGCCCAAATTTGAACGCAATTGATCTTTATCTTTGGGTGTGGCTAACCTCTTAATGACTTGAATGAGACTAGGTTTCGGAGAGATTCCCTTCCCAGATATTATGTGCCCCAGATATACCACAAATTGACTAAGAAATTTGCATTTTTCCATCTGTAGGGTCATTTCCCTGTTCTGTAGAATCAATAAAACTTGTGACAACCATGAGTTCTGCAAGTCTATAGAAACAATAACAATAACCAACTGAACTGGGGGATGTACCAGATATAAAGCCACCAAGTGCCTTATGCTGCTACAGACAGAATTAGAAAAGCAAAGAAAAAAGGATGTCATAGAGGACGGAAATCATTGAGCAGAGCTTGGATTCCCATCAATTATCAGTGTGATCAGTCTTATCATCTGGTTATCCACCCGTAAGGATGATATGTCTCTTGATCATAGAGACAAACTTCCAGAAAGGGATTCGCTCAATGGAATCAGAATAGGAACACCAAGTAGAAGAGGGACATATTATACATTCTTTGGGACCATGACCACTTGGGAATTAAGAGCAGTGGAACAAGACAAAAGTGAGTGATATTTAAAATAGAGTGATGAGGAGAAAATACAGAATTTATTGAAGAAGTCACCTCACCTTCTACTCTAAAAACAGAACATTGCAAAGAGCACTACTAACAAATAACTGCTATGTATCAAGGCCAACATGTTTCAGCCAATAGGGTAAGAATGCCCTAAGCTTTCGTCAGGACCTCTGTTCTTAAAATGTGCTACTGCATAAATCTCTCTACAGACCAAGTGAAAAAGAAATCAAGTGAAAAAGTTATAACACCAAAAAAGGTTGGAATCAATTCTTTTGGTACTCTCTACAAAGGACTGAAACACAAGCACACGGCACCATAGTACCTCTCATACCTCTTATCACCGTGGGCAAAAATCGTAAGGAAACAGACGGGTACTAATTATCATATGCAATTCACAAATGATGACACAGGAAGTGGCATCACAAGAAGTGGGGTGAAGCTGTTATAAAGATCTGTAGTTATTAGGTCAAGGTTGTAGCTTACAGAAACAAAAACCTAACACAATCACCAAAGAAATACTAAAAGAACATTTTTGTTTTTACTTTTTATAAATCGTGTCATTTGCCCACATATAAAAACTGTAACTGAGGTGGGAAATTGCTGAAAGTGACTGTGTTTTCATAAACAGACATGTGGAACTTGTAAATTACCTTTTAAAAACTGTTTATAGTGACTAAAGAAAATGCGCTGGGTGTTTCAAACATTACACCTGCTGTCAATGCGTATTTGTTTCCTGCTGGCTAGTTCTTAAGCACAAAAGTGCTTTACTTTTGCAGATCATAAGTACCGCCTCTCCCCTCTCAGGTGAACGCAATCCTATTCCTAAAAATTGTGTGAGGGCTCAGTACACCCGCGTGCGCCCCCGACTTGTGTCCTCCTCTTATCCCGAACCATCTGGGTCCCTTTCAATCTGCCATTTACCCCCCTATGAATACGTGGCTGTTTCTGTGCAGGGTAAAACGTGTTTCCCTATCCAAAAGCCCATACTGTTTACTTTGCCAGTGCCCCGCTCCCTCTCTGTATCATCAAGGCTCTCCCCGGCCCTTCTCCCCTCAGCTTCCTCCCTGATGGATGGCGCCTCCTCCCTGGCACGCGCACGCTGCTGCAGGAGGTGGCATCTGGTAGGGCGCGCGGGCACACATATGCAGGTGTGCTCTGGAGATGAATGAACGCCGAGCCCGCCGCAGTGACCTGAAGGGACAAGCCGTCAGGAAGAGGGAGCGCCGAGTGGAGAGCCGGCTCCCACGCCGCCTGGAAGAGCGAGGACTCCCCGTAGGGCCCCCTACAGGCTGCGGTACTAATGGAAGTCTTCCGCGCCTCCCCTCCCTGGCCAGATGGGCCTGTGACGGGAGCGAAGGAGCTGTTATTAACAGAGACACTGGGAGCTAGCGCCGGCCTGAAGAGACTTGTAAACACTAATGAACACACCATTGCTCATATGTATGTGCATAAACATTAATGAACACACCATCGCCCAGATGTACACACCCAACTTCTCAAGCACGAGTACATCCGCTCACACACGAGCACGCACACCATTTCCCATGTGCACTAATAACAATCCATACCTTTGCACGCCAAGTCTACTATACTCACACACCTGCTCAGAAATGCACACACAAAAACACGTGCAAATACATCAAATCACACATGAACACACGTGTCCTTTGGTGCTTTCAGCGGTCCAGTTCTATCCTCATCTACCATGCCTAGCCTTATAGACCATGCCAAGGTTTCCCTTGCAGACGAGCCGTGGTGAAATGATTTGTTTGGGTATTGTGTTCTGGTCCGTTTCTAAGACTCTGTAGCTTCACTTGGCTGGTGAGAGATTGCACGTTGGATTCCCATGGAAAAGAACCCTCTCTGGTCATGTTGGGAGATTGGATGCGCTTGAGCGCGGGTGTATTATGTTGATGTTGGAGAGGTGTATCTGATGGCTTTGCTGATTGGTTACAAATCTCTTCCGCTCTTTGCCCAGTCATTTGAGCGTGGAGTTGCTGGATTTGTGGTGTGTCTGTGTTGTGCTGGTTAAGGTTATTAAACTGGGTCCGGACTCTTTCGGCGACAGTCGGTAAATTATAGAACACTTTCCCGATTACGTTGATTGATGGATTTTGGGATTTCTGGCGCGCACAGGGTTTCCCAGTGCTAAAAGAACTCAAAAGAGCTCTTGATAAAGCCAGCGACAAAAAAGGCTTCATTTAGAAATGAGCTACACAAACAAATAAAGAACGGAATGCTGAGTAAATCATGCATTCACCCCTAGTCAAGAGATCTAGGTTAAATCCATCGTTTTTTGCTCACCATGCCACCCCAGTTTAGCCCCAGTCATAGCCAAATCAGTCTTGACCCTGCTCCTCATGTGAACAGTCCAGCCTGAACTGCCAAGCCAGATCCTCCCTGGACCAGAAACAAGCATCCTGGGAGTGAATGTTTGATTTACTCTGCATTCCGTCCATCATCTGTGTGTTTATTGCTTTCCTGCCCTAAGTGTGCTGGGTATGCCCAGACGTGGGTCCCGGGCTCACTGTGCCACTGGATTCCAGCTAGCCAGGCTAATATGGGGTAATGCCTCGAAACTAGTCCCAGGACACTTCTTTTCGGTCCAGGGAGGATCTGGCTTGGCAGTTCAGGCTGGACTGTTCCAGGGCCAGACTGGGAACCAAAACCCGCCCTTGCAAAGTGCTCGGCCGGCCCCCTCCACCCTCCCAGGAGGGGGTGGAGGTGCGACCGGGCTCTTTGCCAGGGCCGGCTTTCGCCCGATTTTGTTACAGGGCCGTTTTTGCAGCAACCCTGCAAAAACGACCCTGTAACAAAAAACGCCCCCCCCCCCCCCCCTTGCGGCCCAACGGGGGATTGCCCGGTGCCCGCAACGGCCAGTCCGGGCCTGGACTGTTCCCTTGAGGAACAGGGTCAAGAATGATTTGCATATGGCTGGGTCTAAACTGGGGTGGCATGGTGAGAAAAGAGCAATGGATTGAACCCACATTTCAGGTGCGAGAAAAAGTCCTAGGACATCTAAACATATGAGTGAACAATCAGGTCAGACCAGTAATTAAGAAGGAACAATCAAAAAAAAAAAAAAAAAAATGCCAAATTTGTATAAAAAGTATATTTTTAATCAATATATTTAAAAATCATATTGTGAATGACCAAAAGGCCAAACCATATGATGGGTATAACATTTTTCAAGATTACATGCAGTTCTAATAAACAATTAGCATAAAACTTATATTCAACACAATGAAGGATATCGACAAAAACATAGGTATAGTGACATAAATAATGAGAAAAAGCATAAAAACTCGACGCGCGTTTCGGCAGAGGACCGCCTTCTTCAGGAGACACAGGTTAAATCAACAATGGAGACTCTATCCATGCAGTAAGAACACTGAAGGTGAAATCTTCATATAATTATTTTGGAAGAATATATCATTATCGGATGGAAGGGTTCCTGATATTTGTGTGAATGTTCTAAACACTTTTGACGATCGAATGATATAACGATTCCACCACCAGGGGCAGTCTGCTCATTCCTGGTCAAAGTATGCACTATTAGGATCCCACGCGCAATCTCACAGCTGCTGAAATTTCCAGGTGGAGAGTGCGAATTATGATGTATAAGGGTATTCTTTAGAGAGACGTTGATGGCCGTTATGTAGATATTTCATATCGGATAGGTGGAAGAAATAGGCTTAGTTTAAAATAACGTAGCGGTTAGTGGTATTCACGCTTTAAACAGGTCAACTGGTGATGGCGCCTTGTTGTGGGGATTAAAAAAGGCTTGTGAATCAAATAGTAGAAGACGGACAGCAAGATGGTGCTGCTCCGAGGTTCGTCGTGTGGGGACCCGCCCTCCACGTAAACAGAAGATCATTTTTTGATTGTTCCTTCTTAATTACTGGTCTGACCTGATTGTTCACTCATATGTTTAGATGTCCTAGGACTTTTTCTCGCCCCTGTTGCTACCCTGCCCTAGGAGTCTATAGATCTTCACTACCCAGGGGGTCCTTGTTATTTTCACCTTTGAACCCACATTTCTTCACAGGGGGTGAATGTTTGATTTGCCCTGCATTCTGTCTATCATCTGTGTGTCTTTCGTTTAGAAAAGAGACTTGTTTTCAGAAGCTTTTTAAAAAATAAGTGATCACTGTTGAGTTTGAGCCCTTACGGTAATTAAATCCAAAGACTATAGGAGCATGCTCTGCCTCCTTGTCTAGCAAGTCTAGTTTTTGGTTTGACTCCTGGACATTAAGTAGCTGAGTGAAGGTATCATTACAGTACATATCTCTGCAATTTACCGTTGAGATATAAAGCCTCAGTGTCGAAGTATGCTTAATGCACAAGGCTCAGATCCTTTTCTCAACTGGGAGACAGTGCAGTTTCACCAGATCAATTGACACATAAATGTAAGCATTCCTAAAAGAAGTCTGACAGCTGCACTTTGGAACATGTGAAGTCTCTATATCAAATAATATGGCAGTCCAATGTATATAGTCCATTGTCTAATCTCAAGCCAATTAGAGCCTGAACAAGTGACTTTTTTTGTGGTGTCTTGCTGCAAAGGAAAGATTTTACATAGCATGCACAGGATGGTGAAGTGTACAGAGACAAACAGGCTACTTACCTTCGGTAAGACCTTATCTGGTAGAGACAATATCTAGCCGCAGATTCCTCACTTTTGAATTTCCCCAGGCATCTAATTGGACCCAGAAGAATTTTCGTGACCGCCAATAGGTGGTGTCAGTTGGCTTTGCATGGTGTCATCTGCACCGGAAGTGAAGTCAGCATCACCTCTATAGACACCACCTTGGCGCACTGATGTCAGTTACTTTTCACAACTTTCCACGAGAGAAGCACAGAACTATGAAGTGTCCTGACACTGGTGTGTCCAAACTAGGGCCCTGGACGGGATCTGCCCTGCAGACAGAGATCTAGATCCTCACCCTAGATCTCTGTCTGCAGAGTAGGGAGGATGGGTGTATCGATAAGGAATCTGTGGCTAGATATTGTCTCTACCAGATAAGGCGTTAGTGAAGGTAGGCAACTTGTTTATCTTATAGAGGCATCTCAGCACAGATTCCTTACCTATGAATAGATATCCAAGCAATACACTCCCAGGAGGTGGGTCTGCAGACAAATTAAAACTAAAAAGTCCTGCAGTACGGAACGGGTGAAGTGCCCGTCCCTGCGGACATGACTGCCAAGG
The DNA here is from genome assembly GCF_964263255.1 of Lissotriton vulgaris. Lineage (NCBI taxonomy): Eukaryota > Metazoa > Chordata > Amphibia > Caudata > Salamandridae > Lissotriton > Lissotriton vulgaris. The sequence continues at coordinate 1,861,576,712 of NC_141693.1, read as the reverse complement.
AAGTAATGCTTGGTAAATGTGTGCAGGGATGCCCACATTGTTGCCTGACAGATGTACAGGACTGGAACTCCATAGACAAATGCAGTGGTTGCAGCCTTAGCTCTGGTGGAATCAGCTCTTAACCTGCAGGAGGCTGCTTCTTCGCCAATGCGTAGCAGATCTCGATGCAGAAAACAACCTATTGAGAGTCCAATTCTGCACCGCCCGATCTTTCTTCGCACCAACATACCCACAAAGAGTTGGTCGTCCACCAGGAACTCTCTTGTGCGGTCATGGTTGAATGACAACACTCTTTTCGGTTCCAGAAGGTGGAGTCGCTCCTCTTCTTTAGAGGGATGTGGAGGAGCATAGAATGTGGGCGAGGTGACAGATTGGCCCACATGAAAGGGTGTTATCACTTTTGGCAGGAAAGAGCCCCTAGCGTGAAACATCAGTTTTGTCTGGGAAAAGTGATAGAAAGGGAGGCTTGGATGATAAAGCCTGCAGCTCACTCACCCTGCTAGCCAATGTAATCGCCACAGGAAAGGCGGTTTGATGGTGAGAAGTCTGAGGGGACACTTGTGTAAAGGCTTGAACAGAGCACACATCAGAAATGTGAGAATCAATTTAAGGTCCCACTGAGGAATAAAGAAAGGGGATGGTGGTAGCATATGTACAAGGCAGTTGAGAAATGTTTTTACAATTAGAGATTTAAATAAGGAGAGTTGGTTAGGGAGCCGCAAGAAGACTGACAAGGCAGAAAGATGCCCTTTCAGAGTGCCCAGAGCAGAGCCATGCTGGGCAAGGGTCAAAATAAAAAGTAAAATATCAGAAAGGGAGGCAGAAAAAGGGTCAATAGACTTTTGTGTACAATATGATACAAACGTTTTCCATTGGCACGCTTATACCGCCTTGGTGGAGGGATGCCTGGCTGCCAGTATAACAATATAGACTTCAGGAGGAAGGTCAAAAGCTATCAAATGCCTAAGCTCAATAGCCTTGCAAGAAGATGAAGAGTTGACAGGTTCCGGTGGCGGGCCCTCCCCTTCAGCTGCAACAGAAGATCCTGCCGGTGGAGTTGCCTGATTAAAGGATCAATGCCCATGATCAGAAGCTCAGAATACCAGACTCTCTGTGCCCGGTCTAGAGTCACAAGGTTGAGTTGGGCCTGGTTGTTCCTGATCTTTTTGAGAACTCTGGTTAGGAGTGATATGGGTGGAAAGGTGTACATGAGGCCTGAGCTCTATTCGAGACAAAAAGAGTCTCCGAGCAAGAGACACCTTGGAAACTCCAGGGTGCAAAACTGCTGACATCGCAATTTCTCCCCACTATTGAAAGAGCCCTTGCACCACCTCTGGGAGTAGACACCATTCATGATCTGCTAGGCATCAATAGCAGAGTTCATCTGCCCTGGTGTTCAGGGAACCTGCCAGGTGTTGAACCACCAGGGAAATGCCATGCTGCCCCAGCCATGTCCAAAGACGCAGGGACTCTTGACAAAGGGTCTTTAGCCCTACCCTGCCCTGTTTGTTGCAGTACCACATGGCGGTGGTGTGGTCCATGAACACATGTACCATCCTTCCCTTTGATGCATGGTAGAAAGGCTTCCAATGCTAATCGGATCACTCGGAGCTCCAACAGGTTGATGTGGAGTCTGGATTCCACAGGAGACCAGAGTATCGCGATCTCCACCTCTCCCAGATGGCTGCCTCATCCCAGGAGTGATGCATCAATCACTATTGTGAGATCCAGTTGGGGAATGGAGAGGGGTCTGCCTCTAACCCAATCGCTATTCGCTAGCCACCACTGCAGGTCCTTTGCAGTTCCCTCCAAGATCTGGACCATGTCAAGGAGATCCGCTGATGCTGCGCCCACTGGAACTTCAGGTCCCACTGCAGAGCTATCTGGCATGTGTCAATAGCAGACTGGAACCCCTGATCTGTGCAGATGAGCTGCGATCACCGGCATCACCTTGGTGAACACTCGAGAGGCACTGGTAAGGCCAAAAGGGGGCATGGTGAACTAAAAATGCTTGTGGCCTACCATAAACCAAAGTTAACAACAATGGGCAGGCAGGACGGGCATGTGAGAAATAGGCATCCTACAAGTCTAATGGTACCATCCTGAGCATCTTTAATTTCTCCTTTTTGAGGCAGTAGTTGAGGACTTGGAGATCTAGAATAGGACGAATGTCCTTGTCTTTTTTCGGGACCAGAAAGTAGAGGGAATAGCATCAACAACCTACTTCTGGCACCATAACCCTCCATTAGTCAAGAGAGCCATGACTTCCTTTCAGAGCAGTGACTGATGATCGTTCATCAGTCACTCGTAAGATGGAGGCATGTATTGAGGAGTAGTGTCAAAAGGGAGGATTAGCGGTTTCGGACAATCTGTGAAACCCACCTGTCCAATGTTATAGATTGCCAGTGGTGGAGGTGATGGATCCTGCCACCAACTGGACACCCATGATCTAAAAGGACAAGATTTGGAAGGTTTGAGGGACACAGCTGCCGGGGGGTGGTGGCTGGACCAGACTGCTGGCTACCTAATCCACGAGGCCGGTACGAACCACACACTCGCCCACGCAGAGGCGGGGAAGCTTGCACAGCTCAGTGACTGGGATAAGGTTGGCATAGTTGAAAGCCCCTTCCGTGGCTGCGAAAGGCAGACTGGGGACGTGGGGCAGCCGAGAAGCCAAAGGAGTTGGCTCTAGCTTACGAGCCCTTAAAGCTCTCCAGTACCGAGTCTGCCTTGTCTCTTAAGAGATGGGTGCCATCCAAGGGCTTGTCCATGAGGGAAGCCTGTGCATCCCCTGAAAAGCCAGATGTTCTCAGCCCGGCATGGCATCCGAGGCCACCGTTGATGAAATTGCTCTGCCCAGCGAGTCATTAGGGTACAAGTAACAGTGTATAGAGAACTTCGCAGCGTATCTCCTGTTTGTAACTACCTGAGAGAGACAGGCCCAGGCCTCCTTTGGGACCTGTAGCAGAACTTGTACAATTGTTTCCCACAGCGTGTGGGAGTAGCAGCCCAATAAGAATGTGTTGTTCACTGACCGCACTGCAAGGCCAGCGGAAGTAAACATTTTCTTTCCCAATCTGTCCAGCCTCTTAGAGTCCCTGTCCGGAGAAGCAGCAGGGAAGTAGAGACTTGGACAACCAAAGGGTTGGGTGAGAAAATGTAGGTCCCCTGGAGTAAAGGCGTTGGCAGCGGGTAAACATCCTATTCACAGGAGTCCCTTTGCTGGTTAGGACCAGGTACCCATGAGGCCATCGGTGAGGGCTTTGTTGACCGGGAGTTGGGTTTCATAGGAGGAGACTCCCAGTTGCAACAACTCCCACAAGATGTCAGTTTTGAGTGCCACTGAGGGCAACTGAAGGTCGAGGACCTCAGCTGCCCTCCACACCACCACTGCATATGTAGCTCCCTCCTCCGTAGCTACGGTGGGGGGGGGGCATGTCGGTATCTGGAGACATGTCCACTCCTCTGGCATCACCCAGTTCCTCACACAAGTCCATATCCTGCTCATACTGGTATTCTAAAGGGTCCAGTGACCCCCTCCTATTCCTCCCCGAGGCCTTGCCCTTCAGAATTGGGCTCAGGCTCCTACTTAGGATGCAGGGGCCCTGTTGAAGCCGAAATCAGCGCCGGTTGACACGGATCCATATTATCGGGGATCAGAATGGGGCTCAGAATGGGGCTTGTGCTGTCGGTAGGCAGCGCTGGGCGCATCAGCGTCAGGGCCAGGAAAGGTCATAGTGGCATGACCGGAGCCAGTCGGGATCCATGAATAGATCAATAGGGGCCCATCGTAGCCTGAGCTGAAGCCCCAGGCACAGAACCAGATGGGGCCCCCTACATTTCCCCGGGGCCCAGGGGTCAAGCTACTCAAAAATGGGGCACATGGCCTCATAGAATTCTTTAATCTGACCACAGGTCTCTCCAGCTAGTGGAACACTGGGGAGGTGCAGAGTTGGCCAGCTCCTGCGCCTGCAGGTTCTTAGGAAGCAGGCCTGGAACACAGATGTCTCTTTGTTTTGTCAGTCGACAAACAAGGAGAAGTCAAAGCACCCATCGACCTCTTCTGTTTTATGTGCCTCTTAACTTGAGTGCCCCGATGATTTGGAGTGAGACAAAGAGAACTTTGGGATCCTGGAACAGTCCTGAGACTTTCCTCTTGAGCAGGACCGTGACTTCCGCGGAGTCACATGCCACACAGCTAGCAGCTTCAGGTACCACTTCTGCAAAGCCTTTGGTGCCATGGTCCGGCAGTCGGAGCACAATTTGGAGTCATGGTCGTGCTCCAAACACCAGAAACACACGAGGTGTGGGTCCATCACTGACATGGCACAGTGACATGCACCACAGGGTTTATAACCTGTATTTCTTCATGACATCCCAGATACACCAGGAGGAAACCATTAAAAAGATCGATAAAACAACACACAAAACTGGCAGAGGGGTAGCTCTTCTCTCAGATCAGTGGTGGCTGGTGCAGAAAGAAAAGAAGTGATGTCAGTGCACAAAGGTGGTACCTATATAGGTGACAAAGACATCTTTGATGACACCACACAAAGCCGACCAACACCACCTACTGGCACACAGGGGTACTGCTTCAAAGAAATCTTCCGAATCCAGTCTGACGCCTGAGGAAATTCAAAGGTAAGAAATCTGCAGTCTGTGTGTTTATCCGATAACCTTATTTACCTGTGTTACAAAGGATAGGTGGTTGTCCAAAAGAATCCCAACATTTCTTATATATGTCACAGGACTGGGTGCGTTCCCTGGGTGCTCAGTCCACCAGGAGGGTGCCCAAAAGGGTGACTGCATGACAAACAGGAGTACCTCACTTTTATCTCCATTAAGTTTCAAGCAGCTCTTTTGAATTCAGTTTACCAGTTTACTCGTAAACGCTGAACAATTTACTTGGAACGCCTCCGCATTTTGTGCTATAGATACCACAATTTGAATGTCAGCCAAAGAGGACTTCAGACTCAGCCCAAACCTTTCAACAGAAGTGGCAAATGGAGCCTCATACATATTGACTATGACAGTGCTCAGCAAAGATTTTAAACCCAATTGTGTAGGGGGAAGACTAAAAAGGAGGACAAGATAGATATTAGGTTCTATTTTCCAGAAAAAAGGTAAACCACTTTTGTACCACACCCGTCATTGTCCAATACAAAAGGGTGGAGTAGGGGACCATTTCAAAGGCTGCTGAGAGGTCCAAATGGACTGTTCTTTGGTCTAGGATCTCCCTGAGCTCATTGGCGACTGCAACTAAGGCCGTTTTTGTGCTAAAATGATTTCTAAAGCCTGATTGTGTGGGATGTAATAAATAATTTGATTCCAAGTATTTAGTAACTTGGCTGTTTATACATTTTTCCAAAATCTATGGAGTAAAGAAGTCGGTCGACAGTTGGACAAGACTCCGTGATTGGCAGTAGGATTTTTCAGCAGACATTTTATTACTGCCTTTTTGTCACCAAGCAGGGAACAATTCCTTCTGTAAGGTATATGTTATAGATCTCTATGAGAGCTGGTACAATTTGTCCTGCTGTTCAGGCTAGACCATTCCCATTGCACCAGGTCAAGGCTCATTTGTACATGGCTCTATCCAAACTGAGAAAGCATGGTGGGCGACAAATGATGGATTGGGATGCTGCTGAGCGATCGCCAGTGGCTGAGATTAGTACTAATGAAGCAACAAGGTAGCGGACCATGAAGACTGCACCCGACCCATTGTTTCAAGTGTTATCATAGAGCATAAACTATGTATCAATGTGTGCACACAATACTAGCACCTGCTGTCAAAGTGCATAAACCAAGGGATGGTTATAAGTGATAATATAAAACTTAGAGATGCACCACAAAAAGAACAAGGTTATGATATTTATCTTTATTTTCTTTTTTTCTCTCTGTTTTTTGTGTACAGTTTCAAACATTTATAGTGAAGACAGCCAATGCGTTTCCTCCGTAAAAAGGACTTCTTCAGGGTTGAAATGCAATAAATATACACAATACATAAGACACAGACTTCAAGAACAAAGTAACAAAAAAGCAGAAGATCCCAAAATTTTAAAAAACACAAATACATTAAAAAAACATTTACACATCTAAAAGTGGCAAGTGATACAATGCTCAAAACGTGACATATGAAACAGTACTGCAAGTGAAATCTATAAGATAGATGTAAAACATGTGAATGCGTAAAATATCAAAGATAAATTTCCAAAACCGGTTCCCATTGGCCATGAAAGATGACCAATAAAAATGGGCACTGTTACTAGTACGAACAAGACTACATCGCAATCACAGTAGTGAGTTGTGAATTAAAGGAGGGAGAAGACAAGGGGAGGAACATAATTCATAAACAAGAAGCAAAAGTGTGATAAAATGGCATATAAACCGAACTGGCCTGTTTATATCAAACCAATATTTCGTAAAGGTGTCCCATACCATGCAAGTTGGGTGATCATAGCTCCCTGTCTTGATAACTCACTTTATCTTGACACTATATTGATGAGTATAGAAGACAAATATGTCAGGAGAGAGAGGAGCAAGACAAATGAATGGAGAAAGAAAGTGCTGATAGTAGAAATACTGTAAGCGTAAACAAGATGTGCAGAAACAGTCAGAGAAATGGAAATGACAGAGGAAAGTAATACAATAGTTCAAAGGAAATGAGCACAGGGTTAGGACTTAAAGTGGACACAACCATGTCCCACAGGGCCGGACTGGCCGCTGCGGGCACTGGTCAATCCCCCGGTGGGCCGCAAGGGTGGGGGCCGGTTTTGGAAAAGCTGCCAAATCGTCTGTGTAACAAAATCGGCCGAAAACCGGCCCTGGCAAAGAGCTCGGTACCACCCCCAACCCACCCTGGGGGCTGGCCGAGCACTTTGCCAGGGCCGGTTTTGGTTCCCAGTCCGGCCCTGATGTCCCATGTACAAAAGATGGAAAAGAAATGGAGCAGAATAGAAATATGCGATCCAGTGGCTATAGAGGAGAATCAGGAGCCAATGTGTGATGAGCACAAAAAAAACAAAGTAGTTAAATACCACATGCTGGTACATACCGGGTGTAATCATGCAAAATGTTCGGCCTTGCTCACACATCGTGGTGCGGTTAGAATATGGAGCCCCGGGATGATGTGTAGTGTCAAAGAACAGGATGATACATCACTATGTAGAGAAATCATTAACAGCTGATTAATAGCAACAAGGGAGTGATGGGTGGTTGACAAAGAATAAGTAACCAAGTTACATATGCCTACCAGGAAAAATGGTTAACCCGTCATGTTCGTCAACAGTTTAGCTGGGTGAGTGCTACAACCCCGCATGTGGTTTTGACGAGAGGAGGGTAGTAGCATTAGTAATGATGGTGGAATAGGCCATAGGCTCTGTCAAACACCAGCAACGTAAGAGATAACAATAAGCAGGAATGGGTAAACTAAATCCAACAAGAAATGCATAGACATGGGACAGAGAGACACACACGTGAAAAAAGAGCCAGATTGATCAAATGGAATGAAAGAAAAATATATGTGTGGCAGATTTACAGGACTTACACCAGTAATGAAAAAAGGATAGAGTAATGACCGGCATGCTGAATAGATGCAGGCGTATGAAATACTGCAATGCAAGGTCCCGGCATCTTATGGCACAATGGAAATACCCAGGGCACGTAAACGAGAACTATACAAGTGCGAGCGGAGAGGGCAAGTGCTCGTAGCGGCATTCATACACATCGGCAACAACTTAATGAATAAATAAAGATGACGTGAGTCCAATTGAGTTAGTGAACAGCAAAGCTTAGAAACGTGCAGCAGTGTGAGGTACCGGAACCTGGGACCCCGGCACTAAGGGGTCTCAGGTTCCAGTTCCCAGGTGTCTGGGTGGGTTTTTCAGTGAGAGTGTGGTAAAAAAAAGTTAGAGGACACACAGGAGCAGGTCCTCGTGCCAGCTATCCTTGTGACAGTCCTCCTGTCCAGCTTGCCCGCAGTCCGCTACCCTCTGCTGCCTTCAGTTTTGTGCCTCCTCTCCACGTTTTTCTGCCTCTTCCCTGCTCTCTTCTGCCCTCTGTTTAGCCTCTTAGTGGTCATTATGCCCATTATTTTGCCTCTTTCGGCTCTTTCCTGACTTTTATTTTGACTCTTTCTGCTCATTTCTGACCTGCTCTATTTAGTCTCTTGCTGCTGGTTTCTAACTTCTATTTGCCTCTTTCTGCTCATTCTGCACGTTATTTTTCCTCTTTCTGATAGTTTCTCACTTTTATTATGCCTCCTGCTGCTGGTGTCTGACCTCTATTTTGGACCTTTCTGTTAATTTCTCACCTATATCTTGCTTTTTTCTGCAAATTTCTCCCCTTTATTTTGACTCTTTCTGCTCATTTCTCCCCTTTATTTTGCTTCTTGCTGCTGGGTTCTGACCTCTATTTTGCCCCTTCTGCTCGTTTCTCACCTTTATTTTAAGGGTGGGTGGTAAACTCCACTTAGCAAGCACCAAGGGGATGTCATAGTCCAACCACTAATGCCACGAGGTGCATTTGCAGAGTGGTTGAGTAAGGGGTCGGGCCTCAGCAATCCCACTGTGTGGGGCTTACAACACAATAGGGGTAACAATAGGGGTTCTTGGCCCCCAACGACCCTCAGCAGCTAAGGGGATTTCATCCCTCAACTAGTAGTGTGCCAGGAGGTGCGTTTGCAGAGTGATTGATAAAGGGGGCAGGCCTCCGACAAGGTCTCAGCAATCCTGCTGTGTGGGACTTACTGGTGATAACAATAGGGGTTCTTGGCTCCCAACGAGGCTCAGCATCCATGAGCACTTCATCCACCAGTGAGTAGTGCGCCAAGGGGCCCGTTTGCAGAGTGGTTGAGAAAGGGGACAGGGCCTCCAATGAGGTATCAGCATTCACGCTGTGTGGGACTTACTGGTGGAAATAATGGGGGGTTCTTGGCGCCCAATGGCCTTCAGCAGCCAAGGGAATTTTATCCCCCAACCAGAAGGGCATCAGGAAGCACATTTGCAGAGTGGTTGAGAAAGGGGGTGGGCCTCCAATAAGGTCCCAGCAATCCGCTGTGTGGGACTTACTGGAGGTAATAATAGGCAGTTCTTGGCCCCCGGTGACTCAGCAGCCAAGGGATCATCATCCCCCAAACAGTAGTGCACCAGGAGATGCGTTTGCAGAGTGATTGAGAAAAGGGGAGGGACCTCCAATGAGGTCTCAGCAGTCTCGCTGTGTGGGACTTACTGGCGCCCCCAACGAACCTCAGCATTGTAGGTGACTTCCTTCCCCAAAGAGTAGCGCTTGTATTTTGTTTTTGCAGCAAATTCACAATTTGGCGGCACATTTTTTTAAATCCTTTTTTTGACCTGCTGGAGTCCCTTTGGGCCCCTAAGAGCAAGGCTAGGATACTTGTATCCTGCACCCTTTTCTTTTGTGTTTTTTTGGGGGGTCTTGGCTGAAGCTGATTCCCAAAATAGCTGACAACACTTCCTGGTTGAAGTGTTGGCAGCCAATCAGATGCCCTGCTGCTCATCTAGCGGATATGCAGCGCCAAGGAAACTTAGGCACTGAAAGAATGGAGTGTCCGATTTGATGACAGAACGGAGTGTCCGATTTGATGACATTGTATGGGCAGGGTTTCATGCCTGTCTGTCCTCAACCACCCACTGGGGTTTTTAATCTTGCACTACCAAAGGGCACAGCAGCACCCCCTGTGGACTAATGAGGAATGTGAACTGCAACAACCATGATGCCTTCAGCATAAGCCCACTGGGGTAGGACAATATAAAAACTGCAGGTGTGTTCACATTTTCGTTGTTGACTCTCCCTGTGTGATAGCCAGTGAACAAGGCCTGTGAAATGCCCGAAACGCCTTTGGCTTGGTTTATTTTGGGTGTGAAGCAAAAGGCTGAAACTGCTGTAGTCCTCAAATAAAAGGGCAAAAGCACTCTGTGTGAGGCGTCTACATTTGGGAGTAACTTTGTTGGATTTTTAGCGACCGGCTTTGACTGCGAAGACGCCCTGCTTCTCATCCAGCAGATCTGCAGCGCAAAGGAAACTAAGGCGCTGAAAGAATGGAGTGTCCAACTGGATGACATTGTATGGGCAGAGTTTCATGCCTGTCTTTCTTCGACCACCCACTGGGGTTTTTAATCTTGCACTACGAAAGGGCACGGCAGCACGCACTGTGGAATAATAAGTAATGTGAACTGCAACAACCATGATGCCATTTGGCATACGCCGACTGGCCAGGACTATATAAATGACTGCAGGTGTGTTCACATTTTCGTTGCCGACTCTCCCGGTGTGATTTCCAGTGAGCAAGGGCTGTGTAAAGCCCGAAACACGTTTGGCTTGGTTTATTTTGGGTGTGAAGCAGAAGCCTGAAACTGCTGTAGTCCACAAATAAAAGGGCAAAAGCAATCCGTGTGAAAACTGCTCCAGATATATTTTATTTAACTCTGCAAATCAAACCCTACACGTTTTTTGATCCAAGGCGGGTGACAGTACGACATGATTGCAAGTGTTCCAAAAATCCAAAATGTTTTGCTTTTTACTTGTGAACAAGGCTGCAGGTCAGCTGAAACGAGTTACGAGAAGCTATTAAATCTTGAGCAATTAATTCCCTGGCATGTCCTGAGAGTGTGTTCTTCCCACTGAGGGGGTTTGGACATTATATATATATATATATATATATATATATATATATATATATATATATATATATATATATATATATATATATATATACATATACATATATATATATATATATATATATATATATATATATATATATATATACACACACACACACATATACACACTTCATGAACATTACCGCTAAATTGTGAAATTCCCTCCCTTTTGAATTGAAAAATTCCCAGACACTTCTACCGTTCAGGAAAGCATCAAAGAAGTGGCTCTCTTCTAAAACAGGTCACTTGGTATCCATCGTGCCTCAGTGATCACCCGTATGTAGCACCGCGCCAAAACACAATAAAATCTATATATATATGTATATATATCTATATAAATATATATTTTTAAACATGAAATAGAAAAACGTTACAAAATGTAATTCCAAAAATGAAATTAACAAACAAATAAAATTTAAAAAACATAAAAACCAATAAAACACATTAACAAAAATATAATTTTTTAAACCAAATAAAATATTAAGCAAATACTATCAAATAACAAATATAAACAAATATTAATAACAAATATATTTAACCAATATTATGAAATGTATTGGGATCTGAGAAAAAATAAATATACTATTCCCACTCCAGTTTATACAACAGTAGAGAAAATGTAGGACTTCGGAAGGGTTAAATATATTAGTACCACTCCAAACAGTGCAGTAGTAGGGAAAGTGTTGTTGGCCTTCTGATGGGTTAAATGTACTATTCCCACTGTAGTCTGTGCAACAGTAGGGAAAGATTTGGACTTTGGTGGGGTAAGATTTATTATTCACACTCCAGTTTGTGCAACAGTAGGGCAAGCGTTGGACTTTGGAGGGGTTAAAATTACTATTCTCACTGCAGTCTAAGAAACAGTAGGGAAAACATTGGACTTTGGACGGTTACATTTACTAGTCCCACTCCAGTCTGTGCAACAGTAGGGAAAGCGTTGGATTTTGGAGGGGTTGAAATTACTATTCCCAGTCCAGTCTGTGCATCAGTAGGGACAGTGGTGGACTTCGAAGAAATTACATTTACTATTCCCAGACCAGTCTGTGCAACAGCTGGGAAAGCAATGGATTACAGAGAGGTTACATTTACTATTCCCACTCTAGTCTGTGCGTCAGTAGGGAAAGTGGTGGACTTCGAAGAGGTTACATTTACTATTTCCACACCAGTCTGTGCAACAGCTGGGAAAGCAATGTACTACAGAGAGGCTACATTTACTATTCCCACTCCAGTCTGTGCATCAGTAGGAAAAATGGTGGACTTCGAAGAGGTTAAATTTTCTATTCCCAGACCAGGCTGTGCAACAGCTGGGAAAGCAATGGACTACAGAGAGGCTACATTTACTATTCCCTCTCCAGTCTGTGCAAGAGTAGGGAAAGTGTTGGTCTTCAGAAGGGTGAGATGAACAATTGTTACTTACCTGTAATCTGTGGTTCTCCAGTATTGGTGTCTTTCATAGATTCACATGCTTGAATCATTCCCCGTCGTCGGAGTGGGAGTCCCACGGTACATAAAAAAGCAATAATATGCAATATTATCCTTGGAAAATCTTGGTAATAACCAACCAGGAAGTAAAGTAGCCCAAGCTACAAGAGTAAAAACTTCCGCACTCATGACTACCCTAGTCATTTTGTATAGTCCAAACTGCAGCCAATCAGGTGACATCACCTACCAGAATGTTCTACCCAGAGGCTCAGGCTCTCAGATTTTCTCGCACAGGAGTGAAGCTAAAAACTTCCTAGCCAAGAGCCTCTGAGGGGAGGTGGGCGGGTTGCATGTGAATCTATGAAAGACACCAATACTGGAGAACCACAGATTACAGGTAAGTAACTATTGTTCTTCTCCAGTATTAGGGTGTCTTTCATAGATTCAAATGCCTGAATCAGAATAGATAGCAGTACCGAAATAATGCTTGGAAGACGCCATTTGTAACATAGTTTGTACATAGCAAGTATATACATTTACATAATAAAATGCCAACATTCATATATGCATGAAAAAACTTGCAATCACATGAGAATGCGCCCAATATAGCCATGGAATAAGCGTCTGGAAAGTAGTACAGAGGAGGAGGGAAAACAGAGGCTCATCTTATCTGAAAAGATTGCGTAGAACCGCTTGACCCACTGACGTATCAGCCTAGCTGGCAGAATCCAAACAATAATGCTTGGTGAAAGTATGTCTGCTGGACCAAGTCGCTGCTCTGGAGATTTGCTGACGAGGAACTCCAGCGAAAATAGCAGTTGTGGAAGAAACAGCTCTTGTAGAGTGAACTCTTGGAGTTGTCTGTAAAGGTCTTCCAGATTGTACATAGCAAAAGTCAATAGCTGCAGAAATCCATCTAGCTATGGTTTGTTTAGACACTGTTTGTCCTTGCCGTATCTTTCCATAGGCAACAAACAGTCGATCGGATTTGCGAATGTCAGAGGTCCTTTGTAAATAGAATTTTAAAACATCTTCTGATGTCAAGAGCATGTAATGCCCTCTCCGCTGGCAATTGCAGATTAGGAAAAAACATCTTTGAGATGACTGGTTCGTTCAGGTGAAAACCCGAAGGGACCTTAGGCATAAAATTTGGGTTTGTACGTAGCACCACAGAATTGGACGTGAATTGTAAGAAAGGTGAATTGACGGTGAAAGATTGAACATCACTGACTCTTCGCTTGCAAAAGAGAAACGTTCCATGTTAGGAATTTGAAATACACCCTGTGAATTGGCTCAAATGGGTGGTGCATGAGCTGCACTAATATTACATTAAAATGCCATGATGGAGGCGGACGACGTACAGGAGGAAACATTCTGAATAGTCCCTTAAAGAACTGTTGAATTCTTGAAGAATAAAGAGAGGTGGACCCATCCTGGCGGTACCTTGAAATAGCTTCCAAAAAGACCTTCAACGTTGCATGAGATAAGCCTGATCTTGCTAAGTGCAAGAAAAAAGGTAATGTCTGGTCCGGCGTTGCATGAAATGGGTGAACCCCAGCAGATTGACACCAAATGCAGAATCTTTTCCATTTAAGCCTGTATGTCTTTATTGTAGCAGGTGATCGTGTGTTAGCCAGTACCTCCTTACAATCCGCAGAGATATTCAGATGAGCGAATTCAATGTGCTCATGCGCCAAGTTGTTATTTTTAGAGAAGCTGGATCCGGATGGCAAATTTGACCATTCTGAATGGAGAGGAAATTCGGTATTGGTCGAAACTGAATTGGAGCGCACTCTGAGAGGAGAAGAAGTTCGGTGAACCAGTAATGGCGAGGCCAACTGGGGGGCGATGGGAATCAAGCGACACGGTTCTTTCTTCATCTTCCGGAGAACTCTGGGAACCAACGGTAACGGAGGAAAGGCGTAAGCATATATTTGAGACCAGTCGATCGAAAACGCATTCCCCTGAGAGACCCTGTGGGGATGCCAGTTTGCAAAGAATAGGCATTAGCTATTTTTCTTGGTCGCAAAGAGGTCCAGATCAGGATGACCCCTCGCCTGGAAGATTCCATCCGCCGTTGGCTTTTGCAGTTCCCATTCGTGGTTGGACACCGTTGATCTGCTGAGGGTGTCCGCCAGCACCTTTGCAACTCCCGGCACATGAACAGCCAAGAGATTGACCCTGAGTCATATCGTCCAAACCCATGTCTCTTGGGCTTCCTGAGATAGAAGAACCGACCTCGCTCTTCTGCGTTTGTTTAAGTAATGCATACTTTTAGTATTGTCTGTGCAAACCAATACTGTGGCCCCTTGAAGAATTGCACGAAAGGATTTGAGGGCTAAGAAGATGGCCCTTAGCTCTAGAAGATTGATGTGCCTAGCCTTTTCTTGAGGGCTCCATTTCCCGCTGACCTGCAGCCCTTGAAGATGTGCTCCCCAACCCTCAAGGGATGAGTCTGTGGAGATTGTATAATTTGGAGCCTCTTGAAGGAACGCACTCCCCTTCTACAAATTTCTTTCTTGTACCCACCGAATAAAATGCCTCTCGCATCCGAGGAGTGATTTGAATGAGATCTTCGAATGAACTGGGGACTTGCAACCACTGCTTATATAGCTCTTCTAGCATTTTCTCAAGTGTAATCTGTAGTTGGGAACCAACGGGATGCAGGTGGAGGCCGTGGCCAGGAATGACTTTGAGGATCTACTGAAACGGATCTTTTTGTACGTAGAAGAACCACCAAGTGGGAGCTGAAGGCCTGTCGTTCGTGTTAGACAAACACCTTTGCTAGGAGTGTATTGATTGATGCTCCGAGAAATGTTCATAGGACTAGTTGGGACTTGTCATGATTTATTGAAAACCAGGTTTTGAAACAGTGACTGACAAGTCTGGGTGTGCTGGACTGCTTGTAAATAAGAGCGAGTCCTTATTATACAGTTGTCTCAATAATGATACATTTGTATGCCTTGCAGACGTAGATAAGCTGACTCTGGTGCCAGGATCTACGTAAAGACACATTGGGCCTTATTTATGAAGGCCTTGCGTCAGTTTTGCGACGCCGGTGCGTCACTTTTTGTGACGCACCAGCGGTGTAAAAAATGCGCCTCGTTGCGCCATATTTAAAAAGTGACGCACCTAGGTAGATGCGTCACTTTTTAAACCCCTGCGCCACATTATACCTGCGTCAGGTATAATGTATGCAGAGGGGGCGTTCCCCCGCAAAAAGCCTCGTAATAGTGACGCAGTGAAATTTATGAGATTTCACTGCGTCACTTTTAGGATGCTGTTGCGTCAAAATCTTGCGCCTGCCTCACAGCAGGCGTAAGACTGACGCAAGCCCTTTCACATTGGGCTTTCCCCATGTGAAAGGACGCATTGCTGGAGTTGCGTCAATTTTGTGACACACTCCAGCAATGCGTCACTTTTGTGCTAACAGATACGTCAGAAATACTGACGTATCTGTAACTCCTTGCGACATGATGCGTCATACATTAAATATGACGCATCAGGAATGTCGTAAGGAGTGCGCAGTGAAAAGTGACGCATTGCTGTTTTCACGCAGCGATGCTTCACTTTTCATAAATGAGGCCCATGGAGCGGACCCAAGTCCAAAAGGTAGGACTTTAATTGAAAATGTTTTGTACCTATTGTAAAGCGTAGCCACTTCCTGAGCTTAGGAAGGATTGGTACATGAAAATAGACATCCTGGAAGTTGAGTGTAGTTATAAAGCATAAGAACTTTAGGACATTCTTGAGGCACAACATCTGTAAAGTTTGCGCAATGATCTAAAATCAGGCGCTACTTTTCTGATTTGCTTGTTGATGAGGAACTGAGAGTAAACCCTAACTCTGTTGGAAATTCGGAACCACTCCGACGCCCTGTTTGTATCCATATAGACACTTGTGCAAACTACTCCTGTAGATGAGGAGGTGGAGGTCCCTTTGGAGGTTTCGAATGAGGGAAATTTGACAAATTCTAGAGTGTGCCGTTGGACACGACGTTTAAAAAACCCAACGGTCCTCTGTCACCTTTGGCCAATTGGAATAAAAGTGAGAGATTAGGCCTCTGACATTTTTGGAGGGAATAAAGGTGGGCTCCAAGGTAATCCATTGTTTCTTAGAAGAGTTGCCTCGGCTGTACGATGATTTTCTATGTCGGACCTGTTGGTACTTTGCCTATGTGACTGCGTTTGATTTATTTATTTATTTATTTATATTTAATTTTATAGAGCGCACAGCTACCCGGAGGTTTCCCGGCGCTAAACCAGTGAGGAAAGTGTACAGTGGCAAAACTAAAGATCAAAAAGCCACGTTTTGACATCTCTTCGGAATTTTAGATAGTTGGATTCAATCCGAATAGATAAAGGGAGAGAGTTCCACAAGGATGGGGCCAAAAAAGCAAAAGATCGACCTCCCATTCTGGCTCTCTTCGTCCTGGGGATCAGAAGTTTATGTTGACTGGATGAACGAAGAGTGCGGGAAGGAAGGTACAGATGAATAAGAGATTTCAAATACTGGGGGGCCTTGCCAGTGTTAATTTTATGTACAAGACAAAGAGCCTTGAATTTACAACGATTGTTAATGCTTAGCCAGTGAAGACTACGACGGTGCAGGGAAGTGGAGGTTTTATAAGGTAGTTTACACAGGAGACGGACTGCCATGTTCTGAACCATTTGTAATTTCCGAATAACCTCTTTGCCCGCTCCCAGAAAGAGAACATTACCATAGTCCAGGCGAGATGTTATTAACGCCTGGACTACGGTTTTCTGGGTTTCCAGAGGAAGCATCCAGGTGATTTTCCTCAACCATTTGAGGATGGTTATACAAATGGAGGAGACTCTCACGGCATGTTGTCTCATGGACAGCTGGTCATCGAATATTATTCCCAAGTTACGGGCAGTTTTCGAAAGGTTGGGAGGGGTGCCCATTTGAACAGGCCAGTGAGAGGGTCCCCATAAGGCAGGATTGTTGTCAAATAGGAGGAGTTCAGTTTTCCCTCCGTTCAGTTTTAACTTATTGTTATACATCCAAGAGGCAATATTGTTGAGACCATGACAGAGGGATGATGTAGTGGAAAGATGACTGGTGGAGAGAGAAAAGATGATCTGTGTGTCATCTGCATATGAAAATATGGAGAGCCCTGCCTGCTCCGCAATAGCCGCCAAGGGTCTGACATATAAATTAAAAAGGAGGGGGCTCAAGATGGAGCCTTGAGGGACCAGGGCCGGCTCTAGGCATGTGCAAGCTGTGCACCTGCACAGGGCCACCAAAACCCAGGGGCCACCACGCCAATATATATCCTTAATGTATTAATCCTCTGAGGAGGGATACATATTTGCGTGGTGGCCCCTGGCAGGGATTTGGCGGCCTCCGGCTCTGTTCCAGTTCTAAACTCCCTGACCCCCTCCCCTCTTTACTGGCCTGCGCGCTCCGCCCCGCCCGGACCCCCTCTTCCGGGCCCCCTACCTACGCTCCCTGCCCAGGGCCACCATGAGCCTAGAGCCGGCCTGGAGGGACACCATATGCAGATGTATGAATTTTAGACGTTGAGGTAGCCGAAAAGACTTGAAACGTCTGATCGGACAGGAAACTGAAGAGCCATTCAAGGGCAGAATGAGTGATGCCAGATTTTTTTAAAGTGTTAATCAGAATGGGGTGGGAGACCGTATCAAATGCGGCACTTAAATCTAATAGAATAAGTGCCACGGTGTCCCCTTTGTCCACCAGATGACGAATGGTTTCAGAGACTCCCAGCAGAGTGGATTCTGTAGAAAAACCAGAACCAAAACCAGATTGTGAAGGGTGTAAGATATTATGAGATTCGATATGGCTAGTAAGTTGTTTATTTATATGTTTTTCCAGAATCTTAGAATAGACTGGAAGAAGGGAAATTGGTCAGAAGTTGGCCGGGTTACTTGGATCAGCATTGGCCTTTTCAGCAATGGTACGACCATCGCATGTTTTCAGGAGTTGGGGACCTTAGCCTCCCTAAGGGATGTATTCAATAGTTCCACTATGAGCTTTAGGGAGGGTGGGTCAAGAGTGAGCAAGATTTGAGGAGGGAAAGGATCCAGATTTAATGCTTTTCATTAAGTTATGTAGTGTGGAAGGGGTCAAGGGGTCCCAGAACTTGATCTCCGCCACTTCCAACGGAGAGAAGTCTGAGGCAGTAGAGGCAGTAGGTTCAAAGACTGGATGGGCGTTAGATGGACCAAAGTCAGCATATACACTCTCGATTTTGGAGACAAAGAAATCTGCTAAGGAGTCACATTGTGCTTTATCTTTTGAGTAACGCTGTTGGTTCTGGTTGTAGGAGCCAATACTGGATGGAACTCCTTTCAAAATAGGACGTGGAGCTACATCCTCGGCACCGCGAAAAGGCTGCGATTCTATACTGGAGAGTCCCGAGGGTGCGGGCAGTATCTCTTGTCCTTTAAGATGGTCTGCAGTGCCTCATCAACATGCTTGCCAGAGAGGGATCCTCTATGAAAAAGGCAAGTGAAGTATTGAAGTTTGAACCTCCTTGCGAAAGACGTAGCATTGAAGCAAAATTGTCTTTGCCAGACGGCCCCTATTGCGAGCTGTCGAAAAACCTGTACACGCAATGTCCGCAGCACAGTGTATTATTTCTGATGCACTTCTCTCTCTCTCTCTCTCTCTCTCTCTCTCTCTCTCTCTCCTGCAGGATCTTCAAAGCGTGAGGATTGGAGGATTCTGGAATAAATTCTACCAACGCCAACACGTCAGAGCACATCTGGCTGCATACCTGCCCAACTGGATTGCAAGATAATCGCTGTGCCGCCTGAGTAATGACTGGGTCAGAGTTAGGCTGAGAGACTAGACAAGCAGGTGAATAGTCTGGAGCTTCACATTTCTTGTCGAGGCGTGGAAAAAAACCGCCGGCACAGAGTTTGGCCTCTGCATGAGTTTAACACCTTCTTGCTAAATAAAGTCTATGATAGGAACTGAACCAACTATTCTATTCTAAATTTGGTGAAGCGCAACAGCTACCCCAGCAATGGGGCGTCCCGGCGCTGAAAGACAGACACACTCCTTACAGAACGGGGAGGGGGAGGGAAGTTAAAAATGCGCTAGGGAGGGGGGAAAAGGAAGGTCTTAATTGTCTTGCGAAAGACAGGGAGAGATTCTATGGAGCGTATGCTGAGAGGAAGATTGTTCCATATTTTGGGACCGAGAACCCTAAAGGATCGGCCTCCGGTGCGACAGAGCTTAATTCTGGGTACTTCCAAAAGAAGTTGGCTAGAGGAGCGTAGTTCACGGCCAGGAACATAGGGGCAGGCCAGGTTTCGCAGCATAGGGGGGTTTCCCTGTTTGACGATTTTAAAGATCGTGATGAGCGCTTTAAATTTAACTCTGTGTTCCACAGGCAGCCAGTGAAGTTTGCGGATGGTGGCTCTGGCTGAGCATCTGCGTGGGAGACCGACCAGTGTTCTCGCCGCCGCATTCTGGATGCGTTGGAACCTAGCCGTTTCTGCTTTATTTGCTCCTAGTAGGAGGATGTTCGCGTAGTCTAGGCGTGACAGGATGGTTGCCTGGACAATCAGCTGGCGAACCTTAGAGTCAAAGAATCCGAATATAGGCCTAAGATTCCTTAGGAGACCTATACAGGTTGCAGCCACCTTTTTGGTATGTGTCTGGAAGCTAAGGTTAGCATCCATCCAGACACCCAGGTTTTTTACACAGTTTTTAGGGAGTGGGGTGGTACCAAGGGATGACGGCCACCAGTGCTCGTTCCATAGGCTGGTGTTTCTGTGTTTTTTTTTCTCTTTTTTAAATCATAGAGAAAAACAGACCTCTTCCCTCAGGACGAAGGGAAAGCGGAGAGCGATTTGCCGCTCTCTTTATGAGGAGGGGAAAAAGTCCAATATTCACCGGAGGTGAATGCAATAGAAATCCAGTTGTAAGAGAAGACGTAATCTCGCCATGGTACAGGCCGTGGCAGTCTCGCTGTCAGAAATACATAATTCTGATCTGAAGAAAAAACATGTTCATACTGCTATGTGCTCTCCAAGAAGAATAATGGCGGAAGTAAAAAGCCATCACGCCATCAGGGGAATGTAGCGGAAAGCTGCTGTCGACGAAATAAATCATCTACAAAAGCACTGTGCATAAAAGTCAACAGTGCGTGAAACCAACTGTCAACGGGCTCAACCGTCGATAAATCCAGCAGTTGACAGGGTCATCCGTCAACGAAGCCAACTGGCGACGAAGCTGAATGTTGACGAAGCTCACCGTCTACAGAGCTCACCGTCTACAGAGCTCACCATCTACGGAGCTCACCGTCTACAGAGCTCACCGTCTACGGAGCTCACCGTCTACGGAGCTCACCGTCTACGGAGCTCACCGTCTACGGAGCTCACCGTCTACGGAGCTCACTGTTGATGAGCCTACCGTCTACAGAGCTCACCATCAATGGAGTCCACAGTCTACTGAGCTCATCGTCTACGGAGCTCACCGTCTACGGAGCTCACAGTCTACAGAGCTCACCATCTACGGAGCTCACTGTTGATGAGCCTACCGTCTACAGAGCTCACCGTCGACGAGCCCCACCGTCGACGAGGCCACGGTCGACGAGCTTACCGTCGACGAGCCTACCGTCGACGAGGCCAACTGTCGACTAAATTTATCATCGACAAAACTCACAGTGGTCGCTGAGCCTGCAGTCGACGAGAGGGCACTGTCATCGACGAATGCCTGGAGCCGTTGTCGTCGCAGAGCACCAGTGACGGCAGAGATTTTCATCAGAGAGTACATCGACCGTATCGTCAACAAGCTGGCACATTTTCACGTAGAAAAGTGCGCAGAGAGAGTCTAGACACCTGAGAGTAAATCTCGTGGGCGTAGATGTGGGAGGCAGACTCAAAGAAGGGCAGAGACCCCTTAATTGTGATGTTACTTCAGCTGGTGAAGTAGAGGAGAAGCATCACTTAAAACCTTAATGTGCAGGACAAACAAAATAATCCTCCAACATCAGAAGGGGGGAATAGTCTAATCACAAGAACAACCCCTTCTCCTCCTACCATGTCAGACAGGCAGAGTGCTATCCCATATAGGGGAAAGTGAAAGTCCCAGGTAGCAGGTGGCAGAACGAGGGAGAAGAGGCAGGCATCTTCCCCTTTAGGAAACAGGCAAACGGCATGTCCCTTTGCTATATTGTGCAATGTCACCACTGCTTGTTCCAGTGAAGTAGTGTGGCTCACTGGTTAGAGGCGGCAGACCCGAGAGCAGAGGACGGCCCGGGACCAGGGTTCGATTCCCGGCGCGGCAGGTTTCTGGACCAGGGTCAGCGGACTCGATAATTCTCTCGCCTCGGTGCCCACTCTGATCAGCGATCACACTCGGCAACTCTGGGCATTAGCTTGCCTCATCTTCACTATCGGCCCCACCAGACCGCCGGGGATGCCTGGCCTCACCCTGGAGATACCCATTAAGGGACCATCTCTCAGGGAAGCCAGGAAGGGTTTCGCAGCGGTCGAAGCGCCTTGGGACCCTACGGGTAAGTAGTGCGCTATATAAATGCCAATACATTTACATTTACATTCCGCAGTAGTCCCTCTTTCAAAGATGGCTGCACTCTGGGTGCTCCCTTATCCGCCAAAGGCTCAATCCATTGTCCTCCAAAGCCCTAATCCTGTGGAACACAGATGAAGCAGGAAGCATGTCTGTGCTAGGACCACTCTGTTAGGTGGAACAGGAGCAAAACTAATGGAGAAATCTGACACCCATCAATCACCCACAGTATATTGTTAATGTTAATGTTTTTTTGCACAAGGCATTTGCATTATGACTTAGTGCCTCTCTTTACTTAAAAAAATTATGCACATTTATAGCTAATGCTGAGAACTGTGAAACTTTCAGGAGGTCTGAAATACCTTGTATGGAAGATCAATACCATGTATATTATTAATGGGACAGCAACAGCATCTGGGAACAAAGCTGCTGTACTATTCACGAAAGAGTGCCAGCTCTTCTTAGCAGTGGTGATGTACTATTAATGGGAGAATCCTCACTAGTCTTTGCAGTGCTGCTGTGCTACCAATGTGACAACAGCAGCACTAGACAATGAGGCACCTATACTTTCAATGTAACAACTCCACAATGCATTCATAGGGCTGCTGTACTATTAATGGAATATGATGCCCCATTAATTGATTTCATGTTTATTCATGAGTTTTCTATAATGTTTTGTGTTGCATTTCAGTAACTACAGAGTGCTACCTGAATAAAAAAAATGCATGTGGTTGTTGGAAGGGGAAGTCTGCGTCAAATTGGGCCAGGTACGTAACACCTTTGCATTTCTGTGCAAATCAAACGTGCTGCTCCAATATATTAGCGGTGTTCCACCATAATATAATTTCAAAAATATCGTTGGACACAAATATTGTCGCGAAATGCGCATGCTGGGGCGCGAGCATGCGCAGTTCTATCAAGCAGTACCCGTATGGCGAGGAAGAGGAGGAGGGCAGCCCGGGAACGGCCTGGCAAACAGGTAAGTGTTTTTAAAAACTTTTTTTAAATTACTTGTAAGTTATATCTTAATAGGGGGGTGGAGGTGGGCGGCGTAGCAGAGCTCCACAGAGTTTAATTCCAACTCCGTGGCCCTCCGCGTAGCCCCGCTACACACACTACGCCTAGGGTTATAACATTCTCACATCTGGCCAAAGAGCAAATGCACTTCTTAACTTTTTAGGTATTTTCGTTCATGGGGAAAGCACTTTTTAATGTAGAGCATTATCAGTTTCGGGTCATACTCTTTTCCGTCATGCTCTGAAAAGAAATGTGTTCCTGCCCTTGTCAGGACTGAATCTATGACTGTTTACGGCCTAGAAGGGCTCGAAGAGGAGTTTGTGCATATGACAACCATGTTCATTTCTGGGTGTTAAGAGATTCCCAGTCTAGAACACGCACTCCTCGCCTTCAGGAAATACATACTCACATGGAAACCTCTCATTGAGTGAATCCTTTTACAAGTGTATAACATTTATTTTGTGAAATGCAAAAGTAATTTTGCTCTTGTTAAAGAAACTATCTGGAGCCATAAATATGTAGAGTCGGGAAGAGACGCCTTTTCATATTGACCCGAATTCACTGTCTCCAATCACTGCAGTTTTCAAAAGAAATAGGTTGCAAACTCCTCGGATACATTCGATGTAGTGAAGATTTGTGTATTGAAAACACCCAGAGTACAAATGCTTCTAAGCACTTACTGCTTTGAACAATTGCATTGTATTGTGTTATGGTACGTTTATAGCGCCTACTATCCATGTGTGGGGAGTGAAAGCGATTGAACATGCGCGTAGCATGCAACAACGCGGGGGTGGGATTTAAAGAGTGTTGTCCTTGCTCTGAGCCTATGTACTGTTTCCATGTCGTGCATGATGACCACCGAGGTGCGGTTATCACGCTATGTGACACAGCAGTTAAGTGGGTGCGAGGAGGAAATGTGACAGTTAGAAACGAATTTTTATAGTTATGTTATGCGAGGGAGCAGAGAACCTATTTATGGTAAGACAAAGTTTCATAGTTATTCATTAAGTGCGTGAAATTGTGTGACTTCGCTTCTGCGGATTTGTAAAATTCTATGGAGAACTTTGCAAATGTCATCACAGTTCATGAATTTCACTACTTTGCTTTCAAATTGACAGTAAAAAGAAAATCTTCAAGATACGTTTTGCAGAAGAAATCCGTAAATTGGCCTTTTGATGATTTGTTTCATCAAAATAAGTTAAAGATTTTTATGAGGTCTTTTTACTTACTTTAATGAAATTTTCTTTTTGTAGGACAATTTCCCCATAAAAATAGGAAAATTTTGGCGGCCCTGTAATTCCAAAAAATTTAATGTAATATTTTCCAATTTTATTTAAGGAAACAGTTTTTTTTATTTGGTCCAATTACACCAGCAGAATTGTAATTTCATACAACACTGGAGATGAATTGGACTTTTGCCCAAAAATACATTCAGCAAAATGCAAAGCACAACAGAGACTAAACAGAGATAAGTTTATATTTTCTAA
Organism: Lissotriton vulgaris; assembly: GCF_964263255.1. NCBI lineage: Eukaryota > Metazoa > Chordata > Amphibia > Caudata > Salamandridae > Lissotriton > Lissotriton vulgaris. The sequence goes on along the minus strand of NC_141693.1, from coordinate 1,861,552,576 downwards.
AGAGGCGGGGTTAGAGATTAAGGGAAAATTAACAAACACCACTGGATAGTTTCTCAAGAGGGAGTCTTGAAAAAGCGAGCTTGCATTGAAGGCGTTGATGGAAATGCTGAATGGTAGGTCACCCTTAAATAAAGACCGTCCATGGATCTCTGCCAAGGTCAAGACAAGCCATCCAAGTGCGGAGAGCTCTCTGGCTCCAAGCAGCGAGCCTCCTCTCTTATTCTGGACCCGGCCCAGACTGCTGCCCCTGCAGGACGTAAGCTTGAAGTGGCCAGGTGGCTCGCACTCTTAAGGGACAGACTGCCCGGCCTACATTTGATTCCAGCTTCTCCTCCATTGCGTTCTGTCGCTTGCACTCGACATCTTTCCGGAAAGACGCACTAGGCTTTAATTCCCAAACTGCGAAGGACTGGGGGTTTGTGGGAAAAGAGATTCTCTCAGTGAGGTCTGCTGCAGGCAGCAGGCTATCCTTCAAGTGTCCTCTGCTACCACTCTTATGATGAAGTTAGCGGAGAAAACTCATCACCATGTGCAGGAATGCACTGGACTCTTGGATATTAGTCAGTACAAAGAGGCTCCAGCTCTTAGCTGAACACACTGATCAGTTGACGCAAGAATGGGGGAAGCCTGCGTCTTGGTGGCACCTTCAATTTATGGGAGCAAAGGCCCCCATTGCACCAGGAGCAAACATATATTTCTGTGTGGTTGGGAGAAAGCCTCAATGTGTGGACAGTCACTGGTTTCTCACACTAGTGGGCGTTAATTGTTACCAGGTATGAATCTGACCTTAAATTCAGACAAAATTACGTCTCTCAAAACCCCACCACCCCAGATTACCTCATCTCTCTGCCGATGAAGTAGGCCAACTCCCCAGTCGCTCTAATGTCTCCCCAGTTGTGAAAGGACATCCAGATATCCGTATGACTCTCTTTCCTAAAAGAACTTTGAGCCCCAGATGTCAGTGTCTCCCTTTTAGGATGGTCCTTCTTCCGCTCAATGGGTCTGCATCCCTCCTGATGTGAGCGTCCTTTTAGTTTCCACAACAAATGTTCTAGGTTCTCCCCTTTATTAGAAGGTCTTTCCATGACATCTGCCTGTTTATGAGTCTCTTTCCATTCCCTTTGTAAGCAGAGCTTTCTGGCATAGGGGTGCTCTGGAAGACGACTTTTTTTTGGTGTCTTTTCATAAAGCACCCGCAGCTCCTAGAAACAATTTAGGTTGTTGGATCTGGCTTAGAAAGTACTAAATCAAACATAGCGTCACCAACCTTCCGCCCCTGTGCAGCAACAGCAGGAGACAGCTTTGAAGGATCAGCATCGTGGGTTTTCGATTGGTGGGATTCGATTTTGCACTTTGTGTGCATCCCCTAAACTGAAGAAGTCTCTATGAAGTGAGCTGCCATCCTGTAGTGAGGCAGAAGGACCTGGAACAAAGACAAAGCCATGTTGTTTTTAGGCTGTAGGCTTCTCTCGATCCCACAGACGAGAGTAGACTACCGGCCTCAGCATTGCAGTTCCATCCCTACTTCAGCATTACCATCCAGTACCAACCTACTATCCCCTTACTACAATCCTTGACCGATACTGCCCTCTTACATCTCCATACAACTATCTCCCACCACACTAGTACCACCCATTATTATCTACCTCATAATAGTCTTGCCAACCAAATCTGTACTAACCAGCACAGCAACAATACCCACAGTGCTATACCAATAGTACCACTCTACTACACCTGCTATGCTACAATCGCTCCAACACCCATTTACCACATCCTGGCAACACTGCCACAATGGACTATTACCACACCACTGCCATGCCACCGCGTGGCATGGGGCAATAGCATGACACCTCTACAACTACTGCTCTAAAGCTACTTTATGACCACCTAGTAGCACTACCACTCACTGCCAATGCACTACATCCAACCACCTATCACTCCCCAGCACCATACTGCCTTCACCAAGTACTGCGCTCTACACTTGTTCAGCCTATGCACATCTGTACAGAAAACACACCTTTCTTCTCAACACACAAAGGCTTTTCACGATGATAAAAATTTAGACCTATTGAGTTTGTCAATGCATGGTGTCATTTGCCGGAGTTGGGGATGGATCTCCCAGTCACTGGCAGTGGTATGTTTGCAGAGCCCGGTCACCCACACCATTGAACAGCCCCCCATCCCACACTGCCCACCCCTCTGGTCTGAGTGAGATGCTCTTAATGCTGGCAGGTGAGGCACACCCCTTGACAACTACCCCCGTCACCGTCCACTGGCCACGCACACGCCAGGGACGGAGGAGACACCCCCAGTGAGAGGGGCCACTCCAGGGCCGGCTGCTGAGAGCTCGGAGACGAGCTGATCAAAGCTGAAGGGACAGGCGAGGGCCGTGCGGTCTACTGAGGCCCGGGCTGCATGCTGCAGAGCTGCTCAGACGGTAATGCCTTCTGTCACTGCGTATGTCTCTCTCAAGTTCACTTACACGACTCACGACGCTCTCGGGGCGGGGGCTGCCGCAGAGCTAAAGCATATTGTGACATCGAAGTAGAGCGGGCCCGGTCTGGGCCTTCTGCCTGACTGTGCTGGAGCGCAGATGCCCAGGAGCCTGGCAGCAGTCACGCGCCAGGACGCAAGGCCACGCACAGGCAACATCTACAGCATCTGCGCTTCCTCACATCCTGCACTTCCGCACAATGTGCACTTCATGTTCTTCTACGCAACCTGCACTTTCACACAAACACTATGTCCCCACTACCCACGCTTCAACACAACCGGCGACTTACCAACAGCATACACTTCCTCACTATTTTCATACCCTCACACTCTGCGTTTCCACACAACGGTGTTTCTACAAAACCAGTAACTTCCACACAACCTGTGTTTACACGAAAACCAGTGCCACCATTTCTACATGTCCACGGCATCTGCGCCGCCACACCTTCACTGCCACACCGTCTGCTTGATCACACTATCCACGCTTCCACACAACCTGCACTTCAACACAGCCTGCTCTGCCAAGCGAATACCACGTCCCAGGCACCTGACCGCACTGCCTGCATGCCCACTCTAACTGCATTTCTACACTTCCAACACACATCCAAAACAATATCCACTTTACATGACTGCCCATCCACCTCAGGAAACCACCCCTGCTGACGCAACGCAGGAAGGACCTCAAGACCTGCTCTTCGGATGAACTTACCACTTAGAGTATATGTAGAGAACAAGGGTACCGCAGTAGTGAGACCAGGGGTAATATATGTAGTTGAAAAGACAGCAGTCTGGGGAGGCCACTAAGGCCTCGGGTAGCCAGGACTACTATTATTCAAATTATAGCCTTCGTCTAGGCTTTAGTAGTGAAAAGGGAGTCCGAGCAGGACTGGAAAAACAATGTATGAAGGGACACAAGGTTGCACAAATGGCATCACATTTATTAACATCATAAACGGCATATCATCTACTTAGGAGCTAGTCCTGGTGCTCACACAAAAAGTGAAAGTGTGTAAAGTGATAGGTGCGGGTGACTTAAAATTTACATTGCATTGACAACACTGTACAAAACTCCGAATGTATTAAGTTATGTTAATGGAGTTTCGGTTGTGACGGCGTTTTGATCTCCTTAGTTAGAGACCATCATCAGGATGACAAGCTATGCATGTCGCTCTACCGTGAATCTTATAATTTACCTGTACATTTAAATCCTGTGCTTGCATTCTGATGTTATGTTCCCTATCTCTCTAATTATTAGCATACCAAGCCATTCCTTCATTTAATGTTCACATGCTTTGGCGGTTACCCCTTTCCTTCTCTTAAATGACAAGCAAATTATCCACCCGTACATATACTGCCTGTGCTTGCATCCTACTGTATTGTTCCCTATCTTTCCAATTATTAGTATATCAAACCGTCCTTTTAATCAATGTTCTCGTGCTTTTGGTAGATTAATGTTTAAATTACACATGTTCGTGTCTCCGGGCCAATGGTTTTTCTTCCCATCTAGATCCTACCAGCTCACACGTATTTTCGTCCTGATGATGGCCTCTAACTAAGGAGATCGAAATGCTGTCTACTTTCACAACCGAAACTCCTTTAACATAACTTAATACTTTCTGAGTTTTGTACAGTGTTGTCAATGCGATGTAAATTTTAAGTCACCAGCACCTATCACTTCACGCACTTTCACCTTGTGTGTGAGCACCAGGACGAACTTAGCATTTAGGCTGAGCCGCTGTACCATCCCTCCCCCCCCCCAGTGCTTTGAGACCCTCATGGGTGAGTAGCCCCGCTTTACAAATCCTGATTGATTGAGATGACTCACACAACCAGTACTTCTAAATCTACATCGTTGCCTCACAATATGCACTTAAAAAGTCTGCAGAAGCGACAATCTGCCCCTCGGCATAACGTGCACTTTCCCACTGTCTGTATTTTATCACCTTCACACAACATGTACACCCAGCAACCTACTCTTCTACACAACCTGTTCTTTCACACTGCTTGCACCCCCACTTATGTTGTAGGTCCACTCGAATTGCACTTGCAGTAAAGATACACTTCCTTTCAACTTACACCCCAAACACCTCGCCGTTCCACACAGCATAAATTTTTACACCAGTATTAGTTTTACATTCAACCTGTTGCCCTGAAATGACTTGCAATTCCACAAACCTGCACTTTTACACAACTAGCACTTTAAATTCTTGACTTTTCTACACAGAATGCACATTTAAACTACCGGCCGTGCCACACAAACAATCTGCACTTTCATATAACTTGCACCATCACATACTACAGTTTACACAATCTGTCCCATGACATACTCTGCACCTCCACGTGTATTGCACTTTAAAAAAGTCTGCATCTGCAGCCCAAATGAAGTTCCACAGAAAAAGTACTTTTAAGAAACCTGCACAGATTTTTACTTCTACACTTCTTGCACTTCCAATCTACCTACTATTCCTTGCATCATGTGCTTCCTCAAAACTTGCACTTCATCACAACCTGCACGTTCACGACCTTTACTTCACTATCTGTACTTCTTCAAATATTGAACTTCTACATACATAGCACTCCCAAACAACTTCCACACAATCTGCATCTCCACACGGCTGAGCCTTCCACAAATTCTGCATTTCCAGACAGTTTGCACAGTCAAAAAACAAAGGGTGGTACCCTTGAATCCAATAGGGACAGAGTTATGGGTAACAAAAAGTCCAAACAGTCCCTCCTAGCAATTTAAAATATCGCAATTCACACTTATTTTGTACAACACCAAAAAGAACACTAACTTGTTTCTAAGCCATAATACTATTATCAAATTATTATGAGTACGTCAGTAGAGCTCACAAAAAATCAAACAAATGAATACAATTACTTAAAAATCATATACTTTTTATTATATAAAAAGAGGGATTCGCCCTCACAAATTTGTTAAAAAAATATCACAGTATACAATACTTATGCAGAAAAACCAAACAGTCGACGCAGCGTTTCGGTGTTATTTCCATATGACACCTTCTTCAGGACAGTTTTCTATGCGAAAGAAATTATACAAATTATTTGCAAGCTCTACAATTTACTGACGTACAACTCATTATATTTTCATCTGATACAATTACATACTGTTTATTAAAAGCAAATTAAAAATGATTCCTAAGTGAAATTGCATAACAAAAAAACTGTACCAAAAACATAAATCTCTATAAAATAAGTTCATTCTTTATGGATGATCAAAGAATACTTTTTTTGTTAATCATTCCTGTTGACATGCTGTAAAACTATTACCAAACATTTATGACCTTAATAGGACAAAAGAATATAGACCACACACCTATAGTCTTTATATGTAGACTAGAAGTGAGCATTTAGGTAAAAACAATGCAACGAATCAGCTTTGCAATTTGCAATGTTGCCAGTTCCTGATGGAACTGAATAAAAACAACCTATTTAAAAACACACAAAACTTCTTGTTTTGCTATACACAAATAGATGTACTCTTCACATTTAGTAAGTACACCTTATGTGTAATCCACAGTATCACATACCTGCTAGATAGCAATCAAGAGCAATGTATGTGCTGTACGTGAGCAGGGGCGGCTCTAGGCTCATGGTGGCCCTGGGCAGGGAGCGTAGGTCGGGGGCCCCGGAAGAGAGGGTCTGGGCTGGGCGGAGCGCTGAGGCCAGTGAAGAGGGGGGTCAGGGTGTTTGGAAGTGGAACAGAGCCGGAGGCCACCAAATCCCTGCCAGGGGCCGCCACGCAAATATGTATCCATCCTCAGAGGATTATTATATTAAGGATATATATTGGTGTGGTGGCCCCTGGGGTTTGGTGGCCCTGTGCAGGTGTACAGCTTGCACATGCCTAAGGCCGGCCCTGACGTGAGTTAGCCACCGTCAATAATTGATTCTGGTCGCTTCCTTGTTTACTAAATAAAAAGAGACAACAGTATTTTAAATATGCGTCCGTGCAATGGCGGACTCACCAATGAATCTCAATGTACTTTAGTCAAAATCAAAAAATGAGATTTCTTATATCTTTCTTACTTCAAATACGATGCTTAATGTCCAATCTTATTTTTCTTTAGATCTTCTGTTGTATGCTTTGGATAGCGCAAATTTGGCAATTGTCGGGGACCACTCTGTGTCGGAACCACTTCTTTTCTGCATTTGAGGGTCTGCAATAGTAATTTGTATAGCAAAAGTTTCAAAAAAACCTATTCTAGCGCTATATTCTTATCAAGTTTCACATCTTTGGTTATATCTCTGTAAGGCATATACTATATGCCAGTTTATAGAAACGGATATAAGGTGCAATACGCTTTGTTCAAATTATTTTATCTATCCACCATACTGTTGTCAAACTACATATTTAAGGCATTGATACAAACGGGGATATATATGAACTGCTATCAACAGTTTAAATAAGACACTCCACCCTACTGATATCGTGGTGCAGCGATATGGTAAATTATTTTTGTATGAGTTGCAATCTTTTACCATTAGACTCGGTATTGCAGATGTACTTCAATGCAACTACCACTCTACATTCAACTGTTATTTGATCGTTATCATCGGGCATCAAGGATATATTAATATCATTATAATTACGCGTGTATGGCTACACCTAACTTATCCACGGGTATGCTCCCGTCTGATTACGGTTAGTTATATAATAACGGAGCAAAAGGGAACGGAGTATTTAAAGGTGTCCCTTAAGGCCGAAGGTTTATTAGTAACAGAAATTGAAAGCGCATTGATTCTCATCATTAATCCTACCCTCTAAAATGCGCAAATCTTCTTATTAAAAAAAAGTGCTACCGTCTGTGCTGGGTTCGTTACATAGTAGCGGAATGGCAAAAACTAAGGTCTACGTGGCTTCGCCTACCTTCAGACAGAATGCCAGCCTCCCTGCCTCCTACACGTACAGCTTCCGGGTCAGGATATGGATACGTAATCAGAACCACGCTCTTTATAACGGGGGAATGAGCTAGGTCATCGGCAGTGCTTAATCTGTGCCGGTGCTTTCCGATGCTCAGCACCAGCACTTATTTCATGGGGCCGGGTCTATGCGATCTTTCCCCTCCAGAAAATGGCCCGGTAATTATAAAAAATTAATTCCTGCTCCTTCTCTGTTACCGCCTTCTATGTCCTCATAGGAACGCCCACCCAGGTCCAGGCATATTAAGGGAGTGACATCATCACATCATAGGGTGACCAGACGTCCCTGTTTTCCCAGGACGGTCCCCGTTTTTGGAGAAGTGTCCCCGTGTCCCGATACTTTTCTCCAAGTGACATAAATGTCCCTGTTTTCAAACAGGTTCCCAGTTAAACACAGAAATGTCCCTGTTTTTCATTGGCTGTCCTTCTGCAATTTAGCATTCTGCAGTTTACCTCCCATGCTTTTCTGTCATGAGCAACTAAGCAACATTAGTGTGTTGTAGTTTACGTGGTGCTGACCCGCAGCTATAGAAATGAGCATTGATAAAGCTAATAAATCTGGTGTTTGCTAACCTGTGATGTTTTATTGATTTTTGGCAAATATATGCCATAGTCCTTAACCCCTTAAGCGCTGCCGTCGGCCAATGGCCGACGGCAACGCCACCTCCCCAGTGCTGCCGTCGGCCATTGGCCAACGGCATTCCACCCGCGCTCGGAAACGCCCGCACCGCGGCGGAATTACCGCCACGGTTAACGGGTTAATAGTGTAATTGTAATAAAAAGTACTAATGCTCCTGCGTAAAGGAGAGGGGTGCCAATAAAAGACCTAAAATTTGTTGTCTGTAATACTTCATCTCGGTCTGTGGAGGGAGCTGTCATTGTAGTCCTTTATCTATGTCTATGACAACTGTCAAATAGTCCTACTTTTATGTCAATGGTTACTGCAAACCGTAGTCCTACTTTTATGTCAATGACCTGTCCCCGTTTTTTGTTTTGAGAATCTGGTCACCCTATCACATCAGTACTGCATCACATTGGTGATGTCACGCAGATCGCGGCTGAGTTCCTCAAAGAACACGGTTTAGTTTCCATTGGGGAAATGCTGAAGGCGGGCTTTGGCTGAACTGGGGTAAGGCAGGCTGGAAGTGCGCAGTACTGCAGGTAAAATGTTGAACAGTAACGTAAAACGTCCAGCAGAAGTGCATTTAAACAAGCGCCCACAATCAGTACAGGTATGAGTTTTGTTGACTGGATTTTCTTGCTTCATATAGCAACAAGAATCGTCTGATTTATATTGCCATTGTTAACCTGTGCGAAGAACATTTTGAAAGCGTAGTACTCTACTGCTCTAGGGGTGAAGAGGGCTGCAAGGGTTTAAAAAGCGTGCTCCGTTCAAGCTAGCACAAGGGAAGGGACCGTAATGAAAATGCGAGCTCAAATGACCAGAATTCTTGATTCGTGCTGTTATCCTTGTCGAGTAAGTTGGAGCTATTTTTTATTTCCCGTGCACCTGCGTGAATGGTCGCTCATTTTTACGCATGTGGTATTAATTTTCCTCCAGAAATGTAAATCTCTGTAACCCTTCCTCAACTGTGGATGATTACGTGGCTAACTGAAATGCATATTGATTTTCGGGATTTTCTAAAGAAGTGCCATCTCTTATGTAAGCCCAGAAAGTAGAGACTGTTCTTTGTTTTTATTCGCGCCAGAGATTCAACTGAGGCTTCCTGACTCTTTAGCCACCACCTCCACCAGATCAATACATGTTGACATAATAACTTATGTACAAGCTTGACAGGGTGGAGTGGATGTTCTAAATGCTCTTGCCAAGGTACTTATGGCCTCATTTCAATAAATCAATCAATCAGTGACACTTATAGAGCGCGCTACATACCCGTAGGGTCTCAAGGCGCTGGGGGGGGGGGGGGGGCGCTACTGCTCGAACAGCCAGGTCTTCAGCTTCTTCCTGAAGGAGAGGTGGTCTTGGTTTCAGTTTGAAACGCATGACGCACAGGCAGTTCGACACAATTATTTGAAGGTGCGTGTTGTGCAGAAGCTGGTAACCCAGTAAGTAAACAACTGTTGGTTTTCTTGAGCTCTTACATCTGCCTTGTTTGTCTTCTGCCTGTGCCAATGTAGTCCTGCTTGGTAATGCTGCCATTGTTGTCTTGCATGTCTAACACCGGACCTGCTGTTTGAAAATCTACCGACCTACTGTGACTTCTACATCAGTGACTGAATGTAAATGTGCAGAGCAACTTTTCTAAGTATTGAAGTGAAACTTCGTTCACACGTTTTAGATTTTTGGCACACAGATCGTTAAAGATGCGTTTTCTGCAAGGTACAATTGATGGACTGCAAAGAGTTAAACGCGATGACGCCCACTGGAGTCCATAAAGAGGCCGGGCCCTCGGACGCTCAGGTATTTTATATCGGCAGCAATTGTAACCTGGACTGATAGATAAACCCTTCCCTTGTTTGCAATGGAGCTGTCGGTTAGGTCTGCACTAAATTGCATTCTGCAGCAGGTAACGGTCTCAAACGTCCTGCTGTTTTTTGCAATCTTCCTCTAAGTTGGTGATTGTGTTAAAAGGAGAGCACGGAAGAATTACCCCCCAGGGCCCTTCCGGCCCATTATTGGATGTTTACCATACCTGGACTTGGCTCAGCCTCTTGTCTCAATAAAAAAGTTAGGATTACCGAAGCAATTTTAACGAACTGTGACAGACCCAAAGCTTTTGTCTGCTGTATAGAGAAAAAGATTTTTTATGACGTTTTAATTACAAGTGGGCGGCAGCAATGCAAGTTTACCATAAGAAGTACAGTGAGAGTCACACTCTCGAGAGCAGACTTAGCACAGAGCAGCAGCGCCAGCTTTGCTCCACATTACCCATCAGACATCCAATTTTTTTTCCCCCTCTGAAAGGTGGTCTCAAAGCGAGGCTAATACAAGAACACCCTATTCCCCTCATCCCTCCCAAACCAGGCTCAAAAGATTTGACAACACTACAGGCTACTTCTCTTACTTAGCTTTTCCCCAGCTCACTATAGACTAAGGGCCATGAACTGGGATGGGTCATGGCCCAGCAGGGGATGATACGGTTTCTGGCAGGGGGGGGGATATGCCTGTGATTCTGGCACCACATTATAGTGGCCTGGCAGGGTAAGTCTCTTGGGCCGGTTTACAGAGGCCCTAAAAAACTGTGACCCTGGGGCACTGGCCCATCGCTAAATTGCCCGCCTTCCCAATCTGACAATGGGTCCGGGTTGGGAACCCAATGCAGCCCTGGTAAATTTCAGCAGACCAGCCCCCATAGGATGCATAGCGAGTGAGCCCGGCCATAAGTAGGGTTTTGAGGGTGTATCCCCCAAGAAAATTTGGGCAAAAATGGTGCATTCCACAACACATTTTTCAATATACATTCAATTGTGTTAGCTTTTAAAGCATAGTAAATGAAAAGCTTACAATGCACTAGGATAGGACAATCTTTAATGGACCCCTTCAATGGTTCCTTCAATATCATCCTCCAACAGTGCCCCTCGTCTCTCCATAGCCCCTTCATGTATTTCATTTGTTTTATAGCGCTTCTCATACCAGATTATGGTGACGGAGCACTCTACATCAAACACACATATAGACAATGAATAATATATGTGTAAGTCAGTGTATAGAAAATGTTACATAAGACCAAGGGCACTACGAGGTTTAGGCATGTTTTAAGAGTACTTGGGCTGGAGAAGCACAAACATGGGATTCAAAATGGAACTCAGTGGTTAGGGTTACCTTTACTAATACTTCTACCCAAACAAACCCTTGTTAGCAACATTAGGATAATGAAGGACAGGAAAAAACATAACTTTCTAACCTGTACCATGTAGTTTGCATGCAGCTCTTTTTGATGGTAGTTCATAGCTCACCAAGCAAGATTACTATTGTAACATATGAACTGTACAGAAACAAAATGATATTTCGTGACAAAAGCAGTAACCCACAGAGCTGGGAACATAAAATACATTTATGTGATCTGCAAGGTGCACATTCTTGCAGCAGGCATATTAACCCTCTGTGTTACTTTGTAGATGAGTTAAAACTGCCACTAGACAAAACTCCAACAGAAAGAATAATCTCCAGAGATCTCTTGACAAGTTTATACTCAAAGAACTCTGCAGCTACTGCTTTAAAAACGCAGGGAGGCTGGAAACAAAAGTGATTGATGTGTTAGTTATGCTGGTCTGCTGATTTTGTTACTGGGGGCGACAGTGCAGCACTGCAAAACTGGCCTCTCAGTAACGAAACTGGCCTTCCATCCTCCCAAGGAAACACCAGAGTGGTCTGAAAGGTACCCCGTGTGCTGCATGTCCTGCTTTACGTTACTTGGTTCTCCGCAGAGCTCTTGGTCTTCCCAGGGTGAGCCTGATGTTGTTGGTCAGTGAGCCTCCTTTTATGCCGCTATTGCACCGCCTAAAGCAAATACAGTTAACTCAGAATTTGCCCTTGTTAATGCTCGAGTGGATTCACAGCTCATGAACACTGAGCACTGACTTCTTCTCATCGTTTGAGCTATGCTCTCTGTAGGTCATGCACTAACTCAGAGAAATTCCCATTTTAATGTTTATGCTGTAAAGCGTGCACTCACAAAAAACTAGGCTAACAGCTGAGTTCTCTGTCAATGAACACCTTCGTAATGAGGCTCCAGTTTTAAATGATTGCCTTTGAGTAAAGTGCAGACATTTAACTAGGAATTTTTCTGTATTAGTGCATGAGCTGCAACAGCACCGCTTTGAACAATGGATTTTTATTAATTTTATCTTCTTTTTCAGTACATTTTGGTTTATTTTGTGCCATAAGATATATAAAAGTTGCATCTTTGAACTCATGACACACAATTAGACTCTGCTAAAAAATACAGCACAAACCACCTTTGCACATGTAATGTATGTAATGTATGTGGTCTTGTAAAGCCCACTGCTGCCCTGAGGCGTCGTGGCGCTGTAGACCGCTGGGGAACCCGTCCTGGCTATCCCTGTGAGATGGTCCCTACTGGGTATCGCCAAGGTGAAACCAGGCATCCCCGGCGAATCTGGGGGGCCGTTGTAGAGATGAGGCAAGCTAATGCCCAGAGTTGCCGAGTGTGATCCTGGTTAGAGTAGGCACTACTGGTAGAGTTAGCACTACTAACTTTATTAATTTGCTTTATATATTTTATTATTTTTATGTAATATTGCTTTTTAATCAACTTTGTCGGCCATCTTGAAGCGGGTATTAAGGACATCACCAATTTAAACATAAATTGTACCTTTCTTTTGTCTTACCAGAATCTATTGTACAGTGATAAAAAACTGCACTTCTAGCTTGATTTAGTTTTGCCGCACGTTATTATGTCAATAGGGAATGTGACTCTTATATTATTGTCCAACTACGTCTGCAAATGTGTCGGCCATCTTAGAACGGGTGTTCTGTTCAGGTTCTATTTCACATAACGTGCAGAAACTAAATCGTTCACGCTAGGCTATTCATGTATTGTCCCAATTGTCTACATTAATAAAAGGCCAGTCTGTTATCGTGTAATATAAAGTGCAAAGAAAAAATGAAATATAGGCTAGTGAATACATAGGAGTATAACGAACATTATTATAAAATAAAACAACACAATATGTGTACTGATTACCCTAAGAGGCAGGGAATCGCAATTGTGCTGAGATGGACTTATCACTCAGTGATGAATTTACTTTGTATATTTAAAATACAGCGTTGCATGCAAGTTATTGAATTTATTCTAGCTCAGCACCATCTCAAGGCTATTTATTCACTACTTTTTGTTGACACCTATCATTAATGAATCATTCTATTAAATCTTCCTGTCCTATTCGCTGGAGAAATACGGAAGGTCTAGTGGGACAATACGTCAAAAAGAGGCATCATGTTGGCAACAGGAGGCAACTATATATACCTTATTATAACAGGGTATAAGCTAAAGGCCAAAGGGCCTATTATTATGTCAAAGCAGTTTTTCCCAATCTTCCTTGCTGTTTAATCCCTTATGAACGGTATCGAATTTGGACATGTAGAACTGTTCTCGCTTTTTTCTTTTTAAGTTATAATCACCTCCTCTAAAGCTCACAATCACAGTCTCTATTACACACCAGGTTAGGTCTTCAACTGTGTGTTTTTCCTTTTCCCAATGTTCTACTAACGGTGCATTTTTTTGGGACAGTCTAATGCATGATCTATGTTCCTGTATTCTTACTCTGACCTCCCTCGAGGTCTCCCCTATGTAGTCCAGTTGGCAGGGGCATCTAATCAGATATACAAGGTTTTTAGTCCGGCAGTTAGAAAAATCTTTAAATTTATGGACATGGCCATTTACAGTAATGTCAGGGCCTTTGATGATATATTTGCAAACACTGCAGCCGCAGCATGCAAAAGTGCTCTTCGGAAGGGGTGTATTCATGATACCCACTTGTTGTTGTGTCTTCTGTTCTCTAATTGTCTTAAAGTGGCCTATTTCTTATCATCCTATTTCGCCTAAAAGTAAACATAGGTTTTGGTAACACAATGCTATTCTGATTAGTTACTAAATGTCAATTCCTGTTCACTATGTTTTTAACCTTGTTGCTTATATTGCTATGGGTAGTAACAAAGATTAAGGTGTCATATGGAAATAACACCAAAACGCTGGGTTGACTGTTTGGTTTTTCTGCATATGTATTGTATACTGTGATATTTTTTTAACAAATTTGTGAGGGCGAATCCCTCTTTTTATATAATAAAAAGTGTATGATTTTTAAGTAATTGTATTAATGTGTTTGATTTTTTGTGAGCTCTACTGACGTACTCATAATAATTTGATAATAGTCTTATGGCTTAGAAACAAGTCAGGTTTTTTTTTGGTGTTGTACAAAAAAGTGTGAATTGCGATATTTTAAATTGCTAGGAGGGACTGTTTCGACTTTTTGTTAGTTTTCACAGTCATACAGCCTGCTTGCAGTCATTTCTGCACGACATACACGTTGGCAAATCCTAACAAGTACATGCACGCACTTAACTAGGGACTACTTGGAGATTCATACAAATAATATTTCTAAACAAGCCGTACCCCTACTCAGTATGCACTCCCACAGTTTGCACTTCTTCACAACCACAACTGCCAAATGACATATCCTTCCACCTCAAATGGTGTTCCACACAATTTGCGCTTCTACCGTTGGTGTCTGGTAAATTTTGACCAAATCCTTACTTTGCCTTTGCGAGCAACCATGGGTATCCCAGTTGGGGGGATGAGAAGGGAGGTGGGGATCTCACACCGGAATTTAAAAAACAAAAAGAGTTTAATGATGTATTTTCCAGTTCAAGCTCTGTAAAATATTCACCAAAAAGCAAAAAATGTGCAAGGATTTTGATAGGGTTCCTGTAGGCCTACCTCAATGTCTTGGTTAGTGATTGTGTGTGTATTTACGCATGTGTGTTTTTTTGTGTGTCTTTGTGTGTATGTGTTTATGTGTGGCTATGTATTTATGTGTGGGTTTTCTGCGTCAGTGTGTTTTTGTGCCTGTGTACCGGTTTCTGCATATATGGGCGTTTATGCGTCTCTGAATACTGTACGTTTGTGTCTTTGTATGTGTTTGCGCAAATACCTTTGTGCATACATCTGTGAGTCTAGACCTGAATATCTTTTGGGGGCAAATTAGCTGTATTCTTTATTGAGAGAAGAGAAGGTTTTTTTCTAACGGGCCTACTTAAATACAGCATTACCTCTCTATTTGCCTGTTACCTACATTGTAGATTCGGTCCTGGTACACATTTATTTCTGACCGCAATACCAGTCCTAAGGCAGGTATGGGGTCTTAAATAGGCAAAACATCCTAACTCGATTAAGGGATTTTACTACCTTTTCCAATTGGAAATCAGAGGACGTTTTGTCAGTACAGTTCATTGTTGATCCAGAGACTGGGAAAGAGTTTACTCGTTCAAGTTGGTTTTTGGTTCTATAGCCAAATCTTATTTGGGCTATAGGGGACTCACCTGTACATGGGGTATTATTATACATAAAGTACAAGAAGATAAAATACCTGACAATATTGCTGAAACTACAAAATAGAAATCAATTCCTAGGAGATAACTTTTCTATTTTTAAGAATAACTGTAAAGGACCCTAGACGTCTATTATGAATGAATTTAAACATTTTATAATTAGCGTTTCAAATTCATCAATGGTAATTAGAAACATTAAATTACAAGACAATGATTATTTGAAGCCTAGGAGAGTTACAGATCTGGTGGTCCTGGAGTCAGGAGTCAGGTGATATGATTAAAGGATCTGGGAGGCAACATTCCTAATAAAGTTTTAAAAGTGTTTGTACATCATATTAATATCTTTCTCTTGGAACATTGCTGACCTAAAGAACAAGTTACTTACCTTCAGTAACGCCTTATCTGGTAGAGACCATCGGCCACATGCATCATTGTAAGGTTTTGCGATTCCTTATTTGCGATTTTTTGGGAATCGCAAATAAGGAATCGCAAAATGGGATGCATGATTTTATTTGCATAATATTTGCGAATTGGTAAAAATCGCAATTTTTACCAAATCGCAAATATTATGCGAATTCCTAATTGCGATTTCGCAAATCCTATTGATTCCTATGGGCCAAAAGGCCCATAGGAGTCAATGGGAAGGCATTTACAAATTGCGAATTTGAAAATGCGATTCGCAATTTGGTAATGCATTCCAAGGGTGCAGAGGGGGGTCCAAAGGACCCCCCCCTGCACCCCTGAAATGTATTTTAAAGTGCATGTTTCACACACACATGTCCTAAGGACATGTGTGTCTGTAACATGAAAGTTTGCATTATTGAGCATTTTCATAACTTTTCGCAAATTACCGCGAGGTTCAACCTCGTGGTAATTTGCACCCCCTAATTGCTAATTCGCAATTTGAAAAACAATCATGCATTGCTTTTAAGGAATCGCAAATTTGCGATTCCTTAAAAGCAATCGCATTTTTGGAAATCGCTAAAAATAGTGATTTTCCCAAAAATGTATGATGCATCCCAAAAACTTATTTAGGAATCTCAAACGGCCGAATTTACAGATTCGCACCGTTTGCACTTCCTAAATAGGTTGATGCATGTGGCTGCATATCATTTCTACACTGCACACATTTACTATAGCCTTATAGCCCACCGTAGTGGGCTATATCTGCTATTAAAGGCCCGCTACTCCGTTAAAGGCCCGAGCCAAAGGCAAGGGACTTTATCAAGGTAGCGCGACTTTAGTAGCCGATATAGCCCTGCTATGAAGGATTATAAGGCTATTAGAACATTCTGCCACTAGAAGGCAGAATGTTCTAACAAATAAAGTAAAGGCCTCTCGAAGCTCGAGGGGAAGAGAGGCTTTTGTAAGACATTAGAATGTTGTTCTGCGGGCCTTTACCGGCCCATAGAAGCAGGGAGCACTCCATTGTCTTCAATGGAGCTCCCAACATTCCAATGTTTGAATACGCATTACTGCCTGGACAGTCAGGTTTGCAGGGAGCACTTCGCCTGTTCGGTCTTGCAAGGCTTCTTGGTCTAAATTTGTCTGCAGACCCACCTCTACGGATGGTTTTGCTTGAGTAACTATTCAAAAGTAAGGAATACGTGGCTAGATATCTCTATCAAATGAACAAGGCTCTTACCTTCGGTAAGTCTTATCTGGGAGAGACAATATTTAGCCGCAGATTCCTTACCGACCCACTAATCCTCCCTGCTCTGTGGACAGAGTTCTAGGGTCAGGACTGATACATTTCAGCGCTTTGGTGTGGACATATCAATGTCAGAGCACTTCATGGCTCTGCGCTTCTGGCGTGGGAAGTCGTGAAAAGTAACTTATGTCAGCATACTGAGTTGGTGCCTTGTATGTGACGCGGACATCACTTGAGACGCCAATGATGCAACGCAGAGCCGACGGACGCCCCCTACCAGCACATAGGAGTACTACTCATGAAAAATCTTCCGGATCAAGGCTGACGCCTGGGGAAATTCTAAGGTAAAGAATCTGCGGCTAGCTGCCGCTATCAAATTCATCATTTAAAATCAAGCGGTGCAGATCTTTCAACTTTTTTTATCCTGCTTTATCTCATATATTGAGGTGCTCGAAGTAAATGCAATCAAGTATAAAATCGGCAGGCCTAGTGGAGGTTTACTTACCGTAATTAATTTGATATTAAGCTTAGACACTCAGCTGTGTTATTTAAATCTCCTTATCTATTGGCTGTATTGACTGAGTTTTTGATCATTCAAGGATTTTTATTATTAATATATTTTTTCTTCCTTCTTTTGTAAAAGAAGTTGTTAAACATGCAATGATCATTATTACAGGTGATTTTAACACAAACATTTGCACAAAAGAACTTTAACAACAGAAAAGGATTCTAAAGACAGTTTTGTTGGTATTGCAATCTTCCTGACTGCCTTGCATCCTACAAAGTAGATGCGCCCAAGATAGGTTGTCATCCCTTCCCTTGCTTGATATATGCAGACGACATTGTGATCAAGGGACTAATGCCCAAGGGCCTGAACAACAGGTTGCTGTCTTTACAGCAGTATTCCATCCAGCACTATTTAAAGGTCAATATGTCAAAAAGTAAGGTAATGATTCAAAAAGTAGAAAGGATGGGAACACTAGCCTAGGTTAAGAGAAGCTGGAGATTATAAAGTCATACCTTTATTTAAAGAAAATTGTTGCAGGTAGTTCGCTGGAAAAAGCCCATATTGAATTTTGTTCTAAGGCCGCCTTGCACGCTAATGGGTTATGTGCTTTTTATAACGTAATGGGGAAAATACATTATACTCAGCTGTTAACCATTTTTAAGGTAAACATCCCTCCGACATTATTATATGCTATAGAATCTATTGATGTGTCAAAATGGGAATTCTTAGAGAGAATAGAAGGACAGATTTTACATAAATTTGAACTCTTCTGTGTCGACCCTGATAAGCTCCTATGTGCAGGGGTTGGCCAGAGTGATTTGGTGGGGCTATGGGCTTAAGAACAGTGATAATGACTCCATGAGGGGTTTCATGAATAGTGAAGTATTTGGCTCAGAGCAGGGTAGTCATTCTTTTCCTCTGGATTTTGCCTTATCCCTGAGCTATTTTGATGTCCCGTAAGACGTTCTAGCTTCCCACTCTCCTACACAATATAAAGCTATTTTAAGGCCGCAACTAGCTTTGTGAGCTTTCAGAGAGATTCCATGCATTGTGTTCTAAAAAAACGGTCTGGGGGGGATAACTTCATCTTGCCGCCCTAAGGTAGTTCAGCAGTACTTGACATGGAATTTGGAACATGGACTTTGCAGGCTTTAGACACTATTTTGAATTAATTTGCTCCCGCTAAATGACCTAACTGCAAACTGGTCCTGTTCCAGACATTTGGGGAAAGAGTGTAATCTGTGTAATGTGGGGATTCAGGATCTCAATCATGTGCTCTTTGTTCGTCCCGCATTGTCTTTTCAGCACCGCCTCCTTTTAAGGCCAATTTTTCGAAATAATATTAAATCAGTAGATATGGCACATGAGTTCCTCCTCCGCCTAAAAAAAGAAGCACTTTGCACAAAAGTTTATACACGCTTTTACGTTTTTATGGATTTCAATTTGTTTGGGTTTAGGATTCCTGCTATGATGATGCAATAATTTACAGAAATGTGTAAATATTTTAAGGCTGCATGAATTAATTTTTATCTGTACCCAGGTTGCTGATATATAAATGAGAGTAGTTTGAACAAATGTTTTTAATATATATACCTTCTTTTGCTATTTCTGTAATGTGTGTTTTTTGGATTCTGTATTTATTGTTTTATTTTGGTTTATGTGGACCTCTTTTGAGTTTCAAATCATGAATAAAGATTTGAATGTAATTGTATTCTGATTTTTATGTATTGTCCGATGAAGCGGAAACCTATTGATAAAATACATTAAATCCTTATATGATGATTTGGGTTTCCATACATTAAACAGGAAGTTTTCTCCTGCTCAACCAGCAAATCATACTTATCAATCAGCTGGTAATAAATTAATTTTAGATTACACCTATTTACATGTTTCAGATTTTGATAAATGTCAGAATTTTAAGATTGGCCATAGATGGGAAAGTAATCATCATCCATAGTCAAAAGATCATCATTCAAGGCCCAAGCGTTCTACTACGAAACCAAAATAAGCCAGGCATTGAAAGCTCCTAGGGAGCTTTTTAACATTTCGACATCCCTGACCACTAAAAAAACTGAAAAACTCTCCCCAGCCCTTCAATAGCATGCTGCAACTAACTGGCAGCATATTTTCTAAACAAAATAGCAGATATCCATCTGTCTCTACAAAAGAACAGAATTTTAAATGCTTTCACATCAGAGAAGTGCATGCCCAACACATCCAACATCGACCTGCCTCTCTTCCCCCAATCACATAGGAAGAACTTCCTGCTCTTCTCAGCAAGATCAAATCAGGGTCACCGCTTGACCCCATGCCCCCACTCACAAGGAGTTCCAGCCACTTTCTTCATTATATCGGAACTCCTTAACTTGTCCCAATGCACTGGAATAGTGCAGTCTAAGTGGAACATGCAGTGGCCAGACCCTTACTTAAAAAACAATCTCAACACAACATGTCCAGGGAACTATAGGTCAATCTCCCTGCTCCGGGTCTTAGGCAATGTGCTAGAGAAACATGTCAACCAAACACTATCTACATTCCTTGAAGAAAATCATTACTGCACACTTCCTAGATGGGTTTCTATACACAACACAGTACAAAAACTGCACTTGTCACAGTAACAGAGGAATTAAAAATGTTGCTGGACCAGGGAGGAACTGCTGCTACCATATTCCTGGACCTAAGTGCATTGTTCAATGGGGTTTACCATGAGACACTAATGTACAGAATGGATGAAGCCAGAATAAAGAGCTCCACTCTTAATTAGCTTACCTCTTTTTTTAAGGACAAATATTTCCAAATTTGGGAGAATTAATACTACTCTGACGTCCTTCCCTTGTCGTGCGGGGTTCGGCCCTCAGCACTACACTTTTTAACCTGTACATGCTCTCATTGACAAATATTGTTTAGGAGTTTGGACTGCCAACAGTATCAAATGCAGACGACAAACAATTGGTCATCTACCTCTCCCCTGGAAAAGGCTCACAGTCCCATCAGCTGTCTCACTGATTTGAAAAAGTATCCACGTGTCTGTCGAACTGCTGCTTAGAATTGAACGGGCAAAAAACTGAGCTCATGATTCTGGGGAACAGACCTGACCCCCAACCACCTATATGGACGGACCAGAATTTTGGGCAATCCACTCATCCCCTCCTACCCTCTCCAAAGCCTTGGAATGTGGATGGAGAAGTCCCTTTACATGGATAGACGTGCCAAAAAATGTGCGTCTACTTGTTTTGGCACTCCCAGACCACACCGTAAAATCCCAGACATTATCCCAAGTGTGTCCAGAAGAATTGTGGTCCAAACCCTTGTTCTCTCCTGGTTGGTCTATGGGAACCCTCTCTACATAGGCTTCCCCAGATATGTCATCAAAAGGCACCAGGTTGTCCAAAATGCGGCAGCAACGATCATATACAAGGTCTCAAAATTTGCCACAGCAAACAGTGCTTAGCTTCTCTGCACTGACTCCCCATTGAGGCAAGCATAACATTTAAAACACTATGTTTGGCACATAGAGGGCTTAACGCCAAAGGACTCTCTATGATAAGGGCACTCTTGACCCCTTACTCTAAGGGTTGATTCTTGAAGGTACCAAGAATTCCCAAGGCCAGATGGGGCGGTAGGTGCTTTCCATATCTTTTCCCCAAACTTTGGTCCCCATAGAATTACGATGCCTAAACAAAGAGTCACAGTTCAGGAAAAAGCTAAAAGCATAGCTATATCCACATTGATAGCCTACCTGTGTTTCTCCACTTATCCTAAAGCAACGCTATGTCTTATCCAGCTCTGGGAACAGGTAGCTTAATTCTTAAAAAATCCGCTTAGCATAGCATAGTTAACTACGCTTAATTTGTTGAATGAGGAGTTATGTACTGGTAAGTAGTCAGAACTGCTATATTTTGAAGAGATCACAATAAGATGCATAAAAAAGGAATTGCAGATTATCGTATCGACTAGAAGAGTTGTGGGAATATCCTCGAATTAGATATATTTTACTTAACATCTTTGAGGGCAGGTATAACCTGAATGCATTACAATGGGAAAACATACTTCTTTCATTCAAGATACCTAGTTCTAATAAAACTAGTTTACCTGGTAATTATTGGCACAGGACATTTTTACATTTGAAACGAAGCTATAGACAGAAAATGAGAAGGGCTTTGAAAGCAGATAACATCAACTCTATAAATAAAAAGATGCAACAGATAAAAAAAGATCAAAGGTCTGACTTGCATGAATTGCAATTATTATTATTATTGCATTGTTAAATCTGTAAGGTGATGGTTACTATGTCATCAAGCGCAATAGGTGAAATGTCAAATGCAGAGATAGCTGGATTATTTCTCAATTAAAAATGTCTCATGCGCCTGGCCCTACGGGGATCTCAAACGCTATAATAAATATTATTGTACTAAAGTGGTCTACCCTCTTAATGTATTTTTAGTTCTGGTATTATTCCTTCAGCATTGAAAGACTCTATTTTACAATCCTTATATAAATGGGGTTCCAAATCTGAACCCAGAAGTTATTGCGTTATTTGATGCTGACTGCAACATTTTTTGTAAATTACTTTTAACAAAATTACCAGACTGGGCAGAACGCCTTTCGATAAATCCTTCCCATCAAACTAGTTTTAAATCAGGGTGTTCCACCATGGATTACATTGTTGCTTTAAATCGTTAGATAAAAAATCCTTTGCCATTAAAAACAAACAATTGTTTGCCTGCCGTATAGACTATTCAAATGCGTTTGATAAGGTAGGTTGAAATATTGTTGGCAAAGCTGGCAGGTTGGAGTATCGATAATACTCTTTTGAATTTAAATATAGACTAATATTTGGATACTTGGCTGCAGGTCAAAGTAAATGATAAATGAAGTTTCATTCCTGTAAGAAATTGGGTTGTTGGTTGACTGAGAGTATGAGCTGTGTTCAAGAAGCAACCACAATCCTTGTCAGGGTAAGGTACAAGCAAACCTCAAATTAAGCTGAGCTCAACCGCCCTGGTAGCTTGGCACAGAGCAGTCAGGCTTATTTCAGAGGCAAAGTGTAAAGTATTTGTGCAACACTTTTAACAATAAAACTGAAAACACTGGAGTCATTAATTGTTAAAGAATAAACTGCAATATGGAACTTAAAAGCATAAAGCATCAATTGTTGCTATCTGTTCGCATTGTACTGGGTCAAAGTCAAAAGTTTAGGCAGACCGCGATGGAGCACGGGTCAGATGCAGTCCCAGATTAGACCAGCTAAAGGTTTACCTTCACATGTTTTGTGCCAAGAGTGCGGTTTGCTCTAGAGAGGATCATGGGGAGAAAGAAGAGTGTCACAGGCGGTGGTCGACGAGGTGCGAAGAACAAGCTGGGCATCGCGGATGATGGGCTTGTGCTTGACGGTGGTGGCCCTCTGCAGCAATCAATGCTTGCTGTGCAAAGAGATGGGCTAGCGGCAGCTTCTGCTGAATTTTGGTGCGAGCTGCGCTGTTCTGGTGCAAATGGAACCGTTTGCACCCCAAAGAGCCCAAAAGGTTAATTTTTTAACCCACTGAGCTACACCAAGGGTGTGTCCAGGAGCTGGCTGGGGAGCCTTTTATGTCTCAGATCAGGAAACAAGCAGACTAGTCTGTGTAGTCACTCTGGAGCCCTGGGTTCAACATGGGTTGCAGGTCCAGTTCTTCTTCCCCAGGCAAGAGGGCAGCAGGAAGCAGGTCAGCACAACAGAGCAGTAGTTTCTTCAGGGTAGCAGTCCAGTAGAGTGGCAATATTTTCAGCAACACAGCAGTCCTTCTTACTGACAAAGTATCCACAGGTACAGAAGTGTACTGTAGAGTTGATGTCTGAGGACCCTCTTTTATACCCTGATGCCCTGGTTCTAGAAGGTGGAAGAAGCTCCTAGACACTCGCTTGTAAGTGCATGGAATTTCCTGCCTCCCTTGCCTTGGTTCCATGCTGTCTGAAGTGACAATGCAGGGTTGGTAGGCCCTTTGTGTGAAGGCAGAGCACAGGCTATCAAGTGTAAGTGGAGCTATGCTCAGTTCCGCCCTCTTATCTTGTCCGCCGATGGGCCCCCTCAGGCAACCTAATCCCTCTATTTTGAGACAGACTTCGTGAATTCCTCCTAGACTATCAGTTACATCCAGTCATGTGAACCAGTCCAGGCTATAGGCACAAACGGCTAATTCAGAAAAAATGGCAACTTTCTAAAAGTGTCATTTTTAAAAGTGTGGTTGAAAAACTGATTTCATCACTGAGTAGAGCTTTTCACCACAATTCCAAAGACAACAAACATGAACTAGTCATTTCTTCCCATTTGGAAATTTCAGGTATAAAATGTAATACGGTAACTCCAATGTTATCCTATGAGAGAGATAGTAGTGAAAGCCCTGGACTGGACCACTTCCTTCCTCTCTGGCAGAACCCAGAGAGTCCGCCTCCCACCCTACTGATCCGAAGCAACCAAACTCATCTGCGGCGTACCCCACGGTTCATCCCTCATCCCGACGCTGTTCAACATCTACATGGCCCCCCTTCCACAAGTGGCCCGCCAACACGACCTGAACATCATCTCCTACGCCGACGACACCCAACTCATCCTCTCCCTTACCAAGGGCCCGCATACCGCCAAAAACCAACCTCCACGAGGGTATGAAGGCCGTCGCCGAGTGTATGAGGAGCAGCCGCCTGAAGCTGAACTCGGACAAGATGGAAGTCCTCATCCTCGGCCCTACCCCGTCTGCCTGGGAAGACTCCTGGTGGCTGACAACACTAGGAACAGCACCAACGCCCTCAGACCACACACGCAACTTGGGATTCATCCTCGACTCCTCCCTCTCCATGTCCAAGCAGGTCAGCGCCGTCTCCTCCTCCTGCTACAACACCCTCTGCATGCTTCACAGGATCTCCAGTGAATCCCGATCGAAACTAGAAGAACGGTGACCCAAGCTCTCGTCAGCAGCCAGCTAGACCACAGCAACGCACTCTACACAGGAATCCCGACCAAACACCTACATCGACTACAACGCATCCAGAACGCCTCGGCCCGCCTGATCCTCAACCTCCCACATCACCCCCCACCTCGGAGACCTTCACTGGCTCCCCATCAACAAGAAGATCACCTTCAAGCTCTTCACTCACGCACACAAAGCACTCCACAACTTCGGACCAGCCTACCTGAACAACAGACTTAACTTCTACACCCCCGCCCGCCAGCTCCGCTCCGCCAGCCTCGCCCTCGCCTCCGACCCACAAATCCAGCGTACCACCTCTGGAGGCAGATCCTTCTCCTTCCTCGCTGGCAGACACAGGACCTGCTCACCTTCAGGAAGCTCCTCAAGACCTGGCTCTAAGAGCAGTAGCAGCAGCCACTACCCCCCTCCCCCCCCACCCTCCACCCCCTCAGCGCCTTGAGACCCTCATGGGTGAGTAGTGCGCTTTACAAGTTCTGTGATTGATTGATTGATTGAAAAACAAATGTAAGAGTTTTTTACTACCAAGAAATGTAAAATTTAAAAGTGCATGTCCTACCTTTTAAATACACTGCAACCTGCTCTTTGGGCTGTCCAGTGCCTATCCTAGGGGTGAATTATATGTATATAAAGGAAAGGTTTGGGCTTGACAAAAGGTTTATTTTGCCAGGTCGAAATGGCAGTTTAAACTGCACATACAAACTGCAAATACAGGCTCTATGCTGGCAGAACTGAGTCATGTTTGAAGGGCTACTTAAATGGGTGGCACATTAAGTGCTGCAGGCTCACTAGTCTCATTTAATGTACAGTCCCTAGGTAAATATGTAACCACTGTACTAGGGAGATATAAGTAAATTAAATATGCCAATTGGGTATAAGCCAATATTACCATGTTTAGCGGAGAGAACAAATTCACTTTAACACTGGTTAGCAGTGGTAAAGTGCTCAGAGTCCAAAGGCTAGCACAAAGGAGGTCAGGAAAAAAAAACCATCCTTAGGTTGACAGGTCTACCAACTCCATCTATTAAAACAGAAAATGGATTAAAACAAGGATGCATATTAGCCCCTATATAATTTTCTCTATGTCTTGCTGGCCTTTATAGACGTTATATAATAAGGATGGGGACTGTCCAAAATTGGGGAAGCACAGAATACCTTAACTGGCCTATGCAGATACCTCTGTGTTATTCTCTAAAACCCAGATAGATCTTCAACGTCAGTTAACATGCTGACAATAGTACAATTGATTAAACAACTTAAAAATTAATTATAAGAAGATGAATATTTTGTAATTTGGGAAATCTAAAGCCTGTTTTAAGTGAATGATAGATCAGCAAAAAATTGAGTTGTTAAAAGTTATTCCTATTTGGGCATAATTATACAGGACACATCACTATGGTTACAGGAAATTGAGAATTTGAAAAACAAGTGTAATAAAGCAGTTATTGCAATTAAACAATTTGCTTGTAGTTACGGTGGGGGTGCTTTAGGTTCAACCATTACTGCAATTAAGTCAAAAATACTATTCCTATTGATGTATGGTTGTATTTTAAGGAACTCTGTCTCCTTACGTAAATTAGACATTGTTTTGCCCAATTGTGTAAGGAAGACACGCAACCTTAGACAATCTACTCCTCACGCCAGGCTGACACTAGAATTAGGTACCCATCCATTTTGTCTCGGAGCACTATTAAAATGTTTAATTATACTTTTGATTGTGAATTCTGTGAAATATTTTATTTGTCAGGAATTGTCCTCAAACATTTTGTAAAAAGATCTTATCTTAATCTCAAATGTATCTATTTTAATGACAAACTATAATCTTCCTTAGTCAACTGTTCTTGCTGATATCAAAAGATTGGCACGTAAAAAGTTTATTAAGCAAGCAATTTCATTATATCTTTTTAAAGCTGATATGGAAGTCTGCTCAGGATATCAAAATAATGGTTTTGTTTAAGATTCTCACAAACTTATAAGGCAGGACTATTTGGATTTATCAATTGACCCTTTTATGATTAAAACATTTTTAAGGTTTTGGCTTTTATATATCTCACTGATTAAATTTGAGGGTATATGGAACAAAACAATGAACCCGTTTATGGTATGCTGTGTCATTTAAAGAAAGAAACAATTGAAAACTTCCCTACATCTGTCCTAAACTGTTGGATATTTGGAAAAGATATTTACGATCACTTTTTGGAGAGCAAGGGATGCGAACAAATAATGGTGCTACTAGGATTTGTTTCATAGGGTTGTCGGGAAAAGCAATTGAATTTGTGATGAAATGTATTGTTATTAATTATTAACATTTTAAGTATGTAATTTGAACTACTTGTATAATTATATTTGTGCAGTGTAAACACTGCACTTTTTTATAGCTAGATACGTATTTTATCTTGTACTTTTTTGCTTCATGTGATTTTAAGTAATCTAAACAATAAACAAGCATTTACAATGCGATGGTTTTTCCTTTGTTAAAGTTAGAGCTATTGGCATTGCTCTTGACATTATTTTTATTTATGTTTTTTTTAAACAAATAAATGGCATTGTCATTTACAATGCCAATAGCTTAATCTCTCGCAAATGACACACACAAACACCCACAGAGAGCCCCCCACACACACACACACACAGAGCCCCCCCAACATACACACCCATGCAGAGCCCCCTCCACACACACCCACACAGAGCCCCCCACACACACAGCCACACAGAGCCCCCCACACACACAGCCACACAGAGCCCCCCCACACACACCCACCCAGAGCCACACACACACCCAGATCCACACACACACACCCAGATCCACACACACACCCAGATCCACACACACACCCACACACCCAGAGCCACACACACACACCCACACACCCAGAGCCACACACACCCACAGACCCAGAGCCACACACACCCACACACCCAGAGCCAAACACACCCACACACCCAGAACAACCAAGGTCAGCCTCTTGTGCTAAAGAAATGTCCAGGAAGGACACAATTTCAGATTCTCGCATTTGTAACTCATTTACAGAGGTTCCAGCACTTCTAGACATCTAAGTGCTTTGTGCCATGACTTTAAGTGGCCTTCTGGTTTGAGGTGTAGGGCAACACCCGTAGTCAGACAGTTTTTACCAGTGTTATTAGACAGACCTTCCTAGCAGGCTGAAAGCCCCATTACAGATCTGTGATGGTCATGTTAGCGCTACACCTTGAACCATGAACCAAAGAACACAGATGCATGGCCTGAGGGTGGGAATACAGAGGACGCTGCCTACGACCTTCCAGATAAGGGGCTCTTGCAGAAAAAACATTGATTGAAAGGTCTGTAGGATGGAACTGTACAAATATAACACATACTTCCCGGAAATGTAAGTGACTCTTCCCCAGCCCTTCAGGAGAAACAAAGGCCTGTACCATACAGTAAACTCGAGATTCCCTGATTAGACATTACTTCTAAGCTGGTGGTTAAGTAGTGTCAGACTCGTATGTTGGGTACATATGTGAAAATTAGCAACAGTGTCTCCACTGTACTTGCTTGCTTAAAAAAGCCACAGGAGTGACGGACTGCATGCTTGGTGACATTGAGTCATCTAGGAGCCTTGTGTTGGATACTCGACTTCTCAATACTTCATATAATAAGTTAATGTTTTATTATACAAAATATCTAGGGTGACAGGTGGGACATGAGTTCTGGATTGATATTTGGGGGGGGGTCGTGTTAGGTGGAACCTGGTCAGACTGATGGTCTGTTTGCTATCGTAAAAGTATGCATCACTGGTAATAACTGTGAGGGGGCGGTGAAACCTGCAGGATGTGCATATACATGACTGGTGGGCTCTAAGTGCAGACAGATAAAAGATATCAGACAACATCTGATGAGCAGATGTTGGGACAAACTCCCTAGGGTGGAGTGCTGCTGATATTGTGGTTACTTCGTGGGTATGATGTCTACATCCAGTGCTGGAGACGGGGTGATAGTTAACTGCTGGCTGATGTTTAGGCAATATCACTTTGCATTCTGTGAAGTGTACTTTCAGATCACCGGCATATACGTTCCAGCGAGATGACGTGGGAGCACTTTCCATCTAAATACAGGTGAGTAATAATGGTCGGGTGTGTGAAATTTGGTTGCTAGAATGGTGTATAATTAAATATACACGGTAAGCAAGCGGGGAAATTGATAGAAATGCCCAGTCACAACTATATACTTCACTTGTCAAAATATAATAACGGCCTTGGGAATAGACATCAAACTACTCGTCCAACATTAACTCCTTGTTGAAACGTGCTGTTCCGGTTGCACATTTTGAAGGAATGTAACAAGCTGCTCATAGTTTAACAATGTACAGTTTGCGTCGATTAGAGAGCGATGGTGTCTGATTTATGGTTAACAACTGGGGGTGATGACGCAAGATAGGTATCCATGGGTGCAAGATATGAGGGTTGGTGATGCAGCCCTACTTTGCTATGTGTTCCCCGGCAACAGAATGTGGACAGGAAGACGGTTCACACCCTGCCACAACTCTCCCCTCTCACTCACCTCGGGAGCCACATAAGATATAAAAGTGGGTTTAGCAGGTTTCGGTCCTCCGACGGCTCCCAATGACCCTAACATCTCGCAGGAAGCCAGGTGTATAGGATACCTTTTCCGCCACTACTGCTTCAGCCCCGCCCAACACAACCCACAATAAACAGACGGACCGTCCCCCACATGGACACAGAAAAGGGACAACAACGACAAAACTCCTGACAGCGTTGATTGTAATAGAAAACGTCCTAAACGCCGAAGAAATCCACCACACGGCACAAAAATAGTGGCCATCTTAGACGTTTTAACTTCTGATCAGTGCGAGGGAAGTTGGGATAAATTCGGAGCCACCTGGGGGATGGTTTTCACAGTGCTGTTTAGTGAAGTCCACTCTGAAGGAAGTGGTACCAAAGGGGAGGGGGGACAACTTACTACAGAGCTCACTTCTAAGCTTGAAGCTCGAGGCACTCCTTGTGTGGGAAGGTGCTGGTACTGCGAATTGTAATGAAGTTATCTGGAGGGCAGCTCCTCGGGCGGGTGAAGGCATATTTGTGCTTGTCTTGGAAAGCGGGTGCCGGCAATGCCGGACCAGATTCGGGGGCGTTCGAGGGCTTTTGGCTGACGTAGCGTGACGTCGCCAAAAGCGAAAAATTCTCGGGAACGCCCCCGAATCTGGTCCGGGATTGACGGACAGAACCGTCTCCCAATGGCTAGCCTCCATTTATGGAGCTAGCCAATGGGAGCAGGAGGCGAGTCCCTGTTCCCCACTGTAAGACATAAGGTTTTTCTAGCGCATGCGTTCTTCGTGCGCATTTGCTAGGCAAAACCTAAAAAATACTAATACTACTTAAATGTGACTTCTGGCCACGCCCTTTGTGCCTTC
The DNA here is from genome assembly GCF_964263255.1 of Lissotriton vulgaris. Lineage (NCBI taxonomy): Eukaryota > Metazoa > Chordata > Amphibia > Caudata > Salamandridae > Lissotriton > Lissotriton vulgaris. The sequence continues at coordinate 1,861,522,575 of NC_141693.1, read as the reverse complement.
AGATGTTATTAACATCTGGATTTAATCCTGTCAGCACAGGCTTTTTTCCTTCCATAAGTCACAACCAATTGCATCACTGTAAAGGTACTGAAAATGTTCGAGGACCTTTTGCTTAGGATGTCTTTTAGCTGCGCATCACTTTTGGAATGTCTGTGATTAGAACACTTTAGTTACATTGCATTTTGGGAATCCATTAGACTTCAAGGCACTGCCCGCAATAATGTATTTTTAACAGATTCATTTGTAATGGTTTTACCATTCTTTGGAGGCTTGAAGGCTACGTAGGCCCTGTTAGAATGTTCACATTTGACTTGTAGGCTATAACGTGTTTTTTGCAGCAGAATCACTCAAAGACTGCACGTAGCCTTTCCCTCAACCGAGTCTGTCTATGGAGGTAGCGAATCCTACTAGACACGGGACAAATAAAAAATACATTGAAAGAGAGTAGTACCGTGTCATCTCGACCGTATACCTGCTGTGTAGAGCCTGTAGAAAAGTACACCTGACGTAATCGATGTACACATCTAAGGCATACTTAAAGTAAATGTTGCACGTATTTTAAAGTGTTATGTTGTGTAGCTTGCATATGGGTGGTTTGTGGGGCAGCGGACCGCAGGGAAGTCTGCGCCCCGGGAAGATAGGGAGGGGTGGGGGCAGGTCGGGTCGCCCGCCATTTTTGTAGAAGTCCAGTTTTTAATTTACATATTTTGGGCTTGTTAAAATATAGCCCAAAGATAGCCCAATTTATATGGGCTGTCCAAGTACACTCCCAGCCACCAATTTAAGTTGGGTGTCCTGGTGGCTGGGAGAGGAGAGTAGGGTAGCGATTTCTTTCAATTTTAGCATTTTATTAGGATATTTGATAGGAGAGCTAGGCAGATTGGTATAGTCAGTGGTGAGACAGGCATAGGTCTGATGATTATGGAACATTTTTTGACCAAGTTAAGGAAGTAATGAATAACCTTTTTAGACAAACCTTCAGGGGAAAGTTTCCACCAAAATCAGGAGCAGAGGCAAAACTTGTGGTTTTCCCCCCAAAAAAATAAGCCAATAGAGGAGCAAGGCTCCTATCGTCCTATTACGTTAATTAATTGAAACACTAAAATATATTCAATGACATTAGCAGCCTGATTATCCGTATCAATTGATGGAATGGTGGTAGAGTGGCGGCACAGATTTATTCCAGGGAGGCGGACCATAGATCATATATGGAGGATTATACCAATTTTGATGTGAGCCAAGTGTCAGGGGACTCTGTGGCAGCAATTCTGCTGGATGCAAAAAAAGCTTTTGATAGGGTCTCCTGGCACTTCCTCTGGGCTGTGATGGTCTAAAAGGGGATTGGCCCTAATTTTATCAGGATCATCAAGGTCCTCTATATAAATCCTATGGCTAGAGTATGTATAAATGGGGAATAATCGGTGATGAACACCGGAGGGAACCCGGCAGGGGTGCCCGTGCTCCCCCTTTTTTTTTGCACTCTATATAGGCCCATTTTTAAAGAGACTACATTTAAATCCAAATATACAGTTTGTAACATTACAAGGCTACAGTACCAAAGTTCTTCAATACCAACAATGTGACCTTGGTAACATCTAACCCTGAGGCAGCTGTAAAAATAATAGAAGAAGAAGCACTGATCTTTGGGGACTCTCTGAGTATTCCCTGACTAAGGGAAAAACCCAGATCATCGTAAATGAACATGCTGTAATAAATGATAGTAGATTGGTAGACGTGCATCATATCTAGGGCGGATCTTGATGCTTTGGTGAATGAGAATCTAAGTCCAGTAGCAGAGAAAACTAAAATTGCACTACGAAAGCTGGATCATCTACATTTAACACTGGTGGGTGGATGCAATCTAATCTAAATGATATACTCTCCAAAACTTTTATATTTAATGCGTGTCATACCACCTATCTTCCCCAATTTTTGGTTCAAAAAGTTTGAGAATTTATTCTCGCAATGTATCTGGTAGTTCTAAATTAAGAAGTTCAGTTAAGTTTTAACACTTCCAAGAGAGCATGGAGGGCTGGCCCTTCCCAATCTGAGGTTATATTATTGGGCCACATGTCTGGGGAATTGTTCAATATCATTTAGGGACACAGTGCTGCCCCTCTACATATGAACTACTGTTTGGGGATGTCTATGGCGCCAGTTGGAGCTAGGGAACTATATTAATTTGTTGTTAACCATTCCATTATTTAAAATCATTACAGTAAAAGCTAAGGTACTCTAAAAGGTTTAGGTTTAAGACTCTTTTGACTGACGGGAGGTTTAGGGGGAGTGGTATTGAAGCATGCAAAAGGGGACATAGTAACAGCATTTCAATTTCTGGCAGTTTTGTGTAAAGACCTGCAAACCATAGGGGTGGACGGAGGAGGTTACAGGAAGCACTTCTTACGCATTGGGGCAGCATCAGAGGCAAGTAACAGAGGGTGGGGTCAGGAACAAATTATTCGTTTGGGACGTTGGTCATCGGATTGCTACAAGCGCTATGTGAGAAGGGAAGAGCGGACGTGCTTGCGGTGGACATTAATGTACGTTCCGGTATTTTTTGTAAAGTGCAAACTGCTCACCCTTACGGTTCTCAAGGCGCTGGGGGCCGTTGCAGAAATTTAGGGTCAGATGTAGGTAGCCCAATACCAGTCGGTAACGGCCGAAATTACCATATTTCGGCCGCTACAGACCAGTATTAGGCATCTGTGATGTAGGGGCCTAATTTAGGAGTCGGTAATTTACCAAATCGGTAGTTTAAGGAATCAGTAAATTACTGAATTCTTAAAATACCGATTCGGTAAATTACCGAATCCTTAATGTAGGGAGCACTCAAATGAGTGCTTTTCCCATTTCAGGATTTGTTATTTACCACCAACTACAAGTTGGTGGTAAAAATCGAAAACCCTAAAAAAAGCAATTTTTTGAAATTCATAACCGTGCCATGTGGCAGACAGACATGCCACATGTGCACCCATGTACTATTCAGGAGTGCAACAGGGTGTCAAAGTGACACCGTACCACCCTTGAATGTGTTCCCCCTTTTACTGAATCAGTATTTTGCTGGAAGGAGTTTGTCCCTAATTTAAACAGATTGTTGGTGGGCAGCAGGTGCCTGGATATTTTGGTACTGCACTTAGGATATACGACATGTGTAAAGAAAAGTGTCTGGTTTTGATGAGGAGCATGAAGAAGGATTTGGCTCTGATAAAGGAACAGTGGGCAGCTTGTTTTGTGTTATGGACCGAGTTCGTGCCACGCAGGGTGTGGCAAGGAGCAGTTAACCCAGGTGCGATCGACAGGGCAAGGCAAAGGGTGAATACCGAAATGGCTCATTTTTGTAGAAGTTTGGGTTTTGGCAGCATTTGCCATTCGGAAATTCGCTTTGACGGGGTGGAATTTATCAGACATGATGACGTTCATCTTTCGAGGGTGGGCATGGATTCATACCTCTTGGAAGTCCGGGAAGTGTTGGCCAGGATGCTGAATGTACAGAGGCACTTGGGCAGAGGGCCCATTAGATAAATCAGAACAGGGGGGCAGAGAAAAGGGCAGGTGGTACCCCCCTTTTTCTGGGTGGCAGAGGTTTGAAAGGTTTGCCGGGGGTTGGCAGAAGTTTGGTTAGCGTCAAAAGTTGGGAACATGGGCAGGGAAAGGGTAGGCAGGTAGTTTAAGGGTTCAGTTGTAGAAGTTTGGTTATGTACAGTTTCAGAAAGGCAGGCATCGGATGTTGGTTTATTAGAAGTGTATATTTTAATTGCAATACATTGTAATGTTGGTAATATGTTAATGGCAAAGTGGGGGCCATGTTGAGGGGATCGTATGGGCGGCGTCAGGTGTTAGATATCGCATGTATAGTGAAGTGTTAGTTTTGAAAGGCAGTTGCCAGGTTTGGTATTGTAATGCACACCTGTTTCAATAAAGCAGCCTTTTTCACACACAAAATGGTTTCTTGTCTGGTTTGTCCACCCCTCTCTCCCAAGGAAGGATTGGGGGGCAGCCGACCGGAGGGAGGTCTGCCCCTCGGGCAGATTGGGAGGGGTGGGGGCCGGCTGGGTGGCCAGCCATTTTGTAGAAGTACAGTTTTTGGTTTACATATTTTTGGGCTTGTTAAAATATAGCTCAAAGATAGCCCAAGGTATATGGACTCACGTGCACTCCCAGCCTCCATTTTGGGATTGGTGACCTGGTGGCTGGGAGCAGAGAGTAGGGTAGTGATTTTCTTTCCCCTCCCCGACCCTAATTTTTATTTGGCTTTTAGGGGTGTATGTTTTGGTCTGGTTGTTTTTGGCGAGCTTTATTTGGGACAGGTGTGCAAGGAGTATATTGCATATTCGCTTGGAACAGGTGCTTCGCAGTTGTTTAAAGAGTTTGTCTGGGGTTGGCAGAAGTTGGATTAGCGTTGAAGATTGGGAACATGGGCAGGGAAAGGGTAGGCAGGTAATTTAAGGGTCATTTGTAGACGTTTGGTTATTAACAGTTTCAGAAAGGCAAGCATAGGATGTTGGTTTAATAGAAGTGTATATTTTAATTGCAATACATTGTAATGTTGGTAATATGTTAAGGCAGGGTGAGGGCAATATGGGGTGGATTGTAGGGGCGGGGGCGGAGTCAGGTGTTAGATATTGCATGTATAGCAATGTTTTAGTTTTGTAAGGCAGTTGCCAGGTTTGGTATTGTAATGTGCACCTGTTGTAATAAAGCGTCCTATTTCACACACTAAATGGTTTCTTGTCTAGTATCCCCTCTCCCGCTCCCCCCCCTCTCTCCCAAAATTCACACACGAATTATGTACAGAATCTGGTGCTTGATGGGACATCGTCTTCTGGAAAGGTGTGTACAAGAAAGAACACCGCAGAAAGTGTCAGGGCAAACACTGTTACCAGTTAGTTTTATGTTATTCACATGGTTCAAGAACGATGACCCAACCCATTGGAAAAACGCTGCTCTTCAAGGCATGACCAGGTTCAGTGAAAGGACTGCCAAAGGCTGAAACCAGGTTATTACTACGCTGGCAGCGATTCCTGCATTCTACCTGCTCTCCAAAGACTGGGGCTTCCTTCCAGACGACAAATAGCTGCTTACAGTATTTTTCTCTACTTGCCTCCATAGCTCTCCCCACATTTCTCCTGAGGCCTATCTTGCCCTGTTTCACATACAAGTTGAGGATAGCGCTTAAGGGAAATTGAGGATTAATGTTTGATTCCTCTGCTGACATTCAGAATGAGACAATAACACCATTCCGACAATATATTTCTTGTATGGCTGAGATACCCGCCACCCCCTCTCAACACAATCCCCAAAGGAGGGAAACCGGAAACAGTTCTTGAAGTTTTTTTGGAAGAGGGAGGGAGTGACCCTCCCGGCCGTATTTATTAAAACAAGAAATTAAAACATTAAACAGTTTCATATTAATGTACAATTTCATTACCACATTGCGATGTTTGGCTAACCTTAACAGATTCTCTAATACAGAGGTTCTCCTAGCCGAACTAACATCCTACAAAACATTTTCTAGAAATATTGAAATTGTACATCCTAACGTTTAAGGGCCAACGGCAAGGTCGTAACCGGTGTCAAGATCCCTAACCAGAAATACCCCCCCCACTTGGGAGGGGCGACAGCACTGAGGCGTACCTCAAGTGCAAACTACCAATTTCCCTTGACTTGACGGGGGCACCAATAAACTCGACGCCAGTTAAAGGTCGTTGGAGGACTCGTGTGAGGTTATCTAGAAGGTATCGTAGACCTCCCCCCAAACCCCGCACAACTTACCACATCTGCCGTCGCAGACGTTACTGGCCCCGGGAAATTCCCCAGGAGGGGGCTGTAACCCCTCCTACACAGGAAGGGGCCTTGACCGCCTTTCCTTTTCTTTCGGCGACCCATCCTTAGAAGGGACCGCCTCCCCGTTGAGGGGCCAAAGGCCACCTCTCCCGAGCGCTCCCATCCGTGTTGGGTGACGCCCACTCATAGGGATCTTCCAATTAGTGCTCACCGATCATGACCTTACCGCCCGACCAAAATAAATACGACAATTCTAACTAAATTACTAAATGACTAAATTACTTGAAAGATAGTAACAACAACCACTTTATTAAAACATGCTTACTGATGAACACTAAAGCAGGATTACTTTATTTGCAAAACATACCACAAATTGACCATTCTTTATTGCATATTCAAAGTTATCACGATACTAATCACACCTGAAACAAAGAATTAGAGTTACCACATCAAACTTTATTCAAAACAACTTGCTGTCCTCAGGGGCTGGTGGGTGGGTCAAAATTGGCTCTTCGTTCCGTCTCGAGCTCACGTACAGCGAGGAGGTGCAGCTTCAGAGCACAGGAACAAGAGGATGCCTTCGGGTCTTGCGTCCCTTTTTATCCGTCTTCAGGGCGGGCGTAAACCCGCCCCTGCCTGCCCCGAGGGCGTGGCCAGCCGCGTCAGTGTCTAGGCCAGCCCACTCTAGGGCGGGAAAAAGCGCGCCCCGGCTACGCCGCTTCGGGCATACCAGCCGAGACGCGCCTCCCGCCCAAAATGGCTTCCCGGGGGGATCGAGGTACTCTGCCATACGTTCGGGGGGACCGAGTGGTCGCCCCTTTCCATATGGCTGAGATACCCGCCACCCCCTCTCAACACAATCCCCAAAGGAGGGAAACCGGAAACAGTTCTTGAAGTTTTTTTGGAAGAGGGAGGGAGTGACCCTCCCGGCCGTATTTATTAAAACAAGAAATTAAAACATTAAACAGTTTCATATTAATGTACAATTTCATTACCACATTGCGATGTTTGGCTAACCTTAACAGATTCTCTAATACAGAGGTTCTCCTAGCCGAACTAACATCCTACAAAACATTTACTTGAAATATTGAAATTGTACATCCTAACGTTTAAGGGCCAACGGCAAGGTCGTAACCGGTGTCAAGATCCCTAACCAGAAATACCCCCCCCCACTTGGGAGGGGCGACAGCACTGAGGCGTACCTCAAGTGCAAACTACCAATTTCCCTTGACTTGACGGGGGCACCAATAAACTCGACGCCAGTTAAAGGTCGTTCGAGGACTCGTGTGAGGTTATCTAGAAGGTATCGTAGACCTCCCCCCAAACCCCGCACAACTTACCACATCTGCCGTCGCAGACGTTACTGGCCCCGGGAAATTCCCCAGGAGGGGGCTGTAACCCCTCCTACACAGGAAGGGGCCTTGACCGCCTTTCCTTTTCTTTCGGCGACCCATCCTTAGAAGGGACCGCCTCCCCGTTGAGGGGCCAAAGGCCACCTCTCCCGAGCGCTCCCATCCGTGTTGGGTGACGCCCACTCATAGGGATCTTCCAATTAGTGCTCACCGAACATGACCTTACCGCCACAGGCCGGATAGTTGAACGGCTATCCGGACCCCCCCACAAAGCTCCTACCTAAAGGTCATGTTGTAACGTTTTTAACCATGCTAAGAAGTCTCCTATGAGTAACTCATTCCCCACCCGAGACAAATGCACACCATCCCCCAAATACATACTGTCATCATTAATACAGCCATGCGAAATAGAATGCAATGTCCTGGAACGGAACAACCTACTCACTTTGTTATTAAGTTTTCTAACAGAATGATTCAAAGCAGAAATAGAAATAGCCCCCCGCCACACCTTTCGTGGGATCATATGGGACCACGCAATTGTGCACCCCGGAACTCTCCTCGCCAACCAACTTACAGTGGAAAGCATTGCCTCCAGGAGAAGTCGTCTACCGGTGGTGACCAAATCATTGCCCCCTAAATGCACTATAACTATAGCCGGCGGTGACCTCGTCCGCCCTAACAGACCCTCGAAAAATGACTGAAACTGGTCAATACAGAGACCGCCTCTTCCGTGGAAGGACACCCTGTACCCGTATTCCCCAGCTACGTGAATCATATCACCTGCTTTGAATACGTCCGCGGCACGCCTCACGTATGAGTGGCCCACGACCCACACCTCCTTTCTCACAGCCGGTGATGTCTGACCGCTGGCCCGGTGTTGGGTCGACTGCATAGTCCGCCCCGCCTCGTAGGCTTGCGTAACTGAAAACCAAACAAAAACAAGAAGCGTGAGTACATTATTAGAGCTTCACAACATGTGCAACCGCACGTATCTCTTATAACAATTGGAGGACCAACGCCCCACTCGTTTCACTTGTTCAACATTAAGACCCCTGGCTGTAGCTTCCGTAGCAGCCCCTATCCGAAAGGAATGGGTCCCAAATTCGCCCGGGTTCAAGCCCGCAGCGGCAATTGACATCGCAAGCACCCGCTGAAACTGAAATTTCGTCAGTGGGGTGGCGTCTGCGTGCCTTAACAAAGTCCCCCCCCATGATGCCACCCTTCGTGCTAGGTAATCTTCTAAACACTTTACCGGACACATGGAGGACCCGGGAATCCTGCGAATGATTACGCAGTCACCCATCCCATCTTGATCAGTCTTGGACCTTACAAAGGAGACAGTCATTGTTTCTCCCCTGATCTGAACGTGTTCCTGGCACAAACCCCCTGCCACATCCAGTTTGTTCCTTGCAACTAGTTCGCTTACCCGCATCGCCCCGTGAAATGCTAGCGTAAAAGCGGCTCGGAACAGCACCGCCTCAAACTGAGATGAACATGTGGCCGGGAGTGTGGCCAACAACTGGGACAATCTATCCAAACCTATCGGGCGCCTTTCATCTAATCTGCGACCCTCAAGGCGTTGCCACCCACGCAGCGCTTTCTGTACAACGAAAGACGCTGTCGGGTCCTGGATAGCGTGTGCTCTGGCAACAAAGGAAATGGCAGCACGATGCCTCTGGGCCGTAGCCACCGATTTCCCAGCCCTACGTAAGGACATCAGAAAATTCACTACCCATTCCTCGTGACCCCAAAGCCGCTCTCTATCCGTCCCCAAAAAGGCTAAATAGGACCGAAACGCCCCTTTGTATGCCTTCCTCGTCCTTGGTGCTAGACTCTCTCCCACGAGGTGACGAAGTTCGGGGCACCGAGAGACCAGAGAGCTTCGGGAAAGGGTGCCGGCTCTGGGTCCGCTGAGGGAAGGAAACCCGAGAAAGCCTGCATTTGAAAACGAGACAGTGCATCAGCCGCCTGATTCATTACCCCGGGGACATGTTTTGCTCTGAATAGCACATTCAGTTGCATACACAGTAAAACAATTTCTTTGAGCAGTCTTAAAATCAGTTTACAACGTGCTGCCTGACTATTGATGCACTCAACCACGGTCATATTATCAGACCAAAATATGACAGAGTGATCTTTGAACCCTTCGGGCCAGGTTCTCAGGGCCACCAAAATGGGAAAAAGTTCCAGGAAAGCAATATTAGTTGTCAGACCACTGTCGTGCCACCATGTCGGCCACCTCTGTGCCGACCATTTTGTGCCAAAGATGGCACCAAAACCTATGCTTCCTGCTGAATCTGTCCATAGCCCCAGCTCGTCAGAGGACACGGCTGGTTTGTTCCAGACCACTCGACCATTAAAATCCGCCAGAAATGCTAACCAAATACGCATGTCCTGGCGGACCTCAGCCGATAGTCTCGTGCGATGATGGCCCTCCTTTAGACCGACCATAGCTTGGGAAATTGACCGGGAAAAGGGGCGGGCCATTGGTATCACCCTCAGGGCAAAATTCAACTGTCCCACCAACTGCTGTAGTTGATGCAGCGTAACTTTAGATGCATTTATACATACTTGCAGGGTTGCCCTGAACTTCCCCACTTTGTCAGCTGGCAAACGAAAACAACCCTCACTGGAATCTAACTCGATCCCCAGAAACTCCAGGCAAGTCGCAGGACCCACCGTCTTACCTGGTGCCAATGGCACACCAAACTGTTTCATTAACACACAAAATTCGGCCAAGGCCTGGCCACATTCGAGATCCCCGGCTGCCCCAAGGAACAAAAAATCATCAAGGTAATGCATTACATGTTGGAAACCCGTCTTCTTCGTGAAGACCCATTGTAGAAAACTACTAAATTTCTCGAAATAGGCACAAGATATAGAGCACCCCATCGGCATACACCTATCCATGTAATAACAACCCTGAAACATGAATCCCAGGAGACGCTGGTCGTCTGGGTGTACCGGGAGCAGTCGGAACGCTGATTCGATATCTGATTTCGCCATCAGCGCCCCGGGCCCCAGGCGATTCAAAATGGCTACGGCCTCATCGAAGGATGCGTACCGCACCGCACACACTTCTGGATCTATTGCATCGTTTACAGAAAGACCACGTGGAGCTGATAAATTATGAATCAGTCGGAACTCGCCTGGATCTTTCTTGGGGATCACCCCTAAAGGGGAACAAACAAAATTCTGGACCGGGGGTATACTAAACGGGCCGGCGACCCGACCCCGAGTCACCTCTTTCCGGATCTTATCCTGTACTACGGTCGTATGCTGCAGGACGGAAAGTTGATTTTTACACTTTTCCACACCCTGAAAGTCCCCTACCGGGATGCGGAAACCATACGAAAAACCGTTCCGCAGCACCCCAGCAGAAGTACGATCCGGGTATTCACTGAGCCAGGGAATCATCGCCAAGGTATCAATCGGGGTAGGTAAAGGCGCCCCTCGGACTATATTAGACCTGTTTGGCGCCTCCTCTCCCCCCATTATCACCCGTTTTGGCTCTGCACGTGGACTCAGGATGGGACGACCCGCATCCACTACACTCATGTTTAAATTTACACGATCCCTGTGGCCTAGTACATTTACCTCTGTTGAAATTAAAGCAGAACCCCCTTTTTCCTGTATTGCCGGCAGGTCTCGAGTAATCTTCGGTACCCGTACCTGAACGAAAGGGCGTCCCCCCATACTGGCGGGAGGATTCGCCCACATTACTTCCTACCAATGGCATTTTCAACATACCCGTCTCCTTCATTTTATCCCATGTCAAAGAATCGTAACAATCCCAGGTTAAGCTTTTGTTATGCTCCTTCGCTTTTCTAAACAGATTATCGTAGCAGAACCAATGGTTACCCTGGTGTGATGTCGAGTACCCCATGATTCGCGACTGATAGGTTGGCAACTCGGAAAGCAACTCAGGCCTACGTTCCCCTAAGATCGACGTAAAAATTCCCCATGCCTTGCCCCAATTGCCAATATTCTCGTTCACTTTAAAGGCGGCCATTTTCGCGCGCCAAACACTCGGGTGCATGAGATCCTTCTGACCCTTAACATGCTCCACCTCATAATGATCAACAAGCAACGAGAAGATGTTCACATATTCCCCTGCCCAAATTTTTTCCTTAATCGCCAAAGGAACATGTTGACCCAATCTTGCTCTACGAGAGGGTGCTGACTCATCCCTCGCAATCGGCACTGGCCGCTTACCTGCACCGGACGCTGACTCTGCGGTCGTACTCGTCCCTGGTGTCTTGTCCACTACTGCAGCCGGCACGGACACCTTGGCTGCCTCCCGTTTCTCACGCAGTTGCTTCATCAGCGCCTGCGCGTCGACAGTCGTGGCGCCCTCGTTACCTTTACCCAACCACGCTGCCAATTGTGCTGCCAGCTCGGGCGGCATATCGTCCTCGGACACGGGGGTGACCACAACGGGAATCGGATTCCCCTCCTCCGGCACGGGAGTTGGTGCCTCGAGCGGGGCACTGGGACCCGGGATGTCTTCTCCCGCTGCTCCCCTCCTGGGCCTCTTGTTTTTCCCTCCCGGGGCTGCTCCCGCCAAAGGACGTTTTGGTCCCCCTTCCTCGTTCTTATCCACCCGCTTCTTCAGTTCGGACATCTCCTTCATGAGAACACGCAGCATCTGTTCAGTAGTCATGCGTTTTCCCGCCTTCTTCGGCATTCTCCAACAGAGTAACTGTAAAACAAACAAGAACGATTAAAACGCTCAAAATTGGCTCTTCGTTCCGTCTCGAGCTCACGTACAGCGAGGAGGTGCAGCTTCAGAGCACAGGAACAAGAGGATGCCTTCGGGTCTTGCGTCCCTTTTTATCCGTCTTCAGGGCGGGCGTAAACCCGCCCCTGCCTGCCCCGAGGGCGTGGCCAGCCGCGTCAGTGTCTAGGCCAGCCCACTCTAGGGCGGGAAAAAGCGCGCCCCGGCTACGCCGCTTCGGGCATACCAGCCGAGACGCGCCTCCCGCCCAAAATGGCTTCCCGGGGGGATCGAGGTACTCTGCCATACGTTCGGGGGGACCGAGTGGTCGCCCCTTTCCATTAGTGATGTAAGTATAAGTGTTTGCTCAACTAGACATTTTGCCGCCACCACCTTTCAAGAGTGAGCAGTGACTTCAAACTCGCCAACCCTTGAAATTTCAAGCATGGCAACTCTGCCAGCTTACAACAGTTCCTACTCCCTGTGATTCCAGAGACAACTGAAAAGTATCATAAAGGCACATATATGGGAAACCACCTCTACAACGCAACTTTTACAATGCACTACCATCACAACAAAAGTTTTACAACGCAACATCCATTACATCGCATGCCATTACAACGCAACCATTACAACGCATGACACTACAATGCATACCACTACAACAAATGTCATTACAACACAGTAATTACAACGCATACCATTACAATGCATACCATCACAACGCATAGTACCCTTACAATTTCCAACACTTACCCTACTGTTGCACCGCCTAGAGTTAGAATAGTAATTTTTACCCCTACAATATCCAACATTAACCCATACTGCAATGTAATGGTATGCATTGTAATGGTATGCGTTGTAAAGGTAGTATGCGTTGTAATGGAATGCGTTGTAAAGGTAGTTTTAAAAAATGTGTTGTAATGCATGCGTTGTAATGGAATGCGTTGTAATGGATGTTGCGTTGTAAAAAATGTGTTGTAAAGGTATGCGTTGTAAAAGTAAGCATTGTAACTTCATACATCCCACATAAATGTGTAGTTGAGAATATTAACAGTGGTGAAGGAAGGGGGTCCGGTGGGGGTGGCCCGACCCAGGTGTCATCACTAAGGGGGGGATCAAAATGGCAAAAATATGTGTTTTAAACACATATTTTTGCCATTTTGTCAAGCCAGGGGTGACAAGAAATTTTCTGCACCGGGTACCACCTGACCTTGCTACGCCACTGAATAGTAAACCCAAACTTACCCATGCACACACTTTCCTTCACAATATTTTGGTAATCAACATTCTAGATAGAATATTTTAGTAGCACCATATTTATAACCAGATATTCTGGCGGTATACAAACATCTTGCTTTTAATAGCCAAGACAGCACTTTTGTGCGCCGTCTAAATCTCCCAATTACCTGTCATATTTGATGCGAGTTTATATCATTTTAATTCTACCATATCCCAGTTTTTAACATCACAGTTGCATTGACTGGTGTAACTAAACAAAAGCCGGGTGCTGTCTATGCAACAAAGGCGGAAAACCCTTAAAATGTATCTCCAGTTATTGCCCATTTTTAAGATCTAAAATGAATTGGTACTTTTCTGCGTTTACTGGGCTAGAAAACTGTGATGACCTTAGTCTAGAGATGTCCAAACTTTTTATAAATTGCATGAACATCAACAAATGAAAAGGCCATTAATGACTTTATTGAGTACTTTACAATTTGCCTTCGGAAAATGAAATTTTAGGAGAACAGTCATTGTGATTGTTATAATATAAATGATTATCTTAATTGCCATCTTATTCTTTCTCTGTATCCAATCAGTGATTTTATTGACTATTCTAGAATTTGTTTATAAACGATAAAAATGATTTACCTAGTCTTTTGAAATGTTTATATTAATGCGTTTTAAGTTGAAAGTTGATGGCCTGGTTATGTTTTGGCTTTTATATAAACTAAGCAAACCGTGAATGAAAAATAAAATGAAACTGTAGTGTAAAATGTGAGGTGCTATCTCTTCCATGCATGCCATAATTAGGGTTTGAAGGAAAGGTAATGCATGATCAAAAAGATGGATTCAGCTTTGAGAAAGCTTTTGATTAATTAATATGCTATGGAAGAAAACCTTTGAAGTGTTATTTAATAAACAAATAGAATGAAAGTGATCACCAGTCAAGGTGTAGATGGCTGTGTATTCCACATAAAAAAGGCAAACAAGATGTATGAAAAATCACTATATTGTTATGAGGTTTCCCAAGTTTTCCGCATCGAATGCAAATCGTCAAATTACGTAACTAATGGTTACACGTCAAGCTGTCCAAACTGCAATGATTGACAAGATTAAATCATTTCTGTCAACACCAATTTGATGTATATCTGCAATCTTTTTCTAAAATGTCTCGCCAGGTTGAAATCACATGCGTTGTTAGATCGCCAAAAGAAAGCCTTCTGTAGTTTTAAAGCTTGTAAAATCATTTTTCTAGGTGGTTGGAAATTGTTATGGTCACGGTGTAGAATAGATATTATACACCTTAGTGTCCCAGCTAGTGCACAAGTGCCCAAAGTAAGTCCAGGAAGGCTTGATGTAGACCAAATCTTCAGGATATTAACTTTCTACTTAAATGAGCCTTATTGCGATTTGCTGTATGTAAATTCATTGTATGTGATCATTCTGAAAAATCTGGCAAGGGTATGACTCTCCTGGACCTATGTTGTACACATGATGCAGTTGGAGACCAGCCTGTAGAATGGCTTTATTTTTGCACTTTTTAATAGCGTGAATCCATCTTAGGAGCACCAAGCACTTTACAGCTACACATTCCTTTTTCATCTATTTAGGAAAAGTGATTTTCTCAGAACCATCCGATGATGAGCTAAAGATGGGGTCGAACTTGGCGCTCCATGATCCAAAGGCAGCAACAATAACCACCAAGCACATCTATTTGGGTCTTGTCACAGTGCTTGTCCATACGCGTCAGCCCACACCATAGGCTTACACATAAGAGGGTAAAGGGACAAGTGAGGGCACTGATTGTGTGGGGTACTGACTAGAAAGACAAGATGGCTGAAGATTGCTCCAATTCATACTGAGTTTGTGCATAAAGTCATTGCCCGTTAGGCAGCAAGGACTGGACCTTGGATTGCAATCTGCACATTAGAACCAAAGAGCACTGGTTCTGCTTTACCCTTTTTGTCTGGCCCATGTTAAAAGAATCAGGCTGCGACAGGCCTTGCAACAAAGAACCCATATCTTTGTCAAGCCGGTGCCATATTGATGGTGGAGACAGCGGTCTTCGCTTTGCTACATTTCCAACTTGGGGAGAATTCTGCAACTTAAATGCTGCAGAAATACATGAAAGGAACTTTTCGACTAGAAACAACTCAGAGGCTTAGAACAGCCAAATCAAGGAGACTGCATCCCAAACTTCAATGTCACACTCACCTCCAGAAGCGTGTAACCGCAAAGTACGCTTTCTTAAACAACTCCCTTCAAAACTGCACAACTGTTGGAATGACAACTCAATGAAAGTCAAGTCAAGTTAAATGATCTTTATTCGGATACGAACATCCATAAAAGCACAGTTCATCACCACCAACAGGAAAAGTACAGTACAAATTTAAAAACACGTAGATCCACATTAAAATTCAATACAGATAGAATATTTGCAACAATACAATTTCCAAATAAAAATAGAAAATGGTTGGACGGGCATACAAAATTTAGCAGCATTAACAATGTAGTATATATAAGCCTAGGCTAAAGTGCAAAATCAGCAGCATATTTTAAATAAAGTGCAATAAATATTTAGCAGCATTAGGAGCATTGTACAAATATAATTAATTATAACCACCCATTCCTGGTTATGCCAATAGTGACAATGACATGATCAATTAAAGTTCTTTGTTTATGAGCAGTATTAACAACATGGGCATAAGATAGCTTTAAATGTGGAAAAAGAGGCGATGGTACATATATTCTACTGAGCAATGTTAAATAAATTTATCACATTAGAATACGCTCATGGAGGCGCGTGTGCGTACCGCCACTTGTAAGAACGCACTTACACGGCAAATCAGGTCATCACTTCCAAGCTGTAAAATGTCAAAATGTGCGGATTTAAAATCAAAAATAGCCGATGCTTCAAAATACGTAATCAAATACTGCTTAGTGTATTTTAAATAAAATTTGCAAAAGAATAAAAAGTGCATCAACGTTTGTTTGCTACCAAGGCCGCAAGGACAATACGTCTGCTCAAGGTTGTAGCTAAAACCCAAATGGAATCAAAGTAGATATTTTATACTGTCATCCCAAAGGCGAAAGAGTAAACTCCTTTTCCAACGCCCAATATTCTTCAAGAGGTATTTACGTGGCATATGAGGTTGGGTGCCCGGTGCCTCCAGAAGGGGCATATACCTAACAGCCGATGGTTTTTGGCGCTCGTTATTGTATCTTTCTTTATTGTACAGAGCAAACAGCTCTGTGATTTTTTGCTTATGCCCTCTAGGTCTAGGGGACGTAAGAAAATATGTTCCAGCTTCACACTGGCAAGACTTTTCCTGACCGCTGCGAGCCAAGGTATGGAGCCCCCTTGTCACACTTTAGGCAATCTACGATTTTTTCTCTTTTTAAGATTGCGGCAGGGTTCTGCCATATGTTTAGCCAGAATATAGCTTGATGGGACCTGATAAAGTCCTCTACATAACATAAATTCAGTTCCCTATGACATATATGGAAAGGGGCGACCACTCGGTCCCCCGAACGTATGGTGGAGTACCCCGATCCCCCCGGGAAGCCATTTTGGGCGGGAGGCGAGTCTCGGCTGGTATGCCCGAAGCGGCGTAGCCGGGGCGCGCCTTTTCCCGCCCAAGAGGGGGTTGTCCTAGACACCAACACCGCTAGCCACGCCCTGGAGGCGGATTAGAGGTGGGTCCACGCCCGCCCGAAGAAGGATAAAAGGAGCGACAAGCCAAGGAAGCATCCTCTTGTTCCTGTGCTCTGAAGCTGCACCTCCCTGTTGCACGTGAGCTCGAGACGGAGCGAAGAGCCTTTTTTGAGAATTAATCGTGTGTTTCTTCTTTCAGTGAGTTCGGAGCTTCCTGCCTAGGACCTTTGAGGAGTATACGCGGACGATGCCTAGCAAGAAGGTCGGAAAGAGGATCGGGACCGATCAGATGCTTCGTATGTTGATGAAAGACATGGCGGATATGAAAAAGCAGATGGCGGTAATGAATGGTGTGGGGGGGCCTAAGAGAGTCATCGGACCAGCATTGCCGGGAGTGGTCCCTAGCGGGAGAGGTAGAAGGGCCAAGAAGGGAGCGTCGGGGGGGGGAGGCCCCGGTTCCCGAAGCACCCCCTGCGCACCCGGTCACCCCGATCGAGGCCCCAACTCCGGTCCCATATGTGGGCCAACCGATCCCTGTGGTAGTCACTCCTGTGAGCGGGGAGGATATGCCTCCTGAGCTGGCTGCCCAGTTGGCGGCATGGTTAGGCAAAGAGAACGAGGGGGCCACGGCTGAGGAAGCCAGGGCAATAATGAAGCAGCTGCGGCAATCGAAAGATGCTGCGAAGGCACCGTCTCCTTTTGTTTCCCCGCAGGCTCCCGTGGAACAACCAGTATCGGGCGTTGGTTCGGCAGGAACTACGGTCACAGTGGCCGGTTCAGGTAAGCAGCCGTTGCCGATTGCGGGGGAGGGATCGGTACCTTCAAGGAGGGAAAAAGTTGTTCAGCATATCCCGATTGAGGTAAAAGAAAGGATATGGGCTGATAAATACGTGAACATGTTTTCCTTGTTGACCGATCACTATGAGATTGAACATGTTAAAAATCAAAAGGCGTTTCTGCATCCTAGTGTATGGCGCGCCAAGATGGCCGGTTTCAGAGTTGATGAATCGATCGACAATTGGGGCAGAGCGTTTGGAATGTTCATTGCAATTATGGGGGAACGTAGGCCCAAATTATTGGTGGGATTAGCCGTGTATCAGACACGTATCATGGAATTTTATTGAACATATGGTGGCAATCAATGGTTTTATTACGATAGCATATTTCGTAAGTCCAAGGAGCACGACTCATCCCTGACGTGGGATTGTTTCGACTCCATTTCCTGGCAGAGAATGGAGAAGTCAGGCACGGCGAAGTCACCATCTTTAGGGGGGAATATGGTCGAGTTTTCCCGCCATTCATCTAGGGCGCCCTTTCGGGCAGGATCAAGCAATGATCAGCACACAAGGAATAATGGCAACTCAGGTAAAAAAGGGGTCTGCTGGAGCTTTACCAGAGGCAAATGTACTAGGCCGCAGGGATCTTGCAGGTTTAGGCATGAATGTGCTGGGTGCGGGCAGTCCTCGCACCCTGAGACCATGTGCAGAGCCAAAAATGGTGATACGGCAGGTGGGGGGGGCGCCAAACAGGTCTGAAATAGTCCGAGAGGCGCCTCTCCCTACCCCGATTGATATCATGGCAATGATTCCTTGGCTGAACGAATATCCGGATCATATCTCCGCTGGGGTGTTGCGAGATGGTTTTTCGTATGGTTTCCGCATCCCGGCGGGGGATTTTCAGGGTAAAGCGCAATGTAGGAACCAACTGTCGGTGCTGCAAAATACGGCGGTGGTACAAGCAAAGATTGGGAAGGAGGTGACCCGAGGTCGGGTTGCCGGCCCATATGGCATGCCGCCTGTGGCTGATTTTGTTTGTTCGCCCCTGGGAGTGGTCCCCAAAAAAGACCCAGGGGAATTCAGGTTGATACATAATTTGTCAGCTCCAAGGGGCCTTTCGGTGAACGATGCGATTGACCCGGGAGTTTGTTCGGTGCGGTACGCATCTTTTGATGAAGCTGTCGCCATGTTGAATCGCCTGGGGCCCGGAGCGCTGATGGCCAAATCGGACATTGAGTCGGCGTTCCGGTTGCTCCCGGTACACCCAGATGATCAGCGGCTCCTTGGTTTCATGTTTCAAGGACGCTACTACATAGATAAATGTATGCCAATGGGTTGCTCCATCTCTTGTGCGTATTTTGAAAAATTCAGTAGTTTTTTGCAATGGGCGTTCACTAGAACAACAGGGTTTACACATGTTATGCATTATCTTGATGATTTTCTATTTCTGGGGGCAGCCGGGGACATAGAATGTGCACAGGCTTTGAATGAATTTTGTGATCTCATGACTCGCTTTGGCGTGCCATTGGCACCAGGTAAGACAGTGGGCCCGGCTACTTCGCTCGAGTTTCTTGGAATAGAGCTCGACTCCGAAGAGGGATGCTTCCGTTTGCCTAAGGAAAAGGTAAAGAAGTTTAAGGCATCGCTTGAAACATGTATTAGCGAAACGAAGGTAAATTTGCATCAGTTGCAGCAGGCTGTGGGTCAGTTGAATTTTGCTCTTAGAGTGATACCGATGGCTCGCCCCTTTTCCCGCTCTATTGCTCAAGCCATGGTCGGCCTTAAGGAAGGGCACCACCACACAAGGCTCTCGGCAGAGGTCCGCCAGGACATGCGCATATGGTTGGCATTCCTGGCGGATTTCAACGGTCGTGTCGTGTGGAACAAACCAGCGGTCTCCTCCGTGGAGCTGGGGTTGTGGACTGACTCGGCAGGGATTGTGGGCTTTGGCGCCATCTTGGGTAATCATTGGTCAGCACGAACCTGGCCGACATGGTGGCACGAGAACGGGCTGACAGGTAACATTGGGTTTCTCGAACTGTTCCCTATTCTGGTGGCCTTAAAAACTTGGCCTGAGGAGTTTCGTGATCGCTCTGTGGTGTTCTGGTCAGACAATATGACCGTGGTTGAGTGTATCAATAGTCAGGCAGCACGCTGCAAATGGATCTTGAGACTGTTGAAGGAAATTGTCCTGCTGTGTATGAGACTAAACGTCCACTTTAGGGCAAGACATGTGCCAGGGGTGTTAAATCAGGTAGCTGATGCGCTTTCTCGTTCCCGTATGCGGGCCTTTTGGGGTTTTCTGCCCTCAGCGGACCCGGTGGCGGCACCATTTCCCGAAGCTCTCTGGTCTCTCGGTGCCCCGGACTACAAGACCTCGTGGGGGAGAGTTTAGCACCCAGGACAAGGAAGGCTTATGAAGGGGCGTTCCGTTCTTATTTGTCCTTTTTGGGTTCAGCTAGGGGGGAGCGTTGGGGCCAAGAAGAGTATGTCCTGAACTTTTTGTTATCATTACATCGGGCAGGCAAATCAGTGGCTACGGCCAATAGGCACCGGGCCGCCATTTCTTTCATGGCACGGGCCCATGGCATACAGGATCCCACGGCGTCTTTCTTGGTACAGAAGGCGCTGCGTGGGTGGCAACGCCGAGAGGGTTGCAGAGTGGATGAAAGACACCCGATAGGTCTGGAAAGGTTGGCCCTGTTACTGTCCGTACTCCCTGCGACATGCTCATCTCAATCAGAGACAGTGCTATTCCGGGCCGCTTTTGCATTAGCATTCCATGGGGCTATGCGGGTAAGCGAGCTGGTAGCGAGGAACAAGCAGGATACGGGGGGAGGTCTGTGCCGTGAGCACATTCAAATTAAGGGGGAGACAATGGTAGTCTCATTTGCCAGGTCCAAGACCGATCAGAAAGCGATCGGGGACAAGGTAGTGGTTCAGCGGATTCCGGGATCTCCCATGTGCCCGGTAACATGCGTTGAGGAATATTTGGCGCAGAGGGCGGCATCATGGGGGGGAAGCTTGCTGAGGCACGCCGACGCCACCCCACTGACTAGGTTTCAGTTCCAGCGGGTGCTAACGATGGCAATCGCAGCGGCGGGCTTGAACCCGTGCGAGTTTGGGACCCATTCCTTCCGGATAGGGGCTGCTACAGAGGCTACAGCCAGGGGTCTGAGTGTGGAAAAGGTGAAACAGTTGGGGCGTAGGTCCTCGAATTGTTATAAAAGGTATGTGCGGTTGCACATGTTGTGAAGCCTATGTCTTGCACTCACGCTTCTTGTTTTTGTTTGGTTTACAGTGTCGCGAGCTTACGAGGCGGGGCGGACTGTGCAGTCGACCCGACACCTGGGAACCAGCGGTCAAAGATCACCGGCTGAGGAAAGAGTGGTGTGGGTCGTGGGCCACTCATACGTGAGGCGTGCCGCAGACGTATTCAAAGCAGGTGACATGATTCACATGGCTGGGGAATACGGGTACAGGGTGACCTTCTACGGAAGGGGCGGGCTCTGTATTGACCAGTTTCAAAGTTTTATGGAGGGTTTGTTAGGGCGGACAAGGTCACCGCCATCTGTAATCATAGTGCATCTTGGGGGCAATGATTTGGTGACCACTGGTAGACGAGTACTTCTCGAGTTGATACTATCCACAGTGAGTTGGTTGGCGAGAAGGGTTCCAGGGTGCACGATTGCATGGTCCCATATGATTCCACGGAAGGTGTGGCGGGGGGCTAATTCTGTGGCTGCTGTAAATCATTCAGTGAAGAAGGTGAATAACAAACTTGGTAGATTGTTCCGTACAAGTACATTGCATTCTATTCCGCATGGGTGTATCAGGGGGGACCATATGTATCTGGAGGATGGAGTTCATTTGTCCCGGGTGGGGAATACTTTACTCATAGGAGACTTCGTATCTTGGTTAAAGAGTTTGCAGCCATGACCTTTAAGTAGGAGTTTTTGTGGGGGGTCCGGATAGCCGGTCAACTATCCGGCCTGTGGCGGTAAGGTCATGATCGGTGAGCAGGAATTAGAAGATCCCTAGAGGTGGGGCGTCACCCATTATGGATGGGAGCGCCCGGGGGGAGGCGGCCATTGGCCCCTCAAACGGGGAGGCGGTCCCCTCTAAGGATGGGGACGCCGAAAGGGAAGGCGGCCATAGGCCCCTCCCTGGGGAGGAGGGGCTAGGGCCCCTCCTGGGAATTTCCCGGGGCCAGGACATCTGCGACGGCAGATGTGGTAAGTTGTGTGGGGTGGGAGGGGGGTCTACGCTACCTTCTAGACACCTCACACGAGTCCTCGGACGACCACTAAAGATGGCGTCGAGTTAACAGGGGGCCCCCGCTAAGACAAGGGAAATTGGAAGTTGGCACAGAGGTACAGTCCTCTGTGCGACCGCCCCTCACAAGTGAGGGGGGAGTTCTGGTATTGGGGATCTGACACCGGTTACGACCTTGCCGTTGGCCCGTAATGTTAGGATGTACAATTTCAAAGTTTGAGTAATGCATTTGCAGGATGTTTAGTATCGGCTAGGAGAACCTTTGTATTAGAGATGTGTTAAGGTCAGCCAAGAACATCGTAATGTGTAAATGAAATTGTACATGATATGAAACTGTTATTTTAACGTTTTAATTTTGTTTCATATTTTATTAAATACGGCCGGGAGGGTAACTCCCTCCCGCCTTCCACAAAGTTCAGAACCGTTTCTGTCTTCCCATCCTTGTGGGATTGTGTTGAGAGGGGGTGGCGGGTATCTCAGCCATATGGAAAGGGGAGATGGCTGAAGATTGCTCCAATTCATACTGAGTTTGTGCATAAAGTCATTGCCCGTTAGGCAGCAAGGACTGGACCTTGGATTGCAATCTGCACATTAGAACCAAAGAGCACTGGTTCTGCTTTACCCTTTTTGTCTGGCCCATGTTAAAAGAATCAGGCTGCGACAGGCCTTGCAACAAAGAACCCATATCTTTGTCAAGCCGGTGCCATATTGATGGTGGAGACAGCGGTCTTCGCTTTGCTACATTTCCAACTTGGGGAGAATTCTGCAACTTAAATGCTGCAGAAATACATGAAAGGAACTTTTCGACTAGAAACAACTCAGAGGCTTAGAACAGCCAAATCAAGGAGACTGCATCCCAAACTTCAATGTCACACTCACCTCCAGAAGCGTGTAACCGCAAAGTACGCTTTCTTAAACAACTCCCTTCAAAACTGCACAACTGTTGGAATGACAACTCAATGAAAGTCAAGTCAAGTTAAATGATCTTTATTCGGATACGAACATCCATAAAAGCACAGTTCATCACCACCAACAGGAAAAGTACAGTACAAATTTAAAAACACGTAGATCCACATTAAAATTCAATACAGATAGAATATTTGCAACAATACAATTTCCAAATAAAAATAGAAAATGGTTGGACGGGCATACAAAATTTAGCAGCATTAACAATGTAGTATATATAAGCCTAGGCTAAAGTGCAAAATCAGCAGCATATTTTAAATAAAGTGCAATAAATATTTAGCAGCATTAGGAGCATTGTACAAATATAATTAATTATAACCACCCATTCCTGGTTATGCCAATAGTGACAATGACATGATCAATTAAAGTGCTTTGTTTATGGGCAGTATTAACAACATGGGCATAAGATAGCTTTAAATGTGGAAAAAGAGGCGATGGTACATATATTCTACTGAGCAATGTTAAATAAATTTATCACATTAGAATACGCTCATGGAGGCGCGTGTGCGTACCGCCACTTGTAAGAACGCACTTACACGGCAAATCAGGTCATCACTTCCAAGCTGTAAAATGTCAAAATGTGCGGATTTAAAATCAAAAATAGCCGATGCTTTAAAATACGTAATCAAATACTGCTTAGTGTATTTTAAATAAAATTTGCAAAAGAATAAAAAGTGCATCAACGTTTGTTTGCTACCAAGGCCGCAAGGACAATACGTCTGCTCAAGGTTGTAGCTAAAACCCAAATGGAATCAAAGTAGATATTTTATACTGTCATCCCAAAGGCGAAAGAGTAAACTCCTTTTCCAACGCCCAATATTCTTCAAGAGGTATTTACGTGGCATATGAGGTTGGGTGCCCGGTGCCTCCAGAAGGGGCATATACCTAACAGCCGATGGTTTTTGGCGCTCGTTATTGTATCTTTCTTTATTGTACAGAGCAAACAGCTCTGTGATTTTTTGCTTATGCCCTCTAGGTCTAGGGGACGTAAGAAAATATGTTCCAGCTTCACACTGGCAAGACTTTTCCTGACCGCTGCGAGCCAAGGTATGGAGCCCCCTTGTCACACTTTAGGCAATCTACGATTTTTTCTCTTTTTAAGATTGCGGCAGGGTTCTGCCATATGTTTAGCCAGAATATAGCTTGATGGGACCTGATAAAGTCCTCTACATAACATAAATTCAGTTCCCTATGACATATATGGAAAGGGGCGACCACTCGGTCCCCCGAACGTATGGTGGAGTACCCCGATCCCCCCGGGAAGCCATTTTGGGCGGGAGGCGAGTCTCGGCTGGTATGCCCGAAGCGGCGTAGCCGGGGCGCGCCTTTTCCCGCCCAAGAGGGGGTTGTCCTAGACACC
The DNA here is from genome assembly GCF_964263255.1 of Lissotriton vulgaris. Classification (NCBI taxonomy): domain Eukaryota; kingdom Metazoa; phylum Chordata; class Amphibia; order Caudata; family Salamandridae; genus Lissotriton; species Lissotriton vulgaris. Next base: position 1,861,498,466 of record NC_141693.1, on the reverse strand, counting down.
AACACCGCTAGCCACGCTCTGGAGGCGGATTAGAGGTGGGTCCACGCCCGCCCGAAGAAGGATAAAAGGAGCGACAAGCCAAGGAAGCATCCTCTTGTTCCTGTGCTCTGAAGCTGCACCTCCCTGTTGCACGTGAGCTCGAGACGGAACGAAGAGCCTTTTTTGAGAATTAATCGTGTGTTTCTTCTTTCAGTGAGTTCGGAGCTTCCTGCCTAGGACCTTTGAGGAGTATACGCGGACGATGCCTAGCAAGAAGGTCGGAAAGAGGATCGGGACCGATCAGATGCTTCGTATGTTGATGAAAGACATGGCGGATATGAAAAAGCAGATGGCGGTAATGAATGGTGTGGGGGGGCCTAAGAGAGTCATCGGACCAGCATTGCCGGGAGTGGTCCCTAGCGGGAGAGGTAGAAGGGCCAAGAAGGGAGCGTCGGGGGGGGAGGCCCCGGTTCCCGAAGCACCCCCTGCGCACCCGGTCACCCCGATCGAGGCCCCAACTCCGGTCCCATATGTGGGCCAACCGATCCCTGTGGTAGTCACTCCTGTGAGCGGGGAGGATATGCCTCCTGAGCTGGCTGCCCAGTTGGCGGCATGGTTAGGCAAAGAGAACGAGGGGGCCACGGCTGAGGAAGCCAGGGCAATAATGAAGCAGTTGCGGCAATCGAAAGATGCTGCGAAGGCACCGTCTCCTTTTGTTTCCCCGCAGGCTCCCGTGGAACAACCAGTATCGGGCGTTGGTTCGGCAGGAACTACGGTCACAGTGGCCGGTTCAGGTAAGCAGCCGTTGCCGATTGCGGGGGAGGGATCGGTACCTTCAAGGAGGGAAAAAGTTGTTCAGCATATCCCGATTGAGGTAAAAGAAAGGATATGGGCTGATAAATACGTGAACATGTTTTCCTTGTTGACCGATCACTATGAGATTGAACATGTTAAAAATCAAAAGGCGTTTCTGCATCCTAGTGTATGGCGCGCCAAGATGGCCGGTTTCAGAGTTGATGAATCGATCGACAATTGGGGCAGAGCGTTTGGAATGTTCATTGCAATTATGGGGGAACGTAGGCCCGAATTATTGGTGGGATTAGCCGTGTATCAGACACGTATCATGGAATTTTATTGAACATATGGTGGCAATCAATGGTTTTATTACGATAGCATATTTCGTAAGTCCAAGGAGCACGACTCATCCCTGACGTGGGATTGTTTCGACTCCATTTCCTGGCAGAGAATGGAGAAGTCAGGCACGGCGAAGTCACCATCTTTAGGGGGGAATATGGTCGAGTTTTCCCGCCATTCATCTAGGGCGCCCTTTCGGGCAGGATCAAGCAATGATCAGCACACAAGGAATAATGGCAACTCAGGTAAAAAAGGGGTCTGCTGGAGCTTTACCAGAGGCAAATGTACTAGGCCGCAGGGATCTTGCAGGTTTAGGCATGAATGTGCTGGGTGCGGGCAGTCCTCGCACCCCGAGACCATGTGCAGAGCCAAAAATGGTGATACGGCAGGTAGGGGGGGCGCCAAACAGGTCTGAAATAGTCCGAGAGGCGCCTCTCCCTACCCCGATTGATATCATGGCAATGATTCCTTGGCTGAACGAATATCCGGATCATATCTCCGCTGGGGTGTTGCGAGATGGTTTTTCGTATGGTTTCCGCATCCCGGCGGTGGATTTTCAGGGTAAAGCGCAATGTAGGAACCAACTGTCGGTGCTGCAAAATACGGCGGTGGTACAAGCAAAGATTGGGAAGGAGGTGACCCGAGGTCGGGTTGCCGGCCCATATGGCATGCCGCCTGTGGCTGATTTTGTTTGTTCGCCCCTGGGAGTGGTCCCCAAAAAAGACCCAGGGGAATTCAGGTTGATACATAATTTGTCAGCTCCAAGGGGCCTTTCGGTGAACGATGCGATTGACCCGGGAGTTTGTTCGGTGCGGTACGCATCTTTTGATGAAGCTGTCGCCATGTTGAATCGCCTGGGGCCCGGAGCGCTGATGGCCAAATCGGACATTGAGTCGGCGTTCCGGTTGCTCCCGGTACACCCAGATGATCAGCGGCTCCTTGGTTTCATGTTTCAAGGACGCTACTACATAGATAAATGTATGCCAATGGGTTGCTCCATCTCTTGTGCGTATTTTGAAAAATTCAGTAGTTTTTTGCAATGGGCGTTCACTAGAACAACAGGGTTTACACATGTTATGCATTATCTTGATGATTTTCTATTTCTGGGGGCAGCCGGGGACATAGAATGTGCACAGGCTTTGAATGAATTTTGTGATCTCATGACTCGCTTTGGCGTGCCATTGGCACCAGGTAAGACAGTGGGCCCGGCTACTTCGCTCGAGTTTCTTGGAATAGAGCTCGACTCCGAAGAGGGATGCTTCCGTTTGCCTAAGGAAAAGGTAAAGAAGTTTAAGGCATCGCTTGAAACATGTATTAGCGAAACGAAGGTAAATTTGCATCAGTTGCAGCAGGCTGTGGGTCAGTTGAATTTTGCTCTTAGAGTGATACCGATGGCTCGCCCCTTTTCCCGCTCTATTGCTCAAGCCATGGTCGGCCTTAAGGAAGGGCACCACCACACAAGGCTCTCGGCAGAGGTCCGCCAGGACATGCGCATATGGTTGGCATTCCTGGCGGATTTCAACGGTCGTGTCGTGTGGAACAAACCAGCGGTCTCCTCCGTGGAGCTGGGGTTGTGGACTGACTCGGCAGGGAGTGTGGGCTTTGGCGCCATCTTGGGTAATCATTGGTCAGCACGAACCTGGCCGACATGGTGGCACGAGAACGGGCTGACAGGTAACATTGGGTTTCTCGAACTGTTCCCTATTCTGGTGGCCTTAAAAACTTGGCCTGAGGAGTTTCGTGATCGCTCTGTGGTGTTCTGGTCCGACAATATGACCGTGGTTGAGTGTATCAATAGTCAGGCAGCACGCTGCAAATGGATCTTGAGACTGTTGAAGGAAATTGTCCTGCTGTGTATGAGACTAAACGTCCACTTTAGGGCAAGACATGTGCCAGGGGTGTTAAATCAGGTAGCTGATGCGCTTTCTCGTTCCCGTATGCGGGCCTTTTGGGGTTTTCTGCCCTCAGCGGTGGCGGCACCATTTCCCGAAGCTCTCTGGTCTCTCGGTGCCCCGGACTACAAGACCTCGTGGGGGAGAGTTTAGCACCCAGGACAAGGAAGGCTTATGAAGGGGCGTTCCGTTCTTATTTGTCCTTTTTGGGTTCAGCTAGGGGGGAGCTTTGGGGCCAAGAAGAGTATGTCCTGAACTTTTTGTTATCATTACATCGGGCAGGCAAATCAGTGGCTACGGCCAATAGGCACCGGGCCGCCATTTCTTTCATGGCACGGGCCCATGGCATACAGGATCCCACGGCGTCTTTCTTGGTACAGAAGGCGCTGCGTGGGTGGCAACGCCGAGAGGGTTGCAGAGTGGATGAAAGACACCCGATAGGTCTGGAAAGGTTGGCCCTGTTACTGTCCGTACTCCCTGCGACATGCTCATCTCAATCAGAGACAGTGCTATTCCGGGCCGCTTTTGCATTAGCATTCCATGGGGCTATGCGGGTAAGCGAGCTGGTAGCGAGGAACAAGCAGGATACGGGGGGAGGTCTGTGCCGTGAGCACATTCAAATTAAGGGGGAGACAATGGTAGTCTCATTTGCCAGGTCCAAGACCGATCAGAAAGCGATCGGGGACAAGGTAGTGGTTCAGCGGATTCCGGGATCTCCCATGTGCCCGGTAACATGCGTTGAGGAATATTTGGCGCAGAGGGCGGCATCATGGGGGGGAAGCTTGCTGAGGCACGCCGACGCCACCCCACTGACTAGGTTTCAGTTCCAGCGGGTGCTAACGATGGCAATCGCAGCGGCGGGCTTGAACCCGTGCGAGTTTGGGACCCATTCCTTCCGGATTGGGGCTGCTACAGAGGCTACAGCCAGGGGTCTGAGTGTGGAAAAGGTGAAACAGTTGGGGCGTTGGTCCTCGAATTGTTATAAAAGGTATGTGCGGTTGCACATGTTGTGAAGCCTATGTCTTGCACTCACGCTTCTTGTTTTTGTTTGGTTTACAGTGTCGCGAGCTTACGAGGCGGGGCGGACTGTGCAGTCGACCCGACACCTGGGAACCAGCGGTCAAAGATCACCGGCTGAGGAAAGAGTGGTGTGGGTCGTGGGCCACTCATACGTGAGGCGTGCCGCAGACGTATTCAAAGCAGGTGACATGATTCACATGGCTGGGGAATACGGGTACAGGGTGACCTTCTACGGAAGGGGCGGGCTCTGTATTGACCAGTTTCAAAGTTTTATGGAGGGTTTGTTAGGGCGGACAAGGTCACCGCCATCTGTAATCATAGTGCATCTTGGGGGCAATGATTTGGTGACCACTGGTAGACGAGTACTTCTCGAGTTGATACTATCCACAGTGAGTTGGTTGGCGAGAAGGGTTCCAGGGTGCACGATTGCATGGTCCCATATGATTCCACGGAAGGTGTGGCGGGGGGCTAATTCTGTGGCTGCTGTAAATCATTCAGTGAAGAAGGTGAATAACAAACTTGGTAGATTGTTCCGTACAAGTACATTGCATTCTATTCCGCATGGGTGTATCAGGGGGGACCATATGTATCTGGAGGATGGAGTTCATTTGTCCCGGGTGGGGAATACTTTACTCATAGGAGACTTCGTATCTTGGTTAAAGAGTTTGCAGCCATGACCTTTAAGTAGGAGTTTTTGTGGGGGGTCCGGATAGCCGGTCAACTATCCGGCCTGTGGCGGTAAGGTCATGATCGGTGAGCAGGAATTAGAAGATCCCTAGAGGTGGGGCGTCACCCATTATGGATGGGAGCGCCCGGGGGGAGGCGGCCATTGGCCCCTCAAACGGGGAGGCGGTCCCCTCTAAGGATGGGGACGCCGAAAGGGAAGGCGGCCATAGGCCCCTCCCTGGGGAGGAGGGGCTAGGGCCCCTCCTGGGAATTTCCCGGGGCCAGGACATCTGCGACGGCAGATGTGGTAAGTTGTGTGGGGTGGGAGGGGGGTCTACGCTACCTTCTAGACACCTCACACGAGTCCTCGGACGACCACTAAAGATGGCGTCGAGTTAACAGGGGGCCCCCGCTAAGACAAGGGAAATTGGAAGTTGGCACAGAGGTACAGTCCTCTGTGCGACCGCCCCTCACAAGTGAGGGGGGAGTTCTGGTATTGGGGATCTGACACCGGTTACGACCTTGCCGTTGGCCCGTAATGTTAGGATGTACAATTTCAAAGTTTGAGTAATGCATTTGCAGGATGTTTAGTATCGGCTAGGAGAACCTTTGTATTAGAGATGTGTTAAGGTCAGCCAAGAACATCGTAATGTGTAAATGAAATTGTACATGATATGAAACTGTTATTTTAACGTTTTAATTTTGTTTCATATTTTATTAAATACGGCCGGGAGGGTAACTCCCTCCCGCCTTCCACAAAGTTCAGAACCGTTTCCGTCTTCCCATCCTTGTGGGATTGTGTTGAGAGGGGGTGGCGGGTATCTCAGCCATATGGAAAGGGGCGACCACTCGGTCCCCCCGAACGTATGGTGGAGTACCCCGATCCCCCCGGGAAGCCATTTTGGGCGGGAGGCGAGTCTCGGCTGGTATGCCCGAAGCGGCGTAGCCGGGACGCGCCTTTTCCCGCCCAAGAGGGGGTTGTCCTAGACACCAACACCGCTAGCCACGCCCTGGAGGCGGATTAGAGGTGGGTCCACGCCCGCCCGAAGAAGGATAAAAGGAGCGACAAGCCAAGGAAGCATCCTCTTGTTCCTGTGCTCTGAAGCTGCACCTCCCCGTTGCACGTGAGCTCGAGACGGAACGAAGAGCCATTTTTGACCCACCCACCAGCCCCTGATGACAGCGATTTGTTGGAATAAAGTCGAGTGTCGTGATATTGTTTTCTATCAGGTTGTTTTGAATAAAGTTGGTAATTTGGTGTGTAATAAAGTTGATAATTTTTCCTTTTCAGCATGTTTTATTCAGCAAAGTAGTTGCGCCGGATACTCGGTAGAGATTATACTTTGATTTGCTTAAGTATAAATTGTTTTCTCCACTTTAGTCTTAGATTGTCGTATTTATTTTGGTCGGGCGGTAAGGTCATGATCGGTGAGCAGGAATTAGAAGATCCCTAGAGGTGGGGCGTCACCCATTATGGATGGGAGCGCCCGGGGGGAGGCGGCCATTGGCCCCTCAAACGGGTAGGCGGTCCCCTCTAAGGATGGGGACGCCGAAAGGGAAGGCGGCCATAGGCCCCTCCCTGGGGAGGAGGGGCTAGGGCCCCTCCTGGGAATTTCCCGGGGCCAGGACATCTGCGACGGCAGATGTGGTAAGTTGTGTGGGGTGGGAGGGGGGTCTACGCTACCTTCTAGACACCTCACACGAGTCCTCGGACGACCACTAAAGATGGCGTCGAGTTAAAAGGGAGCCCCCGCTAAGACAAGGGAAATTGGAAGTTGGCACAGAGGTACAGTCCTCTGTGCGACCGCCCCTCACAAGTGAGGGGGGAGTTCTGGTATTGGGGATCTGACACCGGTTACGACCTTGCCGTTGGCCCGTAATGTTAGGATGTACAATTTCAAAGTTTGAGTAATGCATTTGCAGGATGTTTAGTATCGGCTAGGAGAACCTTTGTATTAGAGATGTGTTAAGGTCAGCCAAGAACATCGTAATGTGTAAATGAAATTGTACATGATATGAAACTGTTATTTTAACGTTTTAATTTTGTTTCATATTTTAATAAATATGGCCGGGAGGGTAACTCCCTCCCGCCTTCCACAAAGTTCAGAACCGTTTCCGTCTTCCCATCCTTGGGGGATTGTGTTGAGAGGGGGTGGCGGGTATCTCAGCCATATAGGTTGGAGAAGAAATTTGGGCCCCAAGGATTTTTCTGCAAAATCGTTTTTCTTCTATTTGGATCCCGCTACAATTTGTATATCCCCAGACTTCCGCGCCATAAGTGGCCGTTGGGACACATTGCAGTTTGTAAATCTTAGTTATGGGTAGGACCACCTCTGCTTGTTTGGGCTGCAGGAGGCTCAAAAGAGAATTGATCACTTTTGAGAACTTGCTTCTACTATGAGCCGCATGAGCTTGCCAGGATCCTATCTCTGAGAAAACTAGGCCCAAATAGGGGAAAGTGCTTGTGCATTTTAAGGATTCACTACCAGAAGTTATAGAATTGATGCAGTGTTTTCTGTCAATGAAAGAGAAGACACTCTGACTCTGAAAGATATTACCCTGCATAATGCCTAGTTGTTTCTTTTGAAATTTCATGTTTACACATTTTGGTTATGTCTCGAGTAAATGTTAACATAAACTATTTTCCAATGAAGATTTAAGCATCCCTTAACAATACTCCCCATGCGTTTTCGACCACAGAATGTATATTTTTTGTCTTCACTCTTTTGTAATCATAACATCGGTTAATCTTGATATAGAGCTTCATATTTGTACTTTGTTCTTGGTTCAAATAATTAAAAATCTATTAAAATCAAAAAGAGCTTCTTGTTCCAGTAGCTGCCAGGCACCCATATCCTGTTCCAAGGAACTAAAGAGTCAAGCTGACCTCCTGAAGAGGCACAGGCGTTATTCTCTCTGAAGTCACTTGATGGGATTCGGTACTGTGGATGAGTCTATGGTTGAGCTGTTACAGGAACCTGCCTGCCTGACTAGGCAGGAGCGGCCCCGGTGCAGGTAAGAGCGGTGGGGCGGTGGGGGCACGTGGGGGGTCAAGGGGATTCGACAGATGACCAGTAGGGAAAATTAAATAAATTATTAATTTTCCCTTATCGTCGTCTGTCGTAATCCCACCCCTACCCGGCCCCACCGCTCTTACCTACACAGGCAGCTGCTGTGACTAGGTGATTGCTTTGAATGCTGGTCCTGATGGCTGTCGCACAGTGCCTCCGTGAGAAGGAACTCTTGCACTGTTCATGGACACTGATATAACTCTCTTCTAAAAGAACAGAAAAGGACATGACAGGCCAGGAGCACTGAAACATCAGGGGACAATTACAGAAGGGTCCCTGTAAACACAGTCAACCCAATACGAAATGTGTGTACTTTCCTGTCAGGACCAATCTACTTACTAAGTGAAAGTGGCTGAGAGGACTCTCTAGGCGAGCTACAGTTTCATAAATGTAGGCTAGCAAGCCAGGATGATTCTCATGCGCACTTGACTCAAAGAACATCACCTAAACAAGGTTTGTTCTGAGGTGTCCATTCCATTCCAAACAATTCAATTGCTATAGTAAGTTATATGATCGGCATTTGCTCAATGCAGCGGGCTCCGCAACAAAAGAACCCCAATGCAATAGCAACTTATAAGTACAGCTAACTTCAACCTGTGAACAAGAACGTGTTGACAGTATGCCAGAAAGACATGTGGTTGTCAATCAATCTACAATGTATAGGAAGAGTATTCCACAGCTTGACATCAAGCACCAAAAAAACCTGACCACCAGTCCTTCTTCTTGGTATCTTAGCACAAGCATATGTCTCAGGCCAACGGAATAGAGATGGAGCCTCCTCGATGGACATCCAGGAACTTCATTCTGCGAGAAAACATTACGCAGGGTGGTACTTCCCCATCTTTCCATATAGTTCCGTAAACTCAACTTTAAAGTGCCATCTTCAAGATTCTCTAGAAAAAGGGGATGAGAGATGTGTATCAGTATCTCACTCACAAGAAGTATGCTGCAGAAAAAATAAATGCTTGTATATATGCGAGGTTGCCCCTGCTGCAGCTAGAGGTATTTGGCAGGGATCCAAGAGTTATACTATAATGGGGACCAGAAATACAGATGCCAGGAAAGAAATCTAAATAGACAGGAACTCCCTATCTGACACTAGCAAAGATGATAAAGTCAGTGCAAGAAAAAATGGATTGGTTCTATTAGGTACAAGGGCACTGGCTAGATAATGGCCGGCAGAGCAAGTCAACTAGTATAAATCACTTACCAGAGGTCCATAATTTGCCTATATGTCCAAAAATATATGTTTTCTAACTTCTAAACCTCTAAAAATCATGCTATAATTGATTGGATCAAAGGAACACTTTAGGTCTCAGTTACAGATAGCTATAGCTATCTGCAGGCAGACCTATTGTTTCAATATACATAGAAAGGGATTTGGGTCAGCCTCTTTCTCATGATAGGGAGACTTTGTTGTCTCTATCAGTTGGCTTTCCTCCCTGTTCCTGTGCTTGTCACACCAAGGAGCATTTTGGTCTCGTAGTGCTATGATTGGTCAAGTTGTATTCTTCCACTGCACACTTGAGTGAACTGAATTATTTCCTTTTATCTCAAGCACTTTATGTGAGCGTAGGTGTTTACTGGTTCCCTCTCTATTTTATTTTACTTTCCCTACTCAATTCCAGTTGGTGCACTGTTTCCAGCACACCGTGCACCACACGCTCCTCATCCTGATCCCTGTGTTTACAAGTTGTTTCTTTTTTCACAACAGCCCAGCATCTGCCAATCGCAGCTAAACCGCACATCCTTTTCACCCGTCCGCTGTGCTGTTTTTACGCTTTACAAGATGGCACGTGTAGTAAATGTCCTCTCCACTGTTCTTCTCTGGCTAGACTGTACTATGTTATCTATGACATCATAGAATGCCAGGGTGTCCCTCTAGCTCACTGTGCCTTTCTATTACTTACAGTGGCAGTTGGTCATCTCAGGCTGAGCTGCTAACAGCTGGCTCCTGGTGGGGTTTTCCTTACATCTTGACCTGTCTATCTAACCTGGAAGGAACCTGCAATAAAGGATCTTAACTTATCAAGTGGACTCTGCATCTTTCCTTTACCACAGCATGTACACCCGGATATCGGACGTCACTTCCGACACGCCCCCGCCCGCTCCCGCCGCGTCTGCCTGCAAGCACTTTTAAACCGAATGGACGCCGACCTACACCACTCCGGCACCCTTCCAGCGGCAGGGCAGGTAACGAGCCAAGACGAGGGGGACTGAATGTGAGTATTACTCTGCTGCTATGACAGGGAACACACAAGGTATGTTGAACGCGAATGGGGCTCATTGTAACTTTCTATACCAACAGAGATTCCCCCTCGAGACCGCGGGGATAACCGATGAGGCAAGAACTTTCCTTTTAAAGGGTTAATCGATATGTAATTATTGTAGAAATGTGAGTGGAAGCTATGGGTGAATATGTCTCATATATCGGCGAGCATGTCTCCCAACAAAACATGGTCATGACCACCCCCTATATCGCATGATATTCCGCTGCGTGATGAAACTTTCACCTATTCAATGTGCTTGGCAAATACAAACACTTGTGGCCACCACAAATAAACGAGTGCCTTCGGTATACCGCAATCGAAAAATCATGCATGCACAGCGATCAAGAGGCTAGAGTGTGGAATTGCACGAATGATGAATGTAACAGACAGGCGCTGCTGTCACACGTGCACAAGAGGCAGTATGAGCATGTCCAGGGCACCTTCTCCCACTACTGCCAGCACCAAATGCATAGCGTAAACGCTACAGTCCAATTGATGTTACTGTGGACCAATACCCGCTACCACTTATGTTTGACTCTATATGTTTGTTTTCCTTTTTCCTTGTCTAATAGGTAACTGGTTGGAACACGAGATAAGTGTTCCTCTAAGCGTAATAAATGCACACAGACCTGAAAAGAGATACCATAGGCAGATTGGGTGTCTTTTCCCTACTCCTGTAAATTTAATTAATTATTTTCACTCATATACGGTCCTGACGAAGCGCACGGGGATCCATTAGGGACCATTTGACAGTGCGAAACATGTTGACCAAAACGCACTTTCACACACGGGAACTAGGAGCAGCAGAGTAATACCCTGCCCTCCTGGACCAACTAATAAAATTATCCTCACGGTACTGGTGGGGTAATTATAACACACATTTACCCATCCTTTTAGGCCCACACACCCACATGCACAACTGCGGCGTCTCCTAAAAAGATCTCCGACAAAGAGCCCTCTCGCAGGGCCTGTGAGGGACAGCAGCGCCACCCACACGAGGAGCAACGCCCGATGATGTTATGTTATGTTATGTTAATAAAAATTTATAGAGCGCGCGTACGCCCGAGGGCTTCTTGGCGCTGGTACGATAAAAAACATAACAAGAGGTGAGTCTGCCTGAAGAGTTATTTCGGGTAAGCCTTTATGAAAAGGTGAGTCTTAAAAGCCTTTCTGAAGGCAAGGAGGTCTTTACTCTGTCTGAGGGCTAGTGGCAAGGAGTTCCATAGGGTGGCTGCTAGGAAGTGGAAGCTGCTGCCGCCTTGTCGTTTTTTCTTAAAACGAGGAACTTCTAAAAGGTCTTTGTGGGCAGATCTTAGATTCCGTGAGGGAACATATCGACCAATCAGCTGTCTGATGATGAAGCATGACACTCGCAAGGGTGTATGAGGGCAGAAAATTCCTAAAGGAGAAATTCCCCCATCCCCCTCCATGGGGAACTACGTATAGAGACTTCCTTCTTTTTCCTTTTTTAATCATAATCGGTTATGGATCTGAACTTTAGGAACAGTTGCCACACAGCGATTACTTGTTTTTACACTTACCTGCTTTGCTTCTTGTCCCAGTCTCAAATTATTTATTTGTTTCGGATGTCTGTCAGCTGCCAAGTGCGACCAGACCGCCTGCATCCTTTGGATGCCTATTTTTATTTTTACATTGAATATACTATTCCAACATAGGTATTATAGTATGCTAAATAAAAATTGGCCATTTTCCATCATGATGCACACACATGCATCCCAACGCCTGCATGTATTATGACACGTACGTGAACATGTCACAATGCATGGTGTTCATCTGGAATGGTGACCTTTAAGAAGAAACCTGTAGGAGAGCCCGGAGTACTCGGGATATGGGACATTGATAGTCAATAGGCTGCCAATCAAAGAATAGTAGAGAAAACTGGCACAATGTTTTTAAGAACCTTACATTACCCCTGTATCTCATCATGCCTCACAGGTGACATTTAGGTCAGGTCTTTTTTACACAGATTAGAAATCCTTGGTGAAGTAATTGTTAAGATCTGTAATAGTTTCTGTCCGGGGAGGCTAGATGGTGGTTTATGACTTTGATGAGGGCCCAGGAGCTTAAGAAGGTTCAGCATACTTGCTCCTTGTAACATTTAGCTAAACATAGGGATGTGTAGTTCCTATAGAAGAAAAGGGGAGAGAGAATATGTAGTGTTCTGCGTCAAAGGAGTAAGCTCCAATAGGAGCAAGTGCCCTCAAACACCCCAAGAGGTGGCATGCTTCATCCATTGGGGCATGTTCCTTGTCGGGCCAGCACTGCAATGCCTGTCGTGCACGCACTAGGGGGCTCTTAGCCGGAGATCTTTTGTTTGCCAAATGATGAGGTATGGATGTGTGGGTTATGTTGTGTGTGTAGTGTGATGACCAAAAGTGAATTAAAATAGATGAAGTGATGCTAAATATAAGAGTATTTTATTAATAAGGGTCACTACCTTAATTAGAAGCAGTGTTGCTCAATTTGGGATACAATGGTCATTTGGAGCAACGTGAATCATTAGCTATAGAAATAGGTCAACAAGTTTTTGCCTATACCTGTCCAGAAAGTATCAAATGGCAATTTGTCTGGACTTAAAATCATTAAACTACACTACTCAGTGACTGGATTCAGTAGTTTGTGTTAAGTGCTAGAGTAATCAGTCAAACATCAGGTAACAAAGTGCACTTATACCTTTCCCTGGGAAATGACCCACTTTAGGGCCAAATCGGACCCATGGTAGATAAGACAGAGGGAATCGCCTCAGACACACAGTGGCGTCTATCTGGAGACCTACTCCGGCTCTGCTTCCTAAAAGAGAACTAAAATTACAGGTAAGCAACTTTTCCTTCTCTTCCAGGGGATCCTCATCAATAGTCAGAAGCACTGATTAGAATAGCACATCCATCTTACTAATATGGATATAAAATAAAAATAGCTCCAACAATCACCCGAAAAGGTTCTTCAAAGAAGCCTGTCTTACTTGAGTATCTGCTTTAGAGCCTGAATTAAGACAATAATGTCTAGTAAAAGTGTGCACAAATATCCATGTAGCAGCTTTACATATTTCAGAAATAGGAACATTACTAAGAAGGGAAGGAAACTTGGATGAGTTCTCACCACTACTCTATTACTATGAAATACTGTCTGGTTCTACAGAGCATAATGCTTGAATTTCACTAGCTCTACATGCTAATGTGATGGCTACTAGCAAAGCCACTTTCCATGTAAGATGTTGTAAAGAGGCTTTATGAATGAGTTTAAATGGGGTACCCATTAATTTCGAGAGAAGAATATTAAGTTCCCAAGGAGGAGATGGTGACGTAAGTGGAAGGAACACTTTTTTAAGCCCTTCTAAGCAATCTTTAATTACATGTATTTTAAAGAAAGAAGTTTGTGATGGACCTTTTCTATAGGCTTTTATAGCCACAAAATGTACTTTAATAGAAGAAAGCTGCAAACCAGACCTTCCCAAATGAAGAAGGTAGGATATAACCACTTCTTCCTGACACAAGATTGGATTGTATCTGTCAGGAACCTAATCTTAAGGTTCACAGTTTTCTTTTTTGTTCCTCAGGAGCAGTACCCAAAAGCCCACCTTCCAGTAGCTCCAACCCTGCACTATGAGTTCCGCAGGGGATCGAAGTGGCTAGACGAGGGGAGGTAAGGGAGGGTACTGCGGGGAGGGAGATCTGGAACGAGATAAACACAAAACACTGGAACTCAGGAGAGACGATCCACTGTTAAGAGTATGTTGAGATTCTTGACACTAAAACTCTGAATACCTGAAATAAAAGTTTGGGTTACACATAGGAATATATGTTCTTTTCCTTAGAGAAATTCTTCTATTCAGAATTAAGAGGAAAAGTATTCAAAGTATTCTCTTGCAAATCAGATCTACTATTTAGATTATCAGATCTACTAACACATAATTAAATATATTACATAACCATTGTAGGTAGTATTCAAAAGACTCTAATTACTGAAAGAACCTAAAAGATAATTTGTTCTGCATTTAGACCATTTGTCACAAAAAGTACTTCTCATAAAATTAACCTTTGCCCAACACTGAGTGCCAAGATTATTCGTAGGGAATGAATATCAGTAAAACAAGAATGTAGCTATTGCCAGATGAAAGCACAAAAAATGAATGTTCACAAATGCATTGCTTTGAATAATCTCTCTCAAAAGGAAAACCTCTAGTCATTTGCAGTTAAATGTGCTTCGTAATTCTTTGACAGTTTTACTCATGAAATCTGACCAAACTCAGAGCTGAAATGAGCCTTGTAATTCTTTGACAGTTTAACACATGAATTATGACCAAACTCGGAGCTGAAATAAGCCTCGTAATTCTTTGACAGTTTAACACATGAATTATGACCAAACTCGGAGCTGAAATGAGCCTGGTAATTCTTTAACAATTTAGCACATGAAATATAACCAAACTCTGAGCTTTCAGCAGAAAGACATCCGCTCTTAACCAAGCGCCAGCAAGGACTGAATCCTTGCACCAAAACAGGCCAAATGAAAGTCTTCAGAAATGAGCCTGCACCAAAACACGCAGGTTAAAAGCCTCTTCCTCCTTCCTCGATGCGAGTGAAAGAAAATTGGATGGATCCTGCCTGTGACTTCTTTTAATGAATCTCTGTGGTAGGAAACCACCAAATGCAGGAAACAGGAAACAAAGGTCACAGAAGATGACCGGAGCCTCGAGGAGCAGCGCTGGGAGAAGTGAACTCTTCGGAACACTCCAGAATAATCCGCAAGGTTCCAAGGGTGTGGCCCTTTTTATAGGCCCAAAAGCAACTACGGTGGCTGCGAAGGAACAAAAGGTTCTTAGCAGCATCAAACTCAAAACAAGCATTGGCCCACATGAAGAATGAACAAACCAGATACTAAACAAGCATTGGTCAAAACATGAATAGCGTACCAGTGTCAAATAAGATTGCATGCATTGTTCTTAGAAATCAAAGGTGCATACATTAATGCAATATAGCATGAACTAACCCAATATGAATCAGCAAAGTACACCAAGGCCAGGGGAGGTACTAGGAAAAGGTCAAAGGTCATGGAACTGAACAGATCCTGACAGTACCCCCCAACAAAAATGGAGTCACCCCTCTCAAGGAGCATTTAAGTCACGGCATCTGGGTGACGTACATGAAATTGTCTTATTAAACGGGGAGCATGAATGTTTTCTTGAGAAACCCAAGAGTCTTCCTCAGGTCCATAGCCTTTCCAGGACACAAGGTACCATAACTTTCCTCTGATTCGTTTGCTATCCTTAATGCAGCGAACCTCGAACTCTTCTTGATTGTTCACGAGTATTGCAGGTGGACAAGGCCTCTTTTTGGAGGTCGCAGGTTTCAAGAGAGAGGTATGAAACACTGGATAGATTCTCATAGTCTTTGGAAGAAGTAATTTATAAGTTACTGGATTTACACGTAATTCTATTTTGTAAGGTCCGATGAACTTTGGGTGAAATTTATAACGTCTCCTAAACTGAAAGTTTTTGGTAGAAAGCCAAACCATATCCCCTGGTTTATACTCTGGGGCTTTCTTTCTTTTTCTATCCGCAAATTTCTTATACAAAGCTTTGGCTTTCATTAAGTTTTTCTGTAATGTTTTTGTGACTCTTCTCATTTCCTGGAAATGTGTATCCAAGGAAGGTGTGTTCGTTTTTGATTGAGTTAGTAACAGAGGTGAGAAATGTGGATGTCTACCATAGACAGCAAAAAACGGAGACATTCCTGTTGATGAGTTTTGCAAGTTGTTGTATGCAAACTCTGCTTCCCATAAAAAACTCGTCCAGGAACCTTGTTTCTTGAAAAGGTAACATCGTAAATATTGTTTCAGAATTTGGTTAACTCGTTCCGTTTGTCCATCTGTTTCAGGGTGGAAGCTTGTAGATGTATTGCTTTTGATATTCAAGGAAACACACCAGTTCTTCCAAACTTGTGCTATAAACTGTGGTCCACGATCTGTAGTAATAGATCGTGGTAAACCGTGTAGTCGTACTATATGATGTAAAAGGATTTGTACGAGTTGAGAAGCAGTGGGAAGTTTTTTACAAGCTATAAAGTGTGCCATCTTAGACAAACGATCCACTACAACTAAAACAGTTGTCATTCCCTGATCTTCAGGCAAATCCGTGATAAAATCCATAGCTATGTCTTCCCAAACCTCAGCTGGAGTAGGAAGGGGAAGTAACAAACCCTTTCTACCTCCATGTTCTGTTTTAGCTTGGGCACAAATGTCACACAATTGTATAAAAGAGGTTACATCTTTACTCCAGGTTGGCCACCAGAAATTCCTTCGTACTAATTCTTTGTTTTTTGCAATTCCTGGATGGCCAGCTAATTGTCTAGTATGACACCACTGCAAAACCTGCGTTTGTAGATGTTTAGTTGGTACATATAATAAATTTGAGTGAAAAGGCAAATGATGATGGATGGATCTATTAGGCTCTTCCTGTACCCATGTCAACAATTTTGGTATTGGCATAGCTTTTCTTATTTGTTCAAAGAAAATATCAGACATAGTGGCCCCAACAACCTGGTTACTAGATAGCATGTTCGTAGGTCTGACAGTAAGAGGTGTTTCATCAGGTTTTATGTTGCACCGTGATAATGAGTCAGCTTTATTGTTCTTGATCCCTGGTCTGAAGGTAATCACAAAATCGAATTCTGCGAAAAACATTGTCCAGCGAAGTTGTCTGGGAGTCAACGCTTTTGCACAGCGCAAAAACTGTAAATTCCGATGGTCCGTATAAACAGTTATAGTATGCTTAGCTCCAAGTAAATAATGACGCCATTCTTTGAAAGCATGTCGAATAGCTAGGAGTTCTTTTTCTGCTACAGTATAATTGACTTCTGCAGGTAGAAATTTCTTTGAAAGAAATGCAATCGGATGAATTTCATTGCTTTCTACGTCTTTTTGCGACAAAATTGCTCCAATGGCATAGTCAGAAGCATCTGCTTCTACTATGAAGGGTCTTTCAGTGTCGGGGTGTCGTAGGACGGGAGCTTGTGTAAAAGTTCTTTTTAGATTTTGGAATGATTGTTCTGCTTCCGGAGTCCAAGTGAACTTCACATTCTTCCTTAAAAGATGGGTTAAGGGAGTAGCCAAGGTAGAAAAGTTTTTAATGAATCGGCGGTAAAAATTAGCAAATCCTAGAAATCTTTGGATATCTTTCACGGAAGATGGAGTGGGCCACTCCATTACTGCTTGGATCTTTCTAGGAGCCATAGTCATACCAGATGGTGAAAGAATGAAACCCAAAAATTCCACCTTTTTAGTATGAAACTCACATTTTGACAGTTTGCAGAATAAACCATGTGTTCTTAGAGTAGATAGAATGGTTTTAACATGTTGTACATGCTCTTCCGTGGAAGATGAAAAAATTAAGAGATCATCAATATAAGCAATGACAAATCTATCTAGATAATCTCTGAGGACGTCATTTATGAAAAATTGAAATGCGGCTGGGGCATTGCATAAGCCAAAGGGCATTACACAATACTCAAACAAGCCAAAACGAGTTCGAAAGGCCGTCTTCCACTCATCGCCAGGTCTTATGCGGACTAAGTGGTAGGCTCCTCGCAAGTCAAGTTTGGTATAGATAGTGGCTGATCTTACTTGGTCCAAAAGAACTGGTATTAACGGTAGTGGATACCGATTCTTAATGGTGATATTATTGAGCGCTCGGTAGTCTATGCAAGTGCGTAATTCTCCACTACTTTTTGGCACAAAAAAAAGTGGCGAGGCAGCTGGAGACTTGGAGGGTCTAATAAAACCATTTTTTAAAAACTTATCCAAATATTCTCGAAGATGTTGGTTTTCTTGTTCGGTAAGAGCGTAAATCCTGCTGCAAGGAATCTTAGCTCCAGGTACTAGATCAATAGCACAGTCATAATCCCTATGAGGAGGTAAACTTTCGGCGCTCTGCTCGCTGAAGACATCAGCAAAGGATTCATAAATAGATGGTAACTCAATATCTTTTTCAGCAGCAGTGGATACGAAAAGAGCTGAAGCACTATGCAATAGGGCACTTGGAGTATCTCTAGATATTTTGTTTGAACAAAAACACTCCTGTTGGCACCACAGAGAAGAGAAATCGACAGCTCGGTTTACCCAGTCTATTATCGGGTTGTGTAAGGTTAACCAGGGTATACCCAGAATTATTCCAAATTGCGGTGCATCAATCACTTCAAAAGAAATATTTTCTTGATGTGTTTTGCCATTCGTGTCACAAGTCATAAGAAGAGTACTAGTGCAGTGGGTTATCATTCCTGATGTTAATTGAGTCCCATCTACAGCATACACTAGTTCAGGTTTAGATTTTTCTAGAACTGGTATGCCTCTTTCTTTAGCAAACTGGGTATCAATAAAATTCCCGGTAGCCCCTGAGTCTATCATGGCCGCTACCAACAAACTTTTCTGTTCAGTTAACTTGATCAGGACGTTAAGAATTAAGTGTGGTACAGTTAACTGTAAAGTATTAGCAATCGACTGTGCAGGAGAGGAAAAAGAACTCGAAAAAGCCTCCTGATCCAATCTCGAGTTTCCTAGTTTTCCGATTTATTAACAGCTTTATCGCGGGGCCAGGAACCTTTTGGCTTAAGAAGACAGTCTCTGACAAAGTGACCTTTTTTCCCACAATAAAGGCATAGACCGCTTTTTCTTCTATTTTCCTTTTCCTCTGTGGTTAACGGTTTCCTTAAACTACCAACTTCCATGGGTTCTCCACCATCTTGGTGTGATTTTTCTTTTGCTCTTGTAAAAATCCTAACATCAGGTTTTCTTTTATCACTCTTGCGATCCGCAACCCGGTGATCCAATCGTAAACTAAGGGCTATTAAATCTGCGCAAGACCGGGGTTGAGGATCTATAGGAGCAATGAGATCCTTAAGTTCATCCCTAAGACCTTGATAGTATAATGCTGCCCTTTTTTCCTCGGGCCACTCAGTTTCTGCTACCAGACGGTTAAATTGAGTGAGATAATGAACGAGATCTTTATTCCCCTGTTTCAACTCAAGTAATTCTCTATCAGCAGATCCAGTAATAGTTCTTCTATCAAAAATCTTTTCAAATTCACGTTTAAAGTTGGTCCAATTATAAAGCAAAGGATCATCAGCTTGAACTAAAGGAACTGCCCACATTGCTGCATCCCCACTAAGATAGGAAATTAGGAAAGCAATACGGGATTGAGCATCAGGAAAAGAAGCTGGTTTAACCATAAAATGCAATTGTACTTGAGTCAAAAAGGTCTGAAATTTATTAGGTTCCCCAGCAAATCTCTCAGGTGGGGCTAGAGGAACAGGTGTAGGTACAGATACAGAAATAGACGAAGAGGAACCTGTTAGGTTAGTTTGAGAAGGATTTGTGGTATGACCAGAATCCAATCGTGTTTGTAATTGGATAATTTTACCAGCTAAGGCTGCAGTTTCTTGACGGCTTGCCGTAAGCTCCTTCTGGAGATTAGTCATCATATCACAAAGATCATTCATGGTGGCCATTTTTTGAGTACTGCTCGGGAGGAACTGAATTCTTGGGCGGATTATTCTGTCAGGAACCTAATCTTAAGGTTCACAGTTTTCTTTTTTGTTCCTCAGGAGCAGTACCCAAAAGCCCACCTTCCAGTAGCTCCAACCCTGCACTATGAGTTCCGCAGGGGATCGAAGTGGCTAGACGAGGGGAGGTAAGGGAGGGTACTGCGGGGAGGGAGATCTGGAACGAGATAAACACAAAACACTGGAACTCAGGAGAGACGATCCACTGTTAAGAGTATGTTGAGATTCTTGACACTAAAACTCTGAATACCTGAAATAAAAGTTTGGGTTACACATAGGAATATATGTTCTTTTCCTTAGAGAAATTCTTCTATTCAGAATTAAGAGGAAAAGTATTCAAAGTATTCTCTTGCAAATCAGATCTACTATTTAGATTATCAGATCTACTAACACATAATTAAATATATTACATAACCATTGTAGGTAGTATTCAAAAGACTCTAATTACTGAAAGAACCTAAAAGATAATTTGTTCTGCATTTAGACCATTTGTCACAAAAAGTACTTCTCATAAAATTAACCTTTGCCCAACACTGAGTGCCAAGATTATTCGTAGGGAATGAATATCAGTAAAACAAGAATGTAGCTATTGCCAGATGAAAGCACAAAAAATGAATGTTCACAAATGCATTGCTTTGAATAATCTCTCTCAAAAGGAAAACCTCTAGTCATTTGCAGTTAAATGTGCTTCGTAATTCTTTGACAGTTTTACTCATGAAATCTGACCAAACTCAGAGCTGAAATGAGCCTTGTAATTCTTTGACAGTTTAACACATGAATTATGACCAAACTCGGAGCTGAAATAAGCCTCGTAATTCTTTGACAGTTTAACACATGAATTATGACCAAACTCGGAGCTGAAATGAGCCTGGTAATTCTTTAACAATTTAGCACATGAAATATAACCAAACTCTGAGCTTTCAGCAGAAAGACATCCGCTCTTAACCAAGCGCCAGCAAGGACTGAATCCTTGCACCAAAACAGGCCAAATGAAAGTCTTCAGAAATGAGCCTGCACCAAAACACGCAGGTTAAAAGCCTCTTCCTCCTTCCTCGATGCGAGTGAAAGAAAATTGGATGGATCCTACCTGTGACTTCTTTTAATGAATCTCTGTGGTAGGAAACCACCAAATGCAGGAAACAGGAAACAAAGGTCACAGAAGATGACCGGAGCCTCGAGGAGCAGCGCTGGGAGAAGTGAACTCTTCGGAACACTCCAGAATAATCCGCAAGGTTCCAAGGGTGTGGCCCTTTTTATAGGCCCAAAAGCAACTACGGTGGCTGCGAAGGAACAAAAGGTTCTTAGCAGCATCAAACTCAAAACAAGCATTGGCCCACATGAAGAATGAACAAACCAGATACTAAACAAGCATTGGTCAAAACATGAATAGCGTACCAGTGTCAAATAAGATTGCATGCATTGTTCTTAGAAATCAAAGGTGCATACATTAATGCAATATAGCATGAACTAACCCAATATGAATCAGCAAAGTACACCAAGGCCAGGGGAGGTACTAGGAAAAGGTCAAAGGTCATGGAACTGAACAGATCCTGACAGTATCTGCTTTGAATGCACAATATTTAAAACCTCTTCCACTTTAAGACATACAATTTTCTAGTGGAGAGTCTTTTTGCTTCTCTTAAAAAGTCAAGTCTTGTGGGAATCCTAAATTCTGGAGTCAAACCTTCAAGTTCAGTGATGGAAGGTTGGGGTGCAGTATCTATCCCCCAAACTTGTACAGGAGATCCTGTCTGCCCAGCAAACTCTTGCGTGGTCATTATGAAAGGCGAAGAAGATCTATGAACCACCTCTTACTTGACCATTCTGGTGGTATTATTATCTTCCTGGTCTTGGACCTGTACTTTCATGATTACTGTTGGCATGAGAGGAATTGGGGAAATGCATAGAGAAATTTCCCTGACCAATATATCAAAAGACCATCCCGTTTTGACCCTGGTTGGAAGAATCTGGAAGCATAGTCTTGGTATTTCTTGTTGTTGTGTTTGCAAACAAATCTATTTGCGGATATCTTCAGTCTTGGAAAATGTCTTTTAAGACTTTGTCATTGAGGAACCCAGTTGTGATTTTCCTGAAATACTGACTGAGTGAATCTGCCTGTTTATTTTAAACCCCTGGAAGGTGAATAGCTGTGTGTTATGTTTAGGTTTCTGGCTATTACCTATTTCCATATAGCTTGAGCTTTGAGAGATAGGGATCAAGAGTGAATCCCTCCTTGCTTTTTCAAGTAATACATTGTTGTTGTATTGTCTGAACAAGAAGGGAGTTCCTTGTTATTAATGGAAGAAACAATTTCACTGCCAGAGGAACAGCTCTCAGTTCCAGAAGATTTACTCAAGTCTTTTTTCTTTGTCCGCCCAAATTCTTTGGGTTTGGAAGGATCCCATATGAACTCCCTATCCCTGGAGCAACGCAACTGCGATTAATGTTTGAGTTGGTACTTCCTGATGGAATGGTACTCCTACCAAGACATTCTTTGGTCGTTTCCACATGTGAAAGACTGAATTGCATTTTGTGATAGAGTGGGTTTCTCTTCCTGGTGGTCCGAGAAATGAATGCAGTGGTCTTTTAGGCATTGTTGCAGGGGCCTCATATGAAGTCTTGCATGTGGAACTGGAAAGATGCAAGAGGCCATCAAACCTAGTAGGGATGTAATCTGTGTCTCAGTTAGATGGCGAGTATGTAAGAGATTGCGACACTTCAGACGGATTGATAATATCCTCTCCTCCGAATGATACACTTTTGTGGATTGGGTATCCAGTATTTCCCCATGGTATTGTATTTTTTTCAACTGGGGAGGTTGTAGATTTTGTGAGGTTTACTTGCAGACCTAGATTGGTTAGTGTTTTGAGACAGGATCTGTAGTGTTTCTTTGTTCTCCTGGTGACGTACACTTTATTAATCAATCGTCCAGGTAGGGATAGACAAAGACCTTTTGTTTCCTTAGATGACTTGCAATGACGCCCAAAAGGTTTTGCAAAAGTTCATGGAGCTGATTTTAGTCCAAAAGGTAGGTTGTTGTTCTGGTAATGAGCACCTACTTTGAATCAAAGAACCTTTCAATGCTTTGATCATATTGGAATGTAAAAGTAGGTATCTTGGAGGTCTATTGAACACATCCAGTTTCTTGATGTAGTGGTGGATAAATTGGGTGTAATGACAACATTCAGATTTTTTTTATGTACTTAATTAGTACTCGGAAGATCTAGAATTGGTCTGAATTTTTCTTTTTGTACTTCCGCCCGAAAAAATTATCGGGAATAATCCCAATACTCTCTGGGATGAAACCTCCTCTATGGCAGTGTTGACTTCTTTTTACAGTAGGTATTTCTGAGAAACTGATGTTTTGCTTGGTGGAACTGAAGGAAGAGGGGACCTGCATTGAAGAGAATATCAATGCTGAACAATATTCAAGACCCCTATGTCTGTTTTACTAAGCGCTACTTTTCCAGATGCCTGGTAATTATTCCCTCCACCAGAGTGGGAAACAGCAAAAGGGGAAGTAATGGCTTATTGTTTAACCAGAGATTTTCCTGTGGATGCACACTGCTGCTGAGTTCCTCTAACTCTAGATGATTTTCGAGGGTGGTAGGGTTTTCTTGGCTGCTGCTGGTGTTGTTGGTGAGAACAGTGAGGGGTTTGAACTCTCTGAGGGAAAAATCTTCTATCACAGGGTCTGTAATTCCTACAATATTCTTTTTTACTTCTCAAGACCAATAGCCTTCAAAGTGTCCATCTCCGTTTTCTTTCTGGACATCTCATCATCTGCATGAATCTCAAAAAACAAGTTTCTTTGAAACTGTAAATTTAATATTCGGTGTTGTGCCTCACGCTTAAGTCTAGTTAATCTGAGGCAAGATGATCTACGCGCACAGATACCATGACAATATCCATGAGCAGCAAGATCCGATGGATAAGCTGCTGCATTTGTTATCTGAAACACAGCAAAAGAGGGCTGAGGCAAGAGGCCCACACCTATCACTACAAATAACTGGCTAGTTTGGTGATGGTGCTTGAAAAAACCAGAAAGTGCACCCCTCTACACTTCCTATTGGGAAAGATCCCAAAAACAAATAGAGAAAATGGTATCAGCATACATCAGATTACAGTAGCTTTTAAGGGCTGCATCAGAAGTAGTGAATAAAGGTCATGCATAATGCTAGTCTCCTATCTTGTCATAAAATCTGGATGAAGATGACAGACGTAAGGTGTTTCAGGCCCCTAGGGATTTGGCCATTCCCTGGTGCCTTCAAATGATGCAGCTTAACTTGCTACATATGGACTACAGGACCTCCTAGAGACTACAGTGAACTGGCCAAACCCCCCAAGCCTACTGCGCTCTATACTGCCTGATTGGAGCCATTTTTTTTCACATGACATTGACCTGTCTGGCCTCTGGGACAAAATAGGACATGAGCTCTCTATGGTCATAGGCCGAGTGTAGACATTACGCCCAGGATTGCATTTGCCATGTATGTTGGAAGAGGCTGGAGGGTTGAGGTTGGAGAGGGCATTTATCAGAATGGCCAACCGAGTGGGCAAAGAAGACATAGCCTGCAGATGGAACTCCCGGAGCCCCCTACACTAATGGGGTGGCGGAGGAGCGTCAATTGGTATGCTCACCAAGAACAACTGATTTATGAGGCAAGAGGTTACCCCCAGAATCATGACAACATTTGTCATTATACCTATATAAGGGCATGAATCAGGAAACTTACAATAGGGTCCTAAAATTATACATAACACCAGGCCTCCAAGATGTAAGAGAAAAGATTAAGCCACTAGGCCAATCCTCCTTTGTGTGTGGACATATCATGGACTGGATGTGGGTTTTTAATAACACTGTGTTTGCACTGCAGGTGTGTTCAAAACTAGGTAGTGTGGTTTTGCTTTACTGTATACTGCTACTATTCAAAACTAATAATATTTGGTTCAAAAGAACTAAATTAAGCCATACCATGATAGCCTTCTCATGCTTTGATAAAGGGCATTCAATATATGCCTACTTCTCTCCGAGGAACATTTCATACAGATCTTGAAAGAACAATACACTGTATACCTGCAATGCCTACAGGTGTGACTACGGTACATGCCCTTCCCAACCTCAAGGTAAGAAGTGTTATGTAAACTCTGCAAAATAATATATATATCTTACTTACAAAGGAGGATTGGCCTAGTGGCTTAATCTTTTCTCTTAGATCTTGGAGACCTGGTGTTAGGTATAATTTTAGCACCCTATTGTAAGTTTCCTGATTCATGCCCTTATATAGGTATAAATCACCATATTCTTATATAGGCATAGAAATCATAACCATATTTAGCTCAAGCAGTCCAAATACGGCAAAGCTACTTCCACTAGTTCCGAAAATCCACAACGATTTCTTGGAAAACTCAGCTTCAGCAGCCAGGGACTTCCCCTTGCTTGAATATTGATTTGTCCAAGAACTCATGGAGTTTTCAAAGAATTGAGACTCTTTGATGATGTTATTATGTCCAACTGCACGTCAAAGTCGGCACCTTCAAGGTATAAATATGCCCACACTCGCCCAATCAAACACACAGTGGTTTGGAGCAGTTCGACTATCTACTTGCCCGACGCGCCCTGCTACTGCAAGTGCCGAAGGAAGCCGACCCTCCAGCAGACGCACTGAGAGAGACGCTGTCTTTTCTCTTGCCGAGAAATCCAGCTCCAGTGTTTCCAAGCTACCCTTGCGGGTTGTTGGGAAATCGAGTCCCGAGACTGACCTTCTCCATTCTAAACTAAGGTACGGAGCTGATTAGACCCTTAGAGAAATCTTGAGCAGATTCTTGGCAAAAGAATACTACATTTATGTACACCTCACTTACTTCCTCCCTCGTACTAAGCTTAGGTTAGGTACACCGGGGTAGGCGTATTTTAGAAGCACCAATTGAGTACTTTTAGCCTCTGTTATTTATGTATGTATTTATATATGGTTTAGGAACCATACAATGCTCTTACAGTATTATTTTATTCTACTATTTATACTGTACCCATTATATTATACAAAGTTTTACTATTGTAGCAGTTCATTTCTTATGCTTGAGAAAGAAGACTGTTCAATAAATCCTTTTATTGAAAACGCCAGTCTTTCTACTTTCTCTGCACCTCTCGTGAAACGAAGTATGCACGATTGACTGAGTGAAATATCTATCTATTGTTTCCACGACTCTGAAAATACGTTTTATCTTGGGAAAACAAAGTTGTCATGTTTATGCGGTTGTCAGAGACTAATCCCTTCTTGTGAATTCGAGAACGCATCTAGTGACCTCTGAGCTAGCTGGCACACACTATTAAGTCTAGTATACTCAATAGAGACCTAGTCGACCTCAGTCCTACGTCTAATCTATAGGACATACTATTCCAATGCGCAGAGCCTTTGGGAATACAGGAACTGCACTACATGGCGCCCAATGTTTGGTAAGGCACTAATTTAACACTGGATACTAGAGTAACTCAGTAGTGCTTTTCACAGAGACCCCTTTATCCCGTAAAAACTCCAATAGACGTCTGGAGTGGGTTAAAGGATAAAATATCTGCCATAACTGAGTAGGACGAAAAATCCTATGTATTAATGTTGGTTTTGTTCAACTTTGAAGGATACAATGTTCCAAAATAATGTGCACCTTATCTTTATTTCCTTGAAACTTGCTCTGCAAACCTTCATAAAAAATGACGGAGAGCGACGAAAAGTTGGCTAGAGCTGCAGGAGCAGCACTTGCACAAAACCTAGATACTACAGGTTTTAATGAAAATGACCCGGTTGTTATACACATCCAGGCAAATGTAAGAAAAATTATAACTTACAAACTCATAAATAATGGAGTATCATCGAGAGGTGGTAAGGTAATATTTGTAATAGAGGCACATGAATATCGGCAGACAGAGGTATTCTGCTCATGGATTGTCTTTCCACAAGCAAATCCAGTAACACATGAGCTCCACTTCTAGACAATGGAGGAACCTCCAGGGGAATACGTTCCTTTCGAGGACGTTTAAATTCCACTAACTTACCAAGAGCATCAGCTCTGGTTTAATGGTGCCCTACAACAACAAAATCACATTACCAGGCTTGGTCCACTAGGTAGACCAGGAGCTACATGGCCGGTACTAGCCAGCTATACACCTCATATCTTGACATTGAAAGAATGACAGGACCAGAATTGTTAGCTCAGCTAAAACAATTAATTAAAATACATAGACAATTGGTACAATATGTCATGAGGACTTTAACAGTCCAACCTGCTATAAGAATTCCACAGCACACCCCTCATCAGGGGAACACAAACAAAACAACACCACAGACTATACAGTCAGTAATCTG
Source organism: Lissotriton vulgaris (assembly GCF_964263255.1). Taxonomy (NCBI): domain Eukaryota; kingdom Metazoa; phylum Chordata; class Amphibia; order Caudata; family Salamandridae; genus Lissotriton; species Lissotriton vulgaris. The sequence goes on along the minus strand of NC_141693.1, from coordinate 1,861,471,501 downwards.
TAAGTTGCCCGCAAAAAGGGAACAAATTCCATTTTGGTTAGCCCAGAAAATTACTCAAATAGAGGCAGTATTTCCCGATAGAACACCTCATGAGAAACACCGGATTCTAACAATCAGTTTACAAATGGGGATTGCACCACATGTAGAGGACTGTGACACTTGGGGAACAGTCTTTGCTTCAATCTACACTAAAACACATGGTTTCCCGTCTATGGCGGTAATACCAGACGTTCTGAGACAGATCCAAAATGAATACGTCCAGAACCGGCCTTGAATCTAGGTATGAAATTATTGAAAGATTTCAAACAGGTTTCAGCTATATCATTAGCTAACATTAAAGGTGAAGCAGCATCAGTGGCAATCCGCCAAAAATTAAAAGAACTTGATATTACTGAGCAACAGTATGAACTTGCCAGAATTATTGAAAAATCCTATGAAGAACTAGGAAGAGGTAGTTTGGGAGGGAGACCTGTGAAGCCTGAATTAACCGAAAATCCTGAAAAAGTTTTTATCAAAAACAATCTAACTACTCCTAAAAAGAAATGGGAAAATAGTAGACAGTCACTTCCTAAAGAGAAGCGCTCTCAGTCCAGATGTACATCTCCTCAAAAGGAGCACTCTGAAAAGAGATATAACTTTAGAAATAGGGATAATATAAGAAAACCTGATAGATAGATTTTTCTCCCCTTCCTTGTTCTCTGTAGGTCACGGTTATCCTAGCGCTTGGACGCCTTCGGGCAACAACTGCGCTCTATAAATCCCCAAGTTTACAAGTTTTATATCAAGATACTGATACACGATCCTCTCGTACCTTTCAGACTTCTTCGCAGAAATCCGAAAGAAAAGGATGATCAGAACAAAAAGAAGAACGCGTGAAGTCCAAAGACGACCAACACGTTCCAAAAAATAAGAAAACTCAATTCTCCAAAAAGAAGGTAGCAAGTATTAAAATCAGAAATGCCGAGGATCTTGAGGACACTACTCAAGAACGGGGAGTGGGCCCAGACAATGTTGGATAGCTCGCAGGATCCTGAAAGATCATCTGGAGACAGTGGATTTGAATGAATGCATTTAGGTTGAAACTGCCGACACCAGGGTTAGTGTACCACATACGTTATATGAAGTAACACACCGAATAGAGGGGGATATAACTAGAAAAATAAAAGCACTCTTTTGGGAAAAATTATCTAAAGGTTATGACACCCTTCTAGCTGAAAATGACTGGCCACCTGAATTTGTCAGGGAGTGCCCACATGGTGAAGAGATCATTATGCCAACCTTCTCTAATCATATTTCTATTCATAAAAAATACACCTATGCCAGAAAATGGGCTGTGGCCCAGGCTCCAGCTTTATATAAAAATCATGTGGGATGGGATGAGGATTCTCCTCACCATAAAATCCAGTTAAAAAATCAACCTACTGCTCAGAGGCAGTATCCTGTAAAGCAGGAAGCTAAAAAACAAGTCAGGGAGATCTTAGATCACGTTGAATACCAGGGGGTGATTGAAACATGCACCTCGTCAATGAACAATCCTTTGTTTCCTGTCTCCAAACCAGACGAAACATATTGTCTAGTTTTAGATTACAGACATTTAAACTCTTCTTGCAAAACTTTTGCAGTACAAAATTCCCATAGTCTAGCACTAATGAATAATATCGTTCGGAAGAAATATAAAACTACTTTACATATTTCAAACGGTTTCTTCTGTCAAAACATTGCACCAGAAAGCAGGTACTTGACCGCTTTCTCAATAAGGGGGAAACAACAACACTTCTGTCGTCTCCCCCAGGGATTCAAGAACAGTCCTGGATTATTTTCAGCCAGAGTAACAGAGTTACTACAAACGTATGATTATGAGACATTATCTTATGTCGATGACATCTACCTTACAGATGATGATTTGGACAGGCACTTGAACAGGGTGAACACCATATTACTTGGATACGCCTTTGAAGGGTACAAATTCAACTTTAAAAAATCAAGAATTGCGCACCTCTACGTCCTATTCTTAGGATACGAATGTTTGAGTGAATGCAAAAGCCTGGCAGCAAACTTTTTAGAAAAATGTGCGCTGCTCCAACCTCCAAAAACGCTGAAAAACTTACAGTCAATTCTAGGATTCCTAAACTTCGGACGAATTTACATTCTGAATTATGCAGAAAGGGTTAAACCTTTCTACAAACTAATCAAACCTGATTTCAAACCAAGTAATTGGACTTAAAAACACACAGAAATTTTGCGTTCAGTACAAACAGACATGTTGGCAACAACACTCTTACAAACACGCGACAATGTACGCAACCTTGTTATCCAAATCATCCCAGGGAGATGCGGATTCACATACCTAACCTTTAATGAAGGTGAAAAGGTACCGATAGCTTACAAATTACACTTGTACACACAAGCTGAAATGAAATTCACTTCAACAGAAAAAAATCTGACAGCGGTTCAGACTGCTGTAGCAAAGGAGAGAGCCCTCACACAGGGTAAATGCATAAAAGTTGTTACACCTGTACCTGCCTTAGAGCCAGTGACAAAGGCAAGCATTACATCCAAGATGGATACAGTGGGTTAATTCTCTTGCTGCAACAGACGTTGAATATGTTTTTAACCTTACTTGAAGACACAAGAATTTCTCCAATACGAACAAGAATGTCCTCTGCCTACTGAAATTCTACGTCTAGAACATTACGGCTGTATAATTTATACAGACGGATCAGCAAAGCCCGCGATTGGGGGCAAACAAGCTTACAGTGCTGCGTGCACGATTGTTAAAGGTTGCTAGCGCAATGGTAAATTCAGACATATGGTTACAAAAACTCAATCTTTTAGAGAATGTACAGCTCAGCGAGCTGAACTACAGGCATTCAAGATGGCGCTTGCAAATACCAATCGCGAATTCCCCACACTCATAGAGTGCGATTCGTATTACTGCGTTCAGTCTTACAATGAATAATTGCAGACCTGGGTTCAAAATGGTTTTAAAGACTCAAAAGTTGGCACAATTAAGCATAAAATGCTTTGGGAACAAGTAGTTCTTTTGCAGAAAGAACTACAAAAGACTCATGTGATCCATACACTGAGTCATCAGCGTGATGGCGTTCACGTTGAAGGGAATTCATTGGCTGATGAAGCCGCGAAGGCAGCTGTGCAAACGGCTTCCGTAGCTGCAATTACTCGTTCAAGAACGAAAATAGACAGCGAAATAATGCAAGCAGTCACTGCTTCTATAAAAGACAGTGGTAAAACACTACCGAAGGGCTTTCCACTCAAGTACTCATATATAACTGATGCGAATAATATTCCTTTTGCTCGAATCCCTGGAGTGGAGGATAGAGTAATCCCAAACATGGAACACAGGTTAGGACTAATCTTAGCAGCACACAAAGGTCTTGCTTCTGCACACGCAGGTGTTTCTGCCACAGTTTCATTATTAAAACAAAGATACTGGTGGCAGCGAATGAGGAAACAAACCAGAAACTATGTTTTGGAATGTGAAATCTGCCAGAAAATGAAAGTTTCTACAGTGAAACCCCGGTGCAGACGCCCCTTCTGATTTCAGATAAACCACTAGCGTGTGTTTACCTGGACCACTGTGGTCCCTTACAAAGGTATGGCAACTATAAATATATCATGGTCGCAGTGGATTCATGCTCAAGATTCATTTGGATGTGGCTTCAGCGCTCAGCTGACGCCCGAACTGTTATAAAATATTTGCGAGTCTTTATCGGCACATACGCAAATCGGCACGCTACATTCTGACCAGGGTCCTGCGTTTATCTCTAGGGCTTACAAGGAGGCCATGGCCAGCTTGGGCGTTGAATTGCGATTTTTGAGTCCATCCCATACTGAGGGAAATTCGGTTGTGGAGAGAAAATAACGTGACATAAAGCAATCTATAACAGCTAGGGTATTAGGTTCGGGTGATGGGTGGGTCAAACATCTAATAAATGTCCAACGTAGTCTTAATAACCTGCTAAGAAATTCTCTGGGTGGAATCACTCCATATGAAATCCTTTTTGGTACTGGAATGTTGGTTGAAGACCTCGATCGACAAACTTCTGTGGTAGAACAAAAACCCTTTGATATCAAAGATCGTTTGGCTGTTTTACAGGACTTAAATTAAACAAGAAGAAGTTGAAGCAATACCAGCGAAAAGCCAATGACCACTGAAGAAAAACCACCTGTCCCAGCAAGACCTGTCTGGATTGGGGATCTGATCAGGAAGAAAATAGGGGACAAGAAGGAATTTGGGCCTTCTTACAGAAAACCAGTACCTGTACTGGCAATCCGCGGATCAAGAACAGTACTACTGCCGCCACTTGCTGGAAAAAAGGTCTGTGTCAATTGACCTGGTAAAACCACACCATGTGGCCGATAATAAGTAGTAGGCTCAGTAGACTCCCAAGATGCAGCAGATGACCAAATCTTGCTACAATCCAAGAGGTTCAAACTGGAAGACTTATCACCTTTGATAAACCTGCAGTGAGAAAAGAAGGACTATGCAACAAAGCCATGGAACTTGTGCCTCTTGATACCCCAATAACAGTTCGTCAAGAGACTCCTGTCTACAATGATATAGTATGTGACTATACAAACATGTCAAGGGAACAAGCAACTCCAGCGATTTAAAAAAAATCCGGATGTGAAACAACAATTGACAGAACTGCCTCTGGCTATTTTATCAACTTGGATAACTTTTCTGATGATCCCAGTGAACCTGAAACTACGCCAGCAAATAAATCTTTCAAGGAAAAAGTAAAGGAACTTGGTCAAGAGCTTACAAATACATATCTGGTTTCACCTTGGGTTGAACTTTGGATTGTGTTAGGTGTACTTTATCTCCTGCCATGGCTCATTCTTGTGTTAAGTTTGGGAAATCTGATGGATGGAAAGCACATTAAAAAGGACACAGCAAGTAAGAAAATCAACTTGCTCCTGAAGCCACACAAATCATCTCATCACGAACAACGAGACCTGTCATCAGTGAACATCAATCCGGTCCAGGGAAGGTATGGCTTGGTGGTTCGGGCTGAACTGTTCCCATGAGGCACAGGGTCAGACTGATTTGCATATGGTCATGTCTAAACTGGGGTGGCAGAGCGGGCTAAAGAATGGTGATGGATTAAACCCAGATCTGTTGACTGGGTGTGAGTGTTTGAGTGGTTGGTTCAGATGCTCCGTCCATCACCAACCCCTTTTGTACCGCTTTGTCGCCATAAGTTGGCAGGGTATGCTCAGACGTGAGTCCCTTGCTCACTTTGCCACTGGATACAAGCAAGCCTGGCTGAAGACGGCTGTAATACCAGAAACCGGTCCTAGGAATCTTGAATCCGGTCCAGGGTTTTGTACCGCATCAGTGAACATCACAGCGGTCCCACTACCTGCTGGAATAGCATGGGATACAACTGATTATGACATTTATGGCCCTGTTGAGCTGGTAAAGATTCCTCATCAATTTAAGGTTTCCTTGAATGATTTCATCTCACGTAGCACATTTTTTGATGATTGGGACTTCGAGACTGTTATTAACATGATGGCAGACTTAGAAATGTCAGCAAAATTTACAAAACATGAATACTTATAATGTTCAGCAAATTATGAAGAGATGTATTGTTTTAATCATTTTGGCCATCATTACTTGCATAAATCTGCAATCCCTAGAAATGTTTTAACTTGTAATCAATGGGCACATATCCAACTCCTCCAAAAGGTAGTTCTAAAATGTTTCTTAGAAAATGTCCATATTTTAAAGGTTTTAATGTTACAAACCCAGAAAGTTTTTACTTTAAAAATGTGAAGAAGACAGGCATGAAAAATATGTTGGGCATTGGGTTATTGGGGAGCACTCCTATTTTATTTCTGATACCAATGTAATCTGTTAACAAAATGGTGCTGCGGCTGTAAAAGGGTTGTCAGTCCTTAGAGACTGGTAGAAGTTAGAACAAGTAGAATACTTGTGCAGTCGCGCACTGTTCACTCGGTGAGAAAACACCTAAGCTACTTCTTCAAAAAGTACACCACAAATTTGCAATTTATAGTCTTTAGTTCATGTCATTGTCTATATATCATGACATTCAAAACATAAATGCATTTAAACAGTAAATGTTAATCGATCATAAATCATATCATCACATTCTAATATGTATTTTTAACAGTTGTAAAAATCAACAAATTCATCACATTTGTATTTCATGCCCAATGCATTTCGGTACCAATCTGGTACCTTCTTCAGGGGACAATCTGAAAAAAATGAATAAATGAAATATGTGTTAGGGTGCCCATGGTAGTATATGTTGTTGTATGCATGTAACTGTATCAACTCTCTGTCCCAGCTTATGCAACCAACATACCTGTTTGTGGTGATATGTCGCTCTACTATCTAAAAAACAAAGTGTCAAAGAATGGCTAAATGTAATGTCACGTGGAAAACAGCGATAAGATATAGAGCTTAACCATCATATGTTAAAATATGTTAATGCCAGCTTACCAAAATCACCGCAATATAAGCAGCTATACAACTGTAAAAGATAAAATGCATGTCATGGTGAATACCTAACTCTCTCAAAAGTCGTAAAGTCTGCAATGCAATGTCCCACTGGAAAAACACAACATACCTGTGTAAATGTGCACGATGCTTTCGCTCTGTTAGAAGAAAATACCAAAGTCACAATGCAGAATATATGTAAACAAGCTAGCCGAGGGTGACAAGAAGCCTGATGAACCACATAGCTTACGTAGCGTGTGTCCGGCAAAAACCTGCAAAGCACAGAGATCCAAACGACTGGGTCAATAGCTGACTCTAAAGATAAACATAGTAATGGTTCTGAGTAACCCGGTATTAAGACCGATATCATACCTTTAGACGATGAAACGTGCTCCGCGTATGTACCCTCAGCGTGCATGTAAACAAGCCGTAACATATTATACGTGCCCTACGAGAACGATAGAAAGAGGACTACACGGTGAAAACACCATGGCGGTAGCGGTATTACTTATTCCACCATCTTGAAATGGAATGGAAATAACGGTCCGAGTAGCAAAAAAATGTAAAACTTTGTGCTGTTCAATATTTGTGTGATGTGCCTATGCGGTATGGTAAATAAAGACCCAAACAACACTACCGATACACATTCCGCTGGATAGATTATATTGACCCAATCATCAGTAAATTCCCGAGAATAAGGGGCTGGCTGCTCAGAGGTTGCCAATCAAACTAAAAAGATCACACGGTCACTAGCAAAACTTCCTAAGGGACCTGAATAGGAGCTAAAAATAATATGAAAAAGAGATGCTATGAAAATCCCGATTATTCACTGCTGACAGGTGTCTACTATGCAAGTGGTGCATCTTATGTTGCGATTCCCAACAGAGCAATAATGTATGAACGGATATAAACACTGTGGAAGATATTTAACAATAAGAATCATTAACAGGGTTAATTTTGCCCTAAGCATCACAATATAATATATGATATCCATATAAATCAACACATAATGAAGCTGTGCATTATACACCTAATGTAGAATTAAGACACTGTAGAGGATATTTATGAGTCAACAATAAACATCTTAGACAAAAGTGATATCACCCAAAGTATCATAGCACAGTATGTGATGTACGTGTCATAGTACACATAACGAGGTTATACATTATAAACCTGGAAGTTTTTAGTGCTATTAACACGCTAGTATCTGAAGTTCTAATGATGTATGTAACTGATGTGTCTCCCTACAAATAACATGATAAATCAAACCTATTATTGAGTCCCATAGGTACCATCGTGTTTAGCATTTTTATCCAATATATTTCACGTTGCAACAACTTTTGGCGATTATCAATCCCTGCTTGGATGTTAACCTTTACAATGATTAAAAATCATAATTGTGAAATAGTGTGTTTAGTAGCATTCCAATGGGTTGCTAAGGGTGATGTCATCAGTGAACATTACAGCGGTCCCACTACCTGCTGGAATATCATGGGATACAACTGATTATGACATTTATGGCCCTGTTGAGCTGCTAAAGATTCCTCATCAATTTAAGGTTTCCTTGAACGATTTTGTCTAACGTAGCACATTTTCTGATGATTGGGACTTCAAGACTGTTATTAACATGATGGCAGACTTAGAAATGTCAGCAAAATTTACAAAACATGAATACTTAGAATGTTCTGCAAATTATGGAGAGATGTATTGTTTTAATCATTTTGGCCATCATTATTTGCATAAATCTGAAAACCCTAGAAATGTTTTAACTTGTAATCAATGGGAACATTGTCCAACTCCTCCAAAAGGTAGTTCTAAAACGTTACTTAGGAAATGTCCATATTTTAAAGGTTTTAATGTTACAAACTCAGAAAGTTTTTACTTTAAAATGTGAATAAGACAGGCATGAAAAGTATGTTGACATATAGTAAACACATTTATTCTGCTGCCTTTTATGCTCAATTGTCCACCTTAGACTTTAACTTTTGGAAAGACATCATTGAGACAAAAACTGTTTGGGGCACAAAAGACTGGCAGGTACAAGGCTTAGAAGCATTGTTCGGAGCCTGCATCATCCCAGAATAAATGATGTTTTTAAATGACACTGTTCAACAGACATCTTGTCTTGGCATTGCTAAGATAAAAGATTTAAATAAATTGTCCATACCTAAGCCCACACCTGATAGTAATTTAACTTCAGATGAGGAGGTAGACGTAAATTATATTTTACAACAGAACAGAACAAATCCTGAATGGAAAAAATGGTTAATCTGGCCCACAGACACGAATAACTGTCAAGATAGATTCCTGAACAAGACACAAGGGTTCACAGTAACTAGGCCAGATCCAAGATATATCCAAAGACAACATCCAGGGATAATAACAACTTACAGTGTAGGAAAACTATGCCTTGAGTGGCTACATAGGTCCACACTTCCAGACATAAAACAACACTTATCTTTGCTTAAAGATGGCGTTGATTTACGAGAATTCTTACTTGGACCTTGTAATCCACGTCATAAACGTTTCATATACGCCAGTAAATACGCTGCTTACAATGAAGCTTGAAAAGGCACGCAAATGGAAACAGCTGAAAGAATACGAGAAATTGATCGTATTAAATTAGAGAAATCACTCTCTGTCGTTGACATTGGGTTAGCTACTCTGTCATCCAGAAGATATTCTTTAGACAGCATTGTATCATCTGCCATAGACATAATGGAACAGGACTTGCTAATGCTACAACATGGCCAGTCTCAATTACGTTCAATAATGCTATTATGCTGGACGTTGCAAAACCTTCGTTCAGGCTATGTGCCTTGGCGTTTAATCAACACTACGTCATTGTTTACTGTATTTAACCTTACAGATAAACAAATCTCGTTGGCACAGAGGGGAGCAGACTATACGGTGCTGAGCATTGAAAAACTGGAGAGATTACCATTGACCGTTTCTGAGAAACCATCAGTTGAATAGATAATACATGGCACCATCACGATACCAGTGACGACTTTCCAGTTTCCATATTGCTTAAAACACCAGCAGGCCTGTATGAAAGGTTGGGTAAAGAATACATTAAGTCGAACTGGGATTTACCATACACACACAAATGTTGGAGTGGGGGAAAGGAAGTATTTCTTAGTGGTAAAAATTGTGAAAACTCACTAAGCGGTACACTATTGTGTCAAGGTATTAATTTACACGGAGCCTGCAAAGGTTCTTCCAATAACCTTTCTTGCCACCTGCAGGGTTCTCCCACAGCAGTGATAGATCCAATTTTCAGGCAGCTTTCCAATGGTAGTTACGTTATGTTAAATGATCACAGCTGTTGTGGAATGATGCCAGGAATAAGCTATCTCGTTACTGTGTCAGCCAGGGTAACTTGCTGTATGCAAGTATTGTTTCCTAAACCCAAGACAGATGGGTAGTCGCCACTATGGCCTTCACTGAACATCTCTTCTATACGAATTGATACTTTAAGTAGAATGAAAGCCATTCATTTGCAAAAAACTGTGCCACTGACCTCGTCCAGACAGACGTATGATCTGCAAGTTGCAAGGACTTCTGTAGAGATACATGCGTTATTATCAACAAACACCCAGTACATTTCGCAGAAATGTTAGGTCGTATCTTTAACAAGTCTGATACCAGCTGTATTGCACATGTATTTAAGACGATTTTTTCAGGACTGTTAGCACCCTTTGAAGCAGTCATGGGCATTTTTCCTAACTTCGTCCACTCTGTGTTCGGCGGCCTGCCTCTCATTTTGGGACACGTAGCAGGGATCTTATTTTTATTCCTCCTGCTCCGTTATGGCAAATCCGACCACCAGCGATGCCCAAGTCAGCATGGAAAATGCGCTCCAGGCGATGAGGTATTGTGGGAGAATAACACAGATCCTTGCCTTGGCTCGTTTGAGAGATCTGAATACCACATGGTTCCTGTCATTCAGACCAATCTGGCAAGATTGCATCTTACCTGTTGTACGATGCCTGCTTTGTGGAGAGGAATGCTTGTTAGATATCTGTCTAGCACTACCATCGGTTATGCCAACGGATGCTGACGCATTACTGGGTCCGGTAACGGCTCATGTGTTGTGTTGCCCCCAGTGGCTACTAATCCTGATGACGGCATTCATTGAGATCTCACTGGCAAATCCAATTGGAGGTGAGATTCACGGACCAACAGGCACAGAGGTACCATCTGATATGAACATTGCTAAGGTGCTGACGGGGACAGCGATGCTTCGCATCTGTGCACAATTGACCTTCTTAACGAAGTAGTCGAACTTTCATCTACTGTGGTAGACGATTTCTTCGCCAGCCTTGATGACTTAATGTTTTCTCCTGACACAAGAATAACTTTTAAAGTTAGCACACAGCGTTCTTTCGAACTCTGAAATTCGTCCTTCACTTTTTTCAAAACAAAATCTACCAAGTGTGAGACTCTATATTTACGACAGATTTATTTGACTTTTTCCAAAAACAAAATGAACTTTGGCACAAAAAGTAATCTGCTTAAAGTAGAACTATTCTTAAAGAACAAAAATTCCTTGAACACTTCCTAGAAACAATATTAGCCTAATCCACAAACCAAAACCGTTTGTATATTCTGCTATGGGATTGGCTCGACCTTTTTCTTCGGTAACTAAGAGCCATTTCATAAATGTCATTTTTGTGGTTCATTCAGTTAGCATTGCTAATGTCATATCATATGCTTACAATGAAGTTGTTTACCTTATATATGTACTATACAAAATGCCCATCATTGCAACCATTTCAAATGCATTTTATATGAATTTCTGGGGGTTGTAAACACATGCTCTAGTTTATATGTTTTAGTGCTTGAACGTAGATGAACATGATAACGTGGAGTGGGTGTTATGTATCATTTTAGGACCCTATTGTAAGTTTCCCGATTCATGCCCTTATATAGGTATAAATCACCATATCCTTATACAGGCATAAAAATCATAACCATATTTAGGCATAGCTCATGCAGTACAAATACGGCAGGGCTACTTCCACTAGTTTCGAAAATCCACAAGGATTTCTTGGAAAACTCAGCTTCAGCAGCCGGGGACTTCCCCTTGCTTGAATATTGATTTGTCCAAGAACTCATGGAGTTTTCAAAGAACTGAGACTCTTTGAAGACGTTATTATGTCCAACTGCACGTCAAAGTCAGCACCTTCAAGGTATAAATATGCCCACACTCTCCTAAGCAAACACACAGTGGTTTGGAGCAGTTCGACTATCTACTTGCCTGACGCGTCCTGATACAGCAAGTACGAAGGAATCCGACCCTCTAGCAGACGCACTGCGAGAGACGCTGACTTTTCTCCTGCCGAGAAATCCAGCTCCAGTGTTTCCAAGCTACCCTTGCGGGTTGTTGGGAAATCGAGTCCCGAGACTGACCTTCTCCATTCTAAACTAAGGTATGGAGCCGATTAGACCCTTAGAGAATTCTTAAGCAGATTCTTGGCAAAAGAATACTACATTTATGCTACACCTCACTTACTTCCTCTCTCGTACTAAGCTTAGGTTAGGTACACCGGGGTAGGCGTATTTTAGAAGCACCAGTTGAGTACTTTTAGCCTCTGTTATTTATTTATGTATTTATATATGGTTTAGGAACCCTTCAATGCTCTTACAGTATTATTTTATTCTAGTATTTATACTGTATGCATCATATTTTACAAACAGTTTTACTATTGTAGCAGTTCATTTCTTATGCTTGAGAAAGAAGACTGTTCAATAAATCCTTTTATTGAAAATGCCCATCTTTCTACTTTTCTGCACCTCTCGTGAAACGAAGCATGCACGATTGACTGAGTGAAATATCTATCTATTGTTTCCACGACTCTGAACATACATTTTATCTTGGGGAAACTAAGTTGTCATGTTTATGCGGTTGTCGAAGACTAATCCCTTTTGTGAATTCGAAAATGTTTCTAGTGACCTCTGAGCTAGCTGGTACACACAATTAAGTCTAGTATATTCGATAGAGACCTAGTTGACCTCAGTCCTACGTCTAATCTAAAGGATATACTATTCCAATGCTCAGAGCCTATTGGGAATATAGGAACTACACTACACTGGGTTCTAATCCCACATTGGCACATAACCGAACATTGTCTAGTTTTGGCCAAATCACACTATCTTTCTATTCATCCAAATGTAAATATGAGTAAGACAGTGTAAGTACATGCAATTGTATAATTGTATGTATATATCTGTGAGCAAGGGCATCTACCTGAAACGCGTCAGATTTGTGAACTCTAACAAATAAAAAACTGTGCCTGATCTTTGGGATTCGTGTCGTCTCTGTTCGCCTGCTGGGAAGTGCGGGGACGGCTTATCTTTTATCTTTTACTATATATATATATATATATATATATATATATATATATATATATATATATATATATATATATATATATATATATATATATATATATATATATATATATATATATATATATATCAACAAATGTGTTCCTTCAGCTCCTGTAAGTCCACAGGAACAAACGAGAGTCGACCCAAGAATGTAGGTGAGTGATTTTATTCAGATTTGTAGCAGCCTGCCAACAGTATATATATCTATACTACTATAATAAAGGAAGAACTTTGCACCTTTGAGGCGGGTAAACTCGGGAACCACAGCGCCAATCCACACACCCGATACATCATTGTAATCGTCAGGGTGTGCAGATGGACATAGGCTATATAAATAATAAAAATATACGTTATTTAAAAAATTGACGATAAAAAAAAAGTAGTCCCTTGCAAGTAGCGCCGGCCGCGACCTGCGTGGCGACATCAGGAGCACGGGGAGGAGCGGAAGAGGAGCGGCGGACATGGCGCGGGGGAGGAGCAGTGACGAACGGCGGAATGGCGGTGAGGACCTGTGGACATGCGGGAGGAGCGGTAAGTGGCGAGGAGTGGCGGAGCGTTGAAATGAGGAGGGCGGCTGAGGTAAGGCTCCGGGGCGGGGGTTGGGGCAGGCGGGGGACGGGGCGGGCAGGGGCCTGAGCTGCTTGACAATGTCAGGGTGGACGAGGGCCGGGCTGCTGCACAATGTCGGGGCGGGCGGGGGTCCGGGAAGCCTGATTGCTCACGGGGGACGGGGCAGGCAGGGGCCCGAGCTGCTTTACAATGTCAGGGCGGGCGGGGGCCGGGCTGCTGCACAATGTCGGGGCGGGTGGGGGTCCGGGAAGCCTGATTGCTCCCGGACAAGGTCGGGACGGCTGCTAGTATATATATATATATATCTGTGTAGGCCGAAACGTTATGCTGACGAGGTGTGCCTGAAAATTAAAAAACTCACCTGTACTCTGGGTCTTCCGTTTCTTCCTTTGCTGTGGTTCCGGATGGTGGGCGTAAGCTGAGAGGAAACGAGCGGAAAATATATATATATATATATATATATATATATATATATATATATATATATATATATATATGTGTCCGACGCAATCAATATGTTATGTACTGTTTCAATTACACATTACCAACCTAACAAGCTCAGTACTGTCCTAGTGTCCTTGTGTTTGAGAAACTCCTGCTGCAAATGAAATCTTCTTTGTTGCTACTGCAGCTAGCTTTGTGCCATATCAAATACCTACAGCTAGATTCATGAAGCATTTTTGCGGGCGCAAACGGTGCGAATCGCAGAATTCGACCCTTTGCACCCGCAAAAATGGCATTTGAAATTCATCATTGGGTCATGTACTCGCAATTTGAGAAATCGCAAAAAATTGCGATTACTCAAATTGCGATCGCATTTAAGGAATCTCAATTTGAGATTCCTTAAATGGTATTCATGACCCAATAAAAAAATTGCGAATTTGCTATTTTTTCCCGCTATTTACTGCGAAGTCAGACTTCGTGGTAAATAGTGAAAACTGAGAAAAATGCACTTTTGTACATTTTTCTCAGTTGTATGTTACAAACACACATGTCCTTTGGACATGTGTGTGCGCAACATGAGTCTAATTTACATTTCAGGGGTGCTACAGGGTGTCCTGTTGACACCCCTAGCACCCTTGAAATCGCATCCTTATTTGCGATTAGCAGTTTGCTAATCGCAAATAAGGAATGTGTAGGAATTGCAATTTATTTTGCGATTCCTACATGAATCCTGTTTTGCGAGTCTGTAATAGCGATTCCTTATTATTCGCTATTACAGACTCGCAAAACATGCCGATGATGAATCGGGCTGCTAATCTTTTTTAGTTTTTAAATCGGTCTGCCGATTACCTTAACTGAGGAGCTTTGCCAGGAGGCTAATATTTTTTTTGTTTTTTTATTTGGTCTGCCGATTACCTTAACTGAGGAGCTTTGCCAGTTGTCTCCTGTCAAAGAGGGTGAGGGTAACTTCTGAGCCACATTGTAATTGCACATCACAGCTTAAAGCGTGGCTCTTGCAGAAACATCTTTAAGGAGAAATTTTGGAATCACCTGCTATCATTGGTCCTGATTCACAAATGTAAACTTACACTTCAGTGTAGGTTTATTATATTTGGTATTCACAAACAAATTTTACTAGTTGCATTTCTAAGATTGAGGGGTCAACACACTTGTGACGGTGATTCCATACATAAACTGATTGGCCTGCCCTGTTTTTTAATGTGCAAAGTTTTCGCCTTGAATGCGGATAACCCGCAGTCGCTAAGCTACTACTCGTAAAAAATTGTTTGAGAATGCCATACAATTTGTAAACTTTGCCTAAAGTTTTACATTTACCTTTGCTAATCAGACCCAACGTTTGGAGACATGTGATCCGACCTTAGACTCTGAGCAGATCCTACATTGCTTCAGTAGAATCCAGAACCTCTGAAAATGTAATCTCTCCCAGCACGGGGAGCCTTAAGCAATGCAGGATCTGCTTGCACCACCTCCAGTAAACCCGCACTAGGAGTCTTGGGTCAAATAGTTCTTTCATCTTGTGCATGCCAAATGTGCATGAGTTGACTTTTGGAAAGTACTACTGATCCCTCGGTCCGGGCTGTCAAATCTTGTCAATCCTGGCAGTAGCAGCCACGGGTATTGATGTTATATGAGAACAAGCTCAGAAGAGAAGAACTGACTTACACAACTGATTTTAGATACTACAAATAAGGATTCACTTACATTGGCTCACTGTCTCTGTTTTAAGGCTCGCCATAACCAGGCACGACTGGTGTAAGTAAAAGCGGCGTGCGGTGAAGTCGACAGATGACAGAATAGGGAAAATAAATTAATTAATTAATAAAACCACTTACTTTGCACTCGCCGCATCACAGACTATTTTATGTTCCCTATTCTGTTGTCTGTCGACTCCACCCATCCTCTCCTCCTCTCCACCTCCTGCCCGCCCGCCCCACAGCTCTTACCTACACCTGCCGCGCCTGTCCATGACATGAGTCTGGCTTGTGTTAGTCAGAATTTTCTCTGTATTCCCACAAACAGATTCTATATTTCTGCTGAGCTTTACTTTTGTAGAAATCAAATATCAGGAAAATCCACTAAAGGAGAAGATCGTTTGCTTCTCAGACAGCAAAGTCTTCGAACACACTTCCTATGGAGTTAAGGCGTCTCACAAATTTCTTGAAGTTTAGAAAACAGGGAACAACTTGGCTATTTAGGTAGTAAAGATCCACCTCTGTGATCTATTTACTGTTTTTTAGTGCCAGGTCACCTTTTGGTGTCAGTGCGCTCTAGGAATAAAAACGAATAAATAAATTAAAGCACAGGAGAACTTTTACATGCAAAATGTTTCTAGCAACTAAAAAATGTCTCCAAATGTTTATCACTAGGACACGTGATATAGCAATATTGAATTTGGTGCTGAACAATAATGCTAATAATTACCCTTCACCTGCCTTATTTTCCCAAGCCAGAGGTGAGGAACTATAAGAGCTCTGGAAAAATAAAGAGCCTTATTGAACCGGCTTAGTCATTACTACTATTAAGATGTGAATGTTCCAGTACTGCTACCCATCCCTCCTGTTTCACTTAAATATCAATTGCATGATGTTAGGAGCTTCAGCAGAGGGCACACCTACCAGAGTGATGGACTGCATGCTAAACTTCCTGCTAAAGTTCCTGTAATTAAAATTTGAACATAGCTAGGAAAGTATTCCCCACAAATATCAAAGAAAAATGATTGTGATACAAGCAGATTGTGTCAAAAAATCTAAAATATTCTGGGACAAAATATAGAAAGCAAGAATATTTTTTAGGTACATAATATTGTTTTTAACACCTTCAATGCTAAAGGTATTTTCCTCTTGTGCTGCATTCCCTGATTTACCATTGTTCATGACTAGCTCAGCTCGTCATGAGCACAGCTCAACCGTGCCTCATGACGAGCTCAGCTCGTCATGAGCATCGAAGGGGTTAAGGTCTGACTTGACAGTAGCTGTCACACAGAATTATATGCAAATCACCAGGATGGGAGATTTGGTTCTGCCCACATGTTGGAAGCTACACGGACATGTTTTGATTGGGCAGAAGTTGTGTGCCTCCACAAAAAAAGACCCTCCACACAGCTGTGTTCATTTTGTTTATTTACTCAACTTCCTGAGCTTGAACTTTCAGGGACACACATGAAATTGTAAAGCTATAAAGTGCCTTAGATAACTAGATAATTTATTGTGTTTTTCTCTGGCAGCAACATAGATGGGAGGAGGACAGTCATTAACCTACATTGATTCTTAGGTTTGACTTGACAGTGCAACTGCCACTTGACCTTTTAACCTACACCAATATTGTTTTACAGTTCTTTGCCTTTACAGAAATACATATCTACTCCCATGCTATCTAAGTGTAATGATTTCAGACTTTATATTACCATACAACATTCTTTTAAAGCCAGCCCTATTGTCATTGCCAATGCTTGTTTCAATACTTTTCTAATTAATATTCTCTTCTTTAATACAGTTGTATGAAAAATATGTTTAATCACTTTTATATCAGATGTTATATTATTACGGGGTATTTGTATTATGATCTTTGTTTTTTAATCTTTTATAGTAGTGTTTGTAATTTTTAATACCATTTTTCTTTTTAATTTAATTAGGACCTTTTAACCTGAAGTTGTTGGATTAGTAGGGGATTATAATGGGAAGGTATTTAAAATATAAATGATTCCATTTTTTTATTATTTTCTGTGGTATTTAAATATTTTGTAATTGATTATGTAGGCATTGTGGATTTCCTTCGAGGGGATGGAGAAAATAGCCAAAATATAGCTACATTTTGTTGAAAAAATAGGAAAAAAGTATTCTGCATAAGTATCTGTTTTTTTTCATAAACATGGCATCAACAAATGGTTTGTTCTGCATCCGATCGCATCGTTTCACAAACGGACCGCCCGACAAGGAGTCGGAGGTCCCCCCTCCCTAATAATGATGTAACCGCCTTTATGGCGGTCGGAAAGTGTATCTTTCCTATTGTGGCTTGTGCTGCGGGCCACAGGTGCCCCCAAGCCCCATAGTGGAGGCCCAGGGGGACAGGGGTTCTGCTAGGGGCCCCCAAAGTCCCTTTCTGTCTGATTTCCTATGGTGTTTGGACCACCAAGGACAGGCAGACGGAAAGGATCCTTGTAATCTCTACGGCGGTGCCTAACCCTATTGTAGGGATTACTGTCTGTCTGACAGTACAATGGCCTTATTGAGCCTGTTGGAAAGCATTTGACGGTCCATCAACTTTCTTCCTCTGACAGCACGCATCGTAATTTGGCAGTCGGACTGCAGCTGCATTAGTCGACCGCCACAGATGAGTTGTCGGATGGCCTTCCGCACAACATCGGAATAAGGCCAAAAGTGCTGCACTAAAGAAATATTGAAAAAAGTAGGAAAAAACTGCCATATGTGACAATGTTTTCATCTGTAACTTTTTGTCATGATGGCTGATTAACAAAAGCAATGTCCCATTACATTTGTTAGACCCTTTTGGTTGTGAAGATATATAGGGTTTCTAGGTTCTCCAAGAACCCAGAGCCAACAACTGAGCTGCACCTTACAGTGTTTTTTCATTGCGTACTGAGTATAGACTAACTCATATTGTGAAATATGTAGAGTGAAAAATAGGTATCAAGATAATCTATGTATTTCTGAAATGGGCACAATATATGGAATTTAGGAACTATGGTTATTTGTACATCTCTGAATTTGTGGATACCCGTAGGAGCATATGATTCAAAGGGTACTTTTCAAAATGTCTGCTTGCTTACACACTGGCTTATAATTGGAAGACACAAATGCAGTGAAATCAAATTTGTAATAACAATTCCTACTATTCAATGCTCCCACAGGTCTACTGATACAAATAGTACCACACTTTTCTGGGTAGGTCTAGCGCCTGGGAGAGGGAACTGCCCAAAACACAACATGGATATATAACATTTCTCAACTCAAAGCTGACCTGTTTTTTGCAAAGTACGTAGCTTCAGATGTTGGGCCCTAGCTCATCCGGGTCCTTCCTAGAGAAACCTAGCAAAACATGTACATTCCTGAAAAGTAGACACCTTGGAGACTCCATGATGGGGTGATGTGTGTAGCTCTCCCCGGGCTGAGTAACTTAGAATTCCTTACAAGCCTCAAACTTTGACTAAGAAAACACCCTTTCCTCACATTTCTGTGATGGAAAGTTCTGGAAACTGAAGAGAGCCACAAACTTCCGTTCACTCAGCATTGCTCTAAGTCTTCCAATTTCAGGCGAACATTAAAAACGGTGCTCTTTCGAGAAGCGTGGGGTGTGATGTAACTCGGTTGTCTGCTCTCTGAAAGGATTAGTTGTGAAGCGCTCTGATACCTTCGGGTCTTGTTAGCGCTATAGAAAACTTCTAAATAAATAAATAAATAAATAATGCGCTATACAAATGTAATAATAATAAAAGGTACCTCACTTGTGTGGGTGGGTCTATGCCTCTGGAAGGAAATGGCCCAAAACGCAACATGAATACATCACATTTTTCCACTCAAAACTGACCCATTTTTTTAAAAGTAGGTAGCTGTGGATTTTGGGCCCAAGCCCTACCTGCACCTTAGGAAACCTAGCAAACCTGTAGATTTGTGAAAACTAGGCACCTAGGGGGATTCCAGATGGGGTGACTTGCATGGCTCTCACTCCGTTGTTTTACTCAGAATCTCTTGCAAACCTCAAAATTTGACTAAAAAAACATTTTCCTCATATTTCTGTGATGGAAAGTTCTGGAATCTGTGGGAAGCCACAAACTTCCTTCGACCCACTATTCTCTTAAGTCTTCTGATAAAATAGTATGTCACTTGTGTGGGTAGGCTTAATGCCTGTGCAGGAAACGGCCCTAAATGCAACATGAATACAACACATTTTTCCACTCAAAGCGGACCTATTTTTGTAAAGTGTGAAGCAGTGAATTTTGGGCCCTAGCTCAGCTGGCACCCAGGGAAGCCTAGCAAACCTGCACATTTTTAAAAACTTGATACCTAGGGAAATCCAGAAATGGGTGACTTACCTGGATCCCATAAGCTTTTTTTACCCACTATGCCCTACAAACCTCAAACTTTTTGGTTGAAATCACACATTTTCATTAAATGTCTGTGTTGGAAACTTCCGGAACCCGCATGAATCCACAAAATTACTACCACCCAGCACTAATCCCCATTTGTGTCGATAAAAACAATGCCCCACTTGTATGGTTGAGACTACTGCCTGCGACAGGAACAGCTCAAACCAAGGTCAATGGGAGCCCTTGCGTGGGGCTATTTAGTCACAATGTTTAGTTAAGTCTCCTGAACATCATACCAGGGGGTTATGTGGATCAGAACGTTAAGGTGCAGGGTTACACTGTCGGCATGATTGATTCCTACAAAAATCTATGTAGCTGTGAAGGTGGGTAACATACTGGGCAGGTCCTACCAAAAAGAGCTTAGTGTGTTTCTGGATTCCAAAGCTCACCCACATATGTATGTGTGTGACATGTAGCAGAGGGGTATCCAGATTCTCTGAAGTTATTTTCAGATTTGTTAATTAAGGAATTGAAGTGTGTGAAGCAGTATATTCACTAAATAAAGTTCAAACCAGGAGGGACTCCCTACAATCCCTAGGTAAGGAGGGTGCTTTCAAGTGTGCATTGTTTAAGGAGCTGGAGAGATAAACAATTAGGTGTGATTTCACCAGTGGCTGCAACATTCAAACCCTGTTGTAATGGCTAAAAATCCAATGGGAGACATACGTCTCTGTGTGGACCTAAGAGTGTTGATAAACGACATTGTGGTAGGCAGTTAATTGATTATCAACATTGCTCAGATTATGTCAATCTTGGAGGGTGCGAGTTTCTTCACCACACTGGACCGCCTTCTGCCTACCTTAAGATAAGTCTACACCCCGATTCGAAAGCGATCACGCATTTGTAACCCTATCGGGAATATAAATTCATTCGAATGCCCTTCAGTGTAGTTTCAGCAGACTCGTTGTTCCAGAAGTCATGGGGTCTGTTTTGATTAACATGGTGGGTCACAGTGTTTCTAAGACATCTAAGGAGGTGCCGAGCAATGGAGAAATTCAAAGAGGTAGGGTTATCCCTGTACCTGAATGTGGACATTTTTTTTTTGCCACGGAGGAGATTTCATACTTGGCACCTACAATGACGAGGCTTAGTGTAAAACTCAAACCAAAGTCAGTACTATATGTATGCTTTGAAATAGTGTGAATGTGATTTCATTCTTCAGATGGTGTAATTTTACAGTTGGTTTCTGATCAATTTATTGTGAATGAATAAATGAACTGTCAACTGTGAAAGAGACGGGTGGAGTTCATCTGGGGAGGGGTGTGCAGTGAGGAATATGAGCTGGGTAGGGAGGAACTGGAAGGGATTCCAATCTCCAGGCTTATGTACTGGGCAGGGAAACTAGAGTGTTCACAGATGCTGATAGCAAAGATCTGGTACTGGTCCTTCTCCAAGTAGAGGATGGTATGGAAAGGACAATCACCTGTGCTTTAACCCCTTCGATGCGGCCGCGATTCCCCTGGTGTGCTGTAAACAGCACGAACAGGGGCGGGCCGTGACGAACCCCAGCCGTCATCAGCACACGAGCATCGTAGTGCATGACGGCTGGGGTTCGTCATGAGCATGGAAGGGGTTAAGGGCTCTCAATGGATAAGAGAACAACTATTCCATCATAAACATTGGCATTTAGGTGGGCTATAAAGAGTTTCAGATATTTTTGTGGGGTCGTTTTCTAAGTTTGGATGGACAATAAACCACTGAGAGAGATTTTTATGAAGAAGGGTTTGAATAGGGTGTGTGCTAGGATTCAGGAATACTGTAGGAATATACATTCTGTGTGGAATATATTCTGGGGCACAAAACTGACTGTGTATTGAAACTACTTAGAGGAGGTATTGATGATGGGATGTTGATGTGGTTTGGATGAATGAGAGTGTATGTGTTGGGAGTGAGGGTGCTATTTCTTAAGAGATGTATATCAAGAGGTAGGTCAGGATAGGGTGCTGGTGTCTGCCAGTTCATCAGAGACGGATGGCCTAGGAAAAGTGGTTTGGAAGAGTGTATCCAACCATTTTTAACGGTCAAAAAAGAGCTGTCATGTGCATAATTGGGTTGGGTTTCAGAGATGATACACTGGTAGGTACTGGTGGCGTGCATGACAGAGTCATTTATATGGCCCATGAAGTATATTTAGGGATGGTCATGACAAAGGGAAGGATCAGGTCAGATTGCTGGTGGCTTGGGCTGGATCTAGAGGTGGACAGGAGGATCAGAGAATGTTGCAAGTGCTGAGTGAGTGACAAGGTACATTGGACTCAAACAGTGCCAATGGCATGTAGGGAGTTGCCCAGCGGCTCTTGGCAACAAATAGCAATGGACCTGGTGGGACCGTTGAGAGGTGGAAATGCAACACCTTATTTGTTGTGGATCTGTTCTCCAACTGGACGGAAATTGTTGGTGTGAGTAACATTTCTTCTGGTGCAGTTATCTGTTAGATCTTGAGTTTATTTAAATGAGAAGCAGTCCCACGACGTTAGTAGATAGACAATGAAGTGTAATTTGGTTCTCCGGAGTTTTACGAGCTTTTGAGAATTATGTTTTAAAAAGAAATCAGCTCTATCATACAGAGTCCAACAGGCTGGTCAAGAGGCTTAACAAGACAATTAAAGAGGGTTGCCAACAAGCCTAATGGTGTGGGGTGGATTGGAAGAAGTAGGTGCTGAAACGCTTGTTTTCTTACCTGTTTGAGCCTCATGGTACTACAGGTACTTCCCCTTTTGAGTTCTTTATGAGGCAGAAGCCCAATCCTGGAATGATGGAAAGGTGTAAAACGGAGTCATTAACTCAGTGGAAGGAAAATTGAGGGTTCAGGATTGTAAGAAGATTTTGGAGAGAAAGAGATATTTTTCATGCCAGACATGGTGAGCGGGTTGGAAGTGAAAGCTGGAGATTGGGAAAAGATCCAAACTCCAGTGGGGGTGCCATGGTCTATTTTTATTGACCCAGGAAGAGTGGTTACAAGTTTCAGAAATGCTGACTAGACATAGAATCGAAAGATATGGAATCTCAACGGGGGTGGTTGCTCAGCCTGCATTGGACGAGCCCCTTCACGGGGCTCGGGTGGCTATTGTACCCCTGTTCGCTGGAACCCCAGGATGATGTGTATGAAGTCAAAGTATATCAGGAGGTAGAAATGCGTTACTTACCTGTAACAGCAGTTATCCAGTATTGGTGTCTTTCATAGATTCACATGCCTGAATCATTCCCCGTCGTCGAGACGGGAGCCTCCGGTAAATAAAAAAGTAATGTCCATAGACATACATAGAGAGAAAGGGTCCAAGGGTCTCCCCTTAGTAGCCTTTCCTTGTCCTTATGTAAAAAGGACCAAACTGACATAGTCAGCCAATCAGCTCCGACCTCCCTCTAGAACCTTCCTGGGAGGAGCCTCAGTCCCTCAGATTTTCGTACGCACCCAGCTAGGTTTGGCGTAATATAGTCCGAGAGGGAAGTGAGTCCTTCCAGGGGAGGCGGGAGGGTTGCATGTGAATCTATGAAAGACACCAATACTGGATAACTGCTGTTACAGGTAAGTAACGCATTTCTTATCCAGTATTAGGGGTGTCTTTCATAGATTCACATGCCTGAATCAGAGTAGCTAGCAATCATAGTAGCACATTTGTAAAACAGAGTTGCTCTGCCGTCATAGTAGATAATGCATATAATATCATACAATAAAGAGACAGCATAGACAGAATATCATCAGAGCAATAATGTGCATACCTGGAAGGCGGGATGTAGGAAGGCTCACCTTACTGAAAGAGATGGCGAAGTACCGCCTGGCCCACTGCCGCATCCTTCTGGAGTTCGATATCCAGGCAGTAGTGTCTGGAGAAAGTATGCGGTGACTTCCAGGTCGCCGCTCTGCAGATGTCCAGGATCGGCACTCCAGCAAACAGTGCCGCTGACGTAGACATCGCTCTGGTTGAGTGAGCCAGAACACGGTCGTTCAAAGGCCGGCCGGCCTTTTCGTGGCAGAATGAAATCGCCGAGGAGATCCACCTGGAGATGCTTTGCTTCGTGAGGGGCAGGCCCATTCGTGGTCTGCTGTATGCCACGAACAGCTGTGAGGATTTCCTGAGAGCCTTAGTCTTGTCCAGGTAGAACTTGAGGCACCTCATAAGGTCCAAAGAATGCAGCGACCTTTCCGCTGCGGTGGAAGGGTTGGCAAAGAAGGACCTAAGGACCAATGGTTCGTTGAGATGGAAGTCCGAAGGTACTTTTGGAATGAACTTAGGGTTTGGTCGCAGTATCACCCTATCATGTCTGAATTGCAGATATGGTTCCTGAATGGACAAGGCTTGCAGTTCGCTAACTCTTCTGGCCGAAGTTAGAGCGAGCAAGAGCGCCGTTTTCCATGAGAGGTGTTGAAGAGATGCCCTGTGAATGGGCTCAAACGGGTGACGCATGAGCTGGTTGAGTACCAGGTTAAGCTGCCATGTGGGAGGTACTTTCCGAGGCCTCGGGAAGGATCTGTATAGCCCTTTGAGGAATTGCTTGACCAGTCGACTAGACCACAGAGAAGGTCCTGTGACCGTTCTGGTGAACCTCGAGATTGCTGCCAGGTGAACTTTGATGGACGCATGTGCCAGCCCCGACTGGGCTAAATGCAGGAGGTATGGTAATATTTGTTCAGGTGTGATGGCGAGGGGCCGTAGGCCTTGGTCTGAACACCAAATGCAGAACCTCTTCCATTTGAGACAGTAGGTCTTGTTCGTACTGTCTGCCCTTGCTTTGGCTAGTACATCCCTGCAGTCTTGTGGGATATTTAGGCCTCCGAACTCTCTGTGCTCAGGAGCCAGGCTGATAATTTGAGCGATTGGAGGTTCGGGTGTTGCACTTGCCCATTGGACATCGTCAGAAGGGCCGGGTGTTGGTTCAGGCGAATCGGTGATTTGATGGAAAGTCGAAGCAGATCCGAGAACCAGTGTTGCCTCGGCCAGGACGGGGCAATCAGGATCAGGGTGCATGGTTCCGCCTTCATTTTTCTGAGGAGCCGTGGAATCATCGGGAATGGAGGAAAGGCGTATGCAAAGACGCTGTACCATCCGATGGAAAATGCATTTCCTAGTGATCCTGGTTGGGGATGCCAACTTGCGTAGCACGGGCATTTGGCGTTCCTCTTGGTGGCAAAGAGGTCGATGTTTGGGACTCCCCAAAGAGAAAAGATGTGAGTGAGGGCGCTGTCCGATAGTTCCCACTCGTGGGAGAGGGACTTTTGCCTGCTCAGGGCGTCCGCGATGGTATTGTCCTTTCCCGGGACATATTCCGCTTTGAGTTGGATTTCGTGCAGCACCAGCCAGTTCCAGATCGTCTGCGATTCGCGTGAGAGCGAGAGCGAACGCGTTCCCCCTTGTTTGTTTAGATAGTGCATCGTCGTGGTGTTGTCTGTCCTGACGAGCACTGGGGATTTCTGGATGCGGGGTAAGAAGGCTTGAAGAGCCAGATATACTGCTCTTAGCTCCAAGAGGTTTATATGGAGTGATTGCTCCTGAGAGTCCCATTTGCCGCTGATCTGTAGGTCCTGGAGCACCGCGCCCCACCCCTCTAGGGAGGCGTCCGTTGTTATCACCAGCGGTGATGCTGGGAGGAGAAACGGTAAGCCCACTGTTAGATTTTGGCGACGTGTCCACCATTGTAGAGCTTTGGAAATTTTCGGAGTGATCCGAAGGATGTCCTCGAAGGAGCCAGTGCTTTGGGTCCATTGGCTCACGAGTGCCTCCTGCAAGGGCCGCATTCTGAGCCTGCAGTGCGGAATGAGGAGTATGCAGGAGGACATCATCCCCAGGAGGGAGGTGTAAGTCCGAACTTTCAGGTGCGTTGTCTTTGCCACAGCCGTGGCCAGAGATAAGATCTTGTCTGTCCTCTCTTTTGAGGGGAAGGCTTTCGTGCACACTGTGTCCAACATGGCCCCTAGGAAGGTAATCTTTGTTGCGGGGACCATGCATGATTTTTTGAGATTGAGCGTCAATCCCAGATTTTGAAAGAGATTGGTGCAGGCGTTGGAGGACGTGATTGCGTTCCCAGGTGAGGGTGCTTTCACCAGCCAGTCGTCTAGGTAGGGGAAGACCTGGTGGCCCAGTTGACGCAGGAAGGCTGCCACTGGCGCAAGGCATTTCGTGAAAATGCGCGGTGCAGACTTGAGGCCGAAAGGCAGGACTTTGAACTGATAGTGACGGCCCGCCACCTCGAATCTTAGGAATTTTCGGTGATTTTTGAGGATGGGGATGTGGTAGTATGCATCCTGGAGATCCAGTGATACCATGAAATCTCCTTTCTCTAGAATGCCCAGGATTTCTTGAATCGTCACCATCCTGAACGATTGGTTCCGCAGGAAGGTGTTGAGTCCCCGGAGATCCAGGATGGGTCTCCACTTGTTTTCTTTTTGTTGTACAAGAAAGAAGTGGGAGTAAAATCCTTTCCCCTTTGAGGATGCCGGAACCCTTTCGATTGCTCCTTTTTGTAGCATTGTCGAAAGTTCCTTCAGAAGCAGGCGTGGATGTTTGTGTGCCCGTCTGCGTGGAGGGGTATTGGGAGGGATGGAGTTGAATTCGAGAGAGTGGCCGAATCGAATAATTTGAAGAACCCACCGGTCCGTGGTGATGTATTGCCAATTGTGAAGGAAATGAGTCAGCTTTCCTCCAATTTGAAAGGATGGAGATGGTGTTTGGACTGGCTGGAGTAGTTGGTCACTGGCGGCCGCCAGCGCCCCTCTTGGTATTTTTTCCTCTGTAGGTTGATCTTCCGAATGAAGATTGTCGGCCTTGCTGTTGTTTGTTTTGGTACTGGCCTTTGTTATTGTATGAGAACGAGGACGAGGACCTGTTTTGATATGAGCCTCGATAGGAGGACTGACCTCTGGGCCTGTTGCCCCGAAAGGACTGGTTTCTAGCCTGCAGAGAGCCCAGTGCCCTTGCCGTGTCTGTGTCCTTCTTAATGGCCTGTAGAGCCTCGTCGACCTTTACTCCAAATAGGTGCTGGCCGTCGAAGGGCATGTCCAGAACCTTTGCTTGGACTTCTTGGCGGAATGAAGTCGCTCTTAGCCATCCCTGGCGTCTCAGTACAGCAGCTCCCGCAAGTTGACGGAAGCCTGTCATGGCTGCGTCGATAGCACAGTCTATGAGTTCCGCTGCCGAAGATTGACCTTCCGCGAGGAGCGCTTTCACCTCACCCTGGACTTCATCAGGCATTTCCTTTACGTAAGGGGCAATGTCCTCCCACAGCTGGCGATTGTAACGCCCCAGCAAGGCAATGGAGTTGGCCACCTTGATGGACATGGCCGATGTGGATGTGAAACGTTTGCCAATCGTGTCAAGTTTTCTGCCCTCTTTATCCGGGGGAGTGGACAGTGGTGAGGAAGGGTTGCGGGAGTGTTTCTGGGCCGCCTGCGTCACTACCGAGTCCGGTTTGGGGTGACCATTAAGGCAAGCCGCCGCAGTGAGTGGTGCTCTGTATTTCTTATCTAGGCGTGGGACCACCGCCGGCACAGAAGCAGGAGTTAGCATTAACTTCTTTCCCTGTTCCCACAAAAATTCTATGATCGGAACAGCTTTCGCAGATTTCTGAGTCTGTTCCTTAAAGTCGTGCAGGAAACAGTCAGTTTCCGTGGATTCCACCACCATGTGGAATCTCGTCGCCGCCCTCTCCACCAGCTTGTGGAAGCCAGCAATGTCCACCGGGGGGGAGTCCGCTTGGCGTGGTTGTGGGGAAGCTGGGGACGATGCAATATATTCATCCTCTTCATCCTGGTCCGAGTGGTCCGAGTGAACCTCCTGGACCTCTCCTTCCTCCAGTTCCTCCTCTTCCTCCTCATCGTCCGAAGAAACCACCACTTGAGGCTGGACGTCATGGTGGGCTTGATGGCGAAGGTGAGTGCGTTCCGGTGCGGACACCTGTACTTGAGCTGGAGGTGTCTGATCCCCCTTGTCCCCTGGTGCGGGACTCTTAGGCGCTTGACCGCCTCTGTTAGCCTCCGGAAAGCGTTGCTTGTAGTCTTGCACAAGAAGTCTTAAGTCATCAACCAGGGTCGCTGGTAAGCATATCATGGGGGTGACTTCAGTGCGGACACTGGCGTGGACGGAGTGTTCCTGATAGGTGAATTCCTCCTGTTCCTCATCAGTGCTTTGGCATTTTATGTGAAGTTCTGAGACTGAAGTAGCGGGATCCAGATCCTCTTCGGATTCCTCGCTTTGGAAAATTTCTTGAGGTGGTTGCTTATCCACTTTGCTTGGAGACGTCGTTTCCGGGGTAATTGGTGGTTTGCTTGGTTTGCCAGACTGTGTGGTAGAGCTGGTCGTCGTCGAGGGGATCGTCGACGGTGGTAGCATCATGGACGGTGCCTCCACCAGTTTCGATTTTTTCCATGGTTCATTTGACGATGAGTCGTCCGTCGACGGTGTCGTCGACGGGTCCGTCGACGGAGCCTTTGTTATCGTCGTCGACGGTGTCTTCGCCGACGGTGTCTTCGTCGACGGTGTCTTCGTCGACGGTGTCTTCGTCGACGGTGTCGTCGACGACGAGTCTCTCGTCGGCGGGGTCGTCGACGAGGTCTTCGTCGACGGTGTGGTGGACGAAGGGATCTTGGTCGTCGACGACTGCGAAGTCGTCTTCATCGACGGCGCCCTCGTAGACGATGGCCTCGTCGACGAGTCTCTCGTCGACACTTTTGTCGTCGCCGGTTTCGACGACGATAGGCTCGTCGCTGGTGACGGCGTCGTCGACGGTGTAGTCTTCTTTGTCGACATGGTCAGGGGAATTATTGAAGAGACAGGTCTACCTGAAGATGAGGAGGACGTAGTCATCGTCGTCGATGCTGAGGGCGACGATGCTGATGTGGTGGACACCGTGGTTTTGACTGAAGTAGTCCTCTGGCTTTGTCTGGAGGACGGAGCAGGCATTTTAAAGGTTTTATCCTCCTTAGCAGACACTGAAGATGACGCAGATCTCGCCTCTGAAGACTTTTTGTGGGTCTTCGTAGGAGGAGTGTCTGAGGGGCCCGGGGAAGCTTCCCTTGGCCTCTTGTTTGAGACAGCAGAGGTCCTGGAAACGCTGCTCACAGAGGAGTCCAGATTGTCTCTGTTCTTTAGCCTGTCCAACCAAATTAGAAGGCGACCTTCCCTGTCTCTCACAGTCTTTTTTGGAAAAGACCGACAGATTGCACATTTCTCCGAATTATGGTCCGGGTAAAGGCAATACAGGCACAGGTCGTGCCGATCGTCCACATGTATTCTTTTCTTGCTGCAGGAAGAGCAGGCCCTGAACAGGGCTTTCTTCCCCGAGTCAGACATGGAAAAAGCAGCAGAAACACACACTTACTTCAGGATAGTGTGTTGAAGAAGTCCTTGGAGAGTTTTGAGGCTTCAGAGAACACTTTCAAAGAAAGTTTGGTGAAGTTAGAGTAATCCTGAGGAGAGCTCAGGCAGGAGACTCCCTAGCACAACGTGCGGTAGAAAATCTGAGGGACTGAGGCTCCTCCCAGGAAGGTTCTAGAGGGAGGTCGGAGCTGATTGGCTGACTATGTCAGTTTGGTCCTTTTTACATAAGGATAAGGAAAGGCTACTAAGGGGAGACCCTTGGACCCTTTCTCTCTATGTATGTCTATGGACATTACTTTTTTATTTACCGGAGGCTCCCGTCTCGACGACGGGGAATGATTCAGGCATGTGAATCTATGAAAGACACCCCTAATACTGGATAATGTGTAAGTCTACTGGTTCATGCAGGGTATTTAAAAGTGTTCTTAGTTGCTGCATTTTGGTTCCTAAACATTGTGTTCATGTATATGTCTTACCGAGGGCAGGGGTTGTTTGGTTTTATTTTGCTTTTGTTTTGTCATGGGGAAGATGTGTGATGTTCTTCTATGTGTCACACGGATGTGTCATCCACTCACACTGTGATGCCAGCATTCTACATCAACAAAAGAGCAAAGGTTTTGGAAGTTTGGTTTGGGGCGGTTCTGGAGGGGCTACTGGAAGCAGGGAGTCTGTGGATGAGACAGATTAAAGGAGCCTCTTCTGTTTACTTGCCTGTACACAGCGCCCTGACATCATCTTTGCACGACAACATTGAAAAATGACAGCAGGCAACAAAAAGGTCTATTTAGTGTGTACTGTATATGATGCTATTGGCATATGTGAAAAGAGTATTTACTTTTACATTATGGCCCTGGGTATCCATATAGCACGCTACTAGGTTACGCAAGTCAACGGTACCCACTTTATAATCCTCAAAAGATAAAGTACTACTTTGGTTAGGAGCTCAAACGAGAAAGCTATATTCCCAACTGACTCTGTGCAAGACAAAGCCTGCTCGACTGGTGCAGCCGTAATTCCTGTGGTCTGAGCCTCTTTGTTCGTTGGTGCTTCTGTTTCAACGACACAGGGACGTGGGCGAGGGTTAATCTACATGCCCACTACAACACACTGACCTTTCATGTTATATTTTTAAAAGATTCACATTGACTCAATTATAGAGAGCCCTGCCTGTGTGCATACATTTTTTACAGGTCATGGGATGCCAGGCCCGTCTGGAAGGACTAGAACCCGGGTTTTATTTTCGTGAAATTGGTCAATCATGTTGTGAAAATGTTCCCCCCTATTTAACGAATACTGTGTGGCAGGTTTAAAATAAGCCTCATTTCGTTAATTTACCAAACCTTCGAATGTGTATAACTATAAAGTTCGCACGATTAATCATTTGTTAACTCCGTCCCTTAAGCAGGACGGGGGCTCCTATTCTGGGAGAGAACGCGCAGATTTGGTGTCTGTCAGCACATTTAAATGGCACGTTGCTGGAGCTCAGCCGCTGCCTTTTAATTTCAGTGATGGGTCCGGGGTGGGCATTTGTCTGCGCCCAGGACCCCCATGGGATGAGAAGCCCTGGGCCGAGCCTGGAGGCAAAACCCACTCAAGGCTCCCTGGCAAAGCCCCAAAACATGTTCACAGCCCCAGACTCCTCCATCTGATGGCTGTCAGGAAGGAGGGAGGGGACACGGGAACTCATACATCATGGTGGGGAGGAGGGGGAGCTCTGATGGGCACCAGTGCCTGTGCCAGGCGTAGGGAGGGCATCTCGGCAAGACGCAGGAGAAACAGACACGGGATACCCGGTCAAGAAACAAGACATCTGTGCTAGGGATCGCAATGATAGGCATAGGATAGCCCATCAGACACTTGACCAAAGGAGAGCCAGGCACAAAGAGGTCAGAATCAGTACCGCTGGGCTATGGATAGCAAGATGAAGGCGACACAACATCTCTGCCAGGAAGAGGATAGCCCATCCAGGCACAAGACAATAGAAGAGGCAGGCACAGGAGGCCGGGCACGGAACAGTAGGACTAGGTACAAAACAGCAGGACCAGGCCCAGAGCAATCAGGACTAGACACAGAAAAGCAGGGCCAAGTACAGAACAGCAGGACTAGACACAGAACAGCAGGGCCGTGTACACAACAGCTAGACTAGACACAGAACAGAAGGGCCAGGTACAGAACAGCGGGCCTAGACACAGAACGGCAGGACTAGACACAGAACAGCAGGACTAGACACAGAAAAGCAGGGCCAAGTACAGAACAGCTAGACTAGACACAGAACAGCGGGACTAGACACAGAACGGCAGGACAAGACACATAAAAGCAAGACCAGGTACAGAACAGCAGGACTAGACATAGAACAGCAGGGCCAGAGACAGAACAGCTGACTAGACATAGAGCAGCACCGCCGGGTACAGAACAGCAGGACTGAACACAGAACATCATGGCCGGGTACACAACAGCTAGACTAGACACAGAAAAGCAGAACCAGGTACAGAAGAGAAGAACTAGACACAGAACAGCAGGGCCAAGTACAGAACAACAGAACTAGACCCAGAACAGCAGGGCCGGGCACAGAACAGCAGGACTAGACACAGAACAGCAGGGCCAGGTACATAACAGCAGGACTAGACAGAACAGCAGGGACAGATACAGAACAGCAGGACTAGAAACAGAAAAGGAGTGCCAGGTAGAGAACAGCAGGACTGGACACAGAACATCAGGGCCAGGTACAGAACAGCAGGACTAGACACAGAAAAGGAGGGCTAGACACAGAACAGCATGGCCAGGTACAGAACAGCAGGTCTAGACACAGAAAAGGAGGCCAGGTACAGAACAGCAGGACCAGACAGAACAACAGGGCCAGGTACAGAACAGCAGGACTAGACACAGAAAAGGAGGGCCAGGTACAGAACAGCAGGGCTAGACCCAGAACAGCAAGACCAGGTACAGAATAGCAGGACTAGACATAGAACAGCAGGGCCAGACACAGAACAGCAAGACTAGACACAGAACAGCAGGGCCGGGTACACAACAGCTAGACTAGACACAAAAAAGCAGGACCAGGCACAGAACAAAAGGACTAGACACAGAACAGAAGGGCCAAGTACAGAACAACAGAACTAGGCACAGAACAGCAGGGCCAGGCACAGAACTGCAGCACTGGACACAGAAAAGCAGGGCCAGGTACAGAACAGCAGGACTAGATACAGAACAGCAGGGCCGGGTACAAAACAGCAGGACTAGACAAAGACCTACAGGGCCGGGTACACAACAGCTAGAATAGACACAGAACAGCAGGGCCGGTACACAACAGCTAGAGTAGACACAGAACAGCAGGGCCGGGTACATAACAACAGGAATAGACACAGATCAGCAGGGATGGGCACAGGACAGCTGGACTAGGGATAGCAAAATAGGATCAAAATAAAAATAACGCCCTTATAACCACGCACCCTTCACTGTATAGCATGTTACACATGTAGGCAAGCGCTTCAGTACTTCACATAGGGCTCGTAAGCGCTATATAGATGTTACAATACAAGGTGCAGGGCATGTGGGCACATCTGCAAGGCACAGGATAGCCCATCCAGGCACAAGACCATAGAAGAGCCAGGCACAGAAGGTGAGATACAGGACAAGGCACAGAAGAGTGTGGAAGGAGGGCCTGGTACAGGAGAACTGAGCAATGCACAAGTTCGTTAGGTAAAGGAGAGCGGGCAGTGCTTAGTTTGCAAAAACCAAATAGTGTCAGGGATCTCGCCTGGCCCCAGCTATGCTGCCAATGATAGTAAAAACACAACTACTAACCCTCACACTCCTACAAGGGTGACAATTCGGACTATTCCAGGCCCACAAAGCTATAAGAATGGCTTGGGTGGCAGGCAATAGTCATCTTGAATGTATATTGAATAAATAATTAACTGTTGTGATGGTCCTTAGGCCTAGGCGATTAACGCCGCTCCATTCCTGGAGTTTGCAGAGTTTTCCGCACTCCCCAAACTTCCATAATGTCTTAACGATATTACTAATGCATGGTTTGGTAGCACACTGTCATTTACAGGCAGCACATTATCTAATGAAAAGGTCAGGATGGACTAATTTGGTGAAGCATAGGACAGTTCTTTCATGTACTCAGTATTCAGAGTACACAGACCAGTCTGGCTAGACACAGGCCAGCCTGCCTGGCCAGCTCCCTTGACAGTGCAGGCAGACACAGGCCAGCCTGGCCAGACACAGGCAGCCTGGCTAGACACAGGCAGCCTGAATAGACACAGACAGCCTGGCTAGACACAGGTCAGTCTGGCTAGATCCTTGACAGTGCAGGCAGACACTAGGCAAATCAGTCAGGAACAGGGCAACTAAATCAGGCACAGGGCAGTCAAAGCCAGGCACTGAACAGCCAACCAAGGCACAAGACAGCCAGGCACAGACCAGCCATGAACAAGACAGCGCATGCGCAAACAAGCTGTTAGGCAAGCATTGGGCAGGCTGGTAAGAGGGTAGGCACATGACATGCAGATAGTGGCAGGAGTGGCCAGCATGGCCAGGCACAACAGAGACAAG
Organism: Lissotriton vulgaris; assembly: GCF_964263255.1. Taxonomy (NCBI): domain Eukaryota; kingdom Metazoa; phylum Chordata; class Amphibia; order Caudata; family Salamandridae; genus Lissotriton; species Lissotriton vulgaris. The sequence goes on along the minus strand of NC_141693.1, from coordinate 1,861,437,606 downwards.
AGCAAGGTGTGACAACTTGGCCAGCACTGGTAATCCCATAGAGGCACTGAACAGCCTGATCAGACACAGGGCAGCCAGCTCACAGGCACAAACCATCCAAATAACGGACATGTGACATTTCCATGACAACCAAAATAGCCACAAAAGAGGAAGGCTAAAGGCGTTCAGGGAAGGCAGACGGCAGTCCGTGCCAGCCAGGCTCAGGGCGGTCCAGCCAAGAAAAGGACAACACAGGGGGCACAGGATGACAATATCAGTTGCAAGAATTTACTAGCTATTATTAACCTCTAATCTTGCGTTTTGAAGTAGCGTGCTACTCGCTGCAAAGCGATACAACCCCTAGTCAGGGGTAGCAAGCACTATATAAATACAATTTGCTAAACAGGCATGGAACCGGCGGCACTATCAGGGACATGGCACCACAACCAGGCACAGGGCGACCTGAACATGAGCAGGTACAGCCTAACCAAGCACAAGACAGGCAGGCCTACCACAGCCAAACACAACTCAGGGGTTTTTGGCCAAGACAGGGCAGATCTAGACAGAGCATCTGGGAACCTGGTGCAGTGAAAACCAGACAAGGCTGGGACGGCACAGTCAATAACTGAGCATTTAAAGGGGATTATCAACTCCCATGGATTGCTCATTACAAGGACAACAAACCAAAATAGATACAGAGTGGGTGGCGACGAGGGAGAGGAAGAAATGACACAGGGTGAGTGTGAGACAGAGGGGGGTGCCGGGGACTGGGAAGATGAATACAGAGCAGGTTGAAGATTCAGTGGCAGAATAAAAGTGAAAAGAAGCTAAGAGGACAACAGGCAGAAGATGATAAACATATAAAGAGACATCCCGGCCCCCGTAGATGGCAAGAGATAACTTAAGATACTCCACATACACATTTATGCATACATAGAGATTGAAAGAAAGAGAAGAGTGTTGGAGAAAGTCATAGATATGGAAGAGGCAACAGGGGAGAGGCGAGAGGGTGGTGAAAGAGAAGGGGAAGGTAGACGAAGGATGGGAGAGTGTTTGTGCGCATGTGAGAGAGACAGCGGAGGTTGAGGGAAGGGAGTGAAAGTTAGAGAGAGGTGAGGACAGAAAAAGATCGAGACCGAAAAGGTGAAATTGGAGGAGAGGATGGGGTTATATGGAGAAGTACAGAAAGGAACAGTGGCTCAGAGCGACGGCGTGGGAGAGTAAAGTGAGACAGTATGGGAAAGACAAAAAACGAGAGAGAGTGGGAGAGGTAGAAAGGCAGAGGGGGGAGGGGGTGAGTTGAGTGAGTTAGAACGCATTAGAGAGCCAGTAAAAGAGCGAGTGGGAGAGGGATGAATCTGTCAACTAGAAAATAATACAAACAAACTGCAAAACAGGAAGTTATGGAGAACCAGGAATTCATGACCATGAAGCATCGCGCTATAACCACTCAACGCTGTTAGCTAGCATAAAAGGCCATTTATTAGGACAGGGTTGAACAACCAAATTTAAACATAACACCAATAAATAATTGACAATCCCCAAACTCATGTCTTTCATCCATCATCCACTCCCACAGTCCAGTTACTCACTCCCAATTCACCCAGCAACTTCTTCACTTATACCATTCGCTTCCTCACTTCTCTTTCAACCTCTTCCAGCATCTCTAGCTATTGCACTCCAGCCTGCCGCACCCCCATCCTGCACCTGTATCCACCTCCCCAGAAGAGTGAGTATGCCCGTCATGGACTCTTCACCCCTCCCAAGTACTGCCAACCAGGAAACCCCCGGAGGGCAGTTACCTGCCCCACCTAGCTCAAGTGCACCTTTCGCCCTCAAATCCGTCGGCACCGGGTGGACTCGTTCCACAACTTACTGATGACATCCCCATCTCCACCATCTAATATGCATTACCCATGTGCGAAAGGTGCACGCCATCATCTCTAAAAAGTAGAGGCTCCTTGAGCCGCAGCCTCACATGGGCAATTACTTTGATACCGTTGTTGCCACAAAAGACTCTCATAGCCCAATTCAACTTTTGCCTCACCTTTTCGACAGGTGCGGGCTTCAGTGCCCCTGCCAAATTCTTCGAGGTACAAATTCAGTCCAAACAATGCAGGCGCCAGCCAAATTGCTCCTCATGACCTTCAAATCCCGTTGCATCAGATGTAGCGGGGACAATCCGGATTGCCTTATCAAGTCATTTTCCCCAAGTGGATAACAAGCATGTCTGGGCAGAACCTCTGAGCCACCTGTTTTTGTCAGTCAGGGCAACAAGGCTCCCCAGCGGCTCTTACCCTACCAATGTACCTCATGGTGGCTGCTTTGCGGGCCCAGGCTACGGACTTACACCTGCCTGTCCACATATTTTGATGCCCAGTGATCAAAAGAGTGTCCGACAATCCAGGTAACCTTCTTGGCTCCTGGAACCCCAACATAACCTATGAAAGAAAAAGATTAGTACAGCTGAACAAAAACCACCACCGATCCAGCAGCCTTACCGCCTACCCAACCAGCCAAGCCTGCCTTCATTTGCGCACATAGCGTTTGCAGCAGCGAGACCTCCAACCCCCAATCCGCCTGATCTTGTCCCTGGACCACCCCAGCCTGGCTTCTGCCGTCGCTGCGCCAATCTGAAATAATGCATCTCATACCTAGCAGGGACCCTGCCCGCACGCCTCAATGCCGTCCGCAACACCACAAGCAGCTGAAAAGCTGTCACCCGCTTCTGAGAGGCATGACAAAAAATTTCCTCCGCTTATTTTTGTGACCTTTGACAAAACTCTCTCCACTCCTGCACCGGGCAAGCCCCTGCACAACAACTCTCACACAACCACACCCACTTGCCCCACTCCAACTGGTCCATTTTAGAATCCCCCAACCAAATACCCAAATGTGCCCCATCCAGCCGCACATCCTCAAACACTCTGCCGGCTTTCCCCCTTGTTCCAAGCAACTCCAACACCCGGAAAGCCCCAAAAAACATCCAAATCATGCACAAACGGAACAAGGCCACCTCGTGGTCATTGTAACAACACTGCGGCAACTCGGCCAACAATCTTTGCAACAAGTCAAAAGTGATCACTTCTGCCATGTGTGTAGATGCCGCCGACTGCGTGGAGGACATCCACTGCACCCAGAGTTCTTGATCCACCTCCCCCAAGGCTTATCCGTGTTGACGCTAATCCTAGCCCTGAACTCCTTATCATAACTAAGCCACGCAAATCCACCAAAATCCATCTGGCCTTTCCTGATAATGTCCATATACTTAAGTAAACCTATAGCCCTATCCAGATGCTTCTCGCAATATATACTTGTGTAGATTAGAAACGCAGACGTCCAATTTTCCATATTTACCGGCACCCTCGGCCGCCTAGTCAACTCCCATTCCTCCTCCTTAGAACCCCCTTTGGCCTGTTTCTCCCTGTGTAACAGCTTGAACACGTCCACGTATTCATGGTTCCATATTCTAGACCTCCTCTTCTTAGATAAATGAGACCCCAGTGGCATTGCCAACCGCATGTACGGCAATTACATGCGATGTTTGTCCCCCGCTTCCTCCTTCCCACCTTGTTCCTCCGTCGTGTCAATCTGAACACTCGCTCCCACCAAATGCTTCTCCCCGGTCATCACCACCGTCACTTTGGCCGGCGCCCCTGCGTCCCTCACTGACCCATCCCCTAGACCCACCAACCGGCAGGCATTTTTTTGCCCCCCTTTGGGGCCATCAACCCAAGCATCCCACCATGCACCCTCAACTGATCGTGTCATAGGCACCTCCCGGTCTTTTCCTCTGGCATCTGCCGTTATATCACTCGCCTTTCTGGTTCCACTGGTGCTGGGCTGTGGTGCCTGTAAAACACCAAGCCTCCCTGTTACCACCTTGTCCCTCACCCCATCCACACCATCACGCACCTCACCTTCTTCCAACTCCTCATTGTCCGCATTATAGTCCAATTGTTCCTCATCCACCACCTCCACAGGCGCCCTCGGCACTTCACTCACACCCTTTTCGCACCTTTCCCTTTCATACCAGGCACAAACTTGCAATCCGGCGCCGCTGATGCCCACTCCCTGGGTGGAAGGCAGTCCACCGCAGAACCCCCTGCTGCTTTGCCCCGGCGTTTGGAGGCCGTCTTGCGCCCTGCCAGCCCACCCTTGCCTCTGCCAGCCTCCACCACTGGCTTGCACCCCACCATGACCATCTAAGCCTGAGGGGGCCACAGTGCCATCAGGTCTCTGCAACGTCAAGGTAGTCCCTGCCTTATCTGCCCAAACCCACTTGCCTCGTGACTGTCCTCGCCCTGGCCCCACATCAAGATAGTGCGCCGGGTACCCTATCCCCCAAAACGCGCTCCCCCAGCCTGCCTCCCTGGCTGCGCACAGTAACTGCCATCTCATCTCCGTTTTCTCTATAATGCGAAGCTGGTCGCATATCCTTTCTTCAAGGGACATGCCGTCCCACCTGTCTGACCACACCCCTCGGCCTACTGAACCTGGGTCTTGCCCCCGTACCCGAGAAGGGCCAGGGGCAGTGCCCCCTGCAATCTCTGAAGAGCCCTGTGGCCTGACAACTTTTAAAGGCTCTTTCCCCTTTTCCCCTACCTGACAAATCCACAGGATGCTCCCCCTAAACCCACAGCTGACTCATTCCCTGATAGCACAAGGACCAAATCCTCAGCTGCAGGCTCCTCCTGCGCGCTTTCCCCCCCTCCCCCTCCCCCCTCCCCCCACTGTCCTCACTGGAATCACCTGCCATGCCCCCCGGTCCCTGCTACACCGCTACCGGGGCCTGCTGTCCCCCAGGCGCTGCTCCCACGGCCTATGCCCCCAAGGCGCCAAGATTGCCTATAGCAGCCCCGCCAACGCCCCCCGCTCCCGCACCGTCCAGCCATTGCATCGTGGCAGCGACATTCTGCAGACGTGCGGGGAAACTCTGGCGCATGCTCCCCCCTGCCTGTTTTTTGCCCCGCCCACCAATGCGGCCACACCAGCAGACGCGGACCTAGGTGTGTGGGTCATCCCCACCAACGCCTGGTCCATTACACCGGGCCACAGGAGATTCGTTCTCCCGGCCCAGCACGAGCAATGCGGCCCGAATCGCTGCTGCTTCCGAATCCCCCATTGTGCGTCGTCCGCTGGGTGCACCTCCGTAGATGGCCACAATCCTGCCGCCGAGGGCCCATCGCCGCCGGCAGACAATGCCCTCTGCTGCACCACACACCGGGACACCAGTGGTACACACTCCCGCCCAGTCGACCAACTGGGTAATAAAACCTCTATCTATCCCTGCCCTAACTAACGACACCTCAAAATTTTTCCTAACCCTTTCCCTGAGGCGCTGGGGACAGGAAGAGAAAGAACCTCCTCTCCGACCCTTTATAAGACTTTGTCTAAAACCCCACCTCTAAGACCACCCCTACACTGCCTAAACACCCTGTCCCTATCTCGCACGAACACCCCAGGGGAAGACTGGTCACCTCACTTCCTCTGGGGACCGCATTACGGAACTTAGCTGAGTTAAGAAAGAGAGAGAATAAGACGGAAAGAGAGAGGAAGAGGAGGAGAGGGAGTGAAATGATGGTACAGAGAGACAAAAGAACAAAGGATTGTGAAAAGGGTGAAAAGAGAAAGAAAGATCATCACAGAGTGACAGGTGTGACAGATACAAACAGAGAGGTAGAGGAAGGCCGGTTGAAAGAGATTTAGAAAGTTGGAGAGAGAGAAGGAATAGAGGGGTGAGAATGAATGAAAGAGAGGTGATAGGCAGAGGAAACAAATACAAGAGTTTGAGGTTAGTGAGAAATTGGGAGGAGTGTCTGAGAAAGAGATAGAGAGAGATGAGGAGGATAGAGACAGTAAGATTACCTGAAAGAGAGTAAGAACATGAGAGAGCAAGAGATATTAAGGTGGGAGTAGTAAAGAGATGACGAGGGAGAATATATGTCACTGTGAAGACACTGGAGGCCAAGAGATTCATATGTAAAACTAGAACACAATGATATAGCTGTACCTGTAAACCAGTATGCATGCCACCCCAATGAGGGGTATTGAACTGAGCCAAGTCAGAGAGAGGCAGAGAATGGGAGCTACAGCCAGAACAAGAGAGGAAGCATGAGAAGGAGAAAGAAGAAAGAGGGTGGGTGGGAAAGAGATGGAGAGAGAGCTGGCAAGGTAGGAAAGATGAAGAAATGTCTACAGAGACAGTAACCTAGTCATAAGCTGAGATGAACAGCGGTGGAAGAGACAGATTTTAGAGAAGTGGAAGGACGATTTGCAGGACAAATTATTAAATTCTCCATAGAAAACTTGAAAGAATTAAGAAATGGCTAAATCCAAAAGTAGCGGGTGGACTGAGGCCCCCATTGTTGCCAGGATGACCAACACTATAAAAGGGGTAGGCCAATAAATGTGACAAATGCGGACCAGTGAGGGCAATCTTTCTGGAAAACTTAAGGGCACATTAGGATAGAGGGCGGACTTCGTTCGCCCGCCATTCCAAAGCAAAAAAGGACCGCCCGCCATAAGGGCGGGGGTCCTGTGGGAGACATTAGGATGTGGCGCATCCAGCATTCCTGTCATTGTAGAGGGCGGTGCAGTCAGCACCGCCTGCCACAATACCAGGAAGGCATGCTGTGCACTTCAATGCGCAACATGGCAGGCACCGTGCGGTACCCCCCCATGTGCACCCCCAACCTCCAGAATCCCTGGGGGCCTGCTACGGGCCCCCAATGTTGAAAACCGCCTGCCTTTCCGTTGCGGCAACGAAAGGCACATCCCCCCCTCATAGTAATATGGATGCCGGTGTCTACCAGACACCGCCACCATATGAACTGCTTTTCCGCCGGTAGGCAATCGTGCAGATTGCCTACCGGCGGAAAACCATGGCGGGGGAAAATCGGAGGCGGACGGTGGTTTTTGGCGGGCGGATCACCACCGCCATACGGGTCCCCAAGTCTCGGAACATACGTCAAGCTCACAATCACAAAGGGAGCATGATTTACATTCGAATTAGTCATCCACTTGGGGTTCTTGACTCACTTTCTCGAGAAGAGCTGACTTCTGACTTAAAGGAGCTGGATCGTGCAGCCTGAACACATAATGGCAGCCCAGAGAGCCAGTAAACGGCTTTGCACTCGAATGTCACATCTGCAAATTTAGATTAAGAGGCGGCACACCACCATTTGTTAAAACGTACATGGCCACCTAACAGGGTTCATTCATGCCATGGGTTTAGTATGTGACCAGCTCAGACACTAAACATTTGGGCAGAGCACCTTGCTATACTCATTCAAAGCGAGCCACACATTCAGGAGCATTCAGGAACGAGTTAATGGGGACAGTATGGACACAGAGGCTCAGAAGACCTCTTCAATAAGGGTACAGTTAAAAGACTGCACCTTGACTCCCAGCTCTCAACATTCCACGCCCGTAGGAGAAAATGGTACTCTCATTAAATACATGGAGGAGTCTAGCATCCTGGCTGAGGAGTAAAGCTTGATCCGGAACAATAGGGATTGCACAGATCTGTAGACAATGTGGGGAAAGATATAAAAAGACATTTGTACAGTCTGACTTATTTCGACATGCTGTTTTTATCTTTTTGTACTGCTTTTATGATATGTGCATATCGAAATAAAGCATCAATCAATCAATCAATCAATCAAAAAGACATAGGAGAAAGAAAAGTTACATACCTGGAGATGTAGTTCTGCATCGTAGGTAGCTTCATTATAGACATAAGCCATGAATAATTCTGTGCTACCTGCTGGGGACCCCGGAACACCTCATTCCATATATGTAGACTATCCAGGAAAAATATCTTTATAGTGTTCATCGCTGAAAGAAATGTTCCATTTATTTGTAGTGTCGACTGTCAATGTTTTATTTTCCTGGAGCATTTTGGTAGAAACTGCACAAGGCAGGAACTGGAAAGCTTACAAACATTTTCGTACGAAAAGATGCTGTGTTAGAAAGCCTAGAATGCAAAGGCTAACAATAGAAAATGCAAAATATGACCTGTACCTTTAAGAATCCCAGAGGGAACCCATCCCACAATGCAGCGCAGTTTGCTTGTGAGAGTCTGTTTATTTAATTGAAAAAACAGGATAATGCTATAACCTGTGAGCATGGGAGGAGAGAGGGTGTTTATGACTTTAATGAAGATGCCTACAATGCAGCACTATACCTAGAGGTATGTAACTTTTCCTTCTGCATCATAGTATCTTCATTGATTGTCATTAACCTTGAATAGAACAACTCCTTAGGCCGGCTGTCAGGTATATACATATATATACACATAGGATCACGGTATCGGACGAACGTAGTTTTTTACAGGAAGATCAACGCAAAGATTTCAGAGTAACAAGGGGGAAAAGGAGGACCCCGAAGAGGAGGAAGCAAAGGAGAGGCGGCCAGGGTTGAAGAAGGAATGCGAGAAGAAACAACCGAGAAAACTACACAGAATCAGAAAAAACAAGCATTTGCAATGCAATAGGTCTCGCATTAAGAAAGTTTGAGCTATTGGTATTGTAAATGACAAATTTTGTGTTGGTTTTGAAAATAGCAAAATGAATAGCTTTGTCCTTTACAATGCCAATAGGTATAACTTTTGCAAATGTGACACCTATAGCATTTGTAATGCAATATGTGTTGTATTTACGTGCCTTAGATGTAATGATATTACAAATAACAATGGCTTTTAATTTTTTTAATAATTAATACTTAAATAAAAGTTATTGTAATTTATAATGGAAATAGCTTAAACATTTGTAAATAACTTTTGTGAAGATTATGTTCAGTGTATTTTATTGCGACGAAAATCCAAGAACAGAAGTGAAATATTAACATCTTTTTGTGACATTTGTAATAAAGCTTGAAACAGTGAGCGAACATACTTGAACCAGTTGTTGTTCACTGGTTGCACAGATTGATGCTGTGGTGGTGCTAAGTAATGTTGTGGTGGCAACGAGTGATGCTGTGGGGTTCAGTGATGCTTTGGTAGCGCATAGTGATGTTGTGGTGCCACTGAGTGATGATGTGGTGGTGCTGAGTGATACTGTGGTGATGCGATAGAAAGATAGAGTGAGGGCGATAGATAGATAGAGTGAGGGCGATAGATAGATAGAGTGAGGGCGATAGATAGATAGAGTGAGGGCGATAGATAGATGGATAGATTGAGGGCAATAGATAGATAGAGTGAGGGAGATAGATAGAGAGATAGATAGATAGATAGAGTGAGGGCGATAGATAGATAGATAGAGAGATAGATAGAGTGAGGCCGATAGATAGCTAGATAGAGTGAGGGTGATAGATAGCTAGATAGAGTGAGGGCGATAGATAGATAGATAGATAGATAGATAGAGTGAGGGCGATAGATAGATAGACAGAGTGAGGGCGATAGATAGATAGACAGAGTGAGGGCGATAGATAGATAGATAGAGCAAGGGCGATAGATAGATAGAGAGAGGGCGATAGATAGATAGAGTGAGGGCGATAGATAGAGTGAGGGCGATAAATAGAGTGAGGGTGATAGATAGATAGATGGATAGATAGTTGTGTGTGTGGTTGTGTGTGGATGTGTGGCTGTGTGTGTGGGTGTGTGTGTGTGTGTGTGTGTGTGTGTGGGTGTGTATTTGTAGGGGTGTGTGTGTGGGGTGTGTGTTGGGGGGGGTGTCTGTGGGGTTGTGTGTGGAGTTGTGTCTGTGGGGTTGTGTGTGGGTTGTGGGGGTGGGGTTGTGTGTGTGAGGTTGTGTGTGTAGGGTTGTGTGTGTGGGGGGTTGTGTGTGGGGGGGGTTGTGTGCATGAGGGCTGTGTGTGTGGGGTTGTGTGTGGGGTTGTGTGTGTGTTTGGAGGGTTGTGTGTGTAGTTGTTGTGTGGTTGTAGATAGAGTGAGTGTGATAGATATACAGATAGAGTGAGGGTGATAGATAGATAGATAGAGTGAGGGCGATAGAGAGATAGACAGATAGATAGAGTGAGGGCGATATATAAGTTTAAGTTTAAATCACTTCTAAAGCGCACGTACACCTGACGGTTTCATGGTGCTAGGGTTCACTTAAGCCTCAATTAGCAGGATAAGGAGCCAGGAGACAGAGGGTAACTCATTGGGGAAAGGCTTGTGTGAAAAAAAAAGTTTTTAACGCTTTTCGGAACAGAGGATATTGCGTGAGGGACCTAAGTTGAGAGGGAAGTGAATTCCAGAAAATTGGAGCGATGGTGGAGAATTTGGAACCACCCCATTTTTTTCGACGAAACCGGGGGACAGCCAGCAGATGTTGGGAAGATGATCGTAATTCTCTGGCCGGGGTATAGAGCTTTAACTCTGAAGAGATAAAGGCCAGGGCGAATCCTGAGTGAGCCTGAAAGGTAATACAACCCATCTTGAACAATGAGCGTTCACGGATAGGGAGCCAATGCAGGGATTTCAAGAGTGGAGTAACATGATGTGACTTGGCCAACTTATAGACTAGTCGAGCGGCCTGGTTCTGGACCAGTTGAAGCCGTCAAACACTGTAGGCGGGCATACCGCAGTATAGGGCATTGCCATAGTCTAATTTAGAAACGACCATAGCCAGTACAATAAGTTTTAGAGCGGGGAAAGAAAAGAAGCGGGATACCTTACGGATGGTGCGGAGGGAAAGGAAAGAAGAAGTCACCACCGAGCTCACCTGGGAGTGCAGAGTGAGTTGATCGTTGATCTTGAAACCAAGCGCTTTAACGGAAGGGGAGGGAGAAGGAGGGGAACCCAGGGAAAGGGGCCAAAAAAGAGAGGACCAGGAACTGGCACAACCACCTGTCAAAACCAGTTTGGTTTTATCCGGGTTAAGTTTCAGGTGGTTGTGGCTCATCCAGTCCCGGATGAAAATCATGATGGTCTGGAAATTGGATATAGAATCTGGGGATGAAGAAAGATTAAAAATGAGCTGGAGGTCATCTGCATAGTTAAATACGGAGACCTCCATTTGTTGAAGGGTGAAAATAAGAGGGGCGATATAAAGATTAAAGAGTAAAGGGGAAAGGGAGGAACCCTGGGGAACCCCGCATGGAGCCTTGCGCGGCTCAGCCGAGAACTCGCCCAGCCGCACTGCTTGGGTGCGGTCCCTTAGGAAGGAGGATAACCAGACCAAGGCTACTCCGCCGACCCCAGCCGCCCCGACACGGCAGAGTAAGATGGAGTGGTCCACCGTGTCGAAGCCGGCGGACAGGTCGAGGAGGACCAGGGCCTGGGGATGGTTGGTATCCATACCTTCTCTAAGGTTGTCAAGCACGGAAAGCGCCACAGATTCGGTGGAGTGAGCAGGCCGGAATCCGGCCTGACGGGGGGCTAAAACCTGGTTTTCTTCCACAAATGAGGTAAGGGCTCGAGTTACATGCCGTTCCAATACTTTCCCTAAGAAGGGAAGTAAGGAAATAGGTCGAAAGTTGGCAGGGGCAGAGGGGTCGGCACCAGGTTTTTTCAAAATGGGAAGAATAATGGCTGTTTTAAGAATCGGAGGAACAACTCCCTGAGATAGGGAACAGTTGAGAAAAGAGAGTGGGGGTAGCACACAAGTGGTGAAAATGAGCCTGAGGATGTGAGCAGGACAAGGGTCTAGAGGGGAACCTGATTTAACCAGAGGTAGAAGAGAGAGAAGAGATTCTTCTGTTAAGAGGGGAAATGAGTCAAAGCAAGCCTTTGGAGAAGGGCTAGGGGGATTGTGTAAGGAGGGAGATGGGGGAGGAATGTTGACTTTGATTTGTTCAATTTTGTCCAAGAAATAAGTATTCAGTGAGTCACATAGGGACTGTGACGGGGGGGTTTGAGAAAGGTTCTATCGGCATAGGCAAGATTGTGGACTATGGAAAATATTTCTTTAGCCTGATTGTCAGGGGTTAAGATTTTAGAGGAGAAATATTCCGTTTTGGTAGTTAAAATGTTTTTTTTATATTTGGACAAAAGAGAGGTGTACTGTATTTTGAGGTTAGGACAGTATTGGCGTCGCCAGAAACGTTCGGCATGGCGAACTGAGAGTTTCAGTACCTTCAGTTCATCACTGAACCAACGGTTAGAATCATTGGGCCGTTTGGAAGAGACTCATCGAAGGGGAACAATAGAGTCGCAACCTGACACGAGCCGTGAGTTGATAGAATCAGCTTGGGTTGTAAGTGGTAATCCAAGTAAGTCTGGACAGAAGGGAAGGAGAGTGGAAGCCACCAAGTGTGAATCGATCCAGCCCCAGGAGCGTGCCCAAATATTTTTGGGAAGTGGGGGCTTGGAGGTTAAGTCAAGGGGTAAGGAAAAGGAAATCAAAAAGTGATCAGACCAGGGACAGGGGTAAATAGAGAGGGACATAACCGGGTAGTTCAGAGACCAGATCTGGTAAAGGGTTGTGTCCCTTGGTGTGGGTGGGGGAGTGAACGTGAGAATTAAAGTTAAGGTAACAAAGGGTGTCAGAAAATTCTTTGGAAATAGCACATTCAGCTGGGCCCGAGGGCCAAAAATTAAAGTCGCCTAGCACCATGATGGAAGAGTTGTTAACCGCTAGGGTGGCCACCAGGTCTTGGAACCCAGGGAGAAAGGCTTGGGAAGGTTGGGGGGCGGGGGGGGGGGCGATACATAAGTAGACAAGTAAGAGGGACTTTGAAGGAAAGAGAGCGGATTACTAGAAAATCCGATGTGCCAATAGGGGAGAAAGTGAGGGGCTGGAAGAAAAATTCCTTCCGAGCAATCAATGCGACACCCCCGCCCACTTTATCCGAGGATCGGTCGGCTCGGAGCGCGTAATAGGTGGCAGGGAGAGCCGCTAATAGGGAAGGAAGAGAACTATCACGAAACCAGGTATCTGTGAGGAATAGGAGATCAGGTTAATGTAGATCTAAAAGAACAAAGAGCTCATGAAAGTCCTTAACAGCGGAACGCGTATTAAGGTAATAGATGGAAAGAGAAGCAAGTGGGGGTGCAGTCGGGTGCTTAGAGCAGGAGGCGGGAGAGAGCAGAGGGAGAAGGGATGGGGAAGGGGGGGAGGGTGAGGAAGATGTGAGTCCCAAGCTGTGAATAAGGGAAGTCACAGACTCATTAATCGTCCATGGGCCTCGAAGACTGTGAAGTTGAGCCGGCGTGTAGTGTCTTACTGGGGCAGGTGGGGGGTGGCCCTTGGTCCGGTCGGTCACGGACGGGCGCAGATGGGCTTGCCTTAGGCGCGCCTTCGGCGTGCAATCGTCGCGCCCGCTGCGCTCATCCACTGCGCTTCCGGTAGGGACACATACTATATACAAGTGGAGGAGAGGGTTGGAAGGGGGCGTGGCCAACGCAGGTGGGCGTATCCTGCTGATCGCGGAAATGGTGGCAATGATGACAAAAAACACCTCGCCCGCTGCAGCGCTAAATCCGCTGTGCGGGGGTGTCTATGACCGAAGAGGATTAGATGCGCCAAGGGTAGGTAAGTGTGCAGTTTAAAAACACAAAGAAATACAATTTTTTTAAAGTAGCAAGAGATCGTTGCTCCCGGCTGTGCCTCAGGAGAAATAGGTGAACTGGGCGGCGCTCGTACTCAGCGCTATATGTAGGCTTGGTGAAGGGGGCGTGGCCAACGCAGGTGGGCGTATCCTGCTGATAGACAGATAGATAGAGTGAGGGTGATAGATAGACAGATAGATAGATAGAGTGAGGGCGATAGATAGACACATAGATAGAGTGAGGGAGATAGATAGATAGATAGATAGATAGAGTGAGGGCGATAGATAGAGATGGACCGATAGAGTGAGGACGATAGATAGAGTGAGGGCGATAGAAAGATAGACAGAGTGAGGGCGATAGATAGATAGATAGATAGATAGATAGATAGATAGATAGATAGATAGATAGATAGATAGATAGATAGATAGAGTGAGGACGATAGATAGAGTGAGGGCGATAGATAGACTGAGGGTGATAGATAGATAGAGGGCGATAGATAGAGTGAGGACGATAGATAGAGTGAGGGCGATGAATAGAGTGAGGGTGATAGATAGATAGAGAGTGAGGGTGATAGATAGCTAGATAGAGTGAGGGCGATAGATAGATAGATAGATAGATAGATAGAGTGAGGGCGATAGATAGATAGACAGAGTGAGGGCGATAGATAGATAGACAGAGTGAGGGCGATAGATAGATAGATAGAGCAAGGGCGATAGATAGATAGAGAGAGGGCGATAGATAGATAGAGTGAGGGCGATAGATAGAGTGAGGGCGATAAATAGAGTGAGGGTGATAGATAGATAGATGGATAGATAGTTGTGTGTGTGGTTGTGTGTGGATGTGTGGCTGTGTGTGTGGGTGTGTGTGTGTGTGTGTGTGTGTGTGGGTGTGTATTTGTAGGGGTGTGTGTGTGGGGTGTGTGTTGGGGGGGTGTCTGTGGGGTTGTGTGTGGAGTTGTGTCTGTGGGGTTGTGTGTGGGTTGTGGGGGTGGGGTTGTGTGTGTGAGGTTGTGTGTGTAGGGTTGTGTGTGTGGGGGGTTGTGTGTGGGGGGGGTTGTGTGCATGAGGGCTGTGTGTGTGGGGTTGTGTGTGGGGTTGTGTGTGTGTTTGGAGGGTTGTGTGTGTAGTTGTTGTGTGGTTGTAGATAGAGTGAGTGTGATAGATATACAGATAGAGTGAGGGTGATAGATAGATAGATAGAGTGAGGGCGATAGAGAGATAGACAGATAGATAGAGTGAGGGCGATATATAAGTTTAAGTTTAAATCACTTCTAAAGCGCACGTACACCTGACGGTTTCATGGTGCTAGGGTTCACTTAAGCCTCAATTAGCAGGATAAGGAGCCAGGAGACAGAGGGTAACTCATTGGGGAAAGGCTTGTGTGAAAAAAAAAGTTTTTAACGCTTTTCGGAACAGAGGATATTGCGTGAGGGACCTAAGTTGAGAGGGAAGTGAATTCCAGAAAATTGGAGCGATGGTGGAGAATTTGGAACCACCCCATTTTTTTCGACGAAACCGGGGGACAGCCAGCAGATGTTGGGAAGATGATCGTAATTCTCTGGCCGGGGTATAGAGCTTTAACTCTGAAGAGATAAAGGCCAGGGCGAATCCTGAGTGAGCCTGAAAGGTAATACAACCCATCTTGAACAATGAGCGTTCACGGATAGGGAGCCAATGCAGGGATTTCAAGAGTGGAGTAACATGATGTGACTTGGCCAACTTATAGACTAGTCGAGCGGCCTGGTTCTGGACCAGTTGAAGCCGTCAAACACTGTAGGCGGGCATACCGCAGTATAGGGCATTGCCATAGTCTAATTTAGAAACGACCATAGCCAGTACAATAAGTTTTAGAGCGGGGAAAGAAAAGAAGCGGGATACCTTACGGATGGTGCGGAGGGAAAGGAAAGAAGAAGTCACCACCGAGCTCACCTGGGAGTGCAGAGTGAGTTGATCGTTGATCTTGAAACCAAGCGCTTTAACGGAAGGGGAGGGAGAAGGAGGGGAACCCAGGGAAAGGGGCCAAAAAAGAGAGGACCAGGAACTGGCACAACCACCTGTCAAAACCAGTTTGGTTTTATCCGGGTTAAGTTTCAGGTGGTTGTGGCTCATCCAGTCCCGGATGAAAATCATGATGGTCTGGAAATTGGATATAGAATCTGGGGATGAAGAAAGATTAAAAATGAGCTGGAGGTCATCTGCATAGTTAAATACGGAGACCTCCATTTGTTGAAGGGTGAAAATAAGAGGGGCGATATAAAGATTAAAGAGTAAAGGGGAAAGGGAGGAACCCTGGGGAACCCCGCATGGAGCCTTGCGCGGCTCAGCCGAGAACTCGCCCAGCCGCACTGCTTGGGTGCGGTCCCTTAGGAAGGAGGATAACCAGACCAAGGCTACTCCGCCGACCCCAGCCGCCCCGACACGGCAGAGTAAGATGGAGTGGTCCACCGTGTCGAAGCCGGCGGACAGGTCGAGGAGGACCAGGGCCTGGGGATGGTTGGTATCCATACCTTCTCTAAGGTTGTCAAGCACGGAAAGCGCCACAGATTCGGTGGAGTGAGCAGGCCGGAATCCGGCCTGACGGGGGGCTAAAACCTGGTTTTCTTCCACAAATGAGGTAAGGGCTCGAGTTACATGCCGTTCCAATACTTTCCCTAAGAAGGGAAGTAAGGAAATAGGTCGAAAGTTGGCAGGGGCAGAGGGGTCGGCACCAGGTTTTTTCAAAATGGGAAGAATAATGGCTGTTTTAAGAATCGGAGGAACAACTCCCTGAGATAGGGAACAGTTGAGAAAAGAGAGTGGGGGTAGCACACAAGTGGTGAAAATGAGCCTGAGGATGTGAGCAGGACAAGGGTCTAGAGGGGAACCTGATTTAACCAGAGGTAGAAGAGAGAGAAGAGATTCTTCTGTTAAGAGGGGAAATGAGTCAAAGCAAGCCTTTGGAGAAGGGCTAGGGGGATTGTGTAAGGAGGGAGATGGGGGAGGAATGTTGACTTTGATTTGTTCAATTTTGTCCAAGAAATAAGTATTCAGTGAGTCACATAGGGACTGTGACGGGGGGGTTTGAGAAAGGTTCTATCGGCATAGGCAAGATTGTGGACTATGGAAAATATTTCTTTAGCCTGATTGTCAGGGGTTAAGATTTTAGAGGAGAAATATTCCGTTTTGGTAGTTAAAATGTTTTTTTTATATTTGGACAAAAGAGAGGTGTACTGTATTTTGAGGTTAGGACAGTATTGGCGTCGCCAGAAACGTTCGGCATGGCGAACTGAGAGTTTCAGTACCTTCAGTTCATCACTGAACCAACGGTTAGAATCATTGGGCCGTTTGGAAGAGACTCATCGAAGGGGAACAATAGAGTCGCAACCTGACACGAGCCGTGAGTTGATAGAATCAGCTTGGGTTGCAAGTGGTAATCCAAGTAAGTCTGGACAGAGGGGAAGGAGAGTGGAAGCCACCAAGTGTGAATCGATCCAGCCCCAGGAGCGTGCCCAAATATTTTTGGGAAGTGGGGGCTTGGAGGTTAAGTCAAGGGGTAAGGAAAAGGAAATCAAAAAGTGATCAGACCAGGGACAGGGGTAAATAGAGAGGGACATAACCGGGTAGTTCAGAGACCAGATCTGGTAAAGGGTTGTGTCCCTTGGTGTGGGTGGGGGAGTGAACGTGAGAATTAAAGTTAAGGTAACAAAGGGTGTCAGAAAATTCTTTGGAAATAGCACATTCAGCTGGGCCTGAGGGCCAAAAATTAAAGTCGCCTAGCACCATGATGGAAGAGTTGTTAACCGCTAGGGTGGCCACCAGGTCTTGGAACCCAGGGAGAAAGGCTTGGGAAGGTTGGGGGGCGGGGGGGGGCGATACATAAGTAGACAAGTAAGAGGGACTTTGAAGGAAAGAGAGCGGATTACTAGAAAATCCGATGTGCCAATAGGGGAGAAAGTGAGGGGCTGGAAGAAAAATTCCTTCCGAGCAATCAATGCGACACCCCCGCCCACTTTATCCGAGGATCGGTCGGCTCGGAGCGCGTAATAGGTGGCAGGGAGAGCCGCTAATAGGGAAGGAAGAGAACTATCACGAAACCAGGTATCTGTGAGGAATAGGAGATCAGGTTAATGTAGATCTAAAAGAACAAAGAGCTCATGAAAGTCCTTAACAGCGGAACGCGTATTAAGGTAATAGATGGAAAGAGAAGCAAGTGGGGGTGCAGTCGGGTGCTTAGAGCAGGAGGCGGGAGAGAGCAGAGGGAGAAGGGATGGGGAAGGGGGGGAGGGTGAGGAAGATGTGAGTCCCAAGCTGTGAATAAGGGAAGTCACAGACTCATTAATCGTCCATGGGCCTCGAAGACTGTGAAGTTGAGCCGGCGTGTAGTGTCTTACTGGGGCAGGTGGGGGGTGGCCCTTGGTCCGGTCGGTCACGGACGGGCGCAGATGGGCTTGCCTTAGGCGCGCCTTCGGCGTGCAATCGTCGCGCCCGCTGCGCTCATCCACTGCGCTTCCGGTAGGGACACATACTATATACAAGTGGAGGAGAGGGTTGGAAGGGGGCGTGGCCAACGCAGGTGGGCGTATCCTGCTGATCGCGGAAATGGTGGCAATGATGACAAAAAACACCTCGCCCGCTGCAGCGCTAAATCCGCTGTGCGGGGGTGTCTATGACCGAAGAGGATTAGATGCGCCAAGGGTAGGTAAGTGTGCAGTTTAAAAACACAAAGAAATACAATTTTTTTAAAGTAGCAAGAGATCGTTGCTCCCGGCTGTGCCTCAGGAGAAATAGGTGAACTGGGCGGCGCTCGTACTCAGCGCTATATGTAGGCTTGGTGAAGGGGGCGTGGCCAACGCAGGTGGGCGTATCCTGCTGATAGACAGATAGATAGAGTGAGGGTGATAGATAGACAGATAGATAGATAGAGTGAGGGCGATAGATAGACACATAGATAGAGTGAGGGAGATAGATAGATAGATAGATAGATAGAGTGAGGGCGATAGATAGAGATGGACCGATAGAGTGAGGACGATAGATAGAGTGAGGGCGATAGAAAGATAGACAGAGTGAGGGCGATAGATAGATAGATAGATAGATAGATAGATAGATAGATAGAGTGAGGACGATAGATAGAGTGAGGGCGATAGATAGACTGAGGGTGATAGATAGATAGAGGGCGATAGATAGAGTGAGGACGATAGATAGAGTGAGGGCGATGAATAGAGTGAGGGTGATAGATAGATAGAGAGTGAGGGCGATAGATAGATAGATAGAGTGATGGCGGTAGATAGAGTGAGGGCGATAGAGTGAGGGTGATAGATAAGCATGGGTGAAATTTGCGAATCCGCGAATTCGTGCGAAATGGCAAAAAAAATCCGCAGGGTGGGGCTCTCGGGCAGTTTAGCAGCGACAATCTCTGGTTCATCACTGCCACCCTCTGGTTCACCACTGCCACCCTCTGGTTCACCACTGCCACCCTCTGGTTCACCACTGTCACCCTCTGGTTCACCACTGCCACCCTCTGGTTTATCACTGCCACCCTCTGGTTTATCACTGCCACCCTCTAGTTCATCACGAGCACCCTCTGGTTCACCACTGCCACCTTCTGGTTCTCCACTGCCACCCTCTGGTTCACCACTGTCACCCTCTGGTTCATCACTGCCACCCTCTGGTTCATCACAGCACCCTCTGGTTCACCACTGCACCCTCTAGTTCACCACTGCCACCCTCTGCTTCACCACTGCCACCCTCTGCTTCACCACTGCCACCCTCTGGTTCATCACTGCCACCCTCTGGTTCATCTCTGCCACCCTCTGCTTCACCACTGCCACCCTCTGGTTCATCGCTGCCACCCTCTGGTTCATCTCTGCCACCTTCTGGTTCATCACTGCCACCCTCTGGTTCACCACTGCCACCCTCTGGTTCATCACAGCACCGTCTAGTTCACCACTGCCACCCTCTGGTTCATCACTGTCACCCTCTGGTTCATCACTGCCACCCTCTGGTTCATCATTGCTACCCTCTGGTTCATCATTGCCACCCTCTGGTTCATCATTGCCACCCTCTGGTTCATCATTGCTGCCCTCTGGTTCATCATTGCCACCCTCTGGTTCACCACAGCACCTTCTGGTTCACCACTGCCACCTTCTGGTTCACCACTGCCACCTTCTGGTTCACCACTGCAACCCTCTGGTTCATCACTGCCACCCTCTGGTTCATCACTGCCACCCTCTGGTTCTCCACTGCCATCCTCTGGTTCTCCACTGCCACCCTCTGGTTCATCACTGCCACCCTCTGGTTCATCACTTTCACCCTCTGGTTTGTCACAGCACCCTCTGGTTCATCGCTTTCACCCTCTGGTTCACCAATGCCACCCTCTGGTTCACCAGTGCCACCCTCTGGTTCACCCGTGCCACCCTCTGGTTCATCACTGCCACCCTCTGGTTCATCACTGCCACCCTCTGGATCATCACTGTTACCCTCTGGTTCATCACTGCCACCCTCTGGTTAATCACAGCACCCTCTGGTTCACCACTGCCACCCTCTGGTTCACCACTGCCACCCTCTGATTCACCACTGCCACCCTCTGTTTTACCACTGCCACCCTCTGGTTCACCACTCTCACCCTCTGGTTCATCATTGTCACCCTCTGGTTCATCATTGTCACCCTCTGGTTCATCAGTGCCACCCTCTGGTTCACCAGTGCCACCCTCTGGATCATCACTGCCACACTCTGTATCATCACTGCCACCCTCTGATTCATCACTGCCACCCTCTGGTTCATCACTGCCACCCTCTGGTTCATCACTGCCACCCTCTGGTTCACCACTGCCACCCTCTGGTTCACCACTGCCACCCTCTGGTTCATCACTGTCACCCTCTGGGTCATCTGACACCCTCTGGTTCACCACTGTCACCCTCTGGTTCATCTGCCAGCCTCTGGTTCACCACTGTCACCCTCTGGTTCATCACTGCCACCCTCTGGTTCATCACTGCCACCCTCTGGTTCGCCACTGCCACCCTCTGGACCATCACTGCCACCCTCTGGTTTATCACTGCCACCTTCTGGTTCACCACTGCCACCCTCTGGTTCATCACTGCCACCCTCTGGTTCACCAGTGCCACCCCCTGGTTCGCCAGTGCCACCCTCTGGTTCACCAGTGCCACCCTCTGGTTCATCACTGCCACCCTCTGGTTCACCACTGCTACCTTCTGGTTCACCACTGCCACCCTCTGGATCATCACTGTCACCCTCTGGTTCATCACTGCCACCCTCTGGTTCTCCACTGCCACCCTCTGGTTCATCACTGCCACCCTCTGGTTCATCACTGCCACCCTCTGGTTCATCACAGCACCCTCTGGTTCATCATTGTCACCCTCTGGTTCATCATTGTCACCCTCTGGTTCATCACTTTCACCCTCTGGTTCATCACTTTCACCCTCTGGTTCACCAGTGACACCCTCTGGTTCACCAGTGCCACCCTCTGGTTCATCACTGCCACCCTCTGGTTCATCACTGCCACCCTCTGGATCATCACTGTCACCCTCTGGTTCATCACTGTCACCCTCTGGTTCATCACTGCCACCCTCTGGTTAAACACAGCACCCTATGGTTCACCACTGCCACCCTCTGGTTCACCACTGCCACCCTCTGGGTCATCTGCCACCCTCTGATTCACCACTGTCACCCTCTGGTTCACCAGTGCCACCCTCTGGTTCACCAGTGCCATCCTCTGGTTCACCAGTGCCACCCTCTGGTTCACCAGTGCCACCCTCTGGTTCACAATTGCCACCCTCTGGTTCCTCACTGCCACCCTCTGGATTATCAATGCCACCCTCCGGATTATCACTGCCACCCTCTGGTTCATCACTGCCACCCTCTGGTTCATCACTGCCACCCTCTGGTTCATCATTGTCACCCTCTGGTTCACCACTGCCACCCTCTGGTTCACCACTGCCACCCTCTGGTTCACCACTGTCACCCTCTGGTTCACCACTGTCACCCTCTGGTTCACCACTGTCACCCTCTGGTTCACCACTGCCACCCTCTGGTTCATCACTGCCACCCTCTGGTTCATCACTGCCACCCTCTGGTTTATCACTGCCACCCTCTGGTTCACCACAGCACCCTCTGGTTCACCACAACACCCTCTGGTTCACCACAGCACCCTCTGGTTCACCACAGCACCCTCTGGTTCACCACAGCACCCTCTGGTTCATCACTGCCACCCTCTGGTTCATCACTGCCACCCTCTGGTTCATCACTGCCACCCTTTGGTTAATCACAGCACTATATGGTTCACCAGGGCCACCTTCTGGTTCACCAGTGCCACCCTCTGGTTCACCAGTGCCACCCTCTGGTTCACCAGTGCCACCCTCTGGTTCATCACTGCTAGCCTCTGGATCATCACTGCCACCCTCTGGTTCATCACTGCCACCCTCCGGTTCACCACTGCCACCTTCTGGTTCACCACTGCCACCTTCTGGTTCACCATTGCCACCCTCTGGTTCACCACTGCCAGCCTCTGGTTCACCACTGCCACCCTCTGGTTCACCACTGCCACCCTCTGGTTCACAACTGCACCTTCTGGTTCACAACTGCACCCTCTGGTTCACCGCTGTAGATTACGGGGAGAAAGCACACCTGCCCAGCCTTACCCGGGGGCTGGTTAATGTGTTACTGAATTTAAGCTTCAAGTCCGACACCTGCTTCCTTATCTGTAAGTGCTTCCTGTTGTGGTTTATTTTTTGTGACGGCCTGGAGCATTGTGTCATACTTGTAACTATTCTTTGACCCTGCTTCGAGGGTCAGAGCAGGGTCAGAGAATAGTTGCAAGTAGGCAACAACTCTGGAGGCACCGCTCAGGAAGCACTTACAGGGTTACAGCAGGTGCCCAAGTTGAAGTTTATTAATTTGTAACCATTTTGTAAATGGTTACAAAGAAATTAGCTACAACTTGGGCACCTGCTGTTACCCTGTAAATGCTTCATGTACTTCAGTTTTTGAAAATCCGTCCCACACGCGATTTTGCGGATTTTTCTGCAATTTCCCGAGATTCGCGGACCGCGAAATTGCAGAAAATCCGCAAATTCCATGAACGGAACGGATTTTATGCCCATGCTTAGTGATAGATAGAGGGCGATAGATAGATAGATAGATAGATAGATAGATAGATAGATAGATAGATAGATAGATAGATAGATAGATAGATAGATAGATAGATAGATAGATAGATAGATAGATAGATAGATAGATAGATAGATAGAGTGAGGGCGATAGATAGAGTGAGGGCGATAGATAGAGTGAGGGTGATAGATATAGTGAGGGTGATAGATAGAGTGAGGGTGATAGATAGAGTGAGGGCGATAGATAGAGAGATAGAGCGAGGGCAATAGATAGAGTGAGGGCGATAGATAGAGTGATGGCGGTAGATAGAGTGAGGGCGATAGATAGATCGTTGTGTGTGTAGTTCTGTGTGTGTGTGGCTGTGTGTGTGTGGTTGTGTGTGTGTGTGGTTGTGTGTGTGCGTAAATGTAAATGTAAATGTACATGTATTTATATAGCGCAAATAGCCCACATCGCAGGCATCTATGCGCTTGCTTAGGGAACCCGTCCTGGTATTCCCCTGTGAGATACCCCGGCAGGGTATCCACAAGGTGAAAGCCAGGCATCCCGCCGCGAGGGGCCGTTGTGGAGATTAAGCAAGCTATTGCCCAGAGTCGCAGAGTGTGAACCCGTGAGTCGAGTAGGCCCCGGAGCGAGAATTATCGAGTACGTGGAATTATTGAGCCCAACCCCCATCGGAGCGGGGAATTGAACCCTGGTCCAGGGCCGATCTCAGTGTGCGTGGATGTGTATGTGTATGTGGATGTGTATGTGTGTGTGGGGGGTGGGAGTGTGGGGGGTTGTGTGCGTGTGTGGTTGTGTGTCTGTGGGGTTGTGTGTGGAGTTGTGTCTGGGTTGTGTCTGGGGTTGTGTGTGTTGGGTTGTGTGTGTGGAGGTGTGGGGGGTCTGGGTGTGTGTGTGTGGGGTTGTGTGTGGGGGGGTTGTGTGTGTGGGGGGGTTGTGTGTGGGGGGGTTGTGTGTGTGGGGGGTTGTGTGTGTGGGGGGGGTTGTGTGTGGGGGGGTTGTGTGTGTGGGGGGGGTTGTGTGTGTGGTTGTGTGTGTGGTTGTGTGGGGTTGTGTGTGTAGTTGTTGTGTGGTTGTAGATAGAGTAAGTGCGATAGATAGACAGAGTGAGTGCGATAGATAGACAGAGTGAGGGCGATAGATAGACAGATACATAGAGGGCGATAGATAGATAGATAGATAGATAGATAGATAGATAGATAGATAGATAGATAGATAGATAGATAGATAGATAGATGTGTGTGTGTGGTTGTGTGTGTGGATGTGTGTTTGGGTGTGTGTGGGGGGTGTTGTGTGTGTGTGGGGTTGGTGTGTGTGTGGGGGGGGGTCTGGGTGTGTGTGGGTGGGGTTGTGTGTGTGTAGGGTTGTGGTGTGTGTGTGTGGGGGTGGGTGTATGTGGGGGGTAGTGTGTGAGGGGGGTGTTCTGTGTGTGTGGGAGGGGTTGTGTTGAGGAAATATAAATTTTATGGTCAAGAAATGTTCCCTAACGTGTACCCCACCGTCTCCATGTACGAGCTTAAAGTGCATGTAACTTCCCTCCTGTGCCAGCTATGAAGACGCAAATACATTTGCGTCCAACGTTAACATGTCCTCTTTCAGATCCACCCTGAACGGGTTGAATATTCTGTTCCTAAGTATGCCGTGCCAACGTCTTTATGTAGTGTACTTTACACGTTTTCCAGCTCTGGCGAAGTAGGCCCTGAATTCTGCCATCGAGCCTTTTCCTGCCTTCTGACTCTGAAAGCCTCAGCCTGGGCTGCTTCTGTACCCGTGACCTCTGCCTTACTTCCTGTGCGGCTAACGGCGCTTAGCTCAGCCTGCTGCCTGCCAAGACCGTATTCAACCTTCGAATTATCTGCTCCGCTCCTCAAACATACATTCCTGCCTACTAGTTCAAGTAAACATCCTTCCAGCTGCAGAGCAAAGGGCCCGGCCTCACTGTCTCCATGCAAGTAATTCATAGCTTCTGTTACCATGGTAGGCCCATGCCCCCTCACATCTCATGCAGACACGTAGACGCTTATACACGCACTCCTCAGTCAGTATAGAATAGCCTCTGCCCAAGAGACCTTTCCCTCTAGATAATATGGTTCCCAAACATCAGATATCAGATATGATATAGGTACGAGTTGATCTGACATGCCAGACTTCTGTCTCTTTCCGCTAGTGTAAATGTCAAGTCCCCTGCACCCTCCAGCTCCACGTCAATCACACGTCATGCAGCTGCGCGCGCATCCAGACCTCAGATTTCTGCTGACACTGCAAGATTCTGCTATGTACCCACCTACTTGTGACGCTTACATGTGACGTTTCTAGCACACACCTCTATGTTCACGCCTAGTTCACGCCTTCTGATTACGTATTGCTAACACGTGTATGCTTTTATCTTGTTTCTCTCAGCTGTTACGCCTACTGTATTGGTATTCATTATATGGTTTAAGTATAAAAGTTATGTCTTGTCAATAAAGTATGCTCTATCCCTTCCTGCACCCCAGTGGTGTCAGGAACCCGATATCCGGTACCAGAACCATTCCTTTTTAAGGAATAAAACCCCTAAGAACTCTAACACCACAGACTCTGCGTCTTTCTTTCCGATTGAGTTATTTTTGTTTAAGTACTTACCTGCATAGAAATTAGGACGGTAAATCAAATATTTACCACAGTGTGTGTGGAGTTGTGTGTGTGTGGGGGGGTCTGGGTGTGTGTGTGTGTGGGGTTGTGTGTGTGGGGTTGTTTGTGTGTGTAGGGTTGTGGTGTGGGGGGGTTGTGTGTGAGGGGGTTGTGTGTGGGGGGGTTGTTTGTGTGTGGGGGGTTGTTTGTGTGTGGGGGGTTGTGTGTGTGGGATTGTGTGGGATTGTGTGTAGGGTTGTGTGTGTGGTTGTGTGTGTAGTTGGTGTGTGGTTGTAGATAGAGTGAGGGCGATAGATAGAGTGAGGGCGATCGATCGATCGATAGATAGATAGATAGTGAGGGTGATAGTGAGGGTGATAGATAGATAGATAGATAGATAGATAGATAGATAGATAGATAGATAGATAGATAGAGTGATGGCAACAGATAGAGTGAGGGTGGTAGATAGATAGAGTGAGGGTGATAGATAAAGTGAGGGTGATAGATAAAGTGAGGGTGATAGATAGAGTGAGGGCGATAGATAGAGTGAGGGCGATAGATAGAGTGAGGGTGATAGATATAGTGAGGGTGATAGATATAGTGAGGGTGATAGATAGAGTGAGGGTGATAGATAGAGTGAGGGCGATAGATAGAGAGATAGAGCGAGGGCAATAGATAGAGTGAGGGCGATAGATAGAGTGATGGCGGTAGATAGAGTGAGGGCGATAGATAGATCGTTGTGTGTGTAGTTCTGTGTGTGTGTGGCTGTGTGTGTGTGGTTGTGTGTGTGTGTGGTTGTGTGTGTGTGCGTAAATGTAAATGTAAATGTATATGTATTTATATAGCGCAAATCGCCCACATCGCAGGCATATATGTGCTTGCTTAGGGAACCCGTCCTGGTATTCCCCTGTGAGATACCCCGGCAGGGTATCCACAAGGTGAAAGCCAGGCATCCCGCCGCGAGGGGCCGTTGTGGAGATTAAGCAAGCTATTGCCCAGAGTCGCAGAGTGTGAACCCGTGAGTCGAGTAGGCCCCGGAGCGAGAATTATCGAGTACGTGGAATTATTGAGCCCAACCCCCATCGGAGCGGGGAATTGAACCCTGGTCCAGGGCCGATCTCAGTGTGCGTGGATGTGTATGTGTATGTGGATGTGTATGTATGTGTGGGGGGTGGGAGTGTGGGGGGTTGTGTGCGTGTGTGGTTGTGTGTCTGTGGGGTTGTGTGTGGAGTTGTGTCTGGGTTGTGTCTGGGGTTGTGTGTGTTGGGTTGTGTGTGTGGAGGTGTGGGGGGTCTGGGTGTGTGTGTGTGGGGTTGTGTGTGTGTGGGGTTGTGTGTGTGGGGGGGTTGTGTGTGTGGGGGGTTGTGTGTGTGGGGGTGGTTGTGTGTGGGGGGGTTGTGTGTGGGGGGGTTGTGTGTGTGGGGGGGTTGTGTGTGTGGTTGTGTGTGTGGTTGTGTGTGTAGTTGTTGTGTGGTTGTAGATAGAGTAAGTGCGATAGATAGACAGAGTGAGTGCGATAGATAGACAGAGTGAGGGCGATAGATAGACAGATACATAGAGGGCGCTAGATAGATAGATAGATAGATAGATAGATAGATAGATAGATAGATAGATAGATAGATAGATAGATAGATAGATAGATGTGTGTGTGTGGTTGTGTGTGTGGATGTGTGTTTGGGTGTGTGTGTGGGGGTTGTGTGGGGGGTGTTGTGTGTGTGGGGTTGGTGTGTGTGTGGGGGGGGTCTGGGTGTGTGTGGGTGGGGTTGTGTGTGTGTAGGGTTGTGGTGTATGTGTGTGGGGGTGGGTGTATGTGGGGGGTAGTGTGTGAGGGGGGTGTTCTGTGTGTGTGGGAGGGGTTGTGTGTGTGGAGTTGTGTGTGTGTGGGGGGGGTCTGTGTGTGTGTGTGTGGGGTTGTGTGTGTGGGGTTGTTTGTGTGTGTAGGGTTGTGGTGTGGGGGGGTTGTGTGTGAGGGGGTTGTGTGTGGGGGGGTTGTGTGTGGGGGGTTGTTTGTGTGTGGGGGGTTGTGTGTGTGGGATTGTGTGGGATTGTGTGTAGGGTTGTGTGTGTGGTTGTGTGTGTAGTTGGTGTGTGGTTGTAGATAGAGTGAGGGCGATAGATAGAGTGAGGGCGATCGATCGATCGATAGATAGATAGTGAGGGTGATAGTGAGGGTGATAGATAGATAGATAGATAGATAGATAGATAGATAGATAGATAGATAGATAGATAGATAGATAGATAGATAGATAGATAGATAGATAGATAGATAGATAGATAGATAGAGTGATGGCAACAGATAGAGTGAGGGTGGTAGATAGATAGAGTGAGGGTGATAGATAAAGTGAGGGTGATAGATAAAGTGAGGGTGATAGATAAAGTGAGGGTGATGGATAGAGTGAGGGTGATAGATAGAGTGAGGGTGATAGAGTGAGGGTGATAGATAGAGTGAGGGCAATAGATAGAGAGGGGGCGATAGATAGAGTGAGGGAGATAGATAGATAGATTGAGTGAGGTAGATAGATAGATAGAGTGATGGCGACAGATAGAGGGTGATAGATAGATAGAGTGAGGGTGATAGATAGATAGATAGAGTGAGGGTGATAGATAGACTGAGGGCGATAGATAGATAGACTGAGGGCGATAGATAGATAGAGTGAGGGCGATAGATAGAGTGAGGGCGATAGATAGATAGATTGAGTGAGGTAGATAGATAGATAGATAGATAGATAGATAGATAGATAGATAGATAGATAGATAGATAGATAGATAGATAGATAGATAGATAGATAGATAGATAGATAGATAGATAGATAGATAGATAGATAGATAGATAGATAGAGTGATGGCAACAGATAGAGTGAGGGTGGTAGATAGATAGAGTGAGGGTGATAGATAGATAGATAGATAGATAGAGTGAGGGCGATAGAGTGAGGGCGATAGAGTGAGGGCGATAGATAGAGTGAGGGCGATAGATAGATAGAGTGAGGGCGATAGAGTGAGGGCAATAGATAGAGTGAGGGCGATAGAAAGATAGATAGAGGGCGATAGAGTGAGGGTGATGGATAGATAGATAGAGTGAGGGTGATAGATAGATAGATAGATAGATAGATAGAGAGGGGGCGATAGATAGAGTGAGGGAGATAGATAGATAGATTGAGTGAGGTAGATAGATAGATAGATAGAGTGATGGCGATAGATAGAGGGCGATAGATAGATAGATAGAGTGAGGATGGTAGATAGATAGAGTGAGGGTGATAGATAGAGTGAGGGCAATAGATAGATAGATAGAGGGCGATAGAGTGAGGGTGATAGATAGATAGAGTGAGGGTGATAGATAGAGTGAGGGTGATAGATAGAGTGAGGGTGATAGATAGAGTGAGGGCGATAGATAGAGAGGGGCGATAGATAGAGTGAGGGAGATAGATAGATAGATAGATAGATAGATAGATAGATAGATAGATAGATAGATAGATAGATAGATAGATAGATAGATAGATAGATAGATAGATAGATAGAGTAATGGCAACAGATAGAGTGAGGGTGGTAGATAGATAGATAGAGTGAGGGCGATAGAGTGAGGGCGATAGAGTGAGGGCGATAGATAGATAAAGTGAGGGCGATAGATAGATAGAGTGAGGGTGGTAGATAGATAGATAGAGTGAGGGCGATAGAGTGAGGGCGATAGAGTGAGGGCGATAGATAGATAGAGTGAGGACGATAGATAGATAGATTGAGTGAGGTAGATAGATAGATAGAGTGAGGGCGATAGATAGATAGATAGAGTGAGGGTGATAGATAGATAGATAGAGTGAGGGTGATAGATAGACTGAGGGGGATAGATAGATAGACTGAGGGCGATAGATAGATAGAGTGAGGGCGATAGATAGAGTGAGGGCGATAGATAGATAGATTGAGTGAGGTAGATAGATAGATAGATAGATAGATAGATAGATAGATAGATAGATAGATAGATAGATAGATAGATAGATAGATAGATAGATAGATAGAGTGATGGCAACAGATAGAGTGAGGGTGGTAGATAGATAGAGTGAGGGTGATAGATAGATAGATAGAGTGAGGGCGATAGAGTGAGGGCGATAGAGTGAGGGCGATAGAGTGAGGGCGATAGATAGAGTGAGGGCGATAGATAGATAGAGTGAGGGCGATAGAGTGAGGGCAATAGATAGAGTGAGGGCGATAGAAAGATAGACAGAGGGCGATAGAGTGAGGGTGATGGATAGATAGATAGAGTGAGGGTGCTAGATAGATAGATAGAGAGGGGGCGATAGATAGAGTGAGGGAGATAGATAGATAGATAGATTGAGTGAGGTAGATAGATAGATAGATTGAGTGAGGTAGATAGATAGATAGATAGATAGATAGAGTGAGGATGGTAGATAGATAGAGTGAGGGTGATAGATAGAGTGAGGTCAATAGATAGATAGATAGATAGAGGGCGATAGAGTGAGGGTGATAGATAGATAGAGTGAGGGTGATAGATAGAGTGAGGGTGATAGATAGAGTGAGGGTGATAGATAGAGTGAGGGCGATAGATAGAGAGGGGCGATAGATAGAGTGAGGGAGATAGATAGATAGATTGAGTGAGATAGATAGATAGATAGATAGATAGATAGATAGATAGATAGATAGATAGATAGATAGATAGATAGATAGATAGATAGATAGATAGATAGATAGATAGATAGATAGATAGATAGAGTGATGGCAACAGATAGAGTGAGGGTGGTAGATAGATAGATAGAGTGAGGGCGATAGAGTGAGGGCGATAGATAGATAGAGTTAGGGCGATAGATAGATAGATTGAGTGAGGTAGATAGATAGATAGAGTGATGGTGATAGATAGAGGGTGATAGATAGATAGAGTGAGGGTGATAGATAGATAGATAGATAGATAGATAGAGTGAGGGTGATAGATAGACTGAGGGCGATAGATAGATAGACTGAGGGCGATAGATAGATAGAGTGAGGGCGATAGATAGAGTGAGGGCGATAGATAGATAGATTGAGTGAGGTAGATAGATAGATAGATAGATAGATATATAGATAGATAGATATATAGAGTGATGGCAACAGATAGAGTGAGGGTGGTAGATAGATAGAGTGAGGGTGATAGATAGATAGATAGATAGAGTGAGGGCGATAGAGTGAGGGCGATAGATAGAGTGAGGGCGATAGATAGAGTGAGGGCGATAGATAGATAGAGTGAGGGCGATAGAGTGAGGGCAATAGATAGAGTGAGGGCGATAGAAAGATAGATAGAGGGCGATAGAGTGAGGGTGATGGATAGATAGATAGAGTGAGGGTGATGGATAGATAGATAGAGTGAGGGTGATGGATAGATAGATAGAGTGAGGGTGATAGATAGAGTGAGGGTGATAGATAGAGTGAGGGCGATAGATAGAGAGGGGCGATAGATAGAGTGAGGGAGATAGATAGATAGATAGAGTGATGGCGATAGATAGAGGGCAATAGATAGATAGATAGAGTGAGGATGGTAGATAGATAGAGTGAGGGTGATAGATAGATAGAGTGAGGGTGATAGATAGAGTGAGGGTGATAGATAGAGTGAGGGTGATAGATAGAGTGAGGGCGATAGATAGAGAGGGGGCGATAGATAGAGTGAGGGAGATAGATAGATTGAGTGAGATAGATAGATAGATAGATAGATAGATAGATAGATAGATAGATAGATAGATAGATAGATAGATAGAGTGATGGCAACAGATAGAGTGAGGGTGGTAGATAGATAGATAGAGTGAGGGCGATAGAGTGAGGGCGATAGAGTGAGGGCGATAGATAGAGTGAGGGCGATAGATAGATAGAGTGAGGGCGATAGAGTGAGGGCAATAGATAGAGTGAGGGCGATAGAAAGATAGATAGAGGGCGATAGAGTGAGGGTGATGGATAGATAGATAGAGTGAGGGTGATAGATAGATAGAGTGAGGGTGATAGATAGAGTGAGGGTGATAGATAGTGAGGGCGATAGATAGAGTGAGGGTGATAGATAGTGAGGGCGATAGATAGATAGAGTGAGGGCGATAGATAGATAGAGTGAGGGTGATAGATAGATAGAGTGAGGGCAACAGATAGAGTGAGGGTGATAGATAAATAGATAAAGTGAGGGCGATAGAGTGAGGCCGATAGATAGATAGATAGATAGATAGATAGATAGATAGATAGATAGATAGATAGATAGATAGATAGATAGATAGATAGAGTGAGGCCGATAGATAGATAAAGTGAGGGCAATAGATAGATAGAGTGAGGGTGATAGATAGAGTGAGGGCAATAGATAGAGTGAGTGCGATAGATAGATAGATAGAGGGTGATAGAGTGAGGGTGATAGATAGATAGATAGATAGAGTGAGGGTGATAGATAGATAGAGTGAGGGTGATAGATAGAGTGAGGGCGATAGATAGATAGAGTGAGGGCGATAGATAGATAGAGTGAGGTTGATAGATAGAGTGAGGGCAATAGATAGAGTGAGGGCAACAGATAGAGTGAGGGTGATAGATAAATAGATAAAGTGAGGGCGATAGTGTGAGGGCGATAGATAGAGAGATAGATAGAGAGATAGATAGATAGATAGATAGATAGATAGATAGATAGATAGATAGATAGATAGATAGAGAGAGAGAGAGAGAGATAGATAGATAGATAGATAGATAGATAGATAGATAGATAGATAGATAGATAGATAGATAGATAGATAGATAGATAGATAGATAGATAGATAGATAGATAGATAGATAGATAGATAGATAGATAGATAGATAGATAGATAGATAGATAGATAGATAGAGTGAGGCCGATAGATAGATAGATAGATAGATAGATAGATAGATAGATAGATAGATAGATAGATAGATAGATAGATAGAGTGAGGCCGATAGATAGATAGATAGATAGATAGATAGATAGATAGATAGATAGATAGATAGAGTGAGGCCGATAGATAGATAGATAAAGTGAGGGCAATAGATAGATAGAGTGAGGGCGATAGATAGAGTGAGGGCGATAGATAGAGTGAGGGCGATAGATAAAGTGAGGGCGATAGATAGATCGATCGATAGATAGGTAGACAGACAGACAGACAGACAGATAGACAGATAGAGTGAGGGCGATAGATAGAGTGAGGGCGATAGATAGAATGAGGGTGATAGATAGAGTGAGGGCGATAGATAGATAGAGGGCAATAGATAGAGTGAGGGTGATAGATAGAATGATGGCGATAGATAGCTAGATAGAGTGAGGGCGATAGATAGCTAGATAGAGTGAGGGCGATAGATAGATAGCTAGAAATAGTAAGGGCGATAGATAGATAGATTGAGTGAGTGAGGCCGATAGATACATAAAGTGAGGGCAATAGATAGATAGAGTGAGGGCGATAGAGTGAGGGCAATGGATAGATAGAGAGATAGATATAGTGAGATAGATAGATAGATGTGTGTGTGGTTGTGTATGTGTGGTTGTGTGTAGGGATGTGTGTTTGGGTGTGTGTGGGGGGGTGTTGTGTGTGGGGGTGTGTCTGGGTGTGTGTGTGGGGTTGTGTGTGTGTAGGTTTGTGTGTGTAGGGTTGTGGTGTGTGTGGGTGTGTGTGTGTGGGGGTGTATGTGGGGGTGTTGTGTGTGTGGGGTGGTGGGTGTGTGTGTGGAGGGGGTCTGGGTGTGTGTGTGTGTGTGGTGTGTGTGGGGTTATGTGTGTGTAGGTTTGTGCGTGTAGGGTTGTGGTGTGTAGGGTTGTGTGTGTGTGGGGCTGTGTGAGATTGTGTGTGGGGTTGTGTGAGATTGTGTGTGGGGTTGTGTGTGGTTGTGTGTAGGGTTGTATGTGTGGTTGTGTGTGTAGTTGTTGTGTTGTAGATAGAGTGAGGGCAATAGATAGAGTGAGGGCGATAGATAGAGTGAGGGCTATAGATAGAGTGAGGGAGATAGATAGAGTGAGGGAGATAGATAGATAGAGTGAGGGTGATTGATAGATAGATAGAGTGAGGGCGATAGAATGAGGGCGATAGTGAGGGCGATAGAGTGAGGGCGATAGATAGATAGATAGAGTGTGGGCGATAGAGTGTGGGTGATAGATAGATAGATAGATAGAGTGAGGGTGATAGATAGATAGAGTGAGGGTGATAGAGAGAATGAGGGCAATTGATAGATAAAGTGAGGGCGATAGATAGAGTGAGGGCGATAGATAGAGTGAGGTCGATAGATAGAGTGAGGGCGATAGATAGAGTGAGGGCGATAGATAGAGTGAGGGCGATAGATAGAGTGAGGGCGATAGATAGATAGATAGAATGAGGGCGATAGATAGATAAAGTGAGGGCGATAGATAGAGTGAGGGTGATAGAGTGAGGGTGATAGAGTGAGGGTGATAGAGTGAGGGCGATAGATGGAGAGATAGATAGAGTGATGGCGATAGATAGAGTGAGGGCAATAGATAAGAGTGAGGGCAATAGATAAGAGTGAGGGCGATTGATAGAGTGAGGGCGAGAGATAGATAGATAGATAGATAGATAGTGAGGGTGATAGATAGAGTGAGGGTGATAGATAGATAGAGTGAGTGAGGGCGATAGATAGAGTGAGGGCGATAGAGAGGGGGCAATAGATAGAGTGAGGGAGATAGATAGAGTGAGGGAGATAGATAGATAGAGTGAGGGTGATTGATAGATAGAGTGTGGGTGATTGATAGATAGATAGATAGAGTGAGGGCGATAGATAGAGTGAGGGCGATAGATAGATAGATAGATAGATAGATAGATAGATAGATAGATAGATAGATAGATAGATAGATAGATAGATTGAGTGAGGGCGATAGATAGAGTGAGGGCGATAAATAAAGTGAGGGCGATAGATAGATAGAGTGAGGGCGATAGATAGAGTGAAGGCAATAGATAGAGTGAGGGCGACAGATAGAGTGAGGGTAATAGATCGATAGAGTGAGGGCGATAGATAGTGTGAGGGCGATAGAATGAGGGCGATAGAGTGAGGGCGATAGAGTGTGGGCGATAGAGTGAGGGTGATAGATAGATAGATAGATAGATAGATAGATAGATAGATAGATAGATAGATAGATAG
The DNA here is from genome assembly GCF_964263255.1 of Lissotriton vulgaris. Classification (NCBI taxonomy): domain Eukaryota; kingdom Metazoa; phylum Chordata; class Amphibia; order Caudata; family Salamandridae; genus Lissotriton; species Lissotriton vulgaris. The sequence goes on along the minus strand of NC_141693.1, from coordinate 1,861,403,381 downwards.
ATAGATAGATAGATAGATAGATAGATAGATAGTGAGGGTGATAGATAGAGTGAGGGTGATAGATAGATAGAGTGAGTGAGGGCGATAGATAGAGTGAGGGCGATAGAGAGGGGGCAATAGATAGAGTGAGGGAGATAGATAGAGTGAGGGAGATAGATAGATAGAGTGAGGGTGATTGATAGATAGATAGAGTGTGGGTGATTGATAGATAGATAGATAGAGTGAGGGCGATAGATAGAGTGAGGGCGATAGATAGATAGATAGATAGATAGATAGATAGATAGATAGATAGATAGATAGATAGATAGATAGATAGATAGATAGATAGATAGATAGATAGATAGATAGATAGATAGATAGATAGATAGATAGATAGATAGATTGAGTGAGGGCGATAGATAGAGTGAGGGCGATAAATAAAGTGAGGGCGATAGATAGATAGAGTGAGGGCGATAGATAGAGTGAAGGCAATAGATAGAGTGAGGGCGACAGATAGAGTGAGGGCGATAGAATGAGGGCGATAGAGTGAGGGCGATAGAGTGTGGGCGATAGAGTGAGGGCGATAGAGTGTGGGCGATAGAGTGACGGTGATAGATAGATAGAGTGAGGGCGATAGAGTGTGGGCGATAGAGTGAGGGCGATAGAGTGTGGGCGATAGAGTGACGGTGATAGATAGATAGAGTGAGGGTGATAGAGTGAGGGCGATAGATGGAGAGATAGATAGATAGAGTGATGGCGATAGATAGAGTGAGGGCAATAGATAAGAGTGAGGGCAATAGATAAGAGTGAGGGCGATTGATAGAGTGAGGGCGAGAGATAGATAGATAGATAGATAGATAGCAATAGATAGATAGAGTGAGGGCGATAGATAGATAGAATTATGGTGGTAGATAGCTAGATAGAGTGAGGGCGATAGATAGCTGGATAGAGTGAGGGCGATAGATAGATAGCTAGAAATAGTAAGGGCGATAGAGTGAGGGCGATAGATAGATAGATAGAGTGAGTGAGGCCGATAGATAGAGTGATGGCGGTAGATAGAGTGAGGGTGATAGATAGAGTGAGGGAGATAGATAGTTAGAGTGAGGGTGGTAGATAGAGTGAGGGTGATAGATAGAGTGAGGGCGATAGATAGAGTGAGGGCGATAGAGTGAGGGCGAGAGATAGATAGATAGAGTGAGGGCGATAGGTAGATAGATAAAGTGAGGGCGATAGATAGAGTGAGGGCAATAGAGTGAGGGCGATAGAGTGAGGGCGATAGATGGAGAGATAGATAGATAGATAGATAGATAGAGTGATGGTGACAGATAGAGAGAGGGCGATAGAGTGAGTGCAATAGATAGAGTGAGGGCGATAGAGTGAGGGCGATAGAGTGAGGGCGATAGAGTGAGGGCGATAGATAGATAGATAGATAGATAGATAGATAGATAGATAGATAGATAGATAGATAGATAGATAGATAGATAGATAGATAGATAGATAGATAGATAGATAGATAGAGTGATGGTGACAGATAGAGAGAGGGCGATAGAGTGAGTGCAATAGATAGAGTGAGGGCGATAGAGTGAGGGTGAGAGATAGAGAGATAGATAGCTAGATAGATAGATAGTGGACAATGGATAGGGTGAGGGCGATGGATAAGGTGAGGGCGATAGATAGATAGAGTGAGGGCAATAGATAGAGTGAGGGCGATCGAGTGAGGGCGATAGAGTGAGGGCGATAGAGTGAGGGCGATGGATAAAGTGAGGGCGATAGATAGAGTGAGGCGGCGATAGATAGAGTGAGGGCGATAGATAGAGTGAGGGCAATAGATAGAGGGCAATAGATAGATAGAGTGAGGGCGATAGATAGATAGATAGATAGAAATAGTAAGGGCGATAGATAGAGTGAGGGCGATAGATAGAGTGATGGTGGTAGATAGCTTGATAGAGTGAGGGCGATAGATAGATAGATAGATAGATAGATAGATAGATAGATAGATAGATAGATAGATAGATAGATAGATTGAGTGAGTGAGGCTGATAGATAGATAAAGTGAGGGCAATAGATAGAGTGAGGGCGATAGATAGAGTGAGGGCAATAGATAGATGGAGAGATAGATATAGTGAGTGAGATAGATAGATGTGGTTGTGTGTGTGGTTGTGGTTGTGTGTGGGGTTTTGTTTGTGTGTGTGGGGGGGGTGTTGTGTGTGGGGGGTGTTGTGTGTGTTTGGGGTTGTGTGTGTGTGGGGTTGTGTGTGTGGGGGTGTCTGGGTCTGTGTATGTGGGGGGTTGTGTGTGTGTGTGGGGGTGTTGTGTTTGTGGGGTTGTGTGTGGGTGTGTGTGTGGAGGGGGTCTGGGTGTGTGTGTGTGGTGTTGTGTGTGTGTAGGTTTATGTTGTTAGGGTTGTGTGTGGGGGTTGTGTGTGTAGAGGGGTTATGTGTGTGTGGGGCTGTGTGAGATTGTGTGTGGGGTTGTGTGTGGTTGTGTGTAGGGTTATATGTGTGGTTGTGTGTGTAGTTGTTGTGTTGTTGTAGATAGAGTGAGGGTGATAGATAGAGTGAGGGCGATAGATAGAGTGAGGGCGATAGATAGTTAGAGTGAGGGCGATAGATAGATAGAGTGAGGGCGATAGATAGATAGAGTGAGGGTGATAGATAGAGTGAGGGCGATAGATAGAGTGAGGGCGATAGATAGAGTGAGGGCGATAGATAGATAGAGTGAGGGCGATAGATAGAGTGAGGGTGATAGCTAGATAGATAGATAGAGTGAGGTAGATAGATAGATAGATAGAGTGAGTGAGGGCGATAGATAGATAGAATGATGGCGGTAGATAGAGTGATCGCAGTAGATAGAGTGAGGGCGATAGATAGAGTGAGGGCCATAGATAGATAGATAGAGTCAGGTAGATAGATAGATAGAGTGAGGGAGAAAGATAGATAGATAGATAGATAGATAGATAGATAGATAGATAGATAGATAGATAGATAGATAGATAGATAGATAGATAGATAGCGATAAAGTGAGGGTGATAGATAGATAGAGTGAGGGCAATAGATAGATAGATATAGATAGATAGATAGATAGATAGATAGATAGATAGATAGATAGATATATAGATAGATAGATAGATAGATAGATAGATAGATAGATAGATAGATAGATAGATAGATAGATAGATAGATAGATAGATAGATAGATAGATAGATAGATAGATAGATAGCGATAAAGTGAGGGTGATAGATAGATAGAGTGAGGGGATAGATAGATAGATAGATAGATAGATAGATAGATAGATAGATAGATAGATAGATAGATAGATAGATAGATAGATAGATAGATAGATAGATAGATAGATAGATAGATAGATAGATAGATAGATAGATAGATAGATAGATAGATAGATAGATAGATAGATAGATAGATAGATAGATAGATAGATAGATAGATAGATAGATAGATAGATAGATAGATAGAGTGAGGCCGATAGATAGATAGATAGATAGATAGATAGATAGATAGATAGATAGATAGATAGATAGATAGATAGATAGATAGATAGAGTGAGGCCGATAGATAGATAGATAGATAGATAGATAGATAGATAGATAGATAGATAGATAGATAGAGTGAGGCCGATAGATAGATAGATAAAGTGAGGGCAATAGATAGATAGAGTGAGGGCGATAGATAGAGTGAGGGCGATAGATAGAGTGAGGGCGATAGATAAAGTGAGGGCGATAGATAGATCGATCGATAGATAGGTAGACAGACAGACAGACAGACAGATAGACAGATAGAGTGAGGGCGATAGATAGAGTGAGGGCGATAGATAGAATGAGGGTGATAGATAGAGTGAGGGCGATAGATAGATAGAGGGCAATAGATAGAGTGAGGGTGATAGATAGAATGATGGCGATAGATAGCTAGATAGAGTGAGGGCGATAGATAGCTAGATAGAGTGAGGGCGATAGATAGATAGCTAGAAATAGTAAGGGCGATAGATAGATAGATTGAGTGAGTGAGGCCGATAGATACATAAAGTGAGGGCAATAGATAGATAGAGTGAGGGCGATAGAGTGAGGGCAATGGATAGATAGAGAGATAGATATAGTGAGATAGATAGATAGATGTGTGTGTGGTTGTGTATGTGTGGTTGTGTGTAGGGATGTGTGTTTGGGTGTGTGTGGGGGGGTGTTGTGTGTGGGGGTGTGTCTGGGTGTGTGTGTGGGGTTGTGTGTGTGTAGGTTTGTGTGTGTAGGGTTGTGGTGTGTGTGGGTGTGTGTGTGTGGGGGTGTATGTGGGGGTGTTGTGTGTGTGGGGTGGTGGGTGTGTGTGTGGAGGGGGTCTGGGTGTGTGTGTGTGTGTGGTGTGTGTGGGGTTATGTGTGTGTAGGTTTGTGCGTGTAGGGTTGTGGTGTGTAGGGTTGTGTGTGTGTGGGGCTGTGTGAGATTGTGTGTGGGGTTGTGTGAGATTGTGTGTGGGGTTGTGTGTGGTTGTGTGTAGGGTTGTATGTGTGGTTGTGTGTGTAGTTGTTGTGTTGTAGATAGAGTGAGGGCAATAGATAGAGTGAGGGCGATAGATAGAGTGAGGGCTATAGATAGAGTGAGGGAGATAGATAGAGTGAGGGAGATAGATAGATAGAGTGAGGGTGATTGATAGATAGATAGAGTGAGGGCGATAGAATGAGGGCGATAGTGAGGGCGATAGAGTGAGGGCGATAGATAGATAGATAGAGTGTGGGCGATAGAGTGTGGGTGATAGATAGATAGATAGATAGAGTGAGGGTGATAGATAGATAGAGTGAGGGTGATAGAGAGAATGAGGGCAATTGATAGATAAAGTGAGGGCGATAGATAGAGTGAGGGCGATAGATAGAGTGAGGTCGATAGATAGAGTGAGGGCGATAGATAGAGTGAGGGCGATAGATAGAGTGAGGGCGATAGATAGAGTGAGGGCGATAGATAGATAGATAGAATGAGGGCGATAGATAGATAAAGTGAGGGCGATAGATAGAGTGAGGGTGATAGAGTGAGGGTGATAGAGTGAGGGTGATAGAGTGAGGGCGATAGATGGAGAGATAGATAGAGTGATGGCGATAGATAGAGTGAGGGCAATAGATAAGAGTGAGGGCAATAGATAAGAGTGAGGGCGATTGATAGAGTGAGGGCGAGAGATAGATAGATAGATAGATAGATAGTGAGGGTGATAGATAGAGTGAGGGTGATAGATAGATAGAGTGAGTGAGGGCGATAGATAGAGTGAGGGCGATAGAGAGGGGGCAATAGATAGAGTGAGGGAGATAGATAGAGTGAGGGAGATAGATAGATAGAGTGAGGGTGATTGATAGATAGAGTGTGGGTGATTGATAGATAGATAGATAGAGTGAGGGCGATAGATAGAGTGAGGGCGATAGATAGATAGATAGATAGATAGATAGATAGATAGATAGATAGATAGATAGATAGATAGATAGATAGATAGATAGATTGAGTGAGGGCGATAGATAGAGTGAGGGCGATAAATAAAGTGAGGGCGATAGATAGATAGAGTGAGGGCGATAGATAGAGTGAAGGCAATAGATAGAGTGAGGGCGACAGATAGAGTGAGGGTAATAGATCGATAGAGTGAGGGCGATAGATAGTGTGAGGGCGATAGAATGAGGGCGATAGAGTGAGGGCGATAGAGTGTGGGCGATAGAGTGAGGGTGATAGATAGATAGATAGATAGATAGATAGATAGATAGATAGATAGATAGATAGATAGATAGATAGATAGATAGATAGATAGATAGATAGTGAGGGTGATAGATAGAGTGAGGGTGATAGATAGATAGAGTGAGTGAGGGCGATAGATAGAGTGAGGGCGATAGAGAGGGGGCAATAGATAGAGTGAGGGAGATAGATAGAGTGAGGGAGATAGATAGATAGAGTGAGGGTGATTGATAGATAGATAGAGTGTGGGTGATTGATAGATAGATAGATAGAGTGAGGGCGATAGATAGAGTGAGGGCGATAGATAGATAGATAGATAGATAGATAGATAGATAGATAGATAGATAGATAGATAGATAGATAGATAGATAGATAGATAGATAGATAGATAGATAGATAGATAGATAGATAGATAGATAGATTGAGTGAGGGCGATAGATAGAGTGAGGGCGATAAATAAAGTGAGGGCGATAGATAGATAGAGTGAGGGCGATAGATAGAGTGAAGGCAATAGATAGAGTGAGGGCGACAGATAGAGTGAGGGCGATAGAATGAGGGCGATAGAGTGAGGGCGATAGAGTGTGGGCGATAGAGTGAGGGCGATAGAGTGTGGGCGATAGAGTGACGGTGATAGATAGATAGAGTGAGGGCGATAGAGTGTGGGCGATAGAGTGAGGGCGATAGAGTGTGGGCGATAGAGTGACGGTGATAGATAGATAGAGTGAGGGTGATAGAGTGAGGGCGATAGATGGAGAGATAGATAGATAGAGTGATGGCGATAGATAGAGTGAGGGCAATAGATAAGAGTGAGGGCAATAGATAAGAGTGAGGGCGATTGATAGAGTGAGGGCGAGAGATAGATAGATAGATAGATAGATAGCAATAGATAGATAGAGTGAGGGCGATAGATAGATAGAATTATGGTGGTAGATAGCTAGATAGAGTGAGGGCGATAGATAGCTGGATAGAGTGAGGGCGATAGATAGATAGCTAGAAATAGTAAGGGCGATAGAGTGAGGGCGATAGATAGATAGATAGAGTGAGTGAGGCCGATAGATAGAGTGATGGCGGTAGATAGAGTGAGGGTGATAGATAGAGTGAGGGAGATAGATAGTTAGAGTGAGGGTGGTAGATAGAGTGAGGGTGATAGATAGAGTGAGGGCGATAGATAGAGTGAGGGCGATAGAGTGAGGGCGAGAGATAGATAGATAGAGTGAGGGCGATAGGTAGATAGATAAAGTGAGGGCGATAGATAGAGTGAGGGCAATAGAGTGAGGGCGATAGAGTGAGGGCGATAGATGGAGAGATAGATAGATAGATAGATAGATAGAGTGATGGTGACAGATAGAGAGAGGGCGATAGAGTGAGTGCAATAGATAGAGTGAGGGCGATAGAGTGAGGGCGATAGAGTGAGGGCGATAGAGTGAGGGCGATAGATAGATAGATAGATAGATAGATAGATAGATAGATAGATAGATAGATAGATAGATAGATAGATAGATAGATAGATAGATAGATAGATAGATAGATAGATAGATAGAGTGATGGTGACAGATAGAGAGAGGGCGATAGAGTGAGTGCAATAGATAGAGTGAGGGCGATAGAGTGAGGGTGAGAGATAGAGAGATAGATAGCTAGATAGATAGATAGTGGACAATGGATAGGGTGAGGGCGATGGATAAGGTGAGGGCGATAGATAGATAGAGTGAGGGCAATAGATAGAGTGAGGGCGATCGAGTGAGGGCGATAGAGTGAGGGCGATAGAGTGAGGGCGATGGATAAAGTGAGGGCGATAGATAGAGTGAGGCGGCGATAGATAGAGTGAGGGCGATAGATAGAGTGAGGGCAATAGATAGAGGGCAATAGATAGATAGAGTGAGGGCGATAGATAGATAGATAGATAGAAATAGTAAGGGCGATAGATAGAGTGAGGGCGATAGATAGAGTGATGGTGGTAGATAGCTTGATAGAGTGAGGGCGATAGATAGATAGATAGATAGATAGATAGATAGATAGATAGATAGATAGATAGATAGATAGATAGATTGAGTGAGTGAGGCTGATAGATAGATAAAGTGAGGGCAATAGATAGAGTGAGGGCGATAGATAGAGTGAGGGCAATAGATAGATGGAGAGATAGATATAGTGAGTGAGATAGATAGATGTGGTTGTGTGTGTGGTTGTGGTTGTGTGTGGGGTTTTGTTTGTGTGTGTGGGGGGGGTGTTGTGTGTGGGGGGTGTTGTGTGTGTTTGGGGTTGTGTGTGTGTGGGGTTGTGTGTGTGTGGGGGTGTCTGGGTCTGTGTATGTGGGGGGTTGTGTGTGTGTGTGGGGGTGTTGTGTTTGTGGGGTTGTGTGTGGGTGTGTGTGTGGAGGGGGTCTGGGTGTGTGTGTGTGGTGTTGTGTGTGTGTAGGTTTATGTTGTTAGGGTTGTGTGTGGGGGTTGTGTGTGTAGAGGGGTTATGTGTGTGTGGGGCTGTGTGAGATTGTGTGTGGGGTTGTGTGTGGTTGTGTGTAGGGTTATATGTGTGGTTGTGTGTGTAGTTGTTGTGTTGTTGTAGATAGAGTGAGGGTGATAGATAGAGTGAGGGCGATAGATAGAGTGAGGGCGATAGATAGTTAGAGTGAGGGCGATAGATAGATAGAGTGAGGGCGATAGATAGATAGAGTGAGGGTGATAGATAGAGTGAGGGCGATAGATAGAGTGAGGGCGATAGATAGAGTGAGGGCGATAGATAGATAGAGTGAGGGCGATAGATAGAGTGAGGGTGATAGCTAGATAGATAGATAGAGTGAGGTAGATAGATAGATAGATAGAGTGAGTGAGGGCGATAGATAGATAGAATGATGGCGGTAGATAGAGTGATCGCAGTAGATAGAGTGAGGGCGATAGATAGAGTGAGGGCCATAGATAGATAGATAGAGTCAGGTAGATAGATAGATAGAGTGAGGGAGAAAGATAGATAGATAGATAGATAGATAGATAGATAGATAGATAGATAGATAGATAGATAGATAGATAGATAGATAGATAGATAGATAGATAGCGATAAAGTGAGGGTGATAGATAGATAGAGTGAGGGCAATAGATAGATAGATATAGATAGATAGATAGATAGATAGATAGATAGATAGATAGATAGATATATAGATAGATAGATAGATAGATAGATAGATAGATAGATAGATAGATAGATAGATAGATAGATAGATAGATAGATAGATAGATAGATAGATAGATAGATAGATAGATAGCGATAAAGTGAGGGTGATAGATAGATAGAGTGAGGGGATAGATAGATAGATAGATAGATAGATAGATAGATAGATAGATAGATAGATAGATAGATAGATAGATAGATAGATAGATAGATAGATAGATAGATAGATAGATAGATAGATAGATAGATAGATAGATAGATAGATAGATAGATAGATAGATAGATAGATAGATAGATAGCGATAAAGTGAGGGTGATAGATAGATAGAGTGAGGGCGATAGATATATAGATAGAAAAGGGCGGTGTCATGAAGGAAAGAAAACTACCAACTAATGTCATATGTCTCAGCTGGTCATGGGGGTGACTGTCAAACTGTCTTTGGTTTTCAGCCAACAGCCCAAAGCCTCCTGGTAGTCGTAGTTTGTTTCCAATCTAAGAGAGAGCCCACTGGCTAAAAGTCATCCTCATGATTGGAAATAGTAGGCAACTATAAAAACTTTTTCGTGCACTATGTAATTCTAAACAGCACCAGGGTGCCCCCCAAAATTAAAAATGATAATTCTTAAATTAAAAAAAGGAACTTTCGGTGGCCAGCACTCAGGTTTCTAAAGTGCCAGTCCCCGGGTGTTATTTAGAAACCGCATTGCATTCTGGAAGTTGTAGTTTTGTTGCTTTATGGACGCTTGAATTGAAGAAGAGGATTATTACACCTGCTTATAGTGGCTACAGGAAAGTCGGAGACTGCGAACATGGCGCCCTGCTGACTTTAAACAATCTAATTATCCCAGATTACAGGTGTTCAACAGAAGATCCTCGACACATTTGTACAATATCACACTGTCGTCCTGAGCTCCAGTAACTGCACCCCCAGTTCAATCTGTGTCTGCGCATTTGTGAGGGGCGTAGAAAACACCCGCTCCGATACAAACATTGGCACACCTCTGGTTTTGTATTTTTAATAAAATAACTGCAATTGAGGTCGCTGACATAGCAAAAAGTGAGTATTAGGATATAGTACAAAAAAATACTAAATCTATAAAATCATTATGAAACACCTTTTACAGTTTTATCTTTTAAAGTGTTAGGATTTGGTGAGGGAAATGTCGTTGTGAAAAATGATGAATAAAAAATAATTTGACATACAATCGATAGTCCTACCTTACTTAGATAAACTTGAGTAAACGCTGTTACCATAAAATATGTGCTAAAACCTGTGTGTGTTTATTTTCAAAACCCCGTATTGGTAGTAGAAAAATGGTGAAACGTGCACAAGACAAGTTAAGGGATGGTAGTTTCCAAAAAGGCATCTGAAAAAAAAAAATTACGGTGCTACTTTTTTGGGGACATGTTTATTCAAAAACAGGAGAAAAGAAAACCTTTGTTTTCATTTTTTTTTACTATCTTGTTTTTTGGTAGCTAAGAGTTATTCCTGGTATTTAGTAAAGATATGCATATACCACCAATAGAAAAACATATTGTAATGACACCGCGACTTTAAGCCACTTTGAATAAAATAGCCCAATGCTGATTGTATAGCTAAATAGAAAGACCATACACACTGCTCTAGTTAATCAATAGGTTTCAGAACTGCTCTTAAAAGTATGGTTTAATGTGCATTCGCTATGAAACTAAAGACCGGATTCGTAGCGCAAATACATATAAATCAGTCAGGATGGAAGTAGGCGGGATGGTGATAAAAATATTGCACGTGCGCAGGGTAAAACTAATCCGGATGTCTTTCAACTTTTCACTGAGAAATGGAATTAAATTATAGTCAAAGGTATGTTGTTTCCACATTTAAAGCTCTGGTGCAGCCTCACAGCAGCATAGCCATTTTATAATTCTGGCAGATAATGCAGAATTTGATTTTTTAATAAGTTAAAACAAAATAGGTAATAGTAAGGGTATTCATTGAATTCGGAAAGAGAAATAGATTCTTTGTATCAATCGCCGAGTCAGAAAAGTTCTAGACCAATCAACAAACACCAAAGGCCTCTGATGTTTGGGCGAGCTGGTCGAGGGAGTGATTGATGATGGCAGAGCTTTTTCTGCTGTGGTATTTTACGAACGACCCAGAGGTGGACAAAAGCATTAAGATTCTTACTGACTTGTGGGAACATCTGGTTTCAGCACTACCACCCTCACTGACTGCATTAGTAAGGGTTAATGGAAGGCAAATGCTTTAATCCAGATGCTGCTTGTACGGCCTGGCCTAAAACATGTTTGCTGACTTCGGTCATCTTTTCAAAACGTGTGTCAGTGTTTCTACAGCTTCAATGCGCAATGTCCTCGAACGCACCTGGAAGCTTACGCATGGCTGATTGGAGCACAGATTCTAAGGCAAACCGTGTGGAACAGAATATGTATAGAAAGCTCTCAAGTTAAACAAGCTCTTGGTATTGCGTGGTGGGGCAGGGAACAGCTTCCTTTGACGCTCTCGGCATTGCATGGCGGGGGGCAGGGGAACGGACTCCTTCGAAGTCCGTTGCGGGGGCGGGGGAGCGGATTCCTTAGCTTTAAAGTCTGATGCCGAGGCTCTGTGCTAAGTGCACGCACCCGGGTTACATGAACTGTACCCGATCTGCGGTTTGGGTAGACTTTTGAAAGCCTTACTATAATCTCGACAAACAAGCATTGCTAAAGCAATGCTGTAGTCAAGACCTAAAAACCACATAGATCCTAGAGCAAATACAGTGATAAAACCTAGTTCTGCCTCACTCACCTAAACGGATATTGAATACTTTGGAATTAGGGCTATCATATTGCCATAACAACGATTTCAACAATTCTGAGATGAGAATGGATGTTTACAAATGTGTTAGAAAATTCAAACTGACCAAAGTGAAAAATCTATTCTTATTAAAGGGAAGGAGGTGAAGGACACTTTTGCGGAGCAGAAGATTCCGTTCAAGGAGTTAATGCTAGCTGATTTAGACACTTTGGAGGCCCTTCTGATTCTACAGAAGGAAGGCCGAACTGATATTGAATCAGGGATAACAGAGGGCTCCTCAGAACTAAATTTTACCACAATTACAGCAGAGGGAGGAGAGATTACTCCCTTTCATCCTAAATCTAAATATATTCCAAACAGAGATAGTCTGAATATGTTGTCAGACAATGTAACTAGAGGGTTGCGCCATATCAATCTGACTGCAAAACATAGTTCGGACAAATTTAATCAGAGCGATAAAAATCTCTTCTAAACAATCACAAAACTTAAAGAAATGGATAATGTTATAATCAAGCCATCTGATATAGGAGGCAATGTAGTTTTGTGGGATCGTGATTTGTATGACAATGGAGCAATGTCTCAACTAAATGACAGAGACTGTTATATCCTATAACCATGAATGACTACATGTCAGTCAAAGAGGAATTCACTCAAAGGTTTGAATTTTGGAAGGATTCGGAATTGTTGAGTTGGAATGAATATAAATTTTTGAAACAGTATTTCTCAACCATCCCTACATTCTACATGATATCCAAGGTCTATAAGGACATTGTGAGGCCCCAAGGAATACCTACAATTGCTGCTCCGAATAGTCATTTTGAAAATGTGTCCAAGTATATATATTTTTTTTAAATCCTATTGTCACGACCCTTCAATCGCAGATAAAAGACAAATCAGATTTTCTTAAATGTATCTAAGCGGTCAAATGGGAGTCAGATTTGTTGCTTCTACATTGTATACGAGTATATGCCATAAGGATGATCTTAGGGCAGTGCAACATTTTCTATAGATGAGACCATTGGGTTTTACTATGCATAATACAAAGCTTTTGGAAATGACTGAGTGGTGCCTCACGAAGAACAACTTTATGTTTGGGAATCAGCTTTGTCAACAACATAGAGGAACAGTTATGGGCACCTACCTCGCCCCCAGATATATTAATTTGCATATGGGCTGGTGGGAGGAGCAAGTGCTTGGTGGCTATAGCATGGAACATTGGTCACACCACACTATATTGTGGTTGAGGTACATCAATTACTTCTTTGTGTTGTGGCAGGGCACAGAGAGGGAAGACAAGCAATTTGTGGGAGAACTTAACGAGAATTACCTTAACCTAAGATTTACAGCAAAGATGAGCTCCACATCTATAGATTTCCTAGATATTAATATACAAATAGGAGCAGGATTGTTGGAAACCTACATTTTTAGAACACCCACTGCAGGGGAAACCATTCTCATTGTTGATAGTTACCATCCTGTCCCTTTGATTAGAAGCATCACTAATGGAGAATTTTATAGAGCCAAACGGGCATGCAGTGCACAGGCAGAATATGAGCAAACAGAGAAGGATTTGTTTAACCGGTTTGAACAATGTGGTTATTCAGATACTATACTTAATGCAGCCTTGAAAAGAACATGTGAAATAGACAGAAAAAAAGGCTTATTTTATCCTTCACATTCAAATTTAAGGAAGAATGATACTAGGGAACCACATAGATTTATAATTACATACAACAAGGAACATGGTAGGATAAGGCAGGCCATGCAGAAGCACTGGCACCTATTAAAAGAAGATCCTATATTAGGTAAGCAGATGCCCATGCTTCAAATGATAAGCTATAGGAAATCTAAATCTATGAGGGATTACCTAGTCAGAAGTGAATTCAACACAAACATAAAACCTAAAACATGGTTAGCCAAAACAGAGGGATTCGGAAAATGCACTAAGTGCAAAGCCTGTAAGAATGGCATGAACCTCTCAGTTTTAGAGACATCCTTTAAAAAGAAAATCAAAATGAGAGGCAACCTAACATGTAAATCGGACTTTGTGGTGTATATCCCTACCTGTCCCTGTAAGAGAAAATATGTGGGGAACACCAATCTACCTGCACATAAGAGAATATTACAACACATCAGAAATATTAAAAATAAAGATCGTAGCTATACCATAGCTCCACATTTCGAGCAACACCATCAGAGTAATCCCTCAACCATAAGATACAGTTGTGCAGCACAAATTCCCGGAAACAACAGGGAGAAGGAATTATGCAAATTAGAATCATGAATTATTTTGGAGATGGACAGCAAAGAACCAATTGGTTTTAATATTGATGAAGAACTTTATACCTGTCTCCTTTAAAAAAATTAATGCAGAAGACATTTTTCTTTGGAGGGCATATTAGTAGTAAGTATTTGTTACAACATAATACATGATATTGTGTTGTAGTTTCCTGCGCTTTTTTGTAACTACTTGACATTTAGATTAAATCTGTGAAGTCAACAATTAAATGTTGCTGTGCCAGTACCCCTTAGACAGTCCACTCAGACCATCATACCTTTTCCTTACGTCTCGCTTGATGTTGGTTATAATATGAATTATTACTAATTCTGTTCTGTAGCGGCCTAGATTCGAAAATTGATATGAATTTATTATGTTTTAATTTAGCACAGACCACTTTAATATGGTGAAAAGGGAAAAAGAAATGGTTTATTAAGCACTTGATGTGTTTCCATAGCAGCATTTGATAAGCATTGTTTCTATTTAATAGCATTTAATATGTGTTAACTATCTTATGTGCAACCCATTGGCATTAGAGGCCATGGAAGGCCTGCTGCCATACCGCTCTCTGTGGACATCAAGCATTGACTTGATTTTGCTTCATTTAGTAGTAAGAGGCTGAAGGGTTAACGACATCGTACATTATAAAACGTGACTAGCATATGCTTAGCATTGTAGTGACAACAACAAATAATTCTAGTAATGTTCATGATTGGTTTTAATTAATCATAAGCAACTGGGCTCGTACATAATTTAAGAATGAATTGTATCTTCCCTTACAGGGTTACATTTTTAACTTTCCGCATTCCTTAAAGATGTCTTTTATGTTTATTAAGCACTTTAAAGTATTTATACAGCCCACTAGATGGCTCATCCTGTTGTGAACAAGGTTGCCAAGAGCAATCGAAATGCGTTGACAGTTACTCACTCGCGATAAATAATTTAAAAACTCACCAAGAAGTGCAGCTGTAACCCTGATATTATGAGCCGTATATATATATATATATATTTTAGAGATGAGAATCCAGTCCCATTAGACTTCCGCTGAAAACATCCAGGCACTCACGAGCATAGTTTTATAAGCTTATTTATTAAGCAATACCATCAACGCGTTTCGGGAGTCAGGCTCCCTTTATCACGATCTATATATCAAACTGCATCGGCTCATAATATCAGGGTTACAACGGCACTCCTTGGTGAGTTTTTCCATTGTTTTAAATTGTTTTAACTTGTTTAACGCGAGTGAGTAACTGTCACAGCATTTTGATTGCTCTAGGCGTGTGTTTGTTGTGTGCGTGTGTGTGTACCGTAACGATCATACAAGGGAAACTATCTTAAACAACCAGTAGAGTAGAAGAATAGAAGGACAAACAAAAATTTCTGAAGAGGTTTTTTAAAAGTCTTGTGCCGAACTTACAATCAAATTGAGTATCCAATTCTAAACAGTAATCTTTTGTGAATGAGTGCAGAGAGCTCCAAGTTGCTGCCCGGCTAATGTCCTGAATGGGTACTTGCCTCACCCAAGCTGTGGAAGCAGTTTTTCCTCTTGTTGAGTGAGCCCTATATTTGCCTGGTAAAGGCTTATCGGCAATCTGGTAACATAAGGTGTGCCGCTCGCAGTCGTGCTTGCTGTTTGAAAGTGTGGGGAGCCTCTTACACTGCTGCTGGCTTACCGGATTGGGACTATTGCACCTTGACCCTGTGTGCTCCTTTGTGTTTTGGCCGCGATCGAATGCTGGACTGTGCCTGAGCCCGTGTGCTCTTTCCTTCGCTGCATCTGCCCCCAGGGGAATTGATCTTGGCACCCTGTAGGAGTCAGCCGGCGCACTCCAGGCCGGACCTTTGCATCAGCTGAGGGAGTGACTCTGGTAGCGGGAGCGGGACTGCGAGGCAACGAAAGCTGCTAGCGCCAGGTAATCGCGCGCACCTGGGCCTCTTCCCGCCCCCTCCTCCCTGCAAGCACTTAACGACTCGCGGCCCCCGCTCCGCGGGGGCCGCTCGCAGTCGTGCTTGCTGTTTGAAAGTGTGGGGAGCCTCTTACACTGCTGCTGGCTTACCGGATTGGGACTATTGCACCTTGACCCTGTGTGCTCCTTTGTGTTTTGGCCGCGATCGAATGCTGGACTGTGCCTGAGCCCGTGTGCTCTTTCCTTCGCTGCATCTGCCCCAGGGGAATTGATCTTGGCACCCTGCAGGAGTCAGCCGGCGCACTCCAGGCCGGACCTTTGCATCAGCTGAGGGAGTGACTCTGGTAGCGGGAGCGGGACTGCGAGGCAAGGAAAGGTGCTAGCGCCAGGTAATCGCGCGCACCTGGGCCTCTTCCCGCCCCCTCCTCCCTGCAAGCACTTAACGACTCGCGGCCCCCGCTCCGCGGGTGCCGCTCGCAGTCGTGCTTGCTGTTTGAAAGTGTGGGGAGCCTCTTACACTGCTGCTGGCTTACCGGATTGGGACTATTGCACCTTGACCCTGTGTGCTCCTTTGTGTTTTGGCCGCGATCGAATGCTGGACTGTGCCTGAGCCCGTGTGCTCTTTCCTTCGCTGCATCTGCCCCAGGGGAATTGATCTTGGCACCCTGCAGGAGTCAGCCGGCGCACTCCAGGCCGGACCTTTGCATCAGCTGAGGGAGTGACTCTGGTAGCGGGAGCGGGACTGCGAGGCAACGAAAGGTGCTAGCGCCAGATAATCGCGCGCACCTGGGCCTCTTCCCGCCCCCTCCTCCCTGCAAGCACTTAACGACCCGCGGCCCCCGCTCCGCGGGAGCCGCTCGCAGTCGTGCTTGCTGTTTGAAAGTGTGGGGAGCCTCTTACACTGCTGCTGGCTTACCGGATTGGGACTATTGCACCTTGACCCTGTGTGCTCCTTTGTGTTTTGGCCGCGATCGAATGCTGGACTGTGCCTGAGCCCGTGTGCTCTTTCCTTCGCTGCATCTGCCCCAGGGGAATTGATCTTGGCACCCTGCAGGAGTCAGCCGGCGCACTCCAGGCCGGACCTTTGCATCAGCTGAGGGAGTGACTCTGGTAGCGGGAGCGGGACTGCGAGGCAACGAAAGGTGCTAGCGCCAGGTAATCGCGCGCACCTGGGCCTCTTCCCGCCCCCCTCCTCCCTGCAAGCACTTAACGACTCGCGGCCCCCGCTCCGCGGGTGCGGCTCGCAGTCGTGCTTGCTGTTTGAAAGTGTGGGGAGCCACTTATACTGCTAGTGGCTTACCAGATTGGGACTATTGCACCTTGACCCTGTGTGCTCCTTTGAGTTTTGGCCGCGATCGAATGCTGGACTGTGCCTGAGCCCGTGTGCTCTTTCCTTCGCTGCATCTGCCCCAGGGGAATTGATCTTGGCACCCTGCAGGAGTCAGCCGGCGCACTCCAGGCCGGACCTTTGCATCAGCTGAGGGAGTGACTCTGGTAGCGGGAGCGGGACTGCGAGGCAACGAAAGGTGCTAGCGCCAGGTAATCGCGCGCACCTGGGCCTCTTCCCGCCCCCTCCTCCTCCCACTTAGCCCAACTTTCGCACGCGGGACGCACGCGGGACGCGCGCGGGCGAAGACCGGGCAAAGAGCGGGCCGTTGTGTGGCCGTTAGGTGGCTGGAGAGGCTGGGCTGGGCCCTGTCCCTGAGTCTCCCAGACACAAACTCTGAACTGGAATACTCAATGTATGCTCCCTCACTGTGCTGTTTCACGTGGCTGAGCTGATTGTCAGTGATTGTTAAGTCCCTTTAACTTGTCGACGGGGTAACTATTACGACGGGTGCTTCTGGTTTCTTCCAATAGTTGTTTATTTTCTGTTACAATGGACATGGTCTCACCTGGGAAAGTGGGGGCTAATCCTAACAAGGGCACATTGGACAATTACTTTAAGAAATCCACCTCTGAGATTGAAAGAGAAGAAGCTCTGGAAGAGAAAAGGATGGAGCGTCGCCGCTCCATCGAGGGTCATAAGGCTAGATCCACCCTGGGTACATCCCTGCCCATTCGATCACCTAGTATAGAACTGATCACTGAGGACCCCTTTTCATCTCAGGGTGTCCCTGAACTCTTAAGAGATATTTCTTCTGCACCACCTTCTCTTGTGGATCACTTCAGTCCATCTCCTCCTGCCCCCCCACCACTTGGTAATTCTGATGTAGCCCCGAATCCCCCGCCAGCTTTCATCCAAATTGGAAAAACAATCCCCAAAAATCAGCAGAGGAAGGTTGTGGCTCAGATAAATCATGGTCCTCCGCCCAAAAAGAGAATGAGGAAGGGGGGCTCCATACATAAAGGCAAAATTAGTCATACTGAATTTGGCAAGGGCAAGGGGGGGGGACAGCTACAGCTTCTGCTTCTGCTTCTAAATCAACTGAAGGCACAAGACTCGATACTCCATCAGTGACCATACAAGACACTCCACCTCCCTCAGTAGTCACTACCCCTCCAAATTCAAACTCTGAGGAGATCCTCCCGCTTGCCCCCACCTTGGAGTTTCTTGGGCAAATGCTCAGGACGCTCACTTCCCCAATCATGGACAGATTACGGGCCATTGAAGAGCGGTTAGGGAATCTGGAGCAGACCATTCACAATAAACTTGACATCCAGATGGCTGTTCCCTTACCCACTACAGTGACAGCTTTAGCCAGCTCATCAAATAGTCTAAAACCCTCTGTACCCAAGATGCCCCACCCAACTTCCTCTAACCTAGCTAAGGCGGCTCATATAACCTCTACCATTGCCACAACAGCCTCTCTCACCGTGGCCAATCTCCCTACCAAAAAAGTGGCCAACAATCCCTTGGGAACTTCAACTTTCAAAAATGATTCTAGATCTGACATGCACCTGACTGGTGCCATCCCCAAGGGCGGAAATAACATGATACCTAGACCAATCCAGACGGTTGAAGAGAGGGAACCCCCTAGTATAGTCCAAAAACGCAGGATCCCCCAGGTTGAACTGCCTCCGGAATCACTACCTTATGTAGTGGTGCTCACGGGTGTTCCCACCCTTGACCCTGACAAGCGAGAAGGCCCACAACAACTTAAAAATAAGACCATGTATTGGCTGTCTAAGAACAGACCACTCCCTGGGAATGTAAATGGGGACATAGTGCATGTGCGCCGACTCCCCTGGTTGGGGGGGCGGGTGAAAGACATAGATGGCGACCTGATTGTGATCAACTTCAGGGACCCGGAAGCTGTCAGGCACATTCTAAGCTGGATGCCAGGGAATCTTGGCAAATCCATCATGCCGTGTGATCTCACCTATTTTTATCCTAGAGCTCTAGTGGCCCCCCTGTCATGTCCATGGCCCTCTATGCCCTCGACAGGCCTTAATGGCCCTAACCAAAACAACCACTATCTTCCCTTGCATCCTGACCCCTTGATCCAAAAGAATGCTCACAGGTGGGGATCTGTCCCTCAGAGGGGCTATGGTTCCAACTATAGGAGTTTGGACCACTCCTCCCAATTGGGGGGGATGGACCACTTGCTTCCTTTCACACCTTTGGAAGTTAGCAACAGATATGAAGCATTCTCTGGTTTAGACTTTTGTGATTGACTCGAGGGGTGCTCCCCTGGTCACTCTACTGCTGAGGGGGCCTCAAGTGAACATCACGGTAATTCTGCTGCTCAAGCTTTTAACCTTCCCCGGCAACTGCTTGGAGATGACTATGGCATAACCCTAACCCATCTAGCGGAAACCAAACACAGTTTATCTCCCCCCACACGGCTCTCCAGCTTCCATGTATGCAGTGGTGGAGTTACTTCCGAGGGCCAAGGCCCTACACTCCATACTAAGTCCAGAGCCCTGAGGGTACTTTCATGGAATGTTGCAGGGATTCTCAACAAAATGCAAACTGAAGAATGGGATTCTCTGATAAATAATAACGAGATCTGCCTCTTTCAAGAGACATGGGCGAGGGAACCGGTCCACAAGACTGGTTATGCTGTATTTGAAATCCCTGCTACTTGGAATGGAAGGGGAAGGCCCTCAGGCGGTCTGGCGGTGTGGATAGCATCTCACACTGGGTGTGTAGCGGAAAGTATAGCCACGCTTTCCAATGATATCCAGTGTGTTTTGCTAACCTGGACAGGCGCCCCGAAGTTGGCAATAATAAATGTTTATTCCCGCCCAGTAGGACCAACGGCAGAGTCTACTACATTAGAAGACCTTGCATCTTTTCTGAGTCAGCTGCCGACAGATTATAAGGTGATCTTGGGCGGCGATCTCAACTGTCATTTTGAACCCTTAGAGGGCTTGAGGGAAGGGGCCCTCATGGCAGAAGACGATTACTGGGGTATACCGCCGTGCCAATCCCCCCATCCCAGAGCCTGGTCGCCACTTGCGGTTCAAATCATGTCGCTAACTCTCAACTATGCGCTGAGAGCTTGCAATGGTCGCACACCCTCAGACACCCCCTCAAAATGCACATTTAATAGACCAAACCAGGAGTCAAGACTGGACTACATTTTTGTTGATACCAGTCTGTGGCCTAAGGTTGAGGACTTTCTTATAATCCCCCGCACTGACAGTGATCATAATGCCCTCTCACTTACCTTGCACTATCTTCCTGAGTCCACCGCTCTCTCCTCTCCGGGGAAAGGAGATGAACGGGGAAATCTTGTATTAGCTTCTAACAGGCGTAGGGTGAGATGGCAGAAATTCTCCAAGTCGGAAGAAAATATTGGGAAAATTTACAGCCTTGTTCTCCCAAGATTTGAGGCATTGGAAGAAGTAATTAGTCGCTCCAGTGCTCAGGACCTATCCAAAACCTTACCCTCCATACACGAGGACTTAGTGGGAACTCTGGGAGAGGTCCTCTATCCAGAGGTACCCAAATCCAAGCATAAAACCAGAACTTCCACTTGGTACAACTCGGACTGCAGAAAGGCTAAATCTGATCTTATTGCTGCAGTCAAATAGGGTGTCTGCCTTGCGACAACTTTACAAGGACATTATGGCCCGTGCGAGGTCAGACTGGGACTGGGATAGATGGCATGATCTCTCAGCAGCATTAATAGCCAAGGACACTAGAAGATTTTGGTCCATAGTCTCCACTGGCTCAGGGGAACCCAAAGCCGCGGTCGAACCCAATATAGCTGCACATATATGGGAAGACCATTTTGGGAAACTTTACGCAGATGATTTAGAAAACACTGATGCCACTATTGCAACACTCCTCTCCCTCCCTGGAGACACTCTGGAGTTCACGCTAGGGGAAGTGGCCAGTGCAATAGATGGTTTAGCAATGGGCAAGGCCCCTGGCCTTGATAAACTACCTGGCGACCTCTTTAGGTCCCATCCAGATATTTGGGCACCTTATCTTCTCATCCTCTTCAACTCAATAGCATGTGGAATGGCGATCCCCTGCACTTGGCTGGGGGCAGAGATAGTGCCTATTTTCAAGAAGGGCTGTCCTCTGCTCCCATCCAACTACAGGCCGATCAGCCTGATAGATGTCCCCCAGAAGATTTATTTGCGACTTATATTGGACCAACTCATGGATTGGATGGAGGAAAATGAAATTTTAAGCCCTCTCCAGGCTGGCTTCAGGAAAAATACGTCCACCATGGACCAAATCTTCCGCCTCGTTCTCCTTTATTGGAAAACAGTGACCATCGAGGGCGGGAGATTATACATGGTGTTCGTAGACCTGAGGTCAGCCTTCGACCTTGTACCACGGAAAAAACTTTGGGAGGTCCTGAGGGAGATGGGAGTCCCCATTAATCTACTCCAGGCAATCATAAGACTCCATCAGGGCAACTTCGCCCAGGTACGTTGTGGGCGGGGTGGTGTTTTGACTCAAAGGTTCCCTGTTTCCCGGGGGGTCAGGCAGGGGTGCGTACTTGCCCCAACCCTTTTTTGTCTTTATATGAACAGTGTCATCTCGCACCTAGCCAATGTTGGAGACAACGACGCCCCGGTCTTGGCAGGCAGGAGGGTACCGGCAATTATGTTTGCGGACGATACCCTCCTGCTTTCCAAATCGCCCATGGGTATTCAGAGAACTTTGGATGGCTTTGATCTCTTCTGCAGGCAGTTTGGCCTCAAGATCAACGCCGGGAAGACCAAGTATATGATCTTTAACCCCTCCTCCACAACTAGACCTAACCCGTCCCTAAACTCCACGGTCCTAGAGAGGGTAAAAACATTCCAATACCAGGGCGTAACCCTCCAAGAGAACCTTTCATGGTGTCCACAGATTGCAAGCTCGCGAATAAGGCTATCTCAACTGTCTGGGGCTATCCTGAAGATCACTAACACCTCAACTTATAAACCTATAGCCCCCGCAGTTGAGATGTACAAAACCCAAGCAAAACCTGCTGCATTATATGGCAGCGAACTTTGGGGACACCAAGCTGCAAATGAGTTGGTACGTGTTGAGAATAATTTTATGAGGCACCTCCTGGCCCTCCCAGCTGCAACTCCCTTGCTTCCCCTACGCCTTGACTTGGGCCTATCATCTATCAGGGAGGATGCTGAACTCAACCCCATAAGATTCTGGCATAGACTTTGGCCAACTAAGGAGCTTAACCACTACAGGAGTGATCTTGTGCATGTTATGAATCTAAATGTCAATGACAAGATCCCTTGGCTGACCTTTGTCAAAAAAGAATTGTTCCGGCTAGGCTTAAATGAATTGTGGTTGGCCCCCGAAACTGGTTGTATCAAGGTCCCTCGGAAAAGTCTAGTGAAAGCCTGCAAGCAACAAAATCTTGTGACCCAATTGTCTGCACCCAGCATTGGCATTTTAACCCACTGTTTTACCCAATCCAAAAATACCTATAAATTTGAATCTTTTTTGGATTTTATCTATCCGGTCTCGGCAAGGAAGCTTTTTTTACAGTGGCGGTTCGGAACCCTCCCCCTTAAATCCTTCACGAGTAAATGGACCAATGGAGGGGACAAACTATGCCCTGGCTGCAATTCCTGTGATGAGGAGGAAATCCATGTCCTGTTTTTCTGCTCCACCTATAGGTCTGCAAGGAAATATTTGGTTGGTGCCTCTATGCAGAAACATGGCAATAAGAAACTGTTCAACTTCTTACAGAATATTGAAATCTGATTCCTCCCCTCACATTGTTTTTGCAGTCTCTAAATATCTGTTCGCCATGTGGCGTATTAGGTCCAAGTTGATTAAGGCTTTACCAACATAGGATGATAGTTCCGGCCACTGTCTTAAACCAAATTTTAGCCCCCTACGGGAAAGTTTTTACATCATGTTATTTTAAACCCAATGAATATAATTGTGATGTATCTTTCTCACTCTTTTTTATCTCATTTAACTTTTACTTCCAAAACTTGTATCTATTTGTATAACATGTATCAAATGTTGATTTAAATGTTGTATGTCTTTTTATGCATCTTTTATGGTCTTAATGGCCGAAATAAAGATTTTTGGATTGGATTGGATTGGATTGTAATGCATGAAACTATCCATCGGTCTATGGATTGTTTTGAGGTTGGTAAACCTTGTTTCAGGGCCGCATAATTTAGAAACATTTGGGAAGATTTCCTAATTGATTTTGATCTGTCCAGGTAAAAAAGAAGGACTCGTTTAAGGTCGAGAGAGTGTAATGCTCTCCGCTGCAGAAGTGGGATTTGGAAAAAAGGTAGGAAGAGAGACAAGTTGATTAAGATTGAAATCAGAGACTAAGAGTGTGCATATAAAACAAACCTATTGTGGTGGAAAACTGTAAAGGGATCTAGAGAACATAGAGCTTGCAATTCACTGACTCTACGAGCCGAGGTAATTACAAAAAAAAGGCAATTATCCATGATAAGTGTTGCAGGCATGCTATATGAATCAGTTCAAAGGACGGATCCAATAATATGGATAGCTCTATGTTTAACTCCCAAGAAAGATAGGGGTTTCTGCAAGGACGCAAAACCTTTTTGAGTCCTTCTAGGAAGTCCTTGAACTGGAATCTTGAAAAAACATTCTTGTATTGGAGATTTACAATATGCAGTGATAGCTGCTAAGCGAGTTCTTATAGACGACAGTTGTAGGCAGGACTTGGCTAGGTGTAGTAAATAAGGTAGAATTATGTCTTCCTGTTCTGTGATGGGATCATAAAACTTTGACACCATGTGCAGAAATGTTTCCACTTAAAAATGTAGCAAGCCCATGTGAAAGGGTAATTAGCTTCTTTAAGAATGTTCATGCATACACAATGGGCCACTCGCCCGCTTACCCCCTTCTAGACACTAGTGCATTTCTTTGATGGTTCGAGGGGACTTATTTCACATGCATATCATGTCCAACAACACTTTATCTCCCCATCCCTCCACCCTTATCAACAGCAGTGGTACTCAGATGACATCCCTTCAGAACAATGGGAACAGCTATGGCGGGACATTCCTAGGACGTACAGAAGTATTGCCCAACAGGGGACGGCCTATAAAGTTATGACTTGGTGGTATTACACCCCTGCCCGCTTGCAAAGGATTTTCCCCACTTCCCCAACTCTGTGCTGGAGGTGCAACACTAACACGGGCTCCTTCATTCACATCTGGTGGTCCGGCCCGCGTGTAAGGCTATTCTGGACGGAGGTGTTGAGCCAGAAAGACACAGTGGGGTTCCCCATTCTGAGCACATGGTAAGGATTCTGGGGTTCCGACCCCAAGCTCTCAAAGCTATGACGCATTCCGAGTGGCGGTTGATTTGACACATGTTGGGGGCAGCCAAGCAGGTCATTGCCCTACACAGGAAGAAATCAGTGACCCCACCGGCTTCGTTGTGGCTTAGTCACCTGTGGCACACAATGGCAATGGAATTGTTATCTTGCCATCTCGCACACTCTGGCACTAAATTCACATGCACATAATAACCCCTCCTACTACACCTGTCTAAACTAGAACACTGTTGCTCCACCCCCCCCATTACTTACGCACACTACAACTCTTTGACGATGCTCTACTACCACATGGGGATAACCCTCATAGAGCAGCTTTCTACACTGCTACAGGTAGAGGGACTCCATAACCCCTTTTTCTCTCAGGGTACCCTTTTCATCCCCCTCAACAGCAAGGTATGAACTGAAGATAGCGGTTTGGTCAGGGCTAACCCTATGTGGCAGCCTCAATGAATCTCCTCCTCCCCTTTTTATTCCCCCCCCCCCCTCTTTCCCCTGGTTCTTTTAGGTTTTTCTTGTCTGTTGATTACTGATGGAAATAAGAGATAGTGGCAAAGCCCCTTTTCCTCGTTCGACCGCCCAAATATACCATGCACACCACTTTGTGGTCCACCTTAACTCGTTAAGGTATTTGCCCGGTCAAATAGCGCTTCACGAGTAACACTGGGCCATGGCCCTGACAATAGGGCCATGTAGCCAGAAGCGTACTTACAGGAGTCACCAGGATGTTAACTGTGTGTATGATTATTATCAGCAATGTATGTATTTTGTATACGTTCACAGTTGTATGAAATAATAAAACAGGTTCAAAAATAAGAATGTTCATGCAATCCTTAGAAGATTTAGATGGGTCGATCAACTCTCCGATGGCTATGTAGGTGCCAAAAATTGTCGAGCTGTTCAAAATCGTACCATCTCTCGATGGGTTGTCCTTTGTATTAAAGTTTGTTATGCTTTTGTGAAAAAGTAACCTCCAGTGGGGCTATGTGCTCATTGCATTAGGGCTACGGCAGCAACCACTGCATTGGCACATGGTGTCCCACTTCTTGACATCTGCCAGGCAGCCACGTGGGCATCCTTGCATATGTTCACCAGACATTACTGCCTGGACAGCCAAGTCAGGAGAGATAGCTATTTTGCTGGTTCCTTCCTCCAGGACTTTCTGGTGTGAACTTAGTTTGCAGACCCTCCACCGGGATTGTATTGCAGGGGTATCTATTCTAAGGTAAAGATTCTACAACTAATTGCTCTTTCAGATGAAAAAGTTACCTACCTTTGGTAACGATGTATACTTAAGAGACATAGGTTAGTTGTAGATTCCTTACCGCCCCACCCATCCTCCCTGCTCTGTGAACTGACTTCTAGTGATAGGGACTCCCTTACAGGGTCCTAGTTGTGGCACACCAGTGGTCAGTGTCTTTCATGGCTCTGCGCTTCTGGCATAGAAAGTCGTGCCAGAACTGACATCAGCGCAAAGGGGCAGCATCTAAGTAGGCACTGCAACATCATCCCAGCGACCACGGCGCTGACAACGGACCCGGAGTCGACCAATGCCACCTACAGATTTGCAGGGGTACTGCTAAGAAACAATTCTCCGGATCCAGTCTGACGCCGGGGGTAATTCTAAGGTAAGGAATCTACAACTAACTGTCTCTTTCAGATATGTGAGGCACTGCACCAGTGTTGTGATGCACTTCTGCGGATTGACCTAGAGACCTTATTTTACCAGGAGAGACATGGCAGCATAATCCTACTTTGCTTTGGAAAAAGACTCTGCTCTGATAAGCCAGTTGTCCAGGTATGGATATATGAAATACCTTGTTTTCTTAGTTGAGCCATAACCACTGCCATACATTTGGAAAAGGTTTGTGCTGCTGATTTGAGTCCAAAGGGTAGCACTGCATATTGATAGTGGTGAGAGCCTACAAGAAATCTGAGAAACTGTTTGTGATATGAAAGTATGGAAATATGAAAATACGTCTCCTGTAGATCTACTGCACAGAGCCAATCGTTCTTCCTCAAGTGTGGGAACATTTGGTGCAGTGAATGTATTTTGAACTTCTCTCTTTTTATAAATTTGTTGAGGAACTTGATGTCCAGGCTAGGCCAGAACTGGTGTAGGTGATTTTTCTTCTTTACCAAGAAGTACCTTGAATAGACTCCTTTGTCCCTCTGATGTAGTGGGACTATCTCTATGGCCTTCTTGTGCAGTAGTACAGATGTTTCTTTGCTTGAGATTGTGCAAATTAGCTGTTGTGGATTGTTGCGGAGGTGCTGGTGGTGGGGCTCTGGTGATAAGTAGAGCGGAGCCATTCTGAACATAATTTAGGAATCATTTGTCTGTTGTTATTTTTGTCCACTCTTCCCAATGTGCCTGTACTGCTCCCCGCATCGGAGTGGGTAACTGGTGAGGGGGTATGTGGGCCTCATTGTTTTGATTGAGAACGTTTCCCCTTGGTTTGTGAGGGTTTGTGTGGAGAAGATCTTCGTCTTTGGCATCGGTTTTGAAAAGACCATTGAGGTTGTCTCTGTTATGTTATGTTATGTTAATAACAACTTATAGAGCACGCAGACACCCGTAAGCTTCATGGCGCTAAGACTGAGGGAAGTTGACAAGGTACCTAAGCATAGGCTTGCTCAAACAGCCAAGTCTTCAGGGCCTTCCTGAAGATCATAAGATTATCGCAGCACCTGAGTGTCGGGGGAAGAGAGTTCCAGAAACTGGGGGAAAGGTACGAGAAGCAGCATCCTCCTTGCTGTTTCCGTTTGAATGAAGTAATTGTTACCAGCTGAAGATGGGCTGAGCGTAAGTTGCTCGTGGGTTCGTATTT
The DNA here is from genome assembly GCF_964263255.1 of Lissotriton vulgaris. Lineage (NCBI taxonomy): Eukaryota > Metazoa > Chordata > Amphibia > Caudata > Salamandridae > Lissotriton > Lissotriton vulgaris. The sequence goes on along the minus strand of NC_141693.1, from coordinate 1,861,376,029 downwards.
AGTGATCATGTTTTTGATCAATCTAGGGCCATTCCTGGGCAGCGCCTTGAAGGCTAGACATCCAGTCTTGAAGGCTGCTCGTTGGGCCATCGGTAACCAGTGTAGTTTCATCAATCCAGGTCTGACTGACTGCCATCTGACCGGGTGGTGGCAGCACCTTGAGATCGCGCTTGGGATTGGCGAAGCAGACTGCGAGTGATTCTCTTCTGCTACTCGCCTCACGCTGTTCTATTTAGTTGGCCCATTTAAAAAATGTACTTTTAACACTTCCAATTGATTTAATAATTGTGTTGCATGTGTTGTTAAATCGTACCTTTGTGTACCGCTGTGTGCGCTGCTTACCGGTCCCCCTGGGCCCCGTTCCACCGCGGCTTGCTAGTGCCGATTGACGTGGAGGGCTAGGTCGGGTGCCATCTTAGGTAGTCCCAGACCCCGGCTGGACTCGAGTTAGCGGTCCAGCTCGGGGAGGGGCTTGGGCTTCAAATAGGATTGATTCAAGCGTGTCTGTGCGTTTGACCAGGGTGGTGGCAGCACCTTGAGATCGCGCTTGGGATTGGCGAAGCAGACTGCGAGTGATTCACTTCTGCTACTCGCCTCACGCTGTTCTATTTAGTTGGCCCATTTTAAAAATTAACTTTTAACACTTCCAATTGATTTAATAATTGTGTTGCATGTGTTGTTAAATCGTACCTTTGTGTACCGCTGTGTGCGCTGCTTACCGGTCCCCCTGGGCCCCGTTCCACCACGGCTTGCTAGTGCTGATTGACGTGGATGGCTAGGTCGGGCGCCATCTTAGGTAGTCCCGGATCCCGGCTGGACTCGAGTTAGCGGTCCAGCTCGGGGAGGGGCTTGGGCTTCAAATAGCGATGTGCCCCCGAGCGCGCAGCGGTCTCGCGCAGCGGGCGCGCCGTCTGCGCACCGAAGGAGCGCCGAAGGAGGGCTTGTCTGTGCCCGTCCGTGCCTCGGACGGGCCCAGGGCGAGCTATCCTGCCCTTCATTCATACGACCAAGTTGGGCCCCACAGGATTACCTATTCTCGCACTGATCTTCTGAAACTGGTTCCCACCACTGAGCAAAGCTGCTGTCTGCGGAGAGGACTAGAGTGCGCTGTGGCGGCATGTCCGAGCTGCGGTTTTTCCCCCCAGCCCTCCCTACCCCCGCGCTCGGGCGCTGGTGCGGACCGCTCTACAACTGTCAGAGCCGGCCTAATCAACGCTAGGTCTGTGGTGAAACACGCAGCTGACATCTTCGATGTACTGGCGGATGGCCAGCTTGATCTACTTTTTATCACAGAGACATGGCTCAATGATTCTTGTGCTCCGACCATTGAACTTGCAGTCCCTAGAGGCTTTAAGATTGCCAGACTAGATAGACCTTTAGGTAGAGGGGGGGTTTAGCAGTAATTTTTAAAGAAGAGTGGCACTTTACCTCCGAGCAATTAGCAGCGGGGGTGGAGGGGGAAGTTTTTAATTTTTCCCTTATTATTTGTCCTCATTTTACTTTGGGGGGGGTCCCTGATTTATTGGCCCCCAGCCCCGCCATCCACTTTATTGAGACTTTGGAGGATTGTATAGTGCCACGGGCCCTGAGTTATCCCAAATTCCTTCTGGTCGGCGATTTTAACATTCATGTAGATGACATTGGTTGTCTGGAAACGCGCAGACTGGGAGATGCTTTGGATTTGTCACAGCTCAAACAATGGGTGAGGTCTCCGACCCATGCCGGAGGTCATCTCTTAGACTTGGTGTGCTCTAACTTTCCCATCAAGATGTTAGGCCTAGAAAAGGTTACTTGGTCGGACCATGACCTTGTCAGGTTCTCATGGGAGGTGGACAACGCAGGCAGATCAGCTTTGACACTGCCCGTCAGCCACCCCCAGAAAATTAACCTGGCTGTGTTCGGCCAGGAACTATTAAAAACTCACCTGACACTCACACCCGAGTTGGACAAGGCGGTTGACGATTTTAATGGGTGGGTGCTGCAGGCGGTGAATGCGTCCACCAAACATGCTACCGCACCTAGGATTCGACACAGCCCCTCTCAGCCCTGGTTTTCGCCTGAGCTGAGGGAGTTAAAACTGGGTTGTAAAAAGTTAGAGCGAGTCTGGAGGCGTGAGTATAGTTTGGACGCAAAGGCCGCCCTGCACACAGCCCAAAAAAACTATTATGCCGCTATTAAAACTGCTAAAGGGCTCTATTATGCAGGGAGAATTGCCAAAGCGGAAAATAACAGTAGAGAAATTTTCTCTATTGTTAAAAGTTTCGTGTCCCCTGTTGCAGAAACCACCACACTTCCATCCTCTGCGGAATGGTGCGAAGTTCTGTCTAACTTTTTTATAGACAAAATAGCAAAGATTCAGCAGGACCTCACCTCTGCGTTACCGGCTGAGAGCCCAGGGATGGACCTTTCTATTAGGCCACATCTCTCTGACACTCAACAGCTCACTAACGTCGCGCTGGTGGCAGAGTGTGATGTCTTGCCTCTTCTTGAGTCCCTTAAATCAGGCTCTCCCTCCTATCCGTGCCCTGCCCGGGTACTGTCAGAGGTGGCGAGCACTGTCTGTAGGGATGTCACCCAGATCGTGAATCTTTCTCTTTCCTCGGCAGTGGTTCCTGCTGAATGAAAACAGGCAAAGCTTCTGCTGCTTCTGAAGAAACCAGGCCTTGATACCACTGTTCCCGGAAACTACCGGCCCATTTCCCTTCTGCCTGCACTGACTAAAATCTGTGAGAAAATAGTCTTTCGACAATTAGAAAGTTTTGTAGAGACCTCCAATGCTCTGCATCCATCCCAATCAGGCTTCAGGGCAGCATATAGTACGGAGACGGCACTGGTAGAGATGACGGAGTCGATTCGGGAGTGTCTGGACGGGGCGGCAGAGCGGTCCTGATTTTATTGGATCTCTCTGCCGCCTTCGATACCGTTCTCCATGCGCTCCTCACTGCCAGGCTATCCACTATCGGCGTTGGCGGCAATGCCCTGGCCTGGTTGTCCTCATTTCTTTCGGGCAGGACACAACAGGTCTGGATGCCACCTCATGCCTCTGAACCAAAACCACTCCTTACGGGGGTCCCACAGGGATCTACTCTTAGCCCCCTGCTGTTCAATATTTACATTACCCCCCTGGTATATCTTGCGGAACAGTATGGGGCTAAGATTATAGGGTATGCTGATGACACGCAGCTACTCTTCACCTGGCCTGACGATCATCTGGACACTGCAGCGGTCCAGCTCTGCCTTTCCTCAGTTTTTCGATGGCTAACCTTGGCCCAGTTAAAATGTAACGAGGATAAATCGGAGGTCCTCTTTTATGGCTCCTTTCCTCTCAGTTTTAAAAATTCACTGTGGCCCCCGAATATCCCCTGTCCCAAGGAGATGGGTGGCCCTGCAAAAAATCTTGGGATTTGTTTTGGGGAGGATTTAAGATTTGAGGACCATATAAAAAAATTAACCGGGTCATGTTTCGCTACCTTGAGAATGCTCAGAAAATATTTTCCATTGCTCCCTAGAGAGGCTAGGGAGACTGTTGCCCGAGCACTCATTTTAGCAAGGCTGGACTATGCGAACTCCCTGTTCAGCGGCATTCCTGCTTATTTGATCAAACGTCTGCTGGTCATTCAGAATGCCGCTGTTCGTCTCCTTTTTAACGTTCCAAGATGGAAGAGCGTTCGGTCTCATATGTCCAGCCTCCACTGGCTTCCAGTACCTCAACGCATTCTCTTCAAAGCTCTAGTACTTGCATTCAGAGCCACTCATGACCAAGGTCCGGTCTATCTAAAGAAGAGATTTACTCTCTATGCCCCCACAAGAGTACTTAGGTCATCCTCGCTATTTAAAATGACCCTTCCCCGGTTCAAGTGAACCAGACTAGGTGGACAGTCCATTGCAGTGGTAGCGGCTCAAACTTGGAATGCTCTTCCAGTCCATCTGCGTTCCAGTCAATCTGTAGCCCAATTTAAGAAAAATCTAAAAACCCACCTATTTAGCAGTTTGACATAAGATGATCCTTGTACACTCATCTCTGCCTTTCCCACCGCGCCAGGATACTCCCAAGTAACAGTGCGCATTACAAAACAATTTATACATACATCTAGGTTGTTTAAAAATGAGTCTTGCTGCCTGGTTCTGGACAATCTGCAATTGTTTTAGTAGACCTGCTGGCAGGCTCGGGTAGATTGTATTCGAGAAGTCGAGCCGCGAAAGTACCAGGGCTATCAACACCTATATGAGCGCTGAATATGTCAGCAGGTGGGCGATTTTCTTTATTTTCCGTAGTTGAAAAAAACTGGAAGCGATCACTGCTCCCACCTGCTCTTTGAGCGGGAGATCAGCATTAAGAATAACCCCTAGGCTTTTCACCGAGGGGGAAGGAGTGGGTGGAGACCACCAGGTCCGGCGGCCAATAGTGTGGGCCCCAGCTGGACTCGCTCTTCCCAGGCAGCACTAGCTCCGTCTTGCCAGGATTGAGCTTCAGGTGATTCAGGTCCATCCAGCGCTGAATATGGGACATGGTCGCCCGAAACTCAGCCGCAGCATTTGAGGAGCATCTGTTGCTATTGGTATTGGTAAGACCATCTAGGGGTTTGAACCCTATGGTAGAAATGTATTTTGTCTTTAGGTTTGAATTGTTTGAAGAATTTTTTCTGTTCTTCTAAACCACTTGCCTTAAGCGTTTCTGCTTAATGCGTAACATTTCCTCTTCTAAGTGTTGTCCGAAGAGGGAGGATCCAGACAAAGGCAGATTATCAATCTTCAGTTGTGCGCCTGGCTTAAAAGATGAAAGTTTCAGCCAGGACGTACATCTTGGGGAAATGCCATGGCAAAAGGTAGTAGCGGACATATCAATAAAGTCAACTGTAGCTCTGATGGATTGGTTGGAAATAAGAGAGCCCTCTCTGATCATTTCTGTGCAATCCTGTTGTCTGTGCTCTGGCAGATAGGATATGAACGACTTAATTCCTTCCCAAATCTCCCCATGATATCTACCCAATAGTGCTGCTAAATTACAAAAGTGTGTAGATGCTGTACTATACATCTTGTTTACAGTCGCATTTATTCTTTTACTTTCTCGGGCAAGTGGCACTGCGGTCGCTGGAGCAACGGCATATTTCCTATGAACTGCTGTGACAATCACAGAGTCCGGTTTAGGATCAGAGTTGAGGAAGTCTGGATCTGGAGGAGGAGGCTTGTAGCCTCGGAGTGCAGATTTCACTGTAGCTGGAGTCAGGAACTTTTCTTGCAAGATGCCTTTGAGGCCTAGAAGGAGAGGTAAAAGAGGCCTTGGCATAGCTCTAGGTTGTAGAGTTTCCAGTATAACCGATTCCGATGGTTGGGGGTGTCAACGTATATGCTGAGCCTAGAAACTCCTCTGACTACAGCATCCTGAAAAGTGACAATATTTTCAACAGGAGAGGATCCAGACGGAGAGCGAAGCGGAGATGTTGGTGTATATGAAGAAGAGGAATCTGTAGATCCTGTTTGTGATGAAGTTGACGGTGATAGTGGACGACTTGGAGCTCCATTTGCGGAAAGGTGACATTGACGTAGCTCTTGAGTGTCGTTCTACAGGAGAAATATTAAGAGGTTTAAAAGGAACCTGGAGAGGATCAGAAGGAGGTATATGAGGATGTATTGGTGGAAGATCTGTATCATGCTCTGGTGAGGAAAGGTCCATAGGCTGGGGTGAACTAGACCAGTGAGAAGAGGACAAACAGATCTCTATTTGAATTATGTTTGATGCCGAGCAAGGGGTGTTCGACGTCATACGTTGTATACAGTACTGGAGAAGAGGCATGCCTTTTCGAAGTAGAGTGTTTTTTGGCGTCGAAGAGTGGCATGATCTCGAAGTTGAATGACGTGACCGTGGCAGTGAATGATGGGAAAGTGAAATAATTTGGTGAGATCGTGACGCCGATCGAGGTCTTGCCATCGTTGCAGACCGTGAAAAGGAGCATGACTGCGGTGTCGTACATGTTTTCGGCATTGAGGTCGGTTTTGCCGTTGATAAGAGTGCCGATCGTCAGCCATGAGCCGTCGACGTTGAGCTGTCCTTTGAAAGCGAGCATGATAGTAACAGACTTCTCAACGTTGCCATTGAATGTTTTGCCGTCAACGCATGCGATGGCGCTGTTGAGTAAGAGATTTTGGGGATTTAGATCTCCTTTTATGTGATTCTTTATCTGTTTTGTGACTTTTCTCAGCAGGATGAAGTCTCCAATCTTCTCCTTTCTTTGTCTGCTTTCAAATCCTCCATCCATCCACAAAGCCTGATGCCTTCTCTATCTTTAAGTGTCCTTTTCGACATTTTACTGCAAATGTCACAAACTTTTGTGAGATGTTGAGGGAATAAACAAACCACACAAACCTTGTCAGCATCATAGGAAGTCTTCTATCTGCCATAGGAAGGGCACTTTGTGATGAGAACTGACATTTTTGACAGAATTGTCCTCAGAAAAGATTCCACTTGACAGAAAAGGTGATAAAATAGCAAGGAAAAGGCTTGAAACGCACTAAAAGTATTTTTTAAATTAGTAATATAGGGGAAAAATCACCAGTGGTGTTCTGTGATCCTGTCAGAAGAACCTGGAAAAAAGAACTGACTATCAAGGCAAACTGTCACTGCAGTGCATTGTGGGATGGGGTCAGTCTGGAATTCTTAAAGGTATTTTGTACTTTCTAGTGTTAACCTGTCAGGCTGTTTTTCCTTTGCTTTCTAGGCTTTCTAACACAGCCTCTTTCCTATGAAAAGTGTTGTAAGCGTTGCAGTTCCTACCTTCTGCAGTCTCTACCAACAAGCACCAGGAAAATACAATGCTGAAAATCTACACTACAAATGCATGGAAAATGTCTTTCAGTGATGAACAATATACAAATCTTTTTCCTGGATATTCTACATATATCGAATGAGGTGTTCTGGGATCCGTGCAGGCAGCACGGAATTATTCAAGGTTTATGACTATCAATGAAGATCCTATGATGCAGAAATATGATTACAGAATCGAATAATACAGCTGGCAGAAATGTGGATGTTAGTCCGAACACTCAGGGCCCCAATCACAACATAAAAATACATGTGCATATTTTATCACATGTACTCTTACACTTAAGTGTAACTCTCCATTGTTTTGCAGTTTACCATTTCCGAGTGGAGATTTACACTTGGTCTAGACATACATGTCTCAACCCCCTCAAATCAGGGTGTGGAGATTCACAAGAAATGTATCAAATCTACAAGAACTTACAAAATGTACAATAAACTTTTCAACTGTATTCTCCTTTCCAACTAATTTGCGGACTTGCCCGTCACCCAGTAGGAGGCCTGTACATGGGAGGGGGAGATTTCCCTAGGGGGAAAGCCGTCGGAAAATGAATAAAGTTTATTATTGTTTATTAATTTAAAATGTTTAGTATTCACCTGGAAAAAGGCACTTTGCAGCACATTCACTCATCAAATTAAATGTATATTAAATAAAATATTTAAAATATATTAATTTTATCTATAATTATTAATTTTTAAGCAATAATTAAAATACATTACTCATATAAATCAGTCAAAGGATCAGAGCCTACGAGAGCAGTTTAAAACATTGGAACGTCTTTCAATGATTGAAGCAGCCATATGGTCCCTTCAAAATTATGTAGACATTGGCAAGGTATCAGGAGAGTTACATATTTATACTTGCACATCTTCTAAAAACCCAGCTATGAAGATGCTGGAAGAATAGCCAAAAAATGTGTTTATTCTGCATCATTCAGAAACTCTGTCCATCACCACCCCCTTTTCCAAAATCGATTTTGTCCACACTATGTGTGGGAGGGTATACTCAGACGTGAGTCCCTTGCTCATTGCACCATCAGGATTCAAGCAAGCCAGGCAGACGACGGCTGAAATGCCAGAAACCGGTCCCCGGAAGCTTGTTTCCTTCCCAGTATAAGAATTGGCTTGGTAGTTTGGTTTTCCCTGTTCCCATCATGCACTGGGACAGGAACAGACTAATTTGCATGTAGCCAGGTTCTGAGCTGGTATGGTGCAGTGAGCTAAAAAACATTGATGGATCAAGCCCTGATCTCTTGACTGGGTAAGAGTATTCTGCATCATTCAGAAACTGTCCATCACCACTGCCTTTTCCAAAATTGAGATGCTTTAAAACCATGGTGGAAATATTAGTCAAATTACGCCTAGTGTGAAGTAGCAGTGATTTTGGAATGGCTGAATTGCAGAGCAAAGTATGAGACTATAGATGCATTTAAAAAAAGAGATGGAACAAAGGCGGGCCATATTGGTAGATGAAAACCAAGTTGTGCAAGCAATGACAATTTACAAAGAACAGTAAGGGCTATGAGACCGCCTGGAACTACCAACAGGAGATTTGATGGAATATGTTGTGAAGACAGAGGGGTACAAAGTCATATGCAATATGATACTACAGTCTCAAATTTGGGGACAGAGGAAAGTGATGCATCAGAACAGGGAAATGCAGGTACTTTGGTTGGAGATTCTGCAAAACAGTCAACTTTGTTATAGACAAGTTTCGTTTGCTAAAAGGGGACAGGAATTCAAAACAACCGAGGGGAGGAGGAAGGGCAGCCAATGGAAGCAGAGAAGGAGGGAGAGAAAAAGAAAGGAAAGAAACAGATATAGAAAACGAAAGAACAAAAACACTATTAGCTCTAGTGGGTAAAAACAGAAGGGGCCAAGATCAGGATCAATAATTGAAACTGAGATGGTATATAAAATAGTTATTAACTAATTAGATACAACAGAAGAACTTGAAGTATTGCGCTATGGGTTCTCTTCCCTCTACCTAGGATTTTTGACTATGTGAAGAGACATATTGATGTATTTCATTTGGTCAGGTGATTAAAGCTTTAAAAGCTTTACTCCCTTAAAGGTGCTACAATAACAGGTTATTGCAACGCTCCTGAGGAATGGTGATATATCTAGCTTGAATATAGGTGATGTAGCCTTGCTAATCACGCACCATGAATTGTATAGGAGAGGGAGTAGGGAAGAGTGAGAATGAAATTGAAAACTTCTTGAATAATCTGGGAATTGTTTGTGAGAAGTGTTAATGTTGTTAATGTTAATGTTAAAAGATTTCTAAAGCGCATGGCTGCCCATAAGCGTCCCAGAGCTGACAGTAGAAACAGGCGGAAAACAGGAGAAGGAAGTTACGGGAACAGCCAAGTCTTTAAGAGTTTCCGAAATGGAAGGAGGTTGGGCACATAGGTCATGGGGAGTGATTTCCACAGTTTAGAAGCGTTATATGAAAAACGCCGGCCTCCAGAGCGCGACCTTTTGATCCTGGGTAGCAAGGTCAGATGGAGGTTTGAGGATCGGAGGGTTCTGGAGGTAGTATATGGAACGATGAAGCCTTTAAGGATAGGTGGAGCTTTCCCATGGAGAATTTTGTGGGTTAGGCAGAGGGCCTTGAAATGCACTCTTTCCAGCACGGGCAACCAGTGCAGTGCTCTGATGGCCGGTTTGGCCGAGCACCGATTCTTGGTGTCAGTAAGAATCCGGGCAGCAGCGTTTTGCACTACCTGGAGCCTGGTTGTCACTTTCTTCAGTGCACCAAGGTACAGGGCATTTCCGTAGTCCAGTCTGGACAGAATAAGGCCCTGGATTAGGCGCTTCCTTGACTGAAAGGGGAGTAGCGGGAGGATGTTACGAGAGGTACAGAGGAGGCCGTAACAGGCTCCAGCCGTTTTCCTTGCTTGGGTGTTCAAGGTGAGGTCCTGGTCCAGCCAAATCCCAAGGCTTTTGATGTCGGATTTGGGGGTTGGGGACAGGCCCATGCACGGGGGCCACAGGGATTCCGGGTGGAAATGAGACTGGTTGCCCATCACCATTATCTCCGTTTTGTCACTGTTAAGTTTCAAATGGGACCTGTCCATCCAGCTGACTATGTCTCTCAGACAGGAGTGCAGATGGATGGTGGGATTTTCCTGATGACTGAGAGATACCACCAGCTGGGTGTCATCTGCATATGTTAGAAGTTTAATTCCATATGGGGTGACAATTTTTTGAAGGGGAGACATATACAGGTTGAAGAGTGCAGGACTCAACGAAGAGCCCTGCGGCACTCCTCAGCGTATAGAGGTCTCTTTGGAGATGTAGTTGCCCTCCGCCACCTGGAAAGAGCGACAATGAAGAAAGGATTTTAACCAGGACAGGGCGGCCCCTGAGATGCCAAGCTCCCTGAGCCGCAAAACCAATGTTTGGTGGTTGACGGTTTCGAAGGCCGCACTTAGATCCAGGAGGATCACTGCCACTGATCCTCCTGCATCTATGATCTTCCTGGCCTCTTCAACAACCTCCACCATCGCTGTTTCAGTGCCCTGACCCGGACGAAAACCTGTCTGTGAAGGTTTAAGCAGTTCATTGGATTCCAGGTAGTTGGACAACTGGCCATCTTGCTGATGCATGGAAGGAGAGAGATCGGCCTGAAGTTTGCCAGGTTTTGCGGGTCAAGGTTAGGTTTTTTTAGTAGGGCCTTGACCACCTCCTTCTTCCAGCTAGGGGGTACCGTTCCATCTGCTAGAGAGGCATTGATCACGTTCACCATCGGGGCAAGGATGGTAGGTGCAACCAGTTTTAAGGTCTTAAATGGGGCTGGGTCAAGCGGGGAGCCACTCTTGAGTGATTGTAGGATGGGAGACAGGGTGTCCTCGCTGATAGGGGTGAACATGTCTAATCCTGCATTGAGGTTCTGGGACTGAGTTGGACACAGATGAGGGAGGTCCGCGGAGATGAAAGGGGAGAGTTGGTGTAGGATGTTCTGGATCTTTTGATCAAAGTAGGTAGCTAACTCGTTGCAGTGATTGTCCGAGAGATCACCCGTGCATATAGGCTCCGGAGTTTTTAAAAGCTTTTTTACAATTTGAAAAGTTTCCCTCGATGAGCAAGATGCAGTTCTAATTTTTTCATTGAAGAAGGCTATTTGCGCAGCTTTGAGAGCTTTTTTGAAATTAAGGATCGCCAGTTTGTAATCCCTCTTGCTGTTGGGGTCAAAGTCTTTCCTCCACACTCTTTCAGACCTCTTACAGAGTTTTTTCAGGAGGCGGCAGTCATGGGTAAACCATGGCAAGGTGTTTTTTTTCCGGGGTTTCAGATAAGGTTTTTTGGGGAGGACGGTGTTGAGGGAGTTTTCAATCCAGGAAGAGAACTCGGCATCCACTGTTGCGGGGTCTGCTTCAAAGTTGGGCGTAGAGAGCTCCAGGACATGCTTCAATTTGCCAGTGTCCAGTTTAGCCCAGGGACGTAAAAGTCTACCAGGAGCTTGAATGGGAGGTGGAGTGGTTGAGATCCACCAACTAAAAGGGATAAGCAGGTGGTCGGACCATGGCAATGGAATTGGTGCTCTCGCTTTGAGGTCAGGGATATTGCAAAAGATGGGATCAAGCAAATGCCCAAGAGTATGCGTGGGTTGATCGTTCTTTAGATGGAGTTAATGGGTTGCTAGGTCTAGAAGCCGTTCCGAGGCAGTGTTGTCATTACTATTATCAAAGTGGATATTAAGGTCCCCTAAAATCAGGAAATTGGGCAGGGTACTGGCCATGGCCATGGAGGTTTCCAGGAGAGAGGTGCAAAACTGTCCCAAAGCCCCTTGGGGGCGATAAGTAAGAGCTCCCGAGAGGGAGTTACGTGGGGAAATTTGGATGGTAAAATGCACATTTTCACAGTCCGAGAGGGGGCTGTCATGAAATCAACATGAAAGATGCCACCCGATTCATGATCCTAAATTGCGCTCGCAAGGGGCCGGATTCTGAGAATCCGGCCCTTTGCGAGAGCGATTTTTGCATTTGGGATTCAGCATCCCAAATGCAAAAATCGCTAATTGCGATGTCGCAAATGTGCGAGGAATTACATTTAAGGAATCTCTATTAGAGATTCCTTAAATGCAATTCAACATCCAATTTAAATTTGCGAAATCGCAATTTACCGCGAGGTCAGACCTCGCGGTAAATTGCGAAAACTCAGAAAAATGCATTTAAATGCATTTTTCTGAGTTGCATGTTACACACACACATGGACCTGTGTGTGTGCAACACCTGTGTGAAATTTCATTTGAAGGGTGCTAGAGGGTGTCCTGTGGACACCCCTGGCACCCTTCAAATCGCAATCCCCATTCATTCCTATGGGCCTGAAAGGCAACTGGCTGACGCTAAATGGCCTTTTTTGCTTAAGAAACCTACAATGAGATTAGAAACATGGTAAATCAGAGCATGGAGAGTTTATCTGAAATGTGACTACCTTAACTCTTTGACATGCACCTTCTCCCCAAATTCCATCAAGATAGGAATAAGCCTCCAGGGAGACCTATAGTGTCATCTAGAAGGAAAGCGTTGGAAAGCACGTCTAGATATGTGATCTATTTTTTAGATCATTTGTCATGACACTCCCTTCACACATTAATGACACTAAAGATTTTATCACACAAATTGAAGGAATTGTCTGAGAATCTAATTATCTACTTATGACTTTAGATGTATGTTTTTTTATTCTAACATCAGCCATGAGGACGGTTTACAAGCCTGTCGAGCATTTATTCAGGGCTAGCCCTTTCTTAGGTCTCGCCTACGCAGGGCACATGCGCTACATAGGAGAACTTTAGCCGTCGTGCAGCTCTTTTTCAAAGCACATACTCGTGCTTGTGGCGGCATACAGCTTGCGGGAGTGTGAAGCGGTGCGTCATAAGCACGAGTATGTGCTTTGAAAAAGAGCAGACTGCTCTCCCTAGCGTGCGCGCACCAATTGCGAGTGCACCTCTCCGCCTCTCTCTCTCGCTGAAGCATGAGTCGCGCGCATTTGTTTTTAATGTTCTTCTTCTCCTTCAATGCCTAGCATTTTTCTTGCAGCAAATAGTGCTCTTCAGTTTACGTTGCTCTCCCAAAATTTCTTCGTATTCCGCATCTTGGTATTCAAAATTCTTGCACCCGTCTCCTCTTGTCTATCGTACTCACATTTCTCCCTCCCTGGCCTAGCTTTAGTGGCTTCCATCACTATTCAGCGTAGATTCCATCATCTCTCTATTGTCGTCAATGTCTATACTCACTTGCCCATCTAATCTACGCTCCCGGCTCTCTAAGTGTACCTTCTTGCTTTCTTCACACTGGCTCACAATTCAGTCTTCCTGTCTCCCGAACTCCTTGTGCAAATTTGCACATTTTCATTTTTACACCAGGCTTCTGGAACATTCGTCATAACTCTATTTGCTCTGGACATACCCTAACTTTTTTTAGGGAAGTTTAAAGGAACACTTGCTCACTGTAGCCGTGTGAGAGTATCCTGTAACACCTCTTAAGATTAGACGCCTTTATTTCTGCTGTTTTAAATAGCGCAGACTCTGCTTGAAGGTACATTATACAAGCACATATTCATTGTTGGTAGGCATAGGGAGATGAAGTTGTTGGTCCAGAATCACCAGTTCCAAAGTCGGCAGCTCTGGCTTTACCCCACACCCTTGTTCAGTGCTGTGCGATGCAAGGGCAAATTGTGCTCTCTCACGGCGCAATCAGGTAAACAATTTTGTGGAAATGGCAGCATTGTTTAAGTGACTATGACCTCACAAATAGGCAACAAGAGACCGCTCACATTTAATTTCTGGTCAATGGGCTGAACACCATGATTAGACATAGCATGGGAGAGGGGCCAGCTTTGAAGCTGGGGAACCAGGTGCGAGTCTCGGCAGAGACGCTCAAACATCCTGTGATTTTGGACAAATCATTTAAGCTTCCTGTGCCAAAAAAATGAATGTGTTAGTCTGTAATGCAATTGGTCGCGGAGTAAGAGCTTCCCTAAGGAGCTCCCGGTTTGGGATACCAATTTGGTCTATATCCCTGTTTAAACCCCGCTCCCCGGCCTCCTCCCCCAAGGTCCCCCCTATGTCCCCCCCAGCTCCCTGGGAACTTAAAACCCTGGCTGCTGTTACAAAGCGTGAAAGCAGGACCGCAACATCGTCACCCTGCTAGACAACCTCGCCAACCTCGGGCTCAAGCAACTGGTCAACACCCCCACCCACTACGCCGGCCACACGCTTGATCCTGTCTTCTCATCCAGCAAGCACATAAGCTTCAGCCACTCCACCGGACTCCACTGGACCGACCACAGCTGCGTCCACTTCAGCTTCAGAAAAACCACAACCCACCACCACCCGTATCAGGTTCCTCACAGGAGCTGGAGCAAGATCACCGCCGTCCAGCTCACCACCTCCCTCAGCCAGAACCCACGTGCCAGCACATCGGACCCCAACGAAGCAGCCCACAACTTCACGCAGTGGCTGACCACCGGCGCCGATGACCTCGCACCACTGAAGAACCCTCTCAGCAGACCCAGAAGCAAGAAAGCCCCCTGGTTTACCGACGAACTCAAGGACTCCAAGAAGACCTGCCGCACCCTCGAGAAAGCCTATCTCCTCGACCAGACCGCTGACAACATGACCGCCCTCAAACACGCCACCCGCAAGCACCACCAGCTCATCTGCACCACCAAGAAGAAATCACTGAAGGAGCGCCTGGACAACAACGCCCACGACAGCAAGGAACTCTTCAGCATCGTCAAGGAGTTCTCCAAACCCAGCACCGGCAACAACTACATCACCCCTTCACAAGATCTCTGCGACTCCCTCGCCTCGTTCTTCTGATGGAGCAAGGATTCGCACGTAAAGCGACTTGCTCTGATTCAAGAACCTCGCCTAACTTGTAATCATATTAATTCAACCTGTCCGTCATTTATTTAGCATTTTCCCCAACACGCGGGTGTCCCCAGGAGGCTTGCCTGTGTGTCTTTTCATCCTAACAATGCTTGCACTACGGAAATGGCTGCTTTGCAGAAATCTAGTCTGCGCATGCGTCGGTCATACTCATGTGATGTGACACACTCGCATTCTGGAGGGATTTTGTTGCTCATGCGCACTGTTGCAAACATGGCCGCTTGTCTCTCACCACGCTCTCTGATTGCCACCACCGCTTCTGCCTATCTGTCTTTTTGCACTAAACTTTAATGCTATAGATATTATAAAGTAAGGGGTGCAGTGAAGTCTATAGCGGTATACAGTGTGATCATTTTTACGTATGATTCTAATTTGTTTTCGCTTACTTTTCATGTACCGCGTATCTGTGGGCCGGGGGAACGGGAGCTGCGCCATACTTGAAGCTCTTCTGAACCCTGTCACGTGACATGGGAGAAACCCCACTGCGCAGAAGCTAAAACAAGCCAGCTGGCTCCTGAAGCACGATGCGCCTGGGAACCCATCTCGAAGATGCTGCAGTCTACCTTGACCGCGCTACATTGTTGCTATATACTGTGCACTTGCATTGTCTTCTATATTCCTATGCCTGGGAACGTGAACTCTAAGGGGCGGGTATGCAAAATTGAATATGCATGATGAGAACACTGAATTATAGGTGGTGACAATGACAAAGTCACCTCTCCTGACCAATCATAATGTGGGAATCTGTCACTTGCAACATTTGTGGGTGGTCTAGGGGTCCCAAAACAGTATAACTAGCCTAGTATAGCTTAGAGAAATTGTCCGACTTGTCCGAGTAGCAGACCTGTCACTGACCCTACGAACTCTATAGGTGATTAATCTAGAGTGCTGCGGAGCACTCTGTCCATACTTTCCACAAGCTCCTAGGGGTGGAAATAGTCCTAAGTGCTGGCGAAGCACTTTGCTGGGAAATTCGAAAACCCAATCGGGGTTACTGGCGGATTACTTGCAGAGAGGGGGTAACGCAGGCGTTGCATCCGAAGCTGTGGGTGTTGGTCGTACCTTGGTGAGCCCAGTCCTGACCCAAATCCTGAGGGGTATCCTGTCCTGACTGTCCGTGAGCTGTACCTGCTCGCATTCTGGTATTACAATCCTTGAGGGTCCTTGTCCCCGTCTTTCCAAACTGACCCGTGGCCAGGGTTAGTCCTCATTCCTATCTAGGTAATTATTAAACTGTGGGTTTACGTCTTCCTATCTCTCTTCCTTCTCTTCTTAATAAAGAACTCTTGCCTGTGATATTGCCCTATCACCTTTTGAAAGCAACTTATATGCAATTGTTTATTAGAAATGTTCCACTTCTCTCCCTACCTGTAGGATATTATTAAATTGTCATATTATATTAGTGTGTTCCATTTTTCCCTTCCCTTTAGCAGGGTTGCAGTGAATTTAGTAAGAATAGCATAAGTAGCCTAGTTTAAGTACACATTTTAGGTCCTGTTCATGTCCCATGCCCTAGTTTAAACTTGTGATGAATAGCTCGCTTCTTAAAACTCTTACCCTGTAGTGTTCTCAATTACTCTACTGGTACTTGCCCTAATCCATAGTTACATTGTGGCATTAGTTTTAATAATTGATGTGTTGATTTGTATTTGCCTCATTATCTTGGCATATTCATTCTGAAATTTCTTGATAAATCTTTAAAACTCATCAGGTGTCTGTGGTCATTTTATAGTATAAAGTGTGGATAAATGTACTTGGTATATAAGAGTTCTACTCCCTTTAGGAATCTTGTCACCTATCCACTGCTAGCTCCTGATCCGTCAGGAGTAATGTGCCTGTGGTAAGTCAGGTACATGAACAGTAAGTGGTGTAAAAGTCACCCCCCGAATTACTCATAGTAGCGCACTAAGGATTTTCACCCGGTTCATGCAAGTCATTTGTCATCCCAAGTCACGCCAGGGCCCAGTGCGTGGAGATTTGGTAAACTCAGTGACCCGGGTGACCTGCGCGCTCTATCAGTAATTTTCTGGTAGCAGAGTTATGGTTAGGACTAGTTAAGATAGGTAGACAGGGTAGTTGATAAACAAACCGTGAAAATAAAATGTGCTGCTGGAGTTTCTATGCTGCTATATTGATTGCATTAATTCAAATATTGCGCAAATGTTATAAAGGGTTTGATATGTCTATGATTTTGCATTGCTGCTATAAGTGTTACATGTTACATTAACAGAAATTGTTTGTAAGTGTTCCGTGTAGTCCGAATCCCCGGGGAAGTATATAGCTAACGGTGAGCAGAATCCGGTTAGCTGGTAAGGTCACTTGTCGTGAGTCATTAGTGCAGGGTTAGGAATACCTGGAAGCACTAATTAGGATTTTCTTGCATCTGAATAAATGATAGCTACGAGTCCTTTTGTATAAAACTTCCATTGTGATATCACCTAGTAAGGGTCACATGCGGAAGGAGTAATAGGGTCTCCGAGGCTTGAATGGTAAGTAAAATAGTCTGCTGGTGAAAGCCTGACTTAGTATATATCCCAGAAAGAAGTGGATGAGTCAGAGGAGTAGCAGGTTCTATATTGCTCGTGTGGGAGGTTAGGCAGAGAAGTCTATCCGGAGTGAATGAAAAGTAGACAGAAGTGGTTTACTTGTAGTGAGAAGAAATTTTTCTATCTGTTTAGAACACTCAGACACAGTGGCAAACGTTGCGTGTTGTTGACTAAAATTTGCACTCGCACTTTAGGAAAAGTTAAAAGTTTCCGTTACCTTGTGAAGGAGGGAGTCGGTCGGAAGACTGCTCTGACGTCACTCCGTGCCGCGCTGGTATTGGTCGAGACAGCGGGTGTGTAGTGAAGCTGAAATTGCAAGGGAGGGGTGAGCGCCGGAGCGTGAGACCTCGTCTCGCGAAAGGGCCGCGCACCCATTGGACAAGGATTTTTCCTGGTTTTTTTTTTTGTAATCACAGTATTGATTGGTTACTACGAAATAAAAGTCGCATTAGCATTGGAAGCACAAAGGTAAACAAAATTAATCAACAGGAGCTTGAGAGGGGTCTGGAAAGGTGTATGTGGTATCCTGAGTTCTTACCCAATCCACAAAACTTAGGCTTCTATAAGGAACAGATTTTACGAGGTAGACCGCACATAATGTATGGAGTAAAAAGAAAAATGTCATTTGCCGATAAATTAAAGAATTTTTTTTAAACGGACAAGCCCATTAGAACAAGGGAGGGTGTGATCATCCCTCCACCAAATACTCCTGCCTCCTTCATGATGTTTGAAAAAGGGTATCATACCTGTGTCTGGCTAGAGAATTGGGCAAAGTATACTGCAGATGACGGAGTTCTAGCATTTCCTATTGATGGTACGTTTAATGGCAGAATCTTGTTTAACTTAAGGACCCGCATGAATGAATTACATCCCAGACCCAGATTAACGCAGTACGAAGCCCTAGAAGAATGGGAAATTGAGGCTCTGGAAAGAGATAGACCCCGGATGGACAAGGGAGTAAGCAAATGGTATCCGAGGGTCCATAGAGAAACCAAAGAGCAGAAAATGAAACATTGGAGACAAAATATGATGGTAGAGGGATTGTTTCCAATGATGGGGGTATTAGAACAAGGGAAAGGGAAATGTAAAGAGAAAACCCATCACTTAATGGCAGTGGGGGACTCTGAAGATGAACACCTAGAGGATTTGTTGATGAAAAACCCCCCTCCCTATGTTGCAGAGTCAGAGCCCCTGAGTTCACCAAACCCGTTTTCTAGATATCCTAGATGTCGGAGGGATAGTGAGACAGATGGAACGGGAACGGATAGTAAAAACAGTGATGGGGATGGGTTTTGCAAACCTAGTTCTACGGTCCCGAATTACCGGCCGTTTGGAGAAGACCCACCTCGGTTGGTTACTCCGACAGCCCCAAGTATTTACCCTCCCTTGGTACCCCAAGTATTGCACGACAATTCCGCAGAAAAGGCTTTACGTGAGCGAGAGAGGGAAGCTCTGGCTAAACAGCGAGATGATTTAGTTCGGACCATCGCCCAGATACATCCCCATCCAGATTCACTGACTATCCCAGTAACTATTGGCCCGGCTATTCCTCTTTACGGAGATAGACTGGCTAGCCCACGACCTCCTGTTATGACCCCAAATATGCCAACTCCTAGCATTCCACTCCCGAGAAAAGAAGTGCTCATAGATGATGATCAAGAAAGCGAATGCGAGTCAGTGGTCTTAATGGATATGCCCATTAGGGAATCTAGAACCAGCATGCCAGGAGCAAGAAGTCAGAGTAGGGCAAAGGAGGTTCTGATAGAAAGCACATCTGGGGTTAGGAGTGCCACAGTTGTATCTCCAGAAGAATTGGACAGAAGGACAAAAGAGTTAGAAAAAGAGACCACACCCCAACCAAAACACCTAGAAATCTATAAATTAAGGATAGAAATAGAGGAACTAATTGCTGGAAATGTAGGATTAGACCGATTAAACTCTTTTAACGAAGAAGAGTTACTGTTCATCAGCAAAAACCTTACCCGGAACGCTAGATTACTGCATGAGAGATTGATGGACACTGCCACAGAAATGGGAATCGATGTCAGTCGCTCCAAAATCCTTCAGAAACCCTACAGAGTAGATTTTTCAGACAAAGACTTAGAGAGCTTGAATGTGGTAGGAAAACAGATCCAGATAAAAGAATTACTGAAACTCTTACAGAAATGGGGGGATGTAGGAAAATGGAGAACCCGGTGGGCAAAGAAAAAGGAAGACAGTAGGGCTAAGTCCCAAACTTCAGAATATGTGCTCAAAGAAGTAGGTCCCGCAGAAAAATTGTGTCCCATGAGAGAGGTCCCTGGGGGAAAATACGTCCATGTTCCTTGGTCCCGACAGGATATTGTGTCATTTACAAATGACTTTCCAAAATTACGGGAGAAACCAGTCGACTGGTACAGACAGGTCGAACGCTTCATAAAGGTTCAGAAATGTCTCCTAAAAGACCTGGATGGGTTTTTCGACATTGTAGTACCGGTAGATTTGTGGACCGAGTGCAAAATTGAAATTGATTGGCCCAATGACGAGTATGCGAGAGACCCCAGAACCGGGGCTCCCTCACCCGAGGTAATGAGAAAGTATGATCAAGTCATACAATACCTCAAGAAAAAGGTGCCCGCAAAAGAAACCGATTGGACCCGGATAGATAGAACTACCCAAGAGCGTGATGAAACTGTCCACTCCTTTTATGAAAGGTTGCTGCAAGTATTCAAAACTTACAGTGGAATCGATAATGTGGACATGAAGGACATGACCCATTTCAGTTACAGATTCGTGCTAGGATTAAGGCTTGAAATATCCCAATGGATTCGAGACAATAAAATAAGTTGGCAGGGAAAGCCCATAGACGATGTCCTCAAGTACGCCAAGTACTGCGAGGATGAAATAGAAAATAAAAAGAAAGCCCTCAAAGAGAAAGTTATGTGGGCACAAGTAAAATTGGCTGAACAGCAAGAAAAACAGTTAAGTAAATTGAATTCTAATAATAATGCCCAGAATACCAATGCTGGGGGAGGAGGAAAGCCCCGGGTAAAAATGAGTCGGGAGGAGGCTATGAAGAAGTTCCCCTGCCATGGGTGCGGCCAGATAGGGCATTGGAGAGACGAGTGTCCACACCTTCAGGCCGGTAATGCCCCTATAAATGGTTTAAATCCACAGGTGCAGAAAGAGGGGACAAGAAAGAACCAGCAACAGGTAAAGCTACCTCCAGTACCTCGCGCTCCTAGACAGAATTATAAGAATCAGGGTCAGCAGAATGAAAGGGCGGAGGTATGGGAAGGAGAGAATGAGAGAAATGCAGCAATTCCGCAGTACTTGTTAAATGATTCTTTCCTCTGTGATGAGCAAGATTGACGGGGCCTGAGGGGGGAGGACAAGGAGTGCGTACTTGGCGCCTCCTTACCGGTAGACCAGACTGGACCATACATTGAAGGAAAGGTTGAGGGGAAAGACGTCACCTTTCTGTTGGACACTGGTGCTACCCGGTCCACTGTGAGAACAGTGGATGTTCCTAACCTACCCCTCTCGGGAGAAGCAATCCAAGTAGTGGGTGTCTCCAATCAAATAATCAGTACTCCCGTAACTGAACCCATGGAAATCTCTATAGCAAATTTTAAAGAAATGCAGAGATTTGTGGTCTGTGATTCCAGTCCTGTGAACCTGTTAGGACGCGATTTGTTGTGCAAAATGAACTGCACCATCTTTTGCACACCAAAAGGTGTCGAAATTCAGACCCCCGATGAAGATGGTTTGTACAAACTGATGTTAGTGAGACCTGACACTGATATTAGACCCTTGTCTGTTGAAGACTTACCTGAAGAGCTCCAGTTAAGAGTGGTACCCGAAGTATGGGATTTCACGGGAAAAGATGTAGGCTTAATGGCAAATGTAGACCCGGTTAAAATAGCAATAAAAACAAATGCTGTATACCCCAGAACAAGACAGTACAAAATGAGTGCAGAAGTAAAAGCAGGAGTCGCAATTGAAATTAACAGGTTGCTCGAAGCAGACATCATACAGGAAGTAATGAGCAGTCCCTGCAATTCGCCCATCATTGGGATTAAAAAGCCTAGTGGAAAGTACCGGGTAGTGCAGGACCTACGCAAGGTAAACCAAATTGTTGTACCTTGCTGTCCCATTGTGCCCAACCCTGCAGTGATACTATATCAGATTCCTTGGAATGCGGAATGGTTCACTGTCATTGACCTGTGCCATGCATTCTTTTCCATCCCATTGCATCCAGAAAGCAAGTTCCTTTTTAGTTTTGAATTTGACAGCCATGTCTATGTCTGGAATCGTGTCCCTCAAGGGTACACTGAAAGTCCATCGATTTTCAACCAGATCCTAAAGAAATGCCTTGAATCTTTAGTACTGCCAAGAGAGTCCGTTTTGGTGCAGTACATAGACGACCTTTTAGTGGCATCTAAAACTCAAACTGACTGTGTCACAGACACCGTTGCCTTACTGAATCACCTAGGAAAGGGAGGACATAAAGTATCACCAGACAAATTACAATTCTGCAGAAACTCAGTAAAATATCTGGGGCACCAGATAGAGAAAGGGATCCGAAAAGTCACTACAGAGAGGATCAAGATAATTAGAACAAGGGACCTACCCCGAACTCAGAAAGAGGTAAGAATGTTCCTAGGAGTTGTGGGTTAATGCAGGCAGTGGATTGTAGGATTCGCAGCTCTAGCCAAACCTTTGATAAAAATGACCAAGAAAGGAGTAGAAGACCCAGTCAGTTGGGACAGTGAAAGCATGTCCGCTTGGGTAAAATTGCGAAATTGTTTATGTACCGCTCCTGCATTAGGTATGCCTGGTTATTCCAAGAACTTCGAACTGTTCTGTGACACAAGAGAAAATTGTGCACTCTCAGTCCTGACCCAGGAGCATGGGCTGGTCAGGCGTCCCGTGGCCTATTTTTCGGCCACTTTAGATCCAGTGGCTGCTGGATTACCCGGATGCCTGAAGGCAGTGGCTGCCACTTGCGTTAGTCTAGAACAGAGTGAGAATATTGTCATGGGACAGCCTGTCACCGTATATGTTCCACATTCTGTTGTAATCCTACTGACAAGAACCAAGACCCAGTATCTCACACCTAGTCGGCTGACTAAGTATGAGAGAATTTTAATTGGTGCTGAAAATGTAATAATTTCCCGGTGCAATGTCTTAAACCCTGCAACTCTGTTACCTGTTCCTCTGGATGTAGAAGCCGAGGATGAAATGGAGCATAACTGCATCGATTTAACAGAATTCAGCACTAAGCCCCGTCCTGACATCCGAGAAATAGCTTTACTTGATGGGGATCTTACAATCTTTGTGGATGGCTCGTGTTTAAGACATGAGAGTGGAGGTCTGTGTGCTGCCTATGCTGTAGTCACATTGACGAACACCCTGGAAGCATCTTACCTATGCGAAGTGAAATCTGCGCAAGTAGCAGAACTCATCGCGTTGACAAGAGCATGTAAAAGGGGTAAAAACAAAAGAATAACTGTTTATACCGACAGCCAGTACTGTTATGGGGTTGTTCATGACTTCGGCCAACTATGGTTACAAAGAGAATTCATGACTTCCTCAGGTACCCCTATCAGGAATGGAAAGGTGGTACAAGACTTACTGGAAGCTATTCAATTGCCCAAAGAATTGGCTGTGGTCAAGTGTGCGGCTCACAGATCCGGAAATGATGATGTGACAGCCGGAAACAGATACGCTGACCAAATCGCCCAGTTTTGTGCCCGACACCAAATGTCCCTCCAAATTGGGTTATGGGGTGGTGGAAACAGCTGCCAACTGTTGGTGTTTGAAAATGTGTCAACGTGGGAAGAATTGAGAGACTTACAACAGGCAACAGACAGGGAAGAAAAAGGCAGATGGAGGGCGAATGAATGCAGAATAAGGAATGATGGTGTGGTGGTAAACTCAACTGGGGTGCCTGTACTGCCCGACAGCCTGATAGATCCCATGGTCAGGATGATACATGAACCAACACATATGGGAAGGGACGCAATGTATTGTGTGTTTGACAAGGTGTTCTATAATTCAAAATTCAGGAACCAAGCGGAAAGGCTGTGCCAGAGGTGCCTAGTGTGTCAGCAATTCAATGCAGGAAAGAGGACTGTAGTAGAACAGAGTACCATTGGAAAGGCGGTAGGTCCCTTTGTCAGGATGCAGGCGGACTTTATAACAATGCCCAGATGCAAAGGATATAGATATGTCCTGGTCATAGTTTGCCTGTTTTCCAGGTGGGTGGAGGCCTACCCAGCAAAGAAAAATGATGCCTTGACTGTAGCAAAACTGTTACTCAGGGAGTTGATACCTAGGTATGGAATTCCTGAGACGATTGAAACAGACCAAGGTGGGCATTTTGCCAACGATGTCCTAAACGAACTCTGTACAGCATTTAAAATGGAGCAAAGGCTGCACTGTGCGTACCATCCAGAGGCTTCTGGGGTAGTTGAGCAGATAAATGGTACGATCAAGTCCAGACTGGCAAAAATGTGTGATTCAACCAAAATGAACTGGATAGAAGCTTTGCCCCTTGTGCTGATGAGTTTGAGAAGTATTCCGAACCGAAAAACAGGCCTGAGCCCCCATGAAGTGCTAATGGGGAGAGTGATGCGACAGGCATGGGTACCTGGACACAAACTGCTAAGTATTTCTGATGATTTGGTGCTAGAATACTGCAAGCAGCTGGGTGACCAAGTGCGTTCTATCTCTCACCAGATTGGAGAGACAGCTGACGACTGGCCCAAGACCCCAGCACATAAACTGCAACCAGGTGATTGGGTGGTGTTAAAGAAACACACCCGGAAGAGTTGCCTTGGACCAAAGTGGGGAAAGCCAAGACAAGTGATCCTTGTCACTACGACTGCTGTAAAGTGTGCTGGTGTACCGAAGTGGATCCATGCAAGCCACACGAAGCGGGTAACTGGAGAAAACGCGACTGAAGCTGAAGGCAGCCCAGCTGAGGAGACTCCCGAAGAGGGTCCGGATCTCGCTGACATCGAACTGCCGAGCACAAGTCGAGACGTTGATTGGTTCCCTGCCGACGACCAGGTTCTTGATACAATACGAACCAGAAAATATTCCTACCTAGACAGCGAGTGGGATAGTCCAGGTGAGACAGAACTAGAGGACGAAGGTCAGGTCAGCGAGACTCACATCACACCTGATCAGGAAGTAGGCCAAGTAGGGACAGATCAAGCCATCGACACTCCTCCTGAAACTCCGGAGTCTGGAAAGGGACAGATAGTGGTCAAAGTTGAAGTTCATGCGGAAGAAAATGAAGGGAACGAAGTGCATGAACAGGAGCAGATAGATATAGACGAACGTGTTCAGGAAGCAGAATCCAAATCGCCTGAAAGTAAAGAACACCTACAAAGCCAACTTGAACATGGCCAGCCTAGAAACCAGGCAGAAGAAATAGATGAAAGACCTGGAACTAGTCAGACAGGAAGGGAAATAGACACTGTCAAGCCCAAAGAACAAAAACAAAGTGAAATAAAAAGAGTGCACGAAGAAGGCCAAGTTTCCTCGACCACTGAAAGCCACAGGAGCAAGGGTGAACCCCGATACATCAAAAGACTGAGACTGCGAATAAAGACAGTTGAAGAAAAACTAAAGGACCAAAAAAGGGCAGAAAGTGAAAGAAAAGCAGCCCGAGGCAAGTCTCTGAGAAAGAGCGACAGAGTAAAGAAACAGAATCGGCTGTATCGGAGCCCTGAATGGACTTACTTGGTGTTGGAAGAAATTGACGAGCCCAACCACAGTGGCAAAAGTGACGAAGAGTCCATTGCTGATCAGAGTTCTGACGAAGACCCTCCCTGAAGCACACCCAAGTGAACCTCTGGTGTAAAGAAACAAAGAGGGGTTGCAAAAGTCACCTGTAAGCTATAATGTCTGATTCAGGTGTCAATGGAAGATCCAGATTTAGGTGTTGCAAAACTTGCTGTAAAATATGCTTATGTAGTGTAGCTATGTTGATAGTGATATGGATAGGACTAACAGTCTTTATACCTTTTATGATAAGTAAAGATCCTAACCTGTCCCCTACTGAACCAGAGACGTTAGACACAGACGTTGTACAGACTGTAGAAACTCCACGAAGTTTAGAACGACGTGACAATACAGTTAGTCTGAGACACACACGACCTAAATTAGAAGCATCAGATGAGGGTGGACTACATTTCCACAAAATGAGAAACAAGACACATTTAAATGTTTTTGCTAACCTTTTAGTGCACTTTGTAGAAGCTATGGAAATAGAAGATTGTTATGTCTGCATGAAGCTACCCACGTCTGTAGCTGAAGGTGTGACCTATCACCATTTACCCCTAACCTATGGAATTTCCTGTAGTATATTAGCCAGCTTATTCTATAGAAGCACGTTACAGTACTACTACTCAAACACTGACGTAATCTTTTCTGAACTTCCTATTAGAGGACACCTGAACCTTGTACATGTTAGAAGCGAGGTAACCCGTTATATGGGAGAATATTTCCTGACAATAGGTGACATAGACTTAAATGAAGCAAGACAAGCTAATCTGACCTGTTCCTTACAAGAGCAGGAAAAGATGTTTATAAAAATGGCAGACAGAAGGAGGGAAAAGTTTCAGAAAAAGGCAAATGACGAAAAAGATAGAGTCCCTAGGTGGGCAGAACACATGGACAACACCTCGCAAAGCGAAGCTACTCCTGCTTTGTTGCTGGATTTTGAACGGAAAGGGAAACTTTGTCTTCATAGAGAAAGGACAGAATATTATAACAATGTATTCATCGGTTCCAGCGAGTGTGAACATAATTATAAGGTAATTGGAGGTTGGGGTTTCAAAAATGGGTCAGAACCTGTGTTTCCCGGAATTTATTATATATGTGGGAACAAGGCTTATTTCAAATTGCCGGATCACTGGTATGGAAGCTGCTACTTTGGCATTGTTTTCCCGAAAGTATACCATGTGAATAATGCTGCTGGAAGCAATGAAGAAACTAATGGCTTAGCGCGTAGAAAACGTGAAAGCGTAGGCGAAAATATAGGTGATATTTTTAGTGCACTGATACCTGGAATGGGGGTAGTTCTGAATACTCACAGAATCTGCAAATTGTCTACAGTAGTGGATCGGTTATCAACTGACACTGCTGCTGGATTCCTGCTGGTCAATACTGAGATGGTTGCGATCAGATCAATGGTTTTACAGAATCGCCTTGCTCTTGACACCTTATTGGCAAAAGAGGGCGGAGTCTGTAGAATGCTGAAGGCGCAACATTGTTGCACCTACATACCTGACAAAAGTATCGAACTTAAGAAATATGTAAGGAACATAACTAATTTGGAAAAAGAACTCAAACCATTAGAGGTTGACAGTGCCTGGACGAGACTGACTGGAGGTCTCTCCTCTTTAGGTAGTTGGTTTTCTAACTTAGGTAAAAATCTTCTATGGAAAATACTGATGCCAATAGCTGGAATAGGGGTGGTTGCACTGATCATATTCATCTGCTGTAAATGTCAAAAATGCAAAAAGTACACTGTGAATAAGAGAGGAGTGAAGAGAAATATTGATGAGTTAGAATTAGAAGAATTGAGGAATCAAATCTACAAAAAGGCAAAGAATCACCACTCTCATAGAGAAGCCGAAAGAAAACTCAACAATAAGTTTGTTGAAATCGAAATGCATGATATGGAAGAATGAAAGTTGGCATCTGTTTCCTTTTAGTGATGATAGTAAATATCATCAAAGAGGGGATTGATGGAGCAAGGATTCGCACGTAAAGCGACTTGCTCTGATTCAAGAACCTCGCCTAACTTTTAATCATATTAATTCAACCTGTCCGTCATTTATTTAGCATTTTCCCCAACACGCGGGTGTCCCCAGGAGGCTTGCCTGTGTGTCTTTTCATCCTAACAATGCTTGCACTACGGAAATGGCTGCTTTGCAGAAATCCAGTCTGCGCATGCGTCGGTCATACTCACGTGATGTGACGCACTCGCATTCTGGAGGGATTTTGTTGCTCATGCGCACTGTTGCAAACATGGCCGCTTGTCTCTCAACACGCTCTCTACTTGCCACCGCCGCTTCTGCCTATCTGTCTTTTTGCACTAAACTTTAATGCTATAGATATTATAAAGTAAGGGGTGCAGTGAAGTCTATAACGGTATACAGTGTGATCATTTTTACGTATGATTCTAATTTGTTTTCGCTTACTTTTCATGTACCGCGTATCTGTGGGCCGGGGGAACGGGAGCTGCGCCATACTTGAAGCTCTTCTGAACCCTGTCACGTGACATGGGAGAAACCCCACTGTGCAGAAGCTAAAACAAGCCAGCTGGCTCCTGAAGCACGATGCGCCTGGGAACCCATCTCGAAGATGCTGCAGTCTACCTTGACTGCGCTACATTGTTGCTATATACTGTGCACTTGCATTGTCTTCTATATTCCTATGCCTGGGAACGTGAACTCTAAGGGGCGGGTATGCAAAATTGAATATGCATGATGAGAACAATGAATTATAGGTGGTGACAATGACAAAGTCACCTCTCCTGACCAATCATAATGTGGGAATCTGTCACTTGCAAAATTTGTGGGTGGTCTAGGGGTCCCAAAACAGTATAACTAGCCTAGTATAGCTTAGAGAAATTGTCCGACTTGTCCGAGTAGCAGACCTGTCACTGACCCTACGAACTCTATAGGTGATTAATCTAGAGTGCTGCGGAGCACTCTGTCCATACTTTCCACAAGCTCCTAGGGGTGGAAATAGTCCTAAGTGCTGGCGAAGCACTTTGCTGGGAAATTCGAAAACCCAATCGGGGTTACTGGCGGATTACTTGCAGAGAGGGGGTAACGCAGGCGTTGCATCCGAAGCTGTGGGTGTTGGTCGTACCTTGGTGAGCCCAGTCCTGACCCAAATCCTGAGGGGTATCCTGTCCTGACTGTCCGTGAGCTGTACCTGCTCGCATTCTGGTATTACAATCCTTGAGGGTCCTTGTCCCCGTCTTTCCAAACTGACCCGTGGCCAGGGTTAGTCCTCATTCCTATCTAGGTAATTATTAAACTGTGGGTTTACGTCTTCCTATCTCTCTTCCTTCTCTTCTTAATAAAGAACTCTTGCCTGTGATATTGCCCTATCACCTTTTGAAAGCAACTTATATGCAATTGTTTATTAGAAATGTTCCACTTCTCTCCCTACCTGTAGGATATTATTAAATTGTCATATTATATTAGTGTGTTCCATTTTTCCCTTCCCTTTAGCAGGGTTGCAGTGAATTTAGTAAGAATAGCATAAGTAGCCTAGTTTAAGTACACATTTTAGGTCCTGTTCATGTCCCATGCCCTAGTTTAAACTTGTGATGAATAGCTCGCTTCTTAAAACTCTTACCCTGTGGTGTTCTCAATTACTCTACTGGTACTTGCCCTAATCCATAGTTACATTGTGGCATTAGTTTTAATAATTGATGTGTTGATTTGTATTTGCCTCATTATCTTGGCATATTCATTCTGAAATTTCTTGATAAATCTTTAAAACTCATCAGGTGTCTGTGGTCATTTTATAGTATAAAGTGTGGATAAATGTACTTGGTATATAAGAGTTCTACTCCCTTTAGAAATCTTGTCACCTATCCACTGCTAGCTCCTGATCCGTCAGGAGTAATGTGCCTGTGGTAAGTCAGGTACATGAACAGTAAGTGGTGTAAAAGTCACCCCCCGAATTACTCATAGTAGCGTGCTAAGGATTTTCACCCGGTTCATGCAAGTCATTTGTCATCCCAAGTCATGCCAGGGCCCAGTGCGTGGAGATTTGGTAAACTCAGTGACCCGGGTGACCTGCGCGCTCTATCACTTCCACCGCAAGATTGCCGACATCCACAACAGTTTCGGCGCACCACCCACGCACCCAACCACCGAACCAATGCACCCCACCGCCACCCTCCGCACCTGGACCACGGTGACCACCGAAGACACAGCCCGCACGATGAACACCATCCACTCCGGTTCTCCAACCGACCCCTGCCCCCACCACATCTTCAACAAGGCCGACTCCACCATCGCACCCCAACTCCGGGACGTCATCAACACCTCCTTCAACATTGCCACCTTCCCGGAGAGCTGGAAGCATGCCAAGCTCAGCGCCCTACTGAAGAAACCAACAGCGGACCCCACCGACCTCAAAAACCTCCGCCCCATCTCGCTCCTCCCTTTTCCTGCCAAAGTCATCAAGAAGATCACCAACAGACAGCTTGCCGCCTTCCTCGAGATGAACGGATCCCTCGACCCCTCGGAGTCCGGCTTCAGAGCCAACCACAGCACAAGACCGCCCTCATCGCATCCACCGACGACATCCGAGCCCTGCTCGACAACGGGGAAACAGCGGCACTCACCCTCCTGGACCTCTCCGCAGCATTCAACACTGTCTGCCACTGCACCCTAGTCCAACCCCTCAGCAACACCGGCATCCAAGAGAAGGCACTGAAGTGGATCATCTCGTTCCTCGCCGGAAGAACACAGAGAGTCCGCCTCCCCCCGTTTCGATCTGAAGCCACCGAAGTCATCTGCGGCGTCCCGTAAGGATCATCACTCAGCCCCACCCTCTTCAACGTCTACATGAGACCTCTCGCTGCCATCGCACGCCAACACAACCTTAACATCATCTCCTACGCCGACGACACCCAGCTGATCCTCTCCCTCACCAGAGACCCCGACACCCCCAGAACCAGCCTCCACGAAGGGATGAAAGACGTCGCCGAGTGGATGAAGAACAGCCGCCTGAAACTGAACTCAGACAAGACAGAAGTCCTCATCCTGGGACCATCACCCTCCGCCTGGGATGACTCCTGATGGCCCCCAGCCTTGGGCACCGCCCCCAAGCCAACAGACCATGCACGCAACCTGGGCTTCATCCTGGACTCCTCCCTCTCGATGACCAGACAAGTCAATGCCGTCTCCTCATCATGCTTTCACACCCTCTGCATGCTTCGCAAGATCTTCCGATGGATCCCGACCGAAACCAGGAAGGCGGTCACCCAGGCCCTCGTCACCAACCGACTGGACTACGGAAACACCCTCTACGCCGGAACCACAGCCAAGCTACAGAAAAGACTCCAACGCATCCAGAACGCCTCCGCCCGACTCATCCTGGACATCCCCTGACGCAGCCACATCTCCGGCCACCTGAGGGACCTGCACTGGCTCCCCGTCAACAAGAGGATCACGTTCAGGCTCCTCACCCACGCACACAAGTCTCTCCACGACCTGGGCCCCAAGTACCTCAACGACCGCCTGACCTTCTACACGCCCACCCGCCAGCTACGGTCTACCAGCCTCGCCCTCGCCACCGTACCACGCATCCGAAGAGCCACCGCCGGAGGCAGATCCTTCTCCTACCTGGCGGCCAAGACATGGAACTCCCTCCCCATCCACCTTCGGCTGACCCAGGACCACCTCACCTTCAGGAGACAACTCAAGACCTGGCTGTTCGAGCAGTAGCGGACCCCTTCCCCCAAGCACCTTGAGACCCTTCCGGGTGAGTAGCGCGCTATACAAGCGTTATGATTGATTGATTGATTGATTACCTGCTGAACGGCCGATGTGGACGTCCTGAGTCCAGTCCCGACACAGATCGGACCCCATCGCGGCTCATCACTTCTGTGGTTCCCGGATCGGTCTACTGGTCAGAGCTGGGCCATCCCGGAGCAAGCCCCCAGCGTAACTTCAGGTGTGAGCACCCGGCGTCTTTGGCAGTGGCTCTCTCACATTTTGGGCGAGCCAAGCGGCAAATGCCGCCTGACTCTAAAATGTCAGCCGGCCGCGGCAGCTCGGGCCGAGAATCACACCCTTAGCAATGGATACCCCAACACTTGCGAGGCGGATCTGCCCCGTGAAGTGAGCTAAAGCGAGGCTCTACCCGGCTGATCCACAATCCGCACAATTGGGGCTTGAGGTTCACTGCCGAATTTTTTTAATCATCGGAGCCCGACTGGCCTGGCACAAAATGGCGGCCGCGCCGGACAGGCAGACCAACCGTTGCTGAAGCTGACGAGCTGGAAGTGGATCACCTCGGGAGCACAAGACCGATCCTGATGGCCAGCTCTGCCCACTCTGCTACGATTGATGAGCCTTTCGTTTTGTCTTCACCATCCTCCATTCATCAGCCAGCATTTAGCCCCACTACTGCTGACTTTCTGAAGATGCCCCCAGCCCCTTGTCCCTATTCTCTGCTGGGCAGTGAAATTATAAAAAGGACATTCTACATCCTACACCTGTATCGGCCATCTTGGAGTGGAGCTCCTCACCCTGCTCAATATTGTGCTGCTGGCCCGTTATATTTGTTTTTGTTTTAGTTATAATTGATGATAACTATATTCCCAGAGAATGTGCCATTTTCTCCCTTGCCTTTTTAATTCTTTTGTTATTACGACATCAGAGGAATCGCACGGAAGGGACTCCGAGTTAACTAACCCATACAGATGTCTGTTGTTTTGCTGCTTGCTAACCTACACGGCGTTGCGAAGCACCTGATTGCTATTGCTCTGATCCTCCGTCAAGATGTGCTGGGCATGGAATTCGGCTCTATGAGCATGACAGTATTATTCTGACGGTCTGACGGTCTGATACTGCAACTTTAAGTGCCACCTTTTGAGGTTATTTCATGTTTCACCTCATGGCTCTGACTTTGGCCTATGTTGAATTCCCTACCTGATCCCAATCACATGGCGCTCTTTTTGTGGTTTCCCTATCACTAAGGATCTTTTTTGGCCTCCACTTTGCCATCCTTCCCCTTACTTTGATGTTGTCGCCCCCCTGACCTAGCAGACATGTAGAGATCGATAAAGGACTTGCCCCACTTTCTCACAATTGGTGGCCATCTTTGAATGTAGCCCCGCGTACAACTCCTCTGGTATTTCAATCCTGTATTTCTTTCACTTTAAACTGTCCCCATCTCTTTACCTTTTATCCTTTTCTTATAGTTTATCTCTCTTTCCTTATTCACCCTCAATTATCCTACCCATGCTTTCTTCCTGAGCTCGCTACCTGTCCTTCAGATGCTCTCTTCTACGCTACTACTCTACCCCAATCTATATTACCTATCAATCCTATTCCTCCACTATACAATTGTATTTTTTGTGCACTTTTTTGTCACCCCTCCTAGTACTCCCCCATCCACCTTGCTTTTATTTGCTTATTTTGTATTTCACTGTACAGAATGTTGTGATATGTATCTTTTTTATATGTATTTTATTGATCAGGTGCCTCTTACTTTTTACTCATCCTGTAGTACGCTATTTTTTTCAGCATGCACTTTATTTCGTTTGATGCTTACTCTCTTTAGTCATCTCCCTCTCTCCTAACCTTATTCACATCTTTCTTATTCTTAATCTTTGAATGTTCCTTTTGATGTGTTTCATCATTGTTGTGTATTTTGTCTGACCTTGTAGTCCCCCTTTAAGATGTTCCTTTGTATGGTTCACCCCCATTTCTTATTTTTGTGATTTGCTTTTGGCCAAACGTAAACTTAGTGCGATATCTATGCAGCTTATACTGTACTTCGCTGGTGTTTACTCTCTTTAGTCGATTCACATCCTTCCCATTATTAGTTTACTTCACATCTTTTTTCACATCTTTCTCATTCTTAATATTTATCCTTGAATGTACATTTTGACATGTTCTATTATTGTTGTTTATTTTATATAACTATGCTGTCTATTGTTTATTTGTTTTGATTATGTTGTCCTCCCATAGGATATTCTTTTATTTTGTTCTCCCCCATTTCTTTATTGTAATTTTGCTTTGGATAAATGTATCTCTTCCATAGTTCCGCCTTTCTATTTTCCTGTTCTGATTTATCTTATGGTTTAATCGTCGCGCTTCTTCTCTCTCGCCATACTCCCCTTATCATGCCTCCCCTCTCTCTTTCCCCCTCTTCCTCA
The DNA here is from genome assembly GCF_964263255.1 of Lissotriton vulgaris. Taxonomy (NCBI): domain Eukaryota; kingdom Metazoa; phylum Chordata; class Amphibia; order Caudata; family Salamandridae; genus Lissotriton; species Lissotriton vulgaris. The sequence goes on along the minus strand of NC_141693.1, from coordinate 1,861,342,850 downwards.
CTATCACCTATCTCAAACCTTGGCCCCAACTCTTGGTCTATCCTCTACTCCTCCCACCTCTGCAAGCATGGTAAGAAAAACTTCAAACACAGGCTCCTCTGTCTCCACCATGAAACCACCTTATTTGCCGATTACCATAATAGGCTTAACTTCTCCTTAATCACCAACTACATCCTTTTCCAAACGCCCTTCAAAATGGAAAAGCCTATTTCTTCGACACCTCCCTATTATTAACTTTCGCAATATTCCCTACGGTCTAAAACTCTCCACCACTCCCTCTTCTTCCTTCCCTGGTGAAATTGATATTTCCATCTTCAAATATGGAAACAATCTCGTCCAAGCGTCTGAAAATCACCTCTACATCTTTGAACTCCACTTTAGTGCCTTATCCAAATCCCTCGCTCAGTCCCTGACCCCCAACTCCCACCCCCTCATCTCCTAGTTCCATCACCTCCCCCCTCGTCTCCTACCCCCTAACTCCTCTCTCTGATCTACCTACAACCTCGCCCAACTTTGACGTCTACACCCAACCTCCACTGACTACACGAACTCCCAATACCGTTACTAGCATCGACACCCTACACCCCCTAACCCCTCTTTCCCTCCTCACTGATTCACCCACTCTTTCACTCAGCCCTGATGCACACACTCAACCACAGCTGTCCTCCCTTACTGACTTCTATATTACCACCACTGACTCCCTTCACCCACGTTCCCCCTTATCTCCTCTCACTGTCTCCCCCACCTCTTCCACTAACCATGATGTTCTCTCTCTATCACTACAAACCACCCCTACTCTTAACATTATAACCTGTAACGACGCCCTTATCTCCCAACCACCTCGTTTTTCTGCCTCTCTCCCATCCACCTCCACCAATGATTCTCACACCCACTTCCTTTACTCTCACCCCCCACTGTCCCTTCCCCACCCTCTTCCATCCTTGCCTCCCACCCCTACGTCCTGGCTCCCTCACCCCTCTATCCCCCAACACAACCCTCTTCCATCCTTGCTTCCTACCTTTACTTCCTCGCTCCCTCATCCCTCTATCCCCCACCACCCTCTGTCCGCCTTTCCCCTCACCCCATCTTCTTCTTCTACCTCCCCTGCCCCTCCATCCTCCTTACACCTCACTGCCCACTGCCTCCCTCAATTAGGGTCTACTCAACTCACTTCTCTGAAGCCTTCAAACTTGTTTGATACCCCTGTTACATGCACGCCTACTCCTGCCTCCCCTATAACTCCGCAGTCTTTAAGCTCTGCCGAACACTCCACTCCTTGTGATCTCCCCCTGAACAAACCCCTCCATCCTCCACTTCTTACAACTCTCCCTCGTCCCCTCCAGCCACTTCTTCTCAATAATACACTTTCGTCCATTCACCTCTCTCCTTCTGACTCCCATAACACCTCATGCTTTGATGTACTTTATCTTCTCCCCCTCATTTAACCTCCCCCATACCTCCCCAACAACCCTCACATCTCCTCCGCTGACAATTCCCTCTCACACTCCCTTGATCTCTCCTGCAACCCTCAATATACCGGCCACTCCACCCTATACTGTCCCCCCTCCTCATTTAACTAACTATCTTCCTAAACCTAATGCCTCAACCACTCCTACCTCCTCTGCCCCCCCACCCCATTATGAAGCCTCCCACCCATCTTAACTCCCTTCTCCCCCCCCCCCCCCGGTTACCCCCTTCCTCTCCCCAATCCCCCCTCCTCTATAACTCCTACTCTTCTCTCCTCCCAAAATCTTTTTATCCACTCCACTCCTCACTTCTTACACTATCACTCCTTAATATTGAATTACTCCTTTCGTCCCTTGTTTCAGAACTCTCCTCCCTCAGATCTGATGTCTCACTCCTTGTTAAAACCCACTCCTCTGATCACACACACACATCGGTCCCTTCACTAAACAACATATCATCTCAATTTAGCACCCCTCTCACCTCCCCTAGCAACAGCTCCCCTATTACTGATAACATCAATTACTCTCCACGTGGCCTACCCATCCCTACAAAGTCCCTGATCCCACCCAAACCCGTTGAACTTTCCAATGCTCCCCCTACCTATACGGCAACTACAATCTCCACTCCTCAACATGCTGCATGCCCAATATTCTTGGGGGTTAACTTATCTCCGAACTCCCCTGTCTCTCCCCCTCCATCTTCGTCCTCTAGTCCCCACTACCCGCAGTCTACTATCCCAGTTCTTTTGGGAACGTGCAGACTCCCCCTTTACCCAACATCACTAGACCCCCTCAACAACTAACATCTATCCTCCCTGATCCCTCCACCCAATACCCTGATCCTTCACCCCTCTACTGCATATTGATTAACTGCCGAACCGCATCTTGCCACACGACGGATATTGTGGAAACCATTCTCAATGAAAACATCGACATTGCATTCCTAACTGAAACCTGGCTCAACCCCACTCCACTCCTATACTTGACTTGCTCATTCCTCCTGGATATTCCATCATTAGGAAAGACGGAATCAAGCAAATAGGAGGTGGCCTTGCCCTAATCTTTAAAGATGAACTTAATCTCACGCTAGTCCATCTCCAGGACCCTTCCATCTTTGAATACCTTTGCGCTGATCTGACTATTCCTGGCTCCCCACCATTTGTGTACATACTATGTACCACCCCCCGGCAATTCTATCCCCTTTACTGAGGAGCTGTCTGATCTTATCATTCAATCTTCGCTCACTCACTCCAAGAATCTCTTTCTTGGTGACTATAACATCCATTGGAATAAAAATGATGACCCTACTGTCATCCTCTTTAAAGACACCATGGACATTATTGACCTGACTCAAGTCTGCCAATCCCCGACTCACTCCAAAGGCGCCACCCTTGATGCTATTATGACTAGCAAGGATCTGGCCTCTCTCTCAATGATCCTTCCCGTAGACTGGTCTGATCACCACCTTATATTGTTCACTTTGAACTGCTACGTTACTCGCCCCACCCCTATCGGCACTTTACCCATGAAACATACTCGTAATCTTCGCCTTATTCCCCTGGGTGAGTTGGAATCCTCAATCATTACCCGCTTACTTCTTCCCCCCTCTCACAGCACCAATGACCTAACTGAACATTACAATAATTCTATCCTTCAAGCCCTTGACCAAATTGCCCCAATCAAACTTAAACAACAAAAAAGAAATACCTCCAAACATCTGGTTCAATTCCGACCTTAATAATGAAAGACGGTCCCTCAGGCAGTCTGAACGTTCTTGGAGGAATCATCCCTCCTCCGATAACCTGATATTCCTTAGAAACGCCAGAGCCAAATACAAGAAGCACATCTTCAATGAAAAAGCCTCCTTCCTCTGTTCGCAACTTGACCAGGCTAGAAACCGTCCCAGAGAACTCTTTAATATTGTTAAAAAACAAACTTCCTCTGGTCCCCATAAAATACCAGCCACTGTTGAAAGATGCGAAGAAATCGCCAGCTACTTTTCTAATAAAGTTAACTCGATGTAACTATCCTTCTCTTCCCCCCTCTCCCATTCCAAACTACCCTCAGCCAACTCCACCTCCCTAACATTCCTACTACACCTTTTTCCCCTTCACCTTTGTGTCAGGACCCCTCTTTACCCCTCCCCACTCTACCCCAACCTTGACTCATTTTCTAAGAACACCGATGCTAAAAACAATGCCTCCTGGAGTGAATTCTGTCCAGTATCTGAATCTACTGTCCTCAACATCATCTCCAATTTCAAACCATCCTCACACACCAAAGATCCTCTTCCCACACAGTTGGTTCAGGAACTCAAACACATCTTGCCCCCATTTGGACCAATATCATCCATTCCTCCTTTACCACTGGTTGTGTCCCAGCATCCCTTCAACTAGATCAAATCTCCCCTGTTGGACTTGGCCCGCAGGGCAGGTTCACCCCTAGACTTTTTGCCTTATTTGTGACCCTGTGTCAGTGATTTTTGGGTCTCTGCGCACTTTCCCCTGGGTCCCAGAGTGAAAGTGCGTGCATGTAGTATGGCTGGCCTGCCCTCCCATAGGAATGCATGGGGAATGTGTGTGTCCCTGGTAGTTCCTGATGCGTGGGGAGTGCAGGCTCGAGTTTGGTATGCTTAAACTCGTGAGAGTGAATGCTGCAAGATGGTGTCTGTGGCCTGTATGTGTCTAGTTGGGAAGTGCTACTTCTGGACATTGAGATATGTGTGCAGTGAGGGTGCTGGAGCGTGATTGGCTGGAGCTGGCTGGTATGCCAGGCTCCAGGAAGTCTGGATGGGTCTGCCCGGTGGTGAGTGGGAGATTAGCATGAGTGATGTGTGGGAGGAGTGTACCTGTGTCCTGGATGGGCTAGGTTTTCCCCACACAATGCTGGCTCCGCCCCCCTGTGGTGTGTCTAATGACCCTAGCCTCCCCAGTGAAAGGAATGGGTGGTTGGGCCATCAAGAGTGCTCCAGAACCAGCTGCGACTGGTTTTCCCCCCACCCTGCACATTGTAACAAAGGATTTACTGTATAAAAAGGGACTGTGTCCCCTTGGAAAATGTTCTACTTTTGGATCATGCCAGAGGGGGCTTTTGCTGCTGCTGGGGCCAGGAGGACCGCCACTTGGGTAGTCTCCCTGCCTGGAGACCCAGTGTGCTGGCTCAGGCCCAGCCTTGCCCCCCTGCCTGCCTCCAGCCCAGCTGGAGCCCTGTCCTGTCCTCCAGTGCTGGGGAGCACTGAGGACTTCTTGCCTGCAGCCTGAGAGCGCTGCTCTCTGCCCTTCAGCGCTGGGAGCGCTGGAATCCCTTGTCTAGCGCTTGAGAGCGCTGCATTTGGCCCGGTGGCGCTTGGGAGCGCCTTTTTCTTAGAGGCTAGCGCTGCTAGCGCTTTGAGAGCCAGCCGGTGCCCACCCGGCATCAGCCCGAAATTGCGGTGCCCAACGAGTGCCTACCTCGCTTTATATTTGCTTTGGCGGCGCGGGTGCCACCCCGCTCATTGCCGCTTTATTTTGGCCGCTTTGTGTTGATCTACGAGGGAGCCCACTCCTCGGATCATGGGAGCCCGCCTGCCTGCCTGAGAAGCGAGCTGCCGCGCTGCCCGCGGCGACCTGGAAGTGGAGAGGCGGCCAGCCAATCCCAGCACGGCCCAAGAGGGGCCGACCGGAAGTCCCGCCTCTGTTGCCGAGCCGGGGAGAGAGAAGCTACCGGCCGGATCCCCGAGGCTCCCCGAGTGGAGAGGAGAGCCCCGGGACCAGCGGGAGAGACCCGCCTCCGCTGGAGACCAGCCGGTGAGTGTGGCCGTTCTGGAGGGAGGGGCGCCGGGACACATTGTCGGTGTCCGCCCCCCCCCCCGCCCCCTCAGCAGCGCGACCTCGCGCCCACGTGTTCAGAGCCTAAGAGAGGCTCTGGGGGCATTTTCTGTTGGCGAGCCTTGCGAGGCTCGATTGCCGGCACCGCGTCCCGAGCCTGAGAGAGGCTCCAACGAGTGGGAGCGTTCCTTTGGAGCCGCGAGGTGCCCCGGGGGCACCAGTTGAGTTAGAGCCCAGTGAGGCTCTTGGCAAGCATCATTGCTTTGGGTCCCCAGAGAGAGGGACCCCACAGCCCAGCGAGGCTGCACCTTTTGTTGCTGGAGCCCTGAGAGGCTCAGCAGCACCCTTCCTTGTTTGAGAGCCTGAGAGAGGCTCACCAGTGCCACAGTGGTGGTTCTTTGGGCCCAGAGAGGCTCCAACGTTGCCCTAACTTTCCCTGCTCCAGTTGCCCAGCACTTTGTGGGCAACTGCCACGTTTAGGCCCTGACATTGGGACACCGGGACAGTCACAGGTGGTGACTTGTGAGTTTGGCGCAATGGTATTTTCTCTGCACCTCTGAATGTATTGTTTATGCGTCATGTGCCTTTACACCTCTGAATGAATGTCATGCATTGCATCATGTGTTTTGCTTTTACACCCCTACAGGTAGTGTGACATGTAGGTGGTTGTTTTCTCCCTAGTACAGGTGGTGCTAGAGAGGTCCTGTTACCAGTGGTTACTGGTTGTATGCTCTACTTTTATATTGTGTGCTACACTGATTTTACTTTCTGAAAGTGTTATTTCTAAAAGTGCTGATACCCTTGACAGTGGTCCAAGTGGCCCTCTCCTGTACAAATATCCCTTGTAAATTCCGCCCGTGCCTGTGGGCACAGTGTAACAAGATGTGTGTTTTATCTGATGTATATTTATTATAATACAAAGGCTATTTTCAAATAACCTTGTGTGGAGTGTTTCTTTGTAGTGGGCCTTGGGTGTTGTTGCTGGGGTGCGTGCGCAAATACTTAACTTACATCGCCTCCAAGTTTAGCCTTGACTGCTCGCGCCACGTTACCTAGAGGGCGAGTAGGGGTTGCCTTGGTGTGTGACTCCCTTGCCCTGACTTTAGAAATGGTGATCCCTGACTGACCTCGACGTGAGTCTTGGCCGGCCAGGGTCCCGTTTCTAACATCCCCCATCCTCAAAAACCCCACCCCTGTCCCTACTGACTACGCCCTATTACTAACCTTCCCTTCCTCTCCAAAGCCCTTGAAAAATGTGTCCTGTCCCAATTAGACAACCATATCATCTCTTTCAATCTCCTTGACGTTTTCCAATCTGGTTTTAGGAAAGGATGCAGCACTGAAACTGCTATGCTCAGTATTACTGATGATATTCATCGCTCTCTTGACAAAGGCGAATCCTCCCTCCTTTCCTCCTTGACCTCTCTGCAGCCTTTGATACTGTCCACCATCCCACCCTTCTTAATACTCTCAAAGACCGCTTTGGGTTTGAGGGCATTGTCCACCAATGGTTCACCTCATATCTTCAAAATAGATCCCAACAAATTAAACTCAGTCACTGTCTCTCCAAACCCCAACCTGTCTCAATGGGTGTCCCACAAGGTTGTATCCTTTCCCCAACCCTATTCAATCTATTCATGGAACCACTCACCCTCATTCTCAAACAAGCTAATATCAGTTACCACCTCTACACTGACGACACGCAACTATATTACAAGATCAAGTACCACCATGACATCCTTCACCTCAATGATACCTTGAATAAAGTCCAAGCCTGGTTCCATCTTAATCATCTCAAACTGAATCCCAAAAAAACTGAAATCATCCTTTTTTACTCCCAAAAACAGTTCTTTGCCTATCCAACTCTGGATCAGCGATATCAAAGCTCTCAACTGCTCCCTCTCCACCTCTAACTCTGTCAAATCCCTAGGCATCAGCATTGATCAGAATCTTACTCTCATCCCTCACATTAAAAATGCGGCCAAAGGTGCTCTCTTCACCCTTCTCTACCTTAAGAAAAATCAAACCTTTCATTCCTGCTGATGATTTCAAAATCGTTGTCCAATCTCTTGTACTTTTCAGAATTGCCTATGCTAATGCCACCCTTGTAGGCACCCCTAAAGTCCACCTTGCCCCGATTAAATCTGTTCTCAACCTGGCTGTCAGGTTTATCTCCAACTGTAAGCGATTTGATCAAACTCTCCTGTCCTCAAAAACCTCAACTGGCTCCCAATTGAAGGTAGATATACCTTCAAGATGGCATGTATCCCTCACAAAGCCCTTCACCAAAACACCCCCTCCTACCTCTCTGAAAAACTACAAAAAGCTGCTTGCTCTAGGTCCTTGTCCTCATCCCCCCGAGACTCAAATGTAAAAAGACCAAATCACATGCATTCTCAGGTAATGCCCCTACGATTTGGAACTCTCTCCCCAAAGATCTTCGCTGCAACCCCTCCTACCCTCTCTTCAAAAAAGATTCAAGGGGCTTCTTCTCAACAAATATTGGGGTACCTAACGTCACTGTAATGACACTGTCCTTATTTTGTATTCTCCTCAACACACCCCCTCTTTCTTCCTTCTCCTAATTTCGCTCCCCCTATCCATCTTCCCTTCTCCCCTATTTTTCAACCTTCCTCGTCTCCCTTACTTATCTCTTAGTTACTTTCTTTCCTCATTTCCCTCATCTAACTGAAATGCCTTATCCTATGTTAGTTTAATTCACTATGTGATTTTGTCTCTATGTGTTTACCTAACTGTAAAGCGCTCTGATACTCTTGAGTCCTGCAGCGCTATATAAAACCTTTTAAATAAATAAATCTAAAGCGCTCTGATAGCTTCGGGTCGAGTTCGCGCTACATAAAACGTCAAAACAAAACTGATTTCCCACAGTTATTCTTCATACTATACTTCATAATTCTGCACAAAAACACACATTGTGCAACCTGCATATGATCAGCAGGAGCACAACAGTTACCATACTGATTTCAAGTAAAAACACAGACCCGCATTTAACTCGCAGAAACCAATGCTTAGCAGTCCTTCCACTGACTTCCAAAGAAGCACAATATTTAGTCAAAAATTAACTGCACAACAAGGTTAAAACAAGCATTGGCATAGCCAATAGGTCTCGCCTTTGGGACCATACACGTGTTTAGCCATGCAACAGTTGATGCTGTTGGACCAGGGATATTGAGCTGCATGACTAAATACTTATAAGGTCCCAAAGGTGAGACCTGTTGGCTATGCCAATGCTTTTTTTAAGGGTTAGCCCTTTGCGCTACTTCTCACACACCAAAATGCTCATGGATATAACAAAGTTTTGTCTGGAAAAAAATATTTTTATGTTCAGTGGCAGCATTTATAGACAAGTACACAGGATTTCAATAGGCACTTGTTTCACCTCCACGTACACAAATTTGGTCATGGGGTGGTGTCTATAGCACCTGATATGCAGACCAGGATGGAACACCAGTTAGTAATCTGGGTGAGATTTATAGATGACCCTTTTATCATCTGACACGGGTCTAAGGAGTTAGCTAGTGAGCCTTTCCAGGAACTGAAGAACAATACGATTAACTCGATTTCACCTTTGAAATAATTGAGAAGCAGAGTGTGTATTTGAATGTATTGGTGACGGTGAGGGGTAACAAACTGGAGACACATTGTTCCAGCTGCGGCTGCTGCAGGTAAGAGCTGTGGGGCCGGTTGGGGGGGGAGTCAAGAGACGACCACAAGGGAAAATTATTTGTTTAATTTCCCCTTGTGGTCATCTATCAAAATCCTCCCCCTCCCCTGCCTGTTACCTGCAGCGAACGTTACTGGTTTGTTATGGAAACCCACAGCAGTGTAGCATGCTCTCATCAATCACCCATAGGTTGACAAAAAGAATATTTCTTACAGAGAACTGCTGAGAGCAAATCGTAACTGTAACACAGATGAGGCTTTCCTGGTGGAACAAAAGAGAGATGACTGGAAGGTTCAAATCAAAGATGATTTAAAATGGGTTTTGAAAAAGGCCATTGAAAGGGTCAAGATTAAAGGAAGGGATGAGTTCCTCTTCAAACTTAATTTGACGGATATGGAGAAAGAGGGGAATGCAGCAGGATTAATCACGGCCTAAAATGGCCAATCAAGACAGTTCAGGGACATTATTGGAACATATATAGATTTGATCAGGCACTAGGGAAAACACTTGGGAACAGACACAATATCACGTACAGAAACAGCTGTTCCCTCAAAGATCTTCTAGTAAACAATGATATCTCGAGTAAACCGGTGAGCCAATACCCTGGCCTCAGGGGCTTCCACCCATGTAATAAATGTAAAGCATGCACGACAGTGGTGATGTTAAGAGGTATGCAATCCCATATGGTAAGGAATTTAAAGGGATAACACAATTCTTGACCTGTAGCTCCATATTTAGCATCTATATGCTAGTCTGCTCCAATAACCAAAGATACATAGGCAGCACTATATGCCAAGAAAAGAGGGGGATTCTAGAACACGAGAGTGATTGACAATAATGATAGACACTATCCAATTACTTGACATTTCAGTGAAGCACACTATAGTGACCGAAATCTACTCAGATATATTGACGTTGAACATATTCCACATGATGTCAGGGGAGGAAACAGGTTTTGCAAATTAGGAGAAAAGAATCTAAACACACTACTGTCTTTGAAACTAAGGGTCACATGGGCATAAATATAGAAGAAAAAATGAATGCCTATCTGGGAGATTAATTTACTTGTTTGTCTGCTGCTCTTCGACTTGCATAGTGCCTGGTTTTTATTTGTTATATTTTGTCTTTTCTTTTAGGATACAGAAATGACTTTCGACCCAGTGATTATCGTAGTTGCTAGAAAGGAGGCGAAGCATTACTGGTAGGTAACACCTACCCTTTCCCTCCTGGATAAATAACATGAGTACGATGACGTGCAAAGATTTTATTTTTGTTCACTTTTTCATAGGGGACGTGATTTGTTTATTTTTAGAGAATGATTATCTCATGTGGTGGAGTTGGACTGGTTGGTTTATACAATGAGTACAATGTGTTTTGGATTAGGAAATCCACCCGCCTTTTACTGACGAGTAATGCCAGTGAAACACAAATAACACAATATGTATTAACAGGACATGTAAAAGAATACATGGAAATCTATTACCTTAAATTGGTGATAACCACTGGGAAACAATTAACAAAATATGTATTAAGTGTATATAGAAATCAATTCATTTAGATGTCTGATAAAGCACTTATCCCACTGTTGGTCTTCACTTCAATAAAAAGATTTATAAAAAAAAGATAACGCACTCATCAGCACATGTAGGACTACAATTCCTCCGCAGTTACTTTGTTTAGTATATATTAATGATTCATTGTTTGTGCTCACTTGCGCATAACATGAGGTACCAACACTTGAACATAAATTGGAGTTGTTTTTTGTATGAACTCCAGCATAATGTTTACACAGTTTAATAGATGTTTAGCTTTAATAAATGGCATTGCCACCTTGCTATGTCCTTTGTTTGCATTCATGTTCTGCAATTAAAATGAGGAAATAACGCACAGCCATGTATAGGAGCAAGGCTGTGGATGCAGCCAAAATGCGTAATAAGTTGGAAAATATCACAATAAACACCCAGTATAAATCATGCCTTCGCGATGCACCGCTAATTACCCCACTTATAAAAGAGAGGGTCAAGGTGGCCTTATATTCTCGCCCACCCCTCCGAGCCCTGTAAAGGTTGACGCAGCATATTGTCCATGTTGAGGCCAGCCAATTAGAATTCATATGCCCACTTTGAATGCTAATTTCTCAAAACGAATTCACACCAAATAACAAAAAACATGGTTTATGGGTATAGTTCTAATTTTTTGACAAATATGGCTTGATTGCGTTCAGCCTTATTTTGCATAGGAGAGCAAACTTCCCTAAGGGAATTAACATGGAAGTCACAGTTTTGAGACCTCACCTGCTATAGAATGTGAAGGTCTCTACAGATAGGGAACCGCGCTGGCTGGAAACAGAAGGAAACTGCCCCTGTAGTAGTAACCCATTCTGCCACTAACGTGGCATCTGATTAATGTGTTAGAAGACAGCAGCATGTGGAGTACGGGGTTGGGGCAATAAGGCATGCCCACACTCTGCCACACAGCAGCTAACCTAAAGAACGGGTGACGATGCCGTAGTAGGAGGCCCGTCTTCCCGCGTAACCTCTACAGCGGGCAGGTGAAAGTTACTAGATCATATGACCATGTTGTGATTTGGCTCCTTAATGAAGTAAGTTATGACTTTCCTGTGCCCTTTCTAACCCCTCACCACTTGGAGATGCTTGTCTGTGGTGCACTCAGTAATTAAAAAATGTTCTTCCTATGAAGTGAATGGATGCAGCAATACATTAATTTGCATAATTTACATTTTGTGTGCATGTAATCTTTTGTAGTGTGACTACAGGAGTTGCCCCCCCCTCTCAACAGATCATGAGGCAAATAATGTTGTAAATACAAAAAGTAGGCAGCAAGACACGTCTTCAGTTATTAAGGTAGATTTATTAAGTTACAAGATAAGATAAGACAGCAGAGCAGTAAAACTCACAGCTGACCAGACCATCAACTGCCAAGGCTGGAATCTTCACATCACAGATAGAACACCCTTAGGTAGTATTGGATACAGGTAAGATAAGAACACTAAGAAAGGACTACAGACACCAAGTAGCCACATTGAAGTAAGTATAAATATACAACAAATAAATCTAGGTAAAGATGCACAGGGACCACCCCCTCTTTTAAGAATGTGTTATTTTAACTTACTTCATGTGTGTCTTTGTCACCTGTGTGAGTCTGCTTTTTTCCATGTGTGCCACTGTGGTTATATGTGTATGACGTAATGTAGTTTTATATTTTTATAAAAGCTGCTAAATATTATTTAACAGACCGTACATAGGGTATGTGGTTAAGAAAATCAGGATGTAACTACTTGAAATATGCCTCATATTGTCTATATGGTCACAATATTTGTCTAGTTTTGTCACCTGGAATGAAGGTATCTAAATCAGATGTCTAAACATAGGTCCTCTCCATTTTTTACAAATGCCCACTTGCCTTAACTTTTTGATAGGGTAGGAGTATAGTTAATAACCTTGATGAATGCCCATGGCCTGTTAGGCTGTTAGGAAAGGGCAGAAACATTGTGGGTAAAATCAGAAGTAGGCAAGGGTCATAATATCAGCCACCATACTGCTCTATTACCTTACAGTAATCTTGTTTTCTATTCCCAGGATACCACTTTACACAGGATACTTAGTGGAATACCCTGAGGTATTTTAGTTAGCAACTGGACTCTTGTTATCTATAAAAAGATAAGAACATCTAAGAACTCCCTTTGAGACAGCATAACCTGAGATTGAGTCCACCCTGGTAGTGTCATTCTACCAGGGTGGGACGAGAGGGCCTATGATGAAGCATGTCACATTACGTGAGTAAGCCCATCTAGTTTAATTCTTGGAATTGCCATTCTCTGTAGGAGCCACACAAACATAATATTGTTCTGTGCATAAAAAACAATTGACTCATATACTTGGGCTTCTGGCATTTTCCTCCAGTGGCATTTAACACCACGTATGTGTTACGGATCACTGACATAATATCGATAACATAAATATCGATGTAGCAAAATATCGACTTAAAAATAGAATACAAAAATATCGAACTCCTACCTCCAAACAGGTAAGTGCAAAAATATCGAATCAAAAATATCGTTGTAAAAAATATAGATAGTCAAAATATCGAATTTTTTAAATGTCTTAAAAGTAATTGAAAAATAATAAAATATTAAATATAATTAACTTAAACATACTTAAAATACTTAAATAACATTAAAATTAATAAACAATTAATTTAAGTTAAAAATAAATAAACATACAATTTAATTTTTAAATACATACATATATATATAAACATATTATGAATAAAAAATATTTTTACCGTAGGTTAGCGGGACAGTAAAATTTACTATTCCCACTCCAGTGAGTGCAACAGTAGAGAAAGCGTTGGATAGCGTAGGGGTAAAAATTACTATTCCCACTCCAGTGAGTGCAACAGTAGGGAAAGCGTTGGATAGCGGGAAGGTACAAATTACTATTCCCACTCCAAAGAGTGCAACAGTAGGGAAAGCGTTGGATAGCGTAGAGATAAAAATTGCCATTCCCACTCCAGTGAGTGCAACAGTAGGGAAAGCTTTGGATAGCGGGAAGGTAAAAATTACTATTCCCACTCCAGGGAGTGCAACAGTAGGGAAAGCATTGGATAGATTTTGGGTCAAAATTACTATTCCCACTCCAAGGAGGGCAACAGTAGGGAAAGCGTTGGATAGCGGTAGTGTAAAAATGTATATTCCCACTCCAGTGGGTGCAACAGTAGGGAAAGCGTTGGATAGCGGGAGGGTAAAAATTACTATTCCCACTCCAATGGGTGCAACAGTAGGAAAAGCGTTGGATAGCGGGAGGGTAAAAATTACTATTCCCCCTCTAGGGAGTGCAACAGTAGGGTAAGCGTTGGATAGCGTAGGGGTAAAAATTACTATTCCCACTCCAGTGAAAGCAACAGTAGAGAAAGCGTTGGATAGCAGGAAGGTAAAGATTACTATTCCCACTTCAAAGAGTGCAGCACTAGAGAAAGCGTTGGATAGCGTAGGGATAAAAATTACTCTTCCCACTCCAGTGAGTGCAACAGTAGGGAAAGCGTTGGATAGCGGGAGTGTAAAAATTACTATTCCCACTCCAGACAGTGCAACAGTAGGGAAAACGTTGGATAGCGTAAGGGTAAAAATTACTATTCCCACTCCAGAGAGTGCAACAGTAGGAAAAGCGTTGGATAGCGGGAAGGTAAAAATTACTATTCCCACTCCAGGGAGTGCAACAGTAGGGAAAGCGTTGGATAGCGTACTGGTAAAAATTACTATCCCCACTCCAGTGAGTGCAACAGTAGAGAAAGCGTTGGATAGCGTACAGGTAAAAATTACTATTCCCCCTCCAGTGAGTGCAACAGTAGGGAAAATATTGGATACAGTAGGAGTAAACATTACTATTCCCACTCCAGGGAGGGCAACAATAGAGAAAGCGTTGGATAGCAGGAGTGTAAAAATTACTATTCCCACTCCAAAGAGTGCAACAGTAGGGAAAGCGTTGGATAGCGTAGAGGTAAAAATTACTATTCCCACTCTAGTGAGTGCAACAGTAGGGAAAGCGTTGGATAGGGAGAAAGTAAAAATTACTATTCCCACTCCAGAGAGTGCAACAGTACAGAAAGGATTGGATAGCGTAGGGGTAAAAATTACTATTCCCACTCCAGAGAGTGCAATAGTAGAGAAAGCGTTGGATAGCGGGAGGGTAAAAATTACTATTCCCACTCCAGAGAGTGCAACAGTAGTGAAAGTGTTGGATGGCGTAGGGGTAAAAATTACTATTCCCACTCCAGGGAGGGCAACAGTAGGGAAAGCATTGCATAGCGGGAGGGTAAAAATTACTATTCCCACTCCAAGGAGAGCAACAGTAGGGAAAGTAAATACTTCATATATGATTAAAAATAAATTAAATATTAATACCAATTGCAAATTATTTAAAATTAATTACCAATTTAATATAATATAATAATCAATTAAAAATAATAAAAACATTTGATTACAAAAAAATTATCTATTACTACAAATTAATTACCAATAAAAATTAATTAATTAACAACTGAAAAATAATTAACAATTAATTCAAAATAAATACCAATTAATATTTTTTTTTAATTAATTACAATTAAATTTCTTACCACCCAATTCCCCTATAAACCCACAACCCGCTACAGAAAATAAATTAATAAAATGAACATTATTATCAATTAATCAATTAATAAAAATAATTACCAATTATATTTTAATTAATTACCAATTCAAAATTAATTCAAAATTAATTCAAAATAAATACCAATAAATAAATTCAAATATTTAATGAATTATAATTAAATTACTTCCTACCCTATTCCCCTATAAAACCACAACCCACTACAGAAAATAAATAAATAAAATTAACATAATTATCAATTATTCAATTAATACAAATTAATTACCAATTATATTTTAATTAATTACCAATTAATCATTAATTAACAAATTATTCCAAATAAATGCCAATAAATAAATTAAAATAATTTAATTATATTTAAATTACTTCCCACCCTATTCCCCGATAAACCCTCAACCCGCTCCAGAATTATATTACTCAAAAATTAAATACCATAAAATTAATTAATTAAAATAAATT
This sequence comes from Lissotriton vulgaris, assembly GCF_964263255.1. Lineage (NCBI taxonomy): Eukaryota > Metazoa > Chordata > Amphibia > Caudata > Salamandridae > Lissotriton > Lissotriton vulgaris. The sequence continues at coordinate 1,861,327,264 of NC_141693.1, read as the reverse complement.
ATAAAATAAAAATTCACTTTTAACAAAAAAATACTAACATAAAAAACACTTACATATTATTAAAAAATAAATATTAACTTACTTACCTAAAATTCGATAATTTTGTCTATATTCTGTCCATCGATATTTTTGTTGTCTATATTCTGTCCATTTGATATTTTGTCCATTCTATATTTTGGATTCGATATTACTGCTATTCTATTCGATATTTTTGTAGTCTATATTCTGTCCATTCTCTATTTTGCCCATTCTATATTTTTTACTCGATATTTTGCCCATTCTATATTTTTTACTCGCTATTATGACTGTATACCATGTGTTACATAGAACATAAGGGGCCTTGGGATACAGAGTATTCCAAAAAGGGAAAGATTCATATTGAATGCTTACAGAAAACTCAGCTTATTCATAGTCCATACTGAGATGGAATAACTGAGAAAAAAAAAGATATCTGGGTTGCCCCATTTGTAGTGTGATAACAAAATGTAGATGGTATAGGCTGTTGCAGATTTACCACCCTAAGGAGGGACTGGATGGAGAATACCACACAGTGGCTAGTATATATGCCCCTAATGTTAATGAGCAAAGATTTAATCTCAGAGATTGGAAGGACACCGTGGTGGGCCAAACAAATAGGGGAATGATTATAATGCTGTCTTAGATGTAGTAAAAGATAGATAAATACCACCCCTGCAAGGGGCATCCTACACGGCCACCTTGCACAATTTCTAAATATGGGTACATCATTTTGAACTCTGTGATTTATGAAGGGATCAACAGCCCGATATGCTTGACTACTCTTTTTATTCCTCCATTCACTGTATACATACTAGGCTGGATATGTTTATGATTGAACCAGAGAAGACACGCATGCTTAAGCAAACATATTAGAAAAGCTGACACAATATTGAGGTAAATCATATCAAATTGGCACAATGGCATGTCGAAAATATTGTTTATTAAAATATTGTGTCCCTATACTTATAATTCTAAGTACTAAAATAGCGCAAATAAAATATCTGTAAACAATAGGACCTAACAGTGGGACCTTCTAACTGCCAGTACCTAACCTATTGTCACTCCATCAGTATTATCCCTTCTATGCTTGCAGGGGTCTGTGTGCACACTGAATAGCACCCACCGTCACAGTGCTTGTTCCATCAGGAACCTAACAATTTCAAACAAAAGCACAAGTGCACCACACAACAAAATGTAATCAATAAGGAAAGATATGAAGTACATATCCAGAGCAGTAACTTCTTCAATTTTTTTCCCATTTTCATTTTACATAGATAAAAAAACAAAGTCCAGTTCTAATGACTCAACACACAGTACAGCTGACGCATTTCGTCCTAGTGCAGGACTTCTTCAGGGCACTAGATGATGGTGGAGTCAAGTACTTCCATGAACTGCAAGGTCAAAGGGATCTCTGCTAGTTAACAGTTTCCCGTCCGGTACGTTATTATATCAAGAATTTGAAGCCGTCTATGTAAAGGCCACGACCAAATGATAACTACAAAGCACGTCCCACAATGATGAATTCCAACACCGCCAGGTTGTGTTACGATGGATTTCAAAATAAATCCTGTAAGAGTATATCTTCAAAGTATGACGCGAAGGTCTAGAAATAAAAGAGATGACACCACTTGATGAGGGGTAGACTTTTGCAATAAAAAGTACAGCTAGACCTATAATACATCCGAGCAAAGCGGACGTCCCAACGCCAAACAACTCTTTGATGACAAACCAATTAGGCAGAAAAACAGCAGCCGCAATCTGATAGTTGCTGTCAACTGGAGCGCCGGGAAATGTAGCAATGGGGGAAAGTCGGAAATAAAATATCGTTCAACAGTAAAATTACCCTAAAACATACAAAAAGATTGTTTTTCCTGACGTACATGTAATTTAAAGTAGCCAGTCCTAAATATGTTAGCATATAACAAATAATAAAATGTAAATTACACAACTTCCACTAATACTTTACACTATATTATTATATAAACACACATGTTTGTGTATATATATGTGTGTCTATATACATAAATACATATATATATATAAACACAATTATTAAATATATATTTTACAATATTTTACAATATATTCAATTTAAATTGTAATTATTTTAAATGTACTACTGTGAAAAGTATATATATATATATATATATATATATATATATATATATATATATATATATATATATATATATATATATATATATATATATATATCCAAACCACGTTCCCTTCCAGCGGAAAGAAACAAGCCACACCGGTTCAGCAGGTCAGAAACACGCTTTATTAAGCATTTCCAGGCATGGCGCGTTTCGTCGTTAGACTTTCTCAAATGCCCTAATGTTAGGGAAGTGCTTTCCAAGTCCACCTTTTAACCCAGCTGGCCTCACTACGATTGGTTGACGCCTGCTGGCAAGCGTCAGGGAGCATAGCAAAACTCAGTGCTCCGAGTTTCACAGAAGGCAGTCTCGATGTCAGTACTCCCCCAAGTGGGCGGTGACTGCCTCCTCTCACCTGGCGCTCGAATCCCGGTGGAAAAAGCGGCTGACCAGGAACCATCACCCACCCGCAGGGCACACTCTGTTTCCCAGGAGCGACATCCAAGTGAAAGGCGCTCCCTCGTGTGATCACGATCCAAACAGTGGGCAGGTCACAGACGCGCAATGCGGTGGTTCGGCAGCATCCCCCGTCTGTGAGGTAATACCAAAGTTTGCTTGCCACTACCGCCGCCGAACATTCTTTGTTGAGTGGGGGGCCCTCTGTGTGCTGTGGCCGCACACAAACATCTCCAAACCACGTTCCCTTCCAGCGGAAAGAAACAAGCCACACCAGTTCAGCAGGTCAGAAACACGCTTTATTAAGCATTTCCAGGCATGACGCGTTTCGTCGTTAGACTTTCTCAAATGCCCTAATGTTAGGGAAGTGCTTTCCAAGTCCACCTTTTAACCCAGCTGGCCTCACTACGATTGGCTGACGCCTGCTGACAAGCGTCAGGGAGCATAGCAAAACTCAGTGCTCCGAGTTTCACAGAAGGCAGTCTCGATGTCAGTACTCCCCCAAGTGGGCGGTGACTGCCTCCTCTCACCTGGCGCTCGAATCCCGGTGGAAAAAGCGGCTGACCAGGAACCATCACCCACCCGCAGGGCACACTCTGTTTCCCAGGAGCGACATCCAAGTGAAAGGCGCTCCCTCGTGTGATCACGATCCAAACAGTGGGCAGGTCACAGACGCGCAATGCGGTGGTTCGGCAGCATCCCCAGTCTGTGAGGTAATACCAAAGTTTGTTTGCCACTACCGCCGCCGAACATTCTTTGTTGAGTGGGGGGCCCTCTGTGTGCTGTGGCCGCACACAAACATCTCCAAACCGCGTTCCCTTCCAGCGGAAAGAAACAAGCCACACCAGTTCAGCAGGTCAGAAACACGCTTTTTTAAGCATTTCCAGGCATGACGCATTTCGTCGTTAGACTTTCTCAAATGCCCTAATGTTAGGGAAGTGCTTTCCAAGTCCACCTTTTAACCCAGCTGGCCTCACTACGATTGGTTGACGCCTGCTGGCAAGCGTCAGGGAGCATAGCAAAACTCAGTGCTCCGAGTTTCACAGAAGGCAGTCTCGATGTCAGTACTCCCCCAAGTGGGCGGTGACTGCCTCCTCTCACCTGGCGCTCGAATCCCGGTGGAAAAAGCGGCTGACCAGGAACCATCACCCACCCGCAGGGCACACTCTGTTTCCCAGGAGCGACATCCAAGTGAAAGGCGCTCCCTCGTGTGATCACGGTCCAAACAGTGGGCAGGTCACAGACGCGCAATGCGGTGGTTCGGCAGCATCCCCAGTCTGTGAGGTAATACCAAAGTTTGTTTGCCACTACCGCCGCCGAACATTCTTTGTTGAGTGGGGGGCCCTCTGTGTGCTGTGGCCGCACACAAACATCTCCAAACCACGTTCCCTTCCAGCGGAAAGAAACAAGCCACACCAGTTCAGCAGGTCAGAAACACGCTTTATTAAGCATTTCCAGGCATGACGCGTTTCGTCGTTAGACTTTCTCAAATGCCCTAATGTTAGGGAAGTGCTTTCCAAGTCCACCTTTTAACCCAGCTGGCCTCACTACGATTGGTTGACGCCTGCTGGCAAGCGTCAGGGAGCATAGCAAAACTCAGTGCTCCGAGTTTCACAGAAGGCAGTCTCGATGTCAGTACTCCCCCAAGTGGGCGGTGACTGCCTCCTCTCACCTGGCGCTCGAATCCCGGTGGAAAAAGCGGCTGACCAGGAACCATCACCCACCCGCAGGGCACACTCTGTTTCCCAGGAGCGACATCCAAGTGAAAGGCGCTCCCTCGTGTGGTCACGATCCAAACAGTGGGCAGGTCACAGACGCGCAATGCGGTGGTTCGGCAGCATCCCCAGTCTGTGAGGTAATACCAAAGTTTGTTTGCCACTACCGCCGCCGAACATTCTTTGTTGAGTGGGGGGCCCTCTGTGTGCTGTGGCCGCACACAAACATCTCCAAACCACGTTCCCTTCCAGCGGAAAGAAACAAGCCACACCAGTTCAGCAGGTCAGAAACACGCTTTATTAAGCATTTCCAGGCATGACGCGTTTCGTTGTTAAACTTTCTCAAATGCCCTAATGTTAGGGAAGTGCTTTCCAAGTCCACCTTTTAACCCAGCTGGCCTCACTATGATTGGTTGACGCCTGCTGGCAAGCGTCAGGGAGCATAGCAAAACTCAGTGCTCCGAGTTTCACAGAAGGCAGTCTCGATGTCAGTACTCCCCCAAGTGGGCGGTGACTGCCTCCTCTCACCTGGCGCTCGAATCCCGGTGGAAAAAGCGGCTGACCAGGAACCATCACCCACCCGCAGGGCACACTCTGTTTCCCAGGAGCGACATCCAAGTGAAAGGCGCTCCCTCGTGTGATCACGATCCAAACAGTGGGCAGGTCACAGACGCGCAATGCGGTGGTTCGGCAGCATCCCCAGTCTGTGAGGTAATACCAAAGTTTGTTTGCCACTACCGCCGCCGAACATTCTTTGTTGAGTGGGGGGCCTTCTGTGTGCTGTGGCCGCACACAAACATCTCCAAACCACGTTCCCTTCCAGCGGAAAGAAACAAGCCACACCAGTTCAGCAGGTCAGAAACACGCTTTATTAAGCATTTCCAGGCATGACGCGTTTCGTCGTTAGACTTTCTCAAATGCCCTACTGTTAGGGAAGTGCTTTCCAAGTCCACCTTTTAACCCAGCTGGCCTCACTACGATTGGTTGACGCCTGCTGGCAAGCGTCAGGGAGCATAGCAAAACTCAGTGCTCTGAGTTTCACAGAAGGCAGTCTCGATGTCAGTAATCCCCCAAGTGGGCGGTGACTGCCTCCTCTCACCTGGCGCTCGAATCCCGGTGAAAAAAGCGGCTGACCAGGAACCATCACCCTCTCTCGATCCAAAACAGACATATGCATTCCAAAGGTACGTCATGAAAGTTTATTTAGCATAAGGGAATGAAACGTCCAAGCGTTTCGGCTGCTCAACAGAGCCTTGTTCACATACACATATGTATCTACATATCAATATGTAAATAAAACTTGAAAATTCAATTATAAAATATTGAATAAAAAAACAAATAATTTTTTTTTAAATGGAACAAACAAAAAAAACACAATTTCTAAAAAATATTCTAAAAGTCTTTAAATAAGACTGTAAACAAATAATATAAAAATAAAAAGTATATGTACCAATGATAGTAGGAAATATTAATAAATCTTTATTCAAAAGCAATCTCAAGCATATCACATACAATCAAGCAATAGGAAGATCATCATTACAAATCCAATTAAAAGTTCAAGTAAGACATCCAGTTTAAAAGTTAAGATAAAATGCCGCTTTTAGTCACGGGTGATTAAAAAGTGGTGAGAAAAAAACTGCAAAAACACAGATAGTCATTCAAGGGTCAATCTGGGCTAAATAATCTTGAACTATAAGCAGCCCGCAAGAAACTTGTCATTGCCCAAAGTGTGAGTTCCTTAGGCAACTAGACCAATACGTCTGGAGGATGGAAACCCTGGTCCTTCGTATTCACCTTCACAGATCTCATCAAATTGTCAGAAAATCCAAAGGCCAAAGTACTGACCAATATTCCTCGTCAATGTCGATGCTCTGGCTAGTCGTCCCTCAGGTGAATACGAAAGACCTGGGTTTCTATCCTCCAGACGTATTGGTCTATTTGGAAAATCTGTGGGACGTTGAAACTTATTTATACATTTTTTAATCCAGGTCTCCAATGAATACTATAATAACACTCTTTGGAATGTATTGACTGTCGGATACTGATTGAGTGAACCAAGACACACACATATATTTTTGCCCTGACAAAGTTCCTTTCGGAACGAAACGCTTTGGCTGATGTACGAATTTTAAATTGAAAAATGTAAATAAAGATTATATTTTGGAATACGTTTGGAATTATCTGACTTCATCCTGGTGCACCGTCCTTCTGCTTATGAATGGCCCTATAGATTTGTTCAGGTCACTCAGCTTGCCCTCCTGTAATGTTTTCTAGTTTAATTTTTCATTGAATAGAATTCCCAGATAGGGGAAAGCCAGTGAGTGTGAGATCCACTTTGAAGGTTTTTAGATCGGAGACCCCAGGGACCAACTTTCAAAATGTACGTCTATGTATTGTTGACTGACATGTCCAGGCTATCAAGAAAATCTACCAACCGGTCAATTAAAATCTGGAGGCCCAGGGCTGTGCGAGCCATAAGCACTGCGTTATTGGCATGTAGTAGCACTTGCAAAGATTTCCTGCTGACTCTGGGGAAATCAGACTGTAATGCCAGGAGGGCAGCTTCTAGACCACTGATGTAAATGGTGAATAAAAAAAAGGGGCTAAGATGCAGCCTTGGCGAACCCCCCCCTAGTGCCATTAAAATGTTCAGTAAGGCCCCCCTGAGAAAAATCTTACTGCAGCAGTAGTATGGGCATGAAGGTTTTATTAATAAGGATACAATTATGAGATTGGCGCCCATAGAGGTCAATAAGTCACACAACTTTATCTGATTAGCCCAATCAACGGTGGGCGTAAGGTAAGCATGGGCGGAAAATCCGTTTCGCTCGCGGATTTTGCGGATTTTCGGGAAATTCGCAATCCGTGAGATTCGCGAATCTCCCGCAAAATCCGCGAGCAGCGGATTTTGCTCGCACTGCTCGCACTGTTCGCGTGAGTTCGCGGCTTCCCAGTACAACTTCGCGCCCCGCGAATAAGTGCTAAATTGCAGAAATAGGATCTTAGCAAAACTGAAACTACTTACCAGGTTCAAAAGTTCAGGCTCATCATTAGTAGCCATTTCCTGTAGTGCTTCCTGAGGGGCCCCTCCAGAGTTCAGTTGCCAGTTGCAACTATTATGTGACCCTGCTCTGAACCTCAGAATAGTTACACATATGCCACAAAGGTCCTGAATTACAGCTAAGGGAGACAAGCAGGAGCCAGGCTGGAAGTTAAAATCCATTAATCAGCCCCTAATTCATTATTGTCAGTTGGGGCAGGGCAGGTGTTGTAACTAATTTTGCAACAATGAAAGCACTTAGCAAGTGCAAAAGATCACTAATCAGGGCGCACTAAGGAAGCAGGTGCCAGCTAAAAAAATATTCTGTGACACATTAATCAGCCCCAAATTAATTCAGGTCACTTGAGGCAGGGAAGGTGTGCTTTGCTTTGCCGAAAATAATGTACACTGGACAACCAGAGGGTGTGGTGATGAAACAGAGGGTGGCATGGGTGGGCCAGAGGGTGGCATGAGTAGTCAGAGAGTGGCAGTGGTGACAGAGAGTGGCAGTGATGAAGAAGAGTGTCCCAAACAGGCTGGACACGTAGAAACAACAAGTTCGCAAAACTTGCGACCCGACAGGTAAGTTCGCAAATTGCGAAATTGTAAAAACCCTCGCGAACTGGCAGAAACACGGGCGAACACAAAAAAAAAAAATCCGCAAATTCGCGGGAATTCGCGGATTTTGCGGATTGCGAATTCGCAAATCCGCAAAATTCGCGAACGCGAGATTCGCAAAATTCGCCCATGCTTAGCGTAAGGTCCATAAAAGCTAAGAACAATGCTTGCCCGTTGTTTAAGCATGTATTTATTTATTAATTAATAGAGATTAAGGCATTGCTCAATGTTTGACTTGCCTAGGCGAAAGCTGAACTGGACCTCAGATATTATTTGATTAGTGTCTGCCCATGAAGAGAGTCTAGTTAAAAGGACCCGGCCCAGCCCCTTAACTACGGCATCAATAAGGAAATAGGGTGGTAAATTTGCAGGTTATCCTTATCTCCTTTTAATAAATTGGTATAATGGTGGTAGTTGACCAGGATGGCAGCATCCCTTTCTTTGCTGCTGCATTTAACACAATTTTCAAAACAAGGGCCCAAACTTCAATATTGTCCCGGAAAAAATATGGGGGATCCCATCAGGGCCTGACGGCTTGTTTTGGGACAAAGACTCAATGCCCATGTGGGCCTGCTTCAACAAGAAGGTGACTGATGTGTGAGCCGGGCTGGGAGCAATATCAATGCAAGATCCTTCAAAAAGGCCAAAATTATACACAATCAAAATCAGTGACCCACTGTTCCGGGGTCATGTGATAACATAAGACAGGTCTTGATGACTCTGAAAAACAGGGACTATTAAAAATCTGCAGAAAAGGTTAAAGTCCCTCAGTTTGCCAGCTTTGGTTAGATCAGCCCATGCCTGTTTCTCTAAGTGGTGTCTCTGTTCTTTCAGGGCCCTTTACAGTTTTGACAGCAATTTGCCACCCATTCTCTGTCACGAGGCACCTGCTTCAGTGTTTTTTTTCAGTTGCCTAAGGACCTAGGAGCACTCTGAATCAAACCATGAGGAGTGATCTGGTTGATGCCCAACCACAGGCATCGATAATAGACCAGAAACCGACTGAGCGATGGAGGCAAATAAACTAGGACAACCTCACCAGGTCCTGAAGGTTCCAAGCAAGTAAGTATCTCCTGCTGGCAGTCTGCGAAAAGAATATGTTTAAAAAAAGCCTCAACTATGTAAGATATTGAAGGGCACAGGAGGCCAACCCATACAAGGAGAGACAAAGATGATCGTGGGAGACCCCCTTCCTTTATATGTTGGACGGATTTGGAGATTAAATCGGTTTGTCAGCTTTTCTAAAGTAAAAGCCAAATTGTGCATATGTAAGAAGCTATTTATCTCCTCAACTTCTATGGTATGCTCCAAGTGCAAATCTTCCAACATCGGGCAAGATTGTGTGTTAGGTGACAGGTGTAAAAGATTTGGGCACGGGTGACAATTATGATTCTATGATATGTTTACTCCCCCACCCTCCCCCCCCTTTTTCACTTCCTCTTCTTTTTTGGCTTATTGCATTTCATGCTCAACATTTCATCATTTACGCATGTAAGCTTTATTCTTTTTGTATTGTACTTGTTTATTTCGTTTGTCTACAAAATACTTCAATAAAATCATTTTGAACTTAAAAAAAAAATCCCATGCCAGGAAAAAATTCTTGTGCCCAAAGCTCTCCCCCTTAAATTAAACCAATGCGCCACTTAAGGCTATAAAATTAGAGGTCCGGCATGGCCCCCTAGTTTCATTATAAAAATTAATTACTACCATGGAGAGAGCTCTCCCAATGTGCCATTTTATGCCCTGGAACACATGGGAGTCCCACTTCATGATCTGCATGGTGCCACAATACTCGAGAGCTACAAAAATAATAAGGACCCCCTCACCCCCTCGCTCTACCCACACTAGAAGGCATCGCTGGGCAGAAGTTGGTCTTGTACGCCTTTAAAAAAAATACTGTTGACCTCCGATGTCTCTTGCAGGCAAATGATGCTAAAGGACTTAATAAACTGCAACCACCTTTCGCCAGAGAACTTAGAGGACAAGCCTGCCACATTTCTAGAATTGAGTCTACGGTCCTTCCCGGGTCTGTGGATAAAACCCGCAGTGGAAATTAAAGTGGTGGCTGGCGAATTAGGGGCCGCCGTAGGCTGTTAATTGCCAGGGGTGTGCACTAAAATGGAGGGATGTGAAGAAGGAAAGATTGGATTTAGTGGGGATGAACCCATATTCTATTCCATACTCTGTGGTAATTTTCCCAGTTATTGAACCGGCAGAGTGTGTTTTCTTCTCTCTCAGGGAGGCAGTCCAGATGATTAAGATCAGCCAAAGGAGCGTAATGATTTGATAGCGACTGATGGGCCCCCAATATGATTTCTGCGCACCCACTGCCCAGAGGCTGTTCGGCACATGAGGCACCCATGGGGGGGGGGTCTATAAAAAAGTCCAACAGGAGTGGTTTTATAAAGGTAACTGGGAGGTACAACTTAGATACACCACTCCAAACTCTTCGTGCCAATTCAGGGTATCTAACACTAATAATAATACAGTCTCTCCAAATGTTTTTCCTAGAGGGTCCTAGCCATGAAACCCTGCGTGCCATCAAGATGTCTTTATAGTCCCAACTGGTGTAGCTTGTGTGTTTACTGTAGTAATGGCATATTCCTTTATGGAATGTGGTGTAGGAATACTGTCTATGTAAGTATAGAACTTTGTATGTGTAGAATCTTGTACATGTAATCATTGTAACTCTGCAGGTTGTTTAAGAATGTTATGATTCATTCTTCAGTGAGCTCCACTTGAGCTGCGTGTTTCCTTCGTTACTGCTTCTTCTTATTTCACTAAAAGAAATACTGCAACTGACCTTATTCATCTCTACAATATTTATTTGCTGCAAGGCCACTACAATTTTTGGCGACGAGGATGGGATTCACGCCTTACACACTACACTAAAGTACTCACGAAATCGGCGTTGAAGAAATGAAAGTCCATAGAGAAACAACTCCCGTAGTTTCTGTTGTTAAGGTATTGGCGTTAATTCCAACTTCATGAAATTTCTTGTGGGCATCCTCGTTGCCAAAAATTGTAGTGGTCTTCCAACCACCAGTAAAAAATTACTGGTGGTTGGAAGTTTTACCAAATTTGGAGAAAGGGAATGAGTCTGGAGTTTCAGTAGAGCTCCAAAGGCAAGATCTAGTTTCTTTGGAGGGTCCAGTAGGTCCTCACTCTTCACTGTGTGATGGGTCTATGGATTCTTCCTCTAGTGATAAGGGGGGGTGACAACCATAGTGGGAGTGAATTTCATTGTGTTGAATCTCATGATCAACTACCAGGAGATGAGTCTACATTGAGGGATAGTATGGTTGTTCCAGAAGGTGGCGTTCTGAACAAGTCCACTAGGGGTGGAAGACGAGTAGTCACTCCAAAGAAATTTGAGGATTTTGTTTGTTTCTAAGGTTATGTTTGTTTCATTTTCTTTTTGTTTTTTTTTATATATTTAGTTCAATTAAATATATTAAGAAACGAGATGTGTAGTATTGGCATATTCCTTTATGGAATGTGGTGTAGGAATACTGTCTTTGTAAGTATAGAACTTTGTATGTGTAGAATCTTGTACATGTAATCATTGTAACTCTGTGCTGCAAGACCACTACATTTACCTAACCAATGTGAAGCTTTATTAATCAGTTGGCTGGTGTTTTAAAATTATGTGTGGTGAGCACAGGAACCTCCATCGAGATGCCAGTGTAAGGGGAACAAGTGGGGGGAGAAAAATCACCAGAAGTGGGGAGCCAGTAATCAATCGGCCACCGGTTCGAGCTTCACCTGCCACATTAGTGCCAAGGGAGGCAAATTGGTAGGGACGAAGTCTTCGGTGTTGAGGTGGGGTTCACAGGGCACAAACAAGGTACTCTGACTCTTTACAGCCTGAAACTTGGGGTTGCCAGTGCCAGGCTGACTACTATCACAACTGGGAAAATTGGTGGGAGGCAAGTCGGTCGTTGTAACTTGGGTCTTCGGTGGTAAGGAGTGGGGAATCTTATCCATGAGGATCAAAATTCTCTCCATTCTACTTGACAGTTCCCTAAATACTGCCTCCAGATTTTCAAGTCTGTCCCAAAGAGAAGCCAATAAGGCAGTGAAGATGGCTGTGATTTTTTGTAGTACAAGAGCCAGGTGGGCTGCCGTGTCCTCAGGGCTATTTCTCCCATACACGCATGCAGTCCCCTTCCGTGTAACCAAAACATAATCTGTTTTTTTAGCCTTCCACTTCCGTTTGGGGACTGGGGGCACGGCTTGACTCGGATCAGAAACCAACCCTGGCAGATTGCTGCTCCACTGGCCCCATGAGCAGGGAGGCTGCGGGCGGCTAGTGAGTAGCACCGCTCCCATTTTTTACAGGAGACCGATCTTGCAGCACTACTGCAAAAACCGGCCCCCAGTAACCAAACCTGCCCCCACTGGTACAAAACTAGCCCCCACCCCTCGGGTCCACCGGGGAAACGCCCGGTGCCCGCTACGGCTAATCTGGCCCGGGCTGGGGGGGCCCACCACGTCAGTTTTCGGGGATGAAAGAAAAAGGGGCCTAGATATGGAATGGCCAGGGGAGAGAACCACAACTGCAGCAGGATGAAGTGATGAAACCAATGATTTTGGAAAGATGCGACTGGCTCCTGCCCCTGTACATTCGGTGAAGTCATCAATGATCCACCATTTGGTGCAGTTATCAATGATCTGCTCGAGAGTCGCTTTTCAGCCCAGTCAATTTCTTTAGAAATGGCCACCATGGCTTTTGCCAGAAATGAGTCAATGGTTGAGGGGGATTGGCTCATGGGTGTTGTGGTGGGTGGGGTATTCCTCTTTCACATGATGGCGAAATTGCAGTTTTTGCAAGGCCCCCAGGAAACAACAGAAGGCAGGGCACAGGATTCACAAGCCCGCTGTAATAGGGTGAAAGAGCAGCAAAGCTGTTACTTCCTTTGCCTTTCTAGTCATCCCTGGGATGCAAATTGGCATTGTTGATGTCATCCTGGAGGTTGGAATGCCAGTCTGGAGGTTGGAACGCCGGCCTGATCAAGGACTCCAACCAGCCACAAGCGTGGGTCCTGCCTCAGCCAGCCGCAGACGGGCCCGATCTTGGCCTAGTGAGGTTCCGTGATTCTGAACCCGATCTATAAAGGTCGTCGTATCATGACGATTTTGGTATCAGCGAACCGCAAATGACGAGTGCGGTATGTACGAGTGTTTTCGTCATGTTTGATTGATGGATACACTGTGTATTTAGGGATATCGTTCCGAACCTTCGGGTTCCATTTTGTGTACGGCAGCCATTTTGTAGTTGCCCTCACATAGGCCGATGATTACGGCCGAGCGAGTCCTTGGGACACGTATACCTTTAGCTGACTTCTGTGTGACCTGACTCAATTGCCCGAAGCTAACCTTGTTGAGCCAGTTCCTTGTTCGGCAGCTGGGAAAGATAGAGATCAAAGAGCAGGACATTGCTGAGTTTATGGTACACGCACACACCCTTCTATCTTGCTTCTCATCTGTTTCTGTTCCTTCTTTTATGGCCTATTTATGGTTTGGGTTGAGGTCTTTTTATTATGGGTTCGTCCGGCCTGTCAGAGCAAGAATGTTGGGTTTTCCCATGTAATTGATGGTGGGCTGGACAACTGAAAAGTGGGCTTGTCGTTATGCTATACCTTTTGAAATGTCACTTTGTGATTGGACAGTTTGTAAATAATTGATGCTAGTCAGGAATGTGATTTTTGGCATAAAAGACGATGTCTCGCAATACTAAAATTGTGCAGTCTCCAGCGAACTACCCGTGTCGTGCTTCGTAGACTTCTGTTCCTGGCTGAAGCCAATAAATTTGATCTTTGACGTCACAGAGAAGTATCCTGTGTCTCTGTATTCTAAGACAGGTGAACCCGAAGACATTGGCCGTGCCCCTGGCGCCGCTGGGTTCTAAAACCCGGTTCTTCAGTTGGTGCCCAACGTGGGGCGACTTCAGCGGTACCGGTCCAAGCCTGAAGATCGTGAGGAGCTTTGTGAGAAATTCTGTAGGAACGCCTACCACTTCATCGACCCCTGTATGTCGTTGTGGTCCGAAAAGTCTTTGCTGCGAGGTTCCCCGCTTTCCGACGGCTACGAAGGACTGCTGCCCTGACTGTCGCCCTGTCTTGGACCCTTTGATGATTTGTAAAGCGAGATGATAGACGGGTCTTCTGGCGACGTCATCGATATTTCAGTTAAGTATGAGTGGAGCGTCTCCCAGTCCTTAGTTTTTGGGTATCCTTTGGGATCTTTGATTTGGGACTTGCAAGCTCCAAAGCCGAGGGACTCGTGTATTCGCGAGACTATTGTATTCGATATTCCCTTGAAGTTTGAAGCTAGTCTAGTGAGCGAAGATGCCTGGTCTTAGCAGACTTGGAAAGATATTATTTTGTTGTGGTTGTAATAGGGATTCCCGATTGGAGGATTTGTGTCCGGTACCTCCGATTGGAACTCCGACTTATGATCTCTATTTGAAATATGGCATGGGCCCCCTCACCTATAATGAAGCGTGGGTTCGTTACACTAGAAAGGATGGTGTCCTAACGTGGCCCCAATATGGTAGTTATGACACGGAGATTTGAGATAATCTGGAAGTCAAACTCTTCAAGAAGAAAGCCCGGCCGGCGATGTTTGACTCTTTCCGCCTCTGGCGAAAGGAAGCCAAACAGAAAGAAATTAAATTAGCGAAGAGAAATAAAAGAGAGAAGGGTATCTCGATAATGCAGGCTGCTATACAGTTTAAAGATAACGAAGACGAACAAGCAAGTGAGCAGTTGCACAGGCAATGTAAAATGGCGATTGATAAGTGTTATCGAGCTTTGCCACCTCATCAGCAAGGTGCAACGAAGGACCTTGAGAAAGATCCTTTGATGTCCCATTTGTTGAGTTCACCACCCCCTTATGTGCAGAGTGCTACAGCACCTCCGCAACCTCCGGTTGCTTTGCCTCCTGCTATTGTACAGCCACCAGCTCCTAATCAGGTGGCTCCTATTCCTCTGGTGCAGCCTTCTCAAGGGCCGCCGACTTTGCTACTTGCTCCGTCTCCAATTCCTACGTTTTTGTCTCCTGTATTGTCTACTTCTTCCGATACTCCTTCTGATACTACTTCTACGTATACTTTGTCTCATCCCGTTTTTCCTCCTGTTCTTATGTCAGCTTCTCCTTCTGTTCGGCAGAGAATGACTGATACTGTTACTGGTCTTTTATCTCCTCTCTTTGGTTCATTGAGTATGACCCCTGTTTCAGCGCGTAGACAATTGCGTAGCCAAATGCCTTGTCCCGAAGAGCGGTCAGTATTGCATCATTTAGCGCGTAAATGGGTTACTAATTCTTTAAGATATAGTTTAGAGTCTGTTATGGATGTCTTCCGCCAATGAGAAGCACCGAAGCAGAGGTATGTTTTCGACAAGATGTGTACTTTCCTTCGTGCAGAATGGGAAGATGGTGATTTGGGACAGACTCCGTCTGAGTTGTTCTGTGTACAGTCCGAGTTTGCGAAGGGAACTATAGTGGGTCTCGACGTTGAAAGAGCAGTTGCGACATTGTTGTCGTTTAGGAGCGAGTCTCCTTCCCAGCCGTTGTTTGAGCCTGACCCTTCTGTTAGGAGAAAAATGCGACAATATCCAATGAGAGAGGTTCCTCCGGTGTGGAAAGAGGCAGTTCAGGCCGATGTTAACCAGGGTATTCTAGCTGCACCGGCTCATTTTCAGTCTGTTTGGGTACATGTTCCATGGAAGCGAGCTGAAGTTTTGGCCCTTAAGCAGACTTTGCCTGATCCTCGTAAAAATCCTGCAGGGTACTATAAGGAATTATCACAGACTGCAGACTCATGTGTTATGAATCTAGCCGATATAGACATGTTGTTTGGAAATGTAGTTTCACAGCCTTTATGGGGATTGATTCGTCATACGGATCATGCGCAAGAGTTAGGTGATACATGGAATAATATTGGTGCTGCAGATGGCCGACAAGTTGGTGGTGCTAAACCTGAGCCTTTAGTTGCAGAACTTCCTGGTAGGATTATTACTTACATGAAGACGTTGATGCCTGCTATGCGAGTAAACTGGGACAAATTGTCTGCATGTAAGCAGAAGAAAGACGAAAGTGTGTCTGATTTCTTCACTAGGTTTGAAGAGACGTTTATCGACCATAGTGGTCAGGACATGAGTACGGAAGGTGGTCAACGGTTGTTTGTCGATAAGTTTGTGCATAATTTGCTTCTAGATTTGTGTACTAAGTTGAAGGATTCAGAGAGTTCTTGGGCTGTTTCTTCGTCAGCGCAGATATTGGCTACTGCACAGTACTATGAGAATAGGGATAAGGATGAGAAAGATAGAGCAGACAAGAAGACTAAAGAGTTGAAACGAAGGTTCTTTTGCAGCAAGCGTATCCGCCTTGTAGTAATCAGCGCGATTATCAGCAACCTCAGCAGTATCAGAGAAACTCGCAAAGGTTCGAGTCTTCTCAACTGCGTTTTTCTGTAGACCCTAATCAGTGTGCGTATTGTAAAGAAGAGGGTCATTTCAAAAATATTTGTCCGGTTCTGTTGCAGCGCCTGAATGGTGCTTCTGGTGTGAGAGGTCGAGGTGTTCAGCAAGTTCCTAGAGGTAGAGGACGTGGTGTGTTCCCCCAGAACGCGCGTTCCTTGCCTCCACAGAATTCAATGAATAGTTTTGATCAGCAGAATGGTGCGTCTAGTAGGACGACTCAGTACTATGCTGACGACTACTATGTCGAAGGTGAGAATATGGACGGTAATGATTGCTAGGACAGCCATAGACAAAGAGAGGGAGTTGTGTCAGTTCCAGTAGATCAGAGTGGACCTTATGTTGAAGTGATTACATCAGGTGTGTCAGAGCCTTTTCTGTTGGATACTGGTGCTGCGAAGAGTTCTATTATGCACTCTAAACTCCCTGGCGCACCTTTGTCTGGCTTGACGAATTTTTCAGTAGGTTTTTCTGGCGCCCCGGTTAGTAATCCGATTTCAAGTCCTTTGTCTCTTTCTGTTGGACCTTGTGAATTTGAAGCACCCCTTATTCTGACGACAGGTTGTGGTGAGAACTTGTTGGGATTGGATTTGTTGAAAAGATTGTATGCGACGCTACATTGTTCTCCTTCGGGAGTACAGCTTACATTAGGTAAGAGAGTGATCTCTCCGATGTATTTATCTGAAGATCGACTTCCGGCAGAATTGTCTTCTCTTCCTGATTCTCTTTGGGCTACTGGTTCTAATGATGTGGGTCTTTTGGAGATCCCGCCATATGTTGTGACGCTGAAGCGAATGCTAGATTGCCACGTATTCCCCAATATAGGATTTCCAGTGATGGTGAAAGAGCGCTTCTAGCGATCATTTATGATCTGATTGAGAAAGGTGTGATTAAAGACACGAGAGGTAATGTGTGCAATAGTCCGGTTTTGCCTGTTCTGAAACATACTGATTCTTCACAACCACCTGTATATAGGTTTGTGATAGATCTTCGCGAGGTGAATAAGATTGTAGTTCCGCAATTTCCTGTTGTGCCAGATATCACTGCTTTACTGACTCTGATTCCAGCTTCTGCTACCTGGTTTTCGGTGATTGATTTGAATAATGCTTTCTTCAGTATCCCGATTGCCGAGGAAAGGAGAGATATGTTTGGCTTCTCTTTAGGAGGCCAAAGTTTCCGGTTCAAACGCGCTCCTCAAGGCTATTGTGAAAGTCAATCCATCTATAGTCAGGCTTTGAAAACACAACTTGATTCGATTGTTTTACCTGATGGTGCTGCTCTTATTCAGTATGTCGACGATTTGTTAGTTGCTGCTGATAATGAAGAGATTTATAAAGAGGCTACTTTGTCGTTGTTGCGTCATTTGTCTGATCTCCATCATAAGGTGTCTCTTTCGAAGTTGCAGTATTGTCAATAAGAAGTGACCTATTTAGGTCATCTCTTATCGAAGGAGGGAAGAAGATTGACCCCAGAACGAATTCAAGCGATTGCGAAAATGAGTGTGCCAACAACACAGAGAGAAGTGCGTGCTTTCCTGGGTATTACCTCATATTGTAGACAGTGGATTCCGAATTTTTCGCTTCTTGTGAAACCTTTGATATCTCTTACTGTTAAGGATACTCCAAATCCTATTCCTTGGACTGACGAATGTCAGAAGAGTTTTTCAGAATTGCGTGATGCAATGTGTTCGGCTCCTGTGTTGGGTACTCTCGACTACAGTAAGCCTTTTACACTCTATGTCCACAAGAGAGAGGGATGTGCATTGTCAGTTTTGGCACAGCAGTTTGGCGATAAGCAACGTCCATGTGCGTATTTCTCGTCGACTTTGGATCCGGTAGCTAGAGCGTTGCCGAGTTGTTTGAGAGCTACAGCAGCAGCGGCTGTCTCTATTCGACAGTCTGCTGGTTTGGTGATGGATAATGCGTTGATTGTGATGGTTCCACATGCAGTGGATACCTTGTTGAACAGAACCAGGACTCAGCACTTAACTAGTGCTCGATTGTCAGGTTACGAGTTGACACTCTTAGCGAGTCATGTGTACATAAAGAGATGCAATACGTTGAATCCAGCTACGTTGTTGCCGATTTCAGTAGAGACGGATGTTTCTGAACAGCATGATTGCTTTCTTAGGACAGAGGAGGAAACTAAAGGTAGAATTGATCTTAGGGACACTCCTCTTCCAAAGTGTGATGGTACCTTATGGGTAGATGGTTCGTGCTTCAAGCTTCCGAATGGTGATACGACTGCGGCATATGCTGTTACGACTTTGCATACGATTGTTGAAGCTGCACATATTCCACATAATTCAGCTCAAGCAGCAGAGTTGATTGCATTGACAAGAGCGTGTGTGTTGTCGAAAGGGAAACGAGTGACTGTGTATAGTGATAGCCAGTATGTGTTTGGTGTGGCTCATAGTTTTGGTCGTTTGTGGAAGGAACATGGGTTCCTCACGTCTCATGGAACTAAGATTCAGCATGGTCAGTTGGTGAATGAACTTCTTGAGTCACTTACTTTGCCGTTGCAAGTTGCAATTGTGAAATGCATTGCACATAAGAAAGTTACTGGTGACATTGGTTGTGGTAATGCGTTTGCGGATGAAGTTGCGAAAGAAACGGCGAGAGATGTGATGAGTCGAATGTATGTTGCGGGTCCGACAAGATGGGTTCCGATTGAAGTATGTGTGAAGATACGATAGAGAGTGTGAAGTTAATTCAGGCTGTAGCTACAGAAAAAGAGTTGAGCGTATGGAGAGAGAGTACGGGTAAATTGGATTCGAATGGTTGTTGGGTTGAGTTGTCAGAGCATCAGCGAGGGTTGTTACCTGATGCGTACGTGCTTGCAGTGGTTACGATGCAAACAAAACAAGTGATGGACCGAATGTCGATCAATGTCACACATTCACCCCAGTCCAAAGATCTGGGCCCAAATCCATCGTTTTTTTGCACTCCACACCACCCTGGGTTACACAATAGCGATATGCAAATCCGCTCTGACCCTGTGCCCCATGGGAACAGTCCAGTCCGAACTACAAAAGCCATGTCCTTCCCAGAACGGAATCAAGCATCCGAGGACCGGACCGGTTTCGAGGTAACACCTCTCATCAGCCCGGCTAGCTTGACTCCAGTGGTGTGGAGTGCCTGGGACCCACGTCTGAGCATCCCCAGCGCACTTAGGGCGGAATTTGCAAACAAAACAAGTGATGGACCGAATGTGGATCAATGTCACACATTCACCCCAGTCCAAAGATCTGGGCCCAAATCCATCGTTTTTTTGCACTCCACACCACCCTGGGTTAGACAATGGCGATATGCAAATCAGCTCTGACCCTGTGCCCCATGGGAACAGTCCAGTCCGAACTACAAAAGCCATGTCCTTCCCAGAACGGAATCAAGCATCCGAGGACCGGACCGGTTTCGAGGTAACACCTCTCATCAGCCCGGCTAGCTTGACTCCAGTGGTGTGGAGTGCCTGGGACCCACGTCTGAGCATCCCCAGCGCACTTAGGGCGGAATTTGCAAACAAAACAAGTGATGGACCGAATGTGGATCAAAGTCACACATTCACCCCAGTCCAAAGATCTGGGCCCAAATCCATCGTTTTTTTTTTTTCACATCGCCATTGTCTAACCCAGGGTGGTGTGGAGTGCAAAAAAACGATGGATTTGGGCCCAGATCTTAGGACTGGGGTGAATGTGTGACATTGATCCACATTCGGTCCATCGCCTGTTTTGTTTGCAAATTCCGCCATAAGTGCGCTGGGGATGCTCAGACGTGGGTCCCAGGCACTCCACACCACTGGAGTCAAGCTAGCCGGGCTGATGAGAGGTGTAACCTCGAAACCGGTCCGGTCCTCGGATGCTTGATTCCGTTCTGGGAAGGACATGGCTTTTGTAGTTCGGACTGGACTGTTCCCATGGGGCTCAGGGTCAGAGCTGATTTGCATATCGCCATTGTCTAACCCAGGGCGGTGTGGAGTGCAAAAAAACGATGGATTTGGGCCCAGATCTTAGGACTGGGGTGAATGTGTGACATTGATCCACATTCGGTCCATCACCTGTTTTGTTTGCAAATTCCGCCATAAGTGCGCTGGGGATGCTCAGACGTGGGTCCCAGGCACTCCACACCACTGGAGTCAAGCTAGCCGGGCTGATGAGAGGTGTTACCTCGAAACCGGTCCGGTCCTCGGATGCTTGATTCCGTTCTGGGAAGGACATGGCTTTTGTAGTTCGGACTGGACTGTTCCCATGGGGCTCAGGGTCAGAGCTGATTTGCATATCGCCATTGTCTAACCCAGGGTGGTGTGGAGTGCAAAAAAACGATGGATTTGGGCCCAGATCTTAGGACTGGGGTGAATGTGTGACATTGATCCACATTCGGTCCATCATCTGTTTTGTTTGCAGTGGTTACGATGGCGCATGGAATGGCTCATATCAGTGCGAAAGGGATTTGTAAGTTGTCGGCTCCAGTATGGCAAAATGCTGGAATTCCTAAGTGTGCAGAGAATCTGGTTAAGAATTGTATGGTTTGTTTGATGTACAATCCTGGTAAGGGAACTCCAACTCCAGCTGGTCATTTTGCACCTCCGACGTATCCGTTTGAGGCTTTGCAATTAGATTTCATCCACATGGAGAGGTGCAACAACTTGAAATACGTACTCGTGGTTGTTTGTGCCTTTTCGAGATGGGTAGAAGCATATCCCCTGAAAGATAATACTGCTTTGTTCACAGCTAAAGCCCTTGTTAAGGAATTCTTCCCTAGGTTTGGTTTGCCGAGAGTGGTCTGGAGTGACAATGGGAGTGAATTTGTGGGTCAAGTGATGAAGAGAGTGTGTGATGGTTTGGGAGTCCGACAGAAGTTCCATGCTGCAAATCACCCCCAATCTGCAAGTATGGTAGAATGCTATAATGGCACCCTTAAGTTGAAATTGGCCAAGATTCAGGTGAGCTCTGGTCTACAATGGCCCAATGCTTTGCCATTAGCACTTTTGTCAACTAGGATGACTGTACATTCTCGAGTGGGATTTAGTCCATATGAGATTGTCTTTGGCCGCCCGGCAAACATATGGGGAGTGCTGAGGCCGACCAAATTCAGCAAAATTGAACACCCTGTATTGCTTGACTATCTGTACGAATTGACGGCTAAATTGCGTGTCTTACACCAACAGGTTCATGATACATTGCCTCAGGCTTCTGAAGATCCGGGACACAACATCGATCCTGGTTCCTGGGTCCTGGTCAAGAATTTTCAGCGGACAAAAAACGATCAGCCAAGCTGGACCGGACCTTACTTGGTGCTATTGTCTACGCGATCTGCAGTGCGAGTGCGCGGTAAAAAGAACTGGATCCACGGCGTACATTGTAAGAGAGCTCCTTTGCCTCTGCCGTACAACCGGTGGGTCCAGGAAGGTATTCCAGACTCAGAGAGTGAAACCGTGCCTCGTTTTCTGCCTTTTAGCGATGCACGTTTAATTGGGACAAACTCTGAGCGTGAAAATGACGATCTTCTGCAAGAAGCTGTGCCACCGTCAGTTCGACTGAACACCACTGAACCTGAACTTTTGTTTCGTGATCAGACATTGCCTAGTAAAGGCCGTTATAATTTGCGACCAAGAGTCGTGGGACTAATAAAATAATAATTCTTTTCTTTGCTATTTTTTAATCGATGCTCTCTCCTCCAAGAAACTGTTTTGACCGATTTTTGTTTTTCGAACCGCCATCCGGGTTCAGCTGTAGGATCGCGGTATAAAGACTTAGAGCGTACTGCCGTGTAGACACAAGGTCGACGGTTCTGGTTTGCTCTAGGGCGTTCCCTAGAATATTCAGAGGTACACTGAGCGAATCGAACTAACTGCCGCGAACAGCACGGTTAGAGGATGGAGTTTTTCGAGACGAAGAGACCTGTTGCAGTAATGAGCTTTAAGAGCAAAGGGCCCGATGTAGGTAAAATTGATTTACCGATTTTTAATTACCGAATTTTACCGATTCGGTAATTGAAAATCGGTAAATCAATGTGGTGGACATGTAGGTATTTCCAGATGTGGAAATACCGATTCTGTAACATTCGGTATTTACAGATTCTGTAAATACAGAATCGGTATTTCCCATTGATTCCTATGGGCTTCAAAGCCCATAGGAATCAATGGGAAATACCGATTCTGTATTTACAGAATCTGTAAATACAGAATTTTGCAAGGGTGCAGGAAGTGTCACTTTGACACCCTCTGGCACCCCACAAATAGGCATGTGCGCCATGTGGCACACAGACATGTCCTAAGGGCATGTCTGTCAGTCACATGGCTAGGTGTGCATGCACACATGTGCATGCACACATGAAATCGGTATTTTACCACACAATAGGATTGTGTGGTAAAATACCGATTTTGTAGGGCCTTTGGGACTCAGAAGAGTCCCACCTACATCTGAGATTTACCGAATCGGTAAAAATACCGATTCGGTATTTTACAGAATCGGTAACTTTACCGAATCGGTAAAGTTACCGATTCTGTAAAATTGTGCCCCTACATGCCAAATCATGTATACCGGTCGGTAACGGCCGAAAATACCGATTTTCTGCCGTTACCGACCGACCTACATCTGGCCCAAAATTTGTAAAATTATGAGTAGAAAATGTTTTTTAATATTGTGTCTTTTTATGCTCCTTAGCCTAATGATGTTTCTGATGGGATATATTATATTCTCTTTTCAAGTGACGTTTGCACCCACTACACAACCTATGCCTCCTCCTACTGTTTCTTTGCATTCTTTTCATCCTCTGCCTGTACATGAGTCCATTAGAAGATTGGAATTCATTAATAACTCTTTTGTTCAGCTTCTGCACGAAGAACAGCTAGTAGTGAACATGACTAATTGTTGGGTGTGTGGTCTTATGCCTCATACTACTGATAAAGGTATTCCTTACCTGGTCCTGCCACTCAGCTACAATGGTTCTGTGTGGGCATACAGAACAATGTTCATCTATGCTCGTGAAATCTACCCCCTACGCTCAGTGAAAGACAATCCGAAGAATAGTGCTCTAGTTAAGGGTATAGTAGACATGATTAGAGGAATGATTTCATACGAGACTATCCCGAGAGATGAGACACTAGCATATATTGGATGGAACGTTACTCGATATGGAGTTAGTCTGAGTGGAAACCAGCAAACGAAAAGATCCTCTCCGATTTGGATTGTACCCCATCAGGGTCATTACTGTCTGCAAGGTAATGGCAAGAATCCAAGAGCTCAGTTAGGGAAGAGTGCTTGCACTGAGATGTATGTTTTTGCGTCCCAGACTTCCCCATCGTTTTTAGCAGCTAAGGGTACCTATTTTGTTTTTTATGATAGAGCGTACACATGGTTGCCCCCTGATTTCTCGGGCACATGTTTTGTCTCGTTCCTGTTGCCTCCTGCGTATACAGCTGCGGCAGATTACCACAAGACGAGAGTTGTTAGAGGTGTCTTCAGTAAAGAAGATACTGCAGGACAAGAATTAGGAGATTTCTTGAAGGGTTTTCTGCCGTTTTGGGGACCTATGGCTAACAGCAGGAACATCCGACAACTGACGAGAGTGGTTGAGTCCACCATAGTTGAGACTGCCGGTGCCCTTAGTAACTTGACTGCTGAGCTCCAGTCGGATCGCCTTATGACTCTTCAGAACAGAGTTGCGTTAGATGTCATACTTGCAGATAGAGGAGGGGTATGTAAATTGATTCAATCGAGCTGCTGCGTTTTCATTCCAGACAATGCTCCGACAGTGTGCCAAGCCATTTCCAAGCTACATAAGATCTCCGAGTCTGTACATGTGGACGAAGGAGATTGGTCGTTAATGGGATGGTTTTGGGGATTGTTATCCACCTGGGGGTGGAAGATTCTGATGATCATTAGGATGGTTTTAGCTATCCTTTTCCTGTTCTGTCTTTGCGTACAGTGTGCTCCTGCTATATGTGACCTTTGTGCTACTTTGTGTGTGAGGAGACCTGTCCAGAGAGAGCTACTAAGTACTAGGATGATGCTACAGCAACACCTTGATGATCTGATGAATATAGACCTGGATTCAGACTGATATGAGTTTGGGTTTATTGCCTATGTAAGGGCAAATGGAGGGTCTGAGGTTCCGTGATTCTGAACCCGATCTATAAAGGTCATTGTATTGTGACGATTTTGGTATCAGCGAACCGCAAATGACGAGTGCGGTATGTACGAGTGTTTTCGTCATGTTCGATTGATGGATACACTGTGTATTTAGGGATATCGTTCCGAACCTTCGGGTTCCATTTTGTGTACGGCAGCCATTTTGTGGTTGCCCTCACATAGGCCGATGACTACGGACGAGCGAGTCCTTGGGACACGTACACCTTTAGCTGACTTCTGTGTGACCTGAGCGAACTGACTCCATTGCCCTAAGCTAACCTTGTTGAGCCAGTTCCTTGTTCGGCAGCTGGTCAAGATAGAGATAAAAGAGCAGGACATTGCTGATTTTATGGTGCACGCACACACCCTTCTATCTTGCTTCTCATCTATTTCTGTTCCTTCTTTTATGGCCTATTTATGGTTTGGGTTGAGGTCTTTTTATTATGGGTTCGTCCGTCCTGTCCGAGCATGAATGTTGGGTTTTCCCGTGTAATTGATGGTGGGCTGGACAACTGAAAAGTGGGCTTGTCGTTATGCGACACCTTTTGAAATGTCACTTTGTGATTGGACAGTTCGTAAATAATTGATGCTAGTCAGGAATGTGATTTTTGGCATAAAAGACGATGTCTCGCAATACTAAAATTGTGCAGTCTCTAGCGAACCACCCGTGTCATGCTTCGTAGACTTCTGTTCCTGGTTGCAGCCAATAAATTTGATCTTTGACGTCACCGAGAAGTATCCCGTTTCTCTGTATTCTAAGACAGGTGAACCCGAAGACATTGGGCGTGCCCCTGGCGCCGCTGGGTTCTAAAACCTGGTTCTTCTATGACAGAGAATGCTGGGGTCTGTGTTCCTGCCCTCACGACTGCAACCAAAGCTTTCCCCCCCTCCCCCCCCCCGCAGTAGATGTAGGCCCATCCGAGGGCTTTTGGGCCGCAGAGAATGATATGGCCTATGGTAAAAGTATTGGAGTTTGGGAATATCATATATACAATTCCCACTCCAGTTTATGCAACAGTACGGAAAGTGTTAAACTTCGGAGGGGATAGATTTATTTTTCCCGCTCCAGTAAGACCAACAGTAGATAAAGTGTTACCTCAGCTGCGTTTAATTTACTATTCCATCTTCAGTCTAAGCAACTGTGGGGAAGCATTAGATCTTGGAGGGGTTACATTTACTATTCCCACTCCAGTCAGCCTAACAGTAGAGAAAGTGTTGGACTTTGGACAGGTTAGATTTACTATTTCCACTCCAGTTTAAGCAACAGTAGGGAAAGTGTTGGACTTTGGAGGGGCTACATTTATTATTTCCACCTCAGTAAGCTTAATGGTGGGGAAAGTGTTGGAATCGGAGGGGTTAAAGTTGCTATACCAACCCCAAACAGCACAACAGTAGGGAAAGTCAATCAGTCAATCAATCAGGATTTATAAAGCGCAACAAATCACCCAGGAGGGTCCCAAGGTGCTAGAGATACTAGGTGCTTCCCGGTGCTCTCTTCATTCAGACAGCCATGCCTTGAGTTATTTTCTGAATTCTCTGAGCTGAGGAGCATTCCTGAGGTTCAGGGGAAGGTCGTTCCAGGCTTTGGCCGCCAGGTGGGAGAACGAGCATCCTCTGCAGTTGGATCGGTGGATCTGGGGTGTCTCTGCGAGGAAACAGGAGGTGGATCGCAGGTGTCTGGTCGGTAGGTGGAAGGTCATCAATGAGTAAGTGCCTTCTGTGAATTCCAAAATGAGTAAGTGCCTTCTGTGAATACCAAAATGGTAGTAAGTTTAGGAATGTGTCTTAAGTTAGTTCTGTGAATCGGGCCCTAGAAGATTCAAATGTGTGGACCACATTTAAAGTGGTAATTCACGGAATGTGCTTGAAAACAACTCGTGGCGTAAAACTTACCATGAGTTGTGAATTTAGAGAATTAGAGCCGGCATTGCAGCGCCTAGAATTTCAAGCTGTGGTTGATGTGCAGCACACTGAAGACCTGTTAAACGTCAAAAAGAAATACCACACGCTAGGACAAAGACTCTAAGGAATCAGTTCAGGTGGCACAAGTTGATTGTTTTCAGTTGGTGTGGTACTGCCAAATGAATATACAGTACTGGTAAGAGAGATAAGGGCTGATGTGTGCGGTAATCACACAGAACTTAGCCTTCTGATGTGTTTACTAGGGTGCATGCCAAGGCCCCAGAATTGGAAATATATCTGTAAGTTGATTTACTTAGCTTTGGTAATTAGTCAGAGGAACGCAGCCATGCAATAGAAAGCCTGTCGGGCACGGTGCACCAAGATGTGGTTGGACGATGTTCACAAATAGGCTAGTGCTGGACTTACAACACTATGGAAGCACCACGCGCAGAGAGCTGGAGAGGTACCCATTACTGAGTGGGACTCTGGACTGATGTCAGTGTGTGTGGCGTTGCAGGGCACACAATGTAAAATGTAAATTGATACTTGTATAGCGCACTACTCACCCGCAAGGGTCTCAAGGCGCTTGTACGAATACCGCTGTTGAACCCATCCTGGCTTTCCCTGGGCACCCCCAAGGTGGAGGCCAGGCATCCTTAGCGTTGTGGGGGCCGTTGTGGAGATTAAGCAAGCTATTGACCAGAGTTGCAGAGATGGGACTCCATGATTGGAATCGGCACCGAGGCGAGAATAATCAGGTCCGTGGAATTTTGAGACCAAGACCCGCCGAGGCGGGGAATTGAACCCTGGTCCCGGGCGGCCGTAAGCCGACCGGAGGTAATGAGGTAAGTACTAATCCCCATCCCGCAGCATTCCCACCATGAGCCACTACTGAAGGGGGAGATAGGAGCAAGAGAGAGAGGCAGCCATAAAAAAGAGACAGTAATATAGACAGAAATAAAGAAACACAGGGACAATGACAGAGGTAGATACTTAGACTGAGAAAAAGGTAGAGACAGAGGTAGAGAAAGAAGCAGAGACAGAGTTAGAGGTAGAGCTGGCACCAGAGGCAGAGAGAGAAACAAGTACATGGATAGAGCCAGTGTTAAAGAGAGAAACATTAATAGTGACACAGAAGGAGATAGAGATTGAAACTGAGATTTGAAGATATACTTGCAGATAGAGTCATACAGACACAGATAGGTTTGGGGATATACAAAAGTAGAGAACCTGGGGTGATGTGCACGTAGATAGAGATCAGAGAAGGCACAGAGACATGGATGAAGATAAAGGCAGCTAGATACACGTGCAAAGGCGGATTACATCAATGACTGGTAAAGATGCATAGGTAGACAGGGTTAGACAAAGATAGAAGAGAGAGACATGAAGGCGGAGACATAAACATAAAGGCAGGGCCGCTGGAAATATGTGATTCTGCTGCCACGCCGTTTTTACACAATAATGGATGTGCTGCATTTGCCACATAATCCATCATCTGCTGCATAATTTGCTAATGTTATCCCAAAAAAATTGTGTGTAGCTTAAACTGATCAAACGTTAAAATTAAAATATGTTGACGTGTTGCTGTGAAGTGAAAGGCACTTTGCAAAGATTGACTGTTCACCTTTCAGTTGCATATTGCTGTATTTGGGTGTCAAGCTAGTACTAATACGTTGAAACATTTGATCCAACAGTGTTAAAATGTGTAAAAAATGACATAATGTACAGATACTATCAGAACATAAAGATGGAGACGCGGGGTAGAGGCATAATCAGTGATAGAGAGAGATACATAGGCAGAGACAGAAGGCTGCAGTCCTTAAACAACCCTCCCCCCACCCCATCTAGGCCCGGTCATTCCCCTTTAATGCCTTCCATTCTGTGACTCTTCCCTCACTCCCTACCGCCCAGCCATCACTCTCCAAATCCGAGCTTCTTGCGAGTTCGCCTTCAGCCTTCACTCTCCACGTGAGCTTCTCCTGCAGGACTGTGCACACCACACTCCCCATCTTCATTCAGGTTCAGGCCCTCCCAGGGCCCTCTGAGTCTCTTCTCCCCTTACATCGAAACTCTGCCCCTCCTGCACTCCTCCCTTTGGCCGGGTCCCAACCATCCTAAAGCTGCACCTCCTAGGGGTTGTTTCTCCCTCCCTTCCCTTCAGCCCTGCCGTATGTGGCCTCGGGGAAACTGAGGCACCAGTGGGGCTACAACTATTGCGCAGGGGCAGGAGCGCGCAAGGGAAACACGGAGACCACACCAAATTTCAAATCTTTATTTTGATCAATTGATCATAAAAGATATACAACAACTAATCATCATTAAAATTTTAAAAGAAATGTTAAAACAAGAGTGACAATGTATCAAAACGAGGAATTTTCAATGGTCCCCTGCCATCTTTACATGTGGGGTTCTGGCATTCCACATTGCTGTTAAAAATTTGGCCAGGGCAAACACCGTTGACGGGGATAAGTCTGTTTTTAAAACTCTAAATGCAGGGAAGAAAGTTCTGAATCCCAGGTTTCTCAGTAGTGGGACCAACCAGTATCGTCTGCTTTTAAGGTAGGCTGGGCAGAAGAAGATGACATGGACTTCACTCTCTTTAGTATGAGCACAAGCAGGGCACAACTCGGTAGACGACTGTCCCGCCCACGCTTTAGTGAAAGTCTTTAGGGGAAGAGTCCCATACCTCCATTGCAAGAAAAGTTTCCTTGTTAAAACAGGAGTCATTACATCCAAAACGCTTTCGAAGTTGTATAAGTCTTTAATTACAATAAAGGCATATGTCAGAGAACCCTCTCGGGCACTGGCCAGGACTCGGGTAAGCATTTTTTCATAGTATACTCTGGAGAGTGCTTTCCTTGGAATCCTGGTACTTTTGCTTTCTGGGTGTGACCACAGTTCTGGTATTCCGAGGGTCTCACATGTTGTCTTAATGTAATTTAGCCAAGGTATCTTGGCAGCGTTAAGTAGAGTTAAAAATTCCTGCAGCTCAGATCGATAGGAAATGAGGTCCTTGCTGCTCCAAATGCGGAGCCAAAATGTTAGGGGCTTTAGCCCTAGTTCTTCTGTGATGGGCCTCAGAGCCAAGTCCAGTCTCAGGGGCAGGAGTGGAGTACTTGGTGGTAGGGCAGTGAGCTGTCATATACATTTATTTTCCGTCACCTGTAGGTTGGAAGATGACGTGTGACCCCACATCTCGCCCCCTGTAGGTAACACCACCCCGAGCCTGCATTTTATAAATTTGGATAGCGGGGGAGAGAGGTCGGAAAGTTGACTTTGACGCAATTCTCATGATGGCCCCCGCCTTCTGAGCTAACCTCATGTTGGCTTTTGTCTGGTGGGCCCCCCACGTCAGGTTTTGATTTAGCGTTAACCCCAAATACTCTATGGTGTATACCCTTTCCAGATGCACTGAACCAAGTAAGGGATTTGGGCGCTTTGGGGACTTGGGATTTAGGATCATAAATTTTGTTTTTTGGGGGTTAATTTCGAGTCCCCTTTCTGTGCAGAAGTCCTGGAAGCCATCGAGCACCCTCTGTATGCCCATCGGGGTTTTAGATAGCAGCAGGGTGTTGTCCGCAAACATAATGGCGGGCACCCTGCTGCCGGTCAGTTTTGGGGCGTCGGTGTTGGCAATCCCGGTCAGGTGTGAGATTACCCCGTTCACAAAGAGGCAGAACAGGGTAGGTGCGAGCACACAACCCTGCCTCACCCCTCTGCGAACGGGGAATCTTTCAGTCAGTTTCCCACTTCTCCCACATCTGACCCTTGCGAAGTTGTTGTGATGTAATTTAATCAAAATCGCAAGGATGACTTTCGGGACGCCTAGTTCTATCATTACCTCCCACAATTTTGCTCTTGGCACTAAGTCGAAGGCGGCACGCAGTTCCACAAAGACCGTGTATAGGGTGCCGCCCTCGATGAGTGCCCTCCTCCAATATATGAGATTTAATCTAAATACTTAGTCAATTGTGGAGACACCCCTCCTGAATCCATCCAGCCTGGTACGGGCTGAGAGTGTCCTTTTCCTCCAGCCAATTCTGCAAGCGATTCAGTATTAATCTACCAAAAAGCTTTTGCGAGACATCAATGAGGCTTATGGGGCGATAGTTGGCTGGGAGCAGAGGGGATCCCTTTTTGAATATAGGGACCACCTCTGCGCCCAGCCAAGTATCTGGAGACCATACCAGACTGCAGGTCGGAAGTGACGACCTCGAGCGGCCGCCCTTCTTTTATTTTAACCCCGCAGGCCACGCCTGGCCTGTGGATGTGGTGGGTGCACTTTGTGTTGGCCACTAGACCGCCAACTGCTACAGGCCCCATCCCTCAATGCCCTTTGCATACGTGCCCCCGCTGCGGGTCAGAAGTGCCCCACTCCTGCCCGCCTGCCTCCTGCAGGGGGCCCAGGTCGCTAAGAGCCCCCGTCGGCCAAGGCCCCGCCCCTTTAGAGGCTCAGACCCCTCTAAATGCACTTCTTCCAGGTTCCACTCCCATCATCCCAGGGGCTTACACGCCCCTGGCACGACGCTGAGGTCTCTCCTATGGCAATTCCTGCACATGGCCCTCCTGCAGATTCAGCTCCACCCCCCCCAATCATGCCCCTCCCCCTCACTGAAGGCTCAGGTTTTTGTCAATGCACTTCCTGCAGGTTCAAAGCTCTTCTCCTACCCCTGGCTCCCTTTAACATAAGTCTCACCAGGGCCGGCTCTAGGCATGTGCAAGCTGTGCACCTGCACAGGGCCACCAAACCCCTGGGGCCACCACGCCAATATATATCCTTAGTATATTAATCCTCTGAGGATGGATACATATTTGCGTGGTGGCCCCTGTCAGGGATTTGGCGGCCTCCGGCTCTGTTCCACTACTAAACACCCTGACCCCCTCCCCTCTTTACTGGCCTGCGCGCTCCGCCCCGCCCGGACCCCCTCTTCCGGGCCCCCTACCTACGCTCCCTGCCCAGGGCCACCATGAGCCTAGAGCCGGCCCTGGTCTCACACCACTTCCAGTCCCCCCTCCTCCTTACAGGCTTATCTCCACTTCCATATGCCCCCACCTACACAATGGAGGATCTCCCTCGTACACTCACTACAGCTGTCTCTTTTCCAGGTTCGGGCCACTCCTGCTATCTGCCCCAACCTCTCCCCTCAAGTGGCTACGGGCCCTGTCAGTGCTTTATTATCAAATGGCCACCTCTTCTAGATGCCCCCCCTTGCAGGAGCCTGAAGGCGTACTCATGCACATGCCACTCGTGCCGACACTGCTCCCTTTCCACCGCCGTTTGCATGAGGTTCCGAGGCTTCTCCCCGCGTGTATCCCCCTTCTCCCCCTTCCACCATACCCCCTTCTAGAAGCCCCATGGTGTATTCCACGCGGATCCCACTCCTTCATGTACACACCCCTTCCACGAGCCCCCCCCCTCCCCAACCCCCCCTGCAGACTCACCCTCCTTTTCATTAGGGTCAGGCATCTATCTCCCTGGCTGTATCCGTGCAGAAACGACCCCTTCCCCCCCTCCGCGACTCCACCACCATGCCCCTTGTAGGAGACTCATGTTGTACTCCATGCACATGCCACTGCTGCAGGCTCAGCCCTCCTTCCAACCATGCCCTCTCCAATGGAAGAGCCCCCCCTCCCTGCCCTGTGTTGCAGCGTGTAGGCAGAGCTGTGGGTTTGCAGAGAGAGAGAGGTTTTTTTTAGGAGAGAGTGACAGATGGTGAACCCCCTCCCTGGGGAGGCAAATCTCCCCGAATGCGGGCGCATGTCAATCAGGCCCTCTCATGTGATAGCTGTTGCCAGTGACGTGCCAGCCATATGCCCTGGCACCGCGGCGGGTACTCTGCTTGAGATGCCACTCTTGGAGGGAGGAAGGAGGCAGCACCTTGAGGAGCGGGCTGGGCTCCCCGAGACGGCAGAACAATGAACTAGGCGCCTCCGCCAGCTCTGGAGGTAAGGGCTGGCACCCCACGCGCACTCCTGCCCTCATCCACGCGCTCACCTCTCCCCCGCACCCCTGGCCTGAGCCGCGCGCCCCTCTATCGGGCTATGCACCTCGCTCCCGCCGTGCTAGCGTCTCATACCTCACCTGACTGACTCACACGTCTCACCCGCGACCCTCCTCGCATCTCGACCCTCACCGCATCCCTCACCTTACCTAGGCATCTCACCCGAAGCCCTCGGCACGGCTACTCGACTCGTCGTGCCATGGAGACCCCGTACCTTACCTGGCTCACATCTTTCATCCGCAGCCCTAGACTCAGCTACACACCTCGCCCCTCACCGTGCCAACACCTCGTCCATCACTCAAGGGAGGGCGTCTCACGCATACACCTCACTCAAGGGAGAGCATATCATCCTCATACCTCACTCACGGGAGGGCATCTCACGCATACACCTCACTCAAGGGAGAGCATATGATCCTCATACCTCACTCACGGCAGGGCATCTCACGCATACACCTCACTCAATGGAGGGCATCTAGTCCGACTCCACACCCTTCACTCAAAAGAGGGAATCTCACTCACGGGAGAGCATCTCGCGCATACACATCCCTCACTTGAAAGGACATCACAGGCTTACAACCCCTCCGTCCTAGGCATGCACTCAGGCAGAAATACTCATTAGGCAAGCCCCACGCCGGCCGGGAGACCCGGTCGCCTCACCCATCAGACCTTGCTTAAACGGTCATGTATTTCTCGGGCGGAGATTTCAGAATAATTCAAAATAATTACAATATCTATCTTTGCCAAACAGTTTGCTTTTTAGGTCTTTTTAGTGTGTGTGGGGAGGGGGTGGGCGGGGGGGGGGCGTTGTGGTTTTAGATGCGCAAGCTGGTTTTTAAACTAATTTGTGTGCTCCTGTTTTCCCAGAAGTGGTCCCTTGCAGAAAAAAATAACATGATTGTGGAATTTATTTTAAACTGTGGTATGTTGTTTAAACTCCACAAACATGTCCTGCTGCACAGGGTGCAATCTTCGGTCACCGTCGCTCGCTGTCCCCCGGGGGATGTTTCTCCGTTTTTACAGACTTCGTTTAATGAAAATATGCGGAAAGAGACAAAGACGACTTTATTTGACCCGCATTTCGTTCTATTTTTGTGGGGATCGCGATTGGGGAGATCTTCTATTAGAGAGGCAAAGGGGTCTCTTCACCCCAAGGCCCTCGAATATTTTATTCAATTTGTAAGTTTGAGTCCTTAGATTCTCCGCATTCAAAGCCAGTGTAAATTCCCAAGCGAGGCGAAGTCTGCCCAACATACCGATACACTTGGGCAGTGGCCGTTTGAAATCCTCGGGGGGGGGGAGCTCAGGGTGGAGCGGGCCGGGCGAGAGGGGTGTTTTAACCATCCCGGTAGAGGCAGGGCAGGGCTGGGCACTGTAGGGGGAAGTTGGATGGGCGGGGTCAAAGCGTTTTGTGAATACATTAGGAGACAGTCTCAACCTTTGGGTGGGAAGTCAGGGGTGAGACGGAGAGAGAAGGATGAGAGACAGGGGGTGAGAAACGGAGACAAAGAGCAAAGGGCGTGGGTGGGTGAGACGAGGCAGTACGCGAGAGACAGGCTCGAGGACACAGACGGGTGTAAGTGTGAAACAGGTATAGTGAGAAAGGCGGGGCGGCGAGTGGGACGGGTATGAGGTGCATGGGTCTGAAGACGCAGGTCACCGGTAGCCTAGTATAATGCGTGACACGAGAAGAGGTGGGCAGACTGGGTGTGAGACAGCTTGGTTTTATATGGTGTTAATGTGAGAGGCAGAGCCTGAGTGAGAGGGAGTGCAAGAGACTGAAAACAGGGAGTGTCTGAGTGAGTTGCTCAGTAAGAGACCCTGACAACACACTTAAGGGTCGAAGCTGTGTCAGCGATAGAACACTGAGGGGCAGATTTATAAGTCCCTTGCGCCACTTTTGCGTCATTTTTAACGGAGAAAATGACGCAAAAGTGGCGCAAGGGGTTTGTAAATCTGCCCTCAGTATAGAGTGAGGAGAGACACGCACGCTGGGTGAGTACGAGAAATTAAAACAGTGGGTCAGCACGAGAGACAAAAAAGGGAGTTGGTAATTAATGTCAAGCGAACGTGAGAGAGCAGCAACACACTGAGTGTGAGTGATAAACACTGTGGCCGAGTGTGTGAGATTCAAATATTGAGCGTGAGTGAAAAACGTGGAGTGTGCGAGATAAAAAATATATTGAGTGTGAGTGAAACACGGAGTGAGCAGAGATAAACA
Organism: Lissotriton vulgaris; assembly: GCF_964263255.1. Taxonomy (NCBI): domain Eukaryota; kingdom Metazoa; phylum Chordata; class Amphibia; order Caudata; family Salamandridae; genus Lissotriton; species Lissotriton vulgaris. The sequence goes on along the minus strand of NC_141693.1, from coordinate 1,861,292,588 downwards.
CAGATCATTTGAGGGATATACACCGAATGAGCGTGAGAGATCAATACAGTGTCAGTGATAAACACTGACCAAGTGTGATACAAATACAAATATTGAGTATGGTGACAAACGAAGTGAGTGTGAGCTAAACACGGTGAGTGAGGGACAGATAAACACTGATCAGTGTGAGATGCAACGAGAGGAAGGGATTGAGAGAGATAAAGACATCGAGTCTGAGTGACAAACCCGGAGTGAGCGTGAGAGATAACCACGGGGAGTGAGTGCGTGCTAATATGAGAGATAAGCATATTGAGTGAATATACGAGTGTTAAATACGGAATGAGTATTTGACGGAAAGGCGGGAAGTGGGTGAGAGAAACACCGCATGAATGTGAGTATCAGGCGCAGAGGGTGAGAGACATACGGAGATAAACCCATGGGTGAGATTCAAACATAGCGAGAGAGTGGGAATGATACACTTTGAGTGATTGCGAGAGAGTAACACGGGGTGAGTGTGAGCCAGCCACCCAGAGCAGTGCCTGAGATCAACGCAGGGAGAGTGAGTGGGAGTGAGAGCCGGCGAGTGAGTGAAAGATAAGGAGGCAGGGACCGTGTGGGAGAGTCTGAAAAAGCGGGTGCGCGAGAGACAGGCCACTTGAGTGAGACAGTGAGAGAGACGCATTCAAGGAGGTCTGCACTGCAGCTGCATTGAGGAAATGGGTTAAAAGAGGCAGGCGGAGTGAGTGATGCTCCGGCAGTGACCGAGTGAGGGTTTCAGCAAGCACGGGGGCTGAAGAGACAGCCGGCTAGTGCGAGTACACGAGACAGGGGAGCAGGCAGAAGGCTGGAAGGAGAGACCCGGTGACAGGGTGGGGGAGGGGCGAGGCCCTGGCAGCGGTGGGTGAGCCGGGCAGGCGGGCTCAGCTGCTGCGCTTCTCACGGAAAGAGCCCTAATTTGTACACGCCTGTTTACAAGTATTCTTTCATTGTCACCAATGGCACCCCCAGAAATGCCGCCCCCCCCCCCCTTCGTAAGTACCATTAACAACGCGTTACTAGGTCATCTATCACACGTCTGACACGCTTTAATCTCAAGCACTGATAAGGAAATTGTACGTCAATTAATTCTAATCGCCCGTTATAGCACCCCATTGTGTCTGTCTCCCCACAACAGCCCCGCCGCGCGCTGACATCCCGGGAGCGTGTCTCACTCCGCCCTCTGGCGCTCTCTGGGCCAGTAGGGCGGTTAGGGGGTGCAGTGTCGTGGGGGGTCACTAAAGAGGCTTGGGGGATTGTAGAAGTTCCCAAGGCGGCCACTGGGGGCCTTGCCTGGTCTTTCAAGAGTCCTGGGGTGGTTGTTACAGTGTCTCCACTGCCACTGAAGTCATTTGGATCGGTCCCTGCACCCTACTAAGGAGGCCAATAAAGTATTCGAGGGGGTCCCTGAGGTCCGTTAAAGGAGGATTGCAGTGGCTCGGGGGTTCATAGAGAAGGGGTGGGGTTCCTAGGAAAGTCATATAGGATCGCTATGGGGTTTCATCAGACCCCTGGAGTGTATAAGGTGGTCCCTCTACAGAGTCTTAGGCCCTAAGAACTCATTGCAGTGTCTCAAGGGGTCCGTGTGGGGTGTTAAAGAGTCTTAGTGTGCTCACCGACGTGTCCTGGGGAAGTCCCCCAAACATTGTAAGGGAGGGGAAAGGCAGGAACTGAAGTATTTCAAGGGGCCAGTGTCTGGAGTGTCTTAAGACATCACTCGCATGTCATAATGATGTCGTCATATGATTCCAGGGTGCTCTGAAGTTTCTTATGGTTGACCCATTTTCTTAGACCTCACTGGTGACCATTAGACTCTAATTGCTCTGTTAGAGAGCAGTAACTGCAGCGTTTTATGGTCTCCTTGAAATATATTTAGCTGGTCTAGGCTATTTAATATGGGTCATTATATATTACTAGGTGGACGCTGACATCACCTGAGGGGCTTGGGATATTTTAGAGGCGCTGAACTGTCTTAGAGGGTTCTTCTTTGTGCTTACATTAGGAGGTCACTCAAGTATCCCATGGGCTTATTCAGGTAGAAGACGGAAGTTATTGAACGTTGTTTGGAAAACTTGTACATGATACAAGGTGTCAATGGGCTTTACGGGGGGTCACTGGAGTGCTTTACAGGGTCACTGCAGCCTTGCTGTGTTCACTGAAGTATATTAGGTAGTAAATGTAGTGTTCAAGACAGATATTGATTTAGAAAAGGGGGTGGTGATGAACAGAGTGTCTGAATTAAGCAGACCACTCTTGCACCATCAGGATTCAAGCAAACCGGGCCGAAGACGGCTGTAATGCCAGAAACCGGTCCCCGGGAGCTTGTTTCCTTCCCAGTGTAAGAATTGGCTTTTGTAGTTTGGTTTGCCCTGTTCCCATCATGCACTGGGACAGGAGCAGACTAATTTGCATACAGCCAGGTTCTGAAACTGGGATGGTGCAGTGAGCTAAAGAACGGTGTTGGATCTAGCCCTGATCTCTTGACTGGGTGAGAGCTTTCTGCTTAATTCAGAGACTCTGTCCCTCACCACCCCTTGTTGTAAACAAGACAGATATTGTCTCACGGTGTCAAAGTGTCTATGCAGATCTCTGAACTGTCTCAGGGGGATCTCTGAAACGCTGCTCTTAAGTCAAAGACTTAGGTGACGCATGGACTCAATACAGGGCCTCAAACAGTCTATTGAAGTATCTTATCTGGCCAGTGCAGCATTCGGGGACCACTTACGTCTTTGGGGCCAATCGAGTCCTTCAGTAGGGTATTGGTGTGTGAATAGTCCAGTCTTAGGTGCTCATGGAAATGTTGCACAGAACCAATGAGGTGACTTGAGGGTCAGTGTTGTACCTTGTTACAGGCTTTCTGTGAGTCGCAAGATTAGTATAGTTGTGTTAAGGGTTAATATGGAAGTATATTAGGGTATGGCTGCTTCTTTTAAAAAAAAATGCACAAAAAAACAATTGATGGACAGAATGATAAACAATGTCAATCATTCACCACAGTACAGAGATCTGGGCCAAAATCCATCGTTTTTTTGCTCCCCATGCCATTCCAGTTTAAATCCAGCCATATGCAAATAATTCTTGACCCTGCTCCCAATGGGAACAGTCCAGCCTGAACTGCCAGGTCAAGTTCTCTCTAGGACTGGAAACAAGCATCCTGGGATCGGTTTCGGAGTTACATCCATCATCAGCCAGGCTAGCTTGACTCCGGTGGCATGAAGAGCACGGAAGCCACGTCTGGGCATACCCGTCCCACTCAGGGTGACAAATGCAAAAAAAACTATTGATGGACTGAATGCAGAACAATGTAATACATTCACCCCAGTCTTTTGAGTTTCAATGAGACTTCATACATAACAGAGGTGCTCTGAGGTCTTTGGAGTTTCTAGGAGTTCAATTTAATGCAGTACCATGTACTGGGCTGATTTTCAATCAAGTATTGGCTCTGTATTATCATTAGCACATTAAGTGATTAAAAAATGGCATTGTTGAACTATGCCTTTTCCAGGCTGTTTTCTGGATGCTTGCAAGTTTTATGGAAAACCTCAAAGTGTTTTCGTGGCTTGTTGACATCTCTGGCGTGTCATTGGAGTTTTTTTGTAGGGCTCAGAAACGTCTTGTGACACAACTGAAGTGTTTCAGTGTCCCTGAACATTTGGATGGATCACCAAAGTGTCACAGGAGGTCGTTGAAATACCCGAGGCGTGCATGGACGTGGATTATAGGGTCACTCTATTTTCTTTGAGTGATGGGAAGAGCTAATTAAAATGGTCTGCAGGTCGCTTATTAGGATTTCCCTAAATGTCCTTAAGAGCCAGGGGGAGTTTTATGGGGCACTGGAATGCTTTAAAAGTCGGTGAAGTTCTGCGGGAGGCTCTTGATGTGCCCTAGGAGAAGGATAAAGATGGCAGGAGTGATGCAGGATAGTCTTGGAGAGGTGTTCAAGTGTATTGTGTGGGTCATTGAATTATTTTCGCACTAAGAGGTCACCAAAGTCGATTAACAGGTCATTGGATTGTCTGATGTGATCGCTGTATGCTCTAGGGGAGGGGGGCAATGAAATGCCTCATGAGGTCACTCAATCGTCTTGAGGGGGTTCAATGGCCTGCTGTATTTTAAGAAGTCAATGATGTGTCTTAAGGTGGTGATCGACATGGTATACAAAGTGGCTAGATCATTGTTGTAGCTTATGGGGTCATCAGATTTTCTTAGCAGTAAAGTGTTTTATGGTGTTGTTAATGCCTCTTAATTAGTTTGTGTGATATTGTGATGCCACTAAATATTTGAGAAGGTACTGATGTGCCATTCCAGGATATTGAAGTGCCTCGGGCTATTTCTGAGAACTAGGTGGCCTTGAGGATTCTTAGTGGTCATTTAAATAGCTTTGTGAGCGAACAAAATATCTTGGGATGCATCGGTGTGGCTGAACTGACCAAGGAGTCATGGCGGTATCTTGGGTGGTCAATGTTGTGTCAGAAGACAAGTATTTTGGCATTCGTTGATGTATCTTGGGAGTAAGTCATTTAACTGAAATAGAATGCACTGAGGTAAACTGGGGGGTACTGGACGTAGTCCAGTGATCTGTTATAAGGAGGACATTGTAGGGACATTGATGCATCTAAACACTCATTGCAGTACCCTTATGTAGTGGAGTGTCACTGTGGGGGCTTCCCTGCATCATATAGCCCAAAGATACATCTCAGTGGTCAATTAAGTACCCTAGGGGGCCACTGATGTAGCTGAAGAGATCACAGAAGAATCCTAGGAGATAGTTGCTTTATCTTAAGGAAGATTGATGCACATGAGGGGGAGGAGCAGGTCACAAGGTCATAGCTATATCAAATCTACATCAAGATCCACTCACTGGATGACATAAAATCTCTCAACTCTACCTTATTAAAAACCCAAACTTGGCTGGCCAAAAATCATCTGAAACTAAACTCCCTCAAAACGGAATTCCTCTTTTTCGCCCCCCCCCTCAACAAATCACCCATGATCCTAGATTGGTTGAAGCATTTAACAGCTCTCAAAGCTCAACCGCACATCGTCGATTCAGTGAAATCACTTGGGATTATTCTTGACAGCAACTTAAAGATGCAGAATCATATCAGCACTTCCACAAAAGGAGCCAACTTCCACTTGAATACCTTGCGTAAACTGAAACCCTTTCTGCCAGCCACCAATTTAAAACAAGCAGTTCAAGCCCTAATATTACCTAGAGTGGATAGGGGCGGTAATCTTATGCGGCCTCCCAAGGGCATCGACCGCCCCACTAAGAGCCACTATCAACTCAGCTGCGAGACTTATCACAAGCTCAAAGAGAAATTCTCACATGTCCCCTGACCTCAGATCCTTCAACTGGCTACTGTTTGAAGCTAGAATTCATCTTAAAATCGCCTGTATGACTCATAAGGCCCTTCACCACAACTCCCCACACTACCTTGCTCGGAAACTGGAGCTCTCTGCTGGCAGCAGAGCCTCCAGGAGTGCCAAGACACTTCTTCTAAAACCCCAACGATTTGCCAAAAAACAAACCTATATCTGTTCTTTCTCTGGTATGGCTCCTAGGATCTGGAACGCTTTTCCCACTGAAACAAGAACAAACCCGTCATCTACCTCCTACAAAAAAGAAGTGAAAGCGATCCTCATGGCTCAATTCACGTAAACTTTGGCAATTCTGCTAACCTCCTGTATTTTACACTTATCGTAGTCTCTGTGCTCAATATCGGGCTTTTGATCCCTCAAGACGGATGTATGACGTTACAACGCATACTTTTACTCCGCATACCATTACAACGCGGTATTTACAACGCATCCCGTTACAACGCATAGCGCTTTGGGGTGCTGGATAGTGGTAAGTATAATTTACTATTCTAACTCCAGTCCCCGTGGACCCTAGGGAAGGTGTTGGATAGTAAATTAAACTTACCTCTTATCCTAGAGCGCCCCCCAGCGCAATGCGTTGTAACGGTATGCGTTGTAATGCCTGCGTTGTAGTGGTAGTGCGGAGTAAAAATTGGGTTGTAACAGGTGTATACCCTCAAGACAGTTGACTGTACTTGTATAAGTTATGCAACTCTACTTCGCACATCTCTTGTTTTTGTTACTTTTGATTTCTCTCTTACATTTGACTTGTAAAGCGCTCTGTTACTCGCAAGAGTCTTGTTCGTGCTATATAAAACCTTCAAAATAAATAAATAGAATACACAGACGTTTCCTGTTAGTTGATGGAATATCAGTACTGTGTGTTAGGATGCCTTTGCTGTGTTTAGGGTCACTAGTGCATCCTGTGGTTGGTGAACTAATGTAGGAAGTTATTGTTTGAGTTAGGGTTCCATTGCCATGCTTTGTGGGCACTAGAATATGTTGGGTATTATTATTTGCGTGTCTTTTGGGGTTTACTCTCTTGGGGTCTTAGGTATGTCATGGTGGGTCATTGGAGTTTCTAGAGGCCATTGCAGTTCACAGTGGAAAGTGGGAGCATCGATCTATCTCTAGGTCGGCCAGAGTGGTGCTACCAAATAGATACGTTTCTCAAGTACTGTGGTTTTATTTGATTGGCTTTAGTTTGGGTATGTTAAAGTACAACCTACACCAGCGCTTAAGAATTAGCTATCTCTACAGCGAGGCCACGGTGGCGTTAGACATATCCAAAATGGATGATAATTTACAGGCTTTATGCATGGGTTGTAAGACAGACATAAAGATCAGTGCATTCCTTTCCTTATGTTCTTTCTCACACTTGTCTCCCATGTCTTTTTGTCCCAACAGCCGCCATGTTGACCCGGCTCTTCAGCGATCCGAGCCTCATCCCGGAAGTACAGAAGTTCGCCAGCTGGGCAGAGGACTGTGAGGATGATGAGGAAGATGATAATAGTGACAAGGAGGACGGAGGGGGCAGCTCTCACTGCGGTCTCCAGGACAGCACCCACGACTCAGGCTCAGTGAGTGGGTGCAAGGACGATGGCGACCTTGGCGCTGACGATGATGATGAAGACGAGGAAGAAGAGGAGGAAGGTGTTGACGAGGCCCAAGGAGACCGGCCCAAGAAACGTGGACCCAAGAAGCGCAAAATGACCAAGGCCCGGATGGAGAGGTCCAAGGTTAGGAGACAGAAGGCCAATGCTCGTGAAAGGAACCGTATGCATGACCTTAACTCGGCATTGGACAACCTTCGCAAGGTAGTGCCATGCTATTCAAAGACACAAAAGCTGTCGAAGATTGAGACTCTACGGCTAGCTAAGAACTACATCTGGGCGCTGTCCGAGATCCTACGCTCAGGCAAGCGGCCTGACCTGGTATCATATGTGCAGACCCTGTGCAAGGGGCTCTCCCAGCCCACCACCAACTTGGTCGCTGGGTGCCTTCAACTCAACTCTCGAAACTTCCTGACAGAACAGGGACCTGAAGCCAGTAGGTACCATGGTCCTGGTACCCCCTTCATGCACCCCTATGGGTACCAGCGGCTGCCTGGGGCCCAGTGCCAAGCAAGCAGCATGGGTGGTGCACACCCCTTGAGGACCCATCCCTACTGTCCCCCTTATGACACCTTGTATGGGAACGCGTCTCCGGACTACAACAGCTCTGAGTATGAAGGACCACTCAGCCCACCACTCTGCATCAATGGAAACTTCTCCCTCAAGCAGGACGCATCCCCTGACAACGACAAGAGCTACCACTATTCTATGCACTACTCGGGACTGGGAGGTTCCCGGGGCCCTGGGCATGGCCTAGTGTTTGGGGGCTCCGGCGTCCGCAGTGGGGTTCACTCCGAGAATATCCTGCCTTACGACATGCACCTGCATCACGACAGGGCCCCCATGTATGAGGAGCTAAATGCCTTCTTCCACAACTGAAACACGTGTGCCCACATAGCAGGACATCATGAGGGGGGTCCATGTGTGCACAGCAGGACTTCACGCCGGGGGCCATGTGCAAATATCAGGACATCATGTGTGGGTCCATGTGCAGATGTGAGGACATCATGTGTGAGTCTATGTGCACTCCGGTGGATTTCATTATGAGCCAGTTTGCAGCAGGACATCATGTGTGGGCCGTAGTGCACAAAGAAGGATCTAACGTGGGAGCCCATTAGCAACAGGACATCAAGTGTGTTTCCACGTGAAGTAGGCCAGACATGTGAAGCCTTATAGACATAGATGGGCAACATTTGGGAGCTCCTGTGCATAAAGCAGGACTTCATGTGTGTGTCCATGTGCATCAGGACATCACCGGTGAGTCCATTTGCACATAGTTGGACGTCATGTGTTTGCCCGTGTGCACAAAGGAGGGCATCATGTTTAAATATTTAAGCCCATATGCAGATAACAAGATGTCAAGGATGGCTCCAAGTGCATATAGAAGGATATCATGTGTGACCCTATGCACATAGGATGATGTCATGTGCAAATCCATATGCACAGAACGGGCTATCATATGTGAGAGTTCATGTGCAGAGAGCAAGGCATCATGCGTGAGTCCATGCGCACAAAGCAGGACATCATGTGTGAAGTCAAAAGCACATAGCAGGGTTAATATGTCTATTTTCATGTCCCCATAGCAGGATGTCAGGCATGGGTCCATGGGCACACAGAAGGACATCGTGTGTGACCCCATGTGCACATAGGATGATGTCATGTGCGAGTCCATGTGCACATAACAGTCCATCATGCGTGAGTTCATGTGGACAGTACAAGGCATCTTGTGCGACTCCATGTGCCCTGGGCAGGACATCATATGTGAAGTCAAATGCACAGAGCAGGGTTTGTATGTGTATATTAATGTCCACATAGCAGGATATCATGTATGTGTATAAACACATAGCAAGACATCTTGGTAATTCCATGTGAGCATGGAGGGACATCAACATATGCAAGACCATGTGCATTGAAGGAACATCTATAATGTGAACCCCCATGTGCACATACCAGGCCATCATGTGCGATTCCATGTTTGCATATCAAGGAATCATGTGTGAGCCTATTATGTGACCATACCATTCTTACACCATTGTGTGTATCTCTCTTGGTGTAACCACAACACACCAAGTACCCCCAAACCTCCAGTGGCTCCACCCTTCTCCCCCGTCCCTCATCCTCGCCCTCTAAAACCTATACCTTCTTCAACAACACCACCAATGCTTATGTGTTCTCCAATCCACATGTCTCTGTCCAATAGGTTTGCTCCCAATTATGCATATCCCATCCATGCCACATATGCACCCCTCTTGCCTACAGTACTCCCCAACTTTCACCACATACCCTGCCAGACCCCTTTCTACTCACATAAACCTGTTCCCAAACTCCTAAACTCTCTCACATATTCCTATATAACTCACACTACACACCCTTCCTAAGCTCTTACACATACACCTATTACTAACTCAGAGTATAGCTACCCTTCAAAAGCTCCTATGCACTCTCATATATATTCATTACTAACTCACACTGTCTTCCCTTCCCAGACTCTCATAATAGCTCATACATATCTATTACTAACTCAGAGAATACCTACTCTTCCCCAACTCTGCTACCCTCGCACATAACCCTATTACTAACTCAAAGTAGATACCCTTCCCAAACTCAAATACCCTTCCCTCTCACACTTATACATTTCTCCATCTGACATCACGGGCCATTCTAAGCTCCTATACCCCCTCTCCCATTTATACCACTCTCCAGCTGACACCACATACACCTCCCTCTCACATATGTCTCCTCAGCTGACACACTAGGCCACTTCCATACTCCCACATCCCTCATTCTCTCTCATACGCCTCTCCAGGTGACACCACATACCATTCCCAATCCTAACACAGCACCTCCTCTTCAACTCTAACCACATACATCCAGAGCCTCCTATGGCCTTCTCTTATACAACTTGCCCCCCAGCCCATACCCTTTCAAACTCCAAACCACCTGTCAATATTTCCTGCCCCATGCCACTCCCACACCCCATACGTTCCCCTCACATGTACTTCTCCCAAACCCTACCACATACCTTTCCCAAACCTCATGTCCTCTCGCCTATACCTCTCCCCGATTCCAACCATACCGCTCTCTCGTCCAGCATAAACCCACGCCCATATCACCCCTGATTCAATCCCACAGTTCTTTTCACCTATACACTTTTTTAAAGTCCCACCACATACCTTTTCAACACTCCTTCAAACCTCCCTCAAACCTCCACCCTTCTGTAGCCAGACAACTCTCCCCTCAAGTTTGAGTCACCTATACCTTCCAAGTCCAACACACCCTTCCCAGCACCATTCCTTCCTCATTTCAACTATACCCCTCTTTACTCCCATACCCCCACAACTCATACAGCTACCCTTCCGTACGCAGTACTCTTCTCATGCAAGTCCAAACATTTACTCCCGCCCTACCTCACCTCGTACACCTGCTCCTTTGCATATGTACCTCATACTTCAACCCTCGAATCCCCCTGCCTGCAGGTCACTACCCAACTCCCTCTTCCTCTCCCTGACCCTCACCTACCCCTCCTCACACGCTGCTCCCTGCCAGCCAGCCCCCGCCCCCCTTCCTGGGGCCACCACTCCCCCTCTCAGTCCTCTACTCGAAACCCTGCCACCCACAGACCAGCTTTTCCCTTCAACTCCTCTCTCCTGCCAGTCACTACCCAACAACTCCCTTTCCCATCTCGCACCCTCACCTATCCCTCAAAATACGCCACTCCCTGCCTATCCCTACGAGCCGCCCCCCCTTTCACTCACCCATCTCTTCTCTGATCCCTCCCACTCTTTCTTCCAACCCTTTTCCTCCTACCCCTCTCCGCCTGTCGCCACGCCCACTTCCAAGGTTTTCGCACCCCCTTACTTTTAACGTTCAAAAGTGTCCGATACGACCTTCGCCCGAAAACGGGCGAAATTCGAATTCTTTGGTGCAATGTGCAGTGCACTTTTCTTGTACTTTCAGGTCACGGGGTGACTGAGCAGCGTTCACGGTCAGCATTACCGGGGTGGAGGGAGAAATGGGTACCGACCAATTCTGCAGATGAAAACTGAAAATATTCTCTCTAAGCAGCTAGTCTGAAAAGAGACAGTTTTATCCCCTCTACCGCCCCTCAGAGCAGGGCCTGTAAACAAGGAGCACAAATATATATATATATATATATATATATATATATATATATATATATATATATATATATATATATATATATATATATATATATATATATATATATATATATATATATATATATATATATATATATATATATATATATATATATGTAAATTATTAATTGTTCATTGAAAGCACTAAATTAAAAAAAAACCCACTTAAGCTCGTATTGTGCAACGCTCAATTTAGTATTTGGCTGCGGAGGGAAACGTTTCGAAGCAATAAAAAGAGCGACAAAAAACGTAAACGAATCTATGCAAAAAAAGAAACTACGAATCTCGAAGACGTTACTGCGACCCGGACCAATCGGCTCATGGGAGCCAGAAAAAATGTGCACTTTTATGATTTGGGGGGCGCGGATTCCCCCCGGAGGCCACCCGTACAATCAGACGGCTCTGCCTGAGGAACTCGCGTCCTTTTTGGGTTTTACGACTGTGTGAGACATTTTTTTTTCTACCTGTTTGAAAAGGAGATTTTTATGACACGGCAAACTGTGCGTTATTTTTGTTCTTGTTGTTGTGGCTGTTTATTATGCATGAAGGACAGGAAAAAAGCAACTTATGCAAAAATATGCAGGGATGGGCAGAAAGAACCCTTCTGTTAGGGCGACGTGTACATATGTGTGTATGTGTTTACATATGAATATATATGTGTATCTATACCTATGTGTATACATATTAATGGGTGCATTTACAGATTTTTACACACACTAATATGTATAGATATGTATGCATGTATCTATATATACACGTGTGTATGTATATATAAATAAATATATATACACACACACAAACGCACGTGTAGGTACACATAATTATATGTATGTATACATATAATACACAGTACTTTGCATATTTAAATATATGAAAACACATATACACATTATGTATATATTTACACACACGTAGATGGCCATTATGTTTTTAAAACCATTTACAATAATTCCGTTAATTTTCTTTTGCATAACACACAGCGTAAAACTGTGAAAACTAATATTTATTTTATTTGTATCTATTTTATTTATGACATGGAGTTTGTGTCTATATATACTTAGGCCTTATTTGAAGACTGTGTATTTATTTTTAAGTTTTATTTTACACCTGTGGACACCCCGCCCACCCAAACACACCAGCATTGTTAAAAAATAAATTAAAAAAGAGGATATTGTGTGGAAAGATGAACTTGCTGAAAAGCTTGTTACTAAAATGTGAAACGTGTAAAGAGGACACCAGAAGTGCTTTTCTGTACCTGTTCAGTCTAATTCAAATAAATAAATATTTATGTGAAAAAGATCCGCAAGAAGCGAGCTTGCCTGGTTGCTGCGGTTTCCTTCAGTCCGAGTCATCGGTTTTTACGAGGCAGTTTTAAAAGATTCACTGCTGTGTTTTGTCTCCTCGCGTGAGGAGGGACTTCTGTTTTTAGACAGGGGTATTTTTTTTATTTTCTGGGCTTTTAATCAATTTCGTTTTCATGCAGCGTGCCCCTTTTATTTCGGCCTTTGGCGGCAGTGTCTTTAGAGCAGATCCACGTTCATTTCCTGCTGGCGGGGACCCGCGCGGTGACAGGGCGCGTTCCGGCTGCACGGGCGCGGGGCCGGCTCTCACTGAATGCCCTGGACTTTCCCCCCGCCCGAGGCCAGCAGGAGTGGCGGCCATGCCCGGCGCGTTCAGTGAGAACTGGCCCATGTGCACGAGAACAGGCTGCATGCACAGATATGAAATGCGCGGGCGGCGTGCCGCCTTTCAAACATGGAAATATGTGTGGGGTAATATAATGCTTATGAATATAATGCGCGCACTGCACCACCATCCTTAAAGATCAGTAAACCGTTATTTAAACTTTCGAAATAAACCGTGCACCGCATTTCGAATGGAATGGAATGTGTTCGATGTGTTGCTGTTTCCCTCTCACTGAAACGTGTGTGAAGCAGCACTGTTCCTTGAAATAAGATTTGTGCAGTGCACCACCAGGCCCACACAACGGAATATGCACAGTGCGCTGTTTTAGCAGTGACGTGTCTGCACTTGTAATTGTACTTATACTGCGCTTACTACCGTTGACGAGGCGTTGAAATGCACCACTATCCCCAGTAAAACGTGCAATACCCTAACATGAGCACTAATAAAAATGTGTGCAACGAATAACTTATACCCCAAAAATAAACGGCGTGCTTTACAGCACTACCCATGCCAAGGACGTGTGAAATGACACACGTTTCCTAAAATGAAATAGGTTGAAATGCTTGGTGTACGCTACTAGTCCCATAAAAGGGCTGCGCGCAACGGCCCTTTATTCTTATCAATGACGTGCACCAGCGCTGCAGGCTGAGTGAAACGTGCAGTGAGGGCTACTCCAAAATATAAAATGTGTTCAGAAGGCGCCGAGATTCCTAAAACATGAAATGTTTGCATCGGGCCTGAAAGTGAGCCGCGCGCTGTTGCTGACAGCAATAAACCGTGTTCTGTGCACGGTGAGTCACAGCAGTGCTAGGTGTCCCAGGCACTATTGATCACATTACTGGTGTCAGCAGGTTTCACTCAATTCCTTGCGCACAACGTGTCACTATTTATTGCAATGCAATGTGTGCAGCGCACCACTATGCATAACAATAAAAGTGTGCTCTGCACTATCCTTTCTAAAACTGAAGTATGTGCAAAGCACCACGGTTAACTGTAAAGCAATATGTGTCAAGCAACACTTTTAAACTAATGAAATATGTTGAACGCATCACGATTCATAAAAAAGAAAACGGGCTCAGAGCACCCCAGTCGTATTCATGCAATGTGTGCAATGCACCACGAGTCCTCAAATGAAAAGTATCCAATGCACGACCATGTCAATGAATTGAATGTGATCCTTGCACCACTATTTCTGCAAATAAAATGTGTTCAATCGACTTAAAATGAAATGTATGCCCTGGACTGCTATTTCTAAAACGGCAATGAGTGCAATATATCACTATTCAAGTAAATTGAAAATATCCAGTACAACACTAATATTAAAATAGTAATACAGCACTACTATTACTGAAAATGAAATAGTGGTGCATTGCACACTATTCATAAGGAAGAAATGTGAGCAATGTGCAACTGTTCAGCAAAACTACATTTAATCAGTGACCCATGTTCATATCAATGTAATGTATGCAATGCACCATTGTTCATATTAATTAAGGGTGTCAAATAGGACTCTATTAATCAATGAAATGTGAACAGTGCACCACTATTCCAAGTGAGGCCACTGCAACGTCCAGCTATTCCTAAAATTAATTGTGTGAAGATGCCTGCATCCCATGGAAATCAAATGTGTGGAGCGTGCCACTATTAATATCAATGAAATGTGTGCAGTGCACCACTGTTCCTGAAAAAAATGTGTGCAGTGCACCACTATTCCTGAAAATGAAATGTGTGCAGTGCACTATTCTTGAAAATGAAATGTGTGTAATGAACCACTATTCATAGCAATGAAATGTGTGCAGGGCACCACTGTTCCTAAAATGAATCATGTGCAGATGCCTGCATCCCCCAGAATTCAAATGTGTGCAGCGTGCCACTATTAATATCAATGAAATGTGTTCAGTGCACCACTATTCCTGAAAATAGAATGTGTGCAGGGCACCACTACTCCTGAAAATGAAATGTGTGCAGTGTGCCACTATTAATATCAATGAAATGTGTGCAGTGCACCACTATTCCTGAAAATGAAATGTGTGCAGTGCATAACTATTTATATCAATTAAATGTGTGCAGTATACCACTATTCATATCAATAAAATATGTACAGTGCACCACTATTCCTAAAATGAATTGTGTGCAGATGCCTGCACCCCCTGGAAATCAAATGTGTGCAGTGTGCCACTATTAATGTCAATGGAAAGTGTGCTGTGCACCACTATTCCTGAAAATAGAAAGTGTGCAGTGCACCACTATTCCTAAAAATGAAATATGTGCAGTGTGCCACTATTAAAATCAACGAAATGTGTGCAGTGCATCACCGTTCCTATAATGAATTATGTGCAGATGCCTGCATCCCCTAGAAATCAAATGTGTGCAGTGTGCCACTATTAATATCAATGAAAAGTGTGATGTGCACCACTATTCCTGAAAATGAAATGTGTGCAGTGAACCACTATTCCTATCAATGACCTGTGCAGTGTACCGCTATTCATATCAATGAGATTTGTGCAGTGCACCAATATTCCAGAGAATGAAGTGTGTGCAGTACACCAATATTCCAGAGAATGAAGTGTGTGCAGTGCACCACTATTCCTGAAAATAGAATGTGTGAAGTGCACCACTATTCCTGAAAAGGAAATGGGTGCAGTGTGCCACTATTAATATTAATGAAATGTGTGTAGTGCACCACTATTCATATCAATAAAATGTGTGCAGTGCACCACTATTCACATTACTAAAATGTTTGCAGTGCACCACAATTCCTAAAATGAGTTGTGTGCAGATGCCTGCATCCCCTAGAAATCATCTCTTGAACAAGCTGATTCCATCAATTCATAGCTTTGTTCAGGCTGCGACTTAGTCGCCCCCTTAAGGCGTGTATCATCCAGACGCACCAACGACGCAAATCGCTGGTTCAACCAGGAACTTAAAGCTCAAAAACTCAACGTCCGCCGGGCGGAACGCTCTTGGAGGCGGGGTTACTGCCCAATTCTCAGAAACCAGAACATCACTCTCTTGGCCCAGTACAAAAAATCTATCTTGGTGACCAAGAACGCCTACTTTTCATCCAAAATTCTAGCCGCCGAAAATCAGTCCAGAGAAATTTTCACCATTGTGCACGACCTCGCATACTCCGATAGGGCCTCCCTCAAACCCTCCCCCTCCCAGCATCTTTGTGATTCCCTCAATTCTTTTTTCCTTGATAAAATTTCCACCATTAAAGCAAATATCCCCCCTCCTTCCCCTTCCTTTGTCAACCCCCAATGTCCTCCCAACACAGCATGCCTCGACTCCATCCCTCTCCTTACAGAAGAATCCTTCTTTTCTCTTCTACCGCTGGTCAAGTCCGGTTCCCCTCTAGACCCTTGCCCTGCATACATTCTGAAACAGATCTACTCTGCTTGTGTTTCGTCCCCCCTCACCGTTCTTATTAGCTCGATATTACAGGCCATCGTCATCCCACCTCTCAAATCGGCCGTCATCCTACCCATCTTAAAAAAACCAGGATCAGACCCATCAGTACTCGTCAACTATCGCCCCATCTCACTCCTGTCCTTTGTGGCGAAGGTTCAGGAGCGCCATGTAACCAGAACGCTCAGCACCTTCGTGAAGGAGAATAGGGTATTAGCCCCCCGGCAGGCTGGGTTCCGCCCTTCACACTCCACGGAGTCCGTAGTATTATCGGTCCTTGACAACCTCAGAGAGGGTATGGACACTAACCATCCCCAGGCCCTAGTCCTCCTCGATCTCTCGGCCGCTTTTGACACGGTCGATCATTCCATCTTACTTTCCAGTGTCAGAGCGGCGGGAATCGGAGGATCGGCCTTGGTCTGGCTGTCCTCCTTTCTGAGTGACCGCACCCAAGCAGTGCGCTTGGGTGATTTTTCAGCGGACTTCCAGCCGGTTAAATGTGGGGTCCCCCAGGGTTCATCGCTTTCCCCGTTGTTATTTAATTTGTATATTGCTCCTCTTATTTTTGCCCTGCAACAGCTGGAGGTCTCCGCCTACAACTACGCGGATGACCTCCAGCTTATTTTTTCCTTATCCTCCTCCCCAGAGTCCATTTCTAATTTTTAGTCTGTCATGACTTTCATCCGGGACTGGATGAATCACAACCACCTAAAGCTCAACCCCGACAAAACGGAGTTGGTGCTGACAGGTGGTTGCTCCAGTCCCTGGTCTTCTTCTTTGTGGCCCCCCTCATTGGGTCCCCCTCCAACTCCATCCCCCTCTGTAAAAACTCTCGGGTTCAAACTGGATCACCAACTCTCACTTCACTCCCAAGTCAGCTCTGTGGTGTCCTCGTCTTTTCTTTCCCTTCGCACTATTCGCAAAGTCTCTCGGTTTTTCTCTTTCCCTGCCCTCAAACTTATAGTCCTGGCAACGGTGATCTCCCGCCTGGATTACGGCAATGCCCTTTATTGTGGTATGCCTGCGTACAGCGTGCGATGCCTCCAGCTGGTGCAGAACCAGGCGGCCAGCCTGGTTTTCAACTTGCCTAAGTCACACCACGTCACTCCCCTCCTTAAGACCTTACACTGGCTCCCCATTCGTGAACGAGCCCAGTTTAAACTAGGCTGCATCATCTTCAACCCCCGATCCGGCTCAGCCCCTGCCTTTATCATTTCCGAAATTCAATCTTATGTTCCTCCCAGGGAGCTGCGCTCTTCCACCCAACAATTGCTCGTAGTCCCTCGTTTCAAACGGAAAAAGTGGGGAGGCTCCACATTTTCCACACTCGCCCCTGATTTCTGGAACTCCCTTCCGGCTCATCTAAGATCCTGTCCCCAGTACATACTCTTCCGCAAGGCACTGAAAACCTTTCTTTTTACACAAGTCTTCTCCCCTTAAACCCCCTTTTCTGTGCTCTTGTTTTCCTGTTCCTCAGGGGTTCAGTACTTTACAGCACCATGAAACCGCTAGGTGTACGTGCGCTTAAGAAATATTTTAAACTCAAACTCAAATGTGTGCAATGTGCCACTATTAATATCAATGAAAAGTGTGCTGTGCACACTATTCCTGAAAATATAAAGTGTGCAGTGCACCACTATTCCTGAAAATGAAATGTGTGCAGCGAACCACTATTCATAGCAATGAAATGTGTGCAGTGTGCAACTATTCATATCAATGAAATATGTGCGGTGCACCAATATTCCAGAGAATGAAATGTGTGCAGTGCACGACTAATCCAGAAAATGAAGTGCGCAGTACACCACTATTTATGAAAATGAAATATGTGAAGTGCACCACTATTAATATCAATGAAATGTGTGCAGTGCACCACTATTCATATCAATGAAATGTGTGCAGTGCACCACAATTTCTGAACATAGAATGTGTGCAGTGCACTACTGTTCCTGAAAATGAAATGTGTGCAGTGCACAACTATTCATATCCATGAAATATGTGCAGTGCACCACTATTCATATCAATGAAATGTGTGCAGTGTACCACTATTCATATCAATGAAATGTCTGTAGTGTACCACTATTCCAGAGAAGGAAATGTGTGCAGTGCACCACTATTCCAGAAAATGAAATGTGTGCAGTGCACCACTATTTATATCAATTAAATGTGTGCAGTGCACCACTTTCATATCAATGCAATGTGTGCAGTGCACCACTATTTCTGAAAATGAAATGTGTGCTGTTCACCACTATTCATATCAATGAAGTGTGTGCAGTGCACCACTATTTATATCAATTAAATATGTGCAGTGCACCACTATTCACATCAATGAAGTATGTGCAGTGCACCACTATTCCTGAAAACGTGTGTGGTATGTAACACTGAGCATAATAATAATTTTCACTGGTGTGCCAGGACATGAAAAAGCACCTTACACTGCTGTTTATAAAAAATAAAAATCTCTTGTCCATTGATAGTCCTAATAATGAAATATTTATTTTGCTGTTCCTAGAAGTGAGATTAGTATGCAGCACACCAATTTTCATAAGAAAATAGAGATCTGCCTGCAGAGCATTACTCATCAAATACAGAAAATCGGTAGAGTGCATCATTTATAACAACAGGCTGGTATTTAAATAGAGATAATGGGGTTGGGCACACACCTAGGCCCTTTAGTCACTGCACCTGCTGCACTCATCTTACGGATATCCAAGTTCCTGATTTCACCTACCTTCCCTTCTCCTTACGTCCACCTTCTCGTCTTCTTCATCCCTTTCACTTTCTCCTTCCTAGCCCCTTACTCATCCTTTCTCACTTCCCCTCATCTATGTCTTTCTTGCCTTTATACCCTTTCTCTCCGATCCTAATTGCTGTCCCATTTCATTTCTTTTGTTGACCCTTTTGCTCACTCACCCTTAGAAATCTGGCCTGTGAGCAATGGACTCCACTTGTGTACATTAAATGTGTGTGAAGTCAACTGTGTTATAAAAAGCATTTGTTTGTAATGTATCCATATGTTAACGAGATAGTGTAGACAGCTGGAGCTTTCCCTCGGCGTGTAGTACACCATTAATAGTATTAATGCACCCACATGCTTGTGTACGTACGTTTGTATAGTGGCCACTGTTACTGTGCATGAGAACCATGTTGTTAGGCCCCTAGTAAACTTCACTAAGTTGCCCAGGGCCTGTAAATCATATGTTACTAGTGGGCCTGCAGCACTGGTTGTGCCACCCACATGAGTAGCCCTGAAAAGGTATCTCAGACCTGCCACTGCAGTGTCTGTGTGCAGTTTGAACTGCCATGTCGACCTATAAAAGGCACTCACTTGCCAGGCCCTCACCTTCCCTCTTCTTACACGTAAGGCATCCCTGTGGTAGGCTCAAGGTACCCCCCTGGGTAGGGTGCAGTGTATGTGAAAGGTAGGACACGTACTGGTGTGTGTGACATGTCCCTGATAGTGAAATACTGCCAATATCGTTTTTCACTATTGAAAGGCTATGTTGCCCCACATGATAACATGGAAAATGCTGTGTAACATCTTACAAGTATAACTTCCAATTGGGACAAGATAGAGAAATAAAATGTAGGCTCTCTGACCTCAGAATTTAATACCACATCTTTTAGTAAAAATGGTTTTTGGAATTGTGCGTTTGAAAAGGCCACTTTTAGAAAGTAGGCATTTTCTTGTTTAACCATTATGTGTGCCTCTGCCTGTTTGTTGAATGACTGTCTGGTTTTGGAGTGACTGTGGCTGGGGATGTGCACTTACTCTAGAGGTGTGCCTGGCCCTTCCTGGATGACTCAGAGATGGGCTGAGAGCTGCATGTGGAGGGGCCTGCAGTGGCCTTAATTTTTTGTCCGGGGCAGGGAAAATACATACACCTCCTACTGAGCTCTTGTGTAGTGTGCTACCCGTCCACTGAAAGCCCTTCGGAACCTTGGCAAGAAGTGCTATTGTCAAGGTTCCTGCAGAGTTTGGGTCTAAGCTAGGTAAAAGTGCGTGCTTCCTGTTTGCCGTCCCCGGGAACTTAAGAAGGAGAATGGATTTAACATTTACAAGAGAGTACTTAGTATCTAGGAATGAGAACAGGATAAAAGCTGTAGAATGAATCAGAAGGGAATGGATGGCGATCAGAAAACTAGTCAGTGTAGGAAATGTGCCTTTTCAGCACAGTCCCCCCATGCTTTTCGCCTTTTGTTGGACTCTATATTTTGCTGGCTTTAGAACTCTGTGCACTTAACCCCTGCTAACCAGTAGTCAAGTGTCTGTGCTCCCCCATTAAACATAGTTAAATTGGCTTATTCCGGATTGGTACATTTAACTTGCCCATAAGGCCATAGTATATAGTATAAAAAGTGCACCAAGGGCCTGGAAGTTAAATGTCACTTGTGGACTGTAGAACCTATTTTGACATCCACTGTAGTGGCAGTGCAAATATAGCTCCAGGCCCACACTGTGTAGCCCAACTGTTGCAGTGTAAACCTACAGTGCGATGAGTTAAATAACCTTTTTGACAGGTAAAACCTCCCTTTTAAATATTAGTAAGTCACTCCTATGCAGGCCTTGTAGACAACAAAACAGGGTGCATGGATGCACATTCACCTGAATGGGCAGAGAGGACTCCTCTGAACTTCACAGAATATGTAAGACGGGGGTTATGGGCCTTCTTTTGACAGAACAATGTCAAATCCTGCTTGACAGGTTTGTTAAACCACATTTAACACTTGGAGTATACTGAAAAAGCATAGAACAGGATGCAAAGACACTTCACGTGGAGCCCCTGTCTGGTTGCTGAAAGAACCTCCTCCTTCTACCAGACTTCTCTCTCTGAGATTGTTCTACCAGACGTCTGTCTCTGGTTTTGTTGTCGGCAGAGTAACTGGAGTTTAGCGTTAATGTGGAAGGGCATTAGGATTACCATAGTGCACTTCCCACACACAACCCCATCCCTCAGAGCCCAAGTTTAGTATAGTCGAAGACTTTCGCCATCTTGAAAATGCCTAGGCATGTTTGCAGTTAGGTAAACAGAAACTGCAGAAAAAGTGGGTAGGGTTGGTCCTAGGAACTTTCACCCCATTGGTTAGGGTATGTCCAGAAGTCACCCCACCTGTAGCTGGTTCCATACTTAAATGTGGCACCTCCAGGCATCCACAGAAGATCAGGAGATGACTAGAACTTCTGTCTGCGACTTGAAAGGTGTCCAGAAGGACTGTATCTTCTCCTTCTTGTACCCAGAAAGAAGTGGACTGCGAGTGTCAGTTAGCTGACCTACTCTGAGGGTACAGAAGACAAGCTGCAAGAGGCTTTTTTCTGGATGTACCTAGGTACCTGTGGCAAATAGACCTCGACTGGACCCTGCTGTTGGTGTCTGCCTGACACCCTACGAGTCTTTAAGTGCTTCCCCCAAGGTCCTGGAGGGCTACAGAAATATAAAAGTATACTCCTGTGGTTAATCAGGACTTATAAGACTAAGGGCCAGATGCAGGTAAATATCATTTACTGATTCTAAGATACCGAATTTTACCGATTCGGTATTTTAAAATCGGTAAATGATATGTAGCTAATGATTCAGTAAATACAAATTCGGTATTTACCGATTCGGAATTCCCCATTCATTCCTATGGGCCTGAAGGCCCATAGAAATGAATGAGAATCACTGATTCGGTAAATACCGAATCGGTAATAGGGGGTAGACTTACAAGTGTGGCAGGGTGTCACATTGACACCCTGTTGCACCCCTGTATAGTGCATGGGTGCACATGTGGCAGACATATATGCCCTAAGGGCATGAATGTCTGCCACATGGCACAGTTGAAAAAAGCACAAAATTGCTTTTTTTAAGGTTTTCGATATTTACCACCAACTATTAGTTGGTGGCAAATACCTAATCCTTAATACACAGGAGCACTTTTAGATGTGCTTGCTACATCGAATCAGTAACAACCGATTTGGTATTTACTTAATCGGTATTTTTTGGGCTCCTACATTACAAATTCCCAATACCGGTCGGTAACGGCCGTAATTCGGTAATTTCGACCGGTATTGGGCTACCTACATCTGGCCCTAAGTCAAAATATGAAATCTTTGACCAGAGCAAACCTGGTTGGTATACCCGGCCTGTGGTTCATCCCGGTCAGCCTAAAACTGCAGCTAGGTCCTGGCCTACTGAGAACATTTACTATCATAGGTGCTTTACTTTTTTTGGTGATATTTCTACTTAAAGCTTTAGAAATTTGCATCTATGGTTCCTCGTCTTGGATTTGTATCATTTTGATTATCACGTTTTGGTACTGCATAAATGCGTTACACAGTTTCCTAAATTATGTCTATCTGATCCTTGCCATAGCTTCCAGGGGTTCAAGCTTAGGTTAGTTTAGTGACATGGACAGCTCATGGGACAAGAGTTGCGATTGTTCCTTGAAAGGGACAGTCGCCCACTCCAAATAATAATCCATTTCCTTATATTTGTCTGAGATCCAGGACTTGAGTTTTGTAGTACCACAAAGCAATTTAAGTTGAAATAAAAAAATCTCTCTCTAAATTGACAGCAAAAATTGACTTTTTTGATTATGAATTGGCTTTTAGCTTTTAATTATTGGGTAATATTTGATTATGTTCCTAACTCCATTCTTGCATTTAATTTTCACACCTTAAGTTTATGTGAACATAGAGGGAGATCTGACTAACGGGGAGAGCTTTGGCATGGAAGAACTGAGGGTATGTGCAAGTAATGCGGGCTTAAGCTGAACAAGCAGTCCATGAAAGAGGATTACCACATTGCCCTCAGAGCTTCAGAGAAAGTCAGTCAGATAGAGTGCACCTCAGTGGAGGAAGAGAATGAAATTGAGGAGGGAAATGAGGATGACGTTGTGGAAGCTTCAGTGCCAGGGAGTGGTCTCCCAAAGGGCCAGCATCATCTGCATTGATTCTAGTGTAGGGATTTGTGTCCTCTCAAAGTTTGCCTCAATCAGAGCTGGAGGACAGACAGGTGAAGAGAGCAATGAAAATGCAGCTGGCTACCCTTGCTCTTGATGAGAAAAAGTTGGCTTTTGGCTGTTGAGGAGAAGGCAGCTGCAGCTCTAGCCACTGATAAGAGAATGGAAGTATCAACCCTTGCATTGAAAGAGAAAAAGTTGACCCTTGCCTTCGGAGAGGAGAAAACCCTGCTGGCCCACAAGAGGATCACAAAATTATGTGCTGTTCGGAGAACAATTTTATGTTAAAATGATCCCTAAAAGTGGTGTTTTTATGGTAAGTGTTAAAGATCTTTCACAGAGAACCCAGATAGGCTCTTTATGTATGATTCTATATTTTTCACAAGTCGCTAAGGAGTAAGCATTATTTAACAGCTACACAAGCCCTCACCCACCAAAGTGGGATCCTTCATTATAGGGCTCTGCCCCTCGCTAGGCGGGAGCTGCAATGCGCAGCGGACCCCTACGATGAGGCTCTTTGCTGAAGATCTTTAATCACCCAGAAAATCTGGGTAATGCCCTGCACTAAGTTGGAGAGAGGGCTAACGAAGTGGTAGATTGGGAATGTCAGTGGTTTAAAACTGGCTATGGGTTTAGAATAAGGAAACACTTTTAATTAGGACAGCTGAGAATTCATGCAAAGTAAAATAACAAGTGTTTAAATTAAGGGAAAACAATGAATCCTGAGTTCAAGGTAAGGTCTACATGTTTCTTGCCTGAAACGGCTCACGAAGGAGTCAATGGCAATTCACCCGGACCGAGAAATAGAACCTATTCAGAAATATTGAGTGGATATAAATTGCACCATCACTGTGATATAGCAAACACATATCAAATTAAACGAATGTATCAAATGTAGTCTTACTGTGAGGATCCTTTATATGTGACCTGTAGAGGAAAAATCATAAACATACACACATGAAAGCATGAAATCAACTGTAGTTTAACATACACAGCATCAAGGTGAGTCTTGCTGAGTTTGGGGATCGGCAGCCCAATATGTAGTGCGTTGAACTTATCACATTGCCAACATAGCATTGAGCATTTAGAGTTGTTCGTGAAATCAGCATATTTTAACTGCTAATGAAAGTGAACAGGCCTCCTGGAATACCGTTGAGATGCTGGCGGAGCTCCCCACCTTTTAAAAGTATATATATATACATATATCCAGAACACAAGTTTCCTGTTGAAGAAGGGCCCACAAGCAGGTAAAGATTCAGCTCAACATCTTTCACTGTGTTTCTTGTATGCAGCTGCCTCCTGAAAATAAAAGATGAAATTTTACCTACCAGCGGGCTCTTCCACAGGGGCGACCCTTTTTCGATTTGTATATTAGCGGCTGAGCCCAGCCGCGGGAGAACCCCACCACGGAATGTGGGCTTGTGATGGCGCCAATCCGGTGTCACCAATAGCAAGAGGAGGTCATCGGAGACGACTGAAAAAACACTGCAAGGTAACCAACGGAACTTTGCATCAACCCACATGGGTATTTAAGAACTAGGTTACATGCTGAAGCAGAAACGGACTCACTATGGGTTTATTGTTTGCGAGTGCACTACCAGAACCATAATGCCATGTGAATGGCTCCGCCCACTGGGGTAAGATTAATGAATTTAAATGGTGCACGCAAAGCCGTTCTGCTTTCAGCAACCACAAGCCAATGATGAAGGGAAAGGAATCCCGAAACGCGTCTGGCAGCAGGAAGTGATGACTGTTCCTTGTGTTTCTTGTATGCAGCTGCCTCCTGAAAATAAAAGATGAAATTTTACCTACCAGCGGGCTCTTCCACAGGGGCGACCCTTTTTCGATTTGTATATTAGCGGCTGAGCCCAGCCGCGGGAGAACCCCACCACGGAATGTGGGCTTGTGATGGCGCCAATCCGGTGTCACCAATAGCAAGAGGAGGTCATCGGAGACGACTGAAAAAACACTGCAAGGTAACCAACGGAACTTTGCATCAACCCACATGGGTATTTAAGAACTAGGTTACATGCTGAAGCAGAAACGGACTCACTATGGGTTTATTGTTTGCGAGTGCACTACCAGAACCATAATGCCATGTGAATGGCTCCGCCCACTGGGGTAAGATTAATGAATTTAAATGGTGCACGCAAAGCCGTTCTGCTTTCAGCAACCACAAGCCAATGATGAAGGGAAAGGAATCCCGAAACGCGTCTGGCAGCAGGAAGTGATGACTGTTCCTTGTGTTTCTTGTATGCAGCTGCCTCCTGAAAATAAAAGATGAAATTTTACCTACCAGCGGGCTCTTCCACAGGGGCGACCCTTTTTCGATTTGTATATATATATATATATACATATATATATATATATATATATATATATATATATATATATATATATATATATATATATATATATATATATATATATATATATAGGACACCTTCATCAATATAAGGCAAAAGACGGCACTCCGTGGGCATGTAAAATGATTTTATTAAACACAAAGCAAAGACAGGCAACTTTTATGTGTTTCGGCTGGAAGCCTTGCTCACGACGCTGCTATGTTCACTAGGCAAGTGTTAAATAACGTTTTGAACAAGATGGTCATAGAAAGAGGCGTACATCTGCACTGATTCTTGCACATTAACTGTAAATATAAGCATAGTATGTTGAACATAATACAGTAAAGTAAAGTAAATTGAGCCCAAGTGGGCTTTCCTCACACTGCATAGTTCTGGGACAATTTGTCCTGTGTATTCTACTAGCAATGGTAATGGAAAATGAAAATCTAGATGCATAACCATAATGACAAGTTAAAATCCTAATCAAAATCAAATTTTAGCCCTAGTGGGCAGAATCATCCATGCATACATAGATGATATCATGCCCTGAAATTACCAAACGACTGCTACCAATAATAAACAAATTCTGACAATAGTTGTATAAATGAATCCAAATAGGATACCACATGCACTACAATATCATGCATTTGAACCATAAGATAAGAAAATAATAGAATAAAATAAAATGAGAAATTAGATATCTTAGCTCTTTTGTTGTTCATTCTTGGTAATCCAACTGGATAATCTACAATAAAGATAAAGAAGACATATACATGATTCTAGTCTTGGTGAAAAACAAGGCAAATACGAAATTAAACTATTAAAATGCCTCTAAAGGGCATATTGCTAAAATGCACGGACCATTCAATGTCAAAATCAGGAGACCGGGTTCAGAGACAACTGATTTCAAAATTTGAAGTAAAAAATCAGCAACATTAACTGAAAAACACTTTTTAATAGAAATGTGTACATCTCCTCATCAATGTTCATGCCTAACGGTTCATTTGTACCCATTCTTAATATGTATCTACATTCTAGCTGTCTCAAGGTTTTCTCTCTGTCACCCCCTCTCAATGTTTTGACAACTTGATCTAGGATACAGTAGGTCAACTTAGAAGAATCCCTATTTTGGTATTCCATGAAGTGACGTGCTACGTTATGTCAGCATTCTTAATGGCACGCAGTTGTTGTAAGATTCGCTTATGTGCCTCTAACTTAGTGCTTCCGACATAACCTTTAGGACATGTACATTCAAACAAATAGACCACATATATTCGGAATTGCAATTTAAGGATTTCGAAATTTGTAGGTGTTCGCCGAAACAAGTTGGTACCTCTGTGACATTTTTGCCATGTAGGCAGGCCTTACATTTCGTACATTTCCTGAACCCTTTACTGGGTTTAAGCCACCAGTTGCTGTGTGATAGTGTAGGTGTTAACTAGTTTATTTCCTAATGTCTGGGAGCGCCAATATGTCAAATCAGGTTTGCGAGATGTCTTTACCTATCACAGAATCTAACTTGATCAGATGCCAGTGCCTGTTTAAAGCGTTCCTCAACTCCTTATGGTGCATATTATAGGTGGTGATAAACCTTGTAACAGGCTTCGCCTTCCATTCTTCTTCTGATTTTTTAAATAGGAGATCTATTCTTCTCACATTGCTAGCTTTAAGTTTAGCATGTTCTAAGATATGGCTTTGGTATCCTCTGGCTTTAAGTCTGGTACAAATTTCTCTTTCTGCCTGCTTGTATTCCCTGTTAGAGCCACAAATTCTTTTAGCCCTTAATAGCAAACCGAAGGGGATGCTATTCTTAAGTGGTTGTGGATGTGAGCTGTTAACATGTAATGTAGTGTTACCTGCTGTTGGTTTGCGGTAAATCATGGTACAAAGGTGTTGTTCCCAATTGGGCAACGTCCTCTTATTGCACTGCCCAAATATCCCAAAACAGAAGGGATTAAACGCTGTTGACAAATATTACCCTCTGAAGCACCTATATAATCACTTAAAATGGTGGTCACACTTTTCTAAAGCTTAAAATCACTTCATCAACGAACACGGACCATGGGAGTGGCATAAACACAATAAAAGGACTCATAGGTATTCTCCTAGGTTTAAATTCACTCAGACATCTAAGTAGGACCAGATCTGTTTCTGGGACATCCATCTTGGAATGGTATAATTCCTCTAGTTTTCCTTCCCTAATCACCCTTCCCCATTCCCTCCAAGCCACATGCATTGACCTTCATGATTATGCCCTTTTCTTTGGGCCTCTCCCCTCCATTTTGTGTGCCTCTCTCTCCCCACTATCTATAGTGATTTCTCAATATGGCGTCTGAAATCCCTAACTGACTTGATTAAAGGACTCATCCTGCTCTGATCTCTGCCTTAATTTCTCTGGATTAATAAAAAAAATTATATTTAAAAAAAAACCTTCAATCCTGTAGAATTGGTTACCAAATGGACCGCTTCGCATATTTTTGATTCTTGTGTTTTCTCAATGTTGATGTTTTCTTAGTATTTTGTCTATACTGGTTGTGGTTGACCTTCATTTCAAATTTTGACGTCTTTATTGATGTTTTAGAGTATTATGCCCTCACCTATCTTGCCCTTTACTCAGTTAACCCTCTGTAGTCTATTGTCTTTCACTGATGTTGTTTATGTTGATGTTGTTGTGTATTAAGCCCTTACCGATCTTTAACCTGTGTGGATGCCCTCCTTTTAGGGTATCAGCTTAATCCTGAACTTCTCACTTCTCCTTTTTCAAAACATGTTGTTCTTGTTAGCAACACAGATGTTCTGCCACTGTGAATGCTTCTAATCTTCTAAACTCAATCTCTCATTCTCTTCCTATATAGTACTTTTCTAATCTTCCCTCCTCTTCCTTGAGACTACCTCTAGTCTTACTGTGCTTCTTACTATGTCTTCCCCCAAGCCCCCTCAGAATCCTCCGGATCTGGCTCTCAAGATACATGACCCTAACCATGGAGCCACTTGTTTCCGCCTAATATCTCTAAGAATGCTAAGAAAGCACAAAATATTGAAAATGTACCCAGAAACGTTATTTGCTGATACCTACCACGGCCTGTCGTGTCCAGTGAAAAGGGCCTTTATTTTCAACACCAAACGCCCCACAAAATGGAAAAACACCTTCCTTCGCCACCATCCTATCACTAAATCTACCATAATCACGTATGGATTAAAACTGCCGACTACCCCCTCCCTCTCCTTCAACAGGGAAATCGATATATCCATATTCGGAATGGGCAACATTTAAAAAAAAATGTTAAACAATTTTTATTAGAGACAAAAATAGCAGCAGTAAAGACATTACATTGGCAGTTCAGCTGTAGATACATGCATTCTAGTACGAGTAAAGTATGCATTAACCTTTCAGAGTATCCCCCATAACATAGAGCAATACAGTAGTCAGTAAAGAGGGTAAAACGTATTTCGTCAGGACTGAGAGTCACCACTTCTGCTCACTTTTGTCGGCACAGGGATTTATGTTGTCACGTCTGTGTCAGCCCCCTCCAATATTGCACTTCTCTCCCATAGCAGTTCCACCGTGGGAGAGTTGCAGATTTCCCCCCTATATTGGTTCCAACGCCCCCACTTTTCATCCCACTTTCGAGGGCAGCCTCTACCTTTCTATAAAGTCTTCTCCGTAACCATAGCATGGTCCATGTCCCTAGCCCAATCCCGCAATTGTGGTAAAGTATCCGCCCCCCACTTCTTGGCAATATTTCTCTTCGCTATGCTCCACCCCATGGTGGCCCACTGTTTTCACTTTGAGTGAGGTCCGTCACCTCCCAAATATTGAGGAGGTATAGGCGTGGAGATGGGTGTATGGGTTTATCACAGGCTCTGGTCATTTGTCGGGTAAAGTCTATCCAGTATCGTTGTATGTGGGGCACTC
This sequence comes from Lissotriton vulgaris, assembly GCF_964263255.1. NCBI lineage: Eukaryota > Metazoa > Chordata > Amphibia > Caudata > Salamandridae > Lissotriton > Lissotriton vulgaris. Next base: position 1,861,263,148 of record NC_141693.1, on the reverse strand, counting down.
CCATATGATGTGTACAAATGTGCCTAATTGATTGCAGTGTCAAAGACCATTTGTATCTGGTCTTTTGCCTAGTTTAAACAATAGTTTAGCATCGTAATATATACAGTGTAAAATCTTAAGCTGGACCAGCCAGAGTCGCATCGGGATGGCTACCTCGCGTGGGGAGGACAGCGCTTCGATCCAGTCCTCATCAGTTATAACACCCAGGTCCGCCTCCCAACTAGTCTGCAATTTCAGCATAGGATCAGGCCTGTTGTTGGTAAGTTTTTTGTACGTTAGGAAGACAGCCTTGCTGTTCATTGGGTCCAACAACAACCTGTCCTCCAGGGGAGAGGACTCTGGGAGGGGTGTGTCTGTAGGAAGGGCGCAGTCTATGGCGTGGCTAATCTGAAGATATCCGAAATGCTCTGATGGTGCTAGCTGATATTTGAGTTGGAGTTCTGCAAATGAGGCCTTCTTGCTCTTAATCCACATATCTCCCACTGCGGAGATACTGATCCTGTCCCACTAATCGAATACGGTAGAACGGGCAACATTCTTATCCAAGCATCGGAACACCACCTCAAAATGTTTCACATTTATTTTAGTACTATGTCCTATTAACTATCTCAACTGGACATTAATCCCTCAGCAATCCAACCGTATTGCTCCCTTGTCTCTCCACTCTCTACCCTGGTCAGGCCCTCCCTCCCCTTCCCTTCCCGTCCGCAACTATTATTGCTGACGGGGCCCCACACCTCTGCGGAAGTCCCCTGGCCCTCGCTCTTCCTTGACCGTGTGTTCCTCTCCTTCTATTACCTGTGATCCGTCCCCTACTGTCTCTACCATCTACCCAGATTCTCCTTCCAACTCTTCTCCCTCCCTCCTTACTCCCCTTGGAACTCCTTCTCTCTCCGCTATGTCTAAGCACCCGGCTCCTATTGACATTCTCCACAAGCAAGATGATTGGTGCTTTCCTCTAACCCTTTCTCTCACCCCTTACATCCCCTGATTGTTTGACTGTCCCAAATCACTCCATGCAGAATCTATTTAATACCTGTTCAATTACTTTTATTCCCTCCCCGTCCCTGCTCACCCCCCAATCCCTGGATTGCCTTCCTCTGTCAACAGTGATCCTTTTTCTGCGGGTTTCCCCCCCCCCCAACTTTATTGCACAGACACTCAACCGCAATGAAAGTAAACTCAATGCTATGACTACTGACTACTGAACAAACTTGGATCAGAAGAGATCTCGCCATCCTTAACACCAGGGTTTGCCCCAAATTATCTGATACTCGTCTCTCCTCCTCTCATAACCTCCCCCAACATGTCCAGTGGCTGACCATACCCCTTTGCAGATGAGCACTCAGGCCTCGGTGTGCTGTGACCTGTACAATTCTTATCTCCCTAAGCCTCTGCTGACGAATCACATCTCTTACTCCTCAATCCCAGTCATTGTGGGTGTCATTGTGAGTCCCTTCTACTCCCCCCTCACCTAGACCTCTTGCGCAACGCACCATCCTCCACTCCCTTAAACCTGCTAAGGATAACCCTAATCCCTTCTCTTGCATGCTTGTTAACCGCAGATCGGCTGTTATTCATGCTACTGAGATTTCAGAAACCATCCTCAGCGAGGCTATTGACATTGCCTTCCTTACCGAAAATCGGCTCGATGACCACTCAACAGCTATTCTAGATCTACTCACCCCCCTGGCTACTCCATCATTAGACAGGACAGACCCAACAGAAAAGGGGGCGGGCATGCTTTAATCCATAAAACAGAGTTGCAACTCTCACTTCTGAAGAACTCTGATCATGTGACATTTGAATATCAAGGTGTTGAGCTCTAAGTCATAGGCTCTCCTCCGATTATACTACATAACATCTTCCACCCTCAGGTTGAGTCCCTCCTCTTTGCTGAAGAATTATCTAACCTCCTCTCTCCTCCTTTTCTGCCTCTAAAAATCTGTTTTTAGGAAATCTTAATATCCTTTGGAATAATGCCACTGATCCCACAGTTAAACGACTCATTAAACCTCTTGAGTTGAACAATATTAAGCAACTATGCAACAATCCTATCCACATCAAAGGGCCCACACTTGACACAATCATCTCTAACTCTTACCTGGTCTCCCTTACCAACATCACCCGCATCGACTGGTCTGAATACCATCTCATTCTGTTCAACATTAAAACCACCCCATCTCCCCAAACCAGTTAACATTAAACCATAGATACAGACTAGAAATTTTAAACAAATCCCCCCTAGTGAACTGGAGTCCAAACTCCAAGCCCAACTTCAACTCCTCCCTCTCTCCCATAACGCTAATGAGCTCACTGATCTTTTCAATAAGGCCATTAGTGATGCCCTGGATCAAGTTGCCCAACTCAAACTAAAACACCAAAGAAGAATCCAATCCAATTCCTGGTTCAATCCTGGTCTAAAAAATTTAAGAAGGCAACTCAGACTAGCTGAAAGAACATGGAGACAACACCCCTCATTCTCCCATCTTGCGCTCTTCAGATCTGCAAGATTATCTTATAAAAAGCACATTTTAATGAAAAAGCATCCTTCTTTCGTGCCCAACTTGATCGTGTCAAATCAGGCCCAGAGAACTCTTCAACATTGTCAGAAAACAATATTCATATGCACCCACCCCCTCAGTGCTGACAGCCTCTACTGAAAGATGTGAGGTAATTGCCAACTTCTTATCCGAAAAAATGCTAACATTGATCAATCCTTCCCTCGAAGGCTGGCCCTGTCCTGCCCCCAACCCACTACAGAGGTGCCTCCTTTCTCAGCCCCGTTCCTCCTGCCTAATCTTTCCACTCATCTACCATCTCCAACTATCTCTGGTGACATCCTCACCAACTTACAATGGAAAAATAACGCCTCCTGGTCTAATTTCCATCCTGTGACTGAGCTTGAAGTCTTTAATTTCATTGCTAAATTAAATCCGACCTCGCATATCAAAGACCCTCTTCCTTCTAACCTAGTACATAACCTTAACCAAATCATTGCCCCATGTTGGACAGACATCATCAACACCTCCTTTGCCACTGGCTGTGTCCCAGACTCCCACCAACTTGGGCAAATCTTGCCCATTCTAAAAAACCTTAATGCTGACCTTAACGATCTTAACAACCTGCGTCCTATCTCCAACCTCCCCCTTCTGGCCAAAACCCTGGAGAAATGTGCTCTACTCCAATTGGATAACCACATAGGCAAGTTCAACTTACTTAATTCCTTCCAATCTGGTTTCAGAAAAGGCTGTAGCACAGAAACCACAATGCTGAACATTGCTGATGACATTCACTGCTCCCTGGACAATGGAGAGGCCTGCCTTCTTATCCTCCTTGACCTCTCTGCAGCTTTCGATACAGTCAATCATTCTTCCTTACTGCAATCAATGAAAGCTTGCTCGGGCCTAAGTGGATCAGCATTGAAATGGTTCACTTCATACCTCCAACACAGAACACAACAAATAAAAATAAACTCATTCCTCTCCAATCCCACCGCTGTCTCCCCAGGCGCCCCCAGGGCTCAATTCTCTCCCCCTCTCTCTTCAACCTCTTTATGATATCCCTTACTCTCATTCTGAAACAAGCCGGTATCAGCTATCACCTCTATGCCGACAACACCCAACTCTACTATAAGATCAAATCCCATACTGATGTTCTACATTTAAACAATACCCTGAGCAAAATACAATCTTGGTTTTACTCTAACCATCTTAAACTGAACACTAACAAAATGGAAGTTATTCTTTTCTCACCTGAAAGTAACCATCTCCTTATCCAAGGCTGGGTCTCTGACCTCAATGCCCTCAACTGTCCGTTCATCTCATCCAACTCAGCAAAATCCCTAGGTTTCACTTGTGACAAAAAGTTGGTACTGAAGGACCATATTAAGAACTCGGCCAAAGGAGTACTTTTCTCTCTGACACCTCAAACAAATCAAACCTTTCATCCCCCAAGACGACTTCAAATGTGTAGTACAATCTTTAGTACTCTCCAAACTTGACTACGGCAATGCCATCCTCACAGGAACCCCAAAAAACCACCTTGCCCCTCTCAGAGCTGTGCTCAACCTGGCGGCCAGGCTCATTACGGACTGCAAAAGATTTGACCACATCACGCCTGCCCTCAAATCCCTAAATTGGTTACCCATTGAAGGTAGATGCTTTCATAAGACTGCCTGCATCACACATAAAGCTCTCCGCTCACAATCCCCTTCATACCTAACAAACAAACTCAAAATAGCTGGCCGCTCCAAACCAATGAGAAGCTCCACAGCACTCCTCCAAGTCCCCTAGTTACTAAAAGGAATTCCACCCAAACTCGCTCCTTCTCTGGAAATGCTCTGAGCATCTGGAATGTCCTCCCGGGGAACCTGAGTTGCAACCCCTCCTACCTCAGCTTTAAAAAAGACCTAAATATCACCTACTCAACAAGTACTAGAGTCTATAATTTCTTTCCCGACCTGGCGAACTGTCTCCTGTGTATTGGTTGCCTTTCTGCTAACCTGTTCGACCTTTCGCTCTCCCTTTTGTTCTCTTCCTTTCTTGTGTACCCATGCCTTGCTCACCCCCACCCCACTCCTATCCTAGCAGCTCTAACTTATGCTCTGCCTGCTGTCGGAGGACACTCTCCCCTGTCATTGACCATTGCTTACCCCGTTCCCATGCCCTCCTCCTCTTCAATATCTGTTCTCCCTGTTGTTACTTTTCGGTCTGCCTTAAGTCGTTACCGACATTCTATTTCTATATGCACTTAAACTTGTGAACCATCCAGAACCCTGACTGTCCTTAGAAATAGAGAGATGTGCTCTCTCGTGACTGCCTTTCTCCGTGCTCTGAATTAATGTTTTTGTTGACTGCTCTTGTAAAGCGCTCTGATACCTTCGGGTCTAGCCATTGCTACAAAAAACCTTGCAAAGAAATAAATACGTAAATCAAATTTCAATCAATTATTTTATTAGTTTAACTTCCAATATTCTGTAGGGTGTTCTTCATCCTTCCCATCTTTTAATTATATTTGTATCATAAAAATGTTCTCTTGAAATCTCTTCATATATGAATGAAAACCATTCGATACCAATGCATTTTGGCTGGAATTGCCCTTTGTCAGGGGATACCAAATCTGCGGAAAAATATGTGAAAACATATGAACTTGCAGGTCAAAAAGAATGCAGACAACTGGTCAAACGTAAAAAATAATCTCTCCAAATCTAACAATTATGTAAATCATTTTCTGCCTCATACCTAGATGTGGAAACAGTGCTCATACCTGGGGGTGGGAGGGGTGAACCATAAAACCATTCATATGTACCACGTATTACCAATAGGTGAACCAGCGCAGTCAGACTAAGAAGTAAAAGAAAAGAAAACCATAAGTCATGCATTGATAAACTGCTTATACTGTTAAATACTGGTGCTCAAACACCAATTCAAACCTACTACTACACGTACAAGATGTTAACCTTGTTCAAACAATAGACTTTCTAAGAGACGAAGGTAAGGTAAGAACCATAAATACGCATTCGCCCAATAGCCGTGAAAATTAACAGGAGTGCATAAAGTAAAAAGTAACGTGAATGCCGAGTTAGACATGTGTGGTGTAATGTGCCTAAGTAGATTTCTATTTTAAAACACGTAGCATACCGGCGTAGTGATGGTGAGAATACTGAGCAGAACGCATGTGACGCAGTACTTAACTGGGCGATCCCGTTGGTAAAATGCTGCGTGCCAAGAGCATTCACATAAACAAGTGTAATGTTGTGAGTAACTAAGTAAAACTGCAACATATTGTAATAATATGATACTGCCAGGTTTAAAACTCCCACGGTGTACTGAACAGGTAGTGCCAAGTCAGCCGATACAAACGTACGGTAATAATCTGATCTGTAAAGACACGTAAGATTGATTCACCCAGTTGAGATGAACTAGCCAAATGACCGTGAAACTTTAACTCTGCAAACTTTAGAAAAAAACTTTAACTCTGCAAACTTTAGAAAACCTAAAAGTAGGTCATGAACCGATAGTGTGGGGGCCATTATAAAAAGGTGTGTGATGAGTGTGAGCCATCATACATGGATATCTAAACCAAAAACTTTAATGTAGGTGGTCATATTCTGGACAAAGTTGTAAATGTCTATCCCAAAATGTTCCCACAGGTCAATGTATGCTTCCCTTGGTTGACACAATAGTTCGGAACGGAGGGGTGTTAAAAGTTTTGTGAATCTTAGGTAACATGTACATGTCAGGGCTTCTAAGTTTATCCGGAGTTAAAAAAAATTGTCGAATTTTTTCTGTACTAGTGCTGTTGTTCAAGGCGCTTTCTAAGATGTTCTTTAGTATTTTAGCAAAAATCGTGGTTGGGTTGTGATTCAATTTAGAATATGTATGGAGTATCGGCAACATGCTGATCCACACTTTGTTTATAAAACAAAGCATCCATGAATACGAGGGCTCCTTCTTTATCAGCCTTCTGACAAGTAATGCCTGGGTTCCATGCAATCTTTTCCATATTCTACGTTTTGTTTCCCGTAAGTTTGCAATGTATAGATCTCCGATGAAACTTTAACTGTTGAATTTCTTATTTAACTACGGTTTCAAAAGAATCTAAGATCTTATGGCTCAGTGGGGCCATGAATATACCTTTCGGTTTCAAATCCTTCAGGATTGTTTCTTTACGTCTTGGTTGGTCAACCACAGTTTTTTCAAAAAAGTTTCTCAAACGTAAATTTTGCATAACATAACTCAAGATTGTAGGTATAATAGGTGGGAACAAAAGATGTACCTATTTGCAGAATCCTAATTTCCAACTGACTGAATTGATGAGTAGATATGTTTAAAATCAAATTGTTTTTGTCTAGGTTATTTTTCTGCTTGCAGACCAGCTTCTGTTTCTGAGCTTTCTTTTCCCCCTCCGAGTTTGTTGTTGACCATTGAGCTGCTCTCTAAAAAAGCTGTCTATGATGGTTTAGAATGTTCTGTACTCTGGTTGCTCGGTTGTTTGTTTGTTTTATGTTGAGAAGATTTCTCAATTCTACTGTGAAACTGATTGATTTTGCTATTGGTAGAAGAAGTCTCAGTGTCAGTGGATTGACTGTATGGTTTGGTTTTTCTTCTTTTGGCATAAAGTTCTGCCCAGTTATATATCTCTCCAAGTTTGTAATCAATTGTATCCCGTTTGAAATTTCGGATTTCGGATCGTTGAGTTCTTGGGTATACTCGGCTTGTTGGAGATTAATATCGGTCAATGTTTTGGACCACTCTTCAGAATTCATTTTTGTTGATAATTCAGTTTTTATTTTTACTATTTCTTTAGTAAGATCCTCCAGAATTTTGGATAATTCCTCTACAATTAGGAGTATCAAGTCACACAGAGATGGTTTCACTGGGATCCTTAAACCTCTCAGGATACGTTGAACATGGTGGTATTTGATTAATGTACTAGCATGTAACTGTTGGTTCATTTCCTTCATGGTAAGCTATATCAATTATTTGATGTTGTTTATGTATTTTACCTGCGTTGGAGGGCATTGTTTCTTCCTCATGAATTAGTGCATATCTCCTCAACGCTTCATTTAAAAAAAACAAATGTATCCATTCTTGAATTGGTCTAATTCGAAATTTCATTGTAAGACATTAGTCAATTGTTATTCGGGTGCAGTGTTCCTAGATCAGAGAAGATGAAGATTCTGAAATTGAGTGGATCATGCACTCCAAGTTATTCAAAATACTTCAAAGCTTACTCAAGTTGTTGAGTGCAGCAAGGTATCAATCTCTGATCATGGAGTGTAGGAGACCAATAATTCAAGCATTGTTTCCCAATTGGTGAGCGTCCCTTTATTACGCTGCCCAAAATTCCCAAAACAGAAGGGATTATATGCTGTTCACGAATATTACTCTTGATACGTAAATCAAATTTCAATCGAACATGTTACCTAACATTCACAAACATTTGAACACCCCTCCATTCCAACCTATTGGAACATTTTGGGATAGACATTTACAACTTTATGTCCAGAATATAACCACCTACATTAATGACACCACAGATTTTTTGATTAAAAATCAACCAAATCACCACTGAAATTCATGAGCATGTCTTACTATGTACAATCAACGTTAAATCACTGTACCATTCAATTCCTCACAATTTGGGTATAGAAGCTGGTGAGCATTTTGACTTGGATAACAACTTCAAAATATTTTTGATCAAACTTCTACAATTGACACTATATCATAGCTATTTTCGTTGGGAAGATCAGTTTTATTTAAAACTCACAGGTACATCAATGGGCAATTGTTCAGCTTCAGCATATGCCAATTTGTCCATGCATGAATTCGAAATGGACCATGTTCTTACAAAAGACACCAGGAGAAAAAATTCAATTCTTTTTGTGAGGTATATTGATGACATTTTTACTTTATGGAAATGATTGAATGAAGAACAGACAGCTTTGAAAGATCTCAATTCAGTGAATGAGAGAATACTTATGCTTATGAAAGAGGTAAAAATGTCAGAGAATCACTTACTCAAAAACCATTGCAAACTAAGAACCAGATATTTAAAGGGACTGTGCCTTGCCTTACATGAAATAATTGTAACTGCGTCATCAAAGGGGCTTGGATTTGCAATCCCAGAAAGGGGAACAAAATTCAACTTAAAGTCACAGCCAGTTGCAACTCTATGAATGTTGCTTATCTTCTCAAATCCCCATGTGGATTGGCTTATATTGGAAAAACAGAATGAAAAATATAAACTAGGTTAAACAAATATAAAAGCAATATAAGGGCATCCAATCTGAAATCTGTAACTGGGGCTCATTTTTTGGAATCTAGGAATCTAGCCATAACATTTGTTCAATTCAAATTCATGATCTTGGAAACAGCTGGTATAAAGGAGGGGACAAACTATTGCAAATCTCCTTCAAAGAGAGAACTATTGGATAAAAAGACTGGAGACACTCATGGTTTGCATGACAGGATGGAGTTCAGCGGTTATCTTTAACCTGTCTTGGATTGACGTATGTAGCACAGGACCATACACCATTTCTTAGGTCATACTTTTTTCATTTTAAGTTTATTATCGTATTTTGTTTTCTAACTCTTGGTTCTTATCTTTGTAGATTAGCCGATTCACGTATTGGTTATCAGTGTATGATTTTCTATTATTCACTGTTTGCATATGAGTTACTTGTTTTCTGTTAATTTATAGTTTTTTTCCCTCATGGGTAAATCGACAGTTAAAGATGGCCCTATACAGTCACAGTGGTTCTACGGTTGAACTGCTTTACCCATGTATTAATATACACTTAAAGATGCCCGTCAGTTTTTTTTAAATTGATGTTTTACTGTTTGACAGCTTTACTTATGTGTGTTGAGAGGCATGAATATTACCATCATGGTTCTACTGTTCTTGAGCTCACATCACTTTCCTTTAGCCTTTATTGGTTTATTGGAAAGATTTATTTATTTACTGTAGGTTTAGTCTTTTTATACTTGGTTACTTTCATACGTATATTTCATTTGTCTGATTGTTTTTGATTTAGATATCCATTATGCTAGCTCACACTCATCACTCACGCCATTTCAAGATGGCCCCCAAACTATTGGTTCACAACAGTCCTACTTTTAGGTTTTCTAAAGTTCCCGGGGTATAGTTTTCACAGTCATTCGGCTAGTTCATCTCGACTGTGTGAAGCGTTCTTATTCCTCTTTAAGGATCAGATTATTACAGTATGTTTTTATCGGCTGACTTGGCACTAACTGCTCAGAACACTGGCAGTTTTAAACTGGGCACTATCATTTTTATGATTACAGCACATTGAGGTTTTACTTAGTTGCTCACCAAGTAACACTTGTTTACTTGAACTCTCTTGGCACGCTGCATTTTACTAATCGCATTGTGCAGTTAAGTACTGTGTCACATGCGTGCTACTCTGTATTCTCACCATCACTACGCGGGTATGCTACGTGTTTTAACATAGGAATCTACATAGGGGCACATTACACCACATGTGTCTAACTCGGCATTCACGTTACTTTTTACTTTATGCACTCCTGTTAATTTTGACTGTTATCGGGCGAATGCGTAGTTATGGTTCTTACCTTTCCTTCGTCTCTGAGAAAGTCTATTGTTTGAACAGGATTAACATCTTGTACGTGTAGTAGCAGGGTTGAATAGGCATTGAGCACCAGTTGTTAACAGTATAAGCCGTTTATTAATGCATGACTTATGGTTTTCTTTTCGTTTAATTTTTACTCTGACTGCGCTGGTTCACCTTTTAGCAATACATGGTACATATGTATGGTTTTATGGCTCGCACCCTCAGGAATGAGGGAATGATCACACTTTCTATATCTAGGTATGAGGCAGAAAATGCTTTACATAATTGTTGGTTTTAGAGAGATTAATAATTACGTTTGGCCAGTTGGTCGGCATTCGTTTTAACCTGCATGTACATATTTTGTCACATACTTTTTCGCAGAATTGGTATCCCCTGATGAAGAGCAATTGCAGCCCAAAATGCATTGGCATAGGATGGTTTTCATTTGTCTATGAAGAGAATTCGAGAGAACATTGTTATGATACAAACATAATTCAAAGTTGGGGAGGATGAAGAACACCCAATAGAATATTGATAGTTAAACCTGTAAAATCATTGATTGAACTTTGATTTACGTATTGAGAGTAATATTTGTGAACAGTATATAATCCCTTCTGTTTTAGGATATTTGGGCCATGCAATAAGGGGACTTTCCCCAATTGGGGAACGCTGCTTGAGGACTTTACCTTGATTAAGGCCGCATTAGACAAGGTGCGTGGATGTGTTCCACTCAATAGAAATTTGCGAGTGGGAGCTTTATTAAGCATTCCACAGTATATTAAAAGCGGGGTTAGTGACACACAAGCCATGTCTGAGGTTGGTGGCCTTCAAGTGGGGTAGAGATTCTTTGGTGACCTTAGCAGACTGTATTGTGGTCTCCACATGGACAGATAGCGTGTAGGGCTCATACATACCTATTTATGTGGAGGGTAGGTGTGAGAATACACCCTCATTTCTTACTATATAAATTGCTTAATGGCTCAACGTTTCAAAAAAGACAGACCTTATGTGGGTCTGAATGGACGTCTACCATTTCTGTTTCAGGTGAACAAACACTGTAGCCTACTCGTACGCACTTACCTGGTGCCCATATGGTAATTATGCCCTTTGGAGTGCGGGGTCTGGGTAATTCTATACCACATTCTGTATAACACCTGGAGGAATCGCCATTGTCCACAGGAACACTCTCAGAGTCTCAACCAACACCGACGACAACCTCAGCACCACGAAACACCTGCACTTCCAGATCCGCACCGACCCCAACACCACCCTCAGAGGAACCCTCATCTACAGACCGCCCGGACCCCGACCACAGTTCAGCGACTTCATCGCCGACTTAGTCAGGACACACGCCCTCGTCTCCACAGACTACATCCTCCTCGGGGACCTGAACTTCCACCTCGAGAACAATGACGACACCAACTCCACCACCCTGATAGACAACCTAGCCAACCTCGCACTCAGACAACTTGTCACGACACCCACCCACTCCGCCGGTCACACGCTTGGCCCCAATTTCTCCGCAAGCCCCCACGTCTCCTTCAATCATACCACTGAACTCCACTGGACCGACCACCCTGCATCCACTTCACCTTTAAGAAACCCACCACGCACCACCGCACCCAACAGATGCCTCACCGCTGCTGGAGCAAAGTCACCGAAGACCAGCTAACCACCACCCTCGCCCAGAGCCCGCCTGCCGACCATACCAACCCCGACACCGCTGCCCGCAACCTCAGACAGTGGATCAACGACTGCGCCAACACCCTCACCCAGATCAAGAAACCATCCAACAATCATACCAACAAGAAAGCCAGCTGGTTCACTGAAGACCTCCGGGCCTCCGAGCAAACCTGCCAAAAGCTGGAGAAGATCTGGCTCCGTGAACGAACACTGGATAGCCACGCCGCCCACAAGAATGCAACCCGCAGACACCATCACCTCATAAGATTCGCCAAAAGGGCCTCCTTCAAAGACCGCCTAGACAACAACGCGCACAACAGCAAAGAGCTCTTCAACATCGTGAAGGAACTCTCCAACACCAACAACGTCCCACCCTCGCAAGACCTGTGCGACTCGCTGGCCACCTTCTTCCACCGCAAGATCACAGACAGCCATGACAGTTTCAACGCCACGACCGCCCCAACAACCACCGAGACCTCTGCCCCCACGACCAGCATCCGCACCAACCGCCTGCTCTACTGGACCAACATCAACGACGATGACACCATCAAAATCATGAACACCAACCACTCCGGATCTCCGTCAGATCCATGCCCACACCACATCTTCAACAAAGCCAGCACATCCATTGCACCCTATCTCCGGAAAGTCATCAACACCTCCTTCGAGATAGCAACCTTCCCGGAGAGCTGGAAGCACGCCGAGATCAACACTTTACTCAAGAAACCCAAGGCAGACCCCAAGGACCTCAAGAACTTCCGGCCCATCTCCCTGCTCCCGTTCCCGGCAAAGGTCATCGAAAAGACCGTCAACAAACAACTGACCCTTCTACCTCGAGGAGAACAACATCCTGGACCCTTCCCAGTCCGGGTTCCGCAGCAACCACAGCACCGAGACTGCCCTCATCGCTGCCACCAATGACATCAAGTCCCTGCTAGACAACGGAGAACGGCGGCCCTCATCCTCCTGGACCTGTCAGCCGCCTTCGACACGGTCTGTCACCACACACTAAGAACAGGCCTCCACAACGCTGGGATCCAAGAGAAGGCCTTGGACTGGACCACCTCCTTCCTCTCCGGCAGAACACAGAGCGTCCGCCTTCCCCCCTTTCGCTCTGAAGCCACCGAGATCATCTGCGGCGTACCTCAGGGCTCATCCTTCAGCCCAACTATGTTTAACATCTACATGGCACCGCTCACCCACGTCGCCCATCGCATGACCTCAACATTCTCTCCTACGCCGATGACACCCAGCTGATACTCTCCCTCACCAAGGACCCCCACACCACCAAAACCAACCTTCACAAAGGAATGAAGGCCGTTGCTGAATGGATGAGGAACAGCCGACTGAAGCTGAACTCGGACAAGACGGAGGTCCTCATCCTCAGATCCAACCCTACAGCCTGGGACGACTCCTGGTGGCCGACCGCACTGGGAACCGCTCCCACGGACCACCCACGCAACCTAGGGGTCATCCTCGACTCCATCCTCTCCATGACTAAACAGGTCAACGCTGTCTCCTCCTCCGCTTCAACACCCTCTGCATGCTCCGTAGGATCTACAAGTGGATCCCCACTGAAACGAGAAGAACAGTCACCCAGGCCCTTGTGAGCAGTAGGTTGGACTATGGAAAAGCCCTCTACGCAGGACCCTCGGCCAAACTCATGAGACGGCTCCAACACATCCAGAACGCCTCTGCACGCATGATCCTCGACATCCCTCGCCGCAGCCACAACACACCCCACCTGAGAGATCTGCACTGGCTCCCAGTCAACAAGAGGATAACCTTCAAGGTCCTCACCCACGCACACAAGGCTCTCCACAACACCGGACCAACGTACCTCAACAGACGACTCAGCTTCTACACCTCACCCACCAGCTCCGCTCCGCTGACCTCGCTACAGTCCCCCGCTTCCGAAGAGTGACCTCAGGCGGCAGATCGTTCACCCCCCTCGCAGCACAGACCTGGAACACCCTCCCCATCCACCTACGGCAGACCCAAGACCTGCTGACCTTCAGAAAACTCCTCGAGACCTGGCTTTTCGAGCAGTAGCAGCATTCCTCACCCCAGCGCCTTGAGACCCTCACGGGTGAGTAGTGCGCTTTACAAATTATATGATTGATTTATTGGCCTACCTTTCATGCTACTTGTTCTCCTTTTTTTTTCTTTTAAACATACAGGCCCGGTGCACTTATGGGTGAAATTGTGGTCCTCTTGCCCTGAAGAAATTTCCAGTAAGTAGAAAATGGCAATGAAACATGTCGGCCGTTCTGTTTAAAATGGTCTAAACATGGTATGTTGTTTTTAATCATGAGAGTCGACGTTAATAATTTAAGACATTTGCTTATTGCCTTATGCGGCTCATTATTAACCTTTTTTTTGTGAGGAAGAATGTTCTCCTCTATCTAAGGTAGATAACTATACACACAACATGCTTCTGAACTTATTCAGGTGTTGCTTCCTTCCTATACATAGTAAAGCTGCTGATGATGATAAAGTGAGCAAATTTGTGAGAACCTGCCAACAGCTCCTTGGGGGTTACGTACATGAGGTAGGTTGTATCCTTTTTTATGTAGCTTTCCACTTGCACTTTTTCCATCCCTTTTCACTGGACCAGCTTTTCTAAAAATGTAACACAGTCACAGGGGTTGTTCATAGAGTAATACTAGAACTAGTCCCGCACTAAATATAGACTAGTGGGACCCCTTGTATTATATGATATAGTAGATGAATGTGCCACACCAAGGGCTTTCGTTTTGAATGACACTTTCAGTGGAGGGCACCCTTGGTGTTGTTCCCTCTAGAACCCCTTTTTTGTGTGTTAAGCATTTGTTCTAGACCAGGCATGTAACTTTATGGCCTGATGATGATCCCATTATCACATGCATGGGATCGAAATGTCATTGACTCTTTGACACCTTAACACAATCATATGTATCATATCAATGTGCTATGGTGTTTTTCTTCTTTTATGTTTACCAATTTGATGATTCCTTTCCAAGCACTAAGCTTTGCCTGAGCCTTTGTTTTTTCGTGCCTTTATTGTTGCAGAGTTGTTTCCACTTTATTATTTTGTCTCAATTCACAAAATATTAAAAGTATTCTTGTCCGGCTGGACAACGCAATATAGATTTCATTGTATTTCTATAGTTATTGCTTCGCTCTTATCCTTCTTACGAGGGACCACTGTGTTATATAGGTTCGAAAGGAGGTCCCATAAGTCTGGTAAGTACTATATTTAGATTCCAGACTGGGGAAGGTGGGTGTCTTGGAGAGATCACCCTTTTAAGACCCTCCATAAAAGCCTTTATTGCTGGTACTCTATACAGTGAAAGGTGTTGCCTGTTTTGGAGGAATGCTGCAATAGCCGCGAGGTGTAGTCTTATGGAAGAGTACGCTAGGTTGCATCTTTGAAGATGCAGCAGGTAATATATAATGTTATGTATGGAAGCATCTAAAGGGTTGATTTGGTAATTGTTGCAGTATATAACAAATCTCTTCCATTTAGCTGCATAGCACGCTCTAGTAGTTAGTCGTCTTGCCTCTTTAATGATGTTCATGCAGTCTGGAGGCAAGTTAAGGTATCCAAATTCTAAGACTTTAGGAGCCAGATCGCTAGGTTCATTTGATTGGGATCTGGGTGTCTGATTTCTCTATGGTTCTGCGTTAGAAAATGGGGTGTGAGGCGCAGCCTTTGATGAGGAACTACTGAAAGTTCCAGGACCGCTGTGCACCATGGCTGTCTCGCCCATGTGGGAGCAACTAGGATCAGTGTGAGTGACTGCTGCTGCAGTTTGCATGCCACCAGCGGAATCAGTGGTGCTGGGGGAAAAGCGTACGCAAATCTGCCTGACCAGTTCATCCATATCGCATTGCCTTGTGACAATGGATGGAGGAACCTGGCGGCAAAGTACTGGCATTTTGAGTTTTTGTTTGTGGCAAACAGGTCTATCTCTGGGTGCCCCCACTGCCTGAAGAATGGTTGAAGAACTTGGGGTCGAATCTCCCATTCGTGTAGTTGCTGGCTGTGCCCGCTGAGCAGGTCTGCAATCTGATTGTCTTTCCCTGGGAGGTGTTCTGCCAGGAGAAAGATATCTTTTGGAATTGCCCACTTCCCTATGCTCTGTGCTAAGTGGGACAGTTGTGGAGAGTGTGTTCCTCCCTGTTTCTGGATATAGTACATTGCTGTCACGTTGTCCGTCCAGATCAACACAGTCTTGCTGTACAAGTATTTTTGGAATGCTTTCAGGGCTAGGAATATCGCTAGCAACTGTAGTTGGTTGATATGCAGTTTATTTTGTTTGATTGTCAAGAGCCCTTGTACTGTGTAGTGAAGGAGGTGGGCTCCCCAGCCTGTCAGTGATGCATCCGCTGTTAGTACTAGTTGTGGAACCGGCTCTTGGAACAGTCGCCCCTTGGAAAGGTTTTGTGGGTTCCACCACTGCTGAGAGTTGTTAGCGCGACTGTCTACCAACACTAAATCTTTTAGTTGTCCTTGAGCTTCGTTCCACTGCCGTGCTAGGCATTCTTGCAATGGACGCATGTGAAGTCTGGCATGGGGGACAATGAATATGCAGGAGGCCATTATGCCTATGAGCTGCCTGAAGACTCGAGCTGGAAGAGAGTTTTGTGGCAGAAATTTGTGAATGAGCATCTGCATGCTGGCTATCCTCGCTGAATTTGGGTATGCCTTTGCCACTGTGGTATCTATAGTAGCTCCCAGATATTGTTGTATGTGGGATGGTTGTAGATGGGAGTTTGGGTAGTTTATGGAAAACCCTAGGCTGTTTAGCAGCTGAAGTGTTTGAGACGTGTCTCTTGAACACTGTTGGTACGATTTTGCTTGTATCAGCCAATCGTCTAGGTACGGGAACACATGGATGTGTTGCCTCCTGATATGTGCAGCTACTGTCGCTAAGCACTTTGTAAACACTCTTGGAGCCGTGGTCACCCAGAAGGGGAGAACCTTGAATTGGTAGTGTTGACCTTCTATTGTGAACCCGAGATATTTTCTGTGAGCTGGATGGATGGGTATGTGAAAATATGGTCCTTGAGGTCCAATGTTGCTAGGAAGTCTCCTTGCTGTAGCAACGGGAGCACTTGCTGTAGTGTGATCATATGGAAGTGTTCCGACAGTATGTATTGATTTAGGGGTCTGAGGTCCAATATTGGTCTGAGTGAACCGTCCTTCTTGGGAATAAGGAAGCATAGGGAGTATACTCCTGTCCCTTGGTTTTGGAAAGGGACTGGCTCTATGGCCCCCTTTTGCAGCATTCATTTCACCTCTTGTTGTAGCAGGGTGATGTGTTCTTTGGACATAGGACGGTATCTGGGTGGTATGTTTGGTGGGGTAGAGGTGAGTTCTAGGCAATAACCATACTGGATAATTTTTCTCACCCACCTGTCCATGGTAATTGCGTTCCAGACAGGTAGGAATTGTTGGAGTCTTCCTCCGACCGGTGTTAGGTGGTCTGGAGGTAGCGTGATAAAGTCACTGTTTTGTGGCAGTGGAGGCTCTGGTGTTATTGCCTCCACGTCCTCTCCCCTTGTGATTGTTGCCCCTATAACCTCCTCTGTTGGTGTTCTTGTTAAAGGAACCTTGGGTGTTGCCTTTGTATGTAGATGAGGTCTGTGAAGTATTGCCTCGTGTAGCTGCTCTGTATGAGGAGCGTCAAAAGGAACCTTTGTGTTGCTGAAACTGCAATGCATCCATTGATTTTGCAGTTTCTGTGTCTTTCTTCATTTTATCTAGAATGGTGTCAACTGCGGGGCCAAAAAGGAAGTCTTGATTGACTGGTTGGTTCAGAATGGTGGACTGCACCTCGTTCTTAAAGCCGGAAATATGCAGCCATGCATGTCGTCGTAGTAAAACGCTAGTGTTAATGGACCTGGCTGCAGTGTCGGCTGCGTCAAGCGCACATTTGATGGAGGCGTTTGTAATACATTTTACCTCCTGTATGAGGTCATTAGCTTGGGCTTTAAAAGGCTCAGGCAGGTGTTGCATTACGTTTTCAAGCTGGTCATAGTGTGCTCTGTCATAACGATCTAGCAGAGCTTGTGTATTCGCAATTCTCCATGAATTGGAGGCCTGTGATGCTACTCTTTTACCTGAGGCCTCTAGTATTTTGGACACTTCATCAGGAGGAGGAGCCTCCCCTGTTGTCTGTGAGGTGGCCCTTTTGCGTGCATTAGCCACTGCCAGTGAGTCTAATGGTAACTGACCTCTGAATATAGGCAGGGTCTGCTCTATATTTCTTTTCAATCCTGGGATTGATTACGCGTGCCCTGGCTGAATCCTTAACTATATCAGGTGCTTGTTTTAATACCCCCTTTAGCATAGGAAGTGTTCTGACATTTTTTTTCCGAAGTAGGGAAAGTGTCAAATAAGAAGTCTTCGTCTATAGGGTCATTGTGCATGTCAACGTTGTGGTACTGCGCTGCCCTATTAGTTAGTTGAAAACAATGGTGTCGTCAGTAGGTGATGGCTTTATTGGATATGAGGAGACGTCAGGGATGGGATGCATGTCATATTGGTCAGTTGGCTCTCCCCATGGTTCATCTTGGGGGTTAGGATCCTCTGGATAGTCATAATCATGCTGAGGATCTTCCCCTGTGTTGCCCACATTATCCCCATAGTGAGAAGGAGAGTAAGGACCAAAAGGAGTAGTAGGCATAGTGGGATAGAAAGGAATTAAGGGTCCAGAGGGAGAAGTCCCAAAGTCCTTCTTCTTTAGAGGAATGGGGGAATGAGAGTCAGTGTCCAGTGGTCTCTTCTTTCTGTGTAGGATTGTGAATTTACCAGTCTCAGGATTAATATATATTTTAGCCTGGCCGTCTGATGGATCTGGATGGAAGAGTTCTTCTTCCACTGTCCGTGGCTGTGTCTTTGATTTCTTCGGCTTAGTCGGTTTTGGATCGACTATTGCCTCTGGGTCGATACCCCTTTCTGTGTCGACGACTTTTGGTGGCTTATTAGTGTTTCTCGGCTCGGACCCTTTGGTCGGTTCGACTAGTGATTTCGGATCGACCGGGTTTTTCGGTTCGACACGTTTTTTGTTCTCGACAGGTTTTTTTGGTTGACTGTCCTTTGTCGAGTCGATGGCTTTTTTGGTATCGACCGGTCTTTTTGGAGCACTTGTCTTTGGTTCGATAGCCTTCTCAGGCTGGATCACAGGCTACGATACGGCACTCTTTACGTCAGCTTTTTTGGCTCGACGGCCTTCTTCGGGTCGACGCCCTTTGGCTCGGTGGCCTTCTTTGGCTCGACTGACTTTTTAGGTTTGGCGCCTTTTGACTCGATGGCCTTCTTTGGTTCGGCGCTCTTTGGGTCGACGCCTTTAGGCTGTACGTCCTTTTTCGGTTCGAAACCCTTCGGGTCGGCGAACTTCTTGGGTTCTGGAACCTTCTTTGGGATGACGTTACTTGGCCCTGGGGTCTCTGAAGGCTTAGGTTTCAGTTTCGGAGCCGAGCCGGTCGGCGGGGCTGGCGAATGTTTCTTTGGATCTTGGCTAAGGCCTTTTGGCAATGCCTCGACCGGAGCCTTCGGTAACAGGGTAATCGGTGTCGGTGGCAGTGTACTGATGATTCGCCCTGGTGGGATCTCGTCGTCGGAGTCCGAGTAGTCCTTGACGGTGGCGATCTCTAGGTCCGAATCTTCAGCTTCGTCATCATCGAAGTTGTTGTTTGGTTCCGGTGCCTGTCGCTGCATCTCTTGCCTAGCGGCCCGTCGAATCCGGATGGTTTTCTTCAAACGGAATTGGGCACAGGCTGGGCAGGTTTCTTCCTTATGGTCTGGTGATAGGCACTTAATGCATACTCAGTGTTTGTCATTATGCGGGAACTTGGAGTGGCATTGTGGGCACCATGCCTCGAATCTGCAGTTACAGGTAAGTAACGCATTTCTTATTCAGTATTAGGGGTGTCTTTCATAGATTCACATGCCTGAATCAGAGTAGCAAGCAATGAACAACGCACATTTCGAATGGCATACGATATACAAGTCATTAGATAAAACCATATCAAACGACTTACAATAAGATGCATTTGCAATCAAGAAATACCATCAAATCATACAGTAGAGAAATATGCATACATGAGAAGGATGGAGGGATGCAAGAGGGCTCACCTTTACTGAAACAGATGACAAAGTACTGCTTGTCCCACTGCAGCATCCTTCATGAGTTCTGTGTCCAGGCAGTAATGCCTAGTGAAGGTATATGGCGACTTTCATGTTGCCGCCCTACAAATGTCTATGACCGCCACTCCTGCAAAAAGCGCCATGGACGTAGATATTGCCCTGGTAGAGTGGGCTCGCACCTTAGATTGCAGGGGCTGCCCTGCCTGTTAATGACAAAACAAAATAGCTGCAGAAATCCAGTGGGATATACTTTGCTTAGTGCGTGGAAGGCCTCTTCTGGGTCTACTGTAAGCTATAAATAGCGGATGAGACTTCCTGAAAGTTTTTGTCTTTTCAATATAGAATTTAAGGCAGCGCTTAAGATCTAGAGAGTGCAACAACCTTTCCGCTGCCGTTGTGGGATTCGGGAAGAAAGAGCATAAGACCACCAGCTTGTTGAGATGGAAGTCCAACGGGACTTTTGAAATAAACTTTGGATTTGTCCGTAAGATTACTCTATCCTGCTGGAATTGCAGGAAAGGCTCCTGTATTGATAAAGCTTGGAGCCCACTCACTCATCTTGCGGAGGTGAGTGCCAGCAGGAGGGCTGTCTTCCAAGAGAGGTATTTCAGGTCAGTCCTGTGTACCGGCTCAAAGGGATGCTTCATAAGCTGGTTAAGGACTGTGTTCAGGTGCCTGGTAGGTGGCAAAATTATCATAGGGGGAAAGGTCCTGTAAAGTCCTTTTAAAAACTGTTTGACCAATCTGTTAGACCAAAGAGAAGGGCCAGTAGGAGATCTTCTGTAACGGGATATGGCCACCAAATGGACCCTGATGGAAGCATGAGCCAGGCCTGAGTTCGCCAGATGGAGAAGATAAGGCTATATTTGTTCCGGAGAGGAAGAGAAAGGATGTATACCTTGAACTTTACACCAGATGCAAAACCTCTTCCATTTCAAAGAGTATGCTTTGTTGGTGCTATCTGCCCGTGCCCGAGCCAAGATTGCTCTACATTCTGGCTGGATAATCAAACTTTGAAATTCTCTGAACTAAGGAGCCATTTGAGTGAGGCCAGATTCAGATGCTGGAGTTGCCGGTTGCACATCGTGAGGAGAGATGGGAACTTCCTCAAAGGTATCGGCTGTGCCAGAGATAGACGGTGGAGTTCCGTGAACCAATGTTGGCGAGGCCAAGTTGGGGCTACCAGAATGAGAGTACAAGGCTCTGCCTTCAGCTTTCTGAGGACCCTGGGAATCATTGGAAATGGTGGAAAGGCGTACGCAAAGACGTTGCACCATGCGATCGAAAATGCATTCCCTAGGGACCCTTTCTGGGGATGCCAACTTGCAAAGTGTGGGCATTTGGTGTTGGACCTTGTGGCGAACTGGTCGATCTGGGGGGTGCCCCATCTGGAGAAAATTAGGTTGAGGATTCCTTGATCCAGTTCCCACTCGTGAGACGTCGTTCTCTGTCTGCTTAATGAATCGGCGAGCACATTGTTCATGCCTGGAACATACTCTGCCCGAAGAGATATATTGTTTCTGATTAGCCAGTTCCAAATTTTCTGCGACTTGTGAGAGAGTGTCATATAGCGAGTACCTTTTTGTTTGTTGAGGTAATGCATCGTCGTAGTGTTGTCTTTACGGACAAGCACTAGGGAATTTTTGATTCTTGGAAGAAAGGCTTGCAGGGCGAGGAAGACTGCCCGCAGTTCCAGGAGATTAATATAGAGCCCCTTTTCTAAGAGGAACCACTTCCTGCTTATCTGTAGCTCTTGAAGGAAAGCTCCCCAACCTTCCAAGGAGGCGTCTGTTGTGATGACATGCGGTGTAGCCGGAACTAGGAATGGTAAGCCTTGAGAAAGGTTTCGAACAGTTATCCACCATTGCAGGGCCTTGACCATCCTAGGAGTGACTTTGATGAGATCGTCGAAAGACCCAGTGCATTGGACCCATTGTTTTGAGAGTCCCTCCTGGAGGAGGTCATCTGTAGCCGGCAGTGAGGTATCAAGAGAATACATGATGACATCATCCCCAGTAGAGATTTGAAAAGTCGTACTGTTAAGGTCCTCTTTGAAGCTACACGCATAGCCAGAGTCAAAAGCTTGTTCTTTCTCTCTTGAGATGGGAAGGCTCTCCTTAGTCGTATGTCGACGGTTGCACCTAGTCAATGAATGCGCTGAGAAGGTAGAAGGACTGATTTCTCCCGATTGAGCGTGAGTCCTAAATGATTGAAAAGTTGCAGACAAGCGTTGGAAGACCTGGAAATGTCTTCTAAGGATGGAGCCTTGATCAACCAGTAGTCCAGCTACAGAAAGACTTGAGGATGGTGCTGCCTGAGATATGCCTTCGTGAAGATGCGAGGTGCAGACTTGAGCCCGAAGGGCAGGACGCGAAATTGAAAGTGTCTGCCTGCCACTGCAAATCTTAAATATTTTTTGTGATTTCTGTGAATCGGGATATGGAAGTAAGCGTCCTGAAGGTCCAGGGACGACATGTAATCTTCCACTTCCAGGAGTTGTAAGAACTCCTGGATCGTTACCATGCAACACGACTGCTTCTTCAGGAATTTGTTGAGGCCCTGAGGTCCAAAATCGGTCTCCGCTTCTTCTCTTTTTTCGGAATTAAAAAGAAGCAAGAATAAAATCCCCTTCCCCGTTGAGATGGAGGTACCTTCTCTATTGCCCATTTCTGGAACATAAGAGAGACTTCTCGGAGAAGCAGCCATAGATTTTTGTGATTCATTGGGTGGGGAGGAGTTTGGGGAGGAATATGCGTGAATTCCAGAGAATGGCTGAATTGAACTAATTGAAGGACCCAACGGTCCGTGGTAATCTTTTTCCAATTTGTTAAGAAATGGGAAATCTTTCCTCCAATTTTTGATGAGGGAAATGAATCTGGGACTGGCTGAAGAGACATGTCATTGTCTACGTCTGTTGTTTTTCCGCTGTCCTTTACAACGAAAGGACGACTTGCCATAAGAATATTGTTGTCCGTGTTGCTGGCGTTGCTGATATTGGGGTCGACTCTGGCCTGAAGAGTATGAAGACCTGAATTGGTAGTTTCCTCTATAAGAGGACTGTCCTCTTCCTCTAGACCCACGAAAGGACTGGTTCTTGTACTGGAGAGTGCCCCAAGCCCTAGCAGTGTCCGTATCCTTTTTTATATTCTGCAGCACTTCATCAATTTTGGAGCCGAAGAGCAATTGGCCATCATAGGGCATATCCAATATTTTTGTTTGCACCTCAGGACGAAAGGAAGTTGCCCTCAGCCACACTTGCCGTCGCAAAAATGCTGATCCAGCCAGTTGGCGGAAACCTGTTGTAGCGATATCCATTGCACAGTCTATTATTTCTGACGCTGAGGCTTCACCCTCTAGTAAAATTTTCTTTACCTCCTCTTTGGATGTATCAGGTAATTCTGATAGATATGGGGCTATATCTGCCCACAATTGTCTATCGTAGCGTCCCAAATACGCTAAGGCATTTGCCGCCTTCACCGTCATTGCTGACATTGAGGACAACCGCTTCCCAATGTTGCCTAACCTTATGCCTTCCTTATTCGGAGGTGCCGATAACGGGGCAGAAGGATTCCTGGAGTTCTTCTGGGCCGCCTGTGTCACCACTGAATCCGGTTTGGGGTGTCCTACCAAACAAGCCCGTGCAGTATCAGGTGCTCTATACTTTTTATCCAAGCGAGGTACCACCGGAGGTATGGAGGAAGGGTTCTGCATGACTAACACCCTGGTCCCATAAATAATCATTAATCGGCATTGATCTAACTGATTTTGGAGAGGTTCTTTAAAATCATACAAGAAGCAGTCTTGTTCTTGAGAGACCATTGATATATTAAAACTTTGAGCGGCCCTCTCAACTACGTTATGGAACCCTCCAATGTCGCCTGGTGGTGAATCTGCGCACGCAGGCACTGGAGACGCGGGAGAGGGAATGGCATAGTCATCCCAGTCATCATGCATAGATTGAGTATCTTGCAGTTCTCCTTCTTCCTGCTGTTCTTCCTATTCCTCATCAGAAGTCGGAGGATGTGTCAGATCAAACCGATCAGGCTGAACACTCAAAGGTGGAGGCCGTTGTCTTGGTGAAGGAGATATTGTGGTAGGTAGAGGAGCAGGAGACTCTGGAAACCTCTGTTTGTAGTCTTGAATGAGGTACCTTAAGTCAGTGACTAAAGAGGCTGGAAGGCAAACCATAGGAGGAGGTGGCGGATGATATTCCTTCTCCTGATCCTCTTCTTCACCTGAACTTTGACATTTTACAAGAAGCTCCGAAGGGCTTGTAGCCGTCTGAAACATGTCTTCTCCATCTGAATCCTCCTCTTGAAGAAGACATGCTGGATTCAGTGGTTGAACTCTGCTTGGCGATGTTAAAGCCAGCGTCAGCGCCTTTTTCGTGATCCTTAGGCGTACACATGAAGAAAAAATCTGAGCAGAGCTCAGAGGAGACTCCCTTAGCACAACGTGCGGTAGAAAATCTGAGGGACTGAGGCTACTTCCAGGAGGGTACTAGAGGGAGATGGCAGCTGATTGGCTCTTTTCTAGAGTTTGGTCCTTTCTACAAAAGGACAGGGATAGGTTACTAATGTGAGGCCTTTAGGCCTATTTATCTATATGTCTATGGGACATTACTTTATTTATGTACCGGGGACTCCCATTCCGATGACGGGGAATGATTCAGGCATGTGAATCTATGAAAGACGCCCCTAATACTGGATAATGTCAATTCTTTTTTATGTGATACACAGAATATTAATATGTTCTGACAGCTGGGAAGAAGGGAGGGTGTTTATGACTTAAGGAAGATTCTTACGATGCAGAACTAAGTCTACAGGTATGTAATTTTTCCTTCCGCATCGTAGGATCTTCATGGATAGTCATAAACCTTGAATAGAGTATAAAGCTGGGAAAAAACTCCCATACCGCGGCTGTCAGGCATCCATAATCCGTCTTGTACATAATTTGGGATACAGAAGAAAAAAGAAAGGAGTCCAGGACAACCCGAACAAACTATTTGAATAGGTTCTCTAAGTTTCTTATCCAAATTTCGACTCGGCTTGAGTACCAGCATCTAGATAATAGTGTCTTGTAAATATGTGTAAATACCTGCAGGTAGCTGCTTTACAAATGTCCACGATTTAGACTTTTTTAATCCAAGCTCTGGTTGCTGCTTTTCCCCTTGTCGAGTAAACAATAGGATTGCCTGGCAAAGGATTATTTGCAATCTGGTAGCATAAAGAGATGCATGAGACTATCCATCTGCCTACGAATTGTTTAGAGGTCGCTAATCCCTGTCTGAAGGAACCATCACTTATGAACTGGTGGGTTGCTTTATGTAAAATATGGTTTAATCTTAATAGAAACGCAGCACTCTCTTTACATCAAGAGAATGCAAATTTCTTTCTGCTGCAGTTGTGCAGTTTGGAAAAAAGGTAGGCGGAATAATATATTGGTTAATATTGAAATCTGATAACACTTTAGGTAAAAAGAAAGGGTGCCTACAAAAAACAACCCTATTATGATGAAAAACTGTGAAAGGTTCTACTGAAGACAGAGCCTGCAACTTGCTAACTCTACAAGCTGAGGTAATAGCTATCAAAAAAGCTGTTTTCCAGGACAGGTGTTGCAGTGTTGTCTTATGGATGGTTCAAATGAAGGTCCCATTAATTCTGACAATACCAAATTCAATTCCCAAGAAAGGGAAGGTCTCCTGACAGGAAAAAAATCTTTTTTCAGCCCTTCCAAAAAGTCTTTGACTACCGGATTGAAGAAGGACTTTTGTGTTGGTGACTTTCGATATGCAGTATCCGTTGCCATATGCACTTAAATGGATGACACTTGTAGTCCCAATTTTGTCAGGTACAGCAAGTATGGGAGAATGATATTTTCCTATACTTTAATGGGATCATGGTTGTTAGCAAATCACCATATGCAGAAGCATTTCCATTTAAAAGCATAGCGTGCTGTTATGGACGGACGTTTAGACTCTTTGAAGATGTTCATGTAAACCTCCGGAAGATTTAAATGGCCATACTGAGTGATCTCAGGAGCCATGCTACCAAATTCAACATTCTGATCGTTGGATGTAAAATTTGCCCTGAAGCCTGGAGAGGGCATTTGGTCTAAGTGGAAATCATTTGATATGGACTATGGAGGAGATCAGTGTACCACTACTGTCTCGGCCAATCTGGAGCAATCAATATCATTGTTATGTGTGGCTTCATTAACTTCTGGATTGCTCGTGGTATGAGTGGGCTTGCTGGAAAAGTGTATACAAAGGGAGTTGACCAGTTTATCCAAAGGGCATTGCCCAGAGACTGCAGTTCCAGAGCCCTGGACATGTAGTCTGCATTTTTTGTTTTGGGAGGTGGCAAACAAGCCTTTGGCGTGCCTCATTCTTCGAAGAGACTGTCCACTACTTTGCCATTGAGAACCCACTTGTGATATTCTCTGTGAAAAAGGCTGCAAAAGTCTTTTTCCACATTTTGGGCTCCTAGGATGTGAAAAGCTGTGATGGAAAGCCCTCTTGCTAGAGCCACATGCCACATTGTTTCAATCAATCAATCCAATCAATCAGAGTACTTGTAAAGCGCGCTACTTACCCATGAGGGTCTCAAGGCGCTGAGGGGAGGGGGTGCCGCTACTGCTCGAAGACCCAGGTCTTGAGGAGTCTTCTGAAGGTGAGTTGGTCTTGGGTCTGACGTAGGTGGGTAGGGAGGGTGTTCCAGGTCTTGGCGGCGAGGTAGGAGAAGGATCTGCCACCGGAGGTTGTTCGTTGGATGCGGGGACAGCGGCGAGAGCGAGGCTGGCGGAGCGGAGCTGGCGGGTGGGGGTGAAGAAGCTGAGTCCGCTGTTCAGGAGGATGGTCCGGCGTTGTGGAGTGCTTTGTGTGCATAGGTGAGGAGCTTGAAGGTGATCCTCTTGTAGACGAGGAGCCAGTGTAGGTCTCTGCAGGTGAGGGGTGATGTGGCCGTGGCGGGGGACGTTGACGATCAGTCGGGTGGAGGCGTTTTGGATGCGTTGTATTCGTCGTAGGTGTTTGGCTGGGATTCCTGCGTAGAGCTTGGCGAAATAATGGTCTTGCCCTTGTTCCACCTTGCTTGTTTATGTATGTTAGAAAGGCTACATTTTGCCCTGTTCACCCACATTTATAGCTGAATGATACTGGTGATAGCTGATTCTAACTCTGAGCTCTGCTGACAGACATCAGCCGTTGCTATGTTTACAAAACAGCAAATGTATAGGTTACACTATGTATTAGGGTACACATACAATTGGCCTGGCAGTGGCAGACCCTAAACTTCCCTAGTAGGTATAAGGGCAAGGGGGATTATTCTACCTATAAGCCCCTAGTAAATAATAGGGAATGGAGGTTTAGAAGCCCAGCAGATTTTACACACTTTGCATGTGTCATTTTAAATATAGCCTTGACTTGCAGACTGCCTTTAAACGTAAATTCTTACAACTGAAATTACCTACCCTTTAATCCCCTAATAGATAATAGGGCATTAGATTGAAACTTTCTGTAAGATACAAGTATATAATAGGGCATGGAAGTTTAGAGGCCAACAGCTGTGCTTGCACGTTCATGAGTGCACTGCTGAGTGCTTGAGGTCACTTCTATTAAAAGTAAATTCACTGCAAACTCGACTATGGTGTTATGGGCACTTTAGAAGTGATGATCTACATTATATTTACATATTAAGTACCCCCATAGTTCTCCCCTAGGTGTCCCAGAGGTGGGGGTCATGTAACTATAAGCCTTATAAAAGCTGTTTTATAAATCTGGTGATGGGAATCTGCCCATTTTAGGTTTTCTCCACTTAGCCCCTATGCTTGCATTGTAATATTTTATGCAAGCATAATTATGGTGACAATAACAGAGATGCTGCAACATGCACGCACCTCCAGACAACAAATGGCATCAGATTGCACATGAAACATACAGATCAGACTTGGAGTGGAATAGCCACACCCATCAAACTTCCTAGCAAAGACTTAGAAGAATGGTATTGATAAATCGAACAGATTGCCCTTGTTGAATTTTTCATAACTTGTACAGAAAATAAGTTATAAGACAAAAAGTTATAAGTTGTAAGTCAAAACTCCCACTTTCCTGCAGCCTTCAATGATTGGTCAGTGATAACAGGGCCAGCCAAGCTGCCTTGATTAGGTGTTAAGTGGCTATCCAGGGGAGAGGCTATCTGCTTGAGAGAACTCTACAGCTACACAGGAATGCCAGAGCAGGGAGGAAGG
Source organism: Lissotriton vulgaris (assembly GCF_964263255.1). NCBI lineage: Eukaryota > Metazoa > Chordata > Amphibia > Caudata > Salamandridae > Lissotriton > Lissotriton vulgaris. Next base: position 1,861,234,982 of record NC_141693.1, on the reverse strand, counting down.
GTAATAAAGCATGAGGCTTTGAAGGAGGACAGGACAGGCAGCGAATGCCAGGCCTACCTACTAAGCATGGGCTGAAAATTCGTTCAGCTCGCGGAATTTGAGGATTTTCCGCGATTTCGCGATCCGCCAATCTCGCGAAATCGCGGTAAAATCCGCGAATCAGCCAAGCACTTACAGGGTTACAGCAGCAGGTGCAAAATTTGAAGCAAATTTTTTGTAACCTTTTACAAAGGGTTACACAGAAATTAACTTCAACTTGGGCACCTGCTGCTGTAAGCCTGTAAGTGCTTCCTGGCGCCTCGTTGCCTACTTGCAACTATTCTCTGACCCTGCTCTGACCCTTGAAGCAGGGTCAGAGAATAGTTACAAGTAGGCAATGAGGCGCCTGTCACGAAAATTAAACCTCAACAGGAAGCACTGACAGATATAAAAACAAGCATTTGCAATGCAATAGGTCTCGCATTTGGAAAGTTTGAGCTATTGCTCTTGTAAAAGACCATTTTTTTTATTTATGTGTTGGTTTTGAAAATAGCTAAATTAATAGCTTTGTCATTTACAATGCCAATAGTTATAACTTTCGCAAATGCGACACCTATAGCATTTGTAATGCAACATGTTTTGTATTTACGTGACTTAGCTGTATTGCTATTACAAATTACAATGGCTTTTAATTTTTTTAAATAATTAATACTTAAATAAAAGTGATTTTAATTTATAATGGCAATAGCTTAAACTTTTGTAAATAACTTTTGTGAAGATTATGTTCAGTGTATTTTATTGTGACGAAAATCCAAGAACAGAAGTGAAATATTAACATCTTTTTGTGACATTTGTAATAAAGTTTGAAACATTGAGAGAACATATGTGAACCAGTTGTTGTTGAATGGTTGTGCAGATTGATGCTGGGGTGGTGCTGAGTGGTGCTGTGGTGGTGCTGAGTGGTGCTGTGGTGATGCTGAGTGGTGCTGTGGTGGTGCTTAGTGATACTGGGATGGTGCTGAGTGATACTGGAGTGGTGCTGAGTGGTGCTGTGGTGCTGCTGAGTGAGGCGTAAAAGCAGCACATTGCTGGAGCTGCGTCGCGCTTGCGACGCAGCTCCAGCAATGCTCTGGGGGGCCCTATCTCCCCAATGCTGCATCAAGACTTGCGCCTGCTTCAAGCAGGCGCAGGGTTTTGACGCAGCATTGGCCTAAAAGTGACTGAGTGAAATCTTGTAGATTTCCCTCAGCCACTTTTAGGAGGCGTTCCTGCGCAGGAACGCCCTCCCCTGCGCCGGAACGCCTCCTGATGGCGCAGGGCTTTACAACATGACGCATCTCTCAGATGCTTCATGTTGTTAACACCCAGCACCATGGCGCATCTTTTGTGCTGCTGCTGCGTGACAAAAGGTATCGGTAGAGGGTGGCAGTGGTGAACCAGAGGGTGGCAGATATGAACCAGAGGGTGACAGTGATGAACCAGAGGGTGGCTGGGGTGAACCACCAGAGGATGTAAATGTAAATGTATTGCGACTTACATAGCGCACGTATCACCCAAAGGTATCAAGGTGCTTGCCTTGGGAACCCGTCCTAGCTTTTCTCTGTGAGATAACCCCTACTGGGCATCCCCAAGGTGAAAGCCAGGCTGGGTGACAGTGCTGAACCAGAGGGTAGCAGTGCTGAACCAGAGGTTGGCAGGGGTGAACCAAAGGGTGGCAGTGATGAACCAGATGGTGGAAGGGGTGAACCAGAGGGTGGCAGTGGTGAACCAGAGGGTGGCATGGGTGAACCAGAGGGTGGCAGTGGTTAACCAGAGGGTGGCAGTGCTGAACCAGAGGGTGAACGTGGTTAACCAGAGGGTGGCAGTGGTGAACCAGAGGTGCTGTGATGAACAAGAGGGTGGCAGTCATGAACCAGAGGGTGGCAGTGGTGTACCAGAGGGTGACAGTGCTGATCCAGAGGGTGGCAGGGGTGAACCAGAGAGTGCTATGATGAACCAGAGAGTGGCAGTGGTGAACCAGAGGGTTGCATGGGTGAACCAGAGGGTGGCAGTGGTGAACCAGAGGGTGGCAGTGCTGAACCAGAGGCTGACAGTGGTTAACCAGAGGGTGGCAGTGGTGAACCAGAGGTGCTGTATTGAACCAGAGGGTGGCAGGGGTGAACCAGAGAGTGGCAGTGCTGAAACAGAGGGTGGCAGTGGAGAACCAGAGGGTGACAGGGGTGAATCAGAGGGTGGCAGGGGTGAACCAGAGGGTGGCAGGGGTGAACCAGAGTGTGGCAGTGATGAACCAGAGGGTGGCAGTGGTGAACCAGAGGGTGCTCTGCCCATGCACGACCGCATGGGTAACTTCGCCATGCAAGTGGCCCGCGAACACGCAAAAAGCCCAGCGAACACGCAAAATTCCCTGCGAACATGCTAAAAAACAAAAATCCGCAAATTCGCACGAATTCGCGGATTGCAAATTCGATTTCGCACGAATTCACGGAACGCGAATTCGCAAATTTCACCCATACTTACTACCTACCCTCTACCTCTAGTCCACCATGCCCTAGCCAGATAGCAGGTTTAAAGAAGGAATTTGCAGATGTTAGGAGGAGGAAAGCTACAGAAATGAACCACACTGAGAGTTGGTTTAGTTAACTTTTAAAAATATTTGCTATTAAAATGGGATCATAGGCGGTGCAGTTCCAAAGTTTATAAACATAAAACAATATCCTGTTGGACAACTGTAGGGTTTGCAGCGTTGTTCCAGGGACAGAAATAATTACCCACAGTCAAAGTATACCAGATGAACAGTTGGCAAAGGTCCATCAGAGCTCACATAACTGTAGAATGACTCGAAGCTCCCAGGGCCGCCAAGGAATGAGTTGTTAGGACCAGCAAGTGAGAAAGGGTTCCACAGGATTTACTACACGGGGAGGCTGCACCACAACAGCATGAAATGAACAGGGAAAACATTTTCCAGAACAGCAAAAACAAGTGTTGGCCACATTATTTTAGCTCGGTGGAAAACTGAACTTACATATGATACTGTATGCAGTGGAAGATAATAGGAGCGAGCGTTTGTGCCACACAACATTTTAACTATATAGTAAAAAATAAGTCTAAAAGTGTATAACAATTCCAAATCGGAAACAACCTGGTCAAACTCGCTTCCTACATATGTACAGGTCGGTCCTTATTTAGCTTACATGGAGTACAGCCAACAGACACCAACCACGTGTGGCAGAGAATGAAGGCGAGAATGTGGTAGCATAACATGCTCTTGGCATTGCTGTGGGGAGGGGAGGGGAGGGGAACTGAGAGACATGGCCTCCAAGACAGGATGTGGCATAACGGCTAGAGCGGTCGCTTTTGAAGCTGGGGAACAGAGTTTGAGTCTCGGCGGGAGGGTCAAGATCCTGTGAATCTGGGCAAATCACTTAATCTCTCCATGCATAAAAAAAAGAATCTGTGTGTGTGCACTGCAACTGGCTCATCATGTAAAGCGCTCCGATTCCATCAAGCCGAGTTTGCATTATATTAAAGTGAAGAAAAAACACAGGAGACTGAGTTCAAACACATGCACTTGTATTGAGTGTGGGGGCAAAAGGACGGCCGTATGTGCTAGCATAACATGCTCTTGGCATTGCTGTGGGAAGGGGAGGGGGGAATGCGAGACCCGCCGCCAAGACAGGATGTGGCATAACGGCTAGAGTGGTCGCTTTTGAAGCTGGGGAACAGAGTTTGAGTCTCGGCGGGAGGGTCAAGATCCTGTGAATCTGGGAAAATCACTTAATCTCTCCATGCATATAAAAAATGAATCTGTCTGTGTGCACTGCAACTGGCTCATCATGTAAAGCGCTCCGATACCATCAAGCCGAGTTTGCGTTATATTAAAGTGAAGAAAAAACACAGGAGACTGAGTTCAAACATATGCACTTGTATGGAGTGTGAGGGCAAAAGGACGGCCGTATGTGCTAGCATAACATGCTCTTGGCATTGCTGTGGGGAGGGGGAGGGGAAATGCGAGACACGGCCGCCAAGACAGGATGTGGCATAACGGCTAGAGCGGTCACTTTTGAAGCTGGGGAACAGAGTTTGAGTCTCGGCGGGAGGGTCAAGATCCTGTGAATCTGGGCAAATCACTTAATCTCTCCATGCATATAAAAAATGAATCTGTCTGTGTGCACTGCAACTGGCTCATCATGTAAAGCGCTCCAATACCATCAAGCCGAGTTTGCGTTATATTAAAGTTAAGAAAAAACACAGGAGACTGAGTTCAAACACATGCACTTGTATGGAGTGTGGGGGCAAAAGGACGGCCGTATGTGCTAGCATAACATGCTCTTAGCATTGCTGTGGGGAGGGGGAGGGGAAATGCGAGACACGCCGCCAAGACAGGATGTGGCATAATGGCCAGAGCGGTCACTTTTGAAGCTGGGGAACAGAGTTTGAGTCTTGGCGGGAGGGTCAAGATCCTGTGAATCTGGGCAAATCACTTAATCTCTCCATGCATATAAAAAATGAATCTGTCTGTGTGCACTGCAACTGGCTCATCATGTAAAGCGCTCCGATACCATCAAGCCGAGTTTGCGTTATATTAAAGTGAAGAAAAAACACAGGAGACTGAGTTCAAACACATGCACTTGTATGGAGTGTGGGGGCAAAAGGACGGCCGTATGTGCTAGCATAACATGCTCTTGGCATTGCTGTGGGGAGGGGGAGGGGAAATGCGAGACACGGCCGCCAAGACAGGATGTGCCATAACGGCTAGAGCGGCCACTTTTGAAGCTGGGGAACAGAGTTTGAGTCTCGGAGGGAGGGTCAAGATCCTGTGAATCTGGGCAAATCACTTAATCTCTCCATGTATAAAAATGAATCTGTCTGTGTGCACTGCAACTGGCTCATCATGTACAGCGCTATGATACCATCAAGCCGAGTTTGCGTTATATTAAAGTGAAGAAAAAACACAGGAGACTGAGTTCAAACACATGCACATGTAGAGGGAGCAGAGCGGGAGGGGGTGGGGAGCAGAGCCTTTGAAGAACGGAGAAGCAGATTGCCTTCAAGGCAAGTGTGAAGCAGTGGGCGGGGAAGCACAGGAGCAAATGGTAAGGTCGGAGGTCGGGTCTGATGAGGCTTTGATGTGGGGAAATGCGCGTGCTTGTGGTCACGTGATTCACGTGAACTGTTAGAAATCCGCCTGGTTAGGTAATTTTCTGGTTTCACCGCAATAGGTCTCTCTGCGGCTTGATACAAAACAGCCACAGCTGGAGCTATGGTGGATAAAAGATGAGACAATCAACTGGGACGCACAAAAGAGGCCAAATCTGAGAACCTCATTTAAAGATGCCCCAGGCATCATCCCTTACACATATCAATAATGTTATCGTACATAGAGCCAGGTGGATCCAAACAGGTTACTCTAGCTAAACAAAATCTCCCAATGAATGCCCTAACATTTCTGCTGGCTGGGGTTAACAACTCCACAACTTTATTAACTTGCATTGTATGCAATTGTCCGATACATTTGTTTTTGTGCGATATTCTGTTTAAATATATATTTTATTTATTTTGCAGGATTCTCCTAGAAAAGACTATTTTGTGGGGTTTGTTCGGCAGCATCCTTTACATGTGGGGTATCTTTCATTAGTACCTTTTAAACGTTGCCAAGTTTTCAGAACTCCTGAAGTTGTTTACATTCTAATAAAATCTTTCTGAAGCTTGAGGAAGCAAAGCTTCCCAACCTCGCTCACTCCTAATTGCAAAGTGTCTCAGAGAGAGACTAAAAACACAAGCATTTGCAATGCAATAGGTTTTGCATTTGAGAGAATTTGAGAAACTGGAATTGTAAATGACAATGCCTTTTATTTACGTATTGGTTTTTAAAACGTAAATAAAAGGCATTGTCATTTACAAGGGCAATAGCTTAAAGTCTCGCAAATGCGAGACCTATTGCATTGCAAATGCTTATTTGACTCTTTCACCTTGTCATGCCCTTTCTGTCATTTGTTGCTAGTCTGCTTCTGCTTTTTTCTCTGAATTCTGGTTCTTGTAAACTGGTTGTAAAAAATACTCTAAGTCCCAGATTGCAAAGAGAAATACATGACACAGTGAGCTTTCCAGCCCTGACCTGATTCAACGTGAGATCTGTGTGCTAGTCAGAGGATTCCTTTCTATCTATTAGCAACCCCATAATAAGGATTATGACCAATAATGTGCATGGTTACACATCTGTAACAGCGTTAGTAATTTACTCAACTGTGTGGGAGGCAGTGATTTTGGGAGCAGTAGATGAGTGGAAGCAAAATATGGAGGAGTAAAAGAGGTAAAGTAAACAGGACAAGGAAGTGAGCAGGAAACAACATTGTGGGTAAATAGGCAGTGGGAAAGACCATAAAGAGCTAGAGAGGCAAAACCAGTGTGTGAAGCTGAGAGGGAAAGTACAAAACATAGGATTGAGAAGTACATACGATGATTTCAGAAAGAAATAGCTGCTAGTACACTATTTGCCAATTTCGAATCTAAGTTGATTAGGTTAAAAAACAGAAATTCTGAGGCGATAATATTTCTATTCTTTGTCCCTAGTCTTCTGTTGCATAGCTAATTTCCATCGGATGTAGGCCTATTCAATTCAGAAAAGGGGGTGGTGATGAACAGAGTGTCTGAATTAAGCAGACCACTCTTACACAGTCCAAAGATCAGGGCTTGATCCATCACCGTTATTTATCTCACTGCACCATCCCAGCTCAGAACCTGGCTATATGCAAATCAGTCTGTCCCTGGCCCAGTGCATCATGGGAACAGGGCAGACTAAACTACCAAGCCAATTCTTCAACAGAAAGGAGGCAAGCTACCGGGGACCGGTTTCTGGCATTTCAGCCGTCTTCGACCCGGCTTGCTTGAATCCTGATGGTGCAGTGAGAAAGGGACTCATGTCTGAGTATACCCTGCCACACCTATAGTGGCCAAAACGATTCAGAAAAGGGGGTGTGATGAACAGAGTGTCTGAATTAAGCAGACCACTCTTACCCAGTCCAAAGATCAGGGCTTGATCCATCACCGTTATTTATCTCACTGCACCATCCCAGCTCAGAATCTGGCTATATGCAAATCAGTCTGTCCCTGGCCCAGTGCATCATGGGAACAGGGCAGACTAAACTACCAAGCCAATTCTTCACCAGAAAGGAGACAAGCTACCGGGGACCGGTTTCTGGCATTTCAGCCGTCTTCGGCCCGGCTTGCTTGAATCCTGATGGTGCAGTGAGAAAGGGACTCATGTCTGAGTATACCCTGCCACACCTATACTGGCCAAAACGATTCAGAAAAGGGGGTGGTGATGAACAGAGTGTCTGAATTAAGCAGACCACTCTTACCCAGTCCAAAGATCAGGGCTTGATCCATCACCGTTATTTATCTCACTGCACCATCCCAGCTCAGAACCTGGCTATATGCAAATCAGTCTGTCCCTGGCCCAGTGCATCATGGGAACAGGGCAGACTAAACTACCAAGCCAATTCTTCACCAGAAAGGAGACAAGCTACCGGGGACCCGTTTCTGGCATTCCAGCCGTCTTCGGCCCGGCTTGCTTGAATCCTGATGGTGCAGTGAGAAAGGGACTCATGTCTGAGTATACCCTGCCACACCTATAGTGGCCAAAACGATTCAGAAAAGGGAGTGGTGATGAACAGAGTGTCTGAATTAAGCAGACCACTCTTACCCAGTCCAAAGATCAGGGCTTGATCCATCACCGTTATTTATCTCACTGCACCATCCCAGCTCAGAACCTGGCTATATGCAAATCAGTCTGTCCCTGGCCCAGTGCATCATGGGAACAGGGCAGACTAAACTACCAAGCCAATTCTTCACCAGAAAGGAGACAAGCTACCGGGGACCGGTTTCTGGCATTCCAGCCGTCTTCGGCCCGGCTTGCTTGAATCCTGATGGTGCAGTGAGAAAGGGACTCATGTCTGAGTATACCCTGCCACACCTATAGTGGCCAAAACGATTCAGAAAAGGGGGTGGTGATGAACAGAGTGTCTGAATTAAGCAGACCACTCTTACCCAGTCCAAAGATCAGGGCTTGATCCATCACCGTTATTTATCTCACTGCACCATCCCAGCTCAGAACCTGGCTATATGCAAATCAGTCTGTCCCTGGCCCAGTGCATCATGGGAACAGGGCAGACTAAACTACCAAGCCAATTCTTCACCAGAAAGGAGACAAGCTACCGGGGACCGGTTTCTGGCATTTCAGCCGTCTTCGGCCCGGCTTGCTTGAATCCTGATGGTGCAGTGAGAAAGGGACTCATGTCTGAGTATACCCTGCCACACCTATAGTGGCCAAAACGATTCAGAAAAGGGGGTGGTGATGAACAGAGTGTCTGAATTAAGCAGACCACTCTTACCCCGTCCAAAGATCAGGCTTGATCCATCACCGTTATTTATCTCACTGCACCATCCCAGCTCAGAACCCGGCTATATGCAAATCAGTCTGTCCCTGGCCCAGTGCATCATGGGAACAGGGCAGACTAAACTACCAAGCCAATTCTTCACCAGAAAGTAGACAAGCTACCGGGGACCAGTTTCTGGCATTTCAGCCGTCTTCGGCCCAGCTTGCTTGAATCCTGATGGTGCAGTGAGAACGGGACTCATGTCTGAGTATACCCTGCCACACCTATAGTGGCCAAAACTATTCAGAAAAGGGGGTGGTGATGAACAGAGTGTCTGAATTAAGCAGACCACTCTTACCCAGTCCAAAGATCAGGGCTTGATCCATCACTGTTATTTATCTCACTGCACCATCCCAGCTCAGAACCTGGCTATATGCAAATCAGTCTGTCCCTGGCCCAGTGCATCATGGGAACAGGGCAGACTAAACTACCAAGCCAATTCTTCACCAGAAAGGAGACAAGCTACCGGGGACCGGTTTCTGGCATTCCAGCCGTCTTCGGCCCGGCTTGCTTGAATCCTGATGGTGCAGTGAGAAAGGGACTCATGTCTGAGTATACCCTGCCACACCTATAGTGGCCAAAACGATTCAGAAAAGGGGGTGGTGATGAACAGAGTGTCTGAATTAAGCAGACCACTCTTACCCAGTCCAAAGATCAGGGCTTGATCCATCACCGTTATTTATCTCACTGCACCATCCGAGCTCAGAACCTGGCTATATGCAAATCAGTCTGTCCCTGGCCCAGTGCATCATGGGAACAGGGCAGACTAAACTACCAAGCCAATTCTTCACCAGAAAGGAGACAAGCTACCGGGGACCGGTTTCTGGCATTCCAGCCATCTTCGGCCCGGCTTGCTTGAATCCTGATGGTGCAGTGAGAAAGGGACTCATGTCTGAGTATACCCTGCCACACCTATAGTGGCCAAAACGATTCAGAAAAGGGGGTGGTGATGAACAGAGTGTCTGAATTAAACAGACCACTCTTACCCAGTCCAAAGATCAGGGCTTGATCCATCACTGTTATTTATCTCACTGCACCATCCCAGCTCAGAACCTGGCTATATGCAAATCAGTCTGTCCCTGGCCCAGTGCATCATGGGAACAGGGCAGACTAAACTACCAAGCCAATTCTTCACCAGAAAGGAGACAAGCTACCGGGGACCGGTTTCTGGCATTTCAGCCGTCTTCCGCCTGGCTTGCTTGAATCCTGATGGTGCAGTGAGAAAGGGACTCATGTCTGAGTATACCCTGCCACACCTATAGTGGCCAAAACGATTCAGAAAAGGGGGCGGTGATGAATAGAGTGTCTGAATTAAGCAGACCACTCTTACCCAGTCCAAAGATCAGGGCTTGATCCATCACCGTTATTTATCTCACTGCACCATCCCAGCTCAGAACCTGGCAATATGCAAATCAGTCTGTACCTGGCCCAGTGCATCATGGGAACAAGGCAGACTAAACTACCAAGCCAATTCTTCACCAGAAAGGAGACAAGCTACCGGGGACCGGTTTCTGGCATTCCAGCCGTCTTCGGCCCGGCTTGCTTGAATCCTATGGTGCAGTGAGAAAGGGACTCATGTCTGAGTATACCCTGCCACACCTATAGTGGCCAAAACGATTCAGAAAAGGGGGTGGTGATGAACAGAGTGTCTGAATTAAGCAGACCACTCTTACCCAGTCCAAAGATCAGGGCTTGATCCATCACCGTTATTTATCTCACTGCACCATCCCAGCTCAGAACCTGGCTATATGCAAATCAGTCTGTCCCTGGCCCAGTGCATCATGGGAACAGGGCAGACTAAACTACCAAGCCAATTCTTCACCAGAAAGGAGACAAGCTACCGGGGACCGGTTTCTGGCATTTCAGCCGTCTTCGGCCCGGCTTGCTTGAATCCTGATGGTGCAGTGAGAAAGGGACTCATGTCTGAGTATACCCTGCCACACCTATAGTGGCCAAAACGATTCAGAAAAGGGGGTGGTGATGAACAGAGTGTCTGAATTAAGCAGACCACTCTTACCCAGTCCAAAGATCAGGCTTGATCCATCACCGTTATTTATCTCACTGCACCATCCCAGCTCAGAACCTGGCTATATGCAAATCAGTCTGTCCATGGCCCAATGCATCATGGGAACAGGGCAGACTAAACTACCAAGCCAATTCTTCACCAGAAAGGAGACAAGCTACCAGGGGACCGGTTTCTGGCATTTCAGCCGTCTTCGGCCCGGCTTTCTTGAATCCTGATGGTGCAGTGAGAAAGGGACTCATGTCTGAGTATACCCTGCCACACCTATAGTGGCCAAAACGATTCAGAAAAGGGCTCCCGGCTTGCTTGAATCCTGATGGTGCAGTGAGAAAGGGACTCATGTCTGAGTATACCCTGCCACACCTATAGTGGCCAAAACGATTCTGAATCATTTTTGTCCACCATAAGCGTGGAAGGGTATACTCAGATGTGAGTCCCTAGCTCATTGTACCATCAGGATTCAAGCAAGCCGGGCCGAAGATGGCTGAAATGCCAGAAACCGGTCCCCGGTAGCTTGTTTCCTTCCCAGTATAAGAATTGGCTTGGTAGTTTGGTCTGCCCTGTTCCCATGATGCACTGGGCCAGGGTCAGACTAATTTGCATATAGCCAAGTTCTGAGCTGGGATGGTGCAGTGAGCTAAAAAACGGTGATGGATAAAGCCCTGATCTTTGGACTGGGTAAGAGTGGTCTGCTTAATTCAGACACTCTGTTCATCACCACCCCCCTTTTCTGAATCGTAGGCCTATTCAAGGCAGACCTCCAATGACCTCTTGGACTGGTTTACCAAATTTTGCGGTCGCAAAACAATTAATTTACAGCCAAAAAAGCAACATTTGCTGTATTTTTGCGAGCCTGTCCCAAAAATACTGTGACCCAACCAGCCAGCCAGCACTGCCCATCAAGCCCAAGCTGAAAGAGGGATGTCTGATGCCAGAGAGTGCAGATTTCAATTAAAACGTGCACGCTGGCACCAGCTTAAGCGGGGGTGTTACGGAGGCAGATTAAATTGTTTTATGGCCTTTCTTAAAATTTAGCCTGAAAATGCCTCTGTTTCATTAGAAATCAATGGGGTAAAAACACATTCTCATGATTGTTTTAAACATTCCACTTTCCACTTCTAAAATGTTTGCATGCATACTAGGCCCTACCCAATAACGACGACAAAACATGAAGAGGAGTACAAGAATTCCCTTTTAAAAAATGCATAACAGTACTTGATAGTGCTGCTTAAAATGCATCTGTTTTTCATTTAAATCAAAATCTTCCAAATGTTAATTTTGCATTTATTAGAATCACCACCTCTTTAGCAGCATCCTGCATAGGTTTAAGAACATTGAAATGTGGAGCAGGTTCTAGATATTTTTATTTTTTGTGTTGAGTTTAAAGAGCTTTATTGAAGCAAATAAGAACAAAGGTACAACATTACAACACGATTATGAGAAAATTACAAAATATAGCATACAATATAAATAACCATAGTAAAATGAAAACCTGATATAATTAAAGTTTGTCAAAAAGCAAAAACAAAAACTAGGAACAGTAATACAGAATTAGGTACCTTATTGAATTAGCATTTTAAGTTTTATAAATTATGAGAGAAAAGAGAAAGAGAGAAGAAAAGAAAAAGAAATCAAAAAGAAATTAACATCCATACCAAATATACTGAACAGGAAAATCTGATAGCTAGCACTATAAATGTACAGATAACCAAGTAATAATAGTATAGTAGCTTAATATGAACAATGTAAAAAGAATAAATCACAATAATCATGGCGGCTAAAAAACAAAAGTAAAGTCTTTGTTACACATTACAGGTGAGGATAAATAGTTGGTGAGTGGAGACCAAAAGGCTTCCTTTCGCAAAAGTTGTTGAGAGGTAATGGCAAAGGCTATATCCAGCCTATCAAGGTAACAGAGAAGATTCCACCAGCCAGAAAATATGGCCTTAGGGGCATCCTTCCAAATAGAGGTAATAATCTGAAATCAAATGGCAAGTAACAAATCCACAAACAAGCCCAGCTTGTGAGCACCAAACAAATTTGCAGAGTTACATCCAAAAATATGGAGTAGATCTCAAAAGGAAAGTTAATAGAGCAAATGGAGGAGATTGATTTACATACCTTTGTCCAGGTAGAGGTAATGCTAGGGCAAAGGAAAAAGGAATGTAAATATGTGCCAGGGGTTTTTATGCAGGTTCAAAAATTAGGGGATAGGTCCGAGCTATATTTGGAGATAGATAATGGGTGAAATACAACATCTGATAAAAGTAATATAGAGTTTGAGTGGTGCTGGCATAATAAGAAGTGCTTTTTATTTGTGTCCAGATAGAGTTCCATGTGTGTACAGAAAGAGTGTGCTGCAAATCCGATTCCCATAAAAATTCAGTTTTACTCTTGGGGCGATTGGATTGGGAAGAGAAAAATGAAGATATTGGTAGATATGGGAGGCCCGAACAGAAGAGGAGGTAGTTAACGGGTCTAATGGGGGATCTAATGAAGTAGAAGAAGATCTAGATAGAAGAGAGAACTGTTGAATTAAGTGCATTCTTAAAGAATCGCACTTAAGAAAGGAGGTGGTGGCAGGCCAAATTTGGATTGGACATCCTGAGAAGAAAGAAAGTGCGTACCTTAAACTAAATGTCTAACGTGGACTATCCCTTTGGCAACCCAGTCCTTCCAGAAAATAGTATATAGTATGGTTGGAAAGTTTAATAGACTTAATATGGTATAAAGAGGTATCAAGGAACACTTGCAGAGATAAAAGATTTGGTAAGGACCGGGTAAAAGGTCGATATAAATTGTGAAATGGTAGGGGACTTAAATGAACGAGGAGGATGAGAAAAATTAGCTTGGGAAGAAAAAGGAAAGGGATAAATCAAGGAGCCCTCCAATCTATGCCAGACCGATATGAAGGGTGCTACAGAGGGAGATAGATACGGTAAAACTTGACGAATTTGAAAAGAGGAGTTGTACTGTCGGAAGTTGGGAAAATTAACAACTCCCCAATCTTTAGGTGCAGATAAAGAAGATAAAGAAATGCGGGCTTTCTGGTTATTCCATAGAAATTTACTTAAAGTGTTATTAGGAGTAGGAGTTTTAAAGAATGTTAATGGAAGACTCACTGGTAACATGGACAAATAAAAGTCAATAACAGGTAGCATCATCAGTTTGATTGTGTCTATCCTACCTCACCAAGATAGATATAAGGTAGACCATTTCCCTGCCGTGTGAGTCACTTTCAATAAACCATCCTCCAAGTTAAGTTCAACCATTTTGTCAATTGAAGAGGAGTATTTGGCCCTCAAGCAAATAATGTAATGGGTGTTCCATTTGAAACCCGTACCTTTGAACATATTTTTAAACAATATTTGTTTAGTGAAAGAACTTCAGATTATGTAAAGTTTAACCCTGGGCGGGTAACTCCGCTCCGCCAGCGGAGTTTGCGGAGATTTGCCTAATCCGCACTCCATGGCTAACGTGGAGTAGGCAAAAAACTCCGCCTCCGTGGTGGAGCGGAGTTTGCCGCTCCCTCCCGCCTCCCAAAGTCTTTAAAAATGTTTAAAAAAAGAAGCCACTTATCTGTTGTTTGCCGCCTACCCTGCCTGGCCGCTCTCCATCCTGCTCCTCGCTCCTCGCGTCCCCTTCTGTAAATAAAAAAATAGTTTGTTGTACATCTGACGAGCATGCATGCGCACGTCAGACTTTTTTTTATACAGAAGGGGACTCGAGGACCTGGACGGAGAGTGGCCAGGCAGGGGAGGCAGCAGATAACAGGTAAGTGGCATCTTGTTTACATTTTTAAAGACTTTGGGAGGTGGGAGGGAGCGTAGCCTATTTCCACTGAGTTTTTTTTAAAACTCCGTGGAAATACACATTGAACCACTACACCTGCTACGCCCAAGGTTAGTAAAGTTTAGCTTATAACAAGACAAGGTGGCGTATGAAGATAAAAAGCAGGTAAAGAGATAATAGGATCAGAGATATATAACAGAATGTCATCTGCATAGCAGTACATTTAATTTCAGTGGATTTGTAAATAAAACGCCGAAATAAGGAAGAATGTCGTAAAGTATGAAGGAAAGGTTCAAGAGATGATATAAAAAATAAATGAGAAAGAGGTCAGCTTTGATGAGTGCCCCTTTGAATTTAAATATGAGGATTGGGATTCATTAACAAAAACCGAGGTAGTTGGAGAAGAATAGAGCAAACTTATAAGAGACAAAATAACTGGGCAAAAACCATGCCATTTTAGTGCCCTCATCATAAAAAGCCAGTAAAGGCGATCAAAGGCTTTCTCAGAGTCTAAGGTGATGGCTGCTAAAGGTGAGGAACTCTTAGAAGCAAGATAAATATTATTTAAAAAGGTTCGTAAAATATCAGCCAAGGTTCTGCCCCTAACAAAACCAGTCTGTTCGGAACCAATCATATCTGGAATTACCTGATTAATACGAAGAGCCAGCACTTCATCAAAAATTTTGCAATCTAGATTTATTAGAGAAATAGGGCGATAGTTGACACAAGAAGAAGGGTCTTTATCCTTCTTTGGGATTAAACAGATCATGGCTTCTAGAGAGGTTCCACAGGCCTCATTATGAGAAATAAAGTACAGAAAAAGAGATAGGAGATACAGGAGAAGAATCTGTGAGAAGCAGGAGTAAAATTCGGCAGTAAAGCCATCAGAGTTAGGAGTCTTATCCTTAGGTAGCTGAAGTAAAGCTAACTTAATCTTGGAGAGGGATAGGTCTTTATTCAGAAAGGAAAAATCATGGGAAGGAGAGGAATAAGGAGGCAAAGAATCGAAAAACAGAACCAAAGCAGTGTCGGAAGGAGAAGAATCAGGGGTATATCAATTCTTATAATAATCAGTGAAGTATTTTAATATCTCTTCATCTTTAAAATGATAAATACATTTATCATAAATTATATTTATTAGTTTAGATTTTTGAGATTTGACTTTCAAATTGTTTGCTAGCAATTTACCCGCTCTATTGCGCCACCGTAGAATTTGGAGTTAATTTTGAGTAACTCACCTTAGGCTTCCTCCGTCGATTGCCTATTAAAATTTAATTTAGCCTGCACAAGTTGTTTAAGAGTAACTCCACTATTAGAGGAATAGTAAGCATGCTCGAGTTGCTTAATAGAAGATAATAAGGAAGCAGATTCCTTGAGAATTTTTTTATTTTCTTAACAGCCACGTAATCAATAATAAAACCTCTGGCTGTCGCATTAAAGGCATCCCAAATGGTATGGAAAGGTAGGCCAGGCTAGTGTTAGTGAGAAAAAAGTCTGAGAAAAAAGCTTTGAAGCGTTTTATAAAAATAGGACCTTAAAGTAAATAGTTGTTAAAGCGCCATCTACGGGGGTTTGGAGTGTTCAGAAGGGAAATCTAAAGTATTAAAAACAGGCGCATGGTCAGAAATAAGTACGCATCCAATTTCGGTGTGAGTTAGGTTAGTGAGAAGATGAGGAGTCAAGAAAATGTAATAAATTCTAGATTTGGATTTATGCGTAGAGAGTAGGGAGAGTAAAAGGTGAATTCAAAACTGTCCAGGTTGTATAGCTTCCATGCATCTACCAAACCTCTAGAATGAATGGTGCTCACAAAGGTTTTTTGCATTTTATTAGGAATATATCTAGAAGTGGATTTTCTGTCAAGGAAGGGGTCAACAACCTGATTACAATCTCCACCCACCAGGAGATTGGAATTAGAACAGGAATGGAAGACATGTGCCATAGATTACCAGAACTGTGAATCAGTTCCAGTGGGGCCGTAGATGTTAAGGAGAGAAATAGGGGACCATTAATACCTAGGTGAAGAAGTTTTCTGCCATCGGCGTCCCTCTCCTCCTTTTCTATACTAAAGACAAGGGACTTATGAAACATTGTCACCACTCCGTTTTTTTCCTAGCTGGGGAGCAATATACATGTGCCACCCAGTGCTTTTTGTAGAGAGCTAATATAATTTTTATTAAGGTGGGTTTCTTGTAGCATTGCAATCTTACAATGTAATCAAGATAAATGAGTAAGTACTTTTTGTTTCTTAATGGGGTTACACAGACCCTTCACATTCCAAGACACAATATGAACATTATCAGTCATAATGAGGAGGGAGGAGCAGAAGAGCAACCATGGGCATTCTAAAATTGGTAGTATTATGAATTCAGCATGCAAAAATATACGGCCAACATGAAAAAAAGTGTGCAATATTAAAAAGTAGAAGAAATGGATGTTAAAAAGGTAAAAAACAAGAAATGAAAAATAAATGAAAATTACTTGAGATAGTAAATTAGAAAAAGAAGAGAGAAGAGAAGAACCACAATTCAAAGAATAAAGAATAAGAAAAAAATGACCAAGGATAAAGTAGGAAATGAAAAAGGAAAGTTCAGACAGTGTGAATGATAGAAGAAGATATGTTGACAGGAAGCCAAGAAAACAGCATGAAGAGGCGGGGAACTGCGAAAAGGAAGACAGTCAGCGAAATCAAAGAGAAACGACGAAGACCACTAAACAGATCGATGAAAATGAGTAGAGTACGGAGCAACAGTTGGAGATAGATAATAAACAAAATTAACCTAAAGAACTAAATAATATAAAGGACAAACATAAGAAACAAGCATATTTAATGGAGGAAGTAACACTTACCAACATATGAAGAAGAACTATAAACACTAGGATTGGGAAGGGAGGCACAGGGAGGAGGAAACATTGAGGAAGGCTGTCTGTGCAAGACAAGAGACATCTGCAAAAAAAATAAAAAAAACACAAAACTGTTAGGTAATAGCCACCTGAGAGGGCAGACAGAATACAACCACAGGGTAAACAGGTGAATAAAGGCTAAAACCACCAGAACCTGTTAATTAAAGAAATGTTATGAAAATAGGAACAAAGGCTGTCATTAGGTGACATGTTTTCATGATTGGGACCGCCTGCCATTGATGCGGGGGTCCCGTTGCAGACATTAGGATGCGCCACAACACTGGCAGGCGCATCCTGCATTGCCTGGAAGGCATGTTGTGCACTTCCATGCACAACGTGGCCATGTTGTGCATGGAACTGTAGGGGGATATCATAGGTACCCCCCATGTGCACCCCCCCATCTCCCTGGGGGCAAAAACCACATGCCTTTCCGTGTCGGCTTTGCCGCCACGGAAAGGCACAACCCCGCATTTATGCTAATAGGATGGCGGTGTCTCCCTGACACGGCCACCATGTTAGCTGCTTTTCTGCCCGGTCGACTCTGCGGCCGGGCAGAAAACCGGCGGACGGTCCCCCCCCCCCGCCATGGTAATGTGGCGGGGGGGGAAATGCAGAGAGGGCGGTGGTTTTTAGCGGATGTATCGCCACCTCCATACAGGCAGTGGTGATCCACCCGCTAACCTAATGGACCCCTAAGACTCGTTAAGAAAGTCAATATTCAGGATTTTGCAAAGTCTATTTCTTCTCCTTTATGGCTAAAAATAAACTGTCTTAAATCCTCTGGGTAATCAAATGAGTGAGTCCTTTCCTTGTAAGTGACTTTAAAAAACAAGGATGCACTAGACCACATCTGGCGTTGATGGAACGAAGAGCACGACGAAAGGAAAGGAACTCCTTACGGCGAGCGGCGGTAGCACGGGCCAAAGAAGCAGGGGTCCTGAGAAAAGAAAACTCTCTGGCCAGACCATAACATTTGCTTTCTGTGCTTTGCCGCAGACAGAACCATTAACAATTCAGGGTATTCCAAAAAAAGGGCAATTATCCCTCTGGAGCAACTGGCTGACGATGCTGAGGAAGACCCTCCAAGTTTGGGTCCAATGCAGTGAGCACGCTGCAGGTTAAGATTGGTGCCTTCCTTGAGACCAACTATTTTAGGAATATGAATTTTAAGAAAGGCATACATGTCTGTCCCCTCCTCCCCTTCTGGAATACCATAAATTCTAAGGTTGTTGCGCCTGTTGCGATTTTCCAAGTCCTCTGTCTGTTGTTTAAGAAAAGCCATTTCTCTGGTCATAGCATCAACTTTAGGGATCAAGTCCTGAGCATCACTGATGTGTTGCTCCTCCACTGACACCCTTGGCTCTAAGTTAGACCAGTTCTCCTCTAATCTCTGAAGATAGCATTGGTGTCAATAACAAAGGGTTTCCGAAGTTTTATTTCCTCCATGAGGTCATTCAGCGTTATGGGTGATTGAGATTTTGTAGGAGAACAAGGCTCCTTCTTTTGGCTTTTTGATGTAGCAATAGTGGAGTCTTTGTGGAGGGAAGACATGTTCACAGAAGCACCTTTTCGACTGAAGGGGGAAAGAGGCTCCATGTATAGACAAAAAGAAGGTAAGCCACTGATGCACCACAGCCTCAAAAGTCACTCAGTTATCAAGTAAAAAGAAAACAACCATATGAAATCCAACAACTGAATTGGAAACACTTGTAAAGAAATAATTACTTTTTAAAAAATTTAATTTTATTTTTTAAAACATGTGGAAGGCAGAAAAAAGCACCTCTGATAACCTGATATAACTGAAAGGCTTTAAAGCCGGCAAAAAGAGAGTTAATTGGGCCAATGCGCCGCCAGAAAATAGTTAAGGCCTTCCTTCAGTGGGATTTAGGGCATACCCTAATCTCCAGGATTGCACATGAAGGAACAGTTCACCGCCGCATCCAGCGGTTGGCAAAATGGCGGCCGCAACCAGCCCCTCTGAGGCGAACGCTGTGCGGGGAAAACAGTGACGAAAAATGGCTTCTTGAAAGAAAAAAAAATAGCTACATGAGCCCCCGCATCTGTGGGTTCAAGGCCTCCACTCCATGGTGTCCAGAGATGTGTGCTGTCGCTCCGAATGGGAAATGGTCCCGGTCGAGGCGCGGAGCTTCACCAATTTGCAGCAATCTTGCAGCGGTTCAAGCCACACCCCGGATCCTTGATTTTTTTTAAACGTACTTTCTGCAATTGCTAAAAAAGAGCCTGTCCACAGAGGGACTCTAACCCTCAATCTTCTGACTGGAAGTCAGATACCTTAACCATCAGGCTACACAGTAACATGGGCAACAACGTCTCATTTTTGATGTTCTGTTCCTGTTGAGGGTATCAGCTTTAATCCGCCAGTGAGGCTCTTGAAGAGGGCAGATAAGTAGAGAGTAATGTACGGCTGTCAATATTGGGAATGTTTTCAATGTGCGCAGTAACCCGACCCTGCTGGCAAGCCCTGGCAAAATAGCTCTCCTACAGGGGGCGTGCAGTGCAGTAGTCATGGCCTGACGCGAGTACACAGGCACTGTCTGAGAGCAGTGCTGTTAGTAAACACTTTTCATGGATGACCGGTGACGTCAGTGCAAGCCTTTCATCACTCGCGCTCATACTTAGAACATTCGTGCATGGTCAGGGAAAAAAGATAGTGACAAAAGGGTGGCTCTTCAAAACTGCCGAACCCTTGGAGTGAAACAAAAAACCTGAACACTAACGTCTCGGAGAAGGGCAGCTGAGGAAAAAGAGTTCTCCAGAACAACCAATAGCAATTCCAGCGCAAGACAACTGTACATGGCCGGTGCTCCTCAGCCATAAACTGAAGTGAGCTATCGGCTGCACAATGATTACGAAGAGAGTAAAGCTGAGCAACGCGTGATTGACCTTACCGTAAGCTGCAGGCGGGACTGCAGTGGTTTATTAAATCCAACAGGTCTTGCAGACAGCGCATGTGCTGTAGGCTCGAACTAACAAGGTAAGATGATTCTACTCAGTGTGCCTTCCGAATCTGCAGCGAGAAATAGCAGAGCCTGCGATTTGCAAGGTAAACTCCTCTGCACTTATGCACAGGTTAAAGGTAGAGCTCTCTAACCCTATCCGTTGCAGTTATGATCCTGAAATTTTTTTATGCACTCTGAGTTTACTAAAAGAGCCATGGCTGTCCTATGTCTTTTATGTAAGTCTGTGAGTCGTTAAGAATTGACAGTACAGCAGCAGTTATGGCCTATTTGATGTCTAAGGTTGTGAGGTTCTCTCTGATTGTAGTCCTTTGAAGAGAGGATAAGGCCTTGGAGAGGTGATCGCCATATGGAGACGCCGTTTGGAGAGGTAATGGCGATTTGGAAAGGTGAATGTGGTTTCTAAATGTACACACAGTTTGGAGAGGTGATTGTGATTTCTAAAAGTATGCACAATTTGGAGTGGTGATTGAGTTTTCAAGAGGTGATTATGGTTTGGACAGGCATCTGATGTTTGGAGAGATTATCCCTAGAGGCATTTTAAGGCACAGCCCTTGTGGGCAATTGCCCATGGCCCCCAATGCCAAAGCACCCCCCACCCCCGAAAAAGGGAGTGTGTCAGTCAAAATTCCTGTCTGATTAATGTTGATCAGTCTTTTTCAAAATATGTCAACCCAGCATGCTTAACACAACCAGATTTAGTAAGGGTTTGCCATAGGGCAAAGTTATGCAAAGCTGTACAAACTCTATCAAGAATATTTTCATTCCTACACAAAAGGTATTTTTCGCTGTCAAGGTGCTTTTGTCTAGCACCAATAGCATTTTGCG
This sequence comes from Lissotriton vulgaris, assembly GCF_964263255.1. Classification (NCBI taxonomy): domain Eukaryota; kingdom Metazoa; phylum Chordata; class Amphibia; order Caudata; family Salamandridae; genus Lissotriton; species Lissotriton vulgaris. The sequence continues at coordinate 1,861,214,043 of NC_141693.1, read as the reverse complement.
CTGCTTTGCAACAAGAGGGTATAACTTGGACAGATTTTGACATAACACCCAATCTTCTACAATAGCCTGATTGGACTTTGCGTAAAAAGTAATGCCTCTTTGAAGCAGGCACTAACACAGAGAAATATTTTAATTTCTGCCAACATTCCAAATCTGCTGCGCTGTACTGCACATGTACAACATAGGGAATATTTAAGCGTTAATTCGACATAGGATTTTATACTGTAAGTGCATGCTTCAAGTACAGATACTATATTATACAGCACATCCACACCTCTGCACCATGGTGTAAAGGTTGGCCGTGGCGCAAGCCATTCTCTTTGTGCTCAGTCACTGTTTTAGCTCGCAGCAGGCAGCTCATATACATTGCTCTGCACTCCTCTCTCCCCATTCCCCATTGCACAATGCAGCATGGCAACTTTTGTTGTTTCGCTGTGCTAAAAAATAATATATGTACGCGTTAGTCTGCATTCTGCACACCTAGTCTGGCCAGCCTTAACTCTCACAATCTCAAGCAGTTGAATATAATAATTCTGTATCATTAATCGTTCAACTGCCAAAGGAGAGTTACATCACCTCTCCTTACCTCATGCCTTGTACCATAACTCTTTCTTCTAGCCTTTCTCTCTGTCTCTTAATCTATTTATTTAAGTATTTATTTACCGCACTACTACCCAGGGGCGTCTAGGCGCTTGAAGAATAGGCACACAGTATCACATATTTCAATATGACATTCTTCAATATGACATTTAGCGTACGCGCTAAATGGCATATTTCCAGACCAAGCACAGGGTAATAGAGTAAAGAGCCATGTCTTAAGTCCCTTCCTAAAAGACAGCAGCTCAGAAGCATTTCTCAAATAAAATGGTAGCTTATTCCACCATCTTGTGGTGATACTGAAGAAACTTTTACCACCCCATCTCTGAAGACGGAAAGTAGGCTCTGTTACTAACTTGAGTGAGGTCGACCGAAGTGTACGTGCAGAAATATGCCATTTAAAGCGCTTTATCAGGTAGCTAAGGCCTGAATTTTGTAATGCTTTAAAGACAATGCATAAGGCTTTACACCTTATGCGCTTCTCCATAGGTAGCCAGTGCAGAGTGTAGAGGGCATATTTAGCTGATGAATATTTGGCTAGTCCAAAGTGCAATCTCGCAGTGGTTTTACTTTTCGGCAAAGATATAACATTTTGGTCCTCAGATTGGTGGCCATTAGAATTGGTGTTGTATCTTTGCCGAAAAGTAAAACCTCTATTTTATTTGAGTTTAACTAAAGGCAGTTTTCAGCCATCCATTTGCTGACACTTCTCATGCACTCCTTAAACTTCAAGGAGGTATCATGTTTTTTGCTGGAGATTGATATGATAATCTGTGTGTCATCTGCATATGATACCAAATCAAAGCCATGAGTTTTGATCGTACGAGCCAGGGGAGTGACGTAAATGTTGTAAATTGTAGGGCTCAGGGATGATTCCTGGGGCACCCCCTCATGGAAGCTTTAAACATTTTGACGTAAAACCTCCTATTTCAATGAATTGTTCCGTGCCATGGAGAAATGACTTAAGGAGTCCGAGGGCCGAACCACCAACTCCTACCTCTCAGAGTCGATCTATGCTTCTCTATGTACCTTCATCCTCTCTATCTCAGCTCTCTCATCTTTGTCTACCTCATCTCTCTCAATATACCTTACTGGACTTCATCTTTCTCTACCTCTCTTTCATGACCTTGCCCCCGCCATATGTTCTCTATGCCTACACTCATAGCTATCACTTTCGATTCCCTACCTTTACCTGTGCCTCATTATTCTCTCTGTGCCTCATTGGACTTTTTCATCTATCCCCCTGCCTATATCTCTTCTCCCTCTACTTCACTTTTCACACACATCATCTCAACATCATCTCAAGCTTTACCTCATCATACTACCTTATCTCCTTACCTCTCTCTTACCTTTTTCTACTTCACTCCTCCCCTCAACTGCTTATCTAATTTCCCTCTCTCCCTTACATTTCCCTCTCCACCTCACCTCTCTCTAACTCATTGCGCTCTCTCTTACAACCTAGATTCTCAATGTCACTCACCATTAGTTTACCAATTCACCTCTCCAGCTCCCCTTCCTACCTCTGGTTTCTACCTACCTCTATTTCCTTTCCTTTTTTTCTCTATCTTACTCCTTACTGGCTAACCCCATTTCTCTACCTCTACCCCTTTTTTTCTATTTTCAACTCCTATCTTTCGCTCTAAACACATATCTATGTCTGGACTTCTTTCCCTATTTCAACTCACTTTGTCCATCTCAAATATCATTTTCAACCTTTCTTTATAAATAAAAGACCCTCAACATCTCTTGCTCCCACAACCCTCACCTTTGCAAAACCTCACCTCTATTTCTCGATTTTACGTATGTCTCTCATTGTCATTTAACTCTCTGCACGTCTCTCTCTACCTTTTGCCACTCTCTCTACCTTTCTATCTTCTCCACTACCCTCTCTTTTCTATATATCTTCTCATTTTGCTTTCTCTAACTTGCATCTCTTTGTCTTTCTTGAAGTCTATGCCAAACTCTTCTTCTCACTGCATTTATCTCTAATTCACCTCTTTCTCTGAATTACATCTCTCACAATCTCACTCTTTGGAGTACTGTCTAGGTTTCCTTCTCCCTATCACTCCAATGTATTCTGAAATATTGCCTTTTTCTCTTCCTCTCTTTCTCTAACTACATCTGCCTCTTTCTACTTCTCTTAATCTTTTCTTCTGACTACCTCACCTTTCTCTGTTTACTTTACTTATCTCCCTACCTCACGTTTCCTCCTACATCATCTCTATTTTTATCCATTTAATCCCTCTACTTCATGACGCTTGCTATATTGTTCTATTTCTCTCTGTCCATCTCCTGTACGCTACACTCTCCCATTTATCTTACTCAGCTGGGTCACACTTAACTGTCTAGTCAGAGAAGTGCACAAGATGGGAACAAATAGGGGAAGCGAAATTAGGAGAAAGTTATTGGATTTTTACTCATCGAATGGGGAACATTCTCAGAGCTGCGCTTTGAATTTCACTGTTGCTCTACACCTTGAGGAATAAGGTACCACAGGTTCATGGGCTTTAGGCCTGGCACCTGTTACTTTTCTATTTTGATTATCTTATCTATATTGATATTCACGTTTATTCTCGGCCGGACAAAGCCCAACGGATCCGTTAGGGACCACGAGTGAGCACGAAACATGTTGACCTAGTTCTATCACACTTTTTTGCACCAGAGCACCCGTCCTGGTGCAATAGGGAAGCTCCAGGACCCACACCCTTTTAATTGATCATTCGGACCATTGAATAAAAAGAGGTTCTGGGCACCGCTTGGTCATTTTAACTTACTCAATATCCTTAGGCCCTCACACCCACAAGCACAACTGCGGCGTCTCCTTAAAAGATCTCCGCCAAAGAGCCCTCTACAGGGGACTGTGAGGGACTGCAGCGCCACCCACACGAGGAGCAACGCCCTATGATGATACATGACACTCAAAAGGGTGTCTAGGGCACTATGGACAAAAGGAGGAACTCTCCCACTACACTTCTTAACACCAACCAACCAAGAACGTGACTAACAAGAATTTTCTCTTTCTCTATCACCTCTCTTCCTTACAAACCAAAATTTGTTTTACCTTTCTATTGACTTAAGAGGAACTTTTACCACCTTAGTGTAGACACCATCCAGACCATGACAGGTTGCTCGAAATTCGGCTTGTCGTGGAACATTTGTCTGGTTGGTTTACAGAGCTATATACTCCTGGAATTAATATAGTGATTGATGAGTCCATGATCCTGTAAACGGCTGCTGTTCAGGCAGTACATTGCAAGCAAAAGAGACTACTATGGTATCAGGATGTACATGCTGTGTGAGAGATCTACTGGCTATCCGTACAGCTTGAAAGTGTGTACAGGGAAGGACTCCACTCTAAACCTTGCAGGTTTCCCTCTCATGCTAGGAATCACGGGTAAGATTGTAGGGGAGCTTTTCCAGCCACTCCTTTACAAAGGTTATAACCTTTATGTGTATAACTTCTATACAGATGTAGAGCTGTTCAGTGAGCTGTACAAAGCTGGCACTGTGGCATAGGGTACAGTGTGTTGTCGCTGCAAAGGATTCCCACAGGAGCCTGTTATTACAAAGCACCAAAAATCCTAGAGCACTGCATTGCATTTTAACGAACTGCTCGCAGTCAAGTTCTCTGATATATGCGATGTGTGCTTGCTCACTGCAATTTATTATGAGAGCACTTCACAGTCACGGTTTGGGGTCAGGAGGCTGAAGTTTACAAGCCCACCTGCATACTTGATTACAACAAATAAATGGACGGAGTAGATGAGAATGACCAGGTTCTTCAATCATACAATGCATGCAGTGGCGGCTGGTGACATTTGAAAGTAGTGGGGCGTAAAATGTCAGTCAATGCAGAAATTGATTTTCAGATTGTAAATTGAATAAAAATAAATAAAGCCCTTTCAGCCTGATGGCCGTAATGCGCCTGCCACCTTCTAGCTCAGCACTTTGTCATTAAAAAAACGTTTACCATACCCTCTTATTTGTTCTGCTGCTGCAGAACAAACTACCACAGTGAGCAGGCTGTTTGTCTGCTCTTATCGGATACTTCAATTTATTTTAAAAACAGCAGGCCCCGGTATTGATTTTACAGCCCCACTGGGCTGCCTGTTGATATTGTTCTCGCTGTTTATCCCAGCGAAGCGTTCCCATCGGAGGCGCATTTTTTAACAGACATGCAAGGAATCGCTCCTTTGCCGTATAATTGTGAACGTGTGAAACAGAACCGGTAGGTAGGATTCTTTCCGGCTGCTCTGTTTCACAACACTCTTTGCACAACTGACGTCAACAATGCACTCAATTGATAGTCTGCAACGGTCCCAGACAACACTAATTTATGTACATTCAAGATGGCCTCTTGCCCGTTTTGTCTGGGCATTCTCGGTACTCGTGCCTTGCAGTTGTACAAGTAACAAACTGAGGAGAAAGTCAAACTTTAACAGACAGGTTCTATAACAATGATGAATATTAGGCAGAGATACTTGCCTGTAGCGTCCTTCTATGTCCTCCATATTGGACGCGGGAGCCTTTACATTCGCATTAATAGCTCTTGGACATTTTGTCATGCTTTTTACTTCGTTACTTCTCTTGCTCTTTGGCCTATTTTAAAAAAAAGTTGTTTCCCCGCCTTAATGATTGTACTAACCTAGCGTTTATACCAACAATTATAGCGTTAAAATTCTAGGATGGAGGAACTAGTATTCCCAGCAAAAACAGTAGTCACTGATCCATTGGTAACATCTCCCTCCACCTTTCAATCCCTGAAGGAAAGTGAAGTAGTTCTAAAGAGGCAATCGTGGCTCCATGACCGGACACTGAGAACAGGATTAAGCATGTTCCAAGCTCATTCAGCGCCCACAGAGAATAAAACTCTATAAATAAATATAAAAAACTTACCTTGGCAATGGCTTCCCGAGTTCCCGCTCTGACTCTTGAGTCCCGAGACTGCTCCCGCCATCCTGAAATTCGAATGCCGCCGCTCTCGTCACGGAAGGCTGCAGGCAGCCTCCCTCCCCTCCATGGCAGCCGGCGCTGATTGGTTCGGCCGGCTGCCCTAAAAACGTCATTCCACTTAGTCTGCATCCTGCAGAACAGAAAGTGGGAGGAGGCTTGGGGGAGCGGCTTGCCCTCTGTTGCTAATACTGTCTGTTTGGACTGCCTCTCAGGCTGTCCAAACAGTCCGTATTAACAACATTGGGCAAGCCACTCCCCCAAGCCACTCCCCCCTTCCCTGAGACTCGAGTCGGGTTAGTAACCAGGAAGGAAGTTCTGTTCTGCTGACTGTAGTGTTTTCTCGCCGTGCGAGAAGGGCAGGCAGAAACAAATGGTAGTTATAAATAAATAACTACCATTTGTTTCTGCCTTCTTCTCGCACGGCGAGAAAACAGGGGGGGCGGCGCCCAAACGCCCCCATGGGGAAACCGCCACTGAATGCATGTCATTTAACACACTTGGTATATAAAGCGGTTTACCCACCTGATCTAGATGGCAGCATAGCACATGTTGTTTATCAACACCAGGGGAACACGTATGTCTTTCCTTGACTTTCAGTTGACCGTCATTGATAGTCTTACTGCTACAGAAACAGTAGCCCCCACTTCATATGCTCTGAAGGACATGGCAAGGCTGCAGAATTGGCACTTTGCATGACCACATTCCTGAGACAGCTAAAAAGACTTGACTATATTGTCATTGTAGAGTCTGCTCTAACCAAGGAAATAGGTAGGAGGGGCGTTTTTACTGTCTCCAGTGCCCATCTCAGCCAGCCCTGTGTTTTCCTACCTGCTTTATGTAGTACCATACAAAAGAGACGTATTGGAAAAATTACTGAGGCGGAGCTACCACGCGATATACCTATCTTCCATGGGCCACTACTTCACTAGGAAAATAGACATATAATTGATTTTTCTCTACTCAAGAAAAGCAGTGACTTGCTTATGGCCTGCTCTACACCTCTGCATGCCATCAAAATGTGGGAGATGTTATGTTCACAGATCGACAAGTGCATTATACTCCCCAGACTGAACATAGTGGCAGCTGAAACATAAGCAATGTTGTCATGCAGTAACCTGTGTGGCACAAACATTAAGGGCACGATTTTGATGTCGTTAGGAAGGCCTCCAAACTGGTTCTGGAACGTGCAAACCCGATTCGGAGCCTATGTTTACGACCGGATCATCCCCTGTTCCGAATGACGAAGTACGATGCGAAGATCTCATCCTCGCCAACCGAATCGTTTTCGAACTCAAATCTGAAGCTGAATTGTGCCATGCAATGGACCCGGCTTCTGAACAAGCAAGTACAATGCACGATTTGGACAGCCTTATTGACTCAATCTCAGCGAAACAAAACAGCTGTGGGAATTGGACTTTGGGGAGCCGTAATAGGCCCCCATTCACTTGAGGCCCTCTGAATCGGTCACGGGGGGTACCCATGGGTCCCCTTGACCCAAGCATGCACAATGTGGTGGGCACCATGGGGTGTATGCTTTTCCCCACCCACCCCTTTTTTGCTATGGGAGCCTGTATACCCGTTGGTATATAGGCTCCCATAGATTACAATGGGAGTCTGAGTGAACTGAGTCCGTCAGCATAAGGCTGCATCGTACTTGATCAGTCGGACTCGCACAGCGCGATTAGCTAGGAAAACCCTCAGGATCCGAGTTGTATGGAGGGCTTTCCTAGCGAGTTCAGAATCGGGCCCCTAGTCTTAACTAGAGTTTGAAATGATTTTTAGGGAACTTATGTATACAACAGAAGGACCACCCTGATTACCCACGAGAACCAGGCTGAGTGTAATAAGTAAAACAAATGTCCTGTGGGACTCATTCACCAATACTTCCACTTTTAAACTCAGTTACATATATATGAGAAAAACAATGGGATACCTGCTGGCATGCACAGCAGCAGGTGCAGACGTAAGGCCAAACCAATGGCCCTGGATTATTCATAACAAATTCAAGAGCGGAAACATAGGAAGTTTATAGGAGATGAGATCGACTATAAACTAGGGAGAATTCTAACCTTTGCCAGAAGATTTGATGCTTTGAAACAAAATCATGCAAAAGGAACACCTACAATCACAGGTGAAATTACCAGCGAATCAGACACATATTGCATGCTCCTCAAAAGGGCTTACCCTTTTTTAGAGGCGATGAGGTTGATGCATCTGAATCAGACCATAACGAGGGGTCGGGGAAAAGGCAAAACAAGAGGCAGAGGGACTGGAAGAGGAGATTCAAAATCTTCAAAGGAAGCAGAAAAACAAGACAATCAAGGAGAAAAAAAACAATACCCATTGCGGAATTTGATGAGAAGGAAATGAAAGTAACAAAAGAAGAAAAAAACATTATTGTCATCGTCTCAAATCATATGCGGACTATAGATGAACAAACTCTGTTAAACAAAGGACTATCTTTCTGCCCAGAAAAACACTTTGATCACACAGACACGAAGATGGACATCTACAAGTATGTAGGCAAATTAAAATTGGCAAAGATGCATGCCAATCGACCGAAGACAACAGATACAGCATCTACAATGGAAGAAGGATTGGAAGAACAACTAGAAGAAGGTACAATTTTTACCATTGAGCATATTACGGCCCTGAAAAATATGTTCGATCTCATGTACAATTTAGAAGGAAACGAAGTAATGGAGTCAAGTGTTGGAGGAGCTGTCTTTAGATACTCTAAAACATGCCCCAAGTGGATTGAGAATCAAATCCAAATACTATCCATCACTTTCACCTGGGAATAATTTTGACATTTTCTCAGAAGCAATCATGAAAGAACTAGAGAAATTAGAGAGAGTCAAAGCTAACAATAAACGGGAGAATCTTTCCAAAAAAGAACATGAGGCTCTGAAATTATTGATGGAAAACAGCAATTTAATCATTAAACGGGCAAACAAAGGGGGCAATATAGTTGTGCAAAATAGAGCAGACTATATAAAGGAGACATACAGACAACTCGATGATGGAACTAAAGCACAAGTTACTACCTGTGTAACGATATATCTGTAAGAGACATTAGTTAGTGATAGATTCCTTACCTTAGAATATCCCCAGGCGTCAGACTGGATCCGGAAAATTTTGCGTAGCAATACCCCTGCGCGCCGGCAGGTGTCGTTCGCGGCTCTGCGTCCGTCGTCGGCGTCGTTAGCGCCGGAATGACATCGTCGGAGTACTTAGACGCCGCCCATGCGCGCTGACGTCAGTTCTGATACACAGCTTTTCCGCGCCAGATACGCAGAGCCATGATAGAACCAACACTGGTGCCAAGAAACTAGGACCCTGAAAGGGGATGGCCTTAACCCTAGATATCGGTCCGCAGAACGGGGAGGATGGGTGGGTCGGTAAAGAATCTATCACTAACTAATGTCTCTTACAGATATATCGTTACACAAGTAGTAACTTGTGCATCTGAAAGAGACACGTTAGTGATACATTCCTTACCTTAGAATAGATACTCCAGCAATACCAACCCCGGTGGTGGGTCTGCGAACCAATTATCACACCAGAAAGTCATGGAGGACGGAACGGCCAAAGAAGCCATCCCTCCGGACTTGGCTGTCCAGGCAGTAGTGTCTTGCGAACGTGTGCAGCGAGGCCCACGTAGCTGCCTGACAAATGTCCTGCAAGGGCACTCCTCAGCCCAGGGCAGTGGTAGTCGCCGTGGCCCAAGTGGAATGTGCCCTTATTCCAACAGGGGGTTCCTTCTTAGCCAAGGAGTAACACGCCTGGATACACAAGATGATCCACCGCGAGATGGTCCGCTTGTGCACCGCCTTTCCCTTCTTAGCGCCCACGTAACCAACAAAGAGTTGGTCATCCACCCGGAACTGGCGTGTGCGATCCAGATAGTAAGAGAGCGCACGTATTGGGTCCAGACGGTCGAGCCTCTCTTCCTCTTTCGAGGGATGCGGAGGCGGAAAGAAGGTGGGCAAGGTGATGGACTGCCCGATGTGGAAGGCCGTGACAACCTTGGGCAGGAAAGAGGGTCTCGTCCGCAACACAACCTTGTCCGGATGAACAGAGAGGAAAGGAGATGGCGAAGAAAGAGCCTGGAGCTCACTCATTCTCCTGGCAGAGGTGATGGCAACCAGGAAAGCAGTCTTCAAGGTAAGAAGACGGAGAGGACAGTTATGGAGCGGCTCAAAGGGAGCACACATTAGGTAGGTAAGCACAAGATTCAAGTCCCACTGGGGCATCACGAAAGGAACAGGAGGAAACGTGTGTGATGCCCTTCAAAAACCTAATTACAATTGGGGACTTGAACAAGGAAGGCTGATCAGGTAGCCTTAAGAAGGCGGAAAGGGCAGAAAGGTAGCCCTTGATAGTGCCCAGAGCAGAGCCCTGCTGGGCAAGAGAAAGAAGGAAGAGGAGAACCTCAGAAAGGGGTGACGAGAGTGGATCCACAGCCTTTGCTGTGCACCATGCCACAAATCTGTTCAACCTGCAGGCGTATACCGACTTCGTGGAGGGGCGCCTGGCTGCCAGAATGACATTACAGACTTCGGGAGGCAAGTCAAATGGCCTCAACTGTCGCCGCTCAATCTCCAAGCTCGTAGGTGGAGACTGGACAGGTTCGGGTGGAGGACCGTCCCCTGCTGCTGCGACAGAAGGTCCTCCCGAAGAGGCAGACGAATCGGGGGATCGACTGACATGCTGAGTAGCTCTGGATACCAGTATCTTCGTGCCCAGTCTGGAGCCACAAGGATAACCTGGGCCCGATCGCGTATGATCTTCAGCACTCTGGGCAGAAGTGGTATAGGCGGAAAGGCGTACAACAGACCGCAACTCCACTTGCGACGAAAAGCGTCTCCGAGCAAGCGCTGCCTTGGAAACTCCAACGCGCAGAACTGATGACATTGAGCGTTCTATTTTGTGGTGAATAGATCTAACCAAGGCTCTCCCCACTGCTGAAAGAGGCCTTGCGCCACGTCCGAGTTCAGACGCCATTCGTGATCCATCATGCACCGACGGAGAGTTCGTCCACCCTGGCATTCAGGGAACCTGCCAGGTGTTGAACCACCAGGGTCACGCCCTGATGTTCCAGCCACTGCCAGAGGCACAGAGCCTCCTGGCATAGGGTCCACGACCCCCCCGCCCTGTTTGTTGCAGTACCACTTGGCGGTGGTGTTGTCCGTGAACACCTGCACTACACTCCCCCGGACAGAGGGGAGGAATGCCTTCAGTGCGAGTCGGATTGCCCGCAGCTCCAGAAGGTTGATGTGGAGCTGGGACTCCGCCGAAGACCAGAGGCCTCTGATCTCCGCCTTTCCCATGTGGCCCACCCAGCCCAGGAGGGACACGTCCGTCACAACTACGTGCTCTGGGTGGGGTAGGGAGAGGGATCTGCCGCTGACCCAATCGCAGTCCGTGAGCCACCACTGCAACTGTCTTGCAGTGCCCTCCGAGATCAAGACATGGTCGGACAAGTTGCCCTGATGCTGGGCCCACTGAAACTTCAGGTCCCACTGCAGAACCCGCATCCGCCTTTGGGCGTGATGCACCAGAAGGATGCATGAGGCCATCAGCCCCAGAAGCCGCAGCGTCAACCTGACCGAAATTAGGGATAAAGGCTGAAAGATCGGAATCAGAGCTTGAATATCCCGAACCCGCTGTTCGGGAGGATAAACCCGAAACTGCGCCGAGTCCAGAACTGCTCCGATGAAGAGGAGCTTCTGGGGAGGACACATGCGTGACTTCGGCACGTTGATGGAGAACCCCAGCAGGTGCAGGAGATCGGCCGTAGTCTGGAGGTGGCTGACGACTGTCTGGGGCGAGCCCGCCTTCAACAACCAGTCTTCGAGGTAGGGGAAGACTGACACCCCTAACCTGCGATGGGCTGCGATGGGCTGCGACCACCGCCATCACTTTCGTGAACACCCGTGGGGCGCTGGTAAGGCCGAAGGGGAGCACGGTAAATTGAAAGTGCTTGTGGCCTACCGTGAACCGAAGGTAACGCCGGTGGGCTGGCAGGATGGGGATGTGAAAATAAGCGTCCTGCAAGTCCAACGCTACCATCCAGTCTCCGGGGTCTAGGGCAGCTAAGACCTGAGCCAGAGTCAGCATCTTGAACTTCTCTTGTCGTAGGAAGCTGTTGACGTTCCGTAGGTCCAAGATAGGGCATAGGCCCCCTTTGCCCTTCTTGGGTACCAGAAAGTAGTGGGAGTAACAACCACACCCTACTTCTAGCCCTGGGACGCGCTCGATGGCCCCCTTGGCCAAGAGGGCCCTGACTTCCTCTTGCAGAAGTTGCAAGAGATCCCCGACAAGCGGTGGAATTGCGGTGGCATGGCTGGAGGGGTCACCTCGAAGGGGAGGGCGTAGCCCCTTCGGACGATTTGCAGCACCCACCTGTCTGACGTGACAGTGCACCAGTGGAAGAGGTGATGGTGAACCCTGCCCCCCACTAGCGTCACATGTGCCTGAAAGCACGGACTAGGAGGGTTTTGAGGCAGGTGCTGCAGGGGGTGGACTGGCCTCGCCGTGGTCCCCGACCGCCGCTACGGCGGTTTCCACGTCCGCCACCGTGCTGTTGAACATTCTGCGGCGCGTGGCTGGCAGCAGGTGTGGGGGCGCCCCTTCTGTGGCCACGAAAGGAGCGAAAGGCACCCGTTTGCTGGCGTGGGTCGAGAGGCCCAAGGACTTGGCCGTAGCACTGGAGTCCTTAAAACGCTCAAGCGCATGGTCTGCCTTGTCGCCAAAGAGACGAAGGCCATCGAACGGCATATCCAGAAGGGTAGCCTGGACATCGGCGGAAAAGTTGGGGGACCTCAACCAGGCGTGGCGTCGAACCGCCTCCGTCGTTGCCATCGCCCTGCCCAGTGAGTCCGTGGTATCCAGCCCACACCGGATGGAATACCGTGCTGCATCTCGACCCTCCGCAAGGGCTTGGGCGAGTTTTGCCCGGCCTTTTCCAGACAATGTGGCAGCACGTCCGCGACCATGTCCCACAGGGTGGGGTTTAGCGGCCCAAGAGGCATGTAGTATTGACTGACCGCAGTCCCAAACTCAGGGACGAGAACACCTTCTTCCCAAACTGTTCATGCCTCTTGGATTCCCGATCGGGCGGAGCCGTCAGGAATGCAGTCTGGGAAGTGGAGGCCTGGATGACCAGGCTCTCGGGGGTGGGATGGGTGGACAAAAAGCAAGGGTCGCCCGGGGCCGGGCGGTAGCGTCTGGCCACATTCTTATCCACAGGCGGACCTGTGGCGTGCTTGGACCAAGTGCCCACAAGAACATCACACAGGGCCTCATTAAACGGCAGCAGAGGCTCATTGGAGCTTGTCTGCCATCTAAGGATCTCAGTGAGGAGGTTAGTCCTCACGGCCGCGACAGGGAGCTCAAGGTTTAGGGCCTTGGCTGCCCTCGTCAACACTACACTATAAGCAGCCCCCTCCTCCGTAGCCACGGTGGGAGGGGAGACAAATCCAGTGTCTGGCGAAGTGTCAAGTCTACTGGCCTCCCCAAGCTCATATGTCCAGTCCTGTTGAGACTGGCACTCCCGTGCCAGAGGGTCCTCAGACCCTCCCAGTCACCCTTGTCACCCATCTCCTGTAGTTCAGGGTCAACTGATGGGGCCAGTTCATGGAAATACAAATCTCCAAAGGCGCCGTAACCGGACCGAGGGTAGGCTCGGGGGCGACACCCGTAGGGCCGGCGCCGGTGAGGTCGTGAGGTCGACGACCCGGATCCAGAAGCGGATCCAGGGAGGGACGGCGCGCAGGGGTATTGCTACGCAAAATTTTCCAGATCCAGTCTGACGCCTGGGTATATTCTAAGGTAAGTAATCTATCACTAACGTGTCTCTTTCAGATTAGAGTTCTAAAAAATCTAACAACTGAAAGGCATGTAAAATAGGAACAAACACAAAAGAAATATTGGACACAAAAGGGAAAAGAATTAAGATCAACCAAAAGACCACATGAGCAACTCAATTTGTGGTATACGTCATCCGGTGTGCATGTGGCCTACAATATGTGGGCAGCAATGTCTGCATGCTGAAAAAGAGAATCCTAGAACACATCCAAGCAGTAAAGAATAAAGATCAGAACTATGCAACTGTGAAACACATAGCCCAAAGCCAAAATAATGATTGTAGGAAGATGGAATTCTTTGGACTAGATACCATTCTAATAAGCAAAAGAGGGGTGATAGGAAGAAGAAGCTAAGACAAATGGAATCACGCTATATCATCAGGCTACGAACCGGAATCCCAAAAGGCCTCAATAATGATGAGGAACTTTATGTACACTTAGGAAATTAGAGCAATCTGAAGTATCATCAACAGTAGAAATTGTCACTTACAGTGTATGATTCCCAAAGATCAACATCACTGTCTTTATGGTACTAGACCAGGATTTTGCTCACTCAGCCACCCCAGACAAAAGCAAAAAGAAAAAATGATGGATGGAATGCTGAACAAATCACACATTCATGGCCAGTCACAGATCTGGGTTTATTCCATTGTTTTTATGCTCACCACGCCACCCCAGTTTGGGCCTAGCCGTTTGCAAATCTTTCTTGACCCTGTTCTCCATAGGAACAGTCCAGTCCAAAGTGCCTGGCCCAGTCTTCCCTGGACCGGAAGCTTGCATCCTGGGATCGGTTACTGTGTATCATGCCTCATCAGCCAGGCTAGCTTGAATCCAAAGGCACAGTGAGCATGGGACCCACTTCTGGACATACCCTTCCAACTTAGGGCGACTTTCCTGCACTAAACAAAATCTCAGGCCTCTCTAGTAACACACACATTCCACTGTGATGTATCATGACACCACCACTCGTAGAGTCACTCCAATTCTTTACTCATTGATGGCAAACTACACCCATCACTAACCATCTCACCTACCATCCTGTACTAAATATTAGACAAACCTCGGAGATGACAGAGTACTCTCCTACTCAGGGCATTGTTTATGAGGCGTTGCAACAACTTTGTGTCACTGTTGCATCACTTTTTGCGACGCACCAGCGGTGTAAAAAATGCACCATGTTGTGCCCTATTTACAAAGAGATGCATGTAGGCAGATGCGTCACTTTATAAACCCCTGCATCTCATTATAACTGCGCCAGGTATAATGTATGCAGGGTGGGCGATCCCCGGCAAAAAACCTCGTAGAAGTGGTGCTTTGAAATCTATGAGATTTCAGTGCACCACTTCTAGGACGCCCTTGCGTCAATATCTTACGCCTGGTTTTATACCTTGTATCACATCCATGACAACAATATGAACATATAAATTGAGGTGCTATCCATATCCACAAAGGATAACCTTAGATGTATAAGATGTAAAAGATACTATACCTACATTAGGGCCGAATGAGCAGCACCTACAACTGTATCAATCTGCGACGATCAATAGCCAAGTTACCATAAAAATTATATAGATACAGGTACTACACATATAAATGAACTAACCAAGAAAAATTATACAATGTGACTTGTATAGCCATGCGCAACCAGAATATGTCAATAGAGGGAAAAAGGGACATAACACACTAGTGACATTCATGTATAACCAGTCCAGTAACAATATGGGAAATAGACAGTCTTTCATGTTATGACAACGTAAAAATAATATTGTAAAACTTCAGGCTGAACCGCGTCAGTAGGACAGACTCGCTTTGTGTAAAGAATAAATTGAAAAGACTCCTGAGTGCGATGAACCCCTTTCCTATATATATATATATATATATATATATATATATATATATATATATATATATATATATATATATATATATATATGTTACCTACTGGCGGTCGCCAGTAGGTAGTTATAGTTAGGATTTTTTTCAATGTTAAATCTCAAAATTCTATTTGGAATAACTTTGGCGCCAGTTGACAAATCTGCCTGAAAATGTCCTCAAAATGGCCTCTTCGAGCTCCGGTCCTTCCCTGAAAGTTTGGGGGGGATTTGTCAAGCGGGGGCTGAGATAAAAGGGGGGTCCCAAAACGCGTTTTCCCCATGTTAATTTCCATAGGGTGGTCGACCTCACTTTTAGCCCGAACGGATGAATGGATTTACACCAAACTTGGCAAAATTGTAGGGACTGGTAGCCCGATGTGCCTTTGCTATGTCTCAAGATATGTGCTCCAGTGGATTTTGAGTAATTTAGGTAAAAAAAATATATATCTATGGCAGCGCCCCGGTACGCGCCCCGGGGAGCGCCCGGGCGCGACACGCGAGGTGCGCACGGAAACTGATTGGCTCTTGGGTGTCTGTAAACATTCGAAACAGTCCGGAGCGGCCGCCATCTTGTGTCTCGGTAGTATCGAGACACAAGAGGTGGCCAAAACAAAGGGGGAAATGACCATAAGGGGGCAGGGTAGACCCCCCTTGACCCCCTAGGTTTGATGTGGGGGCTTTAAAAGGGCCCCGCGGGGCAAACATTTTTTTTTTTGTTTGGCGCGGGGGGAGTGCCCGGTACGCGCACCGGGGAGCGTACCGGGGAGCGTACCATGAGGAAAAATGAATGATAGAGTTTTTAAAAAATGTAGCCTTTTTTTAGAAATTGGAGGTAGTTCTAAAAAGAACTGTTTTTTTTCTTCTTTTTGTTGTTTTATATTTTTTATATATTTTTTTGAACATTTTGTACTTTTTTTTGATTTTCTGAACAGTTTTAGATTTTTTTTGTATTTTTCATGGGGAAAAACGAAAAAACAGGGAATTGAAAATGGCTCAACTGGAGCAAAAAACAAAAAGAAAAGAAAAAATTAGGGAAACAGCGAATGACGGTTACCTGACGAAGGCCTAAGGCCGAAACGCGCGTAGTTCAATTCTACCGCATTGCCCTCTTCAGACTCACCATCAACTGAGTATATCGCGTCACACATTTTTGTTTTCCTTTTTGTTCCCCTTTCTTTATGTCCTGTGATCATGTTATGTAAATATATATAATGTATGTATTCAAATGGGTTATATCTAAATATTATATATTTTTCTATATTCAAACAAAACAGTAAAAGAGAAAACAATCAGAAATATATGAAGGAGAGAAAAAAAGAAAAAATATAAATAAAATAATCTCTACATTTTGATATATCACTTTTGTGTTAATTGAATAATCATTGATGGTCGCCTAATGTTTTGAGCACATAAAATTAGGGCAGTACAAAAATAAGGAGTTTGCTATTAATTTCTTTTCTGTACTTGAGTTTTCAATCTAAAAATGTGATGTGTCTATACTGTGTTTTGGGCCAATTCCTGTTGCAGGCAATAGGCCTACCAACCAAAGACGTAGGAGAATGCTGGGTGGAAGGAAGTTTGTATCTCTCCGCAGATTCCAGAACGTTCAATCACCAAAATGTGAGGAAAATGTGTTTTTTATAGTCTATGTTTGAAGTTTGCAAGGGAATCTGGGTAAAAAAAAACAAATTAGAGACTCAAAAGTCATCCTACCTTGAATTTACCCAGGTGTCTAGTTTTCAAAAAATGTGCATATTTGCTAGGTTTCCCTAGGTGCCGCCTGAGCTAGGGCCCAAAATACACAGATACCTACTTTGCAAAAAAACATCAGTTTTGAATGGGAAAATGTGATGTATCCATTTGCATTTTGGGCTGAATCAATATTGCATTTTCAGCCGTTTCCTGTTGCAGGCACCAAGCCTACCCACACAAGTGAGGTACCCATTTTTATCAGACGACTGGAGGGAAAGTTTGAGATTTGCAAGAGTTTCTGGGCAAAAAAAAAAATCTGACGTGAGCCACGCTATTCACAAATGTCCAAGCTTGCTAGATATCTCTAGGTGGAAGTTGAGTTAGGGCCCAAAAGAACAAGTTACTTACCTTCGGTAACACTTTTTCTGGTGGATACAGTATCTGCCTGTGGATTCCTCACTGTAGGACTTGGCTAAAGTCCCTAAACTTTTTGCTTTCCCCCTAGACCTTTTTCTGACATAGTGTTGCCAACTTAGATGCTTTGGACGCTTTGCCACTGCTAAACAGTGTCAAAGTGTAAGTGTTCCCTGTATAAAGTAATGGTAATTGGTTGTCCATGATTTGTATGTTTGCCTTACTAAGTGAAGTCCCTAGTAAAGTGCACTATGTGTGCCAGGGCTGGTAATGCAACTGCTACTGGTGGACCTGCAGCACTTTTTGTGCCACCCACACAAGTAGCCTTAGAAAGCGAACTCAGGCCTGCCATTGCAGGGCCTGCGCTCAGTTTATTAAACTGCCATGTTGTTCTTTCAAGTGCATTCACTTGCCAGACCTTACCCTTCCCTTTCTGTGTACATCAGACAGCCCTATGGTAGGTTTAGGGTACCCCCTGGACAGGGTGTAGTGCATGTGAAAGGTAGGACATGTACTAAGGTGTGTCTCATGTCCTGACAGTGAAATAATCTCCATTTTCGTTTTTCACTGTTGAAAGGCCATCTTGCCCATAGGATAGAATGGAAAGCTGTGTAATATGTTTTCCAGCCTATCTTCCCAGGGGCTGAAGGAAAGGTGAAATTTAGTATTCCTAAACTCACAATGTAATAACATATCTTTTTATGAAGGTGGTTTTTGCATTGTGTGTTCAGAAGCCACTCTTTTAGAAGTGTTACAAAAGGGGGGTTTTACCCATGCAGTCGCGGGGACCTGGGCGCTATGTGGTATGTGCAAGACAATTGACAAGATAGGTGTAGACACGTCCACCATGAGCAAATGTCTTTGTCTGAATGGTAGTGTCACATGCTGTGCATGTGCATGATAACCATGGCTCTTTGGCAGAGGCCTATGTGATTTGAATTCCCATATTCAACCTTGCAAGACAGAACAGTCCCCTTTTAATTTGGTTTACACCATACTGGTTAATCTCTCCTCTGTACTATTGAATATCGATGAGTTCCACCTTGACCACTGGTTTGGTCTTACTCACATTCCATGTTCTGAGGCTTGGCCTTGGCCCAGACCCCATGGTAAATTCTACTCAATGATTATATTGGTCATAATGTCTAGTAAGATGACGACTCTATATATATTATCCTGATTCCTGTTTTTAAATTTTACAGACAGAATTGCCCCTCGTTACTCCTCCCTTCTCCTGCACACATCCTGATGAAGACCCCGTATAAGGATTTAACGTAGCACATGCCCCTGATCATTTGAAACTGTGTATGTGTCCGTTGAATGTCCACAATATAACAGTTGTTTAGTGGATGCCAAAAAAATTAGACTTTTTGTATCAGATTTGTTTTGACTCTGAATTGCAAACTGTTATAATTCGTAATTCTTTATGACTGTGTGTAACTTTTTCTTACTTGATACCGCCCTGAGCACATTCTTTCCTCCCCTCCTTTCCTCCCCCCATTGGGGCTATCGATTAGATATGAATTTTTCTATATTGATTGTAATCCGGTATTGTAAAATAAAGGACAATACTCGTTACTAATTTGATTCATTTCCCTTGATTAATGGTTGTGTTACTCAGTGTTAGTGTGTGCTGTACATAACACGTTCTCCTTGCGGGGACCCTTCCTTACACATATCACTCTTTTAGAAGTGGCTGAGTTTTGTGCTCTGACATTTCTGTATGTCTCTGCCTGCCTGGCTGTGGATTGACGGACTGGATTTGAAAGCGATAGGATCTGGGGAAAGTCTTGACCCAGGGGAGAAGGTGAGACAGCAACAGGCTGACCTGCATCTTGAGTGTAGTGGTGGGGGACACCCTTAGAGGTGAAGATGCCTGGGTTGCTGCTATAAAACAATTGGCTCACATCCTGCCGAGTGATTGAAAATCCAGACCCCCACTTATCAAAGGAAGAGAGGTGTCACTAGCAGGGAGGCACCCAGAACTGGTTTGAACAGGTGTCAGTGCCCCCTGAAGCACAAAGACTTCAGAGCCATTGAGGGGTATAACTATGAGAGCTGAAGCCCCTGAACTTTGTAAAATGGATTGAACAAGTGTGAACAAGACTGGAGCCACTTCGTGGTCAAGAAGACCTTTGCCAAGGAAGAAACAACTGAAGGGACAGAAGGATAGGACTGACCCTTGCTGTGTGATCTGGGGCTGGCCTGCAGCTTGCTGTTTCAACCAAGGAAAGGCTAAAGGGAGTTTGTCCCCCTGCTTGAAGGACTTTGCTGTGTGTTGTGTCCTGAAGTAACTATATCCAAAGGCCTGAGGTGAGCTGGCTCCGTTTGGAAACACAGGAACATAAAAGTTTCCAGGAGAGTTTCAGTAGTGCGGTGGGAGCGTGTCTGTTTCAGTCTGAGACCCTCGTAAGAACTGCCTGTGATCGTGGGTGCCTGGTGTCCAAGTGAGTTTAGGTGACGCAAGTTGCATGTGCTCTGTGCAGCACTGAGACCTTCAGGAGGATCGGCCTGTGATGAGGGGCACCTGGAATCCAAGCAAGGATCAGCGACGTTGTGTGCGTGTGCTTTGTGCAACCTAAACCCTTTTTTGAGGATTGTCCAGTGATCGTGTGCACCGGAATCCAAGTGAGTCTCTTCGATGCGGTGAGCGTGTGCGTTGTGCACTGTGAGACCTTTGTGGGGATTTGCCTTGTGATCGTGTGCACTGGAATCCAAGTGAGTCTCATCGATGCTGCAAGTGTGTGCTTTGTGCACTGTGAGACTTTCATGAGGATTCGCAGTGTTATCGTGTGCACTGGAGTAAAAGGAGTCTCAGCAACGCTGTGCGTGATCTTCGTGCAGCCTGAGACCGGTGTGTGGAGTGCTCAGTGATCATGCACACGAAGGGAAGGAATACTCAGCGGCATTGTGCGCGTGAGCTTTGAGGCACCCTGAGATATTCGTAAGTGAGGCGGACCGGCAGTCCCGGAGTAGCCATTTCACAAAGCTGCTTGGAGGCCCAACCGCTGGACTAGGAGAGTGGAGTGGGTTTGTGCTCCCCAGGTAACGTGTTTTGACTCCTGGGGCATGGCGAGGGCTTGGAGGGAGACGCTCTCGGCCTCTCTCTCGTGTTGGCAGCGCGAGCCTCTGCTTGGGCTCATGTCGCAGCCCGTATTGCCAATGGAAGTAGCAGTACAGGGGCCGGAGTGCAAAGCTGCACTTTGGAATTACATCGTACTGTGTCAGGGGCAACTGTGAAAGGCTGACTGAAGGTCAGAAGAGGAGGCAGAGAGACCGCCTAAGGCCCTAAGGGCCTGGGTGTACTATGTAGTATTCCATTTCTGAGAGCGCTCAACCTGACTAACGTATTACACATTGCAACATTTCTGTATAACAAACTACTTGATTGTTGTATGCCGCATTGCCTTGTTCCTGCATAACGAACTACCTGATTAGTGTATACGCATTGCCTTATTATTGCAGAACAACATATCTGGTGGTGGGATTATGAATTGCATTGTTTTACCTTGCAAAGTTCCTGTTTGTTGCATTACGCACTGCATTCTTTTCATTGCAGAGTGTCTGATTGCTATGTTACGCATTAGAATATTTTTATTATAAGGTTGCACCTGGGGATCCAGCACTTTTGTCGTCCCACCCTTCACCAGAAAGCTTGGTGGTTCAAGCTTCTTGGTCCTCAAAGCAATCCACAGGTTCCTTTCCCTCCCCTCTGGGGGATAGAGATTCCAAGAAGTTAGAACAATCTGCTTTTTTCATCGGCCAGCATGGCTTTGAAGTAAACCAATGCCATGTGCCTGCTGGAGCAATACATCCAATCATTTATGGACTCAGCTAAGGAAGTGATACCAAAGTTGCCAGAGGATGTCCGGGGTCACTTCGCATAGGTGCAATCAGACACTGCCTGTGCAACCATGATAACAGATCTCCAGAACGATCGGGAACAGATCACACAACAGCATAAATCAAAAACTCCAATCACGACTGGCATGGCAATCAAGACTGGTTCTACCACTCTCACCAACCTTTTACCCATAACTCAGTACCAGCTTTCGGAGCTACTGACGAGAGTCAAATCTGGCTCCCCATTGGATATTTGCCCCCCTCGCATCCTGAAAGAATGCTTCTCCGCCTATCCTACTCCTGTTCTTGCTATCCTTAATGACTCTCTATTGTCGGGCATAGTCCCGTCTGCTTTCAAAGAAGCAACGGTCATACCCCTATTGAAAAAACCTGGGGCTGACCCGGCATGTAAGGCAAACTACAGGCCCATCTCGTTGTTGCCTTACCTAGCAAAAATCTTAGAGGCACACGTGGCGAAAATCCTTTCCAACTTTTGGGAGGAGTCCTCCTGCTTTGACCCCCATCAGACTGGATTTCGCCCTGCGCACTCTACGGAGGCAGTAGTCACTGCAGTGTTGGACACTCTCCGAGATTGCGCAGACAGACGCTCTCCCCAGGCACTGGTGCTCCTAGATCTGTCGGCCGCGTCCGACACGGTCGACCACAATATCTTGATCGACCGTGTCGGACAGGCCGGCATACAGGGCACAGCGGCCTGCTGGTTGAGATCCTTCTTGGAGGACCGCTCACAAGCGGTACGCCTGGGGGATCTAACTGGCGTTAAACAGCTTACCTCATGCGGAGTGCCACAGGGTTCCTCCTTGTCACCTCACCTTTTCAATATATATATACTCCCCCTGATACAAACGCTGAGGGACAAACAGGTGAAAGTTTTTAACTACGCAGATGATCTGCAATTACTCTTCACCATTGATAACTCTGAAAAATCCGTCAGTCACTTCCAGTCAACCATGAGGTTCATTAAATCCTGGATGGACCAAAACCAATTGAAATTGAACCCGGGGAAAACAGAACTGGTATTGACTGGGGACAGCGCTAAGCACTGGGGCCCTCAATACTGGCCCTTAGACCTGGGTCAAGCTCCACAACCTTCACCATCGGCTAAAACGCTGGGAGTCATCGTGGACAGTGACCTTTCATTAAAGGCACAAGTGGGCCAGGTGGTTTCTAAGTGTTTCTATCAGCTAAAAAAAATTAGGAAGGTTCGGCGATTATTAACGCTAGAGGCCACTACCCAGGTTGTGATCGCCACTGTTCTGTCCCATCTGGATTATGCGAACGCCATTTATTTGGGTCTGCCAGTCTTTCTACTCAAGCGTCTCCAGATGGTACAGAACTATGCTGCCAGGATGATACTGAAGCAACCAAGGTGACAAGCAGCGACCCCCCTTCTTACTAAACTGCACTGGCTCCCGATTACACAACGCTGTGCCTTTAAGGCAGGCTGCATGATTTTTAAATCACTGCATGGCAAAAGCCCCAAGTTCATTAACCAAATAATCACCAGATATGTTCCCCCCCGCAACCTTCGCTCACTCCATTTGGGCCTTCTCCAGATCCCCCCGTTCAAGCTTAAACGTTCTGGTGGACGTAGGTTTGCAGCACTTGCCCCCCGCCTATGGAATACCTTGCCACTTGAAATTCGGCTCTGTCAAGATCTTCTACCTTTTCGGAAAGCACTGAAGACTTGGCTTTTCAGACAAGCTTTTTAAATCCTACTTTTTCACCTGTTGTGTTACTGTCAAATTCAGCGCCAAGAAACTAATCAGTGTTAGTGCGCTTAATAAATAATTTAATAACATAACATAACATAACATAAAGGGGGGGGACCACTCCAGCAGCTGATCTCAGTGGTACTAGGGATGGCCACGCAGCGACTCCTGATTAACATAGATATAGCAGGAATACTGGTAATCGTAGTAAGTGGATTCGATTTATTTGGAAGGAAATGGGAAGAAAGGAAGGGGGTTTTGTGTTCATTGGTTCATGTTTTCTCTTTATCTTTACAAAATGTGGCCTTATTTGTTAGTAACTTCAAGTGAGATATTTCATGATGTGTTACGAAGATGTCGGCTGAAATTATAGGGACGTGTAATATTATTCTGTATAAGCTGAAGCCGGACATGCATACAATACTGTATAATGTGGATATGCGCCATGATATGGTATATATACAACTCTTTGAAATGCCAATAAAAATACATTTAAAAAATAAATAAAAATAAGAGCATGAAGGGTTCCGGGGCATAATGTTTGGGAACACCCGTATTCTAGGGAAGCTCTCTCATGGAGCCACCAGGCATGCCGGATGGGTTAAGTGACCTAACAAACATGCAATACATTACATTAGGAAAATGCAATGGATCCGCACCTGGAGCCAGTAGAGGTGGATTCGGATCCGGAACAGCCTCTGCAACAGGCCGAGGTCATAATGCAGGTTCTGACTGCTGCGCCAGAGACACCACAGCCGGGGGAGACCGGAGCCGAAGAAGATGCTTCCCTGGGCACCGGAGAGTCTCTTGGTGTCAGAGAATGCACCAGAGTTACCTGCGGTGAAGGAGAAGGCGAGACGTTATGCTTTCTATGATACTGCAGGACCGGGAACACAGACTTCGGGGACTTGTCCTTCGTAGAGCGGCGCTTGGACCCATGACGCCGCTTCTTCTGGTATCTTTGGATGACCTTGATGTGTGTGGAGTCGGTGACTTCGACCTTGAATTTGTCTTCTTCTGACCTCTCCTCCCATTCTTTGCCTGGCCATAAACAAACAACGTCGCTTCCCTATCTTTGAGGGCCTTCAGATTGATCGGACGACACAAAGAAAATCCCTCGACGTTGTGGTCAGATGACAGGCACCAAAGGCAATCTTTGTGGAGTTCCGTGGCCCCCACATTCCCTCCAGGGTTCAAATCCAAGCTTCTTGTGAGTAGACATTGCACAGAAACAGTTTTTAGACAACTCTAACAATGTTGACTGCAAAGAATAGAAGAGTCGTAGAAAAACCATTAAGCGTCGATAGCTTGGAAAAAAGGATACTGACATCGCACGCCGACGAGGCCTTCTTATGGCTCCAATGACGTCACACAGAGTCACATGTAGAGCCGTTCCATTGTGACATCCTTGTCGACGTGGGAGAGCTATGAAAAAGGTTTCAGTGGAATGCTGCGCAAGGCGGGTAATTCAAAAGGTGAGGAATCCACAGGCAGATGTATACACCAGAATCCACAGCTACACACTTTGCAAAAAAAGGGTCAGTCTTGAGCGGGAAAACGTGATGTATCCATACTGAATTTTGGGCTGTTTCCTGTTGCAAGCGAAAGGCCTACCCACACAAGTGAGGTACCATTTTTATCAGTAGACTTTGGGGGAATGCTGAGTGGAAGGAAGTGTGTGGCGCCTTACAGATTCCAGAACTTTCCATCACAGAAATTTGAGTAAAATTGTTTTTTTAGTTGAAGCTTGAGGTTTGCAAGGTATTCTGGTTTAAAAAACCTGGTAAGAGCCAAGCAAGTCACCTCATCCTGGATTCCCCTAGGTGTCTAACTTTAAACAATTTACAGCTTTGCTAGGTTTCACTAGGTGCCGGCTGAGCAAGAGTCCAAAATCCACAGCTACCCACATTGAAAAAAAGGGTTAGTTTTCAGCAGAAAAATGTGATGCGTCCAAGCAGTGTTGTGGCCAATTTCCTGTCACGGGCACTAAGCCTACCCAAACAAGTAAGGTACCATATAGAATATTAGAACATGTGTTATTTCCAACTGGATTTTGCTACATTTGTGCTTCCTAAAATTAAGCCAGTGTATAAGAAAGAAGACATTTTGAACAATACCCTCTAAATCACATGCTAAATAGGGTACCAGAAATTCAGAGAGGTACAAATAACCACTGCGCCTAAACACCACATCATGTGCCCATTCCAGAAATATATTTGTTTCCTCGATATCCATTTTTTAGTCTACATATTTCACCACATGAATTGGTGGTTCACTGACAGAATATCGACCTCAAAAATATAGATGAAAAAAATATTGTGGTAAAAATATAGAATGCAAAAATATTGATTCCCTATACTTAAATAGCTTAGCAAAAATATCAGAAAATAAATACAGATGTCAAAAATATAGATTTTGATATATATAAAATAAAATAATAAATATTAAATTGTACGGGGTTGGGGAAGGGCCCTGGGCTAAGGCTGCTTACTTCTGGAACAGGGGAGGTCTGAAAGGTCGTTTCTACTGAAGGAGAGGCTGAATACGGTAACAGACTTTTCAGGGTAAACCTCCCCCCCCAACCCCCCGATCGCCTGTGGAAAAAACTGGACAACAACGCCTGGGCCCAGGCTCTATCCTCCACCTCGCCCCTCCTGGACGATGACCCTTCTATTGCAGACGTTCAACTTCAGGATTGGATCCATCAATCCTTAGAAACCACTCTGCCACTCAAACAACTTCCCAGCAGGAACAAAACGACCAAATCACCCTGGTTCACCCAGGAACTTCGCACCCTAAAAAAGAGTTGTAAAAAACTCGAACGTGCTTGGAGGAAAACCTGGTCAACAGCCTCCAAAAACGAATACAGAGCCGCTATCAAGCTCTATAAAAATGCAATTAAATCTACTCAGGCCACCTTCTTCGAAGGAAAGATTGCTGCAGCGACCAACTCCGCGAAGGAAACATACCGGATAGTACGGCTCCTTACAAAAATCCAGGACCCCCCCCCCCCCCCCCCAGACCCTGAAGGCGATAGATGCAATCAAATGGCCAACTTCTTCTCCGCAAAAATTGATAAAATACTTACTTCACTTCCCGTACCCTCCGCTCCTCTCCACTCCACCCCACCTCCCCTTCACCCGGAGGCTCCGTACCTGCGAGCCTTTGACCAGATCTCCACGGAGACGTTTTTAGACACCCTGCAAACTGTAAAAAGTGGCTCGCCTGCTGATCCTGCTCCCATCAGCAAGCTTAAACTGGTCGCCCCTATTGTAGCTCAACCCTTCACCAATCTCATAAATGCCTCCTTTAGGAAGGGCGCCGTTCCAGCCAATTGGAAAAAGGCTACTGTCAAAGCCCTCCTTAAAAAACCCCACCTGGACCCCTCGGACCCCTCCAACTTTCGGCCGATTTCACTCCTACCAGGGATCAGTAAAGTGGCTGAACGAATAGCTAACTAGCAGCTATCCATCTTTCTGGAGTCTAATCACTTATTACGCGACTCCCAGACCGGCTTCAGACCGGGGCAAGGCACCGACACCGCCCTGCTAGCAGTTGTCGAAGAGGCGAGAGCCATCATAGACGCAGGAGGATCAGTGGCAGTGATCCTCCTCGATCTAAGTGCCGCCTTCGACACGGTGGACCACGCCATCTTGGTCCACCAGTCGAGTGGGAATCACTGACTCAGCCCTTGCGTGGATTAAATCCTTTCTTGAGGGTAGATCTTTTCAGGTGTCAGACGGCTTTTCCACGTCCAAATTCCTGACCATGCAGTGTGGGGTCCCCCAGGGCTCCTCCTTCAGCTCCACACTTTTTAATGTTTATATGTCCCCCCTCGAAGACGTTATCACTCCCTTTGGTGTCAAGACAGTGATGTACGCTGATGACACTCAGCTGGTGGTGTCCATCAACCACTCAAACACTAGCCTAGAAAACCTCGCCAGTTGTCTCGAAGGGATCTCACAATGGATGTCGGACTCAAGACTCAAGCTCAACGGCGATAAATCGGAAATCCTTTTCCTGGGCAACCAAAACAAATTACCTACAAACCTTTCATGGCCACCCTGCATGGGTACCTACCCAACTCCTAAAACCGAGGTCAAAAGTCTAGGTATCTGGCTCGACCAGGACCTTAACTTCAAAACCCAGGCCAGAAAAACATCAGGGACCTGCTTCGGCCTAATCCGTATGGCCCGTAAGATCCTCCACCTGATCCCTTTTCAGTCCAGGAAGTTACTGATGCAGGGACTGGTCAACTCAAGATTGGATTACGGTAACATCTTGTACCTGGGAGCCCCTGCATCAGTCATTCAAAAACTTCAGGTGGCCCAAAACGCCGCAGCCAGAGTCCTTACGGGAACCAAAGCACGGAGCTCGGCGAAACCTGCCCTCAAAAGCCTACACTGGCTCCCAGTGAAGGAGCGCATCACATTCAAGACGCTCTGCATAGCGCACAAAATCCTGCATGATAAGGGCCCCCCAATACTCAGATCCCTGATGAAACCACACCAATCTAACAAACACCTAAGATCTGATTCACTTGCCCTGGCCTCCATCCCTAGAATAAAAAAGGCAAGATCTGGCGGCCGCAGGTTCGCCTACAACGCGCCAAAGCTCTGGAACACCCTCCCACTAGCCATGAGGAGTGACCATAATCTACTCTCCTTCCGAAAAAAATTAAAAACTTGTCTCTTTCCCTAAAAACCTCCCTGTTCTGACCCTTCTGGAATAAACTAGGTCCTCTCAGCGCTGGGATGCCCCAGGGTAGCTGTGCGCTCTATAAATCCACTTCCAAATTCCAAATACAGGGCCAGTGGTAGCAGACGATCCCAATCGGGTCCTTCCGCGGTCATCATCTTCTTGAGGACGTTCTTCAGAGACTGGTTATATCGTTCCACCAACCCATCAGTCTGGGGGTGGTAGACTGACGTTTTTAGGTGCTTTATGTTCAGTGTCTTGCACACCTCCCTCATGAGTTTTGACGTAAATGGCGTGCCTTGATCAGTCAGCACCTCCTTTGGGAAACCCACTCTAGCGAACAATTCCACGAATCGGTCGGAAATGGCTGCTGTGGTGGGGGCTCTTAGTGGAAACGCTTCCACTAATCTAGTGGCGTAATCCACTATAACCAGCGCATACACATGGCCTTTGGCTGTTTTGGGCAGAGGTCCTATCAAATCCATGCCGACTCGTTCAAATGGTGTTCCAATGATGGGCAACGGATGTAGAGGTGCGGCACTTGGCCTGTTCGTGTTCCGTCTTTGACACACTTCACACTGTGCACAGTATTCTTGTACCTCTTTGTAAATGCCCGGCCAGAAGAAATACCGCAGGATGTTCTCAGTGGTTTTTTCTTTGCCCGAATGCCCTGCGGTGAGGTGGGTGTGGGCATAGAAGAGCACCTGCTCCCGGAAAGAACCGAGGTACTACTAACTGGGGTTGGCAGTTCTCCTGGGGATGCCGATACAGGAGACCGTTCCTTATGTTGAAATGAGGGTACACGGGGATCGTGGTGCTTTGGGGAGCATGGGCGTTCTCCCAGGCATTGAACAAGGCCCGATCTTAAGCCTGGGCATAGCGGAAACTGTGGTCAGTAGTCCAAGGCTCAGGAGCAAGGAAGTGGGGAAGGGGGGTTTTCCCATTGACCGGGGTGCGACCAAGAGAGTCCCTGAACAAGGAAAGGAAATCGGGATTATACACCCCTACGATCACATCCTCTGGGAGGGAATCCACTACCCCAACCCTTACCGTACAGGGACCTTTCCCCTTGGGGGTGAGGGTGATGGAGGCCAGGGGGTAAGGATTAACATCCCCATGGACACACCTAATGTGGACAAGGGAGCCGGGAACGTACTGGCTAGGGGCTACAAGGCGTTCCTGCACTACAGATTGTCTACACCCTGAGTCCAACAGGGCCCTCACTCGCAAGCCATTCATCCACATACTCACGTCAAATGAGGAGCCCAACTCTGAGGAATATAGCACCGTTCTGGGCAGGTACCCAACCTCCATGGGTTCCTCAGGGGGGGTCTTTTCCGGGGGCACAGCCGGGCGATGTGTCCCAATTCACCGCACTCGTAACATTGCGGCCCTCTCAACAGGGGGGAATTCGCTCCAGGGGGTTTCAAACGTCCGAATTCCCCGCCGGGTTTGGGGTTTTTCTCAATCTTAACGGGTAAGGGATGGTTCGCTGTTTTCTCGTGTTCCCATGAGGGGTTCTTGGGTTGCGCTCGGGCATAGTTGGCGGCCATCTCAATGGCCTGCTCAATCCCCAGACCGGAATGCTGGCGCAGCCACCTTTGGGAGGCATAGGGAAGGGCTTCCATAAACTGTTCTAAATACACTAGGGGCCAGATGTAGGTAAATGAGATTTACCGATTTTTAATTACCGAATTTTACCGATTCGGTAATTAAAAATCTGTAAATCTGAGGGGTGGATATGTAGGAACATCCAGATGTTCCTTTTACCGAATCGGTAAATATCTGTATTTACCGATTCGCCCATAGGAATGAATGGGGCATTACCGGTCGGTATTTACCGAATCGGTAAATACCGATTCTGACAAGGGTGCAGGGGGTGTCACTTTGACACCCTCTAGCACCCCCAAAAAAGGTTCGGGGGCCATGTGGCAGGCATACCTGCCCTAAGGGCAGGTCTGCCTGTCATATGGCACAGGTGTGCATGCACACATGTGCATGCACACCAGAATCGGTATTTTACCATCAAATAGTATTTGATGGTAAAATACCGATTCTGTAATGCTTGTGGGACTCAGAAGAGTCCCACCTACATATCAATTTTACCGAATCGGAAAAAATACCGATTCGGTATTTTACAGAATCGGTAAATTTACCGATCGGTAAATTTACCGATTCTGTAAAATACAGGGCCCTACATCTCAAATTGCATTTACCGGTCGGTAACGGCCAAATTCGGCCGTTACCGACCGGTAAATGCCTACCTACATCTGGCCCTTGATGTAGAATCTCCTCCTTGGTGCATGCCTCTGGGGCCATTTGTCGGCTGCCATTTTAAGTCGGAAGAAGAGGGTCTTCGGGTTTTCTCCGGGGAGGCCTTTCTCTTTCCGAAACTTCACTCTGTATGCTTCCTGATCAAGACCCAGATGGTCCAAGATCACACCCTTAATTACAGTATAGGGGGTGTTCCCCAACGGGTTCGCGGCCTGGTAGGCAGACTGGGCTTCCCCTGTGAGTAAAGGGGCCAGGAAGAAGGGCCATTTTTCTTCGGGCCAACCCCCACGCCCTAGCGGCCCTTTCAAAATTCATTAAGAACGCATCGGGGTCTTCCCCCTGGAGATATTTCTGTAGGGAAATACCGGAGGGGTGCAGACTATGGACTCTGGCTTCTCCCGATGTTGCTATCACTGGAGGCGGCACACTCTTCAGGCTCTCGAGCTGGGAAGTAATCGTTGATTTAAATAACTCTCGATCAGCTTGAGCGGAGGTCAACTGTCTTTCCACTGCCCACTCGGGTTTCTCTTGGCCCTTGAGGAGGTGCTGGATCAGGGCGTCCATCTCGCTGGTACAGATGGGCTGGTCTTCTGATCCCACTTCTGACACCAGATGTATGGGTTGGGGAAGGGCCCCGGGCTAGGGCTGCTTACTTCTGGAACAGGGGAGGTCTGAAAGGTCGTTTCTACTGAAGGAGAGGCTGAATACGGTAACAGACTTTTCAGGGAGGGCTTTATTTTTATCGTTTTAGAATAAGTTTTTCTTTGGCGGCTCGTGAGGCGCTCTCGCGCAAATGCTGCAGGGTCATAAGTTGTAGTCCTGGGAGACTCCAGGGTGCCGGGATCACTGGTCTGATCTTCTCCTGAAGGCAGCTCCGTCCGTACCGTGGGGAGAATAGAAACGGAGTATTAGGAGCATATATACGCTAAGCTCTCAGGGACCGGGGGTGAGGGAAACCAGTGCACGCGTGACTTTACAAACGGATGGTTCGTGACAGGTTTGTGCTTGTGGGGTAGGGGAAGCAGGACGGCTGTACATGGGGCTGTACAGTTACTCTAATGGGGGTAGGGTACGTTGTCCCATCCAACCCGCCATACGCCCCGTACCTGTTTAAGCCACACACCTCCCGTGGGCGTGTGGCGGGGCGGCGCGTTCCTCCTCGGCTCTCCTGGCCTCTGTGTCTCATCTCCTGGGCTCTTCGCGGTCTCGTCTGTTGGGCTCTTCAGGGTCTCGTCTGCGGGGCTCGTCCAGATCACCTCTCCTCCGGGGCAACGGCTAGCTTTCTCCTCTCGTCCACTCGACTCAGGGAAAACGTTGTCCGTCTCTTCCTGTTTCCTGGGTTCTTTTGACGTCGTCACGTCGACGGAGGGGGGCGTGGCCACCATGGAGGACTCCCAACCCTTAAAGGTGTACGGTTCGTTTTCCTGGATCGTCGGCCACCAATAGTCCGGGTCTCCAGCCTTCCATTCATCTCTGTCCGGGCTGTCAGGGGGCTGCATGGAGGTAATGGAGGTAGGTGAAACAGGGGCGGCTGCCCACCAAAGCATAGTCTGATCCCCTGCCACGGGGTCTTGCGTGCCCACCCCGTCACATAAATATATTTAATAATAAAGTTAATTTAAAAAAATTATTTATTATCCATTTAAACAAATATAACAAATAAACTTAAATAAAAAAAGTTAAACACACATACGTAATAAAATATATCTTTAAAACAATTAGTAAACTATTAATTTTAATGAATTTTATAATTTTAAAATGATATAAAAATGTACAAGTAAATATACATATATATATATATATATTTATATATATATATATATATATTTTTTTTTTCAAATTCCGTTTCTGCACTTTGCTCGCTGTTCACCAAAACGAAGGGCGCTTCGTCACGGGAGCTCTGCAGCGAAATCCTTATTAATCCAAAACAATCCTTACAAAAGGAAGACGACGATGTGTGCGATATATCCAGTGTTTATTTTGTCAGACCGCTTTCATCTGACGTGTTTTGGCAGATCCCTGCCTTGCTCACCAATCACTCACCAATATATATATATATATATATATATATATATATATATATATATATATATATATATATATATATATATATATATATATATATATATATATATATATATATATATATATATATATATATATATATATATATATATATATTTATCTTTTTTTTTTTTAAAGCAGCACCCGCCACAATTTTAAATATACAGGATCAATCAATTAGGAGTTTGTTAAAGCGCAACTACTCACCCGTAAGGGTCTCAAGGCACTAGGGGTGGGGGGGTTGGGGTGCAGGTTCCATTCCATCAAGGAGGGGGTCTGTTGAAGAGCCAGGTTTTCAGGTTTCTTGCGAAGATGGGGAGCGATGTTGTCTGTCTGAGGTGGAGCGGAAGGGCTTTCCATGCTTTGGCCACGAGGAAGGAGAAGGAGCGGCCTCCCGATCTGGTCTTTCTGGTGCGGGGACCTCGGCGTAGGAGAGCTGGGCTGATCGTAGGGTCCTTTGGGGTGCGTGGAATTTGAGCCGGCTGTTCAGGTATGCTGGTCCGGTGCCGTGGAGGGCCTTGTGTTCGTGGGTGAGCATCTTAAAGGTGATTCTCGCCTCGAAGGGGAGCCAGTGATGTGACCGCCAGGGTGGCGATCACATCCTAATTCGCATGGAGGGACCGCCACTGCCCCCGCGGACGGTCCCTCCACCTCGCGGGTGGCGGATGGACGCTGGTCTGTCCGCCATCCTAATAGGCCCCAATGCGCCTATAACCTGGATTACCGAGGATGTTCTGGTGGCTCTGCGCTTATTGTCTCGACTTCCTGCACAGAGTTTTGCCAGCGCGCTGTTTCTCTGGTGGACGCCTCGCCGCACTGTATTGTGCTTAGCGAAAACAGCCGGGCCGGATTGCCCGATCTCTTACCAGCGGCAAGATGCCCCCCAAAAAACAATTAAAGACCCTACCGCGAGTCGGAGCTAAAACCGGGGCGGTACCGGCGGCTACTCCAGCTTCAGCATTAGCCCCAGCTCGTTCTATGACACCACCTACAGCACCTGCCAGTGACATTTCGAAAAAGGCTGTGATTGTGAAAACGACAAAGCCTCTGACATCCCCGGTTCCAGCAATGTTTAAGACTCGGGTTGGCTCATCTGCTAAGGTCGCCCAGGGCCCTAGTGCTGCTTCTATGGCCATCACAGAGCATGCCTCTGGCTTAGCAGCGACAACAGCTACAGCTGGTAAGGCAATGATTGTTGCTAACTCTTCTTCTCCTATGGCTGGGGTCAAAAACATTGTTGGGGATAAACTGCCAAGTGTAACTGCCCAAACTGAGCAACCACAGTCTTCAGACACACTCCCCGGGGTCGCTACAGATACTGGTCCTATAATGGATTTGGGAGCACATGCAAGCGGGATTCTGGGAGATGTAGTCCCTTTAGGCTCCACGCCTAACCCTCAATTGCTAGCTCCGCACAGTGAGCTGGTACAGATTCTAGTACCGTCAGTGAGCTCTGAGGTGGATACAGATGGTGATAATTTCTTTTCATTATCTGAGCACACAGGATCTTCAGTGGATGATAATGGGCTAGACAAAGACTGGTCTGATGACGAGGGCAGCGAGATGGGTGATTGGCGCACTAGAAAAGTATTGAACTCCATCGCTACTTCTAGTGGTCTCCCTACAATTCGGAAGGCACCTCATGATTCTGGGGCTAATATAGGCTTGTTAGCCAGGGACTATTCTTTTTCAGCTCAGCCCGCCTCTCAAGTGCTAGCACCATTTGTGTTGGAATCTAATCCAGGTTCACCGCCGGCGGAAATTTCACTGCATATTATCTATCAAACTATAATGGCCCACTGGGAGGAGACGAGGTAAGAAAGTGCTCGAGCACAGGGGGCTTGTCGCAGGGTCCAAAATTCCCTGCGCAGAGTTATTAAGACCTGCACAGATATTGCTACCAGGGTCACGGAAGCAGAGACCCGGATTTCTTCATTGGAAGATGATCTGGTGACTCAAAAATCTACGTTGGATGAAATTCAGTCACAAAGGGTAGACATTCAAGCTAAACTGGTTGATATTGAAAACCGGGCACGTCGAAACAACCTAAGAATTTTGGGGGTCCCGGCGGGTACGGAAGGGTCAGACACTCGCCAGTTTCTTGTGGACCTGTTATCAGAAGCATTTCCAGAGGTGAAGGAATGGGACTGGCGGGTGGAGATTCAACGTGCCCATCGCTTTCCCTTTAAACCAAAGCAGCGCTCGGGGCAGGCCCTGAACAGACCTCGTGCTATTCAAATTTGTCTGCATAATTTCTTAGCCAGAGACAAAATCTATGATCTAGCCAGGCCCAACAGGCCACGGTCTGGAAAAGGTTGTCAATGTTTTGTGAGGCCAGACTTCTGTCCAGCCACGGTAGAACGGAGGTGGCAGCTCCGTCAATTGATTGCCCCCTTTCAGTCTAAGGGGGCACAGGTTTTTTTGCTTTTCCCATCCAAACGTAAAATTATACACCAGGGCCAGACTAGATTTTTTGAGTCTGAGATTCAAGCAAAATCATTTCTGGAATCATTGTGAAAAGATGCAATTTTTGTTTTGTGTGAAGGCAATTTTGCTTTTGTATTCTGTCTTAATCTAGTGGGGGCTCTGTCTTTCATAAAAGGCGAATCATGCTTCTCGTGCTTTTAAATGATTTTTTTTCTTTTTTCAGCAATTATTTGATGTCCCGTGAAGGCATATCCCTTTCTCTGGCTTAGATTTTGTTTAATTGGCAGCGACTCTAGGATGGGGTTCGCTTATTCCAGCTTCTCCATCTCCGGAACTAGGGTTCCAGCCTTGTGTGGGGGGTAGATTCCCGGGGGGGGGGGGGCACTCAGGAGGGAGGGGGGTTGGGGGAGGGTGGGTCTGGGCTTGGGGCGCATCAAAAAATCAAGCTTGAGAAATACTTTCTTATATCAAGACAATCATGGATTAAATCAGACAATATCTAAAATTTTATTTTTTCTTATAGTTGTTGATGGCATTGTGTAAATTATCTATAGCCTTGGAATGTTTGCGGGCTAAACAATGGGAAGAAACGAGCTCTATTGGCACGGATCATACAAACTTTGCATTTAGAGGTACTATGCTTACAGGAAACTCATGTCCCCTGGAACAATAGGGAATGTCTCAAAGTCCCAGGGTTTGAGTTGGTAGCCTGCTCACGTCAGTTCTCTATGATAAGAGGGGTAGCTATCCTCCTGAAGCGTGGTGTAGGCTCCTGTCTGAGAACCAGTCAAGACTCAGGGGGCAGGTGGGCTATTGCAGAGCTTCTGATTAACGGCTCAGCTTTGACGGTCTGTACCGTGTACAATTCAAATTTGGATGACCCTGCAGTTTTAGATTATTTAAATGTAGAACTGTCCCTCTGGCCCCAGCCTATTTGCTTTTGTGGGGACTTTAATATTAATTTACCAGCCAACTTTAATATTGTTGGAGGGCAGAATTATGTGGGTCATAAACCGAGAGTTTATAGAGCTTTGCAAGCTCTGGTGCAAGAACATCTTATGAGTTACCTATAGTTTCATTTTTGTAGCAATATAGATGGCTCCACTTATTTTTCTGCCCCTCATAGGAAAATGGTCCGGTTGGACTACTTTTTTGTTTCAGACCAAATGGTTGGCACTGCATCAATCACTATCTCCCCTAGAATTATCTCCGATCACAATCTTCTGATTATCAACTGTATGATGATGGGCGCTGCTAGACCACCTAGACTATGGACGTATGAAAGAAAGCTATTGTCAGAACCAAATTATGTAGGTCATATGAAACCCTGGTTAATAGAATTTTTAAATATTAACATAGACTGGGACTCACTTAAGGCCGCAGTCTGCGGCGAGACAAAAAGCTTTTCCTCTTTTCGCCAGAAGCAAATTCAAGATCAAAAAAGGGGGCGGATGGAGGAATTGAGTTGCGCAGTGGTTCAGTTGACTAACATGATTAGAGAGGGCAGTGATATACTCCTTAGTCAGTCGCGTGTTGCCCGAATAAAGGCTTCGCTGCTGGAGTTCTTTGGCCAGGATCTTGCGTCCAAGTACTTGCAGTATCGCTCGATGATGTTTGAGTACGGCGAAAGATCTGGCTGGGTCCTTGCCAAACTACTCCAGCAGCGTGGCCTAGCTAACCGTATTAGCAGAATTCAGGATTCTCAGGGGGTTGTCCAGGATACCCCGGCAGGAGTGGTCTCGTTTTTTTCAGATTTTTATCAGTCTCTGTATACTGAGGAAGTTAGTGACCGAGTAGTTGACCTTGGGTTTAGTGCCTATACAGAGGGGCTCACTATCTTGAAAATTCCGGACTATAATAACGAGGTTCTTTCTGCGCCTATTACATGTGAAGAGCTAGAGATAGCGCTAAACTCTTTGGCTAGCGGGAAGGCAGCTGGTCCAGATTCCATCCCTCTGGAATTTTATACCATATCCCGGGCTGAGATCCAGGAGGACCGCTTAATATTTCTTAGGGAAGCTCAGCTTTGTAGGATTCCAGATTCCTGGCGTTTAACAACGATCATCGTGTTTAAAAAAAAAGGTAAGCCTGAGCTAGACCCTGCCTCATTTCTCCCGATCTCATTATTTAATACCGATTGCAAAATCTTCTTGAAAATCTTGGCTTGTAGATTAGAATCTGTAGTTTCACTGTTGGTATCTATCAGCCAACATGGATTCATCCCTCTCCTTGACTGGGCCCAAGCCACACGGTCTCCGCTTGGAGCAATCCTGCTAGACGCGGAAAAGGCGTTTGACAGGGTTGCTTGGGGTTTCTTGTGGAAGGTTTTGCAATGGAAGGGGTTTTCCCAAAATTTTATTCATGCCCTACAGTCACTGTATATAGCCCCCCAAGCAACCCTGTCAATCTCAGGGGTTATCGCTAAACCTTTTGATATTGGGAGGGGCACAAGGCAGGGCTGTCCCTGCTCACCCCTACTATTTGCCCTGTATATCAATCCCTTTATTAGTAAGATAGAGCTTTCCCGTAACATCCACCCGGTTAAGATCAATACGGTCGATTTCAAAGCCCAGGCATACGCTGATGATATTGTGGTTCTCACTAGAAATGTGTCACTCTCTTTTACAGCAATTAAGACCTTGGCGGTAGCCTTTGGACAACTTTCAGGCTATAAACTTGATGTCTAAAAAACTCTGCTATTCAGTCATCGGCCATGGGAACGTCTGATGCTCCAGTCGTGCAAAGTGCTATGTATTTGGGTATTAAGATTACCGCTGCAGTCAAGCAACTACCGGAAATGAATATTTTGCCCATTATAGATACTGTGAACTCTACTTTGCAAAGGCTTGATAACCTTCATTTGTCCTTATTTGGCAGGAGGAATGTACTAAAGATGTTAGTCTTGCCAAATTCTTTATATATCTTTAGGACTATACCCCTGGAATTTGCCCAATCTAGTCTTTCTAGTGCGCAAAGATGCTGCAATCGGTTCCTGTGGAGCTATCATTCTCCGCCTAGGGCTGCCAAATGGATGTGTCTTCCACTAGGTAGGGGTGGGTGGTCAGTCCCTAATTTATTGCTTTATAACTGGGCCGCTCTCGTACAGCATCTGGCTGTCCCACTTTTTGCTGCACGAGCTTCACTTCCACCAGCATGCAGTCCTTCTATTTTTGAGATTGGCCTAGGGGCAGATGCCAATGGGACTCTTCTTTCAGTTCTAGAACCTAGCTACTATAAAACAACAAAGTTCAAGGTTATTCTAGCAATGTTCTCAGTCTGGAGGAAGGTGCGCCGGAATTGTTCCATCCCTAACATCAATTTTTATACACCCTTGACTGCGGCTAGGCTTTTGCCATCTATTTTTCAAGATTCGGTTACATTCAGGTGGAGCTCTTTGGGTATTAGTGTATTGGGGCGATCTAGCTCATGATGGTAGTGTAGCTTCTTTTTCATTTATAAAAGACAAGTATGGATTGGATACTCATTCATTTTTCAAGTATTTTCAGGTACGCAGTTACCTAACTCAGCTTCTTCATAATGCTCCAACTGCGTTATCTAGAAGTTCACTTATGGACTTGATCTTCAGGAGGGCTCGCATTGGTGATCTTTATCAAATTTTAATATTGGCCCTTCCGGACGACCTCGATGTACAGAACGCAAAATTAGAAGCTAAGTTAGGGAAGGGTAGCTTGGATGTTGTTCATGCATTAGAACTCTCTAACTCCGTGTTAATTTCAGGGAGCCTACGCTCTCAAAGCTATATGGCCCTACTTGACTTGTATTTCACCCCGCTAAAATATCGAAATGGGGAGGTACCACTGTCCATGGGTGTCAAAGATGTGGTCTTTTGGCAGCTGATGATATACACATGTTTTTCGTGTGTTAAGCTAGACTCATTTTTACAAGATGTTCAATCATTTATTAATACGTCTCTTAAGCTTCCGGCGGTATTATCTGCTGAGTTGGTCATCATGGGGTGTGAGTCAGATATATCTGTGGCTAGATCCTCCCATGAGGCAGCGCTTCTGTGTATTTTTATGTCGGTAATTCGATTATGTATAACTTCGGAATGGATCAACCCGGTCCCGCCTACCTTTCTAAATTGGAAGGCAAGGATATTAGCCCTCTATAATTTAGAATCAGCAGTGTTTTTGATAGGGGGTAAGAGGTGGCGGGAAAAGGGTTTGAAAATCTCAGGGACTTTTAGGCTTTGGTTGAATTAATAATTGTGGGTAGTACTATTATTGTTACTTGGTTTCTGTTGTCTGTATATTTTTTCTTTTGATTAACGTACACCAATTTTCCCCAATGCATTTTTATAATTTTTCTGCTTTATGATTTTGATTTTTAATGTTTACAATGATGTGTCCCCGGGTATTGTATTTTCTCTGAGTATTGTCAAGCTGGCCAATCAAAAAAAAAAGGAAATTAAATAGGGAGAAGATTGAGGTGCTTTTCTTTGGAACCCAATCCACTATTTGGAACAACAACTGGTGGTCAGATATGTTGGGGTCTCTAACTATTCAAAAAGACATGGCAAAGAATCTAGGTGTCACCTTGGATAGTGAGTTGTCACTGGACTGGCAGGTCAAACAGACTGTGACAACTTGCTTTTGGATCATCAGAATAAGGAGGAAAATGTTTCCATGTATGTCCTTCCCGGCACACAAACAAATAGCCCTCGCGCTTGTCTCTTCAAAGATTGATTATTGCAATACTCTTTACTTGGAGAACAACAAGATGACAGCTGCAACTAGTGCAGAATGCAGTGGCAAGCTTACCCTGGATATCCCTACACATCAGTCGGTGTCTTAATTATTACATGCACTGCACTGGCTGCCGGTAAAAAAAAAAAACTTTATGTTCAAGGCACTTAGTATTGTGCATAAGGCCCTTTATCTTGTTAGTCCGGATGGCATAAAGTCATGTTTCAGTAGTACTCCTCTACAAAAAATCTCTGCTTGGTACATCATAACTGGGTAACCGTACCCAGAGTTCGGAAGAGGAGATGGGGAGGCAGAGCTTTCCCAGTCGCAGGGGGAAGGCTCTGGAATTCTCTTTCTCGTCACTCCACATGTCTGTAGCTACACCATCACTTCGGGAAAGCCTTACAGACCTGGCTGTTTACCTTGTAAGAAGAGCTACTTCCTTTGGAATCTTTTGGAACCAGCATATTGCTGAGCAGCATAGAGGAACTACAGTACCTTGACGCCTATGGGTAGTTGTTGCGCTGGAAAAACAACTGTCAAAGGAGGGTCTAGGGGACTAGATTTACCGACCTATCAAGCTCATACCCCTTATGAACTATGCTACAACAACAAAAAAGCTTGAAGGTCTGGAAGGTTGAGCAAAAGAAGTGGCCACAAAGAAGTGTCACACACCACAATCACAACTAACGGTGAAAGCCTATCAGATGTAAAGAAGTCCTATCAGCCCATCCATGTGGCGGTACATCGTCTACTAGGACCTTATCAGCAGGTTCTTGTGTGGCCAAGCCCGAAGATAATGGCTTGGTACCAGTAACTGGGTAACGAGGAGTCCTTTCCCAGCTTTGACCTCCCCTTCGGTTCAGAAACACTCCTGGAGGTACCGACGGACAGAGCGGGGCCTCTGTATCCGAGCCGTTGCCGGGTGAGGTGAGGTTTACTTCCAACACAAAGCTGGGAAAGGACTCCTCGTTACCCAGTTACTTACGAGGATACGGTAGGGTGGTCTATTTGGCCACACCATTCCATCTCTGTAATCATTATGTTTTCTTGATTTAATTATCATTTTTTCACACTAACTATGGTGGATGTTGCAGTAGCTAAAAATTCAGCCTGGCCCTGAAGAATGCTGGTAAACTGATACCATAACGGCAGAAACATGTTGGCCTAAATTTCACAAGCTTACTGAACAGTGATATTCTCACACTGTCATCACACTGTTTTTATATTTGACGTCTTGGTAGATACCAATAAACATATTTTTTTACCTTGACCGTCATTTTAATCACCGTCACGTATCTTTTTGAGCACTGCACCCTATCAGCACCACTCTTGGTGAGGACACATCTTTTTTCAGAATCAGGATCTACTGGTACCAAGCCATTATCTTCGGGCTTGGCCACACAAGAACCTGCTGATAAGGTCCTAGATGACGACGTTCCGCCACATGGGTGGGCTGATAGGACTTCTTTACATCTGATAGTTGGTGCGCTTTCAGAACTCTCGTTCAAATCATATTTCTGTACAACACTCTCCCCATTAGAGACCTACCTCGGAGAGTTAGGGCAAGTACCTGAGAAAGCACGTTCGTTTAGATTATAGGCCTGGACAGTGCAGTTGTCTGGCACCAATGATTTGAAAGAGGGGTAAGCATGAGTGTAACAGTTACCATGCTATAAGGAATAAAGTACCCTCTACAGCTCGTTAGGATGTTTCAAGCGGTCTCAGAATACTCACAGATCTATGGCCATATACAGGTAGGCAGCCTTATGCCTCATTCCACTACATGATCATCAAACACCTTTGTGGCTTGCAGTTTCCTTATAGCATATAGGATGGATACTGAAGCATACAGGAGGATTCAGTGATAATGTGGTCATCTGCAGCTCAGAATAAAACCCCATTCGTAACTCAGTCTTCCATCCTTCTGGTGCAAGTAAATTGTGGACCATTAAAGGTGGTAATGGTAATAACCGCTGTTTACAACGCGTACAGACTATAAATCACACTGAAAATATCTTAAATCAGCTGAATAAGTGCTGCCCAGTTTTGGGAGGGGGAGGGTGTGGGACTTTGGAGACATGCACTTTTTGTTGCTACCCTGGTATAGAAGCTGGTATGTTGTATTTCCAAAGAGAAAAGAATAAAGGTGTACATCGTTCCCCCATCCCCCTACCCCCTCCACCCTTAACCCCCCTCTCCCTCCTCCCCACTCCCCGCGAACTACATTCTGGACTCGCGGAGACGGTCCTGCTGACTTGTGAACTGCCTGCTTTTTTTGCTGAGAGATGGCTTGAGCTGTCCAGGGTCCTGCAGCTCCAACCGAGATGGAAACACGTCAGCAAGAAAAACTGTGCAGCCAGGTGCACCTCGACAAGTCAATGTGAGATAATACAATAACACACCCGGCTCACACTTGTACATGCAGCATTCAGATTAATCCAAGAAACACGTTAATTGCATCTTAATACAGACATCATTCAGTTTCTGCCAAGCAACACACTCTTTGAATCTTAGTGCATGCGCCCTTCACACACGTAGTGCAGATACATTCAATGAGACCCTACCACAGCATTCCGAGCATACAGTGCTATACACATCATTCAGTCAATAAAACAATACCACAGCACTCCGAGCGCACAGTCATACACGCATCCTTCCGTCAATGAGACCCTACCACAGCACTCCGAGCACACAGTGCAATGCACATCATTCAGTCAATAACACACAGCACTTCAAGCGTACAGTGATACACGCATCCTTCAGTCAATAAAACACTACCACTCCACTCCGAGCGCACAGTGATGCACACATCCTTGAATCAATGAGGCACTACCACGGCCCTCCGAGAGCACAGTGCCACACACATCCTTCAGCCCATGAAACACTACCACAGCACTCCGAACGCACAGTGATGCACACATCCTTCAGTCTATGACACACTACCACAGCACTCCGAGCACACACTGATGCACACATCCTTCAGTCTATGACACACTACCACAGCACTCCGAGCACAAAGTGATGCACACATTCCTCCGTCAATGAGACCCTACCACAGCACTCCAAGCACACAGTGATGCACACATCCCTCCGTCAATGAGACCCTACCACAGCACTCCGAGCACACAGTGATGCACACATCCCTCCGTCTATGAGACACTACCACAGCACTTCGAGCACACAGTGATGCACACATCCCTCTGTCAATGAAACAATAGCGCAGCACTCCGAGCACACAGTGATGCACACATCCTTCAGTCTATGAGACACTACCACAGCACTCAGAGCACACAGTGATGCACACATCCTTCAGTCTATGAGACACTACCACAGCATTCCGAGCACACAGTGATGCACACATCCTTCAGTCTATGAGACACTACCACAGCACTCCGAGCACACAGTGATGCACACATCCCTCCGTCAATGAGACCCTTCCACAGCACTCCGAGCACACAGTGATGCACACATCCCTCCATCTATGAGACACTACCACAGCACTTCGAGCACACAGTGATGCACACATCCCTCCGTCAATGAAACAATAGCACAGCACTCCGAGCACAGAGATACACACATCCTTCAGTCTATGAGACACTACCACAGCACTCCAAGCACACAGTGATGCACACTACCCTCAGTCAATGAGACCCTACCACAGCACTCCGAGCACACAGTGATGCACACATCCTTCGATCTATGAGACACTACCACAGCACTCCGAGCACACAGTGATGAACACTACCCACAGCCAATGAGACCCTACCACAGCACTCCGAGCACACAGTGATGCACACATCCTTCAGTCTATGAGACACTACCACAGCACTCCGAGCACACAGTGATGCACACTACCCTCAGTCAATGAGACCCTACCACAGCACTCCGAGCACAAAGTGATGCACACATCCTTCAGTCTATGAGACACTACCACAGCACTCTGAGCACACAGTGATGCACACATCCCTCCGTCAATGAGACCCTCCCACAGCACTCCAAGCACAAAGTGATGCACACATCCCT
Organism: Lissotriton vulgaris; assembly: GCF_964263255.1. Classification (NCBI taxonomy): domain Eukaryota; kingdom Metazoa; phylum Chordata; class Amphibia; order Caudata; family Salamandridae; genus Lissotriton; species Lissotriton vulgaris. The sequence goes on along the minus strand of NC_141693.1, from coordinate 1,861,170,871 downwards.
CTGTCAATGAGACCCTACCACAGCACTTCAAGCACACAGTGATACCCGCATCCTTCAGTCCATGAAACACCACCACAGCCCTCCGAACGCACAGTGATGCACACATCCCTCAGTCAATGAGACCCTACCACAGCACTCCAAGCACACAGTGATACACACATCCCTCCATCAATGAGACCCTACCACAGCACTCCCAGCACACAGTAATGCACACATCCCTCCGTCAATGAAACAATAGCACAACACTCTGAGCACACAGTGATGCACACAACCCTCAGTCAATGAGACTCTACCACAGCACTCCGAGCACTCAGTGATGCACACAACCCTCAGTCAATGAGACTCTACCACAACACTGCGAGCACACAGTGATGCACACATCCCTCCGTCAATGAAACAATAGCACAGCACTCCGAGCACACAGGGATGCACACATCCTTCAGTCTATGAGACACTACCACAGCACTCCGAGCACACAGTGATGCACACATCCTTCAGCCTATGAGACACTACCACAGCACTCCGAGCACACAGTGATGCACACTACCCTCAGTCAATGAGACTCTACCACAGCACTCCGAGCACAAAGTGATGCACACATCCTTCAGTCTATGAGACACTACCACAGCACTCCGAGCACACAGTGATGCACACATCCCTCCGTCAATGAAGCAATAGCACAGCACTCCGAGCACACGGTGATGCACACATCCCTCCGTCAATGAAACAATAGCACAGCACTCGGAGCACACAGTGATGCACACATCCTTCAGTCTATGAGACACTACCTCGGGCCTCCGGTCGCACAGTGATTCACACACCCTTCAGCCAATAAAACACTACCACAGCACTCCAAGCGCACAGGGATGCACACAACCTTCAGTCCAGGGCCGACGCTAGGCATGGACAGCGTGGGGAGCTGCCCAGGGACTCGGACTCAGCCCACCAGCATGGGGCTCAAACCGATCGTGTGCCCTGTTGTTTCCATGTCTCTTTGCAATTAGGGTCTATGGGGGGTGTCCCCTCCCTGGGCCTCTCAGGGATTGTTTCTGGAGGCCTAGGGGAGGGAGACACTTCCCCTTGTACCAATTGCAAGGAGACCCATTCAGAGACACTGTGGGAGGCCCATTGTACAGGATTTTAGCTTCCCCAAAATGTTAATTTAAGCAATTCTTACACCTATCTGGCTGGAGGTGTGGGAATTGCTTGTGGGCTGAAAGTTAAAACTGTGGGGAGCTATAAAATCCTGTACAATGGGCCTCCCGCGGTGTCTCTGAATAGTTTTCTTGCAAGGGGTCACTTAAGTAAATTAGAGGGGCCTCGCGCATTCCCTTAAGTAAATAAGAGGGGCCTCGCGCATTCACTTTTGGCCCAGGGCCTCGCAAATCATAGAGCCGGCCCTGCTTCAGTCCATGAAACACTACCACAGCACTCCTAGCACACAGGGATGCACACATTCTTCAGTCAAAAAAACAACACCATAGCCCTCCGAGCGCACAACGATACACATATCCTTCATTCAATGAGACAGTACCACTGCGCTCCGAGCGCACAGTAATGCACACATCCCTCAGTCAATGAGACAGTACCACAGCGCTCCGAGCGCACAGCAATGCACACATCCCTCAGTCAATGAGACTTTACCACAGCACTCCAAGCGCACAATGATGCACATGTCCTTCCATCAATGAGACACTACCCCAGCACACAGAGCGCATGGTTGCAGTGAGGTAACAACACTGCAAGTGCATTCTTCAGTTGCAGGGGGAAAATGCCACATACCCGGTGAATTCCAGCACATTACTAGCCACGGTGAGAAAAACACTGGATCACACATAATGCAGGCCAGCCAGCCCAACCTGTGTTCATACAATAACCTGTGAACCAAGCTACAGGTGTATCAACCATTCCATGTACCGGCTCAGGCGTGTGGGGAAAGAATAACCGTACCTACCTTCACCCGTTTATTAGTGCATTGACCCAAACATGCAACACAATTCCCTGCATCTTGATCCACACCAATGCACTGATTAGGACCTATACTGTAGTGGACACATTTTATAAGGACAGTGAATACTAGTATTGGTCACTTCACAAAACTCTGGCTGCTGGGAATGAGATCTCTTCAAAGGATGATGGATGCTGGGGTGTCTTCAAATGACTCTGGCTGCTGGGAACATGTCCTCATCATAGGAATCATGCTGCTGAGACTTAGACGTCTTCACAGGACTCTGGCTACTGGGACAAGTGCATTTTCACTGGACCCTGGCTTCTGGGACTGAGACCTCTCCACAAAACACAGACTGCTGGGACTGAGACTTTGTCACTGAGCTCGTTCCCAGCTGCTGCTGGGAACGAGCCCTCTTTACAGTTCTGTCTACTATTACCTCTTCACAGGATTCTGGCTGCTGGGACTGGTTCCTCTTCAAAAAACTGTGGCTGCTGGGATCGAAACCTCTTCACAGGACTCATACTCCTGGGAATGAGACCTCTTTACAGGATTCTGTCTGCTGGGACTAGAACCTCTTCACAGGACTCTGGTTGCTGGGACTAGTCCTCTTTAAAAACCGATGGCTGCTGGGACTGAGACCGGTTCACAGGACTTGGGTTGCTGCCGGAAATGAGACCTCTTCATAGGATTTCGGGTGCTGGGACTTACCTGTCTCAATAGGACTTGGACTGCTGAGACTGGGTCATCTTCACAGGACTCTGGCTACTGGGTCTGATACTTCTTCACAGGACTAAGGTTGCTAGGACTAAAGGTGGGCGAGCCTACACACTAACTGCTGAGACTGCTGTAGTAAAGCAAATCGTAAAAAAGCCTCCGTCCCATGCCAACCCCACCCACCTTCGAAGCAGAGCCTATTAAATACTTGTCCGAATGTCATTGTCCACCTGCCTAATTTTTTGGTTCCCTACCCGTCTCCGATCACCCTCAGTTCCCTCAGTTTGTGGGACCGCCCTCTCCAGTCAACTCAGTACCAACTACCACCTTAACTGCGCAACTCATCCCTACCTTTATTGCACAGATACTGACTAAAATGGAACTCAAACTCAATTATCTGGCCACAGAACTAACCCTTCTTACAGGGGATCTCTCTAACCTTAACTCCCAGACACGCCCCAGCCTCTCTGATACTTCTACAAGTTCTCCCAACTCCTCTCAACATGCCCGGTGGCCGCCCATCCCCATTTGCAGACTGGCTCACTGGCCTTACCGTGCTGTTTGCTCTCTCTCTACTGCTGACCTTAACGCCCTTAGCAAATCCCATCTCCTTAAGACCCAGGTGACTGATCATCTCCCTTACTCCAACATCCCAGTAATAGTGGTAGTCAACCAAATCCCTTCAACTCTCAACTCGCCTACACCACCTGCGAAACTCACCAATATCCACACACTCAAACCAGCTAAAAATAACCCTAATCCTCTTTCTTGTATGCTTGTTAACTGCAGATCTGCAGCACTTCATGCTATTGAGATTTCTGAAACCATCCTCAGTGAGGCTATTGACATTGCTCTCCTCACTGAAACCTGGCTCAATGACCACTCAATGGCCATCCTTGACCTACTCACTCCTCCTGGCTACTCCATCATTAGACAGGACAGACCTGACAGAACAGGTGGTGGCCTAGCCATAATCCACAAAACTGAGTTACAACTCTCCCGCCAGAAGAAAACTGAATAGTTGACCTTTGAATACCTTGGCGTTGAACTCATTAGCAAAGGCTCTTCTCCTATCAGACTGCATATTATCTACCACCCTCTGGGTGAGCTACCTCCCTTTGCTGACCAATTATCCAATCTTCTTACTAATTTCTCTCTTTCTGCCTCAAAGCACCTGTTTTTAGGAGATTTCAACATCCATTGGAATAATGCAGCTGATCCCACGGTTAAGCGCCTCGTTAACCTTCTTGAGATGAATTACCTAAAACAACTCTGCAATAAACTTACCCAATCATAGGGGCCAACCATGATGCAATCATCACTTGTTCGGATCTGGTCTCCCTTACTGACATCGTCCCCATTGACTGGTCAGACCACCATCTCATTCTGTTCAACATTTTAACCAGTGTCGTTCACCCCCCTGTAGTAAATAACAGGCACATGACATTGACCAGAAACCTCAAACGAGTCTCCCCTATTGAACTTGGGTCCAAAATTCAAGCTCAATTGCAACTTTTCCCGCACTCCCAAAACGCTAATGAGCTTACTGAACATTTCAACAAGGCTATATTTTATATTCTTGACCAAGTCGCACCGCGTAAACTAAAACAACAAAGAGCAATCCAATCTAAAGCTTTGTTCAATCCTGAACTCAATAATGAAAGAAGACAACTTAGACTAGCAGAAAGAACATGGAGACAACACCCCTCGTCTTCTCGTTTAGCCATCCTCAGATCCACTAGATCAACATACAAGAAACACATTTTCATGGAAAAACGCATCTTTCTTTCGTTCCCAATTGGATCGAGCTAAAAATAGGCCCAGAGAACTCTTTAAAATTGTCAAAAAACAAACTCCATCTGCCCCACCTGAACCTAGAGCCTCTAATAAAAGATGTGAGGAAATTGCCAATTTCTTCACTGAAACAAATGCTAAAATTGACCAATCCTTCCCGTAAATATTGGCCTCGCCCCGCCCCCAAATTTCTCTTGACAGCCCCCATTTTCCCACATCTTCCCACCTTCCTAATCCTTTCTTTCAACAATCTACCCCTACCAGTTCTGGAGCTATCCTTTTCAACACACAATTGAAAAATAACACCACCTGGACTCATTTCAAATTCATGACTCAGCTCGAAGTCTTTAATATCATTGCAAAATTGAAGCCGACCTCGCACATCAAAGACCCACTCCCGACCAACCTAGTACATAAAATTAACCATAACCACCGCTCACAAATCAGCTTCCGTCCTCATCAAGGCACAGAGACTGTTATTATTAGCGGTGGTGGAAGAAGCAGGAGGTTCGTCGGCCATAATCCTCCTCGACTTGAGCGCAACTTTTGATATGTGAACCATCGAATTTTGGTTCACCGTCTCAGGAGTATATGAGTGACTGGCATGGCCCTATTATGGCTCCAATCTTTCCTAGAAGAAAGGTTCTTCCAGGTTTTCGAAGGGCGACACCTTCTCAAAACCTATCCCCCTTCAGTGTGGAGTCCCTCAGAGTTCATCCCTGAGCCTGACTCTTTTTAATGTCTATATGTCCCCACTCGTGGATATTATATCCCCCTTTGGGATTCATATAGTAACATATGCTGACGACACACAGATGGTCATCGCATTGAGCCAGGTTGACCAGATGCCCCCTGACCTTCATGGATGTCTTGAGGAAGTTACCTAGTGGAGGAGTCTGTCCCATTTAAAACTCAATGGTGATAAAACCGAGCTCATGCTTCTTGGTAACCATCTAAATTTGAAATCAAGTACCATGTGGCCAGCATGTATGGGCCCGGTAACAACCCCAAAAAAAGAAATAAAAAGTCTAGGCATCTGGCTAGATCAAGACCTCCCATTCAAAGCTCAAGCCAGGAGGACTGCTGCATCATGTTACGGCATTCTAAGAATGATTCACAAAGTGCTCCCTCTCCTACCCGATCCAGCAAAAACTTTAAAGCCCTCCGCATTACCCATAAGCCTCTGGGAGGGATTGGGCCTCCTATTATTAAATCCACGATCTGCCCTTATAAGGCTAACAGAAGACTCCGCTCAAATGAGCTTCATCAAGCAGTGGTTTACTGGATTAGGAAAGCCAGAATTGGCGGTCGACATTTTTCATACAATGCCGTGAAACTCTGGAACACCCTCCCGCTGCATCTTCTTAGGGAATCCAACCATGTCACATTCCAGAAACAGCTGAAGACCTGGCTTTTTGCATGGGGGGTCTCAATCTTCTATACTGGCCGCTTCAGCGCTGGGATGCTACCGGGTAGCCAGGCGATATATAAAAAACCTTTTATTTTTCATATCATTGCCCCATGCTGGACAAAAATCTTTAACAACTAATTTGCTTCTGGGTGCGTCCCTGACTCCCTTCAACTTGGGCAAATCACTCCCATTCTTAAAAACCTAAAGGCAGACTCTAATGATTTGAATACTCCATCCCATCTCTAACCTCCTAGCCAAAACTGTGGAGAAATGTGCCTTACTTCAACTCGACAGCCATGTAATCAAATACAACTTACTTGACTCATTGCAATATGGTTTCAGGAAAGTCTGTGGTACCGAAACTGCTATGCTTAACATTGCAGACAACATTCATCATTCTCTAGAGAATGGAGAGAAGCGTGCCTTCTTATCCTCCTTGACCTTTCAGCAGACTTTGATACAGAGAATCATTCATCTTTACTGGAATCTATTAACCTCTTCGGTGCTCATGACGAGACCAGCTAGTCATGAGTCACAGTGGAGCTGTGCTCATGACGAGCTGATCTCGTCATAACGGAGCTGCTCCGCCCACGCACGATTGATTCCCCGCCTGTGCGGGTGAAATAATCAGTGGGCGGGGACGTGACGAAACCAGCTCGTCATGAGCACAGCTTCACCGTGACTCATGACGAGCACCGCAGCGCCACGCTCACCGCCCGCACCATGGGGGTAGGAGTTAAGTCTCACTCTGGCCTCAATGGCACTGTCCTTAACTGGTTCACTTCCTACCTCCAACACCGAACACAACAAATAAAGATTCACTCCTGCCTCTCCAGTCCTACACCTGTCCCCCTGGCCTCAATTCTCTTCCCCTATGTCTTCAACCTCTTCATGGAACCCATTACTATCATTCTACAACAAGCCGGGATCAATTATCTCCTATCTGCTGATGACACCCAACTCTACTACAAAATTACGTCACACGTGATGTCCTTCATCTTAACACTTTGAGCAAGATTCAATCCTGGTTTTACTCCAACCACCTTAAATGGAATCCGAATAAAACGGAAATCATTCTATTTGCCCCTAAAAGCAACTGTCTCCCTATCCTTGGCTAGATCGCTGACCTCAACGCCCTCGACTGTCCGCTCACTATCTCTAATTTGGCAAAATCCCTAGGCTTCATCATGGACAAACCTTTGGCACTGAAGGACCATATCAATAACGCTTCTAAAGGAGCTCTTTTCACTCTTAAACACCTAAAAACAAATATCAAACCCTTTATCTCTTAAGACGACTTCAAAGGGGACGTTCAATCACTAGTTCTCTCTAAACATGATTACGGGAACGCTATTCTCACTGGAGCCCCTAAAGTTCACCTGGCCCCCCTCGGAGCCGTGCACAACATGGCTGCCAGGCTTATTACCAACTGCAAATGGTTTGATCACCTCGCCCTCTCTCAAATCCCTTAAATGGCTCCCCATTGAAGGAAGATGCATCTACAAGACTGCCTGCATCACCCATAAAGCTCTTCACTCTCAATCGCCGATTTACTTAACAAATAAACTCAAAAGAGCGGGCTGCACCAGACTGATGAGAAGCTCTAATGCTCTTCTCCTTGTTCTCCTACTACTAAAAAAGAAATCCACCCAGACTTGCTCCTTCTCAGGAAATGAGCCTACCATTTGGAATGTCCTCCCGAAGGACCTTTGCTGCAACCCCTTTTACCTTGGCTTCAAAAGAGACGTAAAACGTCACCTCCTCAATAAATACTGGAGTCCATAATTCTTTCAGACCCTGTTACCTTTGGATCTCCTGTATCGGTCTTCTTTCAGGTAACCTGTGGACCTTTCGTTTGCCCTGTGTTGTCCCTACTGTTTACTCCTGCCCTTGCTCTCCTTTGTCGCTCATGTACTATGTCAGCTCTCATTACCTCCTGTATTTTTTTTAACTGTATATAACCTTCAAATCTTACGATTTTTGCCGTTCTCCTAATTCAATGGTATGGTTCAATGTTCTTATTTGCAGTTTGCATGTAACTATTGTTTTTATTGATATTTGCCTTGCTCCTGCACCTGTAAAGCGCTCTGATACCTCTGGCTCTAGCCGGCGCTATAGAAAACCTTAAATAAATAAATAAACTCAGAGAACTGAGCCAGAACTGAGCAAAGGTTCTGGTTCAGATCTTAGAGCCCATGCACGAGCCGAGCCCTGAAAATATTTGCCATATATATCATACAACAAACATCATGTAAAATATGATAAAGTCTGTTCACAATTTTTTTAAGGGTATTTCTTTAACATGTAGAAGCTTTGACATTAATAGGGCACATTATAGCATTGCACAGAAAAGTACCTATTAAAATGTATAGTTTTGTTGGACTGGTAGTCTGAACTCATTTATTTGAAAGTGCTTTCAAACTTTCTAATGAAGAAAATAGAGTTTTTTTTTAAATTAAGTATTTGCCTACAATCACACAGTTTAAGCAGGGTAGCAGCGCTTTATTCAGGTTTTCTGATTTCTCTTTGTACAAATCAGGCTGTAAATGGGTATCTTTTTGTCTTTCCTAATGTTAAGGCTTTCTTTTTAACTTTCAGTGCCTTTATCTGCAGTTCTTAACATCTATCATGAACCCAACCTGAAGGAAGGTATTGGAGCGCTTTACATGAGTTCCAGTCACATTACACAAGGCCACGTGCATTGTTTATAGGCATGGAGCGATTAAGTGACTTGATCAGAATCACAGTAATTTGAGCTGATGCAAAGACTCAAACTCGTTTCCCTAGTTCCACAGTTGGCTGCTCTGACCATAATGCAACATCCTGGGTGGAGGGAGGAAAGGAAAAGCCACATGAAAGTGTGGCTCTTTATGGGCTTGAGGTTCCAATAGGACCAAGTACTGAGCCAGAGCCAGGCTACAGGCTGGAGCCTGGCTCAAGCTTTCAGTGTCTCGCCTACCTGCAGTTGCCACTACGACCGCTTCAGAGGACTCTGGCTCCTGGAACTGAGACCTCTTCATAGGACTCAGGCTGCTGGGATTGAGATCTCTTCCGAGGACTCGAGCAGTTGGGGCTGAGATCTCTTTACAGGACTCTGGCCAGCTTAATACCGGCCCATCCTGTGTTCCAGGAGGTCAATTGGTGATCATGTTTGACAGTGTCAAACACTGACGAAATGTCCAGAAGGATCAGTATGCACGACTGATTGTGATCCAGCATTCTAGGCTCATCATTCACGATGTGTGTTAGCGCCGACTCTGTGCTATGAGCTGGGCGGAAACCATATTGGCATTGGTCCAGTAGTTGAAAAATGGTCAATGTAATGACAAAGTTGGACGAACACACATTTCTAGGTAAACAATAAGGAGAGAAAGGTTATTAGCCAGTACAGGCAGGATTGGGACTCCCTGTCCCCTGGATATATAGATAAACAACAATAAGGGAGTTGAACCTTATGGGTAAATCCCAGCCTCAGTAGAGGGAAGGAAAACACGTGTGTTAACCACAAACCAAAAAAGAGGACGTCCTTTGTCCTTGAGAAGACCCCTCACTCACCAACCTAGTTGGTGACATGCTTCATCATCGGGGTCCCACCCAGATAGCCGAATGCCATCCAGGTGTGCTGCGACACCTGATTACAGTGGTGCTGGTTTTTCTTTTTATATGTGCAAAGAGGGACAGTGTGTATTAAAAAGTATCCGATACTATCCACTCACGGAGTTTATTCTGGAGTGTCTCGGGTACTATTAAAATATGGGGCACCTGTTGCCCTGTTAGGTGGGCTGTCGGTGTAAAAACTAAAGAAATATGAGTTAAAAAGAGGTCTACATGTTTCAACCTATGTGTCAATTTACAGGTTTTCGTCAGCACCAATGGAGTACCAGGGGGACGGTATGCGCATGCTAAGGCACACCCTATCCCCGTAGGTAACAGATGTAGAGTCTCAAAATAAGTCTCTCCAATAAAAACATTGGTTTCTTCCTGTGTTTCCTGGAAAAAACCTGTGGAAAGAAAAATTAGGGAAAAGGGTTGTGGGTAACAAACATACACGTATACTAGACATACACGTAAAACACACACAGGTAATAAATCACTCCGAGATAAGTGCACCTCATATTATAAGATGCTATCTCAATAAAGCTAATTAGAGCCGTACTAATGTGATAGTGACCCGGGTATATAGGACTACGTGAATGAAGTGAATCCACCCACTGTATCAATGATACTGTGACCGCCTCCGCCTAGTGCCAAGCTGACCTTGTGAGAGGGTCCTTGCCACGCGGTAGCGAGTTTTATGGGTGTTGTGCCTCGAGATCGAGGTAAAAGCATGGTCGCCGTGTTCGTGATGGCGAGCCTTGCATGATAAAAATACAAATGGCACTATTCTGGGCGTATCGCACCATCCGATGAGAGAACTAGAGCGCTGGTACCAGGTACAGTGAGCATGCAAGATAAGCGTCAAACATTAGACCAATCTTACTAGGAGCGCTAATATTTACGGCTCCATGAGCAACCCCGGACTGGCCAAATCCTCGCTACGATCTGTAGGGAGGAAGAACACAATGAGAGTCGATTCGTGGCGAATCTCGGGTAGAGGGGCTCAGGGGGCCCCAATGCAACAATCTTACTTGTGGAGGGAGAGACGGGCGCTGTTCGTGCCTATGCCGAACTGGTGGGTGCTCTGTAGTGATACTGAGCAGGATCGCCGGCTCGGTAATGAGGAGTCTCCCGTTTCCGGGTGGGGCGTGGCTACCAATCACATGTCACAGCTCGTGTTACCAATGGAAAGACGAGGGTGAGGGGGTTTGTCTGGAAAGCTCGGACACGTCATCGGGTCTCGAGTAGACTCAAGATAATTTGCTGTTGCGTTAGTTTAAGGCAGTGGCCGTCAATCATGAACTCTGCCAGAGCAAAAATAAACTTGAAGGGTTGTACCGCGGACATGAATGTATTAAAATATTTAAAGGAGACGATAGGTTCGCCAGAGATAAGGTGGACTCTCAGTCAGATGCCATAAATGTGCACAATGGAGGAAGGGTAAGAATTACAGAGATCAGGACCGGGGGGGAGAGACAGCACGCAGGAGAGTTGCTGGACTTGCATACAGATATGTGATATCTGTCGTTTGGAGAGGTACAAATAGTTAGCCATCAGTGGAAAATGACTGCAGAATGGTATAGTAGGATATAATCCATTAATGTAGTACAGAGTTCCAAGGAATATTATCATTCAGGCCGGTCTTATATGTAGAAAGTCTATATATCCAACGCTGTTCCTTTTCAAAAAGACGTTGGGAGAGGTAAGTTTCTCTTTCAACCTGTTCTATGATTGTCCATTTGATGTCATTTGGACTGTGTTTCATAGACAGGAAATGTTCCGTTAGGTTGGTCATCGTTTTATGGCAGCAGATGGTACTCCTGTGCTCACATATGCGTTGTTTTATTTTCCTGCCAGTCATGCCCACATACCGTAGGTTGCAGGGGCAAGTGATCAGATACACCACATTGGAGCTGTTACAGTTGGTATGTGCTCTAATTGTCCATATCTTGCCTTCTTCCAAATTTAGTGTCTTGGTGTTTTCAGTTAAGGGACAGACACTGCAATTCCCACATTTGTAGTGCCCCGTAACTTTGGGGAGGCCCCATGCGTTGATTACCGTGGGTGGTTCCACATTTCTCTTCCTAGGTCTGGTGTTGACTATGCTGTCATGTATACTTCTTGCTCGTTTGTAGGAAAATAAAGGCTTATCCCATTTCAGATTCCCTGTGTTGATTATTTTCCAGTGTTTGTTGATGGATTTTGACATCAGAGTGGATGCTGTACTATAAGTCATCACACAGGTAAGGGGGGTCGCCTCTTATTCTTTGACGTTTTCTTCCAAAAGGGCCTCACGTGGTTGGTTCCTCGCACGCTTTTGGCATTTGTTGAGGATCCTGTCCGGATAGCCCCTTGCTTGAAGTTTAGTGGTTAGGTCACCTGCTTGTTTGCGGTAGTCACTAATTTTACTGCAGTTTTTCCTGGTTCTTAGATATTGCCCGTAGGGCAAGTTTTCCCTAAGGGGTCTCGGGTGAAAGCTCTCGAATTTCATGAGATTGTTCTTTTCAGTGGGCTTGAAGTGAGTCTTCGTTTCTAGATGTCCACCTTCTTTAGTGATTGTCAGATCTAGGAAAATCATTGTTGTGGGGTCTTTGGTATGTGTGAATTTTAGATTGGTATCTAGGATATTAATCCAATCAAAGAAGACCAGGAGCATTTGTTCTGGACCTTGCCATATCGTCAGAACGTCTTCTATGTAACCTTTCCAGAGGAGGATGTGTGATGCAAAAGGATTTTGGTCGCTCAAGATGAATCTCTCCTCAAAGTCGTGTACATATAGACCTGCCACGCTGGGAGCAAAGGTACTCCCCATGGAAGTTCCACCTATTTGTAGGTATAGGGTCCCTTCAAACTCGAAATAGTTCTTTTTGAGTGCCAGTCTTGCACATTCTAGGATGAAGTTCCTCGGTGTTCTGTGTGTCCAATCCTCTTTTTCCAGAGCTCTTTGTAGTACTCTGAGGGTGTCATCCTGAGGTATACTCGTGTAGAGGCTTTCTATGTCGAGACTGACTAGTATAGTGTCCTCATCAATCATCAACTGATCTAGCAGCTGTAGGACGTTTTTGGTGTCTTTCAGGTATGTGGAAGTTTTTTGAACCAAGGGTCTAAGGAACACATCGCAGAATCTTGACAGTGGTTCCAGAACTGACCCGATTCCTGATACGATTGGTCTACCAGGTGGAGGGTGCTTGTTCCTATGCATTTTGGGAAGTATGTAGAAGTATGGGATCTTCCCCTCACTGTTGCATAGGAAATTGGCCTCCTGTTTAGAGATGAATCCTCTGTCCTCACCATGGTCAATCAGGGACTTTATTTCATTCTTCAGTTCGGAAGTTGGATCATAGGTCAGTTGTCGATAGCTATTCACGTCCCCTAGTAGACGAAGGCATTCTGCTCTATACATAGTTGTATCAAGTACCACCACCCCACCCCCTTTGTCCGCTGGTTTGATTGTGATGGTTTCACACTTTTTCAGATTATCCAACACAATTCTTTCCAACCTAGTAAGGTTAGTAAATGGTTCCTTGGGTTGAAAGGCTTCAATGTCATTGAACACAGCTTGTTCAAAGGTAGATAATTCCACCGGGGTTAAGTGTGGAGGCGGATTGAAGGTCGATTTTGTCCGGAGTCCAGTCTCATTAGGGTCTGGATTTTCATTGTTCTCGCTGTTCTTTTCGAAGAAAGCTTTTAATTTTAGTTTCCTAAAGAAACCAGCTAACTCGCAATGAAGTTGGAATTTATCTAGTCATTGTGTGGGGACAAAGCCTAGTCCTTAATTCAGAACCTGTGCTTCAATTGGTAAAAGCGGTCTAGTTGCAAGATTAGTCACTAGTTCTAGGTGCTGCTCGGTCCCGCTTGTTGATTCTTGCTCCGGGTGTGGTTCACAATTGGATCCTCCGTTCCCCAATGTACTTGGGCCCCCCTCTGCTTTTTCCTCTGCCTCTTCCGCCCCTCCATAAAAAAGGTGGCCTATAGTTGTTAGTTAGGCGGAGGTAGTGGATGTTGAAAGGGTGGTTGCCAGCCATACATCTGGAATTGTGGAGGGTGGTGGAATGGTGGTTGAAAGCCTTGCATCATCGGGTTGAACTGGGGCCAATTGCCTTGTTGTGTTGTTCTCCCTCTTCCTCTTCCCCTCTGTTTGTAGCTGCCAGTGCTGGAGTTACTTGAATTGCTACTCACTGAGCTGTTGCTGGGGGAATCTGGAGTCTGGTCAGTTTTCGTAGGTGCTGTGTACTCTGGGTCTGAGTATGGGTATGTTTTTAGGAAAGAGAACCTTTTTAAATCCTTCTGGAATTTTAGTACCTTTTGTCGGGTGAGATTCTCTTTATACTCGTTTTTCTCCTTGTTAAGTTCTTCCAGCTTTTTTTGTAGCCGGTGATTGAGGCTTTTATGTGTCCTTCAGTGAGTTGGATCTAGACTACGATTTTCTCAGATAATCGTGCTGCTGATTTTAGAATCAACATGATCCAGTCATGTGTGCAGTGCCATGCGATTAGAGCCCAGTCCTTTCTAAAGGTCGCATCTTCCAGAAAGATGCGTGGGGCATTTGTTACCAAGAGGCCCTTAGGAGCCATTTTGTTAGTTACATATTCTTTTAGAATAGTTCCATGCAGAATAGTTCTTATCCTGTTTCTTTTAAGTTCTGTAAGTTTCTCCCACTCGGTGGTCTGTGAAATGCTTTGCGAAATGCTGGCATCCGCAAAGTTAGAAAGATCTCCCATAATGGCATCAATCTCTTCGGTTGAGAAGGTGAGGCCCTGATAGTCGCTCATACTGTCAAACTGACAGTGCGTATGGTCCAGCGCTCTAGTTCTCTCATCGGATGGTGCGATACGTCCAGAATAGTGCCATTTGTATTTTAATCACGCAAGGCTCGCCATCACGAACACGGCTACCATGCTTTTACCTCGATCTCGAGGCACAACACCCACAATACTCGCTACCGCGTGGCAAGGATCCTCTCACAGGGTCAGCTTGGCACTAGGCGGAGACGGTCACAGTTTCATTGATGCAGTGGGTGGATTCACTTCATTCACGTGGTCCTATATCCCCGGGTCACTATCACATTAGTACGGCTCTAATTAGCTTTATTGAGATAGCATCTTATAATATGAGGTGCAGTCATCACGGAGTGATTTATTACCTGTGTGTGTTTTACGTGTATGTCTAGTATACGTGTATGTTTGTTACCCACAACCCTTTTCCCTCATTTTTCCACAGGTTTTTTCCAGGAAACACAGGAAGAAACCAACGTTTTTATTGGAGAGACTCATTTTGAGACTTTACATCTGTTACCTACGAGGATAGGGTGCGCCTTAGCGTGCGCATACCGTCCCGCAGGTACTCCATTGGTCCTGACGAAAACCTGTAAATTGACACATGGGTTGAAACATGCAGACCTCTTTTCAACTCACATTTCTTTAGTTTTTACACCGACACCCCACCTAACAGGGCAACAGGTGCCCCATATTTTAATAGTACCCGAGACACTCCAGAATAAACTCCGTGAGTGGATAGTATTTTCCCTCTTTGCACATTTATAAAGAAAAACCAGCTCCACTTTAATCAGGTGTTGCAGCACACCTGGATGGCATTCGGCTATCCGGGTGGGACCCCGATGATGAAGCATGTCACCAACTAGGTTGGTGAGTGAGTGGTCTTCTCAAGGACAAAGAACGTCCTCTTTTTTAGTTTGTGGTTAACACACTTGTTTTCCTTCCCTCTACTGAGGCTGGGATTTACCCATAAGGTTCAACTCCCTTATTGTTGTTTATTTACGAACACACATTTCTTCAAGAGTTCTGCCAAGGTGGGGACGTTAGTCATTGGGCAAAAGTTAAGAAGGTCCGTGGGATCCGCATTTAGTTTCCCTAGGATCAGGTAAACTGACCTGATTTAAGGCAAAGTGGAATAGCACCTTGCATAAGAGAAGCATTAACAATCGTGTTAGTAAGGTGGATCTCACTTCCGGGAACAAATTCGATGGCAGAGGGTCGTTGTAGTGATGGGTCAAGGTCAACAACATTTTGCGGATAGTGGGTTCATCAACGGTTTGGAACAGACTCCAAGATGCATTGTTTTTGGGGAGGCAGGGCTGTATAGGTTCAGTGATATTTGACTCCGAGGGGCATAGGGTGTTGAAAGGATCACTCAAAAGGTGATCATGGGCCGAGCGTAAGTCAGACTCAATCTTGGTAGTCTTATCACTGAAGAACACAGTGAATTCTTCACAGTCCGGCAGTGTCTCTTGACCCGGAGCTGAGAGGTTAGGATGATTATTGGATTGGGACTTGATGAGTTCGAACAGCTTTATCAGACATTTTTTTGCTTGATCTAGTTGAGTTCTAAAGAAGGTGGCCTTCGAGCATCTGATCCGTTTATTGTAAATGCTTCACAAGAATCTCAGCTGACAAAGATGTTGAAATGAGAGATAAGATCTCCACTTCCTTCCTGCAAGTCCTAAATTTCTTTTTTCGGCATTAAGACTATCATTGAACCATGGTTTGGAGAGTGTATCAGATACTCTTTTAAGCTGAAATGGTGCTACTGAGTCAAGAACATTAAACATTGCGCGGATATAGTGGGCCGTCAGGACATGGGCATCAGACATCAGACATATTTATTGGGGGGGGGGGGCAAGATGTTATCACAGAGCTCCATCAGGTCTTGCGAATTGATGTTCCATAAGGAAAATGCTACATACCAGTATGCATCTGTTCTTGGCATGTAGAGCTGCAGAGTTACACACTATGCATAGATGACCACCTAGTGTTGGGCCCGGATGTTTGCAGTTTGTTTTGTTGTAGAAAAGTCTTTGGGAGTCACGGGACAGGTGACTCCTCCTTTGGATGATACTGCACATGGGCATCGGCTCCATCCCCAGATTGTTTTTTGCCATTAGGGAAGTGATGGAGCTGTACAAGAGGTAGTGATGTCCATGTGATTTGTATCTAATTAAGATAATACTGGAACAGATAAAGGTAGCCGGAGAGGCGGGTGGGCGTGTGTAACTCTGCAGCTCTACATGCCAAAAACAGATGCATACTGGTAAGTAGCATTTTCCGTTCGAGGCATATGATCTGCAGATTACACACTATGCATAGATTGTATAGCAGTACCCACGCCTAGCGGCGACCACCGGTTTCTGTTGCAGTTGTTTGAAACAGTGTTTTTAGTACAGCCTGACCCACAATGGCTTGTTGTTTAGTTTGCACATCTACACAGTAATGCTTTTTGAATGTGTGCGGTGTAAGCCATGTAGCTGCTCTGCATATGTCATCTAAGGGAATGTTCCCTAAGAATGCCATTGAATGATATAGTTAAAAATATTACATAGGACATACATGTCAGGCCCCCTCTTAGCTAAAATCGGCCGACGCCCATCTGACCTGTGCCTCCGTCATTGTGGCTCAACGGGCACTTTCTTTCATATCCTGTGGGAATGCCCAGCAATCCAAGACTTTTGGAACCGCGCTGTCCTAAAAATGACTGATGCCCTAGGGAAACCGTTCCCTCTGACTACCAAATGCGCGCTCCTTAGTGTATGGGCCCCCACAGACCTCACAGCGATAGAACAGCGCTGGGCGGACCTGAGCTTCCT
Organism: Lissotriton vulgaris; assembly: GCF_964263255.1. NCBI lineage: Eukaryota > Metazoa > Chordata > Amphibia > Caudata > Salamandridae > Lissotriton > Lissotriton vulgaris. Next base: position 1,861,153,804 of record NC_141693.1, on the reverse strand, counting down.
CCTCATAAAGCGTGAGATAGCTATGCAATGGGGTTCGCCACACAAACCTCTCCTGATTAGATAGGTGGCTGCAATAGATGTGTGCATGCTGTCCGAAAAATCAGTTTACAAAACTAGGGGCTGTCCCGGGGTCTGGGATAAGAAGTGAGGTCAGTGGAATGCCTATAGGGGCGAACTGTGTACTTCTCCAACGGCAGATATGGCTATGACTAGGCGGGCCGCTCCTCGGTAAGTGTAGATACGACTGCTGTTGTGCCATGCGCGCTCTATGGCGAAGAATGCTGACTGCAATCGTTCACATAAATGTTTCCTCTGCTTTGATTAGTTATGTTTGTTTAAAAACGGAAATACCATAGACCTGTAGATTATCCGATACTAAGCTTTGGCTATTCCATGCACTCCTTGCTACCACGCCGCCGAACTCCCGGGATGTCGGCTATTTGGCTGTGTTATTCTGTGAAATACCTATATGTACCGCAGCCGGCCCCCGAGATTGTAGGCCCTATGCTGTGTCAATTTAATATGTGCATTAAAGGTTTTGGGAAAAAAAAAAAAAAGAATGCCATTGAAGCCCCTATCTTTCTTGTTGAGTGGGCTTTTGGAGGAATTGTTAACGTACGTTTTGCTTTTTGGTAACATATTTGTAAGCATTTAACAATCCCTGATTTTGATATATGGTTGCCTTTATGTGGCGGTGAAAAAGACACAAAAAGTTGTTTTGTTTTACGAAAAGGTTGTGTCTTTTCGATATAGTACAGCAGTACTCTTTTGACATCTAAGGTGTGTAGAGCTCTTTCTGCGACTGTTTGAGACTGCGAAAAAAATACGGACAGCTCAACTGATTGATTTAGATGGAATGGTGAAATGACTTTAGGAAGGAATTTAGGATTAGTACGAAGAACCACTTTGTTATGATGCATTTGCAAAAAAGGTTCTTGAATGGTAAATGCTTGTAGTTCACTAACCCTTCTGAGAGAAGTAATTGCTACTAGGAAAGCTACTTTCCCGGTAAGGAATTGCAATTCAAATGTATGTATTGGTTTGAAGGGAGGACCCATTAACCTTGTAAGAACAATGTTCAGGTTCCACACTGGTGCGGGAGGAATTATTCTTTTGAGTCCTTCCATGAAAGCTTTAATAGCTGGTACTTTAAAAAGAGATAGATGTTGTCTATTTTGTAAGTATGCTGCAATGGCAGCAAGGTGTTGTCTGATAGACGTATAGGCTAAATTACACTTTTGAAGGTGTAATAGATATCCTATGATGTGTTGAATAGACAAGTCTAAGGTATTTATTTGGTAATTTTGGCAGTATATGACAAAGCGTTTCCACTTAGCAGCATAACATGCTCTAGTAGTAGGACGTCTAGCTTCTTTAATGATGTTCATGAATTCTGGAGGAAAGTTGAGGTAATCAAACTCTATGACCTCAGGAGCCAGATCGCTAGGTTGAGCTGAGCTGGGTTCGGGTGTCTGATCTCTCCATGGTTCTTTGTTAATAGGCGTGGAGATAGTTTTAATTTTTGGTGTGGTACTACAGACATTTGCAACAGGGTGGTGTACCACGGTTGTCTGGCCCAAGTTGGAGCGACTAGAATGAGCATCAGGGAATGTTGTTGTAGTTTGCGTACCACTAACGGAAGTAGGGGGAGAGGAGGAAATGCGTACGCAAATAGTTTTGACCAGTTCATCCATATCGCATTGCCTTTGGACAATGGATGTGGGTATCTGGCGGCAAAGCTTGGGCATTTTGCGTTTTCATGGGTGGCAAAGAGGTCTATCTTAGGTTGTCCCCACATTTGGAAGAACGGATGAAGAACTTGCGGATGAAGTTCCCACTCGTGGATCTGCTGTGTTTGTCGACTTAGCAGATCTGCGATAGTGTTTTGTACTCCAGGGATGTGTTGGGGTAATTTATTTATTTATTTATTTCACTTCTATAGCGCTACAGCTACCCAACAAAGGGTTTCCCGGCGCTGATGATTCAGTGCATTGAGAAAATCAGGTTTTATAGATGTTAAACAGCCAGGTTTTTAAGGCCTTCCTGAATTTCAAGTGATTAGTTTCCTGCCTAAGGGTTAATGAGAGAGTGTTCCAGAGGGAGGGTCCGAGATATGAAAAAGATTTGCCGCCCATTCTCGCCAGCCTGATTTTGGGGATCACAAATTGGTTGGCTGTAGCTGAACGAAGGGTGCGGGATGGACGGTAGGGATGAATAAGGTTTTGTAGGTATTTGGGTGCCTTGTTGGTTGAAATCCTGTGCATAAGACATAAGGATTTAAATTTTACCCGGTTCTCGATTTTCAGCCAGTGCAATTCGCGGATATACTTGGTAGTAGGTGTGGAGATGGGAATTTTCCACAGTAATCTTGCGGCAGCATTTTGCACCGTCTGTAGTCGTTGGGTTATGACCTTGTTGGCCCCTAGGTAAAGCACGTTGGCGTAGTCGAGCCTGGAGGTTATCAAAGCATTGATGACCGATTTTTGGGTATTTTTGGGCAACATCCAACAGATTTTCTTCAACCACTTTAGAATCGCGAAGCAAGTAGCTGATGTCTTAGTAGCTTGCTGGTTAAGACTAAGTGATTCATCAATGATGACTCAGAGATTGCGGGCTGATTTGACTGGGACCGGGGGTGTACCCATCACATCAGGACAGTGCTGGGGTCCCCAGAGTTCTTTGTTTTTGCCTAAAACAAGTAGCTCTGTTTTCTCGCCATTAAGTTTGAGAAAAAATGTTCTCATCCACTCTGCGATGTTAGTGAGGCCGATTTTTAATGACGAGATGTTGTTGGGATCCGAAGATGATAGAGAGAAAATAACCTGGGAATCGTCAGCATACGAGAACATGAGTAGACCAGACTCTTCTATCATTTTGGCCAGTGGGCTCATGTAAACATTGAAAAGCAGTGGGCTCAATATAGAGCCCTGCGGCACTCCATGTTTAAGGGTCATAGTGTCAGAGCATGCTGATTGGGAAAAAACTTGGAAGGTGCGTTGTTCTAGCAGAGATTTAATCCAGTTGCAAGCGGCGCCCCTGATACCGGTGGCGTGGAGGGTTTGCTCAAGTACAACATGTGACACAGTATCAAATGCTGCACTGAGATCCAGTAACAGCAAGGCAACCGTTTCTCCGCGATCCAACAGTAGACGGATGTTCTCAGTTACGCCCAACAGAGTCGTTTCCGTAGAGAATCCTGTGCGGAAACCTGACTGATGAAGAGGTAGTAGATCATGGGTGGTAATGAAATCAGTGAAGACTCTGTGAACATGTTTTTCCAATATCTTTGCAAAGGTTGGTAATAAAGAGATAGGCCTAAAATTGGATGGCAAGTTGGGATCAGTTCCAGCTTTTTTCAGTAAAGGGTGAATCATTGCATGTTTCCACTCCTTCGGTACGGTTTCATCCTGTAATGATTTATTAAGAAGGTTGGTAATTGTCTCTAGGGTTTTATTATTTAGTTTTTTCAGGATAGAACAAGGTAGTGGATCATTTGGTGAGCCTGATTTGATGGAGTTCAAAAGTTTTCGAACCAGGTCTAAATCAAGCGACGGCCATTTATCTAGAATAGCTGGAGGTGTTACATCATGTGGGGATATGCAGGAGGACAGCTCTGTTTCCATGGGGATGATGGGGGCTGAAGTATTAATTTCAAGGCCAATATTAATAGAAGGCAGAATCACTCTGGACTTGGCAATTTCCTTTGTGGTTTGTTCTATACCCTGATAGATCTTATCAACTTTTTCTACAAAAAAGGCTGCAAGAGCGTCACATTGTGATTTGTTTAGATCTGGAGGAGATTGTAATGTAAGGGAACCAGCTAATTCTCTTACAGTTTTAAAAAGTGCTTTGGACTGGCATAGGGCTTCGGTGATTTTCGTGCAAGCATGTTCAGCTTTAGCTTTGGCCCAAAGCCTTTGATAATTTGAGAGTTTATTTTTATAAGCCAATTTGGACTCAGGGCAGTAGGATTTCCTCCAGTGACGTTCTGCAGTTTTACATGTACTTTTTTCTTGTTTCAAGGTCTCAGTGAACCACGGAGCAGGGGGACGGTGGGAGTTTTGTTTTAATTTAGTTTTGGGCAAAATGGAGTCAATGGCTTCTAGGAGCCAAGTTTGGACTGATGTTGAAAACACTTGTACTGTAGATTTTGTACAGGGGAGATGGCCCTCAAGAAGGGAGTTAAGTTTTTCTAGATCAAGCTTTTTCCATTTCCTGATTAATTGTATAGGAGTTGATGTTCTCACCCCATTTGAGTTTTTTACAAGAAGGGAAAATTTAATCAGGAAGTGGTCAGACCAAGGCACTGGAATGGCCGTGGGTTTAGATATGTCATTTAGGTTGGAGAGGATAGGGTACAACAAATGACCGGCTCTATGTGTGGGGCCAGAGTTCTTTAAGGTCAGGTTAAGGGATGCAAGATCTGTTTTAAAATCGTTCACTATTGGGCAATCATCTTTCTCCAAATGTAGGTTCATGTCTCCTAGAATAGTGAAGCTAGCCATTTTCATAGTTAGGGGTCCAAGAAGTTCAACAAGATGAGATATCCATTTAGAGGCAGTTCCTGGTGGCCTATAAATAAGTGCTCCCGAGAAAGTAAAGTTCGGTGTGAGTGAAAGTTTAAAAATTGCGCCTTCACAACCCTCACATGGGAGTTTGTTGAATTCGCAGTTATAGCGTTTTTTAAAAATAATTGCTATCCCTCCTCCTGGTGGTTTTTCTCGATCAAGTCTGACAATTGCATAAGTTTCAGGGAGTGCCATAGCTAAGCCAGGTCCAGAACTGTCTTGAAGCCATGTTTCAGTTAGAAAAACTGCATCGGGAACCTCATCCAAGAGTAAATTGAAGATTTCAGTTCGATGCTTAGGTAGTGAGCGACAGTTAATGCTAAGGAATAGAAACTGTTCTGAAGGTATCTTGTTATTGTTTGTAGAATTTCTAACCTGTAGGGCTTTGATTTGTACGTGGTTAGTGGATAAGTGACAACATTGACATGTAGTTTTCTTTAAATAAGGATCTATTGTCCTACATGCAGGATGTCGAGAGGGTCGAAGGGCTAGTAAACATTCAGAAGAGTATTTTAGGCGTAAATGACTGGTCGTGTCACTTTGTGCCTCAGTTATAGAGGGGCATGTAGCTAAATCCCTGATACCTGATTGAAGAGAGGGCATGGTGCTTGGCGCGTCCAAGGCGCGGACGGGCGCAGACGGGTAAGAGGAAGATCTTTAGCGGTATAGCCCATCTTCATATCTGCTGTGCTAACAGAGAGCTGCAGAGAGTGTGTCTCCACTTGTTTGTTTATGTAGTACATAGCTGTCATATTGTCTGTGCGAACTAAGACAGCTTTGCCTGACACTTGAGTTTGAAATGCTATCAGAGCTAGAAACACAGCTAGCAACTCTAAGTGGTTGATGTAGAGTAGCTTTTGTTGCGGTGTCCATCTGCCTTGCATGGTGTGATGCAGTAGATGGGCTCCCCAGCCGGAGAGCGATGTTTCTGCTGTCATGACTAGTTGAGGAACTGGCTCTAGAAACTGTCGTCCTTTGGAAAGGTTTTTGGTGTACCCCCACAGCAGAGAGCGGTGAGTACAACCGTCCACCAACACTAGGTTTGTTAATTGACCTGGAGCCTGGTTCCATTGGCGTGCTAGGCACTCTTGAAGTGGACGCATTTGCAGTCTTGCGAGAGGTACTACAAATATGCAAGATGCCATCATCCCTATGAGCTGCATGAACACTCGAGCTGGTATTGAGTGTTGCTGTTTGAATTTTGTTAGGAGAGTTTGTACACTTACTATCTTGGCTGGAGAGGGATAAGCTAGTGTTAGTTGGGTGTTTATTGTAGCGCCGAGATACTGTTGTATGTGCATGGGTTGCAGATGCGATTTGGCGTGATTTACCGTGAATCCCAAGTTGTGAAGCAGTTGAATAGTAGCGTGAGTGTGTTGCACACACTGGCTGTATGAACTGGCTTTTATGAGCCAGTCGTCCAGATATGGGAAGACATGAATATGTTGTCTTCTTAAGTGTGCTTCTACTATTCCTAGGCATTTGGTAAACACTCTTGGCGCTGTTGTGACTCCGAATGGGAGCACTTTGAACTGGTAGTGTTGCCCGTCTAGCACAAATCTGAGATATTTTCTGTGCGCTGCGTGGATGGAAATATGGAAGTAGGCGTCCTTGAGATCTAGAGTGACAAGGAAGTCGTTTAGTACCAGTAATGGGAGGACTTGTTGGAGTGTGACCATATGAAAATGATCCGATTGTATGTAAATGTTTAGAGGTCTGAGGTCTGAGGCCTAGGATGGGTCTTAGAGATCCGTCCTTCTTTGGTATTAGGAAACATAGGGGATATGCTCCTTTGTTTTTCTGATGCTCTGGAACTATTTCTGTTGCATTTTTCTGCAGGAGGGATATTACCTCCTGTCTGAGCAATGTTAAATGTTCCTGTGACTTTGTACGCTACTTGGGTGGTATGTTTGAGGGGGTAGATGTTAGTTCCAGACAATAACCTGATTGAATTATTTGGAGCACCCGCCTGTCTGATGTGATGTTTTCCCAGGCTGGCAGGTATTGTTGGAGACTTCCCCCGACAGGAGTGGAATGGGGATGGGGGAAGGAGAAGGGGAAGGGAGTCATTGGGCAGGGGTAGAGGCAGAGCGTGAGTTGTTATTTTTGCCTCTGCCTTTGTTATTGTTACCCCTGTTACCTGCCCTTTGGTAGCCTTTGCTGTAAGTAGACTGTGTAGAGGCTTTGTACGAGGTAGAAGCTGTGACTGAAGTATATCCCCTTGTGACACCTCGATAGGATGAGCGACCAAATGAACGTCTGGGAGCCTGTGACTGCAGGGCTCCCATAGATTTGGCGGTGTATGTATCCTTTTTCATTTTCTCTAGTGATGCATCTACTTCGGGTCCAAATAGGTGTTGCTCATCAAAGGGTTGATTAAGAATGGCACTTTGTACCTCAGGTTTGAACCCTGATATACGTAGCCAGGCGTGTCTGCGTAGTAAAACGCTGGTGTTAACTGACCTAGAGGCAGTATCTGCTGCATTGAGGGCACACCGAATAGAGTTGTTTGTGATGTTTTTCCCCTCTTGGATAAGCTCATTTGCTCTATCCTTGTACCTGTCAGGGAGGTGCCTCATTAATGACTCTAGCTCATCGTAATGTGCCATGTCATATCTGGCTAGAAATGCCTGTGAATTGGCGATACGCCACATGTTTGCTGCTTGAGACGCTGTTCTTTTCCCTGATGCGTCAAGTAGCTTAGACTCCTTATCTGGTGGTGCAGCGTCACCTGATGTTTGTGAGTCTGCTCTCTTGCGTGCATTGGAAACTACAAGTGATTCTAGTGGTACTGGACCTTTAATATATACTGGGTCTGAGGGGGCAGCTTTATATTCTTTCTCTATACGAGGGTTAATGACCTCAACAGGGCATGTTTGTATGTCTACCTCATGATATTGTGCAGCCATGTGAATTAATTCATTAAACCCTATAGTGTCTTCTGGTGGGGAAGGCCTTGAGGGGTATATGTCATCCTGAGGGACATTTGGGACATCTGGGGTGGTATAATCATCCCACGGGTCGGGGGATCCTGTAGGCTTGGCTGGATCAGGTATGTTACCCCCCATATCATCAGAGCTATCATCAGTATGGGAGGATGTGGTGATGGTACAGGTGATGGAGAAGGGGAAGGCAGTCTTAAGGGAGAGGTAGCCATGTCCTTCTTCTTTGAATGTGGTGTGTCCAGTAGTAGCTTTTTTGAAGCTAAAATTAAGTGTCCAGTGATTGGATCCTTAGCTAGAGTCTTTTGAGCAGGATCTGGATAGGGTAAATCCTCTGCAGGAGGTTGGTTTTTTGATGCGGAGGAAGGCTCGGGCACCGAAATGGCTTGTTTTGGTTGCTTGACAATGTCTTTTTCACTGGGGAAGCAGCAGTCTTTTTCGGCTCTGAAGCTTTTTTCGGTTCCTGTATGGTTTTTAGATTCAATGTTTTTTTCGGATCCGATGGTTTTTTCCGATCCGATGGCTTTTTCGGTTCCGGTGGTTTTTTGGAATCCGAAGCGGGATTGCTTGGTTCCGACCTGAGTTTCAGTGCCGAAGGAGTAGTGGTATGTTTCGGCGCCGATGGTTTGGATGTCGGTGCCGGTATATGTGCGCCGGCACCGTGTGAAGGTCGACTCGAACTGGAGTCGCCTGAAGGCTTAATTGGCTTTTTAGCCGGGCCCAAAGGTGGGGCAGTAGAAGCAGAGTGACGGTGTGCACCCAAGCCTGAGGGCAAGGGTGTGACTGGGGCCTTCTGTGTCAAGGAAGGGTCGAGGTCAACGGTCTTACTTACGACCTGCTGCGCTGGAGTGATGTCCTCGACATCGGAATCTTCTGCCTCAGAGCTGCTGTCGACGTTGTGCTGTTCTGGGACGTTGACGCCTTCCTCGAAGATGTAGTCCCGAATTGGAGCTGAAGATCTTTGAGCCATTGTTCTCCTCGCTCTTCGGTCCCGGATAGTCTTTTTGGAGCGGAGGGAGGCACAAGCTGACCAGTCGGTGTGGGGAAACTTCAACCCACATTGAGGACACTTTTTAAATGGCGTCCTTTCCATGAGCTGGAGTCGAGGCCTAGCTAGGCCCGAAGGCCGTCGATGACGACCGGAATCGAGATCCTCGATGTTGAAGAGCAGCGTCGACTGGAAAAGCATTCGAAACTAAGTTTTGGTAGTTAGTAAAGATTGCGCGCCAAAGGAAATTGGTTACAACACGTAGCGCTGGAAACCCATCCGAGCCCGGTGGCGGAAAAAAACAATCTGGAGATGGAACCGATGCCCATGCGCAGTATCATCCAAAGGAGGAGTCACCTATGTGACCTATCCCATGACTCCCAAAGATTTTTATACAACAAAACTAACTGCAAACATCCGGGCCCAACACTAGGTGGCTATCTATGCATAGTGTGTAATATGCAGCTCATATGCCGCGAACACATCTTTTCAACTGTTTGGGTTCTTAAGTTGGGATCTGCTTGCTCTTACGGATTCAAGGACGAGGAAGATGATGCAATAGAGGTCTGTCCACTCACATGGGAGGATCGAATCCAGGCGGAAAGAGATGGGCTTGCCAATGACAAGATCTAACATGGCTCCTTTGATATGCATAGGGCTGTCACATATTTGGATAGGGTTAAGGTCAAGTAGGAAGGATTTAAGGGTATTGACCAGCACATTGTTTACATCATTCCAGTGGAGGTTGAAATCACCCTGGAAGATCGGAGTGCCCCGGAAATACACGTTGGCTGAAATATTTATTTATTTATTTATTTATAGCATTTGTAGAGCGCTTCTGCAACCCTACGGGCATCCTGGCGCTGTGTACATATTGCTGAAAATCAGTGAAGGGAAGGTTGTCACGAGGGGGGTAATAGAACGTGTGCACTTTGCATGAGTCATTTTTGCCCCTGCCACTTCAGTGCATAGGTATTCACAAGAGGGCAGGAGGTCAGCATGCATGACTTTCACTGTTAGATTACTACGATATGCGCAAGCGATGGCTCCCCGTGACCACTAGTTCTGTCCAACCTAATGATATCAAAGTTGGGAGGTATTAGAAAGTCCAGGATGGGAGCAGCGGAGTCATTTAGCCAAGTTTAGGTCAACATTACAAGATCAAGATCCTGGACAAGGATTAAATCGGCAATATCAGCAGCTTGTTTAACAGCCGATCTGCAGTTTAGTTTAGTGTTCGTTGGTAGAGGTAGAGTGGGGGTGACTATCGTGAGGTGACCTCTTTACAAGACTACAGCTGCTGAGACTGATACTTCTTCACAGGACTCTGGCTGCTTGGACTCAGTCCTCTTGAGATGATTCTGGTTACTGATTTTGTGACCACTTTTATAGGATTCAGGCCTCTTCACAGGCCACTGACTGCTGAGACTGAGACCACTTCGCAGGACTTTGACTATTGGGACTGCATCCTCTTCACAGCACTCAGGTTGCAGGGACAGAGACGTCTTTAAAGCACTGGGACTGGGACTCTTCATATCTACTCTGGCTGCTGGGACTATGACCTCTTCATAGTACTCGGACTGGTGGCACTAAAACCACTTCATAGGACTCTGGCTGCTGTGACTGATACCTCTTGACAGGACTCTGCTTGCTGGGACTGAGACCTCTTCACAAAACTCTGCTTGCTTGAACTGAGACTCTGCATGCTGGGGCGGAGTTGGGCTGCTGGGACTGGCACCTCTTCATAAAACTTTGGCTGCTGGGATGATTACCTCTTCACAGGACTCTGCTTGCTGGGACTGAAACCTCGTCAGTCTTCACAGGACTTGGGCTGCTGGGACTGAGACTTCTTCATAAGAATCTGGCTGCGGGGACGATGACCTCTTCACAGGACTCTGGCCGCAGGGATTGAAACCTCTTCATAAGCTCTTGTTACAGGGACTGATACGTCTTTAAAGGACTGTGGATGCTCGGACTGAAACATCTTCAGAGGATTCTGGCTGCTCCGACTAAGACCTCTGCAAAGGACTTGGGCTGCTTGGACGTAGACTTCTCCAAAGGACTTGGACTGCTGGGACCTAGACCTCTTCACAGGAGCGAGCTGCTAGGACTGAGGCCTCTTCACAGGAGTCCAATTGCTGGGATGGATCCCTCTCCACAGGACCCTGTCTGCTTGGTCCGAGACAGCTTCACAGAACTCTGCCTGCTGGTAAGAAAAGCACTTCACATTACAGAGAAAGCAAGAAGGAAGGGTAGAACTGTGAAGTGAGAAAGATGAGCGAGAGATAGGGAGGTAGAGAAAGGGAATAAAAAGAAGAAAGACAAAAAAGGCCCAGAGCTCGAGAGTGATAAAGTTGAAACCCAAGACAAAACAAGGACAAAAGAAAACAGAGGCAGAGAGGGCAAGACAGACAGTGTTCGGCAGTGAAAGTTAGGATATTGACAGAGAAGAGAGACATGGGATAGAATGAGAAAGGGAGAGGCAGCAAATTGATATGTGGGTGTTATCGGCTGGTTTCATTTGTAACATTGCTGAATATTAAGGCGTGCAAGTAATATGACACTTAATGCTGCAGTCAAGCCATGCATGTGTTTGTTGACAGACCTCAAAGACTGATGGAAAAGAAATAAAATGTACGGAATTTAAGGAAATGTTAGCAGAAGCAAGAGCCCTCGCCCCACACGGAGGGTTGTAGGCAACCCCTAACTCCGCACAGTGCGGCCAGAGTCTGACATACCACATGTTACCACGGGTCGGACTCATGCAGCTGAGCTTCAGCCAACACCCAGGTAAGGCTCTTTCCTGCTTGAGGATCTGCATCATAGTTCTACCCTGAGCTGAGTTCCTTAGCCGAGGAGGGGCAAAATACAGTTCATTTTGTGAAAAATCCATGCATTAAGTGAATACGCTGGGTGAAAATTTTACATGATGTACATCCTTGTATACAAAAGGCGCATGAGATACCTTCTAAAAGTATTCTCCTTTCACTTTTTAAAGCCATGCAGTGGTCACTGCTAGTGGAGCACATGAAGCCACTTCACACATGTTGTTTCACAGTTCTTGCAAGACATTTGATACCACGACCAGTCTCCAACAGGCACAAATTACGTGCTAAAAGCTCAAGGGAAAGTAAAACAAACATTATGCAAAAGATGTGATATGAGTGAAACGTAACAATTGGCATTTACAGGTTTATACAAGATTACCCTTAAGTATGTCAAAGAAAAATGCCCCCGGCTAGCTTAAACCCTCCCTTTAAGTCAGAAATATTACTTACCAGTGTCCATCTCAGCTCTTGGATGAGGAATGAGGGTACAGTCAGTCTCCCAGAATCAATGGCATGCCTCTTGTGTAGACTGTGACTAAGTCTGCAAAGCTGTTGATGAATTCTGGGTAAGGCAAATAGCTTGTAGGCAACATGAATTTCCAAGTCACAAATTATAATAAATACCCCGGCCCCAGATTCCACTTTCATATAAGAATCTATAGGATGGAGGGTCATGGTTTCAGACCTGCTGCATCTGGGATTGTTAGTTTACCTGTTCACAGGTAAGCAGCCAGGAAGTGTGTGCTATAATACTCCTGTTAGGAAAAGAAGAAAATGTGACTGTTCTCAGTCTGGAGTGGAGCAATGGGCACCACCGACACAGGTCAGCAGCCAGAAGTACATTTTTAGGGGGGAAGGACCTTCAGCTATGACCAAACATAAGAGCATTATTTCCCAAATTCAAGTTCAAGTTCAAGAATTTATATAGCGCACTACTCACCCAGAGGGTCTCAAGGCGCTTGAGGGAGGGAGCGTGAATTACTTATTGAAAAGCCAGGTTTTTAGCTGCTTTCTGAAGGAGAGGTGGTTCTGTATAAGGCGGAGGTGAGTGGGGAGGGAGTTCCAGGTTTTGGCCGCTAAGTAGGAGAAGGATCTTCCTCCCATGGTGGATCTGTGGATGCGCGGAATTGCGGCGAGGGCTTGATTGGATGATCGTAGTTGGCGGGTAGGTGTGTAGAAGGACAGTCTTGTGTTGAGGCATTCGGGTCCTAGGTCGTAGAGGGCCTAGTGTGCGTGGGTGAGGAGACGGAACGTTATTCTCTTGTTGACGGGGAGCCAGTGGAGGTCTTTCAGGTGACCGGAAATGTGAGCTTGACGGGGGATGTCCAGTATGAGTCTGGCTGAGGCGTTTTGGATGCGTTGGAGTTTTTTCTGTAGTTTGTCAGTGGTTCCGGCGTAAAGGGTATTTCCATAATCCAGTCGGCTAGTGACCAGTGCGTGGGTGACTGTCTTTCTTGTTTGGGCGGGGATCCAACAGAAGATTTTTTTGAGCATGCGTAGGATGTTGAAGCATGAAGATGAGACGGCGTTGACTTGTCTGGTCATCGAGAGGGAGGAGTCCAGGATGAATCCAAGGTTACGTGCGTGATCTGTAGGTATGGGTGCTGTACCCAGGGACCCAGATTATCATATTACAAGACTATCGAGGACAGAGTTTCGAATAGTAAGCCCATATAGTGAAGTATAGATTTACTATTTACTACTCCTAACAACATCCACATACCTTGAATAAAAAAAGACACACGCACATATACATGCATATATATATATATATATATATATATATATATATATATATATATATATATATATATATATATATACATATATCAACTCACAAGCAAAATAATAATCCGGCACTCCGCTTGGTAGATGGAATTAATTTATTTAGCACACTGTGATCACAGTGTGCTAAATAAATTAATTCCATCTACCAAGCGGAGGGCCGGATTATTATTTTGCTTGTGAGTTGATTAATTACGAGACCCTGTCCTGGTCTCGACTCCGGCACCAACTTGAGAAGCGCTCCCTCTGCGACGGGACAGTTCGTGTTTGATATATATATATATATATATATATATATATATATATATATATATATCAAGGTCACCGTGTAGTGACCGAAACGCGTCATGCTGGCGATTGCGTGTGAATAAACCACCTTTGAATTCACTTTTTGCGCTGTGGAGTGGTCTGTACCTGTGGGTTCCGTTGGTTGCTGATTGGATTTCTTGTCCATTTTGGAGTAACGGAGCAGGACTGTGAACTGTATATATATATACATATATATATATATATATATATATATATATATATATATATATATATATATATATATATATATATATATATATATATATATATATATATATATTTATTCAGGCTCCAAATACACCGGTATCGTGGGTCACTCTTAGTGTCGGGTGCTGTGAAACGCAGCGGTGTACCGCGTTATTAAATTACAGCTCCAGTCTTCCTCACCCATACCCAGCCGGGCCGGGAACGAAGACACAGCACTCACGGGCTCAGGTAAAGCAGCAAAGTTTATTCAAGCAAACGCGTTTCGGGACAGCGTCCCTTCGTCAGTGGTTCAACAGTGAAAAACACTGCGCTATTTTTTAAAACCCACAATTGGTCACAAAAATGAAAGACGGACTTTTTACAACTACAATGAGGTAGCGCCATCTTGGAATGTCTAAAACGGCTTCAATGCCCACATTTAAGTATGCTACTCAAACGCAATTTCATATCGTTATATTATAACAAGACATTTTGCAGTGTATCGGCTAGCATGACTCTAAAAATATGGTCATGGCACCAATCCCTCATGTATTGTGTTTATTGAGGGGTGTTCTCTCGATTGGGCTCGGCAGTGTGAACTGAATATATCAATGTCGTAATGACAGTCATGGTCTACGGACCACGACATCTAGTAAAACCTGATTCAGGTGTAATCTAGCCGTGTATCCGCAATTGCAGCCAAGCGGCTGCATGAAGTCACACTTGCCTCGTCCCTCTCAGAGGACACCCTTCATGCCATTTGTTTTCGTTAGCCGTCACATGTTCAAAACCTAGCAGACATAAATACCCACCACCCACCACAACTTTTCAACGTTTTTCATATTTTTTACTGTGTCATTACTAATTTCAATTATTCCAAAAATCGCATCAGAATATAACAGTCCAATCATTTACAGCGTACTATGGACAAGCATTACAGCATTGAGGAGGCGATGAACGCCGAAACGCGTCTGCTGTTAACAAACAAAGCCAAAATGACCCTGCGAGTGCTCCAAAAAGGTGTTTTGAAGTTGCTGTGCAGCAAGAATGAGGTCCCACCCTCATTTATGGAGACAGCACCCGCCCTGTGTTCGGAGTTTGAGGTGGGAGTGGTGTTAGTGAATATAATTTCGAACTCTTGAACCACCGCTGATTAGTCTTTCCGGCTGGCATAAAAGTCGCAAGCTATTCAAACTTGTGGTAGCCAGTTAATTATCTGATACCAACTGGGAAGACATCATACAAAATCCGGCGGCTGTAGGCGAGGGACATACGGCCTTTTGGTGTGACCATACAAAGAATCTGACATGGATTTGACGGAACATCAGAGTCACCCAATTGGCCCGGCATCATCCAATGGCTGAAGTGGACAGAATATAACAGTCCAATCATTTACAGCGTACTATGGACAAGCATTTCAGCATTGAGGAGCCGATGAATGCCAAAACGCGTCTGCTGTTAACAAACAAATCCAAAATGACCCTGCGAGTGCTCCAAAAAGGTGTTTTGAAGTTGCTGTGCAGCAAGAATGAGGTCCCACTCTCATTTATGGAGACAGCACCCGCCCTGTTTTCGGAGTTTGAGGTGGGAGTGGTGTTAGTGAATATAATTTCGAACTCTTGAACCGCCGCCGATGAGTCTTTCCGGCCGACATAAAAGTCGCAACTATTCAAACTTGTGGTAGCCAGTTAATTATCTGATACCAACTGGGAAGACATCATACAAAATCAGGCGGCTGTAGGCGAGGGACATACGGCCTTTTGGTGTGGCGATACAAAGAATCGGACATGGATTTGACGGAACATCAGAATCACCCAATTGGCCCGGTATCATCCAATGGCTGAAGTGGACAGAATATAACAGTCCAATCATTTACAGCGTACTATGGACAAGCATTACAGCATTGAGGAGGCGATGAACGCCGAAAAGCGTCTGCTGTTAACAAACAAAGCCAAAATGACCCTGCGAGTGCTCCAAAAAGGTGTTTTGAAGTTGCTGTGCAGCAAGAATGAGGTCCCACCCTCATTTATGGAGACAGCACCCGCCCTGTGTTCTGAGTTTGAGGTGGGAGTGGTGTTAGTGAATATAATTTCGAACTCTTGAACTGCCGCCGATGAGTCTTTCCGGCCGACATAAAAGTCGCAAGCTATTCAAACTTGTGGTAGCCAGTTAATTATCTGATACCAACTGGGAAGACATCATACAAAATCCGGCGGCTGTAGGCGAGGGACATACGGCCTTTTGGTGTGACCATACAAAGAATCGGACATGGATTTTGTGGTAAATAAAATTACCATGACTATTTTTCTATACATTAAGTGACAATAAAGGTTAGCTCAATAAAAATGAGAGGCAGAGTCCGTGGTATCTGAGTCATACGGGTTTTAATTAAGATTCTCGAGAACCGGGATATCGAGTTCCATCACCACTAAGGTTCAGGAAGGGACATTCAACATTTTATTAACATCACACATTATATATAGTAAAACAGTATAATTGAAATGAATACAGTAGGCGTAACAAGTGGAAAGAGAGAGATAAGAACACATGTGCGTAACAGGAGGCGTGTAAGAGGGCGTACACGTAGGCGTGTATTGGAAACGTCACAGAAGTGTCATAGGTAGGTGGTTGCATAGTGAAATTCTGCAGGGTCAGCAGAAACCTTTACCCTGTGTGCGCGCGCAACTGAGCATGACGTGTAACTGGGGAGAACTGGGGGGCTTGACTTTAGCTCTAGTAGAAGAGTCTTGGTGTCTGGGATGTCAGAACGACCTGCACCTATAGCATATCTGGTATCTCATGTTTAGAGGATGTGTTGTCTGAAGTAAAAGGTCTCTCGGGCAGAGGCCGTTCAATACTGAATGCTAGTGTGTGCATACGTGTCTTGGTGCAATGCGCGGGGCCATGGGCCTACCATGGTAACGGGTTCTGTAAATCACTTGCAAGGAGGACAGGAAGGCCGGGCCCTTTGCTCTGCAGCCGGAAACATGTTTACCTATTTCACTAGACTGGAATGTGTTTTCGAGGAGGCTGAGCAGATAACTGTAGGCAAAATACTGTCTTGGCGGGCAGGCCAGGCCAGGCCGAGCCGGGCACCGCTTCGCTGGGCAGGAAGTAAGGCAGAGGTCAGGGTTGCATACCTATACTGCAGCTTTCAGAGACAGAAGAGACTCGGAGCCTCAATTAAGGGCCTGGCTCGACTGAGCCAGAAAAACATAGAAAACGTGTGCTTCACGTTATTTAAAAGTGCACCATGTAAAGACGTTGGCACCATAGGCCTAGAAGCCAAATTAACATAGTTTTCTTGGAGGACTGAATAACTGACATGTTAACGTTGGACGCAAATGCATATGCGTCTTCGTGGCAGGCACGGAAAGGGAATTACACGACATACATGGAACATGGGTGCATGGATAGGGTGCAAGTGGGGGACACATTGATTACCTAACAATTTCTATTTCCTCATTCCCTCCTTGGCCCCTACTACACCCTTTAGGATATGTCTATTTTCATTAGACTATCTATCTGTTCGTATAGAATCATTTGTTCATCTTTTCTCATTCGGGAACGGGAACGTGAACTTGGACGGGGAATACAAGCTGTGGCGCACAAGCCGCAAATCCCTGGCCCACATTGCAGACAGAGACAACAACTGAATACTATGAGCAGTATTATTCCTAGGAATGACAATACTTTCCATCCCCAGGCGGATATCACACTCCAAAGCCAACCGGACCATGTCCAGGTGTCTGGATTCTGGCGCATCTGGTGAGCTATATTATGGAGCCTTGTTATCGCTTTATATACTGACGGTGCGTTATTAGGAATGAAAATACAACAACTGGATCCGATCACTCTACACGCTCCGCCCCTATCGGCCAGGATGACGTCAAGGACAAGGCGGTTTTGAAGAACAACAAGTCTCATAGCAGACTGCTCTTCGGTCAAGTTACCTAAAGCAAAAGTAGTTTCGTTCACTACTGCTTCAAGAGTTCTGGTCAATCTTCGTATTATCTTACTATTTTGGACGGGACCTATGAACCAGAAGTATCCTTTAATATAATCCTTATACTGGTCCCATGCTGACTCAGAATAATCGATAACAGGAGGGAGGTCTCTCTTATGTCGTACATGCACAAGGTGTGAATTTCGATAATAATCAGGTGGGGCTAGGAAAACAGGTGGTAATAGGAACGCGATATAACACGTTCCATCCCAATCTAATGGCAAACGTACATAAGCTGTCTGACCACATATAAAATAAGAATGGCGAGAAGCTTTGAAAGTAGACTTTCCTTTATCACTGAATTCGACCACAGTATTACAATCACTGTGTCCTAGATGTACTGAACCATTCTTTCTGACGCATAACTCGCCTTTCACTGGTAAAACTGTAATAAACGGCAAGTCCGAATTAGTCTCGGATTGAACGTTCAGAATCATGAGGTTAAGTGTAAAATTACCTAATCCATACACTTCATTTTCTAGATCAGTCCCTGTCCTTTGGGGAAGACCTTCCTTGTCTGGGAAACATATTTTATTCATAACTGTATTAGGGTCCCCCATATCCAATTGCCTTGGGAAACTGTGGACTTACTGTCTAGGGAGGACATTAAAGTAAACCATGCTCCGCACGAACCATTATATGTAAACGGATAAGGAAAGAGGGGCAGAGCTCCCTTGTATTTCTGATAGGGAGGGAGTCGGCCACATACCCAGCAATTTGTGGCATTGCTGGTCTGGTGTGTATGGTGTAACATACGAATGAAAGTATTGTTGCGCATTGCTAATCGATAGGACAGCTCGTGAGGGGGCAGGTCACTGAAAGTGTGCTCTACAGTGTCATTAGAGGAAATATGTACATGGGAACCAAGAGGAAAGAAAACATGTAGCATTAAACTTATGCATATAATCGTAAGACTCAGAAAGAACATAAAAATTAAAGTAATGACGCATCTGCTGTGCAGATTTTTGCAATATTTTTCTCTCTTTTCAATTCGCCTATCTCTCTGACTACTTGGGTCTATCTTATACATGTCAGAAACCTGTCTAACCGCTTCACCCGAGGGGGACTTAAACAATTAAACGCTGTCTGACTTACTAGACCTCAACTTTGCTCGGTACTCCTGTTGTGGAGTTTTCTCTAACAGGGGGAGTTTAGAGTCTGTAGCGGGGCTGTCCTTGGGAAATGTCTTTGGACACAGTCCATGAAATCGTTTAATGTGGCTGGAGTGGAGCCACCCTTTTCTGCCTTCAATCTTCACAGCGGTCCTCGTGGTCATCAACACAAGTTTTGGTTCCTTCCACCTGGGCTCCAGAGGGCTCGAGCGGTCAAAGTTGCGGACCAACACCAGGTCTCCGGAAACAATTTCATGCGGTTTCACCTGGGTGTTGTCCGGGAAGGCAGCTGCGACCTGTGAACGACAAGATAGTAGTGCAGACATCAAGGAAGCCAGGTAATCTGTCAGCATGTTACTATCAACATCAGTGATCTTACGAGGCATAGGCGTACCCCACATATTTGGGGGACGGCCGAAGACTACTTCATACGGGGACAGTCCGGTTCTGGAATGAGCTACCATACGCATGTAAAAGAGGGCAACCGGCAGGGCTACCATCCAATCTACTCCTTTTTCGGCACAGACCTTCGCTAACCGTGTTTTCAGAGTTTGATTATGTCTCTCAACGAGACCGGCGGCTTCGGGGTGTGGTACGCAGTGGAATTTCCACTGGTATCCTAACAGGAGTGATACCTGTTTCATGAGTTCGGACGAGAATGGCTGTCTATTATCTGAGTATACGACACGGGGCAAGCCGTATAGCGGGAAGAATTCACGGACCAACTGTTTGGCAGTAGTTACAGCAGTGTAATCTGGGACTGGGTATGCTTCGGTCCATCGGGAAAGGGCACATACAACTACGAGGACATACTTGAATCCTTGGCATCTGTACATCTGGATATAATCCATTTGGAGGACTTCAAAAGGATAGTCAGGAGGATGAAATCCACCTTGTTCCACGGGGATACCTTTGCCTGGATTGAACTGACAACAGATCATGCAGGTACGCACTTTCTGTTTTGCTGCTGCACGTAAATGCTTGTTGAACCAGAGATTCTGAATGCTGTCTAACATGGCTTTTTCTCCTAAGTGTGCTGGACTATGTGCTGTATTAATGATAACTTGAACCATAGAGTCGGGGAGAAACCATGTGGCTCTTCCCTTCGTCATCCATCCCTGATCTGTCTGGATCCCTCCTTGTTCAGTCCATTTCTTTATTTCATCTGGAGTCGCATGCGTCTGTATGTCGAGTACATCTAGTGTGGGATCCTTAACTGTCATGCAATGTGTCAGTGAAGTTACTTCAGTCTTTGTCGTGTCAGTCGGTATGTCTGTTTGAGTCTGAGCTGTAAGCTTGGCTGTTCGATCTGCCAGGTCGTTACCCTGGGAAATAGTGTCGGTGACTTTAGTATGTGCTTTGCACTTCATGATAGCAATGGATGCGGGTAAGTGTATTGCCTCTAACAGAGCCTGAATGAGGGGACCGTGTTGTATCTTGGCACCGTGTGAGGTCAGAAAACCTCTCTCTTGACAGAGAACGCCGAAGTCGTGAACGACTCCGAATGCGTACTGTGAATCTGTGTATATGTTTACTTTCTTGTTCTTGGCTCGTATACAGGCTTGGGTCAGAGCGATGAGCTCTGCTGCTTGAGCAGACAGTGTGTCAATACGATGGGTTTCTATGACTTCAGTTTCAGTGGTCACTGCATATGCGGCCACTAACTCTCCTGTACTTGTTCTCATACATGAACCATCTACGTAAAGTGTCAGGTCTGGGTCGGGCAATGCAATGTCTGTCAAGTCTTGTCTTGGCTTGGTTATGGTATTAATGACTTCCACGCAGTCATGTGGTGCTGGATCTGCTGTGATCGAGGGTAACAGTGTAGCAGGGTTTAGTATGCTGCAACGTCTGATTTCTATGTGTGGTTGGAAAAGTGTCAGTTCATATCCTGTCAGTCGTGCTATGGTCAAGTGTTGAGTCTGGGTTCGGTTCAGGAGAACTTCCACGGAGTGTGGAACTTGTACTGTCAGTGGATGTCCTAACACTATTGAGTCGCTTTGTCTGATAGCTAGAGCTGTTGCTGCAACTGATTTTAGGCACGCAGGCAGAGCCTGGGCTACTGGATCCAATGTACTAGAAAAATAAGCGCAAGGCTTGTGTTTCCCTGCTTGATCCTGTGTGAGAACAGATAATGCTGTCCCATCGCGTTCAGTAACAAAAAGTGTAAAAGGTTTGCTGTAAGATGGTGTCGCTAAAACTGGTGCTTGACATAGAGCTTTCTTCAGTTCATCAAAAGCTAGTGTATGTTCCTGAGTCCAAGGGAGGACAGTCGAAGTCGCTGCCTCCTGTGTTGTCAACTGTATGAGTGGCTTGGCTAGGTATGCATACTGAGGAATCCATTGTCTGCAGTACTAAGTGAGGCCAATGAAGGCCCGTACTTCCTTTTGTGTCTTGGGTTGTGGCAGATGTGCAATTAACTGGATACGATCAGGTGTCAACTGTCTACCCCTCTTGGACAGCAAGTGTCCAAGGTATACCACTTGCTGGGCACAGAATTGTAGCTTCGAAGGGGACACTTTATGCCCCTTTTCGGCCAGAAAATACAAGACTGTCAGTGATGCGCGTTCGCAGTCACGTTCGGTCCGTGCTGTAATTAACAGATCGTCAACATATTGGAGTAGGGCAGTGTCAGTAGGCATGTGAATACTGTCTAGTTGTCGTTTCAGTGCTTGGCTGTAAATACTAGGACTCTCTGTGAACCCTTGAGGTGCACGTGCAAATTTTAAGCTTCGGCCATTTAAACAGAAACCGAAGAGATACTGGCTTTCTGGATGAATGGGGACACTAAAGAAGGCGTTCTTGAGATCGATAACAGTAAAGAACGCTGCTTCGGAATCAATGGCAGTCAATAGGGAAGAAATATCTGGGACCACTGGGTACTGGGGTATTATGCATTTATTTAACTCTCGAAGGTCGATCACTAGTCTGTAGACCGTTGGTGCATTCGGGTCAGTTCGTTTAAGAATCGGAATGATTGGAGAATTACATACATTGGAGTCAGTTTCTACAACCACTCCTTGAGCAATGAGCTCGTCAATAATTTTCAGTAAGGCTGCTACAGCCTCAGGTGGCAACTTGTATTGTAGGATTCGGGGCAGTACAACACCTTGTTTGAGAGTGACACGATATGGTGTAATATGCATACAACCTACATCAGTTGGACCTTGTGCCCATAAATGCTGTGGTACATTCTGTAATCGTGGATCAAAATCTCTCAACACATAATGTCCTTTAAAATCACGTAAAAACAATCTCACTCCTTCCGGAGAACAACAAATCACTGCTCCTAGTGTTTTCAATGTTTTAATACCAAGCAAGTTTTCAGGACATGATTTCGTAAGTAACAAGTCTGTAGTACGAGACAATGGACCAACTTCCAGGGAAACTGGCTTTGACACTTCGTTAACAATAGGCTTTCCTGAAAATCCCAGGGAAACATTCTGTGAGCCTGAGAGGGGTGCCGCTGGAACCTCGTCATGACTGATGGTAGTTCTGCTCGCCCCTGTGTCAATCAAAAATTTTCTGTCTTTCCCTAATACCTGACTATGTACATAGGGACCCTCTTGATCTACAGGAACCTCGATAAGGGGCAAGCCAACCTCCCTCTCTAGGCTGTTTCATGAATACTGTTGATAATCGGGGTAATCTGACTGTGCATACTGATACATTTGCTGTGTAACATGTTGCGTGGCAGCGATGGGTTGGGGCTGGGGTACTGCTACTGTCTGTTGTGCATTCTGTGGAGGTTGCGTGTTCTGTGGAATATTCTGTGGAACATGTTCTGGTCTAGGTGGACGCGGTCTTTCTTTCGTCCTGCCTGTAGCAATATTGTATTTTAGAATGGCACATTCATTCATAAAGTGACCTGGCTGTTTACAGTAGTTGCAATTCCCTTTAACAGGAGCTGCAGGATGACTAGTCTGTGTCGTACCCCTCTTCTGACCATCTGCTGGGACGGACTGGGCAACTAGTACTTTCATTTTCGTGTCTTTCATACGTCTCTGTTCATGTTCGTGTTCCTCTCTGATTCGATTCTGGTGGAACTGTAACATTTGTAACATTTGGGAAGGGGTATTAGCTTGCCATGTACTTTCAACCTTCAGTACTCTGTTTTTAACCTGTGGTAAGGAATTCTCGACTAATTTGGTCACAAAAAGATGTGGATACGATTCACTACTTGTTTTCAGGCCGCTGTTAATAATGAAACATTTCTCGAATCTGGAATAAAAATCACTAGTGTCTTCGTCTTGTTTCTGTTTGCAGGCTGAGATTGCATCCCAGTCTTCTTTTTTAACTGTCAATAACCTCAGCAAGACCTGTACTAATAATCCTGGTAATGCTTTAGCTTTTTCCCCAAGACCTGTACCTGGGACTCGCCCATCTTCTTCGGTTTCTAATTTTGCCCAAATAATCTTTTTATCTCCCACCTCCCATTCTTTTTCTTTAAGTTTTTCGTAAATGCCGGCTGGCAACAATACCTTTAACATTTTAAGAATATCGGGATACGTATAATCCCCCATGAGTAGCATGTCTTTTAATTCACGGTGGAATCCTGCTGGATCTTTATCATGGCAGGGCACTAATTTTTTCATTTCCAATAATTCCATTTTAGTCAAGGGGGTGTATACGAATACTCGTTCTAGCTCACCTCCTGTGGTCCGGACGGGATGAACTTCTCGTAAGGGATTCTGTCTGTCTATATAAAATGGTTTTCTTACTGGGGGTGGAACAGGAACGAAATGTGGAGTCAGGAAAGTTCTGTATTTGTGTCGTTGTTCTAGGATGACATTAATTAAATCGGTACCTAGGCCTCTCCATCTCTTTAGGAGTAACTCTTCCAATATATTATATAGGGGACCTGGATCAGAATGCTGACTTTCATACAGTGTAATGAGGTGTTGGATCATGTACATACCAGCTAATCGCTGTTTGTCTGGTAAAGGATTCAAAAATGTTTGCGCTACTATGTCATCTTTATATACACTAGTATTGCCAGCCCATTGGACTGCCGACCGGGCTAGTTCTTGTTCATGCATGGTACTAAGTTCACTTTAACCTATTCGTTCTTTCAGTACTTTATCAGTGGCTTGGAATAGATGTTCAAGAGAACATTGTTCTGGTATGGGAGGAAGAAAACTTTTCTTACATTCTAGGCGTATGGGTCTGTCAAAGGTCTGTCAAAAGGTCTCGCCCTACCTACGTACGCTATCCTGCCTTGTGCTTCTGTTTCTATATCATCGTCTTCTGAGACGTCATCATCTGCTTTCTCTGCTTCTCTCGCTGCTTTTTCCCTTGCGTGTATGTCTAGAATTTCTTTACGAATCTTTCTGTACATGGATTCTATACAAGCTTGCTTACTGTGTTTTCCATCAGCTATGTTGTCACTCCATTTAATCAGAAGTTTCATTTCTTCTTTGTCTTTACCTGGCTGGTCTTGTTCCCTAATCAAACAATTTATCAAAAACTGTAGGATCATACCTTGAGTCTCCACCTTTCTGTGTGCCATGGCCTCGTGAATACTTTCTGGTTTCTCCCCTGTTCTAATAAAGTGATATATATTGTCTAAATGATCCCTCATGTCTGGTAAAATAGTCAAATAGTTTGTAACACGTCGTATACGTAATGAATATAATATCATCTGGTCTTCGCCTGGTACCGGATCATATCTACAATCTGTAAGGTACTGTCTAATGGCTGCGTATGTAGCTACTTTTGGTGTGCGTTGTAATGCTGCTTCTCTGAGTGTGGTTCGTTTTATTTGAGGCGGGGTGATAGGGGTACCTCCTACTGCTCCCCCTGAAGCGGGATCGTTGACTATTACTGGCTGGGCTGTCACTGGTGGCGGTGTAGGTGGTAAAGTAGGTGCAGGTAATACAGGTGGGCCCTGAGTTGCAGGCGCATTAAAAGGATTGCTAGGACCAGAGACCGGAACAGTGGCAGATGAGACAGTGGCGGGTGTCGTGTCATCAACGGGAATGTGAACAGGGTTGGGAGGATGAACATTTGGAGGAGGATTTCTGTTTGCATATTCTGGGACAGTGTCATCTAAATAAGAAGAAAGGAAAATTTCCGCGGCGGTCTGTTTATGACGTAATTTAGTCGGGACTAATGGTGGCGGCAAGTTTCGGGGTACTTCCGGGGTCGCTTTGGGTAAGCCCTCAGCGAGAACAGGATACATGCCTGTAATAAGGGCATTTCTTTGTCGGTCTAATTGTTCTGCTCTAACTCGTTCACCTTCTTCTAGTAGCTCTCTTTCTTTAGCTTTTTCAGATTCTTCTATACTTTTCTCTTCTTTCCTGATTTCTTTCTCTGTCCTTCTATGCGCTTCTTTACGCCACAATTCTATAGCATCTTTCTGGGATTGTCTGGCTTTCTTTTTCCACAGTGCTTCTTCTACTCTCATGATGCATTCAGCATCCCATGTCCCTGAGACAGGCCATCTATACTTCTCATCCAGATCCTTTGTATAATCAACCCACAAGTCTAAGTACAGTATGGCATCTAAGCCATGTTTTTGGTACATAAAATGTCCTGGAGTGTCCCTAGGCGGGACGGGAACTGCTTCTTCGAGTATCCCTTTCCTAGTTCCTATCTGACGTAATTTCGAGAACAGCTACATTTTTGAACTGACTTGAACGTGAACACAATAAACACAGTAATGAATAGCAAACGATCATTCATACCACGACATTAAACACATTAAAACATTTCAGACTGATATTACCTGGTACATAAAAACATACATTCTGAAAATCTCGAGAAACAATACTAGAATACTGGATCACTAGATGCACTGCTAAAACAGTACAGACATACCGGTCCCATAAAGAGACACGTCATACCGTATTCACCTAAGTGTACCCAGACCCGTCTTGACCGGGCACAAATTAATGAACCCGTCTAGATGCGTTCCCAACAACGGTACTCACTGGGAAGCAAAACTGAAGGCCTCGGAGACTGGACTGGACTGGACTGGACTGCTACGACGTCTACGCTGCTACGCATGCGCTTCGGAACAGGTGGGCCTCCGGATACCTCGGACCTTGCTCTCTCGGCTTGGGGCTCTGGTCGGGACTCTCCGCATTCCTCACCGCCTCGTCTGGATGCCGGACCGCAGTCTCCGTCTCCTCCGTGGGCCTGAGGGAGATAGCAGGAAAACCCGCAGGTGTGCACAGGAAACCGTCACGGCTGTAGAAGGGGTCAGGGGCCTGCGTACATCGCCGGCGCGTGATGAAGGGGAGGGGTACCTGTTCGGGCGCCAGATTTATGTGGTAAATAAAATTACCGGGACTATTTTTCTATACATTAAATGACAATAAAGGATAGCTCAATAAAAATGAGAGGCAGAGTCCGTGGTATCTGAGTCATACGGGCTTTAATTAAGATTCTCGAGAACCGGGATATCGAGTTCCATCACCACTAAGGTTCAGGAAGGGACATTCAACATTTTATTAACATCACACATTATATATAGTAAAACAGTATAATTGAAATGAATACAGTAGGCGTAACAAGTGGAAAGAGAGAGATAAGAACACATGTGCGTAACAGGAGGCGTGTAAGAGGGCGTACACGTAGGCGTGTATTGGAAACGTCACAGAAGTGTCATAGGTGGGTGGTTGCATAGTGAAATTCTGCAGGGTCAGCAGAAACCTTTACCCTGTGTGCGCTCGCAACTGAGCATGACGTGTAACTGGGGAGAACTGGGGGGCTTGACTTTAGCTCTAGTAGAAGAGTCTTGGTGTCTGGGATGTCAGAACGACCTGCACCTATAGCATATCTGGTATCTCATGTTTAGAGGATGTGTTGTCTAAAGTAAAAGGTCTCTCGGGCAGAGGCCGTTCAATACTGAATGCTAGTGCGTGCATACGTGTCTTGGTGCAATGCACGGGGCCATGGGCCTACCATGGTAACGGGTTCTGTAAATCACTTGCAAGGAGGACAGGAAGGCCGGGCCCTTTGCTCTGCAGCCGGAAACATGTTTACCTATTTCACTAGACTGGAATGTGTTTTCGAGGAGGCTGAGCAGGTAACTGTAGGCAAAATACTGTCTTGGCAGGCAGGCAGGCCAGGCCGAGCCGGGCACCGCTTCGCTGGGCAGGAAGTAAGGCAGAGGTCAGGGATGCATACCTATACTGCAGCTTTCAGAGACAGAAGAGACTCGGAGCCTCAATTAAGGGCCTGGCTCGACTGAGCCAGAAAAACGTGGAAAACGTGTGCTTCATGTTATTTAAAAGTGCACCATGTAAAGACGTTGGCACCATAGGCCTAGAAGCCAAATTAACATAGTTTTCTTGGAGGACTGAATAACTGACATGTTAACTTTGGACGCAAATGCATATGCGTCTTCGTGGCAGGCACGGAAAGGGAATTACACGACATACATGGAACATGGGTGCATGGATAGGGTGCGAGTGGCCCGGTATCATCCAATGGCTGAAGTGGACAGAATATAACAGTCCAATCATTTACAGCGTACTATGGACAAGCATTACAGCATTGAGGAGCCGATGAACGCCGAACGCGTCTGCTGTTAACAAACAAATCCAAAATGACCCTGCGAGTGCTCCAAAAAGGTGTTTTGAAGTTGCTGTGCAGAAAGAATGAGGTCCCACCCTCATTTATGGAGACAGCGCCTGCCCTGTGTTCGGAGTTTGAGGTGGGAGTGGTGTTAGTGAATATAATTTCGAACTCTTGAACCGCCGCCGATGAGTCTTTCCGGCCGACATAAAAGTCGCAAGCTATTCAAACTTGTGGTAGCCAGTTAATTATCTGATACCAACTGGGAAGACATCATACAAAATCCGGCGGCTGTAGGCGAGGGACATACGGCTTTTTGGTGTGGCGATACAAAGAATCAGACATGGATTTGACGGAACATCAGAGTCACCCAATTGGCCCGGTGTCATCCAATGGCTGAAGTGGACAGAATATAACAGTCCAATCATTTACAGCGTACTATGGACAAGCATTACATCATTGAGGAGGCGATGAACGCCGAAATGCGTTTGCTGTTAACAAACAAAGCCAAAATGACCCTGCGAGTGCTCCAAAAAGGTGTTTTGAAGTTGCTGTGCAGCAAGAATTAGGTCCCACCCTCATTTATGGAGACAGCACCCGCCCTGTGTTCGGAGTTTGAGGTGGGAGTGGTGTTAGTGAAAATATATATATATAGAAACGGGGGCCACGAGACCCTCTATCCAAGGAGTCTCGTATGTGGAGCTGCGCGATGGATGAGGACAGGAGTGATGTTTGGGGGCTCATGTTAGAGCCTTTGGAACGAGCAGTAATTTGAAAGTGCATCCATCCAGGATATATGGACCACATCTCCCATAAGCACAATGCGTGTTTTCATACAGGGAGATGGTAGACGTCGTGCACTTTACTGCTGGCCCCTGATGAGGAAAATAAATTTCCGAAACGCGTCGGGCCTATTTCAAACACGCAACTGCCCATACCAACTAACGCCTTGGGGAAGGCGCACGCAGGCTCGGGTGCTACCCGCTACTTGGACAACCCCACGGAGCGGAATACATTAGCGGCGGTCCTGCCGCTGGGTAGCACCACCCCGAAGAAACGGGGGCCACGAGACCCTCTATCCAAGGAGTCTCGTATGTGGAGCTGCGCAATGGATGAGGACAGGAGTGATGTTTGGGGGCTCATGTTAGAGCCTTTGGAACGAGCAGTAATTTGAAAGTGCATCCATCCAGGATATATGGACCACATCTCCCATATGCACAATGCGTGTTTTCATACAGGGAGATGGTAGACGTTGTGCACTTTACTGCTGGCCCCTGATGAGGAACATAAATTTCCGAAGCGCGTCGGGCCTATTTCAAACACGCAACTGCCCATACCAACTAACGCCTTGGGGAAGGCGCACGCAGGCTCGGGTGCTACCCGCTACTTGGACAACCCCACGGAGCGGAATATATATATATATATATATATATATATATATATATATATATATATATCCTCCAAACTATCTCCCAGCACGGGAAAAACGGGTCGCACAGCCAACTTTGGATTTTAAACAGCAATCCTTTTTATTTTGTTCATTTCCTAGGGCAACAGGCACAGATATCTACGCGTTTCGGTGTCACTCCACCTTGTTCACGATCACTGGGTTTGCCCCACCCACAAACATTTAACCACAACAATTTTTTTCTTTTTTTCAAAAAACAATTGTATTTCCTGTCACATGATGTGCTAAGGATTGTGGTCCTTGTAGTTTTTGCGAAATTTTGACAAAAACTAATTGTGAAAAACAGTGCACCCAAATTAATGATTAAATGAAATTTACAAAATTAACTGCATTTAAGTCATGTGCCTTCCAATAGGCTTTGAATGTCACTCTTGGATTTGCCTTCCAATAGGCTAACTCTTAACCATTACAGACATATGTCCTTGCGAAGTTGATTCATGTCTGTTCAAAGGTGCACATACAACTCCTCCGATTGATTCAACCCATTCGGGTGCAGGGTCCTCAGGTTAATGATGAATTTTGATTCAGCTTGTCGCAATTTTTTCGCTCGATCACCACCCCGCTCACCTTTGAAGATTGTTTGAATGCCATAAAATTTCAGTTTTAGCCAATCACCCTGGTGTGCTAATTCCATATGTTTGGCTATGGCATTTAAGCGGTCCTTGTGAATTGTGGCCCTCATATGTTGCAAGATTCGGTTCTTCAATTCAACAGTTGTACTTCCAACATATTGCATGGGGCAAGGGCACTCCACAACATAGACAGTGAATGGTGTTTTGCACGTTATACATTGTCTGATTTTCCATTTCTTTTTGTTGGCCAAAGTGATTTCTTTTGTTGGTTTGGCTATCTGGCACATTTTGCACCCATGGCATTTCATGAATCCTTTGGTTTTCAGCCAATCATCCTGTCTCTTTTTCTGGAAGTGGCTATGTATCAGGTGGTCCTTTAGGTTTTTGGCGCGCCTGTAGGTTATTATGGGATGTGTTCCCACGATCTCTTTGACAGTGTTGTCTAGTTGTAACAACTTCCAATTTCTTCGGAGAATTTTGCCAATCTTTTCACTTTCTTGTGAATAATCTGTTATTAGACGGATTTTATTTGCCTCCGGGTCATCTGCCTTGTTTTTTCTCTTCAAACAATCCTCGCGTGTTTTTGTTTTGCTTTTAACGAGGCTGTTTTTCACTGTTTGTTGTGGGTATTTCCTTTGGATGAATCTTTCCATTGTCCGTTTGCTGTTCCTCTTCCACTCATCTTCTTCGCTGCATATCCTCCGGATTCTCAAAAATTCACCGTATGGAATGCTGTTAAGTAATGTCTTTTGGTGGAAACTGGTAGCTTCTAACGTGGCGTTAGTAGATGTTGCTTTTCGATGGAGAGTTGTGTGAATTTGCTGGTTTTTTATATAGATTTCTGTGTCCAGGAATATTATTCTCTCCTTGCTCATGTTATATGTGAATTTCAGATTTTTCACACTAGTGTTCATTGTCTGAAAGTATTCCTGGAATTCTGTTTCTGTTCCATCCCAAATTATGAATAGATCATCGATGAATCGCTTCCAACTCACCACTTTGTTCACCAACCATTCATTTTTTGAGTTCCACGCTATTTCCTGTTCCCACCACCCCATGGTGAGGCATGCGTACGATGGACTGAAGGAAAAACCCATGGCCGTCCCGCTCCGTTGTTTGTAGATTTCACCGGAAAAGGTGAAAATGTTTTGTTCCAGGCAAATTATCAACATTTCTTCCAACATTTTATTGTGGTTGTTGAATTCCAAAGTTCTTTCTTTTAAGAAGAAGTTGCATGCTTTCACACCCATGTTATTATCAATATTGGTATACAAACCAATCACATCCATTGAAATAAGCCAGTAGGATTCCTGCCATGGTGTGTCCACCAGACTCCGTAGTAAGTCACTTGTATCCTGTATGTAGGAGTTTAGCTTTGATACAAAGGGTTTTAAAAAGTGATCGACGTATTCCGCCATTGGCTCTAGTAGCGAGCCCTTCGCGGAAATTATTGGTCTTCCAGGTGGGTTTTTTTGGTCCTTGTGAATTTTTGGCAAAAAATAAATAGTTGGGACAAAAGTTTATCCCCCTCTTCAATAAGAGTGACATTCAAAGCCTATTGGAAGGCACATGACTTAAATGCATTTAATTTTGTAAATTTCATTTAATCATTAATTTGGGTGCACTGTTTTTCACAATTAGTTTTTGTCAAAATTTCGCAAAAACTACAAGGACCACAATCCTTAGCACATCATGTGACAGGAAATACAATTGTTTTTTGAAAAAAAGAAAAAAATTGTTGTGGTTAAATGTTTGTGGGTGGGGCAAACCCAGTGATCGTGAACAAGGTGGAGTGACACCGAAACGCGTAGATCTCTGTGCCTGTTGCCCTAGGAAATGAACAAAATAAAAAGGATTGCTGTTTAAAATCCAAAGTTGGCTGTGCGACCCGTTTTTCCCGTGCTGGGAGATAGTTTGGAGGATATTAGCGGCTTGGTTCTGCCGCAGGATACCGCACATGCGTGAGCGCTGCATCATCTCCCGAAAAGGAACTGCTTTGGAGGCATATATATATATATATATATATATATATATATATATATATATATATATATATATATATATATATATATATATATATATATATATATATATATATATATATATATATATATATATATATATATATATATATATATATATATATATATATATATAAATATATATTCAATCTTGGGTGGTTCAAGTTTCCTTCCGAAATAGGCGCTGCTTGCAAGTGCGTAGCTTCATGCGGTGGAACCAAAAACGCTCTATATTCAAACTGCGTTTCCCCCAGGGATCCCAGATCACCCGGTCCAAAACAAAAGAAGCCGCCACTCCAGTCAATCGATTTGTATGAGGCAAGTTAATTTATTTTCAGATCTTCTGCAGCATTATTCACAGCGCAAAATATATATATATATATATTTTTTTTTTTACAGGAATCCTTTAATAAGGAAGACAATGCCATGTGCGATTAAATGTAATTTATTTGTCAAACCGCCATCCGACGCGTTCCGGCTGATCCCAGCCTTGCTCATCAATGGCGCAGTAGCATTTCTGGCATTCTTTTAACCGGCACCACTTTCAAAAATGTGAAACTACAAGTGCATAAACCTAAACAACAGACCTGTAGTTTTACAAGCAGATCCACCTTTGCCAGAGTTTAAACTATAAGTCCATAGACATAAACAACAGAACTGTAGTTAGTTATAAATCATAGGTTAAATCCACAATTATGTAGCAGCCACATTTTTGACATTTAAAGTGCCAATTATTTTAACACATACATATTCAAACATTTCAACACATTTCCTTAATGTGACACAAAAGTTGAAGCAACATTATTAAAGTCCAACATTATTAAAATTCATGGAATGTTACATGTTCTGAATAGTGGGCAAATAAATGGGAGACTATAAAATGTACACAGTATCTGACTGGTTCTCTATGTCTGCCACCTATGGATATGTGCTTGTTGCGGGTGAAAGTTGTACAAAATGTATCTCTAAGTGACTGCGTCAATACATACAAGTGAATTAAAACGAATATGCTACTTACCAGTATGCATCAGTTCTTGGCTGCTGACATTCATATCTGTGCATAGATCGCCGCCTAGTGTTGGGTCCGAATGATCGGACATTGTTGTCCTGGAAGAGTCTTCGAAGTATCACGGGATAGGTGGCTCCTCCCCTGGACTACAGTGCGCATGGGCATCGACTCCATCCCCAGATTGTTTTTAGCCATTGTGGCAAAGATGGAGTGTAACACCGTGAGTGATGACCATGCTAAGAGTGATTCTGAGTGCTGCAGCCGCTACAGGCGCCAGGGAGGAGGGCGGGCGATATGAATGTCAGCAGCCCTACATGCCAAGAACAGATGCATACTGGTAAGTAGCATATTCGGTTCGAGTCATGTGGGCTGCTGAATTCATATCTGTGCATAGAATACATAGCAGTCCCTCCATTAGCGGTGGCCGCCTGTGCCAGCTGCAGCAGTTTGAAAAAGTGTTTTTAGAACAGCCTGCCCTACAGCTGCCTGCTGTTTGGAGTGCACATCTACACAGTAGTGTTTCGTAAATGTGCGTGTGGTAGACCATGTGGCTGCTCTACATATGTCTTCTAAAGGAATATTTTCAAGGAAAGCCATGGAGGCCCCCAACTTTCGGGTGGAGTGGGCCCGTGGGGGGACCGTTAAAGTGAGCTTGGCTTTTTGATAGCAACTTTGAATGCACTTAACGATCCACCTGGCTATACCTGCTTTGGAAATGGGGTTGCCTTTGTGTTGTGGCGAAAAGGCAACAAATAGTTGTTTTGTTTTCCGAAAATCTTTGGTACCATCAATGTAGTTCATTAAGGCTCTCTTGATGTCTAGTGTGTGGAGCATTCTCTCCGCTACTGACTCAGGATTTTGGAAGAACACAGGCAGTTCTATAGTCTGATTGATATGGAACTGTGAAACCACCTTAGGAAGAAACCTAGGGTTAGTGCGAAGCACCGCCCTGTTGGAGTGAATTTGTATGAATGGCTCTTGGATAGTTAGTGCCTGGAGTTCACTAACGCGTCGCAGCGATGTAATCGCTACCAGGAAAGCCACTTTCCACGTTAAGAACTGAATCTCGCATGAATGTAGAGGCTCAAAAGGTGGACCCTTCAGTCTGGTGAGGACCACATTTAGGTTCCATTCAGGAGCTGGTGGGGTCCGGGGAGGAATGACTCGTTTGAGTCCTTCCAGAAAAGCTTTAATGGCAGGCACTCTGAAAAGTGAGAGATGCTGCCTGTTTTGTAGATAAGCTGCTATTGCGGACAAATGTATACGAATGGAAGCATAGGCCAGATTGCATTTGTATAGATGTAACAGATAACAAATGATGTTGTGAGTAGACGCGTCTAGCGGGTTGATGTTGTGGTCTGCACAATAAATGACAAACCGCTTCCATTTTGCAGCATAGCATGCTCTGGTGGTGGGCCTCCTTGCCTCGTTTATGATATCCATACAGTTGGGAGGCAAGTTGAGGTAGCCAAATTCTAAGACCTCAGGAGCCAGATCGCCAGGTTGAGCTGTTGCGGATCTGGGTGCTGAATGTCGCCATGGCTCTGCGTCAAAAGCCTGGGTGTGAGGTGCAGCCTTTGATGCGGTACCACGGATAGTACTAGAAACTTGGTGTACCATGGTTGGCGTGCCCACGTCGGAGCAACCAGGATGAGTGTCATCGAGTGTTGCTTCAGCTTGCGTGCCACCAGCGGTATTAGAGGTGCTGGGGGAAAAGCGTACGCAAATATGCCTGACCAGTTCATCCATAACGCATTGCCCTGCGACCTGGCTGCAAAGCTTTGGCATTTGGCGTTTTCCTTTGTGGCGAACAGGTCTATCTCTGGATGACCCCACTGCTGGAAGTACGGGTGGAGTACTGATGGATGTATCTCCCACTCGTGCATTTGGTGGCTGTACCTGCTGAGCAGGTCCGCCATCTGATTGTTTTTGCCTGGGAGGTGTTCCGCCATGAGGAAGATGTTCCTCTGAATGGCCCACTTCCACATGCTCTGAGCCAGATGAGACAACTGTGGAGAGTGTGTACCTCCCTGCTTCTGAATGTAGTACATGGCCGTCATGTTGTCCGTCCGGATCAACACGACCTTGTTGCACAGATGTACTTTGAATGCTTTCATTGCCATGAAGATAGCCATCAGTTCTAGAAGGTTGATGTGCATCTTCTTTTGCTGCATTGTCCATAGTCCCTGCACTGTGTAGTGTAGTACATGAGCTCCCCATACCTGGAGAGATGCGTCCGTTGTCAGAATGATCTGTGGCACAGGCTCCTGGAACGGTCGTCCCCTGCAATGGTTTTGTGGATTCCATCAATGCAGAGAGTTGTATGCACGACCGGTTACCAACACTAGGTCTTTCAACTGTCCGTGAGCCTGATTCCACTGACGTGCTAAGCACTCCTGAAGCGGACGCATATGTATTCACTGATGCTTCTAGCACTTTAGATTCTTTGTCAAGGGGAAGAGCATCACCCATTGTTTGTGAGTTCGCCCTCTTCCGGACATTGGAAACAACCAGAGAGTCCAACGGCAACTGTCCCTTAATGTAGGTAGGGTCCCCAGGCGCCGCTTTGTACTTTTTTTCAATTCTGGGGTTTATCACCCTGGCCCTTGTGGGCTCTTTAAATATGTCTCCAGCATGTTTTAAGACACCCTTTAGCATTGGCAGAGTCTTGACAGTTCTCTCTGAGGTGAAAAAGGTGTCAAACAGAAAATCCACTTCAGTAGGGTCAGTGTGGAGCTGGACATCATGATTTTTGGCTGCCCTTTCAATAAGTGCATTAAACGCCGCCAAGTCTTCAGTAGGCAATGTTTTTACAGCATACACATGACTGTCCGGGCAGTGTGTGGATCTCCTGGGTCAGCAGCGTCCGCCCAGGGTTCATTGTGATCCTCTGGATCAGTGTCTACAGGATAGCTGTCCTCCTCATTGTCGCCTTCCCCTGTCTCCACATTCAAGTAAGTGGGCGAAACAGGAGCAGTGTCCTGGCCACGTGGAGATATAGGTTCGACAAGAACGGGTGTTGTAGTGGAATCCTTCTTCTTTTTCAATGGGATTCTATAGGCTGTTCCGGGGCGATCTTTCGTTTGTAAATTGAAAGTCTACCCGTGTAGGCCTCAATGAATTGTTCCGACTGCTGTTCAAGCGGGGGTTGTCGATGCTTTGTGACCAGTACCGCAGTTGTGGGCTTCGGCCCCGTGGACACCTTCTTGGACGCTTCGACGGCCGTCTTAGGGGCGAAGGCCTTAGGTACCACTTTTGGCGGCAGCGTGAACTGGATGGGCGCCGGCGACTTTTGAGGTTTACTGGCAGGCTTCAGTGGAGGAGAAGCCTTTGGTCCGACAGCCGAAGCCTTTTCCTTAATTCGCTTCAGCGATTCCGACACCTGCTTCGAGAAGGAGGCAGACGGCTGCGTCGACTCAACAGGTTCCTTTGAGCCACCGCCAGGCGTGGACTCAAGGTTCGTACCGCTTGTAGACTTGTCTGGTCGACGCGTAGGATCGAGAACCTTCTGAGCTCCGAGTCCTTTGTCTGAGTCGACGGTCTTCGGCGCCGATTTTTTCGGGTCAAAGTCCTTGACCAGTTTTTTCGGTGTCCCAGTCTTCGGCTCGACACTCTTTAGCGACCTCACTGGGTGGATAACACCTTTATGCTTCGTCGGTGCCGATAGTTCAGAGGACACTGAGCCGACCAAAGCAATACGCACTTTCGGTTTCGATTTTGCCTCTAGTGCTTTCGGTTGCGTAGACACCGAAGCTTTCTCTTTCGGTTTCGATTTGGCAACCCGTGGCTCCTTAGAAGTGTCCGAAGCCGGGCCCGAAGGCGAGGCTGTAGAACCCAGTGTAAGATCTTGGGTAAGGCCATGTGGCGATCCCTCGGCCTGAGCCTTATTAAGTGTCTCGGCCCCAGTATCAACGTTCGGGCCTAGCTCCTCGCTTGAGCTATCTTCCATGGCCCCAAAGGCCCCATCGTCGTCTCCTACCTCGTCGACGACGTCTTCAGTATCAACCATTTCAATATCAGCGTCGTAGCTGGAGTCGATCTCCGATGCAGGATCAGACAGGTTCTCTCGAATCTCCCGCTCTGCTCCCTCATCGTCCTCGGCATCATAGATGTTTACCGGTTCAGGTGCTGTCTGCTGGGCTTCCTTGCGCTCTGCGAGTCGAAGTCAAATCGTTTTCTTGGAGCGGAAACGAGTGCAAGCCATACAGCTGGCCTCATCGTGATCCGGCGACAGGCACTTGTTGCACACCGGGTGGACGTCGATGTGAGGATATTTCGAGTTGCACACGGGACATCTCTTGAACGGGCTCCGTTCCATGATGGTTCGTCGATAAGGCCTTTGGCATCGACCGGGCCTTCAGTGCTGAAAAGCCACGCGGCTCCTCTGGATTTCCGGCTCGGGAACTGAGCTGGAACAGAACTGGGCACCGATCGCAAGACAATACCGACAATATACTAAAGGCCTTTTGGCCAAAAAGAAAGTTTTTTATCGATTCCGAACTTGAGTTAACAAATATGTATCCGAACCCAATGGCGGAAAAAAACAATCTGGGGATGGAGTTGATGCCCATGCGCACTGTAGTCCAAGGGAGGAGCCACCTATCTCGTGATGCTTCGAAGACTCTTCCAGGACAACAATGTGCGACCATCTGGACCCAACACTAGGCGGCGATCTATGCATGTAGTGTAGTTCCTATTTTCCCTATAGGCCCTGTGCATTGGAATAACATAAACAGCAGTGTAGACGTAGTAGTGCGGTCTTCCAGGTCTCTACTGACTATGCTAAGCTAAATTGGGTTTGTACCAACTAGCTCAGAGGTCGCTGGAAACTTTCTTGACTGAATAGGAAGTGATCAGCTCCCCTGGCTCAGACAAGAAGGGATTCAGTTTCCCAACAACCGCATAAACATGACAACTTTGCTCCTTAGAATAAGAGTCAATCTCTAGAGTCGTGTGAAACAATAGACAGCTATTTCACTCAGTCAGTTGTGCAGATTACTTTCACCAAGATGCAGAGAATAGAGAGACGGGCGTTTTCAATAAAAGGTATTATTTATTGAACAGTCTTTCTTCTCATGCAAGAGAAATTAATTGCCACAATTGCAAGACTTGCTATTATAAAAAATGCGTACAGTAAAAGGAGGATTGCGAAATAATACTGTAAAAGCAGTGATATGGTTTCTTAGCCATACAATAGTTAAAAGGAATAAAATATATGCATTCATATATACATTTAGCTAACGTCCTCAACTGGTGCTTCTAACTACACCTACCCCAGTGTACCTGACCTAAGCCTAATATGTGGGAGGGAGTAAGTAAGTAGCAGTTTAAGTTAAGTTGGTTTTGCCAAGAGTTTGCTTCAAGAATTCTCTCTAAGGGTTTAGTCAACACTGTACCTCTGGAATAGAATGTTGGAGGTCTTGTATCTCCTCTCAGGACTCGATATCCCAGTTACCCGCAAGGACAGGCTGGAAACACCGGGGCTGGATTTTCTCGGCAGGAGAAAAGACAGCGTCTTTCTCAGCGCGTCAAGGAGGAGGAGCGGCAGCGTTCGTGGGCTTCTCGCATCTGCTGGGCTCTGCAAGGGACAGCTGTTCTGCTCCTGTATTCTCTATCACCACCGCTGTGTTTGCATAAGGCAACGTTGGTAATATTTATACCTGGAAGGTGCCTCGTTTTTGGTCATAAGACGTCAATAAAGATGTCACTAAGAACCGGTCGTTCTTACAGTGCTCATTAGAGTTCTATTACTAATCAAAACATAGCAAGAGGGGTTTTCCCAGGTTGCTGGGGGGTTTATCTGTTGAAAGAACTCGGTGTGTAATCTAGGAACCTAAGATAGTGGCTTCTGCTGTGTCATCTACTGTAATGAGCTGCAGAGGCGAGGTTCTGAAATATGGCTCTGATCGTTTATGCCAGAGACGAGTTTCTGAAATATGGCTCTGATCGTTTATGCCATTATAGGGGTATGGATGGATTATAGCCGTATTGGGGCATAAGGTCACAATATTGATCGGGGTCCTAGATTAGAACAAGACACCCACTCCACGAATTTATGTCCATCAAATTACTAAAAACTTAAGCAATAAGATGCGCGTGTAATACTTCCCACCCCAAAATACATATTTGCATTTGAAATGGCGTATTTGAAATACATGAAAATATAGGTACTGTACGTCTTTAAGCATAGAAATCATTCAAAAATTATAGTATATGTAATTAGTTGAACGATTTTGCGAAAAAATGAATTACACATGAAATATCTCTTTATACAGAAAAGAAGGGCGAGATTATTTCATCACATATAAATGCATTTGCTGTAACATGTTGCTAGAGGCTGAGGGGAAATTATTATGTCTCTAGATCTACCTAAAAATAGAAGTTCTGTTCTTTATGAATAGTTCTACTTTAAGCAAAGGTTTTCGTGCCAGAAAAAAGGTAAATATTTTGAAAAAGTGTTCAATTCCCCCCAAACAATGTTCATGGTGAACGGGGGAATAGAGTTCCAAACGCTTTTTAGTAGTTTTTGTTGATCAAAACTGAAGCCCGAATTCAGAGTTCATGGGAACGCTGTGCGTCGGAATGCTTTTCCAAAAAATCATTGTTGTTGTTCAGGGTAGAACATCATATCAGACAGGCTCTTAAAGAATAAGTCTACATATTCATGTGACAGTTCGACCAAGTTCGATAATGCTGTAACTTGGCAGGTGTGAGAATGATTGCTATCATCAATGTTTGGATCAGCAATGCTCACAGAAGGCCGTACCTGGGTGATGTTGATTTCTGACATATTTAGAATTTGGCTAAGCATTTCTGTGAAATGCACGGGGCAATTTGTTGATAAAAGGTCATGTATCTCTGATGTTGTCCTTGCAACTTGGAGATCATACGTCTCTTTAGATGACGTTATGGGCACTGTTGTCTGTAAAAGCACAGACTTAATTCTGCTTAAAGTATCAATTCGTATAGAAGAGACATTCAAAGGAGGCCACATTGGCGTCTCGGAATCTTCAGGGCCGTTTGGAAACAATGCTTGCATACAGCAAGTGACCATGGAAGTTACGCTTACGAGATATGCTTTCCCTGGCATCAAGCCACAACAGCTGTGATCCGTTATTAGAATGTAACTCCCGTTAGAGAGTTGCTTAAAGAAAGGCTCTATCTGTGTTGCAGGTGTGACATGTTGGTGGCATGAAAGGTTGTTTGAAGTTCCTTCACAGGCCCCGTGTAAATTAATACCCTGGCACAAAAGTATACCGCTTAGTGAATGTTTGCAATTTTCACCACTAAGAAATACATTTTTGTTGCTGTCACTATAGCATGTGTGTGTATATGGTAATTTCCATGCTGACTTAATGTACCCTTTACCCAATCGTTCATACTGGCCAGTCGGTATATATTCAAGGCACTTTTTAAATTGGAAAGTGGTTATCGGAATTGTGATAATCCTGTGTATTATCCATTCAATGACAGGTCTTTCTGACATTGTCAGTGGTAATCTCTCAAGTTTTTCGATGCTCAGGATTGTATAGTCTGCTCCTTTCTGTGCCAAGCTGATTTGTTTATCAGTAAGGTTAAAGATGGAAAATAATGACGTTGTGTTGATTAAACGCCATGGCACATAGCCTGAACGAAGATTTTGCAGCGTCCAGCCTAGCTGTACAATAGAACGCAATTGTGACTGGCCATGCTGTAACATTAGCAAGTCTTTATCCATTATATCGATGGCAGATGATACAATACTGTCCAGTGAATATATTCTGGAGGACAGAGTCATTAACCCATTGTTCACAACAGAAAGTGATTTTTCCAAATTATTACGATCAATTTCTCGTATTTTTTCAGCTGTTTCAATTTGAGTTACTTTCCAAGCCTCGTTGTATGCCGCATAGATGCTGGCCGCTATGAAGCGTTTCTGAAGCTGTTTGCGTGGTCCCATAATGAAATCACGCAAGTCAGCACCATCTTTAAGTAAAGTTAAGTGTTGCTTAATTTCTGCCAGTGTGGATGTTTCTAGCCATTCAAGGCACAGCTTCCCTACACTGTATGTTATTACTATCCCTGGATGTTGTCTCTGGGAGTATCTAGGGTCTGGTCTAGTCATTTTTAGCCCCTGTGTTTTGTTCAGGAATCTATCTTGACAGTTATTCGTGTCAGTAGGCCAGATTAACCACTTTTCCAATCAGGATGTGTTCTGTTTAGATGTAAAATTTTAGAAACATCTATTTCAACTTCTGTTGTTGCATTATCAGGTATTGGTTTTGGAATAGGCGGTTGTTAAGGTCTTTAATCTTAGCTAGACCAAGACAGGTTGTTGGATGAATTGCGTCATTGAAGAACATTATTTGTTCTGGGATCATGCAGGCTCGAAATAATGCTTCTAGGCCTTGTACCTGCCAATCTTTTGTACCCCAGATGGTCTTTGTTTCAATGTTATTTTTCCAGAAATCAAAACCAAATGTCATCATTTTTTCATAAAATGCTTCTGAATATATTAATGTAGTATTTGTCAGCATTGTTTTTGCCCCTGTTTTATCCAACAGTTTATAATAAAATGTTTCTGCATCACTTGTGTTAAACCCTGAGAAGTACTGGAATTTCTCATAGAATGTTTTCGAACTGCTTTTAGGTGGAGTAGCACAATGTTCCCATTGGTTATATTTAAAAACATTTCTAGGTTGTGCAGATTTATGTAAGTAATAGTCTCCGTAATGTGAGAAGCAGTACATCTGTTCATAATTAGACGAACCTTGTAAATAATCATGTTCTGTAAATCTTGCTGACAAAACTGAATCAGACATCATATTATGTATACTTTCAAAATTCCAATCATCACAGAATGTACTTGGTTTTACAAAGTCACTTAATGAAACCTTGAACTGGTGAGGATATTTCAGGATTTCGACCGGGCCATATACTTCAAAGTCAGTTTTGTCCAATACTACCCTGCCAGGTATTGGAATGGCTGTGACATTTACTGATGATAGTCCTCTTTTCTTCACGTGAGATGATTTGTGTAGTTTCAGGACTAAGTTGATGTCCTGACTTGCTGTGTCCATTGAACTATATTTCCCTTCAATGAATTTTCCCAAACAAAGTATCATGATGAGCCAAAGCAGGAGGAAAAATACACCTAGCCCAAACCAAAACTCTAACCACGGAGAAATAAGGTAAGTTTCCTTGAGTTGATGAAAGAGTTCTATTGCTTTTTCTTTAAAAGTCTTTGTTTCTGGCGTCACTTCAGGGTCATTTTGATCTTCAGAAAAGGTATCGAAGTTGATGAAGTAGCCAGAGGCAGTTCTGTCAATTGTTGGAATTGTTTTCTCAATTTGTCTTTTGGTAGCACATTCTGATGCCACATCATTATAGATTGGTGTTTCATGACGAACTGTTTCAATCTGTGTTTCAAGAGGCACGAGTTCCATGGCATTATTGCTTAGTCCCTTTCTGTGCACTGCAGGTTTATCAAATGTGATTAGTCTTTCAGTTTGAACCTCTTGGATTGTTGCAAATTTGGGTATTCTGTTGTTTCTTGGGAGTCCACTTGGCCTACTGTTGATTATAGGCCACATGATTGTGGTTTTACCAGGTCGATTGATACAACTCGGTTCTCCTTTTTACCAGCAAGAGGCGGTAATACTACTGATCTTGTTCCGTTGATTGACAAGACAGGTACTGCTTTTCTGTAAGAAGGCCCAAATTCCTTCTTCACCGCTATTTTCTCTCTGACTAGATCCCCAATCTTTGGAATCCAGACAGGTCTTGCTGGGACAGGTGGTGTGTCTTCAGTGGTAGTTGGCTGTTGCTTTAACTTTATGTTGCTTAAGGATTTTCTTGTTTCATTCAAGTCCTGTAAAACAGCCAAACGA
Organism: Lissotriton vulgaris; assembly: GCF_964263255.1. Lineage (NCBI taxonomy): Eukaryota > Metazoa > Chordata > Amphibia > Caudata > Salamandridae > Lissotriton > Lissotriton vulgaris. The sequence goes on along the minus strand of NC_141693.1, from coordinate 1,861,111,618 downwards.
TCTTTGATGTCAAAGTCTTAATTCTTATCTGTTACCACTGAAGCCTGACTATCGAGGTCCTGAACATGCATTCTAGTTCCGAACAATAGTTCGTACGGGCTAAAACCTTGTAGAGAATTTCTTGGCAAATTATTTAGACTAAGTTAGACACTTATTAAATATTTGACCCACCCATCACCTGAACCTAATACCTTCGCTGTTATAGATTGCTTTATGTCTTGATTTTTTCTTTCCACTACACTGTTCCCCTCAGGGTGTGATGGACAAGAGTATCGCAACCCAACGCCCATACTGGCCATGGCCTCCTTATAAGCTCGAGAGCTGAAAGCAGGACCCTGGTCAGAATGGAACATGGCAATTGCGTATGTGCCGATAAAGACTCGCAGATCTTTTATACCAGTTTTGGCGTCAGCCGAGCGCTGGGGCCACATCCATATGAATCTCGTACAGGAATCCACTGCGACCATGATATATTTATAGTTGCCGTCCCTTTGTAGGGGACCACAGTGGTCCAGGTAAACACATGCTAATGGTTTATCTGAGATTAGAAGGGGTGTCTGCGCTGGTCGTTTTACTGTTGATACTTTTATTCTTTGGCATATTTCGCATTCTAATACATATTTCTTAGTTTGTATTCTCATGCGGGGCCACCAATATCTCTGTTTTAATAATGATATGGTTGCGGAAACGCCAGCGTGTGCAGAAGCAAGCCCTTCATGTGCCGCTGTAATTAGTCCTAACCTCTGTTCCATGTTTGGATTTACTCTATCCCCCACTCCAGGGATTCGAGCAAAAGGAACATTATTCGTATCTGTTAAATATTAGTACTTTTCTGGAAAGCCTTTCGGGAGTGTTTTTCTATCATCTTTTACTGACGCACTGACAGCTTGTAGAATGTCGCTGTCTATTTTTGTTTGTGACCGAGTAATCGCAGCTACGGAAGCCGTTTGCACAGCTGCCTTCGCGGCTTCATCAGCCAATGAATTCCCTGCAACGTGAACGCCATCACGTTGATGACTCAGAGTGTGTATCACGTGAGTCTTTTGTAGTTCCTTCTGTAAAAGAACTACTTGTTCCCAAAGCATTTTATGATTGATTGTGCCACCTTTTGCATCTTTGAACCCATTTTCCACCCAATTCTGGAAATATTCATTATAAGATTGTACGCAATAATATGAATCGCACACTATAAGTGTGGGGAATTCGCGATCGGTATTTTCTAGCGCCATCTTAAATGCTAGTAGTTCAGCTAGCTGAGCTGTACAATCTCCTAGAGATTGCGTCTTGGGGACCAGTGGTCTAAATTTTCCTTTGTTGCAACGACCTTTAACAATTGCGCACGCAGCACTGTAAGCTTGTTTACCCCCAACTGCGGGTTGTGCTGATCCCTCTGTATATATGATTCTTCCGTATTCTTCTAGAGGCAGGATTTCAATTGGCAGAGGACATTCATATTCATATTGTAAAAATTCCTGTGTCCTTAGATTAGGATCAAATTTGCACACTACGTCTGTTGCAGCAAGAGAATTAACCCATTGGATCCATCTTGGATGCAAAGCTTTAGAATTAGGAATGCTCGCTTTGTTACCGCTTCTAAAGCAGGTATAGGTGTAACGATTATTATTTGTTTACCTTGCGCTAGGGCCCTTTCTTTTGCTACAGCAGTCTGAACCGCAGTAAGAATTTTTTCCGCTGAACTGAATTTTATTTCAGCTTTTGTGTACAAATGTGATTTGTAAGCAATTGGTACAGTTTCTCCCTCATTAGAGGTCAGGTACGTGAATCCGAATCTTCCTGGGATGACTCGGATTACAAGGTCGATTGTATTGTCACGTGTATCTAATTTTGTTTTTGCTAACATGTCTGTTTGCAGTGATCTCAAAATTTCTGTGTGTTTTTGAGTCCAGTTGATTGGTTTAAAATCAGGTTTAATTAGTTTGTAGAGAGGTTTAACCCTCTCCGCATAATTTAGAATGTAAGTTCTTCCGAAATTCAGGAAGCCTAGAATCGATTGTAAGTTCTTCAGCGTTTTTGGTGCTTGGAGTACAGCGCACTTCCCTAAGAAGTTGTCCGTCAGGCTTTTTCCTTCACTTGATAATTCGTATCCTAAAAATAATACTGTCAGATGGGCAATTAGAGACTTTTTAAAGTTGAATTTGTAACCCTCTGCTGCGAACCCAAGTATTATGGTGTTCACCCTTTTCAAGTGAGTCTCCAAGTCGTCGTCTGTTAGATAGATCTCATCGACGTAAGATAATGCCTTATCATCATATATTTGTAGTAACTCTGTTACTCTGGCTGAGAATAATCCTGGGCTGTTCTTGAATCCCTGTGGGAGCCTACAGCAATTTTTCTGTGACCCCATTACTGAGAAAGCGGTCAAGTATCTGCTTTCTGGTGCAATATTTTGACAAAAGAAACCATTAGATATGTCTAATGTCAAAATACCAGAAAGGGTCAAGGCAGCAGACCAGGTCAAGCACTACTAGTTCCGTGTTTCTAAGTTTTGGGTGGTGCAAACTTCTTCCTACACCTGCTACCAATAGGTGTTTAGGTCAAAGATACAAACGCAAAAGTGGAAGGTGCACACAATTAGAGTCCAAAGGAAAGAAAGTGTATTGTTTATCTTCTTCTTTATTAGCAGTTTTTTTCAAATACAGGCACAGCCAACGCGTTTCGTTCCATTAACCTTGTGGAACTTCGTCAGGGCTGTAAAAAGCGACAAACATATATATACATAAATATACATTAAAAATCTTACAAATACCAATTGAACACAACAGTAGACAAACGATCATGACCCAAGACACACATATTTTTTCAATATTTATCTACAAGACAACAGGACAAAAATAGAGACAATATGCATATATGTACATCCAGACTTAAAAAACACCCGTTATTTTGTGAGATATTTGTATGCCACCATTTGGGTGGCAATATTTAAATTCATTTAGGTTACACTTTTAAAATAAACATAATATGTACAAACAGTCGTGCAGTAAAAACACCTATATAACAAGTAGTATTTACAAGTATCATCATCCATTTAGGAGCTATCGTATTGATACTAGGGAAATTACACCCTGTGAAACATCGGTTTAGTAAATGAAAAAAATTTTTAGAAGTATGTTGTAAAAGATATATATCCACTAGTGTCTAGACACCTTGGAATACTAATGAGTAGTTGTATCAGATCCATTTGCAGGAAGGGGATTTAGCAACAGCACTAATGGGACAAGGGGATAATCTCAAAAGGGGAAAGACACATTGCCAAGTTTACTCATGGGGAACACGTCGTTGTGGAGCCGGTTATTTGTCGGAGACCAGTAATTGTCATGAGTTGAGGCGACAATTAAAAAGGAAGGAAGAACACTTACCGAATTGGTTCAGTTTTGAGATTGGAATCTATTCAGACCCACCTTGTGGATCACACAATAGCAGATTCTGGGTTTTCAAAGGCATGCAACCTGAGATGGAGAATAGAAATGGCTTCAATTTCTAAAACAGTAGAAAAGAGGCTCAAAAAGAAAATACTACACCACATATATTCCGAAGAGATCACTGGTAAACCATTGATCAGGCCACAAAAGTTTTAGCGAAGTAATAGAACATATTTATTGTGAGCAAAAAAGTGGCTTAGCTATTTGGGGAAATGGGAAAGAAGCTAAAGTGTGAGTGCATCAACACGTCTGATAATCCATAGTTGTGGTCACGATATTTGAAAGGAATAATAGAATATGCGCTCTGGTCATTAAAGAGCCTTAATAAAGTATAATTAGAATATTTCAAGCAGAGTAATGAGGAACAAAGTAAAGTGGAGTCATATATAGTGACTCCAAAAGGTACCATCTCTGACTGGCTCCATAGAGTTCTAGCCTCATAGTATGACTCATGAAAAGCCAACAGGTTTATCTGGACAGAACCATAACAAATGTTTACCTTCGTTTATTCAGAGAAGGTATTGAAAACTGGATACAAATGGTGCGCCCAGTGGATGTTCTCATGCTATATCTCGCAGTGTTCAGAGTGAAAATGAACTAGGTAAAAAACTGGTTCAAGGTGGGGTGGACATTCGCAGAGAATCTGTTGCATGAAAAAAAGGGCAAAGAAGGAATAGTCAGATCTGATCGAACCCAACTTGTAAAGCTGGTGTGTTGCATGCCCACCAGTTAATGATAGACATTTAAGAAGCGAGAATAACATTTGTAAATATTGAAAAAAGAGTTACAACCATGCTATTAAAGATACAAGTTGTATCCGCAAAGAATTACCTAATATTCGCAAAGATAGTTTTCCTGTTAATCCCTCTAGTGTCAGGCTCCAATACGTGCATAAACTCAAAAAGAAGAGGTCACCGGTCCGTAGTAAAACTCGGTGTTCGTGGTAATAACCACTGAGCACCTGTAATCAAGGAGGTAGGCATATATGCATAATTAATACACCATGAGTGTTATGGCTCAAATTCGTTTTTAAAATAAGTACTTATCAGTTGCAGAAAATATCATTAACAATATCTGAAAATATAATCAACTTTGCAAGTCTGACGATAGACCTCGTGTGGGATAATACCCTTCCGGGGGTCCGTCTGTTAAAAGTTTGTGGTAAGCCAAGTTGTTATAAGCCCCGTATAAATAACACCAGCAATAGTTGTGAAAGAACAATCATATGACGGGTCAGCTAGATATCACCATAATGGTACATATTTCACATGCATGACCTTGAAGTATCCTGGCTACTACACACTGTAAAATGTCCGTAAATGAAGCAAAAATTAGGTTATGACTAAAGCTGCCCGATTTGCTTGAAATACCCATTAAGCATTCTGGCCAATACACACTATGGATAACACATTGTTAAGACAAGAGATAAGATTATAACTAAACCCTACCGATCTGTTAGAATAGCCCGTTGCAATTTGAGTTGTAGCTGAAGGCAATGTTACGGGCCATACCGGAATATCGGCAAACCCCCGTCCCCACTAGAAGCGCATTCATCGGTAAGGCATGTTAAAGTGGCCAGAGCGAATTTCGCCGACACCCATGTAACCCGGCAAAAGAATAACATGTATCGTCACGGACCCCTAAGCTCCTACCTGCAGTCGGGTGCTCCAATTTCGTGTAACGTCTCGTGGCGGCGTCCCGGGTTGTATTCCAGTTCTCCATCGCGCTAAATATGCGGAAGCGGATGGAGCGGATTCCTCCCACTTCCGTGTAAGTCCCGCCCATTGGTGCAGATCACGTGTCACGGCCCATAGTAGCTTCATAGCATTTACTCAATAGGATAGACAAACCCTTTTCCTAAGACTTGAAACGTGGGAGTGTATAACGTAATTAAAACTAGTTATCCCTGCCCAAATAATGAGGCGCACGGCGGATTCTTGAAAATAATTGTCCCCGCTTCCATATTAAAGCCCACGGCGGAATTATTAATAATGAAGGAAAGGAACCATGTTGTGTGCACTATTTTTGTCTAGCTCGGTGTTACAATGCAGCATAACCGATAAAGCGAGGGCCCAATAGTGTTTTTAAACGAATATATAGCAAAAGATCCTCCAAGGAGTGTCTTAAAGAATTAAGGAAAACAGAGAAAAAGGAATTGGATAAGTTAAGTAAGATTGGCAATGTGCTATGCATAAGGAATCTGAGGTGAAAAATGAGGGATTAATGATGTCAACCAAAAAAATGTACCAGATCCGTTCAAAATGTATATTTACCAGGATTACCATATTACAGACACCTATGTGAATTCGCTAATCCCAAAGGTTACATTCAATTAAGGAAATAGTGTAATTCACGGTCAGTGTTGTGCCCCATCTGTACCGCCCTCAGACGACAAATCCATTTCGCTTCCCTTTGTCGGAGTATCAACTCACGGTCCCCACCACGGCTATCTTGTGGTATGTGGTCAATTCCATGAAACCAAAAGGTAAGATCATCTGGGTGTTTCTCATGATAATGTGTGCTGACAGGGTACCGTACATCCTTACTAGCAATGGCCCTGCGGTGTTCTTGGATCCTGATTTTTAGGGGACGTACCGTGCTCCCAACATATATGTTCCCACAGCTGCAACCCAGCACATAAACCACATACGTTGTGTTGCAGTTTATGAATTCAGTGATTTTATATGTTTTGGACGAATTGAAAGTGAATTCATTGATTTTGTTACGGCCAAAGGGACATACATTGCATGAACCACAGTTAAAAAAACCTGTGGGTTTTGGTGGAAACCAAGTCGGCCTTGCATTTGTCACATAGCTCCTGCAGAGAGTATCTCGTAACGATCTCCCTTTGCGATAAGTCACCCGTGGATTTTCACTGATTATGTCTGAGAGGCTGGGGATGTCTTTAAGGATTGACCAGTTTTTTTGGAGAATATTGTAAACCCTGTACAGATGGGGCGCAGAAACTGCAGCCAGGATGACACTTTTACCAGCAATATACAGGAAGCCAGCAAAAGATTCTTGAAGAGGGGTTACAATAGGAATGTGGTTCACAAAGCAGCAACAAGAGCGACAAACCTGAACCGGGATGATACACTTCGCCCCAAACGAAATGAATCACAAACCACTTCTGAATCAAATTGCCCATTGAGATTTGTTACCCAATACAATAATAACAGCAACAGGGTTTACAATATTCTCAAAAAAAACTGGTCAATCCTTAAAGACATCCCCAGCCTCTCAGACATAATCAGTGAAAATCCACGGGTGACTTATCGCAAAGGGAGATCGTTACGAGATACTCTCTGCAGGAGCTATGTGACAAATGCAAGGCCGACTTGGTTTCCACCAAAACCCACAGGTTTTTTTAACTGTGGTTCATGCAATGTATGTCCCTTTGGCCGTAACAAAATCAATGAATTCACTTTCAATTCGTCCAAAACATATAAAATCACTGAATTCATAAACTGCAACACAACGTATGTGGTTTATGTGCTGGGTTGCAGCTGTGGGAACATATATGTTGGGAGCACGGTACGTCCCCTAAAAATCAGGATCCAAGAACACCGCAGGGCCATTGCTAGTAAGGATGTACGGTACCCTGTCAGCACACATTATCATGAGAAACACCCAGATGATCTTACCTTTTGGTTTCATGGAATTGACCACATACCACAAGATAGCCGTGGTGGGGACCGTGAGTTGATACTCCGACAAAGGGAAGCGAAATGGATTTGTCGTCTGAGGGCGGTACAGATGGGGCACAACACTGACCGTGAATTACACTATTTCCTAAATTGAATGTAACCTTTGGGATTAGCGAATTCACATAGGTGTCTGTAATATGGTAATCCTGGTAAATATACATTTTGAACGGATCTGGTACATTTTTTTGGTTGACATCATTAATCCCTCATTTTTCACCTCAGATTCCTTATGCATAGCACATTGCCAATCTTACTTAACTTATCCAATTCCTTTTTCTCTGTTTTCCTTAATTCTTTAAGACACTCCTTGGAGGATCTTTTGCTATATATTCGCTTAAAAACACTATTGGGCCCTCGCTTTATCGGTTATGCTGCATTGTAACACCGAGCTAGACAAAAATAGTGCACACAACATGGTTCCTTTCCTTCATTATTAATAATTCCGCCGTGGGCTTTAATATGGAAGCGGTGACAATTATTTTCAAGAATCCGCCGTGCGCCTCATTATTTGGGCAGGGATAACTAGTTTTAATTACGTTATACACTCCCACGTTTCAAGTCTTAGGAAAAGGGTTTGTCTATCCTATTGAGTAAATGCTATGAAGCTACTATGGGCCGTGACACGTGATCTGCACCAATGGGCGGGATTTACACGGAAGTGGGAGGAATCCGCTCCATCCGCTTCCGCATATTTAGCGCGATGGAGAACTGGAATACAACCCGGGACGCCGCCACGAGACGTTACACGAAATTGGAGCACCCGACTGCAGGTAGGAGCTTAGGGGTCCGTGACGATACATGTTATTCTTTTGCCGGGTTACATGGGTGTCGGCGAAATTCGCTCTGGCCACTTTAACATGCCTTACCGATGAATGCGCTTCTAGTGGGGACGGGGGTTTGCCGATATTCCGGTATGGCCCGTAACATTGCCTTCAGCTACAACTCAAATTGCAACGGGCTATTCTAACAGATCGGTAGGGTTTAGTTATAATCTTATCTCTTGTCTTAACAATGTGTTATCCATAGTGTGTATTGGCCAGAATGCTTAATGGGTATTTCAAGCAAATCGGGCAGCTTTAGTCATAACCTAATTTTTGCTTCATTTACGGACATTTTACAGTGTGTAGTAGCCAGGATACTTCAAGGTCATGCATGTGAAATATGTACCATTATGGTGATATCTAGCTGACCCGTCATATGATTGTTCTTTCACAACTATTGCTGGTGTTATTTATACGGGGCTTATAACAACTTGGCTTACCACAAACTTTTAACAGACGGACCCCCGGAAGGGTATTATCCCACACGAGGTCTATCGTCAGACTTACAATGTTGATTATATTTTCAGATATTGTTAATGATATTTTCTGCAACTGATAAGTACTTATTTTAAAAACGAATTTGAGCCATAACACTCATGGTGTATTAATTATGCATATATGCCTACCTCCTTGATTACAGGTGCTCAGTGGTTATTACCACAAACACCGAGTTTTACTACGGACCGGTGACCTCTTCTTTTTGAGTTTATGCACGTATTGGAGCCTGACACTAGAGGGATTAACAGGAAAACTATCTTTGCGAATATTAGGTAATTCTTTGCGGATACAACTTGTATCTTTAATAGCATGGTTGTAACTCTTTTTTCAATATTTACAAATGTTATTCTCGCTTCTTAAATGTCTATCATTAACTGGTGGGCATGCAACACACCAGCTTTACAAGTTGGGTTCGATCAGATCTGACTATTCCTTCTTTGCCCTTTTTTTTCATGCAACAGATTCTCTGCGAATGTCCACCCCACCTTGAACCAGTTTTTTACCTAGTTCATTTTCACTCTGAACACTGCGAGATATAGCATGAGAACATCCACTGGGCGCACCAATTTGTATCCAGTTTTCAATACCTTCTCTGAATAAACGAAGGTAAACATTTGTTATGGTTCTGTCCAGATAAACCTGTTGGCTTTTCATGAGTCATACTATGAGGCTAGAACTCTATGGAGCCAGTCAGAGATGGTACCTTTTGGAGTCACTATATATGACTCCACTTTACTTTGTTCCTCATTACTCTGCTTGAAATATTCTAATTATACTTTATTAAGGCTCTTTAATGACCAGAGCGCATATTCTATTATTCCTTTCAAATATCGTGACCACAACTATGGATTATCAGACGTGTTGATGCACTCACACTTTAGCTTCTTTCCCATTTCCCCAAATAGCTAAGCCACTTTTTTGCTCACAATAAATATGTTCTATTACTTCGCTAAAACTTTTGTGGCCTGATCAATGGTTTACCAGTGATCTCTTCGGAATATATGTGGTGTAGTATTTTCTTTTTGAGCCTCTTTTCTACTGTTTTAGAAATTGAAGCCATTTCTATTCTCCATCTCAGGTTGCATGCCTTTGAAAACCCAGAATCTGCTATTGTGTGATCCACAAGGTGGGTCTGAATAGATTCCAATCTCAAAACGGAACCAATTCGGTAAGTGTTCTTCCTTCCTTTTTAATTGTCGCCTCAACTCATGACAATTACTGGTCTCCGACAAATAACCGGCTCCACAACGACGTGTTCCCCATGAGTAAACTTGGCAATGTGTCTTTCCCCTTTTGAGATTATCCCCTTGTCCCATTAGTGCTGTTGCTAAATCCCCTTCCTGCAAATGGATCTGATACAACTACTCATTAGTATTCCAAGGTGTCTAGACACTAGTGGATATATATCTTTTACAACATACTTCTAAAAAAATTTTTCATTTACTAAACCGATGTTTCACAGGGTGTAATTTCCCTAGTATCAATACGATAGCTCCTAAATGGATGATGATACCTGTAAATACTACTTGTTATATAGGTGTTTTTACTGCACGACTGTTTGTACATATTATGTTTATTTTAAAAGTGTAACCTAAATGAATTTGAATATTGCCACCCAAATGGTGGCATACAAATATCTCACAAAATAACGGGTGTTTTTTAAGTCTGGATGTACATATATGCATATTGTCTCTATTTTTGTCCTGTTGTCTTGTAGATAAATATTGAAAAAATATGTGTGTCTTGGGTCATGATCGTTTGTCTACTGTTGTGTTCAATTGGTATTTGTAAGATTTTTAATGTATATTTATGTATATATATGTTTGTCGCTTTTTACAGCCCTGACGAAGTTCCACAAGGTTAATGGAACGAAACGCGTTGGCTGTGCCTGTATTTGAAAAAAACTGCTAATAAAGAAGAAGATAAACAATACACTTTCTTTCCTTTGGACTCTAATTGTGTGCACCTTCCACTTTTGCGTTGATATGTCTAATGTCGTTTTATATTTTTTTCGAACTATGTTATTCATTAGTGCAGCACTATGCGAATTCTGTACTGCAAATGTTTTGCAACATGAGTTTAGGTGTCTGTGGTCCAAGACTAGACGATATGAATCGTCCGGTTTGGAGACAGGAAACAAAGGATTGTTCATTTGGGAGGTGTATGTTTCAATCACCCCCTGGTATTCAAGTTGATCTAAAATCTCCCTGACTTGTTTTTTAGCTTCTTGCTTAATTGGATACTGCCTTTGTGCAGTCGGTTGACTTTTTAACTGGATTTTGTGAGGAGGAGAGTCCTCATCCCATCCTACATGATTTTTATATAATGCTGGTGCCTGGGCTACAGCCCATTTCCTTGCATATATATATTTAGTGTGAATCGGAATGTGATTCGAGAAGGCAGGCATAATCATTTCTTCGCCACGAGTGCACTCCCTGACAAACTCCGGGGGCCAATCTTTTTCAGCTAACAGGATGTCATAGCCTTTTGAGAGTTTATCCCAAAATAGACCCCTTATTTTCCTAGTCTTATCTCCCTTTATACGCAGTGTTATTTCGTATATCTTATGAGGTTCACTAACTCTGGTGTCGGCAGTTTCTACTTGAATGTATTAATTTGTGTCCACTGTCTCCAGATGACTCATCAGGATCTTTCGGGCTATGGTGATTTCTGCTGCACTGTCTAGCATTGTCTGTGCCCACTCCCCGTTTTTCAGCTGTGTCCTCAGTATTCTCGGCATGTTCGATTACTCTAATACTGGCTACCTTCTTCTTTGGAAATTGTGATTTTTTACTTTGAGCAGGTTCCTTGTCTTTGGACTTGGTGTGCTCTCCTGGGTCTGACCGTCCTCTTCTTTCCGATTTCTGCGAAAAAGATCGAGAGGGAAGTGTATCAATACTTTGATATCTATCAGGCTTCTTCAACTTATCCCTATTTCTAAGGTTATATCTTTTCTCAGAGGGCTCCCTCTGGGGAGACTGGTGTTCTCGAGTCGGAGTTCTTTCCCTCCATCGAGGAGACCTTCCTCTGGACTGGAAAACTTTTTCCTTGGGTGTGGATTGTTTATTTCTATCCCAGCTCTTTTTAGGAGTGTTTGAATTATTTTTAATAAATAATTTTTCAGGATTTTCGAGTAGTTGGGGTTTTACTGGTTTCCCACCCAAGCTGTCGCTACCTAATTCTTCATAACATTTTTCTATAATTCTGGCAAGCTCAATTGGTTGATCTGTTATATCTGTTTCCTTCAACTTCTGGCGGATCGCCACAGATGCTGCTTCTCCTTTTATGTTGGCTAGTAATATAGCCGAAACCTGCTTGAAGTCTTTCAGTAATTTCATACCAAGAGTTAAAGCAGGTTCTGGACCGTATTTATTCTGAATCTGTTTTAGCACATCCGGTATTACCGCCATTGACGGAACACCATGTGTTTTTGTATAAATGGAAGCAAAGACTGTACCCCAAGTGTCACAGTCCTCCACATGTGGTGCCACCCCCATTGGAAGGCAGATGGTCAGAATTTTGTGTTTCTCAATTGGGGTAGTATTCGGAAATACTGCCTCTATTTGAGTAATTTTCTGCGCTAACCATAAAGGAATTTGTTTCCGTTTTATGGGTGTTTTACCAAGACATGATTGTATGTTCTGTGGTGTAATTTTATTTGTGTTCCCCTGATGAGGGGTCAGCTGTGGGACATTCACAGCTGTTTGGACTGTTGCAGTCCGCATTACATATTGGACTAATTGTCCATGTATTTTAATTAATGTTTTTAGCTGTGCTAAAAGTTCTTCTTTTGACATTTTTGCAATGTCCGGATGTGGTGTGTAGCTGGTTAGAACCGGCCACGTTACTCCTGGTCTACCTAGTGGACCGAGCCTGGTAATATGATCGTTGTGTTTTAGGGCGCCTTTAAACCAGAGCAGATGCTCTTGGAATTTTAATGGGATTTCAATCTCCTCGAAAGGAGCGTACTCTTCCGGTGGATCCTCTATTTTGAAATAGTGGAACTCGTGTGTTGCAGCGTTTGCCGCTGGAAATTTTATCCATGAATAGAATACCTCTGTCTGCCGATATTCGTGTGCCTCTATCACGAAGACGACTGTGCCACCTTGTGTGGTCAGTCCATTTTCTATAAGTTTTAACGTTATAGTTTTTCTTATGTTGACCGGGATGAATATCGCACCCGGTTCATTAATTTCATCGGGATCCTGCTGAGTCGCATTTACTGCGGCATCAGTGGTTCCGTTGTTCCCGCCTTCTCCTGGCATTTTACTGCCAGGAAGGTCTTTTGTTGCAGATCAGGTTTCAAGGAAACAAAGATTAGGTGCACAATATTTTGGAACACTGTATCCTTCAACGTTGAATAAACCAAAGCTTTACATAGGAATCTCTTCCTACTAAGTTCGGGCGGATTTTAACCTTTCACCCGCTCCAGACGTCTATTGGAGTATTTACCGTAGAAAGGGTCTGTGTGAAAAAGCACGACTGAGTTACTCTAACGTCTTGCGTTAGTTTTATCGCCTTACCAAAAGTTGGGCGCCATGTAGTGTAGTTCCTATTTTCCCTATAGGCCCTGCGCATTGGAATAACATAAACAGCAGTGTAGACTTAGAAGTGCGGTCTTCCAGGTCTCTACTGACTATGCTAAACTTAATTGGGTTTGTAGCAACTAGCTCAGAGGTCACTGGAAACTTTCTTGACTGAATTGGAAGTGATCAGCTCCCCTGGCTCAGACAAGAAAGGATTCAGTTTGCCAACAACCGCATAAACATGACAACTTTGCTCCTTAGAATAAGAGTCAATCTCTAGAGTCGTGTGAAACAATAGACAGCTATTTCACTCAGTCAGTTGTGCAGATTACTTTCACCAAGATGCAGAGAATATAGAGACGGGCGTTTTCAATAAAAGGTATTATTTATTGAACATTCTTTCTTCTCATGCAAGAGAAATGAATTGCCACAATTGCAAGACTTGTTATTATAAAAAGTGCGTACAGTAAGAGGAGGATTGCGAAATAATACTGTAAAAGCATTGATATGGTTTCTTAGCCATACAATAGTTAAAAGGAATAAAATATATACATTCATATATACATTTAGCTAACGTCCTCAACTGGTGCTTCTAACTACGCCTACCCCAGTGTACCTGACCTAAGCCTAATACGTGGGAGGGAGTAAGTAAGTAGCAGTTTAAGTTAAGTTGGTTTTGCCAAGAGTTTGCTTCAAGAATTCTCTCTAAGGGTTTAGTCAACACTGTACCTCTGGAAAAGAATGTTGGAGGTCTTGTATCTCCTCTCAGGACTTGATATCCCAGTTACCCGCAAGGGTAGGCTGGAAACGCCGGGGCTGGATTTTCTCGGCAGGAGAAAAGACAGCGTCTTTCTCAGCGCGTCAAGGAGGAGGAGGGGCAGCGTCCGTGGGCTTCTCGCATCTGCTGGGCTCTGCAAGGGACAGCTGTTCTGCTCCTGTATTCTCTATCACCACCGCTGTGTTTGCTTAAGGCAACGTTGGTAATATTTATACCTGGAAGGTGCCTTGTTTGACGTACGTTTTTGGACATAAGACGTCAATAAAGATGTCACTAAGAACCGGTCGTTCTTACAGTGCTCATTAGAGTTCTACTACTAATCAAAACATAGCAAGCTGGGCTTTCCCAGATTGCTGGGGGTTTATCTGTTGAAAGAACTCGGTGTGTAATCTAGGAACCTAAGATAGTGGCTTCTACTGTGTCATCTACTGTAACGAGCTGCAGAGGCGAGGTTCTGAAATATGGCTCTGATTGTTTATGCCAGAGACGAGTTTCTGAAATATGGCTCTGATCGTTTATGCCATTATAGGGGTATAGATGGATTATAGCCGTATTGGGGCATAAGGTCACAATATTGATCGGGGTCCTAGATTAGAACACGACATGCACAGATATGAATTCAGCAACCCACATGCCTCGAACCTTTTGTATAAAAACTCTATCAGCACTTACACTTATTGCTATTTATGAATGCTGAAAGGTAGAGGAATTCCGCTAAGCCCTCACTGTATTTCATAAATGAGTATGCCGGTCTTCCCCTATATTGAGACTGCTCGGGCTCCTTTTTTTAATTTGATTATATACCTGGACTCTAACTTCCTCAGTACTTTCTCTCGATTACCGCCCCTTTCTCTTACGGGAACTGAGTCAAAGACATAGTATTGGTTTTTTTTACGCAAAGAGAGGCGTTTCAATTTAAGGCCATGGCAACCGCTGCAAAACCGAAAGCCTCGAAGAGGCAGACGCGCAAGAGGCGGCAGGGGGCAAGGAGCAGAAATGCCAACAGAGAAGCAGAAATGGAGCAAGAAATAAGCAAAGAGGATGCAGCAAGTGACAACACTGTCATTAATGTGACTATATTGTCATCACTAAGCAAGAGTCAAAGATTCTATCTCTGGGACTATCGTATAACGTCAAATCTAATATGAACAACTTGCAAACTAGAATTGATTTATTCAAATTCATGAGAGTGCTCAAACTAAAAAAACATTTTTTGACACAACAAATTTAGCCACAAATTACCAGCTACGATACTACTGCAGAAGAAGATAGTTTGCAAATGCATGATATGTAATGTAATGTAATGTAATGTAATGTAAAGGACACTTTTATAGCGCTCCTATCACCCCAAGGAGTATCTTGGCACTCACCCAACCCAGGTGGAAGGGTTGGAGGGAAAAGAGATAGCTTACACTTTGCACTACACATTACACCAGCGCTCTGCAGGCAACATCAGTTAAAGAAAAGACCCAGGTTTTTAATGCTTTCCTGAATTGAGTTTCTTGGGACAATGATCGTAAAGAGGGCGGGAGCTTATTCCAGGCCTTGGCGCCCAGCACAAAAAGGGATTTGCCACCTTTTGTTGCCAGCTTGATTCGAGGGATTATGAGCAGATTCTGACTGGCAGACCTCAAACAGCGTGTCGGGTGATATCTTCTGAACCCATTACACAGGTATTTTGGTGCTTGCTGTTGAAATGCCCTGAAGGTGATTATAAGAATCTTAAAGAGAATCCTTTTACCAATTGGTAGCCAATGGAGCGCATTGAGTGCTACTGAGGCTGAAGACCTACGGGGCCAACGTAATACAAGGCGGGCCCCTGCATGTTGGATGATATTAGACCGTTACTAGATCTGCGAGATTTAGAAGGTGAAATCGAAGGAGGGACACCCATCTCCAGTGACGCAGCTGTTATGGCAACAGAACAAAGGCCCCCATTAGGATAGCGGGCGCACTTTGCCCGCCCGCCATCCTCACGGTACTAGGGACCGCCCGCCATGAAGGCGGGGTCCCATGCATGGCATTAGGATGCGCCTGCCACAGTGGTGGACGCATCCAGCATTCCTACCATTGTGGCGGGCGTTGCACTCAGCACCGCCCGCCACAATTGCAGGAAGGCATGCAGTGCACTTCCATGCACAGCATGGCAGGCACCGCGCAGTGCCTGCCATGCTGTTCATGGAACTGCTGGGGTTACCATAGGTACCCCCCATGTGCACCCCCCACCCTCCGGAGTCCATGGGGGCCCGAATCGGGCCCCCAATGCAGACTCTGCATGCCAATGGCGCCACGGAAAGGCATTTAAAAAAAAACATCCTAATATGGCTGGCGCTGTCTGACAGACACCGCCACCATAGAAACCCTTGACCGGGGTGGAAAAGCGGCGGATGGTCTTTCCGTCCGCCGCGGACCCCCCAGCCATACTAATATGGCGGGGGTCATTCCGGGATGGATGGCGGGAGGTTCATCCCCGCCAGGGGCTACTGCCGGCCTGGCGGGGGCAATTCGCACCCCCATCCTAATGGACCCCAAAGTGTGGATCTATTTGGCACAGAACCAACACATTTTAGACCAACTTCCAGATATACGCCAGTGACCAATCGAGTCTCCATTGATGTATACAATGATTTGGTGACCAGTGAACTTAAATGATTATATGAAAATACTAAAACATTGCAAAAGTAATTCGCAGCAACAAAAGGTCTATTAGGCTCTGATTAACAAATTATCAAGTGATGGTAAATGTATAGTGAGGAACTCTGACAAGGGGGTGGGCAACACAGTCCTCTGGTCAAGGGAAAAATAGCCCAAAGAAGCATATACCCAATTGAATAATATTGAATACTATGTACTAGCGACCAAAGAAAGTATAATAGAGTCCCACTTGAAATACAACATAGAATTGCATCAGTGGCGAATGCAAGGTCTAATCAGCCAGGAGGAGTTTCTATATCTTAAAATAGATGCACCAATAATCCCAGTTATGTACTTAATACCAAAGGTGCATAAAGATTTAGAGAATCATCCAGGTTGTCCGATAATATCAGCCTTAGGCAGTGCCTTTGAGCACACCTCCAAGTATGTCGACTCATTCTTAAGTACATTTGTCAAAACATTACCGTCATATGTGCAGGATACGGGAGACTTCTTGAAGAGAATTTTTGATTTTCCATTGGAAGATGATTTGTTATTATTAACAATTGATCACCATCGTATAAGAGCATTGCCCAGTCTGATGGTCATAATGCAGTCGGGCACTTGTCGGGTGGTAGATTTTTGAAGCTGTGGCACCACACGTTGATGCTAGCTAGAATGGTGGCTACCGGTCTTAAAAATCATTTTTTTATTTTTAATAATGAATTGTTTCACCAAAGATGCTGCACTGCTTCGCCGCCAGCTATGCAAATTTGCATATGGGCTGGTGGGAGGAGCAGGTGATGTAATTGCAGTATCAAGAAATATGGGAAAACAATATTGTTCATTGGCACATATATATTTATGACCTTTTTGTTATTTGGAGGGGCACTAAAGCAGAAGCGGAAAAATTCTTGGAAATGATTGAGACCAATAATTTAAATCTGCATTTTACCAGCACGATTAGCCCACACAGTGTCAATTTCCTAGATCTAACAGTATATGTAGCCAACAGTCATCTAGAAACCAAGCTGTACAGAAAGCCAACTTCGGGAAACAACCTGCTGCATGCAACTAGTTTTCACCCAACAAGTCAAGTAAGAAGTATCCCTTATGGGTAAGGCCTAAGAGTAAAAAGGAATTGTAGCAAAAAGGCTGAAGCGAAAAAGGAAATTAGAACTCTTAAGACCAAGTTCCGCAAAAGAGGCTATCCTGAAGAAAGGGTAAATACTGCACTAGCAAAGGTAGACAAACAAGGTAGGAAGCAAGTACTCTTTAAACAGAACAAAACAAAGAATAAAAGTGAGAAAGAAGAGCAACAGTCACAATTCAGATTGGTAACTACATACAGTCTGCAACAAGCCAATATAAAAAGAATTATAAGCAAATATTCGTATTCAATACGTAATTACCAAATTTGGGGCAAATGGGCACCACGTAATCCAGCCATAACTTTTAGAAGGGCTCCTAATATGGTCAAGGTTTAGTGAGCAACACACTTAAAGAAGTTAAGACTATCAGTGGCACAACATGGCTGAACAGAAAGCAAGGGTTTTTAAAATGTTCTAAATGCAAAGCCTGTCAATTAGGCAAACACATGGAAACATACACGACAGAACTCTACCCGGGAGCTAAGAAAATTAAGGGGAGATATACATGTGAAACTGACCATGCAGTCTACGTCTTGCAGTGTCCCTGCAAGTTAAAATATGTCTGCAGTTCAACATTAGAGGGGCACAAATGTGAGCTACAGCATATACGTGCTATTAAAAATGGGGATAAGGCCTACCCCGTAGCAAGTCATTTTGGAGAAAAACATAATCAAGATACCAAAGGCCTCACTTACTATGTCATTGACTCAGTGCCCGTAAGGGAAAGGGGCAGTAATAGAGTGAAAGCACTGAGGAAGTTAGAGTCCTGATATACAATCGAATTAAATACAAAGAGCCCGAGCGGTCTCAATATAGGGGGAAGACCTGTATACACATTTATGAAATACAGTTGGGGCATAGCGAAATTCCTCTTCCTTTCAGCCTTTATACATAGCAATAAGGGTAATTGCTAATAGAGTTCAGTTTTTAAACAAAAGTTGTAATTCACTTGTATGTAACGACACAGGCACTTAGAGATAAGTTCTGAACAACTATCACCCGCAACAAGCAAATATCTGTAGGTGACAGACATAGAGAACCAGTCAGATAATGTGTCCATTATATAGGCTGCCATTTATTTGCCCACTTGGGCTATATTCAGAACATGTAGCATTTCATGAATTTTAATGATGTTGGACTTTAATAATGTTGGACCAACTTTTCGTCACACAATAATGAAATGTGATGAAATGTTTGGATATTTATGTGTTAAAATAATGGGCACTTTAAATGTCAAACAATAATCATTCACTTTGAATTTAATTGGCTGCTACATAATCGTGGATTTGGAAAGGGGCGACCATTCGGTCCCCCCGAACGTATGGTGGAGTACCACGATCCCCCCGGGAAGCCATCTTGGGCGGGAGGCGAGTCTCGGCTGGTATGCCCGAAGTGGCGTAGCCGGGGCGCGCCTTTTTCCCGCCCTGGAGTGGGCTGGCCTAGACACTGACGCGGCCGGCCACGCCCTCGGGGCAGGCCAGGGCGGGTTTACGCCCGCCCTGAAGACGGATAAAAGGAGCAACAAGCCAAGGAAGCATCCTCTTGTTCCTGTGCTCTGAAGCTGCACCACCTCGCTGCACGTGAGCTCGAGACGGAACGAAGAGCCATTTTTGAGCGTTGTAATCTCTCTTGTTTGTTTTCCAGATACTCTGTCGGAGAATGCCTAAGAAGGCGGGAAAGCGAATGACTACCGACCAGATGCTGCGTGTTCTCATGAAAGAGGTGACCGACCTAAAGAAGCGAATGGCGGAGAAAGACGAGGAAGGGGGGCCGAAACGTCCTCTGGCAGGAGCAGCTCCAGGAGGAAAAGGCAAGAGGCCCAGAAGGGGAGCAGCTGGGGGAGACGTCCCAGTTCCCTGTACGCCACTCGAGGCACCCACCCCTGTGCCGGAGGAAGGGAATCCGATTCCCGTGGTGGTCACCCCCGTGTCCGGGGACGATATGTCGCCCGAGCTGGCGGCACAATTAGCAGCGTGGTTGGGTAAAGGTAGCAAGGGCGCCACGGCTGACGACGCGCAGGTGTTGATGAAGCAGCTGCGGGAAACAAGGGAAGCGACGAAGGCACCATCGCCGGCTGCGGCAGTAGAAAAACCACCTGGGTCAGGTCCAGTCGCAGATACAGCTTCCGGTTCAGGTAAGCGGCCATTGCCGATTGCGAGGGATGAGTCGGCACCCTCTCGAAGGGAAAAGTTGGGTCAACATGTCCCTCTGGCTATCAAAGAGAAGATATGGGCAGGGGAGTATATAAACATCTTCTCGTTGCTTACCGATCATTATGAGATGGAGCATGTTAAGGGCCAAAAGGAGCTCATGCATCCGAGTGTTTGGCGCGCAAAGATGGCCGCCTTTAAGGTAAATGAAAATATTGGTAATTGGGGCAAAGCATGGGGGGTTTTTACATCTATCTTGGGTGAACGTAGGCCCGAACTGCTGCCCGAATTGCCGATTTATCAGTCACGGATCATGGGGTATTCAGTATCTCACGAGGGCAACCATTGGTTTTGTTACGATAATGTTTTCAGAAAAGCGAAAGAGCATGATAAAAACTTAACTTGGGATTGTTATGATTCTGTGTCCTGGTCCAAAATGGAGGATTCTGGTATGTTGAGGGTGCCATTGGTAGGGAGTAACGTTGGCGAATCCTCCCGCCAATATGCGGGGACGCCCTTTCGATCAGGTACGAGTAACGACAATCACTCGAGGCCAATCGGCAACACAGGTAAAAGGGGGGTTTGTTGGAACTTTAACAGGGGGAAATGTACTAGGCCCCAGGGGTCATGCAAATTTAGGCACGAATGTGGGGGGTGTGGGCAATCATCCCATCCTGAGTCCATGTGCAGAGCCAAAACGGGTGATAACGGGGGTAGAGGAGGCGCCAAACAGGTCTGACATAGTCCGAGGGGCGCCTTTACCTACTCCGATTGATACCATGGCAATGATTCCCTGGCTCAGCGAATACCCGGATCACGCTTCCGCTGGGGTGTTGCGGAACGGATTTTTATATGGTTTCCGCATCCCAGTAGGGGAGTTTCAGGGTATAGCAAAATGTAAAAAACAGATATCGGTCTTACAGCATACGATCGTGGTACAGGAAAAAATTGGGAAGGAGGTGGCTCGAGGTCGAGTCGCCGGTCCATTTAATGTGCCACCGGTTGCTAACTTTGTTTGTTCCCCTTTAGGGGTGGTCCCCAAGAAGGACCCGGGTGAGTTTCGGCTGATACATAATTTATCAGCCCCACGTGGTCTTTCCGTGAACGATGCGTTAGACCCGGAAGTGTGTTCGGTGCGGTACGCATCCTTCGATGAGGCCGTAGCCATATTGAATCGCCTGGGGCCCGGTGCGCTGATGGCAAAATCTGATATCGAGTCAGCGTTCCGGTTGCTCCCGGTACATCCAGACGATCAGCGTCTCCTTGGTTTCATGTTTCAGGGTCACTATTACATGGATAGGTGTATGCCGATGGGGTGCTCTATATCGTGTGCCTATTTCGAAAAGTTCAGTTGCTTCCTGCAATGGGTCTTCACAAAGAAGACGGGGTTCCAACATGTTATGCATTATCTCGATGACTTTCTGTTTCTTGGGGCAGCCGGGGATCCGGAATGTGGACAGGCTTTGAATGCATTTTGTGTCTTGATGAATCAGTTTGGCGTGCCATTGGCACCAGGTAAGACTGTGGGTCCCTCGACTTGCCTCGAGTTTCTGGGGATCGAGCTCGATTCCGAGGAAGGTTGTTTTCGTTTACCAGGTGACAAAGTGTTAAGGTTCAGGGCATCCCTGCAAATGTGTATAAATGAGTCTAAGGTTAAGCTGCATCAATTACAGCAGTTGGTGGGGCAGTTGAATTTTGCCCTAAGAGTTATACCGATGGCCCGCCCCTTTTCTCGCTCGATCGCTCAAGCCATGGTCGGCCTGAAAAAGGGTCATCATCGCACAAGGCTCTCGGCAGAGGTTCGCCAGGACATGCGCATTTGGTTGGCATTTCTGGCGGATTTCAATGGTCGAATTGTCTGGAACAAACCGGCCATGTCCTCTGAGGAGCTGGGGCTGTGGACAGATTCGGCAGGGAGCATTGGTTTTGGTGCCATATTCGGCACTCAGTGGTCGGCACAAAGATGGCCGTCATGGTGGCATGATAGTGGTCTGACAAGTAACATTGCTTTCCTAGAACTTTTTCCCATTCTGGTGGCCCTGAGAACTTGGCCCGAGGGGTTCAGAGATCACTCTGTGGTATTCTGGTCTGATAACATGACCGTTGTTGAGTGTATCAATAGCCAGGCAGCACGATGCAAATGGATTCTGAGATTGCTCAAGGAAATTGTGTTATTGTGTATGCAATTGAATGTACTATTTAAGGCAAGACATGTCCCGGGGGTGATGAACCAGGCGGCTGATGCGCTTTCTCGTTTTCGTATGCAGGCCTTCTGGGGTTTTCTGCCCACAGCGGACCCGGTGGCAGCACCCTTTCCCGAAGCTCTCTGGTCTCTCGGTGCCCCGAATTACAGGACCTCGTGGGAGAGAGTTTAGCACCCAGGACGAGGAAGGCATATGAAGGGGCGTTCCGTTCCTATTGGGCCTTTTTGGGGGCGGCTAGAGGGGAGCTTTGGGGCCAGGAGGAGTTGGTAGTGAAATTCCTGCTGTCGTTACGGCAGGCAGGCAAATCAGTGGCTACGGCCCAGAGGCATCGGGCCGCCATTTCCTTTGTGGCTAAGGCTCATGGGATCCAGGACCCGACAGCGTCTTTCGTTGTGCAAAAAGCGCTACGTGGGTGGCAACGCCTTGAGGGTCGCAGAGTTGATGAAAGGCGCCCGATAGGTCTGGATAGGTTGGCCCTGTTATTATCTAGACTCCCTGCAACATGTTCATCCCAGTATGAAACAGTGTTATTCCGAGCCGCTTTTACGCTGGCATTCCATGGGGCTATGCGGGTAAGCGAATTAGTGGCGAGGAACAAGCAGGACGTGATGGGGGGACTGTGCCAAGAGCACGTTCAGATCAGAGGGGAGACAATGACTGTCTCGTTCGTCAGGTCCAAGACCGATCAGGGTGCGATGGGTGATTGCATAATAATACAAAGGGTCCTCCATGTGCCCGGTGAGTTGTGTAGAGGAATATTTAGCACAAAGGGTGGCATCATGGGGGGGGACCTTGCTGAGACACGCTGACGCCACCCCACTGACGAGGTTTCAGTTTCAGCGGGTGCTTGCGATGTCGATTACTGCTGCGGGCTTGAACCCGGGCAAGTTTGGGACCCATTCCTTTCGGATAGGGGCTGCTACAGAGGCTACAGCCAGGGGTCTGAATGTCGAACAAGTTAAACGTGTGGGGCGTTGGTCCTCCAATTGTTATAAGAGGTATGTGCGGTTGCACATGTTGTGAAGCTGTAATGATGTACTCACGCTTCTTGTTTTTGTTTGGTTTCAGTTGCGCAAGCCTACGAGGCGGGGCGGACTATGCAGTCGACCCAACACCGGGCCAGCGGTCAGACTTCACCGGCTGTGAAAAAGGAGGTGTGGGTTGTGGGCCACTCATACGTGAGGCGTGCCGCGGACGTATTCAAAGCAGGTGACATGATTCACGTGGCTGGGGAATACGGGTACAGTGTGTCCTTCTACGGAAAGGGCGGACTCTGTATTGACCATTTTCAATCATTCTTTGAGGGTTTGCTAGGGCGGACAAGGTCACCGCCGGCTATAGTCATAGTACATCTTGGGGGCAATGATTTGGTCACCACTGGTAGACGACTTCTTCTTGAGGCGATGCTTTCCACTGTAAGTTGGTTGGCGAGGAGAGTTCCAGGGTGCACGATTGCATGGTCACATATGATCCCACGGAAAGTATGGCGGGGGGCTATTTCTGTTTCTGCTCTGAATCATTCAGTAAGAAAAATTAATAACAAAGTGAGTCGATTGTTCCGTTCCAATACACTGCATTCTATTTCGCATGGTTGTATTACGGGTGACGGTATGTATTTGGGGGATGGTGTTCATTTGTCCCGGGTGGGGAACGAGTTACTCATAGGAGACTGTGTAGCTTGGCTAAAGACTTTAAGACATGACCTTTAGGTAGGAGTGTTGTGGGGGGTCCGGATAGCCGGTCAACTATCCGGCCTGTGGCGGTAAGGTCATGATCGGTGAGCACTAATTGGAAGATCCCTATGAGTGGGCGTCACCCATTACGGATGGGAGCGCTCGAGGGAGGTGGCCATTGGCCCCTCAACGGGGTAGGCGGTCCCTTCTAAGGATGGGCCGCCGAAAGGAAAGGAAAGGCGGTCAAGGCCCCTTCCTGGGTAGGAGGGGCTACAGCCCCCTCCTGGAGAATTTCCCGGGGCCAGGTCATCTGCGACGGCAGATGTGGTAAGTTGTGTGGGGTTTGGGGGGGGGTCCACGCTACCTTCTAGATACCTCACACGAGTCCTCGGACGACCTTTAAGTGGCGTCGAGTTTATTGGGGCCCCCGTCAAGTCAAGGGAAATTGGTAGTTGCACTCGAGGTACACCTCTGTGCGGTCGCCCCTCACAAGTGAGGGGGATATTTCTGGTTTAGGGATCTTGACACCGGTTACGACCTTGCCGTTGGCCCTTAAACGTTAGGATGTACAATTTCAAAATGTCAAGTTAAATGTTTTGTAGGATGTTAGTTCGGCTAGGAGAACCTTTGTATTAGAGAATATGTTAAGGTTAGCCAAAACATCGCAATGTGGTAATGAAATTGTACATAATATGAAACTGTTATTTTAATGTTTTAATTTTGTTTCATATTTTAATAAATACGGCCGGGAGGGTCACTCCCTCCCGTCTTCCAAAAGTTCAGAACTGTTTCCGGTTTCCCATCCTTGGGGATTGTGTTGAGAGGGGGTGGCGGGTATCTCAGCCATATGGAAAGGGGCGACCATTCGGTCCCCCCGAACGTATGGTGGAGTACCACGATCCCCCCGGGAAGCCATCTTGGGCGGGAGGCGAGTCTCGGCTGGTATGCCCGAAGTGGCGTAGCCGGGGCGCGCCTTTTTCCCGCCCTGGAGTGGGCTGGCCTAGACACTGACGCGGCCGGCCACGCCCTTGGGGCAGGCCAGGGCGGGTTTACGCCCGCCCTGAAGACGGATAAAAGGAGCAACAAGCCAAGGAAGCATCCTCTTGTTCCTGTGCTCTGAAGCTGCACCACCTCGCTGCACGTGAGCTCGAGACGGAACGAAGAGCCATTTTTGACCCACCCACCAGCCCCTGAGGACAGCAAGTGGTTTTTGAATAAAGTTTGATGTGATAACTCTAATTTTGTTTACAGGTTCGGATTATTATCGTGATGACTTTGAATATGCAATAAAGAATGGTCAATTTGTGGTATGTTTTGCAAATAAAGTTATCCTTCTCTAGTGTTGATCAGTAGCATGTTATTAATGAAGTTGTTGTTTTTACTGTCTTTTAGTAAATTAGTCATTTAGTTTAGAACTGTCGTATTTATTTTGGTCGGGCGGTAAGGTCATGATCGGTGAGCACTAATTGGAAGATCCCTATGAGTGGGCGTCACCCATTACGGATGGGAGCGCTCGAGGGAGGTGGCCATTGGCCCCTCAACGGGGTAGGCGGTCCCTTCTAAGGATGGGCCGCCGAAAGGAAAGGAAAGGCGGTCAAGGCCCCTTCCTGGGTAGGAGGGGCTACAGCCCCCTCCTGGAGAATTTCCCGGGGCCAGGTCATCTGCGACGGCAGATGTGGTAAGTTGTGTGGGGTTTGGGGGGGGGGTCTACGCTACCTTCTAGATACCTCACACGAGTCCTCGGACGACCTTTAAGTGGCGTCGAGTTTATTGGGGCCCCCGTCAAGTCAAGGGAAATTGGTAGTTGCACTCGAGGTACACCTCTGTGCGGTCGCCCCTCACAAGTGAGGGGGATATTTCTGGTTTAGGGATCTTGACACCGGTTACGACCTTGCCGTTGGCCCTTAAACGTTAGGATGTACAATTTCAAAATGTCAAGTTAAATGTTTTGTAGGATGTTAGTTCGGCTAGGAGAACCTTTGTATTAGAGAATATGTTAAGGTTAGCCAAAACATCGCAATGTGGTAATGAAATTGTACATAATATGAAACTGTTATTTTAATGTTTTAATTTTGTTTCATATTTTAATAAATACGGCCGGGAGGGTCACTCCCTCCCGTCTTCCAAAAGTTCAGAACTGTTTCCGGTTTCCCATCCTTGGGGATTGTGTTGAGAGGGGGTGGCGGGTATCTCAGCCATATAACCTATGTTTTATAAATAACTACAGTTCAATTGTTTATGTCTATGGACTTGTAGTTTAAACTCCGGCAAAGGTTGATCTGCTTGTAAACTATGTGTCTTTTGTTTACGTTTATGCACTTGTAGTTTTACATTTTTGAAAGTGGTGCCGGTTAAAAGAATGCCGGAAATAATACCTCGCCATTGGTGAGCAAGGCTGGGATCAGCCAAAATGCATCCGATGGTGGTTTGACAAATAAATTAAATTTACTCGCACATGGCGTCATCTTCCTTCTTAAAAGATTCCTGTAATTAATTGGATTTTCCTGCAAAGACCCCCACGACGACACACCCTTAGGTTTGGAGCACAGCGTGCAAGTGCAGAAACGACTCAAGAATATATATATATATATTTTTTTTATTCCAAAACGGCCTCCGTTGAATTAGCCATTATTGCATGCTGGTACTTGTAGTAGTACTGTCCTTTCGTAGGTTACTTGCCCCCTTGTGTTGGTTATTTCCCTCAGTGGGTTTTGCGGTCACATTTTCATTATTGATATTGTTCTTAGCCCGCTAATCAAAAGAGTTGCCATATTGAGTGTTTTTCTCCCTTTGGCTGGTAACACTGGCTGCAGACTTAGCGGCCTATTACGATTGCGTATTTCCCACATCCTCCGGGCGGCGGAAGCTACCCCCGGCCCGGAGGATGCAGGAAAACCGGCGCGGATGCTTGAAAGACCCACCGCCAAATTAGGATGGCTGGTGGGTCTTGGAATCTGTCCGCCGCTTTTCCGCCGCGGTCGTCTTCTGACCGCGGCGGAAAAGCATTAACATGGCTGGCGGTGTCTATCAGACACCGCTAGCCATATTATGATGGAGTAGAAAGTATGCTTTTCCACTGCGGCATTTCCGCCGTGGAAAAGCATACAGACCTTCACTTCGGGGGCCCGTTGCAGGCCCCCTGGGTGAAGAAGGGGTGGGGGATGCACATGGGGGGTACCTATGGTACGCCCCTGCATTTGCGTGAACAAAGCAGCAGGCACCGCGCGGTGCCTGACGCTTTGTGCACGCAAATGCCGTGCATGCATTTTTAACATTGCGGCGGGTGCAGCTTGAAGCTGCACCCGCCGCAATGTTAAAAATAGAGGATGTGACCGCCACTCTGACGGTCACATCCTAATCTGCACGGAAGGACCGCCGCTGCCCCTGCGGACGGTCCCTCCTACTCTATGGTGGCGGACGGACTCAGGTCCGTCCGCCATCATAATCGGCCCCTTTGCTCGGTTCTGCGTCTCCATAGTCCCTGTATTATCCAAAGGTGGCACAGTCTCCGCGGCTCGGTCTGCCGCATATTATTTTGTATTCCAGAACGACCTCAGTTTAGAGACATACTCAAAACCATCCCATTGACGGCACCAGGCTCCTCTTTTTTCGGATATTAAAATTAAGCCTTACGCATTTCGGAGCGTGGCTGCTCCTTGCTCACAGGCAATTCGAAATGGGAGTGCAAACAATCAAGGAGGCATTGTTATCAGCATGTCATTTATTACACCCTCCAGGGGGCGGCGGATGAATTAGCCATTATTGCATGCTGGTACTTATAGTAGTACTGTCCTTTCGTAGGTTACTTGCCCCCTTGTGTTAGTTACTTCCCTCAGTGGGTTTTGCGGTCACATTTTCATTATCGATATTGTTCTTAGCCCTCCAGTTGGCTTCCTATTCAAAAGAGTCGCCATATTGAGTGTTTTTTCTCCCTTTGGCTGGTAACACTGGCTGAAGACTTCGCTCAGTTCTGCATCTCCATAGTCCCTGTATTATCCACAGGTGGTACAGTCTCCACGGCTCGATATGTATATATATATATATATATATATATATCTATACATATATATATATATATAGATATATATAGATATATATATATATATATATATTCCTTGTACTCGTCCCACAGCTCCACACGTTTTTCAGGAAGAGTCGAAGCGAACCCAGAAATAGTGCTTACTTACTGTTTATTTTCCGCCCAGCACCGCCACCATTATGCGTCTCAGTCCTCGTGGGACCTTGATCACATGACACGCTACTAGGTACACGCCACCCATTTAAAGTGACAGTGCAACATTTTTTGATTTTTTCTAAACCATAATCATGGAAAACAGACTGCGTTGGTCAGATTACATTGCTTTTTTAGAACTGTATAATACATCCAGAGAATGTGCAAATAGTGCAAATAATTCAGTGCAATTTTACTATCATGAATAATAAATAAATATTTTCAGTCTAACACTAGAATTACACACGATTATATAAAATCTGTGTTTAAAACCTGGGGATAAAAACAATTGTACATCATCATAAATAATCATATGAAGATAAAATATAAATACAATTGTTGATAAAATTACAAAACACAAGAATTATTTACAAAAAGAAGTAAAAATTAGGATTAAAATCATTTCCTATTCTTATTTAATTGGATATAGCAGCATGTAATTGCTATTCATTGTACGTTCTCCAAATATATGTGAACAATAGCAATGATCACTGCGCGCTGTAATAAAGCCCAAGTGGGCAATGACTTATATTGCAGAAAGTACATAATTAAAGTGCATATGTGCTAAATAGTGTCTGCCTACCATACACCCTAACTGTGCAAAATAGTGACTAAGGCCCAGATGTATCAAGATACCATTTAGCGATTCTCAAATAGCGATTTTTAAGGAATCGCTATTTGAGAATTGCTAAATGGTATGTATTTTGAAATTCGCTATTTTTTAGCGAGTTCTTAAAATTCCTTAATTGCGATTAGCAAATTGCTAATCGCAATGAAGGAATAATTTCCCATTCATTTCTATGGGCCAGGAAGCCCATAGGAATGAATGGACAGTTATTCTCAATTTGCGATTCGTAATTTGCCAATCGCAAATTGAGAATAATTTCAAGGGTGTCTTAAGGACACCCTGCTGCACCCCTGAAATTGACATGTGTGGGCATATGGCACACATACATGCCCTAAGGGCATGTATGACCGTCACATGGCACCTTTAGAAATTTCAAAAAGTGCTTTTTTAAAAGAATTCGCAAATTACCACCAACTACAAGTTGGTGGTAATTTGCGATTTCTTAGCCTAAATTCGCAAAGCTTAAATGCTACATACATAGCATTTAAGGAATCGCAATTTGCGATTCCTTAAATGCTTGTGCAAAATGAAGGAATTGCAAATTTTTTGATTCCTTAATTTTGCGGTGCGATTTTTTGATACATTGCATTTGCCGTTTTTTTTGTCGCAAACGCTGCATTTTTGCGATTCGCGTTTGCGACAAAAAAATGGATGATACATCTGCCCCATAATAATTAAAATTTAAAATACATATTAGTTTTCAGCAGCGAAACCGATTCAAGTAAACCGATACTGACAAAGATAAATATCTAAAAAACAAACATCTTATACTCTCATAGGCATGTATAAAAATCTTCGCTGGAATTCAATCCATTGGGGGTCTTAGTATCCATTTCTAAAATATATTTGGTTTCCAGTTTTCTCAGTTTTATGTCACGATCACCACCTCTTCTCAATGGGGGGATACAGTCCACTACACAGTAGCGCAGTTCATTAGATTTTTTAGCATGTACTTTATCAAAGTGACGGGCAACAGGATATGACTCGTCCCCGTTGTTAATTGCACGTATGTGCTGGAGTATCCGCTTGTGGACCTGCAACCTGGTACTCCCCACATAACGCAGGCCACAAGGACACTCCAGCACATACACTGCAAACTCCGTCTTACAGGTCAATTTCTTGTCTATCTTGGTAGGCCTGTTTTTAAATGGTGTGAGAAATTCTGTTTTATTCACTCCATGTTTACATGCTTTGCAGGATGCACATTTGATGAAACCCTTGCTACCCATAATCCACGAGGTAGTTGTATTGACCTCTGGACTGCTAGAAACCAACGTGTTGCTCATAGAGCTGGCTTTTCTAAAGGTTAAGTTGGGAAAGCGAGTTAATCTCTCTCCCAATACAGGGTCATTCCTTATAAGAGCCCAATTTTTATTGATTATCTTTATGATAATCTGTTGTTGATTACTGTATGTTAAAATGAGTCTTAAAGGCTGTTCTATCATAGAAATGTTGTCATCCGGGATCCTGCTAACTACTGCCTGTGCTCTACCCTGCTCATTTGCTCAAATCATAGCTTTTTCAATTACACTGGGACTGTACCCCCTAGAAATGAATCTGGAACAACATTCAGATTGGGCCTTAATGCAGTCATTTTCTAGGCTGCACACTCTTCTAATGCGCGGCATCTCCCCATAGGGGATGCTGCGAATTAGGTGGGCTGGATGATGACTTTCTGCGTGAAGCATAGAGTTACCAGCTGTGCTTTTTCTATGCAGCCTAGTATGGAGTTGGTTATCTGAGATAAAAATCTCAACATCAAGATAGTACACAGAGGAGTTACTAATATGGCTGTTGAATTTCAGGTTTAAGATGTTGACGTTCAGCTGTTCTATGAACTCAAGAGCCTCACCTTCAGTTCCTTTCCATATAATGAGCAGATCATCAATGTACCTATACCAACGTATAATCTGACTATTCATGATTTCCTTGCACGTGGTCGTAAGGACCTGTTCCTCCCATAGCACCATATGCAAACAAGCATAGCTAGGGGAGAAATAGGCCCCCATGGCCACGCCCATGATCTGTTGGTATACCTGCTTCAAAAATAAGAAATAGTTATTTTCTAGGTACATAGTAATGATCGCCATCAACATTTTGTTATGCTCAGTGTAACATATGGCACGTCTCTTCAGGAAATGTTCCACTGCCTTAAGTCCATCTCTATGATGGATACTGGTGTATAATGAAGTGACGTCCAGCGAGATGAGCATAAAGTCTTCCTGCCAGACCACACTCTCTAGTTTACGCAATCAGTCCCCTGTATCCAAAATGAAAGAAGGTAGAGCCCCACATGTTCCTGAAGGAAAAAGTCAACATACTTACTAGCATTTACCATTATGCTTCCACTGGCTGAAATTCTGGGCCTGCCCGGACGGGTTTTCAATGTTTTTATGTATTTTGGGTATAAAATATGCCACAGGCATCACGGAGTGGTCGTTTTTAAGAAAGCGGAACTCAAAGGAAAGAAGGCCCGTGCTTTCCATGCTATCAAGCTGGAGTAGAACAGTTTCAATGATGTTTTCACTGTCACCATTTCACTCTGCCTGTAGCACTACATATGTCCAAACAAGCAACCACTGTCGTTGGGGGGGCCCCAACCCTGCAGGGCGGGCCTGGCTATATTGGGAGGCAGCGCTTCCAGAAAAATAACATCCAATTAAGAAATGCACCAAGCCCAGTTCCTGACAAACACACTTGTATTCTCATTGGCGTAGGCACAAGCATCACGTGACGCACCTGACGCGTTTCAGCATTCTGCTTTTATCAAAGGATTTGCCATCACGTGTGCGCAGTGGAACACTTCATGGCAAGTGTGTGTCAGGAACTGGGCTTGGCGCATTTCTTTATTGGATGTTAATTTTCAGGAAGTGCTGTCTCCCGATGTAGCCAGGCCTGCCCTGCATGGTTGGGGGCCCCGACGACAGTGGTTGCTTGTTTGGACATTGAATTAGGGGGGCATGGCCCACTCGCCCCGTTGCAAGCCTATGGAATGCCGGCGATTATTGCAGCATGGTTGGCGAAAAAGGGAGCCGGAGGAGGCTTACACCTTCGTGAGGCAGGTTCCTGACATGGCCGCAATATTTTGATTGAAGGGGCTACAAGCAGCAAGTTTGTGCGTAGCAGCATAGCCTCACTGACTGTACTTACCGACAACACTAATTCTGTGCCTACGGTGGAGAAAACATCACTTTGAAGAAACCGTGATTTCACCAGAGCTGGAGGTGAATTATGGGAGATGCAGTACATCAAGAGTGAGACAATTTCTTAATGCACCTGGGACACTGCACACACGTGATGGCAAATCCTTTGATGAAAGCAGAATGCTGAAACGCCTCAGGCGCGTCACGTGATGCTTGTGCCTACGCCAATGAGAATAAAAGTGTGTTTGTCAGGAACTGGGCTTGGCGCATTTCTTTAGAGAAAATCTATACTCACTTACCTGTTGATATTTTGGATTTGATAACCTGTACAATTGAAATTCAGGTTTCGATATTCAGAGTGCACCTATCATTCTAGGCGAAGGAATATGGGGATTCTTTACATATTAAAGCACACTCAATCAACCTTCTGCAATCCAACTTCAAATCCCATCAACTAGATAGGATTTAATGTAGAGGGGAGTAATGTTGCAAGGAAGGCTGGCTCACAGCTTTGTGTATTTTCTAAACTTTTCAAGCTTTGTGAAATGCAAAGCTCATGAGGTTCTTTTTTTTAACAAAATACACACTGGTGTCATCCCAGAGCCCTCCCTTCCCCACCTCTTACTTCAGGTGGTGGATAGCCAGCCTCCACACTCAATATTTTTGTGCTGGAGGCTGTCCTACCTATGCTGCATCAGCAAATTCTGATATCTGGAAGGTCCAAAAGGATGAACCTTACCTCACTTAAAGGTAGGAAACTTTATCTGCTTCATAAAGTGTGGAGTTTCCTAATCAAGCCCACCTTTGTAAGTGCGTTTTTGATTTAACTCAGCACCAATTTCAAATACATTTACAGAGAGCTTGAAACATATCCATTTTATGGCTGCAACAATGGTGACAAGAATTTAGAGGTCAGTTTACAGGGGAACTTGGGAAGGCCCTACAATGAATTTCACTATCAGGTTGTGCCAAAGATGGATCACTCAATTACATTTGCTCAAAAGCACTAGTCAAAACTGCATGGACTTGAAGCAGACTACGACATTGTAATACACCCCTTATAGTTACAGGCAGGCTGTTCAAAAGGACATTGACCAGCAAGACAGGAAGGCATGGTAAAGGATGGATGACTGTGTGAGCCCGAGATGGGTCCATTTAAGGCATGTGACCAGCTGAGGACACTAGTTCCATTTCCAGTTAATGGAGCAGTAGATGGACAGGCAACAGCACTGCCTCCCAGGGTCTGATTGGTGGTTTCATGGTTTGCATCTAAAATCCTGCTCTGTGATAACATCTCTCTTTGATGCTGTCTACATGGTACCTCCCATTTGGATGTCACAGAGTCCTCAATGTCCGGAATTATGGACACTCTCCACTCTTTGACATGCAGTGGACTCCTTGCCTAGAAACCTCAAGGTGGTATCCTCTATGTGGCTAACATTGCTTGGACAAGCATGCCCTTTTCTGAATGGTGTACAAAGCATGGAAGCCTGCCAAGTGTATTAGAAATTAAAAATATTTACTTCTAGAGGGATTATTTGGCATTGCTATAAGTTCAGAAATGCTGAAAAGCTGATTAAGAGCTCTGCATTTGCACGCTGACTGGCCAAGGTGAGCTGACTGGCCAAGGTGAGCTGGTGTACTTCCGTCTGTCAGAGCGGGTCACCGAGCACACACCATCTTGGTCAGCGGCCTAGTGCTCCAGTTCGCCTTCCCTAACGCTCCTCCCTATTTAAGGAGAGGATATGCAAGCCCGAGGTAACTGAGATTATCCTTTGCGCGTTTGCAAAATTGTGGGAACTAACAAAGCGCGATATAGCATCTGGGCATTTTGCACATGCTCGTCTTTTAAATATTGTGTTATACTGTGTTTTTAAAAATCAATTTTAAATGCTGGAAAGCTGATTAAGAGCACCGAATTCACACTCTAAAAACTGCACGCTGATTTGCCAAGGTGAGCTGGTGTACTTCCGCCTGTCAGAGCGGGTCACTGAGCACATGACTTTTTGGTCAGCGGTCTAGCACTCCAATTCGACTCCCCTAACGCTCCTCCCTATTTAAGGAGAGGATATGCAAGCACGTGCGCATCAGGCATGCCTAAGGCAAGCCTGTCTGCGGCCGTCTACGCACCGACCGCGCACAGTGTCAGCCATGCTGCCAAACAGAAACTCCAGATAAGTGGGGAGAAGAGATTTACCTATTCAAGGAAGCAAATACTGGAAATAGGCACGAAAGGTGGTGTGTACTATAAAGGTGAGAAACTTGACAGATGGCAGGGACTCCTCATCAAAGTCCACACTAGATAGCCTCAAATGCGGTCTGATTAATGTAAGATTTCTAGTCAAACACTATCAGGAGATCTTTACGTTACTAGAAGACTATGACTTTGACGCATTATTTTTACCAGAAACATGGACAAGTGCTGACTCGGAAGTCGAATTGGGACTAGCCTGCCCACCAAGTTATAAAATATTCCACAAACCTAGATTAAACGGGAGAGGAGGTGGGGTGGGAGTGATACATAAAGATAAGTGGAATTTTGCCACTTTAAATGTCAATGAAATAGAAGGCATTGAAACGTTAGGATTCTCCCTCAAGGATACCAAAGAGCAAGCAACTGTACACAGGCATAGTATTTTTCAGGCCCCCAGGAGGAGCAAACCTCAAAAACCAAGCTTTGATTGACACTATCTACAATAATTCACTTACCCCATCCAGAATGGTCATATTAGGAGATTTTAACCTTTGGGAGAACAGGAATCTTGACTCTGCTCTGAAAGAATTACTGCAAGCATGTGAAAATATAATCTTGCAACACTTGGTGAAACACCCAACACATCAGGGCAGCCATATTTTAGATTTAATATTCGCTAACCATATGGAAGTAACGGTAGGAGATACAGTGCCAAAGTGTTGGACTGATCATTTTTTTATTTTAAAACAGATTTTATTAGTCAAGTAGCACATAGCAAGCAGCCCCCTGTAACCCAGAGGCAGCTGCACAATCAGTACAAAAGGTTCATATTTCCCCTATACTATATAGTTTAAAATGCATACAACACCCCCTCCCCTATGTCCGACTCCCCCAACTCCCCCCTCCCCCACGGGTAACACAGGTCCACATCTTCAGAATCACAGTTGTGCAGAACAGACATATGCCATACGGCAGGGGTCTCCAAACCGGTCCTGGAGGGCCGGATTCATGCCAGATTTTTGGGATATCCCCATTGATATACATGTAGTAATTTTAAAAATCTGGCGTGGATCCGGCCCTCCAGGACCGGTTTGGAGACCCCTGCCATACGGCATCAACAGTCCACCCCACCACCCACGCGGCACAGTTCTTCATCGTCACATGTGTCCCCCCTAACCCGGCAATATCTGCTTATCCGCCACAGGAGGGTCCAGCCACAACCCCCGGTATTGTGCCCATCTATTCCAGATTTTATAATGCTTGCTTGGACACCCCCTTGCCAAAACAAATGGGCTGCTCCAGACCCATGCAAAAATCAAGACCATTCTTCCAACCCGCTACTGATGGGGCCCTCGTCGCCTTCCATGCCCGTGCTATATCACGTTTCGCCAGGGTGAGCTCTAGTAATAAGAGGTGTCTCTTGCATCTATTTCCTCCCACTCCCTTCATCACATGCAGAAGGGCCAACTGCGGTGTGTGGACCAGCTGCCACCCCAAGACCTCCGAAAGACAGGTAAAGACCCCCCCCCCCCACAAAAGCGCGCTAACGCAGTGCATAGCCAGACTGTGTGTAAAAATGTGCCTTCCTCCTGATCACTGCAAAAATAACAGTTGATGGACAGAATGCAGAACAATGTCATACATTCACCCCAGTACAGAGATCTGGGCCTAAATCAATCGTTTTTTTGCACTCCACACCACCCCAGTTCAGACATGGCCATATGCAAATCAGCCTTTACCCTGTGCCTCATGGGAACAGTCCAGCCCGAACTGTTCCTCCTGATCACAGCGTAAGCATATCGGTGAGGAGATCATCCCCGCTCGCCAAAGGCGCACCCAAGTGAAGTGCACCATGTGGAGGTATTTAAATTGGACCAGACGAAGTCGCATTGCAATGGACACCTCACGCGGGGACGCCAGCGCCTCTACCCAGTTCTCCTCTTCCAGCACTCCCATGTCAGCCTCCCAATCCCCCCTCAGTTTCTGAAGTGTTGGGGAGCAATACATCACTAAGGTTTGATATGTGCGGGAGATTTTCCTATCCCCCAGATCACCCATGAATAGTCTGGCCTCTATAGGGATGAACTCAGGAATATCCTCCAACCCCCACAAGCTCGGTGTTAGCGCGTGCCTCAACTGTAATTATTGACACAACTGTGTCTGCTGTAATTGGAATTCTTCTTGTAGAGTCTGAAAGGACTTAATGAAGTTATCCGTCACAACATCGCCCAACGTGGATATGCTGATGGCAACTGGGGCGCCCGCCCATTATTCCACAGTGGAGTTTCCCGCGTCAGGACCCCCAACCAACCCAGGCGCCGCAGCGCCTGTCTCCAGACCGCAAACACCACCTTTGTGGCCGGCGGTAGCGCCCCACGTAACCTGGCAGAGTACAATATATTGTGTAATGTGTGCTGGCCCATCAGACAGCGTTCCAGCGCATAAGCTGGATCCCCCCTGTCGCCATACCACCAGTCATTAAGGACCAGCAAGTGCGAGGCCTGATAGTACGACAGGAGATCAGGTGAGGCCATCCCCCCACCGTACATAGAGAGAAAGCATGTACGCATCGCCAGCCTCAAGCACTTCAGCCCCCCTGCAGCCAATTGTATCGGGGAAGCCAACGACCCCACTTTCGTCTGCCCATCTAGAAGCCACAATGTGGATTTGTGGGGGTTCATGTACAGGCACGACGTCTCCCCAAAAATCTGCATGACCTCCAGCAGCCTCTGGCCTGTCCTATCCAGGGCCGTTAGGAAAAAGAGAACATCATCCGCGTAGAGGGCTATCCTGTCGGAAAGACCTACGTCCCACTTAAACCCATGAACCTGCGCATGAATGCGTACCCACGCCGCCAATGGCTCCATGGCTAACGCAAATAAGTAAAGCGACAAGGGGCACCCCTGCCGTGTTCCCCTCTGAATCTCGAAAACAGAGGAGACCGCCCCTGCGACCCTAACCTCTGCCGTGAGACCAGTATAGAGCAACTTTATGTATGACAGAAAACGTGGACCCAGATTAAGCCTGGGCAGCAGAGCAAACAGATGGGTCCAGCTCAGAGAGTCGAACGCCCTATCTATGTCCGCCAGGAGCAGCGCCGCCGGCTCCCCGGTCTGCCGAATCGCCGCAACTGCCACCTGCGCCCTCCTTATATTATGACGCGTAGCCCTCTGAGGCATAAAGCCCGCCTGGTCCGGATGTACTAGGGATGTTATATGTGGCAAGATGTGGAAATATGAAATCTCTAAATGCCGCATCCATTTTGTATTTAGCATCCATTTTTATATTGCCATCACCCAGGCCTAACTTCTCGAGTCATCACTCAGCACTCCCTGTCCCCGAAAACACATGCAACGCCTGCTTAACAAGTAAACCATTCATTGTTGACTGCTCGATAGGAACAATCCTTATACCAAGGGGATTGTGTGAACTCCTGACCTGCATTATGGCCCATGTTTGAGGTAGAGTTCGTTTATCCTTGTGCATTGTGACTCATGTTTGTGGTTAAGCCTGTCTGTCCTTGTGGTGGTTGGTCTAAGTCACTAAACATGTTCATGATTAACTATGTTGCAAAAGATGTTGCACGAGTGAAGAACTGAAGCACGTGGTGATCACGCCGCACTTTAGCAAAGAAGGAATTCACTGACTGATTGGTTCAGTTTGTTTAAATGTGGGTTGGATATGGGTGTGTCTATTGATTTAAAAGATTGTACGCTGTTGATTCAAGCAGCAGTCTCCCGAGAACTTATTTGTATTTTACTTCTGGGACCACTGTTCATGGCTGCAGCCAAATAAATACTTGCTCTTCCTCACGAGTAGAGTGTTCTGTGTCTCTGTGTACCTGGACAGGTGAACTGGAAGATTGTAGGCGTGTCCTGCGCCACTGGGATATTAAAAGGTCTGGTTCTTCAATTGGCCTCCCTGGGTGGGCGCCTTCAGTGGTTGCGGTCAAGCCGGAGGTTGGTGAGAGGTCTCGTGAACAAACTCTGAAGGAAGCGCACCATCTAATAGACCCCTGCATGTCTTTGTGGACCCGAGGTTTCTGTAGCGCTACTTCTCCTTCTCGAAGGCAGCCTAAGTGCCGCCCTGACTGACGCCCTATCTTGGTCACATTGGTTTGTTGAGAGAGCGAGACATTAGACGGACCTCTACCCGTGAGAAGAGAATTGAGTCAGGTAAGAGTGGGTAGTTCCCACTTGTCTGGTTTAGTCTTAGATGGTTTATTTGTTCACATTTTGCTAAAGGCGAAACCAAGGGGTAAGTACTTGGATTGAGAAGTACATAATTAATTTTACCTCTAGATGTTTGTTTTTCGAACCAGAGATTTTTAAAGATGCCTGGTTTTATTAAATTTCGGCAGTGGTGCTGTTGCACTTGTTCAAGGGACTCCCGACTGGAAGACACTTGTCCAGTGCCTCCTGTAGGAACTCCAAAATATGAAGTTTATTCAAAGCATGGGACTGGGCCTATCATTTTTATGGACCTTTGAGGAAAATACACTAAGAACGATGGTATTTTACAATGGCCCAGGGATGTTAGTTTTGAGCCCTGTGTGTTGGATAATTTAGAGGAGAGATTATTTAAGAGAAAAGTCCGGCCGGCAATGTTTGATTAATTTTGCATATGGCGAAAAGAATCAAAGCAAAAAGAAATTAGGCAACAGAAAATTCAGAATAAACAAGTTTGTATGTCTATTTTACAAAAAGCTCAAAACATGAGGATGACCAAATTGAGAAAGACATAGAGGTAGTAGATAGGAGACATAGAATGGAGATAAACGTACAGATCCGACAAAGCCTCCTGTTTATCGCTTTGTCATTGACTTACGCGAAATCAATAAATTGCTTTTGCCTCAATTTCCTGTTGTTCCAGACATCACTGCATTACTTACTATGATCCCTCCAACTGCTTCATGGTTCTCTGGTATTGACCTCAAGAATGTATTTTTTAGCATTCTGATAGCTGAGGATATTTTTGGATTCTCTTTAGGAGGGCGCAGCTTTAGATTTTGTAGAGCTCCTCAATGCTATTGTGAGAATCCCTCTATCAACAGTCAAGCACTTAAATCTCAGCTTGATGCATTAACTTTACCAGAAGGTACTGCCCTGCTACAATATGTGGATGACTTATTAATAACAGCAGATTCAGAGTCATTGTGCAAAGAGGCTACTCTTTTGCTTTTACAACACTTGTTTCAATAAAAACATAAGGACTCTTTGTCTAAATTACAGTATTGTCAACAATAGGTTACTTATTTTGGTTATCTCTTGTCAAAAGAAGGGCGTTTATTGACTTCTGAAAGAATACAAGCTATTTCACAAATGGCGAACCCACGCACCCAAAAGGAGGTACAAGCTTTCTAAGGCATTACCTCTTATTGTCGCCAGTGGATACCAAATTTTTCCTTGATAGTCAAGCCCTTATTAGCTTTAACACTAAAAGATACACCGCACCCTCTCCCTTGGACACCAGAATGTCAGAAAGGTTTTTCGGACTTACAGTCCTCCTTATGTTCTGCACCAGTATTAGGAACCCCTAATTATACCAAACCATTCATATTGTATGTCCAAGACAGAGAAGGTTGTGCATTATCAGTATTGACACAGCATTTTGGCGATAAACAACGCCCTTGTGCATAATTTTCAGCAGTTTTAGACCCTGTTGCAAGAGCATTACCAAGCTGTCTGAACGCAGCAACAGCAGCAGTATCAATTCGCCAATCAGCAGGATTGGTATTGGATTCTCCACTTACTGTTATGGTCCCCCATGCTGTAGATACATTATTGAACAAAACAAAAACGCAGCACCTTACTAGTGCTCGTCTTTCCGGTTATTAATTTACATTGCTAGCAAGCCACATCACCATAAAGATATGTATTACACTGAATCCTGCCACCTTGCTGCAACTTCCATCAGATTCAGACACTATTGAACAACATGATTGTATTTTTTGAACAGAGGAAGAGACAAAAGGTAGAATAGATCTCAATGATACTCCAATTTCTAATCCTGATGGAACACTATATGTTGATGGTTCCTGTTTTAAATTGCATAATGACGATACTACAGCAGCCTATGCGATTACGACGTTGCACACAATAGTGAAGACAGCTAGAATATCATACAATTCAGCTCAAGCAGTAGAGTTAATAGCATTGACAAGGGCTTGCGAATTAGCGAGAGACAAAAAGGTTAACATATACACGGACAGTCAATATGCATTCGGAGTGGCGCACAATTTTGGACGCCTTTGGGAAGAAAGAGGTTTTCTTACCTCTCATGGGACAAAAATACAACATGGGCAGTTAGTTAGTCACTTGCTCGAATCACTTACTTTGCCCGCACAAGTAGCGATTATTAAATGTATTGCCCACAAAAAGATAACAGATGACATTGGAAGAGGAAATGCTTATGCAGACCAAGTAGCGAAAGAAACAGCCAGAGACTTGTCCAACCGAACGTATATGGCTGGTCCAGCACGATGGATTATGGACAGC
Source organism: Lissotriton vulgaris (assembly GCF_964263255.1). NCBI lineage: Eukaryota > Metazoa > Chordata > Amphibia > Caudata > Salamandridae > Lissotriton > Lissotriton vulgaris. Next base: position 1,861,071,340 of record NC_141693.1, on the reverse strand, counting down.
GGAATGTGTGAGGATACTCTAGAAAATGTGAAAAACATACAAGCAGAAGCCACTCCAGAAGAGAGAGACAAATGGAGGGAAATGACTGGTAGGCTAGATGACACTGGTTGTTGGACAGATTTGTCCGATCAACAGAGATGGCTACTACCTAATGCTTATGTTCTTCCTGTTGTGACAATGGCTCATGGTCCAGCTCACATTAGTGCCAAAGGAATATGTAAGCTTTTAGCACCAGTGTGGCAAAACTCCAACATTCCCAAATACGCAGATAATCTAGTGAAAAATTGTATGGTGTGCATAATGTACAATCCAGGAAAGGGAATGCCAAATCCAGCAGGACACTTTGCACCACCGACATATCCCTTTGAAGTCCTCCTAATAGATTACATTCATATGGAGAAGTGTAACAACCTAAAATATGTACTTGTGGTGGTATGTGCCTTTCCCAAATGGATAGAGGCCTATCCCCTCAAAGACAATACGGCCTTAACAACTGCCAAAGCCCTTTTGAAGGAATTCTTTCCAAAATTTGGCTTGCCCCGAATCATTTGGAGTGACAACGGAAGTGAATTTGTAGGCCAAGTCAAGCAGAAAGTTTGTACTGGTCTAGGTATTCGACAGAAATTCCATGCAGCAAATCAACAGCAATCAGCAGGTTTAGTGGAACGCTATAATGGAACCTTGAAGCTGAAGCTTGCAAAGATACAAGCTACTATGGGCCTGGCATGGCCTGACGCATTGCTTCTTGCCCTTCTATCAACCAGGACTACAACGCACTCGCTCAAGGGGCTTAGCCGCTACGAGATTGTGTTTGGACATCTTGCTAATGTTTGGGGTGTCCCTAGACCCAGGAAATATTCTGAAATCGAATATCCTATATTAATTGATTATTTGAATGAATTAACTAAAAGAATGTCTGTCCTCCATCAACAGGTGCATGACTCTTTGCCTCCAGCTTCCAAAGACCAGGGCCATTCCATACACCCAGGCGATTGGGTTTGCATCAAAAACTTCCAGAGGACCAAGAATCTTGAGCCAAGATGGAAACCTCTGCAGAAGGTGTTACTCTCCACAAGAACTGCAGTTAAAGTTGCTGGAAGAAGAAACTGGGTGCACGGGGTACATTGCAAGAAAGTACCCCTGCCCTTACCTTGTGATCGATGGGTGAAGGATGGACTAGGAGACGTGGAATGTGAGAAAGTTCCAAGATTAGTACCTTTCAGTGATGCACGCTTACATTATACTGAATCTGAGAAAGAGGATGACAATATACTCCAAGCAGCGGTACCATCTTCATTGAGATTTGACACTACTGGGCATCACCTCCTTTTTCAAGATCAAACTGTACCTGGTTCGATGAGATATAACTGGAGGCCAAGACTAAACAATAGCACTTCAGCAATGCCTCAGTAATTTTTTATTTTTTTGTCCATGATTTCCTTCTGTCAACAACATTCTGATTGAACTTGAGTTGCAGGCCGTGATAAAGTCTCTGACTTGTGACCCGAGTAGTGGCATCTCTGCCTGCAGGACCTGTAGGATCATAAGACTGCAAATAACCACGGCTGAGTGAAACAACCACCAATCGCGGGCAAAACCTAGAGAATGGAATTGATTGACTCTAAGACAATGAACAAAATGCAGATAAAAAGAAAGAAATATTGTAAATTATTCCATAATCATTGTGTCATAACATTAATAATAATGGTCCCAATATGTATTTTGATTTCTTGTATAGGATGGGTGTGTCATATGACTTTTACACAGCCTACCACCAAAGTTATTAGTGAAATGCATTCAACATCACCGGAGCCTCTTTTGAAGTCTCAGGGGGCTGCTGACATCGGGAGCACATCGGGACATCGGGAGCACGCACTGGAAAGTGCAAACTGCTGTCTGCTGGTGGCTGCGGGGTCAATCAAGGAATTTGTAGAGTGCGCTACTCACCCGTAGGGTCTCAAGGCGCTGAGGGGGGTCGCTACTGCTCGAACAACCAGATCTTGAGTTGCTTCCTGAAGGCGAGATGGTCCTGTGTCAGCCGGAGGTGGGTGGGGAGGGAGTTCCATGTCTTGGCTGCCAGGTAGGAGAAGGATCTTCCTCCGGCGTTGGTTTTGCGAATACGTGGGACTGTGGCGAGGGCGAGGCTGTCGGAGCGGAGCTGGCGGGTAGCTGTGTAGAATGCGAGGCGGTTGTTGAGGTATCTGGGGCCCGCGTGGTGGTGAGCCTTGTGTGTGTGGGTGAGGAGTCGGAATGTGATTCTCTTGCTGACGGGAAGCCAGTGCAGGTTCTTCAGATGGGCAGAGATGTGGCTGTGGCGGATGTCCAAGATGAGTCTTGCCGAGGCGTTCTGGATGCGCTGTAGTCTTTTCAGGATCTTGGCTGTGGTCCCGGCGTAGAGGGTGTTTCCGTAGTCCAGGAGGCTGGTGACGAGGGCCTGGGTGACTGCCTTCCTGGTTGCAGTGGGGATCCATCGGAGGATTTTTTGGAGCATGCGCAGGGTGTTGAAACAGGACGATGAGACGGCGTTGACTTGCTTGGTCATCGTGAGGGAAGAGTCCTGGATGAAGCCCAGGTTGCGTGCGTGGTCCGTTGGCTTGGGTGCGGTGCCCAGGGCAGGTGGCCAGCAGGAGTCGTCCCAGGCGGAGAGCGAGGGTCTGAGGATGAGGACTTCCGTTTTGTCGGAGTTCAGCTTCAGGTGGCTGAGCTTCATCCATTCCGCGACGTCCTTCATTCCTTCCTGGAGGCTGGCTCTGGTGGTGGCGGGGTCGTTGGTGAGGGAGAGTGTCAGCTGTGTGTCGTCGGCGTAGGATATGATGTTGAGGTTGTGTTTGCTTGCGATGGCTGCGAGGGGACTCATGTAGACGTTGAAGAGGGTGGGGCTGAGCGAGGATCCTTGTGGGACGCCACAAATGACTTCGGTAGCTGCTGACCAGAACGGGGGGAGGCGGACTCTCTGGGTTCTGCCGGCGAGGAATGAGGTGATCCATTCTAAGGCCGCGCCTTTGATTCCGGTGTCGCTGAGGCGTTGTATCAGGGTTCGGTGGCATACGGTGTCGAAGGCTGCTGAGAGGTCCAGGAGGATGAGTGCGGAGGTTTCCCCGTTGTCGAGCATAGACCTGATGTCGTCGGTGGCTACGATGAGGACGGTCTCGGTGCTGTGGTTGGCTCGGAAGCCGTACTGTGACGGGTTGAGGGATCCGTTTGTCTCGAGGAAGGCGGAGAGTTGTTTGTTGACCGTCTTCTCGATGACTTTGGCAGGAAACGGGAGGAGCGAGATGGGTCGGAAGTTCTTGAGGTCCGTGGGGTCCGCGGTGGGTTTTTTCAGGAGGGCGCTGAGTTCAGCATGCTTCCAGCTCTCTGGGAAGGTGGCTGATGCGAAGGAGCTGTTTATTACATCGCGGACTTGGGGTGCAATGAAGGAGTCGGCTTTGTTGAAGATGTGGTGTAGGCATGGGTCGGTAGGCGAGCCGGAGTGGATGGTGTTCATGGTGCGTGCAGTGTCTTTGGTGCTGACCGGGTTCCAGGTGCAGAGGGTGGTGGTTGGGTGTGCTGGTTCGGTGGTTGGGTCGTTGGTCTGTGCGCCGAAGCTGTTGTGTATGTTGGCGATCTTGCAGTGAAAGAACGAGGTGAGTGAGTCGCAGAGGTCTTGCGAGGGTGTGATGTTGCTGGCGTTGGGGTTGGAGAGCTCTTTGACGATGCTGAAGAGTTCCTTGCTGTTGAGGGTGTTGTTGTCCAGGCACTGTTTGTAGGTGGTTATCTTGGCGGTCCGTATCAGTTGGTGGTGCTTGCGGGTGGCGTTCTTGAGGGCTGTCATGTTCTCTGTTGTCTGGTTCTGGCGCCAGGATTTCTCCAGGGAGCGGCATGTTTTCTTGGAGTTAATGAGGTCGTCCGTGAACCATGAGGCTTTCTTGCTGTGGGGCCCGCTCGGTGGTTTCTTCAGTGGAGCGAGTTAGTCCGCGCAGTCGGTGATCCATTGTGCGAGGTTGCGAGGTTGCGAGCTGCTTCGGTGGGGTCCGTCGTGATGGTGGGAGGGTTCTGGCTGAGGGAGGTGGTGAGCTGGTCGGTCGGTAATCTTGCTCCGGCTTCTGCGGGGGGCTTGTTGCGGGTGGTGGTGGGTAGTGCTTTTCTTGAAGGTGAAGTGAATGCAGCTGTGGTCTGTCCAGTGGAGTCCGGTGGAGTGGCTGAAGGAGATGTGCTTGCTGGAGGAGAAGACTGGGTCAAGCGTGTGGCCGGCGTAGTGGATGGGGGTGTTCACCAGTTGCTTGAGTCTGAGGTTTGCGAGGTTGTCCAGCAGGGTGGTGGTGTTGCTGCCGTTGTTGTTCTCCAGGTGGAAGTTGAGGTCGCCTAGGAGGATGTAGTCTGCGGAGGCGAGGGCGTGCAGGCTTGCGAAGTCGGCAATGGCTTCGCTGAATAAAGTGCGTGGGCCTGGGGGTCTGTAGATTAGGGTGCCTCTGAGGGTAGTCTTGGGATCGGTGTGAATCTGGAAGTGCAGGTGTTTGGCGGTGGAGAGGGTGTCGTCTGAGTTGGTGGTGATGCGGAATGTGTTTCTGTGGACGATGGCGATGCCTCCTCCGGTTGGTTGATGCGGTCCTTCAGGGTGATCTTGTAGCCCTCCGGGATGGCTATGGCGATGTCTGGGGCTGAGGAGGCGTTCATCCAGGTTTCCGTGAGGAAGGCGACGTCCGGTGCTTTTGTATCTAGGAGTTTCCAGAGTTCAACTGCGTGCTTGTGAACGGGGCAGGTGTTGAGCAGGATGCACTTGAGGTGGTTCTTGCTGGTGGTAGGTTTGGCGGGTGCTGGTTCTCGGCAGATGCAGGTGAATTTGCACTCCGGTAAGTGAAAAGTCCGTGGGTGCTTTCAGGGTTGCCAGTTGCAGGTGGGGTTCTGGCCGGTGTTGAGTGTGTGGAGGGTGGCGGCGGCGTAGGTTCGTCGAGTACGGTGGCATCGTCGGGATCCAGGGTTTCTGGCGCTGGGTGCGGTCCAGGCGCAGACGGGCACCAAATCGGCGCCGTCGCTCTGAGGACGTCATAAGTAAGGAGCCAGGAGGGAGGAGCAGTTGGGTGGTGGGAATGGGGCGGCGAATGGGCTGGTGGGGGGTGGGGGGCGGACCGCAGGGAGGCAGCGGCGGAAAGAGTCTGGGGCGGGCGGCTCAGTGGCGGCTGGGTCGTCCGAAGAGTAAAAATAAACTGGAAGCGAGGAGACTAGCTGGCAGGCAGTGGTGGCAGGCACGCAGCAGTGGGGGCGACCTAGCCTGGTGACAGGCTCAGTGGTCGCTCCCTACTCTGGAGTCGCGGTCCCCTTAAGTGAGGAGCCCGGAGGGAGGAGCAGCTGGGTGGCGGGAGCGGGGCAGCGAATGGGCTGGCGGGGGGCGGGGCCGCAGGGAGGTAGCAGAGGGAAGAGTCTGGGGCGGGCGGCTCAGCGGCGGCTGGGTCGTCCGAAGCGTAAAAATAAACTGGAAGCGAGGAGACTAGCTGGCAGGCAGCGGTGGCAGGTACGCAGCAGTGGGGGCGACCTAGCCTGGTCAGGCGCACGCAAGCAACTCCCAGGAGTCCGTGCATGCCACACTTGTGCACGAGACCCGCCCACCCTCCCACCGGACTATTAAACACCTTGCGGAACCTGCTGGCACGGATCCCGCTTCGCATTCAACATCACCGGATCCTCTTTTGAAGTCCCAGGGGGCTGCTGACATCGGGAGCACATCGGGACATCGGGAGCACGCACTGGAAAGTGCAAACTGCTGTCTGCTGGTGGCCGTGGGGCCAGGAGCACGCGAGCACGAGACTCCAACTCCCAGGAGTCCGTGCATGCCACACCTGTGCACGAGACCCGCCCACCCTCCCACCAATCCGTTATTACAGAGTTAAGGGTCCGCTGCGCGGGACGTGCACGGGGACGGACCTTGGAGAAGCCCAGGACAAGGACGGGACCATCTGTGGCCATCAGGGGCCAGAAGAGGCTGGGCTGGGCCACCCCCCTAAAGCGCACTGTAAGAAATGCTGTGAGTAGGCACATCTTTAACTTGCCAAATTGACATTCTACCAAGTCGGATTGTTTCAATGTTCTTCTTATGCTCCTGTACGTGCCACAACCTGACTCACACTGACACTGGGAGTTTGCTCATCGTTTGGGTCCTCAAGGGTACAAAGAACTCACGGGAACAACATCACCGTACAGAGGATAACAGGAAACTATAAACACTTGATACTTGGGTGCTCCCAGTTTTTATTGTATTAATACCACTGTGATTCTTGTTATACCTACTATTCTCTTGAGTGGTTTAAGGGTACCTTAATTTGCTATTCTGGTTGGGGAATCTCAGGAAGAGCAACAGCCTCCCCTGCCTTAATGAGAAATGAGTCACTAACAACCCCCCCCACCTGGCCAACCAATGGTTAAGCAGCCAGACAGTGACATCTCCTCAATAAATGATAGCCTAATTAATGGGACTCCCGAACAGGTCCCGAGCCCGGTAAAATCTAGACTAAGGGCAAGGAGCAAAATAGATAAGCCAGTTTTGAACTGAACAAAAAAATCCATCTCCCAAAAAAATACCAGGGCACCTAAACGGAATTGCGTAGCAACTGGTAGTGAGGTTATAACGTTAGCAGATATTCATGTAACCGGGGGGAAAAATGATAGTGGTGTTACTCGAAATGTACAATGCAAGCTAACAGCACAGACCTGTAATTTGGCTGGTGAAGAGTTTTGGGGAAAATTAGAAGGTTTTATACAAACGCTGCTGGCCCCAATTATGCTGAAGCTTTCTGGGATCGAATTAAGGCTCTCGTACCTGGAAACCTCAATGGGGAAAAGAGAGCCATCAGCAGCTACAGCTCCCACTGCAAAAATTTCAAATCCGCCTACTACTACTAGTGGGAAGCCTAAGACATCTAGCAGTAGTACTAATCTGACTGCCCCAGCAATTAAGAACCCAAGTCCCACAGGTCCGACCAATGCACCTGTTCCTACTGTAAATCAGAAAATTACCAGGAGGGATATGCCCTTACCCAACCTTCAACCAAGAACGGATGAAAGAGTTAGTGCTATCCGCTGTCCCATAGTTATTGACTTACCTCCAGAGGTGACCCCATACGTGGTCATATTGGGGAATGCTCCTGCTCTCCCAGACGGGGAGTCAGAGAGCTATGAGCAACTATGGAACAAAACAACATAGTGGCTTAATCAAAACACCCGGGGGAGGATGAATGTTGCAAATAATATATTGATGTTACGTAGGGTCAGTTGGATTGGTAGTACAAATAAAAGTGGGAGAGGGGACTGTATTATTGTTAATTTTGATAACCCTTCTACGGCTGGCCAATTACTATCTGATGGCCAATATCATCAGCGGCTGACTGGTACTGTAATTGAATTGCTTCCTTTAGGCATTTTTTATAGGCCAGCGCATGTGAGAGGCATGACACAACCTATTCAGGGAGGTAACTGGCACCTAAGAGATAACTCAAGGGTTAGAGCCATTAGTAGCTACCCACCACCCGGGCCACAATTTAACAATCATGGTAATCACTGTAGGAACGTGTTTGATGCCCCCACCCATAATAGATTTGAACTTTTATCAGGCCTAGAGGCTTGTGATTGACTTGAGGGCTCGGGAGAACAGGAAAGGGATAGTTCAGTTGACCCGGGAGTCTTAGAAGCTACTTGGGGCAAGAGGAGCCCTAACAATGTAATTTCTTGGAACATTGCGGGCCTAGGTGCCAAGATGCAGGATTGAAATTGGATTAATTACATCAAACAGTATCTTATAATTTGTTTGCAGGAGACTTGGTCTATCGAATGTAATCATTTTTTAGAAGGGTACAAGGCATATTATGTCCCTGCCACTGCAACCAATAGGGGAATCTCTAAGGGGGGGTTGGTTACTTATATTTCGGGTGCATTGACTTGTAAAGTGCGTAGAGTACCATCTGCTAACCCTGGAATTATTGGTCTAATTTTAAATTGAGAAAACTGTCTAGCTGGTCTGGTGAATTTTTATAACTCTGTCAATTTATGCTCAGGTTCTAGTCAACTATCTGCTCTGAATGTTTTTATTAGTATGTCAATGAAACAGAGTCTGCATAACCTCATGATCATGGATGACTTTAATGTACATCCTTGTGGTGACCCCCTATTCAAATGTATTCTGGATCTACACTGTGATAGAGCTAGTGGTTTACATTTAGAACACTCAACTGAGGGGGAACTCTTTAATGACTTATTGAACGACCTGGATGTGACACCAACCATGGCCCTGATGGATCCTGGTAAAAGATTTGAGATACCGACTTTTAAGGGCCATGGGAGAGGAACTTTCATTGACTATGTACTAATCTCATTTTTTATGCAGTCCTTTGTGGATTCTTTTATTATTGAAGAGAGTGTATTTAGGGATCATAACCTGCTCACTGTACGCTTACTGGGACCATGGATAGCTAAAGAAGGGTCGAATCCCAGTCAGGGAAGGCTGAGTACAATCGATGGGAGACGCAGACTGAGATGGTCTATGATTACCCCAGATCTGCTGTATAAAGACATCAAAGTAATATGTGCAGATGAAATTAACACCTGTATTCAAGAAGGGTCACAGCCTAGAAAGGTGCTTGGGGCGTACCAGTCACTTTCAGATAAGGACTCTAGGCTGCTGTCGGTACCAGCTAAATATTTAGCTAATGTGGGCCCAAAGTGGTTTAATCATGATTACACCAAAGCAGCAAGCAACCTTAGGTTGGCATTAGTAGCTAAACCAAGAGAACAGGTGACTGTCCAACTTTGCCGGAAAGAATATAAGTCTAATATAGCCAAATGTAAGGAATCCCTAAGGGATGAAGCCTGGAACGAGATTCTGGATCATACTACCATATAGAGTAGCTACAGATTTTGGGCTGTAATGAAAAAGCATTTTCTTGTCCAGGAGATCGGCGATGGCCTTGAATGCCATATACCCAAGGGGGACTGGGAAGTGCACTTCAAGCAATTATATTGTAGTTCGATGGAGGAAATCCCTAGCCTGGCACCTTGCACTAATGGAAACAAGATTAGCATTGATAGGGGTGAAGTTCTTGAGGGTATTTTGGGACTAACAGCCGGGAAAGCACCCGGACCTGATGGAATTTCTCCGGACTTATTTAAGTCTGAGCCTTCTTTTTGGGCTCCTATTCTAGAGTCTGTATTTAATGCCGCAGTGCAAAGTGGTTGCCCATAATCCTGGGGGGTCTCCACAATTGTCCCGGTTTTCAAAAAGGGAGACAAATGCAGTCCACACTGTTATAGACCCATTTCGCTCATCGATTCTATGGTAAAAATAATAGGTAGGATACTACTGCAGAGACTTTCAGACTGGGTGGTGGAAAACAACATCATGTCCATCTCCCAGTATGGATTCTGCAGTGGTCGCTCTACAATAACCCAATGCCTCAACCTATTCTTAATCCTAAGTAAATACACAGTGGCTCATAGGGGTACCATCCACCTCGCCTTCATGGACTTGTCCTCAGCCTTCGACTGTGTAAACAGGCGGAAGCTGTGGCAGTCCATGCGGGCGAAGGGGGTCGACAGTGGTATTGTTGACTTTTTGTTAGATCTCCACAGCAATACCAAAGCTAATGTAAGATACTCGCACGACCGGATGTGTCACAAACATTTTTGATATAAAAAAGGATGTCCGTCAAGGATGCATTTTGGCTCCCTTTCTTTTTAACTTTTATATTAATGATCTGGATAGCATTCTACAGGAGGTGCCGGCTGACTGCCCTAGAGTCGGTCAGCGGGGTATTCCAGTTCTTTTATATGCAGATGATGCAGTTTTAATATCTAGGACTGAAAGGGGCCTTCAAGCTCTTTTAAATGCTTTTAAGTCCTTCATGACAGAACGAGACCTAATGATTAATAATTCTAAATCATTTATCATGCAAGAAGGTCAACAACCCAGAAGAAATTTTCTATACAAAATAGATGGAGCGGTAAACCCGATATCAAAAACATTCTCCTATCTTGGGGTCCTTTTTGATACTAAATTAAATTGGGGCCCGCATCTCCTTAAAAAGAAAGGAGAACTGGTCAGGGTGAATGCCTCTATTTTTAATTTTGCCTCATAAGTGGGGAAAAAACACCTACTGGCGCCATGCTGTGACTTTATAATGCTAAATCAGTGGCAACGGCCGTTTATGGTAGCGAAATATGGGGGTATGTCGGTGGCGAGCAGTTGCAGATCACTGAAAACTCTTTTATGAAGCATCTTTTGTGCGTTCCCTCTGGCACATCCAACCTTGCAGTGCACGAAGAATTGGGGACACAATATATATGTGACATATTTGCGCTACGCCTACTGATTTTCTGGATAAAACTGTGGCTGAACCCTGATATCCCATTGACACACCTGATAGTGAGGGGATGCTTGTCTCAGGACAAGGCACTGGCAATCCCATGGATAACATGTCTGAAATCCAGTTTCTCTAGACTGGGGTGCCTCGATTTGTTTGAAAATCCCAGTCAGATTGTCAAGGGGGACCTGGAGGTAACTAAACTGGCCTTTCTCATGGTCAGGAAGACTCAGAGGGAAGGCGTTGAACTCCAGAAGCCGAGTGTTAGAAAATATGTTATGTTGAAAACGTGTGTAACTACTGAGCCGTATCTATTGGGTTCCCAGTCTTCTCATGAAAAGTTTTTATTAACCAGGTTCAGGTTGAATCTTTTTCATCACCTGCTTGTTAGGCCAAAAACTGCTAATTTTAACAAGACTGCACCTCCCTGCGGCTGCGACGGAAAGTCTCTGCAGGACGTGCTGCATTTTATATTTTTATGTAGTTTTTATTAATACCCCCGTAAGTACTATCTGGTGACTCTTTTAAGAAAGCTTAATTTTACTCAGATCAGACCGGCCTTGATGTATTTACAACTTTAGCACAATGATAGTATTCTCAAAGTGACAGAATTTTTAAAATTAACTGTTAAATATAGAAAATGTATGGATCTGTAGTGGCCCTCATGTAATGAATTTTTCCAATCTCCTGGCTTTTATGTAATGAAGAAACTATACCCTTGCCCCTTTTGCACTTTATCATGATATGTGATTTTAACAAAAGTATTATGAATTGTGAGTATTACTGTGTATGCACTTTTATGGTTTTGAACAAAAACCGAAATAAAGTTTATTTGATTGATTGATAGTGAAATGCATTCACATGTTACTTTATCCCCACATCTTGAGTTAAGAAGGAGCGAATTCCACAACAATAAGTTTGTCTTTATGTTGCATTAACATCAGTTGGCCATTATCACCACTAATTGTTGGGTGAGCGGTTTTCTGCCAAGTTCTGTAAGCACTGGGATACCATATATCCCTCTTCCTTTCTCTTTTATCGGTTCTTGTAGTGCGTGGTGGTCTACTCGTGAGGAAGAGCAAGTATTTATTTGGCTGCAACCATGAATAGTGGTCCTAGAAGTAAAATACAAATAAGTTCTCGGGAGACTGCTGCTTGAATCAACAGCGTACAATCTTTTAAAGCAATAGACACACCCATAACCAACCAACATTTAAACAAACTGAACCAATCAGTCAGTGAATTCCTTGTATGCTAAAGTGCGGTGTGATCATCACGTGCTTTAGTTCTTCACTCGTGCAACATCTTTTGCAACATAGTTAATCATGAATATGCAAATTGTATAGGCGAAAGAATTCGCTGGGGAACCTGTCCGGGCCGGGGGCCTTCCCGGTTCTCAATTCTCCTAGGGCCATCCCCAATTCCTCTTCAGACAGGGGAGCCTCCAGTTGGTCTCGCTGAGCGTCCGACAGCACCCTGGGCGGCAGGTCTGCTATAAATCGGTCTATCATGGCTGGCTCCAGGCATTCCCGAGGGGCATACAGGTCAGCAAAGTATTCGGCAAAGCTCTCTGCGATAGCCAGTGGATCCGCCATGTAGCCCCCCGCCGTGTCCAGAACAAGGCACGATCTTCGCATGCATGGTGCCCTGGCACAACTGATGCAGCATTTTACCCGACTTATCCCCCCATTGGTACACCCTACTGCGCGTAGCAAGCCAGGCCTGACGCGCCTCCTCCATCAGCAAGACCGCACATTCTTGGCGGGCCAGAAGTAACTGCCTCACTCCCAACTCGCTGCCCGACTCCCGCACCTGCGACTAAAGTTGCTTGATGTGAGCTTCTGAGCGGACCAGCTCCTCCTGCCGTTGCCTGCGCACCATGATATGTCCACCCCCAGTAGTGTGGGCTTAAACGCCTCCCAGAGCGTGGCCGCACTGGACACAGTGCCCGCATTCTCTCCCAGGTAGTGGGCAATGGATTCCCCCATGTGGGTTGTATATTCCGGTTTCTGCAAGTTCCACACAGCCAATCGCCAGCGGAAGGGCTGCCTGTTCCTCCCAGAGTCCAGCTCAACATAAACGGGGGAGTAGTCCGAGAGCCCTCGAGGCAATATCTCCGCCACCAGTACTCTGTCCACCCCAGCCCTGGACATGAACAGGTAGTCGAGCCGGGAAAATGTCTTATGCACCGCCGACAGGTACGTATATTCCCTTTCCACACCGTGCAGTCGCCACCACACATCTACCCAATCCATTCCCATCACCAGTGCATGGAGCTTTGTGGGTAAACCTCTCCTGGACCCCGCACCAGAGCATGACCTATCTAGCGCCAGTTGCATAGCATCATTCCAATCTCCCCCCATGACAGACAGGTCATCCGGCATCTCCGCCCAAAGCATCCTCAACTTTTCTATCAGAGTCCATTGTAGCGGAGGCGGTGCATACACACTTCCCAGTATAATAGAGAGCTTGCCAATCCTACCTCGTGTAATTACATATCAACCCTGCTGGTCATACCATTTCTCCTCGTGTGTGTATGGATCCCTCCAGTGTATTAGGATAGCCACTCCCCTGGACCCTCTAGTAAAGCCTGAGTGGAAGACCTGCTGGAAGCCAAAGCGCTGCAAGCACAGGACCTTCGTGCCCATAAGATGTGTTTCCTGCAACAAAAGAATGTCCGCTCGCTGGCGCTTCGCATGCTGGAGTACAGCCCCCTGTTTTACCTTATCCAGCATTCCTCGGACATTCCAACTCACAATACGAAGGCCCTGGTGCGGACTATGCCCCCCAACATTCAAGTTAGCCATTCGAGAAGATTGTGTTATGCCGTACAAGGATTAAGCCACAGTGGTGTGTGTGTGAACCCCATCGCGCCTGTAATACACCCGTGACCTGGTGACCAAAACAACACTTACCCAACCAACCCCCCACCCCATATCTCAACCCCAACAATGAAGTATCTATCACGTAGGAGCTATATCCAGGACCCCAACCGGAGGACCAGGCCCGCCCATCCAATGGATCCCCATTTCCCAGCCCAACAACATATGATAGAGCTCCTGCTAGTCCACTACCAGTGGAGTCAAAAGCCCAGTTCATGACAATCTAGCATATAGACACAAGTGTTCCGCCATGCAGCAGCCGCTGCCCCCATCATTTCCCCTCTCGGATCTGTTCTTCCGGGATCGGCTTGTCACGGGAAGTCACCTCCGCAGATCTCGAGCGTCTCCTTCTGGACCGCGACCGCCGTTCTCCGCTCCGCCGCCGCTGACCGGTATCCCCCGGTGGCATCTCCCTCATCGGAGAGTCAAGCCCGATGCAGTGTGGGGCCGAATCCGGACCGTCTCATCTGTCCATCGAAAGACCTCCTTGGGGCTGTCGAAGAAGTGGGTGCGCGACTGGAAGACCACCCGGAGTTGCGCGGGAAACAGGAGGGCGTATGGAAGTTTGAGCTCCCTTAGCCGAGCCTTTACGGCCATTAACGACTGGCGTTGGTTGGACCTGCCGGGTATAATCTGGGAAGATCAGAATGCGGGCATTCTTATACCGTAGCAGTTCTTGTGCCCGAGCCTGTTTTAGAATCAGGTCTCTGTCCATGTAGTTAAGGATTTTGGCGATAATTGGCCGCGGCCGGGCCCCGACCGGCGGCCTGGGTGATGGCGGCCAAGAGGGCCGCGTTGTCTGGCATCGCACCCAGCTGTTCCCCAGTCGCTCCTGACCCCTCAGTCGGACCTGTGAATTTATCCATGGGCCCTTGCTTGGTCGTGCCGTGGCAAGCTTTCTCCCTGGTCATGACGTCAGGCTCCGCAGCGCAGTCCGCCACCTGACCAGAGGGTCCACAAAGCACTCCCCCCGAACCACAGGCCCCACTGAGATGTCCAGTCTCTTAACGGGGGCAGAGCAGGCCCTCAAATTCCCACAAGGCAGGCTTCTTCACGCGGGGGGGTTCCACGCTGCCCCCGCTGCACCGCTGTAGCCGCCACTCGGGAGGGGGGGAGGAGGAGGAGGCCGAAGCAACACCAGGCCCCAGTGTAGTATCGGAGTCTCGGGGGCCCACCGCAGGTCGGGCCAGTGAGTGGACCCCGGGGCCTATCACCACTGTCCTCCCAGGCGCGGTCGTCCCCAGGGCCCGACTGTGGACCCCAGCCCACCAGAGGCATGGGCCCACCCCGCACTCCACTCGGCTGTCTCGGGCCGCCCCCCGCTCTTGGGTGTGGGGTCGTCCGTGCTGTCCACGCCGCTCTGTATTGTGCGGCACCAGCCTGCTCTCCAATCCTATAGCGGGGGTGAGGGGGGGAACCGGCGCCGGTGCCCAGATTACTGTCGGGGGGCCCCCCGTGGCTCGATCGTGCCACCGAATCCCCTGCCCGAGGGGGCACACCGGAGGTCAGGACGCTGCCCCTCTCGCCAGCCACCCAGACCCGCTCACCGCAGCCGCCCCCACCGGGTTCCAGATGCTGCCTCCTCACCTCGCAGCCAGCCGGTCCGCCGAGCCCTCATCTACCACACTGCCAGTCGTCGAGGAAGCCCGTCACTCTTCCGTGACGCCACCGGATCCCTCGGGGGCCTCCTCAAGCCGCACAACTCCCACCGACTCTGCAGCGCGACCCGCCAGCCACCACTAGTCAGGCCGACCAAGGCCTCGCCGCCATGCTCGTTTCAGGCCGCCACATCTCCCCGGCCCCCTGCTGGATCTCCGCCACACTCCGGTCCCGGTCGGCAAGAGGGACACCACTGGGAGGGGAAGCAGCCGCCGCCCTCAGCTCCGCAGGTCAATAGTTAAAATATCGCCAGAATGCCAGGATAATGAAAGGATAATACATGGGCTGGACGGAGCCGGCTCAGAGCACGTCCGCCATGTTTGGCTACCAAGCCACGCCCCCGGACAGATCATTTTTTATGCCATTTATGCTAACACTGCCTAAACTGAGCAATAGAACTACGCAACCGGGTAATTACCGTTGGGGAAGGGATTGGACCAAGCTGAGAAAAATGAAATACTCTCCACTATGGTCTGGAGAGAACTTATTTGACACTAACAAAATGGTGGAAGTAAACTATCTTAACCTCTGTGGTCAGATCAATTACACACTCGACCAGATGGTACCCACGAAAAAGCTAAAAAATAAGGATAAACCCTTAACCCCATGGTACAACGAGGAATTAAAAGAACAAAAGAAAATCTGTAAGCAAGCAGAGAGAAAATGACGTAAACTTCATGAGGAAAAGGATAAACTAGTCCCACAAAAAGAATTGAATACCTACATGGGTACAATTGCTAAAAATAAAACAGCATATTATGAGAAACTCATCTTTCAGGCATCTGATAGGATTAAAACAATCTTTAACTTTGTGAAGGATTTGTCCAAACCCAACAGTACGAAAAATAAGACTGTAGCCACCCAAGAGCTATGCGATGACCTGGCGGTCTTCGTTGAGGAGAAAATTAACAAAATCATTTCTGGTCTGGAACATAAGGGGAATGGTATGAATAATACAAATGTTTATTCAGCACCGGCGACATTAGAAAAACAGAATGAGGGAGCAGAGGATAACACTCTGGTAACTATGGCACAGTTTCAGATCCCCACACAGGAAGATTTTAACAAAATAGCCCTAAGTATCTGTTCCGGATCACCACTAGACCCACTTCACACATCTATGGAAAGAGTTTTAATCCAGAGCTATTCCCTCGGCTGCATCAAATCTGTTGTCAGTCCCTGAGTAGTGGTATGGTCCCTGAATGCTGGAAGAAGGCGATGGTGACCCCTTTTATTGAAAAAGGCCACATTTGACCCTCTATGCCTAGCCAACTACAGACCAATCTCTCTGCTGCCTTATCCAGTAAAAATAGTGGAAAGACTGGTCAGCAAGGAGCTTTATAGGGAACTAAACACACCAGGTCACCCTCCACTCATCAATCATCAATACAATCAAGGCCTGGCTATTACAGAGAGTAAATACTTTTTGATCTCAGGACAGATTTCCGACGTGGGGATATGTACCTCCAGCCAGTCCATGGCTATGTGTCCAGTTTTAATCCAATCCCAGAACTCCCAATTCAAATGTCTTAAAAATAGAACTGCAGACAGTCAATATGCAAGCATATAGCCTACCCCACAACATGGGAGTGAAGAACACTAAAAAATAAGTAAAAGAGTAAGTGGGCACCTCACGTACGCAACACCAGGGAGGCTACCGGAAGGTTCTCACCAGTATGCCCACGTATATCATCATCGGTTGCCCATTTACAGAAAAAACAGAATGGTGTCCAGTAGAAAGACAAAAGAAGACAAAGGAAGAATTAAATGTCCTAAAACAAAGAACCCAGTGGTTCACAAAGGCCCATGTGTTCTATATAATTATAATTGAGATAAGACTCACTGTTAAATTGCGCTCTTTATTCACAGTCGTGAGCTTACTCAGGTTAAAAGCACTGCATGCTGCTATCCTATTCAAAGTAGGCCAACATGTTTCATTACTATAGCTTATGTTGTGGCAAAGGTTCTTTTTTTGACCTTACTGGACATTAAATTTTGTGTGGCGGATTGGCTAATAAGTCTGTCAAAAATAATCCCCTTTGGGTGAATATGAGAGTAAACCACAGTTTTCTATCAAACAAACACATATACATACAATAAGGAGCAATAAATGATTAACATGAATCAGACATACAAAAGACCTTGTACATTTTATTCATAGAAAAAACAAATTAAAAAACAGTACATTGTCAGAATAAAAATTCATAATAAAATGTGGGACAGTGCTTGGGGAAAATGATTCCAATTAAAAAGCAGAGAGAGCCACCAGTATTATAATAACATGTGATTCCACATGTTATTATAATACTGGTGGCTCTCTCTGCCCACAGTTCCACAGTTTTGTAGGAGTTCCACAGTTTTGTAGGAGTTTCCACAGTTTTGTAGGAGTTTCTTATCTCTTGTGGCCACGTGCTCCTCCACCAGAATAGAGCATCGACGCGTTTCGGTTTATGGCACATATACTTCCAAAGCCAAAAAACCTTCTTCAGGAAATAACAATAAAATATCCCACAGAACAACAATGTCTGGAAAAAACAAATACATACAATAAGATATACAAACTCTTGACTGTCTAATTACAGATGCAACAACATGTAAAACAGTACTGCTCCTTAAACAAACACAATGTCAAAAACCATGCACATATCTGCGGAAATACATCACATATATTACACAGATAAATAAACAACTTTTGATATGCCTGTTAAATGTGTACACATTTAACAGGCATATCAAAAGTTGTTTAAGGAGCAGTACAGTATTACATGTTGTTGCATCTGTAATCAGACAGTCAAGAGTTTGTATATCTTATTGTATGTATTTGTTTTTTCCAGACATTGTGGTTCTGTGGGATATTTTATTGTTATTTCCTGAAGAAGGTGTTTTGGCTTTGGAAGTATATGTGCCATAAACCGAAACGCGTTGATGCTCTATTCTGGTGGAGGAGCACTAGGCCACAAGAGATAAGAAACTCCTACAAAACTGTGGAATTTATAAACCTGGAGTTACTTAATCACATGTTATTATAATACTGGTGGCTCTCTCTGCTTTTTAATTGGAATCATTTTCCCTATGCACTGTCCCACATTTTATTATGAATTTTTATTCTGACAATGTACTGTTTTTTAATTTGTTTTTCTATGAATAAAATGTACAAGGTCTTTTGTATGTCTGATTCATGTTAATCATTTATTGCTCCTTATTGTATGTATATGTGTTTGTTTGATAGAAAACTGTGGTTTACTCTCATATTCACCCAAAGGGGATTATTTTTGACAGACTTGTCTTTTGGTACCCTACTCCTTTGGGTCTCTGGGTCCCTCTCTGTTTTTGCAGGATTGGCTAATAAAACAAACAGAACCGCAGTTCTTTATTAAAAACTGACCAACCACATACAATACCAGCGAAAGCGCTCGCAGGAATAGTATACATCGCACAGCCATGTGCTTATTTAATATGTATTTACCAGGTGTGGGCTAAGGGCATTCGTACCAGCCTCCACCATACCATAAGGGGTTGTGTTCCCCTATTAGAAAAACACTTCTGTTGCTTCTCTTAATACCTGTGGAGGAAATATTACATCATTGCATATATACTTTATGAGCTATGAAGCCATCATTTAACTTGAGTGCGTGGTTTCTATTTCAGTGTCAAAGTGCCTTCTTTAGACTTTCTCTTACTTTCTCAATGGCCTCCCATCTCCCAATTTCTGTCCTCACTGCCTTTCTCAACCCTTTCTATTTTCAGCTGCATCCATCTTCCCATTCCTGTCTTTCCTGCTTTCTCTTGCTTTTTCCATTTACTCTCTTTTCTTTCTCTCAATCTTCTTTCCTTTTCTTTACTCTATATTCTGTGCTATTTACTGTGCACTTCTCAATGTTTTTTTTATTCTATCTCTAGCCCTCTTCTCCGCAGACCAAGTATGGTAATTGAAACTTTCTCTTGACTGTGCATGGCCATTGGCAGCACCTCACACATTTCTTTAACCACTGTGCCATTCGCTGTTCTTCAGTCCATAAGCCTACCATTCTGGGGGCCTCCTAGAACTGGAGAAGTCCCCTACAACCATGGAACAAAGAAAGTGGTGTAATGTGATCATCATATTCCTGCAGCTTGTTATCAATTCTTGTTAGACAGGACATCAGGCTGCATAGATTTGGTGGATTGTAACTGCTTTAGATGACCCATTGACATCCATCGCATTACCTTGAAAGCAGTGGACATCAATGGGCCATCTACTGTACTGGAAAAATGTTTCTGGTAAAAACTTCAGAAACATTTTCTTTTCAAAAATGTAAAGTTGGGAGGTGAGGGAAACGCTTGTCATGAGTCCCGAGTTTGATTTTTTGTTTTGTTGTATTGTGTAGCAGGCTGTGTGCACTGCCATTGCCGAATAAAACAAAAGTGAAAGCAGACCACACTTATAGAATCTGCAGGTATGCACAAATGTCCTATAACAAAGCATCTCTATACTTCTCCTGATAACAATAGTACCCCACCTGTGCGACTGGGCTATCACCCAAGAAACGAAAGCCTTCCTCAGCCCTCTAATACACAAGAAAACAACACGATTTTGCCTTGCAAATTCACCTATCCTATTAATGTCGGTAGCTGTGGTATTTAGATCAGACTCAGTCAGCACACAATGACACCTGCCAGGTCCAGACATTTCTGAAGGGAAGCAGACCCAGCCACTGCAGGTAAGAGCGGTTGGGCCAGGTGAGGGGGATTTTGAGAGACGACCACAAAGGAAGATTAATTATTTCATTACCCCTCGTGGCCGTCTCTCGAAATCCCCACTGACCTGGCCCCACCGCTGTTACCTGCAGCGGCCGCGGCTAAGAGAAGGCAATTAGAGTAGTCTGGGGTGGTGTGTCTTACGTGGATCCCAATATATTTTACTACCCATAAGGCTCTGCCAACACCAAACGTTGGCTAAATCACAAATGTTCCCCACATTTCTGTGGAGAAAAATTACAGAATCTGCGAAGATCCATAAAAAACCTACTACTTAGCATTCCCACACTTCTCCCAATAAAAACGCTACTGATCGTGTTCACCGACTAATATGCATTCAGTACATTAACTACATAGGACCTCATAGCAGCAGTCTATAAGCCATGACATAAATTTATTATTTTATTTATTTATTTTGAGTATTTATAAAGCGCGACTGATACCTTGCAGGCTTCCTGGCGCTGGAGAATACTCTGCTGAGGATAGACCGGAGTAACTAGCAGGCGGGCAGATTTTAGGGGAATAGCCAGGTCTTGATGCGTTTCCTAAATGGAAGAAGTTGTGAGATCTGGCGTATGTCAATGGGCAAGCTGTTCCATAACTTGGCCGCTGCGACCCTGAAAGATCTGCCCCCGGTTCTGGCTTTGTTGAATCTGGGCACCTTTACCAGGCAGGCCGAGGATGATCGTAAGTCTCTGGTGGGAGTGTACCACAGAAACAAAGCTTGCAGGGGTCTGGGCCCAAGTCCATGCAGAGCCTTAAAGACAATGCAGAGGGACTTGAAGGCCACACGCTGCTTTAAGGGTAGCCAATGTAGCTCGGCCAGGGCTGCTGTGGCCGAAGACCTTCTCGTCCAGCCAAGAGCCAGCTTGGCGGCGGCAGATTGAATTCTTTGAAGTCGGTCCAGCAGCGTGACTGGGGACTCAAGGAGCAGGGCGTTACAATAGTCAAGGCGACTGAGTATCGTACACCTGACTATCGATGCCCGGGCTGGTGCAGGGAGAAGTGGCATAATTTTTCGCAGGGAGCGTAGCAGGGCTGTACAGATCCCCACTGTTTTTGCTACCTGGGATTCCATGCTCAGCTTATTATTGAGCATGGCTTCCAGGTTGCGGACCGAGGAGACTGGCAGAGGTTTGTCTCTAGTCTCAGGAGGCCAGAATTCACTCGGAAACTGGCGGAGTATGTTGGTGCCAGCACAGAACAGAACCTCTGTTTTGGAGGAATTAAATTGGAGGGAGTTTCTGTGGAGCCACCCAGCCGTCTCTCTTAAACAGTCGTGGAAGGTGGTTAGAGGGATGGAATCTTCTCCTTCCCAAGAGAGAATGAGCTGCGTGTCATCAGCGTAGTTGATCATTTTTATCCTAAAAGACTTAATTAACGTGATCAGCGGTATGAGGTACACGTTAAAAAGAATGGGGCTGATGGAGGAGCCCTGGGGAACTCCCTGGGGCACCGGCGCGAAGGTGGATTGGAAGGGGGGGAGGGAGACAGCCTGTCTCCTGTCCCGCAGGTAGGAGTGAAACCAGAGCAGCGCTGTGCCATCCACACCTGCTTCACCAAGTCTCTGCAGCAGCATACTGTGGTTGACCGTATCGAATGCGGCAGACAGGTCCAGCAGTATCAATGCTACTGGCTGGCCCCTGTCTGCACGCATGCGAAGGTCCTCCATGGCTGTCAAGACCGCTTTTTCGGTGCCGTGGGCAGGACGGAATCCGAACTGGTGATCGTCTAGAAAGTTGTTCTGTTCTACGTGACTGGAGAGGCAGGAACTGACCCATCGTTCAGCAACTTTCGCTGGGAATGGCAGTAGGGAGATGGGTCGGTAGTTAGATAGACAGTCTGGGCTCAGGGAGGGTTTTTTTAGGAGTGGGGTGACAAGCGCCTGTTTCCACGGGGTTGGGACATAACCACTGTGCAAGGACTGGTTACATATTTGGCGCATGGTGCCGAAAAGTTCAGTTCCAAAACTTTTCCAAATTTTTGGAGGCAGGGGGTCGAGCGGGGAACCCGAGGTAATTCCAAGCGCCAGTCTTTCAAACTCGGAGACCGGGATAGGAGGGAATTCCCGTAATCTGGCCGTCAGGCCGGAGCCTAGAGGCGTCAAGTTTTGAGAGCTGGTGCTGGGTCCCTGGGTATTGGGGGTTCCCAGAGAGGGGGGTGTCTTCAGGTTTTGAATGATGGTGTTTATTTTATTGATGAAGAATGCTGCGAGATCATCACAGAGGGCTTGGGTGGGGGGCTGCGTTGAAGTGACACAGTCTGGATGGGTTAAGTTTTTAAGTATCTGGAAAATACTTTTGGAACTATTGGTAGCGTTGGAAATGGTGGAACAGTAATAGTTGGCCTTATTTTGGGCAATGGCAGTTTTGTACGCCCGGATGTTATCTTTCCAAAGAGTTTTGTTGGTATCAGAATAGCCTTGCCTCCATCTTCTCTCTGCTTGTCTGCAGGCTAGATTGAGGGCTCTCAAAGAGTCATCGAACCATGGGGCAGGTACTCGTCTCTTTGGTTTGCCCTTTTTCTGAGGGACGAGGCATTCGGAGATGTTGGAGATCCTTGTGCAGAGGGACAGATAGTTGTCCTCTACCGACTGAGCTATGGAAAAGCTGTCTTCCACCTCAAATACGGGGCCGGTCAGTCTTAGTTTATCCAGAGCATTCCAGTCTCTGTACGAATAGTCGGGCCGGAGCTGAGTGACGGTCTGCTGGCCCTGCTGCCGGCTATGAAAAATTTAATAAGCGCATGGTCGGTCCAGCACATAGGCAGAATGTCGCTCAGGAATACTAGCTGGGGAGAGGAGAAGATTAGATCGAGCTGGTGCCCCGCGGAGTGTGTAGGTTTATTGACCAGCTGGGAAAGTCCCATACCTTCACAGGAAAGTAGAAGATTGTTGAGAGCGGAGTCTAGGCTGCCATTAGGCCACAGGTTAAAATCGCCCAAAACGATCAACTTATTATGAGAGGTAGCCATATTAGTAAGGGTGGTGAGGAGCGACTGCTGCTGTGAGGCGTTGAAGGCTCCCGGCGGGCGGTAACAAATCACAGCCGTGAAAGTTGTTCCGGAGTGGCAGTCGATTGAGAGTCCAAGTATTTCCGTACCGGCCACTGGGTCCATATCAAGGGTTTTTATGGACCAGGAGGCTCTATATATTATACCGACTCCACCACCCCGACCCTTAGGTCTAGGGAGATGCAGGATTTTAAAGTCTTGTGGACAAGCCCAATCTAATTCTATATTACAATCGGAGTGGGTCCAAGTCTCCGTCAGGAATAGAGCGTCAAGATGGTGATTGTCAATGAGCTGGGAGATTTCGTTAGCGTGTTTAGGCAGTGACCTGACGTTCAGCAGGCCACCCGACAGTAAACCATTGCAGGCAAAGTCGTGCAGAGGATAGGCGGTGTCTAAGAAGGAAAGATGGCCTTCATGAGCAAAAACTCTGAGACGGAGTAAAGACTCGCGCGCCAGATGCGGAGGGCTAGTGGTGGACAGGGGGACAGGAGCCTCGGGAGGCGCTCCGGGCGCTGCCGAGGCGCAGACGAGCTTGCCTTATGCGCGCCTTTGGCGCGCAATCGTCGCGTCCGCTGCGCTCGTCCGCTGCGCTTCCTGCAAGGGCTCATGATTTATGGTCGAGGTCGGTGCGTAGGAGGGGGGCGTGGCCAGCCGCGGTGGGCGTGTCTGGCGGCGACCAGGAAATGGCGGCAGGACACGATCTGCTCTGAGAGCGAAGCAACAAGCTGTCTGCCGCTAAGCTCTGACCAGGTAAAGCCAAGGTTTTACAAAGTGCATAAGAGTATTAAAATCACACAAATACACAAGTTTAAAAAGTTTTTAAAAGGTAAGCGACTCCCGGCTTCCGCCTCAGGAGTGTTCTCGGGTAAATTAGCTATAGATAAAGTAGAATTGCAAAGGAGTCAATACATTTCAAAAAGCAATTTCATACTGCACAGCTCTAAAATCCCAGTGCATAATAATCTGAAACTTTTAGTTGATATTCTATTGAGAGTTCAATTGTAATACAAATGCTTTCAGCCTCAGATGCCCTGCTTATGGTTTCCACAATATTTGGTTCAAAGAGATGAATCCTCAGCATTTGAACCCTGACAGGATTATCTAGATATTAAGCTACTTTTGAAAGATAAATAGTCTGTTATAGCAGCCCTTTGTGCCATGGCAGGCTTTATTGGGTCATTTCAAATTCACAATGCTGGTAGTCACAATGCTGGGTGTTAGGGTATTAGCAGTCCTCTGCAGCAGGTAGATTAACCCAGCAAACTGTCAGAGTCCTGCAAACAAAATAAAGATCTCTCTGGAACAATGTAAATCAAACGTAAGTCGTGTCTGACTTGTGATGACCCTGCCTCAGCCCCAGCACAATAGACAATCAAAGCCTATGCTATTTTGAAATCTAGAATTTCCTCCTAATTCAACTTTGCTACTGAATGGCTGTTAGGTTTAGGAAGTAACAACCACTTATGGACCAGGAATAGAAAAGGCCATGATGTTGCTGGCTTAACAACACCAATGTCTAATGTCCTCTGCTGTTGTGCAGTTTTTTCACATAGCCAATTCTTGTTCAACACATAATATGTGAACGGTTAGAAGAAAGTTCAGCCAATGCCCATTGAATTCTTAGCCTGTAAGTTTATACTGTGAACTAGTGGTGGTACTAGCTTTCACATCAGCCCTTCACACACTACACTGTGGCGTCCCTCAGGGTCTATCATATCCCGTCTATTTTTCAGCATCTACCTAACCCCCTTACCAAGCCTGATTAAATCATTCAACATCATGTGTTACAAATATGCATATTATAATATTTTACTTCAGGTGCACAGCACTATTTCAAATTAAAGTTTCAAAAAGTTCCAAACAAGTTAAACCAAATATTTTAAGGTGCACCACTGGTGGCGTCCTCCGACCAGTGACGTCTATAATAACATGAAGATGTGCTTCTAATGATCCATTAGTCGCGGAGGTTTGGAAAAAATGGTATTAATGGTATTAAAATCACATTCAATAATCGGATTTTAATACCATTTTTTCCAAACCTCACCTTTTTGCTCACACCAGGGGGAAAAATGTGGGAGAGATATTGAAACAGAATCCTATGACAAAAGAATCATACAAAGGAACTAGACCATGTTTAAATTGTGGAAACTGCAATAACATCATAAAAGGCAATACCATTAATCACCAATGAAGGGGCATGTAATCAAACTAAAAGTTACTGCAACCTGTGACACATCAAATGTAATATATTTACTCAAATGCCCTTGCGGCAAAGTTTATGTCGGTAAGACAGAAAGGAAAATAAAAATCAGAATGACTGAACATAAGTCGAATATTCGCACACACAATATGAAATCATCGATTGCTGCTCATTTTCATGAAGAACATCACAATATATCTCAATTAAAAATTTTGATACTGGAATGTGTGGATAAAAAAGAAGGAAGAGACAACAACAAGTATCTACTACAACGAGAAAATGTTTGGATCCAAAAACTACATTCCAGTAAACCTAATAGTCTTAATGATCAAATTGAACTGGCATGCTATCTTTAATGAGCTATAATGAACTAGTTTTTGTATCCTTGGACAGATATGTGAATCCTATTATTGTTTAACATTGTTTATTTATATTGTTTTTTTATTTTGCAAAACATATATCTTTATTAGTTACAGCACACACATGACACTTTTTTGTAACCGTTTATTCACATTCACTTTTCTGGAGGATTTTTTCTAATTGCCAGGATAATTAGTTTTCGTGGCTTTGAATGTGTTATTTAATACGGTATTTCATTTATCGAGAAATTTGATTTTTTGGACAGTGGTGAATATTATTTGATATTTGAGTTGCATAGGTCAGGTTACCGGCATATAGTCTTTCTTTAATGTCTTTGATGACTCACCGATCACATGATCGGGTTATAAACCAATGACAGCCATCGGGCTAAATAACACAGAAGCACGATCGGCTTCCCGTTTTTGGAACCTTGCGATTGAATTGAGAATACGTTTTTGAACGAGAAGACTGTTTGAAATGCAGGTTGGTCAGAGTAACTCGGAATACTTGATTGCCGAATTGTGTATTATTTGGGTATTCGTTCATTTACTTTTTTGTTATCCTGTTCATTTCAGAATGGTGTTTATTTGAAGACACTAATGGATCTCATGTAAGTGCTTAGGCTGTGTGTGTAGATTCATCCAGCATGATTTCACTGCACTCGTAATTACACTGCGCCGATGCCTCGTTTTTTTACACCTAGTACACGTGTGACCAACTTTTACTTGAATTGTGTATAGTTATTTTTTTGGTTTATAATACACTTCATTTTTTGATTTTTTTAGCGCTACTCCCTGAGGAAGGGCCTCATTATGCCCGAAATGCATAGGAGTCAATATAGCAATGTTATCAGATCATAAAAAGTGATGCTAAGAACAATGAACTATTGAATGAAAGAAATTCATAAAAGATTGGAATGAATTAAAGAACGATTAATCAAAGACGAAATTGAGTGGAATCCTCATTTTTCTTAATAGAGGAGACATGTTAGTGTGCCTATGGGGATGCGACTAATGGATCATTAGAAGCACATCTTCACAAATATGCATATGACACCAACATCCCTTTTTAAATGGATTGTCAAGAAGAACTCTACACGTTAAATCTTTAGGACTGTCTTCAAGCCATAAACACATGGATGACAAATAACCATCTATATCACAAAGACAGAGGTTACGACCTGCATCCAATTGACAAAAAACACAGCCTACCACCATATGGTCTAAGGAACATGGGGTCTCTCCAACAAGGTCAATAGGAGTCAGAAACCTAGCTGTAACCTTGGATTCGACCTATAGTTGATACCACGTGTTAATAACATCACCCTTGTGCCTTCTACACAATGAAAACACTAAGTTACATCCTTCAATACCTTGGATTTGAACAGAAACTGCAAACAATCCTCACACTGGAAATCTCCAACCTTTACTATGCCATCAGCCTAAACCTTGGTGCACCCTAGTGATCATACGCAAAAAACAATTCTTCCAAAATGCTACTGGAAGACTTCTTCTCTACCTTCAACCAAGAGAATACATGACTCCAGTCTTCCAATCACTCCACTGACTACCTATAGCATGTAGGGCGATGTTCAATGCACTTTGTATTATCGACAGAGCGTCCGAGGAGAAAGACCGCTATATCTACAAGCTAAATTTAAGCAATACAAACAAAACAGGACACTGTGCTCCAGGCTTGCACCACCTTATAAGAAATCCACAGGAGGCACTGCTTCTAGTACTAGCTCTGAAACTCACTACCAGCCAGAATTCAAAGCATCCAAGACCATTTACATATTCAAAGACAGTTGAAAAGATGGCGATCTCCGAGACAACTGCACAAGCACAGATTCCAGCAACAGAACCTAGAAAGATAGTCACAACCTTAAGCTCAATCTTCAATGTAAAATGTACAGAATGGAAACAACCAGCAAACTACTTTAGATAGGCAGGTATATTAAGGAGGGCTAACCTATGATTCACCAAGGTATTATATAGTTATGTAATTTTATATATAACATTTCTAGCTCACACTTATACTATAATACTCAGCTGTCGGCAGCCAATTTTAACTTTCATCTCTGAATTCCATTTAGGACATATGTGCTGCAAGGATTGCCCATCACCATTACTGAGCATCCAATAAACCAGCCATCACGAAATTAACTACCATGGAGTAACTGAAAAGATCTGTCACACTTCGGGTCAATCAGAGGACTTTAATCTAGTCCACAACTGCAGGTTCAAAATATCTACACAAAGACCGCTCCTTTGCAGCTCACAATGACACTCAGATATGGGATGATAGTAACAATGTACATCTTAGCAGATTTTGCCCCTTCCTTCTCTCTCCAACAATGGCAGCTCAGGCCCACACTATACACACATTTCTGATTGTACAATGTAATGGAGTAACCACCTAAGCAGACTACACCCTTAAGAAATACCATTAGGGGACAAGCAGAGCTGATCAAGTCTACCAGCATATTAAAAGTCCTAAATTTGGAGTTTGTGTGTCTTACACTGCAAAATGTACCACCCTGATATACACTGCATTCCATAAAATGCATGATAACTGTGCCTTTGTGGTCATCATGCACAACACGGAACATTTACCACATGGGATCAAAAAACAAAGGCAACACCCTTCCAATCGCACACCACCCTATATGGTGTAGCTTGCTGCCCATGTACATAAGCGCTTCAGTGCCATGCACTGGAGTTGTAAGCACCATACGAATGCTGCATCATAAAAAAATACAATTTTTATCAATTTGCGCTTCAACAAGATTTGTTTTGTTCCTATTTAAATATTTTATTTCCATCACACTTCAGAATTACAAAACAAAATGTGATTAATTTATGCTTTCATAACTGCTGATATATGTTGAAATATCTGGACAGTTAATTCACAGGTATTTACCTATTTTTGTGTACGAAATTGGCATCCTACAGTCTTTCTTTTCACATTCCCTTCAAATAGGGCTACTGGAATTTTGCAATTCTGCTGCGTTTTCTGCATAATTATGAATTTGCTGCATTTGCCACATAATCCATCATCTGCTGCATATTCTGAAGATTTAAATAAAAAATGTGTGTAGCTTAAAATGATCAAAAGTTACTAAAAACGCTGCAACATGTACTGTTGTGCAGTAGTAGATCATTCACTAAGGTTGACTAGTCATCCTTCTGTTACTTACAGCTGTATTTGAGAGTGGAACTGGCACTAATTAAGTGAAACCATTGCCCAGACAGTGTTAACATGCGTAAAAAGTACAAAATATTGAATACCATCACAAATTGTGCTCCATTAAGCTTCAGAATTTTTGTTTTGTTGCCACATAAATTTAGTCAATCTTGCTGCATAATTTGAGCCTCCCTGCTGCATAATTCTAGTGGCCCTGCTTTTACAGTAGTAACATAGTTAACTTTAAAAAATCTGTTGCTTTGCAGAAAGAAAAAGGAAAGTAATCAGCATCTTCACTTAAAAGAATAAGCAGCAAGTGTTCCCAACACGTAGCCTGACATGTAACCTCTGTCTTTAAAAATGCAGCAAAACTAGCAAGATAAAAAAGGCATTTTAATTGATCATTTGCCTTCTGAACTTCAGCATGTTTCTTTCCAATTAGACTATATGCATTCAAATGGGACTACCGTTTCTTTGAATAAACTGAATTGAAACTGAGTTTTTTTTTATAAATATTGTGGCATTTGAGGGGCCTGACGATTAACATGGGCTAGCCCCTGCGCTCAAATCCCCCCCTCCCCCCCCCCCTGTGGTTACGGCCCTGCACCCAAAACAAAACAATTAAATAGAAGCCAACCATGAACAATTGACAGTGGCAGTACATGAGTTAGCACAAATACCAGTATGTCGGTTTATCCCCAGCATCGACACTTAACCCCCATAAGTACCGCAATGCTCTTCGTCTATTTAAAACAGAGGGCCCCGGAGAGGCAGGCAACAGTTCCAAAAGCAAACCAAAACACTGCAGATAGATGACAAATTCAGAAGCAATTTAACTATTGGTACATTTTACGATGCTTCTGACTGATACCTCATAAGATTCGATAAGAGTTCAGAAAAACCCAACAGCTGAGTTGTAGTTGTGCACCGGCTCAGAGGATTGCCAACACTGGAAGCACCTGTTCCTGCTACTTCCAGTCCGAGTATATACATTTGCACAAAAGGTGGTAAACTCGGGGCATTGCTAGATTCCAGACACTCCTATAATATGAAACTTAGCATATTCAGAGAGGCTACTATCAGAGTTCTGATATAATGAGAACGCAGTCATGATTTGTCACCTTGCCGCATGGCACCAAAGAGAGAAGAGGATTAGTTTACAGACACTCCTATAATATGAAACTTAGCATATTCAGAGTGGCTACTATCAGAGTTCTGATATAATGAGAACGCAGTCATGATTTGTCACCTTGCCGCATGGCACCAAAGAGAGAAGAGGATTAGTTTACAGACACTCCTATAATATGAAACTTAGCATATTCAGAGTGGCTACTATCAGAGTTCTGATATAATGAGAACGCAGTCATGATTTGTCACCTTGCCGCATGGCACCAAAGAGAGAAGAGGATTAGTTTACAGACACTCCTATAATATGAAACTTAGCATATTCAGAGTGGCTACTATCAGAGTTCTGATATAATGAGAACGCAGTCATGATTTGTCACCTTGCCGCATGGCACCAAAGAGAGAAGAGGATTAGTTTACAGACACTCCTATAATATGAAACTTAGCATATTCAGAGTGGCTACTATCAGAGTTCTGATATAATGAGAACGCAGTCATGATTTGTCACCTTGCCGCATGGCACCAAAGAGAGAAGAGGATTAGTTTACAGACACTCCTATAATATGAAACTTAGCATATTCAGAGTGGCTACTATCAGAGTTCTGATATAATGAGAACGCAGTCATGATTGGTCACCTCGCTGCATGGCACCAAAGAGAGAAGAGGATTAGTTTACAGACACTCCTATAATATGAAACTTAGCATATTCAGAGTGGCTACTATCAGAGTTCTGATATAATGAGAACGCAGTCATGATTGGTCACCTCGCTGCATGGCACCAAAGAGAGAAGAGGATTAGTTCACAGGCCAAGTAGATTAATGAATCCTCCCATCCCATGGACAAGTCGATTTTTAAAGACGTCCACGCCGGAGTGCTGCTGCAGTTCTGTGGGACTGATCTCAACCCCCCCCCCCCCCCCCCGCCCCCCCTCCCCCAACCCATATGTATAACAGCAGCCTGTGTGACTATTGCTTGGGCAGAAATGTCCTGCTCCAATCCTGACTGACCATGCTTTGTATTCAGAGCTCACACAAATACGTTCTTTGTCATGATATCCTAGGATCCCTAGCTGGATGGTTTGAGATGCCGCTTAATCTGGGGCCTAGATGTCGGAAAAACAAGGACTGGCTTAGGGATGGAGCTAGTCTAGAGCTAATACTGGCCTAGGATTAGAAATGTACTGGACCCCTGGCCAGGGCACTAGCCCTGCACCCTTTACCCTGCACAGCTTGTTCACCAAGGCCTGCTCTTCTACCTCCTGCCATCCTGCATCCATGTACTGCTCCTCACCTTTGCCTGTTGTTCCTTGCTGCATCACTTTAGAAACAGGTGACATTTTGTTTACTCCTGCATAATCTCGCATAACTTCCAGCATTCTACATTATGTGAGATGCTTGGGATTACACGATTACGCCACATCGTGGAATTGCCATGTCATTCAGGCAAAAATGATATTGTGGAGATGACAGCAATGTGAACGAACAGAATCCAAAAAGCACCCCAACATCCTAAACGAGGGATACTTGAGGTACGGTCCCTGATCAACAGCAGCACAGGGCAGCTGTTCACTCGACTAAGAATGAACATTAAAAAGATGTTAAATAAACAAGCGAGCCTTTATTTAAAGGGCAATTGAAGTTAAGGAAGGGACGTGACTGGGCTGTCGTGCACCACTTAACTTTAGGAACATCTTCATTTTCAAAGCCAATAGTGAACTAAGAGGCACATCAGTTATGCGCACTCTTAGGGTGGCCAAGATTCATATTACACATGAACATTATAGTTTATTAAATCAAACAAACATATAAGAAGGTTTTACACCGTGCACATCCCGAAATCTTGTATTTCGAGGTCCTCTTCTATGTGATAAAGAAGAAAAAGGACGGAAAGTAAAGTAAATCAATTGCCCAGGATCACACAATTAAGTAACGTGGGAACGCTGGGATTAATCCCAGGTTTTCCGGTTTCAAATTGTGCAATTCAGCCACCAGTTGTATATTCTTTGCTTCTCCTACACCCACCTTGACGCCCCTCTCCCCCACCGGACCACCACCCTGCTAGCATCACTGCGAACCTCTGTCACATCACGAGCCAAACATTATGGCCATTGGGGAAATGTCTGCGAGTACACCAGCATTTTGTACTAAAAAATAGTGCAAGGACACATTTTGCTCTAGCCTTAAATGAGTGAGTAATTTGGCGTAATTTAGCATAATTTACCAAGAGCCCTCACTTCCCCCACAATCTCTACTCTGCATCATATTGACTGAACAGACATCCATGTCCTGGCGCTCCTCTTATGTGTATGCCTCTACTTTGCATACGTGTGTCCCCTGGATGTCTCCGCGCCCCTGTCCTACCCTGCAGACTTAGCATCCCTGCATCTTTCGTGCTGCACGCCAACACGCCGGTCGTACACACCTGTTCCCTGCACACCTCTTCCCTGCATTCCTTCACGGCCTTGTACATCATGCCCCACACTTCTGTACCTGCGCTCCCTGCCCTCCACCGCTGTCCCGCACAGACCCCGACCGACAGTTAACGTTCGTGCCCGGCTGCATTGCAATCCCGGACCTGAGGCGGCTTCTCCTGCGCAGCTCCCTCTGAGCCTAAAAACAGACGCTGAGCCACATTCCCCCTCAGTGAAGTTCGAACAGATTGCACTAAAAAGCCGGGCTCCTTCCCCCTGACCGGCTGCATATTTCATAAACTGCGAGCTGAATAATTCAGACCCGGGCCAGCCCCGGGTGAGGGCCGCCCTGGCAGCGCCCCAGCCGCAGACTTCAAACAGCTACAAGCCCACCGTTGACGTTTAGCTACACCCCTACAAAAACACTACACCGCATTTAAACAGCGCACTGTCCCCGAGTGCGAACCGCCTGCCTCGGATGAAATGTCGGGAAGGTTAGGAAACAAAATTCCGCACATTACCAGCGAACAATTCTGAATTCCAAGCGATCTGACAACGAGCTCAAAATGTCAATTTAAAAACTATTAAAATGAATATTTGTCGATTTGGCGAAGGATTGTATTTATTCTAGAAGGACGAAAAAATGCGGCGCCTTTTCCGTACCGTGGCGGAATTCCCGAAGGTCAGATTATGTCGCCGCCTGTCAACCAATTAGCCAGTTCAGGGTAAATACAAGGGCGTCGGGGCAGTTATCCGGCTCTGGGGGTAACAGGTAGCAACAGGTGACCGGGTAGGGGGCGGATGGGGAGGGACAGGGGGTTATAATGGCATGGGCTGCTAATTGCAACCGGGCTACTATGTTTATATGTGGCAACTCCATAACCCAAAGGTAGCCGAACTGCCACGAATTTTTTTTAGGAGGGGGTTATAATAGCGAAATAAGTACCCGGCGCGAGATGCAAACCAGCAAAATCTCCTCGTTATGTTAGACTTTTAAATGATTTTTCTTGCAAATTGTATTTTCTAAACACGAGGGCTGCTGCTACCAATTGCCTTTGCATTTTGAGGGTTCTTTCGGTCCACCCAGGGTTTGGGGGTTGGATGTGTTCCCGTTTTTTTCTGGTGGTCTCTATGGGTTTCCCGTATATTTCTGAGGGTTCTCCTGGCGCGCCCGTTTTTCTGAGGCGACCTTACTTTGATCCCAGGATTTTCTGTGTCTACGTGTGTTTTACCAGTTCCTTGGGGAGTCCTGCAAATCTGGGTGTGGGGGGTACCCCGCAGTTTCCTGGGAAGTTTGACCCATCTCTTTGTGATATCGGACCTCTCCCCCTCCGTTCTTTTAGGGGGGCTGCCTGTGCTCGTCTGTTCTCAGCGCACCCTGGATGTGCCCTAGTTTCCCGTGGATGAGATAGCGGTGAGGGGCTCTTTACCCCCTTTTTTTTACTCCTGGTCTCCAGCTGTGGTTTGTTCGCCCAGAGGTCTAACGGTGGGCAGTGCCGTTCTCTTCCCAGGGGTCTCCGGCTGTGCCCTTCTTCTCCTCCGGATCCAACACGTTTTCCTATAATTTTTGCAGGTTTCTAGCAATGGTCCACTCTCTTTACTTGGTTTCAACGGGTTGCCCCATTTTTTTTTCTGGGGATCCCTTTTTGTACCCCACGATTTTCTTGTTCCTATTTGGTCTCACCCTAATGTTTCTTTGAGGGTGGGTTGTGTTGGCTGGTTTGCCAGTTGTCACCGCACTCTCTCTTGCATCTCTGCTGCCTCACGCGCAGTCCCTCTTGAGGCGATGCGGTGCCAACCTGGACCCTGTGCCAACTGCAATCCGAGGGCATGGCGGGTAGAGGGATGCTTGGTGGGGTGGGGGGGGCGAGGGCAGGACATCTGTTCTTCATAGACACACTTTACACGGAAAAGGCCCAGGGACTGAGGGAATATATGGACAGAAAGTCACCAGAGAAGGCAGGAATGCGAGAGTTAGCGGGCACGGCGGGAAAAAGCGGCAAAATTAGAACAGAACTGAAACATGAAGATAAGAAGGGAGAAAATGCAAGAAACTGAAATAAAGAAGAAGGGATGGCGAAAAAATCAGAGAGCGGGGACGAGTGAGGGAAGAAGATAAGACTCAAAGCGCCAAAGATATCCCATAAATTAAAGCCTATATTAAAAAACAACAGAAACGGAAAAATAATAGGAAATAAATAGGAGATTTAAGGAAGAAACAGAGATTTAAGTAAGAAACTTGAAAACAAAGCAAAAACGAAAGAGGATACACAATAGAGAATAGACGATAACATTTCAACATATTTAAAACAATAAAATGGAGTTATACAAAAAGAA